>NC_136383.1:112372255-117172255 GCF_965140285.1 Lepidochelys kempii
CAAATATATAAATGCTAAATGTTTCCTTCTTAACAAAAAGTGTGGATTTTTTAAGTTTTTTTCCTCCACAGTCATGCTCGTGGGCAGCACTATGCACATTTGGGGAACAAAAGTGAAGAAGCTTCAAAATTACAAAAATACAATCAAAATTAACTAACAATCTTCTACAAAAATAGTAAAATAAATATGATCTGTAAAAAAATCAAATACAGTGTTCAACAGTTAGAAAATAAGAACTTGGTAGATAAAAAAAGGAAAAAAGAAAAGAAAAAGAAAGGTTGTGGTGCAGGATACGATAATTGTAACTTTAGTTGCTCCAGAAACGAAGAGACAAGTAAAACCACACATTTCAATTACTTTTACCCATGCCAAAAAGGGTAGCCTTTTTTGTTCCCCTACAGCTTAAATAGTTCTATTTAACAGGGAAAGTTATTTTCCAACATCTCCAATCATTTCAATTTTGTACTATTTTCATATGAATGTTCATTATTTAATATACTTAAAGGCTCTTCAAATTTTAAACATTAAGCAGAAAATATGAAAATAAAGTTAAAAAAATCTGCAGAATTAAATTATACCTAAGTAATTAACATTGCAAAACTACTGATTTCTTTTCTAAATTCCAAAAATTGAGGTATAGCAAAGGAGATGTCATCAGTCAAAAAAAGTGTGCCTTAAAATAGCTGACTGTTGGAAAAATCTCTCACAGAGATATAAAAATAGTGCATAACAAATGTCAAAAATGGATCAAGGTTTGGCAGGGTTTAGGTTAGAAAAGAATACTCCAAAAATCTGGAGGATCATGGTTAAGTAACAAATAGGGAACACTGACAAATAAATTAGTAAAAAGCTCTTCTTAAAACAGCATCAATTTTAAACATTAAAAACTTGAACCACAACCACAATAAAACAGCAGAATTAGACATGAACCACGTATTGTACAGTACAAAAAAAGCACATCGTAGACAACCAATATAAGATCAACACTTTGCTTACAAGAAAGATTGTCCCAAGGGATTGCAAAGAGCAATACCCTTGTAATTTCATCTCTTTAGAGTCAGACTCTTAATTCTGCATTTTAACATTTACCATTGTTGGGTGCTTGCTTAGACTGCAAAACATCTCTTTGTTCCATTAAAATGTAGGGGCTAGTTGCATTAAAAATGCTCTCAGATAGAAGAATCATTAGCAGTGTTTTTGTCCATTAGGGTTCAGTACCAAAGAAATGTATTAAATATTGCCTTTGTCCAAACTGTTTTTTTCAAAATTTGCAAGCAAGTTACTTTGATGAAGGAGTTCATTACTAGAACTCCTTCATCAAAATAAAAACACTGTACTTGCCTGTCAAGTAGCTACGTTTCATGCAACAGTGACCCCAGTTTGACAGAAGACCACAATGCACACAGGTCACACATGTAAGCAAGTTTTTAAGTCAGATTTCACTGTTGTCTTAAAGGTAAAATTTAGTTTGTTATGCAACTAGCCGACTGTATATTATACCATCTCCATTTTGACTTTACCTAGATTTAATTACTAAAGCATAATGCATTCTTATATAAGCATACTTTTTAAAAATGTATTTTGCATGGGTTTTACATTTGGTGACTGGTTAGCAGTGTGCTGGCCATCTTTGGTTTGTAGAGGAAATCTTAACCATGAACAATCAAGGGGGTTTAAATTAACTTTTTTTTTTTTTGTGTAAAATTCTAGCGTTTTACTCAAACTCATGTCTATACTACATCACCCACATTAATTAGAACCACACATCACAAATTTGCACAGGGATTACAATATTACATCCAGTCTGCATAAATCGAATTCCACTACCGACCAGGTCACAAAATGGCTGCACTTTCTAATCTAAAACTAATTTGCATATTGTACACATGGACATTTTTTTTTACTTGAGTCACAATAATGCATGCAAGTTTGTTTTTTGTAACAAATTTTGTAATTTGCTCATGCTACCTAGATTCAAGAGAGCCTTTTTTGAACATTTGCAATTAACAGTACTAGTGCATGCATATGGTGTATACAGGTAAGTAAACATGCAGTTTTTTCACATTCTAAAACTATGGCAGTTCAGGCCATATTGTGCTGCCTGCATTTTATCTGTAATGCAGTGTCTCTTAAATGTTTCAATCCCGTATTAATAGGTGGCATTACACATAACACCTATATAGCAGCATAGCTAATACAGCTTGTGATTAAAAGTGTTTAAAAATAGCTAATAAATCAGATTATCTTGAGGTATTATTTCTTGCAAGTCAAAATGGAGAGCAAAAATCAACCCTAATTTTTAGTTTATGTATACACTGAAAATAGCAACAACAATAAAAATAAGCTTTTTGTAGCAGACATATTCCATCTTCACTATTTTGCTACCTTTGGTAAATTACTGGGGCAGATCTTGAAGTTAAAAACCCATGTTTAGAAATAAGTGCACGCTTCACCCACTAAATATAGCAGCAGACTTTGTGCCCCTACGCAAAAACATTTTCTCATATCTAATTTTAACTTTACATATAAAAATAACTTGGAGAAAATACAAAAGAACATTTTATTTTAACATGAAAATATCACAAAAATTAGTAAGCCTGAGATGTAGGGTTTTGGTGAAAAACAAGAGGCTTGTAGTGTTTTGGCTGCTGATAAAGATGCATGTATTGATAGCTGGGGTGAAAAGCAGAAGAATGCACTTATTTCTTCTGCATGTCAGTATCTTCAAACACAGTAAGCCACATGCACCCTTCTTTCCTTATGTAGACGCTGGTTCACCATGCTTAGTTCCAGCGGAAGTGGATCTGACGTGGGCGGTCAGCCCCCTCTTTTACCAATGGCTTATGGAATTCACGTCCTGCACGAGAGTGGATGTTTGCCCAGCAAAACTCACAGTAATACTGCAGGCAAGTGACATTGGCACAAAAGAAAGGAGCAAACTTTCCACCACATCGTGCACCCTGGCATTCATCACACATCTGGTCATCCAACACATATGGCTTTACCTCCACCTGTTGGGAAAAAAACAAAAACAAAAAACAACCAACCCTAGTTAATGTCTTGTATTTCTGCATCAGAAAAGATTAAGCATTTTCAATTTGTTTTATGGTTGCACAACAAAAACAAAACAAAAAAGTGCAAAAATCAATGTTACAGTGAGATATGCCACAGGAACACATATCCAGATCATAATGTTAGAAATACACAAATGTTTTTGTGGACAAGTGGAGATTGCAGTCTAGCCCTTACATGGTGAAGTGTAAATTAAACCAGGAGGAGAAAAGGAAATGGAAGCCTTGGTCACTTTCACATTGCCCAGTAACATTCACTGGGAGCAAAAAGATTGTGTGTGTAAATCATTTTACACACACTTTGTTTTGCTTCCAGTTGCCTTTACCAAATTCACTCCTACAATACACATTACTTTCTACTATTTATTGAGCAAATGTTGTGCTCAGTGCTTTCAAACATGCTTCAAGGAGCATACACTTTGAACAATACTAAGTTTGTTATAAAGGACTGCTTGAGAGTATCCGGCTAATCTATATTGTTGATAAAGGTTAATACAGAAGCACTGGTTGTGAAAAATATCAATGTTCAAAAGGGACCTCAACATGACCTCTAAAGGGTATGTCTACACTGCAGTTAAACACCCACTGCTGGCCCATGTGAGCTGACTCGAACTTCTGGGCTTTTTAACTGTCGTGTAAATATTTGGGCTCAGGCTGGAGCCCAGGCTCCAGGACCCCACAAGCAGAGAGGATCCCAGAGCCCAGGCTCCAGCTTGAGCCCAAACAGCTACACTACAATTAAATAGCCTGAGTCAGCTGACAGTGGCCAGCTGTGGGTGTTTAACTGCAGCATAGACGTACATTAATTATGCACACATAATTTTGCACACAATTATTTGATCATGCAAGAATCTAGCTTGTATGCAAACCAGAGTTACACTTACCAGCTTGCTCACATCCTGTTTTAGAAACACAAATGATTGTTTGCACAGATAATTTGTGCAAATTAACAGCCATTTCAGGAATAAGACATATCAAATTTGTGGCCACCAGCCTTGGTGATACATTCCTTTAACTCCTTCTATAACAATCTATTGTGTACAAGTTAAAATAGTTAATACACTGTATTTCTAGGTGGGTTTTTTTTTGGAAAACATTTAAAATGCCATCTTTGCAACTCTCAGACTACCAGACACCTGTTTTGTATAGACAGTTTCCCCACTCCTGAACACATCTGACTGTCAGAGTGGAAAAATGGCAAGTGTCCAATGGTTAATTTGCATTAGGTCTGTGTAACTGAACTGTAACACAGAGGAAAAAGAATTTCAAAACAAAATACAAAGAAATTGACCACATCTTTAAAAAAAAAAAAAAAAAAGCATTGTTCTCCACATTTTCCTCACTTTATAAAGAGGACATACCGCTTGTTGTCTGTCAAAACACAGTGTTGCCGCAGTTCATACTCACAAAGTGATTGCGATAAAAGGATTGTTTATCTATATACTTTAACATTAGTAAGACGCTACATAAAGATGGTATCCGTTCTGGAGCTAAGCAGTCACCCTTACCCTACTAGTTTCATACTGCTGAATGAAACAGTAAAAACTTGAATTAAAAATAAAGTATTTAAAATTTATCCTTAAACATATGAGAAAACTGGATGCAGCATGGACAAAAAGCTGCCACTCAGATGCATAATATTAATCAGCACACCACTTACCTTTAAAAAATGTGTTCTAATAAGTAGGCAAAAGTATTTCTGTTGCAAGATAGCTAAAGTTATTATATCACTTGATGTGAGTAATCGATGTAAACTCTTGAAAATGAAGTTAATTTTAAGTCAGAAACGCACTATTCTTACAACAAATGCTAATCAAATTAAAAGAAAAGGGGAACTAGCAATCCTTAAAGTTAATCCCCAAATGTTTTACATCAAAAGTCTTTTTTTTCCCCAAGTGATCCACGAGTGATCATCATTCCTGACTGGTCTACAGTACATAAAAAAATGTTGTGGGAAAAAAATAGGAAGTACACTCACTGCGCTAACCTGTATTTTTAATGCAAGCTCTACAGTCTGTATCACTGCAACAAGTCACTTTTCTAGGAGTTAAACTCAAAGCTTTTAATATGAATAGGTACCTCATGCAATAGTTATCTTTATAATTTAAAGCAACAAGTGAAGCACTGTGTATTTCAGTAAGAATAAGTGTGTGTGGGCTGAACTTCAAAATTCAAGGATCTCTGACTATCTATTGTTAGGGAGAGTGCTGTCATCAGATGTGTGCCAATGGCTCCTTAAACTCTGAAAGAACCCCAAACCCTTCAGTGGTTTCAGTTCAACCATGAAAATACTGAATCAGTGTATTAACTTATAGAATAGGAGAGCATTTCTTTTTAACCGTTTGCACTTTCTCTCTTCTCCTTTTCCTCATCTCCATGCCAATTAATATGAGTTTGGGCTTTTTAAAAAACTGAGACAAGCAAGAAAATAGTGCATAATTAAAAAAAAGATGACTCAGATAATTAGGAAAAAAGCCCACTAAAATAATCACCTTCTAATCAATGAAAGATCACACCTAACATAATCTAGTACCAAGTTAGAATACAAACCCATGTAACTATGGATGTACAAGACTGGATGGATGTTACCTGGTTTACTGCATAAATGAAGAATGTATGGCAAGTACGGTATATGTATCCAACCAGTAAAGATAGCCCATACCTCAGAGAGAGGCCAACCGACCATCTTCAAGCCAGAGTTACAGAAACGGAGTGTCAGAAAGACACAAAACTGTATCTAGAGATGTAGAGATGCATTCCATAGTGGACCATCTCACTAGGATTCCCCCAAATTTCCTGATGGGAGGCAACTTAGGTGGCAGGAAAATACACTGCTTTAGGTAGGATGCATCTTCCAACTGAGATAGAAGAGGCTGATCATTCCTCATGTACAGAGAGGATCACTCCTGGGGATGGGATTACACAGTTGAAATGAAGAAACTCTGGTCATAGGGGATTCAACCATTAGAAATGTAGGGATTGTCTATACTTTGAGTTAGCGTGCAGCAAGCCCTGGTATAATTTATAGAGCACTAGTTTGCTGCGCACTATCTGCAGGCTGAACCCCAGTACAGTGTACTAAAAGTTCCATAGTGCACGCTGATGCAACATTTTGGTGCATTGTAGCAGGGATCACACAGCATTTAATACATGGCTAGCTAGTGCACTGGAGAGTCACACACCCTCGCTTGCCAAGCTCTCCCTTGCTGTGTAAACAATCTCATAGATAGTTGGGTATATGGTAATTGTGACATCTGGTTATCTGTCTACTGAATGCAAAGGTGGAAAATCTCATGAAACATCTAGAGAATACTGGTAACAAGCTTGTGGTCATAATACCTGTACCATGATACCAATGATGTAGGGAAGTGTATGAGTAAGGACCTGGAAGCTAAATTTAGATTGCTAGGAAGTATGCATAGGTCCAGAGCCACTGTCATAGCTTTCTATGCCATGCCTCCAGTTCCACAGGCTGGGGCCAGCTAAACAGGGAGCATTGAGACCCTGAAGTTCATGGATGAGAAGATGGTGTAAAGAGGAAGGCTTTAAATTTACTAGGTCCTGAGGAGCGTTTTAGAGAAAGGAGAGCCTATACAGAAGGGATGGGCTTCACCTTAATCACAGTGAAATCAGCCTGCTGGAACATAAAATGATATTTTGGGGGACTGTTCAAAGCAGAGCTTGGGGTAGGGGTTAAGGAAAACAAAAGGCATCTCTGTATCAAGTAAAGGATAGAACAGAAACAACAGCTAAACTGGGTCAGGCAGAAGTCAAGTTCACAGAGGTAATTTCTGTTAAAATCAACATGATGTCAGACTGAGGAGTTAAATAAAAATAGGCACGTGGTCAAAAACTATAAATATTTATATTCAAATGCAAGAATGCAAGATGAAGAGCACAATTATATGAACTAGAAAGTCTGCCAATGGAAGAGGACCTTGGCATAACAGAATTACAGAAACATGGACGAATGCAAAAACCGAAACCAAACATGGATACTATAATTCCTGGGTATAAATCATATAAGAAATACATATTAGATTGTAGAAACAGGAGAGGAGTGCCACATCTAAAATATTCCATAGAATCTATTCAGACAGTCCTCACCACCCAAAAGTTATAACTCCAAGTTATAAGAATACAAAGCAGGGTCTGTACTACTACAGACCAGAAGGAGGAAATTGATCTCTCTCAATGTTCTGAACTCAAAGACCATAATAAAGTCTAATAAAATTATATTAAATGAAGACTTCAACTACCTTCATATAAACTTGTCAAATATCTTAGTGGGACAAGAAAAAAAAATCAACGCCTTCTTAAATAATTGGTTTGTGGAACTGCTAGGGTTACTGAGTAAACAAGAGAAGCTCATCTCAACTTAGTCCTCAGTAACACACAGGAGTTGGTCCAAGAAACATCTACAGTTGAACCAGTAAGTAACAGTACACACAATAAAATTAAATGCAACATAACTGAGGGGAGAAAGGTACCACAAGCTGAAAAAGGGGACTTCAAAAAGACCCTAAAGTCAAAGCTAAAAAAGTTACAATCCTAACATTTAGCACAGATGCTACTTACAAAAGAAAAAAAAAAAGACTCAGAAAAATGCAGATTTAAACGAAAAAGGAAAGCAGGAAGCCAGAAAGTAAATCAGTATGGCTAAATGGCAAGTTTCAAGAGGTTACTTAAATAACACAGATAAACTTTCAGAAAATGGAAAATCAATGTTAATGAAAGACCAAAGACTACATCAGATACTATGTCAGAAGAAAATTAAGAGGGATCAAATGGAATTTGAAGAGCAAATAGCTAGAGGAAAAAACCCAAGCAGGTTATTTGTTGTTTAGTAACAAGCTTCCCCATGATTGCCCTCATGTTCTAAAAACCTTTATGTTGAGTCTTGATTAATTGTAGTTATATCCAAATGATGTTTGGGAAGCTGAAATCTTGTGGGTGTACACTGTATCCAAATACTGTGGTTTTGATCTAGGTATTTGTTGTTCTCTGCCCCCACTGTTTAGAAATCTGTGAGCACATGCCCACATCAGTTTTACCTTAGATTTTTATTTTTTCCTTCAAGTATCTAACTCCTTCCCCCTAAATTATATCACTTCATAGAATCATAGCATTAGACAGGACCTCAAGGGTCATCTACTCTAACCCCTACAAAAATACAAGATTTGTTGGGGTTAAACCATCCAAGACAGATGGCTATCCATTCTCTTTTTGAAAACTTCCAGTGAAGGAATTTCCACAACCTTCCTAGGCAATCTGTTCCATTGTCCTACTGTTCTTACAGTTAGGAAGTTTTTCCTGAGATTTAATCTAAATCTATGTTTTAGTTTGAACCCATTGCCTCCTGTCCTGTCTTCTGTGGCAAAAGAGAACAACTTTTCTCCATCTTTTTTATGGCAGCCTTTCAAGTATTTGAAGACAACGATCATGTTCCCCCTTAATCTCCTCTTTTCCAAGCTAAACATATGCACTTCCTTCATATTTTATATATATTATATAAAATCACACACACACACACACACACAGAGGGATCTCTGCTATTCCAATTGCCTTCTTGGCACCCAGAGGCCCTTCAAAATTTCTGGTGACCTAAATGCCATGAAAGAGAACAGTCTATTCAGAAGTTAAAGCTTCTTTTCACAAGTGTAGAAACAGGACTCATGAGCAAAATGATGTTCTTTGTCAAGCTTTTCATTTATTTTAGGATTCTCCCCCACCATTCCTTTTCCCTTTTCCAAAAACATAGGTATCAGTCCTTATGAGCAGCCTTATCAGCAACTATTTAATGTCTTAAGAAAAGTCATCTAATTTGAAGCTAACAGAAAATAATTAATTACATTTAAATATTGCTCACTGTGACAGGGTGCACTTGTCCGGCACTGGACAAGTCGGGGTTAACCTCGTACTTTGGGAGAGGAAGCCACGCCCCCACACCTCTGCTGGGAATACTCCAATTGGAGCGTCAGTATAAAAGGGAGCAGCCCAGCTCAGTCAAGGCTGACCACCGAAGTGAGAGGATGCACGCTCCAGGCTCCTGCCCAGGAGCTGCTGGAGCCTAAGACTGTGGAGGCCAAGCCTGCCGAGATCAGGACAGCCATTTGCAGACACCCAGGTGACACTGGAACCATCGGGAGCTTCACAGGCCAGAGACCACACCACTGGAAGACACAGTAGGAAGTAGCCCAGGGGAGCTAGACATTGATCTGGTTGTAGGACCGGGTGTTAAGTCAGTGTGGTTTGGACGGATCCCCACTGACTCAGAGGCAAATACACTTGCTGCTAATAGGGCCTTGGACTAGGACCCAGTGGAGTTGGGAGGGTCTGGGCCCCCTCCCCTGGCCACCTTCCCCCCCCACAGGAGGTGGACCATCCTCTTCTCACCTCCAAACCCTGCAGCCCTGTGAGGAAGAGCAGCCATATTGACTCTTGCGACTAGGCCATGCAGCCTTGCAAGAGAGAGCAACACAAGAAAAAATTAAAATCTAAATGTATATTTAAATTTCCTTTATAAGGTCAGTGGCTATCTATACAAATAGCATTAGAAAATTAATTATAAAAAATATTGCATTTCTTTAGCTTGACCAATATTTCCATGCACTATTTTATATGAATAATTCAACCAAAAAAAAACAAACCCCACAACAACCCAAATTACCTTTGATACATCTCACAAGTCTATGGGGCAAAGAATCAGATAAGGACAGCATTAACAAATGGCCAAACCTAACAAAAAGTCATCCTCATGAAGTTTTATATTTCTGTCAATTTGGAAACAGTAAATGTAGAACTGAAAATATTAATTCTCTCAACAGCAGCTTATTGGATTGGGTAAAAACTACATTGTGAAGAAAAAAATCTTTAAAAAGACCTACTTTGAAAAACTATTCAGTAAAAATGGCATTTTGAGGAGCATTATTTTTATTTCAGTGTCCCAAATTAAGTTTGTTCACTATACATATCAAAGGATTTTTCTTCTAACTACAAGCCGTGCAAACTCATCATAAGGTCTCAAAGTCAAGCTGTATTCTTTTTGGCTCATGTATCAACACCACAAGTAAGATTTGCTGGCTAAAGTTCCAATCTTTCTATTAGAAATGGGTGTGCACAGAGCCATTACTTTTAATAGAACTCAGCATAGATATAAGGGTTTGCCTATTCAGAAGCAATAGCAGAAGAGAGGCCCAAATTATGCCTCTGGATTACATCCACACAACCTTGTTTCCTTCAATGTTTAGTTTAAGGATGAGACAAAAAACGAGGGGGATTATGACAGCAGTATACAAAACACAGAAGGTATCTTGGATGCTTGGATTTACCTTCTCTCATAGCAAAAGAACAAAGGGACAAATCAATGAAAATGAAAAGCAATAAAGCAGACCTTTTGTTTGAAGTCAAAAGAGATATAAAACCCCTCATGTTTCAATGCAGAAGTCAACCTCTAAATTGGCAGGGGTTAGGTAATATTTCCTTTATGTGCCATTTATTCCATAATTGTGCCCAAACCCTCCTCAGGACCTTCTCTTGGTGGCAGAGACAGGACATCAGACTAGATAGCCCACTGGTCTGATCCTGTATTGCTATCCCTATGCTCCTGCAAGTGATGTTCCTAAGCTAAATCATCTGGTAACAAACAGGCGGAAGAGAAAGATAGAAAACCTCCCTTTAATTAAAATTGCATTCAAGTTGCATTCAAATACATACCCAATGAACAATAAAAGACACTGAGGACATACGATGATCTGTTCTGGACAACTAATTTCTAGTGGCCTAATTCATCTTTCATTTAAAAAAATGAAAACCTCAGGAGATTTCTGCTTCCTAGTTTAGTGAATTAGTTTCACAGCTTCATTACACTTTCATTTACCATAGTTACAGTGAAAAAACTAATCAAAGCCACAGCATGGAGAATTTATATATTTGAAACATTTAACAGCTGCAAGAGTACAGTTAGAAATACTGATTTCTTATGTGAAATGTAATGCCAGAAATTAACAGTCCAACAGCCATAATTAACCAGGTGTTAATGTGGCAAACAAATAGGCAATGTTTTATGCATCTGACACTCTTCATACAGGACACTGAATTTAAAACAAAGACATTAAGTTCTTTGCCTTTTGATATCTCTCAAATACACCCTGGTCCAAAAACTTACTTAACCTCAGTGTACTACTTACGTAAAACATAAGGGTTTTAAAGCTTTCAGAAACTGTGATCCAGTATTATACCGTTTTTATACAACATTTTATTACCTTCAGAAAATTGTGTACACAAGCATCTGTCGAAAGTATGAGATTTAATTCCCTTTATGTATTTAGAAGTAGTACTCTTTTCTATATATCAGTATTTGGACGAAAGCACAATATAAAAGCCCCAAACAAACAAAACGAACTAACTGGGATCCCATTATGCAGGGGAATGTACAAACACATGGGAATGTAACTAACTAATTTGAAATGAAGGAATAATTGAGTGTTATGAACAGTAGAATCAGCAGGATAAAATAATAAGGTCAGATTACATAACTTAGCTATTGTGACAAAGTTCCTCCTCTGCCTTGGTGGGTCCTGCGCTTATTGGCGAATTTGCTTGCCTCAGCGATTCACGGCAGCCCTCAGTTTGGCCACTTTTGCTAGTGGCTCAAACCTGCCATTCACTCAGCTACCTCATCACTGGCCAGCATGGGAAAAAGGAAGGAGAACAATCCCTGCAGTCTCTGCTGATCCACCATGTGGGTAGGGGAACAGACCAGAGACCTTCCCTTCTGGTGGAACCCACAGTCCAGGTCAACTCCTCCTGTGTCTGATCAGGAGCTGGGAGGTTTGCGGGGAACCCGGGCCTGCCCTCTACTCCGGGTTCCAGCCCAGGGTCCTGTGGAATGCAGCTGTCTAGAGTGCCTCCTAGAACAGCTGCGCGACAGCTACAACTCCCTGGGCTACTTCCCCATGGCCTCCTCCCAACACCTTCTTTATCCTCACCATAGGACCTTCCTCCTGGTGTCTGATAATGCTTGTACTCCTCAGTCCTCCAGCAATACGCCTTCTCACTCTCAGCACCTAGTGCCTCTTACTCCTAGCTCCTCGCACCAACACCACAAACTGAAGTGAGGTCCTTTTTAAACTCAGGTGTCCTGATTAGCCAGCCTGCCCTAATTGATTCTAGCAGCTTCTTAATTGGCTCCAGGTGTCCTAATTAGCCTGCCAGCCTGAATTTGTTCCAGCAAGTTCCTTCTTATTCTGGAACTGCCCCGTTACCTTTACCCAGGGAAAATGGACCTGCTTAATCTGGGACTAACATATCTGCCTTCTATATTGGCTGAGTCGACCATCATGACACCAGACCAGAAATATAAACACAATGCAAAATGGGAGGCCTTTAAATGCCAGTTGATATCTAAATTTCCTGAACATAGATATGTTGCGGATCATTTGAACCACTTGAATGTGACTAAAAAATAGACACACTCTTAAATCATATCTATTCACTTTTGGCATATTTGCAATGGTCTACCATCTGATCTGTTGTAGGCTGTTCAACACCTTTTATGGAAAATTTTGTACTGGGTATAAAAATGTTGGGATAAGGATGTGAATCAGATGAACATTTGTCTTCTGTTAATATATGTAGAGTTAATGACTTAAAATCAATCATACAGGAAAAAAAACCACACTCTCCTGTAGCCATCTGGCCTGACCCTGTCACACTATGTACATAATCTGATCGTACTAGAATATTGTTTTCCTTTAGAAAAAATGAGAAGCTATCTTAGACTACTGATCAATGTGGCCATCACTAGCTTCATTATTTTCTGTACAAATATAGCATTTCAATATAAATTTTACAATAGCTCTATGGGTCTGATACCAGATTTATCAAATTAAAGTCGCATAATCAAAGCAGCTATCTTGCTTAAAATTTGTTTCATTTTAAAGACATGTCAAAGATTAGGCCCATATTTTAGATTCCCCAAAATCTAATATTAACAATAAATATGTTCTAATAGAGAAGAAGAAAAATGTTAGCAGTGTGTTAGCATTTAAACATTCTTCTGCAGTGTTTACACCCCAATACTATAGCACAGAGGTTGGTAACTTATGGCATGTGTGCCAAAGATGGCCCACAAGCCGATTTTTAATGGCACGCTGCTGCCTGCTGGGTCCCAGCCGCCCGCCCCACTCAGCCCACTGCCAAACCCAGGCTGGTAGTGGGCTGAGCGGGGCTGGCGGCCAGGACGCCGGCAGGCAGCAGTGTGCCATTAAAAATCCTGCCCGCCCCAGCCCACTCTTCTCCGCCCCCCTGCACTGCCGGGGGCAGGGTGAAGAAGCTTGGTTCTGCTGGCTGCTGCTGCAGGGCAGGCAAGCTCCCCCCACTCCCCTGCATCTTCCCCCAGCGTGCTGGGTTCCTGCCCTTCCTCCTCTCCCTCCATGCCACTAATCAGCTGATGGCACTTGCGAGGGAGGGGGAGAAGTGGAGCGGCAGCATGCTCGCTGCTCTGGGGAGGAGGCGGAAAAGAGGTGGGGACGGGGCCGTGGGAACGGAATCAGGGCATATCCCCTCCAGCCCCTTGCCGTGAGCCACTCTGGGCAGGGCACTGGGAGCAGCCCCACGACCCAGGCCCACACTCCCAGCCCTCTGCCCTGACTCCTGCACCCCCCTCACATACTCCCAGCCCTCTGCCCTTACCCTTGCATCCCCACACACCCCAGCCTCCTGTCCTGACCCCTGCACCCCCCATGACCCCAGCCCTGACACCAGCACCCACCCACACATACCCAGCTCCCCCACACCCCATGCCCAGACTCCTGAACCCTCCTCACATGCCCTCAGCATGTGACTGACTCTTGCACCCCCCACATTCCCACCCCCACTGTGAGCACCGAACAGGAGCTCCTGCATCCCCCCCTACATTCCCACTTGCACCCCTTGCACCAAATGGAAGCTGCCCAGGTAAGCACTCCACACCTAAACCTCCTGCCCCAATCCTGAGCCCCCTCCCTCACTCTAGCTCCTGGCCAGACCCTACACCCCAACCCCCAGCCTGCTCCTTCACCCCCAGCCCTGTGCTCAGTGCACTCCCACCCTCAGCTCAGTGCAGAGAGAAAGAGAATGGGATAGAACCAGGGAGAAGGTAGGTACCCACTCTATGTGGGCAGGGCCGGGATCCCAGACCGGCAGTGGGCTAAGCGGGGCCGGCAGCTGGGACCCCAGCAAATGGAACCCCAGACCAGCAGCGGGCTGAGCCGCTCAGCCCACTGCCAGTCTGGGGTCCCAGCCACCAGCCCCACTCAGCCCGCTGCCAGTCTGGGGTTCTGGCTGCCGGCCCTTTGCCAGCCGGGGTCCCGGCCGCAGGCCCCCGCTCAGCGTAAGATCAGCATTTTAAATGAAGCTTCTTGAACATTTTGAAAACCTTGTGTACTTTACATACGAGAATAGTTTAGTTATATAATATATAGACTTATAGAGAGAGACCTTCTAAAAAACGTTAAAATGTATTACTGGCATGCGAAATCCTAAAGTAAAGTGAATACATGAAGACTCGGCACACCACTTCTGAAAGGTTTCACAACAACAATCTGAAAGTGAAACTGACTAGGAAACAAAATTGAAATTTACTAATCTATTCTCATTAATCCAGAAGACTAAAATGCAAAAAAACAAACATAAGCGTTTAATAGGTAAATTCAAGGTTCCAATTATTCAGAGATTAAATTGCAGTAAGTAATATGTAAAATGGAATTTAGGAGGACTAACAGATTTTGAAGAGGAAATAGCTGAAATATAAAAAAATCCCAAGAGATTTTTCAAGTATATCAGAAGCATAAAGCAGGCACACAAATCAGTGGATCTTCTGTATCGCCAAGGGACAAAGGAGGCAATTAGAAGAAGATAAGAACATTGCTGACAAGCTAAATAATTTCTCTGCATCAGTTTTCACCTCAGATGATGTTAGGAAGATAACTACACCAGAACTCCTTTTTTTCTGGAAATAAAAGATAAGGTACTATCAGACATTGAGAAATCAGAAGAAGAGGTGTCGAAACAAGCGGATAATCTAAAAAGCAGTAAGTCACTATGTCAGGATGGTATACATCCAAGAGTACTGAAGAAGCTCAAGGATGATGTGGCTGAACTGCAAGCAAAGAACATGCATTCTTCTCATTAAAAGTAGGCTTAAGGACTGAAGGGTAGCAAAAATTGTACCAATACATAAAAAAGGTTCCAGGGGTGATCCAGGTACAGACCAGTATGCCTTACTTCTGTACCTTGTAAATTCATTGAAATTACAATTAAAACCAGAATAATAAAATACCTAGAAGATCATATGATATGATATAGTCGAACCAGCATGGTTTCTGCAAAGAGAAATAATGTCTCACTAATCTATTAGAATTCTTTGAATGGATCAATATAGTAATAGATAAAGGAGAAACTGCTGACATTTATTTAAGACGATCAAAAAGGTCCCTCACAAAAGGCTACTAAAGAAGCTAAGTAGCCATGGAAATATAAGGGAGCATATTGTCTTGGATTGAAAACTGGTTAAAAAATAAGGAACAAAGAATAGAAATAAATGGTCAATTATCATCATGGCGAAAGGCTAACAGAGGGTGCCTTAGGGTTCCATACTAGGAACGTTCTTTAATATTTATTAATGATGTGGCTAAGCAGAGAAGTGGCAAAATTTGTAGATGAGAAAGTTATTTAAGTTAGTCAAATCCAAAGAAGAATGTGAGGAACTTCAGAGGGACCTAACCAAACTAGGTGAATGGGCAACACAGTGGCAGACAAAGTTCCAGGTAAATAAATGCAAAGCAAACACAAAGTGGAAGGAAAAATTTGAATTATGCATTCACCTTACAGGGTTGTAAATTACTTTATTAACTCAGTAAAGGTACCTGGGCATCATTGTGACAGATCAATGAAGACTTTTGTGCATGACACAGCTGCAGTCACAAAAGCAAACAAGGTGTTAGGATGCATAAGGAACAGGATGAAGAATAATACAGAAAATATTATAGTACCATTTTATAAATCAATGCTGTACTCCTCATCTGGAATACTGAGTGGAATATCCACCTCAAAAAGTGTATAGCAGAATTAGAGAGGATTCAGAGAAGGGAAATTAAAATGTCAGGGGCATGGAAAAATTCATATAAAGAGATATCGAAAAGTTTGGGATTGTTTACCTTAGAAAGGCAAGGAATAAAAAAGGACCCAAAATAAAAGTACATGAAAGAAAGAATGGTACAGGGAAGATAGACTGGTGCTTTGGTTCTCCCTGGCTCACAACACAAGAACCGGGTGACATTCAATGAAACTGAAAAGCAGTAAATTCAAGATTGGTAAAAAGAAATACTTTTTCCACTCACGGCGTAATTCAACTGTGGAATTAGACTACCACAGTATGTCACAGAAGCGGAGAACTTAGAGGGCATGGACATTTATACGGATAACAAGAATATCCAAAGTTATATCAGTTAATGCAAGCAAAGTGTTTTGGAACACATACACACACTCACACTCTCTCTCCAGTGCTTAGAGCCATCTCTGTTGGGGATAAGGAAGAGAACTTCATGGGGCATATTATATCAGATCTGCCTCATGTGGGATTCTAGCATCTTCCTCTGAAGCATTTAGCACTGGCCATTACAGAAGACAAGATACTGGACTAGATGGACCATTGGTCTGATCCAGTAGAGCCATTCAGAAATTCCTGTTTCAGTTTCCCAGTAACACAGCTAAGGAATATTTAAACAGGATTCATAATCTGACAATATGCCTTCAATGTTCCTTTAGAAAAGTTAAATGACTATTATTTATCACCATGGCATGATAAACTTACTGTCTACCCATTTATGGCCAGCATCACCATAATATCAGAGTTCCTCATAATTATTCATGTATTTATCCTCACAACACCCTTGTGGGGTAGTGAAGTGCTATTATTCCCATTTTGGGGATAGGAACTGAGGCAGACACAGATTAAGTGACTTGTCCAAGATCACAAAGGATAACTGTGGCAGAGCAGGAATTGAACCCTGGACTTTAGAGTCTCAGCCCACAACCCAAACCACACGGTTATTCTTCTTCCCACATAAATACCTATTAGCCAAAGGGCTAAAAACCTATTAGCCAGAGATGGATACGGAAGATGAGAAGGGGAGGTCTGACCAATAAAATTAATGCCTTCATGAAAAGTCCAGTCCACTCTCTTGCCCCACATACAGAATTGCTGGGAAGGAACCCTACCTGAGGGCTTCAACTTCTACTTCATTCTCTAGTTAATAGATGTATGAAAAATGTGAAGCTATTCCTCAGTCTTCTCGGTTTGCTTAAAGCAGTGGTTTTCAAACTTTTGTATTGGTGACCCCTTTCACATAGCAAGCCTCTGAGTGCAACCTTATAAATTAAAAATACTTGAATATATTTACCACCATTATAAACGCTGGATGCAAAGCAAGGTTTGGGGTGGAGGCTGAAAGCTTGCGACCGCCCACGTAATAACCTCGCACCCCCTGAGAGGTCCCGACCCCCAGTTTGAGAACCCCTGGCTGAAAGGAATAAGGCATTCCCTCTCCCCACCACAGCCAGGAGGTTCTAATGAGAGGTACTATTTTTCTCTCAGTCTTTGGCTTGCTATAATGGAGAGGGAATCTCCACTACTCTAACCTTCCTCCTCTTTACCCAGATTCCTTTTTGGGAACACCCTCTCCGTGATAAAGCTCCAACAACTGCCACTACCAATAGTTTTCCAAAGCAGCAACATACTGTACTTAAACTGACATAATTTATGTCAGTTTCCTTGCTGCCCACATGCTTCTAAATAGCAGTAGTGAAACTGACCAATCTTATCAGTATCATTTTGATTTTTGCTTTGGGAAGCTATGAGCAGCCCTGGATACACAGGAATTGTCCATCTGCAAACTCAGGAAGACAGCACTTCACCGGTGCACATTTAAAAAGCTGTCTCTACAATGTTAAGAGTTGGCAATATCTGATTTTGGGTGTCCAGCTTGAGGTCCATTGGGCCAGATTTTCACAAGTTTTGAGCACCTACAACCAATGGAAACTGCAGATACTAAGCTGCTCTGAAAATCAAACCTAAGGCGTCTCAGTGTAAAAAAGTGTCAGAATGGTAGAAGATTCCAAAAACCGTGCTAGTTTACTTTGAATAAAAGGAAGAAAAACAGTGTATTTTTCAAGCCCTTTGACCTTGATGTCAAAAAAGGAGCTATGTCTCTAGAAGAAGAATATATGGTATAGAGTAAGTCACAAGAACAAACTGCTGCTTTGCTGAATATATATTGCACATTAAGGTTTTAATTTCTAGAACTTCAGCAGTTACATGACTATTAAAAAAAATGTAACTAAGAAGTTAGTATCAAAGCCAAACCAAATGCAACTTCAGTGAATTCTGTGAGGTGTGTTTTATACCTTGCCACTCATTTGTAGAGGCACGTAATAAATGTTTTAAACAACTAATTCTCTACAACTTACTCGTTTATCGATATCGCCATGCTGAAGTTGAACAAACCGAGCACTAATGGCAGCAATATAACTCTGCTGATTGGAAAATGCAACACGCCCAGCACCTTTGGGGTATTTGAGCTCAGGGTCAGTATCAATTCCTGCATAACAAACTCCACCATAGAGACGGTCCATTATCATAGCCAATTCCACTATGGAGGAACAAAAGAATACAACAGTATTTTAAAATAAGCAATGTAAATGCTGTTAAATGTATTTTTATTTGAAAAATAATAGAAAACAAAAATCAGTCATTTATTATGTCATATGTACTGTAAAATACAAACCAATAATTTAGGAAGTATATATGGAATATTTCATAAGAATACTTAAAATATCAATTTTCACAACAGTGGCCACATCCCTCTCAAGTGATTTTATAAAGTCAAAACTCAGTAGAACCATGAGTCACTGTAGCCCGGTGTGCCCTGGGGCTGAACTCCAAGAGGATTTCCTTCATGGGATGTGAAAAAGGATTTCTGGGCAGACTCAGGGGCTAATGAATGCATGGACTGTGAACTGGGTAGAATTCCTACAAAATCCTTGTGTACATGTTGTAGCAGGCCACTATTATTTGGCTGTATAAATGCTCCATATCCTGCCTCCATTTGGTGTAGGGGCTTCTATTCTTCAAACCCCCATACAAAGTTTGCTTATCTGGACTTTGTGAGTGGGAACAGAATTTCATAAGAATTAATTTCAAATGTACAAATCAGATATTTTGGAAAACCATTCATGGCAGTTAAATGTCCAGTTCAGTTACTGCAGGTGATTTAATCTGTATGTATTGAAATTTTACTTTCAGGACATAGTTGATGCACTTGGAAATAGGGTATGAAGCTGTCAGCTGATGGGGCTGTTGAATAACAGTGATTATTTTAAATAAACACATCTGTTGGCAAATACAGTAAAGTGAGCTAAAAGTCTTACTACTTTAGTGAAGACAAGATAGTCATCACATTAATGCCACAGAAGCTCAGTTTCAGCAGATGATATTAATATGACAAGCAGTAGAGTGTTTGTTTAGTTTACTCAAACAATGAACTTTGACCAAGTAACTGGAAGCATTTTGACTGAAGTGATGAAAAAGAATCACAGTACTGTTTGGAAGAAGAAAAAGGCCATACTATATTTTTGCTGCAGTGACAACAAGCATAGTGTTTATATTATGGCTAAAGATAATTTTTTTTGCAAATGAAAAAATTCCATGAGGCCAGGAAATTCTAGGCCCAAGAATTAAAAACTGAAGAAGATTTTTTACACCCAGATCTTAGATTGTCACTTTTTTGGCTCTCAGTTTCCTGATGGATTAGTGGAGGTCGTGTGTCTTCCTTCTGACTGCTGTTCTTTCTGCGATGGAGTTATGCTACATTACAAGTTCTGGTATCATAAGTGGCACTCCTGCAGTCCCTCTAGTAGGTGCTGGGATTTCTAGCACATTGCCCTATGATTCCATTTCATACAAACTGTTGACTGGATGGATGCCATGGGATGCTCTAATAGACTACTAGTAAGACTGGAACAGCAGTAGTAAAATTCTGAGCAAGTTCAAGTGCAGTAATGGGGGCATGGACCCTCCAACCTATACTTTTTTTTATATATATATAAACAAAACCAACCTTTGAGTGATACATTTTATATTAAAACTTTGCCAAGTAATATCAAGGAATTTCCTATAGCTTTAACTTGGATACAACCATGAAGTTCTTGATGAGTTCTGATTTTAAGTAGATATAAATGATGAGTAGTGCTTTGTGGCCAAAGCCCACCTGGAGAACCTACAGGAGAGTGCGTGTAAATACGGGGAGATATTTCACAGTCTACCATCCAAATATTCTTGTGTATAAATCTTACACAATATGTAACTTTCAATTTATTACAGACAATAATATACCTTTAAAAATTGCCACATTACATACCAGTTTTATACTTACCAGCTCTTAATGGCCTAGGGACACCTCCAACGAAAATTGTTTTTCGAGGATCAAGCGGCTGTGAACCATCCATCACAAAGTCACTATCACTTAAGTTCCAGGGACGAATCTGAACCTATTTAATAAAAAAAGAAAATTGCATGCTACTTTAAGTCTCATCACATTACGGTCTTAGCATGTTCATCAGTCTATATAAACTGTCAGCTAGTCACAGTCTCATTAACTGAACATGTCTAGTTGCTCTGTTTTAATCCTATTAATTCAAGATACTGCGTTTTTTTAAGTCATTCAGTTGTCCCAGATGTTGAACTCTAACAACGGTAGTTTGCTTTTGATTATTTTCACCATCATCTCAGGAGCAGCTTTAGACAGATTGCAGCTATAGCCTGGAGGACATCTACTATTTACTTACTGGCTTGTCCTTGATAGTAGGACTGGAAACACATAGATAGAGCTTTCCATCTTCTTCAATGCAGGCATCAATCAGTGCCTGAACAGAGCTCTCCTCTTGGAAAAGGAGGAACGCATATCCTGAAGCAACAACAACAAAAAATTAGCTGAAAGTGTGAAATTTTTTCTCCTATGCTCTTCACAAAAAGTTTCTTCTCCATGTGAACGTATTTATTTGAAAAGCAAGGTTCAATGTGGAACTAATTTTCTGTTTAGAAGTCAGACAGCATCTTCATCTATGTAAATAACCTCCATAGCCAATTACTTTAATACCAACCTGAAATCTCTTTGTAACAAAATTCTTCATCAATAGCTCAATCCTTAGTGTTCTTCTAAAAGAGACCATCAATCACACACTACAACATTTAAGACAACATTTTACTTAAGACCCAAAAACACATTTCACTGCTAGCAGTAGGCATTATATGATGAAAATCTGATTTGGCACAAAAAGGCTAATCTCAATTCAAGAGATCAGAGCAAAGTACTCTGTTGCATAAATGACCTACCAAGCCTCCCGAATACTATACAAATAGGAATTTAAATGCATAATTAATACTATGGGGGGGGGGGGGGGGGAAGCCACTAGAAAAGCATTTTAATGGTTCTGGTTTAATAAATTTAATTTAATAATTACTTTTTTTTTTTTTAAACCAGAGCAACTCCACAGTTAGGGTTTTGTTCTAAAATATATTTAGAAACACAAAAATGTCTAGTTTTTCTCTAAAGTAGAGTGTTTTTTTCTGAAATACGTTAACAATTCAGTGTGAAAATTTTAGTTCGTTTTTATGCCATACATTTTCTATGCAGTTTTAGTTACTTTTACTCTGTAAATTTTTAAACAGGATTTCTTTGAAAATGGGCTCTGGCTGAAATATTTCCTTCTCAGTTCTCCTATTCCCTGTTGAGCGATACTTCTTTAAAAACATTTTTTTCTTTTTACACAAAACTTGATAGAGAAGTGTATCCTGTGTAAATCAGGTGCAACCTGAAAAGATTTTCTTTTTATAGAAGTGACAGGATTTAAGATAATTATTAGTAATCCTGTAATAATTGACAATTTATGCGCTGTGCACACAAACTGTTGACTGTTGGCCTGAGCACATAGAAACCGGATTGTATGACAGGCTAGGTTCACACAAACTTCCTTGCTTGCCTGCTTGGGGAACAGGTGCACATAATTCTGCTTGACTGGGTGGGTGAGAAGCTTGGTGCTTTAGGGGCGCGAGCGCGCACACACACACAAGTCTGAATATTTGGGGGAGAACTGGGTGCTTAGGGCTGATTGAGGGGACTTAGGTGAACATAAAATCTTCTTTGTAGATGCTACTTTTCTGTAATACTTTATCCTACAATAGAGAAGGAGAGTTCAAGCACTGCTGCTGATGGATAAAATATGCTGTCAGCAACTGCACCTATGACAGTCTGCACTACCCTCTGACAGAATCGTAGAAATGTAGGGCTGGAAGGGTCCTCAAATGGTTATCTAGTCCTTCCCCCACCTTCCTGCACTGAGACAGGACCATGTATATCTCTAGACCATCCTTATCAGGTGTTTGTTTATCCTATTCTTAAAAACCTCCAGTGACCGGGATTCCAAAACCTTCCTTGGAAGCCTATTACAGAATAACTTTTATAGTTAGAATGTTTCTTTCTGAATATCTAACCTAAATCTCCCTTGTTGCCGATTAAGCCAATTATTTCTTTTCCTATCTTCAGTGTATATGAAGAACAACTGATCACTTTCCTCTTTATAACAGCCCTTAGCATATTTGAAGACTATTTTCTGGTGACCCACTCAGTCTTCTTTTTTCAAGATTAAACATATTCAATTTTTTTAACCTTTCCTCATATGTCAAGTATTCTAAGCCTTTTATCTTTTTTGTAGCTCTTCCCTGGACTATCCAATTTTGTCCCCATTTTTCTTACAGTGTGGCACCCAAAACTGGATACAGTATTCCAACTGAGGCCTCACCAGTGCCAAGTAGAACAGGACAATTATCGCCTGTGTCTTACATGTGACACTCCTGAACGATATTTGCTTTTTTGCAAACTGCATCACATTGTTGGCTCATATTCCATTTGTGATCCATTATAACCCCCAGATTCTTTTCTGCGCTACTACTCCCTAGCCAGTTATTCCCTATTTTGTAGTTCTACATTTGATTATTCCTTCATAAATATAGTACTTTGCACTGGTCTTTACTGAATTTCATCTAGTTGATTACAGACCAGTCCTCCAATTTGCCATACACTAACACAGTAACCATGTCAAAGAAAGAAATTAGGTTGGTCTGGCATGATCTGGTTCTTGACAAATCCATATTGGCTATTACTTATCACTCTATTATTCTCCAAGTGATAATAAACTGATTGTCTAATAAATTTGTTCCATTATCTTTCCAGGTATCAAAATTAGGCTCACTGGTCTATAATTCCCTGGGTCCTCTTTGTCCCCCCTTTAAAGATAGGTACTATGTTTACACTTTTCCAGGCCTCTGTGACATCACCCAGCCTCCATGAGTTCTCAAAGATAATTGTTAACGGTTTCACAATTGCTTCAGCTAATTTCTTAAGTGCCCTAGGGTGAATTTCATCAGGTCCTGCTGAATTGAATACATTTAACTTACTTAACTATTCTTTACACTGTTCTTTCCCTCTTCTGGCTCGTGTCCCTTCCCTCTTTTTGTTAATATATCTGGTTCTGGTCGCAGTGAACCTTGTCAGTGAAGTCTGAAGCAAAATAGGCATTATACACTTCAGCCTTCTTGATGTAATCTATTATTAGCTCTCCTTCCCTGTTAAGTAGAGGACCTATACTTCATCTTTCTCCTAAATGTATTTATAGAGCCTCTTCTTATTTGTCCCTTGTAGGTATTACTCATTTTGTGCCTTAGCCTTTTTCATTTTGTCTCAATATGCTTTCATTATTCTTTTGTACTTATCCTTAGCAATTTGTCCATGTTTCCACTTTCTGTTGGATTTATTTTTTTATTTTTATTTTTTTAATTTCAGGACATTCATGAGCTTCTAATGCAGCCATATTGGTGTCGTGCTTGTTTTCCTATTTTTGGGTCTGTGGTGGCTTCCTATGAGCTAACCTTCTCTCCCAAACCAGAAGAGGCATATTTCCCATCCTGGCACACTTCTTGTCACCAGGACCCTGGTTTAAGGCTATAACAGAGCTCCAAAAAGAACTAGATAAACTCATGGAGGATAGGTCCATCAATGGCTATTAGTCAAGATGGGCAGGAATGGTGTCCCTGGCCTTTGTTTGCCAGAAGTTGGAAATGGACAACAGAGGATGGATTACTTGATGATTACCTGTTCTGTTTATTCCCTCTGGGGCACCCGGCACTGGCCACTGTCGAAAGACAGAATACTGGGCTAGATGGACCTTTGGTCTGATCCAGTATGGCCTCTCTTATGTTCTTACGTTAAGAGGTAAATTTAGCCTATCAAAAATTTAAGTTGGGAATAACTGGATATTTGGGAGATAAAGAAGATTTGAATCATAGAATCATAGAATATCAGGGTTGGAAGGGACCTCAGGAGGTCATCTAGTCCAACCCCCTGCTCAAAAGCAGGACCCATCCCCAATTAAATCATCCCAGCCAGGGCTTTGTCAAGCCTGACCTTAAAAACTTCTAAGGAAGGAGATTCCACCACCTCCCTAGGCAACGCATTCCAGTGTTTCACCACCCTCCTAGTGAAAAAGTTTTTCCTAATATCCAACCTAAGTGTTGGTTCCTTTAAATAGGCCCTGTAGTTCTTTCCATACAAATTTAATCTTTTCTTCCTGACCTTAGGTTGGCTATAAATACTTGCACAACTTTTGACCTACCCCCCAAAATATTCCTGTTTGTATTCAAGAAATTCAAGCTGATATAATAATATAGGTATTAGATAAGAGTTACAAATGTAACAAAAGTCTAGATGCATTTGGGGCTTTTGTTCCTTCCAACCAGAAACAAAGAACATTTTATATTCCTCTGTTTAATGGATTCCTTTTGAGCAGTGAAGATTTTTGGTAACTAGGTTGCCATACACCACTGAGATGAATGGTGATGATAGTTCAGAGAGGGCTTGATATACTCTCTCCTATACAACACACTTGATTTTTTTTCTGTTTGGCATCAAACTGTAAACAAGATAGAACACTCAGTGACACACAACCCTGCCTATATTAAGATGCCTCATATGGATTGACATGGATTGTGCAAGGTATTTTTGAACTTCATTTGAATGACAATGGAACCAGAATCTTCACATCAGCCCGTGTGACTTGAACTTGGGTACTGTTTCATAAATAAGGATATCTGCCAACTAAAGCACAATAGGAGCTCTTGGTGAATAAATATAGGATAGCAGGAAAGCAAATTCCCACTATACAGCAGTTAATAGATCACTTATGGACTTTGAACCCTTATTTTAATAGGAGACATCTCTCTACTTCAAAGAAGCCTAGCTATTCCAAGACGTGCTGAGATTTGGGCCTAATCATCTGAGGTGCTGAATGCCTACTATTAAATGCTGAATGACATCAACTCTTATTGATGTAACTGGGAGTAAAGGGTGCTCAGCATCTGTCAGGAGGCACTCAGCACTTTGAAGGATGAGGGCTTTTGTGTACTCTCTTCAAGCAAGAAATATTTGCTACAGAACTTGGCCCCCATAAGGCTTTCTTTAAACAGAGAGCTTGGAAGGAAAGAAGGAAACGTAGCTTGGAAAATTAAATAGGATTCCAATGCTGACAAGCTGGACTTCACCACCACAGAGACTACTAACTTAATCGGCGCAGGTTCAAACAGCTTAAAATATCCGTCACCACTCTCTAATAAGAGCGAATAAACAATAATACGTAATTAAATTAATCCTATCAAAGGTTATTTGAAATTTAGAGTTGACATAGACAGAAAGCTAATGAATGCTAGAACTACAATTTGGTCTCCAAGTAAAGCTAACCAAACTGAAGTTGCTCCAAGGATTCCCCTAAACTCTGAAGGGTGGATCCACAGATAATATTTCCCTTTGAAGAACTATGTTGTTTATAAAGCTTGGGTCAGATAAAGCTTTAACAGCAACATTCATCATTTACCTAGTAATAATTTATAGGCAAATAAAACCATAGAAACCAGCTGCAGGTACCCTCTGCCCCATCACACTGCAACCCTAATCCTGGCCTGGTGTGAAGGGAAGGCCCTAGGGTGTGGGGCGAGAGAGCAAGCCCATCCCACACTTGCAGTGCAGCAAACCCTCCTGTCCTGTGGGGCTGGGCCCAGCTCCCTGCTCTGGGCATTGTGACTTAGAGCGTGCCGTCACAATACCACTCAGGTTTGGCCCAGCTGCCCCTCCACCACCATGGATGGGTGCCTGGGCCAAATTTGAGTGAGTGGCATTGTGGCCTGGCACAAGGGACTGCAGTGCCACTCAGGTTTGGCCTGGCTGCCCCTCTGTCATGATAAAGGGGCACCTGGGACAAATCTGAGTGGTAGTGTAACCCCATTCACTAGGTCACAATGCCATTCCCTCAAATTTGCCCAACCACCCCTCCATCGTGATTTCTGTGAGTGCAACTGCAACCATGGACCCCAGCTAAAACCACCACTAGATCAGACAGTAGAACCTCAGCATTACAAACACTAGAGTTACGATCTTATTGGTCAATAAAATTAATGGGTAGCAGGTTTAAAACAAATAAAGGAAGTTCTTCTTCACTCAGCGCACAGTCAACCTGTGGAACTCCTTGCCTGAGGAGGTTGTGAAGGCTAGGACTATAACAGGGTTTAAAAGAGAACTGGGTAAATTCATAGAGGTTAAGTCCATTAACGGCTATTAGCCAGAATGGGTAAGGAATGGTGTCCCTAGCCTCTGTTTGTCAGAGGGTGGAGATGGATGGCAGGAGAGAGATCATTAGATCATTACCTGTTAGGTTCACACCCTCTGGGGCACATGGCACTGGCCACTGTTGGTAGACAGGATACTGGGCTGGATGGACCTTTGGTCTGACCCAGTATGGCCATTCTTATGTTCTTAACCACACACCTCATTTGGAACTGGAAATATACAATCAGGCAGCAGCAGAGACCCAACACCCCATCCAAAAACCCAGCCAAAAACAAAAAAAACCACACCCCACCAAGTACAGTACTGTGTTAAACAAACAAACTACTAAAAAAATACAGGGGAAGTTAAAAAAAGATTTGACAAGGTAAGGAAACTGTTTCTGTCCTTGTTTCATTACAATTAAGATGGTTAAAAGCAGCATTTTTCTTTTGCATGGTCAAGTTTCAAAGCAGTATTAAATCAATGTTCAGTTGTAAAATTTTGAAACAACCACCATGACGTTTTGTTCATAGACTCATAGAAGATTAGGGTTGGAAGAGACCTCAGGAGGTCATCTAGTCCTCAAAGCAGGACCAACCCCAACTAAATCATCCCAACCAGGGCTTTGTCAAGCCGGGCCTTAAAAACCTCCACCACCTCTTTAGTTACCCACTTCAGTGTTTCACCACCCTCTTAGTGAAATAGTTTTTCTTAATATCCAACCTAGACCTCTCCAACTGCAACTCAAGACCATTGCTCCCTATTCTGTCATCTGCCACCACTGAGAACAGCCTAGCTCCATCCTCTTTGGAACTCCCCTTCAGGTAGTTGAAGGCTGCTATCAAATCCCCCCCTCACTCCTCTCTTCTGCAGACTAAATAAGCCCAGTTCCCTCAGCCCCTCCTCATAAGTCATGTGCCTCAGCCCCCTAATCATTTTCATTGCCCTCCGCTGGACTCTCTCCTATTTGTCCACATCCTTTCTGTAGCGCAGGGGGGGGGACCAAAACTGGGCAGAATACTCCAGATGTGGCCGCACCAAATAGAGAGGAATAATCTCTTCCCTCGATCTGCTGACAACGCTCCTACTAATGCAGCCCAATATGCCGTAAGCCTTCTTGGCAATAAGGGCACACTATTGACTCATATCCAGCTTCTCGTCCACTGTTCCCCAGGTCCTTTTCTGCAGAACTGCCACTTAGCCATTCGGGCCCCAGCCTGTAGCAGTGCATGGGATTCTTCCGTCCTAAGTGCAGGACTCTGCACTTGTCCTTGTTGAACCTCAGATTTGTTTTGGCCCAACCCTCCAATTTGTCTAGGTCATTCTGAACCCTATCCCTACCCTCCAGCATATCTACCTCTCCCCACAGTTTAGCGTCATCCACAAACTTGCTGATGATGCAATCCATCACATCATCCAGATCATTAATGAAGATGTTGAACAAAACTGGCCCCAGGACTGACCCCTGGGACAGTCCGCTTGATATCGGCTGCCAACTAGATATCGGGTCTTTGATCACTACCTGTTGAGCCCGATGATCTAGCCAGCTTTCTATCCACCTCGTAGTCCATTAATCCAAATCCATACTACTGTAGCAAAGCTTTTGATACAGCCTCCCACAGTATTCTTGCCAGCAAGTTAAAGTCAAGGTATATCATGTCCACTGCTTTCCCCATATCCACAGAGCCAGTTATCTCATCAAAGAAGGCAATCTGGTTGATCAGACATGACTTGCCCTTGGTGAATCCAGGTTGACTGTTCCTGATCACCCTCCTCTCCCCCATGTGCTTCAAAATTGATTCCTTGAGGATCTGCTCCATGTTTTTTCCAGGGACTGAGGTGAGGCTGACTGGTCTGTAGTTCCCTGGATTCTCTTCCTTCCCTTTTTTTAAAAGATGGGTACTATATTTGCCTTGTTCTAATCGTCCAGGACCTCCCCCATTCACCACAAGTTTTCAGAGGTAATGGCCAATGGCTCTGCAATCACATCAGCCAACTCCCTCGGATGCATTGCATCTGGCCCCATGGACTTGTGCATGTCCAGCTTTTCTAAATAGTCCTTAACCTGTTCTTTCACCACTGAGGGCTGCTCACCTCCTCCCAATACTGTGCTGCCCAGTGCGGCAATCTGGGAGCTGACTTTGTCTGTGAAGACCGAGGCAAAAAACACATTGAGTACTTCAGCTTTTTCTACATCATCTGTCACTAGGTTGCCTCTCCCATTCAGTAAGGGTCCCACACTTTCCCTGACCTTCTTCTTGTTGCTAATATACCTGTAGAAAAACCCTTCTTGTTACCCTTCACATCCCTTGCTAGCAGAGTTACGAACATTTCAGAGTTACGAACAACCTCCATTCCTGAAGTGTTTGTAATTCTGTGGTTCTCCGGTATAGTATTTAGCTTATATTTAATGGTTTAGATAACTTAGCAAGCACACGTGGGTGAGAAAACTGACAGGGGTGAATAAGTACACCTATCGTACCTAAGACATATCTCTACTGAAATTACACCACTCAGCAGCCAAAGGACTTATCTATTTTATAAAATCTGCCATGTTGAAGGAACCAGTTATAACAATAGTGCCCAAACACAATTAAAACATGCATTTCTAGTCAGAACCGAACTATTTTACCAAACTGTGTACAGCACTGAAGCTTACAGGGCTGTAGAATGATTGGTAATGTGGTTTGGTCCTGTCTACATCGACAAGACAAGACTACATTTTAAGTGTGCTGGAGTATTAACATGTTGCAAATTGCTTCCAGAACCCAGAAGGCACATCAATACTAACTTCTGCCGTAAGGTTCCCTGAATTCTGTGGCAACACAATACTGAGTACTGCAGTAAACGGAAAGTTACACAGAAACCTTAATAGGTGGAAAAACAGTTAGACACGTGTTATTGAATATCAAATGAATAATATAATATGTACCATTTCCCTATCTAGAGTTTGAGTACCCAGCATGATCGTATCCAAGTGATTCCCAAGTTAATTAGGTAAATATATTGAGGTCCTAATGGACTTCATGCAATTTTCTCCTCTTCTATCTTCTCTGAATATAGGAAGCCCTGGTTGGTGTGGTAGTTGCAAATATTCCAGTTATGGTGAAAAAACTTCACTGAACACATATATGACTTAAAGGTGTTTAGACTCCGAGTTAGGCCAACCTCCTCTGGAGGCTCATTCTAGAGTTAATTCCCTTCAGTTGAGAATGCTTTACATCTCCAGCTCTTATATGCCTTGTCATAAATATAAAGGGAAGGGTAAACCCCTTTGAAATCCCTCCTGGCCAGGGGAAAGCTCCTCTCACCTGTAAAGGGTTAAGAAGCTAAAGGTAACCTCACTGGCACCTGACGAAAATGACCAATGAGGAGACAAGATACTTTCAAAAGCTGGGAGGAGGGAGAGAAACAAAGGGTCTGTGTCTGTCTATATGCTGCTCTTGCCAGGGACAGAATAGGAATGGAGTCTTAGAACTTTTAGTAAGTAATCTAGCTAGGTATGTGTTAGATTATGATTTCTTTAAATGGCTGAGAAAAGAATTGTGCTGAATAGAATAACTATTTCTGTCTGTGTATCTTTTTTGTAACTTAAGGTTTTGCCTAGAGGGGTTCTCTATGTTTTTGAATCTAATTACCCTGTAAGATATCTACCATCCTGATTTTACAGGGGGGATTTCTTTATTTCTATTTACTTCTATTTTTATTAAAAGTCTTCTTGTAAGAAAACTGAATGCTTTTTCATTGTTCTCAGATCCAAGGGTTTGGGTCTGTGGTCACCTATGCAAATTGGTGAGGCTTTTTATCCAACATTTCCCAGGAAAGGGGGGGTGCAAGTGTTGGGAGGATTGTTCATTGTTCTTAAGATCCAAGGGTCTGGGTCTGTAGTCACCTAGGGAAATTGGTGAGGCTTTTTACCAAACCTTGTCCAGGAAGTGGGGTGCAAGGTTTTGGGAAGTATTTTGGGGGGAAGGACGCGTCCAAACAGCTCTTCCCCAGTAACCAGTATTAGTTTGGTGGTGGTAGCGGCCAGTCCAAGGACAACAGGTGGAATATTTTGTACCTTGGGGAAGTTTTGACCTAAGCTGGTAAAGATAAGCTTAGGAGGTTTTCATGCAGGTCCCCACATCTGTACCTTAGAGTTCAGAGTGGGGGAGGAACCTTGACATGGTGGCATAGTGGTGGGATTAACCTGAAATCATTTTGAGATCCAGTTGAGATTTTTTGAACTAGAAATACAGATTTTAAAAAAGAATTTTTTTTTCCTGTGGAAAGGAAGTCCAGAATGCAGCTTTGAAACTGAAAGCAGCTTGGTTTTCTCTGCTTTGTGGCCAAGCAGAGACAAAAGGGGATTATCTTGTGAATTGCAGGTTTTCTTTGCCTGGAAGCAGGGTACTTAACTCCTGCAGGGAAATTCACAGTCTTCCAACCCAGAGGTTTTTTTTTCTTTTCTTCCTAAAAGTAAATAGGGGGTGTGTGTTCTACCCATTTGCTTTTTCTTTGGGCTGGGTAAGCAGGTTTCCAAGTAGTTGGAGGTTTTTTGCTTTAATTTGGGCCCAGAGCAGAGACAAGGGAATTGTCTTTTTCTGTAGGCTGACAGTCACTATCAGAGAATAGGTATTCTATTCCAGCACAGCAAAATTTTACAGCCACGTTTTGTTTATTTCTAAACCTCGGGTGTAAAGTTAGTTAAAAACAGAGAGGTTAGAATGACCAAATCCTCAGCTCGACTACAGCTGGAATTAGCCAAATTTCAGGCTGAGGAAAAACAAAGGGAACATGAAAGACAGACAGAACTCATGTGGCTGGAGAAGGAGGTACAGGAGGCTGCCCACAAGAGGGAAATGGAGGCAAGGAAGCATGTGGAGGAGGAGAAGGAAAAAGAGAGGAAGCATGTGGAGGAGGAGAAGGAAAAAGAGAGGAAGCATGTGGAGGAGATGGAGAGGATAAAGGCCCAGCAGAATATACCAACAAACCCTAGCAATCCTTCTCCAGGTACCACTTCCCATCCCAGAAAGTTCCCCACCTACAAGGCAGGTGATGATACTGAGGCCTTCTTAGAAAACTTCGAAAGGGCCTGCCTTGGGTACAACATCTCTACTGACCAATACATGGTAGAGCTGAGGCCGCAGCTCAGTGGACCCTTAGCTGAGGTGGCAGCTGAAATGCCTAAAGAACACATGAACAAGTATGAACTGTTTAAATCCAAGGCGAGAGTCAGAATGGGGATAACACCCGAGCAGTCTCGTCGGAGGTTCAGAGCACTAAGGTGGAAACCAGACATGTCATTTACCCGACATGCCTACCACATTGTGAAACATTGGGATGCCTGGATATCAAGAGCAAGTGTTGAATCTCCAGTAAATTTGCCCTTCCTAATGCAAATGGAACAATTCTTAGAGGGTGTTCCTGAGGAAATAGAAAGATACATCCTAGACGGGAAGCCCAAAACTGTAATCGAGGCAGGAGAGATTGGAGCCAGATGGGTGGAGGTGGCAGAGAAGAAGAAAACTGGTCGCAGTTGGAGCGGAGACCAGAAGGGACCACCCCAGACCACACCCTATTACCGGGGGCCGCCCAAAGCCCCACCTACCTCCCAAAGAACCCTCCAGACCCCTTATCGTCCCACCACCCCGTTCTCCAGCAACCCACCTCGCCCCAGTGACCCGTCAGCTGGACGATGTTTTAAATGTAACGAGCTGGGGCATGTAAAGGCCAACTGCCCCAAGAACCCCAACAGATTACAGTTCATTGCACCGGAATCACACCAGAGGTCCACAGGCCCAGATACCTCCCAGATACCCTTGGAGCGGAGGGAAACTGTGAGTGTGGGCGGGAAGAAGGTCACCGCGTGGAGGGACACCGGAGCACAAGTGTCAGCTATCCATGCTTCCTTAGTGGACCCCAATTTAATCAACCCAGAGATCCAAGTGACGATTCAACCCTTCAAGTCCAACTCTTTCGATTTGCCTACAGCCAAGTTGCCTGTCCAGTATAAGGGCTGGTCAGGAATGTGGACTTTTGCAGTCTATGATGATTATCCCATCCCCATGCTGTTGGGGGAAGACTTGGCCAATCACGTGAAGCAGGCCAAGAGGGTGGGAACGGTCACCCGCAGCCAGGCTAAACAAGCCGTGAGGCCTAGCTCTGTTCCGGAAACTTCTATCAGGACCTGGTCAGAGGTGATGGACCCGGACCCCAGGCCAATGTCTGCAACAGCAGTAGTGGATCCAGTCCCAGAGACGCAGACGGAACCAGTCCCAGAACCGGAACCAGCCGAACAACCAACACCAGACCCCGTGTCAGCACTGAATCCAGTACTTGCAACCTCAACACCAGAGGGCCCCACCGAACCTGAACTGGCAACAGCCGATAACTCTACACAAGAGGCTCAGCCGGAGCCTGAATCCCAACATAGTGCACCAGCGGAGAGCGGTTCACAGTCAACAGAAACAGCTCCATCCCCTATATCGCTTCCAGAGGGACCAAGCCTAGGTCCACAATCCTATGAGGAACTGATGTCTCCAGCATCAAGGGAACAGTTCCAGACCGAACAGGAAGCAGATGAAAGCCTCCAGAGAGCTTGGACGGCGGCACGGAGCAACCCACCACATCTTGGCTCTTCTAATCGATCCAGAGAATTAAAGGTTTGTCAGTTTACAGCCCAGGGAGGAGACGACGCTGAGTGGCCTGAAAGTGTTTACTACGAAGGGAAATGTGCTGGTGGTGTGGAAGAGGTGAACCTCTCCATGACCCTTGGGCGTATGCAGCGACAGCAGATCCAGGAGCTGTGCACTAGCTACGCGCCAACGTTCTCAGCCACCCCAGGACTGACTGAACGGGCATACCACTCCATTGACACAGGTAATGCTCACCCAAGTAGGGTCCAACCTTACCGGGTGTCTCCTCAAGCTAAAACTGCTATAGAACGGGAGATCCAGGATATGTTACAGATGGGTGTAATCCGCCCCTCTGAAAGTGCATGGGCATCTCCAGTGGTTCTAGTTCCCAAACCAGATGGGGAAATACGTTTTTGCGTGGACTACCGTAAGCTAAATGCTGTAACTCGCCCAGACAACTATCCAATGCCACGCACAGATGAACTATTAGAGAAACTGGGACGGGCCCAGTTCATCTCTACCTTGGACTTAACCAAGGGGTACTGGCAGGTACCGCTAGATGAATCTGCCAAGGAAAGGTCAGCCTTCATCACACATCTCGGGCTGTATGAATTTAATGTACTCCCTTTCGGGCTGCGAAATGCACCCGCCACTTTCCAAAGACTTGTAGATGGTCTCCTAGCGGGATTAGGAGAATATGCAGTCGCCTACCTTGATGACGTGGCCATATTTTCGGATTCCTGGGCAGACCACCTGGAACATCTACAAAAAGTCCTTGAGCGCATAAGGGAGGCAGGACTAACTGTTAAGGCTAAGAAGTGTCAAATAGGCCTAAACAGAGTGACTTACCTTGGACAACAGGTGGGTCAAGGAACTATCAGCTCCCTACAGGCCAAAGTGGATGCTATCCAAAAGTGGCCTGTCCCAAAGTCAAAGAAACAGGTTCAATCCTTCTTAGGCTTGGCCGGTTATTACAGACGATTTGTACCGCACTACAGCCAAATCGCTGCCCCACTGACAGACCTAACCAAAAAGAAACAGCCAAATGCTGTTCAGTGGACCGAAACGTGTCAGAAGGCCTTTAACAAGCTTAAAGCGACACTCATGTCTGACCCTGTACTAAGGGCCCCAGACTTTGACAAACCATTCCTAGTAACCACAGATGCGTCCGAGCGTGGTGTGGGAGCAGTTTTAATGCAGAAAGGACCTGATCAAGAATTCCACCCTGTAGTGTTTCTCAGCAAAAAACTGTCTGAGAGGGAAAGCAACTGGTCAGTCACTGAAAAAGAATGTTATGCCATTGTCTACGCTCTGGAAAAGCTACGCCCATATGTTTGGGGACGGCGTTTCCACCTGCAAACTGACCATGCTGCACTGAAGTGGCTTCACACCGTCAAGGAAACTTCTTCGGTGGAGTTTAGCTCTCCAAGATTTTGATTTCGACGTCCAACACATCTCAGGAGCGTCTAACAAAGTGGCTGATGCACTCTCCCGTGAAAGTTTCCCAGAATCAACTGGTTAAAATCGTCCTTGAGATGTGGAAAATATTGTTAGTCTTTATGTACTTGGTAGTATATTTAGAGATGCATGTGTCTTATTAACTCTGTTTTCCTAGAGCTCCAGGAAGAAATCCCAGCCAGTGTTTCACCCTAGCTGAGATTTGGGGGGCGTGTCATAAATATAAAGGGAAGGGTAAACCCCTTTGAAATCCCTCCTGGCCAGGGGAAAGCTCCTCTCACCTGTAAAGGGTTAAGAAGCTAAAGGTAACCTCGCTGGCACCTGACCAAAATGACCAATGAGGAGACAAGATACTTTCAAAAGCTGGGAGGAGGGAGAGAAACAAAGGGTCTGGGTCTGTCTATATGCTGCTCTTGCCAGGGACAGAACAGGAATGGAATCTTAGAACTTTTAGTAAGTAATCTAGCTAGGTATGTGTTAGATTATGATTTCTTTAAATGGCTGAGAAAAGAATTGTGCTGAATAGAATAACTATTTCTGTCTGTGTATCTTTTTTGTAACTTAAGGTTTTGCCTAGAGGGGTTCTCTATGTTTTTGAATCTAATTACCCTGTAAGATATCTACCATCCTGATTTTACAGGGGGGATTTCTTTATTTCTATTTACTTCTATTTTTATTAAAAGTCTTCTTGTAAGAAAACTGAATGCTTTTTCATTGTTCTCAGATCCAAGGGTTTGGGTCTGTGGTCACCTATGCAAAATGGTGAGGCTTTTTATCCAACATTTCCCAGGAAACGGGGGGTGCAAGTGTTGGGAGGATTGTTCATTGTTCTTAAGATCCAAGGGTCTGGGTCTGTAGTCACCTAGGCAAATTGGTGAGGCATTTTACCAAACCTTGTCCAGGAAGTGGGGTGCAAGGTTTTGGGAAGTATTTTGGGGGGAAGGACGCGTCCAAACAGCTCTTCCCCAGTAACCAGTATTAGTTTGGTGGTGGTAGCGGCCAGTCCAAGGACAACAGGTGGAATATTTTGTACCTTGGGGAAGTTTTGACCTAAGCTGGTAAAGATAAGCTTAGGAGGTTTTCATGCAGGTCCCCACATCTGTACCTTAGAGTTCAGAGTGGGGGAGGAACCTTGACATGCCTTCTCATGGGCATTGCCCCAAAGAGCCACAGCTGTCTTGGTGGGTTGTGAATGGAGATACAGTTTTCAATGTAGCTGGTACCTAATATGATAGTGGCTTTGTATACCAAGACAAAAAAAAAACCCAAGGCCAAGATCTGTTTACCCTGGATATTATATGGGGGAAAAAAATCCCCACAGTATTTGAGTGCTTCCCAAGTAAAATCCAGATTCCTAGTGGATTTCAGGAGGTTTCTGCTCTTCTCCCTTCCTTGGTGGAGGAGGTTCTTCTTGGGATAAATTCCTTCCTTTATTTCTTTGTGCCAGCAGAGGCAGGCTGGGAGCCAGTGTAGGAATCAGAGTACAAGAGAGTGATGCGCTAACCAAGGCCTCTCCCATGAAGGAGATGGGAAACTGCATTCTGTGCAAGCTGGAATCTTTGCATGGTTTTCCTAGTTGGATCAGATTTTTATATTGTGTGCATCTACAGACAGACAAAGACAGACAAAACCTTATATTCTGAATTCCCCATCCACCACTTCAAGCTAATGCAATATGTCCAGTTAGCTGTAGAATTCACTGTGTGGGTGATGATGAACTCAAAGAGCCATGCTGCAAAATGTAGACTCTATATATTGTACCCTAAATCAACCCTCAAATAAATTCGTATCATTACACCCATAATCTTGGCCATGTTACTGAGTATCATCCAAACCACAATTTGGATATTTGGTAGTGATAATGAATACAAATATCATTGTATTAGCTCTAAAACAAATGAGGCGGCATTGCTTGAGTAGGATGCTTGTAACAGAGCTGAAAGAAGCCTGTCTGTGTTTAGCTTAGTCAATGGGATCACATACAAATAGTAAAAGCATGCACTTTGAAATACCTGTTATCAGCCTATAAATATACTTAAAATCTCTGTTCTAAAATCTGAATAGATTTAGAAGTGAGAGTTAAGTATTTTTTCCTCAGCCCTTCAGAGTTATAATGCTCTGACTTGCACTAAAGCAGTCTTTTGATTGTGCATTGTCTGGTTTGCCATGAAGTTTTCTCTCTTAAATTTTGGAAGGTTTGACTCTAGTTTGCCAATAAAATACAAAATGCACACACAGGCATTAATTTTAAACATACACCCACTTGAAAATTTCAAGTTGAGAAACTAAGAAAACACACTAAGGCCATATCTACAGTACAGGTGCTATAGCTAGGTTGCTGTAGCACCACTGTGTAGTACTTCCCACAGTGATGGAAGCAGTTTTTTCTATCACTGTAGTTAATCCACCTCCCTGAAGAGTGGTAGCTAGCTTGACAGAAGCATTCTTCTGTTGACCTAGCTGTGTCTATACCAGGGATTAGGCTGGGATAGCTACAGTGCTCAATGGTATGAATTCCCCCCCCCCCCGCAATCTGCTGTACCGATATCAACTTAAGAACGGTAAGTGTAGACCAGGGATAACAAATTTGTTACATGCAAAGTTAAACCCATAGAGGCCATGCCCTGCAACATGGCTGCAGTGCACTGAGCTGCTATTTGGAAGAGCCAGATATGAAAGTTACTTCAGAAGTCCTGCACTGAACTGATAAAGAACAGGAACCAGCAGTGAGGCAACACCCTCAGTTTCTAGTTTTGGTATGAAAAGGAGCTGTGTCTGCACCCCTACTTATACAGCAGCATTAACTGTTAAGCATCTAAGGGCTTGTCTACACTGCCCTGCAGTTCAGACTAGGAGTGTGTGAATAGCAGTCTGTATGAAAGTGCTGTGCTGTAAGTACCCCATGTGGATGCTGCAGGCACAAACTAAAAGATTCCTACTTCATGTTAACATAGTCCTCTTCAAACAGGAGTACGTTAATGCAAGGAACCTTACAGTTTGTGTCTGTGGTGTCCACCAACGGGAGTTACAGCACAGCACTTTGGTGTGCACTGCTATTTACACCTCCATAATCCAACCTGTAGAGCAGTGTAGAAACAGCCTAAAAGGCTGCAAAAGTAAACCCTTCAGAAGAGAAAAAGGCATGAAGAGGTTAAATAGGTGTCCAAGATTAAGAAGATTTACACAATCAGAAAAAAAACAAAAAGAAAAATTTCTCATTGTATTACCTTTAGGTGGAAAGTAGGACTTGCTTTCTGCTTTGTGAGGCCAGTCTACTACCAGAGGCCCGAATCGTCTGAAGCTAGCAGTAATTTCATCTAAAAAAACCAAACAAACCAGGTACAGTAGTTGCAATTAACACAGGTGACAGTTCAAGAGAGCAGTGAAAAACACTGTCAAGCAAATGAAGAGCTGATGCTTTATTCCTTTCTTCCATATAAATTGATAGTTTCTTGCAAAACATAATATATAAAATAAACATGACATAAAAAATATAAAGATGAGTCCCTAAAATTGGAAACATTATATACAAAGCATGCCTCAAATCATGTTTAGACCTAATTTTAGTTTCATCAAATTTCTTTGCATCATTTAATAAAGCAATATGGATGGCTACAGGGGATCAGTAATTTTAATTTTCTCTGACTCGAGGTCATGGTCCAAGGTGTTTAGTGTTCAATGACCTGTAGTCCAGATCCTAGTGGGTAGGTGTCCACATCATAAAAACCACCACAGTTACTGGCACTTTTATTAGCAGACTCAGCAGAGGCTAAGTGCAGAATGGGCATGGAGACTAAACTGCCTTTTCATACTTAGAAGTGGTCCCTCCATAACAGTGGACAGACCTGTCTTCCCCACCGCCGCATCAATAATATTGGCAAGGAGTTAGGTGCTGCAGGCCACCCTACAACACACTGCAGAACTTTGGTATGGCTTCCTACCCCAGTAACGCCTTCCCATCTGCCATTGCCCTTGAAGGGCTTACACAAGAGGGCAGTAAAAAAATAAGGGTGACAGTCTTTAATAGGCACATAATGGGATTTTTGGCCTACAGTTTCTGAATCTCCTTGTCAGCATATCAACAGGAAGAAGAAGAAAAGGATCTTTCGGTTTGGCCTTATTTAGGATTGTACACAAAGCTTGACAAATGAATAACCCCAACAGAAGTTCTGAATCTTGTTTTAGTTAATTGTTTATTTGTGTGTGTGAGAGTGTGAGTAAGAGAAAGAGTGAAAGATTGTTTTCATCTGTTAAGGTTTATGAATAATTTTGTACCAGTACTGGTGGATGGTCCAAAAGTATTACAGGGGGCAACGCAGAAGAAATTTCCCCCTCCCTCAGCAAATTATAATCTCAGACACCTTCAAACTCATTTTGTTTGTGATCCAATCTATGATTTAATTTTAACCTAGTCAACAGACATTTGTATACATTACAAAACAAAGTCAATAAGAGCTAAATTGTGCATATCTGCTCAGGAAAGTCTCAGTACTAGACTAGTAGGAGTACCACAGATCAGGACTAAGGTACATTAGTGAAGCTGTTCCAAATACAACAGAAAACAATTCATTTTATATTCAACATATTAGAACATGTTCTGTCAAATCACTTGCTATCTGCACTGGAAAAGTCACTTTGCTTTTCTGTGCCTCAGTTTCCCTACAGATACAAGTGGATAACTCCTATCTTTATAAACCCTTTTAAGATGCTTGGTTCAAAAGTATTATATAAAAGTGTAAAGTACAATTATTAATATTTAGATGTATTCTAGTAGAACAATGAGTGTGATAGTATATACATTTGTTTATACATTTAGCCATAGCTCTTAAACTTTGGACTGGACAGCCTTTTATAATTGAAAAAAATGGACTCCTGTAAACCAGAGTTCTTTCCCATTCACTATAAGAATACATTATTTACCTAATTTACCTAGTGGAAAACCACTAGAGATGGGCAGAAGAGACCTACCTAATTTGGAATATATCATTCAAATGAACAGCCTACCCTTTAACAAGAAACCCGACCCCTGGTGTGGAACATGAACTACACAACCTACAGGACCAAAAGCATGAGCGGAAACAATCATATCAACACCAAAACTTCTGGATGGCACCTACTCAAACTACACTTCATGATATCAGGAAAGACACACTTTGGTTATTTTAATAGCATGTTGCTTTGTATGCCATGTAGGGAGGTGGGCCAGAGAGGAAGAATTGAAGTTAAAGAAGTCAAAGTAAAAAAATTACAAGGTTGCCACCAAAATCATGAGTCTGAGGTACAACAGTTCATTCTGATAGTAACTTGACAGGCCATTTATGAGTAACGTTCTATGCTGAACTATCATTCTGATTAATTCAGGTGAAGATACAACAATAGAAACACTGAGCAGCTATGACAAGCTGACTCAAGAAAAAAGTTCTCTGCCTTTAACATGTACATAAGATTTACACCTTAGCATTATTGCTTTTATTCTCTGAAAACAATGTATATAATTTTCATAAAGAAATATCATTTAAAGGCAGGTCACATTCAGGACCTAATTCAGCATAAGAAGTGCAATTCCCACTGAAGTCAATTAGAATTGTGCCTACTTACACCAGGATCTATTTGGTCCTGTGTGTCACTTCAATTCATTCATCTAACTTTAAAGAGAATAAGCAGCCTTTCTTCCCGCCCCAGACCAAATTCTATTCAGTTTCAGCCAGCTCACCTTCATCAATATCTGGCGGAAGGCCACCAACAAATACTTTCCGAGAGAAACGTTCTATCCGTTCTCCATTCTGATGAGCTGAATAGCATGCAGGTGAATTCAAGACACCAACTTGATCACTGTGGCCATCATCCAGCAAACCATCATCTATTGGGAAGAGGGAAGAACGACCTAAAAAAAAGAAGAATGAATATTAAAAGAATAATTTTGTAGTTGGTTATGATCTTCATGTAACCCAAGGAAAAGGGGAAAAAACAATGTGGAAGGCAAAAAAATATTATTAGTATAAAGAAAAAACAAAATGAGAAAGGAAATTCAGAATCACCAGATGCCATGCTTATAGATAGAACATTTAATATTACATTACATTTTTTAGTTTCTTTACTCTAAACCAACAGTAAACCATTAGTTTGTTTTTAAATAAAGTATCTTCTTTATTAAGTGACCATGTTAAGACTTAAAGAATATGCAAGCTAAAATTCTCTCAGATGACAAATCCGAGAACTATCCCAGACTGAGCTGTGAATAGAGGCATTTTTGAACAAATTGATAAACTAAACCAGTAATAAGTCACAAGAACCAGATGGTATTCACCCAACCATTCTGAAGGAACTCAGACATGAAACTGCAGAACTATTAACTGTGGTATGTAACCTATTGCTTAAATCAGCTTCTGTACCAGATGACAAGAGGAGAGCTAATGTGACACCAGTTTTTAAAAGAGGATCCAAAAGGTGATCCTGGCAATTACAGGCCAGTAAGCATAACTTCAGTACCAGGCAAACTGGTTGAAACTATAGCGAAGAACAGAAGTATCAGACGCATAGATGAACATGATTTGTGGGGGGAAGAGTCAACACAGCTTTTGTTAAGAGAAACCATGCCTTACCAATCTACTAGAATCATTTGAAGGTGGTCAACAAATATAGCATACTTGGACTTTCAGAAAGCTTTTGACAAGGTCCCTCACCAAAAGCTCTTAAGCAAAGTAAGCAGTCACAGAAGAAGAGAGAAAGTCCTCTCATGGATCAATAACTTGTTAAGAGATAGGAAACAAAAGGCAGGAATACATGGTCAGTTTTCAAAACAGAGGTAAAGAGTGGTGTTCCCCAAGGATCTGTACTGGGAACAGTGCTATTCAACATACTCATAAAATGACCTAGAAAAAGGGGGCAAACAGTGAGGTGGCAAAGTTTGCAGACGATACAAAATTATTTTAGATAGTTCTGTCCAAAGCCGACTGCAAAGAACTACAAAGGAATCTCACAAAACTAGGTGACTGGGCAACAAAATGGCAGATGAAATTCATTACTTTGCTTTTATCAATGATATATATTGGAAAACATAATCCCAACTAGACATACAAAATTATGGGGGCTAAATTAGCTATTACCACAGAAGAAAGGTATCTTGGAGTCATTGATAGTTCTTTGAAAATATCTGCTCAATTTGCTGTAGCAGTCAAAAAAGCTAAAAGAACTTTAGGAACCATTAGAAAAGGGATAGATAAGACGACAGTAAATATTGTAATGCCACTATATAAATTCATGGCATACCCACATCTTGAATACTACAAGCAGTTCTGGTCACCCCATCTCAAAAAAAATATATTAAAAATGTAAAAAGGAACAGAGAAGGACAACAAAAATGATTAAGGCTATGGAAGAGCTTACATATGAAGAGATATTAAAAAACTGGGACTGTTCAACTTGGAAGAGAGACAACTAAGGGGGGAAGATATGATAGGGGTCTATAAAATTATGAATGGTGTGAGAAAATGAATACAGAAATATTATTTACCCCTTCATATAACAGAAGAACCCTGGGTCACCCAGTTAAATTAATAGGCAGCAGGTTTAAACACACAAAAGGAAGTACTTCACACAACGCACAGGTCAACCCGTGAAACTCGTTGCCAGGGGAAGTCGAAGGCCAAAACTATAACTGGGTTCAAAACAGAATTAGATAAGTTCATGGAGGATAGGTCCATCAATGGTTATTAGCCAAGATGGTCAGGGATGAACCCCATGCTCTGGGTGTCCCTAAGCCACTGACTGCCAGATGCTAGGACTGGACGATAGAGAATGAATCACTTGATAATTGCTCTGTTCTGTTCATTCCCTCTGAAGCATCTGGCATTGGACACTGTCAACAGGCAGAATAATGGGCTAGATGGACCATTGTTCTGACCCAGTATGGCCATTCTTATGTTCTCATGCATCACTGGGCTCATCTTCAAGTTGTGGTGATAGGGTCTATCCAGTGAATGAATACATTGTATATTACAATTGCTTATAGTTTGATTAGGCTGAGGGAGAAGAAAAAAAAAGTATGCTCAGTAACAAATTTTAAAAATACAAATGTCATTTTTGAAAAAATAAAATGATGCTGGTGAACTGGGCATGGGTTTCAATTCTAAGAAAGCAGAATGATTTTGTAATTAGCATGTATAAAACAACTCTTGACAAATTATCTAGGAAGTCATTAATCAGATCTATCCTACTTGTTATGAGTGCTCAAAGTATACGGTAGGGTTTGGGAATAGCTGAAACCTCTGAAAGTTTCTGACAAAGCAATTTTGAGGGGTGAGAGAGACGTTTCAGAGTTAACACCTCATAAGGACAAATGGAGGCAGGGATTTCAAGGTAATGCAATTCCACTCTCCTTCCCATATAGAGCATACTCAAACAGAATGGATGCCTCTTCCACCATTAGGCTAGAAATGCAGCCATATAATAAGAATGCTGCTACAAAAGTGATCAGGAAGAATAAGGAGGAGGGAGAGGAAGAGGGAGGAAGCAAGGAATGATTTCTTCTATTACGTTTCAGAGAACTCCTCAGCATCTGCTCAACTTCTCAGACTGTGCACTAAGGCCAGGATTTCTCTCTTACACAACCTGAAAACATGAACTATCTGCATAGAGATTTATATTTGATTCCTACTCAGAAAGTTTTCTTTGCAGTGATAAAGGCCAGAAATTTCCTTTTTGTAAAATGAAAGCTTAACTTTAGGGTAAGTCCTAAGTTTCTCAGGAGTTTCCTACTTTGCTAGTGGTGAGTGGATTTGTCAAGCCCTGCATAAAAGTATTGCTTGATCACTCTTTTTTTCCATTTCATTTTTATAATTATCATTTATTTAAATAATTTTTTTGGAAGAAGGACGTGACAACTTTATGGAAAGCAAGTTCCTCCTTCATCTTAAAAGCCCCTTTGCAGAGGTTCAACGGATATACAAGGATCCCATACTCAATGGATTTGGAGGGGCAATAGCCAGTTCTGTCAGATTTTCCCACTCCAAAGCCACAGGCTGGAGAAGAACACAATACTGCACATGGAAGTCTGTAGAAACTAAGCTGCTGCCCACACTGCAATTTGGAACCTTCAACCTTAAGAAGTCTGGCTGTTAGCAAAGGCCCTTTCAGCATAATTAGGGCCCTACCAAATTCACAGCCATGAAAAATACGTCTCGGACTGTGAAATCTGGTCTTTTGTGTGCTTGTACCCAATACTATACAGATTTCATGGGGGAAACCACCGTTTCTCAAACTGCGGGGTCCTGACCCAAAAGGTGGTTGGGGGGGGTTTGCAAGGTTATTTTAGGGGATTGCAGTATTGCCACCCTTACTTCTGTGCTGCCTTCAGACCTGGGCGGCCAGAGGGCGGTGGCTGTTGGCCAGGGGCCCTACTCTGAAGGCACCACCCCGCCAGCAGCAGCACAGAAGTATGGGTGGCAATACCATACCATGACATCATTACTTCTGTGCTGATGCTAGCAGTGGCTCTGCATTTAGAGCTGGGCTCCTGGCCAGCAGCCGCTGCTCTCTGGCCACCCAGCTCTGAAGGCAGTGCTGCCACCAGAAGCAGCGCAAAAGTAAGGGTAGCAGTACCGCAACCCCTCTACAATAACCTTGTGACCCCCCCACAACCCCTTTTTGTGTCAGGACCCCTACAATTACAACACCATGACATTTCAGATTTAAATATCTGAAATCATGGAATTTATGATTTTTAAAATACGATGTCCATGAAATTGACCAAAATGGACTCTAAGCAAAATTCTTGGAGGAATTCAGGGACCACTGGGGACTGGTGGGGCCAGGCAACCACGTAGAAGCCATTCCTCTCCAGAGGATCACTCAAGAGCCAGAGGATACTAGGGAATCTGGATTTGGGGGAGGTGGCTGAGGAACCCCATTATTTGTCTCATGGTGCTTAGAAGCCCCAATCAGGAATCAGAGCCATATTATGAAAGGCACTGCATGCATACATAACAAAAAGATGATCCTTGCCCCCAAACAGATTATAATCTAAGTATAAGAAGAGATACCAGCAGATACAACAAAAAGACAAGGGGAGCATAAGGTAGCACAGACTATTAAGGTAAATATATTTAGCAGCAGTCACAGCACACTACTGGCTTAGCTACTGTAGAACATTATGCTGGCACTGCATAGCGGTGATTTTTAAGGAGATATTTGAAGGAAGATAATATAATGACTGAAGATATTTGCATGGAACTCCTTCCATGCATAATAAAGTGGTGAGGGAGAAAGCACAAAAGGCATTTCTGGGAAAATTTGACTAGAGGGCACTGAAGGCTGGCATCTTTGAAGTAGAAGTGGAGTTGACAGTCAATGGCAAGCATGGCTTCTCAGACAGTCAAGCTGACACTGAGGAAAGTGAGTTTGAGTTTAGGCAAGACACATATGCAGTGGTACATTTTTTTCCCCTGTGGAGTCAAGGGATATTCTAGATTTGGAGGCTGAACTCCTTGTCTCTTCCTCCCCTTCTCCAAGCCCCTCTGACCTAAGAGAAACATTCACAGGAGGGTCCGCTCTTAAGTTTCCTATGCCTTCTGCCCCCACCCAAGTTTTGATGCAGGAGAGTATGAAAAGCTTCCTCCCATTCCTTACCGCTGCTTTTTCATATCCTATATCTACAATGAAAACTAAGAAACTCAAAATACAGCTGTAATTGTTAACAAACCAGGGGTTTAGATACCTCTCTCATTCATGTATATAGTGCAGCTATCAAACAGTAATTAAATATATATCAAGAATATGCATTTAACAACTCCACTAAATTCAATATTGAAATTTATTTTGGAAATTTTAAAGAATTAGCACAATACATAGAATTAAAACAAATAATGCAATGCCACAACTGTAAAAAAGTACTGTACTGTTAGTAAAGGTCACTTTAGTTCTCTAATCAAAAAACAATTAGTGGAACTGCGAGCTTTTCTACACAGCTTTAGCAATAATACTTGACTACTGAATGCTACACTAGCAGCAAAAAGGTAATTCAATTCCTAATGCCACTAAATAATAATTGGCCTGTGCTGAAACTTCCAGAAATTGTGAAACATGGTGGTATTTTATTATATGGATACCTGAACAGTAGGGACTGGATCATCAGTTCATTTCTCTAAAGGGGAACTAAGGAGCGGCTATCAGACAATGGTCTGTACTGACTTAGGACCGATGTGAACCAGTGACTTAGACATGAAAATATCTGTATCTTGTTAATATCTGGATCTATCAAAAAAATCTTGAGATTCACATATTACACTCAATGTAGCTTATATAGAGAAAAAGAGCCAGATTCTCATGTGGTTAAATTAGAGTAGCTCCTCTGAAATCCAGGGAGCTATACCAATTTGCATCAGCTGTCTTGTCCCCTGTGTGCGGTTTCTCAGAATTTTTTCCACAATTCTTTACTAAGCCTGTGACAATTCTTTTAACAGAGCTGTGTATACCATCACTTATATGAAGTGTTAAGGGAAGAAGAATTGTGGAAAAACAAATCAGAGTTATGTATATTTTTAATAAAGATAGCACAGAGAATATTTACTTTAAGCATTAGTGAAATTATGATTAGTGCTACAATATGTTTTAATTGATTAAAAGATCTGTGATTCAAACTCACTAACACAAGAAATCAATGACCAAAACAAACCACTTTTTTGCAAAAACTGATTAAACATGCAGACAAAACAAATCTAAAGTCAATAATCTGGAGTAATTAATCACAATCAATATCAGTCCAATCAGAATAATTGTACTGTAGCAAACATAAATGAATTACCTCGTCTTCGCCCATAACTCCTTGCTGCATGTAAACAAAGGACAAATTGTAAAATGTCAAAGAACTGTACCATGCCCACATATAAAAATAATTATACGAAGAACTGTGTGGGTAATTGATGAATTGCACTAATCCGCATAAGAAGTTGCTACTGATATACCTATATGTGATCACATTAAACTAAAGCCATTTTTCAAATATTGTGCTGTTTTACTTTTTTGTTGCCTATGCACCAAGTACTGGCTATAAAAGAGTATGCTTTACATATATCAAAATAATTTTGGATAATTTCTTTCCTTTAAAAATTTACATAATTTTGCAATTTTCTTCTTAATTATATTCTCTCTCTGTATTATTACATTTAATATAACCTCTTTAATTTAGCTTCTGTCTTTCTCAGCTCATTGCCTCAGACTCTATGATAGAATTTAAATAACGTACAAGGTTTTGCTAATAAAGAGAAAATGTTGCTTTAAAGCTGTGTAGTAAGAGTTAAATGAATTAGAGAAACATCCTGGTCCATGGAACAGTTTGTACAGTTCTTTGCAGTGACAATACAAATGCTATAAGCCATGACCTTCCTTTTCCATGAAAAGAGCTAGCAGAAAATTAAGCACAAGGTTTTGTTTTAAACAAAAGACTCCTTGTGGTACTAAACAAAATCAGAGCGCAAGTCACAAGAAACGACATTGTATTATAAACATTGCATAACACTTGCATAAAGCCAAGGCAACGAAGTTAAATAAACTACCACTAAATCAAGATTTTCCTCATTTTTGAGTGTTACAGGACTCATGAAGAGATTGTGGTAATGGTTACAATTCAGAAAACTTCACACAACACACTGACACTATTTTTCAGCATTCTAGCCTTTTAGTAAAAAAAGCAAACTACTAACATGTAAAGAAGTGAATGATAAGTAATAAATTACATATAATTTGTCTTTCAGCACTATGCTTTTATAAAAATATTTTCAGTTCCTTCTTCACAGATTTAGTACTTGAGCAGAGTTTCTTTAATGACAAGACGGGAATATATTAAAATTTTCTAACTACAGTAATTATTTAAACAGAAAACATTTTTATGAACCCTCTGTGCCCATTCAGAGTTCCTTTGAGTTCAATGGGACTATGTGCACAGATCCACCCACAGAATGCAAGATCAGGGCCGTAGATATGCAGATGATCTCAGAAACCAAATAACCTCCTCTGATTTATTCTTCTCCCCACTTCGATATTATCTAATATATGTATTATAGTAATGCCTATTTGCACAAACATTGTCTTTAATTTTATTTAGCATCACACTCCTTTTCTTCTACAGGCCCTTTCCTATAAGAGATTTACCAGGTTATTTATAGAACTCTGAAAAGCCTCCCCCTATACTTTTTCCTCTAATTTAACCCTATTACTCTTGAATCCTCAGACATTTTTTCCCTAGCTATATTGTACCGGACTCATTCTGAAGTTATGTTTTAGTGTCACCTGGAAGAATTAGGTATTTCCCCCTGCCTTTTACAAATACAGCTACATCAGTAAGGGAAAATCCAAATGCATCAAGCCCATAGTGATGAGTCAATGACTGTAGTGGCACGCGCTCGCACACAAACACACACGCGGGTAATATAAAAATAGTATCTTGGCCTAATATATACTAATAAGCCCCTTTAGGCACAAACGCTAATATTATCTCTGCTCTGTTCATTCAGTTTTGCTTCCTTCCGTCATCCAAACCAGATCAGCTGTGTTCTCAAATTTTCATACTGTTAAGACAATCTTTTCGCTTCTCATGAAAGACATTTTGGTAGCACACAACATCCTTATGTTTTATGTGAACCCTTGGAAATAAAAATAAAACTGGAAGTGGAAAAAACCGCTATTATTTAAAAAAGCAATGATGTAGTTGCAAGAAAATGGTGCATCTGCTAGGATATTTAATATACATGTATTAATGTTACATTAATGTGCCAAAATATCCCCCAAAAAGTCTGAGTACTTTGCCCAGCCAGGAGAAAACAAAGAAAACAAAACATGGTACTAACATGACATTTGCTGCCATCATATTGTTTACTCTCCTTGTGGAGATCTGCAACTAGAGTCCTTGATTTCAAAAGGGCAAACTTTAAAAAATTAAGGGAATTAGTTAGGAATATGGATTGGACTGAACAACTCAAGGATCTGAATGTGGAGGAGACTTGGAATTTCTTTAAGTCAAGATGCAGAAGCTATCTGAAGCCTGCATCCGAAGCAAGGGTAGAAATTTCATAGGAAAGGGTTGCAGACCAAACTGGATGAGCAAGTGTATCTAACAGGTTAAAGCAAACCAGAAAGCCTGAATGGAATGGAAGATGGGATGGATCAGCAAGGAAAAATACCTCTTGGAGGAGAGAATTCATAGGGGAAAAATGAGAACTGCCAAAAGCCAAGCAGAGCTGGACCTTGCAAAGGAAATTAAAAACAATAGTAAAAAGGCTCTATAACCACATATATAAAAAAGAAAAGAAGAAATGGGAGCACTAAGCACTGAAGATGAGGTGGATATTAAAAAATAATCTAGGCATGGTCCAACACCTAAATGAATATTTTACCCTTATTAAAAAACTGAGGCAATGAGAAGGTTAGGGGCAGTGGCAGGGTGGCTAATGGAAATGAGAATATCGAAGTAGAAATGACCACATCCAAGTTGGAAGTAAAATTCAAACAGTTTAATGGGACCAAATTGGGGGCCCAGATAATCTCCATCCAAGAATATTATGGGAACTTGTACATGAAATTGCAAGCCTAATAGCAAGGATTTTTAATGAATCCATAAACTCAGGGGTTGTTCCCTGTGACTGGAGATTTGCTATTTTTAAGAAAGGGGGAAAAACTGATGTAGGAAACTACAAGTCTGTTAGTTTGACCTCAACAGCATGCAAAGTCTTGGAACAAAATTTTGCCAGAGAAAGTAGTTAAGGACTTAGAAGTGAACCGTAATTGGGATAAAATACAACATGGTTTTACAAAAAAAGTAGATCATGCTAGACCAAACTGATCTCCTCCTTTGAGAAGTTTCAGAGGGGTAGCTGTGTTAGTCTGTATCAGCAAAAACAAGGAGTCCTTGTGGCACATTAGAGACTAACAAATTTATTTGGGCATAAGCTTTCATGAGCTATAACCCACTTCATCAGATGCACAGAGTGGAAAATACAGTAGGCAGGTACAAATACACAGCACATGAAAAGATGGGAGTTACCAAGTTGGGAGGTCAGTGCTAATGAGGCCAATTCAAGTAGGGTGGATGTGGCCCATTTCCAACAGTTGACAAGGTGAATAGCAACTATTGGAAATGGAAAAGAGAAACCAAGGGTTTGAGAAAGGGGCAGGGGGAAGATCAGTGGGAAGTGTGAATATGCAGTCATCTCAATGAACTCCAGTTACAAGTAGGTAACCTTCACTTCAAGTGGCCCTGCATATTAGCACTTGTGGGTAGTTTGACTAGTATTGCTGAAAACACTCAGGAGGTAGAGTTCTAATTAAATAACAACAATCAAAACACTGCTTTACCAAATCTAGCATCTGCTCTTGAAACCAGATACAAAGCATAACGTACGGACTAGCTTCCAAAGAGCAGCTTTACAGATTTCCCATTAGGAACATGTTTAAGATATGCTAAAGATGCTACCACTGCCCTCATGGAATGAGATCTCACAGTAGTAGGCACTGGGACTGCCGTTAACTTGTAATATTCAAGAATACATTGTTTAACCAATCTGGAAATAGGCTGAGCAGATACACTGTAACCCATATGATTCTTAGCATAAGAAACAAATAACCTATATGACTTCCTAAACTCTTTAGTTCTGTTTAAACAACACACTCAAACTCTTCTGGTTTACATACTTTTGAGGCTAGATACCCCTTTATTAGCACATGGCTTTGGAAAAAACACTGGTAAATTAGTTGTCTAACTGATGTGAAACTCGGATACTGTTTTTGATAAAAACCTGGGATCAGGTCTAAGAATCACCTTGTTTTTATGAAAAATAGCAAATGGCAGATATGCCTGTAATTTGTTCACCCTTCTGACTTATGTTATAGCAACAATAAACATAGTTTTAATAGTTAAAATAAGGAACACACTTCCAAAGGTTCAAAAGGCGCTTCATAAGCCTCACTAAAACCAATTAAGATCCCATGTTGGAAACAGATCTCTCAAGGGGAGGTACAAGTTAGATAACCCCTTTGTAAACCTTTTAGCTGTATTGTGCAAAAGTAATGATCTGCCATCAAAGCATGATAAGATGAGAAAGCCATTAAATGAGTTCTTAAAGAAGAATTAGAGACCCTCAGACTTTAAATACAACAAAATACTCCAATATACAGGGAATAGAAGTTGTAACTGGTGAGTCAGATTTGCCTTGCATCCAAGGAGCAAATCTAACTCATTTAAAGTAATAATCTTTCCTCTTAGATTATTTTCTAGAATTACGCAACCCATTTTGAACCAACAAGGAACAAGAGTATTTTAGATTAGTCGAAGTCTGACATTACAGGCTGTCAGATGGAGAGATTGGATGAAGAGTCCTTTCCCGCTGCTGTGACAACAGGTCTAGAAATGGTGGTGGTGTGGGGAGAGAAGGCGGATACAGACTCCCTCCGATTGCTGGAACTTGTCCACCGCTGTCTCAGTCAAGCTGGAGCCATCGGGATCACTCTTGCCCTGTCTTGTCTTATTTTCCCCTTATCTTCTGAATTAATGGAAAGGAGGGGAAAGTATACAGAAGGCTCTCCCTCAGTGCATTAGGAAAGCATCCAAGATCAAGTGACTGCCCTTTCCCACTCTTGATCAGAAAAGAGACGTTTTGTTGAACCTTGTCACAGGCAGGTCTAACACGGGGCTGACCCTAGCTGGAGAAAACCTCTTGCACCACCTGATCCTTTAGTGATCTCTCATGCATCTGAGAACCGCCTCTGCTGAGCTCATCTGTGAACACACTGCTCTCCCCTACTAGATGCAGTTCGCCTGGATAGACACTGTGAAGAATGCACCACTATCACAGACTGACTGCCTCAGGACCTAGCAGAGAAGAATGGGTGCCTCTTGATTTGTTGACATTGCTCATAGTCATTGTATTGTCTGTCGCTAACTGAACCGTCTTCCCATTTACATGATGAAGAAATGATCTGACAACCAGAAGAATGACACGTACTTCTAAAATGTTTAAGTACAAAATTCTTTTCCTGAGACACCAAGTGACTGAACTATAAAAGAGTCCAGATAAGCTCCCTATCCATTGTTAGATGCAACAGATTTTATGTGCTGGACGGCAAGGGGAGATGAAACAGGACCTCCTTGAAAAGATTAATTCACAATTTGTCCAGCACAAAGAATAAAAAAATGTCCTGAGGCATGACAATTAACGTATGAAGACTGTCCAGATTTGGTTTGTAAGATTGAGCCAACCATGCTGCTTTGGCCTTATCCTGAGGCATGCAAACAGAATAAGATAAGTAATCATTGCCATAAGACCCATCAGACCCAACAAGAAAATCGCTGCCTGGGATCAATGACAAATCTCTAAAATAGACTGCACACTATCTTCAGAAGTCTTTCCTCTGTGAGGAAAACTTTTCCTACTACTGTATTATAGACCATATAAAACCAGATTTCCTGAGATGAGCATAGATTTTACTTTCTTACATTCAGAAAGAATCTAAAATCCGTAAAAAGGGAGGTGGGAAACTAGATGACTTCAGCAGCCAGTTTTCTAAACAGGATTAGACAAATACCCTATCTTCTGAGATGCACTGCTAATACAGAAAAGACTCTGAGCGCTGTACAGAGCTCAAATGGCAGGATTTTGTGCCATAATCAAATGGAAGCATTTCCGATGATTGGGCTGAATAGAAACATCTTTTAAGTTGAGAGTTGTGAACAAGTCCATAATTGAAGATGAGGCAATTATGGAGGCTAGGGTTAGCACTCCAAAATGAAACTTCTAAACAAACCTGTTGCATTTCCTTAAATCTATAATTGGACATAAACCTCCAACATTTTTCTAGATCAGGAAATATTGACTAAAACCTTTGACCCCATAGATACTTGGGTACTTTTTTCACAGCACATATCAGAAGCAATTTCTGAACTTTTGACAAAAGAATAACCTCGTAATCCTGAAAAGGGAAGGATAGGGGAACCGAAAAGAGGGAACCGTTCTAACTATATTGCATAGCCCTTTACTATTATTTCTAGGACCCACTTATCCAATGTAATAAACCTCCAGTTGTTGATAAAAATGGATTAATCTGTCCCCAGACAAAGGGAGAGAAGGACCCTTGAGCCTCATGTCAAATCTGGGGCCATTTAGTCAGTGAAGATGAAACAGGAAGAGCAGATTGCTTCAATTTAGGCCTAGATCTGAATTCTTTCTTTTTATGTTGAGACTGAAAAGATGATGTAGTCTAATGATGTAGGCAACATCTCTGAGATGAAAAATAAGTCAAAGACTGAGGATAAATCTGTCTCTAGTAATGAAAAGAAGGAGGTAGGAGGTCTCCTTCTAGGAACAGGATATAAATCAAGTGAACAGCAGACCAAGTCTCTTAACTTTTCTAGTAATTTGTCCGTTCTACTACCAAAAGGACCATCACCCTCAAAGGGGAGATGCTTATCTTTACATTTAGTATCCAGTCCATGCATGCTTTCTCAAGGTAACAGCAGATGCCAAAGATCTGAATGAAGAGGCAGGAACATCAAAAGAAGCCCTGAGAGCATGTTTTGCCACATTTTGTCCCTCTGCCGATATTTCACTGGCCAGTCTTCTCTGATCATCTCGTCACTTCTGCACAAACAAAGCTATTTTCTCCCACAAGTGAAACTGATAATGGGCCATCACTGCCTGCTAATTAGCCACCCTAATCCCCAGAGAAGAAAGAAAAAACCCTCTCGCTATAATCTGGAGTCAAATGGGCTTGACCAGGCCTAAATCTATTACTGGCTGCTGCAACCATCAGAGAATTTGATATGGAGCGAGTATGTAAATACTAAAACCCCTCATGCAGTATTTGATAAAGTTTGTCTGCTTTTTAGAGATCAGGTTATCCCTACTTCTTGTTATCCTAACAACTTTAGCAGGTTACAAGAGACCATCCAATTTGGTAAAGACATTCTATTCCTGGAAGGAGCACCAAAATTGTCAAATACTGGATGTGATGCCTCTTCCACAACAACTGAAAGGAAGTTCAAAGTCAATACAATATGATCCAATAATTCATGGAATTGTAAAACATCCTCAGAAGGAGACAACACAGAATCAATGCCATATGCTTATCAGGCAACAAATTCTGTATTCACCTGATCCTGCTCAAAAAGTGAACTAACTACTCATCCTCTTCCTCAGAAAAAGGATTAAGGGCCACCAATCTGAGCTGCAGATGCATCTGGTCAAATTGGATCCAAAGATTCCTCAGCAGCTGGATCCTTTTCAAAAAGGATGTCTCTACTTCATCAATAAGGTGGATGAGTCAAGAACTCTCATGGGGTAGCCCAATAAGGTCACTGAGCCCAGGAAGGCCAGTCTCTCCAATCGATGGGATCTGGGAATATACATATAGGATTAGAAGACACAAATTGTCCAAAAGATTGAGGAAAGCTAGAAGTAGGTGGCATACATCTGGATGGTTCAGATCTTTTTAACTCTTTCTCCATCCTCTTCTAACTGTGGCGCCAACTTCAGTTCCACTATGAATTTTACCAGAGAGAGCAATGGCACTGGAGGATGCAGAGACATAAAAAGTGAGAAAGTTTTGCCTGGAGATCCTGTAGGAGTCTTAGGAGGAGGCAAATAGGGATCTGGAGAAAGGCTCATAATATCTTCCTCTCTACCCCTCCTTTCAGGTGAAGGAGATTTAGATATCAGAACCAATGAAGTCTCTTCCTCTCCCCCACCTCAGATCTGATGAACACTCATCTGCCACCACAGCAATAGTTGTCTTTTGGATCTGGTATCAGCACCAGAGTAGGAGTGGGCAATGATGCCACTCTGACAGGCTTAGGCATCATTGGATCTGAAGAGAGACTCCATTCCATTACCCTGGAACGTGAAGCCAATTGCAAAACTGACTTTGGTCTCAGAGTAGGAATCACAGAAGACACATGCATATTGATGGATCCAATAAATCTGACTCATGGGATCTGGCACAGCCAACAGTGGCTGTCTTCTCCCTCATCTTTTTCTGAACCAACATAGTTGGAATTGAGGCTTAATTATAGGTTCCTTCATTGCCAATTGACCTGACTGTGCCTCCAAACACCTTACCAGCTTTAACAGGAGGCTCTGATAAAACAGACAGAAGCCTGAACCAGCAAAGAGACAGATCACGGAATCCTTTAGGCACCTTAACCTTACTAGATGAGGCGGTCAGATCTGAAACAAGCCTCAGTCTTCAGATCAGACAATCGCCCAGAGGCTTGGCAGCTTCCTTAGACTGGAACACCTGCAGTCTATTTTCATAGAATTTGAAAATATCAGGGTTGGAAGGGACCTCAGGAGGTCATCTAGCCCAATCCCCTGCTCAAAGCAGGACCAATCCCCAATTTTTGCCCCAGATCCCTAAATGGCCCCCTCAAGGATTGAACTCACAACACTGGGTTTAGTAGGCCAATGCTCAAACCACTGAACAACCCCTTAGCTTGAGCCCAAGTCAGCTGTCACAGGCCAGCTGCAGGTTTTTATCTGCAATTTAGACATATCCTTAAGGTAATCAATGTGGTCATTTGGTGCTGGAAAGATGGCTGAGCAGGATAAGAGTCTATTAAATACTGAAATTTTCTTCTTCCATTTCACTGTCACATGGAAACAAACAACTATACTAAACTAATTATAACCACAAACCCTAATTAAACTAACATTTCAAGTTATCAACAATTATCTAAAACACTAGTATAAGAAGAAAAAAAACCCTCAGATCTGAAGGCCAGAGTGGTTCACTTCCATCTGGCACAAGTAATTGGAAGGAACTGATGTGGTAGAGTGTGCAGCATCCCCTTAAATAGTCTTGCCCTTGGCTTGTTCAAAGATGCTCAGAGGAGGGACAAGAGTGAACCCATGTGTACTGTAACGAGCACTGCTTGGAGAAAGTTCTACCGTTGTGCCGATCGCTGGAGCCTATTACCCATAACTGGGAATATGCAGAGCCACACAAAGAAGAACCTAGAATACCTGACAGGAGTGTCCTTCTATTAAAAAAGACCAAATCAGTTAAAAAGCCATCTATGAAATTAGGCTTTTAAATGATTTTTTAATAAGAGCAATAAAATTTACATATATTTAATGCTTTTAAAGAATTATAGCTATTATGCTGACTGCTAACTTCCAAATAGCATTGGGGAACCAATTCTAATTCCACTGGAATCAATAGCAAAATTGCATTAATTTAAATCGACAACAAGATCAGTCTCCAGATGTAGATTCTCTCTCTTTATGACAAGGTTACTTTGTTTGAGTAGGCCAAAAGTATAAAGGTCTATTCTCCCAAGATCATTGATTGGAGCAGAGAATCCACAAAATATACTATTGCATAACCTAATGTCTTATATGGTAAAAGAGCAAGCATAGTGGGAAGAGAGAAGCCTCAAAATTCTAAAGATGATAACAGGTTCAAAGTTGAATCAAAAATATGAATCTCCTACATTGGATTATATTGAAACATTTGACAGTAGCTCAAAGTAGGAGAGATTTCCCTTACACCCGCTCAGTTTCATTTAAATCAATGGACATTTGCACGGAGCAGCTTCCAAAATTGGCATATCTAGTGTGCAAGTTTCTGGTCTCTCCACTGCTATTTTTAAGCCACTGGAACAAATCACTGGAACAAAAGTGAAGACCTGAAATGAACAGAGGGCCCTAGAATCCTCAGGCTGTCACTTAGTTACAACAGTAACAATTACAACCACAAAGCTAAGTTGTTGCTGGAGTAAGTTTCTTAACATCAAGGACATCTATATGTAATCTAGGTCTGTACTGCCATCTGGTAAATTTTATTTCAACAGTAAGCAGCTGTTTGTCATCCACTAGGGTCTGTAATCATCTCTAAAAGGAGCAGACCATTACCCAAACAGCCTGATTCTCCAGACTAGCCCCATGTGTAATGCTCAACTTTTTCTGGTTTAACAGTACCAAATCAGAATACTCCACTCTCTTAAAATACTATACTAGAGAATTCTGATTTTGCAGCATTTTATACACATTTTGCACAGGTACCAACAACTACACAAGGTGCAAGAAACTGGAAAAAAATTAAATCATGCCCAAGGCCTCTAATCTTGATACAAAGCCTTCTTACTATGATTATGTTTTCACCAGCAAAGCTTTGACTCATAATTCTCCAATGGCATCAACACACGCTGTGTCTACACTAAGCAGCAGCATTTAAAATATATGCAAGGCACGCCCCCTTAGCACAGGTATAAAAAGCACTGCCTCACTGTCTTTACTTGTTAAGCAACATAGACATGCCAGAACATTAGGGTATATACCCTACACAGATGTCTACATCTCCAAGCAGTTCCCCTGGCTCTACAGTGCTATTTTTAGCAGTGTAGAGTCCTGCTGCCTCTCCACTGTTGGAAAGTTTCCCCATCACGGAGAAAGGCTCTGGCAGTAGGGAGGCAGTGGGGAAAGGCTCCAGAAATGGGGAGCTGCTAGAGCCTCTCTGTGCCACAGCAAAAAGGCTCCAGCAGCAGCAAAAGGTTCTGGCAGGGGGGAAAGCAGCAGGGAAAGACTACGGAAGCTCGTTGCCACCAGACCCTTTCCTTGCTCCAGTGAAAGACTCCAGCAGCAGGGAAAGTTTGCCTGCTGCCTCTCCCATGCCGGAGCTTTTAACTACCTGCTTTTCACTGCTGTGAAAGCTACACATACCCTACACACAGCTGTCAGCGTAGACAAGGCCATAGTAGCAAAAATAGCTGTACCAAGTCTACACTGCAACTTCCATTGTTGTCAGTTCTGGTGCAGCTGCACTAATGGAGAATTACAGGTCTACATTTTTTTTTAGTGTCCACAAGACCTGTGTGTAAAATCTCTAATTTATTATTGCACTTACGTGATCCTCTAGCTCTGCCTCTTTCTGTAGACATAAAAAGCAATGTAACCAACGTTCATAACATTACAGAAGAATGCCTCCATTGAGAAGCAGATGTTCATGAAGTTTTGACATATGAACATGAACTCTCTAACTTCAGCATGGCTCAGGGAGAGTCAGACCTGTACTCAAAGAAGGAATAGTTGCTTACCTTATAGTAATAGTTGTTCTTTGATATATTCTGTACATGTGGATTTAATTTACGGAGTGCTGTCACCCTCCACGCAAGTTAAGAAGTTTTATCAGAAGCGTCTACTAGGGGTTGTGTATGCATCCATCACGTCCTTGCACTCTGAGGGCATAAAGGGCAGAACGAGCTTGCCCACTGTTCAGTAGTTCCTTTGCTGCCCAGAGTCCCATGAATAGTCTCCGATCTGCACGGATGGAGGACTGGTCATGGGATCCAAATGCAGAACACCTCAAAGAACAAATAGCTACTATCAGATAAGTAACCATTCCTTTTTCTTTGAGTTCCTGTGCATGTGAATCCCACTTATGGTACTTAACTAGTAGTTCAGTGTTCCAGGTGGTGGGAGATAAGTGGTTATTTGAAAAAGACTAAAGATCTTCTCTTCCAGCCCAAGTATTAGCTCTAGATGCTGACACCAGAGTATAATTGTGGCTAAATGTAGGCATTGAAGACCGTGTGGCTGGTCTACAAATTTCAACTACTGGAACACTACTGAAGCACACTGCTGAGGTAGCTTGGGATCTAGTAGAATGAGCAGACACTGGACCTGGATGTTGTAGCTTATTAACAAGGTATGAAATCTTTATATGGTCCACAACCCATTTAGATAATTTTTGAGCGGGGACTGGTCTAACCTTTGATAAATTGCCATACATGATAAAAAGTCTAGGAGATCTCCAGACCAGTCTCATGTTAATACAAGAGACACCCACCCCTCATTATCTAAGGTATCTAACTTTCCCGCATCAAGGGATGAATAAGGCTTTGGAAAAAATACAGTAAGTGTATATATTGACTAATGTGAAAGTCACAAATAACTTTTGGGATAAATTTAGGGTGAGGCCTCATAGTTACTCTATCTGCATAAAAAAAAACATACGGGGATTTGACATGAGTGCTTGGATCTCACTTACTCTGCACCCAGAAGTGACTGCCACCAAAAAATTCACCCTTAATGATGGAGGGAGCAAAATGAAAGGGAATCAGATGGAGATCCCATTAATGAAGAAAGGGCTAAGCTCAAGTTTCATGAAAGTGGTATCTCTCTTACTGGTGGAAACATCTGCAAAAGTCCCTTCAGAATCTTTGTGATGGTTCAATGGGAAAAACACTGAGGAACCCTGAACAGGAGGATGAAAGGTCATAATTGCAGTGCAGTGAATTTTAAATTGAGCTAAATTCCAGGCCTGATTACTGTTTTTAAAGCAGTAGAGAGTCTAGAATGAATGGAATATGATCAACAGGATTAACAGTAGAGGACCAAGTTGCCTCACCCACCCGGAAAGAAAAATGCTTCCACTTAGCTGTGTATGTTTTCCTGGTTGAAGATTTTCTACATTCCATGAGGATCTCCTGGACCTTGGCAGAACTCTCCCTATTTGTTGACGTTAACCAGACAGTCTCCATAATGTCAGATGAAGAGATGTTTGGTTCAGATGGAGTATGTGCCCAGAATCTTGAAAGATTATGTCTATCAGGAGTGGGAGAGTTATGAACTCGTGACTAGAGAGATGTAGTAGTTCTGGATAGCAGAATTGGTGAGGCCATGATTGCCCCACTAGGATCATCTGAGCCCTGTCTTGTCTCACTTTCCTTAGTATCCTGGGGATTAACAGGAACAGGAGAAATGCATAGACTAGATAATCTGACCATGGAATATGAAACGTGTCTGCTGAAGCACCCTGACTGGCCCCCTCAACAACAAAACAGAGGGCACTCTCCAATCTCTGGTCCTGAAGAGATCTATTTGCAGAAATCCCTGTGTCCTGAATACCCTGCTAGTACTGCATCTTTTAAAGACCATTCGTGGGAAGATGAATTCGTTTTGCTTAGCTGATCTGTCAGGGGGTTCAATTCCCCTGGAAGATGTCAGAACTATACGGTGAAGAATGCACCATTCCAACAGTGAAACAGCCTCTTGACACAGGAGGTCTGATTTTGCTGCCTCTTGCCTGTTTAAGTAATACGTTGCTATAGAGCTGTCCATCAGCATGTGTACTGCTTGGTGCTTTAAAAGAGGTAGAAACGATTTGCAAGCCAGGTGAATCACCCTAAATTCTAGGATGTTTACGTGAGCTGACAAATCTGCAGATGTCCATAGACCACAAACGTGGAATTGGTTTAGATGTGCACCCCAGCCCTTACTACATGTGTCAGCAATTAACGGTCTTCATGTGCATTATCAGAATGAAAGACAATCCTCAGCAAACATTGTTTCGATCCAACTACCAGGGAAGAGACAATAGGATCATCCAAGGGACTGTTACTTGTTGGTTCATACCAGGGATGTTTGGATGATAAACTGATCTGATCCAGGACTGAAGAGGTCTCAGTCTGGAGAAAGGTGTCATGAGAGTACCTGAGGCCATTCAAGATGGCAGGCCTTAGTGAAATTCATTCTAGGTTACGTAAGATGAAGCAATATCAGAACAGGTAGCAATTCTGTTCAAGAACTCCTAGAGGAATTCACAGTCAAACTGGGTGGACATATCTAATGGAGTCCCAAAAGAGTCAGTCTGTATCCAGTATTATTCAATATTTTCATTAATAACTTGGATAACTTGTAGTGGAGAGTATATTTATAAATTACAGATGACACCAAGCTGGGACGGGTTGAAAGCACTTTGAAGAACACGATTAGGATTTAAAATGACCTTTAAAAAAATCACAGAATTGGTCTGAAATCCACAAGATGAAATTCAATAATGACAGGTACAAAGTATTTCACTTAGGAAGGAAAAATTAAATACACAACAACAAAATGGAGAATAGATGGCTAGGTGGTAGTTCTGCTGAAGAGGAACTGGGGGTTATAGTAGATCACAAATTGCATACGGAGGCCACTAAGCTGTTCTGAATCTCTGCTGAGGAGCAGTTAGAAGGAACTGTGGGGCAGGTGGGGTTGCTCTGCCCTTTATGCCCTCATGATGTGTGTGAGTGTGTGTGTGTGTGAGTGTGAGTGTGAGTGTGAGAGAGAGAGAGCGAGCGAGCGCGTGAGTGAGTGAGAGTGTGATGGCGGGGTGCATACACAACCCCTTCTGGACACTAGTGATAAAACTTCTGAATTCCTGGATGCTGGGGGGAAAACAAGCACACTGTAAGTGGGAGCTATATGCACAGGAACTTGAACTAGTTCCAAATCCTCTCACATACACAAAAGAAGTGTTACTTCAGACGAACACAGGCTTAGTTGCATAATTCACACAAACTATACCATGTCAGAAATCCATACTTTCTATCATTTTAGTTTTTGCTTTCTATAATACTAGATGTTTTCTGGTGAACAGAATATTGACTTCCTTGGGAACAGAAAATAAGAGTATATTTTCATATGAGAATTTCAAATTTAAAGTAAGCTATATCTAATTAAAAGCTGTTGTAAGATTAACTCTTACCATTTAATGCTGAAAGATGGTGACAGTCCCTGGAAGATTGTCACAGTCTCTGGATACAGTTAACTCAGTAAAAGAATAGAATATTCCATTTTTACATTAACATTTCAGATTTAAGCTAAGCTAGAAATAATTAAAAACTGTTAAAAGATTATTGCTTACCATTTAACATCAGAAGATTGTCAGTCCCTGGATGTGGATAACTCAAGCGACCTTAAAAAAAAGTACCGTGATTTTAGCTATTACGCTTAAAAAAGAATAAAGAAAAATCATTGCCTACAGTTAAAATATATACTGTATTTCCATTTTGTCTAGGGGACATAAAGAGCTAATATTTAACTCCAAGCACATTAGCAACAATACCCTTGACCCAAGTTAAAGTTGACAAGAACAAACTTCTTAACCTTAATTCTCTGGTCATAAGATCTGCAGTGTGCTTTTGGGATCAGCTCCAATAGGATAAAGCCACTTTTTGTTTCATGCAACCCAGAAATAGTGCTGGCTGCTCTAGTATTCTCTTTCATACTCACTGTGAAAACTTGTTCATATGCACATTATTTAGCAGAGTTTAACTGTTGCAGTTTGGAATTTCTCCACTGACCCAATGTATCAAAAATCCTGTTATGAGTTCAGATTAAAACATTTTACTTGCTTTTAACTGATTTATAGTTGCATCTTGTTGTACTTCATATAATTTCTGCATATATTGTTCTTCCACTAAGGTAGTTTGACAAAACCAAAACAAAACAAGAATGTTTCAATTATTGAATTTTTTAAAAGCCTTTAGAATGCGAACATTCTTTAAAAAGTTTCTTGGAGATTCCTATTAGCTAGTTAATGGATTAAAAATGTAAAACTACAAAATACAAAAACGTGTTAAAGTAAAAATTACAGGAAATCCTCATGTACTCACACCAGGATTTTAAAATATTTATTGCAGCAAATAGGGTCTTGTCAGTTAAACTTGATGTTTAAAGTGCATAGAAAAACGTCTCCTCATTCTAATCTCCTTTTTATTAAAAAGGAGAAGTTTTCTGTTCACAGGAAGCTGCAAACATGACAGCACTGCAAACTGACCTACACAGAAACTTACAATAGCTGCTCTGTTTCACTGCAACATGCCTTAGAGCACAAGTAAAAAAAAAAATCCCAACATATCCATACATTTTATTGATATTAAAACAGCCTTGCTTAACTATAATCTCAAATCATATAATATTTTTAATTAGAACATTCAATATTATTATACTGCAACCAGATGATTGCCGAGACATAATGAAGGATCCAATCCTGCAGCCTTGTGTATGTGGAACTCACACTGATTTCAGTGGGAGTTGTGCATACAGAGAACTTGCAGGATAGGACTCAATTATTGAGTAACTATTATTAAAAGATTTTGTGCATACTTGTATCTTTTAAGCATGCATGCACACATACACAAACCAGCAGCCACCCTCACATTAAAGATGCCTAACACTTCCCATTATAAGAAAAATACAGACTTTTTTCCTTTGGAAAACTAAAAGCCTCTATGGTTTGCTGCAGGACTTTGAAATTTAGCAGGGGGATACTCCTGATGCCCGAGAGGATATCTTTTTGTGTCCCAGAAAAGCTTTTTGACGAAAATCTGTTCAAATAGAATTTGGTTTTGGCTTTTTTTTTTTTTTTAAGAAAAAGAAAACAAACGTGAAAATTACATACCAAAAAAACTACAAAAAAGAATGTTGATTGTAAAGTCAAGTACTCAAAAATGAGAAAATACCAGAATTAAGGCTTCCTTGTTTACGTGCATTATGATACAGTTTTTAATGACGTTACTACAGACTACTTTTTCCACAGGTTCCCCTCCTCATTCAGTGTACAGAATGCATGGTGCTTAAGTGAATGAATCAGGATTCCATAGGATCCCCGACTCATTTACGTTAGAAGTTGAAGGTGTGTGGTAAATAAGGCAGATAACCGCAGAAAGAAAAAGGATGGTCTTGTGGTTAAGGCAGCTGATTGTCAAACCTAGGGATAGAACAGAGGTTGGGGGGGTTGTTAGACTTCCTACATAATCATGAGCAAGGCACTTAAATAACTGAAAAATTTTCCAGATGCACTTTATGTTCCTCATTTTCTGGGCTCCAAATCTGAGACAACTGAGGTCCACTTTTCTGTTGTGTTGGGCATTCACAACAATCGAAGTCAGTGGGAGCTGTGGCTGGTCAGCCCCTCTGGCAGTAAGGCAGTATGTTCTGGAAAAGTGAGCGCAGAATTGAAAGTCAGGCAGCCCAAAATTCTAATTTTGGATCTGCTACTGATTCACTGTGTGAAACAGGGAAAGTCACTTCGCCTTTCTGTCTCAGTTCTCTAGTACTAGTCTGTAAGAGGGGGATAATATTCATGCTCAGCCACAGGGTTGTTGTGAGGACTGATTAATTAATATCTGTACAGTACTTTGAACATATCAAGTGCTATAACAAAATCAGGTCCCTGGGTATGTCAAGTTGGGTACTCAAAATTAGTGGAGAATTTTGCAAATTTACTCTTAATGTTCCTGAACCTCAGTTATCCCTTTGTAAAACAGGAATAATACTTTCCTTGAGAAAGAACTGAGAGATAGAATTTAAGATACTATGTTGCTAAGCCCCACAGACAAGCTAATGAAGAAACGAGTAACTTCATTTTTTGTGTAGGGCTGGGATGGTGTTTGTTTGAAGAAGGATAAAAAAAAATATAGAACAGTTATCTCATTCACCAAGCCTCATTCATCTTGTGCATTGGCTGCACAGGCAACCTTAGTTGTGGCATTTCCTATCTTTGGAATGCTTGACTTTGCAACCCTAAGAACATTTTTAACATAGCATTTTTGCATACATATTATTATAGTTTGACTTTTGCAAGTTCCTGTGTGTGGGCAAACCTCGGCACTCAAAGGGAATGCAACTGGTTTAATGGGATTATGTGTGAATGTACAGTTTTTCTAGCATGGAGTCAGTTGCAAGATCAGTGTGTTTTTTATAACCCTTCTCCAATTTCTTTTCAATTTTTTGGAAAGTGGATGTTAATACAATACAATTAGGTTCTTATTAAATGCATGTTTGAGTGGTCAAGCACACTAAAAAGTCAAAGAAAGTTTAAAGAGACACTGTCAATCTGAAATCAGTCAATTAGAAAAGGCTAAGAGAAGATTCAAGTACTACATTTTCCCAAGTGTCTCTATTAACTTTTGTTGTTTTTTCAACCATATATTGCTATTTTCAAAAGTTTATCTTTACCCGAATGATACACGAAAGATTCACATAAACCAGAGGTAGGGAAACTGTGAACCCAACTTCACACAAAGTGCTGTCAAATATATGAAGTGAAAAAATATTTTTTCAAGTCTTTCAGTGATAATATGAAAAAAAAATATGCAGGTAAAAGTGCAATTTTAAAGTTGATATCTCCTTACGACTACTCAACAACATAATTTGGTGGTATGTTGTGCATTTTGTGTATTTTATGAAACAGAAAATGTGCAACACAACACTGCTAACGTTACTACAGCAACATTAACTTTCAGTAGAGACATTAATATTTGAATTTGCAACCTTATTGTTGCACTAATGCTAAATTTTTTTGCATTTCATTTCCATTATGGTGGAAAAAATAAATAAATCTGTAAACAGTTACAAATCTGCAGTCCTCCCCGCCGCCCACCCTCAACTCCTCCATTCCAGTGAGCATGGTCCAGCTAGTGGCTTTCAAAAGCAAGCTCTTCTGGTGTGTTGAGACTCCTAAGTAAGATGCTAGAAATAGAAACTACAAATAAGAAATTTAGATACAGAGAAGCTTCCAGTTATATCAAACTCTTTTTTCCATAGATAAACCTATATTGTAATTTTCTTTTCCTCACTATCTCCTAGTGTCTATTACAATAATCTACTATTGTAATATTCCTAATGATTTCCCCAAGTTTGTTTTCCCCTTACAGAGGAGCATAGAGAAAAATGTGTAATGCCTGTTTACAACTACCTTACAAAATGGGTGTAAAATATTACCACTTATGTAAATGAGTGGCTACTTCTGATTTGGTAATATTTTGCACAGGTGTAAGTGGCTACAAGAAAGCAAGTAGTGGTGAATCAGGCCTCAAGACTAATATTGCTTCCTTTCAACACAGAACACGTTAAACACACAAAGGGAAAAAAAAAAAAAGACTCTAGCCTATCCACAGTGGAGACAATTCAGGCTCTTCAACAAAAATAAAAATAAACCCCAAAGCAATACCATAAGCCACTAGCTTCTCAGTTCTAATGCACTTCCACGAGAAGCATAGTTACTTCCCCAATTGCCTATCAACATGAGCTAGTCTAGCGTAAGTACACTGAATCGCCTGCTGTTGCAATACCTATAAACTAAGTCTTCTCTGTGTGTTTTTGGCACTAGCAAGAAGCAGTTGGGGGGGGAACCCAACAAAACCCCCCCACAAAAGACCATTTCTAAAAGAGGCAGCATGGGGACCAATGTTCAGGTACTTCAGCTTAGCTTTTCTCTCAGGTTCTCTAGTGCTCCTCAAAACAATTTGAGTCACATGTTAATAGAAGAATCAGTAAGAAATAGCTTTATAATTTTGGTGTATGACCGCACTGTCTTCAGCTCGGATTCTACTGATCTTAAAAAAGTCAAGTCTCTAACTTAAATGCTATTTACTAATAATTTGTTCTGAAATGCCCTGGTGAGAAAGCAATATGGATAAAAGATCAATCCAGATGTTAAATGTTACCATCTTATTTTTCTATAGAATTAAGACCGTTATAAAAATTTACAAAGTTTAACATCCAATTTTCAAAGACTTAGATTTACATAAGAATTACATCTTTCTTTGGTCAGAGACTTTACACAGATTAAATTTAGAGTAAATAAAGTCTAGAACTGCATATTTATAAACATATGCTAATTCTTAGAACATATATGAATTTATCTTACAGTAGAAAGTAGATTAGATAAAATCCATAGTTCTGTAAATTAACAAGAGCAAACACAGTGAAATCCTCATTTTCTAACAAATGGATTTTCAAATATAAAATATAAAGACAAATGCTGTAAACTAGTACATACAAAGTTTGTTCTGCATTCCACTAATCGAAAACAAGATGCTTAGTCATACTCCAGACACTGTAAGCAGCTAAATCTGAAACACGTGCTTAAAATTCCAAGGACTTTCATTTTACCACTGCAGTACTACATAAAAGATGCATTGTTTTGTTTAAATTTACAATTGAAAAAACTTGCTATAAAAACAAACATTCTTGTTATAACAAACCATACTATTTACCAAGAGATTTTATTAAGCAGGCACATTCTACAAATAAACAAGCCGGGTTTGTCAGTTAACTTGAGAAATATTGTGATGGGCAAGACTCTCAGAGAGAATTTGGCTACCAAGACACCGTAGTAGGGCCTGAACTAACAAAAACTAAGGTTTTGTAGCTTCTTGCATCCTGCCAAAAATCAAAGGAATGACACAGAGACTGCAACAAGTAAAAGGGATGGAAGACAGGTTTTAAGCTATTCTAGTGGATGTCACTTTTTCTCCCATTTACTCTCAACGAATATAATTGAAGAATGCTCTATGTTAATAATTTATCCCTTTCACTTTGAACAAGTAATATATTTCCCAAAGAGAAGCAGTATCTTGATCAAAATATTTACTTCAAACAGATGTACTCAACTACTCAATTTAAGTTCAGTTGGTGAGTGTGGATTATTCTCTGCCTCTCAAATAAAAGCTTTTCCTTTTAATCCAACTTTATATTTGACTTTCAGAAAGCATGCTCAGGTGTTAATCAGCTTTAGTACACTTACGAACATCAGCAGCCATATTATGAAAACGCCATTATATATATAGCAATGTGTAGGCCAAAACTTTAGGATCAGAGATTTAAAGACCTACATCTATATTTAGGCCTCCGCTGACGTAATTTTTAGAAGCACAGAACGTCTACGCCTCCCATTGAATTCATCAGGTTTTCAGAAGTTCTTAAATTAGAAGTGTTAACTTTAAGCAAACTGGTTTTAAAATTTTATCTTTAGTCTTAGTGAAGATGCAAATTTGATGACGATTATTCCAAAAAGTTATGGGTTTGCTTTAAGATATGGCTAGGTAGAATAAATAAAACCCAGTTTTACATCCTGGAAAAAATGAACATCATGGTAGGTTTAAAAACTTATTCCCATTCAAATTGGACCCAATTCCCCCGGGCTCCCTCAACGTATCTCAGAATCAAGACTGAAAATTGCCCAGCATATAATATGTCGGACATTTGGGGAATTCTGGGATATGCACCCAGAGGGCGACATGACACAATCAGTGCAGCACAGTACCATGACAGTGTAGATGTGGGGCAAACTGAGGGTTGTTATACTGCAGCAGCACTTCCAAAGTGCACATCCCCAGCTAGAGTTTGAAGAATCAAGTTATTTTGATTGAAACTGAAATAATTTTTTAAATGTAGACTAGACTTCTAGGTAGGTTTTGAAAACTTCCAACACAACAGGTAGCTAAGATGCAACGCGATTTATTGAAAAACAGAGGATTTGTCACCTAAAAAGTAGAAATGTGGCAATTTGTGGTTGCCTAAAGATAGGCACTGTCTACGGTCTTTTGGGCAGGAACTATCTCTTAATATGCGTTTGTACGGTACCTAGCACAATGTGAGCCTTATCAAAACTGAGGCCTCCGTGTTAATGTAAGATAAATAATAATTAGGAATTTCTGGGGGTAGAAAATGAGTGGATGAGCACAGACTACCATACATGAACAGTAATTACTTCTAACCATACCTAGTTCTGAACCTAATTTCTTTGAATGAGAAAAGGCACTTGTTTTGTAGTGAGTACTAAAGGCATAGCAAGTTTGAAGTCTTTAAACCAGTCTAAATTGGAAGACAAATAGTTTAAACATAGCATAAAAAAGAAACAACATTCCATTTGCACAACTCAGATGGCTTGGGTTTATTCAAAACTTATTTTTAAAGTCCTTTGGGCTTAGATTAAGACTGTTAAAATTCTTTGGTGCTTAATTTTTAAATCATTACACAATGAAAACAGGAATTAAAAATGGAAGTCCATAAACGTTAACTTATAAGGTCACTGCTGTAGCCCCATGATTTCAATTAAGCACACCTGAGGAGAGGAAACCACTTTCCAAAAGTTCAGAAATGAACTAGCTGCACTTTTAACCTCAAAGAAACAGGTTACTTGTACAACTAGTACATATCTCACCTGTTTTGGAAATAAAAGTTTACAGGACAGAATTGAGTTATTTGTGTTAAAAACAAACATGTAGTTAAGCTATAATTACAGTACAGTTCAAATACTTTTATATTATCTACAGTATGCAACTAGAGTTCTTATTTCTTACAAGTCTGAGGAATTTTAACTTTCGATTAAGAATAATTTATGTATGCACTAGTACAGTGGTTTCCAAACTTTAACAACCTGTGAACCTCTTTCACTAAAATGTCAAGTCTCGCGAACCCCCTCCTAAAAATGAATTATTTCCAGGGATTTTCTCCTTTACCCGAGTATAAATTATAAAAGCAATGATCTTGCAAATATAAAATTTGTTTTTATGACATGCTTATCACACACTATTTATTATTAATCATTACAGTATTTTTATTACATTATGAAAATGGCAACACTCTTCCAAGATCTCACTTTCATAGCTTGTATCACTTTGAATAAGCCAGTTATAAGACAAGGCTCCTATGTTTCATCAAGGAGCATCAGATGTGAAACAGCATGAAGGTATTTAAGAAGCCAACTCAAAGAGTTCCTCCTACGCAACCACTCAGGTCTTGAGCAGTCCAGGCAAACAATGCACATTACAACTAAACTTAAACTTGTTCTTCATAATAAATTTATAAACAATACGAGCTGCCTATTTAATTTTAAAATCAGTAAAAAATATCCACCTCCTTTTCCATTTCTTATAAGGAGTCTGGAAATTTAAATCTCTTCAGTGTGATAGATATGCTTGCTTTGATCTGCTTAGCTCTTGGAAGTCCAGGGGTCTGCTGGCCCTCTGCTGCCCAGGATCCCTAGGGACAGCTCTGTCTGCCATCAGGGAATTCCGCCCCCAGAATTCCCTGTAACATTTCATGAACCCCCAGGGGTTCATGAACCCCAGTTTGGGAACCACTGCACTAGTACCAGTAGCCAAGAATGTGTCTTCACATTTCACTCAATTTGGAATTATCTTCAAAAAAAAAAAAAAAAAAAAGTGGACAAAAAATTTCTAAACATACCAAGAGAGAGAAGGTGGGCGAGGTAAAGGTGTTAATTTCCCACTTCACCTTGAATGGCCTTTTGCAACATGTGTTAACTCCTTATCTGTTCTACCTTGTAATCTGTGATACTCTGAGTACCTTTTCCAGACTTCAAGAAGAGCTCTTTGTAAGCTTGAAAGCTTGTCTTTCTCCAATAAAAGTTGGTCCAATAAAAGGTATTACCCTCATCCATCTTGTCTTACTAATATTTTGGGACCAACACGGATATACCAACACTGTAAATGCTTGAAGGCAGAAATATGTTACACCAGAAGAGTGACTTTTTGAGTCAGCAAGGTTTTTGAAGTAAACTACTTTATTTCTAGTAAAAACTATAGACACCCCAATATTACAAATGTTATGCAACCATAAATATATTTAGCATATAATACAGATTATAATATATATTTGAAACAGTGCTTGCTACGGGTTGAAGAAGCAATGAATCAGTTCTAAATTAACAAAGAATGGGTGACATTTTCTTTAGTTAGCATAGTCACATACCTTTAAGCGGATCGTGCTCTGCTCTCATGATGTCAATAAGAGAGTTTTCCAATGAGTGCATATTCAGACTGTCATACATTCTATTTCGATCCTAAAAGGGAACAAAATTTTTTAGTACTGGAGTACAAAAATTGTACTTTTTAAACAGGGAAACTTGACAGGAAGACTGAGATTACTCTGAGGTAATGCACTCATAATGTGGTGATGGATGGAAGTATAAAAGCCGAAGGTAGTGAAAATGGACTCGCAATTGAACACTATTGCTTGTTAGTCTGAATATAACTTTCCTGAAACTAGCTTTTATGCCATCCAAATATAAAATCAGAGATACACTTTGAATCTGGAAAAGGTATAGTTCAACATATTTTCCTTCACACATCAAGTTATATACACATTATACAGACATACGTACACATTTAAAGAACTTTATCAAGTCTGCAAAATCAAACACTCAAAACTTAAATGCCACAATTAAGACTGTACAGCCTTAATTCAAAGCCCTTTTGTGTATGCATAATGATAAATATTTAATTACATGACCACATAAAATTTTTTCCATGGGCCCCTTGCCTCATTCAGTGCACAGGATGGACCTGCTCTGGGGATGAATCAGGTGTATATAGTGAAGACTTGTCTATAGGATCCTATCACAAAGTTCACCACTTACTTCTGGGACACCTCCTCGTGGCTTTTATATAAATACATACATATGCTGTCTCTCTCTCTCTCTCTCTCACACACACTTTGTTAGGGACTCAAACCCCTCCATGAGTTTCACGGCTGTTTGTGAGGCAACGGACTGGTGTTTCTGCACCCAAATCCTCAGGGAGACACTCCCCTCTTTGTAGCTTAGCCCTCTGGCCATGCCACAATAATTTTTGCTTTCCAGGATTTCGAAGTCTGTCTGGCACACTCTGGGTTCCAGCTCAGAGACCCTATCACTAGCAACCATGACATATGAAATCCCAGACTCTGTTGTTGTTTTCCTGGTCTCCTTCCTACTTTTCCTTATCTTCTGGCCTACCCTTAGGTTACCACTGGAGCATTCCCATCTCCCTGTGCCTATTTTGTCCCCCGCCCCGCCTCGGGTTCTTGCCAGAGTCTATAATCCAAATCAGGACCCCAGGGCTTACTCTCCTCCTAGACCTCCTCCTTGTCTCTAGCCAGCTCCCCTCTTCTCTGGGGAGTGACTGCAGAGATCCTTCTTACAGCTCTCTCTTATCACCATCTTCCTCTCTTTAGGACTGTCCCAGCTCCTCTGCACTTGGGTTCCATCAGCCATATCAGCCCTAACTCTCCTCCAGGTGCAGCCTGTCACAAGGTTAATTGGCCCTTTTTACCTAGTCAAGCCTTGTGTGTGGTAGACACCCCAACACAGACTCTCACTTCATTTGCTGCAAAAGTTGGAAGGTGTATATTGAATAAAAAGAAAAGGAGTACTTGTGGCACCTTAGAGACTAACCAATTTATTAGAGCATAAGCTTTCGTGAGCTACAGCTCACTTCCTCAGATATCTGAGGAAGTGAGCTGTAGCTCACGAAAGCTTATGCTCTAATAAATTGGTTAGTCTCTAAGGTGCCACAAGTACTCCTTTTCTTTTTGCGAATACAGACTAACACGGCTGTTACTCTGAAACCTGTATATTGAATGAGGCAGAGGATTATGAAGAAGAAGGATAGTGTCATAATTAGAGGTTGAATGCTGCCCTGAGAATTGGCTTTCCTCCCTGCCTCTGCCACAGAGTTCCTGTGTTATGTTGGGCAAGTCACTTAAAGCAAACATTTCACAGGTGGCCATTAACTATGCGCTCCTCCTTTTTGGGTATGTGACTCAAGATCCTGGATCTCATTTGGAGAAGTGTTAAATGTTCATAGCTGCAACTGAAGTCTGGAGAGTTGTGTTTTGAATATATGAAAGTTCTTTATTATGCTAAGTAGACTGAAAAAAAAATCAGGTCTTAGGTGTCTCAAATTGAGCAATGTTAGTGTATAATTTTTACCTTAATCTCTGTGCTTCAGTTCCCCATTTGTAAAATGGGGATAAGAATACCCCCTCAATTCACAGGGGTGTTACAAAATTAATTCATTGCTATTTGTGAAACAGATACCAAAGTGATGAGCACCACAGAAAAAACCCTGAGGAAATTAATAATTCCATCTTCAGAGTAGGGTTTGAATAGCATGCAGTAAATAAGGCACGGGTCCACTCATTGAACAATGTGAAAAAGGAGAATACTGAATAACTGCTCAGTAAGCGACCACCATTTGTTTTGTGCACTGAATGAGGCAAGAAAGAAAGTTTAATAATTTCATGAAGATAATGTTATTGCAAATGTACAAAAGGAACAAGTTAAGCCTGCACAGGCAATGAGCTTGTCCTACAGAAGCAATAACGTGTGCAGCCTCTAGCTTTACAACTTTTAGCATATTATTGGTGGGGAAAATTTCCAACCAGCTCTGTTTTTCAACAGGAAAACTATAGGAATTGTATGGTCAGTGATAGCGAAATAAAGACTTTTTTTGATCTAACTTAACATACAACTTCTGATTTACTGGCTAGGAAGCTACAGATAGAATACTATACTTAAACACATCTGAAAACACCAGTAAGATTTTGAAATTCATAACCAGTATTACTGACTATGCAACTAGTTGCAGTTATTCAAGTATTTGTGGCTTGTGGCATTTAATACATCTATGTAACAAAGTTCTAGTTCAAGTGTCTTACAGTTTAGATTCTTTTGGTTAGACTATTGCCACATGACTATAGAGGTGACAGACGGAATAAATTCTTCCTGTTAAAGGGCAGATTGTGACACTAGCTCTTTTTGGGGTGGTGAAAAGATGTTAATCCCAGAAGGAATTCTGACTGACTTGACTGGAAGTCCCCTGAGGAAGATAGGAAAGAATACTGTAGAATAGGGGTCTACTACCCTTGGGATCCCCTTTGTAAACATATCCAATGGTGAATATACAGGGGTCACAGTCCTATCCTTATATCACTCCCTTTTAAGTACCTACCCTAAGCATGTCTTGCCCCTGCAAGGAAGTTTAAAAAGTGTGGAAGGAAGGACGAAAGGACCGTTGTACCACAGCGTCCACTATGCCCCTGAGCAAGACCAGCCACAGTGTGGTCTTGAAATGTTTATCATTCATTTTTAAAACACTTGAAAGCAAAAAGCATCTCAACACTGCACAAAAAACATACAACACTAGCTAGTGCACCAAAATAAATAGCTAGATATCTAATCTGGCCAAATCCTAACCTACTACACCATAATAAAGCCTACAAAATACACAAGCCTTTAGCCTTGCCTTGAAAGATGCAACCAATGAGCTTTGGCAGACATCTAGGGAGTAAGCATTCAAAATTGACAGACCACTCCTAGCCATACACTCAACTATACAGTGTAATCAGCTAGCCCAAACTTAACGATCCCAAGAAAAGTAGAAATTTCTTTGGGTACGGAGCCCAATTTTAAGTCTTTGTTCAAGTAAGAACTATTGGAGTAAAAGTTTGAAGCATACTCCCTAAATAGGCAGCCAATGCAGCATTACAGAGTGCAGGTATCAAGTGTAGGCCTTTGCTTTCTAAGGGAACACCAAAAAGTGTTGCTATAAGAAGCCTGTGTGTACGTCACCACATTAAGCTCGATGTCCAGAAGGAAAGGTCACAACTAGCTCTTTGAAAGGGGATTGTTCTGACCACTAACACAAGTTCAGCTTAGTTACGTGACTCGTTACAAATCTTCGTGTATCCATTCATCAATTTGCTGAAGTAGTGACAATACAGACTGAATCAGTCATATGGAGAGAATGATACCTTGCAAGTATAATACTTTGTGTTAGCCTCACGTTTTTGTAAAAAACTTTGTCAAAGGTGACTTTGAGGCTAACAGACTGATCAACAGAGAATAAAATGGAGTAAACAATACTGTGCTTGTAGAGAATGGCAGAATACGTTCGTTTGAACACTAATATACTATTGAGACTCTCAAGCAGCTGATAATTATACAAGAATTAGAAAAGAAGTTCTGGAAAAATGTACCACGAAAGCAGCAATACACCTGCATCAATGTTGTTTTCATCCTCTTGACAGAAGACCTAAGCTCTTTCATAGATTTCTATCACAACTTCAACTATTACCACCCTTCCATCAAACTATCTAGAACACTGCCACACCAGTATCAATTTCTTGGACATCACAATTAGCTTAAACAATGGAACCCTACTAACAACCATATCAAGAACCCACCAATCACCACATTTACCGCCACCCCAGGACATACCAAAAACTTTTATCTACAGACATGCACTCTTAATTCTCAGTATTTGCTCTGAAGAGAAAGTCCAGGATACACATCTGAACACTCTTAAAGCCATCTTCACTAAACCAGGACACTCCACCAGAGAAAAGAAAAGGAGTACTTGTGGCACCTTAGAGACTAACAAATTTTTCTTCACCAGGGAAGTAGATTGCATCATGGAATGGGCCATGCAAATACCCTCGAAAAGCCTACTTCAATACAGAAAAGAAAAACGCATCGACAGCACACCCCAATAGTCACTATCACCTCACACTGGAACCCGTATGGGGGAATCAAACAATTACAATCCATATTTGATGGGAATTACATTCTGAAAGAAATCTTTCCCAAACCCCCTCTACTGGCCTTCAAACCACCCTCACCAAGGTCATCATCAGATACAAGCTTCCCACAGACCACACCACCAACTCCAAGTGGCACCAGACCCTGCCAGAACAACAGATGAAAAAAATCTGCAAACACATCTCCACTGCTAAAATGATCAATACCCTGCCACAACACACCTTTCAAGATTCATGGGTCCTACATATGCTTATCACAACTTGTGGTATACCTCATCAAGTGCATTAAATGTCCCGACAAATGAATTCACACAGGAAAATGATAACACACAAAAACACCATATCACCCACTGGAGAATACTTTTCACAAAGCAATCACTTTATATCTGATCTTTCTATACTCATCCTCCAAGGAAACTTGCACAACACCTTCAAAAGGTGATCCTGGGAACATACATTCATAACTGCTAGGCACCAAAAACCACTGACTCAAAGGGGACATTGGTTTTATGGCTCATTACAACAATCTGTAACCCCCCACACCTCCTGCTACCTTTAATTGCCCAATTTTAACCCCTGATGCATAACAATCTATCACTCAGTTACCCACTTCAAGTGACCACCTACTGTGTGTTATCCCTTAGGAGTCAGTCAATCTGCCCCAATTTGTATTTAGCTCAGACACTCTGCTTCCTTCCCCAGTCCTGAAGAAGATCTCTCAAAAGCTTGTACCTTCCACCAACATAAGTTGGGCCAATAAAAGATAATTACATAAACTACTTTGGGTGGCCAAGAATTTTTCATGAGCATTATAATGAGTTTCTTGTATTACAAAAAAATTGCACAGTGAATTAGTTGCCAGATTCTCTTATTAGCTTTTCATTGTTTTGAATACAGAAGAGCTTGAATCCTGCTTGATCTAATCTTCTGGTGCTTCAATAGTTTTGCAGTTTCAAAATACAACACAATGAACTGAAACTGAAAGTTTACAACAAATCTACTTAGTCTCAAAGATACCATCAATTCCCCTACAAGCTATAATTTCGTTCATTTTAAGACTCTTACAATAAGGAAAATATTTTAGAGAAAACTTGATCTGTCAGCTGACTTTTCAGAAGCAATGTTTACAAGTGTTTCACACAGCCGAAGCATCAACAAAAAAAATGAGGAGTACTTGTGGCATCTTAGAGAATAACCAATGTATTTGGGCATAAGCTTTCGTGGGCTAAAACCCACTTCATCGGATGCATGTAGTGGAAAATACAGTAGGAAGATATATATACACACAGAGAACATGAAAAAATGGGTATTGCCATACCAACTGTAATGAGACCAATCAATTAAGGTGGGCTATTATCAGCAGGAAAAAAAAAAACTTTTGTAGTGATAATCAGGAGGGCTCATTTCAAACAGTTGAATACTCACCAGCAACCACACACCAAAAACACTAACCCAGGAACCTATCCTTGCAACAAAGCCCGTTGCCAACTCTGTCCACATATCTATTCAAAGGACACCATCACAGGACCTAATCACATCAGCCACACCATAAGAGGCTCATTCACCTGCACATCTACCAATGTGATGTAGGCCATCATGTGCCAACAATGCCCCTCTCCCATGTACATTGGCCAAACCAGACAATCTCTACGCAAAAGAATAAATGCACACAAATCATTTGTCAAGAATAACAACATTCAAAAACCAGTTGGGCACAAAAAGTGGGAGTGTGCTAATAAAGTTTGCAGATGATACAAAGCTGGGAGGTATTGCTAATTTAGAGAAGGACAGGGATACCCTACAGGAGGATCTGGATGACCTTGTAAACTGGAGTAATAGGAATAGGATGAAATTTAATAGTGAGAAGTGTAAGGTCATGCATTTAGGGATTAATAACAAGAATTTTAGTTATAAGCTAGGGACGCATCAACTAGAAGTAACGGAGGAGGAAAAGGACCTTGGAGTATTGGTTGATCATAGGATGACTATGAGCTGCCAATGTGATATGGCTGTGAAAAAAGCTAATGTTGTCTTGGGATGCATCAGGAGAGGTATTTCCAGTAGGGATAAGGAGGTTTTAGTACCGTTATATAAGGCACTGGTGAGACCTCACCTGGAATACTGTGTGCAGTTCTGGTCTCCCATGTTTAAGAAGGATGAATTCAAACTGGAACAGGTACAGAGAAGGGCTACTAGGATGATCAGAGGAATGGAAAACTTGTCTTATGAAAGGAGACTCAGGGAGCTTGGCTTGTTTAGCCTAACTAAAAGAAGGTTGAGGGGAGATATGATTGCTCTCTATAAATATATCAGAGGGATAAATACCAGAGAGGGAGAGGAATTATTTAAACTCAGTACTAATGTGGACACAAGAACAAATGGATATAAACTGGCCACTAGGAAATTTAGATTAGAAATTAGACGAAGGTTTCTAACCATCAGAGGAGTGAAGTTTTGGAATAGCCTTCCGAGGGAAGTAGTGGGGGCAAAAGATCTATCTTGCTTTAAGATTAAACTCGATAAGTTTATGGAGGAGATGGTATGATGGGATAACATGGTTTTGGTAATTAAATATTCATGGTAAATAGGCCCAATGGCCTGTGATGGGTTTTTAGATGGGGTAAGATCCAAGTTACCCGGGAAAGAATTTTCTGTAGTATCTGGCTGATGAATCTTGCCCATATGCTCAGGGTTTAGCTGATTGCCATATTTGGGGTCGGGAAGGAATTTTCCTCCAGGGCAGATTGGAAGGCCCTGGAGGTTTTTCGCCTTCCTCTGTAGCATGGGGCACGGGTCACTTGCTGGAGGATTCTCTGCTCCTTGAGGTCTTCAAACTACAATTTGAGGACTTCAATAGCACAGATATAGGTGTGAAGTCTTTTTTAGGAGTGGTGGGTGAAATTCTGTGGCCTGCATTGTGCAGGAGGTCAGACTAGATGATCATAATGGTCCCTTCTGACCTAAATATCTATGAATCTATGAAAACACTTCAACCTCTCTGGTCACTCAATTTCAGACCTATTGGTTAATCTAAGGTGCCACTAGTACTCCTTTTCTTTAGGCCTAAAAGTCTCAAATCTCCAACAAAAAAAAACAAACCCTTCAAAAACAAACAGACTCCAATGAGAAACTGCAGAACTGGAATTAATTTGCAAACTGGACACCATTAAATTAGGCTTGAATAAAGACCGGGAATGTATGGGTCATTACACAAACTAAAAACTATTTCCCCATGCTAATTTCCCCCCCATACAGACACTGTTATTCACACCTTCTTGTCAACTGTTTGAAATGAGCCATTCTGATTATCACTATAAAAGTTTTTTTTTTCCCCCTCCTGCTGATAATAGCCCACCTTAATTGATTGGTCTTGTTACAGTTGGTATGGTGACACCCATTTTTTCATGTTCTCTGTGTATATTATATCTCCCTACTGTATTTTCCACTGCATGCATCCGAAGAAGTGGGTTTTAGACCACTAAAGCTTATGCCCAAATAAATTTGTTAGACTAAGGTGCCACAAGTACTGCTCATTTTTGTTTTTGTTTTTTTTTGCTGATACAGACTAACACGGCTACCATTCTGAAACCTGTCATAGAAGCATTAATTATTCTAACCATCAGATGCAATATGTCACTGGAAGTCCTGTCGGTCAACTTAGCGCAAAGTAGTACACTAACAGAATACATTTTCAGGGGTTAAATTTTTCAATAGATCTAAAGTTAGGGGGACAGGACTTTATGCTTTCTAAGGCACCAATTTCACTACTAACTGAAAAAGCATATACAAGTTAGCCACTTCATTTTTACCTACCCCTTGGATTTCATGTATTTATTGATTCTAACAAACTCAACCCTATTTCTACTAATCTCTCTTTCATAGTTTGTTTACCTCTTAGTTTCCTCCAACTTCTCACATTTAAAAAGAATGTTTCGGTGTGGTCTTCCTGGCTGAAGAGATCTGAATGTTACTACTTCTAGAGTGGAGTTAAACAAGACCCTTTCTTCAGTCACTCATATAATACTGCTAGCATAATGTGCAACCTTACTTTGGAGGCAGTGTGCTGCCTGTCATATCACTAATGGTCCAGGAAGTGAAGGACCATATTTGATTCCCAAATAATACACAACTTCAAAACAAGGGCCTCTATTCCTTTCAATTTCTGATACGTTCCCACTAGCACCAGCAAAACTGGTAAGAACTGATGCTAGGAAAATGCTATGTACACCATCACATTTGCAATTTTGTCCTAGAATTCTCCAAATCATTTAAAAAATGGGTGGAAGAGATGTGGAGTTCTCATGTTATCATATATAATTTAAACCCTCTTTTTTCTAGAGCCATTTCAAATGAGTTAAAAGTACACTAAAATACAAAAATCCTTTCAGAAAACCTTATTCAAACAAATCTTGACGTTCTGAGGAAGCCTACCATGATCTGCTTCATAATAAAGCAAACATAAGATCATTGTCTTTTTCATTATATTAAGAATAAGATCTTTTGGTGAAGAGCAAGATTTTACAGTGAATTCAACTCTTGCTACACCAAAAACATTAATTTAAATGATTATTTTAAGCTAACCTTGTCCCATCTGTTTCATCCTCTTCCTAACCAGCTTAAAGCTCAAAAAGATCTTAGTTTCTATACACAAAATAATTAGTGACTTCCAATAAACCGTATGTATGTTTCTATTACATTCTGTTAAAGCTTGAATACAATGGGTGATTATCAATAAAGTGAAATGTCCAACTTACAAACAGTACATTTTTAGGAAAGTATTTCTATACATGTACATTGGTAGAGGGCTTCCCATCATAATCTTATCAGTTAAGCATATATTATAAAAACATCAAATGTATATCCTAAACTAGAAAAATAAAAATAATTGAAGACTTAAAGACATTAAGGATCCATAAAATAGCTTTTCAATACATACCGAGAAACTGCAACTGTAAAGCCTATGGCTCATTACAGTTTAGCTTTATGGAAATTGGACAGAAGGCTTACAAAAAAGTAGAAACAAAAAATTACCTCAGGAAGGAAAGTAGGTTACCACTACCCACACCACATAAAGTAGCTAACAAATGTAACATTTAGCAGATATCTAGGGGCAGTCATCCTGAGAACACCAAACATGTTTTCAAGTTAAGATCGCATTACTGCATATATTTACAGAAAAGGTCCAACAACAACATGACAGTTCTGCTACCCAACTATACAAGTCATTTTTGCTGAAATATTTACCTATGCAGACATATAGCATTCACTGCATCCACCCCCAAGTGGTCCAGGTTAAGAAAAGACTTTGAAACACTGGAAGCAATCCAGACAGACTACAAAGATGATTAAAGACTTGGCAGGATTGACGCATGAGGAAAGCCTAAAAAAAAAAAACCTATGTATGCATAGCGTGGTCAAAATAACTAAAAAGGACAACAAACTAGACATTTGGAGGGTCTCAGCATGAAGGGGGAAGTTGTTCAGGGGTTTAAAAAAATAACTAAGAATAGTTGTTTGAAACTGAGAAAAGCAAAATTTAGACCGATCATCATCAGGAAAAGTTTTCTAACCATCACCTATAAAATAGTCTTTCAAATGCGGCAGTAAAATCTAGTTATTTAAACCTGAAAAAGCTCATAATCTCAGAGAACAATTATGGTTTGGCAATGAGATCGGTTGGACAATATAAAACTTCTTTTATTGCTAACTCTTCGGTAACTAGAATTATAATGTATACACAAAAAGAAAAGAAGTACTTGTGGCACCTTAGAGACTAACAAATTTATTTGAGCATAAGCTTTCGTGAGCTATAGCTCACTTCATCGGTTGCATACATGCATTCATGCAGCCGATGAAGTGAGCTGTAGCTCACGAAAGCTTATGCTCAAATAAATTTGTTAGTCTCTAAGGTGCCACAAGTACTCCTTTTCCTTTTGCGAATACAGACTAACATGGCTGTTACTCTGAAACCTGTCATAATGTATACAGTATTGCTCCATTAGCCTGGTTGACAAACATTTTGCTGTGCAACAAAAGATAGCCCTTACATAAGTTCTTGCATATATGTTAATAAAACAAAGGATTTGGTTTAAATATATTCTTCCAATATTTTATAAACTGCGTAAGTTAAACAACATAGGTATTTTAGTTCAGCAAAAACTTGTTAATACATTTGTGGCTTTAAGTCTAACAGACTCGGTCCATTGATTTTGTTCAGTATTCTGAACATCTATATGCAAGTTTAAAATTAAAAATATTGTCCATTCAAAGGCCTTGATCCTGAAATTGACAGCTTGTAGGTGGACTGCTGCATCAAGCAGAGCTGCAGTGAAGGGTTCTCCTTACAGGGCAGCAGTCCATCTGCAAAAGATTGGGGCCTAAATGCACTAGGCCCAGGTAACTGATCTAAAGCGCAGTACAATCTGAATGAAGGCAACTTTTCTCAAAAAAAATAACTGCCTAAAGCTGGGCTCCTAAATCCATGTTTTAAACACCTAAATAAGCTACCTGAATTCTAAAAGTGCTGAAATTTTAACTCTCCCACAGACTTTCATGAGAGCTGCTAGGTGCTCAGCACTTTTAACATGGATTTTATCAAATATTATCGATTACAAATATTGAAAAACTGATATCTTGAGAATCCAAAATTAAGTTACTTGAACAAACTGATAAATTATTCTGTCTCTAGAATATTAAAACAATATTTTAATATCTGGTGTGAAGAACAACTCAAACTTAGCTGAAAACACCTGAAACTGTGCTTTATTTCACTGAATATTTGACATTTTAGACTCTGAATTAAAAAAAAAAAAAAAAAGACTGACAACCAAGGCAACCAGAAGAAGTATCTGCAGTTATTTAGGTTATATCTTACTGTACAGAATCCCAAATTACAGCAATAGGTTTCAGTAGTGAATAACACAGCTCAGCTTCAAGGACAACTGACACTCTATGCACAGTCCAAACAAACAGGAAGGACAAATCAATGTGAAAGACACCCAGACACGCAATGTATTTCCTGAACTCAAAGATACAGGAACAGAATTCAGATTCATTTTGGCAGAATGAAGTTTTATTTACATTTGTTCTTTCCAAGAGCATACAGACAAACACTATTGACCTTTTAAGAACAAGTACTACACTAGTTTAAAAAAATGTTTGTAAAAAGGTTTTTTAAGAGATTAGAAATAAAATAATGTACTATCGATATTCAGATAGAAAATTATAAACATGAAGGCCTTGTTTATATTTAAGTTTCTCTTTTTTAACTATACCAGTAAACAATACTTAAAGCTACAAAAACCCCAATGTAGAGGAGTTTTACTGGTATAGCTTATTCTGGTTTGTCAAAGTAAAATAAACTATGGCGGTATAATGTGCCTTATACCAGTATAACTGTATCTAGGCTAGGGCTTTTACCAGCATAATTTTGCCAGTGTAAGAGCAAAAAATTACACCCCTTAGAGCCATAGTTATGCCAGTAAAACTTAAGGTCTGGTCTACACTAAAATATTAGATCAACCTAACTACACTGCTCAGGGCCATGAAAGATTTCACACCCTGCACGACAGTTGGGTCGATCTAACCTCCACCACAGATGCAGCTAGGCTGATGGAAAAATTCTTTCATTGACCTAGCTACTGCCTCTTGGAGAGGTAGATTACCTACATCAATAGAAAGCCCTCTTCCATCAATCTAGGAAGTATCCACCCCACAGTGGCACAACTGCAGTACCATAGCTGTACTGCCGTAGTGCAGAGCAGGCCAAAAGGTGGGATTGTCAAAAGCGCTCAATGATGGCCTAACTTTACCACTGGAGTGTTACCTCTAAGGCTAATGTGAGTAGTTAGGCCAAAATTAAGCACTTTTCAAAATCCTATCTTAGCGATGCAATTCACCATTAGTGAATTCAACTTCACTGCAGTCAATGAAGTTCTATCCAGTTTGTGCACATAGGAAACTTATGCCTCAGTCTTATACTTAAAGAATACCAACAGTGAAAAAGTTTGGTCTTCATTCCCCTCCTTTTTGTAAGCTACATGATCAAAACATAACATTTTAATAGTCATTAATATATACTGTTAACTGAACAGATACTCAATACCAAGCAATATTATGTATTAGAAATATCATCAACTCCCTGACCTTGTGTACACTGGAGACATGCTCTTATCTCAGCCACCAGTGTAGCTGCACCAGTGGAGACTCTGAGAATAAAGCAAAGTTTCAGATAAGGAATAAGTTGCAACTGTTCAAATTGTGACTTATCTGGTCTACGCTAGTGGTTTGCACAAGTGCAGCTACATGGGCTACGGCACACCGATGGCTACAATTATAGCAAGTCTCCACTGTAAACAAGGCCTGAAAATTCTTTACAAAAGTGACTTCCAACCTGTGATCCACTAGTGGTCTGCAATGAGCGAGCAAATCTCATGGTGCTGGCTCATAATCATGTTTATATCTAAAAGCAAGATGTAAACATGTATTTTAACTATTTCTATATAAACTATTTTAGTAGTTGCGACACGGTGTTGTGATCACAAATAGTAGTGAAAAAGGTCTGCAAATTGTAAATGCGGGAGAACATGGGCAACAAGAGTCTTTACTAAGATTGAGAAACATTGGTTAGGAGGACTACAGGCAGGTTTTATACGTCTGTTCAATATAGTTACGTTTAGCAGATGGCATAAATTTAGTAATATAAAAGCACTGATTCAGCATCTGCTAAAACTGATACTGTATCTTTAAGAATCATCAACCTGAATACCTCAACCTTTTATGGAACGAGGCAAGCACAGTACAAATTAAGTAGACTGATATTTGACTGTGTCACAACTGCCAGCACAAGCCTAGATAGCATCACCATCACCAGTTCTAACTAAACTGAAGTTCAGCTTCTTTTTAACCATTTCATTATGATGCCTAAAATCCATGCATCAGACAACGTAGTGGGGAAGTGACCCCATGTAGGGCAGAATTTAATAAAAATTGAAAATTATGAACACAGTAATTCAATGCATCTTAATAAGGATATAGAAAACATCTATTTAATGTTTCTGCAATAAAAGTGGTTAACACTGAAAGAGTTCAGATCACACTCTGTCCTTTGACTATTCTTATAAAAGCAAACAAGTGAGATTTAAACACTAGTTTATTACTGGACAAAACAAAATTCTTTGTCTATCATAAAGCAGTTCAGCAGCCAGTTCAATTGTAGGTGCTGTATTTAAGTACGTCTATAATTCTGCTTTGAAGTTATGAACACCAAGAACAAAAACATCAGCACAAATTATTATAAATATGGTTGAACTTCAGACACTTTTCTCTACTCTGCTACCTATGATTGTTTAAGTTAATAGAAGTTTTATTAGCTTTCTATATGCTATGAGTAAAGACAAACAAACAAACTTTGTTTAGATCTGAAAACAAGCTGCTTTATATTAGAGGACTTCCTCTAATAGTTTCAGTAAGCTATACATATACACATATACACACACACACACACACTTATTAGACATATTGAATTATATTTGAAGTATATGCAAGTTTGTTGTGCTTGGCAGGATACGCACTCTAACATATTGTGGCAATGCTGTTCAAACAGATCAATACAACACTAATATTCCTAACCCAAATCATGAAATTGATTATTTTACAGGTGTCTACTTCAGAATGGGGTTTTTAAAGATATTTCCACTGCAGAGCACCAGCTATCTCAAGCTGGCAACTTTAAACTCTATCTTTAATGAGTCAAGTTGTAGTTTGGTATAGAAGTGGCATCCTTTCCATCATCCCACCCAAACAAGCTACAAGAAAATTATACAAACCCTGCTGTTTAAGCCCAGTCAGCAAGCCTATTCAATGAGATAGGACTTTAGAGGATGATAGCAGGATTTCCCATAAAAGAAATGCATTATTGGATGCAATCCCAGCAAACTTCAGAAGCATATGAAATCAATAGTGACACTAAGTCCAGTATTGTAACTATCAGGCCCCATTTGTAAGTAGAGGTATATGGCTTGTTGAGCCAATAGGAAATCCACTCACCGCCAAAATGACAAAAACCAGGAGATCTATGTAAAAATCCCAGACTGAATTTTTTGCTATTATCACAGCTACACTAAAATTAATCTGCTTTTTGACACAAATGCAACTGTTCAAAGTTGAGAGATCAAAATTGTGACAAAATAAGACCTAGTTTAGAATAAATACATTCTAAATAAAAGAGCATGACAGTCCTATGCAGGGAATAACAAGTATTGTAACTACTCTTTCCTGCAGGTTACCTTATTTTGTTAATATACTAGCCCAAATTACAAGCCCAAGTCAAGACAAAGTACTAAAGTTAAAGAAGACCTAAAGAAGGTGTAAAATAGAGAATTATTCTTAAAGTAATCTGCTGCTTACTTGGAATGGCTAGTTTCTAAAGTAGAAGGATTATCTTAAATGTAGATTCCTTGAAACAAAAAAGTAAATGCATAAGCTGCTATATCACCAACTGAGGTTGGAGCCTGATAGCAAGCGACAGTCCTTGCCCCCAAGAATTTACAAACTAACTAGACAAGACCTGACAGAGGCTCAAGAAAAAAAATATCTCCATTTTACAGACAGGAACCTGAGGCATAGAGATTAGATGACTGGCCTAAAGATACATAGGAAGTCTGATGCAAAAATTGAACCCAGATCCCCTCAGTCCAAGACCATTCTTCCTCTTCGCATTTAACATCTCTAAATCAAAGGGCTTCTATGGTCCAGTCATTAAATAACTATGGACATCCCTCAAGAAGCTGCCAATAGGGGAAAACTAAAACCCATATACAGAGTGGCATTGGCAAGGATGCTAATAAGATGAAAAGGTGAATTTAAAAAAAAAGAGTTGGAGCTGTCCACAAATACAGTATAAAAAGGCTTGTCCACAAGAACAGTTTGATAAGATCTAAAATTAATCTACATTAAAAACTAAGGGATAAAAGCAGCCCAGATTTAAAAGGAGCCTTGAGTGTTTTAAATTGACAAATGTTAAAAATGCTCTCTGATAGTTTAAAAAGCATTTCTGCTCCCTTGTTGCTGTGCAAGAGTTGTTTCAGTTTCCTCCTTTTTTCCTCATGTAGTCAGTAAGCAATAATTCTGGCTACTGCTGGCATTTTATATAAACTGGAAAATATTTTGGTTAATTGTCACTTTCAATACACTTGTAACAACAGAAGGTACAACTTTTTCACAAAAATCACCATGAACGTTGTCAGTATCACTTAATATGTTAAACAGATCTATTTGCAATGCTAGACAAAATTAAAGACAAATATTAAGATGTTTCCAGTTACATACCATTCTTACCTGTAAGGGTAAGAGAGTATTACTGTTGTTGTCAGTTCGGAAAACATTATCTTCAATCCATGATTTTGGTGTCAGCGATGGAGTAGAGCGAGTAAATTTAGGGGGAGCTATGACATTACCAGAAAAGGGCTTCTTCAAAGGAGAAATTTGGTTCATAGTTCCTGGAATTCCCATGTTTCCAGTTCTACGATGGTCTCTGCCATGCATTCCTCCCCAGGACATATTTCCTGTGCTCCAGCCACTACTCTGATGGTTGCTCCAGGGCGACTGCTTCAGAAGAGGCTAAAAAAAAAAGATTTGATTAGTTTTTTTTTTGGGAAACATTCCTAGTTTGCTTGTTACCTCAAAAAACGCTCAGATGGCTTTTGTAAAGAGTACAAAAACTGGGAGTTCCCATTTGCCTATAAACTGACATCCATGGCAAAGGAGAAAACTGAATACAAGTAACCATAAAACAAGACTGCTTTACCAAAATGACTGATCTGCAAAAATGATAAATTAGGATTTTCAGTCATTTCTTGGTAGAACATTCCTACAGTTATTTAAATACAATAAAAGCTGCCACACTTTCATTACATAACTAATCTGTCACATAGGCAGGCCCCTTTGATATGTCTCTGTAGACTAGCATTAGATGGTTTCATGAAGGTCACTTGTTTGGTTTTTTTTGTGAGTAAAGGAGAAAGTAGTGAGTAGCAGGATAAAAAAAATTCATAGGTCATTCTAAAATATTACATAAAGAGGAAAAGGTTTTCAAGTAACAAAGACAAAGACTGATTATCCCACAGACTATCTGGATAACCCAAAATTATTTGTTCAAAGTAACTATCCTGGATGTGTATCTAAAAATATAAATGTATTATAATAGCCTTTAAAGGCTACAGCTTGAACTTCTGGTCTAACAAACTAGACCAGATCCTCAGCTGGTGTAAACTGGCATAGCTGTGCAGAAGTCAGCGAACCAAAAAAGTGTTTTGCCCCGCCTGAGGAATCTGGCTTTTTGATTATTTCAGAAAGGGATTGTTTTGATATCCAATGGACTTACTGCTATTATACAAAATAAAATTTACATATTCAGACTAACCCCAGAGAAAAAATGTAAAGATCTTTTCAGGATGAAAATGGGTAAAACACTACTGCTGCCTTCAATACATAATAATCTATTCTAAAAACCAATGTGTGAACTGAAATGGTTGTCATACTACTAAGAGGTGGACCCATTGAACTGTGGTGATAATAAAGAGCTGTGTTTGTCCAGTTAGCAAAATAAAAGTATTTAAAACTTGACTGTTCTTGGAAAGGATTTTTTTAGACACTTTTTGATGAAATAGAGGGTCTATAAATCCAATTCCAATCTGAAATCCAAATGTAACACCTCTATCTCAAAGATAATGTACTTCTAATGACAAATACTGAAAAAGGTTAAATATGATGAGTACTGATGGACCTGTACAGACATAAAAATTAAAAATAATCCTGAAAGTATGTTAAAGCCATTGTGGTCAGATACTCAGACAGATAGATACCCCTGTTCTATATAATTATAGATAATTATGTTGTAAAACTTGAATGCTTTGTGTTGGAATTTTGGGAGAGGCAGGCACTCTATTGAGAAACAAACTTTGGAGATAATGTCAAGTGTGAAAACAGGTCTTTAATCTTGCTAACTATGCTTTCACATCACTGTTTTAGGTTTACTACCTACAACTGACATAAAGTCATAACTGGATTATGGCCAGGGAAGTGAGAGGTGAAAAGATTTCCTCACAAATTTTAATGGTAGAGAGAGCTGCTGTCTTATCTCTTAATTGCTTTGGAATTTGTTTAAAAACAGAGCAAACTAAGTGATAAGATTCATGTTAAAAACATGTTCACCACAGATGAACATATAAACAATATACATTTTCTCATAATACAATTTTTGAATGCCAATGACCAAAAAAATAAACACTACTTCATATAATCCCAATCTTACCTACCTGGTAAAATGCCACACGGTTTAATACTAGAATTAAGCAGAAATTAATCTGACTATGGGGCCTATATGGTACACTCAGCCATGAAGGGCCTAAAAAACCTTAACATGGTGCAAATGTCACACACTATGTATGATATGTTAACTGGAGAGAGCAGAACAGCTCCATGGAACAAAATATGACACGTTATCTTATTCTCAACATACAGAACCAGGAAGAAAAGCAACCTTTTTAGCCAATAGGAGATGAGGATTCCATGCCACCCATTAAACTAGTAGGTGCTGTAGGCAGGAGAATTGGGACAATCTGAAATACAGTAGTGAAGCTGCTGTTTGCCTACATCGCCACATACACAAGTAACTCTAAATAAAAGTTATTCATCTTGGCAGTTCTCAGATTAATCAAAAAGCTCACTTAACACCAAACCTGCCTATGCAAGTCAATTTATATGTTCTCAATTTTAAAGTATATTTAAAAAGCAGGGAGGCTCATAGGTCAACAAACATGTTTTCTGGAGGGAAACCTGTCCCTTTTCACATTGAAATTGTGACCTTTTCACTAGTGGTATCAGATGCAATTACAAACAAAACTAACCAAAAAACTGTTGACAGCTAAGGAAAGGACGCCTGTAGACGGCAGCTATAACAACCCAGTAAGTACCGATCAAAGTCTGGGGGACATAACTGACACTAAGAATCAATGGGCCTGTCGTATTACTTAATCCGCTTTTTTCTCACCTGACACCTACAGAGCAGAAGAGGCAGAGGGTCGGGAAGAAAGGGGCAGTCAACAGAACTCTAACCCGAACCGAATTAATTTACACCTCTTCCCGCCCCGGCCGGAGGAACGGGGTCCAGATCCCCTCCGCCCACCGAGAGAGCTCTGCAGCGCAGGGAGCGGGAGAGAGCTGGAGAGAAACGGGGCCGAGGCCCCCCGCTCCGCCAAAGGGCGCTCGCTGCAGTACCGAGACCGAGCCTGGGCTGTGGGAGCCCCGCCCTGCTTCCACCAACCGGCTCTAGCCGTGCTGTCCCTGCCGCCGGGTAACTTCAGCCGGGGGCCTCAAATAAAACCTCCGCTGCTTTCACCGCTCGGGGCGGGGGGGAGGTCCCGGTCCCCGTCCCCCCCGCCCCACTCCCAGGGTCCGAGTGGCTTCCCCAGCGCTCTCCCCCATGCGGAGGGACTCCCCGCTGCCGGCCGCCCCGAAGCTCCCGGGCCCCGCACCTGGTGGTGGTTGTAGGAGTTCCTCTGCTGCAGGAAGGCGGCCGCGGCCGCCGCCGCCTGGTGTTGGTGCTGGAGCTGGGGGCTCACAGGGGATCTCCGGTTCTGCTGCTGCTGCTGCTGCGGTAAATTCATCGGCGGCGGCGGGGCGGCGGCCGAGAAGGGGCTGCTGAAGGGCCCGGCGCAGGGGTTGTGAGGCGACACCGGCGAGAAGCTCTGGAAGAAAGCGGGGTTGATCGAAGACGGGATCCCCGGGTAGAAGCTGGTCTCGGAGTCCGGGCTCGGCGGAGGCATCGCGCTGATCTGGCTCCCGCCGCCGCCGCCGCTGCTGCTGGAGACCGGAGGCTGCTGCGTTTGCGGCGGAGGTGGCGACGAGGTCTGCACCGACCAAGGGGTGCCGAAGCCGGGCAGCGGCGGCGGAGGAGGGGAAGCCGCCGAGGAGGAGCCGCCCCCGCTCTGGTGATGGGGGCTGGGGATCTCCGAGCTCTGCAGGCTGCTGAAGCCGGAGCCGAGCCCGCCGGGCAAGAGGGTCCCGGGGCTGCCCAGCAAGTGGCTGTTCGGGGGGGACTCCATGGGGGGCAACTGGGCTGTAGCCTGCAGGTGAGGAGGAGACGGAGGCGGATTCACACAGGAGGAGACAACCACCCCCACATTGGGGTCCGCTGCTGCCTGTGCCCCCGGGCAGGAAGGGGGGAGCCGCTCTAAGCCCCCCCTCTCTGCGCCGCCCTTCTGCTCGGCTGGGCTGAGCGGCTGGTAGGGCGGATAGTCCCCTGTCTGCGGCTGCTCCGGGGGGTGAGCGCTGAGGAGCTGGCGCGGCTGCCTGTGCTCCTGGTACTTGTCAGCGGGGTGGCTGAAGTGCTGCTGCTGAAGGGGGTGGCGATGATAGTCGGGGTGGTGGTGGTGGTGGTTAGTCAGGGGGTGGCTGCTGCCGAGCTGGGCTGGGCTGCTGAGCTGCTGCTGCTTGAACTCTTTCCTCTTCTGGCTCAGCTGAGGAGCGGGCGGTGGCGGCTGCTGCTTGTTTAAATCCTGGTGGTGGGGGCTGAGACTGGGTTTAAAGTCAGAGGAGGGGTGGCTGAGAGGGGGGTGTCCTGCTGCGGGGCCGCTGCCCAGCCTCTCGCTCCCTGGCTGCTGCTGTGTCACCCCCAGGAGCAGCTCATCCTGCATGTTTTGATGCTACGCAGCAGCCGCCGCCGACAGCAACAGAGAGGGCGGTGGCGACACACCGGACACGCTGCTGAGGGAGGAACCGGTTCGGGTGGGTGAGGAGGGGCAGGACGGAGTGAGGCGCTGCTGCTGCCAGGGAGGAGAAGGACTCGTGTAGGCAGCGCCTCCTACACCAAGCCGTAGATGGGGGCTGCTGCTGCCAGTCGTTGTAGGCAGTGGCTTAAAGATCTGCGAGCCCCGCGTTCAAGAAAGCCCCTTACCCACACCGACCCCGGGTAGGGGTAAATACCCACCCTTGCAGGGGGAAGGAACAACCCTGCATCTGACAAGCCACTTTATGGGGTAAAAAACCCCTCCCGTGATTAAAAAAAAATCCTCTACCTCCAGCATAAAATCCCTCTTTCCCAACCACAATAATCGCCACTGTGGGGTAAACTTTCCCACATTATATACTCCCCCTCATCGGGTTAAAAGAGCCTCAAACTAAATCCCTATAGTCTAGTCCTTCGCCTCTAACAATCCTGCATATAATAATCAGCAGCACCCCGAACGGTCACCCGCCACTCTCTATAATCCCCGGGGCGGGGCGGGGACGGGGGGGGTCCCTAGCTTGGGCACTGAGTGAAGAGAGGCTGTCACCGTCCTCTCTTACATGTCCATCAAATAGGCCTGTTTCTGAGGCTGGGTACAGCTCTTCCCCGCCCCTTATCCTTCTCCCCCACTCCCAGTACCGGTTCCTAGCCGGCTGCACCACCCTTAAGAACTCCGGAACGTTCGTCACGATCCCGTCACAATCCCCACCTTCTGGCGGGTGGACCTCATTAATAAATCATGAGTCCCGCCCCCTTATTACTAATTCATGAGCGCACGCTACTAGTCTTCGTTAATCATTAATCGCCGGCTCCACTGAGGGTTCGGTACCGTCGTGCCGGCTGCTCTCGCGCTGCTCCAACTGCCAGAGCGCGAGAACGGGCAGGCCCGGGCGGGCGACGGCACCAACCAAAAGGGCGGGCGTTACCACTTCAATAAGGGGTAGATAAATGCGATCCCTCCCCCACATTGTAATTCACTGTATACCTGCCTGCTTCTTTAACCAAGAACATATCTATTTGTGTGGGCCGCAGATGTACACTTGAATACAGCTCCTTAAAGAAACTATTTTGCCGGAGGGGAACAAAACGCGAGATGATTTCCCCCGGCCAGGGTGGGAGAGGCTGAAAAATGGTTTCTTCCACTGCCGTGGATTCTGCCAGGGACTGTTTCTCCGGCTCTGGAAGGAGAGAACTGTCGTCACTGCTCTCGCCTCCCAGACCCCTCCTACCGAGCTTATTTGCATTGACGCAGCCGCCTGCTGTAGGAGGGGCAAGGACGCAAGCGCCGCTGGGCGTGGGAAAAATGAAGCCGGTTGGGAGGAGAGAGACGTGGAGGTGGGTGGGGCAACGCTGCGGGGAGGGAGCCCAGCCTGGGAAGCGTGACGCTCTGCTCGCCCCCGCTCTTGTGGGCCTTGTGCAAAGCCTCGCTACGGCTGCCAGTGCCCTAGGGTGCCCCCGCCCCTCAGTCCTTGCTTTCGGGCAGCTTGTCTCTGCCGTCCCTGCACTCGTCCAGTCTCTGGTGGCCACCGACGGCTCAGCCTCATCAGCGCGTGAGCTTCCTGGGCTGGCTCCTTGCAGGCGGGCGCTGGGCCCCTGGGGCCTATTCAGAATGAGCCCAGTTAGCCTACGGTGGCTTTAAAGCAGTGGTGAGCAGGAGATTGGGAGGCCACCAGAAGCTAGGGTGACCAGAGAGCAAGTGTGAAAAATTGGGGTGGGGGGATAAAAGGTACCAATGTAAGAAAAAGCCTCAAGTATCGGGACTGTCCCTATAAAATCAAGACATCTGGTCACTCTACCAGAAGCTTTTGGCTGTGACCCCGATTCCTCCTTGTAATGATCTAGGGGTTCATTAAATAACAAATCAGTGAATGAGAAGAGACTAAAACTTTAATCAAAATAACCAGAGAGCATCTCTGGTGAACTGCTGCCCACAGGCATCCAGTGTTCCCAACGCCTGCTTCCCCCACTCTCCAAATTCCTATGTTCATAATACTGCCCCTTATGAGGGAGTGTCTAATTACAATCTTCTACAAACATCTCTCTATGTCTTCCCTCTTAAAGAAAAAAATTGACTTTTTTATACATACATATATATATATATATATATATATATAAACAGCTAACAGCTATCTAATAGCACATGCATTCAATTTTCAACCCCTGTAGTACATTGCCATAAACCTAATGTGTCAACTCTCTAGAGAGGAGAGGTTATCAGCACTTCACTCTGAGTCTTTACCACTCACTTTCCTCAAACCTCCCGTCTCCAGGCAGGTTAGCAAGTCTCTATGAGTCTTTCAAGATGTTTAATCTCCAGCTCTGATCTCAGAAACTGCCTTATCTTAGAGTCTGAGTTCTCTTGTGCCTTGACCCTTTCTCCTTTGTGCATTGATGGGAAATGCTAGAGTCCATATCTACTGTCAATGTGTAGAACCTTTTTGGGATTATTTGTAGATCCCTTTGATTACATCTAAATATGTCCCCCTGGTCTGTCTGGGCTACATAAAACCTTGGATGCAGCTGTTCTTTAATGGTACCCTGTGTTCCAAAGTATTGGAGGTGTGATTCCTCAGGCACACTCTTATCACCTGGGTTAAGAGAGAGGAGTTCATGGGCCCTTTTGTCAAAATAATATTTCTGCTTCCACTTCTGATTTTCTTTAGTCTTTCATTGTTATGAGATTTCAGTAAATATCAGTAAATGGTAATTAGGTCTGATGCTTCTTCCCATTAACGGCTGAGATGGAGAAAAGCCATTCTCCAGGGGTGTATTTCAGTAACACTTTATACAAATCACCCCCACTGTCAAAAGTCTTTTTCATAAGGTTCTTTACTGTCTGTTTAGTCCTTTCCACAGGTCCATTTGATTTGGGGGTAATTTGGACTGGAAGTTTTGTAATGAAAATTCCAAACTATGGAAAGGTTTCAGAGTAACAGCCGTGTTAGTCTGTATTCGCAAAAAGAAAAGGAGTACTTATGGCACCTTAGAGACTAACCAATTTATTTGAGCATGAGCTTTCGTGAGCTACAGCTCACGGTATGCATCCAATGAAGTGAGCTGTAGCTCACGAAAGCTCATGCTCAAATAAATTGGTTAGTCTCTAAGGTGCCACAAGTACTCCTTTTCTTTTTGCAAACTATGGAAAATTATCTAAAATCTGCACTGGAAAATTGCAGCCCATTATTGCTAAAGACTTCATCTGGAATTCCAATGTCTGAAGAAGATTCCCTTCATGCCAGCTGTCACTGACTTTCTATTAGTACCATGCAGCGTGCAAATTTCTGGATTCAGAGAATAATAAGCTGTGACTATTAAATAATGCTTTGATTGCAAGGTAAATAAGTCAGTGTTGACCTTCTAAGGCCTTTATGGAACTGGATGATGTCTCCGTGGCTCTCTCTATTGGCATGGCATGTATTTCAAACATGAAAAGCAGTTTCTTACCACATTAGCAGTGTTGTGATTGATCTGTGGCCAATACAGCACCTCTCATGCTCGTTGTTTGTACTTCTCAATTCTTAAATGACCCTCGTGGATCTTCTGTAGCATTTCTTTCCGGAGGCTCATTGGAATTACAACCTTACTGCCCTTGAAAATCACCCCATCTATCACCGTAAGTTCATGTCTGCAGTTCCAATAGTCTCTCATACTTGGACAGCAACTCCTTATTTCTTCAGGCCACCCTTTAATTATCACTTCTTTAAGGATTCCCAAGGATTCATTTTTCTTTGTTTCTTCTCTTATTTGTTGCAGTTTCCTGTAACTATGGGAATTGACTTTACAATCAAATCTACATAGGCTTGCATCTCTGTCTCTAAAGTCTTCTCTGATGTCGTGGGAGCCACTGCTCTGGAAAGTGCATCTTCAGTGATCATGAATTTACAAGGCGTTTTGGTCACAATCAAATCATACTTTTGCACCTTCATCATCCTTAAGATGTAGTCATTTAGCCATTTGCTAACTAGCACTATCAGAGGCTTGTGGTCTTTTTCAACTTCCACCTTCCGGCCATAAATAATATACTCATTGAATCTCTCCCAGGTAAACAATATTCCTAAAAGCTCCTTCTCAATCTGGTTTCTGCCTCAGTCAGCGATTTGGATGTATATGCCACTGGTTGCCGACAATCCTCACATTTCTGTAAAATCACTGCACCTAACCCAGACTCTGAAGCATCTGCTGAAATTTTAATAGGTCTTCCTGATGCATAGAACTTCAGCATTGGTTCTTGTATCAGTTTAAACCTTCCCATGTTTAAACCATGATTTCTCCTGTTCTGAACCCCAATACCATTTATTTTTATTCCCCCCCCCCAACTACTATTGTGCTCACCAAATACATGCAAAAGCTCCTGTGCCTGGTGCTCCACATGATTCTCTCATGCCCCACTTTATCTCTGCTTTCAGTTGCAAATATAGGAGTTACCTTCAAAATCACTGCCATTTCCTCCTCATTCAGCACTTCTGACACCATGTAATGATCTTGGGGTTCATTAAATAACAAACCACTGAATGAGAAAGGAATAAAACAAACTAGAGAGCGTCTCTGGTGAACTGCTGACCACAATGTGGTGTTCTCAATCCCTGCCTCCAGGACACATCTCCAAATTCCTATGTTCTGTGACGGGGCAAGGCCAGATGGCAATAGAAAAGTAGTGGCAGATAGATATATTAGCTCCAGGCTAAACAAATCCCTGGTACCAGGTTAAGTGAAATGGCAGCTGCTCCAGGTCAATTAAGACACCTGGGACCAATTAAGAACTTTCCAGAAGGCAGGGAGAAGGCTAGGTTGATTGGGACACCTGAAGCCTATCAGGGGCTGGCTGAAACTAGTTAAAAGCCTCCCAGTTAGTGAGGTGGGTGTGCATGTCAGGAGCTGTGGAAGGAAATTAGGCTGTTGGAGAGGCTGAGTAGTACACACCATATCAGGTACAAGGAAGGAGGTCCTGAGATAAGGGTGAAGTGGAGCTTGAGGAAGTGAGGGTTGCTGTGGGGGAAGTAGCTGAGGGGATTATACATGTCATGTTTCTAAAAGGTCAGCTACCATAGCTGATACTATTAGGATCCCTGGGCTGGAGCCTGGAGTAGAGGGTGGGCCTGGGCTCTTCCCCTCCCCCCCCCCCCCACCTTTGTCCCCTGATTAATCACTGAGACTGGGAGACAACAGAGACTGTGCAAGGAAAGATAACTTCTCTTCACCTCCCTTCGCTGGTTTGTGATGAAAATGGCTCAGTAGACTTTGACTCTTTTCTCTAGTGAAAGAAGGGTTATATGGAGGGTCACAGGGAGCCTCTGAGCTAGCGAGATCCGCCAGGAAACGCGGGACCCACGGAGGCAAGGACAGAGCTTTGTAATAGTTCATAATACTGTCTCTTATCAGGAAGCATATCTAAATTATAATCTTCTACAAACATATCTCTACACTCCTGGAGTGGTGAGAATTCAAAATGGGACCCATCTACTCAACTTAAATGTGCTGTGACTGTAGGAGAGGGAAGATTGCACAGGCCCCTAGGAAAGGTAAGGGCAGGCATCTTCCTGGGTGGGTGCAGGCATTGCACACTCCTCAGAGCTCCATGCCCCAAAACAGGAAACTAGTTGGGGACTTGTGACCTAGACAGCTCATGTTAGAGTTCAGGTTGAACCTGTGATACAGCCTAAGAAGTGGGCTGGGGGTGACTTATGCACAATGGAGGTTGCGGGGCATGTAATCCAGTTGTGGGATATGTGCTGGATAGTGAGATCTTAAAACACACTGATCGCTCTTGTCCCTGACTGGGATTGGCTGTGACAATAGTGTTAAATGTAAACCCATAAATAATTGGACAATTATAAAACCACTCAATAAAAGTAGGTGTCAGTTGTCCTAAACAAATGATCAAGCCAAGTCCCTCTCTTTTTGTTCTCTGCCTTTGAGATAGCAGTACCAGAAATGGTACATCTATAGTGTCTATCAGATAGAGGTGTACATAATAAAATTATAAATAATGTGTATATTGGGTACATAAAGCATATTTCCAACTCCATGTTTCCAATTTCCATGTTTCCAACTCTTTAATGTTGGACAGTGATAGTCCCAGGGTCCTGTTTACACCTTTGACTCTTTGGACCTGTTCATTCCATCTAAATTAATACAACATATCCCATCTGTAAAATGGGGAGGGGGTAAGAAAGAATGACCATTGCTTGCCTCCTAGGCTATGAAGCCCTGCTCAGTAGTGAGGGTTGTGAAGGACTGTGCTGAGATGGGAACTGCCTCAGAACAGTTTGTTTTTGTCTTTTAAGTTCTTTGAGTCAGGAACTCTTTGTGTGTCTCTCTCTTTTTCCAGTAGTTGGCACTACTGGAAATTTAATTAATAATACACCTGGTATAAATAAAATGTAGACACTATGGATTTTAGTGTACATGCAGAATTACATCAGTGCTTCCTCATTATGTGTACTAGAATTGAAATACTGCAGTAGTACTGCATATAAATAAGAAAATAACTCACCAACAGTTGTCATACATTGTTTTATCCCTCTCATTAGTTACTTGGGAAATCACACTTAAAATTTTAAATATGGGTGGCACATAAAATGGTAACTGATTTTGCTTGCACTTCTGTGCAAAAAGGTTACTTTTACAGCAAATTCTTGCATTGGTAAAAGCAGACATAGCTAATCAGTGGTAGCTGACTAGTAGTTTTGGTATTGTAGGGTGCTGTCGTGTGCAGGCCACCTCCCAGGACAGTCACCCCAACCTCTGTATGTTCTCTGTCAGTCCCATGAAGCATGCACACTCCACACAGGTGGAATTAAGGTTCCCTTTCTTTGTGGCTGCTTAGTGAAACACAATAAAAACGTATTCCATTTTTCATAGAATATCAGGGTTGGAAGGGACCTCAGGAGGTCATCTAGTCCAACCCCCTGCTCAAAGCAGGACCAATCCCCAATTAAATCATCTCAGCCAGGGCTTTGTCAAGCCTGACCTTAAAAACGTCTAAGGAAGGAGATTCCACCACCTCCCTAGGCAACGCATTCCAGTGTTTCACCACCCTCCTAGTGAAAAAGTTTTTCCTAATATCCAACCTAAACCTCCCCCACTGCAACTTGAGACCATTACTCCTTGTCCTGTCCTCTTCTACCACTGAGGATAGTCTAGAACCATCCTCTCTAGAACCACCTCTCAGGTAGTTGAAGGCAGCTATCAAATCCCCCCTCATTCTTCTCTTCTGCAAACTAAACAATCCCAGTTCCCTCAGCCTCTCCTCATAAATCATGTGTTCCAGACCCGTAATCATTTTTGTTGCCTTTCACTGGACTCTCTCCAATTTATCCACATCCTTCTTGTAGTGTGGGGCCCAAAACTGGACACAGTACTCCAGATGAGGCCTCACCAATGTCGAATAGAGGGGAATGATCACGTCCCTCGATCTGCTCGCTATGCCCCTGCTTATACATCCCAAAATGCCATTGGCCTTCTTGGCAACAAGGGTACACTGTTGACTCATCTCCAGCTTCTCGTCCACTGTTGCCCCTAGGTCCTTTTCTGCAGAACTGCTGCCTAGCCATTCGGTCCCTAGTCTGTAGCAGTGCATTGGGTTCTTCTGTTCCAAGTGCAGGACCCTGCACTTATCCTTATTGAACCTCATCAGATTTCTTTTGGCCCAATCCTCCAATTTGTCTAGGTCCCTCTGTATCCTATGCCTGCCCTCCAGCGTATCTACCACTCCTCCCAGTTTAGTATCATCCGCAAATTTGCTGAGAGTGCAATCCACACCATCCTCCAGATCATTTATGAAGATATTGAACAAAACCGACCCCTGGGGCACTCCACTTGACACCGGCTGCCAACTAGACATGGAGCCATTGATCACTATCCGTTGAGCCCGACAATCTAGCCAACTTTCTACCCACCTTATAGTGCATTCATCCAGCCTGTACTTCTTTAACTTGCTGACAAGAATACTTTGGGAGACCATGTCAAAAGCTTTGCTAAAGTCAAGAAACAATACATCCACTGCTTTCCCTTCATCCACAGAACCAGTAATCTCATCATAGAAGGCGATTAGATTAGTCAGGCATGACCTTCCCTTGGTGAATCCATGCTGACTGTTCCTGATCACTTTCCTCTCATGTAAGTGCTTCAGGATTGATTCTTTGAGGACCTGCTCCATGATTTTTCCGGGGACTGAGGTGAGGCTGACTGGCCTATAGTTCCCAGGATCCTCCTCCTTCCCTTTTTAAAAGATTGGCACTTTTTAAAAGATTTTTCACCAGGTGCACCCTTAGAATAGGGTTTTTCCACAGTCTTTCCCAAGTACCGTTGTTTCAGGGCTTCACCATTCCATTTTACCCTTTCCCCAGGGCTTGACAGCTACCTTCAGATGCCAATTGTCTCACCTCCTGTCCTCGGGCTCACCCACCAGTACCTTCCTGGGCTCTTATCCCAGCTTTCTTTGGGTAGGGAGTTCTGCCAGTCCCACACCAGCTGAAACACCTCTGTGGAAAGACCAACCTCAGTCTTTCCCATGCTCTACTCTTCTTAGAGGAAACACCACCTCCATACTACTGGCACGTGACCCTGGGTCATCTTACTTATCCACCACCCCAAATCTTGAAATGGGGTGCTGTATCACAGAATATCAGGGTTGGAAGGGACCTCAGGAGATCATCTAGTCCAACCCCCTGCTCAAAGCAGGACCAATCCCCAATTTTTGCCCCAGATCCCAAATGGCCCCCTCAAGGATTGAACTCACAACTCTGGGTTGAGCAAGGCCAATGCTCAAACCACTGAGCTATCCCTCTGCCCCATAAGGCATACACACCTTATGAGCAGCACCCTATTATATCTGGTTACAAACATTTCTGACTCAATACTGTTTGGTAGTTTTGCTTCCCTTTAATCTGAAAATTAACTTGTGTGTGTTTTTAAATAAATAAAAATGGGTTTTGGCTATCAGCAAAAGGCTGGCTGGGGCTGTAGGTCATTGATATACAATGTTGGTGTAGAACAGAGGAAAACAAGGATTTTGCTTTTCACAGTAAAACATGACCCATAATTTATGCCGGCATATATTTTACTTAGTATTTTTATTGCACTTTTTCAAAGCACTGTACAAATATTAATTAATCCTCACATCCTTCTGAGGTAGATAGGACTGGCCTATCTTAATTTTAATGCTCAGCCTACTAATTCAGTGCCTTTCCTCTTATCTTTCATATATATATATTTTTAAAGTCTATTAAAGATCCAGACCTTGTGAAATTGGGAAGTAAACCTTCCTCTGTTGGTTAGATTAATTCAGATTCAGAATAGGTAGAACACAAATTTAAATTTGGTTAGAACTACCACAAATAGATATATATTATGCATGGTAAAATAGAGAATAGAGCAGTTTGTATGTAATTAAAAAAAAATAAATCTGAATCCAGATCCCAGTCTTGCAGTTTACAATACATGGGCAGACCCCTGTGCCCTCTCCCATGAGGCCTACTCATGTCATTAGGCGGGCTACCTGTATGTTGTAAATTGCATGATTGGGATCCTTGGTACCACAGGGCAAGTCAGTAGTCTTACTCTGTTTTCATCTTTTAACAATGCAGATTGATCAGCCTATTACATTAATATTTTCTTGTATGCTTCTGGCTCCTCCCGTCCCCCTTTGTTTGTGGGTTTGTTTTTTTTTTTTTTGTAGAGAAGATTATTAGGATTTCTCCCAAAAGCATCACGCACAATGCTGCCAAAGTGAACAAACCTCTCCATGAAAGAAAGTAAAAATGCATGCCTGGGATACAAAATTCTATGCCTTACAAAAAGCTGTTTATGAGGACCAGAGTGAAGGGGGTCCTATTTCCCTTAATGTATTGATTTATTCCTTCAGTTTGCCTCTCCTGGTGTGATAAGTGAGTGCAACCACTTATCTGGGATACATGGACATCTTAGTTTTTCAGTTATATAGCACACGTTCTTGATGTTAATTATTATTTAGGGAAAAGGCAGTGGCAGATTTAGAGTTAGTGGAGCCTTGTTGGCAGCTGCATTTTTTTGGGGGCCCCCTCGGGACCCAGCCAAGAAAAAGAACATTCTCTCTATCACCCCCCTGTTTTTCATTCTTTTTTTCTTCACCCTCCTCCTCCTGTATAATAAGTAATGGGAAGTAAATGAAAATAAAGTGAGGTAACTTGAATGGGGCAGGGGGCTGGGAGTGGGTGAGGGGTGCAGGCTCTGGGAGGAAGTTTGGGTGTGGGGTGCATGCTCTGGGCAGGGGGCGGCACATACCTCGGGCGGCGTGGTACATACCCCCATCCGGCAGCAGCTCCTAGGCGGGGGGGTCAGGAGGGTCTCTGCGCGTCACTGCCCACAGGCGCCGCCCCTGCATCTCCCATTGGCCACAGTTCTTGGACAATCAAAGCTGCGGAGTTGGCGCTCAGGGCGGGGGTGATGCATGGAGACCCCCCCCCAGGGGCCGCAGGGACATGCCAGCCACTTCTGGGAGCAAAGCGGCACGGAGGGAGGGGGGCAGAATGGGCAGGGAGCCACCTTAGCCCTGCTGTGCTATTGCTGGCACATCTCTGAGCACCCCTGGGAGGGAGGGAGGGGGGCAGCGGGTTTTTGTGTGCTGCCTGGGGCAGGAGCAGCATGCAGAGCCACGTCCCCCCACCTGCCAAGGGCACACAGAGACATGCCGGCAGCCAGCCGCTTCCGGGAGCGGCGTGGGGCCACTGGCCACAGCATGCAGGCAGCCTGCCTGCCTGAGCCCCACTGCTCCACTGGCTGGGACTCGGGGGCAGGTTGTCAGACATTTGTCCTGCATTTTGGGCCCCCCCCTGTTGTTTGAGGGTCCTGTACTACCAAAGAGTTTGTTTTATGGTTAATCCGCTCCTGGGAAAAGATCAAGTTTGGTGTCAAACCTTATTTAGCCTATTATTTTTTTATTTTATTTTTTTGAAGTTGGATAGAGCTTTTGCTTGGGAAACTTAAAGGGCTTGCTATTGTCTCTAAAATGTTCTGCGTGTGGTTGGGAAGAACAACAAAGACTTTGTCACAGCTAGATACTATGAATGTTCAGCTGAAAAATTCATAAAACCTGTCTGGTGGAATGCATTACTGCCAGCAGTATATCTCTCTGCTCTTATCTATGTGCATTGATAATTTTTAGCTGAGATTAAACATTCAGAGGAACAGGGAGGCTGACAGATTTGCAGCATAGATAGTTTAAAGGCGTAAACGGTGACTATCTCATCTGGCTATAACTCTGTAGATGTGATGTAAGTTTAAGGTACTAAAAAAAAGTGACAGAATAACTCCAGGTAAGGGAGTTTCATCAATTTAAATTTTCACAGTTGCAGAAAATTATGTGGTGGGTCAGACAATAATTATTTAATGACACTGAAATTCAAAAAGTTGAAGCTTTATAACTGTTAAAACACAAGTTGTCACCATCATATGTCCAAATATACAAAGTAAATATCTTTAAATCAAACTCTAATAAGTTCTCAAGCAGCACTTTTCTTACTTTCCTTATCTACTAATTCCCTAATACATTTCAGTTATTGAGGAAAATCCTTTTGTTGGTTTGTGTATGTATGGTGAAACTGACATTTACCAACTTTTATCGAAGACCAAACAAAAGCATTGGTGAAGCAAATATATTGTAAGCTCTTTGAGGAAGAGACTGTGCCTGCCTTTGTGTTTTGTATAGTGACTACCACAATGTGCCCCAATTCTGAGTGGGAACTCTGGCAACAGTGTAATATATTTCGTGACAATATAGAGTGTCTGAGAAGATGGCATTCTAAATTATAGACACGGTCAACTTCTGCTTACTCCTCGTAGCACTTAAAGTTTGTGAATGTGTGTTTAAAATTGCCTGAATGTTATCCCTTACAATACCATTGGTTATTTTGCTCACATGACTGATATTTAAAATAGGGCTATTGCCATAAGAGGAGGAAAAAAGATCCTGTTAGGCTTCACCACCGATTTCCAACATCAATTCTTGCTCCACAAACTTACCAACGTGGCAACCTGTGCTTTGCAAGCTCTGGCTAACAACAGTTTGCTCCTGCCCCACATTTGTCCAAACACAATATTTTCCCATCTTACTTTCTATGTATAATTCAAACATCTGCCAGTATTTACTATTAGTATGGAGGTGTTGGTTGCGATGCCATAATTAAGTTTTGAATTCCATAGTGAAGAAATAGCGCATCTCTGATTGTTTGAGTATTGTGGTGAGGCTGGCTCTACGGAACCCTAAGGTTTAACTTCAGCTGAAACTCTCCATAGATCTCCAGGAATTCTTCAATGACTCTAATTCAAATGGACAATACCAGGAATCTACTGTTGGTAGACTCACTGCAAGCCCTTCTGGGGAAATGTGTAAACCAGTTTGACCAAGTGCAGGAGCTCTGCTGGAAAACTCAGATCTTGGTGAAGGAACTCTTGAACAAAGGAACCTTGAAATGGAAAAAAGAATGCCTGTGAACTGAAGAGAGACACACTGATTGGAGGGCCAGACCATCAAAGGGGCAGAAGCTGTAGGGGTAAAGCCTGTCTTGTTCATCCCCAGTGCTGGGACCGCCTGGGTAATGTGGAGCCTACTTAAACTGGCGTGGAAAGGCTAAGTTAAGGTAGGAGAGTATGCATGTAGGTCTTTTGTTGTTTTAACCCTTTTCCTCTCTATGTTCCTGTGGATAAATAAATAATTCTTTGTTTGAAGAGGCTGTTCTGAGTCACTGCAACTTCACACTGGTCACAAGCTCCTGAAGAAAAGTTTATGCAGGATTTTAATGCAGTTGGGCCAGCAAGAGGGAATATGGTTGGTAAATGGGGTGTTGTAGCCTTGTCAGTCCAGTCTAAGAGTGGGACAAATCACAGGATTCCATTATGAGAGGAGTGCAGGTATAGGTCTGTCACTTGGAAAGGGTGCTCACAGAGATGGGCAAAAGTACAGCTTCACCCTCAGAACTGTAACATCTGTTTTGCATTTAAAGCAGGGATTCAACCTCTTTGTTATGGGTAAATGACAGCACCGTCTCCCCATAGCTACAGCATTTACTCTCTAGGTATAGAATTAATTTTCTGAAGATTTACAAATAAATCCATTGATTAGTTTGAGTTAAAATTAATTTTAAAATGAGTCCTTTAAGAAATTTAGTCTAAGTCTTTTCTTCTAAATTATCTTAAATGAAAAAATATTCTTCAAACTTTTCACATAGTTAAAATTAATTGAAATATATATTTGAGGAAATTTATGTTGAAATTAAGCTGCATTATTAATGATTTTGTATCTAATTGTTATATAGGCTACCACTAGGGTCGGGACAACAGCTCAGGTAACTCAAGTAACACCATTGTGACATCAGAGATAACTGAACCAGTCACCTCTACAGGTAACTTTCATGCAACAATTCTATTGGTTATAATGACTCAGTGATATGAGGGAGACTAGACATACGTTAAGAATTCTCACGGATAGATTATTTGACTCAACTGCCATTGCTCTCTAAAGATTCCATGGCTGCATACTGGCTTGGCACCAGAGTTTGAAAAGGCTCCCTATTGTGTCAGCTCCACTGTGTATTTAGGCATCACTGCTGGGAGAATTGAAGCAGAAGCACAGGGCTTCCTTAAAATGCAGAGATGTTGGGACTTCAGGCTCTCTCCAGCACTCCTTTCACATAATACAATCTCCATGACACAGATCTCTAAACCAATAGGCAATTGCAAATTAAGGGCCAGTTTCAGCAGTGCACTGTAGCTGCTTTTGTGCTGCTCTGATAATGCAAATTGGCTGAAAACCCAGTTTAACTGGTCAGTGCTCTCCGTCTGCTTTAAGCAACTGCCTTTAAAATATTTTCAATGATTTGTTCATTATTACATATCTTTAAATTATAAGAAATATTGATTAGTGTATTTTTTGGGTTTCTTGTTTTGTGTTCATGCACAAATTTTTTAACCAACAAAAAAACAACCACCCAAGAAAATTACATTACAGAGATGTTGTAGATGCCACAAAAGCAAGCATTGCAAACCCAGGAAATTCAGAGCTAAGATTACTCTTTAAAGAAATCCAAACAAGTGAAGGTAAGATATGCCAAGTTAAACATCAAAACAACCTTATTCTGTCCTGTAGTGTCAGAATGAGAGAAATACCAATGCAAAAAACCTATTTTAAATCACTTTTAATCTGTGACTACAAATACTAAAATAACTACGTCATAATCGCATGGTGTCTCTACAAAGCAGAGTTAAGGTTGCTTGAATGCCATAACTGTTTATTTCCGTACATTAACATGTTTGGGTTTTAAGTGAAAATTTAACTCTGAATATAGGTTTCTGAGTAGGGTCACACATTCAAATTGAAAAGCTGCAAGGTGACAGACTTGTATGGAAAGCACAAGGGCCACTTTAATAATCTCATTCTCCCTCTCATTGTGGATTTGAGACCCGAACATCTATTTCCATCCTACCCAATGACATAGCTGACAGAGTACCTCATTCTCAAAACAGTCTATAGGCGATATTTACAGATTACCTATTCTACAGTTTTTCTGTTACATACACACAGAGGATAAAGGGAAGATGACTTAAAACTTGAAAATTTCTCAATACATTTGAAAAAATTTCTTGAGTAATTGTGATAGTTATTTTGGATGTCATTGCACATCAAGTGGATCGTGTGTAATTTGGCAGGACATCAGGCAAAGTTACTAGTTTGCATAACTTTAATTCTGAATTTCCAGATTTTTAAACAATTGCTTTTTGTGACTGCTTTACCATAATTTAGTATGTTGTAACTATAGAGGAGAAAAACCCTACCAACGTTTGAAGGCTAAGAAATAATTGCTCTCTCTTTACCACTTTAAAAGACTTGTCTTCATGGGGATTTTTACCATCAGAACTATACCAGTATAATTATGTTGCTATAATTTGACTGGTATAACTCCCCATGTGGACACTATTATTCCAGTGTACGAGGGGGTCCTTTTCCAGTTTAACTTATGTCATATATTACACTGGAATAAGATTGTCCACATGCGGAGTTATATCAGTATAACTATAGCAACATAATTATAGTGGTATAATTTTTATGTAAATGTCTCTGTGTTGACAAGCCCTTTCCCTTTGTCTAGCAATTTATTTTGGCTCTCCATATTTCAGTTCATTCATGTGCTGGACTAAAACAGAGTGGATCAAGGCAATGAAAACAGTGAGAATTCAGTGTATATAAGTAGGCTGTCAGGTTCTCAGGAAACCAGACAGTAATAAACATATGTTTCATGAAAATATTCACTTTAAATTACATTGTCCTTGTTCTACAATGTTTGCATTTCTGTTGGGTTTAATAAAAGGGTAATAAATAAAGTTTTTTGTTCTCTTTGAGGATCATAAACTAATATACCAAATAGCTAAAAATTGGTAAAACATTATCTCTCATAAAATGCAACTGGGTTTTCCGGCAAATACAACACTAGGGAATGATTTGAAAGCTTTTTAGTCTCTACAGCAGGTCCTTTGTAGCCTAGTACCATAGCACATCAACTATGTAATTTCTCCATCTCCTATATCACAGTTAGGGTTCCTTAAATATGTGGGGCACAGGACAGTTGTCAAAAGTACAACAATAGCCAACTTACATGAAAATAGTATTCACGAAGTCTTTAATAATAAGACTCTGTTAGATGATAAAGGTAAATCTTAAGCAATGTTTTCCAAAATGTGCTTAGAGTGAACTATAAACATGCCTCACTTTTATAGATCTTTAAGGCTAGAAAGGACTATTATGTCAATAACTCATGCCATAGAATATTATCCAGTAACTTCTGAATCAAGGCCATAACTCCTAGTTGAACTAGACCATATCTTCTAGAAAGCCAGCCAGTCTTGATTTAAATACCCTTCAGGTAATGGAGAATCCAGTACATCCATAGCAAAAGTTAATTATCCTCACTGTCAAAAAATTGCACCTTATTTCTTATCTGAATTTGTCTACGTTCAGTTTCAAGCCATTGGATCTTGTTATGCCTTTGCCTTCTAGATTAAAGAGCTCTTTATGATCAGAAATCTTCTCTTCAAGTACGTACTTGCAGATAAAATGACCACTATGCACTTTGTATTCTGTGTTGTAATTGAAATCAATATATTTGAAAATGTAGAAAACATCCAATAAATAAATGGTATTCTATTATTGCTTAATAGCATGATAAATCATGATTAATTTTTAATCGTTTGACAGTTCTAATATTTTTTGAGATGGGGCAACCAGAACTAAATGCAGTATTCAAGGTGTGGGCATACTATGGATTTATATAGTGGCATTATGATACTTTGTGTCTTATGGTCTATCCCTTTCCTAATGGTTCCTAACTTTCTTTTACCTTTTTGACTGCCGCTTCACATTGAGCAGATGTTCTCAGAGAACGATCCATAATAATTCCAAGATCTCTTTGTTGAGTGGTAACAGCTAATGTAGACCCCATCATTTTGTATATCCAGTACAATCTCTTTATCATGAAAGTGGATCTTTCAAATATAGACTTTTAAGTACAAAATAACTGCATTTAAAAATAAAACAATGTAAAAACTTTAGCGCCTACAGGTACACTCAGTCCTACATCTTGTTTGGCCAGTTGCTCAGACAAACAAGTTTGTTTACATTTGCAGGCGATAATGCTGCCTGCTTCTTGTTTACAATGTTACCTGAAAGTGAGAACAGGCATTTGCATGGCACTGTTCTAGCCAGCGACGCAACATATTTACATGCTAAAGGCACTAAAGAGTCATATGTCCCGTCAGGCTTCAGCCACCATTCCAGAGGACATGCATCCATGCTGATGACAGGTTCGACTTGACAGTGATCCAAAGCAGTGCAGACTGACGCACGTTCATTTTCATCATCTGAGTCAGATGCCAACAGCAGAAGGTTGATTTTCTTTTTTGGTGGTTTGGGTTCTCTAGTTTTCGCATTGGAGTGTTGCTCTTTTAAGAATTCTGAAAGCATGCTCCATATCTCATCTCTCTCAGATTTTGGAAGATACTTCAGATTGTTAAACCTTGGGTCAAGTGCTGTAGTTATCTTTAGAAATCTCACATTGGTACCTTCTTTGTGTTTTGTCAAATCTGCAGTGAAAGCGTTCTTAAAATGAACAACATGTGCTGGGTCATCATCTGAAACTGCCGTAACATGAAATATACGGCAGAATGCGGGTAAAACAGAGCAGGAGACATACAATTCTCCCTCAAGGAGTTCAGTCAGAAATTTAATTAATGCATTTGTTTAATGAGTGTCATTATCATAGAAGCATGACCTCTGAAATGGTGGCCAAAACATGAAGGGGCATACGAATGTTTAGCATATCTGGCGTGTAATTACCTTGCAATGCTGGCTACAAAAATGCCATGTGAATGCCTGGTCTCATTTTCTGGTGACATAAATAAAAAGTAGGCAGCATTATCTCTCGTAAATGTACACAAACTTGTTTGTCTTAGCGATTGTCTCTACAAGAAGTAGGACTGAGTGGACTTGTAGGCTCTAAAGTTTTACGTTTTGTTTTTGAGTTATATATTAAAAAAAAATCTACATTTGTAAGTTGCCCTTTCATGTTAGAGATTGCACTACAGTACTTGTATGTGGAAAATTTAAAAATACTATTTCTTTATCATTTTTACAGTGCAAATATTTGATCAAAAATATAAAATAAGCAATGTATACTTTGTATTCTGTGTTGTAATTAAAATCCATATATTTGAAAATGTAAAAAAACATTCAAAATATTTAATAAATTTCAATTGGTATTCTATTGTTTAACTGCAATTAAAACTGATTAATCACGATTATTTTTTTTGAGTTAATCACGTGAATTAACTGCAATTAATTGACAGCCCTAAAAATAAATATATCTATCTATCTATATGAATTGGAAAAAGTACAGAAAAGGGCAACAACAGTTATTAGGGGTAGGAAACAGCTTCCATATGAGGAGAGATGAAGAAGAAGATTGGGACTCTTCAGCTTAGAAGAGAGATGACTAAATGGGGATATGACAGAGGCGTTAAAATCTTGAATGGTGTGAAGAAAGTAAGCGTTATTTATCCTTTTCCATAACACAAGAACCAAGGGCCATCCAATGAAATTAACATGCAGCAGTTTTAAAACTAACAAAAAGAAGTACTTCTTACACAACACACAATCAACCTCTGGAACTTGTTGCCAGGGGATGTTATGAAGGCCAAAAGTATAACAGGGTTCAAAAAAGAATTAGATAATTTCATGGAGGATAGGTCCATCAATGGTTATTAGCCAAGATGGTCAGGGATGCAACCTCATGGTCTGTGTGTCCCTGAATCTCTGACTGCCAGAAGCTGGGACTGGACGACAGGGATGGATCTCTCAATAAATTGTTCTGTTCAGTTCATTCCCTCTGAAGCATTTGGCGCTGGCCACTATCATGGAAGATAGGATAATGTCCTAAACAGTCTGACCAAGTGTGGCCATTCTTATTCCTCTGTTGGACTTCCTCAGTTCCAGGTGGAAAACTGAGGCAAAGGACTACTGTTCAAGATACTGTGGGGCACATGTTTACTTATTGTTTGCATATTTTTGAATCCTTGTTGTGGTGTTTTCCCAAAATAATGCTGTTTCCTTTTATTAAGAAAAGTTTTATTTTGTTATACACAAACTCAGTGCTTGTGAATGGAGAAGGAGAGGGGCCTACAGGTGGTGTTTAGTTTTTCCAAAGTTTCAGTTGGGGTCTGTCAGGGTTCCCTCCCCACTCTGAACTGTAGGGTATAGATGTGAGGACCTGCATGAAAGACCCCCTAAGCTTATTTCTACCAGCATAGGTTAAAACTTCCCCAAGGCACAAATTCTATGCCCTTGGAGGGTATGCTGCCACTACCAAGTGATTTAACAGATAATCAGGGAAAGGACCACTTGGAGTTCTTATTCCCCAAAAATATCCCCCAAACCCTTACACCCCCTTTCCTGGGGAGGCTTGAGAATAATATCCTAACCAACTGGTTACAAAGTGATCACAGACCCAAACCCCTGGGTCTTAGGACAATAAAGGAATCAGTCAGGTTCTTAAAAGAAGGATTTTATTTTTTTTTTAAAAAAAAAGTAAAAATCACCTCTGTAAAATCAGGATGGAAAATAACTTTACAGGGTAACAAAAGATTCAAAAAACACAGCAGAACTTCTTCTAGGCTTAGTTTCAAAGTTACAAAAATCAGGAATAAACCTCCCTCCAGCAAAGGAAAAATTCACAAGCAAAACAAAAAATAAAACATGCCTTGCCTGGCTTTTACTCACAATTTTTGTAATATGAGAGACTTTTAGGATGGTTTATAGGAGAAGGAGTTTTCTGACCTGATGCTTCTCTGCTTCCCACGAGAACACACACAAAGCCTTCCCCTCCCCCCCAACAAGATTTGAAAGTATCTTCTTTCTCCATTGGTCCTTTTGGTCAGGTGCCAACCAGGTTATTTGAGTTTCTTAATACCTTACAGGTAAGGAGGAATTCTAGGCTACTCTTAACTGTATTGTTATGACAGGGTCTTGAGATGGTTTTGTTTTGCAGTATTAAGAGGAACCCCTACATATTGAAGCTGATCCTTGCTGCTGCTGACATCACCTGGCAGAAGGATTACATAAACATCCTTCTTAAAGTATGGATCCCAGAACTGTGTACACAGTATATTGGTAATGGTCTTGTTAATACTGTATGTGGCAGTAATCCCACTTCCCTCCTTCTACTTGATACTCCCCTGTATTATATTTCCAAGGATCATGTTTGCTCTCTCAGCGACCACATTGCACTGAGATCATACTGAGTTTATCAATAATTACCCTAAGTCCCTTTCAAGAGTCACTGCTTTCCAAAATCCATCCCCCCTCCCTCCTCTGAGTGTGGAGGGAGGGGGGATGGATTTTGGACTTTGTTCATAAATGTATGACCTTGTATTTGGCTGTATTAAAATGCACAGTATTCAAATTATTCAATTTACCACAATCCAGATTACTCTGTAGAATGGGTGTTTTCTTATCATTATCACTCCACCAATTTTTGGGTCATCTGCAAATAGTCTAAGCAATGATATTGTTTTCTTCCAAATCATTTATAAAGATAGTGAATAGCATTGGTCCAAGAACAGATCCCAGTGGGACCACCATGGGCGGCGGCAGGTGAATTCCCACTTTGGGGAGACTAGCCTGCTGACCGTGCCCCTTCTGCCCGAGACTCTGCTCCCCATACACTGGAGAACCCCCAAATCAGGAGGAGCCCTGAGGGCCCCCGCATGACTGGAGGAGCCCCACGGTCTGCCAAAAGGGGTAACAGTATTATGTCAAACACAGATATCAACCAAATTTGCCTTTGGTTGAGAATCAATAATAATATTTTATAACATTATCTTCTCAAGTTCTTGAAGAAGATGAACTGAAAGACTATACTCTGCACTTGTAGGAGGTGAGGTCTCTCTGATCTAGTACATTTCTACATCTACCTCTTGTGATCTAAATGTGAACTGAAATTTTTAGACTTAAATTCTTAGTAATGACTTGAATACTTCCATCCTGTATATGCTGGTGTATAAGTAGGAGCAATCTCAATTAAGTAAAAAGCAATAGGTATGCATTGCACTGTGATTGGCTGTGAAATTTATTGGGTGTTTGGAACTCCTTTATATCTTTTTTCCACTTGTGCATCTTTGTCTCTTAAATATAGTAACAGCTATTGTGAGTTAAGAAACCTATCTGGTTTGCCAGAGAGGAGTCAGGATGTGAAATATTTATTTTTTTTCTAAATATGAAGGTTTTTTTAAGAAAAATTGTTTAACTGAGTGCTAAAATGTTTTTCAACATTCAGTGCTGCATTTGGTTTATTTTAGAATTCAGCTACCACAATTAAGAGACATGAACACTGATAAGTTCGTAGGGCAATAACAATGATGCATGTGACTTTTCTGTAGTACACTGCACTTGCAGATATGGAAGCAATGAGAAATAGTGAAAGCCTGAGTATGGTGGGGAAGTCCCAGCAAAAGTACTGGATCTATAGTACTGTTCTTGGAACATCAGAAACTTAAATAGAAGTTCACAAATTTAGAATTTTGAGTTCGACTTAGTCTAGTCTGCCCTTTTGTCTCTGTCAAGAAAGGAATGGCATATATGACCCTGCAAGCTTAATACTGCTGCAATGACTTTTGAGTCAGTAAAGCTTTTTTTTTTTTCTTCATCCCCAAAACTCGGTTGAGTAAGGCCAGTATTTTTATGGGATTACAGAGCTCCTCACATACTGCTCACTGTGTACTGGCTTTATGTGTGATCATTAACAAAGGCTTTGTTACATTCTCAGCAGTGTTATTTATAAATTCTGACTAAATCCTGTGTTGTTGTTCCACCTTTTGTTTAAAAAAAAAATCCCTCTAAAATAAAAATAGCAAGTCTTACCACTACTACAATCCCTGAATGAAGGGGGAAAAAAATCAAGATTTTCTTAGTAAACCTGTCAAATATTTTGAGATCGGTGAAATAAAAAATAAGGCTGAGTGGAATTGGGATCTTATACGGTGGCAAGAAGCCAGGCTGGATACCATTGAGGTATAGTATACTGGTCTTTAGCATTCTCCCTTGTGATCCTGCTCCTCTGAAAGAAGAAGAGGGCAGGTACCTCTACTCTCCATAACAGGTTTTCAGGAGAGGTGGGGAAATGGTTGCTTACCACCACCACAGTGTTGATTTCCATAAGAAGAGTTGAGGATGTCAACAGCCACCCATTGGAATTCTGCTGTGTCTGGGTGGACAAAGTAAACTACTAAAGGCCCTCTCCTACATGAACCTGTTTTCTGCTTGAGAGTGTGAAGACAAGAAGACCTCCAACCTATTATATACCTTGTAATTTGTGTGAGCCACAGAGTACCACATTTTCAGCTGGTTTCTGTTGTGTGCATAAATCTGCATTTGTATGTGTAAGCTGACATTTGTGCAATTGTAATGGATGGTTGGGCACCTGACTACAGTTTATTGTGTTCATAAGTGGGTATGTACACAGCTATTGCATTCATGCAAAAATAAGGACAGCTGGAAACGTGGACCAGAATAGGTTTGGGGTTGAAGAGGGGAAGGGGAAAAAAAAAAGTACTTGACTGGGAAAACTGGTGCCAAACAACTGAGAACTTCGCTGTATTCATCATATCAAAAAGAGAGGAAGCCACATACAGTAACAGTATGGTGAGATATTGATTCTAATAATTTAAATTAAGAAATAGAGCCGATAAAAGAGCTGAATAAAGAAAACACCAAGTACATGATATAGAATTCTTTTTTGATTTATCTTTATGACTTTATGATGGTAAGAGTTCCCAGCATTTAGAAATAAAGAAGTAAATTTAGAATCCCCTCAGTCTCCACCTCACCACACCAAACTCTCCAGAATACATTAATGTTAAAAGGACTTTACTACTAGTAAGTAAGAAAACCTCTCTCTATTGAGATTTGCTTAGAGTCAGTAAATTCAACTACATCTGTTTGAATTGAAGTCATATGTTATTTGCAGTGTTAATATTCTTTGAATTAAATTCATCATAGAGAAATCTCTTAGAAGGCATGTTTTTAAGCATATGTGGCTAAACTGGTGTTGCCAGCTCTGTATGTGGACACTTTGATTTCAGAATAAGAATCCTTTTTCAGTCAGTTTTTCACTTAAGCAAAATTGAAATAAACCTTATTTTGGAATAAAAAAAGTGCCCACACATAGACTTACACCAAAATAACAAAGCACATGAATTAAAACGTGTTATTTTAATGCAAGTTTGTGTGTAGAGCAACCCTAAAGAACCTGCTTGAGCTACATTGATTTAAACAGATTTCAGAGTGTCCACATAGGGAGGGTTGCACTGATTTAACCATGTCAATTGCTACACAGATTTAGTTGAACTGGTACAATTTGTGCATAGACAAGACCTTATTATTTAGTGTCTCCAAAACATAGAGAGACAAGAGGAAGGGAAACAAGTCAAATACTTATTGCTGCAAATTTATATTTCAAGGCCATTTCTTAAGTGCATGGTATTTTCTGGGGCTGCAGAACTGCTGCCAACTTCATGCCCTGATAACATAGATAAAGAGATAAGGTGCCAACAATAAACTCAAATTAAGCAACTTTAATACATGTGTAAGTAGCTTATTTATGTATAATTTTCTACTGTAGGTCAGCCCTCTCTTATACCTCACCAGAGACCAGTTCATAGCTCAATGATGCTTTCTATGAAAGTGATTCATTTATACACTTTGGAGTTCAGACAGGGATTCTGTACATATTCCCCTCTTTTCCATACCTTCTGCATTGCTTCTTGAACCGTTAGGAGAATGTTTCCTGCCTGACAGGGCAGAGAACTTTCATTTCTGTTTCCTCTGCACACATCAGTCCACAATGTGACAGCCTTTGGCTGGGAAAGATAGATGTGGTGCCATGTGGCTCTCATAAAAACTGTTGCTTGTTATTCTACAGTGTCCTCTAAGACCTGCTCTACACACAAGTTTCGTGTGGTATAATTATTTTGGTTAAGGGTTTGATTTTTTTAAATTGAAATAGTTATACTGATTCAACCCCTAGTGTGGATGCAGTTAAACTAGTAATAGTGTGCCTTGTACCAATATAGGTTTCAGAGTAGCAGCCGTGTTAGTCTGTATTCGCAAAAAGAAAAGGAGTACTTGGGGCACCTTAGAGACTAACACATTTATTTGAGCATAAGCTTTCATGAGCTACAGCTCACTTCATCGGATGCATTCAGTGGAAAATACAGTGGGGAGATTTATATACACACAGAACATGAAACTATGGGTGTTGTCATACACACTGTAAGGAGAGTGATCACTTAAGCTGAGCTATTACCAGCAGGAGTCTCTAAGGTGCCACAAGTACTCCTTTTCTTTTTGTAACAATATAGTTATTCCCCTTCCCCTACAGGAATATGTGTACTGGTATAAGCAATTTTATACCAATATAATTGTATCCACTAGGGCAGTTGTACAATTTTAACCACACTGGTATAGTTAAGGAGGTACAGCTTTTGTATAAAGACAAAGCCTTAGATCAGTTAAATTAAATTCCTCTTCCCTTTCAGAAATTGATTTGTTGCCTTTGAGGCAACTTTACTCCTTTGTCTCACATAGCATAAGACCTCATTCAAAGCTATATCAGATCAAGCATGCTTCTATTAGGGGTTTTACACCAGTTTAACAAGATCAATTTAAAATAGGTAACTGGCACAAGTTTTCTAGTATAGACATAGGGCCTGAAAACTCATGTTTTTTTATAGTTTATTTTTAAAATACACAGGAAAGAACTATGCGCTCCTACACACAGGTGCACACAAGTCTTTCAGTTTAATTGGGTCTGGCTTGTCTGTGCACTAATGGCCTGATTTTTAGAGGTGCTTAGAACCCACAACTTCCATTTGAATAGCTTCTGCTGTTTGCTTTCTAAACCAGTATTGTGCAAGACTTTCCTCACTTATCTTCAGATCTTTATGGGGTGTGGTGCAAATGTTATGTGTTTCAAGAAACTAATATGATACATTATTTTTGGCTTCAATTTTTTTCTTAGTGATAAATATTTAGTGTTTCTATTCCCTTCTACTTATGTCCAATCATCAAAGCTTTTATTCAACATTCCAAGAAGCCACTTCAGAGTGAGAACTCGATGTTATGAAAATAGGGGTGTGGTTCATTTGAATTTGGTTCTGAATAAGCTGTGACTCTTGGTTTCATAGTTTGTATTAAAGGGATAAAAAATTATTATAGTAATGTTACAGTACGTCTCATCTTTTGATGACTATTATGCTTCTGGTAAGAAAATTACTGTCAATTGTAACACCTGAAAAAAATGTTGTGAAAGCTTTAAAGAAATGGAGGTCTAATTATGTATCATCAGGTAATGCCTCAGTTGTAACATCCATGAAAAAATTAAGGTTATGCTCTTCCAGAATTATGGTTATCAGTTTAAGACACATTAATATCCAAGATAATGTTGAACAAAGCCAATTCTTTTGGTCTATCAAATTATGATAAAACCTATGTTAGTTCTAATTTAACTGGGACTAAAACCCAATATGGTTTGCAATGCAAATTTGATTGCAAATGTTGTCAACATTTTCCTCTCTTCTCTTCCTCACAAAACATTTAAGGAAATGAAGTCTAAGGTGATAAACTTTACCTCAGATGGCATGAACTTCCTGCATATTGCAAAAATCTGCCACTAATTAGCAGATTTGAAACATAAACACTGCAAATCTAGACTTGTTTAAATTTTTTTTTGCAAACATTGGGCCAAATTCTGTCTACATGTGATGTACACAGTTGCTATTGACTTGAATTGGGAGCTGCATGCCCATAATAGGGCAAAATTTGGCCACCAAATGATTAGTCACTTTGAAGGGTAAGTTCTCCCCTACCTCATTTTTTTGGGTGTTACACAAAGTCTTGAAGTAATGCCCTTGGGACCAAAGTACTGTGTTTATTCATAAAATAGGTAAAGCCTGGGTAATGGCAGTGCAAAATTCCCTGCTCTTCCTTTTCTGTGCATCTCAAGCCTGACTGGGAGGGGACAGCCTTCAGGAGTGAAAAGGTACCTCAGTCAGTAGGGCTACCACTTCTTGGCTCTCTACTGAGACTGACAACTATGGTGCCAACGTTAATTGGGAACTGGGTTGACCACCAAACTCAGTTCCCATAGACCACTGTCAGCCGTTAGATAATAACTTGCATTCTCTACTTACATGAATCAGATTTGAACTGACAACCTGGAAGCAAAAAGCTGTGGGTGAAATCCTGTCCCCATTGAAATCAATGGGAGTTTCGCCATTGACTTCAGTGGGACTGGAATCTCATCCTCTTTTCATTTGATTCCACTTAGCCCTCTAGTATCCATGGCATGTAAATAACTAAAAATGTGTAATTCGTTAAAAGACAACTAGTTTCTTCGTAGCGCTTTGGTATATTGCCTTTTTTCCATTCAACAGATATTGTCAAGAAACAAAGGATTGCAGGTGCAAATTTAAAAATTGCATTGAAATATTTTTTGAAATATGAATCTTTACATAACATTTAATGGTATAGTTTATTATCCACTATAACTTGTTCTTCAAACTGCATCATTTTTGTAACTGTATTTCAAGTGAGGCACCTCTTTAAATTAGTTCCATGCTATTATTTGGTTCCTTAACACTGATTCATTATAATTATCAGAGGTGGGCCTGAACTGCATAGTCAAAACTGGATCAGGTTTAGTTCTAAATTATAATGACTAAAACCAATAGCCAGTTAAATTACAGCAGTGCTGTCATGTTCCATCTAATGAATTGTTAACTTTAAGCAAAATGATTATATGGACAATAAGTGCACTAAGGGAAAAAAATAAAAATGTAATAGAAACCAAACCCTCTCTTACAATCTTTGATCTGTACTATAATTCATGAAAGGAACTTAAATACAAAAGGGTTTATCCATCAGAAAATATATCTAGCCATCTGGAATACCTATCTCCTGGAAATGTGTGTGTTTTGGCTACATACCAGGCCCACCTACCTGGAAGACAGGTTGGTCTTTTGAGCAAGGTGAAAGAACCCGAGAGGCAAATTTAGATTTCCTAGGGCCCAAAGATTTCTACTGTTTGCTGCAAATGACTAACACAATATGATCAACAAAATATATGGTGTAGATATAATCTTTTATAGCATGTAGCACACATTGTCAAATCTACTTTTAGGTTTGTGGACATATGCTAAGGGGTAGATTTTTATTTTTGGTGTATACTTATATTTGGTATTTATTTAGGTATTGTGACGGGGCAAGGCCAGATGGCTATAGAAAAGTAGTGAGAGAGAGATATATTAGCTCCAGGCTAAACAAATCCCTGATACCAGGATAAGTGAAATGGCAGCTGCTCCAGGTCAATTAAGACACCTGGAGCCAATTAAGAACTTTCCAGAAGGCAGGGAGAAGGCTAGGTTGATTGGGACACCTGAAGCCAGTCAGGGGCTGGCTGAAACTAGTTAAAAGCCTCCCAGTTAGTCAGGTGGGTGTGCATGTCAGGAGCTGTGGGAGGATGTTGTGCTGTTGGAGAGGCTAAGTAGTACACACCATATCAGGCACAAGGAAGGAGGCCCTGAGGTAAGGGTGAAGCGGAGCTTGAGGAAGTGAGGGCTGCTGTGGGGGAAGTAGCTGAGGGAATTGCACATGTCATGTTTCTAAAAGGTCAGCTACTATAGCTGATATTGTTAGGGTCCCTGGGCTGGAGCCTGGAGTAGAGGGTGGGCCTGGGCTCCCCACCCCCCACCGTTGCCCCCTGATTAATCACTGAGACTGGGAGACAACAGAGACTGTGCAAGGAAGGATAACTTCTCCCCACCTCCCTCGCTGGCTTATGATGAAAATGGCTCCGTAGACTGTGACCCTTGTCTCTAGAGAGAGAAGGGTTACGTGCAGGGTCATGGTGAGCCTCTGAGCTAGTGAAATCTGCCAGGAAATGCGGGACCCATGGAGGCAAGGACAGAGCTTTGTCACAGTGTGTACTGATACATACCACTCATCTGAATTACTCAGACCCCTATGGAAAACTGCATTTTCCCTAGACTCTAGTGTGTAATTTTTTAGAGCTGGGAACTCTACAAGAAATCTGCCACGTACTCAAGCAAATATGGTTTTTTAACATTTAACTTTAAAATTTTTTGGACCTAAAATTCATTTTTTAAAATTCATTAAACTCAGTTTTATTAGGCAAACTCTGAAAGTGGAGTTCTATTAACTCCCATTTGTAAAGGGTTTTGAAAATACAAATTTATGTCAAGCTGCTTTTGATACTGTTGATCCCTTGTGAAGCAGAGTAGGAATAGATGGGGCTGCTTCCAGCCAGCTTCTGTCTTTCTGATGAGCTTTTTCAGAAGAATTGTTTTGGGCAATTGCTCTTTCTCCATGTGGGATCTCTGTGTGGAGCTCCACAGGGTTACTTCTTGTCTGTCTATCCTTCTGTGTATAAATGGGGCCACTACTGGAGGTTAGAAGGAGACACATGCTACAGTGCTTTCTTTATGCCAGTGCCTTTTAGATCTATGTTTCTTTCTAACAGACTTACTGGATACAGTTGAACATCATGGGCGAAATCCAGGTGCCACTGAAGTCAATGGCAGAGCTCCCACTGACTATAATGGGGCCAGGATGTCACCCTTATGCTGTCAGTGTTTGGTAGAAACTGGGTGCATGATCTGCAGTGATTGCCAGTGGTTTTTGACCTATACAGTGCTAAATGGCTTGTGACTTGCCTATTTGAGAGATCATCTCTCTCCCTATATAAATATACCAATCTTACAATCAGAGTTGGTGCTCAAGTCTGAGCACCTTCATTTAAGAGAGGAAGTTCTTAGCTGAGTGTTCTCCAGGAATTACCCTTGGATGTGAATCTTATACATGCCTCCCACAGTCTGAAATAGCTTGAATCTGTTGAACTTCAGGGCATGCTTTGAATCTCATCTATAATCGTGGGCTTTTGGGGAAAGGTGCTGAAAACTTTGTTTATGGGAGAGGGTAGTGTGTTTTTGTTTGGCTAATATTGTTGGGAGAGATGAGACTGCTTATTTATGTACATCTTGTTTCAGAAATTTATTTTTCAGTCATGGTAAAGGTGCCTAGAGCAGGGGTCTCCAAACTTTTTGGATCGCACACCCCCAGGTCCAGCTCTGGGGAAGCAAAAAGACAGAGTGGGGAGAGCAGAGCTGCAGCTGGCATGCCGCCAAAGAATCAAAGGTCTAAGAGTGCTGCTGCCACTGGGCCGGCGGCGCTCCTCCTGCCACACCCCCCCCAGGAATAGTCTTGCGCACCCCCTGCAGTGCGCGCATCCCACTTTGGAGACCACTGGCCTAGAGCACAGGATAGTTGTATTTGTGTTATATTAAATCCAAATAAATAAAAATATAAAACAAATGCTAAATTTAATATTTGTGGCTTTACAGATCTTCTGTTGGTAAGCATAATTCTGTCTGCGTCAAGATATATTTTAAAATATAAATACATACATCTGTGTGTGCATTTTACGTTTTTGGTTTGTAATTGTTGCCTAATGCATTTACTACTTCTGTGCCCTTCAACAGGGTAATAGTGGATCAATGGAAGTAAATCAGTAATTAATTTAGCTCTTTCCTAATTTGTCATTCCTAAATTACGTACACACATAATAGAAAGCAGTATAGGTTTTTTAGTGCACTCTATATAGCAGTATACAGTAGCATCTGAGACATACTCACAAATCTGGTACCTAGTAGTCACAATAATTTACAACTTGTTTCCTATACTACATACCAACAACCACATGAGGAATTTACTCATGAAGCACTCCAACAGCTACATGGCAAGGCTTTCCAACCTATCAGAAACACATTTACTTCATAGCAACGCACATTTTACCTGATCTGGTAAACTCAATATCTTTTGACGATATGGAAGACTAACTTATTTTATGAGCAGACATTTATGCACCCAGGCACCCATATCACTTGGCATACAGAGTAAAACAAATTATTGACTCTGCAGCAATTTACATACATGTTACTTTTTAACATGGACTCTCTCTAAAATCTGAAGACCAATACTATTTTTGTGTACTTTTGTTGTATTGTCAACTGAACCTTCTTTTTGGTGTATCACTAAGCATGGGCCAATCAGTGGCAATCCTTAAGTTTTCAAAGTATCAGTACAATTTCAGTTTGCTGTATCCTGTCAAAAGATACAATAGCTAAACTCTGCAGAGCTCTGGGATGCATTGTCTCCCTGTGAGGCATTACAATTGCAGGATCTCTCAGGCAGGTGCACCTTCAATACAGAGATGGGTCTTAAAGATGAAATTATGACCTACCTTTGCACATTAATATGTGTAAACTAGGGATGGCCAAACTGGTTCAGATAAAGAAAGAACCATCTGAAACCTCTGCCTAAACTCAAACGTGAAATTGAACATTTGAAATAACTGAATAACTTCAATTTCTGAATTTTCAACAACTTCTGTACTTCATGTCTGTGCAAAGGTCAAGATGGAAGCACACATTCTAGAATACATACAGGGCTATTTTTTGTTGCACTTCTGATCTTCCCAAAATTGAGAACTGTAGATCGCTCATAAACCTGTTTCCAGTCTAATCTCGATACCAAAGGAATACCTCCAAACTTTGTGTGAGTGTACACTAGTGGTGGGTCTAACATAACATATTCTGAAGGGTTGATTTAGTGTAACGGAGGGCCAAAGTGGTAAGTGCATTGAACAGTAGGCAAAGACTAAATAGAAAATTACTGTTGTAAATGATGCGTATGTTTTGCCTGAATGTTGATATGATTTTATTAGTCTGCTATAGTAGCAGTAGCGGGCAGGAAAAAAACAGGAATGATATAACAACTTAGTTCACCAGAACAAATAAAAAGTTAGCTAGTTTCTCTCATTTATCCACTGAAACCAGAAGACCAGGAAATATGGTAGCATCTAGTTTCTGGCTGATTTGTAACAGGTGTTGCCAGTAAGCCCAGTCTCAAAAAAGAATTAACAAAGATCCACCACTCTGGTGATGTTTAAATGTCATAAATAAAATAGCAGTGAGCATCCATTTTTTTGAGTTATGGGACGCTCCATACAAAGAAAGAAAGTTTCACGAGAATAAGATCTGAAACTCAGCAGGAAGACATACTGTACTTTTCCTCACCTAAAAGCAGCTGCCCATGTCTCTAACTAGTCTTTTCTTTCTGAGGGTCCATCCTGAGTTATTAAACTGCACACTCTTTAATAGGCAGATACTGTCCCTTGATACATGAAGAGGATAAGTGCTGCCTGCTTTCGCTTGTATTTTTGAATGGGAAGCTCCATTAGCATCTGCCTCTGGATTTCCACACTCACAGTGTATTTTCAAAAAAAGAAAAGGAGGACTTGTGGCTTGCTCTAATTTTTTTCCATGGTTTGCACTTTTAATAGCTCATTAGTGGAGAAGGGTGGGGAAAAAAGGCTAGTATCTTTGGGGAACCAAAGCAACCATTGCTTCCCTGAAGATATCGGTCTTCTTTTCCACCCAGCTCCAATAATGAACCATTAAAAGTGCAAACCAGGGCAGAAAAATCAGAGCAAGGACTAGAAGATATACTGGGAGTATTATGATTTCATACTTCAAAATTAAATTGAGAGAGAGATTGAGATTAAAAAGGAAGCACATCAGAGTGCAGTTTTGGCCTGTAAATGGGAAATTCAATGTTGTAAGTGATAGTCCAGTAAAAGCTAGACTAACTAGAAATAATAGTAAAAAAAAAAGAGATCCTGAACTAGTAGCCTCCTCTTTTCCTACTGAAAGAAAACCCTATTCTTTTGATGTAACATTTTATGTGGGCATTGGGTGGGAATGGGATGTATTATATTTAAAGTATGCCATGTAAACTAGCACACACTTTAATTCCCCTCCTCCCACTTTCATGATTTAAAAGTGGGTCAGACAATCCCCAAGGCAAATATGAAAATATCAGATTTTGAGAACAGTGTGGGTGTAAAAGTATTTGCATGCATATATATATAATTGCCAGCACTACTTTGATGGGTCTCACACTTTCTCTTCTTGGGGAGGATTCAGGGCACACATTTCTCGCCCCTGAACTGTGGGTATTAACTGCCCCACTAGTGTCCTAGAGGAGGGGAGTGGAGAGGGAGGGACCCGACCCACCCTCTACTCTGGGCCCCAGCCCAGGGGCCCTAGGGATAGCGGTAAACCACTTGAACTAGCGGTTCCTTCCTCTGGGCTACTTCCCTCTTCTGCCCTTCAGCTTGTGGGGCTTCCTGCCCTCCCTCTGCACAAACCAGGTGTCTCTTTACCTAGGGTCTTGGTCGTCTTAGCCCACCACAGCACTTCTCCAAACTCTCCTCTGCTTTCCTCCAAACTGCTCTGTATTCCAGCACCAATCCACTCTGCTTCAACTCCTTCAAACTGCTCTCTGCTCTAACACCAATCCACTCTGCTTCAACGCCTTCCCTTCTCTGATTGAAGTAGGGGGGTTTTATCAGGTGACTGGCTTCAGATGCTTTAATTAATCTATAGCAAACTTTCTTCCCTCTACAGGGAATAAGGCTCTCTTCTAACACTCTCCTGCTGCCCTCTGGTCATGCTGTATCACATATATGCTTACAGCTTTGGTAATGCAGAGCGGAAGTACAGCCATTTTTCAGGCTAACTTTAAAATATTTACCCTTTTTGGAAGTGATAAAACTAGAAGAGTCTAAGAAACTGAAAAGTTAAAATAGAAGATTATTTTCTGTTCACAAACCACATCCACAACAGTAACCTGCACTACCAGTTCCAGCTACTCCTTTTCTCATGACTGACCATATTCTTTTAAAGAACTAAAAATCTACATTTGCAACAAAAGTAAACAAATAACTGTAGTTTGATGTAAACCTCTTCCTTTCTGATATCTTTGTTGTCTCCTGCTGTTGTCTAATTCAGATTGTCAGCTGCTTGAGTCAGGATCAGTGTGTCTTATTCTTGTAGAGCATCCTGCACAGTTATGATGCTAAACAAATAATAAAAGCTATGAATATAGTTGAGGACTGCCTACCGCCATGTACGCCACATAGTATCACCAACCCCAAACATTCACAAATCATGAATCAGGTACTCAAAGAATCATGAGATTGGCTTAAATAAATAGAGATTTAAAATAAGTGTTGGGTTCTTTTCATTTGCCTTCTGGTTTTTGAGCTTTTTAAGGTGAACTTGGGTCACATTTTCAATCTTTTCTCTGTAAACACAAGGACTAGAAACTTACTTTCTTATTTAGTTATTTTTACTGTCATGACACTAGGAGCTGGGACTGTAAATTAAACATAAAATGTTGCAAGACTCACAATAAAATCACAAGAGTTAGTGACACTGTCCACAAAAAGCTGGACCTAAATTGTGTGCCAGGGTCTCTGTATTCTACAGTAAATTGCTGTAGCTGGCTGAAAATTCTATAGCACTTTCAATTAAATGAAATAAAATTAATTAATTAGATATGAATTAATATAATCAATGCAATAGCTCCTGTGGTTTTTTTTTTTGATATTCAATTTATTTTAATGTCTGAACTTTTAGTTTTTGATATGGTCTGGCTTTTTGTACCAACAATGCATAACTGCATTACAGAAGATGGCAGAGGGCACAGGACAGTTTGGAACAAACCGCGGCCACTGGGAGCTGTGATCGGCCGAACCTGCGGACGCGGCAGGTGAACAAACTGGCCCGGCCTGTCAGGGGCTTTCCCTGAACAAGCAGCACCCCTAGTTTGGGAACCACTGCTCTAAAGATACATTTCTATTGAATTAACATTTCAGGATCTGATTAAGCAAATAGAAATTACCTGACAGACCTGCTTCAATGTTTATTTCAGTGGTGATAGCTGCTATGTTCTAATTCACACAACCAAGGTGCAGCTCATTGTTTGATGGTTTCTCTTATCAAGGCTGGTTTAAGATAGGTAGGGCCTCCTGTGGAATGATTTGAATCCCTCTTCCCTCCATCATTAAAGTTGTGTTGTATTTTGCTTTTTTTAAGTACCTACAATTTCTAAATATTAAAGCATGTTGACATGAGGGGAAGGAGTGCAGGGAATGCTGGCAGAGAGATGAGGGAAGATGGGAATGGGCTGGCTGGGGCATGGAGATGCAGGGAAGCAGTAGGCAGCCTGGAACAGCAATGGGAAGGGGTGCTGAAAGAAACTTCCAGACATGGGCAGCCAAGGAAGCCAGGAGGGATGGGGGACCCCGAAGGAAGGCAGGAGCAGCAAAAGCAGGCAGGAGGGTTTCAGGGAAGACAACTGGCAGTCAGAGAGGAAAGCAAACCCACCATCCCCCTCATGCACAAGCCTAAACTCCAGATATCCCCTTCCCAGTGCTTGCCTTATGGTTCTCATCTCTGAGAAGATCTAGCCTCAGCAGAGACTGGAGACAAAAAAGCCTTGGGATTCAATGAGACAATGGGGCGCAGCTCAGCTTTCTCCCATTCACTGCTGGTGTGGTGATAAAGTGAACAGTCTTGCTAGGTGGGGAGGGAGGAACCTGAAGGTCCTGCAGCCTGACAGAAGCAGCCCTCTTTCTTATTATATTAAAGACAACTTCTAACTTCCTCAAAACTAATTTACTTTGAATGCAAAATTCCATGTTCCTGCATATGAATAGGGTCCCAGTGTCACAACTGGGACATGGGCAGTCTGACCTGGTGGTCTGAGCAGGAGCCAGGCCAGGTTAGATACCAGGAGATCAGAGTCCAGGACAGAGGGCAAACCAAGAGCCAGTTGTCAGGCAGTAGGAGCAGGTAATGTAAGGGAAGCCATCCTATGCAGGGGAAATCAGTTGCATAGACTTGTGTTTGGTTCAAATAGAAGTGAACCAGTTAGGACCCCCCAGCATTCCATCAACCAATCCCAGGACTGGAGTCCTCTGTCAGAGTCCAGCTTCTAGTTCTAGCAACTGTTTGTAGGTCAGAACTTGCTAGTGTCTCAGTATCCTCTGGACTAGGGTCTGAGACCGATGATGCCTGATGCCCACGGAACTCTGTGGGAGTCCCCATTTATAAGTACAAGGGTAGAATGTAACTTTGCCTCTTCTCTCAAATGTAACGATAGGAAAAGCCTTTATCATTCTCCTTTACAGATCAACGAGCATGATTAAACTACTCACAATTATTTATTATTATTTGGATTACCGTTGCACCTTGGAGTCCTGGTCATAGGTCAGAACCCTTTGTGCGAGGTGCTGTACAAACACAGACCAAAAAGATGGTCCATATCCCCAAAATCGTACAAACTAAGTAAGACACAAAAGACAGCAGAGAGTAGTGCAAGGAACCAATAAGACAATACTGATCTGTCTGATAGGCTGTGGTCTCAGCAGACTGGTGGCCTCACAGAAAAGGAGAGTTTTAAGAAGGCATTTGAAGGTGGATCATGAGGCAGCTTTGTAGATGTTTATGATGAATGCCTCCCAAGCATGAGGGCCAACATGGGAGGAAACCATGAAAGTGCTTGCTTGAAAATATAAAAAGTGGGCAATGGAGGCTGGCTTCATAGACTAATTGGAGGTGGGAGTCGACAATTCAGTAGCAAATGAGAGGTAAGGTAGTGTGGGGATAGGCTCTGAAGGGCATTGAACGGAAAGACAAATAGCTTATGTTTGAGGTGATAGAAAATGTGCGGACAGTGAAGGGATGCAAAAAGAGAAGTGATCAAAGCAACAGGAAATTATCTTTGCAGTAGCATTCTGAATGGATAGGAGTGGGGCAAGACTGCAGAAACCTGCAATCCCAAATAGTCTTTTTTTAAACAAAATTTTAAAAAAATCTTGCTCCCAGCTGAAGAAGACAGTAGACTCTAAACTGCAAGTGATTTGGGACCTTCAGTATGAAATTCATTCTTTTGCCAAGCTTGCATCACCATAAGTGTTCTATACCATACTAAGTACTTTGTTGGCTTTATAAATTAGAGATGGAAAATTCATTGCTGTTGGTTGTCGAATCAATTCCAGCCTCTGGTCAGTCTACGATGGTTCTCTACAGCAGGTCTTCCATAGTTTTATTCGGCCCAGTTTCAATGGACACATGTTTCTGATAAATGCATACATAGTCTCTTTCCCTACATCTCTCTCAATTGCATAATATTAGGTTTGGGGTAAAAAGATGTCAGATTAAGTCACACTAGCCATGCCACTTTTCCCCTGGAGAGTGTCTTCAGCTGTGAATATATATACTCTAATGACAGTCAGCTGTCATGTCCGTAAACATACATTTACCTCCTATTAAGGGCTATTTGCCCCTCTCTGTGACCTTTCACCAGTTTTCCATACCCCGGCCATGTGGCACAGATGGTATAATCCTGTCAGGATAAAGCAGGTGATGGTGCTGTTCTGTGTTTAGTAATCAGTGACTGTAATTAGCCAGACTGGACGCAGACCCAGATAATAGGGCAGGCAGCCAGCTGCCAGTCATGAGACTTTTCCTGTGGATTGTGGTGGATGGAAGGAGGGAGTGGGGGCAGACTATAAAGAGGCCACCCATTTTTTCTATCATGCTTTATAGAGAGCAGTTAAAAATAGCCCATATTTGTGCATATCATTTGCCAATATGAAAATGCTATAATTAAATTAATCTGCAAAAGTACATTTCACATCAAAGGAACACCAATGGCTTTTAGTTAGTATTTTTCAAAAGATAAATTGTTAAAACCTGAAGGTTTTATGTGATTTCTAATACAGAGTATCATAAAGCTCTATGCCGATCTCAATTCCATTTGAAGAACGTTCTGCCACTTAATATATATTATATAATATGTCGTTTTCTAGTTGCATTTGGTTGATTCTTAAATTGATTTCCCGAGGAGACAGAAACAGTTAGATATTGATCAGCCACATCCAGAGAGCAGGATTTTAAAATGCAGGGCTAGCTGGAAACCATTATTTTAGCAGATAGTGAGAAATAAGGAAACCTCAGAAATAATTATTGTAAATAATTAGTATTGGCAAATTAAAACAGAATTGAAATAACTGTAAATAGGAATTTATAGAAAAAACAGGAAGGGACCCCAAAGAAATGTTTTTAGCAGAGTTTTACTTCCCTTTACTGATTTAGTTAGTCTTTCTCCCTTCTGATTCTATATGAAAGTGTGTGTTTAGACAATATGCAGCCAGCAAGCAATAGCATTTAAAAGAACTAAAAAGCAAACTCAACAAATAATATTTTGATGTGAAATATGACTCATAGTTTCCTGGATGTTACAAAACTGTCTACGCTGAACAGATGCTTGTACTTATAGCTTATATGGTAAAAGAGGTTTTATAACAAAAGAGGACAACCAATAGTCTCTCACAAGACTAAAGGATAATGTTAACTACTTTCAGGATTTTTAAATTTTTGTTTTTTTCCTGCATGTAATGTGAACCCTTCCCATTATTACAGAACTTCTAATAATTAAAGATATTTAAATACATTTAAAAAGAGAAAGCAAATTTAGAAATGAGCCAACTTTCTACTTTCTTTTATTTCATTTATTCCAATCACCTTTTTCCCCCTTAAAAATTATGCTATTTTATCTGTAAAGAACAATCACCTTAATCTTTTGTAGGAGTAGACAATAATTTCAGTTTCCATGCATTTATGAAAAGATAGTCTTAACTAGACCAGAAAGAGATATTGCATCTTTTAATAAATTATTCGGAGCTGAGATGGGGTTACCCATTACCATTGTTAGATGAGCATGCAAAGCCTGACCCTGGAGTGCAGCTGTTGTCTTTGTGATCGGGATTCTTCATTTCCCATTGTTTATGTGACTACAGTATACAAGTCTGGGGCGAGGGGGAAAGGGGGGAAGCAGTGTGGGGTGAAAGGATGTCTGTGCATTGATAACGTTTGGCACTATCACTGATTGCAATGATAGGCGTCTCAGCTGCAGTGCTATCCGTGTGCAGAAACAGGCCTTTTGAGTATCCCCCGCCCTGAATCAGCAATTTCAGAGGATCTGAATGTGTTCACCTTCTGATTGTGCCAGCTGGACTTTACCCAGATGCACATTGGATTGTGTCAACAGATGGTGAAAAAAGGGACAAAAAGGACAGTATTTCAAAACTGAATCTGTAATATTAAACAGGTGTGGAGGTAAGAAAATGTTAATGAGTAAAGAACTCCATTCAGATATAAACACAGAGGAATACAGTCACTCTAACGCATATGAGAGTGGCTGTGACGTGTCTATTGTAGTTGAACGTTTTTTACTAAGAGAAGGAAAGATTATGAAGGTCTTTCTGATATCTCTGTTTTCCCTAGTAACACTTACAATGAACAGTTCACTAATGAAAAAATGCTAGTGACTGCTCAGGCAGTCCCTGTTGTCCTTTAATTCTTCTGGTCATATTAGCAACAACAATACTTAACATAAATGTCTGGTTTCCAACTGTATATTTTCAAAGGGCTACACAAACATGCTAAGCCTCTTGATGCTCCTAAAATGTGGAAAACGAGGTATACTGACTCACCCAATGTCACACAATATCAGTAGCGGAGCACTGGACTAAACCCAGGAGTTTCAGGTACCCAAAGCCCGTAGAATCGCCATTGGGTCACATTGCTTCTCCTGTGAATGTTCTCTTCCTTCAAGCTAAGCTACACAGTGTGGGTTTGTCAGCCTCCACGGAGGCCTGTCACTCATCCGTTGCCAATGAGTTTGGCCATGTGACCTTTTGGACTGAATAAAACACTCAGAATCATGAGCCCAGTCACAGAGGAAGAATGGATGTTCATTACCTTTCTATCTCACCCCCTCAAAAGAAAAAATGCAGTGTGATCACTCTTACAAATTTAGGTGGCAGAAGAATTTGCATTTGGGTTATGGTATGGTGTCAGTCATTCACTGGTGTAAATGTCAGTCCTGAGTTGAGTGGCTGCCAGCTGTCTTGCACCCCACAATTGTGCAGCCTCAGTTCTTGAACTGGAAAAATACTTAAGTATTTTCAGCTTGGAAAAGAGATGACTTGGGGGGGATATAATAGAGGTCTATAAAATCATGACTGGTGTGGAGAAAGTAAATAAGGAAGTGCTATTTACTTCTCATAACACAAGAACTAGGGGCCACCAAATGAAATTAATAGGCAGCAAGTTTAAAACAAACAAAAGGAAGTATTTTTTTCACACAACGCACAGTCAACCTGTGGAACTCCTTGCCAAAGGATGTTGTGAAGGCCAAAACTATAACAGGGTTCAAAAAAGAACTAGATAAATTCATGGAGGATAGGTCCATCAATGGCTATTAGCCAGGATGGGCAGGGATGGTGTCCCTAGCCTCTGTTTGCCAGAAGCTGGGAATGGGTGACAGGGCATGGATCACTTGATGACCTGTTCTGTTCATTCTCTCTGGGGCACCTGGCGTTGGCCACTGTTGGAAGACAGGATACTGGGCTAGATGGACATTTGGTCTGACCTCGTATGGCCATTATTATGTTCTTAAGTGCTAGTGTGCTTTTCCCCCTACACATCAGACTGCTATAGGCCTGAAGAGTCGTTCCTTCCTCAGGCTCAAAATGTACTCGCCTTCCATTCAGCTTCATGATGCTTGGTGATACCAAGCTCCTCTTTTTCTGTAAAGAACATGTATTAGAATCATAGAATATCAGGGTTGGAAGGGACCTCAGGAGGTCATCTAGTCCAACCCCCTGCTCAAAGCAGGACCAATCCCCAACTAAATCATCCCAGCCAGGGCTTTGTCAAGCCTGACCTTAAAAACGTCTAAGGAAGGAGATTCCACCACCTCCCTAGGTAACGCACTCCAGTGTTTCACCATCCTCCTTGTGAAAAAGTATTTCCTAATATCCAACCTAAACCTCCCCCACTGCAACTTGAGACCATTACTCCTTGTTCTGTCATCTGCTACCACTGAGAACAGTCTAGATCCATCCTCTTTGGAACCCCCTTTCAGGTAGTTGAAAGCAGCTATCAAATCCGTCCTCATTCTTCTCTTCTGCAGACTAAATAATCTCAGTTCCCTCAGCCTCTCCTCATAAATCACATGCTCCAGCTCCCTAATCATTAAGCTGTCTTGATTTTTATATCTGATTCATTCATTAATTTATTTGTGATTCGTATTGGCCTTATAGTTCTAAGCACCATATGAACACACAGTAAGACAGACCCTGACCCAAAGAGTTTCCAATCCAGTGTGGAGACAAGGCATGAGAAGCAAGAGTGGCAAATTAAAAAGAGGGAAGAAAGGATCAAGCTAATGATGGAAATGAGACCACTTGGTTACAGAGCTGGCTACTGGCCAATTTAAGGGTTCCAAATGGTTCTTCTACATCATACCGTTTTCTCCTTTGCATTCTGTTCCTGATGCCACTTATTTCCTCTTCACCAGTTTATCATTATTTCCCTCCCTCCCGCACACCATGATGTTTTCACTTGGTCCTTCTTTACACCCTCACTATCTTTGGTCCATTCTCCTTTCCTTCCTCATTCACTGATGATCTTATATGGTACTATAAAAGCTGCAAGGCCTCTGTGATTTGCAAACGAGGGACTTCTCTCTGCAGGCTTCATCAAGTGTGTGGGCTGGGCAGTTCTTGTGGTGAGCAGTCAAATCATGGAATTTCTTCTATTCTATCTCAATTTCCTTAAGAAACCTTCCTCTCCCAAAGAACAACAAACCCTAGGAAAATTCTTTTAAAACGTTGTATTAAGAGAAAGTAAAGGTTGCACAGTTAAACACATACCAGTCTGGAAATGACACAGTTAAAATTTCATGCAGCCTTAATTATTGCCCTTTGTGCATATTTGTTACAAATTACATGTTCACATACTCTTTCTCAAATAATACAAGATAAGACCTTTTTTCCCCCTACAATGTTAGTCCTCACCTAAACACAGAAGTTGCACCAGTTTAAATAAAGCCTTTTAAAAATGGATGTAGTTAAACTTGTGCGAATCCCTGCGTGGACATGCTTACATCAGTTTAAAACTGGTTGTATCTGTTTAGCTTTTGCATGCAAATTAACTAACTAGCTAAATTAACTAAATCAGTTTCAGGGGCATCATTTCAGATTTTGGTGGGGGTGAGCAACTTTAACTGTGATTTCAGGGGCTACTTAAGCTAGTTTTTTGCAGGTAACTTAGAAATTAACGTACTCTGTTACGGCCATTATCTACTCTGTTTTAGTCAATTGTGTTTCACTCCACTAAAAATGTATTTACTTAATTTTAACATATGTGATCAAGTTATTTTCTTTTATTAAGAAAGGGAATTTATTTTTTTAATTATTTCGGCATTTATGTTTACTGGTCACAGTCATGTACATGATTCACTAACATTTGACTCCATCATTACTGTTAGTATCAGACTTGGAACTGTATTTATTTTTGTACGAATTTTAAGTTATTTTACAGATATAACTAAAAATACAAATAAAAAATAAATGACCATCTTCATACTGTCTAAAGTTATGTGTTTAGTTTTTTTTTTTTTTTTAACTGGCACTGCTAAGGTGAGTACAAGCTAAATTTACGTCCTAGAAGGATACAGTAATTTGATTGTACCACTTTAAGTAATGAATGAGAAAGCACAATTGGTAATAAAAGTAATAATGATAATTACTCCACCCAGGACAGTTAGGCATTTTAGAACTCACTATTCAAAGAATTATATTTAAGCATAAGAGAGAAATAAAATTATGAAATGCACAGACCAGTTAAAAAACTAACAATACTGAAGTCCTTAAGAAACTTTGAAAGAATAAAATTCCAGAGAATATATGTGCATTGAGCCTTTTGACAGGAAGTACCAAGAAGTAAACAAAAACAATAATAACAGAGCGTGAGAGAGTGTGCACTGTGGGGAATGTGTGAGGGAGATTGTGTGAGTGAGCGTCAGTGCAGTGTCTCTTTAAGCCAAGCACTCAGGAGCCTGAACTTGTTCACTACAGCAGCAGCACCCACTCCTGTGCCAGAGGCACAAGTACAGGCTCCCAGCTCAGCGGAGACCAGGTACGTGGGCGAGGGGTGAGGAAGACACTCCGACATGAGCCCCTGCCCTCAGTACAGCAGGTCAGGAGGCTGACTTCCCAATCCTAAGCAGCTTGGCCAGTGGCCACTCCTTGGTGGGGCAGCCCTGAGGCTGCAGACACAATGAAGGAGGGCAGTAGGGGGAGGAGGGGCAGTATCTTCCCTCCTGCTGCAAACTTCACCCAAATGTGATATGAAACTCCGGTTGGGGGATGGGCACGTCCCCACACCTGCACTCCCAAATGGCACCTCTGATCAGTTTAAAACCACTCCTTTAGTTAACTACACAAGTGTTACTTGGTATGTAGACCAAGGTACTCATGCTCCTCCTCATACTCAGGTACTCATGGTCCTCCTTCTTGAATGTGTATATATATATAATATGTAGATATATCCAGTTTGCGTAATTCACTAAATTCAAGCCTCTCCTTATTTTCAGAACTTGCAATAGCTCCACCTCTGCCTTCATCTCTTCTCTAATCTCCTCCTACACTCTCTGCAGCACCCTCTGATCCACCCAAGTTTTTCTCCTGATTGTTGTCTCTGTCACTTTCATCCACTCCTGCTCTGTGCCATCTTTCATGCTAATGGAAGTCTCCTTCCCTCATCTTACATATACTTCTGAAAGCTGGGCTGTTCCAGGAAACAGGCTGCATATCTCCCTTTGTCTGTCTGTTGTCTGTCCTTTACAGTGTTGTAGCCTTGTAGGTCCCAGGATATTAGAGAGACAAGGTGGGTGAGGAGTTCAGTGGCACCTTAAAGACTAACAGATTTATTTGGTGGATGAGGTAACATCTTTTGTTGGACCAACTTCTGTTGGTGAGAGAGAAATGCTTTCGAGCTACACAGAGTTCTGCTTCAGATCTGTCTGTTATGCATTTAGGCCCTGAATCTTGAGGGTGGACTCTGGGCATGTGTGGAACCTCAGAGAGGTCACTGGGCTGCACATGGGCTAAAGGGTTCTTCTTCCTGGTTCTCCGTACAGGATCAAGGCCTAAGACTGAGCTCTTCAGGACAGAGGTCTTGCTATGTGTTTGAGTGCCATATAGTGTTACAGTGCACAGCAATATAAATAAAATGTGGGTATATTAAAATGGACAGGGGAAAGTGAATATGATCCTGTGGTTGAATCATGGTATCTGGAGTCAGGGTTTATTCCTTTTTCTGCCATAGACTCACTGCTGACCTTGGGCAAGTCAGTTAAGCCCAAATGCACAAAGGTATTTAGGATCATAACATCCATTGAAATCAAAGGTATATAGAAGCCTAAACATCTTTATGGGTCTGGGCCGTAAGTGCTCTGTGCTTCAGTTTCCCCACATCTAAAGTGAAGATAATATCTTCTCAGGACTGAAAATTCTTTAATCTTTGCAAGGTACTTTGAGATCCTCTGGTAGAAGTCCCTATGGAAATGAAGCATCATACTGTTGCAGAATCTTGTTTGTACAGAGCAATTAACCTACAACCTTATATTATCTCATTGTCAGCCTGTTTTCAATGCAGCATTGTCTCTATTTACTGTTACTGAACATCCTTGCATTTAATGACACTTAGTTTGAAAATTTAAAGAGTGCATGTCCTCTCCTCCATCCAAGTTAACAATTCCTGTTTGCACACAAGGCACTGGGGAAGGCAGATCTATTTTAACATTTTAAAGGGACACTGTCAAGGCTTCAGTGTTTAAAATTAGATCTCCTAGCTGTGTTTTGGCTTTGGGGTGTCTGTATGCATATCATGCTGCCCCCTGCTTTGGCTGGCTTCTCTGTTTTTGTGAGAAGGCAGGATTCATATGCACTTGAACACCATGCCCACTCACAAGAACAAAGGCGACTGAGCAGAGAGGCAATGTAACGTGCACATATGTCCTTGCCCATGATCAGAGATAAAATCAAGGCCTTGTGTTTGTTGGAGGTCTGCCTAGCAGGCACTTAGGGCATGTCTACACTACAGCGGAACAGCTATGGCACTGCTGCTGTAGTGCCATTGTGTAGATGCTTTCTACGTCAGTGGAAGGGGTTTTTCTGTTAATGTAGTTAATCCATCTCTTTGAGAGGCAGTAGCTAGCTCTGTGGAATAATTCTTCCATAGATCTAACCGTGTCTGTACCAGGGAGTCTACCCAGTTACTATGTGCTTATATGGCCCCATTGCTCTAGTATCTAAGGCCTGGTCTGCACTTAAATTAGATTGACCTAGGTATATTGCTCAGGGCTATGAAAATTTTTGCCCCAAGTGCTGTAGTTAGGGTGAGGAACACAGAGGGATTTTAAAGGTACAGGCAAGTATTAAAATTTCGTGTAATTTAAACTTGGAGTCTGTATCAACCATGAAAGGTTTCTTTTAAAATTCATATTTTTAATTTTCTCCTAGAAACATGAGGGGTAAGTGACTTAGGTTTCGAAAGTTAATGGGACTTAGACCTTATCCACCCTGGAAAAGATTTGCTGATGCAACCCTCAGTGTGGAGATGCTGTTTACACTGGTAAAAGAGTATTACACTAGTTCCTTGAACAAAATAAGCTATACTGGCAAAAGGACTTTTTTGCTGGTATAACAGCATACACTGGCTGTGAGAACCACAGCTAGTGTATATGTAGCAAAAATGGACTACACTTGTGGACTCAAATGGACATAAATGTTTACTCCCTTTCTTATTATTAAGGTTTCACCCATTAATTTATGTTAAAAATTTGTATAACATTGCCTGTGGAGTTTTTTGCACATTGATTTTCTGCACTGTTTTTTCCCACTCAGTAAAGTTCTATTTTTGAAGAATCAAATTTGCCAGAAGCTGGGAATGAGCGACAGGGGATGGATCACTTGGTGATTGCCTGCTCTATTAATTCCCTCTGGAGCACTTGGCATTGGCCACTGTCGGAAGACAGGATACTGGGCTAGATGGACCTTTGGTCTGACCCACTATGGCTGTTCTTATGTACTTATGTTCAAATTATCTTTATTTATTCACAATATTGCAGAGTGATAGTCAAGGCAAACAGTACTTGTAAATGCACAGCAAGCAACTCATGATTCATACTTTCAGGAAAACACCCAGTCATATTTTAAATGTACAGCAAGCACTACACAGTTCTTAGCAGCACCCAAGGCTCTAGGCTCAAAAAAAACCTCCAGCTGAGAACACTACTGTGGCTGATGGTTAAAGTGCTCTTTCAAAGCCTCCCTCAACCATATAATGCCACATTGGGCTTTTGTAACAGCCCTCGTGTCTGGCTGTTCAGTCAGCTGACAGCTGCTGCAGACAGCTGCTGCACCTTTGCTCTCCACCCTGGTCATCGGCGCTAACTCTGTAGGTGCTCTGGGGCTCACGTACCCATGGCAAAAATATAGGGGATGCTCAGCACCAACCAGCCAGAGCTGTTGGGTGTGGCCGCCCATCAGCTGTTGGGTGTGGCCGCCCATCAGCTGTTGGGTGACTGGGGGAGGCTCTTGAGGGAGGACGGAGAGCACTGAGTCATGGGCAGTGGACCTCAGGGGGTTGGAGAGGAGCTAGATGAGGCAGAATGAGGGTGGGGCCTTGGGGGAAGGGGCAGAATGGGGCAGGGACTCAGGGCAGAGCGAGGGTGGAGCACCCACTGGGGGAAAAATAAAAATTGGTGCCTGTGACCCTGGTGGTAGCTTTTCTACATTTACCTGACAGATATTATGCAGGACACAAGAAGCAGCTCTGACCAATGGGATATTTTTCTCACAGAGATCCAGTTTAGTGACTAGCCACTGCCAGCATCCCTTCAATCTACCAAAAACACATTCAGCTGTCATTCTGCACCTGCTGAGCTGGTAGATAAATCTTTTCTTGTTGCTACTGAGGTGGCCATGCACAGCTTCAGGAGCCAAAGGAACAAGGGGTAGGCTGGATCCCCCAGAATCACTATTGGCATTTTAATATCACGATTGGTAATCTGCCGCTTGGGAAAGAAAGTCCCCGTGTAACGATGCTGGTTCTGGTGGGACCCAACTGAGAGCACCAGTTCAGGACATATTGCTTAAAGCAGGGCAGTTACAGCCCAAGGCTGGGGTTTTTCCACCTCTAGGGCAAACCAAACGAGCCAGACAGAGAGGACTTTGGTTTTACCCCACTGGCTAACCACAAGTCACACAACCAATTCCCTTAGACACTCCAATTTCCCAGTATCAACACTAGTGCCACTCATTATGGGGACAAATGATTATGAAAACCAATACCCCAGTAAAAGAAAAATGGTTCTCTCAATCCCAAAGACCAAACCCCAGACCCAGGTCAATATACAAATCAGATCTTACCCACAAATCATGCTGTTGCCAGTCCTTTAGAATCTAAAGGAAATCATAAAAGGAAAAAGATATAGATGATAGCTAGAATTGGTTAAATGGAATCAATTACATACAGTAATAGCAAAGTTCTTGGTTCAGGCTTGCAGCAGTGATAGAATAAACTGCAGGTTCAAATCAAGTCTCTGGAGTACATCCACAGCTGGGATGGGTCTTTCAGTCCTTGGTTCAAGGCTTCAGCGTAGTAAAGTTCCTCCAGAGGTAAGAAGCAGGATTGAAGACAAGATGGATGAGCTGTAGCAGCTTTTTATATTCTCTTGCCATGTGGTCTTTCTTTCTTTGTTCTAAAGACAAGCTGTCCATCGCATGGCATGGAAAAACCTCAGAATTCTGTCCATAGGCATGTCCCTGCATACCTTGCTGAGTCCCAAGGTGTGTCTGCCTTCTCTCAATGGGTCAGTTGTACATCTGATGGCCATCAAGCAGGTTAGGCAGAGCTGATACCAACTTGTCTAGGATGTCACCCAGAAGCATAGCATAAGTTTGAAATACAGACAGTATAGAGCCAATATTCATAACTTTAACTACAAAAACAATACACACATATAGACAGCATAATCATAACCAGCAAACCATAACCTTGTCTGAGACACCTTATTTGACTCCCTTTATACAAGATTTGGTGCTACTACAGGTTCTTGGTTGCAACAATGATCTATACGGTCCCAGATTATGTCAATAATGTCACACCCTGCTTGCAGCTTTCTGAACAGCCCAGTGTTCTTAAAAATGAGACCGTCCTGCACCTTTCCTGACCAGCCCACACTGATATTCATCCCCGGTGATTCACCAATGCTTGCATAACTATAGAAAAGTAGCCATTTCTGTTGACGTACTCTGTGGCAAGGTGGGCTGGTGCTGTGTGCCATCTATTACCCCACTGCAATATGGTAACCCCATTCCTGCAGATCCATCCATTATTTTCTGCACATTGTTGAGAGTCACAGTCTGGCATAGCAAGAGATGATTAATGGCCCTACACACTTGCATGACAATGGCCCCACTGTGGATTTTCCAACTTCAGAATGATTTTCCACTGACCAGTAGCAATCTGGCATTGCAAGCTTCCAGAATGTGATTGCCACTTTTTTCTCCATTATCAATGCAGCTCTCTTTCTGGTGTCCATATGCTGGAGGCCTGGGGCAAATTTGGCACACAGAAACAGGAATGTGACCTTCTGCAGCCACTGCTCATCATCCCAAACCTGCATTTCAATGCAATCCCACCACTCAGTGCTTGTTTCTCAGAGCCAGAAGCAGCACTCAGCTGTCTGCAGCCAACAACATTGAATTGTTTTTCATTATGTCCCTCAACAAAGTATCCTTGCAGAAATCCTCATGTCCCCCATTGTTGCAGTACTTCCTATGGGTCTCCAAATACAGGAGAATCGTGAATCCTGTATTGCAAGGTTCATGAGACTAGTGCAGAGCTCTATGGGCCCCATGCTTCTGGCAGAGATGGAAAAGTGCAAGGCAGGTTTGTGAGATTTTAAAAAAAGGCATGAAAATTATGGGATATGGATGGCATTATGGGATGGAGAAAGTTGCATGCTAGGAACTTGAACCAGATCCCTGGACAAGGCATTTCTATCCCACAACACATTGTGAAAATTTCTCAAAAGGCAGTGTGATGGATGGTGGCACGTGGCACACTGGGCTACCTACCCGTGGTGCACCACACTTGCATCAGCACAAGCATTCCTAGTGAATACATGGAGGGCCAATGCAAGCCACGTATAAACTTTGTTGGCTATATGCTGAGGTAACTTTTATCAGCCACAGTTTGTAGTATAGACATGGCCATAGTGTCTTCTATCTGTTCAGGTTATAACAAAGTGCCCATTATTATGATATCTGAGTACCTCATCAAAGTAAATCACAATAGGCAAATGGTTTAATTCTTTATTTGAAAGATTCCAGTAAACAGCAAAACAATTGCTCAATGAATTGTGGAGTCTATAAGTAAATATATAAAAAGACAGTGAGTGAGATTTTCAGAAGTACTTAAGTGCTACATCATGTCAATACATTTGTTTCTGGGGCAGGTATGGAAACCTGTCCACTGATAAATTAGCCACAAAAAACCTCTGACAGCAAAACCAGTCTTACAGGTGAAGGAGCAGGGAGTGGTTCAGTTCACAACCTCACCTCAGAAATTATGGGCCTGCTTCTTCTATCACTTACATCTGTGTAACTCCATTGACTTCATTGAAGTTATTCCTGATTTAAGCCATTATATGTGAGAGAAGAATCCAGGCCCAAGAGTATAAAGCACTTATCTCACAGTAGCCGGATTTCCTGCAGAACAGCATGTAACAGCAGGCTGGTTGGCTGTTTTCAGCTTGTAGGTGGATGGACCGGTTTGTTCTTACTATTTTCTTAGGTTGTACAAGAGTCCTTTTTTGGACTTCTCTCCACATGCTGGGATGTGTGCTTGGCTGGCACTAAGCAGGTGCGTCAAACCTGTTCTAAAGAACTCCATCCATTCAGCTCTTCCTGCTCAGTATTCCTTTCCCTAATGCCTTGTTTACAAGCTTGTTCATTTTTTTTTGTTAAACGTTTCTTATGAGGCTAACCTAGTCCAGTGCCTACTGCTGCTTACTATTGATTATTATTATTATTCATTATATGCAATCTGTTTTACAATATCACTCTGATGCCTTAATCAGGCTTGCAGTCTTTAAGTGCTGCACAAACACATACAAAGACATGGCCCGTATCATGGACAAAGCCTGGCCGTTTAAAAATAGCCAGAGCTTCGCGAACCAGCTGAGCGGCGGAGAACCAGCTGAGCAGCGGGGACAGCAGAGCAGCACACAGCAGGAGTTTGCCTGGGAGTTCGCCTGGAGGGAGCCCAGTGAGGCTTACGTCTTGCAAACTGCTCTGAGGAAGCTCACAGTAGGAAGGTGATATGGAAGGGGGGGGTTCAGCTGTTGTGACCTGCACTGAATGTGCCATGTTTGTCTTTCTTCCACAGGACAGAAGCGACTTTGTCTGTACAAAGTGCAAGCTGGTCTCCATATTGGAAGAGAAGATTGAAGGTCTGGAGCAACAGATAACAACCCTGCGTTGCATACGGGAAACTGAGGATTTCCTGGACGAAACTCAGGATAGGCTTCTAGGGGCACAAAGCTCTACAGATATAGAGCAGGTTGCACAGAGGAGCCAAGAGACCAGTGAAGAAGCTTGGCAACATGTGACCTCCAGAAGAGGTAAGCGGAATGTCCGGGTTCCAGTAACACAGACACAGGTAACTAACCGCTTTCATGTTCTCTCCACAGGTATCGTTGCGGAGAGTGGACCAGATGATATGTCTGGGGCGAGAAAGCAGAAGGAGACTCCGCTGGTTGGAAGGCATGAGATGCGCTGTCCTGAGGTTGGGGGTTCCACGACCACCACCCCCAAGAGGAGAAGGCGGGTGGTGGTGGTCGGGGACTCTCTCCTCCGGGGGACTGAGTCATCTATCTGCCGCCCTGACCGGGAAAACCGAGAAGTCTGCTGCTTGCCAGGGGCTAAGATTCGTGATGTGACGGAGAGACTGCCGAGACTCATCAAGCCCTCGGATCGCTACCCCTTCCTGCTTCTCCACGTGGGCACCAATGATACTGCCAAGAATGACCTTGAGCGGATCACTGCGGACTATGTGGCTCTAGGAAGAAGAATAAAGGAGTTGGAGGCGCAAGTGGTGTTCTCGTCCATCCTCCCCGTGGAAGGAAAAGGCCTAGGTAGGGAGCGTCGAATCGTGGAAGTCAACGAATGGCTACGCAGATGGTGTCAGAGAGAAGGCTTTGGTTTCTTTGACCATGGGATGGTGTTCCATGAAGGAGGAGTGCTGGGTAGAGACGGGCTCCATCTTACGAAGAGAGGGAAGAGCATCTTTGCCAGCAGGCTGGCTAACCTAGTGAGGAGGGCTTTAAACTAGGTTCACCGGGGGAAGGAGACCAAAGCCCTGAGGTAAGTGGGAAAGCGGGATACCGGGAGGAAGCACAGGCAGGAATGTCTGTGAGGGGAGGGCTCCGGCCTCATACTGGCAATGAGGGGCGATCAACAGGTTATCTCAAGTGCTTATATACAAATGCACAAAGCCTTGGAAACAAGCAGGGAGAACTGGAGGTCCTGGTGATGTCAAGGAACTATGACGTGATCGGAATAACAGAGACTTGGTGGGATAACTCATATGACTGGAGTACTGTCATGGATGGTTATAAACTGTTCAGGAAGGACAGGCAGGGCAGAAAAGGTGGGGGAGTAGCACTGTATGTAAGGGAGCAGTATGACTGCTCAGAGCTCCGGTACGAAACTGCAGAAAAATCTGAGTGTCTCTGGATTAAGTTTAGAAGTGTGTGCAACAAGAGTGATGTAGTGGTGGGAGTCTGCTATCGACCACCGGACCAGGGGGATGAGGTGGATGAGGCTTTCTTCCGGCAGCTCACGGAAGCTACTAGATCGCATGCCCTGATTCTCATGGGTGACTTTAATTTTCCTGATATCTGCTGGGAGAGCAATACAGCGGTGCATAGACAATCCAGGAAGTTTTTGGAAAGCGTAGGGGACAATTTCCTGGCGCAAGTGCTAGAGGAGCCAACTAGGGGGGGTGCTTTTCTTGACCTGCTGCTCACAAACCGGGTAGAATTAGTGGGGGAAGCAAAAGTGGATGGGAATCTGGGAGGCAGTGACCATGAGTTGGTTGAGTTCAGGATCCTGACGCAGGGAACAAAGGTAAGCAGCAGGATACGGACCCTGGACTTCAGGAAAGCAGACTTCGACTCCCTCAGGGAACGGATGGCCAGGATCCCCTGGGGGACTAACTTGAAGGGGAAAGGAGTCCAGGAGAGCTGGCTGTATTTCAAGGAATCCCTGTTGAGGTTACAGGGACAAACCATCCCGATGAGTCGAAAGAATAGTAAATATGGCAGGCGACCAACTTGGCTTAATGGTGAAATCCTAGCGGATCTTAAACATAAAAAAGAAGCTTACAAGAAGTGGAAGGTTGGACATATGACCAGGGAAGAGTATAAAAATATTGCTCGGGCATGTAGGAATGTTATCAGGAGGGCCAAATCGCACCTGGAGCTGCAGCTAGCCAGAGATGTCAAGAGTAACAAGAAGGGTTTCTTCAGGTATGTTGGCAACAAGAAGAAAGCCAAGGAATGTGTGGGCCCCTTACTGAATGAGGGAGGCAACCTAGTGACAGAGGATGTGGAAAAAGCTAATGTACTCAATGCTTTTTTTGCCTCTGTTTTCACTAACAAGGTCAGCTCCCAGACTGCTGCGCTGGGCATCACAAAATGCGGAAGAGATGGCCAGCCCTCTGTGGAGATAGAGGCGGTTAGGGACTATTTAGAAAAGCTGGACGTGCACAAGTCCATGGGGCCGGATGAGTTGCATCCGAGAGTGCTGAAGGAATTGGCGGCTGTGATTGCAGAGCCACTGGCCATTATCTTTGAAAACTCGTGGCGAACCGGGGAAGTCCCGGATGACTGGAAAAAGGCTAATGTAGTGCCAATCTTTAAAAAAGGGAAGAAGGAAGATCCTGGGAACTACAGGCCAGTCAGCCTCACCTCAGTCCCTGGAAAAATCATGGAGCAGGTCCTCAAAGAATCAATCCTGAAGCACTTGCATGAGAGGAAAGTGATCAGGAACAGCCAGCATGGATTCACCAAGGGAAGGTCATGCCTGACTAATCTAATCGCCTTTTATGATGAGATTACTGGTTCTGTGGATGAAGGGAAAGCAGTGGATGTATTGTTTCTTGACTTTAGCAAAGCTTTTGACACGGTCTCCCATAGTATTCTTGTCAGCAAGTTAAGGAAGTATGGGCTGGATGAATGCACTATAAGGTGGGTAGAAAGCTGGCTAAATTGTCGGGCTCAACGGGTAGTGATCAATGGCTCCATGTCTAGTTGGCAGCCGGTATCAAGTGGAGTGCCCCAAGGGTCGGTCCTGGGGCCGGTTTTATTCAATATCTTCATAAATGATCTGGAGGATGGTGTGGATTGCACTCTCAGCAAATTTGCGGATGATACTAAACTGGGAGGAGTGGTAGATACGCTGGAGGGGAGGGATAGGATACAGAAGGACCTAGACCAATTGGAAGATTGGGCCAAAAGGAATCTGATGAGGTTCAATAAGGATAAGTGCAGGGTCCTGCACTTAGGACGGAAGAACCCAATGCACAGCTACAGACTAGGGACCGAATGGCTAGGCAGCAGTTCTGCAGAAAAGGACCTAGGGGTGACAGTGGACGAGAAGCTGGATATGAGACAGCAGTGTGCCCTTGTTGCCAAGAAGGCCAATGGCATTTTGGGATGTATAAGTAGGGGCATAGCGAGCAGATCGAGGGACGTGATCGTTCCCCTCTATTCGACATTGGTGAGGCCTCATCTGGAGTACTGTGTGCAGTTTTGGGCCCCACACTTCAAGAAGGATGTGGATAAATTGGAGAGAGTCCAGCGAAGGGCAACAAAAATGATTAGGGGTCTGGAACACATGAGTTATGAGGAGAGGCTGAGGGAGCTGGGATTGTTTAGCCTGCAGAAGAGAAGAATGAGGGGGGATTTGATAGCTGCTTTCAACTACCTGAAAGGGGGTTCCAAAGAGGATGGCTCTAGACTGTTCTCAATGGTAGCAGATGACAGAACGAGGAGTAATGGTCTCAAGTTGCAGTGGGGGAGGTTTAGATTGGATATTAGGAAAAACTTTTTCACTAAGAGGGTGGTGAAACACTGGAATGCGTTACCTAGGGAGGTGGTAGAATCTCCTTCCTTAGAGGTTTTTAAGGTCAGGCTTGACAAAGCCCTGGCTGGGATGATTTAACTGGGAATTGGTCCTGCTTCGAGCAGGGGGTTGGACTAGATGACCTTCTGGGGTCCCTTCCAACCCTGATATTCTATGATTCTATGATTCTATGTTGCTGTCATTAATGGAGAAAGGATTTGTGAGCAGTTAGTGAATACTTGTCCAGCTATGCACTGTAAGCACCACCTCATGCATCAAGAAAAGTCTATAGCTGCAGTCAGAGACTTTCATGGACCTCTCTGTGCTTGTGTTTTTTCATTTCTGGAAATGCCTGGTGTAATATATTCAAGTCATTGGAACCTTGGCAATGATTTCAGCTAATAATCAAATTTGTTTAGACAGACGGAGTGAAAATTCCATGTTACGCATGAAACAAAGTATGAAAGGAGGCAAAAAAAAACTGCTGATCCTGCATACTTTACTCAGAGAAATAATTCCCAATTGGAGTTTTGCCTGAGTAAAGACTGCAAGAGCAGGCCCAAAGTATAGGCACAAAGGAATTGCCACACTGGATCAGACCTGAAGTCCACTTAGTCCAGTATCCTGTCTCTGGCAGTAGTCACTACCAGATGCTTCAGACGAAGATATAAGAACTGACAGTAGCCAGATATGGGCTAAACTGTCCCCACCCACATTAGGTCTCATCCTGGTGTCTAATAGACTGGTTTAAGCCCTTTTTTTATCATCAGTGATGATAATTATAGATATTCCTGATATTCATATGCATGTCCAATCCCTTTCTGAATCTGGTTAAACTCTTGGTCTCAATGACTTTCTTTGGCAGTGAGTTCCACAGTTTAATTATACATTGTATTTCTTTTTATTGATTTTGAATCCCCCCTTTTAATTTCATGGAATGTCCTTGTATTGTGACACGGGGAGAATAGAAAGCTCCTGATCTGTCTTTTCTAGATCATCCATTATTTTATATAATTTAATTATGCCCCTTCTCATTGATCTCTCTTCTGAGCTAAACAAACCCAGTCTTTTCAGTCTCGCACCATATGAGAACTTAACCATGCCCTTGATCACTTTCATCGTCTTTCTCTGAACCCTCTCTAGTTCGGCAATATTCTTTCTGAGATGGGGTGACCAGTATGAAGCTGCACCATTGATTTAGATAAAGGCATTATAATAATCTCTGTATTATTCACCCTACCATTTCTTGTGCAACTTTACATTTGTTTGCTTTTTGGATCACCAATGCACATTGAGCAGAGGTGATCATAGAGCCGTCCACAATGACTCCCATGTCCCTCTCTTGGGTTTTTTATAGTAAATGTACAAACCTATAAATTGTATGAGCAATGTAATTTTTTCCCTCCAATGTGAATTACTTTGTATTCATCAACGCTGAATTTCATTTGCCACTGCATTGTCCATTCACCCAGCTTGTTTAGGTCTGTCTGTAGTTCTTTCCTCACAGTCATCTCTGGTCTTCGCTAACCTAAATAACTTTGTGTCATCTGGAAATTTGCTATCTTGCCGCTCCCACCTCCTTTCCAGTTCATTTTTGAATGTATTAAACAACATGGGACCCAATACAGAACTGTCAGAACTCCCCTTTTGCCTTGATGAAAATTGACCAGGCTGCCACAAAGCCAGGCGAGCAAACTGGCAGTAAACCAAGCTGGTTTGGAAACCTGATTGATGGGCAGGGCTTTTTCAAAAATAAAACCATCTCTGCCATGCATTTCAATTTTGACAAATCAGCAAATTGCAATGAAAAAATATTATATTGGCATTTTTCTGACCAACTGATATGAACTTTAAAAGATATGAACTTTAAAAGATAGGGCAAGTGATGAGTCCATGCTCATAGAGAAATTCTATGGATTAGTTGAAAATAGAACCCAAGACACAAACAACTCCCCATTATCATCAATCTACAAAGACTTCAGTGGGAGTTAGTTATATACTGTGGCAGGAGAATGGAGCCCTAAGTCTCCTATCATTGGGTACAGGTCTGAAGGTATGTCCTCACTGCAGTCGGAGGTATGACTATAGCTCAGGTAGGCATACCTACGCTAGTTTTAATCTAGCTACTATAGATAAAAATAGTAATGTAGGTGTGTGGGCTATGAACATGAGTACATACCAGGGTTCCAGGTGGCCTTATCCAGCCTGCACCAGGGTCCATGCCATTGTGTCTTCACTGCTATTTTTAGGAACATTAGCTAGATTAAAGACATACCCACACTAGCTATGTTAAAGTTAGTGGTATGTATACCTGGGGTGCAATCACATTTCCAACTGCAACATAGACATGCTCTGAAAGCCAGAAGTGTCCTTCCTCACTACATTTATTCTTTAAAAAAAGTTATTCAAAAAACAAAGCAAAAAGCAAGTTGCCACAACTCACAAAAATATTGAGGTCAGGAGTTAGTTGGAAGTCAGTTGCTCATAAACTACCACCTGGGCAGGGAAGGCCTAGTCCACAATTTTATGACCCTTCAAAGGGACTAGAATTATTGCCAAGTAGTCCTACCCTTTTTCTTCGTCATTAGATTTGCCTTAAATATCTTAATCTTGCATTCCACTATATATAAATAATATGCACATTATTATATTAGCACATACAAACCACCTAGAACAGAAGGTACTTAATCATCAATTTGACCTTCGGCACTTAAGTGAAAAATTATCTGATTTTATCTATACATACACATCATTTCATCACCATGGCAAATCTGTTTGTACAGCATCTGTGCTATTATATATGATTAAAAAGCAGGTTTAATACTGTAGCTCCAGATTTTTTTAAGCATACACTTAAAACTAAAATAATTAATACAACCCTTCACCAGAAAGGATTGCAACTCAAATTTCATTGGTATCAAAGTGTCTAGGCTCCTAGAATATACCTTGGAGCAGATCCCAAGCTGGAGTAGATTCTTATAGCTCAGCTAAAGAACTATCTCTTTGTGCATTATGAGATTCATCACTTTCTCATGGGATGACACAATTCTCCACACCCACTGCCTATCTGTTTCCTAACTTCTTCCTTTAAGGTGAAAAGAGAGAAACATAGAGAATGAGCTATCTTTTTCCCTGAAGGTTGAGCACCACCACTGTTTTAGTTGGAAATGGCTTGTGCTACTGCTGTGTGTGCTGTAAATTGTATGCATAAATAGTCTCAAACCTTTCAGTATGTTACCTTTCATAAGCAACAGAATGGTTAAGTAACTAACACAAGTAAATGCATAATTGCTGTTCATGTCAGAATGAAAATGCTGAAGATCCATACTGTCAGGAGGATGAAATATAGAATTGTTTACATAACACGGCTCCTTTTGTTTACTTTGAACTATTATTATTTTACCTCAGCAGACATAGGCTCCGTTTCAGGAAAACATCCTTCTTCAGGACAGCATGTAAGCACGTGCTTACACTTTAAGCATATGCTAAGTTATTTTCTCAAGTGGGGCCATAGGTTTTTTTGTTTTTTGTTTTTTTGGAGCAAAATGTTGTGTCCTCTATGACTGATGCTACATGTGAACAACTAGCTGACTGTGATGTCTGTATGGAGCCATGGCTTGTTAAAGGATAGGAGGGCTAACAATGACCAAGGAAGCCACTATCATCATTCCCCTTTTATAGTTCTTAGGGCATTTTGTTTGCTTGCTTTCTTGGAAGGTCATCCGAGTTCCTGAGAGAGATCCTGTTTGAGGGAATGTGTCCATCAGGTCATAAGCAGACTGTATTTGTGACTGGTGGTAATTCTACTCCTGCACATTGCTATTGGTGACTGCTCCTGCGGCTGCTATTTCATGTGCATGTTCCGACCATACTGAAATACTTCCTCTAAGGGATTTAACAAAACTTGATTAGTCATTAAGTCAATTATTTACTGAAAGAGTATCCTGTCTATATGATGAATGCATTCACATTAGCAACTGAAATAATTGCCCAACCCTGTTATGCTAGTCTTATCTCCCCACTCAGAGGTTAGGAGACATGGTAAGATAGCGTGGGGAAGTGGGGAGCCCCTAGGGAAGCTGCTGTAATTTAGAGCAGCCCCCAAACCTCCATAACTTACATGGGGGCTGTTTTATATCCCTGGAGCAACACAGAATCAGTTGGACACAAAGGTGGGTTAACATTGCCCTGCCTGGCAAGAACATGGCTACAGGGGTGCCAGTCGAGACCAAGGCCTGGGTTGGAGGGGACTCAAGAGCATGATCTGAGTTTAGTCTGGAGGGGCAAGGCCAGAAGTAGCAGGCCATACTAGTGTCATGCCATAGGATCAGGTTGGAGTCAAAGTCAATGAGCCACACTGGGCCAGATCCAAGTGAGTCAGCTGAAGTAGGGTCAGTGGAATAGGGGAGTGAGGTGTCAAGAATGGAGCAGGGGACCAGGAATCAAAACAAGGAGCAAGGCTGAGTATCAGGAGCAGGGCTGGAGCCAGGAACTAGGAGCAAGGCAAGGTATCAGGAGTGCACAGCAGGGTCTGCAGCAATTAGCCAGGGATCTGTCTAGTTGCACAGGCAGCTTCCAGGTGTTTTCCCAAAGCCTTAAATAGCATGCCTGGGCCAATCAGGGAACATGGTAGGACCTCCAGTGGTGCTTGAACCTATCAATCTCATAAGTTGCTGTTCCTCACTTCACCAGAGTTTTGTGAGGTGGTGGTGTAGACACAGCAGCCACCCAGGAGCAGGCAGAACTGGATTCCTGGCCCATGGATCCTCACACTCCCCCACTTGGGCTTTGCCTATTACACCACACCTCCATTAAGACATAGCACTATTGATGTAGCGCTGAGGTTCCCAAACTGTGGCTCATAGACTATACTAAATAGAAGAGTTGTCTGTGAAGAGTTGGATGGTCTGATAGTGCTGGCTCACCTATTCATTTACAGTCACTAGATTGTACTAAAGGACAGCTACATATATGCAGACCACTTTCTTAACATCATGTTTTTAATGTAAGTCAACACTGGAGATGCCCCAGGGATACTAAGTGACTGTGGGTGGAAGGTGGGTATAGACCGCAAGACAATGACTGGGAGTGGAGGAGACCCGTGACATAATCTCTCTCTTTTGCAGTCCACCCTATGATGAGAGCCTTTGCTGTGATGCCAATATATAGATTTTGTGTACGTTTAAATATATTGTGTTCATACAAATTACACTAGAAATGAAAAAAAAACACAAAATAGTTTTAGTATGTAATCTAATTTCAGCATTTTATGGAATTACAACTGAACATAGTAAAATTGAACTGAAGCTGGGATAATAAATGGAGAATTATATTCTGTAGCAGGCACATGATCCATTCCTTCTTTTGCTCTGGAAAACTCGTGCTCCGGCCATTTTTACATCACCTCAATTATCATATACTCTGACAATAAAACACTGAAGCCATTTTTCAAGCTATCAAATGCCAAAGGAGCAAACACGATCTGGAAGGAACAGCTGTACTGGCTTCTGCTGCTGCTTCTAGAGGTAAACATAATTTTCTGCTCTTTGGAAAGGAGATAAACCGTCAGCAAAGCAAAATTATACACTTCCCCTCTGGCATCTACCAATCCCTAAAAGAGATCAGGTGGTACTGACCTAACTAAATACTAATAATAACCCTTTTTAAAAGAGTACTTCCTTCCAAGGAAATGGCACACACATTTCACATCTTAAGTATTGATTTATGGAAACTTATAAGAAAAGTTTTGTTTCTCATCTGCCTTGGTGATGCCCAAGAAGAACATGTGGCCTTTCTAATTTAACCTACCTATTTTAATGTTTTTTATAGTAAACATTATCATAGAATCATAGAATTGTAGGACTAGAAGGGACCTCAAGAGGTCATCGAGTCCAGTCCTCTGCATTCAACGCAGGACTAAGTATTATCTAGACCATTCCTGACAGGTGTTTGTCTAAACCACTCTTAAATATCTCCAAGGATGGAGATCCCACAACCTCTCTAAGCAATTTATTCCAGGGCTTAACTACCCTGACAGTTTAGACATTTTTCCTAATGTCCAACCTAAACCTCCCTTGCTGCAATTTAAGTCCATGCTTCTTGTCCTATCTTCAGAAGCTAAGGAGAACAATTTTTCTCCCTCATTGTAGCAACCTTTTGTGTACTTGAAAACTGTTATGTCCACCCTCAGTCTTCTCTTCTCTAGATTAAACAAACCCAGTTCTTTCAATCTTCCCCCTGATAGGTCATGTTTTCTAGACCTTTAATAATTTTTGTTGCTCTTCTCTGGTCTTTCTCCAATTTGTTCACATCTTTCCTGAAATGTGGCACCCAAAATTGTTCACAATATTCCAGTTGAGGCCTAATCAGCTCAGAGTAGAGCAGAAGAATTACTTCTTGTGTCTTGCTTACAACACTCCTGCTAATACATCCCAGAATGATATTTGCTTTTTTTCCACAACAGTGTTACACTGACTCATATTTAGCTTGTGATCCACTATGACCCTCATATCCCTTTCTTCAGTACTCTTCCTAGGCAGTCATTTCCCGTTTTGTATGTGTGCAACTAATTGTTCCTTCCTAAGTGGAGAACTTTGCGTTTGTCCTTATTGAATTTCATCCTGTTTACTTCAGACCATTTCTCCAGTTTGTCCAGATCATTTTGAATTTTAATTTTATCTTCCAAAGCACTTGCAACCCCTCCCAGCTTGGTGTTGTCTGCAAACTTTATAAGTGTACTCTCTCTGCCATTATCTAAATAATTGATGAAGATATTGAACAAAACCGGAACCAGAACCAATCCCTGCAGGACCCCACTCATTATGCCCTTCCAGCATGACTGTGAACCACTGATAACTACTCTATGGGAATGGTTTTGCAACCAGTTAGACAACCACCTTATAGTAGCTCCATCTAGGTTGTATTTCCCTAGTTTGTTTATCAGAAGGTCATGTGAGACAGTATCAAAAGCCTTACTAAAGTCAAGATATACCACATCTACTGCTTCCCCCCTGCCCCCCAATCCACAAGGGGTGTCACCCTGTCCAAGAAAGCCCAGGAGTAGCGGGGCAGCAGGCTCTGGACATGGGCCTTCGGGCTCCACCCCCAGGCTCTGGCTGCGCAATGGCAGACCCCGGGTTCTAGCCACACGGCTTCAGGCTCTGTCCCTGGGCCCTGTCCTCCATCCGCAAGGCTTCAGGCTCTGGCAGCAAGGCTTCACGGTCCAGTCCCCTGCTACCTTCTCCAGCCCCTAAGCCCCATCTCCCCTGGCCCTCACTGCCTCCCCCGTCACTCCATCCATTTTTTGTCCCCAGGATTGCCAGTGCTGAGTAAGTCTGCTGTGAAAAGTGATACTTGTGTGTGTGTTAATATCACTTTTCACAACAGACTTACTAGCTATGAATAAATAAATTACAATGATTTGGACGTGTATATGTGCATATTTATTTGGTTTTCCTAAAGCTAATTAAGTATTTTAGGAAAAAGCGTGAGAGTGGCCACCAGCAAGAATTGGTGGCCGTATTCTGAGGCCACCAAAAAAATTGTCCCGAGAACCCCTCTTTTAGGATGTATTTCATCAGGCCCTGGTGACTAGAAGACATCTAACTTGTCCTGTAATTTTTAACTTGTTCTTTCCTTATTTTAGCCTTTGATCCTACCTCATTTTCCCTGGCATTCATTAAGTTAGATATCCAATTGCTACTCAACCTTTTGGTGAAAACTGAAAGAAAAAAGTCATTTAGAACTTTTGCCATTTCTATATTTTCAGTTATTGTTTTTCCCCTTTCCTTGAGTAACAGACCGACCCTGTCCTTGGTCTTTCTCTTGCTTCTGTGATGTAGAATGTTTTCTTGTTACCCTTTATGTCTCTAGCTAGTTTAATCTCATTTTGTGCCTTGGCCTTTCTAATTTGTCCATACGTACTTGTGTTAGTTGTTTAAATTCTTCCTTTTCTAATTTGACCTAGTTTCCACTTTTTGTAGGACTCTTTTTTGAGTTTCTGATAATTGAAGATCTCCTGGTTAAGCCAGGGAGTTCTCTTGCCAGACTTCTTACCTTCTCTAGGCAGTGGGATAGTTTGCTTTTGTGTCCTTTATAATGTCTCTTTGAAAAACTGCCAACTTTCTTGAACTGTTTTTCCCCTTAGACTTGCTTCCCAGGGGATCTTACCTACCAACTCCCTGAGTTTTCTAAAGTTGGCCTTCTTGAAATCCATTATCTTTATTATGCTGTTTAACTTCCTACCATTCCTTAGAATCATGAACTCTACCATTTCGTGATCACGTTCACCCAAGTGGTCTTCCACTTTCAAATTCTCAACCAGTTCCTTCCTATTTGTCAAAATCAAATCTAGAACAGTCTCTCCACCTTCTGAAATAAAAAAATTGTCTCCAATACATTCCAGGAACTTGTTGGATAATCTGTGTTCTGCTGTGTTGTTTTTCCAGCAGATGTTTGCGTAACTGAAGTCCCACATCACCAAGTCCTGTGCTTTGGATGATTTTGTTAGTTGTTTATAAAAAGCCTCATCCACCTCTTCTTCCTGGTTAGATGGTCTGTAGTAAACCCCTACCATGACATCATCCTTGTTTTTTACTTCTTTTATTCTTACCCAGAGACTTTCAACAAGTCTGTCTCCTATTTCCATCTCAATTTCAGTCCAAGTGTATACATTTTTGATATATAAAGTAACACCTCCTCACTTTTTTCCATCTGTTCTTCCTGAGCAAGCTGTGTACCCTTCTATACCAATATTCCAACCATGTGTATTATCCCAGCAAGTGTCTATGATGCCAACTGAGTCAGAGTGTGTTTATTAACTAGCATTTCTAGTTCTTCTGCTTATTCACCATACTTCTCACCTTAGTATACAGACATCTAAGATATTAATAGTGTTTAAGCATTCTCCAGGTAAACTAGAGAATTAACTAGATTTATATTGTGGGATCCCATGAGAAGTGGATGGAGTTTTCTACACTTTACTGTTCCCTGGTTATAAAACACATTGCCTGTGTGTGTGTGTCTTATACCCCTACCCACCCACACAACTGGTGACACAGTTTCTTATGAAGTTTGCCCGATACTTCTCATGACAAGAGGTAGCTATAGAATGATCAAGTTACCCCTTAACCTGCTCTTTGTTAAGATAAGCAGATTGAGCTCCTTAAATCTTTTATAAGGCATGGTTTCCAGTTCCTTAATCTTGTGGCTCTTCTCTCAACCTTTTACAATATCTGTTTTGAATTATGGACATTAGACCAGGACTTGGTATCCCAGTAGCAGTTGCACCAGTGCCAAATACAGACCTAAAATAACCTACTCACGATTCCCCTGTTTATACATCCAAGGATAGCATTGCTCTTTTGGTCAGAGTGTCAAATTGGGAGCTTGTGGTCATCTTTTTATACACCATGACCGCTAAGTTTATTTCAGAGTCGTGTCTCAGGTTAGAGTTCCCCATCCTGTAGGTATGGCCTGCATTCTTTGTCCTGTATGAATAACTTTATATTTGGATATATTAAAATGAATATTATTTATTTGCACCCAGTTTACCAAAGATCCAGATTGCTCTGTATCAATTACCTATCCTCTTTCTTATTTACCACTCCCCCAATCCTTCTGTTATCTGCAAACTTTATCAGGGATGATTCTGTGTGTTCTTCTAGGTCATCAATAAACATTTTTATAGCGGACTGCCAAGAACTGATCCCTGCAGGACCCCCCTATAAACACACCCACTTGACAATGACTCCCTATTTACAATTACATTTAGGGAGGTATCAGTTAGCCACTTTTTAAGCCATTTAATGTATGCCATACTGATTTTGTATGGTTCTAGTTTCTTAATCATAGGGTCATGTGGTGCCAAGTTAAATGCCTTATAGAAGTCTATTACTTCAAGCACTATTACGTTTACCAACCAAATATATAATCTCATAAAAAAAGATCTTAGTTTGACAAGATCTATTTTGCATAAGTCCATGTTGATTGGCATTAATTATACTACCCTTCTTTAATTTTTTATTAATCAAGTCCTGTATAAGCTGCTCCATTATTTTCCCCAGGATAAATGTCAAGGTGACAGACCTATAATTAACCATGTCATTCCACTTACCCTGTTAAAATATTGGCACAACATTAGCTCATTTCCAGTCCTCTGGAATACCCTATTTTTCCAAGACTTATTGAAAATCAACATCAACGGTTCAGAGAATCCTCAACCAGCTCCTTTAAAACTCTTGAGGTACATTATTCAGACCTGCTGCTTTAAACATGTCTATATTTAGTAGCTTTAACAACCTCCTGAGTTACTGTTGGAATGGAAAGGGGTCGGTCCTGGGGCTGGTTTTGTTCAATATCTTCATAAATGAACTGGAGGATGGTGTGGATTACACTCTCAGGAAATTTGCGGATGATACTAAACTGGGAGGAGTGGTAGATACGGTGGCAGGTAGGGATAGGATACAGAGGGACCTAGATAAATTGGAGGATTGGGCCAAAAGAAATCTGATGGGGTTCAATAAGGATAAGTGCAGGGTCCTGCACTTAGGACGGAAGAACCCAATGCACAGCTACAGACTAGGGACCAAATGGCTAGGCAGCAGTTCTGCAGAAAAGGACCTAGGGGTGACAGTGGACGAGAAGCTGGATATGAGTCAGCAGTGTGCCCTTGTTGCCAAGAAGGCCAATGGCATTTTGGGATGTATAAGTAGGGGCATAGCGAGCAGATCGAGGGACGTGATCGTCCCCCTCTATTCGACATTGGTGAGGCCTCATCTGGAGTACTGTGTCCAGTTTTGGGCCCCACACTTCAAGAAGGATGTGGATAAATTGGAGAGAGTCCAGCAAAGGGCAACAAAATGATTAGGGGTCTGGAACACATGACTTATGAGGAGAGGCTGAGGGAACTGGGATTGTTTAGTCTGCAGAAGAGAAGAATGAGGGGGGATTTGATAGCTGCTTTCAACTACCTGAGGTGGTTCCAGAGAGGATGGTTCTAGACTATTCTCAGTGGTAGAAAAGGACAGGACAAGGAGTAATGCTCTCAAGTTGCAGTGGGGGAGGTTTAGGTTGGATATTAGGAAAAATTTTCACTATGAGGGTGGTGAAACACTGGAATGCGTTACCTAGGGAGGTGGTGGAATCTCCTTCCTTAGAAGTTTTTAAGGTCAGGCTTGACAAAGCCCTGGCTGGGATGATTTAATTGGGGATTGGTCCTGCTTTTGAGCAGGGGGTTGGACTAGATGACCTCCTGAGGTCCCTTCCAACCCTGATATTCTATGATTCATCATCATCATCCACACCATCTTGCTGTTTCTTCAGATACAGAAGAGAAATATTTATTGAAGAATTCTGCCCTTTTCTGATTGACAATTCTGTTATCTCCATCTAGTAATGGACCAATGCCATTGTTAGGATTTCTTTTGTTTCTAATATACTTAAAAAACTCCTTAAAACAGGCAGCCTTAATTCTAGTATTTCCTAACTTTTGAGTGCTTGACTTTGCAAACTTAGTAATGTTCTTTTATTGTATATTCTGTGCCATATATAATAATTTAAATAATATTTTATTCTGGTGATAGGGTTATTAAAGAAGTAGGTCTGGCATTTTGCCTTAAAGACCCTGGATTTGTCTAGTCTCCTCTGGCAACCTGTTTAACAACTGAACTCTCTTGACCAAGAATACTTTATCTATGGCTTTCACATGCACCAGATCACTGAGAAGCGTAGCTGTCTGGCTGTGTTGTGGATGCAGAAGTGGTCTCTGTTATAGCTAGGATCTGACCCGATGGTGGTCTTAAAGATAAGGTCCAAGGCTTTGAACTGACAATGGAAGTGGACCGGGGAAAGACTAGAATGATATGAGCAGAAAGGTTGCCATGTATATGGTAATCCCTCCCTTTGCGGAGGTGGGCTGCCAGAGTCTGCACAAGCTGGAGCATCGGCATTGTTTTCACATTCAGCCCCAGATACAGTGAGTTGCAGTAGTCACATCTGGAGGTGATGAAAAGATGCATCATTGTGGTAGCTTCTTGTTTGGAGCAAGGGATGGAATTTCCTGGCAAAATGGAAGTGGAAGCAGGTGCTTTTTGCTTGTGATGCCACCTGATCATCCAAATTTAGTGACAAGTTGAGCAGGGTCTGAAGGCTTCATACCATTTTGGTGAATGTGGGGGAGGGGTGGGGAAAGGTCAGACACCTTTGGTTGAAGGGAGGATAGTGTCCTAGCTAGTTCTCCAAAGCATTTTTTTCTTCTAACGAGTGTAACTTTGTGCTTGGTGGTGTTGAATTTGGATGAGCTATTCTTCATCACATGTTCAAATCCTGGAGGAATTGTGACATCCTTGCAATGGCATTGGTATAGCTTGTGGCAAATTAGATACACAGCAGTGTGTCATCAGCATATTCACAAAATGGAGCAAGATCATTTCTTACACAACATTTTAAAGACAGAGTACACCAGCGAGCTGGAGGATGCAATATGTGCTGAGCTGTACAGATGCGCAGATAACACAAAACCAGGAAAACTGGAAGTCACTACCAAAGAGTAATGGGGTATGAGGATGAGACTGAGAAATGGGGGGAGAGGACTATTATCTTACAGAATCTGACTAGCTAGACGATACTCAGAAAAGATTTGTGAAAAGTATCTTAAAAGTTGTAGCTTAACGTCTGGCAGCCGTCAGGAGAAAGAAATAGAATTGTGGGATATACTGGTAAAGGAACAAGCACAAAACAAAACAAATTACCAAGGCATTTTATAAGAGTGAAGGACAATGTTGGCCTATTACTAGAAAGATTTGTTGTTAGTTTGTTAATGTTTACATTACAGCAGTGCCCAGAAAACTGGGGACCTGTTCTACATGGAACTATACAAACCAAGAGGTCCCTACCTTAAAGGGCTTACAATCTAAGAAAATGAGCAATATAAGAAGAGTGGGAAGAGGGGAAAAAAATTCAATATATTTACTTTAATTAGAAGCTCTTTGGGGCAGGAGCAGTACAGCACCTGGGACAATGGGGCCCTGATACCTGATTGGGGCCTTTAGGTGCTATTAAAAAAAAAAGTGTAGCAGTGCTCCAAAACTCAGTTTTTGGGGTAACAAGCAGGGTGACTCTGACACACACTCAGTCCCAGATTTTCCCAAAACTGTGTGCCCTGCAATGACCAGTCCCCCGTGGACAGTTCAGAGAAATAATAAGGTTTGTTTGTTCCTTTAAAGACACAAAAGCACACCAGAGCTTATTAACTGGAGCAAATACACCCTTCCCTTTTAACACCACACTCAGTTGGTTTATAGTAAACATCTAACAAATTTATTAACAATAGGATGCCAAGTAAAAGGAATCAAGCTAGAAAGGTTACAGGCAAAGAAATGTGAAAATACGTATCTAAAAGTCTAAAAATTTATCTAGCAAGGTATAGGCTTTGTCAAGTTGGTTTCTCACCTATATTCGGTTTCTAGAGACTTCTGCCCCGCCTTGGTTGAAGGACCCATTTTTCTCAGCTTGCAAGAGCTCTGTTCCCTTGTTTCTGTCTAGTGATGGATGCCAAAGATGGCTTCTGTCTTTGCTTATATCTCCCAAAATTCAATTACTTTGTTTCAAGAGGCAAGATGACCTCATGCTGCTTTTCCCTTCCTGTGGTCTTCCCATCCCCCCATATTTAAATAGGACTTCCATTGTTTTGATGCCACCATGCTTAATTTACTTAGGAGACAGGTAAATAGCTGCCTTCTCTCCTGTCTGGGAGGGAACCTGGTTGGCCATAGACTTTAAAACATAGTATCATTAAGTATCCATATTTCCTCATACAGTATTAATACATACATTTCACAATGATATTAATCACCAGTGTGTGATTAGCTTCCAGAAAAGACCTCACTCTATACAATTTTGTAAAACAGTAATATTGAATACAATCAGTTGATTCAATTGCTTATCACTTGAGGTTCAGTGCCCCAGTATTTATAGATCAGTAAACCTTTTAAATGGATTCTTCCGAGGATTACCTGTCAAAGTCAAGTTTATTCAAGCTGTGAGAAAGGTGACATGGAGCTGGTGGTGAAGGAAGCTCCATACTCTTTCTTCCTCCACTCACTAGCTTAATAGCTTTGTTTACCTAATATGTAAAAAGGACCTTCACTGTCTTTGCCTGAAGACCAGGCTGGTCAGAGAATCAAATACACATTCCTTTATCTAAGGCAGACCTGTTTACTAACTCCCCCTGACAGGCCTAGTTTAAACACACTTTAGTCATAATTCTAGCATACATCCTGTGATGGGTTGCCCCCCTTCAAGGTGCCACTTGATGTACTGGGATGCCACCAAGCCCGCCTGTTCCGCCTGGGCCCCCTTTACCCTGTCTTGCTGAGCCAGGCTCTTAAGCCTCTTCTAGCACACACAGCTGCAGAAAGACACAGACACTGAGATCAGCTCTGAGAAGACTCCGCTTAAGGAACTTGCCCCAGCATTCAGGTGCCCATCTCCCTTGGAGTGCAGACCCAAAGGTATATTGTCTTGCACTACACAGAAAAATCTGCACAGCGCACGCTCATAAAAATGCAACCTCTCCCTCAACATGAAGAGAGATATACACAGCTTCTTGCCCTCCCAGATATGGATTGCACAAACCGGGTTATGTTATAAACAAGAAATAAGTTTATTAACTACAAAAGACAGCTGTTAAATGATTAGGGTTAGTAAACAGAACAAAGCAGATTATTAAGCAAATAAAACAAAACACACAAACTAAGCTTGATTCACTAAAGAAACCGGTCACAAAATGTAATTTTTCTCACCCTAGATGTTGAATTAGGCAGGATGCAGAGTTTCTGTAGCTTAGAGTTCCAGTTATCTCTTCTTACAGACTGGACCCCTATCTCAGTCCGGACTCACCCCTGCCTTTCCCCTCAGGTACTTTCAGCAGTCTTTCTTCTTGGGTAGGCAATGGAGGAGAGTCCAGATTAGCCCCCTCCACCCTTAAAAAGGATTTACCTAAGGTGGGAAACCTTTGTTTTCTCCCCATCCCCCTACAGAGAAAAAGTACCAGCAGTGTCCAAGGTGGTATTTTATATCAGGTGACAGGACCACCTGACCTGGTAGTGTCACAGCTACTTCCCAGGATGCCTCTCAGGAAGGAAGAGATTAGTATCTTCACAGTCTCGTTGTTTCTTCCTAATGGCCCAACAAGGCTGATGGCCTGTTGTCTGGTGGGTGTCTCCCAAATACACACCCAGTTGTAATTGTTACATAATCCATATTCCTAACTTTAGATACTGAAATGGTACATGCATACAAATTGGATAATCACATTCAGTAATTTATAACCGTTCCAATGATACCTTACATGAGCCATCTTGCGTAAAATATATTTTAGTTATGTGATATTCATATCATAACCATATTTCTATGAAGAATATGGGGTGTAATGTCACACATCCATAACTCTTAATACCCAGCACGTACATACATCACACAAGAATAATAATGATCATTATTATTAGTTTTGAAATGATGCATCACAAGGCACATTTTGTACAAAGATTATTACAATAGTGTGGAGGGTGTGAATACAGGGGAGCTTACGGTGATGTTAGAAGAAAACTGTTTGTCATTATTTGAAGAAATTCTGAGAGACTATATCAGTGTGTATGCCAAGGGCAAGTACCATGTGACTGTTTGAGTGTAACAGGCTTCAGACAAGCAACCAACTGAAAAGTTTAAACATATAGCATATCAAGCATTGCAGTCTCAAAGGTGTTGTAAATAGTCTCACTACATAAACTTTAAAGAGGACACCAAAAGAAAGTTAGAATTGACCAGGCTGAAAGGGAGTCTTTACCCAGTTCCTGGACCGTGTACCAAACAAACAGAGAGAGAAGTGGCAAACGAGAATGGAAGGAATTTGGAAACAGAGTGTTATCTACTGCTGCTAGAGCCAAATGGTTGAATTCCTGCCACTAGACATTAGATGAGACACCAGCAAAATGATTAACTTTCCCTGGCACATTCCTAGCTCTGAATTACTTACAATAGTAAAAAAAAGGGGGGTTGGTCTTTTAAAAATGCTCAGGTACTGCAAAGGGGGAGGCCATGTAAAATATTTAAGTAGAGAGGAGTTTGTTTCAAATGAAAAAGACATTTAAAGAAGTATTTGAGGAATATGCAAACACTAGCATGATTAATGGACAAACCTAGATGACTATAAGGAGAGACATGGTTATTTTAATCCCAGCTCTGACATCAACTCCTGGGAGTTTTGCCATTGACTTTATTGGGGCCAGTATTTCACCCTTAACCTCTGTCTTGGTTCCTCCTTCTTTAACTCAGGGATAATACTTACCTATGTGACAAGGGTATTGTGAGAGTCAACTAGTTAATTTTCAAAGTGATTGGAATGTAATTGCTATTACTACTATAAATTACATCCTGGATTATTCGCAAAAAGAAAAGGAGTACTTGTGGCACCTTAGAGACTAACCAATTTATTTGAGCATAAGCTTTCGTGAGCTACAGCTCACTTCATAGCTCACGAAAGCTTATGCTCAAATAAATTGGTTAGTCTCTAAGGTGCCACATAGCTCAGGAAAGCTTATGCTCAAATAAATTGGTTAGTCTCTAAGGTGCCACAAGTACTCCTTTTCTTTTTGCGAATACAGACTAACACGACTGTTTCTCTGAATCCTGGATTATTGTTACTTTTTTGCACATAATCAGGGTCATAATGAGCTTTGGTAAAGAATTCTAGAGCAAACCACCATACCACACAAAATAAAAAGCACGATGTAAATGTAGGCTGCAGTATCTTGTTGCCTTAATTAGATTTCCCTGCTTCCTTATATTACTGCTGAGTTGTTAGCTTCCAGGAACTGCTTTGGTTCATCATAATCAAAAAGTAAATATTTAATGTGTTTTTACACTACTGTTAGCTTGGGTGGATATAAAATTGCAGTGTCTGCCCTCAATTTAAAAATTCAGTGTTCTTAGTCTGTCACAGCCGAGGTAGGTAGGAGAGGGAGTGTGTGTGAAAGGCACACAGATAAAGTTGGGAGGCACACTGAATTCTCTGCTGTTGTCCAATTTTCTGTTTCTTCATATAAGGTAAAGCTCAATTTCTGTCACTGAGAAAACTGCTGATCATAGCTGAGGCTAGAATAGACCCATAGGATCTTTATGATTGCTGTTACGTCAAAACTATAGGCTTGATTTCCTTTCCCTTAACTGTGTGTAAAATGAAGGAATTCCCTTGAGGCCAATGAAGTTACACCAGTGTAAAATTGGTGTAATGAGAATCAGCCCCTAATTTTCTTTCCATTTGTATTTCTGTGAGCTCACAGAAGATTGGACTAATCCTGTTTGCCATATTGAGTCAGCCTAGTGAAGGCAAAGTTGCTATTCATGTGAGTAAGGAGAGTAAGATATATCAGATTATGTATAGTGCAAAGAGAAACTCAGTGGCTTCTATTTGCCTAGATCTGTGAAAACCTTTTTTTGGGTTTCACTCTGCATGGTTTTGTACCCTTTCAATTTTGCTTCAAGTTTTTGCATTTGAACATGCCCAAATGTCAAAAGCACATGGTTGTATTTGGCATTGGGATGAGACAGTACAAAACAGAGTTCCATATACTTTTGATGAGAAGTCATAAACCAGTCCCTTGGTTCACTTGAAAGCAGGCTGAGTTTTGAGTTTATACTGAAAATAAGCCTGTTTTGTATGGTCTGTGGGTTTGTAACAAATTTTGCACCTAGAAACATAGGAATTGACCAGACTGGTTCAGGCATAAGGAGCATCTAGTTCAGTATCCTGTTTCTGACAGCAGCCAGCATGAGATGCTTCAGAGGAAGGTGTAAGAACCCACAGGAGCCAAATGGGGCATAATCTGCTCCCTACATTAGGCCTCATCCTGATCTCTAATAGGATTTGCCTTAAATCCCAAAGCATGAGGTTTAACATCCTTTTCAAATTTATTATCATGAATTCTAGATTTCTTGGTATCTGTATAAATGTCCAATCCCTTTTTGAATATGATAAATTCTTTACCCAATCAGAGCTGGGTAATCTAATTAGAGATTGACAGAGTGTTTGGATCAGGAGATGAATTTTTTCAAAATTTGGTTGTTTAGAGCTTACATTTTGGTTCACACCCATGTTAGCTCTACTATGACCGCTACATACGGCCCATGCATTGGTTACTACAGTGAAGATGACAAACACTGGAAAGATCTCTGATGTGTGTCAATGTTGGTGTTCCTTTACATTTGCTGCTGGACTTTCAGGCTGTGTGGAGTAGTCTTTTGATTAGTGGGTGTTCCAGTTACATGCTGTGTTTGGTAAGTTCAATTCTGAATAAAAATTCTGCTTTGTAAACTCATCTGTGATTTCTTGGCATGCAGCAATAATGTGGGTATAAACTATATCAGCAAGTTGGTTGGAAAGAATGTGAAGGCAGAAGGCTTGAAAATGAAAGACAATTTGCTAGTTCTAAACCATGCAATGATCATGGAATTGTAATTCAGGTAACTGTCATCAATCTCACCAAGGCACATTCGGCTATCATTCTGTTCCTGTGACAGCTGAAGAGCTGCCATAATCCGGATATGCCTTCATTATTCCAGAGTCACAAAGGGTAGACTCTATCCCCAAGAGTTGCACAATGAGCTCAGAAACACCATTAATAATACTTGCTAAGTGGCTGGAAAAGTGTTCCTGTCCTGTCCCTTCCTATACATATTAGAAGTCTTTAAAGTTCTGCCATTGTGAACCTTACCAGGCCATCATGAGCACAGGGAAATCTAATTTAAAGTTATTGAAGTCAGATGTGTGGCAAAGAATGGAAAGGGGAGTTCTAGCAATATTCCCACCGCTTTTGGGAAAACCCACAGCCACTCAAAACCCCCAGGATTGTTGCTGTAGCATTCAGACAGGACTTGTACCAGTGTACACGCTTCTGACACCATTTCACCCACCACAAACTAACTTTCACACATAGAACATGTGGGCCAGGGAGTGGTAGTCTGTACCCAGCCTCCATAGTATGGTGTCCAATCCCTTGCGCAGAGGGATAGCATACCCAAGCCAACCATCTGTAAACTAATAGGGCTAGCACCACACTGCTAAGTAGAAAGTGGGCTTCATCATATATAGGATCATTAGCCAGTTATTTACTTCACTCAACCACAATTTTATCCTGATAGGGGGCCAACATCAGTTTATCCAGACTCATCTACCCATGGACAAGTTTGGCAATATGGGGAGAAAAAAAATTCCTATGCAACCAAGTTTGTGTGTGTGGAGTGCATCTTGAAAAACATCAATGATATTTTGTATTAGCAGTATAGCAAAGTTGCTCAGATTGTCCCAGAGTGCACTAATGATGTGCCAGTTGTGGACATGCAAATATGTCTGGAAGATAGGTGTGCCTGGAAATCTATTGTGTGAACATGCTGAACCTGATGTAGCCAGGTCAGCTGGCCATGTCAAAATGATCTTTGAAATTGAAACCCATAAAGTGAGTGAGTCAGAGGACAACAGTGTTGGAACTGGAGCCAGACAGGAATTTGCCACTGGAGTGCTTTTATGAAAATTCAACTGTTTGTCCTGATTTGGGATGAAAACAAATATTAATATGTCAGAATTTCCCATGACACAGAAATTCCAAATTTTGCTGAGCTCTAGTTGTAATTGTCTCTGGACTCTGATTTATTTGTAGTGCAGAGGGAGCCAAACTGTGTTAAGAAAGAATGCTACAGACTTTCTAGGGAGGTAGTTTGTTGCATAGCTGCGTTTAAAAATAACTAATCCCTCCCTGAAACCAGAGAACCCTATTTTCACCCCGGGTAACGTTTTTGTTTATTTGCCTGGGTATAACCTGTAGGCAGCAGTTCTGTACCTAAATATGGTTCCAGTCATCAAGCAGTAAACAGACTTCACTGGTGATATCCACAGCTTCTAAAGAGAATTGCACAAACTAGGCATTTCTCCAAGTTCTATTGGCCTACATCAGTCAGTTAAATATAACTTGCAAGAGTATCTCTAATAGCACAGGTTAGCAACTCCCAGTAATGTTTGGCTTTGGACAAGTGTGATAGCAAATAGCTGTCATCCCTAGTATGGGCAGGGCCTGGATCAAGCCTAAATCTTCTGTGTAGCAGTGGAGAGCAATGCCATTAGATAAGCAGGCTTGTTACTTTGCATTATAAGGCCAAATTGACAGACAGTTTTTGTACTTGCCAGTTAGGGATCTGATTCTTTTTTTCTGAAATAGTTGCACTTGTTCATCCTCGTGTGGATGCAGTCATACTGGTGCAGAGGTACTTTATACCAGCGTAGCTTATTGCTCTCCCCTTATGAGAAGAGCAATACCTCAGCATGGGTATTTCCAGGCTGAACCACTTCCTGACTAGCAAACTGGCTAAATCTGTTGTGGGCAACGTGCGGCCCGTCACGGTAATCTGCTGGCGGGCCATGGCCCACCAGCAGATTACCCTGACGGGCCACACGTTGCCCACAACTGTCCTAAATGGTCAGCATCTTCACTTTGCTTCCACTTCAGAGACCAATAACAGAGTAATTGCCAACAGTTCTAAGTTACCACATAGTTCTTTCTAAGGAGGTACATTTGTTTTTAAGGTATAAAGCATACAGAGAAACTCATGCTAACAAGCTTACCAGCTATCACTCCCCTCCCCCCCACAGCAAGGGCTGTGGACAGTGACTAGTCCTCCAGACCACACACAAGGGTTTTCCTGTGGTTTAAGTTCATAACACTCTTTGCTCAGAACAAGAGCCCTCAGTTTTATGGGGACTCAGCAGGCCAAAGTCCCACCAACCCTTCCCTAAATATTGAGCCCCCGCTTCAACCAAAGGTGCTGTCCATTTGCTGGATTGGAAAGAAGGCCCTGAGTCAGTTTTAACTCAGGCTATTTAACCAAAACCTTTTCCTTATCTGTTGGTCGCTGGAGAATCTAGTTTGAACCAGTATATGCAAGCCTTTTTCCAAGTTATGGTGCTTCTCTGGAGGTGTTATGACTGAGTGAATTTGCCTAATCACTCCCTGCTGTTCTTAATTTCTGGAAGGCTGTGGTTCCTCTCCCGCATGGAATTATATATAATCCCTGGTCCGTAAGGATACATAGCCTTTAATTTAATACAATGAACTCCAAGGATACTGAACTAATTCAGTAAGGTTTGTCCAGGATATTGCAGGAAATTGTCAGAATTGTCACAATTGCTATCTGTCAAAAAACTGAGGCTTGTGTGTCTGTCATTTGTCTATCTTTACCGAGAAGCCTACAAGAAGCTAGCCATCTGTTAATGGCAAGATCACAGGGTGATTGTTGTTTTTCTTTAATTAAAGATATAAAAACTGAAACTCCACACACTATGTGGAGTATCATCAAGACATGGTTAGTTACCTCACAGCTATGTCATTTGTTTGTGTCCCTTTTAGTTACTATCTATCTAGTTGTTTGGGGATGTAAACTTTTGACAGCAGGGACTATGCCTCTTTTTGTCTTGTACTGCACCTAGCACATTGTGGAAACTACTAAATTATTATTAACAACAATTCCCATTGGAGTTAAGTCCCTAAATACCTTTGAGGATCTGAGTTAGAATGCCTTTAACCTGTGATATTCAGTATGATGGCTTTACTTTGTGTGGCCTCTTGTAGCGACGCAATGACTCACTAGCGCGGCACCTCCTGCTGGTCATCTCCGGAATTAGCTCTTTCCAGCCTTTGGAGCACCCTCTGCAGGCCAGTGTCTCACCTGCCACTGGCCCCGTGTCCCTCCCAGACTCTGGTGCCCTTTACCTCAGGGTCCTGCCCCCAGCAGTATCCCCACACTGGGTCTCCTCTCTCAGGGGAACCCCCAACCCTCTAAACCCTCCTTGCCTCAGTGGCTACTGCCAGTCATCATCTAGGCCCTGCTCACCGGGGCAGACTTAAGTCTGAAATGGCCACTCATCACTGGCAAGGGAGTAGGACCGGCTGCCTCTGCCTGTCCCCAGGCCACACCTCTGCAGCCCCAGTACCTTTTGGCTGTAAACAAGGCTGCAGCTTGGGGGTTTATCAGGTTGGAGCTCTCCAGCTTCCTTTGCCCTTCCCCAGCACTGCTCCACTTCAGATACCTTGCTCCCAGGCAGCTAACCCTTCCCACTCCAGGACTAGAATGAGACTCCTCAGCTTCTGGCCCACAGACCTCTTTTATAAGGGCCAGCTGGGCCCTGACTGAGCTGGCCACAGCTGTGATCAGCTAAACAGACAGCTTCCCCAAGCTGTTCTTAATCCCTTTCCCTTCGGCAGCCCTCTCCAGGGCTGCTTTTAACCCCTTCAGAGCCGGAGCGGGGTGACCACCCCGCTACACCTCTTTATGACAGTACTGATTGATTAAGTTAATTTCCTTTTTTTTATACATTCTTACTAAGGTTAAGATTTTGTCACAGTTATTTTTAGTAAAAGTCACAACAGGTTGAGGGCAATAAACAAAAATTCCAGGGAGCCCGTGACCTGTCTGTGACTCTTACTAAAAATAACTGGAGGGGAGGTTTGAGGTGGGGGAGGAATGACTGCTGGAGCCCACTGGGGGCGGTGGGGTGACTGCTACTGTGGGGGGTGAGCAATCCCAGCTCCAGCCACAGGGCAGGAGTGCAAAGCCCCAGCTCCAAAGCTGCTGACAGTTGAAGTTGAAGATGTCCCAGAGGTCCAGTAAAGTCACAGAATCCGTGACGTCCATGACACATCCTATCCTTAATTATTACACAATATATTAATTATTATTATTATTTATTATTACTCCATTGGGAGTTAGAAACCGGAATACCTGCAGAGGATCTGAGCCTTAGGTCCTGATCTTGCAAATATGTTCTAGCAGAAGTCAGTTTTCGGTGTGGGTGCGGGGCTCTGCAGTAACGCACATGTTTGCAAGATCAGGGTTCAAAAGGGCCTAAGCAGGTCACACTACACATTTTTAATACATTATTGCCAAGAAATAATGACAGACAGACAGTTATTACTTCAAGGAAGTCATGTAATGTACTTGGATTGAAGAACAGTTTTCTACCATACACTGCAGTTTTGTACATACATGCATCCGATGAAGTGAGCTGTAGCTCACGAAAGCTTATGCTCAAATACATTGGTTAGTCTCTAAGGTGCCACAAGTACTCCTTTTCTTTTTGCAAATACAGACTAACACGGCTGCTACTCTGAAACCTGTAGTATTACTGTGAAAGTAGCCAGTTCAGCCTAATACCCTAGGTCTAATTATAGGACATTTGCGTCTTCTGATGACTTTTGATAATAATATCTTACAGAGCTATTTTAGTTGAGAGGCGTGCGATGCACTAATTTAAAGCAATACATACATAGCACTTGCTTTAAAAAATAAAGTGTTAAGCGCATTATTTACTGTGATTAAGCACCCTACCACTGCAGTTGTAATGTAGCAAAGCAAGCCTTTCTGGTTTGTAAAATGTGCCTCTGCTGAGTCATTGTTGTTTTTTAAAAAGGTTTGTTATGAATGAAGGCCTGAGTCAATGCCAAATTCCTTGTTGCTGGATGCTTCTTTTGTTCCCTTACAAACAATTTAAATCCCTGGAAATGAGTGTCTTTAAATGAAAACTCCCAAGATCAGAATTAATTAAAATCACCTAAAATAATGTAAAGTCTAAAATCCAAAACAGCTCCCCATACGAATGACTCTGTGTATTTTAATATAAGATTCCACCAAAAGTAAAGAAGGTAAAATAGTGAAGCACTGTAATTTACAGATTACAAGTAGCAGCTATTTATATTTTTAACTATTTATATTTTCTTCTGCAGAACAGGGATTCAGCCCCACACACAAAAATCTTGGGGCAGAGAGAACATGATGAAAATGAGTCCTGCAGCCTCACTGAGAGTATCAGTACGATAATAAAAAGTGAAGGGAGGGAGAAAATATCTCTTCAGTCCCCTCAGTGGTTGGACCTGTTCTGCAGAATGGGTGCATGGAAGAACAAAATAATTCATTGACTGAGAACCTGATTTGAATTTTGAACTCAAATGGAAGATGGAAAGCAAAATTGCAAAAAGAGTCCTATAGGGCAACTTCACAACCCACAATCACTAGCCTATACATCTGAGACAATGTTACATGGAAACAATTGAAAGGGATGCTGTGACCATACATGTTTTTAAACCATCCTTTCCTTTGTTGTTTCTTTTATTTAATATTTACATTAGTGCTCAGAGAGACAATCAAGACTGGTCCTGAATGTGTTAGGTGTTGAAAAAAAATTCAAAACCATATGATTGCATGGTCCTTACCTCATACTGCTTACAGTCTAAAGCCCTGATCCTGAAAACACTTATGCACATGCTTAACTTAACTAAACTTAATTGAAATCAATGGGGATACTCATGCTAGTAAAGTTAAGCATATATGAGTAAGTGTTTGCAAGATCAGGCCTAAGGCTGCAATCCTTCTAAGGAGTTGTCTGCACTCCAGAGTTAACTTGAGTGTTGCCCCTAACTTAAATTCTGTCCATATATAGAAATCCTTAACTTGAATGTAGGTGGTTAGGGCTGGTTGAAAAATAATATGAGAGAGCGAGAGAGACCGCACACGCCAATAGCCCAGTGACTAGGGTTCTCTCAGTCCTAGGATGTCAAGATCCAAGTTCAAGTCCCTGATCCAGTACAGGCAGACTGTCAGCTCTTCAGGGTGAGGACTGTCCATTACTCTGTATTGGTAGAGTGCCTAGCAAGATTGGATCCCGCTCTTGGTTGGGCTTACTACCATAACAAGCGTGATTAATAACAGATAGAAAAAATATTTCTACTTACGTTAGAAACAGATTTGAGTCGTGAAGTTCAGATCCACACTTAGACTTCTCTAGTGTTTGGGTATTTGAAATGTTTAGTCCATTATTTCTTTGCAGTGTTACTATAGCCGTGTTAGTTCCAGGATATTCGAGAGACAAGGTGGGTGAGATAAATATAGAAGATACTACTTCATCCATCTTGTCTCTCTATTCCATTATAGTCAATCCTGAAAACAGTCATAGATATTTAATATTTTGAGAATTTTAACAACTTCAACATGAACTAGGAAAAAGTAGTGTGCGTGGGATCCAGCTATCTGTCAAAAATAATACATATTTTGTGTTTTTCATCTTCAGATTGCTTTACAGATACTCAGGTATTTTAGGTTCAAACTCTAAGCTCTGTTTGTGCTTTATATATATGACATCTAAAATATGTTAAAATAATGGTAAAGTTTCAAAGTCAAGCACTTAGAAGTTAGAAAATGCCAGAATTAAGATTACCTGTGCAACACAAATTTACCACCCCCACATTGTGTGTATTTATTATGAGACAGTCTTTAACTACATTATCACTTTATTTTTTCCACAGGACACATTCCTCATTCAGGGTATTTATTCAGTATTTCTTTTTTATCACCTTGATGCAATGTGCAGCCTGAAGCCTCATTCACTGCATACCATCCAAATTCTGCACTCAATACAAAAGTATTAATTTTCTTCTGGGTGTTTTTATGACGCTCTCAATACAGTATTTAGACGCTTCACATACATTCATGAATATATGTCTTTACAACTCCACTGTGCAATAAGGTGGTATTGTTATCCCCATTTTACAGTTTGGGGAACAGTGACACAGAGATCAAGGCCAAAATTGTCAAAAGTGTCCACTAATTTTTGTTGTCCAATTTGAGACACCTATACCCTGATTTTTCAGAGGATTTAGAATTTTAATAACACTTTATGTGTTCAAAACACGGCTCCAATCAACTTTGATTGCAGCTGTGCTGTGCAATGCGATCAGCACTTTTGCAAATCTGACCTCAGGTATCTCATGTTGTTCATCCAAAAATTGAGGAACACACAATTAGTAGCCAGCTGTGAAAAGTCTGGATTAAATTATTTGCCGAGCATTGCATAGGAACTCTATGGTAGAGGCTGGGAGAGAATCCAGTTCTCAGGGTGTCATTTAACTGCCTTAACCATGAGACCTGTTTTCTTCCTGCAATCCCCTACTTTATGCACTTCATACCTTCCAACTTCTGCAACAAATGAACCAGGTATTCTACAGACAACAGACTCCTTCACTACACAACTGATTCATCTCCAGTTTCATGAGCAACCTTAATATTGGCATTCCCTAACTCTTAAGTGCTTGACTTTGCAAACTTAATGTTCTTTTTTTATTGTTCTTTTAACATAGTGGTGTGGTTGTTTGTTTGTTAAATAATATATAAATCTTAATAAACTGAGGTATTAAGTAGGCAAAGATTTTTTTTCATTTGTTTAGTTTTAATCTGTGTTCCTTAAACTAATAGTCTACATACCTATATGAGGAAGGTTGGCACATAGCATTATCCCCATTTTACAGATGAGGAAATGGAAATGGGTTGCCAAAATCATGTAGATTAGAAGCAAAGGGCTGAATCCTCTGATGCGCTGAACTCATGCTTGTAGCAGGTAAGGAGAGTGGGGGAAATCACATATTTGCTCCCCAATCCTGGGGCTATCAGGCCCCTAAAGACTCTAAATTATAGAGGCTGCTGCCATCCTATTGAGATTACTCTGCTAGCTAAAGACGGGCTGGAGTACTGTGAGCTTTGGAGTACTGTGAGCTTTCCACCCCTGACATCCCCCTATGTGGAGAAGGGGATAGGTGGCATAGAGCTGAGGAGAGCCCACATTTCAGTAAGTATTGAGAAGGGGTTAACTTGGATATCTTCAGCTTCCCATGAGATTTTTTTGCTTGCCTGAGAGGAGAACATGCTATTTTCTCTTATGAAGGAATGGCCTCCTCCACCCCAAAAAGGATTATCACTGCCACCCTATAATGGTGTGATTCTGCTCCCAATGAAATCAATGGCAGTACTCCCACTGAGGTCAATGGAAGCAAAGTCAGGCAATAAGAGATTGTCATTAGACTTGACAATCTGCTTGGATTTCTGTAGCTTTCTGTAGGAATACAGTCTGTCTCCCTGGAGTGTTTTCACTAGCTATGAAGAGACGGAGGCTGCTCATGTTATCAAAAGATAGCATAATTTCAAATAGCTTCTCTGCATATAGAAGGAATGGACAATGGTGGTGGCTGCTCTCCCTTGTGTTCTAGGGTGGCTCTGTGGGCTAGTACAGAGGACTCGGGGCCCGGGCTCTGCAGGATGGACAGAAGGACCAGTCTGGAGATCTGCCTGCAGGGATTACTGCTGTGTCTGGCCCATGTGCGAGCAGTGGAGGCTTGCTATGTCTTTTGTTACCTGGGCACCTCCAAGGACAATCTGTTCCAAAGACTTTTAATCGTTTTCTATTTTGTTTATCTTTTGTCTTCACCAAACCAGGTCAGTACGTCTGAATGTAAAACTGTCATCCTTAAAAGTCTACTACCAAACAGGATTAGCCACACATACCAGTTCTACGACATGCTGTGAATAGGTAAAATTCCTTCCTGGCTCCTGCTTTGAAGAGTTTATACCATAAAGCCTGATAGTCCTTCTAATTGCAATCCAACTAGTTTAACTGAAGAGGCTATTCTTATTCATGTTAATGTCTAATAATATTATGAATCTTACTATGTTTTTAGTCTCAGTAATATCATGCCACAGTGAGCTCCACCAGTTAATAATACAGTGCATTGCAAAGTTTAACCTCTTAGTTTTGAGTGTTCATTTTGTAGTGCCTTAAAAAGAAATCAATCATCATTGCACATTACAAGCCATTTGCTTTATCAAGGGATGAGCATAGATAGCCTCAGTGTTCAGAAGACAGGCTTCCAACACCAGCAGCAGACACAGCTCCTGAGTTCCTCTCTGCAGATTAGAGGGGAGAACTCCATCTTGCCAGAGAGGCTCAGCTTACCAAAGTGCCCAGCTGCAAAGGGGGAGTCCCTGTCCTCCCTCAGCGAGCTGTTGCTGATTGGTTGGGCAATCAAAAAGCATCAGGCAAGCAGAGGAGAGAGTGCCCCATCCAGCCAATCACCAGCTGGACTCAGCGTGGTGAGGAGCAGCCCCCAGGTTCCATATCCACAGGGAAAGGACTGTGTGCCAGTCTCGCCCATTAGGCCTCCCTTTGTCCGGAAGCCAAATGGAAGCAGGGCTATGAGTCACCTGAGACCAGCTCCAGCCAATGAGAAATCTGCCCTGCAGTGGCCTTAACCGTGAGTTCCGGGGAGATTTCACCTAGCTAGTTAGGAAAGGGTTCTGGGTGTGGTGTTTAGTGATCACTCCGTACTTAACTTGCCTGCAGGAGTTCTGGTTTATTGTGTGTTTGGTTCCAACTGGTTGGGTTTAACAAGTTACAATGAAAGCTTCACAGCTCCCATCCACGCTCTCAGTCTGGAAAGCTCAGGCCTTGAAGGCACAGCCCCTAATACCACACTCACTGAGGTAAGGAAAGGCAGGTGAAGACTTCCTTGTAGTTGAGGGGCTTAGTTGGTACGACACTGCACAAGCAATAGTCAGGCCTGTAACGCCCCTTAACATCCTGTAACGTTAATGTTCTACTGCACAAATTTACCTTCTCTCAGTCTCCCCTAAAGAGACCAGCACAAAGAACACTGTGCACCCCACCATCGGAGAGCTGCAGAGAGACTCTGGGGTTTTACCACTTGCCTTTGTGTTCTACACGGAATTGTGTTTACATTTCATTTGTAGAGGGGACATTTTTATTCAAAGGAGGATCTGATTATTGCTGTGAGCTTTACTTATAGTAATCTGTTCCTTTTATTCCCCTGCCTTTTCCCTTGTCCCAATTCCTATCTTTATACCTTCCTTAATATGGCCTTATCATTTTCTCTGCTAAAGTCTATTTCATTCCTTCCATCCTTCTTCCCTAGAGGTCCTCGGGGCTGTATATTCACCTGGCCACTAGGTGGAGGCACTGTGCACTGAGAATCCAGTTTAGCTTCAGCAACCTAAGGGTGGGACCTGCTCAACCAACACAAAGCACACCGGGCCCGTTGGTTCTAAGATGGGACCTACAGCCACACTGGAGGGAGGAACAAATGGACTGTACCATGTTTTGGGATCAGGGATACTCTAGGAGGGTGCTACAATTACAAGGCAAGTCTGGTCCCTTTTTGTTGGGCATAGCAAGTGCACCTGGTTGAGTGCTGAAGGCCAGTTGTCCATCCAGTGGACATATTCTTACAATATAGAAGAATGGGGAAAGGCTTGGAGAGAGTTCGAGGTCTGCTTTTCTCAATGTCTGCCTCTCTTCTGCTCTCACTGGTCCCAGCTAGGGATCCCACCCAAGGGTCTGCTTATTGAAAGACCAGTCCTACATTTGATCACCTTGATCCTCCAAAAGCCGAGGCTCTATCAAAAGGATGCATGTCCTCATCACTCAGGTGGGGCATCTGCCTACCGCTAGGGAGTAAGGTGAAAAGTTAATATCTACAGGGCTATTTTAAACACGTTAAACTATTTTTAAAAGCGCAAGATCCATCTTGGGTTCAAATAGAACTTCCATACCTGTATCTAGTTACATTGTTGGTGTAGCTGCACTTTGAAGTGGGCTTTTTCTATGGTTGGCCATTGCTCTCCTTGTATTTCATGTCCAATGGGTGGGGTTCTTTTGTTTTGGTTTGCCTTCATCCTATGGAAGGGTGCTGAATGCTGACCAGATGATACTTCCACTAACTCTAGCCCAGTCACATTTGGGTAATTCAGGACAGAGTCTATGATGATTAGAGTGCTGTGTGGGGCGGGAGATGGGGAATAGGCATTTTAATAGAGAAGTTGTATTTATAAACCTGAGGCTACTTCCTTTTTGCTAAAGCCCAGTACATAAACAGAGATGACACCTGAGGGATGGGGGCTTTTTCTTACATACAATATGTAAAATCAGGCACTTGCTTGGTTAATAGTCAGGGAGATAAAACCACAATTCTTTGTTGTGGGCAGTGGTTTAAGAGAATGTACCTACCTGACCACTGGAAACAGCTGGATGCAGGTTTACTGACAATGGTATATTTCTATTGCTATAATTTCTCCTGTCTACCTCTACCTATGCTATGGGATAGATTAGCAATGTCCCCTATTAACACTAAAGAGAGGTTTGGAATATGCTCCAGCCCAGTGTCTGACTACAGCAGTGTGACCTTGTGCTATTTGGACTATTAGTGCTGTCCAGAATCTCAGCTCTTCAATGACAATGAAGGAGTCTGTGATCAGAATGAGAATTCTTGGAAGATCAGGAGCAGAGAGAGTCTCCGACAAATAATAGCAACCTTTAAGGAAAGCTGCATAAATGATCCTTGTCAATACTGCCATTAGATTAGTGAGGGAGTGAGACTACTCCAGGGCTGTGAACTGCATTATAGTCACTTAATAGAGCTCATCGGTGGTAAACTGGCTTAGTGATTTGCTCTTTGTCAGAGCTGCTGGGCTACTTTTAAGTTACTTCCATTCAAATGACATGTGAAATCTCACATATTATTAGCTGGCGCCACTGGGGTAATCTAACAGAAGATGGCACAAAAGAAAACAGCTTGATAACAGCTGGCCAGATACCTGTGAATTCTCAATAACTCAAGGAAGAGCCTGAGATTTTTTTCTCATTTTTCCAGTTACTTCTTTTTCTTGTAGTCTTTGTTGTACAGCTAGGACCTTCTTCTGATTTTCTGTATGTACAGTACGGCTTGAGGAGTGCATTTGCAGAGGATGTACAGTATGGTATGTTAGGCTACATATCTCATACATGGCTCAAGAGGTACACGTGCAAAACACTCTGGCCAGAATTCTGGTCTGACAAAGGTCATTTTCAGCTCCTTAAAGGTATTTAGTTAAATCCTTTCTATGTGCTAATTTTTAACATTTAAATGCACCGCGTGAGGTCATACACCCAGTGTGATGAAGGATACAGGCACATCCTGTTATCTAAACTCACTTATCCAAAAATCTCCTGTTATTCTAGACAGGATTATGTCTGATTCCTTTAGCTAGGGACAGGATAATGTTTTGGATAAAGGGTTTGCAGGTAAGTCCTGGAAAGTTAATCAGAAGTGGAAGATTGTAGGGAGAGGGAGAAGGCTGCTGATGGGTTTAGGGCTAACAGCTTCTTCAACAGGTGCCCATGTACTTATCCAGCCTGTATCCAGTATACTTATAGAGGTATATAAAATAAGGACTTACAGGAGAAACCCAATTATGTAGAAGAGCATTTGGGGGACAGTGTTTGGGATGAGGGTGCTTCGCTGAGTGACCCCTGTTCATGCTGTGCAGGGCTGGCAGCAGCTGGACCAGAGCTAGAGCAGGATTACAGTATTGCTCAGGTTTGGCATGGCCCCCTCTCATGGTCATGCTGGAGGAGTGGCCAAATTTGAGTGAAGTGGCTTTACCAGGTCGCAACATGACTCATGGAAATTTCCATTGTGCTCAGGGCCATAACATTCTTTAATCTGCATGGATTTTCCCTCTTCTAGGAGCTGCTCATAGTTGAGATGATATACAGCAGGCTGTGAAGCTGGTGATCAGGGTTGGGGTGGGTGGCTCCCTGGGAATTCAGAGCCTGCTGACTGACTCCTCCATGTTTCCAAATGCCTCTAGATAATTGGGTTTCTCCTTCAAGTCCTTATTTTATATACCTTTACAAGTGTACTGGATACAGGATGGGTAACTACATGGGCACCAGTTGAAGCAGCTGGTTATCCCAAGCAGAATCTAATTAAGAAATCATATCATGCACTAGTTCTTCCTATTCACAAAACCAATCTGTCATGGGATTTTGCTTGTCTTGTGAAAGCAGTTGTATGGAAACATTATGCATTATTCCCACCTTATTTTCCTATCTGGGGAGGGCACAGAGTAACATGATCTGAGCTCATGACTATGAGCATGGAATTCCTGAGATCTAATTACAGCTCTTGAAGATGAGCCTCTGTGACCTTGGACAAGTCACTTGACATCTGTCTCCAGCTCTCCCTATGGAATAACTCACCCACCTCACAGGGCTGTTGTGAAGACTGATTCATATTTAAAGAGATCAAGTGCTATATGAGTATTATTATTATTGGCTATACTGGCATTGTAATTGACAGCAAGGAAGCAAGTTAAAACCATCTCCCTCAAAAGAAGTTACAAAAACAAAATGCAATTCCATCAAGGGAAGGGCTTCATGTAGTACAGGGTGCTGAGTTTAAATGTGCCCTAAAGACAAAATAGCTAGGGCCAGGCCAAGGCCATAGTAAGAATATTCTTTTCCAAAAGTAATGCAAAAAAGTAAGCAACTGAAAGGTTCCCTAGGGAATGATTAGCTGCTCCTTTCCCTCTCTGTTCAAGAATGCAATGAATATTGCTGCCAGAGTGTGGTAATCGCTTCTTCGGGGGTAACGGTAGCTTTGTGGAATGCATACTTGTTAAGGCCAAAGATTCACAATTTTGTTGGCTTTATTTAAAGACCCAATTTGCTTATATGATTACTATGCATCATTTCATTTATATAAATGACAGCAAATGTCCTTTTCAGTGCTGTAGTCATGTTGGCCCCAGGATATTAGAGAGAAAAGATGGGTGAGGTAATATCTTTCATTGCATTAGCTTCTGATGGTGAAAGATACAAGTTTTTGAGGAGGTGCAATAAGCTTGATGTCTCTCTCACGATCAGAAGTTGGTCCAATAAAAGATATTACCTCACCCAACTCATCTCTGCAAATGACCTGATTACCAAATCTTAAGCCTGACAAGGCTGCTACATAGTACAAGCATTAAGAACATAGTAACTGCTATGTCCCAGTGATTCTAACAACTCCCTGAAGCTCTGTCCCTGGCTGCTCCTTGTTCTGGAGTGGGTGGGAATGCTGATGGTGGTTCTTGCTTTGCCTGGGCTGCAAAGGGGTCAGCCTGCTTCCTGCCATCAGCTGGCAGGTACTCTGGCTGTGTGGCTATCTGCATGCCTAGCTTTGGCTGCTTGGTGACTAGTTTCCTAGATTTGGGGGCGTTGGCTGCTTCCCCTGCTTACAGGCCCCTGTGGCTAGGAAACGATGGCTAGAGCCCTGCCCAGATGTGCACATAATAAGCATATCTAACAATGTATCACTGTCACCTCCCTTCCCCAACCTTTTCCCCTCCTTTGGTTTCTCAGCCTTTGCCATGTTTCATGTCGTTTAGAATGTAAGCTCCTGGGGCAGAGACCCTGTCAGTTTTATTTGTTTGCTAACACCATATTCACTTATTGTCATCTGGATACAATATAGCAATATAGAAATAGTTATAAATAAGGCTTATTTACTGGATCATTAAATTAGGGAGGAGATAGGATATCAGTAGCGCTGCTTCTGTTATTTCTTATGTGGGGACAAATTCTGGTCCCTACTCATCCATCTTCCCTCGGGAACCCTGGATCTCCCTCAGCCAGGAGTCTTCCCTCTCTTACCCGCACAGTGCATGAGCCATACCATCAGGGGTTGAGTTCCTGGTGGACTCCCCAGAACTCCTCTGTAGAGGAAAAAACTCCTTGTGAGCCAGGCCGTAACACCATTTGGCTCAGCCACCCCTTTGTCTGGACAGAAGGGCATCCACTACTTGCTGAAATTTGGCCCGGCTGAAATTTGGCCCTCATCCACAGAGGGGCAGCCGGGCCAAATTTCTACGGTGAGGAAACCAGAACGATGATCTGGACTGCTCCAGGAGCAGACGTACTGATTTAGCACAGGACCACTGCTTAAAAGTGGCTGGATCATGTCTCCCCGGTGCTGCGGCGTATGGCACTTTGAGCAAATGTAAACCCCCCTGTAATCTGTGCCACTGATCAGTAGCCAGTGTACATCACAGAGCAGAAGTGCAATGTACTGTCTGTGTGAAATTTTGCTTTATAAACTGGCTGACAAATTCTGCTCCAGCTGCAATTTCCACATGCAGGGTGAATTGCAGTAATCCAGTCTTGAGGTAACATAGGCATTTCCAAAGCTATCTAGTCTCTTTAGGCGTCTCATTTTTAATTATTTTTCCCCACTCGTGTGAATACAGCAGCAGATTTAAATTCACTGATTAAAATTGAACTTTCTCTTAAAAGTCCACTTTTAAAAATAATTCCCTACATATTTTAGTATCACGTTTTCTTGGACACTTCTATTTCTTCTTAAATTGTTGGATTTTTTTTCAAAAGAACTATAAAGAAGAAATCAGGTAGCTCCAAAAAAACTTTCCCTTTCCTCACATGTACAGCATGTCTAACATTTAGCTATTTGTTAATTTTAAAAATGCACTTAGAACCATCAGTAAAATATGTCACTGTATTGGTGGTGGATATATGGGCATCACCAACGCCCACAAAATGCACCTGGATGGGGTATTAATCCTAATTTTGCATATTCAAGAAAACTGCCCTAATAAGAGTGTTGTAAATATTTTACTTAGGAACTAGTATATCAGATTAGACCAGATCTATGTAAGTGGCCAGTGTAAGATGCTTCAGAAGAAGAATCAAGAAACCTTGCAGTGAATGATTATGGAATGAGCAGCCTTTAGGGTCAGCTTTTTTCTAACTCATCTGAGTTAATGTTGACTAATATCCCTTCCACTTCTTTGCCTCCTATTAATATGGATGTCATCATTATCAATATCTAATCCTTTTTGGAATCCTACTAATGATGTCTTGTGGCAGTGAGTTACACAGGCTAACTAGATATTTTGTAAATATATATTTATTTGCTTGCCTTTCAATGTTAATTAATGTCCTCTTGTATTTTGAAAGGGTGAATAGAAGCACACAATATGCCTTCATTCTTCCATCCATTAATTTGTATCTTTCTCTTATGTCCCCCCTTATTTGCCTCCTCCCTAGGAAGTTCCAATCTTTTCAATTGCTTCATGTGTGAAAGTCATTCCATGCCTCTAATTTTGTTGCCCTTCTGTGATCCACATGTATTCCTCCTATATCATTCTTTGAGATAGGGTGACCAGAACAAACAGAGTTCCAGGTGAGAGTGTACCACTGATGTCTATCATTCCTCTATAACCTCTTGCTTAACTTATTCATGAGGCTGTTGGGAGGGGTTACTGAGGAGGCATGGGTTGAAGGATATTTAGTATGCTGATGGCAATCAGTTTTATATCTCCACCTCTAATGACCCAGCTGGGGTAGTTGATAGCATTAGAGAGGTATGTCTACACTACAAATGCTACAGTGGCACAGCTGCAGTGCTGCATCTACAGTGCTGTAGTGTAGACATTTACTACAGCAACAGAAGGGGTTTTTCTGTCACTGTAGTAAATCAGCTCCCTCAAGAGGTGGTAGCTAGGTCATCAGAAGAATTCTTCCATTGACATAGCTTTGTCTGCAGTGGGACGTAAGTTGACCTAATTACATCTCACATGGTGTGAAATTTTTCACAGCCTGAGCAATGTAGCTAAGTTGACCTAAGTTTAAGGTGTAGACAGGGCCTGAGTGTCTGGGGGAGACTGGGGTATGGCTGAGGGCAAGGTGGCTGAGATTCAATTTAGAGCAGACTGAGGTTTGTTGGTTGGAGGAAGCAACTGGAAGAGATGGTGGGAGTACAGCCTACACCTTTAAATGAGGGTGTATGTCTGCATTTTCTTGAGTAAACTTGCAATCTGGAGACCTAGTTAGACATCTTACTTAGCCTTTTTTCCATATGTGGATGGCTAGGAAATTGTGCTGATTTCTTTCCAGTGGGGACCTCATCATGCCATTTTTAGCTAGAGGATAGGTTACTGCAACGTGCTCTGCATGGGCAATGTCTTAAATCCATCCAGAAACTACAGCTGGTTCAGGGTTTGACAACCCACTGTTAAGCAGTGTTTCTTTTCATAAGCATCTTAAACCTGTATTCTGTGATCTGCACTAGCTATCTATCGGTTTCTGAGTCTATTTTAAGATGTTTTGACCTAGAAAGCACTAAATAGCTTAGGATCTACTTATATAGACTCATAGATTTTAAAATCAGAAGGAACCATCATGATCATCTAGTCTGAACTCCTGCACATTGCAGCCCACCCACTCCTGTAATAAACCCCTAACCTCTGGCTGAGTTACTGAAGTCCTCAAATAATGGTTTAAAGACTTAAAGTTACAGAGAACCACCATTTACACTAGTTGAAACCTGTAACTGAGCTGTGCCCCATGCTGCCAAAGGAGGAAGGCAAACCCCCCCTAGGGTCTCTGCCAATTTGACCCGGGAGAAAATTCCTTCCTGACCCCAAATATGGCAATCAGTTAGACCCTCAGCATGTGGGCAAGACCCACCAGCCAGACGCCTGGGAAAGAATTCTCTGTAATAACTCAGAGCCCTTCCCATCTAGTGTCCCATCACCAGCTGTTGGAGATATTTGATGCTGGCAGTTGTAGATTGGCTACATGCCAGTGACGGCAGTTTCATCATACCATCCTGACCGTAAGCTTATCAAACTCAGTCTTGAAGCCAGTTAGTTTTTTTGCCCTCACTGCTCCTCTTGGAAGGCTGGTTCCAGAACTTCACTTCTCTGATAGTTAGAAACCTTCATTTAATTCCAAACGTTAACTTGTTGGCTGGCTTATATCCATTTGTTCTAGTGTCCACACTGGTGCTTAACTTAAATAACTTCTCTCCCTCCCTGGTATTCATCCCTCTGATGTGCTTTTAGAGAGCAGTCCTATTTCCCCTCAGCCTTCTTGTGGTTAGACTAAACAAGCTAAGCTCTTTAAGTCCCGTCTCATAAGGTAGGTATGTCCTGTTCTTCATAGAATGGATAGGTCAAGGGAGTTCTACTGGATGTGGAGGAGTTGTCTAACATGCTGGCAAGTTTGCCTCAACTCCTTACATTTTTGGAGGCGCTGTTTTTATCTGTGGAATAGCCAGGTGCTGTCATCCATTCCAACAGGCACTTACACAGCAAAATGCAGAAATTGTAGACTTTGGAGCAGTGATTGATTAAGAACATAAGAATGGCCATACTTGGTTAGACCACAAGTCCATCTAGCCCAGTATCCTGTCTTCTGACAGGTTCCAATGCCAGGTGCCCCAGAGGGAATGAACAGAACAGGTAATCATCAAGTGATCCATCCCCTGTCACCCATTCCCAGCTCCTAGCAAACAGATGCTAGGCACACCATCCCCATCCATCTTGGCTAATAGCGATTGATGGACCTATCCTCCATGAATTTATCTAGTTTTTTTTGAATCCTGTTATAGTCTTGGCCTTCACAATATCCTCTGGCAAAGAGTTCTACAGGTTGACTGTGCGTTGTGTGAAAAAATACTTCCTTTTGTTTGTTTTAAACCTGCTGCCTATTAATTTAATTTGGTGACCCCTAATTCTTGTATTATGTGAAGGACTAAATAACACTTCCTTATTTATTTTGTCCATACCATTCATGATTTTGTAGACCTCTATCATGTACCCTCTTAGTTGTCTCTTTCCTAGCTGAAAAGTCCCAATCTTATTAATCTCTTCTCATATGGAAGCTGTTCCATTGCCCTTTTCTGAACCTTTTCCAATTCCAATATATCTTTTTTGAGATGGGGCGACCACATCTGCACACAATATTCAAGATGTGGGTGTACCATGAATTTATATAGAGGCAATATGATATTTTCTGTCTTATGGTCTATCCCTTTCTTGATGATTCCCAACATTCTGTTAGCTTTTTTTACTGCTGCTGCACATTGAGTGGATGATTTCAGAGAACTATCCATTATCCACAAGATCTCTTTCTTGAGTGGTAACACCTAATTTAGACCCCATCGTTTTATATGTATAGGTGGGATTATGTTTTCCAATGTGCATTACTTTGCATTTATCAACACGGAATTTCATCTGCCATTTAGTTGCCCAGTCATCCAGTTTTGTGAGATCCCTTTGGAACTCTTCGCAGTCTGCTTTGGACTTAACTATCTTCAGCAGTTTTGTATCATCTGAAAATTTTTCCACCTCTCTGTTTACTGCTTTTTCCATTCATAGATTGCAAAGCCAGAAGGGACCATTGTGGTCATCTAGTCTGACCTCCTATGTCGCACAGGCCATAGAACTTCCCCCAAATAATTCCTAGAGCATATCTTTTAGAAGAAAATCCAGTCTCAACACAAAACCCCTCTCTTTTCTGCATACTGTTGTCAGCCCCTGAATTCTGTTCCACTTTCTTTTATTTCTCCCCTTTTTAGTGGCAAAATGGTAAACAGGACAAGAGGGAAATGGAGGAAAGGGTGGGGGATGGAAATGGGAAGGAAACCTGAAAAACAAATAAATGTTTGGTTTTTTTGGTTGAAAAACAGAAAATTATATATGCCCCCATATACTCTTTACAAATACTCTTTCGGTATTTGAATTTAGACCATTTTTCACTGAAAAATGTTTTTACTGAAAAATGTCAACCTTGTTTCCTGTTCTATGTATCCGAGAAGTGAGAAACGGGATTTGCTTGCTACAAAAGTGACTTGTAGATGGGACCCACACAGGCTTACCAGAGCGTTTTAAACAGTGGGTGACTTCTGGTCACAATTTCCCTGGAGCAATGGAGTGCAGAATGGTAAACATATAGGTCAACTCTGGAGTGACCAGGGCCGTATAGGGTAGCAATGAATGGACTGCTTGCACTGGTTCAGTTATATTGGAATTGAAAAGCCTCCACATTTTCATCAATTTGATTGAACTCCAACAAAAATAGTGCTACTCCTATTAAAAACACAGTAATTATATTTAAGTACAGAGATCTATCAGTGGGAGACGAATCTGTGTTTGGGTGCATGCCAGCTCCCACCAAATTAAGGAGACTAATATTAATGCAACTTCTATGTGTAGCCCATCCCTTAGAATCATAGAATATCAGGGTTGGAAGGGACCCCAGAAGGTCATCTAGTCCAACCCCCTGCTCAAAGCAGGACCAATTCCCAGTTAAATCATCCCAGCCAGGGCTTTGTCAAGCCTGACCTTAAAAACCTCTAAGGAAGGAGATTCTACCACCTCCCTAGGTAACGCATTCCAGTGTTTCACCACCCTCTTAGTGAAAAAGTTTTTCCTAATATCCAATCTAAACCTTCCCCACTGCAACTTGAGACCATTACTCCTCGTTCTGTCATCTGCTACCATTGAGAACAGTCTAGAGCCATCCTCTTTGGAACCCCCTTTCAGGTAGTTGAAAGCAGCTATCAAATCCCCCCTCATTCTTCTCTTCTGCAGGCTAAACAATCCCAGCTCCCTCAGCCTCTCCTCATAACTCATGTGTTCTAGACCCCTAATCATTTTGTTGCCCTTCGCTGGACTCTCTCCAATTTATCCACTGCCTCTCTCCTTATGCTTCAGTTGTGGTCAGAGGAGACCCCTTACTGCAGATCCACTGGTGTAAGAGAGAAGGGGGAGCTGGCAACATGTTCTTCATTAGAGACTGGACCCTTTGGACCTGGCTTCTCCTCCTAATGACAGATTTGCAAAGGTATATAGGTGCCAAAATGTACAGATAGGCAGTTAGTGCAATTTACAAAAGCATTTAATAATTTCATTGTGAGTTAGGTGCCTATCCTGCTTAGGTACTTCTGAAATCCCACTAAGCACCTTTCTGCATCTTTAGGTACCCACATAATTATCAAAATCTGGCCCCTGATCTGTAACAGCCTGTGTTTGTTAACTTTCATAACCCTTTATTGCAAGAGCCATCTTTCCTCCCTCACCCATATGGAAATGGGTAGGTCTGGGAAGCAATGGGGTGGAACTTTGGTATTCTGAAGGGAAGTAAATTCATTTTTGTTATGTTGATGTTGCAGAGTAACTGAAGTGTCTGTATGTGTACATTTAGAAGTTTGTCTGATGTGCCCCAGGAGTCGGATTGTTGCCCTTTTATTCTGGTAAAAACCAGTAAAACACTTCCAGTATTACCTCCCATCTCATTCTTTAGGCAACCTAGCATCATTTGCTTTTGTGATCACGGCTGCACATTGTACAGAAGTCATCACTGAGCTGCCCACAGTGACATCCAGGTCTCTTTCCTGGAAGTACCTGCATGGCAAATATCAGTTGTTTCAAGTGAGACTGAGGGAACATTTATTAGCATGAAACTATAATTATGGTGGAGAAGACACTTCCATTTTAAGATCTTATTTTCAGGCACTCATGACATTTTCCAGGAGAAAAAATAATTGAAATGTCAAATTCTTAGGTCAAAAGTGAATGTTTTTGGAAAAATTGACAGGACTCTGACTGTATTTAGATATGTGAATCTGAACAGAAAAGCACTTGTTCACCTGTCATACATAAAAGCTGATATAGACTTGGGCCCCAATCTTGCAACCAAGAAGAAATTTTTAGTCCCTTGTTCCTGTGCAGTGCCTCAGAGGAGCCAATGTGGATGCAAGGGTATTCCCACAGGGATATGATTGCAGGGTTAGGGCCGTAATCCTGGAAGATAATTAGGCACTGATCCAGCAATAAACTCCAGGGGCTCAGACTCCTATTCCTGTTGGAGCCCTGTTGACTCAAATGGGGCTCTGTGCAGGCACAAGCGTTCACCTGCACAGGCGACACTGAAGGAGGAGGGTGGGGGCAAAGGGGCTCAGCATCTTTCTTGAGTTCAAGGAAACTTTAACTTTACCAATGACAGAGATGACAGCCCTTTGAAAACAGCAGTGGTGCATACACAGTGTGTCTGTTTTCTTACCTGTTTTCATACTGGCTTCACAATGAGGTGTGAAGCTCAAGATAGAAGCATGCTTGTTTTATTTCCATAATTACGCTTTCATATTAAACACATGGTTTGCCATGAGACAGAACTTTCACATAAATGGACTCTCTGTGCGTACAAATGTGTGATGAAAGTTCTAGTGTCTTCACTTTGTTTAATTTTTTAATTCAGGGAAATTAAATGCAAAAACTTCACTAGTACAACATTAAGGAATAGAACTGAATTGAACAAAAGACAGCAAATGAAAAATTATGGTTCCCACAGCAACTGTGACTATGACACAGAGCAGACACACACACACACACACACAAAATATGGCATTCAAGTTAACACTATCTGAAATACGAACTTCTAAATATGTTCAAGAGGGCTGAGTGATGACTGCTGTGAGAAACATAATTTTAAGTTTCCTGACTTTGGGCAATTAAAATCTCAACCGGGATGTTGAATTAGCATAGTTTTTGCATTTAATTTATTGCTTTACTTAAAATCTATGTGCATTGATTGCTTTTTAACATTTCTCACCTTTTGATGTCATTTATTTTTGTAAGTAAAAAAATCAGAACAGCATTCCCAATGTCAGTCACCTTCCCTCTCCCAGTTAAGGGGAAAAAAGAAAGGGGGGAAATAAAAGCCTCCCTTGAGCAGTGCTTTGTAGAATCCAAAAAAGGAAAAGTGCTAGACTCCGTGATGTCCACATACTCAGCTATTGCCAATCTATTTTACCTGGAAGCCAGTGGAACACTCCTAAGTGGCTTGTTATGCATTTTCAACTTAAATATGAGATTTAATTTTGTGTGTTTTGGGATTCATGGTAGTGTTTATTATTATTTATCATTTTGATCCAGCTGAGGTTCATTTACTGTGGTTACTCACATCTGGGCTAGGTTAACCCCTCGGTGTGTGTGCATCCCCTGGGCTACCTCTGCAATGAGGACGTACCTCGTGCTATTCAGTGGGACTATGCTTGGGAGCAATCCCTTCACCCATTGTTCTGTGCAATGCTGGGGACTAACTAGACGACGTCCAAAGAAGTAAGAGATGCACCATAAGGTTTTTCATTCCTTTTCTGTGTCTGGCTTTTAGCCAGCCTTGCTTGTTTTGTGTTTTTTAGCTTGTGCCCATTTGCTTGTGTGTAGCCCTTGCATAATATTGTTTGTCCTTTGCCTGATTTCTCTGTTTGTATTTTAACTTTCCTAGTTTTTTGGTTTTTGTTTTCAACCCTTTCCCCATTTATATTTTTAACTACTTCCTATATAATTAACCCTTGCTTCTCTTATTAGCCTTTCCCTAGTGTTTTTCAATCCCCATTCCCTAACAGAGCCATCACATTTCTTTTAACATAAGGACCCTGTCTCACCATGGATAAATCAGCCTTTGTCCCAGCTCATTCTCCTGAGCCTTCCAAAGAGATCCACCCCTCCCTTTTCACCCACCCTTATGTGGGTTCATATCCTTTTGAAGACTCCAGTTATGAAAGTCTAAAGAGAAAATAGCTTAGTGAAGATTTTCCAGATGGTGTCTGGTTGTTTCTCGGGTTCTGAAGCAGTGAGATTCATTAGCTACTGTTGGTGCTGCTGAGGTCTGCTTCCTTCCAGGAATAAAACCTGTTAAGTTTAAACAAACTAGTAATCATGAAATTCTGCAGAATCAATCCAATTTCGAGTTTGCCGCAAAATGTGAAAACCTAGAATTTGCAGCTTTATTGTGAATGTTTCAAATGTCCCTAAGATAATGCCCCAGTAAGCGTGAATCCAGCATACTTTTATAAAAAGATGCAAAACTACTGAAAGTGAGATCTGATCTAAGGTAGTGGGAGTCGCAGTAATGATGAAAACTTTTTTAAAAAAGATGTTTTGTTTTGACGTTTCCCTTTACTGTGCAGGTGAAATTAATTTTGATAAAATCATTACCATGCATTCTGACAAAGTGAATTTTGTAAAACCTTGCACTTCATTCTAAGGACAAATAGCAGATGGACAAATTTATTTTGTTATAACCTTTGTTTCATCCCAATGGCAAAATGCATTTTGTCAAACTTCATAATGCCCACAAATGACATTTCATCACATTTTTGTCAACAGAATGTAATTTTACTCCAGTCATTCTGTCAGCAAAGAGAAATACCATAAAATACCTTTGCCCACAAACATAAATTATGTGTTGATTGTGTTTGTACAGAAAATGGAAGTATCAAAACTTCTTCTGTAGAGACAATGAAGACAGATAACATTCATTTGTGGACAAAATATGAATGTTACAAGCAGCAATTCATAATCTCTAGGTTAGCCAGAGGACATGGCACACATGGAATTTACAGTAAAAGGAAGATGGAATGTGTTAGTGTATGCTCATTCAGGCCCTAATCCAAAACCCTGTGAATTCTTTGTAAAGACTCCCATTGACTTCAGTGGGTTTTGGAGCAGGCGTTCTAAGTGCAGCATTGCCTGTATGTAAAATAAAGGGTCCTATTCTGAATTCATTCACACTGATTGACTTTCATGGAGTTAGTTCTGATTTACACCAGTGTAAGAGAGAAGAATCTGGCCCAGTGAGTTTTTTCATTAGCTGTGTGATGTCAGAAGAATATGAGGTTATAGTTTAAGTTTTCTGCTTTTTTCTAAATAATTCCTGAAGAGCAACAAGAAAGCTGTTGTTATGGAAATGTATTCTTTGAAAACTAGAAATGCACTTATGTTTATCCTCTTACAGTCAAAGACATTGCTCAGGGTCGTGAATATTCTTATTCTTGGCATTATATAAAAAGTGCAAAGTATCTTAGGGTCATAGAGTGATCATCAAGATCTCTATATTCCCCTTCTTAATATATAAACACATCTTATTGTCTATTCCTTCTTTATCACTATCGACTAGATCTGGTAAGACACTGCAAAGTAGCCTCAAACATTTCTTTGAATTCTGAATGGCCATTAAGTTAACTCATATTCTGCCTTTTGCTCACTATTCACAAACATTTCCACAGACAGAATTTTGTTCACCCAAATGTTTGGGGAAAGGCTGTTCTTTGTTTGGATACTTCCTCGTCAAAAAGTGTGTCCTCCAGTCAGTGAGCAGAAACAGTACAATGTGATTTAGGTGACCAACTACACACTACAAATAACTAATAGTGACTAGTCAAAAGGTACAGAAGGCAAAAAAACCCTCCAAACAACAAACCACCCAGAGGGTGAAATATATTTGCATGAATGATTCATTGAACAATTATGAACAGTGAATAAATTTTTAAAAGTCAGCCTGTTTGCAAACAGAAAAAAGGGGTGAATATAGTGTGGACTGAAATTAAGGAGACTTGAGTTGCAGTCCCAGCTCTACCACTGGCTTACTAGGTCACCTCAGGTAAATCACTTCATTGCTCTGTGCCTCAGTTTCCCCATCTCTGAAATGGAGTTAATGAGACTAATCTCTTTTGTACAGCACTTTGAGATCTAAAGATAGATGCTAGGTAAGTAAATGACTAATTGGACCAGCTCTGTTGTACATCCTTCTGTCTTCTTTTCTGTCATTCAGGCTCTAAAACTTTCTCTCATTTTCCTCCCTATCCACACTGTTGCTGGATCCTGATGGGCTTTCCTCCATCATGTGTCCAAAATCTTTCCCTTTTTACCCATAGTGACACAATTTTGGTGTACAAACCTCACCTTGCCTTGATTACTGCAAACTGTCCTGCCATTGGCCTTCCTAAATCCCTACATTGTGCTCAATAAAACTATCCAAAATGCTGTTGCTAAAATCATCTACCTTGTCAGCTGCTCTCGCTGTGCCTTTGCATAGGCATATGCTAGCTCCCTTGGGTCCATGCATTAGCTTCTGACCTTTTTGTGTACCACATTCAAGCTTCTCATTTTCTCCTCTGCAATTCCATCTTTACCTACAGCCCATCCTTAGTTGCCTACATTCTACCTGCTGGCCTTGACGCTCCCTTTGTCTTCTCCTCTCCCAAGCTACTCGGGGCCTTTAATCCCATTGCCCACATGGCTAGAACATAATCCCTGATCCTGTGTACATGTGTTTCCTCTAAACTTTTAACTTTGGTTGGCTTTTACCATGGCTGGAGTGCCTCCAGACACTGCCCAACTGTGAATGTATTAAATAAAATAAGAATGGATATTCATTAAATGCCTTACCTTCGGACCCCCTCTGACTTTGAGGGAACCTCTGAGATTTTCTCAGTGCCTGACTACTAGGCATCAGGGAATCATCCTACTGAAGAGTGATAGCCTTTTCTTTACCCATAATATTTTATCCAGCTCTTTGCTTCCTGAGTAAACCCAAAAATGGATTACTTCATTGTGATATACAGCAATTTTTCTATAACCCTGAAGACATAATCTCAAACTTGGTTTTAAGACCAAAATGAAAATCTATTAAATTTATAACTTAATCAGAGTAAGAAGGAGGCGTGAACAGCTAACTTTGGTATCTTGCATATCACTGTAAATGCAACTCATTGAGACACACCAGGGAGCTATATTTCACAGGAATCTTCAAACAGCAGGTGCGGACTATTTGAATCTTACATGAAAATTGAAAATTTTTTAGAAGAAAGGACAAATCAACTTCTAACACTTTGTAGCTGGAAAGTATGTTAGCTATTAATTCTATAACCACAACAAAAGAGGTTTTATATTAATCTGTAAAAATACACTGTAAATTGTGACTAAATTCACACATGTAACTCTTAGATGCTTGTTGTTGAAATCTCCAATACGGCATGCAAATATTTTTTTCATGTCATTTCTTGATTAAATTTAGATTTAATTTTGTTCATGCAAAATATTGCCGGGGAGGCATAGTATATATGCAAATTGTTTAAATCTAGATTTGTGCACAGGTGATAGCTGTTTTAGTGCCATAGAGCCATTTTTAAATATAGGCTTAAGTGTCAGTATCACTTATGATTTTCCATTCAGCAGGCAAGTGAGGGACAGAGAGGAGATGTATTAATAAAAATAGTGTATAATCAGATATACGGTCCAGTAGCATTGACTTGAAATCCTAAGGATGAAAACCTGACCTCACTCACTGAAGTCAATGGAAGTTTTGCCATTGATTTGAGTGAGGCCAGAATTTCACTCTGTGTATCCTGGGTGAGCTTGGAGTGATTTAAGTATTATATACACAATCAAAGAAACAGATTATTTTAGAATAAATATTATGCAGGCAGTGAGGACTAGTGGTTAAAGTACAAGACTGCAGGTGAGGATTGCTGGCTGCAGCTCCTTTATTATTTATTTTATTGTAGCCCCTTTGAGCCCTGGTCGTGGAACAGGACCCCCATTGTGCTAGGAGCTGTTTTCTTTTTTTTCCCCTTTGTTATTTGTACTCTCGTAGTTTGGCACTGTATGAACATATCACAAAGAGATGGTCTTTGCCCAAAATAGCTTACAGCCTAAGTTTCTAGTTCTGACTCTGCAACTGACGCATTGTGACCTTGGAAGTCATTTAACTTCTCTGTACCTCAGTTAACATACCTATTATGGCTTCTATTGTTAATTATATTACTGTAGTGCCAAGGAACCCAAATCAAGGATGAGTGCCTCATTGAGCTAGCCACTTTACGGACAAGTAACAAAGAAGATAAAATATATCGCAGAACTTAAACTTTCTTAACACACAGGAGTGTTGTGCAGCTTAATTAATGTTTGTAAAGTGCACTGAATTCCAGCCGGATGAAAGGAGCTATATAGGAACAAAGTATTTTATTTTCTTTATTTTAATTTATTTTGGTATCATGTTCTTGAACTTCATCTCTTCCACTCACTTTGTCTGACTTTGCAATCTCTCATGTTATAGACTGTAATGTTTTGTTCCCCCTTGTATTTGTAAAAGTTAACATTTTTTAAATGAAAAGAATTACTAATATAAAAATATCCATCTGTCTCTAGGAGTTTCTTCTTTCATACATTTCCTTTTCATATTATGCTGGTTCACAAACAGGCTGCAGGTAGCTCTTAATAGAGACATGGGAGATTAAATATTAGTCTTTACTGAACACTGATTGGCTGCTAGATTGTATGAAAAACTACAGGGAGCTTCCATCAAGCACTGATTGGCTGTATTATAGCGGTCACTCTGAGAGCTTCCAATCAACTTCACTGTTGAAATGGCTGTGGTTAATTTGCATACAGCTGGGTAAGAGAAGTAGGCACGCTTTCCCCCCTTATATGGCTTTGACTTTCCCAGGGCAAAATTGAGTTACTTTTTGAGCAGTTTTTAAGAGAGCATGGGCTGTTAAATATCAGTTGAGCTGGCAATGCTGCCTTCCCACTGCTTCATTCTAAGTGAAAATAAGGCCAAAATAAAAGCCCCTTTTCCTCTTTTATTTTTTGTGTTACTAATTGCTATATTACAGCATTTTCCAAAACTAATTACATACCATTTGGCTGAATTAGCAGAGTGCAATACTGATCATGGTTTATTACACAGTGATGGCACAGGGAAAAAAAAAGTAATTGAATTCAAACACTTGCCATTTTGTGTATTTATACTAATGCAGGTCACATATAAAGAAAGTACATGATAGCCAGCAGCAGTGTTTAAAACAAAATCTCTTCCCCATAAAGGAATGAGTAGAAATCATTTGTCATATGTTTCCCTTAATTCATAGCTACAAAGCATTTTAGAATTGCTTGATGTAAATCTGTCTTATCCATTTGACAACTCTGATATTGAGTCATTCATTTTTATTCTATGACTTTAAATACTATATTGCACTCAGAGATGGGTGGCTAAAGTGCTAGTTTTTGACTATGGCTTGAATGTAATGCTAGCTTTTGACCCTAGCTCAAGTCCCAAGGAAACTCAGTTTGGCAGTCTCATTTCAATTCATAGTGAATAGCTGTTCACATAAAAAAACCCAGCACCTACCATTTGTCATAGTTGGCAGCTTCTGCTTAAGAATGGACCAGAACTGCATTACCATGGAAACTAAATTACCTCCTCCTACTTCTGGCTCAGAAGGTGATTTCAGCTGGTTGTGACGGTTTTGTTTCTCTAATAGGGCAATGGGGGGAAAGTCGGGAGAGCCCGCAATACATTTGACTAGTATTTGCTCTCACTTTTGAGTACTGCCTGACTTTTAACCTTCATGATCAGACAGTCACTGAAAATGGACAAAGGTGTTATGAGTTGAAGGATCAATTAAAGTCTACTCATTACCAGCCTGTTTCTAGTTTTCTAGACAGTAGGCCAAATTCTGTTCTCACACTGAGGTACATGATTGCTGCTGTTTATAATTTATTTATATTACAGTAGTGCCTGCGGACGCCAACCAAGACCAGGGCTCCATTGTGCTAGAAGCTGTATTTACACATAAGTAGAGACTATCTCTGCCCCAAGGAATCTACAACCTAAATAGACAAAGGAAGTATCTTTACCCTCATTTTACAGATGGAGAACTGAGGCACAAAGAGATGGTGATTTTCCCAGTGTTACATAGGAAACACGTGTCAGAGTTCACAATTAAATCCAGATCTCTTCAGTCCCAGTCTGGTGCTATAACCACAGGGCCATCCTTTCTAACTTCAGTGGAATTACTCCCTATTTATATCAGCGTAACTGAGAACAGAATGTAATATCATTTTGTTTCCTATCATTTGCCAAAAGTTTGCTGATGCATAGAGCTATATTTTATTTAGGGCTGCTCAGTCCTGAAATGAACAAGCATAATGGATTAGGGATCAATGTTTACAGGACACTGAAAATTTTAAAGGTTAATTACATACCATAGGTTGATTTTGTAATTGTAAACAAGAACTCTTTGCTGTAACCACTCTGTCCTCCAACAAGCTGCTTTAAATAAACAAAATATTGCATCACTGTGCTGTGCTGTATATGCCACTCATCACAGTTCAAGCCCTCCCTCTCTGATACTGCTTTTCAGCAAGTTATATGCTAATAGAAAGACTTAAAAATAAATAAACACACAAAATGTGGAATAATATGGATCATGTCATAAATTCATAGAACTAGAAACTCAGCAAACTGAGACAAAAGGAGTTATGACTGAACTAGCACAGTGGCTCCTCAGGACTGTGACAACTGTGTGCATCACAGCTCTGGTTTGATTCCCTGGGCTAACTTTGGAATTCAGAAATGAATGGCATGTGAGGGAAAGTTCAGATATCAGCCTTGATAATTATGCTGGCTTCGGCTTTCTGAGATAACGACTCAACACAGGCTACAACATCTTTCCAAAAGGCTGGTAAAATCAAGCAAAATAAACTGAAATGTGGACAGCTAGGTTCTGCATATTGATGCAATGGTGACTGCATCTGCTGATTGGAAAACTGGGAGTTGGAAGAGAGAGGGGATGTAGAATTGCACTGATCTGTGCTGGCCAGATCAGAATGCACTGGTGTTAAGACCCATTTGCTATCTGCCTAGGCACTTAGCATGGTGAGGAACACACACTATATCTGAATGTGAGTTAAACACCTGGCATAAACATAAACACCAATATATCTGTAGTGTTCAGAGCTGTGTGTTGCAGAGCAGTATAATTCCAAGAGATACTCATTAAATATAGGCCTGGATTCGTAAAACAATGCTGTATTGTCTCTGGAATGCCAGGAGACTTTATTCTGAAGAAGCAAATATCTATATTTGTACAAAGCTGTTGGCCTAGATTGTCCCATATTACCCATATTAAAAGCCCCCAGTGGGAACTTCTTATTTGGAAACCTCATTTTGGAATTGTGGAGGAGTGGTCATCATGGGGTTAACCATAGTATTAGAAAATGGAGCCATGCGTGACCCCTCCCTACTTTGTTTGTCAGTGGGAGTTCCTTCTCCTCTTCCAGTCTGTTGTGATGCAGTTGAATAAAGTAGCAAGTTCCCAGCCTGCAGTCCTGTGAGTAAAGTGTTGTTTTTGTTTAACTCCTAGAGAGTTTTCCAGAGTATCCCATGGAGGGGGTTGCCATCTCCAAACTTAGCAGATCCTAGGGATCAACGGGAGAGACTAGAGTTAGCTGTAGGAGGCTCTCTGTCTATTCCCTGCAGAGATTTTGCCCCCCTTCTCTTTTCAACCTTCTCCACACCCCTTAACAAGGGACTTCCCTTGGTCCTGGTAGCTCCCCGGGTCTGTCTGAGGCGTGGCTGGAGTGAGGCTATGATTGCACTAACCTTCCTGGTTAACTTCCAGAGAGAGGAGGACGGTTGTCCCACCTGTTAGGCTCTCAGCTCATCTTGACTCCCTGCTCTCTCTGTGTGGACACCAGACAGGCCCTCTGCAGAGGGAATAGTATTAAGGCGCCCTGAGCTCCTCTTTCACATGGAGGAGAGGAAATGTGCAGAGGATCTACCCAGATGAAGTTCTGGCCCATTGTTGTTGTTTTCAGATGGGGACAATGTATTTGGCACGGTGCAATATACCCAAAATGGAAAAAAGAGCCTCCGGCCCTCAAGAGTTTGCAGTCTAAGAGACACACAGAAGACAGATCTCACTAGGAAAAACAGAGAGGGGAATAACATGGTGTTTGAGTTTGTCTCCTCCTTTTTGTATGTGTCCTTCCTGGTAAGTGTCTCAGATCACTGCAGTAGCTGTTTTGCTCTTCTATATTCCATCCATTTGTGGGCTAATCACCAAGTTGTAGGTAAGACCTTTTAATAGATGGACTAAAAATAAAACTACAGTTGGCTCTGAGCCTTTGAAAACCCATCTCCTCCTCAGGCCATGGGAAAGCAGAGCAAGGGGTAGCACTTCATAATTAATTGTGAATTTATAATTAGTTCTGAATTCTGAATCAACACCCTGCCTGGTATTTGTGCTGCTATTCCCTCAGCTTTCCCACAGCCTGCTGGACAGAGAGAGAGCGATTCTTGAAAGTTCATGGCCTTTTATTTTCAATTTGCATTTTTGTCTAATAAGTTTAACGTACAGCTCTGGTTGTTGTTAGTTTATGTATTTACAGAACTAGTTTGGTGACCATATCTCAGTCCTTCGGATTATATATGCAAATACAAGCAAAGCATACCCATCCCAATATATCATATAGTAATCATTTGTTAGTTTGAATGTTGGTTGGCTCTTTCAACCTATCAATAATAATGCAAAATACTTGTTATTTACCTTGAACAATCTGATGTTTATCTTAACACACAAACAAAATAAACTCCCCATGGTGTAGTGTAAATGCAACAAAAGTTCTTTCCCTGCAAAATTCTGCAAGGAGTTGGGAGGAGAGAGGGATTTTAAAATACACACTGAAGACGGTAGAATTCCCACTGTCCTCAGTGGGAGCAGACTGAGGTTAACACTGAATACTTTGGAAAATCCCACCTGTAATGTCTGCAGAGTTCATTATAGGGAGCAAAATTTTGTATAAAGCCCAGCAGGGACATACAGAAATTTTTAGCAGCTTTTTAATAGTCTCCACTGTGTGAGTGTGTAGAATTTAATTTGTGGTTCTGATACACTTTCTATTAATTCACCTTTCTTCCCCCTCCTCCCTCCCGAAACTGGGCACACAGCCCATGTTTGAACTCGCACTTTTTTTTTAAAAAAAGCAGCAGTGAAAAAAAATCCTCAGGTAATTATTTATCTTGGGCATGGAGGGAGGATGGAAGACTAGGTAAGCCTTAGTTAAAGTAATTAACATTCGATTGACATACTAGCACTTTTGAGATCAATCTTCTCTTGATGTAGTCCTAAACCAGAGTGTGGTTAAATGCAATGTTATTTATTATCTTTGCTTTCCATTGTATTGGGGTAAGAAAGCTCACGTTTCTTTGTAACAGAGACATTTAGAAGCGTTAAGACCCAGTGCAGGTTTCTACCACAGTAATACACTTGCAAGCATAGGTTATATTTATTCTGTGTTACATCAAGGGCACATTGCTTTGTAACTGGAATTAAACAGTTTATCTGGAGGTTTATGTCCAAATAATGAAGATGTCTTTAAAGAGTATAAAAGGACTATTATGTTAGCTATCAAGTCTTGAAGGGGTAAAAAGATGCTACCCGCTCCCTCTGGTTATTACACATACATAGCTACTTTTATGTAAATCAGGCAATGAGGAGAGCTGACAAGATTGTGACATAAAAGGATTTCACCTTTTTCACTGAAACATGGCTTTGTTGTAAAGTAACAGTGTATTAGTTCTCTGCAAAGAAAAAGAAAGGGATGCTGTTGAAAATCCCATAATTAGCAGTTTAAGGTATAAGCCATATAGAATGTTCTGTTCTGCTTTAAGCCCCCTAATTAGCTTTCTAGGATCTGTTTAAAAGCAACAGACGTCCATCCTTATCACTAAATAATGATTCACAAATAAACTCTTTCTCAAATACATCTTAGGAAAACACGAGGTTATTAGTTGGCAGAGTTAAGCTCGGCTGAATGGCTGAAAAGCACACAAAAAACTACAGAAGTTCTTTTCAGAATCTTGTTCTTTTTGGTTTTAGTTCTCCAAAGCTTGATTTAACAAGAGGAGAATACAGTATTCAGTTACTCAACTCTAAGCTCTTTTCATGTTTTGTCTTTGAAATGAAAATAGTCTTTTGGAACAAATATCTGCTCGATCAGATAACCGCATGCTTGTCATCATAACGGAGCTCTGGGAGGAAGGGTGGGTGAGGATTTTTCTGCAATACATTTAGAACACAGAGCTGGCACTAGATCAAGAATCAATTCCTCTGATATTGAAATATTGGTCTTGCATGGGCACTATGATTTAAATGCTTATCATTCTTGACTTTGTAGGCTACGTACATTCTATAAACATTTTTTCACATGGGCATGAGGATAAACATAATTGCAGCAGCCTAGCCATTTGTAACAGAAAAAAACAAAGGGTGTGTGTGTGTGTGTGTGTGAGATTACCCATTGCCACATTTGTGTACAGCCTGGTATTTTTTAATAGCCAGAATTATGCAGTGTTGTACCCCTGACTGTAAATACTGGTCTCATTGCTTAGTTTATCTGGGTGTTCACAATAGTGTTAAACGAAAGAAAACACAAATAAAATACTAAAACAATTATTAAAACATTAACAATCTTTGATGTGAAATAAAAAAAGGTAAAAATAATTTCTAATAGGCAATCAGAACACCTATTCAGTTAGCAACTCTGTTTAATTAGCATTATCGTATGCTTCAGTGAGGAAGACAATGGATCTTGTGTGTGTGCAAGTGGAACGCATTTGCATTTCATAGATGATTAAAATAGATTTGATTGCATTTGTCTGAAGCCTAGCAAGTGGGGGCACATCTGCTGCATTGGAAGTACTACTCTGTGTTTCCTAGAACTAATGGAGTTCACAGAGTTACTGTGCAGTAGGCTTTTACTTCTGGAAGTCCCATTGCACCTTCTGTTGTGTGTCCTGCTTCATTGTTAGCCCTTGAGAGTCCTTTTTAAAAAGAATTGATGTAAAGTAGTGCAAGATGGGAAGGATACAGTGCAGTGAACTTGTCTTCATTGGTTTATGTGAGAGCCCTTGGGCTTTTTGCTACGTCAGGGTGGGATTTATAAGGCGAGATGAAAGGTAATTCAAGTCATTAATTTGTGTTAAGAGCTGGCAGAACACCAACACTGTGTTTAATCTCACTATAGAAAAGTTGGCACTTTCTGAGCTATAGGAATGAGGGTCCTGATTGGTTTCCCTCCCCTTGATGTAAATATTTTACCAAAGTGTGGTTTGCAAAGGAGACTTTATTTACTAGAAACATAAAGTTGATTTCATGTACTTGGGACAAAAACATTCAAGGGCTTTAAAGATGATATAGTAAGCTGCATAAAATCAATTAACTATATTAAAAGGTACAACATTTTTTTTAATTACCTCCCCTTCTAAAACTGCTGTTATAAATATATACCCTACAGCGGCTGTACCCATACTTGTCCTTTGCCCTGGATCACTTTACCTGAATATCTGCAGTATTGACCATAGCCCTCTATATATGTGTCTATGTATAATTTCCTCCGGCACAAACAAGGGCCTGGGGAAGGGGCTGAGCTCCCACCTCCTTGCACCTCTCACAGGAACAGCTGGGAGGCCAAATCCTAGCAAACTCACCTCTCTAACATGCAACCTATATGGGGGTCCTAGCAGCACTGGAAGGAGCTTCAGTGGCTTTAAAGTCCCAGCTCCTTAAGCTCTTGCCAGTAGTTAAGAGCAATATCAACTGGGGTCAGGAGGTCAGGGTGAATCCAGGGTCACCAGCCTCCCACCACAACTCAGTCAGTCAGAAGTCACATGAGACAAAAAGGTTCCAGAGGCCTCCGTTCCTTGCCACTAGCCCACATGGAGTCCCAGGTGTTGAGGGAGAAGCTCCAGAGATGGCCTTAAAGTCATAAGATTTGATATTCCTGCTTTGAGGGAGGAGTGACAAATAGAGTGGGTGCTGCTAAGATCTCAGTGTTTGCCAGTTGGCTATGATGGTGGTGTCTAATCTACATACAGAAAGATACCACGATTACTGCAGCTAGCAGGTAGATGGGGCAGTGAATGTTGAGTTTTTAACAGTGCTCACCACTGTATTGGATCTTTCCTCTAGTGTGATCCCATATGCTTGATGCTAACATATGATGCCACCCTCTCTATATTTGTCTCCCCAGGTCAGTAAAGAAAAAAGTAAATGCGTCTGCCTGCTTCTCTCTCTTGCCTGCCCTTGTCTACATCTTGCCTCTCCTTATTTCCTACACTCGCAAGACTCTTGATTTTCTATCCCCTTTGTGTTCTGTGCACTCACCTTTACATGTTCTTCCACGCTGTCCCTTACTCTCACAACAATCTTCCTCTTTCATGTCCCAAATAACCTCCTTTCCTCATAGCAATCCCTTCTAAAGACACTTTCTTCTGACATTGCATGTATCAAAGGGCAAGTTCAAGATAAATTAGCTTGAGTAGTAAACAGTCTGGAGAATAGTTGTCTTCAACAGATAAAATGATACTATTGTCCTAGATAGCAATATTTTGGACGAGCTGGATATATTCAGTGAAAGGGTTTTGAGCATGGCTTTCTAAAAGGAATATGTTTGTGAGTTCTATCCCATTTTAACTTGTGGGCTTTGGGTCAGGCCATGTCTTTTCCTCAGACCTGATTCTGCTGCCCTCACTTTTGTAGAGTTGTACCTTTGTTGTGTGAATAGAGCCAACAGAATCCTTGGGATTACTCACAGGGTAAGGGACTGCTCCAAATGAATAAGGGTGATAGAAACTGGTCCTGTATGTTTAAAGGGGCCAGATGAATGAAGTGATGTTTGAGCCCAAGTAGCTCCTTCCTGGTGAAGCTCAACAGCCAGAAAGGCTAACGGGCAATGTCCTACCTTCCTAAAAATGAGGCCAAGTTTGCACAGCCTAATTTTCTTTGTTGGTTTTAAAATCCTAATATATATATATATAGATCCATAGATGCAAAGTTTGGATCTAGAGCTTTCCATTAGTGTGGGAGTATGGATGATCTTCTGTTTCATGATTGTGGTCTGGAATAATGTCTAGTCTTTGTAAAAAATGTATGCATAGTAGATAAAGTAGAAATTTGAAAGGTTTTTTTTTTTTTTGGTCATTGGAAGAAATGTATTGGAAACACTTTGAGACCCACTGACTCACAGTAATAGCAATCTGTTGATTCTAGGGCCTTATAAAATGGAAAAGGACAAGTCTTATAAGGTCTGGAGGGGAGAAATGTAGTGAATCTGGCCCCAACATCCAAATTTGCCTTTGGAGGGTAAATATAGACTTCTGTCTGAATGGCTGAGATGTCTAACATATACCTGAGCCACAGAGTGACAGCTCCACTCTCCCTTGTAGGAGTTTGTAGCTGGCAGCATTTTTCCAAACTATATTATGGAAAAAATATATAAAAATACTAAACTGGGAGATGTATAAATATGAATAAAAGGTTGTCTTTTGTGAATTTGATTCAATAATACATATTACTGAGTGTTGTATATAAAAATTACACACTTTTTTAGCATGAACAAATTAAAAAAAAAACTGTCCACCATCCACTGCTAAAAGTTTTGCCTCTAAATTATATTTGTTTCTATTTAACTTTACCCCTTGGCAGTTATTTGCATATATTTAACCTATGTGCTACTGTGTGATACTGAGTAGTACTGTAGAAAGTCCATAAACTTGTTAGTTATAACTCCATTTTTACTACTCATCTGTTCATACTTTAGCAGGGATTTGTCATATACTGTACATGCTCCTCATAATATATTGTTTCTTTACTATGGATCTTTCAGTTTATGTGCTGGAGAGACTTTTGGAACAGAAGCCATTTTAACCTGAACTTTATGCTGAGTTTGTCTCTGATTTAGTGTCTCTAACAATTCAGACCATGGAGCCACAGTTCAAGTTCTTCTTCAACTACTCATCTTTACTGCAAGAATAGCAGCAGAATAGAAAAACACAACTGAGTCCCTTGGACATTATTTCAATGGAAAAATTCACAAGCCTTAAGAAGCATGTGACCGACACCTGGTTACAGAGCTCCCTTTTATAAATGGCTAGTGATTATTTCTTGTTTGTGCTGCTGTTAATGTGTTAGGGGCTTTCCAGACACACAAAGAAAGGGCCCTGCCCTCACAATTTAAGATGGAAAATACAGTTAAATAGCGGTCAGGAAAAGAGAATCTTGTATAACTAAATTCTGACATTAATTTTACCTACTTTTGAACAATGTTTTCACTAACCGATTTGAGATTATTTGTTTCCCATACTCTAAACCTAAAATTGGGCACATAAATCCATATTTAGCAATTTTAAATTAGTGATCTGGTTTTCTGAGTCATTAATAGCCTGCTCATAACTTCCCTGATTTCAGTGGGAGCTGCAGATACTAGGCACCTCTGAATGTCATTCCAACTTCATCTGGGTGCCTAACTTCAGGAACTCAGGGCCAGATTTTTAGAGGGATTTAGGTGCTTGGGTGAGCGGAGCAATGCCTAACCCCAAGGCGGCCCACCACGTTGTTAAATCTTCAGCTCCGATTTAGGCAACTCCATGCCACCTAGGCTCCCTGTAGAATGCATGGGGATCGTTAAGCACTTAAGGGATTTTCAAAAGCTGGTCAACTGAGTGGAGAGTTTCGTAAGTTAGTCAAGAGTGAAATGCCCAGGAGAGGGGCAGGGAGAGGTGAGGGGCATAAGTGGCTGATAGGCGTTTCCCTCCACTCAGGATCTTCGGCCATGAACCCTCTCTTGGAGATTAGCACCTGAGCCAGGTCAGCCTCTTAGGCAGCTGAAACCATCTGTCTCTCTAACTGTCTCCTGCTTATGCTCAATACCTCTCTCACACTCACCTACATTTCCCCGTGCCCATCTCTCCATTGTGCAGGTGCTGTGCTGCCCTCCCACCCATCAGTGGGCTCGGACAGATATCCGGTCTAAGGCATGCTCAGAGCATACCTAAAGGATCAGGTCCCACTGGTGAGATAAGTGTTCCTCCTCCTAGTTTAAAAACCTTGCTTAAGGGCCTCCGCAGCTTCAGCTTGAGGTAGGGCTCAAGGTGGCTCCCTGCCCCGGGGGTGGTGGCAGCACTTAGGCAGCTTTACAAATGCTGAGCAGAGGAAACGTAGGTGCCTCTGGGTACTTAGTCACCCAGGGTACTAGGAGGCACTTGAGCTGCAGCTTTGAAAATGTCACTGGTGCCTACATGATGGAATTAGGCACCTGTCTGCCTGTGTACATGCCTAAATCCCTTAAAAATCTGGATCTCAAGTCTGAAAATGTTCATACCTACATTTTACCGTGCTCTAATGTTTTCTTATGCTTATGTCAATACACTAAAAAATAAAATTGAGGATAAATGCTACTATTTCTGAGTGATTAAAATGGATCCCAAGAGTAAAGGCAAGATACAGCTCTTAATTTCTGTAACATGGGAATTTATGCCTATCAGTAGAATCATAGGGCAGGTCTACACTACTGCTTAAGTTGATCTAACTTACCCTCCCTCCTTCCCCCCCGAATGATGCAGGTTACAGCGACCTAAGCACTGTCCACACCTGTGCTATGTGGGAGACACTCTCCCCCGTCTCTCATGGAGTAATTATACCAATGGGAGAGTGCTCTCCCGTCGGCGTAGAGCATCTTCACCAGGCAGCTGTGCCAAAGTAGCGCTTCTAGTATAGACCGGCCCATAGAATCGTAGGACTGGAAAGGACTCAGAGAGGTCACCTAGTCCAGTCTCCTGCACTCATGACAGGTCTAAGTATTATCTAGACCATCCCTGACAGGTATTTGTCTAACCTGCTCTTAAAAATCTCCAATGATGCAGATTCCACAACCTCCCTAGGCAATTTAATCCAGTGCTTAACCACCCCAACAGTTAAGATGGTTTTCCTAACGTCCAACCTATACCTCCCTTGCTGCAATTTAAGCCCACTGCTTCTTGTCCTACCCTCAGAAGCTAACAAGAACAATTTTTCTCCCTCCTTCTTGTAACATCCTTTTGTGTACTTGAAAACTGTTATCCTGTCCCCTCTCAGTCTTCTCTTTTCCAGACTAAACAAACCCAGTTTTTTCAATCTTCCCTCGTAGGTCATGTTTTCTAGACCTTTAATCATTTTTGTTACTCTTGTCTGAACTTTCTCCAATTTGTCCACATCTTTCCTGAAATGTGGTGCCCAGAATTGGACACAATACTCCAGTTGAGGCCTAATCAGCGCAGAGTAAGAGTGGAAGAATTACTTCTTGTGTCTTGCTTACAACACTCCTGCTAATACACCCCAGATTGATGTTTGCCTTTTTTGCAACAGTGTGCACTGTTGACTCATATTTAGCTTGTGATCCACTATGACTCCCAGATCTTATCCTCCAAAGCACTTCTAACCCCTCCCAACTTGGTATTGTCTGCAAATTTTATAAGTGCCATTCTCTCTATGCCATTATCTAAATCATTGATGAAGATATTGAACAGAACCAGAACCAGAGCTAGAACTGATCCCTGCTGGACCCCACTCGTTATGCCCTTCCTGCTTGACTGTCAACCTCTTGATAACTACTCTCTTGGAACAGTTTTCCAACCAGTTAGGCACCCATCTTATAGTAGCTCCATGTAGATTAGGTTATATTTCCCTAGTTTGTTTATGAGATGGTCATGCGAGATAGTATCAAAAGCCTTACTAAGGTCAAGATATACCACCTCTACTGCTTCCCCCCATACACAGGGCTTGTTACTCTGTCAAAGAAAGCTGTTAGGTTGGTTTGACACGATTTGTTCTCAATGAATCCATGCTGACTGTTACTTATCACCTTATTATCTTCTAGGTGTTCGCAAATTGATTGCTTAGTTATTTGCTCCATTATCTTTCTGGGTACTGGAGTTAAGCTGATGGTCTGTAAGTCCTCGGGTTGTCCTTATTTCCCTTTTTATGAACAAATAGATTCCAAGATCTACAAATCATAACAAATACACAGGTCACGAGTCTGCAGCTTTCACTTTTATTTGGATAAGAAAAATGCTTCTTGTTTGCAAATCACTGGGCATATACATGCTCTGAAATTGTTTACCGTGTTTCACAAACACAAACATAAGGCTAAACTAAGCTTGATCAGCCAAGTCTGACGTATCCTCTTTAATACAGCATGGTTGGCAACTATAATCTTGAAGTTTGCAAGCTGTAGTAGTAGCATTATTTTCAAACACCTTTGGGAGCAGAGGATCCTTTCCTGGTATTAAGAAGCTTCTCTCCCTGCCTCTGACAGAAAATGTACAAATGGAATAGGAACCTTTTTACTTCGAGGCAAAAATTGTGCTTTCATGTCATGCACTCTAATTAATTTGCTGTGATGTCTCTCTGGTGATGTATACGGAAATAGACATTTTCTCTGCTATGTTCTGAAGTAGAAAACAAGGCATGAGTCAGAAAGCTACAAAAGGGCAGAACTCATTTTGTTTTAATTACTTTTTTTTCTGGTTCATATCATCAAGATTCAGGTTTAGTTCTGAGTACTCAGATCCTCATGAAATCTGAGAGCGTTACTTTTTATGGAACTAGTCCTGCTCTGCCCTATATATGTAGAGCTTCTGAGCCTTAGTGCTGATACAGAAATGATACCAGTCTGGGAACTGTAAGAAATAAGTTGTGAGTATTCATGTTCATTATTGAAGGATACAGTCATGAAACAAGTTCTCTATTTTGTAAAAGGGAGAAGGAGGAAACACCTTGCAAAATGTTGGGTCGAAGACCATGAGGGATCCCTTTACCAAAGCAAATAACAAGGGAAGTATTTACTCAGATGTGAAGTGTGTGTGTGTGTGTGTGTGTGTGTGTATATGTGTGTATATATATATATATATATATATATATATATATATATATATATATATATATATATATACACACATACACATTGCAATCTTAGATGATCAGCTAGATTCTTACCTGAATGGTAATTCTATGATGAGTGTGTATTAAATAGTAAAGTCTTCTCAATACAGAGTTTCAGCTAACTTTGCTCACTGAGATTCTGGAGGTGCTTGGCAAACTTAAGGCTATGACCAGCTTAACTGGTCACATGTTCCTCACCATTGGTTAAGTTAGTGAGGAAATATTAAATCCATAAGAGTCCTGTGGCTGACACATGAGACTGGTATTTATGAGATGATGTTGGTTCTAATCTGGTGCTGCCACATATTTCCTGTGTGACCTTTGTTGTGTTACTTAACATCCAATCCTTTGCCCATGAGAGTCAATGGTACAGGTCCCATTGACTTCAATGGGGTGGGATCAAGCCCCTCTGTATCTCAGCTCTCCGTCTATAAAATGAGGATAATGATACTTCATTCACAAGCATGTTGTAAGAACAAATTCATTCCTCTTTCTGAGGCAGCAAAATACCATGGTGGTGAGCGCCATAGGAAAGTCTATAAATACAAATATTAATTTAGCAAAGGTAATCAATGCTCTTGAGGGAGGGCAGGGACTCTACATCTCCTAGATGAACATTTATGAGGCCCTGCTGAGGGAGGAGTCCCATTGATGCTTGTTAATATTGTCGCTCTTTGCCTTGACTTTAGTTTTACTTTTTGGGGAAGCAGTATCTGGATCCTCAGATTTCATTGATGTCATTGATGGTTGTTCTCTTAAGAGTGGAAAAAGATAAAGTGCCCATGCTGATTCTTTTGTGTCTATCACCTGCATTTAAGGTTTTGTTGACATGATTAATAATCCTGGGAGGGATTGACCAAAAGGCTCTTGAGTGTCTCCATATAAGTACCTCTGTAGTCTTCTCTCTTTGAGGACCCAGGGTGTAGTGCTGGGTGATCACTCCTCTGCTCCAGAGCTCTGGGTTGCTGGGGGCACCATGATAGAAACCTGTCAAGAATAAGTCAGAAACCTAGTTTATTTCATAGGGTATAGGAACACAACTGAAATCGTAGGCTTTGTACAGAAACCTTTTTTGTTTGCTTTCTTTTAAAAAGTTATTTAAAAGTATCCTAATATCTCTGAAATGCTATTTTTCTGTGTAAGTTGAGGATGTCTTGACAACATAAATCAAACCTTTCAATGTTTAAAACACAGAAAATTGTATATAAAATGAAACTGCATTCAGGTATTGACAATGTTTCATATATATTTAATATGTATAAATGAAAATTCAAAGCCAATTGTATTTTTTTGCTGGTAAAAGAGGTAATTGATGCATTAAGGTACATTTGTATCTAGGCAGTTTTAAGACATGCATTATTTGCCTGTTAATAGTAGTGATATAGTTAGCTATAAAGAAGCTTTCATCAGAAAGGACTTTACAAACTTTACATATAAGCAAAACCACTGAAAAGCAGTCATCTCTGGCATGGAATATGGCAGAGCACGTAGGAATACTGTGATGCAGAGCACTTAGAAAAACTTTGCAAAAGTTCAGAAAAGGAAGTGAAGACTGCATCCATTTGAAACTGAGGGTGAATTCAGGAAAGTAGAATGTAATGACTTGCCATAGTTGGAAATTGCCTAGGACACTGGGATTAATACTCAAACTCTCACAAAAAGTGTGTATGGGATCTTTAATAACCAATAACTGGTCGGGAGTTCAATTTTGTCTCCTCTCAAAGATGGCACCTCTAGAAACATCTTTTCCCACCATCCGAGAAACAAGAGGCTGGGGCACTGGTTCATCTGACAGTGCAAAGAGTGGAGGATATGAACTCATCATCACCAGAACATGTAGCACCTACATGTGTCTTGGAGATCTCCCATTGGCATCCTGACAGGATGCAATCATAATTTGTTTTTGTGTGGCCTATGAAGTGTGATATTTTGTATTAATCATTTTGAAATGTATACTAGAAGCTCATAAAAGCATTTGAAACCAAAGAAATTTTTTCTTTAGTGTTCCTCCCTCCCACCCCCTCGAATTAAATAGCTATCCAAATGAATGTAAGTTGGCATTTGTTAGAAGGGCAGAAGGCACGCTTGGGCTGAAGACTTATTTCTACACACAGCCCATTTTAATGTTCCAAGTACTGTATACTATAACACGCCCCAAAATGGGACTTATAAATGCAAAAGCTCACTATATTGTATGTGCGTGTTGGTCTTTTGTCCTGCAAGTTATTAAAATACAGACTGGTTGCCTAAGAGACTGGGTAGTGATTCAGCAGATATTTAGCCATTAGTACAAATTAATGTCTTATGTGCATGTTTCCAATAAATTCATTGTAAGTGTTCAAGTTATCCAAGCCACCCACCCAATAAGTGTGTTCTCGCAACAGAAGTATTGTTGTTGCCATGGTTCTGCCTCATGATGTTATTTTCTTAAGTAAATACATTGTTCAGACTCAGTTGTGGCTGTAGTATATTGATGATAAACTCCACATGAAAGGGAGCAAGAGTGTTGATTCATGAAGAGTCTTTTCATTAACAGTCCTACATTCATCTGTAAAAGAAAATCAAGGAAAAGTAACTATGCACTCAGCATTTTCTTGTATCAGTCCGATTCTTTATTTTTAATTATGGCAGCATATGAGTTGGAATCTCTCAAGGCTTGATATTTTAAACTGAACACAAGTGTGTTCCATTTCTCATTTAATTTGCATATGTGATTAGTGGGACTATAGGTGCAAATAAGTATTTTGCAGATGCAAGAGGTCTATTAGATGGCAATTGCATGTACAAATTAGTTGCACAATTTCTACACATGAAATTTTAATAAATTGAATACCCAAACCTGAAATATATTAAATATTTTCTTAGGTTTTGCCCCTCGCCCTCTTACTTTCCCGCCTCCTTTATCCATATTGCCACGGAAGAAGGGGAGCAGGAGGAAGAAAGGGGCAAAAGGGAAGAAGTAACCAAAGCCAAAGAACAGACAGACTATTGTTGGGATTTCAATTTTCTGTAGTTTCATTTTTTAAAAATTGAAAATGAATTATTTTTCTGTGAAAGTTTTCATTTTTGAAAAAAGCCAACTTTTTTTGTCAAAATTTCAAACAAAAATTTTCAACCAGCTCTGTTTATAACTCTCCTTCCTTCCTGGCCCCATTTAGTCATAAAAGGTGAAACGGACAACCCCTTTTTGATTCAGCACTTGATATCCTACAGGATGATCTTGCAGTTCTGTTTCTCTGGGTCTCAGGAAGTGAAGTGACATTTGATAGTGCACTTAATCGCCACTACCATTATTATTTCTATATTTATATTTATAGCACTCGGTTTTTGCTTGGCAACTAAAACAAATGAAATGACAGATATTTGCTTCAAGCACTTTGCAATCCAAACTAGACATAAAACAGCAAGAGACTGCAGTAAACTAAGGGCAGGGAGGGGAGAAGAAGGAAGAGAGTTATAAAAAGAGCTGGCTAAAATTTTGCATTTGAAACTTTTTTGAAAAAAAAACTGCTTTTTTTCCCCAAAAATGTAAATGTCCACAGAAAATTGTTTGGATTTTTTTAATGAAAACACTGAGAATTGAAATCTCAACAATTATTTTTTTCAGTTTTTGGTTACATTTCCCCTCTCTCTCCCTCCCCCACCCCCCCTGTTCTTCACTGATTAATATAGAAACAAAAGATGAAAAACATTCAAAAATATTGCAGTTTGGAATATTCATTTTTATTGAAAAATTGGGACATTTCGCTACTTCTCTCAATAATTTAGATTTTCTTTTCAAAATGTTTCACTAAACATTGTAAGAGTAATATGAGTGAGGTATATTGTTATGTATTGGTGTTAGGTATATTTTATTTTGGGAACAGTTTTGAGGCTGAGGGTTCAAATGGAGATGAGCCTTGCAAAGTTAATCAAAAGGACTAAGTTCTGGAGAGAGTTTTGAAGGTGGAGAGTAAAGCTGGCAGAATCGTCTAACAGTGTGAACTGCTACCTCTCTGCCAGGGTGTCTAATTTATATAACGTGTGATTTGAAATACGGCAGGATAACATTAAAATAGATGTGATTTCACAAGGGATATCATTTATTTCTCTGACAGACCAGGATGACTGACTGACAAATGAAAGTAGGAGAATTTTTGATTCTAATGTATTTATTACCTAGATAGAATTTCAACTACAGAGCAGCTTTCTGCAGTTTCTGATCACAGTTCTACTTCTTATTGCTCAACTCTCTATATCAATATTTATACATTTTGGAGAGCCAGACAATATCACAGAGCTCAATCTCCTCTTTTTGTGCAGATTTTCATCTCTAGGGAACTGTATTTGAACTTGTCAGTTCTACGAATGCAAACTCAAAAGTAAACTCTGGGCTCTATTATCCCATGATTGGCTGTTTTGACAGCCATCCTCAAACAACAAAGGCAACATTTTAATATTTTGAAATGAACTGATCTAAAGCACTTGAAATGAACCACCCTAGATAGCAGTGTGTGGTGGTTCTGCTACTGGGGGGAGAGGGAAATTAATAATTTGTTGCTGTGGATTTACAATGTCTATTCACATTTGTAAATTGCATTCCTCTCTGCAAGGCAGTACTGTCATGTTCTAGCAGCCTGGATATATCTTTGGAGCAGAGCCACAAATTACTATGTAATATGTGGAAGAGAGAAAAACTAGTAATGACCACACAGGATCAGACCAGTGGTCCATCACATACAATATCCAGTCCCTTCAACAATGGCCAGTAACATAATACAGGGCTTCAGAGAAAGGTGCAAGAAACCCTGAAGTGAGCAGTTATAAGCCAGTCTGTCCATAGGGATGTTTCTTTCTATCCCCATCAATTAGTGCAGGGCTTATGCCTTGAACCATGAGCTTTTCTATCCTGTTTAAAAAATTTTATTCTTTTCTAATGTGGCTGTGAAAATGCGAATGATCACAAATGTCTAATCTTTTTAAAGCCATTAGGCACTTTTGAAAATGTTATCTAAGTGATTTAGGATTATAAACCCTATTTTCATAGAATCCTAGAATATCAGGGTTGGAAGGGACCCCAGAAGGTCATCTAGTCCAACGCCCTGCTCGAAGCAGGACCAATTCCCAGTTAAATCATCCCAGCCAGGGCTTTGTCAAGCCTGACCTTAAAAACCTCTAAGGAAGGAGATTCTACCACCTCCCTAGGTAACGCATTCCAGTGTTTCACCACCCTCATAGTGAAAAAGTTTTTCCTAATATCCAATCTAAACCTCCCCCACTGCAACTTGAGACCATTACTCCTTGTTCTGTCATCTGCTACCATTGAGAACAGTCTAGAGCCATCCTCTTTGGAACCCCTTTTCAGGTAGTTGAAAGCAGCTATCAAATCCCCCCTCATTCTTCTCTTCTGTAGACTAAACAATCCCAGTTCCCTCAGCCTCTCCTCATAAGTCATGTGTTCTAGACCCCTAATCATTTTTGTTGCGCTTCGCTGGACTCTCTCCAATTTATCCACATCCTTCTTGTAGTGTGGGCCCAAAACTGGACACAGTACTCCAGATGAGGCCTCACCAATGTCGAATAGAGGGGAACGATCACGTCCCTCGATCTGCTCGCTATGCCCCTACTTATACATCCCAAAATGCCATTGGCCTTTTTGGTAACAAGGGCACACTGCTGACTCATATCCAGCTTCTCATCCACTGTCACCCCTAGGTCCTTTTCCGCAGAACTGCTGCCTAGCCATTCGGCCCCTAGTCTGTAGCAGTGCATTGGATTCTTCCGTCCTAAGTGCAGGACCCTGCACTTATCCTTATTGAACCTCATCAGATTTCTTTTGGCCCAATCCTCCAATTTGTCTAGGTCCTTCTGTATCCTATCCCTCCCCTCCAGCGTATCTACCACTCCTCCCAGTTTAGTATCATCTGCAAATTTGCTGAGAGTGCAATCTACACCATCCTCCAGATCATTTATGAAGATATTGAACAAAACCGGCCCCAGGACCGACCCCTGGGGCACTCCACTTGACACCGGCTGCCAACTAGACATGGAGCCATTGATCACTACCCGTTGAGCCCGACAATCTAGCCAACTTTCTACCCACCTTATAGTGCATTCATCCAGCCCATACTTCCTTAACTTGCTGACAAGAATACTGTGAGAGACCGTGTCAAAAGCTTTGCTAAAGTCAAGAAACAAAAGCGCCATTTTTAAAATAGGCTCCTAAATCCCTTAAGTGCTTTTTAAAATAATGCTCTGGGCCTCAATGACATCTGTTGTCAAAAAGTTCCAGGGATTAATTATGGGCTGTATGAAAAATTCCTTCCTTGTATGAATGTTCATTTTGTTGCCTTTCAGTTCATTATGTGCCTTCTTGTTCTTGGATTCACAGAGATGTAAATAGCAGTGCCCGATGTCTATGCCATCCATTATACTTCTGTGATATACTGTCTTATTGGTCTCACCTCTAAGCTAAATAGTCCCAACGTATTCAGTCTTTCCATGCCTCCTACCATCTTCACTGCCTATCCCTAAAACCTTTCTATTTCTTCTCTATATTTTTTGAGATAAGTGACCACAAATGAATATAGAATTCCAAGTTAGGGTGCATCACTGAATATGACTATTGTATTGCTAATGCTGTTGATGTAGCTTTTATGAGTGTTGCATATTTTCAACCCCTCCAACCATGCTTTGGTTTGAGGGGAAGACTAAGGTTTATGGGCATCACAGACAAAGGGTGCATGAGGAAAATCTTGGAGGAGATGATGATGGAAGTGCAGCAAAATCCCAGGGAATCTTTGTGAGAAGGATTGATAAATTATAGATTAAGGAACCTAATAAAAATACTATTATCTACACATAGACAATAACTCCCAATCCAGGGAATGTATTTATCTGTCTTATATACATTCTGTTGGTTTGTCTTATTTATTAAATATTTACAACATAGTGTACCTCAGTTCACAGCTTTCGCATGTTCATCATAGAAGGCTGGAAGGGATACTGAGAGGTCATCTAGTCCATCCCCCAGTACTGAGGCAGGATCAGATACACCTAGATCATCTGTGATAGATATTCATTTAAACTCTTCTTAAAGATGCCAATGAATGAGATCCGCCAACCTCCCTTAATAACCTGTTCTTATAATTAACTGTCCTTATAGTTAGAAAGTTTTTTTTTTCTAATGTCTAACCTATATCTCCCTGGTTGTAGATTAAGATAATTATTTCTTGTCCTACCTTCAGTGGACATAGAGAAGAATTAATCACCATCCTCTTTATAACAGCCCTTAACATTTTTGAAGACTCTTATCAGGTCCCTCCTCAGTCTTCTTTTCTCTAGCCTAAACATGCCCAGTTGTTTAAATCTTTTCTCATACATCAGGTTTTCTAAACCTTTTATCATTTTGGTTGCTCTCCTTTGGATTCTCTCCAATTTGTCCTCATCTTTCCTAATGTCTAGGGCAGGGGACTCAAACATGCTGCCTGCCCTTGGAGTTATTTCCTGCGGTCCTCCATAGGCGCATATTCCACCAGTAGCCAAGTTCCCCTCACCCTCTGCACCCCCTGTGCTCTTCCCACCACCAAATAGCTGTTTGGAGGTGCTTAGGACTTTCCATGAGGGAGTGGGGAGGAGCGGGGACGCGGCACGCTCAGGGGAGGAGGCAGAGAAGAGGCGGGGCTGGGGGGCGGGGATTTGGAGAAGAGGTTGGAATGGGGTGGAGTTGGGGCGGGACTTTGGGGAAGGGGTTGAAATGGGGGTGGGGAAGGGGTGGAAAGAGGCGGGGCAGGATGGGGCCTCATGGATTAGACGAGCAGTCTGAGGTATGAAGTTCAGCATGTATGATATTATATATAATATCATACATGCTGAATATATATTATATTATATTAGACTGTTAGTGTAGATCATCGTCAGTGTTACTGACCACATAAGGAATAGTTACAGGTGTTCATATTTTATTAAAACTCCTCTTCGCATTACAGTTTTTAAAAAGTTAATACATTGACTTTTAATAGCATACTATATTACGCTTCATTTTTTTCATTTTTGACTATACTTTTGTATTGTTGTATGAAAAGATTTCAGTGATGCGGCCCTCGGGCCAAGGTACTAGTCCTCACGTAACCCTCGTGGTGATTGAGTTTTGAGATCCCTGGTCTAGGGTGACCTGACGTCCCGTTTTTAAAGGGACAGTCCTGTATTTAAGCCCTCCTGCAGGTGTCCCGACTTTTTTTCTTAAAAATGGGCAAATAATCCCATATTTTCTGTCTCCTCCCCCCCCCATCAGCACTGGTGGGTCCTGCTGCTGGCCGGGTCCTGCTCGCCAGCCACCTGCCCACCAGTGGTGAGTTGGGGAGTCCAGTGGCCAATGTTGTGGGTGGGTGTGCAAGGCTGGTGGAGGGGAAGAGATGCAGTGTGAGGGGCCGTCTGCTCCCCCTCCTGGTCTATCAGTGCAGCCCCTGCTGCGTGCCAGCTCTCAGCCAGCAGGGCCCCTCCCCCCATCCCATTTCTGGCCGGCACTGGCTACGTGATGTGAGCTGCGGTGGCTGGTGAGTGCAGGCAGGTGCCAGGCAATGGCTGGTTACATGTTGCCTCTGCTGCCCACCCATCAGCCCTTTATGTGTTCCCCCTCTCCCTCCCCCTCACTGCTTTGCCCCTTCACCCTTCCCCCCCCCCGCTCTTCCATTCTCCCTCCTGCCCCGGTGGGGCACATCCTGCTCCCAGAGCTCTGTGGAGAACCAGTCCCTGGTTGGGGTGCTCAGCTCACCAACAGCCTGGCCAGCAGGCTCCTTCCTTCCCCTCAGGGCCTGTGGCTGGGCCAGCACCCCAGGAAAGCCCAAGAGTCTCCAGCCCATGGCTTTGGCCAGAAGGTGCTGAGCCCTGCATGTGCCAAAGCCTTGCATAGCACTGGCACGGGGAAGCCTCTCCGCCCCTCAGCTAAGCTCTGGAGTGGTGACGGGGGGAAGCGATTTCCAGTCTGTTCGCTCCCTGAACCTGCAGGCTGCACAGCAGCTCCCAGGGCAGGGGCTTAGCACCCTCTTCACTGCCCCTCCGTCACCCTGGGTCCTGCCCCAAGGCAGTGTGGGGCTGCTCCGTCACCTAGGCACCCTCCCCTGCTGAGGCACATCTCTGGCTGGGTTCACTGAAGCTTCTGCAGTCAGGTTCCCTGGGCCCTGATGCATAATGCTTCCTTAGGACTTAACCTCTTCCTGCCTGCCTGTAGCCAGAGGCGGTTGGGTTATGTCGGTTGCCAGTAGCAGCCTGGAGATGTTAGCTGCCTTTTGACACTGTGCAGGCAGGATGGGAGAAGCTGCTTCCAGCCACATGGGGAAGGAGGGGAGAGAGAAGAGATGAGCTCTGCAAAGACACTGGCAAGTCATCCCTTCCCCCGCCACCTTCCTCCCCTGTGTGTGAGAGAGGTGTATGGGAACGTGTGTGTGTCACCTCTCCCCATGTGTGTATGGGGGGTAGGGGTGTGTCTGTCACCCCTCCCCGTGTGAACCCTAAAGCCTTATAGATAAGAATCCAACTACTCAGTATTTCTTTTTAACAGGGGTTCAGTCAACTTGATGTTAATTTGAATGTTTGTACTGCATAGTTCTGATTGATTACTGTTGAACTCGCTTGAATACAAGTAATTTTACCAGGTGTCCCGTATTCAGCATAGGGAAATACATCACCCCTACTAAAGTCTGATGTCCAGAACTGGAAATGATACTCCATCTGAGGTCTCACAAGTGCCAAGTAGAGAAGGGCAATAACTTCCCGTGTCTTACATACGATACTTCTGTTAATACACCCCACAACGACATTAGCCTTTTTAGCAACTGCATCACATTGTTGAGTCATATTCAGTTTGTGATCCACTATAATCCCCAGATCCATTTCAGCAGTACAACTGCCCAGCCAGTTATTTTCCATTTTGGAGTTGTGCATTTGTTTTTTCCTTCCTCAGTGTAGAACTTTGCCCTGTCTTTATATGGTTTCCCATGCCATTACCCCTTGCTAGGAATTTCACACGTCACACATCACTGAGACTGGCTGAGTAAACGAATCTCTTACAGTCTTAGTATAATTTTAGCAAAAGATTGGGACACAGTGGGCCAGATCCTCTGTTTGTATAAATAAGCATAATTCAATTAAGCCTTTGGAAGGTCAGTTAATGTCATTTTTTTTAGAAGAGATTTAAGTGTCTTATCCCAGCATTCATCTTTCTCAGGTTCAGTCTTTATTAATTAACTGGGGTTTTTTTTGTTTTGTTTTTTTGTTGCTTTAAACTTTGTTCTCCATGTCCAAAATAGTCTAGGCTTCCCCCCATACTCTCCACAACTCAGTTTTTAAAACTGTTATTCTTTAATTTAGAAACTACATTTAGCAGGTAAGATTTCTCTGAGCCTTGCTACTCCTTTGAATGGCTGCAGCAGCTCTGGTATTTCACACACCACTGCTTAAAAAGTCAGGCTTCTTATTCAAGAGTGCTTTTCTTTCCACTATTTATTTATTAATTGTACTACTCTATTTAGAAGGCAACAAAAGTGTGCAGTACATGGCACAGTATAATAGTTAAACTTTGCCAGAAAAGTAGTCCTTGACCCAAGAGTTCACAATCTAAAGCCACTAGTGGGTACAATTCAGTACATTACAGGGACGAAAAATGTGCTGTGAGGATTTATAACTGGAGGAAGTGAATTTTCAGAAGTCCTTTTAAGGAAGGTGGATGGGAGCTAGCCACACATTAGAGGCTGTTTGAAGCATAGGGGTCAGTGTTACAAGTTTGGACAAGATGAAGTAGACAAAAGAAATGGAAATGAAACAGAGGAGGAGATGATGGGCTCATCAAGCCCTCGGATCACTACCCCTTCCTGCTTCTCCACGTGGGCACCAATGATACTGCCAAGAATGACCTTGAGTGGATCACTGCGGACTACGTGGCTCTGGGAAGAAGGATAAAGGAGTTTGAGGTGCAAGTGGTGTTCTCGTCCATCCTCCCCGTGGAAGGAAAAGGCCTGGGTAGGGACTGTCGAATCGTGGAAGTCAACGAATGGCTACGCAGGTGGTGTCGGAGAGAAGGCTTTGGATTCTTTGACCATGGGATGGTGTTCCATGAAGGAGGAGTGCTAGGCAGAGACGGGCTCCACCTTACGAAGAGAGGGAAGAGCATCTTTGCGAGCAGGCTGGCTAACCTGGTGAGGAGGGCTTTAAACTAGGTTCACCGGGGGAAGGAGACCAAAGCCCTGAGGTAAGTGGGAAAGCGGGATACCGGGAGGAAGCACAGGCAGGAATGTCTGTGAGGGGAGGGCTCCTGCCTCATACTGAGAATGAGGGGCGATCAGCAGGTTTTCTCAAGTGCTTATATATGAATTCACAAAGCCTTGGAAACAAGCAGGGAGAACTGGAGGTCCTGGTGATGTCAAGGAATTATGATGTGTTTGGAATAACAGAGACTTGGTGGGATAACTCATATGACTGGAGTACTGTCATGGATGGATATAAGCTGTTCAGGAAGGACAGGCAGGGCAGAAAAGGTGGGGGAGTAGCACTGTATGTAAGGGAGCAGTATGATGACTGCTCAGAGCTCCGGTATGAAACTGCAGAAAAACCTGAGTGTCTCTGGATTAAGTTTAGAAGTGTGAGCAACAAGAGTGATGTAGTGGTGGGAGTCTGCTATAGACCACCAGACCAGGGGGATGAGGTGGATGAGGCTTTCTTCCGGCAACTCGCAGAAGCTACTAGATCGCCCTGGTTCTCATGGGTGACTTTAATTTTCCTGATATCTGCTGGGAGAGTAATACAGTGGTGCATAAACAATCCAGGAAGTTTTTGGAAAGCGTAGGGGACAATTTCCTGGTGCAAGTGCTAGAGGAGCCAACTATGGGGGGAGCTTTTCTTGACCTGCTGCTCGCAAACCGGGAAGAATTAGTGGGGGAAGCAAAAGTGGATGGGAATCTGGGAGGCAGTGACCATGAGTTGGTTGAGTTCAGGATCCTGACACAGGGAAGAAAGGTAAGCAGCAGGATACGGACCCTGGACTTCAGGAAAGCAGACTTCGACTCCCTCAGGGAACAGATGGGTAGGATCCCCTGGGGGACTAACATGAAGGGGAAAGGAGTCCAGGAGAGCTGGCTGTATTTCAAGGAATCCCTGTTGGGGTTACAGGGACAAACCATCCCGATGAGTTGAAAGAATAGTAAATATGGCAGGCGACCAGCTTGGCTTAACGGTGAAATCCTAGCGGATCTTAAACATAAAAAAGAAGCTTACATGAAGTGGAAGGTTGGACATATGACCAGGGAAGAGTATAAAAATATTGCTCGGGCATGTAGGAATGAAATCAGGAGGGCCAAATCGCACCTGGAGCTGCAGCTAGCAAGAGATGTCAAGAGTAACAAGAAGGGTTTCTTCAGGTATGTTGGCAACAAGAAGAAAGCCAAGTGTGGGCCCCTTACTGAAATGTGGGAGCCAACCTAGTGACAGAGGATGTGGAAAAAGCTAATGTACTCAATGCTTTTTTTGCCTCTGTCTTCACTAACAAGGTCAGCTCCCAGACTGCTGCGCTGGGCATCACAACATGAGGAGTAGATGGCCAGCCCCCTGTGGAGAAAGAGGTGGTTAGGGACTATTTAGAAAAGCTGGACATGCACAAGTCCATGGGGCCGGACGAGTTGCAACCAAGAGTGCTAAAGGAATTGGCGGCTGTGATTGCAGAGCCATTGGCCATTATCTTTGAAAACTCGTGGCGAACGGGGGAAGTCCCGGATGACTGGAAAAAGGCTAATGTAGTGCCAATCTTTAAAAAAGGGAAGAAGGAGGATCCTGGGAACTACAGGCCAGTCAGCCTCACCTCAGTCCCCAGAAAAATCATGGAGCATGTCCTCAAAGAATCAATCCTGAAGCACTTACATGAGAGGAAAGTGATCAGGAACAGTCAGCATGGATTCACCAAGGGAAGGTCATGCCTGACTAATCTAATCGCCTTCTATGATGAGATTACTGGTTCTGTGGATGAAGGGAAAGCAGTGGATGTATTGTTTCTTGACTTTAGCAAAGCTTTTGACACGTTCTCCCACAGTATTCTTGTCAGCAAGTTAAGGAAGTATGGGCTGGATGAATGCACTATAAGGCGGGTAGAAAGTTGGCTAGATTGTCGGGCTCAACGGGTAGTGATCAATGGCTCCATGTCTAGTTGGCAGCCGGTGTCAAGTGGAGTGCCCCAGGGGTCGGTCCTGGGGCCGGTTTTGTTCAATATCTTCATAAATGATCTGGAGGATGGTGTGGACTGCACTCTCAGCAAATTTGCAGATGACACTAAACTGGGAGGAGTGGTAGATACGCTGGAGGGGAGGGATAGGATACAGAGGGACCTAGACAAATTGGAGGATTGGACCAAAAGAAATCTGATGAAGTTCAATAAGGATAAGTGCAGGGTCCTGCACTTAGGACGGAAGAACCGAATGCACTACTACAGACTAGGGACCGAATGGCTAGGCAGCAGTTCTGCAGAAAAGGACCTAGGGGTGACAGTGGACGAGAAGCTGGATATGAGTCAGCAGTGTGCCCTTGTTGCCAAGAAAGCCAATGGCATTTTGGGATGTATAAGTAGGGGCATAGCGAGCAGATCGAGGGACGTGATCGTCCCCCTCTATTCGACATTGGTGAGGCCTCATCTGGAGTACTGTGTCCAGTTTTGGGCCCCACACTACAAGAAGGATGTGGATAAATTGGAGAGAGTCCAGCGGAGGGCAACAAAAATGATTAGGGGACTGGAACACATGACTTATGAGGAGAGGCTGAGGGAACTGGGATTGTTTAGTCTGCAGAAGAGAAGAATGAGGGGGGATTTGATAGCTGCTTTCAACTACCTGAGGTGGTTCCAGAGAGGATGGTTCTAGACTATTCTCAGTGGTAGAAGTGGACAGGACAAGGAGTAATGGTCTCAAGTTTCAGGTGGGGGAGGTTTAGGTTGGTTATTAGGAAAAACTTTTTCACTAGGAGGGTGGTGAAACACTGGAATGCGTTACCTAGGGAGGTGGTAGAATCTCCTTCCTTAGACGTTTTTAAGGTCAGGCTTGACAAAGCCCTGGCTGGGATGATTTAGCTGGGGATTGGTCCTGCTTTGAGCAGGGGGTTGGACTAGATGACCCCCTGAGGTCCCTTCCAACCCTGATATTCTATGATTCTATGAGGGCAGAGGTGTAAGCAGGAGTGGAGTTACAGATTGTTTTGGATGAAAGGAGACTCTTGAACTATAGGCAGAAAGAGATGGGAAGTCAAGTCAAAAATTCAGGAAGAGAAAAAACAAAGAGCAGTGGGACAGGAAGGTGATGCTGGCAATAGCATTTTTTGGATGGGAGAAAGATACCATCATCATCAGACACGTATAGTCCATTGAGGACCATTGTCTCAGCTAGTGACCATGACTGATGGTGTTGCACCAGGCGTCATGTAATGAAGTTACTGGATCTTACTCAATCCTGTGAATCCATGAATATCTGGGGTGGCCTCATCAGGCAGCACCAGGTCTGGTCAGGGCATGCACCCCTTCGCATGTGGATGTAGACTTTGAGAGCAGGGTGTGCAGGGTGGCAACAGGGCTGGCAATACTTCTTTTGAATGTACAGTAAAAGCCTTTTTATCTGGCATATTGGGGAAATGGGTGCTGGTAAGTGAAAAATTCCGGTTAACTATGATGGAGGGAGTTTGGGTTCAGGAGGGAGTGTGAGGCTGGAGGTTGGGGCATGGGAGGGGGTGTGAGGCACGTGCTCTGTGAGGGAGTTTGGGTATGGGAGTGGGCTCAGGGCAGGGAGTTGGGGCGTGGGAGGGGGTGCGGGGTGCCGGATCTGGGTGGTGCTCACCTTGGGTGCCTCCCCACAAGCAGTGACCTGTCCCTGCTGCTTCTAGGCAAAGGTGTGACTAGGTGGTTCTGTGCACTGCCACTGCCCCCACAGCCCCCATTGGCTGCGGTTCCCGGCCAATGGGAGCTGCAGAGACAGTGCTCGGGCCGGGACAGCACACAGAGCCGCCTAGCCATGCCTCCACTTAGGAGCAGCTTGGACAGGTTGCGCTTCTGGGGAGCCATGTGGAGCTAGGTAGGGAGCCTGCCAGCCCCACACCAACCGGACTTTTGACTGGACTTTCAATGAAAATCAGAAATACCAGTTTATAGAGCTTTCCGTTTGGTAAAGTGATGGATAACACAGCTTTTACTGTATTGAGCAATTGAAGGAAGGCCGGATCTCTGTGAAATTATAACATTTTGCACAAAGTCAAACCACTTTATACTAAGGATTACACAACACATTTGGAATGCCTCTAGCTGCTCCAAGTCTGCCTATGAGAGTGCTCATATTTGTGACCTGTATTGCAATACAGGTAGTACACAGGTTTGATAGATCCTGAACTTTCGTCTCAGCACAAAGAAGTTTTTGTGTCTATAAGTGAGTTGTGTATTTCACGCAGGAGGCAACGAGACCAATTAGTCTAAGAATGTCTGGTTTGCTGCAGCCATTTGAACTCTGTTTGCACCCTAGGTAGATGAACTCATCAACACTTTCCGAGGCACTCTATCTCACCTGCATCAGAGGTTCAGGTGGCCCACCTCTGAGGTTCTGGAGCTTGGTCTTCTGCCACAAGATGTTCAACTCCACAGTGCAGGTGACATCTTGGAGACCCTCGAGTGCAGGGCATCTGGAATGCCAAATCCTTTCCGTATGGGCCAAAGTGCTGACCCTATTGATTGACTCAAAAGCGGCTTGGATGTTGATATATGCCACATGATGCGGGCGGTTAAATTCTCAGTGCAGCTCAACCAGAAGTCAGAAGGTAAGGACAGGGTCCATTGTTGACCACCCAACAGTGAAACCTGACTGCTGTGGATGATGATTTCTTTTAAGGAGTGGCTGCATCCTACTAAGCCAAATGTGAGTGAAGACTTTCCCAGGGAGAGAGAACAATGAGACAGCCTGTAGTTGCCACACTTACTCTTTGCCCTGGAACAGGGATACTATGTTGACATCTTGCCATTCTGCTGATACTTTGCCTGGGGCTCCCACTTTTAAGAACAGTTGATGCAGGCTGGTGCGCATTGGTTCCAAGGCACCTTTGAGCAGCTTGGATGGAATACCATCAGGTCCAGCAGCATGTCCATTCTGTAACATTTGGATGGCCTTTCATACTTCTGCAAGCGACAGAGGATTGGTGTTTGAGCCTGGGTCCGCAGCTACTGGTTCTGTGGATGAAGGGAAAGCAGTGGATGTATTGTTTCTTGACTTTAGCAAAGCTTTTGACACGGTCTCCCATAGTATTCTTGTCAGCAAGTTAAGGAAGTATGGGCTGGATGAATGCACTATAAGGTGGGTAGAAAGCTGGCTAAATTGTCGGGCTCAACGGGTAGTGATCAATGGCTCCATGTCTAGTTGGCAGCCGGTATCAAGTGGAGTGCCCCAAGGGTCGGTCCTGGGGCCGGTTTTATTCAATATCTTCATAAATGATCTGGAGGATGGTGTGGATTGCACTCTCAGCAAATTTGCGGATGATACTAAACTGGGAGGAGTGGTAGATACGCTGGAGGGGAGGGATAGGATACAGAAGGACCTAGACCAATTGGAAGATTGGGCCAAAAGAAATCTGATGAGGTTCAATAAGGATAAGTGCAGGGTCCTGCACTTAGGACGGAAGAACCCAATGCACAGCTACAGACTAGGGACCGAATGGCTAGGCAGCAGTTCTGCAGAAAAGGACCTAGGGGTGACAGTGGACGAGAAGCTGGATATGAGTCAGCAGTGTGCCCTTGTTGCCAAGAAGGCCAATGGCATTTTGGGATGTATAAGTAGGGGCATAGCGAGCAGATCGAGGGACGTGATCGTTCCCCTCTATTCGACATTGGTGAGGCCTCATCTGGAGTACTGTGTCCAGTTTTGGGCCCCACACTTCAAGAAGGATGTGGATAAATTGGAGAGAGTCCAGCGAAGGGCAACAAAAATGATTAGGGGACTGGAACACATGAGTTATGAGGAGAGGCTGAGGGAGCTGGGATTGTTTAGCCTGCAGAAGAGAAGAATGAGGGGGGATTTGATAGCTGCTTTCAACTACCTGAAAGGGGGTTCCAAAGAGGATGGCTCTAGACTGTTCTCAATGGTAGCAGATGACAGAACGAGGAGTAATGGTCTCAAGTTGCAGTGGGGGAGGTTTAGATTGGATATTAGGAAAAACTTTTTCACTAAGAGGGTGGTGAAACACTGGAATGTGTTACCTATGGAGGTGGTAGAATCTCCTTCCTTAGAGGTTTTTAAGGTCAGGCTTGACAAAGCCCTGGCTGGGATGATTTAACTGGGAATTGGTCCTGCTTCGAGCAGGGGGTTGGACTAGATGACCTTCTGGGGTCCCTTCCAACCCTGATATTCTATGATTCTATGATTCTTTGCGGTTTGCCAGGTCACATAGCTCTGGACAGTTTTCAGCAGGTCTGTGGTTCAGCTCCCTCTGATAATGTGTTTTCCATCTGATCAGGACCTCGTCCATTGATGAGCAAGGAGAGCCATTTGGTTTCGTGATGGGGATGCTGGAGGACTGATTAGCGCTGCCAGCCAGTTGCGTGATGGCTCTGTAGGCAGTATGCAGATTGTTGTACGTTAGGCTGTCCTCTGCTTTGTCAGCCAGGAATTTGATGTAGAGAAAGATACCAATAGAAGCCTATGCTAGAGAGGAGATGATTGCACTAATGATTAATAATACCTAGCATCTGCTTTTATCAGTAGATCTCAAAGCATTTTACAAAGGAGGTCAGCATCATTATCCCCATTTTATAGTTGGAGCAACTGAGGCACAGGGAGGTGAAGTGACTTGCTGAGGATCACAGGTGAATAGGACCCAGGTCTTCTGAGTCCCAGTCCAGTGCTCTGTCCATTAAGCCATACCGCACTAGGCAAATCTGGTAGTAATCAGAACATGGGTGTGACAGGTTGGATCACAGAAACCCCTTTGGGACTGCTACCTGATGTGCCTAGACTACCTCTGAGCCCATTTTCCCTGCCAGCTTTGGACTTCAATATCTTGCCTTGTTTGAGCCAGACACGCTTGCCTGCTGCAAACACAGATCTAAGTCTGAACCACGTCCCGCACAAAATGCAGGCTTAACTGAAAAACGCTTAAGAAGTGCTCTTGTCTCCAGCACTCAGATACCCAGCTCCCAATGGGGCCCAAACCCCAAATAAATCTGTTTTACCCCTCCCTGCCCCTATTTGTCCCCTTCCCCAAATCCCCGCCCCAGCCCCGCTTCCTCCCCTGAGTGTACAGTGTTCCCCCCTCCCTCCCAGCTGCGTGAAGCTGTTTCGCGCACAAGCGCTGTCAGGGAGTGGGGAGAAGCAGGACCTGGCAGCACGCTCAGGGGAGGAGGCGGAGGTGGAGCGGAGGTTAGCTGGGGCGGGGAGCTGCTCTGTACCCACCAGTTTTTCTCTCTGGGTGCTCCAGGCACGGAGCACCTATGGAGTCAGCATCTATGGACGCCGCGATTCTACCAATCATAGCATGTATTGAAACTACCAATGATGGCGCCAATTTGTAAAAAAAAACCTAAAAACAAGTTCATATGGGGGCAGCAATTATTTCAGGGCCTAGGGGTGGCAAAATCATTAATCTGCCGCTGCCCAGGAAAGGGGTGGAGGGGCTTGGGGGCATGTTTTAGGGAAACAGGAACTCCAAGTGGTCCTTTTCCTGAATCTTTGTCTAACTCACTTGGTGGTGGCAGCACTACCCATCCAAGGACAAGGAAGGATTTGTACCTTGGGGAAGTTTTTAACCTAAGTTGGTAGAAATAAGCTTAGGGGGTCTTTCATGCGGGTCCCCACATCTGTACACTAGAGTTCAGAGTGGGGAGGGAACCTTGACAGTAACAAAAAACATGTTCAATTTATGTCATATTTGCATTCATAAGCATATTTCTATAAAGCATTATGGGGTGCAACGTCACAATGGGCTAGTGTTTTTGGCTGTTAGGACAGCATGCAAAGGGTGAATCTGAGGCATTTTATGGTTGGTCTGCAGTGTGAAACATAATCATGCAGCAATCCGGCTAGGGTATAGCTATACGTATAGATCAAGACAAACAGTGTAGTGTTTAGCACTCTGTCTGCTAACTGTGATCATACCATTTTCTACACTTACAGCTAACCTCTATTCAGTCCCCATTCACCTAATACTGGTACTAGCAACTGTGTTCAAACATTGTTAAATATTTTCGTGTAGATCAGCCCTTAGAGCAGAAGGTGATAGAATATGAAGCAAAAAAAAAAGGGAAAGAAACAATGGCAAGTTGACAAGGTTATGAGTTTGGGTGAAAGGCAGAGGTTGGTAATGTAGGGAACAATATATGGGATTGGATGACCCAGTTGTTATTTCTTCAGTATTTAACTTCCATAGGACTGTCTGGTGGTTCTGACAATCGGAAGAGATAATGTAGTGGGAGGAAAAGCGAATGAGCTCAATATCCAGAGGAGAACCTGAAAAGCGGAAAGTTCTGAGTCTGTCTGGAAAAATGAAATTCACTCATGACGGGAGATGGATGGCTTGGCTGGATCCTCCCAGGAAGTTTTTCTCAGGCAGTCTAAAATTAATTCTCCTTCATAATTAAAATACATTTGATATTTTTAGGAGCAGCTCTTTAAGTGGGTTTCTCCCACTCCTCTCTTCTGTGCGACAGACAAATGCTACTTTAATTGTTAATTTCCAAGAACTAGGATGAGCAGAACTGGGAAAGGCTGTTTATCTGTGGTACTTATCTGGCCCCTATTAGCATACTATCAGAGTGCCTCCCAAGCTGTGACATATTTATTCTCACAATAGCTCTGTGAGGTAGGCAAGTGCCATTATCCCCATTTTACAGAGGGGGAATGGAGGCACAGAGAGATTAAGTGACTTGCCTAAGGCCACACAGGAAGTCTGTGACAGAGCAGGAGATAGAACGTGGGTATCCTATGTTCTAGGCTAGCACTCTGACCACTGGGCCATCCTTCCTCTCCATTGCCTGCCAGATATTTTCTTTGGTGTTGTGAAAAATCACAGAAATCTATTTGGAATTCCAGAGCCAAGGCCCTGATCCTGCATCAGGTCCCACTAGTGCACACTGCTCAGCCCATGTTGAGTCCTGCTGAAGTCCAGACTAGCAGATGCTGATGAAGGATTGGTCCAATTTACCAACTTTGATTAAATGTAGAGAGGATGGTTGGGATTTTCAGAATTGCTCAGCACTGTCCTAACTCTCCTCCTGTTCTAGTCAATGCTAAAACTCTCACTGATTTCAATGGGAACAGGCCATGGTTGAGCACTTTTGAAAATTTCACCCTGTAACTAGTGAAGGACAAATAGAGCAGAATGTGCTCACTCATATCCTAGCAACTGAAATCCCTTTTTTTGCATCCATGCTATTCATGTACAACAATATATATGCCTCTGGTTCTCTGACTCTGCACTGCTCCAATGCAAGAGTGTTCCCAACAGATACCATCTCGCCTATTGTGAATAGCAAATTATGAATACTCCTGGCACTGAATTCTGTCATAGAATCATAAAATATCAGGGTTGGAAGGGACCTCAGGAGGTCATCTAGTCCAACTCCCTGCTCAAAGCAGGACTGATCCCCAATTAAATCATCCCAGCCAGGGCTTTGTCAAGCCTGACCTTAAAAACTTCTAAGGAAGGAGATTCCACCACCTCCCTAGGTAACGCATTCCTGTGTTTCACCACCCTCCTAGTGAGAAAGTTTTTTCCTAATATCCAACCTAAATCTCCCCCACTGCAACTTGAGACCATTACTCCTTGTCCTGTCATCCGCTGCCACTGAGAACAGTCTAGATCCATCCTCTTTGGAACCCCCTTTCAGGTAGTTGAAAGCAGCTATCAAATCTCCCCTCATTCTTCTCTTCTGCAGACTAAACAATCCCTGTTCCCTCAGCCTCTCCTCATAAGTCATGTGTTCCAGTCCCCTAATAATTTTTGTTGCCCTCCACTGGACTCTTTCCAATTTTTCCACATCCTTGTGGGGCCCAAAACTGGACACAGTACTCCAGATGAGGCCTCACCAATGTTGAATAGAGGGGAACGATCACGTCCCTCGATCTGCTGGCAATGCCCCTACTTATACATCCCAAAATGCCATTGGCCTTCTTGGCAACAAGGGCACACTGTTGACTCGTATCCAGCTTCTTGTCCACTGTAACCCCAAGGTCCTTTTCTGCAGAACTGCTGCCTAGCCATTCGGTCCCTAGTCTGCAGCGGTGCATGGGGTTCTTCCGTCCTAAGTGCAGGACTCTGCACTTGTCCTTGTTGAACCTCATCAGATTTCTTTTGGCCCAATCCTCCAATTTGTCTAGGTCCCTCTGTATCCTATCCCTGCCCTCCAGCGTATCTACCACTCCTCCTTTAGTGTCGTCTGCAAACTTGCTGAGGGTGCAATCCACACCATCCTCCAGATCATTAATGAAGATATTGAACAAAACCGGCCTGAGGACTGACCCTTGGGTCACTCACTTTCAAGTTGACTAGTAACTTTCTCTGGGAGCATTCCTATTGACTTCAATAGCATCATTCATAGACTAAGCTGCTCCTCGAGGAGAATAAGAGAGGCCTTTGGAGAGCGGTGACCTATCCACGTTCCCAAACCATTTATAGGCTAAAATTTGTTTCCACAAAACATTATTATAAGAATAAAAAACAAATTTGTGAAAGTCCCAGGTTGTGTGTAGGTAATTCAGGAATGGAAAGGTCTGGGGTTGCCAAATACATTTGTTGTGAATTGTTTGCCCAACTTATTACGAGAGTGAGAGAGCGAATGGCTGTACTGTCATCTTTGGAGTTAGCAGCATACTGCTCGGTCTGTGCCTTCTCAACACAGCTCTGGCTGTAGACTAATGGCCTGATCCAGCTCCCATGGATGTCAATAGATTCAATGAGAGCAGCATTAGGCCCTAATTTAGCACACTAGAAGGTACAGACTAGAAGGTGATATTGAACATTGCATCATTTCCCTGTTCCCAGGACTTCCAGCCGGTAGATCACTGCAACTCACATGGATTCCAGTTTAGCCCATGTGCATATGCCATGAGATAATTAACCCTTTGGATGAACAAACTGCAAAGCACTGTAACGGTAGCCGTTTCTGTATTTTTATCAGCTGCATCATGAAAATCTATCTACTACCCTCCTCTATCAATAGGTGTACTGTAGGTGAATGCACTCAGTGATTGACAGTCACATTTGCTAAGACCTACCACATCAGTTGGAACCAGGAAGATTTGGAAGTACACTTTGGTAGAAATCCTCTTTAATGCACTGATTCAAGCTGAAAGCCTGCAGTGCTACATAGCAAATTTAAAGCTAGAATCCACACATCATTAACAATGAATCCTGATGAGTAAGTTAAGTAGAAGCAGCATCAATAATTTATGTTGATGAACTCAGCATTTTCTCTCTTTTTTTTTTTTTTGGTTGCATCTGTCTTTGGAAGCTTGTAGCATCTTACAAATGAGGTGCCAGAGATTAGTCAGAAACAAAAAAAGCTAGAAGCTTATCCAGAGAGAGTGAGAGAATGAAATATAGATCTATATGAAACACACACACTTTGCACAGTTAAGAATTTTTAATCACACGGGGCTATATCTTCCCAGAATTTCCCCAAAGGCTAACATGTTCCCCACATAAAAAACACCATCATAGAACTCAGAATGGTTTTCACTTAGAATTACAAATGAAGGCTATTGATCATGATGAATTCTGGTCTGAACAGAGTATCCCACTCATTTCATGGTGGGCAAGTGCCTGATAGTATTCTTGGTTGAAATGTATGTGATTGAATTGACATAATGACAGTACCAAAGTGCAAATGAGCAAGAGGTTTGCGTTCATTTTTTGACAGAAACTCATGTTACTTGGTGGCATCTCATGTTGGTGTTTATTACTCTGTGTTTCATTAATTGTGACATGCTGCTTTAACTTATGGCCACCATGCTGCATAGTTCTGGTATAAGAACTCCCACTAGTAACGGGAATCTTGCAGGCGCAGTGATTGCACAAACAGGTGCATCATTTTCTACAAACGTTTTAACAAACTTTTTTCCTATTTTCTGCTTATTAAAAAGGGAAGAATTTACTGTATGAAGGGCCTGATTCAGGTAGTGTGACTCATGCTGAGTAGTAATTTACTCTGTGTTGAAATAGTTGAAACTGCTTGTGGAATGAGGTATTACTCCATGTGAGTAAGTGGCAGAATTGGATCCTAAACTACTGTTACCCCTTTTTAGCTTGAGCAGTTAGCCAATATTTGGGGCCTGGTGGGTTGTTTCCATTAGAAGGAGAAATTGATGATATGATGGAGTCAGGTATTTCTTTGGTACAATCCTGTTTGTAAACAAACAATGTAATCAAAGTCCTGTGTCCCTGAACGCAATAGGAATCAAACAACAGGAGGTGGCTTACTTATTCACAATTTCAAGCCTTTTTCCATGCAGCACTCTGCCCAAAAAGCTCTGCTTTTTCTCAGGGTCATGCTACAAGTGCTTTTCTTGCTTTCTCCTTGGGTTTTGCTCCTTTCTCACTCACTCACTCACTCACTCAAAATCATCTCCAGCCCCTGCATTTGCATTCAGTCTGATCTTCGAGTGGTGGCTTCCATCATTTCAACTATTATTAAATAAAAGGGCATTTCATGGTTCCTTCATCTAGCCTGAATAGGAAGCACCCAGCATACCCAACATCTTCAAAGAGATTTATGCTTGTCCCTAGATCAGACATGCAGCTGTGAGCCACCCAACCTACAGCATAACAATGTTACTCAAGAATTATCAAAATGATCCAAACTAGATCTAGCTCAAATATGTTAATTCTCTAGGTGCTTCCACATTGTGGCTTTTGCTATGAGTCTGACTTTTTTTTGGCAAACCACACTTCTTTTAAAATTGGTGCCTACTGTAACTTATTTTATCTTATATACCTACTTATTTTGGCCTTATATAGTATCATTCATCCAAGATGCATCATGCATTATACAAACAATGTATTACACTGCTCAACATCTCAGGCTCTCTGAACACTCAGGCAGGCATCAATTACACTTGCTTCACATGTTCAAGATTTTCTTTGCATCCATGAGGGCTAGAAACATAATTTAAAAAAAATGAAAGCTGAGATTTTGATGTAATGATGGGACTCCAGAAACTGGGTCCTTAGGTATGGGCCTATAGGCCTATATATGCCTTAATCTGGCCTTATGTGATCTAATAGACAAATCTTGTATATTTTGGTGCTGTACTGAGTGGTCATTTCCATTGATCTGTATAGTACTCCAGCACTGAAAAAGGTTAAGACAATGTTACTTAACTGTGTTGTTTCCTCATGACAAAAATAACCAAAGAAGATGGCAAGGGTGTTGCACTGACATCATATATTTATCCTCATGCTTTTCCTAAATATTATAGAAAGCCATTTCTGTCACATATATGAGGTGGATGGGAGGGAGGGGTCATCTGAATAGTTTATTAATGATCATATCGTAATACAATCAGATTAAAGAGTGTCTCCTTAAGTTAAAACTTCCAAACAGTGGCTGGCCCAGCATAGTGTGCAACATTGTTTTCTAAGCAGGTGTGCCATCTGAATCATTATTGTTTGGTTCCAACAGGTTATCCATTTATAACTTATACAGCAGGAAATCGAAACACAAATCTACAGATAGCTGCAATTAGTGTAACAATGTTAAGTAGTAATAAAAAGGCAGATCTAGTAGTGTATCTGGCAAGCTTTTATATGGATTTTAAAGTGGCATTTATCCCAGTGCTGTCTAAAGAACCTGTGAAACCACAAGTTTGGCAATGAATTAATTTTAGAGAAGAGAGGGAAGCCAGACATACCGCCATTCTGCATGTCTGTTAACTGGGGTAGCTGGATGGCATTGTCTTCCCTGGCTGTTGAAGGTTACCGTGTTCTATATGTCAGATACCTTGACACCGTGCTAGTTATACTCCTTATTTCAAAACATGGTGTCCCTGATGTATATGTAAAAAGCTGAGAGAGATATCTAGAAAATCTTTCGGAGCCTGGCAGCTTTGGTCAGAGAATTGGGAAAGTCCTTGGCATAAGGAGCGTGGGAGACATCAATTAAAGAAAAATTACTAGAACGGCTTTTTAGAGCATTGTGACATCTTTGCGAAGCCAAGGACACCTTTGTGTTGAGTCATTCAAAACAAGCTCCAGCTTGTTCTTGGCACTCCATTTGTTTAAAAAAGAAAGAAAGAAAGCGAGAGAGAAAATGGGAGAGGAAATAAATATATGTGCTCTTTCATATGGTGATTACAGACAACTCGTCAGTAATTAATGGTATTATAAATTCTCCTCATATCCAAAGTTCTGGTATTTCTTCATGCCATGAGATAATGTTCAGACCGTGTTAGTGTTAAGAACTAAGTTAAATTAAAGCACTTGTTGAAAAATACGTATAGAGTAATTTAACATAGAGATTGAAAGTGAAATGTTCTTGTTAACTTACTTGAAGCATCAGATCTTTCTTACGCCGTGTCAAGAGACAGTAAGATACCACAAAAAAGAGATCCTATATTTTTATTGTTAGATAGCACTCTTTGCTTTGAATACAAAATATACCATTGCCCTTTTATGATATGAAGAAACAATTTGGTGCAGAAGGTCCCAGCTTTTTGGTCCTGATCCTTTGTGGTTATTAATGACCCTCTTGAATTCTTTATAAGAGAGAGGGTGTTAGCCATGTTTTCCTGGCTACTTAAATTACCTTTGTTGTTTCAGTCACTTATAGTATTCTTCACTTCCTGCGTTCAGCTGAAGAGCAGATTGTTAAAAGTAGATATACAATGGCTGTTGCATTTCTGTGGTGGGCAAATAGATCCCTGAAAGTACTCTTAACATATCAGTTTAAGTATGGGAATCATTTTGGTATGAAAGGCATTATGCAAGTGGAAAGCATATTACAATAGTTATTAGAAAATGAAAAATGAAGGTACAGCGAAGTCTCAGCAGAAAGTGTAAGGTTACAAATAAAACCCAGCTGAAGCTATTCACAATCATTTGCTTTTTGGAAGCACAGCAGTAGTACTTCATTGTAATGTAAAATACTACATTGTAATGTAAACGTCTATTGGTATAGTTTTAAAAATCAGAGTCTGAATATAGTGTATGGCAATTGGAGCCACTTAGGGGAGTCAGTAGCTCATATATTTTTTTGAAAAAAGAAAAGGAGTACTTGTGGCACCTTAGAGACTAACCAATTTATTTGAGCATGAGCTTTCGTGAGCTACAGCTCACGGTATGCATCCGATGAAGTGAGCTGTAGCTCACGAAAGCTCATGCTCAAATAAATTGGTTAGTCTCTAAGGTGCCACAAGTACTCCTTTTTCTTTTTGCGAATACAGACTAACACGGCTGTTACTCTGAAACCTGTCATATTTTTTTTGACATAGTTTGCTTGGGAGGAGTCCCTTTGCAAGCATGTGACTGCCAAGCTAGATCATTGAATAAGCACACCATGTTGTTAAAAAATTCTTCCAGTCTTTTCATAAGCCATGTACTGTCTTCCATTAAATAACATATTGATGTGTTCCTTAGCCAATCCTAGAGGGCTAGTGCTTTGGCAAGAAGCCAGCATCTTGTTATGAACTTTCTGGCACAAGCCAGTAATGTTCATACCAAATTTTGTTGATGTGTTAATAAAAGGAATTTGGAAATACTCATGCTTAGATGTCCCAGAAGAGAATTAATTTCAATATTTTCATGACAAGTTTCAGCAAGAAATTCACCATCCTTCCCCCCTCCCCACTGCTGCCAGAAAAGCACCACGTTGGATCTGTTGAGTTTGTGTCCCTTTTCATGACTCAGAAAGGTCTGAAAAAATCTTTTTGAACTTTTACATCAGAAGGGAAGGTCTTGTTGTTTGCAGGCTACTGGAGAATTGGTGCATTCACTGAGCCCATCATGGCTCGTGAGAGGAGCCTTTGAGACCACAGTTCCCTGTTTCAGGGATATCTGGAAGATACAAATCTATGGAACAAGAGATGTAATTACTGGGGGAGCAGAAGAGGCTGCTGTAGGTTTTGGAAAGATGTTCAGGGCTTGTCTAAACTGTGAAAATGACATGTTATAACGTGTTAACTGACAGGATTTAGCACACCATGTAGACAAGGACAGTTATGTTTACAGTAGTAGTAGTTGGTTGTGGTTAGCTCTAGGAAAATAAGATTTTAATATTATTCAGGTAGCTTATTTTTATTGGCTTGCAGAAGGTTATCTCCAGGCATGATGATCTGTCTGGCTGGTTCCTGACTGAAAGAGGCTTGGGTGGCTGTCCATTTTGGGAGTAGTAGAGTCTCTGTTAGTAAAAAAACAAACAAACAAAAAAACCAAAACCATCATAGATCTTGCTTTAGCTGGCCAGCAGTATATTTAAAGTCTAGTAGGAATTAAACCTTCTTCTATGAGCAAAGTTACTGTGTGTATTGTTTCCTATGTTGGTTACAATGCCATGAACATTGTGCAAAGAGTTTAGCTCTGTGAAGGAGTTATGTATGGAGCAATGGAGAATTCGAAATAAGATCTGTCAATATATACAATATATACCAGATTATGGCAGGCCCTCGTGTGGGTGTGAATGGGCTAGGCAGGCCATTTGTTTGATTTTAAACTGGATGGTCGGGTTTTTGTGTTTTTGTTTGTTTGTTTTTTGGTGGTTTGTCCCCTGCCTATTACCGACATGGTTTTGTCCAGTATCTAATGGGGGATGCCATTTTGAAGACTGTGCCGCTCCACCCCCACCAGCAAGGGTGGAGCGGCATGCTTTTCAAAATGGCGCCATCCCATGTAGTATGATCAGTAGCAGATTAGCCCAGGGGCCCCAGCCAATTGGGGGCCCCTGGAAAAATGGGGGCCCCACACCCAATCCTGGTGCTCCTGCCAGCGAGCAGGGTCAGGAAGCCGGGGCTTAGTCCACTCCGCCCACCCAGTGCTTCTGTGCGGGAGAGGGGGAAGCCCCCATGTCCTGATCCCGCTCCCCAGCAGGAGCTCCAGGTGGGTGGAGCAGGAGAAGCCCCTGCGCCCTGACCCCACTCTCCAGCAGGAGCACCGGGGGCAAGTGTGTGTGTGGGGGGGGGGCGGTACGGGGAGGGAGGGCTGCAGGCAGAAGAGGTGGCGAGGGGCCCCCACTTGCTGTGGTCCAGGGCCCCACAAAACAGTAATCTGCCTTTGAGCATGACTTTAGATGCACCATGCATGTGAGGTTATGCCAGCCTGGTTGGGGTCACACCAGTGGGGTTGCCCAACCAGTCCCACAATTACCAGAATCTCTAGTATTCTGGGAATTGGAGAGTAGACACCCTGGAAAGGGGATGTGAGGATAAAAAGATCCTTCCTCCTGCCTTGTGTGCTGCACGTAGACCAGTCACAACTGCCATGTCTGAGCTTTTGAGGCTGGTTGTATAGGAGAGTGCATGTTGCACCCTAAGGGTAACACAGCAGTTGTGTCCAATGGTTCCCATAGCTTCCTCTGAGCCAGGGGATCTCTACACTGCCTCCAACACTGGCCTGGGCCAAATAGACACAACTGTCTTTGTTCTCCCCTTGATAACTCCATTTAAATCAGGAGTAACTTCAGTGAAGTCAATAGCCATCCTGCTGCAACCCTGGGTGAGAATCAGTCCCAATATTTTCAGACCTCTAAAATAGGCGATTGAGCCACCCTTTTAAAAACGGAAGTGTCAGGGAGAACTTGTTAAGTGATGCTTCAAGTTTCCACGGCACTGAGTAACAGACTGCTATATTCTTGTGCTTTGTGTGCGGGCTCTCTTTGAAGTGTCAATGACCGTCTCATTGGAGAGGAGGATAAATGTGGGGGTTCATATCAACTAGGTAGACATAAACCTCCTGCCCACAGGCCTTGAATAAAATATCTAAGCTTTTCCTGTATCAGTGCTTCAGGTCACTGGTATCCCCACTGGCGCATGACCTTGGTCAGGATGGAGTCAGCCCACGGACATGCTACTGGGGGTTCTTGCCACTAAACAGTACATATTAAAAGGCAATATTGAATCTGGAAGGGAAAAGGGAAGAGAGTATAATGCTGTGCAGTTTCAGTTGCTAATTGTGCCCAGATTAGTTAATTAGATAATTAACATAAGAATACTTTCTTTTCATATTAGAACATTGTATATTTACAATAGAGCTGTTCATAAGTAGAGTGCTGTGCTGTGGGAAACACTAATTAATTCTGTAAATTTGCACCTTTAATTGCTAAAGTATTATGCTTTCTCCATGTTTGTTTTAGAGTAATGTTAACAGATTACTGCCTGCTCTGAGGAGTATTATTCTCTCTGCCAAATGAATACATTCCTGTCACCCTACGACCAGAATTTAAGTTTACTTGCAGTATTAACTACGTAACACCTTAAATGAAGTACCTGACTATCCTTCATATCATATGTAAACCAGCATCACCCACTTACCCCAGTGAATGCCCAATACCACCACATGGATGAGTTGGCTGGAATTAAACCCAAGGAAATCAGGGAAACAAATTTGGCCACCAGAGTAATGTCTTCTTCAGTCAAAGACATCTGTCCGCAGATCTTCAGGGTAGTCTGCAGGTTAGGTGTCTTTCTATAATCCTTCCTGATGTTGGATGCTCATATAGCATTTGCTGTTAAAGTGTGCTTTACCTACATAGAGGCCTACATCCCATCATTTGCAATGATGACCTGGCACTAGTCATATATGTCTTTGTTACCTGCATACCGGATTGTTACAGCATAATATATCTTGGCGTGAAGGCAAAGCTTGAATGAGCTGCAGTTGACACACAATACAGCAGGTGGCTTCCTCAGCAACTCAACTAACAAAGAACACATCACCCCCTATGCTGCTCACTTCACTGGCTCCCTAGTGAACTTCAGGTCAAGCTTAAAGTCTTGGTCCATATTTTCAAAACTCTCAATGGACATTTTCCAGCTAAGCTAAATAACCACCTGCTTATGTCTAGAGCTGGTTGAAATTTTTCAAATTTCAGAATAATAGTAATTAATTTAAAAAAAAAACCCAAAAATACACCCAAGGGGAAAAAATTGAAAAAGCTTTTACAATATTTGTCCTATTTTTTTGACCATCTCTATCCAGGACCTCAGTTACCTTCAGCAGCTTAGTTTCTTAGGAGCAATAGAACCATCCACCTCAAGGAGAAAGTCTGCAATTAGCAGTTGGCACCTCCTCAGTAGCTTGCTTGAGATTGTGAAATTCACTCCCATGGTAACTAAGAATGAACACAAACTTCATCACATTCAGGACCAGATGCAAATCTCCCCTCTTTGATCTTGGTCTCTCTCTCAGAGCACTGCATGACTTGCCTGTGTTCCTGGAAGAAAAACAAACAAACATGTAACCGGCGATGTGGCGGGGAAGTGAGGATGCAGGAAGCTTTCAGTTGCTAAGGTGGTGGATGCGGAGCTAGAAGCTGCATAATGTACTCATGTCATATCTTGCTTTCCACCTGAATTGCTGTTGATTTCCACACTGAATTGAGGTGACTGCTATGGTTCATGGCAGCAGTTCAAGAGCTTCCAACCTGAGGACATCCCTCCAGCCTGTAGAGAAAGAAACTGAGGAATCCAGGAACAAGTCTGAAGCAAATTACGCCATACGTAACATAGAAATCCTGTAGAAAACGAAGACCCCCTTTGAAATGCTCCTTTTAATTTATGTAAAAGAAATTAAGAGACCGATTCTGCTCCCCTTACGTTGAGTTCTCCTATTGATCTCATGTAGGCTACACCTTATTCAGTACATGAGCAAGGGTTATATAATTGGAAGATTAACCTCTCAGTTGAAGTTTGTGTTAGGACTAATTTCTTGAATTTATCCTCATTCCGCTTATGTTGCTCCCAGCTCCAGGGGCAAAGTGTTGTTTACAGGTACTGAAAGACTATGGTAGCAGTTTCAAGAAAGTTTCTTCAGTGCCTCCATGAGGATAATGCCCCAACCAGAGAGCCCTTCCCTCTGGTTTTACAATCTTGAGGGATATATTTGTAGTTCCTTTATGATATCATGGGTGAGGGAAAGGATATAAGTTCCAGTTTCTTGTTTTATTATACTCTAAATTTCTTGTCTACATTTTATCATCAGTCTTTTGTAGCTATTTTTTCATCTGCTTTTTCTTGTATTCTTACTGTTTTCCCTGTGATTTCCCTGCAGCAAATCCCTTCATGCATTTTGGCTCAGTGTTTATCCCAGATAGTTACTATATCGTCCAGTAATATTTTCAGGTATCTAGTAGGCTTAACTTTCCTGTCCTTTTTTTTATTTGAAAGCTCCCTCCATAATCCTCAGAGCTTTGTGTTGGGTGTTGTAGGGTTGTCTTTGAGCATGAACACTGGAAAGTCCTGATATACAGAATCCAATCGATATTTATTTTTAGCTGTAGCTATTCACCCAGCCATGGGATAGAGGAAAGTTTTACCAGTTTTGAGGAATATTCAGTGAGGCTCCAGTTCTGTAATAGGGGTTGGTGAGACCTAAAGACAACATTCTTTACAACACATTCACACACTTTATGTAAAATTAGTCAGTTAAAGCTTGGGTATATTTCAAAGAATCATGTCACTAGCACTCCCACAAATCCTTAGTCTAGACCAGTGTGTAGTGTACAGTCATGTTCAACAACTGATTACATTTTATGATTGGGGTTGTATAAAATATGCCGGTGTCCACTCAACGTACCAAGATCTGTTTGCTACAAACAGCTCTCTGATCTGGGGCACTGGAACAATGTGTATAGTGGGGCTGCTGAGAGACATTGAACCAAACTGTAAACCCTGTATATGATGGAAACTACTTTAAGCTAGGGGGTTAAGCAGCACCCTAGTTCCAACACCTATGTCTCTTGAGTGTACCCAGTATATCTGTGGCTGAATCAGCTGCTGAGAAGGGAGCCCCCTTTCTAGTGTAAGTGCACATAGGGGACTCATCACATAATCCCCGCCCTGGAATTCAGGAACAGAAGAGGAGACAGGGCCAAACTGCTTCTACATAGAGGTCAGGTCTATCACAGAAACTTTTACTAGAATAGCAATAAGAAAAGGAGTACTTGTGGCACCTTAGAGACTAGCCAATTTATTTGAGCATGAGCTTTCGTGAGCTACAGCTCACTTCATCCGATGAAGTGAGCTGTAGCTCACGAAAGCTCATGCTCAAATAAATTGGTTAGTCTCTAAGGTGCCACAAGTACTCCTTTTCTTTTTGCGAATACAGACTAACACGGCTGTTACTCTGAAACCTGTCAGAATAGCAATGTGATTAAAGGTGTTTATTTTATAACATTTTTATATCAACAAAAGCCCTACTGTAGCCACAGCTATACCACCAAAAAATTCTTTTGCTGATATAATTTATTTCAGTCAGGGAAATGGTATAAACTATAGTGGCAGAAGTACATTTTTGCCAGTAGAAGCTGCTTTTCCACTGGGAGGTTTTGCCATTATTGCTGTACTGGTATAAGTACAGTGGTAAACCTTTTCTAGTGTGGACTAGGCTTGAGTGGAAGTCATGCACTTCTAGCAGGAGTGGGGAGAGTGTGGAATTGTTAAATTTTTTTTTGTGGGACAGGGTAAAGAGTGTTTTATCCAAGTCTCCTTCAGACCCCACTGTCTTTCTCTCCCTTCCCCCTGGTGGACACCCAAGACATTTCTTGGAGCAAGTAAACAATAGAAAAGTCCTCTCCCCTCTTTCTTCCCTCATGGGAGAGGGGAGTCCATGGGAAATTAGAAAGAATTAAGGGTGACCTGCACCTCAGGCAGTCTCTGTGTCAGCCCTTTGGTTTTAGTCTAAAAGGGATCTGTCTCCAGCCCCTTCTCATGAGGCATACTGCGTAGGGTTGCCAACTTTCTAATCGCACAAAACTGAATACCCTTGCCCCACCCCTACCTGGAGACCCTACCCCACCGTGCCTCTTCTCTGAGGCCCCACACCCACTCACTTCATCCCCCCTCCCTCCTTCACTTGCTCTTCCCCACCCTCACTCACTTTCACTGGGCTGGGGCAGGGGGTTGGGGTGCGGGAGGGGGGTGAGGGCTCCAGCTAGGGGTCTGGGCTCTGGGGTAGGGCAGGAGATGAGGGGTTTGGAGTGCGGGAGCGGGCTCAGGGCTGGGGTTCGGGAGGGGCTCTGTCTGGGCATGCGGGCTTTGGGTGGGGCAGGGGAATGAGGGGTTTGGGATGCAGGAGGGGGCTCAGGGATGAGGGAGGAGTTTGGGGTGTGAGACAGGTTGTGGGGTGTGGGCTCCAGGAGGGAGTTTGAGTGAGGGATGGGGTTCAGGGCTGGGGTTGGGGTGCAGGAGGGAGTGCAGGGTATGGGCTCTGAGAGAGGGCTCAAGGCTGGGGGGGGGGGATGGAGTATGGGTTCTGGGAGGGAGTTAAGGTGCAGGAGGGGGCTAAGGGATGGGGTGTGGGAGGAGGTTTGGGATGTGGGCTCCAGCCGGGTGGCGCTTACCTCAAGCGGCTCCCAGTCGGCAGCGTAGCAGGGCTAAGGCAGGCTCCCTGCCTGCCCTGGCTCCACGCAGCTCCCAGAAGCAGCCAGCATGTCCGACTCCTAGGCAAGTGGCGGCCAAGCGGCTCCGTGCCCACAGGGGCCACCCCCGCAGCTCCCACTGGGAGCGGTTCCCAGCCAATTGGAGCTGTGGAGCAGGTGCTCAGGGCGGGGGTAACATGCAGAGCTTCCCCGATTGCCCCTGCACCTAGAGGTGGCCGCAGGGATGTTTTGGCCACTTCTGGGAACTGCAGAGAGCCAGGCCAGGCTGGGAGCCTGCCTTAGCCCTGCTGCGCCACTGACCGGACTTTCAATGGCCTGGTCAGTGGTGCTTACCAGAACTGACAGGGTCCCTTTCCGACTGAGCGTTGTGGTCAAAAACCGGACACCTGGCAACCCTAGTACTGCTTTGAGGCTGGGTGATTGCAGCTTTGGGAGTGGTGAGGGTTCTTGCTGTCTCCCTCTCAGCAGGCCTGTCTCTGCTGTCTGAGGCGATGCATGGCAGCCCTTTTCCTATTCACCATCCCTTCCTTTGGCAGGTTTTCCTTTTTAAGCTCCCCTCATCCCTCCAGGCAGAACAAGCCTTGCAGGTGTGTCTCATTGGTGTTAAACAGGCCCAGAGGAGGTTGTTAATCACCCTGGCAGAGAGGAATGTCCCTTCCCACACGGATTATTTCAAGTATCACTGGCACAGGCAGAAAATTTGAGGTAGTTCCAAGTTAAAATTTTGGTGGAACATTCTTTTATGAGAGGCAGGGTATGTATGGCAGCTTCCTCGGGAATTAGTGTCCTTTGAAGTCATGATGAAGTGGCAGAAGCTGCAAAGTGACAGTTTTAGGTTTTTCTAATACTGATTCAGCCATATAAATGTTGACTTTAACAAGACATTCTCTTATGGTCTAGTTTACCCAGTCATAACAGTGCCCATGCCACCTTTGGACAGTGAAGAAGTGCTGTGAGAGCATTATCTTGTAGATGAAGGTTGAGCAGGGCTTGCCTATCTTTTTTTATTATCTAACAGATATAAGGGCCTGATAAAAGGCCCATTAAGAGAAATGGAAGTCTTTCCATTTATTTAAGTGGCTTTGGATCAGGCTCTGAAAGGACTGAAGATCAGTGAACATCGAACTCTGCTGTTTGTCCAGAGCTTTTTAGTCCATTAATTTGTCTGGGAGTATCTTGCAAACAGGCTTTTCATTAGACTTCTAGTAATTCCTTGTTTTCTCTGGGTTATAAAAAAGGCAAAAATAACTAAGATAAATGTTAAGATATTTTGGTGTGTCTGCTTCCACCTGAAGCAAGGGAATTACTGGATCTGGCCAAAAATTTTCAGATGGAATGTTTTTCAGTTGGAAAATGCCATTTTGTTGACGTCCAAACTTTCTCCAGGAATAGTCAATTTGGGAAAAAAATTGGGTTTTGGCAGGGGAAGGGGGAGAAAATACCTTTTTGATAAGGTGGATGTTCCATTTTGATATTTTTCAAAGCAATGTTTTGATTTTTGATTTCAAAATGGTTTCTTGTTTTGAAATACATTTTATTTTAAAAATGCCAAAATCAAAACAAAGCATTTTGATTCCATCAAAAAGAGCTTAAATTGACCTGAAATGATTTGTTATCCAGAAATGTTATTTCATAGGAAAAGTTATTTGTTTTTGTTCTGCATTAGAATGAAACAAATAAAAACATTGTGGAGTTTCCCAGGTCTAGAAGTGCTTAAGGCCTGGTCTACACATAAAATTTTTTACTGGCATAGCTATGTTGGTAAAAGTCCTAGTGTAGATGCACTTATAGCTATATAATGGTCCTTATACTAGTACTTCTTCCTTGACCAAGGGATACTGTTCTAGATTTGATTTTGACAAATAGGGAGGAACTGGTTGAGAATTTGAAAGTGGAAGGCAGCTTGAGTGAAAGTGATCATGAAATGGTAGAGATCATGAGTCTAAGGAATGGTAGGAGGGAGAATAGCAAAATAAAGCCAATGGATTTCAAGACAGCAGACTTTAGCAAACTCAAGGAGTTGGTAGGTAAGATCACTTGGGAAACAAGTCTAAGGGGAAAAATATTTGAAGACAGTTGACAGTTTTTCAAAGAGACATTATTAAGGGCTGTGATAGGGTCAGGCCAGATGGCTACAGGAGAGTGTTCCTGTTGGGATCCAGGGGGTAGGCGGACAAAGCCCACCCACTGCTAAAGGATCCTCCCCCAGCCTAATGGGGGAATCCACAGGACCTGGAAACCAAATGATTACAGGGGACAACTAATGAAATAACAGGGACGGGAGTGCGGTCAAAGGGCCAAACGAAGGGAACCAGACGGGGACACCGAGCAGAGAACCCCAGATAGCGCCCACTACTTCTCGAAGGCATCAAGGGATGCCACCCAGAGGAACTCTGCCCGGATACGTGAATGGATGGAAGATTGGAAATAGGCCCCACAGTCACAGGAGACTCCATCGGCCAACCTCCTCACCCTGGTTTTATAGATGGCCATTTTAGTCAGGGCCAGGAGGAGGCTGACCAAGAGGTCCTGTGACTTTGTGGAGCCACGGATAGGGAGTGCCTAAATAAGAAGGTGAGGGGAAAAGTGCAACCAAAATCTTAACAAAATGTCTAAGAGGAGCCGGAATAGGGGCTGCAGCCTGGCACACTCCAGGTAAATATGCACCAGGGTTTCCCTTATGCCACAAAATAAGCAGGTGTCCAGGATAGGGGTGAACCATGCCAAGTACACGCCCGTGCTCACAGCCCCGTGAAGGAGCCGCCAACTGATATCCCTGGCGGGCCTCGGGACCAAAGTGGAGTAAAGGCTGGCCCACTGGGGCTCCTCACCCTCTAGAGGTGGCAGTAGGTCCCACCACTTTGTATAGGGGCGGAACGCCAGGGTGAGGAGATGAAGGGTATGGAGCACAAATGTGTATAGATGTTTCCTTGGAATGGTCTGGAAGCGGACCAGCTGCAGATCGTGCAGCCGGCTCACGGTGAAGGGGTGACGGGGCTGGTTGGGTCCACGGGGTAGGGGCTGGATGAAAAGGTCCGGAGGGCCTGGGGTGGAGGGTGGGCGGGGCACACCCTCTCACAGGACCCGGTCGAGGTAAACCTGAGCAGCAGGTGACAAAGTGGCCCTCACATCCTGAAATACGTGCTGGGGAGTACGAGGCTGGGAGAGCCCCATGCGCTGAGTGAGCGTCAGGGGATCCAGCCAGTCTCCCCGGTTGTAGTCCAGGAGGTCTCCGTCTGGCGCACCTAGGGGGACTTCGCCACCTGCACATGGAGCTGAGGGTTTTGTAGCAGGGGCTCCGCGAGGAGATCTGCCCCCACAATGGCTGCCACGGACCTGGTCGCTGAGAACAGTTTCCAGGTCCTGAGGAGGTCCTGGTAGAAGACCAGTAGCCCAGAGAGGTCTTGTGGAAGACCTCTCGGATGGAGATAAAGGAGCTGCCAGTCATATTGGAGCCCTCGGAAGTGGCGCAGGAAGGCGTGCACCAGTACACTTCACGCTGGACTACCCGCACCATAAAGGAGCCTCTGCAGGGGCTGGAAGCGGAAGACATGGTCCTGAAGTGTAGACATTTCAGGCCCTGCCCTCCCTCCTCCAGGGGTAGATGGAGAACCTTCGCAGAGATCCAGAGCAGTCCTGACCAGAAGAACTCCAGAATCGAAGTTTGGGGGTTGGCCAGGAAACCCGGGGCCGGGACCAGGGTGTTGAGCCGGTACCAGAGCATGGACAGGACTGGTTGATTAAGTACCAGTGCTCTCCCTCGAAGGGAGAGGCACCAGAGTAGTCCTATCCATTTCTGGAGCTGCTCTGTCACCCTGCCCCCTAAACCATGCCAGTCCTCCGGCGGAGACGGATGCGTGGCAGAAAGGTAAATGCCGAGATAGACCAGCGGACGCACGCTCCACCGGATGGCCTGAAGCGCGGGTGGGAGCTCGCCTGCCACCCATCCCCGACCACCAGGCCAGAGCTCTTGACCCAGTTGACCCGGGCGGAGGAGGCTGCCGAATAGATGGCCTGGCAAGCCTCCACCCGCGCCAAGTCACCCAGGTCCTGGACCACGAGGAGCACATCGTCAGTGTATGCCGACAGGACCAGCCGGAGCTCCGGCTCTCGCAGCACCAACTCCGTCAACCTCTCATGGAGGAGACAGAGGAAGGGCTCGATTGCCAGAGTGTACAGCTAACCCAAGAGGGGGCACCCCTGCCGTACTCCTCGCCCGAAGCTGACCAGTTCGGTCAGGGTCCAGTTGAGCCTGATCAAGCTACAGGAGAGTGGTTTTTTTTATTTTTTTGTGGAAGCAGAAAAGAATTTTATTTGCATAACACTTACAAAAAATCACCAAAAAGGAAAAAACAAAACTATGCAACAAAACAAAAACAAACGCAAGGTATAACACAGCAGCCTTCAGGAGGGAGAAGTGTTCAGGCTCGCCTGGGCCCAGAGCTGGGGGGCTTCCTCGACACTCATGGTCTTCCACCCTCCTGAGTTACCTGGTGGCCTAGAGCGGGGGGGCTTCCTCAACACTCGTGGTCTTCCACCCCCTCGAGTTACCTAGTGCCACGCCCAGTGTCACCGATTATTCCTCTCCTGAGAGTGCCCGACAAGATGGGCACAGCTGCGGGGTGGGCGGTTTGGGGGTGTGGGGACGTACACCTACATGTGATAGGACCCTTCCTAGGTGACGGTGATGATGGTATCCACAGCGGCAACGGCTGGGGCTGGGGTCGCTCGCTCTTCCCCTCAATCGAAGGGTCAGATGGAGGGAACCGGATGGGGTCACCTAGCAGAGAACCTTGGACAGCGCCCACCGCTCCTCGAAGGCGTCAAGGGAGTCGGTGGACGCTGCCCAGAGGAACTCCGCCCGGATACGTGAATGTACTGAGGATCGGAAAACGGCCCTACAATTGCAGGACGCTTCATTAGCCAACCTCCCCTCTCTGGTTTTATAAATGGCTGTTTTAGCGAGGACTAGGAGGAGGTTAACCAGGAGATCTCGCGATTTTGTGGGGCCACGGATGGGGAGTGTGTAGATAAAAAGGTGAGGGGAAAAATGTAGCCAAAAGCATAATAAAATATTCATGAGGAGCTGGAAAAGGGGCTGCAGCCTGGCACACTCTAAATATATGTGCGCCAGGGTTTCCCTCACGTTGCAAAAAGGGCAAGTATCCGGGATGGGGGTGAACCGCGTCAAAAACACGCCCGTGCTCACAGCTCTGTGAAGGAGCCACCAACTAATGTCCCCGATGGGCCTCGGGACCAAGGTGGAATACAGGCTGGCCCACCGAGGTTGCTCACCCTCCAAAGGTGGCAGAAGGTCCCGCCACTTCGTATCGGGGCAGGAAACCAGGGTATGGGCAAGAAGGGTGTGAAACATGAGTGTGTATAAATATTTCCATGGCGTGATTTGGAAGGTGACCGGCTGCAGTTCATGCAGCCGGCTCGCAGTGAAAGGATGAGGGGTTTGTTGGGATCTCAGGGGTAGGGGCCCAATTGAAAGGTCCGGCGGGCCTGGGGTAGAGGGTGGGCGGGGTGCGCCCTCGCGCAGGGCTCGGTTGAGATAAGCCCGAGCAGCGGGCGTCAAGGCGGCCTTCACCTCCTGAAGTACGCTCGGGGGGGTACGAGGTCTGGAGAGCCCCATGCGCCGAGCGAGCTCAGGAGATCCAGCCAGTCTCCCTGGTCGTAGTCCAGGAGGTATCCGACTCTCGTGACTTCCGCCAGGATCAAACTCTGGTGCACCGAGCAGGACTTCGCCACCTGCACACGGAGCTGGGGGTTGTGTAGCAGGGGCTCCGCGAGGAGATCTGCTCCCACGGTGGCCGCCACGGACCTGGTCGTTGAAAACAGTTTCCAGGTCCTGAGGAGGTCCTGGTAGAAGACCGGCAGCCCGGAGAGGTCTCGCGGAAAACCTTTCGGACAGAGCTAAAAGAGCTGCCGGGCATATCAGAGCCCTTGGAAGCGGCGTGGGAAGGTGTGTGCCAGTATGCTCCACGTCGAACTACCTGCACTATAAAGGAGCCTCTGCAGGGCCTGGAGGCGGAAGACACAGACCTGAGTGTGCAGACATTTCAGGCCCTGCTCTCCTTCCTTCAGGGGTAGATGAAGAACCCAACAGGGGCTCAGTGCATTCCTGACCAAAAGAACTCTAGAATCTATGTCCGGAGGTTGGTAAGGAAACCTGGTGCTGGGACCAGGGTGTTGAGCCGGTACCAGAGCGTGGACAGGACTAGTTGGTTAAGCACCAGTTCTCTCCCTTGGAGGGAGAGACATTGGAGTAGCCTCGTCCATTTCTGGAGCCGCTCTATCACCCCACCTTCTAAATTTTGCCAGTTCTCTGGCGGAGAAGGGTGCATGGCAGAAAGGTAAACGCCTAGGTAGAGCAGTGGACCCGTGCTTCACTGGATGGTCTGAAGCACGGGTGGGAGGGAGCTCACCTGCCGCCAGTCCCCCACCGCCAAGCCAGAGCTCTTGACTCAGTTGACTCGGGCGGAGGAGGCTGCCAAATAGATGGCTTGGCAAGCCTCCACCCATGCCAAGTCGCCCGGGTCCTGGACCACGAGGAGCACATCATCGGCGTATGCTGACAGGACCAGCCGCAGCTCCGGCTCCCGCAGCAACATCCCTGTCAACCTCCTTCGGAGGAGACAGAGGAAGGGCTCAATCGCCAGAGCGTACAGCTGCCCGAGAGGGGACACCCCTGCTGTACTCCTTGTCCGAAGCTGACCAGTTCGGTCAGGGTCCAGTTGAGCCTGACCAAGCTACAGGAGAGTGTTAGAAGGCAGATATATTAGTCCCAGATTAAGCAGGTCCATTTTCCCTGGGTAAAGTAACAGGGGAAGTTCCAGAACAAGAAGGAACTTGCTGGAAGAAATTCGGGCAGGCAGGCTAATTAGGACACATGGAGCCAATTAAGAAGCTGCTAGAATCAATTAGGGCAGGCTGGCTAATCAGGGCACCCGAGTTTAAAAAGGACCTCACTTCAGTTTGTGGCTTGCGTGCAAGGAGCTGGGAGCAAGAGGCACTAGGAGCTGAGAGTGATAAGGTGTACTGCTGGAGGACTGAGGAGTACAAGCATTATCAGACACCAGGAGGAAGATCCTGTGGTGAGGATAAAGAAGGTGTTGGGAGGAGGCCATGGGGAAGTAGCTCAGGGAGTTGTAGTTGTCGCACAGCTGTTCCAGGAGGCACTCTAGACAGCTGCATTCCACAGGGCCCTGAGCTGGAACCCGGAGTAGAGGGCGGGTCCGGGTTCCCCCCAAACCTCTCAACTCCTGATCAGACACAGGAGGAATTGACCTGGACTGTGGGTTCCACCAGAAGGGAAGGTCTCTGGTGTCTTCCCCGACCCACATGGTGGATCAGCAGAGACTGCGGGGATTGTTCTCCTTCCTTTTTCCCATGCTGGCCAGTGATGTGGTTAGCTGAGTGAATGGCAGGTTTGAGCCACTAGCAAAAGTGGCCAAGTTGAGGGCTGCCGTGAATCTCTGAGACAAGTAAATCCGCCAATAAGCGCAGGACCCACTAAGGCAGAGGAGGAACTTTGTCACAGGGCACAAGAGCAAACTATCCCACTGCGTAGGAAAGATAGGAAGTATGGAAAGAGACCACCCTGGCTTAACAAGGAGATCTTCAATGATCTAAAAATAAAAAAAAAGTCCTGCAAAAAGTGGAAACTAGGTCAAATTACAAAGGATGGATATAAACAAATTAATACCAGTATGTAGGGACAACAATTAGAAAGACCACAGCATAAAAAGAGACTAAACTAGCTAGAGACATAAAGGGTAACAAGAAAACATTCTACAATATTTTAGAAGCAAGAGGAAGACCAAGAACCAGGTAGGCCCCTTACTCAATAAAGTGGGGGGGAAACAGTAACAGAAAATATGGAAATGGCAGAGCTGCTTAATATTTGTTTCGGTTTTCACCAATAAGGTTGGTGGTGATTGGACATCTAACATAGTGAATGCCTATCAAAATGAGGTAGGATCAGAGGCTAAATTAGGGAAAGAACAAGTTAAAAATACTTAGACATGTTAGATATCATCAAGTCACCAGGGCCTCATGAAATGCATCTTAGAATACTGAAGGAGCTGACTAAGGAGACATCTGGGCCATTAGCGATTATCTTTGAAAAGTCAGGGAAGACAGGAGAGATTCCAGGAGACTGGAAAAGGGCAAATATAGTGCAATCTATAAAAAGGGAAATAAGGATAACCTGGGGAATTACAGACCACTTCTGTACCTGGAAAGATAATGGAAGAAATAAGCAACCAATTTTTAAACATCTAGAAGATAATAAGGTGATAAGTAACAGCTTGAATTTGTCAAGAACAAATCATGTCAAACCAACCTGATAGCTTTCTTTGACAGGGTAACAAGTCGTGTGGATCGGGGGGAAGCAGTAGACGTGGTATATCTTGACTTTAACAAAGCTTTTGATACTGTCTCACATGACCTTCTCATAAACAAACTAGGGAAATGCAACCTAAATGGAGCTGCTATGAGGTGTTGCATAACTGGTTGCAAAAGCATTCCTAGAGAGTAGTTATCAGTGGTTCACAGCCATATTGGAAGGGCATAACAAGTGGGGTCCCAGAGAGATCAGTTCTTGGTGTCAGTCTGTTTGCAGACGACACCAAGCTGGGAGATGTTGCAAGTGCTTTGGAGGATAGGATTATAATTTAAAAGAATCTGGACAAACTGGAGAAGTGGTCTGAAGTAAATAAGATAAAATTCAATAAGGACAAATGCAAAGTACTCCACTTAGGAAGGAACTAAGTTGCACGCATACAGAATGGGAAATGACTGCCTAAGAAGGAGTACTGCAGAAAGGGATCTGCGGGTCATAGTGGATCACAAGCTAAATATGAGTCAACAGTGTAACACTGTTGCAAAAAAAGCAAACATCATTCTGGGATGTATTAGCAGGAGTATTGTAAGCAAGACATGAGAAGTAATTCTTCTGCTCTTCTCCGTGCTGATTAGGCCTCAACAGGAGTATTGTGTCCAGTTCTGGGCACCACATTTCAAGAAAGATGTGGACAAATTGGAGAAAGTCCAGAGAAGAGCAACAAAAATGATTAAAGGTCTAGGAAACATGACCTAAGAGGGAAGATTGAAAAAACTGGGTTTGTTTAGTCTGGAAAAGAGAAGACTGAGAGGGGACATAACAGTTTTCAAATACATAAAAGGTCGTTACAAGGAGGAGGGAGAAAAATTGTTCTTCTTAACTTCTGAGGATAGGACAAATAGCAATGGGCTTAAATTGCAGCAAGGGAGGTTTAGGTTGGACATTAGGAAAAACTTCCTGTCAGGGTAGTTAAGCACTGGAATAAATTGTCCAGGGAGGTTGTGGAATCTCCATCATTGGAGATTTTTAAGAGCAGGTTAGACAACCATCTATCAGGGATGGTCTAGATCAGGGGTTGGCAACCTTCAGCATGCGGCCCATCAGGATATTCCGCTGGTGGGCTGTGAGACATTTTGATTATGTTGACCGTCCACAGGCAAGACCTCCCGCAGCTCCCAGTGGCCGCGGTTCGCGGTTCCCAGCCAATAAGAGCTGCGGGAAGCGGCGTGGGCCACAAGAGTGTGCTGGCTACCACTTCCCGCAGCTCCCATTGGCTGGGAATGGTGAACCGTGGCCAGTGGGAGTTGTGGGGGGCCATTCCTGCAGACGGTCAACGTAAACTAAATGTCTTGCGGCCTGCCAGTGGATTACCCTGATGGGCCACATGTCAAAGGTTGTCAACCCCTGATCTAGATAATACTTAGTCCTGCCATGAATGCAGGGGACTGGACTGTATGACCTCTTGAGGTCCCTTCCAGTTGTGTTATTCTATATGCACTTTTAGACTGATAGCCTCGCATCCACACTACAAGGTTTTGCTGGTATAGTTATACCAATATAATTATACTGGTGAAACCCTCCTAGTGTAAACAAGGTCAAAGTATTTGAAAATGAATAGAAAGCTTGGTTCTGATTCTGTATGAGTTTGGGTGAAAGTTTGAATCTTTATCCAAATCAGTTTGCCCATTCCCTAAAACCTCGTACACTTGTAGCGTAAACTAAATTCAAAGATAATGAAAGTCAGATATAGTGAAATTGCTTTTATAGAGAAATGGATTGAAGATCCATATTACTTCAAGCATTCAGAATGCACAGATTGTCATTCTGAACATGGTGAACCTTTGTATATAATGAAGTTCTTCTGACAGAAACATAAATTCACTTGAGGGTTCCACTGTGGAGGAGGAAAACAGAAATGACTACAATACTAAAAGAACAAATGAGTGTACAAAAGAGCATTCCAGTAATTGTGACCTCTCATTATTAAACACAGTCCCATTCAGTACCATAATTTTAGAAGTAATTGCTCCTAATTATTTTAATCACTCCCTCCTGAACTTGCTTTTAGTTCATACCACTAGGCCAGTTTTCCTTGGCTGCATACAAGTACAGTAAATGTAAATGTTATCTTTGCATATGATTAATGACTGAGGAAATATCTTCATCATTTTGTGCAAAGAAAGGAAGAGGGAGAAAAGCTGGATGCTCAAATCTTTCCCTTTGAGTCCTTCTCTTGAAGTTATTGAAGATAAATTTTTTTAAAGAAAACAATTGAAAAAATAAATCTGACAGCTATGGGGATTTAGGAGGAAATGTGGAAAGTTCACTATGGCAGTTTTAGACTCTTATCTTAAGAGGCTTCTGCAAAACTTGTTTAAATTTCAAATTATTTCTGAATCTTTCTGGTGCTTTCTTTGTAAAGGGACTTCAGATACAGACCCTTTTTAGTTCTATTTTTTACTCTATCTGTGTTAAATTGTACGTCATTCTTTTGCTGCATAAAATAATCTCAATCAGTCCTCTCGTAGTGTAAAATATTTCCAGTGTAAGGTTCTAAGTACTCAGATAAAAATGAATAAAAGTTTTTGGGCCTGTAGCCATCCACATGAATGAGGAGACTGTATGATGGAGGAGTGGGAGAAAGTATAGAGATGGGAGAGAAAGGAGTAGTTTCACTGGATAGTTTTGAGAAAAGCATGTGCAATTTCCTGCACCAGACAAAATTTGAGATACTATTTTCAACAAAAAGAAAAGGAATACTTGTGGCACCTTAGAGACTAACAAATCTATTTGAGCATAAGCTTTCGTGAGCTAGTGAGCTGTAGCTCACGAAAGCTTATGCTCAAATAAATTTGTTAGTCTCTAAGGTGCCAGAAGTACTCCTTTTTCTTTTTGCGGATACAGACTAATGTGGCTGCTACTCTGAAACCTATTTTCACAAATGTATTTTTAAGACAATCAAGTATTAATCTGGAATTCTAGAATGTCATTCCACTGAGTGCTAGTTTGAGCATGTCATGAAGACTAGAATAGACTAGTCTAGAACATTTGTGCAGATCAAAATAAATCCTCTCTAATCTGAGTTGAACTAAAACAGTCATTTGGGTATTATCTTCTGTGGTTTTCCTTCTTGCTTTCACTCTCTGAAACTGAAATGAGGCAAACCTCAAAGTCTGGAAACTGGCAGAAAAACAACTTTTGCAGACAGAGGGACAGATTTGGCTCTCACTTATCATTGTGGATGCCACTGATTTCAGTAGGGTTGTTGGGGGCTCATCTGAGGACAGAATTTAAAACAGTTTGTTTTCATTTTTGGTTCAGCTTGGAACTCTTTTAGTCATGTGATAATGTGACTTGCAAAACTATCATGAAAATTACCAGCCTGGGCATGGAATCTTCTTGCTTGCCCTGCCTTGATGATGCTGAAAAACTTAATGATAATTTACTCGTGTCAAAATTACTCACCCTAGATGACCAGGCGGGATTGCATTTTGAAAGCTGTAAAATGCAACTGCATCGCTGTCTTCTTCACAATTCTGCCTCAGAGGAGACATTTTTATTCATTCTTTGTATTAACGTAGTGCCTAGAGGCCCCAGTCAGCCAGGGGCCCTTACACATGTAGTCCAAGCTCTGAGGAGTTTACAGACAAAGGGCACTTTGTCTCTTGACTTGAAGTCACTTTTACTTGAAGTGAGAATCACTTTACCTTACTCTGCAAGTAGTCCCACTGGCTCCGAGACATCACCATAAACAAACTAGGGAAATGTGGACTCGATTAAATCACTGTGAGGTGGGTGCACAACTGGTTGAAAAAGTGTATTCAGAGTATGGTAGTTATCAATGGTTCACTGTCAAACTGGGAGGAAGTTTTTTGGGGGGTGGTAAGGGTCTATCACTAGTCAGTATTTTCATTAATGACTTGGATAATGGGGTGGAGAGTCCAGGCATTCCATGACTGGCTAGGTTGTAGGGGCATTGTTTCATGTCATTCCAGTGGGTGGTATTATCCAAGCTTGCCCATATCCTTTGTGGGGCCACTTATGGATGGGGAACTGAGGCACAGGGAGGCTAAGTGACTTGCCCAAGGTCACACAAGAACTCCATGGTGGAAAAGCGTATGAACCTGGGTCTCCCACATTCCAGACCCATGCCCCAACCACTGGACTATCCTTCCTCCATGGGGTGGACAGTATGGTTATAACTTTTGTGGATGACACCAAGCTGGTAAGGGTTGCAAGCACTCTGGAGTACAAAATGGGAATTCAAAAAGGGTCTTGATAAACTGGAGAATTGGTCTTTAATCAACAAGATGAAATTCAGTAAAGACAGGTGCAAAGTTCTGTATGTAGGAAGGAAAACTTAAATGCACAGCTACAAAATGGGAAATAAGCAGCTAGGTGGTAGTACTGCTAAAAAGGATCTGGAAATTATATGCTCAAATAAATGTGTTAGTCTCTAAGGTGCCACAAGTCCTCCTTTTCTTTTTGCGGATACAGACTAACATGGCTGCTACTCTGAAACCGGAAATTATAGTGGATCACAAATTAAATATGAGTCAACAATGAGATGCAGCTGTGAAAAAGACTAATGTTGTTCTGGTGTATATTAAGAGGAGTGTCGTATGTAAGACATGGCAGGTAATTGTGCTGCTCTTCTTGGCACTAGTGAGAACTCAGCTGGAGTTAGTGTCCCCAGTTTTGGGTGCCACTCTTTAGGATTGATGTGGACAAATTGGAGACATCCAGAGGAGAGCAAACGAAATGATAAAAGGTTCAGAAAATCTGATCCCTGGAGCAAGGTTAAAAAAACTGGGTATGTTTACTCTTGAGAAAAGACTATAATAACAGTCTTCAAATACATTAATGACTATTAAAATAGGACAGTGATCAGTTGTGTAGTGAAGCTCTTGAATAGGCTTCCATGGGAATTTGTGGCAAGTTAGATAAACACCTGTCTGGCATGATTTAGGCATACTTAGTCTTGCCTCAGTGCTGAGGGATGGACTAAATGATCTCTCAAGGTCCTTTCCAGCCTTACATTTCTATGATTCCCAAATTTTCTGACAGTAAACAGGCTAGTGGAGATGCTTTAATTTTGTATTAAAAAAAGTCCACAAGCAATTCATGTAGCTTCCACTACTTATGCTTTAGTGGTTTGAGCGTTGGCTTGCTAAACCCAGGGTTGTGAGTTCAATCCTTGAGGGGGCCGTTTAGGGACCTGGGGCAACAATTGGGGATTGGTTCTGCTTTGAGCAGGGGGTTGGACTAGATGACCTCCTCAGATCCCTTCCAACCCTGATATTCTATGATTCTATGATATGCAGCTATTGATCCAAAATAACGGCATTATTTTCCAAGGGAAGAACAGTCCATGTGACAGAGTGACAGCAATCCGAGACAAACTGTAGGGAGACATTAGAATGAGTGCATATGGTATTTAGGGTAAACTAACAATTAAGCAAGGCAAAATAGCAATCAGTCAGGGAATATAAGAGGAGGGAACATCTATCAACATGAAACTAGACTTTTGTCTTAGCAGGCGGTCTCTCAAGAAGTGTGACGTGTGCAAAAAAGATGGTGTTGGTCTCCCTAAACTCAAAACCAAGTTCAAAGTATTCCTTTGAAGTGTGACGTTGACAGTAAATGGAAATAAACCCAACCCTCATCTATTTAGGAAGGCTGAGTTTCATTAAATATTGTATATAATTGTAAATTGCTCTGCAAAGGACACATAATAATTAGCTTTAAAAGGAGTTGAAGGAAAAAGAGAATAAATTGTCTGTCTACAAATACAAAAGCTGAGTTTGTGTGTAGAATGGTGAATAAGGTGTTCACACCTTTATTTCAAAGGCTGTCCAGAATGTAAACAATAGCGCAGGGAGACCTTCCCTGACTTAGGGAGCTGTGACTCACTCCCTGAGGTTCTAAAAGGTAAAACGGACATACAGACAAACCCTAAGGATATAAGACTTGTATTTTTGCTTAAATCAATGGTAAGAGATTCTTCCTATGGGCAGGTTATTCCCTAATTATCCTTACAAGGTTTTCTTGCACTGTTCTCTAAAGCATCTGGTAGTAGCCACTGTCTAACTAGCCAAGGTTTTGTGTAAACAAGCATATTCTGTTTTCTTTAACTTCCATTCCTTTAAGTCTCTGTTTTCTAACTTGAGTAAACCTGGATTTATGATAATTTTAGAAGTACACTGTTTGGAACTATACTGAACAGAAGGAAAGTTAACCTCTGACTTCAAATAGGGTGGTAGGTACCAACCCAGAGGTTAAAAGTCACAGGGCAAAAGAATACCCTTTCTCCCAATGATGCTACCAGGATGCCCACTGAAGTCAGCAGAACATAGGGAAAGTGGCAGGTACAGAGGACTGACTGTGGCAATTTGCCTGCCTGAATTTGCAAAAGCATTTCCTGCTCATATGGGTCCTAGCTCAGACCTAGTTGACAGTGGTGGATGCATGGAGCTGTGAAAAATATAGTTTAGTTGTAAATAGAAAACAAAATTCAACATGCAGATGTGAGAAAATATGCCATTGGTACAGTGGGACTATATGTGTCATATTTAAACACGTGGGCTAAGCAGAAGGGACTGGGCGAAGGTTATGTTTAATCAACTTTAGGCCCCACCAATTCTGTGGCCGACAAACTGCTGGGCTGGTCACCAGCATAAAATGGAGTAGATTAGGGCTGTTCTACTTTGTATCCATTACCAGTGGCCTAGGCAGTGTGTTCTGGAAGCTAGATATTGTCAGGATGTACAAGAACCTTGGACACGCTTCTGCTGGGCGCCAGGAAGGGGGTGAGTATAGTAGCTGCTGTGGTGGTTCTATGACTCGTGTGGGTTCCTTCGTGTGGGGCCATGTCCTCTGGGTTTCTGGTTGTTTTGTGCCACTGGGGCAGTGCAAAACACCCAGAGGCAGGGCTCGGTCCATGCTTTCTATTTGTGAGCCTTCAAATATCCTGTCGTAAATCAAAACAATAAAGCCATTTATTTTGCATGTTTCTAATATGGGGCTCTTGTTTGTTTGCCAAAAGCGGAGCATTTATAATCACAATTTCATTTCATTTACACGAAAAGATATGGTTTTCATATCTTGACACTCTTATCGTTTTCAGGCTGAGAAAGTTATCTCTAAGGGTTTACTTTATACCTCTGAGAACTAATAAAATATTATGTCTTATGAAAATCCTGCAAGGCTTACTATTGCTGCTGTGAATCAGAGGAAGCAAATATAAAGAATGGTTCTCTTTAGATTATCCAAATTGATATTACATTCAATGAGCATGTTTCTGACAAGGTTATAAATTATATTAATTTTATGGCTCTTTTAGGCATTCTTACCGAGATCAGCAATGGCCTGATGGTATCTACACCTTTGTCATTGCAAGGTTCGGATATAGTTGTTTTTCTGTTGTCAGCTTTGCTCCCATGGGATCCTAAGTTTTGTAACTCCCATAGGCATTTTATCAGATTATTGGCTCCATCAAACAAAAAGCTGCAGTATTTTTTTTAGTCATCATAGTGTGTTGGTGTCATATCAGCAGAGGCTCAATTGGCCACAAATGGAGCCGGAAAAAGATAGAAATCCCTAGAAGCAACGTTGGGGGTGGGGGGAGAGTCCTTTACTCAGAACTAAGAATCAGTTGTCAAAGTTTCCTTGCTCTATGTCAGTTATGGATGGGGTTGCTTCTGTGGAGGAGAAACAGTATAGACCCATATCTAGGTGTTTGTTCACCTACAGAATGAGTGAGATTTCTGAGTAAAGGAATCTATATGCTTGACTTGGAAGACCCCCCCCCAAATACACACAATTTATCCACAGGAAATCCTGTATCTCAGAAAAACTAAGTTTTTCCTGCTCATCAAGTAAGCAAATAGTCTATAGACTGACAGGTTTCAGAGTAGCAGCCGTGTTAGTCTGTATCCGCAAAAAGAAAAGGAGGACTTGTGGCACCTTAGAGACTAATAAATTAGTCTCTAAGGTGCCACAAGTCCTCCTTTTCTTTCTATAGACTGAGCCTCCCATTTAGAGGTATGACAGGAGCACAGCATTTTGAGTATTTATTTTTTCCTAATTTACTATTGTTGCATCCAGTGTCACTGTAGAAAAAGAGGCTCTACTTTTATTGCCGTTTCAGAAGCAAAGAAGCCTATTCCTTGCAATACAACTTGAGAACTTGGTAGTTATACTGTGCAATTGTGAGCACAAGTGAAAACAGTGTGTAACCCACTGGATGTGTATGTGTTTATAGGGCCTCCTTTATGCCTAACCTGCAGAGGATAGGAGTCTGTTATAGCCCTAGCTAAAGGGCTATAACTTGAGCTATAGCAGCTCATGCTTTTAGCCCAGAAGCTCCCTTGTTCTGTCCCCAGTGTGTTGGCGAAGATGGCTGCCGCCACAAATGCACAGGTGTTTTTCCCACTTTCACATGGAAATGTTTCATAATTAAAAAAAATAGATATTGAATCAGATCCTAAGGGGGCTAAGTAAACATTTTGGCCACAGGGACAATACACATGAGAAGGAAGAGAACTAGCTGGAATCTAGTGGTGGACAGGAGGAGGAAGGGGAATGATAAATTGGTGTCAGGTTCTCTCAGCATCTGAAAGGCATTAGCGACAGGTATGGACAGCATGTCATGAGAAATAAAAAGAACGCAAAATAGCTAGTCATTGGGTTTTCTGACAAAATCAGGACCTGCCTAGGCAGTTTTTGCCATTAAAGAGAATTAGACAGAATCCATCTCCGCAAGCATCCAGTGATGCCATCTGGCTTGTTACTGAGGAAATCCCCATTGGCAGTGAGCTTTTTTCACATTGACCTGAACAAGTGCCAAGATTGTTTCACTCCCTCTGTCATGTGTGTGTGCGCACTCTCTCTCTCTCAGCACTAAAGCATCCCATGGAAGACAAAAAATATGTGCTATATTAGCTTAGAGGAGGATGATAATTTTAGGAATGAGATTCTTTGACTGTGAGCCTGAGCGGGAAGTATAGGAACTGATAAAGGAGATTAAATTAGCTGAGACTTTTTGATGGACAAACCAAAACATCCTGTTGTTGAAAACGTACAGATACCATCTCTTCAGAAAACATGTTATGATCCACTTTTGTTGTTATCCTAAAGGGAGGTGTAGGAAATGGAAGTGAGTCATGGAGGAGGAGGGGTTCAGGTGAGATCAAGGCAGAGTGAGTGAGGATGGAACAGCCCTACATTACATCTGTTGAAATCACCTGCTGTGGGTAATTACTGTGTCACTTTCTAGTCTTTTCTGCAAGATCTCATTACCTAAGATTAGCAGTGTGTATGCGCAATGGTGGGCTATTTCTGATGGGAAGAGTTGCAAGCAGTGTAGTTAATTTTAATTATTTTCCAGTGGAACATCCATATAGGATGCAGTATAGAGCTGATTTAAATTACAAGCTTGTCTGAAAACTGATTTACCTGCAGAAAAGTCCTAATGTCTTTAAATAGATAATTGAATCTATGTATACGTGCACAGAACTCTCATGTATACATGCACAGAACTAGATTCGTATACAGATATATCTTAAAGAAAACCTAATTGTCCACTTTTGTGACGGGAACGGTCTTTGATGGGATAGTAAAATATCACTAGTAGTTACATTACAATCAATCCCCATGGTAAAGGATGGGTGAATTGATATTTTCCCCAAGCTAGTAAATGTTTGACAATTTTGCAGTTGTTAATGCATATAGTCTCAGTGACATAGAATGTGTACAGTGCCTGTATGTGTATATTATGGAGGTCCATTAATTTAGATCTCAAAACTATGCTGAGATAGCACAGTTGCTTATTTCCTTGCCTTGGGTTAATATGGACCAATTCAGTCTAGGTTGTCGTCACAAAAATATTTAATCTATAGGATAGAAACTTGATAGATATTTCCCCCAATTGTATTGTGTCCAGTCATGAAAACATAACTACTGGATTTGTTCCTCAGCCATACTACTTTGTGAAGATTATAGTGCAATTACATTATTGTATTTTTCTCTTCTTTGCTGTAATATAAAAGCTGTTAAAGTACTTGCTTTAAAATACAGAACTTGTACAAAGTGGTAATGTCTCAAATAAAATGATCTATTGCATACTGAGCAATCTAGGGCAATGGGTATTTAAAAAATCCGGAAGGGGGAAAAAAACCAAGCAATAGCCTCAGTTATTATACCAAATGTTGGCAAGGCAACTATTCATTGGTTTAATGTTACTGTTTCTTGGCTTTTAATTCAATAGAAGAACCCTAAAGCCTTCATAACCCCTTTTTGATAAAAGCAAAAATAGAAACATTCATTGTGGACTATTGTATACAAGTTTAAATTTAAAAAATGTTAGTCTCTTCCAGGCTGAAAAATCTTTCTTCTATCAAAGAAAAAAGTCCCTAGACAAAACAAAGAACAAAACCCCCACAAAGTTTGATCGTTACAGTGTTATCGGAAGCATTCTGGTGCTCGGTAGACATGTAGTGTGATACAGCCAGACTTTGGAGTCTTCTTTGGGCTGTGGGATCCTGCATGCCTCAATGAGATGACATTCGTCATTCGGTGACACATTCAGGCAAACAAAAGTTGGCTGCAGGATATACCAGCTCCCCCCAAAGCAGTATGATCTGTAGAGGCAGGGACCTAACTTATCCTTTCCTGCTTGGAAAGACTAATAGGAGGAAGTAAATAGAGGGAATTCAGTATTGTTTTTTAATAGACAAAGGTAAATTCAGTATCTCATTGCTGGTTTTGCTATTGATTTTAATATATAGGAGCCCCCAGTAAAAGCTTCTTATCATGGACCAGATTTTACCTGCCCACTTAGAAAGAAAATAGGAGGCCTGATTCTGCTCTCACTTCCACAGGTGTATATCTGGAGTAACTCCATTGGAATCAGCGGAGCTATACTAGTGTAAAACTGGTGTAGCTTGTTTGAGTTCAGTGGAATTGCTTCCTATTTAAACGAGCGTAGATGAATCAGAATCAGGCTGTGGGAGTGTTGGAGGAGATGCTTTTCCCTCCATTTGCCTGTCTCGTCTGTTTAGACAGTCCCTGTTCTTTAGAGGTTACTGTCTTTCCCTATGTCTACAGTACTTAGCACAGTGGGGTCTGATCTCAGTTGGAGCCTCTAGGTACTGTTATGTTGATAAGAGTCAAGGATTTATGTTCAACTCAGTTAGAAGGATGTGGTTTGAATGATTATTTGAACGATTATCCTTTTACCCAAATGCAAAAAGAGTGCGGAACTAAGAATTTATGGCCTTTAGGTTAACCTTTGAGCTAGCTTTCCCAAATCTAATGAGCTGTCTAACGATTTGGGCAATACTGGTAGTTTTCAAAAATGCAATATATCATTGCACTTACAATATTAGATCAAGCTTTCAGAAAACAAACTGGGCAAACATTCCCTTTCTGCAGGGAACAGTCATGAGATAAATATAGAAATGGGCAATAAACAAAAGTTTATCAATTTGCTTTCATAACAGAAAAGACATCTTGATTGTGAAATTGATTTAGTGGGACAGCACAGTTTTAGTAACCTTTGTATCTGTGGTGGGTAACCTGCGGCCCGTCAGGATAATCCGCTAGCAGGCCACAAGGCAGTTTGTTTACATTGACCGTCCGCAGCTGCCATTGACTGGGAATGGTGAACCGCAGCCACTGGGAGCTGTGGGCAGCCGTGCCTGCAGACGGTCAATGTAACCAACCTGTCTTGTGGCCCACCAACAGATTACCCTGACTGGCGGCATGCAGCCTGCGGGCCGCAGGTTGCCCACCACTGCTATATATCCTTATGACAGTATTTCACTGCTATTGCCCTTCAAACTCTTGTGCAAGATGTCATTCTGCTTACACACTTGAAAGTCTGACTCTAGATGTCAAGCAAGGCCAAGTAGGGTGAAAAGAGTTCAAGTCCCAGTCCCAGGCTGAATGACTCCGGGATAGCATTTGTCCCAGATTCCCTGTGGCACTGCTCCGCACCTGCCTGAGGCTCAGGGGTGGTGCCAGTCTCTTCCCAGTGGGAGAGGGGAGACTGAGGTGGGCCTTAGCCCCCCCCAGCACCAAAAGGCCCCCTGCTCCTCCTCTCCCCTCTGAGGCCTTGCCCCCTGGCCAGGCCAGAAGCTGGAGCCAGGAAGTAGTAAGAGCTGCCCGTGGAGCCTGGGCCATTGTGAGGAGACCCGGACCCTCCACAAGTGCTGGGAAGCGTGCCCTGGGGGAGTGGGGATAAGGGCTGGGGGCTGCTCTTGGGCACCCCAACTCCCCGCCCAAGACAAGTGGAGTGTCCAGGGCTCCCTGCAGCGACCCAGGCTCCCTGGGTAGCTATTACCATGGCCTGGCTCTGGCTTCTGGCCTGGCCAAGGGGTGGGGCCTCAGGGGGAAGAGGAGGGATAGGGGGTGGGGTCATAGAGGGGGGCGGGGCTCCTACATGTGTCCCACTTTTGCGTTTTGAAAAGGTGATCACCCTAAAACCAAGTTATTTTGAAAGGTGTCCAGGTAGCAGAATGTCCTCTGCTTGCTTACATTCCATAAACATGATGCGATTTAACTTTGCTTCACAATGTAGGTCTTAACTTGCACTGGATTGGGGCAGATCAGGATAGACTAGGTCACATTGTAGACTTAATTTCAAGAATGGGACAGACAGAATCTACAGTAACAAAGTGTACATAGGTCCTTCCTCCCACTCCTTTCATAGGCACCCAAGACATCAGGGAGTAGTTTGGCCAGCTTTTGTTGTCTTATGTTAGTTCAGCTTGCTGGAAATATGAAGACACTGTTGAACAGTATTTCATTGTAACTGCCGCTGAATGGAGATTTCCATGATAGCTCCAATCCTTCTGAGTGCAATCACATTAAGCATAGTTCAGATCTTTTTCAGTCCCCTCTGTCCAAACATTTTGTATGTACTGTAGCTTAGCAATGCCTCCCAGGACATATGACTCTGTCAGTAGACAAACAATTGCTTAGCTTGAAAGAAATGTAATTATTTAAGACATGCACGAACGTTTTTGGCTGCATGATGCTCTAACATTATTAACTGCAGGGAGAAAAAAAGAGGTAGTGCTATTTTAGAGACTATATTACTATTGTCCTAAAATGCTAAATAAATGTAAGTTTTATCTTTACCAAAATTCCACATTTGCTCCTGATAGAAGATTGGATTTTTAAGTAGGATTAAGTAAATAAATCATATTAAAATGACAAAATGGGTAAATAAAATATAATGTGAAATGAAATGTAAATTGGATTTAGGCAAACACTTTTATACAGACCTCCCGTCAAACCCTATCAGGCTGCTTCAAATTCCTACTGTGATTTCTGCTCGCAGTTCTATTACATGTTGCCACTCAAGGGCATTTGATGTTTTCTCTCTCTGGAAATTCATTTGCATTTAAATGATTTGAAATAATCATAAAAGCCAAGTGCTATGAAGTTTGAAATTAGTTACTGTCTATAAATTGCGATGCCATTAAAAGATGATTTTGAAGAGCTTTGCTGTCTCAAATGTATGCAGATTAAAATCTAACAAAGTACACCTTGTTACAAAACTGTAAAGAATGGTGTGACACGGACTTAAATTGATTTATTCTCGTACTAGTGCCTATAAACTTTACATGCTTGGGTTTCTTCTGAAAGTGGAAAAAACTTTGTCTACTGAATCTGAGCCAAGTTCTGCTTTCAGATGGGGGTTCAGTGGGTGTATGAGACCTATGTTTGGCCCTTTGTGTCTAATCTATCTGCTCTATTACATTTGTGGAAATGTTGTGGTACTAGTTGGATCTCATGTAATTTTTATGCTGAGATGAAGAAGTTGGAGCAGAAACAATGGAGGCCATTCAGAATTGGCAGGATATGACTTTTTGATTGGATACAGTATGATGATGATTGGCACTTGTATAGGGCCTTCTTTTGGAGGAATTCAGTGCTCTAATACTATTAATGGATTAAGCTTCATAACTGAGAAATTGTAATTATTACCCCCATTTTACAGATGGTGAAACTGAGGCATATAAACCAACGGTTTCAACTGTCTGCTAATTTTATGTGCCTCTGGTTTTGGGCATCTCAAGCTTGATGCCAAAATATTGAAGAATGCAAAATTAAAGCCTACTTCTAAAATTTTGGCCTAAGTGACCTACCTGAAACTGACTCTCAGAGTACATTTGTTCATTTTGCCTATCTAATTTCAGATGTCACCAGTCTCCACTGAGCAGACACAAAGTTCATTTCTACTGCAGTCAGTTCAAGTAGAGTTTCTGTATGAGACATTTAGTCTCCATTAAGAGTAACCAAGGCCATATAGGTGTTTTAAAGAATTTTACAGTAATTTGTCCTTTTACCCAATCACTCAGATGCAGCTGGTGGTTTAGAAACCTGACTGTCTGGTTTCCTTGCTAGCTTGCCCCCTGGCTCCTCAGCAGCCCATCTGGCAGACTGCTGGGAATCCTGGTCTTGAGGGTTCACAGCTCTGGAGCAACCTACCAGGCAGATTGTCTTCAAGTTGGGGACCCCAGGGCTTTGAATATCCATGGCTCTGAGGCAGTTCTCAGGCTGCCTGCTGGGGCTTCATTCTCTTTCACAGTGGAGAATTTCAAAATTTTTGATTTTTAGTTTTGAATCAGCATGAAACCAAATATGTAAATCCCCCCTGAAATGGATTACCTTTTCCCACCCACCTCTAGTTAGGTTTAGTCAATATTTGGGGGTAGCCAGACTGGATGTGCATCCTTCACCTTGTCTCCCCTAACAGTAAACACACAGCAAATTTTCAGATTTACCTCAGGTTTCCATCAATAAAGCCAAGAAGGGTAACTGTAGCATAGTGCATAGTATAAGCTCATTTCCACCCTTTGTTTACACTGCAGGAGTATCACAAGTAATGTTCCTTTCCCTCAATCTTGTTACATGGGGTTAACCACACAGGTATGGTAATCTGTGCATAGAGATTACATCCAGTTGTAATTTGATATGGTTCTGGGACAACTAGAGCAAAGTTTGCTTGGCTTGTAGGCCACCAGAAACCTGAGGTGGGATTGCCACTTTATATAAATATTTGTATATTATATGATGCATGGAGATTAAAGAAATTATGGCACTATGACGTACATTTTTAGAGGCAAGAAAATTTCCTAAGGGTTTTAAAATGTTTAAAAGTTATTTAAAGATTAACTATACAAATAATATCCTGCTACACAATGAAGACTCCTATATTTGTTTCTGTGATTTTGCTGCTTACTGATTGACATAAGATTGCAGTCATCATAATTATCCATATATTAAAACACATTATTCATAGTATTCACTCAGTAGTCAGTGCAAGCTACGAAGCTAATCCTTCCCTCATTGTAGTATACAGACTCAGTGTGTATACAATATTATGGAGTTTTTCCCATATAATGCCTTGAGTCAGGTTCCTGGTTATTTTAGTCATAGATTGGAGGTGGGGAAAGGGAAATGTAGACTCATAAGAGTAAATGGCTTGTAAACTTTTGAGGCTATGCAATTCATAGTATGTTTAAGAGCATAAATGCAGTTTTTTGTTGTTGTGGGTTTTTTTTTTCTCTCCTAGTCTAACAGAAGGTTCAGCCCAGGCCAGAGAAAAGGGTGGGAAGTCCTTAACAGGGCATGGTATCCTAGCTGACCAGGCTCTGTTTATGTTATGGCTCTGTTAACTCGTCACCTGTTGAGTCAAAACCCTTTGAACAATCAGGAAATACATCCCAAATCCCCCACTGTATGGCTTTGTAACTAGTGTCAGCTGGAGGACCCTATATAGAGGTGCTGAGATATTCTGTTGACCCCTCTGGTAGCCAGACCATGGGGATCTCAAGCCTTGCACCCAGAAATTAAAAGGCAGAGAGCCTCACTCAGTATAGGTCTTCACTGCAGAACTCTGGTTCTTACTTGGGTGTTGCCTCGCGTCCACACACAACCCTCTCACCCGAGTTTGGTGATGCTTTAAACCCAGGCTGGCTGGCCCAGCTGTGGGTGTAGACTAGCCGCTTTCATTCAGGCTGGTAATTTCCCTCCTTTGCAGGGTTGACACAGGCTGAGCCATTCAAGTGCTGATAGTCTTCCAGTGCCTTCCTAGAGTTCCCACTGTGTGCTCAGGACGACAAAGGAGTTATCTTACAATTCAATGGAAAAGAATCATTGAGTGGTTCAATTTACTGGAACACAAAGAACCATGAAGAACCACAGAGAACTCAGAGGTCCTAGTGACACACACAAGAGAGTGCAGCACAAGTGATGTAATTGCAGCACATGGTTACTCGGGTACGGCTTTGCAGTGTGGCTGCTCACACCCAGGCTAGACTAACATGGGTGCCAATCACCTGAGTTAACGCTGTAATGAAGACATACTCTTTGAGGCAAGAGAACACTCCAGGGAAGTAAGTGGTGCAGGGAGTAATCCCATTCCATCTGTTCACAAGGGTGCTTGGGGACAAAAGCTTATGCCCGAGTGCAGGCCTCCTTTAGGGCTTTGTTACTTAAAGAATAAAGGCAAAACTCAGGAAGAGCGTTAGTTTGGCAATATCCCTTATTTATGTGCTATTGAGACTGAGGTGGAGATACAAACCATTAGAAAGCCCATATTATTATTTTGTACAGCAATTGGTTCTGCCCTAGTTTAAACCTTTATTCATGGTTGACTGAAGAAAGTCTTGACAAAGCTATAACCCGATCATTTGCAACAGGGATGGAGGATCTTTGTAACTCTTATCACTAGAAATCAGATCCAATGAGATGGAAAGAAAATTGCTGGCAACTGCAGGCTTATGATAAAGAAACTACTGCAGAAGAGCTAACTGAAAAACATAATATTTATTAACTTGGGGCATTACTATATCTCCCAGAACATGTTGCAATTCAGTCTTTGCAGATGTTATTAAAATAATACACAGTCTTATAAAATGCATAAATTATACTTTAGCCTTATGAATTACAGAATGTGATTTGAAAAGGATGGTAAGCACAGCAAGCCATTTGCTATATGTAGTTTGACACTGCTTCTTCAGCACGGAATGAGTAGATGGAGCTTTATGATGCCTGTGTAAGAATAGAGGAGCTGAAGGCCATTGATTGTGAACTCTTTGGGGCAGAGACTTTCATTCTGTTGTGTGTTTGAACAGTACCTAGCACAATGGGGCCCTGATCACTGATTGGGGCCTCTAGCACTAGTGCAATACAGATTATAAATAATAGTAATGGCAAGGCGAACCTCTTCCTCTCCTGTGCTAAGATCACCTAGAAACAAAGCTTTGGCCTTACAAGCTCTGTGAACTTCCAAAGCCTCCTGCTATAGCCATGCCTCTCTTCTACCACTTGTTTGGGGTATGCCTCCACTTGAATTTTTAGCCATATTTTAGTGTGTGATGAAACTTGTGTACCTTGGATCCAAACACCTGCAAGTTTTTGAAAAGCTCTCATTCAAATTCAAGCTTTGTAGCTTAGGCCAGTCTCTACTCAAGATGAACTTGAGCGCAAGAACTGCTGTGCATTGCTAAATATGACACATAGGGCAAGGTAAGCCCACCATCTGATAATGCACCAGCTTTTTTAATTTTCTTCAGAAACTTGAAAGGTCTAGAAAGGAACCTGAAAAGGGTATTTAAATAAGGGTACAAATCACAGCTCAGGGTTTCAGTCTGATTTATGATTTTCTAACAGAAGGAGACTAGAATGTGGTACCTACTTAGGTAATTAGTGATTCAACATGCAGCCTGCATACCCAAGAGTTTAAACTGCTGGAAGTCTCATTTGTAACCATAAGAATTTAAAGGGCTACAAGAAGCTTGATTTGTTGTTGTTGCTTTCCTCAGTAAAAATTAAACCTGTTACCAAGAGCTGATGGTGCAATACTGTTTTGTTAAAGTGATGTTTGTCACTTTCTATGTACTGTTTACCACCAGTAACCAAATATATAATTCTTGTTGGTCTTTGAAAACAAGAATAAAAATATTGTTTTGATGCTTTCCAGCACAGCACTAGGACCATTACACTCAGTCTGGTGAGCTAAACATAGTGAATAATAGATCTGACAATTTAGCCCTTTTTTCCTCTTTGATTTACCTGACAATGGTGGTCCACATTTATCTGTGTTTAGGCAAATGCTTTGTAGAGACATATTTCCACCTGTGGATGTTCATTGAACCCATCTTTCTGAGGCTAGTCACCTACTTATGGTATTGTTCTTACTGCCTAATTGAACAGCTGACCGTTAAAAACATGGAATAACCACTTCAGAGGAAAAGATTTATTTGAGGTATTATTTGGATTTGCAAAAATAAGGAAGTGTCTATTACATATTCTGGGCAATTTAACATAATTAAATTTCATATTACTGTATCAAATATAAAACAAGTATCTGTATTCGCATGCAGCCAGCTCTGTTTGTAAGTGAATATGGGTATTTGCCCAGAGAACAGTCATTTGCCATCTCTGTGCCTTCTTCCATGCTGCCCCTTATCAAGGCAATGACCTCCATGAATTAGATCATCATTCAGGAAAGCACTTACACTTAAGTACATGTTTATCAGTATATAAGAAAGCACTTAAATGGGTCCATTTGCTTAAGTCGCATTGACTTCAGTAGGATTTAGGCATGTGCTTAAACACCCTTCCTGGATAGGGATGCTTTCCTAGTGTGTAAGGACACTAACCTTCCCTCCAAAGGCTCCTCAAAACCTACTCTGCTGTGACACTTACCAGAAGTCAGCCAGCCTATGGTGGCTTAGCTGTGCAGCAGTCAGGGAGTGCTGATATATTTAAAGTGGAAAAAACCAAAACAACCACCACAGCAAAAGCCAACCAAACCACATTCGTGTGAGATGGTTCTATTACCATTTTTCCTCCTTTCTCCTCTCCCTTTTTCACGGTCATTTGTTGGGTTATGTTTATTTGGATTGTAAGCTCTTTGGTCCAGGCACTGTCACTAAGGGTATGTCTGTACAGCAAATGAAGGTGCGACTGTAGCATGGGTAGGCGTACCTACCATAGTTGTAATCTAGCTAGCATGGATAACAATGATAGTGAAGACATGGCAGTACGGGCTTCGTTGCTGGCTAGGTGCCCCAAAACAAGCCCACGGGGAACCATGGGTATATACTCAGGTTGCTAATGCGCCTGGCAGTCCAAGGCATCACTTCCACACTGCTATTGTTACTTATGCTAACTAGATAAAGCTAGCATGGGTATGCAAATCTGTACCACAATCACACCTTTATTTGCTGTGTAGCCATTCCTTGAGTGTTTTTGCAGCATCTCGCACAATACAATCTTGATCCTGATTGGCACCTCTAGCGAGCTCCCGTAATACAAATAATACTTGCATAAACATTTGCAGATGAGTGAAGCAAAAGGGGCATGAGCAGGCTGAATTGCAAGGTAATTTAGAATTAGTAAAAGCTTTTGTGAATAATTTTGCCCAATATTCATCCAGTGCTGATTACACTGTTACTGCTGATTTAAAATATAACACAATTAATACTTTTGCACAGACTTTCCACAGTAGAAAACTAAGCAGAAGAATGAACATTGATTAAGGGAGATGAACCAAAGTCTTTTTACTGATCATATATGTAGAAACTTCAAAAAATGTAAATTATATTCCATTGTTGCAGTAATTATGCTCTTCAGTGTACAGTGTATTTCTGCTTTATTGGATTGGCACAGGATTTGGTTTTCCAAAATATACATTTACTGTACATATTTCAGTCAGAATAAGGTTCTAAATTGCTATGTCATTCAACAAAACTACAATGCCAACGCACAAGATTTGTAAGGTTATTTTACTTTTTTCTTGTAGTCACTGGAGAGTTTATTGAAACTTAGACTAAAGCTAAATTCCTTCTTGATGCATAAGGATCTTTCATAGCCGCTTCCTCGTAATTTAGCTTTCCTTTTACTCATTTCATCTTGAAAGGTCATTTTAGGAACTAAAAAGTCCAGTTGCCAACTTTTAAAATAATCATGATCTCTAATAGAACACCAGCTATTTTTAACATTGTACTTTTTAATGTCTCTTCTTTAAAGACACAAAGCAACTGACTTTTCTTTTGCCATGAATGATGTATGACTTCAGAGATTTCAACTGCTATGACATAAATCATCAACTGCTGTCCCACTATTTGCTGATAAAGTTGGGATGTTTTCTGCACACTTTGCAGTAATCTTATCGTAATTTGCTACTTTCTGCTATTCGATTTAATAAATAAAATTTCCTTGCAATTTATACCACCTGAATGTGTGGAATGGTACGGAAAATTATTATTTCACTTGTGCATGTGGAATCTATATAGTGTTCTCTACATGAATCTTGTAAAGCTACAATATGGTATAGTTTGTAAAGTAAAACTGTACACTTGATAGATTAAGCCCAGAAGGGACCATTATGATCATGTAGTCTGTGAAACCTGTATAACACAGGCCATAAAATTTTACCCAGTGATTCCCAAATCTGGCCCAACAACTTACAGCTGAATGAGAGCACATTTTTCAGAAAGAGATCAAGTCTTGATTTAAAGACTTCAAGTGTGGACAGTGCTCAGACAAAACCATGCTCAGGGCCTCGTGGACTAATAGTTGGTTAAAATGCTGGCACAAGCAGATTTTGATATGTATTTGGCATTGGACTTTTTTAAATGCATGTTATGGTTATGTTGTGTTGAGTGGAGGGATACCGATGTACTCTGACTAGACAGGGGCCAGTAGCAGTTGAAACAGACCTATCTAGTATGTGAAGTTGGTGAAAATGGAAAAGTCTGTACAGAACTCAGGTGAGGGTAAAGCTACAGCAGCTATACTATGTAGATGGTTGAACACGGTGGGGGGAATAGCAAGGTTTAGGATGAAAAAGAAAAAGTAGGAGAAAGGGAGAGAAACAGAAATTCAGAGAATGTTTCCCAAGCCAGATGCATATCAAAGAAAATAAAGAATCAGAGACATACAGGGAGCTCACTGAAACATGGCAGAGGCTGTAGTATGGACTACAGATAGTAAGAGTGTAGAAACAAAAAGGAGGAAATTAGCCTCAGAGCATATGGAAATAAAGTGTACAAAGGAGACCTTGGAGGGCACTAATGTATATTTATGTCATGAAATTATAGCTAGTAAAATTGAGAAGAAATGTGATTTTGAATTTTCAGAAACAGAGGTCTTTAGAGGTCTGTTAGTAGGTTGATGTAACGGGGTTCACTTACCATTGGAGTGTCTCCTTGTGGCTGTATCTGGGCAATAGCTCTGCCCAGTCTGACACCCACTTCCTTCACTCGCTTGGTGCGTGGCCCTTCTTTCTCTCCAGGAGTCACAATGCTCTCTCTTTGCAGCTTGCCCCTCTGGCTAGGTCACTATACAGTTTTCACCTTCTGGGGTAAAAAAAAAAAAAGTCTCGCCAGACCAGCTGTCCAGATACCATTCCAGGCAGTTTCCTGTTTCAAGACGGTGCCACTTGCCCAGTGGCTGGTAGGGGAACCCAGGTCCACCTGCTACTTTGGGTTCCAGCCCAGGGACACTACAATCAGCAGCCAAGGTCTGCACCATCTCAACCCCCTTACTGCTGTTTCCCTGGGCTTCCTACTCTGCCCTCTGCAGGCTTTCTTCTCCATCACTCATTTGGGTAAACCTCTTTCATCAGGATTAGGATCCCAGGGCTTGTGTCTCCATCAGGTTTCCTCCTTCTCCCTCACTATGCCCAGAGAGTGACTGCAGAGCTCTGCACTGCAGCACCCTTCTGCTATCACTTCCTACCTTTATACAAGCCCCTGCCTACTCCTGTCCAGATGGGTTTCGTCTTTAATTAGTGCTTGTCAGCAAAACCCAAGTTTCCCCCAAAGTGCAGCCTTCCAGGTTAAATTAGTCCCTTGTGAGCCACCTTAACCCCTTCAGAGGTGGTGTGGGGTGAACACCCTCTCACCGTTGGGCATTTTCTGTATCTGATGGTATCCCTCTGAACTGCTGCATGCTTTTATGTTGGAACATGACACATGAGAAAATGCTTCTGTGTACATGACACTCCCTGCAGTGAAATATAGCTTTTAGGAGATACTGGTTGTGTGAGAGTCCAAGAACCAATAGGTTTAAATTGCATCAAAGGAGATTTAGGTTAGACATTAGGAAAAACTTCCTAACTGTTAAGCACTGGAACAAATTGCCTAGGGAGGTTGCGAAATCTCCATCATTGGAAGTTTTTAAGAACAGGTTAGACAAACACCTGTCAGGGATGCTCTATGTAATACTTGGTCCTGCCTCAGTGCAGGGGACTGGACTAGATGACCTACTAAGGTCCTTTCCAGTTCTATATTTTTATGATTCATTTCTATATGATATAAATTCTGGAAGTATTCAGTGATATCCATTCCGGAGTGACATACCCCAATATCAGTAGACCACATGATCAGGAGGAAATTAAAAGATAATTCATAATTCCCAGAAATAAACAGGCATTGCAAATGAAATGAACAAATCAAGTGATATTCCTGGGAATGTCTACTGACTTTTAGAGGTAAAAGGGTATCCATACTTATGGTATCCTACAAAAGGGCTCCATGGACACAAGCCTCATGGTAAAATGTACTCTTGCTGGTTTGCATGGAAACTTTTTTAGGAACTGGGCAGCCATGACAAAAAGGGAATTGCATCATTATTGATGTGAGGCCAGAGGTTGGATCTTCTCTAGAGTTCTACAGGACTTCCTATGTCCTCAAGAGAATGGAGAAGCACAAGCGTGGAGGGGAACATCTCTAATGAGAGCTGGGAACAGCTAGCAGCACATATATCTGACAGAACAATGCCTCGTGTCATCCTTACGTCAAATGAGGTAAAGAAAATTCTCACTGAAAAAGTATCGAAGAACAAGGAATGCATATTCTTCCTGGAAATGTTTGTAGGAGCAAATCTGTGTTTTTGGAAAGAGTTGTGTGTGGCCCTGAGTATTTTTGACAGCATTGTTTAGTGAGCCATCTTGAAAGCTTTTGGGCTTGGGAGTCAGCTGCAGGAAGCAGAAACTGTAGTGACCAGTCAAAATAGCCATACCAAGGAAGTTTCCAAGCACTCATTGGCTGAAAAATATTTGTGTAAACAGTTTGAAAAGTTTTGAATAGTGAACAAATTCATAAAAACCAAAGTCTTCGCTATTTGCTATGTTGTCATGTTGGTCCCAGGATTTTAGAGAGACAAGGTAGGTGAGGTAATATCTTTTTTATTGGACCAACTTCTGCTAGTGAAACAGACAGGCTTTCGAGCTTACACAGGGCTCTTCTCGAAAGCTTGTGTCTTTCACTAGCAGATGTTGGTCCAATGAAAGATGATATGTCACCCGCCTTGTCTCTCTAAAGTCTTCACAGATCCTTTGCAAATAGAAAAAGGGGCTAAACTTGTTAAATGTTTAATTATGAATAGTTCATCTAGCTCTATTTGTGATATTCCATGTCAATCCTGGTTGATATATGAACTGATAATTGTGTTGACATTTCACAAGTCACCATGTAATTACCATTGTTTTCAGTGGTGTTACAGCAAAATAATATGCAATATTTCAAGGTATTTAATTAACTAGTGTCAATGAGTTCCCTTGACAATGATTTCTGTCATCCCCAGGATCACAGATGACACATGTCTGATGGATGTTAGAATCCTCAAAGTAAATGATATATGAACCAGGGACCAGCAACGTGATATGCAGAAGTCAGTATGATGGAATATATATAATTATTTGTTACCATTTTAAAGGTGACCTGCGGAGGTAATAAATTGGAGTTTGTTTTCCTTTTCTTCATTATGGTGTATGAAGAATGTCCAAAAGGCTTTTTTATTTCCAGACAAAATAAAGTTCTGCTATTTTTTATGTTAGAAATTCTTGTCCACTCTTTTCCCTGGAGGATGATAGGAGAAATAATAGGTTTATATCATCAGATAGCCAGGACTAAAGCTGATTAATTGAAATAAGTGATTTTTTTATCTAGAATTTTTTGGATTCTCTGTGTTATCACTGATTTCATTCTAACGTCTTTCAAACATTTGCAAGAAAACCTTTGTTTCAAATCTAATCCTCCCCACATCCTTCATTTGAAAGCTGAGGAAGCTCCCAATTCTCTTCTCTGGCTCTTGTGAGTGAGTGCTCCACCAGTAAGGGAAATAGAAAACTAGAATTAAAAAAAACAAAAACCCTTAACCTCTCCTCATCCTTCATAAAGAAGAAAATAACCTGCATCTCCTATTAATTTCCATAAGATTTGTGGATACTCAGCATCTCTCAGGATCAGGTTTTAAATTAGCCATCTACAGATTAAAAAAAAGCAAGAAAGAGGAAAATGTAACCAATGCCTGAAAGAGAATAAGTGGGTATTCACCCATGAAAGCTTGTGCTCCAATACGTCCGTTAGTCTATAAGGTGCCACAGGACTCTTTGCCGCTTTTGTGAATCTATGCACATTGCCATAAATTTAAAGTATTGTCTCTGGTAAAAGGTGCTATTTTTTTCTGTGTATTGTATTATTAAATCTTCTGTAAGATGCTTTACTGGTGTCATATTATTAATGGCACATTTAATGCATAGTCCCCGTGTTTGTGAATGTGATTTCCAGCTGGGAGAATTTTAGCCAGTTTTTACCATCTTGATTTGCAGGTGGCACCTTTTAACTCATTAAAAAACAATGTCTGAAGAACATGAGGGTCCTGGTTTGGATCTTGAGTCCGTATTTGTATACACAGTGGACCTGATTGACCCATGTGCTAAGTGGTAGGTTAACAGGTGTAATTTACAAAGTTTGCCCAGGAAACATGAACAAGGTTCATGAAAATAGGTACTGTAATGTACACAGGAGCAGTATGCTGTAGGTACTAGTAATGTCAACTGCATATCCCAACATCACCTCCAGGAGATGTGTAGTGGGAAATACATGGCCGTGGTTACCAAAACAGATGTGAGATTGGGGAAAAGACATACAAAGAAAGGAAGTTAAAGCATGTTGGGGCTGTTTTATCTTGCAAAACTGAATGCACTAATAGTTGTATTGATGGATGTCCCCGAGCAGTACCATGGCCTGCTCTTGGTAATTACACAAATAATGGGCTGCTATCAGTATGTTATTCAAATAACCATTGTGATGTCTACCATGCTGCTGCATCGATTGGTTAGATATCTTTGTTTACATTATGATTTACTGCCTGGTTGGCACCTGAATGTCACTACACCACTGACTTAACCATGGCTTTTAGTTTCTGATATGGCATCTTGATTACTCCTCAGGGAGAGTGCCTCCTGCTTGCCAGCTTTCTCTTCCACCACTACACTAGTGTATGTTCCTATGTACCTATGTCTTCTGTAGAGATTGTTCAGGTGATAACTAAGTGAGCCATACTTATTTGCAACCTGTCAGGGCCCACGGGTTGGCTTCTGCTGATTGTGGTCATTGTCGTTACATGCCTACTACTGTTCTGCTGCATATTTGTTGATCATAACGTTTGCCTCTCCAGCACTAGTATGATGCTGCCTCAGAATGTGATAACTGGGATCCATAGTTTCCTATATGGATTGCTGAGTTGAACCACGTGCAAAGCATCTTTTATGGCTGTTCCTTTTATGGGCATTTTGTACATACGTGAGCCCCTTGCCTTCTTTAGTGCATATGGTTCAGATAGCACTTACTGGGAGGAAATTTAGATTCTTATAGTGATGCCTGTAACTGGAGTATCTGAGTGCCTTCAAGAGAATGACTAAAATCCCAATAGGCCAGTGGTCTAATTCTCCTCCCTACCTTCCCAAGGCATTTGAAGCTGTTACTGTTACTTTTTTTTAATTATTTCCTGTGACAGCAGGGTTCTGACCTTCATTTTCTCTGCATTATTGTATGCATCTATATTTCCTTGGCTACCCTTTTCTTGTGTTAAGGGGCAGTTTGGGTGGCAGAAGGCCACACCTCTGTCTTAATCATGTATCAAGACTATTCATATTGAAAACATTTTCATGGGTTGTGTATATAATTAGAATAAGGAACCTAATTAAACTATGACAGCAACTGCAAATTTAAAATACAGGGTTGCAGAGTTCAGTAAAAGAATATACACAATAAATAAGGACGGGGAGTGGCAGAGATGGCTGAATGATAATGTGCCTGCTTCAAGAAATGATCTGCCTATTGTATCTGACAGGAAAAAATGTGGTTTAAAATAGAACTTAAAGATATTTAGGGTAGAGTTTAGTATGTATAGTAGCTAGCTGTCACCAGGGTGCTTTGGGAAAGTAGACCAGGAAATGTATGAATTCAGAAAATTGGTCGTGGTTGATTTTAGATACCCATTAGCTTTGAAGTCAGACAGTGCAAAATATTTACTGCTTTGACTGCAAACTCTTTGGGACAGAGATCATGTTTTCTATTATATGTCTGCACAGTACCTGATGCAAATGGGCCCTGGTCCCTGGCTGGGGCTGCTAGGTGATTCTGCAATACAAATAATAATAATATAAAGGAGAAAACTACCAAGATCATATATTTGCTGATTTTTCTATGAATATGAAAATACTCCTATTTAAAAAAAAGTTTTAAATGTACTTACTTTTAAGTGAAAGTGGAGTAGCTTTTGAGCAAAGGTGGCATCTCTCTCCTAAATTGTGCCTTCCTCTCTGTCTCCCATTTGCGCTTTTTCCTACTGCCCCTACATGTCAGGAACAGCCTCCCACTTCTAAATCAGCAACCTCCCAGCCTTCTTAAATCACCTTATTTTGTGCAGCCTTCCAAAGTTTCCCCATAGCCATTGTCCCCTAGTCATTTTCTATTTCTTGCCCTGTATCTGACTTTCGGTATTGGATAGTAAGGTTCTCTATGCGAGGATCACAACTTTTGTTTTTCTAAACTCTGTGTACGCTTATGATGCTCCATAAATAATTTCCAGTTATAACAACTTTTGTGCTAAACTCCTGTTGATGGCCACAGAAGACATATTTGCAGGTAGAGTGAAGGAGTAAGTGAAGTAAGTAATCAAAGGTCAGCATAAGAGTTTTATTCTCCATTGGACCCATGCAGTTTGTCACCCATCTCCTATTAATGTTAATGGGAAATGCACATTTCAAACACTCAAAAATAGTCAACAAATTTTATCTGTTGTTATAACTGGTAAATTAGTATCACTGTTCCAGCAACGTGCATTTACAACCACTGTTCAATTAGCAAAAGCTCCTTAAAAATGTATAAACTGACTATGCAGGTTAACTTGATTTGCCATTACATAGTGTTGACTCAGAGTTAAATTTAGTAGCACTTTGCAAAACTGGTGGAAAGTAGAACATTTGTTTGACATCAGAAGCTTACACATGGTTTGAGCTAAATATAAGGATGAGCATTCAGTCACAGCTCAAGCACAGTCATAGTGCTTAGAATAGTTTCCGTGTGTTGGTCAGTCTATCTTAGAAGATAATTTTGTGTTTCATTATAAACTAGAGAAGTTTGTGGGAAAAGTGTGGACTTTGTGAAGTGTAGAATAAGGTATGGAAAGATAGAAAACAAAACACTGTGCGTGCTCTTTATGGGCCCGCTCCAGCTATCATTGAATTCAATGGGAGTCTTTCTATTGACTTTAATGTGTGTTGAGTTGAATGCTATGGATCTGGTTCTCTGAATTGCTAAGCATCTTCTGTGACTCGATGAGTTCCTTCAGTTTCTATTCATGTTAGCACCTTGCATGATACCCAACATCCCCACATTTCCTCATATATCTGAACCAGAAACTGACAGTAATAATGACTTGCAAATTTATAGATTCTTTCACTCAGAGGAATATCAAAACTCTTTACAAACTGGGGGTTGGATTTTCAAACTTAGGCATGTGCAATTGTTTGTGTACTTTCATCTGTGTTTGCCTAATTTACACATACAAATATCCGATGCACTCATGCAAATCATGTGCTTGGGTGCATGGGTGACCAGTTAAGTTGCCTAACCAGCAATGTTCCCAGTGCAAATAGCTGATTGGGGTGCACACATTAGGTATATGTTAGGCATGCACATTTATGAGCGTAACTGCATGCTCCTAAACTAAGGAATGATACAACTATATATTTGTAACCTATGTCCTTCCTCATCCCCAAGCCTGCCCTGATGCATGAAATACTCTGGAATGTTTGTCAGGTCCTTCATTTACATGATAAGTTCTTCTGGGTAGACAACATCTCTTCTTACATGTTTTCTGTGATGAGCTAAGCACGTGCATAAGCATTGTAAAAACCACAGTGTCTCCAAGGTCAGCGCGCTCTCTGCTCCATCCAGTAGAATGCAACAGATTGCTGTTCCACTATATCACTTTGTTTCATGGACTGGTGTGGAGGGGAATTTTTGGGACATGGCCTCACTTCCTCTCTGCCCCCTTCCTGGAGAATTTGTTTGCCAGGGGGATCAGAGGCTGAGGACTGCTATTATCAGTGATTTTTGCATTGACCATGCAGTGGAGGGCTCCTTTCATGGTTCTCCCTCGGGGCAGCCACACAAGAACTGCTCAGAATCTAGATCATGCTTAGTTTGGGGTCAAGTTTTGTAAAAAGAAAAACAAAATGTTTGCATTTGGATTGCAACATGAAGAGTTTTTGCCACTCTGTTTGGAAGGGTCTGTTTGACAGAGTGCATAGGTGGGTGTGAATGTATCAGTGCATCTTCAATTAAGCCCACTGCTGCTGCTAATGTCATTTCTTTGCATTTAGGGCAGTTTTTACATAGACTGTTCTCCTGGTACCTGTGTATTTAAAGCCTCAAGTAGCTTTAAAGGTATTAAAGAATGAAATGAGTTCAGCTGCAAACGTTATTTGAAAAGGAATGATCATTACTGTCTAGGTACAGTACATCTCTGATATATTATGAGAATGCCTGCAGCCCTTTCATATTTGTTATTTAGCAGATGACTTGCTGACATCTGTATCTGCACAATTTACTATGAATAATTTAAACCACAGAGCGCAGAAAGTGTGACTGAATAAAAGACCAAGAATGCTTGAAAATGCTTTCATGATCCTTTGCTTGCTTAAAACGTGGAGATCAAACACACAAACAAAAAAATGCAGTTTAGAATTACTGCATACTGTACAAAGAACCTGCAGAAAAATGCAGAGTGAGCTCTTTGGATATATCAACTTAAAATACTGTATCTCTTTGTAGTCAGTCATGAAAAAGATGTAGACTTAATAAGGAAATATTAAACATTTATCTTGGATGTTTGACTTATCTTCACAGGATCATTTTGTAAGCAGTTTGTGTTACTGGAGAGACTTCATCTCACCATTATGCACAAATTACTTGTCACTCAGATGTTAATGCTGTTGTTTGTGTTTGTTTTTCCAGTCAGCCTCGCAGGGCAAGCTAGGCAACTGAAAGATTCCTGGGGAACTTGGAAGCATGTTAGTTCAGGTACTGGAATTGGATAGTCAATGTTAGGGCTCTAATGATTAATTAAGAGGGCTGGATAATTTTGTGATAAGTACTGTTCTGAGTTATATATGTATCTTGCTGCTACAGGGCATAAGCTAATTGCCTGTTGGGGGCTAAGCAGGAATTTCCTCCATCTCCTCTGTATAGTATTATGTATCGATGGCAGCTTATGGCAGGATACTGGGATCAATGGACCAATATCCTGGGCCACTGTGGCAAATACTACCTATCTTCCTCTCATATGAACATAATATACAGTGCTATGAAATTCCTTTAAAATGTCTAGGCAGGTGTATTTTCTGCATGGTAATCAACAAAAACAGAGCGTTGTGGGAGAGCATCCTGCTGTGGGGAGTTATCACCACAGTGAACAATTTTCATGCCAGAAGAGCTAGACTGTACAACCTTACTCATGGTAGTGAGCAGTCACTCACAAAAGCGGCCTCATTGACATCAGTGGGATTATTTGTGTGAGCCAGTAAGTGAGGATCGCACAATCCATCCCTTAATAAGTAAAGGGCTTTGTTCTCATCACAGCGCAGAGGGTTTTTCACCTGTTCAGCTCTTAGCCCTTCTAGCAGATGTTGTGTGGCTATTTGAAGCTAGACAAATTCAGATTGGAAATAAGGTGTAAATTGCTAACAGTGGGAGTAATTAACCATTGGAGCAATTCATCAAGGGTCATGGTGGACTCTCCATCACTGGCAATTTTTAAATCAAGATTGGCTGTTTTTCTAAAAGATGTGCTCTAGGAATTATTCTGGGGAAGTTCTATGGCCTGAGTTATATAGGAGGGCAGACTGGATAATCCCAATGGTCTCTTCTGGCCTTGGAGTCCATGAATCTATGAAACTCCAATTTTCAGTGGGCATTTGTTTGAATAGGAACTGAGTTAAAAACAGAGGGCTCCATTGTCCCTTCTGCTGTATGTCTTTGCAGAAAGGGAGTTGTGCCCTCAGAAGGGAGAGATTAACCTCTGTAGATTGCTTTCCTTTTGCTTCCTGATCATGGGCTTCAAAGGCCTGTAGGAAGCGCAGTGTTGGAGATGGCTAGGCTCCTCAGAAATCTTACCTAGGCCAAACAATGGGAACAGCAGGCAGAAATGCTGCAGAATCCTGCCTTGTTGGGTAGAGGGTCTGGGGCTTACCACCCTGTAGGAGCTGGACTTTCCAGCCTGGTGGTATTTGGAGGAGTGAGGCAGACCATGAAAAGATGAAAGGGTGTATCCTTGTGGATTATACACAACTTCAATGGATCTTGAGAGAGCATTGCATTCTGGAAATGGGACCCCTAACCTGTTGGGTTTTGGAGGAGCAAATCCTGCCCCCCATTGGCAAAATGAATGGGAAAATCAGAGTTGAAACTCACATTATTTCCCTTCTCCTATGTTTGGTATTCCTAGGCGGGTGGGGGTAGAGGGGAAAAGGTTTGGGTCTAAATAGTGGGAAAACACAATCATTCTATTCTGCTATTTTCAACGCACTAATACAATTGTATTTTAAAATAGGTTTTACTGAAGTTCAGATTGCTTCAGCCATATGATAATTATTATTATTTGTTTTTTATATTATGGTAGCACCCAGAGATGGTTAATATATTGATTAAAAATAGCTTGCAGTGACATGTTTAAACTCTGGCAAGTGTGACAGAGTCGGGCCAGATGGCTATAGGAGAGTAATAGAGGCAGATATATTAGCCCCAGGCTAAGTAGCTCCCTTTTCCCTGGGTAAGGTAACAGGGAAGGTTCCAGAACAATCAGGAACCTTCTGGAGACAATTAAGACAGGCTGATTAGAAAACCTGCAGCCAATCAAGAAGCTGCTAGAATCAATTAAGGCAGGCTAATCAGGGCACCTGGGTTTTAAAAAGGAGCTCACTTCAGTTTGTGGTGTGCGTGTGAGGAGCTGGGAGCAAGAGGCACTAGGAGCTGAGAGTGAGAACGCGGACTGTTGGAGGACTGAGGTGTACAAGCATTATCAGCCACCAGGAGGAAGGTCCTAGGGTGAGGATAAAGAAGGTGTTGGGAGGAGGCCATGGGGAAGTAGCCCAGGGAGTTGTAGCTGTCGCACAGCTGTTCCAGGAGGCACTCTAGACAGCTGCATTCCACAGGGCCCTGGGCTGGAACCGAGAGTAAAGGACGGGCCTGGGTTCCCCCCAAATCCTCCCAACTCCTGGTCAGACACAGAAGTCGTCGACCTGGACTGTGAATTCAGAAAAACGGCCAAGCTGAGGGCTGCCATGAAGCTCCAAGGCGAGCAAATCCGCCAATAAGTGCAAGACCCACCAAGGTAGAGCAGGAACTTTGTGACACAAGACACAGATATTATGTCACTATTGACGTTTCTTTAGCACACATCATTAAGGTCTAAATATTAAAAGAAAATTATTAAAAGATATACCCCCCTGAAGGGGAGACTCCCACTTGAGCAATGACTGTCGTCTTAAGAAATCATAGAATGTGCTATGCTGCAAAAACAGAGTTAGCAAACATGCATTCCAATACTGAATGGCTGTTTGGACCAAACATGTTGTATTCACTATTTGCCAACATTCCCACAAATAGAGTTTTTGGTCACACCAGTGTTCATGGAAAAGCTGTTCTTCCTGGGCCTGATCCAAGTCCCATTGGAGTAAATGGCTTTCTATTAACTCTAAAGACTGCCATTGAACTTAATGGGCTTTGGATCAGGCCCCATGCATCTAGCTCTGTTTGCATGTGAATGAATGTATTCATGTGTGAACAAATATTTTCTAAGGGCAATTTACCACCTTCAGCAAGTGGCTTCCTCCTATCTAAGCCTCGGTTTCCCCATCTCTAGAAATTGATGGTGATATTTACCCTTCTTTGCAAACAGCTTGGTGATCCTCGGATGAAAAGTGCTATGTAAGAGCAAAGTAGTATTATTCATTACTAATAATTCTCATTTAAAATAAATCGGTCTTCTAGTCAGGGAACAGAAACAGTACCATGTGACCAGTCAGACACCACAAACAATGAATAGTCAAACTGAACATGTTGTGAACAACCCTTAGGCTGAAATTTGTTTGCATGAGCTGTCAAACTATTCTGAATGGTATCAACAGATCTAATGCGTTTAAATCTGATATTTAAAAATGGATATCCTCACGGAACTTGGGAAACCTTGAAACCACATCCTGTTTTGTGTTTGCTACTTTGTGTGTGTCAGTTTTTTAATTAATTTAATCATAGTGCCTTATACCTCTTACTGGAGCTATAATCTATTTACCAGAGCTGCTGTTCCATTTCAAAAGATGTCAGAATAGGATTCCCCATCTATTCAGTGGAAAGTCAGCTATCCCACAGAGCCATTCTTTAATCAATTCAAAGAGGGCCTTCCACAGAGAGCTAAAAGTGCTCTTGACTTTATTATAATACATTTATCCTGCCCTATTGAACACATTGAGTCAAAAGGTCACCTTACTAGCCTATGGAAGGATTTTTAATTTTTTGTAGAAATTTACAAAATCTGCAAGTTGGAGTATTGTTGGTGATGTATACTTCAAACAGTAAGCACCAAAATGTTATAGAGCCGGACATTTCCATATTCAATAATTTTCTTGCCCAACAGTCTCTGACCTTCAAGTCACTGCTGCAAGGGCAGATCAGAATTCTCTAACCGCTAGAGTTCTGGTCAAGCCACTAGCCACTTATTTCTGTGGCTATAATTGAGTGCACCACAACTTGGCAAAATAGGCACCAAAACTGACGAATCTGATGCATGCAACTATGATTGCAGAACCAGTGACATCTGCTATTAAATACCAAAAAGAAACTTTTCTTCTGAAGATAAATATGCCACCCCAGAGACAGTAGGCCACTGCTTGGCTCTAAGCTGCTTAAGTAGCAGAATGTGACCCAAGACTGCGTTGAGCTGACCAAATGGGCTTCAGGGAGCTAATCAAAGACCTTCCTTGCCCTTCACTTAGGTGGCAGAAACTTTGAGTCCCTCTGCAAGGCTACTACAGTAACTGGAAAGTTTTGGATCCGAATGAACACCTCCAACTACTCTAGGTCAGCTTCCACCCTCTATTCAATTCCTGGCCCACTGTCTTGCAGGAAGCCATAGGCTTCTCCCAGTGTCCTTCCTTTTGCCAATCTGAGCAAGTTGTGCCTCAGCTGCTGAGCTCCTAGGGTATACTATAGTTATCCGCTCTGTACCTGGCATTAAATGCACAGACTACTTTCATATCCCTCTACACTACTGACAGTACCCATGGCAAAAAGATCCTAGTGCCCTGCTAATGACACAACGAACACAATTGAAATGATGCAGACTGGAACCTTATGGTACACATGCACCTCTTTCCTTTGATAACGCACATGGGGGGGGGGGGGCTCAGACCCATATCTCCTCATGTCACAATCACAACTCTTCCAAGCTGCTCCACTTTATTCCTGCGTCATTCAATACAGCTATGTCCACCACAGTAAATGCAGCTAGAGTGCACGCAGATTATTCCCAGTGGCTGTTGCCATCTCCAGGGGTCAGAGCTAAGGTTGCCTGGGGTGGGTTACCTGTTTTTTCAAAAGTCTGAGTTTTGCTGATCTCAGCATCCTGGAAGGGTACGAGCTATCCCTGGGCAACCTTAGCTCTTAGTTACTATGATTTTTTCCATTTAATATGTATATTTTGAATCAGGCAGTTGTATTTTAGAACCCTGGTTTGCTTGTACTGCACACCGGGTTTTCTGTGGCATAGCAGGTGAATGTACAGTATGTGAGTGCAGAAGAGTATCATCAGGAAGGAGAAATACCTTTAGTTCTGTGGTTCCCAAACTAGGGTTCATGAAATGTTACAGGGGATTCTTGGGAAAAATTCCCTAATGGCGGACAGAGCTGTCCCTAGGGACCCCGGGCAGCACGGGGCCAGCAGCCCAGAGTCCCTGGACTTCCAAGAGCTAAGCAGATCAAAGCAAGCATATCTATCACAGTAAGGAGATTGAAACTTCAAGACTCCTTATAAGAAATAGAAAGTGAGGTGGATATTTTTTGCTGATTTTAAAATTAAATAGGCAGCTAGTGTTGTTTTTAAAATTATTATGAAGAACAAGTTTAAGCTTTGTTGTAACGTGCGTTGTTTGCCTGGACTGCTCAAGACCTGAATGGTTGTGTAGAAGGAACTCTTTGAGTTGGCTTCTTAAATACCTTCATGATGTTTCACATCTGATACTCCTTGATGAAACATAGGAGCCTAGTCTTATAACTGGCTTATTCAAAGTGATATAAACTACGAAATTGAGATCTTGGAAGAGTGTTGCTGTTTTCATAATGTAATAAAAATACTGTAATGATTAATAATTAATAATAAATAGTGTGTGATAAGCATGTCATAAAAACAAATTTTATATTTGCAAGATCATTGCTTTTATAATTTATACTCAAGTAAAGGAGAAAATCCCTGGAAATATTCATTTTTAGGAGGGGGTTCGTGAGACTTGACATTTTAGTGAAAGGGGTTCACAGGTTGTTAAAGTTTGGGAACCACTGCTTTAGTGGGAAGGTTTACAATAGCAGATGCTCAGGTAACATGAAAGAGGGTTTGCATCTCTTGCTGAGGAAGAAAATTGGTGGCAGTTGCAGGAAAAAAGTTAGCTTTTGTGATATCATAGGTTGGGAATTGGACAACTATTCTGATGGTTATGGGTGTGTAATTACTGTGCTTTACTTACTGGTTAGCCTGATAAATTGTGAATCTTTAATAAGATGAATAATGTTTTAGCCTAAGGATGGACAAAGTGGCTTGGATAAAATGTGATCCTTTTCTAAGTACCTCCCCAAATCTTTGCCCTAAAGTTGAACTGAACTTGATTTTATTTAATTACCCCTCCCTTTTCCCCAGACACATACTTCTCACCGGATGACAGGCCTTTTTAGAAGGGCCACTGGTTAGCTGACCTTTCCAATATCCAGTGTCTTCCAGTCCCCTCAACCCTTCCATATCTCTTCCTTTCAAGAACACAACGGGAATGGATAATGGGAAATGTTGCTTCCCCCGCTTCACCATTGAGAAAAGAACCCTGAGTATCCACTGCTTGTTAGGTGTGAGGTAGACAGGTTTATTATTAGATGTCTTTACTGGTGGTAGTATCATATAATGCACGGATAGTCAATTATTTTTGTCAAGGTCCAAAAATCTTGGTCAGGTATAGTCAAGGTCCAGACTCCAGAGAAACATTTTTCACATCTCAATAAGAATAATGATAATAATAAGTAAATACAAAGATTTCACAGTCCATTCGAAAGCATCTGGCAGCCTGGATTTGACCAGTCTGCCTACTGACTACCCCTGATGAAATGCATCTGTAGAACACAATGCTTTGGAAATTTGGTCTGATATCCACAAAGCTGCAAGGGCTATGATGAAATAGAGCTTCTGTTGGAACTGTGGTGCAAGGTAATAGTACTCTTAATATCTGAAGCTGATATACTTGCGGTCTCTTGTCAGCAAATAGGTGGAAACACTTCAAACATAGCATACTCTGCAACACTTAAAACTAACCTGATCTAGCCCAGAGTCACCTAGCAGACATAGAAGCCATTCAGTTGTATTCAACAGTCCAGACCAGTAACTTGCAGCTATTTAGAGATGTAGTGCTCTATATCCAAAGGGTAGGAAATGCGATATGTGATTAGGGTGACCAAATGCCTTGATTTTATAGGGACAGTCCCGATATTTGGGGCTTTTTCTTACATAGGCTCCTATTACCCCCCCACACCCACACACACCCATACCAATTTTTCACACTTGCTATCTGGTCACCCTATATGTGATAGAACAGCTGCTGCTAATTATAATGCAAATATGGAACCAAAACTTTGTTTTTAAAGAGTAGCTAGTCCACCTGGCTATGCTACCTTTTACAGGCCTGCTTTGATCTCACACCAGACTGTATCAGGAATCATGGAGCTATACAAGTGTTAAATCAATTTGAAATCAGAATCAGGCTGCATTTGTTTGTGAGAGCAAACAGAAAATGCCCTAAATCTCTAATTTATATTTGTCACTCTTTTTTGCAATCAGCATATTTTTAAAAATCTCTGTTGAGTGGGAAGGAGAAGACAACTTGGAAAAACAGACTTGCAAATTAGAACAATCCCTATCTATCTTGTGATGGTTTAATATAGCATAAGACTCAAACAGAGAGTTGCCAATTCTTGAAGGGGTGATTGACAAAAATGCGAGAACACATGGAAACGAGTAACTTGTTTTGTTTCATAGTAACTTATTCACTTAGCAAGCAGACTTCTCAAGATCTTTATTTGCAAGGAATTTCTGTTCACTGCCGACAGTGTAAGGGGTGTGAAGTACCAGCAGCAAAACATACAGATCCTGATACTTTTACTCATGTTGAAGTCAATGGGGCTATGCCAGGAGTAAGGTGATATTCGATTTCAGCAAGGATATCAGAATCTGGCCTATATTGTTTGAGCCTGAGGAAAGATTGTGGATAATTTTTCATGACATTTCTCACAACTTCTTCTGAAAATTGATGTTGCTTATATTTGTACACACTGAAATTTTGCATTTTTTGGTGAAATGTTATGCTAATGGTAACTTGGCTGCAAAACCGTGCATGTTTTCAAAGTAAAAATAATTTTCCTTGCAAATGGCTTATTTTTGCTTGAGAAACGTGTTAGACACTTTAATGGAAACGAACCAGTTGTGGATTGTCCAAAGATACGCAAAGGCTAAAATTTTGAGCATTTTGAATTTTGTGGTAACTACATCTCACACCTCAGATACATTATTTCCTTCCTGGTGGGCCACATTTAGTCTTCATTTATACCTGGGCAATCCCACCAAAGTTGAGTCATTGTTTGGTTGTAACAGGAGGCAAAAGTTGGCATTATTTCATTTCGTTTTGCATTGCATTCAGATCTTTCAGTTTATTCATAAGAAAAGAATGATCAACAGCTTTAGTCTTACAATAGTTATTAGTACTGAATCTTGCTTCTTTTTGGTTTTGCTAACCACAGTGGTCAACATCCAGCTTATGTACCATTTGTGCTAGTAGTGGGAATGTCTTCTATTTTAATTTGTCTAAAGTAATACTATAAATCTAATTTATCTGTTAAAATTGTGTCTGGCAGGTCCTTGCCTGGTCGTTCCTCCGCTTGTCTCTTATGCTTTTTTAATTTCATTATGTCTTACAAATATTGAAAGTACTATTCAAGGAACATACATCCTTATAATGGATAAGAAGGTCAAAACTCCCCTTTTCTTGGGGGTGAACTCAGCCAATTTCATTTTTCTGCAAATTTTCACTAAAAGGAGTCTCTTTTGCTGCTGGTCCTTGTCCTGTCCAGAATGAAAATACCACAAAAACGGTCCAAGACACTGAGACTTATGGAAGTGATCTTTAAGTTCTGACTTATTCTTATAGCTATCCTAGTATGTTGTTCATAAAATATGGGCAGCCAGAATTATTTTTAGTGATAGGTGAACATATTTTGCCTGAATGCAGGTAGGCCTCATAGTTTCCAAATTGGGCCACATATTTGAGGTTTTCTGGATTCCTTACATTTTCCTAAACTTGACCAAGTGTGCACCTAATTCTTGGATGAAAGTTTGTGCTTTGAACCAGGAAGTAAAACACAAGTCCCCCCCCTGGAGTGAAATGACAGTTTGTCCTTCTTTTTGAGATAAAAGTTATCTGAGAACTGTTTGCTCATAAGAGTTCTAGTCTACATAAGTTCTCAACTTGGATGACAAAAATTGTACTGAAGGTATCTGGAAGGAAAGAGAAAAACAAAGAGGAAGACAGCAAAAAAAACCTTTGATAACACACACAGACACACACTCACAGGCTGTGCAAAAGGCAGAGGGAAGAAAAGGAGAAGAAACAGCCTTTATTAAACACAGGTGTTGTGGATGTGGACCAGAAAGGAGGACATTATTAAACACAGGGGTAGTTAAAAAAGTTGCAAGGCTATGAAAAAAATCCTTTCCAATTAAAATAAAAAGGATTCTAGGAGTTCTGAAACAGAGCTGGGGGTGGCAGTGCCAGAATCTTTCATTTTTAAAAACTTTTTAAAAAGGCATGTAATGTAATGTTGCATTAGGCACCCCTTGTTCCACCATTATATAGGACAGTCACATAAAACAAGGCTATAGTGTCCTGCCATTCTCTGTGCTGCACTTGCTGCAGAGTCCTGCCTTAATATCTACAGAACCCTGTTATCATGGTTAATGATCATCTGATGCTTTGAAGTTGAACAGCAGCATATAATTGGTTATTATTACAAGTGTCCAACTCTAAAAATCTTTAGAAAGGATCATGTGGCTCCCATTTGTGGGTGGCTATGTATTAATGCCATCTCTTGTACTATTTCTGCCAACTGATGCCCTGGAAAGTAAGAGAGTTGCAACTAATGAGTTAGCAATTTGCTTGGCTAATAAGAGAGTACACTTAAGCGATTTCTATGTTTTGGGTGGAGGTTCCACTACACATTTGCAGTGCCACCTATTTTCCCTGTTGTTTGTTGCTGTGCAGTGGGAAGAAGGGGTTCGCTTAATGACACCCACTCGTGCCATCATTGCTTTTGGGGGCTCTAAAAAGGGTTTGTGCTGCTGTTGTGATGTTTGGTGTGTCATCCTCACCTGGGACAATGGGTGTCAAAGGTTGTAAAAATGTAATGGCTCTTCCCATTGACACAATGAGTCCCAAATTAGGGCCAGACTAGTAAAGAAATGTCAGGTGGTGCTGTGCGTTCCCACCACATCATCTGTGTGATGTATGGCAATAAAGTTGATTCTTGATGTGACCTCTGCGCATATTTTGTTACCCACTGTTCAATGCGTGATACATACACCTCTCTGTGTCCAATTCACAGAGGATGTGATTCTGTTATGGCCCCCAGCTACAGAAACTGGCTCGGTAGTTCAAGCTATAGAGACTCAAGCTTTTAACTCTGGAGGTCCCCAGAGTTCAGCATTTGGTGTCAGCCAAGATTGGCGGGCATCACAATATCACAAACAGGGATAGAAACACTCACCATCTAAACACATCATCCCTGTGATGCCATTCAATAAGTGTTCAGCCCAGCATGGACCTCTGATGATGATAAAAATGCTGGTGACACTGCAGATGATAGTGGTGATATTTCTGAAACTGTCAGTTTATAACCCCAATTGCTGTCAGCATGGCACCACAGTAACTTCAGCACTCAGCAAGGCACAAGTCGTTGGTTTTCTTTTCTGCCTGTCAGGGCTGATTTTGTTCACTCTACAAAAAGTTTGGTTTCTAGAAGACATTGAGACTTTTGCTGTGATGGCTGAAGAGACTGCTTTATAAGGACCCATTATTAACTTAGGTTGATTTGATCACATCATCCATTGGCTCCTAAAGCCACCTCAGTTTCGAGGGATAAAGATATGTTGCAACATTTTAGCAGAATTATACTGATTCTTAGAACAACATTTTATGGAAGAGATTCTTGAAGGCTGGACAATAATGTTTTTCTATCCTCCGTGAAGACACAAGTGCAGCTCTGTAATTTCTCATATCAAGATCTTTGCTCTTGAAATTCACATGAGAGTTACTTGGAAATGGGACTGTGAGATGGAATAGGCCAAGGAGGAGGTATTTGGCTTGGGGGGAAAATGGCTACTCTCAAAGTTTAGTAATGCTAGTTGCTGGTACCTAGCCATATAGTTGACCAGGATGTTTCACTTTGCACAGTTGGACAGTAGCACACCATTTCATGGTGAATTAGCTGTGCTAAATATTGATATTATAGAGCAAGACAAATAATAGTAATAGTACCAATGAACAAAATTCATGCAGCCTTTCAGTAAAGGTAGAAGAACTTTCAGAGAATCCATCCAGTGCCTGTCTGCATGTTGTTATGTCTTCCAGTAAATGGTACTTCTTAATACTTCAAATACTGTATCTGGAAGTGGTATTTCCTCTGTAGCCTGTAACAACTAGTCCCTTGGCTCTCCCTCATCCAGTTGCTGCCTGAATGGGTATGTTGTGCAAAATCAGATTGATTTGGCATACAGCTGGGTACTCTCCTCTAGTCTTAAAGAAAGCCAAGTGCCTCATTAAATATTTTGCCAGTTCTTTTTTTGAAACAGCACTTAACTGCATGGTTACTACAGCCATTACAGTCCCTGTAAGTGCTGCAATAAATTCCCTGTCACCTGAATGGGAATGTTTACATACTAGAACAAAATATAAGTTTTCTATTACTGCTCTTTGAAAACAGTTACACTTACAGAATAAGGAGCTTTGATTTTGAAAAAAAGACAGTTGATATATATCTTTCAAAGTGATGCAGGAGGTCAGGCTATTGCAAGGACAAGTTAATATTGATGGTAGCCTTCCTGAATAAAAGGGCACTTTTTCTTGCTGGTTTAAAGTAAACGTTGATGTTAACTTCTGTATCTGAGTACTTTTCAACATGACAGAGCAAGGCAAACTTATCTTTTCTATGGCAATCTCTGTAGTAAGTATGCAGTGTTGTTGTAGCTGTGTTGGTCCCGGGATAGTAAAGAGACCAGGTGAGTGAGGTATTATCTTTTATTGGACCAACTTCTGTTGGTGAGAGAGAGACAAGCTTTTGAGCTTACACAGAGCTCATCTTCAGGAAGCTTGACTCTCTCACCAGCAGAAGTTGGTCCAATAAAAGATACTTCCTCACCCACCTTGTCTGTCTGTAGCAAGTAGTCAGTTAAATGTGTGGGGCCAGATTTTGCCCCCTGCTGATACCCTTTTGCTATTCTGTAGCATAAATAAATGTAAAAGGGCAGGAGCAGCTTGTTGGGTAAAAGTACATAGGCATGAATCTTGAGAGGCACAACATGAAATCTAGCCCCCAGATGAGAGATCACAAAACAAAATCTAATACATTCAGACCATGGTGTTTCTGTAATGGAGAATATGCATGGTGTTCATGGATTCTGCAACAAAAATGTTGACTCTTTTTATATACAAACTTACAGTGACACTGGAACTGTGTTGCATGGAGAGAGTGGTCTTTTGGACAGATGGGTACCAAGCCAGTTAGAGCTTTGTAGGTCAAAACTAACACCTTAAATACCAGAACCATGAGGCAACCAGTGTTTGTTCATGGAAACTAGTGTTGTATGCTCGAGGCGAGATAATGCACTTAACAAGTGGGCTGTGTGACATTCTGTAACAGCTTTAGTTTCCTAACAGATTTAAGGTGCAACATGGCAGTTATCTAACCTAATGGTGACAAAGGCCTGGTGCTAGTTGAGGTCTGCCTCTGAGAGAGACACTCCTAAGCTCCTGGCAAGACATAGATTTTAAAAAGCCCTCCTGATCATTGCTGCTACCTGATAATCTAGAAGCAGCTGAGAATCCACCCAGTTTCCTAGTCTTTGTATACACACCAAAAATGGTGGGCACGTACCCTGCCTAAGAGGGGCCGGTGTAACCTTTGCTGTATCTTGCAGGTTTTTTCCCAACTCACCAGCATCATTACCAGCTTGTTCAGAATGATCAAGCAAAATACAGTTTGGGATTGTCAGGGGTATACAGAGATGAGTAAGAAGTTCAGAGAGGCAATTAATTAATTAGGGACTTCTAAAAGGCCCATCATGATAGCATTAGAGTTCCTTACTTTGCATAGGGATTGCAAATCGGTGGGTCTATGGCTTGAAGAGATTAACAATATCAAAGGAACCTTCATTTTCATTTCATTTCAAGGTCTATTTTTCATCATCTTGTAAAGAAAACTTTAATATAAACATTTTAAATAAAGCTTTTTGCAAGGCTTTTGAGATCTCATTTTGTAGTTGTGCCATTGAAAACGAATGCTTTGTCTTTTTTTTTAAGATTTAAAGGCCTATTTTTGCAGACCGCTTGTTGGACCTCCCTGAAGGCACCCCTCTTCATGTTGCCAAAGTTAGGTCGGTGGCTGCAAAAACCCAGCAGCCAACATTCTAGCTAGCATGTTTTGACAGAGATGCATAGTTCAGTGCTCATTAGTGTGTCATGATGTGGCCTGATCATGCAGCCGTTTTCGGAATTCTAAAAGGGCTTCAAAAGCAAATTAAAAACAGTATTTTGAAATCAGAATTCATTGCCTCCCAGAATCCAGATTAAACATATGTGAGAAGCAGCCTGATTCATCACTCTTTACACAAAGGAGTTACCCGGGGTTTGAAACTTTTGAACCCTCCACTTAAATTAGGGGTGGGCAAACTTCGGCCCACAGGCTGGATCTGGCCCCTCTGGGCTTTGGATCCAGCCCATGGGATTGCCCCCCGTGGTGCCACAGGCCCTGCGCCACTCTCAAAAGTGGCTGGCACCACATCCTTGGGGCCCCGGGGGAGTGGGGAGGAGGCAGAGGGCTCCATGCGTTGCCCTTGCCTCCAGGCACCACCCCCTGCAGCTCCCATTGGCCGGGAATGGGGAACCGCGGCCAATGGGCGCTTCGAGGGAGGTACCTGGAGGCGTGGGAAGAGCAGCATGCGGAGCCCTGTGCTCCCCCCACCCCCAGGGTCTGCGCAAGGACGTGATTCCGGCTGCTTCCCGGAGCAGCGCGGTGTGGGGCCAGGGCAGGCAGGCAGCGAGTCTGCCCTGGCCCTGTTGCACGCTGCTGCCACCCTGGAGCCACTTTAGGTAAGTGGTGCTGGGCCAGAGCCCGAACCCCTCCTGCACCCCGTCCCCCAACTCCCTGCCCTAAGCCCCCTGCCTGCATCTTGGACCCCTCCTGCACCCCAACTCCCTGCCCTGAGCTCCCTCTTGCAGTCTGCACCCCTCCTGCACCCCTGCCCTGACCCCCCCGTCCTGCACTCTGCACTCCAACCCCCTTCCCTGAGCCCCCTCATACACCCCATGCCCCTCCTCTGCCCCAACCCCTTGCCCTGAGCCCAATCTTGCCCATCAAATGTGCTCCCACACCCTGCACTCCCTCCCGCCCCCCTGCCCCGGCCCTACATACAATTTCCCCACCCAGATGTGGCCCTTGGCCCAAAAAGTTTGCCCACCCCTGACTTAAATACACTGGGACGAATTCATCCCTGCTGTAAATGCAATGAGATGAGAGAAGTTACACCACGGTTTAATTTGGTTTACTATTCACATTTTATCTTCTTCTAGCTTGCAATATGTACATTTGTCAATTGATACACTCTGAACTGTGGATATGTCTACACTTACGGTGGCATGTAGAGTACAGACACTGCACACTCAGCTAGCATGGGTATGAATAGTAGTGTAGATGGAGAGGCATGGCTTAGGTGAGGAGTGCCCTACATGGCTGATCCCTAGAGTATATATACTACATTGCTCTCGACATTCCTATATATATATATATATATATAATGTGTATATATATATATATATATATATATATATATATATATAAATATATAAAGGGAATGTAGAAAGCCGTGTGTGTGTGTGTGTATATATATATATATAAAAATATATATAAATATATATATATTGTAACAAAGGTCCTGCTCTACCTTGGTGGGTCTTGCACTTATTGGCGGATTTGCTCGCCTTGGAGCTTCATGGCAGCCCTCAGCTTGGCTGTTTTTCTGAATTCACAGTCCAGGTCGACGACTCCTGTGTCTGACCAGGAGTTGGGAGGATTTGGGGGGGAAACCGGGCCCGCCCTCTACTCCGGGTTCCAGCCCAGGGCCCTGTGGAATGCAGCTGTCTAGAGTGCCTCCTGGAACAGCTGTGTGACAGCTACAACTCCCTGAGCTACTTCCCCATGGCCTCCTCCCAACACCTTCTTTATCCTCACCATAGGACCTTCCTCCTGGTGTCTGATAATGCTTGTACACCTCAGTCTTCTAACGGTCCACATTCTCACTCTCAGCTCCTAATGCCTCTTGCTCCCAGCTCCTCACACGCACACCACAAACTGAAGTGAGCTCCTTTTTAAACCCAGGTGCCCTGATTAGCCTGCCTTAATTGATTCTAGCAGCTTCTTGATTGGCTGCAGGTGTTCTAATCAGCCTATCTGTCTTAATTGTCTCCAGAAGGTTCCTGATTGTTCTGGAACATTCCCTGTTACCTTACCCAGGGAAAAGGGACCTATTTAGCCTGGGGCTAATATATATGCCTTCTGTCACTCTCCTGTAGCCATCTGGTCTGACCCTGTCACATATTTCCCCCTCCCCCTCTGCTCAACACTACAGGGTTGGGCAACTTGGGAAATCAGGCAGTGTACTCGTGACAAGCCATCTGCATTGCCATGGTGGCTTCCAGCCCGGTGTTGTATGGTGAATTGGAAAGGTTGTAGGGACAGGAATCATCTGGTTACCCTTGCATTCTTCACTTTATTTCACTGCATCCACTGGAGGGGCACATGGTCGGTCACAAGGGTAAACCGTCGTCCCAGAAGGTGGTAACGTAGTGTTTCCATGGCCCATTTCACAGCTAGGCACTCTCTTTCAACCATGGCATACTTCTGCTCTCTCGGTAGGAGTTTTCTGCTGAGGTAGAGGATTGGGTGTTCTTCATCTCCAACCATCTGCGATCGGACAGCTCCTAATCCTACTTCAGATGCATCTGTTTGTAAAATGTCTGTAGATCCATGAATGCTTTTTCTGCGGTATCCGTCCACTTCACCATGTCTGGACCCCGGGCTTTTATCAGGTCTGTCAGGCGACTCCCTCCGGTAGCAAAATGGGGAATAAATCATCGGTAGTACCCCACCACACCCAGGAATGCCCAGACTTGCTTTTTTCGATTCGGCCAGGGCCAATTTTGGATAGTCTCTAGTTTGTTTAGTTGGGGCTTGACCATGCCCCTTCCTACAATGTAGCCAAGGTATTTAGCCTTAGCTAGCCCTATAACACACTTGGCTGGGTTGGCTGTGAGGCCAGCCTGTCTTAGCGTGTCCAGAACCGCTTCCACCTTTCCTAAGTGGGTTTCCCAGTCGGGAGTGTGAATAATCACATCATCCAGGTATGCCACTGCATAACTGGTATGGGGTCATAGGAGCTTGTCCATAAGACACTGGAAGGTGGTAAGTGCCCCATGCAGTCCAAAAGGAAGAACAGTATATTGAAACAGACCCTCTGGTGTAGAGAATGCTGTCTTTTCTTTCGCATCTTTGGCAAGGGGAATCTGTCAGTATCCCTTTGTTAAATCAAGGGTGGTCAAAAATCGGGCACTGCCCAGGCGGTCAACTAACTCATCGATACGGGGTATGGGGTATGCATCAAATTTGGATCTTTCATTCAGCCGGCGAAAGTCATTACAAAACCTAGTGGTGCCATCGGGTTTGGGCACCAACACAATCAGGCTTGACCACTGACTGTGGGACTCTTTGATGACTCCCAGCTCCAACATCCTTTTTACCTCTGCCTTGATCTCCTCCCTTTTTTGCTGCTGCGATCCGATAGGGCCTTAAAGTTACCTTTGCCCCAGGGTCTGTGATGATGTGGTGATACGCTTTAGTGGTCTGGCCTGGTTTAATTGAAAACACGTCCTTGTATCGGTTGATCATCTCAGTTACCTCCTTCTTCTGGTTTGGTGTCAGATCAGTGGATATCCTGATCTGCTCCTGCATGTTATTTCCCTGGATCGGGGTCTCTTGGGCCACTACACATGCCTCTCGTTATAAATATATGTGATAAATTTGTTCTTGTTTCCGGCGTCCTGACTGCCGCACCTTGTAGGTTACTTCCCCCATGGGTTCAACCACCTCATAGGGCCCCTGCCATTGGGCCAAAAGCTTGCTTTCTGCCGTGGGTACCAACACCATCACCCGATCCCCTGGTTGGAACTGTCGGACTTTTGCCTGGTGATTGTAATGGGTTCGCTGGGCCTCCTGCGCCTTTTCCAAATGTTCCCATACAATAGGGGTGACCCGGGCTATCCGTTCTCTCATCTGCAATATATGGTCAATTCTATTTCTCTCCTCATTGGGTTCCTCTTCCCAGATTTCTTTTGCAATATCTAGTATGCCACGGGGGTGGCGTCCGTGTAATAATTCAAAGGAAGAAAACCCAGTTGAGACCTGAGGTACCTCCCGGATTGCAAACATAAGGTAGGGTAGTAGGGTGTCCCAATCCTTCCTGTCTCGACTTACCACTTTCCTTATCATTGCCTTGAGGGTTCAGTTAAACCTTTCTACCAGCCCATCGGTCTGCGGATGATAGACTGAAGTTCTTAGGGTATGTATATGGAGCAGCGTACAGAGGTCCTTCATTAGCTTCGACATATATGGGGTACCTTGGTCTGTTAATATCTCCTTGGATAACCCCACTCAGGCAAGGATCCCTACCAACTCTTTAGCTATCGTTTTAGAGACCATGTTCCGCAGAGGGACGGCTTCTGGGTAGCAAGTAGCATAATCCAGAATGACAAGTATATATCGGTGGCCCCGGGCTGTCTTCTCCAGGGGTCCCACTAGATCCATGGCTGTTCGCTCGAAGGGGACCTCTATGATAGGAAAGGGTACTAACGGTGCCCTCAAGTGGGGATGGAGACTGTTCAGCTGACACTCCGGGCAGGACGCACAGTACCTCCGCACTTCTTCATGTACTCCGGGCCAGAAGAATCATCGCAGGACCCATGCCAGGGTCTTCTCTACTCCCAAATGCCCCCCAAAAAGATAACTATGGGCCAGACTTAATACAGCATTCTGGTGTTTTTGAGGTACTAGGATCTTCTGTACCTTCTGCCCCTGTACTGGTGCAACCCGGTATAAGAAATTTTTCTTCATTATAAAGTAGGGTCCTGGTCCCTGGGTTTTCCCTTCCACAGGGACCCCATCTATTTCGGTCACCTCCTTCCTAATGTTGTTGTACCTTGGGTCTTCAGCCTGGTCCTGTCCAAAATTTCCTCTCCCGGGGCTAATCTGCCCAAGATCTAGGGAGCCAGTCTCTGTTGCCTCTACTGGTTCAGAGGCGTTAGGGTGTGGGTCAGACTCAAGTGCTTCTCCCTCCTGGGTGGCCTCCTTTTCAGCTGCTCGGATCCGCCTACCTACGAGACCGACCCTCTGTCTTTGGGCCTGTATTCGGGTTCCCAAGGCCTTAACTGCCCTTCTTTCTCTTTTCATCTTTCTACGCTGTCTGGGAGCGGAGAACAAATCTGGGGATATTTCAGAGAAGGTTGGGGGTTGACAGTCTACTGTGTATGCCTCACTACTTTCAGGGCTTCCCCCTTTCTCCAATTCCCCTACCGGGAGTAAGTCTCCAAACCCTGGGAAGTCCCTCCCTATGAGCACTGGGTATGGGAGTTTAGGGACTACACCTGCTGCTACCTCAGTAGTGTTCCCCTGAATCTCGATTTTTACTGGGACGGTGGGGTAATAACCAACTGTCCCATGGTCGCATGTTATCCCCGTATGCTTAGCCCATAGCAGCTGACTATGCTTCACGAGATTCCCCAAGACAAGCGTGATAGCACTCCCCGAATCAACCAATGCTGTGGTCTCTACCCTATTTAGCTTCACTGGTCTAGTGTACATATGTGAGGCTAGTGAGACCCCCACAAGGTGGATTAGGGAGCATGGGTTACAACCCAGGTTACACTGCATAGGCTCCTTGGCATTGGGTCACTGTGCAGCTGTGTGTCCCCACTCCCCACAGGTGTAACATCTGTATGGAGCCCCCGTCTCTTGGTTTGGGTAGTCTAACATCACGATCCTCTTTCCCCTCAGTGCTCAGACTCTTTGTGTCTTCTGGGTGGGCCTTCAGTCCCTCTTTTTTCCCCCTGGGTTCTCCTGGTGGCCCAGTCACCCGAGCTCTAGGGCTTGGTGCTGCTAGTTTAACCCGGGGTGCTTTTTCCTTAACTGGTCGGGTCAGCTCCCTCGCCGTCCTTCGCCTTTCTACCAGCGCAACAACCTCGTTGTAGGTGGAGGGTTCGTTCTGGCTCACCCAGGCGCGAAGGTCTGGCAGTAGTGCTCTCATGTACCGGTCGATGACCAGAACCACTAGAATCTCCTCCGACACTCACTTCGTAACCACTTTCGTGCGAGATGCATGAGGTCATATAATTGGGACCGCGAGGTTTTGTTTTCCTGGTACTTCCAGTCATGATATCGCTGGGCCCACACTGTAGTCGTTACCCCAGATCTGGCCAGGATCTCTGCTTTCAGCTGGGGGTAGTCTGCTGCAGCGTCTTTAGGCAAATCATAGTAGGCCTTCTGAGCCTCCCCACACAGGAATGGAGCAAGGATGCCAGACCACTGTTCTTGGGGCCAAGCCTCCTGCAGGGCTGTCCTCTCAAAGGCCAGGAGGTATGCCTCTACATCATCCTCCCGCATCATTTTCTGCAGCCAATTGCTGGCCCGCATGATCTGCGTCCCATCATGGCTGCAGTTCAGCTCCGTAAGGGCCTTTACCTGATTTACCAGTTCCCGCAACATAGCCCGGTCTTGAGCAACCTGGTCCATCAGCAGGTGATTAGTCTCTTGCTGCAGCTGCACTGCCTCCTGTTGGGCGGCTGCCTGGACATGAGTAGCCTCCTGCTGGGCAGCCGTGGCTTGTATCAGTGCCCACAGTACCTCCTCCATTGTGGTGAAAAACAATAAAAATGAACCCTCTTCCCTTTTTTTTTCCCCTTCCAAACACCCTCCTTCTTCCGCTGCGCTGTGGACACCAGATCCCACTTCCGACACCAGTTGTGACAAAGTTCCTGCTCTACCTTGGTGGGTCTTGTGCTCATTCATAGAATCATAGAATATCAGGGTTGGAAGGGACCCCAGAAGGTCATCTAGTCCAACCCCCTGCTCAAAGCAGGACCAATTCCCAGTTAAATCCCGTTAAATCCAGTTAAAGTCCCATTGGCGGACTTGCTTACCTTGGAGCTTCATGGCAGCCCTCAGCTTGGCCGTTTTTCTGAATTCACAGTCCAGGTCGACAACTCCTGTGTCTGATCAGGAGTTGGGAGGATTTGGGGGGAACCCGGGCCTGCCCTCTACTCCGGGTTCCAGCCCAGGGCCCTGTGGAATGCAGCTGTTTAGAGTGCCTCCTGGAACAGCTGTGCAACAGCTACTTCCCCATGGCCTTTTCTCAACACCTTCTTTATCCTCACCCTAGGACCTTCCTCCTGGTGTCTGATAATGCTTGTACACCTCAGTCCTCTAACGGTTCACGTTCTCACTCTCAGCCCCTAATGCCTCTTGCTCCCAGCTCCTCACACGCACACCACAAACTGAAGTGAGCTCCTTTTTAAACCCAGGTGCCCTGATTAGCCTGCCTTAATTGATTCTAGCAGCTTCTTGATTGGCTGCAGGTGTTCTAATCAGCCTGTCTGTCTTAATTGTCTCCAGAAGGTTCCTGATTGTTCTGGAACGTTCCCTGTTACCTTACCCAGGGAAAAGGGACCTCCTTAAGCTGGGGCTAATATATCTGCCTTCTATCACTCTCCTGTAGCCATCTGGCCTGACCCTGTCATAATAAAGATCTATAAATACACACACACACACTCTTACCCCTCATTCACTATAATGGAACTTAAACTAATTGATTATTCCATGTTGTCCACTGAAGACAAAGGACATTATGATGTTTAAGATTAAACAAAATTGTCATTGTAAATCTCTACAGATTACAGTAAAATGTCAAGAGAACAGCCAGATTTCATTTGCAGTTTATGGAGAAGATATTAGGATGTCAGTATTAAACAAAACATTTGTCGCTATGTATCTGCAGAAACAACACTGGAATGCAGCTACATGAAAGCATGTCAAATCAAGCCTTTGAAGTTATGTGGGATGTAAACATGGAGGCAAATGAGCTACAGTAAATGCATATCTATGCAGAAGACTGATGAAATAATGACGTTAAACTCTATCAATATGAGCATGTTCCACCTTTAAGGGTTGAATATGTTAGGTAAATGTGCATAACTATTGTGTGCAATATTTGAATCCTGTTACTGCAATTGATTTATAATGAACCACTCAAGATAAAAAGCTATTCAGTAATGGTCTGTTTGGTCAGAGAACCTTGCACCACCATCAAAACCCTCAGTAGGTGCGTTGGCTGCTCAGCACCTCTGACAACCAGACTACTTCCATGCTGCTGACCCTGGAGCTAAAGCAATGGGAGTTCTAGACAATAGAGGTTGCAGGAGAAACTCAGTATCATGTGGGGTTCGACCTGGCAGTACATGCTGTAGCACCTTTATCCAAGCTCTACTGTAACTTCAGCTCAGGACTTTCTTGCTTTTATGGGATAACAGCACATATTTTGAGAGAACGTTTTGGATTTTAATAATCATGCTTATATATCTATTACACAGTACAGGCCCACCTTAGTCTCCAGTTAGTTTTCAGTGCACAGAGAAAGCAGCATATGGCATGTAATGTTCAAATACTGTGGTTCAAACTGTAATCCCATTGATGTGTGCATAACTCCCACTGATGTCCATGGAGTTACTTGTGTGTATCTGAAAGCAGAATTTGGTCCTAGATTCATAAATATTCATAATATCAGTGGAATACTATAATTAGAGGAGCTCCTGCACTTAATACAGGCGTAGGACTTGATAACATATGACATTCATTCAAGCCTCAACCTGCCTCTGATGGATTTCTGTTGGGCTGGAATAAACCTTCACCTTTTCTTGATACCAGAAACAACTGTGCTCACTCTGCTGTCTAGACACTGGCTCTGAAGTGGGAAGGGATTCTGGGAACAATACTCTCTTTTGGTTTTGGTTTTTAAATCCTGGAGGTTATTTTAAACTTACACTGTATGTGCTTGAATTTAAACTAAATAATATAAATTGGAATTGGATTGTCTTTCAGTATTAGCCTTTTGTTTGTAATACTGGGCATTCTGCTATGAAGTCGTAAAGAGAGAAGAATCTTGTACATTGTCTTTGGCTTTGTGAGAACATTTCTTGGTTTCAGTCCATGTCAGTTGTCACCCCCCAGAGTTTTCCTCTAAGATTTGGCTTTGAACAAATTCAATTTCAAAGGAAAATGGAACCAACATAAACCAAATTTCACTTGCTTTTGTGTTGGAGCCATGCATTTTATACACTTTTAAACAGTATTCTAAATGAACCCTAGGTATCCTTGAAACTGGGTAGATTCACAAGAAAGTTCATGAACCTTAGTGAACTGTTTGAACATAGTCTGATTGTTTCTTTTTTTCCTGAAAGCCAGAATTGGCCAAGTTTCTTGAGTTTTCACTGCAAACATTTCATGCAGTGCCTTTATGATCTTTCATTTTTTCTCACAAAGAAGTGTCCAAATCAAACAAGTATATTGTTATATACAATGTCATATAGGCTCATTCAACGTAAATTAAAGATATAGTATTTAACCTTTATAAAAAGCAGAAAAGCACCTGGAATATTGTGTTCAGTTCTCGGTACTTAATTACCAGAATGATATTGATGAGCTGGGAGGAGTTTGGAGAAAAACAATGGGATGGAGGAATTGATTTATGAGGAAAGATGGAAAGAGATTGGGAACTAAAGAGGCTGAGAGTGGAGATGTGAGCCTACAAATATCTGAAGGGTGTAAACACCAAGGAGGAGAGGAAAAATTCTGTGTGATATATGGGGGTATAATTAGTAGTAATGGATTACTACTTTTGAACATTTTGAACATTTTGAACTGACACCATGAAAATCTTCCTGCCCTTAATATGCATTAGGCTGTGGAAAAGTCTCTCAAGGGAAGTGTTGGAAGCCCCATTAAAACTAAACCAGACAAAACTCCACACCGTCAGGGAGATGGACTGGATGATCTGATTGATCTTTTATTTTCCTTCGCGTTCCTGTGAGGAAGCTGAGAAAATAAAAACAATGATTGCTAAAAGATTTTATAGGGGATGAACTTAGAATGTCTTATGAGCAAAAACCATTGGCAAGTTTGTGAGATTCCCTTTAGGTTCCTTCTGACTTAATTCCTCTTCTTAAATTTTAAAATAATCACTTTTGTGCTTTCTCTTATGCTGCCCCTCGTGCTGGGGAAAAGCTCCCTGTAAACAGCCACATAACTAACTCATTAACCTCCCACAAAACCCTCCTTATAACTCTCCGTTGCTGTGATGCCTACAGCACCATTGACAATGGGTAGACTGCTGCTGTGCTGAGACCACTGCCTGTTATATGGACCATGGTACTTTCCCATCTATCTGTTGTCTCTTGTCTTAGATTGTATTGTATCATACTGTAGATTTGGGGCAGGGACTCCTTTTGTCCTGTGTTTGTACAGTACCTAGCACAATGGGCTCCAAGTTCATGACTGGGGCTCCCAGGCACTACAATAATACAAATAACAATAATAAACTCCCTCTATGTCCCTGCAAAGTGTATTTTTCAAACAATTATTCATAAGTTTTATTGCTGTTTTCAAAGAACAGCTTAAACATTCTGCCTGAAACCGAGGTAGTTCTTCATAAAATCTACATGCATTTGGATAGAGAGGTTTCCTAACAACAAGTGAAATGCAGCTTTGTTAGGATGTGAGGAAAGTTTGAAAAGAAGCTTTTACTGATGCCTTTTTACGGATCACTTCCATTCTCCTCCTCAAAACTTTTAAAATGCCATTGAATAGCTCTACTTTTGCTGAGAAGGGGAGATGTTGCATTTGTGAGTCTTTTAACTGTATATACCATACTGATCTGCAGAGACAAAGTCGTAGCAGCAAAATTTTACAAGCCTTGTAAAATAACAAAATTCCATGAAAAGCTTTTCCAGTCCATGGTTCCTCATCGAACATCTCTGCAGCTTTGGAATATGTAAGAACAGAAGCAAGGCCATGGAAACAAAGTAACCAATCAGTTGTGAGGCTATGAAAGCAGAATACATCTCTGCTGTATGCGTAGGGAAGGAAATGTCACATCACTATGCCAGGTTAGCATAGAAAGCAGATCATCGATTAGACCATCCTACTACAGAAAGTGTCCACTTGTGGCAAGTTGGTAAATACTTTGGCGATTTGTGGAAATGGGAAACAAGAACAGTTCAACATCTTAGCATGAAATGAACTATGAGGATCTGTCTAACTCGCATTCCTTTTCCTCTTCAAAAGAATTTACAGTTCAAGCAGGAATAAGATGCAACATCTGATTTGTTTTTAAAAACAAAATTAGATAGAGCTGTTTCTAATAGTTCAATGGATTTTCATTTAATTGTTCAGGTAGAAATGAATTACCTTTAACAAAAAGCCATATGAATTTAATGGAAGTGTAATATTCCAGATGTACAATGTTGTGGGTGTGCTTTTATGCAGAGGTCATGTAACCTTAATTATGTTGGAAGTCTCTGTAGATTTTTTTTAAAGTAGCTGCAAATCCTCAATGCAGAATATAAAGCAACACATTTCCTATTAGGGAAACATCTTGTTAATTTGTTAAACAAGTCGCACCTGATTGCAAGTTACACCTCATTGGTATGCTGTTAAAACTGACCCCTTCACATGTAGTTAGACATTATATCAAATGACTTGCCAGCATAGATTTTTTCTTCCTTGGATCTTGGAAGACAATAGGTTATACGTACCCAGGAACAACAGCATTTGAATGACAATTATTTTCAACTTTGGTTTTTGACAGGGACTCTTAAGATTTTTGCCTGGGAATAATTATTTATTAAGTTGGAGTTAAGGTTATAAACATTTATCAACTATTTAAGGGAAAAATCCTTGCTAGAACCCCAGTTTTAAAATAACCCAAGCCAATAAATACTAACCTGGTAATTCAAAGCAAACAAAAAATCCTCCAACATTTTAAAGCTAGCACAGTTAAAATCATATATATATGCATATAACCTTAACTGTGCCCCTGTCTCTGCCAACTTCCATTGCATGTGTGTGCCACACTGTGGGTGTGTATGATCAAGGCATTTTGCTGAAGGAGATTTAATGAGGAGTTAAATTCTCAAAAGACAGCTGCAGACACAATTCCACTAAATCCAGTTTATTTGCATATTTTTTCGAGTCGAGGAAGTGTGGAATCTTTGTCTTAATTTTGGACATATATTTCAATGATCTGGCAGAGGATCACACTTACAATCTGCATCTCTAATGCATAAGTTATCTAAAAGTAGGCTCCTGAGTCTGTACTTAGGCACCTAAATAAGTGGCCTGATTATGAAAAAAACTGAGCGCTCGACATCTCCCAGTGACCTAAGAGAGGGTTGTTGGGTGCTCAGTACTTTTCAAAATCAGGTCACTTATTTGGGCACCTAAATTTAGACTCCTACTTTAACCTTAGGGAATTGTGCCCCACTTAAACTGCATTTCCTGTTTCCTCTCTGTTACACAAAGTTTTCTCCCCACATGAACTTACAGATTACTGTGAGGGAAAAGATCCCTGTTGTACAGAATGAGAGTTTTAAAAGCACACAGGAAATAAAGAAACAGAAGCTGCAAACTCATGATGCTTCTTCCAGTGTAAAGCTAATCTACTTCATCAGACCATGACTGAAAACAATGGAGACAATTGCTGAGTGATTTATAAAATAATAATGAGGGGCATATTTAGGGTATGAAATGAATTGTTTTGGGATGTCAGACTATTTTTCATTGAACTGAGTTGATTAGCACATTATCCATTGAATCATAGTCTCCAAAAAGAGCACTGAGGTTTCATTATCTTGCTTGGGTACTTTGCTTGCATATCATTGTTTTATGTGTTGATTTCACAGAATGAGATATCAACATTTTTGATCTAATCCAAAGATATGAAAAATGTAAAATGGCAATTTCGCGACACTGACAAAAATATGAAGGAAAAAAACATTTAGAAAACTGCTAAAATATTGCATCCAGAGTAGCATTCCAGTGCACAAGATATACCAGTTCATGATGGTATCATTATTGTTCACCATGCTTTGGGCTCCTCTGGGCTCTCATGCACTTCTGTCCAGTCAGGATGAAACTAATCTAATAGTGTAAGGTCTACAGATGGGAACCAGCTCAGGAGAAACATACAGGTGGGCAAAAGGACTCCGTATCTCTTGCACGTGACTGAGCTGGTTTCTATGCCATCTCTGCACAAGCCAGAGTGGTAGCGGTTGGGGGGAATGGGTGTGAACTGTAGGTCAGTAGGGGCTGAGTTAAAGCACAGGCACTGCAGGCCCATGCTTAGGGCTCCAGGTCCTGGAATCATGTGATTACCTCAGCTTTCATTAGGGATAAAAAATATCTTTCCAGCCGTCATGGTTATGAAGGAAAGCTTGAAAATGGAACGGAGTGCAAACCAATGCAATGACATCTTCTTGAGTCTACAGACAACCTGAAACAGAATATCTCTGAAATGTGTGAACCTCAATGAGGTAATAATTGTAAGGCTTTGGGGAGCCCCATCCACTCTTACAGAAGACTGTGTGTGGCCGGAGGATGAGAATGCAGAAGGCCTGGTCCACCCACCAAACGGACAGACCCATGCTGCTGAGCTAAGCACTGGCAGGCCCCCCTGCTACTGCTGTCTCTCTTTCTCTCAGGAGGGAAGAGGGGAACCATGCTGCTCCTGAGGGGATGGAGGTCCCTGCTGCCACTATTGGGGGAGGGGGCTCTGAGAGAGGAGAGGGGACCCCCAATCATTATCACTCCAAATCATGGTTAAGGCTTCATTCTGTGGTGTGGCTGTAGCCCCATATAGCCTTAACCCAGCCCTGGTCAATAGTAATGTATGTCCAGTGGCGGCAAACTTCCATGTATATTGTGTGTAGGTGGCTCCTCTTCCAGCTCAGGGGATGGAGTAGCAGGGGAGGCTGTGGAGCTGCTGCATGACCTGCCCAAATGTTGGATTTGCTTCCCATCAACATTCCCTAGTAGTTAACCCATAGAAAGTCAATAAACTCAGGCTTTGTGCAGGAGTCGGGTGAAATTCACCATTAAAAAATGGGTGGTGTTATTGGATATCTTTGTTTAAAACTCCTAAAATGAGCATGCAGCAGTGCATTTTGGTTGATGGATCTTTGTGAACCCAGGCTATTTACCAGTGCTAATGATGAATGCAGAGTCCTGTGCAGCTTATGGCCCAGCACAGCAGAATTCAGGGAAGGAGGTGTGAGTTATCAATATGGTCAGCCAACACAAGCAATCATCTGTCGATGATGTACTTGTGATCTCCTGCAGAAATAGCATGTGTGCTCTGAGAATTTCCATCATGCATGACCTCTTGGTTGAGGGGGAAAATCCATGGTAACTGGCTTAGGGATGTAAAATACTAAATGGTTAACCCGCTGACCCCAGCCCTGTGCAAGCTGATCCCAGATGTGGGCCAGCCGGCCGGAGCAGCCCCAGCCACGCTGGCCCGTTGACCCGAGCCCTAGTTGCACCGGCTGGCTGGAGTAGCCCCAGCCGCAGAAGCCCCAGCCCCTCTCCCTTTAATTGGTTAACGGTTTAAACAACATAATTTTAATTGTTTAAACGGTTAACTTTTTAAATGGATATTTACATCCCTAAACTGGCTGCTTGGGAAATTTTACACCCTACAGTGAGAAAAAAGATGCAATTTTCTTTTAGCTTTTGGGAAAGTTAAGGGCCAAGTTTCACCACCTCTTCTGCAGATGGGCAAAAGGCAACTGAGTAAGGAACAATCACTGTAACTCCACTCCAGAGTCCCTCAGAACTACTAGAATTCCCAGTCCGCAAGTTCTTTGCATCCAATGCTGATACACTATTCTTTGGCACAGGTCCTAAATCATAGTTTGATCAGATAGTCATTAACCTCATCATGACCCATCTCCAATAAATTGCTTCTCCGGTCACTGGCAAAGAAAATATGCAAACAGGGCTCTGCATGAAACTGCATCCAGGTTAGCTTCTGGGTCTGTATTAATGCAGCAAAAGCAGGATTCTTGTACTCCTGTTTTCACCCAGACTTCAGTCTAATGGGAATTATGGACAATGAGATTTTTGAAAACAACAGTTTAGGAGCAGATTTCAGCTACCCAGATGTAAAACGGAACAAGCTATGTTTAAGTATTGATCAATATGACTTATAAACTTGTGCATGACTGCTTCCCTCCATGATATGAAAGGAGAAACAGGAAGGGAATCAAGATGGGCCCGAAACATGAAGCTCGGATCCTCAAATATCAGGATTAATAGGGATCCAGGGATTTGGTTCAGATCATCTCTAGAAGGGAGAAATTCTTGGCTTAGTTTTCTCTGACAGAATATATGCCTGGTGTGGCATCTGTAGCTTGACATTTTTGTGGGTTTTTTTCTTTTTGGGGGGATGGGAGAGTATTGCAACTTTAAGTGTCTGACAATTCACCTTGTACTGAGACAGAGCCACCATTTTGTTATCAGAATTACCGCAGCCTGTTTCAGAGGAGGTACATGCATTGTGCTCTAGTGTTCTTTTAGGATTTTCTTATTGTTGTTTTCCTTACACTAAAGTCAGTCATTCAAATTGAAAGCATCTGGCTGCTCTTTCTCAAAGGAAATGCAACAACTAGAAACCTAACAGTGCAGAAGCAGCTAAGCAATAGATAGCTCTTTCACTTAAGATGCTAGCATTCTGCAGAGCAGTATTTGGAAAAACAAAGGGAATGCCAAATGAAAATTAAATGGAGGGGGAGGGTGGAAAAAGGGAGGGACTAGGACGCGTTGAAAGATAAATGGCTATATGCCCAAGGGTTATGAGTGCCATCCAACAATAAATACACTAGGAGTTAAAAAGGTCACTGTGAATAAGAGAGTGCAAAAAGTAATCAAGGATTAGAAAGACGGACATGCATTGTGTAAAGAATGAGGTACTGGAGTTAAGGGTATAAGTACTGATAAGGAAATGAAAGCTGGAGAATGAAAGGCAGATTGCACAAGAGTTTCAAATGGTTGCATAATAAAATACGCGACAAGAACATAAGGACAAAGAGGTCAGCCGGGAAGAGTGGAGCTGCTAAAAGTGACAATGGTTGACATAAGGGCTGGATCCTTGGGTCTAGACAAATTGCAGACAATGCAAATCAGGCTTCAAGTGCAAAGGTGGATAAAAGTTCACTTGTATACTCCCCTGCTTCGGGGTTCTTGTGTGCAGGGTCAGGTGGACTGCCTCTGAGTTGGGTGGATTCATTGGGGATTCATTGCTTGGGGGCAGACTGCCACATGGACTGCTGCAAGGCCAAGGTTCTATTCCCTTTCAAATGGGATTTTAATATTTTGGAGCTTTGTTCCCAACTGGAATTAAACCAAATTTCAAAATGTCGAAATCCTCTCTGGAAGCAGAGTTACCTTTTCCCATTCAGCTCTAATGATGATATTTGGCCAGACCAGGGGGTAGCTTCAGAAATCTACTATTCTAATTAATCATACCGAACGCTGATTCACTTGAATGACAAATGACAAACTTTGATATCTTTCTTTTACTGTAGTTTTTCTCTGTGCAATTTACATAAAAGGCCTGATTCTGCACGCACACATTAGTGTAAATTAGGCAAAACTCCTCTAAGGTTCTGTCAAGGTTCCTCCCCCACTCTGAACGCTAGGGTACAGATGTGGGGACCTGCATGAAAACCTCCTAAGCTTATCTTTACCAGCTTTGGTCAAAAACTTCCCCAAGGTACAAAATATTCCACCCTTTGTCCTTGGATTGGCCGCTACCACCACCAAACAAATATTGGTTACTGGGGAAGAGCTGTTTGGAAACATCTTTCCCCCCAAATACTTCCCAAAACCTTGCACCCCACTTCCTAGACAAGGTTTGGTAAAAAGCCTCACCAATTTGCCTAGGTGACTACAGCCCCAGACCCTTGGATCTTAAGAACAATGAACAATCCTCCCAACACTTGCACCCCCCCTTTCCTGGGAAATGTTGGATAAAAAGCCTCACCAATTTGCATAGGTGACCACAGACCCAAACCCTTGGATCTGAGAACAATGAAAAAGCATTCAGTTTTCTTACAAGAAGACTTTTAATAGAAATAGGAGTAAATAGGAGTAAAGAAATCACCCCTGTAAAATCAGGATGGTAGGTACCTTACAGGGTAATTAGATTCAAAACATAGAGAATCCCTCTAGGCAAAACCTTAAGTTACAAAAAAGACACACAGACAGAAATAGTCATTCTATTCAGCATAATTCTTTTCTCAGCCATTTAAAGAAATCATAATCTAACACATACCTAGCTAGATTACTTACTAAAAGTTCTAAGACTCCATTCCTGGTCTATCCCCGGCAAAAACAGCATATAGACAGACAGAGACCCTTTGTTTCTCTCCCTCCTCCCAGCTTTTGAAAGTATCTTGTCTCCTCATTGGTCATTTTGGTCAGGTGCCAGCGAGATTACCTTTAGCTTCTTAACCCTTTACAGTTGAGAGGAGTTTTCCTCTGGCCAAGAGGGATTTTAAAGGGGTTTACCCTTCCCTTTATATTTATGACAGGTTCTCTAAGGATTTACTTTGGTGTAAGTGAGAGGAGAATTGGTCACTTGAGTAAAGTTGTGTTATATCCTTGGGGGCAACAGTTTTAGGAAGAAATCACTGGAGAGACAGAGAGCTGTAAACCCTGAAAGCAGCCATTTATTGCCACACACTGAACTAACCAAAAACCAGCCAAAACTGGCTGGGCTATCCCCGAATAATCTAACTCAGTTGCCTTAGCAACACAAGATTCTATTACCACACCAACCAAATGCACAACATATTCCTCCCTCCTTAATAAGAACATCCCCTAAATAAAACAAACACTAAACTAGAGAAGGAGGGTAGACTGCCTCCGTTCCCGGCTAAACCGCTGGGATTATTGTGCCCCGTAACCATGGGTTCACCCTAGCTAAAGATCCAGCCATTGAGGAGGCCTTCTGTCTCTAGGTGGATTACGGTGGACTTCTGGTGGTGTTGCATCTAAAAGTGTCTTGGGCACAGGCCTGACAATGGGCTCAGGGTTCGTAGGGCAAATGGGTGAGGATGTGGTATCAGCTAGTGCCGGGGAGAGGGGTATCTCTGCCACCAGCAATAATGGAGGGGAAAAGTCAGGAACAGATGACTCTTGATTCGGTGTCTCGCTGGAAGTGGTGAAGTCCGGCAACTCAAATGAAGATGTGTCCTGAGGACTGGTATGACCTGGTAGCAGCTGATCTACATGTTGCCACCAGGTGAGATCCTCTGCAGTCCAGACTGCGTAGGAAACAGGCCCTGTGTGAGCGATAACAGTGGCAGGGACCCATTTAGCTCCAGAAGTACAATTCCGAGCCAGAACTGGCTGTCCCGGGCTAAAGGTTTGGTCTTTTGCTCTGGATGCACACCTGATGACTTGATCTTGCTGCTGACGTTGCACAATTTGTCAGGGTTCGGAAGGTTTCAGCAGATCAAAACAAGTGTGCAGCTGTTGTCCCATTATTAGAAAGGCCGGGGATACCTTGGTTGTAGCATGAGGTGTGTTTCTGTAGGATAGTAAGAAGGTAACCTGATGTTTTTGAATGGATAATTGTCCCTTCTCCAATTTCAAAGCTTGTTTCATTGTCTGCACAAATCCTTCAGCTAATCTGTTGGTGGATGGATGATATTCTGCTGAAGTGATATGGTGTATCCCATTTGCCTTCATAAAATTTTGAAACTCCTGAGAGACTAACTGCGGTCTGTTGTTGCTCACAAGTTGTTCTGGCAGACCGAAACGACTAAAGAGTCCTCATAGTTTTTTGGATAGTACGCTCTGCAGTAGTGGACTGCATAATAGAGACTTCTGGCCATTTAGAATGGGCTTCTACCACCACCAAGAACATGCTTCCTTCAAGGGGGCCAGCAAAGTCAACATGAATAAGTTGTCACGGGTTTTCAGGCCAGTCCCATGGGTGTACGGGGGCCCATTGGGGTGCATTCCTCACACCCTGACATGACATACAAGCTCTTGCCTTCTCTTCAATAGCACTGTCCAATCCAGGCCACCAAAAATACCTTCGTGCAATTTCCTTCATGTACACTATTCCACAGTTACTGGAATGTAGCTGTTCTAACATCTGTGATCTCAGTGGTGGTGGGATAATGACACTTCTCCCCCACAACAAACAACCAGATTGGATCGATAACTCTGTCCGCCTGGACATGTAGGTAACAAGCTCGGGTGAGACCGGAATGGTTCATCGAGATGTGCCATGCATCACCAGGTCCAAACTTGGGACAATACTGGGTCAACTCGAGTTGCCTTCTTTACCTGAGTAGCAGTGATGGGTATATGCTCTATCTGTTCAAAGTAAAAGATTTCCTTCTGGGTTGACGTTTGACTGGCAAAGGCAGCCTTGAGACACCATCTGCATTGCCGTGCAGAGTGGATTTCCAATATTTGATTTCATATGCGTGTGCGGAAAGCAACAATACCCAGCATTGCATACAACTAGCAGCTAATGGGGGAATGCCTGTGTGGGGTCCAAAAATTGAAGTCAGGGGTCAATGGTCTTTGAGAAGAGTAAGCTTCCATCCGAACAGGTCCTGATGAAACTTCCTAATTCCGAAAACGATTCCCAATGCCTCATGTTTGATTTGGGCATAGTTAGTTTCTGCTTTGCTTAGAGTGCGTGAAGCATAATGTGTGACATGACTGCTCCCACTCCATAAGGGGATTCATCGCAGGCCAACTGTAGGGGTAAGGATGGAACAAAGTGCATCAGAACTTCAGTATTTAGCAATGCATCCTTAGTTTTGTTAAATGCAACATCACAGGCATCACTTCGGGGCCTGGTTCTGCTCAAGGAGTTCGTGAAGTGGTTTTAGCAGTGTGGCTAACTGTGAGATTAACTTTCCATAATAGTTCAATAGTCCTAGAAACGAGCGAAGCTGGCTAACATTTCGAGGAGGGGGAGCCTCCACAATAGCCTTAACTTTTGCAGGGGCCTTACGAAGACCTGTAGCATCAATGATGTGTCCCAAATATTCAACAAAGGCTAGAAGACTTCACACTTGTCTTTAAGGACTCATAGGCCATACTCTTCCAGACTTTGTAGGGTAGCTTTTAAATTCTTTAGGTGATCCTCCTCATTCCTTCCAGTGACCAGGATGTCATCCAGATAGCACTGGACTCCTGGCAAGCCAAACAAGATCAGGTCCATAGCCCTCTGGAACAGGGTGGGAGCAGACGTTATTCTGAAGGGTAGGCGACAGTATTGATAAAGTCCCTTATGCGTCACAATAGTCAACAGCTCTTGGGACTTTTCATCAACGTGCATCTGTAAATATGCTTGACTCAGATCAATCTTACTGAACTTTTGTCCCCCAGCCAGGCCTGCAAAGAGGTCATCGATGTGGGGAAGCAGGTATTGCTCTGCACACAACACTGCATTGACAGTGACTTTAAAATCACCGCAAATCCAGAGGGAGTCATCTTTCTTCACTATTGGAACAATTGGAGTTGCCCATGGGCTATGGGTAAGTGGTATTAGGACTCCATTTGTGACCAGGCGCACCAGGTTCACTCCAACCTTCGGCCTGATGGCATATGGCACAGTTCTGGCTTTCTGATATTTTGGTTGACTGTCACGTTTAACGTTCAGTGTCATAGTGATTCCCTTCATACTTCCCAGATCCTCTCCAAAAACAGCAGCATGTTTCCTTAGTATAGCAGGCAGACTGGTTTCTTCTTTAGTCATTCAGTGCATTTCTACCCACATCAGCTGGATCTTCCTAAGCCAAGACCTACCCATTAAGGCTGGGTAATTACCTCTCACCACAAACAGTGGCAATTTAGCAGCCTGTCCATTGAGCTCCACCTTAACATCAGTAGTGCCCAACATGGGCACAGCTTCTCCCGTATATGTCTTCAGAACTGTTTTTGTTGCTTTAAGTGGAAGATGCTGTAGCTTTTCTTTATACACAATCTCAGAGACCAGCGAGATGGCTGCACCGGTGTCCAGTTCCATGCGTATAGGTTTACCGTCCAACGACGGGGTTACCCAGTATTCATGTGAGCCCACTGCCAAAGACAAAATGTGGAGTGGCTCTTCTTCTTGTGATGAGGTGTCTCCTTGTCATCCTGGGTCTGCTCTAGGATTTGCAGATTTCCCTTTTTGGTCGCCCAGACCACAGGCCTCTTTTTCTTTTGTTTACAGGCACACTCAATGTATCCCTTCTTGCCACAGTGTTGACACACCAGGTCCTTACACCAGCATTCTGATGCATGGTGACCCGGCTTACCACAGAGGTAACATTCCTGACTCCCCACAGTTTTGTGAGTAGGTTCTTGTCACACCGTATGCACCCTAGGGGATGCACCGATGGATCGCGCCTCCTTTGTTGCCAGTTCCGTAGAGACCGAAATGTCAACAGCCTTCTGTAAGTTAAGCTGAGCCTCTATCAGTAGGTGCTTCCATATTGCTTCACTGTGCAGGCCACACACTAACCTGTCACGTAGGGCATCATTTAATATCTCCTTAAATTCACAGTGTCCTGCAAGCTTTCTCAAAATTGCTACAAATTGTACAACTGTTTCATCTTCTTTCTGGTCTCTTTTGTGGAACCTGTATCTTTCAGCAATTCCAAATGGTTTTGGAGAAAAATGGGAGCCCAGGATTTCCACAATGTCACTGTAAGATTTAGTCTCTAGCTTAACAAGGTGTAGTAAGCCGCTTGGTAGGGAGTAGGTTTTAGCCCCTCCAACACTTTAAGAATATTGGCACCTTCTTCTCTTCTGTAATGTCATTTGCAATAACAAAAAGCTCAAAACACTCAGTATATACATGCCATTGCACTATAGTCTCCTCAAAAGGTTCCAGTGGCCCTGTAAGTGTAGCCATGATTTTAGTTGCAGTTTGCATAGTCAGTTCAAATAAGCCAGTTCTCACCCCCTTCCAGCAGCAAAAAGAGTTTTGGGTTTTTTTATCTTAACTTCTACTTCCTTCTGTTGCTGGGGCAGCACAGACATCCAATCCTCATTGTCATGTTGTTATATCCTTGGGGGCAACAGTTTTAGGAAGAAATCACTGGAGACACAGAGAGTTGTAAACCCTAAAAGCAGCCATTTATTACCACATGCTGAACTAACCAAAAACCAGCCAAAACTGGCTGGGCTATCCCCTAGTAATCTCAATTGCCATAGCAACACAAGATTCTACTACCACCACAACTAAGTACACAACAAGTTGTGCTAATACTTTTTTTTTTTTTTTGGTTTGGTAGCAAAACAGAAAACAATATTTATTTCAGCAAAATGACTAAATAAAGTTTAGTTTCATGCCTACTGCAATATTCTGATCAACCCGAAACAAAAGTTTTCAAGGTTTTAAAAATGTTTTAAATTTTTTAAAAATAAAATTGGAAATTCTGAAACAAAAATACCTTTCCAAAATGAAATGTCAAAATTTCAGAAATGCAGAAATAGAACTCTTTTGACACTTCTGAATCCCCTTCCCCCCTTTTTTTGGCAGAAATAATTTGCCAAAATTGACTTCAATCTAGGAATGGTTTTGGTTGACCTGAAAGTTCGACCTTTTTAGTGAAAAAAGATTTTGCATGAAAAATATCTCCCACCTCCATCTGTATGTTTAATTTATGAAATCTTCTGCATTGGCTGGGACAGCAGCTGGGCACATATTGCAACTAAAGGTTTGAAAGACTTGCTCAGGACTTTGAAGGAAGCAATGATAGAGAAGTACAACTGTGTCATGAAAGAAAAGGGCAAGACCTATAATAAACAGGCTTCTTGACCTTTTTCCTTTTGAAATATCTTATGTTTCTCTTTACTAGTGAAAATTCGACAAACTTTGGCTTTTCCTATGAAAGTCTTTCCTGTTGCCAGCCCTCCCTTTCCTCAGTTATTGGGATTTGGTGTTATGCTCATTGGATTGTGATGTAATCCCTAAAGTAAAATTCAAATGGGGAGATTTTTTTTCTCAGTACAAAGGGAATATGGGGGAACAGAAGGAACAATCCTATATAGAATTCCTTTAAAGAACATTGTTTCTGTTTGGTATGAGATCACCTTAATTTTCTCTTGAAGAAAGGACTCTTCTATTAGTGCTATTCTACATATGATCTCAAGGCCTGGTGGGAAAAAGACAAGTATGGCAGAAAAGAGACCAGTGCGGTTTTCAGAGGCACCACAGAACAGAGCAAGAAGATAATAATCCCTTTCTATACTTTGATGGAACAGTCACCCCTAGAATAATAGAGGGTGTTTGTGTAAATCAAGCTGCGGATAGAACCAAAGACTGAACAAACCAAGTGTCATCCCTCTCAATACTGAGTGCAGATGGTCTCTTCTCCACATGACTCTGGCTTCTTCAGCGCAGCACTGTTCCTCATTTCCAGGCCCTTCATGATCAAGCAGTAGAGGCTCATGCACTAAGCTCCAGAGGTCCTAGGTTTGATCCCGTCCGCCAACAAGCGGGGTCTCTCAGTGTTACAAGTGGGGGCTCGTTCAGGATTTGAACTGGGAAGTCTCTGAAGCTTGGGATGCACTTCCTCAGCTAGGGGAAGTATGTAACCCACACACCTCTCCTGGGTGCGGTGTTCTGTTCCATCTTGTGGCACTAAAACCACTTAGAGCAAGAGATTAATGAGTCTGCTTTTAGCTCATGCAGTAGAGGCTCATGCACTAAGCTCCATAGGCCCCAGGTTAGATCCCGCCTGCTGATGACCTGTGTCTGTCATCAGCAAGGTCTTTGCTTCATGCAAGGTTTCATTGGATGAAACCTTGCATGAAGAACCTTACTGAGTTTTCATATGCCCCTGCCTTGGAGGTTTCACTGGGAGAAGGTACAGTTCTACCCCTCCAATTGGCTGAACAGCTGACAGTGTGACTAAGAAAAGGTGTAAAATTTGGCAGATAACATTATTTCTTCCAAAATAAAAATGTGCACTTGGATCAAGTTGTGTCAGGTTATGAGCTAAAACCCTGTGTTCTATTCTCATATGATGGTGTGATGTGCTGCATCAGTGTCAGAAATCTACACAAAGAGACCTACATCCCCAAAGGTTTGAGGAGATCCTTAATTGCTCTATCTCTGGCCTGTTTTAGTTTTGTTCTTGCAATTTTAGCTTTCTTTGCAGTTCAAGAGTAGGTTAGATGAGCCACATTGGATTATATTTTCATAGATGAAACATGGTGCCCAGCAGTGTTGGTCATGCAGAGTGAATTTGATCTCATTTTTTTTGGTTCTTATCTTGTATGTGCTGACCCTGTATTTTTTCCTCTCAGCATTTCAGCACGAATAACACTTACAATGGTGCACTCAAAGTTGGTATAATTAACGGGTATGTTTACATTTCACTGACAATTCTCAGGGTTTTATAAATCAACTTTAAACATTTCATTTTGGTCAGTGTTTTCTGTATATGAGTATTAGAGCACTTATTTAAAGTATAAAACACCCGTATATAGAATCACAGAAGTTAAGAGATGGAAAAGACCTATTAGGTCATGTAGTCCATTCTTCTGCCAATGCAGGATTGTTTGTTCCCTATTGTACATTTTCAATATTGGTGTTAGTATTTTTCCCAAGTGTGAAATTCCAAAGGTTTTCATATTATTCAGTTTAAATGTTTCCATTAATTTTAGTGACATCCCTATACACACCTAAATTCCTTTTTCTGCTTAATGTTTAAGCTCAAGTTAGTAATACACTTTTATGTTCCCCATGACATTGTTTAGTGTCTATACATATGTAATACACATAATCTTTCCTTGTAACTCAGTCAGAAATGTTTCAATTTTGGGGAGATATTTTTCTGTTTTTTTTTTCCCCCACATCAGCATGTGAGGAAAGAATGTGAGCTTGGGTATGTTAGCCTTAACTGTGATTTACTTTACGGGAGTGAATGATATGTAAATAGTATTTTGTTGCTTACTGAATGTCTTGTCTTTTTGTTCTTGTCAATTTTTTAGTGAGCCCAATTAAAGTAAAATTTTAATCTATTCTGACCTGAAGTTTCAATAAAGAGTCAGTCAGGATAGTAGCAATCAAAAAGGTTCTGTATCTGGTTGTATTGTTCTCTGTTGTTTGTTGTGCTTTCCACTTTGGTATCAGCTGATAAGCACAGTTCAGGGAACAAAAAAAGCTTTGTTGATTGTCAGTGGATGCAACAAAAATTGATTGTGTTCTGATGGTATTTTAAATGGGGAATTTTAAAAATATGCAAAAGGTTAAATGTTCTATTAATATTTGGGTATTTTTCTGTATTGGGCTAAAAATATTGAAAGGAAGAAAAGGCAGCATGACCATAGTGTTTTTATGCATGAGGTACAGAACAAACCATACAGAAATTTTTCTGCCTGACCCATCCAATGGATCGCATGATGGCCTAATTCCTGTCCATGCCCTGTTGTTAAAGAAGAAAATGGGCCTGACTTATCCTTAAAGGACCCCAAATTATATAAGTTATATCATTTGCAATAAGTATTTCTCTGGTATATTTGAGAGATAACAGGGCTAAATTACATATTAGGAGTCCAGCAAAAGGCACTTCTCTGACCCGAAGACATCAAAGGCCTGCTGCAAACAATGGAGGTGTTAAAGCTCTTCAGCAAAGGTTACAAGAATTATTATAATTGGAAGTCTAAATGTAGGAGTTATTGTTGCTCCCCATAGGACTAATATTTATATTAGGTCGCATGTGGAGGAGAAAATTGCGATCAGTGCCCCATTGTGTTAGGTGCTCTGTATAAGCCCCAATCTCTCACTGTAGCTCTACATGGTATGCCAACATAGACTCAGTGGATCCAGAGAATGACATGTTCAGATTCACTTTGCACTTTGACAATATTTAGAACTGAACTATCAAAGATCTGCTGAATGAAAAATCTTGGGATCAGATGAAATTTTATTAGCTGCTTTAATACAAAGGTTAGATGTGACACTTAAGTTTTCCAGAGACAGCAGCTTTCTCAAAACAGTACTCTACATTTTAATCTTGTTTTTTAAAACAATGCTGGTATAAAAGAAATATTTATTAACTTTGTAATGGGATTAAAGAGAATTGGAAGAGTGTGATCATTAACCCAAGGGATAAACGTTATATATCCAGCCAGCATTATTCAAGCCATCATTCATTTGGAAAACCAATTTAAGTTAAGCCTTTTTTAATTGCTTCTCTGTGTACATTAACTCAAATCAAGGAAGGGGCAGAAGCATTTATTTTCACTCTGCCAGATTTTTGCTGTGGATCTCTAATTTTTTATGAATATAATGGACTTGAACAGATATGTCAGCCTCCCTATGTAAATGGCCCTGTCTGCTCTAGGAAAATAAGTACCTGTATTGCAGCAACAACCATCAAGGATGTAATAGGATTGTTAGACAGGATTCAGGAATTTTTAACACCATGTCACAAAGAGATTAGTAGTAAAAATGCCTGTGTTCTGTTTATACTGTTGGCTTAGCACAGTGCAGCTGCATCATTGCTGCAGTACAGGTATGAATTTTTCTAGCATAGTTAGTCACAATATGAAAGTCCTTGACTGCTCACCGAAGTGAGAAAAAATTCACGTGACTAAAGCCTTGTGGGGTTAAACTTTAGGTTGATATTGGTACTTTTTTTTTTTTTAAAGCTTTCACCTAAAAGCACAGCCATCAAATGGGAGTTTTTGTCTCTCTCCTCACCCCCATTTTTTTCACCAGCCTGAAAATCTGGTAGCAGAGGCCACCCCTGTCCCAGCAGAGGTGGTGGTTCTGCATCTGAATGCTGTTTGAATAGCGTTGAATCTGACTGGGTGCATTTTAACATTTTGATAATAAGACTTGCCTGCTAAGATGACAGGAGCTTAAAAAAAAAAAAAGACAAAATAGGAAACATTGTTGTTGTTATCATTAGTAGCATGGCAGGATCCACCAGAGATCAGGGCCCCATTATCAGGCCCGTTGACAGCAATTCTGGGCTCCAGGGCAGAACAGTCAATGGGCTGCCAGGCACGCACAAGCCTCGCCCACATGGATGTGGTTCACCTGGCATTTGGGCAGTGCTGTACCTGCACTGGCTGGTGCCCAGTGAGCTGCCGGCTGCGCTGCTGGGCCTGCTCTTCTGGCACGGCCAGGGCTTCTACATGCCTGCCCGGTAGGGTTGCCAACTGTCTAATGTGCCAACCCAGAGACCCTAGCCCCCAACCTTCCCTGAGACCAGTCCCCTGTCCCACCCCTTCTTCAATGCCCCACCCTCTACTCACTCCATCCCCCTCCCTCTGTCACTCACTCTCCCCCACTCTCACTCACATTCACCAGGCTGGGGCAGGGGGTGGGGGTGCGGGGTGTGGGCTCTGGGAGGGAGTGTGAGTGCGGGAGGGGCGGGTGGGATCTGGGAGGGAGTTTGAGTGCAAGGAGATGTGGGGTGCAGGCTCTGGGAGAGAGTTTGGGTGTGGGAGTGGGTGCGGGGTACAGGCTCTGGGAGGGAATTTGGGTGTGGGAGGGGGGCTCTAGGCTGGGGCAGGAAGTTGGGGTGCAGGAGGGGGTTAGGGGGTCATCACTTACCTTGGGCAGCTCCTGAAAGAGACTGGCACACCACTCTGGCAGCGGCTCCTAGGTGGGGGGTCCAGGGGGTCTCCAGTGCTCCTGCCCGCAGACACCGCCCCCACAGCTCCCATTGGCCGCAGTTCCCAGCCAATGGGAGCTGCAGAGTCCGCGCTCAGGGTGGGGGCAGCATGCGAAGACTCTCTCCTCCCCAGGGGCCACAGGGATGTGCTGGCCGCACCGCTTCTGGAAGTGGCGCGGAGTGAGGATGGGCAGGAAGCCTGCCTTAGCCCTGCTGCACTAGCGGCAGCCAGGACTCCCTGGGCCCTTCTAAATTGCGTAGGCCCCTGGGCAATTGCCCCTTTCCCCTCCCGCACCACATTGGCGGGCCTGCCTATTGTGCTAGGCATTGTACACACACACATAGTGAGCGACATTCCTGTCCCTGAAGAGCTTACTGTCTACAGTCAGTGTTGCCCAACCTTATTACATAGGAGGGCCACATAAAGCTAAGCACAACCTTGTGTGGGCCAAACAGATTCTAATAATATTTAAAGTCACCTGTATTGATTTATATTTTACGTTCAGCTTGTTTCGTATGTATTTAGATAGATTGTTTCTATGTACAGTGTCTATTTACAGACTTGTGTAAACTAAAATGATGTAAACAATGACAAAACGCTAATGAATCAGCCATTAGTATGTTGTGTTGAAGCAGGCCACTAGCCTTATGAAATGCTCTGGTGGGCCGTGTATAGCCCCTAGGCTATAGGTTGGGCACTCCGATCTACATAGACAGACCAAGAGTAGGAGGGCAAACAGAGGCACAGGGAGGTGAAATGACTTGCCCAAGGCCTCACAGAGGTCAGTGGCAGAGCCGGGAACAGAAACCTGAAAATCCAGAAACCAAAAATAGAAAAATGAAACTTTTGGTTTCCAAAAACTGAAACAAAATGGCATTTTAAATCAAAGGAAAGGAAATTCTTCAGTTTGCTTTGTGCTGAAAAATCCCTTGGAAAAACCAAAGCTTTTTGACCAGGAAATGTATCGGGGTTTCCAACAATGTCTATTGTGTAGTTTTATTGCATTGTGGTAAATAGCTGCTGCAGTTATGTTTCACTCCACATTTCAGTTATGGCTGAGCGATCTTGTATGTTTCACTTGTAAAGTGTTTTGGGATCCTTTCAGGTGAACTGAGCAATATAAGTATAGTGAATTATTATAATATTTGGGTAGGGACTATGGGACATTGCTAGCTGTATTTCAGTGTGGACCTTCAGACCCACCTCCTTCATCATGCACGTATTAGGCTTTGAGACCCAAAGACACATTTTCACAGATGCAATAACCTTTCTACTTGTGGTAAAACTGGGAAAACCTCCCAGGTATTTAAATTAATTTTTTATGTGAGAAAAGAAACAGTAAAAAGCTAAATTTTATCAGTTCCTTTTAGGTGCATAAGGTCCCAAAAACCTCGACATAAACTATTTTCCCTTTGTCAGCACACCAGAAGGTAAATCCTGAGTGCTAAATCTTGGAACTGCTTGTATATGGAACTTTATGGAATGCCTGTCAGATGTTCTGATTCATTTTTAAGAGTCTGAAGTATCACAGCTATAAAAGATTTAAAAGTTCAGAACAGATCTAGCCACTCAACTCAAAGCACTGTATCCATTCCTTCACTGTTTACCTGCCCTTTACATGCCCTCTGCACTCAAAACTGGAACTGGCGTGTTAACAATGAGCAATGCACCAGCATTATGCTAATGTTCCTCTTTATTCACTCCCATGCCATTCTGCAGAAATTCTTTAACTTTCATGGTATGCTGTTCTTAAAGAATGCAGAGACATTAAAAACGAGGCAGACACATCTGAAAGTTCCAAGGACAATCAAACAGATCACCTCTCTCACACACCCAGACACATATTTACTAATGCGAAATATTCCTACTTAGGGTTGATGGAAATTTATCATAATCCTTTTAACCATTGTTTCTTTCATTGCAACTTCATGACAGACAGAGTAGCAGAAATATGGACAGGTAACCCTAGTCTTGAGAGTGCTATTTCAGTAGTTTTCAACCTTTTTCATTTGCAGACCCCTAAACAATTTTGAATGGAGGTGCAGACCCCTTTGGAAATCTGTTGTCTATATATATAGTTGAATTCTGTTTAGTCCCTTTTCAGTCAAAGTCTTTTGCAGACCCCTTAGACCTAGTCCGCAGACCCCCAGGGGTCCACAGACCATAGGTTGAGAATCACTGTGCTATTTAACCATGATGACAACAAGGCTATGGGTCAAGGTTGTTTTACTTTCATGGTGAAGACTTCTGTCCTGCATGTAAGACTGCAGGATATAAATTTGATCCCCTTACTCATCTTTAAAGCTGCTGTGGATTCTTCATAAGAAATAATGAAAGTCAGTTAGTGCTTGAAATTGGTTAAAAAAGATGCACACAAATCATTAGCAGGCCCCCTGAGTCCTCTACAAAAGGGCTGTCTTTTATTTAACGTGAAAGTTGCTATAATTTCTGGCAGTCACTCATGTGATGGTGAGTGCTGGTATATTTCTGTTCTGTATTTGCTTTGTGGGAGATGCTTTGGAATGTAAGCCTACCTAATGACAGTGGTCTTGTCAGGTTTACTTTTTAATAGCAGAGAAGTAATCTTGCTGCTTTCAATGGCAGCAACTCTCTAGGCAACTGCGGAATTCAGAACAATACAGATGGTGCCTGCCATTTCTTTTTTCAGCACCATGCTGCACTACTAGTCTGACATGTGGAACTTGTTTTATACCATAATGCGGCAGCTGGAGACACTTTTCTGGGAGGTAAAAGCAGTTGTGCTTCCTTTTTTCTCAGCGGCATTGAATTTTATCCACCTGCAGGCAAGATTTATTTTTCCTTCCAAGGTGGCAGATCTCATGACGATCTGATTTGAGTTTTTTGGCATGGTGCCATTCCCTCTGACACACAGACTGGCATGGCTAAGCATCCTTTCTTTGCTAAACAGCAAAAAGTGCAGGCAGGCACCTAGATAACTCTGGACAGACTGCAAAGAAGATATGTAAAGTGTTTAAATAGAAATATCAGCCTTTGGATTGTCCCTCTCTCAAATGACGTGGCTAATATTTAATTACATCAAATTAAACAAAAATGGTCCTAGCTACTAAAATAAATAAATTAAACGTCATGCTCCAGAGCAGGGTGCATTGCAGCCTTGTCTAATCTTTTCTGACAGTCTTTGATGTGCTGTTGACTGCAGCTGGAAAATAGACTGAAACAAGAGGATCATGTGATTGAAGTTCAAAGTGCAAGCATGTGATAATCATAGAGAAGATGGTAGTTTCTTAATCTCTTACACACAAGCTCACTGTAATTTCTTGGTCAGATGCTGTTAGTTAACTGGTTTCTGGATGTCTCTGTATTGTGTTTGTCAATAGTTATCACAACAGTCTGATTTCATCAGCCACCTTTTTATGTTTAACTTTCTTGGAAGTTTTGGAGGCAGTCTGGCATCAATGAATGGAATAAATAAAGAAAAGAAAACATGACACAAAATAAAATTGCATAATAGAAATACCAGTCCCTCGTTCGCAGCGATGTACTCGTGTTCTCACCAGTTTACATGTGATGACCATGGTCCAAGACAGGGCCAGATTTTGATCTCAATTATACTCTATAAAGCTGGACTCACTCCTTTGTCTCTTTAGAAATACATTCCATAAAATCTAATATCCGCATCTTAGGCCAAGACCCTTAATGCATGGAGAGAATTTGAATTTTAGCACATCATAATAATGCCTCTTTGGAGCTCTGAATTCTAAACAGCACTGAATTATGGGATAAATTCCCCTCTGGGTATGGCTGTGGGTTGACCCTGGGGTGTGGCAGTGGGCCTCTAGAGCAGTTATTCTCAACCTACAGGCCACTTGCAGACCAATCAGCATGCAGCTATGTCCCATGTGACATCCTTAGGGCCATCCAGGTAGTATATATATATTGTGTGGATGTGGCCCACATAACACATAGAGAACTGCATGTGTGGCCAACAGTGGTAAATAGGTTGATACACGCTGCTCTAGAGGACCCTTCCAGCAACTGCGTTAATCCACATCTGTAGCATTCCCTCCTGGAAAGATTAATACAAACTTGTCAGATTTCAGCAATGTGTGGCTTAACACCGATTTGCTATTAGGGATCTTAAAAATATGTTCACCAACAGTTGTCTTTGGTAAATTTGCATTAGCATATTGCAAAAGCCTGTTACTTAACTGTAAATATGAGTAGACAACTTATTTAAAGTTTGCAGGAAAGAAGGAGTGGGTGGTCATATCAGCTTGTAACTGCTGGATCAGATAATTCTCTTTGTTTTTGTTGCCTGTTTTTGTTGCTTAAATAAAACAAAGCAGACACAAAGATCTTTTTTATCCAGTCAGATTCAGACCCTGAAATGGATTCCAAGTCCTGTTCACCTCTCCGATCAAAAGGTTATACTTTTATTCCTACGTATAAAGTGAACCAAGTCAGCAAAATATGGCATTTTATTAGTTCTGTGTGAAACCCCAGTGTGGTCGTTGCTTGTATTTGATAGCATTTGAAAAGGAGCGGGAGATAAGAGTACATTTCTTTGCCTTGTCACATGCTCTGCCTGAATCTAAGCCACATGATCATTCTATCACTCTCACTGCCACAGGGAGACTTTGGTGGGACTTGAGCAGAAACCTGAAATAATCGGTAAGGCAGATTTCCAAAAAGATCCGAACGTTGCTTATTTGTCCCCTTCCTATACTGCTTTCAAAATGCAGATGAACAAGTTTAGAGATTTATAAATTAGGGTAAAAAGTTGTTTCCACCTAGCATTTCACAATTGGACAGGCACATTACAGGACTGTTGTTTTTTACCTTTCTCTGCAGCATCAGGCATTGGCCGCTGTCAGAGAAGGGTCACTAAGACTTGATGAACTATTGGTGTGATATGGGATAGTAAATCTGCACTTCTCAGCTTCCTTCTCTTTTTCTTTTTTTTGTTGGAAAAGGAGGAGAATTATGGGGGTGACTGAGAGAGAAGCAACTGAAGAATTCCCTGTGAAACTAAAAAGGGGGAAGGGCAAAAGAGCAGCAGAGAAAACAGGAGAAAAAATTAAAATGCAGGGAGCAGACAAGAAACCCTCTTCTATCCCTGTATTTCCTGTGTAAGAGGAAGAGAAAGCAATAGTCTAGGGGCAGAGTCATGTATGTTGAATCAGAATAAGCTTTATGTTTAAACTGTGGGCTCAATTTTAGCACCCTTACTTTGTGTAGTACCTTATTCCACAAATGGTTCTATCCATTTCAGTGGGGCTACTTGTAGAGTAAGTTACTACTCAATGGGAGTAAAGGTGGCAAGAACTAGCCAAAAGAACAGAATAGGCAACAGCAAAAGTAAGGACTCCATAGGAGATTATGGGGGGCGGGGGGTGCGTGCACATGCATGCACATACAAAATGGCCGTTGCCTCTGAACTTATAGGAGCAGTATGCAAGAAATAGGTTTAACATTGATACAAGCTATTTTACTGTGAGCAGAAATGGGAATAGTCATATTTGAAGCCTATAAGTAAAGATTTCAGCCAAATTTTGAAGCCTTTATTTCACATTTTTACCATGCTTACAAACTGATAAGATTGAAGGGATACAGACCTTAGTGAAGCTGAACTACAGATCCAATGGAACGGTAACAAGCAAAGTCAGAGTGTTGCTTAAATCGAGAGAGATCATTTGCTGTCAAGGAATATAGGAAGGAGCATCTATCTCTGCTACAAATAGACTATAGTCATTTGTATAAGAAATGTGATTGGTGGGACAAAAGGCACTCATTTCTGTAGCTTAAAACTACTGATGTGATTAGGTTAACGTTCATCTATCAATGATCAAATGTCCTTTTTTTTTAAACTTTAGATTCTCTCAAAATCTTGGTAATTAGTTTCAAAATCCCTTAGCATTGAATTGAACAATGGTCAACATTCCGTTACCATTGCAAGATATTTTTAAAGCTTGCTATTCTTTAAATTCTTTAATTTGTGTTAGTTGTCCTTTAACTTTTTAAAATCCTTTCACTTATATTCGTACCTCTCAGTGTAGTTTAGTCCTGTAATTCTGTGACTACAGACTAACTATCCAGCATGTGGATGCCATGATTTATCTTCATAAGTTGTGTAAATTTTTTACTTTATTCTTATGTATTATTTGTTGAGCACCAATCCTATGCTGAGCATTGCATAAGAAGAATATGGCAAAGTTCCTGCCCTAAGAAATCTAAATGGATATACAACACGAAATTGCTGGGAGACCAACAAGAGCAAAGTAGCTTAGTTTACCTGTATCTAGAATGCTGAGTTAATGTGTTATGTATACGTGATTATTTAATGTTGTTGGCTGGCTGAGTTAATGAACTACCTGCATATAAGTACTTAATACTGCTGGGTGGTCATCGTTGTGTTACTGTATGTTTAATAATATGTTAGAGCACCTACACATTTTTGAGTGGGTGTTTTTTATTATTGTTTATATCTAAATAAATATAATATTGTTTAATTTTAATGTGTTTCTAGGCTTTTTTCTTATCATTAATATGGAATTTTTGAACCTTGCAGAAATAGTCAGTCTTCTGCAGGCATCTGAATGAGGAGAGAGTGGGTGCATGGCTTATAGGAATAGAATGCCTTCCTCTGGTTTATTGACTTCAGTGGGAGTAGAGTTAGGCCAACAGTAAATGCTTTTAAGAATCCCACTTTAATTCTTTCCTTCTGCACTTCAAACTGTTGTGTTCAAACTTTGTTCAAACTTTGACATATTACTAGGGTTGCCATCTTTCTAATTGCTGGTAACCAGACCTCCAAGATTCCATTCCTATCCTATCCCTTCCTCCATGGCCCTGCCCCTGCTCAGCCTCTTCCCCGAAGGCCCTCCCCTCATTGTTTGCTCCTCTCCTCCCCTACGCCCATTGCTCACTGGATCGTCTCAAGGAGCTTGCAGGTAAAAGGCAGCTCTGGCTGAGCAGGCAATGGCAAGGGTTAATGACCTGGCTCCTCCCCCGCCCCATGATAACTGGACTTTTGGTTCAGATGCCATTTAGGGTTTCCAGGTCCACTTTTTGACTGGAATTTCTGGTTGAAATCTGGGCACTTGGCAACCCTAAATGGCATCTGGACACAGAAGCCAAAAACTGGACTGTCCGGGTAAAACCCGGATGGGTGGCAACCCTACATATTACATCCCAACTATGTTCTCTCTTCCACAACTTAAGCAAATGAAAACTAGTGAGCAGGAACAGCAGTCAGGGGAGTTTTGCACAGGAGTTGTCCAGGTGAAGGAGGAACAACTACATGACATTTGAGGTGAGTTTGTTGTCTGATAGTTTGTGTGTTGTGTGCTTGCTGGCTTGCTTGCCATGTGTCTGCTTGACTGAAGTTTTTAATGTGGTGTGTTTTGGGGCTGTGAGCTGAGCCAAGTGGCCTGTTAGGCTATGCTGAGACCTTATGGGGAGACTGTAGCCTGATGTGCTTTGATCCCTAATCCCTTTAGGATCCCTTGACAAGAGGGTGGGCTAACTCAGGGCGAACAGGGGTTTACAAAACCAGCTTCTAAACCACCAGAGGAACTAGGGAAGAGGAGCAGCAAGCAGGAGAGTTTTGTGAAGGCGTTTAGAGGGGGAGCGTCAGAGTCAGATACACCTAGCTAACACATTCTAAACTCCACAAAAAACGGAGAACAAACAAACAAACAAAAACTCTGCAAGAGTAAAAATAATGCAGGCAGAATTCCCAGCAACAAAGTGAGGCTATCCAGTTTATTGCATTGAATGTAAAATATTTGATTATCTGTCCTGTATGTGGTGTGTATGTGCCTTTGGTGCAAGCAACTCATGACCCTCAGAGACCAAGTACAGGCTCTTGAGATCAGAGAGGGTGAACTTGAGGAGCTGAGGGAGACTTACATAGAGGAGAGTTTCAGGGACACCAAAGCGTGGTGCCACCCCCAGTCTGACAACCTGTATGTTGAGGAAGAGGATGAAAGTCTCGAAGGAGGAGAATATCAAGCTGGAGTGTAGGAAAACAATCCTATAGTTGGGACCCTCCTTCCAGATGATGTCATGGTATTCTCTTGCATTGAGCATACCCTGCTAGGGGAAGGGACACAATTATTAGGAAGAGACAGGTAAAAATAATGGGGATTCAATTATGAGAAATATAGATGGGTTTGTGATGAGCAGGAGAACCACATGGTGAATTGCCTTCCAGGTGTGAAAGATGCTGATCTCTAGCAATCTCTAGATAGGCTTACATAAGAACGGCCATACTTGGTCAGACCAAAGGTCCATCTAGCCGAGTATCCTTCTGTCTTCTGACAGTGGCCAATGCCAAGTGCTTCAGAGGGAATGAACAGAACAGGTGAGTGATCAAGTGATCCATCCCCTGTTGCCCATGTGATGGGTTGGATCACAGAAATCCCCTTGGGGCTGCCAACTGATGTGCCAAGAGTACTTCTGTCCCTGCTTTCCCTGCCAGCTTGGGACTCCAGAACCCTGCCTGGATGTGCCAGACACGCTTGCCAGCCACAAACACAGACCCAGGTCTGAACCACGTCCCACAAACTGCAAGCTTAACTGAAAGCAGCTTAAGAAGTGTTCCTGTCTTTAACATTCAGATGCCCAACTCCCAGTGGGGTCCAAACTCCCAATAAATCCGTTTTACTCTGTATAAAACTTATACAAGGCAAACTCATAAATTGTTCGCCCTCTATAACACTGATAGAGAGATATGCACAGCTGTTTGGAGCAGCTAGTCCTAGCACCCACAAGGGGAGAGGCAGTTCTTGATTTAGTCCTAACTGGAGCACAGGATCTGGTCCAAGAGGTGAATATAGCTGAATCCCTCAGTAACAGTGACCATAGTGTAATTAAATTTAACATCCTTGTAAGGGGAAAATGCCAAAGTAACACTGAACTTCAAAAAGGGGAACTATGCAAAAATGAGGAAGCTAGTTAAACAGAAATTAAAAGAACAGTTGCAAAAGTGAAATGCATGAAAACTATTTAAAAACACCATAATAGAGGCTCAAACTAAATGTATGCCCCCAAATTAAGAAAAAAAAAAGTAAGACCACCAAAAAAAATGACACCATGGCTAAACAGCAGAGTTGAAAAGGTGATTACAGGCAAAAAGACATCCTTTAAAAATTGGAAGTCAATTCCTAGTGTGGAAAATAGAAAGGAGTAAAAACTGTGGCAAGTAAAGTGTGAAAATATAACTAGGCAGGCCAAAAAAGAACTTGAAACAGCTAACAAAACCACAAAAACTAAAAGCAAAAAAGAATTGTAAGTACATCAGAAGCAGGAAGCCTGCCAAATGGTCAGTGAGGCCACTGGACAATCAAGGTGCATAAGGAGTATTCAGGGAAGACAAGCCATTGCGGAGAAGCAAAATGAATGCTTTGCACCTGTCTTCACTGCAGAGGATGCAAGGGAGATTCCCATACCTGAGCCATTCTTTTTAGGTCACAAATCTGAGGAACTGCCCCAGATTAAGGTGTCCATAGAGGATGGTTTGGAACAAATTGACAAATTCAACAGGAATAAGTCACCAGAACCAGATGGTATTCACCCAAGAGTTCAGAGGGAATTCAAATATGAAACTGTTAACTGTTAAGAATTAATTGTTAAGAATTATTAACTGTCGTATGTACTCTATTGCTTAAATCAGTGTCTGTACCAGATAATGGGAGGATACCTAAAAGAATAGAATTATCAGACACACAGATGAATATGATACATTGGGGAAGAATCAACAAAGCTTTTGTAAAGGGAAATCATGCCTCACTCATCTGTTAGAATTCTTTGAATGAGTCAGCAAGCATGTGGCCAACAGTGATCCAGTGGATATAGCACTTGGACTTTCAGAAAGCCTTTGACAAGGTCTCTCACCAAAGGCTCTCAAACAAAGTAAGCAGTCATGGGATAAGACTGGGAAGGTCCTCTCATGGATCAATAGCAGGTTAAAAGATAGGAAACAAAGGGTAGGAATAAATGGTCAGTTTTCACAGTGGAGACTGGTAAATAGTGGGGTCCTCCAAGGATCTGTACTGGGACTTGTGCTGTTCAACATATTCATAAATGATCTGGAAAAGGGGGTGAACAGATGATGCAAAATTACTCAAGATAATTAAACCGAAAGCTGACTGTGAAGAGTTACAAAGGTATCTCTTACAACTGGGTGACTGGGCAACCAAATGGCAGATAAAATTCAATGTTGATAAGTGCAAAGTAATGAACATTGGAAAAAATAATCCCAACTATGCATACAAATTGTTGGGGTCTAAATTAGTTGTTACCACTCAAGAAAACGATCTTGGAGTCGTCATGGATAGTTCTCTGAAAACATATGCTCAGTGAGAAGTGGCAGTCAAAACAGCTACCAATGTTAGGATCCATTAGGAAATGGATAGATAATAAGATAGAAGATATGATAATGCCACCATATAAGTCCATGGTATGCCCTGGAATACGGTGTGCAGTTCTTGTCTCCACATCTCAAAAAAAAGTTATATTAGAATTGGAAAAATACAGAGAAGGGCAACACAAAATGATTAGGGCTATGGAACAACTTCCATATGAGGACATATTAAAAGACTGGGACTGTTCAGCTTAGAAAAGAGATGACAAAGGGAGGGATTTGATAGAGGTCTATAAAGTCATGAATAGTGTGGAAAAAGTGAATAGGAAAATGTTATTTACCCCTTCTCACAACACAAGAACTAGAGGTCACACAATTAAATTAATGGGCAGCAGGTTTAAAACAAACATGAGGAAGTATTTTTTCACATAGTGAACAGTCAACCTGTGGAACTCATTGCCAGGTGATATTGTGAAGGCCAAAAGTATAACTGGGTTCCAAAAAGAATTGGATAAGTTCATGAAGGATAGTGGTATTGGCAAAGATGTCAGGGAGCAATCCCATGGTCTGGGTGTCCCTAATTTTCTGACTGCCAGAAGCTGGACCTGGACAACAGGGGATGGATCACTCGATAATTGCCCTGTTCCGTTCATTCACTCTGAAGCATGTGATACTAGCTACTGCTGGAAAACAGGACACTAGGTGAGTTGGACCATTGGTCAGACAAAATATGGCTTTTCTTATGTAACAACTGTACGGGAAGATGTCAGCAAACCAGTAAAGTGCCTGAAACCACTATGTCTTATTGCTGAAAGCTGCCAAGTTAGCAGGCTGAAAATTGGCCATGTCCCAGCCTCAGTTTGATCAAAGCAGGAGGGGAGGCAGTTTTGGGTGCCACAGAAAGGGCAGCTTGACCCCACATCCTTCCTGGTAAGAATTGTGTTTTGAAGTTGCTGATACATGCATTTTAGAAGAGCAGGATGTGTCCCAGGAATGTCTACTGGGGCCTGAAGGCTGCAAACTCTGGAAAAACCCACACCTGGTTAATCAATAAGCAGAAGGGACCTCTTGCTTGACCATTGAAACTGCTTACTTAACAAGTTTCTTTAAGGGACATGTCATTCTATTACTAATGTATAAATAAGGGGAAAAGTTTGAGGTAGTTGGACTCTTTTTGGACTCTCCCTCTGGATACATCTTGCGGTCCCCACTGGCAGACGGAAGATTTGGCCACCGGAAACCTGCCGCTGTGTCACTCAAGAGCCATACTCCGCTTTGGTAATTATTAAGGGTTGGGGGTGTTTTACTAACCTGTTGCGGACGTGTGTAAGTGCTTGAGACTAAGTAAAGTTTAGCTTTACATGAAAGCACTCTTGTGTTGTCCTGTTTGTGACAGCCATCTATTGGTCGGACAGCCGTGTCTCTCCTATTTGTTTCCTGACACCACCTCACACAGAGTAAAAGTTACCAAGAGCTTTGGGTTGAAAGAACCCCGGGTAACACAGCAAACTTCTGAAGTTTCTTTAATCTGCCTGCAAAATCGGAAAGATGGTGCCAACTCCCACATTTTACCCACATGACATTGTTATATATTAGATCCTTAACAGGAGGTTAATTATAGGGACTTACAAATGGGACCAGTGAAAATGTAAGTCAGTGTTTCTGTTCGACAATCTTGGAAGTCTCCCTTTTATGAAAGAAAATAACCTTCCAGCGGCTTACAAAAGCGACAGTGCTACTGGGCAGAACAGGTTGAAAGAATGACTATAATGTGATTCATATGATTTCAGTGTCTAGCCAAGTGCCAAATTTGGATGCTCTGGCAGCATACACGGTCTTTGACATGGTGCTTACCAAGATCATCAAGGCTATTGATTAGTTTGTGTCAAAGCTATTTTGCTTGGCCAGGTTGTATATGTCATAATTTAAAGTCTGTGGTTTCTGTTGTGAAATTCCTTCCTTTGCTGGCTCTGGGAATGTTTTGTGCATTCCTCTTGAATTTTTAAAAAAATACATAGACTGTAAAGTGGTTCATAAAATATAAAAACAGTTCATTGTGATACAGCACCAGTAAAAAGATATACATTAGTCAGGTAGCTGAAGAGAGTCTGTTCAAGAAGCTGGAGTGTTACTCTCTAGGACAGCTGTTAAATCACTTTCCCCATTAACTGGTGACATTTGAGTTAAACTAATGAGAAGTATGTCTGCCGCAATGTAGTGCACATTTATTCTTGGAGATTGCTTTTTCAGCTTACACACTGTTTTACCAATACTCTTAGCAACCCTTACAACTGTGTAATGATGCCATCCATTAAAGCCAAACTGTTGTGGACAACCTTATTTGATCCAGTCTGAAACTTTTCTATTTCTGACCATCATCTTCTCATCTCTCCCTCCCTTCTCCTCTTCATCTTTCATTGGAAAATATAAGTGAGACAAGAGAAAATGCATTCTCACTGTTTGATCCACTAGTGTACATATGCTATATGAAGAAAAACAGACAAAATGCAAAAATGATGTTCTTGATAAAACAGATGCTTCCACGCTCATATGTTGCTATAATCTAAATTGCCATAAAAATCCCAAGTGTTTTAGGATAAGCCTAATGCCACTTTCACAATAGGAGTGTTTTAAAGTACAACCTTAAATCTCATCTGATACAGTCTGTGGTTTAACTGATTTTTTTCCATGAGAGATGGCTGCAGGATTCTTTACTGCTAGGGGTATTTAGCTGCTTGCTTTAGATTTATTTATACCTTACGTGTCTTATAGTTTTTTGCTATCAGTCTTCTGTGGTACTCTAAGGGCTCTACTCTCAGTTCTGATCTTTTGAACTAGTGCAAACACATGTAGATTCTGGTTTTTCTGGACTCTTCTGGTGAATTTGATTGGTGTATAGTCTGCAAGATATATTGCCTCTTTGACAGATAATGTACTGTTCTGTTTTGTTGTACAGGAGTTTCATTTCATGTGATGGGGAAAACTGGGTTTCTTCCTCTTGGCTACAAAGCTTCCTACAAGAGTTCTTAGAGTGTTTCAAGACAGCGGAGTGTAACCAACAACAAGAATTCCCAGAGCCACAAAGATGGAAGTAGAGGAATAAGCCAGTTTAGTAAGTCGGAGTTTTGGCACTGGACTCGTCTCTTTTGAGGAAACCTGCAGAGAGAGGACATGACCTATTTCTCTTTTCACGGTGTGTGGTAGTAGGCTGTAGGATAAGGACCCTCGAAGACTGGGCAGTAGGAAATGAGACCCAAACATAAAAAGAAAAAAAAGTCTTCCAGTTACCACTGGAGTTCATTTAAACCCATGTAGATGCACTTAGAGTATAAAATTCCACTGATAAATAAAACCTTTAAAAATCAGAATCCTGTAGAGCCAATACCCCTGTCTAGTCACTTGAAAGAAACACCAAGAAATGAAGGCTACATATGTAAATACAAAAATCCAATAATTGATTTTAGTATGAACACAAACATGTATGTCTTATTCATTTTCATATATGAAGCATCCATGGAATGTTCTGAGTGCTGTACAAACCAATAATTACTCAATAGGTCAAAAGGAGTTCAAGGAAGAAAGAGTATCCTCACAACTTCTTAAGATCATATAAAGGATATTCATATTTAACTTTCACCAACCAGTATCCAGCCCTATTCAGCATTTCCTATCCCAGCTCCCAGCTCTCTCAGCAGTTCCCTGGTCATCCCCTAGTTATCATTCTCCTTCCTGAGGAAAAGCCTGGGGAAATGGGTGGGTCATGCAGCATGTTACTGTGCCCTAGCAGAAAAAAACTATAAGGGTGAGTGGGTTTAAAAACCAAGGTCCCGATCATCAGCCTCCTCCAGCTTATGACAGGAAGGAGACGCTATTATTTATTATTTGTATTACCACCGAGCACTTGTTATGGATCAGGACCCCATTGTGCTAGTGTCTCAGAATGACCTCAACAGCCGTGGTGCCACAGAGCGTGAAGGAGGTCTCTTGGGTAGCTGGGACACAATGTCAAGACTGTATTACATTCAAAATCGTATCATGCAAATGTATTCACTCCTTTAATTTACTCCACTTTGACAAGGTACCCAAGGTTTACATATAGGTTTTTCTTCTCATACGTGCCACTGCTGCACTTAAATAGCCTCAATGCCAGTCTATTTCTTCTGTAGATGCATCAAAACCTAGATGCAGTTGGTTAAAAAAGCATCTTGTCTTCTTTGAGAGATGGTCCCAATGTGTATTCCACTGTGGGTGTACATGCTCTTCATACACCTGAGACTGGAATTTCTAGCAAATGTCTGTTGGTCTGCTCCTGTACCCTTCCCCTTCTTTTTCTCAAAACCGAGGGTGTGATCAAATTGCCTCTCCAGTTCCTTTCTGCCACCCGTGATCTGAGACAGAACCTCTTCAGCATCTTCAGTGTTAACATGCTTCTCCTAAGTCTATCTGTAATTACCTGTAAATAGTTGTAGTTAATAGTCTTAAATAAATTTATAGTCAGTTAAGTGTAGTTTTTAGTAGTACAGGACAAAGTGGAAAAAAAATTTCTATCTGGTGAACATCATCTGATAATCCCAGAGGATGCCAACACCCATGCCATGATGGAATACTTTCTCATCTTAAAGACTTCAGGACTATCCTTTAGTTCCTGGGGGTACACTTAACAGCTATCAGTGTCTGTCACTCTGTGGTGGCCAACTATTAAATCTTCAGCCACCCTGTTACAGTGCGTTTTCTAAAATATCTTGTCAGAGTCTTTCCTCTGACAAAGAAATCTACCCTGATATGGGAACTCAATCTAGTCCTATCAGCATCAACAAAGAATCATTTTGAACCCTTAGTTTCATGTTCCTTAGCCTACCTATCAATGAAGGAAGCCTTCCTGGTTGCAGTCACCTCAGCCAGAAGAGTAGGTGAACTGGAGACATCATGGCTGATCAGCCTACACAATCTTCCATAAAGACAAAATAACCTTGAGATCACACCCTAAATTTATACCCAAAGTAATGTAAGAATTCCATCTAATCAGACCATGCACTTACCTTTCTTCTCCCCAGAGCTACATGTCACCAGTGAGGATAGGAAATATCACTGTTTGGATGTCCATCAAGCCTTGGCATTCTATCTACAAAGGACAAAATCCTTTAGGAAATCACCTAGACTGTTGTATCCTTTGTGGGAGGTGTGAGAGTGGAAACAATCTCTTCTCAAAGACTTTCCCTATACAGGTAGGGACCACACATCTCAAAGAATTCCAGTTACTATACAGGTAAGTAACATTTTCTTTCCAGACCATCCCAATCTCCGAAAACTCTGAAACCTCATCCATCCAGATACACTTACAAAGCATGCAACTGACCTTTACATGAAGTAGTAAAGGTAATACTACACTAGAATATAAGGTCTAAAAGCAAGAATGAAGGAAACATGGTATTGTAGGTCGGGTATTTTTCTAGTATTGAAAGGAAGAGCTTTTTTCTCTTGAATTAAAGACACAGATATAGTATAGTACATGTGAGATGTTTCTTAAATCGAATAGAGTACAGGGGACCAGGAATACAAGTGCAGAGAATGGCTTTTCAAGGACAGGAACAGTTGGAAGCATTTCTGGTCTGATACTATTCCTATTATCCATTAGAACAAACTCAATGAGGACTAAATGTGGAACATCAGAAATCAATAAAGCAGAGGATATGGAGATCAGTGGACTGTGATTTTAGAAATGTTCTTTATTTAAATAGCTCTAAAGTTAAAATTTTTATTACCCTTATCCAGAGCAAGAAAGTGTGATGCAAGTTTTGTTGAGTGGCTAAAATGTATTCTGAGCTTGCTTGTTTGGAAATGTTTTCAAGTCTGTTGCTCTTGCATACTTTGTTTATAGGATTCCTCCCGCCCCCCCTGCCCCCCCGCACCCCCCACCAATGAGATCACAGCCTCCTCTTGAACATGGAGTCCAATAAATTGCATACATCTATTATATGGGAGGACAAAAATCTATATTAATGCAATGTTATGATTCCATATAGAAACACAAAAGTTGAGAAATGGTACCTTAATGTTGCCATAACAACATCATCTTACTCTCATTGCATTCACTTGTCCATGGCTTAGATTTTGTCAGAAGTACACTTGGCAACAAGTTGAGGAGGAGGAAGAGCTATGCTGGTTTCTGCTAGCATTTTTACAGATGCCTTCTGAGCATTCTTGTACTGGAAGTGATTTTTCTATCACTTGTAAGTTTTAGTTTTAATTTTAATTATTCTCACCTAGTTTAACAAAGGGATCACTTTTCACCAAGAACTGTTACATACAGAGTTTGGGCATGGAGAGTTTGGTCATCAGTTTGAGTTATTCTCAAGCAAAAAAAAAGAACAAAAGACTTCCCAAGAACAACAAAACAAAAAACCTCAATATGCTTAGAGAGTGTATTTTTGGTCTCCAATAGCTGGAAAATGGTGACAAGGATTTAATCCCCTCCAGAAAAACCATCTTTAGGTTGTGACCAAACATGGAAAGTTTCAGCTTTTTTTCAGAGATATTTTCAGTTTTGAGAAAGCGGAAATATGATCTTAAGCAAAGAGTGTCAGCATTGGTAACTCATTTCATTGTTTGAGTGAAGAGAGTTTGACAAGCAGGTTGCAGATGCTAAAATATTGACAGTAGAGCTGGTTGAGAATTTTTCCACAAAATGTTTTGGGTTTTTTTGTCAAAATATGCTAATTCATTGAAACTGGGATGCAAATTCTGGTCAGCACCAGGGAAAGAGAACCCCCACGCCTCTAGAATAGCCAGTAGCCCAGTTATTATGGCACTCACGTGGAATATTTGGGCAAATCAGGCAGAGCAGGAATTTGAATCTGAATCTCCCACATCCTGAGTCAGCACCCTAACTGTCAGGGGCTATTATCTATTCTGGACACTCTGCCTCCTCCTGCCCCCCTTCCTCCCTAACTCTAGCTTTTTGTTAAAAACCTTGAAGGTCTCAATTTCATTCTTATCTAGACTGAGGAAAATTTTCACAGGATAGCATAACCATTTCCCACCCAGCTCTAATCCACATGCCTTTTTGGCAATAGGCTGTTAGGATATAGATATTCAGGCCTGTCTGCAAAGGCCTGTACTTTAAGAATTTAGGTGTATTCTTATCACTTGGCTAGTTCCAGGTATAAAAGAAAGAATCAAAACCACTGTCTGCCAGTGTAAGGGCCTTCTCTTACTGTGACAGTTTGTGGCCCTGTGCTTAGGCTCAGGTCTTTGGCTAAGCAGCAGAGGCAGCCATAAGCTGGGAAGCGAAGGGTCACATCCTCACATTCCAAACTAGTCACATTGAAATAAGGTGCTATTGGGCTGTTAGGCACTATCAGGACAGGATTGTATTCCTATCACCTCCAGAGAAAGGGAAGTGCCTAGAAAATGTAAAAGGAAACTTAGTTTGATAGCATCCTGTCTGGCAAGAACTCACTTATCAATAGCTGGGATGTGAAATCCTCACTTCTGTGTTGTCTTGTCATTGTAGTTCCCACTTTGCTATTGTTTGTCTGTATAATCTCTGTCTGGTTCTGTGATTGTTCCTGTCTGCTGTATAATTAATTTTGCTGGGTGTAAACTAATTAAGGTGGTGGGATATAATTGGTTACATAATCATGTTACAATATGTTAGGATTGGTTAGTTAAATTCCAGGAAAATGATTGGTTAAAGTATAGCTAAGCAGAACTCAAGTTTTACTATATAATCTGTAGTCAATGAGGAAGTGACTGGGTGTGGGTGTGGGTGGGGGTGGGCATGGGCATGTGGGTGAGGGAAATAGGAGCAGGGAATGGGGGTAAGAAAATTGGAATCATGTTTTGCTAAAGGGGGAAATGGGAACAGGGAATGGGAGTAAGGAAGTTGGAATCATGTTTGGCTAAGGGTAGGAATGGGAACAGGGACACAGGTGTAAGGCTCTGTGGTGTCAGAGCTGGGAAGGAGGACACTAAGGAAGGAAACTGGAATCATGCTTGCTGGAAGTTCACCCCAATAAACATCGAATTGTTTGCACCTTTGGACTTCGGGTATTGTTGCTCTCTGTTCATGCAAGAAGGACCAGGGAAGTAAGTGGGTGAAGGAATAAGCCCCCTAACATAGGCCTCCTGTTTGCAGCCTACCTCAAATACGAGCAGAGAGTTCTGCATTACTTGTTCAGAATTAGAACCATGTTTCTTTTTTGTGGCTTATATTGTAGCCTATGATAGCTTTGTTTGTTAGGAAATAATGTAATAGGTGAGCTGCAGTGATGAAATATAAATGTTGCTAGCCCTTTTCCAGAGCACTCAAACTACGATGAGGTCAAAGGAAAACCGCAAATTTATTTTGAGTTCTGTATATGTACCATTTTCTATACAGCATTCTTGACCACCCTTCTCTAATTTTAATGAGAAGCCATTGTGCTGATTCTTTGTACATCAGTGCTATTTGCCTCTCTGTAGGTACAAGGGAACACAATTGAATTGGAGGCATAAAACATTGATTCATACAGCCAAAGGCCTTGCTGTTAGTTTGTGCTCAGAAGGTTTAGCACATCTCTGAAATTCCCTGCATTACTAGCATAGATTCTATTACACATTAACTCCAAGTATGCTTGGTTTTCTTTTCCCCCAGAGAATAAGCATGTCACTTTCTAACCATCATTTGTGGTTTTGGACATCTTATCTACTCAGTGGTTACTTATTAAATGGAGCTGTGGAATTACAGGAAAAACTTGCAAATACCTATATTTGTAGCAAATATATAAACATCACTAGTTTGTATTGATGAAAGGGACGGGGAAGGTGCCTATATCTAAATATCTACTTTGGGTCATGGTTCGTTCTACTGCAGAAATCCTGATCAAGTATGTGGGAATTTTTAGTGTAGCTCAATAGCAGTATCAGACTAATTGGCTCTCTAGATATTCCTTGGGCATTAATTTTCCACTGGAGGCTTGCAGGCAGCTCATTTGACATAGTAAGTGGAGTGTTGGCAGTCAGGTGGACAAGAACCTTACTCAGGTTCCAAAATACCATCTTCAAGTTGCCTAATTTGTGTGTGTGTGAGAGAGAGAGAGAAAATTCTTGGCTCTCTTTGGAAAAGTTAGTCTCACAAGAACATAAAATTTCCCATCTTGGACATAAATTCTCCCAGAAAGAAGTGCTCAATGTAGAAAAGGCTGGGAAGTAGCAAAAAAATTTAAATATCTGAGACTGTTTTCATCTCACAGGATTTGAAATGGAACAGGCTGTACGTGAAATACAATTTCCCCCAAAAATGTAATGTTTGAAATTTTGTCTTTTGGGTTTTTTCTCACTTTTTTCCTTTTTGTCACTGAGTGCTATAAGATGGATGATCTCCATTTTCCTCCCCCCCCCACACACACACTTTTTCAATTTTTCTTTTTCTCATTGTTTGTTTTACTATTTTGTAATCTGTTGAAATTTCTGTAATTTTCCCAATAATGAGGCAGTTTTGAAAAGTGAGATGGATATAAGAAAAAACAATAACAAAAGAAGTGGGGGGAAAAATCTGGCACCACTGGACCTCATCCATTCTACTACATTCAGTGGTACAAAGGAGGGAAAAAAGAGTAAGAAAGGGAACTCTCCCTATCCCAGAATGTCAACATTTTTGCTTATGATGAATACATGGGATTTTAGAGTAACAGCCATGTTAGTCTGTATTCGCAAAAAGAAAAAGAGTACTTGTGGCACCTTAGAGACTAACCAATTTATTTGAGCATAAGCTTTCGTGAGCTACAGCTCACTTCATCGGATGCATACTGTGGAAAATTTTGTTTCAATTAAATCTTTTCATGAAAGATTCCAGTTTCAATATACAGCCATTTTTAATCAAGAAGAATGTTCTGAATGAAAAATTTCTACCAGTTCTACCTGAAACAATCTAGATACTAACTTCAGAAAATAGTGCATGTTTATGGTTAAATAGCATTATTGTTTCTGAGTTGTAAGCTACTACTCAGCATGACTAAGGGTATAAGAATTTAGGGCCAGCTTTTAAAGGCTTTTAGGTACCTAAAGATGCAGATAGGCATCTAATGCGATTTTCAGAAGTTGCACTTAAATCTCACAAGGCACCTATCTGCATCTTTAAATACCTGTGAAAAATCGGAGTCTTTCCCCTTAGATTGTAAACTTCTTGGGATGTTAACTATCTATTTCCCTATGTGTGTACAGCACTACGCAGATGGGGTCATGATATAATTTAGGGCTTACAGATGCTATTATATTTTTATTAAATATAGACTGTTGAAAACACGTGTTTGATAAGTTAGAATATATGAGATATATAAGATAAAGGAATACAGCCAAACAGAGGCCAGTATAAGTTATGGGTTACAGTAATTATACACATTGCTATAAAACGGATGTATTTTTATTAGTTCAATTTTTCTTCTGTATTTTTATGTGTATCTCAGTGGGCATATGTTTACTTTTGGATATTGGAAGGTAAGTTAAAACATAACTGACCCAGGAAGCTTAACATGTTTATCATATCAATATTTTTTAGGTAGTTCAGTTTATCAAATGTATCTGACACACATCTTTAATAGACACATGCCTTACACATTATGGAACTGCCAGCTCCACTGATTGGAAGGCTCACCACCATCATGGGTGGGGACAATAGATTGTTGGGATTCTATTACCTGAATCGGGGGCTCTTCCCCTTTAGGTTCCTTCTGTGTGGGGGCTGTAGCTCCTTCAGGCTCCATAACTAAATTCAACACTACAGTCTGCAATGGGCATATTTTTCTTCAACTCATTCTATGGGAGGTACCAGATTTAGGATGTCTATGACACACAGTACTACACTGTGCTGGAAATGCAGGTACAATAGGTCAAATTCAGACCTAATGTAAGCAGGCATTAAAGACAGTGGAATAGCACTCACTTATGCCGGGGTTCAGTTTCATCTATTACACTCTTTGGACAACTGCTGGATGAGGTGAAAGTGTTAAGCTATGCAACCCAAAGCACACAGGTGAATGTCAGACTTTAAGGGATGTAAATTACAGGCCCTTTTGGATCAAGACAGTTCCATCTCTGTTGGCCGAAATCCCCATTCTCTGGAAGACAAAAATCCTGGACCACATGTTTTTTTTTCTTTTGCTCTGTTACTTTGTTCCAAATTAAAAAGAAAACCCTGAAAACATCTGCTTTGTTTTTCAAAGTAGAGAAGCAAAGAGGACATGCGTGGTGCTTGCATTTTTACAGGTCTGAAATATGAACGTGAGCCACAAATTCTGGATTTAGACTGATACCTCCCCCTAGTTTGAGGGAGATGGGGCTGAGCTGAAACTTTTGTTACAGAGATAGCTCTGAGCTGAGAAATTGAAATATGGATCTGTGCCTCCCCCAGCACTGAGGGGTACAGGTATGGTACTCCAGTTCATGCCTAACTCTAAATTTACTTTGTACTTTACAACAGCATCTGAGTAATAGGATTACACTCTAGTAACTGGGCCAAGTCTTATGAGGTGCATTCAGTAGTTAATAATCTGGTGACCTGGAGGATATGCTGCATTTGAGAATGCAGGGGAGGCAGGGAATTGTTGGAGGGCAGGGCAGTTTAAGTTTTTGAGTTGCCTGGTTTTCTGATGCTGCTTTATATTGTACTGTACTGTAGTTATATTTGGGTATTAACGTTATGTCAATGGCATATTCAATGTGTGACCGAGGATGTAGTTTTAATGTAATACAATGCATTTGTATACATTTGTATAAATACAAAGAAAAAATTAAATAAATGGAAATTGCAGGTACTCAGCACCTTGTGGAATTTGGACCTTATACCACAAACTGGCAGGTGGGGAGACAGGCTTGTGGGTGGAGTAGATCTACTTATGTGCAGTATATAAGTCAATGAGAGTAGGATCAGGCCAGTAGTTTCTAAGATGATTGTCTGCCCTTCGATCAATTTCACCTTCTGGAGGAGGCTGACCTTCCAGTATGCCTTTTTTTGAACCGTGCTATACATGCATGACATTTCAGACCCCTGGCAGGTTTTTCATTGTGTAAATAATAGCGCACTACTTCTGTTATTCTGACATCTCACTTTCAGTGAATGCTTCCAGGAGAGCTTTCATTAATTGATTGAGTTTATACCTTTCTTGGAGGAAAGTGTATCATTAAGTACCTCTCACAAGTCAGAGTGGCCACTAATAGCTTCAATATTCATAATGAGTTGCAGGCGTGACAATGAGTAACTATTCTGGTCTTATCTGTAAATGTAAATTTAAGTGAACTTTGATTTATATGACATCGGCTTCCTTAGTAAATCAAATGTGCTGTCTGAAAGATTGACAATCCTATAGCTAGCCACACTCATAATTCACTTCTTCATACTGTGGAAATGCTTTGTTACTATCCATTCTCTCTTTATTATTATTTGAATAGCACCTGTAGACTGCTAGTGGTACTCTATTAGCTTGAGTCCAGCCACTCACTGATCTTTGAGGGACTGATTCAAAGCCTGGTGAAGTCAATGGAAGGACTTCCCAACTTTCTTAAAAGTAGAATGTATGGTGCAGACTGGGGGGGGCGACGAGAGGGTTTGGTTTCTCACTCGAGGAAAATATCCTGTTTTAACGTGTCATCCTTGATTAAGTCAGGCCCATTTTGAAATAATTCTCTTGTCATTTTTAATATTCTCAGCGTCCTCTTCCAGAAGCACTAGAACTGGGAGTGCTGCTGCACCCCCGGCTTAAAGTAGTTTTTGTCATATACAGGGTTTACACTTTGGTTCAGTGGCTCTCAGCACCCCCACTATACAAATTTTTCAAACACCCCTGCCCTCTTTTTGTAATCAGCAGTCTCCCAGAAATAAACGTGAGTTGCGCTTAAGTAAAGACACAATCTTACGGGGCAGAAAAATGATTTTATATATGTCCTTCAAAAGAGCAATATATACATGTAACTATCTAGTTTACTTTATACCAACAGTGAAGCTGAAGTACAAAGAACCAGATTCTCAGTTGGTGTTAAATGGTGAGACTCCGTTGACATCAATGAAGCTATGCCAGTTTACAGCAGCTGAGGATCTGAAATATGCATAAACAAATGCATAGTAAGAGCCCTAAAGAAAACAAAAGCATTGAAATATTCTAATATACTGTGTGCGTGTAAGAATCCCTAGAGAGACACATTCTGGAAATTTATGAGGAACTGCAATTATAGTGTGGATAAATTGAGACAATGAAACCATCTAATTTTAGATTTATGAGGTCAGATGGCAAACGTTGCAGGGTTTATATTTTCCTCCTTTGAAAGAACACACACATTAACAAATGATGCAGTGCACAATACTGAAAAGCAGGAAATTTGCTGCATAGCATGCAAAATCTATTAGAAGTGAATATTTTCAGGTATTTAAAGAAACAACAATGTGGTGTTAATTCACCAAAAAGATTTAGCCATAAGTTTGAAAAGCTGAGGAGAAACTTGAAGTAAAGCTGAATATTTGCAACTTCACTCAGCCTTAATCCTAATGCTACGGCATTGATACATTTTCATAATCTCTGTGTTTGTGAGTCATCCGGGCAGCTGTTGCAGCTCAAACTCACACTGGGCTATGTAATTATTTTTAGAAAATGGGAACGTTGTCATCTTTGCCGTGCAGAGGGATTGGGCAATGCAATAGGATCCCCATTGCTTTTCTGAACTTGTGACAATGAGGAACAAGTTCATACCAGTGATTATTCATGAGCTTTGTCATAATCAGGATATGTATGTGTAGATAGAGAGTGGCTGGGAACAGTTTCAATTAGAGCTCTGTGTGCCTGGGACTAGTGATGCTTGCTACAGGTTTTGCAAGCTGGTGAAAATTACCTTCAAAATACAATATATCAGCCCCGCAAAGCCCGAGGGGCTGCCAAGCCTGAAGGAAGGATCTAAGAAAGAGGAAAAAAGGGTTCTGCATGACAGACGAGAAATCTTTCTTTCAGGGGTAGGCGGTAGGGGAAGAAATACTTGGGATTACTGGATGGCTGAGGGGATGGGTAATGAGATGTGGTGACTTTCCCGTTTAGGTCACCTGTGACCAAAAGTCATTACCATTTGTCAACTGTTCAGTGGTCTATGTGAAATGAGTCTGTTGCCATCCGTCCCATTTGGAAGAGCCTACATCATAAAAACACAGCCATCAAAAATGGTGCAAATTGGCACCTTTGCCATCTCAGCAGCAGCACCCCAGATTGTAGAGGAATGGAGACAGAACTACCCACTCCCACCTAGAGCCTGATCATCTTTGCTGATTGTGTCACGTGTGACTTTAACCTGCAAGCTCTTCAGGGCAGGGACTGTCTCTTTGCTTGTGTTTGTGAGGCAGGTAACATACTTTTGGGCATTCTAAAATAAGAAAGCCAGTAACCACAGCACCCGAGGCAATACAGATGAGGAAGTTGAGGTTAAGAGAGGCTGATTTGCCCAAGATCAGACACTGAGTCAGAGTCAGGAATAAAACTCATGAGGCTAACTCCCAGTTCCTTGCTCACACTGTTCCTTGTTTTATTCTAAGGCTGCCTTTTTCATCTCCAGTTTCTAGTCTCCTTAGGTTTTGTGTCTACTTCAGCTTCGCTGGAGTTTCACCTTCTTTTGCTACTCAAACAAAATAATTGGGTGTGACCCTAAGCACCCCTGTGTTCACACCCTGCACACTGTTGTAATAATCTTTTACAAAATATACCTTATAAGGTATCATCTGAAAACTAATAACTCATTTATATTCTTTTGTGATGTGTGTATGCTGTGTGTATTAAGAGTTATGGATGTATGCCGGAATTATGACGTAAGTGTGTTTAAACCAGGCATGTCAGGGGGAGTTGGAAAACAGGTCTGCCCTAGAAAAGGGCATGCATATTTGCTTCTTTGACCAGCCCAGTCATCAGGCAGAGACAATGAAGGTTCATTTTTATATTTCAGGTAAACAAAGCTGTGACGTTACACTCCATATTCTTCAGAGAAATATTGTTATGATATGAATATGGCATAATGAAGATATGTTTTATGCAAGGTGGGGCATGTGAGATATCATTGAAAAGGTTATGATCTACTGAAATTGTTTATCCAATTTGTATGCATGCATCATTTCTCTATCTGAGATTAGGAATATTGACTTTGTAACAGTTGCAACTGTGTGTGTATTTGGGGGAACACCCACCAGACAGTAGGCAATGAGCCTGAATGAGCCATTTAAGAAGGACAGTAGAACTTTGAAGATCCTAATCTCTCACCATCCTGAGTAGCTTCCTGGGATGTTGCTTTGGCACTGCAGGGTCATCTGATGACGTCACCTGGTACAGAGTACCACCTTGGACACTGCTTGTATTTTTCCACTGGAAACAAAGAGTTCCCACCTTATGCAAATTCTATTTAAGGCTGCGGAGTAAATCATTTAGGATTCGTCTCCATTGCCTCCCGGTCCAAGAAGGAAGATGGCTAAAAGCACCTGAAGGGAAAGACTGGGGTTGAGTCAAGGTTGAGATGGGGGTCCAGTTTGTAAAGAGAAATAACTGAAACTCTAAACTACAGAAACTGTGCAACTTGTCTAAAACAACATTTAGGGTGAGAAATTACATTTTGTAACCTGTTTCTTGAGTGTATTAAGCTCAGTTTTTATGTTTTGTTTTATTTGCTCAGTAATCTGCTTTGTTCTGTTTGCTATCCCTTATAATCACTTAAAATTTACCTTTAATAGTTAATAAACTTGTTTCGTCATTTCAAAACCCAGTTTGTGCAATTCATATCTGGGGAGGAGGCAAAAAGCTGTGCATATCTCTCTCCACATTGAGGGAGAGGGCGAATTTTTACGAGCTAGTGCTGTGCAGATCTTTCTATACAGCGCAAGACAATATTATTTTGGGTTTATACCCCAAAGGAGGTGTGCATGTGCATGCTGAGCAATCCCCAGTCTGATTCCTCCACACAGAGCTGATCTCTGTGTCCATTTGCAGCTGGGTATGCCCTACCTATGTGTGTGTGTGCTGGTGAAGGCTTGAAGGCCTGGCACAGCTAGGACAGGGTGAGGAAACCTATGGTGGTGGAATGGGCGGAACCAGTGGGACCCCAGCACATCAGGTGGCATCCCAGACAGGAGGTCCAGTCAGACATTCCAAACCCATGGGAAAAAAGGCAGAAATTGGGCTCGTTTCTGGCGTAATTGGCTTGTGAGTTGCTTGTTGGCTAGTTTTTGGCTTGTAGCTTGTTGCTGTTCCTTTTTTTTTTTTTTTTGATTGGCTCCCAGCAATCGGGGCAAGCAGGGGCAAGGGAGGGAGAGAGTCAGGGATGCACAGCGGGCCCACCACAGTCCCAGACTGCACGCCAGGCAGATCTAATCACATAGAGTGTTGGGGTTCTTAGGAATTGCCTTGTTTTGGCCTTGTTTTGAAATGGGATTAGCTTTTTTTTGGCTTATTGTGGAAGTCGGGGTGCTTATTTACCACATGAAAGTTGGAAACTGTGGGTCCAACCCATCATAAAAGCTATCAAGCAAAGAAGTGGGGGAAAAGACACAGTGGCATCTACACCCAGCAGAAAAGAGAATATTGGTCTGGGTCAGACATTTCAAAGAATACATTGCAAAGGTTTACTGGTCTATAATGATAAGGGTGTTGAACCTCAAGTTATAAACAATTGAATCAGTGGTTTGTATGCAATACAGTAGAACCTCAGAGTTACGAACATTTCAGGAATGGAGGTTGTTTGTAACTCTAAACAAAACGTTATGGTTCTTTCAAAAGTTTACAACTGAACATTGATTTAGTATAGCTTTGAAACTTTACTATGCAGAAGAAAAATGGTACTGTTAACCATCTTAATTTAAATTAAACAAGCTCAGAAACAGTTTCCTTACCTTGTCAAATAGTTTTTTTAAACCTTTCCTTTTTTTTAGTAGTTTGCGTTTAACACAGTACTGTACTGTATTTGCTTTCTTTTTTTTTTTGTCTCTGCTGCTGCCTGATTGCGTACTTTCAGTTCCAAATGAGGTGTGTGGTTGACCAGTCAGTTCGTAATTCTGGTGTTCATAACTCTGAGGTTCTACTGTATTACTGTATTATAAAAATGTATAGAGTGAGATTTTTTTCTGAAAGCTAATAGCGCTATATAAGGAAATACAGATACTTATTGATATTATGCTTTAAAGTTTGTGGCCAAACAGGGAGAAACAGATTCCCTCCCAGACAAGAGAGAAGGCAGCTATCTACTTGTCTCCAATGAGATTAAGCAAGGTGTGACCAAAAACAATGGAAGCCCCATTTACATAGAAATCAGCAAAGGGATGGGAAGTCCATAGGAAGGGAAGAGGGGCATGAGTTCATCCTGCCTCTTGAAACAAAGTAATTGAACTTTGGAAGATATAATCAAAGACAGACACAATCGTGGGCATCCATCACTAGACAGACACAAGAAGCCAGAGTTCTTCCAAGCTGCGAAAGATGCGTCCTCCAGCCAACCGGATATTTAAGTCTGTGGAAACTGAATATAGGTGAGAAACCTGCTTAGGCAAAAGTCTCTCACCTAGGAAGGCAAGAGAAGCCAGCATCTGGTATTTCTGTGGAAGTGCTAACTGTGAGAAAATCAGCCATGGCTGGGAAGAAGAATGATTGGTGAGAGAAACCATCTTGAACAAAGCCTGTACCTTGCTAGATTAAATTTTAGACTTTTAGATGTGTGCTTTCACTTTTATTTGCTTGTAACTCTTTCTAACTTTCTTTCTTGTACTTGGCATCACTTAAGCTATGTTCTATTGTCAGTACATTTGTTTTATTTTTACTGTAAACCTACTCATTCCTGAGTTTGCAGGGAAGGATGTATATTTACCCCAATTAAGTTAATAAGCTGTGAAGTGTTTTTGTGTCTGTAGAGGAACAAATGAACCTTATTATTTCTCTGAACTGTCCAGGAAAGCATTGAAAATTCAGGTCTGGGAGTGTATTGGGATCACCTTGCTGGTTGTATCCAAAGCTGGTAGAGATCAGGGAGCATGGCTGGTGTGTTGCTAGAAGACTGCTGGGGTCAGTTCTTGGACGAGAGCTGCAGTCATATATAGACACTTAGGGTGTGACCTGCATCCTTGTAGGTTGGTTGAGAGCATACCAGGCTAGGAGCCACAGGAACAAAGCATTGTGAGGCACTCAGAGTTACAGGATAGGAGGTGACACAACCCCTCGCAGGTCTGGATTGCACCCTGAATCCTGTCACAATGGCATAGTTGGGAGGATTTTCACACTGCTTGCTATTTTAACTGAGATTTACACTTTAAGCACTGGTGGAACAGTTGAAGTGATTCTCAGTGTGAAGGCTGGGAACAGTCAAGAAAAGGTTATTTTCTGTTGTTTTTTTTTTCAGGTGAGGGAAATAGAACAAAGGAAAGAGTAGAGATGAGTTAGCAGCAGAAAAGGCAGGAGAAGCAAAAGACGCAGATGCTGAGCTCACCAAAGAGCAGTTAGCAGAGCTGTGTGCACAGTGAGGTCTGTCAGCAGCTGATCAGGAACAATCAGAGCTAGTGGCCATGCTGTGTTCATGTGCCATGAGGCTGGCTGGGGCATCTGCTCCAAATGGGGGCTAGAGGGGGTCCCTTTTCCTCCTACAGGACATCCAGGAGACCAATCAGATGGTTCCCCAGATGATCCAGGAAAGTCAGTAGCAGTGGCGAGAGGTTCAGAACTGCGGAGGCTGGAATGGAAAAGGCTGCTAGTGGAGGAGAGACGGATAGTGCTGGCAGGCTGCTAGGGTCAGAGTTGCTGGACCTGGACTTCAGTTATATACAGTGTGACAGGGTCGGGCCAGATGGCTACAGGAGAGTAATAGAGGCAGATATATTAGCCCCAGGTTAAGTAGGTCCCTTTTCCCTGGGTAAGGTAACAGGGAATGTTCCAGAACAATTAGGAACCTTCTGGAGACAATTAAGACAGACAGGCTGATTAGAACACCTGCAGCCAATCAAGAACCTGCTAGAATCAATTAAGGCAGGCTAATCAGGGCACCTGGGTTTAGAAAGCAGCTCACTTCAGTTTGTGGTGCGCGTGTAAGGAGCTGGGAGCAAGAGGCGCTAGGAGCTGAGAGTGAGAAAGCATACTGTTGGAGGACTGAGGAGTACAAGCATTATCAGACACCAGGAGGAAGATCCTATGGTGAGGATAAAGAAGGTGTTGGGAGGAGGCCATGGGGAAGTAGCCCAGGGAGTTGTAGCTGTCGCACAGCTGTTCCAGGAGGCACTCTAGACAGCTGCATTCCACAGGGCCCTGGGCTGGAATCTAGAGTAGAGGGCGGGCCTGGGTTCCCCCCAAACCTCCCAACTCCTGATCAGACACAGGAGGAGTTGACATGGACTGTGGGTTCACAAAAATGGCCAAACTAAGGGCTGCCATGAAGCTCCAAGCTGAGCAAATCTGCCAATAAGCGCAAGACCCACCAAAGTAGAGAAGGAACTTTGTCACAACAGATACTAAGGGTGTGACCTGCCTGTTTGTTGCTGGGAGCTACAGTAGCAAAACATTGTGAGGCATTCAGAGTCACAGGATAAGAGGTGACACAACCTCTCACTGCTCTGGATTGCACTCTGTCACACTGGGTAATTTGCAAAGAGGGGAATAGGAGGTATTTTAAGATGTATTGGGTAGACAGTTTGACTGTGCACACCTGGATTTTTATTTTGGGGGGGGAGGTTTGCAAATGGTGACCATTTAAAAAGTGGCTGTGTTTCTTTAGGTGATGCACATTCATGTAATCAGCCTGAGCTGGATTATCGTTGAGCCTGACACAGCCACTCAGGAGAGTAAGGGTACATCAGACTCTGCTCAGTCCCCTCTGTGACCTTATCAGTTCGTAATTCTGGACATGGTGGGAGGGTCGGCAGGGTCCACAAGTCATTGTTCAGCCCCCGTGAGCAAGTGGGAGGATGAGATTAGAGAGGGGTGAGGAGTGGGTGGAGCCCTAGCTTTGCCATCTTCTCCCAAGCATGCTAGCCAGCAGAGCGTGGGGAGAAGTGAACTGCACCCTGGAAAGGGCTGTGGTAAGGTACCTTTCCTTCTGGGGTGCAAGAAGAGATCGGGGAGGCGAGTCATGATTCCTGTCCAGGATTGCTGCACCAGGGGCAGTGCAATGACCTGCAGCCCCTTACGCAGTGCTTAGAGCAAAGGCTGACTCTAGTTCTAACAACCAACGGACCCGAGCTCTAGGAAATTATCAGGGCACACTTCTTTATGATGGGCTCAGGCTACTTCCATGTATGAATTTACCAATAATTGTAATTTCTCCATTGATTAAATTGGACCTTTGTGGATATTCAATCATCAGAATTCAGTTTTGAATGACATAATGATATCGTTTACTTATAACAGCAAAAAAAGTGCCTGCAACTATTGTGCCACTCTTCCATATTTCACTACCAATAATAATAATAATTATAATTATTATTATTATTAATAAATAAAAACGGGAAAAGGTTCAGAAAGCACTTCAGGGTACAATTATTCTCTGTAATGATTATTGTTATATTATGTATTATTGTTTGCAGGCACTGAAATGTAGTCACGCAATAACTAGCAGCCTGCTCAGAAAGTATATGAAAGGAATTGATTAAATAGATCTAGATAAAAAACAAGAAATCAAAGCACACTGCATAAAACCACAAGTCCATAAACTCCACTACAGTGGAACTCCCCTGTAATGAATTCCATAAAAGTAAAACTCGGCAGGGCTTCTCTTATATTCCTACCTTATTTGGTACAGTGCTTGAGTCTTACACTGTTCACAGTAAATGAAAGCTATCACAATTGTTGCAATTGTCTACGCCTTGCAAAGAACTTTCAAATAGAATTCCTTACAGGTTAGCAGATAAAGTGGTGGAGTAATTTGATTTATAGAGCTCTTTACAAAGACAATGTGAACTGAGGACATTTTTAGGGTGTCCTCCAAACATTTTTGAGGCAGATGCTGCACATATCATTTCCGTGCAAAAGCCTAGTCTGCGCTATACGTTGAATCATTATTGTATTTCTTAATATAGTGCTATTGGAAAATTTGAGAGAAGTTGGAGAGGAGGAAACTTGGTGTCTATACCAGTATCTGATGCTTAGGTTCCAGGATATACTTTTCTAGAACGATAAAGGAAAAAATGTAAACACTGAAGATTGATCCAAACTACATTTTTGATCCAGATTTATGATTTTCTAAACTTCATGGATGCTTAGATCCAGGGTTTTGCTTCAGGACTATCTCTATTAAAACCATGGTTAATATGAGTAGCTCTGACTAAAATCTTTGTTCTATCATGCAGGGAAAGAGCACATAACCAGGCAACGCATTTCAGGAAAATTATTCCAGAATTTTTCACAATGGGGTTTTGCTCCAGAGCCTCAGTGATTATTATCTGAACTAATCTTTTGGGGATTGCCCATTCCTAAATTTGCCAGTTATAATTGTATTGCAGAAGCTAAAACATTTTCTGAATGAGATTACATATTTTCTGCAGATAAACAAAATTCTGCCTCTCATAAATATTTCATCAGGAATTGAAAACATGTGAACTTGTTTTACAGATAAGATGCTACGGTTTTAGAAAAAAGAATAGCTAGAAGTTGAGTTTCAGGAAAAATGACAAGGAATGAAATTCAGAGTGAATTAAATTATATCAGTTTAAGTAAGAAGAAAATGGAACACTATGCATGCACCTAAACTGCATGTACAAATACCACAATTATATGTGCAAATGACCAGTAATTAGATGCTTCTAGTAATAATTAATATGATAATTAACTGGCAATGCACATATGTATTTTACCATATCTGTATATTGAATTACATGCACAAATGCATATTTATATGGTTTATATTTGCATAATTACAATTCTGAAAACTTGACCACTACTATATGTGCATCTACGTATATCATATATAGATAGACTATATATTGTAATATGTTTTTGATGTTAGTATAGAACAATATTTTTTTCACTAATGTATGTGTATATGTATCTATTTATCTATACAAACACACACCTAGACGTCCACACACGGAAAAAAAATCTCAAATTATCTTAATTTAAATTTGAGCCCCTGGATAAAAATTTATATTAGAGCAACTGTTCGGCCTTTTTGGTCTTTCTTGACATATTACCATTGCAGGTAATAGGATGCACTTTGTGAAATCTCAGCTTCCAGAGTCATGGGGTTAACATTTAATCCATAGTTCTCACTGTTATGGGCTCTACAGGGAAATATTAGGTTGTCACATATGCTGTGCATCATGCGGCAGGAGTTAGTGTGCTAGAAAAAATAATGTGGTTGCTGAGTTTCATTGACTCTACTCTTGCATGCTTAATTATTTGTTATAAAGTCCACATTAAAAAAAATTACCATACTAGTCTCCGTATGATAATGTCCAAAGGAGGCCAGGTAACTGAAAGTTATTGTAATCTCTAATGTTTCTCTTTTCCCCTGTTTAAACATGCATGTGACTCCCATTGGCAATTATCCAGGCACACAGAAGGCTATAATGTAGGTGCTGTGATGGGGTGCATTGGGCTCTTTGAGGCCCCCTGCTGGAGGCCTTGTGATCCTACCGTACCCCACCCCAGGAAAGGAGCAGTGAAGGTAGGTCATAGAATCATAGAATATCAGGGTTGGAAGGGACCCCTGAAGGTCATCTAGTCCAACCCCCTGCTCGAAGCAGGACCAATTCCCAGTTAAATCATCCCAGCCAGGGCTTTGTCAAGCCTGACCTTAAAAACCTCTAAGGAAGGAGATTCTACCACCTCCCTAGGTAACGCATTCCAGTGTTTCACCACCCTCTTAGTGAAAAAGTTTTTCCTAATATCCAATCTAAACCTCCCCCACTGCAACTTGAGACCATTACTCCTCGTTCTGTCATCTGCTACCATTGAGAACAGTCTAGAGCCATCCTCTTTGGAACCCCCTTTCAGGTAGTTGAAAGCAGCTATCAAATCCCCCCTCATTCTTCTCTTCTGCAGGCTAAACAATCCCAGCTCCCTCAGCCTCTCCTCATAAGTCATGTGTTCTAGACCCCTAATCATTTTTGTTGCCCTTCGCTGGACTCTCTCCAATTTATCCACATCCTTCTTGTAGTGTGGGGCCCAAAACTGGACACAGTACTCCAGATGAGGCCTCACCAATGTCGAATAGAGGGGAACGATCACGTCCCTTGATCTGCTCGCTATGCCCCTACTTATACATCCCAAAATGCCATTGGCCTTCTTGGCAACAAGGGCACACTGCTGACTCATATCCAGCTTCTCGTCCACTGTCACCCCTAGGTCCTTTTCTGCAGAACTGCTGCCTAGCCATTCGGTCCCTAGTCTGTAGCGGTGCATTGGATTCTTCCATCCTAAGTGCAGGACCCTTATTGAACCTCATCAGGTCCTGTCTAGAAAGGCTGCAGGGAAGTGGCCAATCAGAGCTCAGCAGGCTCAGTTAAAAGAAGCTGCAGAGTCTGAGCAGGTCAGTTGCTGCCTAGGACCAGAAGGGTGAAGAAGGACTAGAAGACTGTGACATTCCACAGGTAAAAAGTCTGGGAAGAAACCCTGCTGAAGCAGAAATAGGACTGGGAAGCTCTCCAGGCAAAGAGGCCTGGAAGAGAGAATCCTGACTAAAAGAGGGGGCTGTTACAAGCTCTTCAGGCAAAGAGGCCTGAGAGAAGACCCTGAGAAGTCAGGACTGCGGTCCGAAGAAGGTGATGGGACAGAGTGGGACGGAGCCCAGGGAATGCAGCAGCAGCAGCAGGAGCTATAAAAGAAACCAGCATGTGGCTGCTATTTGTAGGGTTCTGGGGTTGGGAACCAGAGTAGTGGGTGGGCATGCGTCCCCTGCACCAGCCACTGGAGAAGTGACCTAAGTCCCAAGGAGGGGATCAGACTGCATTTAAAAGGCCAAGAAAGGGGCTGGGAGTTTAAACAGGCCCAGGGACTGAAGACCCTGGAGAGAGCCAATCATTTGTTGGACTGTGTTACCCCAGAAGGCGACTGAAGTTAAGAAGTGAACTGGCTGGAGAGCTGGGAAAACACAACTGCCAAAGGCAAAGAGTCTTCAGGGAGAAAGCCCTGGGGGCACTGCTCTAATCTGTAACAAGGCAGAAGCAGACTTAAAGTCAGCCCAAAAGGGGCTGAGAACTAGGCCCAGAAAGAGGGCTGCAGACACCAACAAGGACACAGTGGTAATCCTTGTTGGACCCAGAAGGAGTTTGTTCATGCATTTTACTGTGTCACTTAGCTAGAGTTGCCACCTAGACAGTTTGGTTTTTGGTTTCTGTGTCCAGGTGCCATTTAGGGTTGCCAGTTTTTGGGCGAAAATCCAGTCAAAAAGGGGACCTGGCATTGTCCAGTCAGATGTACTGAGTGGACACCAAAAGTCTGGTTACCATGGGGTAGGAAGAGGCGCTGGGTATATTAACCCACAGCAGCCCCTGCTTAACTGGGGCTGCTTTCTACCTGCAGGCAGGCTCCTTGTCAGGCTGCAGCAGCTCCTGTCTCAGCCACAGAGCAGAGGACGCGCAACTGGAGTGTGGGGAGGCAGATGGAGATGATTCAGCAAGAAACGGGGGGGGGAGTGATGGGGGTGGGGCCTTGGGGGAAGAGGCGGAGCAGGGGATGGGCCTCGGGGTTCCAGTTACCAGAAATTAGAAATGTGGCAACCCTAGACTGAGCTGGAGAGCTCAGCCACTGAAGACCCACCTGGCAAGGTTAACAGCGGACAGGGGGCACCAGGAGCTGAGAGAGTGTAGGTTCACACCTGACTGACAGGAAGAGCTCACAAGAGGTGTGTCCCCGCCATCACAGGTGCACTTTCTGGTATGATTGGCAAGAAATGCATTATGTTATAATGTAAAGGTAGGCCTAATCTGAAATCCTAGATCCGAAACATCTCTGAACTTGTGGGACCTTCACATCCAATTTCTGTAGATTCAAACAATTTAAAGCCAGAAGGGGCCATTATGGTCCACTAGTCTGAGGAGAAGTGTGATAGCCCTTATTTGTAGCGTAGGCTACCCTCTATTTCTAGAATGGATCAAACCAGGGACATGATCCTGAGAAGTGCTGTTCATCTGCAGTCAACTGGAGTTATGGGTGCTTGGCACCCCTCAGCAGCAGGCCCCCAAACCCTACATCTGAAAACCTAATGCTTGGAGATGTTCAGATCTACATCTATATCCAAACCTAGGCCCTAGTCTCACAATATGATCCATCTAGGCAGCCCCATGCAGCACTTCAGTGGGACTCCACAGCAGCACTTCGATCTGCCTGCACAAATCAGATTGCAAGACCAGGGCTCACATTTCATCCCACCGATCGTTGTTCCGGAAATCTGATTTACAGCAATGTACACATTTCTGACTTGTTCTTTTAAAATATTTGAAGCCAAACTTTGAAAAATGTGGCATGTAGCTACAATGACACAAAATATATCTACCTGAATGTATTACTGGTGTATGTGTGGCTATGGTATGTGGGGAGAGTGGAAGGATATTAGCTGAGAGTTTTAAAATTTTGAGACCAGTCTGTGGCACGTCTGTGAAAATGCAATGTCTCTTCAAAAAATGGTTTTAGAGTAGCAGCCGTGTTAGTCTGTATCCGTAAAAGGAAAAGGAGTACTTGTGGCATCTTAGAGACTGAGAAAGCTTATGCTTAAATAAATTTGTTAATCTCTAAGGTGCCACAAGTACTCCTTTTCTTTCTTCAAAAAATGTGTTCCTGTAGCTAAAATTTCATTGGAAGTGTGTGCAATTCTTTTTTCTTCCCTGGGACAGAAATTTCAGTGTATCTTTTCATTGTGAATTTTCAGGCTTTGAGCTGGGGCTGAGTTTTGTCCAGGGGGATGTCCACTGATTCTCTCATTGGCTGAACCAATCCCATGTTTTCAGGAGTGTCAGCAGAAGCCATTTTGATGTATTTAGCTAGGCCTGTTTGGGAGAGGGAAGACCTATAAATGCTAGAAGCCAAAGAGGGGCTAAAAGCCAAAGAGAGCGTGCCATCTGTCAAAGGCAGCAGATGGGGATTGCAGGCTAGTTCACTCCTCCTAAAATGACAACAGGTGGTTGTTGTCTAGTGGAGGATTATTCTAGCACCTGTCTGGGGGATGGAGATTGTGACGATGGAGGGGTAGGTTAGGAGACTATATAGGTTTAGCTATTTGGGATATGCACCCAAATTTTTAGATGTCGATTGAAAGCAGACCTTAAACTGAGGTTATTCCATCACGAGCACCATATGTATTTTTTCCAGCATTGAGGCCGCTTCAGTCTGCGATTTGATATGTAGTGTTAGTTTGATGCCAGACATTGCTATTTTTTGTATTAAAAGTCATGTTATTCCCCTTGTCTTAAAAGCAGAATAATAATTAAGGAGACAATGGATCATTATTTCAGTATGACAGTCACAATTTATGCACTGTAACAAGTAAAAAGTATCAATTTATGGGCAGGTATTTCACTAAAAGCATGGCTTGGACTACCCAACTAGCTTGAAGGAATTATTATTCTAACATTTATATTAATTGTTTTCCTTTAAAATAAATCACCCTATATGGTATGTATTTCTTTTTCTTTATTGGTAATTTACAGGTTAACAGAACTGGTAGAATAATTCTCCAACAAATAACTGCATTAAAAAAGTGTTAGGTAATTTCTGGCTATCCTAAATTACAAGGTTTTTATTTTTCTTCCAAGACAGCTAGAGAAACAATCTGTAGAAGACTCTGTTGCTATAGTGCATTATAATTCCTCTGTGCATATAAATTTGGCATGAGATGCTCTCCAGAGCTTATGGAGTATTTTTTGGTATTAATTTTGAGAAATAAACTTTTGATGTATTTGTCATTGATGTATATCACATATTATATGGTGTCCTGTTGCATTGAGAAAGCTGACTTCAATCTGAGTAGCTTATTGGTAACACTTTGACTGCAACTGGCATGAAAGGATGGAATACAAGGTTTGTTTGTAGTGAAAAACCATAGGTGGATGCTTTCAGATTTGATTGTTACTAAAATAGCATAGGATCACTATGGTATGTACCATGCAATACAATTTCGATGAACTGTTTAGCACAGAGCTGCGTAATGCTAGTCTTCGGTTAAGATATCCTTGAGGACAACGAGGGAAGAATATTTTTTTCCGATCCACCAAGCTTAGCATTTAGAGAGAAGAAAGGAAAACTATAAAGTAAGATACGTGGTGTGTCAGTCCAGAGCATGGTAAATGAAAAGAAGTCTGAAAAGCTGAGAAGTAAAAAGGTTAAAATCTATGTTTCAGCAATAAGCTTTGCAGAAAGTGGTTGCTCTGATGTGGATTAAGCTGTACACTGACCTTTCAAAGAATAAGCATTTTTCTCAGCTGTCACTATATCACCGCACAAAGCAAGCACTATCATTAGGGAAAGTATCCAGGCTGGCAGACTTCGAAGAGATTGTGTCGATGAGTCATGACCCACCAATTCAGCAAGTAAAGTGAAGGTTAAAACATATATATTATAATAAATTGACCTAATAACTTCAATTATATTGCTCCCTCAAAAATTATTTGAAGGGAAGATGTGAGATTGCTCTGAGTTAATGTGTTCTTAAGTATTTTTAAGTAGAAGTGGGTCTGAACCACTCCCTGGATCTGAACGTACTCCCAGTGTGTGTGTGAGTCAAAGCCTGGATCTGGATTATGAATTTGGTAGCTGATCCTAACGTTATATTGGCCTGCACTAAAAACCCAGAAATGAGCTCCCTAGCAGATTGGGTGTGAGGAGTTGACATCTGGATCTGACATATAGATATAGATTGATGTAGCTTAGCTATTTTTGAGTCCATCATCATTATACCTTTTTTCTTTTTGCATTCTTACGTACAAAACATTGTCTAATGCTTTCTCTGCCAGATTCTCAAAGAGCTTCACTAAAATTATTAACTAATTAAATGTCATAGCATTTTGTGACCTGAAAAAGAAGCTCTGGGTAAGCTCAAAAGTTTGTCTCTCACCAACAGAAGTTGGTCCAATAAAAGATATCACCTTACCCATCATGTCTCTTTAATATCCTAGGACCGACATGCCTACAACAACAATGCATACAACCATGTAAGTCTTGTTGTTCCTAGTTTTTAGGGACAGAGGTCAAGGGCTACACCTTCGAGTTGCCATGAGCCCTGGGCAAGTGGTAGTGCTTAGTTGTATTGCCCCCAGGAGCAGATGAGGGACCTGCTTCCCTCTTGCTCCAGGGGAAAGTAATCTGTGCTGCCTGGCCTTTTGGTATCAGGCGAAGTTAAGGCTCCCCCACCTTACTTCTGCTTATCTATTGCCCGCCCAATTTCATGCAGTGGTTGAAGTTGAGGTTTTCTTGCTCACAGACCCGCAATGCTGGTAATTCACACAGCAGATTAAGAGGGCACTTAACACCCCATTATTCCCCTGTCCAGTGCATAAAACAGCTCATGATTGAGCCCTAACATCCTGATCCACACCCAAAGAAGTTAGTAGGAGTCTTTCTATTTCCTTCAGTGGGTTTTGGATCAGGCTTTCAGATATATCTACATACACTGCAGCTGGGAGCAAGCCTCCCAACCCAGATGGACAGACTCACCCTAGCCGGGCTTGAAGTAATGCGCTAAAAATAACAATACGGATGTTGTGGCTCTGGCTGGCGCTCAGGCTGTCCAGCCCACCCAACCCCATAAACTTGAGTGCCTGAGCCACAGTGTCCACACTGCTGTTTTTAGCGCACTAGCTCGAGCTCCGCAAGTGCAAGTCTGGCTGGCTGGCCTGGGAGGCTACGCTCTGAGTTGCAGTGTAGACATAAACTCAGTGATTTGGCCAAAGTCACTGGCAGCCTGTGATAAGGCTAGCAATAGAACGCAGATCATTTGCCCCCTACTCCTGTCCTTACTTATGCAGTGCCGCTTTTCTGCTATATAGGCTGCCCGCGAGGACCCCTGTAGTGAGAAGCCTGTCGGAATTGACAGTACAACCTGATTTCTGGAAGTTCAAGAATCCAGATGTGAAGATTTGCTCTGCATTTCCACTTGGCATCCAAAGTCTCAACCTTGGTCATTTAAAAATGAAACAACACATTAAAAAAATTCCCTGTGGCTTTTTTTTTAAGTTAAAAGTTATCCATCCTTTTCATTCAGTAGACGTGTATTGAATTTCTTAGAGTTCATCTGTCTTAAAGTGAATTTTTAAATGAAATTGTGCAGGACTTTCCACTGAGACTAAAGGACTAGAGGTGGTTTCCAGACACTAGAGGACACTTGGGGAGTGTGGCCAGCACGTCCCACAGCACACGCTGCTTCCCGCAGCCCCCATTGGCCTGGAATGGTGAACTGCGGCCAGTGGGAGCTGCGATCGGCCGAACTTGCGGACTCTGCAGGTAAACAAACAGTCTCGGCCCACCAGCGGATTTCCCTGGCACGCTGCATGCCAAAGGTTGCTAATCCCTGTACTAGAGTGATGGAAAAACCCCTTCTGTTGCTGTAGTAAGGGTCGACTCTACAGACATTTCAAGAGGCAGGAGCGAGATTGATGAAAGAATTCTTCCATTGACCTAGCTGTGTTTACGGTGGGGTAAAGTTGACCAAACTAGGCTGTATAGGCATGACATTTTTCACAGCCCTGAGTGATGTAGCTAGGTCAACCTAAGGTTTAAGTGTAGACCATGCCTAGGAATAGGCCCTTAGGGCCTGATCTAACTCTCTCTGAAGTCAATGAGAGTCTGTCCATTGACTTTAATGGGAGTTGGATCAGGCTGTTCGGTAGCTAGGAAGCCAAAGGTACAAAGGCAGCCTCATTCTGTTGGCTAATTTAAACTGCTGGAACTATCCCCTAATTTAAGCATTAACAAGTGAAGTAAAATAACAGGTAAATGGATTCCATCTGAAAAGAATAAAAGAGGGGCTTCTGGAAATTCAGTCCACTCAAAGCCTCAGTGCATGTCCTCACTGCATACTTAACACTGCTGATTGGCACCCAGGATAATCTAGTTCAGATCTGAGCAGGCTCACTACAAACTAATATTTGAATGCATTCAACCAACTGCATCCACAATGGAGCTGCACTCCCTTGTCTGTGATGCTGAGGCTTCTGGGATGATATGCCTTGGTTCTTAGAGCTGCATTAAGCTGAGCTGCTCTATAAATTTTTCCCAGTGAACTGTGGGAGAGCTTCTCTGTCCTCCTGGGTACATGGGGTGGAATTGTGGGAAGGCAATGAAAGAACTATCAGCACTCAAGTGGTTTAGCCTGCGTTCACACTGCAAAGTGGGTTACTGGGCCAAGTGTAAGCAGCTCCCACACGTTTAGCCTTCAGCCCCAGACTGGCCAGCTAGCTTGGGTGTAAAGTTCCACCACATTTAGGTGTGAGGTTTTCGTGTGTGGATGAGAGTTGGATTAGGGGCCGCACTCAGGTAAAAGCTTGAGTTGAAGTGAAGACAAACCTTCAGACTGTCAGAGCAACAAACTGCATACAGCATTATCCTTTGCTTTCCATGATTACTCCAGCTCTTGTTCGACCGGAGAAAGCTGGTTAACTGTTACTGTTAATGTTCAGCCCTCCATCAACAGCCTCTGAAAACATGTCAGAAGTTTCCACTGGTACAGAAAATACAACACAAATAAGCACAAATCAGCTTCGCCTATCCAACCGTGTTCACAAAACCCAAGATTAGTCGAATCCCTTGTAAATCACTGCTAGCCAAACCACTTCAAGTATGTCACTCAGGTTATGCATGCTAGGAAGTGCACGCTGCTGAGAGGAATTTAACACTTGACTCAGTTACCCAGTTTCCTTATACAGTATGGGAACATTTATTGATTTGGGTGATATGATCAGCACTTTTTTCGTTGCGCATATTTGAAAACCACAATAGGAAAAAAAGGCAGTACAAATTTCAGCGCTTCAAAATGAGACCAAGGCAAACAAAACATGGAGGAAAAACTATATATATGTTTATGCTAGTCACTCTCCTTACAATGTGCAATCAAGTCGGTATTCAGTGGGATTGAAGGCCTGAGAGCACTTTGTTAAATCAAAAATTGGCATAAAGCTTTATCCATGTATTATTAAAGCACTGAGAGGAAGGGGAAAATGGCCTTCCTTATTAATTTATTTTGTTCATTTTAGTCACACTCTCCTGTGATCAAGGGCTCTTTCCACTGTGGACTGTTAGCAAACTATTTTCCGTCTCTAGTCACGTGGATATTTATCACTGAGCCTGGCCAAATATGGGGAAAAGTTTTACTGCAACATAAGTTGGTTGTACTCTTGATGATCTAGTGCCAAAATATCCTACCCCTTAATAGTCCATACTTTAGTATGATGTTGAGACCCGTAGCTTTATCTGCACACCTGCTTTCTATCTGAATCTGTGCAATTTTGGTGTGCCAAATAGTGAATCTGGGACTCTGTAGGCACGGAGCACAATCACAGCTACGCTAATCATTGCTCTCTTCAGCAAATGTGGGACTGCGCTGCAAATGCCCAGCCCCCCCTCCCAGCCCCCAAGTTGGAGTCCAATACTCTATCTGCCCATATATGGTGGTGCCTTCTCTGATATCCCTGCTTGAGGAGCAGGGACAGCCTGGCTGAGTGATAACTGTAGAGAAACAGTGGGGGCTGAGTAGCCCCCAGGACCAGAGCCCCCTGACAGCCCTCTATCACAGCTTATGTCATATCTCTCTCTTATTGTGCAACATGTTTAGACCATGAGTCATTTCCTATTTGTATATCCCTCCTTTGCAACTGACCACTGTAGCCAGTAGTTCAATGGCTTTGTCAATAGCACTTTTAGGCTATTTTTTTGTTCTCTCTGGCTAGGTTTCTCCCCCACCTCCACCTTTGGGACACAAAGGGCCTTTACGTACGTATTTATGTAGCACATAAATGTAAAGAATCAGAAGCATCACACAGAACAAAATCAATCACCACTTCTCTCTAGCAGATATGGTTCTTTGTGGACATTAAGTGCAATTGTCACATGGAGTTAGACGCGTGAAGTGAGGAGTCCTGTCCTTGTGGAACTGTGATTGGTGTTTTGTCACTGTGCTTGGATTTGGGAGTTTAAGTCTCAAAGCCTCCCCTGCTCCCCCTTCAGAGTTTCCACTGAGGTAGGGCAGCTTTAACTTTTGGTAGGGCTTAATGGGACATGTACTAAACAACAACAAAGGTTTTTAAGGGCTTGTGCTAAATAAGCATGTTCTCCGGACACAAGACACTGGTTACATTTGCTCCTCAAAGAACTAGTCTAGCTCAAGTGAGAGCGGCCACACTGTGAAACATTCGAACTACACAGATTGATTTGATTAGCACTTGATGAGGTGTGCTACCCTGAACTCTTGGTGCATCCCCATTATGTTCCTAGCTTAGGCATCAGCAGCATCAAGCTTCAACCCATACCCCTGATGGGCCAGATAGTTCAAGTTTAAAGCACCACTTAACTCAAGCTGGAGATTTTTGCAGTGAGATTAGAGGTGACGCTCAAGCTGTAACTCAAGCTAAAGACAGACCCTTGCTTTACGTTGAGAAGGATAATGGTAATATAGCTCTACTTTTGCTTATGCCTCTCAGGCCTGGGCTACACTACCAAGTTCAGTTGACATAAGTTGCCTTGCATCAACCAATCTATGCATGTGTCTGTACTCAAATTTGTCTTCGCAGATGTAAGCACCCTGTTACGACGATGCAGACAAGCACCTCCCCAAACAGCATTGTGCCATGATGGACATACTGTGGTTGATGCAGTGTGACTGTAGACTTTATGTGACCTATGTTGACCCTAACAGTCCTCCAGCAGCTGTCCCACAATGCTAGACACTGACCACTCTGATGATAATGGTGAACTCCACTGCCCAGGATCACAGAGACTGGAAGCCACTCGCTCCCCCCCTAAAAACACCCGGTGTTTTTTTGAAATGTCTTTCTCTGATTGCCCAACTTGGTGAACACAGTTAGTAGCTCTCCCTTGTTGTGGGCAGCTGCCCAACCAACCTTGCTGACTACATGATCTAGATGTGCTCCTGCCTGGAGTAGACAGGAGGTATTGGATCACCTGAGCCACTGGGGATAAGGGACTGTGCAAGCACGGCTACAGACCAGTTGCAGAAACATGGACATCTATGAAAGGATTGCACAGGTGATGCAGGTGAAGTGGTACAACAGGGATCAGCAGTGGTGCCACATGCAAGTGATGGAACTGTGGCAGGCATATCACAAGGCTAGGGAGGCCAACAGTCAATCCAGTACTGAGCCACCGACCTGCTGCTTTTACGACAAGCTGCATGCCAAACTTGGCGGATACCCAACTAGTGCCCCATGGATACTATGGGAGAGCCCGAGACACAGACCCCCTCCCGTGAACAATGAGGAGGGACACACAGCGGGGGAGGCCTGGCTATGCTGCAAACCAGGACGTATTGGAGACTCCTCCTCAGTTTAGCAAGTCTTGTCAGCCAAGCACAGATGAGCCCAATCCAGGAAAAAGGAAATTCAGGTAAGTGGATGCATGCATTTTCCAGTACAATGTTTAAATGTAAAGATGGTACCTAGACATGCATCCGATAAAGTGAGCTGTAGCTCACGAAAGCTTATGCTCAAATAAATTGGTTAGTCTCTAAGGTGCCACAAGTCCTCCTTTTCTTTTTGCGGATACAGACTAACACGGCTGCTACTCTGAAGCCCAGCCCAAGTTACCAAAGACACGCGTCAACTTTTCATTGCATTACTCATATGCAAAGAGGTAGTGGTACAAGAAGCAAATCATAGGACTTGGAACAAGTCCTGTGTTAGTGACCCCACAATGTGAAAAGATTTGTTGTTTTCCCTGTTGTCTTTCCTTTATTTACTTTCTTACTTACTTTAGGTGATTTTTTTCAGTGATTCTTTGAGGGATAAAAAATGTAGAGATAGGTTAGTGCATTCTAATCTTATGACCGTCCTCATAGTCTATCATTAGGCTTGGCAGAATTTGATTTTTTTAAAATAATTTCCACAGATAATATTGATTGTTTTTAATCTTTTTTTCAATTTTTATCAATTTAAATTTTCACAGTGGTGGGGAATTAATGGGGGTATTCAGACAATTTAATGACAGTAGATGTTGAGATTAAAAAAGTGAAAGGTCTATCACTGTTCAAACACATTGTCAGCATCATATATCAAAATAGAGAAAGTAAATAGCCTGAAATGAAACTTCAGCAAGTTCTCAAGCAGTATTTGTCTTTGCATGTATGTACATTTTGATTATTATTAAAGGAAATATTTTTTGTTGTTTTTTGTGCGTACAATGAAATAGATATCAGAAGGGTAGCTGTGTTAGTCTGGATCTGTAAAAGCGGCAAAGAGTCCTGTGGCACCTTATAGACTAACAGATGTATTGGAGCACAAGCTTTCATGGGTGAATACCCACTTCGTCAGATGCATGCGACGAAGTGGTTATTCACCCACGAAAGCTTGTGCTCCAGTACGTCTGTTAGTCTGTAAGGTGCCACAGGACTCTTTAAAAAGAAAAGGAGTACTTGTGGCACCTTAGAGACTAACCAATTTATTTGAGCATGAGCTTTCGTGAGCTACAGCTCACTTCATCTGATGAAGTGAGCTGTAGCTCACGAAAGCTCATGCTCAAATAAATTGGTTAGTCTCTAAGGTGCCACAAGTACTCCTTTTCTTTTTGCGAATACAGACTAACACGGCTGTTCCTCTGAAACAGGACTCTTTGCCACTTTTAATTAAATAGATGTTCGCTGACATTAACTTATAAAAATATAAACCTTTCAAGATTATCTATCATGAATAGTTATAGTTATGGCAGTCACTAAGAACACTTGCTCCATACTGATCCATGTCTTTGATGTTCACTATTTGTTTATTTGGCATCCTCTCACTGTCACGTCCAGCGTAAGATCCTTCCCTTAAAATTTCCATCAGTCTGATGTTATTGTCACGGTTTTGCATTCTCTGTGGTGTTGAGTCTAAAGATGGTCTAAGTTTGGACCTTATACAACACAGTCCTAGTGCTTCCTTTCTTCTATTCAAATCCAAAAAATGGGCTTCTTGAATGATTCTTATGGGCCATTTAGAAGAACAGTTGCCAGAAACTGTTGTCAATGTATTAACCTTAGATATTTACCAATCAAGGTGTCCCGTAGGTTTGATAGATTCTGGGTTTAAAATCTTTTATTTTCAGTTTCTAAATAATTGCCTATACTTATAGATTCACGGAGGATGAGATGCTTGTGGTTCTGCAGCCTGAATCTAGTTTTTACTGGACTGTCTGGTCTTCAGTCCCAGTAAACAAGGGCCTGGTCATCATATTAAGCCTGAGCATTGCTGGAGGTGTTCAGAATCTGTAACACTTCAGGGGAAAGCTGGTTTGCTTTTCACTAAGGTTAATAGCTTTGCAGAACTCAGAAAAGCATTCACAACTGTTCTTGACTGAATCATCATAACAGCAAGCAGATGCTTATATATAATCATACCTTTTGGGAACTGTCTCAGATCACTTGTCTGCCTCAAAGGATGTTTCTCGTCACTACTCATCTGAAAGACATAAAAATGACTCAGATGGCTTTCATTTCTACAAGAAACAGTGTACAATTCAGGATTCTTTTGTTGTTTACACATTTTAAGCAAGAGGCATGAAAATGGCACTTATTTATGTCAGGAGTGGTTTCTTTTGTGGAAATGAATAAAAACACCCTCCACTTTTTATTTATTTATTTATTTTGCTAAATCAAATGTCAGTTTGATTTGTCTCATGGGATACATTGAGCTGAAAGGAGAATGCATCTACAAATAATGCTTTTCAACAGAGTTTAAGCACCTTGATACACAGCATACTACTAGTCAATAGAGCCAAACAAAGAGAATAGAATGGGGCCTTAAGGTAAAATACTTCTTTAAATACTAGTGTACGTATGATTACTCCCAGCTGCCCAAGTTAAAAATAAAGTAGCTAATCAGTTTTTTAAAGTTGCACTTGCAATAATGACAGGTTTCAGAGTAGCAGCCATGTTAGTCTGTATTCGCAAAAAGTACTTGTGGCACCTTAGAGACTAACACATTTATTTGAGCATAAGCTTTCATGAGCTGTAGCTTATGCTCGAATAAACTTGCAATAATGTTGCCCATACTTCCTTTCAACCATCCAGGCAATTAAATAAAGTTAACTCATTTTCCTACCCTGCTTGTTTGCTGCACTTGTATCTAGAAAATGCTTAGGAGCAGATATTGACACAAACATTTTGCACAGAATATCAGACTGGTCCACTGGCTTTCTGGAATAGTTTGTGAAAAAGTTTCCCCATTTTTTCACTGTACAGTATGGGTACTTTTCACCATTAGTATCAAAGAAGTGACTCAGTGAGCTGGAATCAGAACCCAGGAATCCTGACTCACAGAGACTGATTCTCCATTGCTTGCCCTTCGGGTGGTCAGTTACACCAGTGTAAGGGGATTGTAAAATGGGTATATGATGCTTCCACATCAGAGAAGTAGTGCTTTATAGTCACTTAGCATTTGTTTTTCACAGATGTAATTGGATATACATGGTGCACAAAAATGGGAATTGGGCCCATAGTCCCCTGCTCAGCTGGCTAGACCACATTCCCTTCCAGACATTTAAATATTGGACTGCTGTAAAAAGCAATTACAAAAGTTAGTAATAATCAGCAATCAAATGGAAAGGCGGGGCTGCTCTGACCATGACTAAGGATCATTTTTATTGCCCATCATTTTTAAAATTTACTCCATCTTTCATTTTGTTGCATTGCCTTGAAGTGAGAAGTCTTATAGGTGGAACAGGCTGACGGGCTTTGCTTCCAAGTCCGATGCATCAGGAAAGGTGATGTAGTCTTCTTCAAGAGTATTCCTTGGACTTACTGCCCTCTTCCTGACCATGACTCCATTTCAAAGAGCACATTGGAATCGATGGGAAGACTCCGACTGTCTTCAGTGAGCTTTGGATCAGTGCCTCAATTTCCCAATGTGTAAAATGGATACAGTACTCACATACCTGCTTCACAGCGGTGTCACAATAGATGACTTTACTCATGGAAGTTTGTAAATACAGCTGAGCGCTTCAGATCAGGCACAAATTAGTATTCTATTAAGTGGATACTAGAAATCTGGTAATTCAACAGTTGTAACAATTCCATCCTTTCCCAGATACACACAGAGGGAAAAGGTTAATTTCATGCATTGAAAAGAGTAAGCTTCATTAATAACGACTCTTCTCAGTGGAAGTAATTACTTTTGGAAGGGGAGATATTCTTAAACTCTGCCACAGGTTAACTTCCTTGGGCCTTGTCTGTAGTGGCAAAAATGGGACATGGGGTTCACTACTGGGGCAACTGCAGAATAGTCATGTTCAAACATTATTGCCACAGTGTTGTCTAACCCCTGTAAGGGTAGATAAGACAGTGGTAAAAAAGCAGTAACTCTGTCTACGTTAGGCTTCCACCATTGCTAGTGATTTATGGGTTCCATTCCTGCCAGTGTCGATGCAGTGCAGAGGCTAAAACACCACACTTGCAAATATTTACGTATGTGCTGAATTATCTTCACCCGTATGTGCAGCCTCGAAGTCTGTATCGATTGTGATCTAAATGACTTTCCCAACTAGGGTGACCAGACAGCAAGTGTGAAAAATTGGGATGGGACCGGGGGTACTAGGCTTCTATATAAGAAAAAGTCTCAAATATCGGGACTGTCCCTATAAAATCGGGACATCTGGTCACCCTAGTCCCAACATCACAAAGCAACTCGGTAAGAGAGCTGGGATTAAAACTCAGGTTTCCGGACTCCCAATCCTTTGCCCTACCCACTGGACTCAACATCCTCCCTTAAATTTTAATGTCTGGTTTAAGGTAGAAGGCTTAGCCACAGCACAAAATGAATGCAGGAGACTTAATTTTCACAGGAGTTGAACCTAGACTTAGGCATTCACTGCCAGGTGAGATAAATATGACCACTAACTGCAGCACATTCAAAACTAATGCCCCTATTCAGCAAAGCACAGAAGAAGTGGTGCTTAAAGTTAAGTATGTATTTAAGTGCTTTGCTAAATCGGGATGGGCTGCTGAATTACTGTCCAAATGCAAAATGGATTGATCCAAGATAGCTTTTCCTCAATAAGTTCATCACCTACACACACAGGTCCCCTCCATCCCCAAACTATACATTAAACAAGCTTTATGGAAAATAAGTCTCATAGGCTCATAAAAATTAAGGTCAGAAGGGACCATTATGTCTCGTCAAACAACTCTGATTTTGTTCTTGAGTTTGGTTGATAAAGATAATGATGTAAATGTAATATACTTGGACTTTTGTAAGACATTTGAGTTAGTACCACATGACATCCTTATTAAATAATTAGCGCTATGCAGTAACAACAAAGCACATGGTAAGTGCAGTAAGAACTGGCTGACTGACATTAAAAAACGTAGTTGTCAATGGGGAATCATCACAGCATGGGGGTATCTCTAGTGAGGTGCCATAGGTATCAGTTTCTAGACTGATGCTATTCAACATTTTTATCAATGATCTGGTAGTAAACAAAAAACCCTACTGACAAAATTTGGGGATGACACAAATGTTGGGGGAGCGGTGGATAATGATGACTACAGTACAGTCATACAGAACAACCTGGATCACTTGGTAAGCTGGGCCCATTCAAATAAAGTGTGTTTTAATACAGCTTAATGGAAGGTCCTATATCTAGGAACAAAGAATGCAGGCCATACCTAAAGATTGGGGGACTATATCCTGGAAAGCAAAGATTCATAGATCTTAAGGCCAGAAGGTACCATTAGATCATCTTGTCTGACCACCTGTATTATCCAGGCCCTAGAATTTAACCCAGTTGTCCCTCCGCTGAGCCCAATAACTTGTGTTTGACTAAAGTATACCTTCCAGAAAGACATCCAGTCTTGATTTGAAGGCATCAAAAGATGGAGAATCTACCACTGTGGACAGACAACTCAGCCTGGGCTCTCCCCGTGTGATGCTGTGGCCAAAAAGGGCTAGTGAAATCCTTGGATGTATAAACAGGGGAATAGTGAATAGGAGTAGGCAAGTGTTTTAACGTCTAAATACCATATTTGTGAGATCGATACTGGAATACTGTGTCCATTTCTGGTATACACATTTTTTAAAAATGTTGAAAAGTTTGAAAGGATACAGAGAAGAGCCACAAAATGATTCAAGGGTTGGGGACAGTGCCTTGCAGTGAGAAAGTTAAAGAGCTCCATCTGCTTAGTTTATCAAAAAGAAGATCAAGAGGTGATTTGATTACAGTATATAAGTACCTTAATGGGGAGAAAATACGGGTGCTAAAGAGTTCTTTAATCTGGTGGAGAAAGGCATAATAAGAATCAATGGCTGGAAGTTAAAGTAAGCAACATTCAAATTGGAAATAAGGACATATTGCCAACAGTAAGAATGATTAACCACTGGAACAAACTGCTGAGGAAAGTTCTGGATTCTCCATCTCTTGATATCTTCACATCAAGACTGAATGCTTCTTTGAAAGATATGCTTTAATCAAACACAAGTTATTGGACTCAATACAGGAGTAACTAGATGAAATTCTATGGCCAGGAGGGCAGCTTAGATGATCTAGTGATCCCCTCTGGCGTTAAACTCTGTGAATCTATTTCTCCTATAGGCTGTGAAAGAAGAAAGAGAGAAAGATTATTATTATTATTTTATTATTATTTTCTGTTTTTAAATTCTTGGGAGGCACTAGGACTGTGATAATGGGGACCACATATGTATGCAGATAGATAGCAGAGAAATGTACTCCCTACCTTAAAAAGAAATAATCTTAAACATGAAATATAATAAAAGGAACATCAAAAATAACACCAATTATTTTTTCCTTTAATTATCACAGTTGTTACAGCTGTCAAGTGAATTATAACCTCTTAAACATGCCAATTTTGAAAGTACTTTAGATTACAAGCAGAAGATGACAAGGGAATAAGAGTAATTGGAATTAAATTTATACAGTGGTGAATTCTCAGTTTAATGTTGTCTAAATGGATTCTAATATATTGAAACTGCCAGAAACTTACACAGGATCATGGATAAACATAGTAGAAATGTGCTGTATAATGTAAGTAGTGCTGCACCAAACTTTTGTAACAAGAGTCTGACCCAATTTATAGTCCAAATCAGGCATCGGTTCACACTGAATTCCATGATGGTTCATGAACCTTTTGGTGAACATGGCCTGAAAGTCAAGCTGAAAGGGAGCATAATAGTGTGGCGGGATGTAAGTGTTTTGGAGGTTTTGGTTTTGTTCTGCAGTGACATTAATTCTTTAGTTTTCATAAGGTGAAAAACCTCACATGAGATTGGGAGAGAAGGGTCATACGTCAACTCTCTGAAGGGATAGTGGCCCAGCCTGTTGCACTGTTATTAGTTTATATATATCATAGTAGTGCCAGTCAAGGTCAGTGCCCCATTGTGCTGAGTACCTACACATATACATAGGAAGAGGCAGTCCCCACTTGAAGATCGTGCTGTCTAAATAGACAAGACAGGCAATGGGGATATAGAGGCAGAGAGATCATAGAATCATAGAATATCAGGGTTGGAAGGGACCCCAGAAGGTCATCTAGTCCAACCCCCTGCTCGAAGCAGGACCAATTCCCAGTTAAATCATCCCAGCCAGGGCTTTGTCAAGCCTGACCTTAAAAACCTCTAAGGAAGGAGATTCTACCAACTCCCTAGGTAACGCATTCCAGTGTTTCACCACCTTCATAGTGAAAAAGTTTTTCCTAATATCCAATCTAAACCTCCCCCACTGCAACTTGAGACCATTACTCCTCGTTCTGTCATCTGCTACCATTGAGAACAGTCTAGAGCCATCCTCTTTGGAACCCCCTTTCAGGTAGTTGAAAGCAGCTATCAAATCCCTCCTCATTCTTCTCTTCTGCAGACTAAACAATCCCAGCTCCCTCAGCCTCTCCTCATAAGTCATGTGTTCTAGACCCCTAATCATTTTTGTTGACCTTCGCTGGACTCTCTCCAATTTATCCACATCCTTCTTGTAGTGTGGGGCCCAAAACTGGACACAGTACTCCAGATGAGGCCTCACCAATGTCGAATAGAGGGGAACGATCACGTCCCTCGATCTGCTCGCTATGCCCCTACTTATACATCCCAAAATGTCATTGGCCTTCTTGGCAACAAGGGCACACTGCTGACTCATATCCAGCTTCTCATCCACTGTCACCCCTAGGTCCTTTTCCGCAGAACTGCTGTCTAGCCATTCGGCCCCTAGTCTGTAGCGGTACATTGCATTCTTCCATCCTAAGTGCAGGACCCTGCGCTTATCCTTATTGAACCTCATCAGATTTCTTTTGGCCCAATCCTCCAATTTGTCTACGTCCTTCTGTATCCTATCCCTCCCCTCCAGCATATCTACCACTCCTCCCAGTTTAGTATCATCCGCAAATTTGCTGAGAGTGCAATCTACACCATCCTCCAGATCATTTATGAAGATATTGAACAAAACTGGCCCCAGGACCAACCCCTGGGGCACTCCACTTGACACCGGCTGCCAACTAGACATGGAGCCATTGATCACTACCCGTTGAGCCCGACAATCTAGCCAGCTTTCTACCCACCTTATAGTGCATTCATCCAGTCCATACTTCCTTAACTTGCTGACAAGAATACTGTGGGAGACCGTGTCAAAAGCTTTGCTAAAGTCAAGAAACAATACATCCACTGCTTTCCCTTCATCCACAGAACCAGTAATCTCATCATAAAAGGCGATTAGATTAGTCAGGCATGACCTTCCCTTGGTGAATCCATGCTGGCTGTTCCTGATTACTTTCCTCTCATGCAAGTGCTTCAGGATTGATTCTTTGAGGACCTGCTCCATGATTTTTCCAGGGACTGAGGTGAGGCTGACTGGTGATAAAGTGACTTGCCCAAGGACACATAACAGGTCAGTGGCAGAGGAATAGAATCCAGGCTCCTAGGCCAGAGCCCTCTCTGCTAGACCATACTGCTTCATTGCATTGACACATAACAAGAGTTTTTCATCAATTCAGAGGTTCCCTCCTCTTCTTCCTTTTCCAGGTGGCAGCAGCAGGCTCCCTTCACTCTCTCCTTTTCTACTGCCCAGAGACACACGCCGACCCATCTTAAAGCATATCAAGATATAGCAAGTACAGAGCCATGCTCCAAATGTATGTTATTGGTATAGGTTACTCCGATGCAGTTGAGCAATGAATAGAATTCAGTGGTTTTTGCGCTTGTAGTCCTTTCTGTTGAGCACTAAAGCAGACTTTCCCTTTTGGGACACAAGAAGATCTGAGATTAAGTCCTGGCCTTACTGAAATCAATGGCAAAACTTGCATTGGCGTCAATGGGGGTAGTATATCACTGCTGGAGTGTGCATTCCATTAATTGAGACACAAGATGGCATCACAGTAGTGGATGGGAAAGTGCAATTTTTGTGAGCTCAGAACTGGCAACACCAGGAGAGCCATGAGCAGACTGCATGTTCTGTGTGGGACATTGACTTTTAATAGGAGGGTTCGGTTGTGCATATTTCTATGCAGGTGTGCAAATTTGCAAAGAACCTGGCACTCCTTCTTTGTCCCTTAATGTAGGAGTCATTATTGTTGTTGTTATTTGTATTACTGTAGTGTCTAGGAGCCCTACTCATGGGCCAGGACCCTTTTGTGCAAACACAGAACCAAAAGAATGATGCTGCCCCCAGGATCTTACAATCTAGGTAAAAGACAAGAAACAGCCAGTGGATGCAGCTAGATAGGGGAGTTCAAGGAAACAATGAGATGGTATTGGGCAGCACGATAGGCTGTGGTCTCAGCACACCAGTGGCTTATCCATTGTCAAGTTTTTTGTAGGCATCATTGCAAAGCAGAGCTTTGAGGCGGGATTAGAAGGTGGATAATGAGGTAGCTTTTTGGATGTTCATGGGATGGTCCTCCTAAGAAAGTGGGGGCAGCATGGGAGAAAGCATAATGGGTGTTTTTGATGATTTTGTCCACAGTGATCCAAAAAGCAGATAGAGGGAAAGACTTTGCATGGGGCAGAGGAAGGTTAGGAGCTCTGTTTTAGTAATAATTTAGCTTGAGATAATGGCTAGACATCCAAAAGGATATGACAGAGAGACAGGCTGAGATTTTAGTTTTACCAGCAGGAGCCAGGTCTGGAATAGAGAGGTAGGTCTCTGAGTTGTCAGCAGTGATGCCAGTTGAATTTGTGTTTGCAGATGAGATTACCCAGAGGTAAGGTGTAGAGGGAGAAGAGAAGGGGACCAAGGACAGAGCCCTGTGGAACACCCACAGAAAGACAATTGCACTTCTGACTCTTATCTTTAGCACTAGAACAAACTCCATGTTAGCAAAAAGAGTGGCACTCACCTCTCCATAGTTATGGAGAAGGGGGATAGGACTATGGCATCACCTCTCCCCTCAACCAGCCAACAAGCTGACTTCACAAGGGAGACTGTGTACCCCTGTACTGCCTCCTACTATGTGTTTTGTGGTAAAGACACAACTAAGCCAGAGAATTCAACCAGTACTTTGTACAGTAGGGCTCAGATCCTGGGCAATATCTGAATTTTTCTGTCTGTAACTTTAAGCCACCTGTATACCCCACAAATCATGATCCTGGGGATAGTCTGGAGTCATAAAATAGAACAACCTCATGGCTGATCTTCTGCCTAGATTTCAATAGCCCAGAAAATCATTGCAACAGCTGCGGCTGGCCAGGGCATAGAGACCTTGGGGCCATGTCCCTTTTACTTGGCAAAAGGCCAGGAATGAGTGTGATGTAGGAGTCTACAGTGGTTCTGTGCAACCTAGGGATTCCCCTACATGGAGGAATCTTCAAATGGTTGGCTTAAAATGGTAATGGAGCAGAGCACAGCATGTCAGGGGTCTGGCCCTGGGTGGTGACAGAAACTGCCTCTGAGCAGTGTTACCTTGAAAAATATTCAACTGCTGCTAAAACATGGATTCCCTCAGATGCTAATGAAAGGGAACCTCCTTCCATATGCCCTGGTTTGAGAACTACCATTAGGCACATACTGGGCCAGGCACTACCCCAGGTCATGGCCACAAATTTTCCCAGCCAAAACCCCTGTCCTGGTGTCTTCTATACAAGATGCTGGCAGGGAGGTTGACTCAAGTTACTATCATATATATTATTTAAAAACATAGCTTGAGACCTACACAGGGGCCAAAGTTGCCTGTCTATCTAGTAGTGCATAGGCAGGAGTAATGTCCATGATTAATATTTCATACTTAGCTAAAGTATTAATAGTCTAATAACAACTGCATCACTTTGCATTCATAGTTCTCACCAGATTTTTATTTCTAATTTATGGTCAGTAAGATTTCAGAATGGAGAGAAAGCGCTAACTTCAGATTATATGATTTCTGGATGGCTGCCAAATGTCAGAGTAAACCTGACAATGCCATCTAAAGGCCCAGGACACAGTATGCTCAGAGGAATAATGAAAAGATGATTTTATGGAATTATATTATGACACTGTGTGAATCAATTTTAATTAAGGAACATTGTCTTCGTCAGCTGTGATTAATCTGGAAATATTTGAAGCTCCCAGGCTTGAAGGATATACATATTTTTAAATGGACTAGAGATGTGATGCCTCTTTTACAGAGCATGAGTTTGGGCATCTAATGCAGAGCACCTAAATCCTTGTAAATTGTTATTGAATGCTTTTGTTACCATTGTTTCATTCACAGCTCTGAACAAAGGAAAGAACAGGAGACTGATCCCACTGGCCATAGCTAGAATCAGGCCTGTAAAGTCATGTAGCATATGGTACCCTGCTAGCAGTTGATTCCTTTTATTTTTTTTTAAAAAGAACATTTTTTTACTTTCTAAGCCTGTTTAAAGTTCTCAGTGGGCAGGATAAATATTAATCAGAAGTTTGAATTAATGACAATGATTTTATATTTATATAGGACCTTTCATTCTGAAGGCTCAAAGCACTTTACATAGGTGTGTACAAAGAATACCAAGGGATTATTTTAATCCACCAATGAAATGCATCTGCTTTTGGGGTAAAATGCAGCAAATAATTTAACAGCACACAACAACAGTACATGAGAGTTTTAAACAGCAGGGGAGGAATAGCTTTTCTTATTGAAAGAGGGGTAGGTAGGCAGAATGGAATTAGCCAGTTGGAATTTGGCTGGTACATTGTGCTCAACGTTCCTTACCCTTGTTGAGAATGCAATGGAATCTTTGGAGTCTATGCTACAGAGTTGGGTACTGTAGAAATAGCTCAGATTCGTTAAATCAGGGTTTTGTTTTCAATCTCATTTGAAAGACATCATCTCCAGCTGCATAGCAGCACTGTCTTAACACCAGGAAGAGATTGGTTCACTGGCAACTCACAAGGAAAAAGATCACGTGTTCATTCACGCCCTACTGCTCTATGGCTAGCTCTGCCAGGCATCTAATGTCATCCTAAAGAATAGAGAGGGTTAGTCCTCATGCTATCGTGAATGAGCCCTGCCTTTCTGTAAAACGGAGACCCAGCCAATAAGATGGCCCGCTTGTGTTGTTGTTTGGATTGCAGTGCTTTTCTGCGTCTACTTTGGGATCAGGAAGTCATTGGGGGGGGATGTGTTTTAGGATATATTTTTAGCCGATTGAAAGCTAATGAGACAGGAAAAGCTCAGTTCTTCTTTATGAAATGTACAGTTTGTATTGTTTCAGTACTTACAATTCTGCCTAAGCTCTACATCAGATGTTCACTATTTTTTACTCTACTACAGTGTATCCGTTTTCTGCCCCGCTTTGCATTCTGTCCAAATGATGACAAATCCAGCTCAGATTTCCTTTTATTATTATTATTATTTATTATGAAATGTTGAAATAAAGAGACATGAAAACGGTCCAGAAGGCTGATGTATTAAGTTAGTCTAGAAAAGTACAGTGCCTATAAAGTAATAGATAAATTAGTTTAAAAATGGTAAGCCCCTGTTATACTAATAATTTGACAGAAAGTGTCCCTCATTCTAGATGGATGATGATGGCTGGCTTTTCTGAGATCAAAGGTTCGTTCCTGGGTTCGGATTGCTCCTAACGTGCTGCATGATCGTGCCACTGTAGGGCTCCTATAAGTGACACACCTATTAATGGAAAAGCCTTTTATTAAGCTTTTGCAATCTCTAATGTTAATTACTGCAGTTAATTAATGAAACTGCAAGTAGAGTTCAACTGAGGGTTTTCTAAACTGTTAATGGGGCTTCATTAATAATGTGAACGACTGTCTACTGGGAATTAACTGGCAACCATGAGAATTATTACATGTAGGACCTCAGTTTGAACTTGTATGACTCCTGCTCAGATAAATCACTCATGTCACCCAGACGCTAAGGGTCAGTTTCTATGCTGTACCACAGCTCTGGGCAGAGGCAGCTTTAAAGTCACTTCACTAGCTTGAGCAGTTGTAACTCTGAATACACTGCAGGAGCAGATCTTTTTCAGGGTAGACCCTTCTTTAAGGCCAGAACAGTGGCTTAACAACAAACCTCAAGTGCAAATACAAAATCACTCACCGCTTTTTCGTAATTAGACTGGGTAGATATTCAGCCTCAAAAATACGACACAGCACAGCAGGTCTCATCCCTGTAACTGGTACATCTTCAAGTGATATCCCGACCTGTAACTTTAATTGCGCACATTAAAAGAACTGTAATTGTTTCAGAACAGAGCAACATAGGCACTTAGGTTCTGATCCTGCAAACACCTACACACATACTTGACTTTAAGCATGTGGGTAGTCTCATTGACTCATTTCTACTGTTCATGTGAGTAGGGTTAAGCAGGTGCACACACATTTACAGGTTTGGGGCCTCAGCTAAACAACACAGGCTGCTGAGAGCACATCACTTGAATGTTTTGCTCTCTTTGCTGGCTTCCCTTTGAACACTGGATCAAATTCAAGGTCTTGATCCTCATTTTCAAAATCCTCCATGGGAATGGCTCAAGTTACCTAAGGAACTTATCACTCCTTGTGAGCAAGACCTCTTATGACAGCTAGTGCACCGTAACATGGAAATGTCAACCTCAAGAAGTGAGACCTGTTTGTGCAAGAGACAGCTTTCTGGGCAACTTTCAGAAGAGATCAGAATGACCAGGAACCTCCATGTATCTTCAGAATGAAATGTAATACAGTCTGTCTCCCCTCAGTGACCCCATCAAAATCACATTTCCCCTCCCCACAAAACCCCATCCCAAATAATAATAATAAAAAGTAATGAAGCTAACATAATCTTTGTAAGCCATCAGTTTCTTCACTTTACCTATATGTTACTTCCCTGCTCCCCTCCCATTTGTCTGGTCTACTTACATTGTAGGTATTTTGGGATTGGAGAGGTCTATTAATTTGTTTCTACAGTTCCTAAGTAAGTTCCTAGCTTACTGCAGAAGGGCCTCTGTTTACATAGATTATAAACTCTCTGGAGCAGGAAACTTCTTTATGTTATGTGTTTGTACAGTGAGGTCCTGGCCTCTTAGGAGAAGGGCTCCTAGATAGTACTTCAATGGAAATTAATATTAATAGGTATTATTTTATATATTTTAAGGCCAAAGGAACTATTATGTTCATCTTGCCCAACATCCGGCATAACACAGGCATATACGCCAAGTAATTTCTGCATAAAAATGAATAATGTTCTTGTTTGAGTTCTAGGCACTCCCATAACACAAATAAGAATTAACAATAATCATGATATTATATGTTTTAAAACTTGCTAGAGAATGGGTGAAGGAAGAGGATCTACAAATATCTTCTTATGTTCACTTTGATGGGCACAGTGTTAGTAGACAGAAAGACCAGTAAATTGGTGGAATGTTGGTCAAGTGCTGACCAGTTTGCACTGGTCTGTCGCAAAAAAATAAGGCCTTTCAGAGGAAGGACTTCTTGAAGTGATGAAATAACATGAGTGTTTTGGGCACAGGCAAGTTGTGTAATTGGGGAAGCACTTTCGGGTAAATTGGTAGGTCAAGTTAACCCTAGTTCTTTACGATTTTGAACCTCTTGAAACAGTATCCCTACAAAAGCTGTTGAAAAATGGGAAATTGGGAGAAAAAGTCAGAATATTAGAATTTTCAGCAATATTCAGCAATATTTCCTTTCAACCTTATCATTTCTATATTATATTACAGTCAAAATACTAAAGTCAAAACAAAACCTTTTGATGATTTCCCTTCAAAAATTTCAGCGCAATTGATACTCTCTCACAAAAAGCTTCAATTTCTTGAATCTGTATTTTCTGATGGAAAACTGTTTGGTCGGAAAATTTTCAATGAGTTCTAATATCTACAATTCACTCTTCATTCAGCAGCGTACTGTGTAATCATGCAAGCATGTTCACCTGAGGCATTTAGGTGTTCAGAAACTGCAGAGACAGAGTGATACAAATGCTTACAAAGAGATTCAGATAGGTTGGACAAAATACTAGCTAATATAATATTGGGATCAACCCTGCATTGCTACTGGTATGGACAAGATGACTGAATAGGTCTTTTCAGCCTTTGGCTACTAGGAACAAATTATCACCACTTTGTATCTAGCAAATGAGAAATCGGAACTTGGGATTTTTTTCCCCACAACAAACCTGTGCTATGTTATTTGTAACTTTCTGGGTAATTGTGATTCGCAGCACTCACAGCCCCCAGACTCTTCCAGTTGTGCAGTGCGGTAGCAACTTGCTGCTCTCAGTTATGATTCTTTTCAGAGAAATTCAATCAAGTGAGCATCTGAAGGATTATGGACTAAATCATGCTCAATCATAAGTGTACAGGACAGAATTGAGAAGGATTTAGCCCTATAAATGAGCTAAGAAAAAAGAAGCTGTGATAAAAGTCATGTGTATTCCAGCAGGTAGCTTTATGAATTAAGGACTCGTTTAAAGGTTTGGGAAGTGCATTCCTTTCTCTCTTCTTTTCTTTCAAAAGGAGAACTTAATTGCTAGGCATCTTTTGCTAAACTTTCAAGAGATGAGGTAATAAATGTGACTTGGGTTCCCACTGTGGGGTGTAGCTTGGCTCTGGCTTTTACTGAGATAGCAAGATGGGCTAATATTCGAACATTACCCTGGGCAGCATTATTATGTCAATAGTGTTCCTAGCCTTTGGCTCATTTTCTCTCTGGATAATTTAAATCAGCACTATTAACAGATGCCTAATCCATGTATAACCGGAAGAGTCTATTCAGAGTAGATGCTAACCTCATGAAATACTACCACTGTGCTGATATGACAAATGGACCACTTCCTTCTGATTTCTGCTGTGTTAAATTGCATAAACTGTCAAATTGCAAAGTAGGGTACCTACAGCTAAGGACGCAGAGATTTCCCAGATGCTGTGATGGGAAATAGGACAGCCATGCCATCTTTGTTGACTCGAACATACAAATAAATGGATTACCATCCTGCTAATGAATCTGACCAGAAATAAGACCGAAATAAACTAAATGAGGACTAAAGTAGAATAAAGAGTAATATGCCTCGGTTAGACTGAACTGACAGACACCAGGGCTTAATATTGTCTTGAATCATTCAGGTGATACAGGATATTTCAACGATTATATGATGCACTAAGAACTTCACTGAGGCATTTTCCTTTCTGCCTGTTTATTTATCAATATTATTGTTATTATATATCATTAGAAGGATGGCTTTGTGGTTAACACATTGGAATGGGGCTTAGATTTCCTGTATGACTTCAGAAAAGTCACATCATCTCTCTGTGTCCTACTCCCAGATGGATAACGTGGGGACAGTTCCCTTTCTTCCAGGTGTCATGAGGATTACTTCATTATTGTTTCTGAGGTACTCAAATAATATGGTGGTGGAGACTATAAACTCACCAAGAGAGACAGAGAGATGTGGGCCTAACAGAAATCAAGGAAGATAATTTTGGGTTGGTGTGGAGTGAGATGGAAAACAGGGAGTCCAGAAAAGAGAAGGGCTTGGTGAGTATGGTGGAAGATGACCACAGCAGGAACAAATATTTTAGCTGAAGTATCAGCATGAAAGGGATTGATTTTTTAAAAGATCCTGTAGAGAAATAAATAGCAGGATTTGGCTAATGTGCTACTCTGGATCAAGTACCAGTGCTTTCTAAAACCACCATGAAATCTAGAATTTATGGTTATCTGCGGGGGAAAGCTACTCACGGAATAAGGTGCTGTGAAGTGTGAATAACGGAAGCTGAACTTGGTCCTGAGTTAGTAGTCAAGCCCATTTTTTGCTTTAGTAACTTAGCTCACAAATTTCAATTGAGGTCACTTACTTAGGAGTCTAAAAATGCAGCTTTTAGTGCCTAATTTTAATCTCTCATGTTTGAAAATGTTGGTCTAAAGTTGTTATATATTCTGAGTTTTAATATAGCAAGGCTGTATTTTTATTGTAGATAGTGTGTATTAGTCTGAATTCTTCCATATGTATTTGGGAACGGGGGAAGGCTGTACTGAGAGGAAATAGGAATAAGAACATAGTCAACGACCTAATTCTAACTTAGAGAGATAAGATGGGTGAGATGATATCTTTTATTGGACCAACTTCTGTTGGTGAGAGAGACAAGCTTTCGAGCTTCCATGGAGCTCTTCTTCAGGTCACCTGTCCAGGACTGGCTCTAGGCACCAGTAAAGCAAGCACGTGCTTGGGGCACAGTTCCAGGGGCGGCATTCTGGACACCCTTTTTTTTTTTTTTTTGCTTGGGCAGTTGTGTTTGGGGTGGCAAAACACCAGCCAGCCCTGCACCTGTCTTTCTAATATCCGGGGACCAACCCAGTTACAACACTGCACATAATCCTAACTTAATAGCCAACCTGCCTCTTCTGATAAAATCTAACTGGGGCTGAATTTCCCATGCACTGGTTATGCTGACTATCTTTTAACACCAGAGCCAAGCATACTATGGCTTTGTAAACAGGTAAAACAGGTTCAAAGAGCAGGCATAGAGTACAGTATATTATGTAATGCCCAGCAGGTGTTCAGTACTCAAAGGGACAAGCTACAAATCAATTATCTCCAAATACCATGGCCAAAAACTCCTCCTCTTCTCACTTACCAGCAACAGATCCATTTAAATAACAACACCCAAAGCACAAAAGCAAAATAAAGCCTAGTGAAAGTCTATTTCAATGAGGATTGTGCATCATCAAAATTTTTTCCTACTGTACTTCTTCAATAAATTCTTTTTCCCTGATGTAGAGATCAAGAATTAATCATCCTGTTATATAAAATGCATACTCCATGGGGAGGAGGCATAAAGCATGCACGAGATGGATGGATTTTTCTAGGGTAAGGTCACCCTGAGGGGGTGAGTGAATAGGGAAAAGAGCTCACTGAGTGATTACTGTTTCCAGAACCACTGGAGAATTTCAGGCTTGATGCAATCCTAGAGCCTGTGATTTTCAATTAACTCCTTGCTTCTGTGGATTTGTAATTATTGAAATGTATGTTGGGACATTGTTTTCACGATCCCCAGCATAAAACCCTCACTATGGAAAAAGAAAAGGAGTACTTGTGGCACCTTAGAGACTAACCAATTTATTTGAGCATAAGCTTTCGTGAGCTACAGCTCACTTCATCGGATGCCATACTGTGGAAACTGCAGAAGACATTCTATACACAGAGACCATGAAACAATACCTCCTCCCACCCCACTCTCCTGCTGGTAATAGCTTATCTAAAGTGATCACTCTCCTTGCAATGTGTATGATAATCAAGTTGGGCCATTTCCAGCACAAATCCAGGTTTTCTCACCCTCCTCCGCCCCCCCCCCCACCACACAAACTCACTCTCCTGCTGGTAATAGTCCATCCAAAGTGACCACTCTCTTTACAATGTGTATGATAATCAAGGTGGGCCATTTCCAGCACAAATCCAGGTTTTTTCACCACCCCCCTTCCCCTCTCTGGTCACCCAATTACAGACATGAAGGTCGCTATCTTACAACAAAAAAACTTCAAATCCAGACTCCAGCGAGAAACTGCTGAATTGGAATTCATTTGCAGATTGGATACTATTAATTTAGACTTAAATAGAGGCTGGGAGTGGCTAAGTCATTATGCAAGGTAGCCTATTTCCCCTTGTTTTTTCCTACCCCCCCCCCCCCCAGACGTTCTGGTTAAACTTAGATTTATGCTGGAAACGGCCCACCTTGATTATCATACACATTGTAAGGAGAGTGGTCAGTTTGGATGAGCTATTACCAGCAGGAGAGTGAGTTTGTGTGGGGGGGGGGGGGGTGGTGAGAAGACCTGGATTTGTGCTGAAAATGGCCCACCTTGATTATCGTGCACATTGTGGGGAAAGTGGTCGCTTTGGATGGGCTGTTACCAGCAGGAGAGTGAGTTTGTCTGTGTATGGGGGTGGGGGGGGTGAGAAAACCTGGATTTGTGCTGGAAATGGCCCACCTTGATTATCATACACATTGTAAAGAGAGTGGTCACTTTGGATGGACTATTACCAGCAGGAGAGTGAGTTTGTGTGTGGGAGGGGGGGGCGGAGGGTGAGAAAACCTGGATTTGTGCTGGAAATGGCCCAACTTGATTATCATACACATTGTAAGGAGAGTGATCACTTTAAATAAGCTATTACCAGCAGGAGAGTGGGGTGGGAGGAGGTATTGTTTCATGGTCTCTGTGTATAGAATGTCTTCTGCAGTTTCCACAGTATGCATCCGATGAAGTGAGCTGTAGCTCACGAAAGCTTATACTGAAATAAATTGGTTAGTCTCTAAGGTGCCACAAGTACTCCTTTTCTTTTTGCGAATACAGACTAACACGGCTGTTACTCTGAAACCTGTCACTATGGAAAGCTTTTGTGTTTGACAGCTGTCTTCAGGTGCTAGGCTTGATGCAGAGCCTCGTACATGGTTACCTTAGTGCAGGATAAGATAAGATTTCTGGTTCCAGGTGCATTTTACATTTCAAAAAAGAAAGGAAAAGGGAAGAGAATAATGGGAATAATCATAATATAACATTAGGAGAGGCTCAGATGGGAAAATATATGGGGAGAAGAGTGAATAGCAGTATACAGAGGTCTGTATTCTGATCACAATTACAACAGTGTAGATACAGAACAACCCCATTAGCAACAGTGGATTTATTCTGGATTTCCACTGGTACCAGTATAACTGAGATCAGAATCTGGTTCAAAGGGAGCCAACTGAGAAGAAGAAAAAGAGGAGATGTAGCAAAGCTGCAGAAAGATGGAGGAGACAGATGGATGAGGAAATAAAAGAAAATTAAAAATAAAAGATGAGGGTTTTTTTGAGTCAGAAAAAACTAAAGAGAACAGGAAAAGAGGACATTTTAAGGTGCACCAGGCAGCTACAAAGTCTCCAGTGTGTTTAAATTTCTGTAAGTTCAAATTTCTGACAGCCTGCAGTAGCACGTTAGACACATACGGTAGTTTTAATTAAGTAATTAAGGAGCTTGATGAGGAAGGCAAGGATTTGAGAATTTAAAATATTCGGGAGTGTGTAGACAGCTGAATCTTTTTCTCAGGTGTATCTGATGTTAGTTACATAATGATTAACCTTGAATGAAATCCTGCAGTCCTCACACAGTCCCTTGTAGATAATGAGAATTGTGACTACGTTAAGACTGAGAAAGGACTGCAGGATTTTACTTCTAGGTAACAAACACAAAGACCGATCCTATAGTTCTTAAGCAGGAAGGAGTCTCTTATTGGAGAGCTTTGCCTATGTAAAGACTGCAGGATTTAGGCCAAAATGTGCATGCAGGAACCAAATAGATTCAACTGAAGAGCATTCATCTAATGAAGGCAAGGACATAAGGACCAGTATCTATAGGATGAGTGGTTTGTGGTGTACCCAGAAGATATTAGTCAGATACTCCTACTTTTTATGAGACAATAAATTGGCCTAATTTTAAAAAGTGACCAGGGATTTTGGGTGCCCAACTCGAGACCTGGTTTTCAAAAGGCAGCTGCTCAGCACTGCTCGAAAATCAAATTCTTTTAAGGCATATCAAGCCAGTTACTCAAAAATTAAGACACTAAAATTGCTAGTCACTTTTGACAATCTTGGCTTTTTTCAGCATTGTTTATAGGGAAATAATTGTGTTCTATTTAATTCTATAGCAGATTCTCAGAAGATCTCTTTTATGATTTATCCAATCTAATAGTCTGTCCAGAAAGGGAAATGTAGGTAAGCAAATGAATGATCCAAGTGCGCTTACAGTTGTACAGCTTTCTTGTTCCTGTCACCGTTTCATTGTCATAGCTCATTGTTCCTTTTTGTGTGTGAAGTCACTAGGAGCTGCATATGAAGAATTCGCATAAGAAGAATTTGGTTCTATGATAGGTAGTTTCTCTTGAGAAACAGCATGGTCTCATGGTTTTATCACAATAAAGGGAGCTAAGAATTTCTGGGTTCTAATGCTGAATATCCCTTTGTGGTAAGGTGATCATATTTCTGTACTAATTAATAACAATTAGGATAGCAAAATACTTATAGAAATAACAACACTGAACTTTTAAAATGATACTACTGTCAGTTTCTGACTCAACAGTAACACATACATCTTTCTCAGAGTGGAGCATTTTTTCCAGTAATTTAGTGTCCTGAATGAGTCTATTGTGAAACACTGAATACATGTATTTAACATTCACTTTGAGCAAATGAAGAGTTTTGATAGTGTCTACATTCAATTCAGCTTTTTCTTCACTCCAAACATTGTTCATTACACTGAACACTCATTCCAATGAACTGTTTGTTTTGTAACACAGAGCAAATTCTTCTTGATATAGCAATGTGATGGGGCATCTACCCCACACTGGCCCATAAGGGGTTAATAGAGCCCTAGGGAGGCTGCGCAGGAAGTAGCCAATTACAGAGGGGCTGCAAGGAGCAGCCAATCAGGGCCGGGCTGGCCCATATAAGAAGGGCTGCAGAGCAGAACAGCTTCAGTTGCTCCCTGGAGCTCAAGGAGGAAGAACTTGCTTCCTTGCAGGTTGAAGAAAGCTAGCACCCTGGACACAGCGGTGCTGCTAGCAGGGGACCAGGGGAGCTAGGGAAGAGCTCCTGGCTGGCTGTGGGGATTTTCAGACTGAGGCCCTGAGGCAAAGGTCAAGAAGGTGCTGGGGCTGTAGGAAAGTGGCCCAGGGAAATAGATTGAGAGATTGGAAGGGATGCAGCATGTGGCTGCCATCTATGGGGTCCCTGGGACCCGGAGTAGTGGGTGAGCCCAGTTCTCCCCCCCCCCACTTGCCACTGATGCAGTGGATGGACAGTTGGATTGTGGTACTATCCCCTGGAAGGAGGGAGAAAAGCGTGACACGGGTAGAGGGTGGTGCCATGAAGAGGATGCCGTGGTCACAGGAGCAGAAGTGATGGTGGGCGAGACACCACCGAGAGTTGGCGTACTGACCTGTAGACCTGATCTGCAAGATGATCATCAGGAGGTGCTAGGGTGGTGAGTCCCATCCCATCACAAGCAGTAAACCGCGAACAAACATTTTATAGTTATAAAAATAACATAAAGTTTTGACTGATTAAATGAAAAACTGGGACACTTCTGGTATCACCAAAATAGTTCCTGAGGCATCAGGACATCATATAAAAAAGCACAGAGATCCCAGTCAAACCAGGACACGTGGCCTCCTACTGGCCTTTGGTAAATCTCTTACCCACTCTTTCTCAATTTTCCCATATGTACAACAAGGAAAATACAGTATAGGTGAGAATAAGGAGTAATTAGTTAATAACAGAGAAAAGAAAAGGAGATATTATGTGAATAGTATTTTCTAATATCAGATCAATTGGAAAATTCTAGAGAAGCCCAGTGTGATACATGCCTAATGAAAACTGGTTTGTTAATCATTCTGCATATCGTGTTTCATAAGATATTAATTAGAAAAATAAAGCAGTAAAGGCAATACAATTTTCAGTCATGTTGTACTTGGATCTATGAAATTAATGTTTTTATTTCTAAATGTGTTGATTCTTTTTTTTCAGTTTTGAGAATCTTTAGCAACAGTGTCCAACATTTTCAGAGCAGTGTCTCCATTAGAAAAAAACAAAAGTCACGTTAGCTCTTTCTCTTTACAAAGAAATGCTCTTCAGAAGCAAGTAGTCCCCTCCAAACGCCAAACCCATCCTATCTAGTTCCTAGCTCCCAGGGAGTTTTCTTTTTTTCCATCAAAATCAGATATTCTCAAATTGAGAGCATTGGGATGTGATCTCACACATTTAATAGTCCTCTCATATCTCTAAGAGTCTGCTCCTGTTGAGGGCTCTCAGCAACTCACAGTAGGCACGCAGCACCTGACAAGATCAGGCTTTTAGATAGCTCCTTAGAAACCAGTCTTTGTGCATGAGATTCTAAAGGTCAGGGATTTGCAAGGTCTGCAGGGCCTGGTGAAAACTTTTATGATAATACATTGTGGAAGCACTATTGGGCCTGCAAAGTCTTTCAGATTTTTGAGGTATTTCTAGCACCCTTCCCAACTAGAACATGCCTCCTAAAATTCCTCTGAAATGCATATGTGTTAAACAGTATATATATTATGGCATCTCTATGTGCCAGGGGTATGTGTTTAATGGGAATCTAGTTTATAATCAGTGTAGCAGTTACTGTCCTTTGCAGGGCGCGGTATGGAGACATGTTGAGTCTTGTAAAGTCATCTATATTGCATTAAATTGTGTCATGCATCACCTCAAAGGTTACTATATTCACTTTATCATAGGTAGCAGATCCAGTCAGTTCATACCTTCTCATTAGAATTCCATCAAGGAGAGTTAATAATTGTACACATTTAATGAAAGTTTGTAGGCAATTTTTAAAATAGGGCCTGATGCACTTGGGAGCGAGGGCAGTTGCTTTATATATGAAAGAGGGTTTAGAACAAAGGAAGAGAGGTTTTAATGAGGATTTGATGTACTGGAGCTAAAAGACAAGCGAGCAATCAGAAAGAATACTTCTCTGGCTGTGAGAAGTGGTTGTTTTTGAAATATCATTTAAGCAAATTATTCACTAATTAACCATCTAAGACAATTATTATTGATTTTGAACAGTTTCCATTACAACTGTCAAGGTACATTACATAGACACAAGGTTTGCTTCATTTCTCCACTTCTGGGGTGGGATTAAGCTTCCATTGTAGGTGCACCAGCAACATTAAACAACATTTTTAGTACAGAAATGAAAATGAAGGATGAATACTGTATCCAAATGAAGAAAAATGTAGATAGGAAGAATGCTATTACCAAAGCTTCAACTAGACGAGGACACTGGAGTTAGCAAGGCTGCTGTTGCCAGAACTGCCATAGGACCTATAATCCTTACAAAAGTAGCTATGTGCAGTCCTTGGTTCCCAGTCTCATTAGAAATTAAACATCACAGGGTTATAAAAAAGCATACTGCAGGAGTGCAGCTGGGGGTAGGTTATACAATAATTCAAACCAAACCATATGGAACTACTGACATGAGTGGCGGCCATCATCACTCCAATCACTGAACCTGTATGTTTTAACCTTCTCACTCACCTTCTAACCAGTTTTTATCTTTTTTTTTAATTGTAATACTTCCAGCACACAGACTGTGTCTTCTGTGTTTGGAAATAAGAATACATAGTCTTGATATTTGATGCAAGTTCTCTGAACAGTTGAAAGAGCTGATTGAAACACACCAATTTATTTTCACAGAGAACTTTGGGGGGTTTTAATTCCCCATGAAAATTCTCCTATTTCCAACATTTTTCCGAAACCAAAAACTGAAACATATTTGTCTTACAAAAAATGGTTTTACTTAAAAAATATTTTGGTTTTTGGAAACAACCCAAACATTTTTAGCAAAACACAAATTCCACAAAAAATTATTTTTCAGTTTGTCAGTTAAAAAAACAAACATGTTTTACCAATATTTAGGCAAGGGCCAGGGAAATCTAGCAGGGACACTGGTGCTACATTGCACAAGAGGGTGATGAGGTTTTGAGATGAGATTCTAGCAGGGACAGTGGTGCTACGTTGCACAAGAGGGTAAGAAGGGTTGGGAGGAGAGTAGTAGATTTTCCCATTTGTGTACTTTGGGGGCTTTGTATCTGCCACTCTAACAGGAGTCACGCTGGCCCAAATGCCTGGAGATTCTGCTGGCCTCCAGACCCCTGGCCTCTGGAAGTAGTCACCAATTCCATCCCCTCCATTCTGCAGCACAATCTTGCCGTAATTATTAAAAATATGGAAACTGATTGTTCAGCATAAAAGGCGAGGGAGCCAAGACAGTGCAACATTTAGGCTTTATTCTTGCCTCTATGTATGCTGTAATTTTCATCAAGCACTTCCTGAAAGCAGAGTTCTCTCAGTCCCTAGCCATTACTCTATATCAGTGTTGCTCAAACTTTTTCAGTCACACCCCCCCTTTGCCAATAATGTAATCTGTCTGCACACACACACACTGTGCAGCCAAGGCTTGGTCAGTCATTGAGTCAGGCTCAAGGAATTGGGGATGGAGGAGCAGCTGGGGCTAGAGGTAGAGTTGTTCTGGGGGGTGGAGAGGGAATGACGGCAGAGCTGGGCTGGGGGTGAAGCAATGGGAAGAGTGGAGCTTTGGCTGGGGGAGGGGAGGGAATGAGGGCAGGATTGGGCTGTGGGCAGAGCAGGGGCGGAGTGGAGTGGTGGCTGGTGTTGGAGCTGGTCTGGGGTGGAGCGGGGCTGTGGTCCCTTCTTGCACCCCCTGCAGTGTTGCTTCATGCCCCCTTCGGGGGGTGCAACCCACAGTTTGGGGACCACTGCCCTCTACATAAGCACTCTGTGGTACTATAAAGCTGTCTGATCAAACAATGTTATTGTCTCCTTTAAATGAGAAGTGGCTGATCCAAACTCATTGTAAATAAATGGTTAAAAAACTTTGGTTAACTCAGATAGAAGTCTGCCCAGTGCTAAATTGTGCCCTTCCAGAATGTTGAGTGCAGTAGAACTCAAGCTTCTGAAAACCAGGAAAAACAGAGTTTAGATAAAGGCCCATGTAACCTTAACTCTGCCCCCGCAAGAGCTGACAGTAGCCACTGGGAATTATCTGCGTGCGCTCCAGCTGCATTCATTCTGTTAGACATGGTTATATTGAATAGTGGAGGAATATGGTGGGGCGGCTTGGAAGAGCTGTGATTGTGCTTTGAGGAGTTCTGGGTCTCAGTCCCCTATGTGTGTTACAAAGGAAAGAGTTGCTTTGTACACTGAGGGTCAAGTCCGCATCATTTCAACACAGACTTGTGTGGGTCGTGTCAGTTGCAGGGCATTGGGGTCTTCTTGCCATGAGTATTGTCAGTAGTGAGGATGTGAGAGCAGTCTGTGGATTTAATGGTGGGTGAGGGAAAGTATAGGTGTAGGCAGTGCCCTGTGTGCAAGTGTGATGAGCTTGTAAAAGGGTCTGAAGTGGTTGTTTAATTTTGCAAGTGTGGCATTCTGTTGGGGGAATAGGCTCAGTGTTTGCGTGCAGAGCAAGTGCAGGTAGCAGCTGTCCATCACAGTGAATGAGCAGAGTGGAAGGGTGTGTGTTCTCGATGTATTGGAACATTGCTCAAAGGGGGCAGAGTTAAAGTTGCTGGGCGTTCACCTTAACTCTGTGTTTGCTGCTTTTCAGAAGTTTGAGTTTTGCTAACTCGATGTTCTGAGAGAGCACGAGCTACCCCTGGGCAACCTTAGCTATGTGTCAACAATGCTTTTTGCCATTTCATTGTTTTTTAAACTGATACCGACAGAGAAATGTTTGTTGGTAGGAGTTAATGGCAGTTAGACAGTTGTTCTCACCTAGGTTTGCAACTGATAAGCTGCTGTGGCTAGGTAATAATAAAAAGACCTAGCTTTTGCACAGTGCTGTTCATCAGTAGATCTCAAAGAACTTTACATCATTATCCCTATTGTATGGATGGGAAACTGAGGCATGGAGAGACAAAGGGACTTGCCCAGAGTCACCCAGTGGCAGAGCTAGGAATAGTCCCAGTCCTGCAGTCTTTCCACTCAACCTGGATGTGGTTGTTGTGTGATTCCTTAGTGCCCCTCCGCCCTCCTGTACATTTTGTGAGAGTGGAATGGGGATAATGTTGATGCTTGGAAATCTTTGCAATGTGTCATTGCTAACAGGGCCAGTGAGAGAAACCTCGTCCATGATCTGTGTCTCAAAACATTGTCAGTTTTGTTTCCTGGTTGTTATTGTAACTTCAAACACGTGAAAGAAGACTGATGTATGTCTCTCCTCCTCCATCCCCTTCCCCACCTGCATCAGGGAGCCACTCCCCCACCCCTCAACATTTCCAGCTCCTCCTCCCCTTCTCATCCCATTGCACTATTAGTTGGCGCTGTAGAAGACATTAACATAAAAAGTTGTTCCTTGCTGTCTCCTGCCCTATGTTGCTCCATGCACTTATCAGAGGCAGTGGCTTAGCGGAGGGCTGCACTCTACCTCTACTCAGCTGCACACTGAGCTAGTCTTCTCACTCGCACTCCCTACCTCCCGATGGGACTGCTGCCCCTGCTTCAGTCAGGCTACCCCAGACATGCTCAAGGGCCACACAGTCCATCCCTCCTCCAAACTGGGTCCCTCCCCCCCACAACCCAGCAAGCTCCTCACCTCACGCAAGGTTGATGTGCATCTTAACTATTCATTTTCTGGATTTCAGAAGTTTTAAATCCCTCCTCTGAACTCCAGATTCCAGCTGACATGAAGGAGCAGGGAGAGCAGTTCAAACTCCCCAAGAGAAGCAGGGTCTCCCCAGAACACACAGAGGGCTGGGAGATGGGCTAAGACACCCCTGGGGGCAGGGCACCCAGCTCCCCATTCCTTGGGAGAGCAGGTGAGGGTCTCAGACACCCCTGGTCCTGGCACAAACATAGAAGGGAAGAATGTGGGGTTGACAAGCACCCCTGTCCTTTTTTCTCTCCCCATCACCCTGTCACTCATCCCCATGTGCCCCTCTCTCCCCCAACCCCTTTCAACTCCTCTACCACCTATCCCTATTTTCCCCTCACCCTGGATGCAGCGCAAGTCCCTCTCACCCCTATTCCCTTCACTTCTCTCCATTAAAATGCCCCTCATCTGCCAGCAAGCATTCATGTCTAATTTTTTTTTTACAAAAAGAATCCCTTTGATTAAATTCCCATCCCTCCACAAAATCCTGCCAGAGACCAATCTTAGCAATATGCCATCCAGTCTTTTCCAAAGTGTTGCCCAAGGTGGGACCCAAATGGACACAGTAGAGCAGCTTGAAAAGACCACTGCCTATCCCCGTGAGCTATCCAGCTGGGGTGAAACTTTGGAGGCTAACAATCCTGTTAACTCCTCTGTTCACCCATGCTCAGTGTAATTCCTTTGGGGTGCAAAGTTAGTGTGTAACTTGTGATGCACTAAAGGGGAGAAGCAAAATCTTTTTGAAATAACCTTTCAATTTGATTTCCCCCAAAGGGCTGGTCAGTGCCATCCACGCTGGTGGGGTAACCCTTGAGTGTTGACACGGTGATGTGATGATTTACACCCTCATTTGATCTCTCTAAGCAAAAAAAAAAAACGTTGCCAGAATCTCTCAATTTTAAGAAAAGCTGTTTTTTGGGGGGGCGGACGTATCTTAGGAATCTTGTGGTCCAATGGCCGTGAACTTGGTGCCCCCATGGGCTACACTGAAGTTCAAGGCAATCTAAGCAAGCGTGTAGATTTTAGAGCACTTCCAAAAATCATGCTTTACATAGAAACATGATCGTAACCTTAACGATAGCTGGGCTGTCACCCTGCTATAATATGGTGGAAAAATATTCACAACCAGAATGACACCACACTGTCATAATTCTGCCAGGAATTTTTATGACTGAATTATAATTCCTATTGGCATCAATCTCTTGCTCAGTACATAAAACTCCCATTAATGTCAATGGGAGTTTTGCCTATGTAAAAAGTCTGGGATCTGGCCCAATACAAGGTCTTCTATAGGAAACTTTGAGAAATCCTTAACTTTAGCATTGCTACTGTGACACTGCAATGTAGCACACTTCCTCTTTGGATGAAGTAGTGTTTTGGACACTTAATTTAGCAGACCTTTGTAGCTGTACAGCTGTGCTGTATTGGAAGGAATTTAACATCAAGTCTGTGAGTACTGACCATTTGTTACAGAGGATCAGAAGAAGAGAGAGTGTATGTGTGTGTATATATATATATAAAATAAAGTAGAATAATGCTATTTATTTTCACAAATTTGGAGTGACTATATAACTCACTAGAATTGCTGAAGTCTGTATAGTCTACTGGGTTCATAATGCAGCGCATGTCAGAGAATTTGTTCATAACTCATCCAAAGCTCAGTTTGATATTACCTGACCGAACAGACTTCATTTAATGCAAAATCCTTTTTTTTTTTTAAAGGAATGGAACATTGACTGATGGCCCTTTGGCAGATTTATTTGTCTCCAAGGGCTGTGAGTTGCATGGGGCTAAGCAAGGGCAACGTTTGGCTCTAAATGACTCTGAATGCCATGCTCCCTTGGCTGAGAGAGACAGAGGGAGCACATAAAAATAAAATGGAGCATGCAATCTTTAAAAGCAGCAGAAGGAGGGACCAGAGCCAAGAGCTTGCAAAAGGCCCCCTTCCCCTCTGAGCCAATTCTACTCAGTAGGTATTGCACAAATTGATGAAGGGGTATGAGGCAGGTTTAGGGAGCAGTTGCTTTTTGTGGCAGAAATAGCTCCAGCATAACCAGAATGAGTTAATCGTGCTGGGAGAGAGAGGAGCTAATGAAGCATTGGTGTAGCAGTAGTGGCCAATACCTCAGCTCTTCAGGGGGATAAATACATGAATTTATGTGGGATGCTCAGATGCTATGGTGGTGGGCCCATGTACTGTAAGTGCCTAAGATAGATCGATGAGCTGTGAGTGGGCCCCCAAGAGCAGGTTGGAGGTCCATTCACCACAGAGCCAGAGAATCCATGGAATTCAGAAGCTGTAGCCCTGACTCTTTCACAGCCTGCTACTCCACAACTCTTCCCCTTGAAGGGAGTGCTCACTGGAGACTCCCGTATATTCATGCTGCTGTTTCCTAGGCACTCTGTGGTTGTACTGCAGGATGGCAAGATATGGCCCTACATTTTTTAACATGAGCCAAAATCCCCTGTTAAGCTCCTAAGTACCTAAATCCCTTTGCAAATGAGATTTAGGACTCTAAATCTGTTAGGCATTGCAACATTGAACATAACAATACCTAAATACCTTTTTAAAATCTGGGCCTTTGGCCTGACATCGCTGAGCAGGGTAAGGCCTAAATATCTTTAAAAATCTGGGCCAATGTCATTTTTAAAAATGGTATTTGGGCTCCTAAATCACTTAGGCACTTTTGAAAATTTTACCCTATATTTCTGTTTCCTTTGCTGTTTTTCCTTTAAATTATGTTACTTGATATATCTTTTAAAAGGATATTGATAAATTGGAGAGGGTTCAGAGAAGAGCCACTAGAATGATTAAAGGATTAGAAAAACTGCATTATAGTGATAGACTCAAGGAGTTAAATCTATTTAGTTTAACAAAGAGACGGGTAAGAGGTGACTTGATTACAATCTATAAGTACCTCTTTGGGAACAAATATTTAACAGTGGGCTCTTCAATCTAGCAGAGAAAGGTATAACACGATCCAGTCACTGGAAGTTGAAGCTAGACCAATTCAGACTGGAAATATGGTGTAATTTTTAACAGTGAGGGGAATTAGCCATTGAAGCAATTTGCCAAGGATTATTGTGGATTCTACGTGACTGGCAATTATTGAATCAAGATTGGATTTTTTTTAAATATATGTTCTAGTTCAAAAGAGGTTATTTTGTGGAATTTCTATGGCCTGTGTTGTAGAGAAGGTCAGACTACTAGATCACAGTAGTCCCTTCTGGCCTTGGAATCTATGAATGTATTCATTTAGCTGTTATCTGAAGTTTTCCTCATACACTCATTTGTATTGGTTTCTTTGAAAATAATATGCAACCCACTTTCTAGGAAGATAGGATAGTTAAAAGTGAAAAGTAGAAGGAAAACTATCCCAGTCACTTAATGCCTTTCCTGCACTAGATGGGCATGTGATCTTGAATGGCTGGATAGTTTAGTGTTAATGATTATATTTTTATTACTTTCAGTCAAATTGATTTTTTCCCTTGATTTCTTGTTATTTCTATTGGGGAGTAGCTCTGCCACTCTGTAAACAATCTACCTCCTCCCATGGAAACCCCTGATGAGTGATGGAAACTGACAAAATGTAGATCTCACTCTAGACTATGTATACAACACAGTTATGCAACATTTGTACTATGTGAGCTTATGAAATAACTATCTCAACAATTAGCCAGCATGACTGGCAATATAGAAATAAAGAAAAAAATTCCAAAACTCTATTTTGGTAGGAAAAAATTTCAAGGATTAGAACATAAAATTACTTCATTTATTTTATGATGTTTTCCTTTAATTTTCTTCAGTCTTTTTCAAAGGCTGAACAAAGGTTGCAGTCAATTTTTGGCCCAACTATATTGTCTATTGCAAATGTAACCCCTAATATGGGTAGTATTGATATTGTCACACTACCTCAGCCCCCATTCTCCTTTTCTTTCCCTTGGATGCTCCAGGGTCTCATTAAGCAAATCAAAATTAAAAAAAAATCACAAATCAAATGAAAGCAGAGTGGGTTCTGTTTGCAGGCTGCGGTCTTACTCCCACTGTGCATACGCAGCACGTACCACTTTTATCTTCGTGCCTTAAAGCTATGGTGGTCTGTTCAACCTTCTGTGGCTACATATGTCTCTAGGCCAGGATGATTGTTCCCAACAGCATGAGTTTAACTTTATCATCCCTCTTGGCTCTTGACTTATTGTAAATTAAATAGTGGCTCACTGAAAAGATAAATAGAGGCAGCAAGCATAGCTTGAGCTGGAAGGTTGCTATGGCTTTTTAAGACAGAGTTTAAAAAAATCTTTGCTTCCTTAAAAAAAAGAATACCCTGAAAAAGCACACAAGTTATATCATTTGTTCTAAAGAGCTTTTCCCCAATAATATCCACACACCTGGGAATGAACTTGGATTAATTTAAATTCTCTGTTTAATGTTTTGGCAAGGAATAATAAAAAAGAACTGAGAGAAGAGAAAAGGAAGTCAGACATGAACATGGAAACATACAGGAAGCAACCCCACATTCTCATTTTGCCAAATCACCAATATTTCCTCATTCAAATCCCTCCTAATAACTCACATCATCTACAATGCCCATAAGAATTGAGTTAATAACGCTGTATCTGTATGAATTATACATTACATGTATAAAATTTACTAGCCCCATCCTATCCTCAGGCAGGGACTGTCTTCAATTTTGTGTCCTGTGTAGTGCTGAATGCAGTGTCAGCACTGAACAAATAATAAATAAAAGGTGATAACATAACAAGCAGGGAGCTTCTTTTGATCACTGTACACAGTTTTAACTAAACTGCTTGTTCTACAATCCCAGCAATGCAAGGTACTGCCTTCACTGATATCATCTCCCTGATCTCTATGGCATAGGTGCATACAAGAATCATGTTCTAGCTTTTCAGAAACCCTCTGAATTTCTTGTTTTGTGGCTATGATGAAAGCTTTTTTATTTCTGGTGAAGTTTTAAGAAGGAAAACATTAGCCAATTAGCAAATTGGCTGTAAGGAGCTGACTTGGATATTTGAATCAAAACTCATGGAAAAGTTACATTTTATCACGTGCAACTTGTTAAGCTGGAAGAGGTAGGGTGATGGACATTATGGAAAAGTCCCATAGACTCCGATGGTCCTTGCTAGAGCTTTATTGGATCACCTTAGACAACTTAATAAACAATTATATCTTTTGTATAGAATTGTATACATGTGTTCAAGAACATTTATATAAAGGGGATCATTCTCTATTAAATATAAAGGTTTACAGTGCAACTTCTACTGAACCCTTTTACATTATTTTAGAAAACTATTTTATCCCTATAAATTTTTATCCCTGTAAATTTATAAAATAAGATTGCTCATAAGGAGAAGAACAGAAGTAAATGACTTTTGCTCGAAAGGACACACAAATGGAAGCCACTGAGTCTTATTGTTTATACTGTATCCTGGAAACTGTCCAAACTGGGCTATGAATGAAACCAGCTAAATTCATGTTATGTTATCCATTCTAGGTAATCTGTGTAGCATTTGATTGGCATGTCAGTGTACTGCTAGCTGCACAGGGTGACTCTGCAAGAGGGTTCAAGATGGGGGATCTCACAGTGGAGGAGACATACTCTGCTCTCTTTCATGAAGATTTTCTGTTTATTCAGTGTATGTTTGTTCTTTTCCTTAATCTATAGTAAAAGTCACACAGGGTACTTTTACACTGCCAAAAAAAAGGGGGGTATTCTTAACTCAGGTTAAAATAGCAGTGAAGACACAGCAACTGGCTTTTAACTTGGGTTAGCAGATCAAGTTCAACCCCAAGCTCTTCTATAGGCTTTAACTAAAGTTGCCAACCTGAGTTAAAAGCCAAAGTGTCAGGTCTTCATTGTTATTTTAACTCAATTTAGTTAACACAGGTTAGGTAACCCAAGTTGAGAATACTCCTTTTTTTGCAGCAGAGACATACCCCTAGACTGAAAGAACATGATTTGCTCATTGTATAGGGGAGGTGTGGTCTTTAGCAGGGTTCTTAGCCAAATTTTTTTGTCCAAAGGAAGGAACCATCCTGGAGCCCTGCTGGCAAGACTCTGTTTAAACAGTTAAAAGGGGTGGGATTCTGTATTTCTAAGAGACACAGCATAGAACTCACAGCCCCAGTGGAGAAGGTTTAAGACACCTCTGTGCCCTCCCAGTTCTGGGCTGTTCTAGGGGTGGAGAAGACCCAGTCATTACTTAGGGCTTGTCTACACAGTGCAGTGGTCTGCGAATTCTAATGCACACCAATGTGTGGTGCACTAACTGGCCCCCATAGACCCTGCTGGCATGCACTAAAAGTTCCCTAGTGCCTGTTAACATAGTACTGTTTGAAATGGGACCAAGTTAATGCACACAAGGGAATTTTTAGTGTGCAACAGCAGGGTCTGCGTGGACCAGTTAGTGTATGATATGCTGATAAACGTTAGAATTCACATATCCCTGGGATTACTCCTGGGGGAATTCTGTGCCAAAAAAAGTAAAAATTCTGCACCAAAAACTTTAAAAAATCTGTGCACAATCTTTTAAAATTTTGCATATTTTTTGTCAAAATAATGCAATATAATCCAGCTACTTTCAATTATTTTGGTAATTTATTTAAACTACAATACAGTGGATGGAGAATGGGAGTGGGGGAGCAATGGAGGAAATCACCAACCTCCCTCTGTATAATAGTAATGTAGCTAGTATTGACCCTTTACTTCTAATTATTAGTCAACAAATATATGCAGCCATATGCGCCGTGTTACATCATAGGCAACTGAAGAGCAGATGAGGGCTGGGTACTCAAACGCACAATTTATACTGGCTACTGGCCATATCCAAAAAGGTCAGGAGCAAACAGTTCATGAACCACATTTTGATAGGAATTATCTTCAGTTCAAACATTTAAACTAGTTCTAATCACTAAAGCACCAAAAGCATACTGTCCTTTACAATAAGCCTCCTTTACACCACTCTGGCAATGTAAAGGAGCCTTAAAATGTTTACACCTGTTTTATACTCCTGGGGGAATTCACTAAGGACAATGGGAACAATTCACTAAGTAGGCAGGCTGCTACATTCTCTTCTGCCTGAGGGAACAGAGCCTGCCCCATGCCTACCTCTTCAGAAATACCCCAAAGCCCTGCCCCTCCACGCCGAGCGTGCTGCAATAGCGAGCAAGATGGACAGAGTCTCTCTCTCTCACATGACTACCCAGCCCCCCCCCCCAAGGTGGTGATTTATGTCTCTACCAGCTGCTCTGGGTGCCCAAACCAACCTGTCTGCACTGCCAGGGAGTGGGCGCATGACCTTTCTTGCGGCTTCCCTTTGCTTCACCGTCAGAAGTCATTTTTATGTGGATAAGCAAAGAAATCTGCGGGGGCCATGAATTCTGCACATGTGCAGTGATGCAGAATTCCCCCAGGAGTAATTCCCTGGTGTGCATTCCTGCACTGTGTAGACAAGCGCTTGGCCATCCTTGGGGCCTCTCTTAGTTGTAGCAGCTTTCCAGGGCTGCCTTATGGGCTGTAATGCTCAGAATCAAAGCAGCACTGTTTGCTGTGGCACCGGCCCTGCCTTGCCTCTCCTACCCATCCCCCTATGCTACAGCTTGGTAGGGAGTCCAGGGAAGACAGCTCTTCTGCTATCTACTGCAGTGTGTGTAATGGAGGGATCCTCCCCAGCCATTGATGGGACTTTTTAGGCTCTTTTACACCACTTTGATCCTTTTACCAACTTGTTAAAAGGGCCAGGTTTAGGTTGAGGATCTTGTCCAGTGTTTAAATCTGATTGTGCAGTAGCTAACACTTTTCTGATCCCAATGGGGAAAGGGCCTTAGGAGCTACATCATTCTGTTTTTAGTGGCACTTTGGCTAATGATTTTCTTCTCCCTCATATTAAATAGTAATTTGTTCACCAATGAATAAAGAGAAAGAGTTAATCATCCATCACCTATGCCATCTAGCTCAGTGGGCTGGTATCACCACAGACAACACATTTCGTTACTAGAACTATAGAATGAGCAGTTAAAAATCTGTCTCAGTGATTTGCCAAATAAATGAATAGACTTCATTGTAGTGTTCTACTATACAAAATATACATTTTCTAAGAAAAGTGCTAATATGATAATAAATCCAACTGGGCAGTCAGATCAAAGTAAGCTCTCATGGCATGCTGTGTCCTTCCATGTGCTGGTAGCAATCACTAGATCCATAATGATTTTGGCTGATACGTTGAGAATCTGGCTCAATAGGTATTGGATGTAACCAAAGAAGGGGTGCAAAGGAATTGTCTGTAACTATCAGTCCTGGGGCTGTTTCTGTGTTGACTTGATCCCTAGCGTAGGTTGGGCTAATTTATTGAGGATATGAAGTAGTATAATTTTTCTGGAAGTTGAACCGGCAATGCAAGAAAAAAAAAGGACAGATGATACTGGGTACAGCAGCCTATTTTGTCTCATGGGATCCTGTCTGTAAAAGAGCTGTTTGGCGGTCTACTCAGCTGGCAAAAGGACAGTGACTCCAACCATTCTTCTAGACAGTGTAAATATTAGTTAAGCAAACAGTGTCTGGAAATGGCCTATGGAACGTTGAAGCATCTAGAAATTGTTACTAAAGCTGGGTGAAAATTTTTGGATGAATAGTTTATTTGCTGAAAAATGCAGTTTTGGGTCAACCAAAACTATTCACAGATTTGGGTAAAAAAATTAAGAAAAACAATTGAAAAAGTCCAAAATGTTTCAAAATAACACTTTGTTTCAAAAGTTAACTAGATTTATTTTGAAAAACAACCAAACAAAAAAGGGTTAAGCACACCTGAAAATGAAATGAAACAAAAACACTGGATTTAAAAAAAAAAATTTTTTTTGTTTCATGTCAAGTTTTTTGGACTCGAAATGATTTTTATTTTTCAAGTTTTTCATTTTGGTGATAAAACCACACCAACTCCATTTTGGGTTCACCCAAAATGATTTTTTCCCCTGATTTTTTGGTTTGGCCAATTATTAACTCAGTTGTATATGTATTAATGTAATATTTACTATTTAGTTTTATTAGTCCCAGTGGTGTGCTCAGTGCCATAAGAATGTATTAGCAGACAAGATCATGGCTCTGTGGTGTTTACAATCTAAACCATACATGGATGCTATAGTTCAGACTGATTAAGGCTTTTTTCTAGCATTTACAACCAGATCTGCATTGGGGTGCATGTGTGTGTACGCATGCATGTGCGTGTGTACAGGAGTGTTTCTCCTCTGCAGCAGTTGCTGGAGGCATTCTGGTTATTTCAGACAGAATGCCAGAATGTGGTGCACCTGAGTTTGAGCTGTGACAGCCTTGTAAAGGTGCAGCATATACTCCTTCCTACACAGGGCTTATTCCAGTGCTGTGAAAGTGGGAGGTAACCCTGCTCCATCTCCCTGGGCTATCTAGAGCCACTGTTGTAGCTTGACGCTCCTGGTTTTTGTGTGCCATGACCCTAAGGACTCAGATTGTGGCTGCTCCTTGCACCCTCTTTGTCCACAGCAAGAGCCCATGTAGGGCTAGCTATAATCCAACCCTTAGTGTACCAGCTGAAGGACCAATCTTGTTCCTGTGTTTCTTGTTAATGCAGGATTGGTGCAGATACGTTTGGGGATCTGCCCAAACTTTAACTAGCTCTTAGTTTACTACTATGTTTGTTGGGTTATACAATACTGATGCATAATGTATATTTAAAAACATCAAAACTTCATTGTTTATCATGTGAGTCAACTTCAAACAGCTAAATTACTCATAATTCAGCAGAGTGGCAACTTCTGAACTAATCCTGTTCACTTTTGTGAAGAAAGACTTGGCCTGATAACTTTACACCTGTGGAATTTGGCAATGTTTCCTTTTACGCAAAAATGTTTAGAGCTGCTCTGTTGACTTTGTGTATGTGCCTGATTCATAGAACAACTCAGCACTGCATGCATCTGAGTCAAAGCCCATTTGAGCCAACGTTAAAACAACAATTGACTTCTGAGGTCCAGGATCAGGTCCTATATGCTCTTGTCATAAATATGAAGGTCTGGAGCAACAGATAACGACCCTGCGTTGCATACGAGAAATGGAGGATTTTCTGGACAAAAGTCAGGATATGCTTCTATGGGCACAAAGCTCTAAAGATTTAGAGCAGGTTGCACAGCAGAGCCAAGAGGCCAGTGAAGAAGCTTGGCAACATGTGACCTCCAGAAGAAGAAGGGGGAATGTCCGGGTTCCAGCAACGCGGACACAGGTAACTAACCGCTTTCATGTTCTCTCCACAGGTACCGTTGCGGAGAGTGGACCAGATGATATGTCTGGGGGGAGGAAGCAGAAGGAGACTCCGCTGGTTGGAAGGCATGAGATGCACTCTCCTGAGATGGGGGGTTCCACAACCACCACTCCCAAGAGAAGGAGGCGGGTGGTGGTGGTCGGGGACTCTCTACTCCGGGGGACTGAGTCATCTATCTGCCGCCCTGACCGGGAAAACCGAGAAGTCTGCTGCTTGCCAGGGGCTAAGATTCACGATGTGACGGAGAGACTGCCGAGACTTATCAAGCCCTCGGATCGCTACCCCTTCCTGCTTCTCCACATGGGCACCAATGATACTGCCAAGAATGACCTTGAGCGGATCACTGTGGACTACGTGGCTCTGGGAAGAAGGAAAAAGGAGTTTGAGGCGTAAGTGGTGTTCTCGTCCATCCTCCCCGTGGAAGGAAAAGGCCTGGGTAGGGACCGTCGAATCGTGGAAGTCAACGAATGGCTACGCAGGTGGTGTCGGAGAGAAGGCTTTGGATTCTTTGACCATGGGATGGTGTTCCATGAAGGAGGAGTGCTAGGCAGAGACGGGCTCCACCTTACGAAGAGAGGGAAGAGCATCTTTGCGAGCAGGCTGGCTAACCTGGTGAGGAGGGCTTTAAACTAGGTTCACCGGGGGAAGGAGACCAAAGCCCTGAGGTAAGTGGGAAAGTGGGATACTGGGAGGAAGCACAGGCAGGAATGTCTGTGAGGGGAGGGCTCCTGCCTCATACTGAGAATGAGGGGCGATCAGCAGGTTATCTCAAGTGCTTATATACGAATGCACAAAGCCTTGGAAACAAGCAGGGAGAACTGGAGGTCCTGGTGATGTCAAGGAATTATGACGTGATTGGAATAACAGAGACTTGGTGGGATAACTCACATGACTGGAGTACTGTCATGGATGGTTATAAACTATTCAGGAAGGACAGGCAGGGCAGAAAAGGTGGGAGAGTAGCACTGTATGTAAGGGAGCAGTATGACTGCTCAGAGCTCCGGTACGAAACTGCAGAAAAACCTGAGTGTCTCTGGATTAAGTTTAGAAGTATGAGCAACAAGAGTGATGTAGTGGTGGGAGTCTGCTATAGACCACTGGACCAGGGGGATGAGGTGGATGAGGCTTTCTTCCGGCAGCTCGCAGAAGCTACTAGATCGCACGCCCTGGTTCTCATGGGTGACTTTAATTTTCCTGATATCTGCTGGGAGAGCAATACAGCAGTACATAGACAATCCAGGAAGTTTTTGGAAAGCGTAGGGGACAATTTCCTGGTGCAAGTGCTAGAGGAGCCAACTATGGGGGGAGCTTTTCTTGACCTGCTGCTCACAAACCGGGAAGAATTAGTAGGGGAAGCAAAAGTGGATGGGAATCTGGGAGGCAGTGACCGTGAGTTGGTTGAGTTCAGGATCCTGACACAGGGAAGAAAGGTAAGAGCAGGATACGGACCCTGGACTTCAGGAAAGCAGACTTCGACTCCCTCAGGGAACGGATGGGTAGGATCCCCTGGGGGACTAACATGAAGGGGAAAGGAGTCCAGGAGAGCTGGCTGTATTTCAAGGAATCCCTGTTGAGGTTACAGGGACAAACCATCCCGATGAGTCGAAAGAATAGTAAATATGGCAGGCGACCAGCTTGGCTTAACGGTGAAATCCTAGCGGATCTTAAGCATAAAAAAGAAGCTTACAAAAGTGGAAGGTTGAACATATGACCAGGGAAGAGTATAAAAATATTGCTCGGGCATGTAGGAATGAAATCAGGAGGGCCAAATCGCACCTGGAGCTGCAGCTAGAGAGAGATGTTAAGAGTAACAAGAAAGGTTTCTTCAGGTATGTTGGCAACAAGAAGAAGGCCAAGGAAAGTGTGGGCCCCTTAATGAATGAGGGAGGCAACCTAGTGACAGAGGATGTGGAAAAAGCTAATGTACTCAATGCTTTTTTTGCCTCTGTCTTCACTAACAAGGTCAGCTCCCAGACTGCTGCGCTGGGCATCACAACATGGGGAATAGATGGCCAGCCCTCTGTGTAGAAAGAGGTGGTTAGGGACTATTTAGAAAAGCTGGACATGCACAAGTCCATGGGGCCGGACGAGTTGCATCCGAGAGTGCTAAAGGAACTGGTGGCTGTGATTGCAGAGCCATTGGCCATTATCTTTGAAAACTCGTGGCGAACGGGGGAAGTCCCGGATGACTGGAAAAAGGCTAATGTAGTGCCAATCTTTAAAAAAGGGAAGAAGGAGGATCCTGGGAACTACAGGCCAGTCAGCCTCACTTCAGTTCCCGGAAAAATCATGGAGAAGGTCCTCAAAGAATCAATCCTGAAGCACTTACATGAGAGGAAAGTGATCAGGAACAGCCAGCATGGATTCACCAAGGGAAGGTCATGCCTGACTAATCTAATCGCCTTCTATGATGAGACTACTGGTTCTGTGGATGAAGGGAAAGCAGTGGATGTATTGTTTCTTGACTTTAGCAAAGCTTTTGACACTGTCTCCCACAGTATTCTTGTCAGCAAGTTAAAGAAGTACAGGCTGGATGAATGCACTATAAGGTGGGTAGAAAGTTGGCTAGATTGTCGGGCTCAACGGGTAGTGATCAATGGCTCCATGTCTACTTGGCAGCCGGTGTCAAGTGGAGTGCCCCAAGGGTCGGTTCTGGGGCCGGTTTTGTTCAATATCTTCATAAATGATCTGGAGGATGGTGTGGATTGCACTCTCAGCAAATTTGCGGATGATACTAAACTGGGAGAAGTGGTAGATACGCTGGAGGGCAGGGATAGGATACAGAGGGACCTAGACAAACTGGAGGATTGGGCCAAAAGAAATCTGATGAGGTTCAATAAGGATAAGTGCAGGGTCCTGCACTTAGGTCGGAAGAACCCAATGCACAGCTACAGACAAGGGACTGAATGGCTAGGCAGCAGTTCTGTGGAAAAGGACCTAGGGGTGACAGTGGACGAGAAGCTGGATATGAGTCAGCAGTGTGCCCTTGTTGCCAAGAAGGCCAATGGCATTTTGGGATGTATAAGTAGGGGCATAGCAAGCAGATCGAGGGACAGATCGTCCCCCTCTATTCGTCATTGGTGAGGCCTCATGTGGAGTACTGTGTCCAGTTTTGGGCCCCACACTACAAGAAGGATGTGGATAAATTGGAAAGAGTCCAGCAAGGGCAACAAAAATGATTAGGGGTCTGGAACACATGACTTATGAGGAGAGGCTGAGGGAACTGGAATTGTTTAGTCTGCAGAAGAGAAGAATGAGAAGGGATTTGATAGCTACTTTCAACTACCTGAGAGGTGGTTCCAGAGAGGATGGTTCTAGACTATTCTCAGTGGTAGAAGAGGACAGGACAAGGAGTAATGGTCTCAAGTTGCAGTGGGGGAGGTTTAGGTTGGATATTAGGAAAAACTTTTTCACTAAGAGGGTGGTGAAACACTGGAATGCATTGCCTAGGGAGGTGGTGGAATCTCCTTCCTTAGATGTTTTTAAGGTCAGGCTTGACAAAGCCCTGGCTGGGATGATTTAATTGGGGATTGGTCCTGCTTTTGAGCAGGGGGTTGGACTAGATAACCTCCTGAGGTCCCTTCCAACCCTGATATTCTATGATTCTATGATTCTATAAAGGGAAGGGTAAACCCCCCTTTAAAATCCCTCCTAGCCAGAGGAAAAATCCTCTCACCTGTAAAGGGTTAAGAAGCTAAAGGTAACCTCACTGGCACCTGACCAAAATGACCAATGAGGAGACAAGATACTTTCAAAAGCTGGGAGGAGGGAGAGAAACAAAGGGTCTGTGTCTGTTGGTATGCTGCTTTGCCAGGGATAGAACAGGAATGGAGTCTTAGAACTTTTAATAAGTAATCTAGCTAGGTATGCATTAGATTATGATTTCTTTAAATGGCTGAGAAAAGAATTGTGCTGAATAGAATGACTATTTCTGTCTGTGTGTCTTTTTTGTAACTTAAGGTTTTGCCTAGAGGGATTCTCTATGTTTTGAATCTAATTACCCTGTAAGGTACCTACCATCCTGATTTTACAGGGGTGATTCCTTTACTCCTATTTACTTCTATTTCTATTAAAAGTCTTCTTGTAAGAAAACTGAATGCTTTTTCATTGTTCTCAGATCCAAGGGTTTGGGTCTGTGGTCACCTATGCAAATTTGTGAGGATTTTTTACCAAACCTTTCCCAGGAAGTGGGGTGCAAGGGTTGGGAGGATTTTGGGGGGAAAGACGTGTCCAAACTACGTTTCCCAGTAAACCCAGTTAGAGTTTGGTGGTGGCAGTGGTTATTCCAAGGACAAAAATAAAATTAATTTGTACCTTGGGGAAGTTTTAACCTAAGCTGGTAAAAGTAGGCTTAGGAGGTTTTCATGCAGGTCCCCACATCTGTATCCTGGAGTTCAGAGTGGGGGAGGAACCTTGACAGCTCTGTACATGGCTCACAGAACAGCAAACTCCCTTGCCTGAGTTTCCCCATCCTTCCTCCTGTATTTTTGAAGTATAAACCCTCAGTTTATAATATAAGACCAAGAATTCTGGCTGTTCCAATGCAGGGGAAAGGGTCCACAGAGCAGCTTTCCCTCTTCTGCTCCTGAGCAGGAGGCAGCTACTGCTGCAGCTACTACTTCCAGAGTACCAGGTTCGGGGGAAGGAAGGCACATTGGAGTTACCATGAGTGCTGAACACCTCAGAATGGAGGAAGGAGAAGCGATTGTCATGGCCCTGAGCCCTCTACACCCCCTGGCAGGCTGCGCCAGGGTGAACCTTTCTAACAGCTTACCAGAGGTAAGTATGGTGAGTATGCTACAACTCCCAGTGTCCCCAGAGAGACATAGGCCGGTGCCTTCTCTGTGCAAACGTAATGATTTCAGCCACTGTTGCTCAGGTGGGGAACTTCCTCTCTCTTCCCCCACTGCCACCAGGCAGGTCTCCACAGTGTTCCACAGTCAGTGGGGACTGCCTGAAAGAAAGAGCCTTATCTCTTGAGAACATTTGGTCTTCATCCATTCAGAGGAACAAGAAATATTTTCAAATGAACAATGTAGAGTATGTCATTTAAAGGTAGATTTTTTAGATGGTACAAGGACTCTTCTCCTGTTTGTTTATACAGCAAGTACCTGACAAAATGGGGCCTTGGTCTTGATTGAGGACTTTCGGCATAATTGTAATACAAATAAACAATAATGAAAGATGTGACATTTTAGGAAAGATGGTCAGTGCCGTGGTTTTCAACCAGGGGTACACATACCCCTAGGTGTATGGAGAGGTCTTCATGGAGGTACTCAACTCATCTAGATAATTGCATAGTTTTACAACAGGCTACATAAAAAGCACTAGCAAAGTCAGTACAAACTAAAATTTCATGCAGACAGTGACTTGTTTATACTGTTTTACATACTACACACTGAAATATAAGTACAATATTTATATTCCAATTAACTAATTTTATAATTATATGGCAAAAATGAGAAAGTAAGCAATTTTTCAGTAATATTGTGCTATGACACTTTTGTATTTTTATGTCTGATTTTGTAAGCAAGTAGTTTTAAAGTGAGGTGAAACTTGGGATTACGCAAGACAAATTGGACTCCTGAAAGGGGTACAGTAGTCTGGAAAGGTTGAGAACCACTGGTCCAGTGGTTAGATTAGCCTAGGACTCTAGAGACCTAGCTTGAAGTCCCTTCCCTGCCATAGACCTTTATCTGACCTTGGGCAAGTCACTTAGCCTCTCTGGGTATGTCTACACTGCAATAAAACACCTGTGGCTGGCCCCTGTCAGCTGATTCAGGCTTACAGGGCTCAGGCAGCAAGGCTATAAAATTGCAATGTAGACATCTGGGCTTGGGCTGGAGGCTGGGCTCTAGAGCCCGTGAGGCGGGAAAGTCCCAGCGCCAGGGATCCAGCCCGAGCCCAGATATCAACAGTGCAATTTTATAGCTCAGCAGCCCAAGCCCTGTGAGCTTGAGTCTGCTGACACAGGCCAGCTGCGGATGTTTTGTTGCAGTGCGGACATACCCTCCGTGCCTCTTTTCTCCATCTGCAGAATGGGGATAATTTCCTCTCACAGGGGTGTTGTTAGGACAAATACGTTCTATACTGTAAGACACTGATAACAGAGTAATGGGAGCCATTTAAGTACCTTACATAGATTTTCATTCTTCTTTTTCCACAGCTTCCTCACCTCTGAACTTTTCCTCATGAAAACATATTCTCAGCAAAACTGAGGAGGCAAGGGGAGAATTAACAATGGTTTGTTCATTTTAAGGTATGTTACTGAAAACCACAAGTGGTAAGGACTAAAACCCCCTTACTTCACTAACGTTTTTCTCTAGCTTTTAGTGAATTTCAGAGTGGCCAGTTATTTGCAATAAACTTTTTTTGTAGTGTAGCACTGTACTATTTTCAGCAATTTTTGCATTTTATAGGAGAAGGAGGAGTACTTTTGCTGACTCCATTGCTAATCTTTATTTGGCCTGCTGCTCATAGACTAAGAACTGATATTGGTGTTCTTCCAGCAGTCCTCTTCCCAGTCTGGCAGTTATTATTAGTGTAACAGTCCAGGACCCCAGTCATGGATTAGGACCCCATTGTGCTAGGTGCTGTACAAATAAAGGAAAGACAATCCCTTCCCCAAAGAATCTATAGTGTTCTTTGTAGTAGAGAGAAGACAGGTGTGATGGATAGGACACCCCACGCCCCCCTGGATGTCACCTGATGTACCGGGGTTTCACTGAGCCCTCATGCTCCACTAGCCTGGGCTCCCTCTCCTTGTTTTACTGAATCAGACTCTCTGGCAGAACACACACACACAAGTAGGGACGCACCAGCTGTAGAATCACATGGAGTCTGAAAGCAGCTCTCTATGGGAAGATTCAGCTAGGAAGTTACCCAGCACACAGGTGCACACCTCCTTTGTCTTGCACTTGCAAGCTCATAAAAATGCGCCCTCTCCCTCAATGTGGAGAGAGATATGCACAGCTTCTTGCCCCCCACCAGCTATGAATTGCACAAACTGGGTTATGCTATAAACAAGAAATAAGTTGATTAACTATAAAAGGTAAATTTAAGTGATTGTAAGAGACAGCAAACAGAGCAAAGCAGATTTCTAAGCAGATAAAACAAAACACTCATATTAAGCTTAAGATCTTAAAGAGACTGGTTTCAAGAAGTAATTTCTCATCCTAAATGTTGATTTTGGGCAGGTTACATAAATTCTTGAAGTGCAGCTAAATCTTGCGTGCAGCTTAAATCTTCAGGTATCTTATTCACAGACCAGATCCCTTTTCCAGCCTGGGTTCACTACTCCTCCCCCTTTCCCTTTGTTCTTGTTCCTTTGGTGTTTCCAGCAGTCATCCTGAGTGGGGATTCAGTGAAGAGTGAACCAAGATCAGCTTACTCCCCAGCCTTAAATAGAATTTATATAAGGTGGGAACCTTTTGTTTCCCAGTCTTGACCTCCTTTTAGTGGAAAATCACTGGAAGTCCAGGATGGTGGTTAGTACCAGATGACCTGACCACCTGACCTTGTAGTGTCAAAGCAACATCCCAGGATGCTTCTCAGGAAGGAGAGAGATTAGTATTTTCAAAGTCTTATTGTTTCTTCCTAATGGCCCATCCAGGCTGATGGCCTGTTGTCTCGTGGGTGTTTCCCAAGTACACACCCCCAGTTATAATTGTTACATAGCCAATATTCCTAACTTTAGATATAGAAATGATACATGCTTACAAATTGGATAATCACATTTAGTAAATCAGAACCTTTCCAATGATATCTCACATGACCTGTCTTGCATAAAACATATCTTAGTTATGCCATATTCATATCATAACAATATTTCAATGAAGAATATGGAGTGCAATGCCACAACAGGATTCAGCTGGAATGTATATAAAGAGGATTCTTTATTAAACCCACTTGAGACAGACAAGAACTTGTAGTTCCCCCTGGCTGTCTGGCTGCCAGACTGGCTATACACGGTATGTGCTGCCTTGGGTCACACTAACACTACAAGAAAATCCCAGTTCCCATTGGCTGGGAAATTCTACAATTTCAAAATTTTGTTTCATTCTAAATCAGAATGAAAATGAAGAATTTCATAAATTTATGCGAAATGACATTTCTGAAAAAACAAATTGTTTTCAGTCAATTGAAACTTCTTGTTTCAATAAAATTTGAATATTTCATTTTGATTTTGACATTAAAAATATAACAAAGTCAAAGACATTTCAAAATGAAAATATTTTTAAAACAAGAGAAAATAAAATGTTCCATTCCAAAAATGTCAAACTGGAATGTTTCATCGACACACTTCTTTAGGATTTTTTTTTTTAAACAAAATTTAATCAAAGCAGTTTTAGTGATTCTGTATTTTCTGACAGAAAAATGTTCCATTGGAAAATTTTCAACTAGCTCTACTCATCACACGCTGTCCTAAGGTCGGGTTTAGACTAAGTAGTCATGAAAAGAGCTGCTGGCTCCACTACATCTTTTCTCACTTGTACCCTGATTTTCACATGTTGACTTCCCTCCATATTGTGCCATATGCTGAGAATTTAGGATCCTCAACTCCTTTTTGGGGGGCCTGTGGTTTTCCCCTGCAGCACCTTTTCCTTATTTTGGTGCCCTATTGTAGGCATCCCAGTTGTAAAATTCTATCCTAAGTACTCATAAATAAAAATATTTATTCTGAGTATAAATATAGGAATAAAACCAAACCAACATTTTAAGAGCTAATCAGGACTTAGCCTCCAAAAACTCTGGCATGTTTTACTATTTACTACATGAGGCTAATAGCAAGGTTAAAAATGAAAATATCCCATGTTGGTTCAGTCACATTGAAAAGAGAGTTTAAAAGTTACAAATCTGGGAGGTGATACAGAGGTTGAGCAGGTAGTTAAAATGCTGCTCCTGTCTCTAGCAAGAAGCCTGACTACATACAGGTACGAGCACTATTTTCTTCCCAGGCCTTACTAGAGCTGTGATGAATGCATATTCTGGAGATATTTCTGCTTATGTGAAAGGCCTGAATATCATTAAAATTATTAGTAATGCAATGTATTTACCACCACGCTTTATTTCAAAGAGGAGAGGAAAGACACAGGCTAGTGCTCTGATCCTGTTTTAAGTCAGAAAACCGACAAAATGTTCCTTACTCTTAGCATGAATTACACATTTCAGAAGCATTTTTCTTCTTTGCAAGAAAGTGGCCTTTGCACAGAATGTTAAAAATATATTGGGATATTATATTTGAGTTGTATTTGTATCCTTGTGTATTGACTCAAAGCAAAATGCATTTCTTCACTTCAGTGTATTGTGTTGTCTAAATAATGTGTTAGGGCACTCAAGGATACAGTATTTTTCATCTCAAGTGTTTTGAGATGATATTCATTCAAACAACATTCCGTAAAAAAATTGCCTAAGTCTGAACAGGCAAAATATATATCGCTGACCACATATTTATCATTTGTAGGTAAGGCCGGGACGTTGTAATCTTTTAGATTAGCTTCCTGTACCTATTATTTGGGAGCTTTTTTTGTTTTCAGCATCCAGATTTCATATCAGTAAGAGGTAATTACCTCGCACAGAAAATTCTCTCTGTTCCTGATTGAGGTCATGTCAGTGCAGCAGCAATGTTACTCAGCAACCACTAGGCATCCTCGGCGGTGACATCTGTTTAGTTGTCTGTTGAGGGCTCAAGTCCCATAGGTGTGGAGAAGTTTTGGCTTCCTGACAGAAGGTTGGAATAGCCAAAGCAATGGTTTAAAAATCGGCCTGTTTGTTTCTAGCACCAGTGAAAACATCCTGATGGCTGCAGCCCAACATTCTTGGCAGTAATGTACGAACTAGGAAAAATTCTTTGTGTGAAGAATATAAGTGCAGAAAAGAATCACACTCTGCAAAACAATTTACCTTTCCCACTTGTGACTCAGAAAATGACTAACTCACTGTGGCTTCATTATTATTGAGTTCTATCTCTTATCTTTTCTAGAGTTGCTAAATGGATTACAATATTGCCTAGGACTTAGAGAAAGATAAGACAGAGCCACAGTGCTTGAGATTCCATTGTTCTCAGATGGTATATAAAAGGTGAGGATCAAAATGCTAAAAAACAAGAGGAACAAGGATTCAGCAACACTAACTCATGGGAGCAATGCTATTGACATCCAGGAGACAACTCACATGAGTAAGGGAGGATGAGTCAAGCTTTAAGAAAATTTGGGTCAACCTAACTAGGCATATTAGGAAAACAAAAAGGCATGCTGCTGTCTCTTCTTCCACACACAACTTCTTTGCATAGAAACTCATGAGAAAATAATGCTTCCTAAAAATATAGGGGAACCATAATAACAGCAAAAAGAAAAGGAGGACTTGTGGCACCTTAGAGATTAACCGATTTATTTGAGCATAAGCTTTCGTGAGCTACAGCTCACTTCATCGGATGCATACAGCTCACTTCATCGGATGCAGTGAGCTGTAGTTCACAAAAGCTTATGCTCAAATAAATTGGTTAGTCTCTAAGGTGCCACAAGTCCTCCTTTTCTTTTTGCGGATACAGACTAACATGGCTGCTACTCTGAAACCTGTCATAACAACAGCATGTCAAAAAAGATCAGAATGTGACAGAGATCAGCCAAAAAGCAGATTCATATTTAATTCCACGTAACACTTGCAAGTGATTATGATGGGGATTAAAGAAAAGGCATAGCCGTTCACGTGAGGTATGTGTGATGTTTGCCCAAACACAAGTTGCAAAATAGATCATTCAACCTAAATGACTTCTATTTTAGGTTATGGAAAATAGCACAGAGAACCAACCTGGAGCCTGATTCTCCTTTTGCTCACATCAGTTTTACACCAGTGTAACTCCACTGACCTCTGTGGAGGTACCTATTGTTTACATCAGGGCAAGCAAGAGGAAAACTAGACGGAGAGAAGGCACAGTGATACCCTCTGCAACATTGTAATACTGAGCTGAAATCCAAAATGGCAGCTGCCCTACAGCTGTCCTTGCAGTACGTATGGAGGGATACTCCTCTACATGTAAAGGTGCAGGGCACAGAAGAGTGAATGACCACATTTACTATGGATTGCTTAGCTACACACACCATTGCAAGAAATATCTATAGGAAAATAAACCTTGTAGTATATTGCTCAATAGTCGATGATCAAAAACATGAACATTATTTAATAAAATATAAGTAGAGTAGCATTTTAGTAAAACTGTTTTGCTAAATTCTGCAGCACAATCTGCTTACGCAAATGGAAATTTGCTAGCAAATATCACAGTAACTGCAGAAAGTGTATATTTTGTCAACAGCAAGATACACCTACTTTGGGCCAAATTTTGTCAGTTCCACCTGTGCCCTTCTATTGATTTCAGTGGGAGTGAGTAAAGAATTGCCTAATGAGCGAGTAAAGAATTACTGTAGAAATGGCACTCATCTACTGTGGTGTCCAGCTATTATAGCGACTGGACCTGAGATACTACAGTGATATTCACCATAGAAATACCAAACCTAAGACAGACAGCAGAAATGGCATGTTTAGAGCTGAACACATTTAGGACCTATTAGGATCCCTTTGAAGATCTGGAATATTCAGAGGTCTGTAGGAATGGCTGATATTTTCTTACTTGCCTGTCTTTAGGAATAACATGCACACTACCTTGTCTTTTCATTCCATCTCTGGAAGCACAGCCCATAAAAATACTATCATACTTCAGGGAACCAGAAAGACTGATTAACTGGTCCTTTAATGCCATTTCTGGAGGTATTTCTGGCTAAGGCAGTATATATTATCAGATGGAAATATCATTGAATGGCCGTAGACATTACAGGAACTTTGAATTTGCGGTATGTCATTGTACACTGGTGTACCTGGCATGACAAGCAAGCTGATTTTTATGTGACACTATTAGGAGTTTGTATTTTGATGCCCTTTGGTTTTTTTCCTTTCAGTGTTCATCTAAAAAATATTTCAGGGAAGCTGAGATTCATTATTTCCTTGGGCCTTTGTTTGTTAACTATTTACCAAGTCATTCCCCCTACTTGTAAGCCCTCTCCCACAATCAATCTTTGGTTCATTTATCATTTTGGCCTGTTAATTTTTGAAATAATGCAACTTCTCTGATGACATATTTCCTTAGTGTAGATTACTTCTTGGATTCCTTTCTCATTTTTTGTAGTGTTAATTCATGATCATGTTATCTCTGAGGTCTTTTGAGACTGTGATAGAAACCAGCTGCACTATGTTGCTTGAGACTATCTTTATTTTTCCTTTTGTTATGGGCATTTTCTATTTGCCTCTTTTTTTTCATGTACATTTTAGGATTGCTATTTTGGGTAGCATCAGAGTCAATTATACAGCAGGAGTATGATTATAAAAAATGACAGGTTCGCTAGCCCATACCTTACAAAGAGAATTTGCCAAGGTGAGAGATGAGTTAAGTGACGTTGGTAAATAAGATGTAAGTCACTGTACAGTGGGGTAACCCTCATACTGAAGAAATGAATCCAACAAGAGGAATTGAGAAGATATATGAAATATGTGAAATCGCCATTCTGAATAACTTGAGTATGTTTGGTTAAATGTCTTATTCTGCACATAACCAAGAGAGATCCTTTTTTGCATCCCAGGATGTCTGCCTGATGCACTTGGACTTATCTGATATGCACATTTCACTATAAATCTGGTCCTGTAGAGCTTCTACATATGGAAATACCCTTTGTTTGCTGCTGCTCTCTCCTTTCCAGCTTCAGAGAATTTTTGAAACCCTCTCTCCCTCCATGATTCTGGTGTAGATTATAGAATGAGAGGATTTGGTATTGCAAAAGCAAAGTCATTGCTTGCCTGTGCTATAGTGAACGTTGCTGTGTGAAACATGACTGCCATACCTGATGATAGCTTTATCTAAAGCACAGTGTTTTTATGTTGTTTAATTCTAGTGGCTTTATTGATTATAAAATTAGAAGCTAATACTAGCTAAATGGAGAGTGCTTAATAAACCAATGTCACTTGCTTCTACCTGGATGTTTATGAATCAAAAGGTACTTGAGTTATTGGGCGTGATTCTTCTCTCTCTGACATTTGTGCAGATCAGGAGTAACTCCAGTGAAGTCAGTGAAATTAATATACACCCAATCTCTCTCCATATATATTGTCAGTTCTTCCTGCCTCTTTGAATTCAGTTCATCACTACCAGTTTGAGGCAACCCTATTCTAGAATGACCACCACTAACAGGGAGAAGCGCGCTCTCTCTGTCTCTTTCAGACATTTCATCCTAGGAAAAATTCTGTGAAGTGCAGCGTAAACGAGAGAGGATGGTCTCAGGGCACACAATATTTGGGTTCTATTCCCAGCTCGGCCACAATCTTCCCATGTGACCTCGGGCAAGTTACTTTAATCATTCTGTTCTGTAGGGACTGAGTTTTGAGGATTAATGCCCTGGAGCTGCTTTCCTCAGCATTCTCTCCACCAAGGGTTCTCCAAAATTGCCTTGCTGTGAACAATATGATTTTAATAGAGTTTCTCTTTGGTCACTTCCTGTCCTCTTCGTGATCATATTCATAGTAACCGTCTCCTGTAGCATATCTTTAATGTCCCCCTATCATAGAATATCAGGGTTGGAAGGGACCTCAGGAGGTCAGCTAGTCCAATCCCCTGCTCAAAGAAGGACCCCTTGTCCTCTTGCCCCCTTCCCCCTGCTCCCCTTCACATGGTTCCATGTCTCCTGCTTTTCTGGACACTTCAACACCTGGAATCATGTGATTTATGTGAGAATCTCAACTTTTCCCTTTTTTTTTTTTTTTAAATTTCTAGTCCTCATGGTTGCAGAAAAAAGCTGGAAAACATGACTCTAAAATTTCAAAAGCCAGAAGGCAAATAAAAAGAATCTAAAATTTATTATTTTAAAAAATCGCATAATTTTAAGCCAGTCTCATGATATTTTGGGCTTGATTCATGATTTTTGAATGGTTGGGGTTGGCAAAACTGTAATATATCCTCTGAACCCATCTCAACTGAGCGTCAACATTGAAGGATTTCTTAGTACAGTAGTCTTTTACTCCCCCTCAGTGGGACAATCTAACTCTAAATTTTCCCCATCTGTAAAGAGGGGTGAATATTTGTTTACTTCACAAGCATCTTCTGAGCTTTAATTCATCAATATTTGAACAGTGGTTTAAGATTCTAAGACTGAAAATGCCTTCATAAGTGCAAAGGTGATATTATCATGATTAGGTTTTGCTTTTTATCTTTCAGCTACAAAGCATAATATTTCTTTTTTTTTAAATATAGAAATCTGGAGAGCATTTCCACCAGATTAGCACAATGATAAAGTAGGTCAGGTTTGGGGTTTAAATGGTTTGCCACTGTCCCTTTTGGTTTCAGTAATAATTTGTCTGTGGGATTGCAGAGATGTTTATAGGTTGCTGTTATTTTTTCCATAGTGAGATAGCTTCCAAGATGCCATACAGTTTTCCATTTTAGTGATATGTTGGAAGAATGAGTTCTACAACTGCTAAAGCTATTGTTTTCCTGGATGTGGATTTACATTTCTTTTGCTGTCTGTAAGAAAGCAGGCACGTAAGGAGATATCATCACTCAATGCGTATGAGTGGCTAGTTTTAACCATGAAATCAGTGCTTATCACTAGAACAGTTTGTTATAGTTCTTAAGTAGATAAATACTTAATAGGATTGTCAGCTATCCTTTCAAATTCCACAAATGAAAAATATCTGCTTATTATCTCCTTTCATGAATCTGGCCCTTTGTATTACATTCTTGAACCAGCAACACAGTGTTCAAGAGAGGTAATTGTATACTTCTCAAGTTTAATAATGTTCTTCTCCTTGATTGTACAAGTGTTTTTATTTTGTTCCAGATTTCACCGAGACCAATATATGTATATAGAGAGAAAGGAAGTTGTCAGTCTGCAGAGAGGTATCTCCGCAGACGTAGGCAGGAGGGTATGCTATTTATATGGGTATTTGGAGCATGATATGAGATAATTGCTGGGTGATATTGAAATTTTATTTCTAGTCCTCTTTATTTCACAGTTTTGCTGAAGTGGTTTAATTAGCAGCTATTAGAGGTGATAATTCATGCATCAAATCTGAAGATCACTTATGGAAAAAAAAGAGTCTCAGTGTGCCATCAAGGCTAGAAAGAAATATTTTACTTGCTATTTGTATTTCTTAAACATGTTTTACCATGGCCAATAAGTCATTTTGTAATGCCACATCCTCCACCCCAACCCCGTTGTTATGCTATGTTATTTTCTGTGGCCTGGGCTGTGGTTACAATATATGGTGCTGCAAGTGGACCTGCAGTGGCAGACAGTGTCATGGCTGCTGGGGGCTTTGGTGACTCAGGTCTGTCACCTAGCCTGTGGGTGTGTGGGCACTAGAGCATTCCTCAGGGTACAAGGCAGCATGAGGATTGTGGTGTTGAGGCCTTTGATGAGGGAACATTGACAAGACTTTCAGAGACTCTGAGGCAACACACTACTGATTAAAAAAATGTAGACAGAGCAGCTGGAGGGTGTTGCCACTAGCATTGCCCTCAGACCCTGCCAAGGATGAAGTGCACCAGCATCTGAAGAAGTTCACATTGCTCCAAAGAGTTTCACCATGATCAGGAGCACGTAGGCTGTCCAGCTGCAGCTGTGGGGGTATTGCTGAGACTCATCCAAGGATCATTTGTCCCCTAGTGGACTGGGAAAACATTTTGGGGACAACAAGCCCTAGTGAAAGTCCCTTTCCCAGGCCATATGGGCAGGGGGAGGAAGAGCTGAGCTTTTGGGGTAGCTTTAACTTATTCTCCAAGTCCATTCAGCCACCATGGAGGTATACTACTTAGCTATGGAACCTGCTGCTTGTGATCCTTCATAACGGTATCATTCATGTGCTGTCAGATTGTGGGTTTGTAGATGTTCCTTCCAGTGTGCTGACCAGAGCTCTGATGTGGAAGCATGCGAAGACAGTTTTCATTGGCTTCTTGCAGCGTGTGGCGTGTCACTGTTCTCCCATGTGGTATGCACATCTCCATGTGTGACTATGCATTCTGCCATCAATGTGGTCTTGATCTCCTACTTTTTCTCTTGTTGGCTTGCATCTACGAGCATGGAGACATGTCCTGGGATTATGACCTGATTACATTCTGCTCCACCCTTGACTGTATGTCCTTTTCTATCTGTGCTTCTTAGCATTTTGTTTCCATGTTACCAAAGTGTTACAGGGTAGCTCGCGTCTTAAGAGCAAAAGGGCTAGGGCTAGCCAACCTTGATTATGGAAAGAAATCAGGGTGATTGCCCTATAAAGAGCAGCAGAAGGGAAGGAGAGGTAATATCTGGTGCTGTCAAGAAAGCTGAGGTGTTTAATACCTGTTTTGCTTCAGTATTCACTAAAAAGGTTAATGGTGACCAGTTGGAAGCGATAGAAGAGAAGAAAGACTTGGGTAAGTTGGTTGATCACAGGATGACTATGAGTCACCAATGTGATGTGGCCGTGAAAAAGGCTAATACAGTCCGAGGATGCATCAGGCGAGGTGTTTCCAGTAGAGATAGGGAAGTGTTAGTATCATTAAACAAGGTACTGGTGAGACCTCCTCTGGAATACTGTGTGCAATTCTGCCTTCCCACGTTTAAGAAAGATGAATTCAAGTGCAACAAGTGGAACAAGTGCAGAGAAGGTCTCCTAGACTGATCAGAGGAACGGAAAACCTACCTTATGAGAGGAGTCTCAAAGAGCTTGGCTTGTTTAGACTAACCGAATGAAGGCTGAGGGGAGATACAGTTGCTCTCTATGAACACATCAGAGGAATAAATAGCTGGGAAGGAGAGGAGTTATTTAAGTTAAGTACCCAGGTGGGCACAAGAACAGATGGATATAAACTGTCCATCAACAAGTGTAGGCTTGAAATTAGACAGAGGTTTCTAACCATCAGAGGAGTGAAGTCCTGGAACAGCCTTCCAAGGGGAGCAGTGGGGGTAAAAAACCTAACTGGTTTCAAGACTGAGCTTGATAAGTTTATGAAGGGGGTGGTATGATGAATATACCAACAATGGCATGTAGCTGATCTGCAACTGCCAGCAGCAAATATCTCCAATAGTCGATGATGGGACACTAGATGGGGAGGGCTCTGAGTTACTACAGAGAATTCTTTCCCGGGTATCTGCCTGGTGGATCTTGCCCACATGCTCAGGGTCTACCTACTAGCCATATTTGGGGTTGGGAAGGAATTTTCCCCCAAGTCAGATTGGCAGAGACTGGGGGGGGGCGAGGGGGTTTGCCTTCCTCTGCAGCATGGGACGTGGGTCACTTGCAGGTTTAAACTAGTGTAATTGGTGGAGTCTCTGTAATTTACAGTCTTTAAATCATGATGTGAGGACTTCAGTAACTCAGCCAGAGGTTAGGGGTCTATTACAGGAGTGGGTGGGTGAGGTTCTGTGACCTGCAATCTGCAGGAGGTCAGACTAGATGATCATGATGGTCCCTTCTGGCCTTAAAGTCTATGAAATGCTCTACAAAATTAATATTAACAACAAGGGAGAAGAAATACAAGCCAAAATAGGAAAAGAGCCGGTTAAAGACTATTTAGATAAGCTACATGTATTCAAGTCTGCAAGACCTGATGAAATCTATCCTAGGATACTTAAGGAACTAGCTGAAGCAATCTTGGAACCGTTAACATTATCTTTGAGAACTCTTGGACCAAGGTCCCAAAAAACTGGAGAAGGGCAGCACCAATCTTTAAAAAGGAGAACAAAGAGCACCCAATGAATTATAGACCAGTCAGCCTAATGTTGATACCTGGAAAGACACTGGAACAAATTATTGAACACTCAGTTTGTAAGCACCTGGAGGATAATAGGATTATAAGGAATAGCCAGCACGGATTTGTCAAGGACAAATCATATCAAACCAACCTAATTTCCTTCTTTGACAGGGTTACTGGCCTACTGGATAGAGGAGAAGCATTAAATGTGACATATCTTGATTATAATAAGGCTTTTGACACAGTCACACATAATATTCTCATAAGAAAATTAGGGAAATATGGTCTAGATGAAATAACAATAAGATGGGTGCAAATCTGGTTGAATGTCCGTACTTAGAGTACTTATCAGTGGTTTGCTGTCAAACTGGGAGGATGTATCTAGTGTCTCTCAGGAGTGGTGAGTGTATTTATAAAATTTTCAGATGACGCCAAGCTGGGCGGTGTTGCAGGCACTTTCAAGGACAGGTCAAAATGACCTTGACAAATTGGAGAATTGGTTTGAATTCAGCAAGATGAAATTTAAAAAGACAAGTGCAAAGTACTACACTTAGGAAGGAAAAATCAAATGTACAGCTACAAAATGGAGAAAAACTGTCTTGGTGGTAGTAAACTGAAAAGGATCTGGGATTATAGCGGATCATAAATTGCATATGAGTCAACAATGTGATGCAGCTGTGAAGAAGGCTAATATTATTGTGGGCATGTTTAGTGTTGAGAAAAGACGACTGATGGGGCACCTAATAACAGTTTTCAAAATATGTTAAGGGCCATTACAATGAGGACTGTGATCAATTGTTCTCCATGTCAACTAATGGTAGGACAAGTAGTAATGGTCTTAATCTGCGGCAAGGAAGATTTACATTAGAGATGAGTAAAACTTTCTAACTATAGGGGTAGTTAACCTCTGGAATAGGCTTCCAAGGGACATTGTGGAATCCTCATAGAATCAAAGAAGTCTAGGACTGTAAGGGACCTCGAGAGGTCATCTAGTCCAGTCCCCTGCCCTCAAGGCAGGACTATGTAATAGCTAGACCATCCTGATTGGTGTTTCTCTAACCTGTTGTTAAAAACCTCCCTAAGCAATTTGTCCCAGTGCTTAACTACCCTGACAGTTAGGAAGATTTTCCTAATATCCTGACTAAACCTACCTTGCTGCAATTTAGGCCCATTGCTTCTTGTCCTATCCTGGGAAGTTAACAAGAACAATTTTCTCCATCCTCCTTCTAACAACCTTTTATGTACTGGGAAACTGTTATCATGTCACCTCTCAGTCTTCTCTTCTCCAGACTAAACAAAGCCAGTTTTTTCAATCTTCCCTCGTAGGTCATGTTTTCTGGACCTTTAATAATTTTTGTTGTTCTCCTTTGGACTTTCTCCAGTTTGTCCACATCTTTCCTGAAATGTGGCTTCCAGAACTGGACACAATACTCCAGTTGAGGCCTTATCAGCATGGAGTAGAGTGGAAGAATTACTTCTCGTATCTTGCTTGCAACACTCATAGAATCATAGAATATCAGGGTTGGAAGGGACCTCAGGAGGTCATCTAGTCCAACCCCCTGCTCAAAGCAGGACCAATCCCCAACTAAATCATCTCAGCCAGGGCTTTGGCAAGCCTGACCTTAAAAACTTCTAAAAAAGGAGATTCCACCACCTCCCTAGGTAACGCATTCCAGTGTTTCACCACCCTCCTAGTGAAAAAGTTTTTCCTAATATCCAACCTAAACCTGCCCCACTGCAACTTGAGACCATTACTCCTCGTTCTGTCATCTGCTACCACTGAGAACAGTCTAGATCCATCCTCCTTGGAACCCCCTTTCAGGTAGTTGAAAGCAGCTATCAAATCCCCCCTCATTCTTCTCTTCTGCAGACTAAACAATCCCAGTTCCCCCAGCCTCTCCTCATAAGTCATGTGTTCCAGACCCCTAATCATTTTTGTTGCCCTTCGCTGGACTCTCTCCAATTTTTCCACATCCTTCTTATAGTGTGGGGCCCAAAACTGGACACAGTACTCCAGATGAGGCCTCACCAATGTTGAATAGAGGGGAACGAACACGTCCCTCGATCTGCTGGCTATGCCCCTACTTATACATCCCAAAATGCCATTGGCCTTCTTGGCAACAAGGGCACACTGTTGACTTATATCCAGCTTCTCATCCACTGTAACCCCTAGGTCCTTTTCTGCAGAAATACTGCTGAGCCATTCGGTCCCTAGTCTGTAGCAGTGCATGGGATTCTTCCTTCCTAAGTGCAGGACTCTGTACTTGTCCTTGTTGAACCTCATCAGATTTCTTTTGGCCCAATCCTCTAATTTGTCTAGGTCCCTCTGTATCCTATCCCTAACCTCCAGTGTATCTACCTCTCCTCCCAGTTCAGTGTCATCTGCAAACTTGCTGAGGGTGCAATCCACACCATCCTCCAGATCATTTATGAAGATATTGAACAAAACCGGCCCGAGGACCGACCCTTGGGGCACTCCACTTGATACCGGCTTCCAATTAGACATGGAGCCATTGATCACTACCCGTTGAGCCCAACAATCTAGCCAGCTTTCTATCCACCTTATAGTCCATTCATCCAGCCCATACTTCTTTAACTTGCTGGCAAGAATACTGTGGGAGACCGTGTCAAAAGCTTTGCTAAAGTCAAGGAACAACACGTCCACTGCTTTCCTCTCATCCACAAAGCCCGTTATCTTGTCATAGAAGGCAATTAGATTAGTCAGGCATGACTTTCCCTTGGTGAATCCATGCTGACTGTTCCTGATCACTTTCTTCTCCCCTAAGTGCTTCAGAATTGATTCCTTGAGGACCTGCTCCATGATTTTTCCAGGGACTGAGATGAGGCTAACTGGCCTGTAGTTCCCAGGATACTCCTTCTTCCCTTTTTTAAAGATGGGCACTACATTAGTCTCTTTCCAGTCATCCAGGACCTCCCCTGATCGCCATGAGTTTTCAGTGATAATGGCCAATGGCTGTGCAATCACATCCGCCAACTCCTTTAGCACTCTTGGATGCAGCGTATCCGGCCCCATGGACTTGTGCTCGTCCAGCTTTTCTAAATAGTCCTGAACCACTTCTTTCTCCACAGAAGGCTAGTCACCTCCTCCCCATGCTGTGCTGCCCAGTGCAGTAGTGTGGGAGCTGACCTTGTTTGTGAAGACTTTCTTCTTGTTGCTAACACACCTGCTAATATATCCTAGAACAGTGGTCTTTTTACACCCAAGATCACTTTTTGAATTTAAGGGCAACCCAGGATCTACCCCTTCCTCGAGGCCCTCACTCACTCACTCCATCCCCCTCCCACCCTCACTCACTTTCACCAGGCTGAGGCAGGGGTTTGGGAGGGGGTGAGGGGTACTGGCTCTGGGAGGGAATTTGGGTGCAGCAGGGAGCTCCACGCTGGGGCAGAGTGTTGGGGGGCAGGAGGGGGTATGGGGTGCTGGCTCTGGGAGCAAGTTTGGGTGCAGGAGAGGGCTCTAGGCTGGGGCAGAGTGTTGGGGTGCAGGAGGGGATATGGGGTGCTGGCTCTGGGATGGGGGTTGGGGTGCGGGCTCCCACTGGGCAGCACTTATCTTGGGTGGCTCCCGGTCAGGGGTGCAGCAGGGCTAAGGCAGGCTCCCTGGCTGCCCCAGCCCCACGTCACTCCCAGAAAGGGCCAACGCATCCCTGTGATCCCTGGCGGAGGGCAGGTGGCTCTGCATGCTGCCCCTCTCTGCAGGCACCGCCCCCACAGCTCCCAATGGCCACAGTTACCCGTTTCCATCCAGTGGCAGTGCTTGCAGGCAGGAGCAGTGCGCGGAGACCCCTGGGCCACTTCCAGGAGTGGTTTGGGCCCGGGGCAGGCAGGGAGCATGCCTTAGCGGCAGCCCTGCTGCACCACTGCAGATTATGATTGACTGGGAGGGTCTCCAGGATCGACCAGTCGATCGCAATCAACCGATTGGTGACCACTGTCCTAGAACGATTTTCCCTTCTTTTTGCAACAGTGTTACACTGACTCATATTTAGCTTGCAATCTGCTATAACCCCCAGATCTCCTTCCGCAGTTTTCCTTCCTAGTGAGTCATTTCCCATTTTTTATGTATGCAACTGATTTTATGTGTGCAACTTCCTAAGTGGAGTACTTTGCATTTGTCGTTATGGAATTTCATCCTGTTTACTTCAGACCATTTCTCCAGTTTGTCATTTTGAATTTTAATCCTATCCTCCAAAGCACCTGTAACTCCTCCCATCATTTCAGGTGTTAAAGAAGAGGTTGGACAACCATCTGTGAGAGATGGTCTAGGTTTACTTGGTCCTGCCCAGTACAGGAGGCTGGACTTGATGACTTCTCAAGGTCCCTTCCAGTCCTACAGTTATGTGATTCTGTGGAGGGGGGAAATGCTCAGGGATTAGAGACTGCTAGGAGTGAGAAGGCTCTGAAGAGTGTCCTGGAACTTAGAACCGAGACTCCAGCCAGATGTATCCTGCCAACACAGGAAAGGCCCCAGGCAGAAAGGTCTGGGAAGATGAAGAAAAACCTGTATTTGTGTGGACTTCTGGGAGGACTTAGAAACTTTATTTTGAATATTTGTTGATTTAATTAAGTTCAGCCTGAGAAGGGATGGCACAATAATGTTTTTTAAATTTCATGAACAGTCCACTAGAAGGAAACTGAGGCAAGCTGCTTATAGCATGACTCTAGGGCATGAGGGGGTACATGGATGCAGCCAGCCCAGCTACACAAAGGACGTAGGAATTTGGGCTTGGGAGTTAACACAGGGCACAGTCTTTGTGGATTTTAATTCTTATCATTGTCATAAATATAAAGGGAAGGGTAACAACCCTTATGTATGCAGTAACATAAAAATCCTCCTGGCCAGAGGTACAGAATCACTTGCCTGTAAGGGATTAATCAGTTCAATTAACCAAGTTGGCACCTGACCAGAAGGACCAATGGGAAAAGAAGATACTTTCAAATCTGGGGGTGGGAGAGGTTTTGTTTGTGCTCTTTTTGTTTGTTCCCTCTTGGGACAGAGAGAGAGACCAAGCAGGTAAACCAGCTCCTAAAAAGATACCTGAAATGTTATAGCTAAAATTACAAAAACTGTAAGTAAAGGCAAGGAAATGCGTTAGATTATCTTTTGTTTTAGCTTGTGAATTTTCCCTGCTGAGAGGTAGTTTTATTCCTGTTTTTTTTAACTGGGAAGTTGAATCCAGAGTGGAGTCCTCTGTGCTTTAAATCTTCTATTACTCTGTAAAGTTACCTTCCATCCTGATTTTGCAGGTGTGATTCTTTTACTTTTTTCTTTACAATAAAGTTCTTCTTTAAATAACCTGATTGATTTTTAGTGTCCTAAAATCCCAAGGGTTTGGTCTTTGCTCACTTTGTTAACCTATTGGTTAGTATATTATTCTCAAGCCTCCCCAGGAAAGGAGGTGAAGGGGCTTGGCGGATATTTTGGGGAAATAGGGACTCAAAGTGGTCTTTTTCCTGAATCTTTGTCTAAATCACTTGGTGGTGGCAGCAATACCGTCCAAGGACAAGGAAAGGAATTTGTGCCTTGGGGAAGTTTTTAACCTAAGCTGGTACTTATAAGATTAGGGGGTCTTTCATGTGGGTCCCCACATCTGTACCCCAGAGTTCAGAGTGGGGAGGAACCCTGACAATCATCAAAATATTTTCTTAGTTTTTTATGATTATATCATACTTAGGATACAATAGAGCACAGACACCTCAGTGAAGGTCTTGGACACATTGTACTTAGTGTTGTGCAAACATATGCAATAGTCCCTGCCCTAAAGAGAAGTCCAGGTATTGATATTGTTTTACTGTCTTAAAAATTCTTACTACAAGCTAAGACTTAAAAAAAAAATCAATCCTCCCAAATAGAACTCATTTTAAGATGGCAGAAATAGAGGAAAAACAAAGCAAAGGGGAGACTAAAGAAGAGAGCTACAGATTTAATTATGGAAAAGTGTCAAATACTCAGAAAAATAAGAATTGAAATAGAAAAGAATGGTACAGGGAAAAAAATATATTGTGACTTTGTGGGGATCACCCAGATTGATAAGGGGTGCTGTCATCACCTGCCTTGTAATGTTGGGTACCTTACTGCTGTACTGTCATGGCTCAGAGCCCTGACACCAGTAGCTGGCCCACAAACATAAAGGTGTCAGCCTGGCTTCCACCAATCTAATTACTCCTTGCAGGGTGACCTCAATAACACTTCTATCCCAAATCTCCCCAAATCTGTCTACCCCAAGTTCTTAACTACCAGACACTCTGACTTTTCCCATCTGGTTCCTCACCCCCAAGGTGTGAAAACTGCTCCTGGTTATCAATTCACTTTGGCACACATACTCCACACAGTTTGTACACCAGAGACCTACTTGGGGTAAAATTAAACAAAATGTTTATTTAACAGAAAAACCACAGATTCAAAGATGAAATAGTAAGGAAAAGCAAACACATCCAAACTACACAGAAAATAAACATAAAGATTCCACCTCAGGCTTTACACTTCTATATTAGCTAAATTCCCTTTTCTAATACAAGTTACCTGTTGCCTTTGAATAATTTCCCAGAGTTCCCTGTGTCCTAGTGACTTCAAGACTGTCCCTAAATTCTGAATGCTCTCCAGTTCAAACTCCTTCAATTTTTAATGTTTTTCCCCCTCAAGCACTATAGATTCAAAGCGGAGAAATTCCCTTCTTTCTTAAAAAAAGGAGTACTTGTGGCACCTTAGAGACTAACAAATTTATTTGAGCATAAGCTTTCGTGAGCTACAGCTCACTTCATTGGATGCATGCAGTGGAAAATACAATAGGGGGATTTTATATACACAGAGAACATAAAACAATGGGTGTTACAATACACACTGTAACAAGAGTGATCAGGTAAGGTAAGCTATTACCAGAAGGAGATGAAAAAACCCAAACCCTTTTGTAGTGATAATCAAGGTGAGCCATTTCCAGCAGTTGACAAGAATGTGTGAGGAACAGTACCCGGAATGTACATGGTATGTACATGGTAGAGGGGCACTGCTGGCACATGATGGCATAGTTATCACATTGGTAGATGTGCAGGTGAACGAGCCTCTGATAGTGTGGCTGATGTGATTAGGCCCTGTGATGGTGTCCCCTGAATAGATATGTGGACACAGTTGGCAACGGGCTTTATTGCAAGGATATTCCAATGCCCCTCTGCCATGTACATTGGCCAAACCGGACAGTCTCTACATAAAACAATATATGGACACAACTCAGACGTCAAGAATCATAACATTCAAAAACCAGTCGGAGAACACTTCAATCTCTCTGGTCACTCGATTACAGACCTAAAAGTGGCAATATTGCAACAAAAAAACTTCAACGGCAGACTCCAACAAGAGACTGCTGAATTGGAATTAATTTGCAAACTGGACACCATTAAATTAGGCGTGAATAACGACTGGGAGTGGATGTGTCATTACACAAAGTAAAACTATTTCACCATGTTTATTTTTCCCCTCTACTGTTCCTTACACATTCTTGTCAACTACTGGAAATGGCCCACCTTGATTATCACTACAAAAGGTTGTTTTTTTTTCTCTCTCCTGCTGGCAAAATAGGTCACCTTACCTGATCACTCTCGTTACAGTGTGTATGGTAACACCCATTGTTTCATGTTCTCTGTGTATATAAAATCCCCTTACTGTATTTTCCACTGCATGTATCCGATGAAGTAAGCTGTAGCTCACGAAAGCTTATGCTCAAATATATGTGTTAGTTTCTAAAGTGCCACAAGTACTCCTTTTCTTTTTGCGGATATAGACTAACACGGCTGCTGCTCTGAATCCTTCTTTCTTAGTTTTCAGTGACTGGGCTTTCTTTTCAGTTTCAAGTTGTTTCAGTGTTTTTCCATTAAATTTAATGGTCCACCATTTATTTGTCTTTACCTGGGTTGTACAATGCTAGGTGGTTGGAGCTAGTCGGTCTGGATGGAGAGGCAATGCCTCCTTCCCCAGCTGCCCACTGCCCCGCTGCGAGGTGGAGCTGAATGTGGCAGCACAAATTATGAGCCCAGCTTTATTACTACACACATACATGAATCATAACCACAGTCTATATACTTGTCTCATAATGATCATCAAGTTCAGACCATCATAAGCTTTCAGAAAAGACCCTACTCAACGTATAAAGAAAAGGAGGACTCGTGGCACCTTAGAGACTAACCAATTTATTTGAGCATAAGCTTTCGTGAGCTACACCTCACTTCATCAGATGCATAAAGTGGAAAATGCAGTGAGGATGTTTTATACACACAGACCATGAAAAAATGGGTGTTTATCACTTCTAAAGGTTTTTTCTCCCCCCACCCCACTCTCCTGCTGGTAATAGCTTATCTAAAGTGATCACTCTCCTTACAATGTGTATGATAATCAAGGTGAGCCATTTCCAGCACAAATCCAGGGTTTAACAAGAACGTCTAAGGAACAGTGGGGGGGGGGTAGGAAAAAACAAGGGGAAATAGGTTACCTTGCATAATGACTTAGCCACTCCAGTCTCTATTCAAGCCTAAGTTAATTGTATCCAATTTGCAAATGAATTCCAATTCAGCAGTATTTTTACAACACAGTAGCATTGCATAGAGTCAGTTGATCCAACTGCTTATTATTTGGGGTTCAACCTGTTTTCCCCTTGGGCTGTCTGGATCCTAATTATCACAGAGATCAAGAGATCTCAGAAAAAGTTACCTGATACAGAATGAAGAAAGTAAAAAAAGGAAGGATAAGAGAAAAAAGTAGACAATACAGAATCATTCCAAGGATACATAAAAAAGGAAGGATAAAAAATAAAAGTGAGGGGAGAAAGAGAGAGACTACTATGTATATAAAAATAGTATCAAGGAAGACATTACGAGTAGACAAGAAAGAAAGACCACATGACTTTAATTCCAGCCTTTCCAATGCTGCATGTCTAGAGTTACCATCTAGTTAGAAAATTATATGTTTTAAAAACTAAAGTCCTCGTTCCTGTTTTTTCTTTTACTTCTTCAATGGCAAAATTATTTTTTGAGGGGGGAAAGCCTCAGCACCTGTGGTTTTCATCTGGATCATTCACAAAATTAAATGTATGTTTAACCAGGGATGGCTGTTTTACTCGCATTTAAAGAAAAAGACCCTATTTCTTGGTTTCCAGGGACATGATGGATAGCGTTACTGTCATGTTTATGTACATACTGTTCACACACTATCCCTCAAAACAGAACGGGTCAAATTTATGTTGACCCTAGTGTCGTTCCATTGAGGTCATTTGGCTCAGTGGGTTGTGGAAACCACAACAATACTTTCCTCCTGTGGCCTGATATAGCAAAGCACTATGATTGACTTTAAACATGTGAGTAGTCCCCCTGAACCAATGAGACCATTTAAGTGCTGTGCTGGACTGGGACCTTCATTTGTATCTCTGAGTGTTGAATTGGTTTAAATTCCTGAGCCAATGAAGACTCCAGGGCTGTGCCAGATCAGGGCAGGCTTGAGCATTTCAGGGAGGGTTACTGAGGGCTAGTCTACACTGGCAACGCTAAAGCGCTGTCACGGCAGCTCTCCCAGCACTCTAAAAAATCCACCTCCACGAGGGGTGTAGCTCCCAGCGCTGGGTGCACTGTCTACACTGGCGTTTTACAGCGCTGAAACTTGCTGTGCTCAGCAGAGTGTTTTTTCACACCCCTGAGTGAGAAAGTTACAGCTCTGTAAATTGCCAGTGTAGACAAGCCCTAAGATGGCTGTGTGAAAAACACTCAGCTTAGTTGACTCATTTTGTATCAAGAGGGTGCTTTGGGAGGAGCTTTAGATGCCTTGCTGCAACAAAAGTAGATCCCAGCTGCTTGGTCCTTTTAGCCCTAACTGGAGGCAGGGATAGCTCAGTGGTTTGAGCATTGGCCTTCTAAACTCAGGGTTGTGAGTTCAATCCTTGAGGGGACTGTTTAGGGATCTGGGTCAAAAATTGGGGATTGTTCCTGCTTTGAGCAGGGGGTTGGACTAGATGACCTCCTGAGGTCCCTTCCAACCCTGATATTCTATGATAATTCTAACAACCTGCTTCCATCATGTTAAAACGGTTTACATGCCCAAGGCTATCATCACAAGTAAAAAGGCTGATAACTTCCTTTCTTAAGAAATGAAAGCTGAGAATCTCCTTTACATGTTTAATTCCCCTCAAACTGGAACGTCTGTGAGGTTCATGGGGCTCACCAGCCAGCCCTGCTAATATAGAGGTGGCCAAAATGTGACCCTGGGCCACATCCATCTCATACAGTTTACAAAGTAGCCCAGAATCCCCCTCATACAGAGATGTGGTGCATGGGGTCTACAGGTCCCCACAAGCAGAAGTCCACTCAATTAAAAACGGAGGATAGGATCTGTGCATCTCTTTGGGCTGCACCTCTGTATTAAAGATGGAGTCAGTGGAAGCTATGTGTTGCATATATGAAGAGCTATTTAATGCTAAGTACTCTGAAAAATCAGGTCCTAGGGTCTGAAATTGGGCACACAAAATTAGTGGATTCTAGGAATTTTGTTGAGGTTGGGGCGTTTTTCATAGTTAATGAAATTTTTTTCATGGTTTTCATGGTGCTAAATGGCACCCTTAGTGCTTTCATGTGGGGAAGGAGATGTTTTATAAATAAGTTATTTTATTATTATTTTAAATTTGATCTCTTCCTGCCTCAGTTCCCATCTGTAAAATAGGGATAATACCACCCTTTCTCCTTACAAGGGTTTTGTGAAAAAAAGTTAATGTTTGTGAGATGAGAGGATACTTGTTAAGGAGCTAGAGCTGCAGCCAGAATAAAAACATTAGATTAGGTGGAGGTATTGGGAAGGAAAGGGATGTAAAGATGAGTGCATCTTGAATTCTGCATTTGGTGGGGGAGCATGCACCAGCCACTGGTGTCAGCTCAACACCTAATCAATGTAGGGTGTTAAATGATGAGGCAAGTGTGATGAGGAAGAAGAGGACAAGATGCAGGGGGCACCATTATCTTCCACAGGTGATCTGTGAACCAAAATCTTGAACTCACCAAGGTACAGAAAATCCAATGGTACAGTTTCACGATGGAAACCATCATGCACCTATGTGAGAAGCTGAGCCACACCCTCTCAGTCTCTGTCAGGGTCACTGTTGTTCTGGGTGTACTAACCACACTGTCCATCTAGAGGACCATTAGGAACAGCACAGGGAATAGGCAATCTGCTAACCCCTAGACCCTGGAAGACTTCCTAAACACCATGGTAAAGATTCCATAGTTCTCATCATGGACAGAAGCAGACAGCACTAGATAGTGTAGGAATTCTGTGAGACTGTCAACTTTCCTTCAGTGCTAGGTGTAGTAGAGAGTAATACAAAAGTGTCTTCTACTGTAGATGTAATTTATTATTTATTTCTGTTGCACCTAACAGCTTCTATCATGTACCAGGGCCTCATTAGGCTAGGCACTTTAAAGACACAGAACAAAAGGACAAAGCTGTCTACAGCAACAGGAAACACACACTGCTTAATGAGCATGGTGCGTTTGTGTGTGTGTGTATGTGTGTGTGAGATCATCAGTTGTAGCTTAGGGTGCAGGCATAATATAAGCAATATGATGGATTGTCCCTCCTCATCAGAGCAGTACTTGCATGTCTGATGTTTTGGGCATTTCCTGGATCTGTATGACTTCTCTGCAGCCCACTGGTAACCACACAGATGCTGCCCATTCAGTGCTTGAGCTGTAGAGCAGTGGAGAGGCACTTCCATTTAGCAACAGGTGGGCACAGCAGTAGCTGGATACCATTAATTACGGAGGTGGCTACTTTTTGAAAATTCCAGTGACTGAGTACTTAGTTGCGTCAGGGCAACGTAGGTGTCCATCTCAAGGGCCCACATTCACAACTCCTGCACCACACAACTGCAGCTTTGATAATTACCCTGAATTCCACAGCATCCAAAACTCAGGTTTCACATTCCTTATTGCACATACAAATAGCCCTGTTTGAAAGCTCCCCTGTGCGCATCATTGTTCTTCCATTTCTGCATCTGCACCTACCCTTGTCAAGTGCTTTGAGATCCATGACTGAAAAGTACTGTTCAAATGGTAAGTATTATTAATAGTGTGAATTACGAGAGGTTCTTTATTTTCATAGAAGGGAAAATGTGCAAAAAATGTGTTGTAAAAACATTACAGAAAATCGAAAAATGGGCAGAGTGGGAAAATGTATATTTCTAGAATTGTGCGACTGTGATTACTTAAAGCTGCGGCGCTGCAAAACAGAACTGAAATTGCCATAAATATGTATCTATTGGTGAGAGTGTACTGGTAGCATTTTAAAGCATAGAATAAGGTATCTATACTTGGAATCTTGGGGGATATTGTGGTTTGGGAGCTAAGTATTTTCTACCATACCTTTCATTTGATATGTTATTAAATTGACTTTAACATTTATTTGCTTGGAAGACACAAAAATTCTCCCCAGGGCAGCTGAGTTTAAACAAACAATTTTCTACAGGCCCCCAAAGTGGCAATCTGTGGAGCCAGGGAATGGCAATATAACATTTGCAGTTTCTACTTAAAATAGAAAATTACTGTTATCCTGAAGCACAGTTCTCTAAGGTTCTCATTGCTTATTATGCTTAAATAGTAAATTATTGTAACTCATCCCCTCCCTACAAAAGACAAAACCCACTGAAATATAAGCTCTGGGTGGAGTTCTGGGGGTAGAGTGTACAGTTTGGAAAAGCACATTGCTGGCCCTGAAATCTATCAATCTTTTGGATAAGAAATAAAGTGTCATCTTGCTCTAATTTAATCTTAATTTTCCTCAAATTTTTAACATTTATTATTTATTACAACTCCCTGTTGAAAAGACAAGGGTTGTTCCAATTGTGACAGGACAGTGCCTCTAATCATTACACTCAACTGTCCCTGTGGATCTTCAACAGCCCTGACTGCTTCACCAGTTGACCACCTCAGTGGTGCGTATCATGATAGCTTTTTATGTTAATATGCTAGTCTTGAAAAGCAACATCAGTTTGCTATATAGAGGATAACTGAGACTTCAGTGTCTCTTAGACCCTCTTTGTATGGCTCTTACATTATTCCAGTGACTTCATCTGTCTTCAACCACTGGAGATCTCAGCTCTCTTGGGATTGCAAGAAGATACATTTGAAGGTTCAGTTTGTCCTTGCTTCCAATAGTAATAAAATATGGGGATTAGATCCTGCTTTGAGCAGGGGGTGGGACTAGATGACCTCCTGAGGTCCCTTCCAACCCTGATAGTGTATGATTCTATAGCACAGTAGACATAAAAGAAATACATATATTAAGAAACATTTCACATAATTTTCCCCTTGCAGAGAAAAGAGAGAACCACCTGGGGCAAATGCAGTGAAAGTCTTTTGTTTGTGTTAAAAAGGCCACTGGTTCATGTTCAATCTAGAACACATGGGTGGCTGATTGAATGTGAAGTCAAAATACATTTACTGGACTATAGGATCTAATGATTAAGGCTGTGTTTTAGTCATGGCTATTTTTAGTGAAAGTCATGGACAGGTCACAGGCAGTAAACAAAAATCCATGGCCAGTGACCTGTCCATGACTTTTACTATATATCTTGACTAAAACTAGGGTAAGGGCCATGGGTGCTCTGGGGGCACTACGGGTGCTGGGGGAGTTGGCCTGGGCAGCAGCATGTGGCCCAGGACCCTTGCTGGTGCTCTGGGTGGAGAGTTGGTGAGGCTGGCAGAGGCTCCCTACCCGGCTCCACGTGTCTCTGCAGCTCCTAGGCAGCAGAGGGGCCAGGGGGCTCTGCACACTGCTCCCGCCACAAGCCCCAGCTGTGCAGCTCCCATTGGCCAGGAACTGCAGCCAGTGGGAACTGTGGGGGTCAGCCCTGCGGTGCAGGCAACATGTGGAGCCCCTCGTCCCCTCCTCCACCTAGGAGCTGCAGGGCTATGCCAGTGGGAGCCGGGGAGCCCCCCACCCCGAGGTAAGCGCCCCCTGAACCCCCCAACCCCCTGCCCCTAGCCCTGAGCCCCCTCCCACACATGCAAACTGCTGCTGCTGGCCCAGCTGGGCAGCCCCTGAGCCAGCACCAGCCGCTGGAGAATTATGGAGGTCATGGAAATCATGGAATCCGTGACCTCCATGACAGACTTGCAGCCTTACTAATGATCATACATTTAAAGGAAAACATAACTTGAAGATATGTGATGATGCCTTAGTGCTCTCCCTGGAGATATTCGGACTCTGTGGTGTTTAGCTGCTGACAAAAACAACAAGAACCCACCAAAACCACAAGTGTTGACTATTTTACTTAAAACTCCTGGGGTTAAATTGATCCATGGACTGCACAAGGTTTACGTCAGGAATGAACATACTCCCAGAATAAAAAGCAAATTGTGCTATGGAAAGAATCATAGAATTATAGAACTGGAAGGGACCTTGAGAGGTCATCTAGTCCAGTCCCTTGTACTCATGGCAGGACTAAGCATTATTTAGGTGATCCCTGACAGGTGTTTGTCTAGCCCCCTCTTAAAAATCTCCAATGATGGAGATTCCACAACTGCCTAAGCAATTTATTCCAGTGCTTAACCACCCTGACAGTTAGGAAGTTTTTCCAAATGTCCAACCTGAACAGCCCTTGCTGCAATTTAAGTCTATTGCTGCTTGTCCTATCCTCAGAGATTAAGGAGAACAATTTACCTCCTCCTTCCTTGTAACAACCTTTTATGTACTGGAAAACTGTTATTATGTCCCCCCACACACCAGACTTCTCTTCTCCAAACTAAACAAACCCAATTTTTTCCATCTTCCCTCATAGGTCATGTTTTCTACACCTTCAGTCATTTTTGAAAGAAGTGATATTTAAACATTCTTAGGGCCTGATTTTGCTACCCTTATTCATGTAAGAGAGGTGGACTTAGTACCTAAAAAGAGAAGAGCTCATTTAAACACAGCGAGTTACATTACAGGCTCCTTGACTCGGAAAGCCTGCACCACCCCCTAGATGGAGGAACAGAACTCCTCTCTAACTGAATCTGAAGAGAGTCCTGGTTGGGCAAGTATCCAAGTTTAGCATCAGAGGGTGTCCCTGGCTCCTTGGTAGGAAATCACTAAGAGAGTGGTCAACATGCACTTGGTGTAGTTTCTGCTTCTTTAACCCCTGGAGCACTGGCCTGCTCTATTCTGCTGAATCATTGTATTCCATTTCCCTGCCAACCAGAGACTACTAAAATGGCACCGAAGCACTGGACAGCCCTGTTGAGGGAACAGAGACTTACTCTAGTGTTTTTCTGGATCATGAGACGAGGCGAATCTTGCAGATTCTTTCTGCATAACATCTCAAAGGGCTGGGCTACACTAAAGTTTTAAGTCAACCTAAGTTATACTAGTTCAGTTACGTAAGTTACGTAACTGAAGTTGACGTAACTTCGGTCGACTTACGCATTGTCTACACTGCGCTATGTCGATGGGAGATGCTCTCCAGCCAACTTATCTTCCACCTCTCGGGGTGGTGGAGTGTGCTCTGCCGTCAACTTAGCAGGTCTTCACCAGACCCGCTAAATCGACAGTGCTGCATCTATCTCAGCAGTGCTGATTTAGCTGGAAGGATAGACAAGCCCTAAGATACAGCCTTTTGTATCCATCCATACAGCTAAAACTCTCTTCCAAGCTCAGTTATTGCAACATCCTTTTCTCTTGCTTTGACAAATGCAGTCTTGCCCCATTCATATCCATTCAGAATGCTGCTGCAAAGTTCATTCTCCTAGCTCCCCACTTAGACTATGTCACCCTCTCTTTGCATCCCTTCACTGGCTCCACCTTCTCTATCACATTAAACATAAGCTGTTTGTCTTCTCTTTCAAGACCTTTCAGGGCCTATCCCCATCCTACCTATTATCTTGTATTCACTATTGTATTCCCATCCATGATCAGCCCATGATGCTACCCTCCATTGCAAACTTGTTACATTTTCAAACAAGCACCATTGTGCTTTCTTCCACGCTGCTCCTCACACTTCAGAGGAGGGCCCCATAAACATCTGCAAAGCTGCCTAATTATCCTCCATCTGTTTATTCTGGGTTTATAGAGCTCTTGGCACTATGTGGTTCTGGTTCACGTCTAGGACTCGTAGGTGCTACAGTCGTACAAATAATAAATATTATCATTTTTCTTTCTGCAGGGACACTGACCCTAAATGGGCCTTTCTTTATCCTTCAGCTGATGTAGCATTCAGCTGTTCTGAAGTAAGGCCAACTTAAATGCTGCCTAGTCTGGCATGCTTCTAGGTGCCTTTAATAAGCAATACATTTTTACACAAGTTTTAAAATAAAATAAAAAAATCTTGTGATAAATAGAAGAGGACAAAATTCACATAGGCGATTCTAGTCTGTGTAAAATTAAGCCCACAGCTTTTGCTGTGATTTCAAAGACATTTGGCATTTTCACCAAGACTAATTCTTTCTTTCCCCCAAAATTTACCATGGTAAAATTACATGCCTGGTTCTTTGAGTTGAAAACCATCCATAGCTAAACCTTTCACATATGCTGTCAGGCAGCTGCTTGTTTTTCATGTCAGAAAGGTCATGCCAGAATGGTCAGAATATAGAACAGAATAGATAGAAAAGAAATGCCATACAGCTATGCACAGGCCACCCTTTTCAGGTTTTGTGCATGAAATTACAATATCCATGGACATCCATGTATAAAACAGGATAAGACCATACGCAGACATTTTAACCTCACTTCCCTAGCAACCCAAAAGTGTATCACACACAGTAATTATCTTCTCTATGTAAGGCTTAAGGACTTTTTTTTTCACAATGCACAGTGCTTTTGCTGTTTCTCTGCTGGTTTTGTCACTCTCCCGCAGAGTGATTTAAGAGGAATCCCACATCAAGTTCGTGTCTAAATTTAACCTATCAAAGCTGGTAAACAACAAGAATAAGATTTAACCTCTTAAGTGTCCATGACGTAAAGCCACCAATAATTAGTGTTCATACAAAGTTATTTGGCTCAACGAGCCTCTTTCTTATCCAAGCAAGATCAAAAGCATTTTTCTGGACATTTATATGACTATTCCATTTAGCATGTACTCCCAGTTCTTTTCGAGAAGGCTAATGTGTAGAAATAAATGAGTGTTCTCAGGCAGATTAGATCACCTTCTTTACTACACCCACTTCCAATCAGACCATGGAGCTAAGATTTGAGGAAGTTCTTTGTTTTACTTAGCAACAGGCTTAAACCAAAACTCCAGCTCCAACCACTCTTGAAAGGTGGAAAAGTTTGGATTCAAACTTCATGGTTCTTCATCCTTTTTAGCTTTTTATACTGATATTCTCTTGATTAGGTTAAATTGAAATGGTAAAAAGAGAATAAAAGAATCAGGCCCTAGTAATTGTGAAGTAAAGGTCAAATCCTGCCCTGGCTGGCACAGCAACAGAGATACAGCTGATGTGCCCTCTGCCATAGGGATTCTGCTGGTCCAGAACACAAATGTAGGCGAAGGGCTGGGACACCATATGGGATGCACTTTGCTCCACATTGAGGAAGAGCAGCATGCTCATGCATTCTCTGCTGACTAGTCATTGCTACTGATAGGGCATATGCATTAGCTTCCTTGGTATGTTGGCTACCCCGCATAACTGGGAAACCATGGCTCTTTCAGAACATGCTGCAGTGAATGATTCATTAGCCTGGCTCACCTGATCTTGTAATTTATGGAAGGATTCTGCCCTGTTTGTGTGGGAGGAAAGGAAATGTATGCTTCCTCTTCCCCCACCCCAACTCTCTTTCCATATCAGCACAACAGAAGTCATAACGGAGCCCAAGCACTTTCTAAACTCTCAGTAATATTTTACATATCTCCAGAAATAGGGCCAAATCTGGGTCCCTTTGCAGTTCATTGCAAAAGTCAATTTGACTTTAGTGGGACTTGAATTTTGTCTAAATTCCTTAATATATATTATTTCATTTGATAATCCCTAGTGCTTGACAAATAAACAACTCACACTGTTGGGACTGGATTTAGATAGTCCCAAAGCAGGTAAGGGAAGAAGCTTGGCGAGTAAAGAAAATACTGCTTTACCATAGTGCTGACAGCCCACACAAGAGTGAAACAGGAAAGCTGAACTGGGCACTTCTTTCAAAAGGAGGCGGTGGGGGAATCTTACCATCAAGTCTGGCAGGTTTCAGAACACTGCAAGGGAGGGTGGAGCATTCCCTCTGATATTGGTACGTATAGTAATTTAACCAACAAACTTGTAAACTTTGCTTCCTTCAGAGTAGGGCTGGCGAAAACACAATATTCCTTTTCACAAAAGGTGTCAAAATTTGTTTTCATTCTGCATCAATATGAAAATGAAACCTTTCAAAAATGTTCACGAAAAATGGGAGAGAGACCGACAGACAGAGCAGACTAATCGATAACCTGGTATTAGGGCATACACTTGAGATGTGGGAAGTCTCAAGGTTCAAGTCTCTGTCTGACCCTCCTTCACTGATCTTGGTTTTGACCAAAAATTCCATTCTGAACCTCAGAAACCTTTCCAGTGATTTTTTTCCCCCAAAACTGATACATTTCCATGAAACATTTCAGTTTTGATGGAAAAAAAAGTTTTATTGAAACATTTTATCAGATCAGTGAAAGCATTCAAGACCTTATGTTCAATTGGGCTTTACAGTGAAATATATATGTCATAGTTCAGTTTGCTTTGTTTTCTTTCCTGATTATCTGTTTCTAAATACTTAAATCTTTTTGTGTTGTGTTTAATTTGTTCCGCAGAACATGTAACTATTTATTTGGCCAAACCACTTAATCAAATTGACTAGCAGGTCTGTGTAGGTCCAATTCCACAGTCTGGCTTGCTTTTCCAAACAGGTCTGGGCCTGGTTAATATTTGAATGAAAGACTACCAAGAAAAACTCAGGAGCCTCAGGAAGTGGTATTGGTGTTTCAGAAGATGGAACTATGATTTCAGTATCTATCTGTGCATTTTTAATACACTAAGCACCATGATAGGTACCAAATGTAGACAAAGGCTCCTGCCTTCCTACACACTTTGATTCAATTACTGTAAATGAGAAGGTTTTGTTTTGTTGCTGCTCATCACAACTCTCTGGAATCTGTCAAAGGAATGAGTGATACCAGCTTATTGCTGTATCATCCCTCTTTTTCCATCCTGTATGTGATTCAGCAGCACCTTAGGATCAACAATGTTGAAGCAGATCAGTGAGAGCAGAGGTGATTGTCTTTTATCCAGGGCCATAGTGAGTTCACCCACCCATGCCATCTCCATGCTATACACCACTTAGAGACTAGACCCTTACAAAGGGTTTGGGATGTTGGCAGAAATCACGTATTGCTTTAGTTTGCTCACCACTTTCTATTCCACTATGAAAGGGAACTTGGAGATTGGGCAGTAGTGAGGTCACTGGATTCTAGAGAAGTGGTCAGACTATCATATGCTTTTGTGTGATTGGTAGAATGCTTTCTCTGAAGGAGTCATTAATGATCTTGTTCATTAGTGGGCCTAGGCACTCTTCACTTTCACCAACACAGAGAGACAGAGATTTATCTATTCTATGTTATATAGATTCTTGTACTGTACTCATCATTGAGCACCTTCCAGTGGTGCATTAAGTGACATGACTAATATCTGTCATGTGTTGTTTGTTCTTACAAACTGCTCATACAAAATGATGGGGTCTAAGTTAGTTGTTACCACTCAAGGAAGAGATCTTGGAGTTGTTGTGGATATTCTCTGAAAACATCTGCTCACTGTGTAGCAGCAGTCAAAAAAGCTAACAATGTTAGGAACAGGATAGATAATAACACAGTAAATGTCATAATGTCACTATATAAAGCCATGATATGCCCACATCTTGAATACTATGTGCAGTTCAGGTCATACCATCTAAAAAAAATTAAAATTGGAAAAGGTAAAGAGAAAGGCAAAAAATGATTAGGGGTATGGAACAGCTTCCATATGGGGAGAGATTAAAAAGAGGGGGACTGTTCATCTTAGAAAAGTGACAACTAAGGGGGGAATGACAGAGGTCTATAAAATCATGAATGGTGTGGAGAAAGTGAATAAGAAAGTGTCATTTACCCCCTTCACATAACACAAGAACCAGGGGCCACCCAATGAAACTAGTAGGCAGCAGGTTTAAAACAAAACTACTTCTTCACACAACACATAGGCAACCTGTGGAACTCGTTGCTAGGGGATTTTGTGAAGGCCAAAATTACAATTGGATTAAAAAAAGAATTAAGTTCCTGGAGGATAGGTCCATCAATGTCTATTTTCCAAGATGGTCAGGGATGCAACCCTATGTTCTGGGTGTCCCTAAGCCTCTGACTGCCAGATGCTGGGACTGGATGGCAAGGGATGGATCACTTGATAATTGCCCTGTTATGTTCATTCCTTCTGAAGCACCCAGCATTAGCCACTTCCTTCAGGGTACTGGGCTAGATGGACCATTCGTCTGACCCAGAATTGCCATTCTTATGTTATATTCTTATGAACTCTAATCCTCCCTCCAGAGAGAGAATTGTATGTGCAGTGGAGTGGAGTGGAGTGTTTTGCTAGAGGGTTTTTTGTTTGCTTTTAATGTGCAAACTCTTCTATATTTTCATGAGTCAAGACAAGGTCAAAGAAGTGTGCCTTGGACTTGGAGTAGAAGCTGGTGAGGTTTTTGATGGTTCATTCTTACCATGGGAGTTCATTCTAAATTTGGACCAGTCCCTGAGAAAACTCTAGTCCTGCATAGATGAGTTTTACTATTGTGAGAGAAAGTTCCATTGTGCCAAAGGAGCAGGGTTGTTGACCAGTTTTCATCCCAGAGCTTTAGGTGATAATATCCTGGGCCCATGTCATTGAGCATCTTGAAGATAAGGACTGAGACCTTGAACTTGACTTGCTATTCTATGTAAAGCCAGTGTAGAGAGAGAACAGGTGAACTCAGTATCCCCAGTAGTGATTCTGTGTGTGATTGAGCGACACTCCAAAAAGAAGATGGAATAATAGCTATTCTCTGCTCTGATATAGCTTACTCTGTCCCAGCAAGACCATCTCCCTTTGGTCTATCTTTTCATCAAGTAGGATGAGATGTCCTTGCAGCAGCTGTGTCTGTTGTTGAGTGAAGGCTGTCAGGGTTTATTAGCTATGTAAGCAGGGTGAGAATGAGCTCTCTTCTGCCCTCTATTGGTAATTTGGAGGGAAAGACCTCAGAAGCAGACCATATTTCCATAGACACACCTATTTTGTCTAGACAGCAGAGAGACCTGCTTTGTCAAAGTGATCAGCTTTGGCTGTTTTTGGTTAAAATTCACTTTAGTCTTGGATGCAGGGGTAATGAAACATTAGCCTTATTGTATGACCAAAGGGGAATAGAACTGAACTTAATATGCCCTAACTGAGGGTGTCACCCTAACTATAATCTAACTCACTGAGCGGGGGAGTGGTGATACCAAATCCAGTCACAATGGGTGGACGCAGGTATTCCTACCTAGTTGTGTAGATTCATTAAGGAGTCCTTGATTCTATTTGACTGTTGTTTTTAAAAACAGAGCTGATTAGACTCAACTGAGAGTCCTCATGTCTGCTCTGTGATCACTATATCAGGTCTAGGGGATCTGTTGTGGTGATAGTGGTGTGGTGAAAGACAATGCAAGCAGCCGTGAGGTTCCCTACTACCTAGTGAAACTGCTAAGAGCTGAAATCACTAAGAACTGGGCCAAGTGATGGAACCTCAGAGCATGGCAGCGGTAAGCATCAGCAAAGGTAGCAGAGACAATAGTGGCAGCAGCCAAGGATTATGGTTTGCATACTTTTGAGTCATTGCAGTGTTTTCACAAAGTGATGCTGAGTTCCCTCTCCCTTTAAATAGAAGTTTTCTTTGTTATATACAGACTTAGTGCCTGTGAGTGGGGAAGTATTGGCTCTTCAGGGCGTCCAGGGGTGGTATTTAGTTTTCCCAGTTTGCTGGGTGGGGCTCAAGCCAGTTCTGTTCTGTGATGGGAACTTCTTATTTTCCCATATTTATTTATTTATATTATAGATATTTATCCCAGCATTGGTGATGCTGACACCACCTGACAGAAGGGGTACAGCTATTTAGCTGTTCTGAATAATTCCAGGGTTTTAAAAATAAAATTATTACGTGGGGTGCAATGTAAGGAGCATCTCTCTAGGTGCTTTTTTGAATGAATTTTCAGTGGTGAGATGGGGAGATTTACTGGCAGTAGTAACGGATTAATGTAGTCCTGGTTATTTGAACACCCTATGAGCAAGTGTTTATGTTAGTATTTTTATTGAATTTGAGATGCCCAGAAATCATGGCAATAAAACAAAGGGCTGGATGTAATAGAATTTGGTTTATAGGGATATTACATTGTGAAGAGAACAATTAAAATGTCCCTATTAACAAAGCATTCCTAATCACATAACCGGGCTAAGGGATTTTTTTACTTTACATTGTTAATTTTATTCTGCATTGGTTTTGGACCTGCTCATAGTAATGTTACAACAAGTGTTTATCTTGCCTGTGGGACCAAGAGCGGTTAAAATGATATTATTGAACCATGCTGCAATTCTGTAAATTTGGTACCCCAAACTATGTAGTGCACTCAGGTCCTAATACAATCTAGTAGAAACATTAGAATAACTTATTCTAATGTTATCAAATGATCACATTCTTTCCATTCCACTGGTATTTCAGGAGGATGTTAAACAGCAGTTAGAGAAGTTAGACATTTTTAAATCAGCAGGTCCAATAACTTGGATCCAAGAGATTTTAAAGAGTTGGTGAGGAGCTCACTGAACTGTTAATGTTGATTTTCATTAAATCTTGGAGAACTGGGGAAGCTATAGAAGACTGGAAGAAAGCTAATGTGTCAATATTTAAAAAGTGTAAATAGAATTACCTGGGTCATCATAACCTTGTCAATGTCTCACTGATCCTGGGCAAGATAATCGAGCAGCTAATACAGGACTCAATTAATAAAGAAAGAAGGCTAATATAATTAAAGCCAATCACCATGGGTTTATGGAAAATAGATTCTGTCAAACTCACTTTCTTTGTTTGACGAGATTACAAGTTTGGTTCATAAAGGTAATAGTGTTGATGTAATGTACTTAGCCTTCTGTAAGGCATTTGACTTGGTATCACAAGACATTTTGATTAAAAAACAAGAGAGAGATCAAATTACCATAGCATACATTAAATGAATTAAAAGTTGGTTTTACTGATAGGTCTAAAAATGTAATTGTAAATGGGGAATTATCATTGAATGGGTGTGTTCTGCCGGAGTCCCGTGGGGATCCATTCTTTTTTTATTAATGACCTGGAAGAAAACATAAAATCTGATAACGTTTGCAGATGGCACAAAAACTGGGGGAGTGGTAAATAATAAAGAGGACATGTCACTGATACTGAGCAATCTGAATTGCTTGGTAAGCCTGGTGAAAACAGTATGAGTTTTAATAAAACATAAGCATCTAGGAACAAAGAACTTAGGCCATATTTACAGGATGGGAGACTTTATCCTGGGAAACAGTGACTCCGAAAAAGATGCGGGGGGTGAGTAACCAGTCGAACATGAGCTCCCAGTGCAACACTGTGGCCAAAAGGGTTAATGCAATCCTTGGATGCATAAAAAGTGGAATCTCAAGTAGGAACAGAGAGGTTAACGAACACTGCTGGAATACTGCGTCCAGATCTGTTGACCACAATTCAAGAAGAACATGAGAACGGCTATACTGGGTCAGACACATCTACCCCAGTATCCTGTCTTCCGACAGTGGCCAATGCCAGGTGCCCTAGAGGGAATGAACAGAACAGGTAATCATCAAGTGATCCATCCCGTCGCCCATTCCCAGCTTCTGGCAAACAGAGGCTATGGACACCATCCCTGCCCATCCTGGCTAATAGAAGGATGTTGATAAATTGGAGAGGGTTCAGAGAAGAGCCATAGGAATGATTAAAGCATTAGAAAACTTGCTAATAATGATTGAGCTCCTTGACTCTGTTTAGTTTAATAAAGGGAAGGTTAAGAGGTGAGTTAATTAGTCTATAAGCACCTACATGGGGAACAAATATTTGTTAATGTGCTCTTCACTCTAACAGAGAAATGTATTACTTTCGATTCGCTGGAAGTTGAAGTTAGACAAATCTGACTGGTAATAACTTGTAAATTTTTAACAGTGAGAGTAATTAACCACTGGACCAACTTACCAAGGGTCATGGTGGATTTTCCGTCACTGACCATTTAAAAAATTTAATGTATTTTTAAAATATATACTCTCGGAATTATTTTGGGGATGTTCTGTGGACTATGTTATACAGGAGGTCAGACTAGATGATCACAATGATCCCTTCTGGCCGAGGAATCTACGAAAAAAACCATTCCTTCCCCAGCTGTTTCGTACTTTTCTATGCAGCGAATATTGATTTTTGTTTGTTTGTCTTGTTTGCTCTGTTTCACAAGGAGCAGAGCCCTGAGAATATGCTTCGTTTACTTCCTCGTTTACGTTATTGGCGACATTCTTTACTAAACGCCCTCCCACATCCTACTTAGCAGGAACATTCAGCAGAAAAATCAGCACATGCCTCATTTTTTATTTATGTTTTGCTATTTACCTTCAACCTCAACAGGAGGAATCCAGCCCTCTCGGATGCTCAGCATCTCCTGAGAAGTGCTGAGTATGCTCTTCTCCCACTGAAGCCAAGATAGGACCCTAAATTAACATATTAATTTTTGTTCTATTTTGTGCACTGTAATTCATACAGTCGAGACATTTTAAATTCACACGTACAGTAGTCACACTGCTGAAGTGTGAATTAATACACAATTCACACCCATCTTGTCTTATATTGATTAAATAACACTGCACTCGTCAGATGCTTACTATTGCAATATTATTGCTTACTTCTCCAAGTTGAAGTCAATGGGACAATATGTGTGAATAACTGCTCACCATTGGGAGTAAGGAGTTCACAGTCCGGTCTTTGTTTTTTAAGATGGCTCGATCTGAGCGGACTGAGTATATTGCTGATGAGAGAAGGTCATTTTTTGGATCTTATGATTTAATAAACACTGTCCATTCTGTGGCCTTTGTAAAAATTTCAAGTTAGTGTGATTACACATCTCTGAATATAGGGATTTGTAGGGCAAAATGGCAGAGAATTGACAGTAATGGTGCTGATAATAAAGTAACTACTTTAAATGTGCAGTTCTCAGAAAGCTCCTGCAGCTCCCTGTTTGGGCTAAATCTCACACAATGAACAAGTTCCCTCCTCTTGTAGAGGAGAGGTTGTGCATCATGGGAATACCTGGCCATAGTGCATTGTGGGAGATGTAGTCTGGTTGGGGAGCATGGCTCACAGAGGAGAATGGGGACATCGCACAATTGAACTGCAAATCCAATGAGGCACCATGGCAACCTTTCCAAATTGAAATATTTTGGTATTTGGCCATTTAATGAAAAATTATATTGCTCCATGGAAAACAAACACTTTTTGCGAAAACTTTTTAGTTGAAAACCCAATTTTCCATTGAAAAACAGTTTTGTAGGAAAACTTTCAAACATCCCTACTGATTAGTATGAAAATTCCAAAGCCAACACTCAAAAAAGCCCAAACCCTTGTCAAATAACGTCCACTCCTAACTCCTCCCATAGAAATCCTGTTCAGAAGATGGGTTTAGACACTCAGTTATGTATCTCCCCAGACCAAAATTTGGCCAGGGCACTGTGACTAGCACCTTTACTTTTATGAACAATGCTATGAAATCTTTAATAGTCACAATATGGACTTCAGTTTTAAATCTCATCCAAAAGATGTCATTGGAAACAGCACATTTTGTCCTGTGTGGCACTGTCTCAGTGCTAACAGAGTGGGAAGATTATCTGCTACCCTTATCACCTAGGCTTTCTGCGTAGTTTCTTATTATCCAAGGACTAACCCTACTTAGGTTATCAAAGCTTATGAACTCAGACACAGCCTAACGTACTGCAGCATGGCTACAGAGTGAAAGGAGGGTTAATAAAGACTGTGGTGTGAGACTGATATATTTTAATAGCATAGCAGGTTCCAGTTTTAAAGCGTATTTCTACTTTATTTTTATACCTGTTATTTTCTATAGTATGAAATCACGGTCCTTGCAAGGACAATGTTAGATTGGCAATGTGTGGAATTGCCAGTAGAAGGAATTTTTGATGTAAAACCAGACATATTTGTGTGGTTCATCTGTATGAAACATCTCCAGGATTCCTCATTTTGTAATCTTCGGTTTCAGAGTAACAGCCGTGTTAGTCTGTGTTCACAAAAAAGAAAAGGAGTACTTGTGGCACCTTAGAGACTAACCAATTTATTTGAGCATGAGCTTTCGTGAGCTACAGCTCACTTCATCGGATGCATACCGTGGAAACTGCAGAAGACATTATATACACACAGAGACCATGAAACAATACCTCCTCCCACCCACTGTCCTGCTGGTAATAGCTTATCTAAAGTGATCATCAAGTTGGGCCATTTCCAGCACAAATCCAGGTTTTCCCACCCTCTGCCCCCCCCCCCCCCCCCCCCACACACACACAAACTCACTCTCCTGCTGGTAATAGCCCATCCAAAGTGACCATTCTCTTCACAATGTGTATGATAATCAAGGTGGGCCATTTCCTGCACAAATCCAGGTTCTCTCACTCCCTCACCCCCCTCCAAAAACCACACACACAAACCCACTCTCCTGCTGGTAATAGCTTATCCAAAGTGACCACTCTCCCTACAATGTGCATGATAATCAAGGTGGGCCATTTCCGGCACAAATCCAGGTTTTCTCACCCCCTCACCCCCCTCCAAAAACCACACACACAAACCCACTCTCCTGCTGGTAATAGCTTATCCAAAGTGACCACTCTCCCTACAATGTGCATGATAATCAAGGTGGGCCATTTCCAGCACAAATCCAGGTTTTCTCACCCCCCCACCCCCATACACACACAAACTCACTCTCATGCTGGTAATAGTTCATCCAAAGTGACCACTCTCCCTACAATGTGCATGGTAATCAAGGTGGGCCATTTCCAGCACAAATCCAGGCTTTCTCACCGCCCCCACTCCCCGGAAACACACACACACACACAAACTCACTCTCCTGCTGGCAATAGCTCATCCAAACTGACCACTCTCCAAGTTTAAATCCAAGTTTAACCAGAACGTCTGGGGGGGGGTAGGAAAAAACAAGGGGAAATAGGCTACCTTGCATAATGACTTAGCCACTCCCAGTCTCTATTTAAGCCTAAATTAATAGTATCCAATTTGCAAATGAATTCCAATTCAGCAGTTTCTCGCTGGAGTCTGGATTTGAAGTTTTTTTGTTGTAAGATAGCGACCTTCATGTCTGTGATTGCGTGACCAGAGAGATTGAAGTGTTCTCCGACTGGTTTATGAATGTTATAATTCTTGACATCTGATTTGTGTCCATTTATTCTTTTACGTAGAGACTGTCCAGTTTGACCAATGTAAATGGCAGAGGGGCATTGCTGGCACATGATGGCATATATCACATTGGTGGATGTGCAGGTGAACGAGCCTCTGATAGTGTGGCTGATGTTTTTAGGCCCTTTGATGGTGTCCCCTGAATAGATATGTGGGCACAGTTGGCAACGGGCTTTGTTGCAAGGATAGGTTCCTGGGTTAGTGGTTCTGTTGTGTGGTATGTGGTTGTTGGTGAGTATTTGCTTCAGGTTGCGGGGCTGTCTGTAGGCAAGGACTGGCCTGAGAGTGAGTTTGTGGGGTGGGGGAGGGTGGGAAAACCTGGATTTGTGCTGGAAATGGCCCAACTTGATGATCACTTTAGATAAGCTATTACCAGCAGGACAGTGGGGTGGGAGGAGGTATTGTTTCATGGTCTCTGTGTGTATATAATGTCTTCTGCAGTTTCCACGGTATGCATCCGATGAAGTGAGCTGTAGCTCACGAAAGCTCATGCTCAAATAAATTGGTTAGCCTCTAAGGTGCCACAAGTACTCCTTTTCTTTTTGTAATCTTCATCGCACATGGTTATAATGTTTTGATGGCAATGTAACCAAGATGCCATGCAGACAATGAATGGTTGGATCTTAATTTCTGAAAGATATTCAGATACTCAGTGCCAGTTTTCTTATAGTTTGACTCCGTAATGAATCCTGATAACTGTGTAGGCAGTGCTTACTGCTAAGTATTGGTGAGATTTTATAATACGTTGATTAATGGTTTTGGACTTGAAATGGTTTTTACAATAGCTGTACCTTGCGGTTGCAGGTGATTCATCTGGAGCTGGTGCAAACCATTCAAAGAATTCACTGGCAGAGAATACAGACGTTGCAACTGAGCAGTATAATGAAAACTTAAGCCAGTGGTACTGGTGGAACTTAAGTTTCCTCGTTACAATAATCTGATTTAGCAGAGAACAAGACTCACTTTGTGATAGCCAGCCAGGTTAGCAGTCATATCAGACATCCAGGTTCTCAGGCTTTGCAGTGATGAGTGCCATAGAAATACTTAATCATAATAATAAAAAACTCACATTACAAATGGATAACTAGGCTTTGGATGAAAAATCAAGGTAATCTTTTCAATGATCTCATTCGTTTCCCCTTACAGCAGAGGTGCCCAAACTTTGCCCAACTGAGGGATGAACTGGCAATTTAACTGTATAAATATAATCAAACTTGGCAGAACCTTTGAGGACTACACCTAACTTCTGTAAAATGAATTAGATTGCTGCTGTCCTCACTCTTCATATGGTGATTTATCTCTTAGAGACTGTGGTCTCATCCAAAACCCATTGCTGTCAATGAGAGTCTTTCCATTAACTTCAGTTGGTTTTGCATTAGGTTCTATAAACTCAGTATGCAATGATCCACCTAGATCTGCAGCCTGAGCCTATGTATTAAAAATGGTGACAGTCACAGGACATATTGTAGAATTCCATGTACTGACTACTGTCCACATCTGCTATATTGATTCTCGTGAAGGACCGATATTATTACTGGTATTTGTTTCAGGAGCAGAAGAGAGTGATAAGGGAAGATGTGGTAAGATAGATAATATAGTATCTGATAGACTTGTAAATGATGAGTCAATGTCATAACAATCTCCCATATTAGATGTAGAAAGTTGCATAAAAGTCAGCCAGTGATTCTTCTCCATGTATACAACCTACACATAATGAAGGATACGTACAGAGCTGTGCAAAATACTTATATTCAACTTTGCATATAGCTTGGATTTAAGGTTTGGTATGTCTTGTGAACATTGTAATGGGTGAAGGATATTTGCATAGCTATAAAACATTCTGACCTTCCATGAACCACTCATTTTCCAAACAGCCTTCCTTTCGCCACGTCCCAACTGACTGAGCGTAGCTCTTAGAGTTTGAGTTCCAGTGCTAATACAGTACTTAGGTTTATAAATTTAGAATTTGCTTTCCATTAGTAGTCCCTTTGCTTACAATTAATTTTTCCTTGGAATTGTCTACTAATAACCTCGTTCACTAGAGTATTCATGGAAACCAAACACAAAAGAAGTGTGAACACAGAGGCAAATAACATTATTAAAAGTGACTATTTTTTTCATTGAAAACTTTTTTATTACATTCTCTAATCTGTACACATGCATAACTAATCAATTTCAAAGTTGTTCTGGCCTGAGATTTACTGGATCTTTCTCATTACTTGTTCCCAAGGAATATTAATCATGAAAAATGATTTTTGTTTTAATAAAAGCTACTGGACCAAATTCTGATCTTATTTACACTGGTACAAATCCAGAGTAACTCCATCCAGGCCAAATTGCACTACTATTCCTGAGATTGGAATCTGATTTATTTACTGATTATTTGAGAGCTTGACAGTGCTTATTTGGGAATTATTGGGATTTTTACTAACTTCAGTGGTAGCAGACTTAGATTCTTTATGTTGTTTAGATTAATTTTTCAAATGAAGAAATACCCCATTTTTTGTCTGCTTTATTATTATTTTAAAATATGCACCACCATTCCCTTTTCCTTTGACTTTCTTGGGTTATTCACAGTAACATCCACTGAAGATAACACTGGTTGTGGACTTCCTTCATGACACAAATCTATCAAATATTGCTAACTTGTTTCTAGAGCCTTTGTGCTGACTATATCTTTATTTGGCATGAACCTCATTTTACTTTCTGTCTTTCTTTTTTTCCTTTTAGCCTCATGGCCTTCACTTTTCATTTTCATGAGGACACAACCATACAGTTTTACATCAGCACATTAATTCCCAGATATTAGCCCTCTTTTCTTTCCAAAGGCGGATTATATAGCTCCTAAAAAAAAACACCTTTAATTTCTGCTCCTCTTCACCACATTTTAAAAGAATAGAACAAATAAATATATTTATCACAGGTTTAAAAGCCTACGTCTTTTACAGTAATAGGATAAGCAACAATTTTCTCCAAATACAAGACATGTGTGACTTGTATATTTAGATTTTAATGATATTTGGATTTGGTGAGGATGGGTGAAAATTGAGAACAGAATCTAGAGATGGAAAATATCTGTTGAGTCATGTAATCTATTACCAGCCTAGACAGGATTGTTTCTTTTGCACACTAACTAATATTTAATCCAGTCTAGCTTGAAATGTGTGATCTTAGTTTTTAAATAACTGAATTCATATTTTGATGTCTTTGTATCTAATAGGACTTACATATGAACTGTGATGGGCAAGATGCTGAGGTCACCATCATGCTAAGAGCTTCAGAAAAAAAGGGGGAGAACAGAGGTTTTTTTTTCATTTGTAAATATCATGAATGTCTATATCCTTTGTTTCAGAGTAGCAGCCGTGTTAGTCTGTATCCGCAAAAAGAAAAGGAGGACTTGTGGCACCTTAGAGACTAACACATTTATTTGAGCATAAGCTTTTGTGAACTACAGCTCACTTCATCAGATGCATACAGTGGAAAATACAGAGGGGAGATTTTATATACACAGAGAACATGAAACAATGGGTGTTACCACACACACTGTAACGAGAATGATCAGATAAGGTGAGCTATTACCAGCAGGAGAGAAAAAAACCTTTTGTAGTAATAATCAAGATGGGCCATTTCCAGCAGTTGAAAAGAACATGTGAGGAACAGTGGGGGGGAGTGAGGGGGGAATAAACATGGGGAAATAGTTTTACTTTGTGTAATGACACATCCACTCCCAGTCTTTATTCAAGCCTAATTTAAGTCCAGTTTGCAAATTAATTCCAATTCAGCAGTCTCTCGTTGGAGTCTGTTTTTGAAGTTTTTCTGTTGAAGAATTGCCACTTTTAGGTCCGTAATCGAGTGACCAGAGAGATTGAAGTGTTCTCCAACTTGTTTTTGAATGTTATAATTCTTGACATCTGATTTGTGTTTCATGTTCTCTGTGTATATAAAATCTCCCCTCTGTATTTTCCACTGCATGCATCCGATGAAGTGAGCTGTAGCTCATGAAAGCTTATACTCAGATAAATGAGTTAGTCTCTAAGGTGCCACGAGTACTCCTTTTCTTATATCCTTTGTGAGAGAGGGACAGAACACAGCAGCACAAGGTTGGCATTGGCTAGTACAATAGAAGCCCTTTTAAAAAAAAATCAACATTTGCCATTTGTGGCTATAGGTATATCTGGGGAGAATTCGTACTATCTCAGATATCACTGTATCATAACTGTGGGCAAATACTCTATATTTGGGCTGATCTGTATTGGTGGATTGGCAGCTGGAATTCCACATACAAGATAGCAGCAGCAATAGTGAGTTATTAAACTTCTGTTATTTGTTTAGGTTCTTACAATGGCACCCATCACTCCAGTATCTCAGCACCTGCTAGGCTGTTCATTTTGGGGGGATTCTGCTGCTGCTTTTCTCTTCAGGAAGTGAAGGGCTATTATGTCTTTGGCTCATGTGTGAGTGCACAGGGAAGAAGAGGGGAGAGCACAAGGAGGCTCCCTCATGCCCTTGTGCATTGTAGCTGTGTCCCTGGTGGGAGTTCAGGGGCTGCTCCTTCAGTGCAACTAGGGGTGAAAATCACCTGAAAAGGGACGGAGAGGAGCTAGGCCAAGCTCCTCCCCCTGCCTCAGGTCACAAACAGCACAATCTGCATGAACTTCCCCATACACCCAGGAGCTCAGGGAATTTCTGAGACGCAATTCCTGAGTTCTCCCTGAGGCTGTGTGGCTGCACACCATCCCCAATACAAGGTTGTAATTAAATGGCCCAACCTAGTTCTCAAGAAATTCTTAATGATGTAAAGAAAATAGTGCTCTGCTTAGCAAGTCATATCTTGCGGAGCCCTTTCCTTGTTGTGGGGAGGATCCAAACATGGGGAAAGACCATGTCTGAAAGATCCTAAAAAGCTATCAACTCGTCTCCGTTACCCTCAGGAAAACTCAGTTTAGGGGAATTTGGTCATCAGAGATCATGCAGGCACTGAGTCTGGTTAGGTTGTAGCTGTTCTTTGGCACTTTGTACTTCCCGCTGCTATGACTGAAATTTTTCAGATTATGAAAACCATAGCTCTCTGGAGCTAGATGTAATAATAGCCTCTCTAGATTTAGAGTACTCAAAATAAATTCAAAACTAAGCTTGCACAGCAGTCACTGTAGAGGCAGGAAGCTGAGTTTTGGGACTTTGACTGACTAAGAACATCCAGTGGTCAACACTGTCCAGACTGACATACTGAGTGCATTAAATAACCTTGTGGTTTTCCATTATCTCTATTTTTGCTTCTGCCTAAACCTGTCTGTTAGTCCTCATACTACAGTACTGCAAAGACAGACAGCCCTCGGCATGCTCTCCTACATCCCTGCACAACTCCCTATAATGAAACCAGATGTCTACTGAGGGAGTTTCCAGTTGTTATAATGAGTTAGGACTGTATTTAGGAGGACTGCACAGCTTTCCCCACAGACAGCAAGAGTGGTTTTCAGTGAAGGCAGCAACAGCAGACTGTTTCCACTTTCTGCTAGTATCTAAAACAGAGTTGGGAAATGAATACTGTAACAGGACGGTCTGCCCCTTTGTGAGCTGGGGAGCAGTTCACCAGGTTCTGGAGAGGAGTCCAGCAGGCAGGTGCCGGGAATCATCTGATCCAGCTGAACAGCATTTAGTGATTGTGTTGGATGATTCCCAGCTGGAGCATATAAAGGAGGCTCCAGCTCAGTGTGGTTGCTTGGGACCAGGAGGGGGTTGGGAGTTCACTCTTTTGTGGCTGCAGCAGAAGGCTGTGAGAGGGCAAGCTAGCCCTGCAGACCTCCCTAGGCTGGGGATGGTCCAGTCCATTAAACTGCTAGAGAGCCCCGCAATCTCAGTCAAGAGGAGGACTGTTGTTTTTTGTTATTATTCCACTAAAGAATAAACAGAGCTCTGAGGAATCATAGAATCATAGAATCATAGAATATCAGGGTTGGAAGGGACCTCAGGAGGTCATCTAGTCCAACCCCCTGCTCAAAGCAGGACTGATCCCCAATTAAATCATCCCAGCCAGGGCTTTGTCAAGCCTGACCTTAAAAACTTCTAAGGAAGGAGATTCCACCACCTCCCTAGGCAACGCATTCCAGTGTTTCACCACCCTCTTAGTGAAAAAGTTTTTCCTAATATCCAACCTAAACCTCCCCCACTGCAACTTGAGACCATTACTCCTTGTCCTGTCATCTTCTACCACTGAGAATAGTCTAGAACCATCCTCTTTGGAACCACCTCTCAGGTAGTTGAAAGCAGCTATCAAATCCCGCCTCATTCTTCTCTTCTGTAGACTAAACAATCCCAGTTCCCTCAACCTCTCCTCATAAGTCATGTGTTCCAGACCCCTAATCATTTTTGTTGCCCTTCACTGGACTCTATCCAATTTTTCCATATCCGTCTTATAGTGTGGGGCCCAAAACTGGACACAGTACTCCAGATGAGGCCTCACCAATGTTGAATAGAGGGGAACGAACACGTCCCTTGATCTGCTGGCTATGCCCCTACTTATACATCCCAAAATGCCATTGGCCTTCTTGGCAACAAGGGCACACTGTTGACTCATATCCAGCTTCTCGTCCACTGTCACCCCTAGGTCCTTTTCTGCAGAACTGCTGCCTAGCCATTCGGTCCCTAGTCTGTAGCGGTGCATTGGATTCTTCCGTCCTAAGTGCAGGACCCTGCACTTATCCTTGTTGAACCTCATCAGATTTCTTTTGGCCCAATCCTCCAATTTATCTAGGTCCCTCTGTATCCTATCCCTACCTGCCACCGTATCTACCACTCCTCCTAGTTTAGTATCATCCGTAAATTTGCTGAGAGTGCAATCCACACCATCCTCCAGATCATTTATGAAGATATTGAACAAAACCGGCCCCAGGACCGACCCTTGGGGCACTCCACTTGATACCGGCTGCCATCTAGACATGGAGCCATTGATCACTACCCGTTGAGCCCGACAATCTAGCCAACTTTCTACCCACAGAAAGCGCTACCAACTGAACTGGGCATAACTGATTGTTTGTCCCAGATGGGTGACAACCCACAAGTACAAAATGGCTGACTCAGGTACAGGGGGTCACTAATTTTGTCTGGGATAACACCTTAGTGTTCATAGTATTCCCTATATTTAGGATAGGGTACATTGTGAATATTGTGAATGCTGTAATAACTGGAAGCCTTGCAGTTTTTTAATTAATAAGGCAATTGAAAGGTTTTTAGGGAGAGTACTGTGTAATAGGTCACGTAACTGAGAGACTGAATCCAGCCTGAGATTATTGGGGTGCTCTTCGCAGACTGACAGACCTTTCTGTAATCATGTGTGCTGTGTTCTTCAAGAGCATATAGGAAATCTAGCAGTCAATTTGCAAAAACTTAAAATCATCAGAGTATAGGACTTGACGTGCCAGTTCAGTTCATTTAGTCCAATATCCTGACTCTGACCAGTACTAGATGCTTCAGAGGAAGGTGCAAGAAACCCGGAAGGGCACAATCAAGGACTAATTTATCTAACAGTTGGCGGTTGCTTGTGTCCTGAAGCATAAGAGATTATAGCCAATCACTTTTCATATCGATCATGTTCACCACCAGTCTTTGGACTGCTTTTGTTTCTGCTATTCCTTGTAAGAAATAAGGTGACCAGACAGAACATAGTATTGTAGACAAGGGTATACAGCATTTTATACAGTGGAAGTATAACACTGTCAGTTTCTGTCCCATTCTTTATACAGCCCATCATTTTGGTTGTTCTTTTGTCTGCTGTTGTACACTGAGCTGAGGTTTTTGCTGTTCCCAGACAATGGGAGCTGCAGGGGTGCTGTGTCTGTGGACGGTCAATGTAAACCAAATGTCTTGTGGCCCGCCAGCAGATTACCCTGTTGGGCTGCATGCCCAAGGTTGCTGACCCCTCGTTTAAATTATCCAGTGTACCTTGCATTTGTATTTCAGCTGCCATATTGCTGTGCAATCACCTGGCTTTAAGTCCTTCTGAAGTTTGCTGATTATCTTCTCTTATTTTAACTAAATAATTTTGTCATCTGCAAATTTTGACATCTGATTGTTTGCCTCCTTTTCCAGATAAATATATTAAGCTCAGGTCCTAACACAAAATGGCACAGCTTCTCACTGTTAACCTGTTCTCATGTTAAAAATTGGCCATATTTTTTGTGTTTTAGCCAGGATCTGAACCATGACAGAACTTTAGTTCCCACCCCACGACTACTTAGTTTTTTCACAAGAGGCTGTTAAGAAAACTTTCTTAATGGCATTTTGAAAGCCTAAATACTTTTTATCTGCCAGGTCCTCCTTTATCCACTGATTGATTGACATTCTCACTGAATTACAATTGTCTAGAGAAGAACAATTTTCTTTTGCAGAAGTTGTGTGGATTTGTCCCTATCATATCTTGCTCAAGCTGATGTTTTATAATTCTAATGATTGTTTCAACCAATTTGCCTGGTACAGAAGTTAAAGATCCCCAGTGTGTAATTTTCAAGATCTTCCCTAGTATATATTTGTGATCCTGCAATCCTGTGGTATAGTAGCTGATTTTAATGAGTGCATGTTTCTGTAAGCAGTTGAGCTGCTATATTCTTTCAGAACTTTTGGATGAATGCCATCAGTCCAGTTGACTTAGTGCACTTTATCAGTTTATTGTAGCATTTCCTCTTTTGACAGCTCAGTCTGACAGTGCCTCAACTTTATTCCCTGGAAAGAGGAGGCCTTTTCTGTGGTCAAGACTGATGTGGAATCTTAGGCATACTATAATGCCATTTCCCAATGTCTACAACTTAATTTCTCTTTACAGGCTGTCTTTCCTGTACAATTTATGGCCAAGTATTATATTATCCCATTAACTTGTAATTCTTCCATGTGTCTGAAACAGAGCCTGCTCCATTGCTGCTGATTAATGATTAGGGTTCTAGAACACATGACTTATGAGGAGAGGCTGAGGGAGCTGGGATTGTTTAGTCTGCAGAAGAGAAGAATGAGGGGGGATTTGATAGCTGCTTTCAACTACCTGAAAGGGGGTTCCAAAGAGGATGGCTCTAGACTGTTCTCAATGGTAGCAGATGACAGAATGAGGAGTAATGGTCTCAAGTTGCAGTGGGGGAGGTTTAGATTGGATATTAGGAAAAACTTTTTCACTAAGAGGGTGGTGAAACACTGGAATGCGTTACCTAGGGAGGTGGTAGAATCTCCTTCCTTAGAGGTTTTTAAGGTCAGGCTTGACAAAGCCCTGGCTGGGATGATTTAACTGGGAATTGGTCCTGCTTCGAGCAGGGGGTTGGACTAGATGACCTTCAGGGGTCCCTTCCAACCCTGAGATTCTATGATTGCCAAACAGCCTAGTTCACCTGTTTCTGCTTTGATAGTTCTTGTATTGGTAAACAGACAATTATAGCTTTTATATTGGCAATGTACCTATTCTTATTTAACTCCTTTTTCTGGAAAGCTGAGTTCTGTGATATCATCCTGTTCCAGTGGAACGGTAGTTTCTGAGCTGTTCTTTACTAGATGAAGAGTTATCATTGTACTGCTGACATCCCTTGCAGATATCTGATTGACCCAAGTGTTCTTCTGTGTCTTTGGCATTTTCCCAGCTCCTTGTTTTCATAATCCTCCCCCCACAACTTATAAATGTTATCTACCAGCAGCCTGGCTCCATTTTGGTTAAGGTGGAGCCCTTTCCATTACTACAGGTTTTCTCCCCAAAGGAGAGAGGATTTCTCATTGTCTAGTAGGTGTAAACATTTCCTATTTACACCATCTTCTCATCTGTTCACTGAGATCCTGAAGTTCTCCTACATAACTGGTCTGTTAATACTGGAAGCATTTAGTAGAAAGCTGCTGAAGATGTTCTCAGTTTAAACCTTTTCCCTCGTAATCTGAATTTAACTTCCATGACTTCTCTCCTATACTTCCCTATGTCATTTTGATTAATATATACCATGATCATGTGATCCTCACTAGCACTCAAAATCCACATTTTTAAAGTGCTAGTTGCCTTTTCACATCAAATATAATATTTTCAGGCATTTAGGATTTAAAAATATTTTGTGGTAATAGAAAATATAATCTAAATTTTCAAATAATACTGCAAATAACAGTTTTTAATGGCAAAGTCAGCTGAATGCCAAAAATGTATGTGAGAACAAGATGGTATCATTTCCTGTAAAACCTATTACTACATAGAGAAAACTGTCACTTATCCCAACACAGGCTGTGCAAAGATCAATGTTTACACTTCTCTGAATCACATATGAAACAAACGATGAGAAGAGAAGATTCACCATCTATTTAAAAACACCGGTTTCTATTTTGGACATAACATGTAAAATTTCTGTTTAGCAATTTCAGTTAATTGTTGGATTAACATTTTTGGGAACAGATTGCAAACTTCAAAATGGAAAAGATCATTTTAGGGAGGGAACCAAGGCAGCTGTCAGTGAGCAAAAATTAACATAAATTTGCATAACAGATGTACAGTAAGGTGTCTATGACAGACAATCACTGAATATTAATGATACAGACCACGACATCATTTGCGTAAATGCTGTCTGCTGGGTATTGAAGCTGCTGCGCTATTTGCAGAAGACAAAGGAGCACAGAGCTGAACAGATGCACCAAATACATCGATGCATCTTAATTTATGACATCCTCATGAAAGACCTTGTGGTGCGATTTCAGGTTTTATTACAAATAATTCAGAGATAAAGGAACTCTGTAATTATCCTTTCCACTCCAGTCAGTTCTTTCAAAGGAGGAGGGGGCTCATTTGTGATGACTATTGTGATTTATTTTTGTGAAAATCATCCTTATTAAAAAAAAACATTACTGAAAGTCAAATATTCAGCATTTAATAAAAGGTCACCATATTAACAGGCTGCATGACACCTGCCTCCTGGAGAACCATCACCACCACCCCTGGAGTTCTACATCAGACAATTTTACCATGTGGCTCAACTGTTCTTGCAAAAGCAAAATTGGAAAAGAGGGTAGCGCTGATTTATGCAATCAACAAATTCTTCACATTGGTTTTTCAGTACACCTCAAAGGCTTTAACAGCTGGTTATGTGTGGCATTTGATCATATGTGTTCAATATGCAACTGCAACCCACAGCGCATTTAGAGGCATCAATTGCATGTACTGTACAATACACTGCACCCAATATCCTACCAGCTATACAAATTGAAGTAGTTTATTTATGTTCCAATAGCACCTTTATGTTCCAGGAGCACCTAGAGGCAAAGTTGTTGGGCCACTATTTATAATGCTATAAGGACAATGAGTGGGAAAGGAGAAAAGCAGCAGAAATGTAAGGCTAGGGTAGAAAAATGGAGAAAGGCAGAGAATGCTTCTGTACTATGCTGTTAATTCATTCTCTTTTTAATGGATTCCCCTCCAAGCCTGCGCTACCATCAGCAAATGAATTGCTGAAATGATGGATCAGCAGTAGCTCACATACAGTAATACGCACACGGTGTTCAATTTTGTCCTTGCTAGCTGATCAGTAGCAGCCATATTTTTTCTTTCAAGGGATTTCCTCTTCCCTATAGAACAACAGGGAAAATAGTCTAGCATTCACCTTGCTTATGCTCAGTATTTGATCCACTATTTTCACATGCATTTCACTCAGAATCCTGAGCTGATCCTTAATCCAGTTACCTGATAATGGCCTTTCAAGGCACCAAAGAGCTATAGGTTCCATTGTGAAACTGAATGGAATGTGAAAACCCATGAAGTTTATTATGCCTATAAGGGCCATGGGGGTATTATTTTATTGAACACCCAGTGTATGCCCATAGGGCAGTTAACACCGTATTTCACATTTTGTAAATGGGCAAGAGTGGAATAACTACAGTTTTATGTATTTCTGCTCAATTTTACACTTGATATTCCTTTTAAAAATGTCCTAAACCAATATAAGAGCATCTTAGTAAGAGGAGTATAGTCAACGCATAATACATTAAGCTGAGCAATAGCTAAAATAGAGTTTCTTCCTTTACTGCAAGTCTTACTAGATCTCTTCCCAAAAAACACTTCCACTCATGTCAATAAAAAAACATTTCTGAAATCTCTCATAGTAAGCTTTCAAAATGAGGCCACGTTATAAGCTGAAACCTGAAACTTAAGCAAACTCAATGAGAGTTTTGCCTGAGAAAGGGCTGTCAGATTTGACTCTATATTTTGGATAGACATATACGCTGTTCAGTCTGGATGTCTGTACATTTCCAGCAAAACTGAATTCCACAGCTGAGAAACATAAAAACTGAAGCTCAGCTCAGTAACGCATGTGAGAAAACCTTAGGGCAGCCCAACAGCTTGACTCAGCAAATCTCCAAATGGAGCCAAGACCATGAGGAATTGAAAGGGATGTAAAACAGGTGAGGCTAAGGCCTTATAAGTAAGAAAACAACTTAAAAATAATATCACTAATAAGGAAGCCAGCGGTGCTGTTTTAAAGGAGGAAAATGTATTCGGGTACATGTACACTGCAATAAAAAACCCATGCCATCCCATCTCAGAGCCCAAGTCAACTGACTTGGGTTCGTGGGCTCAGACTGTGGGGCTAAAAATAGCAGTGTAGATGTTTGGGCTCTGGCTGGATCTCGGGCTGTGTCCCTCCTTGCACCCCCAACCCCATGTCTCAGAGCTCGGATTCCAGCCCGAGCCTGAATGTCTAAACTACAATTTTATAGGCCCTCAGCCCAAGCCCTGCAAGCCGGAGTCAGTTGACCCAGGCCAGCTAGGCCATGCTGTGGGTCTTTGATTGCAGTGTAGACTTCCCCTCAAACTCTTTTTTGAGACATTTGTCCATCTCAATTAAAGAAGAATTGAGTCCCACCTAGAAATGTCCTATAGGTGTTAAAAACAGATGGGGGAATAAGATGGAGCAACACGGAGACCTGCTATAAGTGAACAATTCTACTGAAGTCAATGGATTGTTGCCCTCTGACATCAGGTCTGAATTTGACCCAGGATATTTAAGCATCAGCTTGATATTTCTCATGGATGAATGTGGAAATGTTGCCTGACAGCCTTGCCAGTAAGCAAGAATGTAGTCATGGGATTGTGGCACATGTGTCAGAAATAATAAAGATATAAACCTAGGTGTTATCTGCTTAATAGCACTACATATAAATCATTTAGTGGTAATGGGAGATCATCACAAAGGTATCTTACAGATACCAAAAAAATCACAGGATGTACTAGCAAACCTCAGGCTCTTCTATGATCTTGGATATGATGGAAAGATGGCAGCTGAGACCAAATATTGACTTTTCCCTTTGAAATAAACAGAAAACTGCTGACATGGTATCTTTGAAGCATTGGGAGAAAGGCCAATTGATGCTCTAAGATGTTGTTGAGAAAGATCTCATCTGTATTTGTTTCCCACAATGATACTTAAAAGAAAGAGAAAGCCAGGGCTTTTCCAGTAATATGAAATATTTAAATATCAGAATTGATTTATGTAAAATACAAAGTCATTCCTGCATTATTCCAGTCTAGGACCTTTGAGATCACTTTCATTATACCACAGAGAGCAATGAGAATGGGTACAAATGTAATACTAATGTGGAACTATCCTACGAAGAAAGACAAGAAGGCAGCAATTATACTCAGGAACTATATAGCAAACTCTGTGTCCTTAGGATTGGTGAAATACCAAATTGAAATCTCTCATTAAAGGGGAAACATTACCAGCTTATTCCCCATTGCTTCCATAAAATAGGTTGGTGTGTTCAATGCAAGAAAGCACCAGAAGTACTCAGCATGCTGAATAGCAAGGAGAAGCAAGGTCCTTGAAATAGTTACATGATCAGCCATCGAACAAGATTTGGAAAGAAATTTTTCCTTGGTGTTAGACTGATAGAACTTGTCCCTTTGACGTTACAGAAAGGAGTTTTCACCTAGATGAACAAATAATTGAAAACCTTGAGAAAATGGTGGTGGGAAGGAAGGAAGCATAGCCCTGCCATGTACCATTAAACTAACCAGCAACAGCTTATTCTGAAGGGGTAAAACTAGAGATCTATTTGCCAAATTATTTTGAATAACGCACAAGTTAATAAAAAATGGATATCTCATGCAATTCATGAACATTATAAAGGGGCTAAATATATTGGCCAGACCTGTTCACAAAAATTAATCTGACCAGCTCAATTTGGGACTGTTCAGATCAAGGTTTTTATTTCAGTTCATAATACAGATAAGATATTTGCAATAGTCAAATTCCTGCCCAGACTTCAAACATGCCCAGAATTCCGTCATGTTCAGGTCTGAGGTCTTGATTTTATGGCTGATGTCTAACTATGTAGCAGCGAGCTGAAGAATGTATGGTCTCAGTTTATAGTACATGAACTTTGTCTTCAATGATTTTCCATTAGCTCCTTCTCATACTGCATGATCCTTAAGAGAATGTATAAACCTTAGATTTTGTCATTTACACAGTACTGCAAGAGGTCCAGGTCACATTGGCATTGTATGAGGTATTGTATGTGATGGTGCATGTGACAAATTTTTAAGATTTCATTTTTTGTTGAAGGGTGAGGGAGAGGTGAAGAGGATGGTAGGAAAAGAATTATATAATTAACTGTCTCTTTTTTGCTTGAAGTTAAAATTTATTTTGCATGAGGCCTTCAGACTTCCATTTGTTTCTGTATCAAGAAATGTTTCCTTGAAGACACGTTCACTATCATATCAGGCCAGCAGTAATTTTGCTTTTGAAACATTAAGGGAAGCTAGTAAATGGCAATAAAGAAATATTGCATTACATACAGAATTTTACCAATAGATGATGGTCTGGTCATGCTCTCATTGATTTCAGTGGTACAAGATTAGGCCTATAGACAATTATCCAGAAAAAATCCATTCTCTTGAGCTTCATATACTTTATGAATTATAGAGAATGTATTCTAAAATAAAACTTCAAAGATCAAGATAGGTAGGCTTGGAAAGCTTAGATTCTTAGTGGTAAATGTCAGTAAACATCTATTTCACCATGCGCACACATGACAAAACTATCATCTATGGACTTTTTTTTTGAAATTTGCAGATAGGCAAAGTAAGAAAAATGTTGCTTGAGAACTTATTATAGTTTGATTTAAGGATATTTATCTGGTATACTTTGACATGTGATGTTGACAATATGTGTTTTAATGGTTATAAAGCTTTAACTTTTTGAATCTCAACCTCTATTGTCATTAAATAATAATTGTTTCACCCTCCCCGTGAAAATTTAAATGATGAATGTTATGTGTCACTTCATTACCAAGGAAAGATCCAGTAAGGGAAGGTCTAGTTTTTAGCCAGACCTGTCTTTATAGCTTAGGGGAAATTCTTTTTGAATTTATGAGTTCAAGATCTTGTATTCTACTCAATCTGGCCACAGGAGAATTTTCTTTTAGGTACCTTATAAAAATTGTTTCCTTCAGAACAGCTGCCCTGTCAGCAGTAGAGTCAGCAAGATTGCATATGCATACCTCTCTTGGTTCACCTCTGCTGCTACAGAACAGCTATGCACTCCATAAATCTGATACCTACAGTTCTGGAAAAGTAATTATTTTTAACAATTTTTGTTCAAATAGCACAAAATAAAATTCACAGGCAGAAAATATGGTAGCTTTCTACATACACCCGTTACCCCCACCCACGCTATGCAAGCATGCATGGCAACTATATTGACTGCCTAGCACAGAAAATATATCCCTTCCAAGATGTATTTCCTCTATCCATAGATTGTTCTTATTGGGCCTGACTCACCACTGCATAAGTCCATTTCAGTGGAGCTACACCAGTGTAAAACAGGCAGTAATGCAGTAGCGAATCAGGCCGCATTATATCTCTTTATTTTCTCTACCCAAAAGTTACCAGATTCTTTTCCGGATAAGACTAGTTTGATCCTCTGCTGTATTGAGTAACTTTAGGTGTTTTCTATGGATTATTATGATTGCATTGCCTAAATTAGAGATTGGATCAATGGTTTTGGTTCAGGCCAAACACTTCCAAACTTCAGAGCAGTCCAAGTGTTTGCAGCTCAGGCACATCTCTGACTGAAACAGAAGTACGTCAGGTGCAATTTTAGGTATAGCCTAATAAGATGATCTTTTCTGGCACTATGTCATAAGGGAGCACTGCTGGAATAATACAGTGACAGTGTAACTGTAACTTTTCTGCCAAGCACCAACAGCAACAAAAAGTGCCAGGTTCAAGCTGTCTTGGGATCTTTTTCTAAAATAAATAAAACTATGGCTTGAGCTCCCGCCCAGTACTGTACGCCTACTTCTGGCTCTATGAGATTAAAATAAAATCTCCTTGGTTACCTTTGGGGGTGATTTTTTTCCACTCCTAAGGACTCAGGAATCCTTGGGAACATCAAACCACAGCTACCTTTTATTTGGGGAAAGGGGAAAAACCTAACAACAGAAACATAGTAACCAATATATTATCAGCATACGTTTGTTGGCTTTTGCTCATTCTATTGTATCTGGACTACGGCCAACAGTTTAAATGTGTTAATAGGTCCAGAACATAGTTACAAACACTTCCCACCCACCTAATGCCTCACTCCCAGGCCAATTAGACTCAGTGGTAGTCACAGGATGGCTTTCTTCTCCTGGTCTGCTGCAGTCTAATGCAGGCCACACCATCAGGTTCCACCCAATGTGCATCTACCTGGTCTAGTTCTGTGACATCAGGTTTGCTACCACTGGTCCAGTCGACTCTTGCTGTGAAGTCAGCTCTGCATTTTTCCTGCCACTAGTTCAGTCTGGTCCTGGTCCAGTCCTGCAGAAACACTCACACAAGGTTTAGAATATCTGGGTGGGGAACCCACTGCAAAACAGGACCCTTAGATAGAATCTCTGCTCTCTGGGATAAGATTTCTGGTCTCTAGGACAGAGCTCCCTCCTCTTGTTCAACTCAAATCTGATTCTCACAGCAAGAGCTGCCTTTTCCTCTAACTAGGGAGCTGAGAGTTTCATCCTTTAAGCCTTCTAACTCTAGTGTTTACACCTGCCTTGCCATCTTACACCCTCAAGCTAGTCCCCAAATGCTCATTTTCAGCTGCGAATGAATCAAAAAAGGAGCCTCATTGTTGTTCAGTCACCTGCAGCGAAGCACACTTGGATCTCAGATGAGCTCGAGAACCTTTTGTCCGCTAGACACTGCAGTAGATCCTCAGAGCATCACTGCAGCCAGCTCAGAGCTCCTGAAGGAGAAATGATGGAGTTAGGGAACAGAGTGGATTGGTGCAATAAATGGTGCAGTGAATGAAAAGCTCTGGGAAAGAGCCAAACTCCATCTTCACCTAGGCCATTAAGGCACCAGTAACTGCAGCAGGTATTGTACACAAGGGAATATGGTTTGTTCAGCTACAGGTGTTAGGAGCAACCAGGATTCAAAGGCATGTAAAATATTATAGAACCGTGTTTTGGTTTCAAAATTGGCTCACCTTCTCTCTCTCTCTCTCTCTTTATATTACACTGTTGGTGTTCTTTCTTTCTTTCTTTCTTTCTTTCTTTCTTTCTTTCTTTCTTTCTTTCTTTCTTTCTTTCTTTCTTTCTTTCTTTCTTTCTTTCTTTCTTTTCTGCTTTGGGGATTTCCTCTGTCTCTAACCACGTGCATAACAATTTCCATTGAAGCTGAAATGTGTGCACACATTGCCACCTGTCATGGATTTGATTATAATTTTTTTCTGTTAGTATCTGCCAGTTCTATCTCTTTGCTTTCTCATGCACTAGTACAGTCTGTTCTCCTAGCCCCATACCTAAGCACACTCTTCATTTATTTTTAATTCTATGGTTTACTTGCTGCATCTGAAAGAGTGCCACTGTCAATTTTATAACAGAAGCTTTGAAGCCTACAGGCAAATTTTTGCTCTTTAGTTACTATCTCTCCTAAGGTTTTCTATAGTGCCCATCTTTGTAGTATCTAAATCAATGGAATTACTTTGGATTTACATATTCCCTTCAGTATTTCTGGCAGTGTAATATTTCAGTGTTGCTGAAATGTTACTATTTTTAAAAAAACTTTTGTCTTGCTAGTTAAGCTGCAATCACCCTTTCTGGTAAGTATCTATGCTCTGCTAGTGTTCCCTTACCAGCCTAAGTATCTTTCTTCATTTGCTATGCCTGTATTCACAGGTCAGTCTTCATTATTGCTCAGATATAACTGAGTCTACAGAGTCCCCAGCTTCTTATTAAAGCTCCCTTGTGAATCTGCTTCCTTTTACTTTAACTATACAAATCATTACCTTTCTTAAAATAGATAGATATGTAGGTATATACATATTCAAGTGATAATGCTCCTATCAGGAAACCAAATACCCTATCCATTGAACAGGTATAGTTTAGACAATAGCAAATTAAAGCTTCAATTGCCCCAGACTCTTTGACTAATGTGCTTCAATATGGATTTGCAGTGACCACCTCCGTGGACAAGACAGTAGTTAATGTTTATCCTGATTTAAAAACTGGGAGAACAATTTGCAACAGTTTGTTTTGGTGATTTCAGCCTTTTTTCTTTTCTTTTCAAGTTTGTTCACTAGCCAAAATTAGTCAAATGTTTTGTGTGAACGGATTTCAGACTAAGGCTTACGCATGGACTCCTCGCTGGGAGTATTTTTCAAGTATACATCATTTGATATTAAAACTTTGTGATTGGCCATGTAGGCCAGATGGTATTGCTTTCTATTTCCTATCTGGAATAAGTGATTTAACATTTATAAGCTATACTTGTCTATTTTGTTTTGCCACAAATTGAATTTAATTTCACAATTAAACAGATGTCAGTGACAGGCCTGAAATGGGCTCCTTGTGCAAGTTCATTCAAATGTAACTTCATTCACCCCCAAAATCATGGAAACCAGTAGAGAGTTATGAGAACTTGCTCTGAACAAAACTCTGTTTAGAACTCATCCACTATTTGTGAATAATTTTTCTCACTATTCACTCAGGTCGGATCCTGATACAAGGTGATTTGGTTTCAGGGCTAACCTTGGGACTTATCTTCCCCAGATTGTCAAAGTTTGGGCTCCCATTGACTTCAGTGGATATTGCATTTTGCCCTAAATGTCCTTCCTGACTGGATCTGTATAGAGCAGTGGTCCTAATGTACCTTCTGAGTAAGTCTCAGAGCAGGTCTTATGTTCAATCTTGCTGGAGCAAGGGAAAGTGTATCAGGGAAGATCAACAGCAGGAGGAGAGGATCAGGTAAAATATGAAGGAGGAAAATGGCAACCCCAGAGTAAGGTCATCAGAACCATGTGTAGTCAAATCATTGGAGGGTTTAACTCAGAACTCACACCACAGCCAGCTGTAAGCATGGGTGAGAGCTTGAAATGTAATGACTACCCCAAGCACCTTCTCGGGCAATAGGATCAGAGGGGGAAGCAATTCTCAGTGTCTCCTTTCAGCTGTGCCATTGTGAATCTGAACTGTAAGCATAATTCTCACCAAACACCACTGGGCCTTAAAGAGAGAGGGGAAAAAAGGAAGCTTACGAAACAGATGAAAATGACATTGTAACTGAGAGACAAGGTGGTTGAGGTAGTATCTTTTATTGGACCAACTTCTGTTGGTGAAAGAGACAAGCTTTGGAGATTACACAGAGCTCTTCTTCAGGTCAAGAAGAGCTGTGTGTAAGTTTGAAAGCCTGTCTCTTTCACTAACAGAAGTTAATCCAAAAAGAGTATTATCTCATCCACCTGGTCTCTCTAATATCCTGGTATTAACATGGCTATAACACTGCAAATCATAACTGAGAGTCAGTGTTGCCCATTGGATAAGGGACTCAGGAGATTTGGGATCTACTTCTGGCTCTACTACTGACCTATCGAATGACCTAAGGCAAGTCACCTCTCTGCCTTTTTTCCCTCTTACATCTTTTTCTGTCTTTGTCTGTTTAGATGATAAGCTCTTTGGGGACAGGACAGTCTCATACTATGTGTTTGTACAGTGTCTAGCACAGTGAGGTCCCAGTCTCATTTGGAGCATGTAGATGTTACTGTACTATAAAAATAACCAATACAAATCAATGAAAACGCTTGAAGTGGTTAGCAATTTATATGGCCCTTGTTCTGGGACTACCATTTTTCTCCCGGATGTTTTCTCAAACTAATAGATATGTTGTTTTTCCAGTTTAGCTGGAATTGTTCCAGTGAACTGCTGGTATTTGAATTATCCATGAGGGTCCTGACTATCATACAGTTTGTGCCATGGGGAAAACGTTTGCACATTGGAATGCAATAAGGTCAAACAGGGGAGACTGCAAATGCTACAACTGCTTTCTGGCTGGAACATTCTGTGCATCTCCATTTTCAGAAGCAATTCAAAGTTCTTCTTTGGGAACAGGCAGAAGAGAAAGCACTTTACTTACATCAAACACAGGTTCCTAAAAGGCATTCACAGTATGGAACAGCTACTGTAGCATTTGTTATAGTTGCAGCATAAATGGAGAATTATATTGAATACCAGGTGAGCAGCTTCCAGATATAAAGTAGATGAGCTTTCAAGAGGGACTCTTTCTTCCCTTGGAATGGAGATGAGATTACATAGCTCTACCCACGTATAGCATAGATTATAGAACTCCCCCCTGTGTTGCTACTATAGTACATCTATGAATGGCAAACAAGGAGAAAAAGGCTTGGACCCCCAAAGACACAAAGCCTCACTTTTAGGACAGGTCTATAATTGTTCCCACAAAATTAGAGCAGAGTCCTTTTCAAGACTCAATCCCTAAATGTCCAACAGCATTTCCCATCGTAATCTGAGCAAATCTGAGGCTTGATCCAAAATCCATTGAAGTCAACAGAAAGACTCTCATTGATGTCAATGGACTTTGGATTTGGTCCGTGCTGAATAGAGGGTGGGTTTTCCAAAAGCATTCAACAGTGGCCTGACTCTGTTGGCAGCGTAGAAAGTGATAAGATTGACTTCAGAGGGAGCAGAGTGAGGGCAATGCAGAGTGCTTTTGAAAACCCCACCTGAAGTTTCGTTTTCACAAAGGTGGAAAGTGGCTTTACCATACATTTGTAAACATTGCCTCACTGAAACAGGGCCAAGCTGTTTAATTTCCTTTAGGCAATCAATTTATTTAAAATGCACGTTTAATAAAAATAATATATTTTAGAATGTTAAAGAAGTGAACGTACAGTAAACCTGGGTTAAAAATTAACTTTGTTTTTCTTTAGCATAACTTAAATTTCTGACAACTGGAAGGCAATTAGATGTCAAGCTAATTAAAGTAGCATATTTTATCCTTATATTAAAGTGAACCTTATGTTCTGAAGTGGTTTCCTATTCATTCAAAGCACTGAAATTGGGCCTGAAAGAAAGGCCTCACATCTGCCTCTTCAAGGTCTACTCCCCCTCTAAACTCATGAATAATCATTGTCACCAGCTTATCACTGTCAGATTAGGGGCTTAGTATTACATTTTATTTAAACCTGATCCAGATGGTTGCCAAGAGATTTTCAGGCAAATGAACTGTGAGGCAGACTATCATCAAGAAGCGTTTTATTGTTCATGCATATGAGTGCATTCCAGGTCTCCAAAGTGCTTTACTGTACTGCTGACAAACACTTTTTTTTTCACCTTGACACCTATCAACTTGATCTTCATCAGCAGTTTGTCGATATCATTTTTTACAAAGCTAAATAAGCAGTCTATGACCCATCCTTCATCAGCTATTTAATTCAGAGTTGAATTTACGGAGCCATTCAATTAGCAAACTAAATAATAGAAGCAGGAGTTATGAAGCTGCTTACAAGCAGGAAGTTTTAGGGAAGCAGGAAGTGACTTAGTGCGACCTGACATTGTCCAAAAATTGACCACCCAGTAGACACAGTGAGGCAAATATTTCAATATTTTTTTCTGTTACTCTGCAGTATTATCATCACCTATAGTGGTCCCACAGTAAATGCCTCTCCCATTGCAAGAAAACTGGAAGTTATGTCCTCTAATGATTGGCACAAAATAATGTTAACATCTTTATTTGCAAGTCTTTAACTCTGATACAGAACAATATAATAGTATACAGAACTGAGTGTTTGAACAGTTCATCACATTCCATTTGAACTTGGCTTTCATTTACTTTATGAGAACAGCAGTTGGGTTTCACCTACCTTTTTGGTTTAACCAATATGCTATCTTGGAATTCCTATGATTTTGCCTTTCATTGTGGGAAGTGGTTCACTTCCAGTTCCATGAGTCCTGCATTAATTGTTTCAGATTTTTATTTGATATATTACTATGGTAAGGCTGACATGTTACTATGATAAAGGCTCCTTGTGTTATCTTGTATCATGTATCTTTCAGGCCATCTTGTACTGAATCACTTTATTTCTGTAGGGAATGGATGGCTAGCTCTACAAGGGTTAACTGGAGCTAGAGAGCTCAATTAAGGCACCTGGTTGTGCCTGTAAGGTGGGCCAGCTCCAAATGAAGATGAAGCTTAGCTGGAGGAAGAGCTGGGTGGTGAATATAAAGGGAGGAAGCCAAAGGAATATAAAGGGAGGAAGCCAAAGTTAATGGGAATTTTACTGGTGAAAGCACCAAACAAATATATGAGGGAATTTGATAGCAGACTTATAACATGTGATGTTAGAACTCCACATGCCATTCAAGTTAAAGTGTGGATGCAGAAGCTGAAAGACAAGGAAGAGCTAAATGATGTCTAAACTTTTAGTCATGGGAAAATTAGTTATGGATGGAAAGTTGCGGATTTAGATATTAACTTAAGAGTAAAAAAGCCGAAGTTTACCAATATATAGATGAAAAGTAGAGTCGGTTGTGTGTCATATATAAAGATGGGTCCCAAAAAGAAAAAAATAGAGGAAAAGTAGGGATGGCATATTGTGTACTAAAGTTGGGAATAAGTACATCTAAAACAATATCCGATTTTGTAGCTGTCATGACAGCTGTAGTCGTAGCAATTATGTTAGCACTAAATTGAATCTGGGAAGTACGCCCAGCAGCAGCGGTCATTTTTTCAGATTCAGTCTCAGACCTTATGGCAATAAAAAAGGCTGTCTTAGTATGCAAAAGTGATTCAATCAATGAAATTCTATTTCTAATAACAGAGTGAGTACAGGTGGGGATACATGTAGCATTAGCTTGGATTCCAGCACATTTTGGGATAACAGGGAATGAAATGGCAGACAAAGCAGCTAATAATGCTGTAAGAAATGGAAAGATTGATATAGAAATACCCTTGAGTAAACAGGAATTCAAATGCCTACTACAGAAAAATTTAGAAAAGGAATGGCAAAAAAAAAATTGGAGTAATGGGAAAAAAGGAAGAAGATTTTTTGAACTGTGCCTGAGAGTTGAGGATAACGACATACAGGGCCTGGATAAGAAAAATGAAGTGATTTTGACTAGAATACTAATTGGCCATTGTGGCTTTGTGATGGGGTGTCCACCCCAGACAGGAGTGGAAGGAGTTAATGGAGGCCATATGGGCCTATTAACCTAGTAGATTGGAGGCTAAGAAGAAAGCCTTAATTAGAGGAATAGGCTCACCTGTGCAGGAACAGGAGGGGCCTGTATAAAGCTAGGTAAGCTGGCTGTATACAGTGGGCCTGTTGTTGGGAAAAGCTATAGGGAAGCAGGCTGAAGCCACTGTGGAGTGGAGTGGAGTGGAGTGGCTGGCTGGCAAACCAACCAACCAACCAACCAACCAACCAACCAACCCAGAGAAGGTGGGAGCTAGTGATGTAGGAAGAAGCCCAGGGAAACAGAAACAAAGGATAGGACTGCACAGGGAAAGTGGCTGCTTGTTTTAGGGTCCCTGGGCTGGAACCCAGCATAGAGGGAAGGCCTGCGTTCCCCTACCAGCGACTGGAGAGTGGCAAAGGGTGTTAGAGATGCCAGCCAGCTAGCAGGTCTGGAAAGACTGTGAATTACCTGGAAGGGGAGAACTTTAGTGACCTGGCCAGAGAGCTGAGCTGCAGAAAGGAAGCTATAGACCTGGGAGTGAGCAGGGCAGTGGAGTGAGACAAGACAGGAGAAGACAACACTGGAGGGAGAGCACAAGCTGGTAGAGCTAATCTCCAAGATTGTCAGCAGGAGGTGCCGCTCGCAGTAAGTAGACCTTGTGACAAGCTTAAACAAAGCTATTTTAAAAAGAAATAGACAGATGGACTGTGTGTGTTCCGTAAGGTGGAAAAAACAATTGATCACCTTTTATGGGTATGTAAGTGCTCTGATAAAGAAAGAGAAAAGCTTTCTGAGGAATTCAGATGTCTTAAAACAACAAAAGTTAGGTTATGTTATTTAGTAAAAAAATCAGGGAAGTGGGATAGTATTAGAAAGGCCTTGTTACGTTTCCTGAAGGACACAGGGCAGAGTGAGAGAATATAAATGGCTAAGTATTTAGGAATTATAGTTGGTGATGGCTATACACTATTCAGTTAAGTCTGCTTTGCTATCAAAAAAAGAAGAGTGCTATAGACAGAGGGGGGGGGAGAGCTTTGCAGTCCTTTAGTGGTTGCTACAGAGTGAAGAGCATCTTAGAGAGAGGCAGATGGACAATATGGCCAGGGAGGGTCTGTGGGAAAAGGCCTGAAGGAAGGCCATGATAGGAAGAATTCCAGGGAGGCATCAATGAATCTGAGGGAGCAGATCTTAGCTTTTTGCTACGGGTCCCTAGCCTGTAACCCAGAGAAGAGGTAGGGGTTCCTCTGCTCATTCACTAGGAAAGGTGGTGCAATGATGCCCTGACGCAAGTGAGAGAAGGACTATTCAATTTGTTACTGGGCCTATATGGAGGAAGCCCTGGGAGGCAACCTGGCAGAGCCTGGGAAGGGGTGACGAGTTTGTGGAGGAGAGAGCCTGGGTAGGGGTGAAGCTATGTTTGTTAGTATTTAGTTTATTAAACTTCAGGTCTACCCAGTGATGAGCTGCCAAAATTTTAACAGGTTCCCTCCTCACCCCACGAGGGGGTCGTTGCCCACCCCAGCTCCCTAGGACTCTTGCCCCATCCAATGCCTCCTGATTGCCCCCCCAGGACCCCTGCCCCATCCACCCCCCTCCCTTGTGCCCTGACTGCCTCCAGAACCGGGCAGGAGGGTCTCGTGGGCCACCGTAGTGGGTGCCCACCCCACCCCTAAGAGCCAGAGGCCCCTGCCGGGGGACGAGGTGGGGAGTCCCGGCGGTGCTTACCTGGGGCAGTTCCCAGGAAGCATCTGGCAGGTCCCTCCGGCTCCTAGGGGCGGGGGAGCGTAGCTAGTGGGGAGCAGGGGGAGTGGCTGCTCCCCACACTGATCACATCAAAAGTGGCGCCTTAGGCGCTGACTCCCTGGGTGCTCTGGGGCTGGAGCACCCACGGGGAAAAATTGATGGGTGCAGAGCCCTCCCCGGCAGCTCCCCGCCTGGCCCCAGCTCTCCTCACCTCCGCTCCGCCGCCTCCCCTGAATGCACTGCTGTGCTTCTCTGCCCCCACCCCCGGTTTCCCATGAATCAGCTGTTCGGCAGGAAGCCAGGGAGGGCTGAGAAGCAGGCCGCGGCTTCCCACACAGGCCGAGGGTGGCGGAGGTGAGCTCAAGCGGGGAGCGGTTCCCCTGCATGTGCGCCCCTCCCCCGGGGTTACCTTCCGCCTGGGGGGGCGGAGAAGCAGAGGGGGGTGGCGCATTCAGGGGAGGAGGCAGAGCGGAGGTGAGCTGGGGCCAGTGGCGGGGTGGGGGAGCTGCCGGTGGGTGCTCTGCACCCACCAAATTTTCCCCTTGGGTGCTCCAGGGCTGGAGAACCCATGGAGGTCCCTAAGGCACCACTTTTGGCTGGTTAAATTTAGAAGCCCTTTTAGAACTGGTTGTCCCTCGTGGAACAACCGGTTCTAAAAGGGCTTCTAAATTTAACAACCGGTTCTGGCAAACCAGGTCCAGCTCACCACTGGGCCTACCCCGGAAGGGGTGGGACTGAATGAGACACAAGAAGAGAGACCACCTCCGTGCTGGAGTGGCTGTTGGCAGGGGATGCTAGATGAGGAAAGAACTGTTATGCCATATCCAGCCATGAGTTAACCATTCCACAGGAATGCAGGTTAAGATTTTTCAAAGCAATGTAGGGGGTTTAGACACATTAACAGTAATGGAAGATATGTGTCTAAATCCCCAGGCAGCTTTGAAAATCTCAACCATAGACTCTAGCAATGCTAGCATATTGTGAAATAGAGTAATGACATATTCACAATAATAATTGAGCCATTATCTCATTGTACTGTGCTTCACACTCTTCATGAACTAGAGATCTTCTGCATAATAATTGAATTGTTAAAATCTATTTGAGGTAGTGTATGGGGTCTGTGGGCACTTTGTCCATTATGAAGGCTACAAAGGTCCCAGTACAGCTCCAGAATATAAAGTGCCTGGTGCTACATTAGCTGACATCAGAGGTTCAGCTGGTTGAGACTTAAAGTATAATATACATAGTTTCTGGGGTGGAGAAATCTTCTGGAATATTAAAAAATAACAAAACCCACACATACCATTGCTAGCTAGCATGCCACCCAACTATTTTAATTAATATTCTATGGTGAGTGCCCATTTTAATTAGTCATTCAGGAAGTCAGTGGCGCAAAGGTGAGCGCAGTACAATAGTAATCAAAATAATACTTATATTTGTGTAGGGAATCTTATCCAAAAGCAGCACAAGACTAAACATTCAAAAGTTATTCAAAGAATCATACAATCATAGAAGATTAGGGTTGGAAGAGACCTCAGGACCTCCAACCCCCTGCTCAAAGCAGGACCAACCCCAACTAATTCATCACAGCCAGGGCTTTGTCAAGCTGGGCCTTAACAACCTCTAAGGATGGAGATTCCACCACCTCGCTAGGTAACCCATTACAGTGCTTCACCACGCTCCTAGTGAAAGTGTTTCCTAATATCCAACCTAGACCTCCCCCACTGCAATTTGTGATGTGAATCGAGTGGTTTGTGGGTGCAAATGCAAGTACTTAAAAAAAAAAACAAAAAAAAAAAACTTGGCTCTAAGTGTTTGACCAGGGCCACAAAGGGAGTCAGTGTCAAAATCAGTATTTGGATTCCCAATATTCATCATACTTCTAGATAGGGTGACCAGAGGTAGAGGTCTGTCTCTGCAGAGGCAGTTTCAGGATGGGGTCCTACTTGTAGGAGTTACATAACTGTTGAATTCAGAACCATTTACTTTCCCTGGTTGAGATCAGTTTTAAAGACTGGCTAAATGGAGGCTTATGGTATATCTGAAATACAGCAAACTCTTTACCCTCTACTTCTTCCTCCACCCCCAAATAAGGCAGTCTAGCACAAGCAAGGGCCTGTGCACCGTGTATACTCACTGTATCTCTTTTTGAATTCCATGTTTTCTCCCTCCTCCTTTAGTCTTGCCTGAGTGGATTAAGAACCTCAGAATAATATTAGGGTTCAGACCAAATTCTCAATCTCATGACCAAGAGGATTCACAGTTCACTTCTGTGAAGATGGAACTGTGAGCATTATGCCCATTTTACAGATACTTACGTTCAGGAGAATGCAGGTCTTGCCTGATGTTGCTCAGCAAAATGGTGGCAGAGATGAGAATAGGACCTAGGAATCTTGACTCAGTCTGTTGCTATGACCTGTAAAAACACTCATCTCTGTTACTCATTAGTCATGTTTTTAGTCTGTGCCCCATTGCTAGCTGCAAGTACAGTGCAGGATCTGCTTTGTCACTCTGTTAAAGACACACTTTTTCTAAAAATGCTCACAAGAAGTGAGTCAAGCAATGTGACAGCTACTCACTCGTATGTGCCTCCCAGTTTGTCCTGTCTGGGTCTGTCCCATTTAGACTAAACTCTTCAGGGCTGGTCCTGGACAATGTCAAGTGTTTTGGCAGTACTTAGCAAAATACTATGGTGATGCTGAACAAATAATAATGAAACCTAAATGTTGAATCTGCCCATTTATTCACAGCAAACTTAAAACTAATAGACTACAGACAATGGTTAAAACGTAAAAATTATGTTTTCCTGTTTGAAATAAACCATGTCTTCAGGCAATTGTTTAGAGACCGTACTAAGACACTGCAGATGTGGTGTTCTCTGCTTCTAATGGTATGAGAAATTACTGAGCTGAAGTTTTACTGGGAGGCTATTTTACTATCTAGTGTCTTATGTGTAAGTGGAGAAGGCGCTACAGTTGCCAAGCAACTATCTTGGTGGTGGTCATGTACATGAATAGTCTAGCAGCAGTGTGCCTTATTGCTAAGGTCAATGTAATGATAGGCAACATTTAATAGTGTGTGCGTTTATGCTTATCTAACAGGTCACAGCCAGCAGCACAACTAAACTAACTGGCTCACACTGCATAGCCAGCTCCTTTTTGGTCATGGGAATTAAGAGACAGAAAACTTAGATGCCTTTATGTTGTCATTAAAGTTGAAACACACATATGCCAGGGGCCGTTATGGTAACAAACAAACCAATCCAACAACAACAATCCTAAGCATTTAAAAGCATGGAAGCAAACAGTTAAGGGAAGGTAGGTAAAGGAAGTTTCAGTTATCTTTACCATTCATCATGTATTTTAAATAAAGGAATGCATGAAAAATACCCTGGTACACATTCCAAAAACACACCCAGGGGCTCCTCTAGGTTACCTGCTGTGCTCCATTCAAGAGGGAGGCCCTAGCATTGCATTGCACCCTGAAGCCACTTTTGAAGTCGCGGGGGAGTGGGGGAGAGAAGAAGGGATGGTGGTAGCTAGAAATCTGATGTACCCAAATTTGTTTGTTAATTTTCAGTGTATTTTCCTTTCCTCGTGATCCACTTCTCAGTTTCCCTCTCCTCACTTGCATGGTTGTAGATGCATGTATTTTTCTTTCACCTGAAGGTTGAAGGCTGACTACACAGATGGAGTTAGGCATTGTGACAGTCCGCATCACCAGGTAGGGTTGCAAACTTTCTACTCACACAAAACCAAACATGTTTGCCCCGCCCACCACCCCTGCTCACTACCTCACCCCCTTCCCTCTGTCACTCACTCATTTTCACTGGGCTGGCTCACAGGTTTGGGGTGTGGGAGGGGGTGAGAGCTCTGGCCTGGGGTGTGGGCTCTGGAGTGGGGCCAGGGATGAGGGGTTTGGGGTGGTAGAGGAGGCTGCAGGGTGGAACCTATTCATGGTTCCCGGCCAATGGGAGCTGTGGAGTTGGAGCTTGGGGCAGGGCCAGCGTGGGGAGCCCCTGGCTGCCCCTAAGTGTGGGAGCCAGAGTGGGGACATGCCACTGCTTCTGGGAGCTGCGCAGAGCCACATCAGGCGAGAGCCTGCCTTAGCTCCACTGCACCACCGACAGGACTTCTAACTTCAGTGATGCTGACCGGAGCTGCCAGGATCCCTTTTCAGCCAGGCATTCCAGTCGAAAAACAGACACCTGGGAACCCTATCACCAGGTCTAGCTTGTAGGCACCTAGAAAATCAGTGATTCACAAAGCCTGAGTTAGGCACCTAATCTCCTGTACCAGAGTGTCTTGAGCAGGGGGTTCATGGGTTCAGTTGCATTCACAGAAATCATGAAACCAAGGGTGCAAAAACACCTCCGCAGAGGGGAGGAGGAGAATGGGGTGGGGGAGGGGCGCAGGAATGCAGCTCCATAGGCCAGGCCCCTTCTCATGGTCATGTCGCCACTCTCAGCCTTGTTGCTACGTGATGTCTGAGTCGTGTGCCTCTATGGAGGCCCAAAGAGCAATATCTGCAAGTGGGTGCATGGGGGGAGGGAAGACCGACAGCAGCAATGTCCCTGCATAGCCTAGTCTTTAGTGACATGGGCGGGGAAGGGGCCTTTCTTTGCTCAGAGCCACATCTCCCACCATGTCCCAGGCGGAGGGGTCTCATGCCACCATGGGTATGCACCCATTGAATTGGGAGGCTACATCCGCCCCTGTCCTATTCAATGAATGGGAAGAGATAGGTGCCTTAGACTGTGATTCACAAAAATCAGCATGCTAGGAGGGAGCTACCAACAGCAGGGGTGTGCATTAAGCCTTGCATCATTCAGAGAGATTGGTTCCCACAGCCAGGCTGCAGGGGGGTGCCTAGGTCTTCTTGGGATTCTCCGTTGCAAACCCTCTCGGCATTTGGTGCCGATGGTGTTTTAGCAAAAAGCTGAGGAATGGGCCAGCTTCCCTCATAATTTTTAGCCCAGTAGTTAGGAAATTCAGCTGGGATGTTGAGACCTCCTACCCCCACCCCCTGGTTAAGTCCCTGCTCTGTCTCGGTGGGAGAAGGGAGGTCCCTGTTCAAATCCTTACTTCCTAGGTGAGTGCTCTAACCATCGGATTAGTCATCCACATGCCTTTTTTCCTCTCTCTCCCACTCTTAGAGTCATTGCAGCAGCAGGGAGGTGAGAAACAGGGAGCAAAACCATGAGAGTGACTCTGTATCCTGGTGGTTAGAGCACTTACCAGTGAGTCTTTAATTATTTATCCAGAGTGTAACAACTTCAACAGAAGACTGAGGAAACCTCATGTCAGAATATCCCATAGCCCAATAGAGTATTCATCTGGGCATTGGTAGACTCCTGTTCAAGTCCCTCTGCCTGAGGGGGGAAAATGGATTTGAAGTGGAGGGGTCTCACATCCCAGGTGTGTACCCTAATCACTGAGCTCACAAATGTGAGGGAAATTGTCCTTGTCCTCCTCCCACCAAGCTGTTTTGCGTGAACCTACCTGTGGGTCCCGATCCAGTAGGTGGCCTCTGCATACGTGCCTATTGGATTGGGCCCCTGCATGCAACATAGGTGGCCAAATGCCTGTCTTCCCCTGGTTTGCAAATCACTCTGGGGCTGAGGTGGGAAATTGCCACCTGGAAAGTGGCAGCAGTGCACATCTCAGAGACTGAAACAATGATGCCTAGGGAACTTTTACTGCAAAAACTTAAGCACCAAGTGAGTTTTGGTGCTTACCGGGTTTGGTGGAAGTTTGTGCATCATAGCAGTCCCCAAACTGTGACTTAAGCCTGAATGCACAAAAGGAGTTAGGTGCCTGAGTCCTTTAAATTGGATGTACAAATCTCATACATCAAAATTAATTAGCCCAGAAAATCTCACTGTACTACCTTTGAGCATTGCAAAGGTTCCCCTCCTCTGCTTTTGTATCTGAGCACACATCCTTCTTGGCACAATTTCTGTTAGCAAGTTAATAGTGCTAGGGGTTCTCTTTTTGTTTTTCTGGCTGAATTCAGCCAGTAAAATTCAAATGTATAGAAAATATACATAATCTAAATCCACAATGCTATGGCATATACAGTTTATTTCTGATAGCAAGACTCTGACCATCAAAATGATGTTGAAAACAGTGACTAGGACTGTCTGGCTCAACAATATATGAAAAGTTCTCATTATGTTCTAGTATGCTCTGATTTTCAAAAAGTGTCACATGCAATTTCCTCTCTAACACCGTGAGCCCAGTTTTAAAATGTGAACAATATTGTGGAGGCCAATTCCAAATACAACAAATGTGTTCAGAGGCTGTATCCCACTAATCTCACCTCTGAGATGAATTCTATTTTATTGCTTTCTGTAGAGTTCCTGTCTTTGGTAATCATTAGAGGCTCCATTCAAGCTTCCCAGGAAGATGGTGCCTATTAGATAAACCTCAGAAAGCTTGCAAGACTTCAGGAATTGTTGGTGTGGAGCAATGGCCTCAACACAGGATTGGATGCTGGAAGTCTTTACCTCTAAAGAAGTCTGGCTTTAACCCTAACTAGTTCTGTGGCCTTAGGAAAGTCATTTAACCTCTCTGCTTAGTTTCTTCATCCAAATACTGACACTGGTAAGATAAACATGCCACACAGGGATGTTTTGAGATTAATTTATTAAGGGATATTATGTATTTGTATTACAGTAGCACTTAGAGCCCCCAGTTGAGAGGCAATATACAAACACATTAGTAGAGAGACAAACTCTGCCCTAAAGAGGTTACAATCTAAATAGACAATAGGCCAAGAGAGATAAAGTGACTTGCCCCAGATCACACAGCAGGTCAGTGGCAGAACTGTGCCTACACCCTATATCTCCTGACTCACAGTCCAGTGCTCTGTCCACCAGACCTTGTTGTCTTCCATATATACAGAATAGACTTTCAAGTTGAAAACTGCTATGCAAATGTTGAGGAGTAGTATGACTGAGAACATTGATGGACTAAGATTTGCTGCACAGAAAATAGAATTAAAGTATCAATGAAAGGTGGATGTGGATGCAAAATTCTAAACAATTCACATTTCCTTTTGAGGCCAACTTCATAAAAAATAAAGGTGTGGATGCAATGGGGTATACAGACCCCACAGTGACTGAGAGGGGTTAATGAGAGCCTGTGGGCCCAATCCACTCCACCCTGCTACACCTGTGCAAGGTGTCAAACCTGGAAAGAGGAGGTAAAAGAGGAAAGGCCTGGCTAAGTGCTGGCTGCCTGGGAGAGGGAATGGATCTCTTGAGCTAGTGCAGTGAAGGAAAGCCTGGCTGGGGCTAGAGCCTAGCTAGAGACTGCTTTTTCAGCCACCTCAGAAGAAGAACCAGCATGGGCTGGAGTCTCACTAGAGACTCCTAAATGTCCGAGCCTCCTTGGGGCAGGCAGGCCTGGGGTAGGATGGTCTTTCTCTCTTCTCGTAACTACTTCGGTTTTTCTTTCTTTTGGGACCTGCAGAACAGTCAGCCTGGGAAGAGGTTGTGAGAAAAGCCTAATTTCAGGTCACGGTAGGAAACAGTACAGTGATACAGCTGAGGGTCTGAACAAACAGAACTCATCTGCTTCGTACAGCTTCCCTGGGCTGGAGCCCAGAGATAGACAGGCCTGGGTTCTCCATATTAGCCCACCTAGTGTGCGGGGTGAAGATCCTGGAGCCAAGGAGTGGCAGACCAAAAAAGCCCTAAATTTTGGGCCCAACATCTAGCAAGAAGCTGCCACCCATTGGTGTGTTGTACTCGGGTTTCCCCAGAAGGGGCAGGACTAAAATTGATGTGGCCTGGAGGCCCAGTCCCAGGAAGAGGCAAACCACTGCAGGGCCAGAGTGGCTGCCAGCACAGGTGCCAAAGGAGGAGGAGCTCTGCTCTACACCGCTTTAGCAAACTTTTGAGTATCAACCACAATTGTATCAGTAGCCCTCAATCCATATGTGGCCATTTGCAGACATTTAAGCCCCTATTTAGGAAAATGCTTATGTCTCACTAAAGTCAATGGGCACACGCTTCAGTGTGTGCCTGAATCCCCATGTCATGTTAAGTCTTTCTGCAATATACTGTTTATTTCTGAAAAGCTTCTTGCAGATTTGGATCCTAGATACAAGAACAGGCTTGGGTAGAAGATATGCATATGGGAGTTAGTGCACACATTATAAAACCAAGAATAAAATATAGCAAAAGTGACTTAAGCCCACAAATGTTTCCATCTTCTTTTAGAAGGTTTATGGATCTATTCTCTCCTCAGTTCCTTGTGAACGTACACAGGTAACTCCTGGTAATGTCAATGGGAGTTACACACACTCAGGAGATTTAACTCAGCTCCTCAGTCATGTTGCAGAGTAACAGCCGTGTTAGTCTGTATTCGCGAAAAGAAAAGGAGTACTTGTGGCACCTTAGACTAACCAATTTATTTGAGCATAAGCTTTCGTGAGCTACAGCTCACTTCATTGGATGCATACTGTGGAAAATACAGAAGATGTTTTTATACACACAAACCATGAAAAAATGAGTGTTTATCACTACAAAAGGTTTTCTCTCCCCCCCACCCTATTCTCCTGCTGGTAATAGTTTATCTAAAGTGATCACTCTCCTTACAATGTGTATGATGATCAAGGTGGGCCATTTCCAGCACAAATCCAGGGTTTAACAAGAATGTCTGAGGAAGGGGGGGGGGAATAATAAACAAGAGGAAATAGGTTACTTTTTATAATGACTCAACTGTTCCCAGTCTCTATTCAAGCCTAAGTTAATTGTATCCAATTTGCAAATGAATTCCAATTCAGCAGTCTCTCGTTGGAGTCTGTTTTAGAAGTTTTTTTTGTTAAGGATAGTCACTTTGAGATCAGAAATCAAGTGACCAGAGAGATTGAAGTGTTCTCCGACTGGTTTATGAGTGTTATAATTCTTGACATCTGATTTGTGTCCATTTATTCTTTTACGTAGAGACTGTCCAGTTTGACCAATGTAAATGGCAGAGGGGCATTGCTGGCACATGATGGCATATATCACATTGGTGGATGTGCAGGTGAACGAGCCTCTGATAGTGTGGCTGATGTTATTAGGCCCTGTGATGGTGTCCCCTGAATAGATATGTGGACACAGTTGGCAATGGGCTTTGTTGCAAGGATAGGTTCCTGGGTTAGTGGTTCTGTTGTGTGATATGTGGTTGCTGGTGAGTATTCGCTTCAGGTTGGGGGGCTGTCTGAAGGCAAGGACCGGCCTGTCTCCCAAGATTTGTGAGAGTGTTGGGTCATCCTTCAGGATAGGTTGTAGATCCTTGATAATGCGTTGGAGGGGTTTTAGTTGGGGGCTGAAGGTGACTGCTAGTGGCGTTCTGTTATTTTCTTTGTTGGGCCTGTCCTGTAGTAGGTGACTTCTGGGTCATGTTCGACTCTCATTGTTTGTCCTCCCTTCTCATGGCCGTGAGATCATATTTTTGAACCTTTGGCATGTCGTTGGATTCACAGTGGACCCTGGTGCCCTGATCCAAAGTCCACTGATGCCAACTGGAGCCTTCCTATTAACTTCAGTGGATTTTGGCTCAGGCTCTGCTACGTGGGCAGCATTGTAGGTGCACTTTGACAAATGCAACTAGAACATGAGGCAGCCATGAAGTTGTTAATCAAACCACAAAATCTTGGCTGATGGCAAACTTTTATCCTTTTGGTTAAAAAGTCCCCCAAAGTTTATAAACTGGCATCAGCTCATCTGGCAGGCAAGATTTTTTTTTTTTTTTGGCAGAAGCCTGATTGTGCCCATTAGGCTGGTGATCGGGGGGCGGAGGGAAGCCCACAAAAAGTAACAATGTCACTCAGCCAGCAAGGAATGAAATGTTTATAAATGTGAGAATCTGCAAAGCTGTTGAACCTCAGGATAATGCTGCATTATAGCCTTTTATTAATTCATTAACTGTCACATTATTTTTGAGTGCCCAAACACATACTAAGTAGCTTAGAAAAATAAGCAATGGCACAAACCTTGCCCCAAAGAGCTTGCAATCTAAGGTCTTGATCCAACAAACATTTACACACATTTAACTTTACATTCATGAGTTGTCCTATTGCCTCTAATAGGGCTATTTGCATAAGCATTTAGAGGACAGACAAGGGGTCAGAGGAGAAACAGAAGTAAAGTGTTTTGTCCAAGGTCATAGGCAGAGCTGGGATTAGAACCCAGACTGACTCCCACTGCAACGCCCCATCCATTAGATCATGCTATCTCCTGCTGTTGATATGGTTCGTTGTAGATGACAGGTCCATATACCCTGATCAGGAAACAGTATAGGGGCATATGTTCGATATGACACAACATCTAAGGGTCTTAGAATAAAAACAGAGAATTAGGAGAAGGGCAAAGATTACAGCAACTCAATAAGCCCTACTATTATCTTAGTGGTTCTGTGACATCAGTTTCTTTGTTCATTTCTATGATGTCACATTGCATAGGAAACATGGCAGAAGTTGATTTTAGGAAGGATTTGTATCAGCAGAAGGAATTGAGTGAGAACACAGAATGAGGGAAGCTGTTCCATGCATAGGGGTCAGCATGGAAGATGGCATGGAGGATAGAATGGTGCTCAAACACCCTTTTCATAAGAATTTAATAGAGTGGAACAGAAGGGGCATTAAGAATGGGGAAACTCTAAAGAAGATTGTGATCGGGCCTTCCATGGGCAGGTGGCCTAGTGGCTAGATTAGATGAGAGGGGATGTTAGGGGGACCCAGGCAGCCCTCCTCCACTGGGTCCCAGCCCAGGGCCCTGTGTAGTTCTACCACTAAACAGCGGACATGGGGCTCCCTCCTGGCAGGGTGGTCAAGACCAGTTTCTCTGGGCTACTTCCTACAAGTATCGTTAGTTTGGGGCATGGCCCTGCTAGTCCAGTTGCCCTAAAGTTGGGACTTATCTGAAGGCTCCCCTTGGCAGGGGAAGGCTCACTTGCCTCAAGTGTCTGTGCTGGTTAGTAGGTCACTGATCCATTCCTTCAGGCAGGCAAACAGAGAGCTCCTGCCTCTTTGTCAGTCAGTCCCCAATTGAGCCAGGCTCCCTTCTTTTTTCCCCACACCAGGCCTGGCATTTGCTGCAGGTATAGCAGGGCGGGGCTAGCTGAACCCAATGGTTTTCTTTATCCCCTGCTGTGCCAGATTGCCATGTCTCCATTCCCTCACAAAGATATTAGGATTATTAAGTTTCATATATTAGTTTATTTACAACTCTCTATAGTTATGGTGTTTCACAGATCAAAATAAACTAAACCTAATATCACATACACGTACTCATTGAATTCAATGGGACTAGATGCGGTAGGAGTACATGTTCTACTCCTGCAGGAATTCTGCACCACTGCATGTGCACATAATTCATGTGCTGCACATTTTTCCTGCAGAAAATAACCTACTGGAGGATTGTCACAGATCCACCTTTTGCCCACCAGAGGGTGCTGAAACACTAGAGCAGAGCAGGTTTCAGAGTAGCAGCCGTGTTAGTCTGTATTCGCAAAAAGAAAAGGAGGACTTGTGGCACCTTAGAGACTAACAAATGTATTTGAGCATAAGCTTTTGTGAGATACAGCTCACTTCATCGGATGCATTCCTGGCCAGCCCCAGCTACCATAGAGAAGAGAAAGAGCCTGCAGTGCCTTCTTCACAGTATCTGTTGGGGCAGGTCAGGAGACGGGGCTATGGGGTGACAGCGTGGGGCACATGGGGCTGCTTGCAGGGGTCACAGACAGGGGTTCATAAGGGCTAGTAGGGGAGTACAGACTGATGCATGGACTGAATAAGAGTGGAGGTGCAGGACCACATGGGGAAAGGGGGGTGGCTGAGTTGGGGCACAGACAAGGGAGGGGTGCAGGGACACATAGGGATGAGGGAAGGGGGCTGGTTCAGGGATACATGGGGAGGGGGTGCAGAACCACATTGGGATAAGGGGAGTGGGTGTCTGAGTGGGGTGGAGGGACACATGGGGGTGCAGGGACACATGGGGACAGGGACAGATGTGCCTGGCTGAATGGGAGAAGCTAGGGGTCAGCCAGAGTCTACATGGGGGAAGCTTCCTAACAATCTCTCCATGCCCCCCACAAAAACCTATTCCATACTTTTCCTACCCATATCCAACAACCCTCCAAGTTTACACCCAGGCTCCTTCCCAGCAATTACTTCCTTCTCCCTCAGCTTCTCCATAATCCCTGACTCCCCCAAACCTTTGCTCTGCTTCTGAGGGGTGCAGGAAATATGGTTCTATATTGTAGTTTAAATGAATTATTACACAGTTCTGTATTAATATGCCTAGTAAGGAATCTATTTGTCAAAAACATTTCCTGAATCTTTTTTGTTGTCTGTACTGTTACAGACCTACTTGCTGACAGGTATTTTGAAATAAATTACCAAAATAATTGAAACTGGTGTGATTATATTGTGTTATTTTGACAAATAAAATATGCAGAATTTTAAAATATTGTGCACAGAATTTTTTTTTGGTGCAGAATTCCACCAGGAGTAATGCAGCAGTAGAATATTGCTCTGCTTCTCTAGCACTAGTCTCACACAGTCTGTCCTTTCTTGGTGTAGAGCCTTTTCCATTGTGACCCCTACAATCTAGAACAGCTTCATCAATCCACTTCATCAATGTGCCATGATTTCTGAAATAAAATATAAAAACATGGCTTTCTTCCCTTGCTTGTACTTTTGAAACTGTAAAGTAAGAGTGGAGGGAGAGAGAAAATAGCTACATATCTGTATTATTTAACTATGTAAAGTGTTTTCAGATGCAGTATTACACACTTTCTTTATATTTTAACCAAATTTGCCACCTGTACTTTCACTGTTTCAGTGTGCTGGGGTAGCACCAATAGAAATTTTAATATAAACTTTATGGCTGGTTGCAAATTGTCCATATTGTTTTTGATGGAAAAATGGGTTTTCAACAGAAGTAAATTTTTCATGGAAAAAAATCTCTCCACAGAAAAATTTGCTTTTTTTCATCAAAAAAAGTAAATGCCTGAAAATGGAAATATTTTGATTTGGAGAGTTTGACTCATGAGAGTTGTAGTTTGGTTTGCCTCTTGTCCCCATTCCTCTCTATGGGCTAGGGCCACACCTGGATTACACATTACATAATGTAGTACAACCAGGAACCCCCACAATGATCCTGTTGAAGAGGGAAAGCCAATGGTACGTTGGGGACGTGTAGTCCAACCAGGGAGCCCAGCTTGTACAGCAGAATGTCAGGTAGATACCCTTGAACTGCCCCCAGGATGCAAAGCAGCTTCATTTCCAAATGAAAAGATTTTGGTTTTCAGCCACAAGGTTCTGGTATTCCAATTTCTGCTGAAAATTTAATGGTGGGGATTTTTTTTTGACCAGCTCTAATAGACATGATTCTGTTGACTTCCTGCATTTTTAGCACTGAGACAACTAAACCCGCTATAGCTCCCACTGATGCCAGTGAACCAGCAGTAGCTTAGTTAGGAATCTTTTGCTAAAATTCCCTAGTTTGAAAAGGGCATAGATATGCTCAGAATCAAATATCAGATCTTCATGCTCCCTGACTCAAAATTCATACCTAGAATCAGATCTGAATTGTTCTTCAAAACCTAGTTCCAGCTTGAGCCCAATTCCAGTTTAACATTCATTTTCTTGTTAGTATTTTTAATGTATCAAATGGGTTGCACTGCATTATGGGTTGGGAGAATATTTAAAGCCACAGAGATTGAGAGAAAGGGAAGCTGGATTGAGCAATAAATTGCTGCTGAAGTCATTTACTCCTTTTATTGTTTAAGATATCCCTGGCCTTTAGAATTTTGACAACCTGTGTGTTCTATAACAAAGGTTACATGATGGCTGGCTGTGCTAAACTTTGTTTAACAGTAGAATACATGTGCCCTTAATTTTTTTTCTTTAACCATCTTGTGTTCCTGATTATTCTGAGGATCCAATAGTTTGAGAATGAATGTAGCCTAAAAAGGTTTTTGGGAAAATGTCTGCACAGAGCACTCAACATTGGAACAATTTTGGGGGGAGCACAAACGGAAGAATGTGTATATGTTGGCACAAAAATATTGTGCTGGAGAAAAGAAAAGTGACTTGTCTTAAATTTAAGATTAACTTTATCCCCTTAGCATGAGCCTTTAATCTGAAGAAAAGCCTGGGGATTTATGAGTGTTAACAGACCTGATTTTTTTATTTCTCTTTCTTTCCTTTCACTTGTTCATTTTCCATCACTGTGTCCCTTAAGAACTTGAGAGCAATGAATGAAATGATAAACAGTGATTTATATGTTACAGCGCCATTCTACCACGTAGGCAACAGTACAGTTAAAAACCAAGGTGATTACTAATGAAAGTAAAGTTCTGAAATTCAGTGGTATTGAGTTGCACCTGTTGATGTGTCCACAGTATACAACCAAAAACAATGAGGAGTCCTTGTGGCACCTTAGAGACTAACAAATTTATCTGGGCATAAGCTTTTGTGGGCTAAAACCCAAATGCCCAAATAAATTTGTTAGTCTCTAAGGTGCCATAAGCACTCCTCGTTGTTTTTGCTGATACAGACTAACACAACTCCCCCTCTGAAACCAGTATACAAACAGGTTATCTTACGACTGTGTTAACTGCACAGCTGGGTTAATTTACAAGCCTGAGAGACCATGCATGCCATCTAGGTGTTCGATAATAGTAATGAATTTTGCCTATTACAAATAAATGCACTAAAAGTCATTATTATAAATATGCTGGGTTTTTTTCAGGTACATACACTGAAAAATAATAGTCAGCTTATTGGTCTCCTTGCTCGTTCAGAGTTCTTTATTTAAAAATAAACAGACAACTTGCTGTCAAAGTGGGAGGACGTATCCAGTGGGGTCTTGTACTAGTCAATATTTTCATTAATGACATGGAGAATGGAGTAGAGAGTATGCTTATAAAATTTCCAGATGACACCAAGCAGGGAGGGGTTGTAAGCCCATTGGACACATGAGGTTTAAAATTCAAAATGACCTTAAACACTTGGAAAATTGGTCTGAATTCAACAAAACGAAATTAAATAAAGACAAGTGCAAATTACTTCACTGAGGAAGGAAGAAACAAATGCACAACTACACAATGGGGAATAACTGTCTAGCGCCATGTCTACACTAGCACTCATGTTGGCCAAACTTTTGTTGCTCAGGGGTGTGAAAAAACATAACATGAGCAACATAAGTTTTTTTTGGCATAAGCATTTGTGTGCATAGAAAAAAAGACAAAGGGGCAACCTGATAAGTTTTCCAATATCTTAAGGTCTGTTATAAAAAAAGGATAGGGATCAGTTGTTCTCCATGTCTGCTGAAGGGAGGACAAGAAGTAATGGACTTAACCAAAATCTCCCTTTCTGCAGATTAAGTATTAGGAAAAACTTTCAGCTATAAGGGTAGTTAAGCTCTGGAAGGGAGCTTCCAAGGGAGGTAATGGAGTCCCCATCATTGGAAGCTTTTAAAAACAAGTTGGACAAACACCTGTCAGGTATAGTCTAGGTTTATGTGGTCCTGCCATGTGGACTGGACTTGATATCTTAATGTCCCTTTCAACCCTACAGTTCTGTGAAAAGAACCTGGGCCCAATTATCCTCCCAAGTTTATGTGTAAAATGATAGTAATTCCATTGAAGTCAATGGACTGGTGTAAAACCGTTATCTGACAGAGCCAGATCAGGCCTCTTACAGTAAGAGCAATTAGTAGCTAATTGGTTTAGAAAAGTGAATTAGTGAAGGCACTATAAGAAGTAAATGCACCAAACATTTATTTGCTTAAAACCTGGAAAATATAAATTAATGTAAAAGCGATTAAAAATATATTGGGAAAAAAGATAGTAATGAGGAAGCATGTGTCAAATTTAAATATTGCTGCTTTGGTTTCCTGAAATATATTTCCTGGTAATTCCCAACAATCATGCACAGTACCTTCTGTAACATCTGCTAATTTAGGTTGTGCTGATCAATTTGCAGGCTTCCTGCACTCAGATCTCATCTAAACAAGCAACTTTTTAGGGTCCAGTTTGTGTTCTTATGATGATAATCCAATAGGGATATGGGCAAACAGCTATATTCTTTTTTCAGAAGAAACCAAACACTTGCTGGATAGCTCTCCAAAATATAGAAGGGATAAAGATGTGTAAATCCCACAGAAAAATAAAAGAAAAACATAAATTCCCCTTCACTCAACACACTGGCTTTTTCTTTTACACAACGTTTGATTACGTATCCTGTGGAAGAACAGAAAGTTAAGCTGTGTCTTTGGATGAAGTGAATGTCTGTCTGTAAAATGGAAAGGAAGCCTGTGTGAGAACTGCATTCAACTACACTATGAGGCATGCCCATAAAGTGAGTGATTTGGTCTGTTTTAAACTGTATAGATTTTTTTTAATTGTATGTAGTAAACCACACCATAAACTTACAATAAGCATGTAAAGCAAACCAGAAAGAAAGAAAACACAGATGCCAAATCAAACCAGAATAAAAACTCTTAAGAAGTTTTCTGTTATAGCCACAGTGAATTACTCATGTAATTCCTTCTAGCACAGAGAAGGATAACTGCATTTTCAACTTTGAACTCTTGCCATTCATTTCTGTACTGTGGCCTCAATAGTCTGTTTGATTGCCAGCCTGTTTGAGGTACAAAAAGCAAAGCAGTGGGAAGTGACACAACAGAAATCAAATGGCATGAGTCATCTCCCATTTTTTTTAGTCTCCTTTATGTTCCTAATATAATTCTGACGATAGTAGAGCTGAAGTTAATGAACAGTCGTAAAAGGTTCCACTGAAGCTATGTCAGTAGATTCACATCCCTGTTTGCAGCTGCAGCTCTGCAGAATTTAGCCAAGGTGTCTTTGAACAGTTTTTACATGAGGTGATGCAGTAGGAGAATTACACGGCTCATGAATGGAGGCTATAGGGCCATGATACCATATATAAATACCAACGTTTAATTTTAATTTCCTCATTAATAATTACAATGGTAGGGTCGAACACATTTGGAGAGTCAGTCGTTCTCCCCCCCTCCCCCCCCCCCCACACACTTAGTCCAATATCAAATATTTACAAGGTTAGGCATAGTGAACAAACGGAACACTGTGAAATTTCCCTCTGATTTGTCCATGGTTCCTTTCACCCTGATTGCTAAGAGCAACCATCCCCTTCTTCCCCTCAAGGGTGCACAGACTTTCAAAAGCAGAAGAGAAAAAAACAGTCAGATTAGTTTCTAGGCTCTGCAGCAGGAGGCATTTCTTGTATGTAGTTGTTCAGTTTCATTATTCATGGGCCAACAGCAAAGTGGTTAGACAAAATAAATAAATAAATAAATAAAGTGACAAGGGTGGGGGCACTACAGGGAAGGTATCCAAGAGTCCACTCAGTAAAATACTTGGTAATAACTTATGAAAATTTAATTTCCTGAAAGAGGAAATACTGAGCATCTATTTAATTTGTGTGTGTTTGTACTGACCTATGCAATACATGTAAGAAAAACAATAGGGGATCAATTCCTTTCTCATGAGAATCACATAAGAAAGTGTAGCTTTTGGTTTTGGAGGCCACTGCTGGAAATTAAATAGTGTAGACATGTTCATACCCACTTTAATGACCCACTTGACTCTAAATCCTCCCCCCCAAACCATCTACTGGGGTGATCTTGATTATCTATGACTTAAATGCACCCCAGAGTTGTCCAGCAGATGGGACATGGGCATGGGAGTTAGGAGTCCCTGGTTCTATTGCCAGCTTTGTTATTGACTTGCTAGTCATAGGAAATGTGCGTACCTACTCTGTGCCTCAGTTTCCCAGTCTGTAAAACAGAGATAGAGAAACTTACCCTCTTTTGTCAAATATTTCTGGGCTAACTAGGGCTGGGATTTTCAAAGGAAACTAAGGTATGTGGGTGTCTAACTCCCTTATTTGCCTTTGGAAATCCCAGCCTAGACTCTTTTAAACATACATCACCAGGTAATTGAATGCCCAGCACTATGTACTGTAAGTGCTAAATATTATCACCCAGTCCTTAAGGGAAGGTTATCAAATAGTCAGCCAAAGAAGTGAAATAGCAGATGCATCTGCATGGCCCCTAGCACACTACTGCTCTCTCTCAATCTGCATAGCAGCGCTCTGCTCCCAAGTGTAAGAGAGAACTGGTGTTAGTCACGGGGATGTAATGTGATGATACGTTCAGTAGTAGACCATGTTCAAAATTACTGGCTAGACTCCTAGGTGTACCAGTGCAGCACTCCTCACAGTCAGGGTGGCAGTGTAGGTTACCCCACCTTTCTATCAGGCTGCTGGGAGCCAAACTGGCTCCAACCCACATTAGAGTAGCCTCAAGGCTGCTCTAACTTGCAGTGGGGGCTCATGGCCTGCTGTGGAAAAGGGTGCCACCGATGAGTGTAAAGGCTCAAATGCATGGACTTCTGTCCTTCAAGTTAACCTGCTCCTAGCCTGTGCACACGGAAACTGCAGGGTTACATTTTGTGAACCAAACCGTACAGTGTCTTAAGAGTCATAATGTTGACAACATTTTTTTCTGAAGGTCAGAAACGGTTTGGATTTGGTTCAAAGTTTTAGCAAAGTTTCAAGCCTTTTCTTATTGTAACTGAACCAATGTTGCCTACTTTAACTGGAAGCCATTGCCATATAATACATAAATAAAGCTTTGTGCTTTTACAACACCTCTCCTCTAAGGATACCAATATGCTGTATAACCATTCATTCATTTAAGCCTTGTGACACACCTTTTAGGTAGGTATTGTTATAACTATTTTACAGATGGGGAAACTCAAGTACTAAATGGTTAAGCGACTTGCCTAAATTCATACAGTGAATTAATGCAGTACCAGGAAAAGAAGCCAGGAATTTTGACACTGTGTGCCTTGTTCTAACCACTATAACCTGATACATCACCATTTGGAGGTCACGGATAAATATTTGTCTTGTAGAACATTGAACAACACTCCTCTTTCTAAAAACAAGCTGACATTATCCTCTCTTTAATAACTGAATGACACCGTGGAATTGCATAGAACTTTAGGGGCTTTGGGAAAATGAGAGAATTTCACAGCAAATTTGCCAAAAGCCTCTGCTCTTGTAGTTCTGCAACTTAGCCTGTGATTGTGGACCCTTAGAACACACACTTCCATAAACCTAATGATTTCTGGTGGCTGCTTGGGTTTAATGCCCTTTTACAAAATGTTGAGACTTCTATCACCGCTATTTTTATTGCAATAAGGTTTCTAAAATATTAAAAATTCCTGTTAGTGGTTTTGAAAGGTCTCTCGCAGAATAAAGATGTCAGATGTGGAATGCAAACAACTCACATTGTGCTAGCATTTTAATGTTATATTAGAGACTCTGTAAATCACTAATACAATATGAATGTCACTAATATGATAGAGATTATCCAAAACTGCTGACACCGGCAGTCTCCAAGGGAACATTTCTCTGTGATCAGCTTTAGTTAGGCCTTTCCTAAAGCTTTTATGTAGCCTTCAGCTCATACAGGTCAGGGCATCTGCCAAAAGAGTGTTTTTCTTGCTGTTTATGTAGTGCAGCAAGCAACCATTTAGCTCGGGGGCAAGAAAGTAAATCCTAATGTATTTGATTTGCGATGCTATGGTGGCACCTTTTCCATCAGGAACAAAGCCCTCTTCTAGTTCAGCTTACTCAGCAGGAGTCAGAAAGCTGGGTAATCCCATCAGTTTCAGCTGCTAAACCTGTTGCAGATATTTAATATCAAATGACAGTGCCACCATTTTTAAACTATTTTCTTGGCAGTTCTTAAAAAAAAAGTCTGAGGTCACTGACCCAGAATGAAACAACACATACATTAACAAACAATGAACCATGGTTTTGGCCCAAACCTTCACAATTTACATTCATGGGCATTGGGAGTGTTTGGCTTTTTTAATTCGGTGAGTAAAACATTTTAAATAAGGCTTCCATAAAAGTAAAAGTAACTATAACAATGCTATGGTCCTTAAAATGCCTTCAATATATGAAATGACAAAGTTCAGAAAAGTTTTTTGATTTGTTAACCTGTAATAATGTATTTTTTTAAAGATTTCATGTATCGTGCATCTTTTTTCAGTAACTTTTCTAAACCTGATTGTAAATTGGAGCCATTGTTTGCATCCGAGATTCCATTTTGAAGGACAAACTAAGGTTTGTTTGTTTTTTTAAATAACCCCTGAAGGAAACAATCAACCTTCATCTCTTATTGTAGGTTCTTACACCACCCTTATCAAGGGTGAGCACCTTCCAGTAGCGCATTTTGCGACATCTCAACATCTAACCCATGTGGATCACTTTCTCTCACATACTCTCCCAAGGGAATAGTTCCTTTAAAGTGTCTGTGCATGTGTATCTCACACTGTTAATTTTTGAGATCACAAATTCAAGGAAGTGTGTTCTGCACTTAGAGGAGAAGATGGTGAGATCTGTGGGAGTTCATTCCATAATCTGAGACCAGCCCTCAAGAAAGATCTGTCTCATATGCAGATGGTAAAAAGGTCCCTTATGATAACTGCACCTCTGGGAATTCTTTACTGGCCCTGTTCCTCACCCCAGAGCGTTAGGTGATCTTTTAGATATCTTGGCAGATAAAGCTGGCTGAAATGTAACATTTCTAGCTCATGGGCAATTCTGCCTTTCAAAATTAGGTTTTGGTCCGATTTGGAATTCTAAGAATTCTTTTGAACTTTCACACAAATCAGAAATTTAAAAAAAAAATGTTTTGGAAACAATAACACATGATGCTTCCAAACAGAAATCTGCTGATGGAAATTGACATGATTTTTTTCAGTTTCCTGACTATTAATAGCAGCAGCGAAAGTGAGGGTAAGGTGGATTTTAGTCAGCAGTGTCCAGGGCTTCTGGGGTCTGTGGCTCTGGGGCAGCCCTGTCATGCACACTATCCCAGGTCCCAGGACGCCAGTGCTTCTAGACCCCTGGGCTGACCACACCCTGCTGTCCCAGAGTCATAGACCTGGGAAGTTTGCCCAGGACTTCCAGGGTCTTGGTTTTGTGGCAGGGGGCCTGAGAGCCCTGGCTTGAGCTGGGGCTTCCAGGACTGATGGTCTCTGCTTCAATAAACCTAGAAGCCATGAGAGTCTCCAGAGTTGTCAGGCTTCCAGCTTCATGACTGGAAGCCCTGCATGGCAAGGCTGCCTCAGTTCCATGGACCATGGAATTCCTGGGGTCCCCAGCCCCATGGTGATCTGCTTAGTGAGGTCAGCCTGCATGGTGGGACTGCCCTACACCCATAGATCCTGGAAACTCAGGGTTCCAGCAGCCCACCAGGCTAGCTGGCAGGAAACCATGCCTGTGATTCAACAAGAGTTCATCTAACCTGAAACAGTTCTATAAAATATTTTGGGTTTGACAAACTGGTGTTTTCTAATGAAACTGTTTCATCAAAAAACTTCTGATCAACTCTTCTTTCAGATGCTGGAATCTAGATAGGTGAAATGACCATGCGGAGAGACATATCACGGCCCAAATACAGAACTGATGTATGTGGGTGTACATCCATTTCTTCAGTATAGCTGTACTTGCTTTTTCGAGGGCAAAATTTGATCTCACATGTAAGCATGAAATGTAGTGATAGGTGCATGTAGGGCCAAACTAAGCCCTGGTGAAACTCCACCGAAGTCAGAAAAATTACACCAGGGCTGAATTTGTCCATTAGCGCATTTAATGCTCTCCATAAGTACTTCCAATTATAGTCCAAGTAATGCCTGTTGGAGTACAATATCCAGATCTTTAACAGCAAATTAGGTGTGTGTGTTTAGAGAGGGTAAAAATAAAGCATGTGAAATTGTTAACAGCAAACCTCAAAGCCTATGTCTTGCTTTGTCAAAAAATAAAAAACCCCTCACATGTTCATAGTATACCACAAGGCACACACGTGCCATTATGCCACAGAGCATAATTTTTCATTTCTTGCTTTCAGCACTTCTTATGGCAAAGAAGCTGGCTTATTTAGTTCTTCATCAGGCCTGTTATTAATACATTGACAGATCTCTCTGTGCACCTTTGTAGTGGTAGAGACCAAACTGCATGGAATGACTTGGTTCTAGGGGAAAATGGATATGCTGCCAGTGAGGGGCAGTGCCCTCAGCTAGGATGAGCAAGTGTGCGCCTTTCAAAGTGCTCGCTATAACCTCAAGTGGGTTTGTGTACAGCACAAAATGCATACATTTATGCAAATAAATATGCTAATGAAAGGAAAGAGAGGGGGAATCCCTAAATAGCACTATTCAATACTTAAAAAAGGGGACTGAAGGGAATAAAGGCCCAGATACACATCCTTTTTCTCTCAGTAGCATTCTCCACTTCCTAGTTATTTACATTCCCACTATCTTCCCCCCCCCCTTTTTTTAAGACTGTGTTTTTCAAGGGCCAGTTAGACTGAGTCAGCATTCTTTTGCTGCTTAGCTATGCCATGAGTAACTTAGGCAGTAGGTATTGTGAGAGACTCACCCTCTTCCAAAGAGTAAGCCACCTCTACATTATTCGCAAAAAAAAAAGGGGTACTTGTGGCACCTTAGAGACTAACCAATTTATTTGAGCATTATTGCCTCTCAGGGGAAATGAGAGACCAAGTCCAGGAGCAATCACGCCCAGGTCTGTTGCAATATACCTAAACCACTTTAAATTCTTGATTCCTCTCCTAGTTCCCTCAAGGATCAGTCAGTGAGAAAGTGAGTGCAGCAAAGCTGTCTTAGGGTAGTTGTTGTTATACATGTATTTAGTCAGTGAGAGCAAAAGGTTTTGTCAGTTTAAAACAAAAGTGAGAAATTTAGATTGTATGATGGCAGTGAAAAATAATTTAGGAAAGAGCTGAGAAGAATAAGTTTGATTGTGAGTCTAGAATCAAGTGCAAGGACTTGATAATAGATATAAGGGGAAATGGGGAAACTATACAAAAACACAGGCTAGCCATTGCCTTCTGCTCTGACAAACTCCAGTTCTACCAGCTTAGTCTGATCTTTTTATTTTGCCCTTTGTGATTAATAACTTAATATTGGTGGGCCAAATTCAGAGGTGAATAACTTATCCCTTCTTCCAGCCTTTTTAGTATGTGTCACACCAGCTTAGACTCACTTCTGAACTCGGCCCATTGAATTAAAGAACACTAGCACCCACTGCCACAGTCCCTGAAGAGTCAACATCAGATGTGTGTGGAAGTATTGCAACCTTGATATGCCAGAGATATAACCAAGGATATTTATTAATACAGCTGCACAGAGGCTTCAGGCTGATGGAGCAATAAGCAGGAGCAATAATGCTGAACATTACTACTGGTTCATTAACTTCTGCCATCTCCCACCAGATAAAATTTTAAAAGGCCAAGGATTCTTATACAGCCAACAATAGCTAAACTTGCAGTATACGTGACCACATGAAATTAATCTCTGCCAAAGCTGTGTCCACTCAGAGTCCTCAGTTGTGAAGATGGGTGGTGTATCTAAGAGGACCTCAGAGCAAAAAGGCTAGATCAAGACAATCACTTTCCTATCTACTGAACCTGCTGTGGATGACTATTATTATTACAATGGGTCAGAAAAAGGGCTTGCTTTCCGCCTGCTTACTATTTCAATAAAAATGAGAAAAAATTACTTTGATTAAAAAAAATATATATATATTTTCATTTGCAAATAGTGCTGTGGTACTTCATGGCAATTGTGGTTGAGGCACCTCATTATCCCTTCTCCTCTGTAAGGCTGGGTTTCCTGGCTGGACTACATTTCCCATGACTCACCACAGTGTCTATTCATGGTGAGGGGAGGTGGTTGCATCATGGGAAAGGTAGTCTGGCTGGAGAGCCCAGCCTACAGGGAAGAATGGAGCCATCAGGAAACCAAACTGCAGCTCTCATAAGGTACTGCATCAGGATATCTGAGTAGAGATATTTTGGTTTTGGGGCCTCTGTTTTTTCAATGAAAAATTAATGTTTTCCAGGGGAAACTGACACTTTTCATGGGAAAAATTGTTTCATTGAAAGCCAAACTTTTGGACAAAAAACAGTTTTGACAGAAAATTTTCAATCAGCCCTAATTATTTTGGTTTTGGGAGTCATTTTCAGCACAGGTGTAAGAGGATGAAACTCCATTGATGTCTGGATAATTATCCTTCCTATATTCCAAAAGCCTTTTTGTTTCTGGCTAGTTATTCTGCCAGTGACAAATTTGGATGTCCCAGATGTAACCCTTCTGCCCATCAGAGTTGGCAGCAACAAGGGCTGGGTTCAGTATCTAGGGGATCCATTCCAATAACATAAAGCAAAACCGGCTCGAGCCCCCACCCAGTGACCTGGGACAAATATATACCACCCCCACTGGGCGCCTCCAAGAGGCAATACTTCCCCTCTCGCAAGCACAGAGTCTGAGTGTAGCAAAAGCCTTTTAATAACAGAGAGAAACAATGTGGCATTATGTTGGGGAAACACCACCAATAGGATTCATAAAACAACCCATGAGCAAAAAACCCACCCCAAGCAAATTGGGGCATGTCCTTTCCCTTTGGTTCTTGAGTCCAGCAACCCCAAATCACCCAAAGTCCAACACCCCAAAAGTCTCTGTCCCTGGTCAGTGCAGCCCCAGAGTTCAAAAGTTTATCTGCAGAGTTTTACCTCCCAACCTGGGTGGAGATGGGGGGGTTAAGGGGCACCCTATGTGGTCCAAAGCCAATTGCCCCACCTCTCCATGGGGCTCTGCTCTGCTCCCCCAGCCATCCCACGAATCGCTTCGCTCTGCCGGCCGCCCCCAAGAGCTGCTCCAGGCATCCCACAAACTGCTCCGCTCTGCTCTGCCAGCCGTCCCATGAGCCGCTCCAGCCATCCTGCAACCTGCTCTGCTCCAAGAGCTGCTCTGCCAGCCGTCCCGCAAACTGCCCTGCAATATATCTTCAGGTTCCTCCGCTACTTAACACAACACTCAGTGATTTCAGCTCGCAATAGGGGAGGCTCAGTGCTAGTACACCATTAGCCCAAGGTGAATTCAACTCAGCAACCTGTAACTAGACTCCTAATAGAATCAAAATTAGGTCTGATATTCCATAGTGGAGAGAGAAGAAAGTTCAATTAGCATGTAAGACCCTCACTATAGGACCCATACCACCAAGTATTAATACCTATCCCCAATCTTTCTCTATTGACTGGGTTTTGGAACCCATGACCCTTGCCTAGCAAGTGCTGCTTAGTTGATGGTGAGTCCCTCTATCAGAACAAAAGGCCAAGTACAGTTCCACTGTCCTTGATTCACATAATCAGGATAATAACAGTTTATTCCTGCCCCAATAACAGAGAAACTGGGCCTCCTACAGCAGCCAAAGTGACCATCTAGGCAGGGTGGGTGTGCCTATGCAAATGAGATCAGCACCTGAAGTTCTTTTCCACAACCCACCATGACTCGCCACCAGATGTCAGGGCAGAGCTCATCCTGACTCTACTTACACAGAAGTAAACTTTCCTTTGATTTATGCCCTATACAAACTCACTAAAGACTGCAGTGGGGTTGCAAAGAGTCTAAAACAGAGGAGAATTTGGCCCCCGGTGTTCTGAATTTGAATAGCTGTAAGGGAGACAAGGTGGGTGAGGTAATCTTTTATTGTCTCTCTATTATCCTGGGACTGACAGCTTCAGCTACATCATATAGGGTCAGTCCTGATCCAGCTGAAGAACATAACTCATGACAGTGGAGTAAGATGGGAGCCGTGGATAGCAAAAGTCTAGATTAGGAAAACCAGTTTGGCAAAATGAACACCTCATTCTTCCTTTTAACCTTTGCCATTCTGAGATCCAATTTTGAATCAAACCTTTTTGAGGTTCTGAAATGTTTGGATAATTTTTGCCTATCCTGTCTGGGACAGGAACAAAATGTTCCAAAATACTGTAAGAAAGACTTTCCATAGTATTTATGACTGGGATGGGGATGCGCTGGGAGGCTCCTACAGAAGCCTGTTCTCACTAGAATTCCAGTCCAAATTTCAGAATCAGGAGGTCCAGATAAGCTTTGAATAAAGCCTCCAAAGCGAAGCAGAATTTCAATCCTTTTAGGTTCATCCATCCATAACCCATGGCATAATTAGAAAGCAACATTTTTTTTTGCTGCCATAGTTTTCCTTCACTAAGCTTGCAATTTGCTATTGACTTTTTTGATATGTTGTTGTTTTGAAAAGCGAGCTGGTTCACTAAACTCTAACTTCCCCCAGCTCTGGGATTTGTGTACTGTGATTAGAGTAAGCCTAAAAATGTTTCCACTTTTCAAGATATTTTATAGCCCTTGCAATTCTGTGCAAAACGTTCAGGTGGAATTGTGGGCAGTTGAATATTGATTCATATTTAGTTGAAAGCAATAGAGCATAGAGGAAAGCTTCAGTATAATATGGTTCATGCTAGGGAATTCTGCATCATCTTGGTTTGTAATCACCCATTTTGTGAATCATACCTCATGTTAGATGTGCATTGTGTTAAAACTATACTCCTCTCAGGAATCCATCATCCCAAAATTCACTCTGAACATCTTTTAGGTTGAAAAGCAAGGATCTTTGGCAATGAGAAAAGGCATTATAGCATATAGCAACATTTACTGTTGCAATGAAGGGATATTTAGAATAGATCTGTTTGGAAGATTTTAGTCAAAACAGTTTTCCATCAGGAGATGCTGTTTTGACAAAATGGAATTTTTTTGTGAATTATATCTATTTCAATGGAATTTCATTTTGAAAAAAATTAGAAAATGTTGAAATATCCTGTTTTGACATTTTTAAATGAAAAGTTTTGATTGTTTATATCAAAATGACTTTCCCTTTCAAAATGTACTTTATTTTATATAAATGTATTTTTAAGGGTCAAAATCTAAACAAAACAATCTGAATGTATCAAAATAAAGTGTTAAAATGACCTGAAACAATTCTTTTTCACAAAACAAAATCCAGAAAAAGTTTTGGCTTTTTGTCCTGATGTGGGACCAATCATGTCAAAATCTCAAAATTGTTCACAGGATGAACCCATTTTCTGACCAGCTCTAGTGCAGCGTAGAGTCCAGTCTGCATTTCAGATGAAATCCCATACTGTATGACCACTTCCTTCTTGTCTGTAAAATCAGAAGATGCTCTGTACTCCACTTTTTAACACCAATCTCAAAATGAATTTGTAGTGACATTCAGTTTTTATTACAACGTTGATAATTTGTAAATACAAGCAATGCACCGTGTGGTTTCTTAAACGGTGGCGCTGCTGTTATTCAAGGTATAATTAGACTTATTTTAAATCTATGATAAAGAGAAGATGTTTTAACATTTCCTTTAATTTAAGATAAGATGTTGTAACCTGTTTCCTTTAATTCAACCAAAGCAAAGAACTGCTTCATTTGAATCATATTCATCACATCTATGGGTAATATCCATTGAATTCACAATAAATTGTGGAGCCCTGTGAAATTGCATGCACCTTTGATAAATTTGCACCTTTGCCCACCTCACCCGCACTCTGCCCTCTGTTCATTGATCCATTTCCACTGGGACCGCTGCTCACATTCCAAACGGCTGAGCAGCTTCAATCAGCTACCATTAATCCCCCCAAAAACTGCACCAGAGAAATGTTTTCTTTTTTCCCCCACTAATGTGCAACTTCTCCCATCGCCATTTAGATTCATGGTAACAAAGGGAGCTGGGATTTATAGGTGAAGGGATATATTAGACAGGAAAAAAAGGAGCAAGAACACTTTACAAATACTAAACATCTCTAAAATATTTTTCTGTAAAATACATGCCATGTACAAAATAATGACAACCCAAACTCTTCCTGATAAACTCTTTACACCATACAACACCATCATGTGCTCTCATTCTCTCTCAGGTTCATATTATTTCATGTACAGGTTCTGCTGAGAAAGCACATAGTAACTTTAGATAACGAGAAAGTGTTGGAACCTTGGCTAACAGTAAAACTAAATCTTTGCAAACTCCTGAATGTAATAGTTACATCAGTGATCAGTGACATTTCTGCTGTGCATTTTATACCTCAGTTGTTTCTATGTGTTCAAAATCAGTTTCTCTAGTGTAACATATCTGTAAAATACAAATATTCTACAGAACGGTGCCGTGTGCTGTAGTGTGCATATAATTTCTTTACTGTTTCAATAAATATCACATAATACAGAAAAAATATGAACAGCTGCAATTTTAATTTGAACATTTAAAAAACATTCTCAGCTGCATAATAAAGTCCTTTAAAGCTGCAATATTGTGGTTTGTGTTACATGTCAGTAAGCAGAGTACTGAAGTGCTAACTTCTACTACATCTTGTAATGATAATTTGTTTAGTAGTCAAAAAGGTCGGCCTGAAGAGATCTCGATAAGAAATCCACTGTGACAAAACTGGAATGTGCCTGGATTTTTTCACCTTGGTTGTTTCTGTTCAATGCATAATGATTAGCGTATGCTCCCTTTAGAGCCTAGAAGATGTATTGTATGACAGGTATGTACTTTTCCTCTAGCCTTGTCATTTCTTTCCGTGAGATTTTGTTGCTGAGCCACTAAAGTGAGCAGGTTTCTCTCTGGCATTTAACTTCTGTGTGCACTTTTTTAGGCAGATGGGAAGTGTTGTTTTATTATTATAACCAGGGATGTCAAGCGATTAAAAAAATTAATCACGATTAATTGTGCAATTAAACAAATAAATTTTACGATTAATTGTGCTGTTAATAATAGAATATCATTTATTTAAATATTTTTGTTTTTTTCTACATTTTCAAATATATTTATTTCAATTACAACACAGAATACAAAGTGTACAGTGCTCACTTTATAATATTTTTATGACAAATATTTGCACTGTAAAAATCAAATAGTATTTTTCAATTCACCTAATACGAGTACATTTATCGTGAAAGTTGAACCTACAAATATAGAATTATGCACAAAAAAACCCTGCATTCAAAAATAAAACAATATAAAACTTTTGAGCCTACAAGTCCAATCAGTCCTACTTCTTGTTCAGCCAATCACTCAGACAAACAAGTTCGTTTGCAGAAGATAATGATGCCTGCTTCTTGTTTACAGTGTCACCTGAGAGTGAGAACAGGCATTTGCATGGCACTGTTGTGGCCGGCGTTGCAAGATATTTACATGCCAGATGCACTAAAGATTCATATGTCTCTTGATGCTTCAACCACCATTCCAGAGGACATGTGTCAATGCTGATGATGGGTTCTGCTCAATAACAATCCAAAGCAGTACGGATCGACACATGTTCATTTTCATCATGTAAGTCAGATGCCACAGCAGAAGGTTGATTATCTTGGTTCTGTAGTTTCGGCATCAGAGTGTTGGTCTTTTAAGACTTCTGAAAACATACTCCACATACTCATCTCTCTCAGATTTTGGAAGGCACTTCAGCTTCTTAAATCTTGGTTCAAGTGCTGTAGCTATCTTTAGAAATTTCACATTGGTATCTTTGCATTTTGTGAAATTTGCAGTGAAAGTGTTCTTAAAACAAAAACATGTCATCATCTGAGACTCCTGGGTCATCATCCAAGACTGCTATAACATGAAATATATGGCAGAATGTGGGTAAAACAGAGCAGGAGACCTACAATTCTCCCCCAAGGAGTTCAGTCAGAAATTTAATTAACGCATTATTTTTTTAACAAGCATCATCAGCATGGAAGCATATCCTCTGGAATGATGGCCAAAGCACGAAGAGGCATATGAATCTTTAGCGCATCTGGCATGTAAATATCTTGTGATGCCAGCTACCACAGTGCCATGTGAAAGCCTGTTCTTACTTTCAGGTGACATTGTAATTAAGAAGTGCACAGCATTATCTCCCGTAAATGTAAACAAACTTGTTTCTCTTTGTGATTGGCTGAGCAAGAAGTATGACTGAGTGGACTTGTAGGCTCTAAACTTTTACATTGTTTTATTTTTGAGTGCAGTTATGTAACAAAAAACCCTACATTTGTAAGTTGCACTTTCATGAGAAAGAGATTTCACTACAGTACTTGTAAGTGGTGAATTGAAGAATACTGTTTCTTTTGTTTATCATTTTTATAGTGCAAATATTTGTAATTAAAAATAATAAAGTGAGGCTGTACACTTTGTAACTGAAATCAATATATTTGAAAATGTAGAAAAACTTCCAAAAATATTTAATAAATTTCAATTGGTATCCTATTGTTTAACAGTGCGATTAATCACGATTAACTTTTTAATAGCAATTAATTTTTGAGTTAATTGCGTGAGTTAACTGTGATTAATCAACAGCCTTCATTTTAACTTTTTTAATTTTGAGATACATGTGAATCACAAACAGCCTGGAAGGAGGAAATGATGAGGTGCACAAAAATGAAAAACAGTATTTCTTCAGCAGCAGCAACAACAAGAACCAGTTGCTTTCAGAACTCAACAAACTTTGGTTTAACTTTAGGTCAGGTTGAGTTCAATCTCTGTTATTTCAAGCAGTTCACCCTACCGTGTGAAGCTCAAGAAAAATAAATCTGGTTTTCTAACTTTTAACCAGAAGATGCAAATAGCGTGTTAGTTTGAGAAGCCAAGCTGGACAGATGATCTGTTGGTAGTACAACATGTTATCACCAAGGTAACAGAGTTTGTAATTCAATCTTAGTCCTTTGCACCTTGGGAATTCTGAAGAAGAACCACTTTAGCCAGGGGTGGGACAGAAGCACTTGTGCTGCTTTCTAGCAATGCCTTTGGCGGCTAAGTCAGTAAAGATGTTGGTGGGCTGCAGAAGAAAACATGTTAGGCGCGGAAAGTTGGTCATCCTGAAACCTGGGTGAGAATGGAAGGAAAAATAGCAGGCAGCCTCTCTGTTCAGACAAGTGTTCAGAGGACCTAAGAAATGTGGAGATTGGTGTCTTATAAATAGACAGACCTCCAGAAAAAAAAATAACATGATCATCTCACTATGATAATAATCATATGTGCTACTCTGCTGTATGAAGGCAGATAGTGTTTATGCAGTGATTGTGTAATGTATACTCGCACAGTGTAGTTCATATTAACATCAGTACTAGACTCTTATCAGTCTGAGCACTCTGCAAATGAATGCTGCTAGGCTACTGGAATTATCTGCACAGTGAGATACTGGCTTTTAGCTTTTTCATCATGGCTGAAGACAGCTTCACTTGATCTCAGCAAAATTATTTTAAAATCCAAGCGTTTGCTAAGGTTTCTTTTTAAAGGATCACGTCTAGTGTGACTCATTACCCCTGGATTTCATTTTTCAGAGCAGCCAAGTTCCCTGGCTTTTACAACATTCCCAAATGCCATTATCTCTGTTTGTTAATAGCTAAATGGCTGATGCGTGGATACATATTATTTCAGACCTTTCCTGCAAGGCGTGCTGTCCTAGGAAACAAAGCCTTTTTAAAAAACAGTGTATATTATTTTACATGTTTCAAAGAAAAAATGACACTGACTAGAAATTCTTACGGGTTTCTACGTATCTGCTCCCGAAGTTAGATTTGGTTGCTATCTTTCCTCTTAGGTTATTTGCTTTAAGTGCTGAAGTTTGATCTTGTCTATTCAGTGAAAAGGTATTTCTGACAGGGGTCAATACTTTAGTTCTGAATGTGGTAAACAGCGGTGCCTGCAGCTGTGCATACATTTACGCATGATACAAACCACAGGCCCTACGGCCTCTCTGTCATGACGGGGGCAGCAGGGCTAAGCCTGAGAGGCGTGGCAGCCCCTGTGCATCCAGTCACAATGCCACTCACTCAATTTTGGCCCCACTGCCCCACTGTCATGACGGAGGGGCCACAGGGCCAAACCTGAGTGGGCAGCCAGCACTGCTCCACCTTGCCACTTCTCTGGGGCTGGTTCCTGCACGCTGGTTCCTTCCCTCACTTCCAGCAGCCTGTGTTCCCTCTGTCTGCTGGTCTCACTCAGCAACTACAAGAACGGGGAGCGGCAGTCAGTGCCCGCATGGAAGTGCTGGCTGGGGGCTGGGAGAGGGGTGGCAAGAGCAAAGCATTTAAACATGTCAGTAGTCCCATTGGCTAGTCATGTGCTAATGTTAAGCAAGTGCTGAAGTGCTTTGCTAGCTAGGGCTTGAAACAGCACAAAATTGGAGTGAAGGAGCACTTTGATTAGTTGATGTGGCTCCTGAGCCATGTAATTACAAGATCATGTGCTCTCAGGTTGAAGTCATTAGGCAAATCATTAAAATAGCCATTCAATAAGTGCAGTATACTCCAGGGAGAATTATTATTGTGCCATACAATATGTGTCATTTGTGTCAATATGTGTCTATTTCTTCTCTGGAATATGGAACAATAGCAACTTAGTCTTTGATTAGTAGTGATCATTACACTGATCATACACATTTGCTCAAAACAGTTTCCCTTCATACTCAGCCTCATTATAAAGTTTCCTACTACTAGTAATTACTGTTTTGATTTGTTAAAGCAAGCTTATTCAAATATTTCTGACATAATCAAAATTTCACCTGTATGTGATTTCTTCCCGCCCCCATGCCAAACCGCACCTGACCTGCTGCATGAACAATGCAATCATTGGATGTATGTGGTCAATATAAAAATGCAAATGGTTAATGTTGGCTTTAGGCCTTTAAGTCAAATTTTCATGTAATTAACATAATTCTAATTCTCACTGATACTAGAATCTGTAATTCTAATTCGTTGTGGTATTAGATCTACAAATGTGAACTCATTTTCAGTTGATATAGCTGTAACAAGGCAAGATCCAATTTTTAAAAAGTATGAGCATCTTTTGTGGTATAGAAGCCCAGCCAATGCTTCAGAACCTCAAATTTAGATGCATGTGCAACCCTGTGACTACATCTGCCGCACAGATGTTGGGTGCAATTTTTAATGAATCAGGCAAATAGGAGTTCCATTGTAATATGGCAGTGAATCAAGCTAATGGTATTATTTATACAGCATCACAAATGTTCATGGTCCAGATAGATAAAAACATGGCTCTTACCCTGAAGCGGTTACAGTCTGAAATGAGGAATAATCTGGACTGGGGATAAGGGAGGGGAAATGTTACAGCAGTAAGATCAGGTGGTCGTTTCAATTTGGAATATTCAGTCTGCATATGTTTGAAATAGCAATACATAGTTTTACCAGCTTTGATACCATCATTTGAAAATATTTCCTGTATTAAAGAAATTTTAAAAATACCTCTTTGCACTATAGGCAATTAAAGACCTTTCTCAACTGACTGTATGAACTAGTGTGTACTTATACCTTTCAGCCCTTGAAAGCTAAAATCCTTACTCCTACTGGCAGCTAAAGAAGTTTTTCCTTTAATCCAAATGGTAGAAGCGTAGATTACCTGGTAGAGCCAAAGGTTACCTGGTTTCTGTCCTTGGCGTACCATGTGTACAATATAGCTATGGTCAGACCAAATTAGTGAACAATCTTTCACCAATTCATTTTGAATGGTTTTGGAGTCTCCAAAACTATTGCAAAGAGCAAAATTTCAAGGCCCTAAAAGATTCATGCATACTGACATGCTAAACCTACTTCTCTCTGCATGTCACAGTTGGTTACCATGGTACTTCAGCATATAACTTCTAGAGAGAACAGCATGTATTCATGGACACATGCATTTCTAATACTTTACAAAGAGACATGCAGCAAGTCAGATGTGGAGTTGTAGAAGCCAGGTACATATACATTTGAATTGCAACTCCAGAAGTTCCAGAGAGGCAGTGTGGCCTATTGGATAGGGCACTGGCTTGGGATTCAAGAGACCTACGTTCAATTTCTGGCTCTCCCAGTTGTTTGCTGGGTAACCTTAGGTAAGTCATTTCCCCTCCCTTTGCCTCAGTTTGCCCATCTATACAATGAAGGAAATGATACAGACCTTATTTATAAAGTGCTTTGAGAGCTATAGAGGAAAAGTGCTACATGAGAACTAGATATTAATAAGTGACATTGGAATCTGTACTGGGTCCTCTATTCCAACTCCCATCATCTTCTATCTTCACTGCTTTTCCTCCCACAAACTCATTATGACAGAGTGAACTGTCACATAGGGGAGGAGAAAAAATCCCCAAGTATCCGACTCCAATTAACCAATCCTCCCAAAGGCTGCTAGGAATGGGCAGAGTCTGGGCCTATATAAACTGACCCCAGCTCAGTACAAGGGGGAGAGGCAACACTCAAGGGGGGAGGGGCAGAAAGAGTACCTAGGAAAACACAGCTCCAGAAAGGGGCAGGAGAAGAGACAATAACCTTGGGATAAAGATACTGAGCTTGCGGATAGTGGGGCACCAACTGGGGTCTGCATCCCTAGAAACCTTTACACTTGCATGAGAGGTAAGAGAGTTTATGGGGAAATTGGATTAAAGACTTTGGGTGCAGATAATGGTAAACTAAATACTGATAAATCCTTTCTAGTCTTACTTCAGTCTTTTTGGTTCCTTTTCCCTCCCCCTTTTTTTCTTTTCTCCTGCAGTGATCAAGTCATCCTGGCTCACCAGGCTATAGCTTGGTGACACCCCCACAGTATCTCCGTGAGACCACACACAAAACAAAACCCTTCAATAACCCTAAGGGATTCCTTTAACTTACCACCTCTAAAATAACTTAGAAGAGAGTTAGAAAATGAGACCATTAAGGTTTGGCTGAACCCAAAGCAATCACACAGTCATATTGTTGCACTCTTTGTTCTACCTGATCGCTAGCCAAACATTCCTCTTCTCTCCACATGTCATTACTATTGTTGTTGGGTTCGATCTACTGTAGGTCATAAGCTGTTCAGGCCAGAGACTGCCTTTTAATTGTCTTTATGATCACTTACAAATAAAGAACCAAATGTTATATTTTAATATACAAATTTGGTCTCTCTAAAGTAAAACATTTTCAAAAGACCACTTTGATTTCCTCCTTGGCAACTTTCTCAACACTGTGTCCTCTCCATCTTCCCTTTCAGGGACTCTGCCTTTTGGGGGGTTCTTTTGTCACTGATTCTTTCTTAGTGTCAACTGATTTCTATGTTACAAAAAGGAGATGGGTGCTTTTACAAGAAGTCTCTTCATACTCAGTCATTTCTTGCTAAGTCATAGTACCACAGGGCTGATTCTCAGAGCTGCTTTGAAACAGCTTCATCTTCGACATAGTGCTATTGTCAGTGGTTTCCCTGCTCTACTTTTTGGGGAAAGTACTTTTCATTTTAAAAGTTTGGTTGATTTCTGAAGTATTCAGTGGACTGTGTGTACACACGGGTACACACGGGTAGTCCAAGAGTTCAGAAATATGAAACGGTGTATTTTACATCCGGTTTTGCTGTTGTCTGATGCAGTCTCTCTTCTGGTTGCTCTTGCTGTTGCATGGGAATCTCCTGATTCTGCAGAATGAAGTGTTTAAAACACAATTTCTGATACAAGTAGTAAATGGAACAGGCTGGCCATATAGGTCTTTATATTGCGTTTATCTATAAGAATGAGAGTTACATGGAAAACAAACCCTGAAAAGAATGGGCAATTGGTTACCTGTCCAACAGAATTATGGTATTCAGTACAGATATATAAAACTTATCAGAGTCTGTTCATGGGCTTTATAGAAATCTGTTTTACCCTCATTTTGGTCCATATGGGTCCCCTGCTTCCACACACCTTCCCCCATGTTTTGCTTGGAGTGTTGGTTTCAAGCACAACTAAAAGATTAAAGCAAAATTTAACCCAAATAGCCAACTTTCTGGTCAAAATCACACAAAACCTCTGCTAGACTGAACCAATCTGAACTTCTCTGCAGTGACCTACCATAGGTTCTCTTGGCTCATCTGATTTCTTTATTAAATCAAAACTACAAATCATAATTGAAGACTTTTATAGCAAGATAAAGCTGCACATCTGTATTGTAGCTTGCTGCAAATGACAAAATTGCTTTAGATTTTTTTTCTGCCTGTATTGTTAAGGATGCATGCTTCAGAAAGCTGTTGGAAGAATGAAGACTCAAAATGAGCATTCCATCTAGGTTAACCTTTTTCCCCAGATGTCATCCTCTGTGAAATGTTTTATGTATGTATTCTTTGGAAATCAACTGGCAGAAGCAGCTGTGCGTGCTGCCCACCTGCTAAAGCCCACAATCTTGTGTTATTTCAATTAGATTTGATTGCAAGAAAAGTTTATGAAACAGTTCTCTGTGATTTCATGCCGTCTGGCTTCCGCTAGCCTCCTATTTAGAGAAACCCTATGTTTACATTGATTAGCCTTCTATATGTGCAACTGTGACTATTATTCTTTTTATGTGTAAGATGACAGTGTGCTTGGTGCTGTATAAACATAGAGTGAGGCCACAGTCTCTGCTCTTGATGGGCTCACAGCTGAATTTAGAAGTTGGCAGTACAGTTCAGACATACAAGATGCACAGGTTGAGAATATAAACTCAGAATGGTAATTTTTTTTTCAAATTTTCAGTTTCAGCCACTCCAAATTAGGGCAAACACTAAGGATAGTCCCCAATGAATGCACAAATCTTTGTCCCAAAAATCCTTATGAAATGTTATCCTACAAACTGTTACCACTTTGCGACCATTCCAAGGCCACTTCTCCTCCCAGGCAGCATTTAAGCAGACCTCCCTTTTTGGATGCAGATTTTAATATATTAACTTCTAGGGAGGCAGGATTTTTCTTTGTTTCCCTGGCTGAATTGTCAGGGGGCATTTAGTATATAGACTCAATATGAAACTTGCTGTAGAATTCTTATGCTGATTTGAACCTGAAACGAGGTGCAACTTGGTAGTTGTGGTTGACTTTCACAGTGAGTTTAGGGACTTGTTGGAGCCTAGAATGACACATGTGACAGCACTTGAAAGGAAGACCAGGCTTGAATGAACCAACCCAATGAATGTTAGTTCAGACTTTCAAACAAGCTTCTTGTGCATTTTGTTCCTGTTGACACGAAACCGGATTTGGGTGCACTGGAATTAATACTGCCTGCTCATGCTATCTTTGCTTCAGATTCACATCTTACATCACCCACCTTCCCCCACCCACCCACCCTCCATCCATCCAGGAATGAAGAATGTCTATGTGGTGACTGTAATCTGTTTGGAGGCAAATTGGGTTGTCAAACTGCAGTCTGGAGGAATCCTGCCTTTGGAAATAATATCACTTTCTGAAACTCTGTTTGGGACTAAGCAGCTATTCCTCCATCAGGAAGCCCAGAGCTCTTCTCATCTGAGATTTCATTTTAATTTTCCAACTTCTATTCCGCAGTTTTGCTAATTACTGTTTATCTGCGTGAAATGCTGGTTATATACAGAGGGAGGGATTTAAAAAAAATCACTTAGCGTGTAAGCTCTTTGGGGCAGGGTCCCCCTTTTTTGTTCTGTTTGTACAACAGCAGCACAGTGGGGTCCTGGTCTCTGTTTGGGGTCTCTGCGTACTAGCACAATACAAATAATAAATGATATAAAAGTGCCCAGTGTTGGCCTAAGTCTGATCCCACTGAAGTCAATGATAAAAACAGGTCCCAATAACTTCAATTGGAATTCAGGGGACTTAATGCCTTGCAGAAGGCACTCAGGGTCAAATTTTTAACTCCCCTTGAGATCAAGAGGAGTCAGATGCCTAAATACCTTCAAAAATATGGCCCTCAGCCCCTTGCAGGTTGAGACCATGATGTTTTTCTCATCTCAATTTCTTTTGAGTGTTGATTAAAGCTCTGTCTACACGACAGAGCCTAGGCAGGGATAATTCCATAGTGTAGGTGCAGCATGCATCAACAGAAGTTTTTCTGCCAGTGTAGGAACACCATCTCCCTAAATGACGTTACCTATGCCAGTAAAGCTGATGTGTCTACGCTGGGGTTTTTGTTGGCATAGCTATATCACTCAGGCTTATGGCTTTTTCGCACACCTGATTGACATAACTGCACAATTATAAGTTGTTAAATGTAGACCAAGCCTTGGAATATCAGCTTTTCCCCAGATTGTTCTTACTTTCATCACTGCACTTAGTTTCCAAACACTTTACTTAGAAAAAGGAAAACACACCTTTACAGTTAAAGTGGAAAACAATATACTGTACCTGCATTTTTAAATAAAAATATTTGAAGAAAGTTAACAAACCTATTTGCTTTTGCATATTTCCTGAGGAATTATTTACCACATCCCTAAAACAACTTATGCTAATAATACTGTAATAAGCAGCACACTTCAGTCTATGAGTCATTTTTCACACAAGAGGTAATTATGATCCACCCTATTTTATGTTGGGGTATCCTATGTCTTCAGACACAACCAACGGCGGGACACAGGAACACACAGAGACTGGAGTCTTCGGTTATGGCTCGGATTATTGTAGAAGAAGCTCAACGACACCCTGCGGAAGCATAGCTGTACCACCCGTTCACCTCCCCAACATCTCAAGGAGTGAGCACCGAGATCCTTTTGTGTTCCCCTTTATTGTAATCACCAGCCCTCCCCCTCCCAGGTGGGCAATTCTAGTCTCGGCCCAATAATTGCCCTCTAATTTTCCTGCTAAATTCCTCGCCCCTGTTTATGTTTACCCTTGCTCATGACCATTGTTGCCATGTAAGGGGTTATTATTGAGCACTTGGCTGTCTCTGTCAGTGAACACCTGCAAGCTTGTGGTTTTGGGGTTTTCCGTATGCCCGCACTTATCTCTGCCGGCACTTACCATGCAGACTCAATGTAACTCCCCACATTTTAGTTCTCCAGAATATAAATGATGTAATTAGTTTGGAGCCATAAAATATGTTGAGTTCAGAGGTGTAATCCTTTAGCGGCTGGCCACTCTGAAGGGGAGTGTATGAAGAAATAAACACTGATTTGTCATCATTCTTATTATTATTCAGTTACATTATGGTAGCACCTAGAGGCCAGTTTAGAGCTGAGCTCAGGGCTACACATAGTAAGATAGTTCCTGCCACAAAGAGTTTACAATATAAATACAGAGTGAGGGGGGGAAAAGGTGAGAGAAGGGAAGGGAAGTATTATCCCCATTTTACAGATGAGCTGAGCCGCAGAGAGGTTAAGGAGCTTAAGGTGACTTGCTGTACCCACAACAGAGCTCGGCATGGGTGTAATAGTCTGCCTGGGTGCAATCATTTGCAGGATCAGGACCTAAGGGTATGTCTACATAGCCTGCAGCAGTGAGCTTCCCAGCCTGGCTTGACAGACTCAGGATTGTGCTACTGCACCAAAAATAGCTGTAGGCTTCAGAAGCCAAGATCCAGCCCAAGCTGCAACCTCAATGTGCTGTCTACACACTTATTTTTGGAATGGTAGTGCAAGCCCAAGTCTGTTGAGCCAGACAGAGAGGCTTGCTGCTATGAGCTGTGTAGATATAGCCTATGTGACTTGGTCCTTCAGGGAGTCTATGGCAGAGCAGGAACCCAGCTCTCCCAGGTTGTATCTCAGTGCCTCGAGCACAGGGCCAGCTGTCTTTTGATCTAAAGTGCAGTGGGGAACTAAATGTTCAGCCCTATTCCTTTGGATGCAGAAACATATAAGAACAAATACCATTTAGGTCTTGATCCCACATGCTTAGCTGCAATGCTTTGGGGTCAACAGGATGATGCATATGCTTGGGCACATGTGTAAATCATTGTAGGATTGGGGGCCTGGTCATCAAAATTAAAAATCTTTCAAATATCTGCCAGTTCTCCCTCTCAGTGAACATAGTCTTCTGGAACAAAAAACTGCAGACAAAGAGTATGAATCTGAAATTGCTGGGGATATTACTGTAACAAGAAAATCAGCAATACAATTGGCAATTTAAGGAACAGAAAATATCATTGTACATGAGGCTGCTGTTATTGCCAAAAATAGACCTGCAGAATATGGACGTGATTAAACTGTTTCATTTGAGAGCCTTTTCAGAGTGTTGGGCTCTTCTGATCTTAGACGTGTATGGTGAATCACACTGTGTTTCTTCCACAGTCAGGGGTGTGCACAAAGGAGGGTCTATGAAAGTGGATGCGAATCGATGAAGCTAATCACATCTCAGACCGTTATCTACTCAGCAGGAGACTTGTGCAAAACGTCCGTTACAAAACTTCAACCCACACAAAACTATCAGGGTTTTGTGACAAACATGAAACTCCTCTCATGTTTGAGAGGTTCAATAATGCTCATATAATGTCTTGAGTGTATGTGTATTTATAATTCCCTGTTGGAGCGAAGCAAAACTTGTTCTTCTGCATGGTATAGGGTGTCATAAGGTGGTGTTTGGTGGTTTCAGGCTTTCAGCTAAATTTCACCTTCAGAGTTGCAGTGACTTGGGTGAGCTCCTCAGATGGTGCAGGGCTGTGTTCAAATGGCTATTAATTATTTTGGGTTTTTTTACTCTTCCGTTGTGGGGCCCTAGCCTTCATTTAGTGCCCCAAATGGTGTGCTTGGGGTCCCATTTAGTGCTTTGTAGATGTCATTAATATCCATACCAGAACAGCTGAGGGTTTTTCCAGGGATAGGGGTGCAGTGAGATTCACTGAGATTGGGGGGTCTCTAAGTTTTGGGGGGTCTCAGTGGGGATACAGGACAGGTGGGGCTGTGAGATTCAGTGGGGTGTGCAGTATCTCTGGAGTTGGGGTTGCAGTGATAGTGGAAATTGGGGGGTTTCTGAGTCTCTGGGACCTGTGCTCTGGTTGCTGCCTCTGCTCTCCCATCCTCACTGCTCCCACCCCATCTCATCCCTCTCTGCTGGCCCTGCTCAGAGCCTAAGGTGCTGGGCAACCAGTGTGGGTGGGTCTGTGCCCCCCGTAGCTTCTTCCAGCCCCTAACCGGCTTCTAGGCTGCGCTTCCCCCCACCCACTCCCCACCTCAAGAACTGATACCTCTACCACTCCTTGGATTGTTGCAACTCCTAGCCCTAGGCTCTGCTTTGCTCCCCCTTGGACACAGGCACCAACCACTTCCTCTTTACTGAAGGACAGGCCAATGAGTGGATGGTGCAGGGTGGGAGCCCAGGGTGCTGTCTGAGGAAACAGCCTGGGGAGCTATATGGGGCAGCAGCTCTGGAAGAAGCTTTTGATGGCCATAGTGACTCCTCTCAAGCTTCAAAAAAATACTTGAAGGTTTGATGTGGGGGGGAAGGTTGCAGCCTCCTCCACTTTAAGCACTGGATATAGTGCTGAGTTGCAGAGAAAATGACCTTATATCTGATTTCTTTCAGAGTTTCGCAGACATATTATTTATCTTTCGTCTGCTACCGCAGTGATTCCAGACCTAGCAATTCACTTATGAAGAGCCTCGTGGGTGAACTTTGATGTTCCGCCATGATTTCCAACATGAGTACTTACAAGCACAAGAGCGGCGCTCAACAGTGCAAGCTGCCGCAGGTCTGTGAAAAAGATCAAAAGAGTGCAAGTGGTCCACAGAGCTTCTTGAGATGTGAAGTCTGACCATGTTCCTCATGAACAATCTGCAAACAGTTCTATTCACACTTCTGTGCCTTCCTTAGCGAGTGAGGATGTTGATTTGGATTTGTCAGGCTTGTTGGGTGCCAGAATCTCTGATTCTGGCACAGAGGTTAGTGTTGACTCGTTGGGTCCTAGAGTCTCTGATTCTAGGACAGAAAGTTCGCCATTGGTTGCTAGTGTGATTGTAATGGACATGAATACTGAAAACGGTTCTATTATTGAAAACATGGGGGCAGAATTTTGACTTTGACAAGGCAGATCTGAGTACTTGGCCACAGTTGACGGGTTCTGTTTGCTGTTTTTGATAGAATGCTGTCCCATTGTTAATTTAGACCAAGACTTTTTGCCTAGAAAATGCAAAGAAAACAGTGGTTCTTTGTCAGCTCCTAATGGGGAGTTATGCTAGTGATCTTGGTTGATGTACAGTTTGACTCTTGCTTCCTTGTTCTCTTTTGCTTTGTTTGCTTTTTTCCAGCCAAATTCCTCCTCATCTACTGCAAACTGTAAAACTGGGTTTGTGAACTTTTTCCACTTTAGCATGCAAGTATGCCAGTATGAACATTCAAAAGAACATGTAGAGGGATTCACTCACTGGATGGAAATTGCAGAACAATTAGAAAAGGGTCACACAATTGAAAAACGTGCACATACCTTCTATCAGCCGCGGAAGGACATGAGGCACAATATTGTGCCTTTTCTCTTGGATATGTTGCTGTACTTAGGTGACAGCTTTGAGAGGTTCAGATGAGCAATTAGTCCTCAAAATGGCAGTTTTGGGGTTTACCTGAATTACTTACAAGGTGCAAGATCATATAGAAATTTTGGTGCTGCAAAGGTGATGTAACTATCCAAAAGGAGTCATTGGTAGGATTGCAAGAAAAGTCTGGCAGGCTATTTTTGACAAGGTTAGAAAAGCTAAATTCTTCGTTCGATTGCACTCCAAAGCTCTCCTGAATTGAAGAAGTGTTCTGTTCTTATGGAATTGTTCGAAGATTCGTTTCATGCTTCTGCTAGTTGTTGGGATGTGTTGAAAAAGCATATTAACATTACCTTAAAATGCTAAAGCATGGCAAGATGGTCACCCAGAGTAGAGGCAATCCACCCACTATGAGATCATGCGGATGGTATTTTTGACTTTGTATGAAGCCTTGATCTCGTTTAATCTTGTGCCAGAACTTAAGTCAGAAGCTGTTAACTTGCAAATGAACATTTCAGAGTGTTTGTTTCTTGTTTTGGCTGAGATAGTATATTATATCTTATATTTTTTAATTAACATTTTGATTAAAAAACTGCCCAGTCTGGATCTTGACATTCAAATAGCTCATTTACTTGGTGGCCTTTGAGATGCTTTATCAGAACTATGGTCTTCTGTGTTCAGTGAATGCAAGAAAGCTGGTGCTTCACAGGTTGAAATTTTAGGAATATCCATGCAGTTCAAATAGAAATGATCTCAAAGGAGGAAAGTAATGCCAGGGGAACTTAAAAAGGACACAAAGTCATCAGATCCCAAAAAAGGATTTTGAATGTGAGGTTTTCAACTGTCTTAGACACAATATTGACACAATTGGATGGTAGGCTGCATAAATATATGATGGAGTCAGAGAAAAGTTTGCTTTTTTTGATGGGTGAGAAACTGGAAAGTCTCAGCAGCATTGGTGTAAAGAGGTACGCTTGAAACTTAGCAAGCAATTACCCTGAGGATTTAAACTCTGTTTTGAGAATGAGATTGAACTCTTCACCAATTCTTATAAACAAATCTTTAAGGATGACTTGGAAACAAAGGTGCCCATTAATCTCCTTAGCTACATTCACAAAGGGTCTTTAGATGCAGGTTTCCCTAAAACAAACAGCACTTCCTTTTTATTTTTGCTCTCTTCCTGTAACGGTGGCTGCTGATTTAATTTTAGCTTCCTGAAACACCTTTCATTATGACCTACCTAAGAACATCAAAGGGTCAGGAAAGTTAAACAATCTGGCAATTATTTCTACAGTGAACTCAGAAGCAAGGTGGATAGACTTGGATGAGCTAATTAAGGAGATTACTTCAGAGAAGGCTAGGAAGGTCCCTTTCCAAGAGTACTTAGTGGTAAGTGCAGGGTTTTGGTTTTTTTTTGGCCAGGGTGGTGAGGGCGCAGATTTTCAAGCTAGGCTCTTTGGCATTGTTTTCAAGGATTGTTTTCAAGCTAGGCACTTTGGCATTGCACTGGCTGGTGTAAATTTTACACCAGCTGAGGATTTGGTCTTTTTATTGGTTTCAGATTAGTGGTAAATGAAGTAAAAAGTTATTGAAAAAACCAGAACCCTGCAGATAAATTTGTGAAAGAAATAATACATCTTATGTACAACATATTGCATAAGAACAAGTATTTCAAAGTAGATGCTGGATTATGCATATGGGGGAGATTTTCATAAAATCCTAAGAGATTTGGAACAGGCAAACAACACGACAGTGTGCTGCTTTCCCGGAGCCAAGGCACGAGAGGTCACTCTGAGATTGGATCGGCTTCTGAAGTCAATGGGCAAGGAGCCATTGGTAATGATTCATATAGGCAGTAATGATACTGCATTGCAGGGTTTCTCACAGATAATAAATGACTTCAGGGAACTCGGAAGCCTGGGCAGTACGTGACTCCTGCATTTGGGAAGGCTGGGCATGAGCGCCGGAAGCTCTCTAGAGTTGGGGGGGGCACTGGCAGCCGAACAGTGGCCCCGCCCTCTGCTCCACCCCAAGGCCCGTCCTCACTTGGCCCCCTCGCCTGAGGACTCCCACTGCCTGCTGCTTGCTCCTCTCTGCCCCCTCTCCACCTGTCACATTAAGTGGTGGGGACCTGGGGAAAAGGGCAGAGAGGAGTGAGTGGCAGGCAGTAGAAGCCTCATGGGAAGAGGCAGAGTGAGGATATGAAGAGGCGGAGTGAGGGCAAGGCCTTGGGGGGAAGAGGTGGAGTGGGGTGGGAAGAGGAGCCGCATGGGCAGGGCCATGGGGGAAGAGGATGAGCAGGAGTGGGACCTTGGGGTGGAGCATGGGCAGGACCACAGCCTGGGAGCCCTTTAGGTAGCAGCGCTCCAAAAGGAGGTGTGCCGCATCCTGTTTGGGGAGGCTGAGCCTCCCCTAAACTCTTATACCTGCCACCCATGCTCAGAAGCATGCTGAAGAGGAAGAACATCCCAGTGATCTTCGAGATCCTTCATGTCCCAAGAGCACAGAAAGACAGAAGGTTCTGGAGATGAACCACTGGCTAGGTTAGCGGTGTAGGGTGGAGGATATTGTTCTTATGAAACACTGATCCTCCTTTTATAGGGAGAGGGGGCTGCATAGTTTGGATGGCCTCCACCTCAATAGAAAGGGAACCATTAAACCATTTAAGGGAACCATTAAAGGGCATTAAACTAATAACAAAAGGGGGCATGGGGTAAAAGAGTGAAGCTATGAGAACTCATTTAGTGCAAAGTCGAAATATTGAGAACAAAATTAACCAAAGAACATGAAGAGAAGAAATGTTTGAATTGCCTATACACCTGTGCTAGGAGGCCAGGTAACAAACAAGAGGAAGAGTAATTGCTCATTTATGAGCATCAATTTGACCTATTTGCTATTTCTGAAATCAGGTGGGATGATTCCTATGACCGGAATGTTAAAACCAATGGTTATAATCTCGTTAGGAAGGATCGAGTGGGCAAACGAGGAGGAGAAGTGGCACTCTGTCAAAAATGGCATTACGTGATTCTGAGTCATTGATAACGGAAGAAAAAGATCTTGAATTGCTTATGGATCAATATTCTAACAGATAAAGCACAAGATGGAGTATTAGTTGGTGTCTGCTACAGACTATCAAATCACACTAGTGAACAGGATAACTGTCTAATTACACACCTATTTATAATGTGTAGGGGGAAAAGTTATGTGACCATAAAGACTTCAATATGTGTGACACGCTGGAGGTCTCATGCTGCCAGTTCTAAAACATCCTTGGAATTTCTAAATATTAAAGATGAGAATTTTCTAACTCAACATGGGGGAATTCTGTATTAGACCTCATCTTGACAGAGAAAGAGGAATTTATCGCAGAAATAAAAATAAATTATGGCTTAGATATAAGTGATTGTGATTTGATCAGATTTATAATATGCAAACAAATTAAAGTCCAAACCCAAACCAGTAATCTATAAATACTGAAAACACTTCTGAATCAAATCATCTGAAGGAAGAATTTAATCGGAAAAATGTGGGTGATAATTGGGAATTGTTTAAGAACACTTTAATAGAAGGCCAAAAAGCTACAATTAAGGAAGAAGGCTATATTGGTTTTAAAAATTGCCCGGTTTAGAGGGGAATGAAGGGAGCTATATATTATATAAAACAAATGGAAGAAAGGGGAAGTTGATAGTAATGAATATAAACCAGAAGCTAGGAATTGTAGAAAATTGATACAGCAAGGAAAGGGACACAAGGATAAATCTATGGCCAGCAGAGTTAAGGACAATAAGAAGGAGTTTAAGTATATTAGGAACAAAAAGCATCCTACCAATGGCATTGTTCCATTACTAGATGTAAATGATAGAATTATCAGTAATATTGCAGAAAACATGGACGTGTTGAATGAATATTTCTGTTCTGTGTTTGAGGGAGAAAACAGATGACATAGTCATATCATATACCACTTTTTCCCCTTCCATTAGTAATTCAGGAGGACATTAAACAGCAGATACTAAAGTCAGACATTTTTAAATCTGCAGATCTGGATAACTTGGATCCAATAGTTTTTAAAAAGAGCTCCAAGGAAGTTCCAGAAGACTGGAAGAAAGCTAATGTTTTGCCAATAGTTAAAAAAATGTAAATGGGATGATCCAGATAATAAAAGGCCTGTCAGTCTGATATCAATCTTGGGCAAGATAATGGATGGACTGATACAGGATTTGATTAAGAAACAATTAAAGGAGGGTAATATAATTAATGCCAATCAACGTGGGTTTACGGAAAACAGATCTTGTCAAAGTCACTTGATATCTTGATAAAGATAATAGTGTTGCTATAATATACTTGAACTTCTTTAAGGCATTTGACTTGGTACTGTAAGGCATTTTTATTTTAAAAAAAGGAATTACATAAAACTAACATGGCACATTAAATGAATTAAAAGCTGGATAACTGATAGGTCTTATAATATAATTGTAAAGGGGGATTGGTTGTTGGCCCTACATTCTTTAACATTTTTTTAATGACCTGAAAGAGACAGGATGGGGGACTCTACCTCGGGTAGCAATGACTCTGAAAAAGATTTGCGGATCATGCTGGATAATCAGCTGAACATGAGCTCCCAGTGCAATGCTGTGGGTAATGCAATCCTTGTATTAAATAGGGGAATCTTGAGTAGAAGTAGAGATGTTATTTTACCTCTGTGTTTGACACTGGTGTGACCACTGCTGGAATACTGTGCCCAGTTCTGGTGCCCACAAATCAAGAAGGATGTTGATAAATTGGAGAGGATTCAGAAAAGAGCCATGAGAATGACTAAAGGACTGGAAAACATGCCTCATGGTAATATACTCAGAGCTCCATCTATTTTGCTTAATAAGAACATTAAGGGATGACTTGATTAGTCTAATATCTATGGGCAACAAATTTGCTAATGGGCTCTTCTATCTAATGGAAAAAAGTATAATACAATTCCATGGATGGAAGTCGAAGCTAGATAAATTCTTACTGGAAATAAAGTATACATTTTTAACAGTGAGGGTAATTAATCATTGGAACAGTTTACCAAGGGTCATGATGGATTCTCCATCACTGTCAATTTTTAAATCAAGATTGGATGTGTTTTTAAAAAGAGATGCTGTAGGAACTTTTTCAGGGAAGTTCTATGGTCTATGTAATAATGGAGGTTCGATGAGATGATCACAGTGGCCTTGAAATCTACGAATCTGACTTTTAAAAAATCTTCTATAATGTTAAGGTAGACACAGAAAAATTAATGAGAGCATAAACAAATGGTGAAATTCATGCGATACAAGTCATGTGGACTGAAACTAAGAAAGATTGTCAAAAATTCCTGGAAACTTAACTGTCTGAGTGTCATTCAGTTCTACTCAACTGTTTTCCAGCTCAGCTTCTCTAAAATATGTCTGTACTCTGATTCCCCCTTGTGTTAACGACTAACAAAACAGAGCTGAAGAAGCGTGGTAGATGATTTCACAAGATAGATGGTGTTCCAATCTGAGTTGGAGTCAAGTTATTTGATACTCAGACAGAAAGAAGACAATCTTTTTATTACATTTCCTGGAACACAGTGTCATGATAGGGGAAAAGTGATTGGGAAATTCTTAAAAATTACTAGAGAAAAAACTGTTTATGAGTGACCAACAAGGTATTTGGAATGACTTGGCTAAGAGGTCAGCTTTCACTGTAACACAAGCCTTAACCTAAAATAACATCATTTTCTAACTGAGAACCAAATACGTGTACGTGTGTGTGTATGTATGTAATAATCTTTTTAAGCAATTAGGGCTCTTCTATGGAACATTCTTTCACTACAGTCCAGTTGTGCAAACTTAATTGCAACTAGTTTTCTGTGGAAAAACATATCAAACATTAATAATGATGTATTTTTATCCAGAGTCTATGTGAGTGAGTGACTATTTTTAGATGTTCCACACATCTTCCCAAAACACATGCGCACCACTAAGAATGCCAGACATTTCTGCTGTGATATCATGGCCCATAATTATTTATATATAGTAGTACTTACAAAATTGTCCCAGCATCATCAAAACAGTGCATTTGTAGGATGCCCAAATAAGATACATGTGGGGAATTGTGCCTTAACCCTGTCAGATGAAAAGTGGGTATTATAGACCCAAACCTACTAAGTGTGGAGCCCTCCTAAGACATGCTAAGTGCCTATTACTCCCACTGGTATCAATGGAAGTTTCAGGCACTCAGCACCAGGGACGATTGGGCTCTATATGCATGTTACCACATTACTCCTGTGTTCACTAATGAATTATTAATTATGAATTATTTTACGTGGCATGTCAGAGTACTAAACAGAATACATACACAGCCCTTGAGCTACTCTGGAAATGATATACAGCATCAGCCAAGCTGTGCACACAATTTTAGAGCGTTTGGTCACCAATCAGTCACACTAACTTCTGAACTGATTTCTTAGCTAGATAATCAATGTTTTGTAACATTTTTTATAGAATTTTTTTTTGTTCAGATAATTTTGGGCTATAACAAAAATCAACAGGAGAAATGACACTCTGTTGTTAGCTCATATCATTGGGTCTTTCTTTGTCAATGGTGAGAATTAAAAAAACAGACCATCAAAGCCTTCACTATCAATTACTTATTTGGGCAGTTGGTGTTATACCATTAGTGGTCTGTGAATACCTTGGTGCAGGGAATAATTGGTGGGAGTTTGTGACGTTCCTCTTTGGTGTTATCTGGACTGGTGATCTGCTAGGCCACTCCAATCCTTGACTCTGGGAGCCAGCCTTACCCTGCTCTGCTGTGAGAACCCCCACTTCTGGGCTGTTCATGCACAGCCTCTGGCATGTAAGCTGCTCCCAGCTACTTACAAGCAAATGACACTAGCCAATATCTCTGGGCCCGGACACAACCATAGGAACCTCCGTCTTGCAGTGTCCAGTGGACACTGCAAGCGTATACGAATTCATCAGTTTAACAAATAAATTGATATGTACCAGGCTTGTTATCCCAAGGGGAGACTCTGACATGCTTCAAACCAAACACACTGCTTCAGGTAGAATAAACAAACAAATTTATTAACTATAAAGATAGATTCTAAGTGATTATCAGTCAAAGCATAACAAGTCAGATTTGGTTAAATGAAATACAAGCAAAACACATTCTAAGCTGATCTTAACACTTTCAATGTCCTTACAAACTTAGATGCTTCTCACCACAGGCTGGCTGGTTGCTTTTCAGCCAGGCTCTCCCCTTTGATCAGCGCTTCAGTCGCTTGGTGGTGGTGGTGTCTGTAGATGTAGGTGGAAGAGAGAGCGAGAGAGCATGACAAATGTGTCTCCCTTTTATCATGTCCTTTCTTCTCCCCCACTTCAGAGTCAGGTGAGCATTACCTCATTGCAGTTCCAGACTGACCAAAGGAATGGGGGTGACTCCCTCGAGAGTCTAACAGATTCTTTTGTTGCTGCCTAGGCCAGCGTCTTTTGTTCCTGTGGGGCTGGGCTGGGTTTGTCCCATACCTGCCCAGATGAGGTGTGAACTGCCTCTTTGCTCTTGGAGAGTTTTTATCTGGGGTTGCTTTAAGCCATGAGGATACATTTTCAGCCTCATAACTATACACATGAAAATATAACCTATAACAACAATGCTCAGTACATCATGAGCCTTCCGAAGACACCCGACATGACAAACTTTGCATTGGATACCACACAATCATTTTACAAGGATGAACATGGGGATGCTGGGTGTTCCCCCGAGGTACAGAGTGTCACAGAGTTATAGGCATAGTTGGAGTGAAGATATGTGTGATATGTTCTGGAAGGTGCCTAGCACACCTTCCAGCAACATGAACATACTACATACAATAAATATTATGTATAATAGCCTGATGAATAGACCTAAACTCCACCTAGGGATACATTCTTAATACACCAAACTACTTGGGAAGGAAAGGTCTTAAGAAATGACCATAGGGAGCTAGGAGTGGGCAATCAAGGAATACCATGTGCTGCAGAGACCAGATACAACAGCAAGTCAACCCCAGATCATTTTCAGTAAAGTTACTTTACTTAAACATTGATAATGGCTGACATTTATACTAGCAATGTGCCTGAGTTGCCACTTCCAGATCCAAACTCATGGAATAGACTATTAGGGTTGGAAGAGACCTCAGGAGGTCATCTAGTCCAATCCCCTACTCAAAGCAGGATCAACCCCAACTAAATCATCCCAGCCAAGGCTTTGTCAAGCTGGGCCTTAAAAATCTCTAAGGATGGAGATTCCACCACCTCCCTAAGTAACCCAACCCAACACACTGCAGTGAAAACTCCCTTGAAACTGAGGGGTACTGATATACAGGATTTTGGTTCAGGCCCATCTTCAGTTTATATAGGTATAGACTGTGCAGTCCTTACTCACTAGGGCAGGCACTTACTCCAGAAATAGTCCCAGCAACACTTAAGCACATTAATGCTCAGCTGGTTGAGTAATGGCTTCACGATTTGCCCCGTAGTTATTTTCATCCCTGTGGATCCCAAGTCCCTTTAGAAACAGACTGGAGTCAATGAAGTTGCACAGGTATAACAAAGAGGAGAATTATGGACCTATGACTTACATAAATTGATGTGCTATGTTTAAGGAATCTTTCAAAGTTCATATATTTGGGATAGATCAGCCTGAAAAGCTTGCCCAGGAGGAGTACGGAAAGCTGGGCTGAAGTGGCTGCACCTGTGACTTGAGCTCCCTACCCAACTTGGCTCTACCTCACCCTCGTCTGAATATACCCTCGCTCTCTGCATACTCCTAGTGAGAATTCTCTGGAGATTTGCTCCTTGGAAAATATTTCCTTTTATTATTGACTCAGAGCTGTAGAAGAAGGGGTCCCACAGGTTTTTTTAAAAGAGGGGGGAAACGCCACTGATCCCATTAAAAAGCAGTTAGCAAGTGAATTCAAACACCAGTTACTTACATTGTGTGGGAGCTATATAAATAGCTCGATGGATTATATAGCTTATAGCATCTACTGCTCTGCACTTTTTTCCCAGCACTGAGTCAGCAAAGCAAAGAGGGACTGAGGAAAGAATCCATGCTAGAGTGCTTCAGGCTGCTTTCTTCCTTCAACAGAAACAGAAATGCTCAAGCCACTTCCTTTTCACGCCTCCTCCACCAGCTAGCTTTGCAAGTGTACCCTAAAGAATCTGACAGTCTGAAGTAATTGAAGAATGTTGAACAGCATTTGAGATCACACATCCTAATATGTAAAGTGCTTCCTTTCGTTAAAAACAAGTAAGACTGTCTTTTGATGAAACTACCGGATGCTATGTCATTCTTCCTTAAATCTGAGCTGAAGAAATCAATTCGCAATGTAAAGCTCGTAACTCTAAGATATATGCTGCAACAAGAGGACTGGCAGAGAGAGAGGAATTTAGAATGATAGCTACGTCAACTACAGTAGACTTAATTAAAAATTTAGCAGTTCAGAATGCCCCAGTTCAGATTTAGAAAACATCTGTGAACTTTATTTTCCGCTGATTCAATAATCCATTTTATAAACTGTGTATAACTCACATAATAACTTTGCAATCTTATTAAATATGACAGTTGCTTTACTAAATATGACAGTTGCTAAATAGTTAACACATGACCAGTGAACTGGGACTTGGAGAACATAAGAATGGCCATACTGGATCAAACCAATGGTTCATCTAGCCCGGTATCCTGTTTTCTGACATTGGGCAATACCAATTGCTACTACTTATCATGATTTAGTGTATACATGGGAACAGAATAAAAGCTTTTATCTTAACTACCTGATTCTTTGGAATTTTCTACCAAACATATAGGCTGCACCTGGTGCTGATCTCCCATGTAAGGTATCCAACAACAAAAAACAAACCCCATCAAAATATTATGGAGAAAAAATTTCAAATTTTGATCCCTAAAGTTGGGTACCTAAATGCATAGTTAGGCATCTCCATAATGGGCCTGCTGCTGAGCATCCATTGCTCTTATTAAAGTAAATGGGAGTTCAACTTTGACTCCTTGGAAGCAAAGTTAAGCCAAAGTGCAAAAAGCTGGGCAACCCAGAAATGAAGCCTCACAGCTGGACTTCAGCTCATGGAATTGTGCTAGGGAGCTATAGCATACACCTGAGAATAACTCAACATTACTCCACAAAAGAGTTGAAATTGAAGTGCTGACACATTACATACACTGTAGCGTGCCACATATACCTGCCTAGCCATCTGAGGGCAGTGATTTTATTGAAACGTTAGCCCATAGCTGCAAATTACAAGACTAATAACAGTGTACTGCCTTTGTCAAAAGCAGGAATAAGGGCCTGATCCAATGTTCATTTAAGTTAATGAAAGAACTCAATGGGGATTGGATCAGGCCCTAAGTAAGGAGAAGTAAAATAAAGTGCTAATCTAATATTGTTCTTAATTTAATGACAGAAGAGTAGTAGAAGTAAAGATATACCTAGGTAATGTCAACAGGGCTAGTGAAATATCAGAAGATCAGGAATATTGGAGCAAGCTGGGTGACCTAATGTTTTATAGTTTCAGATGTAATCTGAGCATTTCCTTAGTCCTTTATGTCTAGGCAATAGGCATTTTTCATGCTATAATCTATGCTGGGCAGCTTGGCCCCTTTCTAAAGAGTGGTGAAAATGGGTGGAAATTAATATCGTGTAGCAGGCAAAATATTATCAATGACAACTCAGACAAAAACAGGCCAAGATGCTTTCAAGCTTTGACACAAGCTTGAAATTTGGTCCAGGTTTATTGTATACATTCACTAAGGTTCATAAACATAAAGGTTCATAAAACTGGTTCAATTTTTTATTTTGCATTTTAAAACATTTTTCATTGTTTTTTAAATAAATCCAGGTGAAACACAGCAGTTTTAGCTGGGTTTCACTGAGGCTTTTTTGGCTCATTGACTCCTCAAGAGTTTCAAGCCTGTTCAGATTGAAACCTGGGAGAACTTTAACATGGGTGCTTGTGATGTGTACTCAGTGAGCTTCACATATCTCTAATGCTACTGTCCAGATCAGTTAGATAACCACTGTGAGGGCTAAGGATTAGAGGCATAACAGAAACAGATAAGATATAAAGGAAAGACAAGGTAAGTGTAGCACAATAAGACTTATTTGGAGAATGTCACAATTGCAGTAGCAATGAGTGGGACTTGCAGCTGAAGATGCTTTCATCTACTCACTTTCCATTCATTATATGTTTATTATTTCTATTATCATAGTGCAATGCTGACAGACCCCAGTTGTTGGTGGGATTGAACCTGGGCCCTCTGGAGCTTAGTGCATGAGCTAAAAGCCAACTGGCTCTCAGCTAAGTCCGTAGAGCAGACGCATTAATCTCAAAGTGGTCTTGGTGTCACTAGAGGGGACAGAGCACCACACTCAGGAGGTATGTGAGTTACAGTCGCACCTGAAGTCCTGGTCCATGAATGGGGGTCCCATTGTGCTCGTGCTGGACAAACACACAGCAAAAAAGTCAGTCTCTGCCCACAAGAGCTTACAACTTAAGTGATTCTAGTCCAAATTTTCATCTTGGAATTTGTTGTTTAGCAATTTCTTTGAGCACGTGCTCTAGTTTTTCTCTTCCTCTGGGATTCTGATTGTGCTTGAAGGGTCTGCTCCAGAGTCCACTGAAGTCAATGGGAGTCTTTGCACTGACTCCAGCATGCCTTGGATCAGATCCAAAATAGCAACACAATGCACTGACAATACAGTGTTTCAAACATAGGACTTAAAAGAAAGTTCTAAAAAAAGTCACTGCTGCTCAGATAAAAAGCACAAGCCAGCAGTTAAAGCCTCCAGAAAAAAATGTGTGAATATCTAAATATAGTGACACATCACCCATTGTATGCTAGATGGTAGTTAAGTTGTGTTAGTATTTCTGTGCTGAGTCCCTGACAGGCTGCCATGCAGTTTATCTATGAATCACACTAGCTGTCCTATCTGCAGAGCAAGACTAAGAGGTACTTAGTTTCTCAGTTGTCATTAAGGCCTATGCTGGCTGATAATTTTTCACCCTCATAATACTCACCCTTCCCAATAACAAATGTTTTCTTGCTTGTGTAATTTAAACCCTGCCCAGTGTCCAGCCATGAAATGTGAAAGTGATTTCTCCCACCTGTGAAGGTGAGAAAAATGTTTAGATTACCAATGTTCTATTAACCAGCTGGGCCCTGGCTGTTAAAATGACATTTTTGCTTATAGAGCGAAACAACACAGTTTCAGTGATATGCTACAGTAGTTGCTGTATCACTCAGTGACATAATGTTTCCAAGTCCATGCTTGGCAGCATTTCATAGAGGATTTCTGCTTTTCAGATAATGGAATTTAAAAGGGTTTGAATCTGAACTTGTCAGGGTGATTCTGAAACAGAAGATCTTATCCTTTATCTGCTTTAATGAAGGAGAAAACTGAAGCAATACTGTATTAGGCAGATCAGGTTAGCTTGCTTAGAACTTCAGAGTAACTGACCTTGAAGTGACACTCCAGACCCCATCTCATTTATCGCTTTACTTAAACCTGGGCTAGTCTGATGTTTGACTTTTCACTTATAAGCGTATGCATTAAAGCATACACATTCCTCTGAAATTAATCGCTATCATCTGTCATATAAACTGGTGTTTGAAATATACGTTGCTTGAATTCTACCAGAAGGTTTCCTCATCACCAGTAGTCATTCTCAGGAGAACCAGGAAATACTTTGAAAAATTGATGCCTCCTTTTGAATGATGAGAATGTATGACTTTGTATGAGAATGTATGTATAATTTCATCAGGTTGTCTCTCACATACCCACTGTTTATACTCCATTAAATACCAAAGAAATGTATTTAAAATAATGCTCAGGTCAGGACACAAACTGGTGAAATAACACCCCCTGGAAATGCCAAGTTAAAGGCTGACACAATTCAACCTGAACTCATATTGTAGTGGGAAGTTCAAATTGTCTCCTTCAAATAATAGAAAAATTAGCACCCAATATTCAAATGTTGAATACACTCATAACTTTACATACACATTCTACATAGGTCAGTTTCAGGTGAGAATGAAATAATGTTTGATGTGCATGCATGTTGCCCAGGAAAGGTACATATTTAAAATGATTTCCCTAGGAATGAACTACTGTGTTCTTACATCTTGGTTGCAAGAGAGTCTTGAGACAGAATAGGATGCAGCAAAAATACACCTGCGTAGCTATTATTGGCATGCAAAAGGAGATACATAATAATCAATATTCAAATTAATGAGAGTTGTGGAAGTTAGGTAACTGGAATTCAGCTTTTGTCTCATTTTTGCCAGTGCTGGAAACAGCAAGGGAGAACTTGAATAGGATTACAAGTGTATCTAAACTTTGTAATGGTTTGGGCAAGTGTTTGTTGTAGCAGTTTGCAGGAAATGGCACTAAATATGTTTTATCTGCCACAAAAAAAAAGTTGCAAGCAATCATTTTAATGAACACACACACACACACACACACACACACACACACACATACAGACATTAATGTAAATTCTTATGTATTTATTAAATAATTATATATTTTCCCATACATTGTTGGACTAAAGCTGGTGACTCTTTCAATACTAAAAGCATCTCCTGTACATTATTTCAGAACTGCAAGTAAACATGGGGAAACTGCAAGGCACTTTCCTGTTAACTTATAGTAGTTATAGTTTAAATAACCCCATTAATGTGTGGTATTATGAAGTTTATTATGTAGAGCCATGATGAGTGTTACGAGCGAGCAAATGGGAGTACTGTAGAATAAATAACACTCCTTTGCTTACAAACATCCCCATAAATTACAATAATAAAGTATATAAAGTGACAACCTGTGAAGAAGCACATTTCACTTGACTGCACTAAACTTTCCTTCCTAGGCAGTAAAAGAAGCTACAATCAATTTTTTATGTGTAAAGTTAATTTTTCATTATACCAACCAACATAAATGTAATCAAAATGTCGGCAGAGGTTTTGGTTTGATTTAGCCTATTACATAAAAGATGTCACTCATCTCAAAGGCGGTTTCAGACATTCTTAATGTGTTTTTTTTTTTTATGTTTTATTGTCTCCAGCTAAGACATCCTGAAAGTTGCCACCTTTGTAAACCTACGGGTTTTTTAGTGCAGTTTTATAGGTTTGTTTTGCCAAATAGAGATTTACAGTTAAAACGTCACTGAAACCTGCTTTTATTGGGATGATTAGCTTTTGCAAGAGAGAATCTTTTTCACTTATTTGTACTCTAATAGTATTGCACTCAGGCTTGGGTTATGTTCCTGATCCCACTGCCCTCACTCAGATGACTAGTTAATTAAAGTCAGTGGAATCTGTTGCCTGAACAAGATGAGTGGGATTTGACCCCTAATAAAAATGAAATTCATAGATTCATAGATTCATAGATATTAAGGTCAGAAGGGACCATTATGATCATCTAGTCTGGCCTCCTGCACAATGCAGGCCACAGAATCTCACCCACCCACTCCTGCAATAAACCTCTCACCTATGTCTGAGCTATTGAAGTCCTCAAATCATGGTTTAAAGACTTCAAGGAGCAGAGAATCCTCCAGCAAGTGACCTGTGCCCCATTCTACAGAGGAAGGCAAAAAACCCGCAGGGTCTCTTCCAATCTGCCCTGGAGGAAAATTCCTTCCCAACCCCAAATATGGCTTCTATGTAACATGTGACTAGATTCAAAAGAACTGTGGGTATATGGAGTGTGAGGCCCTGATCCAGCAAAAACTTACACTTGCTTAAAGTTAAGCATGTGCAAAATTTTTGCAGGATTGGGCTGTGATTAGCAATTATTCCTACCTACCTTATGTTCAGCTGCGTCACTTAGTTGTCTCCAGCCTACAGGATTGCAATTTAAAACATCTTGAATAGACTCGATTGAAATTCAGAACTTTGGTTCTGCAGGAAATTCTGATGTTTTGAAGTTTCCTTTCATTGCAAATTGGAATGAAAGGTCAACATTTTGACACTTCTAACTATAAAATTTCCATAAAAAATTGTTTTGGAAATATTAAATGACGTTATTGAAAAGCATTTTGGAAGGCTTCCTTTGGACTCTAGTGTTTCAGTCATATTTTATCTGTTTAAATGATAATGTCAAAACAGAGCACCTTATGGGGGGAAAAGCACTTCGATTTCATAGAAACAAAACATTTTGATGTTTTTTGTCAAATTTTGATGAAAATGATACATTTCCACAAAATATTTTGATTTTGTTGAATCAGCATTTTCCAAGTAAAAACTGTTCTGTTGGAAACTTTTTGACTAGTTCTGAACTTGAGCAAGGTGGTGCAATGGGTTAGGACATTGCTCTTCGCCATTACAGTTCATGCTGCCACTCACCACTGCCCATGTTAACGCACCTGCAGTAGTGTGTTGAAAATAGCAGCTTGATGAAGTAACATCCTCTTTTCAAACATTGCTCTGCAGCACTGCTGTTGTATGGAAAACTCCTTCTGATGCCTCTAGAAGAAGATAAAAGGAAACAGGCCTCTACTAAGAACCAGTCTGTGGAAATGGGGAAACTGTTGCTGTTTTTTCTTCTCCGGCTCTAGTGTGGATGGAAGATGGATTCCTTCCTACTGGGAACTCTGTTCTTAATAGAAATGTATATACTAGTGTACTTATCGGCAACTGTATGCTTGTGTGTTCACTTTGCAATATGTAGAGTTGGGGGAAAGGCGTATTCAGGCACAAGTCAATATGTTAGGTATGCTAGTGACGCGGGAAGAGTGGGTTGGAGGAATGGGGGAGGGGCAAGAACCAGTACTACCTTGTTTTCTACTCCATCTGTGCCTCTTTGGAGAAGGCCAGCTTGTCATTGTAATCTGGCAGTGCTTTTCCTGAACACAATCTTCAAGTTGCCTCCACCATTGCTGTAGGCCCTGGTCTCGTTGTCCCGTGAGTGGAACTAATAAATATGTTGCTGTTAAACTAGAAACAAAGATCATGACCTGCATTAAGAACTCAAAGCATTTTGAAAATGAGATGGCATTGAATGCTCGGTTTCTCATTGCAGATCTTTGGTTCTGGCTGTTTTAAAATTCAGCTGAGGTACAAACTAAGAGAAATTTTTTTTGATTCTTTTGAGTATTAAATAGTTTGTTTTTTTTCGCCACAGGCATTTCTATAGAACTAATCTCCATACTTTCTCAGTAGCTCTGTTCATTTGTTGATCTTTGATAAATTGTCTATCTTAGGGTTTTATACTGCTGGCCGTGGTAATATCTGAGTGCATTCCATGTAAAATTGATAGCATTAGCAAAGTCCCTCATGGATTTTGTGGAGTCTGGCGCATCTCCTTTTTTGGGGGTAATAACTCTACTTTGTCGGGGGGGAGGGTATTAATTTTTCTGAGTGTGATTCTTATGGTGGAATGGCTTTTTTTTTTTTTTTTTGAGAGTAAGGTTTTGCAGCGTTTCCTTAAGACAGTTAGATTCTGGACTCACCTCATCTCTCAAAATTTTGTTTCACAGCCAAATTATGTAGACTGAGAATGCTTTATCTCTAGCCCTTACACACTTTATCCTGGGCTTTGTGATCTGTGTTGTCCCACAGGAACACAGCCTTCAGTGTTGTTCATATTTTGAAATTAAGTTTTTAATGTTGGGACATGATCAATTAATTGCTTTAAAAATTAGGACCAAAGCCTTCTACTGACATCCCAAAGTGACTGGGAGCCTGATTGGCTCATGGCAGCTTAGCCATGAAGAAAGGGGACCGCCACTTTCTGCAGCAGCTAGAGCCTGTGCATGGATTACTGTGGCTAGATCCTTGTCCAGGAGAAAGAGACAAAGGTTCCTAGCAAGAGGTAGATAACAATGTCTTTTTAGATACTGATGCTACCTGATCATCCAAGTTTAATGAAGAGTCAAATAGAACCTAGAGGAAGTCACATCACTTTGAATGGGGACTGTATGCTTGGAAGGTGGAGACATCTTGGCTAATTTCTTCTGTGTTACCCTTCTTGATCAGCATCATTGTAGCTTGCCTTGGTTCAGGCTGAGTTGGGGATTGGTCCTGCTTTGAGCAGGGGGTTGGACTAGATGACCTCCTGAGGTCCCTTCCAACCCTGATATTCTATGATTCTATGATGAGAGCTAGCCTAAGTGTGTCTGCTTGAGCTCTGAATCCCACCCTCAGCTCCAAATGTAGACATAGGGTACGTCTACGCTGCAAAGCAAAAACAAAAACAAACAAACCAAGAAAAACCTGCCGCAGCAAGACTCAGGGAGTGTCTCCACTGCAATCAAATACCTACGCTGGCCCGTGTCAGCTGACTTGGGCACGTGCTACAGGGCTAAAAAGAGTACTGTAGATGTTCCTGCTTAGGCTGGAGCCTGAGCTCTTAGACCCTCTCCTCTTGCCAGGTTTCAGAGCCTGGGCTCCAGCCCAGGTGGGAACATCTACACTGCTGTTTCAATGTGAGCCCCCTGAACCTGGGTCAGTTAACCTGGGCTTTGAGACTTGGTACTGCGATGTTGGTTGTTGAGGGGTTTTTTGTTTGTTGGGTTTTTGTGCAGTGTAGCTGTACCCATAGTCTTAAAGCCTTGCTTTAGCCACTAGACTGCCTTTGACTTTTCTTGTGAGTAAGGAAGCAGCAGTCCATAAGATAAGCATGAAAATATATTATCAAATTGCAGACCACTACAACTTGGATTGATCACACTGACTTCCACTGTCCTGCATAAATGGAGTATATTCTCATAATGCATGAGAATTTGTGCCCATGCATAGCTCAGGGAGCGCAGATGAGATGATGCTCTGTAAAGCTCAGGACCTCTAATTGTTCTGGTATGTGATGCCGGGTGAGTCACTGCCATATTGTTGGCATAGTCTTCTTAGAACTAGTCTACATTAGAAGCGCTACATCCACTCAACTGCACTGCAGTAGCGCATCTGGGGAAGACGCTCTATGCTGACAGGAGGGGTCTCTCCCTTCGACAATGAATCCATCTCTGTGAGAGGCAGTAGCTGTATCAGCGGGAAAAGCTGTTCCACTGACATAGTACTTATTCATACACCCTAAGTGATGGAAGCTGTACCATATGCATTAGGAGTACTGAGGAAAATAAGAAGAGGAAGAGAGCAGCCGTGAAGCATGAAAAATTGATGGGATTCCATTCATGAAGTCACACATGGGAAGAGGGGCAGCCCAAGGCCGGTGCACCATTTAATTCTCCTGGTGGCCCTCAGGGACTAGTCACATTCTCAGTGAGAGTTAAGCAGTGCATAGGAATTGTGGTGGCCTTCTGCACAGGCGTGAATTTTAAAATCAGGGGAGTGAAACGAGTGTGTGAGTAGCATAGAGGAGAAAAAAGAAAAGCAGTACTTGTGGCACCTTAGAGACTAACCAATTTATTCGAGCATAAGCTTTCATGAAGTGAGCTGTAGCTCACAAAAGCTTATGCTCAAATAAATTGGTTAGTCTCTAAGGTGCCACAAGTACTCCTTTTCTTTTTGCGAATACAGACTAACACGGCTGTTACTCTGAAACCTGTCATAGAGGAGAAACTGACCTTGTGAGGCAGTTGAAGGGGAAGCTAAGATTAACACAAATAAAGAAACCCAATATTTTTGAAAGGAAATTGATAAGGAATCTCTCCAATAAAAAGCACAGGATATCCTTCTCAGCAAGATCCACAGTGCATTCTAGAAGGAAGGGATGAGGAAAGTATTTCAAAATCATGCACAACTAAAAATATTCAAGTTAATTGTTAAGTTTGCCTGACATTTCCCATTATAGGTGGAAGGCTGGGACTAGTGGGGCAATGAGAGTGGGAGCCACGGCTGTGGGAGATAAGGACTAGGGGCTAGTGTGGGAAGCGGGGAATTGGGAGCCAGTTGGCTGTATGAGGGCAACACTGAGATTGGTCAAGGAACTGGGGAGGAGACTAGGAACCAGCTGGGAGTGGGGAGAGGAGAGAGAGATCTGATAAGGTGTGGGGGAGAAGTAGGACTGGTTGGGCAAAGAGACCGGCACAAGGAGCCGGGGAAAGGGATAGGGGAGACTGAGATTCGATGAAGAGCCCCTTGGAGGAGCCTGGGAGCCAGTAGGATTGAGGAGACAAATATTGGATAAAGACCAGGGAGTGGGGGAACTGGGCTGGCTAGGCAAAAAGGCTGGGACTGGGATGAGAAACCTGGAGACTAGAGATTGGGGCTGGGATGGCAAGAAGAATGGGACAAAATGCATCAAGCTCAGGTGAAACAGGTAGAAGGGTCTGTGCCCACCACAGTACACTCCCCTTCTGAGCCTGGGATGGAATCCAAGATTCCTGAGCCTCGCCATTCGTCTGCTATCAGCGAATATCTATGAAATCCCCTGGCAAAGTGTACGTCTCTTTCAGTTCCAGTGCCAGTCCCCCTAGAGGATGATAACCTATTATTGCTATCAGTTACTCCAAAAGGTCAACTGACAGACATCTGTGCAGTGGATCTAAATGTTCCAGTCCTGCTTATTAGGGGTATTCCTTCACCCGCTTACTTCCCTGGTCCTTCCCGCATGAACAGAGAGCAACAATATCCGAAGTCCAAAGGTGCAAACAATTTGATGTTTATTGGGATGAACTTCCAGCAAGCATGATTCCAGTTTCCTTCCTTAGTGTCCCCCTTCCCAGCTCTGACACCATGGAGCGTTACCTGTGTCCCTGTTCCCATTCCTGCCTTCAGCAAAACATGATTCCAATTTCCCCATCCCCATTCCCTGTTCCCATTTCCACCCCTTAGCAAAACATGATTCCAATTCCCCACACCCATTCCCTTTTCCCACTCCCCCCCCAACACACACTTCCTGAATGACTGCAGACTATATAGTAAAACTTGAGTTTTGCTTAGCTATACCTTAACCAATAATTTTACTGAAATTTAACTAACCAATCCTAACTTTGTAACATGATTATTTAACCAATTATATCCCACCACCTTAATTAGTTTACACCCAGCAAAAGTAATTATACAGCAGACAGAAACAATAACAGAACCAGACAGAGACCATGCAAATAAACAATAGCAAAGTGGGAACTATAATGACAAAACAATACAGAAGTGAGGATTTCACATCCCAGATAAGTGAGTTCTTGCCAGACAGGATGCTATCAAACTAAGTTTACTTTTACATTTTCTAGGCATTTCCCTTTCTCTGGAGGTGATAGGCATTATCAGGACAGGATTATGTTCCTAACAGCTCAGTAGCACCTTATTTCAATGAGACTAGTTTGGAATGTGAGGATGTGACCATTCACTTCCCAGCTTATGGCTGTCTCTGCTGCTTAGTCAAAGGCCTTAGCCTAAGAACAGGGCCTCAGACTGTCACAGTAAGAGAAGGCCCTTACACCAGCAGATAGTGATTTTGATTCTTTCGTTTATACCTCTATAACTAGCTAAGTGATAAGAATACTCTTAAATTCTTAGAGTATAGGCCTTTACAGACAGGCCTGAATATCTATATTCTAACACTGCTGATGAACCATGTTGGCTTCAATATTATACCACATGATGGGATTTCTGTTTTTTTCATGGCTTTTTTAAATTGGAAATCAAACAAAACTACTTTGGACATTATTAAAGTTGCAAAATCAAGTACTCTGAAGTTAGGAAATGCCAGAATTAAGGTTGTCTGTGCAATGTTATGGACCCCTTGTGTGTATGAATTATGATAGTGTGTAATTATATAATTACATACTATATTTTCCGTAAAATCTCTACCTCATTCAGTCCATGGGATGGTTGTACTCTTGGGATGTATCAGGAATGTAGTGAAGGAGACTGTCAGCTGCAGAACCCTGCCTCATTTGTTGCAGAAGTTGGAAGGTATGTAGTAAATGAGGAAGGGGTCTACAGGAAAAGAAAGGAAGGTCTCATGGTTAAGGAAGTTAAATGCTGCCCAGGAAAATGAATTCTATCCCTGTGTCTCTCAGAGTTCCTATGTGGTGCTGTGCAAGTCACATAAGCCAAACTTTTCAGAGGTGGTTACTAATGAGGTGTTCCTCATCTCTGGGTGCTCGACTTAAGGGTTTTGGGGACTGATTTGCAGAAGTGTTGACTACTCACAGCTGCAACTGAAGTCAGTGGGAGTTGTGCTATGAACATAGATTGCTATATAATGCTACCTGCTCTGAAAAATCAGGTCCTAGGTGTCTCAAATTGCACACCCAAAATGAATGGATATTTATGACTTAATCTCTCTGTGCCTCTGTTTTCCATAAGTGCAATGAAGGTAAAACCACTGACGTTCTGCTCAGGACACCCAGAACCATAAGCCACTGTGTTACCCCTCTGCCTTAGCAAGAGTGAGAGCTTTGCTGCTGCTAAGCTGTGCCAGCTCACTGACACACCAGCTTGTCTGCCTGGCCAACAAACTCTTTGAGACTCTGCCAGTCTAAGCCTTGCCTTGCAGGTACAAATCAGTAAACTCCAGTTCCCAAATTCCCTACAGGCATCTCCTTGCAGTGTCCAGTCGCTCTCACTGGACACTCTTAAATGTTAAGTTCACTGCCTCCAAAGAGACAGAGCACACATCAGCCTGTTAGGTGAATCGACAACTCACTTTTCACTTTAATACACAGCACTGGGAAGGCTTTGTAATAAAGCAAGTTTATTAACAAAGACCAGAGGTTTAAGTGATACTAACCAATAGAAAAAAGCGACAGGTATGGTTACAAACAAACAAAATAAAATACTACATGCTTTCTAGTGACTGACTAAAACTGAATCTTAGCAAGTCACAATCTTTGCCCAAGCAGTTTTCTTACTCACATCAAGATACCAGCATCTCCAAGCCAGGGGACCCAACGTTCACAGAATCAAAGGGTGCTGTGCCCTTTATTCTATAAGTGATGGATAACCAGAGTTCTGTTTGCTCCTCTCATATTACCCATTGTCTGTATGACAACAGTGCGCTGGGGGTAATGAATGCATCAGGTCTGATGAGTTACAGTATGGTGGGTCCTCTGCCAGCTAGCACTGAGGGGCTATTTTTTTATATTTATATCATTGTGAAGATAAAATAATTGTTTGTTTGTGAAGCACTCACATGCTATCGTGAGGCATGCCATAGAAAAGTCATGAGGAAATTAATAATTTTGTTTTCAGGGTTTAACTAGTGTGCCGTACATAAGGCCTGGGGCTAAACCATGAACAACAAGGAGAAAAAGTATTGAACAGTTGCTCAGTAAATAAGCATTTTCCATCCTGTGCACTGAATGAGGCAGGGGTTCTGTGGAAAAAATTGTATGTGATTGTGTAATTATAGACTGTCAATTTATAAGCACTAGGGGGCTGAATTAAGGTTCCAGAGGCAACCTTAATTCTGGCATTTCCTAACTTTTAACTGCTTGACTTTGCAACCATAATTATGTTCTTTTAATATATTTTTTGTGTGTAATAATTATTAGTGTGGTGGCTGCCATCTTGGCTGACACACTGGGATTGAACCATGGACTCCCAGAGCTAAAGCACAAGCTGATACAGTTTGAGCTAAAGCTCTCTAGCTGTTGCTTTAACACTCGTATCTTCTGTGGATTAGACATAGTGGGGAAGCTATAACACAAACTCACTTCTTGGTGATATGAGCATTTTGGCATACATGAATAGGCATGTTACACAGATGGCCCTGATTCTGCAAGCATATAAGTAGTCCCATTACTCACATATAAGTGTTTGTAGAATCATGCCCTATATTTTCACATATGATCCATTTATGAAGTTGTGTACAAGGAAAACATTAATATTTAGGTAACAATGAACTATCCCAAATGCCATCTTCAAGATTGTCTTCAGTTTGAATTTTAAAATTTTATATTTACTTTGTTGGGTCTGTTTAAAAAAAAAAGTGAGCAACATCAAAATTACAGCAGAAAAATATTTTCTTCCCTGTTTTGGGTAGAATGTGAAGTATCTTGCTAAAGATACTTCAAATATTAGGAAATTGTATATTATCATTCTTTCCCAAATTACATTCATAGTAGACCATCAAAAGGGAGAGGCTAACGTTTAGAGAAATAAAAGAGAAAAATGGAGAAAGTTTTACATTGAAAGATTTTTTCAAATGGGTCTAAAACTTTCAGATGGTAAGTGGAGGATTACATTCAGCAAGAGCTTAAAACCCAAGAATACTGTTGCCTGAAGGGTCAGGTGTGCCCTACAGTAATATGGTATCTGATTAATAACATTTTCCATTATTTCCAATTTTCAGTGTACCAGAACATTATCCTTTATTAAGGACCCCATTTAGAGAGTTGGTACTGTCATTTTGTGTCTGTGTCTCATTAATTTTCTCTTTAAGGCCTCCCTTTTTATTTTCCCCATAGACATACTATCGTGCTTCGTATCTTTAACATTTTAGTAGAAATTGAATCCAACTTCTGCCCAAAAGAAATAAATTCAGAATGCTCAGATCTGAATGGCCAAAAGGATCATTGCCAGAGGAAATTTAGAAATGTCAGATACTGTTTAATATCAAATTAAGAGGAAAGAAAGGATGGTCTGGTGGCTAAGGCACTAGAAGGAGATCTGGGTTCAATTATTAGCTCTCTCACAGATTTCATTTGTGAATTTAGGTAAATCTCTCTGCTTCAGTTCCCCATCTGTGAAATGGGGATAATACAAAAAAACTTCAAATCCAGACTCCAGCGAGAAACTGCTGAATTGGAATTCATTTGCAAATTGGATACTATTAATTTAGGCTTAAATAGAGACTGGGAGTGGCTAAGTCATTATGCAAGGTAGCCTGTTTCCTCTTGTTTTTTCCTACCCCCCCCCCCCAGATGTTCTGGTTTAACTTGGATTTAAAGTTGAAGAGTGGTCAGTTTGGATGAGCTATTACCAGCAGGAGAGTGAGTTTGTGTGTGTATGGGGGTGGGGGGGATGTGAGAAAACCTGGATTTGTGCAGGAAATAGCCCAACTTGATTGTCATGCACATTGTGTAAAGAGTTGTCACTTTGGATGGGCTATCACCAGCAGGAGAGTGAATTTGTGTGGGGGGGTGGAGGGTGAGAAAACCTGGATTTGTGCTAGAAATGGCCCAACCTGATGATCCCTTTAGATAAGCTATTACCAGCAGGACAGTGGGGTGGGAGTAGGTATTGTTTCATATTCTCTGTGTATATATAAAGCCTGCTGCAGTTTCCACGATATGCATCTGAGGAAGTGAGCTGTAGCTCACGAAAGCTTATGCTCTAATAAATTGGTTAGTCTCTAAGGTGCCGCAAGTCCTCCTTTTCTTTTTGCGAATACAGACTAACACGGCTGTTACTCTGAAATTTGTCTGCCTTGTCCATTGGGGTCCCTCAGTAGGGAACAGCTTGCAAAATCAAAGCCTTGGATTGTAAGCGCTTCAGGGCAGGCTTGGCTCTTATAGTGTACTTGAATGTGTATCACGCAAGTGGGCCCTGATTTTGCTTATGGCCTCTGTGCTGCAGTAATACAGATAATAATGTTATTAGCTTCTTTTACCTGAGATGGGCTTGTAAACCAATCCTGCCTGTTCACTCTGGATTAAGCAACTCACCACTACCTGTTTTAGTATTGCTAAATACCACTGTTGCTGCTGCTGCTAGTAATTTATTTAGACAGCATCCTAAAATTAAAAAAAGCTGGTTTCTGCACCTTGGGGCTTATAATCTACCTGAGACACAGCAAGGGATAAAAACAAAAGGGAGCCATAGGAAGTCAATGCTTGTGACAGAAGAAACCAAATAACAGGCTTTTTTACAATTGTGTTGGCTCCTTGTAGCCTTTGCTCCCACTTCTCCTAACCTTTGAGAGCCTAATCATGCAACCTTTACATTCTCTTAACATTGGATGCAATATATTTAGCCTAATATTTTCAAGATATTAGGCTAAATACAAAGATAATATAAAGATATGTAGGAGATTTGGTTTTAAATTATCGGGGCTTGTGGCGGGGGAGTGATGAACAAATACCTCCAGTAACTGTGACAATCTCAGCCTGATAGTCTGAGGGAACAATATAATCAAGAAGGGTGAAGTGGTAAAAAACTCAGCACTTGAAAGAAAACCAAAGCTTCTTACTTCAAAACCTGTGGGAATCTACCCTAGAGCTCAGATTGGGATAATTCTTAGAATCCCAGGGTATGTCCAAACTGCAATAAAACACCCACGGCTTGGCTGTGTCAGCTGACTCAAGTTTGTGGGGCTTGGGCTGCAGGGCTATAAAATTACAGTGTACATGTTTGCGTTCAGATGGGAGGCTGTGATGGAGCGAGATCCCAGAGCCTGGACTCCAGCCCGAGGGCCTATACTTCAGTTTCATAGCGCTGCAGCTTGAGCCCCGCAAGGCCAAGTCAGCTGATGCAGGCCAGTTGCAGGTATTTGACTGCAATGTAGACATACCCCTGTGGCCTCCCATTCCAGTGCAGGTCACGCACCTTATGTAGAGGTGGGGGACCTGTTGCCTGAGGAAATGCTGGGGATAACTTGTTTGTTTTTTTGTTTTTTAAAGGGGAATTTATAGTCCCAAGTAGGGGAGCACTTGGGTATAGATTATGTGGAAGGGGAAAAAGTAAAGTGCATGATGCATTAGATTAAACAGACAGTAGCAGGCAATCAGCTGGGGGTATCTCTTTTTGAGGGACATGGCACATGTTAAGGGAGCACAGGGTAGGTGGCTGTAGTTTGATGGGGAATTTTTTAAATGAGATTTAAGTAAGTTAACATGATCCAGTTGTGCACACTGGGCTTGATCCAAAGTCCACTGAAGTTAGTGGGAAAACTTCCATTGAGTTCAGTGGGCTTTGGATAAGGCCCACTTGTCAGCCTGTGTAGCCAAGTGAACTATTTTTCCTCCTTTGGTTTGTTACATTCTCTTGTTGAATCTTATCTTAAATGAGATTGTAATCTCTTCCAGGCAAGGATCACATCTACCTGTGTTTGTACAGTGTCTGGAATTAACAGGGCCCCATTCCTGATTAGGTCTTATGGACATTACTGTGGTACAAATAATAAAGAGTCATAGAGATTAAAGTCAGAAAAGAACATCAGATCTAGTCTGACCTCCTGTGTACCACAGGCTACCAGCACCTCCAAGTCACCTTCACATCACATCCAACAACCAGAATTAGACCAAAGTATTACAGCCCTCAGGAGATTAAACTATTGCGTGCCACAGGGAGAGAACAGGAAGGGGTGAGGTGTACCAATGCTCAAGGCCCCACCAATGGCAGGAAATTGGTTAAGTGAGGTATACCCAACAAGTAACCCACACCCCATGGTAAGGAGAGAGGCAGAAAACCCCCCAGGATGAACTAGGGGCAAATTCCTTTCCTACTCCAGATATGATGATCAGTCAGACTCTGAGCAGGTGAACAAGGTCCCACTAACCAAACACCCGAGGAAGAGAATTCTCAATACCATTGGCTCACCCTATGCAGTGTTCCATCTCCACTTTTGGCCATCTCTGATGCTTCAGAGGAAGAAGACCCAAAAAACCCAACCCAGAATACATTAGGGGAAAAAATCCCCTTCCTGGTCCAGAGGTGTCCGCCTGAAGCATGATACGGTTAGGAACATAAGACACGAACCAGAAGAGACCCCCCAGACCAAACCACCACAGGTAATTCTGGTTTCAGAGTAGCAGCCGTGTTAGTCTGTATCTGCAAAAAGAACAAGAATACTTGTGGCACCTTAAAGACTAAAAAATTTATTAGAGCAGAAGTTTTCGTGGGCTACAGCCCACTTCATTGGATGCATAGAATGGAACATATAGAAAGAAGATATATATATATAGATAGATAGATAGATAGATACATACATACATACAGAGAAGGTGGAAGTTGCCATAGAAACTGTAAGAGGCTAATTAATTAAGATGAGCTATTATCAGCAGGAGAAAAAAACTTTTGTAGTGATAATTAGGATGGCCCATTTAGACAGTTGACAAGAAGGTGTGAGGATACTTAACATGGGGAAATAGATTCAATATGTGTAATGATCCAGCCACTCCCAGTCTCTATTCAAACCCAAGTTAATGGTATCTAGTTTGCATATTAATTCAAGCTCAACAGTTTCTCATTGGAGTCTGGTTTTGAAGCTTTTCTGTTGCAAAATTGCTACCCTTAAGTCTTTTACTGAGTGGCCAGAGAGATTGAAGTGTTCTCCTACCAGTTTTTGAATGTTATCCCTCTGATGGTTAGAAATCTTCTAGTTTCCAGTCCTAAGTTTATTCATTGCCAGTTTATACCATGTACCAACATTCTTCTTTAACTTAAATAGCTCTCCACCCTCCATAGCACACAAGGTCAAGGAGGAGATTCCAGGCCCAAGGGGTGATGTGACAAAAGTTATGGTGTCTCCACGGGAGCAGGAGACCCAGAGAGGGACACGGGGCATTGATTTTCCTTCATTACAAGATATTACTGTATGTTGAGAATGAAAATGTCAGCCCAGAGCTAAGTGTTAGATTATTTGTCTACAGACAACACAGGAATGAAAAAGAGAGAATGTAAAGAGGACAGCAAAGCAATTAATGTCATCTGATGCCAAGGTTAAAGGCTGTTCGGGACTGAGCCAATGCCCACTGAGGTCAGTAGAAAGACCCCCATTGACATCAATAGGCTTTGGATCAAACCTTTAATTTCCCTCCATTCTCTGTATTCCAGAATGCAAATAACAAAGAGCAAAACTTACTGTATATGAAAGAACTCACACTTGTGGGAGGCAGAATTTGGGCCTTAGTGCCAGGTGGTCAGCTGGCAGCACGCTGCTCTGTAAAGCTGGCATGATCGCTGTTCTTTCCTTATCGAAATGTCAATACATTCTCGTTGCCTTTTGAGTGTTCCCTAGGAAAGTACACACTGGTGACTGGGATGGAGTGAGAGTCATGAGTTCCACAGTGCTAAGATATGGTCATTCAGGAAAGGTCCTGAGGAGAAGTCAGGAACACTGGCAAACGTACCCACTATTTTTCTGTGGTTACCTTTGTCATTGGAGAAGACTTTTTTTAAACCTACAAATGGCAGTTAGGTGCTTAATTCCCACTGGAAGCTGTAGAATCAATGGGAGTTAGGCATTTAAGGCCCAAACTAAACTGGGAAGAAAGGTAAGCAGCAGGATACGGACCCTGGACTTCAGGAAAGCAGACTTCGACTCCATCAGGGAATGGATGGCCAGGATCCCCTGGGGGACTAACTTGAAGGGGAAAGGAGTCCAGGAGAGCTGGCTGTATTTCAAGGAATCCCTGTTGAGGTTACAGGGACAAACCATCCCGATGAGTCGAAAGAATAGTAAATATGGCAGGCGACCAGCTTGGCTTAATAGTGAAATCCTAGCGGATCTTAAACATAAAAAAGAAGTTTACAAGAAGTGTAAGGTTGGACATATGACCAGGGAAGAGTATAAAAATATTGCTCGGGCATGTAGGAATGAAATCAGGAGGGCCAAATCTCACCTGGAGCTGCAGCTAGCGAGAGATGTCAAGAGTAACAAGAAGGGTTTCTTCAGGTATGTTGGCAACAAGAAGAAAGCCTAGGAAAGTGTGGGCCCCTTACTGAATGAGGGAGGCAACCTAGTGACAGAGGATGTGGAAAAAGCTAATGTACTCAATGCTTTTTTTGCCTCTGTCTTCACTAACAAGGTCAGCTCCCAGACTGCTGCGCTGGGCATCACAAAATGGGGAAGAGATGGCCAGCCCTCTGTGGAGATAGAGGTGGTTAGGGACTATTTAGAAAAGCTGGACGTGCACAAGTCCATGGGGCCGGATGAGTTGCATCCGAGAGTGCTGAAGGAATTGGCGGCTGTGATTGCAGAGCCATTGGCCATTATCTTTGAAAACTCGTGGCGAACCGGGGAAGTCCCGGATGACTGGAAAAAGGCTAATGTAGTGCCAATCTTTAAAAAAGGGAAGAAGGAGGATCCTGGGAACTACAGGTCAGTCAGCCTCACCTCAGTCCCTGGAAAAATCATGGAGCAGGTCCTCAAAGAATCAATCCTGAAGCACTTGCATGAGAGGAAGGTGATCAGGAACAGCCAGCATGGATTCACCAAGGAAAGGTCATGCCTGACTAATCTAATCGCCTTTTATGATGAGATTATTGGTTCTGTGGATGAAGGGAAAGCAGTGGATGTATTGTTTCTTGACTTTAGCAAAGCTTTTGACACGGTCTCCCACAGTATTCTTGTCAACAAGTTAAAGAAGTATGGGCTGGATGAATGCACTATAAGGTGGGTAGAAGTCTGGCTAGATTGTCGGGCTCAACGGGTAGTGATCAATGGCTCCATGTCTAGTTGGCAGCCGGTGTCAAGTGGAGTGCCCCAGGGGTCGGTCCTGGGGCCGGTTTTGTTCAATATCTTCATAAATGATCTGGAGGATGGTGTGGATTGCACTCTCAGCAAATTTGCGGATGATACTAAACTGGGAGGAGTGGTAGATACGCTGGAGGGGAGGGATAGGATACAGAAGGACGTAGACAAATTGGAGGATTGGGCCAAAAGAAATCTGATGAGGTTCAATAAGGATAAGTGCAGGGTCCTGCACTTAGGATGGAAGAATCCAATGCACCGCTACAGACTAGGGACCGAATGGCTAGGCAGCAGATCTGCGGAAAAGGACCTAGGGGTGACAGTGGATGAGAAGCTGGATATGAGTCAGCAGTGTGCCCTTGTTGCCAAGAAGGCCAATGGCATTTTGGGATGTATAAGTAGGGGCATAGCGAGCAGATCGAGGGACGTGATCGTTCCCCTCTATTCGACATTGGTGAGGCCTCATCTGGAGTACTGTGTCCAGTTTTGGGCCCCACACTACAAGAAGGATGTGGATAAATTGGAGAGAGTCCAGCGAAGGGCAACAAAAATGATTAGGGGTCTAGAACACATGACTTATGAGGAGAGGCTGAGGGAGCTGGGATTGTTTAGCCTGCAGAAGAGAAGAATGAGGGGGGATTTGATAGCTGCTTTCAACTACCTGAAAGGGGGCTCCAAAGAGGATGATTCTAGACTGTTCTCAATGGTAGCAGATGACAGAACGAAGAGTAATGGTCTCAAGTTGCAGTGGGGGAGGTTTAGATTGGATATTAGGAAAAACTTTTTCACTAAGAGGGTGGTGAAACACTGGAATGCGTTACCTAGGGAAGTGGTAGAATCTCCTTCCTTAGAGGTTTTTAAGGTCAGGCTTGCCAAAGCCCTGGCTGGGATGATTTAACTGGGAATTGGTCCTGCTTCGAGCAGGGGGTTGGACTAGATGACCTTCAGGGGTCCCTTCCAACCCTGATATTCTATGATTCTATGCCATCTCCCCCGTTGTCACCATCAGGGACATTCTCTCTCTTCATGCCATCTGTCACTGTTGCTTCTGTACTGGGGTTAGTTAAATGACCCCTATTGTCAGCAGGAGAGTGGTGGGAAACACATGCACATTTCTCATATGCTTTCCCCTTAGTCTGATTTGAGTGTCTCATTTTTCACACTTACAGAAGGAACCAGATCTCTGAGGTGAAATCCTGGCCCCACTGAAGTCAATAGGGGTTTTGCCATTGTCTTTACTCGGGCCTGGATTTCATTGTGGTTTTTAACTCTCTCCCACCATGATTTCTGTCTTGTGGGGTGCACAATTCTGAACAACTCAAAATGTACAAATTTGAAACAGAACAAGGAGACTTGGCTACCAAAACCTCCCACATGGGTTCCTGCCCTGTCCAAACTTGTGTCCTCCATGTAACTGTCAGCTGTACCACAGCCGTTGTCAGTACAACTCTTCTGCGATAATGTTTGCTTAAGCAGAGTTAACAATGATGTGCCATGCCCAACACAAACACATGATAACATCCTATCTCTGTGTGTAAAGACCAATAGCTACAGAGGAGGGAATATTTTGAAACAAAAATAGAATATCTCAAATGCTGAGGTTATTTCATTTGATTAAGAATTTCCCAAATTGGTCCAAATTCAGGCAGGGGAAAGTGGAAATTATTTGCATGTGCCTAAGCATTGCTTCTGGAATCCAGCACTGCCAACTGTCTGATACCCTTGGCTGCAGCTTTCCCTGGAAGGGAGGTTCCCTCATGTGGTGGGGCTCTATGGAAAAGGTTGCCTTTTGTAAGCAATCTCCATGGAGCCAGTGGGTTTATGTGGGTACCCCAGGAGAGCAATGGAGACTGCATTGCATTATACTAGCTTGTTTATACAAAATGCAGAATGAACTATGACTTCAAAGGAAAGAAGTATCCTGCCAAAGAGGCTGGTTGTTTATGTAGAATGAGCTCTCTCATGTAGTAGCCAAAATGTAAGAAGTGCAACAGCAACAGAGAGCATGTTATTGCCCTTCTAGCACTAACTACTAATGGATTGGGATTTAGTAGTTTCAAGGTAAATTTCTATTCACATAGAAGCCAGGGAATGGAATTTATATGAGCAAATAAATGGAAACAAAAATCAAACCTGAGCATACAGATTTCCTTGCTTTTCTGCCATATTTGAATTTCATGTACATGTTTGGTGGCTGATGATCACTTGGATAGAGACAAATTTGTTTTATTTCTCTCCCTGCAGCTTGTTCACTAAAATTCTGTTTTTACTGTAGGAGCCAGCATTGTGCTGCATTCTGACAACAGCACAGAAAAAAAGTACCACATCAGACACATACCAGCTGTCCCTTACAGTCCCTGTTCCCCTGCATCAAAACCTGGCACTTACCCTTTTTTCTTGGGAGATAATTGTTATGTAAAGCCTCTGCTCAATCCAGCAGAATGCGATTGTAAGATTTGTAACATTTCAGTCATTGCTAGTATGATCATTAAGTTCTGTAACCTTTTGCAAACTTTGTAACTTTAGTTATTGTTAGCATAGCCTTTTAAGCTTTGTTACTCTTGCAAGCTTTGTAACCTTTTCAGTTACCACTTGTACAAACCTCCAAGCTTTGCAATACCCCATCACGCAATCAGAGACAGTGTGAACAAGGGAGTGTGTAAGGGAGATAAGGGAGTGTGAACAAGGGAGTGTATGTGGGAGTGGGCAGAGAGGAACTGCAAGGAGACTAGAGCCCAGAGACAGGAGACAGTAATGTAATCTGCCCTGAGAAGGCAATCATGGGGTGCTGTAAAGAAAAGAAGAACCTGGTATGTGTGAAAGGAACGAGGCCTGGGAATGCTTCTCGGTGACGGATACAAAAGGGAAACTCAGTGCACGTGACAGGAGCCACCCAGTTCCAGCACAAGGAAGAAGGCATACACACAAGCCCCCTGTTTCTTGACCTGCTGGCCGGCCCAGATCCGTGACCTCAGGCGGACACACCAGATCTACTATGCTTCAGCTTCTCGGCTTCCTCTGCTGTCTCCGGTAACTCTCCCGCTGTGTGAGTGTGTGGGTGCATGAGGGGATGAATATGATGAATGTGTGCATGCATGAATAAGCCCCATCCCTTTTCTGTTTGATTCACCAGCGGCATTTAATAAAAACAATATAAGTGTAACCCTGGGTTAGTTTCTAGGGAAACTGAGGTAACAATAATGTATTTTCAACAAGACAGTATATTCCAGCTTGATCATATATGTTTAAACTACACACATGGTAAATACAATGGCCAGATCCACCTCTGCATGTAACTCCACTGATTTCCTGGTAGGGTATAGCACTTATCTCCTGTAGGCTTCCTCTACATAATTGAAAAATCCCGGTAATGTGTCTAACACCTTGGTTCATGCCCAACATGCCCAGAAGCTGTATCATCCTACAAATCTACATGACTGCCTTACACTCAAATCAGGCATGTGTTTGCAAATCCCATGGGCACACACCCTGAAAATGTTAGCGCTATGTCTAAATTCTAGAGTGCCTACTTTTAGCCACGCAAGTTCATAATTAGGCGTCTGAATAGGAGACCTAAAATTCAGCCGTGCTGATTACCCACAGCATGGAAGTTGCAGGTGCTCAGCACCTCTGCAAATAAGGGCATTCGTCTGAGTTCCTAGTTATGCATTGAGCTGTACAACTCTAGGCAACAAAGTTTGAAAAGTCTGCCCTTTGTCTTTAAAGCTGACAAATCACCTTTGGAATTTAAACAAATATATTTTTAAAACAGTGAGTTTTTTGGTTTAAGAATGGAGTTGATGTGCCTGTACCTTCGCTTTCTTGCCAGCTGCTTTCAGGAAGTGGTTAGGTTATTTTCTGTAATAGATGTGTGGGGATTTATGTACAGAAATACCATTAGCAATAAAGTGTGCCTGCATGGCTTTCACATTGACCTGAAAGACCTAACTGCTCATTCAGCATTAGAAAGCTATTCAGGCCCAGACTTAAATAGGTTAAGGATCAAAAGAAGAGGAGATGTGCGTCAGTGTGTGGGCTGTGAATGCAACAAGGTTATTAAATGGACACTGGTAGCAGAAGACAAAGTTAGCAATTATCTTTGAGCCATGAGGCCTTTTCCAGGAACAATCTGCACAGAGTAAAAGCTGTTATGCTTAAAAGCAGCAGATAAAGCTAAACTTCTGTTCCATGGTTGTCTGCATTTGCTGCAAGATGACTTATCCCCTTCCTTTAGAGCTGGCAACTAAATGATGAGAGAGAGTCCCCCTGTTTTCACAACTACACACATGTTGGTCAATTCTATTTAGTAGTGTTTCTCGTTATTTTAAAGCTAACAATATCTCCTGTCCTTTGCTTAGCTGGTGATATAAGCTCACCACATTTTCATATTGCACACAGCTTGTTTACACGTAGCTACTGAATCTGCACTTGTGGATGGTAAGAACACCTTAGGTATAAAAATAGTTTTGTTATGAAACACCAGTACATGTGCTGTTGCAAAGAAAATGGTTGTTCTGAAAAAGCATTGTAAGTCAAGCCCATATTTAGCTGAAAGCTGAGCCAAGGAAATGGTTTTCAGATCCAGTTCTCACTTAAATTTAGGGTCAAGGTTGAATTAGGGCTCAGGTTTAGGCTTACATTTCATAGAACCCAACTTTTGTGAGACATGTCATGAGATTTGAGATGAAAAGACTAGATAAATATTATCAGTCTGCAAGCCCCTCACCTTGAAAGATTGGTTTTAAATTGTAGGAAATACTTGAACAGTTGTTCTCAAAGTTGCCACCATCTTGGGCTGCAATCCCATACAAGTAGATGTTCCTCTGAGACTTGGCCTGCACCCAAACCAGTACCTGAAAATAGATCCTTTTTAGTCTGTGATCAAATTCAGAAACAAAGCAATATAGGAGAAGGTGCAGATCCTGGGAGTTGAATGCAAACCCCTTGTCAAGGTTCCTCCCCCACTCTGAACTCTAGGGTACAGATGTGGGGACCTGTATGAAAAACCTCCTAAGCTTATCTTTACCAGCTTAGGTCAAAACTTCCCCAAGGTACAAAATATTCCACCCGTTGTCCTTGGACTGGCCGCTACCACCACCAAACTAATACTGGTTACTGGGGAAGAGCTGTTTGGATGCGTCCTTCCCCCCAAAATACTTCCCAAAACCTTGCACCCCACTTCCTGGACAAGGTTTGGTAAAAAGCCTCACCAATTTGCCGAGGTGACTACAGACCCAGACCCTTGGATCTTAAGAACAATGAACAATCCTCCCAACACTTGCACCCCCCCTTTCCTGGGAAATGTTGGATAAAAAGCCTCACCAATTTGCATAGGTGACCACAGACCCAAACCCTTGGATCTGAGAACAATGAAAAAGCATTCAGTTTCTTACAAGAAGACTTTTAATAAAAATAGAAGTAAATAGAAATAAAGAAATCCCCCCTGTAAAATCAGGATGGTAGATATCTTACAGGGTAATTAGATTCAAAAACATAGAGAACCCCTCTAGGCAAAACCTTAAGTTACAAAAAAGATACACAGACAGAAATAGTTATTCTATTCAGCACAATTCTTTTCTCAGCCATTTAAAGAAATCATAATCTAACACGTACCTAGCTAGATTACTTACTAAAAGTTCTAAGACTCCATTCCTGGTCTATCCCCGGCCAAGACAGACTATAGACAGACACACAGACCCTTTGTTTCTCTCCCTCCTCCCAGCTTTTGAAAGTATCTTGTCTCCTCATTGGTCATTTTGGTCAGGTGCCAGCGAGGCTACCTTTAGCTTCTTAACCCTTTACAGGTGAGAGGAGCTTTCCCCTGGCCAGGAGAGATTTCAAAGGGGTTTACCCTTCCCTTTATATTTATGACACGCCCCCCAAATCTCAGCTAGGGTGAAACACTGGCTGGGATTTCTTCCTGGAGCTCTAGGAAAAACAGAGTTAATAAGACACATGCATCTCTAAATATACTACCAAGTACATAAAGACTAACAATATTTTCCACATCTCAAGGACGATTTTAACCAGTTGATTCTGGGAAACTTTCACGGGAGAGTGCATCAGCCACTTTGTTAGAAGCTCCTGAGATGTGTTGGATGTCGAAATCAAAATCTTGGAGAGTTAAACTCCACCGAAGAAGTTTTTTGTTAGTTTCCTTGACGGTGTGAAGCCACTTCAGTGCAGCATGGTCGGTTTGCAGGTGGAAACGCTGTCCCCAAACATATGGGCGTAGCTTTTCCAGAGCGTAGACAATGGCATAACATTCTTTTTCAGTGACTGACCAGTTGCTTTCCCTCTCAGACAGTTTTTTGCTGAGAAACACTACAGGGTGGAATTCTTGATCAGGTCCTTTCTGCATTAAAACTGCTCCCACACCACGCTCGGACGCATCTGTGGTTACTAGGAACAGTTTATCAAAGTCTGGGGCCCTTAGTACAGGGTCAGACATGAGTGTCGCTTTAAGCTTGTTAAAGGCCTTCTGACACTTTTCGGTCCACTGAACAGCATTTGGCTGTTTCTTTTTGGTTAGGTCTGTCAGTGGGGCAGCGATTTGGCTGTAGTGCGGTACAAATCGTCTGTAATATGGGAAGTGGTACTTGGAGAAGGATTACTAGGGTTTGTTGGGATATTCTGCTGAGCCTTTATCTTCTCCATCTCCTCCACATACTTCCTCTCTTTTTCCTTCTCCTCCAGTTCTTTGTCCCTTGCTTCCATAGCTCTCCTGTGAGCAGCCGCTTGGTGTTGTTCTGCTTCTCTCGCTGCCTCCCTTTCTTGTTCCTTCTTCAGCCGCATGAGTTCTATCTGTCTTTCATGTTCCCTTTGTCTTTCCTCAGCCTGAAATTTGGCTAATTCGAGCTGTAGTCGAGCCGCGGATTTTGTCATTCTAACCTCTCTGTTTTTAACTAACTTTACACCCGAGGTTTAGAAATAAACAAACAAAACTTGGCTGTAAAATTTTGCTGTGCTGGAATAGAATATCTATTCTCTGATAGTGATTGTCAGTCTACAGAAAAAGACAATTCCCTTGTCTCTGCTCTGGGCCCAAATTAAAGCAAAAAACCTCCAACTACTTGGAAACCAATCATTTTGGTCAGGTGCCAGCGAGGCTACCTTTAGCTTCTTAACCCTTTACAGGTGAGAGGAGCTTTCCCCTGGCCAGGAGGGATTTCAAAGGGGTTTACCCTTCCCTTTATATTTATGACACCCCTACTAAATACAAAGAGGTTTCACAGATATAAAGTTAGATGATTTAGTCTTCTCTGTTTCCTACTTAACACAGACCATGAAATTTCTGCATCTAGACCAACAAATTGTGGTTAAACCAGAGCACCTCAGTTTCAGATTTTATGTTCCAGTTTTGCCCCATCACTACAGTTAATACAAGTAGAGTTATGTCATTAGAATTTTTCTACAGAAGATTGAAATGAAACTAGATATAGTATCACCTCAGTGTTTTGAACTGAAGAAACAAAACTTTACTGCTGGGCCTTGAAACACCATTTCATAGAGTGATGGCACCAACAAAGTTAGCTTAGAGACATGCAGTACCTGTAATCAGCTGAGTCATGGAAGTACAAGATATTGTTCATTATGGAAAATAGAGTGCATCTGGGCTCCACAGTGTGTGCCTTTCTGTACAGGTAAGCCGTGTGCAGGAAACTTGACCCCAGGGCAGTGGAATGCAGGAAGGTAAACCAAATACTACCTAATCACTGACTGGGGCACTGCTTGATGGTTGTGAGAGGATTGTTTTCACCATTTGGGCTATTAAGCCAGCAATATTCACCTACACTGGCATCGTAATAGTGGAGATTGGCATGGTGGTAAGCATTGCCTGAAGCAAGAGTAATCCAACAGGCTATAATAATGCCTATGCACCATTTAGAGTACTTTTGTGTGTGGGTGGGAGGTGTTACAATTATGCTAAGTAGACAACACATTGATTGCCGTGCCAGATTTCTCAAGTGTGAACAAGGCCATAGATATTTAATACAGGCTTTTTCTGACAAACCATACAAAAGAGCAAACTACTCAATCTTTGTACTAATAAATACAGCTTGAGGTATATAATTAGCAATCTAGAGAAGATGATTGCAAGTGAACTGCCATAAAAGCTACATTGCTACTATGAATAATGCTGTCATTTTTATTATTTTCATAATACGTGACATTTGTTCATGAAGGTATTTTTGAAAGGGAGTGCTTTTTATGATAATTATATACATATTTCAATCTGGGAAGTTAGTAAACTCCTTTAGATACTATATAATATGTGTCAGACCTTCAAAGATGAGCACAATCATTTGTGTATGCAAAATACTGCAGTTGTGTGCAATTTTTTTTCACATGTACATAACACCAGTGGCTATGTGCATATGCAAAGATATTATTTATGTGCACAGACTAGGCACATGCAGTTGTGCACATGCAAATATGTACATACATCTTTAGAAAAAGTACTCTTCTATATACAGAGGAATTGCTTTACTCATTACTGAAATGAAATCACCTCTGAAATTAAATGCTACAGAAGTTTGTTCTCTATGAGGATCATGTGGCTGGGCTTTTGGGCCCTGAAGAGCCCAGGTGATACATATCTGTGTGTCTCTGAAGATCATCTGGGCTAAGCCCCAATGTTTGAATGGTTAATCCCTCCCATTAGCAAGGGAGAGGAGCTATACAAGATATACCTGAAAATGGAAGCTCAGCCCAATCTGCAAAACTATCCAGTTTGAATATCTCCAACCATCTGAAGAAGACAGAACTAAATTGGTGGTTGCTCCAGCAAAAGTGAGCATGACTTAGAATCATAGAATCATAGAATATCAGGATTGGAAGGGACCTCAGGAGGTCATCTAGTCCAACCCCCTGCTCAAAGCAGGACCAGTCCCCAACTAAATCATCCCAGCCAGGGCTTTGTCAAGCCTGACCTTAAAAACTTCTAAGGAAGGAGATTCCACCACCTCCCTAGGTAACGAATTCCAGTGTTTCACCACCCTCCTAGTGAAAAGGTTTTTCCTAATATCTAACCTAAACCTCCCCCACTGCAACTTGAGACCGTTACTCCTTGTTCTGTCATCAGCTACCACTGAGAACAGCCTAGATCCATCCTCTTTGGAACCCCCTTTCAGGTAGTTGAAAGCAGCTATCAAATCCCCCCTCATTCTTCTCTTCCACAGACTAAACAATCCCAGTTCCCTCAGCCTCTCCTCATAAGTCATGTGTTCCAGTCCCCTAATCATTTTTGTTGCCCTCCGCTGGACTCTTTCCAATTTTTCCACATCCTTCTTGTAGTGTGGGGCCCAAAACTGGACACAGTACTCCAGATGAGGCCTCACCAATATCGAATAAAGGGGAATGATCACGTCCCTCGATCTGCTGGCAATGCCCCTACATATACATCCCAAAATGCCATTGGCCGTCTTGGCAACAAGGGCACACTGTTGACTCATATCCAGCTTCTCTTCCACTGTAACCCCTAGGTCCTTTTCTGCAGAACTGCTGCTGAGCCATTCGGTCCCTAGTCTGTAGCGGTGCATGGGATTCTTCTGTCCAAAGTACAGGACTCTGCATTTGTCCTTGTTGAACCTCATCAGATTTCTTTTGGCCCAATCCTCCAATTTGTCTAGGGCCCTCTGTATCCTATCCCTACCCTCCAGTGTATCTACCTCTCCTCCCAGTTTAGTGTTATCTGCAAACTTGCTGAGGGTGCAAACCACACCATCCTCCAGATCATTTATGAAGATTTTGAGCAAAACCGGTCCGAGGACCGACCCTTGGGGCACTCCACTTGATACCGGCTGCCAACTAGACATGGAGCCATTGATCACTACCCATTGAGCCCGATGATCTAGCCAGCTTTCTATCCACCTTATAGTCCATTCATCCAGCCCATACTTCTTTAACTTGCTGGCAAGAATACTGTGGGAAACGGTGTCAAAAGCTTTACAAAAGTCAAGGAACAACACGTCCACCGCTTTCCCCTCATCCACAGAGCCAGTTATCTCATCATAGAAGGCAATTAGATTAGTCAGGCATGACTTGCCCTTGGTGAATCCATGCTGACTGTTCCTGATCACTTTCCTCTCCTCTAAGTGCTTCACAATTGATTCCTTAAGGACCTGCTCCATGATTTTTCCAGGGACTGAGGTGAGGCTGACTGGCCTGTAGTTCCCAGGATCTTACTTCTTCCCTTTTTTAAAGATGGGCACTACATTAGCCCTTTTCCAGTCATCCGGGACCTCCCCCGATCGCCATGAGTTTTCAGAGATAATGGCCAATGGCTTGGCAATCACATCCGCCAACTCCTTTAGCACTCTTGGACGCTAGCACATCCGGCCCCATGGACTTGTGCTCGTCCAGCTTTTCTAAATAGTCCCTAACCACTTCTTTCTCCACAGAGGGCTGGTCACCTCCTCCCCATGCTGTGCTGCCCAGTGCAGTAGTCTGGGAGCTGACCTTGTTCGTGAAGACAGAGGCAAAAAAAGCATTGAGTACATTAGCTTTTTCCACATCCTCTGTCACTAGGTTGCCTCCCTCATTCACTAAGGGGCCCACACTTTCCTTGGCTTTCTTCTTGTTGCCAACATACCTGAAGAAACCCTTCTTGTTACTCTTAACATCTCTTGCTAGCTGCAACTCCAGGTGTGATTTGGCCTTCCTGATTTCACTCCTGCATGATCGAGTAATATTTTTATACTCTTCCCTGGTCATTTGTCCAATCTTCCACTTCTTGTAAGCTTCTTTTTTGTGTTTAAGATCAGCAAGGATTTCACTGTTAAGCCAAGCTGGTTGCCTGCCATATTTACTATTCTTTCTACACATCGGGATGGCATTTGACATTTGTTATGTGGAGACAGAAGTTTCACCTAGTAATATATCCTCTTGAGCCTAGATCCACAAAGGTACTTAAGCACTGCAATGCTGGGCATTGTGTTGCCTAACTCTAGATGCCTAGAAAATTACAGGCACAATATTGTGATCCACCAAGACTGAGTTAAGCACATAGGTTCCTTATGCGATGAATGGGGAGAGATAGGAACCTTACAATGTGATCCACAAAGCCAGCATGCTAGACAGGGAGCCATCTATAATGGTGACCAAAGAGGTGTGGTGCTAAGCCCCACCCTGAGGTGGGTGCCTATTTCTGCTTAGAGAGCCACAAACTCGGGGAAGATAGGCATTCATGCAGAGCTTAAAATATAGGAGGCGCTCCCTTAGATCCTTGAGCCTAGTGGTTAGGACACTCACCTGGGGTGTGGAGATCACTGATTCAAAGCCCCCCGACACCTGATGAGGAGAAGGGATTTGAACAGGAATCTGTCACCTCTCAGCTGAGTACCTCAACCACTAGGCTAAAGGTTATAAAGGAGCACTTCCTCCCTTCCCCTCCCAACAGCAAGTCTGTGTGAACTCTCAGGAGGTGCCAAATCTGGTAGGTTTCCTTAGAGGCTGCCTACCTTGTCAGGCCCCACATGTGACTTAGGCAGCTGAATGTCTAGCATCCCTAGTTTGTGAATGGCTCTGGAGCTTAGGTGGGAGATAGGCATCTGGACGTCTAACATGAGGCTGCAGTGCGCATGCTCAGAGGCAGAAACATAGAGGCAGAGGGAACTTTTACTGCAAAAACTTAGGTGCAGTGAGTTTAGGCACCTACAGCATTCAACAGGAGTTTTTCGGGTTACAGTGGAGCCTAAAACTGGAACTTAGGCATCTCAGCCTGAGACTTAGGCCTGGTCTACACTGGGGAGAGGGGAGGCGAGCTAAGATAGTCTAAGTTACACAACTTCAGCTACAAAAATAGCATAGCTGAAATCTACATACTTAGAGCTACTTACCGCAGTGTCTTCACTCCAGTAGGTCTACTGCTGATGCTCCCAAATTAACTCCACCTGCACTTCTAGCTCCGGGGGAGTGTCGGAGTCGACGGGAGAGCGCACGGTGGTCAATTTATTGCATCTTCCCTAGATGCAATAAATCGACCCCTGCTGGATCGATCGCTCTGGAGGTAAGTGTAGATATGCCCTTAGATACCCAAGTCTGGATTTAGGCACCAGAGTAGCTTTGTGGATCCCACCCTTGGTGCTTTCAAAGGACCAGTTTCACAAAGCTAAGTATAAGTATGCTCCAGATCAGCAGGGAGACACAGAAAAATGTATCTCATAACTGGAAACTGTTTAAGAAGATTTTACTAGATGCCACAATTGATAAAAGAAGGCTGCACTGGTTAAAAAACCAGTCTGGCTTAGAATGAAAACAGCAATAAAAATAAAATATATAACAAGGGGAAGTAGATACCCATGACTAAAAATTAGAAGCTAGAAATTGTAGAAAATTAATTAAAATTAAAAAGGAAACAAAAGGACACAAGGAGAAATCTATAGCCAGAAGAGTTAAAGACATTAGGAAGATGTTTTGTTTTGTTTTGTATTGTTTTTTTAAACTATATCGAGGAACAAAAGGAACCCTAAAAAAGGTATAGGTCCATTAATAGATGGAAATGGTAGAATTGTCAACAGAGAAGAAAAAGGGAAAAGTGTTTAATAAATATTTGCTATGTATATGGGGAAAAGCCAGATGATGCAGTCATATCCGATGATGATGAAATACTTTCCATTACAACAATAACTCAGGAGGATGCTAAGCAGCAGCTACTAAAATTAGTCATCTATACATTAGTAGATCTGGATGACTTTTATCCGAGTTTTAAAAGACCTGACTGAGGAACCCTCTGGACTTATTAATGTTGATTTTTTAAAATAAGTTTGGGAGCACTAGGGAGTTTCCAGAGGACTGGAAGAAAGCTAATATTGTGCCAGTATTTAAAGAGGGTAAACGGGATGACCAGAGAAAGTATAGGCCTGCCAGCCTGACTTTAATCCTGGGAAAAATAATGAAACAGCTGATACGGGACTCTATTAGTAACGAATTAACAGAGGATAGAATAATTAAAATAACATGGGTTTATAGAAAATAGATACCATCAAACTAGGTTGATATCTTTTTTTTTTTAATGAGATTACAAGTTTGGTTGATAAAAGTAATGTTATTGACATAATGTACTTAGACTTCTGTAAGGCATTTGACAATATTTTTATTAAGAAATTAGAATAATACAAAATCAACATTGCACATATAAAATGAATTAAAATCTGAATAAGTTATAGGGCTCAAACTGTAATTGTAAATAGAGAATCATTACTGAGCGATGTGTTTCTAGTAAGATCCCATAGGGATTGATTCTTGGCCTATGTTTAGTGGGTTTTTTATCAATGACCTGGAAGAAAACATAAAATGATTACTCACAGAGTTTGCAGATGACCCAAAAATTGGGAGAATGCTAAATAATGAAGAGAGCAAGGCATTGATACTGAGCCATCTGGATTGCGTGGTAAGCTGGAAGCAAACAATGTACATTTCAGGTCACACATCTAGGAACAAAGAATATAGGCCATAATTACAGGATAAGGGATGCTATCCTAGGAATCATAGAATAGAATCATAGAATATCAGGGTTGGAAGGGACCTCAGGAGATCATCTAGTCCAACCCCCTGCTCAAAAGCAGGACCCATACCCAATTAAATCATCCCAGCCAGGGCTTTGTCAAGCCTGACCTTAAAAACTTCTAAGGAAGGAATGACTCCGAAAAGGACTTAGGAGTCATGTGGCATAATCAACTGAACACAGGCTCTGAGTATAATGCTGTGACCAAAGGGGCCAATGTGATCCTTGGATGCATAAACAGGGAATTGTCAAGTAGATGTAGAAAGATTATATTACCTCTGTATCTGGCACTGGTGTTACCTCAACTGGCATACTGTGTCCAGTTCCAGTGTCTACAATTCAAGAGGGATGTTTATATGTTGAAAAGGGTTCAGAGAAGAGCCACGAGAATGATTAAATGACTGGGAAACATTCCTCATAGTTGTAAACTGAATTGTGCTCTTGAGTCTATCAAAAAGAAGGTTATTGGGTGATTTGATCATAGTCTCTATAAGTAACTACATAGGGAACAGAAATTGATAACATAAGGCTCTTCAGTTTGTCAGACAAAGATATAACAAGATCCAATTGCTGGAAGTTGAAGCTAGGCACATTCATATTACAAATTAGGTACAAATTATTAACAGTGTGGGTAATAGACCATTGGAAGAATATATCAAACATCATGGTAGAATCTCCATCACTGGCAATTTTTAAATGAAGATTAAATAAAGAGAGATGCTCTAGTTCAGAAATTAATTCAGGGAAGTCCTGTGTCTTGTGTTTAGCAAGATGATCACAGTCGTCCCTTCCAGCCTTAAAATCTATGGAGTTATGTAAACAATAGGGGAAAAGAAATGAAAGCTGGCTTACCCTGCTGGAGCAAAGAATGAATTATAGTCATGGTGATTATAATAGTTCAACTGAAAGCTGTCCAGGACATTGAGATTAAAACCCCTCTTTCTGCAGTAGATTCCAAGGAGTCTTTTTAAGATTGGGAGTGGCCAGGGCCTCAGGTTTATGTACAGATTTATTGTTGGTTTGTTTTAATTACAGTTTGTGTTTGAACTTTTGTGCATTTCCCCCCTTTGATTCTGTGATTACGCATTACTGGGGGGAAATGGAAAGGTTTTTAATGAAGACTTTTTTTCAAAAAGAAAGTTTTACAAAGGGTCACTTTGTTGTTTCACATCTTACTTCATACTTGTTTCTATGTTAATTAAAATAACAAGGTGTGAGTACCGTTCTGTGTGGCAGAGTAGATGTCAGTCATTATTAGTTTGTGGCCCCAGGTGTTAATTTTCTGTTAACAGAGGCTTGTGGTTAAAGCAAAGTACTTTGGTGGTGGTGATTTTAATCTTCCTTGTAAGCAAGAGGTGTTTGTTGCTGAGACCTTTGCTCACAAGCTTCACATAGGACAACTACTAATGAGTGATAATGAATATTCTCCTTCAGCTTAAGTGGCAGAACTGCTGCTTTGGGATCTACCAGGCCTCACTTTTGTGCCACTGACTCACTGTGTGCAAGGAAAGGTTCTGATCCTACACTTACTTCAGTTGAACTAGTCATGTGAGTGAAGGCTACTAGAAAGGGTCCAAACTGACCTGTGAATAAACAGTTTGCCCAACCAGGGGATTGGGGGCATTGTGGAAGTGACTTGCCCCAATGGGAGGAAAACAAGGCTCAATGCCTTACAAGGCTCCCCAACATGCCTCTGTGCTAGTCAATATTAGGGTGGGGGTAGGGGACTAGGACCATGTCCCTGCCTTCGCCAGGTTCCTTTGGGGATGGCGTGCACCTCCCTCAGAGGTCCTAGCAGGGACTGCAATTCTGGCAGGCCCTCATGCAGTATAAAAGAGGGGAAGGATTTTTGCACCCTACCCCACCCACAAGTTTATCTGCACATGAGCCAGACATTCCCTGCCCCTTGGCTGTATTTATTTACCGTAACATTAACGTTACGAGATTAACACTGGTGCAAATTCCACACTAAACCCTCAGTGCAGAGATTACATTTGTAAAGAGCTAAATAGTTTAGTCTGGAAACACTCAATGGGGTTTCTTATAAGTTATATACTTAAATTATATACAATAAATTGTATAAATGTGATAAATAGTCTAGTGTTAAAGAAAATCTTGCAAGCAAATAACATTAAACCATCAGATTTATCTCTGCCTCTGAGAAACTCCCATCTACTTTGCTAAGGTAACTTGAATTCTGCTTGGTACTATAACAGATCCATTAGATGACTTGCATTAGATGATTTGTAATTAAAAGCTTCCATCTAAGTTTACAAAAAGAAAAGGAGTACTTGTGGCACCTTAGAGACTAACCAATTTATTTGAGCATGAGCTTTCGTGAGCTACAGCTCACTTCATCAGATGCATCCGATGAAGTGAGCTGTAGCTCACGAAAGCTCATGCTCAAATAAATTGGTTAGTCTCTAAGGTACCACAAGTACTCCTTTTCTTTTTGCGAATACAGACTAACATGGCTGTTACTCTGAAACCCATCTAAGTTTAAAAAGTCACTTTCATATTCAAGGGAGATGCACATCTGGGGCCTGAACCTGCTTCCAAATGGGGCGAAACTCCCATTGATTTTAGCAGTATAGGATTGGGATATTGAAGACCAGTACTGTTCCCTTTCAATCAATGGCAGAACTATTAGAGACTTCAACTGGAGCAAGATCAGATGGTTAGAATTGTGACACAGGTGGGAATGTGTGTGTGTGTGTGTAACAAATGGGTGTGTGTGTGTATATCGAATGGTGCAATGGTTTTATATTCTGTTCAGGTTAGCTCTAAAAGTTTTGATGCATTTCTACACCAGTTCTGGACATTCTGGCTGTCAAATATGGGGCTGGAAACCTCACAAGATCTAATTTTTTTTTCTTATGAGGTCTTTGGTATTCCTAGCTTCTATTGAGATGAAAATATATCAAGTCTCTGGGGAGGTATTTTGACACTTCTGTTTCCAGCACCAGTCAGGAGCTGGAAGAACATAGAAATGTGGGAGAAGAAGGAGAAGGAGAAGATGTTGTTGTTGTTGTCGTCCTCAAGCCAGTCCTCCCATTCCTAATGTGGATCTTCAGCGTGAATTGTGATGTGGCATGCTGGTTACACTATATGTTAAGGATAAAGTATACATCTCAACGTTCATGCATTGAATCCATGGCTTCAGCAAAGCCTATGCTGTTTGTACAGCATGCATTGAAAATTCTTGCTTAATGAAGTTTTTGCTTCCGTTGCTATGGTCCCCATCATCATAGTTAATTCATTGCCGGAAAAGAGAAAAGCAGAGAAATTAGAGGCCTGTTGTCATGGCGTAGGTAACACAAAGCTAATGAGAATATGAGACTGACACAAAGGAGGAACAAATATAAACCTATCACTCTTGGTCTCAGGTTACTTAGTACTTCAGGAAAAACAAGAAAGTTCCTGAGAAAAGGGAAATAAAGCAATATCCTAAATAATGTACTCTGATAAATGGTGGAAAAAGATGAACATTAACTTAACTCAATTATTTCTATAAACCCTGTGTTTAATAAGTATGTGGAAGTCAGTTTTAACTATTAGGTAACTTATAAGCAGCAATCAGTTATTTGCAACCATACTTTAGAAAGGCTTCAGTTCCTCTGTAGGATCTCAAGTTATGGATTACCAACAAGCCTTCCCCTGTTTAAGATGTTTTGGTTTTACACAAGGCTTTTCACACGCAGGGCCAGTGCAACCACTAGGCGAACTAGGCAGTCACCTAGGGCGCCAAGTGGTTGGGGGCGGCCAAAAGCGTGCTCCGGGGAGGCGGTGGAGTGGAGGTGAGCTGGGGCAGAGGACCACCGGGAGGGCCGCCTGCAGCAAGTAATGGGGCAGGGGTGGCGCACAGGGGAGCTGCTCCCCGCCCCAGCTCACCTTTGCTCTGCCTCCTCCTCTGAGCACGCCGCCTCGCTCTCCTTCTCTTCCTCCCAGTCTTGCGTGCCAAACAGTTGATTGGTGCTGCAAGCCTGGGAGGCGGGAGAAGCAGCGGCGTCGGCAGCATGCTCGGGGAGGGGGCGGAGCAGAGGTGAGCTGGGGAGGGGAGTTGCCGCACGGCTCCCCGAGGGGAGAGAGGGTGGCAGGAAGCCTCAGGGGGTGGGGAGCTGCTGTAGGGGGGGTGCTTCAGGGTGGAGGGGCGGTGGCGGGGAGCCGCCGCAGGGTGGGCGCCTCAGGGCGGAGGGTGGGTGCAAGGTGGAAGTTTCGCCTAGGGCACAAAACATCCTTTCACTGGCCCGGTTCACACGGGTAGCTTACAATGCACTCTAAAGCAGTAAGTTAATTATCTTAATAGGAAGGACACATATTAACAGGATCTTCATATTGTTTGTTATTTATTTATTTATTTATTTGTATTACAGAAACCTCAGCCAAGATTGGGGCTCCATTGTGCTGAGTGTTGTGCAAACACATAATGAGAGAGTCCCTCACAAAGAGTTTACAATCTACAGACAAAGAGTGGGAAGAGAACCGGAGGCAGAGAGGTGAAGTGAATTATCCAAGGTCACACAGCAAGTCTGTGAGAGAACCAGGAATAGAAACCAGTTCTCCTGGCTCCCTGTTCAGTGCCCTGTCTACTACTTATGGTGAAAAGTGTTGCAGACAATACCAAAGAAACCCTACTCAAGAGAACCTTATTCGGTGACAGCTGTGCATCCCCATTGACTCTCTTCAGTATACAGTTGTGCTGTTATAGAAACTCTTTCCTCATATGCGTTTTTGGTGCTGGCCCTTTAAATATGACAGACATGCAACAGCCACCCAAAAATGGCCATTTAAGCAACGGGCAATTTGCTTCTTTTTCTGGCTGAAATAATCAATACATTTGGCCCAGCTGAATTTTAGTGAGTATTCTTCCTTATTTTTCGTGAGACAATCTCATTTCCACAGCTCATGCATTGGGCTGCAAGTGTTTAAAGTTCCTCTTCCCCTCAGAATTATGTGAGTTTACATGTCTGCACACAGAGGTGCTCAAACAGTTTTTATAGCGAAGGTGCTGAGAGCCATTGAACCAAACTGTACACCCTGTATATAATGGAAATCTTTTCAAGCCAAGGGTTGCAGCAGCACCCCTAGCACCTGCAGTTCCAGCCCCTATGCACATTAATATTCTATTGATAAAAGCTGTTGTATTCATTATTTTCTCTTTAGAAATGTACATTGATGGCCAATGCTTACAGCACCTGAGCACCTTGCATCAGGTATCCACAAGATTACACAACATGGCAGCTCCTAGACATTCTCAGTATATTATTTGCTGCTGCTGCTGCTGCTTGTTGGAAATGTGACCCCAGCCGTATAATGTTCGTGTCTTCAGTTATTATTTTGAGGTGCTACCAGAATTTTCCTGAGAAATGCAAGCCAGAGGGAAAAAATGGTGATTTTTAATAGTTAAATACCAGCAAAAGATTAACAGAATTTAATGGGATAGGGAAAAAAGGCACTTCTGTAGCCTCAGGGTGTTCCCCCTGCCAAGTATCAAGGGCTTGCTACAAACAATGGAGGTGAGAGAGCTTCTCAAAGAAAAGGTCACAATAATCCTTTAATAATGGAACATGTTAAGCAACCTAAATACAGAGATTGCTTTCAGCTCCCCCTATTATAAATTAATAAGTAACTGCCTAGAAATGTTTCTTGCCTAGAAAAGTCTAGGGTGTCTTACCATGTGGATAATATATATATCATGGGAGTAAATTACTATGTAACAGCCTAAATTTCATGTTTTTACATGGATAAGGCTTTTGCAATCACACGTGATAGCTGGAATTTAGTATTAATAGCTGCAGCTGTAAATCCACTGATGCAAAATTGTCAGCAAGCTGTTCAGTCAGCTCTATTGATAGGGATGTAAAATAAACCGTTTACGGTTGTTATGTAGTGCAAGCTATTTCAGGCTGGTAAAATGCTGAATTTGCTTTTTTTTGAGATCCAGAATATACTGCAAGTCTTGGGAAATACTGACATTTAATGGATGGATCTTTAATATTCGTATTACTGTCATGAAATATTTGATTACCGTCACTCAAGAAGCTGCATTTGATTCTCTCTTGCTTGCCATTTGGCTTGCCATCAGTGAACTGCTATTTATATTTGAAAAACATTCCAATTGGTATGTCAGGTGGGATAATACATTTAGCAAGAGCCAAAGCCTATCACAGTGAGACTGTGTCCACACTGGGGGCAGAACCATGGTAACTGTAAATATGTTTGAAGACTGTTATTGTTAACAGCACCAATAAAGCTGTTCCAGAGTTTAAGTACTCAGTGTGGGCAGGGAATTTTATTTTTCCCCCTACAACTGTGTTAGCCAGCCTATGATATAGACTGCTATAACTCTCTACTAGGTGGGCTAGATTATACCGTTATAACTAGAGCTCGGTGAAATTTTTTGGACAAAACATTTTGCTGAAAAATGCAAATTTGGATACACTGAAACATTTATCTAATTAGCATCATTTTGGAGAATTGTTGTAGTTGAATCAAAGAATTTTTTGGGAAATGTCAAAACGAAATGTTTTGATATGTGCAACTAGAGTCACAAGGGGATTTATTCACTATTCACAAAATCAGAGGTCATGCCTCTCCACTCCTTATACCAAAAATCCCATTGGCTAGGGCACGTGTCTGGGATGTGGAAGACCCAGGTTAAAATCCCTACTCTGGAGCAGGCAGTTGACCTGGGTCTCTTCTCTGCCAGTGAACACCCTAACCACCAAGCTAGGAGGGGTGACAGTTGGGTTTTATTCCCTGCTCCAGTGAATAATTGTACAAAGTGGAACAGCTTCTAAAGGAGGAGAGATTGAGGGAGAACGCCCCCATCCCCGAATATTCTATAGTCTGCTATTAGGGAACTCACACTGGATGAGGAAGATCTAGGTTCAAATTACTGCTCCAAAGCAACGATTTGAACCTGGGTCTCCCACATCCTAGGTGGGTGCCCTGACAACCAAGCTATTGGGTATGGGGGTAACAGCACAGTAATGGTTGGTTTGGAATCTGAACACTGGAAAATTGTGGCGATCAGTTAGATATGGAATAGATACTGCAAATCTCTTAATGACAAAAGGAAATGCCGAGGTTACAGGGAGAAAACTGGATGATTGAAGCATGCAGATTGATAGCTGGAGAGTGGCCATTGTGGCTGAGGAACTCCATATAATAGCCAGAAATAGTAATTTCTTTGTTCACCACAAGTTGCTGTTCACTTCAGTGCCTGGGAGTAGGAGGGAAATTAAGTATCATGAGAAAATAATGACCCTGGTACAATGAATCATTTAAAGTGATTGTAAAAGACCTCTTGGGCCAGGTTCATTCTTAGTGTAATTCCACTGAAGTCAGTGGAGATAAATCTGGCATCAATCTGGCATACTTTGCTTTCTAGATTGTTTTGGAACTATTTTTTACAAAGAGGTACATGTTATTCACAAAGCATGTAAATAAGTTTTAATCCATTTAATAGATGCTGCATGGATTTTGATGACTACAGGCTAATTATTTTATTGTAAGAGCTGGGCAAATACTGAGTATTCATTTGCATTTTTAAATGAATTCACTTTGGCCATGCTTACATCCATTTAGGGCTTGCTTTTCATTGATTGTTCATACATCCTATTTTAGGCTTTATGCTGCCATCCGACACCATAGTATCTGAGCACCTTCCATGTAAAAATCAAGAGCAATAGCGGAGTCCCCAGCATGCAGAAGTAATTACAGAAATCAGATTTTAGTGTGTGCACACAGTTATGCCTGAAAGGAATGAGGCAGGGACTGGCCCTGTCTCTCTGCTCCACATTTTACTATTTTCTTGTTTTGCTTTTTGCAAGTTCCTCCATTTCTAGGCCTTCATTTCTTTAGACCTCCTTTTCTTAGTTTCCTATTCTAGCCAGTTAGATGAATTGCATTTGTTTTATAGGGGGGGGAAAGAGATCTTTATGGGGGGGGGAAGAGATCTCACCCTGTAGGATATAAGTAACTCAATTATTTAAATGAGTTATTCATACCCTAAAGAAGAAAAATAAAGCCTTGTACCCCATTGTGTTTGTTTGGGGAGTGCTATAGCATTTTTCTGCATGGTTTGTCCTGTTGTCCCTATAATTTCTCTTCCCTGCTCCACCCAATATTCTTATCTTCTCTGCATTCCTTACCATCTCACCTCTGCTTACTCTTTCATTCCTTGGTTACTCTTGCTGTTCTTCCTGCTGGCAGACTGCAATGAGAGTCGTGGAAGTACCACAAGAATGGAAGGTGTTTATGATTTTGTTACTTTCAGGGTATTTCACTGACAAACTATAATGTTTGGATCTGGTTCCTTTTTAATGGCCCTTATAGTATCTGGGAAGAGAGGGGGACATGGGGAGAGCTTCCTGCTGGTTTTAAAATTGAATGTTCACCCAGCCCTAGTCACTAATAACTTCCTTGCGCTCTTTATTTCATTAATGAATATAGGGCCTGATTCGGCAAGTGGCCGAGCTTCCCTTTTGATTCTGCTGCAGACAACTAAAAGAGGAACATTCTTCGTGAAATGGAACAAGTCTTCCAAGACTGACTCATGCACATCATTCATCTCAATTAGGTTTGATGTAAAATTATCAGTGCTCTATCTTAAGAATTGACTCTTCTTTCTCAATTACGTGGTCCCATAACGTCTTACAATCATGAACTCTCGTGGAAATCATTTAAAATAGGAACAATGAGAATCAACTACCATTAGCAGGACATTTTACAAGAAATTCAAACTGTTTGTTCATCTCTTCTTGCTCAGCTTTGCTTTTACCCACTTGAAAAATATTCCTGACCAGTCTAAAATGAACACATTTGATTATGAAGCACTCGCAACCTATCGAGAAAAGTGAAAGGAATTATTTTGGTCTAATATGAGTGTCTGATCATTACTGACTGGAAATCTCTTTACTAACATAAGGCATTAATACACGTTACCAAAATTAAAAGTTAGAGCTGGGTGAAAAGAGGAAAAATGTGTTTGCAGGAATGTTTGTGAATTCTGAATTGCATTTTGAATCAGTTATTTTCACATCTTTTTTGTTCTCTTTTGCTAGAGAATAGAGTGACCAAAATTTCTCATGAGTCGGAAGTGAATTTCAGGTCTGCAGGGGAGTGTGTTTAATCAAGAAACAGAAGTCAATTAATGAGAAAACAATTGCTTTATTGCAAAAGCAGTTGTAGTTTATAAAGATGAGGCCAGCCAATCAGGGAACAGGAACAATACCATGTAACTTAAGTAATCAGTCATACAGCTCAGACAGTAAATTCTGAATAGCAAATGCCTTTATTTGTGAATGACCTGTATGCTGGAGTTTTTTTCACAAGCCTATTTTTTGAACACTTTTTTGAATAATGAATACTTGGTAAAAATTGTGAACTTCATGGACAATTAGTAGAAATAGCAGCTAACATCAAATAAGTTGTTTGACATTACAGATTCAACCAGATTCAACAATATTCTGGTTTTCTAAAGTTGGTTCTAATATTAAAATTATATTTTTTTTACTTTTAACTCTTTCTTGCATGTACTGCATTCAGCAGTGAAGGTAAAAATGTGTAGTAAAGAAATACAAGATATACAATACATTTGATAATTTCAAACATTCTGTCATGTTCTCTCAGACAAAAGCACTTAAGCAAATGCCATTCAATCCATGGTAATAGGAAGAAGTATTCTGAACTTTGTATGTTTCAGTTATTGCTTATGTGCTGCAGCAAACAGTGAATTACTGGGTAGCTCTTGTAAACTCTACAATCTGGGAAATATCTTATTTTCAGATTGCAGATCTATTCATTACCATTTGAATTAAGCATTCAGGAAAGCATTTGTGCCTTCAGTAGGGCTTGGGCACATGCTTAGAGGTGTTGCTGAAGAGGAATGGACCCAAGCACATGCTTAAGTGCTTTCCTAAAGGCCCAAACCAAGTCTCATTAAAATCAGAGGCAAAATTCCTTTAGACATCAATAGGACCAGTATTTAACCCTTACAGAATTTACATCAGTGTATTCACTTTAAACGGTAGCTGACAACAAACAAAATTTGATCTCCTTTATTCTTGGTATAGTAAAGGTACTCCATAGCATACTGTGATGATGATATTCTATAGTTGGAAACACTAAGAAATATTATGCAAAACAGGGATTTAAGATTAAAATATGAAGTGTTTTTGTCTGAAGATAGCTTTGTTTTAGCCTTTGACATAAATCCACCAACATTCTTTTTCCAAGATGGAATCAAAACCAGATAGCTCCATTTCTAATTTCTTGGTCCACCTGCCATTTTTTTGCCCCAGACTTTTAGAAATTATGAGGCTTGTGATCATGGTTCACATTTATGCATTTGAGAAGTACATTGGGGAAACTATTGTAGTCCCATTCACACTGCACAGGAATGGGAATCTGGTGACTTGGGTTTTATTCTTGGCTCTGCCATTGATGCACTGTGTGACTTTGGACAAGTTACTTTATCTTGATGTAGATGCATGCATGTAAATGATGTAGATGCATGCTCACCTGTGTAAGGTTGTTTGATCATCCTTGGATCTCAAAGTGTTATAAACCTGGAAATACTTAAGGGCCAAATTCCATTTTCATAGGTACACAAGGTTCCAGTTGAATTCAATGGGGTTGCTATGGAATAAGAGTCAGAGTAGAATTTATCCTGATATGTATGCTTATAGAATCATAGGGTTAGAAGGGACCTCAAAAGTCATTTAGTCTATCCCCTGCCAAGTTGCAGGATTTATTATGGTTAAACCATCCAAGACAGATGGCTATCCAGCTTCCTTTCGAAAACCTCCAGTTAAGCAGCTTCCACAACCTCCTTAGGCAGTCGGTTCCATTGTCCTACTTCTTCTTGATTTTTCTAATGGAGCACTGTTGTACCAGGAAAGCTTATGTGAATGTATATTTTCAAAAAGAGTAGTTGGTAAAAGGATAGTTTTAAGAATTGCATAATGAAAGTTTGATATCGGAATATACATCCAACTGGATCTCATTTATTTTAATTCTGTAATGTTTTGACAGTGACGGTCATCAAAATAAGGCTCCAATCCTGCAAACACTCATTCAGTTTAACGAGACTACTACTCATTTGCATACAATACTCACAGACAGATATTTGCAGGATTGGGACCTGAAGTTGCATTGTACTTGGAGTAAATAAATATTTTTTTTTCTTTACAGCAGTGATATCTTTCTCGTGTTGACAGGGAATCTTCAAGAAATCAAGTGCATTGTATCTTTAAATGTACATTAAGGTTACACAAGGTTTTAATCAAGGCTGAAACTAGCTCAATGTTTTTTCTATTTGTACTGATATTTCTAATAGTGTCCAGCCCATATGTGGCGATCCTGCAGCTCCCATCCAATTAAGAAAACCATTAATATAAAAAGCAAACTGTATAGCAGAATTCCAGGGAATTTGACTGCAGTGTTTAAATAGATGTTTTTCCTTTCTACAGTATTCAGAATGCTAGTAGCGTAGCTGTATTTAGGTTTTTATTTGATGTAAACTCCCAGTCAGACACGTTTCAAGTTGGGGGGGGGGGGCGGAGAGAACCTGGCACGAAAGTTCTGTTTCTTTGAAAACTCTCCAACAGCATGAGTCCAGAGAGGGCTTAATTAAAATGAAGAGAAATATGGAAGGGGAAAAACAAACAAACAAACAAAAAAAACAAAACCACCCCCTTAAATGGCCTGTTTTTGTTCTGGGTTCACAAAATCACCATTTTCAACTGGTCTTCCCAAATCATAAATATTGGCAACTTTCAGGTTTCCATTTTATCCCTCCTGGGCAAATAGCAAGTTCAAAAGCTTTTTGCAATCTAGCTCTGTTCACCAGTGTTTGGGTTTCTGATACAACTGGTACATCTCTAGCAATAAACATTACCATGAAATTAAATTTCAAGGGAACCACATTCAGGCTACACGATTAAACACTGCATAGAATCGGCACCCAGATTCTATGCAGTGTCAGCCAACCAGAGTCAATATTTCTTTAACTTGTATTATACCAAAATGTCCTGGTCACCAGAATGCTCTTCAATACCTATTCTTTTATTTTCTCTTTAGTCCTTTGCCTCCTGGTTTTCATCTGTCATCATCTCTTTAATAGTGGTAACTGGATGGTTGTATTGGCCCAGAGTTAATGCTATCATAATGACCAGGGGATAGAGCAATTAGATAGAATGCCAGGGTTAGTCCGTTAGTTGATAGGCAAGGTGGAGAAGCCATGTAAAATAGATGAATTATACTGAGTTTATCATTCTTAACTGAGGTCTGGTCTACACTGGTGCGGGGGGAATCAATCTAAGTTATGCAACTTCAACTATGTGAATAATGTAGCTGACGTCGACATACTTAGATCTACTCACCATGGTGTCTTCACTGCGGTAAGTTGAAAGCTGACGCTGTCCCATCAACTCTGCCTGCGCCTTGAGCCCTGGTGGAGTACATGAGTCAACAGCAGAGCGCACGGTGGTCGATTTATCGTGTCTAGACTAGATGCAATAAATCGACCCTCACTGGATCGATTGCTGCCCGTCGATCCAGCAGGTAATGTAGACAAGCCCTAAGTAACATACATGTACTATTAAGTCTTCCTGGAGCTGAGTGTCTTCTCATATCAGTGACATGGTGTTATTCCATTGGCTAATAGAGAGTTGCTTTTGATTTACAGTGGTGTAAAAGACAGGAGAATCAGGCACTCTGAATTTGCTCTGTCAGTTGTTCTCTTGTGGTACTGTTGATTAGACATGACAAAACTTACCTGACTACCTACAGGTACTGTACAAACACCCATAAGTAGGGCAAACAGAAAGCTGTGCCCCAGCCATTTCCGCAGACTTTGCTGTTTTAATGGGAAATGAATTTCTGGTGTCTCTATGCCTCTTATTCCACTGCCTTCGTGCATAGCACTTTTGGCAGTTTCTCAGTTCAGTGTCTCCCCAATCATAAACAAATTGGGGTGGAAATGTACTATGGAATAGGCACTCAAAATGAGGATGAAATTGTACAAAAGCCAGACAAAGGAGCAAGCTAGGACATCCCTGCTTCTCCAATGACCTTTCCTCACTGCGTGAGTTGCTTCCCACTCCTTGCCTTCTTACACCCAGTACCATCCACAGTAAAATCTCCTATGGGAGAAGTTTAAGGCAAATGGATATGAATAGCCAATAGTGGATGAAAACTACCTCTGCCTCCCAGTCTTCTTTCATGAGGAAACACAATCTCATACCCAGAAGCTGGATTCAGGAACTGGCATTTACAATGGGCATGTGCATATAACTAAGGGAAGGAAGATATAGTATGATAGACCCCTACACGTTAACTATTAATACAAATATTTTAGAGACATGGTTGCAAAGTTCCCTGATTCCCTGATTCTGGAAATATAAATCAGTGGACTCTTGCAGTTACTTCTGTGGCTTTTCAGAGGCTCTGCCTGTACATATTACCTTCCTCTTCATTCAAAAACGCTCCTACTGACATGTTTGGTATGGCAAGACCTTCCCTCAGGGAGCTTTTAAATCAATTAATTTCCCCTTTGCAGAGCTTGCCACTCCAGACTTTGGTGAGCACGCTTTCCATCCCACTTTGAGAGGAAGGATGATCCATTGGTTAGGGCGCTAACTTAGGAGTTGGGAAACCTGGATCAATTTCCTGCTCTGATACAGGCTTCCTTTGTGACCTAGGTCAAGTTTCCCATGTGTAAAATGGGGATAGTAATACTTCCCTACCCCAAAACATGGAAGGTTGTGAGGTGATTGGATACTGTAGTCATGCTGGCCATATAAGTGCCTAAGACTTGTAGATTTTCTTCTTTTGTGGCATGAAGTAGAGCTGGCTAATGATAGTGTTGTTATTTCTGAGTAAATTATTCACTGACGGACAGTGCAAGTTTGAATATTTGATTAATAATATTCAGCCACCTACACTGCTGGTTGATTAGAAATATTTGACTAATGTATTGAATAACTTAGAGAAAAAAGATCAAATAAGCTATTTGCATGTATTATTCAGCCAGCTTCAGTAAACAATTCTAAAATTAATGCATAATTTAAAAAATACAGTGTCTGTGTTAGAGATGAGTTAAAGTAACTAAATTTAAACCCAGCCCAAATGGCAGATACTCCAAAATTCAGGTCTTGGGGATGGCCAGGTCTGGAGTTTTGGCTTGGGCTGTTATAACTATAGGAGCCACTAAAGTATTCAGATCACATATATGCTTTCATACAAAAGTACATTAAAAGACTATTAAGGTTGACAAGTAAGGCATTCAAAAGCTAGGAAGTGCCAGAATTAAGGTTTTCTGTGCAACTTTCTATTCTGCCCTCTTGTTCATGTGGATTAATGATATAATCCTTAATTTACATAATGACATGCTCTTTTTGCCACAAGAACAGAACTAGGATTGTGGCTCAGGGGTACGTAGTTCCCAATCCTGTGTGCTCAGACCACTAGATTGCCCCCTTGTCTGTGCAGTAGCTTTGTACTATTAGTAATAGAGCAGCAAAATGCCTACAGACAGACAACTACACAGCTCTTCCACCAACAAACACATGTACATAAACTTCTCAGATCAAGTGCATTCAAACTTTGCAAAAGGCCCACTGTTTTGAGTTCTCTTATTTCCCTCTGAGGTTACTTATGGGGCAGATCAGAACCTTCCATTCTGGAAGTGCAGGATTTGAAGCTAAAAATGTGGTTTGTGCTAGGCTTATTTTAAATATTGATGCTAAAAGTTACCCAAGGTTGTTTGAGGTTAATCATAGATTATGTAACTAGGCAGCACTAAGTGACTCGCTGATTGATTTCTCTGCTTCAAAGGAAACCTGCTTTGTCACTGGTGAAAGGACTGATCCATTTTTCCTCTGCTCATTTGTAATGTAACCTGGGAGATTGGTGATTTAGAAAAGTAGAGAGAAATTAGCCCATCAGCCATAAGCAAAATTCATTTCTAATTAAAGACTATGAATATGGGTCACACTTTGCAAGGAGGAAGCGTAAGTCAAGCACCATTCTTCTTGATTTGTTCCAGGTCATTGTTTTTCTCTGTCTGGCTGCAGAACACTAATGGACCATCTTGATAAAAATTCACTTTTGCGTCCATCTGTTATGTTGCACTTTTAATGTCAGTTTTACCTAATGTATCTTGATATTCTCACCCAGTCCAGCTGCAAGCACAACATTTTATTAGACTGAAATCTCATCCCTTTTGATCCTCTAAATGAGAGAAGAGCCTGCAGATAATTTTCTTTGCAGCACTGGCAGTTTTAAGTTTTAGCATATGTTAGCATAATATATTCATTCAATGCAGTTTTCAAGCGCAGATGCCATTCTGAAACAGTTTTCTAGACACCGCAGTGGGTCCCCATAACCTAAGTTGTTTATACTGGCATTAGTAGGGATATTCTATAGCAAGAAACATCAAAATCAGTAAGGAAGATCTTTCATGCTTGAAGAAATATTGGTGGCATATGATGGGATCCCCAGGGTATCACCTGGAAGTGGGATACCGCTGTGTCCCCTTAACTCTACACCCTGTGCTGTCTCTCACAATGCTTTGCTAGTGACAAGCAGCAAACCCCTCTAGGCGCTGATATCACTCAGCATATGTGGAGCCACACAGTCAGCTAGACTGCATGAATGCTTCCAGAGCCACTTACAAATCAAACCAAGAAAGGCACCAGTAAATCTCTCAAGCCCCCAGCCTTGTACCCCAGAGGCCTGACCAGTGTAAGTTTATTACCCAGTCCGCTCCTCCCTCAATGTGGAGAGGACATACACAAGTCTTTGTAAACTGAGCTGAGATTTCCCAAGAACTTCAACCAAAATACACTGTTTTAGGTAAAATATAAAACAGATTTATTAACTACAGTAAGATAGATTTTAAGTGATTATAAGTAGCAAGCACAAAAGGTTAGAGATAGTAAAAGGTAAGCACACAGGCTAAATCTTAAACCTTATTATACTAGGCAGTATTTAGATCAAGCAGTTTTCTCACTCCACTGGAAGTTACAGTTCTTAATAGACAGGGTTCCTCTTTTAAGCCTCGGACCAGTCTCCTCAATTGACGTCTTTGTCTTCCCAGCATTCTTGTTGCTTCCAGCATAGGTGGGGGAGAAGAAAGGCCAAAGCATGATTCCACTGTCCCCTGTTTTATATCCTCAGTCCATGTGTCTGGAAGACTCTAGTCCAGGCCTGACTGGTGAGCCTTGCTGAGCCACAGAGTGGCTGGTGTGGTCTTGTGCAATAAAGTCACAGAGTTGAGCAGTCCCATGGTGCGGTGCTTGCACAATTGTCCTTGAATTGTAAATCCCTTGTTTACTCTTCTCCAGCTAGTCAATGGCTGGTGATAAGCCATGTTGTTTTCACAGGAGAACTAGCATTAGAGACTCTCAAACTTACAACATACTTACAATATACAACATATTTCAGTAACAACCAAAGAGCAAAATCTCATAACTTCATACATACTAATGATATACATATTTCAACAGAACAATGGGCTTCAGCAGACCATTACCTTTCATATGATATCTTACATGGCATGCTTTGTATGAAATATATCATATTTATATGACATGGTGAATATAGGAGTTTGAGGGTGCTGTTTTGAGGTACAAAGTGCCATATGGGCACATGAAGAGGATACTAAAAATGTTCTCCCTTCCTTTTTTCAAATGAGTGCAGATGGACCTCCACTAGCTTAAGAGTCTTACAGTGCCTCAAAATAAGGACAAGATTTTGACCATACTGACATGTTGTTATTGAAAATAACTAAGTATGTAAAATATACTGGTAACAATGAAGATTTTGATGAGAATGGCCCTTAAATGAGAATGATCCCCAAAAGGTATTTAGGCACCTCGCTCCCATTGAAATCAATGGGCTTTAGGGCATGGATCCACATAGGGACTTAGGCATTGTGACACTGAAAATCACAAGAACAACACTGCGATCCACAAAGCCTGGTTTACGTGCCTTCCAGCAGGCACTGCACCCTGGGCCTCCCAGTGTATCCCCTAGCCCCCAGACTGTAGACTCATTCTCACACTCTATCTCTCTGGCCTAATGACTCTTTAATTATTTAATCCAAAGTGGAACAGCTTCAACAGGAAAGACTGAGGGAGGCCCACACCAGACTACCCCATAGCTCAGTGGCTGGAGCACTCTCCCCAGAGGTAGGAGATCTCTGTTCAAATCTTCTCCCCCCATCAGACAGAGGGAGAGAATTGAACTTGTGTCTCCTATGTGCCAGATGAGTGCTGTAACTACTGGTCTGAAAGTTAGAAGGTGGGCAAGGGCACCACTGCCAACAGCCACATTTTGATATGTAGGCACCGCCTACAGCATAGGCCCCACAGGTAAGATAAGTGGCTGAACACCTATTTCCCCCCAGTTTGTGGATCACTTGCTAGGGCGTAGGTGGGAGACAGTTGTCTGATTGCCTAGAATGAGGCAGCAGAGCACATACCCAGATGTAGAAACTTAGGCACCTAGGCAACTTTTAGAGCCGAAATTTGGTCACAGAGTTTAGGTGTCTGCAGGTTGATGCAAGAGTTTTGTGGATCACACTGGAGTCCAAAACTGGGATTTAGGCATCTAGGTGCCAAAGCATCTTTGTAGATCTGGCCCTAGGTACCTAAATATCTTAGAAGATCTGGGCCCTTCTGTCTATAGAGGAGAAGTGTGGTCTAGGTTCGGGCTTTTTATTGTGGTAGCACCTCAAGGCTCCAGCTGGTGCTTAGAGGTCCCCACTATGCTAGGCAATGTACAAATATAATGAAAAGACGGTCCCTGCCCCAAAGAGCTTGCAGTGTAAGGATCAGATGAGAGACAGCAGGTGGATGCAACCAGAAGAGAGAAGCACAAGGTGACAGTAAGATGATTATCAGTGTAATCAGCAGAGGTCACAGCATGCCAGTTGCCTCGCCATTGTCAACTGTTTTATAGGCTTTATGGTATTTGTGTTCTATTCCTGGCTTTGACACTGTCTTGCTTTGGGCGAGTCACTTAACATTTCCGTGCCTGTTTTAGTATTTCCAAAGTGAGTCATGCTCCTATATAGCTCACTGGAAAGCTTTGAGGGTTAGTTTATTATCTATCGAGTGTATCTTGAGTTTTTCCATAGCACCCAACACCATCATAGTGGACATTAGTATATATGTAAATTGCTTTAAGATACTGAGGAGAAAGGTGCTGTGTACTTATGGTTTAGTTTTTTATGTAGTTGGTTGTGTTATTTGTATGAGTTATGCCTTCTCTGCAAAAGTCACCCCAACTCTGTGTGTGGGAGTGGCATTCTTGAAGTGCCATTATTCTACTGCCCATACCAGCTGCCCATACCAGGCATGTACCTTTTTCATCCCATACAGTTCTGCTATACTTAGAGCACATTTCACATAAGGTTGTGTCTTTCTGTGTAGATTTTAAATCTTAGTGGGGCTGATGTATCTTGGTCCCCTTACTTGGCAACAGTCCTATTCTTTGCTCAATTTGGTTTTCCCCCTGGAATTAATCATCAGGAATATGGAACTTTGGATAAAATTTTCAAAAGCACCCTGACTTTCAGTGGGCATAAGTGCCTTAGAAATCAAAGTGCTTTGGAAAATGTTACCCTTTGGAACTAGAGGAAGGTGGAGATGACTGAATATCTTACTTCTCCTCTAGAGTGACTCTTAGCATTGTGGAAGGAGGAAAGGAAACAGAAGTAGCCACAGCAGCTTGATCAAGCCCACTGAGCACAGAAAGTAAGCACAGGTAGACAGGCTCATGCTCACTGTGCTCAAGCAAGCATGCTTAAAATAGAAGTATGGCTGTTGTGGCGGGGGGGGGGGGGGGTGGCTCCAGCTAGCCACCTGAATCCAAGCCTGCTGCTCCTGCTGCAATGTCTATGTTGCTATTTTAGTGAGTTAGCTCAAACAGAGCTAGCACAAGCCTCTCTACCTGGGCTGCAGTGTAGATATACCCTAGATATGGACATCAGAATAGATACTAGTCAGGAAAAGTCTTCATTGCCCTCTAGCTCATGACACTAAAGATTACACACTGTTGCTACTAGAGTAATAGTGCTATTCCAGACGAATTGAATAATTACCTTCAGCTTCTGTAGTTCATTCCCTCTAGTTCCAGTTTGAGAAGGTTTTCACTTTCTTTTCCTGTACCACTGATTATGTGTTGTTTAAAGATTTTGACTATTGTAGCCTGAAGGAATGACAGTGAGAGAAACTTCAGTTTCCCCTACCTTTTCCCTCTGCTACCCTGCTCCTGAGCCATGAGAATTTCCTCACCATCCCTTTGTTTTTACCAGCTCATCAATTCCACAGCTAAGTTTTGCCATCAACCTTGGTGTACAAGAATGTTACCTTTGCAGACCTTACTCCCTTCTGAATCTCTCTAGAGCAAATATTCCCTTGCATTCAGTCATGGATAGTATATTTTATATATTACTGGGACTGGAGAGTCTGCAGCAGAGTTTAAGACCAATAAAATAATTGCCAATATTTGTAAAAAGCACCTGTGCTGAAAGGCCAGATTTCAGTCTCAAGGGCATGGTGTGTATATTACCAGAGAGTTTGAAAATTCCTCTGTTGTAATTGCACACAAATACCCAGTAGTGGATTTTTCAATTTATGCAACTATACACATTGCACGTCTGAGATCAGGATCTGGCCCTGAATTGAAAAGGGATTAGACAAGTCAATTTCAATTTCTCCATAAAAGCTCAGGTTCCTTGTGACGCTAATAGATTCTCTGAGTCATATCTTTTCAGTTATAAACTGCCGCTAGTGTTCTCAGACATTTCAGAATAAAAATAAATCAGTTTTAAAGCCATTTGTAAAAGGAAATGCACCATCTCTAAAGCACAGCTATCTGTTGTTTCGGTTTCTTTATTAAATGAAGGGTACAACAAAAGGCTGAAAGGAAATCCTTTTACAGAAAGTTGGAATGTAGCATAATATGCAAAAAAGGTTGCCTTTAAGGTCACTTTTATCAGGTAAGGGCTGACAATCTCTGTTCAGCAATTTAAATGTAAGGCAACTTTTCCGGGATGTTATGTAACATTCCAATCTTACGTTGTGTGCTTTTTAAAAAGGAGTCCTGTCAGTTTGTTGTTGCAACTTTCATTTTGAGAGGTCTCTAGAACACCATAAACCTGTGCTTTGGAGATGCTATGTTTCCTTTTGAAAAATGGCTTTAAAACTGATTTGTTTATGCCAAAATGTACTGGGACACAAGTGATGGTTTATAAATATGAAGGTATGACTCAGCCAATCTATTTGCATCAGAGGAGCCAGAGGCGCTGAATTAATGTTTGTTTAGTGCTTTGGAGATGTAAAGAATGGTGCAAATTATTATTAATTCTTAGTTGCTGTTAATAACCACACTCATCTGGGTGGGAAAGAATATTATGGTTAGACCAAAAGAATCCAGAGGCAACTTAGAAATCTAACAACTGTGTTTCTTGAGAGAATAATTCAAACTTCATAATCAAAAAACGAAAAGAAGGAGGAAATAGAAAGTGCTAGCCTATTCCTATTTTCCTTGGACACATTGCACCAATTAGCTGGAGGAGTGACATCACAATCAGTGGAATACAGCATGCCGCACTACATTGCTCAATACCTCCATTAGCTGAGCATACCCAGGAGGCTGGCCAATGAAACCAAACAACTACCGAGAGATAGTTGACATTCAAGGGACTGATGATACATAGTGACTTTTGCATGTGACACCAGGAAAGAGTTGACTATTTCTCTGTAGTTGTTTGGTTTCATTGGCCAGCCTGATGAGTATGTTCAGCTAATGGAGATATTGAGCAATGTAGTGCGGCATGTGGTAGGGATTTCCACCCTGGGTGATGCTTGAAATCCTCTATAGTTCTATTTTTAACCCCCTGCCATCTGAAACTTTTCAAGTTTCTGTAGTGGTAATTGAAGTTTAGGGATACAATTGATGATCCCCTTGGTAGCTCAGCCGTAGGTAGTGTCAACACACATTCCAATTCCTGACAAACATAAAAAAAGACAAATGTGAGAGGATGCAATTTTCAAAAGTGTCTAAGCCCTGGTCTACACGAGGACGTTAGGTCGAATTTAGCAGCGTTAAATCGATGTAAACCTGCACCCGTCCACACAATGAAGCCCTTTATTTCGACTTAAAGGGCTCTTAAAATGGATTTCCTTACTCCACCCCTGACAAGTGGATTAGCGCTTAAATCGACGTTGCTGGCTCGAATTTGGGGTACTGTGGACACAATTCGATGGTATTGGCCTCCGGGAGCTATCCCAGAGTGCTCCATTATGACCGCTCTGGACAGCACTCTCAACTCAGATGCACTGGCCAGGTAGACAGGAAAAGAACCGCGAACTTTTGAATCTCATTTCCTGTTTGGCCAGCGTGGCAAGCTGCAGGTGACCATGCAGAGCTCATCAGCACAGGTGACCATGATGGAGTCCCAGAATCGCAAAAGAGCCCCAGCATGGACCGAACAGGAGGTACGGGATCTGATCGCTGTTTGGGGAGAGGAATCTGTGCTATCAGAACTCCGTTCCAGTTTTCGAAATGCCAAAACCTTTGTGAAAATCTCCCAGGGCATGAAGGACAGAGGCCATAACAGGGACCCGAAGCAGTGCCGCGTGAAACTGAAGGAGCTGAGGCAAGCCTACCAGAAAACCAGAGAGGCGAACAGCCGCTGTGGGTCAGAGCCCCAAACATGCCGCTTCTATGATGAGCTGCATGCCATTTTAGGGGGTTCAGCCACCACTACCCCAGCCGTGTTGTTTGACTCCTTCAATGGAGATGGAGGCAATACGGAAGCAGGTTTTGGGGACGAAGAAGATGATGATGAAGAGGAGGAGGTTGTAGATAGCTCACAGCAAGCAAGCGGAGAAACCGGTTTTCCCGACAGCCAGGAACTGTTTCTCACCCTAGACCTGGAGCCAGTACCCCCCGAACCCACCCAAGGCTGCCTCCTGGACCCAGCAGGCAGAGAAGGGACCTCTGGTGAGTGTACCTTTTAAAATACTATACATGGTTTAAAAGCAAGCATGTGAAAGGATTACTTTGCCCTGGCATTTGCGGTTCTCCTAGATGTAGTCCTAAAGCCTTTGCAAAAGGTTTCTGGGGAGGGCAGCCTTATTGCGTCCTTCATGGTAGGACACTTTACCACTCCAGGCCAGTAACACGTACTCGGGAATCATTGTAGAACAAAGCATTGCAGTGTATGTTTGCTGGCGTTCAAACAACATCCGTTCTTTATCTCTCTGTGTTATCCTCAGGAGAGTGAGATATAATTCATGGTCACCTGGTTGAAATAGAGTGCTTTTCTTCAGGGGACACTCAGAGGAGCCCATTCCTGCTGGGCTGTTTGCCTGTGGCTAAACAGAAATGTTCCCCGCTGTTAGCCACAGGGAGGGGGGAAGGTTGAGGGGGTAGTCACGCGGTGGGAGGAGGCAAAATGCGACCTTGTAACGAAAGCACATGTGCTATGTATGTAATGTTAACAGCAAGGTTTACCCTGAAAGAGTGTAGCCACTGTTTTATAAAATGTGTCTTTTTAAATACCGCTGTCCCTTTTTTTTTCTCCACCAGCTGGATGTGTTTCAATGATCACAGGATCTTCTCCTTCCCAGAGGCTAGTGAAGCTTAGAAAGAAAAAAAAACGCACTCGCGATGAAATGTTCTCCGAGCTCATGCTGTCCTCCCACACTGACAGAGCACAGACGAATGTGTGGAGGCAAATAATGTCAGAGTGCAGGAAAGCACAAAATGACCGGGAGGAGAGGTGGCGGGCTGAAGAGAGTAAGTGGCGGGCTGAAGACAGGGCTGAAGCTCAAATGTGGCGGCAGCGTGATGAGAGGAGGCAGGATTCAATGCTGAGGCTGCTGCAGGACCAAACCAGTATGCTCCAGTGTATGGTTGAGCTGCAGCAAAGGCAGCTGGAGCACAGACTGCCACTAAAGCCCCTGTGTAACCAACCGCCCTCCTCCCCAAGTTCCATAGCCTCCACAGCCAGACGCCCAAGAATGCGGTGGGGGGGCCTCCGGCCAACCAGCCACTCCACCACAGAGGATTGCCAAAAAAAAAGAAGGCTGTCATTCAATAAATTTTAAAGTTGTAAACTTTTAAAGTGCTGTGCTTAAAGTGCTGTGTAGCATTTTCCTTCCCTCCTCCACCACCCCTCCTGGGCTACCTTGGTAGTCATCCCCCTATTTGTGTGATGAATGAATAAAGAATGCATGAATGTGAAGCAACAATGACTTTATTGCCTCTGCAAGCGGTGATTGAAGGGAGGAGGGGTGGGTGGTTAGCTTACAGGGAAGTAGAGTGAACCAAGGGGCGGGGGGTTTCATCAAGGAGAAACAAACAGAACTTTCACACCGTAGCCTGGCCAGTCATGAAACTGGTTTTCAAAGCTTCTCTGATGCGTACCGTGCCCTCCTGTGCTCTTCTAACCACCCTAGTGTCTGGCTGCACGTAACCAGCAGCCAGGCGGTTTGCCTCAACCTCCCACCCCGCCATAAACGTCTCCCCCTTACTCTCACAGATATTGTGGAGCACACAGCAAGCAGTAATAACAGTGGGAATATTGGTTTCGCTGAGGTCTAAGCGAGTCAGTAAACTGCGCCAGCGCGCCTTTAAACGTCCAAATGCACATTCTACCACCATTCTGCACTTGCTCAGCCTGTAGTTGAACAGCTCCTGACTACTGTCCAGGCTGCCTGTGTACGGCTTCATGAGCCATGGCATTAAGGGGTAGGCTGGGTCCCCAAGGATACATATAGGCATTTCAACATTCCCAACAGTTATTTTCTGGTCTGGGAATAAAGTCCCTTCCTGCAGCTTTTGAAACAGACCAGAGTTCCTGAAGATGCGAGCATCATGCACCTTTCCCGGCCATCCCACGTTGACATTGGTGAAACATCCCTTGTGATCCACCAGATCTTGCAGCACTATCGAAAAGTACCCCTTGCGGTTTATGTACTCGGTGGCTTGGTGCTCCGGTGCCAAGATAGGGATATGGGTTCCGTCTATAGCCCCACCACAGTTAGGGAATCCCATTGCAGCAAAGCCATCCACTATGACCTGCACATTTCCCAGGGTCACTACCCTTGATATCAGCAGATCTTTGATTGCGTGGGCTACTTGCATCACAGCAGCCCCCACAGTAGATTTGCCCACTCCAAATTGATTCCCAACTGACCGGTAGCTGTCTGGCGTTGCAAGCTTCCACAGGGCTATCGCCACTCGCTTCTCAACTGTGAGGGCTGCTCTCATCTTGGTATTCATGCGCCTCAGGGCAGGGGAAAGCAAGTCACAAAATTCCATGAAAGTGCCCTTACGCATGCGAAAGTTTCGCAGCCACTGGGAATCGTCCCAGACCTGCAACACTATGCGGTCCCACCAGTCTGTGCTTGTTTCCCGAGCCCAGAATCCGCATTCCACAGCATGAACCTGCCCCATTAGCACCATGATGCATGCATTGTCAGGGCCCATGCTTTCAGAGAAATCTGTGTCCATGTCCTGATCACTCACGGGACCGCACTGACGTCGCCTCCTCTCCCGGTATCGCGTTGCCAGGTTCTGGTGCTGCATATACTGCTGGATAATGCGTGTGGTGGTTAATGTGCTCCTAATTGCCAAAATGAGCTCAGCGGCCTCCATGCTTGCCTTGGTATGGCGTCCGCACAGAAAAAAGGCGCGGAACGATTGTCTGCCGTTGCTCTGACAGAGGGAGGGGCGACTGACGACACGGCTTACAGGGTTGGCTTCAGGGAGCTAAAATCAACAAAGGGTGTGCCTGTACATCAAGGAGTATTTCAGGCAGGACTGCACGGAGGGTTCCAATAAGAAATGGTGCACCTAAGTTATTGTCCTTATTGGAACAAGAAGGTTAGCCTGGCCTCTGATTGATACATGGCTAGATTTACCTCGCTGCACCTTCTCTGTAAGTGACTGCAGTGTGATCTAGAAGAATGAGTCCCCTAGACAGGGGAGGAGGGGAAGCAAATGAGTACAAAACAAATCTGGTCTATTTCTTGTTTTGACCCACTCCATCTATCTTTTACATCTTTGGCTGGCAGCAGACGGTGCAGAAGGACTGCATGCCATCCACATCTCATGGCTGCTCGGCAGAAGATGGTACAGTACGACTGCTAGCAGTCCATATCGCCTGCCCGCTCACCATAAGACGGTTCAATAGGACTGACTGCAGGACTAAAGAGAATGACCTGGTCAAGTCACTCCAAATTTAGTCCCTGCGCCCATGTCTGCCCAGGCGCTCCTGATCGACCTCACAGAGGCGACCAGGAGCACCTCAGACATGATGATGACGGCTACCAGTCGTACTGTACCGTCTGCTGCCACAAGGCAAGGGGTTGCTGCTACTGTGTAGCAATGCCGTACCGCGTCTGCCAGCACCCAGGAGACATAGGGTGACAGTTACCTGAGTGGGCTCCATGCTTGCAGTGGTATGGCGTCTGCACAGGTAACTCAGGAAAAAAGGCGCGAAATGATTGTCTGCCCTTGCTTTCACGGAGGGAGGGAGGGAATGGGGGCCTGATGATATGTACCCAGAACCACCCGCGATAATGTTTAGCCCCATCAGGCATTGGGATCTCAACCCAGAATTCCAATGGGCAGCGGAGACTGCGGGAACTGTGGGATAGCTACCCACAGTGCAACGCTCCGGAAGTCGACTCTAGCCTCGGTACTGTGGAAGCGCTCCGCCGAGTTAATGCACTTAATGCACTTAGAGCATTTTCTGTGGGGACACACACACTCGAATATATAAAACCGATTTCTAAAAAACCGACTTCTATAAATTCGACCTTATTCCGTAGTGTAGACATACCCTAAGTACTATTGACTTTCAACGGAACATAGGCTACTAAATCACATAGGCGCTGTTGAAAATGTTACCCTGAATAATTACCAATTACGTTTCTGACGCAGGAAAATATTCCTTCTTGAGAAGGGAACTTACCCACATGCTTATTTCTAATTATGTGCTTAAATTCCGTGTTTACTGAATAGGGATTAGCTTAGATGCTTTCCTGAGTCATGGTTTAATATGATCCAAAAATTCAACAGCTCATTTGTTTGACTTTTACTTGCTCTTATTTCAATGATTATCCTGTTCCATTACATTGATAAGTACCATGTGTTTGAGACACTACTATAAAATTCACAGCTAGGAAGTTTTACTGACATCAGATATAAAGCCTACTTATACTGGTTATATAGTATATCAAGTATGGATTTGATGTGTGTCAAATGCCACAAATGTATTAATTTTAATAAATCATGAGACTCATACATCTTTCCAAATTTTTGCCATGTTACTACAGGTCACCAACATATGGGACCTTGTTCACTAAGGCAGACATTCACTTCTAACAATATATTTTCTTTATTTACTGAAAGCCTTTAAAGACTTTTGGCTACACAACACCTACACCACCGCTACCAAGGTGTAAACAACTGACATCACCCCCAACTTTATGCAACCTATCTGGTTGCAAATGTACTTGTTCTATTCTGTCGCCCTTTTGTTAATATCAGTGCAAACCTTATAAGACCTCCTAACTTACCTAAAAATTTCTGATGCTGTTTCATAAATAGAGCCTTCTTTTAAAACAGATATCAGCTGGGTACAAAAACAATCCTTGGCAATCCTTGTTTAGAGCTAAGCACGTACTTTGGGATGTACAACAGTATTAATTCCATTAGCACCTTCTTTTGATGATCAACAAGGCCCACATGTGGAAATATATCTGTCTAGTAGTTCACACCATCTGTTGGCGCTAATTCAAGAAAATATCTCAGTTCAGGAAAGCATTTCAGTGGGACTTACACAAGCTAGAAGTTAAGCACATGCATAAATGCTTACATGCCAGATATTTTAGAAGTCTTTAGGCACCCAAAGATGCAGATTGGCCCCAAGTGGGATTTTTCAAAAGCATGTAGGCATCAGTTTCAATGAAAGTTAGGTACCTGGGCCCTTTTGAAAATCCCACTAGATACCCATCTGTAGCTCTGGGCACTTAAACACCTTTAAAATCTGGCCCTTTCTGAATAGGGAAGGACTTCACCACATGCTTCTATGTTTTCCTGAATTATGAACTAAGGTTGTTAACCAAATAATTTGCCTTAATTCATTTTTCTGTCTGAACTGATAACACATAAGAGAAAGGAATTGTGGTCTAAGGATTGGGAGCTAACAACTCCTGAATTCTAAGCCCAGCTCTGAAATTGTAGGCTACTATGGCTTTAGGCACGCCACTTCATTTCTCTGCCTCAGTACCCACGGCTGTCAAATTGTTGGGTGTCTTTCCACCAACTTCAGTGGGAGTTGGATCAGGCCCTTAGTTACAGTGAAATTTTCAAAAACTGAAGTTTTATCGTTGATTTCAATGGGAGCAGAGTTAGGCCAATGCTGAGCACTTTTGAAATCCCACCCTTAATGTCTGTAAAGTGCTTTGAAAATCTACATATATGTAAATACTAATTATTGTTAGAGCATACATCTGCCAAGAAAAAACAAAAAAAACAAACCCCCCCTCTCCTTAAAGACAAAGGAAGGTGAATAGGTAGTTTAGGATCCAACCATAAGTTTGATATTGAACAGTTCTGTGTGAGATATTACCATTATCGTAGACGACGCACTGTGGTTTCCCAATCCCTACCTTTTTACCATTGTCAGAAAAAAAAAGTGGGAAAAAATCAGATATTAAGGGGAATTTTATCAGCTTTACTCAGACTTTTGATTTAATAAATCTTCAGTTACTTGGCGCTAATGAGCAGTGGCCTTCAATTAACTTTGGATCAGTCTTGCAGCCAGTGGCTTTCAGATTACCTGAAAAGAGATGTATAATACAAGACATGTTTTCTTTTACTATTAATTGCAGAAAAAGTATATCAGGGTTCTGGTTTAGGGTTTTATTTGTATTCCAATGTCAGTTATGCTTGCTTTGCCAGGATTATTGCTCTTACATTTATATCCTTGTATCATACTGGTATATAATGTCACAGAAATCTATCCATGCCTAATATATACTGTACTATCCACAAATTGTTTTAGGAGATTTTTAGAAGAAATTGGTTTTTATTGCCTATCATTGTTTGTGTTATTGCAAAAAATTATAATGTACATTTCTATAAAGGACAGAATTAAACTGCTTTTGGTACATTAGATCAACTGTACAAGTTTTGCAGTTTCATGCTGGGTTGTGACCAAACGATTTATTCCTGTAAAATGCATGTAACAATATTAAGCTATTTTCAATAGTGACAATAAGAGGTGTTTTCTACTCATGATTGTTATTTAAAAGTCATAAAGTTCTAAAGAAAATTTTGGGGGGATGGGGGATATGGCTTGGAAAACAGATCTGCCCATGATCACAACTTTATCTTTGTCTGTGTGCACAAATGCAGGTTTTGACACATTGCACCTGTAGTGGAGGATTCTAATTCAACAGCTAGTTAATCCCTGAGACATGGCAGGGCTTTTGGTGTTTTGGGAGATCACTTTACCTCAAGTGGAAGGCAGAGATGGTCCTGAACCAAAACCCTGGGTATAAACACACCTTAACTATGGGAAATTTCAGGAGTAGACCCAAATTTGGCAACTGACAATAGGCTGAACCAGAACCCCTGGCTCCAGACTCTCACCCTAATTTTAGAGGAGTTTGGAGCTGAACTTTGTAACTCTGGCCCAGTCTAGCAACAGGCCAGCTAAGGTGAGAGGGCCTACTGTATGCTTACACAGGCTTCTTCACCCACCCCACACAACACCTTTTATAACTTCCTCCCAAACCCTGTTTTATGACCTTATTACTGCTGGGTTGGTGGATTCACTTTTCCTTAGACTTTTTTCCCTGAGTGCAGAGCCTCATTTGTTCCAAAGGATGTTCAAAAAGCTAGCTGTGCCCCTCAAAACAGTTCAATCCCAATTATAGCGGAATTTATATTTAACATTGCTTATTTGAGGAGACAGGAGAGAAATACATTTTAAAAATTTGCTATCCATATCTAAGGGTTGATATTGCTGCCAATCATCACAATATTTGAGTACCTTACACATAATTCCTTGACATTAGACTGTCCCTAGTGGACTTCATGGAGCTATGTTCCTTTTTCAGCTTGTTGCACATTAATGATGGGATTTCAAAGGGCCCAAAGGGACTTAGGTGCCCCACTCCCAATGAAATTGAATAGTATTTAGGCACTTACCTCCTTTTAGAGATTCCATCCTCTTTCTTGTGAAGAGGAAAGCTGAGTAACTGCTACTCTGGCTTAGGAAACGTAAGTGGTAGTGGTATTCTTATGTGCTTTTAGCCGTCTTTGTACATAGCTTCCCCTCCTCTCCCTATGGCTCTCTCTAAAGCAGTGGTTCTCAACCTATTTACCATTGTGGACTGCATATGTAGCTCTCTATGTGTTACGTGGGTCGCATCCACACAATATATATCACCTGTATGGCCCTGAGGCTGTCAAATAGGCTGCAGCTAATTGTCAAATTGGGCCTCAAGAGGCCCGCCGGCCGCAGGTTGAGAACCACTCCTCTAAAGTCTGTGTGGAATATGTAACTTGAAATTGTTACACCTTTGTTTTCTGCTATATCCCATCTTTACTTTTCTGAGCACTCCGCCTGTGCTAAGAGACAGCTGCCATTTTTTTCTCAGAGCTGCTGAAGCTTATTGCATGAAAGAAACACCCACCGCCCCACATGCTCTTTTAGAGGCTTAGTTTTTGTTTCTTAGTCTTGTTTTCATCAATCTATCATGAAAGTCATTTTCAAATGAAAAGAGATTCCCTGCCTTGTGTGAAAATGTCAGTGGATTCAAAGATTTCAAGGCCAGAAGGGATCATTGTGAGCATAACCTCCTGTATAACACAAGCTGTAAAACTTCCCCCAAAATAATTTCTTTTGAACTAGAGTATATCTTTTAAAAAAATCCAATCTTGATTTAAAAATTGCCAGGGATGGAGAATTCACCACAGCTCTTGGTAAGTTGTCACAATGATTATTAACGGTCACTGTTACAAATGTGTGCCTTATCCCAGTCTGAATTTGTCTAGTTTCAACTTCCAGCCATTGGATCATGTTATATCTTTCTCTCCAAGGTCACATCAGGGACCTGATTGCGTACATCCTTACCGACAATACCACTGTGATGTACTCTGTGAACAGATGGGGGAGCACACTTCAGCATGCATTGTCAGGAGGCAGTCAGGTTCTGGCAGTTTTATGTCAGGGAAAATGTTACTCTCATGGCTGATCATTTACTGGATGCATCCAGAATCACCTGGCACATCACCTCAGCAGAAATTTCTCCCTTTATCATGAGTGGTCTTCTGCAGTCCATATTTACGGTTTGGGGCATCCCAACAGTCAACCTGTTTGCCATGAGAGTCAACAAAAAATGCCATCAGGTTTGCTCTTGAGGGGGTCTGAGTCTGGGCCCTCTGACCAATGCTTTTCACTTGAGCTGGGAATCAGCACTCCTGTATCATTTTCCTCCAGGTCATACTCAAGCAGAAACTGTATGGTACCAAGCTCATTCTCATTGCTCCAGAGTGACAGAGACAATGTTTACAACAAGGATGGAGCAGGTTTATGCAATGTTGCCAGCATTGGAAGCTATCCTGGGCCACAGATCTGTGCATTCCTTAGCCACAGGGCCTGTGATTGCTGAGCCTTTCATTTCCCCTTTGTTATTTACTATCACTCCTGCACTGTCTTCAAAATAGAGGAACACCCCATCTTTTCTCCGGTACGATTTCCGTTGCCGAATTACCACGGCCAGGTGCACCTTCTTCCTGAGCTCAGGCTTGCCCTTCTTGACAGTAGCCATGACCATGTTGCCTACACCAGGAACTGGCAGCCCGTTAAGGCGCCCCTTGCTTCTTTGACCACCTCATATTACCTGTTCAGCCTCACTTTCCTTTTCACCCTGACCTCCTCACTCAGCAACACGGTCACCTTTTTGCATCCAATGCTCAACTATGTGCATCTCATGGCATGGGTGCTGCATGGTTAGATGAGGAAGAGGAATGATGTACAGAATGATCTGGCAAATTTTGCTTCGTATTAGAAAGCTATCCACCAGAGCACCCTATGTGGCCAAGTGGAAGCAGTTATTGATGAGTGTGTTATCCTAGGGAGTTCAACCAAAGATGGCTTGTATCCAGGACATCTTTAAGTATCTATTACACCTTCAGTCTTCTGGTCTTGCACTTATTTCATTGACAGAGCATCTGGTGGCAATTTCAGCCTTTCATCTACCCATATGTGGGAAGTTGGTGTTTTCAAACTCCGTGACCATGAGGTTCTTGAAAGGAGTCACTTGTCTCCACTCACTTAAAGAACTGGGTTTTTTGTGGGGACTCTAATACTGTCTTAGTGGCTCTCATGGGACCTCTGTTCAAGTCTTTAACAACTTCTTCTTTCTCCCTTCTGGTGTCAGAAAACTGCTTTCCTTGTGCCGATAACATCTGCAAGGAGAGTGAGAGTTGCAGACTTTCATGGCAGATCCTTCTTACACAAAATTTTCCAAGACAAAGTAACCCTGCAGATGCACCCTAAGTTTGTATCTAAAGTGGTTCAAATGAAACTGAGAAACCAAGTTATACACTACTAGTGTTCTTCCCTAAGCCACATTTAGCCCCAGATGAGCAGCATCTTCATACATTGGATGTCAGGCAATGTTTAGCTTTTTACCTGGATAGGACTAAACCTTTCCATTCTTCACCTCATCTGTTTGTTTCATATGCAGACTGAATGAAGAGGCAAGCCATCTCTTCACAGACTATCTCCAGGTGGATAATTTCCTGTATCATGACAGTATATGAAGTAGCTCAGGCTGTGCCATCTCAAAGGGTGTGAGCTCTGTGATGTTATTGACATGAACTGTGACTGTATAGATCATTGTTGCAACCAAGGTCCTGTAGTGGCATCAAATCTTGTACAAAGAAGGTCAAGGAAGGTGTCTATGAAAAGGTTATGATTTGCTGGTTATGATTATGCTGTCTGTATGCATGTATCATTTCTGTATTTAAAGTTATAAGTATTGGCTCTATACTGTCTGTATTTCAAACTTGTGCTACGCTTGGGGGTGACACCCCAGATAGTTTGGCCCTGGAAACCCCTCCATTTTGTCTTCAATCCTGCTTCTTACCTCTGGAGGAACTTTGCTACACTGAAGCTCTGAACAAAGGACTGACTGACTCCATCCAAGCTGTGGATGTACTTGATTTGAACCTGAGGTTTATTCCATCACTGCTACAAGCCTGAACTAAGAACTTTGCCATTGCTATATGTAATTGATTACTTTGACCAATTTTAGCTCTCATCTATATTTCTTTCTTTTTATGACTAAACCTTTAGCTTTTAGATTCTAAAGAATTGGCAACAGTGTGATTTGTGGGCAAGATCTGACTTGTATAGTGACCTGGGTCTGGGGCTTGGTCCTTTGGGATCGGGAGAACCTTTTTTCTTTTACTGGGGTATTGGTTTTCATAACCATTCATCCCCATAAGGAGAGGTGCTGGTGGTGATACAAGGGAACTGAGGTGTCTGAGGGAATTGTTTATATGACTTCTGGGTAGCCAGTGGGGTAAAACCAAGGTTCTCTCTGTTTGGCTGGTTAGGTGTGCCTTAATAATAAAGGACCCCCAGCCTGGGGCTGTGACTGCCCTGCTCCAAGCAATTTGTCCTGAATTGATACTCTCAGTTGTGTCCCACCAAAGGCAGCATCACTATAAGCTCATTCCAGGAGGACCCACGCAACATCGATGATGTTTCTAAGTGACATTCCTATACTGGACACTTGCAGGGCTGCCACATGGTCCTCTGTTCATGTTTACAAACCATTATGCCATTACTACTGCATCTAGATCAGATACAGACTTTGGGAAGGTAATCCTGCAGTTCTTGTTTAAATAGACTCCAAGCCCCACCTCTTGCAAATACTGCTCGTGAGTCACCTACATGGAATACATGGCTGAATCTACTCGAAGAAGAAATACAGTTACTTACTTGTACTGCAATGGTTTTTCTTCGAGATGTGATGCAGACATGTATTCTGCAACCCATCCCCTCTGCATCAGAGTCTGTACTCTTGACATTTGGTATGAAGGAACTGAGGGGGTCGGGGCAGGATAGCCAGGGAAGGAGCTAGGGCCCCAGGGTGTGAGCACCAACCCTATGGGCACAACTAGGCAAAGTTATCTGGCTTTGCTGTGCTGGGTACTCACACATCTACATGGAATACATGTCTGCATCACAACTCAAAAAACAACAGTTACAGAGTAGGTAAGCGACTGTTTTTTTCCCTACATTGGTTCTTAGACTGTGATCAGGTCACTCCTTAACCTTCTCTTTATTAAGATAAATACATTCAGTCTATCACTATAAGGAAGGTTTTCTAATCCCTTAATCATTCTTTTGGCTCTTCTCTGAACCATCTCTAATTTATCAACAGCCTTCTTGAACTGTGGACCGCAGAACTCAACACAGTATTCCAGCAGCCATTGCACCAGTGCCAAATACAGAGGTAAAATAATCTTTCTACTCCTACTTGATGTTCCCTGTTGATGCATCCAAGGATCACACTATAGCCCTTTTGGCCACGTATCACACTGGGAGCTCATGTTCATATGGTTACCCAGCATAGCCCCCAAATCTTTTTCATACTCAGTGCTTCCCAGGAAGTCCCCCATCATGTAAGGATGGCCTATAATCTTTGTTCCTAGATGCATACATTTACATTTAACCATATTAAAACACACATATTGTTTGCTTGCACCCAACTTACCACGTGATCCAGCCTGCTCTGTACCAATGACCTGTCCTCTTCATTATTCACCACTCCCCCAATCTTCGGGCCATCCGTAATCATTATCTGTAGTGATTTTATGTTCACTTCCAGGGCATTGATAACAAAGTTAAATAGCATTGGGCCAAGAACCAATCCCTGAGGAACCCCACTAGAAACACACCCGCTTGATGATGATTCCCACTTTACAATCACATTGAGACCAGTTTTAAATCTATTTAACATGTGCCATGGAAAACCTGTATCATTCCAGATTTTGAATCAAAATGTTGCGGACAACCAAGTCAAATGTCTTACAAAAGTCAAAGGTAATAGCGTTGATGTAATATACTTAATACATCAAACTTGTATATCTCATCAAAAAAAATCGGTGTCATTTGGTAGCATCTCTGAGGTGTTTCTCAAAAGGACCCATCTGCCTTTTTGAGACACAAAATTTGCTCCCTCTGAACAATGTGCACCCCAGAACAACATTTGCTCCTGAGGCTTCTGCTGGTGTTTAAACTATGGCTATCCCTGGGATTTGTGCTGAATCAGCATATCCTCTGTATGGCCTAGCCAGCACTGCCCTCTTTCAGGCTGTGCCAGCTGGCTCCAGAAACCTTTGTGGAGCAGGGATAATGGATGCCTGGTCACTGCAGATAAATTTTCTGTTGCCAGTAGTCTGCAGTCCTGTGTCATGTTGGTGAAGGCTATTTAAACAATGCACAACAAAACTACACAAGAAATTAGGAGAGGAACTAACCATATTCTGTGGAAGTTGCAGAGGGGCATGTAGATAGGCAAAATATGACTACCTGCATAGAGATTCAGTCCACATAGTAATACCCCCTAATCTTACGCACACACAAAAGTCTCAAGGGATATCAATGAACAGAAGTGGTCAGAACCAGTTTTGTCTTGTCTGAAAGATCAACATAGTTATTCTGGACTAGACAGTATTAAACTTTCTATAAAATAAAATGACAAACAAGTCATTATTTGATTTTATGTCCACCAGGAGCAATAAACACAGTGGTCTCACAGCTCCTTCAGTGGCTTAGTAATTCTAAAAATTTCAGGACTCTAGCATATAAGTGGTAAAACATCTGTTCCATATAAAGGGTTGTATATATTCTTTGGAGTCATTTTTGTCATCACTGGCTGATAAATTGTTTTGGGGCTCCCATTGTATAGAAATGGCTAAATGCAGAGTTTACTTTTTTGATGTCTGTTTGACCTTTAAATGTGCAAGTACCATGTCTTCAGAAGGAAACTTCTACTTCTCAATTTTTGTTATAGTCTTCTGCAAACCTTTTTATGTTAAAATGTTCAAAGCAGTTTTATGAGACTTTTTTTTTACAATTCCCAGCTATTAGGTGTCAACATACTGTACATGTACCGTATTCATCAGACTTTCAAAAGGATATAACTTTAAAAAGTATTATTATTTAGATATGCAAAATTTGGAAATGTATCAGAATTTTGATCATGCCACAGTTTGGAGCAGAATTTTGAATCCAGGGTCTTGATTCAAAACATTCAGAATACAGGAATAGTGGATGGGAAAAATTAGATCTGGATGTGGGATTGGTATGTGAGCTCTGCTAAAGTTTGGGGCTGCTTGGATTTGGGATTGTGGTTTGGACCTTTCTTTAGTGTAAGCTAAGTAGTTGCAAATCATAGAAATAATTGTTACTTGATGATTATAGAATTTGAGTATTTGCTGTTTCTGTATGGTGGGAAATGCAGTCATTTAGCCTCACAAATTGAGGTTTGCCAGGAAAGTGTCTCCACCGGACTAATCTAAACCCATTTGTATTCTGGGCCCTTTGCTCTATAGATGAAGCAGTTTACACAGTCAGTCTCCATGCTGTTATAACTGCTCTAATAAAGAAGAATAGTCTGCACAAAGATGCCTAAATGTAGTCTGATCTCTGGGAACACCTCAGCATTTCTATGAAGCAACAATGGGTTTCCCGCACGTTCATCCTTCTGGCCTTTACTGAGCCTGGCTTGTGTTAACAACAAATGGAAAAAAGGAGGGGGAAAGTTGCCTCTTGTTAGTCTAGAAAAGGGCATTTTTAAAAATAAAGGAGGATTGCAGCAAATAATAATTTCATTGTGCACAAGTCTGCATTTTCCCACCAGTTCTCTGTCAGAAAACAATTTAACAATCTGCAGAAGGAAAAAAAATGCCAAAGGGGTTTGCCAGACATATTTGCCTGCACACACTTCAAGATGCTTCCGTGGTAACTACACAGTTTGCACAGCTATAAAGCATAGCACTCCAGTAGATAGTATACTTCCTTGTGGTTAGCAACTGGGCACTTGTGACATATGTTATGTCACTTGAAACAGATGAATTAAATTTATGCTGCCATTTAGATGTAGTTCACGTCTATCGGAATTGTTTACAGAGGAAAAAGTCTCCTTACCATAAATTTGTAAAGCAATCGATAGCTCCGGGGGTATGGGCGGGAGGGAATCTATCTTGTTTTTTATTCTATACAGATGATGTGGCAGTGTAATATGTTGGGGTTGTAGAATCTGAATATATTCATCTTTTCACAGAGTCCCATACTTTCTCCTCCCAGGATATGCATCCTCTTGCACATATTACATTGTGTCATTTATTAACTGCAATTTAGTAGCAAGGGCATTACCCAAATGTGTGGGAGCAACTTTTCAATATGGAATTGACCTGTGACTTCCAGGGATGAAGAGTTAATGAAGTCTACAGTGCAGTGTTGGACACGGGGGCAGCCTCTCTTGCTTTCTAAATTCACAGACTAAAATTAATTAGCTGCCTCTTTCACCTCTGAAAGTCACAGCAATGGCTAATAGGGGTTGAATGAGAGGAGGAGAACATTGCCCCCAGACTCCAAAATGCTTTGTATACAGCTGGTGTCTGTTTATCCTATCTAGTATAAGCAGGATATATTGCAAACATCAAGTTTCAGTATATCTAACACACCACCCTTTTCTAAAAGAAAACTTGAAGTTGTCAGATAACTCCATCTGACACCACTGCAGACAGACAGAGCTGTAATCTGAAGTGTGCAATATTTGATTCTTACTTTGTTCTTATCGAATTCAAGGACAAAACTCCCACTGACTTCACTGCACACAAGACTAGGCCCTTAATCCTGCAGCAAACTTTAGGCTTGATCCCACAGTACTGCAGCCAATGGGAGCTTTGCCATTGACTTCAGCGAGAGCAGGATTGAAACTGTGTTTATTCTTTGTTATATTCTGAGATCTGGATTCACTGGTAGTAGTAGGACTAAGGCTGTAGGTAGATCCTGATAAAAGTCTGCCCTGTTCTGATGGCAGGGGGAAGGGACAGAACTAGCTAGCACTGTCCCCATAATGTACAGCTGTGGTTGGGGTGCAGGAGTGTAATCAAGATGCACTGAATTCAGTGCATCCCCTACAGCAGCTTCTATGAGCAAGGCTCCTGTACAGCTAAGGTCAGTAATTGAAGTTTTTCCCTTAAGGTGAATGCCCCCAGACCCTCCTCTATGTGATTCTGTCCTCACTGACAGAGAGGCTGCAAATTGTATTGCCCCCATCAGGCCCCACAAGGGGTGAATCAAGACTTGACTTATTAAACACTTACTTTGAAAACAAATCCTTAGACATGACTGGAACCAAAAGCCACAGATTTCTGATTACTAATTGTTCTGCTTTTTCACTGAGGGTTACACAGCTCTAGTACTGAATACAGAGCACTAGAAAGGAAAGAGGTAAACCAGGACCAAAATGTGATGGAGGGACATTCTTTTTGAAAACCAAACCAAAAACAGTAGTCCCATTTTCAGCTCTCAGTGTAATCTACAGAAACCAATCAACCTTCAGTGCACCTTCTGACAGCTACAAATAAGAGAGATTTCCACACAGTCCACTTTCTTCTGAGCCACGGCAAATATTGAAAACCAAGATAGAAAAAGAAATGTAAGTCCTGTTTGACAATATTTTCATAAACATTTCAGTCAACTGTTAATTATTTCCCATCAGTGTATAGTGTCTTGTTAATTGTTACCACTTTTCTAAATTAAAAGAGAGAAATTACTTTGCATCTACAAAATCCCAGATTAGACAGGTCCTGATTCCACAAGGCACTTAAAAGTCACGCTTAAAATTAAGCATGTGCTTATGCACTTTACTGACTACAGATGGGATTGCATATATTTAAAATTTAAGGCCCAGATTTTAGTATTTAAGGGTTGTGGCACTCAGCATGGAAATGCCTAAGTCTCATTTTTCAGAAGGGATTTAGGCACTAAGGAGCCAAAATCCCATTGGCTGTCAGTGGGATTTTGGCTCCGAAGTGCCTAAATCAATTTTGAAAGTGACACTTAAGCATTGCAATGCTCAGTGCAGTAATGCCTAAATACCTTAAAAAGCTGGGCCTAAATCAATTGAACTCAGCGATTAAATAGGCTTGATTCAGCAAAGCATAAGAAGAGTTCAGCCCTTCGTAGATGTGATAGAAAAGAGATGTTAGAAAAAGGGGGTTTGCTGTTTAAAGGCCAAGTTAAACAATATGTAACTAGAACTAACTTGATTCTTTTACTCCAGTTCAAAGCTTCCATTTATAGGATGAGGCTGGGCAAATGAGAGTTAGTGTTGGTGTCTCAATTAACTTGACCTTTTCAATGACACCCTCTTCTAATGTGTTTAATTCTTTGAGATACCACAGGCCAAATTCTGCTGTCACTTCAAATGTGCTACTATGGATTGACACTGGTATAATTTGGCCCTACATCTTTATATGGATGAGCTGTTCTTTTTCTAATGCAGTCAGATGACAACTTCTAAAACCTGGATTTGTGCTGGAAATGGCCCAACTTGATTATCATACACATTGTAAGGAGAGTGATCACTTTAGATAAGCTATTACCAGCAGGAGAGTGGGGTGGGAGGAGGTATTTTTTCATGCTTTGTGTGTATATAAAAAGATCTTCTACACTTTCCATAGTATGCATCCGATGAAGTGAGCTGTAGCTTACGAAAGTTTATGCTCAAATAAATTGGTTAGTCTCTAAGGTGCCACAAGTACTCCTTTTCTTTTTGCGAATACAGACTAACATAGCTGTTACTCTGAAACTTTTAACTGAACGCACTGGTAGAAAAGAAAAGGCCCAGCACCATGTACACTCTGATTCCCCTATACTAATGCCTAAGAATAAACCCACAAGTAATAACATGGCCTGTGAAACCTTCTAGCTTGGTGCTTTATTAAAAAGCAGAATCAAAGGTCACTGTTTCATTTATAATACAATTATCTTTCTTTGCAACTGTGAGGAAGGGAGGCATTATTCAAAAGCCTGAAATACAACCCTTTAGTTCCTCAGTCATACTTTACTCTTGCTGCAAGGTAGTCATCATCAGTGAAATTTACCAAGCACTAACAGTGCACCCAGTCTAAAAATGTTGTTTTGAATTCATACACTGTGAGCCCGATCCAGCAGCTCTTATGCTAATGTGGTAGCTAACTTGAGTAAAGGCTGCAGGATCAAGCCAAATATGATTGGAGTCAAAGTTTGACCCATGGAATCAATGGAACTGTGTGATCACTCTAGAGATAGACAAGCATGGTACCTGTGAGAAATTATTTCTATTGCCTACTATAACAAATATTCTGTTTCTTAGGGTCTTCTAAATTCAGTATAAATGGAAAATAGGCCATGACTTCACTGAAAATATTGAGCTTCTTTTTAAGGCTACATCTGGACTGTGAGCTAGGGGTATGATTTTCTTGCCTGTGTACATGTACTCATGCTAGCTCTGATCGAGTTAGAGTGAGTATAAAAGCAGTGTAATTGTGATAACATGGAGAGTGGCAATAGTGGCATGGCTGAGCTATGTCCCGCCACCGGTTTCAGGTGGGTTTGTACTTAGCACAGCTCAGCTGTTACGCCACTGCTGATATCACAGCTACACTGCAATTTATAGTCTCACAAGCTAGATGAGAGCTGGTGCAAGTATGTGTTTACTAGCCGGGGAATTACACCTCTAGCTTGTAGTGTGATCATAGCCTAAAATGGGTGACAAAGCAAAGTCTAGCCCTGGACAAGACTATATAAGTTACGGGTGAAGAATAAAGTTGGGATTTTAAAAAGCGTGCAGCATGGGAATAATTCTGCTTCCATTTAAGTCAAAGGTAAAACTCTTACTGACTTCAGTGTAGCAGAGCTAGGTCAACCCCAAGCACCTTTGAAAATCCCTCCCTGTGAATGTACTCAATATTTTATAAGCCAAAATCAGTAAGGTTCAATACTCTTATTTAAATTATACTGAAAAACAAGAGCTGAACTACAATAAGATTGTAACCATAGAACTAAAACAAGTACATGTTCTATTCTATTATTCTGTAACAGCAGTCTTTTCTGCCTCATGCTTGTCTCCCAAACCATTGTTTTAAGAGATCTGCTAATTCCATTTTTTGACTTTCCTTCAGAAAGCACAATTAGTGCATAAGATTTACTAATGGTTATGATTTATTGTTTTATTTATTTGGTTTTAATAAAATAATAGGTGCCTGTCTAAACCTGAAGGTGCCCCTGCCACAGAATGCAGGAACCAACCAAAGCAAAATGATATAGTGTGATATTAAGTGCTGATGATATCCTATAGCAAGAGTAGATCTCCAAGGAAGTAGAATTGGGCCTAAGAATTCATTTGCAACAAATTTGCAGAGCTTGCATCGGAAACAAGCATCATGGTATGTAGTCAAAATTGAAGGTTTGTCGCCAGTGGAAAAACTCCCATTGGTTTCTTGGAGTGGACCTATTTTTTTAAGATGAGATTTTTCAAAACAGCCTAAGGGATTTGGATATCAAATTCCCATTGTATTGGGTGCCAAATCCTTAAATCATCTAAAAATCTGAGCCCTAAACTTTATTGGTAATAACCTCTTAGATTGAATGTAATATTTCTCCTTGCTATTATTGGCACTATTAGAGGTCAACGTTTACCAATAGTTATCATACTGTGGTGTTTGACATACAGCAGTTCAACTTTTATTAGAACGTGGACTATATGCAGCATCTCAGGTACCAGTTCAGTGACAATTGTTGACTGTTGGCTGTGTATGGGTGACAACCGTAGTTTTGACATTTTCCATTTGGCATTTCCATTTTCACCCTGGTCCTCATCCAGTGACTACTGAAGGTAATGAGAATGCATCCATTAATTTCAGCAAGCACTGGATCACACACTTTGTTATTATATACGCAAGTTAACGTGACAAAGGATTGTTAATATTTTTATTTGCCCTACGTGCCATGGAAGGTGTTTTGCCCTGTTCTGGGAATAAAAACAGAGGGAGGTGAGTAGAACTGGCTGTCAAATATTTTATTTTAAATAATCATGACACTCATTGAATAAATTTTGTGACTAATACATTTGTGAATTATTCCACCAGCACTAAGTTGGTGAATAATGGGAAAAAAAATTAATAATTTATCTGAAAGATATCACAAGAATCATACAGTAAATTATTCAGTAAATATGATTCACCGATCTCTGAAGTGTTTTTTTAGTTAACTGGTACGCCCTCTGCTGGAGGAATAGCAACCTCAATAGGAGCAGAAGAAAAATACTTGAGTCATGAATTAAGGATTAATAATTTTAAAATTCTTTGTGTACAGAACTGTTGGTTTTTAAAATTGATACTTAAAATCATGGAGACATTTCTCACCAGATTACAACAGTTTCAATCGAGGCCAAATTTTGCACCTAAATACTTGGCAATATCCCCTGAAGTTACAAAATCAAAAAAAGTTTTCTAGTTTAAACACTTTGGGTCAGATTTTCAGGAATGCTCAGAAACAGAAGCTCCCCTTGAGAACAACTGCATTTGAAGTTAATCACATGCTTAAATGTTTTGCTGAAGCATTTGCTGGAGCCTGAGCAGGGTAGAGATGGGCACAATAAAACCTTAACTACACTTACAGAGCCACTGGATCCTATTATTTGTTGACGGGATAGAGAGAGACATCAGTCCTGCTTGTTTGTGTGGCACCTAGCACTGTGAGGTCTTGATCCAGATCAGAGCCTTTGTGTACTGCAATACAAATCATACATAAAAATAATACTGCTATTTCATGTCACTACTCTGCCGGCAGGACCAGCCCTAGCTGGAAAACATTTTTGTCCCTGCTGCCCCCTCCCCATCTCCCTGAGCAGCTGAGCCAAAATAATAATTTTAAAAAAACAGGCAATTAGAGGGGTTGGGGGCAGGGCAGGGAGCAAAGTCATAGAGGGGATGGTGCCTCCTGGAAGTTGGTACCCAAGGTGATTGGCCTCCTTGCCGCACCGAGAACCGTCCCTGTTTGCAGGCCGCTGATTCTTCTTGCTCAGTAGATAATGTTCATTGTGTTTCACTAGTCCTGTAATGTCTAACCACCACTCCACCAGATCTGTGTAGCTTTTCAACCAATCAGTCCATACCAAAGTCTCTCTCAAGGCTATCTAAAGAATGGTGATGGAAAAAAAGTTGCAAGGTTCACTATGTGCCTGACATTGAAGAGTCTTTCCCTCTGAGTTCAGTAAGCCTTTGTTCAGGCCCCATCTGAGCAACTTATTCCAGAAAAAGAAAATTGGGCCTGTTTCTGAACTCACGTGCAGATCGGGAACAACTCCACTGAAGTCAATGAAGTTAAACTAGAGTGAAACTAATGTAAATGAGAGAAAAAATGAGGTCCAATTTGTAGAAGAGCAAAGCAGAAAAGTTATAATTGGCTACTGGAAGTGGCAGAGAGCAGCCAATTAAGTCCATTTAAAATTTCTTCACCTAAAAAACCTTGTATGTTAATAAAATTGCATTGTGCTGCCAGTCCCTTTGCTATCAGCAGTCTATAGACTACAGCTTTTATTGTGTAAGAATGGATGGCATCACTTAGGAGAAATATGAAGACCAGGAAACATTCATTGTTGGATACACTAAAATTCAGAGTAGAAATCTTGAATTAATTTACTTAGTTCACATATAGGTCATTTGTTCTAGTGAGGAAAGAATCATAAGGAAATGTTGGTAGAATACTAATGATACAGCCAGTATCTTGAAAAGTGATGTGGGATCCATTATATACAAAAGAGAGAGTGATTAGCTAAATCATTTCACTACATTTATACCAAGATTTGAGAAATATACTAGTATAATGCCAGCCTGGTATAAATTTTGGTTTTTTAAACATAGTAAAAATGGTGCTGCAGGAACTTTTTTGCCAAAATAAAATAGCGGGCAAATTTTTTAGTGGCAAAAAAGCTTTAGGTGTATTACTAATAACAGTATTCTTAATATTAAGATGCAGGGAGCCAGACATTGCTGAGCAGCCATTTGTGAAATCTGTTTTATCATCCTCCCTAGCCCTGCAGTGCCGGGACTGGGCGGGACGGGGGCATGGCCCCAGCCTGAGCTGGGGCCACCGCGCAGGGAGACTAGAGCTGCACAGAGCGGGAAACGGGGAGGGCGGTCTGGGAGCAGAGTGTGGCCAGGGCCACACCTGGCTGTTTGGAGAGGCACAGCCTTCCTCAGCCTACGATACCTGCCGCCCATAGGAATAAGTGTGTGTAAATACACAATCTTTATCCCCCTTTTAAAATAATCTGTCCCTGAAATCTATGAAGGCCTCCAAGACTGGAAGAGATCACCATCATTTTGAATATTAGTTTGTGTTATAGTGGCACTTAGAGGCATCAGCTGAGATTGGGAGCTCCACTGTTCTAGGCACTATACAAACAGGTAGTAAGAGCCAGTCCTTGCTACAAAGAGTATGAAAAAGGAAATACCATCTTCTGTATTTTATGGATGGGAAAATGAAACACAGAGACAGCAAATCCATCACATAGAATTTTGGGAAATGAATCCAGATCTACTGAGTCACAGCCTAGTTCCTTAACCCAATGACCATCCTACTATTCAAGAGAAGAGATTGTGTAGTGGAAGCAGGGTAATGAAAATTCAAGGATATAGGATACTGTATTGTTTTTGTTCTTCATAGCAAAAGATAACCTTTGTCCTAAACTCAAACCAAACTTTTGGGTTAGAAAAGGTTTAGTCGGTCTTTCTTCACACCTGTGAGCGATAAAAGTTTCTGAAACCTCTCAAGAAAGCCTTTTTCTACAAGATGTCCAGCCCAGTTCTGCAGACCCCCAGAATTTAGAGAGTTCAAATAAACTTCAGAAAAAGCATTTGTTACAAGAGTGCTCTGTGTCTGGTAGCACTGCCTATTATTAAGGTTGACTGACTCATCCCATAAGCCCTTGTTTTTCAATTGCTTATAACTTTGCCAAAATTTTACTTTCTAGGCCAAGTGTCTGACCCAGGCTGAATTTTGGGGAAAATTTCTACCAAATGGTTCAGCTGTTTCTGTGAACGAGGCTACGGAAAACATATTGTTTTGTCCACGTTAAAAAATGCTGGTGATCTTTTCTTTGAAGACCACTTGCATCCACATAGTTTAGAGCAGGCATTTGAAATTTATCATGGATGTGTCTTTTGCTATTTCTGTGAAAATCCACCCAATTTTTGCCAAGTTATAAGCCTTTGACAAATTGCAGTTACCACATTCTCAGTAAAGACTTAGATTTTAGTAGGTAGATTCCCTCCTCAATGGGCATGCTCCAGCCTGGGGCTCAGCATGACTTTCCCTGAAATTGCAGCTCTGGACTGCTGCAGTTCCAAGCAGGGATCAGACACTAGAACTGAAAACAGAGAACCTGTCTCTCATGTGTTCTGTGACTCTTCTGCTGGGTCCAGGCCGTGAAGGAGGAAACTGTCTGTTTCAAATGCAGAGGGGAAAAGATCCAGACCAGGGCGGGTGCAGTAGTTTGGGGCAAGGAACCTAGAGGAGGAGGAGACTGGGACTGGAGGCTAGCAAAGGTTCAGGGAGAAGGAAACTGGAATTGGGTCAGGAGGAGCTTGTGACTGGCTATGCAAGAAGGAGACCATATGACCCCTTCCTCATTTGTTGCAGAAGCTGGAAGGTTTGTAGTGAATGAGGTGGGGATGGCAGGAAGAGAAAGGAGAGTCTCGTGGTTAAGGCAGTTGAATGCTGCCCCGGAGGATTGGATTCTATCCCAGCCTTTGCCACAAAGTTCCTCTGTCATGCTGGGCAAGTCACTGAAAGCAAACTTTTCACAGCTGGCCACTAGTTGTGTATTTCTCATTTTCTGGGTGCCCAGCCTGAGACCCTGGAGTCTGATTTGCTGAGCTCTCACAGCTGCAGCTAAAGTCTTGGGAGCTGTGCTTTGAACAAATAAATTGCTCTATAATGCTAACTACTCTGAAAAATTGCTTCCTAGGTGTCTCAAATTGGGCACCAAAATTACTTGATACTTTTTACTTTAATCTCTGTGCCTCAGTTCCCCACCTATAAAATGGGGATAATACTACCCCTTCACTTCACAGGGGTGTTGTGAAACCAAATGAATGTTTGCAAAGCACTCAGTTACTATAGTGATGAGCACCATACAAAGCCCATGCAGTTATTAAGAATTCTGTCTTCAGAGCAGGATTTGAATAGCATACAGTAAGTTAGGCATAGGCCATACACTGAGCAATGAGAAGAAAACAAAATATTGAACGACTGCTCGTTAGGTAAGCACTGTCCATCCTGTGCACTGAAAGAGGTAGGGACCCTGTAGCAAAATAGTATGTGTTCGTGTCATACACACAAAAGGGCCAAATTAAAACTGCACAAGCTGCAGCAACTCTGAGAACAAAGTGGCTACTTTCTTGAGACAGGCAGATGTCTTAGATGTGCAAAGGTGCAGAAAACAAAAACTTTAAGCTACATAAACCGCAAGCACCTACCAAAACCCCAGGTCCAAACCCTACCAATCTGGGGGGAGATGCGGATTCAGATCTATCAACTTTGCACCTGACCCCTCTTAAGTAATGGTTCAATCAAAATCCACAGCTCCAAACACCCCTGAAACTTTGGAGGAGTTTGTATTGTAATCTGAACTTCGTACGTCAGGCCCGTCTCTAACTTCAGATCTTACAATCCTTCCTCAAAGCTCACCTTTTCTGTAATGTCCACAGTTAGTGAGAATATGATAAATAATTACACTGGTCCTTCTCTGTCACTCTTTTAAACTAAGTTCCTAGGGGCAAGGAATGTCTTTTTCTTTGTTTTGGACAGAGACGAGCACAGCTGACCCAAATAAATAACATAGATATTATCCTAGTCTGTGCAGCAGGCACTTTCTATACAATCTGCACATGAAGTAATCTCTAAATATAAGAAGGAAAACACAAGAACAAACGGACATATGTTGTTTTATTTTAGCCTTTTTGATGCTCTTTTGACATCACACAATGATTTTTATGTATCATTCATGCTGCTATTTACCAAATAAACATCTAAAGCATTTTTAGTTCAAGGATAAAATATATCAATTTCTCTCCCTTCTCCTGTGAGGCTGTTTATATTAAGAGGCCATAAGGCTCAGTTAATCTTTGCAATGGAACTGTTATATTGGTAATAAAATGGGAAATGAGGATGCCACAAACACCGTATCTATACGGGGAGTCTAGAGATGCAAAACAATTTCAGAGAAGTGAAGCCATTAGCAAAAATAACAGATTGCCTATGGCAGCTAACCAGATATATGCACAAAATATTTGCTAGAGCTTTCAGGATCTTTGATAGAATTAACACAAAGAACATCTAGCTCTGTGTTAAAACCCTGTCGCATACATTACTTTAAAGGAAATGCAAACAGGCTAAAACTCTGGGTGTGGGGGCGGGTGCATAGTCACATCTCAAGCAACACAAAAGATGCAGGCACCAGCAACCCCCAGTAGGCATAAGTGCAGAGCCAGTGCAGGAAGCTGCGACGCCTCCTTCCCCACAACACCTGTTACAGGATGCATGTCAGGAGTGGTGGGGCAAGAGAAAGGAATGAGGAGGGGTTGAGAGGAGGATATGCAAAGTGCATTGTGCTCTAGCTATCCCCAGGTGGCATATGGGCGTGTGGGGGACCATAAGCAGCTGGCAAAAGTTACAGCAGACTCCAGGCTGCTTTAATCTGCACCATGGTTACATTTGACTCAAGGGCTGCATTTGACACATCCCTGTTTTAAATAGTTATAACAGACAATATATACAGATAATCTTTAGACTACAGTTTGAAAGTGTGTTCTGTATAGAGTTGGTGTTTGCAGTAAGCACCTTAACATGCCTGTTTTTAAAAAAATATAATTAGAAACAAATATTAAAACTACCAAGGTGCATAAATTAAGAAATTCAACTGTTCACAGTAATTCTACAAACCACATTTACCCTGTATTAAGGCTGAATGCTGCATATGACATTATTTATGCCAGATTATTTCCTTCCAAAGACTACATCTGATGCATCTGATGAAGTGAGCTGTAGCTCACGAAAGCTTATGCTCAAATAAATTTGTTAGTCTCTAAGGTGCCTCAAGTCCTCCTTTTCTTTTTGCGGATACAGACGAACACGGCTGCTACTCTGAAATCTGAAGTTTTGTTTTTTCCTTATTTGTACATGTATCATAGGATATTTCTAACAATACTTGGAACTTGTCTCTGAGGCCCTCAAAGGACTTCAAAACCATCGAGAGACTCCATGGGGTAGGATAGTATTTTGCTGATTTTACTGGTTGGCTATGTAAGACCTAGACCTTGATCTAGCAAAGCCTTTACATACATGGGACTACTCAGGCACTCAAAATGACACACATGCTTTCGTAGTTTGGGGCCATAGAGAGGCTAAAGTGATGCCAATCACAGAGCAGCCAATGGCACTCAGGTGTTTGAGTTTTGCTTGCACAGATACTCATGTAAAACACATTTTAAGATTGAGTGCGCAAATATTCACTAACAATGAAGTTCAGATGGTCTATTTGATTGTAATATTGAGCTGCAATAGTCCTGTGGTACTGCTTGAGCCAAACCAGGCAAAACTGTGCGGCGCTTTTGTGGTAGATGAGCATCCATTAGGGTGGAATCACCAATCTCATTCTGAGATGAGTTATAAAAGACATGTTTTAAAAACTCCCTGCTCCAAATATAGCAGTTTAGTGCATTAATCCAGTGTACCTAAAGCTTATGTGGCTTATCACCATAAAATATGCCTTTGCTGGAGCTTCTGCACAGTGTCAAAATGTGACAGCTCACAAAACCCACAATGCAAGGGTATTAGAGTGTTTTTAAGCCTGTGTCTATGGGAGAGAATACATTGCCAATTCAGAATGAATCAGAAAGTCTCTTCTCAGTAAAAGGCCTCAAAGCTTTGATGATAAACTGATGCAACTTCCTTTGCATATTACATTGCAATTTTTTGTGGGAGGCCTGTTTTCTGGATATACTAAAGTTTGAAGCAAGTAAAAGCAAGGGAATGGAGAGGAGAAAGAGAGGAAATAGAGACCTTGAGTGTAGGTTTACGTGAATGTAATTTTATGTTTTTTTAAAAAATTCAGCCCCAGGTTGTGAAAGACGGTTATATGATATAGGCAAACCAAAATATTACATGTTTAATTGCTTTTATTTTGAGGCAATTCCAGTTGGTGCTGGGTGTATAATGCAAAAGAATTGGTCACAATCACTTGTTTAAACTTTTGAATGATTTTTCACTCTGATGAATCAAGTTTCAGGATCAAAGATATACATCATCCAATCAGGAACAGAAATGATATCATGTGACCTATGTATCCAATAAAAACAGCTTGAATTTCAACCATTGGATATCTGAAGTACAACAAGGTAATAGTGTACCTTCTAAGAGCAAATTAGAGGCTGAAATACCTTAATATTTAAATATGTTAATATAAACATTCCATGAAATATTTGCAAGCAATGAACAAATGAATAGAATTTGAGATTTATTTGCGAACAGAAAAGAGGACCAAATTCTATGAACAAATTAGAAAATAATTCTCCCCCTAGTTCCAATTCCATAATTTATACTTTTGAAACATCTTTTGATAAGAAATCTTTCTCCAGGTAATCTAACCACTTTACATTATGGGTGGGTTTTTCAAAAACACTTAGGCCTGGTCTACACTGGCGGGGAGGAGCGATCTAAGTTACGCAACTTCAGCTACGTGAATAACGTAGCTGAAGTCGACTTACTTAGATCTACTCACCGCAGTGTCTTCATTACAGTGAGTTGACTGCTGACGCTCCCCTGTCGACTCTGCCTGTGCCTCTCACTCTGGTGGAGTACAGGAGTCGACGGGAGAGTGCTTGGGCATCGATTTATCGTGTCTAGACTAGACACGATAAATCGACCCTTTCTGGATCAATCGCTGCCTGCCGACCCAGCGGGTAGTATAGACATACCCTTAGTGTTGGCCTAACTCTTCTCCATTGAAGTTAATGGTAAAAACTCACATAACTTCAATGGGAGCAGAGTTTGCCAATCCCAAGCGCTTTTGAAATCCCTGCCCTATCATTTTTAATATGATAAAAAAAAAAAACTATGCCAAAAGAGTTGTGTGTTTTTTAAGGTGCTGTCCCACTTCTTCAATGTATTCTTGATTTCTCCTCTTGTATATGTGCCATTTTCTGATCCCTGGGCCAAATACTGTCCTTGGCTTTGCACAAATGACACTCATTGAGATGAAGTTGAGAATTCTTTATCAGTGATGGTAGGGGCACACAGCCAACAGAAGAAAGTGGTTCAGTATAGTTGTGCCTTTTTCTTTAGAAGTCAAACTCAAGTAGTCGAACACAAGCTATTGGGCTGAATACAGACAAGGATAACTGTCTGATATTCCATGACCTGTGTTATACAGGAGGTGAGACTAGATGAGCTCATGGTCCCTTCAGGCCTTAAAATCTGTGAATGTATTCACTGTATCAAACTCTGTTTCTGTTTTCTTTACTGTTTAGGATATCCTCCCAATTCTTGTGCATAGTTAGTTCTTTAAGCTTCTTTATTCTTCTCTGACCATTTTCTTAAGTATTTTTTCAAATTTGGTCTGTTTATACCTCTAGCTCGCTCTTTTCTCTCTATCTTTTCTTTCAGTGTCTTGCCTTCATTTTCATTCCAACCATTTTAGCCTGTGCTTATTTGGTTGACTACTCTGCTTAGTTCCTTTTTTTGTTTTGTTTTTGGCTTATTCTTTTTATTACTCAGGCTATATTTTTTTCCTTTGGAGTGTATTCCCTCCTTCCCAATTATCTCTTTTTTTCATGTTGTTTTTCTTTACTCTTGCTTTTCCCTTGGTTCCATTGCTAGTACGTTTGTTTTTCAGTTTGTGCAGCTTCTTTAGGCTATAACTTCTATCAGCTGCCAGTAGTGAGAGGAACAGTATACAATGAACTAGTCCTCAGGGACCACTGTTTCAATGCACAGAAGGTTTATGGAGACCTATTCACACAGCACAGTTTGTTTGCAGTGTGATCAGCACTGGAAGGGAGTTTTTTTCGCAATAGAAATGCAGATAGTCAGCAGTGGATAAGAGAAAGTTTGAATGGCATGAGACAATTGGAATATACTTTCTATAAAATGGAGATCCATTTTGAGCACAGTAACTGAGAACCTAATCCTACTCCTTTTGAACTCGAGGGGAGCTAGATTGGGCCTGTAGAGAGGGACTTTCACATCAGAGCAAACTAGAAAAAAAAAAACATTTAAAGACATTAACTCGGCTGATTTTTTCCCAGTGTTCTTATAATATTGTTTTATATCTATACAGAGACTAGACCTAAAATTATAGCATACGGACCCATACCACAGTAACTCAAAAAAATTGGCCATGTAAATATTTAGTAGGACAGATCAATTGAAACAAAGTTATGTTTTATCTGTATTTTAACCAGGCCCAGATTAACCAATGTGCACTCAGTGCGCTTGCACAGGGCCTCCATCTCAGGGGGATCATTGACCACTGGAAAACAGACAAAACTGAGTGGTGCTGTGACCCTGTGCAACAAGTCACAATGTCATGCTCCGAAATTTGGTCTGGCTGCCGCTCCATCACCATGGTCAAATCTGAGCAGCCTGGGACTCTCTGAGGGTGGGGTGGGTGATGGCAAAGAGTGGTGCCAGAAAGCCAGGGCCTGGAAGAACCACCCTAGCTTGGGATGGGCCCCTCCTAGGATGGACACTGGTGAGTGGCCAGTAAGGTCCTGGTGCTGTGGATGGGGGTGATGGCGTATAGGCTGTGTGCAGAGGGTTTGAGGGTGAGTGGGGGATATTGGGGGCATTGAGGGGAATGAGTTGGGGTAGTTGAGGGAGATATTAGGGGGATGAGGGAAGTGGGGGATGTTTGGGTGAGTGGGGGATGTTGGGGACAGTGAGAGGAATGAGGGAGATGTTGGGGATGAGTGGGGGATATTGGATGCATTGAGGGGAATGAGTTGGGGTAGATGAGGGAGATATTAGGGGGATGAGGGAAGTGAGGGATTTTGGGGACAGTGAGAGGAATGAGGGGTGAGGGGAATGGGAGATGTTGGGGGTGAATGGGGGATGTTGGAGGCAGTGAGGGGAATGGAGGATGTGGGGGCGAAGAGGGGAATATGGGGGATGTTGTGGCTGAGTGGGGGATGTTGAGGCCTGTGGCCGGTGGGACAGAGGTGTTGGAGCTGCACTGAGCAGGACGTATGTCAGGGCTGCTGGGATGTGTGTGGAGTCTGTCAGAATAAGTTGCGGGGGCAGGACTGGTGGACAGTTGTTGAGGTATATGTCGGGGGAGAGAGGCATTCTGGGGTCTTTGTCGGGTAAAGTATGTGTGGGGCAGGAGTGCTTTAAGGAAGGTGTGTGTGGCGGGGAGAGACATTTCCATAGTGCTCTGGGCCTCAACGTTCTTTAATCTGGGCCTGATTTTAACAAGGGCCAGCCTGACTGCCTGGGTTCTCCCAGGGACGATAGAAGGCAGAGAGAGAAGAGACTACTGATTTCCATTGCAAAGGCTCCAATTAGGATGGGTGTCAACTTGTAATAGCCACTGTGTTAACACATGAGAAGATATGGTCTCTGCCTTGAAGAGCTAAAGCTCCCATGGAGGGAAGTAGGAAGGTGCAAGGCACCCCTTTATTGCCCTGTGACACCTTCCTGCATCTCAGGTATCAGCACGGAGGGTGGAGGCAGCTACTGCAGAGCTGCTACTCCCCCTCTGTGAGGGGGCAAGGAATGCACCAGCCAGTGCAGCTACACGAGCTTTCCAAGGGATGTAAACTGAGTCAGGTGTAGGGCTGACAGGATATGTATCTTCCCCTGTGGAAAACAGAGAACGTGGAAGGCACATTGTGACTCTTTGGCTCCCACTCTGCTTCCTGGTCTGTTCCTAGAGCAGCACAGCATGCTTCCTCAGACCTGGGGCTAGTGACAAAACCATAATGTAGTCCAAACTCATTTGAAACAAGATTCACCACTGAGTGTATCAATAGGAGGAAAGGAAGAGGAGGTTAATGGTGATAAGATCATGTCATTACAAAGAGTAGAAGGATGGCCAGTGGTTAAGGCACTAGCATTGGGCTTCAGAGACCTGGGTTCAATTTTCTGTTCTACAACAGTCTCTGTGACCTTAAGCAAGTCACTTAGTCTTCCTGTGACTCAGTTTTCCGTCTGTAAACTAAAGATGGCACTTCCCTACCTCACAGGGGTGCCATGAGGATAAACACATTAAAGATTGTGAGGCACTCATGACAATGGCAGCCATATAACTGCCTTAGATAAAATGGTACACAGTATATGGCCAGCTCAGTAGTTCTAAATCACATGGATATTTTTGTTATTTATACATAAATAATATCGGCTGTCCCGAACTAATCCTAACCCTAGCTATCATTGTTTGGCTGATATCTCACAGGTGCAAGAGCAAAGGTGGCTAGCTGAAGAGGGATTTGAAAGTGGGGGGAAAAGTTGTGGCCTTGCAGATTTCTTTCAGAGAAGGAATTCCATGCATAAAGGAAGCAGAGAGGCTTCTGGCATTTGTTGAAGAAGATTGCAAATGGGCACACAAGGATGGCAATGTTAGTGGAGTGGATGGGGTGATGCAATAAGAGAGAAGAGTAGATAAGTATGGAGGGGGAAGAGTTATGAAGGGCATTGAAGGTGAAGACAAGAACATTGAACTTGATGTGCTAGAGGGAGAGATGCCAGTGGAGGGATTTATGGGGAGAGGGAGGTCAAAGTGACAGGCTAAGAAGATAATCTTGGCAGCTGTGTTTTGAATGGAGTGGAGGAGGGTGAGGTAGGAGTCAGGGAAGTCAGAGAGGAAGAAGTTCAAGTAATAGAGATGGGAGATAAGGCTCTGTGAAAGAATTTCATCTAGTCCATTGCCCTGCCAATGACCTCTTTTTCTGATCCCATAGGAAAGACATAGTCCTGGGTTTATAAGAAAATACGGAAGTCTTTATGCTGTCACAAATAGAGCATTGTGACTCCATTGTGAATTTGGCAATAGCAAGTGGGAGAAGGTGGGTTGTGAGGAAACAAACGCTTCTTTAAATGCAAATTCCTTGGCATAGTTAGAAGCAGAGTAAGAAACACATGAAGGGTAAATGTAAACAGAACGTGAACATTGTAAACAGAAACCTAAACCTGAGGTGGCCCTACCTGGGATCAGCCTCTTAAAACAGCATTAAGCCAAATATATATCTCAATTAAAATATTCCTGGTAAAAGTATGTCCATGTATTTCATGACCTTTCATAATCATTATAAGCAATAAACAACTGAGATTTCACATATTTTCAAGATATTCACATTACTTTTTGGCTAGAATACCTGACCCATTTCCTGTAGCTCTTTCAGCATAAGACATTTCACCCCTCTCATGTAATCTGAAAATTATATCTGATGGTATTTGGATTTATTTATCATGTGTTGTATTTCAATCTGACAGAGACAGGGGCTGTGAATTAAATATATGTTTTAATGAGACCCAGTGGTCAAATATATTGGGCTACACTACTGAATTCAAAATTAAATTACAATTTAAAATATTACAAAGGATTTACTCACCGCTTGTTCATATGTATCTACTGCAGAATGATTCTTACTGGTGGTGTGGTAATCAGAGTGATAATTTTACACACTTTTTGGCACTGTCCCAATATTAGACATTTTGATCAAATATTTGGGAAAGAGTCTAGTACCATAAGCTACCAGGCAGTCAGAGCGATATTTGCTACATCATTTGTCTTCAGTACCTGTGACTATGCAGTATTCTAAAAAAAATGGATTGTGGTTGTCTCTGGTGGTGCAAAGAGATTGATCTTTGTGAAGTGGGAAAGCTTCCAAAGACTGATCTGTTGACATGACAGAAATGCTTCCTATGAGCATCTTATTTATAAGATTAAGGAGAAAAGTGAAAAATGTCATGTGCTATGGGAAGAATTTATCTCCTGTTTAAAGAGCACAGAGATGTGCAGGTGAGTGGTATGAGATCCCTGAGGAAGTGTTGTGAAGATAATGTATTATTGCAATCCAGGAGTTTTTTTCCCTTGTATAGAGGTTGTTTGCCCATAGTTTCTTATTCTCACACCTCTTTGCGTGATTGTTTTAAAATCAGTGCAGAGATCTGAAATGAAAACACCTTGTAATAGGATTGGCCTCCATAGCACCCCTTGCAGTCCAGTGTGGCACTACTCATCCTGCCTTAAGATCTCCACCAGTGAGCCACCACCTCTAACAGAGACTGATGTTGTGGAGCCTTGACCCTCCAGCTAAGACCCTTTCCAGTTCCACACTTTCCAGAAAGTCTCCAAATAAGGACAAACAAGGAACTCAAGAGCGTCCTCCAGCAAGTCTTTGGCAGGACCCTGCCCTTCACTTCAGGACCTGACTTCAAGCAAATGGCCATCTAGTCAGGCTCTCTGGACCTGGACTCCCTGTCCTCAAGGAGGCTTGCACAGAGGTCTGTTCCCCTTCCTGATAAGCCCGCAAATGACCTAAGTCATCTTCTTTTAACTCCCTTCGCCATTCTTGACACCTACTACAGGTGTAATCATTAACCCCCTCCTGGCCATAGTGGGGTTTGTAGAGCCTATCACCTCTAAATATAACTAGTAATGTGTTGTACATGGCAACAAAGACTTCCTTTCAGCTGCATGCCTTAGCTGACGCTTCCATTATTTATTTACCTCACAATGAACTGCAACACATGCCCTGATGACCATGAGACTCCTTTATTATTATCCCCCCTTATAAAGCTTCCACCAGGCTTTCTCTGCAGTTTACAGATTGTGCAAAGGGCTTCCAAGGGGGGATAAATAATGGAGACTCATGGCTACAAAGACATGTCGGAGTTCTGAGTTCATTGTGAAGTAATAGTGGCAGAGCCTACTGAGGAACACAGCTGAAAGGACCACTTTGGTACCATGTATGACAATATTGATGGTTTCTTCCTTGAGCCTCATCTCTGCTCCTGCACCATCCACCTTTAAGTGTTTCCATCATTGTGTCTTAAATGGGTAGGTGACTGAATCTTTGTTGTGGTGACTCCAACAGAATCAAACTCATCCCTGCCTCCACCCTTGAATAAATAGCCCTGGGAGGTGTGAATGAGAGTCATTCACAACATTGCTCCTTGCCTTTCTTTGCGTGTATTTATTTGTCAGTATCTGCTGAATAATCTGGATGACAAAATTTTCATGCAATTATAGATTGTTTGCTTCCGCTTTGTTATCATTAGTCATGTTGTGTGATTTGGCCCCTAAGTCACATGATACTGATTCTGCTCTCTGAATAAATAAATTAACATTTTAATGAGGAGAACAACAAATAGGAAATAATGCTGTGAATATTCAAATGAAGAATCATTTCTGCTAAAATTCGTCAGACTTTCAAGATCTGCAAATATTTTCAGGATACCTGGAGAGGGTCTGAACATTTACATATAATTAATTATGTTTCCCTGCAGCTAAGTGTTCAAGATCCACCACTGTCTGCAAGGCCCATTGAGAATTCTACTCACTGCAAAGCTTATCACTCACTGTAGGACTTTGCTCCCAGCAAGAATGAAGCCGCTTCTTGATATTAAACAGCTAAGAAAATATTATTTTCAATATGATAACATTTGAAGTGGAGAACTCTGCAGCCACTTGGACTAGGCCTTTGTTTACGGAGACCAGTGGAGTAGATGGAAGTGGGAACATTTGTTTGCCACTGCCAATGAAATTGAACAGGCTGGATGTGGATTTTGGTGGCACTTACCAGAGAGGTGGAGGTCTGGAGGAGAGCAGGGGCTTTTACAGTTATCCCTGGAGCAGGGAGTAGATGAATAAAGGAGCCAAGATATTTGTTTGCAGTTGCTAAGAGAGACGAGGGCATCAGAAGTCCTTGTGTGAGTCTGAGTCAAAACCCAGGGGAGGGTGAACTTGAGCATTCTTTTTGGGAAAAGGTAAACTACAGAGGGTGCAATGTTTGTGTTTGTACTTGTGGGGGACTAGTTTTTTGATGGAACAGGTTATTATAGGTAACAATGGGGATGTTGGTGGAAGTGTTACTGAAAAGTAAAGTTGGCACAATGAGACCCTTCTCCATAAAACTGTGTCAAACATATGCTGAAAGGGTTAAGAAGAAAGTGCTTTTGATCCAGTCAAGTAGGACAAGTAGAGTATTAAAAGAGTGGCCCAGAAGTGGATCCTTGAGAGGTGAAATTGATTTGTTTTGAAAATTTATTTTTCCTGGAGATGTGTCAGGATTTTGCAGAACTAGAAAAACAGAAGTTAGATGAAAATTGAATGTTTCAATGGGTGTGGATGGAAACTACCATGCTATGAAAAACAAGGGCTCTATTATTTGTTTGTTGTGCAAAGCAACAGTTGCAGTGCCCAGACAATAGAACGTGAAGTGACCCCATGCTATGAAACACAGCCAGTTCATGAAGTGTCAAGCTGAACACTACAAACAGAAAATTGCTTCTGTTGCTCATGGATTCCTTTTCTTAGTCTGGCCAACACAAACTGTTCAAAAAGGCCACTGATTGCACTGCAATTTCTGCACAGATCAGTTATGAAATTGCTTCTTTGACAGCAGAAAACACTGATATCCTTTATCTTTGTGGATTGTGAAACAATGTGTGTTTGTTGCAAATAAAAAAGTATGCCTTGAATCAATTCAGAAGTGTATATGTTTAGTTTTAGGTGACTGATTACCCAATGAAGAGTAAAAGATTCATGTGATGATATTGCAATAAAGGAGGCAGTAAAGAGATAAATGCAGATGGCATAGCCACAGCTCAAATGTTTATTTTTCTTGTGGAATAATGGGATCTTAAGTGAGCTTATGGGTCACTTCAAATTCAAGGCCCTTTCAAGGATCTGCATATGCTTGAACATGTAGAATCTCTGGGTGTGTATTTGTCTAAACTCACTGGCTTCTCACAGATGGCTTTCCTGAAATAGAGCAAAGTATACTTTGGTATCACTTCTTATCACCATCTTAAGTTATCATGAACGAAAATTATTTTGATATCTCTCTATCATACCTGAGCCAAATCTTTGAGATAAAGATTTATGGCAAGTCTCAATGGTGTTGCATCACTACAATGAACTTCAGTAAATCATGTGGTTTAAATCAGTTTTGAAGCTGATTAGAATACTCCACTCTAAGATCTGATGGCTCTGAAGAGGGAAGGTCTGTTGCCCTCTGGAAGGGATCATGCCATTTTTAATTGAGAACAAATGATATGTTGCTTAGCTTGAGGATTGTAAGTGCCTCTGGCAAGCAAGTGGGCCATTCTATCACATCTAAATGACTCAAATCTCTAAGTGACTTGAATCTCCAACGTCAAGATGATAATCAAGTAGTGTCAGAATTTGTTTGCAGGGTAATAGTCTCCCACACAAATCTGAAACTTTTTCATGGAGAGCTCCAGTGGAACTGTCTTTCTCATTTTCAGTCTTGCCAATGAATGCTTAAGAAATGAATGTGAGAGCTGTCACTATGCTGATTGGGTCAATAAGCTTCAAGATTAATTTGAGCAACTGTTTAGAGATTTTAAATAGAAAAAAGAATGTACACATTGTTTAGCAATCTTGTGTCAGATAAATGTGGAAAAGCAGGATCAGATGCAAGAAAGAACTGTCTGACTTGCAGTTATTGCTGTGCTGAGGATGGAAGTTCTATTTGACAAAGTATTTTGAGATTTAGCTTCATTACAAATCAGAATAAAAACAGAAAATTGCAAAATTCTCCATGAAGGAAAATTCTGCAAAATTTTTCATTTTGGGGTGATCAAAACATTTCATTTTGATATTGACTTTTAAAAACTTTGTATTGGATCTCCCATACTCATCATGGGTGACTTCAGCTTCTGTGTTGATGATCTATCCACCCTTAGTTGCACGTTTCCTCATCTCACATCTTCATTTGACCTGCATTTCTGGTTTAACTCCCACTTACCAAAAGGGCTATTCACTTAACTTGGCTTTCACCAGCCACTGCTTTCTCACTAATCTCTTTGTTGATGGCTTCCCCCTCTCTGAATATTACCTGGTCTTTTTCACATCACTCGTCAGCCCCCACACATTCCTTGTCATTTGGGCCGTCTGTGACTTTCAGTCCATCAGCTTTGATGATTTCTTGTCTGCTCTTGGCCCTCTCCTCCCTGTCCTCTCTTCCCCTTTTTTTACCATTGATGACTCACAAATCTAGCTCTTTAATTACTCCAGTCCTGACTCCTTCTGTTCAAACCAAAATCTGGGTCCGTCTCTCTGACATCGCCTCATGGATGTCTTGCTGCAAGCTCAATGTGCTAAAGCTGAGCTCTGAATCTTTCCCCCTAACTCTCCCCTACACCTCCTTTCTCAAACACTGCAGACAGCACCACCCTCATGCCTTCTCACACCTTTGTCTAGGTCCTCGCATTCAGGCTATACATAAAACTTGCAGATTCTTTCTGCATAACATTTTTAAGTTATGCCCTTCCTATCCATCTATACAGCTAAAACGCTCGTCCAGGCTCTCATCCCTGTGTCCAGTTACTGCAATATGTTTTCCTCTAGCCTTGGCAAATGCAGTCTTCCCTGCGCTCATCGATTCAGAATGCTGCTGCAAAGATCATTCTCCCAGCCTGTCACTTAGGGCTTGTCTACTCTGGCACTTCACAGCGCTGCAACTTTCTCATTCAGGGGTGTGAAAAAACACACCCCTGAGCACCGCAAGTTTCAGCGCTGTAAAGTGCCAATGTAGACAGTGCACCAGTTCCAGTGTAGACAGCTGGTAGCTACGTCCCTCATGGGGGTGGTTTTTCTAGAGAGCTCTCTCCCAGCGCTATGCCGTGACTACACAAGCCACGTTAAAGTGCTGCCATGGCAGCTCTTTAATGTTGCCAGTGAAGATGTGCAAGGCCTTAGACAGTGTCAGCCCTCTGTTTGCATTCCTCCACTGGCTCTCCGTGCCTATCATATCAAACAGAAGCTGCATGCCTTCACTTTCAAAGCCCTTCTTTGCCTATCCTCACTCTACCTATCGTATCTCATTCACTACTAAAAAGTTGACTTCTGCCTCCAATTGGCCAGTAATGCCAGCCTCCATCTCCCACTGATTACATTTTCAAACAGGCACCTTTGTGCTTTTTTCCCTGCTAGCCCTTACACTCGGAAGGAGCTTCCTGTAAACATCCACAAAACTAAATCTTTGTACTGCCTTCAAAACCCTCCTTAAAACTCCTTTGCCATGATGCCTACAAAAAACTCGACAACTGTTAGACCATTGGTGTGTTGAGACCACGGCCTATCAGATTGACCAATATTATCTCATTGCTTTCTTGCGCTCACCCATCTGTCTGTCTGCATCCGTGTGTTGTCTCTTGGCCTTAACTTAGATTGTAAGCTCTCTGGGGTAGGGACTGTTTTTCTTTTCTGCATTTGTACAGTGCCTAGCACAATAGGGTCCCAGTCAGTGAATGGGGTTCCTGGGCACTATACTATTATTGTATTAAAAAATAAAAATAAATGAGGCGTAGCCCTCAGATGTCTAAATTGCTCAGTGCTACAGAGGCTGCGCTCCACCTTTCTAAATAATACTTTTGGCTGGATTCTGATCTCAGTTACAAATTATAAATCCAGGGTTACTCCTTTGAATTCAGCGGATCTACTCCAGATTTTCCCTTGTGTACAGAATCTGACCTTTTCTCAGCCACAGAGATAAAGCCATTTTCTTTCTTGCTATTGATGATATTCTACTTGTTGTTCAAGGTGTTTTGCAGATTTAGAAATGCACATCTTGTATTTCTGCAACTAGGAAATGTTAACTTGGTTAAGAGATACTGCAGAAGGGGGGAAAGCCACAGTAAATATTATCTTTGGGACTACTTGCTAAGTCGTATTCCTTGTTGAGCAAGAGCTAGATCAATCCCTCCCATGTATGAGTGCCAGTTTTACACAAGAAATCTCACAAATATTAGACTATCCATGCAAAAGTCTGGCTCTGTTTGCTACTTCTCTGACCTCCTTGCCCCATGACAGCATAGCTTCCATGGCCTCCCCATTTACCCTGGGCCAAACCCTCTTACTCACTGAGTCTGTGGAATGGAGAGCCCAGGGTCATCACTGATTTCTGAGGGCATACCTGGACTGCAATCACTGAGTGTGATTGCAGTTTGAGTTCACATACTTGAGCTAGCTTTAATCTCACCAGCTCAGGTCCCAGAACACTGAAGTCCTGGCAGTCGCCTTGAGCTGCAGTCAGTCTAGACAAACCCTGTGTGTCCTTCTGTGTATTTGCCAGAATGTAATACTCAGTTCTAAATCAGATGATGGAAACTGGCCCGTAATGATGTTTTTTCAATCTCTTGATTTCAGTATATTTTACTGTAAAATTAGCCAGGAAGCAAATCAATGTTCAGTAAACAGGATGGGTAAGGGCCAGATTTTCAAAAGTGTTTAACTCCCATTTTGACACATACATGACACTGACAGATTTTCCAAAAAATACTTAGAATCCAGCAGCTTGCATTTTTCTGAAACTAATCTTATTCTATCTGTGGGTAATCTGGAATAGTTTAATATGTTATTATATATGATGGACATTGTGGGTCAGATCCTCAGCTGGTGACTTCAGTACAGCTACTTCAGTTCAGGATCTGGTCCTGATCTTGAAGATTTGATAATCTAAGGTACATGTATGACCCCTATTACCATAGTATCTGAATGCCTCACAATATTTGTAATGTGCTTATTCTCATAATACCCCTGTGAGATTGGAAAATACTGTTAGTTCCATTTGACAGATGGGGAGTGAGGCACATAAATGCTAAACTACAGATTTTTAAAGGCAATTAACCATTGCTCCAGTCATTGCAAGATCTAAGTGATTTTGGAGCAAAAATCTCATTTTCAGCAGTGATTTAGTAGTCTAGGGACCAGATTTTCAAAGGTATTTAGGTGCCTACAGAAGTAGATAGGCTCATAGTAGAATTTTCAAAAGCATGTCTAAAACCCATGGAAATCAATAGGTACTAATGCCTAAAATCTGGCCCTTAGGCTCCTAAATCTAAATCAATGGGATTTAGGCTAAGTGCCTAAATCCATGTTGAAAATTAGATTTATGCTCCAAAGTCACTTAAGCAGTGTGAAACAATGCCTAAATACCTTAAAAAATCTGGGTGAAGTGATCTGCCCAGGGTCATACAGGAAGCCTGTGATACTTGAACTCAGGCCTCCTAACTTGTGCCTAGTGTCCTAAACACTGGACTGTCCTATACAGTGAAATCAGGTCAATCAAAGGTGAAATCTGAGCTGGTAATTTCATTACAGATTAGGCTGATGGTTTATTTTAGTACATATCTGCTCTGTAAGTATTGCTATTATTGATTCCTTTGTCATTTTTTTTTCCTGAGTGGAGTTCATAAATTAATAGATTCTATCTTCTAGCCACTGGATCATGTTATACTTTTCTCTGCTAGACCGAAGAGTCCATTATTAAATATTTGGTTCCCATGTAGATACTTACAGACTCTAATCAGGTAACCCATTAACTTTCTGTTTGTTATGCTATAGAGATTGAGCTCACTATAAGGCAGGTTTTCTAACCCTTTCATCATTCTCAGTGGCTCTTCTCTGAATCCTCTTCAAGTCATCAACATCCTTTTTGAATTGTGGACACGAGAACCGGACACAGTATTTCAGCAGCAGTCACACCAGTTCCAAATACAGAGGAAAAATAACCTATCTACTACCTGCTTGAGATTCCCCTGTTGATGCACTTAGGGCTAACGTAGTACTTAAATTGTACCAGAGCAGAGCCACAGCAGGAAATCACCATAAAATAACTGGTCAGTAAAGTATCCCTTTCTTCCAGAAAATCAGTTTCCTTTCAGTTTTCATGCCCATATTGTCCCCTAATGTAGGTTGTTTTGATATAGCAAGATGATATTAGTGAAGGAGGATTTTCACAATATAATCCAAGTTTCCCTTTCACGTTCAATCATTTTCAAAGGAAACATTTCACTGTAACGTTGGCAATTAAGAGCTGCCAACAAAGGGATAGAACTGACAGATTCCTCCCCCAGTAATGTGCAATCAGGTGTCTCATCAGGTTTATTTGGGAAATTATTATTACTAGTGGTAGTGGTCATATTATACAAGCACTGAGAGGCTACAAATGAGATCAGTGTCCCATTGTGCTACGGGCTGTACAAATATATAATAAGAGACAGTTCCTCCCCCAGGAGCTTTACAAACTAAAGAGATGAGACAGAAAGGGTGGGGGAGCACAGAAGTGAACTGACTTGCCCAACATCACACAGCAGGTCAATGACAGAGCTAGGAAAAGAAGCCAGGTTATCTGACTCCTAGGGAGATGCCTGGTCTACTGAACCACACACTCATACAAGGCATATGGACCATGTGTAGCAGGTAGAATATACCTCTTGTTTCATATTAAATATCCCAGTGTGGCAAATTAGGGAATTTAAAGCCTCCACAATCTGCAGGTGATGGGATCCTTGGAGGTGAAAATGTTGTTTTAAATTTCTGCTGCATAAGAAGTCCTGGTGGATCAGATTTTTAAAGGTAAATGAAATTTTTCTCTACCCAAGATGCAGATAGGTGCCTAGTGGGATTTCCCATAGCACTTAGATGTTGTCATAAATATAAAGGGAAGGGTAAACCCCTTTGAAATCCCTCCTGGCCAGGGGAAAGCTCCTCTCACCTGTAAAGGGTTAAGAAGCTAAAGGTAACCTCGCTGGCACCTGACCAAAATGACCAATGAGGAGACAAGATACTTTCAAAAGCTGGGAGGAGGGAGAGAAACAAAGGGTTTGTCTGTCTGTCTGTAGTCGTCTTGGCCAGGGACAGAACAGGAATGGAGCCTTAGAACTTTTAGTAAGTAATCTAGCTAGGTATGTGTTAGATTATGATTTCTTTAAATGGCTGAGAAAAGAATTGTGCTGAATAGAATAACTATTTCTGTCTGTGTATCTTTTTTGTAACTTAAGGTTTTGCCTAGAGGGGTTCTCTATGTTTTTGAATCTAATTACCCTGTAAGATATCTACCATCCTGATTTTACAGGGGGGATTTCTTTATTTCTATTTACTTCTATTTTTTATTAAAAGTCTTCTTGTAAAACACTGAATGCTTTTTCATTGTTCTCAGATCCAAGGGTTTGGGTCTGTGGTCACCTATGCAAATTGGTGAGGCTTTTTATCCAACATTTCCCAGGAAAGGGGGAGTGCAAGTGTTGGGAGGATTGTTCATTGTTCTTAAGATCCAAGGGTCTGGGTCTGTAGTCACCTAGGCGAATTGGTGAGGCTTTTTACCAAACCTTGTCCAGGAAGTAGGGTGCAAGGTTTTGGGAAGTATTTTGGGGGGAAGGACGCGTCCAAACAGCTCTTCCCCAGTAACCAGTATTAGTTTGGTGGTGGTAGCGGCCATTCCAAGGATAACGGGGGTAATATTTTGTACCTTGGGGAAGTTTTGACCTAAGCTGGTAAAGATAAGCTTAGGAGGTTTTTCATGCAGGTCCCCACATCTGTACCCTAGAGTTCAGAGTGGGGGAGGAACCTTGACAGATGTACATCCCACTAGGTGCCTAGCTGCATCTTTAGGCCCCTAAATACCTTTTAAAATCTGGCTCTGATTGTCTTATTGATTTTTGCAATAAGTTAGACTTGATGCTGAGTGATGCAGAGTACCTGTGACACTTACTGAAGTCAGTGGCAGCTGCAGAGTCTAAGCACCTCTCGGGATCAGCAAGTTCTACGCCGTAGTCTTTAGCATTGACTGTGGCCTCAACATTAGTAGGAAGAAATCTGACCCAACTACGATAACTCTGGTGAGTATCAATGAAGTTTGAAGTGACGGGGGTAGCCGTGTTAGTCTGTATCCTCAAAAACAACGAGGAGTCCGCTGGCACCTTAAAAGCTAACAGATTTATTTGAGTATAAGCTTTTGTGGGTAAAAACCTCACTTCTTCAGATGCATGGAGTGAAAGTTACAGATGTAGACATAAATATACTGACACATGAAGAGAAGGGAGTTACCTCACAAGTGGAGAACCAGTGTTGACAGGGCCAATTTGATCAGGGTGGATGTAGTCCACTCCCAACAATAGGTGAGGAGGTGTCAATTCCAGGAGAGGCAAAGCTGCTTCTGTAATGAGCTAGCCACTCCCAGTCCCTATTCAAGTCCAAATTAATGGTGTTAAATTTTCAAATTAATTTTAGTTCTACTGTTTCTCTTTGAAGTCTGTTTCTGGATTTTTTTTGTTCAAGTATAGCTACTTTTAAATCTGTTATAGAATGTCCAGGAAGATTGAAGTGTTCTCCCACTGGCTTTTGTGTGTTACCATTCCTGATGTCCGATTTGTGTCCATTTATTCTTTTACATAGGGACTGTCTGGTTTGTCCAGTGTACTGGCAGAGGGGCATTGCTGGCACATGATGGCATATATCACATTAGTAGACATGCAGGTGAATAAGCCTCTGATGGTGTGGCTGATATGGTTGGGTCCTCTGATGGTGTCACTAGAGTAGATATGGGGACAGAGTAGGCAACTAAGTTTGCTACAGGGATTGGTTCCTGGGTTAGTGTTTCTGTGGTGTGGTGTATAGTTGCTGGTGAGCATTTGCTTCAGGTTGGGGGCTATCTGTAAGCAAGGACTGGCCTGTCTCCAAGGTCTGTGAGAGTGAGAGTGGGGGAGGTTTAGATTGGATATTAGGAAAAACTTTTTCACTAAGAGGGTGGTGAAACACTGGAATGCGTTACCTAGGGAGGTAGTAGAATCTCCTTCCTTAGAGGTTTTTAAGGTCAGGCTTGACAAAACCCTGGCTGGGATGATTTAACTGGGAATTGGTCCTGCTTTGAGCAGGGGGTTGGACTAGATGACCTTCTGGGGTCCCTTCCAACCCTGATATTCTATGATTCTATGATTCTATGATTTTCCAGGATAGGTTGTAGATCATTGATAATGTGCTGGAGAGGTTTTAGCTGGGGGCTGTATGTGATGGCCAGTAGTGTTCTGTTATTTTCCTTGTGGGGCCTGTCCTGTAGTAGGTGACTTCTGGGTACCTGTCTCGCTCTGTCAATCTGTTTCCTCGCTTCCCCAGGTGAGTATTGTAGTTTTAAGAATGCTTGATAAAGATCTTGTAGATGTTTGTCTCTGTGAGGGAATGAAGTTTGAGTCTCTATGGGTGAAATTCATCCCTGCACAGAATGGCATTGGAACACTTACATCCATAAAATATGACTTAAGTGGGACTTGGGCCTTGAACTGGCCCATTGCACAGGGAGAATTTCAATCAATATAAAGTTTTCTATTATTTCATATTCTGAGCATTTGCGCTGGCTTTGTAAACAGAGAAAGTTAGGCCACATGGTATCAAATTCACTGTGATATTAAGCAGGCAATAGAGTCATGCCAGAAGTAGATATTTCACTAGTAAATAGGGATCACATTTTTCAAACTTGGGTACCAAAAGTTAAATATGTAAATGAAAGAGGCCTGACTTTCAAAGTTGTTGAGCCCCTACAGCCTGCACTGTCTTCATCTGAAAACTGAAAATTTAATCCTGGTTCTGATATAGCTCCCACTGAGGAATTAGGCAAGTCTCAGAATCTGCCTAGTTTTCCCCCATCTGTAAAACTAGAAATAGTAACATTTACCTACCCTCATCACAGAGGTGTTGGAAAGCTTATGTATAGTGTACAATGTCAGACTATTGCATAGAGCTTTGAAACCCACAGATGAAAGGCACTATAGGAGTACAAAGAATGATTATTATTTACAGAAGAAAAAAAATAGCATCCCATGATGCCTTTAGTGGTGTATGTGGAAGAGCAGCAACTCCATCTTCTCTCTACATGCTGACATCCTCGGAGTTTTAGATGCAGATAATGGCAGGGGAGGGCCCATAATGGAGCTATGTCTGACTCTGGTAGGGCTAGGTGGGTGCCCAAAATAACTGGCTCTTCTGTTTCCTGGGAAGAAGAGAAAAAGGAAAGGCTACTGAATCTAAGCAAGAGCCAGTATCATTACCTTAACAGCAGCAGTCTTGGCAGCATATCTATACCCTCTTAAAAGGTAGCAGCAGCAGTCTCACTCCTGTTAGGGGGGCATGTCCTGGGTCCATTCTTTAATTGTTAGGATTGGATTAAGCAGTTTTGTAGAAGCACTGCTGCCCACAGCCCCTGATGGCTTTGATGTAAGTGGAACAGGAAGCTGGAGCTCCCCATATGAGCTGATGTGCAGAGAAAAGCTGGACCAGTAAAGACAGGATTTCTATTGTTAGAACTTTGTGGGTGTTAAATGAACCTGCTTTGGAGGCATGCCAAGTGAGGAGACACAGGAAAGTCTGATGAGAGATACCAGGCATAGAAGTTAATTGTATTTGGATGGAGGAGAAACTAAAATTAAACCATTATCAAAGAAAAGCCTTAGACAGTTTGTTTTAAAACAGAGTTAATGGTTGGAGCTTGAAGAAAACCTAATTAAAAGGGAAAAGAAAACAAATCAGGACTGTAGCTGTATATACAGGACTGTTTTATATATGGATTTTCTGTTGTTCCAAACTCTACTATTGTGACTAAGTAAGCCATTATTGCTTGGTATATTAAAAGTTTGCGTACTAGTTAAGAACACAGCACTTTAAATGGGATTGCATTTCTAAACAGTGTTGTTTATTTTACTAACTGAAATCACTTGTGGAAAATAGCTTTTTCTGTGTTGTGGATCTAATTTAAAGGACCCAAGTGCTTTTAATTGAGTTTAAAAAACAAGGTGTCAATATGGGTAAATCATCCCTGTAAAGTACCAGGCACTGTCTTTTTGGTATGGTTTAATTCTTTTGAAAGAAAATTATACCAATGCAACTAAAATGCTTTCTCCTCCCCTCTTCGGAATTCTGCAAATTTCTTTGACCTATATTTTTAGATGCATTTTGTCCCTGTGACTTTGCTTGTATGGGTGAAAATAAATGTGATGCAGTCAAAATCCATTTGCAAATTCTTACCGGTCTAAAGGACATAGATTACATCCACATTGATTGGAAGTTGGGTGGAGGCCCCCTTCAAAATTGACTCCTTTAAGTTTAAAGTTTTAAAAAATGAAAATTTTACCTCCTCAATGAATTTTCGACCTCCATGTTCCATGGTTGAGGAATCCTTATATGCATTCTAAGCAGTCTCCGTCGCCATCTCCAACTCAAGGAATATTTTCAACACACCACTGAACAGAGCACTGACCTACAGGAACCCTCCTACTAACACTTCAAGAAGAATTATTCTGCGTGGACACGTCCTGATGGTCGAAATGACAGACTGGACTTCTACACAGAGTGCTTCCGCAGACGTGCACAGGCTGAAACTGTGAAGAAACAGCATCACTTGTCCCATAACCTCAGCTGTACAGAACACAACAACATCCACAGCCTCAGAAACAACTCTGACATTATAATCAAAAGGGCTGACAAAGGAGGTGCTGCAGTCATCATGAACAGGTTGGATTATGAACAGGAGGCTGCCAGACAACGCTCCAACCCCACATTCTACAGGTCACTATCCTCTGATCTCACTGAGGAGTACCAAAAGAAACTACATCATCTGCTCAAAAAACTCCCTGCTACAGCATGGGAACAAATCTACACAGACACACCCCTAGAGCCCCGACCATGGGTATTTTATCTGCTACCCAAGATCCATAAACCTGGAAACCCTGGATGCCCCATCATCTCAGGCATTGGCACTCTTACAGTAGGATTATCTGGCTATTTGGACTCTCTCCTCAGACCCTGCGCTACCAGCACGCTTAGCTATCTTCGAGACACCACTGACTTCCTGAGGAAACTACAGTGCATTGGTGATCTTCCTGAAAACACCCTCCTTGCCACCATGGATGTAGAAGCTCTTTACATCTTTCCACATGAGGCTGGTCTACAAACTGTCAGGAACAATATCCCTGATGAGGTCACAGCAAACCTGGTGGCTGAGCTTTGTGACTTTGTCCTCACCCACAATCATTTCAGATTTGGGGACAACTTATACCTTCATGTCAGCAGCACTGCTATGGGTACCCGCATGGCCCCACAGTATGCCAACATTTTAATAGCTGATTTAGAACACTTCCTCAGCTCTCGTCCCCTAGCGCCCCTCCTCTACTTATGCTACATTGATGATGTCTTCATCATATGGACCCACAGGAAGAATTCCACCTGGATTTCAACAATTTCCACCCCACCATCAACCTCAGCCTGGACCAGTCCGCACAAGAGATCCACTTCCTGGATACTACAGTGCAAATAAGTCACATAAACACCACCCTATACCGGAAACCTACTGACTGCTGTACTTACCTACATGCCTCCAGCTTCCATCTAGGACACATCACATGATCCATTGTCTACAGCCGAGCTGTAAGATAAAACCACATTTGCTCCAATCCCTCAGACAGAGACAAACACCTACAAGATTTTTATCAAGCATTCTTAAAACTACAATACTCGCCTGGGGAAGTGAGGAAACAGATTGAAAGAGCGAGATGGGTACCCAGAAGTCACCTACTACAGGACAGGCCCCATAAGGAAAAAACAGAACACCATTGGCCATCACGTACAACCCCCAGCTAAAACCTCTCTAGCGCATCATCAATGATCTACAACCTATCCTGGAAAACCATTCCCCACTCTCACAGGCCTTGGGAGGCAGGCCAATCCTCGCTTACAGACGACCTCCCAACCTGAAGCAAATACTCACCAGCAACTACACACCACACCACAGGAACAAACTCCGTTGCTTCCTCTGTCCCCATACCTACTCATAGGACCCAACCACACCAGCCACACCGTCAGAGGCTCATTCACCTGCACATCTACTAATGTGATATATGCCATCATGTACCAGCAATGCCCCTCTGTCATGTACGTTGGCCAAACTGGACAGTCTCTATGTAAAAGGATAAATGGACACAAATCAGACATCAGGAATGGTAACATACAAAAGCCAGTAGGAGAACACTTCAATCTTCCTGGACACTCAATAATAGATTTAAAGTAGCCATTCTTCAACAAAAAAACTTCAAAAACAGACTTCAGCGAGAAACTGCTGTGCTACAATTCATTTGCAAATTTAACACCATCAATTTGGGCTTGAATAGGGACTGGGAGTGGTTGGCTCACTACAAAAGCAATTTTCCCTCTCTTGGTATTGACACCACCTCATCAATTATTGGGAGTGGACCACATCCACCCTGACCTAATTGGCCTTCAACATTGGTTCTCCACTTGTAAGGTAACTCCCTTCTCTTCATGTGCCAATATATATTTATGCCCATTTCTGTAATTTTCACACCATGCATCTGAAGAAGTGGGTTTTTTACCCATGAGAGCTTATGCCCAAATAAATCTGTTAGTCTTTAAGGTGCCACCGGACTCCTTGTTGTTTTTATTCTAAGCAGAGTCTCCTATAACTAGGGAAAGTAGAAGAGGAGGTGGCTCTGAAGTCCACTAGAGACCCTGTGAAGCACATCTGATTTATGTGGATTGTGCTTGGATACTATGGTGATGGGTGCTATTCAGAATCCTGAGGCAGGTGGATAGAAAAGTCTGACTGAGGTATTTTTGCCCATGCCTTGGGCATTTGGAGAGCAGACATGTTAGCATAGAGTTAGGTTTATTAACAATGATAAGTAATGAGGCTTTGGACATTCTTTAATGTGCAAAATTCAGATTGTTTGTATGGTCTGTATGTTTACATGATGTTCAATAAATCTGTTCCCTTTTTATGGGTGAGAAGACTTATGGGAATTCTGAAAAGTTAAAGTTCAAGCTCCATATCAGACTGGATGATCAGAAGAGTGTGCTGTCTGTAGGGTCACTGGTCAGGACTCTTGCACTAAACAAGGAGTCAGATTCTGCAAAATGTTGAGCTTCTCCTTGCAGATGCTTCACAGTGAATTGAGTGCACACAGCAGCTCACAGAATTGGGTCCATGGACTCTGTTTCAGTTTCTAATCTCTTCCAAATTATCCACAAAAGCCCTGGTGTTGATAGGATTCTGACCTGGTGATCTAAAACAGCACAGAATCTAGGCTTTTTCAAAAAATACACCTACAAGTGATTTGAAAAGAACATTTTGGTTTTATGTTTCAGAAAGGGACTGTACCCAATGGAGACTTTCCTGTCTTATTCAGACAGGCAGTTGATGAGGAAGCCATTGTTCTAAAAAGGAGGAGAGTTGAAGACCAAGTTATATTTAGTTTGTTTAGAGTTTATTAGGAAAATTGTATTTACGGTAGTTTTCTAAATATCTCTTAACAATGCGAAGTATCACATTACACATTTTGTTACTCAGTATCTAGCAATATTTCTGCTTCTCCTATAATAATGTAACCCTTCTGCCAGGTGTTCCCGGCAGCAACGGGGGCTGGGTTCAAAGAGCTAGGGGTGCCTCTTAAAACTAACAAACACCACCAGCTCAAGCCCCCATCCATAATTTCTGGGCTCACTGAATACCTTCCCTGGGCACCCTTAATAAGTAATATTTCCTGAATCACAACCACTGAGCCTGTGTATGAAACAAAGAAAGCTTTACTGAGGGAAAGGGAAAACACAGTATATATATATAAACACCCCTCCCCCAACAGTAACTGTGGCAGGAGTCCATTAACTCAGTTCCCTGCATATTGGTGGAAATGTCCAACAGGTAAATGTCTCCATACCACAGCACTTTCCACATCCACTAAATGCTATTCATGATTAGGTGTCAATGGTAGAGCGGTCCCAGAGTCCTGAGGTGTCCTCGGGTAGTCCTGTCTCCAGTCCTTTGGCAAGTGCTGCCTGGTCCTGGCCTGAGGCGCCACAACCTGTAATGAATGCTAAACTGTGTTATATTGTTCAGCCACTAGGAAGCACTGTGTGTAAAATACCTTATTTAAGCTAACCTCAGCCATACCTGGAAGAGCATTAAATGATCTTATGATGAACACTTCTGGTATGTACCTGGCTAAGAAGGAAGCTCTGTTGTCAGTGCATATCTGGTACAGGAACATGACATGGTGTCAGAAGTAAATTAGAGCTAGAGGAGAACAGAAACAGAAGGAACAAAGCAATAAAGGTTGTAGACAGACAGAACTGCAACAAAGGTTGCAGGATTTCATCAACAGATCACTTTTCAGTGCCCCAGAAAATTCAGCTTTGACAAACTTTCACAATGGACAGACTGGAAGCAATATTTTGCAGGATTTTGAATTGCAAACAAGCTCCACAAAGAAACTGGAGATATATGGTGTCTTCTTTAATTTATGTGATGGGGAAGCAGAAAGAGTATATCTTTATATCCTTTGATTTACTGAAGATAGTCTTTCCCCAAATAACTCTCATAAATCTCTACAACATCATCGCCCATGAATCCACCCCAGATACACAAACAAAGGAACCCAGGCAGACCCATCATATTTGGCATGGCACTGTCACAGAAGGAATATCAGGACTCATAGAAACCATCCTCAAACCATTCACCACACAAAGGGCCAGTTTCCTCCAAGACACTACTGGCTTCCTTCAGAAACTCTGCAGCATCAACAACCTCCCTTAGAACACCATCCTTGACCCCATTGATGCCAGCTCCCTAAACATCAACATCCCTAACCATTACAGTATCACTGTCTGCCTAAAATACCTACAATATAATGAATAAGACTCAGAAATCCATCCAAACACAATGTCAAATTCATCCATTTCATTTCCCCCCCGTCCCAACTTTGCATTTAACAACAAACACTTTGCCTAAACCATGGGACTAGCCAGGGGTACTAGGATGGCTCCCCAGTATGCCAACTTGTTCATGGGCTACCTTGAGAAAGAATGGCTGGAAAAATGCACAACAAAACCAATGATATACCTAAGGTACATTGATGATATTTTCATCCTCTGGATAGACAACCTAAACTCTCTCATAGATATCCACCACAACTTCAACAACCACTACCCATTCATCAAACTATCTCTAGAACACTCCCACACCAGCATCATCTTTCTGGACACCACAATCTGCTTCAATAATGGAACCCTACAAAGATGTATATGCAAGAAACTCATGAATAACCACACTTACCTCCACAGATACAGCAACCACCACAGACACAACAAGAAATCTGTTATCTACAGCGAGGTACTCAGATACCACAGAATTTGCTTGGAAAAGAACTTCCAGGATTCACACCTAAACATACTTAAAATCACCTTCACTAAACAGGAACATTCCACCAGAGAAGTAGATCACATCAGGGAATGGACCACCCAAATACCTCAAAAGAACTTACTTCCATATAGGAAAAAAAACCACCCACTGACCACATACCCCTAATTGTCACCTCACTCCACACTGGAACCCATATGGGAGATCATCAAACAATTACAATCCATATTTGCTGGGAACCACATCCTAAAAAGAAATCTTTCCCAAAGGCCCCTCTCATGGCCTTCAAACAACCCCAATCTTGCCAAGCTCATCATGAGAAGCAAGCTCCCCAGAGACCAGGACACACCAACTCAAAGTGGCACCAGACCTTGCCAGAACAACAAATGTGAAACCTAAAGACATATCGCCATTGCTATGATGATCAATACCCACCTACTACACACCTTACTATCCGCTAACACTTAATTGCCCACTTCATTTTAAGTGGTCTCCTGCAGCATGTGAGAAACCCGTATGCTTCACAGTTTGTCCCACCTTGTATTTAGCTCAGACACTCTGGTTACTTTCTCCAGACCTGAGAAAGAGCACTGCGAAACTTGAAAGCTTTTCCCTTCTGCCAACAGAAGTTGGTCCACTAAAAGATATTACTTCACTTATCTTGTGTCTCTCTAAATTAAACAGTCTTATTCTTTTCAATGTCCCCTCATATGGAAATCTTTCTGTACCCCTAATCATTTTTGTTGCCTGTCTCTGGTCCCCTTTAATTTCTTCTGCATCTTGAGCTCAGTATATTATTCAAAAGTGAATATGTTTAGATAATGCTATAAATACTGGCATTATCTTATTTTCAGTATTAGTTTCTCTTCCATGCTTTTTGCATCCTAACATTTTATTTGCTTGTTTGACTGCCACTGCATACTGAGTAGAGTTTTTCATCAAATGATGCGCAATGATGCTCTGTCCTGGGAAGTTACAAATTTTGAATCCAACAATGTGTATCAGTAGTTCAAATGATTCCCTTCAGTGTTGTCCGTGACAACTCTTAGTGCTTCATCTGAGAACATTTCAGGGTGTTTCTGTTGATCCCTGCAGCCTCTTGGAGGTAAGCCAATAGTATTTGGTGATCAACAATTATATCAGATGTCACGGAAAGGTCCAGCAGGATGAGTATGGATGTCCTTTCCTCCTTTCCTAAAGAGAGGAAGGCATTCTCCAGAGCAATATGTGCTGTATCTGTAGCATGCCCTAGCTTGAAGCCTGTCTAAGGGGGAACCAGAATATTGGCAGCTGAAAGCTGCCACTGAATGGACTTCTCTATTAGCCTACTTGGAAAAGGGAAGCTAAACACTGAGCTGCAGTTTGATAGGTCTTTAACAATGAGCAGCAACTTCTTTAGTACTAGTGGGACTGTTACATGTTTTGGGGTAGGTGCATGGTAGATTCCCATCATCAAAAGAGGTGCTGATAATCTCTGTTAGTAGGAGTCCCAGGTGGTACACGAAGGTCAGGCTCAGAGTCACAGGTGGTGGCTTTCATCATGACTTCTTGTGTGAATGCGTCAAATTCCTGGAAGAAGGGCATTGGGTTTTGGTCCTTTTCTCAGTGGCCAGTGGGATTTAGACTCCAAAGTGCCGAAATCCCTTTTAAAATGAAATTTAGGCTCCTAAATCAGTTAGGCATTGCCACTCTGAGTGCAGTGATCTAAAAAGCTTTAAAAATCTGGGCCTTAGTCTTTCTGTGCCCCATCAATAAAATGGGAATAATACTGCCCTACCTCAGAAGGGTGATGTGAGCTCTTTATGCCCTCCCTTGACTGAACATTTTTATATGGATCAAGCACAATCTGACCCTCAGGCAGGGAACTCCTATTGACTTCAATAGGATTTGAACCTGAGTAGGGAGTGGACTGCAGGATTTGGCCCTAGGAAGATTAAAGCTTGATCTTTAATCCCATGCACTGCTACAGACTAGGGACCGAATGGCTAGACAGCAGTTCTGCAGAAAAGGACCTAGAGGTTACGGTGGAAGAGAAGCTGGATACGAGTCAAGAAGGCTAACGGCATTTTCGGCTGTATAAGTAGGGGCATTGCCAGCAGATCGAGGGATGTGATCGTTCCTCTCTATTTGGCATTGGTGAGGCCTCATCTGGAGTACTGTGTCCAGTTTTGGGCCCCACACTACAAGAAGGATGTGGAAAAATTGGGAAGAGTCCAGTGGAGGGCAACAAAAATGATTAGGCGACTGGAACACATGACTTATGAGGAGAGGCTAGGGAAACTGGGATTGCTTAGTCTGCAGAAGAGAAGAAGGAGGGTGCATTTAATAGCTGCTTTCAACTACCTGAAAGGGGGTTCCAAAGAGGATGGATCTAGACTGTTCTCAGTGGTAGCTGATGACAGAACAAGGAGTAATGGTCTCAAGTTGCAGTGGGGGAGATTTAGGTTGGATATTAGGAAAAACTTTTTCACTAGGAGGGTGGTGAAACACTGGAATGTGTTATCTAGGGAGGTGGTGGAATCTCCTTCCTTAGAGGTTTTCAAGGTCAGGCTTGCCAAAGCCCTGGCTGGGATGATTTGGTTGGGGATTGGTCCTGCTTTGAGCAAGGGGTGGGACTAGATGACCTCCTGAGGTCCCTTCCAACCCTGATATTCGAGGATTCTGTGATTCTCAATGAAGTCAAAGAAAGCTTTGCCAGTGATTTAAATGGGAGCAGGAGCAGGCTGTCTGTGCAGCATAGCTTTCATTAGAATACTGAGGTGTGAATAGTCCAAAGAGTTAACACATGTGAGTTCTCACTCTGTGTAAGGGCTACAAACCCCCAAAGTTTACTTTCATTTATGTTATTTGATGTGAAAAATTAAGCCACCTAGAATAATGATCTCACAAAGGCTACCTGTGCAGGCAAGGCATGATGGGCTGAGGAAACTCCTTTATATAAGAAAGGAGACAACCCTGTTTGTTTGTAAATTTGAGTAAAGGTAGATACAAAAAGGAGACAGTGTGTCGTGCTCTGGAAAATGGAAATGTTTACAATAGAGTTGGGCATGGAATCTGTAGAGAATAATTTATCTGCCAAATTTTGTTGTTGTGTTCATGAATTATCCATGAACATCTTAGTGTTTTTCTCATTTTTATTTGTCCTTCAAAATGATGTTTCATATACATTCAGCAAGTACTTCTTGGTTTGTAGATTGGTTGTGAGTAGTTGGCTCCAAGAATTTGAGAAACATTAGCTTTGATCAGCCACCTACTAGAACTGGTTGGAAAATAGGGGGTGGCGGGAGTTAAGAAGTTTCTTTGGAAAAGTTTTTTTGTGTTGTTGAAAAACTGAAAACCATTTTCATTTTTGCCTGAAGACTGAAACATTTCAGCCAAAAACTGCTCTCCCCCCCTCAAAAAAAAATTAAATTAAATTAAAAAACAGGTTTTCTCATGAAAACCCAAATTGTTGAGGAAAACAGAGACTTTCCATGAAAATTAGCATTTCGTCGAAAACCTAGTTTTCCACTGGAGAAAGTTTTAACAGAAATGTTTCAACCATGCCATCTCTCTGCTTTGCCAGCTGTTCTCTCTTCACTCTCAAAAAGAAATTTCCTTTCCAAACAGACAAATGCTGATTCTTATTCTTCTCGCACCTCTCTTACCTGATCCTTATACTTCTCTTTCACTGCTCTGATGGCTCTCCACTAATATTGTCTCTGCCTGGAATGCTTGCACAGTGCTTTGTGCATACACAGAGATCTCTGACTGTCCCTAGATACATACAGAATGAACGCCTGAAGGGTTCTGAATGGAGGAAGCAGCATGGAAAGCTGAACAGGAGCGTAGAAGCTCAGGCCAGCAGACTAGAGCAGGTGGTACTGGGGTGACAGGATTGTATTATAGACAGAGGAAGCAAAGTTCTAGGGACAGGAATATAGCTGATAGAAGGGAAAGGGAGAAAGGCAAGGGGAGAGAGATTCCTTCCACACTGTTGTCTTGATGAAATAGGTTACTCATGGGGACAAGAGAACAGCTCTGCAGGCAGGTAGGAATTAGATTGAACCTGGAATAATATCATTGCTATTATGGTGGGTGGATGGGAAGAAGGGTAAGAAAAAAAGCTCAATGTTCACTTACGGGGAGTTGCCTGAACTTCTTGGGATCTCGGAGCTTTCTGAGGTTCATTCACCAAATGGATGAGGGCACTGCTGCCATAACTCCCTTTTCTTACAAAGAGTACGTGCTGCGGGCTGCTCTGATCATTTTTATTTTCTCTGCAGGTTCATTTTCCCCCTTGCTCCTGCTTGGCCTCTTTCATTTTCTTTCTTTCCTTTTGTACACCTGAAACTCTTCACCCTCCCATATGAGCCACATAGGTGTTACTGGATTGCTGATGTATTGTGCCAGCAGCCAGATTGTCATATCTCCCCAAAGTGTTTATGAGGACATCCTTCCAATGAGCTTCATTCCCTCATTGTGAAAATACGGTTTCAAATTTGCCCTTGAAATGTGAAACAATCAGTGTTGGCAGCACTTATTCTTTCCTGTCAAATACGTTATTTATTCTGGAGTCTGTAAATAGCTTAACAGTAACTTCTTGTGACAGCGACAATACAATACAGTAGGGTCTCCTTTGCTTTCTAATTTATTTTGCATTTGTTCAAAGCAAGGGGTAAAGAATGGTACCAGATACCAGTAGCAGCATTTGTCTTAATCATCCCATCACTAATTTCTCCAGTGATCAGTGCAGACAAGCAATAGCGAAGGTAGCTACAATATTCTAATGACTCTGTGAAGGCAACATCCCCTCTGCCTGTTATCCTCTCTTGCCACTGACATGCTCTGCTTCCTGCTGCCCAAGGAGTCCTCACTACAGGTGGGTTATTTTAATCAAGGGTGAACAAACATTGCAGTCTTCAGTTCCTGTGATTAAAGTGTACTAGACTCAAGAGAACCCACTCACAGGAGCTGACACTGAACCAACACTTACTGGTTTGCTTGGAGGTTCGTGTTCTACAGAATGTGAGCTAGCAAAAGGACCTCCCCAGGCTCTTCCCTAACAAGTTCCCATCCAAAGTATTTTAGTGCACATAGAAGATAGCAGATTAACAGCCCCAGAGACTGTAATCCTCTATTTATGCTCAGAACGGGTACAGCAATCTTGCAGTGGGAGTGCAATCTTCCCATAGTGCTTTATGTATATGCCTCAAACCTGACCTGGAGAGATTAACTCTAAGGGTGCGAGGGTAGCTCAGTTTCCATGTCCATTTAGTTTTTGACCTCTCTGCCAGCACGTATGATGTTGAATTTGGATCGCTCAAGTCCATACGGGTGACAATTATTATAGTGGTACATATTATAAGTATTCTTTATTATTTATCTGACGTTAAATTTAGTGCTCATGCCCAATGAAATTAATAGCATTAGCTAGAACCAGATATATCAAGAACTGTGCAAGCTCCCCCATGTAGTCTGCCAAGATATCATTGTCCCCACATGCAATTCCACTGCTATTCTGTATCTGAGCATCTCTTGAGCAAAGGTTGCCAGCAAATTGTGCCAGATCCTATGCTGGTTCAGTGAAATGGACAAATGAGCAATATGAACACTAACCAGATTTATTGCTTCTGTGTCTGAATAGTACATCTGGGGGATTTTCACCACAATTTTTGCAGTCAAGATACTATTTTCTCAAATTTTGCAATAGTACCAAGAGCATAGCGGGTCCAATTCTGCAAACTCTTACTCATGAATGAATTAAGCATTATTCAAATGAGTAAGAGATGCAGGATCAGGCTCCAAATCTGCTGCTTGTTAGCAGCAAGCAGACATGTAGGAACAATTGTTCTGTTCCATCCTCTTTTAAAAGTTCTTTGGCCCAACATACACGTAGGTAGTTTGTTGGGTTTTGGTGGTGATGGTGGTTGATTTACTTAACTCAGAGTACAATACAAAACATGTTGACCTAATTCATCACTGCCACAAGCATGTGTTATTCCAGTGAAGACAGTGATGTCTCTTTTGCTTACATTGGGCACTGAATGACTACAAGTCACATACTACAAGACCTGAAGTCCCATGTAATCCATTTGATCAGCTATGACAAATAATGGCACATCGTGATGGTTTTTTGTCTCTCACAGGTAGTGCCAGAGGCTTTCATAACAAAGATAATGAACTTTTAAAAGGGCAAGTAGAGAAATCCAGTAGGTGCTTAACTCAATTTGCATTTTAGCTCTGCAGTTTCTCTTGACAGCCCCATCCAGAAGATTCTTCCCCCTCTTCCCCATTATTTATTTTCTTCATAAGGGCACAGTGCTGAATTGACCCTATTGGGATTTGAACCTACACTTTCAGTAACTCTAGACATACCAAATGTTATGCATAAGCCTCTAAATTGATGTTGAGAGAATTGTGGATGGTTAGGTCAGTCTGCTGCTAGTTCTAATGTATTCAGCTGCCATTTGGAACACTTTTCTGGCCTATCTGAGTAAGCCTAAATGTAATTTTCAATAGATTAGACCTTTTTGGACAGCTGCTCTCCCTTATTGACTTGCCTACTGTACCTTCTGTCCTACAGTCTATAGTGGGGAAGTTAAATACAGCAATCTGTGATGTAGCAATACTGAACAATGTGGACCGTTTGGTGGGTTCATTATGTGTTTTTTCTCTATGAATACCTCTTGCTTGTATATGGTGTATAAACTTTTGTGAATGGGTCCATGTGTACAAAAAGTTGGAGCTACTTTTTGTTGCTTATGACATTGTTACTAATTACCAGGATCCATAATCTTGCTGGGTTTTATAAAGTGTGCTGAGCATTATTTTCCTTTGTTGGACTGTATTGGTCCCAGGATATTAGAGAGACAGGGTAGGTGAGGTAATATCTTTTATTGGATCAACTTCTGTTGGTGAGAGAGACACGCTTTCCAGCTACACAGAGCTCTTCTTCAGGGCAACGAGAGCCCTGTGTAGCTTGAAAGCGTGTCTCTCTCACCAGCAGAAGGTGATCCAATAAAAGATATTACCTCACCCACCTGGTCTCTCTCTACTGGATTTTGACATTGATAATGATTATTAGCATTTGACTAAAGAGGTGTCTATTGTCTTTGTTCCCAACACATCCAAACTGTGACTTTAGTAATTAAAAAAAGTTCTGGCTAATGAAAAGGATCTCGGCATTGTCTTGTTTTCAGATTCACACAAACCTGACTATATACTAGTTTAAAGTTTGTTTGACATCTTAGATCAGCTGAAGGTTGTAAGTGAGATGAAGTCATTCATCTAAGTCAGTAGCTAAAATGAAGCAGAAATGGCTTATTAATTGCAAGCTGCTAAAAGTGTGTAATAGTCTTTTGCCAGTGCAAGGCTGAGCTCAGTAGAAAGTAGATGAAAACTTATATAAGGTTTAAAGGATATCAGTGGGCATTCATTTTACCCAGACATTCAGTACTGTGGCCACTTGTCTTTTCATCAACAGTATCTGATAACATGAAGAAATTAATAATTTACAGAGGGCAGGCAGTACTTTTCCATTAGAAGCTGTGTGCAAAGGAAAAAAGAACTGCTGGCACATGCCAGACTGTTCCCTACAAGGTCATTCTGCCTCACTTAGTAAATGTGTTTCTCTTTAACCCTTTTAGAATCATGAAAAAAAATACGCAATTCAGAAATATCTCTCTATTTAGTTCTGTTAAATGCAAAAACCAAACCAAGCCATATCTGAATGCAACATTAAGGTTGCACATGTAAAATAAAAAGTAGAGATGTCAAGCAATTAAAAAAATTAACTGTGATTAATCACGCAATTAATCACACTGTAAAACAATAATCTAATACCATTTATTTAAATATTTTTAGATATTTTCTACATTTTTAAATATATTGATTTCAATTACAACACAGGATATAAAGTATACAGTGCTCATTTTATATTTATTTTTATTACAAATATTTGCAATGTAAAAAACAAGAGAAATAGTATTTTTCAGTTCACCTAATACAAGTACTGTAGTGCAATCTCTTTATCATGAAAGTTAAACTTACAAGTGTAGAATTGTGTACAAAAAACCCTGCATTCAAAAATAAAACAATGTAAAACTTTAGAGCCTATAAATCCAATCAGCCCTATCTCTTGTTCAGCCAATCGCTCAGGCAAACAAGTTTGTTTACATTTGCAGACAATAATGATGCCCGCTTCTTGTTTGAAAGTGAGAACAGGCATTCGCATAGCACTATTGTAGCCGGTGATGCAAGATATTTACATGTCAAATGCACTAAAGATTCATTTGTCCCTTGATGCGTCAACCACCATTCCAGAGTACATGCTGATGTCAGGTTCTACTCGATAACAATCCAAAGCAGTGCATACTGACGCATAGAATCATAGAACTGGAAGGGACCTCGAGAGGTCATCTAGTCCAGTCCCCTGCACTCAAACCAGGACTATTATCTAGACCATCCCTGACAGGTGTTTGTCCAACCTGCTCTTAAAAATCCCAAATGATGGAGATTCCACAACCTCCCTAGGCAATTTATTCCAGTGCTTAACCACTCTGACAGTTAGGAAGTTTTTTCTTATGTCCAACCTAAACCACCCTTGTACTCAAACTTTATAAGTGTACTCTCTATGTCATTATCTAAATCATTGATGAAGATATTGAACAGAACCTGACCCAGAACCAATCCCTGCGGAACCCCACTTGTTATGCTCTTCCAGCATGACTGTGAACCACTGATAACTACTCTTTGGGAAAAAATTTCGAATCAGTTATGCACCCACCTTATAGTAGCTCCATCTAGGTTATATTTCCCTAGCTTGTTTATGAGAAGGTCATGCAAGACAGTATCAAAAGCCTTACTAAAGTTAAGATATACCACATCTACTGCTTCTCCCCATCCACAAGTCTTGTTACCCTGTCAAAGCTATCAGGTTGGTTTGACATGATTTGTTCTTGACAAATCCATGCTGACTGTTATTTATCACCTTATTATCTTCTAGGTGTTTGCAAATTGATTGCTTAATTATTTGCTCCATTATCTATCCGGGTACAGAAGTTAAGATGCAGAATGTTTTCTTGTTTCCTTTTATGTCCCTAGTTAGTCTGATCTTGTTTTGTTCATTTTCATCATCTGAGTCAGATGCCACCAGGAGAAGGTTGATTTTCTTTTTTGATGGTTTGGGTTCTGTAGTTTCCGATCAGAGCATTGCTCTTTTAAGACTCCTGAAAGCATGCGCCACACCTCATCCCTCTCAGATTTTGGAAGGCACTTCAGATTCTTAAATCTTGGTTCAAGTGCTGTAGCTATCTTTAGAAATTTCACATTGGTATCTTCTTTGCATTTTGTCAAATTTGCGGTGCAAGTGTTCTTAAAACGAACAACATGTGCTGGGTCATCATCTGAGACTGATATAACATGAAATATATGACAGAATGTGAGTAAAACAGAGCAGAAGACATACAATTCACCCCCAAGGAGTTCACTCACAAATTTAATTAACACTTTTTTTTTTAACAAGCATCATCAGCATGAAAGCATGTCCCCTGGAACGATGGCCAAAGCATGAAGAGGCATATGAATCTTTAGTGCACCTGGCATGTAAATATCTTGAGATGCTGGTTACAGCAGTGCCATGTGAACACCTGTTCTCACTTTCAGGTGACATTGTAATAAAGAAGTGTGCAGCATTATCTCCAGTAAATGTAAACGAACTTGGTTCTCTTAGCGATTGGCTGAACAAGAGGTAGGACTGAGTGGACCTGTAGGCTCTAAAGTTTTACATTGTTTTGTTTTTGAATGCAGTTATGTCAAAAAAAAACTACATTTGTAAGTTGCACTTTCATGATAAAGAGATTGCTCTACAGTACTTGTATGAGTTGAACTGAATATTACTATTTCTTTTGTTTATCATTTTTACAGTGCAAATATTTGTAATCTAAGATAATATGACAGATAGGGGAACATCCTGCAGATGTGGGATAGCTGCATATATACTGAGGGAATTCTGCACCAAAAAAATTAAAATTATGCACACCATATTTTAAAATTCTGCAAATTTTATTTGTCAGGAAATAAATGTGGCTCCAGCACAGCAGTGGGAAGCACAGGCCACTGGCTGCATTGAGGTGGGAGATCACCCTGAAGCCCCCACCTCCACTCGGCAGTGAGGCTGCACCTGACACAGTGCAAGGGCTGGGCCTACCCCAGAAACACCCTGGGACCCTGCCCCTCTGCGCCAGGTGCACCAGATGTGGGTGGGCAGGCTCAGCCCAGCAGGATCCAAGTGTGGAGGGGCTGAGTGTCGGGGGATCCAGGTGGGGAGTGAGAGGTTTCTGTGTGGGGCAATCTGGGTGCAAAGGGCTCAGTGGGAGATCTAGATGCACAGGGACTCAATGGGGGGTTCCAGGTGCAGGGGTAATGGGACTCTGCCGGGGATCCAGGTGAAGGTGGTTGGGGTTCAGGAGGGGGGGTCTGGGTGTGCAGAGATGGGGATTTTCAGGGGGGTCTGGGTGTGGGGGGCTTAATGGGGGGGCTCCGGGTGCCGGGGGGAGTGGGGCTTGATGGGATGGGGGCCCAGTTGCAGCTGGTTAGGGATTAGTGGAGGTCTGGGTGTGGGGGGCTCGTCGGAGGGGTCCAAGTGTAGGGGGGTAGAGCTTGTCAGGGTGAGGGTTCGATGGGCCTGCTTAACAGGAGAGCCCCAGCTGCTGCTGAGGGGATGCCGCATGCTGGAATCCCGCTTCTCCCCATGATTCCCCTATCTCCTTTTCTTATCCATCCCCCTCCCCAACTCTCACATTCCCCTCCCCTATTCCAGCCCCCTTCCTTCCCCACTGCCTCTTCCTCCTCCCCCTCCCCCTCCCCCCACGGGCTCTCATTGTTGCACAGAAAACAGGAAGGCTCCCAGCACACAGAAGGGGAACACGACTGGCACTAGGACCCAGGAGGCAATGTTCAGCTGCATAGTGGGCAGAGCTAAGACACAGCCTCCTTCAGCTGGGCAGCTCTGTGCTTGCAGAATGAGGGAGGGCGGTGGCATGTAACCCCAAGTGTCCCCCATGCCTTCCCTCTGTACAGAGGGGGGAAATTCCGCCCCCCACAAAAAACTGCACCCATGGTCCATCCCCGCAGTGCAGCTGCCCTTTGCTTCCCTGCCATTTTCTGCAGGGAAACTCACCCAGACCCTGCTGTTTTCTGCAGGGAAACAGGAAATCTGGGGCCAGGGGCTGTTTTCTGTGGGCACACAGTCCTGCAGAATCCCCCCAGGCATAATATATCCAATAAGTAGTTGCAGACCAACTGGTACCACCTCTCAGCAGAGCATGGTGGAGTAGTTGGTGGCACAGGCACCTCTATAAAATGCCATATATAGGCCCTATGATGAGGTGAATAAAGACCGCTTTAACAGAAGTCTTGCCAGGGCCAAGGAGATTTGGTAACTGTGGTAGGCAGCTCATGTAGGAGAAAGGAAACTGATTTCAAACCCAGGCTGTTGGACTTCGACAGCCAACCTGTAAAGATTTTGTTCCGTAGATATGCTCATGTGAACTGACATCCATGTCAAGTGTATCTCAGCGGTCTAGGGCATTCCCCACAAGCAATGTACAACAGCCTTGCCTGACTGTTGTAACTGGATAAGGGCCACTAAAGTTAAAGAAGTAAGTGGAGTAAGCTGAGCTACACAAGTTGGAACACGCTGACTGGATATGTTGGTGCGGATATGTACAGCGAAGATCTGAGAGTTATATTGGTAGGATGGCTCTTGCAATGATCATGGATGTGAGGCGACCAAGTGGAAGACCAAAGACATGGTAGAGGACTGGACATCAGTGCACATTACAAAGATCAGTTTGCACAGCAGCCAGGTATACAATCATGGGTTTTGGAAGAAGGTTATAAAGGTTGCAGAAGAAGAGCTTGAAACCATCTAAACCGTTCAATATTATGCAAATCCTAATACATTCCCACTAAGCATAAAACATATTCAGAAAGCATCTACTGTCAGCATGTTACATAGTTTATAATGCACTTCTGCATCAGTAGCTACTATTTATTCATTTTCATTAGGTACCAGCGTCAAGCTGTCTGGAGTGGCTCATGGCATACATGCCAACCTCAGAGCAAATTGTTAAGAAGCAGCACACAAACTCCAAATTGGTTGTGTGTTCTATACTTAGATTTCACTAAACAAAGTATTAAGTGAGAACTCCAACGGCCTTAACATGGAGTCACAGACAGTCCCCTTGGGTACTCTGGTCTATCTTGCCACCTAGGCAAGGTTGCCTTTGTGATAGATGGTCCCTTACATCACAAATCACAACAATATTCAGATTACTCCCAGTCTCCAAGGACCAGTCACTTAGCCCAGGTCAGTTGTAGCTCAGATCTCACACCAAAGACAATGCTTATACCCAATCCTAAAATAAACATGTTTTAACTAGGAAAAAGAAATGAAAGTTATTTACAAGGTTAAAGCAGGTAAACATATACACACACAAATCAGTTACAGTCTTAGGTTTCAAAAAGTAAGAGAAGCTGTTGTAATATACAAGCTCTATATATCCTTTAGGACTAACCCAAGCTAAATAGCTGGGGATCCCTTGCTTATGCTTAGACCTTGTCTACACTACAAAGTTTTGTCAGAAAAAGTTATGCTGCTTTAATTAAAGTGCTTTAATTAAAACCACTGTTGCATGTCCACACGAGCTCCTCGTGTCAACAGAGTGCATCCACACTAACAGCTCTTGCATTGACATAGAGAGCTGTGCACTGTGGTAGCTATCCCACCATGCAACTGGCCTCAGGCTGCTTTGGGAAGGGTTTGCAATGCCTCATGGGGCAGGTACAGAGTCACATGATGCAGGTTTCTCAATCCCATCATTCCAGGAACAACCTAGTAGATTGTCACCTGCTTTTTTAACTGAATTGTGGTGGGGGAGGAAGAGGAGAGTGGTGTGTCTGGGACGCGGGAGACAGAAGGCTGACTGACCTATCCTGAGGCATGGGGAGGGGGACTCCCACCCCCACATCAGCCCCCAGCTCTGCTCGGCACAGCAGGCTCTCCTGAAGCAGCCCGCTCTGCCTACCTGCCTATGGTTCATGATTCCCTCCGTTCTCCCACAACCTCCTCAGCTGCTGGGAGTGGCATCTTGAGCAGCTCTGTGAGCTCTCTAGTGCTGGTTAATGTCAAAGCAGCACAGCAGCACGCCTCTCCCTCCCTTTCCCCACCCCACGCCCTGCTTCCGGCCTGCTGCTGTTTTCCTAGTGCACGCTCAGCTGTCAGATACTTCCCGGAGCTCTAAAAGAGAAGGGGCACATGCCTGTCGGGCAGCAGAGATCAAAACAGTGAGCAGAGCGGTCACAGCAGGCATTGTGGGATACTGGTGGAAGCCAGTTATGCTAATAAACAAATAGCAGTCTACACTGACGCTTTGTCTCTTTAACTTTGCCGCAAAAAGCATTATGCCGCTCGTTGAGGTGCTTTTATTTTGTTGGCAAAACAGCAGAGTTTCTCTTTGTAGCTTTGTAGTGTATACATCTTCCCTGTTTTGTCAGCAAAAGGCAGCTTTTGCTGACAAAATTTTATAGGATAGACAAGGCCTTAGAATTCTTGCCCTCTCCCTGAGGTCCAAGCTGCATAGGGATAACAGTTTCCATAGAATAGAATATTAGGGTTGGAAGGGACCTCAGGAGATCATCTAGTCTAATCCCCTGCTCAAAGCAGGACCAATCCCCAATTTTTGCCCCACATCCCTAAATGGCCCCTTCAAGGATTGAACTCACAATGGAGGGTTTAGCAGGCCAATGCTCAAACCACTGAGCTATCCCTCCCCAGCAGAGATTTTCATTCCCTTTCGCCAGAGCTGAAGTTGATGGGAAGAATGTTTGTGCACGTCTCTTCTTCAAGAGTGTGGGGAGAGCAATCAACAAAATATTTGTCCACTGATGTTCCACAATGGCTTGTCTGGTGTCTACGGGCCTTCTTTTGTCGGAGAGATGACACCTCTTGTGGTAAAGTAGCATTTCATACTTGGTAATGCTTCTCTCCTGACTGGTGGCAGGGTTTACAGTTGTAGAGCAAATACTTTTTAGTTATAGAGCAAACATTTCAATATTACCTTATAATACATGGTTCAGAGATTATGAATGAGATTAATGCATGCAGCAATGCACAAGCATTTCATAAAGTCTAAACATATTTTTATAAATCTAATACCTATTTTAACAAACCTAACACACAGGTGACACAGACTGGTTTCCAGCTGTGCATTTGTCAGTGTTCAGTGAGGCCTAGGGGCTTCAGCTAGCACCTGGTCTGCCAGCATCACAACCAGAAACATAAAGTTGTACTGTGTCTTAATGTCTATGGCAGTATCTAGCTCAGTCAAGGACATTACTTTTATAGAGGACAACCTGAATCATCTTCTCTGTGCAAAGGAGACTATATATGATTGCTGCTGATTAAAAACAGATCATTGCCTACAGTGGTAACTGCAAAGTTTAAAATATGATTTTAAATGCCAGTATAGCACAGCAATCCTTTTAGAAAATTCTCATGTATAAGGGGCGTATGGTGGGTAATACTGGTGAGGAAGCAGTACTATAGGGAATAACTTTGACTAAATAAGCACTGGTGTTCACAAAATCCCCACTCTGTCACTGGGACAGAGAGCGCAAGCATGAAAATGACCCTGTAGCCAAGGGATTAAAGCACTAACCTATGCTGTGGGAGCACCAGGTTCCACTCCCCCTGCTCCAGTGACTAATTATTTATCCAAATTGGAGCAGTTCCAGCAGGAGAGATTGGGGGAGACCTACATCAGCATGTCATATTGCCCAGTGGTTAGGATACTCAGCTGAGAGGTGGCACATCCCTGTTCACATCCTTTCTCCTTGTGAGGCAGAGGGGGGATTGAACTTGGGGTCTCCCACATCCTGGGTAAGTACCCTAACCACTGGGCTGAAAGTTACAAGGAAGGGCCTCCTCTCACTTCTTGCAAGAAATCCCTCATGCACCTGACTCCAGGAGAAGCTTCACAATGGAGGCTCCAAGCAGAGATAGTGCCAAACTACCTGAGAGAGGCAAGGCTTAATTCACACCCCTCTCCCTGGCATCTCCCAGTGACTAGCTTTTGTGGCTCCCCACCAGTGTTCTGATGTTTGTGACTCTCATTCTTAGGCACCTATCTCTCCCCATGCATTGTATAGGAAGCTGGAGCACCTAACTCAGGCTTTGTGGATTGCAGTGTTGTTCCTGAGATTTTCCAGGTGCATAAAGTTAGATGTGGTGATGCTCAGCATAACAATGCCTATGTCCCTTTGTGAATTTAGGCCTACATGACTTCTCCAAGGTCACACTCGGGTGTCAGTGGAATAACTTTCTTGATTTTGAACAAAAAAACCTGTTATGTTTCTTACCCTGCACCATAGCTCTATATTTTGAATTGCCCTTCTATTTTAAGGTACCTGAAACTCCAAAGGATACTTCTGTACTTCCTAACTGAGCCATCATCAAGCAGTATTTAGTGAGCTGCTTTATCATGTCTAGTATTGGGCTGAAAAACTTAGGCTGGAGGTGTTGCTCTTGAGTACTTTCAGAAATCACTGTTCAGTCCAGTAGGTCCCAGGGTAATGGGGAGGTATCCTACATAGCCAGTTGCTTTTAAAGGGGTATTCTTGCATAGAAGGTACTATTATGAGTACATTTTTACTATTTACAGGTTGCTTGCATTTCTCATATATAATGCTAAACACCTATAAGCCATACAACAAACTTTTTGCTGTAGACATTGTTTTTAGACATGATAAATGTCCTTTCATCTGTATAACTGAGATGAAATAATAACATACATTAGTTAGGTAGGATAACCCTGCTGTGCTTAATGATAGCCTAATGTCTCCTAATGATGAACTAAAGATATACTTCAGGCCCACAGCTTCTTTTTTAAGGTGGATATTAGATGGGTGTGAAGCAAAGATCAAGTAATATCTGCCAGTTTGGTACATGTGTGAAATACTAATGTGTTGCATTCATTTACATATTGCTTCCGAAGGGTATTTTCCCTTTTACCACCCACACCAGAGTTTCATCCTCTTGCTGGAGTTAGGCTCAACTCTTGGCTAACATTTCAAGCCTTCTGGGTAGTACTTTATCCAGATCCAATTATAAAGATCCTATACGTTTAGATTTTTCTTCTCTTCAAAGAACACATCTAATTCACAGTGAAAGTAGCTGAATTGCAACTTAAAGGCTGACTGCGCAGGCCCCAACAAAGAAAATGAAATCTTGAAATTGCAGATGTCATCAGAACACTAATTAGTATTTCAGATGCTGCCTCTCCAATATAAACCTTCACTTCAATTGCACAGTGGAAAAAAGATAATCTAACGGCCATATTTTGCCTGGCCCTGTTGTGGGTGCAGAGGAGAGGGAGGCCATAGGGATAGGTGGATCCTCATTGTCTCAGAGAAAGCATCATGAGACATTCTGCCTTGCAGAAGGAGAATACCTGCCTGGAACTCCCAGACATGCAGAGGTTGCATAACTACGGCTACACACCTCTGTGGGGTTCAGTATGCTCCCCCATCAACTTGTGTGGCCAGCCAGAGCACAGAGGATGGAATCATGGCCATGTCTCCTCACTGCCCCTGTTAGGCCACTATGCACCCTCTGAGGGATGAAGCAGCTTCTGCACTCCACAGAGCATGGGGGTGGAAGTTCTGGCTTGTATAAGTGTAGCATCAGCCATCCAACTTCTGCATGTGTACAAGTTCCTGCAGAGCAGCTTTTCTGCCCTCTTGGGGAAGAAGGGCTCCTGGTGCTGCCCTGGACTAGCATGATCATCACTGCCCCTTACTGTGATGTGTGTCTAACTGGCACAGTCTAAGCCTGAATGAGGAGGGTACTCAAGGAACAAAATTTCTTTTTTAAACCATGAGTGAACAAAGCAGTGGAAACTGCATGAGAGAGAAAGCTGTGTATGACTCCACCGTGCTGACTCCCCTGCAGATAAGGACTCTTTGTTTGGAAGTGGGAAAAAATTGCTTCTGTCACACATTGCCGTTTCATTCCTCCTCCTCATCACAGGCAAGAGCTGCTCTCATTATTTTTCATTGTCATCATTTATTTTTTTTTGAAAACTTAACAACACTTTGAAAGGACGATTGCGCTGGGTCTTTTAAAAATGATGACATCGAGCTTCATGAGACTTGTTCTGAGACTGCCACTTATTGAGTTGGGAGCGGTGAGCATTTAGCACTGGGACTACATTTTCCATCATGAACTGCCTCCTCCCCATGGGGATCATAGTGCTGGAATACGGTTAGCCTAAGGACCTGTCCCTAGCTCTGCTCTGAGTTCAGTAGCTTTCCTTACCCTTTTTGGCTATTACCCTTATTCCAGCATGAGAGATCAACTGCCTTTCAGCTCTATAGAATAAAACATAGGAGTACTGAAGCCTTTTTCAGCTGAGGATTTGGGGTCAAATTAAGTGCAAAATTATTTTAACAGTTCCACAATTACATCAAAAACCAGGTGATGTGTTTGGGGCATTTGGGCCGAGTGGCATAACTTCACTACTTCTGAGTAACTTACTCATCTCAAACTCACCTTGATAAAACCTTTAAACCACCCCTCACCAGCATGTATTCCTTATGCTTGTATGTTAGGCAGGCATCTGTGCTGCACCCCCATAAAAGAAGGCTGACATTTGCACATAAAGCCTGTATCAGTAATACAACTAATATGGTATTGTATATTATTTTTTGCTAAAAAGATTTTTTTAAATAATTAGACATTAAAGAATTCTGAAAGAGTCCATTCTAAAATACTCATCACTGGAATGAAGTAAGAGGCTGGCTTACCTGAAAATATTCATTTGTGCTCAAGAAGTATAAACCTTGTTGCCAACCCTCATTATTTTATCATGAGTATGATGATAGTTGGAGGCGGGTTTTAAAGTACCACTTGCTGGAGTCATGGTATTACATGAGAATCTAAGCTTTCCTATTAAAAAATTTAAAAAGGAGTTTCTAGCTCTGAGAGTTGCAAAGTAAAGATTGAAAGCATGACCCATGGGGTCAGAAATCCCCAAGGCCCAAATAGATTATAAAAATCTTGATTTTAAAGACTCTCTCATGGTTTGGCAGGGTGGCTAGTTCATAATTTTTGAATATGTGAGGTTGGTGATACTGAGTGAGTGCTGTAAATTTGAGGTTACTCTACATTATGTATCCAAACCAAAGAATAAATCCCTGCCTTTTGCATCCTTAATGGCACCTCCATAATTCAACGGCTCTGGGTCTGATTTCTACCAAGACCCCTTTACACCATGCTAACAGTGTAAAAGAATCTGAAAGAATGGTGTGAAGGGGCCTTAGCGAAAATGAAAATCAGACATGGAGAAGTTAAATTATGGATGTGTAAAGGGACCTCTCAGTAAAGGAGAATCAGGCACTCCGCGTTTTGAAGACTGCAAAATACATTTCTGTTAAGGCACAGCAAGGAGGAAACAGAAAAGGAAGAAAGGTTTCAGAGTAACAGCCGTGTTAGTCTGTATTCGCAAAAAGAAACACGAGTCATATCAGCTCTGTTAATTAACCATAAAAATGCAGATTAAGGACTCCTTAGACAGCATTAAATTCTCCTCAGACACAACTCATGTTCACAAAATCCCAGCGCATCAATACATGTGAGAATTTTCTTCCCAGTCTATCTGAACATATTTTACCTTCCCAGAAAGATACACATTGTGGCCCTACATCTATATATGTCTGAAGAGTGTTTTTTTCTAACTTAGCTTTCTTTGCATGTGCAAATATTTGGGATCAGATATAGACATACAGCGGTCACACACACACTCTATACATATGAGATCAATATTTCATTTTTACAAAATGATTTTTCCACCAGACTGCCACTTCCGTCATCCTCGTTGTCAAATCCCTAATGCAGAAAAGTCATTTTTAAATTAAGAAGTCATTTCTCCCTCCATTTAGATACAGTAATAGGTTTGTAGTTGCTGTGTGTTACAAATGGCATGGTTCAATATGTAACTGGCTATAGCAATTGGCAAACAAGTGCATCTTGCTTTGCTGTTGTGCTGTGACATTTCCTAGTCTGCTCTGCCCAAGAGCCCTACAACTCTTCTGATCTTAGAATCTGAACTTGTGGTCAACCCCCAGGGGAAACATACTAGGAAAAAATAATGGAAACCTCGGTATTTCATATCTTGGAAAAAAACTACTACAGACAGCAAGGGATATAAACTCAAATTATTGTTTGGTAAGAGAAAATAAGTTTCCTACCAATCACCCTGTAAGATCAAGTGTAAAATCTTTATCTAGAGTTTAAAGTTTAAATTTACCATGGTGGAAGGGAAATTTATAAATTCAGTGAAGATTTAACAAGGTATCTATGATGGGGTGTCCACCCCACACAGGACTGGAAGGCGTTAAGGGGCCAGGTAGGCCTATTAACTCCACAGGCTGTACCTGGAGGGAGAGCAAGGGGCAGGGCATTGATTGCAAGCAGGTTCAGCTGGGCAGGAATGGGCAGGGCCTATAAAGCCAGGAAGCTGGCAACAGACAGGGGCTGCTGCTGGGAAAGGACACTTACTCCTGGGAAGAGGTAGGAGGGAGTAAAGACCCAGAGGAGTGGGGAAGTCCAGGAAGTATGGAAGAGGCTCAAGGACAGCCAGCAAGGTGCAGGGAATGGACCTTGGCTGCTATGTAGAAGGTCCCTGCGCTGGAATCCAGAGTAGAGGGTGACCCTGGGTTCCCCTGCTGGCCACTGCAGGAGTGGCATAGACCAGTGGGGCAGTGAATGGGAAGACTGCTTGGGGTCACTGTGGAAGTGACAGAGAATTGAAGGACTGTGGGGAGGACGCTGAATGACCTAGCCAGTGGGCTGAGTCATGAAGAGGATGCAGCAGTTCCTGGGATGAGAAAGGAGCTGCAGACTGGAGAGAGACATGGTGTGTGACCACGGGAAGGGGGGTCAACCTCAAGAGCTAATCCCCTAAGTGACCAGGAGGAGGCACCAGACAAGTGGTGAGTGGAGCACCCGTGACAGCATCTGAGATATTTGTACTGACTGACGTATTTTTGGAGTGGAGAGAAACTCAGAGGGCTAGAATGACTACATGCTTTGGGTGGGGTGAGAGAGGGTGCAAGGAGCTTTCACAGATCTCCCTGCCCGTAGTCCAAGCACAATCTCACGTCAGAATGAGAGAATTCTAGGGTTGACAGGAGCACTAGATTCCTTATAGGGGTAGAGGAGTAAAGAGTGAGGATGGGGCCATATGCTCCCCATCTACACCATTCAAGAGAGGGGGCTGGTACTGTAGTGTATTGGCTTTGGTGTGCTTGAGGGAGTGAGGATGCACTCTAGTAACTGGCCTACAATGCAAATAAGGGACCTCTGTTACTAAGAGTTTCCCTTCAACTTAAGTAACAAATGCCTGTGGATTGGTCACAGTGCCTCAAGTGTGTGTGGTTATTCTCATAGCTGTGCTAGTTGTCCTCAAAGATGGATTTAGTACAACACTACACCCTATCAAAGAGCTGATGAGGCAGATTCTGTTATGGGAGATTCATCATTGCCAGCCTGATTCTGCTGTCACTTAAAATGGCGTTACACCAGTGTAACTTCAACAGAGTAATTCCTGACATAAAGCAAATCAGAATCATGTCTATTTTGTCTGCCTGAGGCCTCCAAATGTGGTATGCAGTGTGTTGTAGCCGTGTCAGTCCCTGCATATTAAAGAGACAAAGTGGTGAGGTGATATCTTTTATTGGACCAGCTTTTGCTGGTGAGAGAGACAAGCTTTTGAGCTTACACCGGCCCTGAAGAAGAGCTCTGAGTAAGATCAAAAGCTTCTCTCTCTCACCAACAGAGCTGGGTCCAACAAAAGATATTACCTCACCCGCCTTGTCTTTCAGAGGCCTCTGTACACCTTTCTGCCATGGACTGTGGCTTTAAGCCACAATCTAGCCCAACATTTTCAGGGTTTCGTTTGGATAAGCAATGAAAAGTCTGAATTCCTAGCAACTACCAGAATCATTTATATCTGGAAATCCCACTTTCCCTTCCCCTCTTTCCCCAAATTTCTAGTACTTCCTTGTTTCTGGCTTTGATGAAAATCTTGCAAGAAAAAAACTCTTCTAAGGTCTGCTGGCACTTCATGTTCTGATGTTTGGTTAATGCAGAGATTAGTAGTGGGATGAATCCTTAGTGGGCAATAAATCAGCAGAGCTCTGACTCCACTGAAGCTAAGCTGATTTACACCAGCTTTGGATTTGGCCTACAAAATGAAAAATAATGAGGGGGGGAAAGGTGAACTGATGCAAAAAGGTTAAATTCAGATTCAGTTAAAGAAATGGGGAATGGGTTGGGAGTTTTTTGATGTGTGGCTTTCCAGTTTCTTTCGGAACGGGCTTACCCATTCCTAATTTCAGTGGGTTGATATGGTGGAAAATGTTACATATTTACCTGCAGAAGCAATACCTTCTGCTAAACTAATACTACAGAAACAGGAAATGACAGGGAAGGGGACTGAAGTCAGAACTTCAGAAATGTGGTCAGTTGTCATAAAATGGGAGTTGGGTTTTTTTCTTTTAAAAAAAAAAGTGAATAATATCACCATTATCTACAGCCAGTGACAAGTGAGAGATGGCAAACACTGAAGCCTCCAGACTTCCATTAATTCCATAACAGGGATGTTTGCAGGCAGCTCTTTCTTACTTGGATACACTTATCTTTGTCATTGCTCAGCAATGATGGACTCATATCTGGAAAGGCAAGTAAGTATTTTATTTTGGCATGTCTCCGTGATTAATTCTACTCCCTGATGTTATGATCATGTCAGATATCATAATAAGAACAATACTTTGCTCTTATATAGCATCTGATCATCTAATGTTCAAAGACTTAGAGGCACAATTAGATCAAATTCCCCCCACTTTTAGATTCTCTAAAAACAAGCTTTTACAAAGCCCAAGTCAAATATGTTTTCATATTTTTTTAAAAAAATTCCAATGGCAAGAGTTATTTTTTAAATCTAAGACCATTCCCTTGCACTAATGTTTGCAATTTAAACAATGCAACATTATGTTAGTGCATGCCAACCTGAAACTGAAATTAACTAGAAACAAAAGGCAAACTGACAGCTCTTTCAGTTTCACACTGGAGAGAGATGAAGGTATTAGTAAATTGTTTAAAAATGAAAATTAAATTAATTTTAAAATTCTAATTTATTACAAAAGACTTTTTCTGTAAATACGATTTCTTTAAGCTCATTTGAAATGAGCACATTAAACCTAATACATCATAAAATCATCTGATCAGAATAATCTGATTCTATAGAGTTAGCCCCCCTAATACAAAGCCAGAGCGGGGAAAAAGTAGATTAAACTCAGTCATTAATTCACTGCGTCATCACTCTCAGCAGCCAAACACTATCTGGGTGGTACAAGTTTATTTTGCTTATTTTGTTTGACCCAAAGGACACAAAGTTCAGTAAAAGCTTTTATCCGGCATGTTGGAGAAATGGGGGGTGCCGGTTAGTCAGAAATTCGGGTTAACTGAGAGTTATACTTACCAATGGAGGGGAGGTAGTTTGGATGCGGGAGGGGGCTCAGGGCTGGAGGTTGAGTCATGGGAGGAGGTGTGAGGCGTGGGTTCTGGCAGGGAGTTTGGGTGTAGGAGAGGGCTTAGGGCAGGGAGTTGGGGTATCGGAGGGGTTTGAGGGTGCTGGATCCAGGAGGCTCACCTTGGGTGGCTCCCCACAAGTGGTGACATGTCCCTGCTGCTCCTAGGCAGAGGCACAGCCAGGCAGCTCTGCAGGCTACCTCTGCCCACAGGCGCCACCCCTACAGCTCCCATTGGCTGCCATTCCTGGTTAATGGAAACTGCGGAGCCAGTGCTCAGGGTGGGGCAGAGGCAGCACACAGAGGCCCTGAGGCTGTTCCTTTGCCTAGGAGCAACAGGGACATGTCACTGCTTCCTGGGAGCTACAGAGAGCCAGGTAGTGAGCCTGCCGGCTCTGCGCCAACCAGACTTTTAATGGATATCAAAAATGCCATTTTCTAGAGCTTTCTTGTTGGCAAAGTGCAAACTCAAAGTGCAAACTCAAAGGCACACACCAGCCAATCAGTTTACCTGCAGCACAGAGATTTTTTTTTAATCAAACAAACAAAAAAAATCAGCTTTGTGTTCTTCTTGGAACAGATGCCAAACTTTCTCCCCATGTTCCCTTCAGCCTTTTTTGGCTTTCCCTGACTCCGAAACAGTCAGCTTCTCACCACTGACAGAGGATGGGGAAAACTGGCACTGTCAAAAAAGAGGTCATTTGAACTGGTTCAGAGAGCTATGCCCTGCCTTCCTGCAAATGTCTGTCGTTGCTCACCCAATATGAGATATTAGGTTGTCAAACTAGCTGAATAACTAAACTCTTTTATTTAGCATGATATTAAAGCTATTCCATAACTGGAGTCTGGGGTCTGAGAGCCTGGGTTCCAGCCTGAGCCCAAAGGCTTATATACTGCAATTTTATAGCCCCACAGCCCGAGCCCCACAAGCCCAAGTTAGCTGACATAGGCCAGCCGTGGGTGTTTATTGCAGAGTAGACATACCCTTTGAGTACATTACCTTTTGACTGTAGCTCATCACTGTGTTAAATACTATGGTTGTGCATTGTAGCCCAGGAAGGAAAATTGATTTGTATCTAAGGCAGCAGACTGGGATTTAGGAGATTTTGGTTCAGTTCTCAGTTCTGCAACAGACCCATGTAATGCTGGGCAAATCGCTTAGGTCCAGGGACTCAAGCTGGGCTGTTGCTATCAGACAAAATCAATCCTAGCAGTATGTAATGCTGGCCTCTGTGTATTCAGTACAGAGCACTCTTTCCTACAACGCTGCCTTCTGACTGTATCACTTACTGCTAATGAAACACCTCTGTAAAGCAGCTCAACTCTTTCTCTGTACTTCAGCCCTCAGCCCATAAAATGGGAATAATACTTGTCTATTTCCCTGGAGGGCAGGGGGATTGTGAGAATAAATCCAAACAATCTGGCAGTCACTTAAATACTACAGTAATGAGGGCTATATACCTACCTAGAAAGATAAGGCTGCCTGTGGACTACTGAAAGTATTATTGCATTTTGTGTGATGTAAGAACCCAGATATCATGGTGATGGGCATACAAAAATCATAGAATCATAGAATATCAGGGTTGGAAGGGACCTCAGGAGGTCATCTAGTCCAACCCCCTGCTCAAAGCAGGACTGATCCCCAATTAAATCATCCCAGCCAGGGCTTTGTCAAGCCTGACCTTAAAAACTTCTAAGGAAGGAGATTCCACCACCTCCCTAGGTAATGCATTCCAGTGTTTCACCACCCTCCTAGTGAAAGTTTTTCCTAATATCCAACCTAAATCTCCCCCACTGCAACTTGAGGCCATTACTCCTTGTTCTGTCATCTGCTACCACTGAGAACAGTCTAGAGCCATCCTCTTTGGAACCCCCTTTCAGGTAGTTGAAAGCAGCTATCAAATCCACCCTCATTCTTCTCTTCCATAGACTAAACATCTGCAGTTCCCTCAGCCTCTCCTCATAACTCATGTGTTCCAGTCCCCTAATCACTTTTGTTGCCCTCTGCTGGACTCTTTCCAATTTTTCCACATCCTTCTTGTAGTGTGGGGCCCAAAACTGGACACAGTACTCCAGATGAGGCCTCACCAGTGTCGAATAGAGGGGAATGATCACGTCCCTCGATCTGCTGGCAATGCCCCTACTTATACATCCCAAAATGCCATTGGCCTTCTTGGCAACAAGGGCACACAGTTGACTCATATCCAGCTTCTCGTCCACTGTAACCCCTAGGTCCTTTTCCGCAGAACTGCTGTCTAGCCATTCGGTCCCTAGTCTGTAGCGGTGCATTGGATTCTTCCATCCTAAGTGCAGGACTCTGCACTTGTCCTTGTTGAACCTCATCAGATTTCTTTTGGCCCAATCCTCCAATTTGTCTAGGTCCCTCTGTATCCTATCCCTACCCTCCAGGGTATCTACCTCTCCTCCCAGTTTAGTGTAATCTGCAAACTTGCTGAGGGTTCAATCCACACCATCCTCCAGATCATTTATGAAGATATTGAACAAAACCGGCCCGAGGACCGACCCTTGGGGCACTCCACTTGATACCGGCTGCCAACTAGACATGGAGCCATTGATCACTACCCGTTGAGCCCGACAATCTAGCCAGCTTTCTACCCACCTTATAGTCATCATTAACTAAATACGTGCAAAAATTAGAGAAACAACATGGGTGAGGTAATATATTTTACTGAACCAATTTCTGTTGGTGAGACAAGCTTTAGAGCCACACAGAGCTCTGAAAAACATACTCAGTGTGTCAGAGCTGAATACAAGGGGGAACCAATAATTTAGGTTAAGTAGTTAACACATATTTCTAGAGACTATTTGAGATCAAGTAGTCCATTAACACCCCTCCAGTCATGGGGGTGGGGGAAAGGCAGCAGAGGTGTGGGGTGGGGAGTGTTAGTGAGTTCTAGATTGTTGTAATAAGCCATAGTGTCCAGTGTCTCTGTTTGGCCCATTATATTTAGTGTCTAGCAAAGTTATGAATTTAGGCTCCCAGGCTCAGCTTTTGAAAGTGTTGTGCAGGTTTCCTGTGAGGATGGGGACTGATAGGTTAGATATAGTGATTGCTTTGTGAAAAGCGTTCACCCCCGGGTGATACGGTGTTTTTGTCTTCTATCACTTTCCTGTGTGAGTTCATTCAAGAGCATAGTGATTGTCTGGTTTCACCCACCGCATAATTATTGTTGGGGCATTTACCACTGGATGAGATACACCATGTTTTGATAGGCATGTGTAGGATGCATGGATCTTGAAAGGTGTATTGTGGTGGGTATTAATCATTACAGATGTGGAGATATAGCTGCAGGTTTTTCATCAGTTGTCCTGGTAGGGTCCGGTGCCGCTTTGAGTTGGTGTGTTTTAGCCTGTGGGGAGCTTGCTTCTGATGAGCTTGGCAAGGTTGGGGGGTTGTTTGAAGGCCAGAAGGGGGGGTTTCAGGAAAGATTTCTTTCAGTTTGGGGTCCCCATTGAGCATTGGTTGTAGTTGTTTGTTACCCCATATGGTAGATGACAAGTAAGGGTGTGTGGTCAGGAGGAGTTTTCTTGCTATATTGAAGCAGGTTCTCTCAGAGTATCTGTGTGGCCCATTCCATGATGTGATCTACTTATCTGGTGGAGTGTCCTTGTTTGGTAAAGGCGGTTAAGAATGTGTTACAGTGTATATCCTGGACTTTCTCCTCAGAGCATAAACAGATTTCTTGGTGTGTTTGAGGAGGTAACTTAATCTATGAGGGTAAGTGTGGTGATCCGTGGTTTCTTGTATATAGTTGTCCGTAGCGTTCCAACGTTGAAGCTGATTGTGGTGCCCAGGACACTGATGGTAGTGTGGGAGTATTCCAGAGAGAGTTTGATGGATGAATGGTGATTATTGAAGTTGTGGTAGAGTTTAAGGGAGAGTGTTTAAGTGTCCATGTGATGGGTGCTGGTGCCATGCTTTCTCCTGGAGGTGGTGTTCTCTGGGTTGTGGAGTAGTTGTAGTTGGTTCCACTTTTTGTTTTTGTGTTGAATGGCTGTCATCAGGTTTTTTATAGTTTTGGATTTCTTGCATGATTTATGTGGGAGCACGTGATTTCTTGTTTGAGGTCGTCCCTTCTGGAGTATGTAAGTGGTTCCTTGGTTTTTCTGAAGTCTGTCTGCAGAGCTTTTCAGCATATTGGCAGTTTTATGTCACAACAACCCTGTGATGGGGTGGTCACCCCATATCACCCCTAAAGAGGTTAGGGTGGCTCAGAAGGGGAAAATTAACATAGTAGTCTGCACCTGGGGGAAGATTTAGGCTTGAGTCAGAAGATTGCCTGGAATGGCACCTGGACAGCTGGTCTGGTGAGACTTTGTTACCCCAGAAGGGAAAAAATCTGTATAGTGACCTGGCTGGAGGACCAAGCTGCAAAGAGGAAGACCATGACACAAAGAGGAAGCACTGCGACTCCTAGAGAACAGGAGGGGCTGTGGTGTGAGCCAGAAATGGAAGGGGGCATCAAACAATCAAGAGCTAATCCCCAGATGCAGCCTAAAGGGGATGCCCCATTGAGTGTACCCTGAAAACCCTCTCACGTGCCTCTTGAGGGTGTAGGGGATTGGTGCCTTGATGGCAGGTTGTATTTTGTTTGCGATATTTTACTGCTAAAGATTTTTAAAAAAGATGAGCATCTGCACTTCAAATGGCCATGAAAGAGGAAGGTCAATGGGACGCTGTGAGCCAGTACCAGACAACTGGCAAGGAACATCCACTGCAAGCATGACTGATGAGCAGCAAGGGTTCTTTCTGAACTAATCTGGCCCATCTTTTCTGTTCTCCCGCTGACAATACTAGCTTCAGGAGTCTTCATCAAATCTGACTTCAGACAAGGAACATCAGCAGGAAACTGAGCAAATAATTAGCTACTAGAATTTACTGTGAAATCAGGTTGTGTGTAGAGTTGGGGGGGGGTTCTCCTTTTTTCTTTTTGGCATCTCAAGGTAGAAGCTTAGTAATGAGTGTTTTTAATCTGACGCAAACCTCTCTGCTTTCTTCATAGTACCTCTTTTTATTAATCTGAAGGATAAAACTTTTTATGAAAACTTTCATGCTTCTGGATTTGGGTTTTGTTTCTTCATTTTGATGAGGGCACACAGCATGGCGAGGCTAATTATTTTCTCCCCACTGTCTCTGTGCAAACCTCATTCTTTATGGGCAGAGCACTGAAGGTCGGGATAATAGGTTTAACTTTGTAATGAGCCATACAAACCGTTCCTCTTAGCCCTGCTCCAGTGGAGAGTCTAGAGGATCAGTCCTGCAAGGCACTAAGCACCCTTAACTCTCATTAAGCTCTTGGGGAATTGAGGGGGATCAGAACTACCTAGGACTGAACCCTCTATGTGGATTTCAATGCTCGATTCCTACAGTCTACCAAGCAGGGCATCTGTAGTGAGGTGGTGTGGCCTCCCTCCGAGCCAGAGGGAGAGGAACTATCCTCCACGCCCAGGTGGGCGGAGCCAGGTCTGCCTCACCCCTCCCATTGGAAGTACGCAATCAGAACAGGAAGTAGAAAGGGCAGGGCCTCCCGCTCAGCTGGGGCTGAGAGAGGCAGACAGATCCTGCTCTCTCCTGCCCACTGACCCTGCCTGCCAGGGAGCTTTGCTTCTGCCACGGACCTGCAGGGACTGCTGTGGGCCACTTACCCAGAAGAGCCAGAGGATGCCCCACTGACCCAGGTACACCCCAAGGGGAGGGAGGAGGTGGCCCAGGGATAGCTGACCTTAGTCTGGCTACAGCTCTGCCTGAGGCACAATCAGCCTATTGTGGTTGGGATCCCTGCTGGCCCAGCGGCAGACCACTCTGCCACTATTAGGGCCCTGGGTCAGGGTCTGGTGGAATAGGGTGGGCCCAGACCCCACCTGCCATCCCACTGCTGGGTTGTCAGCCTCCACACCAGGCCCATTGGCCTGTGTTCATTGGGCATCCACCAGAAGTAGGACACCCTATCCCTGGTTCTGGTAATATTGCTCAGGCTCTGCAATAAGGGTCCTGAACTGATTGACTGCTGGGTTTGCCCTGTCTCTGCAACCAGAGGCCAGAGCTCATTGACTGCTGGGTTTGTCCTGTCTTTGCAACCAGAAACCAGAGCTAATTGACCATGGTGTTTGCACTGTCACTGCTTAAAGGGCCCAAGGGCTATAGACTCTTGACTGTTCAGCCCCCGCCTCGGGGTAATGAGGGCATACAGGACCCTGGGAGAACCTGTTTCTGCCTACAGGCTGAAGCTAATTGCCCATCGAGGAATTCAACCCCGTTAGGCCAGTTGGGATACTAATGCCTAATTCCCACCACCAACACTAGGCCGAGGTCCCCACGGCAGAGTGAAGTGGTGTGGCCTCCCTCTAACCCAGTGGGGGAAGGATGACCACCACCTGACTACAGCATCCCTACAATTAAACGTCATTACAAGCCTCCGCTCTTTTGTCCCCACCTCTGCGCTCTCATTGGGAGAATGAAGAGTGAAATTGCAGCTAAGTACAAACTTTAGTGGTCTATTTTTTAGAATGTGTTTGAAACCACAGCAGGATGGTGATACCAGTGCTAACTGTTGTACTACCTAGTAATCCTACTTCTCTAGAGGATCTAAGTGGGAAGGACAAACCAGTGTTTCTGCTGGTATCCATAGTATTAGTATCTAGGCCTAGAACCAACAGATGAAAATCTGGCCTTGTTGAATTCAATGACAAAACTCCCGCTGATTACAGTAAGGCCAGGATTTCACCCAATATGTCCAGCCACCATATATCTGCCCATGCATGTTTGCATGAATATGCACCTGAACTAGGATACCAGCAACAGCACTGCTATAATAGTCACAGTTTACCCCCATAATAGACCATCCCCACTGATGTCAATGGACTATTTCTGGAGTAAAGTACTATTCAGTGTGAGTAAAGGGTTCCCATTATGGCGCACAGTGATTTGTTACAACTTTGGTTTGGAGGAAGGGATTGGCTGAATTAGGACAAAGGATTCTGTCACTGAGGTCAACTGGGGCAAATCATTCATAGGCTTAGGAGTGGTGTTGGGATGGTGGAGAAAAATGTGTTTGCAATTCAAGTGTTTCTCTTCGTATAGGTTACGATAGATCTCAGTACAAGGTAAACCAATACTTTAACCTCACATTACCATTAGCCTAAAACTTGATAATGAGATAAAGTAACATGATTAAATTATTTAAACAGAAGTTCATATACATGATTGTGATAAATTATACCAATAATATTCAAAGGTGCCTTTCAGTTTGTTTTTTTCTTTTAATAAAAAATACCATTATTCATTATCTTATGTCAGTTTCATATTGTATTTTTCAAAACCCAGAATATTACCCAAAGGAAAAAAATTGTCAACTTCAGCAGAGCTACACTGACTTACACCAGCTGAGGATATGGACCAAAACACTGATTCATGTCATCGTTGACAGTTATGGTACTCACAATGTTCAACATTTGTTTTCAGGATTCTTTGCACTCACATGATACCATTCACCAGGGGATCTCAAATGAACTACATAAGAACAGCCATACTGAGTCAGACCAGTGGGCCATCTACCTCAGTGTCCTGACTTCTGACAGTGGCTGGTCAATGCCAGGTGCTTCAGAGGGAATGAACAGAACAGGGCAATTATTGCGTGATCCATCCCGTCATCCACTCCCAGTGTCTGGCAGTTAGACGCTTAGGACACCCAGAACATGGGGTTGCATCCCTGGCCATCTTGGCTCATAGCTATTGATAGGCCTATCCTCCATGAATCTTACCTAATTCTTTTTTTAACCCAGTTATACTTCTGAACTTCACAGCCTCCCCCTGGCAATGAGCTCCACAAGTTGACTGTGTGTTGTGTGAAGAAGTACTTCCTTTTGCTTCTTTTTAAACCTGCTGCCTGTTAATTTCATTGGGTGACCCCTCGTATTCTGTGAAGAAGTAAATAGCACTTTCTTATTCACTTTCTCCACACCCGTCATGATTTTAGAGACCTCTGTCGTATACCCCCTTAGCTGTCTCTTTTCTAAGCTGAACAGTCCCAGTCATTTAGTTGCTCATTATATAGAAGTTGTTCCATAACCCTAATCATTTTTATCGCCTTTCTCCATATTTTTTCCTATTCTAATAGATCTCTTTTGAGATGGGGTGACCAGAACTGCATGCAGTATTCAATGTGTGGCAATGCCAAGGATTTATATAGTGGCATTATGATATTTTTTTTTATTTCCTATTATTTTCCTAATGGATCTAACCTTCTGTTTGCTTTTTTTGACTGCTGCACATTGAGCGGATGTTTTCAGAGAATTACCCACAGTGACTTCAAGATCTCTTCTTTGAGTGGTAACAGCTAATTTAGACCCCATCATTTTGTATGTAAGGTTGGGATTATGTTTTCCAATGTGCATTACTTGCACATACCAATATTGAATTTCACCTCCCATTTTGTTGCCCAGTCACCCAGTTTTGTCAGATCCCTTTGTAACTCTTTGTGCTTAAGTCCAAACAGACTATCTTGAGCAATTTTCTATCATCTGCAAACTCTGCCACCTCACTGTTTATCCCCTTTTCCAAATCATTTATCAGTATCTTGAACACCACTGGTCCCAATACAGATCCTTTGTGGATCCTGCTATCTACCTCTCTCCACTGTGAAAACTGACCGTTTATTTCTACCCATGCCTACAGATAGTAGCAGGGCAGAGTGAAGGTAGCCAGCTTCAGGACTGTTACTGAGCATGCTCAGTCCATGTGAGTATGCTCAGTACAAGCCAAGAAGCAAATCTGGGGGGCGAGGGGGGTTGACCTCGCATGTCCCTCCCCCATGTGTTACCTCTGCTCTTAATCCTCCCCTGACTGGTGATTAAAAAGTGCTGGTGGAATGAGCGGATGATTAAGAAAGCACTTAAAGAGGACAGACTGCTGTTTCCTAAAGTGACAGCATAAATAGATCTGCAGCTCAGGATAGAGGGAAGAACAGTCTACACAGCAGGGGAAAATGCCTGAATCTTCAGCCTAAGGCATATGTGAGTTTACGAAGGGACCGAGATGACCAATCGCACAGTCTCTCTGTCATTCTCTATGGAGAGGAGCCAGGGAGTCCACTCCAAAGAGGTCTATCTGTTTGGGGAATGAGGGCAAAGACAAACATCCCTTGCCTCCAGAAACCCCAAAGGTAGCCATTGGGAAGGGGAGCAGGAAATGCAGCCAAGATAAAAATCATCTGATTTTTTTGAGTGCCCCCATCTCCTTTCTTCCTATAAAGCTGCTACTGAGGCTCACTATCTGGCACATAAATCTCTGTGAGCTGCAATCACCTATTTGTTCCAAAATAACATCCCACATTCCTTAAAAAGACACCAGAACAGGACTTCAGAGGCATGACAGCAGAGACGCTTTTCAGCACAATGGAGTGGCAGGAAGAGCCAAGAGTTTGGAATTGCTACTTTTGGAGCAGAGATATAGAAGAGCATGCAAAGGAGATTAAAAAGGGAGAAAAATATGAGCAGAAACAGATTTAAAGTTACATAACAGACAAGACTACTATTCAGCAAAAACATCTGAAGGGAGATGATTTATAATGAATACAGTGTGTATGGGGAAAAGGAGCAGCAAGGAAATAGGAAGTAGCAAAGTAAAATTGCACATAAACCAGTTTAGGATGATACTGTATGGCAGGGATTGCACTAGAAAGGTGTTACAACACTGCAGTATAGAAGGCAGGCACGAAGGCAGGATGGGGAAGAGAGGAATGGAAAGACATTCAACAATGTTGTACTGGAAGAAAGTGAGTCAGTTTCGGTAACACAAAATTACCTAACCCCATAAGGAGCTGCTGTAAGGATACTATGAACAATAGTCTTCTAATACAATGATAGAGCCAAATGCAGACTCCTGGCATGACATGGGTGTGGATGTCTGCCAAACAGGCACAAATTAGTGCTCTTCTGGCCACCCTTGGCTTATGCACAATGCTACAGGCAAGTTATTCCTGCCAGTAGCAAGTGCAAAGTGCTCAAGAGGGGGTGCATAGGGATGTGCTAAAATGGGTTAACTATGTAACTGACTTCCTAAGACATGTCCCACAAGCCATCCATGGATTTGCTATCAGAGGGTGTACAGAACAGCTTTTCCATGGGTTCTGAGGGAAAGAAAAATCTGGGCAGACAGTTTCTATTCCATGATCCCCTTCTGGCAGGTTTGGCTCAAAAGGGGCAACATACTGTATTGAGCATTAAAGGATCTGTTACTGCTCCCGCTGAAGTCAATGTTAAAACTCCCATTGACTTCAGTGGGAACATTACCAAGCTCTGAACAAGTGAATGAATGTGGTGAAAAGAAAAAGTCCAAGTCTTAAGAAAGAGAAGCTATCAAAATGTGTGACCAACACCACTGCCAACTCTCACCTCCTGTTTGGTGGTCCTTTGGTCTCTCCCCTGTCTTCACCTGCTACAGCCTGATGCCAAAACAACTCCCTGCATAGGACACATTTTTGTCCAGGTATCCTGACCAATACTGAGCGGCAGATAAAGGTTCCACAAACTCTAACATTTAGCATCTCTTCCTGGAGGTTGCAGGTTTCTTGTCTCTTTGGGGACCTCTGTGTGACGTTGTGCACACAACTGCAATTGTAATAAAAACAAGATGTATTAAACCCGAGAGAATGAATTAAACCAAAAGAAAATATTTAATTTGCATTTCAAGATTTATGCTCCTCACACTGATCTAGATATGGTATCTCAGTTTAGGGCATGCCTACACTACAACCTCTTACTGCTGCAAGGTACATCAACATTAAGCCACTGCAGTTAGCATATCAGTTGTTTGCATGCATACTTGGCTCCTTGCATCAGTATTGCACATACTGGGAGTGCTTGTGTCAATGCACAGTGCGATACACCATGGGTAAGTATCCCATTGTGCAACTCACAGACTGTCCAGTACACTGTTATTTGGGAAGTTTGGGCAATGAATGGTTGGGCAGCAATGAGTTACGCAGGGGCGAGTGGACTGCGGGGTCAAATGCCCATCATACAACCTTCTCTATAATGCCATCTCTCCCCCATAATTTTCTTGCCTATTTTTAAAATCCCACAAACCCATGCAGGACTTGTCACTGTCCACCATCTCTGACAGAAGCATGGAGCCTACACGCTCTATATTATTGCCATGAGTGTTTGCAAGCACAGAATGCATGATCCTCTGGTATTTACAGAGCCGCAAGAAGAGCTGTAGGGAACATGATGATTTCTTGGAGGGCACATTGCTGTAGGACATAGTGAGAACCAAGTCAAGGGTGTACGTGGTGTTTGCAGAGTAGCTGCAAATGGTGGAGCGCCACTTCTGGGCCCGAGGAACAAGCAATGACTGGTGGGATCGTATCGTAATGCAGGCTTGGTGGATTGCTGTGGATGCTTCCCTGACATCAATGTTCACTGGTCAGGGAAGTTGCATTAATCTTGCATCTTTAAGATGAAAGTTCAAGAAAGCTACAAGCAGATTCTTTCTTTCTTGACCGGTGGATAACCGTCAGTGATGTGGAAAGACATCAGACAGTGTTGATTAACAGAGTGCCAGTAGTGATCCGAGGGGACCCAGCCTCCCTCTTACTCCCGTGGCTCATGAATCATAGAATCATAGAATATCAGGGTTGGAAGGGACCTCCATACATTAGCCACCTCGATAGCACTAAGGAATAAATTCAACTATAGCTCTGCAGGTGCAGAATGATGATTGAAAGTGCTTTTGGTAGAGTGAAGGGACACTGGTACTGTTTACTCACAAGATTGAATCTCAGTGAGAAAAATATCCCAGGGGTTATAGCTGCCTGCTGTGTCCTGCCGAGTATTTGTGAAGCAAAGGGGGGAAAGTTGCCACCAGAGTGGAAGGTGGAGTAGCTGTCTGTTGAGTTGATACAGACACAAGGGCTATCAGAAGAACTCACTGTGGAGCTATGCAGCTCGGGGAGGCTTAGAAAGAGCATTCTAACAATGAGTCACAGTAATGCTTTGTGGTGTACTGTATCCTACCTGGAATTGTGTGGTGCTTGGTGTACGTCTATGAATATAACACTGACAATGAATCAATTGATTTTGTGGTGCTTTCTGTATGTCTGTGATTATTACACTGTGTGTCACCGCTCCTATTAGTTGTGTGTCAGTGTGCAATCACAAGTAAGGGGATGATTTCATTACCACCAGGCAATCTACAGCATATGTTGGAAACTAGCAAAGATGAATTATTTTCTGAAGAAAATAATTTTATTGAGTAACAATAACACTTCAAAAGAAAAAAAAATCTGTGCAAGTTAAAAGCAAATACATTAAAACCTTAATACATTTATGGAACAAAGCTTAAAGAAGGGGAAGGAACATTTGTGTCCATTTTAGTTATACATACACTGGCCTGAGAGAGCCACAGTTGATGAATGTGAAGCTGTGGTTGTCCTTAATGTCCCGCAGTGTGGAGTGGAGGGGTAGAGATGCAGCCTCCCAATGGAACGTGGAGGGAGTGGGTTAGGGAGGTGAACTACAGAGGGAGGTGAGCCCAGGACTGTTGAAACTATAGGTCCACAAACATCTGCAGCATCTGCGTTTTGCTGCCAGAGAAGCCACATTGTGTCCTGGTTTATATCCCTCTACTTTTCCTGCTGGGCCTTTCTCCTGTCCACTTTTTCCTTCTCCAGACAGTCTACAGTATTCATCCTCCAGGCCCTCTGTTCGCAGTCTGATGCAGCACTGGCTTGCAGGATCTCACTGAACGTATCCTCCCAAGTCCTTTTCTTTCTCCCCCTTTTCTGGCTCAGGCGTTCCATGCATGTGGAGAGGGAACCCCTCAAGGCCACAATGGCAGCAGCTGCAGATAAAACATACCGATACCATTGTCAGTATAGTCACAAAGCAAAGCAACATATTAAGATTCAAAATGCCCCTCCCTTGCTCCCCTGAAATATTAAACAAGAGATGCTTAGTGACACATCTGCTTTGGAGTACCTGTGCACAGTTCCACTCTTATGGCCCATCAGGGATGAGGAAATGAGGAGGGAATTGCTCAGCTGCATGAAATACTGGCACCATTTTCCACTGGGTGGGGGATGGTTTTAGCGGATATCTCACTCCTGACAGTAGAAAAGGCACAGAGAGCCCTGCTGCTGCTGGCAAAGCCACCCAAGCCTTTGAGCTGTGAGCTTGTTTACTGCAATGGTTCCTGGTGAAGTTATGACCAACTGGTGTGGGAAAGTGCCCTACTGCAGAGGAAGAAATAAGGCTGCCAACCCTAGAAACCTTCAGCAATGGATTGCAGAGTACCTCCATGGACGTTTCATCAAGATCTCTCAGGATTCAAGGGACATCTCTGTGTACCTAAACAAACTGCTCCGCATGGCCACCCCCTGCTAACTCTAGAGGGGACTGAAAGGGAGATAATGCTACCTATCTTTGTTGTACCTCTACCTTTTCTGCTAAGAGTAATTAATGAAAAGTCAATAACTGTGTCCTGCTAAGTTTACACACTTATCTGAGGACCCATCCACTACTTCGGGCTCACCCATGATTGACTGCTGGGACTGACTAGACTGCAGTGGAGTCTCAAACAGGTCCTGACTTGTGGCAAAGCTGCAACCTCCCCCGGCCTCCCTCCGATCACATATTCCCCCATCCTCCTGCTTTTCCTTCTCCACCACCTTCTCCTCGCTGTTCACGCCTGGGACCTGTGACTCAGGCTCCTTGGCGGCATCCATCGTCATGTGCAGGGCAATGGTGGGGTCTCCACCATATATGGCATTCAGCTCTTTGTAAAAACGACAGGTCTTCAGCTTGGCACCAGATCGACTGTTGGCCTTCCTGGTCTTCTGATATGCCTGCCACATTTCCTTTGCTTACATGCAGCACTCCTGCTGATCTCTATTATATCCCTTCTCCTGCATCCTCTATGCAATCTGCTTGTGGATGTCTACATTTCCACAGCTGATCCATAGCTGTGATTGCACAGCCTCTTCTCCCCATAGGCCCAAGAGATCCAATATGTCCTGTCTATTCCAGGCCAGAGCACGTCTGCAGTATTGTAGCTGGCATGCAACAAGGGAAAGCTGCTAGGTGTGCTTGCCAAGAGGGACAAACAGGAAAAGGCGTTTCCAAAATTTATTGGGTTCTGGGGAGGGAGGGGGCATGTCTTTTGGTCTCTGTGACCTTTGGGTAGTGGAGTTCACAATTGTGACCAGAGCGGTCAGTGTCAGGCATTTTGGAATAGCTGCTGGGGGACAATTAGTGTCAACACAGGTAATGCAGTGGCTACATTCGTGCTGCGTCAACCTAAGAACAGCCATACTGGGTGTCATAAACATACAGCTAAGGGTAGCATAAAATCCCTCCTTTACCTGTAAGGGGTTAAGAAGCTCAAATAACCTGGTTGGCACCTGACCAAAAGGACCAATAAGAAAAGAAGATACTTTCAAATCTTCTGGGGGCAGGGGAGACGTTTTGTTGTTCCCTCTCAGGACAAAGAGAGAGACCAAGCAGGTAACCCAGCTCCTACTGAAATGATACATCTAAAATTACAGAAATTGTAAGTAATAGCAAGGAAATGCAATAGATTATCTTTTGTTTTAGCTTGTGAATTTTCCCTATGCTAAGAGGGAGGTTTATTCCTGTTCTGTAACTTTGAAGTTGAGCCTAGAGGGGAATCCTCTGTGTTTTAAATCTTTTTATTACCCTGTAAAATTACCTTCCATCCTGATGTTACAGAGGTGATTCTTTTACTTTTTTCTTTATAATAAAGTTCTTCTTTTAAGAACCTGATTGATTTTTAGGGTCCTAAAAACCCAAGGGTCTGGTCTGTGCTCACCTTGTTAACCTATTGGTTGGTATATTATTCTCAAGCCTCCCCAGAAAAGGGGGTGAAGAGGCTTGGGGGGATATTTGAGGAGGGGGTGATAGGGCTCCAAGTGGCCCCTCCCTGAATGTTTGTTTAAATCACTTGGTGGTGGCAGCAATACCGTCCAAGGACAAGGAAAGGAATTTATGCCTTGGGGAAGTTTTTAACCTAAGCTGGTGCAATATAAGTTTAGGTGGTCTTTCATGCGGGTCCCCACATCTGTACCCCAGAGTTCAGAGTGGGGAGGGAGCCCTGACACTGGGTCAGATCAAAGGTTCATCTACCCAATATCCTGTCTTCCAACAGTGACCAATGCCAGATGTCCCAGAGGGAATGAACAGAACAGGTGATCATCCAGTGATCCATCCTGTCGCCCATTCCCAGCTTCTGGCAAACAGAGGCTAGGGACACCATAGCTTGTACCTTCACCATGGCTCAGTGCCAACACTGCTCAGTGGGAGACAAATTTGAGCCTAGACACATACACAAGTGGGTCAACACACTGCAGCTACGTCAACCTAACTTTGTAGTATAGACCAGGCCTTAGTTACCAGATCCTACATGTCTGAAAAGCAAAGCTCTTCTCCAGTATTGTCATGTCAGAGTCAGCCCCTGCTGCTGTATCCAGAGAAAGATGAATGATTCCCTCCCTGACTCAGATAATTAAATTTTGCATATGGGTTTAGCTTATATGTCCAGAAAAACCTCTCCTTGATCCAGGGCAGCAACCCCTGCTTTCCAAACCAGTTTTCTCCAGTTACCAATTGACAGGCTCAATACTTTCTCTGAGGCCACGCCTACACTACCCGCCGGATCAGTGGGTAGTGATCAATCTATCGGGGATCGATTTATCGCATCTAGCGTAGAAGTGATAAATTGATCCCCAATCGCTCTGCTGTCGACTCTGGAACTCCACCAGGGCGAGAGGCGGAAGCAGAGCCGACAGGGGAGTGGCCGCCGTCGATCCCATGCCGCGAGGACGCAAAGTAAGTGATTCTAATTCGATCTAAGATACGTCGACTTCAGCTACGCTATTCTCGTAGCTGAAGTTGCGTATCTTAGATCGATTCCCCCCCTCAGTGTAGACCAGGCCTAAGAGAAGGGCCATTGAGGATACAAATGCTCTTTAATGATGATTAGTTGGCACCTTTCAGAGGCTTAACAACCTACTTTAGATTCCGCACCTCGCAGACTAAACTGCATATGTGCCCCAGCTAGTTTCTGTATTGTCCTTCAAAACAGGCAGATTGACATTTTCCTCCAAAACTCCCAATCATTTTCTTTTATGAATGACGAATTAGGGACCGAGGTATAGTCTCTGTCACCGAAGGCAAATGCAGGAGGAAGGAAAAGATCCTGGAGCAAATGAAGAATGTGGCACCAAATCAGAGAAGGAGCAGAGTGTTACAAGACTTCTTTAAATATACACAAGGCACTGTGAAAAGTCAACAATCCAAATCAATAGTTACACCCCGGGATGAATTTGGCCCATTGTCTAATTAAGACATCTGTTGGTAGTTACCACCTCACTATGGCTGTTAATCAACTCTGTGTGATGTCTTTCTACATTAACTTCTCAGGCGATAGGCGTTACTCTTAATAGAAATATTACTTAAATGAGAAGCTAGTTGTAAATGGGAATTTCATGGTGTTAACACGCTAGCATAACCTCTGCACCATTTAAGTACATTTCTATTTTTCTGATGAATCTTAATAGACATTGAGGGACAACATGAATGCTTTGCTAGCTAGGCAACATCCATTTTTTCCCAAGTGACTTAGGGCCTGATTTAAACCTCCACTGAAGTCAATGGGAGTTTTTCCACTCACTCCAGTGGGTTTTGCATCCCAGTGATAGATGCCTTAGAAATATCATTTTATGTTTTATGATAAACATAAAATTGGCATGCATCCAGAGGGTCATTTGCTTCTCTTTCCTATAGAGATAGAGAGATTTTCTGAACACGAGTATGATACCCTTCTGAATGTTAAAATTGACCGTTACACACTATCTGATTTATCACTTATACTCAGCTTTAGCTATACCATGTTATTCGAGTACCCTAGTAGATTGTGAAATTAAGTAGCCAATAAGGGAGCTAAGGGTCTGAATTTCCACTGCCTTACACCTGCTAGAATCATTTACATCTCTGCAAAGCCAGTGCAAAGCTGGTATAAAACTATCAGTTGGATTTTTTTACACCAACTTTATACTGCTGCAAATGACTTCACACATTGCAAGGCAGTGGAGAAATAGGCCCCAAAGGGGATGTCGGCACAGCCCACAAAAGCAAGCCTCCCAGCCTGGGTCCGCAGACATGGGCGAAAGAGGCTTGTGATAGCACTCTAAACATACATGTGTGGACAGCGCTTTGAAGTTGTGGCTCAGGTTGGCGCTCGGGCTCAAAAGCCTAGAGAGGCGGGTAGGTGCCCTGTCAAGAGTGTCCAGGCATCTGGATTCTATTCCCAACTCTCTCACTGATCCATTGTGCGCTCTTATGCAAGTTATTTATTTCTTTTTGTTTCTGTTTACCCATCAGTAAATCAGCACAACAATAACTTACATCAAAGGAATGTTGTGAGGGTTCATTGTAATGATAATCACCCAGGAATTCTGAAGGAACTCAAATATGAAATTGCAGAACTACTCACTGTAGTGTGTAACCTGTCACTTAAATCAGCTTCTGTGCCAGATGACTGGAGGATAGCTAATATGATGTCCATTTTTTTAAAAAGGCTCCAGAGATGATCCTGGCAATTACAGGCTGGTAAGCCTAACTTCAGTGCCAGGCAAATTGGTTGAAACTACAGTAAAGAACAGAATTAGCAGAAACGTAAGTGAACATGATTTATTGGGGAAGAGTCAACATGCCTCACCAATCTATTAGAATTATTCGAGAGTATCAGCAAACTGGTGATCCAGTGGATATACTGTACTTGGACTTTCAGAATGCCTTTGACTAAGTCCCTCTCCAAAGGCTCTTAAGCAAAGAGGGCAGTCATGGGATAAGAGGGAAGATTCTGTTACAGATCAGTAACTGGTTAAAAGGCAGGAAACAAAGGGTAGGAATAAGTGAAGTGCACAGGTAAATAGCGGGATGCCCCAATGATCTGTACTGGGACCAGTGGTGTTCAACATATTGATAAATGATCTGGAAAAAGGAGTAAACAGTGAGGTGCCAGAGTTTGCAGATGGTACAAAATTACTCAAGATAGTTAAGTCCAAAGCAGACTACAAAAAGTTACAAAGGGATCTCACAAAACTAGGTGACTGGGCAACAAAATGGGAGATGAAATTCAGTATTGATAAGTGCAAAGTAATGCACATTGGAAAACATAATCCCAACTATACATACAAAATGATGGGGTCTAATTTAGCTGTTACCACTCAAGGAAGAGATCTTAGAATCATGGTGGATAGTTCTCTGAAAACATCCACTCAATGTTTAGCAGTACTCAAAAAAACGAACAGAACAGGAAAGGGCTGGGTAATAAAACAGAAAATATCATAATGCCGCTATATAAATCCATGGCATGCCCACACCTTGAATACTGCATGTAGTTCTGGTCATCCCATTTCAAAAAATATCTATTAGAACTGGAAAAAGTACAGAGAAAGGCAACAAAAATGATGAGGGGTCTGGAATAACGTCCATAACAGGAAAGATTAAAATGACTGGGACTGCTCAGCTTAGAAAAGAGACAACTAAGGGGGAATATGACAGAGGTCTCTAAAATCATGACTGGTGTGGAGAACGTGACTATGGAAGTGTTATTTACCCCTTCATATCACACAAGAACCAGGGTTATCTGATGAAATTAATAGGCAGCAAGTTTAAAACAAATGTAAGGAAGTACTTCAGCACACAATGCACAACCAACCTGTGGCACTTGTTGCCAGGGAATGGTGTGAAAGCCAAAAGTGTAACTGGGTTCAAAAAGAACTAGATAAGTTCATGGAGACTAGGTCCATCAACAGCTATTAGCCAGGATGGTCAGGGATACAACCCCATGCTCTGGGTGTCCCTAAACCTCCAAATGCCAGAAAGTGAGACTGGATGACAGAGGTTGGACCACTTGATAATTGCTCTGTTCTGTTCATCTGTTTATTTCCTCTGCAGCATCTGACCTGGGCCACTTTTGGAAGACAGGATACTGTGCTAGATGGACTATTGTTCTGACCTAGAATGGCCGTTCTTATGAAGAAAACAACTAAACAAGAAAAAACAAAAATAAGTTCTCCCTGAAAAAGCACAGTGTTTGGCTTCTGTGTCACACTGCATTGACTCTGCTTCACAAAATGGTAGCTGCCTTAACAGACAGGGAGACTCCTCGAAAGTTTAAAAGTCTTGTACAAAGAAAACAAAGTCATAACCATCACTCAGGTACATACTCAACTTGGGTAACAAGAAATTTAGGTATGTCAGCTCAGACGATGTGGAAAACTGGATTTCCTTTGTAAATTTCTGTATTGGTTTGTTACTTTGAGCTGTGGGTGAAAAATCAGGCCACTTATTCAGATGCCTAACTATAGTCACCTATATTTTCGCTTACGTAAATATTTACAACGGCATCTTGAGGGGTGCTGAGCACTGCAACTCCCACTGTTATTGTCTCCCATCTACTGAACGTTAGCAAATGTAACCCTTCTTCCAGGTGTTGTAGGCAGCACCAAGGACTGGGTTCAGATAGCTTAAATGAAATCAGATAGCTTCAGCTTCAAATGAACACACACCTCCAGCTCGAGCTCCTACCCAGAACTTCTGGAATCATTAAATACCTTTTCTGGGCTCTGTGAATAGGCAATACTGCCCCACTCTCAGGCACTGTGTCTATGAGGAAAACTTTATTGGGGGGAAGGGAATGCGGCATCAATCTGAGAAGACACAGCAATGATATAACAAAATGAATGATGATCAAAACACTCCCCTGCAGTAACTTTGGCAGGAGTCCATTAACTCATTTCTCTGCCTGCTGGTGTGAACATCCAATAGGCAAATATCCCTTCCCCACCCACTAAACCCAACTCCCAGTTTGGTGTCAGTGGGTACTGCACTCCCAGGTCCTGCGGTGCACTCAGGCAAGCCTATCTCCAATCCCTTGAGAAGTGCTTCCTGGTCCTGACCCAAGACTCTGCCCTTCTCTAGTGATTCCAGCTTTATTTAGTGGTGGGGTGGAAGGGCTCTGCTGCTATCCTCTGTGTTGCATCCTGTGGAGAAGCCATCTCTGCATCCTCACCCATTGATGAGGCTCACAATTGCACAGCATCGTCAGAGGAGGGGAAGCAACAGAATAGGAAAACCTTGAGCAGAGTCCTTGCTACTAGGGATGCACTTCAGGGCACGGCTCCCCCTTCCCGTTTTGTGAAAACTGTGTCAGTCTTCTCTCTGCTCCTAACCCCCCAACATACATCTCTACCACACCAGCTCTGGGAAGGGGGTGAGGGGACCCTGCTGTAGCTGCCCCTCCCAGGACTGGGATGGGGGCGGGTAGGGTGAAGACCCACTGTAGCTGCAGGAATAGCAGACATACTGAAGGTGGCAGAACTGATGTGGGGCTGCTAAGGTTCATAATTAATTGCTGGGATGGGGCGGGGTTGGGCAGATGCAGAGCACAGAATGAATTAATTCAAAGTTTTGGGAGGGGCTGGAAGTGCTACATCATCAGACAGCCCTTGAGAGCTCCTGCAGCAGGGGCCAAAATCACCTTACACACTAAATGTGGAGAGCTGGCAACATTAACTGTCACACACTCCCTGGGGGCAGGCAAGGGGAGATTGTAAAATCGAAGACCAGAGCAAAAATCACAATGTAAATGCTTTAAAAAAATTGCATGATTTGGGGGCCAATCACATGATATTTGATCTGTTGGAGTTGGCATTACTGTGTTCATTCTCCCTCATCCAGCCCCACTTTTCCTTCTTGATGCCTGACTCTGCCTTGCAATCTTAATCCGGTACTTTATGACATACCCCGTAACTGCTGGAATGGCGTGGATGCCTGCACTCTGGTGTCACTGCAGGTTCAAATGTAAGTGGCACACAGCCTCTGAAGGCATAGTCCTTTGTTTAAGTGAACAACTTATTTGGACAACTCTTTCAGGGTGAGCATTTACTCACATTAAGTGACCTGCCACTCAAAGATTTTTGGTAATTAACAAACATAAAAGGTAAAGAAAAAATTGTGAAAGGCAAATAAAGTTGGGTTTTAATTTAACAAATGTTCCCCTTTATTTGAAAGTTCTACAATACTATGGTGTGTTTTTTCCTAATCTGATTTGGCCCAGAGTGCACAAATGCAGTAATGCTATTTCCTGATCCCTGCAGGTGCTCAGCTTTTACCCTGCTGTCTGGGACATGAATGATTACCCTTATCCTTCACTTACTTAGTTTCAAATGCTCCAACGGTCACAAAATCGTCCTGCAGCCAACACCTAGTGGGCAAGCCAGCAATGAAGAACACACAGTAGAGGGAATGTGACTGAGAACAAAATGGGTGAGAAGTTACATACATTTAAGGAAGATAGGGTAACCAATATCCTGCTAGAATAAGCTGTGGTTAATGTTTTAACACATTGCTAACTAATGATTGATTACTTTGTCACTATTAGTACATGTTAATTAAAATCATGGTAGCTAACATGTTTTAAAACACAACCAATTTTCCTAGTCTAGACAGGGCACACTGTAAACTACATGGTAGCTGAATGCCAGCATTGTCCTTGCTGCAACAGAAATCTGCCGTTCCATGGTATTTAAGGTATTTCACACTGGGCCAGTAGGCCATTTCTTCCAGGTTCTTTTGTATACAGTATAAACAGGCTTAACCAGAAAGAACTCATACATTCCACTCCGAAAAGGGACTGGAGAAATTGCTGATGCTTGTCTATGGTCCTTTTTTTTCTTTTAAGGTATTGAAAATGTGAACTGTGGCCCAGACAGATTTAAACTTGCCTTGTTAATAAAATGTAAATGCATAAATCAAACAGTTTGTCTGAAGCAATAAGTACTACAAGATGCAGCTCAGACTGGCAATGTAAGAGAAATTACACAAATAGTTGCCCATAGAAAACATGAATAAAATCTGCCTTGAATTATTTATTTTTAGTGCTTTATTTTATCTCCTCTATCTTGGAAGGCTGAAAATTATTCCTGATGAGAGCTTTTGAGTGCCTGAGTCTCAAATTAAAACAACACATTAATGTCTTCCATACAACCCGGTGGTAGCAAGATTAGAGTGGAGTGCTTACAAATGTACAGGCTTCACCACTTTTCACTAATGGGACTACTAGTGTGCACCACTTTAATTTACTGCCTTAAAATATATCCATGAAACACAACGTTCTTGGATGTAAGGCAACTGAATAAAATTTAATATATACAAAAGTGGCAGAAGCAGAACTAATCCTTTCCACGGTACTGGCCCTTGCATCAACTGTATTTATTTTGGAATCTGATGAAAACCATGTCTTGCTGCATTAGCGAGATCTCATAGGGAGGCAAATCAAATGTAGTGTGGGTCATAAGAGATTTCAAATATCCAGATCATCTATAATTAGGTCTTTTTTCCCCTCCTTATTGAAGGAGTTTTCTTTATCAGAGCCTGTGTGTCTTTAAAGCTATTTTCTGAGCCAAGCTTCATGGCCTGGCATTGCGTTCTTCTAACCAAGGAGAGGAATTCCTTCTGAGCATATCTGGGCTGTTCCTTACCTTGCCAAAGGAGTGTTTGAAGAGTGATGTCAAGCATTAATACATGGCCTGACTGGTTTACAGCCTCTGGTTCAGGCCTCAGGTCTTTCACCAGATCCAGTGCTCCAGGCTCTCTCTCTACTACATTCCCTGCTTTTTTATGGGGAGGATGTTTATCCATCGTCCTGGAAAAGCATAATGTCTGGACTGCAGATGACCCAGTGGGCCAAACACTGTTTGTTGGCCATTTTGCTTTACCAGTCCATACATTCATGCCCCATGCTCATGTGAACCCTAAGATGGGGGCGTTTTCTGTTTACTTCTGCCCGTGTTAACTTGTATTTTGCTTTCTTGTTATAAACACCTCCTGAGCAAAAGATCTTGCTGACAGTAACTGTTTTTTTTTCTTCTGCTTACCAAGGAGAAAGTGTGAAATATGAATTAACCAATAAATCTTCCTGCACAATATCTCCAATTTCTTGGGCATATTATAATACTAAGCATATTTAGGGTCCAATCTGAAGACCAGTCCTTGGCTGGAGTACTTAGGCTTTGTGCTGAGCTGATGGAGGTGCAGAGACTATAAGGACTCCACTGCATGAAGGCTACTAAGTAGCTTCCACAGGTCTTCACACAAGTCCCCCACAGGATGGGAAGACAGGAGGGTTAAACCAGCAGCAGATCCTCTAGCCCTCTCCTCAGTCATCAGTGCCAAAGCCACTCATGTCCCCAGGGGCTACCACACAGGGAGTTCTCCTGGAGCAAGCCACACAATGGGTACACACCTCTTGTGCTGCTCTCTCTGCATCCAAGTCTACCCTTGCTCAATAGAACTGCACAAATTCTGCTGAAAGTCCAAGGAACAGCAGACTGACTTTGTCCCTTTTGCCACCTTTCATCTGAGTGAAAGTACTTTACAATCATTAATTCACTGAGGTTCATGGCATTTCTATGAAGTTAGTAACTCTTATTAACTCCATTGCCCAGATGTGAAAACTGAAGCTTGGTAAAGTAATTACTTGCTCAGCATCACACACTGATTTAATGGCGTTTAAAAAGAGAACTCAAGATTCTAGATTCTCCTTCCCTTGCTCTAACACTCCCTCACGTGCATATCAATCTCTTATTTTCCTAAGCAAACCTACTTACAATAAATGTAAATAAAATCCCACTTCCTGTGTCCATTATGTTAAAATAAGTCCCTCCATCCTCCACCATTCTTCCCCATATGTCCTATAACATCTTAGGTTAGAGCAGAAATAGAGGATCTTGTTCCATCTGTTTTTCTTCTGGATTCCTGCTCAAGATTTCAGTGCCTTGGAGTGACCAGTAGTGTTTAGTGACTTTCTGCTTGTGTCTCTTGGGCACTGAAATAGCTTATCCTCATGCTGACATCTGGAGATCTGGGTCTGCCTTGTCTCATCTCCCTGAAGCCAATGGAGGCAACAGAGGATCCTGTGGTGACAATGGTTTTTCACATCATAAATGCCAAAATCAGAATGAGAAGACCTCATTCTCTCATCAGATGTTAGAAAACTAATCAGAGTCTCTGCATGATACCTTGATAGAGGCTGCCTCTCTGTTACTTAAAATACCGTGTGTATTTGACAGGTCGTCCTAATTTCATCTTCTCCTGACATGGTAGAAAACAAGAGCAATCATTGTGCCTTGTGATGAGGTGTGTCAGCTCTGCACTCGTTCAGCAGGGGTTAATCCCACTCTGTGGGCTAAAGAGGCTCTGTTGAGCATGCTCCAGCTGGAACCCGGATATAAAAGGGAGCAACACAGTTCAGTTGGGGTAGACTGTCAAAGGGAAAAGAGGCTCCTTGTAGGGACTGCTGATACTCCAGGACTCAGAGGCCAGCCAGACTGTAAGACCAATGACCCCCGCCCTCCCCCAACATCACAGAGGGAGGAGAGGCTGTGGGACCCACAAGATGACTAGCTGCATAAGTTTCAGAGTAACAGCCGTGTTAGTCTGTATTCGCAAAAAGAAAAGGAGTACTTGTGGCACCTTAGAGACTAACCAATTTATTTGAGCATAAGCTTTCATGAGCTACAGCTCACTTCATCGGATGCATACTGTGGAAAGTGTAGAAGATCTTATTATATACACACAAAGCATGAAAAAATACCTCCTCCCACCCCACTCTCCTGCTGGTAATAGCTTATCTAAAGTGATCACTCGCCATACAATGTGTATGATAATCAAGTTGGGGCATTTCCAGCACAGATCCAGGTTTTCTCACCCCCCCACCCCCCCGCACACACACACAAACTCACTCTCCTGCTGGTAATAGCTTATCCAAAGTGACCACTCTCCTTACATTGTGTATGATAATCAAGGTGGGCCATTTCCAGCACAAATCCAGGGTTTAACAAGAACGTCTGAGGGGGGGGGGTTTGTAGGAAAAAACAAGGGGAAATAGGCTACCTTGCATAATGACTAAGCCACTCCCAGTCTCTATTCAAGCCTAAGTTAATTGTATCCAATTTGCAAATGAATTCCAATTCAGCAGTTTCTCGCTGGAGTCTGGATTTGAAGTTTTTTTGTTGTAAAATAGCAACTTTCATGTCTGTAATCGTGTGACCAGAAAGATTGAAGTGTTCTCCAACTAGTTTATGAATGTTATAATTCTTGACATCTGATTTGTGTCCATTTTCTCTTTTACGTAGAGACTGTCCAGTTTGACCAATGTACATGGCAGAGGGGCATTGCTGGCACATGATGGCATATATCACATTGGTGGATGTGCAGGTGAATGAGCCTCTGATAGTGTGGCTGATGTTATTAGGCCCTGTGATGGTGTCCCCTGAATAGATATGTGGGCACAGTTGGCAACGGGCTTTGTTGCAAGGATAGGTTCCTGGGTTAGAGGTTCTGTTTTGTGGTATGCGGTTGCTGGTGAGTATTTGCTTCAGGTTGGGGGGCTGTCTGTAGGCAAGGACTGGCCTGTCTCCCAAGATTTGTGAGAGTGTTGGGTCATCCTTCAGGATAGGTTGTAGATCCTTAATAATGCATTGGAGGGGTTTTAGTTGGGGGCTGAAGGTGACGGCTAGTGGCGTTCTGTTATTTTCTTTGTTAGGCCTGTTCTGTAGTAGGTGACTTCTGGGAACTCTTCTGGCTCTATCAATCTGTTTCTTCACTTCCGCAGGTGGGTATTGTAGTTGTAAGAATGCTTGATAGAGATCTTGTAGGTGTCTGTCTCTGTCTGAGGGGTTGGAGCAAATGCGGTTGTATTGCAGAGCTTGGCTGTAGACGATGGATCGTGTGGTGTGTCAGGGTGAAAGCTGGAGGCATGTAGATAGGAATAGGGGTCAGTAGGTTTCCGGTATAGGGTGGTGTTTATGTGACCATTGTTTATTAGCACTGTAGTGTTCAGGAAGTGGATCTCTTGTGTGGACTGGAGCAGGCTGAGGTTGATGGTGGGATGGAAATTGTTGAAATCATGGTGGAATTCCTCAAGGGCTTCTTTTCCATGGGTCCAGAGGATGAAGATGTCACCAATATAGCGCAAGTAGAGTAGGGGCGTTAGGGGACGAGAGCTGAAGAAGCGTTGTTCTAAATCAGCCATAAAAATGTTGGCATACTGTGGGGCCATGCAGGTATCCATAGCAATGCCGCTGATCTGAAGGTATACATTGTCCCCAAATGTAAAATAGTTATGGGTAAGGACAAAGTCACAAAGTTCAGCCACCAGGATTGCCGTGACATTATCGGGGATACTGTTCCTGACAGCTTGTAGTCCATCTTTGTGTGGAATGTTGGTGTAGAGGGCCTATTTCCCCTTGTTTTTTCCTTCTCCCCCCCCCCCCCCCAGACGTTCTTGTTAAACACTGGATTTGTGCTGGAAATGGCCCACCTTGATTATCATACACAATGTAAGGAGAGTGGTCACTTTGGATAAGCTATTACCAGCAGGAGAGTGAGTTTGTGTGTGGGAGGGTGAGAAAACCTGGATTTGTGTTGGAAATGGCCCACCTTGATTATCATACACATTGTAAGGAGAATGATCACTTTAGATAAGCTATTACCAGCAGGAGAGTGGGGGTGGGAGGAGGTATTTTTTCATGCTTTGTGTGTATATTATAAGATCTTCTACGCTTTCCACAGTATGCATCCGATGAAGTGAGCTGTAGCTCACGAAAGCTTATGCTCAAATAAATTGGTTAGTCTCTAAGGTGCCACAAGTATTCCTTTTCTTCTAGCTGCATAAGAACAGGTAGAAAGTAACCCAGGGGAACTTAGCGAATAACCAGTCATATAAGTGAGGCTTGGCTCAGCGTGTTTCAGCAGAATCCCCACTGAGCAAGTGACGGGCAACCCCGCCACTGCCAGGGCCCTGGGTTGAGACCAGGTGGAGTAGCGAGGGGCCAGGTCCCCCTAGCCTGGCTGCCACCTGCCCTGAGGCAGCGACCCACCTCCCCAGATGTCGCCACAAGGCCACAGAGCCCTGCGAGGAAGGGCAGCCATATTGACTCTGCCACTAGGCCATACAGCCCTGTGAGGGAAGGCATCTACATCAACTCTGACCATGGAGCCACACAATCCTGCGAGTGAGAGCAGCCATGTGGACTCTGGTCACATGACCACACTGCCCTGCTGCTCAAGCAAGGGTAGTCTAGTCAACTCTGACCATTGAGGAATGCATCCGATGAAGTGGGCTGTAGCTCACGAAAGCTTATGCTCAAATAAATTGGTTAGTCTCTAAGGTGCCACAAGTACTCCTTTTCTTTTTGCGAATACAGACTAACACGGCTGCTACTCTAAAACCAGCCCTGATAAGGGAGGCAGCTATATTGACTCTGGCCACTAGACCATGTACCCCTACAATAGAGGGCAACCACATGGACTCTGGCCACTATATTAGGTAGCCCTGCTAAGGAGGACAGCCATATTGACTCTGGCTACTTGGCCATGCAGCCCTCTGAGGAAGAGCAGCCATATTGACTCTGGCCCCTATGCCGTACCGCCATGAGACTGAGGACGGCCAAGGAGATGCAGCCAAGGGGGCTATAACGTCCCCTTGGGGTGTACCAGCCCTGCAACATACCTCTATATAAAAACCATACTCAATTGCTTTCTAGAACTTGTAGAGGGAAATTAGTCAGGCTGCAAGACACAATAATAATAAGTTTTCCTTGAAATAGATCTGATTACATAACAGATTGCTCAATTAAAAATTAAATACACAATAATTTGCAGGCACTAGGGAACTGAGCCTAACAAAAGGGAATGCATTAGCTGCACCTACTTTTTAAAATCCAGTCTATAAATACTGTACCACCTTCCTATTTGCTTCAAATGTGGGAGGACCAGACTTTGTGAACCTGCTTGTTAAAAATCAGTGCTGAGTTAATTTTGACTGATTGCTTTTAGATATGCTGTAGTCTTAATATTTCTCTAATTGACATAGATTCATAGATTCCCAAGCAAGACGGGACCATTGTGACCAACTAGTCTGACTTCCTGTATTACACAGGCCATAGAACTTCCTCAAAATAATTCACAGAGCATCTCTTTTAGAAAAGCATCCAATCTTGATTTTAAAATAGCCAGCGATAGAGAATCCACCATGCCCCTTGGCAAACTCTTCCAATGATTAATTACCCTTATTGTTAAAAGTATGTCTCATTTCCAGTCTGACAATTCCAGATCTGCATGTGACCATTGCTATTCAGCTCCCAGGGTATGCTCTCCTAAGTGCCTTTTCTGTTTGTGTTGTGAGTTTAGGACCTAATCCTGACAGGAAAGTGATGGGAATTGAAAGGGCCCCCATCCCTCACCAGAGGCTCTCAGCATTTCACAGGACAGGGTAATGTACTTGTTTGGTAGTGGTTATTCTCAGTGTCCCCCTCTCTAAAATGGCAATAATAATCAGAGGTGAAAGTAAGCCAGTACACCCCGGTACAGCGTACCGGCAAGAGCTGGTGCACCATACTGGGGCAGCCCGCCTTCCCCAGGCAGGGCCAGCTCTAGGCACCAGCAACACAAGCAGGTGCTTGGGGCGGTACCTTCCTAGAGGCGGCATTCCCGTGCTGGCCATGCCGCCCCGAGAGATATGCCCCCGCCGCCCCAGCTTGCCTCCACTCCGCCTCTGCCTGCTCCCCTGAGCACAACACCGCAGCTCCGCTTCTCCCCCTTCCCGCCCAGGCTTGCCGCTGTTTGGCACGGCAAGCCTGCCAGGGAGGGAGGAGAAGCCGAGCGGCGGCGAGCTCGGGGGAACAGGGAGAGGCGGAGTGGAGGTGAGCTGGGGCAGGGAGCAGTTCCTTTACCCCCCATGTTACTTCCTGTGGCTCTCCCCCCCCGCGCCCTAGCTCACCTCCACTCCGCCTGCTCCCCTGAATGCGCTGCCTCTCCCTCGCCTGAGAGGGAGCAGGGAGAAGCGGAGCGGCGGCGTGTTCAGGGGAGCAGGCTAGCTAGGGCGCGAGGGGGGGGAGCTGCAGGAAGCAATGTGGGGGGGGAATGCTGCACGCCCTGGGGGAGGAGGTGGGGCTGGGGATTTGGAGAAGGGGCGGAGTTGTGGCAGAGCCAGGGGCACGAAAAAATTGCTGGGGCGGCCAAAAATTTTTTTGCTTGAGGCAGCAAAAATCCTAAAGCCGGCCCTGTCCCCAGGGGGCAATTTAAAGTGTCTGGGGCTCCCACCAGTGGCTGGAGCCCCAGGCCCTTTAAATTGCTTCCAGAGCCCCGCTACTCCATGGCTCTGGGGGCTATTTAAAGGACTGGGGCGCTAGAAGCAGGGAAGCCGCAGGCCCTTTAAATAGCCCCTAGAGCCCTGGGGTAGCGGGGGCTTCAGGGGCTATTTAAAAGGCTAGGGCTCCAGCTGCCTCTGCTGCCCCAGTCCTTTAAATAGCCACTGGAGCCCCGCCACTTCCCCAGGGCTCCGGCGACCAATTAAAGGACGGGGCAGTAGAAGCAGGGGAGCCCTGGGCCCTTTAAATAGCCTCCGGAGCCCCAGGCTGCTGCTGCTGCCCTGGTGCGGGGGGGAAGGAGGAGAAGGAGGGGTGGCACTTACCTTACAGGGTGGGCTGGGGCTGGCTCTGACCACCCTAGGCCCCTCCCCTTTGGGGGGCCAGAGCTGGCCCCAGCATACCGGTAAGTCACTCGACTTACTTTCATCCCTGATAATAATACTTACCAAACATAGATGTCATGAAGCTTAATTAATTAATGTTTACAAAGTGTTTTGAGATGCTCAAATGCCAGGCTGTCATAGGGTGAGTGGCCCCTTCAAGAGGTACTGGGTCTAGCCCCACCTAGGTTTCACTCAGCTTTCCTCTCTACATGGGAAGAATTATCAGTCACATGACTGGGAGATTAGGAGACTAATTTAGGCCAGAGTAGCGATAGAGGAGAAGCCTTTAGAGAGCCAGAGGACATATAGGCAGTTTGTAGAGGAGAATGCCAGTTTGCCAGCACACCCCAAGAAGGAGGGCTGTGGGACTCCTGAACCAAGGAGAGGAAGGGTTAGTATAGGCATAGTCAATAGGCAAATTATGGACCAAATTCAGACCTCCAGACAATTTTTAATAGACCCTGAAATCTTTCTATTTACTTATTGTTATCATAATTGTTATTTTTTATTTTCTCTGGAGTCTTGGTCTTGACTATACCTTGACCAAGAAATCCGGATCTTGACAAAAAAAATAATTGACTACCCCTGCATTAGGGAGAGGATGCAATGAGTCAGTGTTCTGAAATGACTTAATAAATAAGACCCTACAAGGGGGAATCTTACTTTAAGTATTCTGGCTTGTGTGTAAATTATTGGAAGAACCATTAGGAAGCTGAAGGCAGACTGCCTGCAGGAGCATACCGTGCGACAAGGGGGCATGCTCTGGGACAGCACCCTTCCACACAGTGACTACAGAAGTCCAGAGTATTTCATTGTTTTTTTTAGCTTACTCCATAGCTTAAAGTGGAGAGGCCCTTGAAAACAACTAATAAGGTTACCTTATTGTTCAGTGCTGATTAAGTATTATTGTTATTATTTGTATTGCTGTAGTGCCTAGGAGCCCCACTCCTGGACCAGGATCCCACTGTGCTAGGTGCTGTACAAACACAGAACAAAAAGACAGTCATGGGAGATCATTCTTAAAACTGGTGATGCCTGTGTTTTGCATCTTATACTGACTATTGTCCAGGAAGTGAGCATCAGTGTTTTACTCTTAGTATTAGACTAATCCCATATTATGTATATCTATTGTACTATTATAGTTAGAATAGGTAGGACTTGGAGAACCACCTGTTATTGAGATTGCTCAACACTTCCCATTATGAGCTAGGGGTGCTGTGGAAAAAATAGTATTTTATCAAGTAACTAAAAATTACTAAGTACGCTGAAAGATTAAGCCCCAAATGTCTTAAGCTGGGTATTGATAATTAGTGGCCATCTGACAGTTTTGTCCCTAATCTCTCTCTAGCTCAGTCTCCTATCTGTTAAATGCTTAATAATCATACCACTTATTCTACAGGTGTGTTGTGAAAAATAAATTCATTCGTGTTTGTGAAGCACTCATGATGAGAGCACCCCAAGGAAATTAATAATTTTATATTTAGTGCATGGTTTAAATGTTGTGTGCTAAATAAGACCCAGGGCCACATATTCCATTTTTGAGAATAAAAAGACATTTGACTGACTGCCCAGTCACTGAAAAAAAAAATTGTATCATAATTCATACGCACAGGGGGCTCAGATTCAGACTGCCTGGGCAACCTTAATTCTGATATTTCCTAACTTTTGAGTGCTTGACTTTGCAACCTTAATGTTCCTGTAATTTATTTTTGTGTGTAATTAGTATTATTGTTTGTATATTATTATTTATTTGTAATTATTAATATCACACACCTTTTCAGAGTACTGTACAAACATTAACTAATGCATCCTACCCAAGAGGCTCCTTTATTTTCCTTTGGGATAACAAAGATCTGCGGGGCTGGTCCTGCTGAGCATCTGCCAGTGTAATTCTGAGAGGCTGGGAAGCTGAAATTTTTCTACTGATGACTCATGGAAGTTCCTTCATAGAGCTGTAACATCCAATTGAAGCTTAAGACATTTTGAGGCCTGATTCTCATCTCATGCATATTGGTGTAAATCAGGAGTAATCCCATTGAGATCAATGAAATTACACTGCGGGGCAAGAGCAGAATCAGGATATTTTATCTACAGTTTTTGGTGGGTAGGTGTTTTATTTATGGGCTGTTGGAAAGTGAATTATTGGAGGTTTCTGTTCACTGACTTACAAATTTATTAGGCTATTTTCCTTTTTTTATTATATTTTAGTTAATTTTGTTAGTTTAGACACACGGGGCATATTAATAAAAATATTATTATTCTTTTCCAATTTTAATCAAAATCCAAGATAGAACCTTCTTGTGCTTTCCCCGCATCCCCCAAGCTATGGCTGCCTTAGCCCCATTCTTGGTATTTTTGTTCTTGTTCCCTCCCAGCCAAGTCTATCAGTATTTCAAATGTTACTTTGTAATTACCCAGTCCCCAACTTTGTCTTACTTAAACTGTCTTCTGAGGCTATTGTTATATTAAAACTAAATAAATATGTTAAACTAAAACTATGGAAAATGTTCTTTCTTCTCAACCAGTGGAAATAATGTGTCCTGCTCTTGAAAACAGATGCATAAATTTAGCTGCTGCAGTTTAAAGAGAGTTGGAACCTAGTACGCCCCTGAGGGGGAGATTGCAGTAATCAAGATGGAAGAAGGCTAGGATAAAGACAGTGTTTTAACCATGGGATAGAAAAGAGGAATTGAACTTTGGTAAGTTATGGAGGAAGAAGTGGCATGACTTGGTATCATTCTGGATGTCAAAGGAATCAAAGATGATACCCAGGTGAGTGATGAGGAAAATGGAGGAGCCATCCACCATAATGGATAAAGGAAGAAATGCAGAGGACTTGGGAGACAAAATAAGGAGAAAGATTTCAGCCATATTTAGTTTGAGTTGTTGGCAAGTCATGAAGGATGTTAGGACAGAGAAATGGATGCACATGCACCTGAAGAAGTGGGTTTTTTACCGATGAAAGCTTATGCCCAAATAAATCTGTTAGTCTTTAAAGTGCCACAAGACTCCTCGTTGTTTTTGTGGATACAGACTAACATGGCTACCCCTCTCATAAATGGAGATAGGTCAAGTGTGGAAAGGCATGTGAGTCATCAGCTAGAGAGGTAACAGTGGATGAAGAGGTCATTAGAAATCTTGATGAGCACTCTTTCAATGTAGTGGAGGGGTGGAAAGGCAGTTTGGAAGGGATTCAGGAGGGAGTTTAGAGGACAAAAATTCCTGGTAGTGGCTGTAAGAGGCTTAATCAAAGAGATTAGAAGTGATTTTGAGTGTCTACTTTTCAGTCCCATGCTTTAGTTTTGGTAATATATTTTATTTCTCATAAATGTTTTGAGTATTTTTTTAAATCGGCATTCAAAAACTAAATCCTTGGGGTTTGGGCAAATAACCACAGTTGTTGTATTATACTAATTTGCCACACTTACATTTGATCTCCAACATACAGCAGATCCCTGCCTCCATGGTACATGATAATATATTGTGAATTAACAATATGGCTGCTGTTATATTTGCCATATAGCAGCATTTTTTGGTAGTAATGCTATAGTTAAGGATGATGAGGCACTTTTCATATGCAGCTGCATTAGGCAAGGGATAAACTATCTTAAATTAAAACTTTGTTTTGTTTTGATTTCAAATTTATTTAAAAAATAAACTTTCTGCTTTCTCTAATTCAAGACTATTCCAGAGAACAGGGTAACGTTTGTAACAACAAGAGGTGGAGCTGGCCATTAGCTCTTTCTTATGGGAAATGTATTTAGAACAATAAAAAAGCTGTGCAGAAATGAATTCTTGTTATACATTCCCCATGTGAGAGGTGAAGGGCACAATGAGTCTATGAAAGCTTTCAAAAGTATAAAGTAGGAGGCAATCTGGAAGGCCAAGGGGGTTGTTGATTGGAATATGGAACCTTTCACCAGTACATTTCTGATTTCAGTCAAGCCTCAGCTGATAGTAAGCAAGAATCATCATTGTATGATGACCATTCATTGACCTATGTAAAATGAGTTGATGGTTTCAATCAAGTTCCTAGTGGACAGATGCCCATAATCACAGCTGGTAACTTTAAGTCTCAGCAGAGCTACCAAGTACTGAATGGCATGGAGACTGAACTAACCACCCATGCCTAGAGACTGTATGGTCCCTTCAGAAACGTGAAGCACATTGTTGGGGTATTGCGGGTATGAATGAACCTCTCTTGCTCAGATTACCCACAGGATAGGCACAATCTCTGGCCATCTATTAAGAAGTTGCCAATCTGCCACCTTGGAAGTCCTTCATTATTATTTTTCTTTTCCTAAGGCTAAATGTGAAGTGTTAGGTAAAATAGCTGCACGTTACACAATTTATATAAAATAACTGTAGATCAAGTTTCTTCAGCATCCTTTCTGCCACATTCAGGGCAGCAGCAACCCAGTTTGAGTGCACATTGGGACAGGTTAGTTGGCTCATCAGATATTCTATACTTGCCTTCCAACTTCTCCTTGAAAAATAAAAACAGGGACCCTAATGAGCATTAATTAAGGATGATTTCCCCCCCCCCCATCATGTTTTTGTTTGTATTGTTTGTTTTCTGTAAATCCATTGAGGGGGGAAAAATCATATTACTTCTCCTTCCAATATAGCAAACATAATAAAAAATGAACACATGGTAATTAGGTTCCCCATTAAGTATACCAAGCATAGACAATAGCAGTTGTACAGTGCTGATTACAGACAATATCCTAGCCTATTTTTTTATTTTATTTTTTTACTATTCAATCAACACTGCTAAATAGAAACCTCGGTGCTCTATATTATAAGACAGTAGCTGGCAGTTATACAAAGATGCCTTACACAATGTCATCTGGCTTCATGCCTGATTCTCATATTACCTTCCTCTCTTGCCTTCAACAGCAATATGCATGGCTGATTAGAGAAAAAATGCTAAAGCTATTTCCTCCTTTCCTTGCTTTTTTTCTCCATCTTCATGCCTTGAGGAGAAAATTGAATCGCATTTGTTAATTTTACCATCAGAGCCTAACCTGAGAATGGGAAGAAATTCTCTTTCAACCCAATGTATGTTACGTATAAATTCATATATGAACACTGTTCTGTGTTAGATTAATTGATTAGTGTTTGATTTCAATTTGAGGGATATATTGCTTACAATTGTTCTATAGAAGTGCGGTAGTAGCCTCAAAAGGATAAGTCTGGCTTTCCCTTTTCATTCAAAATAGAGATTCAGGGTTTTATACTGCATCCAAGCTATGAGTGAGATCTCTGAAAACAGCATTTCAGGCTGACAATGGAGAGAACTGTATTTCCACAGTCATTGTAGCTAAGCACTTCTGATGTGACTACATTTGCAAAGACTGTAGAAGCCTGTAAATACAGGCCAAGATCCTGATCTTGCCAGGAACTGCTGTTGGAAGAGATTGTGGCCCCTATCCTGAAAAGAGAACTATGAAGGCGTAGACCTAGTCTGTGTGGAGTCCTGCCAAGACCATTAGGGTACTGCATGAGTACAGGGGTCTGCCCACGCAGTTCTTTTTGCGAGATTGGGGCTTCTGTGGGGACCAGGGGCACAGAATCCCACAGCCAGAGTTAGTGTTTCACGGAGGGCCAGCAAAACAAATATTTGCCATTCCCTGCTTTGTTTCTGTCCACCATATTCATCAGTAGGCACAGAGCCAACCTAAGGATTTGAGGACCCCAAAATTAACTGATTCACATTACATAAAATGAAGGGGAGAAAGGGGCATGGGGCAGGAGTATCTTCAGGTCTCCCTCTGCCCCTTGCTATAGAAGGGTAGCCCAGCTCTTTGTTCCTTTCCACCACAGCAACAACTTTACATCAGTTGATTTTGTTGGGGCCATATACATAAGGGAAAGCGCTAGATGCTAAATGGAAGCTGAGATTCTCTTTTAAATTTCTGGTTTCAGAATAACAACCGTGTTAGTCTGTATTCGCAAAAAGAAAAGGAGTACTTGTGACACCTTAGAGACTAACCAATTTATTTGAGCATAAGCTTTCGTGAGCTACAGCTCACTTCATCGGATGCATACTGTGGAAAGTGTAGAAGATCTTTTTATATACACACAAAGCATGAAAAAATACCTCCTCCCACCCCACTCTCCTGCTGGTAATAGCTTATCTAAAGTGATCACTCTCCTTACAATGTGTATGATAATCAAGTTGGGGCATTTCCAGCACAAATCCAGGTTTTCTCACCCCACCCCCCACACACAAACCCACTCTCCTGCGGGTTTGTGGGGGTGGGGGGTAAGAAAACCTGGATTTGTGCTGGAAATGCCCCAACTTGATTATCATACACATTGTAAGGAGAGTGATCACTTTAGATAAGCTATTACCAGCAGGAGAGTGGGGTGGGAGGAGGTATTTTTTCATGCTTTGTGTGTATATAAAAAGATCTTCTACACTTTCCACAGTATGCATCCGATGAAGTGAGCTGTAGCTCACGAAAGCTTATGCTCAAATAAATTGGTTAGTCTCTAAGGTGTCACAAGTACTCCTTTTCTTTTTAAATTTCTATTTCTTCAAAATCAGAGAGGACCACAACTTAAAGGCCAGCTCTGCAGATTTCCAGTCACCAGGGCAGACAGGTTGCAGCCTCTGGGCAGAGTAGGAATTGCACCCGGGTGGTGCCCCAAATTTACTTGAACTGTTCCTGAGCACCTCAAGTGATAACTGTCCAACTTCTGCCTGATATAGGAGTTGTGAATAGCAGCAGTTATATGCTGTAATCTAAAGCAACAGCAGCCCCAATTCGGGCAGTATCATGTAGGCATGATGAACTAGTTTCAAACATCAGGGAAGTCCCTGTCATGTATTTATGATTAAAAAGTTAGTGAAGCAAATTTGTTTTGGCAAAAGAACTTGTTCCCTAGATACATTGCCCACCATGCAAAGTGCACTCAGACAATATCTTCACTGCTGCGGGAGTTATTATAAAAGGGTGAAAAACCACAGTGCTGGCAGAAATGAGCACTTCATTTTCTCAGAATTTAATTTATACCCTTCACAAATTATGTGTCTGTCCCTCTAACTTACTTACACTCCAGAGGACGTGACACTGAGCAGGGAGACCTTGGGAATATTTCTTGTTTCTGTGATAAAGTACAATAAATAGGCGTGATTCCTCCATAAAATTAGGCTGCCTGTGGCTATTAAAAGTCAGACACCTGTGTGCAAGCTATATAAAGCGTTGCACATCTCTGATCTTCATGTAGCACTAATGAAAGTCCCTTGATTTCTTCAAAAAAGACTGGAGGTGAGGTTGGGAGAGTAAATGTTCATTAGAAAAAGTGAAGGTCACAGCACGGTTATGAAAATGTTTTTTTTTAGAAATCTTCCACCACTTCTTGCAATGACTGTGGTTCTGCATATTGATTGAGTCCAATCCCTATGAGTATTTTCTGAAATTGGAGAATATACAGCCAACTTTTCTGAAGTTGAAGATCTCATAATTCAACCAGTGAATAACTACTAGTATTTTGAAAGAATGGGTCAGAGTTCAAATGTGACTTTACTGTACTAGAAAATATAATAATCTGCATACCTTTGATTATGATGATTTGATTTCTTCTCAGGGAGAAAATACTAGATACTAAGTGTTCTTAGTAACAAGCAGAGAAAGACATAACAAGAACCAATGGCTGGAAGTTCAAGCCAGACAAATTCAAACTAGAAATAATGCACACATTTTTAATAGTACGGGCGATCAGAGGCAAGGCATGCAGGGACATGTGGGGTCACATGCTCTCCCTCCCCCACAGATTTCTGACAGGGTTTATATGCCCTGCCCTGAAACCTATTGTATACTACCAGAACCTTTAAATTGTCTGTCCCCCCACCACCACTGTCATCAGTTATGTGTCATCTGTGACAGGGATTAACCACTGGAACAAACTACGAAGGGGCATGGTGGATTATCCATTTCTTGAAGTCTTCAGATCAAGACTGGATGCCCTTCTGGAAGAAATGCTGTAGCCAAACACAAGTTATTGATCTCAATACAAGGTTATCTGGGTGAACTTCTGTCATGTGATACACAGGAGGTCAGACTAGATGATCTAATGGTCCTTTCAGGCCTTGAAACCTATCAATCTATGAAGGTCTTGCATATAAGCAGTCACAGAGGCAGGAATCAATGTAACCATATTTCCACAAAAATAATAAAAAGACAAAGATAAAAAGTATGCAGCCATTTAAGAACATAAGAACTCACATACTGGCACAGACCCATGGTCCACCTAGCTCAGTATCCTGTCCCACACAGTGGTCCATATCAGAGTTTCAGGGGGAATGTACAGAACAAGGCAGTTGGAGTGATCCACCTGTGTTTTTCTCTTCTGGCAGTCAGATGTTTAGAGTTCTTCCAGCTTGGGGTTGCATCCATGACAATCTTGGCTAATAATTATTGATGGACCTATCCTCCATGAAATTATCTAGTTCTTCTTTGAACGCAGTTATACTTTTGGTCTTTACAACATCCAATATTAATGAGTTCCACAGGTTAACTGTACATTGTGCAAAACATTCCTCTTGTTTTTATTAAACCTGCTGCCTAATAACTTCATCAAGTGACCCCTAGCTTTTCCATTCAAGCTAAAGGTGCACCATAGATTTATAAAGTAGCATTATGATATTTCCTGTCTTATTTTCTATCCCTTTCCCAATAGTTCCTAGTTACATCTTTGTAAGTCCATAACAACTCACTGAAGGCCATTTAGCCCATTCATCCCACCTTCTCATAAACAAACTAGGGAAATACAACCTAGATGGAGCTACGATAAGGTGGGTGCATTACTGGTTGGAAAATCATTCCCAGAGAGTAGTTATCAGTCATTTACAGTCATGCTAGAAGGGCATAACGAGTGGAGTCCTGCAGGGATCAGTTCTGGATCTGGTTCTGTTCAATATCTTCATCAATGTTTTAAATAAGGGCATAGAGAGTATACTTATAAAATTTGTGGACAATACCAACCTGGAAGGGGTTGCAAGTGCTTTGGAGGATAGGATTAAAATTCACAATGATCTGGACAAACTGGAGAAATGGTCTGAAGTAAATAGGATGACATTCAATAAGGACAAATGCAAAGTACTCCACTTAGGAAGGAACAATCAGTTGCACACATACAAAATGGGAAATGACTGCCTAGGAAGGAGTACTGCGGAAAGGGATCTGAGGGTAATAGTGGATCACAAGCTAAATATGAGTCAACAGTGTAATGCTGTTGTAAAAAAAGCAAACATCATTCTGGGATGTATTAGCAGGAGTATTGTAAGCAAAACACAAGAAGTAATTCTTCCCCTCTACTCCACGCTGATTAAGCCTCAACTAGAGTATTGTGTCCAGTTCTGGGCACCACATTTCAAGAAAGATGTGGACAAATTGGAGAAAGTCCAGAGAAGAGCAACAAAAATTATTAAAGGTCTAGAAAACATGACCTATGAGGGAAGATTGAAAAAAAAAAGGGTTTATTTAGTCTGGAGAAGAGAAGACTGAGAGGGGACATAACAGTTTTCAAATACATAAATGGTTGTTACAAGGAGGAGGGAGAAAAATTGTTCTTCTTACCTTCTGAGGATAGGACAAGAAGCAATGGGCTTAAAGTGCAGCAAGGGTGGTTTAGGTTGGACATTAGGAAAAACTTCCTAACTGTCAGACTGGTTAAGCACTGGAATAAATTGCCTAGGGAAGTTGTGGAATCTCTGTCATTGTGGATTTTTAAGAGCAGGTTGGACAAACACTTGTCAGGGATGGTCTAGATAATACTTAGTCCTGCCTTGAGTGCACGGGACTGGACTAAATGACCTCTCAAGGTCCCTTCCAGTTCTATGATTCTCACACACCTCAGACTCATTACAGGTTCAGGCATTTGCAGAGGACGAGAGAGAACGTTATATAAAAATGTCACTCATACATCAATGGCTCTTCCGAACAGTAGCATAGAGAAGGTCTATAAATGTTATCTTCTAGAAGCACTCATTCCAAATGCCTTGACCTCTAGAGGTAGTCTGGATTAACCCAAATCAAAGGACAGAGGTCTCTGCCTTTCAATTTACAGGGCTCCTGTTACAGGTGTCCACACTGCATATTGTGGCTCAGACTTGCTACAGGTGCTTAGATCGAAGTGCATATTTCAATCTATTAGTGAAGAGAAGATGGAATTTCATACTAATTCCATCTTTGCTGGATTCCAAACAATTTCTAAATTCATTCTCCTGATTTGATGGTTAATACTTCAGTCTTTCTTCTTTTGTATTGTCTACCATTTCAACAATACTATTTCAGAATAGATCCAGTAGCTATATTTTACTTAGATTTGAGTCAACATTGCATAAATATTTATATATATTTATTAATAAATATTAGCTTTGAAGATTTCCTGTAGTCATTTAGTGATGTACTATGCTGTGATCTTAGATGTTGTATACTACCTTTTGTAGTAACCTGTACACCTTATTTTCAAATAGCTATGTGGTTCAAAGTGGAACATGATGTTGAATTACATCTGATTTGTCTGTTCCCTTAATAAGACATTGCAGTAACAGAGAAAATGTAAATTTTACAGGGGTTATTTGTTGCTTTAAAAATGGACACAGAGAGCTAAAGGCATTCAATATCTATATTATCTGTACAGCATTTGATAAGTGAATTGATACTATCCAAATTGTTACAGGCAATTCTGCATCTCCTTATTTCAAGCTAAAATAATGTTATAGTTTATAAACTACAGAAAAAAGTAATGAACTCATAATGCTCACAGGGAATTATGGATTTGATGTCTTGGCACAAATCAAGCGCAGTATTTTAAGATCTGTAATAAAATCTGCCATCTTGCCATTTAGTCAGCCATTAAATTAAGGGTCATTTAAGATACCATTAAGACTTTCTTTTTAAAAGAAATAGAGAATATACTTTGAGTATCTGAGTTTAAAGCATTAAAAGACACCATAAACTGTTTAAGGGATATCTTTGTATCAAGCTGCTGTGGATACATTATCCTGACAGCCTGTTTTCACAATTTTGATGTAAAAACAGCACAAGGCTGCTAATGTATCAAGCAGAGATTTAAAAAAAATACCATGAGACAATGCCAAGGGATAACACTGGAAATATTAGTGAAAAGAATTATTAAATACTGGCTAACTTGATAACCCACCCGATGGCTACTGAGCTCTCATAACTCCCAGTGAAACCATGGGAGTATTGGGTGGAGGTAAGGCGTTTTGAGGATTGGATCCAGAGTATACACTTTAGCATCTATAGTAGTTGCCCATAGTGCCAAGTAAATTTTGAGGAAAAGGAAAATGATTCATGATTTCCCAATGCCAAATCCAGGAAATATGAACAGATGCAGTTTTTTTTTTTTAAAAAAAAGAAAAAGAAACAAAAAGAATATGTTTTGATGCTAAAATTGAAGATCTTCATTTAATTATAATATTTTTCTTGCATTGTTAACTTTCAAGTTGTTGCTAAAGATACTAGGTCACAATGAACAGCTGATGTACAGTACCTAGGAAGTTAGAGACACTTACGTCTTTCAGCTACAATATAAAACCAATGACCATTCATGGTCATTAAAGATCCAGGGTCATTTTCCACAGGAGTAGCAGTGTTAAGGTGAGCAGTGTTATGGCCAAATTCCAGTTTGAGAAATGACAGTCTGCCTAACTGAAATATCTTCTGGATTTTCAATTGGAGAAGTTCATTTTCATTTCCTCTCCTACGGTGTTAACAAGTGCAGAAAAACTACCCTGCTCCCTTTCAGAAGTGAGCCCTATACAGAGAGAGCCTGATGCTTTAACTTTGTCATACTTAATAGTGCACATGCAGGGGAGTAACCCCACTGACTATACACATGGGTAGGTGCTACTTGAGGTGAGACACGATTGCAGAATAGGACCCAGAGTTTGTAGCCAGAGATAATTCTGGAATGGAAAGTGACATATACATGCAACATACATATTGTGTATGTATATTTATGCAAGAAGTGCAAAAAGGAGAGCACCATGAGCAATTTGTGCACCAATCCTACAAACAATGGGTTAGAATCTTCGTTGCATCCAGCTTACACTGGATGCAGCAGAGACAGGGGCTATCAGGGTCTGATTTCAACTCTCTGATTCTCTACTCAACCCTTGTCCTAGGTTCAAGTTAAAGGAGCAGATGGGCTGCTCTAACCTACATCAATTGGCAAAAGGGCCAGCCCTAGCTGAGATAGCTAGAGCGCATTATGGTCTGGCTATTTTTCCTCCCTGTTCCTGCATTTGGGTCTATGGGAAAAGTAACATAAGAGCCTGCTCTTCCAGCTCTATGTCAGCTGGGGATTTCCTCACTCCAGGGTAAGTTTCACAAAGGGAGCATTTGTAACCTGCAGGTGCAGCTCTATCATGGTAGCAATGACAGAAGCTTTAGTGTAGACAGAGGTCAGGTTTTCTTACTTCCTTATCATCTAAACACTACTCTGGTCATAGTTAAATGACACGAATAAGGAATCCTCAAGTCTGCAATGCACTTCCCCTTATTCTGACAGAGCCCTGATTGTGTGACCTTCAGCTTAGACTGCAAAATCTCTCTTCTTCCAGTCTTTCTTTGCGGGGGAGAGGTGAGAAGATGACCGGGTGTTTTTGGAAGAGCTGGAGAAAATTGGGAGGGTTTTAGCTTGGCATTTAGCCCAATTTGTAGGTCATAAGAATTTCTCAGTGTATTTTGTACACATGGCCAAAGCTTTGGATGTAAGCATTTTAAATCAATCAAAATACATAAACTGCTGACTCCCACTGGTGAGCTACTTATGATCTCAACAGCAGGTAGTACAAAACTGGTTAAAAGTTAATAGGTTTGTTTTCTCATAAATCCCAGATTGATCTATACCTCACCAGGATCCTTGCTCCTTCACAAAGTCAGATCAGTGTTACCAGCTGCCAGTTACAGGGCCAGAGGTTACTTTTCCAGGAAGAGCAAGTAAATCTCCTGAGTCTCAAAGCTGGAAAAGGGATCACCGTAAAGATGGTGAAATGATTCCTTGTAAATAGATTATTGGATGAATTTTGTGCTATATTTCATTAACTTATTTACAAGGTTTTTTTAATTTTCATTATTTGATGAGTTCGATTATGTTGAGTTATAATTATTGGTCATAATGGGTTACGAATTGTACATATCCTATTATTTTTGTGAACCCATTTCTCCACCCATCCCAACCCATTTGTTTGTATCTCATAGACTTTAAGGTCAGAGGGGACCATGATGATCATCTAGTCTGACCTCCTGCAGAACCTCACCCACCCACTCCTGTAATAGACATCTAACCTTTGGCTGAGTTACTGAAGACCTCTGATCATAATTTAAAGACTTCAAGTTACAGAGAATCCACCATTTACACTAATTTAAATCTGCAAGTGACCTGTGCTGCAGAGGAAGGTGAAAACCCCCCATCCTAGGACTGCATTAGCCTTTTTCATGGCCACATCATATTGGCAGCTCAGTCATCCTGTGATTAACCAATACACCCTGGTCTTTCTCCTCCTCTGTCGCTTCCAAGTGATATGCTCCCAGCTTATAGCAAAAATTCTTTTTGTTAGTCACTAAATGCATGACCTTGCATTTTACACTATTAAATTTCATCCCATTTGTATTAATACAGGTCATCCAGATCTTCTTGTATGATATTCCAGTCCTCCTTCATATTGGCAATACCTCCCAACTTTGTGTCATCCGCAAATTTTATTAGCACACTTCTACTTTTTGTGCTAAGGTCAGTGATAAAAATGTTAAATAAGATTGGTCCCAGGACTGATCCCTGAGGAACTCCACTAGTAACCTCCCTGCAGCCTGATAGTTCATCTTTCAGTATGACCCGCTGTAATCTCCCCTTTAACCAGTTCCTTATCCATCTTTCAATTCTCATAGTAATCCCCATCTTCTCCAGTTTAACTAATAATTTTCCAAATGGAACTCTATCAAATGCCTTACTGAAATCCTTTGTCTAAAAAAAAAAAATCAGTCATCTTCTCAAAGAAGGAGATCAGATTGGTCTGGCATGATCTACTGTAAGTGTTGTCCACTTATGTTTTGTCTTTTAGACTGTAAGCTTTTGGGGGCATGCAGCGTTATTTACTATGCTTTTCCAGTGTATTGTACAAAGAGGTATTCACCTGGCTGGCCCCTAGGCATTACTGCAACATAAATGTATACCATTAATAATATTTACATATGAATCAAATAATATTTGGCAATTCATTTGACAGCTTTTTACCAGTCATTGTCTACTTTATTTATTAAGGTTTTTGATTACCCTAGTCACTATTGCAGTGAGACATTAACAAACAAAGGTATTTCCCCTGCTAAAAGCAGCAGTTTGGTAAGTAACCATGTTAATACATAAGCCAGAGGAAATACGGTTGAGAGAACAGAAACCTCTTTAGTGTTGGCAGTGATAGATATGCTTTTGAAAGTGCATTTTCAGCTGGACTAGATAATCCATGCAGTTTGCAGTAGCCCCAGGGCACAATGTTTCATCTAAATTGTGATGCTTACTCAGCACTTACAAGGGAGACTCCGCATGTGGGATTTCAACAGATACTGACCAAGCAAGTAGCTGATTTGGGGGGTCAAACTGGGTTCATGCTGAAATGAAGAAAGCCTGTCATTTTTGCCTTCAGTATGACTGGAGAGTAATAAACTTGACAGAATATCTTTATTCAGTAAACGTTTGCTAGCGGCTGAATGACTGTACACAAACCAGTTTTCTCATATTGATGGAATGTTATCTTGCATTCTTAAATTTTTACTGTGTGCTTAGCAATGGCACAATAGCCGCTAACACCATTGTTCTGCTATTTTGGTCACCATCACAACTAATTAGAGGGGAAGAATGACCTTATGAGTAAGGAATTGAAGGGGGACTCAAGTGAGCTGGGTCCCATTCCCACTTCTGTCATTGGTGTCCTTGTGTTATCTTGAGCAAGACACTTAGGGTTAGATTGTGATATCCTTACTCATGCTGAATAATACCTTACCTCACAATGTGGTATATCATTGAGTAGTTCCACTGAAATAACTTTAGCCTAATGGTGTTAAAATCAGGCCCTTAGTTTCTATGTGCCTCAATTCTCCATCTATAAAATTAGGGTAATAATAACTGTCTTTGTCTGTCCTCTCATTTAGATTGTAAGCTCTCTGGAGCAGGGACTGTCTCTTACTATGTGTATGGAATATGTCCAGTATTACAGAGCCCAGGTAGCTTTTGGGGGTGTCTAGGAACTACTGACATATGATAACTAGTATTAATAGCCTTGTGGCGTTTTCTTATCCTTTGACTTCAGTGGGAGTTTTATCTAAGGAAGAGCCAAGATTAGGCCCTGTCTGGATAACACAATTTGCAGTTATGTACAGCAACTACAGATGGGTCTGAGCTGCAAGGTTTGGAGATATTCAGATCTGGAGACTTGGCTCCATTCTAGTAGCAATGCACATAAGAGATAGAGTGCCATTATTTTGTTTTTGAATTAAAGAGTGCCATGCATTGTTATTTCTAGGGTCTTACATAGAACCAGGAGTTAATATGCGAACAAGATTGTGCAAATTAGCATGATAAAATGATTATCTCCTTTCTACCTCCACCTACTCACTATGAACATTTACCCGTTTGTAAAATCCAACTAAACGTTTAAGGTTCCGACATTTTGGGGAAAAGTTTCTTCACTTATAGTTTCTAGCTGGGGCCATTACCAGAGGTGTCAAAATATTGCAAGAAAACCTGTCCTTGTGAGCATTCTGGCTGCAACCCAGACTGGAAGTACCTGGAAGCTCAGGAGAAGGACTGTTCTGCTGAGATTTCGAGCCCAGTTTCACAGACTCAGGAGATTCAGAAGGTTTTACTGAGAGTCCAAGAAGCATCTGAACTCCTGGACCTGATTCTCCTCATACAGGCATGAGTATCTCCCATTGACTTCAGTGAGCTACTTGTGTCCTGTGTGGAGATAAATAAAGGCTCTTTTTATCTAAACTGATTATTGATTATCTAAACTGAATCTGAACTTTTGAGGCTTACCCATCACCATTACGAAAAACCTCTTCCTCCCCCACATAGAATATTCTAAGATTTTGGAGAATTATAGGTGCTAATTCATATCTTTTCATCTAGATCTCATCTGCTCTAAAGATCACAATTGTTAACAACATCACAGAACTCTTGACCTCACACATATTCTAAAGTTAACATCCTCTGTCCTCGAACTAATAAAACTTGCTCCCTACACTTAATCCATTAAAGTTAAAACAAACAAGCATATTGCAATCACTTTTACTTGCAGAGTAATATTTGTTTGGTTTAAAGATTGGCTATCCTATAGCTCGTTGATTAATAGAAGAAAAAAAATCATAACACTTCAGAAGGGAGTGGGTATGGCATGGACCTTGTATTCTGTAAAGGACTCATATTTTGCTTTGCTTTTAAAAAATAGCCAGTTCTTGCTACATTTTACTGGCTAAAGCACGGAAATGAAACTGATAAGTATTTATAAAGAAATGTCTTTCAGTCACAGTGATACCTGTCTTTGTGTAAATATGCATGTTTGTGTATCCCCTCACTAAACCTGCCACTGAATCCAGTGTCCTTGCCAACTTATCATAAGGCTCTGAGTGTGTATATGTAAACAAGTTGTTTAATAATAACCCCAAAGAGCTTTCTTTTAACCTGAGCACACCCTTCATTGTCCCCTTTCCATGCTATGCCTTTTTGTGATAATTGGGTCTACAATTTTATCCTAACCTGAGTTCAACTGTAAAAAGTGAGTGAAAGTTTATAAAGTATCACAACCTATAACAATAAATGTTGGAAAGAGGCGCAAAAGCAAGACAGAAAGGCTGAATTAGTCCAAGCAAAAAGGCCTACTGGTATAACTCAAGGACTCTGTTAAGATCATGCTTAGTAAACCAAAAATGTGGGACTGGAAATTAGTGAACCAAAATTGGTGTGTTGGATTTTAGGCCTAATTGGTGGACAAACTAATGAGGGACTGGACTATTCCACCCATCACTCGATTTTAGGGTCCTCAACGAAAGAGACTTTGGGAGATACATTGACTACTACAGCGAGCTTCACCATTGAAGGATGAAGAAGAAGAAGGATGAATTCAAACTGGAACAGGTACAGAGAAGGGCTACTAGGATGATCCGAGGAATGGAAAACTTGTCTTATGAAAGGAGACTCAGGGAGCTTGGCTTGTTTAGCCTAACTAAAAGAAGGTTGAGGGGAGATATGATTGCTCTCTATAAATATATCAGAGGGATAAATACCAGAGAGGGAGAGGAATTATTTAAACTCAATACCAATGTGGACACAAGAACAAATGGATATAAACTGGCCACTAGGAAATTTAGATTAGAAATTAGACGAAGGTTTCTAACCATCAGAGGAGTGAAGTTTTGGAATAGCCTTCCGAGGGAAGTAGTGGGGGCAAAAGATCTATCTTGCTTTAAGATTAAACTCGATAAGTTTATGGAGGAGATGGTATGATGGGATAACATGGTTTTGGTAATTAAATATTCATGGTAAATAGGCCCAATGGCCTGTGATGGGTTTTTAGATGGGGTAAGATCCAAGTTACCCGGGAAAGAATTTTCTGTAGTATCTGGCTGATGAATCTTGCCCATATGCTCAGGGTTTAGCTGATCGCCATATTTGGGGTCGGGAAGGAATTTTCCTCCAGGGCAGATTGGAAGGCCCTGGAGGTTTTTCGCCTTCCTCTGTAGCATGGGGCACGGGTCACTTGCTGGAGGATTCTCTGCTCCTTGAGGTCTTCAAACTACAATTTGAGGACTTCAATAGCACAGATATAGGTGTGAGGTCTTTTTTAGGAGTGGTGGGTGAAATTCTGTGGCCTGCATTGTGCAGGAGGTCAGACTAGATGATCATAATGGTCCCTTCTGACCTAAATATCTATGAATCTATGAATCTATGAATCTATTTCAGCTGCCACCCCACTGTTTCTGGGGACCCCAGTCCTTTGTCATCCTGATCCTGAGAGATGTCCTGACCAGACTGAGCCAGAGAGAGGGACCCACATGACATCACCACCTCTGATTGAACCCCAAACACCACCTGGGATGTGACACTTTGTTCCCAGCTCTCTACCTCCAAATGTGTCTTTCTTCCCTACCTTATTTTTTCTTTTCCCCCCTCTCTCTCCTTTTTCCTTCTGTCTCATAAGAGTCAAGCCTAGCTGGCCAAGACTGCATAGTTTGCAACACTGCTGTAAGCCTGTGACCAGAAAGAGGCAGCTAAAAGCAATGCCCTAGATAACAAGATTCTGGCACAACTTTCCCAGGTCTTGGAGTGGCTGATCAGATCGTCTGCTGTGCCTGTGTTTTTCAAGCAGCAAGCTTGCAACAACAGAGACAGAAGCTGCATTTTCTACCTTTGCTGTTCTTTTCTCTCCTTTTGTGTGTGTGTGTGTGTGTGTTTGTCTTGTTTTGTCTTCTAGGAAATGGTATTGGACTTTAACAACAACAGCAATAACAACAGCTGGAGCCCATCTCAGCTAAGTTATTTTCTTTACCACAAAAAGGACAGTTATGGCCATCTTTGTTACCATCTAAGAGACTGTGAAACAAGGGGGGGTTTCCTTCTAAAGACTCTCCAGCTAAAGCCAACGGGAACCAGGTATATTGTTAAAATTAAGACATTACTCAATACTTTCCATTTCATATGCTTTACCTGCTTTTCCATCTTTTTCTGTATCTTTAATAAAAGCTTAAAAGGATGTTTAATGGTGTGTTTGCCATGGTACTAAGCAGGCTGAAGTCTCTGTATACCAAACCTTGTTTAACACTCTTTAATGTTGGACAGCGACTGGGCTATGTTAACGCCTTTGACTTTTGTGCATATATATATTCCATTTAAATTAATACAACAACCCGCAAGTACATTCAGGACCATATGTTTCAGGTATAATTATGTGTAATAGCTTTGTGAGATGTGGGATACTTGTATGTCCAAAAGGCAATGGGAGTGACTCAAAGCTCTACATGCATTATGCTGCATTTCCTAACTGTCATAGTGCAGGCAATCCCAGCATGCCTCCTTGCAGTCAGGTGTAGCATTACAGGTGAGCCCTGCCTTGGTTTCCCCTCACTCAGGGTTTGAACAAGTCCGAACAGGCCAAGGCTTCAGGTATTAAGGAGTGCTCCCCTTTAAAGGGTCTCAGCTATTAACAACAACCAAAGCAACAACAAAAAGAAAACGGTATAATCAAATCTTTACCCCAGCATCTTAGCTGGGAGACAGAGTCTTAGATTATCTGTTCCCTCCTGAAGGCACTGCTTGCTTCTGTTCAGGCCCTTTACCAGCAGGGTTCTCTCCAGGCCTGGATTAAAGAATTTTGGGGCCCTGTGAACTATGGAAATTGTCTCCCTCCCCAGCTTTTCCTAAACTAGACAGCAAAGTGCCCCTACCCCACACACATCCCACTCCACACAGACCTCAGAATGCGCCACCCACCCATACACACAGACCCCTGAATACCTTTCTTTCCCGCCCCACCTAATGGAGGGCAGCCAAGCCAAACCTGAATGAGTGGGGTTGTGACTCGGTGCTCAGGGTTGTAGCACTGCTAAAAAAATTTTTCCCACCCCAGTCATCAGGAACCCCCCCGAGATAGGGGCCCTGTGTAAGTGCACCAAATGCATTTTATTTAATTCAGGACTGGTTCTGCTCAGGTCGTGGCCCCTAGAGCCCAGTCTCTTGCAGCTACCTGGGTAGAATCCTTCTCTGGATTCAGGGGTCCATGGAGATCTGTCAACTGCAGCTCTTTCCCAGGGGCAGGCAGTATGTAGTTCCAGCAGGCTGGACTTCCTGTTACCATTTGGGAGTTCCCTTTGCAGAGACCAGGCACTCCTGGATGCCTGCCTTCTTAGGCTGTGGCGGGGACCCTTTAGCAGTGAGCAGGCTTCCTCCCTCCCACTTCCTGGATCCCAATAGGATCACTCTCCTGTAGCCCTCTGGCCTGGAGGGAAGAAGGAGGGAGAGGGTTTCTCCTGCTGCTGGGCCCTGAAGCTCTCGCTGCTGCTCCAGCTACTTCCCTGGCTGGGCCAGACACACACACACCCCAATTCTGAAGCTGTCCCTTAGGAATCTCTAGGAACACCTGCCCAGACTCCCTGCTCTGGTGGGTTCTCTGGAGAGTTTCCTGTCTCCAGAAGTACTCCCTGCTTTGGTAAGCTCACCTGATCAGCTCACCAAGAAGTTCCACTTCTCAGAAGCATCTTGTCTCCTTGGGAATGCCTTCCTTAACTAAGCCCAGGGAACCTTTTTTTTTTAGGTTTACTAATTAACCATTCAGCAGCCACCTGGAGCAGTCAATGACCGCCAGCTGGACCTTCAGAAGGCATTAGTGGGCAGTTGGGGACCTGGTTCTGATTTGTCGCTAATCCAGAAAAAGTGCATAAGATGTCGCTCTAAATGCAGCAACTTGATGTACAATTTCTTCATCATTTTAAGAACTCCCCTGATTGTGGAAGTCTCGCCTGACTGGTGAAGGAGCGGGTCGGGGGGTCTCCTCTTGGTTTCTAGAAGAAGGTCATCTTTAAGGTCATAATGCCTCTCTTGTGTTCTCTGTGGTTGAGCCATGTACAGGGCTTTTAAATTTCTTCAGTGGCTGATAGGCATTCGTGTGGCTGAAGAAGACCAATCTTACATACTACAGTGATGAATGCTCAGGCATTTGCTGACTGTCATTCATAGATCCAGATCACACTGTATGACTGCCCTGTCCTCATCATTATTTACCATTCTGCCAGTCTTAGTCATCCCCAAATGTTACCAGCAATGATTTTAGATTTACTTCTAGAACGTTGAGAAAAACGTAGAATGGCATCAGACACAGTTCCGATCTCTGTGGAACCCCACTGGAAACACCCCCAGGCCATGATGATTTCCCATTGACAACTCCTTTTAGAGTTAGCTACTTGTTAACTGATTTAACGTGTACATTATTTATATCATGCTCATTTTGAAATAAGCATGTCATGCTATATGAGTTTAAATGCTTCACAGAAGTCTGTTACATCTACAAAGCTACCTTTATCAAGCAAACTTGTAATCTCATTAAAAAATTGAATCAGGCTTGTTTGAAAAGACTTATTTTCCATCTTTTGATTCTTTAATAATTGAATACTGTATCATAATTTTTCCCAGGATAGATGTCAGGTTTATGGCCTGTAATTTCCCAGGTGATCCTGCTTGCCCTTTTTTAATATTGGCACAACATTAGAACTCTTCCAGTTTTCTGGAATTTCCTTTATATTCCATGATGTGTGAAAAACTAACATTAGCAGGCCAGAGATTCCCTCAGCCAACTCTTTTATGACTCTTGAGTACAAATGCTCTCAGCCTGTTGATTTAAAAATATGTATCCCTAGTAGGTGCTATTTAGCATAATTTTTAATACTAATGGACTACAAATGACTTCAGCAGCATCATGTGATACAAAGATATCATCCTTTTTCTTTCCAAATTCCCCCAAGATCCTTAAGGAGGGGGACATGACGAATGCTTTATTTGGCATGTCATTATTGAATACTGTATGCAGCATGGTTGTAACTGTGTTGGTCCCGGGTTATTAGAGAGACAAGGTGAATGAGGTAATATCTTTTATTGGACTAAACTCTGTTGCTGAGAGACATGTTTTTTCCTTACACAGAGTGGAAGGAGAGCTCTGTGAAAGCTTGTGTATCTCACCAACAAAAGTTGATCCAATAAAAGATATTACCTCACCCATATTGTCTCTGTGTTATTGAAAACTGACTTGTCAACATGTTATTTGTCTCAGTTCCTTGCTTCTTTCTTTAATCGAGACACATTAGCCAAATGCACAGTGTTCTATGACTCTCGGTTTCACACCTCTGTCTGTTCTGAGTGGGGATCTAACATTAATATAAAATAGAGCACTTTTATATCAAGTGTCAGGTGTCCTACAACTGGGAGAGAGAAAATTCCTAGCCACATTAGCTGGATTTTTTTCTTACCTCAAGCCTCCTAATCTTCTTCTGAAGCTCCCAAGAGAAAGGTGGTGAGGTCAGAGAGTCTGAGACTTCCTCCTGATAAGGGCAAGTGATGAAAAGCTGAGGAATTATGCTAAAAGGTTAGAAAGTGAGATCCCTGTTTGCAATTAGCTGTCCTCAGTGTGTTTTTCCTATTTCCATTAATTACAATAGGAGATTTGGTAGCTATTATGATTTGGCTACTTTACCTGAACCAACACATCTATGGGTAAAAGTTGGATCAAATTACAAGAGTTTTGGTGTCTTGGTAACTCACTCATCTCTGTTTTGTCGTAGCCTTGGAGGTCTCCATTAGTTGAAGTGATAGGGAAAGAATGCCTTTGTTATCATTGTAGAGCAAGAAGCAGTTTTTGCTGTTTTATACATGGAATGAAAGAAAAAGCATGCAGGCAGGAGAAGGGTATTTGAAAGTAAACATCAAGAGATAACTTAGAATAATATGCCCATATACTTCAAACAATCCAAGTAAATGTTCTTTGTCTATTTTTTTAAATGAGTAATTATTTTCTTCTTCTTTTGGATAATCATTATTATCCTAGTACTGTGTATGACAGCTGTACTTGCAAATTGACAACAAAACAGAAGTAAGGTAAAAATAATGAGCTGCTATTGGAATGTAAAGAGACAGAAAACGAAACAATGTAAACAAAGTCTTTAGATTAGAGGAAGTGGCAATGAGAAGATCACCATTTGTTGCTTAGATGTGCAATATTCTTCATGAACTTTCACAGTGATCTTCATCTTTCAATACTATTCCATTCTAATAGTTCCTATAATATGTTTCTCAGGCTGAGGGACAGGATACTGGGCTAGATGGATCTTTGGTCTGACTCACTATGGCTGTTCTTATGTTTACAATCATATGTGGGGGATGGGCGAGCTAAATTTTAAAATACATTTCCCTCTTGTTAATATATCATGACCAAGATTAAGAATTCTACAGAGGCTTAAAAAGGCACAAAGACTAAAAACTTGCAATGAGATATAAAGCTAAAACAGATGACAACAAACCAAGAACTATATTGACTGTTTATCAACTACATGAAGATAAGGAGATACTTTTTATTTTCTCCTGAAAAGGATTTGCTTACTAGAACTTTAAGAACAGATTTCAACTTTTGAAAATTTATTTAATCTTCAGAATTATTCTGCAAATAATTATTGGTCTGTAGCTCATCTGTATGCAGCTAGTTGCAAGTATTCCATAGGTGAAAAATAAGCTATTTAGGCTAGATATGTAGGTCAGATGGCATGGATCCAACTGGAAGAACAGAGGCCTGGATCCACAAAAGGATTTAGGCATTATAAGGAGGAGGACTTCCCTTATAACCTTTAGCCAGTGGTTAGAGTACTCACCGGAGAGACCACTGGTTCAAGTCTGCCCTCTGCCTGCTGAGGAGAATGGATTTGAACAGGGGAGTTGCCACATTTCAGGAGAGTGTCCTAATCACTGTATTATGGAATATGTTAATGTGGAGTTCCTCAATCTCTTCAACTGAAGTTGTGCCACTTTAATTAAATAATAATCAGGATAGAGAAAGAATGAGAATCACTCTGTGCACTCATCTGAAAGATAGCAGAACCCTGTTCAAATCCCTTCTCCTTAGCAGGCAGAGCAGGGAGTTGAACTGGTTATCTCCACATCCCAGTGAGTACCCTAACCACTGGGCCAAAAGTTATAAAGGATGTCCTTGTCCTACTGCCCCTGCTGTTTTGTGTTGAGACACACAGCCTCTGAGCATACCTACAGTATTGGGCCGTGCACATGAGTTAGGTGGAAGAACACCTATCTTCCCTCTGTTTGTGGATCACTCTGCAGCTTGGATAACAAATAGGCATCTGGACGCCTCGAGCAAGGCAGCAGTGCTCATGCTCACAGGCAAGAATATAGGTGTTTTTAAAAAGCCTCACCAATAAAAAGCCTCACCAATTTGCTTAGGTGACTACAGACCCAGACCCTTGGATCTTAAGAACAATGAACAATCAAATGACAGGGGGTTAGGGTCCTGGTCAGAAGCCTTAGAATCAGATGTCCAATGTGAATGTTTGGAATTTCAGATTCTAAATTCAGTTTACATTCTGCAATTTTGGTGATTGTTTTGACCAGGAAACTCATTTGCTAAGATATTCATAGCAGATGAAATCCTCCCATGTGCAGAAAGCCAGCAGCAGAGCTTCGCCTCACTAACACCCAATTTTGGTGGCTGTAATGGGGAGTAGGCCTTGCATTGACCTGTACCCCATGAGTGAATTTAACTCAGACATCAATAAAATTATTTAAAAAAATAATTGCATAAGTAAGTTATATGATTTACAGTTTCCAAACAGCTCTTAGCACTCTTGAGCTGTCTTTTGTAAACTCAACCTTTCTGCTATCACAAGTACATCCTATCTAAATTATCTATGGTATTTGTAAGGCACTCCTCTTCATGATATCTAGGAACCAGACTTCCTATGATGCCTGGTCTTCAAACATTTGAGCTGTTATGTCTCCCAAAATCCACACCGTCCATCATGCTTTCTAATTTTTAATGACAATTGTAGCTGGTTGAGCTAGAGCATATATTTTAGAAAGATTTGATTTAAAGACTTCACGTGATGGAGAATCCACCATGTCTCTAGGTTCTGATGGTAAAATAAAACACGACACTGCACATACCATTTCTCCCCTGGGGGGGGGGGGGGAGATGAGAAAAAGAGTGAACCACACATGACCGATGTTAGTTGTGTTTCTTAGTGCACTCAGATACTAATGGTGATGAGTGCAATATAAGAACCTATATAGAAACAGAAATTACCCTCACTGTTAACAGTTTGTGCCTTAATTCTAGTCAGAATTTGTCTAATAAATATACCAACAAGTCTAATTTCTTTCTTTTTCTGAGACAACATACAAACCTACATGGCTGTCTTTGTTTATTTCAAAGGGGCTCTCCCATTGCCCACCTGTTCAAACATAGCTCTGTGAAACATCAAACGCTTCCACACAATCATGTAAAAGTTCTGAATATATTTTCCATTTTCACCCAATTCCCCATTATTTTCCTGAACACTGTATTCAACACCTTTCAGCTTGCGGAACTTAATTACTGCTGCATATCAATCACAATCCTTAGGTCCACTGCGCAAAGTAAGCAGGATTCACTTGTGTATTGCGAAGGTCAGTTCTTTGTTTTGCAGTGGAAAAAAACCCACAGTATATGCATCAAAAGTACAGATATGGAAATGATTAAAAGGGAGAATTTGGCTGTGTACGCATTCTGATTGGCCAGTTAGGTCTTTTCAATGATGTTTGAGCCATGTACCAGCCTCTGCTGGGATCTCCTCACATTGGAACACGTACAAAAGCCTTATATCGATTCTAACTGGATAGTGCAAGGGAAATATTGATGGAGGAAGGACAAAGATAAAATAGCATCCTCTGGAAATCAGGGTGAAAAAAGGTGTGAGGAAGTGGTGAGGAGAGTGAAGCTGAAAGAGTTTTTCCACCTATCAGCCACTTGCAACTCACCTCCTACAGTAAAAAGCAGTGGAAACTGTTCAATAGTGTTCACAAAGGAGAGGATGAAATTCACCTCTGTGAATCAAGTAAGCAAAAGGTCTATGTATCACTTAAGCCTCTTAAGCCCTCAAAATAGAAGTGGAAGGAAGATTCAAAACCTCAGGCCTGGTTTACACTACAAAGTTAGTTTGATCTAAGCTGCCTTGCATCAACCCATTTTTGTGTGTGTCTACATTTACATTAGTTTCCCACAGATTTAAGTGCCCCATTACGCCAACATAGCAACACCAGCTCCCCAAGTGGCACTGAGCCAAAGGTTGATATACGGATATATGGGTGTAGACACCGTGCTACCACCAACAGCTATCTAACAATGCCCGACACTGACCGCTCTGGTCACAATTGTTAACTTCACTACTCAGGGGTCACGCCTACTGGAAGCCTCCCCTTTAAAATCCCCACTCATTTTTGAAATGCTTTTTCTGGTTGTCCAGCTTGGTGAACACACCTTTATCTGCTCTTTGTTGTGCGCAACTGCCCATCTGACCACGCTGGCTACATGCTCCAGACGTGCTCCTGCCTAGAGTAGACAGGAGCTTTTGGATCTCCTGGGCCTGTGGGGGGAAGAGGCTGTCCAGGCACAGCTCTGACTCAGCCATAGAAATGTTGACATCTATGAGCAGATTGCTCAGGGGAATCAGGAAAGGGGTACAACAGAGACCAGCAGCAGTGCCACGTGAAAGCCAAGGAACTGCATCAGGGATATCAGAAGGCCAGGGAGGCCAACAATCGATGTCGTGCCAAGCAGCAGACCAGCTACTTTTACAAACAGCAGCATGTCATATTTGGTGGAGACCCTGCTGCAACCCTGAACACCACCATGGATATCTCCAAGGGGTCGGAGTCACAGGTCCCTGCTGTGAACAGTGAGGAGGAGGAGTATAGGAGGCAGGTGAACAGGGGGTCCAGCTGTGCTGTGAGACAGGACCTGTTTTTGATGCCACCACAGTCCAGCCAGTCCCTTCAGTCAAGCATGAGAGAGCCTCACACAGGGGAAGGAACCTCGGATAGGTGTGAAAATGTATTTTCCATTACAGTTATCGTGCCCCCAACTTAGCTATTGACTTTTCATTACATTACTTGTACTCAAAGAGGTAATGGTACAACAAAGAGAGGTAGAGTTGCTATCTCTTTTTCATTCCCATCTAGAGTTAGGCAGGGGGGAACCATGAGGAACAATATGTTTATGTACACAAGGATGTCCCTTGAATCCTTTTGAAAGATCTCAATAAAACTTCCATGGCGGCACTCTCAATCTTCAGCCCAAGGTTTTTAGGGAGGGCTGCCTTATTTCTTCCTCCATGGTAGGACACTTTCCCATGCCAGTCAGCAATAACTTTGGTAGGCACCATTGCAGTAAACAGGCTACCAGCATATGGACCTGGGAGACTTCAGAATGCCAGCAGCAGCTACATTCTCTGTGCCTCTGTTACCCTCAGGAGTGAGATATCAGCTAAAATCACCACCGCCTGTGAGAAATGGTGCCAGTATTCAGTGCCATTGCCCTGTATTCCCACATAGCTTCATGCAACTAAGTGATTCCCTCCTTGCTTCCCCCACCCCAGCGGGTCATACTCACTATGGCTGCAGCAGAGAGTGGCACTGGGAACAAGCAGTCTAAAGCAGAAGTGTCAATAAGCTCGTCTTGTTTAACTCTTTAGGAGTGCAAGGGAAGGAGGGAGTTCTGAATCTTAAGTTTCGCTTTCCATTCCTACTATACTGACAATGAATCCTCTGTGTGTTTTATCTGTAGCTGCGGCCATTGCCGCAGGGGTTCCCTCTCCACATCAGCAGAATGACTGACCCAGATAAGGAGGAGAAAGAATAGGATGCAGGAGGACATGTTCTGTGAGATCCTGCTGCGTTAGATCAGAGGGCCTGGAGGATGAATATTGCAGACTGTATGGAGAAAGAAAGAGCAGACAGGAGAAAGGTGCAGGAAAAAGAGAGGGAGACGCACGAGGACATTATAGGGCTGCTCCGTCAGCAAATTCAAATGCTGTAGACTCTTGTCCACCTCCAGATTCAACAATCATGTGCTTGCATCCCTTTTTTAATCCATGGTGACCTCCACTATAACGTTGATCTACCCCATCCCGACCATTCCATGTGGCCTCAGGGCTCACACACCCACGGCTACCACTCCACACTAGGGGGAAGCATGGATACCCACAGCTTCACATACACTGACCTGTGAGAGCCACAACTGATGTATGTGTAGCTACAATGGACATCAGTGTTACTTCCTCGTGTATATATTATGGTTCCTAAAAAAATTTAATTTAAAAATGTCTTTACTTCCAAATTCTTCAGATTTCAGATTTTTTTTGGAGCCACTTTCATAAGACAATAAAACTCTTTTGTTCTGAAAGTAATTAATCTTTATTAGTTTACAACACATGATATATAATGCCTGCTGGGAGTGAAGGTAGTAGTCTTGTACATTCACAACTGATAGGATCAGTGCCAAACAGTGCCGTTGTCATAAATGCACAGCAAGCACTGCAAGATTGATAGGTTCATCAGAAGTCATATATGCACAGATGTGTGGCAAGCACCACACAATTCCAAACTGCCACCCCAAGTTAAACACAGCACGTTGCTGTGGCTCACTAAAAGTGCTCTTTCAAAGTCTCCCTAAGCCCTGTTGCTCCTTGTTAAGCTTGTCTGATAGCCCTCGTGTACAACTGTTCAAACTCAGCAGGCAGTAGCAAGTATCTTGCTACTTGACCCTGTAGCAAGTTTTCCCCGTTTGCTTCACAAATATTATGCAGGACACAACAGGCAGCTACAACCATTGGGATTTTTTTGCACAGAGATCCAATCTGGTGAGTAAACAACTCCAGTACCCTTTCAATCGACCAAAATCATATTCAACTGTCATTCTGCACCTGGTGAGCCTGTAGTTGAATCTTTCCCTTAATACCATCAAGGTGATTGGTGTACGGCTCCATGAACCTGGAAGTAAGGGATAGGCTGGATCCCCCAGGATCACTATTTGCATTTCAACATTGCCAATGGTAATCTGCCAGTCAGGAAAGAAAGTTCCTGCTTGTAGTTTTCTGAACAGTCCTGGCTTCTTAAAGATGTGAGCATCATGCAACTTCCTTGACCAGCCAATGCTGATATCAGTGAAGCATTCCCCATGATCTACCAGTGTTTACATAACCATGGAAAAATAGTTCTTTCGTTTGCTGTCCTCTGTGGCAAGGTGGTCTGGGGCCAAAATAGAGATATGCATGCCATTTATTGCTCCATCGTAGTTCAGGAACCCCACTGCTGCAAATCCATCCATTATATCCTACACATTGCTGAGCATCACACTCCTGCATAGCAGCAGATGATTGATGACCCTGCACCCTTGCATGACAGTGGATTTTCCCACTCCAGAATGACTTCCCACTGACCAATAGCAGTGCAGTGTTTCAAGTTTCCACAATGGGATAGTCACTCACTTCTGCCCTGTCAGTGCAGCTCTCATTTTGGTGTCCCTGCTTTGGATGGCTGGGACAAGCTTTGCACACAGATCCAGGAGTGTGACCTTGCACATCTAAAAGTTCTGCAACCACTGCTTATCATCCCAAACCAGCATTACAATGTTATCTCACCCAGTCAGTGCTAGTTTCTTGAGCCGAGATGACAGCTCCACTGTCTGCAGCTGCTTTGTGAACGCCACCAATAACCTTGAATTGGTTCTTGCTATGTCCCACAGCAAAGTGACTCCCAGAAAATCATCATGTTCCCTGTGGTTCTTCTTGTGGCTTTGCAAATAATGGAGGATCAGGCATTCGGTGCTTGCAACGCTCATGACAATAGTACATAGCTGTGCAGACTCCATGCTTCTGTCAGAGATAGTGGACATAGACAAGTCCCACATGGGTTTGTAGGAAATTGAAAATACATGCGAAAAGTATGGGATAGAGATATTATGGGATGGAGAATATTATATTTTGGAAAGTTGACCCCTTGCTCCCAGTCACCGCTGCATGACTTGTTTCTGCCCCACCATGCATTGCCAAAACCAGCTAAAAGGCTGTGCTGAACAGTGGTGTGTTGTTCACTGGGATACCTACCCCTGGTGCACCGCACTGTGCATCGACACAAGCACTCCTGGTGAGTAATTGCAGTGCTGATACAGGAAGCCAAGTATGCATGCACGCAAGTGATATGCCATCTGTGGCAGTTGTATGCCAACATATCTTGCATTGGCAACACTTTGTAGTGTAAACATAGGCTTAGTTAATTTTTGTCCTTACTGTGTGCTGTCTACTGCCCTTAATATATAGCTTCTTCCACTGTGCTTCCTGGGAAATTTGATACTGTTTTTATTTGCAGTGTTGTTGTAGCCATGTTGGTCCCAGGATACGAGGGAGACAAGGATGGTGGGGTAATATCTTTTATTGGACAAACTTCTGTTGGTGGAAGGTACAAGCTTTCAAGTTACACAGAGCTCTTCTTCAAGTCTGGGGAAGGAAGCAGAGTATCTGAGCTAAATACAAATTGGAACAGATTGATAAACAGAAGGGGTAATGCATGTTGGAGGGAGTCACTTGAAAGGAAGTGGGCAACTGACCTGCTTTTATTGTGATTAGAGGAAAGTACCCAGCATAACTTTTTATTGCATCTATGCCACCATAAGCTGTGATTTTGCCAGACATCTAGTACTTGGACGCACAGGCACCAGCTTCCTCCGGGCCCCAGGGGTGCTCAAACCCCCACTCCAGCCCCAGCCCAGCCCCCACCCGATTCTTTCCCCCAAACTCCCATCCCCGCCTCTTCCCGCCCCCCACCCCACCCCTTCTACCAAGCCCCCAGCCCCCACCCTGCCTCTTCTCACCCCTACTCCACCCCCGCCCTGCTTCTTCCTGCCTAGTTCCACCCCCTACCCTGAGCATGCCCCATCCCCACTGCTCCCCCTCCCTCCCAGTGCCTCCTGCCCGCCACAAAACGGCTGACTGCAGTGGGAGGGAGGCGCTGGGAGGGAGGGGGGAGATGGCTGCCAGTGGGTGCTCAGCACTCACTAATTTTTTTTCATGGGTGTTCCAGCCCTGGAGCAGCCACGGAGTTGGTGCCTATGCTTGGATGGTAGATTACTGGGGAAACCCTATTGGTGAGACACAGAATGGATATCTTGAACACCTATGGTCATTTAAGAACCTGTAGCATTTTTCAAAAGAGTAGAGAGAGGTATTTGTATTACTATCTTGGACAAATTCTATTGTGCCTCCCTAAATCCATCACATAATTTCAGGTGGATACAATATTCATCCTTTTTACCTAAACTCTTGTATAGTGCTGCTGTGTGCTGTTAAACGGTTGTTGCACCTCACCTCAAAGGTGGCTGCATCTCTCCTTTGCTGTACTTCATTTAGTAAAATGTGTTACATGTTTTGGCACTACCTATGTAATAAGATTTCAGGATTGTGACTCCATCTGTGTGTCACTCTGAAGTCTAGAATGTCTGTTGTGTGAAGCAATGGAAATAGCTACAAGCAGGACTGACAGCTCTTTTTGTTTAGAATATCACCAGGTTCAACCATCACTGGGATTCATGGTCTGTTATCTCCCTATTTTTTCAGCCATTTTCTGTTTTTTACACATTATGAATTACACTCATATGACAGCATGGGCTTTCACCTCATATAAGTGTAAGATCATTATCATTACTATTAGCTAATTAGTTCCTGGTCAGCAAGTCCTGCCAGAAATGTATTTATTTTGTTTAAAGCAGTCTTCAAGAAACAAGATGGTGTTATGCATCAAGATTGGAGTGTAAGGTTTGTGTTCCTAAAGCAGATCAGAAAAGAAAAAGTGACATGGTCTGGGAAATCAGCCCAAGAACTATTTAATTACTAATGGACATTTACCTTGGTTGAACTCCAGCTGAATTCATCCTCCACTCTCTCCCTTCTCCCTCATTTTTTTTTAAATCCTGGAAACTAGTATCAACAGGTCCTAGCATACTAATATACCTCATGGTGTGTTCACAGACCAGGCTTTAACTGGTGCATGACTGAATGTTTCAGTTCTGGCTGCGTGTTCTGATATTAACTGTGTTTGTCATGCTACATAAGGGCTATGATCAGCAGCTGGCCTCAGGCAAGAGAAAGTAATCAGTCTTTTGGAGAACTTTTCTAGTGGCTGCCAAGAATTTTCTGCATGAAGAAGCCTATTAACAAGCATCATGTGAGAGAATGTTTACAGAAAGTCAGACCTAGAATAAGGAAAATGTCCCCTCTAAATAGTTTCATGGTTGATTAACTCTATGACATTTCATTGATGGGATTTATAGATAAGGGTTACTAACTAACTACACAAAAGTGTTCTAAAAACACGTTAACATGAACTATAGCTTAGGTTTATACAGAAATTCTCTAACAGACACTGCATTTCAAGGGGGAAAGGAATGTTTTTTGTGTATAATATTTATGAAAAGCAAAATCCCACAGCTCAAAGGGTGTATCTGACCCACTGTGCTGCTTAATTTTTGTCTAAACCTCATGACTTAGTGAGTATGGTGATAGCTATATGAAATCCGTGTTCAGAAATTAACTCACTGAGTTCCGGAACAAAACCTAATAAAAATGCAAGTAATGTAATGAAAATAAACTGAACAATTACCACTCTCATATATGTGATAATTAATAATCCAAAATGAAAGGGCCTTTTTCTTATTTGTCAAACCAGTTTCCAGTAGGTTTGCCAGAGTGGTGAATGATGGGTAACTGTGATAGGTAGGTGTAGCACCCTGGTCACTTAGGTCCTTGTGTAACAGTGAAAATTACAGGCTTAACTGCAAGCAATTAACCTGTTCCAGGGCAGATTGTTGACACTTGGAGGCAATGGCTGGACTAATGATGTAATCAGCTCAATAAGGGGAAGATACACAATTGGCAGGAACAGGAAGTAAATGGGGAGCTCAGAGAGTGAGCTATGTGTGATAGAGGAAATAGGGTAGAAGGTTCCTCGTGAGAAATGCCTTTGATATGTTCTGCAATGCTTGAAATCTAAAGAGTAAAGGTGCCCATGGGGAAAAGAAATGGGACAGTGTGTATGTTGTGAATAAGAGACAAAGCAAATGAGCCAGACAGTACAGCACATTGGATAGCTGCGGGAACACCCCACGATAGTAACAGAGAGAATATTTCTTCTAATTCAGTGGTCAGAACTGAAATGTAGAATATAACATCTTAGTCTGAGAGAGGGATATTTATAAAATATAGATTGTCAAGGATTTTTCTCAAGGCAAGTAGTCCAGTATTAGTTCAGATAGGTTATACAGCGTACTTGCCTCTCAACTTCTAGCAGACTGAGGGGCAGCGCTTTTTTCTGCTTCTTTCCCAGTGCTTGCAAGCTAGTTACAAGTGCAAACTGTAATGTCCAAAACCTACTAATAATTATTTACAAAGCCAAAGATATTCTCTAGCTACAGTGTGAGCTCCTCCCTACTGACTTGTCCATGAACTCATAATGTGGGAGTACAGTCTTCATGCCACATCTCCTGCCATTGTTGCAAAATTGTTGGAATTTCCACATCCTATACAAGCTACACTTACAACTGAAATTTGTACAGATGACAAAACAGTGGTGTAATTGAGTAGGGCATCCAACATGATATGGGTTTGATGGAGGAGATTAGGCCACATGTGTTGTCACATGACACACCTACCCTTAGTACTTTGAAATAGTAGCATTTCCATTTTTTAAAAAAATCTGGTAATCAAATCACTCTGTTACAGCATGGGAACTAAACCAATCTGTAACTGAGATTCTAGCTATAATGGCACTTAGCACTAATTGTAAACAGGGAGAATTCCCTCTTTCTATACTATCTTGTGCTTTTTAGCAGATAAATTCCAGAAGATTTATGTTTTACCTATAGTAAAACATACTTTTTACCTTATGTGTATATAGATGTAGATACTGATGCACATATTCTTCGATTCATATACTATGCATGCATGTTTGTGACAGTGATACTCGAGCAATAAATTTCATAGCCATGTGATAAGCTGTACTTATTGTGCACCTTTGATCACTTTATTTAAGCTTTGCCAGCTAATTGTGTGTCTGAGTCTGCTTCTAACATCCCCAGCCTCATTCAAACAGAAACAATTACGAATAATAAATAAAAACTGCTCAATAAATGTTTTTTCTTCTTTCCACGCAAATATGGAATTTATACTGATCTAATTATCTGGGAGGGTTTTCTTGGTTTTTTGGTTTTTTTTAAAGAATAATTGGATTATGGGTAAGTGAACTTCATCTGGTAAAGTATTTTACACTGTCTCACAAAATCCTGCTTTCAAAGGTCAAGATCATAGCTCCTCTTACATGATCACACCGTGATGGTTGTAGTGGGGAGTTTTCTATACTCCTGCACCAATTATTTGCTTCCTGGGTAGCAACTCAGTGGAGCAATAGCTTATACAGATCCACTACTCCAACTCCTACATGGGTGGGTGGGCCAGGGTAAGGCATATGTGAAGACTTGGCCCTGTCTCCCCAGGGCCCTTGGTGGTGCGGCTGCTCCAGCCTGTCAGTACATTCTCCCTCACGCCCTGGTGCAGGGAGATATAAGAGGTCACAATCTGTTTCCTGGGTTATTCTGGAGCAGCACCAACAGTGTGCCCTATATATGGGGTTTGTGGCAAAGCTGTAATTGAGCTCAAAGTTAATTTAGATCCTTGTGGATGTGATATGTCTCATGAATTGAAACCTGGCTGAAGGAATGTAAACCAATGGTTAGGATAAACAGCAAAACACTGAGTTGTGGGGAAATGTCTCATCATCTGTTTTAAAGATGCTCTTATTTAATAGCTACTTCAATGATTAGGGCCCTACCAAATTCACAGCCATGAAAAACGTGTCACAGACTGTGAAATCTGGTCTTTGGTGGGCTTTTACTCTATAGTATACAGATTTCACAGGGTGGACCAGCGTTTCTCAAACTGGGGGTCCTGACCCAAAAGAGAGTTGCAGGGGAGTCACCAGGTTATTCTAGGGAGGTCACAATATTGCCACCCTTACTTCTGTGCTGACTTTAGAGCTGGGCAGCTGGAGAGCGGTGGCAGCACAGAAGTAAAGGTGGAAATACCATACCATACCATCCTTACTTCTGCACTGCTGCTCCCAGCCTGCGGCCGCTGCTCTCCACCTGCCCAGCTCTGAAGGCAGCGCTGCCGCCAGCAGCAGCATACAAGTAAGGGTAACAGTATCGCAACCCCACCTACAATAACCTTGCGACCCCCCCCCCCCCGCCCACAGCTCCTTGTAGTTTCAGGACCCCTACAATTACAACACCATGAAATTTCAAATTTAAATAGCTGAAATCATGAAATTTACTATTTTGAAAATCTTATGTCTGTGAAATTGACCAAAATGGACCGTGAATTTGGTAGGGCCCTATTAATGATCTAGAAAAGGAAGTAAACAGCCATAAACTCACTGATGAAAGCAATGCAGACACTTTGTTGAGGATAGAGATATAATACCAAGGGACTTGGAGAGGTGAGAAACATTGACAGAAATATCAATCCAAGATTCAACTTCGAAAAAAGAAAGATTATTATATCTGTTGCAAAACAATCCAAAGCACAGATATTCAATGGAATGGAGAAACCTGCAAACCGATAATGCCAAAGCGGAGTGATTATAGAAGGCAAGTTAGAAATGAGTCTGCAATGTAATATGACTGCAAAAAGGGACAATATAACTGCGGGGTTTCATACCTGTAAGCATCACATCAGAAGACAGGGAAATAAAATTCCTGTGTGTAGCCCATGTGGACCAAACCTATAAGACTGCATTCACTTCTGGCATTTTTTAATCTGGGTTCCACATACACAGCCATGATATATGCTTTTGTTCATGTGGTTCCGCAGTTTGCCAGCCATCCCTCAGCCATAGGATGTTTTGTGTCAGTGCTTAGAGATGGTCAAAAAATACCAAGTAGTTTTCCTGGGAAATTTTGAAAAAAAAAAGTTTCAAAATTTACTGTGATTTTTTTTCCACTGGTGGGGAGGTCGGGGGGAGGGAGGGAACCAAGCTGAAAAATGTTTGTTTTTTTAAAATGATTTGCAGTAAAATTTGTTTTTCAGTAGACTGAACTGAGAATTTTTACTGAAACTTAAAAATTGTTACCAAAAAAATAAAGTTTTACTGAGAAAAATATTTTTAATGAAAAACTGGGAAATTTTGACCAAAATAAGTATTTGGCTGAGAAGCAGACTTCTGTAGCAAAAAGTTTAAAAAAAAAAACTTTTTAACCAGCTGTGGCAGTTGTAGACCAGCTTTTTTGTAAGTTTTTTATATTGCTAGACCATAGAGATTATTTTTTTTCTTTCCCCAACTGGCATGTGACACTAATGTCACCTAATATCATTATTGTCATTTTGACATGAGTACAAACTGTTTTTTAAAAAAATTACAAAACAAAAATGTGTTTATATTATATGATTGATTGTCTGCATCTCCCTCAGCCTTCATAGGCTTCTCATCTGATTAGATTGCAAGCTCTTCAAGGCAGAGACCATGTCTACATCTGTTTGTACAGCACCTATAATTAAGTCTGCGAGTTCATCACAGAGGTCATGGAAGTCACAGATTCCACAGCAGCTGGTGGTCTCAGGCCACCGCCAGCAGCAGCAGGAGTTTGGGTATGGGAGGGAGCTCAGGGCTGTGGGTTGGGGCCTAGCTCCATGTGCTGCCTCCACCTGCAGGCACCGTCCCCGCAGCTCTCATTGACTGTGGTTCCTGGCCAATGTGAGCTGTGAAGCTGGTGCTTGGGGTGGGGGCAACACATGGTGCTAGGAACTGAGGTAGGGACATGTCACTGCTTCCAAGAAGCTGTGAGGAGCTGGGTAGGGAGGCTGACAGCCCTGACAGCCCCCACCCAGCAGGGTCCCAGGCTTCTCCCCCCAAACACTTGCGGCACCCCCCAGGCCATCCCTTCCGAGCACCCGTGGCACCCCCTGGGCCACCAACCCCCCGAGGTGTCCCTGCACTGCCCTCCCCCCCCCCCCCCCGCAGTGCCTCCTGAGCCACTGCCCCTGAGTACCTGCGCCAACCCCCTGAGCACCTGCGGAGCCCCTGGGCCACCCCCCTCAAGCACCTGTGGTCCCCCCAGGCCACCCCCCCAGCACCCACTGCGCCCTCCAAGCCACCCCATCCTGAGCACCCATGGTACTCCCTGGGCTGCCCCCCCCCCCCCGCCAAGATTTAGTGAGGGGTATATTGTACACATCATGGGCAGGTCACTGTGCATTTTTGTTTACTGGCTGTGACCTGTCCATGACTTTTACTAAAAATACCCGTGACTAAAACATAGCCTTACCTATAGTGATGGAACCTGGATCCTGAATGGGACTGCTGGAAGGGCTTCAGGATATCACACACAGAGTCTTTATGAGTGGCTACTTTTCCAGTACCAAGCTCAGGCTACTGTTTTTCTTGGTCTGAGCAGAGTAGTGCAGATAGAAATAACCACATGTTACTCGCAGATCCAGTCCAGAATATGGAGAACAGAATTTCACAGCATCACCCCCTCCAATTTCTCTAGAAGGGACATTAATTCTCCATTTGAAGTTCCCAGAGAAGATAATCTGCAGCATCAGATGGGCTGATGTAGCCAGAGAGCTTCCTGGCTGTGGTGTGTGCAAGGTCTCATTACTATGGAGGAACTCCCCACTTCTAGTTTGATGAACTGCAGAGAGCAGGGTCTGAATGGATCACATGCTGCCTTCCCCATTGTCAGAGGCCATGAGTGCAGAGGAGAGAAAGGGGCTTGGCAGCCAGTCTTGTGTGACAACCCGCATTTTCTCCAGTATGTTGCTTCTTGTGTGTTTTTTCTTAAATCCACACCTGCACATGGTGGTGTGCTTACAAGTACAGCTGCTGCTGACAAGTACAACTGACCTAGTGCACTAAAATAGACATTTAAGCAGTGGTTTGTCCACTGCTCCACAAGTCTGCAATTAGGTCGGACCTTCCAGCTGACAAAAGCATGTCCTACTGGGGCCAGGGTGCAGGGCAGAGTGAATCTCTTCCTCCCTCGCACCCTGTAATAGTAGCCACTAACAACTCCCAGAAGCCCTCTTCCTCCAGATGGAGTAAGTCAAGTAGTAATGTAACCTTTGGGTGGGCTTCAGTTTACTTCATTGCGCTTCTCCAGTGCCTAAGAAAAATCCCAACTCCCATAGAAAAGCACCTAAAGACCCAGAATTCAGTCAGTGAGGATGTTCAGCAAGGATTCCACAGGGACAATCTTTCCACAATCAGTCCAAAAGAACAAAAGGAATTAACTTAATTCTTAAGTACCAGCTTCATAAAATCTTATGCTGAAGTATAATTAATAATAATAACTTAATTTTTACCTCATAACATGGCTATTTTATAAGTCACTTACATGATCTTCACAGTTAAACATATATACAAATAAAGAAAACAAATTAAATCTAATCAGTTCAGTCCCCACAGAAACACAGTGAGAAGAAACTCAAGAGTTCCCAGAAGCTTAGGTTGAGTTCACCTGAGTCTTGGAGTCTTTGATCACCAAATCTACACAGACTGCTGAGTCAAAAGCAACATCTTCCCTCCCCTTGCTTGTAGAAATTGCAGTTGGAAGCCAGGTAGATGCTTCCTCCTTCTCTGCTGAAATCACTGAGGCTATGTCTACACAACCATTTATGTCGATATAACTTATGTTGCTCAGGGGTGTGAAAAAACACTCCCCTGAGCATCATAAGTTACACTGACAAATGTTGGTGGGAGAAACTACCATCGCTAATTGGGGGTGGATTAATTAAGTCGATGGGAGAGCTCTCCCCCGTCGAACGGCTTCACAAGAGATCTTACAGCGGCACTGCTGCATCGGCACAGCTGTAAGCTCTCTAGTGTAGACATGGCCTCGGTTAGCTAGTCAGCTAACCAATTAACCAAACATTCAGTTAAGTATATAGATTAAAAAAAAAACCTGTTACAAGAAAAATACACAACTGAGAACAGCAAAGTAAATGACTCTTTCCCCATTATCACATTTAAAGAAAAGTTGGTCAATCATACTAGTTGAGACAATTTAGCTAATACAGTTTGGCTAAAATCAAACAACATTCAAAGCATACAATTAAAATAAAAAAATATTTCTCCCTCCCAGTTTCCCCTTTCTAGAATTAACACTGCCAGGGCATCCCTGTTAGAGGGTTAACAATATCACTAACCTGCTGCAAAGTGCTTCAGAGTTAGGGAAAATAGCCTGCTTTCTGCTCCTGGGGCTCAGCTTCTCCCAGCCCAAAAGGGAACATGGCCTTCAAAGCAGCTGCCCTGACTGCTTGCCCTCATGGAATCTGTGTCCAGCTACAGGGAACCACACTGGCCAGTAACCGCACCCAATGGGAGCTGCAGGGGCGGCGCCTGCGGATGGGGCAGGGCGTAGAGCTGCCTGGCCACCCTTTCGTGTAGAAGTCGGAGAGGGGACATGCTGCTGCTTCAGGGAGCTACTTGAGGTAAGCGCCACGCAGAGCCTGCACCCCTGACCCCCTCCCGTGCCCCAATCCCCTGCCCCAGCCCTGATCCCTCTCCACCTTCCGAACCCCTCAGTCCCAGCCTGGAGCACCCTCCTACACCCCAAACCCCTCATCCCCAGCCCCACCTCAGAGCCCGCACCCCCACCCAGAGCCCTCACCCCCCCTGCAGCCCAACCCCCTGCCCCAGCCCTGATCCCCCTCATGCCCTCCAAACCTGTCAGTCACAGCCCCCAGCCCGCACCCCAAACCTTTCATCCCTGACCCCACCCCAGAGCCTGCACCCCCAGCCAGAGCTCTGACCCCCTCCCACACCCCAATCCTCTGCCCCAACCTGGAACCCCCCCATACACTGAACCCCTCATTTCTGGTGCCACCCCAGAACCCACACCCCCAGCCAAGAGCCTGTACCCCCTCCCACATCCCAACCCCCTGCCTCAACCCTGCCTCAACCCCTCCGAACCCCTTGGCTCCACCCCTCAACCCCTTATTTCTTGCCCCACCCCAGAGCCTGCACCCCTAGCTGGAGCCATCACCGCCCCGCCCCACATCCCAACCCATTGCCTCCGCCCGGAGCCCCTCCCACACACTGAACTTCTCATTTCTGGCCCCACCCCAGGGCCTGCACCCCTAGCCGCAGACCTCACCCCCTATTGCACTTCAACCCCCTGAGCCAGCCCAGTGAAAATAAGTGAGTGAGTGAGGGTGGGGAGAGCGAGTGACAGAGGGAAGGGGATGGAATGAGCGGGGGTGGGGCCTCGGAGAACAGGTAGGGCATGGGCAGGGCCTTGGAGAAGGGGTGGGGCAGGGGTTGGACAAGGGTGTTCGGTTTTGGGCAAGTAGAAAGTTGGCAACCCTACCCCCGCCCCCGCATAGATCTGTTAAAGAGATATTTCCCTATTAGGCACATGGGTTACAGAGGGAACATTCAATAATTGGGTCTGGCTCTGTGCATTATGGTATTTAGTGTCCTCAATGCTCTAGGCCAGACTCAGTTGGGAACCAAATATTCAGAGCCTCCTAGGGACAACTGAGATTGCACTGGTGCTGCTGCTTTGCCTCCTCAACAACATAAACACATGCCCTGACACCGTTGATCAGTGATAAGGAAGGCTCTACTCCACCCACACAGTGCTGCTGCATCACTCTTCTCCCCCGCCCCCCAATTTGGTGTCTGGACACTCATGAAGAAAAATGTTAGCAGCATACAACTGTGATCTCCTCCTTCCTGTCCTCCTGTAACACATCCCTATGGTGCCTGACATTACTACTCTACTGCTCCTTCTCCTCCAAACCCTGAAAAGTGGCAGGATTCTTTATCTAAGAATAACTCAGAAATGGGTGATCACCAGACAAATTCTCCTCTCTGGGTGAATATCCTGACCGGAGCAGTAACAGCGTCTAACTGAACAGCCTGTTTCACATCCTCTGGACTGATTTGATAGCCCCCTGAATACTTGCTTGTAAAAGACCAATATTTCCATAAAGCAGATTGCTGTGGCCTGCAACTAGTAGAAGATCCATGTTGCAATGATGAAGCTCTGCTGTTACCAACATTAGGAGTAGCCCCTTCTGTCTGCCTAAGGATGTCTGTTTGGAAGACAAAGTTCTGTATCCTCTGCTGTTATGGCTGTTTCTCTTTGTTATGTTCTGAGTAAAGGCAGTTAGTATATTTTATAAGGGGCACTGCTTACCAAACCACAGGAACAGAGTTCCCCAAACCTCTCTCCATGGCTGTGGCACTGAAGCAATTAAATGAGCTAGATCAGTATCTGACCTTACCCTTCACAGCTTAGGACCATGGAGACACACACATACAATTATTTTGTGTCACTGACTGTGATGATGATAGGCAATTACAAGGCAGAAGACACCGTGCAGTATGTATATTTTATCTGAGTTGAAACATGGCTTAACACACTAAGAAGAGAGATTCTGGCTAAAACTATTTGTCAAAGCCTTGGCAGAGAGACTTCTAAATGAGCCAGAGAAACCTCTGCATACCTTTGTCAGCTAAGCCCACACAAGCACATGTAATGCATTACTTTGTGTGAACATGATGAGAGAAAATTAAAGGGAAACTCTGTACCCAGCCAATGAATCTTACAGTATCTTAAATTTTCCAGGAACGAGGCTGAAGGCAAAGCCTGAAGTGTCCAGAGGGAAAATGTTTATTTCCAGTTTCTATTGGAGCTGATGTTAGCAGAAGTGCTATTCACTTCACAGTAAGCAGAAAGGGAGTGTCGAAGTGGGTGGAAGAGTGTGCAGGATGGGGATGCAGGCCTTTTGTGGCCTGGCTAACTACATAGTCCTACATGATTACACACTTTACAACTTCCTCTACAGCAGCATTTCTCAAACTGGGGTCTGTAGACCCCTGGAGTGTTTGCGGGCCCCGCTGATCAACTCATAGAATCATAGAATATCAGGGTTGGAAGGGACCCCAGAAGGTCATCTAGTCCAACCCCCTGCTCAAAGCAGGACCAATTCCCAGTTAAATCATCCCAGCCAGGGCTTTGTCAAACCTGACCTTAAAAACCTCTAAGGAAGGAGATTCTACCACCTCCCTAGGTAACGCATTCCAGTGTTTCACCACCCTCTTAGTGAAAAAGTTCTTCCTAATATCCAATCTAAACCTCCCCCACTGCAACTTGAGACCATTACTCCTCGTTCTGTCATCTGCTACCATTGAGAACAGTCTAGAGCCATCCTCTTTGGAACCCCCTTTCAGGTAGTTGAAAGCAGCTATCAAATCTCCCCTCATTCTTCTCTTCTGCAGGCTAAACAATCCCAGCTCCCTCAGCCTCTCCTCATAACTCATGTGTTCCAGTCCCCTAATCATTTTTGTTGCCCTTCGCTGGACTCTCTCCAATTTATCCACATCCTTCTTGAAGTGTGGGGCCCAAAACTGGACACAGTACTCCAGATGAGGCCTCACCAATGTCGAATAGAGGGGGACGATCACGTCCCTCGATCTGCTGGCAATGCCCCTACTTATACATCCCAAAATGCCATTGGCCTTCTTGGCAACAAGGGCACACTGCTGACTCATATCCAGCTTCTCGTCCACTGTCACCCCTAGGTCCTTTTCCGCAGAACTGCTGCCTAGCCATTCGGTCCCTAGTCTGTAGCTGTGCATTGGGTTCTTCCGTCCTAAGTGCAGGACCCTGCACTTATCCTTATTGAACCTCATCAGATTTCTTTTGGCCCAATCCTCCAATTTGTCTAGGTCTTTCTGTATCCTATCCCTCCCCTCCAGCGTATCTACCACTCCTCCCAGTTTAGTATCATCCGCAAATTTGCTGAGAGTGCAATCCACACCATCCTCCAGATCATTTATGAAGATATTGAACAAAACCGGCCCCAGGACCGACCCCTGGGGTACTCCACTTGATACCGGCTGCCAACTAGATATGGAGCCATTGATCACTACCCATTGAGCCCGACAATCTAGCCAGCTTTCTACCCACCTTGTAGTGCATTCATCCAGCCCATACTTCCTTAACTTGCTGACAAGAATACTGTGGGAGACCGTGTCAAAAGCTTTGCTAAAGTCAAGAAACAATACATCCACTGCTTTCCCTTCATCCACAGAACCAGTAATCTCATCATAAAAGGCAATTAGATTAGTCAGGCATGACCTTCCCTTGGTGAATCCATGCTGGCTGTTCCTGATCACTTTCCTCTCATGCAAGTGCTTCAGGATTGATTCTTTGAGGACCTTCTCCATGATTTTTCCAGGGACTGAAGTGAGGCTGACTGGCCTGTAGTTCCCAGGATCCTCCTTCTTCCCTTTTTTAAAGATTGGCACTACATTAGCCTTTTTCCAGTCATCCGGGACTTCCCCGGTTCGCCACGAGTTTTCAAAGATAATGGCCAATGGCTCTGCAATCACAGCCGCCAATTCCTTCAGCACTCTCGGATGCAACTCGTCCGGCCCCATGGACTTGTGCATGTCCAGCTTTTCTAAATAGTCCCTAACCACCTCTATCTCCACAGAGGGCTGGCCATCTCTTCCCCATTTTGTGATGCCCAGCGCAGCAGCCTGGGAGCTGACCTTGTTAGTGAAAACAGAGGCAAAAAAAGCATTGAGTACATTAGCTTTTTCCACATCCTCTGTCACTAGGTTGCCTCCCTCATTCAGTAAGGGGCCCACACATTCCTTGGCTTTCTTCTTGTTGCCAACATACCTGAAGAAACCCTTCTTGTTACTCTTGACATCTCTGGCTAGCTGCAGCTCCAGGTGCGATTTGGCCCTCCTGATAACATTCCTACATGCCCGAGCAATATTTTTATACTCTTCCCTGGTCATATGTCCAACCTTCCACTTCTTGTAAGCTTCTTTTTTATGTTTAAGATCCGCTAGGATTTCACCATTAAGCCAAGCTGGTCGCCTGCCATATTTACTATTCTTTCGACTCATTGGGATGGTTTGTACCATTGGGATGGTTAGGGACTATTTAGAAAAGCTGGACATGCACAAGTCCATGGGGCCGGACGAGTTGCATCCGAGAGTGCTGAAGGAATTGGCGGCTGTGATTGCAGAGCCATTGGCCATTATCTTTGAAAACTCGTGGCGAACCGGGGAAGTCCCGGATGACTGGAAAAAGGCTAATGTAGTGCCAATCTTTAAAAAAGGGAAGAAGGAGGATCCTGGGAACTACAGGCCAGTCAGCCTCACTTCAGTCCCTGGAAAAATCATGGAGAAGGTCCTCAAAGAATCAATCCTGAAGCACTTGCATGAGAGGAAAGTGATCAGGAACAGCCAGCATGGATTCACCAAGGGAAGGTCATGCCTGACTAATCTAATTGCCTTTTATGATGAGATTACTGGTTCTGTGGATGAAGGGAAAGCAGTGGATGTATTGTTTCTTGACTTTAGCAAAGCTTTTGACACGGTCTCCCACAGTATTCTTGTCAGCAAGTTAAGGAAGTATGGGCTGGATGAATGCACTACAAGGTGGGTAGAAAGCTGGCTAGATTGTCGGGCTCAATGGGTAGTGATCAATGGCTCCATATCTAGTTGGCAGCCGGTATCAAGTGGAGTACCCCAGGGGTCGGTCCTGGGGCCGGTTTTGTTCAATATCTTCATAAATGATCTGGAGGATGGTGTGGATTGCACTCTCAGCAAATTTGCGGATGATACTAAACTGGGAGGAGTGGTAGATACGCTGGAGGGGAGGGATAGGATACAGAAAGACCTAGACAAATTGGAGGATTGGGCCAAAAGAAATCTGATGAGGTTCAATAAGGATAAGTGCAGGGTCCTGCACTTAGGACGGAAGAACCCAATGCACAGCTACAGACTAGGGACCGAATGGCTAGGCAGCAGTTCTGCGGAAAAGGACCTAGGGGTGACAGTGGACGAGAAGCTGGATATGAGTCAGCAGTGTGCCCTTGTTGCCAAGAAGGCCAATGGCATTTTGGGATGTATAAGTAGGGGCATTGCCAGCAGATCGAGGGACGTGATCGTCCCCCTCTATTCGACATTGGTGAGGCCTCATCTGGAGTACTGTGTCCAGTTTTGGGCCCCACACTTCAAGAAGGATGTGGATAAATTGGAGAGAGTCCAGCGAAGGGCAACAAAAATGATTAGGGGACTGGAACACATGAGTTATGAGGAGAGGCTGAGGGAGCTGGGATTGTTTAGCCTGCAGAAGAGAAGAATGAGGGGGGATTTAATAGCTGCTTTCAACTACCTGAAAGGGGGTTCCAAAGAGGATGGCTCTAGACTGTTCTCAATGGTAGCAGATGACAGAACGAGGAGTAATGGTCTCAAGTTGCAGTGGGGGAGGTTTAGATTGGATATTAGGAAAAACTTTTTCACTAAGAGGGTGGTGAAACACTGGAATGCGTTACCTAGGGAGGTGGTAGAATCTCCTTCCTTAGAGGTTTTTAAGGTCAGGCTTGACAAAGCCCTGGCTGGGATGATTTAACTGGGAATTGGTCCTGCTTTGAGCAGGGGGTTGGACTAGATGACCTTCTGGGGTCCCTTCCAACCCTGATATTCTATGATTCTATGATTCTATGATTCTAAAGGTTTAATAATAAAAGAAAAGAAGAAGAGTTGTTAATGGTCAATAGCTCGTATACATATAAGTGATTTTTCACTGTTCATAGATCAGGATTAGAGGAGTGATGGAATAAACTGCTGGCTTGTAAAGTCTCTCTGGTAACTTCCAAAAGATTGGAAGGTCCTCAGTCCATAGTTCAAAATGCTCCTTTTAGTTGTAAATCCACAATCCAGAGAATCAGGGCAGGAAAGAGGCAAAATGGAGCTATCTCAGGGGTTTTTTATATCCTCTGCCATATGCCTGAAAATTTACTGTCTCAAACAAAGCTCACAGCCCAGGTGCCTGGAAAATTACTGGCCCAAGATGGAGTTTAGGATCACATGAGCATATCACATATCTGGGTGGAACAAGTTTTTTCTATGGCCCATTGTGAGAGTGATGTGTACTTAATGGGCTATCAACACATAGCCGTCTGGCCTTGATGTAAATATTATCTGGTGCAGGGGTGGGCAAACTTTTTGGCTTGAAGGCCACATCAGGGTTGCGAAACGGTATGGAGGGCCAGGTAGGGAAGGCTGTGCCTCCCTAAACAGCCTGGCCCCACCCCCTGTCCACCCCCTCCCACTTCCCGCACCCCTCAGAACTCCTGACCCAACCAATCCTCCCGCTCCTTGTCCCCTGACCGCCCTCTCCTGGGACCCCCTGCCCCCCTGGAACCCCACCCCCATCCAACCCCCCCTGCACCCTGTCCCCGAACTGCCCCATCCACTATCCACACCCCCGCCCCCTGACAGGCCCCCTGGGACACCTGACCCATCCATCTCCCCCGTCCACTCCTTGTCCCCAACTGCCCCCTCCCAGGACCCCCATTCCTAACTGCCCCCAGGACCCCACCCCCGTATCCAACCTCCCCTGCTCCCTGTCTCCTGACCTCCCCCCCCAAACCTCCAACCCATCCAACCGCCCCCTGTCCCCTGACTGCCCCCCAGGACCTCCTGCCCCCTTACCAGGCTGCTCAGAGCGGTAGGACAGGCTTATTGGAAAGCCTGGGAGGTGGGCGGGCACAAGCCGCGCTGCCCGCGTGGCGCTGTAGCTCTGGGGGAGGGGGGACAGCAGGAGAGGAGCCAGGGTCTAGCCTCCCCAGCCGGGAGCTCAGGGGCTGGGCAGGATGGTCCCGCGGGCCGGATGTGGCCCATGGGCCGTAGTTGCCCACGTCTGATCTGGTGGGTGTTACCTGGGAATACAACACATGTATAAGATACAAGTCCCTGGCCAATATTCATAACTTCAGTTACAAAGATGACACGTGCATATAAACAGGATAATCATACTTAGCAAATGATACCTTTTCCACTGACACCTAAGATGACATATTTTGTACAAGCTTTGTTGCAATTATATGACAGTGGTAGCAACAATGATACAAATGGTCATATTCAATCATATAGCATCACAGTAGGGTGTCGGCCAAAAGAGCCAGAGCCAGAAAATCTGCCACTGAGGAGATCCGTCCATGCTCGCTTTCCCCACAACCTCCCATCAACTCCTGCAAGGAACTGTGTAACAAGCAACAGAACCTACTCAAGACACTGGTCTGAAGTAAGCACTTTGATTCCTTTCCACCAACCACAACTACTCCCATTAGTGTCTGATCTGGCTAATCAGGGCAAGCACTAGACAGATGATTTGTCCTTAGTCATGTCATTTGTTGTTCTGAACACCATACACACTATGAGTTCCTGTTCTATGGAGAGTGCTTTTAGTTTGGATTGGGTTGGGTTGGGTTTTTTATTACACTATATGCTGATTACGTTATGGCAGCAATCTGCCCTATAGGGCCTCTGGGTGAAACTGATCCTATCCAAATTACATTTAAATGGACTTAAATGTATGGTATTTGGCTCCAGTACAAATGAATAAAATTGAAATAATGCTATCATAAAAGCAACTGATCCCGTCAGCTACTTTAAATACCACAAGGTCCTGCTTGATTCTGATTTAATTTTTCAAATGTCACACTGATGAGATACAGCCAGTGGGCATTTTCTGACAAAAGCTCTACATTTTGTGTAGAAATAAACATTGCAGTGATTAACACTTTCAGTGCCCAGTGTATCAGCAAGTTTTGTGCTTGTGTAACTCTCAGCCATTACATTTGTATTTCACTGAAGTTTGTACAGTACAGGTGACGTTATGGTCCAGCACTGGGCAGTTATTTTAAAAGGACACTTTGAAGTTATCTTGATGAGAAGGAAGCATTTACCCGTGTTTTACTAGCCATAAGGGAAAGGCAGTTGGCCTAGATCTCAAGTTTCACAGGCTGTCAAGGTTCCTTCCCCACTCTGAACTCTAGGGTACAGATGTGGGGACCTGCATGAAAACCCCCCTAAGCTTATTTCTACCAGTTTAGGTTAAAACTTTCCCAAGGTACAAATTATTTTACCTTTTGTCCCTGGACCTTATTGCTGCCACCACCAAGTGTCTTACAAATATAACAGGGAAAGAGCCCACTTGGAAACGTCCTTCCCCCCAAAATCCCCCCAAGCCCTACACCCCCTTTTCCTGGGGAAGGGTTGATAAAAATCCTCACCAATTTGCATAGGTAAACACAGACCCAAATCCTTGTATCTTAAGAACAATGAAAAAAGCAATCAGGTTCTTAAAAGAAGAATTTTAATTAAAGAAAAAGTAAAAGAATCACCTCTGTAAAATCAGGATGGTAAATACCTTACAGGGTAATCAGATTCAAAACATAGAGAATCCCTCTAGGCAAAACCTTAAGTTACAAAAAGACACAAAAACAGGAATATACATTCCATTCAGCACAGCTTATTTTATCAAAAAGAAAAGGAGTACTTGTGGCACCTTAGAGACTAACCAATTTATTTGAGCATGAGCTTTCGTGAGCTACAGCTCACTTCATCGGATGCATACCGTGGAAACTGCAGCAGACTTTATATACACACAGAGAATATGAAACAATACCTCCTCCCACCCCACTGTCCTGCTAGTAAATAGCTTATCTAAAGTGATCATCAGGTTGGGCCATTTCCAGCACAAATCCAGGTTTTCTCAGCCTCCACCCCCCCACACAAATTCACTCTCCTGCTGGTGATAGCCCATCCAAAGTGACAACTCTTTACACAATGTGCATGATAATCAAGTTGGGCCATTTCCTGCACAAATCCAGGTTCTCTCACCCCCTCACCCCGCTCCCAAAAACCACACACACAAACTCACTATCCTGCTGGTAATAGCTCATCCAAAGTGAAATGGCCTACCTTGATTATCATGCACATTGTAGGGAGAGTGGTCACTTAAGGGCTTGGGGGGATTTTGGGGGGAAGGACGTTTCCAAGTGGGCTCTTTCCCTGTTATATTTGTAAGACACTTGGTGGTGGTAGCAATAAGGTCCAGGGACAAAAGGTAAAATAATTTGTACCTTGGGAAAGTTTTAACCTAAACTGGTAGAAATAAGCTTAGGGGGGTTTTCATGCAGGTCCCTTAATTTTTCAAAGTTTACCCTTTTGAAATTAAGGACCCTAGCTGAAGTTCTATTTTTGTTTATCCTTCCATTTAGTTTAAACTGAATTAGCTCATGATCATTGAAACTAAGATTGTCCTCTACAACCAGTTCTTTCATGAGGTCCTCACTACTCACCAATACCAAATCTAAAATGGCATCACCTCTTGTTGGTTTGATGACTATTTCATGAAGAAATCTGTCAGCTATCACATCCTGGAAAATCTGGGCTCTATTATTATTACTAGCACTGATCCTCCAAACTATATCTGGGAGGTTAAAGTCTCCCATAATCACACAATTCCCGGTAGTATTTATTTCATTAAAAACATGAAAGAGGTCACTATCTAAATCAGATCCGGGGATCTGTGGCATACCCCAAGCACTATCTGAAGGGAACCTCTGGTAGCTTTCTTCCCCAAAGTGATTTTGACCCAAACAAACTCTGCCTTTTCCATTCCATCACTTCTAATTTCTTTACAGTCTATCTTATCATTAATACACAATGCTACTCCATCACCTCTGCCTTTATTTCTGTCTTTCCTGAACAGCACACACCCTTCAATACCCGTACTCCAGTCTTGACTGCTATCACACCACATTTCTGTTATCCCTAGACTATCTGGTTTCACTTCCTACACCAATAGTTCTAGTTCCTCCATTTTGTTACCCAGCCTCCTTGCATTGGTGTACAAACATCTTAGTTGTTTCTGCTTGGCTTTGCCCAGATTCCTCCTATTGGGTACAGGCATTCTACTACCAGCATCATCTACCTGATTGTTAGCTTCATTGGTACTGTCACTATCTTTCCTCTTAATATCAATTCCCCTACCCACTGCTGTTCCTTTCTCCACTGCTGTATCCTCTCTTTCTTGATTCTCACCAGCTCGGTGTTAGAATCAGGCAGAGAGATTACATGAGCATCTCCCAGCTGTCTCCTCTGAGTTCCTAGTTTAAAGCTCTTTTAATCAGTTGTGCCAACCTCTATTCCAGAAGTCTATTTCCCTCCCTGCTCAGGTAGAGTCCAACCCATGAGAACAGTCCTCTGTCCATGAATGCCTCCCAGTGGTCAAATGTGTCAAAGCCCTCCTTAGAAAACCACTGCCTGAGCCATCTGTTGATCATCATAATCTTGTCTTGCCTTCGTTCTCCTTCTCTAGGGACAGGTAAAATCCCACTGAAGATCACCTGAGCCTCCAATTCCTTAAGCATCTTCCCCAGCCTGACATAGTCTCCCTTGAGGCATTCCAGTGAGAATCTAGCTATATCATTTGTTCCCACATGAAGCACAATCAGTAGATTCTTTCCTGCTCATATTAGGATCCTCTATGAGTCTATGAACTTACTTGCGCTTTATTTGTCTTTGTCAACATTTGTATCCTTTGTCATGCTAAAAAAGATTATTAAAGTGAATTGACCCTAGGTCAGATGTGGAGTGAGGCAGTTTTCAAATCATTTTCATGGAAAGATTACAAATATTTTATTCTGTGGATTTGAAAAGTGAAAGTAGAAGACTGAAAAGCTGAAAAGGTCCTTTAACTTGCAAACTGAGGGAAGGCAGAATGCAAGTGAATAAAGACATGTCCAAAAAGGGTCAATACAGTCTCTCTTTTCTCCCTGAAAAAAATAATATTTTTGTTCACATAAGCTGCATGTTTATGTCACTATTATTTTCTAAAAATGAGGAGTACTTGTGGCACCTTAGAGACTAACACATTTATTTGAGCATAAGCTTTCATGGGCTAAAACCCATCATGCATCCGATTAAGTGGGTTTTAGCCCACAAAAACTTATGCTCTAATAAATGTGTTAGTCTCTAAGGTGCCACAAGTACTCCTCATTCTTTTTGCGGATACAGACTAACACGGCTGCCACTCTGAACCCTATTATTTTCTAAGTTCACCTTAGTAAAAACTAACTGATTCTGTCTTGGTGCAATGAGAAATAATTGAGCAGGATAAGGTGAAACTGAATGAACAATGGCCTTTCTTACTATAGAGCCCATTGCTGAGATAGGCGGGAAGAGAACTGGTATGGTATATCTGATTGAGGCAATTTCCTGGATGATAGCTTTTCCCCTAAGATCTAAGGACTAATGGTGTAATAAGCAACTCACAGGAGACCCACTAATTTAAGCCCTAAAATGAAGCCCTCTGTGGTGAGCCAACAGTATATTTCATGCGCAAGTCGTGCCACTGAAATGTTTAATGTTCCTCAGGAGAGCAATAGACCAGTGACAAGAAAAGTAAACAAGAGCTGGGGATGAAGATGTCCTTGAACTGAAAGTGCTTTCTTTAAGGATCCCAGAAGAGTGAGCAAGAGAGAGAGAGAGAAATGTGAAGCTTGATTGCTTTAAAGTAGGCAACATTTCTGATGTATTGAAGGTAAGTATTTGTACTTTTAGTTCAAATCGCATCTCCATGTATTTGTGAGGACTCTGACTTCAGTTCACAGTGTATAGATGCATGATGCGCTCTCATATTTGATGGGGAAAATATGTCCATCAGACATGCTAACAAATAGTTTAATAAAAGACTTTTACTATTGTATATTGTACTAAAAGAAGGGTATTTGAAACTTTTTTCCTACAAAAATACTATGTATTTCATTGCCGATTTTAAATGTGATGGACTGTTAAAGATGGAGTTGAACCCCTGGGTAGTGATGAATGTAGTGGTAAATCAGATCCCTTTGGAAATCAGATAGGACGTCTTAAATTTAAAAACAAGTTGAAGTCAGAAGAAGCTGCAGGTGCTCAACAACTCTGAAACTCAGGCCCACATTGTCTTGAGTTGGACAGCCAAAAAATTAAGATAAACATCCCACTAGCTTCTACAGGCCCTGTAAATAAAACTAAATCAATATAGGTCCTGGCATATGGTGGGCTCCCATGCACCATACACACAGGGCTAGTGAAGAAGAATCTTTTACTAGAAATGGCTGGGAGGAAAGGATGCAAATAGATCCCATAGGCACAAAGGATACAACTATTGATTCAACTCTTCACCCTGAATGCTTTTGCAGCCCCTACAGCATCATCCCCTCACTTGGCTGGCTCCCAGCATCTAGGGCGCATCTTTGGCCACAACACCACTTTACTAGTTGCTTCTCCTTTAAGCATTCTGGAAGAAATGGCCTTTCTTGGGCTCTCTGAATCCAACTCACAAGCACTCTTGGGTCCCTGCAGACCTCATTATACTTGCTCTCCCTGGTGCTGGGCCATACTACACCTTTATCCACAGCACTTACTTGGCTGTAGTATTCTCTTGCCTCCCCCACTGTAACTTCTGAGATGATGCTCTAGCCAAGGCACAACCATGATACACTTTCACAAGACCACCTATCTTTAGCCACCACAAGCTTGTCCCCAGCAACTCCTGGCCTTGTAGGATAATATCCCAGTCCTGCCAATCCTCTTTATCCCTTTGGCTCACAACTGTGTCTTACAGCCTGCCTCTCAAGCTATATTCCCTTTGGTCCAGTCTCTTCCAACTCCCAGCTCTTCTACAGCTCCGGAGAGTACTCTTGCTACCCTCAGGGATGTTGGCCTTCTTGGCTGCAAGTCAGGGTCTAAGATGTAGGCCAGAGTCCACTTCCAATTTACTGGATATCTGCTCACCCAGCTCTTCAATAACAAGGAGCTTTCTTTACTTAGCATACCCAATACTGACCTGTCGTCAAAACATGGTTCCCAGATCACCTCTAGTTGCTGAGAGGAGGAGGCCAACAAACCCACTGCACAGTCTTTCACACAAACACAAGTTTTAAATAGGACTAGTCAGAAATTTTCCATCTGCAAATGTAGTTTATGCAAAATCAGCATTTTCCAACAGGGAAATGTGGCCACAAATTTTAGATTTTTCACCAGGAAACTTACAATGTCCACATCAAAATTATTCAGAATTTCCAGTCTATTAAAAAATTTGAAATTTCATCTTTTTGGGGATGAAAACAAATGTTGAAATACCAGAATTTCCTATGGGATGGAAATTCTGAATTTCACTCAGCTCTAGTTTTAAGGTTGGAACTGGCAATCCTTTCTAAAATTAAGTCATTGATTGCTAGTTCCTGGCAGCTCTAGCACAGTCTTTATTTCCCAACTCAGGATGTTTTTTAAAGAGTGTCAAAAGTAGCCTACACTATTACTTTCAATTACAGTCTAATAATTTACAAAATTACATAGCATCATACCTGCAATATGTCAGTCAGGCTTCATTATATTGCAGTGAGGTTTGATTTAACACAGTCATTATAGCATCTGTAAAAGGTTTGTGGGGGGGAAGTGTTCCTACAAATGTATCACTTTTGACTATTTTAGACTAATATAATCAGCTACAGAGGAACTACAGCATATAACAGAGCACTGAGCCTATGTAAGAGTTAGACTTTGTCACTTCCATTGTTAATTTGCAAAATTAGTGTTTTAGGCCCCAAACCAGTCATGAGATGTGCACAGGCAGCCTCTGAGGGTATGTCTACATTGCAGTTAGACACCCGCATACTGAAGCTTGCAGGGCATGAGCTAAGGGGCTGTTTAATTGCAGTGTAGATATTTGTTCAGTCTCAGACTGCAGCCTGAGCTCTAGGACCCTTCCATCTTGCAGGCTCCTAAAGTCTGGTCTCCAGCCTGAGCCCGAACATCTACACCACAATTAAACAGCCTCTTAACCCAAGCCAATGTGAGCCCGAGTCAGCTGTCATGAATCAGTTGCGGGTTTTTAATTGCAGTGTAGATATGCCCTGAATCAGTATAGGACCCTAGTGATGTCAATTGTTCCTTGCACAGGAGCAAGGATCCACCTGCCTGCATCTTAACTACGGTTTTTAAAAGTGCTCCGTGTTAGCCTATCTTTCTTCCCATTGAAGTGAAAGGGAGTTTTCAATGGGAACAGAATTAAGCCAACACTCAGAACTGTCAAAAAATCCCACCCTTCATTGCAGGAACAGGGCCTTAGGTTGTAAGCCCTTTGGGGCGAGTAGTGTCTTCAGTTTCTGTTTCATGGTGCAGCAAGTGCTGCATGTTAAACAAACAATAAATAATCATTCTGTGTTGCTGAAGGCAGTTTTCAGGATTTTTTTTTCTGAGTCATGTGCCAATGGAGCAAGATGATGCACAGCATATATCTGTGGGGCCATTCAAATTCTCTATCAGACACATGCAATAGGCCAGTGGCATCTAAAAGGTTAACTAAGGAGGATGATAGGGAGAAAGATGATGTGCATGTGGGTGGAATTATAGAAGGAGCAAATATAAGGGGAAAATGAATCATGGTATTGATGTCTGGGAGAAACAACATTATGACTATATGGATTTAATGACTGTTGATATCTAGTTCAGTGACAGGTACTCTTATCCACAGAGACAAAGTACACACTGTGCTTAGAGGAGACCTGGAGGCAATCCTTCAGCCCAAATCCCATGATAGGATAATGTGCTATGGCTCTTTTATGCTGGAGGTGGCATCTTTTCCAGATCCTTTCTGAGTATGTCAGTCGATGATAACAGCATAATTTGCCTTAGAAATGTTAATTCCCCTCCCCTCTTTTCCTTACAAAGAAGAAAAAGCATGAATATTTCCTTTGAGCTGTCCTGAATAAATACTTTAAGAATATTAAAAAGGAGAAGTGAATTAACTGAATTCCAAACCCTGTAGATTACTTTGTTAGTTTAAAAGGAGGAATGTTGCAACCTTCAGTGCTCACGCTGTGTAATGGACAGCCATCATCGGCATTAAAAATATGTAATATCTAGCTATAGCTATAGCTCGATATATATATTCTGCTAGAACAAGGTCTGCCTTTTTTTCCCCTTTCACGCAGAAAATTTAGCAGGGGTCAGGTAAAGCAATTTTGTGACATCATGGTTGTACTACAGGAACTCCCGGGTGTCATTAGCTGTTGCACTTTGTTTCCTCATATTTTATATTCAGAATGCATTAGCATTTGCTTGTTTTGAAGTTCTCCAGGGTATTCTACAACCAAGTTGCCTGGTAGCAGAACAATATGGGTTCCTCAGATATGCAAGTGACTAATTTTCCATCAATCAGAGATGAGGCTTAAATAAATAAAGGTTCTTCATGGGGCTGCTGGGCCTAATGATAAGCAATTATATAAAGTCAAATTAAGGCAGTTCTTTGTGTGGGTCCTGTGAAATTGGTTAAGCAAAAAGAATAACTGCACCATTTCAGTGATTCATCCTATTGCTCATTTCAGTAGGAGCATTATCTCAGCTAACTGATGCAATTAATATGAAAATGAGGAAATCATTGTTTAAGGAGATGAGGGGAAAGAGGGGGTCTTAATGCGGCAGCAGTGAAGAATAAGAGTCACAGGGATAAAAATGTTCATAGGTCAATGGTAATGTAATGCATTTAGCACACTTTCAAAGCTTAACTTGCATAGTAATACATATCCATTAAATTTTCATTATGATGACCTGTGTCCAACACAATTCAATTTTCCTGAATCTTAATGATAAAAAGTTAATTATGCTAAGGTGAAAACCTTTTGTACTTGGTCTTAAAATAAAACACTGAAAGGGCATTGAGACTATCTTTTAGATATGCCAGGTAGTTTCACTTATGCTTAGTTCAATATTTTATTAAGCATGACAAGATTTGAAGTTTGGCTTCTGTGTGCATTGCATATTTTTAATGTAGTCAGTAGCACTAAATAAGCCTTTGTCTGGACGTTTATGATTTAATGCTAGTAATTTTCCACTTACAGGCTTCAGTTACAGATCACATTGTCCCCGTTTATCTTGATTTTCTTGTTTAGTAACTAGAAAACCCACCCAAACTTGGGGAGTGGGAGGAGGAGCTGTCTTTTCCCTTTAAATGCTCCATATATATTCCAGCTTTTGTTCCGATGATCTGACTTTGTAGCCAATGACTCTTAACTCAGTATATTACAAGCTCTACAACAGCTGTTTCTTGTCATTACCTGATTTCACGTCTCACAGCAGCTACAGGTGGAAGATAAGTGTCTGTGTGCAGCTGAGCCTTATGCCATTTGTGTCCATTTATCCCACATTCTAAGAAAATGGCAATACTTTAACATATTCATCTTTTATGCACTGTTTGGTAATGTTCTGAGACATTCTTCAGATTAAACAAAGGGCGTGGGGATATGCAGTATTCAGGGACTGGTAGATTTATTGTCCCAGAAAACAGATTACAGTCCTTATTGTCGAGCAAAGAAGAGGACGATGGGCCTTAGTCTCATTTACACTGAGGCAACTTTATACCACTCTGGCAGGATATAGGTGTTTTAAAGTAGGAATATATTACATTTATATCCTCTTTAGGGTCCTTTACACCAACATTAGAGTAGGGTAAAGGGACTGTCATGTAAATGAGACCCAGGCCCACAGGTGTTGCACTACAATGTATTTTTTTATCCTTCAATATGTGCATTTACACTATATCTGTTTCAGCACATTACTGGTGCTGTTTATGGACATGATCCAGCAAGGTACTTAGTGCTTCTTGTGAGCTACTGAGCTTTCTTAACTCCTATAAATTCAATGGGAATTAAAGGAAGAACCAAGGTCCAGATTTTTAAAGGTATTTAGGTGCCTCTAGATGCAGATAGGCACCCCATGGAATTGTTAAAGCACCTAACTCCCATTGAAATTAGTGTTTTCCTCCTGAACACCCATCTGCTTCTTTAAGAGCCTAAATACCTTTTAAACACTTTGCAAGATCAGGCCCTTTGTGAATATTTTGCAAACCATTATTTTATGTTGCAGAAGTAAGGGAACAATGCTGAGAAGTGTGTGAACAGTAATGTTTACCTTTAGTGTCTTCGCTCATGGAAAAGTCTTATAGAATTTAATAGGAATCAAACCAACAGGATTCTATAGAAATTGCTATAAACCCCATAGAATTTAATAGACTGTAAGATCCCTGCCCTATAATTCTATAAGTTGGTGTAAACATTTTATGAAAATGTTGGCATTGTCTCAAATTCTACCAGATTTTTCCATTTTTCTATGTTCTGGGTCTTTAAATGGAGAGATCGATGGAGTGTCCTTGCTACAGAGACAGCTGCTGTTTTGTGTCAAGATGCAGCATGTTACAGAGTTCAGGCACACTATGTGCTCTCCCATGGAGATCTGACTTTTGTTCTTTGTTTTGTTGTTTTCTTAATGGAGAATAAAGGTAGCTCTGACTGAAAGCACATGGTTGCTCTTTGGGCATGGAAAAACATAGCAAATGGCTACTTAGGACTATAGTGAATAGACCTAGTAGGAGAAAAGCTTTATGTCATCTGTCTTACTTAAGAATGGCCTGTTCACCAAAAAAAGCATGGTTGTGTTTGATTTTGTCTATTTAATAAATGTCAGGTAAAGAATCCACAGGCAAAACAGAATGTGGCATTATTTTTAGAAAATGGTGAGTTTAGGTGGGGAGAGGGAAAAGAGGGTGTATTAACAGGGGCAGATTTTAATATGGGCCAATTTTCTCCAATAATAAATTGGGATTCTTTATGGAGGGTGAACTGAGAATCATTTTTAAAATCTTTACGTTGCACTAATGGCAAACAATTTAACAAGAATTGTAACATAAAATCTTCATGTGCAAAGCAACCAAAGGATTGTAGCTGGTATCTTTAATTTTTGTATTTACTGACTTTCATTTTTACTGTGCAACTTTAATGTTGCATTAAGCTTTTTATTGTAATTAATAATTGATGTATTTGGGCACTATCACAATACAATAAGGATCAGAGCCCCATTCTGCTGGGCAGCATATAAACTCATAGGGAAATGCAGAGAAGGTTGAGGGGTGACTTGACTGCAGTCTATAAATATCTACTTGGGAAACTAATATGTAAAAATGGTATCTTCAGTCTAGCAGAAAAAGGTATGATATGATCCAATGGCTGGAAGTAGAAGCTAGACAAATTCAGACTGGAAATAAGGTGTACATTTTTGACAGTGAGGGTAATTAACCATTGGAACAATTTACCAATCGTCTTGATAGATTCTGACAATTTTTAAATCAAGATTGAATGTTTTTCTAAGAGATAATTGTACAGATGCTCTATTGAGACTCAAGTCTTTTTGCTGCAAAAACAATAGTCTGTTTTCTCAAGAGGCTGTAGTGAGGCAGAGTGGCCTATCTCAGAGGGGGAAAAACCACCCTCCCCCTGACCCCTGGCGGGTTGGGCAGGGCCAGGTCTGCCCCTTGAGCCAGAAGCAGAGGGACAAAACAGGAAGTATAAGAGCTCAGATGAGAAAGAGCCAGGGAAGAAGTCGGACACTTCTGCCTTGCATCTGGCTCCTAAGCCGGGGACTGAGCTGTATCAACTGAGAGGAGCTGCCGCCAGGCGAATACCCCAAGAGTTGGATACAGACTACTATTGTTTTGCCCCACCCGGAGGGCTTGAGCCTGACTGTGGTGGTCATCTGCCTCAGGCAGGGAGCTGGGCTAAAGACAGTCAATTACCCTGTCCCGAGGCGCTAGGGTCCTAGACTTTTAACGGACTTACCATGCTAATTCCCTGTTGATCAGCACTGAGCTGCTAGGTGGCGTAGTGGCCTCCCTCTGCCACTGGCAGGGAGGAACCATTCAAAGCCACTACAGAGGCTTAAAAATATATTCTCTCTCCCCCCAACACCAAGTCCCCTTGAAACAATGCCAGCTTCAGTGCCCCATTTTTCTGTTTGTCCCACAACTTTCTTTGTGCCTTTTCTCCATGCCACACCTTATGCATAAAACACTCTTCCTGAGTTGGTCCACAAGGCCACTACCCTTCTTAAGACCCCCTTCTACCAGAAGTGCCACAAGAAACTGTTGAACTAAGACATTTATTTAAGCGAGCAACTACAAATTTGAATTTATTTAAGCCAGCAACAACAAAACGTCCTTCGCCATCCTCCTGTGCACTCGCTTCACTGAGCACCATGTGATCATGTTGATATTACTCCTTTTCTTCCATCCTACCCATTCCCTGCTGTCTTGTTCCATGTGGGCTCCTCTAAGGCACAAACTTTAATAATTCCTTACATTTCGGGGCTGATAGACCTTGTAGGCTCCAAGCAAACCCATAGGAAGACCCTGCGGGCTGTGTTTTATGTTACTCCAACAAACAAAACGCAACAGGGGTCACCCAGCCTATAGATTCCTACTGAAAAATTCAGCTGTGGAGCCATGTTCACAACATGTTTCAAACACCCACAAATTTTAGGAGGCAGATCCACAGTCTTGGGTCAGGCCTATCTCGGTTATAAATGTTGTCAGCGAACTAGAGATGAATGGTCTGTATCCATTGCCAATCACCTGAGCTGGCCAACTCCCCTCTAGGAATGTTTATATTCTATCTTTCCCAAGGTCTCAGGTCACTAACATCCACTCCTGAAAATCAAAGCATTTTCAGCTGGAATTTCTTACGGGTACTCTCCATGTCATAAATAGATAAATTGTGCTTCTAATAAAACCAGCCTAATTACTGAAGTCTTAGATAACCAACTTAAACAACTGAATGGCATATATCCGTCCCACAATTCCCATTTACACACATCCCAAATCCTTTCTTTTGACAAGAACAAATCCCCTTGCAGCAATGAGTCTGCCTGAAATTTAAATAAACAGCTTACTAGTTTGCTAGCCTGAATTTTGCTGGATATGCATAAAAAGAATGTGAAAGGTTATTTTTGTGCTACAGATCATGTCCATTAAACATATCAACAGAGTGGAGGCTATAACTATGGAAAAACTTTACTGCTGCTAGAGGCAACGGGTCTTATTCTGATCTCACTGACAGCAGTATTAAATTGGTGTATCTCCCATGGCTCTTGTGCAGCTGTTGCTGATTTACATTGGTGTAAGTGACATCAAATCAGGCCAAGTATAACCCTGAATTCCAGGAGATCAATGCAATACAGATTTTTACAAGCCTAAATTTCTGTGATAGTAAAAGACATCAATTTACACAAGCTCGGGCTAAGGATAAACCTTTCCCTCCCCTTACCTTCACAGGTTATGATCAGAGGAGTCGAAATGAGGATTTGGAGTGTGAAGACTAAGGTCAAAGAGGACAGCAAAAGATCAAATGAGAGCCTGGGAGCTGAATGAGGAAATAATCTTAAAGCTGAAAAATGCAGAGTGGCCAGAAGTTTGTCTACTGATTTATGTAGAGACTCAAGAAAACAGAAGATTAATTAAGATTATATTAATTAATAATGAGGTCAAATTGACATAACAAATCAGAATGTGCACAATATTTTGTATTGTAAATTAAACTTGTTTCAATTTTACTATTTCAAAGTTGCAATATATATTGTACTTCAGATAATATAAGACAAATTTATATTTATTGTTGTTTGACAAGGGGCTCACTAAAAGTAGTTTAAAAATAATCTTACTTTATAGACTTGCTCCAGCTTCTCTCTTTCCTCTCTTTGACTATTTCTGTGTCTGGTTCTTCTTTTCTAGCACTGTCCTCCTGACTGTCCGTTCTCAAAAATCTGATCAATTTTGGTGCAAGAGCCTTCTGCCCTGCAATTTCTGCCATTTGACATATGGCCTTTCTGCATTTCTCTGCTTCAGCACTTTTCAAATCTCAGGTTAAAACATGGAGGGCTAGATTCTCAGATGGCATAAATCAATGTAACTGTTTTGGCATCAGTGGAGCTATGCCAACTGAAAATCCTGCCCATATTTTCTCCATTATTTATGCCTTTTTATTTCTTCCTTCCTCAGCCATTTTTTAAATTTAGTCATTGTTTAATTCTGTAAAGCACTGGGGGGGGGGGCATTCTTTGTATGAAATACACAGTAGAAAGTAAGTTATGATAAAGACTCATGTCATGACAAAGATTATAGTAGATAATGTTCAGAAGTCTACTACTGTAACATAATCACAACTCCCCTGTGTTGGCAGCAGGAGGTCCAGCTTTCTGAGGAGTGGAATGACATGGGATACATGGGAGAGCAGAAGCCAAAGGAAAGTATTTTTGAGAATTCTGGCTTTCATACACATCTTGGAGCACCCTTTCTGGCCAATCCATAGAGTGGGATTGAGGGCCTGTGCCCCACCATTCTACTTTACAAGTTAATATCCACTATACATGGCAGATCGGGGGGAAGAGGTATCTCAAAACAAGAAAAGGCAATAAACTTGCAATCAGATGCTTGGGTTCTCCCACCAGTGGGGCTAGAGGGAGAGAGTTTGACATGAAGTCATCTGAACTCATTGAGTATGAGCCTCAAGCACAGTGGGAAAGATTTTCTGATCACCAATTCTGAACTTCCTGAAATAGTCTTATCTCTACTTGCTAGCTCCTGCTTCAACCTGTGCATTGCATTGCATTGCAGATATTGAAATCATCATTCTATTTTGACACACAAAGATGTTCTAATCAATATTTCTGGAAATGTCATTTGACTTTTCACTTGGACGAAAGGTGACGCTGACATTCTACTTTTCCTGTGTTTCCCTGGAGAACATTTAATCTCTGCAGCCTTGTAGATATTTAAGGAACCATTCACAAGATAACATTGCCTTGTGACAGCCAGCAGGGACTTTCTTCCACAGGCAGCACTTTGCCTATAGGGACCATGGAAAAATCTGGATTCAGAGAGAAGAAGAAGAAAGGAAGAGCACATTTTTACTGTTTGTTAATATCACACATACATAATGATATATTACTATTTCAGCCAGTTGGGAAAAGACTGTTGGAGTCTTGTAAATGGAATGACCACGGTCTATTAATCTGACAATGAGAGATTATGGCAGTAAAAGGGCATGAAGAAGATTTACATGTTGTTAAACTCAGACCAGCCTCAGGCAGCAGTACTGGGGACTTGGACTGGGGTTCACTCTGTGTGTCTCACTCCTTTGGCAGGTTGAGGGAATGTACTCTGTTGATGGCAGTCAGACTCTGGAATCGACCAAGCTGACAAGCATTTACTAATCCAAAGCCTCTGATTGGCTATATCTGAGTAGCAATGGCATTGGCTTTAGAGGACACTGCTTGCTTGCAAAGCAATATGAAGAGAGACAGAGGTTAAATGGCTGAGATCAATGGGACCAAACTGGAGTGGCTTTTGTTGGTCAGGTGTGGGCACAGCAGAAAGAAATATTAATTAAACTCCTCCAGCTGGAAAATAACTATGAAACAGCAAATGAATTTGTGCACTTCATGACTGAGTGAGCAAGACTTAATTCTCTAATTATTATCCCATTCTACCCACTGAGATAAATAGCAAGTTAGGAGAGATAATCAGGTACTAAAATATTGTGTCCTCTTGAATTTTGCCCTAATGTAGCAGTCAGTAATTGTTCCAAAATTGCTCTACCTTTGTGAAAGATTTGGGATAATACAATAGTTTTTGTTTTACACTTTTACATGTCAGTAGGAGATGAGGAAAAGCCTATTTAAAAAAAATCCTATAAACTGATCTTCATTGCTTACTCAAGCAACAGAATAAAAGTAATGCATAACTATTGCACAAGTCTGATTTTACAAGCGATTCTGCATCATATTATTCTCAATAGTCACATTACACTGTCTCCTCTCTTCTAATTTAATATAGATGCTGCTAATACCACCCAGATGTCTCCATGAATTCACAACCTTTAGTTATGTCAACTGCATATTGTGTTAGGATTGATCAAAAAATTCTCTAGTTTAGCATTGAAGCTTTTGTGTACATAGCTACTTTTTCAGCAGAAAAGAGTTTTGATTTATGCAATATGGAAAAAGGAAAGGATAGCAATATGATAACTTTTAAAAAATTCTAACTGCAGTCAGGTCATGCATTACTTATTCCATGCTACTAAAGAAAAAAAAATGTCTAAAAGCCAAACAACATGTCAATCACTTTTTAAAGCACTACAAGATGAAGCTCTTCAGTCATTCAGTATTTGCATCTGATGGGAGAAGAATTGCTATCCATATTGAAAGAAAAAGCACTGGAAGATTGTTAAGGGGGTAGTGAAAACTAATCAGTTACTCCTTTTTATGTTGTCCCATTATTCAGGAACAGTCATTCAATAACAAGGGTCAAACTAATGGCAGGTAAGCTTACCAGACGAAGAGGAAATGAAACTTCTTACAGCTTGTAGTCATCCTGTGGAGTTCACTACAGCAGGAGGCCAAAGAGACAAATAAGCTCGTAGAGTTGGATTTTGAAAAGGGTTGCATAATCCTGAGCAACAACATTTATAGTTATGATAGATAGCTTCCCAATAGGGAGTGTTAGAGTATGACAGTACGCTCAGTATGGATAGAATAAGAGAACTGTACTTTCAGGAAGTGTTTGAGGAGAGAGGACTGTATATGTGGAGGAAGGAGTAGAGCTGGAATGTTGCACTATCATGGTGGTCTCTTCCTGTGCTTGAACACTGAACATCTGCAATGATGAGTCCCATGGTAAAAGTTAACCACGGTGCTCATTGGTCTCCAAGTGGCATTTAAGGGGTTGGTTATGACCTATAAAATCCTAAATAGCCTGAGACCAGTCTACCTGAAGGATCACTTCTCTCCATGGGCCACACTGCCCTAGTCAGCAGGGCACCCAGGCTGGATCCCCTCTTTCTAAAAGAGGAGGCAGGAGGTGGCTAGCAGGGTGTTCTCCATGAAGATTCTGGAACTTGTTTCCCCCACCCCATTCTGAAATCGCTTTAATTTGGTGACTTTCTGGGCATGCTGCAAAAGACACCCATTTGATCAGGGTTTTGGAGCAGGTCTGGGATATGTGCCCTACACAATGAAGGGGTGGAATAAAGTTTCTGTAGGTAGTTTGCTGGCTGAGTTCCTGTTGCAATGATTACTTTAATGCTGCTGGGATTTTACTGTGTTATTAATGCTGTGCTAGGGGACTTAGAACCTTGGATAGGCCTCTTTTTAATTATTTTAAATCTAAATAAATAAGTAAATCCTTCAGGGCATAAGCTATTTAGTGCAGAGGTCAGCAGAGACTATTTCTTCCATGAACAACACTGCACAATTGTGCAGGTGCATTTTTTTTAACCCAGCTTTTTCTGAATTATTGGTTATTGGCCCCTGCTAGGGGACAAGACTCTGAAGTCTTTTGCTTGGCTTTTACTCAATCTTTACTCTGGCAAATGTCTACCATAACCAGGAATTTACCTGAATAAAGATAAAAACAAAGGCTGGGCCTCAGGATTTGCCTTAGAGATATATTGAATTTAGCAGATTAGTGGTCTAGTGTGTTAAATTCTATGTCCCTATGATGAACTTTAGAGTCTTGCTGGCTCATAATGAGCCTGATTCTGATTTTGCTTATGACCAGTGTAAAGCAGGAGTAACAACACTGAAATAAATGGAGCTACACCGGTCTAAGACCAGCGTGAGAGAAGAATCCACCCCATAGTTCTCCCTGCTATGCAATGGACATTGTCATGACTGGGATGTGGGCGGTCTGACGTAGTAGTCAGAACAGGAGTCAGGCCAGATCTGATACCAGGCAGTCTGAGTCAGGAGACAGGTTAGAGGGCAAATCAAAGTGTTAGGAGGCAAGCAGGATCAGGTTACGAGGAGATCAGCAGCAGGCAATTAGAAAGCTATCACAGAGGAAGCAGTCCGACATAGGGAGAATCCAGTTGCATGGACAACGTCCTGTTCCTGTGCTGGGTTTATATAGACGCTGTGAACCAATCAGGACCCCCATCATTCTACCAATTGGATTCCAGGACTGCAGCCCTCTGTTGGAGTTCAGCTCCTATTCTGACCAAAGGTAGCAGGTCACTGCTTGGCAGGTTGGAGCTTACTAGCTCCAAAGCGGCCTGTGTTCCAGCATTCAAAACCCATGATCTTTGACATCACCTCCTTGCCAAGGGCACCCTCAGAACCAAACTTTTCTGGGTGGCTCCTATGGAATATTTGTACAAGCACGGGGGCATGTACATTTTCCACAGTTTTCCAGATATGCTCCTCAGGACCATTACCATTCCAGTCAACCAGGTACCAGAGCCTGTCACATTTATGTTTAGGAGTTCAGGATTTCATAAACCATATATTCACGATGGCCCTGTGCCTGTACTGGTGAAGAAGGTGGCTAAGTCCTGTGAGGGAAAGAGTTTTCTGTGTAGGGTTTCAAAAGTGATACATGAAATACTGGGTGACTCTTCAGAGAGCAGGGTAGTTGTAGAATTCAGGGTAGCAGGTAACAATTCTTGAGTGTTATCTGATTAGGTACTGATTCAATGCATGGTAATCAAACATAGAATCAGAGACTGCCATCTTTCTTCTTGACAAAAAATACTGGTGCACCAGCCGGTGAGGCTGACTTGCGGATAAACCCTTGGGCCAGATTCTCCTGGACATACTCTCAGAGCACTGTCAGCTCAGGTTCTGACATGGCATAAATTCATCTGAAGGGTATTTTCGCTCCTGGCTGCAACTCTTTTAGGCAGTCATAGTCCCAATACAGAGGCAGAGGTAGTTTCCATTCTCTTCTTTTCAAAAAGATCAGCGTAGCCTTGATGTTTTGAGGGGAGTTCACATGTAGCTTCAAATGGTAATTTCTGCCTGGATAGTCGCTCCCATCTGAGCCTCCCGAGGTTTGGATGCTGGGACAAGAGCCCCTGGTCTCCCACAATGCGGTCTACAAAACTGTAATGGAAGATAGACTTCCTGTGCTTGCCACCAAATGAGCGGATCATGGAATGCCAGCCAGGAGATACCGAGGATTAGGGGAAAGTATTGCAAATGGATTACACCGAACTGTAACGTTGGTCTGTCCCTGAATCACAGTCTCCATGGGAGCTATTTCCTCTGTTACTTGATGTAAAGGTTTGGACTCACCCCTCCTGTGCCTCCTGCTGGTCATTGTCGGGAATGAGCTCATCTAGCCACTGGAGCGCCCTCTGCAGGCCAGTGACCAGCCTTACTGCTAGCCCCCATGTCCCTCCCAGGACCCAGTGCCCCTTTCTCTGGGGTGCTGCCCCCCTGGCAGTACCCCCCCACTCTCAGGTTCTGGGTGTCCCCACCCAGGGGAGCCCCCACCCTTTAACCCCACGTCGCCTCAGTCCGGGCTACTGCCAATCCCCACTTAGCCCCTTATATCGGGGGCAGACTGCAGTGTATTGGCCACTCATCACCGGCAAGGGGGTTTTGGACCTGCTGCCTCCGCCTACCCGTGGCCTGCCCCTCTGCAACCCTGCACCTATTTGGCCTGTAATCAGGCCTGCAGCCTGAGGCTTTCCAGGCCGGAGCTCCCAGCTCCTCTGGCCCTTCCCCAGCCCTGCTCCAATCTAGGTGTCCTGCTCAGCACCTTGCAGCCAGGCCCTTCTCAGTCTACAGGCAGAGGGAGACTGACTGGGCTCCTGGCTCACAGCCTCTTATAGAGGCCAGCTGGGCCTGATTGAGCTGGCCACAGCTATGGCTGCTCCCTTAGTCCGGCTGGGCTTTTCCCCACAGCCCCAGCCCTCTCCCTGGGCTGGCCTCAGCCCTGTCAGGGCCAGAGCGGGTAACCGCCCTGTTACACTTGACAGCTCCTATTCTGACCACAGTTAGCAAGTCAGTGGATGGCAGGTTGGAGCTTACTCGTGCCAAAGAGCCTTGTGTTCCAGAGTTTAAGACCTGGGTGCCTGACAGAGATACAGTAATATAAATACAGAAAATATAAAATTATTTCCCACTTTAGAATGTGAAGAGCAGTAAACATGGGCAGTGCCTGCTGCTGAGACACATACTGATTTTGATTGGACTGATTTCAACTTCCATAAAGCAAAGAGGGAATTAATACAATCCAGCAGTAGTGGAGATGGGTAAGTGCTGGTAAATATATGTACAGGTAATATTGCGCACTCATCTGCATAATTAGATGGTGGGATATTTTTAAACACTTCATTAAAATTAAGTCAGGTTAGTTGAGTCATTTGAAGGTATTTGGGCATCTGAGTGCTGATTTGAGCAAGCACATATGCAGACTTTGGTATCCTGTTAGGTGCCCAAAATTGAAAATTGGTCCCAGAGGGCTCCTCAGTTGGTAGTTCCATTGACTTTCATGGCTGTGTATCTGGCTTACAATTGCCAATGGATGCTGTGATAAAAGCCTTTCTTGGTTAATTAGGATTACAATGGATAACGTGAACATGTTATTTTAAATGTAAATTGTTCATTCCAAGTTTTCACACAGGAATTTTAAACTACGCTCCATGGAAAGTTAAAACGACAGCCCTAAACGCAATACTGTGCTGTTCAGCTGCACAAAAATAAATGAATATATTAGATAAAAATCAAATTCCTGCCTCAGTAATGATTGAAGTCCCCAAAATTGTTGAGGCTGTCAGTCATTTTGAGATAATAGGTTTTAATGATAAAACAGTTGGATGAATATGATATCAGTGTGAAAAGGTTGCTATCACTTCTCCAATTTATTGTTGCAGTGACAGATGTGTATTTCTGTTGTATGAAGAGTAACAGAAATATATAGTTCTTGCTGCTAGGATGAAACATACATTTTGCGGACGAAGGCAGTCATACAAAAAAACCTGGTCCTGCTGTTTCCTTAAAACTGAGTCATCATACAGATGGGTCGTTGTCTCTATGAATCACAGTCTACAGAGCTCAGCTGAATCACTTAATCTCTGCAGGCACTGTGCTGTTCTAACATCCAAATGGGCACCGTCTCAGAAGCATATGTTGAAATACAAATTCAGTCTCCATCCTATGCATATATATATATATATATATATATATGTATGTAACCCTTCTGCCTGTCAGAGTTGGCAGCAACAAGGGCCGGGTTCAGTATCTAGGGGATCCATTCCAATAACACAACGCAAACCCCTCCCCCCCCCCCACCCAGTGACCTGGGACAAATATATACCACCCCCGCTGGGCACCTCCAAGAGGCAATACTTCCCCTCTCGCAAGCACATAGTCCGAGTGTAGCAAAAAAGCCTTTTAATAACAGAGAGAAACAATGTGGCATTATGTTGGGGAAACACCACCAACAGGATTCATAACACAACCCACGAGCAAAACCCACCCCAAGATAATTGGGGCATGCCCTTTCCCTTTGGTTCTTGAGTCCAGCAACCCAAAATCACCCAAAGTCCCAAAAGTCCAACGACCCAAAAGTCTCTGTCCTTGGTCAGGGCAGCCCCAGAGTTCAAAAGTTTATCTGCAGAGTTTTACCTCCCAACCTGGGTGGAGATGGAGGGGGGGAGGGGGTTAAGGGGCACCTTACATGGTCCAAAGCTGATGGCCCCACCTCTCCATGGGGCTCCGCTCTAACAGCCACCCCATGAGCTGCTCTAGGCATCCGACAAACAGCTCTGCTCCACCAGCCGCTCCGCTCCGCTCGCCATCCCGCAAACTGCTCTGCTCCACCAGCCGCTCTGCTTGCCGTCCCGCAAACTGCAATGCTCTGCCAGCCATCCCGCAAACTGCTCCACCATATAGCTTCAGGCTCCCCCACTACTTAACACAACACTGAGTGATTTCAGCTCTTTTGTGATTTCAGCTTGCAGTAGGGGAGCCTCAGTGCTGGTGCACCATTAGCCCAAAGTGAATTCAGCTCAGCAGCCTGTAACTAAACTCCTAAGGGAATCAAAATTAGCTCTGATATTCTACAGTGGAGAGAGGAGGAAGTGCAATTAGCATGTAAGGCCCTCACCAGGGGGCCCATGCCACCAAGTATTAATACCTGTCCCCAGCCTCTCTCTATTCACAGAGTTTTGGAACCCATGTCCCTTGCCTAGCGAGTGCTACTTAGTTGATGGCGAGTCCCTCCATCATAACAAAAGGCCAAGTACAGTTCCAAGCATAGTTCCCATAATCAGGGTAATAACAATATATTCTTCCTGCCCCAATAACAGAGACACTGGGGATCCCACAGCAGCCAAAGTGACCATTTGGGCAGCTATGGCCTCATTCTAGGCAGGGTGGGTGTGCCTATGCAAATGAGATCAGCCCCTGAAGTTCTTTTCCACAACTTGTCACACCTCACGACCAGATGTCAGGGTGGAGCTCATCCTGATTCTGCTTACATCTATCTATCTATCTATATATATATATATATATATATATATACAGCTAGATTGTGAGCTGTCTGATTTTAGAGACTGTGCAGGAATTTTATTTGTCAGTATCAGTAGACATTCAAGACAGCCTAGCCAGCTTGCTTACACGTCAACCACCATAGATTAGTGATGGAAGAACAAATTCTGACAAAATACAAACTCCCTGAACTTTTGTCTATAAAAATCAAACTTTTGACCAACTTAATTTTTGTTATTTTCCATTTTGTTGTATCATGGGCCAGGAGAGAAAGTGATGAAATAGGAAGAAGCTGCTATAGTGATTCTTGTAGCTGGATAAGATTTAGGAAGTCTCAGCAATCTCATGCAGAGAGCCACTACGAAGGAGATTTCCAGCTCAGGTTTCCCGACACAAGAGTTTTGAATACTTTGGATCCACTTTGGATAAGCCTGTGAACTACTGTGTACAGCTCATCTGAACTGAGCATAGACTTTGATCCTTTTTGAAGCTTGTCAGCATAGATCCAGGTACAGTGTGGCCTTAAAATTGCCTTACAAAATTAAGAGTAATACAAAGTAGAATACAAAAGTTCACATTAATGTAACATTAAGGTTACAAATATTAATGCCCCCCAAAAAATCAGGAAATGCCAAAGTTGAGGTTAAATGCCATGAACTCTGCTCCTTGTGTATGTGGATTACAATAAAGGACTTTAATTTCCACTATATTACACTCCTGTTATGCCAATGACCTTCCATTGACATAAACCTAAAAGTACTACTGTGATGAGTCAAGCCCACAATCTGTAATTACAGGATCACATTTTCCCCAACCCCCCATCCCCACCTCAGTATATGGCTACTGCCAGTCATCACCTAGACCCTGTTCACTGGGGCAGACTGCAGCATACAAGCCACTCATCACAGGCAAGGAGGGTTTGGACCTGTGGCCTCTGCCTACTCTTGGGCTGCCCTGTTGCAACCCCAGTACCCTGTCTTAGGCTGTCTGCCAGGCCTGCAGCCTGGGGCTTTTCCAGCCTGGAGCCTCCCAGCTCCTCTAGCCTTCCCCAGCCCTGCTTCACCTCAGGTACCCTGGTATGCTCCCCAGCAGCCAGGCCTGTCTCTCTCCACAGCTAGAGGAGACTCTGTCTGAGCATCTGGGTCACAGCCCTTTTACAAGGGCCAGCTGTGGTCTGTTTGGGGCGTGGCACCAGCTGTGCCTACTTCCCCAATCAGCCTGGGAGCTACCTGCCCCCAGCACAGCCCTCTCCTGGGCTGTTTTAACATTTCTATGCAACTATTGGGCCATGCTGAATTGTGCTATGGTCTGCTCCCAGCAAATGTCATCTTCAACAGAAACATTTGCACTCAGTTACCTGAGTATTTTCTACCAGCCCAAGATTGTTAAAACAGAAAAATGAATCAAAAGAAAAGGAGGACTTGTGGCACCTTAGAGACTAACAAATTTATTTGAGCGTAAGCTTTCGTGAGCTACAGCTCACTTCAGCATCCGATGAAGTGAGCTGTAGCTCACGAAAGCTTATGCTCAAATAAATTTGTTAGTCTCTAAGGTGCCACAAGTCCTCCTTTTCTTTTTGCGAATACAGACTAACACAGCTGCTACTCTGAAACCTGAGAAAAATGAATGAAATTGTAATCAAAAGATTATTCAGAAGAACACCACAAAGCAACAAAGTCTTCTACAGCAGAATGAGGAGCTTTAGTCTTAAGTTTTCCATGTTGCAGTTTCAGGGTAACTGCACCTCTGACCCCCTCTCTGTGGTCTACCCATATAATGCCACATTAGGTCTCAGCTCCTTAGCCACCACTTCTTTCTGGGCAGGGACCTATGTCCCTCTGCCTCATGACCAGGGTTTAGGCTGCAACCCTCCCTTTCAATTTACTGTGATTATCCCAGCAGGTCTGACCTTAGTTCAGCACCTGCAGTTTGCTCTTTGTCAAGGGCTTGTTATTAAATCTCAGTGACCAACCAGATTTTCCAAAGCAGAATATGTTTATTTAAGGACAAAAGTCTTATAGAAAAAACATAAAACAATAAGAGATATCAGTAATACTAAACATACCAGAAGTTGCTCATTTTCCACATGGAAGGCATAGTAGGTCAAAGTCCATCCAGTCCTTCAGTGGTGTTTGCCTCACTACCTCCATTCGTCAAAGGCTCATGTCCATTTGTTAGATCAAAAAATGAAGGCCTCTCAGTCAGATTAAGCTTTTATACCAAAAATCTTTCTTTGTTCTCTTAGACTTCTGGGACCTGGTCTGAACCAGTTGATGCAATTCTCCAGAAATAACTACCCAACACACACTGGTTTACTTCCTAAAACTCATTTTGTGCCTTAGCTTTTCTGATTTTGTCCCTACATGCTAGTACTATTCTTTTGTACTCATCCTTAGCAGTTTGTCCTTGTATCCACTTTTTGTAGGATTCCTTCTTGTTTTCAGGTCATTAAAGAGTTCCTGATGCAGCCATATTGGCCTCTTACTATTCGTCCTACCTTTCCTTTGCATTGGGATAGTTTGCTGTTGTGCCTTTAATATTGACTCTTTGCGATACTGCCAGCCCTCCTGAACTACTTTTTCTCCTTGATTTTCTTCTCATGGGACCTTACCTACTAGTTCTCTGAATTTATTAAAGTCTTTTATTTTTTGAAATCCATTATCCTTATTGTACTGTTCTCTCTCCTTCTTTCCTTAGAATCATCACATTTATCATTTTTATTATCACTTTCAAACAAGTTGCCTTCTACTCACAGATTCACAACCAATTCCTCCTTGTTGGTCAGAATCAAGCCTAAAATGGCTGCCTCCCTGGTTACTTCCTTCACCTTCTGAAAAAAGAAATTGTTGCCACACATTCTAAAAACTTATTGGAGAGCGCATGTTTTGCTGTATTACTTTTCCAGCAGATACCTGTTTAGTTAAAGTCCCCCCTTACTACCTGCTCTTGTGATTTGGATATTTCTGTTGTTTGTTCTAGAAATGCATAATTCACTCCTCCTTCTGATTTTGTGGTCTATAGTAGGCCCCAATTATGATGTCACCACTGTTTTTTTCCCCCTTTTGTCTTCATCCAGAGACTTGCAGCTGGTCTGCCTCTCACCACAAATGTGTATGTTCTTAATGTATAATGCAACATCTCCTCCCTTTTTTCCCCAGCCTGCCATTCCCAAACAAGCTATATCCCTCTATACCAGTATTCCAGTCATGAGATTTGTCTCACTAAATCTCAGTGATACCAATTAAGTCATAATTTAGATTGTGTACTAAGACTTCCATTTCATCTTGTTCATTCCCCATACTCCTTGAATTTGTGTATAGATATTTAAGATGTTGAGCAGATTCCTCCACTGTATTTCCTCTTGTTTCTTCTGTGATCCTATTGTAATTAACCATTTCCCACCACAACTTCTAGCTCTCTGTCAAGGTCACCTTTTCTATACCTACCTGTGGGTTTTTGTCACCGGCCCTCTCTGAACCTAGTTTAAAGTTCTCCTCACTAGGTTGGTGAGTCAGTGCCTCTTCTTTGTCAGGTGTACCCCATCTCTTCCCAGCAGTCCTCCTTCATGGAACAACATCCCAAGATTGAGGAAAACAAAGCTCTCTCATTGATACCATCTGTGCAGCCATGCATTCATCTCCAGACTATGTACGTCCCAGCTAGGCCCCTACCTTCAACAAGGAGGATGAACAAGAACAGCCCTTGTGTCCCCAACTCCTTCACCTTCACGCCTAGAGCCCTCTAGTCACTTCTGATCTGCTTCTAGTCATACCTGGCAGTATCATCAGTGCCCACATAGATGAGCAGCATGGGCTAATGGTCAGAGGGATGGATGACCCTTGGCAATCTTTCCATAACATCTCAGGTGCAGGCTAGAAGCAGGTAGCACACCTCCTGGGACATCAGGTCAGGTAGGCAGATGGATGCCTCCATCCTCCTCAGAAGGGAGTTTCCAACCACCACTACCCTACGTCTCTTCCTCTTGGGAGTGGTGGCCATGATTCTCCCAGCACTGGGGGCAGGTGCCTCCTCTTCTTCAGCCATTGGGAGTGGCCAGTGAATGGACTGCAGTTTGCCACTGAGTCGAGCGGCTAGAATTGGAACTGCAGTTTGCCACTGAGACAAGTGGTTGGACTAAGGACTGTCGGTCCCTGAAAAGGGGAAAAGGACAGACTGGGACACCGCCAGAGAACTATGTCCAGAAGAGGACAACAAGGTCCAGGGAGTGACACGGGTCCAGGAGGTGGAGACAGATGAGATGACAGGCAAGACACCACCTGAGAAGGGCATACAGACAACCCCCAAGCTAATTCCCAGGATGGCCAGCAGGAGGTGCTGCTGTGGGTAGTCATGCCATGTGAGTGAGTACCTAAGATAGATAAATAGAAAATGATCTCAGCAGTTTGAGTGTAGCTAGTTAGCAGCAACAGCAGCTAAGGCTGCTTTTTCAATTATTGCTCTTCACAGAACAAGAATCAGGTGAATGGGTATGAGAGGATGACAAATTGTCAGTGGCATATAAACATACATACACACACACAAACAGCATGGATATAAGGGGATGGAAAGCTACACAGCCCAGACAGATAACCCTACCTTAGGAAATGCAATTGTATTTGACAAGATACGCATTTATATATGTTTAGATGGAGAGGAAACAGTGCTATGGATTCTTCTGGGTTTGACTATAAAAGAGAAAGTAGGTGGATAGGAGGGGAAATTTGGGAGCTCAAAAATACGCATTATTGTTCACTGCAATGCCACCATTCTGGTCCTGTGACAGGTTGCCAATGTTAGAAATGGCCAGGGTGTCCTATCAAGCCCAGTATCCTATCAAGCCCAGTGATTACCATCTTGACTTCACTCCTCAGGTAGAGCAATTTCTTATGATTGCTCTTCAACATTAACAAACTTGTTTCCAACTAGACATTCCCACTGAGAATTCTGAGATTTCAAAATTTAGTTTCATCCACAAATGGGACAAAAAGTCAAACTCTCTGAATTTTTTATGTAAGTCTGAAATGTTTCATTTTGATAAAGTAAAAAATGTTAATGTTACATATTGAAATTATTGTTTCAACTTTTATGTTCATATATTATATTATACATAATTGGCACATTGTATATTATAACACAAACATTGAAATATTGTTTCTACATTTATATTAAGGGAAACATTTTAAACTTATTGAAACCTTTCAGCCTTATCAAAACAAATTTTTTAGATAATTTCCCATCAAAAATTTTGATAAAATCTAAACAAATTGATTCAGTCAGATCAGGCATTTTCCAAAGAAAGCTGGAAAAAAATCTGACCAGATCTATTTCCAATCCTTGATTGTATATACTCAAAGAAGCTAACAGAATAAAAAACAAAGTCTGAGGATATTGCACAATGGCTGGTCCCACAGTAACTGGCTTCATGGATCTATGGACTGCCACATTTCTTACATGATGGCTCTTTTGCATTGGTGTGTGAAGTACAACAAAAATGAAAGCAATGGAAGAGAAAATTCTCTCACCAATGTGGCATGATTGCTGGACTGATATTCAGTCAAATTTGTGCATGCACAATTGCATGCGGACCTGGTGTATGCATAGTCTGAAATGTGTGCACATGTCAAGTGTATATTTGGTTGCATGGTCAGATGGATTACTATCTAGCATTAAATACACATAAAACCTCAGAGCTTGTTCATACACATGTGGTTCTACAATTTCATGCATAATTTTGGGCTGCAAACTCAGGCTCCTGTGAACGGAAAGAAGAGGGCAGTGTTGGATGAGTGGAGAGAGCAGGAAAGGGAGTAGAGTTCAATACAATCCATGCAATACCTAGATTAACCCATGAAGTGTTTTAAAAACAAGTGGTAAAATCCTGGCCTTAGTCCAGTCAATAGGAGTTTTGCTGCTGACTTCAGTGAGGCCAAGATTTCAACCCCGGAAGGCAATTTTAAACTGGATTGTGAAGTGAATAAGAAGCCAGTAGTTCTTCCACAAGGATGAGGCACATATGACTTTCTGCACATGCTGGAGTCCTGAGAACGTAGAATTGAGGAGGGCACAGAGAAAAAAATTGCAGTGATCAATGCACAAGAGTATAAAGGTATAAATGAGCCTTTCAGGAGTGGTGGAGATGGGACAGTTGTGACGATGAGCAATACTGAAGTGGTAATAGGTAGATCTGCATACACTGGAGATGTGTCACTAGAAGGAAAATTCAAGGTCAAGTGTGATCCCAAGATTTTGGGCAATAAAGGCAAATGAGAAGTCCAGGGCAGAGTGAGATAGAGATTGAATTGTGTTTTCGGACATCCAATTTAGAGAAACCACTTCTTCAGCTGAAAAAGTTGATTGATGCTTTTACTCATCCAAACCTTACCTGGAAACCAAGTGACAACAAAACAAATTAGCAGCTGACACTTTGTTTTGTGGGTTAGTTCCCATGTATTCGGCACCCAAAATATAAAATATTTACATTCATTTTCAACTTTGTTTCTTTTTACGCACTCAAACTAATTGAAGGAAAACAAAGCAATGAACAGAGTGGAAGAAAATAGACTAAAATTATTAACAGGCTAACAGCCTGGTTGTTGCCTAAGGGCCAAAAATGATTGATGGGTGACATGACAATCAGCAGACAAATCCTCATTACCATTGTAAATTCTGCTTCCCAAATAAATTAATCTCCTTGATATCACCACTTCATTCACCTTCTGCAGCAGCTACACTACTGCCTTTTGTTTTTGGCTTTGTTTGTTGAGTATGTATCATTAACACTAATCACAAGCTGAGAGGCTGTCACCATGGAATTAAAGATGGTGCTGGAGGAACATCATGGTAATGGGATCAGAGGTAAGGTCGGGGTTCTTACTGGCTAGTCTGGGTGCACAGTGAGAGGAAGCACTGCCCGTGCTGACATTCTTGTACCCCTGGCTGATGCATTCCCCAACACGCAGTCTTTAATGGTGATCTTTACCACAAGAATCATGGGAAACAAATACTGTTGCCTTCATAGAACAAACAAACTTTAAAAGAACATTAAGGCTGTAATGTAAACTTAAAAGTTTAAAAATGCCAGAATTAAGGCTACCCAGGCAAAATGTATTTTCCCTACTTATGTGTGCGCAGTATGACACTGGATTATGTGATCACATGCTATTTTTCCTCACGTAGGTGAGCATATGATTATAGACTGTAGCATAATGCACATGCGCAAAGCCGTAGCATTCAGCTTGCCGGAACAGCCTTAATTTTGTCTTTTCATAACTTTTGATTTCTTCACTTTGTAACCTTATTAATATTCTTTAAATGCAGGATAGGGGTTTTTTGGATTGTAAATAGATTAGCTAGGATAAACCCTGCAGAGGCAATTTCCAATCTGCTGTAAACTCCTTAAAGTCAACAGGCTTCCACCAGACATTAATTTGACCTGCATTTTGTTAAACTGTATAGATTTTTTTTTACTCTATTCCCATACAGTCTGGGAGGGGACTGATCCAAACTGGCTCTTATTAAAGCCCAGATTCCCTTCATTTTAAATTAAAGAAGTGAGGATGACTATCTAGATGCACGATTAATAAAAATTGCCTTCACTGCAAAACCTATGACGACCATGTTCAATATGTCTCTCTTTATTGATAAATTACCATATATTTCCAAGCATGCTATAATTAGATAATAGTCCAGAAGCTGTAAATCTAATTCAATATTTATTGATGTACTTCAGCTCTTTCTCCCATCCTGTGGGACTGCTGAAAAACCAAAGCATTATCTTTCTAATTTGGGAAGACTGCATACAGCATAGTCACAGAGGTCTGTCTGCTTTAAGGTACAGTACATTGTTTAATGCATTAACTGTACAGCTCATTCCATTTGTACAAGTTTTATTTCTTTACATTTTTAGCCTCCTTCATTTACTTTTCTGTTTAATTGTAACTGTAAGCTCACAAGGCTCTCACTGTGAGATCAGGAGCTAAATGAGAAGCTGCTTTTTTCGTTCCTCAGATATTGCCGGTTTAGCTCATGTTTTTCTTTTATCTGAGTTTAAGTTCAGCTCATCTATATACTCTTTGACTTGTTGAACCCACCTATATCATGGAGCAATCTCTGAGCACAGACTGGCCTTCTGAGGTTATCCAGAGATCCTGAACAAGAAGGCAGCAAACTATCTATCCCAGCTCAAAGGTCTTGATATCCTCCTTTATCTTGGGTCATTTGTGCTCAGTTTATGATAAATGCTGCAGTTTGCTCAAAGATTACATTTAGTGAATTAAAATTCCAGTGCTGGAATCCAGCTATTGCATTCTATATATCACTATGTAAAATTCAAGGGGGGGTGGGAGAGGATGAAACAAAAGGCATCAAATCCACTTTTGCTGGGAGGTGTAAAATGATCCAGCTATTCCACAATATACACTAAATTGGTAAACAGTGACATGCATAATTTTAAAGATTAAATTGAAATTTAACTAATCCCAGATTTATATGTTGCATCTGCCCATGAAGCAAGGCATGGGCGGTATTCAGCCCACAAAAAATGTTTCAGCTCATGTGCTCTTAATTCTTCATCCTTTCTGTAAAATCCACTGGCACACATTTTAATGTCTGGGATGGCTGGGGGGCAGGGAAGAGGGTTTTTGTTTTGTTTTTTGCTTGCCTCTATCCTAAACCAAACCTTATCCCCCAGATGCTTTCCAGTTAATTTAGGAACAGCTGCTTAACTGGTGTAAATTGATGCAGCTCCCATTGACGTCAATGGAGCTACACCAACGGTTATATACCAAGTGAAGAACTGGCAGTTACTCTATTTCCAATCCTTGATTGTATATACTCAAAGAAGCTAACAGAATAAAAAACAAAGTCTGAGGATATTGCACAATGGCTGGTCCCACAGTAACTGGCTTCATGGATCTATGGACTGCCACATTTCTTACATGATGGCTCTTTTGCACTGGTGTGTGAAGTACAACAAAAATGAAAGCAATGGAAGAGAAAATTCTCTCACCAATGTGGCATGATTGCTGGACTGATATTCAGTCAAATTTGTGCATGCACAATTGCATGCGGACCTGGTGTATGCATAGTCTGAAATGTGTGCACATGTCAAGTGTATATTTGGTTGCATGGTCAGATGGATTACTATCTAGCATTAAATACACATAAAACCTCAGAGCTTGTTCATACACACGTGGTTCTACAATTTCATGCACAATTTTGGGCTGCAAACTCAGGCTCCTGTGAACGGAAAGAAGAGGGCAGTGTTGGATGAGTGGAGAGAGCAGGAAAGGGAGTAGAGTTCAATACAATCCATGCAATACCTAGATTAACCCATGAAGTGTTTTAAAAACAAGTGGTAAAATCCTGGCCTTAGTCCAATCAATAGGAGTTTTGCTGCTGACTTCAGTGAGGCCAAGATTTCAACCCCGGAAGGCAATTTTAAACTGGATTGTGAAGTGAATAAGAAGCCAGTAGTTCTTCCACAAGGATGAGGCACATATGACTTTCTGCACATGCTGGAGTCCTGAGAACGTAGAATTGAGGAGGGCACAGAGAAAAAAATTGCAGTGATCAATGCACAAGAGTATAAAGGTATAAATGAGCCTTTCAGGAGTGGTGGAGATGGGACAGTTGTGACGATGAGCAATACTGAAGTGGTAATAGGTAGATCTGCATACACTGGAGATGTGTCACTAGAAGGAAAATTCAAGGTCAAGTGTGATCCCAAGATTTTGGGCAATAAAGGCAAATGAGAAGTCCAGGGCAGAGTGAGATAGAGATTGAATTGTGTTTTCGGACATCCAATTTAGAGAAACCACTTCTTCAGCTGAAAAAGTTGATTGATGCTTTTACTCATCCAAACCTTACCTGGAAACCAAGTGACAACAAAACAAATTAGCAGCTGACACTTTGTTTTGTGGGTTAGTTCCCATGTATTCGGCACTCAAAATATAAAATATTTACATTCATTTTCAACTTTGTTTCTTTTTACGTACTCAAACTAATTGAAGGAAAACAAAGCAATGAACAGAGTGGAAGAAAATAGACTAAAATTATTAACAGGCTAGCAGCCTGGTTGTTGCCTAAGGGCCAAACAAAAGTTCCTCCTCTGCCTTGGTGGGTCCTGCGCTTACTGGCAGATTTGCTCACCTCAGGGACTCACAGCAGCTCTCAGTTTGGCCACTTTTGTGGCTCAAATCTGCCGTTCACTCAGTTAGCCTCATCACTGGCCAGCATGGGGAAAAGGAAGAAGAACAATCCTCATAGTCTCTGCTGATCCACCTAGTGGATCGGGGTACAGGCCAGAGACCTTTCCCTCTGGTGGAACCCACAGTCCAGGTCAACTCCTCCAGTATCAAGTAGGGAGTTGGGGGAATGGAGAGATGGGGGGAATCCGGGCCCGCCCTCTACTCCGGGATCCAGCCCAGGGCCCTGTGGATTGCAGCTGTCTATAGTGGCTACTGTACCAGCTGCGTGATAGCTGCAACTCCCTGGGCTCCTCCCAACACCTTCTTCATTCTCACTACAGGACCTTCCTCCTGATGTCTGATAATGTTTGTACTTCTCTTTGTTCCAGTAGTACACCTTCTCACGCTCAGCTTCTTGCACCTTTGCTCCCAGTTCCTCGCACGCACACCACAAACTGAAGTGAACTCCTTTTTAAACCCAGGTGCCCTGATTAGTCTGCCTGTCTTAATTGATTCTGACAGCTTCTTGATTGGCTGCAGGTGTTCTAATCAGCCTGTCTGCCTTAATTGTTTCCAGAAAGTTCCTGATTGTTCTGGAACCTTCCCTGTTACCTTACCCAGGGAAAAGGGACGTACATAACCTGGGGCTAATATATCTGCCTTCTATCACTTTCCTGTAGCCGATGGAGTCTCCTGTGACTGTGGGACCTATTTCCAATCCTCCGTCCATTCATGTATCTGGGCAGAGTTCCTCTGGGCGGCGTCCACTGTCTCCCTTGACGCCTTTGAGGAACAGTGGGCACTGTCTGGGGTTCTCTGCTCCGTGTCCCCATCCGGTTCTCTTCGTTTGACCCTTTGACCACACTCCTGTCCCTGTTATTTCATTAGTTGTCCCCCGGATTTATTTGGTGTCCAGGTCCTGTGGATCCCCCTCTTAGGCTGGTGGGGGATCCTTTAGCACTTCCCGGATCCCAATAGGATCACTCTCCTGTAGCCATCTGGCCCAACCCAGTCACACTATGTATATTTTTACTTATGCATTAGGCTCATGTAATGACATGGTGTTCTTCCATAATAAGTTCCAAGGGAAATATCAAAAATATGGTTTGACGGAATTAGGTTCTTAAAAGTTATGATGCGTTGATATTTCCTTACAAAGGTAGATTCCAACATTTAATTTCTGAATGTCCAAGTTCCCTCTGATGATTATACAGAACTAGTTTTCATCTCTGATATGAGCGAAGAAACATGATTTTATTGATGTTTATAAAACCAAATATTTTGCTCCTTTATATGACAGAAAGCATGCCACAGACTTCAGGACAAAGCTCTGGCTTCCTTGGACAGTGTGGCTAGTGCAACAAAGCTCTGTCCTTGCCTCCGTGGGTCCCACGTTTCCTGGCAGATTTCACTAGCCTCAGAGGCTCACTGTGACCCTCCATGTAACCCTTCTTTCTCTAGAGACAAGGGTCACAGTCTACTGAGCCATTTTCATCATAAGCTGGCAAGGGAGGTGAGGAGAAGTTATCCTTCCTTGCACAGTCTCTGTTGTCTCCCAGTCTCAGTGATTAATCAGGGGGCAAAGGTGAGGAGCCCGGGCCCACCCTCTACTCCGGGCTCCAGCCATGGACCCTAATAGTATCAGCTATGGTAGCTGACCTTTTAGAAACGTGACATGTACCATTCCCTGGGCTACTTCTCCCACAGCAGCCCTCACTTCCTTAAGCTCCACTTCACCCTTACTTCAGGGCCTCCTTCCTTGTGCCTGATATGGTGTGTACTACTCAGCCTCTCCAACAGCACAACTTCCTCCCACAGCTCCTGACATGCACACCCACCTGACTAACTGGGAGGCTTTTAACTAGTTTCAGCCAGCCCCTGATTGGCTTCAGGTGTCCCAATCTACCTAGCCTTCTCCCTGTCTTCTGGAAAGTTCTTAATTGACCCCAGGTGTCTTAATTGACCTGGAGCAGCTTCCATTTCATTTAACCTGGTACCAGGGATTTGTTTAGCCTGGAGCTAATATATCTATCTCCCACTACTTTTCTATAGCCATCTGGCCTTGCCCCATCACACTAGCTTGCTACTATTTCATTTCTTGTCAATAATTTTTGTTTATTTAATTCACTTGTTATGTATCTTTCCAAGATTCGTAGCTTATTATCTGTTTGGACTTCTCATGTTTATGCCACCATCCAGCTTGAGTTCACTGGCTGGTTTATAGTAGGCCTGACAGTCTTCAAGGCCCTGTGATCATCTACCATCAAAGATCTTCGGTTCAGGTTCACTGATACTGTGCTGCCTTGTCCTGGTTTGCTCAGCAGTTTCTGCACAGAAGTACATGGTTCCTTAAGTTATGCAATGTCAGGAGCTGTCAGGGAATGTGATTATTGGTATTAATAGGAAGCTGCTGACAAGATGGCCATTGGCAGAAACAATCACCATTGCATACTCAAGAGGAAGGAATTTGTGACTTAACTTGGAAGAGGGAAGCGTAGGTAACAGATGGGAAATAATACTGATACTATGCTCTGTACATTGATACTTCAAGGCTAAGGTGCATTGACGAACACTGGCAATAAAATGGGACTGGAAGTTTTAAATATTGTAGTAGAGTTTATGTTATGGCTCTCTGAGTTTATAGATGCCTGGCTATTTCTAGGTAAATCTAAATCCTTTGCCAAACTTATGGAAGGTCAAAAACGTCAGTAAGAACACACAAGATTTTATAGGATTGTAATAAATCCACAAGAATCTTTACTCTATCAAACTGATGACACTGGGTCATTTGAAGAAACCAGATGTTTTCATGGATCAGCTGTTATTAAAATGGGCAAATTCTTACGAGCTAAAATATCTCTGCAGTATTTTATTATTATAAAATTATTTTAATATATCACCAGTTATAACATGGTCACTTAGTTACACTAAGATAGTTTGCTGTTAAAAGTGTGTAACCCCTTTGGGGTGTAGAGAGCCTGGCCCCTTTAAATCTTTGTCCTGAGGGGGATAGTGCTGATTGTTCCAGGAAGAGGAAGTGCTGTTTGGGTGGGGAGCATGGAGAGAGGGAGAGTGACAGGGTGTGTGTGTCTGGAGTTCCGGACAGAAGGGCTGCAGCAAGCAGGCCCTCACATAGTGAAGCAGCTGAGAACCTGCCCCATGCCTGGGAGGGACAGAGCAGCCAACTGGAGATGCCCCAGGACCAGAGCCAAGAGGAGCACTGTGCCAGGGAGGAATCTCCCAAGGACAATCTAGAACTGGACTCACTATCACTGCTGCCCAGAGCTGCATGGGGCCATGAGCACTTTGCCTTGGGAATAAGGAGGGAGGCTGTTAGCTAGTTAATTGGGGAGGTTGTTGCTCTGTGTGGGTTTGTAGAGAGCAGCAGCAGAAGGTATGGGGGGATTTGTTGTGGGAGGTTTACTGGCACAGAGCATGTCCAGGAGCACCTAAGACTTACCACTGGACTGGAACTTTGCCCAGGACTCCTGAACTCTGAGTGCAGACATGTCTGCCCTTTCAGACTGTGGTACTACTGGGCCTGTAGGCCTTTGTGTTGAATGTAACCCTGTATTACTGCTCCCCTTATATTTCCCCCTGTTTTTCTCCATTCATCCCTTTGTAAATAAATATTTCCCTTTCCTATATTCATTGTATTCTTGGGGGTGGGAGAGGGTTCACTCTGGGGAGGTTGGAACAGGTGTCCCCAGGGTGGAAAAAACTTTCCCAGCTGCATTCCTGCACGTGCCTTCTCTTGGCCAGAACTGCCTGCAGAGCAGACTCCATCTTGACCACAAGGGCACTAAAGTTACAAGTATTATACACCTTTTCTCAGCTGTCAAAGTCAATTTCACTTCAGAAGAAAGGAGAATCAGCTCATGCAGTTTATACTGAATTTAAACAGGTGTAACTCAATTGACTTCAGTGGAGTTAATTTTCATTTACACTGGTGTAAGAATCAGAACCTCTGCCTTTATCCTAACTACCGCAGGAAGAGAGAAATTTTAGGGCATCTACAGGGATGTTTTCTTACATCAAAAGATAAGTTATTTTTCCTTTACAGCTTTACAGACCCTCTCTCCCTCAATACTCATAACGGGCCCTAAGTGAGGAGATCTACTATTAGGACAGAAACTAGACCCTCTGTCTCCTTTTATTATTTTCATTCTTAGTAGTAGTATGTGTCTTAATCTAATGCCCAAACCCCCTCTGAGTTTGGGTATCCATTATGCTAGGCACAGTGCAAACATATTGTAAACTTTTTGGGGCGGGGTGGTCTCCTACTATCTAAACTGACAAGACAGAAGAAACGTAGGAGAAGAAAGAGGGATACAGTGAAGTGAAGTGACTTGACCAAAATCAGTGGCACAGCCAAAAAATTTAACCCAGATCTCTTGACTCCCTCTCCAGTGTCCTGTCTATAAGCCCACAGTGCCCACTTGTGCTAAATTAGTCATTATCAATCAATTTATTTGTACAAAGGCATAAAACTGTGCTAGTTTGTAGGCCACTATTACTTATTTCAAGTCTTCCAACTAAATGAGCTATAAACAGTCTTTTTAGCTTTGCTCTTCCTCAGATAAGAGGAAGTTACCGGCAGTGAGTTATGCGGAGTTAACCTTTTAACACCATCCACTTTATACTTTATAAACCTGCTGACTTACGTTTTTGCCTCTTAAATATTATAATATTTCCCCTCCACTGAAACCTGTGTAAAAGATACATAGGTCAGACATAATGAAAACAATGAGGAGTCTGGTGTGTGTCATGCATGTTGTATGTTGAGAAATAAAGCCCCTGGTATATCTTCTGGCAACATTAGGTTCTCAACATTTTAAAACAGTAAAACTTTTATTTATATGAAACTCAGTTTAATAACACACAGCTCTTATAGAGCACATTTCATCAGCAGAGTTCAAAGCCTGTACAAAGAAGGTAAGTATCATCATCTTCAGTTTACAGATGGAGACACTGAAGCAAAAATGACTTATTTGAGATAACCCAGCAGGCCAGTGGCCAAGCCAGGAATAGAGCCCAGGTGTTCCAAATCTTAATCCAGTGCTTTATCCACCAGGCCACTTTAATGCCTTTTCCCCCTCATTCCAATTTCATTTACATCAGTTTTAGACCAGTGCATTTCCATTTACCTCAGTGGAGTCATTCCTGATTTACGTCACCATGAGATCAAAATCAGGCCATAGACTTCCCAAGCCTGACTGTGGGTTATTACGTGTTCCCCCTGTTTTGTGAATGCCTGATTGTATATTAGGTTCAAGCATCTTCTAAGGTCTTTTATGAAATCAAGGTTTTACTCTATGTCATGTTTTGAGTTAACCACCTGCCTTGGCAGTCACAGATTATGTGTATCAGGTAAGACATTAAACCTGTCAAGATGTTGTTTTTAGTATGTCTTTTAGTTAAGACCATATCTAGACATGAATTATTCCTAGCACAGTCTCTCACACCCTGGTTCAGCAAGCAATCCTTCACTACATCCATCATTTCTGTTGCTGTCTTTACCATATGTCTCAGGGGAGTTCCAGTTAATCATTCTTTTGCATTTGATATGCAAATCATTTAAAAACTGACTGATGTTCCAATTTCAAACAGCATTGTTCTAAGAAAGGAGGAAGTTTAAGTAATGAGTTGTTTGATAGGTTGACTTTTTTTAATCTTAATATTTCACAGCTAGAAAAAGCCTAATGATAGTCTCTTGCCCACTTAGTCCAGATATACAGTTGCAAAAATTGGTTTTATATTATCTTAGCAAGATGCTGCTGTTTATAATATTTCAAACCTTGGGCTGCCCTTGGCTGCCATGGCATTCGTCTGACAAAATGGAACAAATAGAGCCAGCCAACGAGTGAATGTCCCTTTAAACAAATATGTTAGAGAGGCACAATACATGTTGTGCTTGTGGTAGTGAGATTAGCTATTGCAGCTTCTGAGGTCTTGTGACTCCTACAGGCAAGGGGTAACAGTGTATCAAGAGTCAAGACATTCAAGCAAGACATTTTTATGGTTTATGAACAGTCTGCTTTCATCAGGCTGGGGCTGGCTGTGAATTAATCCACAGAACAGTGGTAGCGTGTAGATTGCTGTTGGCACAATGCTGAAGAGGCATATAAGATAATAAGCAACGGCTTGTTGAATTTCCGATTCATTTTCTAGCCTCATGAAAAATTACAGATTTTTTCACAGTATTGGGAATTGCCCAACACCAAATGCAGATAAGATCCAATTCCAGAAAACAGAGAACAGCCCGAGTGAAAGCCCTGCGCAAAAGCATCAAGGGATTAAGACATGATTTTTTCAGCAATAATTGGCCAGGTGTCCAGTAACCAGGCATCAGCTGTATTACAGGGCATGTGAAGAGAGAGAGAAACAATAGCAATTGCAGTCCACAGCTTCCCCTCTCTCCTGGGTTTTACTTGTGTGTTTTTGTCTCAAGCTGGCTGGATATTACAGGTGACTGAACTACTCAACTATAGCTGCCTCCACTGACCCACAAAAAAAGCAGGACAGGTGATCAAATGCCTATGACAATGTATTTACTCAGCACAAGGAGAGTCTTTGTAGCCAACCTGTGCTACAGGATCTGGACATTACTAATGCTTTGGGGTGGGGCCTGCAAACTGATTTGTCCCATGAGTATGAATGGATGGAGCATCATCCAATCATGCACTTCAGTCACAAACTCTTGACTGATAACAAAAGCTATTCTTTTACTGATAAAGAATGTTTAGCCATCAAGTGGGCAATTAATGCTCTCTACTTGGACTCCCTCTTCCTCCTTGTTACCAGCTACGCACAGCTCTGAAGGCTGTGTGTGGCAAAGAGCAGGAATCTCTATGGCACTCACTGATGTTTGGTTGTGCAGACATTTTCCTTTCAGGTGTGACAGCAGGCAGGCAGCAACCAGGCCAGTACAGGGCTCCTTTGCCCAGCTCCAGGATTTCATCCATACTTCTACAGGCAGGTGTGTAGTTGGGTATATACACACCTATGCCCTGGGCAAAGCCTTCCCTAAAAAAGAACCACAGCTGCCTGGTCTTATTGTAGGACCACAAGGTGTGGTTGGCTCTGAGGGACTTAGTAATGCTCCAATCTCCTACCCAAGGTCAAGAGCCAGGCTCAAAGGAAAGTGAAGGATGCTTCTGGGCTGAGAGCCCTGAAATAATGCTAGCCCGAGTATGGTGCTAGCCTCGGCACTCCTGAACAGGAGGAGGTAAGCCTTGCTCCTGTTCCCCTGCCGAACGTATCCTGATTTGGAGGAGTTCATTTTATACAGCCCTTAAAGGGGAAGCACACTGTTTTGGGCTTTGTTCATTACTTGTAAGAAACACTCACTGACTGAAGAGCTTTGTCCAGTTCTACGTTTTATAGCCCAATCTAACTTTTCTGTGTATCCTCTAATCACTTTGCAAGGGGAATAAGGTTTTAGCTGAAAACACATATGGTGCAGGTAATTTGTGTCAAATGAAGATGCATGATTTAGTCCTTGGCAGGTCTTTGGTCCAAACCCTCTGTTCTTCATTTTTCATGGACTGTGGCATTGAATGAGGTGATGTACTACTGGAAAGAGAACTAAACCCATTAAGACCTGCATGATTTGTTTTTCTGCCATGTTTATCAGTTGGCTCCATTAGACCAAGGCAATAACTGAGGTACTTTGTAAGCAACTATTGTTTATTCCAACTCCATCGTTTATGGTAAACAGTTAGTTTAGTTGTTACTTTTGTCTGAAAGATCTTTTAGAGGAAGATGGGACAAGTTATGAATCATGACATGTCATATTACAAGATTTTATTTCTCAAAATTCTGACAGTTGCATGAACATTGCATGAACATTGATCTCTCCATAAATGTATGGTAAAGAAACATTAAGCATAAATTCAGCATAACAAAGTGGCAAAGAGAATGATGAAATCAGGATAAGAAATACAAAGATCATAGGAAAGATCTAAATGTATTTTCTAAACATATATCTGTTAAATGCCCAGTATATCTCTGCTGCTATAGAAATAATAATAGCTTATGTCATGATTAGAAGCATTTTGTGACAGCACCAAGAGTGGCGGAAGCTTCCTGAAAGTGGGGGGACCACCAGTGTCTAAACCATGGCCCACCCCCTGTGTTGCCCCTTCCCCCCAAGGCCCTGCCCCCATGCTACCTCTTCCCTCCAAGCCCCCACCCTCTGCTTACTCTTTTCCCCCCATTCCTCCCCCCACATCGCTCGCCCTTATGACCAGTAAAAAATGATGGGGCCATGATCCCCTGGCCCCCACCCTGTTCCGGCACCCAGGTCAGCATATTCACATTAATGCAATGGTCTCAATTAAAAAACACATAATTTACCATCAGCTGCACTGCGGTATCTGAGATATTGAAGTTATTCCTCATTTTAAGTACAGGGAAATATCTTAAGTATTTAGGCAGAGCAGGTCAGAAAAATATTTTTCCTGAAAAAAATGCAATGAAAGTGAAATTATGTTTTCATTTAAGTTTTTTGAGTTTTCATTGAAAAACCACCATTTTCATTTTTCAGTAACTGGGTTTTCATTTTTTTTTCCAGTGAAAACCACAGACGTTTGACATTAATGAAAAAGCTTCCGCAAAAAAAATTGTTCAGTTAAAAAGCCATTTTCTGTCAAAAAACCACAAAGGTGGAAATTTTTCAACCATCTCTATGTCTGTAGTGAAGTAGCCATTGGTCAAGGATTATTTTTTAACATTGACTATTGCGTTCTTTAGACTTTGCACCTCACTTATGCTCTCCATTTTAGACTCTAAAAGACTTGAACAACATCAGTGATTTATCCTCACCTCAGGATGTAGGATAAGCATAATTATCACCCAATTACAGGAGCTGAAACTAAAACACAGGGAGAGAGAGAGAGGTTAAGGACAAAAAGTTTCAAAAGTGTCCACTAATTTTTTAGTGCCCAATTTGAGCTGTCTGAAATTGGCCACACACAAAAACAAAAGAGGCATCCACCATCAGAGGATGCTTTTGGCCCCAGGGAATAATTTAACCAAGGTTACATTGGGAAGTAAATAGTGGAAACTGAAATATTGTCACCTGATTCAGTGCTATGCCCTAACCAAGCAGCATCTTCTCACTCCTCACTATTTCATAGCATGAAGGCCAGCTAAAAGGTAAATGGAAATAACATCACCTCATCTACCTCACTGCAGTGTGTTGAAGAGTAGTTAAAATGTATTAAGTGCATTGAAGGCAGCAAGTATAAACTTATTATAAAGATACCAATAAAAAGTTTCTCTGATCTTCTAAAAAAATTGCCAGTCTGTTTTTTTCATACTATCACATGATACTATTACTAATTATTTGTATTCCAGTATCCCTCAGAGGCTGCAGTCAGGCCCTGTTGCGGTAGGTACCATGCAAATGTGTTGTGGGGAAAAAAACTCTACCTGCTCCAAAAAGCTTACATTTTTGCGCTTAAAATGTTTAGGTCACTGGTGTGCTAAAATTATTGCCTATTACCAATGGCTGTGGTTGAGATATCACTGGCAAGTTTTAAACAAAGATTGGATTTTTTTTCTAAAAGATATGCTGTAGAAATTATCAGACTAAATTAGCACAATGGTTCCTTCTGCCCCTGGAATTTATGAATGTTAACCCCGTATTATCTCCCTGTTTCTTTGTATACCGTGTATACTTAGCTTGTGTACTTACACTTAGCTTGTAAACTCTTTGGGGAAGGGACTGTCTAGACCAGTGGTTCCCAAATTTGTTCCACCGCTTGTGCAGGGAAAGCCCCTGGTGGGCCGGGCTGGTTTGTTTAACTGCTGCATCCGCAGGTTCGGCCGATCGCGCCGCTGGCCGCACCGCTTCCAGCAGCTCCCATTGGCCTGGAGCAGCGAACCGCGGCCACAGAGAGCCATGATCGGCCGAACCTGTGGATGCGGCAGGTAAACAAACCGGCCCGGCCCGCCAGGGGCTTTTCCTGCACAAGCGGCGGAACAAATTTGGGAACCACTGGTCTAGATGATCATGATAGTCCCTTTTGACCTTAAAGTCTATGAGACTGTCTTTTTGTTCAGTGTTTGTACAGTACTTAGCACAATGGGGTCCATGAATAGGGCTCTTAGGCGCTGTGGGTTTACAAATGCCACCACACCCTCTTATTTCCCTAAATTAAACAACAGCACCTATGGCACATGTCTATTACCACTTGCTGGTGTAGTCTACTGACTTGCCTCCAACCTCCTTCCCCCTGTGAGAATTAAAGCACTGTCATCCCATGCTTACAAACATTCCTGTCCCATGGATTTTTTTCTGCATTAGAATTGCCAATACCTTATCAGCCAAGCCAAGATGCCAGCAAAAAATCAACATAATTTTATTTATAAAGGTGAAAGAAAGAAAGAAAGAAAGAAAGAAAGAAAGAAAGAAAGAAAGAAAGAAAGAAAGAAAGAAAGAAAGAAAGAAAGAAAAGCATTTAAAATAAAACTAGACAGTTTATTCAGTTTATGAACTGCTGAATTCCCTGCAAAATAAAGGTCTTTTATATGATTTCTTTTCTCTCTTCCATTCCTTCACTACAAAGATGAGAATAATCCATGTTTTACCTAGTGTGAACTGTGTGGGAACTGATTTTTAGAAAATACAAAGAATTTCTTTAATGGAGAAAACTCTTTGGTAATCATATTTTACTGTTTAAAAACAAACCCCTGGAACCTCAGCAACAAGCAGCTAGTCTGTTATTCATAAAAGTCTAAATGGAAATTTCAGGCTATTATGGGTTGTGCCTTTGAAATTTAAATAATGTCAAAATTGAGGTTTGAAGAAGAAAATGCAAAAAGCAGTAAAGAGTTCAGAAACTCAATTTTTTCTTCAATCTTGGTAAATGCATTTACATTTTAATTTTCACTGTTTTCAATTTTCATCTATAAAAGGTCATATTTCTGGACTGGAAAGTGCAATAATGTTCTCCAGATAATAATTTTCTTGTAATTCACAGAGATGATCCCAGGGTATATAGATCACAACAATATATATCATCATGTTGAATGCAGTGAACATTATGTTTAAGGCTGCATTGCAATTTCATATGTATGTATATCAATGAAGTCTTTTTTGCTTCATTAGAAAGTCCTATAGACTTTTTTGCTGATATAGAACCAGCAGTGCTGTAATCTTACGAAGATTCATTCAGAACTGGATGTGTTATGATTTCATTAATTCAATCAGTATATAAATGGTATGTAATATATTCCAATTTTCAAAGTCAATGCCAGTTATCCTGCAGAAATCCCTACTACAGTCTTTTTTTCAGCCCATGTGGCTTCATAGATTATGAAATGCATAGAACAAAGCATGTCTTATGTCATTTGTCAAAATGACTTTGCTTTATTAATAGTGCAAAACATACTATAAATCCTTTTATGATTTTGCTACAATCAGTTTTCTTCCTACACTGAAGATGATAAATCGGATTTTTCTATGTACAAAAAATAGGAACAGTACTGGAAGTGCTACAAAGACTACATCTATACTGTCTATCTGTGCCATGCACTGAAAATTTGGATGGATAGCTACAGTCTTTAATCATGTTGGATATTACAAGAAAACGGAAGAGAAAATATTGCAGTAGATCCAACTTGCCAAACAGATAACAGCATCCAAAGTTAACAACTCTTCCACTGGGTACCCAATATACAACATAAGATTGCTGTGCAGAGCTATAAAAACTTACAGAGCCTATTTTGAAAAATGGTACATCAATAAATAAGATTAGTTGAGGAACCAGGGTGTAAGGAAACATATATAAAACTTTTAGGTCAGCAGAGGTCTAGGAGATAAAGCTCTGGAGCAGGGAATCGGGGGGTGGGGTGAGGAGGGGAACAGAATGGAGAATGTATTCACTACTACACAAAGGAATACAAACAAGCTTCAAGTTGTAACTAGTGTCCTTCAGAGAAAGTGGGTTTTCATCCCAGCAGTGCCAGTTCACAGTCATAAGTAAGTGTTCCTCTGACCATACTAAGAAACCCCAGGGGGCTATTTTAAAGCTTGCTCTCTTTAGAAGTTACATTCTTCTTTCTTGTAGATACTGGATTGCCTTTTCTCTGCTGCTGGCACTCAGCCCTGCTCAGATTCATCTTGTTTTCCCCAGACACAAACTCCCTGGCTGAGTTTCCAGAAGCTGCACCACTTCTCCCAGCTCTAATTTGGGACGAAATTATTTGATGTCCTTAACTGGACCCTGTTTGCAGATTTTGGTCTCTCTTATCTCCATTAGAATGGCAGGTCCTGGCTCCCTCCCCCCTAGAGTGTATGTTCCAGCTGCCTACCAATCTCTTTAGGCTTTTCAAGTTTTAACTTAGTGCCCTAAAATGCCCCTCCATCAGATATGCTTCTCTGGCTTCTCCTGATGTTCCATTTTAAGTCCCATCACTTTTTTTTTTATTTTTTGAAGTTAAAATTATTTTTCTAGCCTAGCTAAAATTTTAGTTAAATCCTGTCTTTCTTTATTTGCTAGTTGTAAGTACTGACAGATCAAAAAGTCTAACATTTGGGAAATGTATTTTGTTCTGATCTGGACCAAGTCCACGTTTTTTAAAAAATCCTGCAAACAGGAGAATCTGGAAATTTTTCATTTTGGAAACTCTGATTCATGGTGTTTCTGAAATGAAAAATATTCCCTGGATCTGGCAGCTGCTCAGTGAAATTGACATGGTTCTTGTCAGTTTCACGGCTACCACCACTGAATAGCAGCAGCAAGTAACACAGCAAGTAAAGCAATTTCATGTCAGTGTCACCAAGCAGAGGCCAGGGTCTGTGGTCTGGGACAGCTGCACCATGTGGATTGCCCCAGACTGGGGACCCCAGGGCTTCTAGATTCCCAGGCCAGCTCACTCACCAATTCTTGGGGCAGCTGGCCTGCTAGGCTGCAGGAGTCAGGCTGCCAGCTAGCCCAGTAATCTGGAAGTCCTAGGCTTCCCAACCAGGGGCAATCTGCACCATGAGTTGCCTTCGAGCCACAAACTCTGGATGCCCAACCTAGGACTTCCACAGCAGGAGGCTGGGAAGCCCTGAGATTCCCAGCTCAAGTCAAGGTTTTCAGGGCATCCAGCTCCATGATTAGAAGCCTGGATTACTGGGGGGGGGGGGTTGCAGGCCCCAGGAAACCACACAGGTTTTGTCAGAACCCTGCCTGTGGTTTGATGAAAATTTATTGACCCCAAGATGTTTACATGAGACATTTGGGGTTCAATGAAATCGGCAATTTCCGATGACACAGACTTCCATCCAAAGGTTTCTGACCAGCCCTGATTCATACCTAGTGCTGCATTCAGTATGGAGACTGATTGCCCTGCTTTCTTTGGCCAATCTGTCAGCTTCACAGTTTGGACCTGACACTCTGAAGAAGTTCCAGTTGTCACAGACATCCCTGGGCATTTGTATTGCAGCAGGAAGTCAGGGGCACTGGAACAGTTTGTACAGTGGGGGTGCTGAGAGCCATTGAACCAAACAGTCAGCCCTGTATGTAAACCCTGCATATGATGGGAACCACTTCAAGCAGTGCCCCAAGCAGAGCATGGAACGTTGCTCACTACCATTACTGAAGCGTCCCAGTGCCTCTGGTCAGCCATAAGGAAGAGTTGAAGCAATAAATGCTGACGTCCCAACATCATGTTCAGTGTTATAAGCGAGCGTCTGTCTGCTGTAAATCGTTAACAGATAAGATACTAGTCACTTGTGCTCAAGCACGTAGTATAATTCCTGGGTTTTGTAGGCCTGATAAAATGTTGGTGCCGTGCAGTGCAAATGGCGTATGGGGTGCAGCTTGTTACAAATACAGCCCCAGAATGCACGTGTAATGCTGCACATCTCACACCCCAACAGCCCCTCCGCCAGAACTGCCTGCTGACTCCCTCTCCATCGCACACTCCAGGGAGCCTTACCTCAGACAGCTTCCTCCCAGCATCCCTGTGCCTTCAGTGAAATTGACAAAGGGAGCTTAGAGAGTGCTGGGTTGCCTGAGGTGGCAAACCAGACCACAAAAGGAGCTCTGAGGTGGGACTCAGCAAACCTGGTGACTGGCAGGAGCCTGGTATACTGCTCCGTTACCAATAAAATAAATCAGCAAGTTTGTTATTTATACTCAGGGGGTGCTCAGAAGCCCTGTCAGGCCATTGTGATAGTGCAATGCAAACACATAAGAAGACACTGCCCTTGCCCTGAGGAGCGTACAAGCCAGATGAGGGGGCAAAGTGCGTGGTCATTTCATTTCTTTTCTTCTTCATTCAGATTATGTTTATGGTGGGGAAAATTGCAGGAGGGAATGAGTACATAGGAACTAAGGAGTACAGCAGGGTGGGAAACTGGTTTTGCCATCCCACCAAAATTTTTGACATGTCAAAGTTTTTTACCATCCCTAACTGGGATGGATGAAAAGTCAAATGTCAAAATATCTTGAATCTATTATCTGGGGGGAAAAAATTAGTTCAGGTCAATCAAAAAAATGCATTTAGAAATTTTTGAAATGTTTTGTTCAGATTTTGACCTTTTCTCTTTTTAAAAACATTTTTCAAAAGTGTAAATTGTTACATTTCAAACCAGTCACTTCATTACAAAAAACTGATACTTTTCATTTAGAAAACATCAAAAATAGGAGAGACAAGATGGGTGAGGTAATATCTTTTATGGGATCAACTTCTGTTGGTGAGACACACAATATCCTGGGACGAACACAGCAATGACTACACGGCAAACAAAAATGTTTTGTGACATTTTCTAGTTGGGAAAATTGTCAAACCCAACACTGTTTGGTAAACAATGTTGGTTTCAATGAATTGGCATTTTTCTTATGAAAAAATATTTCATCGAAAATTTCTCTACCAGCTCGACTAATGAGTGCAAAAGAAGCCAGAAGGGGGCAGAAGAAAAAGGGAGACAGAGAGAATATAGGAGAGGGGGGAAAGGGTAGAGGAAAAGGAATTACCTTTTGTGTCTCTGACATCCATGACACCAGCCATTAAAGGAAAGACAAAGGAACAAGAATTTCCAGAGTGGGAATTTCAAGATTGCCCTAAGTGATTTAAGAGCATGTATTCTCCCACATTCCATTGAAAATCTCCCCCCCCGCACCTCACGGTTTTGCTCAAGAGGGATTAACCAGTTCTGCTACTGCCCAGCCACATTATTTCTCCCCTAAAACCAATTATTCTGCTTTTCTCTTGATATGCTGTCAGCTAGGTCACAAGACAGATGCTAGTTTACAATGTGTATATATTTTATAATGTTAACCAAAAAGTAATGTAAATAAAATAATCTTTAAAATGGATGGGAAGCCTGTTCATTTCTGAAACTGTTTTATGGCTTAATAGATCTCTCTCCTTATTACGCTGAATGTGTATATGTTTATAGGGATATACTGTGTGGGGTAGTTGTTTGCTTTGAGAAACTGGGATTTGCACACTGGACCACCCGAGAAATCAGATTCTTCTAGTGAAACTGAAGAAGTCAGACTTGTTTCTTCACAGTCTTATGTCTTTCGTGCTTTTGGAAATAGTCCAGATTGTTACATATGTTCATTCCAACTTACTTGACCTTAATTCTGTACCTGAGGATGTATTGGTTAAGCCAAAATGAATGTACCAGGCATAATAAAAGATATGCCTAGCTGCAGGGAACAGTTTAGTGCAATGACTATTTATGATCCCAGTGGTTTCCCCAAGATGTGCTATATTAGCAATTTGTTATAGCTTTTTCTTCAATTGAATTTTGCAAGCAGTTTTCAGTCTGTTGCTAAAATACATTCTCAGATTTGGCTATCTGCTAGGATTTAAATTTGATTTATACTTATTTATTTATTGCTAATTATGCAACACGGAGAAGATGCATCTCCCCCACCACACAACACAAAGAGAGTGAATTTCATTTTTAAAGAACAGCCATACTTAGCTCAGTGGGGCAGCCAAGCCTAGAGTCCGTCTAAGGCAAAACTTGAATTCCATGGATGTTTTGCCTGAATTAAGATTTCAGGACTGGACCCTGAGTTTGCAAGTGCCAGGAAAACGCACTGAATTTTACTACTCCATTGCTCATCTAGGTCCATTTTTTCCCTAACTCTAGCACCTGTATGTAGCTGCCACAGTTACTTCACACTGCATGAGCTAGGGGAGCCAAGAAACACCTCTTTGGAGATATTTGGCATGCACTTGCCCAAAGCTAAGTTCACTGTTTTAGATAGGATGTAACTGGTAGGTCTGTATACTAGACTGCACAGTGACAGTCCTGTGAATACTGTACTTTACAAGTTAAACCTGTCTGAGCACCAACAGACTCAACACAGCATGGGAAAAGCTCCTTGTAAACATCCACAAACTAACTCCTTATCCTCCTTCAAACCCTCCTTAAAGTGCACTTTGCTAGAATGCCTACGAAAATCTTGACAAGAGTTAGGCTGCTGGTATACTAAGACCACAGCCTATCGTGCTGACTAATACTACCTCATTGTTTCCTTGTAGTCCCCCCTTTGGTCTGTTTTATCCATCCGTTGTCCCATCTTATATTTAGATTATAACCTCTTTGGGGCAAGGACTGTCTCTTTGTTCTATATTTGTACAATGCCTAGCAGAATGGGGTCCTGGGCCATGACTGGGGCTCCTAGATGCTACGATAATACAAATAACAATAATACTGTGCTAGATACATGATGCAATAAAGTCATTAGGAGTTGCGGGAGCTATGCAAGAAAGGGCTTTAGTGTGTATTAAAACCTAGACCATTTAAGCAAGTGGTCAATGTCCCAGTGAGAAGCTCACAAGACTATTGTAGCCCTGCAATTCACTGTTGAATGAGCATTTCATCTACAGCCCCTTATTTCAGTGAATAACAAAAACAAAACTGCTCACAAAGCGAGCACCAAAGGAGTGGAACAATACTTTGACACTTCATTTGGTCAACGTTATTTGGTCTTCACTTGCTAAACAGCATAGTTTTGTCCGTAAATATTATTCTCTTTTCAGAGAGAGGGAAACTGTGGCAGAGAGGCGAAGAGACCACACAAAGAGCAGGCACCAGAATCAGAATTCAGGAATTCCTGGCTGAGACCACTAGTCTGTGATTCTTCTTCTCACATTCCCCGCTATGAATGTATGATTATGTGAAGAGTGCTTCCTCAGTGTCCTTTTCGGTTGCTTAGCCACACCCAGCCCCAGGCTTTGACACAAAGAGACAAGAGACAACAACCCATGGCTTTCTGTCACCAACCAGAGAGAATGGTACATCAGAGACTCCATTTTTAAGTGGATGATAAAACTGCTGGTTTTTATGATCTGACAACACCATATTTAAGAACTAGATACTTTTGTGCAGTGTCTGTGTTGGCTCTTGAAGGGATGGCCAATTCCTCTCATTCTGTCTAACGACAGGGAGCCCATATGTAGGGCCAGCTCGAAACTGTTTGGTTGGAAAACTGGGGTTTAAACAAAAAGGGTTCACAGAAAGTGTCTTCTTGCAAGAGAAAATGTTGACTGTTGAAAAATAAAAACAAAAATTTTCAGGCCAATTTTTTTTTTGGATGAGTCATAATTTTTCATGGAACATTGCAATGAACCTTTCCCCCCTTGTCATTTAAATTTATTACTGTGGTGGAGGTCATTTTCCAACCAGCATTCTCATCATAAGGTTTGTCCTGCAGGAGTGAAGGTGGGAGATGGGTGAAAAATCACTGAGCCAGCAGTAGGGCTGGGGTGCAGAGTGCTACTAGTCTGGTAAGAACATTTTGCCCAGCACACACCACCTAGCTGGCTGTGAGTTGTTTCATGGGAAATCTTCAGGGTTTCTCTAGCACGCATCACCATACTATCATTTCTGTGCACACGTTACTGGCCTCACAGTCATTTTGAGCTCTTCCATACACTCAGGTAAAACTGTACCACATAGGGGGAAGCAAAATGATTCTGAAATCATTGCAATGGCTGCTATGTGCATACAGCCCAGTCCTGCTCCTTTTTTACTCCATGGCAAGATTATCTTTGACTTCAGCCGGATCTGGCCTATTACTTGCATTCATAGGATTGCACTGAAGCCAGTAAGCCCATTCTCCACTCTCCAGCACAACAACTTGTCTCTTGCTCTCTAGTGTTCATTTCAGTGCAGACACAGAGGTTAACTCACACGGCTGTGCTCATGGCTCTTCGGCATATGCGGAAACCTCTTTTTGCTCAAAGCTGAATGCTGGTGCTCTTCCTCTCTTTCTGCAGTCTACAGGATCAAGCCCTGACTGCTCTCAGGTACAAAATCAGTGACAAATACTTAAAACCAAACCCCACTCTCTTTGTCGGTAGCTGCCAGACTTGTGGTTTTGTCTCCTTACCCCCGAGCTGAATGTCAGAACAACTGGCGCAGGTTATGTCCTCTGTGCTCTGAGCAGGGCTCTCTCATTTCATACATCATTTATAACTTGCTGCACTGACTCCACAAAGTCGATATCTCTTCATAACATAAAGATGAGAAGGATGGAAAATATAGCTGAAAAATGTGGCAACCTCCTGCGAATTGCATTTACGATCAGTGCTGGTCCCACAAAGCTTCTATGGCAATTTTATGGAAACCTAGCAAATTCAATATAAATAAACTTGCAGTTTAGGAAATTTATGTACGGATGGATTTCAGTGCACTTAGCAAAGAAGCTCAAAATGGGCAAAATGGCAAAATGGAAAAATAGATATGCTGTTTTATTTTGTCATTTCAGACCTCTGCCTGTGGAACACTGGGTTTAGATTTCATTACTCTGCCTTCTTACAAGCTGTGATAATATTGAAAATCACATATAGTCAAAACCTACTTCTGCAAAGGTCATAACCACTAACCCACATAATCAGATTGAAATATGTTGTCATTCCCTCATTAGAAAACAACAGATTACTATCTGATAGGCTCTCGATGTATTCTGGGTGAAATCCTGATCCTATTGAAGTTAATGGCAAAATGCCCATCGATTTCAAGAGGGACAAGATTGCACTCCTCGTGTCTGGTTTGTATTGTCTACATCTGTCTAGATGATAAGAATCTGAGGTTAGGGACTGTGGGCCTGATTCAGTTCTCACACCTGTGTAAGTCAGAAATAGCTATGATCTGAGTCAAAGGATATACAGTGGAGTAAAACTGGTGTAAGTGAGAGGAGAATCATGTCCATTGCTTCTTAGTGTCTTGTACGGTGCAGAACACATTGTTGGCATTTAAATTCCTGGATGCCTGCCCACCTGGAATATAATAGTAGTGAATTCGTTGTTCAAGTTCAGTTCCTGATGGCCAGGTGTCCACACCAAAAAAGCACCATCACAACTACCGCCCTTAACTTTATTTAAAGTTAATAAGAACTAGCATAAGTATCTATATTTCATGGCACTTAGGCAGATGGATTTAATTTCAATGCAGTACACACCCACCAGATAAAAAGGGGAAGTATGCACTCATTCTCGGGTATTATTTCCTTTGGAAGAGCTTGACAAAGATTTAAGAACAAACACTGGCATCCTTCCTGGCAGCACTGAACCTGTTCTCTTCTAATGCAAGTGCAAAACCAAATATTAAGGTTGAGAAATCAAGCACATGAGTCAGGCATCTCCAAGAGTAAACGGATGAGTAAACGGATTATATTAACCTACAAAATAATTGAGTAATATCTACATTTAACAAAGGAGTCATCAAAAGAAAATACATTTGTGGAATGTATATAAAAGTTAATGTGGCATTCAAAACCTTATTTTTGGTACTTCCAGACATCTTCATTTCTCAACTTTAATGCAATATTAACTTTGCTTTCCCAGTTTTTCTTAACACAAAATAATAATGGAAGTAACTTTATTGCAACTCTTTAGTAAATGTCTCTTTAACAAACAACCTCAATTCAGAAGACATTAAGGCCCAAATCCTGCGGAGAGTTAAGCATTTAGTTTCATTCTAATTTTTCCCAAACCAATTCACCCATTCCCATTTATAACCTCATTACAAATATACTGGTTATAGGTAACACTTGCACCCCAATTTTTCTGTTAATTAAGTGATTTTTTTAAAAATTATTAAAGTTTGAAATCTTTCCTGAATTTCTGATGTCTTAAATCAGAAAGTTATTAAACTTAACTACCTTAATTGGCTAAGTTAAAACTGTAATTCTTTAAGGTCCAAGGAAAAACATTATGATCAGATATCTAGGCCAGAGTTTGATAAGACTATTTCCATAATAGGGATGAAACCAATAGAGCTCTATAGATCTTACTCTAAATCAGAGGTGGGCAAACTACGGCCCGCGGGACCCTCCTGCCTGGGCCCTGAGCTCCTGGCCCGGGAGGCTAGCCCCCAGCGCCTCCCCTGCTGTTCCCCTTTCCTCGCAGCCCCAGCTCACTGCACCGTCGGTGCAACGCTCTGGGCGGCAGGGCTGTGAGCTCTTTCTGGGCAGCACAGCTGCAAAGCCGCAGCCTGACCCGGTGCTCTGTGCTGCGCCATGGCATGGCTGGCTCCAGCCAGGCGGTGCGGCTGCCTGTCCTGGTGCTCTGGGCAGCATGGCTGTAGTGTCACCAGCCACCAGTGCTCCAGGAAGCACAGTAAGGGGGCAGGGAGCGGGATGGGGAGGGAGTGAATAGACGACAAGGGAGTTCGGGATGTTGTTCAGGTGGCAGGGATGTGGATGGGGTCGGGGCGGTCAAAGGGCAGGGAACAGGGGAGTTGAATGGGGGCAGGGGTCTCGGGGAGGGCAGTCAGGAATGAGAGGAAGGGTTGGATAGAGCAGCAGGGGGCTGTCAGGGGCGGGGGGTCCAGGGGTAGCTAGCAGACAGGGATGAGTGGATGGGACAGGGATCTGGGGGTGGGGGGCCATCAGGGGACAGGGAACAGGGGGGTTGGATGTGGCAGGAGTCCGGGGGGGGGGGCCGTCAGGGGGCGAGAAGCAGGGGGGGTGTCGGATAGGGGGTGGGGGCTGGGCCACGCCTGGCTGTTTGGGGAGGCACAGCCTCCCCTAACCAGCCCTCCATACAATTTTGGAAACCCGATGTGGCCCTCGGGCCAAAAGGTTTGCCTGCCCCTGCTCTAAGTACAATAGCAATTAACAGAATTATCTTCTTTCTATAAATTTTGGAGTAGTCTTATAGAATTCTATAACAGGCCTAGAGTTATCTATTAAATTGCATATGGTGGCTAAAAAATCTCGATAAGCTGATCATTTTTCATGAACTTCTATAGTACTTTTCCTTAAGAGGAAGTCCTTTGCCACCTAAAGTGGAATTATAAGTATAACCTCCTATAGCAATTTCAATAACATCTCTGGTTTTAAAAGCACTGATGTGTTCAGTGAATTCATGAAACCATGAATACCCTGTATACTAGATCTCATTTTAGTATCTAAGCAAATACATATTATTACCATAATTTATGTTCCCATTTCTCTCTCCTGACCTCTTTGCACACCTTTGTCAGCTTCCGGTAGGATGGCACAAGAGAAGTTCTGTTCTCTGTTCTGAAGATATCCCTCCAGTTCACTGGGCAAACACTTAATAAGGTATATCACTATTTCTTGTTCTACCATAGCTTTTTCATAGTAGAAACAGAAGTGACTTTATTAGCAGATCCTGTATGCATTCCCAATATTAGTAGTAGCCAACATTTTACTGGCTAAAGGTAATTTAAAAGCAGCCAATTTCCAAAATGGAACAGATGGCTTATTAAAAATGAGCAGTCACTTTGGCACACAATAATTGCATTAACTATTTTCATATTACAGTATTACTGGCTTCATGTAACTCACAAACAATGTTGACAAATTTCATGGTAAAGAGAAAAAAATCTAATTTAATGGGGTTTTTTGTCTTGGATTAATTAAAAGATTATATTAATTTGTGCAGATATTTGTATGTAACCTAAACAAATGAACAATGATTAGACTGTTTTTCTGAATGGTAAATTTACCTCATCGTTGCAATAACAGATAAAAGGAATGTCTTCTACTCACTGCACTGCTCAGGCTACAAATTTGGCAAAAATCTCTAAACTACCCACAATCCTTGAGGGCCATTTTACTCCCAAAAAGCTAGGTTTCCACAAGTGGGCGTTCTGTATATGGAATTTAAATATAATTTTAAGTGGATTTTTTTTTGTTCTGCTCCATTTATCACAACTTCTCCTCAGCTGAAAACAAACCCAAGAACATCGAAGTTTGAGTCAAACCTTCAAACCTACAATGTTTGTTTGAGCGGGGAATCAAAATTAGGCAAAACAAGTTTGCCCATCCTTAATCCAGAACTGTCATTGCTTATCTAAACCAAGCCTCTGAACCAACAAGATGGTTCCCACATTCTTTAAAGTTGATAGTTAAAAACAAAACAAGACCCCACCAGTATGAATACATTCATACTGACACCTAAAGAAAATTAACACATTCATATTTAGGCTAACGAGGTGTTGGCAATGAAATAACCATCACCTGAATTCACTCACCTTTCTCACATACAATCTAGCAAACGGGTATTAATTTCTAGAAAAGGTGGTATTTCTAAGTGCCATGTCCATGCCACGAAACCAGCATTTGTGGTGACAAAAAATGGTGTTCATGCAAGTTGATTGCACAATGTATACATTCAAATGGAGCTTCCAAAAATGTTAATCAGCAACACACCCTGATAAAGGGACATGGCATACCCTCTGCAAATGAGAAGTACGATGCTCCTCAAATACTTTGCTTAGCCACAAAATAGTTCTCCATGTTGTTCTATACTAAAAATGTGTAGGTCTGTGCTCTCAAGGCTATAATAGGATACGGATACATTGAAGTTGAGAAAGAAACCCCATGATTTTCCACAACTGGGTCTCTGTCTTGATCTTATGAATAATGAATTTGCAGTAATTTCATTTAGGAAGGAGTAGAAAAAAGGTCACTTCAAACATAAGAAATTAGGCAATGTGATTCTATGAGAAATTAAGTTGAATGGATTAGTTTCTTCTAACATAAAATCAAAGAACAGCTAAAAGGAATTATTAATCTTTTCCCCACAGCAGTTTTAAAAAAACAGTGGAAATTGGCATTCAGCATGTAACAGATATGTTGGTACAGAAGTAATTGAATCACAGAAGAAAAAAAACAAAAAACCCAATATGACTGAAAGAAAAAAACTTGTTTACTGTATCTGTATGTTCCACTTCTTGATTCAATTATTTTCCTTTTTTGGGAGGCTGTTACATGTTAGTAATTAATTGGAACTTCTCCCTACCTCTACAAGCCCCTATAAAGGAAACAGCCCAGGTTCCTTGTTCTGCAGAACTGTCAAAAAATAGTTAAATTGAAATTATTAAAGAAGGCACATGATAACTCAAACATGTTAGCAGAGCCATATGGGGAAGCTTGCAGGGTGATATTAGTTCCTACTTCCATGAATGTAGTGGTTTAAATTTAAAATGCCATAAACAGACAGGGCAGTGACTGGTGGAATTTCCAATACCCATAGACAGACTATGTGCTCCAGCAGATATTCATGTAACACACTGAGTGAGCGTGAGTGTATTTTCTAGTGGTTGGCCTCTGCCAAGATAAGAGCATGCTATTTACAAGCTAACAGAGCTCCTCTGGCAGTTCAAGTGGCAGGGGCTTGTGCTTTTGGGGTTGAAGGTACTGCATTCAAACCTAGATGACAACTGATATATACATATGTAGAAATGGCTTGTTTCTCCAAGTCCTAAAACTCCACATTTGGACTCAATGTCTAATTGCAGTATTCGGCCAGATACTGGAAATGGTTTTCAGACAAAGCTGAATTAGAACCTAAGCCGTGGTTAAGACAAGAGGAAGGTTTTAATGTGTTACTACATATTTGATTTATTGCATTAGCATGTTAGTGATTAAAAACCAGTAATCAATAATCAGTCCTCCTCACCTGACAGAATTTATTAGTGATTAGTTGGTCAGATCCTGCAAGTTGTGTTAGGGGGAAGAGTCTAATGCTCCAGTTGTTTAGTAGGAGAGCAATAGAAGGGAGAGAACCAGAGCCGGACATGAGTTGACCAACAGAGAAGAGAAGACCTCATCAGTGCTAGGCAGTGACAGGCAACAGAAAGCAGCTGAGCCTCTTCAGAATCACTTCAATCCCATTCTGGCCCTGAAGAAGTCTGAGCCAGGCATCCCTGCAGGGAAAGAGTTTTCCTTTAGCGACTAGCAAAAGGGTTGAAATCCTGGCTTCATTGAAATCAATGGCAAATTTTCAATGGGGTCAGGATTTCACCCTTGGTCTTTTTATCTTCTGTGCGCCAGGCTCTAGACAGTAACATTCACACTTAAAGCCACTTATATCTGTACTCAGATAAGTGACACTCCAAAAATAATACTGCTCGCTGTGTCTCAGTCAGATCTCTTGCTGTTAATGACAAAAATAAGCTTTTTGCTGCTGGTAGCTATTAGAAGATATTACAATAGAATTATACACAATGTATTGCTGTTAAGATATAAGATGTTGCAAAGAAAATTATAGATCTATAGCAGCACATGTGGGGCTACTACAAATAAAGGTTTGTCCGATTCCATTTTTTTGTATTCAAAATGATTATAAGCGCTATTAAAACTCACTTTGGGCTGAAATTGGACTTAAAGGTGTTATATAAATAAACTGTATCTCAAAGAAAGAATCAGATCCGGTGCACCAGTCATTGTTTTAGCTAGCAATGGAAAACAATATTCAGTGTTTTATCCACTCCTCAAACTTTTGCATGAAGATATTTTACATGAAGCTACATGAGAATTAGAAGCAGCTACTTATGTTGATAAAATATATGGCAGAGCTATTAACATTACAAAAGCAGTTCTTGTGCCTGTGGTTGGTATGTGCTGTAGTTGTCAGGAGGAATTTGGCATTGCTATGTTGACCTTTGGAAGAAAAATATACAAAATTCAAGGGCATGTTGTATACTATTATTTATTGTGGATTAAGTATTTATTGTGGATTAAGTGCCTGCAGGCCTCACTGCCGGGGTGGTAAAGCTGGAGGGGGAGCAGCGGTGGGGGAGGCTAATGCCCCTGCATGAGCTCATGCACGCCTGGCAGTGGGGGAATGGAGGGGAAAGCAGGACACAGCAAGAGGAGAAAGCGGGAGTGGCTGCTGTACAGGCTGGGATCAGGGAGTTGGACCGAGGGTGGCTGCTGCAGCACCCAGGATTGGGCTGGAGAGCAGAGAACAGGACCTGGAGGGGCTGGAATAGGCAGGAACCCCTGGGACTCTCCTTTTCAGGCAGGAGCCAACCCCTACAAAGTCTCAGTTCCTCTACTCACTCCCAATCCTATCCCACTGCCACCAAATTTGCAGGGAGCTTCTGCCATGCTCCCTACCTCATTGTGCTAGTTACTTTACTGACACAGTGAACGACAATTCCTGCCTGCACAGCTTATGCTCTAAACAATTTCTCCTGTTGCAGCTCTTCCACTGTGCATAGATCATTTCTAAAAAGTCATCCATGCAGGGGGACTTGTCCTGGGTCTCCCTGGTGAGTGCTCAAACCACCAGGCCATACAGTCATTCTCATGCTCGCTGGCTGTCTCTCTTTGGCCCAATGAATCTTTCATTATTTAAATCAGAGTGGAACAGCTTCAACAGGAGAGATTGAGGAAAGCCCACATCAGATTCTCCCATAGCCCAGTGGTTAGGGCACACGTCTGAGATATGGTAGATCCCGTCTCCCCCTCAGGTGGAGGGGGCCTTAAACCAGTGGTCTCTCACATTGCAGGTGAGTACCCTAACCTTGTTGTTTTGAATAAGCTCCTCTGTGGGGGGCTAGTCCAGTAGGAAAGCTGGGAGCATGCTTACCAGATGCAGCCCCACAGGTGCGTTAGGCAGGGGAACTCCTATCTTTCCCTGGTTCGTGCATCGTTCTGGGGCTTAGGTGTCCAGTGGGGCTGCAGTGCACATGCTGAGAGAGGCAGAAACACAGTTGCCTAGGGAACTTTTAAAATAAAAATTTAGGCACCGAGTGATTTTAGGCATCTACAGGTTCAGGGGCAGCTGAGTGGGAGTTTTGTGATCCCAGTGGGGCCTGATTCTGGGATTTAGGCACTTAAATTGGCCTTTAGGAATCCAAGTCCTTTTGTGACTCTAGCCCTAAGCATCTGCATAATCTGTAAGCAAGTGCTCTAACAGGGATGCAAGTTGGCCTGCAGGACACAGACACACACCAGAGTTCTGTAGGGTCCACAGCAGGACTGGCCCCTCTGTTATTTAACCCCATGGAGCATTTGGGGCTAGCATGGATGGCAGATGCTGGATGAAATGAAGAAGTGTTGTACCATGCACTGACAGCATGTACTGTCACAGCTTCAGCAGCTCCGTTAGGATTTATGGTGTGCCTGGCCAACGAACGCTATGTTCGTTGCAGGGGAGTCTTTGCAGTCACATTAGAAGCAGGGCAGTCAGGAACCTGGTGAAGCAGATCATTCTCAACCATAGTCTCTAGTGTAGAATGAAGTGGCGGAAACAGTACATCACGGATATTGTCTTCAGTATCTCTTGCTACCTGTAATAGGTTTTTATATCAGTTTTGCTCATTTTTATAGGTTAGTGGCCCAGGATAGCCATTTTTTGTCTGTAATTCACTGGAAGAAATGCTCGATTGGAGTTATTCTTGTTCTAGCTATCAGTGGAACTGAGGGGCGAGGAGATGTGACTGTAGAGGTAGAACTACCTTTTTTGGAATAGTTGAAATTAGGAGATTTTAAAGACCGGGGTTTTTTAAACACATGAAACATACAAAGGAATAAAATAAGCTTTTGGACTTATAAGTCAAAAAGTTCTCTCCGGATACTGGTGAAATGACTCCAAAAATTGCACAAAATGGGCATTGGATGGTCCATAAGGTTGCCAGATCCCAGATGGCTTTATAAAATAGCTGCACAATGCCCTTCTCTAAAAATCATATAGAATTTACTAGAGAATGATGTCCTCTCTCTTTTAAAACCACCTTATGGGACTGAACAGAGCTACTCTTGTTCTTGAAAATCCACAGCGTGGTTTAAAAATCACAGCCTGATTTCCATACATATCAGACTGAGTGGATTATCGGGGATGGCTTAGCTGAACAGTCCCGTATTCAATATATGGCTGTCTCAAGATCTGAGAAAGTCTCCTTGTCTGTGGAACAAAGCTACCCAATGGAATGGCAGCATTCTGCAGCATTCTGTGCTTCTTATACTGCGATGAGCATCGCTGAGCAGTAGTACCTTAAGGATTGTATTTCTTGATGTATGGTGATAAGATCATTCGTGTCATGATTTCCTTTTCAGTTGAGAGTTAACTTTGTGTAAATTAATATCGTAAACTACTGTAAAAACACAACTGTTGGGTTTCTAGCCAGTATTCATTTTTTTGCAATAAGTGATGGTGTCATGGAAAAAGCAAAGAACAGACAAAGGAATTCGTTAGCTTTTACTCCACTCTCTCCTCAAGTTCTGCTCATTTGGCTAATCAGAGATGAGACCTAGTGCTATCATTGGTGAAAAACACTGTTAACGATACTATAAGATACAATTAGGGGGGAGGGATAGCTCAGTGGTTTGAGCATTAGCCTGCTAAACTCAGGGTTGTGAGTTCAATCCTTGAGGGGGCCATTTAGGATTCTGGGGCAAAATTGGGGATTGGTCCTGCTTTGAGCAGGGGGTTGGACTAGATGACCTCCTGAGGTCCCTTCCAACCCTGATATTCTATGAATCTATGAAGACAATATGTCTGTGCAGGGCCAATTTTTAGCCTGTGATAGGAATGACAACCAAATAGACCCCCATTATTACCACAAAACCAATATAACTGTGCAACCATTTTCTGATTGGTAGCTTTCCACACCAAAACATTATCCCTTCTACTAAGTGTGTGACTAATCTGTGATGGTTAGCGATGCAATTGTCATTGCAACCATAACTCACACATGCACAAATGAGTGAATGACATACCTTGATCCCTAGACCTTATCCAGAATCCCTGGGGCCACACAGCAGCCTCTTTGTTTCCATGCATACTCATGAGCTAGAATGTTCTCATTTATTGGTGAAAGTATTAATGAATCACTTCATTATTTGACCAGTGTAATTTTCAGCCTTAATCCAACAGAGGTGCAAGGTAACAGCTCCCACATATTGCTCTGTACAGTCTGTTGTCAGTGCAATTTCTTGATAACATGTGACTGACAGACGATGCTGTGACTGACAAGTAAAAACCAACATTCCATTTCCATGGTAATGCCCTGGTGATTTAAAAGACCGAGAGTGTTATTTTTAGGAGTCTTGCTTATAAGTTACACTATACAATTCCATCCTATAAGTGGTTTCTAAGCTATAATTATGTAATCATGGATTCACTAATATGATCTTTGCCTTGACATCAAGAGACACAGTGCTGTATTGTTTTAAATAAAATATGGAACTGCAATCATACACTCTAGATTTCTATTTGCAGTGTGGGAAGCTACACAATAATGCCAGCATTGAGAAGCAGCACAAATTAGATAGGCAGAACTATTATGAAACTGATGGCTTTCATGTGACTAAGTGTGTCAAAATAGCATAGTCTTGCGTTTTGGCAATGCTAAAGAAATTGATATGCTATATATAAAATACAAACATTAGCAGAGTGTCAAAGTCAGGTGATTGTTACCTGTTCTCATGTAGTGACCGTCCAAAAAAAATGAACGTCCTGTTATTCTACTACAACCAGCCTTCCATCCTATTTGCTTTTAGAAAGCATGTAGCCTGAGAAAATTACAATAGTGTGGATGATATTATCCCACACATGCCTATTGTTGAGCTATAAATGCAGAGCTGTCACATCAAACCAGCAGTTCCCAGGAGTTATACTGCATATTACAACCTCTGCATCACAAAGCTGAACACTGACTGCAGAGATGGCGCAAGATAAAAGCCTACCTAAAGTTCAGCACAGTCTACAATGCTTTCACATGCACTTGTTTCACATGTACCATTTCACTCTTGCAGATAAGTAAAAAGAAAGTTTATATACATTGTGCCATGTTAATTTATTTTCCTTTTTGTGTATTTTCCAAAATACAAACAGTTTGAACTTGAAGTCTGCCACGCTATTTTTTTTCTTCAAAGGTCAGTCCACTGAGGCATCTGAGTACATAGAATCATAGAATATCAGGGTGAGAAGGGACCTCAGGAGGTCATCTAGTCCAACCCCCTGCTCAAAGCAGGACCAATCCCCAACTAAATCATCCCAGCCAAGGCTTTGTCAAGCCTGACCTTAAAAACTTCTAAGGAAGGAGATTCCACCACCTCCCTAGGTAACGCATTCCAGTGTTTCACCACCCTCCTAGTGAAAAAGTTTTTCCTAATATCCAACCTAAACCTCCCCCACTGCAACTTGAGACCATTACTCCTTGTTCTGTCATCAGCTACCACTGAGAACAGTCTAGATCCATCCTCTTTGGAACCCCCTTTCAGGTAGTTGAAAGCAGCTATCAAATCCCCCCTCATTCTTCTCTTCCACAGACTAAACAATCCCAGTTCCCTCAGCCTCTCCTCATAAGTCATGTGTTCCAGTCCCCTAATCATTTTTGTTGCCCTCTGCTGGACATTTTCCAATTTTTCCACATCCTTCTTGTAGTGTGGGGCCCAAAACTGGACACAGTGCTCCAGATAAGGCCTCACCAATGCCAAATAGAGGGGAACGATCACATCCCTCGATCTGCTGGCTATGCCCCTATTTATACATCCCAAAATGCCATTGGCCTTCTTGGCAACAAGGGCACACTGTTGATTCATATCCAGCTTCTCGTCCACTGTAACCTCTAGGTCCTTTTCTGCAGAACTGCTGCCTAGCCATTCGGTCCCTAGTCTGTAGCGGTGCATGGGATTCTTCAGTCCTGAGTGCAGGACTCTGCACTTGTCCTTGTTGAACCGCATCAGATTTCTTTTGGCCCAATCCTCTAATTCGTCTAGGTCCCTCTGTATCCTATCCCTACCTTCCAGCATATCTACCTCTCCTCCCAGTTTAGTGTCATCTGCAATCTTGCTGAGGGTGCAATCCACACCATCCTCCAGATCATTTATGAAGATATTGAACAAAACCGGCCCCTGGACCAACCCTTGGGGCACTCCACTTAATACCGGCTGCCAAGTAGACATGGAGCCGTTGATCAGTACCCATTGAGCCCGACAATCTAGCCAGCTTTCTATCTACCTTATCATCCATTCATCCAGCCCATATTTCTTTAACTTACTGGCAAGAATACTGTGGGAGACCATGTCAAAAGCTTTGCTAAAATCAAGGAACAATACGTCCACTGCTTTCCCCTCATCCACAGAGCCAGTTATTTCATCATAGAAGGCAATTAGATTAGTCAGGCATGACTTGCCCTTGGTGAATCCATGCTGACTGTTCCTGATCACTTTCCTCTCCTCTAAGTGCTTCAGAATTGATTCCTTGAGGACCTGCTCCATGATTTTTCCAGGGACTGAGGTGAGGCTGACTGGCCTGTAATTTCCAGGATCCTCCTTCTTCCCCTTTTTAAAGATGGGCACTACATTAGCCTTTTTCCAGTCATCCGGGACCTCCCCAGATCGCCATGAGTTTTCAAAGATAATGGCCAATGGCTCTGCAATCACATCCGCCAACTCCTTTAGCACTTTTGGATGCAGCGCATCCGGTCCCATGGACTTGTGCTTGTCCAACTTTTCTAAATAGTCCTGAACCACTTCTCTCTCTCTCTCTCTCTCTCTCCACAGAGGGCTGGTCACCTCCTCCCCATGCTGTGCTGCCCAGTGCAGTAGTCTGGGAGCTGACCTTGTTCGTGAAGACAGAGGCAAAAAAAGCATTGAGTACATTAGCTTTTTCCACATCTTCTGTCACTAGGTTGCCTCCATCATTCAGTAAGGGGCCCACACTTTCCTTGACTTTCTTCTTGTTGCTAACATACCTGAAGAAACCCTTCTTGTTGCTCTTAACGTCTCTTGCTAGCTGCAAGTCCAGGTGTGATTGGGCCTTCCTGATTTCACTCCTGCATGCCCGAGGAATATTTTTATACTCTTCCCTGGTCATTTGTCCAATCTTCTACTTCTTGTAAGCTTCTTTTTTGTGTTTAAGATCAGCAAGGATTTCACTGTTAAGCCAAGCTGGTCACCTGCCATATTTACTATTCTTTCTACACATCGGGATGGTTTGTCCCTGTAACCTCAATAAGGATTCTTTAAAATACAGCCAGCTCTCCTGGACTCCTTTCCCCCTCATGTTATTCTCCCAGGGGATCCTGCCCATCAGATCTCTGAGGTTGTCAAAGTCTGCTTCTCTGAAGTCCAGGGTCTGTATTCTCCTTTCTTCTCTGTGTCAGGATCCTGAACTCGACCATCTCATGGCCACTGCCTCCCAGGTTCCCATCCACTTTTGCTTCCCCTACTAATTCTTCACGGCTTGTGAGCAGCAGGTCAAGAAGAGCTCTGCCCCTAGTTGGTTCCTCCAGCACTTGCACAAGTGTCCCCTACACTTTCCAAAAACTTCCTGGATTGTCTGTGCACTCCTGTATTGCTCTCCCAGCAGATATCAGGGTGATTGAAGTCATGCTATATGCTATAGCCGACATCTTAATTCTTGGAACATTTTCCTTACTTGCACCCATGAAAACCACTAATAATCATCCCAACGCATAGGTCCCATTTTGGAAACTTTCTTCCACATTAGTGGAGAAAGGCATAATAACTTCTTGTGGACATTATGCCCAGATCCACAGAGGGACTTAGGTGTTGCAACACTGAGCATCACTATGCCTAAGTTTTAGGTGCCTAGAAAAAAAAAATCACAGGAACAACACTGATCTACAAAGCTGATTTAGACCCCTTGGCTCCCTATACAATGAATGGGGAGGGACAGGCATTTTAGAATGCAGTCCACAAAGCCAATATGCTAGGCTGAGAGCCACCTAAGCTAGCCAATGGATGATGGGAGGAGAGAGGTATGTGCTAAGCCCCATGCCCCTCAGAGACAGGCCCCTAAGTGAGGGCTGCAGGGAGGTGCCTATCCCTGCTGACGATCCATAAATGGGAACGCCTCTCCTGGAGTCACATGGCTTAGGCACTGAAGATATTTCTTGTGGAAATGAGTTAGCTGCCTGCCTTGCTCCATGCCAGATGGCTAGAGGTGGTGGTGGTGGTGACTGCCTTATAATGTCAGTAGTGAGCGAACTTACCTCAAATGTGAGAGACACTGGTTCAATCCTCCCCTCTACTAGAGGGGAAGAAAAGAGGTCAGATCTGGACAAAGATCTCCTTTCTCCCCTTTTGGCAGAGGGGAGAACTGAACCTGTCTCCCACATACCATGTGAGGACTCTAGCGACTGGATAAAAGTTATAACGTGGTGGCCACATTTTGAACGGGACCCAATTTGGTGAGCATGCCTAGTGGATTGGGCCCCACATGCAAATTAGGTGGCCAAATGCCTATTTTTCCTGGTTTTGTGAATTGCTCTGTGATATAGACAGAAGATAGGTGTCCAAAGGGAAGCCTAGAGAGGAGGAGCAGTGTACATGCTCAGAAGCAGAAACATACTCACCTAGGGAACTTTTACCATGAAAAACTTAGGCACCTGGGTTTGGTGGGAGTTTTGAGTATTGCAGTGGAGCTTAAAACTGGGACTTAAGCCTCTACATACCTTTGTGGATCCCACCCTGTGTGTATGAATAAGGACATGCAGAAGCAAAAGAAAGTATGTTAGGGAGGCAGGAAAACATACAGAGTTAATGGATTCTCTGTCAGACACTGAACCCTGTTTCATCTGTCTTACTGATGTAATAGTTAAGTAAGATCATTGGCAGAAACCTAAGGGTATGTTTACATGGCAGCTGGAGCATGCCTCCCAGGCTCAGCCTAGGCAGACTGATGTGTGCTAGCTCAGCTTGGGCTAGCATGCTAAAAGGAGCAGCATGGATACTGTGGCTCCAGCAGGGGCTTGGGCTAACCACTTTAGCTTGGACTCACCTGACCCTCTGGATCCGAGCTCAGGTGGCTAGCCCAAGCCTCTGCTGGCACTGCAATGTCCACACTGCTATTCTTAGTGCAGTAGAATCATAGAATCATAGAATCTCAGGGTTGGAAGGGACCCCTGAAGGTCATCTAGTCCAACCCCCTGCTCGAAGCAGGACCAATTCCCAGTTAAATCATCCCAGCCAGGGCTTTGTCAAGCCTGACCTTAAAAACCTCTAAGGAAGGAGATTCTACCACCTCCCTAGGTAATGCATTCCAGTGTTTCACCACCCTCTTAGTGAAAAAGTTTTTCCTAATATCCAATCTAAACCTCCCCCACTGCAACTTGAGACCATTACTCCTCGTTCTGTCATCTGCTACCATTGAGAACAGTCTAGAGCCATCCTCTTTGGAACCCCCTTTCAGGTAGTTGAAAGCAGCTATCAAATCCCCCCTCATTCTTCTCTTCTGCAGGCTAAACAATCCCAGCTCCCTCAGCCTCTCCTCATAAGTCATGTGTTCCAGACCCCTAATCATTTTTGTTGCCCTTCGCTGGACTCTCTCCAATTTATCCACATCCTTCTTGTAGTGTGGGGCCCAAAACTGGACACAGTACTCCAGATGAGGCCTCACCAATGTCGAATAGAGGGGAACGATCACGTCCCTCGATCTGCTCGCTATGCCCCTACTTATACGTCCCAAAATGCCATTGGCCTTCTTGGCAACAAGGGCACGCTGCTGACTCATATCCAGCTTCTCGTCCACTGTCACCCCTAAGTCCTTTTCCACAGAACTGCTGCCTAGCCATTCGGTCCCTAGTCTGTAGCTGTGCATTGGGTTCTTCCGTCCTAAGTGCAGGACCCTGCACTTATCCTTATTGAACCTCATCAGATTTCTTTTGGCCCAATCCTCCAATTTGTCTAGGTCCTTCTGTATCCTATCCCTCCCCTCCAGCGTATCTACCACTCCTCCCAGTTTAGTATCATCCGCAAATTTGCTGAGAGTGCAATCCACACCATCCTCCAGATCATTTATGAAGTTATTGAACAAAACCGGCCCCAGGACCGACCCTTGGGGCACTCCACTTGATACCGGCTGCCAACTAGACATGGAGCCATTGATCACTACCCGTTGAGCCCAACAATCTAGCCAGCTTTCTACCCACCTTATAGTGCATTCATCGAGCCCATACTTCCTTAACTTGTTGACAAGAATACTGTGGGAGACCGTGTCAAAAGCTTTGCTAAAGTCAAGAAACAATACATCCACTGCTTTCCCTTCATCCACAGAACCAGTAATCTCATCATAAAAGGCAATTAGATTAGTCAGACATGACCTTCCCTTGGTGAATCCATGCTGGCTGTTCCTGATCACTTTCCTCTCATGCAAGTGCTTCAGGATTGATTCTTTGAGGACCTGCTCCATGATTTTTCCAGGGACTGAGGTGAGGCTGACTGGCCTGTAGTTCCCAGGATCCTCCTTCTTCCCTTTTTTAAAGATTGGCACTACATTAGCCTTTTTCCAGTCATCCGGGACTTCCCCGGTTCGCCACGAGTTTTCAAAGATAATGGCCAATGGCTCTGCAATCACAGCCGCCAATTCCTTCAGCACTCTCGGATGCAACTCATCCGGCCCCATGGACTTGTGCACGTCCAGCTTTTCTAAATAGTCCCTAACCACCTCTATCTCCACAGAGGGCTGGCCATCTCTTCCCCATTTTGTGATGCCCAGCGCAGCAGTCTGGGAGCTGACCTTGTTAGTGAAAACAGAGGCAAAAAAAGCATTGAGTACATTAGCTTTTTCCACATCCTCTGTCACTAGGTTGCCTCCCTCATTCAGTAAGGGGCCCACACTTTCCTTGGCTTTCTTCTTGTTGCCAACATACCTGAAGAAACCCTTCTTGTTACTCTTAACATCTCTGGCTAGCTGCAGCTCCAGGTGCGATTTGGCCCTCCTGATATCATTCCTACATGCCCGAGCAATATTTTTATACTCTTCCCTGGTCATATGTCCAACCTTCCACTTCTTGTAAGCTTCTTTTTTAAGTAGCTTGAGACAAGCTAGCATGAGTCTGTTTGCTTTGGCTGGGAGGCACATGCCCAGCTACAATGGAAACATACCCTTAGCCTCCTTGTTTCCTTAGGGATGTTACAAGGAGAAACTACCTAGAAAAGCTGAAGTCCAAGAGTGGTTTCTCAAGCTGTTTCTGTTTCGTCACCCATTCCTGCCCTCTTTGCCGAACTGCTCTCCCGTGATTCTAAGAAACCGGTGATGCTCAGTGCACTACTTTAGAGAAGAGCACTGCTCGGTAACCTACTCAACTGTAATGCATTTGTAATGAATTTGGAGAAAGTGAACAATGAACACACATGGTTCTTGTAACTTCTCAGTACAGTAAAAAGAAAAGGAGTACTTGTGGCACCTTAGAGACTAACCAATTTATTTGAGCATAAGCTTTCGTGAGCTACAGCTCACTTCATTGGATGTAGCTCACGAAAGCTTATGCTCAAATAAATTGTTTAGTCTCTAAGGTGCCACAAGTACTCCTTTTCTTTTTGCGAATAACAGACTAACACGGCTGTTACTCTGAAACCTTTCAGTGCAGTGTTCATCAAGACCACAATGGGAAAGCAAATAGCTTAAAAACAAAAAATGAGAGCAAGCAATAATTGGTGCTATAAAATGTTTACATTTGGGATGTTTTAAACTTTGTTTTAAAAAAGGCAGGGTGGAGAGAAGCAGCTTTCTGCTGGAAACAATGCATCACATACATAAAACTGAAGACAGCCAGGGTGGGCGAGTTTGTATCACAGGAAGTGTCATCTTGGGAAAACCCCAGCTGACAGGAGGAGGTAGTAGAGACGGAAGAGTGCTACTAGGGAACTACTAGGTGACTGACTAGCACATATGTGGCTTCTGGTGTTTAAGTAGCTTATTAAGCTAACAGATCTGCTTGAAAAGCGGAAAAAAATTAAATTAAAAAAACAGTAAATGACACTGTACTGGAACAGCTGGTAGATGGTCCAGTTACAAACAGCAGCTACTAGTCCATTGGTATAAACATACTAAAGCACTATTCTGCTTATGGTTCAAACTGGACTGCAAGTTCCAGTTGGCACAGCCTGTGTCAATTTACTGCACTGCAAAATGATTTTCCAAAAACACACCATTCGTGGTCACATAGAATCATAGAATCATAGAATATCAGGGTTGGAAGGGACCCCAGAAGGTCATCTAGTCCAACCCCCTGCTCAAAGCAGGATCAATTCCCAGTTAAATTATCCCAGCCAGGGCTTTGTCAAGCCTGACCTTAAAAACCTCTAAGGAAGGAGATTCTACCACCTCCCTAGGTAACGCATTCCAGTGTTTCACCACCCTCTTAGTGAAAAAGTTTTTCCTAATATCCAATCTAAACCTCCCCCACTGCAACTTGAGACCATTACTCCTCGTTCTGTCATCTGCTACCATTGAGAACAGTCTAGAGCCATCCTCTTTGGAACCCCCTTTCAGGTAGTTGAAAGCAGCTATCAAATCCCCCCTCATTCTTCTCTTCTGCAGGCTAAACAATCCCAGCTCCCTCAGCCTCTCCTCATAACTCATGTGTTCCAGTCCCCTAATCATTTTTGTTGCCCTTCGCTGGACTCTCTCCAATTTATCCACATCCTTCTTGAAGTGTGGGGCCCAAAACTGGACACAGTACTCCAGATGAGGCCTCACCAATGTCGAATAGAGGGGAACGATCACGTCCCTCGATCTGCTCGCTATGCCCCTACTTATACATCCCAAAATGCCATTGGCCTTCTTGGCAACAAGGGCACACTGCTGACTCATATCCAGCTTCTCGTCCATTGTCACCCCTAGGTCCTTTTCCGCAGAACTGCTGCCTAGCCATTCGGTCCCTAGTCTGTAGCTGTGCATTGGGTTCTTCCGTCCTAAGTGCAGGACCCTGCACTTATCCTTATTGAACCTCATCAGATTCCTTTTGGCCCAATCTTCCAATTGGTCTAGGTCCTTCTGTATCCTGTCCCTCCCCTCCAGCGTATCTACCACTCCTCCCAGTTTAGTATCATCCGCAAATTTGCTGAGAGTGCAATCCACACCATCCTCCAGATCATTTATGAAGATATTGAATAAAACCGGCCCCAGGACCGACCCTTGGGGCACTCCACTTGATACCGGCTGCCAACTAGACATGGAGCCATTGATCACTACCCGTTGAGCCCGACAATCTAGCCAGCTTTCTACCCACCTTATAGTGCATTCATCCAGCCCATACTTCCTTAACTTGCTGACAAGAATACTATGGGAGACCGTGTCAAAAGCTTTGCTAAAGTCAAGAAACAATACATCCACTGCTTTCCCTTCATCCACAGAACCAGTAATCTCATCATAAAAGGCGATTAGATTAGTCAGGCATGACCTTCCCTTGGTGAATCCATGCTGGCTGTTCCTGATCACTTTCCTCTCATGCAAGTACTTCAGGATTGATTCTTTGAGGACCTGCTCCAAGATTTTTCCAGGGACTGAGGTGAGGCTGACTGGCCTGTAGTTCCCAGGATCTTCCTTCTTCCCTTTTTTAAAGATTGGCACTACATTAGCCTTTTTCCAGTCATCCGGACATCCGGACATCATGAACAATTTTCATTTTAGCCGGGCAAAACAGGAAGCAATGCAGAGTATCAGAATTAAAGGGCATCAAAACAAAGCAGAGTATCACAGAGTGGGTTCTCAAAAGTTCCCTACAAGACAGAGGGGAAGTTTGTGGGGGGGAGGGCAACTATTCTCTCCCAAGCCTTGTGGATAGGGGGAAGCAGTAGATGCGGTATATCTTGACTTTAGTAAGGCTTTTGATACTGTCTCGCATGACCTTCTCATAAACAAATTAAGGAAATAGAACCTAGATGGAGCTACTATAAGGTGGGTGCATAATTAGTTGTAAAATCATTCCCAGAGAGTAGTTATCAGTGATTCACAGTCAGGCTGGAAAGGCATAATGAGTGGGGTCCCACAGGGATCGGTTTTGGGTCTGGTTCTGTTCAATATCTTCATCAAGGATTTAGATAATGGCATAGAGATTACACTTATAAAGTTTGCAGATGATACCAAGCTGGGAGGGATTGCAAGTGCTTTGGAGGATAGGATTACAATTCAAAATGATCTGGACAAACTGAAGAAATGGTCTGGAGTAAATAAGATCAATTTCAATAAGGACAAATGCAAAGTACTCCACTTAGGAAGGAACAATCAGTTGCACACATACAAAATGGGAAATGACTGCCTAGGAAGGAGTACTGCGGAAAGGGATCTGGGGGTCATAGTGGATCACAAGCTAAATATGAGTCAACAGTGTAACGCTGTTGCAAAAAAAGCAAACATCATTCTGGGATGTATTAGCAGGAGTATTGTAAGCAAGACATGAGAAGTAATTCTGCTCTACTCTGCACTGATTAGGCCTCAACTGGAGTATTGTGTCCAGTTCTGGGCGTCACATTTCAGGAAAGATGTGGACAAATTGGAGCAAGTCCAGGGAAGAGCAACAAAAATGAATAAAGGTCTAGAAAACAACCTAAGAGGGAAGATTGAAAAAAAATTTGTGTGTTTAGTTTGGAGAAGAGAAGACTGAGAGGGGACATAACAGTTTTCAAGTACATAAAAGGTTGTTACAAGGAGGAGGGAGAAAAATTGTTAACCTCTGAGGCTAGGACAAGAAGCAATGGACTTAAATTGCAGCAAGGGGGGTTTAGGTTGGGACATTAAGAAAAACTTCTTAACTGTCAGAGTGGTTAAGCACTGGAATAAATTGCCTAGGGAGGTTGTGGAATCTCTATCATTGGGGATCTTTAAGAGCAGGTTGGACAAATACCTGTCAGGGATGGTCTAAATAATATTTGATCCTGCCTTGAATGCAGGGGGCTGGATTAGATGACCTCTTGAGGTCCCTTCCAGTTCTATGATTGTCTCCCCACCTTCAATTCAAGTTTGAAATGTATATTAATACCTCCTCTTTCTGGTGTATAAGTCAGACCCAAATAAAACCCCACCCCTTTCTGCAAGCAGGGCCATCCAGTCTCCTCTTAACTAGTCTATCTTTGGCCACTATTTTCATCTGCCATCTTTTATTCACATCAGCTTGGACCTTTTAATTTAATGAGCCCCAGCTGTTTCTCTTCTCAAGCCACTTACCCCCATACCCCTGGTATGTCAGGGCAAATAGACTGGTGGGCCTTCGCCTTCTCAGGACATCATGAGGTGCCTAAGTCCCATTTTTAGGTGCCATTGATCAACAAAATTTCTGCTTGGCTGCCACCAAACCATGTAGGCACCTAAATTCCCTTGGCACCCAAGTTTCTGCCTTTGGGCATGTGAACTGCTGCCTCGCTGTAGGTGCCTACATACCTATCTCCCACTGAAGCCCCAGAGCAATTCACAAACTAGGGAAGAATGGCATTCAGCCACCTGAAGTTGTGTGCAGGGTCCAATCTGGTAGGAGTGCTCAGAGGCTGCCTTCCCAATTGAGCCCCTCAGATGAGTTCACACAAAACAGCTGATGAGGAGAAGCTGTACCTTCCTAATTGCCTGTAGCCTGGCGGTTAGGCCAAGGTTCAAGACCCCACCTCTGCCAGAGAAAAGAGTTGAAGAGGGATCTACTACCTCTAAGGGGAGGGAGTGCCCTAATCACTAGGCTATGGAATATTCTGATGTGTGTTGTCCTCAGTCTCCTGTGTTGAAGTTGCTCCACTTTAAATGAAGAATGAAGTATTAACTGGGTCAGTGAAAGTTAGAATGACTCTATAGCCTAGCAATCAGGGGACTCACCTGAGAGGTAGTGGAACCCTATTCAAATCCCTTGTTCTCATTAGTCAGAGTGGGGACTTGAACTATGGGTTTCCCACATTCTGGGTGGGTACCTGGACCACAAGCTTATAAGGGAGAGCCTCCTGCCCCCTCCTGGCTGTTGTGTGTGAACTCCCCTGAGGGGGCCCCTATTCTATAGGCAGCCTGTGAGCATGACTACTGGACTGAGCCCTGGATGCAACTTTAGGCTGTCGAACACCTACCTTTCCTGGTTTGTGAATCACAAGCAGAGATGGGGGCCTCCCTGCAGCCTGGAGTTCAATGCCACATTTGGGAGACAGGGTTTAATCACACACCCCTCTGGTTAGCATCTCTCATTGGCTAGTTTAGGTGGCCTCCTGCCTAGCACACTGGCTTTGTGAATTGTATTCTAAGGTAACTCTATCCCCATTCATTGTATAGGCACTGAACACAGGCTTTGTGGGTTGAAGTATTGTTCCTGCAATTTTCTGGGCCCTAAAAGTTAGGTCCTGTGATGCTCAGTGTCGCAACACCTCAGTCCCTATGTGGACCTGGGCCAAGCTGTCGGGAGCTCTCCTGTGACTCAGGCAGGGAGAACATCCTGTCAAAGAGAAAGATGGCCCTCTTATTAAAAGCCATCACATAGTTATAAATAGACTTAGAGTATTATCCTGTTGCTACGGGTGAGTATCACCCTGCCACCACATTGTCTTTTCTTAACTTTTTATTATGTGTATTTCCAAGGTACACTAGAGACTAGGTGCCATATTTATAAGTCAAAAAAGAGGATCAGATGAGTCACATAACAGAAAAGAGAATGTTACCATTCCAAGCCCCAACCTGCAACTGACCACATGACCAGACTTCAGTTAGCTTCACTGGGACTCTGTGTGGGCACAGACTACCAGGAAAGATCTGGTTGCAGGACCTGGACTTTAGGGGGGCAGCGGGGAGGAAGAGTTCAGCCCAAATAAACACATCAGCCATGTAGAAGAGTTAGCTTTTTAAATCATCGTGTTAAGCCACAATTAGGGCAGATACTGCACCCAGATTCAGGTCTATGCAGAAGCTATGGGAAGCAGCAGAGATACAGCGAGAAGGCTGAGCAGAGAGGGGCCGAAAGGGACTCCCTGGGTTACAGAGCTGGCAGTTAGCTAGCTCGGGTTCTTAAAGGGGAAGGGAATCTGAGCAAGACTGAGATAAAGTTCCCAGGACACCTCAGATTACTTGCTGTGGCAGGGTCTTTCCAAGAGTTTCTATGCCCTTGCCCTACTGGCCAGGGGAGAGAGATGTTCATGTGTATTCATGTGCACAGCTACAGACTAGGGACCGAATGGCTAGGCAGCAGTTCTGCAGAAAAGGACCTAGGGGTGACAGTGGACGAGAAGCTGGATATGAGTCAGCAGCGTGCCCTTGTTGCCAAGAAGGCCAATGGCATTTTGGGATGTATAAGTAGGGGCATAGCGAGCAGATCGAGGGACGTGATCGTTCCCCTCTATTCGACATTGGTGAGGCCTCATCTGGAGTACTGTGTCCAGTTTTGGGCCCCACACTTCAAGAAGGATGTGGATAAATTGGAGAGAGTCCAGCGAAGGGCAACAAAAATGATTAGGGGACTGGAACACATGAGTTATGAGGAGAGGCTGAGGGAGCTGGGATTGTTTAGCCTGCAGAAGAGAAGAATGAGGGGGGATTTGATAGCTGCTTTCAACTACCTGAAAGGGGGTTCCAAAGAGGATGGCTCTAGACTGTTCTCAATGGTAGCAGATGACAGAACGAGGAGTAATGGTCTCAAGTTGCAGTGGGGGAGGTTTAGATTGGATATTAGGAAAAACTTTTTCACTAAGAGGGTGGTGAAACACTGGAATGCGTTACCTAGGGAGGTGGTAGAATCTCCTTCCTTAGAGGTTTTTAAGGTCAGGCTTGACAAAGCCCTGGCTGGGATGATTTAACTGGGAATTGGTCCTGCTTTGAGCAGGGGGTTGGACTAGATGACCTTCTGGGGTCCCTTCCAACCCTGATATTCTATGATTCTATGATTCTATCCAACTGAGGGGGTCATAGGTGAACAGGGAAGGGTTTGAGGGGAATGGTAGTTTCCCATTTAGTAGATTCATCACAGTATGTTTGTTTAAAGGTATAATTCATCTAGGCAAGTTATTTTAATGCTGAGCCAATGCTTGGTCAAAATTTTAAAGCTATCATGGCTTTTGAAACAGTACTTCTGGTGTTTCTGTCTGGAGGCATCATGATCAAAATGGATATAGTGAAAACGAACTCCAAAAATCACTATTATGAAGAGAAATGTGCTTCATTTCTTGGTATGAAGTGAGCCCTTATGCTATAGAAAATGTTAATAGCAATTAGATCAATTAGCCACCCCAACTGACTGACAGATTTATGTCAGTGGAGGAAGTGAGGGAGACTAGCTCAAGAGAAAAGCAGTAGTAGGGAATTATATTCTTCATTATTATCAAATCTAACATCAACCATTTTGAGTACCAGGGTGTCAAAAGCAGATGAGGTGGTAAACATAACCACTCACCCTAGACAAATGTAGCCAGGAGGCCTACCATGTAGCCATTGCTAAAAGGCAACAAAGAGCAAACACTAACCCTGCTCCATGATATGATTCTCTTTGTTGATGATGATAATCATACTTGCCTGGTATTTTTTCCATTCTCTGTCAAAAATTTGACCCTTGACATTTTCCAGACAGCTCTAATAGTTATGTCTTGACAGCAGAGCACTTAAACATACAGTCAAGCGTGTGCTTAAGTGTGTTAGTGTTCTGGGGCCAGGGTTACTATGAAACACTGATGCTCTATTCCCTAGTAGGCTCACAAGAGTGCCTTCTTTAGTACCTAAAATGCTTTCAGCTTTTATTTAATTTACAAATTAGCTACTATGAGAACCACAGTGAGTTTGTCTAACTTTTTTACTCTCCACACTTTAAAAAAAAATAAAAAAAATACACAGTTGCTTGCTTGAAAATGATCAGACATAGGGGTGATCCACAAAGGCCAGGTCTGGAGCAGTGGCTGGCCCTAAGTCTCCCCAGAGTTCAAGGGAGATTAAGGTGGGCCTGAACCAATGTTTAATTACACATTTCATACAAATTTTAGATTAATGTATTAAAAAAAACCCTAAGCAGAGACTTCAGCATTTCGATCATGATGAGCTGTGTGCAATATTTCATGTATTCTGCATGTTCCAGTTGTCTGGAATTTAAATGTAGTGGGGACAAAAGCAGTAGAGTTCTAAAAAGATTACACTAGCAGCATACAGAATTTAACAGAGAAGTATTCTCTTCCTAAAATTTTTTGTACCATTCTGTCAAATTCTATAGCTGGGATATCAACTCTACAGGATGGCCAAAAACCTATAGAAAATGTATGTATTACTTTCTAAAGGGTTTTTCCATAAGGGCATGATTATTTTTGTTAGAGTAGATGTACCTGAGGAAACTACAGCTGGTTCACATGCCATCACGTCAGCAGGGCAAGCTAAGGAGTGTGCCACAACCTTCACTGGTTCCCTGTTTGCTACTGGATCAGTTTCACTGTGTTAATATGCATTTATGAAACCTTTAGTAGAATAGAACCATCTATCCAAAACAGACTCTCCTTCCAGGAATCGCCATAACAGCTGCAAGCATCTGGCACATTGGCTCAGATTCTCAGCTGGCATAAATCAGGGCAACTTCAATAGAGTTACACTGACTTATACTAGGAGAAATCCTCAGTGTATTTAAAATACTTCCTGTGTAGACTTGTTGAGAAGTCTGTATCACAGTTTCCCTCAACAGGGCAAAGGCTCTTGAAAACCCTCCAAAGGAGACCACTTTCTCCAGGTCATGATGGAAGATCCACCTCTTTAGTTTAGCAACTGCGATTTTAAAACCACAAATTCTACAAATCCCACTCTAAACAAACAATAGGATGGAGGTCTGACTGTTTTTATTTTAAATAATCCTTGTGCTTAAATCACAATTGAAATAGCTGCTTTAGAGATGCAGTATTCATTAGATTAAAAATATATCCAAAGGTTTTTGTTTAATCTGGGATTGGGCAAGTGAGGAATGCAAGTTTGCCAATGGTACTGTTGGGTCAATGCTGGCTATAACAGTTAGCAAACACAAGACTTTGTAAATTTGGACTACCCAGCCATAAACATCAGTAAGCTTTAATGTCACTTACAAGCCTTATCAAAAGTTGTATGAATTGCAAAATTGCTCTCTTGCCACAGGATATAATCAGATAACAAGAACATTCAGTGCTGTGTGTATGTTCCAGGAACTATAGAGGTTGCACAATATGATCACCTCCTACACACAAGACAGCTCTCCTATTGAGAAAAAAACAACAAAAAAAAACAAAAGAAGATTTTAAGCCTCGCTTTTCTTGTCACTTGGAGACACATGCTTTTTAAAGAGATCATCAGGTATTTGACAGCTTCCCTAAAACAGCTTTACAATTTTATTAAATACTATGCTGCGTGCATTCTTAACAGTTTAATCAGTTTATTATTCAGCCATTTAATAAAGATAGTGCCCCAATAATGAGAAAAAAAAACAACACTGGCCACCTCCTCCTGCCACTGCCAAGAATACCAGTGTGATGGGTTCCCCCTAGGGTGCCACTGAGCCTGCCTGACCCAACAGCCTGGGCAACCTTTCACATTGTGGTGCTGTGATAAGTTGCCAAGCTCTCCAAGCTTGCTCTTTTACCAGTATACACACAGATAGGGACACACCCAGCTGCAGCTTCACACACAGATGCGGAGATCAGCTTTGCATGGGAAGGCTCAGCTAAGGTACCTCCCAGTTGCTAAGGCACGCACTACACTCAGGAGGGTAAACCCAAAATTATACCATCTTGTGCTGCACAGGGAACTGTACAGTGTAAGCTCATAAAATTCACCCCCCTCCCTCAGTGTGGAGAGAGATATGCAACAGCTTTCTGCCCCAAGTTATAATTTCCATCCACTGGTTTTAGACAAAACCAAAACAAGTTTATTAACTACAAAAGATAGATTTTACGTGATTATAAGTGATTGCAAACAGATCGCCTTAGTAAATAAACAAAACTGCAAACTGAGTTTAACACACTAGATAGGTAGGATATGAATTAGCAAATTCTCACCCTGAGTGATAAACATGCTGCAGATTCTTAAGGCACATGCTGCCTTGGCTTTCCCAGGTTCATACACAGGCTAAAAATCCCTCTAGCCTGGGACCATCATTTCCCACAATTCAGTCTTTGTCCATTAGGTGTTTCCAGGTATTGTTGTAGAAAGACTAAGGTCCCATCATGATGTCATTGTCCCCTTTTTATATCTTCTTCCCATTTGCTAGGAAGCTCTTTTGCTGTGACCTGGGTCAAACAGTTCCCATTGTGTAGTGTTATCTCTGAGAGGCTTCTGTTGTACACAGTTTCTGGGGTAATTCTTGTGTGCATTTCCTCAATAAGACATTAACATTGTTTGGCCTTTTTACTGTTGTACCTGAAAGGCTGGTTGTGGGTGTTTTCAACCTCACAACAACATGTTTCAATAACATATACATAGCCCCATTTCATAACTTCATACAATGGTAGCACATACAGTCCAATGAGATATTAATGTCTAGTAGATCAAGACTTTTAGAATACCACCTCACAAGGCATACTTTGCACAAAACATATCCTAATTACAGGACAGTGGTGACTATTGGGGTGCCAGGGTGTCACAACCAGTACTGTTGATTCATCTACATACATTAGTACACTTGAACACTTGTATAAGTTCAGATTCCTTCTCTTTCCAACTACAGTTAGACAAATGTCTATAAATGTAGCTGGGACCTGGTGAAATTTGAAAGATTAAGTACTTAAAGTGTTGGTTTCTTTCTTCTGAGCTTTGCAGTTTTATTAGCATTCCACCACCTACTACTACTACAAGTGCTGTACTTCTCCAGTTGTAAGGTCACAAAGGTTATTTAATCTAAACTGTGAGTGTAATGCTCCCTGTCTGGGGGAGCAATGCAGGTGGGGAAAATATTCAGGAAAATATAGGAGAGTCATCTTCCAGTTTCCTCAACATGCTCCACAAAGAGGGTAGCAAGCCACAAGGCAACTAGCTCTACAACCCTCTTACCCCAGAACCATGATGCCCCACCATAAAGTTCTCACACTGAGGAGCTTCTAAAAGAAGCTACCATCTCCAGCGCCAGTGGGAAACAGTATTGCTAGTCCCTACTCTCTGTATGTTTGGGGCATTCCTAGTCCATTTTACCTCCCTCTGCCCCAAATAGCAGAGAGGAACCATGGCCTATTTATTGCAGGTGTGTGAATTTAGCTTGAATTCACAACATCCAGCAAAATCCTAATGGAACTTGACAGACCTGAAATAAAAGCACTGCAGCGAGATGCTTGGATCTGGTCTATTAGCTGACTAGAATGCCTACGTGAAACAGAGGCTGGAAAAAGAAAAGCAGCATAAATGGAAGTGGTGCAATTTTTTAGATTATCCATTGACGAGTATTTCTGGTATACAGAACAAGTCCAAAAAGGAACTGAAAGTGTGTATCAGAGAAGGGATTTGACCCTGGATTGTTCTGCTTTGTAGTATTGACCAATCTTTTCAATTGGATAAAAGGATTTTAGTCTTGTGGTTATTACAGTGTGTCTGCAGATGAACTGGAAATAGAATGAGAAATGGGTTTAAGAGATATTAATTCAACTGAATTTGTGATGCCAGATCTGCTGAACTCTCAGAAGTTTGGATTTTGTAAACAAATACCATCAGGGCTGTTAGTTCAAGCAAATTCTGACTGCCAGCTACTCTAGGCACTCAGTCCTAATGATGTCATCATTTCCAAAAGGAAGGGGAGGAATTTGGTGCTCTCAGCATGAGACTGGGAGCTGGTAACTCTTGAATTATAATTTCATTTCTAACACTGACTCTGAGGCTTTGGACAAGTCTCAACCCCTGCCTCAGTTTCTCCATCTGTAAAATGAGATACTAGCTCACAGAATTTGAGGGTTAATGAATGTATGTAATGTACTTCGAAAGTGGATAGCACTATGTAAGTCCTACACTAGTAAACCTGTTGGGGCAGGGATTTTCATTTACAGTGTCCGGTGTAAAGGGGCCCTGACCAGATTAAGGCCTCTGGCCATTCCTGCAATATAAATATTAAATAAATTATGTTTTCTAAGTGCTGCCACTGAAAAGCAATGCTCCTAGGCATGAGTGCATACTATTTTCAATTCAACAACCATTCCTACTTTATATGTCTTCGCAGCAGTCATCTCCATGTTATCTGAACACCTGGAATTATCACCTTGGGGAGAATATGCAAATAAGATGGCAGTCACAACACAGTTCAGAAGATTCAAGGGTAGTTCAATGCCCATTCTGTTTGCCGTCTTCCAAATGTCCCTATTGTTAAAAAGGTACCACATTATTTTTTCTAAAACTGTGTGAGTCATCTTTAGTGTGGGAATCTTAAGATGCCAGCCTCCTGTAAACTCAAATTCTGTTCTAAAATGGTCCATGGATGAGGCACTCAGATATCATAATGATGAGCACTGTATAAATACCTACAGTGGTAGACAGATGGGGATGGTCATATAGGAATCTTAGATGAGGAGAGGAAGAATCAGGGTTTTTTCTTTGCTAAACAATGAAGTACATAATGATATTTTTAAGGTCAACAGCATTCTGCTAAGCTGAAATTCTATTTGAAAATGTAATGGCTTGCCTTTTTCCTTTATACCCCATCCTAACTGTGATGGTTCCAGAAGACCAGAACTATTTTTTTTTAAACTGAGGAAACAGAATGTTTATATTCCCTTTTCAGCCAGCAACCATACTGAACCCATCCAGGTTGGTTTGTTCAGGTGGACTAAGCCATCAATGTAATTGCTTAACTTAGCTGTAACTTCATTTCCTAATCGTCCTCATCAAATTTCCTCAAGCTTTCTGAATAGACTGTATTTAATAGCAGATTCCAGGTATTAATACTCTAGAGCAAATGGCAGTAGAGCAGTAATATCAGTTTCTTGCTGCTGCTACTAGCAAGCAATATGGTAAAATATTTTAGTTTGCTATGTTCTTCAAATTACAGATACAGGATGATTAAAAGCAAAATATTGTACAGTGGAAGGGCCTAGGCATTTGCCCCATTGTGTCCTATTTTACCCATGATTTCAAGGGGGAGGGTGGAAGGAAAGAAATCAAATCTCCCACTGAGTTTATGCAAACAAATCAGTATTACTTCAGCTGCATTTTAGGCCATGCTTTGGCCTATACGTCTGGTATGCAAACAAAGTCCAAACAGGGATACAGAATGTGCACGATATTCCGTAGATGGAACTGCTTGGCAGAATTGCCACTATGCAGCAGATAGCTCAAGGTCTTCCTCAAGGTCAATCTTTCCATAAGGACTGAATGTAAGATGGTTTGGACCCAATATATTGGGGAAAAAATTCAGGCATGGAAATACCCTCGTTTTTTCTTGACCTGTAATGCCTACTGTCAGATTATTTGAACAAGATTCACTTAAAATGTTCATAAATGGTTTTGATTAGGCCTTGGTTCAAGAATATAAGTTTAAGGTTTGAATATCGATGCATTACTCTATACCATAGACTTGAAACTGAAAAAAGAGAGATACACAATTTAGTGTACACAATTCAGTTTACAACTGATTTTTTTGGGGGGGAGGGGGCGGTATATGAGTTTCTTTCTACATGTGATGGTGAGTCTGGTGGGGACAGAGGCAGTGCAGTAGTTTGAGAATAGCAAACAAAAAATAATCTGCTTTTAAAATTATGGTGGTGACTGAATAAGCATCTAAACACTATGAAAAGAGATCTGGTATGAAATCTCAGTGAGCTCCCTGTTAGGATATGTACTGCGTAGTAGAAACGTCCATTTGGATAAAAGAATAGCTAGTGTTTTCCACCTACAAATTTTTGTGAAGTACAGATGAAAAGTAAAACACTCCCATCTGCTGACAAAATGGAAAATAGCAATCAAAATCAAAAATCAAAAAAGGCTCTTGCAGTGAGATTCTGGCCCCCTTGCAATCAATGGGAGTTTTGCCATTGACTTCTCAAGTCAGGATTTCACACTTGCTCTTAATTTGTAGATGAAGCAAGCTGAACTAAGGTCTCTTCATAATTTTTTCAAAACCATACACATCTCTTTGCGGTAGAAAACAGCAGACAGAGATAAAATAGATGCAGCTAAAGATGGATTTTGGCAACAAATTCTTGATAATTTTTATATGAAAGCATGTTTCCCTTAATTGAAACACATAAGAAAACAAAAGTAGAAAGAATGCTGGAATTGGTTGCTACACTGTAGCTGTATTCATCATATAGTGTAAAAAAGTTGTCTTAGGGCAATCTGTTGCTTCTCTGCTCCTGATGTTGCCATTTCCAGCAGCATAAGAGATAGTGCATCAATATCCTGTACTGTTGATTCCCAGACATGCTGAGATGGAGGAAGGAGGGAGCCTTGATGTACCAGCCATATTTATATATTCTCTTGTTTTAAACAAGAGGAATAAAGTGGATAGAGGGGAGGGGTGTCAGATAATTAGTGTAACACCAAGGCAGTCTCTGTGGCAATAGGATCTTTTTAAGCAGAGTGTATTATTATGTATATGACAATAGTAGATAGGAACCTGGATCAGATACTTACTGTGTTTGAACAGTGCCTCGTACATCACCAAAGAGACAGGTCCTGCTCCAAGGAGCTTATCTAGTGCCTGTAACTCATCACCCACTAAACTAACCATGGTGATGTTTGCTTCCTCATTTCCTTTTCCGAGCAAGCTACACACAAATCCCATGCTAACCATTCCATATGTTGTTGGTAAATGGAGCCCTGAAGACTCTGGGACAGATTCGCTGAAGCTGGGAACTATAAATTACACATAGTTGTACCAACATAGCTCTTGGCCTTCTTGGGGGAATTCAGCTGGTAAAGATCAGGTGGTAGAACACCCAAGAAAGAGCTCAGAGGCACTAATGAAGATGGACCACACTTAACTCTGCTGGCCACTCCACATTAGGAGATCCATGTACCCTTCTGGTTGCAAGGGAGTATGCAGTCACGTCCCACAACTACATACTCCTCCTCTGGCATGCTTCTTGGGTTCCTGGCCAGGATTTATGCCTGCTGCAGTGAAGACTTCAGTAGGAACTGCAAAGAGTATTAGCATTTAATTTGAAAGCTAAGTTATACAAACATGTGATGTGGATAAATCTCTGTTATGCATCCTAGACATACATATCATCATGGAAACTAAGTGTTGGTCCATCATCCCAGACTAGTAACATGATTTGGGAGAATTAAGCTATATTAGTACAAAGTTTACATTAGAGTGCTCATCTAAGACTACATATCATATTAATTGTCTGCACACACAAATGCAATAATTAAAAATGCTATGTCTGAATCCTGTGGTTGTAGTTACTCTGTATCTAACAAAAGCAAAAATTGTGTATGGAGACGTGCAGGGGTGTTAATATTTCATTAGTGAGAATTGAGAGAGATTATTGCAAAGTTCTAACTGTTCAAATATTTTAAAGTTTTTTAAGAAGCCAAAAAGAGACCAGTGGAAGTTTAACTGAGAACAAAGGGAGAATTTCATGTTGGATAGTTCCATTGTAAGTCAGTTGCTCTAGGCTAGAGCAACACGCTGCAAAGGGGAGACAAACTCCACTAAAATTTGCATTATATTTTCTTTGAAAATGTGAATGAAAACTTGACTTATTTGCTCCACCATGGTATGGTGCCTGAAAGTGAAATTGCAGTTTGAGACTAGTAAAAGACTGTATAACAAACAAACTGAAAATTGCTAGCAAGAGCACAGTCAAGGCGTGGTCTCCAGAGAGCTGCTTCTGGAGAATGGAATCCTGGAATAAGATTGGATGAATGTACAAAATCCATTTTAGCATCCATAATTTAAGGATCTTTTGTTTGCCTGCCAGTATTTGATTAAATAATTACTTTTAAAAAAAATCCACAAGCTAAAAAGATACAAGTGATTTTTTTTTTAATTCTCTAAATGACCTTGGATCTTTTTGCAATTCTGATTTCACATAGAAATATATTTTATTAGTGAAAGTTCGTTCTGATCCTAGCATAACAACACACCTCAAATAGCAGCATTATTACCAGGAATTGAATTTCAGTGAACTTTACGTGTGAGTACTCTTTTCTACATGTAGCTAAATTTAGGGTCCACCAGGAAAGGATGGGATTTTTTAAGGTATAAAGAGGCACAGTGTTTGTGAGATGTTAGATCAGAAAAATCTAAGTCTTCACCCTCATGCACCACAAACAGAGTTTGAGGATAGTCTTGTAGAAGAAACAGCTGAGGCGGGGGCATTTACCCTGAATGAGCTAATATCTGAGAAGCCATCAATAATACACATCCCAGAAGCATCTGGAAATATTTTCACTTAACCCTGAAGGTTTGGATGACTTGTCTAATAGGATTATTTTAATCTGACAACCCCTCCCCAGTCAAAGTGAGAAATTTGGTATATGGTCAATTCTCTTCCCAAGCATATGCAGGACTAATTCCTGCTCTATTTACATGCTGCACAACACCGCTAAAATTAATGGAATTGCACAAGGTACAAATCGGGCAGAAGCTAGCTCTAAATGTGTTTCTGAAATCAGCCATTCCTGAGAAGCCTTTGATAAATGTTGACTTTTATTGAGTTTGGAAAGTTCATGTATCTTTCTATTGCCTTTGTTCTCTGCTTGAGTTATTTTATTGCAGGCTTGTGTAGAAAGCTTTGCTGTACAGGATTTTAGTTTATGGGGTGTTTGTGTGCATGGTATATGTGATGCTCTTGTCCTGTTCAGGCTCTTCTCTTTATGCTAGAAGTTATTAAACTGTACCACTAGATTACTACAAATTTTGGCTGAAACCAGCAAGTGCATGTAACCCTTTTCTCAGGTGGAGTCTGCAGCAACAAGGGCTGGGCTCAGTATCTAGGCGTTCCTCTTAAAAATACAAAAACAGAACCAGCTCTAGCTCCCACTCAGTAATCTGGGAAAATTAACCACCACCCTAGGCATCTGTAAGAGGTAATATTTCCCCACTCGCAAGCACTGAGTCTGGATACAGCAAAGAAAACTTAACAAAAAGGGAAAAAGAATCCAGCATTTATGTGGGAAAACATCACAACCATGATTTGAAAGCATATGACCCTGAGCAAACACCCAACCCAGAGTATGTTGGACAGTGTCCTTTGCCCCAGTTTCTTATCTTGCAGTGTGAAAGTCCAACAAAACAAATGTTCCTTTAACACACCACCTCTTTCTCCCTCCACTGAGAGAATTAGGGTAGGTTGTCCATTTAGAAAATACAATCTATCAGGGAAGTATTTCAGTTACTTTCCTTACTGGGCTTCTCATTTGAACTCCAGCTCATCTCTCCTGTTATTGCCGATATCCAGTGATGTGTTCTATGTAGATGTCCCTTGACCATCTGATGGCGTCCAACACCATGAGTTGCCACATCAGCCAAGATTAGCGTTGACAGAGTCCGCATTCTCTCAACACTCGCTCATTACTGTGGTCCCATGTGCACAAGGCTCTGATGATCAGCATGTGTATCTGAACCTATCTGAACCTAGTAACCCCTAGCTCTCAAGGTTTCAGCTAGAGGGGCATATTTCTTCACTTTTCAAGCTAGGGCATCATGGAAGGTAAAGGTCCTGTTCTCAAAGGGCACTGTGACATCCACCATGATGATCTTCTTCTGGTCCTCGTTGGTGATGATGATGTCTGGTTGCAGCTGGCTGTCGGTCCTGGGGATGGTGGAGTTCATGGCAACCTTCCCTATGCGTGGTGGGATGGCTCTGACCAGGTGATCTTGGATGGCATTGATTTGTAATCCAACACCAGCTGAAATTGATTGTGGCAAAGCAGCTCCATCATGCTGTGCACCTACATAGGTGTATTTATGCAAATACGGTCTGTTCCTGAAGTCTTCCCCCGACCCCCAGCTCATCATTAGATGTCAGAAGACAGCTCATTCAGAGGGACATTATTAAAATTACCAAAAAAAAAGAAGAAGAAGAAGTTCTTGTCCTCTCCCCTGCCCCCACATCACCCAAAAGCTTGAAATTCTGTAGAAGTGGTGGTTTTAATACCAAGTCAGTTTGATAGTTGCCCAGTATTTAAGGCTGGAAAACCCTGCAGAGTTTAGATCATGTGAGCCACAAACTACATCAAAAAGCGCTGTTCTTTTCCTTGAGATGAACAGGCAGTGAGACAATCCTGCAGGTTTGCAGGGAGGTTGGGACTTCTCTCTTTCCCCCCAACATTGAAGAAACTCCCTCCGCCTCAGAACATCCCTATAATCATCCACCCTCATGGTCCCCTCCCTCCCTCATCAATAAAGGAAGTGTAATTGTTGCACCAGCACCACCCCCCACCATCTCACTACCTAAATACTTATATTGCCATTTGCCTACATATTTAAAAGTTTTAACATCTTCTTTGAACCTCAGCCTGTCAAAGAAATAGCTGGATTCATTTATAGGATTAGCTAGGTGTGTGAGTGAGCGTGCTGCATAAGAAGATGGAGGAAAGCTAAATAAAGAACTGAGTTTTACATTCAGTTCTGAAAGCATCTTATTGTGTGAGGATGAGCACACCAGACTTTTGATCTAGCTGCTGCGACAGTTTTGTCCTCCAATGGGGGAGGCTTGAGGGCATTTTATTTGTTTACAGGGGATGCAGCAGTTGTATGAAGTCATGGCTGTAGAGGGAGATAGTCCTAGATACATGAGAAATCACTTTGTCCTAATCCCAGAGAAGGCCTTGGGCGTCAGAACAAAGACCTCAAGTTGCCTTTGAATTCACTGGAAAGCCAGTATGGATCAGAGCACTGAAATGACACCTTCAGAGACCGGGGCTGCAACACAGCTTTTCCAGGGTTTGTGGTTTCATTCTTGGACATAAACCACAATCATTAAGTCTGCCTATTGCAAATCCATGAAGGTCACCATGACCAGATATGGGGCTAATAGACTAGGGCTAAAGCCTGCCACCATTCAGAGGGAGAGGAGTGTTTTTTTACTGCTACAACCATTTGGTAATCCAGTAGCACTGAGCAGCCAGAGGAGCCTCAAGTTGGCAAACCCAATTTAAGCTAAGGACAGAGTCTCTAAATAGTAGGTTTCAGAGTAACAGCCATGTTAGTCTGTATTCGCAAAAAGAAAAGGAGTACTTGTGGCACCTTAGAGACTAACCAATTTATTTGAGCATGAGCTTTCGTGAGCTACAGCTCACTTCATCGGATGCAATGAACTGTAGCTCACGAAAGCTTATGCTCAGATAAATTGGTTAGTCTCTAAGGTGCCACAAGTACTCCTTTTCTTTTTTCTAAATAGTAGATGTTTGAGAGTAAGATAGTCCTTAGAAAGGCTTTACTCTTGCTGTGAGCATCAGCTCAGTCTTGCCTGGTTCAGCTTTAGCCTGCTGCTCATTCCAACTCGGACATGAGAAAGCAGTGAGCAGGTGCTGGTTCCATTTACCGTAAGAGATGGAGATCTGGGTGCTGACTGCATTCTGCTGGTACTTCAGCTTGTGTTGTCTCACATAGATGAACAACATGGGAGAAAGGATTGGATAGCTGACTCGGTGAAATCTTGGAAGGTGGAGGAAAAAAGATTAGCATAAGAATACTCTGGGTTCAGTCTGAGAAGACCTGAGTCTTTTTAGGGTGTTTCTATTCATATTAGCAGCCTCTTCAAGGCAGGATAGGAGTGTTTGATCAACAGTAACAAATGCTGCAGAAGGATCCTGCTGCATGTACCTCTTGGTGAGCAGAATCCCAGTGTGTCAGGGAGACAGAATGGCCACTTCAGCAGGGTTTTCAAGGTAGGGACACCACCTAATGGCTCATGATTTATAATTATGCTTATATGTTGGGTGTAACTTTCACACTTCTTTTAAGATAACTGTTTCATATAACTAAGCTCCTTTAATGGAACCAGATAGCTGAAGCAATAGTGGCCCCCACTCCAAGAAGAGGCACATGTAAGTAGAGGAGTCTAGACTGGCTATGGTTTTGTGAAGATGTGTGTGTCTGTGAAAGAGACAGAAAGGCCAAAGATGATGAGAAAGACAGTAAGGAAGCATCAAACACAGCCTAAACCAGCACTGGGAGTGTGGCCCTGAGACAAGCCTAGCGAGCAAGCTTTTGGGGCTGAGGACTGAAAGAGGTGTGGAGCTGTGAGCAAATAAACTCTTATTTGCTTCTTCCTTGGGCTGTAGCATAACATTGCTTTCTTAAAACATTACTCTTAGAAAAACAAAACAAATGGCAGCACCATATGGTTACTGGAATAGTAATAGCCTTAAACAAAAAGTGTTTTATTTTTGTCCAGGAGACATTTTATTCTACTTTCTCCCTAAAAAGAAACAAGTAGTTCCAGGTTGGCTTGTAATAAGTAGCAAGCTTAGGGGCCCTGAACTTAAGTTTAAATAGCTAAGCTTCAATATGCTCTATTTAAAAACTAGAATTATTTCAGGGAAGTTCTATGGCCTGTAGTATGCAGGAAATCAGACTAAATAATCTCAGTAGCTTCTTAGAAGCTATGAACCGTGCCTCATCTAGCCTTAAAAAGAAAAGGAGGACTTGTGGCACCTTGAAGACTAACACATTTACCTGAACATAAGCTTTCATGAGCTACAGCTCACTTCATCGGATGCATTCAGTGGAAAATACAGTGGCAAGATTTATATACACAGAGAACATGAAACAATGGGTGTTACCATACACACTGTAATGAGAGTGATCAGGTAAGGTGAGCTATTACCAGCAGGAGACCGGGGGGGGGAGGGAGGGGAACCTTTTGTAGTGATAATCAAGGTGGGCCATTTCCAGCAGTTGACAAGAACGTCTGAGGAACAGTGGGAGGAGGGGGGAAATGACACATCCACTCCCAGTCTTTATTCAAGCCTCAGTTAATTGTATCCAGTTTGCAAATTAATTCAGCAGTCTCTCCTTGGAGTCTGTTTTTGAAGTTTTTTTGTTGAAGAATTGCCACTTTTAGGTCTGTAATCGAGTGACCAAAGAGATTGAAGTGTTCTCCGACTGGTTTTTGAATGTTATAATTCTTGATGTCTGATTTGTGTCCATTGATCCTTTTACGTAGAGAGACTGTCCAGTTTGGCCAATGTACATGGCAGAGGGGCATTGCTGGCACATGATGGCATATATCACATTGGTAGATGTACAGGTGAACGAGCCTCTGATAGCATGGCTGATGTGATTAGGCTCTATGATGGTGTCCCCTGAATAGATATGTGGACACAGTTGGCAATGGGCTCTGTTGCAAGGATAGGTTCCTGGGTTAGTGGTTCTGTTGTGTGGTGTGTGGTTGCTGGTGAGTATTTGCTTCAGGTTGGGGGGCTGTCTGTAGGCAAGGACTGGCCTGTCTCCCAAGATCTGTGAGAGTGATGGGTCGTCCTTCAGGATAGGTTGTAGATTCTTGATGATGCGTTGGAGAGGTTTTAGTTGGGGGCTGAAGGTGATGGCTAGTGGCGTTCTGTTATTTTCTTTGTTGGGCCTGTCCTGTAGTAGGTAACTTCTAGGTACTCTTCTGGCTCTGTCAATCTGTTTCTTCATGTCCGGAAGGTGGGTATTTTAGTTGTAAGAACACTTGATAGAGATCAAGTATCGCCCGGCATCGCTTTGCCAGGTTCTGGTGCTGCATATACTGCTGGATAATGCGTGTGGTTTTTAATGTGCTCCTAATTGCCAAAGTGAGCTGAGCAGCCTCCATGCTTGCCTTGGTATGGCGTCCGCACAGAAAAAAGGCGCGGAAAGGATTGTCTGCCGTTGCTCTGACGGAGGGAGGGGCGACTGACAACACGGCTTACAGGGTTGGCTTCAGGGAGCTAAAATCAACAAAGGGGGTGTCTTTACATCAAGGAGTATTTCAGGCAGGACTTCACGGAGGGTTCCAATAAGAAATGGTGCACCTAAGTTATCGTTCTTATTGGAACAAGGAGGTTAGCCTGGCCTCTGATTGATACATGGCTAGATTTACCTCGCTGCACCTTCTCTGTGAGTGACTGCAGTGTGACCTAGAGGAATGAGTCCCCTAGATAGGGGAGGAGGCAAATGAGTACAAAACAAATCTGGTCTATTTCTTGTTTTGACCCACTCCATCTATCTTTTACATCTTTGGCTGGCAGCAGACGGTGCAGAAGGACTGCATGCCATCCACATCTCATGGCTGCTCGGCAGAAGATGGTACAGTACGACTGCTAGCCATCCTCATCTCTTGCCTGCCTGGCAGAAGATGGTACAATACGACTACTAGCAATCCTCATCTCTTGCCTGCCTGGCAGAAGATGGTACAGTACGACTGCTAGCAGTCCGTATCGCCTGCCCGCTCACCATAAGACGGTTCAATAGGACTGACTGCAGGACTAAAGAGAATGATCTGGTCAAGTCACTCCAAATTTAGTCCCTGCGCCCATGTCTGCCCAGGCGCTCCCAGCCGACGTGGCCAGGAGCACCTCGGACACGATGAGGACGACTACCAGTCGTATTGCACCGTCTGCTGCCAGAAGGCAATGGGTTGCTGCTACTGTGCAGCAAAGCCGTACCGCGTCTGCCAGCACCCAGGAGACATAGGGTGATGGTTACCTGAGCGGGCTCCATGCTTGCCGTGGTATGGCGTCTGCACAGGTAACTTAGGAAAAAAGGCACGAAACGATTGTCTGCCCTTGCTTTCACGGAGGGAGGGAGGGAACGGGGGCCTGACGATATGTACCCAGAACCACCCGCAACAATGTTTTAGCCCCATCAGGCATTGGGATCTCAACCCAGAATTCCAATGGGCAGCAGAGACTGCGGGAACTGTGGGATAGCTACCCACAGTGCAACGCTCCGGAAGTCGACTCTAGCCTCGGTACTGTGGAAGCGCTCCGCCGAGTTAATGCACTTAATGCACTTAGAGCATTTTCTGTGAGGACACACACACTCGAATATATAAAACCGATTTCTAAAAAACTGACTTCTATAAATTCGACCTTATTCCGTAGTGTAGACATACCCTTAGTCTCTAATGTGCCACAAGTCCTCCTTTTCTTTTTGCAGATACAGACTAACATGGCTGTTACTCTGAAACTCATCCAGCCTTGATTCCTTCTCCACTTCTATACTGCAAATGCACAGCTTCCCTAACCCTCAAATTCCATCTCCATGGCACCTTATTCTCAGACGCCCTCCTCACCCAAGTCCAAATACGCAAACACTCCTGCACACCTTACTCTAAGAAGCAGAAGAGAAATGTTGCTAGAAAGCTGCTTCCCTGCCTTCTAGTACTGCCAACTCCCACAATTTTATTGAGTCTTGCAACATTTGTTTTTCCATGAAATCCCAGCTCCTGGAGTTATGCAATTACATGCAACACTGCTTCTGCTTTAAAAAGAGTTTAAAGTCTTCATCATTGCAGAGAAAAGCTTGAAAGTGTGAATGCCAGTAGGCAAATAAATGAACAGGAACAAAGATAAATTTAAAATCCTGTTTCAGGGGCCTGACTCAGGATGTTGGAATGGGTGGGGCTGGCACTTCCATGCACGAGCCATTCTCCTCAAAACAAAAAAACAAAAACATTCTGCACTCTATACCCCCTGCAGCTGGAATGAATTTATGATCCTGGATTGCTTCCACTCTGCCCCCTATAAGAAAAGGAGTACTTGTGGCACCTTAGAGACTAACCAATTTATTAGAGCATAAGCTTTCGTGAGCTACAGCTCACTTCATCAGATGCATATCGTGGAAACTGCAGCAGACTTTATATATACACAGAGAATATGAACCAATACCTCCTCCCACCCCACTGTCCTGCTGGTAATAGCTTATCTAAAGTGATCATCAGGTGGGCCATTTCCAGCACAAATCCAGGTTTTCTCACCCTCCACCCCCCCACACAAATTCACTCTCCTGCTGGTGATAGCCCATCCAAAGTGACAACTCTTTACACAATGTGCATGACAATCAAGTTGGGCTATTTCCTGCACAAATCCAGGTTCTCTCACATCCCCCCCACCCCCATACACACACAAACTCACTCTCCTGCTGGTAATAGCTCATCCAAACTGACCACTCTTCAAGTTTAAATCCAAGTTAAACCAGAACATCTGGGGGGGGGTAGGAAAAAACAAGAGGAAACAGGCTACCTTGCATAATGACTTAGCCACTCCCAGTCTCTATTTAAGCCTAAATTAATAGTATCCAATTTGCAAATGAATTCCAATTCAGCAGTTTCTCGCTGGAGTCTGGATTTGAAGTTTTTTTGTTTTAAGATAGCGACCTTCATGTCTGTGATTGCGTGACCAGAGAGATTGAAGTGTTCTCCGACTGGTTTATGAATGTTATAATTCTTGACATCTGATTTGTGTCCATTTATTCTTTTACGTAGAGACTGTCCAGTTTGACCAATGTACATGGCAGAGGGGCATTGCTGGCACATGATGGCATATATCACATTGGTGGATGTGCAGGTGAACGAGCCTCTGATAGTGTGGCTGATGTTATTAGGCCCTGTGATGGTGTCCCCTGAATAGATATGTGGGCACAATTGGCAACGGGCTTTGTTGCAAGGATAAGTTCCTGGGTTAGTGGTTCTGTTGTGTGGTATGTGGTTGTTGGTGAGTATTTGCTTCAGGTTGCGGGGCTGTCTGTAGGCAAGGACTGGCCTGTCTCCCAAGATTTGTGAGAGTGTTGGGTCATCCTTTAGGATAGGTTGTAGATCCTTAATAATGCGTTGGAGGGGTTTTAGTTGGGGGCTGAAGGTGACGGCTTGTGGCGTTCTGTTATTTTCTTTGTTAGGCCTGTCCTGTAGTAGGTAACTTCTGGGAACTCTTCTGGCTCTATCAATCTGTTTCTTTACTTCTGCAGGTGGGTATTGTAGTTGTAAGAAAGCTTGACAGAGATCTTGTAGGTGTTTGTCTCTGTCTGAGGGGTTGGAGCAAATGCGGTTGTATCGCAGAGCTTGGCTGTAGACGATGGATCGTGTGGTGTGGTCAGGGTGAAAGCTGGAGGCATGCAGGTAGGAATAGCGGTCAGTAGGTTTCCGGTATAGGGTGGTGTTTATGTGACCATTGTTTATTAGCACTGTAGTGTCCAGGAAGTGGATCTCTTGTGTGGACTGGACCAGGCTGAGGTTGGTGGTGGGATGGAAATTGTTGAAATCATGGTGGAATTCCTCAAGGGCTTCTTTTCCATGGGTCCAGATGATGAAGATGTCATCAATATAGCGCAAGTAGAGTAGGGGCTTTAGGGGACGAGAGCTGAGGAAGCGTTGTTCTAAATCAGCCATAAAAATGTTGGCATACTGTGGGGCCATGCGGGTACCCATAGCAGTGCCGCTGATCTGAAGGTATACATTGTCCCCAAATGTGAAGTAGTTATGGGTAAGGACAAAGTCACAAAGTTCAGCCACCAGGTTAGCCGTGACATTATCGGGGATAGTGTTCTTGACGGCTTGTAGTCAAGCATCTGATGAAGTGAGCTGTAGCTCACGAAAGCTTATGCTCTAATAAATTGGTTAGTCTCTAAGGTGCCACAAGTACTCCTTTTCTTTTTGCGAATACAGACTAACACGGCTGTTACTCTGAAATCTGCCCCCTATGTCACTTCCTGTTCAGAAAGCAATACGACTCTGACATCACCTGGAGCCTATTTAACCTACTCGCTGCTTTACAAATGAAGAGGTTTTTATTTTGTTTCTGCCTCATATCTTTACCCCACTCTGTTAACCCCTTCCTAAAAAGTAATTCCTCAAGAAAGCAAGTTTGTAGGCATAGCAAGCAAAAACAAACCACCACCACCACAACTTTGGTAAGTTAAATGCTATGTATAGGGGGCTAGCATCATACTGACATTGATGATATGCCCTTCCTTCTCACCCACCACTTGTCACTACAGAGGTGACTCACACTGGAGCTTTCTTAGCTGCCAACTGTGTATGGAGAATGCAGTAAAGCTGGTCAAGAAGTGACCAGAAATGGTTTTCCAAAAAAAAAAAAAAAAAAAAACAAGCACAAAAGGTAGAGGAAAGAGAGAGGGAAGAAAAGAGAGGAAGTCAGAAAAATTGAAACAAATGTTCAGCTTGTTTATGGAAAAAAAAAACCAAAAAGTTTCCATGAATAATTGCAAAATGTTTTTAACTTCAAGTTTTCAGAAAATGTACTTAGTAGCCCTAGAGCACAGCAATTCTACCCAATTCTCCCCGGAGTATAACAATCTCTGTTGGAAGAGTGATGGCATGACTGAGAACATGGACATTCAAGAAGTCTGCCTTGATTCATGCCCCACCCCTTGCCAGCTTTAGTGGGCTGCACTAAGTGTAAATCAAAGCAGAGTTTGGCCCATAACTTCTGCTTTAGGCTGAGTGTGTCCTACTTAAGTAGCATTTCACTTTGCCAGTATTTAATAAAGAATGTGGATATAAGAAGAGTCTTCATTTTGTGTATCAACTCCTTTGCTTTCATGTACCCTAGCAGCACTATTTTATGTCTTCCTTAAGATTTCATTTATGCAAGAATGAAATTTAATGGTAGAACATGTAGGATGTGGTCCACAAAGGGGCTTAGCAATGCTGAGCATCACAGGACCCAACTTTCAGGCACCTAGGGAAGGAAGAAAAAGAAATCACACAAACACTGGGAACCACAAAGTTGAAGCCTTTGATAAGTTAAGCGTGCAAATTACACCAGGTACAAACAACAGGTTCTTTACTCCAGCGGTTACATAAAGATTCTTGTTCAGGATGAGATTGGTAAATACACAATCTTTTAAAATATGGTCTTCCATTTTAGCTACGGCAAAGAAAGGACAGTTTGTATTTTCCCCAATGGTGGCAACATTTTGCATGTATATATGCATTTATTTATTTAGTACAGACAAATAATTGAAATAGTCAAAAAATATAATGAAGCAGGACAGATATAGCATTATGCGTACTTACAATCTCATGGAGTCAATCAGAAATAAAGATGGAAAGAAAAGTATATGGAGGGTGCCCTATGCAGGTTTGATGGTACTAAAACTTCCACCATTTGTCATCTGTAGTGTCCCAAATAGGAGTTGGATTTACACCCTATTTTATACTTCATATCTCCTTTTCCTGAACACCCACACATCTGGTAATCATATTCAGATTGTTTTCCAGCCTTCAAGCCATGTATGGTAGTCCAGGAAACCATAGTTACGATTTCTTATAGGACTGAGTTAGACGCTCCACACACAACATCAGCAGGTGTGGGAGGCAGCCACCTTATAACTTTTAGCCCAGTGGTCAGAGCACTCACCAGGATGTGGAAAACCCAGGTAAAATTCCTCCATCCCTGATAGAGTGGGAGAAAGAATAATGAAAGAGTACAGAGACTGAACCTTAGGGGCTTCAACAGGAGAGACTGAGGGAGCTGCATATCTGACTATCCCATAGCCCAGTGGTTAGAGGATTTTCTTGAGAGGTAGAAGACCCTGTTCAAATCCTTCTCCCCCTCTGGCAGAGTGGGGAGTTGAGCTTGGGTCTCCCACCTCTCAAGTGAGTGCTCTAACCACTGGGCTAAAAGTATAAGGTAGGCACCACCAGTACCTTCTCTAGCTGGATTTTGAATGGGACCAGCTTGCGTAGGCAGTCTTTGAACCTGCCTCCTGGATTGGCCTCCACGTGTGACTTAGTGGCTGAATGCCTGGCTTTCCCTGGTTTGTGACTCATTCTAGGCTTAGGTAGGATATAAGCATCTGGACACCAAGAGGGAGAGAGCAGTGCACAAGCTCAGAGGCAGAAGCTTAAGTGCCCAGGAAACTTTTACCTTGAAGGCTTAGATGCCAAGTAAGTTTAGGTGCCTCTAGAATTCGGTGGGAGATTTGTGAAATGTAGTAGAGCCAAATCTGGGATTTAAGTACCTTCATGGATCCCAACCATAATCTGTGCTCTCTCTGAAGAACAAGCTTCCACTAGGTTTTTACCACCCCTTTTCCCCCACACATACAAATAGTAAAAAACAACATGTACGTTCCCCCATCTAAAAGACTTGCTTCCTGTTTTGAAGAATCTAAAACAAAGGAAGAAATCTAAAATAATGTCTACGAAAGAGAGCGGGGACTCCCTGGAACAGTCTGCATCTGAAGTGAAACAAAGCGATGGCACCTGCCACCTGCTTCTACAGCAGGCTGATTACTATGTTTATGAAGAGGTATACACTGGATTTGTCAATGATGTACACCCAACTCCCTTCAACTCCATTGACAAACCCAGCCACATTACACAGAACTCTTTTTGGTTAGAAATACAATGATTTTAAGAGACTTTATGGGTTGAAGTCAGTTATTTTAGTTAGGGCAACACTTTATTTTATTTTACTCCCTGATGCAAAAGACACCTTCTGACTGGGGCACCAGGAATGCTAAAAAAAGTAAGCTTGGTTGTGCCACTTATTCACTTTTTGAGCATAGGAAAGCTAAACATCTATACAATGGGAGGTCTAGTTCCATCTGCAATGGTGATGAACATCAAAGTACTAGAAGGTGCAAAGAAGAGAGTCTTTAAAGAAAAAAAATCCTAGTCTCTAAGCAACGCTTTCACTAAGCAAATCTTTAAAACATGGTCTTTCATTTTAAATATGGCAAAGAAAGGACAGTTTGTTTTCCCCAATGGTGGCAATTTTGCATGTATACATGTGGATGGAGAGGTGATGTTGAATTTACCTAGTTCAAATGTGACCAAAATACTTGCCAATATTAAATTTTCTAGCTTTAGCCAGTTAATCCTCCCAGCGAAATGGCCAAAATTAGTTACTGGAGATAAAAAAAGCCTGAATATTTTTGAGAGAGACATTTAAAACAAAACTTTTTGACTAGCCACTTTGAAGTACTCTAGTGTGTAGCCTCCATCAAACTAGAGTGTTCGTGACAAGGGTTGCTCTGTTTAATTTCAGTGTGAGAACCAGGATCTCTCAGTAATTTTAGTTTTGTTCTAGGAATCACTTTAAAAGTGCTTGAAAAGTATTAGAAGTGTCAGCACTGAGGCCCTTACATGCTGGCTGGAATAAAAGCTTTCCTTTCACTGCTCTGAAACCTGTTGTCCAGTCACCACTTTGATTTGTGCCAAGTAACAGCTTGCCAAAGGTTTGCTTTTGAGAAACACTTAGGAAAACCAGTCTCTCACTGACTCAAATTGCATTTGTCTTTCCTATGAAAAAAAGTAATTATCCAAACTTCACCTTTCACGTAGGACCTATTTGACAGTGCCAGGCAACGGGGAAAAAATAAAGATACTGTACTTAAACCAATAAAGGCACCAGTAAGAACTTGGGTAGGGAGATGGTAAGAAACAGAGTCTTGAGGCCAGGAAGTGTGTTTCAAGCATGATTTATTAAACAATTAAAAACTTGCTTTTTCCTTTATCCAGGAATGAACATACAATCCCCAGATTTTGGGCATCTCCCAGGGAGCTTCACCTATCAAGGCAGCCACAACACTGTGGGACCTTTGGAGAGTCGGGGTTTTGAGTCTTGAGCCATCTGATCATACCCACATAATCAAAAGCAGTCTCTACCTAAACTACTTTCAGGTTTCTTTAATGCCAGCTGACGCACCACATATGCTGTAATAATAAAGCACACACACAAGGATGTTTAGCAATGCCTAACAGCAGGAAAAAGGGTGGACTAGAGTCTGTTTCCTGCATGACAAAGGCCCCTGCTGGAAAGGACCTTAAACATAGGCAGGGGAGCAAAGGGTTGTGTTTCAAATTAAATAAGGACTTTTCTTCTAGGATGAGCCTCCATAAAGAGAAGCAAGTTTACTGCCAGAGGAAAAAGTAAATGTGAAGTGATTGCATATTCATTCAGCAAGTTAACTGGACACTGAAGGACTACACATGCTGCTAGGCCACAGAGAATTATACTCACAAAGTAACCCCAGCAGAGCCACTGCTAAGATGGATGGTGCCAGGTACAGATATTCTGCCACACAGACTGGAAGGTAAATTTGGGATGATTTCTCTGAGACAGTTTTTGGTTTGTGTGACCAGTCATAGCTCCATTAGAGATAGAACAGTTTATACCAGCCAAAGATCTGCCCCTCTATCTCCAACAGACTTTATCCCTACTCTGGGTTCTAAATTATTCCTGACATGACATCTCCCTAGCACTCAAAGTAATTCTGAAGAGCACATTGTCTTTGGTTTTTTGAATGGATCAAATTGCAGCATTTTTTTTAGGTATATTCCCCACAGGGAATCTTTGAGTCCCTTGTCCGTTTCCACTTCAGTCCCATACTTCACCTTGCCTAGTCCCAGGGCTTAAATTCTCAGAGATTATTTTCTGGAGCTCCCATACCCCCACCAATCAGGGTTCTGGGCTTCAGCTGTGATGAAAAGCTGTGAAATACTTCAGGTAATTATGAGTCATATGACTGGATATACACACTACAATACAGACTCTAGTGTAAAGTACATGCCATAGTGCAAATGTATATACATAGTATATACTTATGAAGTCACAGCAATTGATATATAGACAGCAGTGCACCATTACAAACGGAGAACCTGAGACTGATTTCAATGGAACTCGAACTAGTGTTCAGTTTCTTTCCAGGAATCTCCTATTTCCAGCATTGCATCTTTCTTTCTCTCATAGATAAAGATGTCTGGTTGGCCCCAGATGACTGATAAGCCACGTTCAGACTGTCTTTAGAATTAAGCTTCTACAGCAGGTTTCAGAGTAACAGCCGTGTTAGTCTGTATTCGCAAAAAGAAAAGGAGTACTTGTGGCACCTTAGAGACTAACCAATTTATTTGAGCATAAGCTTTCGTGAGCTACATCCGATGAAGTGAGCTGTAGCTCACGAAAGCTCATGCTCAAATAAATTGGTTAGTCGCTAAGGTGCCACAAGTACTCCTTTCCTTCTACAGCAGTAGACTACTGTGTTTGATAAAACAGATTTGACAAGCATGGAACACTTAGCAAGTTACAAGCAGTGTGGGATAGTGTATAATTCATGGCACAGTCTCACATTCAGCTGTTGAAATAATTAGAGTATGGACGGTTGGTTGCAGTAGTTTCAGATCACTGAGCGCAACTGATCCTTGATTGCTCTTAAATTCCTAAATTCCATTAACAGATTCTTGTGGTCAAACCTCTAGTTTTCTTCATAGTATGTCCATTGGAATACGCCACAAATACTTCAGGTTGGACAAACGTAGCATAATCTTGTGTTTGAATGGTCTACCATTCTGCATTGTTCTTGGTTTTTGCAATCTAACCCATGGAATGGCAGTGTTTTGTCTTCAATGGCCTATCTGAGGAACTGCCCTAAGTTTCCTCTTCTTGTATTAATAATCATGGTAACAATTCATAGTCTTGAGGAAGATTGAGATTTTGCCTTTGTAGTTGCAAAGAGAGCTCAAAAGGGGCAGATCCACAGCTGGTGTGTCATAGCTCTGTGGTGAGATGAAATTTGCACCAGCTGAAAAATCTATTCCTAATTCACAACTCCCAAATTGCAATCAAAGCATCAGTAGTCAATTCTAAGTCAATTTACAAACTGTGACAGATTGCAACTGCATGCGGTATCTTCTGGCACCATGCTGTATTACATTTATGAATGTTCTATGTATCATTGTGGGCTAGGAATTGTATTCAGCTCCATGAGGGCAGGGCTACCACAGCTCCTCCCGGAACTAAAATGGGGAGAGGGGGTGATTACTGCAGACCCTGAGATAGTAAACAGTTCCAGAGAAGTATCATCCCTCGGATGGTTTGCATACACTGGTTCGAAGAGGTACCAGAGGTCCAAAACAAAACAAAGTTGGAAAAGACTGAGGGCCTTTCGTTTTTGATTAAAAACAGCCATGACCTTTATAATCCTTGAATAAATGTTCTCAGTTTATGAACGCTGGCTGGTCACTGTCATAGTCCTTGGAGAGAAACTAAGGAGTAGGGGGCTGGACGTCCGTCAGGCCTGCTTGTGATAATCACAGTAAAGAAGAGGGGGATGCAGCCTAAAACTCAGAGTCAGAAGGGAGTGGGACTGGGCGTCTGCACAGAGAAAGAACAGCTAGAGCCTGAGACTCGAGAGAGTGTTCCTTGAGGAAAATCGTGGAGGGGGATTAAGGGTGCAGTTACCCCAAATTTATGACAGAGAATCCTCTCCCCAATCCCAGTTATACTACCGTAGTTAAAGGATCAGATGCTATCATGAAGTGTTGCTAGCCAGCAGCATAGTTCTAGTGCAGCACTTTCACAGCCCATAGGCTAGCAGCAGCTAGCTGAGTTGCCCATGTTTTGACAAGTGGTGAAGGTCAAGTTTCAGTGCCATCCCTTATATTTTGTACAGATTTTTGATCCACTATACATGCTGTGAAGTTTGTCAACAAAAATTTGGAAGTGGGTTACCCGCATTACCTTTCACAGTTTTACCAATCACTAATTCTAACCAGGGATTCAGGCACTGCACTATAGTAGGGTATTTTCTCATCAAAATCACAGCCACATCTGTATTTTTTTAAATTAAGGAAGACCCTTATAAACAACAGGACATCGAGTTCTTAGTTAGTAAATCACCCAGTATTTCCTAGCATGGTATTGATGCAGACAACTGTTTTCATAGCGCTATTAGAGCTTCCTGATATGAGGTCTGAAATGAAGTCTGGCTACTGCAGTTCCATACAGATCAAACACAGAACTTTTATCATAGATACTTTCTAGAGAATGCCAAACAGATTCTTTCAAACTGATGCCCTTCACTTTCACCCTCAGATATTATAGCTTGTATAGCAGAAAGTGTCGGTACATTTATATAGTCTAACTGAACCATCCTTCCCCTCCCCACCTATTCAGCTGCTGCAAAAAACACATCCAAACAGAAAATCTGAAAGCCTGACAAGTTTAGTCTGGAATTTAAAGGTATTTAGGCATCTAAAGATGTAGGCAGGCACCTAATGGGATTTTCAAGCACACCTAAGCACCTCTAAAAATCTGGCTCCTTGTGTACAGTTCTAGATAGCCTAAGACTGGTTATGTCATGAAGGGAAACTAGAACCAAGATTTGACTGCTTGGATTTTTTGGCCTGCTTCAACATCTTCGGTGGCAGCCCTGTGACTGCCCTTTTAATGATTGCTGCTGCTGCAGCAAAGGGAAGTTTCCAACTTTTGTAGCCGACCAGGATCTCTATTCATTACATCCCACATTTTGTGTAGCTGTACAATTATACTCAGGTCCCTTTTCACTCACTTTGAGCTAGACATTCTTTATATTTTTATAAGCACATATCTAAGCTTACGTTCATCCTTCCCTTTGCTGGCTAGGATAGGAGCCCCAGCCAAGGGAGAACAATAGCCCCACCACCACCCCCAGTCTCCAGGCCAAGTCTACCATTTTCCTCTAGAACACCATTTTACATAGTTCAGCATGAACTGCTCATTAAAACTATTCTAGTCCACTTTCCCTCCAACTAATTTTTCTACTACATTTAATTTTGTTTTCAATTTGAATTTCCTCCTGGATCATCCTTCTCTTTTTGCTTCAGAAGTACACTCCTTTTTCTGATTCTACATCTCTTAACACCTCAACTAAGTGCCTTTGCTCCACTGGTTCAGGCCAATACAATTTGATTGCCTAATGTGAACAAGGCCCACTGAGATTTCAGACAAGTTAACCTGTTTTAACCTGACCCATTCCATTCTAATACATATTAAAACCACTTTTGATTTGTATTGCTACTATCTTAGGTTATAAAAGTTAGAATTTTAGAAGTCCAATATAATATTTTGTTGGTTTTAAGATTAGACTAATCACTTCCATTTTCTTCTGTAGTCTCATTTGCTTGCTTTACATTACATTAGCAAGATGCTGCAATGCTTCCTTTCCAAGCACAGCACAGAAGCAGAATGCTTTCAAAAATAAAGTTTAAGAATTTTCTGGAAACATTTATTTTATGCTGTTTTACAGCTATCTGGCAATTTGCATGGAGCTTTACAGGGCTGGCCTTACCATGAGGCGAACTGAGGAGGCCGCCTCAGGTGCCAGACTGTGGGTGGGGGGAACACCCCTAGGATCCAGAGTGTAGAAAATTGTGTCTGCTGTTGGTGCATATGTCTTCTCTCTGCTCTAGATGCACAGAGATGGTGGAGTGCTGTGCTGGAGGAAGGAGGGCACAAGAGACATAACAGGCAGACAGGAGAAAAGGTAAGAGGGAATAACAGAAAGCAGCATGAGCTGCAGGGAGAGAGGAGGAGCCTCTTATGTACCTCTCTAGCACCTCCAGAAGCCTGGACTGATTAACACCAGCTTCTCAGGGAGCTTCCTGTTTCCTGCTGCTTCCCCGAACCCACTTGAGGGGAATAGGCAGTCAACTGAAGTAGTAGGAGCCAGTTAAGCCCTTAAGACACTGATATCTTTCCTTGGTCAGGCCCTGCTACCAGCCTGCTTATTTGTCCCCTTCAACTGAGTGTTGAGAGCCACTATAGCTGGCACAGAACAGCAGTCATGAGTGTGTAACCCTTCTGCCCGTCAGAGTTGGCAGCAACAAGGGCCGGGTTCAATATCTAGGGGATTCATTCCAATAACACAATGCAAACCGGCTCGAGCCCCCACCCAGTGACCTGGGACAAATATATACCACCCCCGCTGGGCGCCTCCAAGAGGCAATACTTCCCCTCTCGCAAGCACAGAGTCTGAGTGTAGCAAAAAGCCTTTTTATAACAGAGAGAAACAATGTGGCATTATGTTGGGGAAACACCACCAACAGGATTCGTAACACAACCCATGAGCAAAAAACCCACCCCAAGCACATTGGGACGTGCCCTTTCCCTTTGGTTCTTGAGTCCAGCAACCCCAAATTACCCAAAGTCCCAAAAGTCCAATGCCCCAAAAGTCTCTGTTCCTGGTCAGGGCAGCCCCAGAGTTCAAAAGTTTATCTGCAGAGCTTTACCTCCCAACCTGGGTGGAGATTGGGGGGAGGGAGAGGGAGAGAGGTAAGGGGTACCTCACATGATCTGAAGCTGACCGCCCCACAGCTCCATAGGCCTTCGCTCCACAAGCCGCCTCACTAACTGCTTCGCTCGGCTCCGCTCCGCGTCCCACAAACTGCTCCACCAGCCAGTCCATGAACTGCTCCGCTCCACGTCCCACAAGCAGCTCCCGCCATCCTACGAACTGCTCCACCAGCCTGTCCACAAGGCACTCCAGCCGTCCCGCAAACTGCTCCCCCACTACTTAACACAACGCTCAGTGATTTCAGCTCTAGTCAGTTCAGCTCTTTGGTGAATTCAGCTTGTAGTAGGGGAGCTTCAGTGCTGGTACACCATTAGCCCAAAGTGAGCTCAGCAGCCTGTAACGAGACTCCTAATAGAATCAAAATTAGCTCTGATATTCCACAGTGGAGAGAGGAGGAAGTGCAATTAGCATATAAGGCCCTCACCTAGGGGCCCATGCCACCAAATATTAATACTTGCCCCCAGGCGCTCTCAATTCACAGAGTTTTGGAACCCATGACCCTTGCCTAGCGGGTGCTACTAGTTGATGGTGAGTCCCTCCATCATAACAAAAGGCCACGTACAGTTCCCATAATCAGGGTAATAACAATTTATTCTTCCTGCCCCAATAACAGAGACACTGGGGATCCCACAGCAGCCAAAGTGACCATTTGGTCAGCTATGGCCTCATTCTAGGCGGGGTGGGTGTGCCTATGCAAATGAGATCGGCCCCTAAAGTTCCTGACACTGCTTACAAGTGAAAGAAGAAAAAGCCCCTCTGGGGCAGCATTCAGAAAAAGAAAGCAAGCAAAGGAAGCTTTTCTATCGAAGCAGGAAGGAGCTCTCCTGAGATACATAGACACAAATGTTCATGGTTAGCCTTCTGGCCCCAGTGAGGATGTGCGTGGTGAGGAGATGCCTGATCTTCCAGTTAGTCAGAGTGCAGGTGACCTGGCAGCTACTGAAGCATCCATATCTCCATCTCAAATGGATGTAACCATGCACATTCCTGAAGAAAAGTGTAGATCAGAGAAGAGTGTGGTGGAGGCACAAGAAACAGCTGTTGCCTAGTTTAGTTCCTTAAGTCTAGATGATCCAGGACTATGCACCCCCTTGAGCAGTAGCCTGAGGGACTTCCTTGTATTGCACGAGCCATAGCAAGTGAAAAACTTCATGTTCCCCAAAGACAATGGAAATAGAAGTTTCCATCCAACACATTACTGGCATGAAATCCCCAATGGTGACAAAGTGGAGAGACCATAGCTTATGTACTCAAAAACCCAGAATGCTGTATACTGTTTCTGTTGCAAACTCTTTCAGTCTAATGTTCCAGCCACATTGGGTTCTACAGAATCAAAGGGCTGGAAAAACCTGGCTGGAAATCTGGCATGCCATGAGAAGGCAGCAAATCACCAGAGAGCATTCCATAGGTGGAAAGAGCTTGAGATGAGACTAAGGTTAAAGGGCACCATAGATGATCAGCATCAAGAGAAGATTGCATCAGAGTCTCTTTACTGGCAAAATGTTCTGAAAAGGCTCATTGCCATTGTGAGAATGCTTGCGACCCAAAACCTAGCACTGTGTGGCACTTCCGATCAGCTGTATGTGCCAAACAATGGAAACTTCCTTAAAATTGTTGAGCTGATGGCTGAATTTGATGCTGTACTCCAGGAGCATCTAAGAAGAGTCACCACCCAAGAAATGTATGCACACCACTACCTTGGAAAAACAATTCAAAATGGGATCATACAGTTACTGGCAACAAAAGTCAAACAGAAGATTGTGGCAGATCTGAAGTCAGCAAGATTACTCTGTTATTCTGGACTGCACACCTGACATCAGCCATATGGAACAAATGACTTTAAATGGTGCATTTTGCAACAGAACCTAGTGAAAATGTCCCTGCAATGGTGACTGTCAGAGCATTTTCTAGAATTTATTGACATTGATAATACTACAGGAGCTGGTATGACAAATGTGCTTCTTAAAAAGCTGGAAGATACGGGAATTGCAATAGCTGACATGAGAGGTCAGGGCTATAATAATGGAGCAGAGAGGAATGCAGACACTGATCCGAGAGTTAAACCCTCAAGTTTTTTTTGTCCCATGCAGTTCTTGTTCATTGAACTTGGTGGTCAGTGATGCAGCATCAGCTTCTAGTGAGGCTGATGAATTTTGTAATGTATTTTTCTCTGCATATTGATGGCAAATTTTGAAGCAACATCTGGGAACATCCTCTCTGACACAAACCACTGAGTGCCACACAATGGGAAAGTTGAGTGGAGGCGATAAAGCCTATCAAACACCAAATTGGGAAGATAGCATTATCCTCCATAATGGCAACTATAACTTCAAATTTCTGTGTGGCTTAGTGTTGTGGCATGACATACTTTTTGAAATAAATGTTGTAAGCAAGAGACTCCAAGGTGCTGACCTTGATATGTCTGGAGCAATGGAACAACTGGACAAAGCAAAGTCATACCTACAGTCTTACCGATCAGATGAGGGATTTCAAAACGTTCTGAAGAGTGCACAGAAGTTGGCAGAGGAACTTCACACTGAAGCTATTTTCTCACCCATTCAAGAATACAAGAGTCACCAAAGAAGAAGACATTTTGATTACGAGGCATGGGATGATACCATAAGAGACCCCAAACAACAATTTAAAGTTGAATTCTTTAACCAGGTGCTAGACTGTGCAATACAGTCAGTTGAAGAACGTTTCATGCAGCTCAAGGAACACAGCAGTATATTTGGGATGTTGTATGATATTCCAAAACTCCTCACTATACCTGAAGAAGACCTACACCAGCAATGCAGGGAACTAGAGAGACAGTGTTGACATATGATGACATGTGCGATATTGATGCGAGTGATTTAGGTGATGAACTGAAAGCCCTTTCAAGATACATTTCAGCAGGATCAACTCCAAAGGCTGTTCTGGAATATATGTGCACAAATAAGATGACCACCCTCAGCTTTTGTTGCTCTGTGCATACTTCTAACATTTCCTGTAACAGTTGCCAGTGGAGAATGCAGCTTCTCCAAGCTGAAGTTAATAAAAACACATCTACGCTCCACAGTGACACAGGAGAGGCTGGTTGGCCTTGCAACCACCACAGTAGAGCATGAGCTGGCTCAGACTATGGACCTTCAGCAGGAAGCAGTTCAAATCTTTGCAACCAAGAAGGCACAGAAAGCACCACTTTGATTATTCAAACAGATAAAAATGCCAGTGTTTACTATGCAGACAAGAAAAGTTACTTTCAAACACCTGAACAGCAAATGTAAGTGTTACTTAAAATTTTTGAACAAGGCATTTTAAGCTGTTAGTTCTCCTTTCTTGGGGTAGGTAGCAGAGCAATACCATGAGAGGAGTAGAACAGGAAGAAGGTAGAATTGAGATCTTTCAAAGTTTTGGCCCAAGTGAGGGGGCATGGGGGCATCATTTGAGCTCCCCGCCTCAATTGCCAAAATGTTGTGGGCCAGCCCTGAGCTTGTACTTCAGTTAGAGCCAGCTGAACAGTAATGAGGCAGCAGGTCCTCAAGTAAGTCCCAAAAGTTTAGAGAGCTATTTTAAGGGTTAAGAAGAGGGCTACAACCTGATTCTGTTTCATCATAGTTACATTTATTTGATAAGATTAGAATATCAGAAGCCTGCAAGAGTATTAGTGGGTCCATTAATACCAGGGCATAGGGGCTGATTCTATGGGTGCTCTGGGGCTCAAGCACCCACAGAAAAAAAAATAGTGGGTGTGCAGCACTCATCAGCCACAGCTATTCAGAGGTGCCACAGATCAGCTGTTTGGCAGCTGGGGGAGGCACTTGCGGGAGGGTGGAGAGCTGGGGGCTTTAAGGGGAGGGGTTGGAACGAGGGTGGGAAGAAGCAGAGTGAGAGTGGGGCCTCAGGGCAGGACAGGGGTGGAGGACACCCCGGGAGGAAACAAAAGCCAGTGTGTATGTACCAGGGAGTAAAGAGAGCAATCAGGGAAAATAAGGACATTGCAAAGAAGCAAAACGGATTTTCTTTCCTTCACCTCAGAGGAAGCCAGAAATAACTACAACAGACCTAATCTTTTCAGGTAAGAAGATGAGACATTGTTAGAGACTGCGGTGTCAGAAGTGGTGTTGGAACAAATTCACACATTAAACATCAATAAGTCACAGGACGGGATACGTTCATCCTAGAGCTCTGATAGAACTTAAATGAAATGACTGAACTAACAAACAAACAAAAATAAAAAAGGCAGTCTATGAAGTCAGCTAAAACACTAGGGGCTTTTAGGGTAGCAAGTGTTGTACAGTAGGGCCTAGGCTGACCAAGACTGAACATAGCCTGGAATTACACACCCACTATTTCAAAGGAGAGACAGCAGAAATATTTAGAAATATGATGAAAGCAATTAGAGGTAACAAAGAGACTTCCATATGGGGAAAGAAAGGGAGAGAGATAAGAGGTTGGGACTCCAGTTTAGGGAAGAAATAAGGGAGGAGAGACATGACAAATAAATTATACATAAAAAGACTAGATCCAACCCTCCTCTTTATTCTCTTAGGATAGAAGAACAGAGGGGCATTCAATGACATTGAAAGGAAACATATGTAAAACTAAGTGCACTGTGATATTAAATACTCAATTAGTACTCAGAACTAATTGTCACAAGATCACTGAAGCAAAAAGCTTAGCAGGATTTTTTTTTTTTTTTTTTTTTTAGAGACACAAATGGATAGAAAACATCTAGTTATATTTGTTAGGATAAATATTTAAGTGAGAGGAAAGCCCTTATGCTTCAGAGTACAAGCTAATACAACTCAATGGGGTCAGGAGAAAATTTAGCAGCAGGTAATGCCACAATTGTCTATTTCAGGGGTTCTTTCTGAAGCTACTGGGAACCAGAGTATAAGACTAAGTGATTCAGTGGCCAGATCCAGCACAACAATTCCTGATTTCCAGATCTAGGGACACGAGTACCAGTGTATGTAGGTAACAAGCTTTAACTCATGGTGTGATCTGTGAGGGAATGACAGTGACCCATGAGCCTACGGGGAAAGAGTAGCCATTGGGAGCCTAGTTCAGGTGGTGTGATTGTAGCCCCCACTATGCATGTGAAGGTGAGACCCCAGCTGGTGCTGCTCCCTCTAATTGACCCCCCACTCCTCATTTGGTGGTGGGAGCTACCTTTCCCACCCATTCCCACTGCTGCCAAGTTTTGTTCAGGTCCATGTGCAAGCTTTCTCCCATCCCTCCTGTAGCCAGCCACAACAGGGAGGCAATAATAAAAAAGGGAGGGTGGAGGGTTACCATGCTCTGCCCCTGAGATCTGACATAGCCCCTCCCATCACATCAGTTATTACCCTCTGTCGTCTGTCATGCATACCCCATTCCCTTTTGGGATGGGGCTCGAGTTGTTACAGGCCCACAGTCAAGTCTGTGCAACCCGGCTAGGTCTTGGAGTGACATGGCCTTACAGCCAAAGTCAATCTACTCACCCTCTCTGTCAGGGCAGGGTGATCCAACAGTCAGAGTCCCTATCGCAATCCTCCCAATCAGGGCTGTGCAGCCTGCTGGCCACAGCCAGGAGAGCTGGTGAGGCAGGCCACCACCCCAGGGTGGGCAGCTGCAAGGATAGGGGGACCCAGGCCCTCCCTCTCCACCAGGTCCCAACCTAGGGCCTTGGTGGTGGCAGGGTTGCCCTTCAACAGCTCAGCCAGGATCCAGCCAAAACACACCAAGCTAGTGTCGGGTTCTCCAACTGACTCCCCGGGTTACTTTCTACCTGCTTCTCTGCAGCTTGTGGACTCATGGTTCCCCTAGACACTTCTCCCTCTGTGGCATCCAGAATCTGTGGATCATGGGTCACTGCTGTCTAGCAGTCCTTCAGCAGGTGCCTGCAACACACCACCTTCCTCTCCAGCAGTCAGCCCAGACTCCCTCTTGTGCCACTCCCTCTTATACTGGTGCTTCACTTCGAGTATGCCCCGTAGGCATGGCTTCCTCAGCCCACAATGAGGACCTAAGCCCTGCAGTCCCAGTGCAGGGTATGCACGCCCTGTCACACACTCCCTGAGCGGCCAGCAGCAGCTTCCCACTCCTGCTGCAATAGGTCACGATTTCTGTCCAGCCCCAACTTCTGCAATCATGGAACTCAACCCAGGAGTTTCTAGTCCTCATGGTCACAGAGAAAAATTTGAGAGGGAAGCATGCAGACTCCAAGATTCTAGAGTGAGCCCTGCCTCCTGCCAGAATCCCCAGCCACCCCCAAGCAGTAGGTAACCTCCCATACCCCGCACCCCCCCACACACACACACGTTTATTAGTCTTGTGCTGGGGTTAGGGGGTGTAAAGTTACAAACTTCTACCATCATAATTAGCTACTTGTAGCAGTTACTGATTGATGTTATTGACATGAACTGTGACTGTATAGACCATTGTTGCAACCACTATTATATATTTGCAGCAAATATTGTACAAAGGTTGTTGTGTCAGGTGTTATGATTTGCTGGTTATGAGTATGCTATCTTTATGTGCGTATCATTTTGTAGTTGAAGTTATGAATGTTGGTTATGTACTTGTATCTCAATGTGTTTTTGATTCTAAGTAGCCACAGTGAAGCATTTGGTCAGCTTCTTGAGAAAGGACTATCCTCAGTAAGTGCCCAATCAAGAAACACTTAACTGACAATGAACTTTGGGAGACGCCAATCCACATCTGAGCTTTCCTGGAATGTTCAAACTAACAGGTAAACAATGGTGTCGGCCTGCAAACTGAGTCATGCATAGACATGTGACTTGCCTATGTGACTCCAAACTCCATCTTGCTGCTGTGATTTTCCACAGTAAGAACAAAGGGGTGTCCTTCTACAGGGCAGAGACTATAAAAGGCCCTGGAAACCCTACCATTTTGTCTTCAATCCTGCTTCTAACCTCTGGAGGAACCTTGCTGCAAACTGAAGCTCTGAACAAAGGACTGAATGACCCATCCCAGCTGTGAATGAACTCCAGAGACTTGATTGGAACCTGTAGTTTATTCTATCACTGCTACAAGCCTGAACCAAGAACTTTGCCATTACTGTATGGAATTGATTCCATTTAACCAATTCTAACTCTCATCTATATTTCTTTCTTTTTATGAATAAGCCTTTGGATTTTAGATTCTAAAGGATTGGCAACTGTGTGATTTGTGGGCAAGATCTAACATATATTGACCTGGGTCTGTGGCTTGGTCCTTTTGGATTGGGAGAACCTTTTCTTTTACTGGGGTATTGGTTTTCGTAACCAGTCATCCCCATAATGAATGGCACTGGTAGTGATACTGGGAAACTGGGGTGTCTAAGAGAATTGCTTGTGTGACCTATGGTCACCCAGTGGGGTGAGACTGAAGTCATCTCTGTTTGGCTGGGTTGGTGTGCCTTAGAGGTGGAGAACCACCAGCCTGGGGCTGTGGTTGCCTTACGCTAAGCAATTTGTCCTCAATTGGCACTCTCAGTTGTGTCCTGCCAAAGGCAGCATTGTTACAATGGCATAGTTGGCAGGATCCACAGAACCAGGTCAGTTAAACTTTGGATCAGAACCTCCCACAATCCACGTTTGAATTTTGGTATTGAGAGTTTTGTTGGTTAAAGATCCGTGACCATGAGCCAGAAAGCATCAGCAGAAGCAATGAAACTGCAAGCCCTGAGAGGCAGCCTGCAATCTGAACATAATCAAAAACTGGAAGAAATGCAAATGAGAGAGAAGCAAGCCTTGGCCAGCTGGAAAAAGAAGCTGCTGAAAGAGAGAAAGAAACCAAAGAAAGAATGGCTGAATTGGAAAGAGAAGCTGCTGAAAGACTGAAGGAGGCTGATGAGAGGGGGAGGAAAGGGCTTGTAGAAGGCAAATGGAATGACTGGGTGCAGAGGAGAGGCTTGCTAGACTTAAGCTCCAAGTCAAAAAAGCAATGGAAGAACTGCAGAAACTGTATCATCTTGAAACTCCAGTTTATAACTATGTTGGTATGTTGTATTACTCTGAGCAGTTTTCTGTGTTTAACCCATTATGCTATGACCAGGTGAAGGGGACTCTAACCTGGTGGGAAATAGCTGTTTGTCTGTGCAAGAAAGCAGTTTGTCTGTGAATGAAGTGTCTGAATGTCTGTCTAATGTCTCAGAAGTGAATCTGGAATTAGATCAAGCACAGAAAGAACTCATTGGTCAGGAAAATCTTTCTCAGGAGCAGATTAAAATGGATGGTCAGGTTAAAGCCCTAGCTGAGGAAGAAAAGAGTAGATTTTTGATGGGAGAGGAGGACAAGGAAATTTTGGAGGGGCCTAGGCAGCCTTGTGAGCTGATGGCTTTGTCTAGTCAGCAGTTTGGGAAGGCAAGGATAGTGGAAGATGAGTACCCTATACCTTACTTGTTACCTGTGTGGAGAATTGTGACAGTGAAGGAAATGTGCCTGTGTCTGTTAGGGGTAATGACTTGCCCATGGCGGGAGCTACCCCAGTCTTTAAGAAGTTGTCTGTGAACAGCCCTGTGTGCTGGGACAAGGAAAATGAGATCCCAAACTGTGTCTATAAAAAGGGAAGGTTTCTCCAGCTCTTCTTTGTCTGTGGAGCAGATAAAAGGTGCCTTTCAGCCTGTGGGGGCTGAGGGTAATGCAGTTGTCTGAGTTGGTTCTGGATTCAACTAAAGCCCTGGAAGGGAATGATCCTAAGTTTATGTATGCTAGGAAGAATGTCACTGTAACTAGGTTGCATCCAGTTAGTGTCCTAGCAAAATCCCAGAGACCAGACAATTCTGGAGATTGTATTTTGCCTATTGCTAATATGTGGCTGGAAAAGGGTGTACCAACTCTGTCTAATCAGGGTGATATCCCAGCTAGGGAACAAGGAGAGCATAAAAGTGATTTGATTATGTTACCTACTGTAAACAAAGGGCACTGATCCTTGCGTCACTGTAAACTTCATTACTGGAATCTGTATTGCATAATGGGGCTTTGTGACCTTGCATATACATGATGTAGAGGGAGACTGATATTGAGGGAATTTGTCAGACTTATTCATGTGTGCTGGAGCGTCAGTTTGGAAACTTGTAACAAGGAGAAAATAATTCCTACCTATTGAGCCTAGTTGCAGGTTGCCAGTGACTGTAAGGAAAGTTGCAGAGGGAAAGAAAGTACCTCTAACCTTTGGTCTAGTGAGTCTATGAGCTTGCCTGAAAGGAGATTGTGTAAAAATCGTCCTGATGGGACAGAAATGATTCAGAATGTAAGTGAGACCCAGAAAGAGTCTACTTTTGCTCAGAAAAGTGTTCCTTTAGAGAGAGCCCTAGGTGAAGAGGGTAAGGGCAGAATTTCTGTGAGGGGTGAATTGTTGCTTCGAGAAGCTCCTAGGCTAGGAAAAGAAATCCTCATGATAATCTGTGCAAGCAATTTGCTGCAACTAAAGGGTATGGAAGTGATTTAATCAAGGAAGTTTCAGTTCCTAACAACCAGAAATTTTCTGTTGGAAATCTGAATGGATCCACTGACTTTCCTTTAGAAAGATCCAGTGTGGATAGCTTTGAAAATGTCTTGGATGAAGTTAAAGCTGTTAAGAAAGTTGAACAGCCATATAACCAAATAGCTGTGTGCGACCAGTTTGTTTGGAAGACAAGGTTGTTGAGAAAGAAATGTTTCCATGCTAATTCTTTGAGTGAGCAGTCTGTGCTTCAGGGTCCGAGAACAGATTTGGCTACTGGTGTTGCAGAGCAGAACAGCTGTGCAGTTAATCACTTGAGAATGCATGGGAGGGCAAGTATACTCTCAGCTCTAGACACATTGAATATGACTTGTAGTCTCTCAGTGGACTTAATATCCAATTCCATGTGGAAGCTGAGGTTAGTAATGGAAGAACCACAGAACTTTAAGTCTAACTTGCTGGTAAAAATGAATGGTATCTCTTTAAGACAGAGTCCAGCCTTGGAATTGGTAGCAATGAAGGGTCTAAAAACTAGTAAACAGGCTCCTGTCTGTGTTAATGCAAACTACATGGCTAATAGGGAGAAGAAAGACTTAGTCTCTAAAGTGCCACAAGTACTCCTTTTCTTTTTGTGGATACAGACTACCACGGCTGCTACTCTGAAACTTGCTAATAGCTGTTAGCAAAGAGAGCACACCCAATCAGCCAGTGGATTCTGTTAAGCAAGAGAAATCAGGGTTTAGTCCTACAGGACAAGGAGAAAAAAAGAGAACTTAATTTTGCAAAGGGAACCCTAAAATGCCGAAACACCAATGGTATTGAGCCAAAGGTGTGGCATGACAAAAATTATTGTAAATGGACACTTGCAATTGGTTTGCTGTTATTGCTCATTGTAATTTTTGTAACTAATGCATTGCTAATACCAAGAATTATAAAAATATACAATGTGCCTAATCTTTTGGAAAATCCCTTGAACATGTTAAGAGTCATACACAAGAACACACTTTATGTTAAAAGGCCTTGTAATGCTGATGTTGCACAGTTAGTGCCTGTAAACAGTCTTGGAACTTTTCACAGGAGAAAAGACATTCCAGACCTAATGTGCTGTATGAAAAGGGAAACGGAGGCACACTACCATATTGCTTTCATCGCTAAATGCCAAGATTCCTATACTATAGACAACATTAATATCTACTAGTCTTGATATTAATTGCATTCCAAACATTTGCCAGAGCCTGTATGGATAAAGTAGCTATGTTCTTTAGCTCTTGGCAAGATCACATGAGACATACAGGAACCATGCTGCAAGAGAAGTTCCAATCCACTATTGTTCTAACCAAGTTTTACCTTGAGTTTGTAAAGAGATTCAGTCATGCTATTGAACATGACTTTGATAAACCATTTCTGTTCTACACTGGTACGGCTTCTAACCCAATACTAACGTAGAAAGACAGAACCAAGGATGGGGAGCTCTTGGGATGCAGTCAATGATGTTTGTCTCATCCCTTGCTGCATCAATTTTGCATTGGGGGTTTGACGTTATTGACATGAACTGTGACCGTATAGATCATTGTTGCAACCACTGTTATATATTTTCAGCAAATATTGTACAAAGGTTGTTGTGTGAGATGTCTATGAAAAGGTTATGATTTGCTGGTTATGATTATGCTATCTTTATGTGTGTATCATAACTGAAGTTATGAATATTGATTATGTACTTTTATCTCAACGTGTTTTGATTCTAAGTAGCCGCAGTGAAGCATTTGGTCAGCTTCTTGAGAAAGGACTATTCTCAGTAAGTGCCAAAACACTTAACTGACAATGAACTTTGGGAGACGCCAATCCACATCTGAGCTTTCCTGGGAATGTTCAAACTAACGTGTAAACAATGGCGTCGGCCTGCAAACTGAGTCATGCATGGACATGTGACTTGCCTATGTGACTCCAAACTCCATCTTCCTGCTGTGATTTTCCACAGTAAGAACAAAGGGGTATCCTTCCACAGGGCAGAGACTATAAAAGGCCCTGGAAACCCTGTCATTTTGTCTTCAATCCTGCTTCTGACCTCTGTAGGAACCTTGCTGCAAACTGAAGCTCTGAACAAAGGACTGAATGACCCATCCCAACAGTGGATGTAAACCTTTAGATTCTAAAGGATTGGCAACAATGTGATTTGTGGGTAAGATCTGACTTATATATTGATCTGGGTCTGGGGTTTAGTCCTTTTGGATTGGGAGAACCTTTTTTTTTTTTTACTGGGGTATTGGTTTTCATAACCAGTCATCCCCATAACGAATGGCACTGGTGATGATACTGGGAAACTGGAATGTCTAAGGGAATTGCTTGTGTGACTTATGGTCACCCAGTGGAGTGAGACCAAAGTCATCTCTGTTTGGCTGGATTGGTGTGCCTTAGAGGTGGAGAACCACCAGCCTGGGGCTGTGACTGCCCTGCTCTAAGCAATTTGTCGTCAGCTGACACTCTCAGTTGTGTCCTGCCAAAGGCAGCATCATTACAGTGACATGTAGGTGTTTTTGCTGCCCTGTCACAATTTGCTGCTTCTGCCTCTCCTATCCTCTGGTTCAGGAGTAGCAAATTTGTCACAGATGGGGGTATGCTTGTCACAATGTACTCCCTCTCCCATCTCCTGATCCAGGTGGCAGCAAGTTATGATGGTTGAGTGTGCCCCATCACAGTTTCCTGCCATTGTAAAATCTCTATTTTAAATCTGGACACAAATAACAAAATATGTCTTTGTAATTTGGAAAAGCGTTCTTATGACATTCTGGGGTGCAATCCAGACCAATGAGGTGCTATGTCACCCCTGCCCTGCAACCTGAAATGCCCCACAATGCCTTGCTGCTGTAGCTCCCAACCTAAGCTCCTCGCAAACAGCATGCAGCTTACACCCTGAGTGTCTGTATCATCACAGCAACTCTGACCCCAGCAGTCTGTTAACAAACACCAGCCACATTCTGGCTTCCAGCAGCCTCTTAAACACCAGCCACACTTCCAGTCCCAGATTTTCCCAAAAAAAAACATGTGTTCTTCACTATCCAGCCATTTTAGGTCTGTGGCCTCTGTAAATTTGCTACTTTATAATGGAGTTACCTCACAGTCTAGTTTAACCACAACACTAGGTTAGTTTTGATTTTAAACTACAAAGAGAGATTTTAAGTGAATACAACCCTAAGGCATTAAAGTCAGAAATGGTTACAAGAGAAACAAAGATAAAACGCTTCCTACTGCTAAAACTTAAACTACATTTAGCTCAAGGTGAAGTCCCTTACCACATTCCCAGTAACCCTGCTGACTAAATGCTCAGGCCACAATCTGCTCCAAAAATCCAATGGTTGTTTCTTTTGTCTTCTTAGGTGAAAGAGAGAGAGATGCATAGGGAAAGAAAACTTGGGTTGTTTTTGCCCCTCACTTTTATAGTTGTCACCTTTTGAAATGTATTTTCCTGAGGGATACCCCTAAATAAAATTCATTCGCACTGTGAAGATGGAGACAAGAATTCTCATGATGAAAGAGGTTCCATGCTGAGTTTGTCTACGTTACAAGTTATGTCAGAATACCTTATGTTGCTTAGGGGTGTTGTCAAGGTTCCTTCCCCACTTTGAACTTTAGGGTACAAATGTGGGGACCTGCATGAAAGACCCCCTAAGCTTATTCTTACCAGCTTAAGTTAAAACTTCCCCAAGGTACAAACTTTGCCTTGTCCTTGAACCCTATGCTGCCACCACCAAGTGTGTTAAACAAAGAACAGGGAAAGAGCCCACTTGGAGACATCTTCCCCCAAAATATTCCCCCAAGCCCTACACCCCCTTTCCTGGGGAAGGCTTGATAAAAATCCTCACCAGATTGTACAGGTGAACACAGACCCAAACCCTTGAATCTTAAGAACAATGAAAAAAATCAGGTTCTTAAAAGAAGAATTTTAATTAAAGAAAAAAAGGTAAAAGAATCACCTCTGTAAAATCAGGGTGGTAAATGTCTTACAGGGTAATCGGATTCAGAACATCGAGAATCCCTCTAGGCAAAACCTTAAGTTACAAAAAGCAGAATATACATTCCATTCAGCACAGCTATTTTACCAGCCATTAAACAAAAGAAATCTAACGCATTTCTAGCTAGATTGCTTACTAACTTTTTACAGGAGTTCTGAGCTGCATTCCTGATCTGTTCCTGGCAAAAGCATCACACAGACAGACAGACAGACCCTTTGTCCCCTGCCCACCCCTTCCAGCTTTGAAAGTATCTTGTTTCCTCATTGGTCATTTTGGTCAGGTGCCAGTGAAGTTATCTTAGCTTCTTAACCCTTTTCAGGTGAAAGGGTTTTGCCTCTGGCCAGGAGGGATTTTATAGCACTGTATACAGGAAGGTGGTTACCCTTCCCTTTATTTTTATGACAGGTGTAAATAAGCCACCCCCTTGACCAACATAATTTACGCTGACCTAAGCACTGGTGTGGACAGCACTCTGGTGGAGGAGGTTTTATTATACCAATGGGAGAGCTCTCTCATTGGCATAGTGCAGAGGTGGCCAAACTGCAGCTCATGAGCCACATGTGGCTCTTTTACAGTTAAAGTGTGGCTTGTGGAGCCCACCACACACACACACCCCAATTCTCTGTCTACCAAACTTGGGTGGGAGCTCAGGGCTTCTGCCCTGCAACAGGGTGATGAGGCTACAGGCTTCTGCCAGAGACAATTGGTGCCTGCTGGGGGGGGGGGGCAATTTAAAGGTTCAGAACTGCTTGAGTCAAGCCCCACCTCTTACCCTCAATGGCCTCTCCCTGCAGCTCCCTGTTTTAGCTCTGCAAGGAGAGGCAGTAGCAAAAGCAACAGCTCATCCTGCAGCTCTTAGCTGTATGCTGCTGCCTCTCCCCACAGCCGCAGCTCCCAGCTTGCCAGGCCTGGCAGCACCATGTGACCGAGCAGGGCCAGCAAACCCTGTCCGCATCTGCTCAGGGGCTTTCGCTGGTGCAACGAATGGTTCACGCAGCGAGGACTCACCCAGATCTTACAGCAGAGGAATTAACTGATCTGGTCTCAGTTTGCCCGGTGACCTGGCAGGATGATGGCCAGGGCAACCAGCTTGCAAACTGGGTCAGTTTGCCTTACTCGGTGATCAGAGACGTAAAGAAAGCGATTCGCGAGTTCAACCTGACTAGCACGTATGTATGTGGTCTCATTGAAGGGCTAGGTACTGGGTACACCCTGGTCCCGGAAGACTGGAAAGCGCTGTCGCGCATGATGCTGACGTCCAGTCAGTATGTTATTTGGCTTAGTGAGTATCGGCAGATGGTGGAACGCCAAGCCCAAGTATATAGAGAGCAAGGTGTCATTTATGAGCACTTGGCAGGGGAGGGCCAGTTTGCTACCGTTCAGATGCAGTCTCAACTCCCTCAGCCCGTCTTCCCCATTATTTCCGCCTGCGCCCAGCATGCTTTCCGGAAGGTCCCGGATTCAGGCATGCCTACCAAAAGCTTTGTCAGTATCTGTCAGGGTGCATCAGAGTCCTTTATGGATTTTACTAACAGATTGCAGGAGGCTATCCTCCGACAGGTGGATAACCCTGCGGCAGCTCAGGAGATTCTGTTAAAAATGGCGGTTGAAAATGCGAACGAGGATTGCCGCCGTGCTCTCCAGGCGGCACAAGCCGCTGGCGTTCTAGAGCTGTTGGACATGCTGCGGGTGTGCCAAAACATCGGCACACAAGCACATAAAGCTGGGGTTCTGGCCACCGCCCTGCGGAAAAGCAGGAAGGAGGGGAAGCGTTGTTATTGCTGTGGTAAGGAGGGTCACTTTCAGTGGGAGTGCCGCTCATCGACAGCGCCCGCCTGCCCCTCAAAGAAGAGCCCCAAGTGTCGGAAGGGCTATCACTGGGCTAATCAGTGTCGTAGCAGGTTGGGAAACTGCACGACGGGTCCCCCCGAACCCAGGACCAAACAGGGGTGTTCCCCATTCAGACAACTGTTCCTTTGCCTTACAATCCATAGACTCCATGAGGGCGACGACTGCCGGAAGTGCAGGACTTGATTTGATTATGCAGGAGGACGCTGATTTTCAGTTGCCGGGGGAGGTTTGCGCCATACCTACACAGGTGACGGGACCTCTCCCTGCCGGATTTGTGGGTCTGGTTCTCCCTTGCTCACACGCTGGGAAACAGGGTTTTTTTGTCATCCCAGGGGCCATTGATGCTGATTACACCAGCGTTAAGGTTCAGGTGTGGACCCATCTTCCGCAGTCGCTCCTGCGTGGACAGTCAATTGCACAATTGATTTTAGTTCCCTATCAGGTGCCAGCTGCAGAGGATCGAGCCCGGGGTGGAGGCTGCTTTGGATCGACACTGTCTCAGTCGCCACCTCAGGACACGTCCTCTTCACTTGTTGCTCTAACAATGTCGCTCCGCCCCTGGAAACCTCAGTTAACACTTCTTTTAAATAATTTTCCTTTTACAGGGCTGGTGGACACTGGAGCTGACGTTACGGTGATTCGTGATCAGGACTGGCTGGTCAGTTGGCCAACAGTTCCTTCTAAAGAGTTGTGGGGGATCGGGGGTAGCAAACCCGGGCGCCAAAGTTTGTCTTGGGTCACGGTCTCTAAACCAGGAGGTCGTGCCCTTGCTACAATCCGCCCTTTTGTGCTCCCTGTCCACCTCAATATTTGGGGCCGTGACTTACTTGTAAAGCTGGACACCACCCTCAATATTAATATATAATGGCCCCAAACCCTCCCGCACCCACCTTGCCCTCCGCATTACCATTGGTTTGGCAATCCTTAGAGCCCGTATGGATTGACCAGTGGCCCCTCCCCCTAGAGAAGCTGAAAGCGCTTCATTCGCTTGTGCAACAACATTTGCATGCACAGCGCTTGGAGAGCTTCACTAGTCCTTGGAACTAGCTGCTGTTATTTTGGCCTTTCAACTTTTTGCTGATTGTCCCTCTAATTTAATTGTGGACACCCATTATGTTTATCAGGTAATTGATCATTTACCCCTTGCCCTCATTACCCCTCAGGTCGATGCGGACCTTCTTCGCCTGTTTTTGTCCTTACAGTATCTCATCACCACTCATAATTTCCCTTATTTTGTTGCTCATATTCGTAGTCATACCCCTCTGCCTGGGCTACTCACTGAAGGCAATGCGCGCGCTGATCGCGCGTTACGTGGTCAGGTAAATTCCCTTTTTTCTGACCCCATCAAAAGCCATTTCTTTTTTCATCAGTCTGCCTCTGTTCTGGCCCGACAGTTTCACATTCCTGCTGATCATGCACGTTCTATTGTCCGTTCCTGCCCCCACTGTGCCGCTGCTGCCCCTACCTTTTCTTATGCCATTAACCCCAGAGGTACCTCAGCGAATCAGCTGTGGCAAATGGATGTCACTCACATGCCACAATTCTGCCCCTATTTGTTTTTACATGTTTCCATTGATACCTATTCGGGATTCCTCTGGGTGACCCCACAGCGTGGGGAAGCCACTCCCAAAGTTAGTCACCATTTGCTAGCCTGTTTTGCTGTTATGGGTCACCCGAGCCAGATAAAAATGGATAATGCCCCAGCCTATTGCTCCACAGCCCTCTCCACCTTTTGTGCCCAATGGGACGTCCATCTCAAACACGGGATCCCTTATAATTCCACAGGCCAAGCCATTGTTGAACGTGCAAATCGCATGCTAAAAACCTTGCTTGACAAACAATTAAAACAAGGGGTGCTGCGTCTCCGAACCTTAGGAGACATTCAGCAACAATTGCATGTCCTTTTGTTTACTTTAAATAATTTAACACTGAATACAGATCAGCACACCCCCGCAGATCGGCATTTTCATAAGTCTGAGGTACGGGAAATACCGCATGTCTATTACTGTCAGCTGCCAAATCTGCAATGGTTGGGCCCAGTACCTCTAATTACTTGGGGGCGGGGATATGCTGCTGTGTCTCTCCCTGCAGGACCGTTGTGGGTTCCGGCCTGGTGTGTGCGACCGGCACTGAAACAGCATGGGGTGGCACCGGGGGCTATCTAACCCCATACCGGAGTTTCAGCTGACTTTGGAGGAGAACGTGGTGCCTCCCGGGTCGACAATGGCAGGACAGAGACGGAGGAGACATAGCGTCCCAAGCCAGCCCGTGACATGGGGAGCAGTGAAAGCATTGGTCGCCACGGCTCAACGAAGACTGGCAGCAAACCAACAGCCAGAGACTCCTGAGACTCCGTTTGTGGCTATTCTCGCCCAAATCACTGCTAATTCTGTATTGATTGTGTGCCTTATGTGCCTGCTATTTCCTGTAGGGGTTGACTCGGGAGCGCCTCCTCTGTTACGCGCCTGAATGACATATAACCTATGGGAAAGATTGGCTTCAATAGCAAATGTTACCCACTTCTGTTTATCTGATTTTGTAGCAGCTGAAGAATTGTTAGGTACGTGCCTTATTCCAGTATGTTGTCAACCTGAGGAAATAGGGAATGAGATGATGCTCGCTGCTTATGCGAACCTCTCTTCCCAGTACTCTAGCATGGCTAATTGGGCCCGGCCAATTACACTTTACCTTCTTGGGCTTATTTTTTGCTGTTGCTGTGTGCAATGTATTTCCTTTTTGTTAAGGCTTTGTCGAGACCCGCCCTGGCAGGCTCCACGAGTTCTGACCTTGTTTGTCCGGGAGTTAATTGGCTTGCAAAAGCAAATTGATGGCTACCACGAGATGGCCGAGCACAAATAAACAAAAAAGGAGGGGATGTAGCATTCATGCAAGGTTCATGCACTTGGCAACATTCAGGGCACACCCGGAGTGTTGTGTAGGAGCAGTGCACACATGGCTCCTCTCAAGGGCATGAACCTTGGAATCTCGCCCAGATGACATGAACTGTGGGAAGCCTCCCAGGACTGGGCTCAAGGCCCAAGAGCAAGGAATGCGGTAGATAGAAATTGGTAAATAAGAATGTTAAACAAAGCCAGTGTATTCCTTTTATCTGTTGGAGAATGTAATGCGCGGGGGGAGAGAAAGAATAAAGGAGAGGGTGGAGAGCTGACAGGACCAGTCCGTTGGCAGACCAGCCTGTTTGCTTGCTTAAAGCTCTGTGCTGTCTTGTATTCGCAACAGTTTCTTTTCATTGCAGATTAAGCCATAAATGTTTGTTTACTGTAGAAACTAATGTACACACAAACACTGAAACTAGTGTAAAGCATTGTAAACAGTATTTGAAATACTTAGGAATACATTTTAAACACAAGCTATTAGGCAGGACATCTACCTTTCTTTCCTATCCAGACTTCACCTCTCTTGTCACTGTTACACATATTGATCAAGTTTTCAAAACAAAATTTTTACCTCTTTACTGTGGCACAAACATATGAGCATGTTTACCTCTGATCTTATTCCAGATACATTTTCTGAGGCCTTTTCCTCACTGCTAAAACCAAAGTGCTTTGTCCTCCCTGGGCTTTTAGTTCAGAATAGCTCCTGAACCTTAATTATCCCAAGTGAAACAAAGCAAAACAAAAACTCACCTTTTGTAGCAATGAGGAAAAGGTGTAAGAACTAGATTTACAAAGGGAGTTAGGCACTCCACCACTCAGTATCTCAATGCCTAGCTTTTAGGCACCAAGAAAGTCACAGGAACACCACTATGATTCACAAATCCTGAGTTAGGTGCCTCAGCTCCCTGTACAATGAATGGAGAGAGAGAGAGAGAGGCACCTCCGAGTGGGATCCACAAAAGCCAGCACCATGGGCGGAGAGCTACCTAAGCCAGCCAATGGGATATACTGACCAGAGGGGCAGGTGAAATCTCTAAGGTTAAAAGATCCATCCCATCACAGAATTCGGCACCTAAGTCATCACTGCAGGTAAGCTTCCTTTTGGAGGCAGGTGTCTAAGCTGTTTCATGAGAAAATGAGACAGGCATCTGCCTAACTCCACACAAAACAACCAAAGGAGCAGGAACCACATTGGTTAAACTACTCACCTGGGATGTGGGAAACCCTTTTTCAATTTTTTTACCCCCTCTGCCTCAGGGAAAATTGAACCTACAACTCCTATATCCCAAGCAAGTGCTCTAACTACTGGACTAGAAGTTAAGGTGGAAGAGGACACCACAGCCTCCTTCTCCAGCCAGATTTTGAATGGAACCCAATCCAGTAGACAGTCTCTGAACCTGCTATGAGATAGGGCCCTATACACAAGATAAACATTGCTCCCCCGCATCTTCCCTGTTTTGCAAGTTGCTCTGGAGTTTAGGTGGGATATAGGCAACCAGATGCTTAGAGTAAGGTAGCAGAGTGCATGCTCAGAGGAAGAAATTTACATAAAAACAGCCATACTGGATCAGACTAATGGTCTATCTAGCCCAGGATCCTGTCTTCTGACAGTGGACAATGCCAAGTGCTTCAGAGGGAATGAACAGAACAAGCAATCATCGAGCAATCCATCTCCTGTCATCCACTCCTACCTTCTGGCAATCAGAGGCTAAGGACATAGCATCGCTGACCATCTTGGCTAATAGCCATTGATGGACCTATCCTCCATGAACTTACCTAGTTCTTTTTTGCATTTTGAGTTTTGGCCTTTACAACATCCCCTGGCAATGAGTTCCACAGGTTGACTGTGCAGTGTGTGAAGAAGTACTTCCTTTTGTTTTAAACTTGCTATCTATTACTTAGATGCCATTAGCAAATCATAAATTGACCATAGCAAATCAGAAACAAGGGTCGAACAAAGTTTAGGAGGATGACTCAAAACACCTGTAGGGAGGGGGAAGGAGGAGGAGTAGTTATGATGTAAGGGTAAAGCTGATTGGCTGAATGAGTTGCCACGCTCGCAGGGAGCAGGCAATTTGAAAGGCCAACCAATCAGAAAAGGTCAGAGAACTGAATAAAAGGAGACAGCTGGCAAGCTAGAAGGTGTGTGGTAAGAGATGAGAGTGATTGAGAAGATGATGACTGTAGGGGAGGATGTGATAGAGCAGAAGGACCTAAAGATGAGTTGGGGGATTGAGAAAAGGAATGTAAGTCTGAGGTTTGCTTATTTGAAAACCACTTATGTGTATACCTGTCAATAAAGCTAGATATCTGCTACTGAGTGAGAACTGCCCCACCCCACCCCATCCTGTAAGCAGCTGGCCACTGTTTGCAGAATGGTTTTGTTAATTGTTTCATGTTTGTTTAATGCTATATTATGCTGTTATATGCATACATATTGGGTACTTGTATGCTACATTGTAACATGTCTAAGGTTATTGTATTATAGGCATTATGCATATGTATGAAGCATTCAAGTGTGTACCAATTTTGCAACAGTGTATTTGTCTTAACACTTAAATGCATGACTTTTTAAATTGCCTACAATACATTGTAACTTTCTCTTTACACTATATCTAGTAAAGCAAGAAAAGGAAACCACTTAACTTTCTTTTAATAAATAAGACTGTTTGTTTGAAGCATTGCTGTTTGTGTACCTATTCTTGATCGGAGGGCTGTATCTGTGCCCTTTCAAGGGTTAGCTATGCTGGGAAGTCCTCTGCAGGTCAGAGACAAATTTCCTGTCAATTCCCTTAGGGCAGGTCACTACCTTTCTCCCCATTTGGGCAGAATAAATCCTCAAATCTATTTAGAATTATAGGCAGACCAATATTGAAGTACCTTGGGCCCAAAATTTAGGGTAACATGTCCACTGAGGATAGGCCAAGAAAGAATGGGCTTAATTTGCAGCAAGGGAGAAAAGGTTAGATATTAGGAAAGACTTTCAAATCGTAACAGTAGTTGAGTTCTGGAATAGGCTTCTAAGGGAGGTTGTAGAATCACCCTCAATTAAGGTGGTTATGTTTTTGGTTTCCTCACCCCCAAGAACAGGTTGGACAAAAACCTGGCAGGGATGGTCTAGGTTTACTTTAGTCTTGTCTCAGTGCAGTGGGCTGGACTTGATGACTTTTCAGGGTTCCTCTTCCAGCCATACTTTTCTGATTCTATAAAGTTGCCAGAATATGTAGTGTATATATGCATAGCTTCTGCAGATTTTTGTTAAGAATATCAACATTCTCACTTTCAAAACATTTCTCAGCTTTGTCCACAAAGCTATCCGCTAGCAGACATGTACATGTGCTTGCATTAATAAGCCACTGCTGTCAAAGGGCTTTTCCCACCCCTCAAACACTGATTTTTCTCAGCTTATAGCTGAGAAAATCAGGAGTGACCTACTGTGACATATCATCTGGGGCACACTATAGACATAGTGAGTAGCTATGCCACCCCGCCCTCTAATGTGGGGTGCCCTTTACGCTGCTTGGCTGCTGTAGCCTCCAGTCAGGACTGTTCACAAAACAAGCACCAACATGTAAGTCCCTCTCAGCTTGGTTTGTGTGTATCTGCAGCCTACCAGTCACCCCTAGTCTCTTACCAGCCTGAATTACACTACAGGGTGACTCCAGCACACCCCCAGTTCCAGATTTCCCCCCAGAAATATATCCTTCCCTAGCCCTCTCCTGAACAATACAAGCTTAATTAAAAAATCAATTAACAAATGATTACACATCTATCTTGTTACCCGAAATGGAGCTTCCCACATACTTCATTCAAAACAAATTTATTAATAAAGTGTGCTTAATCTAACTACACAAAGAGACACTGAGTACAAGTAATGAGGCATAAAAGTCAGAAATGATTACAAGAAAAAAGTAACTTGCCTAATTTAAACTAAATTCAAAGCAGTTTTTCTCACCATATGCTCAACAGTCTTACTGGCTATACTTCTTAGGTCAGGACCTCTTCTTCTATTTAATGACTGCTTCCTTTGTTCCTTCTGGTGCCATGAATCAATGGATAGAAAGAGCAAGGAGGAGGGTGTATGCTGGGGTATCTACCCCTTCTTTTTCTAGTCCGGTCTTCCGTTGGAGAACCATTTCAAGCTGGGAGCATGGTGGCTACATGAACAGAAACTCCATGCTGTTTCTTTGCTAAGTAGATTTTTCACCCTTGTCCCCTTTCCTGCCAAAGAATAGTCACTTAGCAAGTAATTGCCTGTTGACCTTGTTTATATCAGACTGAGGTGTCAGCTTGCCCTTGGTCTCTGAGAAATTGGTTTGTCCACTTTCCAGACATGGAACATATTTTAGTAACACCACCTAATGGAATCTTATAACCTTACATACAGTTTTCAGAGTAACAGCCATGTTAGTCTGTATTCGCAAAAAGAAAAGGAGTACTTGTGGCACCTTAGAGACTAACCAATTTATTTGAGCATGAGCTTTCGTGAGCTACAGCTCACTTCATCGGATGCACACTGTGGAAACTGCAGAAGACATTATATACACAGAGACCATGAAACAATACCTCCTCCCACCCCACTCTCCTGCTGGTAATAGCTTATCTAAAGTGATCAAGTTGGGCCATTTCCAGCACAAATCCAGGTTTTCTCACCCTCCCTCCCCCCCCCCCCCCCCCCAAACTCACTCTCCTGCTGGTAATAGCCCATCCAAAGTGACCACTCTCTTACATACAGTGTTGCCGCACATTTTACCAGGACAGTAATGACCAGCACATTAGGAGTTTTGAAATGATACCTCACAAGCATACCTTGTACAAAGATTATTACAATAGTGTGAATATAGGGGTACAGTCTCACACTTCTCAAGTGGCTTGCCTACACTAAAAACATCCTATACAGCTTCAGAAATAATACAGAGCACATCTAGTAACTGCCACCATAGGCACCAACTCAGTGGGTGCTCCGGGGCTGGAGCACCAATGGGGAAAAAATGGTGGGTGCTGAGCATCCACTGGTAGGCCCCCTATCAGCGCCTCCTGCCTGCCAGCAAGCCCTGCTGATCAGCACCTTCCATGCCTTCTGCCCATCATAATCAGTTGTTTTGTAGTGTTCAGGAGGCTCTGAGGGGAAAGGGGAGGAGTGAGGACATTGTGTGCTCAGGGGAGGGGATGGAAAGAGGTGGGGCATGGGCATGGGCAGAGGCAGGGCTGGGGCAGAGCCAGGGGTCAGGCACCCCCCAGCACATTGGTAAGTCAACGCCTGTGACTGCCACACCCTATTTATGGATCTTTCTGGACCAGGTGATCAGTCCTACACTCTGCAGATGCACAGAGACACAACATCACAATGTTTTAGGCTGCAACAAAAATAATTTCAGTTTACCTATCAGACTGTCTTCACAACTTTGTGGCTATCACAATAATGGATTAATTAATATTACCATCATAATGTAAGAAAGGTGTAAACACAACAAATAGCCACTTTACTTCTGAATGAAGGCATCCACACAGGGGGTTAAGATGCTGTTGTAACCCACACACCTCCTAGGTGTGGTGTTCCCCTATATATATAAGAGAGATGGCTTTTTGCTCATGCACTAAGCTCCAGAGCTCCCAGGTTCGATCCCGCCCAACAACCACTTAACTTCACACCTTTACTGTCACACAATCTAGATCAGGGATCTCAAACTCAAATCACCATGAGGGCAATATGAGGACTAGTACATTGGCCCGAGGGCTGCATCACTGAAACCTTTTCATACAATGATACAAAAGTTTTGTCAAAAATGAAGAGTAATATAGTATGCTATTAAAAGTCAATGTATTCACTTTTTAAAAACTGTAATGCAAAGAGGGGTTTTAATAAAATATAAACACCTGCAATTATTCCTTATGTGGTCAGTAATAGTGATGATGATCTACACTAAGAGTCTATCAACATAGCTAATGGCAGGAACTTTTTGAAGTAACTATTCATACAAAATACATTGTCACTTTTAACAAACATTCTTCCCAACTACTCACAGCAAAGAATCATACATGTTGAACTTCATACCTCAGACTGCTCGTCTAATCCATGAGGCCCTGCCCTGCCCAGCCCAGTCTCTTCCCACCCCCTCCCTGCCCCTATTCCAACCCCTTCCCCAAATCCTCATCCCAGCCCCGCCTCTTCTCTGCCTCTCCCCAGAGCGCACCACATCCCTGATCCTCCCTCCTGGAAAGTCCTAAGCACAGCCAAACAGCTGTTTGGCAGCACGAAGCACTAGGAGGTAGGCAGAGGAGTGGGGACGCGGCACACTCAGGGGAGAGGGGTTGGAGGGGGGCAGAGGGTGAGGTTAGCTTGGCTGCTGGTGGAGTCGGCACCTATGGCGGGCCGCAGGAAATAACTCCATGGGCCGCATGCACCCCGCAGGCCACGTATTTGAGACCCCTGATAATCTCTCAATAAGGGAAGAGAATAGGGGGAGGATATCTTAACTCATTTAGTATAAAATGCTTTTAAATGATTTTCCATGACACCTGTACAAATGGGGGTCTGCAGATATTAAGGCTATGTCTACACTAGCACTTACTGCAGATTAATTTATGTTGCTCAGGGGTATGAGAAAGCCATCCCCCTGAGAGACACAAGTTACAACAACCTAAGTGCTGGTGTAAACAGTACTATGCTGGCGGGAGAGCTTGTCCTGCTGACATAGCTACCGCCACTCACGGGGCTGGAGTAGTTAAGCCAATGGGAGAGCTTTCTCCTGTCGGCTTAGAGCAGTTACATTACAGAGATTATAGCAGTGCAGCTGCATTGCTGCAGTTCCCCCACTGTAAACTGTCTAGCGTAACCGTAGCCTCAGACACAAATCTCTCTAAAGGCAAAGGAGCAGCGTTAGCCACACAATCAGCATCAGAGATGTCAAGCAATGAATAATAATGGTTCATTTAACATCTCAGTCATCAGTATAGTCTGTGTCCTCAGTTCTAAGAAAACGAGAGTTTTTTCCATGGGGTAACAAACATGCAGTGGCTATCCCACTGTAAAAACATGGTAGAGACAAGACACTTTAGTTTCACCAAAAGGCAAACTAGGTGAGGTCTGCACCAGATCTCCCGTGCCCACCCATCCAACCAACGCAAAGGAGGAACAGGATAATTCATTTTTAAAAAAAATCCTTGATTTTGGCAGCACAGCGCAATAAACTTGTCAAAATGAAGAACATCACTAAAAGATATCATATCAACATATGAAGCATACATAAAAGGCTATGAAATTAAAATACGCATACACAATTCAGTAGAAATGTTAACATTTATGTATGTAACCAATGAAGCAACAAAAGAGTGAAGTGTGCACTTCAGTGTTTACAGGATGGCAAATTACTTACAGAAATAAGGGTTTTTAATAAGTTTTATTTTACAAAAAATCACATCTTACTGGAAGTCCAACACAGCTCTGAATGTTACTGGAATGTACAACTGTTTTAGGTATATGGATTCTTTGGGAGAGGTAACAGAAAAAGTACGAAGCTAGTGCGCCCTAAAGGCTCAGAAACAAAAAGGCAAAATAAAGAACCTAAAATGTATTTATTTATTTTAATTTTGTGATTTTTGGGTGCATAACTCATGATTTTTTAATACTTGTGGTTGTATACTTATATTTAGAAAAAATTACAACAGAAATTTACATTTGAGAAGGATTTCACAGAAGATAGTATAGTGCCTTCTCGGCCAGATTTTTAAAGGTATTTAAGTGACTAGTGGGACTTCCAAAAGCATCGAGACACTTTCAACCTTTAAAAATCTGACCTGCAGAGACTGTTTGCAAATCAAATTCTACACATATGTGGTAACGTGACAAAGGAGGAGGGTGCCGGATAACAAGAGAAAATAATGGTTGACAAAAGCAATCCTGACTGGTGGATTAAAGGAAACTTAAATTTGACATCAACCCCGGAAATCAGTCAGCTTTGATGTGATATGATCCCAAAGAATAAACTGGTGTATTAAAAAAAATAAAATTAAAAACTAATGTCACGATACAAACAGGAAGTGCTACATTAGAAACACTGAGCTGTGATTGCTGAACCTACTAGCAACTATGAATATTTAAAAATGATTATTACTCCTAACATATCATCTAAACGGCACAATGACATTCATCTGCCATGAATTAATGAAGGTGAAGGATGAAGTGCTAAGAGTAATAAAAATAACATTTTAAAAAGTAAAGAATTTAACAGGGGGGAAACTTGACTTCCAGGTGATCACAAGAAAAAGGGCAGGCCAGTTCAGGGAGTGAGAACTGCAGCTCAGCCACATTTTGTGAAGTGCGATGAGGCTTTGTACAGACACAGAACCTGACAAGGGGTGCGTTTAAACACGGGCCAGTCTCGTTTTCGGAGGGAGGGTACTAGGATATGCCACTGAATCACGTCTCCCTGAGCCGCTCAGTAGAGGACCGAGAGGGCAGAGCTGCCTGGGCCAGGCATGGGGATGCGCTGTGCTTTGGAGAAGAGGGCCCTGGGGGGCGGGAGCTAAGACATAGTGTCCTGCGATGGGGGGGGGGGGGGATGAGGGGGAAGCCCCTCTGCCCCGCCTGGACCCCGTTCTCAACCCCAGCTCCGAACCCCCCCCCCCCATCCCGGATGGTGCCCCTCAGCCCTTCCCCTGCCTCCAGGGGCCTGGCCAGCCGGGGCCACCACTTCGGGTCCCGCCCCCGCCCCCAGAGACCTGCCTCTTCAGGTTCCGGCGAGCGCCAATACCCAGCTCAGGGCAGCGGCTTCAGCGGCTGTTACTGAGCATGCTCACTTCACATGCGCATGCTCAGAACCGGCCGGCCGTCCCTCCCCCCTCTCTCTCTCTCTCCGGTGCTTGCGGTCAGGAAATCTGGGCGACCCGCGTCGCGGCAGGCAGAGGCGGGGCAAGGATCGGAAGCGCCGCTCGCTCCGCCGGCTGGTCGAGGCGGCGCTGCTGGGCGCAGCAATGGGGCCGCGCCAGGGGAGGCCGGAGCCGGAGAGCTCGGCTCGGATGTTCCCGCCGTGGGAGCAGGGGCAACGGCCGCTCCTCCCCGTGGTCCCGTTAAAGGGCTGGTAGCAGCGCCCCTTTCACGGTGCGAATCAGCCCTTCCCCGCAGCCGTGGCGCCGCTCCCGCTCGCTGCGCCTCCCTGCTCGTTGTCTCTCGCTTCCTCCCTCCGTTCCCTTTCACTTCCGGGGTCAGAGTTGCCGCGGCTGCTACTCGGTAACCAGCTTTTGCCTGGAGCCCGGGCAGCGGAGCCGGCAGCCGCCCGCGCTCTCTGAAGGCCCTCCTCCCGCCATGGCCAGTAACCCGCAGCCCCAGCCCCCTCCGCCGCCGCCCCCTCCGCCGCCCCCACAGCAGCAGCCGCCGCTGCCCGGGGCCTCTGGAGGGGGCGGCGCGGTGGAGCCGGAGCTGGTGTCCGTGATCGTTAATCACCTGAAGAGCCAGGGGCTGTTCGACCAGTTCCGCCGCGACTGCCTGGCCGACGTGGACACCAAGGTAGGGGGCGGAGGACGGGCAGGTCCGAGGAGGGAGTGAGGGACACAGAGCTGCCCCGGCTCTGCGGGAACATCCCCCTCCGCTGGCTGGGCTGGTGCCGCCGCGGCTGGGGGCTGGCTCTCTCGCCGAGATGCGCAGCAGGGTCCTCCCTGGTGAGCGGCGAGGGTTGCCGGAGGCGAGGCAGGGCTGCCCAGGGCACGGCGCCGGCGGGTGCTCGCAGCGTTGCGGAGACTCCTGCCTGGCTAGAGGGTCCGGGGAATATCGCTCCCCATGGGAAGGGGGCACATCGCAGCAACACATCAGCGCTTTGTCTCTCGCACTAGACCCCTGACATCCTCGTTAGCGACAGATCCGTGGCGGTTCCTTGTTCTACCTGCCTAAGGAATGAGCTCTCCAGTGTGCTCCCCTTAAAATCAGTTGTCAGTGACTGACTTCGGCAAGATCGTGTCATTTGTTTAGAGAGGCCAGCCAGTGGTCAGTGGTTTTAGAAGAACATGCTGTTTATGTAGATTATAAACATGCCTCCAATATGGGTCATAAAACTGTTTTAGGTAAATAGGTTTTGGTAAATGGTCTTTGCCCATCAGAGGATGGCAGGCTGTGTCCTGGTATTTGTATTGACTCAGCAGTTAAGATCTAGGGTTTTTTTAAGTTTCTCAGCTCTTGTCATTAGGAAAATGAGTTTCAAGCAGCATTTTTAATATCTGATCTCACTTTTTTTTTTTTTGCCCTTTTAGCCTGCCTATCAAAACCTAAGACAACGTGTTGACAACTTTGTTTCCAACCACCTAGCAACTCATACCTGGAGTCCTCATCTCAACAAGAATCAGCTGAGAAATAATATTAGGCAGCAGGTTCTCAAGTAAGTCACAAGTTGAGTTAATATTCTGCTGTTTTAAAAGATATTCATCCCCTAAATGAATGGAAACCTAAATAGACAAAGAAGTTCCAAAACTTCTATGAAGAGAGAATATGTGAAAAACTTTTTCACTAGGACGGTGGTGAAACACTGGAATGCGTTACTTAGTGAGGTGGTGGAATCTCCTTCCTTAGAAGTTTTTAAGGTCAGGCTTGACAAAGCCCTGGCTGGGATGATTTAATTGGGGATTGGTCCTGCTTTGAGCAGGGGGTTGGACTAGATGACCTCCTGAGGTCCCTTCCAACCCTGATATTCTATGATTCTATGTGATATGTTGTAATATCCTCAAATGTAGGGATTCTAGCACTACTGCTACCTCATAAGTGGGTGATTCAGCAAATTACTAGTTGTCATTAGGTTTTGTGGGTTAAATCCTGGATTATTAATAGGATTGTGAATATGATAATCCACGTATGTTAAAGCACAAGTAAGTTACTCAAAGTCGTGTTCACAAAACAAGAATCCTTGAACAGCCATGATTTTTGTAGACAGCTAAAAAGTTTTGTAAGACTGCTGGTAAACGATCATATCAAAATAACTTAGAATAAGCATTTACAGTGCCACAATTTGTGTCATAAACGCATTTACCTCATTGTCCTTGGCCTGGTGTTGCCAGATACACTAATATGAGAAGCAGCCTAATGTTGCTCCAAATTAACATGTGTAGATTAGGGATGTCTTCCTGTCAACTTTAGTGACAGATGAGAAACTTGAGAACAAAAGTACTGGCTGTGTGAATAGTGAGCCTTTGCCACCTGTTGCACAAGTTAGTTGTAGGAATCAGCACTTGAGGATAGGGCAAAGACAAGTGTTTTGTAGTTAAGACTTGATAACACCGTAAATGGAAACAGGGTCTCAAGTCAAGTGTAGCCATAAACAACCTATGCAGTTTCTAGAGTATGATGAACAAAAGGTAGGCCATTAGGAAGCTAACTGGTTCAACACTTAACCTTTCCATTATATACAGGTAAGTTAATTATCTGAACTCCACTGTTTAGTAGCTGTCACCCAATGCCATACTGAGAAATCCTGGCATTGGAATTATAAAGACAATTGATATAATGCTGCCGACACATTCCAGGCTGCCCCTTCTGCATGGAATACCCTCCTCAGACTGATTCATAAAGATAAATACCCTCTTATCTAAGTCCCTCCCCAAAACCCACTATTACTGCAGTGCTTACAAGAAGTTAGCTAGTAATGGCATGGTAAAAGGGCTGCTGGTATAGGTTTTATTACTATCTTTCATATGCTGCAAAATTTTTTTTGGATAGGAACGGTTTATTCCTATGTGTGTTGATAGAACGTTTTGAGTACTACCTAGACACAAGTCCGCTATGGGTATTCCTGAAGCAAGTGAAAACAATTACTTTCTGAGAACTTAGTGCTTTATTGGAAGTTGTGTATGTGGAAGGAACACCCTTTAGATAAACCAGATCTGTTTAAGGTAGCTTGTGGAAATAAATTTCCATATATTTAAGTATTACAATTATTTTGTTTCAGGTCTGGAATGTTGGAGTCTGGAATTGACAGAATTATTTCTCAGGTTGTGGATCCAAAGATCAACCACACATTCAGACCTCAGGTGGAAAAAGCTGTTCATGAGTTTTTAGCCACATTAAATCACAAAGAGGAAGCAAGCCCCAGTACAGCCCCTAGTGAGGAAAAAGCAGATGCTTCCATCACACTACAAGGTATTTTGCCGTTACTCTATGTTGTCTGTTTTCTACCTGGTTTTCGCGTCTTGGCAAGTGGTATTATTGATCATCCCTAGTTCTGCTGTTAATACTAAATATTTGAAGTGTCAGCAAGATGAGCTCTGTGAGAGACAACAGCCCAGGATAATGATTTGTTGCTGCTGTGAGGGGTGGGAAGGAGAGACGAACACTTATCACAATTTCGCCTCTACTTGAAGTTACCAGGAAATCAGTCTGTCCTAGAAGTTACAGTCTCAAAGTTAAATACTGACTTTCACACCAGGATCAAATAGGATCTAGGCTATAAAAGATGAGTAGCCAATTATGTACAAGAGATGTAACTGTCTTAATGCAGTTCTTTTGTTTGGAAAGATTTTGGGCATTTAGGCTGTCCTTAAGATACATATGCAGAAGGGACAGAATTAAGGTATTGTAATAGTCTAATTATTCAGTTTTTCCCGTAACAGATTTCTGAGATTCAAGTTTCATTTGAAAAGTCCTTCCCCTTCAAAAATAATAACCAGTCAATGTGGAAATACATATTTCCTTTTAACAAATGTTATAGAAATCTTGGTTAGCTAAAATGTTTTCTTTCTTTTCTCATTCTTTAAGGTGTTTCTACTACTGCTCCTAGTGCTAATGTAGCTAGTGATGCCATGTCCATTTTGGAAACAATAACTTCTCTTAACCAGGAAGCAAGTGCTGCCAGGGCTTCAACAGAAAATACAAATTCCAAGAACAGTGACAGAACTTCAAAAAGACTCTCATCTCAACAGAGTGTTGATGGTAGCACAGAGAGAGAGCGAAACTCAGAAGACTTCCCAGACCAAGAGAAACCCATTTGTGATCCTTCAGAAGGGAGTGAAGCAGTTGCAAAGTGTGAAGATTTAAGTGAACTCCCCTGTCCAAGTGAAGAAATCAAAAATTCAACAAAAGATGTTAACAATTTAATTCATCCAAGCAAAGAAATTCTACAGGAAAGTGATGACCAGAAAAGTAAATTGACAGATAAAGGTGACAGGAAACCAGAGAGCACTGAGAAAGGGGAAAGAAAAAAAGAGAAAAAAGAAAAGAATGACAAGAAGTTTGACCATTCAAAGAAGAATGATGATGCCCTAAAACCAAAAGAAGAGAAGCAAGTGAAAGAGAGAGAGTCAGAATCAGTAAAACAGTTGGCTACTGAAAAAAGCAGCAGTAAACACAAGATAACAGAAGGTGTAAAAGAAGGTATAGAAAAGGCAACTTAAAAAGTATTGTGGGATGGAGGGACATTTTGGGTTTTTGTGGAGGTTTTCAAAAGTGGATTTAGAAAGTGAAAAGATGTTGGGCCAACAATATTGGTAACTGTAGTCCTGTTTAACGAGCCATGTAACAGTATAAAGTCAACAGTAATGCTAGCATTCCCCCTCAAAGGCCAGAACCCTCCTCTGAAAAGGTGGACTTGTAACAGAAGCCTAAATCTTGCTTGCCGTATGCACACAACGTGAATAGCTCCATTGTTGTCAGTGGGGTTATACTTGTGGTTAAAGAAAACTTTTGTCTATAATTCAGACTGTGTTCAGAGATCATGTATCGCCTCTGTGTATCAGAGTTTTTAAAATAACAATAGACTTTTCTTAGGAAATGAGCTAAACACATTGGTTTGATAAGTTGCATGATATAACTTTTTTGTTTCTTTTTTTTAAAGAACTTATTTTGGAGGATTCAGACGTGGATGTACTCAGTGATATTACTGTTAGCTCTGTCCATACTAGTGACCTCTCTTCCTTTGAAGAAGAAAGTGAAGAGGAAGCTGTGGTTTCCGATAGCACTGAAGAAGGAGAGATCACATCAGATGGTAAAAATAATATAAAAAGAATACATTTGTTAGTAATATCCTGGCTGGTGTATTTCCTGCCATTTGAATACATAGTACCTTACAAAGTGATTATTTTGAAGTATATTTTATCATATATGTGTAATTTGATAATAGAGAGAATATTTCTTTTGGGGGTGGAATTCATAGCATTTCTGCTGTTAGTAAATAATAATAAAAATAGATAATTTGGCATTTTAAAATAAAAAGTATTTATGTAGTCCAGTACTTTAAAATTATTTTATTTGTGTGTATTATTTCAGGATGTAGTGGTGACACTTCATAAAAATGCCTTCTGCTTTTTGTGCTGTTTTTAATTTTTTTTCTTTTATGTGAAGTTAATGTAAATGTACATCTGCACTGCATTCTTTTTTCAGCAGCATGGGGAGTGCATATATGGGTTGCTCCCCTTAGTATGGATGTAAATAGCAGTGTAGATGGTGAGGCATAGCTTAGGCTAATTGAGTAGAGCAGTGGTTCCCAAACTTGTTCCACCGCTTGTGCGGGAAAAGCCCCTGGCAGGCCAGGCCAGTTTGTTTACCTGCCGCGTCCGAAGGTTCGGCCAATCGCAGCTCCCAGTGGCCGCGGTTCGCTGCTCCAGGCCAATGGGAGCAGCTGGAAGCGGCGCGGGCCAAGCAGCAGCCAGTACGTCTCTCGGCCCACGCCGCTTCCAGCGGTTCCCATTGGCCTGGAGCAGCGAACCGCGGCCACTGGGAGCTCCGATTGGCCGAACCTGCAGACGCGGCAGGTAGACAAACCGGCCTGGCCTGCCAGGGGCTTTTCCCGCACAAGCAGTGGAACAAGTTTGGGAACCTCTGGAGTAGAGACATGCCTGAAGGGTGTGGTATGTACCCGAGTACATATCTTGGAAGACTGTCTAAGTGCTCAAGTCCGGGTCTCCCTTATCTACACTGTTTGTTGTTTTTAGCAGTGTAGTGTCCTGCTATCTCCCTGCTGCCAGAGCCTTTCCCTGCTTTAGGAAAAGATTTTGGCAGGGGAAGGCAGCAAGGAATGACTCTGCCAGAACCCCACTGCTGGAGCTTTTCCTTGCTTCAGTGAAAGGCTCTCAGAGCTGTTGAAGCCTTTCCCTGATGCCTCCCCCCTGGTAGAGCCTTTCACTGGCATGTAACTACACACCACTGTGTGGACTCAGCCTGCTTTTCACTGCAGCGTGTAGCTGCACATACATTATGTGGCGCTGCCAGTGCTGTGTATTGTAGACTTAGCCTTAGACTGATATTCTGACTTGAACCCAGGTGTAGTGTAAGTGGAGCATTTGGGGATCAGGGAGTTGTTACAGCCCTAGGATTGCAGGAATTCCCAAAGGCTATATGATTTTGGTGGAAAAGATAGTGGTAGGTCCAGATTTAGGATTAGTGGATGTGGGGGGGTCCTCATTTGTTGTCTTTTTCCTTTCTGTCCTCTCCTAGTCCTGGGCATCTCTCAAATTCTTTGATACATTGAGGCTTTAGGGAATATGGAGGCTTCTGTAGTCAACAGAATTTTCTCCTGGGTAGGATTGACTGCTTTGGAACCAGGAACCATTTCAGTAGTCTTCTGTAAGCCTGTCATCACTGTAAAATTTCACTGTGCCCAGAAATGAGTGGGAAGAATTGAGTTAACTAACATGACGTTGACTGCACAGTTACTGACAATGTAAACAATGACAAATTGTGTTTGGTATTGACAGTTATGGCTACATTTTGTAATGTATTTCAGGGATGCAGCTCTGTTGCATTGATAAAGCCCAAACATACTGTATGTATGGTTACTGAATAAACCTGACAAAACAAAATGATAGATTTGCTTGTGTTATTTCAACCAGAATAATACCTCAGCATTTACTGATCCATAGATGAATTTAGGTCGCTTGTATAGTTCCTATACAGAAAAAATCTGTGATTTCTAAGTCCGCAAATATTGTGCTGATTTTTTGGTATGTGAACAATGTTTGATTTTTACAGACGAGGCTTTACCAATGCAGTGTATCTGCATCCCAAAAATACACGTGGGGATTGTCTTCGTTACAAAATTTAGCCATAGCTGATGTAATGCTGTACACAATTTGTCATGGCTAAAATGATATATAAAATGTCTTTAACTATGTTAAATGACTCCTTTGTAGTATCACAATGGAATGAATTTTTAAATCTAATTTCTTCTCGCAGTTTGTTTATATTTTGCGTTTTCATCTGGACAATGAGAATGGATTGATCACTTCTCATACTTTAGTAACATTTGGCTGTAAACATTGAATTGGAATCTCTTTGAAACCATTTTTTTTAACAGAAACATTTCTGTTGGTCTTAGATTTTATGGAAGTTCGTTTTTACAACACTTAAATTTTACCATAACAATGTCACTTTAATTTATGTCCACTTTTTTACTGATTAGATGAAGAAGAGAAGAACAATCAGAGTAAAACAAAGCCTCAGACTAATGAGATTTGTGATGGAAAAGCCAAACCTGTGCGTCACGCATACGTTCACAAGCCTTTTCTGTACTCCAAGTACTACAGTGATTCCGATGATGAACGGACTGTAGAGCAACACCGTCAGTCTATTGTAAGTTTTAATACATTCACTATTAACATTCTAACTCCATCTGATTGTTTTCTCAATACAAAAATTATTCCCTTTATTTAGTTGTTTTTTCCTGGAAGCCACTGATACTTCTATAGACTGTCTCCAGCACCATGTGATCTGTCAACATTTCATGGCAGTGATCCATTGACAGTCATTTGAGAACTACTGGCTTACCGAACTATCCAGGTCCTACTGTTTTACAACCATCTCTGGCTGATAATGTCAGATGAAGCACTGAGTGTGGGTGGTGTCTTCCCAACATCTCAGCAAAGGATGGGTTCTTTCTTGGTTAACAGTAATTTGGAGAAGAATGAAGTGAAAGAGACTGCACAGATGTGGGAGTCTGGGGCTAGCAAGCTGAGTGTACTCTGCCAGTTGAGGGAAGGGGAAAGAGAAGAAATCCCATATCTAGCTACCACCACCTATCAAGGTGGATTGCACATTTCTTTAATATAACAAGAACTGGTACCTGTTTGGCCCCAACCATCTTCCTCGCTCCTCTTCCATGTAATGCGGTTAGTACAGCCATTCAGCTGCAGTAATTCCTGCTGTCTCTGACTAGCATGAGGGGGAAGAGATGTTCAGGTGTACATGTTGGCCTGGTTGGAGGGCTGGGATCTTCTTTTTATGTTTTGGACATATACTTGAAGCAAGTCTCATAGTCTTTGTGCCTGTTTCTTCACCTGTAGAATGGGGTAACACCTTTCCATCTCAACCAGCAAATCTACTGAGTTTCTCATCCACTCCCATCCCCTAACCTTTCCAGGATAGATTGGCTTGCTGGAGTTTCATTTTATGCAGCTTGCCTGGATTTGTGCACCACAATACCGCTGGGTTAAACTGGGCTCTAGGTGTGGCCATGTAATTCTTATGTACAACAGAGTTGAGGGACGAAAGAAAACAAGTGTAAAGCTCTTTGAAAGTGGAGGTAGCCTTGTCTTGTGGACTGAAATTGGGGTTGGGAACCAGGAACATCCTAATTCTAATGCTGGCTCTGACATGGGCTCATAACATCCGTGCCTGCCCATTCTCCATCTGTAGAATGGGGATAAAACCTTATAGGCTCGGGAAGGGGTTAATATAATCTCATAGAAGGATATTATGAGGTTTACTTTTAATTAAAGTTTGTACAGCGCTTTGTAAACTATAAACAGCCTATTTGAGTACTTATTGATTGATTATTTTTGCTCTTATACTGAAACGCTGAATTCTGCAGAAGTGTAGAAATTTACTGGTATAACAGTTTTTGATTTTTTTTTTAACATAACTTTCATCATTCTTCATTTGATTTAAAGATACAAATAAATCACCTTTTTCATTGTTTTTCTGTCTTCAGGCCAGAGAAAAAGAAGAGAGACTCTTAAGGAGGCAGATTAATAGAGAGAGACTTGAAGAGAAGCGTAAACAGAAAGCTGCAGAGAAAACAAAGTCTCTGAAAAGTGGGAGTCAGGGTGCTGAAGGTGATGTTAAAATTACAAGTTAGACTTGGGTGTTTTAACCAAATAAGGTGAAATTCTAGTTCCATTGAAGTCACTGGGAGTTTTGCAGTTGACTTCAATATGGCCAGAATTTCACTCATTATAACTAAATACTGTAGTAACTAAAATATTGTGAAAAATTCCATTTGTAACTTTTTCATGTCCACAGTGACGTTCCTGAAATCTAACAAAAAACAGGATTAGTAATTCCCAAACTGTTTACAGTGTCCCTTACAAAAATAATAAAAAGACATGCTTCTCAAACACTGTAACTGTTTGTTGTATATTTTAGGTAAAAGTGGCCTGAACTTGGAAGAGTCTTCGACAAAAGATTTTGAACTGAAAGTTACCGGTACCAGCATTAAGGATGTTCTTAAAGAACAAAAGTTTTTAGAAAAAAAGGTAGCCCTGAGCAGGAAAAGAAAAAGAAATTCCAGGTATTCCTTATATTTGTTTTTAAAGAAATTTGATTAATACGTACTCACTTTTGCTTATAAAAAAACTTCTCTTCACTTTTGCAGTCACCACATACTCGTTGTTATAACAATTTCCCCTTAAAGCATGCAAAAATATTTGTGGGAAGCAAGCTTTATTTGAGAAAATAATGATTGATATTGATTTTTTTTTTTAAATCTTTATTTTAATTTAACATGGGTTTTCCCATTTATCTACTATACTCCAAGTTTACTGTATTGATAACACCCTGGCAGCCAGCTCCTGCTATGTTACAATATAATTAAAGTGTGTATTCTGAATGCGTCTGATCACCTTTCTCTTATGTGCACTTAAGTGTGCATTTTTGTGATCCTCCTAATGTCAGACTTCCAGTCCCCAGCTCACCACCTCTCTCTCTTGGTTTCTCTCTCCAGTCCTAGGTGCCTCTGAGCACCGTGGGTGTGGGTAGAGTGAAGTATGCTGAAGTGAATTAATGGCCTTCCGCTGTCAATTCAATTGATAATGCAACCAAACTAATTCATTGCCTGATTGTGAAAGGTTAAAGAAATATACATAAACTTTCAATTTAAAACTTTCAATGAAAATAAAAGTGTGGGTGTAATTGAGGTTGAGAGATTCACCACTTGATAATCATGAAGTGGAGATTGAAGCCTGAGATTTGTACTTTAATTCTTTCCCCTTGGTCTTTTGCCTTACTAATTGTTTTAATATAACTTATTTGTCTATTAATATAGTCATAGAACTATAGAAATGTAGGACTGGAAGAGACCTTAAGAGGTCATCTAGTCCAGTGGTTCTCAACCAGGAGGGGCACGAGCAGGTTTCAGGGGAGCCACCAAGCAGGGCCAGTATTCAATTTTCTGGGGCCCAGGGCAGAAAGCTGAAGCCCAATCCCATGGGGCTGCAACCTGGGGCCCTGAGCCCCACCACTCAGGGCTGAAGCCTGAGCAACTTAGTTTCGTGGGTACCGGGAAGTTGCCTTGATTGCTACCCTCTAATGCTGGCCCTGGCTTTTATATGCCGAAAAACAATGGCAGAGGTGGGCCATGGAGTTTTTATGGTATGTTGGAGGGGGCCTCAGAGAGAAAAAGGTTGATCTAGTTTAGCCCCCTGTGCCAAGACAGGACCAAGGATTCTTAGACCATCCCTTATGAGTGTTTGTCTAAAACCTCCAATGATGAGGATTCCACAACCTCTCATAGAAGCCCGTTCTAAAGCATAACTACCCTTATAGTTATAAAGTTTTTCCTGATATCTAACCTAAATCTCCCTTGCTGCAGATTAAGCCCACTACTTCTTGTCCTATTTTCAGTGGATGTGAAGACCAGTTGATCACAGTTCTCTTTATAACAGCTCTTAACACATTTGAAGACTATTAGCAGTTCCCTCCTCAGCTGTCTTTTCTCAAGCCTAAACATGCCCAGTTATTTTAACTCTTCCTCATGGGTAAAGTTTTCTAAATCTTTTATTGTTTTTGTTGCTCTCCTATGAACTCTCTAATCTGTCCACATCTTTCTTTAAGTTTAGCACCCAGAACTGAACACAGTATTCCAGCTGAGGCCTCACCAGTACCAAGCAGAGTGGGACAACTACCTCCTGTGTCTTACATATAACCCTCCTGTTTTAATACACCCCAGAATTATATTAGCCCTTTTCGCAACTGCATTGCATTGTTGGTTTATATTCAATTTGTGCTCCACTATAACCCCCAGATCCTTTGCAACAAAACCACACCTAGCAAGTTTATTCCCCATTTTGTAGTTGTGCATTGGAATTCTTTCCTTCTTAAGTGTCTTTATTGAATTTCACCTTGTTGGTTTCAGACTAATTCTCCAACTTGTCAGGGTTGTTGTGAATTCTAATCCTGTCCTGTAAAGTGCTAGCAATCCCTTTCAGCTTGATTTCATCCACAGATTTTATAAGATTCCCTCCGGTCCACTATCCAGATAATTAAAATTTTAATAGTACTAAATCCAAGACAGACCCTTTTGGGATCCCACTAGATGTGTCCTCCCAGTTTGACAGAAAACCACTGAAAATACTCTTGAGTACACTTGAGTCTTTCAACCAGTTGTGCACCTGCAGTACGCTAATTTCATCTAGACCACATTTTCCTAGTTTGCTTATGAAAATGCGACTGTGTCAGAAGCCTTGCTAAAACCAAGATATATCATGTCCACAGCTCCCCCCTAGCTCTCCCCCATCCACTAGGCCAGTAACCCTGTCACAGAACAAATTAGGTCAGTTTGGCATGGTTATTTCTTGACTAATCTGTGTTGGCTATTACTTATTACCCTATCCTCTAGGTGTTTACAAATTGATTGTTTCATAATTTGTTCCAGTATCTTTCCAGGTATTGAGGTTAGGCTGGCAAATATATAGTTCCCTGAGTCCTCTTTTGTCCTCATTTTTTAAGATAGGTACTTATGTTTTCCCTTCTCCTATTCCCAGGGACTTCACCCATCCTCCATGAATTCTAAAAGGTAATTGCTAAGGATTCTGAGATTGGTTCAGCTAGTTCCTTAAGGTGTATTTCATCAGCCCCTGCTGACTGAAATACTGACTCACAACCTCCGGGATAGCTCAGTGGTTTGAGCATTGGCCTGCTAAACCCAGGGTTGTGAGTTCAATCCTGAGGGGGCCATTTAGGGATCTGGGGCAAAAATTGGGGATTGGGCCTGCTTTGAGCAGGAGGTTGTACTAGATGACCTCCTGAGGTCCCTTCCAATCCTGATATTCTATGACTTGAATGCATTTAACTTATCTAAATATTCTTTAACATGTTCTTTCCCTATTTTGGCTTGCATTCCTCCCCCCCAATATATGGTGCAGTGCAAACTGGAATGTGTTATGCATCCTTGCAAAGAGTATCAGGACAGTCTCCAGACTTGCCTTGATTTTTAAGTCTTGAGACATACATAAGAAACCAAGTTTGTGGAAGATCAATTCAGTATTTTAAAAATTCTTTTCTGTAGAAAGCAGAAGAGTAAGGATACAGAGAGGACATTGGTTTTCGCCTGTGCTGTGGTTCTCTTTGCTCATCTGAGTTACAGGGGACACGTAGTCATACTTAACAGTACTAATACTTGTGTAGTACTTTACATTTCAAAGCACTGCACAGACATTAATTAATCTTCACAGCACATCTGTGAAGTAGGTAAGTATTGTCCACATTTTGCATATGGAGAAATAGAAGCTTACTGTGTTAAATGACTTGCCCAAGGTTATGCAGCAAGTTCTTGTTAGATGCTTTGGTGTGCAAATGTCTATTTTCTCTTAGTTCAAAACTGATAGACTAAATTGTTACGACGTTTTTCTAATGCTTTGACTGACTATTTTAGGTATGTTGAAGATAGTTGGCAAAAGAAATATGAGCATCCTGAAGAAGATTCCAAAGAAACACAAAAGACAAATGAGGTTTGTGTCATAGATCAGCTAGTAAACTTTATTTTAAATTTCATATCAAAACATTTGTTTTACTATACAGAAATTATCAAATGTCTCTATTCTGTTCATTTTTAATTGGAAAAATGATTATCTGTATATACTAAACTTCCCTACTACTAGATTAATCTTTATGAATTATTTTTCCCTCTAATTCTTTCTCTTGGTTTAATTTTCTAGCCTTGTTGTTTTAGTAATGCTGCTTCTTGGCTTTTTAGAACAGCTAGTGTAGAAAACCTTTGTAGTGTTACAATAGGTAGGAGTTAGGTAGGTTATATTATCTCTGTATTTGACATTGATGGGATACTGTGTCCAGCTCTTGCATTCATACTTCAAGAAAGACATTGAAAAATTGGAGAGGGTTCAAAGAAGAGCTATGAGAATTATAAAAGATTTGGTAAGCGTGCCTTATAGGAGAAACTCAAGAACTTCAATTTGTTTAGCTTATCAAAGAGAGGGTTAAGGGGTGATTTTTTTGATCAGTTTATGGGTGGGGAACAGAAATTTGATAACAGGGCTCTTCTTCTAGCAGACACAAATACAGTAAAAGCTGTGTTCTCTTTACCAACTGGAAAGCTCTCTAAACCAGCATTTCTGATCTTCAATAGGGTTGCCGGGTGTCCGGTTTTCGATCAGAATACCTGGTCAAAAAGGGACCCTGGCAGTTTCTATCAGCACCGTGGACCGGGCTATTAAAAGTCCAGTTGGTGCGGTGCCGGCAGGCTCCCTGTACGGCTCTGAATGGCTGCCCAGAAGTGGCGACATGTCCCTGCTGCTCCCAGGTGGAGGAACAGCCATGGGGGCTCTGTGCGCTGCCCCCTGTCCCAAGTGCTGGCTCCGCAGCTCTCACTGGCCACGAATTGTGGCCAATGGTTGCTGCGGGGGCTGCGCACAGAGTCACCTGGCCGCGCCTCCACCTAGGAGCAGCAGAGACATGCTACTACTTCTAGGGAGCCACCCGAGGTGAGCGCTGCCTGGATCCAGCATCCCAAAACCCCTCCCACACCGCAACCCCCTGCCCCGCGCCCCGTCCTTCACCTAAACTCCCTCCCAGAGCCCGCACCCCTTCCCACCGCCCAGCCCTGAGCCCCCTCCCATGCCCAAATTTCCTCCCTTTTAGTTAACTAGAATTTTTGACTTCCCAGCACCCCCATTCCGCCAACATGTTGGATAACAGCGCTTTTACTGTAACAAGATTTACAGTAAATTGAAGCTTGACAAAATCAGACTGGAAATAAGGTACAGTTTTTAATAGTGAGAGTGATTAACTGTTGGAACAGTTTACCAAAGGTTGTGAGATTCTTCATCACTAGAAATTTTTAAATCAAGATTGGATTTATTTTAAAGATAAGCTCTAGTTCAAACTGGAATTAATTCAGGGATGCCTGCTAATTCTGATTATTATTTCATATTTTTACCTATTGGGAGGGGGAAATTAATTTGGGGTTCTTACAAGGAATATTGTGTAAGTAATTATTTCAAAGATCTAAATTAAGGTGATAAATGATTCCTCAGTGTAGTAAATGTACTGATGATTTTTTTGTTGTTGTTTTAGACCTGTGAAAAAATCCCTTCAAAGGAGCTGAAGCATAATCATGGAAAAAGCGAAGTGACTAAGCCTGTTAGAAGAGTTTCAGAGTCAGTACATTCAACTGAGGAAAGCAAAAACGATCCTAAAGTGGAAAGAGAACATAAAAGAAAAACATCTACCTCTCTTCAGATAGAAGGAACGCAGCAGGACACAGAAACAAAGGATCCCAAAAAGCAGCTGGACAGAGCTGAGATTAATACTGATGAACTGCAGAGGCAGAAATATGCCTTTAAAAATGAAAAACATCTTAAAAAAGATGATACAGAAATTCAAAATTTGAGAAGTGTTCCCAAGAAAGAACTGAAATCATTTAAAGATAAAAATGAAAAAGAAAGAACTCTTTCAGAAGATAAATTGTTAGTAAAACATAAATATAAAGGAGACAGTGTACATAAAGTAAGTGATGATATTGACCTTCATTCTTTTGAGAGAAGCTTGAAAGGTGAGGATAGTGTTCAAAAACATAATCAACAAACAAAGGTTCCATCAGATGATAAATTTGAAAAAAAAAGTAAACACAGAAGTGAAAGGAAAATATCAACGACTAGCAAAGATGGAAAAAATGTTTCTGAATACACGTTAAAAAATGAAGAAATGTTGCGTAAAGAAAATAACAAAAAAGACAGACACATTTCAATAGAAAAGTCAAGAGTGGAATACAAGTCCAAAAGGTCATCAAGTGATTCTAGGCCACAGAAGGATTCTCAGGGTAATTCTAAGCAACTTGTTTCTTCATCACAGAGAAGGAGTGAAAGCTATTCAGAAGATAAAAATGAAATAGAATCAACTAATTCAGATAGTAATTTAAGGCAAGAAGATAGTATTCACAGAGATAGACGAAGATCGAAGAGTTTCTTAGAAGACAAGTTTTTGTTAAAGTCTAAATCTAAGAGTCACAGTAAACAATCCAAACCAATTGAAACAGAATTACAAGAAAGTTTTACAAAACACGAGACTATTCAGAAACCAGACAGAGATAAGAACATGGAAGAGAATGACACAGATAAACAATGCAAATCCAAGAACGAAGATAAAGTTTTTGAAGAAAGCATTGTTGATTTTGAGCTAGAAAGTGGGATGCATTCAATTTATAGTTCACAAAAAGACTTTAGCCACAGAGTTAAGTTACAAGCAGGAGAAAAGATATCTGTAAAAGAGAAAAATAAGAGTGATAAAGATTTAAGTTATTCTAAACTAGAAAGAAAGCTGTCAGTAGAAGGTCACAAAAGCAGAAACTTAAAGCATAGCAATAAGGAAATGAAGAAGAAGGAAGAGAGTAACAAATTGGAGGACAAAGATATTAAAGAAATGGACGGTAGCCATGAAAAGGTGCAAGGGATTATGATTATGGATAAAAAGTCAAGTAAGAAATTGTCTTGTGAAAATAAAAAAGGAAGCTTGTCAGCCCATGAAATGACAATGGAAGAGGAAAAATTAGCAACTGATATATTTGTAACCAGTCATATTCCGTCCACTCAAAAACCAATCAGGACTAGTGATGACTCATTACATTCTGAACAAGAAGAGCCAATGGAAGTTGATTCAGAACAGACATATGCAAAGGTACATGAAGCATCTAAAATTGAAGAAAAAAGCAGTAGTAATTCACTACTAGACATGGACTCTGAAAATACTGCAAAAGAAAATACGAACCTACAGAGTTCAAAAAATGAATTAAGAAACAGGTTGGCAGATTTCGAAGCATGTGTATCAGAGTTTCCAGCTGACAGAAATTCTGAACAAACCATTGAACATGAAAAAAATCCTGTTAAAGGAGTAGATGCACTAGATACTGTGTCCAAACAAGCTTCTGAGGAGCAAGGACCCATTAAACAGGGGGCATATCAAATGAACATTGTGTATGAAACAAGTGGTAGAATTTTACTTAATGCTCCTATTAAGGAGCAGACTTCAGAAGATGCCAGAAAACCAAAAAATTTAAAGAATAATGTCAATCCTATTGAAGAAAGTGTTTCTTTAGCAATTAATTCATCCAGACAAGATGCTTCCCATAAAAAGTCCATGGATATATGTATCTCAGACTTCACAGACTCTTTGCCTAATGTAGCTAAAGAGGAATCTCATACTTTAGATAAGATTTGTTTAAATAAAGACTCCTTTATTTTAGACAAAAATGAAACACAAACTGCAAACATGAAACAACAGGGTAGCCCTGTGCTAGGTTGTGTTATGAAAGGTGAGGTCACCATGATAGACACTGAAAAAAAAGATGGTGAGACTCCTCTAGTTGGTGAAGAAGCAGGAGGAGAGAACATGGGTGATGTAAGTATACAAGAAGGTTATGATCAAGTGACTATGGTAGATAGTGTGCAAGGAAGAAATGCATATAATGTAACTGGTGGAATAGAAGGCTTGATGACTGACCAAGCTGCAGATCATGGAGGTATAAGCATGAAAAAATCTGTCTTAATGAACCTGGGGAAAAAAGAAAATGATGAAAACTTAAATATAGGCCCTGCTGCAAAGGAAGAAAAGGGTACCATGGTGGACGTGGTCAAAAAGAGTGATGGACACAATATGGGTGACGTTGTAGAATCTTCTTTGTTGCTAGTGCCAATGAATGTTATAAGAGTTCCAGAAGAAATAATTAAAGACTCTTTTATAGTTAGTGGAGCAGAAGAAGGTGATGGCATAATAACTGACACTGAAGATAAAAATGAAAACAATGTAGTGGGCACCAGTGCAGGAAGTGTTGATCACATATACAACCGGCTAGAAACAACTGAGGCCACTGCAATAGGAACTAGCACAGAGAAAATGACTGCGAGCACTGTAATGTCCACCAGTAGAGGAGACGGGAAAGGTGAGGGTGCTGTAATACATTCTGAAAAGGAAAGTGATGCCACAACTACTTGCTCAGAAAAAGGAAGTGAGGTTACTTTAATCTGCACAAGCATAGAAGCAGATGAAGGTTTCACGACAAGCATATGGGCGAAAAGTAATGAAGGTGTCGGTTTCAGCACAGAAGCAGATGGTGAGTGTACTGTTGCAGCAGCTGAAGAAGGTGGTGGTGTTGTCACTGGAGGATTTGCAGAAACGGAAAGTTTTCTGACTAGTACAAAGGAAGGAGAAAGTGGTGAGTGCAGCATGATTTATACAGAAGAAAATGGTAGAGATTCAGTCAATGCAGGCAGAATGGAAATTGAGGATAACGTGAACGGTGCTGGGACAGAAGAAAAAGATGATGCTGTAACTAGTGCAGGCTCAGAAGAGAAGTGCAAGACTTCAACTTGCAGACGTACAGGCAAATTTGAAGGTTCTATTACCTGTATAGGTGAAACTGAAAGTGACGGTGCTGTAACCAGTGCAGGCACAGAAGCAGGTGAAGGATCCATGAGCAGCAACAATTCAGATGAATGCCAGAGCAACGTAACTGGTGCTGGCCAGTTAAAAGACAGTGAGGGTGCTGTGACTTGTACAGGTGCAGAAGAAAGAGGTCTTGGCTTCATAATTGGCCCAGTGACTGGTGTAGATGCACAAGAAGACAGTGCTGTAACTGGTGCAGGTGTCGAAATGGTCATGAACAACACCACCATGACAGGAACAAGTGCTGACAAAGGTGAAGATCCTGTAAATGGTGAAAGTACAGTGACCAGCACAGGCATAACAGCAGAAGATGATGCTGAGACTGCAGCAGTCTGCACAGGACTGGAAGATAGCAATGAAGGTTTTGCAGTTGGCTTAGATATAGAAAAATGTGGAAGTGCAATGGACAGTACAGGAGCAAAAGACGAAGCTACTATCGCTATGATCAGCATAGGGCCGTGTGACGATGAAGGCTTTGTGACTAGCACAGGTGCAAAAGAAGAGGATGAAGAAGGTGAGGGTATTGTGACCAGTACAGGAAGAGGAAATGAAGAAATAGAGCATTCTTCAACTTGTGCAGGAATAGAAGGTGAAAGTGCACTCATTTGTATAGGGTCAGAAGAAGGTGAAAGCTCCATTATCTGCATCGTTGCAGAACAAGTAGAAGCTGAGTCAGGTATGGCTGCCACAAATATAAATAAAGATGGGGTTGACAGCAATACTGGTGCAAAGAAAGAAGCTAATAGTGGCATAATCTGCGAAAGTGCAAAGGGGATAGTTGAGAGCAGCGTGACAAGTGCAAGTGTAGCAGATGAAGACGCTTTGACCCCAAATACAGAAAAAGATGAGGATGCCATGATGTCTATAGATGTTGAAGAGTATGAGGGTCTGATGACTAGTGCAGTGACAGAGAAAGATAAGGGTCAGTCTGCTGCCGCAGCTGAAGAAAAGAATGACAACAGTGCCAATGGAAATCATGGCAGAGAATGTGAGGGTCCCATAACCAGTGCAGTCACAAAGAAAGATGAGAGTCCTGCTGCTTCTACTGATGAAGAAAAAGCTAAAGGTGACGTGATCTCTACCAGTACCGTAGAAGAAGGTGATGCTCCTATGCCATGTTCAGCCACAGAAATTGAAGAAGGTTCCCTCACTGTTGCAAGAACAGATGAAAATGAAAGCACTGTGACCTTAATAGAGAAGGAAGAATTTGAGGCTCCCATGCCTAGTACAGCCACAGAATTCAAAGAGAATACATACACTGCCAGCAGTAAACAAGCAAAAGATGAGTGTACAATGATTTCCACTAGTATTGTGGAAGAATTTGAAGCTCCCATGCCCAGTGCAGCTATGGAATATAACAGTCAGGTCACTGCTGCAAGAACAGAAGAAGTGAATGAGAGTACTGTGTTTTGTATAGATATGGAGATATATGAGGTTGCCATGCCCAGTGCATCCAGTGCTAGAGATGATGATGAAAATCATCCAACTGCAAGTGGCAAAGAAGAAAAAGATGAGTGTGCTATGATTTCCACAAGTATAATGGAAGAACAAGTGATCCTCATGTCCAGTGAAGCCTCAGAGGCTAGGATTCAGCATGTTGCTGCAGGCACAGAAACAAAAACTGACACTGCCATGATCTCCACAAGTAGGGAATATTTTGAGGCTCCTGTGCCCAGTGCAGCCACACAAGATGAGGATCAACTCAGTGCTTCAGGAACAGAAGGAAGACTGGAGGCTGCCATGATCACCAGAAGTGGGACAGAAGAATGTGCAATAGTCCTGATCAGTGCAGCCACACAAGCTGAAAGTCAACTCATTGCAGCAGAAACAGAAGAAAAAGATGAGGGTTCCATGATCTCCCCAAATGCAGCAGAAGAATGTAAGGTTGTTGAGACCAGTGCAGCGAGAGATGAGCAGCGTGAGCTAACTGCTCTAAACACAGAAGGAAAAAGTGGTGGTTCTATGATTTTTGTTAGAAAGGTGGTAGAATGTGAGGCTCCAATGCTGAGAGTTGCCAGCAGCAATGAAGATCAACACATTGCTTCAAGTATAGAAGATAAAGAGGAAGGTGCTGTGATCACTCTCAGTACTATGGAAGAATGTGACAGTCTTTTCACCTTCTCAGTCATAGAAGAAAGTCAGCTCGTTGCAGCAAACACAGAAGTAAAAGATGAAAATGATGTCATCTTTAATAGTACCAAAGAAGTTGAATGCATGTCATCTACAGACCCAGAAAACAGTGATAGTTCTTTGCCTGTGGGTGGTAGAGAAGGAGATGAATGCATATTTAGGGGAGAAGAGGAGATTCATGAGGATGCTGTGATGGGAGAATCAGCAGTAGGTAGGATCACAGTAGACACTGAAGTTGCAGAAACAGCTGAGACTATAGTGAACTTCATAAGTGTAGATGAAGCCCTCTGTATGGAGATTAGTACAGAGTCTACAGTCATTGTTGGCCCTTCTACAGAGATGGATGCAAGTGATGAAAGAGCTGAAGAGTATATTCCATATGTGGAAGTTACATCAGAACCTTGTATTCCTTCAGAAGAAGCAAAAAGGAATGATGATTTTAAAAACATAGATTATAATGTTAACAGTAGCTTATTAGAAAATGACTTTTCTGAAGCAAGGACTTCACCTCCTAGAGCACAAACGCTTCCACTAGTTTCTAAATATGAAAGCAAATTGACTGTAAATACCAAGCAGGGTGAAATAACTGTAGAAGCAAAACTGGGAGAAAAGAGTGACTTCCCCGTGTCTCATATGGATAAACAATTTGAGAATGATGGCAAAAGGAACACCGTGGAAGTAGATGATTCTTTTCAACAAAATACAAGCATCAATTCAGGTAAGGTTTTCTCTTTCTCTTCCCTTCCCCACCCCCTCTGATTTATAAACTGTATGCACCTAACATACTTTTGCAGTTCCTGAATCTACATATGTAGAGGAAATTCTGTTGAAACGCCCTATAATGGTCTGTCTGCCTCTCACATTAAGTAATGTCTCTTTCCTGTCTGCTGACTTACACAGTCACAGAGGCTCACAATACAACCGCTCAAATATTACCTTTCAATATGGGATTACAGATGTTATGAATGAGATTAATGCATGCAGCAACTGACAAGCATTCAATAAAGTCTCAACACGTTCTTATAATTCATACTTTTAACAATGGTAACACACATCTGATTCCAGCTATGTATTTGTCAGTGGTCAGTTGAGACATTGCGACCTTGACATGAACTGTCACCTGGTCTACCAGCATCACAATTACTTCATTGCAGACCCAGAAGAAATTGGGCTGTAAAAGAAAGAAAGCTCTCAGATATACTGTATCTTCATTAATAGTAAAGGAAACAGAAAATACTGGTCAAGTAATTTTTTTATAAATGCTTTCTTCTTCTCTGTCAGGTTTTGTCACTAATGAAGATAGAAGAAATACATTAAACATTGTAAGACAAATTTAGTTTCCAGAAAATATGCCAAATTGACAAACCTGAAGACTGAAGTTCACTATGTATAGAATAGGGACAAGCATGGGCTATGACAATGCAAACTTCCACTCACTGCCCTGCAGATCTTCCTCAACCCTGTCTCCTCTGGGGAATACTGGGTAGTTCAATCTTCCTATTCAATTTTTGTTCTCCTCTGAAACAGCCTACATTGATGCCATTTGTACTCATTTTATTTGGTGGACTGTAACCAGTGAGTCATTTCACATAGATCATCAAGCAGCCTTCAGGTGGTAATGACTTTTGGTTAATAAGATTTTCAAAAAAGGAGTGCCTGAAGACTTCAGAATCCATATTTAAATATCTAATTAATTGACCTGATTTTCAGAGGTGTGGAGACCCTGTGGCTCCTATTTAAAGAGTGTGTCGGAGGGGAGAATCTTCAGGATATTACAAAAAGACAATCATTGCATAAATTGGAGCTATTGAATGGTAAACCTCTCTGAAAATCTGGTCATTTATTTGGGTGCCTAATTGTGGACTCAAACTCTTAACTTTAGGCATCCTTTTTTTTTTTTAAATAAAACCTTGATTTACATCCCTTAGTGTATCTCCTGAGCTATCTAGTGACTCATACAGTTTTAATGTTCTATTTAGATTTTTACATAATGAAGTCTGTTGACATTACTAACAGTATATTTAAAATAAAATGTTCAATATCTTCCATAATTTTCAAAATCAAGCAGAGAGAAACCTGGGATCCAGTGTTCTCCACCCCCAACTCTACCATCAAAATGTAAAAAAGTGAATGGGAGAGTGAACTGTATTTTGTGGGGGACAGATTATTTTCAAAATGATTAATTCATTTCATCACTGGGGTAGCTACATCGAATACATCAAGTTTATATGATGTTCCTGGGGAACAGCAGTCCTATTGCAGTTCTATACAAATTAATAAAATAATTGTTAATCTACTTATATTTCATCAGGCAAGAAAGAAACTTTACCAATCTTAACTGAAGATCTGGAACTGAAAACGAACTTGAAAACTGAAGAGGTATTTCTGGTATTTTGTAGCGATAACGTTCTCTCCTGTGTAGTTGTCCACAATCTTAAATTGAAATTTTCTTTTTTATATTTATTACTATTTACATAGAATGTGTGTGCAACTAAAACTGAATTTGAATCTTGCAAGCTTTTAAAGGGACATTCTCCAGATATTTAGCTGCAGCTTTTCAAATGACTCGTATTTAAATTGCACACATGCACCTTCCAGATTATTCAGCAGTAGAATCTGTTGCCTGTCCCAATGGTGTACTTCCCCCTTTTAAATGGCTACATAATGTCTCAATCTGTGCTTGGTTGTTTTTTTTTTTAAGGGTTGGAGTCCTATTGTGAATATGCTTATTATGATAAATAGTTCTCCTGAAAATACTTATGCATACATAAATTTTATGATCCTTAATATCCATTAGTTAAGTATTTTGAAATGAACAGATGCTACTGATGTTCATTTTCTCTTCTCCACCTTTTTGCGCTGAGCTGCAAAATCACTTGTTTTAAGAGAAATCCAGGGAAGACTGGAAAAATTGACTGTCTAAGGAAGATATTTTTTACTGCCACAACAGCTACATACTCTGGTGATAGCTACTTTAGTGGTGTATCTTCATCTATAAGTTTTTCTAATCTAGATTTATACTAAAGTACCTTCAGAGAACTTCACTTACAGGGAGAATAATCCCTAGAAACTGTATCTGGAGTTCAAGTGATTTCTCTTGAGATCTCTACATTACAATAATCCATTATTTCTGTGGCAGATTTAACAGTTAAGTAGAATTTATGGTGCTGTGCTTTTGGGTGATATAATACTGCTAATCCCCACTACTAAACTAATATGCTGTATCAATATTTGATTGAAAAGCTGTTTAAAATCTTGTAATTCAAAGATCCCTTGACTGCTTTGCTAAGGCTATACGGTGATACCTGTTACTATGGATACGAGACAGTTTTTTCCCCATAGACCTGAAGTATTTTGTTTCCGTTGTATTCTGGTTTTAGCCACAAAAGTCTAGAAGTCCAACAAGGCAAGAACTGCATGAGGAGCCCCATATTGAAGAGCGTCTAAAAGGTAGATTTATTTTGTTGTGGCTTAGTATGCCTGTTTGGTCAGTAGTGCAACCACTCTTGAAATATTTTGTCCAGTTCTCAGGTCCACAATTCAAGGAGGATATTGACAAATAGGAGCGGCTTGAGAGAAGAATCACGAGAATGAGTAAAGGATTGGAAAACATGCCTTAGTGATATACTCTCTGTTTAGCTTAACAAAAAGAAGATTAAGAAGGTGACTTGGTTACAGTCTGTTGATACCTAGATTGGGAACAAAAATTTGTTAATGAGCCCTTCAGTCTAGCAGACAAAAGTGTTTGTGGGAATGGTTGGAGCTGAAGCTAGATAAATTCAGACTGGAAATAAGGTGTAAATTTGTAACGTTTAAGATAATTAGCCTTTGGAACAATTTACTAGGGATTGTGGTAGAGTCTTCATCTCTGGCAATTTTTAGAAAAAACACTCCATCTTAGAATCATAGAATATCAGGGTTGGAAGGGACCTCAGGAGGTCATCTAGTCCAACCCCCTGCTCAAAGCAGGACCAATCCCCACTTAAATCATCCCAGCCAGGGCTTTGTCAAGCCTCACCTTAAAAACTTCTAAGGAAGGAGATTCTACCACCTCCCTAGGTAACGCATTCCAGTGTTTCACCACCCTCCTAGTGAAAAAGTTTTTCCTAATATCCAACCTAAACCTCCCCCACTGCAACTTGAGACCATTACTCCTTGTCCTGTCCTCTTCTACCACTGAGACTAGTCTAGAACCATCCTCTCTGGAACCACCTCTCAGGTAGTTGAAAGCAGCTATCAAATCCCCCCCTCATTCTTCTCTTCTGTAGACTAAACAATCCCAGTTCCCTCAGCCTCTCCTCATAAGTCATGTGTTCCAGACCCCTAATAATTTTTGTTGCCCTTCGCTGGACTCTCTCCAGTTTATCCACATCCTTCTTGTAGTGTGGGGCCCAAAACTGGACACAGTACTCCAGATGAGGCCTCACCAATGTCGAATAGAGGGGAACGATCACGTCCCTCGATCTGCTCGCTATGCCCCTACTTATACATCCCAAAATGCCATTGGCCTTCTTGGCAACAAGGGCACGCTGCTGACTCATATCCAGCTTCTCGTCCACTGTCACCCCTAGGTCCTTTTCCGCAGAACTGCTGCCTAGCCATTCGGTCCCTAGTCTGTAGCTGTGCATTGGGTTCTTCCGTCCTAAGTGCACGACCCTGCACTTATCCTTATTGAACCTCATCAGATTTCTTTTGGGCCAATCCTCCAATTTGTCTAGGTCCCTCTGTATTCTATCCCTGCCCTCCGGCTTATATACCACTCCTCCTAGTTTAGTATCATCCGCAAATTTGCTGAGGGTGCAATCCACACCATCCTCCAGATCATTTATGAAGATATTGAACAAAACCGTCCCCAGGACCGACCCCTGGGGTATTCCACTGGACACCGGCTGCCAACTAGACATGGAGCCATTGATCACTACCCGTTGAGCCCGACAATCTAGCCAGCTTTCTACCCACCTTATAGTGCATTCATCGAGCCCATACTTCCTTAACTTGCTGACAAGAATACTGTGGGAGACCGTGTCAAAAGCTTTGCTAAAGTCAAGAAACAATACATCCACTGCTTTCCCTTCATCCACAGAACCAGTAATCTCATCATAGAAGGCGATTAGATTAGTCAGGCATGACCTTCCCTTGGTGAATCCATGCTGACTGTTCCTGATCACTTTCCTCTCATGTAAGTGCTTCAGGATTGATTCTTTGAGAACCTGCTCCATGATTTTTCCGGGGACTGAGGTGAGGCTGACTGGCCTGTAGTTCCCAGGATCCTCCTTCTTCCCTTTTTTAAAGATTGGCACTACATTAGCCTTTTTCCAGTCATCTGGGACTTCCCCCGTTTGCCACGAGTTTTCAAAGATAATGGCCAATGGCTCTGCAATCACAGCCGCCAATTCCTTTAGCACTCTCGGATGCAACTCATCCGGCCCCGTGGACTTGTGCACGTCCAGCTTTTCTAAATAGTCCCTAACCACCTCTTTCTCCACAGAGGGCTGGCCATCTACTCCCCATGTTGTGATGCCCAGCGCAGCAGTCTGGGAGCTGACCTTGTTAGTGAAGACCGAGGCAAAAAAAGCATTGAGTACATTAGCTTTTTCCACATCCTCTGTCACTAGGTTGCCTCCCTTATTCAGTAAGGGGCCCACACTTTCCTTGGCTTTCTTCTTGTTGCCAATATACCTGAAGAAATCCTTCTTGTTACTCTTGACATCTCTTGCTAGCTGCAGCTCCAGGTGCGATTTGGCCCTCCTGATTTCATTCCTACATGCCCGAGCAATATTTTTATACTCTTCCCTGGTCATATATCCAACCTTCCCGTTCTTGTAAGCTTCTTTTTTATGTTTAAGATCCGCTAGGATTTCACCATTAAGCCAAGCTGGTCGCCTGCCATATTTACTATTCTTTCGACTCATCGGGATGGTTTGTCCCTGTAACCTCAACAGGGATTCCTTGAAATACAGCCAGCTCTCCTGGACTCCTTTCCCCTTCATGTTAGTCCCCCAGGGGATCCTACCCATCCGTTCCCTGAGGGAGTCGAAGTCTGCTTTTCTGAAGTCCAGGGTCCGTATCCTGCTGCTTACCTTTCTTCCCTGTGTCAGGATCCTGAACTCAACCAACTCATGGTCACTGCCTCCCAGATTCCCATCCACTTTTGCTTACCCTACTAATTCTTCCCGGTTTGTGAGCAGCAGGTCAAGAAAAGCTGCCCCCCAGTTGGCTCCTCTAGCACTTGCACCAGGAAATTGTCCCCTATGCTTTCCAAAAACTTCCTGGATTGTCTATGCACCGCTGTATTGCTCTCCCAGCAGATATCAGGAAAATTAAAGTCACCCATGAGAACCAGGGCATGCGATCTAGTAGCTTCTGCGAGTTGCCAGAAGAAAGCCTCATCCACCTCATCCGCCTGGTCCGGTGGTCTATCGCAGACTCCCACCACTATATCACTCTTGTTGCTCACACTTCTAAACTTAATCCAGAGACACTCAGGTTTTTCTGCAGTTTCGTACCGGAGCTCTGAGCAGTCATACTGCTCCCTTACATACAGTGCTACTCCCCTACCTTTTCTGCCCTGCCTGTCCTTCCTGAACAGTTCATAACCATCCATGACAGTACTCCAGTCATGTGAGTTATCCCACCAAGTCTCTGTTATTCCAATCACGTCATAATTCCTTGACATCACCAGGACCTCCAGTTCTCCCTGCTTGTTTCCAAGGCTTTGTGCATTCGTATATAAGCACTTGAGATAACCTGCTGATCGCCCCTCATTCTCAATATGAGGCAGGAGCCCTCCCCTCACAGACGTTCCTGCCTGTGCTTCCTCCCGGTATCCCGCTTTCCCACTTACCTCAGGGCTTTGGTCTCCCTCCCCCGGTGAACCTAGTTTAAAGCCCTCCTCACTAGGTTAGCCAGCCTGCTCGCAAAGATGCTCTTCCCTCTCTTCGTAAGATGGAGCCCGTCTCTGCCCAGCACTCCTCCTTCATGGAACACCATCCCATGGTCAAAGAATCCAAAGCCTTCTCTCCGACACCACCTGCATAGCCATTCGTTGACTTCCACGATTTGACGGTCCCTACCCAGGCCTTTTCCTTCCACAGGGAGGATGGACGAGAACACCACTTGCGCCTCAAACTCCTTTATCCTTCTTCCCAGAGCCACGTAGTCCGCAGTGATCCACTCAAGGTCATTCTTGGCAGTATCATTGGTGCCCACGTGGAGAAGCAGGATGGGGTAGTGATCCGAGGGCTTGATGAGTCTCGGCAGTCTCTCCGTCACATCGTGAATCTTAGCCCCTGGCAAGCAGCAGACTTCTCGGTTTTCCCGGTCAGGGCAGCAGATAGATGACTCAGTCCCCCAGAGGAGAGAGTCCCCGACCACCACCACCCGCCTCCTTCTCTTGGGAGTGGTGGTCGTGGAACCCCCAATCTCAGGACAGTGCATCTCATGCCTTCCACCCAGCGGAGTCTCCTTCTGCTTTCTCCCCCCAGACATATCATCTGGTCCACTCTCTGCAATGGTACCTGTGGAGAGAGCATGAAAGCGGTTTGAACCTGGAAGGGTCAAGAAAACTTGCTTTTATTATGTAACTAGAATGGTTCAATAAAGCAGGCCCCAAGAGGAGAAGTTAATGGAAACTTCTGGGTGTGAATTAACTGAAGAGTGAAGGGGGGAAACTGAGCCTGGGGTGACTGTATTGCCATATCGTTTGGTGGCCAGCTCTGAGCCACACTTTTCAGTGGAATAGAATAAATACATTGGGTTGGGGGTTGGAAACATGCTATTGTAACATGACAAAAGTGGCTTATCCTATTCATTTGTACTGAATGGAAATAGCCTTTCTAAAAGGTTAAATCAGAGCATCAAAGTACATCAGTAATACACTAGAAATTTGCTTCATAAATCTTCAGACTTCTATTAATGCTTCTATTAATTGCTTGAGACAACCATCTCAGAGGTGGTTTTTCTCTCTCTCATTTCCACCCCCTTATTTCCCATGTTGGCCTCTACGGAAGATTTCTAATTGCATGCAGGTTACAAACTGTTAATGTTCTCAAAATGTTGTCAGTATTCAGGTAAAATACAGCGACCTTCCCAAAGGGATGTAGGACTAAACTTAGAATGTCCTTGTTTTTAGTGTTTTAACAAGTCCTTTGCAGAGATGGTACTAGTAATTGCATTTCTATTTTGGCTGAGTCACAGTGTCTTGTTAGTACTGGCTTCAGAGGAAGATTTCATGTGTCTTCCCTACTAGCCAGAAGATACCAAGTTCATATCCATTTGCCATAGTTTGAAGAGCATTCATAAGTTGAATGATGGGAAAACTGTATTTTCTCAAGTTAAAGGCTGAGTTATTTTTAGGACTATGTGACTTGTTAGAAATCTCTTCCACTGCAAATGTTTCTGCACTCACTTAATTCCTTCTCCAAGCATTATTTTCAAATATTTATTGCAGTTGTTTTGTTATGCCTATAAGGCTGAAAAAGAACAGTACTACCTAGAATGTTTTTATATTTTTCCTGTCTTTTTGTTGGGGTTTGTGCTCCAGGTAGTTTTGTAAGGACATTTGCCACATGACTTAGAAACGGAGATCATCTTCAATTATTGCAACAACTAGATAACAAGACTAAGTTGAATTACAAAAGATAACAGGGATAACACTGTGCATGGCACTGTCCAAGGAAATTAAAGACACAGTCCCTTCCCCTAATAGTTTAGAGTTGAAGGCCTAGAGTCAGTGAAGTGTTATGGCTAGGTATACAGTTACCCCCTCCCATGTTGATTTTGAAGCCAGCTGGACCCTTAGGTAGGATTAGAACTCAGGTGAGTTAGGAGAGGTTAGACTAGATAACCTTTGCAGTCCTTTCTAACCCTATGATTCTATACTTCTATGTGAGGTAGGGAAGGATAACTTGACAAGGGGAGCAGAGAGGTACGTTTACCTAAAATAGAATATGGGGGTTTAAGTCGATTCTAAATATAGGTAAGTAGGTAGATATAGACTTTAATAATCTATCTGTTTCCATGGTGTTGAGTAACATGGCAGAGCCTTTAAGCCCTCAGCTAACCTACTTCTATAGCAGAATTTTTTTCTGCTTCTATTTGTGTTCTTCCACCACTTACCAAAAAAAAAAATAAAGCCCTTCCTCAAAAACAGAATAAAAGTAGCCATAATTATTAACATGATTCAGGCCTAAGGATCCCAATCCTACCAGGATCTCTGCAGGGGCATACCCACTACACCTATGTGGATCCCCATCAAAGTCAGTGAGACTCCTCATAGGACAGAAGTCTGCCTCCTTGGAACTCATTACAAGAGTTAGAAGGAAATTAGAAATCCAGGTCCCTTCCTTGTATGCAACATACTTTTTTTTTTTAATTACCAGTACTTATTTTGAAAAATCATCATCAGGCCTCACGTGACATTTGATTTGTCCAGGAAGAGTTTTTTATCTGCTGATCCTAAATTCTTAAAAATTGTTTATTTTGAAAATAAAATGATCAAAGGAGAAATGGAACACTTCACAAGTGTGTATGAAAGTCTGATTATGTGGTGCTGGTTAATATAAAAAAATGTGCAATCGTGGTATTGAAGGTTTTGACCAGTGCTTCATAGAGACCATCATGTCTACTACTTAGATGGCAAGGTCACAGTGTACACTGGTTTCAGAGTAACAGCCGTGTTAGTCTGTATTCGCAAAAAGAAAAGGAGTACTTGTGGCACCTTAGAGACTAACCAATTTATTTGAGCATGAGCTTTCGTGAGCTACAGCTCACTTCATCGGATGCATACCGTGGAAACTGCAGCAGACTTTATATACACACAGAGAATATGAAACAATACCTCCTCCCACCCCACTCTCCTGCTGGTAATAGCTTGTCTAAAGTGATCATCAGGTTGGGCCATTTCCAGCACAAATCCAGGTTTTCTCACCCTCCACCCCCCCACACAAATTCACTCTCCTGCTCGTGATAGCCCATCCAAAGTGACAACTCTTTACACAATGTGCATGATAATCAAGTTGGGCCATTTCCTGCACAAATCCAGGTTCTCTCACACACACCCCCCCACCCCCATACACCCACAAACTCACTCTCCTGCTGGTAATAGCTCATCCAAACTGACCACTCTCCAAGTTTAAATCCAAGTTAAACCAGAACATCTGGGGGGGGGGGGTAGGAAAAAACAAGGGGAAATAGGCTACCTTGCATAATGACTTAGCCACTCCCAGTCTCTATTTAAGCCTAAATTAATAGTATCGAATTTGCAAATGAATTGTGTACACTGGGTGATTGCCACTCATGCAGTGCTTAAATTCTGTGTAGACCTGTAAGGTTCTAAATTACAAGATCTGCAAATTCCTACTGACATGAGATTAGGTATAAATGGAATTATAGATTTAGTCTTCAGGGGATCAAATTTACCCAGACAGCTTTAAGGATGTAAAAACTTTTGCTTCATAAATGCATATAAGGAAATAGGCATTGCTCAAATATGCATTTACACAAAGGTTTTTAAACCGTGAATATTGGCTGCAGGGTATTATCTTCAGAGGACCAATTTTTCTTTCGGTGTTTTTCGGGTTTTTGTTAGAATAAATGGACACAAATCAGATGTCAAGAATTATAACATTCATAAACCAGTCGGAGAACACTTCAATCTCTCTGGTCACGCAATTACAGACATGAAGGTCGCTATCTTAAAACAAAAAAACTTCAAATCCAGACTCCAGCGAGAAACTGCTGAATTGGAATTCATTTGCAAATTGGATACTATTAATTTAGGCTTAAATAGAGACTGGGAGTGGCTAAGTCATTATGCAAGGTAGCCTATTTCCCCTTGTTTTTTCCTACACCCCCTCCCCCCCCCCCCCCCCAGGCGTTCTGGTTAAACTTGGATTTATGCTGGAAATGGCCCACCTTGATTATCATACACATTGTAAAGAGTGTGGTCACTTTAGATAAGCTATTACCAGCAGGAGAGTGGGGTGGGAGGAGGTATTGTTTCATGGGCTCTGTGTATATAATGTCTTCTGCAGTTTCCACAGTATGCATCCGATGAAGTGAGCTGTAGCTCACGAAAGCTTATGCTCAAATAAATTGGTTAGTCTCTAAGGTGCCCCAAGTACTCCTTTTCTTTTTGGGTTTTTGTTTGTTTGTTTTTACTGGTCTCAGGCTACCACGCTAATTTGTCCTTTGAGATTGCTGTACTTTTTAACATGCACTTCAAAACACTTAGTTACTCAGTCATCCAGACACACAGTACTTAGTTTAAAATGTGTGGACTGAACTGGCTAAAGTAGTCTTTCATAATGTAAAATGTTTCACAAAAGAATCCCTTTGTTGTGTAAATCATGTTAGATATGACACATATGCAAGATTTTAATGCTTTGTTGTTCTGGGTAGAGTTTTTTTTAAATAATCTCTTTGCTGTGTTTGGTATAGTTCAACATACGTAAAAGGAAGTTGTTTAAAAGACAAATGTGTATTCTGTCACTGTTGAGTATGAACAGCAGACACAGTAGTTTAGTAGTCCAAGATTCCAAGGAATGTAAACATATCATTGCTGTTTGAGTGGCTAGGATCTAACTCTTCAATTGACAGTGCTTTTAAAAATTGAAAAATACCATTTTGCAATCTAAGGGTGTAACCGTATAAAGTTTGACTATGTGGAATACTTTTAAACAGATTAACAGTGTTGCCACCACAGATCATTTAAATTATGCTGGATACTGGCTCTTGTATCCTAAATGTAGGATAGGAAACTTAAATTGCGTGGAATGCTCTTAGTTGTTTTAAACTTTTAATATGAAAATATGAAGTCGGTGCTTCAGGGACCAGATTTTCAAAAGTGCTCAGCACCTACAGATGGTAACAGCTTTCAAAAAGATTTCAGCTCTCATTTACACATCTGTACAAAATGGCCAGATCTTAAAAAATGCTCTAGACCCCAGCCACTCCTATAGTTCCCTGTCAGGAAGCAGAGGGTCAGTGACTTGTACAAGAGCACAGAGTGAGCTTTATCTGATCCAGAATTAGCACACCAGCCTTTCTGGCTTCTAGTCTTGTGCTCTGATTTCTAAACTATGCTTTTCTCTCTTTAGTATATTACAGAAGTGACACACTTGGATCTTGTTACTGGAATCATGTAAGCTTAGGTTCCCCTACTGAGCCTGATGTTGCAGCATGTGTTATGTACTATCCCATGATCCAGCATCCAGCTTTGTGATTTTAAATATATGGCGTGAAATCCTGATCCCATTGAAGTAAATAGCATTGCACCCATTGATTTCAAAAGGGCCAGGATTTCATCCATTAATATCTAAATTATATGTAGCCATAAAACACTAATGATTTTAAACTACCTTACCCTTTAGAAATCAAAATTATATTTTTCATTTTTTAAAAAAAAAACCATTGCATTAGATAGTACATGAACTTCACATATTCTGGAACCTTTTTGGATACATCATGAGGCGACACGAAGCTTCTGCTGGACTTTTTGATTTCCATAAAATCGGTATTCTGTTTTATTTTAACAGATTTGCCCCTGAAGAATGCTGCTTTGAAGAAGGACCCTATAGATGTAAGATCTTGTAACGTTTGCTTTGTTTTACATTTTGGATTTACATTGAGCAGTCTCTGAAGGGAAATAAGAGAGACGGGGTGCCTTTTATTGGACCAGTTTCAATAATACCTTTTATTGGACCAGTTTCAACAGAAGTTCAACCTCACGCATCTTGTCTTTCTAATATCCTGGGACGACAAAATTGCATATCGCAATGTAAAGGGAAATGTTATTTCTAGTATATACAAGGTCTGTGTATAATTAAGTTATGCAGCTATGCAAATTGATGCATAATTGCTATTTTTCAATTTGCCACATAATTGTGCTTAGAGTACCTCAGCTCTTCCTTTCTTACCTTCACCATCCAGAGCTTGGTTCTTATCTCTGAACCTGTGCTCTCAACCTGATAGGTGTTGAGAGCATTGCAGATGCAAGCACACTGAACTTTTCAGGAAAGAGGTTTTGTTACATTACTTTGCAACAGTCTGTGGCCATTTCAGGACCAGTGTTGACAGATTGAAATGAGAAGCTTCATTAAATCTCCTCAGCAGGAGGAACAGAGAGGAAAAATGGGGGTGATAATTGAAACTTTAAGAAGGCCAGGCTTTCTGATAATACTATGTGTTGTGATCATACAAGGATTTGTAAATTGATAAATATAATAGGGTGTAGTTGAAAACATTGCAGATGTAAAATGTCATAGGGTATTAAAGGCATGTACTTTATAACACACAGCTGCTAATCCAGATGACAAAGTAATTTATTAAAGTATAAAAATTAATAATCTATAATGTACTTAAAAATGTTAGAATCACTAAGCATTTACCTGTCTGAGCTATTACTAGAGAATGGTTCTTTCTGTAAGAATTATTTCCCAGTCCTGTATTATTATGGTGATTTACTGCATTTCTGGTCATCCTAAAACTGCTATTTATAAATTTAGTATCTGCACCTGTAGCTGTGTGCTCTCCCATTAATGCCGATTAGTATGTAGTCCATTCTATTACATCCTTTTCAAAACCTATAAAAATATGTTTTAATTGAAGCTTGAAGGAAAGCTCTCATTAAAAATATGGTAAGTAGAAATTCTGGAAATACTAATAGTTATTACAGAGCTAGACTGGTCTTCCATCATGTTGCTGTTCTATGTTAGTGTAGGTATTAGAGCTCTGAGAACAAACTTGTTTGTGTTCATTCAGTTCTTTCCTTCTACGGCATATTCTATTTTGAGAGTAGCAATTGGGGAAAACTTTCTCTTCTTTCAGCCTTCATAACTTCAATGAATAAAATAAGTGTATTAACTTTGCAATTGTGATTTACGCTTAGGTGGAAAACTCTGACCCACAAAGAGTTGAAGAGTGTAGCTACAGAGAAAGGAAATCTAAATCTCCAGTAACCACAGATAAAGAAACAGGTAAGTAAGTATATTCTTACGTATACTGTACACCAGAGCTGGTTAAAAAAACACTGACAGAACCATTTTCAGTAGTTCCGTGAAAATTGAAAAGTGTCAATTTTGCCAAAATTTCCTTTCAAAGTAAAAATGAGCGGGAGGGAGTGTTTCAGCCTTTCTGGGACAAACATTTTTCCTTTCAAAATGACTTTTTGCTTAATATTTTTTTTATTTTGTATTCTATATTATTTCAGTCAAAGTTGAAATAAAAGTTTCAATTGACCAAAAACAATTTTTTCCTGGAATTTTCTTTCATGGAGGATTTCAGTGTTTTCAGGTTTTGTTCTTAATTAGAACAAAAACAAATTTTCAAAATCTTGCTCAAAATGGAATTTCCATTCTCCACACAGCTCTATTGTATACACATGCAGCTAAACAAAAAGGGAAGTTCCATGCTAAATGTGTTTGTGAAATATATTTCTCTTGCTGATTGTTTCACCATGGAATTACTTAAACCATGACTTAATTTTTAATTTTTGACTTTGGGATATACCAGCAAAGGGTAATTGTATGATGCTGTTTGGGACCAATAGTTCAGACTAATATACACTGTTTATTTCTTTATAACTTTCAGCTCTCAGTTGCATGAGAGTGGCTCAAAAATCACTGTCCTACCCTCATTTTTCTCTTCAGAGATATTACTGAATTATCTGATCAGATAATTTGGTATTTCAGTTGTTTTTACTATTGGACATTTTGAATCCAAAAAAGTTAGGCCTAAATTTTCAGGAAGTTTCATCATGCAGTTACCATAGTTGTATACTGAAGTTGGGTAACTCTTTGCATTCACAGAACTTTTATGCATGCAAATCCCCCAAAATAAAGCAGGAACAGCACAACAGCAGTGTACTGCTGTAAGCGAAGAAGATTTTACAAATCTCTTTTCATTCCCATATATTGCGTTGAACCGTTTTCTTATAATTGGCCCACAGGTGATTAGAATTCCCTGCACACCCAGATATCTCAATGTTAATGCCCCCTTTTTTGTTTAGCTCCCTCCCACGATGCCATAGGTGGTACTAGTGACCATTTAAACTTTGGTCAGAGAAATCAAACTCGACTTCACATCCCTTCAAAGCCCTATTGAAGGCAAAGCTGTTATTGAGTTATCCAGTGTAACTTCTACAGTACAATGGCAGTGTGTAATGAAAAAAATCTCTCACACAAGAGTATTGTACAACTGTTAATTTTGTGGTCAAACTAAGGTCAAACATACTTTTTTGGCATAAGAATTATTCTTTACATACTCTTGCTTTTTTACATAATATAAGGGAAGAACATATAGGTGAAATACTGAACACCAGAAAAAAAAACCTTACCTTTCCTCTAGATTTTCCTTACTGCTAGAATAGGGAGACAAAAATAAGTCTAAATGTACCCTTTATTTTCCTTCTTGTGTGTGAATGTTAGTGATCATAAAAGGCACCTCTCTGATATCCCCACAGAGTGAAGTCCTCTGTATATTCACAGAACAGGTATAGTAAACGCAGCTACAGTGCCTTAGAACCCTGATTTGGAGGGATTATCGTTAGCAGGGTAGTTCAGTCTCAGTGCCCAATCACTAGACCTGTCCCCTGGGACTGCCAACAGATGTACTGCGTCCACTGGGAATTGGACTGAGGAAAATCAATCACAGTGTAACTTCAGAATGAAGATTTAAATACTTAATTCTGTTCTACTCAGTCCAGCTCCAGGCAAGATGCAACATACAGTGCATAAATGCTCTTCATCGCTACACTTTTCTCTGAGCATTTTATATCCAATATATGCAGTGTATACTAATAACTTGATCATTTATATATTTATACCTTTGTGTTTCAGCACAGGAAACTTCAAATACCATAGACATGACAGCAGCAGCAAAAATCCAGATTGAAGTAAAAGATCAAGAGGTAAGCATGCTTATTATATTCACCTTTTACAGACTGAAGCAAAACATACATAATCATTTTACTTCAAGACCTTGGGTTTCCTGACCCAGCATTCTAAATGGAACATGAAGTTGGTACATATACAGATACTTTTGAACTACCAGTGCCTGGGAACAGGATTGCCTCTTCTGTTCTCTCATGTGGCAAATCTGACATACTCCCACTTTTTAATTACAGATAGAAATACCTGATCAGGAAAAAGTAAGCAGCATGCCAGGAATGGAAAAAAACCAATCGCCTACTCGAGAGGGTGAATCAGGTAGCTAAAACAACTGTAGACACACTCATATTTATCTTCATAAATCTTGAGGGCTTTTTATACTTGTGTGTTCAAATTTGTGTCTATAACCTGTGGCTCATGGGCCAGTTTGGTAACTTAATGACAGTGCTCTGCACAGCCATGCATAAGGCTCAGGTCTGATTTCCAGTCCTAGTCTCTACCTTCAAAGGTTGATTTGGTTCCAAGAAATTTGTGGGAGTACCTGGCACTGATCATTGATGAACTCTCTCATTAGGGAGTAGCACAGGCAGATTAGAGACACCTGATCCCTGCAGGAGCAGAGACCTCCAGCCAGGACTTTGTTTTGTCCAGCCAGGACTGGAGCCTTCCCTTCACATTGCCTCTGCAGGAATTGGGTGTCACTGGTCCTGAGGCAGCGCAGGGAGCCCTCTGCAGCTGCGTTATGGTCCCCCACACTCCCATGACAGCAGGGCTACAGGGGGCTCCCTGTGCTGCTGCAGAAGCCATTCATCAGCATGTAGCATCCCCTGGAGCTGGGGGCTCATCTTTCTCAACAGCTGTTTGGATAATAGGGTTTCAGATAAACAGGAGAATAATGTATATTTTTATTTATTTATTTATTTATTTTTATTTATTGAGAGTGCCTTCTTGTTCTCCAATATCTCCATTTTTCATTTAAACAAAAAAGTCAAATATAGCCCTTATGGTTGAGAAAATAACCTTGAAAACATGCACGTGACCCATGCAGTACTGTCTGCTTGAGTTTGCAGAGAGTCAAAAACAATTACTCTGACAAGTGGGCATCGCTCCTGTTCATCTCCATGGACCGTTAACTCAGATGTTAAATGTCAACATCGTTACGTATTTCACTGATGTTAAAAGCAGTTGAGAAAGCAGAGGGATGTATTAGGAAGACCTGCATAATCTGTTGAGTGGCATTTCTTTTTGGTGTTACGAGTGGATGGCGCATAGGGGAGTACCACTGCCTCTTTGTCCCCAAATTGATCAGTGGAGCTGAAAGGCCAGAGTGGAGGAACAGAGCCAGAGTGCATCCTCATCAAATGGCAGCCACTCCCATAGAATCCAGCAAGGAATCCCCATTTCCATCAAGGGAGAGCCGAGTCCAGCAGTACCCATAGATATAGGTGCATCGTACTGAGAGGGAACCAACTCCTGCAAGCCTCAGGATCCCAGCAGAATAAACACAATCATATTTTGAACATCACAAAATCTACTGCGAGTGGTGTCTCATTTTGGCATCTGAAGTAGGTGGAGCTTAGCTTGTTGGTAAAGCTTGAGAGAATATCCCTATTTTTTTTTTTCCCAGTTCAAGCCCCGATGGACAGGGCATAGGGGCTTGATCTGGGAGGTGAAGTTGGGGGGAGACAAAGAGGGAATAGGCACTCCACTCTAATAATATCCCCCCAAATGTTTCACCTGTTCAGTCAGAGCATCTACTGTCAGAATCTATATGGGAATATCCATCTAAGAATTGTGATCTGCCCTGGGTAATATTGATTAAGCCCTGCCTCAATTACCACTGAAGAGTTTTACAAAAAGAAGATATTGCTCCTCTTAACCATAATTATTTTATATACGCTACATATTAATGACATTAGAAGAGTAAAAATATGTGAATGATATTGGACTAATGGAAATTTTCACTTCCTCTCTTGATGACACTAAACTGGGAGGAGAGGTAGATAGGATACAGAGGGACCTAGACAAATTAGAGGATCGGGCCAAAATAAATCTGATGAGGTTCAACAAAGACAAGTGTAGAGTCCTGCACTTAGGACAGAAGAATCCCATGCACTGCTACAGACTGGAACCGAATGGCTAGGCAGCAGTTCTGCAGAAAAAGACCTAGGGGTGACAGTGGATGAGAAGCTGGATATGAATCGACAGTATGCCCTTGTTGCCAAGAAGGCCAATGGCATTTTGGGATGTATAAGTAGGGGCATTGCCAGCAGATTGGGGGACGTGATCGTTCCCCTCTATTCGACATTGGTGAGGCCTCATCTGGAGTACTGTGTGCAGTTATGGGCCCCACACTACAAGAAGGATGTGGATAAATTGGAGAGAGTCCAGCGAAGGGCAACAAAAATGATTTAGGGGTCTGGAACACATGACTTATGAGGAGAGGCTGAGGGAACTGGGATTGTTTAGTCTGCAGAGGAGAAGAATGAGGGGGGATTTGATAGCTGCTTTCAACTACCCGAAAGGGTTCCAAAGAGGATGGATCTAGACTGTTCTCAGTGGTAGCAGATGACAGAACAAGGAGTAATGGTCTCAAGTTGCAGTGGGGGAGGTTTAGGTTGGATATTAGGAAAAAACTTTTTCACTACGAGGGTGGTGAAGCACTGGAATGCATTACGTAGGGAGGTGGTGGAATCTCCTTCCTTTGAGGTTTTTAAGGTCAGGCTTGACAAAGCCCTGGCTGGGATGATTTAGTTGGGGATTGGTCCTGCTATGAGCAGGGGGTTGGGCTAGATGACCTCCTGAAGTCCCTTCCAACCCTGATATTCTGTGATTCTATGATGACTGCTTTTCTTCTATTGCTCCAGAGAATAAATGAATTTGTCAACATGATTCATTATAAATATATTTGAATGAATGCAAACATATGGCATGTAAAATAGTTTTGCTGTTTAATCTGGTTGGAGTGCAGTTGAGGTCCATGTTTAATTTAGTGTGCCACATCTATGAAATTGAGGTTGTTTTTTATACTTTTTAAAAAAAACTGAAGTAATATGGAACTGAAAGTCTCTTCATTGTTTCATGTATTTGCTCCTTCAAAGAGAAGGGCTTGATTTTTTTTATTTCCCCCCTTCCCTCCCCCCCCCCCCCCCCCCGATTTACATTTTTGTAAATCAGGGACAACTTGGCTGACATCAGTGGAATTACACTGATGCAAAACGGGTGTAAAGAAGAAGAGGATCAGGCTCTCATAAGCATAGACAGGAGCATTTCAGTTAAACATTTAAACTGTTTTGCAGATGATTATCCAGTTACTCAAGATTTGAGAAAAGGAAACAAACAGAGTCAGTGCTCCAAAATAAAAGATAACAAGGTATTTTTATCCATTTTCACTGTTTTAGTCAAAAAGATATTGAGAGAATTTGGTGTCTGATGCTGTAAATATGTGTTTGATTTTTGGAGGGGAGTGGTTTTCATAATTACAGTAATTGTAAATGCTTACAATAATATTTTAATGGTTAAATTTTACTATGTAAAGATTCAAACTGTTCAAGCCTCAATTTTGAACTCTTCCAAAATTTTGAGGCTGCTAAGTGTCACGCATCACATGTGACATTCACACATTTGGCAGCTCTTCGCACCTTCCTTCATTTCAATATAATCTGCCTGCAGCAGAATCTTGTACATCTGGCTGGTCACAACCTCAGTTCCCTCTCAACCATTGCAGGCAGCTGCTGCTACCAAAGATTTTGCTTCCCCTCTCTCTGCTCCTCTTGTTGGTGCCCTACCAACTTGGGTCTCTGGAATTGGGGGAAGGGGAAGAAGAGGAGGAGGCTGAGACATGAGGAAATGAGGGAGAAGGGGCAAAATGGAGGAATACTGAAAGGGAGGAACAAAAAGGTGGGTTAGAATGGGGAGTAGGGACAGAGATTGGGCAGGAGCTGAAAATGAGCAGGATTTAAAGGCTGAAAGAGGATTGGGACATAATTGTGGGGTGACTGGAGAGGGACAGCTTGGTGAAGCCTATTTCAGGTTCACTGCCCCCTAAAATCTTCTTCCTATACAACACTCCTAGGCTGTGCCAGCCTCTTCTACAGGCCCACCCACAGTCCAGGCTATCTCAGCTTATCCCCCTGAAGAAAACACCCCTTCTAAACTCTCCTTCCAACATCCCATTTTCCATTGGTTGCCCCAGTCCCCTGCTTTTGAGGTTTAATGGGAATAGGCTCCTGTCTCCCTTGCATGTATGGCTATGAAGGACCCTGAAGGGGAAACCACTAGCTATTTTTCATCATCAAGAAATGTCACACACACAGCTGAACACCACCTGGTTACTGTGAAATTTGTATAATCAGTAGGGAAAATACCAGGTTATTTTTTCTTTCCCGTGCATCTGATAGAAAAATAGCCATTATCTGAGTGTGTCTGAGTATATTCTGTGTGACCAGATTGCCCCACTACTTGGTACCAGCATTCAACTGATGCTCTGTGTTTGGTAAGAAAAAAAAAAAGATAGCGTGTACAGCAGAGGTCCCACAGTAGTATGTCTTCTATTGACCTTTCATTAATCTGCAAATATTAAGACAAAATTGGAGGGATAAAATGCTCTATAGAGGAATGAGCCCATGAGATTTTGTTTATTCTCTCCCCCATTGACTTTAGTACTAAAGTTTTAATAGGGAATTAAATAGCCATGAAGAATAAAAATAGTATTTTACATTCATATTTTTTAAGAGTAGCTGGCAGTGACCTTATAGTTGTAATAAAATACCTCTTTTTATTATTATTTTTTCAAAATAATTAAGGACGTGACCTCTGGAGATACAGCTGAGGTATCCAAAGAAATCATTAGGAAACACATACCTCTTTCAAGTGCTGTGGAAGAAAAAGGTAATGTAAATATAAATTCAGGGCAATTTACTGAAACTGTACACAGTTAATTTTTTTAATTAGAATATGTCTCTGAGAATGAGAATCTTTATTTCATAATTAAATATTTGCTTATCTTCTCCATTAATAGAGTTGTCCATAAAAATGTTAAGTGTAGCAGCCATTGAAAAACACATGGTTGGCTTCTGAAACTCCCAAAGAGTTGATTTGGGGCCCCTGGAAGACCTGTCCAAAGAAGGTGCACAGGAATGTAAGCCAGCCACTGCTTCTGCTCCATTGCATGACCTGGAGTCAGAAAATGGGCAGTTTGCCAGAGAGATGGGAGGGTCAGGGCACTTCACTAGTGAGGCTCTGTGTAAATCTGGCCATAAATTAAAGCTGCCTTTCCTTGACAGAACCACAACCTGCTCTCCCAGAGAGGAACTCCCCTTTCCAATACAGCTGCCTGTAGGAGTAAAGTGTATAAATTGCATTGATTGTGGGTGATTTAGCCCTATTAATTAATTTATACACTGTACTAAAAAAAAATGATATAGTGTCCTATGAATTAATGTTGGCTGTGACTTCCTCATCTACCTTCCTTTGCATAGTGTCTATACACTAACAAGGGATTGATCTGTTTAATGGCTTCAATTCTCAATACCAACAAACCTGCTGACAAATCTGAGTTTGTTTTGCAATTAACCACCTATTCAGCTCACCTCCCTACTTTCTGGTTGGTGGGTGTGGGGAAAAAATTAATAGTAGTATCAATAAATGAGTTGACTTTGGGGTTCTTGTTATAATAATATGGGTCACCCTCTCAAACATTGTAATTCCATTACTTTAAAATCCAAAATCCTGTACAGTAACTCCCACTTGTCTAATGAAGCAGCCTAAACAACATAATACAGCAAAAATTGTAAGACAAATACTATCTGATGTATTAATAATATTTTTACTGACGTTTAATTTATAGTACCCTCAGGCATATAAAGTAGTTTTGAGACAGTACAGAGACTGTGGCCAGTACTTTTTGTTTCTAAAGCAAAGATACGCAGTGAAGTTGTGTCTTTGACTTTGTATTTTGTGCAGATGAGTTAACCAGCAAGCAGGATACTTGTGAAAAAGCAAAGCAGAGTCTGGAGTCTAATTTAAGTTCTGTAGAGGCAAGTAGTCTTATCCATCTTAATTCATTGCCATTTGAAAGTTTAGCATTAAAACAAAATTACATTTTGTCTTTTACTTTCTGACTGCATCAATAAAAATAATATTGACTTCACCACAGCCATAGAAGAAAACAATGATTTGATCACCTGGAGCATCGTAGAGTGACTGACTAAATAGCCACACCATAATGTCCAGTCCAGAATATAAGCCATAAGTAGTGCTGTCATCACCTAGAGTAAAAAATGCAGGAGAGAAGTCATATGACTTGTAAGGTTTTTTGGGGTTTTTTTTGAAGAGAGTAATCTAAAGAGAGACATGGTATGTGCTGGTGCTGTATGTGTAACAAATTGCATTTAGCATGCAACCTTGACCACTTCATTTGCATTCCTCCAAATTAATCCATCTCTACCAAGATTACTCCCAAAAGGCAAAACAGCCACGGGTGTTTTTTTTGTTTTTTGGTTTTTTTAAACATAATCTGGCAGAACATTTTTCTTTACTTCCCAGACCCCAGCCTCACAAAGGCTGGATTTCTGCCTCCAAACTACAGTGGCCTGAAATATACACAAAGGTAAATTCTGGACCAGTGACAGGTTTGAGATCTGATATCTCATGACTCTTCAGAACTATAAATCACAGTAATTGTTGCTATTTACTGTTAAAAGCCAAGAACTGTCCCTTTCCAATGGTATAAAGACTCTATTTCTAGCCGGGTGTCAGGGCACAATATCTTGACATATTGATATATGGAAAAGCTATTGTAGGCAATTTTCAGAAGTTTAAATATATTTGTATTTTTCCCCTTCAGAGAGATGTATAGTTGAATTTATGTTTGTTAAGACAGCAGCCTGGCTTTACAAACCGAGGGGTGTGAAAAATAGTACTTGTCTGCAAAGTATGTGGCTGAGAAATGTAAGTTAATTTACTGTATGTGAAAGGTGCATTGATTGACTGACTGTCCTGGAGACTGCAATCACTACCTAGACACAGCACAGGTAGTGACAGTGCAAATTTACCCTACAACACTCCTATTGTATCAAAACCCAAAATCGGAAGAAGCATCTCTATACCTGTGTCTACGCTATGAGTTAGAGGTGGGATTCCGAACTCGTGTGCACACATTTGTGCTAGCCTGGGAAAAGCGAAAGTGAGTATAAATAGTGTGGCCACAGTAGTAGCAAGACAGCTATTTATATTTGCACTAGCTCTTATCAGACTAGTGCACGTATGCATACACAAGCTGAGTAGCACACCTCTAGCTCGTAGTATAGATGTAGCCTAAGAGTACATCTGCATTGCAGCTGGAGATGTGAACTGCAGCTTGTGTAGACACATCTGTGCTGTCTGTACTCTAGCTAACTTGCTAAAAGGAAAAGTGAGGAAACTGCAGCGCGGGCATAAGTGTGGGCTGCATGAGCAAATACGGACCCAGAAATGTCAAGTGGGCTTGTGAAGCTTGCACTGCAGCATCCTCTTTCTTTTCCTTTTAGTGAGGTAGCTACGGGTACATCTGCACAGGCTCCATTCAAACCCTCAGCTGCAAGGGTACCATGCATACCCTAGAGCTGAGAGGGAAGTAGGTTTCCTTGCTCATTCACAGCTTGATCCAAAGTCCACTGAAATCAGAGGAAAGACCATCTTCGGCTTCAATGAGCTTTGGATCTGGTCCTCAGTCTTTGGTCTCTCTCCTGGAACTAGCAGCGAGGTGCCAGTTGTGGTGGTTTTTGGGATCTGGCCATCTGTCCAGTAAAAATTAGACTGACCTGCACTAACTTATTTCACAGAGGCTACAATACAGCAATCAGATGATGATTTTTGTTACTTACAACCTGGGCTAGATTCAAGCCAATGACCTAGAGGTAAAAGATTGCATTCTTTACCAAAGCTTTGAAATATGTAGACCCCCAACTAGTGCTGAAGTGTAAGTTACATCGGCAGCGATTCTTACTCAAGACATATGTCTTTAAATAATAGGAAAAAAAATCTTATTTTGATCATCTGAATGGCTCAGCTGTTTGCAGACTTTTTTGGCTATTATGATTTGAAGGCCGTTCTGTATGTCATTGGAAAGATACTTTGTACTAGAAAAGGTCTCAGATTTCTCTTGAAACCATGATAGTATGGTCATTCTTAATATTGAATGAATACCTGCACTACTTTAAAACCTGATGTTACAGTAACTAAAGCCTGCTCCCCCCCCCCTTTTTTTTTTTTTTAGGAAAATCAACCTGTAATAGTTAAGCGGAAAAGAGGAAGGCCTCGTAAATACCCTGTTGAAGCAGTACAGAGTAGTAAGTACTATGCGATATCTTCATGGAAAATGTGAAAACGTTAATGATTTTTTTGAATCTACTTTTTTTTTTTCTCCGTCAGGAGTGGATTCAGAAGCTGACACGAACACTGGGAATGTGAGTGTCTGAATATTTTATTTGGATTTACACATTTTGGTCATTTTAAAACTAATTTTTTTATGTAACTTACCATGTAAAAAACAAATCAATAAATATATAAACTAGAAATTATTGGTTGAGGGTATGGTCCTGAAAATATAATCCAATATAGTAGTTGATTTCTGTGAGCAAAAAGGTATTCTAACCAATTGACCGCAGTAGTAGTGTCCAGCAGTTTAGCAGTGCTTTTTTTGAATCCAGCATTGTAGATGTAAATTCTCTTTCAAAAATTGTAGCAGCAATGAAAATATCAAACTTTTTACAGATAATTTTACACACCGACTCAAATACTGATTGCAGACATTTGTATGCTGTTATTACCTAAGGTGAGGTTATTTTGGTCTAAGTATAAGGAAAGGGGGAAAAGACTTAGACAGTTTTGCCCCCTTTCCCACCCTATTAGTTCCAGCAGTGAGCTCAACGTATATAAGTATTAAGTGCCTAATATGTAGGAGAGATGATCCAGTAAAAAAACTGGTTGTATGATCCCTGTATTTTGTCGGGAGTTTCAACATTTGTTTGTATTTAAGGCCGTTCTGTATGTCATTGGAAAGATACTTTGTACTAGAAAAGGTCTCAGATTTCTCTTGAAACCATGATAGTATGGTCATTCTTAATATTGAATGAATACCTGCACTACTTTAAAACCTGATGTTACAGTAACTAAAGCCAGTTTGTATTTAAGCTAATAGGCCTAGTCAGAAGACAGATATATGTAAATAGTAAATTAATAGCTCCCTAGGTAACCCTCTAACTTCGAAGAGTCTTTGCTGTCAATTTTATGAATATTCTAACCCGTACAACAGCTGCTAAAGAAGATACCTGTTCTGTTGAAAGCATTTTTGCTCAGTACAGTCCAGTCAAATTATAGTGTGGTGTGATGTTGAATCAGAACTTTTACTCCAAGTGTAGCTGATTGGAAATTTTCTGACTCGGAATTTCCCAAAGGTAAATGCCAAGTCACCAAATCTGAAATGGTCCACAGGAGTCAGGCAGCCTGAGGAGCCAGTTGGCCCGGGAGCCATGTGAAACCCAAATCCCAATCTTCCTGGCTTCTTAGCAGTCCGACAAGCAGGCTGCTGAAGAGGCTAAGAACCCCAGCTCCTGAGCTTTGAGGCTGCCTGCTCAGCCAAGGTTTCTGGGCTCCCAAATGCCCTTCAGCCTGCCTGGCGGAATTGTATCAAAGCAATTTTTCAATAAAGCCCTTTTTGGATTTGTTTTGCTGAGCATCTTTCATTGTTTTGTTTTCGTTCCGAATCAGAATGAAAACAAATTTGGAAATCCTCCATGAAACAGAATTACTGTTCTTCATCTAGCTCTAATCCCACTCAACATTTGTTATTAGCTGACGATTTCTAACAGCCCCTTTATAAGGGAATGTCCTGCATCTTTGTGTAGTGACTCACATTGGCAGATTTATCAATCAACATAAATTGGGTCCAGAAGGAGCTGGGTCTACCCTCCACCAGAAAGTGTGTCCCTATAACGTGAAGCCTTAGTGGTTGGAGATAAGAAAGGGGAGATTGCTTCTGATCCATTAATGCTACTGGGGATAAATGCACACTTCAAAGGGAACTTTAGACTCCTTATTGCAGACTCTTAAATCCAGTGGTGAAAGCAACTGTTTTTGTATTCTTAGCATAGCAGATTGTAGTTATGCAGTTTTTCCTCTATCCAGAATGAACACTAATTTGTGGCTGTAGTGATTTTGTGAGTTTCTTTAGTAGTGTAGATTTACATAAAATTACTGTACTACACCTTCCTTTCCTACATATCATTATATATTAAATTGCCTTGACTGTGCAAAGTTAGTTTTCAGAAATGTGTGTAATCTCGGTTGTTTTCAGTAAGCAGTAGCATTCCAAGGTGTGAAATACATGTTTCAATAATTGACGTAAATTGATTTGTCCATGAACTAAGCTCACAAAAAATTGTTCCAAACTCTGTTGTCCAGTCATGCATAGAATAAATGCAGACCAGTGTCACTACAAGAAATTAGATATAAAATATTCTGAATGTCAGTCAGACTTTTCTGTTGTTTCCGGTTTTGGAAACATGTTTTTATATCAATGGAAGTAAATCTTAGTGCTTGCTAATCCATTGCTAGGTTTATCTAGTTCTATTTTAAGAAATGTTTGGGGCTTTTTTAATTTTAGGTTCAATTGTCTCCAACTCTTGCTACTAGAGGAAAGTTTTCTCAAACAGGTAAGCAAATAAATCATCCATCTACCTTAACAGATCAGCAGGAAAGAGAAGTGGGGGACCTATAAAAGCTTACCTTCCAAAAAGTTCTAAAGTGTCCTTCCTGAGCTTTGCCTCTGCATTCAACCGTCTCTCCTCTCTGTAGAAACTAAGTAAATGAATTGGTAGAAACATGATGTCCATCCCTAATACGAGTTTTAGATAGAACAGAAAGATAGCAACTAGGTTATTCTCTTTTGATCCTGGTAGGACTTATTTCAACAGTGCTGCTCCTGGCGTTAAGTAAGAAATAATACACAACAGAAGATGTTGTTATGCTATATGTACATACACTGTGTTGGGGGGCACAGGGCAGAACTTCACAGAAGCAGTGGCTACTATAGTAAAACTGACTCTCAACTGCTAGTTTCCATTTTTGCTTCCATCTCTTTCCGTGAATCAGATACCAAAATTGCAAATATTAAGGTAAGGAGGTTAAAATATAAATAGAAAAATATGTACTTACCCTATCTTTGCTCAACTAACTTCACTTTCTATGGAAATGGGATCAAAAGATGGGTACAGATAGACCAAGGGAGGTATACAAAGCAACATTGGGATGGTATTGGTCAGTATGATAGGCTGTTGTCTCAGCCTGACCACTATCTAGTTTTTTGTAGGCTTCAGAGCCAAGAAGAGTTTTTATGAAGTGATTTTTGTTTTACTTCCCATGGCCCAAGTAGTATTTTCAAACATGTATAACTATTAAATAAAAACGGGTTTGTTTTTTTTCCAAACCTAACCAAGGCATTACACTTCAGTGAGGCTAGTTCCATGCTATGTTTGAAACATCAAAGTCTGGCTTAAAAATAGCTATCTCATGGGGGTTCATTGTGGGGAGAAACTTAGTGTTCAGAATAGGAAATAGGGTTTGGGGGCTTTTCTGTACAACAAAAGAAAGAGAAACACAGTTGATTCAAATTTCCCTTAACCCTCCCAAAAATAATCTTCTTTGGGCAAAACTTTAAGCATGGAAAATGTCTCAAGAATTTTTCAGAAATTTATGAGCACATGATACTGGATTTATAACTGAAACTGTTTTGCACAAATTACTATAGTGGTTGTTACTGGATCAAGATTTTTTGGGGATTATTACACAGGTTCAGGGTAGAACTTGTTTATATACTTTTATTGAAGCTTTATAGCAAAGCTATAGTATCCATACTATATGGACTAGATGACCTCTCGAGGTCCCTTCCAGTCCTATGATTCTACCATTCTATATTTTAAAGAGAGGTTATATGTCTTGTGGGGTACTTTTTAACACATCTGTGTTTTTGTAAGAGATTTTATGAAATGTTAATGTATTCATAGTTTAACATAGCAAAATGAATGAACTCTGTTCACATTTTATTATTCATTTGTTCATTAGAAGTTTTATTTTGCATGAAATACTTTTCTTAATGGAAGACTAATCTCATACATTTTTACCTGCATAATTATATTTAATATAAGTATGTATGTGAATGTTAATAGTTTTCATTCACAATTCGAGCTTTTTCATTAATTTTATTAACTTAACTCCAACACACTTAAATGTGTGTTTTATTATATGTTTCTGCTCATACGATCTGATAATTTGGATAGTTAGATGTCCTTTCTACATATGCTATGACAAATAAGCAGATGGACTAATAGGATGATCAAGCTTTGTCCAACCAAATTGGCAGAGTCGAGGCTTGGGAGTGGGATTTTCTCATGCCTTGCAGACAGCAAAGAGAGCTAGTAGTTCTGTAGAGGGGGAAAGAAAGACAAGAATTTGCTTTTGTTATGAGCCTCCTTCTTCTTTCTGTTATGAGGGATTTCTATCTGCACCATTATTCAGATGATGCCAACTGGCAAAATTATCAGCCAGGAATAGAGTAGACTTTGTTCCAACACAGAGCTGGGCAGGCCAAAGTTAGAGGTTGTAAGCACCCACTACAGTGACAGCAGATATATAGTTTCCCTTTCAGGCCTGGGAGCTGCTTCTTAGGACAGTTTGCATGATGGAGATTGTATATGCATTTTTGAAACATGCACCACAGTCCTTCAGAAGTATTAAATGAAGGATCCAGTCTACCTTTACATGAATAGTCCCTTTTGATTAATGCAAGAGTTGCAGTCAGACCCTAAAACTCTGTCCTTTTCTGTTGCTGCCATCCTCCTCTGTTAGATTGCAATTGAAATATTTAAATAACTTTGCTTTTTCATTAAAGTGGAATGGCATTTACTACTGATTTTAAATCAATAATTGCAGTAAATACAGTGTCATGTGACCTAAAAGTCTTAATTTTAAAGTCCTGAATATTTTTAATGAATAGATCATCTCTTTTCAAAAACAAAAAAACCTGTCTTTTGTTTGCAGTTGGTTGGCATCCCTGCTGGAAAGAGCACTTTTAAATGTGTTTCTGACTACTTTGGTGATGTTTATACAAAGCCAACAAACTGAGTTTGGAAACTTTTTTTAAAAAAGATTGATTAGTAAAGGGATTTGAAGTTCAGTTTTACATTTAGGTAGAGTTCTTACAGTGTTTCTTCTTTTTAGCTAAAGACACGTCTAATAAGAAAGAAACAGCAAATGTAAGTTCAAGCATTTTTACTGAAAGCCTCTAAGCAGTATACTGAAAAATGGCCCGCTTTCTCACATTTCATTAGTCCTGTTTGCTTTCATTTCATTACCTCAGGAGGGTGAGGCAGGGAAAGCAGAGATGATTGTGCGTCGAAGAGGAAGAAAGCCCAGATGTTCTGTGATTCCATCAGAGGAAACTGGTAAGACATGAAATTGTGCTGCTCTTAACAGACTGAAGAGTTTATTGTGCTTAGGTGTACATAAAATTGTAACAAGATCAACTTTATTATGTTTTCCTTTCATTGGGGAAAAAATCATTGGGTTACAGCTAGTGTAAATATTATGTAAATTGATGTAATCTCCTGTCAGAATTGGTACATCCCAGATGCTTCTATAAACCCCGATGAATTTTGTATGAATTCTGGCTGTGAACTGCAAAAGTAAACTATTGAGAATGTGTGTTTTGAGAGATTAAGTCAAACAAGTGTGAATTAAGTGTTGAAGGATGAAGGAAACGGAAAATTACTTATTCTACTACAAGTCCCATTTTAAATGCCTTTTCTAAACTAAGTGTCTTTTGAAGGGCCTTTCATGAAATTATAACACATGTAAAATTTTTCATGGACAGAAATACTGGAGCCAGAAAGAAAACGTCGGAAGTTGGCATCTGCTGCTGAAGAGGAAACAAAAGAACAGGAGGAAGACGAAGATGATGATGAAGATGATGATGATGATGATGAAGATGATGAAACGCATTCTGGAGCCACAACTAGATCAGCCACGAGATTAGAGGCTCAAAAGTAATATTCAGCTAGCTAGTATTTTTAAAAGACATTGCCTCCAATGTTCTATGACACACACACAGTTAACTAACCTCTCTTTTTAAAAATAAGAGTCTGATATTGAAAAATCTGTCAGCCCTACAAAACAGGACAGTAACATTAGTGTTAAAAATCCCAGCTCCTCAACAGGTTGACCTACAAAGTGCAACTCCAAGGTTGCCTCTATTCTACACAACCTATGTCACCATTGCTATGCCAGCATCGCCCCCAGCATAGACACAGCCTACACTGACTGTTTTTTCTGTTGCTGTAGTAACATCGCCTCCCCAAACACCATTAGTTATGTTAACAGATGCACTCTTCCATCCACATAGTTGCATGTACACTGGCAATTCACACTCTGACCAATGTAGCTATGCCAATATAATTTTTCCATGTAGACCAAGCACAAAGCAATGGCTTTCTTTGCAATTGAACTCTTAGTATTTTGTGCCATCCTCCACTCACTCTGGAAGTTGACATGCTTTTCACTTCTCACAGGAATGAAACTGGCAGGGAGAATGATGGGAGTGGTAAAGCATGTTTACCAGTAACTGGAACAAAGATGATGTTGGGTTGCATGTATTAAGAGCTGAGATTTTAATATTTTAAAGTTTATCTTTTCAGCTACAACACTTAAAGTTGTGTGTGCGTGGTGTGGGGACTTATCCCTTATAAATATTGTACCTCATGTCATCATAACGTAAGCTCTGGTATCATCTCTAGCCCTTGCAGATGTCCTGAAGTTGACATTAGTTTAGTCCTCTCAAATTTTCATGGTATCTAGTGACCTTTTGCTTAATGAAGTCAGAGACTCTGAATCACAGTGCCTGGCTTTTTTCTGTCATGTGCTGTCATATTACTCAATGGTAGTCAAGTTAAGAAAATGCAATAGAGGAGAGAATATTAGTTCCTATCAGATATAACTACTATCTAAAAACTACATGTTCAACCACCATAAGATGTAAAGCCCTACCCCTTCTAGAGGAGAGCAGCTAGACATGTGCTGATTCACATGCATAATGGCTGCATCCCATCTGTTTGTTACATCTTGGATTTCTGATAAGGAATTGGTTCTAGCAATGAGTGAGCTGTTGCCTTTTGGACTGGCACCCATGCAGTATGTGTCCCTGAGATGTTTAGTGGTCATAGAAGGATCTGTTCTTGCCAACATTAGGGTGCTGCAGTTAATAAGTTCATAGATCTAAAATCCCCTTTTATCCTTGTGTAATAATGTAGTGTATAGGTATACTGATAAACATGGCTCATCTAAAAGCTTTAATTCACCCTTAAAAAAGTGAATCATGAAGTGAAAAAAGGACATCATGGAGGTGACAAGAAGAATTTACCTGAGTCAGCAAATTTCTGCAAGGACCATGCTATGGATGTTGAACTTGATGGCTACTATAGTGGTCATAATACCACACACACCCCAGTGTATTCTTAAACTAGCTGCTTCCAAGATACTGTGTGTTGTGGCAGTGCAAAGAAAATTTTCAGTATGGAAAGGCCTGCCAAACTACTCCAATCCAAATTGTAGTAACCCTGTTCTTGGGATAAGGAGTCCAAATAAAGGGAATGGTACTTGGTCTCTCCAGAAGTCCAACTTTATATAAAAGTCCTGCAGATGCGGTCATGTCCAAAATTGGAGTATTCCAAAAGGTAGTTCTGATTCAAGCAGACAATTACAGTCTATTATTACATCAGCAAACTCGGATGGACAGTCTCTCTTCTCAAGAATCAAGAAGACCTGAAGATTCCTAAAAGACACTTATTTGTATCAGGCATGTAAGAACTAATTCCAGGCCCTTCTTCATAGCCCTCCTGATAGGGATTTCTCCCAAGTTTGGAGCCAAGAGAATCTGGGTGATCTAGCAGGCAAACAAGAGGCCTCTAACTCCGTTCCATGCCATTTTTCTTTTGTATTTTCTTTTGTACTTCGAGAACATGAGAAGAAAAGGAGACAGCACCACAATTGTCAACTGCCATTTCTCTTCTAAGAATTATAGGAAAAAATGAGGACACAGCACCAATCTGCAGTGCTAAAGCAAGAAGTTTTCATTCTAGTGACCCCTTGAGATTAGAGAGAAATCTTATTTCTTGATGCCAAAAGTTAAATGGTACCAAGAGTACTGCCCGAGAGACCAACCTCAGTCTCTGTCAGTGCTGATGGATGATCTGGTGCATTCTAGGGGCTGTTCTCAGTGCAGTGAAACAAAAGTTCATTTCTAGTCTTTCTTATGTTGATGCTGAGCATAGGATTCCCATGGAACCATAGAATCAGATGTCAGGATCTTCTGAGTTAGTCAAGCCCAATCTTGGTTCCATTTTCAGTGACAATGTACTTTGACACCACCATCTTCATTGGGATTCTAGTAATCACTATCTTGGCTTCATTTCTGAGGACATCTAATTTTTACCTTTAGGGGACTCAACTGGTGCTCAGACCACACCTTTAACAGCGGTATTCTCTGGCCCTCAAGATCTTGTATGCAGAACAAAAGAACAGTCATACAATTGTTTGTCTGTGAATCCCCCAAGAGGAGTTATCTATACTGCCAACATCAACACACCCAAGACCAGATACTTGCTTGTAACTAAGATTCTTCAGGTGTTTGCTCGTGTCCATTCCACATTAGGTGTGTGCACACTGTGTCCACCATTGCCAGAGATTTTCCCTCAGTGGTATCCATTGGGCCAGCTCCAGTGCCTTCTGGAGCCACGTACTCATGCACTGGTATAAGGGGCACCGCCGGCCACTCATCTTCTCAGTTTTCCTTCTTACCGCCCATGACATTGCTGGAACTATCTCTCTTGCTTCAGCAAGGCTTCTTCCCTGGGGATTTTGATCTCTGATTCCTAGTTGTTGTTTTAAACATAGCTTTAGTGTATATAGAAATTGTAGTTTAGAGGTAGTGTAAATAGCGTAGCTAGGGACTAACTATCATCGAGGGGCTTTGTTCGTCCTATTGGCGGGGTATGTCCCAGTCCCCAGGCTTCAAACCTTGTGCCTCCTGCAGCAAACCTATGCCCATGAGCGACCCACACTCAAGTTCTTTGAAGTGCTTGGGAGAAACTCACATGGGGGAAAAGTGCCTGATTTGTCAGAACTTTAGACCCCGCACTAAAAAGGACAGAGAAATAAGACTCAAGGTTATCCTAATGGAAGCTACTCTCAGACCAGCCTCAGAGCAAAGCTGCTCCGATTCTGCACAGAGTACTTCGGCTTCTATGCGAAGCGCTCTGCTGGCACTGTGCTCTTCCCCACACCGTTCACCATCTCCCAGTGCAAAGGAAGAAGCACAAAAAGCAGCGCACTGACAGCGGGTGCTCGCCAGTGCAGAAAAAGGACAAGCATGGGGAAGGCAGCACAGTGCGACCTGCGCCATGGTCACCGAAGGAGAACTCTTCGTCTGAGTTGGAAGGGGAACCCCATGTACAGCCTAAGGGCTTGTCTACACTACCCGCCGGATCGGCGGGCAGTGATTGATCCAGCAGGGATTGATTTATCGCGTCTAGTATAGACGCAGTAAATAGACCACTGAGCGCTCTCCCAGACTCCGGTACTGCATCAGAACGAGCAGCACAAGCAGAGTCGACAGGAGAGCGTAAGCTGCTGACTTACCGCAGTGAAGACACCGCAATAAGTAGATATAAATATATTGACTTCAGCTACTCTGTTCAAGTAGCTGAAGTTGCATATCTTAGATTGACGCCCACGGGGTAGTGTAGACAAGCCCTAAGAGTCACCCCCCCCATACCCTGTGCATAATTTAATATTAAAGATAAGCACAACAAGAATAAAGGACAAATCTCAATTCTGGATTTCTTAAGATGTATTCTTCTTTACTCCCAAACTTGCAGATGTCATTTTGCATTGACAGTATTGAGCCACTTGTGGCAAATGCCATATAGTTTAATTTCCTGTACTTATTACATATGCATGCTGAATATGATTTGATTATTTTGCTGTATTCATTCATCATTTTTATAGAAAGTTTTCTGTTAACGTTTCAGAAAGCAGCCAAGCAAACCAACCACCCGTGCTGCTTCTAAAGGAAACAGCCCAAGTCCAGTTTCTCCTAAAAAACAGCAAAATTCAGCAGCGAAAAAGAGGTCGCCTAGTGAAGCAAAAGTTAGCAAGTCTCCTCCATTGGCACAGTAAGTATGAAAATGGAGGCATCTTTTACTGTTTGTTTTGGATGTCATTAAATGGATCCTTTTTTCTGCATCTTTAATTTACTACAGCACTGAACTGCAAAGCAAAAAGAAAAGTGGTTTTTGCCTTTCTCTGATATCCCAAAACTGTTTCAAAGGACTCTTCCCCATTTTTTTTCCTGTGTATTCTTTTACATTTGAAATATCAGGTCTTTACTTCCCATTCTGTGCTGGAGGATCTTGGAAAGTACTTGAGAGCCTGAGCAACAGTGTCACACAAGGCTTTAATCTGAGCTGCAATTCTTTCTGGAATGGAGAAGATGCTGGGGCCAGGACAACTGCAATTTAGGTTTCAGTAGCATGTGACGTAATCAGGTTCTCCAAAGATATTCCCTCTTTCTGTCTGACGAACTTAGAAAGGGAGCCTTTGAGATTCCTAATATTTCAAGTTTTAAAAAATAGCACTGGAAGGGGAGGGAAGGAAAGCATTTTTTCCCTTTTTAAGTTTGAGGCTATCTCTGTGTATGATACGGGAGCAATAAAGGGCACAAATAATTATTTACCTCTACAGAAACCCGCTACGGTATTGTTTACCTCTACAGTATTCCTCCATCCAATGTGTGGCATTGGGAGCACGTACGCTGCTTAAATAACTTGCAGCAATAGTGGCAAGCACATATTGGATACTGACAGTTAGAGGCTGCATTTCAGTTTATATTAAGTACTTTGTGATGGCCAGTAGTTCAGACTGTGGTCATGTGTGGTTAGGGCTAGGGCATGATTGGCCTACACGTGCATGCACAAAGGGGAGTGGGTAAGGTGCCTTCCCATTATGCCCTTTTCTGCACAAGAGACACGAGTCAGTTGCTGTTCTTTTACTGTCTTGAGTGAAGGAACTTGAACCCTGCTTATGTCCTCCTGGGGCACAAGCCACGCCCGCCCCCGCCCCCCCCAAACAATGGGGAAGAGGTGGTGGAACCATGTCCCTTTCTATCTTCTCTGCAGCAGCCAGTAGAACTGGCTGGCTATTGAGGGTGAGTATATGTAGCATCCTTCTAAGGTCTGGTGAAGTGGGGTATACTCCCCCTACATGCTGTGCAACTGAGGGAGGTGGTGTACACTGGGGAATTGAGACAGTATCTCCTGGCATTTCCCCTTGGGATGGAGGAATGTGACTCTAAGTGTGCCTAAAACCCCTTTGAAAATATAAACTATTATAAAAATTCTAAGCATAATTAATAATTGTTACAACTTCTAGGTTAAAGATGCAGGCTAGCAAGCGTAAAAGGGAAGCCAGCCCACCAGCGGTACGCAGAAAAGGGCAGCCTAAAGTGGACGAAACGCCATTAAAGAAAACAAAGCGATAATTGTTACCATCTGATAATATTCATGGAAAAGTTGAAAGAAAAGAGAGTGGTCTCTGCTTCTGTGTTTTTGTTTTGTTGTGTAAAAGCAAAGGGATTTGCATGTGCTCGTTTCTGAGCTCTAAGTTAATAGATGCAGAACTTAAGTTACATTTTAAACAATTTTATAAACTATTGTTTATACAGAATATTATACAGATTAAAAAAATAAGTTTACTTTGTATCTGAAAGGAAAACAAAGTAATTACAGATTTTAACACTGACTCAGAAAGTTGGGATTTCCCAATGTGACATGCTAATGCAGATGCTTCCACTCCACCAGGCACCAAGGGCCTACTAATATTCTTTGTATATAAACTTGTAAAAATAGGTTGTATTTTACTCTGTGTATGAATCTAATCAATGATGAACACTTTATTTATTGTATGGAGGGGACTGGTCTGTAAACTTTAGTATATACCTTAGGTTTTATTAATGATTATTTTAAATTCTATGCAGCCATCAGTAGGAGTCTTTTTTTCAGGGCTGTCTAAAACCCGAAGTTCTCTGAAATATGCTCAGACAATTGGTAAAGTATTCTCTCGCATGTATTAAAGTAGATTAGCATAATAAAGGGGACTCTCTCTCTCTTTTCTGTTCACATTCATAACTATGTATAAAATAGGGAGTGTCATCTTTCCAGATTAACTTTCCATCTCTGAATTTTTGTACCAACCTCAAAGTAGTCAATAGTACTAGCTTAGGTTTACTCAGACCATTTCAGCCAAAGCTACTCTGAAGTACAACGAACTGCTATGTTTTATTTCACAACTTAACTGTTCTTTCAGTGTTTGTCTTTCAATGAGGAGGGACCCATAGAAGTGATATTTAACTTCAAATAACTATGGAGCTTCAGCATTTTATGTTACATTTTATACACAGGTATTAAAAAAGTAGAACTTGGTATTATTGCCAGAATCTTTTTTTAATGTATATTAATACTCCCGTAAGAGCAAATGTTCAAGTTAAGTTTTACAGTTAAGCTTTTCTTAAGATCAAATTTGTCTCTTGCAATGATATGATGAGTTGCCAAATAATCTGAGATTATTTTAAAATGTTTTGTTCATATTCTTGTTTTATAATTAAAATTAGCATTCTGTTTTGTTTTTTTACTCGTTATTGTAAGGCGCATATTTGTCAGATATTCTACTTGATTTCTTACTGAGATTTTATATATAAATTATAAAATGTTTCCCAAAACCTGAGTTGCAATATTTGTTATACCTTTAAATTCCTTACTTGTGTCACTGTATTTGTTTGTATTGTATTTACAATTGACTTGGATGGACTTACTCACATGAGTAATGGTTTGCATAATCAGTCCCTTTTTATAAAGCCCCTGTATCACGCCATCTAGGTATCATAGATTTACTACAAAAATAATTTGGACAGCTCATTAAGTGAATCCATGTCCTGAAATTAAAGAACTCCTCCAGTGAACTGATTATGTTATTCAGACTTCCCAAATATCCTTAAACTTTTTAAGGTCTGTCTTAGGCCCCAGTTCAGCAAAGCATCGAAGCACATGCTTAAGTTGTACTGAAGCCAATGAGACTTAAACACCTGTTGAAAGTTAAGCACATGCTTGAGTGCTTTGCTGACTAGAGATTGATTCACTGACTGCAGAATGAGGGCCATAGTGCCTTAAAGACTGATGCAGTGATGCTCTGGCACAGTAACAGAGGAAGCAAGCTCCAAAGGCAAGAGTACCCTCTGCCAGCTCTGGCAAGACAAATTCCTAGTGGGGCTGAAGGGAATTTGCTGTGGAAGATCGTAATACCAATAAAAAGCTTCTAAATTCATACTTGGAACCCCTAATTGCCCTCAGTTTAGAACATTCAGGCCTTGTCTCCATTAGCAGTTTTAACAATCCCTACATTCCAAAGGGTTGTCAATAAAAGATCACTTGAAGCTGCCATTTCAACAATCCCACGTGAACTGGCGGAGCAGCAGCTGGTGAAACCTGCTGTCTCTGTATAGCAGGATCCGACACGGGAGGAAGCAGCATAGATCACGTAGGTGATGCACAAAGCATCTAGAACGAAGTTCGTCGCTGCCACTGCAGTGTCTGAAAAAGCAGAACCTCCTCAGTTGCCGCTTTTCATGCCAGCAGCTTCTCCGGTAAGAACATATTTTCTTAGTGTGTGGGTTATTTTAAATAGCCCGTGAGATCCACGCCCATATGAAGATGTACACTTAATCCCATGTGGTGTGTGTTCAGAATTTTGTTTGACCAGTCTGAATGCCCCCATGCTCTCCTGACTTCCCTCAGAATTTCCCATAAACGTAATAAGAAGCTAGCCCGGAAGGCAAATGCCTCAAGCATCTAAGCTGGTCATGACTGTATCAACAAGTGCCCACTTGGGTGTGGGTGTCCACATAAAGACTTGTACTTTTCAGACCACTAATACTTCAATAAGCTTTACACTCTTGCTACATTGATCTCCATCACTGAGGTCTGCATTAAGAAAAGACAACTTTACTCCCAAGCCATCTCATCTGTCCTTTGTTTCTGGAAGCAAACTGCTGGGCTCTCTACTTTCTCCGGACCACTTCATTAGTCACAGTCTTGAGTCCAGGACATATTGTATGGCGTGTTGTCTTCCTTCCAACACATGGCTTCGGCTGCATTGACTTCAGTGGAGTAATACCCACTTATACCAGCAGGAGTGAATTTGGCTGGTAGCTTTTAATTCTCTTCCTATCAGAGAGTATGTCTCCACTTTGGGTTTTTTCAATGCACATGTCTTTAAGTGAACAGACTGGGTCAGACAATGGTCCATCTATCCTATCTTTTGGCAGTGGCTGGTGCCAGATGCTTCAGTGGGAGTGAACGGAGGAGGGCTATTTATTGATCCATCCCGTCATCCAATCCTAGCTTCTAGCAGTCAGAGGTTTAAGTATGGGGTTACATCCCTGACATCTTGGCTAATAGTCATTGATGGAGCTCTCCTCCATGAACTTTATCTAATTCTTTTTTGAACCAAGTTGCCAAGAGTATAATTTTATATAATTTTTAAGAGTATATAATGATTTTATAGACTATATAATGATATATAATTTTTATAAGTATATAATTTTTAAGAGTATATAATGATTTTATAGACTATCTTCTCTCTTAAATCTTCCTTTCCAAGCTGAACGGTCCCAGTCTTTTTAATCTCTCCTCATATGGAAGCTCTTCCACACCCCTAATCATTTTTGTTGTCCTCTGCACCTTTTCCAATTCTGATATCTCTTTTGAAATGGGACAAACAGAACTGCTTAGTAGTCAAGGTGTGGGCATGCCATGGATTTATACAGTACATTGTGATATTTCGTCATCTTATCTATCCCTTTGCTAATGGTTCCTAACACTGTTAGCTTTTTTGACTGCTGCTACACATTGAGCAGATGTTTTCAGAGAACTATCCAGGAGGACTCCAAGATCTTTCTGGAGCGGTAACAGCTAATTTAGACCATTTTCTGTGTATAATTGGGATAATGTTTTCCAGTGCGCATTACTTTGCATTAATCAAGATTGAATTTTATCTGACATTTTGTTGCTCAGTTGCCCAGTTTTGAGCCATCCCTTTGTAACTTTTTGCAGTCTGCTTTGGCCTTAACTATCGTGAGCATTTTATATTATCTGCAAACTTTTTCATAAGTGATCTGGAAAAAGTGGTAAATGTTGAACAGTACAGGTGCCAGTACAGATCCTTGGGGAACCTCGCTATTTACCTCTCTCCATTGTGAAAGCTGACTATTCCTATCCTTTGTTTCCTGTCTTTTAACCAGCTACTGATCCATGAGAGAACCTTCCCTCTTATCCCATGTCTCCTTACTTTGCTTAAGAGCCTTTGGTGAGGGGCCTTGTCAAAGGCTTTCTGAAAATCTAAGTGCATCATTATCCCTTGACTCTCCCTTGTGCACAATTGTTGGCTTTCCTGAAGCATTCTAATTAGGGCTGTCAAGTGATTAAAAAAATGAATTGCACTGTTAATAGTAGAATACCATTTATTTAAATATTTTTTGATTTCTACATTTTCAAATACATTGATTTCAATTACAACTCAGAATACAAAGTCTACAGTGCTCACTTTATATTTGTTTGATTACAAATATTTGCACTGTAAAAAAAATAGTATTTTCAATTCACCTAATAGAAGTACTGTAATGCAATCTCTTTAGCATGAAAGTTGAACTTACAAATGTCAAATTTATGTACCAAAAAATAACTGCATTCAAAACCAAAACAATGTAAGACTTTAGAGCAGGGGTGGGCAAACTACAGCCCGCAAGCTAGGGATTGCCCCCTGTGGTGCCACAGGCCCCACGCTGCTCTCAGAAGCAGCCGGCACCATGTCCCTGGGGCCCAGGGGGCAGAGGGCTCCATGCGTTGCCCTCGCCTCCAGGCACCACGTGCCCCTCCTAGCTCCTATTGCCCGGGAACAGGGAACTGCAGCCAATGGGAGTTTCAGGGGAGGTACCTGGAGGTGTGGCAAGGGAAGCGCACAGAGCCCTGTCTCCTCCCCACCCCAGGGGCCATGCACCCCAACTCCCTGCCCTAAGCCCCCTGCCACACCTTGCACCCCTCCTGCACCCCAACTCCCTGCCCTGAGCTTCTTCCTGCAGTCCACACCTCAACCCCCTTCCCTAAGCCCCCTCATGCACCCCTCCTCTGCGCCCATCCCTTGCCCTGAGCCTGTTCCTGCACACCGCACCCCACCCACCTGCCCTGGCCCTGCATACAGTTTCCCCACCCAGATGTGGCCCTTGGCCCAAAAAGTTTGCCCACCCCTGCTTTAGAGCCTACAAGTCCACTCAGTCCTACTTCAGCCAATCGCTCAGACAAACAAGCCCAGTTATATTTGCAGGAGAAAATGCTGCCCGTTTCTTGTTTACAATGGCACCTGAAAGTGAGAACGGGCATTCGCATGGCACTGTTGTAACCAGCATCACAAGATATTTACATGCCAGATGAGCTAGATTCATATGTCTTCATGCTTCAACCACCCTTCCAGAGGACATGCATCCGTGCTGATGACTGGTTCTGCTCAATAACAATCCAAAGCAGCGTGGACCGATGCATGTTCATTTTCATCATCTAAGTCAGATACCACCAGCCGAAGGTTGATTTTCTTTTTGGTGGTTCGGGTTCTGTAGTTTCCTCATCAGAGTTTTGCTCTTTTCAGATTTTGGAAGGCACTTCAGATTCTTAAACCTTGGGGTGAGTGCTGTAGCTATTTTTAGAAATCTCACATTGGTACCTTCATTGCATTTTGTCAAATCTGTAGTGAGTGTTCGTAAATCAAATGTGCTGGGTCATCATCCAAGACTGGTATAACATGAAAGATATGGCAGAATGTGGGTAAAATGGAGCAGGGGACATACAATTCTCCCCCAAGGAGTTTAGTCACAAATTTAATTATTACTTTTTTCACAATCATCATCACCATGGAAGCATGTATCTGGAATGGTAGCTGAAACATGAAGGGGTATATGAATGTTTACCATATCTAGCACATAAATACCTTGCAACGCCGGCTAGAAAAGTGCCATGCAAACGCCTGTTCTCACTTTCAGGTAACATTGTAAACAAGAATCAGGCGGCAGCATCTCCCATAAATGTAAACAAATGTGTTTTAGCAATTGGCTGAACAAGAAGTAGGACTGAGTGGACTTGTAAGCTCTGAAGTTTTACATTGTTTTGTTTTTGAGTGCAGTTATGTAACAAAAAAAATCTACATTTGTAAGGTACACTTTCACAATAAAGAGATTGCACTACAGTACTTGTATGAGGTGAATTGAAAAATACTATTTGTTGTATTTATCATTTTTACAATGCAAATATTTGTAATAAAGAAAGTAAGCACTGTACACTTTGTATTCTGTGTTGTAATAGAAATCAATATATTTGAAAATGTAGAAAAACATCCAAAAATATTTAATACATTTCAGTTGGTATTCTATTGTTTAACAGTGTGATTAATTATGATTGATTTTTTTTTTCGTTAATTGCATGAGTTAACTGTGATTAATCATCAACCCTAATTCTAATAGACTGGTGAGGCAAGATTTCCCTTTACAAAAGCCTTGTTGATTCCTCCCCATCATATCTGATAATGTGATGATTCTGTTCTGTAGCTTCAACATAGACATAGTTTGACTGCTGTATTAGGGGGCACATGTTGAAACCGGTTTCACTGGCTCTCCCCCCACCTGGAGTGGTACCTGGACTGCTGGTGCCTGGGGGTGTGGGGGGAGAGGGAGGACGGGCAGGCTTAACAGGGGAGCCCCTGCTGCTCCTGCAGTGACCTGAGCATGGGAGTTGTGGCACTCTGGCGCCTCCTGGTGCTGCTATGGCAGCCTTCCTGCTGGAGCTCGCCACTATCCCCTGCCCCCATTGAGCTCCCAGCTGTTTCCTGCCCCTATCCCCTTCTCTTCCCCTGCCATATCCCATCCCCTACCCCCCCACCCCACCTATTTCCACCATTTCCTGCCCCTCTTTCCCTGCCCCCCCCCATGGGCATTCACCATTGTACAGGAAACAGGACGGTGGCCATGCAGGGCGCCAGTAGACGGTGACAACAACAGGCACTAGGACCTGGTGGGAGGTGCCATCCAGCTGCAGAGGCCACCATCAGCAGGAGAAGCAGCCCTGTCCTGACAGGGACCGAATGAGACGGAAATGTGCTGGGGGGGAGGCGCAGGATGGAAAGGACAGAGCCCTCCGACAGGCCCAGCAGAGCAGCTCAGCACTAGCAGAAATCAGGGGTGGACATTGACCTGTGACCCCAAGTGCATCCTGCCATACCTTTCCTCTGTTTGGGGGCAGGGGGAACAATGCCCCACTGCACCTATGAGCTGCACCCATGAGCTTCAACCAATTGCCCAGTACTGAAATTAGATCCTGTAATTGCCAGGATCACCTTTGGAATTTTTTTTAAAAATTGGTGTCACATTGGCTCTCCACCAGCCATCTCATAGAGAGGCTGATTTAAGCAATAGATTACATACTACACACAGTAGTTCTACAATTGCATATTTGAGTTCCTTCAGAACTCTTGGGTGAATACCGTCTGGTCCTGGTGACTTCTTATGGTTTAATTTAGAGGTTTTGGAACAAAGTGCCTCTATTGACATCTCAATCTGGGACAGTTCCTCAGATTTGTCCCCTAAAAAGAATGGCTCAGGTTTGGGAATCTCCCTCAATCCTCTGCAGTGTGAATACTAATGCAAAGAATTCATTTAGCTTCTCTGCAACAGCCTTTTCTTCCTTGAGTGCTCCTGTAGCACCTTGATCATTCAGTGGCCTCACTGACTGTTTGGCAGGCTTCCTGCTTCTGATGGACTTAAAAAAAATTGCTGTTTAGTTTGTGTTTCTTCTGCTAATTGCTCTTCACATTCTTTTTTGGCCAGAGCCTAATTATACTTTTACACTTGACTTACCAGAATTTATGTTCCTTTATATTTTCCTCAGCAGGATTTAGCTTCCAGTTTTTAAAAGATGTCTTTTTTGTCTTTAACTGCGTCTTTTACTCTGTTAGGCCATGGTGGCATTTTTTCTTTGGTGGTCTTATTGCTTTTTTAAATTATTATTTGGGGTATGCATGGTGTTTTTAAAACATTTCCATGCAGTTTGCAGCATTTCATTCTTGTGACTGTTCCTTTTTATTTCCATTTAACTACCCTCTTCATTTTTGTGTAGTTCTGCTTTTGGAAGTTCGATGCTACCGCGATGGGTTTACGTGGTATTTTCCCCCCTACACGGGTGTTAAATGTAATTACATTGTGATTGCTATTATCGAACGGCTCTGCTATATTCACCCCTTGGACCAAATCCTGGGCTCCACTTCAGACTTAATCAAGAATTGCCTCTCCCCTTGTGGGTTCCAGGACTAGCTGTTGCAAGAAGCAGTCATTAATGGTGTCTAGAAATTTTATTTCTGCATCCCATCCTGAGGTGACATGTAATCACAGTAAGCGCTTCTGCAGCTTCCATACTTCTGCTCTGTGCATCCATTCTAAGCTCTCCACAAATTTCTTTAGCATTGTTTTAGGGGGTGGACTTACTTTAATTGATTCTACACAGGCTACGGAGGCATTTCAGACAACTGCTGTAATGACAACCCCTCAGGCCTGTTTACAGTTCTTCAGCTATTCTGGCAGCTTGTACTTTAAATTCACAGGAAACATCCCTAGCAGCTAGCCTGAGTTTCTGCAGCTCCTTGAAGTCCTAGTGCTTGCCTCCTCTGAGGAGTCCTAGGGTGGCCTTGTACCATCTGTTCACTTGACACTCCATCCACTCCTATAACATTCTGATTTTTTTCCCCCAGTTCTAGCCACACACAGATTCACCCTTGAAACAACTTAACTAAAGGAGGAGATGGATTTCCCATCACTTTAAGTCTTTAAATCAAAATTAGGGGTAACATTTTCAAAAGCTTTTAAGTGATTTTGGAGCCTAAGTCACTTTTTAAAAAGTGATTTAGACACTTAGGAGCCAATGAGTCTTGGCTTTAGAAAAATTTACCTTAGTTGGCTTTCTAAAAGATAAGCTCTAGCTCAGTTCACATTGGCAACCCTTGATTAGGGGGTCAAATATTTTGTGATCCCCTTACAGTTACCCTTCAAGGTCAAGAATTTTCTGTCAGCATCTCAAAACACCCACACATTATATAGACTTTTATCCTTGTTACTGTAAATGTAAGAGTAAGGATGGGGGCAGGGGTTCAGGGAGCAAGATTTCCTTTGCTTTACATTGTAATACACATTTTAAACAGCTCATAACCTACCAGTTGAGTAACATTGCTCTAGCTCCATCAGAGGTTATAGGCTTGATGCAGGAATTACTGGGTGAAATAATCTCTGATCTCCTGCATAGCTCCTATGTTATGCAGGAGATCAGACATCATCATCATAATGGTCCTTACCGGCCTGAACAGAATTTTAGATTTTTAAACATCTAGCAAATCCCAGTCCCTGCCCAAGGAGCTTACAATCTACAAGACAAGCTATAATAGGCAGATATGACAAACAAATGCCCAAGTGGGGATTGGGAGAGACAGAATAACAAAAACAATAGATAGGTAGATAGGATGTATTCTTAGCCAGTCTGGGGCAGGGATTGTAACTCACCCCCAGGCTTGCTATCATCAGATTGCATGCATATGCACTTTCTGTGATTACACATGCAGTTGTCATCCTCCAAATTTGGCTCTTCCAGGTGAGCTGAAATACTTCATTTTAAAAAAATACATAAAAAAATCTGTTAGAGAGCCCAAATCTCCAACCTGTGTAACCCTTCTGCCAGGTACAGTCGACAGCAGTATTTAGGGGTTCCTCTTAGCAGTACAAAGCAGCACCAGCGCCAGCCAACACCACCCTGGGCACCTCTAAGAGACAGTACTTCCCCACTCACAAGCACCAAGGCTGTGTATTACCAAAGGGAAAGGAGCCAGCATGAATTTGGGAAAACACCACCAGCACGATTCAAAGTCATGGAACCGTCAGCAAACACCCAATCCACAGAAAACTGGGCCATGTCCTTTGCCTCAGTTTCCCACTTTGCAGTGTGAAAGTCCAGTGAACAAATAGCCCTTTGACACACCACTTCCCTTTCCCGCACCCCACTCGCAGCTGGTTGGCCTTGGTCAGCGTCAGACCCAGAGTTTAGAGGTGTGTTCCGAGGGGTTCACACCCCACCCTGAAAAGGGGCAGGGAGCAACAAGCAACGAGGCTCCCCTGCTGCCACTATCTCTGCTGCCACTATCTCTGCTGCCCCTGGCCTCTTGCTGGTGCTGTTATCTCGGTCGCCACTGGCTGCCCAGTGCCACCTTTGCTGCTTCTGCAATACTGTGTTCTGAGGTTCCTCCATTTAGTCCAGCTATCAGTGATTTCACTGGGTAGTGGAACTTCTCTGACGCTCCCTCTTCACTGTAACACTGTCCCCACACCACGTCGAACCCTTAGCTCACAGACCTGCTCATCAGCGAATTTAGCTCGAGTAATCACGGAAAGGAAACAAGGGGGCTCAGTTAAGTCTCATCAGTTCTATCTTTAAACACAGGAAAGGGAAGGGTTAAATAGTAGTTCTTCAGACACACTCCACAGCTTCTGAAAGAAACATCTCCGCCCACCTTACTTTCACCAGGATTTGGCTTCCCTACCCCCAGCTCAGCAAGTGCAATTCCATTTAGGGTGACCCCCTCAATCAGGGCATGGCAAGTACAATTCTGCTCCCCTTTACTCGTACAATAAGGATAACAAATTTCATTACCCCTGCCCTCAGTACTAAAGAGGATTATAACCCAAACCCAGCCAAAACTGAACATTTTGGAAAGGCAGTTCCGTCCGCTGGACACCTGGGCAGAGCAGGTGGGCCCCTGCAAATACTGTCTGCTCCTCTTTCCCCCAGTTCATCACTAGAAGTCAGGGGAGAGCGCATTCAGAGCTGCTTACACATACATAACAAGTCAATACATTTTTCAATAGGGCACTGTATGGCTTTTTACCAGCCTTGAGTCAGGTTCAGAGCTGTGTGCTCCCCTTGTAAAAGCTGATGACATCACTAGAGTCCTGAGGGGCTGGGGCTTCTAATACACTAAGGAACAGCATTTATACATGACTCCAGCTAAACCAAGTCCAAAGTGCGGTTCTTACCTGGTACAGCCCAGCCGTAGGAATGGCGGCCAAACTGAATTAGAACCACATTTTAAGACGTTTTAACACTTGTTTTTAACATAATTTGGCCCCTTCCACATTGGCTGGCCACACCATGGGAGGAACTGGTTTAGCTTGTACCATAGTAAATTCAATTTCTAAAAACACTGTGCAGGCCAGCTTATCACAGCGAGGGCTCATCATCAATCAGTGCGTGGAGCTGCAGCCCTCCTCTTGCTTCAGGTGTTAGGGATCTAATCAAGCATAGCAGGGGAATGGCAAATGTATTGCTTTTACTGCCAGTTGAGTAATGTAACTCTTTAATAATGGTTCAGTGCTGAAAGACCAGCATCTATTTTTCTAGATTTTTATTGTGACGGTCACATACATTATGCAATAATTTCTCTTTAAATGTCAAAGTTTATTAAAGTGAATGAAGAAGAAGAAATACAGGAAAGGGAAAATGGGTAACAATCACAGTCATAATAATCTGTCACCATTTCTAGTGAATAAACTTAAAGATGTCAAAATCAAGTACTTGTTTCTTGTTCAAAGCCCAAAGCAAGCAGAGATCTGGAATGTGGTTTTCTTTTGAGACAATGATAGTCTCACTCTATTCTTTTAATATAAATAAAAGCTGAGAATTGCTTTATAACGGGTTTAACTCTATTCTGCAAGGATTCCTCAGACTAAGGAAACAGGTAATGTAAGGCCATCTTTTAAAAAAAAAAATCCATTGAACTAGTGATAAAAATTCTTTCAACTGAATTTGAACTTAGCACTCTCTTCTGCCCCAAGTCTTGTATACGTATGAAACACACTTTACTAAGGCTGAATCAAAGTAAAGCGAGGATCTTGCATTCCTGGATACTGTGGAGAAGAGCCAGTGTTGCAATGGAGAGGCAAGGACCTACAGAGAAAGCAGAAGAGAGGGGCCTCTGAGGGTGGTCCAGCAGTGGTGGCTCACCACAACCATTAGGGCCTAGATAAGGGATTTGTAAACACTACCACTTCATGCTTTTTAATCTGGTAGGCCCGGTTGCCTCCCTGTTTGGCCTGCCTCATGCACTTTTTCCTGCTTCTTGTGCTTCAATTTATTGTGGTCTTCTAGGGTTGTCTAAGATCCCATTCCATAATATTTAACTTGGTAGCACACTACAGAAAAATTCATATACAAGGGGAAACAGAGGAAAGCCAGGGCCAGTCCTCATCCCCACAAATCCTCAGTTCCTGTGCCTGCTAGACCCACTGATCGCCAGCATTGGCCCCCCAGATAGATTTGTAGAAATAAGTTATATTGGCAATGGGTGCCCTGACAGCCAGGATATAGACCCACCGGTCAATGGGATCTGTGGTTAATCTACCACTGTTTGGATGTGTTCTGAAATGTAAAGGGACTCAGGCACTGACTCCATGGGTGCTCCGGGGCTGGAGCACTCACGGGGAAAAATTTGTGGGTGCTCTGCACCCACCGGCAGCGAACGTGGCATGCTCAGGGGAGGAGGCAGGGAAGAGGCGGGGCTGGGGCGGGGATTTGTTGAAGGAGTCGGAATAGGGGCAGGGAAGGGGCAGAGACTTTGGGAAAGGGCTTGGAATGGGAGCGGGGCCTCATGGAAGGAGTGGAGTGAGGACGGGGCTGGGGGCAGAAGGGGGTTGAGCACCCAGGGGAAAAAGAGGGGAAGTCGGCGCCTATGAAGGGACTCCAGAGAATTTCTCTGTAGTCCTGGAGACCAGTTTGAAGCTGATCTTGGCAGCCCTGCTCAAGACAGCTGGAATCCCTGACATGGTAGGAAGTGAAGGCATCAAGGACTGGTTGAACTGGAGATGTGAATCTTCCCGGGCACTAAGTGAAGTGGATTGAAATAGTCAAATAAAAATGTTACATTCCAATCCAGAGCAATTAAACTGGAAGTTACAGGCTGGGTGGTTTAAGCAGTGTTCTTTAATGCTTGCTCTTATGCTGAAGTGAAGGACAACGATTATTTGAAAAGAGACTGATGTTACTTACCTTACAGGAAGAGTTTATGAAGGTTCCAAACTGATCCAACTGTATGTGTGTGTGTGCACAAGCCTGGATCCTTTAACCACAAATGTCCAGTGGGACTTCATCTGTGCCCTGCACCTCCTTGTATCCCCTAAAGCAAGAGTATAAAGCACAGAGCCACACTAATCACCACTCAGTTCCTTCACTAGTGCAGAAAATCCAGGAAAGGACTCCATGTAGGTGAGGAAGGAAGGCTGGTCTGGGAGCCAGGTGGACAAAGGCATTTCGCAGACCTCCAGTTACTATGAAGTAAGTAGCCTCTCTTTCTCCTTTGAGAACTTGTTTGCCTATACTCTGCATTAACTCCTCATTGGTAACAGAACACTGGACATTTCATGTTCACATTGGTAGCAAACAAGTCTGATGAAGGAACTCCCCATTTTAGGAATACTTGCATAAGAATGTAACACAAGAATGGTCATACTGGGATGGGCCAATGGTCCAGCTAGCCCAGTATCCTGTCTTAGACAGCAGCCAGTGCCAGATGCTTCACAGAAAATGAAGAGAACAGGGCAATTTCAAGTGATCCATCCCCAGTTGTCCAGTCTCAGCTTCTGGCAATTGGAGGTTTAGGGAGACCCAGAGCTTGGGGGTTGCATTTATGATCATCTTGACTAATAGCCATTGAGGAACCTATCCTCCATGAACTTATCTAATTTTTTTTAAACACAGTTATCTTTTGGACTTCACAACATCTCCTGGCAATAAGTTCCACAGGTTAACTGTGCATTGTGTGAAAAAATACTTCCTTATGTTTGGTTTAAACCTCCTGCCTAGTAATTTCATCAGGTGACCCCTGGTTCTTGTGATGTGTAAAAGATTAAATAGCACTTCCCTGTTCACTTTCTCCACACCAGTCATGATTTTATAGACCTCTACCATGTCCCCACTCTTAGTTGTCTCTTTTCTAAGATGACCAGTCCCAGTCTTTTTAATCTCTCCTTGTAAGGAAGCTGTTCCATACCCTTCATCATTTTTGTTGCCCTTCTCTGCACGTTTTCAATTCTAATATATCTTTTTTGAGATGAGGTGACCAGAACTGCACACCGTATTCAAGGCATGGGTATACCATGGATTTATACAGTGGCATTATATTTTCTGTCTTCTTATCTCTTTCCTAATGGTTCCTACCATTCTGTAAGCTTTTTTGACTGCCACTGTACTGCCACTGAGTGGATGTTTTCAGAGCATTATCCATGACAGCTCCAAGATCTCTTGCTCTAGCTAATTTAAATCCTATCATTTTGTATGTACAGTTAGGATTATGTTTTCCAAGGTGCATTACTTTGTACTTATCTAAGCTGAATTTCATTAGCCATTGTGTTGTTTAGTCACCCCATTTTGTGAGACTTGTTTGTAACTCTTCAGTGTCAGTTTTGGAATTAACTATCTTGAGTAATTTTGTATCATCATCTGTAAATATTGCCACCTCATTGTTCAGGTCATTTATGAGTATGTTGAACAGAACAGGTCCCAGTACAGAAGACTGGGGAATCCCACTATTTATCTCTGTCCACTGGGAAAACTGACCATTTATTCTGGCCCTTTGTTTCCTACCTTTTCACCAGTTGATGTAAAGACCCCATTATTGAACCCAGGCCCACTGGCAGCATCCTTAGATGCTGTGCCACAGTTATACACTGCTGCCCCGACCAACAGCCCTAGTGCTAAAGGCCTACAGATCCACAGCAGTGACACTCCAGCCCCTGACTGGGTGGACAGGCAGCACGGCATTGAGTACCTGGACTATAAAAAGGCCCCAACTGGAAGAGGAAACTGTATGAGCAACAAACCATTGCCTGCTGCCTAGACCACCTTGCCTTGTCACTTTGCTACATTGACACCATGCTGCCTCCCTTGACCCTGCCTTGTTTCCCTGCTGCCATGTCTGACCTCGCCTCCCCAACCCACTGACCCAGCCCTTTGAATTGGATCTTCCAGCTGCTGACCCCCGCAAGAACACTGACTTTTGCCCTGGGCTGCCTCTGAGATAGACTGATCTGTCAGCAACCCGACCATCCAGGCACACTTGACTACATGCTTTAGACTGTCTTCTAGCTCATCGGGCATTACAGTTACTGATCCATGAGAGAAGCTTCCCACTTATCCTATGACTGCCTACTTTACTTAAGAGCCTTTGGTGAGAGACCTTATCAATGGCTTTCTGAAAGTCCAAGTACACTATATCTATTGGATCATCCTTGTCCACATGCTTGTGGACACCCTCTGAGAATTCCAATAGATTGGTGAGGTATGATTTCCCTTTACAAAAGCTATGTTGACTCTTTCCGCAACATATCATGTTCACCTACTTGTCTGATAATTTTATTCTTTACTACAGTTTCAACCAACTTGCCTGGTACTGAAGTTAATCTTACTAGCCTGCAAATGTTATCTCTGAAACCATTTTTAAAAGTTGACGTCACATTAGCTATCCTCCAGTCATCTGGTACAGAGGCTGATTTAAGCAAGGGGTCATATACCGCAGTTAGTAACATAAGAACAGCCATACTGGGTCAGACTAAAGGTCCATCTAGCCCACTATCCTGTTTTCCAACAGTGGCCAACGCCAGGTGCCCCAGAGGGAATGAACAGAACAGGTTATCATCAAGTCATTCATCCCCTGTCACCCAATCTCAGCTTCTAGTAGTCCTGCAATTTCACATTTGAGTTCTTTCAGAACTCTTGGGTGAATACCATCTGGTCCTGGTGACTTCTTATAGTTTAATTTATCATTTTTTTTCCAAAGCCCATCTTCCCCCCACCCCCACCACACACACACACTGATACCTTGATCTGGGACAATTCCTCAGATTTGTCACCTAAAAGGAATGGCTCAGGTGTGGGAATCTCCCTCAAATTCTCTGCAGTAAAGATCAGTGTTGTGATAAATAAAGGGGGTTGCTCCCTTTTATGGACACCCAGCCAGCCAGTTAGCTACAAAATCCCTGTTAATAGCTATTCGCTAATTGCTTTACCTGTAAAGGGTTAAACAAGCCCTAGGTAAAACAAAGGGAGTGGGCACCTGACCAAAAGAGCTAATGGGAGGGCTAGAACTTTTTTGAATTGGGGAAAATACTTTCCCTTTCTCTGTTTGTTGTTGTTGTTCTCCAGACAGAGGGGACAGAGCAGGACAGGGCTGGAGTTATGCTTTAAAAGCTTTAAAACCAGGTATGAAAAAGCATCAAATCATACCTCAAACCTACTTATCTGAAACCCCAGATATGTAAGTAAATCAGGGAATATCTAGGAAGACGTGATTAGGGTTATTTCTTATTGGCTTGTGTACTCCTCTGTGCTAACCCCAGATTTTTTATTTTTTTTTTTTTTGCTTGTAACCTTTAAGCTGAACCTCAAGAGAGCTATCTTGATGCTTAATTTTTGTAATTGTTTTTAAGATCTAGCAAAAAGCCTACGTTCCAGATATATTTTTTCTTTCTTTTTGTTTTTAGTAAAATTTACCTTTTTAAAGAACAGGAGTGTTGGTTTTTTTTTGTGTCCTAAGAGGTTTGTGCAGATGTTGTTTAATTAGCTGGTGGCAACAGCTGATTTCCTTTGTTTTTCTCCCTCAGCTCTTCCCTGGAGGGGGCAGGGAAAGGACTTGAGGGTACCCCACAGGAAGGGATTCTCAAGTGCGCCTTTCTGGATTCTCTAAAAAAGGGGGGTTATTTGCACTTGGGTGGTGGCAGCATCTATCCATCCAAGGTCAGAGAAAAACTGTAACCTTGGGAGTTTAATACCAGCCTGGAGTGGCCAGTATTGATTTTTAGAATCCTTGCGGGCCTCCACCTTCTGCACTCAAAGTGCCAGCGTGCGGATTCAGCCTTGACGAATGTAAATAATTCATTTAGCTTCTCCGCAATGGCCTTGTCTTCCTTGAGTGCTCCCGTAGCACCTCAATCATTCAGTGGCCCCACTGACTGTTTGGCAGGCTGCCTGCTTCTGATGGACTTAAAAAAAATTGCTGTTTAGTTTTTGTGTCCTTAGCTAGCTGCTCTTTCATTATTTTATTTTTTTGCCTGCCTGATCATACTTTTACAATTGACTTGCCAAAGTTTATACTTTTCATTTTCCTAGCTAGGATTAAACTTCCAGTTTTTTTGAAGGATGCCTCTTTGCCTCTAACTGCCTCTTTTACTCTATTATTTAACCAGGGTGGCATTTTTGGTCCTCTAACTGTTTTTTTTCTTGTAGTTTGGGTATACATTTAGTCTCAGCCTTTATTATAGTGTTTTTAAATGATATCCATGCAGTTTGCAGGCATTTCACTCTTGGGACTATTCCTTTTCATTTCCATTTAACTACCCTCCTCATTTTTTCATTTTTGTGTAGTTCCCCGTTTTGAAGTTAATGCTACTGTGGTGGGTTTCTTTGGCATTTTTCACTCTATGGGGATGTTAAATTTAATTACATTATTGTTGCTATTACTGTATCTAGATTTCTAATAATTAAATCCCCCATTACTATTACCTAGTTCTTCCTAGAAACTGGGATTCATGCCCCAGGAGCAAGTATTCTCAGTGTGAGAGGATACAATGACATCACCTGGAAGGAGGGTCCCAACTACAGGATTGTTTCCCTTTGCTCCAGCTTGATCTTCTCCTTCCCTGAGACTTTCATCCTCCTCAACAGCACAAAGGCTGTCTGACTGGAGGTGAGACTGCTCTATTGGGTCCCTGAAAGTCTCCGTGTACCTCTCTATCTCCCTTAGGTCCGCCAGTTCAGTGACTTTGGTCTCAAGAGCCCATATGGTCTCTCTCTGAAGGCCATGAGTTGTTCACTACAATTACCTGCTTGGTGGGCAGGTGATAGAAGTGCTGCATTCAGCACAATAAACTGGATAACCCCTTGTCAAGGTTCCTTCCCCACTCTGAATGCTAGGGTACAGATGTGGGGACCTGCATGAAAACCTCCTAAGCTTACTTTTACCAGCTTAGGTTAAAAGTTCCCCAAGGTACAAACTATTTTACCTTTTCCCCTTGGACTTTAGCTGCCACCACCAAACGTCTAACCAGGTTTATTTTATTAGGAAAGAGCCTGTCTGGAAATGTCTTTCCCCCCAAAACCCTCACCAAAACCTTACACCCCCCTTCCTGGGGAATGTTTGATAAAAATCCTCACCAATTTGCATAGGTGACCACAGACCCAAACCCTTGGATCTTAAGAACAATGAAAAAAGCATTCAGTTTCTTAAAAGAAGAATTTTAAACAGAAGAAAAAGTAAAAAAGAATCACCTCTAAAATCAGGATGGTAAATACCTTACAGGGTAATTAGATTCAAAACATAGAGAATCCCTCTAGGCAAAACCTTAAGTTACAAAAAGACACAAAAACAGGAATATCCATTCCATTCAGCACAGCTTATTTTCTCAGCCATTTAAAGAAATCATAATCTAACACATATCTAACTAGATTACTTACTAAATTCTAAGACTCCATTCCTGTTCTGTCCCTGGCAAAAGCATCACACAGACAGACCCAGACCCTTTGTTTCTCCCCCCGTCCAGCTTTGAAAGTATCTTGTCTCCTCATTGATCATTGTGGTCAGGTGCCAGCGAGGTTATCCTAGCTTCTTAACCCTTTACAGGTGAAAGGGTTTTTCCTCTGGCCAGGAGGGATTTAAAAGGTGTTTACCCTTCCCTTTATATTTATGACACCCCTACTCTGCGGCTGGACTACTGCCTGCATTATTTTTACTCTTGAAGGGTTTTTTGTGTGTTTGTTTGCTTGTTTTGGGGGAAGGGGTGTTATTGGCCTAAGTTTTTAGAGTATGTTTGTTATATGTATCTGCCCCATACTCCCCTTTTAAACTGCCTTGCAAAACTCCCCTGTTTGCTGCTCCTATTCGCTACCTCCTCTGGTCACGTAGGAGCTGGCTTTTTAAAAATCTATTTTCCCTGAGTTAATCTTGCTTGTCAAGAGATCCTTAAGGTTTTAGAGATCAAAGGATAGCAGGCTAGAGCCTCATTAGTAAGATCTCAGAGTATGTCTACACAGCAAAGAAAAACCTGGAGGTGAAGAACGTGTAACACACTGTAACCAGATCCTGGATCTTTTGGATAATTTCTTGCCATCAGTATGCACTTACAAGGGGTAGCCACTGGTGGATCTTGGACTCTTTTGTTGTTATTGTCTGTGTATTTATTACTGAATATGAATATTAAAGATGATGCAAAACTGAATCTGAGGTGATTACAAGACTGACCAGAATACTTAGCATCTTTCATACAAAAATCTGAAATCCCCTTACAAACATTAATTAAACTTCATAACACCTTGTGAGATAGGCAAGTCCAGTATTAATTTACTTGTTTTACTTACAGGTAAAATAAGGTAAAGACCAGTTAAATTATTATGCCATGGGAAAAACTCCCGTCGGCTTTAATTACATAACTAACTGTCATAGGAGAAAGACGTATTCTCCTTCAGAATATAGAAGACAAATATAAAAGAAAGATGAAGGTGAGCCATTAATTGATTGTAGCAATAGAAACAAAGAGGAAAGAAGACTGACTTCAGTGGGAGTTTTGCCTAACTAAAGACTGTAGCATCATCAGACTAACAAGAACATTTTTGATAGCATAAGAGCCTTGCATAGGACAAATGAATTTCCTTTAATGCAGTGGGGATACATTAAAATTTGAAAGCCTTAATAAATGATATGGAGGAGGTGTTGCCCAGTGGGTACAGTAGATACTGGAAGCCATTCCATTCTTGACGGTCACATACTTGATGTATGACTTTGGACAAGTCTTTTAATAGCATTGGCCTGCTAAACCCAGGGTTGTGAGTTCAATCCTTGAAGGGGCCATTTAGGGATCAGGGGGCAATAATTGGGGATTGGTCCTGCTTTGAGCAGGGGGTTGGACTAGATGACCTCCTGAGGTCCCTTCCAACCCTGAGATTCTATGATTCTAATCTGTCAGTGCCTCAGTTGCTCTACTGTTAAAATGGGAATAATTATACAAACCCTTCTTTAAAGCATCTTGAGACCTACAGATGGAAAGTTAAGTCCAGAAGCAAAGTCTTGTAATATATTATTTCATAAAAGGGCTATAAAGCTTAATTACTATTTACAAGGGGCTCCCAGATCTTCGGATAAGCATGCTATGTTGTTATTATTAACAATTATAGCCAAACTTCTGAAAGATTTACAGAGGGTAACAGAGAAATATGTCAGAAGATACATCAATTCATTCCAGTACTAGGGGCAATACGTGAGGGGAAAAGGCTGACTAGAATGAGAGTTTTGCCTGAACATGTAATGAAGAATTGGGCCCTTAGTGAGTCAATATCTCATTGAGTTTCAGTAACACTGTATAAGTAGCGGAAGTAAACGTGCATCTCTATTTTTTCCTGGGAGTTATTCAGATAATTTTAACGAAGTATTTTCTTTGTCTCCTTTTCATGGGCAGGGGGAGGGGTGCATTAAGGGAGATTAACTGTGAAGCCATTTGCAAAGTGCTGACATTGTGGGTTTTTTCAGTATTTTGCATGCCAGGATTCCACTTTTTACTCCAAAGATGAGGTTACAACATGAGTTTTAGTTTGTTTCCAGGAGCAGCGGCTATGAGCATTTAAATGGGGCCAGATAGAGTCACCCTGCAACTACTAGCAAGATTCAGACATTACTTTCAGTTTGGTTGTAAACTTCTATAGGAATGTTTGCATTTGTGTCTTCCAGTCTTAAAGGAACATAGCCTTTTCTCCATATAAGGAAAAGGAGAAGAGAAGCAGATTACAGTCCTACTATTAAAACCTACTAACGCTAATTTGGTAAGTATATTTTCAGCGGTTGATAAGTTTAAAATTTCTAATTTTTAATATTAAATTTGTGTTTCAAGTTTAATATTAAAAAGGAAAATACTTGCTTTGTTTAAATGTAATTCTAAAAATCATTAGAATCTTTCTATTAATATTAAGGAGCCTTTCCTGCAACCACTGAAGTAAATAAAACATACCACTGACAACAATGGCAGGAGCATAGGGTTCTTGCTTTTTTAAAAGCAATTTGAGCATGTTGGTACTGCAACCATTAATCATGCAAGAAGACCCACTAATACACAAGTAAGAAATCTTTGTTGTAACTTACTTAAATAATATACATACTACAATCACCATGCATTTCAATGTGAGATTCATCTGGAAACATGATTTTCTTATAAAATGTAATCCTATCCTATTCAGAAGAGGCTGACCTGATGGTTTCTTGTGAAATTAGTTTTCTGTCCAGAACCCTTTACTGCAGAACCTTAAAGGAACACAGTCATAATAAAAATTATGTACTACTAGGTCAGTGGCTCTCAACCTTTCCAGGCTCCTCTACCCCTTTCAGGACTCTGATTTGTCTTGTGTACCCCCCAAGTTTCACCTCACTTAAGAACAACTTGCTTACAAAATCAGACATAAAAATACAAAAGTGTCATAGCCCACTATTACTGAAAAATTGCTTACGTTCTCATTTTTACTATTAATTATAACAATAAATCAATTGGAATATAAATATTGTACTTACATTTCAGTGTATAGTATATAGAACAGTATAAACAAGTCACTGTCGTATGAAATTTTAGTTTCTACGGACTTTGCTAGTGCTTTTTACGTAGCCTTTTGTAAAACTAGACAAATGTCTAGGTGAGTTGATGTACTTCCTGGAAGGCCTCTATGTACCCCTAAGGATTTGTGTATCCCTTGAAAAGAATCACTGTACTAGATCATCCCCTCCACTCAGGTTTCAGAGTAACAGCCATGTTAGTCTGTATTCGCAAAAAGAAAAGGAGTACTTGTGGCATCTTAGAGACTAACCCTCCACTCAGAGTCAGAAGTGGCCTTTCGTCCCCAAGCCCCATGGAAGACCTTCCATGAGGCTCGGTAGGGATCCATACGTATACAATCAGAAGGCGGTAAACTGGGAGTAGGGTTTGGGAGACAGCTGCTCTTCAGGGGAAATCTCACCTCAAATTAACGATCCCTGGGCAGAATTACTTAGGGACTGTCCCCCTCCATGCTTTGGAACCACCACGGATGAAGGGAGAGTACTTGGCAGCACATCTCAGTTGCAACTGTGCTTCCATACGGACTGGGAAAGGAAGCCAGTGGAGAAGCACAAGCATTCACTGAGGATGTTCCTGGCCTCTGGAATTCCTGAGATCTGCATGGGTCTTGGGAAACCCACTGGGTTTGGGGGAACAAATCCCCAACCGGTTCCCCAGGTGGCCAAACCATACCTCCCCAAAGGAGCAATGCCAGGGAAACTCTACAAGGTTTCCTGTCCCTATACTGTTTATTTCCAGGTAAAGGATGATGTAGGTCCATTGTAAAACATTATCTGTGAGACTCATAGCACCTTACCGTTTTTAAACAGAATAATGTTAAACATCTAATTTGCTTTTCCTCCATTTATGCAATCTATTTGTGTATGTATTTATTTCCTTTGCATTTCACTTACCTTGGACAGCGAAAACAAGCAGGTCATTTCTGTTTGGGTTTCCAATGCCTCAGGGGATTATTTGTTTAAAAAGAAAAAAAAATATTTACATTTTAAAGCCATTTACACAACTGTATTAATAGGAAGGACCCCAGGCTAAAAGAAGTAGGCCCTGTGCAAGTATGTAGTAAAAGACATTTAAGGCAGCAGCTGAAAATGGGCTAGGAGCCTGGACATGAACCTATACACAGGTTTCTGATTAGTGGGTAAAGACTTTTAGCTACTCAGTGGATTCCAGACTGCTTCCCATGCTATGTAATAATTATGAGTAGTATTATTTTCCCCATTCCACTATGGGTGCTTTCATGTGACCCTCTCTAACGCAGGGCTAGTTAGTGCTCCTCAAATGCAGGCATGTTGGATAAATCCGGCTCACTTTACGCAAGTATCCCCATCGAAGTTAAGGAATGCTTAAGTGATGAAGGTGAGAAACAATTGACCAGATAGTTTTATGCCTTACTTATGTCACATTTCAGGAAGTATGCACTTTGATCATTCTCCAGCTCATACCATTTTGTCTCCCTGAGATGGCTTGTAGGCCATCATTCTGAGTCTGAGCCTACTTTCTCTTCTGTCCTAGAGGAAAGACTCCCAGCTTAAGAAAGGAGCAATTCATCTGAAATAAGGACACTTCTAACTACTCAGTAGGCAGTTTAAAGGAAAAATACCTGGTTTCTCCCAGGTCTCTGATATAACTCAAGTTTGGACCCAGCAGATTACACTAGTTCATTCTGAGCCCTATCCTGTTACCTTTACTCACACTGGTCATCTTTACTCTCTCACACCAGTTTCTACTGAATTCATCATCTAAATTTTCCAAAACTTGTTTTTAAAACTTACATTAAAAATATATCAGCACTGCACCAACTAACAGGCACGTCCTTCAGAGCATAGATTTTGTTGCCGAATGCTAGACTGCTGCGGTGTTCCTAAACTATTTTTCTGTTTAATTAATAATCAGGATCCAGATTGTTTTCAGACGAGTTACTTAAGGGAGCAGCAACACAGCCATGAGAGAGTGAGGTACTGATACAGAACTGCCTCTAGGTGGCGCACACCGTCTATTTGTAGTTGTAGACCTGTCTACAATTGTGTTTTTACGGTTCTTAATATTTAAGATCTACTATCCGAAAGCTATTTTTCCTCATATTTCTTGACGTGATCTGAGAAGACAGAGAACAAAAACTGTAGGGAAAAATAGACGATCGTTTCGCTTAAATTAATATGTAAAAGTTTCTGATACAGGAGATAAAGAGATGGAGCCGTAAAAATTAAGCCCAAATAGAAGAATACAAAATAATTTCGTGTGAAGAACTAACAGGCAGATCTAAAGCATCACACTTTTAAAATAGATATATAATATACACAAAGATTTGCTCTCTGCAAGTCAGCTATAAAAAATGGCAACTCAAACAAAATACTTGTTTTCTATTTTTAACGGGAAATCAAGTCCTATAAAACACTTACTGATGGATTGAGGGAGATGTGGAAATTGTCACTTCCGGGACATTCGTATGTTACACTCTGACCTATCAATTAAACAACATTGTAAATCTTTCTTTATTGCGTACCTTTCTTCTACAGAGGAGATTTATATATATATTCTCTTTCTCTCTCAGATATGATCAGAGAGTAATTATTCGTAAGAGTCCTGGTCTTTTGGTGAATAATTCGATCGTGCGGTTGTAAATGGTGAGTTCAGGTTACTACTGGAAGCAATTTATCTCTGCAAAACAATAAGACAATTTGTAAAGGAAAGCAGCAAATATGGTTAGATCTACAAGATTGTTTCTGTGCAGAATGCATGGCTCTGGGCGGGGGGGGTGGGGGGAAACATGTTATTTCTCGGTATCCAGAGGCATTTCACTGGACCATTAAAAAAACCTGACTTTTTAAAAAACGATTTTAGCAAACTATTAAGTCAGCCCTGCATCTGATAAGAAGGCTCGGGGCTGTTGATAATTAGAAGAGATTATTTGTAACGAATCATGACAAAATTTGTGGAGGGGGGAAATGGCCTTTTGCAAGTCAGAATACAAGCGATTTCTGGCACAGCCTTTCCAATCAGCTGCAGTGAATTTGTATTGCAGACAAGCGATCCTCTCTCTTCCTTCCCTCGCCAGCCGGATTAACTCTGGGTCTCCCTAACTTTGCTCTGGTGGGATGTCTGGTGCGGGGCAGGGGTACGCAGGGCTGCCTGGGAGACCCCCAAGTACAGACTCTCGCCCTGGGAATGCTCGGCTCTGAGTTCGGGCAGCGCGGAAGCCGGCAGCCTGGCGTTTGGGCCCCGGTGGCACTTGCGCTTACAGGTCACAAATTAGCCTCTGGATGGCAGAGCAAACAAACCGAGCGGCTCCGCGGCGCTGGGCGTCCTGCTGCCCGCTGGCTGGCCAAGCGACGGGCGGCGGCGGAGCTGCGCCTGCCGCTCAGCCCAGCGAGGAGCCCGGACCACCCAGTCGGTCCCGCCGCCGCCAGGCCTGGAGCAACCGGCCTGGCCCGGCCTCAGGCTCCCCGTACACTCCGTCTTCCTTCCCCCTGTTCTCCGGCGCTCGCTGCCCGACCTCCTCGCCCAGGGACTGTCCTCGGGGCCGGAGAGGGCACCGCCAGCGCTGGCGGGGCTCCGTGGGGGCAGCCTGGCGAAGAAGAATCGCAGCCCTTGCGAGCTAACCCCCCGGGGGGGGGGGAGGTCCAGCCGTGTAGACTCGAACGAAGGCGCGTAAATCGGAGCGGCGGCTCTAGGGACGCCCGGAGCCTGGCCTGGGAGCTCCGCCGTGCCGCCTCGCTCCGCACGCGGGCCCCCCGAAAGTGCCGGCCCTGCTCCCCGCGCGCGCCAGGAAACGCAGGGCCCCAGCACGCCGCTCTGCGCCCCGAAAGCGCACTCCCCCTCCCCGTCCAGGTCACCTACGCCAAGTGCCTGCATCTGTGACTCAGGGTGAGCCTCAAAACCCCCGGCGTGTGGGTGTCTCTCTCTCTTACACCCACGCGCATTTCTGCTTCCACGAATCCACCCCACACTCCCAGCCGCTGTTAATCGGCCCTGTTACTCCTAAAGCTGCTCCTGGCACGGCTAGTATAAACACACCGCACAGCACCCAGAAGCTGCTTGCATGTTTACGGATAGTCACCTAAAGGTGTCGAGGGCTGCATATTTCACACACACACTCCCTCATATACTTCCTATATGTCTGTTACACTCCGCATTTCCCCCACCCCCAGTTTCCTTCGCATATCTCTTGAGCATACCCATGCACCTAGACACTACGTGCCAGAACTGATAACTAGCCAGGAGTTCATGGGAAACACAAGAAGAAGAAGAAGGAGCCCAAATAACATTTAAACTGGCTTTATTTGTTCCCAAGCTTTAATCATACCCACATTCGTCATATCAAAGACGCTTTTGGGTTTCTTTCCTACGCAGGGCACACCAGGTATTTTTTGCCGGAAATACTGAAGTTTTAGGAAATATTTTGATGGAGAATCGTTCATAATCAATCGGTTTCTTGGTCGAGTGTAAAATGACGCTGCTGCAGACAACAAAATAAAAAATGCGGAAGGTTTAGATGGGTTTATAAAAGAGGCGAGTAAAATCGTGTGTATTTATTTCACGTTAAAAACCGCCAGTTAGGTAACGAAAAATCTTGATATGATCTTTCTCATTGTATTGGCCCTCATCACCAAGCCCAAAACTCAGAGCTGTAGCACTGAGATTATAGTTTTCATTTACTTTATTAATACTCCAGTCGGGATTTTTCGATATTTTATTAGAGCAACAATATTTTTAAAGGCGAAAATAAAACATGATACTAGAGACACATTTGTTGTATATGTTTAAATGAGTAACATTTAGAAACTAAGTGTTGGTTTCATAGTTTCCAAAATGTTCCTGTTATTTAGAGTTATTTTATTTCCGTCAAATAGCGATTTAGAAGTAAGAACAGCTTTTAATCGCAGTAACAAAAAAAAAGACTTTAAAAGTCCCATTAGATTAAGATAATCATTAATATAAAACCATCAAATTGTAAATAACTAAAATATAAAAAAAACAACACCCCGCCTTGGAAAATTGTTGAAGAAATTTTGATTGATCCCTATAAAGCAAGCAGCCCAAAGTCTGAAAGTTTTACTCCACAATATAAAGCTAAATAGCATACGCAGCTTTAATTCAAGGGCAGTTTTACAGTCCCTAACAGACTATGAAATAAATAATGTTAAAGACTCTTCCTAGAGAGCCGCATTTCAAAGGTTTCCTAATTTGGAACACTGTTTACGTTTCCATTGACTGTTTCAACTTTTAATTAAACCATATTTTAAAAGCGGGTCACTACATCGATTTCCTAATTTAACCAACACCTAGGAGGAGGGGAAAGCCCCCCGAAACTCTGAGAACTACTGATTCGGATTAAGTACATGGTTTTTCACAAGGAACCGGAGCATTTGTTTGGGGTGAAACCATAACATAGAAAGTCAGAGGATCGCGTACATTATAAATGGAAAACCGAGGCAATCCTTTGAGCCATCACGGGTTTAGAATGAAACGTTGAAGGGCTAATATAGTTCTGTAAACCCCTTAGGTTAGGGTACAGAAGGTCTATTCGTAGCGGGTAGATCGCGCTAGGCTTGAAGGGCGTCCGTGATACGGACAAGCAGCCCCCACCCCAGAGAGGAAGGGGTTAACTAGCCCACGTCCGACTCCCTTCAACTCGCCCAGTTCTGTCTGAAGATCAACAGCTTCCAGCTGTGGCGCGCCAATCAACGCCCACCCTGCGCGGAGCGCTGCCCAATGGGAAGGCTCGGGGTCGGGGCTGTCACTCATAGGTGAGGAATGACACCGGGGCTGGGAGAAAAAGGAGCAGGAAAGAGCAAAGGAACAGCTAGAGGCAGGAAAAAGTCCAGCGCCGCGCGGGACCCCGCTGCTGCTGCTGCCGCCGCCGCCGCTGGGGAGAAGGAGCGAGGGAGGCTCAGGGGCAGCCCCCAGGCCAGGCAGCCATCCAGGCTCTTATGGGAGGGCTGCATGGGAACGGCGTATTAAAGCGTCCCCAGCCCCGCACCGCCGCTCGCTCTCTCCGGGCCGGGGAGCAGGGGCTGCAGCCGGGGGCGGCGATGAAGTCTCCCAGTTGAAGGAGCGGGATCCGGGCGGAGACTGGATCTGGCGCCGGGGCCAGGGCGGGCGCTGGTGCACCAGGGCGCTTCGGCAGCAGCCCTCGCTTCTGTGTCTCTTTCCCCGCTCCCCCGCGCGGCCCCCCGGGGCAGATGGCTGTCCGCAGCGGTAACGCCTTGACGCCTTTCTCCATCCAGGCCATCCTCAACAAGAAGGAGGAGCGCGCTCAGCACTTGGCGGGGCGGCCGCCGCCGGCCACCCCCACCACGCCGGCTTGCTGCTGGAGGCTGTTCGGCGAGAGGGCGGGCGCGGCGGACGAGGCTTTGCTGCCGGCCCGGGCCTGCCCCCGGGCTGCTACGGCGGTGGCGGCGGGGAGGACGATGGGAGCCCCGGCGGGCTGGGATTCGGACTCGGCCCTCAGCGACGACCACGAGGGCGAGAGGCGCTCGGAGGAGGAGAGCACCGGGGTGCCGCAGGGGCCGCCCGGCAACAGCGCCCGCTCCAGAGAGGCCCCTGGTCGGGGGCGGCCTGCGCGGGAGGCTCAGCCCAGGGATCAGGAGGAAGAGCCCCCGGGCCTCAGTGACAGCGAGATGTCGGCCAGCGTTTCAGGTACGCTTGTGGGGGGAGAGGCCAGGGGCCGAGGAGGACCCCCCCAGTGGCAGGCGGGTGGAGCCCTGATGCCTCCCCGCCCCAGTGCCGGCCGCTGAGCTCCATGCGCCTTAGAGAGCGGGGACTCCCGCTCCCCTGGGGTTTGCGATCAGCCCTCTGAGACCCTGGACACCCGGTTCCCTGTGTGCCCAGGTGCCCCGGACACTGGCGATGCCCAGCACCCTGATGCTTGGCCCAGACTCTCTGCGCCCACCAGTCCCCAGCTCCTGACGGTGGCCGAGCCCTGGCGTGGCAGGGTCTGTGATTACTGCCGGGCCCGTCCCCAAGGACGAAGGAGAATCGGTCTGTCCAGAGCTCTCCCAAAGCGGGCGCTGGCTAGTGGTTGTAGCTCGGGCATCTCACAAGGAAGGAGAATCAGAATAGAGATTTTTTTTGGGGGGGGGGGGCAGAAGGACTCAGAGAAAGCCCGTAATAGAGAGGGACAGAGCCTGGGGGTGAATGGGACAGCTACATAGATCAGTCACAATAACCAGCCACCGGCCACCAGCTTTGTAATCTGGAACTGCTGGTCAGACAAGTTGTTACAAAGATTCACCTGACTTGACGTTGGAAGAAGTTTCCTTTGTGCTAAAGGAAATAGAACCTCACCGCGCTTTGCATTGGGGGGCAAGCTCCCTGCTGGCGGCTGGAGGCCTCCCTGTGAGAAGTGAACTGTTTTCTAGCTGCCCTTTTACTCCCACAGGCCTTGGGTCAGAGGCGCTTCGCCCCCCCCCCCCACCCCAGGGATTTATTTATGTTTTAAAAGAATGGGTCAGGCAATTGACGACAAAGAATAAGGATGGCAAAGGAGGGAGCCATCCCCTTGGCCCCCGGGTGCCAGACAAGTCCCGATGACAGAGGTGGGAGGGGCAGAACAGTGCAATGAAAGGAGAGAAATGCAAAACCACAGGGGAAAGCAAGCCTGCTCTCTCTGATGTGCTCCCAAAAGATAAGCCATCCCACAAATACTCCCTAATTACTGATCACTAGCTGCCCTGCAAGCGCTTGTTCCTTATGAATGAGATGTGTGCACAGCCGAGTGTGTGTGAAAGGGCCTAGGAGCCCCTGGAGCTCTGCCTCAGTGAGGGTGGGAGGAGCTGTGCCAGCCTGTGACACCCCCCCGCCCAGCCCCGAGCGAGGGCTATCTGAGCGGGGCTGTGGCATATCCTAACATGTTCCCCGGCTAGGGGGTGCCCTGGTCCCCTAAGACACCCCTGGCCTGGGGGATGCAGCTTGGCCCTCTTTCTGGCTGCGTCTTCTGCCACCCTCCCTGCGGGGATGAAATGAGACCTATAAAGCAAGCAGTCCAAAGTCTTGAACTGTGCCTGCATAAGGAGGGGTGCAGTGCGGCCTACCCCTGAGCTGTGCCTGGCTGGGTTTGGGGGTGCATTGGTGCCTCAACCCCGAGCCGTGCCTCGCTGGGTTTGTGTGACCTTCCCCGTGAACCTGGCCTGCTGGGGGCCTAGGCCTGCCCTCTGAGCGGTGCCTAGGAGGCCGCACTGCGGGGGTGACGATCTCCCCTCGCCCCACTGTCCCTGGGTTTGGGTCGCTGACCTGCTCTGCCGCAGCCTGCCCTGTCTCTGATCTCGGCTGTTGCTCTCCCCCGCAGATCGCAGCCCGCCGGAGGAGGAGGACGGAGGCAGCAAGTGCGAGAAGCTGCTGGCCGGGGAGGAGGAGCAGGCGGCCCCCAAGCCGCGGAAGAAGCGCTCCCGGGCGGCCTTTTCCCACGCGCAGGTCTTCGAGCTGGAGCGCCGCTTCAACCACCAGCGCTACCTCTCGGGCCCGGAGCGAGCCGACCTGGCCGCCTCGCTCAAGCTCACCGAGACCCAGGTGAAGATCTGGTTCCAGAACCGCCGCTACAAGACCAAGCGGCGCCAGATGGCCGCGGACCTGCTGGCCTCGGCCCCGGCCGCCAAGAAAGTGGCGGTGAAAGTGCTGGTGCGGGACGATCAGAGACAGTATCACCCGGGGGAGATGCTGAGGCCGCCCTCGCTGCTGTCCCTGCAGCCTTCCTACTATTACCCCTACTACTGCCTGCCCGGGTGGGCCCTGTCCACCTGCTCCGCAGCCGCGGGGACTCCATGAGACTGACCAGCCTCAGCCCTCTCCGATCCAAAGCAACCCCGAGCCCCAGCTGCAGGACTGTATGCACCGGACAGTATTTATTATTATTATTATTTTTATTTTATTTGATTATTTTTATTATTGTTATTTGGGTAAATTCCCCCTCCCCCTCCTTTCCACGTTGTGACTTTTGCAAACTCCCCCTCCCCCCACCCCCCACCTCCCCAAGCCGAGGACTCTTCTAATTCGGCACGACTCGTTCATGGTATCCATGTTGTCACTCTATTCCGTGTAGACTTGCTTGTTTGTTTTTGTTTTGCTGATATTGTTGCTCCGGATTGATAGAGACCCGAATCTGGTGTGAGAGAAAGGAAAAAGAAACCTAGATCAGAACAGGAGATCAAGGACTCCCCCCATGGACTGAAAGGAAGATTATTTTTCTGTTTGTTGGTCTTCCAAATCGTTGCAAACCGTGTGTGCCTTGTATGGTGCTGAATGTAAGGAACCTCTTTCAAATCCCCCCTTCTCTTGTTGCCCGTGTTATTCCTGTTCTTCATGGTCCATGGCAAAGGACAGATGTGTCACAAAAGGGTGAGCCCTGTATCAAAAAGCCAGACCTCTTTTCTCCCTCGGATCTTTCCTTGGTGGGGGTTGGGGGAGGGAGAAGTAACGCGTTTTTAGCACTTTCCAGTTGTACTAAAGTTATTATTATTTTTATATTCAATGTGAATATTTCTAGTCAGGCTTTTTAAAAATGGAGTTAATGGGGAAAATTAGTACCATTCAGTGCCTTTTCTTTTTCTGTCTTTAAATTCGTCAGCAAACCTATCCTGTGGGTTTGTGATCTACTTCAGTAATATAACAGTCTCTTTCTTACAAGGTAATTCGTGGCTTTTTCCTCTTTTACTGGCACTGTGCACTCAACTAGATTATTTACTTTAAATGAATTGTGAATGTTTGTAAGCTATCCGCTGTACTTTTTTAATTTATAAACTTTAGTTTAACACATAGTTACGTCCATCGTGTCCTTTCTGCGTTTTACATAGAATTCTAAATACGCACAGATATTGTTCGTTTAGAAAGTATCTTCTCTCCTCTCCCACACTGCAGTACTGTCGTCCCTTATTGATCCACTACACAATGTTTCATTTCCCTAGCGGGAGACAGTTTAGATCAATACATTTTGGAGTGAATCTGCGGACCATTGACGTTAGAGGTATTGACCTATATCTGATCCAATATATTCAGAACGGCAATAGGTCTCCTTTCCTTCTGAGAAAGAGGTTTGAATATTTTATACTCTGTCTAGTTAACTTACATTTAGGATGCAGTGAAGTCAGAATACTCGCTATAATTATAGGCTAAAATATAAATTCCGAAATATTTGATTGGACGAGTACAATTCGATTTTTACACTGTACACCCCTTAAAGTGCAGTTTATCCAGAGGGTACGCTTTGCTTTAGAAAGGTCTTGAGGAGTAAGGGTTTTTGTGCACTGGATCGATTAACAATCCACAATCCGCTCTGGAGGAATGTGCGTGGGTGGGCAGCTTTCCTTTCTTTTATTTTTGATTATTATTTTGAAGGCTTTTTATTATGATTATTTATTATTGTATTGGGCAAGTCGTCGGCAGCCTATTTAATAATTTCAACCCACAAAATGGCAAAATCATTATTCCACTCTCTCATTCCTGTCTGCTGTGCTTACCTAATAACCCCATCACGCTGTGCATAGCCGGGGTCGACGCTTAAAGTTGCACAACTGGATCGGGTAGGCGGAGAATCGCCTTCCAAACTTCCAGTTCTTAATTAAACTACGAAATCCGTATAAAAATGAAATAGCCGCTTGGGGCAGCCTCCCTCCTTTGAACTGATCCCCTAAAAGTTCCTGAAGCAAATCTATAAACGATTACAAAATGCTGTGGCAGCATGATCCTACTGGTGTTTTATTTCCTCTGGAATTGTACACCAGGGGAAAATACTGGGGGAGAATTTGAGGCTTCGTGAGTTGTGTGTGTGCCGATGACTGTGTACTTTCCAGCTGAGGCTCACGGCTTTTTCGAGTATCACGCGTAAATTATGTCTAATAATTCCGTTCAAATTCCTATTCGTGTCCGGGACCGAATTCAAGAGATTTAGGCTTTCTTGTTTCGTGCAGTGAAGTCCTTTTCAGGGCGGAGACGCTTGGAGACGGGCATATGATAATGGGCGACGGCTGCCAAGATCTCATCACTTTTCCCTGCCCTCTTTTGTTACACTACTTTCCCTTCCAGGCTGATGACAGGGACTTTCGTATGATTCTCGCACAAAAGAATCGCTCGAAAGAACCGAAGTAGCGAAACCGATTTTGTAAGCAGACCTGAACGCAATTTAGTATATTTATGCCTCTGGACGTGTGCGTGACTTGAGCCATGTCCCAATGCTTTCTCCTCCCCCCTGAATCCCTAACACTACTTTGCTAACGAACCCTTTTTTTCTTGGTGGTTATTATGCGCCACAAAGGCTCCACAATTAAGCGTCTGATGTTGGGTTTATGTGCTCCCATCTATGGAATATGCCCCACCCACGGAATATACATAGGTCTGCATACTCCGAAATTCATCTTCCTGCTTTAAATTATTCAGGGAAGGCCAACCTCTCCTTTCCCTCTGCATGGCCGTGAACAGCTGGAATTCTCTAGCAGCGATTTCCTCGGTGGGAGGAGAGACCTGGAAATCCACCGCCCAACCCCAGCGGCTCCCCTGCGCTGAGGTATCTTTCGTAACCCCAGGGAGTAGTTTGCCTTGGCAAGTGGAGTTGGGGAGAGTTTTGTTCTTCCTTGTAAATATCAGTTTTCACGCGATCTAGTTTGTACGTTTCCCGTGGTCAATGTACAAATATTACTCCTGCAAGGAAAATGTTCAGAAACTCCAGCAGGGTCTGGCGGGGGGGAGGAGGGGGAGCGAATTGGGAACGAGGAGGTGGGGGTTGTTTTATTTCGATTATGTTGCGGGGGAGGGAAATGGAACGCAATTCCTTAGGCCTAAAGTATTTTCTCAGGCGAAGCTCCCATGAAAATGAATGGGACTTTTGGGTTACAAGTTCGAGGCCCCCCTCTGCCCCTTTAAAGTTCCCGATAACCCATCGATCCTCTCAACACACGTTTTAACATTTGTTTTCCGATTTTCTTTTCACGGTTGCAGCTTCTGCACGCAGGAAGGCGCAGGATCTTCTCTTACTAAAGCTAACTCAGACCGTCTCAACTGGTGTAAATTGTCAGAGCGCCATTGACTTCAAAGGAGTGATGATCATTTGCACCAGAGGAGGATCTGGCCCCAGCTCTTGGGTAGCGATTTGGAGGATGCGTTTGGGTTTCTAAGGTTTTTTGTAGTATATTAGGTTTTGGAGGGAGGGATACCTTAATGGTTTGAGCATTGGCCTGCTAAACCCAGGGTTGTGAGTTCAATCCTTGAGGGGGCCATTTAGGAATGGGGAAAAATTGGGGATTGGGCCTGCTTTGAGCAGGGGGTTGGAGTAGATGACCTCCTGAGGTCCCTTCCAACCCGAATATTCTATGATTCTGTGGGTTATGCTGAAGCTTTCTTTTGATTATAATTTAACGTGTTTTTAATGGATTTTTTTAATCCATATAGTGCTGTAGGAAAACGTAAAATGAAAGGAAAGTGTAGATTATGCGTCTCTGTAGTCATAACATTACACAGGGCGTTGCTTTTTGGGAGCTGTAACTATGCACATGTATGATAAAGAATCAAACTAGTTGTCTTTGAATTCATAACGCATAGTTTATGGTGCTTTTTACTAGAGGTAAACAATATCGAGGATGATCTATATGAAATTATTCTGACGTTTTGGCTTTTTTTTAACATCCAGCTATCGAATATTAAAAGACTAAAATTTCCTTCTCTTGTCTTTGATAAAACCTGTTTGAGAAACAGTACATGTGTTTTAAACCAGAAGAAAATGAAACTGATCATTCTTAAAATAACCCCCCCGCTTTTTAAAGTAATGATTTACACTTTACAATGTAGAAATAATTATCTGTTTTTTATTTTCCCTTAAAGGGAAAAATCCGCTGTAAATCCAGCGTAACTTCACTGAAGTAAATAGAATTATTCTGGATTTACACCGGTGTAACAGAGTAGGATATTGACACTAAAAATCAGCGCTTCATCTCAAAACATGCATTTCTTGTGGTCATCAACATTTCAGTGATTAAAACCCGATTAAGTTTATCTGAAAGAGGTGTCCTGGTTGAGATTTTTATATCAAAAGCGGGAAACCTTGCAAATCAGTCCAATAATTAGTGTGAATAAATATCCACCCACTCGTTGGCAGAAACGGTTTTTAAATATTAAAAAAAATAGTCAATTAGTAAAACGAGAAGCACCAACTAAAGAGAAGAGAATCCAAATTGTTGTATGATCTAATACTGTATTTATCTTTGTGTATCTTTCTATATGTATACATCCACATACATAAAAGGATATGTTTCCCTGTGTCCATAGAGATGCAGAAGCAATTAAAACAGAGATCAGTCTAGCCTAAAATGTCATAAGAAAAAAATACTGACAATTAAATCTCTCTGTTCAAAGGAGACTGGGGTTTCAACCACATTGTGTCCGGTTCTTCCACGTCGTTGTTACTCTGACCTCGACACGGTCCCGTTCCCCCCAGCCTCGCCCATCTCAGCGGCACTGGGCCTCTGCTTAATGGAGCGTTGAAAACCCAGTGGACAAGAGATCGCACCTGCCCTTGTTCCAAGGGAATCCACGTGAACTGTGATAAGGAATTTTTTTGGGAGCAAAGGTGATGAAAAGATTAATGGCGGTAACGTGGCCTCTGCAGCTCTATTGACGGGCGAACGGCTAAATACAAGGAGGGAATTTCTGTGGGCTGGGAAGTGCTTTTGCAGGCAAGGGACAAACAACGTACTGGGGTCAGGTTTTCATTTCAGCTCAGAGGGGACTAGGGGGAGACACACACGTACGTGTGTGTGTTTGCTAGCAAGGGACAATAAAAAGGGGACTTTCATTTCACTTCTCGCTTCCCTTAAGAAGCCTGCAGCTTGGACATCACCGTTATATTTCTCATTCAAACGCACTCCCTAAAGTCAGGGTATCCCACCACTATTGCACCGCAAGCACAAAGGCTAGCTGGAGTAAACATCCGCATTTCGAAGCTCGGTTAACGAAATAAAGATGCTTCAGAGACTGTACCTGCAGACTACACGTCTGTATTAATCCGCCCCGTCTCATGTTTACTGGAATGGGAAAGTTGCCTGATTGAGGACTGTAGGACCGCTGGGTCGCTACGATTCCAGAAACGGATGCCATAGGGGGCTGGCAATTTGCAGCGTCTTCTGAAGGAGATGTCATTTATTTGCAGCCGTTGCATAAAATTGTAGATAAACAATGTAACAAATTGTTGAACAGGCACAAAAGAGGCTATTTGAGCACAGAAATCCACAGATGCTGGGGGATCTGCGGAATTTAGGTAGACAAGCTAAAATGTCCTGTTAAAAAAAATCACCCTAATTGCAAAGGATGCGGTTGTTAACGATTGTGGAGGTAAGAACCATTTGTGGCTTTAAAGCAACTTACAAGCAACAGGCCATTTTCTTATCAGTGATAGTCCTCCGGATCCAGGATAGGCTTGGGTGTGGCACCAACCTGCAGTAACAGCCCGAAGGGACATGGGTTGTTAGACCCTGGAAGAGGTAAGGCAATGTATAAATACCAAGTCTTATTATTAACACAATTAACCATTTCACTGCTGATTTGCATATCAGAAATATCCACCAGCTATAGTGACCAAGTTCACCTCGCCTTACTTTTGTTTTTAATGAAATTCCATTCATTAAGGGAAACGTCTTATACAAATGTATCTATTGTACTAGCTGGGAGCACGTATAAACATTTTTAAAACATCGCTTTAAAAAAGCCCAACGCCCGTTCCAGCTGCGGCTCATCTCCCTCTGGCACCCGGAAGCCTGAGTAAACAGGGATGAACTGCGCCTTGTGCTCTGATGCTCACCGAAAAGGGTACGTGGTGGGACCGGTGGGGGACAGCTAATAACGGAGGCAAAGACTCTCCACCTCATGGAGCGGCCAGCCTGCATAATTCAAACTGGGGACTGTCAGCCACGGGCTCCCAACCCAACTCAACTGTGGAGATGAAGCATGGCAGGAGAATTGGTCTCCAAGATCAACTTGGCCAGGACCTTGATTGGCACTTGGAAGTAAATGGGTAGCCTGTGAAGCACAGGTGTGATATTTTCCACAGCAAGCGCCACGAAGTAGAGGGGTAGCTGCATTCTGCACTCGCCGACGCTTTCACTTGCTTTGCCAGGGCACGATTAGAGGCGCTAAAGTAAGACCAAGAACCATGGGCTCCCCAGAAAGAGGCAGGTTACTCTTGTGAGGCTCAGCAAGGAAAGGGGGCGATCTGCTAGCTAAGCACAGAAGTTCACCTCGCCTTCTGTTTACTGTTGCTGAAACAATCACTTCTGTTTACTGATGCTGTGACTGAACTTAGGTGTGGGTAAGATCCAAAAGGAAACGGCAAATGCACGATCTGGGCGAGGGAGCAGTAGGAGGTAGGCAGATGCATCCACGCCTACGCACCAGCACCTTGTCCATCCGGTCCGAATTTAACTTCCATCGATTTGCTTTCATCCATGTTTCCATGGCCAGGTGACGGGAGAAAGCAAAGAAACCTCACCGATTTTGGGAAGAGAGAGCGAGAGAGATCTAATCAGCTGGCGGCCGATATTGCAGCTCACAATGCTTCATTGCGTCCCCCCAGCACAGCAGCCTCAGGTGCGCATGAAGCTGGCTCTAGCCCTCTGACAGAGAATGCCCTCAGGGCAGAGGCACGGTTGCCCACGGTGAGGCGGAGTATAGACCCGGTACCATCTGGGATGTCTGCGAGGAACGAATCCAGCTAGGGGCTGGTAATCGTCTTCAGGCCTATCGGAGTTCACGGGGGGAGTCCTGTAAGGTCTGTGATGCCAGAAAGGGCTAGTGATTTCAGATCTAAACCGATCAGCCTGGGCACCTAAACTTAGCCCATATCCTGGAGGAAATTAGTGACTAGGATTCTCTACTACTCCCACGCCTGAAGTCCGATTGAAGGCGGCTAACTAACCCTAACTGTGCAGCCGAAATCAGGGCTGCTTAGCTAGAACCTCCCCTCTCCCTTCCCCCACCAAAAGAGGGCTAGATCTCTTCAAGATCTCTTCCTATTTCTTCCTTGCAATGATGCCTCACAGGGGTAGGACTCTATGTATGTGATCAATTATCTTAACATAGGCAGAGATTAGAAAGCGATATAATTTTTTTAGCCACCGTGGGCTTCCATGAAGATACAAGTCCCTTCCTCGTCTGGGTGGCAGACTGGATGTATTTTCCTCGGGAGCCCACCAAAAATGGCTGTGGCTTGCCTTGTCACAGAGGACAGCTGCAGAATGATGTAGGACTAGCCCTGGCTTCTTCCCACGGGGTGAGCTCGATTCCACCTCTTACTTTCCCGGCCAGTGAAGTACTTGGCCTGGGAATAGCTGGGGTCTCTCGTAGGGCTGTGCAATGTGTTAATCACAACTTCCTCTGCTCGGCCAGGGGAGAGTCTTACGATTATTGAAACCGTCTAGCCGCTGGCTACTATCCCTAAAAACCAAGGGCGAAGTGATATTTACAAAGTTGTAGGTTACAGATGACTGGACTCCCAGGCGCGGGTTGTGGCCGTGAGGCCAGTTCTCGCTGGGGTTCTTGCATGACTCTCCTTATCTCCTATCCTGAGGTCTGCTATTAAATATACACACACGTGTAGGGCCTGGGGAAAGAGCTTCTCCTCTTCGCCAGCGAGAGCTCAGATTTGGGAGGGGGGAAGGGATCCCCAGCCGATTTCTCCAGCCGTCCCCGTTCCTGCTGCTAAAATAATAAACCGCAAGCTGACGCCGATCCATGAGCTGGTACCTGCCGTGGTCGAGCGCCCTTGTATTTACAACTTGTAAGGGCTGTAAGCGGCTGTCTTATACTCCGTGTGGACACTGTGTCACACGTCCCAGGGCAAGCTCTTGCCTGATGCCCCTCTGGTCAGACAAAGAATACGTTATTAATGAAAATGTATAATCGGGGCAAGGTTTGCAGAGCCAAACCAGGAAATGAAAACACGCCCGGCACTCCAGTCCTGTCGGTGAAACAAGGGCTTTGACGCTGAAATCGTTACACTGGCCCCTTTTCATGGGCGGCTGATTGCAAAACAAAATGGCGACGTCTCCTTTAGGAATCATATGAATAACTAATGGTAATAATGCCAATAACGGGGGTCTCTTCGGACACGAAATCTGAGCTAGGGACCGGTAAAGAGGCTGAAGAAGCAAACAGAAGTCTGACTTTCAGACCCCTGTGTCCGGCTAGAGTAGCTCCGGGAGCTGGACAATCCCGATGCAAATTTGACGAACAGCAATGCAGGGTGGTAACTGCAATATAAATAAGACGTGACAAAGACACTAATAATGAGCACTAACTAATGGGGTGGGGAAGCTATATTTTAAGCTGTTTGCTTTTTTCTTTTTTTGGAGGGCACGGATCATTGCTTTTTAAAAATTGATCTGTCGGGGAAATAAGCCGTCAGTGCGGCAAAGGAAATAAGAGTTAGTCAATCTCTAGGCGATCTATAGTTCGGGAATCTTTACACGTTTGTAGCAGAACCTCAGCCAACCCGTGTCTTTAGTTCCGTTTTCACAACTGATGTTTGTTTCTCTGTTTTTTGTTTGTTTGTTTGTTTGTTTGTTTGTGTGAATCGTGACTCGCACACGTTGGGCCGGCCCATCAAGCACATTTGCGATCCCCAAAGAATAAGCACTCCTCCTACACCAACATACAGTAGCTGTTCCCATTCTAAAGGGAATCCTTTCTCTTGGCTTAGATAATACTAAACGTTTGTACCTTCACTGTACCTTGACTCACATTTTAACTACGGGAGGGAACCGATTTGCGCCGCAAAGGACTCCATCAATAACTAGGGATGAAATGCTTTGACAAGAACTAGTATGATTTGTGGCTTGTTGAGGGAACAACCCAGATTTGAGACCTAAAAGAATAAAAACGAAAAAGTAAATATTTGTCTGTTGGATGGTCACTGCCTGGAAGCTCATATTTTAAATGGAGCAGCTACTTGGTTGCCTAATCCTGATGTTGAACTAGGTCCCCTTTATTAGTGGCTGCACAAGATAACTCGCAGAAATAACCGTTATAAGGGCGCTAGACACATAAAATAGTGGATGAGCCTTTCAACGGATTCCTGGGGGAATTGATCGTGACTGCAGATTTTTTAGCAAATGCAAATATGGAGCAGTTCAGAAGATCGTCTCATTTCGATTTCGAAATGTTCAGGGAAATATTCTGTATGTTACTTTTCCTTCTGTGCAGATGTAATAAACGTTCTTTTTCGAACTGACTGGCCCTTCTTTTTTATGGGGTTGCAGAGTGTACAGTACTAGAAAACGAAAGAGACAAAGATTCATTTTAGCTATTACAAAATTTCACAGAATCAAGGGTGATTTATAGTCCCAACTTAAACTAAGAACAGCAAAATGGAAACAGCTGGAGCTTTATATGGACATTGAAAAAATTCCCAAAAACTCGAGATGAAGAAAACTTGCCCTGATTTTCCTGTTATAAACATACTAATATTTGTGTGTCATACCCCTCGGAGGGTGTATTTACATCATTCACTTAGATTAGCATCTGAACTCTCTCTGAGCCATGCGATTTGTGCATACAACGAACGGCAAGTGTTCTTTTTTTCTGGTTTGTTCTCGCCCTAAAAAAAAAAAACCAAAAACCAAAAACCGACTGATTTCCATCGTGCAAACTGAAGATCGTGCCATTGATTTGATTTAAATGTGGACGTCTGCTTAAAAATCCATGGCAGAGTACGGATGGCCTATAAATTCAAAAATATGGCTATACCTTTTATGCTTCCAAAACATACTTAAAGATCAGGTTAATTGTAGTGCGATCAAGCGAAGGTATTTCTAAAATTCAAGGAGGAGAGAGAGAGAAAAAAATAAGGCAATCTTACCTAAATAATAACAGGATTAAAATAAATAAATGCATCCCCTGGTAAGGGCACATCACTCTACCTTTTTAAAAAATAGATTAGTTCTCTTTCTAAAAGAGGCAATAATGGTTGTCGCTATTTTAGGCATATTTTCTAATAAACGGGAGATCCTGTTGAGTTTCAAACATTTTTCAGTATTCTCGCGCAGAGGCAATGAGGGGTGGGTGTGGGTGTGAGAGAGAGGCGGGTGTCTGGCTGCAATGCAGAGACAGAATTGCCATTCTAAATGCACTGATATTGCCATTAGTCACAGGAAGGAGAGCGGCTATGAGCTCAGGCGGGTCCGGGGGAGGACTCAAGAGGCTGGTTCTGTCAAAGACTCCAGCATCAACAGGTGGTGGAGATGTGTCCCTGAAGGTGACAGCTTCCAGAGTATCCGTCAGCCATTCAGGGCACGAGACCTTGTCTGTCTCCTTCCCTTCCTCTCTGTGGAAAACCACTGGAAGGTGAAACCCAGTGTATAGCCACACTGGCTATACAACGTGAATTGTTTTCCGGATACAGCTCAGTATCCTCCTTCTTTCCCCTTCCAGTACTAGCTGCTCTGCGGTGTACAAGGTCCTCTCGCTTTAGCAGGACCAGCCCAGCCCAGCCCACCCCTCCAGGTGAATTATACCCAGCAAGCAGAGGCTGCGGGGTGGGACTTTGTCCTGCACGGGGAGGGCAGGGGACCCATCGCTGCTGGATTTCTGCGGTTGGGATGACAGGGCAGGGGCTGGATCGCGAACAACTAACGGGGCACGTGGGGATCCAGAGGAGCCAGGCCCCCGGCCGGCTGCCCTTCGGCTGCGGGGTTGGGGCTGGACGAGCTGCGGGGGCTCGGCTGGGCTGATCGCCCCTCCGCAGCTCGCTGGGAAGCAAAGCCGGCCCCCTCCCGGCCCTGGGCCTGCGGAATGCCAGGCCTGTATATTTGCAGTTTGATTTCGCACGTCAAGGATAATTTCTTTATACAACTTAATGGACGCGGCTTGACATCCATAATGAGCGCTAATCATTCAAATTATTTTCGCTAGCGCCCAGACATGTTCCAGTTGTTGTGACAGATCACGTTTCGCCTCTAATGACGGACAATTACCATTTCTAATTCTCCGCCTTTTGACACCTAAATCCACCCGCCATATGTGGCTGAAACACAGCGGGATAATGGGGCCATTTCAGCAGGCCGCTCAGCTGCAAGCGGACCCCTCGGTCCCCCCAGCTCGAGGGGGAGGGATGCCCGTCCAGCCCCCCTTCCCTGCACCTGGGAAATCAGCGTTTACACCCCCAGACTGATCAGCTTCCCAGCAGCTAGGTCTGAGCGCGCTGTTTGCGTGGCACTGAAATGCGCTCAACCAGCTGCTCTGAGCCGGTGCTGTGCCCCACGCATGTGTCTGTCTGTGTGAGAGGGAGATGAGCCAGCCAGCCCCCCCTGCGCAAACGTGCGAAACACCCAGAAATACCTTTGGAAACGCATCCCTGGCGAGCACATTGTCCCCTGCCATTCTGCGGCTGTTCAGACTTAAGTGGAGTCGACCCAAGATAATTAGCTCTCGGCAGAATTCTCGGCGCTGCTTTGTTTTGCTTGGGTCCCATTCAAGTCGCAGCGATAAGTGAAGACTGATGGTGCCCTGTGTGTAGCAAAAGGCCTCTGGGAGCAGAGCAATCCCCCTTTATTGTACAGCCACCACCACCGAAGATAAAGGCGTCTGGCGAGCAAACCTTGGAATGATCGCCCGCCCGCGCCTCACCTTACGGCTCCCGGCAGATCCCAGAAGCAACAGACCCCGGGTGGAGGCTCTGCTCTATTTGCTGCCTGATGGACAGGGCTCCATTTACTTCTGCCCTGATGATAATCTTGGCGAAAGCCCAGGCTAGGGAGGCAGCTCGATCCGAAATTCGTGCGGATCCTTATTTGCTGACTGCACCGTTCTGCTCGAGAGAACACGCCATGCCCGCGTATTTACGCAACGTGGAGGAGAGAGAGATGCCAAAACCGGAGTCAAACAGCTTGTCTTTCTGCTGATTAGCAATAAGGATTAGCGGATGCGGATTGTCGTTCACTGTGTGAAACAGCACAATAGCGAAATGAAGGACAGGGCGCTACATTCTGTCATTCACAATCGATTTTCTGTTGTTTCACCTATTAAGCAGGCATCCGTGATTTGTTATTTATTATTTCATTATATTTGTATTGCAGTAGGCCTAGCAGCTCCAGCCATGGAACAGGACCCCCATTGGACTAGGCCCCTGTACAAACACAGAACAAAAACATGGCCATTGCCTCTGGCAGGTAGCAATCAAAGTAAACGGCCAACAAACACACAAATAAAACCACGCCACCGAGATGAACAGAACACTGGTCCTGTTCCCAGTGAGATCATTCCCGAAAGTTAATGAGAGCAGAATCAGGTCCCTACCTTAGGATTTATGGATCAGTCTATACAGATTAGCAAACTGAAAACCACAGCAATATGGTATGTTATAATTACACGGATCTCTCACTCAGTGAAAAGTTATAGCTCCTAGACACCTTCCTACAGATTGTAAAATATAAATAGGACCGGATCCTGCTCCCAGTTAAGTCAATGTGAGTTTTGCCTGAATGAAGAGCGTAGGGTTTTGCCCACGGTTACTATTTGGCTATTTTTAATGTGTTTTCCTGGAGTATGGGATTTCATTGTACAGTTTCTAAACCCCCAAATGCCCATGTGGATATACTGCATTTATTATCCAAGATGTTAATGTCAGTAAGTGCGAAGATCTCCAAAATGCCTAGATCTCCACTTTAAAAGCTGCGTAGAAAATAAATCGCACCCAATGCATTTATAGTTTTAAAAGAAAAGGAGTACCTGTGGCACCTTAGAGACTAACAAATTTATTTGAGCATGAGCTTTCCTTCACTTCATCGGATGCAGTCTCTAAGGTGCCACAAGTACTCCTTTACTTTTTGCGAATACAGACTAACACGCTGCTACTCTGAAACCTACCATTTTTAAAAGTGTCTCTCAAGTTTAGGGGGCCTAGAAAGCATTAACGTTTAAGGACCTCCGTGGACCCTTTCCACCGACAGGAATCATTTGAAAGTGTATGTCCCAGTCCTTCCTGTTAAAACCGTTGAGACGGCAACCAGGCAGGGGGATAATACTGCCACCAGGCCAAATCCTGCAGTCCGGTCGTCTCCGGAAAATGTTTTGATTCAAGTCAGTCCTATATAAAAAATAGCACAAGGCCTACCTGTACAGAAAGAATAAGGACAGGGGCCAAAATAGACATATGTGTGAGTGGGTTTCTATACACACAGATGCATTTGGAAAAGGAGCCTCGCACGGCCACAGCACTGCTGGGAGCTGGAGAGGGGGGATGGGGGGGGGAGGGAGGGCGTTAATTAAAGGATCTCAGTTCATTGCAGTTGCTTCCGGGCCCGTAGCTCTTAATGAACGGGATCTTATTGGAGCTATTGAGGGAAGGCCCAGAAAGGGAAGCTTAAGTTGCTGCTACAAGCCGTTTTGCCAAGTGTTTACTCGGGATCGACTTTGACATTTGCTCCTTGCGGTCTCTCCTCATTGCACCCTCCTGGCCGGAAACCTGTTAAACAACCCAAGTATTTTCAGGTTCCTCGGAAAGTAACCGAGGGCGTTACAGAAAGTGGAGAGAAGAGACAGTGAGGGAAAGAGACTATGTCCATGTGGCTGTAACAGCGGCGATGGATTAGAATCCCCCCTGCTCGGGCAGCAGAGAAACTCAAAGGTATCTAAAAAGAAAAGCGACTTGCTCCCAAGCACCGGCTACCGCCGCCGCCTGAAAGCAGCCCGTGCAATCCAGGAGCCCAGAGTACCAGTGCCTAGATGCTGACAAACTGGATTTACAGTTTGTTTCTCCAGCTCATTCACTCTGTTTTCACATTCTTTTCCGTCACGTGACGTGAATTCCTACTTTTAGAGGTACCAAGGGTCTAATAGAGCTGCACAAACGAAAAGCCTCTTAAACAGAATAGAGATCACATATATTACAGTTCATTACGAGACATTCTGGTGTAGAGCAGCAGGGGCTAACCACTGACACCAGCCTGGCGGCTCTGTAGACTAGAATCGCTGCCGTTCCGTTCAGAAATGAAGCAGAGGGATGTGGCTTTGTCAGGTTCCCCTTGAAAATAGACGCCACCGCTTCTGAATGCGCGCACAGAAAACGAGTGCTGTATTCCACACTCTGACCCGCTCCAAGCTACAGTGCTTGGTCTTCCTCAAAGCTTCCTCGCCTCGTTGGGTTTATCAAAACCAAACCAAAGCAAAACCATCCTGGCGTTGAAACTCTTTGGAAGGTAATAAATACACCCGCAAGAAAGTCACGGTCTAAGGTACCGAAGCACCAAAGTGGGCCCTGGACAAAGACAAAGAGAACTGGGAGAATTTCACGTTGTCTTCGCATATGGAGTTCGCTTCAGTCATTCTGCCTTATTATGCTTGATTCAGAAGCGATCTAATCATTCAGTCAAGAGCCCTTGACAGCGGCCGTAGGGCTGTCTTCTGTAGCCAGAAACGCGCTAACAAAACAGTAGCTGATTATTGTCCGCTAAGGGCAAAACCCCTGTGGAAAATACAGAACGAATATTTGTAGTCATTATATAACCGATTTAATATGAGAAAGAAATTAAAATCTACGTTCAAGTGTTGAGTTTTGACTTGGTGCTTTATCTTGCAGTGTGTCTACAATCTAACCTTCAGCTGACCCAGTTCCACAGCTCATCTGCAAGGAAATCTCCCGTTAACCTCCTATAAGATGGGCAAAAGAATTAATATTTCCCAGGTGATTATTGTAAAATGATTCTGCAAAGATCAGACAAACCAAACTTTATATCAGACTCCTTACTATGGAGGAATTAGGTGCATAACTATGGCAATGAGCATGTCCACTTATATACTTAAGGATTACGGGAATTGCTTGAGTAAAGTTTCTTGATTTCCGCAGAGATATTTTGGTTAGAAAGTTTATTTCTAGTTAAACTTTCACGGCATGTCTGAGGTGTTACTGCAATTGCCCCGAGAACTAAACAAAATACTTTCTTAGCCTTAGAGTTCCATATAAATGCGATGGAAAATCAGCCCCACTATGTGTTAAAAAATTATGGCACTTCCAGGCAATTACTGCTAACCGGCTACCAGGAGCTCTGGCTTCCCGGCTCAGAAAGTCTGTTGATCCCAAACGCCAAAAGATGGCTCAAGGTGATCCTCCAACAGCCGGTATATAGCAAGGAAGAGGGTGAGTCAATCCGCCGGGACAGAAAGCCCCAGGGCTAGAACTGTGCCAGTAATCATTGATTGGTTTGTCTGCCAGACTGAAGAAGGGAGGGAGGGGTGATAGTTTTGGACTGATCACAAACCAAACCAAACCAAACCAATCAGTTTTCTCGTGGGAGGGGGGATATTATGGGAGGAATGAAATATCTTTTTCAACCCAGAACAAAACACTGCATGTCCCTTTCAGGCACTTATAAGAACTTTTATTTATGTTATTAAAAGCCAAGGACATGCGGCAACCCCATTGCTAAAACCGGTGGAGGCTGAAGTGCCTCCCTGTGGTTTGGGCATTCAGGGGGCCCCTAGGAGACCCTGGGTCAAGTGCCCAGGCCATCTCCTCTGGAGCAGGGATTTGGGCTTGGGTCTTCCACATTGTACCTCTAAAACTCTCCTTTTGAAGCTGTTCCACTGTCAGTGGTTCTCAAACTTTTGTACTGGTGACCCCTACAGCAAACCTATGAGTGCAACCCACCCCAAGTTAAAACCACTTTTTTATATTTAACACCATTATAAATGCTGGAGGCAAAGCAGGGTTTGGGGGTGGAGGCTGACAGCTAGTGACCCCCCCCATGTAATAACCTTTTGACCCCCTGAGGGGTATGACCCCCAGTTTGAGAACCCCTGTGACTACATCATTAAGTATTTGCTGGGGCAGTAACTGGGATCCAGGTGGGTCCCCAAACACAGGGATATAGAGTCATTCTCACTTCCTGACCCAATATATATTTAATTCAGCAAATTAACTATGCATGCAAAAAACTTCACCCAGATCTACCCTGGTGATCTAACTGGGTCTGCCAGGTTCTCCTTAGTCAGAAACACCAACTTTTCCCTTGCACCCACAAGAATGACCTGCAACTGCACCTCGTGGGATTTGTCCTCCTTCAAAGAGGCCCCATAATGCTGGGAAATCATAGCTCGGATCCTGAAGCCCTCATGGAGGTTGGATTGAGTCAGGAATGACTATAATGCCAGCAATCAGGGCCTGCAGCAGAGCTAGTCTCCAGGCGGTTTCATCAGTACAATGGGCCTGCAACAGCCTGCCTGATTGGCTGCAGAGGCTAGCTCTTAAGCCAACTGCAGCAGCTCCTCACTGGTTTCTCAGTGTTCATGCCCTTCACTGTACCTGCTCCTGTGTTACCTTATTCTGGTTGTTCTTGCCTTGCATCCAGCATTGTTTCTGTCCTGCCCTTGCCTTGAACCTCTCCTTGCCTGATACCCTGCTTGCTCCAGTTCATGCCCTCTAGCTTGACTCTTGGCTCTGGCTCCTGATGGTGGACTCTGGCTCAACCCTTGGCTCTGGTATCCAGTTTCTGCCTTCCAGTTTGGCCCTTGGCTCTGGATCCTCACTACTGACTATGGCTCTAATCCTAGCCACTAAGCTTGATGCCTGCTCTGACCTCTAGACTAGACCACCCTCATCCCGATCAGCTGACATATAGATGCTTTTGGACATGACAAGATATGGTTTTCATGTATTTATCTTGTATCCACTTCATTTTTAAACTCTAGGGATATGCCAGTGCCTGAATTAAATGATGTCTTGGCAGATGTCTGACAAACTTGTAAAGGCAGGCAGTTGAAATGGATATGATTTGCAGTTAGACATATACGGGGCCAAAAGGTACATCAGTGGGAATAGTCCCAGCAAAGTTTGGCCCTCAACCAATAACCAGCTACAAAGTTATTTTTAAAGGGTTAAGTCCCACTCTCCCTAGGTTTAGGAGCAGTCTCACTTAACTCAATGGCTCTGTTTGCTGTTTAGCTGCACACCTATTGTCTGATTCAGCAAACGCTTGCCCAATGAACCCTCTATACTCACAACTGCTAGTCTACTGACTTCAGTGGGAGAACTGGTCTACTCACAAATGAATGGTTTGCAGTATGGGCCCTTGGGTTTAAAAAACAACTCTTGTACTGAATGCTATAATTAGGGTGACCAGACAGCAAGTGTGAAAAATCAGGATGGGGGCGGGGGGTAATAGGTGCCTATATTAGAAAAAGCATCCAAAATCAGGGACTTTCCCTATAAAATCGGGACATCTGGTCACCCTAGCTATAATGAGTGTGTGTATGTGTGGTGTTGGTGGAGGAGTATTAGGAATGTCTAGGCAGAGAGATAGATCCTTGGAACACACAAACTACAACAAAAGCCTTTGCATTTAGCATTCTGGAAAGCATGGTGAGATATTTTCTAATAATCTATTTCTATTTAATTTAACTGTGCTTCATTATTGTGAAGTTTATATATATATATATAGTGTGTGTGTGTGTGTATATTATATATATTACACAGACATGCACAAAAATATGCTTGATTCCTATGTCTAAAATACTGGGGAGCAGCTTTTGCTGTAAAAAATTAGTATCTTTCTTTTTCTGTTACTTACACATTTGGGTCAAATCAATGGGACTATATTTAGGAGTGTAAGGATTATTCTCTTTAAGCTGCCTGTATTCAAGAAATGGAGTTCAATGGAAATCATACTTGGGTGAGAATTGCAGGATTAAAGGCCCAATCCTACACCCACTGACATCAATTGGCATATTGCTGTTGATTTCAGTTGGAGAAAGACTGGGCCTCAGGCGCATTAAAGGGCTAGAAGGATAAGTGCACCAAGTGCTCTATGGAATGGCACGAGTTAATTTCCTTTCCTTTCCTTGTACTGAACTTCACGAAACAAGTAATAAAATTCAAATGTGGTGTTTAAGAAATTGTAAAGATTTTTTCTATGTCTTTTAAGGGGATTTGGCCCTCAGTTAATATACTTCTTGCTCCCCTATTCTGCTCATGAAGATAGGTGGCTTACAGATATGAAGAAAGTAAGAGTAAAGACTCCTCCTTCAAACAATTATGGAAGAGTAGGGTGAGGATTCAGCCACAGAATTTTCTTACACTTCCTCTGTTGGTGGGAGGAGACTGTGGGGCAGATGACTTTGGAAGACACATACCCTCTCTAGCCCTGGAGGTCTGCACAGAAACAAGAGTTGTCCTGTAGGGAACACTGCTTCTCTGTTAGCCCACCCTTCTTCTGCAGAAGCCATTCTGCGAATGACTAGGTATCTCCTGCATCTGCTCAGAGGGAAGCACTGGACCACAGAACTGGACTACCTCCAAGCTACATTTCCATGGAGGTAGCAAGGATAGTGCCATGCAAAGTACCCCTGCCCCGGTGCTGCCTGCTCCCAGTCCTGTTCCTCAGTGTTGAACTGAAACAACTTCCAGTACCTTGTCAAGTTGGCACTGTTTTTCTGAGCTTACCATCTTGTGCTCTGGAATTTAAGCTGCTATTTAAAAACTGAAAATCCCTAGCCCTCTGTGTTACAGAGAAAAAATTTAAATGTGTAACTGATGTGAGTCTGCAGATAGCCCAAAACAATCGCTGTGAGAGAGGTATTAAGTCATTCATTTCAAGGGGTGTTTATTTTGAAGCATAATGATGAAAACTTAAATGTCAACTTTAATGGTCTCGTTGCAACATATGGTATGATGACATTCATCCTGGCTTAGAAGGCCTATTCAATGTCCGCTATACAACTTACAGGAAGCTCTGATATAGACACGGCCAAGTTAAGTCTTTAGCATTAGGGAACCTGTCAAATGGGCCAGCAACACAGTGAAATGGAATTAGATTTTTGGTTGCGGGGAAAAATTAAAGACCATAGTATAATAACAGTAAGAGACTCCAGGTCATTGTGAAGGATTCACTAATCATAGAATCATAGAATCATAGAATATCAGGGATGGAAGGGACCCCAGAAGGTCATCTAGTCCAACCCCCTGCTCAAAGCAGGACCAATTCCCAGTTAAATCATCCCAGCCAGGGCTTTGTCAAGCCTGACCTTAAAAACCTCTAAGGAAGGAGATTCTACCACCTCCCTAGGTAACGCATTCCAGTGTTTCACCACCCTCTTAGTGAAAAAGTTTTTCCTAATATCCAATCTAAACCTCCCCCACTGCAACTTGAGACCATTACTCCTCGTTCTGTCATCTGCTACCATTGAGAACAGTCTAGAGCCATCCTCTTTGGAACCCCCTTTCAGGTAGTTGAAAGCAGCTATCAAATCCCCCCTCATTCTTCTCTTCTGCAGGCTAAACAATCCCAGCTCCCTCAGCCTCTCCTTATAACTCATGTGTTCCAGTCCCCTAATCATTTTTGTTGCCCTTCGCTGGACTCTCTCCAATTTATCCACATCCTTCTTGAAGTGTGGGGCCCAAAACTGGACACAGTACTCCAGATGAGGCCTCACCAATGTCGAATAGAGGGGAACGATCACGTCCCTCGATCTGCTCGCTATGCCCCTACTTATACATCCCAAAATGCCATTGGCCTTCTTGGCAACAAGGGCACACTGCTGACTCATATCCAGCTTCTCGTCCACTGTCACCCCTAGGTCCTTTTCTGCAGAACTGCTGCCTAGCCATTCGGTCCCTAGTCTGTAGCTGTGCATTGGGTTCTTCCGTCCTAAGTGCAGGACCCTGCACTTATCCTTATTGAACCTCATCAGATTCCTTTTGGCCCAATCTTCCAATTGGTCTAGGTCCTTCTGTATCCTATCCCTCCCCTCCAGCGTATCTACCACTCCTCCCAGTTTAGTATCATCCGCAAATTTGCTGAGAGTGCAATCCACACCATCCTCCAGATCATTTATGAAGATATTGAATAAAACCGGCCCCAGGACCGACCCCTGGGGCACTCCACTTGATACCGGCTGCCAACTAGACATGGAGCCATTGATCACTACCCGTTGAGCCCGACAATTTAGCCAGCTTTCTACCCACCTTATGGTGCATTCATCCAGCCCATACTTCCTTAACTTGCTGACAAGAATACTATGTATTCTTAAGTAGTCTGAATGTATTCCTAAGTAGTCTGAAGCATGGAGACACAACACATCCAGGTAGAACAGGCATATTTATATGCTGTAACCATCATTCCTGACTCATGAGCCAATCATATGTAATATCTAGTCTCCTTTGTGTAATGAATTTTAAAATGGTTCATACTAATCTATTGCCATTAAGTCTGTGCTGAATTTGGAGATGCAATATTTAGCACTGAGGAACTTGAGAAAACACATAGTGTCCTTGCATAGACGGCTGCTGCGGTTCATATGATATGTAGTGAGTTGTGCCTTCAGAAAAGGAAAGAGCTCGGAAAGCTCTGCATACAAAGACCTTTCAAACAGTGTGAGCATTTTTCTGGAGAATTGTTATTGTGGTACAGGTGATGCTAACACAGGTTTGAGAGTTCTGTGGTTCTGGACCTCGTTGTGTTGGTTTGGTAGGTTACAACAAGGTTTTGTAAAACACTTTATGACATGGTTGGACCCATTCTCCACTGAATTCTGAAGCTTTCTGAGCAGCACCTTTTTCACAGGAGCTATGTTTAAATTGAGTTATTCAGGAAGAAGCTAACATGGTTTGAAAACTCTTTGTTGGCAGGGACAAGGCCATGTTCACAGTTTTAAAAAAATTCCCAACCTGGCTACTACCAGCGGGACTCCCTTGCCCATATCAAAGTGGGAGTGCGAGTATTGTCTGGTTAAATGGCATTTTACCCTAACTGGAGCAACTTGGACAACACAGGTTAAAATGCCAGCAGCCAACATTGCTCCCACCAGTCAAGTTGCACTAATGAGACATGTTAAGAAAAACAGTCCTGTCTACACTAGAAAAGGCCTGAGTATCGAAACATGCTATCCCTGACTCCCATCTTGCTCTTCTCTCAAACTGGTGCTCAAAATGAGTGTTCACTAGTTGGATCAGGACAGGTTGAACTTGACACATATAACAAAGCTAAACTCCTGTCTACTCTAGAATGACAACCATTTTCAACACCCACCTTGGGTGAAGTGAGGGAGCAGCAGTGTTTAATATCAAGTATCAAACACTGCAGCTTCTTTCCTGTAGAGCCTCAATGTATTGGGAACTGCAGAAAGTCTACTAAACCATTACTTTATCTTTAAATAATTTCACTTTCTCTCAAATGCAAGGCCTAGTGGTGTGTAAAGAATGGCGAACCAATGTTTATTTTACATTTCCTGTTGGGTTTTGTGGGGGTGGTTGGGGTGGGGCTGTTACAACCTCAAGGTTACTTAAACAATGTTTTGTTTTTAATTAAAATAAGTATAGACTGTAATTCATTGTATTCTTTTTGGAGTAGTATAAGACTTTGTAATTAGAGTAAGTGATGACAAATTTCTGGTAGGGATTCCAAAACATAGGAGATTGTTAGTGAAAACAAGAGGAAAGTGTTGCAAATAGTGTTAATTAAAAAAGTCCATGTGTAGTCCCTTCGAGGGCATGTGAATAAATAATATCTAATAGAGTTTCTATAGGCGTCTCCATTTATACTGAAAATGAGGAAGTCCTTATAATACATAACTATTAGGAAGCCTTTATGAAAGGTATTTCTCACATTTCATCCTGGAAACCATTAAATAATCTGTTTTTATTATACAGAGCCAAACAGTTGGTTTAATGTTTTGTTTTAGAAAAGACCACAAAATCATAGGGATATTAGCCATCTCATAATTTTTAGGGGTGTCTTAAAACCATGTACTTTTATTCCTGGCTTGAGAGTTTCCTAAAGTTACAATCTTTGATCCTTGTTCTCCAGAAAACATTACCCAGGATGCACATAAAACAGGCATTAAAGGGGTTTCCTACCCTATGTTTCTTCATTAACCATCTACCTTACCACCCACCAATGCTGTGGATTTAAGGGAGTCTACATAATTGAGTCCATAAATTAACAAAAACCCAGACAGCTGCCGAAATGAAGCAATAGATGGGACATTGGCCCTAATGTTCTCGTATTAGCACATTAAACAAGCAAAAGGGGAGCTCTTAATTACGCCTTACTTTATGGGAACATGATAAATTCCTTTTGCTGACCTTACTGCAAAGTCAATGGATTTTTGTGTGCCAGTGTTGAATTAATAGAGATAACAAAAGTGCTTGGGTTGAAGGATTATTTTGAGTATCTGAGAAACATTGTAAGTAGGTAGTAATGAACCTCAAACACAACCCAAACTGCTGTTCACCATTCTAAACTACCAGTTATTTAACATTTCAAACTGACAGCTTGTAAATGTACATTTTATTAAATGCACAGCAATAAAAATTTGTAGGTTTCTGTCACTTTGAATTTTAGTGGCTCAAAATGAGGCCTCTAGCCTTTTAAATTGTAGTTTATATAAGCACAGCTCTGAACCATTCACCGTTCTTAAACTGGTGCTTTTTAGAGCTTCATTATTTACATTTCTCACATAATATCCTTGTCAGAACCCAGGTTTGCATGTCTCATGTCACTGATGGGCTGACTGGCTTGTGTTTTCAGTTGCTTTTATATTGTAGACTATACATAATTTTTCTTACAACGTTTTAGGAAGTCAAAAAATAAAATAAAGCAAGCAGTGATGTCACACAGTCCAGCCTACTCTGCCCTGGAGCCAAATGTGGCTCTGTTGATCTCAGTGGAACTCCTTTCTTTGAGTAAGGTGAACAGGATTTGGCCCAAGGACCAATTGACTGAGCTGGATATTGATGTTGAAAGTTGCAGGCTGAGTGAAAATGTTGGCACATGGCAGTTAATACCACAATACAGCAGGAAATGTTTTGGAAAAGTTCTTGTGGAACGAAATGACAACAGGTCTCTGCTCACATCTGAATGTGAGCAATCGGGCTTGATGCAATGGCAGTTTTGCCTGAGTGAGGATTGCAGGAAATGGCCCAAAGGGTGCATACACGTTTTTTGCCAGATGTTTTAAATCGGAGTTTAGTTCCCACTTTGGAACATAAGAAGTGACCAGATTTTCAAAACTGCACAGTATCCAGTACATCCTACTATTGTCAATGGGAGCTGCCGGGCATTGAGGATAAATGAAAATATAGCCGCTTCCCTTAGGTGCCTACATGGGAGCTGTGCTCTTTTGAAAATCTGTCCCTTAGATACTAAATTCAGATATGACTATAGTGACTCCCTGTTCTTTTAGCCTATAAACCATTGAATACATATAATTTCTCTACCACATAATAAATACCATGTTCATAAAAATGCAAAGGGGCTGATCTTTTGGACATGAGAATTTTTGCAAAAATGCTGTTAACTGTATCGTGTTTATATGCATATACATACACACACCATTATTTTAACTTACTGAAAAAAACCCCAGTCCTTTAGCTGTGATGTAAAACCTAGGTCATGCCCATGCATGGACACTAATAAGCCTATGGAAGTTTTTGCCAGAGCACTGGTGTTACCCTGGTGTTCTGGATCAATTCCAATTTGGGTAGCTACATTTCTGTCTTAGTTCTCCTTGTAGTTCTAATTGGCAGTTGAATCCTTTGCCACTTTCTGTCCTCAACTATTATGTAGCATTTCCATAGTTTTTTTCTATTGAAAAGTTGCTACATTTCAGAGGTGGGTGAAATAGAAGCATTCCAACTTCTGGAAGCGTGATGATGTCAACAGGCTTCAGAGTACTGGCCGAAATCCCATCATGTACTTGGCTTATGCTTGGCAGATTTTTTTTTTAAATAATGTTGATGGATAATATCAATCTTTATTTTAAAGCATTTACAAATATTTTTATTGCTCTTAAATTTTCAAAGTTGTGGGAAATTATGGGGGAACCAGACAATTATTTAATGACTGTAGATGTTGAGATTCTAAAAGTTAGAGCTTTATAAAGTGTTAAAGTACAAATTGTTAGCATCTCATGTCAAAATATACAAAGTAAGTGTCCTTAAATCAACAAATCATACCTGTTTTTACTCCTCATTTGCTAATCCACTTGTAACAAGCCTATTTCAAAATTCTAAATAAGTGGATTTGGACTCTAATAAATTCTCAAGCAGCGTTTTTCTTACTTTGCCTACCTGTAAACTTTGATTATAGTTGGAAATACTTTTTTGTTGGTTTGCATGCATATAGTGAAGCTGGTTTTTACTGACATTTAGTGATAAAAATCGAACACTTCCAAGTCTAACTATGCTGTACATGTGTGTATTTAAAGGGACACTGTCAAATTGAAAATTATATTTACATTTTGCAAAAATGTGTACTCTTGGTGATTACAAGTAATCAGAGGCTCCAGAGTCAGAATAGCTAGTTCTGTGCTTGCATCTCAGTTCCCATGCTCAACCTGATAGAGGTGTATTCCACCAGTTTAATGGCAGATGAAAGTACTTTAGTGTTGACACTGGTCAATGAGTTACACATGCTATTTATTTTTAATATATTACTGGACCTAATCTGAACTCCTCCAATAGTTTTTATTAAGCCCGTATCTAGGTCAATGGGACTTTTGCCTGAATTTGGACTGAGTAAAAACTTCAGGGATTTGGCCCATTATTCAACATCCAGAGAGTGTGATGAGTGCTTTGATTTATTAGATATTGTATTAACATAAATGATCTATTTCGTCACAACATTTTTTTTATGTAACCTCAAAATTGCAATTGTCAACTCCATTTTCACTGGTAAAATCAAGGGTGTTAGTAACAATGGCCTGATTCTCCCTTTACTTTCCCTGGTGTAATTTCACTGATTTCAGTGGAGGTCATCCTCCTTTATGGAAGTATATGATGATCAAAGTTATAGAGATGCATTTTAAAGTAACAGAGGCTGTTTTAAAATTTTAGGATGTTTTGTTCCTAACAGTATCTTCTTTCTTCTCTCTCTTTATTCTGTACATCCATCAGGCTGCTAACTCTCCTTGATAGCTTAGATGCACATTAGGTCTGCATACATAGCCCATTGAAGACAACCCAATCTCTATCAAAAATGCCTGAAATTTTGGCAGTTCTAAATTACCCCCAAATAGATCCAAAACTTCCCTGGGAAAATTAGGGTTCTTTATACACAAAATAGCACCCAAATAAAACGCTTAGTAGGAGTTATGCTATTAAATCTTTTTAATTCAATTGTGTTTTGACAATGAAAGTTCATAACACTTTGACTCAGACATCTAATTTTGCAAATCATATTTGCTTAGGAAGTAACGACACATAATCCCTATTTTAGTTTCTTTTATATAGCAGGGACAAAGAATGGGAAATGTGCCTGAAATTCTAGCCCTCTTCTATCCAACCCAAGAAACAATACCCATTGCATGGTGAGCTTTAACAATATTAGTAAGAATTGTTCTGAAAATGCTATCAAATGCAATGCGCTTGTTAGTAACACTGGGCAATGACAAAATAACCATCCAACGTAACGTTTCAAAGTGGAATATGGCAAGTTACACACCTGCATCTAGTTATTGAATGTCTCTCCTATCACTGATCATCTCCTGACAATGCACACTGCCTTCTCTGGTACTTCTGTCATCTCTGCCTTATGCGCTGGCATTTTAAGGTGAAGCGGCCCAGCTGATATGGAGTTTCTTGGGATGGTGGAAGAAACACTGGGCCTGATCCTCCATCCCCCTACACCAGCTCACAGTGTGTAGTAAAGGGTACTAAATTAGAATGGATTTCACATCCATTTCAAATTTACCTTGCAGTAGGGTAAATGACCACACAAGAGAATCAGATCCATGGTGTCCATATTCAATGCAGTTTTTCCTCTTAGTGATTGACAGGAAATGCTGCATCCAATGGAGTTGTTTCAACTTGTTGTGCATCAGTTAGACAAACAGATGGAGCAATGAAGCCTCAGCAGTGCTTGGGAGGAGAGGGGCATTACCGTCTCACCTTTGGGGACCTGAGGATAGAGATTTAAGGAGCTGTGACCCTGGTAGCAGATATTTTCCATAAGCTATGGGGTTCAACCCCAGCATACAACACTACATGGATTTGCTTCAGGAAAGCAGCTGCTTGGCCAAAGGTTCATTTATCCAGTGGATCATGACTCAGAACATAGGCTATTTAAACAAAAGTGAGGTGCCTGGGGAGCTAATTAGTAAGGAATGGCCCTTCAGTATTGACTTTAACAACACTCGGCAAATACATGATTTTACTGGGCTCAAGTCAGGACTGAACTCAACAGCATGGTAGCATACTCTGCAGCAGAGATGGATTAGCTATATATTGGGAGAGTGCAAGGTAGTGGTTGACACTATAGCTGGTGGTGAGCGCTCCCACATGGGAGATGCAGGGTCTAGTTCCCCTACTACTATGTCTCTTTAATTCTATATCCACAGTGAAACAGTTTCAACAGAAGAGATTAATGGATCCCACATCAAAATACCCCAGCAATCAATGGCTAGAGCACTTTCCTGAGACCACTGTTCAAATCCTTTTGCCCCATCAGGCAGAGGGGGGAACTGAATCTGGGTTTCCCACATGCCAGGTGAATACTCTGCCCACTGGGCTAAAAATTATGAGGTGGGTAGTGGCACCTCCTCCATCCGGATTTTGAATGGGAATCCGTCTGGTAGGCAGCTTCAGAGCACACCTACCAGCTCAGACCCCATGGGTGAAATAGGTGCTACTTTATCCTTTCACAATTTGTGGATCGCACCAGGGCTTAGGTGGTAGACAGGTCCTGGGATGCCTAGAGTGAGGCAGCAGCATGCATGTTCAGAGGCAGAAACTTAGGGGCTGAGGGAACTTTTACAGTGGAAATTTAGGTACCAAGTGAGGTCAGGCAACCTACAGGGTTAGGTGGCAGTTGAGCAGCGGTGTTGTGGATCATAATGGCTCCTAATATTGGGACTTAGGTGCCTAAGTACCTTTGTGAATCTGGGCCTTTCTCTTTGTAAAAGAGGGATAACAGTACTATGATTTCTTTCACAGGGTGCTAGGTGAGTCAGTTAGCTCATACTTGTACAGTGCTTTGGATATGGAAATTATGAAGAATTACCATTGCTGCTGTGACAAATATAGCAATTTCCTGCCATAGCCTTAGGAGAGTTATTAAATTAAGTATCTTTGGGGTCCATTGTATTAAATTAATGGTTTATGTATCTTGGCATGGGGTTAGACTAGATGACCTCTGTGGTCCCTTCTAACCCTATGAGTCTTTGTATTTTTGTGGGTCAGGATTGCATGTAACCCCTCGGGGTCTGTGTGCGACAAATGAGAGACTTAGGAGTTCAAAGTGCTATCTTGAACAATGTGCCAGGCAAAAGTATACTTTTGGAACAAGAAGTTTTAAGTGGTTTTTCTGAGGGAAATCTACTGGGAGGTGAATGCAAATCTAGCCTTTTGAAGCTATGCCCTGAGGGATGGGTCATTGTCTGCTGATCAGCTGTTACATGAGGCCGAGATCAAAGGACCAAATCATATAAAGGAAAGACTGAACGATCTATCCTTGTTCTGGTTCTGAATCCGAGACAATTATGAACTTGTAACCATTGGGAAAACCTAGTTGTGGATTTTGAAGCAGTGACATCTACCAGAGACCAAGATTGGAGTTTGGGTGACCTCTGCTAAGCTTTTTAGCATGTGAGAAGGTTCTTTTATTGTTTCTAATGTATTCTCTGTAATACTTTCACCTTAATAATAAATGTGCTCGCTTATAAAGAGCTGTGTGGTAACACAACCGTGGACAATTACTCCGTTCATAACTTCTGAAGAGAAATCAAAGTATAGATGCTGTCCTTTTAGGTGATCTGGCATGCTGGGGATATCACAGTGTAGGCAGGCAACTATGCAGCCTGGGGGTGAAAAACAGTCATGAGGGAGAGAGATGTGGGTCTCTGTCCAAAAGAGGTAATGGCTGGGAGCCAGAGGCCTAAAAGTGGGTGCCCTTCGTAGACCACAGAAGGGGAACACAGATGCAGTTGCCCTGAACTGTGACAGCTGCAAAAGGTGATCATAGAAAACATGACTAACCTATGACCCATTATCATGACAGATGAGTAAATAATATGTAATGAATAATTCATTCAACTGCTTATGCTGCTTTTCCTTTTAGTGAAATGTTCACAAACGGATCACTATTTTTTCAGATTGATTTATTATTGGTAGAAGACATTGGGCTTGTTTATCTATCTACACTACTGTAGAGCAGGTGTCCAGTGTGGGTTGTTGATGGTATCTCAGATTAGAATGACTATTTCAGTCCTAACTCTTGGCCCTGTGTTATCTAGTTAGCAACCTGCTGTGTTTTGCTGGGTGCATGGAAGATTTCAGTGTCTTGTACAGAAAAAAGCCACCTCCTATCTTAACCGTTATGAAAATGGTCTTTACATCTGTAACAAGTAATTCTTCTCTATCATTTCTACTCATTTGTCAATCTGGTCAATTTTATTGGTTACAGTATTCAATTTAACATCAAAGGAATCAAATTACCCCCAAAAAATGTGCACAGACGTAAAACTGATTTAGTAGAGACATTAGAGATGGCAACTGATGAAGTGGAAACAGATTTTTATATATGCAAGCCTTTAATGTAATGAGAGTTAAGGGAGAAAAGGGATTAGACCATCACAAAACCATAAGTGGATCTGTGAACTAAGAGAGCTTTTCTAACAGAACTGTATTCCTATTTTTCTGTTTGGGCTTTGATTTTTTTCCCCAAAGGTGAGAATACCATTGGTGAAACAGGTGTAGTGAATGTTCTGGCTGCCAGAGGAAGAATGGATATGGTTCCCAATGGCGCTTGTCAACACTGCATTGAATGCCCACTTGTGGCCTCAGTGTCTTCCATGGGCTTTAAATCAGTGTGTAGCTGCAGAGTGAAAGAGATCATTAGGGAGCAGCAGGATTCTGGTTGAAATGGTGAGTGTACTAGCTCTGCAGAAGAAACTAGGGAAAATAGCTCAGGACTGAAATACTGATTCCCTGAATCAGTCCCTCTTTGTTTACTTCGAATGATGAGCCAATCATGACTATTTAGCACTTTCTCTAATAGTAGTTGACTTATCCCACACATGGAGGGTGTATCATTCTGCTTTGATGACCATCTTGTTGCTGTGAGGTTTGGGGAAGGGCATCTAAAATGACTCATTCTTGTCACAACCACTCCACATAAAGGATGTGCTCATACCTGTTTATATCTGTATTTGCACACTGAAAATGCTTCCTTTGTAGACTGCATATTCACACACAAACCTTGATTTGCTTGTGACCACCTAGTTGTGTGTTTTCACATGCAAAGTGCATGCATTTACTCCTGAAGAAATGCACATCTAAATAGATAGCAAGGATTGAAAATGAGACCTAAATTGAGCAAGCCACAATCATTTAGTGTAGCTTATTTAGCACATGGGAGACTAGATATTTTAGAGGATTGGTATTAGCTCTTCCTCCCCCGGACCCGCAGTTAAAATCCAGACAAGTCAATAGTCACTGGCGGTCATTACCATTTAAAGTAGGGATCTTTAACTCGAATCACCAGGAGGGCCACATGAGGACTAGTACATTGGTCAGAGGGCTGCATCACATGGTTTTCCTCTCTGTTGTTCACTTTCTTAGAGCAAGAGTATTCATACCTTAAATATACTCAAACTAAAAGAACTCATAAAGAAAATAAATGAACTACAAAGGAAAATTGTACATGTCAGATCTATCTATTGTGGTATTAAGAGTTATGTCATTTTTTGGTGTGTATTTTCAATACTGGCATTGACCCTTTCCCCCGGTCTGTTCCTCCATCCCAGATCTACATATTCACCTGCTCCCACTCATTGTCTCCTACTGTCACACACACACACTGTCCCAAGAATATTCATCATAGCTTTCTCTGAATTGCTTTTATTGTATTACAATACTCTTCCCCCCCCCCCCCACATGGCTTTTCCTTTTTTTGCATCTTTCACTCTTCCTCTGCTTCTTTGGTTGCCTCCCCCACCCAGCTTCTACCCTTCCTCTCTCTCACTCCTCTCCTTGTTTCCCCTTTCTGTTACCCTTCTCTCAGGCATGGCAGAATACCTTCTCCCCTTCCAACTGGTCCGTTCCATTCCGAACCTCCCCCTACCCCGCCCCCTTGCTGCTCCACTGCTTTTTCCCTACTCCTGATTTAAGCAAAGCACCTAAATGAAAATAAGCAGCTGTTAGCAGGTTAGTGGGAGCACTTCAGTGTTGGTTAATTTAACTCCACCTATTCCATAGTGGAGGAACAGACCAGAGAGCAGGGAGTGAAATTACCCAGCTGCGGAGGGCTTCCACCAATTTCACAGCTGCTTATCTTAAATTAGCTGCTCTGGTGTGCACATGAGCAGACAAAAGGAGGCGCAGTGTGCAGAGAAGACAGTCATACCATGTACCATCAAAGTCTTCCATATAATGTTTCTTTATTATGCTTGTGGTAGTAAACATTATGGTTAAGACTGAGAAGTATTTCCATTCCAGCCCCCTGTATTTGTTCAGATGCTTTCTGAAATCTCTTTTCTAGGGGCTCAAACCTTCTGTTCTCCAAAGGTGAACTTTTTGAGAAACATTGAGCAACAAAAGCTAAGCTGGTTTTCAGTTAATTAGAAGATGGGGAAAGAGACACCTGTCTAGTTTAACCTGTGCACATGTGTGTTGAACACAACATAACTGTCCATGTGAAGTTCACACTTGGTAGGACGGTAGTCCTCAAGGAGGAAAAAACATTAAACTAATCATTTTGTGGAAAAACATTTCAAAAGCAATAAAGGTTTGGAAAACTGTGTTGGGCATAAACAGTATAAGCAGCTTTGCTACATTAGGCCCATACTATTCTTTAATAACAGTTCTGGTATAAGAAAAAATTACTTACCATATGGATATGTAAACTTATTCTGGGAAGTATATTTTTCTTCTTCTGATCACTAATCCAGAACCAGTGTTCAGAACAGTTTACTGGTCCCAAGAATATTTGCATTGGTCTGCCAGAGTGTTTCTCTGTCCTGGTGAGTCATGAAACACTTGCTTTATAGTGTGAGTGTCAACTACCTTAGTACACTCATTTTTCAATGTTATTTAGCATTAATCATACAAAACTTCAATAAAGTCACAAAGCATAATAGAAAGTTCATGTTTGTCTCAGTTCCTTTTCTTTCCTTCTTTGAGTCCTATTCAGATACTGACCTCTCAGAAGTTGGATAGGTTAATCAGAGTCACCACGGCCCAATTAAGTTAAAGGTGACCTACACAGGAAAATAGTAGGGGTATGCCATGTTTTACTTCTTTCTAATGTATGAGAAATAAATTCAGATTTTTCTCTGCTTGTCTTTTTACACTGGAAATTCAGGTCTTGTCTATCCTTGGATTATTGGAGAACTAGTTACTATTAGCTCTGATTCTGCAAACACTGGAGTACATTAGTAACTTTATCAACATGAGTAGTCCCCTTGAACTCACTGGGGTTATATTGTGTGTGTATATGGAGGATTGAAGCTTTTATGACCCCACAGTTACCAAGGAAGTGAAGCCTGATTGAAAGAAGAAATGATTTTTATTCAGACTTTTTAAATTTTGGTTATAAAAAAGACACTGTCAACCTGTCATCTCATCAGTTAAAAAATACAACAGTTTAGTTTCAGTTACTACACCTGCTCGAGTCCCTCTGCCAATTTTTGTTTTACAACTATATTGTCCTATTTTTGAAAAAAAAAAACGTTTCTCATCTTTGTTGCTGTGCGAAACACCCAAACAAACAAGGGAAACCAGCTATGGCACAAAGAAAAGGAGTACTTGTGGCACCTTAGAGACAAAAGAAGGATTCTAGGTGGACTCCTCCTGAAGGTCGAGACAGCAGACTGGACTTCTACATAGAGTGTTTCCGCCGACGTGCACGGGCTGAAATTGTGGAAAAGCAGCATCACTTGCCCCACAACCTCAGCCATGCAGAACACAATGCCATCCACAGCCTCAGAAACAACTCTGATATCATAATCAAAAAGGCTGACAAAGGAGGTGCTGTTGTCATCATGAATAGGTCGGAATATGAACAAGAGGCTGCTCGGCAGCTCTCCAACACCACTTTCTACAAGCCATTACCTTCTGATCCCACTGAGAGTTACCAAAAGAAACTACAGCATTTGCTCAAGAAACTCCCTGAAAAAGCACAAGATCAAATCCGCACAGACACACCCCTGGAACCCCGACCTGGGATATTCTATCTACTACCCAAGATCCATAAACCTGGAAATCCTGGGCGCCGCAGCATCTCAGGCATTGGCACCCTGACAGCAGGATTGTCTGGCTATGTAGACTCCCTCCTCAGGCCCTACGCTACCAGCATTCCCAGCTACCTTCGAGACACCACTGACTTCCTGAGGAAACTACCATCCACCGCAAAAAGAAAAGGAGTACTTGTGGCACCTTAGAGACTAACCAATTTATTTGAGCATAAGCTTTCGTGAGCTACAGCTCACTTCATCGGATGCATACTGTGGAAACTGCAGAAGACATAAAACTGCAGAAGACATCTATGTCTTCTGCAGTTTCCACAGTATGCATCCGATGAAGTGAGCTGCTGCAGTTTCCACAGTATGCATCCGATGAAGTGAGCTGTAGCTCACGAAAGCTTATGCTCATATAAATTGGTTAGTCTCTAAGGTGCCACAAGTACTCCTTTTCTTTTTGCGAATACAGACTAACATGGCTGTTACTCTGAAACCTACAATCCATCGGTGATCTTCCTGATAACACCATCCTGGCCACTATGGATGTAGAAGCCCTCTACACCAACATTCCACACAAAGATGGACTATAAGCCGTCAAGAACACTATCCCTGATAATGTCACGGCTAACCTGGTGGCTGAACTTTGTGACTTTGTCCTTACCCATAACTATTTTACATTTGGGGACAATGTATACCTTCAAATCAGCGGCACTGCTATGGATACCCGCATGGCCCCACAGTATGCCAACATTTTTATGGCTGACTTAGAACAATGCTTCCTCAGCTCTCGTCCCCTAATGCCCCTACTCTACTTGCGTTATATTGATGACATCTTTATCATCTGGACCCATGGAAAAGAAGCCCTTGAGGAATTCCACCATGATTTCAACAATTTCCATCCCACCATCAACCTCAGCCTGGTCCAGTCCACACAAGAGATCCACTTCCTGGACACTACAGTGCTAATAAACGATGGTCACGTAAACACCACCCTATACCGGAAACCTACTGACCGCTATTCCTACCTACATGCCTCCAGCTTTCACCCTGACCACACCACACGATCCATTGTCTACAGCCAAGCTCTGCAATAGAACCGCATTTGCTCCAACCCCTTAGACAGAGACAAACACCTACAAGATCTCTATCAAGCATTCTTACAACTACAATACCCACCTGCGGAAGTGAAGAAACAGATTGATAGAGCAAGAAGAGTTCCCAGAAGTCACCTACTACAGGACAGGCCTAACAAAGAAAATAACAGAACGCCACTAGCGGTCACCTTCAGCCCCCAACTAAAACCCCTCCAACGCATTATCAAGGATCTACAACTTATCCTGAAGGATGACCCAACATTCTCACAAATCTTGGGAGACGGGCCAGTCCTTGCCTACAGACAGCCCCCCAACCTGAAGCGAATACTCACCAGCAACCACATACCACACAACAGAACCACTAACCCGGGAACCTATCCTTGCAACAGAGCCCATTGCTAACTGTGTCCACATATCTATTCAGGGGACACCATCATAGGGCCTAATCACATCAGCCACACTATCAGAGGCTCATTCACCTGCACATCTACCAATGTGATATATGCCATCATGTGTCAGCAATGCCCCTCTGCCATGTACATTGGCCAAACTGAACAGTCTCTACGTAAAAGAATAAATGGACACAAATCAGATGTCAAGAATTATAACATTCATAAACCAGTCGGAGAACACTTCAATCTCTCTGGTCACACGATTACAGACATGAAAGTTGCGATATTACAACAGAAAAACTTCAAAACCAGACTCCAGCGAGAGACTGCTGAATTGGAATTAATTTGCAAATTGGATATAATTAACTTAGGTTACTTTTTATAACTCAACCATTCCCAGTCTCTATTCAAGCCTATTTCCCCTTGTTTATTCTTTCACCCCCTCCCCCGCACTGTTCCTCAGACGTTCTTGTTAAACCCTGGATTTGTGCTGGAAATGGCCCACCTTGATTATCATACACATTGTAAGGAGTGTGATCATTTTAGATAAGCTATTACCAGCAGGAGAGTAGAGTGGGGGGGAGAGAAAACATTTTGTAGTGATAAACACCCATTTTTTCATGGTTTGTGTGTATAAAAACATCTTCTGTATTTTCCACAGTATGCATCTGATGAAGGGAGCTGTAGCTCACGAAAGCTTATGCTCAAATAAATTGGTTAGTCTCTAAGGTGTCACAAGTACTAGTTTTCAAGATAGTGGCTGTAGAAATCAGTCTAGAATTGAAGTTGAGAGAAAGAAGCAAGAATGTAATTGGAATTATGAGATGTTAAGGTCTGGTACGTTGTAAATTGCCAAAGTTGAAAAGACTGACATATCATTACTTCATATGGCATTATAAGGATAAACACATGGAAGATTATGAATCACTTTGTGATCTGTTGATGAAGAGCACTATATAAGACCTCAGTATTAACATCAGGAAACTGAGATTCCCAGTCTTCCTGTGGGGGTTAGCATTAGTTTATCTCCCGGATAGTTTTCAGGGTATTGTACTATGAAGTGACCATGTAGACTAGGCAAAAATACAGGCCAGGCCATGGACACTTGCCAGCTAGTCAGCATCCCAAGTATTCTTGCCACTGAATCTTCGTTACTGGTAATAACATACAAGAACCCAGATTAGCTCTCAGAACCCAGGCTGAGTCTGCAGGAGCTGCGGTAAGAAAAAAACCCTCATGTAAACTGAGCAAATTTTTACTGGAAATCATTGTGAGATGGAAAATGGGACCCTTAGATGCCATTTTAACCGTCAGTTTTCAGAAAGGAATGCTTTAAAGAAGTGCATAAATATGCTTCTTACAATGCACGCAACGGGAATGCCTCCTTTTTGAACTCCAAATATGCAAGCTATATGCCAGCTATGCAAACTCACAGAGGTCTAGAGACAGGAAACATCCTTTATTCTGTTTGTACATTGCCTAAAATAGTGGCTCTCTGGGCACTACCACAGTCTATAGAAAAAGATTCCAGGACTGTAACTCTGAAGCCTAGAATGTCTGTTGAGTCAGTGTGAAGCAATATCACCATGTTAAATAATCACTAGGATTCACAGTCTGTTAGCATCCAATTTTTCAGTTCTCAGCTGGTTTTTGCTTTTTTACACTTTGACTTACACTTCTATGACAGCACAGGTGTTTTCACCTAGCTCCATAATGAAAAGAATCAAGATGGATGTTTTGAGTATTTTCCTCATCTATGTTGTGTATGTATCATCATCAAAGATTCTCTAGTGAGAACTTAGTGAGCAATGCACACAGCTGCCAGAAAATGGGGGGAATGAGACAAAGGACCTTTGGCACCTTTCCCCTTTTAAAAACAGAGCCAGCCACCTCCCCCACTTCTGAGAACCTACTCAGCAATTGGCTATTATTATTATTATCATTGGTAATGGGCTATTACCAGCAGGAGAGTGAGTTTGTGTGTGTGTAGGGGGTAGAGGGTGAGAAAACCTGGATTTGTGCTGGAAATGGCCCAACTTGATGATCACTTTAGATAAGCTATTACCAGCAGGACAGTGGGGTAGGAGGAGGTATTGTTTCATGATCTCTGTGTGTATATAATGTCTGCTGCAGTTTCCACGGCATGCATCCGATGAAGTGAGCTGTAGCTCACGAAAGCTCATGCTCAAATAAATTGGTTAGTCTCTAAGGTGCCACAAGTACTCCTTTTCTTTCTACTCAGCAAGTGTACCGTGGGGGAGGGGGGGGGGCTGACCACAGCTGGTGGAGTACTTGTAGAGCCCCTTCCCTGCTGGCATGACAGATGGGTGGCTGGGCCAAACCCGAGGGAGAAGCATTGGGACCTGGCACACAGGGTCCCATGCCATTCAAATCTGGTTCTGTTTGATGGCTTCCTCCCCTTGGGCTCCTTCCTGCGGCCCTGCACACAAGAAGGGGTCCGATCCGGCTCAGGCTGCCAGCTGCGTTGTAGGGGAGCAGTGCCACCAACACGTTAGTCCTTGATGGCTACAGCCAGAAACACACCGCCTGAGCCCAGGCCCTGGAAGGGCTTCTTCCTTTGCGGGGGGAGGGGGCTGCCTGCCTCCCCTGGGAGCGCTTCAGTGCATGGGCCCGCGCCCCGAATCACTGGGGCAGGAAGGGGAGAAGCGATCTTACAGCCCCCGCTCCCCAGCCTGGGCAGCAGCACAGAACGGGGGAGGGTGGCGCTGGCTTGATCTCCCCTGGGGGCGGCTCCAGCCCCGCTCTCATTTGCACCCCGCCCGACGGCAGCAGCCTGGGGACACGGTTCCCCTCCCCAGGCCACGGCAGCTCCTTCCCCCGCTTCCTAGGGCCGAGCGACGCGGGGGGGTGGTAGGGGGGGGCCTCCACGCGGCCTGGGCAAAAGAACCCTCTGCTCACCCCCTTCGCCCAGCGCTCGGAGACGGGAGTAAATGCCACGCCCCTGAGCGAGGGGGTGGGGCGAAAATTCCCATGCCCCGCCCCCCGCCGCCCCTCCTCCTGAGCAGAGGGCAAATAATCCCCGTGCCTTGCCTGGGGGGCAAAGCAGAGGGCGGGAAATCCCCTAAGTCCCGCCCCCTTGGGGAAGGGAGAGGGAGGGGCCAGTTGTGGCGCTCCCCGCCCCGTGACCTTTCACTCCACGGCCCTTAGTTACCACGCCGGGCGTCACGAGGGGATGAAACCATTGGAGCGCTCAGAATTCCGGGCCAAGCCACTATCGCGCAGGGAGGGGGGAGAGGCTGTGAGGGTGCAGGGACGCGGGGGGCCCAGCGAGCTGATTCCCAGGCCGGGGAGCGGCCGCTGGGGCCGCCGCCCCGTCTCTCTCGCCCTCCTCCGGTTCGGCCGCGCGGTGGTCTCGCCCAGGCTCGGCCTTAGTGACAGCGGCCGCATCCAGGGAAGATGGCGGCTTCGGCCTCTGTGCCGGTAGCGGCTTCGTGAGTGCGGCCCCCGCTCCCCGCCCTGCCCCGCCGGGCGCAGGGACCATGTCGGACTCGGAGGAGGAGAGTCCGGACCGGCAGCTCAAGCTAGTGGTGTTGGGGGATGGCACCTCCGGCAAGGTCAGTGCCGGGGCCCGTCTGCCCTCGCTGCCGGGGCTGCACCCCAGCCCGCCCCGGGATGTTTTCTGTCCCCTCCAGCCGCGGAGCGTCCCGGGGTGCAGGCCCCGGCCTCGCACCGGACCCGCCTTCTTCGCCCCCCAGCCGGCCCCACCCCGCGGCTAGCAGCGCGTGCGGCTCGCGTAGCTCAAAGAGCCAAGCCCCTGCCCCCCGTCACGAGCGACTCGTGTCTGTCGCGCCTGTCGTTGTCGCCATATCTGGCCAGTGACTGACAGGCGACCGGCCGCTGTCCCTAGCCCCGTCCCCGGGAGTCCAACGACCTCGGACGCGAGCCCACAGCGCGGCGGTGGGGGTGGAACAATCGCGCCACGAGCGGCCTCTCCGGCCGGGTCTCCAGAGACCTCTTGGGGCAGCGAATGGCAGCGATGAGGGTTCCCCGCTGTCAGCGCAGCCCCCCGAGACAGGCAGTGGGAGGGGAGGCTACTGTGGCCAGCCCCATCTGTCTTGTGGGGCGCAAAGAGCAGTGGCGCCGAGCAGCCCCCTAGACCCTTCCGCCCCCTGGCAACCGGCGCTCAAACGCTGGGCAAGGCTCCTGCGTCCTGCCACGCTCTGGTGCGGCAACCTAGGAATTCTAGACTGGCTGAACTTCAAGTATAAAAGTCCTTAATAAAGGTAAAAGTTGTTAATACAATCACTACAGTCGCCTCTGTGGTGTTTATTTTGACATTAAAACCGATTTATCCTATATTGTTCCCGTATTTTCGGTATGTTGCACACTTTGTATTGGCAAGGCATAGTTGCATCACAGAGGTTGTCGGGTGGGGGGGTGGGGGGAGCTGCAGCTTTTGGCATCTGGACAGGCACTGAGAAGGGATTTGGGGTTCTGGCAAGGCAGAGGGAGGGAATCTGGGGTTCGGGGACAAACATACTAGCTGGATGTTGCTGCTGAAATAATCAACAGTGCACTAGTTAGGAACGTTGCTGTTCAAGTTGTGTTCTTAAGGTTTCAAAAACTACTAGACTACTCACACGAATAAGGCAACTTTATATCTGTCAGAGCTATTATTTCAGGATATGGGAAGTCACCAGTGTGGTGTTTTAATTTTGGTTCACGTTTTCAAGGTTTTCTTTCTGTGAAGGTTAGGAATGTAATTAACAAATAACATGGTTACAGAATTGTGGACTACATGAGGTCCCTGACCAGCCTAGAGTCAAATAAGGCAAAGCACAAGTCACTATGCACCAAAGAAGACAATAAGACCTGATCTTTACTTGCAACAAAAAGTGATCATAGTGTATGTATTATTACACATATCTTGAATGTGTTTATAAGACATACCTGATAATCTCCCTCATGAATGTGAATTTCTAAAGTACAATTTCTCCTTTGTTACTGACTTTCCAGTAGGAAATTAAAAGTTCAGACATGGAAAAACTGGTTTACTTATGATTCAGGTGAAAAACCAAGACTTCGTATAATTTGCAGGTGTTGGAAAATCTGCTTGCCATTGATCAGTAGGAAAATTCTCTGTGGTGAAAAAGGCAAGTGGCTAAATGTAGACTTTACTCTTTTCTTTAAATGAAAGAGTATCTAGCTCTAATGGTTGTAAAGAAAACCTTTTATGCCATAAAAATAGTGTTATGTTTGAATCAGTGGACAAATAATTCCAAGTGACAATTTAAGGAGCGTATTATAAATGCTCAAGATTGCTCTAGTCTTTTGCTCTTAGCTTTCCCAGTATACAAATCAAACTAAGAAGTCGTTTTCACTACTGCTGTTTAGCACCTTATGGCAAGACCTCTTACCATAACTGGAATTACAAGCATTGGTGCATTTTTTTTTTTTTTTTTTCCTGGTTGCATCCCGAATCCTCTGCTGCAGGAAGAGGAACTTGCAACTTTGGGCCTTGCAGAAAAATCTTGCAAAAGTAAAAGAGGTCTGATAGCCTGAATGAGGGGGATAAAAATACAGCCTGGGGGCCAGTTCAGGTGAATTTGGAGACCTCTTAAGACCAAACCATTTGAGTTCCTCTCTTGTATTGTCACTTGTTCCCCCTCGTTCTTAAAATGGTGTGGGTATAAGCATAAGTTTCTTTATCCCCCACCCAGCCTCCCTCTTGTATATGTTTCTCATCCAGCCTCCTTTGTGCACGTTCTCAGCCCCCATTCACTGTGCACATTCCTCTCTCTGCAGGAACTATGATCTTCAGTCAATGGAGAGGAATGGGAATAGTGGCAGAAGATATATTCCCTCATTCCCTCCTGAGATCCAGAACTTCATGTTTTCCTTTTCTTCCTCCGGGCCAGCATTGACAACACTGGTCTCCTGCCTCTCAAGGAACAATGATTCAGCCAGCTTACAAGAAGGCAGCAAACTTGCATGTCTTCTGGTGTCATGCCTGGGAGATAGGGGGAAGGATTCAAATTCTGTGGAACTCCTGGCAGTAGTTTAAAAACAAAACTGCTCAGACAGCTCAGTGGCAGTTGCAGTCCAGGACAGTGTTTCCATTTCTCCTCCTCAGTCGTGCCCCGTTCATGAGGCAGAGAGCAATGCTTCACTCCCATTCACTTTTTGAGAAAATTTCATGACAGGTGTGTGGGGAAAAACACTCATGGAAACGACACTACGTGTATTTTTTTTTGCTACAAAAATATACACAAGAGTATAGTGGGGGTTCTGAAAAATGAGACCTGGAGGGGAAGGTTGGAGAGAGAGAGCCCACCTAGCACTCAGTGCACAGCAGTGGCATTGCGACCTGTCAGATGATGTCACAGTGCTACTCAGGTTTGGCCCGTCAAACTCTCCATAGATTGAGATGGAGGGATAGATGGGCTAAACCTGAGTGGTGACATGGCAGGGTGGTAAGGGAAATGGGAACGATTCAGGGTAGCTGGGGAGTCTAAATCAGGTTGACTTGATGGGAAGGAGTGGAAGTGCTGCTCCTGGAGGAGAGACGTAAGGGTAACAGCATGATAGAAAGGTAGGAGCGACTGATAGAAGTACAAAGACACAGGCCAGAAGAAAAACAGTATAATAAAATGGAGAAAATAAACAAAAGATTAAAATTTTAAAAAATGCTAAGAAAATATTAAAAAGAAAAAAAATTGGGAAAACAATGCATGACCTAAGGGAAAAATGGTGATAAAAAGGGGTTGGAATGAGTTAGACAAAAATAAGGAAAACAGATTAAACCAGGTGAGGAAAAGAAATCTGAAACAGAAAAGGAGGATTGAGTTAAGCAAAAATACACAGCAGTATAAAAGAAATGACTTTCTTTTATAGGAAGGAATAGGAGGGAAAGAGAAAAGGGAACAAAATTCAGGAACGAGAGCTTTTGTCAAAACCCTCCCCTCCAGAAACGAAACCAAACTTTTTTAAAATTAGTGACATTAATATCGATTGAAAAAATGGTGTCAGTCTCTGGATTCTGCTTCTACATCTTTCCACATGCTCATTGGTTTGCATGTTGAGAAACATGGCAGTAGTGAAACTAACAAAAATCACATTAGTTTTGCTCTGCTGCTGCTCGGGAAAGCTGTGTCTCTCTGTGGAACTAGGTTCCGGAGCTATTCATGGGTAAGGTGTTCTTGGAAAAATAAAGGTCATGGGAGTGGGTAGAGCAGCAGAAATGCACCATCCCCTTACCTACTGGGAGGTTAGAGGAAGAATAAAATAGCTGGGACCACCCCAAAAGTTAGGAGGCTTTCGGGCTGGAGATAAGGGGCAGTGCACATTCCTTCTCTCCCTTCCAGATGGGTGTGGGTCTTCAATTTATCAGATATCTACTCTCAAGGTTGATACAAAAGATGGAACTTAACTGTGTCCTGCCCCTGGTAGGAATCCTAAAACCCTCTTCCCGTACATCAGCTTTGAGGTGGGCTTCTCAACTGTGCATTGCTCCTAGATCTTTCTGATGTGTCTATTCTCCCCCCTTCCTCTTCTTTTTTTTTTTTAATTTTGAATTGACCTGGGGGTAGTGAGACTCTATTTTCACATTCTATAACCTCATTGATCAACATAATTTCAGACTTCATTATTGCTGATCTCTGAGGAAGTACTGTAAATATTGGTCTACTCATCATATAACTATTTCCAGCCATTAATGAACTGGAATTTCCTTCTCTAACTAAAAAGTATTTAGCATTTATAGCTTCACTACCCACCTAATACTTTGTACTTTTGTACTACCTTTCATTTGAAGATCTCAAAGTACTTTAGAAACATTAATTAAATTTCACTCCACCACTATCATGTAGATTACTATCATAGTCTCCATTTTGCAGATGGAGAAACTATTCAAAGAGCCATATTCAGACTTGCAAACCTAGATAGTGAAAATAAATAGGTTGTCTGTAAACATTTATCAGCCATTTTTTCTTTTATAGGACAGTTTTTCATTGTTGGGTCGCAGTGGAGTGGGAAGGCCAAAAAAACAAAATTATAAAATTATTTGCTTTGTAAACTAGGAATAAGCAAAATTTTAGATCACTGTGTTTTTTATAAACTAGACCTAGACTTTCTTCAATGAAAAGTTATCCATATTTGAGTTACTCCATAACCCGTACAAAAATTAAAGCATTTTGTGCCCTACAGTGTTCTGTCATTTTGTGCATCTAACTAAGATTCTTACAATCTGGTGCTGGTACAGAATGTGGTCCAGTGGGCATTGCTACTATAAATAGAGACATGATAAACTGGAAGGGGTGAGGTGAGAGGGGATACAGATTAATTTTTGGGTAGTGATAGTGAATTCTCAATGGGTTTGGTAAAGTGGAAACCTTTGATGGAAGACCTTTATTGTGGGATCCAGAGGTAACAGCCAAAGTCCCATTAGCACTTCTGAAAAATTTACCTCCTAGGGAGGAAAAGGCAAGTAGGGCAGCCTTTGGGAAGTTCCTACTCCTGCTCTACAAATAACCACAACATGGCTGGTGGGAAAGCATAACTGACACTGTCCAGTGGGAGCTGCGATCGGCCGAACCTGTGGATGCGGCAGGTAAACAAACCGGCCTGGCCCACCAGGGGCTTTCCCTGAACAAGCGGTGTCCCAAGTTGGGGAAACACTGGCCTATACCATGACTTGCCATGACTTGCCAACATTTGACAGATGGTAACTGTTTTTCAGACAGTCTGATTTTTTTGTTTGTTTGTCTGTAAATGAATGTTTGCAGTGGTGGTGTAGCCTTTTCTGTCCCAGGATATGAGAGAGACAAAGTAATTTCTTTTATTAGACCAAGTTCTGTTGTGAAAGAGACAAGCTTTTGAGCTGCAGAGCTCTTTTTCACGACAATTTATGGACCATTTGCAGCACAGGTGATACAACTAGTTGGTGATTGATCTAAAAATATAAGCAAGCAGTCTTCTCCTGTCCTTCACCCCTTACATTAAACTGTATCCTTGTTTTGTAGGGAACTCCCCCCAAATCACTCATTCTTAAAACTGCTGGTTTGGCTTTTAAGCTCTTTATTGTTCTTCTACTCTTATGATTTAATTATATGAATTGCTAATTCAACACCCCAAGAACTTTAGCTGAAAGGGGAGGGACTGGGCTGCTTAATAAATATCAGGCATATGCATTAAGACCCAGATTCAGTCAGCCATCCCGGTTCAGCAAAGTACTTATGCATATGCTTATATTTAGGCAAGTGCTTAAATGCTTTGCTGAATTGGGTCCTAAATAGAGAGTCTGTCAACACAACGGGCACTCTAGTTAGCAGTCATAGTAGAGAGGTCATGGAATGAGACCCAGTCTATGTTACAAAATTGTTCTTCAGATTAATGAAACTTTTTGGGTGGGGAAAACCTTGTTAAAAACAGTCACAGAAAATGTTCTTTTGAGCTAGAATGGCTTTCATCAACCATTGGAATGGAAAATAATTTACCTTGACCACACAGGCCACGGCTGCTGCCAAATTGTTACCTAAAACCTTTCTCAAGAACCCCTCTAGAGAATAGTTTTAGGATCGCAGGGAGCTTTTGCATTGTGGATGGACCTGAATGGGCATGGAGACAACTTTTCCATGTGTAGAGGACTTGAACTGCTGCTGTCAGTGTTCTTGTGGATAAATACTTGTTCTGTGAATGAATAGAGAACTCCAGTCTTCATGGCTGGCAATCCTACACCTTTCGTGAGCACTAACATTCATTAAAAAATTAAAAAAGGAGTTAGTCAATGACTTTCTGCTATAAATTCCTTTGCATTCAGGAGAGTGGAGGAAAACTATTTAAGAGAACTTTGCCATGCTGTTGATTACTGGTTGCTCTTATTGGTTGGCTGTTAATTGAATGTGTTGTTTATTTTTATTAACACCCCTAGAAACCTTTTGGGAATATCAGGTGTCACAGAGTGATAAAGTTAATATTTACTGTACCCTTAAAACAGGGGAGGGTTTGCTTATTTATCATGGATCTAAATTAGCATTTTATATATTCCAAAACCCTATGATATAGTCAGATTATATTTTGTTCTTCATCCCAGGTGCTAGTTATTATTCACTAATGAAAGAGGAAATTACAAGGGAAAAGTTCCTATTTTGTAATTAAACATTCAGTTTACAGGAAAAGAGGGCCTATATAGTGTACTTCTGCACTTTATTTATACTTGCCTACATCTGAGGTGGTGATAGATTTTTTTTTTTTTTTTTTTAAATACTGTTTGTGAAATGATCAAATGCTCAGTGTTAGATTACAAAATCAATGTGAATGAGTTAGTGGTATTCCAGTCAAAATTTTTACTGAATTTTATTTTGAATATGTACTTTAAAATAATTGTCAGATAGTTTTGCGGTGACAGATGGATTTTCATCCTCTGTGATCCTCAACATTTTCACTTTCAAGTGTGGTACAAATGGCATGAATATGCTTATTTAATTATAGTTTGCTTGTTTTCTAATTCTAATTTTCTAATTCTCTACGAGCCTGAGTCCACTAGAGTAAATTAAAAGATTCTCATTAATTTAATTGGGTTTTGGATCAGGTCTAAAAATATCTTCTGAGTTCAAGACACCTATTAATCTCTGACAGTGGTGGGAATATGAATGATACAATCAAGCAACTATTAAGTTTTGTATTACTTCCTTCACAAATAACTTTCTGGATCCCTATTTCCCTATTCATGCTTGATTCCTTAATTGTGGAGTCCTTTGGTGGTGGTAATGTATAAATAACTTCTCATGAAAAAAAGGTACAAGCTGTTGTAGAACAAGAGCGAGCGTTACAGTGTCCCTCTTCCCCCCTCCTCCTTTTTTTTAATACATTAGTAGTGTAACATGTCTGGTTTTCAGTAACAGGACTATTTGTATTATTGTAATATATTGTATGTTAACTGGATATCCTCTATTACCCATTTTTAATAACACTTGATGTCGTTTAGTGGTTTATTTAAAGATTGGCTAGATTCCTATTTAGTCACTTCGGATGTCAGTCTCTGGCAGTGTAGGGGCTTTGTGAAGCTGTTTCCTGATATTTTTTTCCCTTACAAATAGAGGCAGAAATATGGCTAATTTCTGCAGTTTGTAGATGTTATGTTAACAAGAGACTGATAAATGCCTGGCAATGATTTGATATAGGATACATTCTTTAAGCAACATCACACTTTTTTAAGGCATCACATTATTTTTTTTTCAACAGTTCTAGGAATGCATATAACTGGTGTTTTCTATTCTTTTGTATCCTTTTTACATTATATCATGTATTTTTATTGCCTTTGATGAATGGATTAGAACTGGTCATGAAGAAACAGAAAATACATACGTTGTTACTTTCTGCATATTAAAGTCATTAGAAGCATGCCCTTTTTGAGGTTCCTAGTAAAAATTAAGAAATCTGTTATTTCAAAAGGCAGCTCTATGTATCCGTGTACATTCACGATGACATAACTTTGTGAAATTTAACACTAGGAAAACAATTTCCAACGTACTGTTTGACACAATATATGCAAAACTTCATGTGTGTAGTCTCAATAGGCATATAAATGTTTGCAGGATCAGGCACTAGGTTAGTCCCCAGGTAGGCCCTTATCTTGCAACATTTGTGCAGGAAGTGGATCCCTGCAACCATACAGACCTGCAGTGTGGATCTGTGTGAGCAGTTGCCTTGTGTTGAAGGTTTGTGATTAGTGCTGTGCACATGGTCCTGTGTTGTAGAAATCAGGACTTTCTTTTTAACAATTGTTAGCCCTATGGGGTAGAGACCATATCACCGTATGTTTGTATGGAGCAGAGTGCGCTATTTGGCACTCAGTTAAAAATGTAACACAATTCTGCATTTTTAATATCAGAATATTTTTAAAATGTACAGGAAGCATGCTGAATGTTTTACTCTTTGTTTTTTTGCTGACATAACTTGCCATTATCATCTACTTTTATTATTTTTTAAACTTGACAGAAAGCTTGTCTGCTATCATAGAATATTGTTAGCTGGCGTTGATTAAAAAGTTGTTTACCTTTGTTTTATAAGATTTAGGACTGGTTTAAATTGGGTTTGCAGCCTTTAAAATACCAAATAATTTGATATGGTTCTGTTTTTAGACATCTTTAGCCACACGTTTTGCCCAAGAAGCTTTTGGGAAACAGTACAGACAGACTGTAGGACTGGACTTCTTTTTGAAAAGAATAACATTACCAGGTAAGAGAATATAGAGTCTTAGATTGAAAGTGGTGGTAATAGTAAGACTCCAGCGACAAGGTCTTGAGAATGAAATACATAACATAAGCTAGTGCTTTTCATGCAGATGTTTTTAAATAGAACAATTAATTTGGCTATTGAGGGTAGTTTCTCTCGGATTTCTTATTATGTAGACACCAAGTGAAAAAGGATTGTGTACTGGCAGTTTATGTCTTTAAAGATTGTTATTTTCCTAGAACCATTATTAGCCACATTTTAAAAAATATTACTTTTTGGTATCCCTATTAAAATTAACCTCTTCAAGTGGATAGTAGTATAATACACAACATAAACCAAATATAATTATGTATTAACTGAAAATATCTTTACATTTTGAAATAAATCTAGTTTTTTAGATAAAATACACTGAACTTGTATTTCGGTTGTGGGGGAGAAGTATAATGTACCTATGGAATCGCTGTGCTCTAATATGTGAATGCTGTTTTATGCAAGGCAGCATGAAATTGCTGGCATTTAATAGACCACTAAAATTTAACGTCCCTCGGCACTCATAAAAATACAGTTTGAGCATTCAAGATGTTTCAGTTCACGACGGCAAAGAAACTATTTAGATGCCAGTTGCACACACTGCATGGAAAATGCAAAAAATAATAAAAAAAGAATGGTTAGTGCTTAAAGTTTGTTTCTGAACAATTGGGGGTATAAAAAGAACCATTCATTCATTGTGGCTGTTCAATTTGTAAGCATGAAAGTATTCCATTAAAAGCAATTTACCCTGGTGAGCTTAATAAATGAAAGCTGGAAAAAGCACTTTTAAGTATTAAGTTGCAGTCAGGTATGATAAAGTTGATGCAAGTTCTGTCTTTATTTTGGTAACATACAAGTAGCAAACTAGAAAAGAAATTTGCAATCTTCCATGAAAACATGCAGTGTTCTGAACTTCATTTTGTTAAAACTATATTGCCAATAATTTTTAAATGTTATGTTAATTTTCCCCCCAAGTGATATAGAATGCAGGAGTACGTAAAAGGATTCTGTTCTTCAAGATTATTTTATTAGTTATTCCACTGTACTCTTTTGTGTATGACTTGACGCAAATTCCAACTCTGTGTGCTTATTTCTGTATAAAATGGATAGAGTAATTTTTTATTGTCCTGCCTGCTCTTCTAGAAATACAACTATGCAGAATACTTACAGCAGCACTTGTAAATGGAATGTGTACACAAATCATACAGCATGTATGCTGAGAACTTGTACTTTTGCAAGGTTTTTTCCAATGGTTAAACATACAGAAGCTATTAGTTGTTGAGTTTCTAAATATTCCTTTTGGGTGGAAAATTTGGAGAAGTATAATACTTTTGTCCCCATTCATAATAGTTTTGTTCCATAATTATTTTGTTTCAAAATAAGAGTGTAGGTGTAAATCACACCCAAACATATAGAATAGTGACTGCTCATGTATATTTTCTTATTTCTGTATTTGTAAAATAAATACATTTTATATCAGGAAAGATGCATTTTTCCCTTGGTTTCTCACTGTGTCCCTCTGTCTCATTTTTATGGAAAAGTCAGATTTTGGGGGGGAAAGGTTTTAAAGTTCAAAAAGTAACTATGGAATGCACTTCCTCAGTAAATGGATTCTTTTAATTTATTGATTGCAACTATTAGTTTTGTTTATTCAAAGTTATTAATATTTCTCTAAAGATGAATTCATATAACTAGACAAAAGTATGCAAATATCAGTAGAAAAACATACACTAGTTTGCATCCTTTAGTAGGACAGCTGGTAGATAACTGACTTCGGAACAGCACTAATTTATGTGTTGATTTTAAATGTAAGCAGATTTTTCAAAATTGAAATGATAGTTTTAAAACCAAACAGAAATATGTATTATTCCATCCCCATAAAAACTATTTAAAAACAAATAGGAACTTAATATTAGTAGATAAAAATGAAATGTTGGTTTGGAATGTTGTGTTTATCCAGTATAGTCTTATACTTTTCAATTTTTTTAGTAACTGATATAATTTTACAGTAAGAAGTGGAATAACATTTTACCAGTTGATGATTCAAATAAAATAACAACTTAATACATTTTGCAAGTATTTTTGAGTAGTGTAATTGTGAACAATTTGATTTTTAGTGTTCTCCATGAAATTTTTTCCAGGTAATTATTTTCCAAATACCGATCCATTTCAGTATATTTCATGATCCAATATTCTGTAAAGTCTGGATGCAATCACTCTACAGATTTTATGGCTTTAAATAGTCAATCTGTTAGCCAGAGGTTCTGCTGATAGAGCTTCTTAAGAGCCATAGTCAAAATACTTGCAGGGAGGTTGTGGGTACAGTTCACTAAACAGGGTTCTACTGTGAAAAGGATTTTTTAAGTCTTCAGTACAAGAAGTAGGCAGACTTGTGTTTTTAGTTTCATCTGGACTGTGCAGCGCTTTAAGTAAGATTAACCAATGCACCAAGCATACTTTTACAAAGGTCACTGTTGAATCCTTTTAGTGGCTTCAGTTCAGACCAAAAGCAACCTATATACCTATATGTTCCAATTTACTCATTTTTTGCATCCCAATGCATGCCATTTTCTACTAAGTGTGTGTAAAACAAATTAATAAACAAACAAACAAAAAACTCCACTTGAATTTTCTTGTTTGTCATCAATAGACTCTATGCAATTTTTCTGGAATTCTTTAGCTTTAATTGTTTACTGGTACATTCATTTTGGTGCTTGGAGAAAGCATACTATAGCTGTAAAAAAGCAAACTGTTGACATTTTTCTTCATGTATAGTTAACTTTTTTGTTATTGCCACTCATGAGTTAATATACACTTCCTTTAAATTGGTCAGTAGATAAATACATTTTATGCCAAAAGTAAAATTTAATGTTACCATATCTGATATTTGAATTTTAAATAGTCATATTGTTCAGATTTTTTCTACTGTCATAGCTATCCTAAAAAGTTGACCACAAAATAGATACTACACAACATGGAATAATCTTGCAAAAAAACATATGAAGCAGTATAGGGTTAATACTAATTTATTACTCTACATAATCAATATGAATTTCAGTAATTGCTCTAGTTTAATTTAAGCCAGGAGTCACCTTAACATGAATGAAACAATGAAGCTTTATTTAGACAAACAAGATTTTATTTTCTATAATATTAATAGAAGGGGAAAACTTCATAAGTTTTTAAGACTATAAGAGACCTAGATCATCTAGTCTGACCTCCTGTGTAACACAGGCCAGAGAAGATAACCCAGTTACCCCTGTATTGAGCCCAGTAACTTGTGTTTGTCTCCAACATTGGATAGTAATCAATTTGGAAACATTTTAACACACACAATTATGATTCTAAAATTTCCTTGTTTCAAAAGTTACACTATTTCTAATATATTTTCCCATATATCTAACATGAATTAAATGGTAAATTGGCAATAGAACAAATACAGTGAAGTTAAAAGAAAAGGAGTACTTGTGGCACCTTAGAGACTAAGCTTTCGTGAGCTACAGCTCACTTCATCGGATGCATACTGTGGAAAGTGTAGAAGATCTTTTTATACACACCAAGGATGAAAAAATACCTCCCACTTTGTGTGTATAAAAAGATCTTCTACACTTTGCACAGTATGCATCCGACGAAGTGAGCTGTAGCTCACGAAAGCTTATGCTCAGATAAATTGGTTAGTCTCTAAGGTGCCACAAGTACTCCTTTTCTTTTTGCGAATACAGACTAACATGGCTGTTACTCTGAAACCTGTTACAATGAAGTTAGATATAGGACACTACAGAATGAGTTGTTTGGTGGGCTTTTGGGTGTATTTAATTTGGTTACCCACTGAAGAAGCATAGTTGCTTCCTAGTGCTGATTCACCAGTTTGTTCATAACCACATATGTGTTATGAAAGACTTACTCCTGTGTTATCTGTAGTCACTATAGATTTATGTTCTAAGTTTTAAAAGCATCATTTAATGATTTGTCAATGCCTTATGAAAACAGATATGTTTCTTATTACAGGTGAAAGGTTACTTTTGAATATTGAACATAAATACACTGTTTCCATAAATATTCTTTGTTTTTAAGAAGGGGATGTCATAAATTTAAAAACAGATTAATAAGTAAAGCTTATTTTTAGTATTCTGAATCAATTGAATCTTTTAGTAAGTACATGAAATATTCACATCTGAGACATATGTACCAATTTTAAAAGATTTGGCTAAAAAGTCTGAACACTTAACCAAAGTAAAACAAAATGTGTTATAAAAATGTAATTGTTACATTTTGTAGCCCAAGCACAGTATATCCATGTATCTGTTTGTAACTTACTGTCTACTGTCACAAAGCAGTAGAATAAATTTTCATCAATAAGTGGGATATTTACTTGTGTAACTCATTTAATGCTAATAAAAGTTCTTCATGTAAATGCTCTGTTTCTTTATGGGTAAATAGATAACAACATTTTGCTCAAGAACATAAAGTTTGTAATATAATAATAAATATCCAATTTAAGGCTAAAACTCTCTCTGTAACCCATAGTATTTTGCTTTTTCTTCCCCCATTACATACCACACTATTGGTATGAGTTAAGAAATGTTAGACTTATGACTTATGTGGAATGTGTCACTTTATTGCATTTTTGTCTAGAAATAAAAATTAATTGGAAGTTATAGTTTTTTATACTTAAAGTATTATTAATGTATGCATTGTAGTTAGATTGGTGAAAATTTGTATTGAACTTTACTGTACTAGAGTCTGATGCTTCCTGACAATCAGTTTTGTACTGTAGAAGGTATCTGATCATAAAAGATGACAGTCAAGTTATGCACTCTGTGTGTGTTACAGGTTGGCATAGATCTGTGTGCATGTATGTATTTTTGTGTGCTAGTTTGGATTGTTTGCTCATAAAATACATCTGTTTCATTACATCTAAAGATGGCTCAGTGGACCATTGAGTTCTTTGGATGCAATAGACTTTAACAACTATGTGAATTTGACAGGTTTGCATGGACTGAAGATGATTTTTTTTTTTTACCTCTTTGCATATCATTCATTTTGGTATTTCTGTTTCTTGGGTTTTTTTAGGGGTTGTGTATAGAACAAACAAAACCCATTATCTACAGTATAGAATAATGGTCTTCAAAACTGAATTTAAAGCTACTTTGAGTGGTGTACCAAAAAGAGATGGTCTAGTCATTGGTTTAAAAAAAAATAACTTAGAGGCTGAGAATTTGTAAGCCAAGTCAGGTTTATGGCTGAGTGCCTCTTTGGAGGGGGGAGGGCAGAGGAGGAAGGATTTTGTATCCTAAAAATAGGGTTGTGTTAGCATTTCCATTATAGTCACCTAGCTGTACAGTAATACTGAGAACAGCTCTACCAAAATAGAGTTACTCTGTGCATGCATCCTAGTTTTAAATGTTTAAGACAGTTGAACAGGCGCACGGGAGATAAAATATGTGGTTAGGTTGATATTACTAGAAATAAAGGACAATGCAACTATTGTGGTATAAAGATTTGTTTTATTAAGCTTCTTTTCAGATTGCTTCTCTGAAATACATTATTAAACTTCGACTTAGGAAAACTGTACCTTATACCATTCTAGTTCTTTTCCTCCATAGAACATTTACAGTGAGATGTGGTTCATATCTAGCTATATTTTTACTGGATCTTAATGAGTATAATTTAATAGGAATTAACTTTTTTCCCCAGTTGATTTGTTCATCTCCATATTTTGACCAAACATTTATTAGGTGTACAAGAAAATATTTGTAAAAAGTACAAATATGCTGGAATTGTATCAACTGCTTTAATGTTACATTTGGAATTTAGTTGCATCTAACTTCATCAAATCAATGTCTTCAAAGAAATCAGCTTCTGCATATTTTTCTTTTTCAGGAAACTTGAATGTTACTCTTCAAGTGTGGGATATTGGGGGACAAACAATAGGAGGCAAGATGTTGGATAAATATATCTATGGAGCCCAGGTACAGTAAAAACAAAACAAAAGTTATCAACTTTGTTTTCATAATCGTACTCTTTCAGGAAACTTTTTTAGTCACAAAATTAAGCTGCTTAATTTAAAATTTATTTTAGCATTGATTTATGTGCAAGTTTTATTTTTGGATATAGTGACGTTTGCGCTGGCTTTAAAAAAAGCAGCAAAGGTGCTAGTTTGCAGATCCCTAACAACTCTCGAAAAACAGATGTATGTTTCCATGCATTGTGGCTTGGGTTGAGAAAAGCAATCACAGTAAACAGTAAAGGCTGTTTGGATATCCACATGGTATGGTAGATATACTGGCTGCTTTGAGAGCAGATGCCCCCTGAGGGGAAAAAGTAGAAGGAGGAAATTAAGAGCAATCCTACACCATTAAGCTCATACAAGCAAGTGGGGTTATAAGAGGGCAAACAAAAGGAGGCAACCAGGTAGCTAAATATTTTTTGCAGAACATGCATATAGTGAAAATTAATTTTTGCCCCAAAAGCTTATGAAACAACTTTAAGTGAATGCTAGGACTAAACAAAATATTGCAACAACATGTAGATTTATGAGATGCAGTTTTTAATGATGTGCACATAATAGGGCTGTCCAGCGATTAAAAAAATAATGGCGATTAATCACACTGTTAAACAATAATAGAATACATTTTTTTAAAATAGTTTTGGATATTTTTTACATTTTCAAATATATTGGTTTCAATTACAACAGAATACAAAGTGTACAGTGCTCGCTTTATATTTATTTTTGATTAAAAGTATTTGCACTGTAAAAAACAAAAGAAATAGTATTTTTCAATTCACCTAGTAAAGGTACTATAATGCAATCTCTTTATCTTAAAAGTTGAACTTACAAATGTAGAATTATGTACAAAAAATAACTGCATTCAAAAATAAAACAATGTAAAACTTTAACACCTACAAGTCCACTCAGTCCTCCTTCTTGTTCAGCCAATCGCTCAGACAAACAAATTTATTTACATTTGCTGGAGCTAATGCTGCCCGCTTCATGTTTACAATATCATCTGAAAGTGAGAACAAGCATTTGCATGGCACTGTTGTAGCCGGCGTTTCAAGATATTTATGTGCCAGATGCACTAAAGATTCATATGTTGCTTCATGCTTCAACCACCATTCCAGAGGACATGTGTCCATGCTGATAATGAGTTCTGCTCGATAACCATCAAAAGCAGTATGGACTGATGCATGTTCATTTTCATCATCTGAGTCAGATGCCACCGGCAGAAAGATTGATTTTTCTTTTTTGGTAGTTCAGGTTCTTCAGTTTTCACTTTGGAATGTTGCTCTCTTTAAGACTTCTGAAAGCATGCTTTACACTTCGTCCCTCTCAGCTTTTGGAAGGCACTTCAGATTCTTAATTCTTGGGTTGAGTGATGTAGCTATCTTTAGAAATCTCACATTGGTACCTTCTTTGTGTGTTGTCAAACCTGCAGTGAAAGTGTTCTTAAAATGAACAACATGTGCTGGGTCATCATCCGAGACTGCAATAACATGAAATATATGGCAGAATGCAGGTAAAACAGAGTAGGAGACATACAATTCTCCCCCAAGGAGTTCAGTCACAAATTTAATTAATGCATTATTTTTTTAATGGGCATCATCAGCATGGAAGCATGTCCTCTGGAATGGTGGCTGAAGCATGAAGGGGCATATGACTGTTTAGCATAACAGGCACGTAAATACCTTGCAATGCCAGCTACAAAAGTGCCATGCGAACGCATGTTCTCACTTTCAGGTGACATTGTGAATAAGAAGCTGCCAGCATTATCTCCTGTAAATGTAAACAAACTTGTTTGTCTTAGCAGTTGGCAGAACAAGAAGTAGGTCTGAGTGGACTTGTAGGTTCTAAAGTTTTACATTGTTTTGTTTTTGAGTGCAGTTATGTAACAAAAAAAAATCTACGTTTGTAAGTTGCACTTACCCGATAAAGAGATTGATGCACTACAGTATTTGTATGAGGTGAATTAAAAAATACTATTTCTTCTGTTTGCCATTTTTACAGTGCAAATATTTGTAATAAAAATAATAATATAAAGTGAGCACTGTGAACTTTGTATACTGCGTTGTAATTGAAATCAATATATTTAAAAATGTAGAAAAACATTGAAAAATATTGAATTTCAATTGGTATTCTATTGTTTAACAGGGCGATGAAAACTGTGATTAATCATGATTAATTTTTTTGAGTTAATCATATGAGATAACGGTAATTAATCGATAGCCCTAGCACATAATTTTATTTTTGGCTTAGTAACATCAAACTAAGTACTACATTCTTTTATTTTTGGCAATAGTTGCAACAGGAACCATAGACAATGTATATGATAAAATGTATTGTTTTCATGTATTTTTTCTTTTTACTTCTATTTTCTGGTCCCTACTTCTCACAATAAAGGGAAGAATATGGCTCTAGACTTGGACAAGAGTGGAGGCTTGGCATCACACTAATAAATATAGAACGGGGGCTGCTAATTAAAATGACTAAGATTTGCAAATTGATAGGGTAAAATAATCTGACCTCCTTGTCGATTTAAAATTTAGTCAATTTCTAAAAAAGGCTAAGTAGTTTTAAGTATTACACCTGAACCTGAGTCACCCTGGTAACGTCTGTGGTTTTACGGCCACGCTTAACTTAATTTTTTTTTAAAAAGATTTTCTCTGTCCTGTGAAAGACCTATCAAGCAACAGGTGAAAGTGACTGCAGTGAAACAAGGAAACTAACTATTCACAGTGTTCCCAATGAGCACACATACTTTTTCTTTTATTACTTTCACTGATGATTTTAGGAGTTTCTTGTAGCAATAGTAGACCCAAAAAATTCAGACCAAAGTGTGATTTTTATAAAGCTGATTGTGTTCTTTTAAATCATAGTAATCTGTAATTTAGCAGCATTGGGTGATCTGGTAACATTTCCATTAAAATAACTAAGAACTGCAAAAGCTACTTTTATTTGATTGATAAACTACACTAGTTGCAACTTTCTAATAAATTAATGTCAGTTTCCGTCTCCTTAATTCTAGTAAGTATTATGCCAAGATGTCTGTCCTCCCAGGGCTGGTCTGAACACTTTCTTAGCATTAGCTTCCCAGCAGCCTCCATGAAGAACAGATGAAACAGCATGGATAGTTCTGGAAGAAGCTGTCGTCTGTTCTCTTCCAGGCTGAAAGTTGCTTCAATGTAGGGAATCTGAAGGTTTAGTGGAAACGAAAAAGGGGAGATCGAAATAGGGCACCATGTGGAATTTGAAGGGAAGAATCCTAGTCTACGTATATAACAAAATTCTTGGGAGCAGGCAATATAGTGAAGTATAAAGAAAGGGAGTAGATAGGCAGAACATATAGCTGCATCCACCTGCATTCCATAACACAGCAGGCAGTTGAAATTGCTGGTGTTACTCGCCTTGTCACCAACGACTATAAGAAGTCACCTTAATTCAGACCCAAAACTAATTGCTCTTTAGAGATACAATCAGGTTGTTCAGAGGGATGAAATCGGAGAATCCATTTGCACTCTGACTTGATTTGTTTTTGCCTAAAGAGGTTTTTGTACTTTGATAACCTGCTACGAGATATGCTAAAGTCTAACTTTAAAAAGTGCAAATAGAAATACTGCATCCTGATCAGTTGCTCTGTTTGTTAAACCCGTGTGTATATCTTGGAATTAAGTAATGTGAAAATATAATGCATACTGAATATTAAGGTAAGGTTTCAGCCCTGGATCTTTTATTTCATAGATAAAATGATTCCATGATTGAATAATGTATTTGATCATTATAATAAGCCAAAGCTAGATATTTAATTAAGACAAAATATATGATGATATTCTTGAAGCAAAAAATTCATAAGGAATTATTACCTACTTACTTAGTGTCTTGAAATATGCCACTGCTCCAGTCTCCATTTACAAATTAACAAAAGTATTTAAATGCCTAAGAATGCAGATAGGTGTCTAATAGGATTTACAGAAGCATGTAAGCAGGTTAGACACCTAATTCCCATTGAAAGTCAATGGGATTTTGTCTCCAAAGTACCAAAATTATTTTTGAATAAGTGACTTAAGTGCCTAAATCATCAATGTGGTTTTCAAAATGTTACCATTAGTTCTTTTAATCTTTCCTGAAAAGTCAGTCCCTTCACATCCAATCACTTTTACGTGTGAGTTCATAAATCCCAGATCATTAGGCATCAGATTTATAAAGGTATTTAGGCACGTAAAGATGCAGATAGGTGCCTTATAAATCTCACTAGGTGCCTATATGCATCTTTACATGCCTAAATACCTTTTTTAAATCTGGCCCTTAATGCCTTGTTAGCTGTGAAATGAATGTATGACCGAAGCAACCATATACAGTCTGCATAAATATCTATCCAGAATATTTCATTTAGGTTCTATTAAGTGTGCAAAAGGCAATAATTTCAGTTCTTAAGGCAGATAACGTCATGTGTCATTTCCATAGAACTAATTATTAAGTACTGGTAGTTTTCTTGTTGCTTTGTCTGCAAAAAAGAAGACTTGCCTCCTGCCCCAAGGAACTTAACCATGTAAAGCTTTGGTTCTGCAACTTCTTGTGTGTGAATGGACTGCTATGCCTGTGCAAGTCACATGGACTCCACGTGGATGTAGAGGTCTACTACCCATATGCATCATTTTCCTGGGTTGGGGCATATGGTAGATACAGATTCTGCACAAGTCATTGTAAACAATATATCCTGTACCTATATCCTCTTAGTCCATGATCTGGTCAGATGACATAATCAGACTGTTGGGTGTGCTTAGTATTTGGATGAGGGGTATTCAAAGAAACTCCAGGTGCTGCAGAAATTGGCATTAGTGGCTTCCTTCTTTCTCATTCAGAATAGAATCAACTCTCCAGGATGGAGCTTTGGGTTATGGTACTGTTAGAGATGCCATCTTGTGGCTGAGGCATAGAACAGAGCTCTGGGCTTCCTATGTCACATTTTGCAATCGGAGTGGTTGGTATTAACCTTGGTGTCTCAGTCTATTTCCAATGTATCTACCTAATTTTCCATGTACTTTCAGCTGAAGAAGTTAGTAATTTACTTCCCCTCCTAAAACTGTTGTTGTTTTAGTGTTGCTAGCCCAGAATGATGTGGTTGCTGCATTCCACCCCAGAGCTGGCTAAATTTCGTGGTGGCTGAAATGATTCTAGCAGACAGTAAAGAGCTTTGGGATCTTTCTGAATGAAAGGTGCTAAGTAAATATTATTTAAACAGCCAGAGTAAGGCACCCTTTAAAAGCTAACTTAGATTTTTGTTTAATGTATTATTGTGATAATTATCAGTATAAGGAACTTTTATGTACCTATGTTAACAATGGGAAAACTTATTAAGAGATTTACAAAAGAAGATGCAAGTAGATTGGCTCCTTTTTGTACTTTTGTGAGCTATGTAGTTTGCATCTAGTCCCTAGTGAGAATGTGGCCACATCACAGATTTGCCAGTCTTGGCAACCTTTAGGTTCGTCTCTTCAGAGAAGCTGATGATTAATAGGCATAGACAGTGAACTACCTTACCTTTTAAGCATGGATGCTCTCTGCATGTTTGTAGGGGGAAGATGCCACTACGTGAGCTCCGTCTGTTCTGTGGCTAGAAGATTTCAGTGTCTATTACTTTTAATCTGAGGCTTTTCATGAGCATTCAATTTAATTTAATTTGATGTCAAATTAAAATTTGATCAGCTCTTTCGTAATCATATCTATCATTTGGATAGGGCTATAACTTGATAAGCATTGATAATAAAATATTTAAACTATAAAATTATTGGATTAGCATTTTCTTTAGTCTTTTTAATATACTACTGTTGTAAATATTTGAAACTTCTTAAATGTTTTTTCTAGTGTCAAATTATGTATAATTCCATTTAATACTGTTATGAAGCATTTAGAATTGCATTTTTATGCTGTAAATATGTTTTAGACCAACTCCCAACTCTGAGCTGTATAGCTGCAGACCCTATCCATATCTCTAGTGTAAAGTATCCTTCAGAGTTGGCATATGCTACTTCATAAATTAGCTTGTTAACAGAATAAGAGTAGTGCGGACCATACCTTCTCTAGAGACCAGCAAATCATTTCTGCAGTACACTCAGCTTCCAGTGGACTATTTTTGCAAATATGCTACAATTCAGAAACAAAAAACACTCACATGTACAGTAAGGTAGGCATAATGTCTCCATTGCCAGAATGTTGTTATGCAAGCAGGGAATATGTGCCGGAGACTAGAGAATTAACATACTGTTCACGTCGTGGTATCCTGTCAGTTCTCAAACATTTTTCTTTCTCATGGTGGGGCAGTGTGCTACATCTGTGTTACCAGGCTAATTTTAATTGTTTTTCTTTCTCATTTTTTATCCTTTAAAAATGCCTCCAAGTGTATTTCATGTGCATGTTGGGGAAATAGCAATGATTGAATTTTATATCTGTTCTCTCTGTACTTAAAGTATTGTAAGTTTGGGGAGGATACACTGTATTTTTCCAGAGAAAATGAAGGTTGAATCTCTGCTTTCAGTAGAAAACCGAACTAAATATTAGATATGAAGTTGTGACCAGCACCTCCATAATTGTAAAGTTCAGAATAAGTCAGTGGTAGAGCATTATACATTATCTTTTTGTTGGGGCAAAAAATAAGATTACAGATTAGTATTTAGTGTAAAGGCCATAAAATCAGTCTGTCCTTGTCTTCTATTGCATCCCTGCCAGTCCATGTCTCAAATAATAGAGTTACACTGATATAAAACCTGGGTAACACATTGATATCCGGTATTTGAAGACAGCATTGGGCCTGTTTCCACAATTTGTGGATATCCTGGGTTGCAATCAAAGTAAGCCCCAAGAGATGAAAGGAGAGAGTAGTGAACACTGTCAATCCTATATCATTTCCATGAGTTCAGACATCCGCATTTGCTTCTGTTGTTTAATTAAGAAGAGGGTGCGGTTCCGGATATACTGAGAGTGATCTCCCAGTTCATGCATAAGGGGTAACCTGGAAAAAAGTCTAGACATTGGAGTGGGAGAAAGAGAAACAGCAGGGAGAAGTCGGTATTGTTAGAGGTGTGTGTGTGCGTGCACACGGGCAGGCAGGCAGGCCATGGCAGAATTGTGCAGGACCTTAGGAGCAAGTACCAAGAGTTTAAACTTGTTGTGTGGGACAATCAGTGAGAGGATTCAAAGACAGGGAATGATTGAGGAAAGTACATCATTTTTTAAGGCAGTGTTGGAGATGGCCTGGAAGGTAATAGTAAGGACACTGTGGAGCTACAGCTGCTAGAACTCACTTCAAGAGTATCTTCCATGAAACCTCTGTTGTGGGATTCCTTTTCTCCTAAGGGGGAGCAGAGGCTATGCTTGGCTTTGCAGCAGCACAGTGGTGGTCTGAAGAGATACTGGAGACAGCCAGCCCATCATGTTAGGTATAAATATTTTAAATACGTTACTCTGCATTAATTTTGTTTAACATGCTGCTATCGCCCAAGTGTCTTCTGAACTCTGGAGCTATCTGAGATAAGGACTGTCATGCTTTGCTACTAAATGGGGAAGGTGGCAGTACTGGAGCTGGAAGGAGCATGCCACATGCTCCTCCTCATTTTCTACCAACCTCACTCCTATTCTCCTACCTAAACAACCCCTACCCTTGTGCTCCCCTTCTTCCATTCCCATTAGACATGGCACAACACTGTGTCTTGCTCACAACAAAGCTTCCACTAGTAAAACAAAAATTTGGATACAGTGCAGTTTTTTGGCATCCCAACTGTCAGGTAGCTATGATAAATTGTGTTAAGCTTTCTGCCCTCACTGGGGTGTTGCTTTATTGCCCAAATCAAGATGAATGAAGGTGGGGCTTTGCCAAGGGGGTCTATCTTTTCATTTCAAGACCTTACCATCCTCCTTTATTTTCTGCCACTCTGTTTTTATAACAGCCACAAATTGCTCAAAAATCCATTTGTGTAGAATAGCCACTTGGTTAGTAGGCAGTATGTATCTATTACATTCTCCTTGGTATTTGATGGCACATCTCCAGTTCACAATGATCTTTATTTTGAGTTTCCATGTGAACACTTTCAGTCCTCACAGTCAACTGTTACCTTGATTGACCTGTTCATGAGCATACTTGCTTCAGGGCATGGCTTGTCCCAATCCCAGTCTCTTTGTACCCCTTCCCCCTTCCCCCCAATTCCTACTGTATAACTGATGTTCAAAGTTAGGAAAGTAACTTTGCTATATAACTGCTACTTCCCTCCTGCATATTTCCAGGTTGAAATATTTCGGAAGAATGGGTAGAGTAGGAGTAAGGAGATCAGTAACTGGGAGAGATGGAGTCAAGGGGCAGGCGATGGAAGAGTTGGAAGGGAACGGTTGGTGCAAGACATTAGATTCAGTGAGTGAGATAAAAGAGGAAAGAGTGTTTCGTGGGGAAGAGGGTGAAAGGGAGATCATGCTAGTTCTTGTCCATCTCCTTGAAGAAGCTGATAATACTGTACGGAGAGGGAGGAATCAAAGTTGTCGTAGGTTATAAGCAGGGCTTCTGAAGGAATAGTAAAGCGGTTTTGCAAGGAAGTTGGTGGTACATAAGGAGAAAAGGATGGATTTGTAGTGGAGGAACGCTACGTGGTCTTTGTGATTTTTCTTTAGAGGTATATAGAACGATGGGAACAGGATCAGCAGAAGCAGATTCTGGATGTGAGCCTGGGCTATGGGATATTGAATTGGAGGGAACAGTGGGAGAGAAGGACAAAGGGGTGAATAATTGAGAAGAGAATGAAGGTGAGAGCTGACCATTGAATCCATGGAGGAAAAAAGATGAGAAGAGATAGGCTAAAGCCTGCAGGGAAGTCAGGGATGTCAATGGACTTTCGCCACAAAATAATGGACTTTATGGGACACCTGACTAATATCTGTCTTTTGAATATTTCTCACTTAGGACATGACCTAAAGTCCATTTAAGTCAATGCTAGTCTCTCCATTGACCTATGCTGAGCTTTTGATCAGGCCCTTAGAGTTTTGTTAAAAGCCTGCCAATACTTGTCTTCTACAACAGTAAAGGACTGGAGCTGGCTTTTTGCCCCAGCTGGGAGAATAGAAGCAGCAGGCAGGCAATAAGAAATATGTGATTCACAATTTAAAAAAAAAAAAAATCAAATCTGGAAACCTATGGTGAAAACTAGATAATTAGCAGCCCTTTTACAACTTAGTTTTTACAATCATAGAATATCAGGGTTGGAAGGGACTTCAGGAGGCCATCTAGTCTAACCCCCTGCTCCAAGCAGGACCAATCCCTAACTAAATCAATATTAACTTTCATTTTGAAAAGCTTTTGAGGTTTTTAAAAGAAATGTAAATGTTGGACAGTGACATTCTACTCTGAGTAATATACTGGTTGCTGTTTTTCTTTGCTAAATTTCCATTGTGTTTCTCTAGCTGTGATACAATTAATATATGAGTAATAAAGTCTGTGTACTGCTATGTGTCTTATCTCATAAAATATTTATTTAGTGGAGTTGCTTGAATCCTAACTGTTCAGTTTGGATTACAATAATAATAATAATAAAACAAAATTTACAATTAGTGGCATCTCAGCTTTTGAAGAATTTTAAAAAATAAACTTAATGTGAATTTAATAGTAACTTATTGCAATGAATAACTTTTGTCAATGTATAATGTTTCAAATATATCTTTTCTCCTCAGGGTATCCTTTTGGTATATGACATCACCAATTACCAGAGCTTTGAAAATTTAGAAGACTGGTATAATATGGTAAAGAAAGCAAATGAAGAATCAGAAATTCAGCCACTTGTGGCGTTGGTAGGCAATAAAAGTAAGTTATTAATGCATAAATACTAGTTAATTGAAGTACTTTGGCTGTTTGTTTAATATTGAGAAATACTATAAGACAGATCTTTAGTTACAAAGGAACAACATAATGGGTTTTATGTTTTAGGTCTTTCTAAATTCTATATTGTAACAGTGACTGTTTTTCTTTGCTAGGTGGAAATCAGTTAATAAAATAATCTGCTTCCATAATTTAAAAGCATGGAATTAAGCTTTAAGCATAAAAAGAGATTTTTTCCTGGAACATTTTTATTTTCTTGCATACCGTCTATAATTTAGAGGTGGATTATTCTCCATAGTTCTGTTGGTATTTGTCATTCATTGTAAACCCTTTTTTGATCATCAGAACATAGTTTAATCCTTTTCTTACTCTTAATCATCAAAAACCCTTCTTAAGAAATTATTTCCCAATCATAAAAATACCAGCTGGATCCTAATTTTCTCCTGGTTTTAATCAGTCCTTCAGAAACTCCCTGATTAGAAATCACAGGGCTTCATCCCACTTCTCTTAATCTTTTTACCATTAACTTCAGTAGGAGCAGGTTATGCCCAGTTTAAAAAGATAAAAAAAGCCATGCAATGAAAAAGTTCTAATAATCTTTAGTAACGGACATATATTTGTTTAAATAACACAAAGGGTAAAACACATTTTTGTGTCTTTCTCAAATAATTCATGTTCATGTCAAGAACAAACCTGATACATTTCATCCAGAAAGATAACTTTTTGAAACTGTTACAAGCAAATGAAAGTAAAGTTGAGATACGTTAATTCCTAGCCGTTAACTCTAGAGTTGCAACCGCAATGCTGAAACTATTTCTGATGTTCATTATGAAAGACTGCTTTTGTTTTTCTGGGAAGAACACAGAGCAACACTTAGTTACAATATATAAATAGCACTTCTGAAAGTATAACATAGACTCTGTTGTACCATAACACACCAGAGCCAATAGTACAGATTCTGTTGAAATCCAAATGAAAAATATTTTTCATTGATTTATATTCTACCTAGAAATTGGACTTTCCACCTGGAGTTGTGCAAAGCTTGTAAAGTATTTACAAGAGGATACACATAAGTAATGCTGTTTTGCTGGAATGACACCATCATAGACAGAAAATCAGACATTGATTTTCAATTTCGGTTAAAGGAGAGAACTGTATCTCTGTTATATAATTTGAGTCAAATTCTTTTCTTAATTATGTACATGAAACCTCATTAAACTAGTGGAACTCACTGAATACAACTGAAAGTAGGATTTGGTTTTATGGGTCTGTATGAATTTTTGAATAGCAGACTGACATTGACCAAGAAAAGGGCCTGTAGCTCATAAATATATGAGCTGAAGGAGTGGGGTACCTCTCATCTGTTTTGGAGAGCCTCTAATTTATGTCTGTTCTGTGGCCAGCTGGATATGAAAATAAAGCAAAATAGAACTTTCTTGTGATCCTAAAGAATGTATAGTGCTGTTATGGAAATCTCTAGAAGTATGGCATCTCTCCAGAGGAAGGGAGCATGGAATGCTACGTAGATTAGTAATTATTTTATATCCAAGTGCCTTATTGCTATTTAACCATGACCGGAATGAAGCATTTAGAAATTAATTACCTTTCCAAACTTTATAACAGGAAGAGGAAATCAAAGAAGGATTCTATCTCAATATGTCCTGAGTACTTTATTGTATTCATGCTCCTGTTGTGACACAAGCAGGCAGATAATAAGATCAGTACTCACAGGAGAAGTATGGTTTTGATGCCTATGTATCACAGGGGTTAAAGCTAACACAACTGACAACTGCGTCTAAATAAATGCATTCCATTTAGAATGGCTCAGCTTCTGCAGTCAGTAGGTGATGATAGGAAAACGTGTTGGGAGCTGCGACCTATTTGGAACATACAGAGTCACAGATTTAAAGGCCCGAAGGGAGCATTATGATCATCTAGTCTAACCTCCTGCATAACACAGGGTAAATAATCTCATCCAATAATTTCTGTCTCAAAACCATAATTTATGTTTGAGCTACAGCATATCTTTTTAGAAAACTGCAAAAAATGCTGAGTACCAAGCAGTTCCCATTCAAGTCAGTACTTTTGAAAATCAGGCCACTATTTAGGTGACTAAATATTGACTTAAGAGCCCAACTTTCAAAAATGCGTGGTTAAAGTCTTGGCATATGTTTAAAGGTGCTGGTGTCCCTTTTCAGTATCTTAATGTTACTTTGCTTTAAACTCCCATTTATCATACTATTCCACATATTGATACCACCTGTGAAGGAATAGGAACTTTTCTTGATGTCAGTTAGTCCTCTTGTGAAAGCGTTTAACTGAAGTGGGGAAATAATTCTCATTTAGATAATATTTTAAGAAGGGGGAAGAGATGATATCTTAAGTCTACATTTTCCTCCTTCACTTTGAACTACGTACATACATGCATTAAGGTAGTTGAAAATACCTTTTCCAAATAAATGCTGTTTTCAAATGGTGCAAGTTATCATCAAGTATTGTAGAATGTTAATGTAGTTGTGTACTGCATCTTCTTATGATACTTGCTAGGCATAGAAGAAGACAGTTAGCATATTTGTTAGTAAAGAGTTTTTTTTTTTTTTTTTTTTAAATTCTGCTTTCGCTGTACTACTAAATGGTTTGGAAGTGAACATGTTGGTAAAATGACAGGTTTCAGAGTAACAGCCGTGTTAGTCTGTATTCGCAAAAAGAAAAGGAGTACTTGTGGCACCTTAGAGACTAACCAATTTATTAGAGCATAAGCTTTCATGAGTTACAGACTTTTTGGTAAAAGTCATCTTTTTGAATGACAAGGTGAGTGAGGTAATATCTTCTATTGGAACAACTTCTGTTGCTGAGAGAGACGAGCTTTTGAGTCACACAGAGCTCTTCTTCAGGTCTGGGAAAGGTACTCAGAACCTTACAGCTAAATGCAAGATGGAACAGATTGTTCAGCAAAAGTAGGTAGCACATATTCTAAGGGACCATTCAAGGTAGAGTGACCCATTAACATCTCTGCAGTTTTAGGACAAAACGGGGGGGGGTTAGTGGATTACAGATTGTTGTAATAAACCATAAATCCAGCGTGTCTGTTCAGTCCATGATTTTTGGTATCTAGCAGAATTATGAATGTAAGTTCCATGTCTGTCTTTTGAAAGTGTTGTACACATTTCCTTTGAGGATGAGGACTGATGGTCAGATATAGAGTGATCGCTTTGTGAAGTGTTCACCCCACAGGTGATGTAAGGTTAGGGTGACCATATTTCCCAAAGGGAAAAAGGGACACCACATGGGGCTAGCCTGAGCCTTTATCCCCCCATGCAGGGCTGGCCCAAGCTGCTCACCCACCCCTGCTCCTCCCTGCATGAGGCTCTCCCCATGCAAGGCTGGCTCCCCCACTCTCCACATGCAAGGCTGGGGCTGGCATCACTGTTCACCCAAACCCCGCCTGCCCCCTGCCAAAGCCCTGCCCCCTCTGTGTGAGGGTGCCATTGCCACTCCCCCCCACACACACACACATTCCTCCGCACCCCAGTTTTTTGACTTGATCAGTTGGCAAGTGTAAATTGGACAAATGCCCATTTTTAGCAAAAAAGTCAGGATGGTCAGGACAGGGCTTAAAAAAAGGGACTGTCTCGGCCAAAATATGGTCACCCTATTTAGGGTGTTTTTGTCTCTCACCATTTTCCTGTGAGAGTTCATTCAAGAGTGTGGTGATAATTGCTATTGGGGCATTTAGTGCACTATGCTCTCATATGAACTCTCACAGGAAAATGATAAAAGACAAAAGCACCCTTACAATATGTGCTAACTACTTATGCTAAACAAATCTATTCTATCTTGCATTTAGCTGTGAGGTTCTGAGTACCGTTCCCAGACCTGAAGGAGAGCTCTCTGTGACTCAAAAGCTTGTTTTTCTCTCTACAACAGAAGTTGGTCCAATAGAAGATATTCCCTCACTCATCTTGTCTCTCTAATATCCTGGAACAGACATGGCTACAACTATATCTTTTGGAATGGGCAGAAAAGGCAGATTAAACTTTTGTATCAATTGGCTTTCATCCCCAGTTCCTTATAACAAGGTCTATTAGTACTTTGTTATCCTTACTTCCAATGACTTTTATTACTTGTCTCAGATAGTTTTCACTCTCTTCTCTGTAGCAGCCAGTTGTAGTCTTGTTCTGTGTAAGTGGAGATCTCATCCAAAGTCATAATCATGACCACGGTGTATCAAGCTTGTGGGGTCCTTCATTGAGACAAGACATCAGAAACTAAACCGTAATGATTGCTAATTCCATAAATGATCAGAGTATCCACGGATATATAGCATCACCAGGGATCCTAGTTTTCCGTAATTAAAATCCCCCAAATTCTCTGATTAAAAAACCCATAAAAATCTTATTTTTTTCCGCAATTAAAATGAGACGCTGAACTTTAGTTTCCCTAGCCACAGGTATCGGTTGAACACAGTGTTTTATTGATACACTGGAACCCCATTTATCCAACCTAATTGGAACCGGGGCCACATTGGTTAATCGAAAATTCAGATAATCCGGAGAGCTTCAGCCCCGTACGGCGGGGCTCTTACTTTCAGCCGTGTGTGGTGGAGCTCGGGCTTCAGCTGACAGCCCACGCCCCGATTCGGGCTGTCAGCCCTAGCTTGGTTAATACGAAGAGCTGGGTGATGGAAACTCAGATAAACGGGGTTCTACTGTATATGTTTTTATTTTTTCACAAAATGTAAAAACTAAAGATTCTCTGTAAAAACACAAATTCTGCATTTTTCCATGGCAAACGGATTTATTGGATTCCTAATGATCACTTGTCACAAAATACAAATAAGGTGATTTTAATTTCAACTAATTTAAAATGTTTTTTACTTCTCTAAAGACCAAATTTTCAAGTGTGGATGTTTGAATTTTACCAACAAAACCTGCTTTTTTGTGTAAAATCCAGGTATGTTAACAGTATGATACTTAGAATCTTGATCTAGCAAAGCACTTAAACAAGTAGTCAGTGGAATTACTCCTGTTCATTAAATTAGGCACATATTTTCTGTTCGTTTCTCCTAGCCTTTTATGGCTTCTTCCAGCTACCTGTCTTAGAGCGGTGTTTTTTCTCATCTGCTTTTCAGTTAGCTTTTGGAGATTATTCCAATAATGTTTATTTCTGCATTTCTCCCTTGCAGTAGTGTAATTACGAAGACTTCCAGTGTTGCAAGTAGAAATCCTTTCTTGCCAGTACGCTGCATTAATGGGAGGGACACAAAGGTGGGGGGGCACGTGACTTCCCCACATGACCCTGCACGTGACTCCTCCTCGCCAGGGTCCCCCTTGCTCTCCCTGTCCCCTCCCCATGATCCACATCCATCCTACGTTATCTGTGGGGAGGGGAGTTCCGTCCTCCTCCCGCTGTGCCGAAGACTTTTGCTGTACATACCCCAGGGAGGGGAGGACTCAGAGACACAGCTGCGTGGAAGGGCTAGGGGCCAGGCTGGGGGCGGTATAGCCATGCCAAAGGAGCTGCCGGTGTGGGGCTGCTCGGTGGCCCCACGTTCTGCTCCTTTCACCGCTGCAATTCTCGGGAGGGTCATGAACCGCATGGCTATCCCAGGAACCACAGCGGCGAAAGGGGCAAAACGTGCAACTCCTCCGGCAGGGCTGCTGTACAGACCCCATGCAGGAGGACTCAGAAGATGCAGCTGCTTGGAAGGGCTGGGGGCGGGCTCCTCCTGTGTCTTTCCGGTACGCCATACCAGCTATAAATATCTTACTGGTATGGCGTACCGTACCGTACCACCGTACTTGCATCACTGAAGGCTGCCATTAGACACTATTTCCACAGTGGTTATTCTGCATGTTTAATTGCAGTCCCATTAATTAGAAGTTTTCTTTGTGACTTCTAATGATGTTGTATTCAGCATCTGATCATTTGGACAGACAGCCTTAATTTGGCCTGCTTCGTACTTTTTAAGCACTTATGAACTGCATGCATCTGCAGTGTTGTGTTTCTGTAGTGACACATTTGATGATTTGGGTATGTTGACAAAGTTACAATATGCATCTCTCTCTCTCTCTCTCTCTCACTCTCACTCTCTCTCATTTTTTAAAAGAAAACTTAATTATTTGGCTGTTCTGCAGGGTAGAAAATGGGAAGAAACCCAGGGTTCCATCCACTGAATACTGATAAGGAAATCCATACTGAGGATTTACCTGGAGCTGTTAAGCATTGCTTGTATCTGGCTTTCTTTTCAGAAATAGTTATGAATGTGTATGTGGTGTTTTTGGTGTTTTTTTTTATACAACAGTTGCAACAAGATTGTTTACTGAAGTTTTTCTTCCAAACATCTCTGGCATGTTTTGCAGATTGGCTTCACAAATGACATGCACTCCATTCAGCAGCATGTGTGTTAGGCTTTTTCTCCTGTGGCACTTATATATGCACATTTGTCTCTTGTGGACACGAACACCTTTGTGTAAGGAATATCTGACTCATTAGTATTTTCAGCATTTCTTAGGAAGCAGTTTTATCATATGTGGCTTCCATCATTACACATCCTCAATATTAACATCTTTGAAATCATAATATTAAGTAGTAGTTACTTTAACACAGAAAACTGCCAAAAACTGCTTAGATAACTTTACTGTTTGTTTTACATCAGTAGCCTGCTAGTCAAAGACTTTAGGTAGACCTTCAGAACCCAGCCACTGAGATGTTGGTGTGAATGCCCTTTCCAGGTAGAAGTTTGTTTTGCCTCCAGGTGGGGATGCAGAATTGTGTTATTCAGAGCACTAAACACCATATTAATTATTGTTTTTATCAAATTTAAAAGAGCTACTTTTCCAGTTTGGCATAATCACAATACGATAACTTTCACAGTCTTGTGGTTTTTTCCCATGGAGCAGGTTGCAGAAGTATCTAACTTTCTCTTTTCAGTACAGTACAATATTATTAGTTGACAATCACATGAGCTTTTCTTTTATAACTATCTGGACTATCTCTGCTTTATACTGCAGGATTCAAAATTAGGTAGAAAAGATTTCATTAAAAATTTGCTTTAGCCTCTTGATATATGTTCCCTGTATAGTTAGTTTCTTTAAAGTCTTTCAGGCTTGTCTTCAGAAGCAGATCCTCTAGGCAAGCAGGGTAACCTGACCTTGCTTAACTTCCAGAGGATTAAACCATCCAGAAGTAGGAGAAGCTGAAGAAACCCCAAAATTTAGGAGACAGTCCCTGCCTTCCTTGTCCCTCTCCCTCTGCTCACACCAACCTTACTTTGAGAGAACTATACTATTTGTTAATTTAGTACTGGCTTTCTTAGGTGTGTTGGGATGAGTTGAGGTCCCTTAAGTTTTTCATGTTTTTTTCCTCCTCTTGCTTCTGGAGTATTTATCTCTTCTCTGTGCAGCAGGAAAGAAGGAATTTGCCCTGCAGATTAGATCATTAGGAGCAGGAGACAGAAAAAAACACAAAAACTTAGGGGAACCATCCTTCTATGAGAAAACAGTACTGTTCTCTTCAGGATATATGGTCTCTTTTCTCCTAGTCTTCTGTTATGATGGGGTTTTCTTCCTTTCTCGTCTCTTCTTCCTTTACTTTCCCACATCATATCTCAGTGGTCTTGTTAGGCTCAGTTTGAAGGCATGTCTATCTACACTACAAACTTAAGTCAACCTATGTTAGGTTGACTTACAGCTACCTCAGTAATACTGCAGTAGTTCATGTCCACACTACCCTCCGTCTAGCGGTGGTGAGTGTCCCCACCAGGAGTGCTTCCACTGACTTGAGAGGCAGTGTGAGGAGCTTCCTACCTGGAGACTGGCTGCCCCCCCGGCTCGCTGCTTGAAACACAGCAGCTGCCTGGGCTCCCAGTGCATAGTTCCATGCCTGGAGCCTGGGTGCAGGCAGGTTCCCAGCAAGGAGTGGGGAGCTGGGCACCTCAATGCAGCCAGGTATGGGAGCTCGAGAAGTAGCGTGGCTAGGAGTGGGGAACCTGGACCGTGGGGGTAGCCTGGCTCCGAGTGGGGAGCCAGGGCAGTAGCCTGGGTCTGAGCGGGGAGCCCAGTGGGCAACTGGGCTCTAGCTGGAGCCCCCCACTCATCCCGGGGTCACAGCACAATCTGTGAGCAGCTTTCTTGTCAATTTCACAGCTCCCGCATGAAGCCCTGAAATAGATAAGAATGACTTCCAAGAGCTGATGTAAGTAACCCACAGAGTCTAAAATGGACTCTGTGTCGCCCTAGCTATACCGACATAAGCCCTACGCCTCTCGTGGAGGTGGAGTTGTTGTTATGTCAATGTAGTAAGGCACTTATATTGGTGGAAGCAAGGCTGTAGTGTGTACCCTGACATAATTAGGTTGATGTAAACTGCGCAAGTATAGATTGTAACCAAGGTCCAGCCAAATCTGCCTCCTTCATTTGCAGCCTATCATCAATTAAATCAGTTGCTTAATCACATCAGCACTTCTCAAGCTTTTATTTTTATTTATTCAGTAAGCAACTGATTAACATTTCACATTTATTTTCTGACAGCAAAATTAAATACTGAATTTCACATTTGTTGTAAAATCTGTGATGACTGTGATAATACAGCTTTTCTAAAACAGGAATGTTAATAACAGAAGTAAAGAACTTGTTTGCTAAAGTCAATTACAATACTAAAGTTACATTGTATTAAATATTAATCAAGGCAGCATGGAATGATGAAATAAGCTCCAGTTCTCAGCAAGTAGTTCAAAACAAAAACCTGTGTGTTGACTTTATCCCTTTAAGATACTGTATTCTACAAGTTTATTAAGTATTATCACAAGCTAAGACAAGTAAATTTTGTACAGTAAGATCTTTGCTTTTTTTTAACTTTGTGTGTTCACTTTCTAACAATTCAGTAATTCACTGTAAGCTTTCTAGTCATTAGTGTGAGTTAGCATGGTTCTACTATATTTTATTTGATTTGTGGTTTTTTTTTTACCATGACTAGTTCTTTTATATTTTCTGTATCTGATGTATTAACAGACTCCTCAAGTGTCAAACCAACATTCTCTGTGGATATATTGTAAACAAAAATTAACCCAGGTTGCATGGGAGCTACTCTCTTTTTGATTTATAGCTGCCTAGATAGTCTCAGGGCGGTGGTTATCTGTAAATTATATTGGGGGTAGAAATTATCAGGCACCAGTGTATGGTGGATGGATGAATGATTTCTACTCTTAGAGATATTAACCAGATCCTCTCCCCAATAAAGACTAATAACTCAGATTTTTAAACAGTCTTCATGACAGATGAGGGCATAGAGGAGAGTGCATCAACACTAATTAAGAATGTTGACTCTATGTTCGCCTTAGCAATGATTAATTGATCTTGGAGTGCTATCTCTGAGCAGGAAATGATGTGCTGTTATATTGTGAAGTTTAAAGGTTATATTTTAGTGTACCCTTTAACTTGCATTCACACAAAATACAATCTTATTACCTATCTTATCTGACCACAAAAAAGAAACATTTTCCAGTCTACGTATGAATGTTTGGCTTTAGAGTGCACTCATGTGAATCCTTTCTATATCAGGGCTTTCCTGGTCTGCTTTGAGTCCAGTTATTGCCTCCATTACCCTTTCTTCCCCAGCTAATCAAACTTCAAAATATGTGTATTTTCTCAATAACCTTCCCTTTCTGAGAGGCTGGCTTGTTCAATATAAAGTTCAAAAGAACACAGTTCTTCCACCAACCTTTCGAGCTGGCTCCTGCTCCCTGCAGGGTTGCGCTCTGCAGATCCTCTGCCTGGGAACTAAGGAGAGTGTCTGTGTAGAGCAGTTCACACAATCCTCCTGCTCATTTGAGTTTCTCCGGAATGAACTCAGCCTAGTCATATACCCCACAGCAGGCCTGTTCCTAGGCCGGTCTACAGTGACCAGATCTGCACTGACAAAGTTTTGTCAGGTTAGCTCTGTGGGTCTGGGGTGCCAAAAAATCACATACCCCAGACAGCCAGAACTATGCCAGCAAACCCCTCCAGTGTAGATGCAGCTATGGCAACAGAAGAGTGCTTCTGTTGGCGTAACTAATGTTTTTCGGGGAGGTAGTATAACTATACTGATAATAGGAGTACTTGTGGCACCTTAGAGACTAACATTTATTTGGGCATAAGCTTTTGTGGGCTACAGCCCACTTCATCGGTTGAATAGAATGGAACATATAGTAAGAAGATCATAATATACACACGCACAGAACATGAAAAGGTGGAGTAAGAGGCTAATTAATTAAGATGAGCTATTATCAGCAGGAGAAAAAAAACTTTTGTAGTGATAATCAAGATGGCCCGTTTAGACAGTTGATAAGAAGGTGTGAGGATACTTAACATGGGAAATAGATTCAATATCTGTAATGACTCAGCCACTCCCAGTCTCTGTTCAAACCCAAGTTAATGGTATCTAATTTGCATATTAATTCAAGCTCAGCAGTTTCTCCCTGGAGTCTGTTTCTGAAGCTTTTCCGTTGCAAAATTCCCATCTTTAAGTCTGTTACTGAGTGGCCAGAGAGGTTGAAGTGTTCTCCTATCGGTTTTTGAATGTTACGATTCCTCATGTCAGATTTGTGTCCATTTATTGTTTTGCATAGAGACTGTCTGGTTTGGCCAATGTACATGGCAGAGGGGCATTGCTGGCACATGATGGCATATATCACATTGGTAGATGTGCAGGTTAATGAGCCCCTGATGGCGTGGCTAATGTGATTCGGTCCTATGATGGTGTCACTTGAATAAATATGTGGACAGAGTTGGCATCAGGCTTTGTTGCAAGGCAGGTTCCTGGGTTAGTGTTTTTGTTGTGTGGTGTGTGGTTGCTGGAGAGTATTTGCTTCAGGTTGGGGTGCTGTCTGTAAGCAAGGACTGGTCTGTCTCCCAAGATCTGTGAGAGTGAGGGATCATTTTTCAGGATAGGTTGTAGATCTTTGATGATGCACTGGAGAGGTTTTAGTTGGGGTCTGAAGGTGACAGCTAGTGGCGTTCTGTTATTCTTTGTTGGGCCTGTCCTGTAGTAGGTGACTTCTAGGTACTCTTCTGGCTCTGTCAGTCTGTTTTTTCACTTCAGCAGGTGGGTATTGTAGTTTTAAGACTGCTTGATAGAGATCTTGTAGGTGTTTGTCTTTGTCTGAGGGATTGGAGCAAATGCGGTTGTATCTTAGAGCTTGGCTGTAGACAATGGATCGTGTGGTGTGTCCTGGATGAAAGCTGGAGGCATGTAGGTAAGTATAGCAGTCAGTAGGTTTCTAGTATAGGGTGGTGTTTTATGTGACCATTGCTTATTAGCACAGTAGTGTGCAGGAAATGGACCGCTTGTGTGGATTGGTCTAGGCTGAGGTTGATGGTGCTGAGGTTGTTGAATGATTTCAACAATTTCCGTCCCACCATCAACCTCAGCCTAGACCAGTCCACACAAGCAGTCCATTAACTTGGGTTTGAATACAGACTGGGAGTGGCTGGGTCATTACAGATATTGAATCTATTTTCCCATGTTAAGTATCCTCACACCTTCTTGTCAACTGTCTAAATGGGCCATCTTGATTATCACTACGAAAGTTTTCTTTTCTCCTGCTGATAATAGCTCATCTTAACTAATTAGCCTCTCACAGTTTGTGTGGCAACTTTCAACTTATCTGTATGTATATATTTTTCTTATTATTATATGTTCCATTCTATGCATCCAATGAAGTGGGCTGTAGCCCATGAAGGCTTATGCTCAAATAAATTTGTTAGTCTCTATTATTATTATTATCATCTAAGGTGCCACAAGTACTCCTGTTCTTTTTGCGGATACAGACTAACACGGCTGTTACTCTGAAACCTGTATACTGATAATACAACTCCTTCTTGTTGGCATATGTTGCGTTTGCTCTGCTCGTATAACTATACCGGTATAGATGTATCAGCAAACCACAGATAGTGTAGATAAGCCCCTATTCATATGCTTCCATCATATGACCCCTGGACTGAGAGAGAAACTAGTCAAAGGTGAGGCTGAACCCACGACTCCCTTAAAGGTCCAGCTTACCCTGTGATATAGCCCATCTGACAAGTTGTTTGTGTAGATATAGAATGTTTTATGTTAAATAATCATCCCTACACAGATTATTAAGAAAACCCCACATTCCCTGCATGTTTTGTTTTGGTGGTGAGTTTGGCCTTTAACATCCTAAAGAATCATTCAAGACAATGAAAGAAAAAAAAATGTCCAATGAAAGCAACCTTTTATGCAAAGTTCTAAAATATTTGCAGCTCAATTCATGAATACATTCTTTATTAGGTTAAGGACATGGGAAAATTAAAACCATATTTTAAAAACAAACTTCTTTACTTATGTTACCAAAAATGCATCAGAAGGGACGCCTCAGTGGCATGGTCCTGACCCTAAGTTCTAGTTGGTGCAGCAAAGGGGGATAGATGTTGTGGCACTGCTGGCTGACTGCAGTGCCAAAGAGGTCATGGGACTACCGCAGTTAAATTGCCATTGCTGGCAGGACAGTTTTGGGAGTGCTATTTGCAATATGTTAGAGGTAATAGTTACCCCGGCTTGGATCAAGTGCAGTCTGAACTACAAGTTCATTCCTTCATTAGCATGCAAGCATGCAGCAGGTTGTGTAAGATAGAAGAAGTTGGGAGTATTGATGTATAGTTCTGTAATGTTTATGTAGATATACTCCATGAGCTGTGAAGTGGGAATATGACCGGGAGAGGACCTCCAGGGTGTATCAAAGAACCTGGATGTGGGTACCAAGAGGGTAGTCGGGTCCTGGACTTAATATCTACATGTTCATCTATGTGGACAAATGTACATGGTGGATCTGATCTCATGGGGGAGCCCAGGTTCTACTCATAGTCCCCATCCAGAGTCCTTCTTGACATTAGCTGGGAAGCCAGAATGGAGACTGTATCTGCTAGACCATCCAGTATGCTAAATAGGGATTTCACTTTCCTTTTAGTTTCTTCCAAGGTTGAAGATGATTCTAGGGCAGCTAGCTATGATGGGGCACGATGGCAGATCAGAGTTTTGGCAGTTTTGTCTGTGGAGGCCCCATGATTTGGCAGCAGCCGTAGCAAGGAACAGAGCAGCATAGGGATGCATCCTGTCAGTACTGTAGCAAAAACGGCTGCGTCAGCTCATTGCCATCTTTATGGACATTGGCTGTGAAGTCCAAAGCCATTTCTGACAGGAGTAGGTAGGATAGGTCTATAGTAAGCCTGCTCTTTGGCTGGCTGGGGACTGCACTTCAAGCTTCAGCCACTGAGCTGAAGCTGACATATATATTTATAGCTATATAAATTAGTTGGACTCCAGAGATATAGGTATAATTCCATTCAGGACTGTGGACTTGCACTCACGCCAGGCTGAATCTGATTTATGGAATGTAATATTGCGTAGGCTACAAGTGGAAATTAGTGTCTTCTAAACCTATACCTATGTTGCCATCGGGGGGCCGGGGGCACCAGACCATTTTGGGAGCAAGAGAGAAGCAAGACAAGAGTAACAAAACTTTTGTAAGTCACCACTGAAATGCATTAACAGAGTTAAGTGAGGAAGCTTGCACACTGCCTGTCTGCACTAAACTCTAGCTAGTACATTGTTTTTCTCTTTCACTCAGAATTGAAGAGGAAAAGAGTAGGCAGTTAAGAGTGGAATTAAATGAGCCCCACTGGCAAATGACTACCATGTTACGCTTTCTTTTGTTTATGAGGACAAAAACAACAGACTTGATTTATTTCCCCCCAGTTAAAAATCTTTAGGTGCTGTTTTATTTGTGCACATATGTCCTGCCTCCAAAGAACAACAGAAATTAGACAGCCAGGTTCAAAGTCTAACAGAATACTGTTACTGTACCTGGGAGCTCAGATACCGCTGCAGTGAGTGCTACAAAAATACCAATAAATAAAAAATTACCATACAGTAAATAGTTATGCTTAAATTTAGAGAACATGCCATTAAAAATGACAAGTGGTAATAAATGATTTAAATACAAAGGTTAGAACAATACGCATATCCTCTTTTTATAATAATACACACACAAAATGTTGAGAAATCATGTACTGTTGCCACGGGTTCTGGCTGTCATTTCTTTAGCAATGTGGACACATGTCTAATAAAAAAAAAGATGCTGCATAAGCCATAGTTCAGGCTGAATGTGCTTCTGTTTTTGGTTTAGGTAGAAATGTTGTTTCTGGCTGCGTCCTTCATACTTAGGTCTTCTTACAACAAATGGAAAGCCCTTAATTGTACCTCAGGGAATAGTTAATGTACAGTGGACATATGGTGGACAAAAGCTGAGTCTAGTAAATGAAATAAAATTATAAACAGAAAATGTGTGAATGTCTGCACAGTCTGACAGCTATGGAAGATATTGTGCTGTCTGAGTAGCTTATTTAGAATTAATTTGCAATGCGTTTCTACTCGTAGGTAAGTGTAATCATGCCGTTTAAAATACGTCAACATAACTTCTAGAAATTAATTTTGTATGTTTTGTTTGATTAAAAGAAAACCGCTAAGCTTTTCAAAGGCACAGAGTATGCACATTCATTCTTTCTAAAGTTTTTCTTCTCTATCATGTGACATAAATACAGTGTGATTTCACCAATGGAAATTAGACTTCTTGCATTTATGAAAAAGTTACAGCATTTGATTGGGGGCATCAGCATTAACCCTGAACAGCTCTTGGTCTTTATGGATTCAAGCATTATATGTGGTTTCACTGCTCCAGCAAAAGGTTAAGTATTAATGGAAAATGTTCACAGCTCTTTTACTCAAAGAAAACATGTTACTTGTAAGTTTTCTTTTGATTTTACTTTTACAGTTACATTGAATGTCTTCATTCATTTAGCCATCCATAAAGCAAATATTGTTGCACATGCAGTGGATAATAAGTCTTTTTAGGACTACTTGTGTGGTATGTCACAGATCATTAACTGCAAGTAACCACCTGACTTGAGGGAAGTCTGGAAGCATCATTACAGTGAAATAAGCTTTTATTTCTGTATCACTGCAGCACATTGATTTGTAGGAATGTCTCCATTAGCTACTGTGGAAATATATTCTCATATATTATCAGTGAGGAAAGCTGATGATAGAGGATAACCAACGTTCAAGTGTGAAAAGGACATTAATATCAGACTTTTGGACAAAGTAGGAAAAAAGTGCTCTTATAGCACTCTTTTTTTAATTCAAGAACTAGATATCGTTCAGTAAATAATTGTTTTTGTAATTATTTCTTAACCAGTGGTTAAAATCAAGACTGTAATAAAGAAGGAATGGTACAATGTTTATGCATACACTCTAACTTCATCTGATTTGTGTACACTAAATGATGGTTTACTATGCGGTGGTCAGATCGGGGGAGGATGGGGGGGAAGATGGAGGAGGGAGAATTACCATCCTGTTCAGCAAGGAAAATGTAAACATCTCCCTCTTAGATTTGACTCGACTGAAAAAATTAAGAATTTTATTTGAGATATTCTTTAAATTAATTTCATCCTAGCTTAAAAGCAATTGAATGTAATTGATAGAAGTTTGGAATTCTGAAACATGACTTTGGCTACTAAAATAGTTTAGTACTTCTGATCAGTGGAGATTTTGTGGCAGTTAAAACTAAGGTAGCAGGTTTTTGCGTGTTTTCTTGATGTACTTCACTACTGTTTTTCAAAGTAAATTATAATTTGCTGTCAGATTCTTGAGGCACACAAGACAGCAGAAGGGCAGCTAATCTTAAAAAAATATTGGAATTTGTTTCTGTCAGCTGGAAAACATGAACTAAGATGTTCAGATTCAGGAAGGGGGGGGAGAAAAGGTGGAGGGGGAATTAAAAAAGTTAAAAGGGTTGGTAATTAGAGTTTCCCTTGGATAGCCTCAATCTTGTGTTAGTTTTTTTGTTTTTGTTTTTTAAATTCAGAATTATATGAGACTGGTTACTTTTTTAAGAGAGAGTTACCATTGCAGCCTCTGTATCACCTAGTATGTATATCACTACTGAGGTATATTGTGATTTTTTAGAAGAACTTTTATTTGCCCCAGTGTGATATTTGTCCCCAGTGTACACTACACATTTTTAAATAGTCTTATGATTTGAGGGAAAATCAACCCTTACAATAAACATTTTTCAGGATATGATTTGAACTCTTCAACATTTTGCTTGATTTTCTATTTTATTTATTTATTTACTTATATATTCATAGAATCATAGAATATCAGGGTTGGAAGGGACCCCAGAAGGTCATCTAGTCCAACCCCCTGCTCAAAGCAGGACCAATTCCCAGTTAAATCATCCCAGCCAGGGCTTTGTCAAGCCTGACCTTAAAAACCTCTAAGGAAGGAGATTCTACCACCTCCCTAGGTAACGCATTCCAGTGTTTCACCACCCTCATAGTGAAAAAGTTTTTCCTAATATCCAATCTAAACCTCCCCCACTGCAACTTGAGACCATTACTCCTCGTTCTGTCATCTGCTACCATTGAGAACAGTCTAGAGCCATCCTCTTTGGAACCCCCTTTCAGGTAGTTGAAAGCAGCTATCAAATCCCCCCTCATTCTTCTCTTCTGCAGGCTAAACAATCCCAGCTCCCTCAGCCTCTCCTCATAACTCATGTGTTCCAGTCCCCTAATCATTTTTGTTGCCCTTCGCTGGACTCTCTCCAATTTATCCACATCCTTCTTGAAGTGTGGGGCCCAAAACTGGACACAGTACTCCAGATGAGGCCTCACCAATGTCGAATAGAGGGGGACGATCACGTCCCTCGATCTGCTCGCTATGCCCCTACTTATACATCCCAAAATGCCATTGGCCTTCTTGGCAACAAGGGCACACTGTGACTCATATCCAGCTTCTCATCCACTGTCACCCCTAGGTCCTTTTCTGCAGAACTGCTGCCTAGCCATTCGGTCCCTAGTCTGTAGCTGTGCATTGGGTTCTTCCATCCTAAGTGCAGGACCCTGCACTTATCCTTATTGAACCTCATCAGATTTCTTTTGGCCCAATCCTCCAATTTGTCTAGGTCTTTCTGTATCCTATCCCTCCCCTCCAGCATATCTACCACTCCTCCCAGTTTAGTGTATATATATCATGATATATATATCAACAATTCATGTAACTATATATACATCTATATATATACACACACACACATACATATACATATATGTGTGTGTGTATATATATAGATGTGTATATATAGTTACATGAATTGTTAAGGGGCAAATTACAGCTAAAATTTTATCATTTTCACTGTGCATGCACTGGTTCATTTTGTGCTTTCTGTTGCTAATAGCCAAATTGTGAAGGCAAATAGTAAATATATTTTTCTTTTCTCTTTTTTTCTTTCTTTTCTTTTCGAAAGTGATAAGCAGTTCTGTACAAAATGGACGAACATTATGGTCTCAATCTTGCAATTTGGATCTGCACGGAGTCCCATTGAAACCTGAGCAGATCCAATTGGGGAACAGGACCTAGAGTTGTAGAGTGAAGCTCTCAATTCAGGAAGTGCACCATCTTATCTTTGTTCCTTGTGTGTATGTCTTACGATCCGATCTTTGATCCCTCTCATTTCAATGTGCAGATTAGATGGTGTGTAGCTGGGGCTCTAATTGCAGGAAAGTGGGGAGGTTGTGGTGGTGGTGAGTACTGGTATAGTTCCAGGCTCCCCTCGCAAACATTGCTCCATCCACCTGGTACACTGAGATGTCACTCTCAATAGATTGTACATAACTTCAAAATATGATCATGTGTGGTCTTCTAAACTTTTTGCTTGGCTCCTCCTCGGTGGATCTTGAATGTCTCCCTGGGCTTTATGAGCTTGGATCCCTTTGGGTGGGATTTTCATGCCTTACTGAGTTCTCCATGTGCTTGGGGTGGGATTCCACCTAGGTGAGGCTCGGATGCTAACAGAGGACTCCCCCTTCCTTCTGCCTTGTTTACTTCACAGGTCAGATTGAGGGGGAAAAAATTAAGTGGTGGTGTTTTTCCATGTACTACTCATTTGTTAAACAAACAGAGATACTACAGTACTCTATAGATTTTGCTGATCTCTATAATATGATCATCCCTCTCCTTTTTTAACACCTCACTGAGATGACTGGGGCTGTTCACACCTCTCTGCTATTGTTCCAGGATTACAGGCAGATAATAAACTTGTACTAGTTATGGTTGCTTGATATTTTTCAAGGATATTTTCCCAGTCATAAGGGCTAGAAACTGTTTTTTTTAAATGAAGGAGCTGAGATTCTGTAGCTCATGATGCTAATCTCAAAAATAACTATCATTTCACCGAACCTCCACAAGATGGGCCAGTTTGATCTCTGGTGTGTAGTGAATGAGGCAAAGGTCTGACTCTAATTTAAAATAACCTACTAAAGCAGAAAAGAGGAACCCTTCACATAGTGAAATTCCTGTTTCTAGAAGTATTACAATATATATTCTCTATTGAAATTTCATTATATATTTTACCAATTTGTTAATATATCCCCATTCATTTGGAAATATTACTTTAAAATATTTTTGTCTTTTACTGCTTAATAAGTGTACTTTGTCTCATTTATGGTAAAATTCCCATAGGATGTAAGTGATACAGAAGCTTTGTGCTGGCCCTCTGCACAAGAGAGAATTTCGCCCTTGCTACATACTATTCTATCTATGAGCAGTTACCACCCTGCCTCATTCATTGTTTAGGGTCTCTGTGATACAGTAAACAGTCATATCTCATTCACTGCACACTTGTTGAGCCACCAATCTGAAGGACAAATTTTGATCTTGGTTATACAGGTGTTAAGTCTCTGGTTTTATTCCAAATTAAATTGAATTATGTCAGATTTACACTGATGTAATTGTGAACAGAATTTGGCCCAGAATGATCCTTTGGATTCTTGCCTCATGCATCTCAGAACCCTACCTCATTTGCTGGGCATCATGCAGTCTGTGCACTGAATGAGGCATAGCAAATTCAGTAATAGTATGTGATATCAATAAATAGTCTTTTGTATTATGTATATACAGAAGGGAGCAGAATTATTGTTAACATTGCTGCTTTTTGAGTTTTGGGTGCTTAACTCTTCAACCTAAACATTTGTATTTGTATTACATTAGCACTTGGAAGCACCAACCACGATCGCTGCCCTCTTCTGCTAGGTGCTATATAAACATGTAGTAACAGTCCTTCCCAGTTTGAAAGAGTTTATAATCTAAATAGACCAGACAGCTGAAGGTGAGAGGAGACAGAGTCGCAGAGAGATGAAATGATTTGTGGAAGACTTTCTTGTGGGAAAAATAGTATGTGACCACGTAAATAAAGATTGTATCATAATACATATGCAGAAAGAGGCTGAATTAAGATTTCATGGGCAACCTTAATTCGGACAGTCTTAACTGTCACATTTCTTAACTTTTGAGTGCTTGATTTTGCACCCTTAACTTTCTTTTAGTATATCTATATTTTTTATGTAATAGATATAATTTCCCCATAGGTCAGATTGTTAGGGACCTTAGTTTTTTTTTCCTTCCATGCAGCATGGAGTGTGAATTGCCTGCTAGGATTGGTTGAGGATATCCCACCTAATCATTGCATGGTCCTTGGACATTCGTGGCACCTCAGTCTCCCCTGTTCTCTGGCTGTGAACAGTTTAATCCCCTGAGGACTGAAATGCTTTAGTCTATCTCAAGTCATTGGGCTCAATGTAGGGGTACCTGGGTGAAATTTAATGACCTGTGATATACAGGAGGTCAGACTAGATGATGTAATGGTCCCTTCTGGCTTTAAACTGTATGAAATACATTTTAAGTCTGTTTTATATAGACATAGTGTAAAAAGTAAAACTCTTGTATATATTCTTTATCAAAAGAAAAGAGCAGAGACCATCAGTTATTAAACATCTATTTTTAAGAACTTGCAGAAGAGTGCTCTTTGAAATGTCCCCACTACTTCATCCTCACTAACTACTTGATTCTGACCAACAGGGAGGAATTGGAGTCAAAGGAATGTGGAGTGCAATTTGGGTGAAAGTGATCATGAAATGTTAGATTTTATGATTCTAAGGAAAGAAAGGAGACGAGAGCATCAGAATAAGGACAATGGACTTCAAAAAAAGCAGACTTTAACAAACTCAGAGAACTGGCAGGTAATGTCTCATGGGAAGAAAATCTAAGTGATAAAAGGAGATCAGCTGGCAGTTTCTCAAAGAGATGGTATTAAAGGCATAACAACAACTATCCCAGTGAGAAGGAGAGATAGGAAGAATAGTAAGAGGCCAATATGGCTCCATGAGGAGCTCTTTAATGACCTGAAAATCAAAAAGGAATCCTACAAAAAGTGGAAACCCAAATGAATTGCTAAGGAGGAGTACAAAAGAATAGCATAGAAAATTAGGGTTGGAAGAGACCTCAGGAGGTCATCTAGTCGAATCCCCTGCTCAAAGCAGGACCAACACCAACTAAATCATCCCAGCCAGGGATGAGCATGTAGGCACAAAATCAGAAAGGCTAAGACACTAAATGAGTTATACCTAGGAAGGGGCATAAAAGGCATTAAGAAGTGGTTCTTTAAAATACATCGAGAGAGATGAAGAAAAATGTAGACCTTCTGCTTATCAGGGAAAGAGAACTAATAACTGATGTCTTCAAGAAGGCTGAGGTGTTTAATGCCTATTTTGCATCAGTCTTCACTGAAAAGCTTAATGGTTACCAGATACTCAACATCATTATTAAAAACAAAGGGGAAGGAACACAAGCCAAAATAGGGCATGAACAAGTTAAAGGATATATAGATAAGTTAGATGTATTCAGGTTATCAGGACCCGTTGAAATTCATCCTAAGGTACTTGAACTAGCTGAAGCAATCTTGGAACTATTTGCAGTTATCTTGGAGTACTCATGTAGGATGGGTGAGGTCCCAGAGGATTGGAGAAGGGCAAACATAGTTACTATCTTTTAAAATTGCAACAAAGAGGACCTGGGAATTATAGATCAATCAACGTAAATTAGATACCTGGAAAGATAGTGGAACAGATTATTGAGCAGTTTGTAAGCATCTGAAGCATAACAGGGTTATAAAGAACATAAGCACTGGCTCTGTGTGTGCTCCGGGGATGGAGCACCCACAGGGAAAAAAAAAAAGCGAGTGCTCAGCACCCACCGGCAGCCCTGTGGATCAGTTCCTTCCCCTCCCTCCCAGCATCTCCTGCCTGCCACAATCAGCTGTTCAGCAGCATGCAGAGGGGGTGGAACAGGGTGGGAGGAGGTGAGGGTGGGGCTTTGGGGGAAGGGTTGGAGTGGGGGTGGAGTCTGCGGCAGAGTTGGGGTTGAGCACCCCTAGGGAATGAGGAAGGAATAGCCAGCATGGATTAGTCAAGAGAAAATCATGCCAAACCAACATAATGTCTTTCTTTAACAGTGTTACTGGCCTAATGTGGACAGAGGGAAGCAGTAGATATGATACATCTTGATTTTAATAAGGCTTTTGACACAATTCCACATGACATTCTCATAAGCCAACTAGGGACATGTGGTCTAGATGAAATTACTCTAAGGTGGGTACACAGCTGGCTGAAAGACCACAGTGGGTCACAAATTGAATAGCGGCAGTATGGTGCAGTTGTGAAAAAGAGTAATGTCATGCTGGGGTGTATTAACAGGAGTGTTGTCTTGCTGTACTTGGCACCGGTGAGGTCACAGCTGGAGTACTGTGTTCAGTTCTGGCCATCACACTTCAGGAAAGATGTGGATAAACTGGAGAGAGTCCAGAAGAGAGCAACAAAAATGATGAAAGGTTTAGAAAACCTGACTTTTGAGGAAAGATTAAAAAACTGAGCATGTTTAGACTGGAGGAAAGAAGACTGGAGGGGCACCTGATAAGTCTTCAAATATGTGAAGAACTGTTAAAAAGAGGATTGTGATCAGTTCTCTATGTCCCCTGAAGGTAAGACAAGAAGTCTAATCACAGCAAAGGAGATTTAGGTTAGGTATTAGAAAAAAACTTTCTAACTATAAGGTAGTTAAGCTCTGGAATAGACTTCCAAGAGAGCTTGTTCCGTCCTCACTGGAGGTTTTTAAGAACAGGTTGGACAAAAACCTTGCAGCAATGGTCTGGGTTTACTTGGTCCTGTCTTAGCATAGGGAGCTGAACTTTGACTTTTTGAGGTCCCTTCCTGCCCTACATTTCTATGATTCTGTGATTTCTTCCCTCTCTAATGCTACAATGTATGGGAGTTAGTCAAACTCTAAAGTACAGCTGGTTAGAAAATGTCTACCCCCCAACCCTTTCCACCCCACAGAAAATATTGACTTTTTGATAGAAAATCAAAAGCCAACTTATTTGGGTCATGAACTGAAGTACTTAGGATTCAGATATGCCACCACAATGTCTCATGGGAATTGTAATTCAAGTGCCTTGTACTCTCAGTCTTCTCCTTAGGCTGGTCTCCCTGGTCAGACTACATCTCCCAAGATGTACCACAGTCTCTCCTCTTAGTTGGGGAGATGGTGCAACCTGAGAATTGCTGTCTGTGGTTCATTATGGGAGATGGAGTCCAGTGAGGGAGCCCAACCCGTAGCTGAGAATGGAGATATGAGGCACTGTGATAGCATTTCCAAACCAAACGTTGGTTTTTGACCAAAAAATTTTCAGGCATTGTTTTTTGATGAAAAAAACAAATTTCTGTGGAAAGTAGCCTCTTCTTCCCCCTCCCAATTGTTTTAAGTAGAACTTCAGAGTTACAAACTGACTTCATTTGGAATTGGAAGTACTCAGACAGTATCAGAGACCGAAAAAAAAGGCAAATACAGTACAGTACTGTGTTAAACGTAAACTACAAAAAAAAAAAAAAGGGGGGAAAGTTTAAAAAATTTTTTGACAAAGTAAGGAAACTGCTTCCATGCTTGTTTCATTTAAATTCAGATGGTTAAAAGCAGCGTTTTTCTTCTGCATAGTAAAGTTTCAAAGCTCTGTTAAGTCAATGGTCAGTTGTAAACTTTTGAAAGAACAATCATAACGTTTTGTTCAGAATTATGAACAACCTCAATTCTCGAGGTGTTCGTAACTCTGAGGTTCTACTGTAGTTGAAATTCATTTTCAGTTTCAGAGAGTTTTTTGACAGAAAGATTCTGATCCGCCCAACGCTAGAGTGTGTGACAGATATTGTAACCACATACAGTATCTTTGGGGAGCACATCGCAGTTTATATTTAAAGCTTGAAAACCTCAAAAAATTATATTGAAATGGACCAGATAATATGAGCTGTAGAATATTCATAGCCCTTTGTATCAATACAGGAGATGTGTGCTTGTGTGTGACAGTGTTAAATCATCTGTTGGACTGAATCAACATTAGAATGAGTAGGCAGTGTCCATTGTAGAGACATTTGACTTAAATCCATTGTTCCATTTAAAACATAGTACCATGGTTGCAGATATCAGAATCAAAATACCCTATACTTGCAGATAAAGATGGGGAGTAGGGAGAAGGAATCAGCACATCCATAGCTGCTGTATAATTCTGTGTTGTTAATAAAGGTACTGTCTCCAAGTTCTTAAGTATTGTCAATAATTTTACCATAGTACCATTTAGTAAATGTTCATGGTGCTGCAAAGAGATTTCTAGAAGTCCTACTTCTGGAGATGCAGGAGGGCATTCATTTAATATATCATTGCACACATGCAGCCCCATGTTGTCTAAGGGTATCTGGATTTTACTAGAACTTGTTCATTCTATCCCTAACTTTATTAGTTGTAACTTTTCTAAAGAAAAGAGAAAAATTTGAAATAACTCATTGCAATAATAAACCTTAACTTTTATGAGAGCCTATAACTTGAACTCCACCAAATTCACCATTTTGAATAATTGTTCCTGATGGATGTCCATTGTGATGAACTGTGAGGAGAAAATTGAAGTTTGTTTTGTAAAGGAAATTAAATAAAGGAATAGTCTTTGTAAAGAGAACTTTGAATTGCCAGATAGTACTCCAATTACCAAATCATTAATTTTCTTATGTTGTCTTTCTGGTAAAAATCTATAAACTATAGCTTTAGAGAAGACTTCCAGTTTGAGAGCAGAGTCAGGCAAAACTGTTTTCAGAGGACTGAGTAGTTATTGGGGTAGTTGCATATTTCAAGTGGTTGATCACTAGGGCAATAATGTAGGTTTCTGAGCACAGCCAGTACTTTTTCCAGCTGCTTTATAGTGATATCTTGAAGCTTAAAATGTAATCTATATGGGTAAGCCACAAAAGCCACTCTATATTAAAGCAGACTCTGACAGTAAATCAGTTGAACAGCTGGCAACACTACTAACTCATAAACTTATTTATTAAAAAAAACTAAACAGGAGAATTATATTAAAAAGAGAGGAATATGTTCTACCAGACCAGTGGATATATCTTAAAACCTGGAAAGTGCTCTAGATTAAGGGCCCAATTTATGAACATCTGTTCTGGCATGTGATTCTCATGTTCTTTACAATAAAAGTGTGAAACATGTTTTCTCCCCATACTAATCATGCTTTTATGCAGTTCATAAAACTCCCTATTCAGCCCTATGCAACTGGGCCTCTTTGCTTTACACACTTGCTAGAGTAATTACTCTACTGAAGAGTAAGTACTATAGCAACTTCATAATTCCATGGTATACAGTTATTCTCACGTGTTCAAAGAAGTCATATTGGCATACAAAGCAATAAATGAACATTAAATTTTCCTTCATGTGTTTAAATTTAAACGAAAGCACTGAAGTAATAATGGAAACAGGTCACTGGATAGCAAGGGGAACAGATAAATGTCTTTAAATAATCACGAAGTCCCTTAAAACAGAAAATATTTAGAAATAAGTTATATTTTCTTGGAATCATGGCATACTCTACCTTGGACAATTACTATTAACTCATTTTATATCTTATTCCTGTTGGTGAATTTTCACATCATGCTTATTCAGGTTAATTTTTTATATTTTAATGATGTCCACACACCACCACCTTTTTTTTTTTTTTTTAAACTATTGGCGCTCCGGTTGCATTCTGGTTTGGAGCAAACCTTTTGTCTTGGTGCATAAATGGAATGGAGCCTTTCAGGGCAGCCCAGTCATGTTCTACAACTCTGGAGGCCTACTTGTAATCTCATGCAGAGTGTCTCTTAGAAGCCAGATGGTGTTAAGTGCCCACTTAATATTTCACTGTATCCAGAAGATGAGTAAGAGGCTATATCTTCTCTGAATGTTGGGGGATACCTGTGAGGTATTCAACATGCAAAGGTTTCAGAGTAACAGCCTTGTTAGTCTATCTTTGCAAAAAGAAAAGGAGTACTTGTGGCACCTTAGAGACTAACCAATTTATTTGAGCATGAGCTTTCGTGAGCTACAGCTCACTTCATCAGACGCATACCGTGGAAACTGCAGAAGACATTATATACACACAGAGACCATGAAACAATACCTCCTCCCACCCCACTGTCCTGCTGGTAATAGCTTATCTAAAGTGATCATCAAGTGATGATCATCAAGTTGTGCTGGAAATGGCCCAACTTGATGATCACTTTAGATAAGCTATTACCAGCAGGACAGTGGGGTGGGAGGAGGTATTGTTTCATGGTCTCTGTGTGTATATAATGTCTTCTGCAGTTTCCACGGTATGCATCCGATGAAGTGAGCTGTAGCTCACGAAAGCTCATGCTCAAATAAATTGGTTAGTCTCTAAGGTGCCACAAGTACTCCTCTTCAACATGCAAAGGGCCTCCCTCACTCTGGAGAGATAATTAACACCTAGGAAGATGATTCCTAGCATGAAATCATGGCCCCCTTTAAGTCATATTGTCCCATTGACTTTAGTGGAGACACAATTTCACATGCAGATTTTTTTTTTTAACAATTTATTTATTGAGAATGTTTGAACAGGTTTACAAATCCATGCCATGTGAATATCGGAGACAATACAATAATATTACAACATTGAGCTTTAGTTTAGAGAAACCGTATATCAAATCTCTGTTTGACAGGGTGTTACTAGGTTACAGAGGGAACATCTTTACACTACCCATGACATGTCATTTTTAATGATTATGTTACACTGAGTGAAATCTGTGATTACACACATTTAACAAACCAGGCATATCTATCAAATGTTAATATTCAAAAACAATTGGACTAGTGAAGCGTTTGGGTTTTTTTTGGTTGGGTTTTTTTTGCAGGTGAATGTACTTTGAATAAATGGTGTAACTACATATCTAAGTATTTTCTTGTCTTCTGTCTATTTTTCTGGGTATGTAACTGGTGTATTAATTTTTCTATAACAACCACCCTTTTTTTTTTTTAAACCATTCCTCTAGAATTTCACCCGTAGATTTTTAAGGCCAAAATAAACCACTGTGATCATTTAGTCTGACCTGTGCAATGCAGGTCATAGCAGTTCACTTTGTAATTCCTACTTCAAGGCCAGTAATTTAGGTTGAATTTAAAGCATTTCTTTTTTGAAAGACCAGCCAGTCTTGACCAAAGATTTCAAGTGATGAAGCATCCATCACATCCCTTACTCTCATTGTTATTTATTGTTTGTATTGTGTTAGCACTTAGGAGACCAAATTATAGGCCAGGAAGCCGTTGTGCTACGCACTGTGAACACATTAGTAAAAGACAAGTCCCTGTCCGGAAGAGTTTACAATCTAACTGTAACACATCACTTGGTAAATTATTCCAGTGGTTAGTTAATCTTATTGTTAAAAATATTTGCCTTATTTCCAGTTTGAATTTTGTCGTGTTTCAGCTTCTGGCCATTGGGTCTTATTATGGCTTTGCTAGATTAAAGAGCACTGTGCTATTAGATATCGGATGCAGAAAGGACAGCTCCCAGCTGACAATCTTTAGAGAGGAGATGTATATTCTCTCTCTCTCTCTCTCTCTCTCCCCCAAGCTATAGGAGAAGAAATGGGCGTGGGGAAGGATAGAATCCCACACTCTTCAAAAAATCCAATGATATCTTGGCTGTACACCAGCTTTTAAAGTTTTTTTTACCCCAGGTTTCTTTTGGCAATGACATGTGGCTTCCTGTACTATAGGATCACCGTGCCTTCTTTGGGGTATCATAAGAAAAGTTAAGAATTCATAAATTCCTCTTTAGGGAGTATCTTGCATGAATGAATTCCCAGTCCACCTCCTCCTCACCTGCCACCCTTTTTAAAGTATCCTGTATAATAGCCAATCCTTCTGTATGGTCCCATTTACATTGAGCCCAACTGTCTTCAAGATGACTTAGCCAGCTGTTTAAGGTAGCTTACACAGTGTTAAGGAGCTTCCATGTCACTGACTGCCAGGTATGGATAGGTTAGTTCTACCTTGAATGATACCTCTATAATTAACTTGTGTGCAAGACTACATAACAAATGTTAATTTATTTTATATGAAATAATGTTTTTACTTAGTCACTCTAATTATCTGGTGGAATTTCACCTCCTACAGTGCAAAGTATTAGACTTATTTCAGACAGTAGTTGGCACAGTGTGAATTGTTCAAAGTATCATTTTAGCTGTCATTGGTGAACTACTGTGCAAATAGTTCTCAAAACACAGTATTTTATTCTCAGGAGCTTTGGAAGTGTGTTAAAGTCATATTTGCCTTTTTCAGTGTGACGTTTTTCTGTGATTAAATTGTTTTGTTAGGTCAGGTATACTGAGATGCTAAGATGTAATTTGTGTCCCTCTATATATAACTGGTTGCCCTTTGGTCTGAGTTTCCCTTGTAACAAAGCCGTGAATCACAGAAAGAGCTACTTTGATAGAAGATCAAAATACAGTTAACTAGCTGGAGGTTTATAATGGAAAATATGTCAGTCTTATTATAGCAATAATATTTTAGGTGGTTTATTACTTTAACATAAAGTTTGTTTTAGTACTGAACATGACATCCCATAAACCATTGTATTCCACCCCAGTGGGGATTGGTATTTTCATATTTAAGAACATTTGCGAGTATCCAAGCTGATGGAGACCCTGGTTAGGGCCTCTTGGATCCCGGGTCCCAGTTAGGCAAGTAATCCTGCTTTCCCTCCTCATTCTGGGTCCCCTCTGTCCTAGTCCTTAGCCCCAACTTGCCCCTTCCCTTCCTCCATGTATGTGTGCATGTAATTACCCTATCCCCAAGAACTTTCCATCTGCCTCCTTGCACTAACCACTGACCTCCTCCAGCATGGAGCCCTCTTCTCTTACTTCTTTTATTCTTCTCCTCTCTCCCACCCAGCCCCTTGTTGGACGTAGTATACAGGGAGTGCTTTTAATACTGTTGACTTTGCTTTCCCTTCTCAGATCTTCAGGGAACACTGCTTTAGCAGACCAGTGTAGACTCCAGTATTTTGTTCTTATTTTTTTTTAAATATCCTAGTTGTGTTTTGAAAAGTGTGGGTTACTCTACAGGCACATATTTTATTATTTTTTTGAACAGTACAAATCTTATGAGGATTTTCAGCAGTTTCTTTGGCTGAATTAACTTGATAGATGAGCCATTATGGTTCTTTGGTTTAAATAATATGTGCACTAGGAAGGATTTCCTTTGGAGCTGTTATTCTGCTGGGTAAATAATCCTTGTGAATTAATGTAGAACCTCCTTCATAATCCTATCAAATTCAGCCTAATAAATGCTCTATTATGTTTTTTTAAATGCTTTAGTAGCAAAGACTCTTTAAGTACTCTGATGATATGTAGCACTACCATTGTGTGCTTTCATACTCAATTTATACCTATAAAAATAGGTGTGTAAATGTGAATTCTAATTCCACCTTCCTTTTTAGTTTAATTTCTCCTATCTTTAGCGCTATGTTTTGGCATTAATAAGTATTTAGGGTCCGATTTCAAAGCCACCTAGAAATGCAGATAGGCACCTAGTGAGCTTTTTCAGAAGCACCTAATCAGTAGAGCCCTACGTGGATACAACATTTGTATTTGTATCCAATCTCCAAACATGGTCCGTGGATTTAAGGCGGATATCTGCAGATTTGTAGGACTCTACTAATCAGGTCAGGTGCCTAACTGCTAGGGAGTTAAAAGCACTTAAGCAGGTAAAATGCTTTTTAAATCCCACTAAGCACCTATGTGCATCTTTAGGCATCTAAATACATTTGAACTCTGGTCATTGATGTGTTTGTTTTTTATATTAAGATTTTTTAAAATAATATTGGAATCTATGAAACAGGAATTCATTCTGATGGGATCTGACTGGAGAGCACTATATCGGTAGATCATATTATCACATTTGTCAAGATTTGGCCAAATCATAATGAATTTCACTTCCTTTTGAGAAAACATCTGAGATAAGTCACACAGGGTTAACTTTCCATTAACTAAAATTAAAATAGAAATGCACGGTGAAAACTTTGTTTTGTGGAGCTATTTTGTGTAATTACTCTACCTCATTTCTTGTTCTGGACTTCTTTCCCTGGCATAAGCACAGCTGCATCACCCATTGCCATGGCCCTTTTAACCTCCCCTTTTAATTAAAAAAAAAAACAAAAAACTTAAATCAAATGCTGTTTAAAGCTTTAGTTTTGGGAAAACAGAAGTTCAGATCTAGCCCAGGCGTGGGTGTACAGCTGTTAAAAGCCACAAGCAAAACAATACTTGTAAAAGGGGAGAAAGTTTTAAAACTGTTTTAAAAGTGAAGTTGCCAGTTGGGCTGCATGTTTCAATAGCTCTTCACTTTCAGTCAACTGCTTTTAACTGTTGTTTTCTATTAAAAAAAGCTGTGTTTTATTGAAGCAGCAGCACAAGCTATTAGGCTGGTGGTAATAGGAGGCACCTTGCCATTTCTCTTTAACTTTTTATGAAATTTCTCTGAGTCTAGGGAAATTGCTTGTTAGAAATATACAAGACGTTGAGAGGACGTAGGTCCCCCAGTGCCTTTCCCTGGGATAGGCCCATACCCATCTGATCCTTGGGTGATCCTGATCATTGTTCTGGAGGAAGGTGATACTCCCGAGGTCACAGAGGAAGCCTCAGGGAAGAAGGTAGCTTCCTCACACCTAATTTTTGACACATTTTACTTGTGTGCATGATTGAAACATCTAACACCACTTATTTCCCAAGATACTGCTGGTTTCTAACTAACTGTTTTTCTTGAATCCTGGTAAACCAGATTTGGCCAATAACTCTGAATGGGACTAGAAAGAGAATTTGAGATGCTAAATACTCCATATAGAGTGGAGCACTTCAGAATGATCCTTGTTCTGTCCAAATCCTGCCCATCTCTATGCTGACATAGGGCTAACTTGTGGTACAGCTTGCAGGTTGCCCTGGAGAGGAAGGAGGCTATAAAGCACTGTTTCTTCCCTGGAGAAGGTACATGTACTTTGGGTACCTATGCATGAGGGAGAGCAGCCTCTGTGCCCCACTGTACTTCTCCCAACATAAGTGGGGTGGGAAGGAGTGGGAAATGGATGGAGCCTCGGCCATGTCTCCCCATATCTATGCTGATGCACTGGGGAATGTACGCTGAGCCAGTTATAGATACCTTATTGTAGATTATACTTCCTCACTCCCCATTCCTCCAGAACAAGTGGGGAACCAGGAGACAAATTGTGTTTCTTGATTTGTTCCTGTTGGAGCACAACAATGCACCTGGCAAAGCTACAGTTTAGTCTTTCATTTTCTTGCATGGATGCAAGCACTTGAGCTATCTGTTTTCTTTTAATCCTTCATAGACAGGAGCGCAGTACAGACTGGATTTCTTGTGCTGGCATTGAAAGAATCTGGCTTGGTATTTACCACCCAGTTATGCCGTTGAGTTCCCTGCACTTGTGTCTATGCCTTTATCAAATCTGGCTCCAGAGTCTCTGTTTGCCTCAGCATCACTGTTGTATGTGCAGTCTAACGTGGTACAGTCTGTTAGGAAATTTCACTGCATTTCTAATTTGCACAACACTTTTCTCTGTTATACCACAGCCAGGTGGGCAAGATAAGTTAAGGGGTAAGGTGAATTGTTCACAAGCAATAGAGTTTGTCATAGTCCTCTCTTCCCTGGTCTGTTTAAATACCTTTCATGAAGATGTTAGGACTTCATTTAATCAGAAAGCCAGAATAAAAGCCTCTCAACCACTTCTAGTAAATAAATCTCATCCCTATCCCGACTCAGTCCATCAGAACCCGCTAACAAGCTCCACGCTGCACTCTCACATCTCTGAGGAGAAGAGTCAACTGTAATAGACACAAATACAGTTAAGTAATTTATTTTTGTTGTAATGACTTCATCTTGACATTTTTTTAACTTGACTGTCCATGATGGGATTAGAATTTTGTGTATAATTTACATAATTAAACAAAGTCGGGAATTGAAAAAGTTAAGGTACTGATTAGCATTAACTTGTCTATATTGCACATACTTTATATTCTTAAGTATATCTTTGAGAACCTAAATAGTAGTTGAAAATAAGTGCAATATGTATGAAGTAATTTTACTATTGAACTTTAACAGTTTGCCTTTCCTGACTTTGCCATGTTAGCTTTTTCATAGATTCTAATCTGATCATCTAGTCTGACAACCTGCATAACAGTGGCCAGGGATCTCACCCAGTAGTTTCTGTATCAAGTCCATAACTTCTGTTTGAGCATTAGTTTATCTTTTAGAAAGACATCCAGTCTTGTAAGCTGTCCCTATGGTTAATTCTCTTCAATATTACAGTTTTTCTTAACCTATTTCTAGTCTGAATATGTGTAGCTTTATCTTTCGACCATTTGATCTCATTATGCCCTTTTCCATTAGATTAAAGAGCTGTCTACCATCAGAAATCTCTTCCATATATATATTTGTAGACTATGATCAAGTCACCTCTTAACTTTCTCTTGGATAAACTAAATAGATAGAAAATTAAATGTATTGAATTACCACTGTGTTTAGCATTTAACTTCCTTGTTTATATTATAATAAAGAAAACAATAAATGAAAAGAGGTATGTCAAGGTTCCTCCCCCACTCTGAACTCTAGGGTACAGATGTGGGGACCTGCATGAAAAACCTCCTAAGCTTATCTTTACCAGCTTAGGTCAAAACTTCCCCAAGGTACAAAATATTCCACCCGTTGTCCTTGGACTGGCCGCTACCACCACCAAACTAATACTGGTTACTGGGGAAGAGCTGTTTGGACGCGTTCTTCCCCCTAAAATACTTCCCAAAACCTTGCACCCCACTTCCTGGACAAGGTTTGGTAAAAAGCCTCACCAATTTGCCTAGGTGACTACAGACCCAGACCCTTGGATCTTAAGAACAATGAACAATCCTCCCAACACTTGCACCCCCCCTTTCCTGGGAAATGTTGGATAAAAAGCCTCACCAATTTGCATAGGTGACCACAGACCCAAACCCTTGGATCTGAGAACAATGAAAAAGCATTCAGTTTCTTACAAGAAGACTTTTAATAAAAATAGAAGTAAATAGAAATGAAGAAATCCCCCCTGTAAAATCAGGATGGTAGATATCTTACAGGGTAATTAGATTCAAAAACATAGAGAACCCCTCTAGGCAAAACCTTAAGTTACAAAAAAGATACACAGATAGAAATAGTTATTCTATTCAGCACAATTCTTTTCTCAGCCATTTAAAGAAATCATAATCTAACACATACCTAGCTAGATTACTTACTAAAAGTTCTAAGACTCCATTCCTGGTCTATCCCCGACAAAGAAGACTACAGACAGACACACAGACCCTTTGTTTCTCTCCCTCCTCCCAGCTTTTGAAAGTATCTTGTCTCCTCATTGGTCATTTTGGTCAGGTGCCAGCGAGGTTACCTTTAGCTTCTTAACCCTTTACAGGTGAGAGGAGCTTTCCCCTGGCCAGGAGGGATTTCAAAGGGGTTTACCCTTCCCTTTATATTTATGACAAGGTACGAAAAACTTTCCCATTCAGGCTAGTATTTAAATTCTTCCAAATAGCTTTGAAGTGGACATCTCACAGAGGGGAACTAGGTAGAGGAAAAGCATGTCCCTCTGTTGTTGTTGTTGTTAGGTTGGAGACATTTTTCTGCTAAGTTGAATTAGCAAAGGTACACACCGGGAAAGAACAACAGAAGGGAAAAGTGTCCAGATTCTCACTGATATAAAATCACATGGCCTAAGTGAAGTCAGTAGAGCTATGCTGATTTACACTAGGTGAGGATCTGCCCCAAAAATCTTAATTAGTATCATTTCGATCTTGGATAAAGTTTTCAAAAGCACCTTAAGAAACTTTTGAAAATTTCACTTCTTACCGAGATTATATGAAAGAGGTTTGTTTAAAAAAAAAAAAAAAGTTAGTTAACACATTTTAACAAGTATGTTTTAAGTCCCTAATGAAACAGAAAAAGTTTTATTTTAACATATGTTCCTTGTTGAGACGAGCCTTTACGGTGGGATTTTTCAAAAGTGGCTCAGTGTTGGCCTGATTCTGCTCCCATTGAAATCAATGGGAGTTTTAGCATTAACTTAGTTGGGTCTAGATTTAGGTGGATGCTGAGAACTTCTGTAAATTCCACCTGCATAATCCTCCTGCAAATTGTCTCTGAGCAGCCTTTAAGCCTACTCGGCTAGATTGCATCATAGTGCATGCATTGTAGGGCCACAGAGGAGCCATTAGGGGTCTACTGAAATCTTGAGAGGTCTCCTGAGCATATTTAGAAAGGGCTTGTCAGTCCCCTATAAGTTTGATTTTTAATTCACTCCCCTTTCTCTTTTCAAGCATAGCAAAGGAACTGTTTCTTCTCATTAAAGATTACTTAACTGCAAAGTTTAGAATGTGTTTGTTCAGCTATTTTGAATTATGGCTGACAAAAGACACTGGAAAAACACACTTTCAGGATTTACATTCTCCTGTAGCACAAAAATGGCTGAAGGGATTTTTCTCAAACATAAAAAAAATCATGTTGGTGTTGAGATCAAGCATGTGAAAAGGAGGGAGTTGTTTGATTTAATTGGGGATCGGTCCTGCTTTGAGCAGGGGGTTGGACTAGATAACCTCCTGAGGTCCCTTCCAACCCTGATATTCTATTATTCTATGATTCAGAAGTCCAAACTTAGCCTTAACCTTAGTAGTTTTACATTTTCAAAGTTTTACAAACTAATCCTCACAACTATGAAATATACCAACATTTACCAAGTCTGTATATGTTGATGAAATCAGCGAAAAAATATTATCCATCCATGTTGGAAGAAAGACAGAAGGCCCTGGATGTGGTTTAATGAGGCCATAACTTTATTCACTTATAATATTTGGGAGTACCCAGTAACAAATTCTACAGTGCAGGAAGGACAGGGGGAAGTTTGTTCTACATCTGGATCAGAGGGGGAGCCCAAAGTCCCCTTCTTCAGCTCTGTTAAAGGAGGGTCAGGAAAAGAAGGGGGTTTGCTCCCCGCTGACAAAACATAGGAGCCTCTAATCTCCATTACTCAGCTCCCATAAGGATGCTTTTCTTCAAATCCTTTCCCAATCCATTCAATCTGATAATTGTATCCCTTCCATACTGAGTACTTGCACTGGACATCTGCCACAGGTTTTACATATTAAATTGTGACATTATAACCTGATCCTCCTGTTTTACCCCACCAGCTCCCAGACCAGCTTTGGGGGAAGCAAAAAAATCCACCCCACCTCAGCCAATCTAGCGGTGAGGGAAATATTTCTTCCCAGCCCCCCTCCCCCCAAGGAAAAGGGGCAACTAGCATAAAGCTGAATGGAGTTTAAATATTTGCCCCCCCCCCCCCGACCCACACTCTTCCGGACAGTAGGAAGGGCAATGCAGATGCCTTATCCTGACCTGGCCACAATTGCTTCCTGTCCATCCCTCTAAGTTTCACCCTTTCCCCTACCTGCTGTAAGGGAGACTTTAAAGGGGGCAATGTCCCTCTTCTTCCAGCTAGCTGAACAAATAGCTACTCACATAGAGGTGGCCGGGGCACATTTCCATCTACAATAATGGAAATTTACAGATAGTCAAAGTAAGAAAAACGCAGCTTGAGAACTTCTTAGTTGAATTTAAGGATATTTATTTTGTATATTTTGACGTGATCCTGACAATTTGTGCGTTAATGGTTACAAAGCTTTAACTTTTTGAATCTCAGTGCCTATTGTCATTAAATAATTGTTTGATTTCCCCCATGATTTCATGCAACTTTGAAAATGTAAATAGATAAAAATAGAAAAAAATGCTTAAAATAAACATCTATTATCTGTCAAAATTAAAAAAGAAAAATAATAAATTGAATTATTCTTCAAGTGCTTGTTAATGTCCATTCCAATCAGGTGTGTGCACGTGCATGGTAGTTGGAAGATTTTTCCCATAGCAGCCTCTGTAGGATCAGCCTGGGCTCCCCCTGGAGTTGCACCATCATGGTACTCAATATAGAGCCCTGCCAACCCACCACTGCCTCAGTTCCTTCTTACCACCAGTGATGGTTAGCTGGAACGTCCCATAGCCCTTGCTTAGCAAGTGCCTTTATCTCCATTTTGTATATAGTTTTTCTTTAGTTAGTATTGTGTAGTAGTTATAATTAGCTAGAGATAGTTGTGGGTTCTTTCCTCCCCCCCCCCTTACTCCCTGGAACCAGGGTATCCTGCGGTCCCTGGGGTTTAAAACCTGTGACGTCTGCGCTAAGCGCATGCCAAAGAGTGACCCTCACGCTTCTTGTTTAAGGTGCCTAGGGGAAGGTCAGCAAAAGGACCCTGAGTTCCGTCCCAGAACTATTAAAGAAAGGGAACAGCGGCTTAAGGTTCTCGTAATGGAGGCAGCTCTTCGTCCCCACTCAGACCCCAGGTCGGGGGACCCCAAACCCAGCATGTCCTCATTGATGCGGAGTGCCCCGGCACTGTCATCCCAGGAACCGATGCCGAAAGTGAAGGACTCCTGAGACACTCGGCTCTTCCTGTGGCCAATTGATGGCCAGGCACTGGGCTCAGTCGCCAGTGCCTCAGAAGAAGAAGCAACTGGAGAGAGACCGTTCTGCCCCCTCCCCCCACCCCGCTAAATCTAAGGAGCCAATGGCTGTGAGACCCCAGTCGGGCCACGGCACCAGGTCCCCGGGCAGAGCTGTGTCGACTCCTGCCCAGGCGAGGCAGTTGAGCCTGGGCCCACCGTGCTCACTGGACCCTACTGGCTAGTGTGGAAGTATAACATTGTATAAGTATAACATTGTATAAGGGGACATGCTGGATACATTGTATATGAGAGGGCATGCCAAAACATGTTACAAAGTATCTGAGGGAGCACACGTAGGGACAGTTAGCTTTTGAATGGAGGAGCAATTAAGATAGAGCCAGCACGTCTAAGAAGCAGGCATCAGAATGGAAGGTGTGAAGGGCAATTAGTTAAGTTAACTGGAAGCTGTTAAAGGAGATTATTCAGGGTGGCAGGTAACTGAAGATATGTGACTGGTCTCAGGGATCTCGAAGGGTGGTGATTAAAATCTTTTTCTTCTTTTGTCTGTAACTTCTCTGTAACTTGTTCTCCAGCAAGCTGTATAAATTAAGAGACACAAGCCCCACTCGGGGGGCTCACTTCTAAATGTATTAGCAGAGCAGCTTTGCTAAAAAACAGGGTGGTCTGATAAATTGTGAGTCTGAGTCAAACTTTGACACTAGCAACTGCTGCTCCCCTTGACACAGGAGGCCTTTGAGGCAGCTCGAGACTTGCTGTGCTTCACAGCTCCATTCTTGCCCCCTAGGACAGAGGCGGCTCTGGCCCTGTCTGCACCACCACGGCCCCAGGTGCAATCAAGAGGGAAGCCAGCGATAATGTCCCGGCGCTCTCCTTCTCCGCGGCACCCTCCGGCTCTGACCTCTTTGGAAAGAGAACCCAGTCGGTGCCCCAAAGCACGGCTCCTCTGTGGTGTTCCTTTTTGGAGACCTCGGAGTCGGAATCAGACTCCAACCGCTCCAATAAGAGCAGGAGAAGGAGGTCCAGGTCACGGCAGGAGAGTCGGGCTTACCTGGCGCTGTGGCTGCCGCAGTGGCAGAACCCTCCTGAGTGGCCCTTCTGGACTCCCTGGTCCTTTCACCAGAGCCCAGGAAGGAGCCAAGGGTCCCGCTCACTGTTGACTTCAGTGGTTTCGGCCACCTTTATTCCACTGGCTGCACGACCAGCCACTAAACTATTGCCACTGACGTCGACACCATCGGCTGCGGCACCATCACCGGTATCGACTTCGGCGGCAGCACTGTTGCTGGCATCGGCTTTGACAGCGGCTCCTGCACCACCAGTGGCACCGACGGTGGCACTGACAGTGGCTCCGACAGCACCGCAGCGGTGATGCTGACGCCGGTACCGAGTTCAGTGCTGACAGCCCCGCACTAGCCATGGCACCGTCCGTGTTGGCACCTGCACAGGATCCCTGAGAGTCACGGGAGCCCTTGGGAGCCAATGGCAGGGAGCAGCCACTGTTCTTTGGGACTTCCTCCTCGTTGTCGCCGGACAAGGCGCTGGCTGGCACCACCATAGCCCCAGCATTTAAAGACAGTCGGGTGTTGCAGTAGTTGTTGTGCCAAGTTGCCCAGGGTCTGGGCATCAAGGCAGAGGAGGTAGCAGAGGACTCTGATCTCAGAGTGGATATCCTCGCACCCTTTGGACCTTCCCGTATTGCCCTACCACTCATAAAACTATTGCAGACACCACCAAAACCCTGTGGCAGACCTCAGCCTCATTGCCACACACTGCCAAGTGCAATGATGGGCAATATTTTGTACCCTCTAATTGTTATGAACATCTTTATTCCCACCCGCAACCTGATTCCCTTGTTGTCGACGCTGCTAATCAGCGTGAGCGGCAAGGTTTCCAAGGCCCCTCCCCCAGAAACAGGGAGGCTAAAAAACTCAACCTTTTCGGGAGGAAGGTCTCTTCCACGGGTGCAGCTTCGAATTTCCAACCAATCGGCCATTTTTGCAGCAATGGCAAAATTTGTGTAGCTGCTCCCTCTAGACTCCCGTGCCGAGTTTTCGGGCTGGTTGAGGAGGGCAAGCTAATCTCCCGAGCTTCCCTGCAGGCTGTGCTGGACAGTGCTGCTACAGCCACGAGAGTCATGGCTACAGGGGTGGCCATGAGAAGGGGCTCCAGGTCTCTGGTCTCCCGTACAAGGTCCAGCAGATAATACAGGACCTCCCCTTTGAGGTTGTGACTGTTTTCGGAGAAGACAGATAAAAGGCTACATAGCCTGAAGTACTCTAGAGCCACCCTCAAATCCTTTGGCCTACATACTCCCGCCATGCAATGGAAACATTTCAGGCCTCAACCTCCTCCACGGTTCTACAAACAGAACCGACAGAATGGCTCCCGGTGGAGGAATAGGAACGGCAGAAAAAGGCTGCACCTGTCCTCAGGCCAGGGCTTCAGCCAACCCAAGCCACCTTCCAGCCCCAAACTGGCCTTTTGAAGGTGTGGTCGAGGATGACGCACCAGAAGAAGAACTGGATCTACCCTGCCTTATCTTTTTCTCCTGACTGTCCCTTTTCTACCGTGCATGGTCCCATTTCACTTTGGACCGCTGGGTGCTCCGCATGGTAGAAAGGGGATACTCCATCCAATTCTGTGCCCTCCTTCCCTTCCGCCCCGCTTCCCCATCCCTCTTCGGGGACCCCTTTCACGAGCAACTCCTTATACAGAAGGTGCACTTGCTCCTTTCGCGAGGGGCAGTGGAAGAGGCTTCTCAGGAGCAGAAGGGCTAGGGTTTCTATTCTCAGTATTTCCTAATACCAAAATCCAAAGGCGGGCTCAGGCCCATACTAGACCTGTGAGAACTCAACACATTCATGAAGAAGCTCAAGTTCCACACGGTCTCTTTGGCCTCCATCATCCCGTCATTGGATCCAGGAGACTGGTATGCCACCCTCAATTTTAAGGACGCATACTTTCACATAGCAATAACTCTATCCCACAGAAAATACCTCAGGTTTGTAGTGAACAACCACTACCAGTTCAGTCCTCCTGTTCGGCCTGTCAGCAGCGCCTCGTGTTTTTATCAAGTGCATGGCAGTCATGCGCACTCCGTCAGGGCTCAGGCCTCTTCAGCCGCTTTCCTGGCACATATTCCCACCCAGGAAATCTGCAGAGCAGCAACGTGGTGCTCCGTACACACTTTCACCACGCACTATGCAATCGCCCAGCAGGCCAGAGACGATGTGGCCTTCGGAAGAACAGTGCTCCAATCAGTGGACGCCTCCTGAACTTGGGCTTGTGAGTCATTTGATTGGAGTGGACGTGAACAAGCACTCAAAGAAGAAAAAACAGTTACTCATCTTCTGTAACTGTTATTCTGCGAGATGTGGTGTTCATGTCCATTCCAATATGCACCCCCGCATCCCTCTGTTGGAGTAGCCGGCAAGAAGGAACTGAGGGGGTGGCGGGTTGGCAGGGCTTTATATTGAGCGCCATGAAGAGGTGACTCCCGGTGGCATTCAGACCAACCTGACAGAGGTTGCTATGGGAAAAATCTTCTGGCTACCATGCACATGCGTGCGCGCACACCTGATTGGAATGGACATGAACAACACCTCTCAAAGAACAACAGTTACAAGAAGGTGAGTAACTTTTTCTGCCAGGCCTATATATCTATATCTAGATAACACTTTGAAGATCTTTGATTGTATCCTTCCACACTTCATATATCACTTGCCTTCTAAGGTTGGGAGAGAGTCCTAGTGTAACTCTCATGTAGCAACTTTCCAGATGGTCAAGATTTTTTTGGACTATTGATAAATTTGTCAATAATGTAAAAGTATTTCTATTCATGTGAGCTTTATTCAGGCATTTTAACTTAGGCTGAAGACTAGAAGCAGTTAATCTGCTGAGAACAAACAAGTACACAAAAGGTACCAGGTTTAGATTTAATACAACTCTTAAAATTGCCAATTTACTGAATTTTCAAATTACAGAGTTAGCATCCTGAAGGAGAATTGACCAAAGGAATTAAAATATCCAGAAGAAACAAACTGCACATCACTTGAAGGCAAGAAAAACTCAGCATATACATAGTAGTCCAAATTCAGCCCTTCATAGTGGTTTCACACACATAATTGAGGGCAGAATGTGGCCATGTGTGTATCTACCAGATGAGTGTTAGAAACATGTAGACTGTACATTTAGTATATTCACGGTAGTCTAGCTGAATGTGCTTGTATTCCAGTACATTCTTTCTCTACAGTACATCAAAATTTGTTGTAATTTTTACTGAGAAGTCCTGGTTTTGTATTTTTTTTTAAAAAACTATCATTTCATAACAACTCGAATTGGTGATAATTAGTTACAGAAGCTTTAAGATATCAGAAAAACTAGGTTAAAGTAGGATTTGATGTACAAGGAACAATTAAACAGCTATAGCTCAGTTACTCTCTGAGTAATTATTCTCAGATACATGCCAATCTTGCCTCTAAACTAAAAAACTTTGGAAGAGGAATTGATGTTTCCAGTTACTTAATATTGGAGGCAAATTATAATAAGAAAAATAAAACCTTGCCCTCATCTTTGAGCATACATGGCTTCTTTTTATACCCTAGATGATAATTTTGTGTTCATTTATAGTTTTGTTTGTTGTTGTGGGAGAGCTCCTAGAGAGGTGCATTGGAGAAGTAAAAGTGTCTCCAACTCTTCGTTACAGCTGTTGGAAGCGACAATGGAATGAACCATGAAAGGCTATGGAGCCAAGTTGGCTCTCTCAGGAGCAAATAATTCAGAGAATTGGCAAAAAATGACACTCCAGAAAATAGCCATTTTTTTTCTTGGCTCTTTGGACTCAGATCAACAGAAGGATACCTGTAGAAGCACTCTCTGAGTTGTAGACGGACGCAACAGCTGCCACTAAGAAGACTGGACTCAGAGTCTGTGAGGGAACTGCTTCTCTGCACTTCTATTCCTGACCTGCTATGTTACTTTGGGAAAGTCATGTCAGTTCTCTGTACCTCAGTTTCCCCATCTCCATAATATGGCTAATTATACTTACCTTTCTTTGTAGATTGGTTTGAATCCATGGAATATGTTACTCTGAGATTTGCTCTTAATACATTCATTTCAAGTGGGCATATATTAATAAATAAATACATTGATATGTAAAGATAAAATTTCTCTACCACATTAAGTCCTATTTTACGTTACTTTTGTGCACAGATGCCCACAAGACACTTGGTATGATGTTTGTATTTCATTATAGCAACAGTTAACAGCAGCTGCAGCCCTTTCAAAGGAGACACTTTTCTATTTGGGATATGCCTATATTTACAGGCCAGTATCTAAACCTTAGTCCAGAAATAATTAAATCTTTTAAGTTGGTAAAGATAAATAATTCTTCATGTTAATTTAATAGTGAGATAATTCCAAGAGTCTGAATAAAGTCACTCTGGAACTCTGAGGTTGAAATCCTGTGTTGAAGTTAGTGGGAGTTTTACCATTGACTGCGGGGATTTTGGAGAAGCAGGATTTCACCACTAGACACTTATGAGTTGAAATTAGTGCTTTTGTTATTGTATAAAGACAATTTCCTTTAAGTTTTCTGTAAAATCCTGAGATCCTGTGAAGTTATTAAATTCTAATGATCTTTATATAGCTAATATACAGACAGTTATTTCTAGATTAACTAAAAATTCATGAATTTTACTAAGAAATATTCATTAGTAGGACATGCTGCTTACTAGCATTTAACTTGTAATGAATATACCTATTCGTTGGGCAAGTAAATTCAATTATATTGTTTTAGATGCATCCAAATTGGGGAAAATGTAGAGTGATATGTTGAAAGAGAAGCTGATCCATCCGTGGCTCATAGATATATTGGACTAGCACCATCTTCTGATTGTTTAGTACATTACATCTTTCATGCCTTTGACTAAAGCAGAAAGAACTCTACAGGAAAATATTCATTCAGTTTGGGTTTCAGTAACCTTAGTACCTTAATGTACTTTTCTTCTTGTGAGCTACACTGTTTATAAAATAGCTAAATAGTGAACATACATTATTAGCTTTTGCATTGGTTTTATTGTAACTGTAAATTCTGTATTTCATTATATTGTTTAATTTATGCAGTATAGAGTAGCCTCTAATGTCAGTTCTTACAAAGGAACATTGCTTTTTGCACCAAATAATGTCTTTATTAATTGTTTATCAGTATGTCATTAGTAGATTAACCAAACCAAATTAATTTAAACTCATCCATTGTGTCTGTGATATTTGAAATATATTTTCATTGTAGATTAAAGAGATGATTCTGATATCTTTTCTGCCGGCCAGCTGTGTTTCAAGGCACATGGTGATAGTATAAAATAGGGAGCAAGACCAGTAAAGTTGTGGGAACAGCTACTAAGTCTCTTCATTCTAGAGGAAAATACTTTTTCTTGAATTTATATTTACTGGAATAGAGCATTTATTGACCAAATAGGTTAATTTTAATTAAATTGAAAGAATGAAGTGCAATCATCATGGAATTAAACATCAATTAAAAAGGTTTTGAAACCAGCATTTCTGTAAAGTTAAATCCCTCCCCCCCCCCCACACATCCCTCAAAGAGTGAGTATGAAATAGTGTAATAAGTTAAGTGTTTTGGAAACTGAAACAAATGCTCTTGTATAGTTCATTTACTTAAAAAAATGTTTTTTGTGTGACTGTTGTGCTTGTAAAAGGTTGACAGTCCTCAAATTGAACTCTATTTATTCACTGAAAAGTCACTTGGAGAGGAAATATTGTGCAAATAGAAATTCAGAGAGCCACAAAATAATCACCACCATTGCCTTTACACTGTAATGTGATGCTTGTTACTTGTGTGCAGTGATTGCCATTTGTCTGATATAGTTAGTACACTATGGTATCTGAGATGTTGCTACATTTCCCAATATTTGGTCTAGTGTGCCTATGATAGATTAGATTGTAACTAAATGGAGGATTGGAGCCCAAATTTTATAGGATGTCTTGATGGGTATGTTGGATTTGCTGTTTTGTTTTGTTTTTTGTTTCATTTAAATATGGCATAGAAAATTGTTTTACTGACCTTGACATTTATACTGTGGTAATCACTGTGGCATCTTGAGTGATTGGTATGATACAAATCCAGCAAAAAAAAAAGCTTAATCTTGGGTTTTCTCCCTTCATCACCAGCACAGGTCATGTTTTCTTTCTTTCTTCCCTCCCCGCATATAGTAGGTACTCCATTAGAGGTCCTATGACAATAAAAGGAATTAGACATAACCTGCAAGTAAAAAAACTTAGTTATACATATACTGATGCTTGAGACAGAAGTAGCAGTTTTAACTTAAGCAACTTACTTCCATTGGTCAAGTGTCTTCATCACAAAATAACAATAATCAATATTTACTGATTGGCACCATGGTTGGGAATCTGAACCAAGGTGCCAAGGAGTCTGTGGCAGGAAGGATAGTATGATGGACGGAGCAACAGACTTGGACTCAGGAGAACAGAATTCAGTTCTTGCCTCAATGAGAGACTTTCTGTGTGACTGTGAACAAGTTACTTCATTGAACCTATACCTCATTTTCTAATCTGTGAAATGAGGCTATCACTTCCTTACCTTACAGGGATATTGTGAGGAAAAAATCTGTTAATAATTGTGAAGCACTCAGATGCTCTGGTGATGAGGGCAATGTAAGTACCTGGATATCTAGGTAGATTGTAATGGAGATTGAACAATCCTCTCCACCATGCAGTGGTAGTCTCTATTTGAGATTAAGCTAAAGCGTACAAAGGCGACACTGCTGAATGAGATTGTTCACACAACAGTTTTATATGCTTTAACTTCATATCTTTAATTAATTTGTCTGAACTTTCTTGAGTGTCCCTGCATTAATAAGCTCTTAGTCACTCTAGGAATTGAGGGGCTCAATGGCTGGAGATGGGACAAACCAAAATCAGCAGAAATCTTTACGTTTCAGCTCTTGCCTCCTTCTCCCTCCCTCAGAAAAGTGAAGGATAGACCATTGTTCCTGTGATGTGTTTTAAATTAAAATATATTGCAATTTAACTCAATTGATCTGTCTAATTAATACTGTCTTCTGTTTTGAACATCATCCTTGTTTCTTAAAGTATTTGTGGTAGGATTAAGAACTAAAGATGTGTCTGACATGAAGGCAAAGCAAAACACAAAAGGGATCAAGTTCAAATTATCTGTATTGACTTAGTCTGTTCAGTCAATGACTCTATGGTGCCTGTAAAGTTTTCTGCCAAGAATGTATCAAAAGTGAAATAAGAGGAAAATGTCCAGTTGAAAAAAATATCTTTCATCTACACTATGTAATGTTCTTTCAGTGCTTCTAAGTAAATTGTTGTATAAACTTGTATCTTGTTTTTAGTTTTGAAAACAAATTTAAGCATATTCTTTCACCCCTTTTAGAATAACTTTTGTTTGCATTTTATCCCCTTAAAAATGCTAAGAAGGTTGTTTGCAAGCAATATCAACCTATTTCCTTAAAATAAATATTTCCCGAGGTACCAAACATTTGACACACTTGTTGGCATGCCCATACTAAAGGCCGCTCGCAGATATGCTCCAGAGATGAACACAGTTGGCTTGTTGCTTTTCATTGGAATCTGCTTACGATTTGACTGAAGCCAATTTTAAATCCTGGAAGCACTATATTTTTCAGTATTGTCTTGTTGCTAACGGTTTGCAAGAACTAATATATTTGTTGAAGCCTTAACGACAACATAAGACAGGCATTTTTTAATATATAATCTGTTTAAATATGACTTGAAAGTCCTTATTAAATCTGATTATTTTTCTTTCAGAAGATTAATCTCTAGATTAAAACCATTACAATGAACATAAAAAATACAATAAAGGAAAACTTGCCCCATTATGTTTAGCTTTTGCTAGTTCATGTTGTAGAAACACCCATTGCATGATGACCTAATACGTACGTGTACGTATGTTGCCGAGCTGATTTACTGTGTGCTTTGTTCTAGAAAGCTCCACCACAGATCCGACACCTTTGTGCACATTACTCGTTTTAGCAGCAAGAGTAATCTTCATAGTTTTTATATGCATATGCTGGTGCCATGGTCAGGAAGTGTATGTACAGAAGGAAGTCTGTGCACAAAACCATGCAGATCTCACCTCTGCTCTCATAATACCCTTTTGAAGCTCCTGTTGTAAAGCTTTTCTGGTTTTAGAGGGGCCAGGACTGTGATGAAAAATTTCCACCTTACATTCCCTCTAGTAGACATGAATTTTCTTGTGCCTATATCTAGCATTCTGCCCGAATTTGGTCCTCTGTTTAAAAAGAGTTAAGATTATAAAATGAGCTGTTTTTCTTGAATTGTTCTGAAATGCATATTTTTGATACCTGTGGTTTCCTACCGAGGATGAAGCTTTAAAAATATATTGTGTAGGTTACTGAGTTTTTGCGCTATCAATTTCCGGTTTTCTGTAAAAGTAATTTCTAGATATTTTCATGGTTTTGTGGGAGAAAGAGGAAAAGTAATAGCTTTCTAAAATGCTAAAATATGGCACTAACTATTATTACTCTGCCTTAACAATTCTTCTAATACGGTATCTGATTTGTTACTATGTCCTCATAAAGAAGCATCAGCATTAGAGTGTATATGACAGCAAGAAAGTAAACACATGCTTGCAATCAAATTAATGTATTTCATCTGTCTTCAACTAATAACAATCTGTCATGCTATCTATCTGAGCAGGGGCATAAACAGTTTATTTTGTGTTTGGAATAACTTCCTGGAGGTAGTTAATGTGACATGTAGTTTGTCTGAAATGAGTATAACCAGATCAACACTCTAGATGTTTTCTTGATAACCTAAAAAATTACTGAGAAAATCTGTACTGGAACTATATTTATATTTCACTTTCAGCTTCCTTAAGTCAGACGGGTGGTATACGTTTCACCAGGACTTCACTGAAAGTGTGTTCTTTTCTTGGCATCTGATACAGCTTTAGTGTGAGAAAAGGATTACAGGCATTAATAGAAATTTAAGTATAAAAGGTTGCAGTTCCCATTCTGACACTAAGATTCCATTGTTTACCTTGTAAAGGAGAGTGCATTATACTGATGCTAATTTACAAGTGTCAAGTCAAAGCTAGTTTTTTAAAAGCAGTCTCTCTCTCTCTGTAGGTGATACACAGTGTATAACCGTAATGAGAAGAAATGATTGAATACTGAAATAATGCAGCTCGGTGACTGATTAATGCATATGACTCCTGCATATGTCGTGTTTACCCTTTTATCTAAATATCGTAGCTAAGTTTTGTTTTTTTTTAATGAAAACTTATCTTTAACCAGAAAATAACAATGTACTCAGCCCGAAAATCTTACAAAATATAACTCCTCTATTTGGCGCATCCAAATAGTTGTTAAATTTAAGGGCTAATTAGTAGCTCCCAGACTTAGCTGGGGAGCAATGGGACACAGAGTAATAGACTCAGGCAGAAGAGAGCTATAACTTTGGGATGCTGGGAAATACAAGGGGAGGAACCAGATAGGGCTAGTGCCTAGGAGGGACTGTATCTGACCAGGACTTTGGGCCCTGCCAGTCAGGAACCTGGTAGGACAGTGCTAGAGAGCATGCCACTAAACCTATTAAACAAGTGTAGTAAATCCTGTTGCCCAGCATATATCTCCTCATACCCCAGTGGCATCATGCCTTAAGGCATGATATATTAAAGCACTTCTGCTATGGTGGTGCCCCTCCTTTTCCCTAGTGCATCAATACCTAAGCACAACAAAACTTGAGGTGAAGTTAAAATGACTGTAGTGTTTGAACTACATTGTTTCCCCATACAAACCAGTATGAAGACAATTCACTTAATCAGTGTATTGCATGATTGAGTTAAGATGCTTGAGTTAAAAATGTCTAGTGAAAAAGGCCATCTGACACTATAGTAAGGAAATAAGATGAAAAAGAGAAAATGTTATATACTGGCCATTTATATAATGACCCAGGAGTATTTTAGAAGAGAAAATATGTACATAATATTAAGCACATGTAAATAAAATTAATAAATTATTAGCACATTTTACTTGTCACGTCTGTGTGGGCTAATTGTGATAGCTCATTGTTTATACTTTGTGTAATTTTATAACTTGTATGAACAGCTGCAAATACTTTTCAGAAAGATTTATATTTCATTTTCCACAACATACTCTATAAAAGAATATACTTATAAATAGGGCTATAGATTAATAATAATGTGTATTCATAACTTAAATTACCCTTAATTACAGTTAAATATGAAATTGTGAAATTGTCCATTTTTAATGATAAAATCAGATGGTTGTAAATGCATGCACATATATAGTGCATACTTATATGCCAATAATGTAACATTGATTTGTGAAAGTTTAAGCATAAATATGAGAACTGTCTATTAATGATGGATGCCCTCGCAATACAGTTAGCACAACTGTATATTTTTAAATTAAAGGGGTATCCGATTTAGACTGGGGAAACCCTTGTGAAATTACCTTTGCAAATCAAATGTGTTAATGTACATGATTTAAAAAAAAATGGGTAGCTTAGCAATTAGTGGTAGATACAATACCTTGACATAAGCATAGTTCAGGTTCTCTATATGGGAGTGGTGCCATATAGGTTAGATGAATAGACTGGAGATCCATGAGAAACCCCTGCAAACCATTAAACACACACAGACACAGGTCTTGCCTAATATGCATAGTGGCTGCTCCTCTCCACTGCTCCCAGCACAGGCATCATGGTTGTTTCCTGGGCTGCCTTCAGATTGCCTTGTGAGCTGTATGCTCCTGTTCCCTCCACTGTTGTGTGGCATTCATGCAGAACTGTAACCCTGCCCTGCCCCTAATCCAGCAAACTCTTATTCCTTGTGGAGTTCTGGGTGGTAATGATGCAGAATGCTGGCAGCCACTTGGTGAGTGGAGATTACTACTATATGTAGCTACTTTCCCGGCTGTGTGGGCCTTTGAACCGTATTTCTGCATAATTGCTTCTCTCTCTGTGGCACAGAGCCATTTGAAAGTATGTGTAATTATTTGTTTTTGTAACTTTTTTGAGTTGTTACTGTTATTCTCAGAACTTGTCATTTATCAGCCATGAGATGACTGACTGACTGTTTTTGAAATATCTTTACCATAACATATAGCATTTTACTGATTGCCCAATAAAATATCTTTTGGCACTTATTGGCCTGTCACGGTAGTTACTAGTTTTATTACAGCTCTATATAGTAAGTTACATTAAACATGTTTTATTACCAAGCCTTATTTTGAGACAATAAACATGTCCCTATTGGGACTTGGTGTCAGGTTTTTATTTGTTGAAATCAACTTCTGCTAAGCTAGTAAAATTAGTCCCTGTTTCATTTTATTGAAATCAGTGGGCTAGAGCTAATTAAACTGTTCTGATTATTAGAGTTTTGCATGTTTACAGTGGATTGGAATGTAAATGAAAGACAGTTGGTAAGTGGTCTGATGCAAGCTTTTTTATTTTGGTATATTTGGGTTGCCCTCTAAATGGTGCAAATGAAATGAGTTTAAATAGTACTTTAAATTCCATAAAGACAGATGCAATCTTGTTGATTTTCATACCAGTTCTCCAATTTGTCTAGGGTATTTTGAATTCCAAACCTGTCCTCCAAAGTGCTTGCAACCCCTCCCAGCTTTGGTGTCATCTTCAGATTTTGTAAGCGTACTCTCCAGTCCACTATCCAAGTCATGAATAAACATATTGATGAGTACCAGCACACATCTTATAGTAATTTCATTTACACCACATTTCCCTAGTTTGGTTATGAGAATATCATAGTGGACAGTGTCAAAAGCCTTACTAAAATAAAGATATAATATGTCTGCTGTTTTCCTGCCCATCCAGTAGGCTATCCTGTGCCTGATATTGACTAGAAAACTGTCCATATCATGAGAGAACAGGTTATTTCTACTTACAGAATCACTGACTGCCATAATACATTCTTAAATAACTTGGTTGTGGAATCAAATCACTTGTAGAGAGAATGTAATTTTGGTGGTTGTTGTAACAGTCTTACTACTTCAGTACATTCCAAACTGGTAGGTATAGAATGAGACAGTAAATGAGCAAATAGTTAGTTAGTTATGGGTAAGCCTCCATGAACAATGTGGAATGTATCACAGATTGAAACTGTCCTTGGTAGTTACTGCAAACTCTTCTCTGGCTTCAGGGATCCATTTCCCACCCCCCTCCTCTCACCGCGGAGACATGGCCACCATCTAATCTTGTCTTTTAACTTGTCACTGAATGTGTTCCAGTTAGGCGTTATCTTCTTCCTGCTCCAATAATTTCATTTCAGTGACTTTGGATACACTTACTCTGTGTTTTAGCTACCTGGATTAAATGTATGGATTAGCCAACCTTTACCGCTATGGATGATAGTGTCATGCTACCCACTAGGCTCATAAAATGGAAAAAAAGAAATTCAGTACATTAGAGGGAGAAACAAAGACTTTGAGAATCAACTTGACAGGAATAATCTGAGCTTCATTGGAATTCTGGAGGGCTCAGAAAGATTTGAACCTGTGGCCTTTTTTGAATCTTGTATATCCCAAAATGGGTCTGAATATACTCAATGGTAATATTGTCATTGATAGATCGCACTGTGAACACCACTGAAGTTGCCTCTTCCAAGACCAAGCGAAAATACAACTAGCAGCTAGAAAGATGAGGGAGAGTAAAATTGACAATAGCATGGTTTGGGTTTTCCATGATTCATGGTTGGCATAATAGTTTTGTGCAAACATAATTACATTTCAGACACTTGGCTATGTACCAAAGATACTAAATTCACTATTGGGTATACGTCTGCTTTGAAAATATTGGGACCCTCCATTGCACCTTCACTTCTGTATCTGCAGAAGAAGCAGGCCAGTATCTTATTCAAAGGAAGATGAGTAATAATAGTTCTAGTTACTGCCTTTTGTTTTTGTTTTCAACATGTTATGTTAAACTAAGTCAGTTACATTGCTTACTGGTTGCTAGGGACCTCCTGTTATGGATCTCACTGTAGGCACTGCTTTCCCATTTGTTATCTCTGTTACAAGCATACCCCTTTCCTTCTTCTTTCCCATGTTCTTCCTCTGTTAGCGTTCCTCTTTCTCATTTGTCTAATCTGAGATGTAGTTTATATATTGTTCTATTTTTTTGTTCTGGACACAAAACCACATGGTATCTAAACCTTCATATAATGCCACCTACAGTACCATTCTTATACTGAAGTACAGCTGTATGCAGATAGTATGTTACATCCTTGCCCTAAAATCTGCATTGGCTTTCATGTACTTTCAGCATGGATTTTAATGTGGTGGTGAAGTGGGACTACTTGTGTGCTTAAGAACCATGCTGGATAAAGGTCTTCGACCCCTTTAGGTAAACTAAGTAAAAACCAATATAGAAGTACATTGCTGAACTGAGGCCTAAATGACTTGAGCTCGGCTACCTGAAGGAACTTCTCTCTGGTGGATACCCTGGCAGTTGCAATAAGTGGAGCTGCTTGAACTGAGATCTCCTGGTTTAAAAGGGAGAAAGGGCTGCTGCAGGGCAATTTTTGTGAGGGTGCTGCCACTTACTTTGGAATTTCTTCCCTTAGACCAACAGATCCTGAGTTTGTCAAAGCATGCTGTGGCACTTCTTTATTCTGTAATATTTTTGGCGGGAGAGAGAGGTTGTCACTCCTCTGGGAGTCACTGGTAGAGTTAAATGGCATCGGTGGCAGAGTCATAATGTATTAAGCAAATTTATCTTGCGTGTTCAGTATTTGTACAGGTGCATAGAGTTTGGATATGCACTTTTAATAATGCATTTAAAGAAATATAATAAAATAAAATTGGAGGCTGGACTGAGGCCTCTCTAAAAATTTGGCCCATTAAGGTTGAATTAAAAAAAACAAAACCTTTTCCCCCACCCCAAAATAGTTCTCCAGCAGGTGTGGTGGTGTAGTTCCCTCCCACACAGCTATGTTACATCTAAAATGTGAAGACTAAAAATAGGGAAAGAAAATATTCTGTATTTTCCATCTAAAAGATTTCTTGGCACAAGCCATCTCTTGTAGTAGATTTTCTTTTCAAGAGAAAAAAAAAAGCAGTTGCTATATTAGCTGTGCAAGGTTTTTTTTTTTTTTTTAAAATTGGTTACTGACTTCATTTGGGACTTATCTTAACGGTATTTGTTCTTTCTGTTTTTTTGTTAAATAAGTATTCTAGCTTCAATATTATGATAAACCAGTACTATAAACATTCTTGTTAATAGCTTAGTATTTTAGTCCTCCACAAATTAATGCCTGTGGTAGATGGATGATTTTAGGTCTGTTCTTGTAAACAAGGCCTCAGTGATGTGTAAGGAAAAGCAACATGTGGCAAAAAGCTCCACATTAACCAAGGTAAGCAGCATAAATGGGGTATAGGAATCTCCTGTAAGATCAAAAATCTTGTAGAGAAAAAAATCTCCAGAGCCTACAAATTAAAGACCTCCAATATCATTTTTAAATAAAGCCTTTTATGTAGTATGAGAACATTTTTTTCAGTTGATAGTCAAATGACACTATTATGCAGACTTACTAGATTTGCAAATTTACAAGTTTTTACAAGTCAGTTGGGTCCCTTCCTCAGGAAATCAGTTTAAGTTTTTTTTTCCTGTATTGACTCAAAGAGCCTAGTTGTCCTTAAATCCTTGTGAATATATTTGCCTTATAATTTGACGGCATTGAGTCAACACCCTTATAGGGACTGTAATGCAATAAAAAGAGAAACTGTTCAATATAGCTTCCAGTTACCCTAGGATCAGATTTGGAGAAATTGGAATGTACACAATAAAACCTGTACAAGACTTGAGTTCCATGTTGTATTTTAAGCACCCAATGTGTTTCAATGAAACATATTGTTTAAAAGCTTTGCTCTACTTCCAATGGGTATATAATGGGAAAAATGAAAATAATGCATACCACTCTTAAAATATGCATTTTGTGTTGTTTAATACAGCTTTCTGAAGTATATCTTTGTGGAATTGAAAACTCCATTTACAAATAAATGAATGTCAATATTTATTCAGTGTGATTTTAGTGGATTTAATGTAACGGATATTTTTGCTGCACTGCTTTGTATTAACATTCTTTATAACTCATTTACATTTTTAACTTGGAAGCAAACTATATGGAAGCAGACATGTATCTGTAAGCTTTACCTTTATTTTGCAACAGTATTTGAATAACATTAGAATTTTTGTAGTGTATCACGTTTGCATGCAGAACATTTGGAGCGTAGTTTTACCCTCAGACTTGTGTACATGGCTCCTAATAGAGACAATGGGAGCTGCTTGTATGTGCCTGAGCATGGAATTTGGGTTTTATTTTTAAATGAGTTTATTGCATTTCACAGTTCAATTTTTATTGTAATTTATTTTTCATGTACCCACAGAAATTTCAAGTAATGGATTATTTTTCCTTTAGCAAATAATTATAAAAACAAAAGGTTGTTGTTTGTATGAGGGAAAGATTGTGTCTGTTGTAAGCATTTTCAAGGAATAATTGCTGAGACAGGTATCTAAATAAATGGGCTCCATTATAGTAATTTTTCCTTTGAACCTTTTTATAGTTGATTTGGAGCATATGCGAACAGTGAAAACTGACAAACACCAACGATTTTGCCAGGAAAATGGTTTCAGTAGCCATTTTGTGTCAGCCAAGACAGGCGATTCTGTAAGTAAGACCAATCAAATAATTTTTTTTAAAAAAAAACTATAACTCTGGAATGTGATGTGGTCATTTCACTGCACTCCAACTATCAAGCTATCCAGAACTTCAGTCACTGCAGAGTGCAACTGCTTCGCTAGCGGAATAGATCATCGGTATATATGTTATAATTGTGCTTTGTTAATTATAGTGACGTCTCATCTGCTTTGAAATTCCACATATTGGCTCTAATCTATAAATGGTTTGAGGTCTGGCTACCTTGCACACTGCCTCTTTGTTTCTCTATGCATAGCATGACAGCTGTGATGAGCTAAATCTCTCTTTGCTGCCAGTCCGGTCTCTAGGAGTATTGTCTTGAGGTCTGGAGACAGTATTTTCAGTAGAGGGTCCCCAGCCAATGGATACACTCCCTCTGGTGGTTCATTGAAGCTTAATTTACTTACCTTCAGAACACAGTTAAAAATGCATTTTTGGTTAATTATTTGACTGTGAACCATAATCAGCTAGTACGTTTGGTTAGATGAGACAGGAAGAACTTTTGTGCTAACTATAACAGGCAATTTAAATAAACATGGTGTTGTATTTAACTTTTGTTACACATCTTGATGTTATGGAAATGGGCATGAAAAGCCATAAAAACAATCTCACTGTCTCCTTAGTGGAAGCCATCATATTTAATAAATGATTTACTACCCTGGCTACATAATTGAATAATAAAAAAAAACACTTTTTAATGTACAAAACGAATTATGTTTTCAAAATGGAGTATTCAAATATTGTGGTTTAAGATCCTTATTCAAAAAACATAAAATTATAATAAAATTCTAAAATTAATCTTATAGGTTTGTGATAACAGTCATCACGTAATAACCTCTAACATTTCTGTTATGAACACAGATTATCAGGGGTTTCTAAATTGGCCATAAAATTTTGTATAAAAGTCTGTGCTCCAATCAGGTTGTCAGATTTAGTTAATTTTTTTAAGTGTAACTTTTTGTTTTCGAACAAACAAAACTAAACATTTTGCAATTTTAATGTCATACTCACTATAGTAGGCGCATTCTATAATATGTTTTTTCAAATAGGCAACATCTCCTTTTCAAACTGATTTGATACATTGTCAGTGATGAGCAAATTAACGGTTCTTTTTTTGTAATTGATATAGTTAATGTTGAAATCTGTGAAAGAGCCTTTCTAGTTTTCTTTTTCACTGATCCCCAAATTACGGAAGTGTTTCATAGAATTTTTTTGAGTTTTTTAACTTGCTGGCCAGAAACATATGGATACTTGAACATAAAAGAATACATTACACAGAAGTATCTACTTCTCGTGAGCAGCTACTTATACTGTTAAAGTGAAAACTTCAACTCCATTCTTAAATCTTCCGGGTGAGTGTATTCAGTAGAGAGTTCAGTATTACTCATTTTAATTCCAGTGTAGATATGGACTAGCGGAAATATATTAACTAATTCTTTTGCTACTGACAGGTTTCAGAGTAACAGCCGTGTTAGTCTGTATTCGCAAAAAGAAAAGGAGTACTTGTGGCACCTTAGAGACTAAACAATTTATTTGAGCATAAGCTCATGAGCTACAGCTCACTTCATCGGATGCATACTGTGGAAAGTATGCATCCGATGAAGTGAGCTGTAGCTCACGAAAGCTTATGCTCAAATAAATTGTTTAGTCTCTAAGGTGCCACAAGTACTCCTTTTCTTTTGCTACTGTCCCACAGTAGAACAGAGGACTTTCCAAATCTCCCAGAATCCAATCCTCTGCGAGCTGTGCTGAGAACTGGCACACCCCCTTTCCTGGGGAGGCCTGAGATAAACAAGATGAGCACAGACCAACCTTGGGTTTTTAGAACCCCAAAAACCCAATCAGATTCTTAAAAAACAGAACTTTATTAGACAAACAAAAAAAGATAAAAGAAACACTGTGTAAGATTAGAATGGAAGATAATTTCACAGGCAGTCAGATTCAAAACACAGAGAATCCCTCTAGGCAAAACCTTAAGTTACAAAAAGACACACAAACAGGAATACACATTCCCTCCAGCACAGCAAATTTCACAAGCCAAAAACAAAAGAAAATCTAACGCATTTTCTAACTAGATTACTTACTAACTCTATAGGAGTTGGATTGCTTGCTTTCTTAATCTGTCCCCGGCAGAGGCATCACACAAACAGACAGACAAAGCCTTCCTCCCCCTCCCCCCACCTCCACCCCGATTTGAAAGTGTCTTTTCCCCTTATTGGTCATTTTGGTCAGGTGCCAGCCAGGTTACTTGAGCTTCTTAACCCTTTACAGGTAAGAAGATTTTATAGTACTGTATCAGAGCTTCTTACCCCCTTCCCTTTGTATTTATGACACCAACCAATTCAAGGACAAAAGATGTAATCTTGTAGCATAGGCACAGCCCAAATGTCTGTCTAGGGAAAGTTTCACTTTTTAAAAGGGGTTTTATGCAATGTGTCCATCTTGTTTTATTGTCCAAGTATAGGATTCAGTGCCAGGCTGCCACATATTTTAAATGCAGCATGTTGTTAATGAGATAATGCTATTTCTTAAAAGCCATTATGGATTTAAGACACTATACTGCAAACACTTACACATGTGTCTAACTTTAAGTGGGGAACTAATCACATGCAGAATAGGGGCCCCGGTGGTGTATGTGCTAAACCCAATTGTTCTGAGGTACAGAAACCCACATTTCTGCTGCACAATACATGAGTAAAATATTTTTCAAGCAAACATTAATGAATGCCCTTATTCATATTTTGCAAAACTAATCATCATATTTGAAAGGGGTTTTGTATAAGCACTTGTTTAAACTTACGTCTCTGGAGACAAAGTAGAAGTGCTGCCTAACAATCCAGCATGCTGTTCATTCCCTTATATCATTGCTGAATTATTTTAAACAGCATTGAATTTACCAGATGAAGTTATTTTCAGATCTGTTTTGCACAGGTCATATTTTTGCATATCTCATTGTTTACAGTTCAGGAAAGGTTTGATATATTTAAAAGTAACTTGAGGATGTCTGTTTTTAATCATTTAAGCTCTATTTTTTTATGTAGGTCTTCCTGTGTTTTCAGAGAATTACTGCTGACATCCTTGGCATCAAATTAAACAAAGCAGAAATGGAACAATCACAGGTGATTGTCCTGCATACCTTGCTTTTATTAGATATTTTGTTGGTGTTTAAAAAAAATCTGAATACAAATGAATAATAAATTTTCCTTCAAGGTAAGCTGCATCCCATTTGTGCTTGAGTCAGTTGTATGCTTCTATTACAGCCTTCCGTATATATTCATTCCTTATATGTGTAGCTTAAAAACATTTTAAACTTTGCAAAATTTGTGTCCTACTAAATTAGAAAAAAAAATTCAAAAGCTTTTTCCGGTTAAAAAATAACATAGCTATATTAAATACATCCAAGTGTGTGTTTATATACCTATATATAGTTTTATTGTATCTTCAAGTTATGGTGCCTGACACACTCATTGCATTTACAGTGTGCTCAGTACTTTACATGGTACAAATGTATACTTGCAGTCCTCAAAAACACAAGTCAGAACACACTGAGAAATCCAAAAGCAGGAACAAACTTGGAGGGTTTAATTAGATAAAGATATAGGTATATAGTTATAGATATACAGAAACAGAGACATTGTCAAATGTACATATGCTTTCATTAAACACTAGGTATGATTTTATGGCACTTACGTCCTTATTTGTAGTTCCGTACATTTTTAAATAGAATTTATTTTAGAGAGTTATAGGTTAAAAAAAAAAGGAATTGTAGGTATAAATCTAAATGGATATAAATGTTGCACATTTACGTAACTGTAAACAATATCTTGTCAAAGTGGAAAAAGATGTTGCATGTGGTTCTCACAGTCAAGAAAAAACCCCCATCCATATAATACAGTATGTTAAGGCCAGATTTTGGTTCATTCTTTGTACCCACACAACGAGGTGCCTCTATGTTGACTGCCCATCCCAAAGAGCGAAAAGCAACCTCTTCAAAGTAACTACTCCCCACCCTACACCAGTGGGTGGATGGGAAGTGGTTGGAGTTTTGGCTCTAGAGTCTCTCATGCCAATTAATTAGGCAACTCAGTTGTACTGGCACCCTAGGTAGCGTTGCCACCTGTCCAGGTTTTCCCTGGATCATCCCTTTTTTGAGGTAGCTCCATAAAGGTGCTCAGTCTACACTGCCAGCTGTCCCATTTTATGTGCTTAGGATCATTCCAGGTGTCCTGGTCTTCTGTACCTCAGAGGCTTGAACCCTAACCCCAGGGGACATGTGCTGTGCTAGGTATAGCATAGTTTTACTGGCTTCAGTAAATCATATTTCCATTAATGCGACACTGATTTATATCAGATGAGAATCAAGCCCATCATGTTCAAATGGCTGTGAAAAAATTGCTGCTTATTCCTTTATGAAGGGTTTGTGACATTGATTTTTAATTAGCTTCCTGGAAGTACCAATCCCAAAAAATCTTAGTTTAACACTGAAATATCTTTAAATGATCTCATTGCATTCAGCTTCTCTGTGTGTTGGGTACCTCAGTGCTGTGTTTTGTGGCTAATCCTATTAATTAGTTACCAGTGTATCGGACACTACAGGAGAATCTTGGTGGCAAAAAAGACCATCAAGAACTAACACTGCATGCGTTTCACATCAGACAATTTGATCTTAGTGACATTCTCCAATCACATGTGGGGGATTGTCTTCTGTTTCCTCTAGTTTCAATAGGGACTGAGGGTGAGAAAATAGATCCCAGCAACAGTTGTAAACTTGGTTTTCTAAGGAAGCCCTTGCCCATACTCCTAAATTGATAGCTAGGGATGTGACTATGGTGACTTCTGTATGAGCACATAGTTCAGCTGCTGCAGGCCCCTTTTGGACTATGACTGTATTTGAAAAATATGATGATCATTTTGTGTCATTCAGTGTTTGTCACATGTATAATAGTATTAATTGAGAAAAATATATTTTTCTCAATTTTTTTGTCCCCAGAATAGGAAAAGCAGTTAGTTCACATTAATGAAAGAAAACTGTTTAGGAGAAAAACTTCAAAAAGAATGTCAATCCTCTCATTAAAAACATTCCTATTTTTTCTAAATTCCATTTTTTTAAAAATAATTTCCCTTTCAGGTTGACTGTGCGCACAAACATCCAACCCAAAAGGATTTTACACACACAAGTTTCATAAACCCCTGAAAATAAGGATTAAAATACAGAATCTAACTTTTATTGTATCATGATGTTATGAGATTATAATACATATATTTTTAATTTACTTATTATACTCAAAGCAATCTCTTCTGGCAGTTCAAGGGGCTGCATTTTGGCCACTGTTGACTTAGTAGTTATTTAAAAAAGTCAAAAAAATTCAGTAAAATATGTTTATTAAAATTTTACCCTTTTATGGACAGCCTGCTCTCTAGTTTGCTTAAATATACAATACATCTATTTTCAAATCATATAATAAGAAAATAAGTCTTTCCCCAAGGCAATATTTACAATCTGTGTTGAAATATATAGCTAGAATTATTTTAACAATAGAAGACCAAAATATATTGTGCAGTACACACCTAACAAGTAAAGCAAAACAGCTATGAAAAACTTTTGTTTGTATGCTACACAAAAATAAAAAAGATCAGAACAATGTCCTTTTGTCTTTATATATAATATGTAGCACGAGAGAGTGAGAGAGAAAGAAAGGTGCCTGCTATTTGCTTTTCTTAGTTGCATAATGATTTATGTATAAATTCATTAAATTGGAAATCAGTTGTTCTTTAACTGTACAACATTGAAACACCGTTCTTATCTCAGATCTGCACACAGCAGTGCCAAAAGCAGCAATATATTCATGCTTTTTTGATAGTCTAGGTGTGAATTCACTTTGCATAGAACTAGGAAATAGATGGTAAAGTACTGCAAATTAAAAAGAGGATATGAGAAATGAGCCAAATATTATATCAAGTTTTGTAGATTTCTAAAATAAGCGCATCAGATATTCTAAAGATCTGTACGTAATGCAAAACCAAGAATGCATAGTTTGCTATATTGGACCTATATCAACCGTAAGGCCTTTCCCCACCTCAGTATTATATTTATGGTTCGTAATTCTTCTGGCCAATTTATTGGAACTTATAGTTTCAGCCAAAGATGGTTTGTAATATAAATTTCAGCTACTTTTCTTATCTATTATATTAGAAAAATAAATGGCTCAGCAGTCAGTCTTGGATTGGTCAGGCAGAATGAGGTAAATGGCAGAAGTAACAGCCTACATGAGGCTCCTAACTATAAGTTAAACATTGACCATGGTCCACATACTACCTTCCAGTATGAACCCAAGGTAGAGAGGAGGCAAAGCCCTGAAGTAGATAGAGCAGCAGCTCCACTGTATTGTCCCATGATTTCAAGACACTACAAACTCTGTGGTGTTCTGACTTGGGGAGAGGAGTTGAGGGGGTAAAAGCTCTAGAGCACTTGCTGGGCCTGGCAAGGCTTCCACCTATATTGGGTCAACAGAAATTCCTGCTAATAATATAACTCCCATTGATGTTTGTTTTCTTAGATGAGCATCAGTGGGGCCCATGGAGAAAGTAAGGGAGGAGCCTGGGGAGCTGTGTTGAGGCTAGTGCCTCCCACTGGTATCTTGAAATCTGTGGGTCTAGGAGACAAAATGCTCTGGTCGCTACACAGGATTGGAATGGGGAAGGGACAAGTCTTAACCTTGTGTTCTCAAAAGAATTGGAAGAAAATTTCGTAAGAGGAAAATTGTAGATTTCCTAGTCCCTGTACTGGAAAGCTCTTATGGGGTAGTACGTGGCTTCATATTTTCTAGAAGCATGGAATTGGGCTCTTGCCAGGGAGGAAGGATGATCTGGATGCTAAAGCACTGGAATGGGATTCAGTAGCTAGAGGTTCTTTTCGTGCTCTACCACAGATTTCCTGTGTGACCTTGGGCAAGTCCCTGAATCTCCTGTATGTCATATCTCCATCTGTAAAATGAGTATGAAACGTCCGTATTTCACAAAAGCATTGTGAGAATATATTCATTAAAGTTTCTGAAGCACTCAGATTCAAGGAGCATCTGGTGAAAGTTAGGTTGCCTTTATAGCAACACAGATAATACAATTATTTGAATTTTTAAACAAAGATCAGAACTGGGTTCTATTTTTAAAAATGTGCATTGTTTTAAATACTGCAACGATAGCTTTGGAATTAGTCCATTGAGTGGAATACCTACTTAGGTACATTGCTAAAAAAGCAATAGAGTGGAACTGCTGCTTTACTATCCTTCTAACTCTCACAGAAATGGAGATTATTTTTTAAATGTAATAGATCCACTTTTTGTTGTAACTGCATATATCGAGCCCAACATTGAACTCAGACAACCACCAAAAGTGAAGAATCTGTGTGTCTGAGGAACACACACCAAAACAGAATCACGAGGTCTGAAAAGTTGTCTGATTGCTTAACACTCTAAGTGTACACTTTACAAAAATAACATTGCTGACTTCCATGATTTTATGCACGAGAATCTCAGCTTTCATTAAAAAAAAAAGTTTCTTACCCTTACGATTATGGAAAAAAACTTCAAAATGTGACTCAAGTGCATCCAGAAGGTAAATAAAAGCAACTCCAAATGTATTGTTGTTTTTTTTTAAATCATAGTTTCTAAGCCAATATCATGATTTTGCAGGGCTTGACACACAAGTTTTGAAGGCTTGGGTTAGACATATAAAACACTTGTGCCATGATGGAGGGAGCTCTTGGTCCCATTAAAGTCAACAGCAAAACCTTTGTTGACTTTACCTGGTACAAGACAGTCTTTTAGAATATGGTGCCTCCTAATCAAACCCATAGTCAGTCAAAGGCCAGATAAAACAAAAGTAGATAAGACTGGAACTTGGAGCATGTTTTCAAAGTCAAAGAATTCCAAAACAAAAAATTTACACATTACATCTTATTTTCAGCCCTCAAATTCCTAACTCTTTTAAAACACAAGGGGCTGTTGAAACTTAAGGAAATGGCTCCTTTACTGATTAAATGTTTTTCTTTCAATATTTTTTACTTCCAGTCATAGTATAGAAACTGCATGAGGTACAACTTTGTTTCTGGGCATTGGCAAGAATTAACATTTTTCTAAGTGATATAGAAGGTTTTTCTCTTTAACTAAATGCCCATTTAACGTGATCGTGCTAGTGTGCCGGGCCACTATAATACAGTGTTTGGCATTAAGCAAGGTCTGGAATTCTGAGCACCTGCGCCAAACAAACTTGTGGATCTGATTGTTGATAGAAACTGGAGCCTTGGCTAATACTTCCAATCTAATATAGAGATGTCCCAAAACGCATAATGTGTGTGTAATGGGTAGGAAGCTAGCAGGAAAAAGTGTTGCATGCTGTTTCTTCTCTTCTTATTTAGCTGAAATTCCTTTAGAAAATCCAAGTCATTTATGTTAGTCAGTCTCCTGCCACAAAGTGACTTAAACACGGGTCACTAACCTAGCTATGTTTACATGATGGGATTTAAACCAACATTGGGGGGGAACAATTAATTGCTTACTGATTGCAAGGACCCTTTTTCTTCAGTCTAGCGTAGAACTTGGTATGAAGAAATTAGGTCCTGCAAGGTCAGATAACACTGTTTAATGCTGAACCCCCTACTAGCGCCTTACACGGGATTAGGCAACCCTTCCCTTGATAACATCAGGCCAGAAGTCTAGTAAATCATGACTCTTGTCCACCCGATAAGATATGAAGTTGATCAATTAAAACTTAAGCAGAGTACTTCAGCAGTTAATAAATCTAAACACTCTACCGTCTAGTTCAATTACTATTGCTTGTTTTACATATATGCTTTATTTACAGAGGTTATCTTCAGCAAACAATGTTTATATATTCATGTCCATATTAATTGATGTTTCCTTTAGAAATATAAAATTGTTTCCCCCCATTTGTGCTTCACTTGTAACAAACATATATATTTTAATTATGTAAGAATTGAAATATTAAACCAGTAGACTCAGTCCATATAGTTGCTGTCGTAGGTTCCCCCTGCTATTTTGCATTACTGTTTGATTTGTGTCTTTGTATTTTTCTCCTGTAAGCATAAATATTTTTTATTCTGAAGACTTTTCAATTAAGTTTTTTATAAAGGTTAAGAGAGGTTTGGACAGATGATTGATTGTTTTTACTAAAAGCAAATATTTGGCAAAGAGCATTGAAGGAATTTTTTTTATTAAGCCTGAGTGAAATCTTCATTTGGAGTCATTAGAATTCAACCATAAAATGCAGATGCGCACATCCCCTCTACTTTTCCTTTTGCAAGTTGTATGTCCCAGTCACTTCACTGAAGGATTGCTTCAGCAAAACTTGCAAGTGATTAAGAACAGTTGGCAAGTAAAACATGTACTAACTGAAAGCATTTGGATATGAGGTTTTATGTTTATCATTTTGGAATTGCACTACAATTCTGAAGTGGGAATGATGCATGCATATCTTTAATATAATTGTGAATAGAAGTGGATCTATGTAGCATTTACATTGATTAGAGGCAAAGAATCTGTCCTCTTACCCCCTCCCCCCCCCTTTTTTTTTTCAAATCCCTTTTCATGTCTGAGCTGCAAAACATTTTTATTGGTTGCTTAAACTGATTATTTTGTGTTGGTTGTGGGAGAGGGCATGATTGATGATGAATCTGAGAAGCTACTCCAACTCCCGCTATAAAACTTTCTGCTAGGCATATCTGTCTCTTATTCAGCACGGGGCCTGGAAAGAAATGCATTTTTGTTTCGGTTAATTGTTTTTGCTTTTGTGCTGTCATTTGTGTCATTCATTCCTTCTTTTCAGCTATTGATCTGTCTCTCCATTTTCTTTTTTGTTTTTCATTCTCTTCCTTGCTATTTGCCCATTATATTGACATGTGGTTGACAGCATGTTGTCAGGGCAGAACTAGTGAAGTATCCCGAAGAAGATAACCAACACTACAGCACTGCCAACTGTCAGAGTAAAATCTGTTCAGTGCAATAGTTCAGGTATCATGGTAAAAATCAATGTTGTTTTTATTACTTTGCTTTTCCATGAAGTAGTAAGTATGACAATGAATACCACTCTGAAATGTTCTGTGCTGTATATCTATTAATAGTGAAGCAATGTTGTATATCTCTTCACAACATTTACACAGATTAAATTAAATTTCAAATACTGATTAATTCCTCGCAGCTCTGTAATAATATCATGTATTAATATTTTTGGGACAATTTTCAAAGCTGCGTACTCAATTTGACGCACAGCAATTCAAAATGGACACCAGATTCCTTATTTGAGCACTACACGTGGAATTGGGTCCTCTAGATTTGTTGTCCAGATTTGAAAACTGGGTACGCTGATTTCATGTTTATGTCCTAACTGGTTACATGTCACCAATAGTAATCCAAAAATGTATCTTATGGGCCAGTTAAAATGGGATGAAGTTCAAAAGTTAAAGTTTTAGGTAGTTCATTAGTGGTTTGGTAGAAGTTATTACTAATGGCAAACATGTTGATAGCAGACTGAAACTGATTTTGTACAGATATAATCTTGGATAAAATGCTCTTGTGGTTTGAATCTTTAATATACAAATACAGAATGAGATCCGCATAGAAATTCTTTGTAAAGTACAAGGGTTGCGCAACATACAGAATGCACCAAAGAACCCCCATCAAAAGTTTATTAAGTTCTTAATGAATAGATTCACTAATAGATGTGTGGAGTACATAATATGGGAGATACCTAGCTTTTATATTTGTTTTGCTCCTTAAATTTTCTGCCTATTACAACTTTGCTGAAATGTCATTTTGTTAACTCAGAATCTTGTTTTGGTTTTTAATTTCCTATGCGGGCAGAAAGAGTGAAAAATTTCCATTTCATTCTAACAATATATACCAAATTTCCAGTTAAACAATAGACTGTTATTAAAAATACCACATACAGTATTCTTATTAAACAGATACTGTTTTATTATCTACCATCAACACTTAATACAAAAAGCTTGTCTCATTAAAGAAAATACTGTTTAATGATTTTAAAGTGAGTTATGTTAATACGTACATCAGCCTTACAAAATTGTCATGAAAACTTAGTAACCAAGGCACTCTTTTTCCATCTAGTGCCAAGAATCAATATTTAGAATGAGAATGAACACCTAGACAAGTCTTACCGCATAATTTCCAGAAAAAGAATACTACAGTGTATGTCTGTTCGTACTGATTCTTTATTAGCACAAACATATTTCATAGTAACACATCTGTGTTCTAGGGTTCATTAAAATAATTGCCGTATTAAATGTTTTTAGTAGCACTTTGAACAATGTCTGCTTCTGATATCTTGATAATCGCTGTGTTTTCTTTTATGACAGAGGGTGGTGAAGGCAGATATTGTAAACTACAGTCAAGAGCCTGTGGCAAGAACTGTTAACCCTCCTAGAAGCTCAATGTGTGCAATTCAGTGAACATATTTTTCTTTGTATTGATACCGTTGGCAGCCTTTCTTCCCTTGAACAGGCCTAGAGGTTGCCAGGAACTTTGTTTGAACAGTGACCATCACTGTAGTGCAGTTAGAGGTTTCGAAAACTTGCTACGCCATTGTGTGTTGAAAAGCAGCAGGCATCTTGTTTTATTGGCCTAGATTCAAACAGTGGACCACACACTTTGAAAAATTAAGATATATATTTTTCTGAATTATATTCCCATAAAGCAGTGTAACTGTGTATACATATGCCCTACTATCTTTCTGACTGATGTTGAGGTAAAATTGGATTAGAATTCCTGTATTCAAAATAGTTTTAAAGGCATTACTGCTGTAAGGTATTTTGCAAAGGCATTTTGTCTTTTTTTTCCTGTGATCTAAACTGACACTCAGCAAAATGTAACTTGGAGAAGCTATTGTCATATTATCATTTGAACCAGTAATATATTTTCTGTAGGAATAATTTGGAAGATACTCCATTGTTATATAGTGCAAAAATGTATAAACTGTATCTAATGAGGAACAGTCCTTGAAATAAAGCTACAATAAGAACATACTTTTTTTTTTTAAAGGACCCAAATTGTCCCCATTGCTACTTGCAAGATGCCAGTAATGAACATTAGTGTACCATATCAATGTCCTTTTTTTTGTTTGATGCAGTGCATGTATGTGTTCATGAATTTGGATGAACCTCAGTCAGCAGTTTGGTCTGTTTATGATGAGCGATGTATTCAGCACGCATTAGAAACTGTTGATGAATCAATTAGGATCAGTCATTTTTAGTTCATTCATAACCCCCCAGGGATGTTATGCACCTTGGCAGGATGGGCTGGATTGGGTTTGGCCTGGCACTTGTTTCTTTCCCTATGACCCAATCTCAACAGCAATTCTTGCCAATACAGTTCAGAGTAAAAGCCACAAATAAAAAGTTAAGTCACTCAGTCTTATCCTCTCTGTGACCAACAAATTTCTTCTCTGCTCCACTGAATATTACTTATTTCTGGAGAGTCTCTTTCCGACATAGTGTACTCTGGGGTACATCTGAACGGGAAGCCCAAGAAGGAGGTGAGATTTAAGACAGACTGCTTGGTTTCAGCAGAGAGGAGTCTGTCTTAGCCTTCTAAAGGTGGGAAAAGCCAGTAGAAATCCTGTTTACTGTCACAGGGAGAACATGATTAGAGAGGAGGTGGGCAGGTAATTGGAGAGGAAATGAGGCAAGTAATGGGAGTGGACAATCCCAGTGCTTTGCAACCAGTGTGTGAAAGACGAGATTCCAAAAGAGAGTTACAAATGGTATGAATGTGGTGTCTGGTGTGTCTGTTGTTTTGGCTTTTTTGGGGGGGCTCACTGTATTATTTTGAAACTGATCAATATGCAGTGTGAATGGTAGTTTTAACTGGATGGTAGAAAACTAAAAAGGCTGTGATTTATTATTTCTGAGTGCTCACAAGTGTGCTAGGCACTTCACCGGAACAAGCTGAGGCCAGTCCCCGCCTTAAAGAGTACACAACCAAACAGGCAGATTTTCAGCATAAGCACGCTCTATTTCGGGTCAAATTGAATAGAGATTGTTTATTTTCTGGGCTGGAGAGGGGCAGGTTGGGAAGCTCAGTCCTGTTTCCCCCAACAAATGTACATTTGAGGTTGTACCATCATAGTATGATGTGGATGCTGAAAGGAGCTTTTGTTGAATTATCCTCTTTTACAAAAATATTAGGTTTGTTTTAAATCATGGTCTATCTAGTTATTAACCCCTTAACTGCTGGGTTTCCATATCACTTATCACATATCACTGCTCAATTAAGGAAGGATGAAGAATGGGCATATGGCTGAAGCACAAGACTGGGAACCAGGAGATCTGGGTTTAATTCAGTCTACCACAAACATTCTGTGTGGATTTGGACAAGTTTTTGATGTTTTGTTTGTTGAATTAATGTATCATTTTGTGCTGCTGTTTCCTATCTGTAAAGTGGGATTAATATTTCAAAGTGGCTTCTTCATATTCCCACCTTTGGGATGCCCCTCTCTGAATGGTTTCAAAGCTTTCTGGAAAGTTTTGAAACTGCAATGGACAATGGGTGCGCTATGACCCTCCTCAGTTGCAATAACAATTATTCATTAGCCACATTTATTAAAAGGGCTGTGTGGCCACAACTGGCTCAGTCCCTTGTACTAAATTTGAGTTCTTAGAACTCCCAGGAAGACGTGAGGGTGGATGGGGATTGTTAATATGCAGGGGCAACACACTCAGAGAACTACAATTTCTGGTGGTAAGTAATCTTTTTCTCCCCCTGTACTTATAAATCTAATGGGATGCTGAGAAAAGTAGGGTTCCTACTTTTCTGCACTAGGCCTTACAAGACACTGAAGTTGGTACAGCCACCTATTGACTTAGTTGGATTTGTCATAAAAGGGTGATTATTTTTCTATACATTTAATATTTTCATGGCTTGTAATAGCAATAATGACCTCCAAACTGGGCCTTTCTTGTCTAGTTAGGGGCACAAGGGTGAATTTCTGGCCACACTGAATTCACCTCCAGTTGCTCATATAAATACAAAGAAATGTCTAGCCGTTTTATGGCATTTAACTAGCAAACATATATAAATGTTAATTCTTCTTCCCCCTTCCTCCAAATTTTATGTAATACACTTTGCATAACTCTTAGTATTCTTGCTCCCTTCTGTATAAATTAGATAAAAAATAAAAATTAACCCTTCTAACTGCTGCACCTGGAAAAAATCCTCTCCTCACTTGTTCCTCTTTTCCCTTTCTTTCTCTCTGTCCTGTCCCTCATGCCCTGCTGCCAAACAATTAAAATAACAAAGCAAACCTTTACCGGCCCTTTTCACCAGTGAAAGGGACATTGCCAGTTGTGTTCAAGTTACTTCTTAGCATATGTGCAACGTGCCTCAGGTGGCACATGACCAGGATTCATCACCGAATTTGGTGCACTTGTTGGATCATTAGCTTCCCTGGCCCAGGGATGTAGAAGTTAGTTATTAATTAAAAACCCAAATGCTTTACTTTTTACATTTAGAAAAAAATCTGTTTAATCATTTACCATAGCATTAGTGTTTTCATAGAACAAGTTCTTTTGCTGCTGGATACAGCTGCTCTCCCATAGTAATTTGTGTTCTGCATTTTTCTGTGGGTCTCTTAGTCCTCCTTTCTGCCCCTCTCCTCTTTTTTTGTACTTTCTTCCTGTTGATCTTTTTCTCCTTCATTCTGTTTTCTCTTCCATTTATATTTTTTAGTCTTTATTTTCTCCATACATCCTTTTTTTATATTTCTAAAATGTGCTTATTTATGCATCTTAGGGTCCATGTATATTATTTACTTACCCTGTGCATCTCTTGTGTTTTTCCATGTCCCCTTCCCTTCCTTATGTTGCTCCTCTTAACGTCCTCATATTTGTCTTTATTGTGTATTGACTCCCACATTCTCCTACCTCTGTCCAGCCTAGCAACCCCATCTAGCTCCATTACCTGTCTACTTTTTAATCCTTACAAATGAGCTTTGCTCTTTTCACTCAGCCCCTGGGGCCCCACCCTGAGCCTTCAGATTCCAGCTGCAGTCCTAAATCCTTAGCTGTAACCTCTTTTGAAGTACTACAGCAGCTGGTGTTAAAGATTCTGGGGTGCATTTGGGATCTTTATAGCCTGGGTTCCACAAGCCTGAGCAGAGAGGCCAGAGATAATTCTTGAGAATTAAAGGACACACAGAGGGGAATCAGAGGTGGATGCTGTGCTATATAGAAGTCAAAGGATATCTGGAGTCTGTGGGGATATATAGAAACAAATTGTTTAGCAGAGGTTATGTGGTGGGAGAAGCAGATGGTTATTGATTGCATCGTAGGTGTCTGCATGCAAGTGCATATCATTTACTGTCATTCAGCATGACATGACTTCCATGCAGTTCAGGGTAAGTGATGGATCCCTGGGCCTTCTTTCTAAACCAAGGCCCCAGTTCAGAAAAATACAAAAGTACATAAATATCTTCCACTGACATCAGTGGTAGTTTAGCATGTGCTTTCCTGAATAGCAGCATATCCCTAATCAGAGTTTGACGAAGGGGAAAAAACATGCTCTATGCTGGTGCTGGGATCTGTCTGCTCAGAACTTGGCGCAGGATAGGGTCCTCTGTTGTTAACTGATTATTTTGATAATAGCTCTGTAGCTTGATCGCTAAAGAGGTCTGCTCATTGTTCTATTTAAATCAGCCTCTCATGATGTCAGAGAAATCAGTAAACTTACATGTCTATCTGTTTTATATTCAAAAAGCCAGTGTTTCTTTTAAAAATACGTGAGTAATTTAAAATTTACAGCTTTTTTTGTTTTGTAATAAAGTTTTGTTGGGGCCAATTCCGCCTTTTTCACGAACATACTGTTAATACCTTGTTTCTCATGATCATCTGATCTTCAAGTGCTTGGACATGTCCATTCCATGTTAAGTATGCATGCGCCATATGCACAGTCACTGAACATTTCTCCCCTCAGTGGAAATGCCGTTTCAGCTCTAGTGCCCTCTGGTGCCACACGCCCATGGGCCGATATAAGTGGTTTGGCTGAACCTGTACCCTCTTAGTTCCTCCTTACTGCCTGTGATGGTCGCTGGAACTGCTCCTCCTGCTTTGGCAAACTCTTCTCAGTGGTCTTAGTTTACTATTTTTCCCTTTGTTTCTTTCATCCCAGTTCTTTATTTCTTGTTTGGACTGTTGTCAATTTGTTATACATAGTTAGTTGGCATTTTTCACTGTGGTTAGTGGAGTTTTTGTCCAGTGCTGGTGCTGGGGCATGCCTCGGTGTCTGGGTCTCAATCTTTGTGCCTCTTGTGGCAAGCCTATGCCTGTGAGCAACCCACACTCCATTTATCTGAAGTACCTGGGAGAGACTTATATCAGAGATTGCAGCCAGGTATACCGGGACTTCAAGTCCCGTACTAAGAAGGACCTGGAGGCAAGGTTGAAATCTCTCCTGATGGTGCCGAGCCAGTTGGACTTGGCACTGAGTACCTCGGCATTGGTGTGGAGTGTTCCTCCTGCCGTGAGAGTCTCTCAGCACTGTTCCCCTTCACCGGTGCCAAGGAAAAGAAACATAAGAAACAGCTGGCTGAGAGGGGGCATTCCCAACTCTAAAGAAAGCCAAGCACGGGGAGCACAGTGGTGTGCGACCTGAGTCTGGCTACTCCTCTGCCCCTGGTCCGAGGGCAGTACCATTGACTCCAACCTGTACATGCTCCATTGAGTCCGATCCTGGACCAGCCATTGGCACCAGAGGGACAATGCTGCACCAGTTGGATCGCGGTACCATCTATCTCTAAGGCATTTGTTGTGGTTAGGGAGTTGCTGGTGCTTTTAGTACCACTGTCACCAGCAGTACAAGAGTCGGCGTCGTCCATGCCGGTGACCAGAAGGGAGAATGTTGCCCCAAGCTCCTGTTCAGTACCGACCCCTCAGAACTATCTAGAGGGACACTGGCCCTGCTGGCCTTGATGCAGGTCTTCCCACCTTGGCACTTTTCCCCAGCAGTGATGGGTACTGCTCCTTCATGGTCCCCAGAGGAAGGCTCATTGTTGGACTTGGAACTGGAGTTGTATCCCCAACCGAGAAACCATTGCCAGTACCCTCCCACCCTGGTCAGCCCTATTTGGTTTTGGATCTGGATGCAAGGTAGTCCTGAATGCTTGGCACAGTGGGCATTGGCCTGTGCAGATGCAGTGGCCATTTTGGAACCCATACGGTTTTTCCCCAATGCAAGGGCCCCCTTCCAGGTGCTCATATTCAGTGGCCTCAGAAAGGAGAGCACCTCCATCCCTTTGACAATCACCTGACCTGGAATCTGGTACTGAGCCCAGTACAGACCCTCAAGACCTAGACCTGCGGGAATCCAGTCAGTGCAGAAGGGGAAGAAGAGGACCTCTTGCTGATGCAGGCATCTTTCTCCTCCCTGGATGAGGTAGTGTCAGGGGCATGCACATCACCTCCCTACAATGACTTCAGAGCTCATCAGGAGCTGTTGAAAAGAGTGGCCTCGAACCTCAGGCTGGAAGTGGAGGTAGTCAGAGTCCTCCCATAACCTGGCTGATATTTTGACCACAGTGGCCCTGTCAAAGGTGGTTCTCCATCTCAATTAGGCCATCGTGGGACCGGTTAAAGCCCTGTGGGTACTTTGTTCCCGCTCAAGGATGGTAGTACAAGTACTTATACCCTCCTCTGGGGTCCCTGGTGGTCTCGGTGGCCAATGAGGGACAGGCAAGGGCATCAAGGAGTGACCCCCAAGGTGAAAGACACTGAGACTAGATCTTTTTGATAGAAAGGTTTATTCTACAGGGGGTCTACAGCTCCACATCTCCAAGCAGCAGGCATTGATGAGGAGGTATGACTTCAATGTCTGGGAATGGATGTTGAAACTCAAGGACTTACTTTCTCAGGAGTCCAGGCAGGAGTTCTCCACTCTGGTGGACGAAGGGAAGTCTGCAGCCAGGGCTTCCCTTCAGGCCGCCCTGGATGCTGAAGGCTCAGTGGCCAGATCCATGGCTTCTGATCATACGCTGGTGCTCTTAGCTCCAGTCCTTGGGACTGCCAATGGAAGTCCAGCAGTCCATCCAGGACATTCCATTTGAAGGCGCTTCACCCTTCTCCAGAGCAAGCGGATTCAAAGCTCCATGCCCTGAAAGACTTCAGAGCCACCCTCAAGTCTCTGGGTCTCTATGCCCTGGCACCTTTGAGGAAGCACTTCAGGCCTCAGCACTCCACCCATTTCTCAGCTCCACCGCCCCCTCAGGACCTGCTAAAGAAACTAAGCAGAGGGTTTAGACACAGCCAGCTGCCCTCGTCTGCCTCAACATCCCAGCCTGGCCCACTCAGATACCCGGGGGCAGCCAAACAGAACTTTTGATGGGATGCCCTTGAGCATTTTACCAGTTCCCATGCCACCTGATCCTGTCCCCCCTTTTGTTTTTGGACCGCCTATCCCACTTCAGCTCGGCATGGTCTCTTATCACCATGGACCACTGGGTGCTGAACACTGTGGAAAGGGGTTATATGCTCCAGTTTATTTCCACTCTGCCACACACACACGCACCCTCCCTCTTCCCATCCCTCTTCAAGGACCCTTCTCATGAGTAATTTCTGGTCCAGGAGGTGCAAGCCCTCCTCCAAGTGGGAGCCATGGAGGGGGTTCCTGAGACTTAGGAGGGAAGGGATATTTACTTCCAATATTTACTTCCAATATTTCCTAATGCCAAAGGCCAAGGGAAGGTGGGGTCTGCCCATTTTAGACCTGCGCTGTCTCAACAGCTACCTCAAAAAGCTGAAGTTCCACATGGGCTCCCTGGCCTCCATCATCCCCTCCCTGGACCTGGGGGACTGGCAAGCCACCCTCACTTGAGAGACACTTATTTCCATGTCTCAGTTTTCCAAGGCCACAGGAGGTTCCTCAGGTTCATTGTAAGCCAGACTCACCACCAATTCATGGTTCTCCCATTTGGCCTTTCAGCGGCCCGAAGGGTTCTCACAAAATGCACGGTGGGAGTGGCAGCCTTCCTCAGAAGAAGAGGGGTACAAGTCTAGCCATACCTTGATGATTGGCAGGTCAAGGACTGGTCCCAGGCCCAAATGGACACCAGTATCCACCTCATACAGTTGACCTTTCAGGCACTGGGCCTGCTTACAAATGAGCAGAATCATAGAATAGAATCATAGAATATCAGGGTTGGAAGGGACCCCAGAAGGTCATCTAGTCCAACCCCCTGCTCAAAGCAGGACCAATTCCCAGTTAAATCATCCCAGCCAGGGCTTTGTCAAGCCTGACCTTAAAAACCTCTATAGAGTCTACCCGCATTCCCATGTAGAGAATAGAGTTTGTCGGAGCGGTTCTTGTTTCTTCCCAGGCCAGAGCTTTTCTCCCAGAAGTCAGTTTCCAGACAATGCGGTCATTGATAGTGCAAGTCAAGGCCCATCCAATCATGACAGCTCATTTCTGCCTCAGACTGTAAGGCCACATGACCATGTGCAGTTACGTACTGCAGCATGTGAGGCTACACCGCAGACCACTTCAGGCTTGGCTGGCCTCGGTGTACTCACTTGAGCTATTATCACCTGGACTTGGTGCTTGGAGTTCCTGCCCTTGGTCTTTGCCTTCCTTGACTTATGGCGGAGCCCTCTGTTTGGTCTGCTCAGGCCTCCCCTTCACCAGGCCACAGCCTTTGTCCCTAGTTTCAGATGAGTCAGATCTAGGATGGAGGGCTCACCTTGGGCACCTCAGGATGCAAGTCCTGTGGTTCCCCAGAGGAGCTCTCCCTACATATAAATGTCAGGGAGCTAAGAGCGGTCCACCTAGCCTGTCAGGTGTGTTTACCCCCTATTGTGAACAAGAACGTGCTAGTGCTCATGGACAATATGGCAGCCATGTTTTACTTCAACAGGCAGGGAGGGGCTTGCTCTTTCCCCCTGTGCCAAGAAACTATCCACCTGTGGGAATTCTGCATAACGCAATTGATCCATCTTGAGCCTCTCACCTTCCAGAAGCCCAGAACAAGCTGGCAAATCACCTCAGCAGGTATTTCTCCAGTCAGCACTGGTGGTCCCTTTGCTCCGACGTAACAAGGGTAGTTTTCCAACAGTGGGGGACTTCCCAGGTAGATCTGTTTGTGACCAGGCAGAGCAGGAAATGTCACCAATTATGCTCCCTGCAAGGCCACAGTCCGGGCTCACTCACAGATGCTTTCCTGCTCCCTTGGACGAGGCACCTGTTCTATGCCTTCCCCTGCCATTCCTCTCGTGCAAAAGGTCCCGCTGAAGATCAAGCGGGAGAGAGCAGGAGTCATTCCCATAGCCCCAGCCTGATCCTGCCAGCACTGGTTTGCTATGCTGCTAGGCCTTTCGGTAGCAACTCTGATGCCACTCCCTCTCATTCCAACCTGATATCGCAGGACCATAGTCAAATGCTCCACCCCAATCTCATCTGTCAGCTTGGAAACTCCAATCCTGAGGAGTTGACCTGTTTGGAGCAAGTTCACCAGGTTCTGCTAGGTTGTAGGAAGCCCTCTACCAGAGCTACATACCTTGCCAAGAGTAAGCGTTTTTCCATTTGGTCTTCCCAGCAAAGCCTCTCACCCATCTGGTCATCTCTACAGACCATTCTGGAGTATTTGCTACATCTGAAACAGCAAGGTCTGGCAATTTCAGTTGTTAAAGTCCACCTGGCAGTGATTTTGGCATTCCCAATGGATAACTGATCAATTTTCTTGCATGAGATGACCATTTGTTTTCTCAAGGGCCTAGAAAGATTATACCCACAGATTTGGGAGCCCATTCCCTCATGGGACTTTAAACCTGGTCTTGTCAAAACTCACAGGCCCCCCCCATTTGAGCCACTGGCCACATGCTTCTTGTCATACCTTTCCTGGAAGGTGGCCTTTCTAGTGTCTATCACTTCAGCCAGAAGGGTCTCAGAGATCAGGGCACTTACGTCAGAATCCCCATACACGGTCTTCTTTAAGGACAAGGTACAGCTTCACCCCGCATTCCTCCCAAAAGTGGTTTAGCAATTTCACAGTAATCAGTCTATTTTCCTGCCAGTTTCCTCCCCAAAACCACACGCAAGCAGGGAGGAGCAATGTTTCCACACACTGGACGTTAGAAGCATCCAAGCTTTCTATATTGAGAGGACAAGACTGTTCCGTAGATTCAAGCAGCTCTTTGTGGCGGTAGCAGAGAGATTGAGGGGCCTTCCTAATTCAGCTCAGAGGATTTCATCCTGGATCACATAGTGCATCCACACATGCTATGAACAGGCAGGGGTCCCGTCACCGGCTATAGTGATAGACCATTTAACGAGGGTGAAAGCTTCCTCAGCGCATTCCTGGCCCAGATCCCAATCCAGTACATCTGCAGAGCAGTGTCTTGGTCATCAGTATGTACATTTTCATCCCACTACATCATCACACAGCAAGCTAAAGATAACTCCAGGTTTGGTCGAGCTGTATTGCAGTCAGCATGTCCATGAACTCTGATTCAAGCTCCGGTGGTACTGCCTGGGAGACACCTAATATGGAAGGGACATGTGCAAGCACTCGAAGAAGAAAAAAAGGTTACTAAACTTTTTGTAACTGTTGTACTTCAAGATGTGTTGCATATGTCCATTCCACGACCCACCCTCCTACCCCTCTGTCAAAGTTGGCCGGCAAGAAGGAACTGAGATGGTGCGGAGTTGGCTGAACACCTTATACTGGCACATGAGCACATGGCACCAGAGGGTGCTAAAGCTGACCAAATGGATACCGCTGAGGGAAAAAATTTCCAGCAACTGTGCACATGGCGTGCGCACACCTAATATGGAATGGACATGTGCAATGCATCTCAAAGGACAGTTACAGAAAGGTTAATAACCATTTTTTATGAGTTCCATCATGCTTGATGATTTCATAATCTTCTTTCTAAATATACTGTTCTTTGACAGTCAGAAAAAGTTATAAAAACATGAGCTTTTAAAGTGAAGTATCTTAATGTATGTTAATAATGTTTAAGGAAATCACAAGGTCTTTAAAAGAATTAATTTTAGTGAATTTGCTTTTTTGAAGGTGCTTTTGGAAATCCCACTCAGTGCCTAAATACTTCTAAAAATCTATCCCTGAGGACCTTAATTAGTGATAATTGTAGGAAATGGAAATCTTTCTCTTGACTTCAATGGGTTTTGGATCAAGCCCCCCAAAATTAATTTGGACTGTCTAAATGTGAACAAGTTCACCAGGTTTTGCTCCATTATCTTCCTCAGCAATTCAGTCCTGTATTCATTTTTATCACTTACTAAGGATTTGACAATCTTATGTTGGCTCTGTTTAGTCAGCATTCTTTTTATTAATAATCGTGTCAAGTATAAATTAATGGAAAGCAGATTTTTCTTTATAAACTCTTTATAGGCCTGATCTTGCCCCATTGTAAACAATGGGAGTTTTGTTGCTGATTTAACTGAACAATGGGGTCAAGCCTTAAGTGAGAGAGAATTGGACACACCTCACACACCTTTGTAGTTTAATGTTAAAAATTATGTCCAGAATGTTGGATTTTTTTGTATTAAAGAGATTGTATAAACTTTGTCAAATTTATATCATATATTAACTTTTTATATGGCAAGTTAAACAGCACAACGTATTGGGACTGTACCAATTAGCGGGGAACATATAATTTCCTGTACTCTAAAATACAGTTAACCACTGATGCTGGGCTTAAGGTTTGATCTGTTAAGGTACTGAGTACTTTGTTTTCATTGGCTCCAGTCTGGCAAGAAGAAGGAAGATTGCGAGGAACTTCAGAGGGACTTAACAAAGCTAGGTGTTTGGGCAGCACAATGGCACATGAAATTCAGTCTCAACAAATGCAAGATAATGCACTGAAAAAATTAATTTGAGCTACTCATACAGATTGCTGGAGTCTAAATTAGCTGTAATGGGGGGGAAAAAGTATGTTTCTCTGTGACGAGCCACTTTTATTGGCCACTGTCAGAAACATGACAAGGAAGAGGATGGACCCCTGGTCTGATCCAGTATGGCAAATTTATGTGTGCATTTAAAAAATAAACATAAAAACCTTAACTCCCATCTCCCTGTTCTGCCAGAATAAATTCTGTGTTGGAATTGGAAAGAAGACAAATGAGAGATGCATTATCCCTTATAATGGTAAGTTGATGTGAATGGAACAAAGCCAATAAACCAAAAATCTCAAGATATGTAGCCAGAATTGTACATCATTGTTTGTTTTGGCATCAACATAAGATAAAATTGCTGTGCCTTAAGATAATGACCCCCTTTTTACTAATTAATAGGACTTTTCAGCTAGAGTACTTCATATTTAAAATGCTTACCTTCATTGTCTCATAATATTTTATGAATTTCTATGATAAACTTGTAAATGCTAGGTTTGTGTACTGAAGTTGTAATACAAATTATATGCAGATTATATGCAAATTGTTTACAGTTGCTATGATTAGATATTTTCTGTTTTTTCAGATCTGTAGTAGCATCATTTCCCAATAAGAGGGATTATTTTCTAGTGCTATTCTTGCATTCAGAATGGCCTCAGTCCAGCAACCCTTATGTCGCTTGAACAAGTCAGCTGTGGTGCTATCTATATTGTGTGAAACACAACAAATGATCAGATGGTTAAAGTATCAAAACTTGGAATGTTGCTAAAGAAGCAAATCTAAAGTTTTCCCATGTTTGTAAGAGAGAAATCAGATAACTAGGAGGAGATTAAAACACCAGTCTAGCTATTTACCTCTAGAAAGCAAGGCTTTTACGCTGGCTTCGGCTACTATGAATAGAATGCGATTAGAATTTAGTGTAGTTAGGTTTTGTTTGTACAATACATGGGATGTATATAAAACCCTTTTTGTAACCACTTTCCCACATACCTTGGGTATCCCAGTTTAACTTGCAAATTTGGAAGTTTGATCTTCCCCAGATAAAAGATAATGAAGCTCCTGAGTTCCATGGGCTGCTTTCTATTTTCAGCTTCCCATAGAGAGCAGACTGTTCAGCCAATTTAAACTTATTTTTCTACCCCACTTCATCTTCGTTCATTTTGGCACCGAGTGAATTTTTAAACTGGAAGGTTTCCAGCTAGCTAATTGGCCGCCTGCCTTGTTTTGTGTGGGGGGTGATGTCAAGTGCTGAAATAACCAATTGACTGAAAGCAATCTCATTTCAGAGGCCTGCCAGAACCAAAGCTAAGAAGGTACCAATTCAGGTTTGTTTTGTATTTAACCACTACACAGAGTCCCCTATCCTGGTGCACAAACCTCTGAGAAGAATATAGAGTTGAGGTCAAGAGCTGGTGTTTGCTCAGATACCACATTTAGAGCACTGAATTCTGGAGGAAATAGCTAGGAATCCAGATTTTTTTTTAATTTTACTTTTAAAACTCCTCCTCCCCCCCCAAAGACAAATAACTGTTTTTATAAACATATCAATAGCAAATATTTTAAGTCCCCCTTTAAAAAATATTCTTAGTAATTATACATTTATTAGAGAAAATGTTTTTTTCTTTTTAAAATAAGCTACATTTTGCTCTCAAATCTACAATATCTCGATGCAGAGATCTTTACCTTCAGGTTTTTACCAGTCATAGCCCACCTGATGTTTTTTCTCTTTCCTATTTTCCCTGTGATTCCAATCAATAATGGAAACTATCTGTGTGTGTGAAAACTGACTGTAGCACATTTGTGCCATAAAACCTTGATGCTGTGAACTGCTCCAGGTAGGCAAATCCTTCTGTCTGCAGAGAACTTTATTGTGGTCCATGGCTGAGGTCCAACCATGTGGAGTAGTTTACAGGATCATGGCCCACATATTTAATCCTCTTTTGAGTTCTAGCAAGCTTCCAAGAGCAAAGTAAACAGAAACAATGAAGCAAATTTTAAAGACTCACAACTAGCTCTGAAAAGCAAACATTGCATTGGATTGGAAAGGTGTGAGTATTTGAGTCCATCCCTGTTCAGCAAAGAACTTTTACTCAAAGTCCTGAACATGTTTATGTTTAAATTCTGTCAAAGTCCATAAGACTTACCTGTGAAATGTTAAGCACATGTTCGCATGCTTTGCTGACTCAGAAATCTTGGCCCCATTGAAATCAATGGGAGCTTTGCCATTGACTTTAGTGAAGCTAGGATTTCACTTAGAAACTTAGGCCCAGATCCGCAAAGGTATTTAGGCACTTGAAGCCTTATTGATTTCAATGGGAGCTAGGCACCTAAATGCCTTTGAAGATTTAGGCCTTAGTGCTGTATCTTAAAATTGCTTCCCATGACTTAGGACAGAACTTAAAACCACACCCACAGTTAAAAAAAAAAAAAAGTCAAAAGATGGATTGATAAATGGGAAATGCTTTCCCCCCTCGTAGCTTAAACTAATCCTGAATAATAGAGAAATTGCTAATAGTGAAGTACACTTCAGCTTCACTTGTATGGTCATAAAGTTTGCTTATTATCTGGGTGGGATCACTCCTTTTGGAACAAATGTTGTTCAGATCCTTAATGAAGCAGAAACACAGAGAGGAATGTGTGGAGCTAGTTGGTATATTCCAAGTTGGTTAAGAACTGAATACCAGACTGATAGAGCAAAACATATCAAAATCTCATTTGTATTGTCTGGATCAGAGCCCTGACATGGAGGATAAACAAGAACTGGTTCATCTTGCTGGGATTTGGGGAGGTATTTGATCGCCTTCTAGGAAAAAACGAAGTGTGATTTCTGGATATATTCCAGTGTTTGTTAAAGAACGGTGAGGCAATGTTTAACTGCTTAATGGAAACTTTAGAGAAATGTTGACATCCCACTCATCAATCCGATAGCTTTTTTATCTCCCCACTGTCTTGGAAAGAGAGCAAAGTGTAAACCAACGTTTGGCACAAATGGGTTGCCTGTGCCATTTAGCAGCAATTCGCATGTAATCGGTAACAATTGTACAGACAACCCATTTATAACCATGAGTGAGCTCACAATCCAGCATAAACTAGTGAAAAGCTAAGCACATCCCCTCAGAATCACTCACTGACGTAAGGAAGGAAAATGGAAGCCTTTTGGCTTGACCTCTTTCCTAGCTTTGCCACCCACAAATTCATAGATACAAAACAGGTCATATCAGGCAGTTCAGACTTTCTGAAATTGAAAGTCAACAATTTGACTGTGTAGCATTTACCATTTTAAATCCATTTTAAAGAACACTAGGATGTTGCTCAGATTGTTTTTCTCAGTGTAGTTTCTAATAATTCTCCTATTTTAAAACTCTTTGGTTTCTACCCCCACCTTGGGAAGGTCAAATTTAGATCTGTCTCAATACAATTATCAGAATAGAGACCAGTTAGATAGCTTTCTCATCTCTGAGCCAGGAGGAAATGAACCAGGCCCATATTAGGGGTTGGGATTATACCCAGAGCTGACACTGAAGTGCAGCAGGGGATACTCCAGTAATGAGCCACATTTCTGAACTCACACAGTTGTAACTCTGGAGAAACTCAAGTGACTGCAGAGCAATAACTTTGTTTTATACGGCTGTAACTGAGAGCAAATTCTGTCCCAGTGTCATTTGAATGAGACATGACACTGGGTCCCTTTTGGCCAGGCAGTGGTGCTGGAACAATTTTTATAGTGGGGGTGATGAGAGCCATTGAACCAAACTGTAAACCCGGTATATAATCGAAACCACTTCTAGTCAGGGGGTGCTGCAGCATTCCCCTGCACCCATAGTTTCAGCACCTGTGTGTCCAGGTATAAAATTGCCATATTTGCTTGTGAAGACAGGTCATATTCTCTGCGCTATTCAGGGTCCATGAAGGCCCATATCTCCATACAGCCAGCCTCCAACAGCCCTGGTATAAGGGACAGGAAGGTGACCGGACCAGAGTATACTGCACTCTGGAAATCCTCAGCTGGCAGCTAGTCCATAGAGGACCTTTACCAAACAGAGGAGTTTAGAGCAGCCCCACACGTAGCTGTAAACTTCACCAGGATTGTGGTAAGTATAACACCTCCAAGAGAGTCGGGGAGCCATAACCAGCTCTTCCATGGGGTGAGCAGAGAAGTTGGGCCAGCATCCCTATCTTTCTGTCCATTTGTTAATGGGCAACAGAAAGGTAGTGACTGCCGCAGCCCCGTCAGGATATGTCTATACGGCAATTAGAACCATGCAGCTGGCCCATGACAGCTGATTTGGGCTTGCAGGGCTCAGGATAAGGGGCTGTTTAATTGTGGTGTAGACATTTGGACACGGGCTGTTCCCCGAACTCTGGGACCCTCCCACCCTTCAGCGTCCTAGAGGCCAGGCTCCAGCCCTAGTCCAACCATCTACACTGCAATTAAACAGCCCTTTAGGTCTAGCCCCGCGAGCTGGAGTCACCTGTCACGGGCCAGTTGTGATTGTCTACTTGAAGTGTAGACATACCCTCAGCCACCTGCAGTCCTTGCTCTATGTAACTGAACCGTTTTTATTGATCACTAACAAAATTTTACATTCATTTATCTACTGTATGGTGAAAATTCTACTTTATTAAAGCAGTGTAAATCTAAAGTGATGCCAGTGTGGTCAGTGGAGTTGCACTACTTTTACATCAGTTATTTAATCTAATGTGCTCAGTTTATGCCAGTTCTATGAGAGAGCTGGAAGCGAGAAGCCATATGTTCTTGATAAAGTGAATTCAATATTGGAGTCTAGGCAACAGGAGAAATCATCGTTAGAAGAAACTGGTTTATACAATCCCCTTGCCCCTACCAAAATCAGAAGTTTTCCTTTAAATGAACAGCTCTTATCAACCATTTTACTTCTAAGTCCACAAGACAAGAACAAGGTGACCTTTTGTGGGATGAGTTTAAAGGGAGCTGTTGGAACGTTCCTGACAAGAATTGTATAGGTAATAAGCACAACTCCCATGCAGTTCATTATAATAAATCTCATGCAGTCGGCTTTTGTTGCTAACTCTGACATGAACCAGAAAGAGACAGTATTGTATATTATATTTAACATAATGCAGCAATTTGCAAAGAGGAATGCTATGCTCCATCAAAACATTGAAAAAAACCCCAAACAACTGAGCTCCTTAGCAACACCATCACCCTAAAGAAAAGGCAACACTTCCAAATGAAAATACAGGTTTTGTTTGGCTAATTATGCAGATAGGTTTGTGAATCTGCACAGTGCATGAAATAAACCATAGCCCTGGTCCTGGGATAGCCCTGCACATCACAGAATCCCCATCTGACCATGCTGGGTATGAATGATCAGGATCAGCTACTGGGGGATGGGCTATTGATTCAATGGTCCAAACCCCTTTACGGATGAGGGGCGGGGACAGAGTCGCTGCCCAGGGTACACATCATTCCCATGCAACCCCAGCATTGTTTCCTGTCAGAAGACCCATTATTCAGTGAACATTTAACTTGCAATGCAGGATGTACAGCTTTAGTAAACTACAGTTCACATTTTCAAATCATGTACATAGCAGTTTCATCTATATAGGTAGGGCCCTACCAAATTCACAGGCATGAAAAACATGTCACGGACTGTGAAATCTGGTCTCTTGTGTGCTTTTACCCTATACTATACAGATTTCATGGGGGAGACCAGCATTTCTCAAATTGGGGGTCCTTACTCAACAGGGAGTTGCAGGGGGGTCACCAGGTTATTTTAGGGGAGACACAGTAATGCCACCCTTACTTCTGCGCTGCCTTCAGAGCTAAGCAGCCGGAGAGCGGCAGCTATTGGCCGGGCGCCCAGCTCTGAAGGCAGCGCACCACTAAGAGCCGTGCAGATGTAAGGGTGGCAATACCATGCCATGCCTTTCTTATTTCTGCACTGCTGCCTTCAGAGCTTGGCCACCGGAGAGTGGTGGCCGCTGACTGCGGGCCCAGCTCTGCAGGCAGCAGCGCAGAAGTAAGGGTAGCACTACCGTACCAGGCCATCCTTCCTTCTGCACCGCTGCTGGTGGTGGCTCTGCCTTCAGAGCGGGGCTCCCGGCCAGCAGTGCTGCTCTCCAGCTGCCCAGCTCTGAAGGCAGTGACGCCACCAGCAGCAGAGCAGAAGTAAGGGTCGCAGTCGCAACTCCCCCCTACAAAAACCTGGTGCCCCCCCACAACTCCTTTTTGGGTCAGGACCCCTACAATTATACTACCATGAAATTTCAGATTTTAATAGCTGAAATCATTAAATTTATTACATTTAAAATCCTATGACAGTGGAATTTACCAAAATGGCCCATGAATTTGGTAGGATCCTATATATAGGGCTGGAATAGCAGATATGCGGCCAAGTTGTGTCAATAGATAAGAATTTTAATTCTAGAGAGGGAGCTGGTGGCACAGAACAAAACCTGATTTAATATGCTTTCAGATGCTGGTCTTAATAAGTTATTTAACTACCGTGTACAGTTTGGATCTGCTGGCGAGTGGTACTGGGAACCAGCATAAGATGCATCACAATATTTAACACGAGTAATAAATAAAAAGTAACAGATAAACCATATTCCACCATGAGTGAGCAAGTTCAGGCAAAATGTTTATGCCTATGAAATGGTAGAAATATTCTTGATTGTGGTAACCTCAGCTTGAATGAAGCCCCCAAATCACTAACTGCTTTAACCATAGCCCAAATTCCTCTCTGTCAAATTCAACACACGGAAACTAACCTCTCAGTGGTCTGCAGAGGGCTAGGAACAACCTCTTAGAAGCACCAGTGTGTTTGCTGGATTTAAACAAAACCACTAGATGCCATCTAAGTTTGGATCTCTCACAGGGAACTGAATTGCAAAGAAATCAGAAAGTAAAAGGAGAGTTACTGAATATTAATTGACGTGCTGATGCCATGTTTTGCGGATTGTACATTGTATTTCTCGTAGAAATATTTCCAGCACTGGGGCCCCTTTACCAGAGCTGGAGCAGAGCCAAGAGCCTTGTAAATGTTTACCATTAAAGCTTGGCTCATGAGTAGAACAGGGTTTTAACCAGACCACTGCAACCGACCCACCTCCAGCTTTGAGGAAACTTGAGTCCAGATCCTTCCCTCAGCGTCTCTGCACAGGCCCTTCTCACCTTATAAAACCATAGCCATTTTGATTAGCCCCACACAAGGAGTGGCTTGACTGACTTTGGCAAACTACAGGTAAAGTGCAAAGTATCTGTTCACTGAAAATAGATTTTCTAACTCTCTTTTTTAAAACGAATGAAAGTACTAACCAGTCTTACTACTGCTAACCATCTGAAATCAGGGTGTAATACCCATGTTTTAAAGATTATGTAGAATTGTACTGGGCAGATCGGTATTTCAAATATAAAGAGTGAAGTATTATTGTGATAGGTTCAGAGTAAACGTGTTAGAGTCAGGAGAGGGGAAAATTGGTCTTTTGGAGACTAGGACTCAGGAGAGGTGATTTCAGCTACTAGCTCTGCCACAGACTTCCTGTGTTGTTTTAAACAAGTCACTAACCTTGTCTGTGTGTCAGGACCCCATCTGCAAGAAGGATTGTAATACAGCACTTCCTTACCTGCCTGGGCCTGGGTCAGAAGTAGTCTATTCTGATTTGCGTAGCACTTAGATCAGTGGTTCTCAAACTCTTGTACTGGTGACCCCTTTCACAGAGCAAGCCTTTAAGTGCGACCCCCCCCCATACATTAAAAACACTTTTTAATATATTTAACACCATTATAAATGCTGGAGGCAAAGCCGGGTTTGGGGTGGAGGCTGACAGCTCGTGACCCCCCCATGTAATAACCTCACAACTCCTTCAGGGGTCCTGACCCCCAGTTTGAGAACCCCCAACTTAGATACGGTGGCAGTGGGAGCCATGGACACACCTCGGTAGGTACATTTTAATTTTGCTGAGACACGGACTGGTAGATTAAAATAAATGAAGTTACTTAGGACCATTATTTTTTAATTATTTCTGTTGCACTTCCCAGATGTCTTCCATACATCTTTGTGGTCTGGACCATGTCACTTCAGAGCGATGACTGAGTGGCTTTGCAAAGCAGCATGGGGAGGGTTGCACAGCATCTGGATGAACTTGGCCCAGATCCTCAAAGGTCATCAAACTTTCAATGAAATCACTGAGTTAGGTGCCTAAATACCTTGGAGGATCTAGTCCACTGTGCCTGGCTATAGCCAATGACACACTGTTAGTCCTGTACGTTCCTCACCACACTACACAAAACCAGATTTGATCATTCTGGCCAAAATAAAGGTTTTTTTTGGTCTTCAAACTGGAGTCATTAGAGCTTTTGAGCTCTGAGGTCTTGAATTTCTTTCTAGGTACCGCATTGCCGCTATCATCTTTCTGGCAAATACAGGATGCCACTCACTCCCTTTGGAGCCTAGCAGCCCTACTCCTCAGTCAGCCACAGGAGCTGTGGTCAAGTAGCACTCCAGCCTTTTCTTGCTCATAAACACAGGGGCTTGAGTACAAATTTCTACTCGGGTCCAAAGCCTCTGCCAACCAAGGGCAAAACCAGAGGTTGGAACTCTGGTCTTTCCCAGGCCAACTCATCTCTGGGAATTACAAAAACCTATTGCATACAAAGTAACTTCAGTACATGACTGAGCCTGATGTTCTTTTCCTTGCTCGGATTACATTTGGAAAATTGTATTACTCACAAAAATAAGCATTCATGGTATTGGGAATGGTAGAGAGACTGAGTGGGTCCTTTCACCCGCACAGTTTTGGCAATATCTCAATTGCTAACAGTCCTAATATTTCAATACTATTGAATGCATGTATCTGTCATGCAGCTTCAAGCCAGGCATACCTGCTGTGAATGGTTCCAAGGTCTGCACAGCTGGTAAAATGCCTCTGGGACCCGTTATAATGCACTCAATATCTTCAGTTATTGATAAGTACTCTAGGTTTTTATCATGCTGATGTAACTCCCTGTAGGCTGTATTGAGACCTATTATGACTTAAACACAGTAGGAACCCCGATCAATATATATTCTGGCATATTTTTTTTATTTTAGTTTTACTTATAATATAGCTCCAAAAAGCACGGTAAACATAAAGGAGAGCAAAATTCTGGCCCAAAGAGTTTGCATCCTATTGGTAAATAGGGCCACAATGGAGAGCTACAAGAGGAAGAAGATAAATGAGAGGATGGATACACCAAGGTTACAAAAAATAGGTTACACAGTTATTTAGTTATTATGTACAGTTTGTTGATGTAAGCAGTGTCAGGATGAGCTCCACCCTGACATCTGGTGGTGAGGTGTGGCAAGTTGTGGAAAAAAACTTCAGGGGCCAATCTCATTTGCATAGGCACACCCACCACGCCTAGAATGAGACCATAGCTGCCCAAATGGTCACTTTGGCTGCTGTGGGATCCCCAGTGTCTCTGTTATTGGGGCAGGAAGAATAAATTGTTATTACCCTGATTATGGGAACTGTGCTTGGAACTGTACGTGGCCTTTTGTTATGATGGAGGGATTCACCATCAACTAAGTAGCACTCGCTAGGCAAGGGTCATGGGTTCCAAAACTGTGTGAAGGGAGAGAGGCTGGGGACAAGTATTAATACTTGGTGGCATGGGCCCCTTGGTGAGGGCCTTGCATGCTAATTGCACTTCCTCCTCTCTCCACTGTGGAATATCAGAGCTAATTTTGATTTCATTAGAAGTCTAGTTATAGGCTGCTGAGCTCACTTTGAGCTGACAGTGCACCAGCACTGGGGCTCCCCTACTACAAGCTGAATTCACCTAAGAGCTGAAATCACTGAGTGTTGTGTTAAGTAGTGGGGGAGCCTGAAGATATATTGTGGAGCAGTTTGTGGGACGGCTGGTGAAGCAGTTTGACGCGGAGCAGTGTGTGGATGGCAGGAGCTGCTTGTGTGCCGTGGAGCTGAGCGAAGGAGTTCGTGGGGCGGCTGGCGGAGCGGAGCGGAGCGAAGGAGTTCGTGGGGCGGCTGGCGGAGCGGAGCGCCGCTATGGAGCTATGGGGCGGTCAGCTTCAGATCATGTAAGGTGCCTCTTACCCCCGTCCCATTTCCACCCAGGTTGGGAGGTAAAGCTCCGCAGATAAACTTTCGAACTCTGGGGCTGCCCTGACCAGAGACAGAGACTTTTGGGGCATTGGACTTTTGGGACTTTGGGTGATTTGGGGTTGCTGGACTCAAGAACCAAAGGGAAAAGGGCATGCCCCAATTTGCCTGGGGTGGATTTTTTTTGCTCATGGGTTGTGTTATGAATCTTGTTGGTGGTGTTTCCCCAACATAATGCCACATTGTTTCTCTCTGTTATTAAAAGGCTTTTGCTACACTCAGACTATGTGCTTGCGAGAGGGGAAGTATTGCCTCTTGGAGGCGCCCAGCGGGGGTGGTATATATTTGTCCCAGGTCACTGGGTGGGGGCTCGAGCCGGTTTGCATTGTGTTATTGGAATGGAACCCCTAGATATTGAACCCGGCCCTTGTTGCTGCCAACTCTGACGGGCAGAAGGGTTACATTACCATATATATTCCCCAGCTCCCTTACCTAATCAAATTCCCCTGTAGGACAAAGTGCCTGCTTTCTATCTTCCCATACCCCATCCCTGTTCCCTCATTCATCCTGAACATCCAACCTCACCATTATCCTAACTCCAGATGGTGACCCCGGCAAGTCATCCTGTGAACACTCCATACCCTCCCCCTGATGATCAGCACAGGTCCCCTTCCCTTCACATCGCTCAATGTCAGCAGCTCCCAGCTTTATGGGAGGCATTCCGATTCTGTCCTGTCAGCCCCTCACGGAAAAGTTGCCATAATGCACAGACAGTTAGCAATGTGTTCCAGGCAACAGCTGGCTTTTCTCTTTTTGCTCCATTTGACAATGATGGTGCATTGGAGGAAGGAAGTGCAGTTTAATGCCAATGCACTTCCTCTGAGCTGAATTAGAACTTGTCACATGCACTTCCTCTCACCTACCAGGAAGGCTCTTCTCTGAGAAAATGTGCACCTGACACAAATGGGTGTGAATTTATTGAAGCCAATGAAGTTACACTTACATATACCCAGCTCTGATATTGGTCCAGGATATAGAAATTAGAACCCCATTCAGTGCCTATTAAGAGGCACTGAGCTGATATTATGCTTTATACTAAAAATAATGCACATTTATGGTCTGTTGTGCCATTTGTCAGGGCTAGTCCAAGCACATGTGGGTCCTTCCTTGTGAACAGATGGTGTGGGGTTATTTTCAGAGATTGGGAGCAGGGGGGGAGCACGGTTCTCCATTAAATGGAAGGACAGTATAACCTGTAATGTGACCCACCCAAGGTGAAGGCTGAGGGAGGCATTCTGATTTCTCATGGATCTCAGGGTATTAACATCACAGAACTTAAATTCACCAGGAAGGAGTTTGTGCTCCATAGCATATGGCACTGGGGCATGTATAGTAGCCGGTGAGCTGACGTTTCCACCTCTCCCTAGTGGGTAGGAAGAGGTGGGTCCTTGTGAGTTGCAGATTTGACAGCATCATCTGACCCAGCACTGCAGAGATGCCAAGGCACTTTACAAACTATCAATAAACTGCAGGAATCTCTTCACTCCACTGAAATGCTGCCCCTTCTGAAGTTGAGGGCACCAACCAGGCAGATAACCAGTGACTAATGTAAGTGTTGTCACATATTGTGTAATACTAATCTTTATCCACAAAGAGAGTCAGCATGACCAGTTGACAGGAGTGTTGGGTTCTATTTCAAGCTCTGCTACTGACCTTTTTGTGACCTTGGGCAAGTCACTTCACCTCTGTGTGTCTGTTTCCCCTCCCATCCATGGTCTGTCTTCTCTGTTTAGATTGTAAGCTCTTTGGGACATGATTGTCTCTTGCTCTGTTGATACACTGCCTAGGACAACAGGGCCCACATCTTGGTTGGAGGCTTTAGTCACTACTGTAATACAAATAAAGATAATAATAAAAATGCTTCATTACTGGGTCCATTATCTGGCTACTTGTCACAGCTGATTAATCATTCATTTGGAAATGGAATTTTATTCACCATTGACTTCCAAGCGTGCAATAAAAAGACCCCTGATGATTGCTCAGAGCATAGTGTAGTTTGCTGTTCTCCTCTGCAGTAACAGCAGATCTGTTTTACAATAATTTAACACCACTGAAACAACTGCATTTTACAGTGGCAAAAATGTGGAGCTGGTAAGACCGTCAAAACAGTCTCAAATTATTAATAACAACACATATTTGAAGGACTAAGGACTTCTCCATGTAGCTGTACAGCACTTAATCTGCTACTTAATTTAATAGAGTTGGGAGATGGAATTAATAAAAAGCTGGACTTCTGCCCTCTATTACTGATTCGTTGCCATTTACATGAGCAAAACCATTGACCTTTTAATTTGTAAGAGAGTTTTATATATGAAGACACTTCAAAATATTTTGGACATTACTTTTTATCCAGACCAGCTGAATAAATGTTGTGAAAAGGCACTCGGATTTGATGTTCTTAGATGAAGTAAACCCAGGCCTGTTATTTTGTTGTCTGTGTACTACAAAAGGAAATGGTCACTTTTTTGGATAATATAATTTCTTAGGACATTTAACTGCCTGAAGTGAATGGGTTATCTGCCTTGCCAGGTGCTGGGCACTTCTTGAGGGGGCAGAGAGCCCTCTGCTGCTGCTGTGGTCTATGAGAACTGAGGTTGCTCACAGTATCTTGGAGGATCTGCTATGAATAATGTTGGATGTCCTTTTAGCAAAGGAAGAAAATTGATGGAGAAAAATAAATAATACTTTGATCTGTGGAACCTGCACTTTTTCCTACACGTGCTTCACACCTTTAGTGGTTTTCTATGTCATCTGAAATTGGGAAAGCTGACTTTAAAACACTGAAGTCCAGTACTTCTATGTAGTCTTAATATCTTTTGAAAGGAGGGGAGACCATGTCAAACTTCAATGAAACTACTTAGGTCCCAATATCACACACACATGCTTAACTTTACTACTTTGAACAGGTCCACTGAAATTGATCTTGAACACAATTACACAAAAGCTTAACTTTACTCGTTGGAGTTGTCCCAATGGTTACGTCTACACAGCCTGTGGCAGCAAGATTCCCACCCGGGTCGACAGACTTGGACTCGCCAGGCTCACATGACCATGATAAAAATAACTGTGTAGACAGAGCTCTGATGTTGCAGGTGGGACTGGAGGTTGTGCTCCGAAGCTCCAGCCTAAGCCGCAACATCTACACAGCTATTGTTAGTGCAGCAACACTGGTCTGAAGCTGTCCATTGGGGCTAGGAGGCTTGCTGCTGGGGCTAGAGAGACATACCCAGTGAAGACAATGGGCCAAATTGTATTAAAAGAAAGCTAACCCAGATGTGTAAGCTTTGGCCATCTATGTGATTCAAGGTATGAAGAACACAGGTGACAGGATTTTAAATGGGTGGTATATACTTCAAATAAGCTTACATACTGTCGGGATTGTCTAAGGTGACCTGAAATTCCTGAATACACAGTAATGATAAGACTTAGGCAGTAACAGAGTTATTCTCTATTAATGCCTCTTAATCAATATGAAATCTGAATTTTGATTGTGAGTAACAAAAGACTGTTATCAAATCTCAGTTCATGTGCATATTTGATATATAACTTCGTAATATTATGAATAAAGCCATTTGCTGCCCTTGATCCATGCGCAAAACTCCAGCTCTTCTATAGTACTTTTCATCATTAGATTTCAAAGGAGTTAAGTATAATTTTTCCCATTTTACAGATAGGGAAACCGAGGCATAGAGCAGGCAACGACTTCCCCATGGTCATGCAGCAGGCCAGAGGCTGAGTGATGAATGGAACTCAGGGCCCCTGAGTCCCAGTCTAATTCTTGATTCACTAGGTAATATAGCTTTTGATAGCACCACTGGCTGCTACTCTTATTATATCATTTTAATCTTATGAAAAATTGTTATCCTGCAAATGCAGGTTATAGCAGAAATAATGGTAGCATGAAATAATTATTAGGTAAAATACACGGAAGCCACCTCTTTCACTACAAGTGCTTTCCTTTGTAATTGTCCGAGCCTTACTAGTAGTCCATACTGCTGGATTGACCTTTGATAGGATTTTGTTCCCCCAGAATGTTTTACTGGGGATTGCCCTTTTAAGCTTTGCTCAGTGAAGCAGCCATTTTGCAACCCTAAAGTAGCCATTTTGCAGCTGACTGTTGCTTGCTACAGCTTCCTATCTTCCAGCAGGTAAGTACTTCTAAACCTTGATTTGTTTTCTTCCAGTTTTCAATTTCTTGGTCCTTAGAGGATAGCATGTTCTTACATAATATTATAGGCAGAGGTTGTAATATTTCCTATTCTTAAGGTCGCCTGACACTTTCCATTATAAGACCATGTTTTCAGTTCCTTGTAACTTAGCAAAGTTTAACCATTTGGGCTAAATATTTCTATGCTAAATAGTTACCTCAGACTGATTTTATTGGGAAAGTTGCAGCAAAAAATTGTTCAGCCATTTCCAAGAATAAGATTAGGTAAAAATATGGTTTTTGCCCTTTTTATGGTTTGGACTGAGAGCTAACTGGTTTGTGTGGGAGAGAGGGAGCAACTGAGATCAGCCAGAGTGTTGGGAGGGGGTGAACTGGGACTGGCAATAGTCTGATAATGCAACTAGACTAGGAGCAAAGAGGGTGCAAATACTCTTATAGGGTGTTGTGAAAATATATTAATTAGCGTTTATCATGCACACAGATACTATAGTGATGAGTACCATAGAAAAACTCACAAGGAAATTAATAATTTATTTTCTAATGGTGTTTTTATATGCTACAGTCTAGAAGAGAGCCTCAGCTATGATATGGCCCACTAACATGGCTTCAGACACATTAGGCTGCCTCTTTACATGGCTTTTCAATCATGCTGAGCTACCTTGATTGAATTAACACAACTCAAAGGTATCTTTTTGCCTGTTAAGACATATCTCATGAGCTCATTATGCAGTGTTCATGAACAGTTTTTTTTCTGGATGTGTCCATCTTCCCTAACTGTTCAACCAGTAATTTGTGCATACTCATTTTAGCCTATTGCCTGCCACAAATCAGTTGCCGCAAATGTCTGTTTGTTAGGCAGGCTAACTGATTGGTCACCTGAGTTGCAGGTTGTTCTTTTTGTTCCCTAGTTGGAAGATTGAAACTTTAAACATAGGCAGTCCCATTCTCTGTTTGCAGATTGTCTGAGAAAATGTGGAACAGTTCAAATCTACTTTGTGCCATCATAGGAGTTCTTTACTAGGGACATGTAAAGCACTTTGGCTGTGAGTATTCTTACAAACATATTTCGCATTGCTCTGCACAAGCCTTGCAAATAAAATTTTGCTAACACAAATGGTGGGGCAATAATGCCTTGACCCTGCAAACACTTACACATATGCTTACTTTAAACCTGTGGGTAGTCCCATGGACTTCATATGAGCAATGGTAAGCTCATGTGTATGTGCCTGCAGGATCAAGGCCTAAAGAAACAAATGGTGGTGAATACCAGTGAAATGAATCGGCAGAAGAAATAATTGGCAAGAGAATCTTTGCAAATACATTTTGCTATAGTTGCCCAGCACTATTAAATAAAAGGACTGGAAAAATTAACCACTCTGATTATCTGACAAGCATGTGAAACTACCCATAGTCAGCAATATTTAAGCTTAGAATTTGTTAGTCATAGCAGCATCATTAAAGGGAAAAAAATTAGAATACCATAATGAAAAGCCAAAAATAACTGCAGAAAAAATCCCTAATACTCCATCATCTCTCCCAGGCCTCGTTGCCCCTTTCCACCTGGTATTAATCTAATTTTTATTTTATTTTAAATAATCTTTGGTACACCATTGGCTTTATGACCTTGTAGTGCAAGTTCTCCTTTCTACATTGGCAGCCTCTTTGAAGCAGGCATACAGCTCAGAAGGGAATAAAGTATTTTTTTCTTTTTTTAAAATCACAGCTAAGTTTAAATGTCTTTAAATATTGGCTTCAATAACCTAATGAAGTCTTAATATGCTTTGGAGCAGCTCTATTCCCTCCTGACCCTCATGTCAGCTTTAAGGGCGATGCTGCTGACTCAGAGATGGAAACGTACAAATTAACAAGGGAAATATTGAAATGAATTGCTCCCCCCAGTTCCACACTCAGCAGACTGGATTGCATTGCAGCGAGCCTGCTCTCACTGAAGCCAAAGGCAAAACTCCTATCGACTTGTATGGGAACAGAACCATGCCCAGAAAGAAACAAGATCTCACATCCAGTGACTAAATTTTCCTGTAAGGCTTGCTTCCCAACTGGTTTCTTTTGCTGATGGTGGTTTAGGAAGGAGTATGAGATGCTGTCACTCAGATATAGCTCATCTGAAATTAAAACCATATTGCTACATTAGCACAGTCGAAAGCTAAAAATCAGCAGAGAAATTTATTTTTCGTAGATTCTAATGCCGGAAGGAATGACTGTGATCATTTAGTCTGACCTTCAGTATAACCCAGGCCCTAGGACTTCCCTGCATTAATTCCTGCTTGTTTAAAAGATAATCAAAATGCAATTTTCTGAGAACAATTAGGCGCTTAAAATTTTCTTGTATTAATTCTGCGATGAGATATTTTAACCTTCTACCTAATAAAATACTAGGTGCCAAATCCATCCTGGACCCAGAGACCACAGTGCAGCTGTTGCAGCTCCCTGATTTGGAGGCTGAGTCTCCACTGCTCCAGCCCCAGCACCGATTAGAACAGCCTGAAGGCTGCTGTAAAATATACCGACAGGCTATGGTCTCCAAAGGGCCACCTGACTTCTGTAACACTCCAGCTACACCCGCTACCTATGCTAACATGCCCCTGTGCTGGCGTCTGCAGGCACAGGAGCTGGCTACTGGGGCCATATGCCCACTTGGGTCTCCCCCACATCAGGAGAATTTCCAGCTGGGGAGACCTGGTAGCTCTCAACTGGACCTAGATTAAATTAATAGAATGGATTTCACATCTTGTCACTTAGAACACCACTAGAAAATTAACTTGACGACACAGGGCAAAGGGGTGGGTTTACAAAGAGATTCTTTTTTTAAACTGGAATTTACAAAACGTGCTATGTACTTCTGCTCCACCTACTCTTTGCTTCTCTCACCCATTCATCTACCCTCCACTGATATTTTGTCTATCTGACTGCTTATACCACACCCATCACTGGCATCTGAGCTTTTATGAAATCCGTACCTGTTTACTAATGTGAGCTCTGAGCGCAAGATCCTTGTATCTCTATCTTTTTCTTATTCTGTAGAGATTTTTTTGGCATATATTTTGGTTACTGAGGAGAGGTTGAGTTGAAGAAGTGGGTTTCCATTTTCTTCTGAAGGCTTTCAGATCTGTGTCCATTTGAATCTAAACCAAGAGCTCTTTAGACGAGGAACCATGTCCTTTTGTCAACAAAGCACAAAGCACCTTTTTGTGCTGTATCAACTGCAGTAATAGTAAGGACAGTCGATTAATTGCAGTTAACTCATGCAATTAACTCAAAAAAATTAATCGCGATTAATCGCACTGTTAAAAATAGAATACCAATTAAAATTTATTAAATATTTTTGGATGTTTTTCTACATTTTCAAATATATTGATTTCTATTACAACATAGAATACAAAGTGTACAGTGCTTGCTTGATATGATTATTTTTTATTACAAATATTTGCACTGTAAAAATAACAAAAGAAATAATATTTTTAAATTCACTTCATACAAGTATGGTAGTGCAATCTCTTTTTATCGTGAAAGTAGAACTTACAAATGTAGATTTTTTTTGTTACATAAATGCATTCAAAAACAAAACAATGTAAAACAGTAGAGCCTACAAGTCCATGACATTCTACTTCTTGTTCAGCCAATCGCTAAGAAAACAACTTTGTTCAAATTTACGGGAGACAATGCTGCCTGCTTCTTATTTACAATGTCACCTGAAAGTGAGAACAGGCGTTCACATAGCACTTTTGTAGCCAGGCATTCGCATGTACAGTTTTGCAAGGTATTTACTTGCCAGATATGCTAAACATTTCTATGCCCCTTCATGCTTTGGCCACCATTTCAGAGGACATGCTTCCATACTTATGATGCTCATTAAAAAAATATTGCATTAATTAAATTTGTGACTCTACTCCTTGGGGGTAGAATTGTATGTCTCCTGCTTTGTGTTTTACCTTCATCCTGCCATATATTTCATGTGATAGCAGTCTTGGATGATGACCCAGCACATATTGGTTTTAAGAACTTTCACAGCAGATTTGAGAAAACGCAAAGAAGGTATCAATGTGAGATTTCTAAAAATAGGTACAGTGCTTGACCCAAGGTTTGAGAATCTGAAATGCTATCCAAAATCTGATCAGGAGGGAGCATGCTTTCAGAGCAGCACTCTGATGCAGAAACTACAGAACCCAAAGAAAAAAGAAAATCAACCTTCTGCTGGTGGCGTCTGACTCAGATGATGAAAATGAACATGCGTTGGTCCACTCTGCTTTGGATCGTTATCGAGCAGAACCCATCATCAGCATGGATGCATGTCCTCTCAAATGGTGGTTGAAGCATCAAGGGACAAATGAATCTTTAGCGTGTCTGGCACATAAATATCTTGCAACGCCGGCTACAACAGTGCCATGCGAACACCTGATCTCACTTTTAGGTGACATTGTAATCAAGAAGCAGGCAGCATTATCTTCTGCAAATTGTAACCAAACTTGTTTGTCTGAGCGATTGACTGAAGTAAGAGTGAGTGGACTTTTAGCCTCTAAAGTTTTGCATTGTTTTATTCTTGAATGAAGGGTTTTTTATATAATTCTATATTTGTAAGTTCAACTTTCATGTTAAAGAGATTGGAGTACAAATGCTTGTTTTAGGTGAATTGAAGAATACTATTTCTTTTGTTTTTTACAGTGCAAATATTTGTAAAAAAAATAAATATAAAGAGAGCACTGTACACTTTGTATCCTGTGTTGTAACTGAAATCAATATATTTGAATATGTAGAAAACATCCAAAAATATTTAAATAAATGGTATTCTATTATTGTTTAACAGCGCGATTAATTGTGATTAATTTTTTTAATCTCTTGACAGCCCAAGTAATAGTGGGTCTACACAGTAGTTCTTGTTATCACTCTGAATCTCTTGAGAGTTCAGTGGTAATGGAAATTATATCATCAGGAAATCAGTTAAAAAAACAATGCAGTGATGTTGTATGTTAACTGCTGTGTCTGCCTTTTGGGAGACTCCACACATATCTGCATTAACATTAATGAGCATAAAGGTGTAATATAGCAGCAGAATTGTTCTCCACGTGAAGAAAATAAAATGATTGAATAGAGTTACTGTTTTAACCTGTGACAGAGTGCTGGCCGTAGCACTCTGCTCACTGAGGTTCCTGGAGCACAGAGCGGTCTGTGGGTTGAACTGGAAGCAATTAAGCAGTTTCTGTTGGGGGGTGATTGCTGATGGTTGGTTGGTCATTGCTGGGCTAATGAGACAACTGGCTCAGTACCTGGGAGGAACAGGAAACAGCGGAGCTCAGAGTGGTGAGAGGAGGGAGGAGAGAAGCCTGTGTGTAAGGGCTGGTGTACACCGAACACTTACATTGGCATAGCCAGGTCTCTCCCGCGTGTGAAAAATCCACACCCTGGAGAGATGTTGCTGGGCCGGCCTAACCCCTGGTGTTGACAGCGCTAGGTCGCTGGAAGAATTCTTCTGTCAGCCTAGCTACTGCTTCCTGGGGATGTAGATTAACTACACCGATGGGAGAACCCCTGTCACTGCTGTGAGTAGCTATGCTGAAGTGCTGCAGCGCTTTAAGTGTGGACATACCCTAAGTCTTCTCCTGCTGTACACATGTGTCGTGTCATGTTCTGTTTTGCTTGGGAACTAAAGAATTAATGTACAGATGGTGAAAGAGAAACAGCCTGGGTGTGTGTGTCACTGAGAGACCATGAAAACAGGCTAGACCGCGCTGCCCCCTGGCTAGCTGAAGAAGCAGCACCCTGTGGTGCCATCTTTTCTTTGTCATGGATAAGAACTGTGTACCGTGAACGCTCCCGATACAGTAGGTAGGTTTCTAAGAAACAGGTACTATTACAATCATAGGATTTGTAATTCCTTTGCCTGACTTTGTGAAACAATATTAACTTCTCAGGCTACTGCCTAAAATAAAACATGTCATGGTTGGTTTATAGCCTTTGGTCAAATACTCGCATTGAGTTTGATCCATCTGCTAGATTGTACAAAGTTGTGGGAAAGATTAATTGGCATGGAAGTTGTATCTTGTCAAGATCTTTCCCCGTCTAACTAACTGTCAAATAGATAATTACACTGATTAAAATTGCCAAAGAAAAGGAATACTAACCAGATGTATGATTAAATCAATTGTACTGTTATAACAATTAAAAGCTTCAGTTGAGGTACTTCTTAAGGAAAGGCTGAATTTATTATCTAGGATAAAGAGGGGATGCAACAATTACATTGCACACGATATTTTACAGGAATCAACTGATCTTTTTTGGAAATGTAATAATTATCCTGAAAAGTTTGTTTTTCTATAAGTTTCTTCTAGTTTCTATCGAAATGGAAAGGTTTAACTAGAAGCATGCCAGATTTCTGTCATATTGGTTCCTACAGGTGTGACGCATCAATCCAAGTTGTCTCAGCGTTGAAGACTGTGGCACAGACAGTTATACCCAACGGCATCATGTTAGCTACCTAAGTCAGATTTATTGACTGATTCAGTATTTATCTATTAAGATTATAAAAAGAAACAAGAATAGGCCCTGTGTAGTTTAAGTGAAACATCTTTAAATAGCACATATAAATTCCTTGGCTGACAGCTGAATATGAAACTTTGGAATTGCCCTACTGGGTTCATCTAATCAGGTATCAGTGGCCACAACCAGATCCTCCAGAGGAGGGTATAAGAACCTTTCGGTAGGCCAGTGTAGGGTAAAATATTCCCCAAATAGTTCTCATTCTGGTCTCTAACAGAGATTGGCTCAAGCCCTGAAGCACACGATTTCATATCCTTGCCCAGTTAAATTTATACTACAATAGTAGTTTTTATGAGATACAGATTATTCTGTAGACTAGGGGTTCCCTACCTTTTTCTTTCTGAGGCCCTCCCAACATGCTATAAAAACTCCACGGCCCACCTGTACCACAACAATTGTTTTTCTCCATATAAAAGCTATGGCTGGCATTAAGGGGTAGGAAGCAAGGCAGTTGCCCCTGGGGCTCACACCACAAGGGGCACCATGAAACTAAATTGCTCAGGCTTCAGCCCAAGGTGCTGAAGCTCAGGGCTGCAGTCCTGCATGGTGGGGCTTCAGCTTTCTGCCCTGGGCCCTAGTGAGTCTAATGCCAGCCATGCTTGGCGGACCCCCAGAAACCAGCTTGCGGCCCTCCAGGAGGCCACAGCCTTCTAGGAGGCCCTGGACCGCTGGTTGAGAACCACTGCTGTAGACTATAATGGCTCCAAATGAGCCTCTGTGGTGATGGACTGAGTCATGGAATTCCAAGTTAATTTTAAACCGTTCATCTTGGGAGTTTAATTTTAGCAGTTATAGGTTCTAGGGAAATAGATTGTACAAGAGCAGGAGTTGTGAGTTCAAGAGCAAGGAGAGAGAGTAACATGCAGTCAGTAAGGGCCAGATCCACACAGGTATTCTGGCACCTAAGTCCACTGTTGAGCTGCCCCTGACATTCTCAAAACTACCACTCTGCTGCCACCTAACCTGGTAGGCATCTACGTTTCTGCCGATAGGTAGCTTTGTAAATGCCTAAGTGCTGACATCACCCCACAACTTAGAATCTGCTCAGAGCCCTCGCTGAAGCAGGAAACTAGGCATTCTCCTGCCCATCTCACCAGCGGGGTCCCATGCTCCCGGTGTGTTGTGAGCATCCTAAGACCTGATATTTGTCACAACAGCCAACCAGGGATGAACAATCTGAGAGTGGGTGTGACCTGACCTAGCTGTTCGGGCACTTAGCTGGGATGTGGGAACCCAAGTTCAGATCGCTGTTCTATCTGATTTGGAACAAAGACTTGAACCCAGGTCATCCACAGCCCAGATGAGTGTCCTGCTGGCAGACTACTTGCAGCTCCCTGCTTCGGTGTCTGGCTTCTGAGTAAGCCTTCCTTAGGCACTTACCTCTTCCTGTACAATGCCTGGGGAACCTGGATGCCTACCTTGGGGCTGAGGATTCAATCAGGTGGCAGGGCACCTAGGGCTTAGGTGCTGAAATCCCTAAATACTTTTGTTGATCTGGCCCTGGGAGCCAGCTCCTTCCTCAGTTAAATCAATCTGAGTTTGCTTTTGACTTCAATGTGAGAAGAAGCCACCTTACACCTTACAACCACTGGTGATAACAAGGCTCAGTGACAGGAGTCAGTAGCTCCACCAATGGAGGAAATCAATATTGACAAGTATGACAGCTATTAATGAATTATACCTCTTAGTTACACTCCCTGCAGGAGCAGGAGGGCCTGGAGACCTATGTTTTAGAATTAGAGCAGTTAATCTGGACTGTGATACCCAATCTACTTCAGTGTGAGCATCATCTTTATTTTTGTGCATGTCACAGGATGGCTGGCTCTTTAAGGGGAGTTGGTTCCAGTCTGACCTGGGACGTAGTTGATCCATCACATCTGGGACTGATCAGATGGAGATTAGGGGATTATAAAAGACAGCCAGTGGCTCAGTTATGGGTAGAGAACTGCAGGGAAATTGAGCAACAGAAAGCAGGTGATACAAGTGGCTGAGTGGGAATGTAGGGGCTAAATAGACCCCTGCAGAAGACTGTGGGTTTGTGGGGGAAAAGATGACTCATGTGCTGAATTTGTGTTATTTGGAGAAAATGAAGTTGAAGCCCTGAGGAAAAAGGGCCTGACCAAGACTCTGGGGGTGGTGTGTAGCTTTCCTTGGGTAGAGAGACAGACTGCAATGTACTAAGCAGATGTAAATCTGGTCTTACAGTGAGCATCTATTTTCAACTTTAACATAACTGAACTAAAATCTCAGTCTGCTGGGTGCCAGAAAGGCCAGACAACACAAGTGTTGTAAGAATCGGATAGTTACCTGCTAATTGCACAACCTTCAATTCTGCAAATGCTTACGCATGAATTTAACGCTACTGATGTGAGTAGTTCCATTGATTTCAGTGATACTACTTCTGGTAGTAAAGTTTAGCATGTGCTTAAGTGTTTCCAGGATTGGGGCCATATTTATTAGTTAACCTACTGTGGTCTTATAGTTTAGATAAGATACAGGAAATGAAGATAAATTGACTCTATAATAATCCCTCTCTCTTCAAGGATTGTGTTGATCACAAAAACTAAATGCTCCAAAAACTCATTTAAATATTTACCTACAAAATCCTTGATTCACCATCAATGCAATTCAGTTGAGCCCCAATCTTTCTGTGTTTCCATGGCCCATCTTTAAAATGGGGATAACATTGCTGTACCTCACAGATGTGTGGTGAGGAGAAATTCATAAATACTTGGGAGGTACTAATGTCCAGAGTCTCAAAAATATTTAGGTGCTTAACTTCCATCTAAATCAATGGGAGTGAGGCACCTAAATCTCCTTGAGGCTCTAGGCCATTACTGTGGTAATGGAGTGGACTCATAGAAGTACCTAGATAAAAGGGAGAAGTGCAGTAGCAGCAACTTCACGGTGTTCTTCACTTTGGATATGTGCACAACTTGATGGCTGAGTCAAAAGTAATTGGTTTATTAATTCTTATTGAGCTATTTCTTGTGATCATCTTGGAAGGGTATGCTTTAAAGAGAGATTTGTTTATATATATATATATATATATAATGTAGATACTTGACCCTAAAGACCATAATCCCCAAATCCCTCTTTAAATCCTTGTTTTTCTGTGTTCTGCAAACTCTTTGTTTGTACCATGACTGAGCATTGGGATGCTGTATTGTGCTGAGTTGTATCTACCAATGATTGTTGAACAAAGCTATTAAAAATCCTGTAGCTATTTTTCCCTAGTGACCTGCTTTTATTGGACCCAGTTCACCATCCTCATTCCAGTTTGACACTTATGTAACTCCATCTCTTACAGCCTAATTACTAGTTGTATTCTCTCTCGCCACATTGTGGACAAAATTCACTCCTGTTGGAACCCTACAGCAGGGATGAATGTGACCCAAAATGCACTGTAAGCATGTGTGTGTGTGTATATATGTATAAATTCTGACACAATTATTTTATTTATTCTTTATACAGAAGTTTGCAAGAAACTTTACAACAGTCTCAGACATATTGAAATACAGTTTTATGTTAAATAACTCCTGAATGGTGACTTGCTCTAATACTATTTCAGGATAGACAATCATAAGAACTGAATTCTGTTGGTTTTTATAGCATAATTTGAGAAATACTCGTTCCTAATAAAATAGTAAATGCAACCAGATTATTTCAATGTCTGACAATACACTTAAAACAAACTAGTTATTTTTAGTCCTGTCTACAATAATGGAAATTAAATGTCAACAGGCTGATGAGGCAAAAATTGGCATTCTTCAGTGAAACTGAGATGACCTTTCCTTGCCTAAATTCTTCTTAGTCCTCTTTATTAATCTGACACCTCAACAAAGGTGACCGGCTTCTTTTGCTTCTAGAAAAGTTCAGGTGATCTTTGTCAAACAGGTGACTATCTTCTGTCATTAAAAACTGGCAATCACTGTGGTATGTATTGTTGTGTGTCTTTGTTTCAGGTGTGCTAAGATCACCTTAGAGATACTACATGGCTAAAGTTAATTTTGCTTAAGTAGTCGACTATTTAGAATACTTAAATAACTTCACGCCCTTAGTTTCTGCATGCTAAGATAGTTCACACAGCTGTTTTGATGTATAGTGCAAAGATGAAAACCTAGACATGATTGCAACAACCAGATTAAACTTTTTTCCCCATCTTTAATGTGTTTTATAGAAATGATCTACAACAGCACAAGCTGTCAAACAGAGGGTATCATTTCTGAATGGTATCCAATATTACACATAGTTTAGGGGAAAGTATTCTGTACACTTAATCTTGGTGTATCAAAGCTCATTGAGTTTCAAATAAATGTGCTAAATTACTTTATACATGATCAATAGCTTTTAATTTGAATATTCTTCAGCAATTAAATACCCACTAAAGACATTACTGATCGGCTTTAGCCAGATATTTACACTCAATTATTTCAAAGTCATAATATACTAAGAACACGTGGATGAACCCACTGGTTCCAGTGGGGTTCCATGTGGATGCAGAGGATTTCCTACTTGGAGTTCATTGCAGGGTCAGGGCTTAGGTTTTCAGTTTGGAAGTGTGTCGGGTGGTTGGTTAGTGGAAGAGAAACTTTTCCTGACCAATGTGGCTCAGTGCATCTTTGAAACCGTGATGTTTCAGAAAGATTCCTACACAACTTTTTGCTCCATAAGTTCCAAATGTAACAGATTCCTAAAGTTGCAACTTTCTTGCCTCGCTGGTAACACCCCAAAGGATTACTAAAATTGGAATACTGTAGTTAACGATCATTAGTAATCTCCACAGAGAGGAGAGGCTTGCGTGAGTATAAACAATGAGCTACTCTCTTAGCCCTACATAATCCCTGCAGAATGTTAAATCATAAATTTATATTGGTGGGTCATTGAGGGGAAACAATAGCAATTTGCTTTGCAGAAATGAACATTTTAAACGTAATGTCCCAGTACAGAATTTAGCAGATACTTCGATGGCACATGCTATTATTGGCATTATCATTTCTTATTTAGGTGATAACAATGTGCTCAATTCTGTACAAGACACAAACTGCAGACAGTCCCTATTCCAGAGAACTGAAGATCTAAAAATGATGGCAGGAGAAGATGGAAGGATTAACTCTGATTGATATGTTTGCGTGTGTGAATGTTTACTTCTTGTGGAGCTAATTAGTCGTAGGGATGGATTTGAATGTTGAATAGGCTGTGGCTTGGCAAATCAAGATGTTGATTGTATTCTTGAAAGGTTCAGGGTTGGGGCTGGGAAAAATAAAAAAGTATGAAGATGGTAATAAGAGAATATGAACATGGCACTGAGAGTGGCATCATTGGTATTTATCATGTACTCTTTTTGTTTCTTATTCATGAAGTGCTACAAGCACTATTCAGTAGGGAAACCATGCCAGTCTTGTAGTAGGTTCCCTGGAGGACTAACCATTAATGGGCACGATCTGGGACAGAAGCAGTCAGTTCAGTAAAGTACAAAAACCCACAAGCAGCTGGTCATTTTAAGTAATTTTTCACATATTAGTTAGGGGATTGCTTCAGATGTATGCAGTAGCATGGAAGAAGCCACAGCCAGGAATGAACAGAGGAAACAGTGTGGTAAATACTGAGGTTGGGTAGAGGAAAAAGATGAGTGTTGAAGTGTAGGTAGGAGATGCTGAGCCGTGCCTTCCAGGTACAGAGAAGTTTGTTGATAAAGGATTGCAATGGCCAGTGTTGGGAAAGGAAAGGAGTTGGCATCTGTATTGGATGGACTGGAGAGAAGAGAGAGTTATGCATGTTTTTAAAAGCCGACTAAACATTGTTTTGTATTGCATGGTATTTGCACTTTCAAAACTGTTACCCAGTCTACGTAATACTTAGAGGATATTTAACATACACAATTAATTCAGTATTTAGATGCAACAGTTGAATTTCAGTTGTACACTCTGTTTTGTAAGCTCTTTAGAGCAGGGACTGTCTCTTTGTTATGTGATTGTACAGTGTCTAGTACAATGGACCCTGGGTTGTAGGTACTACCATAATACATGTAATAAAAATGGATACATTCATAGATTCAGTGGCCAGAAGGGATCATTGTGAACATTTAGTCTCACCTCCTGTATAACAAGGGCCATTGAACTTCCCCAAAATAATTCCTAGAGCATATTTTTTAGAAAAATATCCAATCTTGATTTTAAAAATTGTCAGTAATGGAGAATCTACGATGACCCTTAGTAAATGGTTTCAATTTTTAATTACCCTCACTGTTAAAAAATCTACAACTTATTTCCAGTCTGAATTTGCCTAGCTTCAACTGCCAGCCATTGGATCATGTTATACCTTCCTCTGCTAGATTGAAGAGTGCATTATTAAATATTTATTCCCTGGGTAGGTACTTATAGACCTGCAATCAAGTCACTCTTATCTGCTACCCTTCCAGGGATATGAAGGTAGAGTCATTGGCATTATAACTATAACTACATGCAACCTTGACTGCTACAGGTAAGCCTTGTTGCTAAAGCCTTATCCAGTTTGTAAAGGAATGCTTTTTGTTTTGGTCATTTATGAATTTTAGGATAATCCTGACGTGATTCTGTTGAACAATGTAGAACGCTATCTTTCTCCACCCACCACAAATCTATTTTACTTAATATATTTATGAGCAAGTAATAATTAATGAGTAATTTCTTCAGTGTACAGTAGGGAGTCATTAGGCCACTTATTCAAGGTTCATTCGGAAGTTTTTCATGTTCTTTTTTGTGTCTTTGAAAGAGCTTGTCCCAGATTCACAGGATCAGTGCTATGGCCCCAACTTTGGAATGGTCTCTAGGAGGGACCCCTTCAATGTGCCAGACTCTCTGGGGGTCTTGCTCTGCCTCCAGGATAAGCCAGCTGGCTTCACCACCTCCTTAGACTGGACCTCTGGCCTTGCAGTGCTCCTGCTTCACACCATTAGCTCTGTTCAGTGAGTCCAACTGAGACAGGCCCCAATGGAGACTCGTACACTTTTTACTGATCAGTGCATCTCTCCAAGCCTTTGCAGTGACACTCTCAAAGTGTTGTCAAAATGGCAGGGTTTATTAGTCATCTGGAACACAGCATAGCAAGTCTTTAGGTTAGCACAGAAGACCAAAAGTTAAAGCATAGTCCATTCTGGTTAGCTCAGAGCCTAGCCAAGCTGTAGTGAACCCCATTGTTCAAGCTCCGTGTCTCTGTCCATGTGACCTCCTTCATCAGACTCCCAGGTGAGTCCTGAATGCTTTGTGCAGCCCACACACCCGTAGCTCCCACCTCCCAGTTCTTTATTCTCCAGATCAGGAACTACTGCTCAGCTTCCTGCAGAGTGGTAGAGCAATTTATGGTTGTTGGTTGCTACATGTCAAAGTCCCAGTGATTGGCTTCGCCATCGTCTTCATGGGTTCTTCACTGATATAGGGTTAGCCTCAACCAATCCCTTTTTAATGACCTGCTTAGTCCCTGAGAGTTAGGTACCATTCACACCTGTGACTTAGTCTGCCCAGAGGTAACAATGCAGCACATAAGGGAAACTGAGGCACATATGGGCTTCAGAATTCCCACTTTGTCACAGAGCTTGATTGCATTTTATCCAAAGATGCAGAGTAAAAACTTCAGTGACAATGTTCATACGTGCTTTCTAAGCAACCTTAATAAAAGCCAAAATTTTCCTTTCAGAGGCACTTGGCTGATCTCAGCTCTGGTATTATGCTTTCCCTACTTGTACAGAAATGCCACTGACATCAACTGGAGATTTACCCATGTATGGGGAGCAAAGTATATCAGAGTCAAAACCTGTCATGCATGTGTAAGAGGAGAATTTTGCCTACGGCATCTGGCATTATCATGGTAGGCTTAAGATAAAAGTTGTTTTTGTTTTGGGAGTGCAGCTGTGGGAATACCTGGCCTAGGGCTCAAATACTAGCAGGGACTTCCAATATCATCGTTCAATGGTATAAAGTTTCAGCCACAGAGCCTCTGCACTTGTAAGATTTCTTTAGTGCAGACACAATTGAAACAGCCTCTAACTGTGTGTGAATTTTCTTTTGGGGGTGGGGGAGGGTATGAATTGAAGATGCAAAAGCTATAGGATGTTTCTCCTCACTTTATATTCTATGGAAGATTAATACCAGCACTATATGGGGAAGCATTGTAAGCATCCCTTCTTAAAATTCTTCTATGCCGTGATGCCTACAGAAAGCTTGACAGCAGTTAAGCTTAAGCAGCTGGTGTGCTAAGACCACTGCCAATCATGCTGAACAATACTATCTCACTCTTTACTTGTGCTCCCCCATTTTATACTTAGATTGTGAAGTCTTTGGGGCAGGGATCATACTTTTGTTTCTGTATTTGTACAGAACCTAGTATAATGGGTCCTGGTCCATGGCTGGAGCTCCTGAGCAATATCCCAGTACAAATGTCAGGGAAGTTTATAACACTTTCCACCGATTGTTGTTTATGGTTTTCATTATGCACACATACATCATCTCATTGACATCCATGGGATTACTCCCATTCTTAAAACTGAGCATATGTTAAGCTAAATATGAGTCAACAGTGTAACACTGTTGCAAAAAAAAAAAAAGGTGAACATCATTCTGTGATGTATTAGCAGGAGTGTTGTAAGCAAGACACCAGAAGTAATTCTTCCACTCTACTCTATGCTGATTAGGCCTCAACTGGAGTATTGTGTCCAGTTCTGGGTGCCACATTTCAAGAAAGATGTGGACAAATTGGAAAAAATCCAGAGAAGAGCAACAAAAATGATCAAAGGTCTAGAAAACAGGGAAGATTGAAAAAAATTGGGTTTGCTTAGTCTGGAGAAGAGAAGACTCAGAGGGTACATGATAACAGTTTTCAAGTACATAAAAGGTCGTTATAAGGAGGAGGGAGACTTTTTTTTCTCCCTAACCTCTGAGGATAGCACAAGAAGCAATGGGCTTAAATTGCAGCAAGGGAGGTTTAGGTTGGACGTTAGGAAAAACATCCTAACTGTCATGGTAGTTAAGCATCAGAATAAATTGCCTAGGCAGGTTGTGGAATCTCCATCACTGGAGATTTTTAAGAGCTGGTTAGACAAACACCTGTCAGGGATGGTCTAGATAATACTTAGTCCTGCCGTGAGTGCATGGGACTGAACTGGATGACCTCTCGCGGTCCCTTCCAATCCTATGTTTCTATGTATATATGTTTGCAGTATCAGGGCCTAAATTTGTAGAAGTGACACTCGCATGATTTTGTTCACTGCTCTTCTTCTTATGTAACATCTCCGTTACTAGAGGTTTACAAGCATGGTAGCCCATTTTGTACAGTCCTTGGCTAATCTCTCTGGATTAATAGTCCTTTTGCTCCCCCCAGGATAACACATTCAGCTTCTTTTTGTCATTTTCTTCTGCCATCAACTTTCATTTCCAGTTCCCATAAATGTGCATTGCCTGCTGAGCATCTTAAAATGTGCCCTGCAAATCTCATTAATCTATTCATAAGATCTGTAATGCTAGCTGAGTTCCAGTAACCTCCAATACTCTTTCATTGGTTACACAGTCTATCAATAATATTTTCAGAGATCTCCTCTATTATAATTCAAAGGATTGTAGTTTCTTTATTATCTATTTTTTGAATGTCCATGTTTTACAGCCATGACTTAACACAGATCAAATGTAAGTTTTTAAGAATCAGAATTTAGCTTTCAGATTTATGTCCCTTTTTATCAGATGTTTATTCTTCCTGAACGGCTCTTACAATCTTGCTGTTCTGGTGCTGACTTCAGTATCTGATCTTCCATCTTCTGAAACAATGTTTCTCTTTGCTGTACAACTGTGGTGTTCACTAGAATCTTGCATGTTTTCTGAGGACCCTAGCATTCCACTCTGGTTTTTGTGTTGTCTAGAGATGAATGGACCATATTCTTGCCATATTTATATATAACTTCCACTAACTTTATTAGACCTTCTTCTGAATCGGCCAACAGCACTGTCATATTCATAGAGAGTGTTATTCACCCATTTTCCATTCATCTTAATACCTTCTTTTGTTTTTTGAATTAAATTAGTTGAACAATTGCTGTAAATGTTGATTAAATCCAGTGAAACTATACAACCTTGTCTCACTCCTCTCTTGATCTCTTTTAGACTTTCATGTTCATCTCCCATTATAATTTTCTTCTGATTCCAGTACAATTGTTTTACTACTCAAGTTCATGTTTATCAGTCCTCGTAGATCTTAATATTTTGAGCAATTTGTAGTGGTAGATTCTGTCAAATGCTTTTTGGAAGTCACTGAAACCAAATATATTATTTTCCCCATTTCCAATGTGAGCTTCAAATTCATAATGGTGTTCATAATGGCCCTTTCCATATTTGAAGCTGTTAAAATATTGTTCATTTATTTCCTTATCAATCAATCTTTCTTTGTATTCCATCTTGAACAACTTGAAAAAGTATCTTAGAGGCATATGGTACTAGCCTGATCTGTAGTCTTTACAGTCTATAGCATTGTTCTTTTTTGGGGATTTGGATACACAGTGGGATTATAAAATCTGGTAATTCACCTGTCTCAACCATTCTTCATTACTGCTTGATGGGGTTTTCGAGCCTTCATCCCTTATGCTTTTAAACAATTCAGCCATCACAACCTTGTACTTTTCCATTCAGAAGTCTTCTTATTGCAGCCATACTTTCTTCATTTGTCATTGGAGGGCTTACTTGGTTGATTTCTAGTTGAGGTTTTTCAGGATTATCACCACCATACAATTCCTTGATATCTTGCCGCCAACTCTTGTTCTTTAGGGTCAATCAAATATTGTAATTTTGATCCTTTAATCCCATGCTCTGGGTGTCCCTAAGCCTCTGACCACCAGAGGATGACAGGGGATAGATCACTTGATAAATGCCCTGTTGTTTGTTCCCTCTGAAGCATCTCGCATTGGCCACTGTTGGAAGACAGGATACTGGGCTAGATGAACCATTGGTTTGACCCCAATATGGCCATACTTATATTCTTATATTGATCATATTTAGGGCTCCAGTCTGTCATGGAGGTTACGGAAATCATGGATTCCGTGACTTTCTGCAACCTCTGTGGCTTCTGCAGTGGCCAGCATAGCTGACCCCAGGGCTGCCCAAACAACTGGCCCCAGGGCCAGCCACACCAGCCACTTGGGCGGCTCCACATCCAACTGCACTGGCCGCTGCTGGAAGGGCCCTGGGGCCAGCCGCACCAGCTGCTGCTTGGGCAGCCCCAGGCAGCTGGCCACTGGGACTGCCCGAGCCGCTGCTGGTGTGGCTGGCCTTGGGGACTGCCCGAGCTGCTACTGGTGTGGCTGGCCTTGGGGACTGCCCGAGCCGCTGCTGGTGTGGCTGGCCTTGGGGACTGCCCGAGCTGCTACTGGTGTGGCTGGCCCTGCGATCCACCTGAGCAGCAGCCCCTGGAGCAGCAGTGGGTCGGTGGCCCCAGAGGTGGCTGGAGCAGCTGCTGCTCAGCGGCCCCTGGCAGCTCGTGCTGCTGGCCCCAGGCCTCCCCCCCACAAGCAGCAGCATCCCCCGGGGCCCCACCAGAGCAGTGCCCCCCCCAGTTAAGATTTAGTCAGGGGTATTTATAGTACAAGTCAAGGAAAGATCATGGGCTATGAATTTTTATTTATTGCCCGTGACCTGTCCATGACTTGTACTAAAAATACCCATGACTAAATTGTAGCCTTAATCATATTTCTTCTGCAATTAATGGCTCTTATCTTTTGATACATGTCATTTTGGTCTCTTTATCCAGTTGTTCAGTTTGTTTGCATTCCTCTTTCAGGCTTTGCTAGTGTAAATTTTTAGATCAAGATTGGACATTTTTCTAAAAGATCTGCTCCAGGAATTATTTTGGGGAAGTTCTAAGGCCTATGCTATACAGGAGGACCAACGAGATGATTACAAACTGTCCTTCAGGCCTTAGAATCTATGAATGAGTTCAGATACTCCACAGCTACTTGTAACTATGCACTGTGTGGTTTTAAAATATAATTCAGTCCCCATGTCTCTGTAAACAGCTTAACGCCTTCTTCCAAGCATTTCAGAACTTGTTTTGCCTAATTTCAAACCCACTCAGATATTGTGGGTTTCAAAGTTCAGCTCAGGCTACAACATTATTAGGTTCGTGTTTCATTTGGAGACTGTGGTAAAGGGGCAGAGAGGAAAAATCCAATGAAAATATAAAGTGAACAAGGGAGCATGCAGTTTTTCCCTCTGGAGGAAAAAAAATAGGGATTGTGGGGAATAAAGGAGCAGGGCTGGAAGTGAGTGAAATTCATATGAAAAAAGATACTGTCTAATGTATAGGCCAGTCACTTGTGCTGACCTAACTTGTGTATGGGGAGTGGAATTCTTGTACCCTAAGTATATAGTATGGATTTCCATTTAGCTAGAAACATAAGACTATGAATCACCCCAGGAAGAGTAAAAAGTTTAAATTACAGGGGGAGAAAAGAGTTTGTTTTAAGTCGTTGATTAGTTCTGAGAACGCTGTGAATCCCAGAACATCATCTAAGATATTTCACACCCTCCACTCAGGTTTTCCCATCTTACCTAAAATCCTTCAGCTGTAACAAACCATCTTTATTCATCCTAAGCAGTATTTCCATTGAAGCATCATTGAACCCACTTCAAACACGATTTAAATCCCTCCCACGTGTATTCAGTAGCGTGTATCCTTTCAGTGTACAACCTTTTGCTTTTTCGAAGTATCTTTAGCCATAGTTTGTAGCTTGTCACTGGTAGGATATAGTTCAGCTAAATCCTGGGGGCAGGCTGGGAATGGCAGTGGACAGTGGAGGCAGGAAAACTCCCCTTTCCCAATCTCTGCTTTAATCTGAACACCTGCATCCTTTGCACTGCTCTGTGGTAGTCCAGATTCACTGCAAAAGGGGAACATGGAAGCTCTTGAAACAAGGGTTGGAAAACACATGTTCGTGCACTCAACTCTTCTCTCCAAGCAATTCCATCCTCTGGGCTTAAATATGTCATGTCTTCTGTGTCTGTTTTGTAAACTGTAAGCTTTTGGAGGCAGGGGCAGTCACCATTTTGTGTCAATACATGTTGCCCAGACACCACTGCACCATCAGTGGGAGAAGTGGGTACTACCTGTAGATTATGATTTCTGTATTCAGAGCTGATGCTGATTGGAATCTTGGGCACAGAGTGTACATCAATCAACCTTGTCAACACCTATGGTGAGGTTTTGCGTTCAGTGAATTTGGAGACATTTCATTGACTTGTAATAGAGCAGAACCCAGCTCCCTATATATTAACCCTGAATCTAGGAGCCAGTACGTGGCAGTGAGTGCTCCTCCTGGCTGCCAGAGTGATTGATCCCCTACTTCCTTTAAACTGCAGCTGTTGAGATCACTGCTAGTTTTTGTCCAGGCTTCTTTATCAGGCAGGTCCTTTTTCTAGCACCTGGACCTGGCAATAGGTTTCATGAATCAACACTCAAGAGCTATGTTAGAGCCATTAGCCATACCAGCACTTACAACTGAAAATGTGACACACTCGAAGCAGAGTTCTTGCCTTCCTCTTTCCTCAATATTAAAGTAACCCTCTACCCCAGTTTCCTTGGTAGTTTGTACAGAAGGCAACTGGGGAAGCAATATAAATATCTTTTATTTATTGATTGGAAATCCGTGTTTTACAGCAGCTAGCTTGAACAACTGCCTAGAACTGGCACTGAATCACCTTGGAAACCTAACAGTGCTCTACTCTAAAGTGGCCAGTAGATGTCAAAGTAATCTCCCATTTGAACATTACAGTATGTTACGTATGGGAACCTGGTGATCTTTTGTCTCCTGCATAACCTGCAAGGAGTCTTGTATCCAAGAATACCTTGTTTCCCTCTTCCCAAGAACAAAACCCATGCTAATACGGCCTGTCAAGCTTGGCCGTGGCAGCAAGAGACCATATTAAAGTTATTGTCCCACTTCTGATGTTGATTGCCGTGTTATATATTATGAAACCAGTAGCGACTGTAAGTGAACCCAGACCCAGAGACTGCAGAAAGCCTGTGCTCATACTTGTAAAAGTGTTCATTTACAGCAGAATTTTTTTAACTAACCTATTTCTTTCTCTTGCACTTGCTTCCCTCCTTTTCCCTGTCCCTCCACCACAAATTTGACCTAACCAAACTCTCCTGCCCTGCTTTCATGGACTTCAGTGGCCTTTGGGTCAGGCCTCAAAAGACATTTCTGCCTCAGAGTCACACAGATGTCTTCTGTTGGCTTCAAGGGTCAGTCTCTGGCCTTTTGGCTTTAACTGCTTAACATAGATTCCCCTCCATTCAGTCTGGGACTGCACATTTGTATATGGGAGCTGCATGGATAAGTAGTTAGGACAAAAGACTGAGATCCACAGTAGGAAGACTATCCTCTAATGCTTTTTTCTGCTGTTGACTCCTTGTGATACCTTGGGTAACTCTCCCTGTACCTTGGATAATCCAGTTAGAAAACTGAAAACCAATTATTGCATGTAAGCTGGTTTTTCACAGCTCAATAAGTCACAAGTTAACATTGTCTAATACTGTTCAACTTTCATAGCCTGGACTGCAATGCACAACTTTGGATACATAGTTCTCAGATCCCCATATAACTGCTGTGGATTTATATGTAGATTTTCTGCTATGCCAGCAGATATGCTTTGGTATTGGGAAAAGAAAATATTATCTGGATCCATACATCTAGCTCTTATAATCCAGCCTTTTCATTTCAATTGTTAAAGTGCAATGTTGGTAGGGCAGAAGAAAAAAATGAATGAAGAATAGACCTATTATTCTGGGAATGGAGTTTTGCTTTGTTTGCCCCATTCCTTGAAATGCTGCATGCTGTTTTGTAGATTGAGGATCTGATTTTTGTAAAGTGCTAAGGACCTGCACCTGTTATCGATTACAGCTCCCCTTGGGCTTGGTCAGTTTGTGCATCTCCCTTTGGCTTCAATGGGAGTTCCATGCACAGAACTGCATGGTGGTTCAGGTTTCTGCAAATCACCCCCTACAGCCATCATCATGGGGTGGACTGGGTTATTACTGAGTATTCGAGAATGGAGTCATGCTCCCCCTTTCCCTACTTCCTGTTTTGTTAGGGAGAGGTGTCCCTCATGCCCTGTTTGATTGTAGGGAGTAGAATAAAGCAGCAAGTTCCTAGCTTGCAGTCCTGTGAGTAGAGTGTTACGTTTGTTGTAGTGAGAAGTTGATTTATATTGCAAACATATATGGAGCTGCAGAGCTGGTTTATGTCATTCTTCTGTCCTTATACTACCAAAGAGACTTTGCCTTGTACCTTGGGAGTATCTTTATTACTCTGTAGGTCCTCTGGATCCAGGAGAGATAGCAGGTGCCGTCTTGGATTATGAATGTGTTGGCGAGTTCTGTATTATATATCTTTACACAGCATCACATGATGGCAGGAATGCAGGATTAGCGCTGCCCCTTGGGATGATTGGATAAATTGCCAAATTCTATTTTGTAGTTTGACTTGCTCTTACTCTTGGTTTGTATGTTTCTGGGTGATTGATGTGTTGGTGGCCCCTAAGTACTTCCTGCTCAAAGGAGGCTGAGGTGACAAATTTGCCTTTACTGATTACAAAATAAAATAAAAATAAGTGTGGGTGGGTGGGGAGCAAACCTTGGAAAGTGAGGTGAGGTGCCTAAGAGAGGAAAACGGGAGGTGTACAAGAAGTTGTTATAAAGCAGGTCTCTAGCTCTGGACACAGTGTCCAGGCTGCAGTTCGGCTTAAACTAAAGCTCTCTAATCAACTGGGTTTCCAGATGGGTTAATAATCTGACTTGGTGATATCTAAACATTTGTTACCTGAGCTTTGTAAGGCAAATGTAACCTATTATAATGGGGTTTGAAATTAAAGTACTATGCTTTGATATGTCATGGACTCCTCACTTCTCTTTGCACTCTCAGATTTGGAATGAGTCTCTGATCCATAATGCCAGCTGACCAGCAACGATAAAAGCAAGTGTTGTCCTAGTTCCCTGGTATTAACTGTAAGTAATAACACTGGCTTTCAGCTTCATTGTAAGCTGAACATTTCGTAAAGTCAGTAGAAAACGTTCAACCACATACTAAAGTAAATGGGCTTCTCTTGTGAAGAAATTAATTGGGTCTTATAAGAAACAGATGCAATTTTCAAACTAACAGGAAGTGTGGGTGGGTGGGTTGCATAGTGGAACTCATTCATTTTGCGAAAGGAAAATTCTCCTCGTCGTGTCCACTGCTTCTTTTAACCCATTTCTGTCCTCAAGATGCCTTCTTTTTCCTCACTAAGATTGCTATATGATTCTTTTCTTATAAAGGGTGCAAACCACCAGCCACGATCATGCTCCATTAAGTCCTTGTGTTAAACAACAAAAAAATACAAAAGATTGTACATTTATAGAGCAGCTTTCATCCAGGAGGATCACAAAGTGCTTTACATACTTCACCCTGCACATTCAAGCACAAGAAGCCCATAACTCAAGTGCAGTGATCAATGGGGAGTAACTGTTCACATTGCACATAGCAATCCTAGGTAACTGGTCAGGAAAGGAAACGAAGCCAAAAAACATAATTATCCAAGTTTAGAATTTGGCCAGAACATGGGTTAATGTGGAATGGGATTTTGAAGGGCCATTAATGGTCAGAACTTCTCTTCATGGCTCGTGTGAACGATGGTACCTCCAGCAGCACCAATCCCTAAAATGCCATCTTGGCTATTTGTTCAGTACTACTCCAGCAAAGTTTGTTTGTTTTTTTTAAAATCCAAAAGAGAAGTGCCAGCAACTCCATCCAAGTGCATTAGGGACTTTGCTAATGCTATTGATTTTACATGGAAGATGCTCAGATCTAGGGTGACACCTAGAACTATACAACCCTAAAAAAAGAGAGTGTTGACTGAACTCGGAAGAGTGCCTGTTAGTTATTAAAAATGTCATTGTCTGGGTAATTTCTTTTCTTGCTCTACATCCACCTATTAACCCAACTTAATGCTGTTTAGCTTAGCTCTTCTGTTTCTCCCAACAGGAATGCTTACAGTGGCACTGCTTCCCCTTGCTTCCTCCCTCCTCCAAGGAGCTCAGGAGCCAGGATCAGTGCAGAGTGGTATAGCCCTTCTAGAGGAGGAGAATACCATCGTTGGGTATATTTTTTTTCTGGTGAAAAAGATACAGTAGGCTCAAGCTGAGCTCCACTCGAGTCCCTTCATGATGATCCTATGGCACAAAAGCTTGGAAGGTAGCCATATCTTCTCTGCTGGGAATATTTATAGCTTGGGGGAGTGTCCTGCTGGAATAGAATTGGTGTAGCCAGCTCCTCCTCTTCTCCACAGCCCCTACGGAAAGGGGGCCTGCCAAAGGTGATTCTGTGAGGGGAGAGGGCAGGCACTTTGGAAGGGAACTAAAGTAAACTGAATTAAGGTCACTAACTCTGAATAAGAGTGTCTACACAAAGGTTCAATGTGGTTTAACTAATCCACTTAGAATTAACAAAGGTGTGAATTTAGATTAACAGTCCTGAGTGTGCCTGTGTAGATAAATCCTAACACAAACATTCTTTTTGTGAATTCATAGATAAGTATGTTCTGGACCTCTTCAACTCAATAAATTAGTGATAAATTTGCTTACCTCTAAAATTATACCTGGTTGGTTGTTTTTCTGCAAGTGCTTAAAGCCCACAGCCACGGTTGGGGCCCTGTTGTGTTAGGTGCTATACATATAGAATAGAGGATATCCCCTACCCTGAGTAGCTTACAACTTAAAAGACAAGACAGGCAAGCAAATAGGGACAAGGAACAAAAAAGTTACTTGCCAAAATTGCCACTGTTAATAGTAATTAGTTCAGAGCTAGTCCACATTCTCAAATCACAAATAGTAATTCAACATTTTAAAGTTACGGTTGACTTGGAAGGCTGCTATGTACTAGGTTTAAATTGACACTATCCAAACACAGTCTTTGTAGGATTTCATTAAACAGTTTTAGTTTAATAAAGTTTATCCCTAGACAGACAATATTTGTCTTGTGTTATAAATGGTTATTTGCCACTCGTTATCTCATTTTGGTAAGACCTTGGCATCTCTTAATTAGTTTTTTAACCTTGCTTGTGGTGGTCGTTTTACTTGTGTTTTAATCATGACCCCAGTCAAGTGGTGATGAATAAGGAGTAGATAACAATGACAAATGAATCTGAGTGTCATGTCAACTAGGGGACTGATCCAGCTCCTACTAAAGTTGGTGAAGACTCCTATTGGCCTCAGTGGGCACTGGAGTGAATCCTAGCAGAGCAGGAGAACAAAGACAAAATGATCAGATATAACTTGCTCTAGAGGCCAAATGAGGAACCAGTCTGTAGAATAAAACCCTTGAATGCAAGACTACAAAGAAGCTCAAACTAGTCTCTGGGGGCCTTCAAGTACTAATGCTGTACTACTATTACTAATCTACATTTAGGCACTGAAGAAATCAGTAGCTAACTCTTGCTTTTTTAGTTTTTTTACATTATTGATCATAGCCAAGGGATAGTGTGTGAAGATCATGGTAGCTCAATGAGAAGAAACTTTTTTCAAAAGTTATGACAGAGGTAATAAAATTACACGTGGACATGATATTCTACAATAGGGTGCATCTAGGAAAGAATAAGAAACAAATAAAGGTTTTTTCTAGAGGCTCTTCATGATCAATATCTAGACATGTATAACAAAAGCTGTGTTTAATTTACACTGTGTATGAGTGTGGTACTATTCTGTATAATGTTCCTTTGTCTACTCAGCACTAGTTTTCATTTTCATTTTGATACTGCTGTTGGGAAGTGCCTCTTCCCAATCACAATGCACCTTATATTCTACAAAGAAAAAAACGGCATAATAGAATAAAGTTTTTTTTTTCTCTCTCTGTATATCAGTTTTCAAAGTTAAGGTATTGAACCAAGCGTTGCTGTGTCACAGGGAATTATGTATTACTCTCCATCTTACTACTGAAACTTAACATTCCCATTCACTGTGCTGTGACCGTATTGCTTTTTCTGGCTCTTAGATGCCAAACCTAGAGTAGCAACACGCCATTCCCCAAAAAAGAAAATACCAGTTATCTCATGTTCTCAGACTCTTGAGTGCAGTGTGACGGTATTAGATATCTACAACCTGGGGTCAAACAAACAATTGCATCCATATGGAGGATGGGTTTCATATTGCATGCAACCTCACCTGTTGGCACTGAATGCTAACTCAGTGCACTTGCTATACCTTCAGAAGTATGAGGAAATTGTGTTTTTTAAAAACATGGGAAAGTAGAAGCTACACAAACGACCTCACCTGACCCACCTGATGAGTACACAGCTCTGCTACACTCATGCTGGTGGCACACACAGCAAAGTCCTTCTGTCAGAGTTCTCCCGGTTTTAACTCTACATCTCTCCCTCTAGCCCCAGAAGAGATGATCTAACGGTGGACTGGTCTTTCTTTCTGTGCAGCATTTCTTAGGTGAGTTGGGAAAGGAGATCCAGGTGACAGTTTTTTCCCATCTTCTTCTCTTGTGATACCCATATAGAGTGTCTTAACTCTACCTCATGTCTAATTTGAATGGGGCAAAGAGAGGATATGTAGTGAAGTGGACTGGCCCTCCCCAGACACAGAGGAAGAAGGTGGCTCCACCCCCTTGTGGGCAGAGACGTACCTGCTGGCCCTGCCCCCGGAAGCCAATGGGCGGGGCCGGAAGTATAAAGGCAGGACCTGGAAGCTCAGTAGGGGCCCAGACACTGGAGGGGACAGACATGTCCCCATAGCACTTGCGCTGGGAGGTGGCAGCAGGCCCGCAGAGTGCTGACGACTGGCCTGGATCCCCTGATCCTGACCTGACCCAGGGCAAGCAGACAACTGGCCTGGACCACCTGGACCCCTGGATGACCCGGCCCCACAGGAAGCAGACGACTGGCCTGGACTGCCAGCTGGTCCAACCCCAGCAGAGCTTCTGCTAACAACTGGGGCCCCCGCCGATCACCTTATCTCACCGGACCAGCGGGTACCCTTGGAGGGGGAAAGTGGAAGTGGCCTAGGGCTAGCAGACCCCTGTCTGGCTGCAACGCTGGCAGAGAGTGAGTCAGTGTGTTGCAGCTTAGATCCCTGCTGATGTGGTGGCAGACCCCTCTGCCACCCTTAGGGCTCTGGGCCGGGATGCAGTGGAGAGGGAGGGTTTGCATCCCCCCTGCCACCAAAGTGGTGAGTGGCAGTCTCTCCCTCCCACAGGCTAGCTGAAGGAAAGCCTGAGTTAACTGACTTTGTTTGCCCCACCTGAATGCAGGTTGGAGCTGAGTGACTTTATTTCCCGCCCCTCTCTGAACCAGAGCCTGGGCTGATTGACTGTTTGCAGCTCCATCTGAGTGAAGGCTTGAGGAGGTACTAGGGCTGCAGGGAGGCAGCCAGGGCAAGAAAAGGCAACAGGTCCAACCCCCTTGTCAGTGATGAGTGGCCATTTCAGACTGCAGTTTTCCCCTGAGAGAAGGGGCTAGAGGACGACTGGCAGTAGCCACTGAGGCAAGGTGGGTATAGGGGGTTGGGGTTCCCCTGGGAGGGGAGACCCAGAGTGTGGGAACACTGCCATGGGGCAGCACCCCAAATTAAGGGGCACTGTGGTCCAGAAGGGGTGCGGAGCCTGAACTGGTGGAGATAAGGGACTGCAGAAGGGCAGGTAAGGGCAGGGGAGAAACTGGCCTGAGAAGAGCGCTCCTGAGCTCGATGAGCTAATTCACAGACTGACCAGCAGGAGGCACCGTGGTGCTGAGTGTCCCGCATGGCTACAGGATGCCACCGAGATATTCAAATTTGATTTGAATTTTATTGGAAAAGACACAAAATGTACATCGAACCAGCAGAAGTTGGTCCAATAAAAGATATTACTTCACCTCCCTTGTCTCTCTGATATCCTGGGGCCAACATGGTTACAACAACACTGCAAGCACCTATGGAAGATATCAAATTTTGCCACTACAAATGGAAACTTCATAACATGAAGGAGGCTAGACATCTCCTTCCTAAGCAAATGCAGGAAACAAAACAGACGGACTTACCAACCATAACCCTCTGATCCCTACATACAATTCCAAATGTGCTGAAAAGCTCTGCAGAATAGAATTGAGGAACCATCTCCTGCACCCACCTGGAAGGGACTACCTCTGACAAGAAATAATCACATGCTCCCACCCACTGGAAGGGAAAAAAAATGAGGAAACCTACATAAAGATAATGTATGAAACCCAAAACAACTGTATTTTAAAAAATACTCTGATTGTCATCCCCAACGCCCTGCTCCATACACCTACCTAACTACAAGAATTTCTTCACAAACAACAGAATGCCCGCACCAGGAGAAACCAAGATACCATGACCCACCACATGCACACTACATGACAACCTAACATCAATCTATCAAGACTACTCCTAACTAGAACTGAAATATCTGCAACTCTCCAAGGGACTGAACTTCTTCCCCACCATAGAACCTGATACCATATTAACATGAGGTAAACTAGAAGAATTTTTCCTTTGACTCAAGGAATTATTTCACAACAAAGCTGACACCACCCACAACTACCCACATCCCTACCAACAGTCATAAGACCAAAGAATCATCCGACTGGACACCCCGCAGTGGATGACCCACACACTAGATCATTACATCAACTGCTTCAGAAAAAAAATCAATTGTGAAATTCTAAGAGCATAAGAACAGGTATACTGGGTCAGACCAAAAGTCCATCTAGCTCAGTATCCTGTCTTCCGACAGAGCCCAATGCCAGGTGTCCCAGAGGGAATGAACAGGTAATCATCAAATGATCCATTCCCTGTCGCTCATTCCCAGCTTCTGGCAAACAGAGGCTAGGGATACTGTCACTGCCCATCCTGGCTAATAGCCATTGATGGACCTATCCTCCAAGAATTTATCTAGTTCTCTTTTGAACCCTGTTATAGTCTGGGCCTTCACAACATCCTCTGGCAAAGAGTTCCACAGGTTGACTGTGTGTGGTATGAAGAAATACTTCCTTTTGTTTTTTAAACTTGCTGCCTATTAATTTCATTTAGTGACCCCTAGTTGTTGTGTTATGTGAAGGGGTAAATAACACTTTCTCCACACCAGTCATGATTTTATAGACCTCTATCATATCCCCGCTTAGTCGTCTCTTTTTCAAGCTGAAAAGTCCCAGCTTTATTAATCTATCCTCACACAGAAGCAGTTCTATACTCCTAATCATTTTTGTTGCTCTATTCTGAACCTTTTCCAATTCCAATATGTCTTTTTTTGAGATGGGGCCACCACATCTGCACACAGTATTCAAGACGTGGGTGTACCATGGATTTATATAGAGGCAATATGATATTTTCTGTCTGATTATCTATTCCTTTATTAATGAGTCCCAATATTTTGTTCGCTTTTTTTGACTGCCACTGTACATTGAGTGAGTGAATGTTCAGAGAACTATCCATAATGACTTCAAGATCTTTCTTGAGTGGTAACAGCTAATTTAGACCCCATCATTTTATATGTATAGTTGGGATTATGTTTTCCAGTGTGCATTACTTTGCATTTATCAACATTGAATTTCATCTGCCATTTTGTTGCCCAGACACCCAGTTTTGAGAGATCCTTTTGTAGCTCTTCGCAGTCTGCCTGGGACTTAACTATCTTGAGGAGAATCATAGAATATCAAGGTTGGAAGGGACCTCAGGAGGTCATCTAGTCCCACCCTCTGCTCAAAGCAGGACCAATCCCCAACTAAATCATCCCAGCCAGGGCTTTGTCAAGACTGACCTTAAAAACTTCTAAGGAAGGAGATTCCACCACCTCCCTAGGTAACACATTCCAGTGCTTCACCACCCTCCTAGTGAAAAAGTTTTTTCCTATTATCCAGCCTAAACCTCCCCCACTGCAACTTGAGACCATTACTCCTTGTCCTGTCATCTGCTACCACTGAGAACAGTCTAGATCCATCCTCTTTGGAACCCCCTTTCAGGTAGTTGAAAGCAGCTATCAAATCCCCCCTCATTCTTCTCTTCCACAGACTAAACAATCCCATTTCCCTCAGCGTCTCCTCATAAGTCATGTGTTCCAGTCCCCTAATCATTTTTGTTGCCCTCCGCTGGACACTTTCCAATTTTTCTACATCCTTTTTGGAGTGTGGGGCCCAAAACTGGACACAGTACTCCAGATGAGGCCTCACCAATGTTGAATAGAAGGGAACGATCACGTCCCTCGATCTGCTGGCAATGCCCCTGCTTATACATCCCAAAATGCCATTGGCCTTCTTGGCTACAAGGGCACACTGTTGACTCATATCCAGCTTCTTGTCCACTGTAACCCCTAGGTCCTTTCTGCAGAGCTGCTGCCTAGCCATTCAGTCCCTAGTCTGTAGCGGTGCATTGGATTCTTCCGTCCTAAGTGCAGGATCCTGCACGTATCCTTGTTGAACCTCATTAGAGGTTTGGACCAAAAGAAATGTAATTTGTCTAGGTCCCTCTGTATCCTATCCTTACCCTCCAGCGTATCTACCTCTCCTCCCAGTTCAGTGTCATCTGCAAACTTGCTGAGGGTGCAATCCACACCATCCTCCAGATCATTAATGAAGATATTGAACAAAACCGGCCCCAGGACCGATCTTCGGGGCACTCAGCTTGATACCGGCTGCCAAGTAGACATGGAGCTGTTGATCACTACCTGTTGAGCCCGAGGATCTAGTCGGCTTTCTATCCACCTTATAGTCCATTCATTCAGCCCATACGTCTTTAATTTGCTGGCAAGAATACTGTGGGAGACCATATCAAAAGCTTTGCTAAAGTCAAGGAATAACATGTCCACTGCTTTCCCCTCATCCACAGAGCCAGTTATCTCATCATAGAAGGCAATTAGATTTGTCAGGCATGACTTGCCCTTGGTGAATCCATGCTGACTGTTCCTGATCACTTTCCTCTCCTCTAAGTGCTTCACAATCGATTCTTTGAGGACCTGCTCCATGATTTTTTCAGGGACTGAGGGGAGGCTGACTGGCCTGTCGTTCCCTGGATACTCCTCCTTCCCTTTTTAAAAGATGGGTACTACATTAGCCTTTTTCCAGTCGTCCGGGACCTATCCCAATCACCATTAGTTTTCAAAGATAATGACCAATGGCTCTGCAATCACATCCGCCAACTCCTTTAGCACTCTTGGATGCAGCGCATCTGGCCCCATGGACTTGTGATCGTCCAGCTTTTCTAAATAGTCCCCAACCACTTCTTTCTCCACAGAGGGCTGGTCCCCTCCTCCCCATGCTGTGCTGCCCAGTGCAGTAGTCTGGGAGCTGACCTTGTTCGTGAAGACAGAGGCCAAAAAAGCATTGAGTACATTAGCTTTGTATTAGCTTTGAGTACATTAGTAGTTTTGTATCTTCTGCAAATTTTTGCCACCTCACTGTTTACCCTTTTTCCCAGGTAATTTATGAATATGTTGAATAGGACTGGTCCCAGTAGAGACCCCTGAAGAACACCACTATTTATCTCTCGCCATTCTGAAAACTGACCATTTATTCCTACCCTTTGCCTCCTATCTTTTAAACAGTTCTCAACAAACATTATATCTGCCACAATCTCTCTACCACCAAGAGGATAGCTATACAGTCCCTGAAATCCAACTTCCAGATAATGATCAAACCAGCAGACAAAAGGGGGTGCTATAGTAGTCCTTGATCACAAAGACTACATCAAGCGAGGATAACAGACAACTCTCAGACACCACTTATTATAGAGACCTCAAAAAGACCCCACACCACAATTCACACCAAAATTTAAAGATGCCATCAAATCCTTCCCCAAAGAACTCCAAGTTAAAACTCTACAACTTCATCCTCCACAAACCCTCTCCAGGGACTTTCTACATGGTTCCCAAGATACACAAACCAGGGTACCCAGGCAAACCCATCCTATCTGGCCACGGAATATGCTTACTGAGGGAATATCAGGAATCTTAGAAAGCATCCTTAAATCACTCACCAAAGAAAACGCCAGCTTCCTCCAACAATAAATCAAAGAAGTGGTAGGAGAATCATGAAAGGATGAAGGCATGAAAGCCAAAGGAGGGCAAGATTTCAAGAGGAGCATGGTTGATGATGCCGACAGTCTGAGCAGCACGAAGATGCAGTAAAGATCCTTGGGTTTGGATAGGAAAAGATAATTTTAGACTTTGATGAAACAGTTTCAGGGCAGAAGCCGGATTGGAGAAAGAGTCAAGTTTGAAACTAAAGGAGAGGAATTCAATACAGTGGTTGTATATGGCATGTTAATTGAGTTTGGAGCTGAAGTGAGAGAGTGGGTAATAGGTTGAAGGGGCTGAGGTTTTTTCAAAGTGGGAGATGAAAGCTTGTTTGTCTTGAGATGGGAAGGAACCTGATGAGAGAGGTTAAGAGGGAGGGAGAGAAGGGAGCATGAGCGAAGTCAAGATGCAGGAGTGGATGGGGTCATTATGTGATGTGGAAGGGTTAGTGGTGGAGAACAGGCAATAAGTCTCTGTGTCTGTGACAGGGAGAAGGAGGAATGAAGATAATATTAATAGCCTTTGCTTTGAATGTGCACTCATTTCTCGAACGGGTTTCCTTTATGGCATTGTTGATGGCCTTCTGACTCTTCCCAGTGTCACAGCCAGAAGTATGAATGATCTGTAGGCCATTCTCTGGTACACACACACACAATACAGACTCTGTTTCAATGCTGTGTCCAGGACTAATGTTAAGCGAAGCTTCTGCTTTTTATTTTCAAGGACTCAAGCCTTCAAGGCTTTGGATCGGGTGCCAAAAACAATTAATTAGGAATGCTTTACAACTCAGCAATACAAAACCTATTAGGATGCAGATCATCCAAAGCTGGAGTTTGGGGAGGAAATATGTAAAGCACTGGTTGACCTCCACATGATTAATGATTTTTAACACAGTGAACTCTGTCTTCAATGGGAATTTTTACACGGACTTGCTCGTGCTTGTTTGTTTTTTGTTTCTGAGGGAGGGGGGAGATGTTGTAAAACCTGTTTTGATACCATAGTTAATGACTGTTCATGTACAATGGAGAAATATTTATGTTCGGGCACAAATGCTGCCACCAGAACCTACTGCTCTTCAGTGGTATATTCTTCACAAAAAGCTGCCTCTAACTGTAGCCATAGTTTGTGTGTGTCAATCATGTCTTTCCCAAAAGGATCGTTTACTGGCTGGGAAACTCGTAAGGAGAAGTGCAAAGAATATGAGGTCACATCTACAGCTAGGAAAGCAACCCCAACCCCTAACCTTGGGTTCATAGATTTTAAGGCCAGCAGGGACCTATTATGATCATCTAGTCTGACCTCCTGTGTAATATAGATTCCTGCATCAAGCCTGTAACTTCTGGTTGAGCAGGAGCATATCTAGCATCCTCCACATTCCATCCTGGTTGGTGGCAGCCTCCACGCCTGCAGATTTTAAATTCAACTTGAGTAAACAACATTTAATTTGCATTACGTAAAAATAGAATGGGGTCAAGTTCCTCCTTAGCATAACCACATCAATATAAATGAAGTTAGAGCAATTAATTTGGCCCATTTATTATTAGTACGTCTATTATAATGGTAATGCTTTGCAGGGGTGTATAACCTTCCATTAATAAATTTCACAGTTCTTTTTAAAACCTTGATAAATCAAGCCTCCATGGCCCCACCCCCCATGTAGGCATTATCACTTTACTGATGGAGAAACTAAGGCACAGAGAAGTGACTTGTGCAAGCTTCTATCACAAGCTCATGGCAGTGTTAGGAATACTACCCCAATCAGCTAATCCCAATCCTCTGCTTTAACCACTTGGCCACTCTTTTAAAATATCATTCAGGATCTAGAAGGGAATGATAATAGCCAGAATATTTATATGCCCTCAGTTGGTTCGGGGTAGAAGAAGAATAGAAGAAAACAGAAATCACATTAGACCTACAGCAGACTGTTTTCCCTAGCAGCAAGATGAAGCATATGCAAGCTCCTGAGCTTTAGCACGTGCCTTCTGCCATTCTCTCAGTAGGATTGCCCTGCATTACATGCGTGAGCGCAACCTTCAGGCTAAAGTCTAAAGAAAACATGGAAAATGTACATGGGCACAGGGGAAATGGTGAGAAACTTAAACTTCTGCAGCGTGGGAGCTAATGGAGGTGCTGAAATGAAAGGTCACAGTCCTGATGAGATCACTGCCGAGTGGGATGTTTCTTGGGAGGGTAAGAAGAGCCTGACTGGTGACTGCACTGAGAAGACAGGGAGGGAGGGGAGAGAATAGAATGCAGGGGGGTTGGATTGAGCCTCCTTTCAGAACCGTTAACAGCTTGAAAAGCCAAGTGCTCACCCTGCTGCAGTTTTGGAGCATGATTCAAGCTCCATAGTGTGACACTGGGAGGCTCTGTTGCCCCATCTGTGATGGGGGAACCCCCTTCAAAAATGGCCATTGGGGTGCTTTGTGAGTTCACCACCCTACCCTAAAATCTCACATAAGAGGGGATCAGGATTTTGTCATACATGGCGGGTTCCCAAAAAATAATTCACAAAGACAGGGGAGGCGATGTTAAAGCTGAATAGCAGCATCTATGAGTGCTTTCTCTCTCCCAACCCCTCGTGCTGGTCCAGGGGCTAGCATGGGACTCGGGAGAACTGGCTTCAATTCTTTGCTCCAAAACAGACATCTTGTGTGACTGTCAGTGAGTCACTTAGGGTACGTTTACACCTCATCTGAGACTGCACCTCGCAGCCCTGGTAGACAGACACATGCTAGCTCTGCTTGAGCTAAACTAGTGTACTAAAAATAGCAGGGTGGCTGTTGCGGCCCAGGTTAGCCCCTTGTGCCACTGCATCCACGTTGCTGTTTTTAGTGCACTAGGTTGAACAGAGTTAGCTGCTGTCTGTTTTCCTGGGCTGGTAGGCAAGGTCCCAGCTGCAGTGTTGACATACCTAGAGTCTCTCTGTGCTTCTGTAAGGGGGACAGGGAGGGAATGCTAAGGCACTATTCTGTATAACTGTATACTCACTCCTCTTCTTCCTGCACCTCAGCTTAACTCTTTGCTGAAACACAGACCAGAGTTCTGTCATTTCAGGACTTGTGCAGAGGTAAATCTCAGGCCTATTGTACACAAAAGCCTGAGAAATGTATGTTTATAATTCCCAGTCAATTTTCGAAGAGAGGCCCAAATATTTTCTAAGTAAAGCAAACATTGAATGCACAGAAAACACATTGTAAATAGTATTAAAATATTGTGAATAGTGTTTGGAATATGACCAATAATTTTTAAACAAAAGCTATTAGACAGTAAATTTCCTGGTGTTCCTTGTACAGACATCCCCCGTTTGTTTCTTTTACAAACATTCAAATATAAGGTTTCAATATAACTTTTATTTATACTGTATCGCACACAGCAAAATACAATCCCCTCTGATCTTCTCTCAGAGGTGAGTTTTCAGTCTTTAGTGTGAATATATATATGGGTATATACGTGTGTGTCACCTGGACTCTTCAGAGTTTCAGAAATGGCAGCATCTCCATCCTTTCCAACCCTTCAAAACCCTGCCAGCAAACAGTCTGGGGACCTCCGCAGCTAGCAGCAGTCTAGCCCTGGGGTTAATAGCTGAGTGGTCCTCTTGGTTGCTGATGAAACAGAAGGCTGTATCCAAAATGGTAAAGGGACTTGGATAAGCATATAAAATATCCATTTCCTGGATCTTTATAAAGTGCTCACTCTAAAGGGCACCATATCCCCACCCATAAACCTAGCTAAATCAGGCAAGAATTCACAAACCTTCACTTCACTAAGTGCGGCCCTATTTGCTCTCTTTAACAGAGACCGAATCCCAGTTTACAGTGGTTTGCAGATAGTTCCGTCTAAGTTCTGCAGGCTCTGTAGCCTCTCAGGGTGACAAATGCTTCTCCCCAACTCTCCCTCTATGTCCATAAAACACACCATGATGGACCAGACATTATCCTAAAGGGCTTTCCTAGTTAGAAAAGCTGGAACAGCACAGACTTGTGTCTGTGTCCCAATCTCCATACCACTTTGGATACATCTCTTGTTTCGGTGTTGATTGGCCACTGAGTGCACCGGCTTGTCCGTAACTCTTCTATTTATAACCTTTCCTCCAGCCCCCTTGTGCTATGATTGGCTCAATTCTTGGTGGGGGGGGGGGAGAGGGATGGGAGAGGGGCCTAGGGTGTGTCCTGCGAGGTGGGTTGCCTATCATCAAAACGCCTTATACAGCCTCAGAACAGCTACTGAGCATGTTGGGTAACTGCCAAACCATGTTCTTGAAGTTTTTGGGTCCTTCTGAGTTGCGTGGCTGTGCTCTCTGCATCTGTGCAGAGACATTGAGTAACCAGCTAAGATCCACGTCTCCTGCCGTGGAGAAACAAAATGCTGTAGTATAAAGCATGTGGTTGCCCTTCAGTTCCCCATCTGTCAAATAGAGAGCGCAGTACTTTCCTATTTCATAGGGTGGTCATAAGAGTAAATCTATTGAAGATAACAAAGTGCTCAGATACTTGGTAAAAGAGGGTCATATAATTACCTTAGGTAGAAGAAGTGTGACTAAAGCAGCTCACTCTGGGCTCACGGGACTGTATTCCGAGCCGCTTTCTCCTCTTTCAGCACTAACTTTCAAACATCTTTATCTGCCTAACCAACCAAAAGCCATAGCATGAAGAAATGATCTGCTTCCTTAAACTGTCTGGATTGCAGCATTTGCAATCTATTCCCACCATGCTGTGTGACCCTATAGAGCAGGTCATCTAAATTCTCTGACTCATTTCCCCTTATCTGTCAAATTGGGATAATAATATTTAATTTACATTGTTGTTGTTACTGAATTCATTAGTGTTTGCAAAGCACTTTGAGAACCTCAGATGGAAGGCAAGGGCAAAATATTATTTATTATGAGTTTGGAGTGTCAATATAATATTATACAGAAGGTTGCACATTTTGTTGCTTATCTAGACCAAGCTGAGCACCCATCCTGGAGCCTACACCCCCATTATGGCAGACCCCATGGATTTTGGTGAAAACTGGAAAAGCTTGATTTCCACTAAAAACGGGGTTTTCTGATTTTCACAAAAAATCAATAGGGTCTGGAGGTGGTGGGGTGGGGGTGGGGGAGAGGAGGTGTGAGGGGTCCAGCTGCAGGGTGGGGCTGGCAAGAGTAGGCTGTGAGACCCACTAAACCACAATCTAATTCTGAGGGCGTTGCCTGATCCCTGTATCCAGTGTGCCTAACGGGTGACTAGTGGAAATCAGCTTTTCTGTTTTTCCAATTTTCAACATAATCAACAGGGGTTCTGCCCACTGATGCCTAGAACATTCTCTGAAATTCTGGAATGAATCAGATGTAGGTTTCCAAAGTTATAATGTTACAGGCTGACAAACTGAGAAATGCCATCGTGTTGAGTGTAGGCCTCAGATTTTTTGGCCAACTAATATAATTCTACTTTCAATCTTGATAAAAAAGGGGATCATTCAGGAAGAGAAATTTAAAATGCTTTTTTAAAGTAGGTGATGAAGGAACAGAAAAGAAGAGGATAGTGAAAAGGTTAGAAGTAAAGCTGGTCAGAAAATGTCTATTTTTCCATGGAAAACTTATGATGTTTTATCAAAAACCTGAAAATTTTTGGCTGAAACCAAAAGTTTTCAGACTGGGGCTGAAAAGTTTTTGGTTTTTGATGAAGTCAAAATATTCAACAGAAATGAGACATTTTCTGTGAATAATGACAGGTTTCAAAGTAGCAGCCGTGTTATTCTGTATTCGCAAAAAGAAAAGGAGGACTTGTGGCACCTTAGAGACTAACTAACAAATTTATTTGAGCATAAGCTTTCATGAGCTACAGCTCACTTCATTGGATGCATTCTGATGAAGTGAGCTGTAGCTCACGAAAGCTTATGCTCAAATAAATTTGTTAGTCTCTAAGGTGCCACAAGTACTTCTTTTCCATTTTCTGTGAAAAATTTTGTTTAGTTTAAAATCTAATTTTGTACTGAAAAAACAGTTTTGACAGAAAATTTCCAACTGGCTTTCGTCAGAAAGGAGCAATTTCAAACACCACTTTTCCGTTTTAGTCTTTGTTTTGTACCTCAAATAACACTCAAGGGATGTGCTGCTTTTATTCTGTGATCTAACACTCTGTATTGGGATGTATTAATTATTAACAAAAGCTTTTATGGAATCATAGATGTTAAAGGTGAAAAAAATCTGTGTTTGATCTAGGTCCCGTTATAGTCAATGTTATAGCTCCTAATTGACTACAATTGTGTTGGATCAGGCTCTGACAGGTTATCTAGTCCTTTTCCCTGCCAGTGTAGGTTTGCAAATGTAAACTGGAGCTAGGGTGACCAGATGTCCCAATTTTATAGGGACAGGCCTGATATTTGAGGCTTTTTCTTATATAGAAGCCTATTACCTCCCACCCTCTGTCCTGATTTTTCACAGATGCTGTCTGGTCACTCTGACTAGAGCTGGTCAGAAATTTTCCAATGACATTTTTTTTTGTCAGGAAATCTCAATTCATTGAAACTGAACCATTGTGGGAGAGGGTTTGTTTTGATGAACTCCTGATTATATATTTAAAAAAAAGTTTCAAAATGGTCTCAGTCCTCGTTTGATGTTTACAAAATGGAAAAATTCAGTTTGAAATAACTTTTTATTTTGAAATTTTAGTTAATTTGTATTTAAGGTAAAAAGCCAGCCAAACAAAATAACCCCCAAAGCTGAAATTGCAGTGAAACATTTAGAAATTATTAAAATGAAATGTTTTGACTCAATCCTTTTGGATTATTTGTTCATGAAAACTTTCAGGGTTTCCACTTTTCATCCCAATTTAGGGACGGACTTTTTTTTTTTAATTTTTAAAATTCTGGTGGGATGGGAAAACTGTTCCTGCCCGCCTTTCGTGTTAACTTGTGCTATCCTATCCTACAGAAAGAGTATTTTAGAAATAACTTGTCTCCCATCCTGTCTATCAGTGAAGGGTAACTGTAGTCATCGTCTGAGAAAATGTCAATCTGCCTACATTTTTAAAGTAATTATTACATGCTTTTTTTACTTAAACCATAATTCAATAACCAAACTCAATAAACTATTTTAACCTCCTTAGGCTCATGAATCTGGCATAGCTAGAGATGTGATTTAAATGGGGTGTGTGTGTTTCTCAGCTCGACGTGCTGGAGTCTGTATTAATTATCTCTTAGAGAGAAATGCTTAAGTAAGCTAAAACGCCTAGTGTGTGTGTGTTGTGTTTGTTTTTGTTATATATGTGGAGCACTTTAGGAGATCAGTGGCAAGTTAGAATGTGTTCTGTTTTATTTTTACTTGAAGCGTCATAACTTGTATGTATTTGCTATTTTTGTTTAAAAAGCTATTCAAAAACATTTGGACTCCGCCTTTTGGGTGTGAGGTATGGTGGGGAGAGGGACTGGGACTGGAAGGAAGAATTAGGGGTTTATATCTATTTTGAATCACAGAAGCCCCTTCTTTTTTCCCCATAGGCTTCCAGCAGTATATAATACAGCTGGCATTTTAGCCTCTGGTGTTCAAAGCCTTGTAAAAAAAAAAAACAAAACCCACCCAAACACTGAATAGTGAAACATACTTAGTGATGATAGTGGAAATATTTATATGCAAGGGGCACAGTAGCATGGGGGGTGGTCAGGAACAAGAACCTCTTGGTTAGAAGGACCTGGAATACAACAGTGATGCCTGGCACAAATTCTTTGTTCTTCTGATTTGAACTCTGCATTGAAGCTAGTAAGACAGCAACACATCCCCTCTGATTGGTTTCTAGACCAGGTCAACATTAGGGATAAGCCCAAGTTCTAAACCAGAATTGGATCCAAATCTGAACTTCCCTCAAGGTCAAGGGTTGGATGCTGGTGAGCATTTACAGAAGTGCTAGGATCTTGGTTTAGTACTGATTCGTGGGAGTTCTGCTATTGATTGTAATGAGAGTAGGATTGAGTCCAAGTTCAGCAACTCTAACTCCTGCAGGACCCTGGACTCTTTCTGCAGGTTTCCCCTCCTAGCTGAACAGTTTGAATGTACATTTAAAACCAAGTTGTGACCCATTCTATCTGCCTCTGGACAAGGGAGGCAAAGGGGTTAAAAATCAGGAGTCTGTGTCACTTCAATATTTAATTATATAAAGATGATGGATGCATATAAAAACCTCGATAGGCATAGCTCAGCTTGTGAAAACAGATGCAAGTGTAGCCTTGTTTTTGGTATCCCCTCCATCTGGAATGAGATTGGACTCTGGGTTATACAAAGGATTTGCATTGATTCTTCTTTTTATCTGTTAACCTGGTGACTCTATGATGCGATAAAGCCAAAATACGTAGTTTTGAATGTTGGTCATATATGACTTTTCCATATTTGTTATGGGACAATAAAAAAAGAGTTGTGGGATTTTTTTTATTGAGCTCTATGTGATTTTTCCTGTTGTAGTTAAAACAATCAAACAGCAAATTGACTACTGATTTCAAAGGCCAAACTGAATTTGTAAAATCGTCTGCTTTATTGTATTAAGAATTTGAGGATTATTATGCTGTTCACTGCAATGCAAGTCATGTACTCAGCAAAGAATAAATATGAATGTCTTTCCCATATAAACCACATAGTAAGTACTGCAGGAATGTGTACCTGTCATAAGCATAACTACGATACAGAAAGCAGAACAGGAATGTGAATTAAATGTCCTTGCAAAGGACATCATTTTCCTCTTTGGTTCTCTCATAGGCCATATATGGGCATCTTCTACCAAACAAGCCTGCAATAAAAACTCTGCATTAGAAGGTCGCCTTTAAAGCAACCAGAAGATAATGCTTGTATAATTTAGGTGAGAGCTCTTATTTATTACCCTGAAATTATAGTTCATTTTAAAGTACTCCATATGTGCAGATGGGAGTAAAGATTCTTAAGTTGTTAACATTTGATCTCCTGTTATAATTAATCAGATCCAGAATGTAACCTAAATAATATGTTTATATAGCCTTGCCGAAGGGCTTTACTCCAAACTTTCTATACTGAATGGGGCTAAATATAGATAGATGTTTTTTTTTTCTTTCGACAAAATATATTTCCACCGGATGTTCTTTTTATTTTAAGAACTGATGATTTCAGTAGAGTTAAAACTAATTCAGAAATCCTGTAAGTATTTTATCAGTTTAATAATTCCCTTAATTCACTCACTTGGGGACTGAAACGTTGCAGGATGAGAATTTGGTTCTTGGATTAAAAAGCTCCCACTAAAATAAACAGGAGAGAGAGAGAGAGAGAGAGAGTATAACTAGTTTAATGTTTAACAAACCTCCTGATCCATTTTGTAACTGGACAAATCCAGACTGAAAATAAGGCACAATTTTTTAACAGTGAGAGTAATTAACCGCTGGAACAACTTGCCAAAGGTAGTGGTGAATTCTCTATCACTGGTAATTTTAAAATCAAGATTGGATATTTTTCTAAAAAATCTGCTCTAGTTCCAACTTGAATTAATTGTGGGAATACTATGGCCTGTGTTATATACAAAGTCAGATGAGATGATCACAGCGGTCCCTTCTGGCCTTGGAATCTATGAATTTTCTGGCCCGGTTGCTATCCTTTTGAAGATAAAACAAATTACACTGAACATTTGGGTGTTTCTCTACACAGTTCAAGGAGAGCAGAATTTTGGTCCTGTTCTTCCCTTCCACAAACAGAAATCTTAACGCATGGATCTGCGTTTGGAGAGACTTGTAAACCCATATTTCAGAAGCAATTCAAAGCCCCTCTGAGGGCAATGGGAGTTTTAACATTGATTTCAGTGGGGCCAGGATTACACCCATTAGTGCTCCAGTTAAGCGTTCAGTCATTAGCTAGCTCCAGATATTGAGCTAAATTTACACTTCTTTTTATGTTAATGAAAATTGCCTCATTTTTATTTCAGACCTTGAAAGGACTTCTTAGAAATCTTCTTTCGGGAAAGTACATTGGTGCTGGTCTCCACATGCAATCTCATTATATCATGCTTTTGTTGATGGAGCAGTGTCCCACTAGTGCAATCGAAATATTTACTGCACAGTGGATTACTCATAACAATGTAATATTAGAGGCTGGGCCCTGATTGGGGCCTGCAAGCACTACTGTAATAAATAATAGTAATAATATACTATATAGATGAGTTGAATTGGATTATGGAGTAATATTAATTTCTTACAGAATCATTCTTATAACCTCCAGTTTTATTGAAATAACTTTAAAAAGGAACACAGCAAAGTGAAAATACAACAAGTGTATTATGTATTTGCATTGTGTCAGAAGAATACTGCCTGGCATATTGTATACTGATCTTAAAGGATATAGATATTGCTCAGAGAATGAGGTTGTCCTTTATTCTGCATCAGCAAAGACCATAAGCACCCGCATATCCTGTGTGGTCCTCTGACCTGAGCCTCCTTCCAAAATGTGTCACAGGATAAAATTTTCAAAAGCACCTAAGTGACTTACGAGTCTATGTCCCCTTTTCAAATATGACATAGGCTTCTGAGTCCTATTGAAAGTCAGTGGAAGTTAGGGTCTGAAGTGCTGAAGTCATTTTGAAAATAGGGCTCCTAAGTCACTTATGCACTTTTGAAAATTGTACCTAAGGTCTTCCCTACCTGATGTATTGTTGTTCACCAAATAAATAGTCTTGTACAAGGATCTCTGTGTAGAGATCAGCCTCTTCTAGTGAAGAATCCCAGCCTGCTGGTTTCAAGTAGTCTGTCTTGTGCTCTGAGTGGACTATGGTGTGTTATTGTGGGAACCAAATAAGGGCATAGCAAAGCTCAGAAACACCCCCTAAATACACTTAGAGCCTTTTGATACCAGATCTGATGGGGGTAGGTCTGCCTGGGTGATCACTTTTGCTGTAGAGGTTCGGCACTTCTGTCTTCAGTCTCAGAAGTAGCTCCTTCTCCTCTTCAGTCCCTTTAAGGGCAGCAGCATATGAGCATGCACAGGAGATCAACTAAAATGTCCTCTCTGGGCAAAATACAGAGTAATACATAGAAATGGAGACAACCGGTAGCCAGAGAATAATCTGGTGGCTTCACAAAAGAGGGTTGCTGAAGAGTAGGGAGTAGCAATGGGCCAGTACTGTACACAGATGTTATAAGTGGCCTATATGATTCATGCAGTGAGATAAGATCCTTAAAAACAGGGTTTTTATTATTAAACGTTTATATTATGGTAGTGCCCAAGGGCCTCATTGGTCCAGATGTGATACAAACACACGAAAGAGACAGTCCCTACCTGGAAGAGTTTATAATCAATGTGGTTTATATTTAAACTATTATAACCCAGCAGTCATAAGGTGACACACAATAAAGCCCAGGTGTTACACAGTTCCTAGCTGGGTCCAAGTAGGGGGATCCCTCCCCAGGCTGTTGGGAGAAGGGGGCTTAACCTGAGCTTCTCATGGGATGCTAGGAAGATGAGGGCTTAGGGAGGGTGGGGTTGTTGCTGCTCAGGCTACCCCTAAATTCATATTTTAAGGCCATCCACCTGGCCAACCTTCCTTGCTCCCACTTCCTAGTGACTGCTCAGTCATTCCAGTAGGAGGTCCCCCAATTAATTCAAACTCCTTGCCTCCATCATTTATGCCATGATAGCTGGGCCTTCCCTATCTTGGGGTTGCTGTTCCTCCCTGGACCCAAGGACTCCCAGAAGATGAGCCTCCTGTTATGTCTCTGGGCCCTTGCTTCCCTCCCTCTCTTCCCTCCCTGGCAAAGAGCAGAGGCAGGCCTGGGAGGGATGGCAGGGAGCTGCCCAAGGGGCAAGGAGGGGAGGGAGCTCCTGGGCTAGGGTGACCAGATGTCCCAGTTTTATAGGGACAGTCCTGATATTTGGGGCTTTTTCTTATATAGACACCTATTACCCCCCACCGCCTTCCTGATTTTTCACATCTGCTATCTGGTCACTCTATCCTGGGCCAGCACATTATTCACAGGACGGGGTTAGAGAAGCTAAGAAATGCCCAGGAGTTCAGGCCAGGGTCTGCTTTCTCCTCACCCCTCCCTTCTTACATGAATGAGGTTGGCTGAGTTGCTTCTTATGCCTTCACCCCTGCCCTGTCGGAAAACTACTGGAAGTTCCTCTCCTGTCAGGCCTCTGTCTGCTGCCTAAAGGGGAGGGGAAGAGAGGAGTGGGAGGCCCACAATTGCAAGAGGAAGACTTCCTTTTCTTGTCTACCAGCCAACAAGTCCACTGTGACAGATAGGACAATATCCCGCCATATCCTGGACAAACTTTGTGGAATTAAGTTTAAGTATTTTAGGAGTTCATTGGATTAAAAATGCAAATGTTTATGGGAGAGGGGGACCATAGCCCTCCAGGAACTAAGAAGATTGCAAGGTGGTTAGGCAAATTCATTCAGGTTGTAACACTTCCAGAGAGGCACCATCACCTCGAGAGAGGCTTGCATATGCTGGCTCAAACTGGATTCTCCAGGGACCAACATTTCTGGTTAAATACCCTGGCTTCATTCTGATCTAGCAAATGGACAGGACTTCTGCTCCAAGGGGGCTCCAATTTTTAGGGAAGGTTTGGCAGGACTCGGGTCCTCAGACCCTAGAAGATTAACGATGCTTCTTCTGACTGAAGCTATGAAGAACTTGGGACCACAAGAAAAACCTCCTGTATGGGGTTTGAAGGACTAATCACTAACCACAGTCCTTGTTGGAGTTGGGGGCGGGAGGGTGATCTCTGGTAAGCTTATTAGCATGTGTGTAGGTGCTTTTATTGTTTTTATGTTTCTCTGTAATGCTTTTACCTGGAAAATAAAAGTGCTTGCTTAGAAAGAGCTGTATAGTAACTCATAACTGTGGCAAATACACAGTGTACTGTCTCTGAAGAGAGGAGCGAAGCAGGCCTGCTTAGGCAGTTTGTCTTTTGGTGGGGATATCGCAGTATAGTCGGGGACTGTGCAGCCTGGGAATACTCTGGTTAGGAGGGAGATAGACGTGTATCTCCACCCAAAGACAGAGATGACTTAGGAGTCTGGAGCCTAGAGTGGGTGCCCTTGCTGGACCATAGAGGGAGAATTCAGGTGCAGTTGTCCTGAACTGTGTCATCCAGTCCTATGGATCATGACCGCAGCATGTTGTGCAGCAGGACAGGCAGATGGAACTGGCTGCAATGTTTGAGCAGGAGTTAAAAGTAAGGTCTAATGGGACTTCTGCTAAAAGCAGAGGGGAACTCTTCTTCCTCTCCCTGTCTTGGGTATGCATCTCTCCCCAACATCAACACTGCTTCTGGGCCTGAGGTGGTGAGAGCTTCCCCTCCTGTTTCAATCTTCTTTAACCACTGTGCATGAGGTTCCAATGTAACACAGTCCATCTGAGTGAGAGCTGTGCCAGCATTGATTGGAACTGTGATCTTACTTCCTTTTTACAGCTTTCTTTGATTCTCTTTAGTTTTTTTTTACTTCTACATATTGATTGAAATTAATGTTTGGTAACTTATATCACAGTTTAAAGAAGAATTTAAGAAATTCATCCCAGTTGATTGGAAGATACTGTGCAATGTAAGACATTCCAAGTTTCCTCTTAATATTTTATAGGCTTCTTCGTTACTATTTATTTTGTATCTCCAGTGTTTATTTAGGGTAAGGCAAAACAAAATCTCTGTCTCTCTCAACAACTGTAAGATGATGAATGCATACAGTTGGAACAAGTTCCACTGACATTCTCATACAGAATAAACAGAGTTCTGACCATCGAGCTGACTTATAATAGATCTTTAATGAGTGTTGTCATGAAAAAGCAGTTAACATACTCTCCACCAAAGAGGGCGTAGTCTTGCTGGAGTCAGTAACACATCAAAATGTATATGTGTGTGGCTGGGGGGAGAGTGGAGGGAGTTGAGGAGTGGAGGTGTCTGGCTTGGAATTGATGGGTATTGGAGAGAGTCTTAGCTCTGTGTTAAATGAAGGGGGAAACATGAGTGCATGGGGGAGCAAATATGTCACCTTAGATTGGCGAAGTTGAGTAGAAAACGAACACGTAAATATCACCACTTGGGGTGCAGTCCGGTCCAGTGAGGGGTGGATCACCACTTGTCCTGCAGCCTTGAGTGCCTCACCACGTTTTGCTGTTGCATGTTTGCAGACTAGGGACCGAATGGCTAGACAGCAGTTCTGCGGAAAAGGACCTAGGGGTGACAGTGGATGAGAAGCTGGATATGAGTCAGCAGTGTGCCCTTGTTGCCAAGAAGGCCAATGGGATTTTGGGATGTATAAGTAGGGGAATAGCGAGCAGATCGAGGGACGTGATCGTTCCCCTCTATTCGACATTGGTGAGGCCTCATCTGGAGTACTGTGTCCAGTTTTGGGCCCCACACTTCAAGAAGGATGTGGATAAATTGGAGAGAGTCCAGCGAAGGGCAACAAAAATGATTAGGGGACTGGAACACATGAGTTATGAGGAGAGGCTGAGGGAGCTGGGATTGTTTAGCCTGCAGAAGAGAAGAATGAGGGGGGATTTGATAGCTGCTTTCAACTACCTGAAAGGGGGTTCCAAAGAGGATGGCTCTAGACTGTTCTCAATGGTAGCAGATGACAGAACGAGGAGTAATGGTCTCAAGTTGCAGTGGGGGAGGTTTAGATTGGATATTAGGAAAAACTTTTTCACTAAGAGGGTGGTGAAACACTGGAATGCGTTACCTAGGGAGGTGGTAGAATCTCCTTCCTTAGAGGTTTTTAAGGTCAGGCTTGACAAAGCCCTGGCTGGGATGATTTAACTGGGAATTGGTCCTGCTTCGAGCAGGGGGTTGGACTAGATGACCTTCTGGGGTCCCTTCCAACCCTGATATTCTATGATTCTATGATTCTATAGCTCCCAACGTGGTCACTCACAATCAGCCTCCCAGCATGCAGGTCACCCCACAAGTGTCTGTGTTAGCCACAGCCCTGGTCCAGCAACTCTGACCTTTGCAGCATGGCAGCAACACTCCAGTCACATTATGGCTTCCATCAGCCTTGGTTACTACTTGCAGAGTGACTCCCAACACACTCCCAGTCCTGAATTTCCCCCCAAACCTATGTTTACACTGGCCAGCCATCTTCTGGACAGTTCAGATATTATAAGTCTGTTGCCCCAAGGGTCAATATGCAAAAATTGGCTACTTTAACTGGAGTTACTCAAACAGTTCTGTTTAACCACAACATTGGATTAGTTATGATTAAAGAATAAAACAAGTTTATTTAACTACACAGAGAGAGATTTTAACTGAGTGCAAGTATAAGGCATTAAAGTCAGAAATGGTTATGAGCAGGGGCAGCACCAGCCTCTTCCTAGTGCGCTGTGGTGGGCTAGTTTGAAAATGGGGGGGGGCTGCAATATATGTCTGGTGGGCACACATTTATTTATTTTTAACTATACATAGTTAAGTGTGTGTTTTATCTGTTATCCTCCAAAGGAGATTAAAAATATTCACAGACACATTGGTTTTAAACTTAATCTATGGCAGCTCACTGATGCTTATTCACGGAAAATCACCATTTATTCACGGAAAATCAATAGGGAAAAAATCCGAAGTAAATAAATAAAATACTAATAATATTAGCAATTATAACAATAACCAAATGCAAATTTCTGGGAAAAATTACTGGTTAAATAATACTAATAGCTAATTACTTTACAACGGATAATGTACTGTGTTGTAGTTTAAAATTAGCCTTTTACACATGCAAAGGAAACGAAACAGCAACACATGCCCACTACTATTTAAACTAAAATAAACAGCAACTGACCAAAACTAAGTATGCCTTTCCCCCCTCTCTGACTGAGCCCATATTTCCATTCCAGTCAAATCAAAATCCCATATGAGCCACCGTCTTTGTTAAAGTAACAAAAGCAATTTGGATCATAACTAAATCAACTGCCAATTAATACAACGCCCCCGCCCTCAAAAAGCACAAAACAAATAGAGCACTGCCAGTAAAGCACAGTAACAGCATTTGACAGGCAGCAAACATCAAGATGTAAATACAAGTAGAGTAAAACCTGTCTTCATGACCGCCTCCGAAAAGAGACCACTTATCACGAGCGACGCCTTGCAGAGGCCATGGAACTCTTTCCCTCCCCCCCCCCCCCATAATTTAGCTGTGATGAAACTGTGAAGAATGACCACCTGTCATCTACAACTGGCGACCACATTTTCTTACTCTCTTCAGAGTTGGGCTCCGGCCAGCAGCCGCCACTCTCTGCTCTGCCTTCAGGGAAGCTAGAGAGTGGCGGCTGCTGGCCAGGTGCCCCGCTGTGAAGGCAATGCCACCACCAGCAGCTACACAGAAGTCAGGGTGGCCATACCATACCTTCTGAAGAGAGACAACCTTTTACTAGCAACTACTTTTGCCAGCTCTCATGAGTGGTCGCTCTTGACAGGTTTTACTGTAAATTCTTAAACATACAGTGGCTGGGGCCCGTGCTCTCCCGAGCCACCTCCTCTTCTTTGCTTCCAGGGGCTTGGACATGTTCTTGCCTAGGGGAGCGCAGGAGATGGGGGTGTTAGAGCCATGCCTGGCGTGGCTGCCCTCTTCAGTTCCCAGCAGCGACTGGAGCCGCTACCCCCTGTGCCATGTTTAAAGGGTTCAGTGCAGCGAGGGAAGCCCAGCCCCTTTGGTTCCCGGCCCAGCACGCATCCTGCGCAGGGGAGGAGTGCCAACCCCCTCCCCCTTGCCAAGGACATGCTGCCCCCAGGGGAGAACAGGGCAGCAGCAGAGGAGACAAGCCAGCCTCGGCTTAGGGAGCAGGTGTCTGACCACCCATACCGCAAAACATACCCCATGGACCCTCAAAATACTCCCCCAAGCCTCCCAAATCTCACTGCCCCTATCTTAAAACATCCACCCCACCCCCCTCCCCATTACCACCCACCAGGACCCAGCCCTCCATACACTCCAAATCACACCCACCAGAACCCAGCCCTCTATCGAGCCCCATTACCACCCCCACACCTCAAGTCACACCCACCCGCTATGTAGCCCACATCCCCATAAGAACCTCAGTTCCATTCATACCTACCCACCCACCCCTCAGCACTCCTCAGAAAAACTCCAGCACCCACCATCCCCCACGTGGCTCCGCCGAACCATCCATTCCATGTTCCCTCCCTTCTGCCCCCTAAAAGAGCCCTGCACATCCTAGACACACATCTGCAGCCCATGATATAGCTCAGAACCCTAGGCCCCCATAAGGCACAGTCTACACATGCACCTTGCCCATATCTAACCCCCACTCCGACTCACACAGCTTCTACACCCCCTTGGGCCCTCCATAATGTACCCTCCTCCCCAGCAGCTGTCAGGGCACACCATGGGTTGTTAAAGAACCATGGCCCTGAAAGTGGAGCTGAACCTGGCTCAAAGGTGTACTGGCAGGAGGTGGGAAACCCCTCCAACAACCTTCATGGAGGCTCAGTGTAGCCAACTGAGTCAAAGAGATACACTGAGCCTCTCTCCATTGCCTGATAGGCACTCCCACTTGCCTATCAAGTCTCTGGTCTTCTGATTGGTGTGCAAGAGAACATCCTGCCTCCCCCATTGCATTTGAACATCTAAGTCTGCACTGCTTCCTACCATGAAGGGTGTTTAAATGTGCATCCCTTGATTAGCCCATGTGAAGAGCAACTGGGGCTGTGATTGGAGGCCAGACTGAGAGCTGCCCCACCTTTGCTAGGCTGTGCCACGTGAGTGAGAGTCCTGGATCTCTTGTCAGAACCTCAGTACCCTCAGCTACTGTGTGTGTGGCATTCAAGTAGGTTGTACATACCAGACCCTATAGCCACTGCTGGGAGGAGTGGTTACGGGGGGACTAATGCATATTTTGGGGGGGGGCAATAGCCCCTGCAAGCCCCCCTCTAGCACTGCCTCTCGTTACAAGAGAAATAAAGAGAAAATGCTTCTTAGTAACTGAAATTTAACAAACTAGACATGGTTCAAGGTAGAATTCTTACCACACGTTTGCAGCAACAGGCTGACCCAGTTCTCAGGTCAGAACCCCTCCCAAAATCCAAAGGCTGGCTCCTTTCTTCTTCTTAAGTGAAAGAAAGATAGGGATATAAAGAAAGATAAAATACCTGGGGTGTTGTTGCCCCTCACTTTAATTGTCCAGTCCCCCTTTGAAATGCATTTCCCTGCCTACTGTATTTTCCACTCCATGCATCTGATGAAGTGGGTTATAGCCCACAAAAGCTTATGCCCAAATAAATTTGTTAGTCTCTAAGATGCCAAAAGGACTCCTCGTTTTTTTTTGCTGATACAGACTAACATGGCTGCCCCTCTGAAATCCATCCCAGAGGGTTACTCCGAGATAAAGTTCCTTCCTGCTATGAGGACAGAGACATGGCATCTCCCAGTGAAAGAGGTTCCATGCTGTTGTTTGTTAAAATGCAGATGGATCTGTTCCTGTTCCCCTCTGTTTCCAAAGAATGGACACTTGCCTGGTGATCACCAATTGACTTTGAAGGCACCTGGATAGAAGCGCTAGCTTGTCCTTTGTCTTTGAGGAACAGGTTTAGCCCCCCCCCCCAGATTTGTCTGGTAAACAGATTTCAGTCATAATTTCTGCTTATGTTCATAACTTTACATATAATATTGCTCACACATTTCACCATGATATTAGTGACGCGTGAGTTGTTAGTTTTCAAATGGTACCTCAAAAGGCATATTTTGTACAAAGATTATTTCAATGGTGTAAGCACTTAAGACAGAATTGTCTGATGCAACGAAGTAGTATAATGTTGCAAAGTAATTGTGCACTTACCATTTAGGTTTTCACAACACTTATGCTATAATCTTGTAAAACTATTGTGAATAAAATATTCCTGAATGTTGTGGGGAATCTCACATACAGGTAAACTTCATTGGCTAACATTTCTGTAGGTGGCGCTAGAGAGCAGGGAGATGCATTCAATGTAGTTATTGCATGGCCTGAGATAAAGCAGATATGTTTTCATTACCTCCCATGTTTGTATGACTTCTGGTGTAACACTTGGCAGACGACAAATGCTGCATGCAATTCTTATCACCTTACAGCAGGGAGAAGAACTGCTGACCTTGAAAAGGTGCAGACAAAACTAAGCAAAATGACTCATGGGTTGGAAGCCATTTATGTTATGGAGAGAGATCAGTCAGAATTGGCCTAGAAAGCTCAGGGAAAAAATGGGGACAATGGTATGTATCACATATTGTAATTAATAACTGACAGAAGAAAGTCCTCAGAGGCCTTGGGCCAAATTCAGAGGTGATGAGTAAGGAGGGGCATCTATTATTGCTATTCATTATTTTGTTTCTGGTAGGCAGGGCCTTTGCTACAAAGGCCTAATGCATCAGTAAGTGGGTGTTAGGGAATCTGAGTCTTAAGGTGGTATAATTTACACAATAATGACATTCAGAAAGGTTTGTAATCAGAAAAGCAAATAACAAAAATGTTTTAAAGTGTAAGTTAAAGCAGCCATTAAATTTAACTGACATCTTCAGATACTCTTTTCTGGCCTATAGCTTAGACTCTTCTAGACTCACTTACCATTGTGTAACTTATAGTAACCTATCCAACCTTTCTGAATTTGGCCCCTTGTCTCCTACTAAGGTATTGTTGGAATTTCTCAACAAGAGAATAGTTGGAAAGAGGTATCTGAACACCATTGCTTAGCTAAGAAATGGCCTGGTAAGAACTGTGGATCAAACCTTTAGGACCAGTGCTAAAAGAGCTCTCTGTTCCTTGAAAGAGCCAGAGCAGCCAGGAGTGCTCTACAGGAATGTTCTTCTCATCCCTTGTGGGAGGCAGAAGCACTTTATTCTTCACTGGCTCTAATTTCTCTCCTATCGAAGACACTGTGTCTATCTCATTCTAACACAGGCTAAGTTTATACCATGCCTATGACTATCTGAATTGAATTGGTGGGTTTAGAGAGACATGTCCAGCTTTCTGCAGCCCCTGCTACCTCTGAAAGAAAGGTCCCCATTTGAAGTGGTCTCAGAGAGCCACCACACCCAGAAGGAATAGGAGAGAAATAAAACTCCTTTCCACTAACAGGAAAACATTCAAAGGTGATTTGAGTGCAGTGAATGTTTTTTTGACTCTCCCGGGTAGGTAATTAGTATTCTAATAGCACTGTGAGACAGGCCACCTGCAGAATTCTTGGACAGACGGATTCACAAACATGGATAGTTCAAGATAGGGTTTCATGAAAATTAGACAAAAGTGACTTAGAATAATATTTACATTCAGTAGCATTAAGTGTATCTATTTGTTATTGGTGTAGGGCCAAACTGGCTCAAAAACCTTTCAAAAGAGAGTGACCTATCAGCAGAAGGCCAAGTAACTCTGATAGCTTTCCATAGTCACCAACAGATGTATTTTTAAAAAGCACATCAAGGCTTTCCCTCCCTCTTGTTTGAGTACCAAAGAGACATACTTCTGATTACCAGGCTGTAAGGATGTTTCAGTTCCAACTCCTCATCAGTGCTCTACAGTGTATCAATAGTCTGGGTATGAAATCTAGTCTCTCTTTTTTAGTCACACACACACACACACTCACACATATATACACACACAGGGCCCAATTTTCAGAAGTTCTGAGCACCTGCAGCACTATTTGAAATCTATGGGAGCTGTGGGTGATCAGCATCTTTGAAAAATCAGGGGCTGAGTATACACATAAGAGAGTCCCTGTGCTGAAGGATTTACAACCTAATCATAATACCTAAGCTCCCTGAAGTGCTTTATGATGGAGACGTATCACTGTGCCCATTTTATGTATGAAAAACCTGAGCCAAAGAGAGCCCGATCTTCACCTGGTGTAAATCAGTGTAACTCTATTGGACATTACATTGATGCCTATAAGCATAGGGACCTAATTACTATCTATGACCATTGATTTCAATGGAGTTATGCTGATTTACACTACCTGGACATATTGCTTAGGTTCATATAGGAATTCTGTGACATAGCTAAGAACTGAACCCAGACATCTTAGTCCAGTGCTTTAATGGCAAGACCTGTGAGCATGTATATGTGCATGTTTGAGTGTATATAAGCAAAGTTAGGGCTTGTTTTCACTACCAGGGAGATCTATGTTGCAGCAATCGATGCAGCGGGTGTCGATTTAGTGGGTCTATTGAAGACCTGCTAAATCGATGGCAGAGTGCTCTCCGGTTGATCCCGGTACTCCACCTCTCTGAGAAGAGTAAGGTAAGTTGACCAGAGAGCGTCTCCCATCAACGCAGCACAGTGAAGACACCCGGGCAAGTCGATATAAGCGATGTCAACTCCAGCTATGTTATTCATGTAACTGGAGTAGTGTAACTTAGCTTGACTTACCCCAGGAATGACAAGCCCTTAGAGAGGAAGGATGATCTTCTGGTATAAGCCCTAGGCTGGAACTTGGGAAAACTGGGCTCAGATCCTGGCTCTACCAGATTGCTTATGGGAACTTGGGTAAGCGTCACTGTGTCTCAGTTCCCATCTGTAAAATTGGGACAAAAATACTTCCTTTCTCTCACTGTTAATTTGCTTGCCTATTCAGACTATGAGCTCTTGGAGTGGGTGGAGGAGCTCTCTTACTATGTGTGTATATACGGCACCTGGCACAATGGGCTCTAATCTCTGTTGGAGACTCTAGATGCTGCTTTAGTACAAATGAGTAATAATGTGTGTGTCTATAAATAGGATTCATTATAGTATGGCATGCGGCATATGGTTTATCAGCCTGAGTTTGATAGGCTTGCATTATCTCAGTGAAATATGCAAGCCATCCCCAATCAAGGCCACCCAACTGTTTTGTACCTTGTGTATGCCACGTGTTAACAGAAATATTCTCTTAAGTTTTTTAAACTGTTATTGGGACTACTGGAAGTTCTTCTTCTGTAGCCTCACAGAATCTCCCTTCATCCCTCCTCCCCTTTAAGCTATTCAAAATGCAGCAGTAAAAGGTATTCATTTTTCTGCCACACTGACCCCTATCCATTGCTCTTCAGGTTCTTTCACTAGCTTCACTTTGCCTTCTGCATAAAATGGAGACTGCTTATGTTCATGTTCAAGGCCCTACCTCTCTGTTCTCATCTTTTTCTACTGCGCTGCGCCAACACACACAACTTACACCCTTCTCTCACTCTTGTCTCTGGATAGTCTGGGGTTTCTGAAATCCCTTACCTGTCTCGGTTTGCCACACGTTCAGTCATTCCTCCAAGCTCCTCTTTTAAAACACCCTAGTTCCAAAAGTCTGATGATTTCAAGTCCTGCACTCAGAAATCTTAAATTAATATTTTAAAAATCTTCTGCAACTATTGAAGAAGTAATCATGGTAGTATCAAGAAGCATTATTATATGGACCATTCACTGGTACTACTCTTTTGGTTTCCATCCACACTTACTTTATTTGTACATGGTCTATCTAGACCGAGGTGGGCAAACTTTTTGGCCTGAGGGCTGCATTGGGTTTCCGAAATTGTATGGAGGGCCGGTTAGGGGAGGCTGTGCCTCCCCAAACAGCCAGGCATGGCCCAACCCCCGCCCCCATCCGACCCCCCTTGCTTCTCTCCCCCTGATGGCCCCCTCGGGACTCCTGCCCCATCCAACCACCCCTTCTCCCTGACTGCCCCCACATCCCCCGCTCCCTGCCACCCGCTCCTCTCCTTCCTGACTGCCCCCGGATCCCCCACCCTTAACTGCCTCCCACCCCTAACTGCCCCCCTGCCACCCCATCCAACCCGACCTCTCCTTCCTGACTGCCCCTCCCCCCGGTACCCTTGCCCCATCCAACCACCCCTTCTCCGTGTCCCCTGACTGCCCCCGAAACCCCCACCCAACCCCTCCTCTCATTCCTGACGGCCCCCCGGGACCCCTGCCCCATCCACCCTCCCTGCTCCCTGTCTCCTGACTGCCCCCAGAATCCCTGCCCCTGACTGCCTCCCGCCGCCCCATCCAACCCTCCTCTCCTTCCTGACTGCCCCCCCCCCCGGGACACCTGCCTCCATTCAACCCCCCTCATCCCCGCCCTCTGACTGCCCCAACCCCTATCCACACCCCTGACCACCACCTGAACTCCACTGCCCTCTATCCAACCCCCCCTGCTCCTTGCCCCCTTACCGCGCTGCCTGGAGCACCGGTGGGTGGCTGCAGCCGTGCTGCCCGACTGGAGGCAGCCATGCACTGCGCAGCGCAGAGCACTGGGTCAGGCCATGGCTTTGCAGCTGCGCTGCCTCAGGAGCTCGCAGCCCCGCCGCCCAGAGCATTGCTCCGGCGGCGCAGTGAGCTTAGGCTACAGGAGAGGGGGAACAGCCGGGGAGGGGCCGGGGGCTAGCCTCCTGGGTCAGGAGCTCAGGAGCAGGGCAGAACAGTCCCGCGGGCCATAGTTTCCCCACCTCTGATCGAGTCTATAAAGTCTCTGGGGTGAAGGGCTTTCATACCTTTCTGTAGGGTATGCACAGCATGCTGTTGGCCTTATATAACTAATACATAAAAATATAATAAAGTAAAGCTCAGTTTAAAGCCTCCTGGCAGCACCAGCCAAATGCATCTTTGGAAATTGAATGAGGAGATATTTATGCCCCTTATGGGGACCAAGAGTGTGAAACTGTCTGAAAGAAATTATTGAAATTATTGTTGAAGACATGAATTATTCAATGAGCAGAAGTCCTCTTCATTTAATAGAGTCTGGAAGGTATCTACATCAGTGAAGACTGAAGAGGAGTAAGCCCTGGAAAATACAAACATCCCTAAAGAGAAGTCATTGCAATAGCAGCAGATGGGATGTGGGGAGGAAAACGTAGGTCTGGAGAAGCTAGCTAAGTAGCAGAAATGCCGCTATTTCTGTGAGACCCAGAGTGGTGTTTTGTGGTTTAGAAAAAAGCAAGTAGGTATGACCGAAATGGCCATCCTTTAGGAAACTGGAGTCGAAAGGACATATGCCTTAAAAGCCACAAATATGGGCTATTCAGAAGACAAACTAAAGGCCCCTAATCTAAAATGTGGAAGCAACTGAAAAGGTCACTTCCTGGAAAGTAAGAAGAGTGAAACTAAGCAGACAAGGTGATGTGGTGCGTCTGAAGCAATGGGCTTATCATAGTAAGTCAGATGGGGAGCTGTTTGGGTCAATTAAAGAAGAGAAGTCTGGATCCTTCAGACTTGTACATTCAACACGAGGACTTGAAGCACTCTTGTTAATTTAGCAGCCACTTTCAAGGGTGGGTAGTGCATTCAAAATATATAGAATCCTAGACCACAATATAAAGAGTGGAGAAAGACCCATCTTTGAAAAATATTAAAATTTTATGAGGTGTGTTGCTGACTAGAAAAAAAATTAAGCAAATAATCATACAGAAGAATAGATCACATCCTTAAAATTAAAGCCCCCAAATAAGACAAATATTTATTAAATAAACATGAATGTAGCCAGAGGTGACCTTTTTGTTTCTTATTTATCCTTTTTGCTGAATTTATATCGACTCTCATTTTTAACTTTCCCATTTTATATCAAACAAGATATGGGGTCTGATTTGCCAGCATCCTGCACCTTGTGTTGTCATCCACACCTGTGCAAAGTGCATACTTCCCAACATGTCAAGTGGCTAAAATGGGACTGGAGGCCTGGAGCAATGGATCATGTGCTGCTCTGGGGGGATGAGAGGCCCAGGGTAGGGGTTGTAGAGTGAGCTGGCCCTGTACTCACCCCATAGGGGCAGCTCCTGCAGCTTTTGTTCCATGGGGCTCACCAGGCTTGGCTCCCCACTTAGAGCGTTGTGACTTAGCCCCTGGCACAGTGTCACAGTACCACTCTCTCAAATTTGGCCTGGCTGCCCCTGATAAGTGGGCCAGGTCAAACCTGATCAGTGCTGTGACCCTGTGTGCCAGAAGCAGGTCGCAGTCCCCAGAGCAGGAAGCCAAGCCCAGCTAGCCCTGCAGGATAGGAGATGCTTCAACTGGGACGATGGGTTTTGTGGGGCACATTGAGACAGTCCTGTGAAAAGCAGGACTGCTGGGAGGTCTAAAAACAGGTGTAAAGCACTACCCAATCAGAATTCCCCAATCATACTGCATGGAAGCATTTTACACCGACTTTGCACTCACTAGTTTGGATTCTATGTTACCTAATAGCTGATTTGCACCCTGAAGTGTATATGAATAGCATATGGCTCTAGGAGAACCATCCTATTGTAGGGGGAGCCTGTGGTGGCAAAGTGCCAGTGTTTAGTGGCTTCTTCACCAGCTCAGCCTAACCTCCTTGCTGCAAAGATAGGGGATGTGGCGAGAGCAAAGAGGTCATGGTTAGGGCTTCCTTACATCCAACTGATCCCTGACTGCTACATCAGGGTTACTGGTATCTTCAAAAGTTTAGAACAGCCTGAAGTCTGCATTAGTGGACCAGCCAAGCACACAACCAGTCCAGAATCAGTGGAGTGCAAAGGCCACCTTTGCACATCCTCTCTTGAGCTGTGTTGTGCACTCCTTGACTGGGGCCAAGATGTAGCCCACTTTGCACAGGTGTTAAATGACTACACAGGGTGCGAGGCAGTGAAGACTCAGGCCCAAGATACATAGCTAGATAATGATTACCCTTTCAAGGGCAAGAACCTTAAAATGACCTCTTATAATACATGCTGCTATTTTACAAAAGGTGCTAATCATAGAAGCAAACATTTATAAAGTCAATGAATCCTTGTGTATACAGTACCTCTGTGAGGGTATGAATATTTACTAGAACTGGTCTGGCTACTCTCACACAACAATCGTTAATTGCATTTCCATCTCTGAACCATCTAGGAGGTCTGTTTTTAACCATTTATTTATTAAATTGGTGGCTGGCAGTGCCACTCTAGTTAAGGTTTTCTGTACTTCTGGTATTCCCTCCCCAGTTTTTTTGAGGGGAGGGGCAGGGTATTTGAGTCTTTTATTTTGCTATAATAAGGTCTCAAGAACAAATTTTTGTGCAAAGTTCAAAACAAGAAAAAAAACAAGCCATACTGAAATATTTTAAAAATAACAGACTCCAAAGTGATGAGGATGGGATGGAAAGTAAAATGGAATAGGGCCTGCTTGTGCGGCCCGTGATCATGGAAGTACTCCCACAGCCATGTGAGCACCTCGAGGGCTTTATTGAACTTAAGTCCACTAGTTTCAAACCATCACCTGGAAAATAAAGACAGACTCTGTTATGGTCATATCTGCAAGACCTCCATTGTCATGTTTGTTCTTCATTGTCAGAGCCGTCACTAGGCATAAGGAAACTAAGCAATTGCTTAGGGCCCTGAGCAGCTCAAGAGTGCTCCTTTCTCCCTCCTAGTTTAACTTTCTGATTTTTAGTGCGTTACAACCTGGCCCAGTACTCCCCTATGTGGTCACCAATCTGTTGGGGGTGGTCCCAGTTGTTGGGTCCCATGTGCTGCCAAGATATCTGGGTCGGGGCAGAGTCTAGTTACTCTTTCTAGGTCTGGGTCTGTAAGGCATGTTGTCAGACTCAAACCGTTTTTCTGACACACTTCTCTGCAAAAGGGATTCTGCAGTCCAGCCTCCCCAGATCCTGAAGCCAATGCTTCAGATCTTCCAAGTGCTCCCCTCCTCCAGTCACTTACACACACTCCCTGAAAGCTCCACTGAGGTGGTGGGCACTCTGGGCTTCTAGTTTAACCCCTTCAGGGACAATGTGGTGGGAAAGCAGGCTTGGGCTTAGCAAAGGCATTTCTTAACTATGGATATTTTAGTCTCAAAAGCACTCACAGTTACAGACGTTTGAAAAGTAACAAAAGCCCTGAGAATCACCTTCCCCAGGTCTGAGCTCACCCCTTCTGAATCTGAGGTTTGTCAGTGTTTCAAGCTTGGCAGAGTCCCTCCAGCCCTGTTCTGCCAGTTCTGCCCACATATGGTGATGTTCTGCCCTTCTTCCACAGAGCAGAACCCTGCTCTTAAGGATGGTCTCTGTCTCCTTGCTAGATTCTCAAGTGGAAAACTCCAGCGCCTTTCCCCATTCATTCATATACTACCTGTAGACCCCTGTGTAGAAAAACACTGTTCCTTGGGGGTGGGCAAGCTGCTGAGTCATTCAAAATTAATGGCCCTAAATTGTAATCTTGAAGGGTTCTCAGTGATAGTCCTTAAATGAGATGTCAAGTGCCTTTCCTGGGCTGGGTGGACATGTGGAATGCAATTCCATGGGCTTGACTTGGTCAAGTTTAGAGATGTGTTCAACACATAAATATAAATTTGAGTTCATAATTTGATACAGACCTAGCCCACCCTGTCATAACATGCAAAAAAGTAAACAATTAAAAATAACCACCAGATTCATCTCATAACAGTAATGCTAGAGCGTTCAGAAAAGGGGGAAATTAATACAAACTCATGAATTTAGGCTGCCCGCTACTGGCGTGAATCTCCACTCTAATACAATGGGCTTAGCTGGCTGAGTTAGCTTTGCAGAATTTGGCCCAGTGTTTCAAAGCCTACTGTGATAGAGAAAGAAAAGATCCCATAATTGGGTCACAAATAATTGGATTGTCAAAAATAAAAACGATTGAGAATTCTGGATTAGACAAGCAAGACTGTTATACCCAAGTATACGATATACTGGTGGAAGGAGTGACCATAATGACCTTAAGTGATACCTGTTAGGTTAAAGGAAGTGTCTGAAAACACTAACACTTTGGCTTTTGGTTTAGTTTTTCACACACAAAAAAGAAACTTTCATTTCAAAATGTTTCATGGAAAATACCATTTTCTGACTAACTCTAATTAACATTCTGCAAATGATTCACCCTGGCTTCTAACAGCCTGTCCCTAGAGTCTTCCATAGCTATAACTGGCTCATTCACAACTGCTTTCCTAGCCGTAAGTGCTGTATGAACAATTTTGAAATTCAGGCTTTTTCCATTGACCGCTATTTGAAGAGAACTGCTCCTGAGAGAATTATCTCTTCAACATAGACCCCTTAAATTGATTTCTGTTTATTTGCAGAACAGAGGAACTTAGTGAGTAACTGCCAACACAGGTTTGTGAAGCACAGATTGTGCCAAGCTAAGTTGATAGCCTTTTCCAATATAGTAACAGTCTGGAGTGTGGGGGAGGGAGAGTTGTAAAAGGAATGTGGTTGACACCTAACATTTTAGAAAGGCCTTTGATGCAGTACTGCAAAGGAAGCTCAAACACATATCAGAAAAGTATTGCTTGGATGGTAATACAACAAAGTGGACAAAACTAGCTGACAGTAATAAATGGTGTTCATCAGAGTGGGCAAAATTCTGGTAGAGGCTAGTGTGGGGCATAATATAAATATTACAGTAATCAAACATAGATGCTTCAAAACTAGGAGATATAGAAAATACAGAATCTGATTCAGATAGATCTTGGCAGCTGTGAGATGAAATTTAATGGAAAGAAGAGTGAAATATCACACAGGTGGAATAATATGCAACATAAATAAAATAAACCAAGGGCTGTGAGGTTTAACTTACCTCCTGGTTCCACTGTGTGGTTGTGAAACCCTTTCCTTTTGCTCTGTGTGTCTGGTTAAGATTGTGAATAATTTCATTTTCTGTGAAGTTTAATCAAGAGTTCCAGGTGTTACATTTGTACTTACTGACTTTTTGTTAGCTGTACCACTCAGAAAAGCCTAGTGACTGGAGCGTTGCGCAAGAGACCTGGGTTCTGTTCTCACTGGCTCTGAAGGGGATCCTGTCAAGTCTCTCAATTTCTGTGGGGATCGATTTTCCCATCTGTAAAAAGACCATATTTACCAATCTACAAAATGTGCTTTGAGATCATTGTGTGATGGGCATTGTATAAGTTATTCCTTGTAGTATACAAATCTGTATGCCTGTGTCACATTTTGGGCTGCAATCCAGAACAGTGAGGGGTGGTGTCACAACCTGCCCCGCAACCTGGGGTGCCTCACTATGCTTTGCTGTTGTAACTCCCAACTTGGGCCTCTCACAAGCAGCCTACCAGCATGCAAGTCATATCCTGAGTGTCTGTTTATAGCTACAGCCCTGGTCCAGCAGCTCTGACCCCAGCAGCCTGTCAGCAACCCTCCAGTCACACTCTGGCTTCCACCAGCCTTGGTCACTACTTGCAAGGTAACCCCAACACACTCCCAGTCCTGAATTTTCCCCAAAACTTGTGTTTTGCACTGTCCAGCCCTCTCCTGGGCAGTTCAGATATTAAAGGTCCATTGCCCTGTAAAGGGTCAATATTCAACAATTTGTTACTTTAACTGGAGTTACCATATGTTTCAGTTGAAACACAACATTGGATTTGTTTAGATTAGGGTTGTCAAATGATTTAAAAAATTAATTGCGAGATTAAAAAATAATTGCAATTAATTGCATTGTTAAAAATAATAAAATACCATTTATTTAAACATTTTTGGATATTTTCTACATTTTCAACTATATTGATTTCAATTACAACACAGAATACAAAGTGTAAAGTGCTCACTTTATATTATTTTTGATTACAAATATTTGCACTATAAAAAAGATAAAAGAAATAGTATTTTTCATTTCACCTCATACAAGTACTGTAGTGCAATCTCTTAATCATGAAAGGCAACTTACAAATGTAGAATTATTATTTTTTTACATAACTGCATTAAAAAATAAAACGATGTAAAACTTTAGCGCCTACAAGACAACTCAGTTTTTGTTTGGCCAAACGCTAAGACAAACAAGTTTGTGTACATTTATGGGTGATAATGCTGCCTACTTCTTATTTACAATGTCACCTGAAAGTGAGAATAGGTGTTCATATGGCATTTTTGTAGTTGGCATTGCAAGGTATTTATGTGCTAGGTATGTTAAACCTTCATGCTTCGGTCACCATTCCACCATTCCAGAGGACATACTTCCATGCTGATGACGGGTTCTCATAGAATCATAGAATCATAGAACATCAGGGTTGGAAGGGACCCCAGAAGGTCATCTAGTCCAACCCCCTGCTCAAAGCAGGACCAATTCCCAGTTAAATCATCCCAGCCAGGGCTTTGTCAAGCCTGACCTTAAAAACCTCTAAGGAAGGAGATTCTACCACCTCCCTAGGTAACACATTCCAGTGTTTCACCACCCTCATAGTGAAAAAGTTTTTCCTAATATCCAATCTAAACCTCCCCCACTGCAACTTGAGATCATTACTCCTCGTTCTGTCATCTGCTACCACTGAGAATAGTCTAGAACCATCCTCTTTGGAACCCCCTTTCAGGTAGTTGAAAGCAGCTATCAAATCCCCCCTCATTCTTCTCTTCTTCAGGCTAAACAATCCCAGCTCCCTCAGCCTCTCCTCATAACTCATGTGTTCCAGTCCCCTAATCATTTTTGTTGCCCTTCGCTGGACTCTCTCCAATTTATCCACATCCTTCTTGAAGTGTGGGGCCCAAAACTGGACACAGTACTCCAGATGAGGCCTCACCAATGTCGAATAGAGGGGAACGATCACGTCCCTCGATCTGCTCGCTATGCCCCTACTTATACATCCCAAAATGCCATTGGCCTTCTTGGCAACAAGGGCACACTGCTGACTCATATCCAGCTTCTTGTCCACTGTCACCCCTAGGTCCTTTTCCGCAGAACTGCTGCCTAGCCATTCGGTCCCTAGTCTGTAGCTGTGCATTGGGTTCTTCCGTCCTAAGTGCAGGACCCTGCACTTATCCTTATTGAACCTCATCAGATTTCTTTTGGCCCAATCCTCCAATTTGTCTAGGTCCTTCTGTATCCTATCCCTCCCCTCCAGCGTATCTACCACTCCTCCCAGTTTAGTATCATCCACAAATTTGCTGAGAGTGCAATCCACACCATCCTCCAGATCATTTATGAAGATATTGAACAAAACCGGCCCCAGGACCGACCCTTGGGGCACTCCACTTGATACCGGCTGCCAACTAGACATGGAGCCATTGATCACTAGCCGTTGAGCCCGACAATCTAGCCAGCTTTCTATCCACCTTATAGTGCATTCATCCAGCCCATACTTCCTTAACTTGCTGACAAGAATACTGTGGGAGACCGTGTCAAAAGCTTTGCTAAAGTCAAGAAACAATACATCCACTGCTTTCCCTTCATCCACAGAACCAGTAATCTCATCATAAAAGGCGATTAGATTAGTCAGGCATGACCTTCCCTTGGTGAATCCATGCTGGCTGTTCCTGATCACTTTCCTCTCATGCAAGTGCTTCAGGATTGATTCTTTGAGGACCTGCTCCATGATTTTTCCAGGGACTGAGGTGAGGCTGACTGGCCTGTAGTTCCCAGGATCCTCCTTCTTCCCTTTTTTAAAGATTGGCACTACATTAGCCTTTTTCCAGTCATCCGGGACTTCCCCGGTTCGCCACGAGTTTTCAAAGATAATGGCCAATGGTTCTGCAATCACAGCCGCCAATTCCTTCAGCACTCTCGGATGCAACTCGTCCGGCCCCATGGACTTGTGCACGTCCAGCTTTTCTAAATAGTCCCTAACCACCTCTATCTCCACAGAGGGCTGGCCATCTCTTCCCCATGTTGTGATGCCCAGCGCAGCAGTCTGGGAGCTGACCTTTTTAGTGAAAACAGAGGCAAAAAAAGCATGGAGTACATTAGCTTTTTCCACATCCTCTGTCACTAGGTTGTCTCCCTCATTCAGTAAGGGGCCCACACATTCCTTGGCTTTCTTCTTGCTCGATAACGATGCAAAGCAGTGTGGACTGATGCACATTCATTTTCATCATCAGAATCACATGCCATCCAAAGAAGGTTGATTTTCTTTTTTGGTGTTTCGGGTTCTGTAGTTTCTGCATTGGAGTGTTGCTCTTTTAAGACGTCTGACAGCATGTTCCACACCTCATCTGTCTCAGATTTTGGAAGGCACTTCAGATTCTTAAATCTTGGGTCAAGTACTGTAGCTATCTTTAGAAATCTCATATTGGTACCTTTTGCGTTTTGTCAAATCTGCAGTGAAAGTGTTCTTAAATCAATCAACATATGCTAGGTTGTCATCCGAGACTGCCATAACACAAAATATATGGCAGAATATGCGTAAAACAGAGCACGAGACATACAATTCTGCCCAAGGAGTTCAGTCCCAAATTTAATTAATGCATTATTTTTTTAACAAGCATCATCAGCATGGAAGCAGAAATTGTTACAAGAGAAATAAAGATAAACACTTTCTAATAGCTAAAACTTAACAAGCTAGACTTGGGTCAAGGTAAAATCCTTACCACATGATCCCAGCAACATGGCTGGCCAAATTCTCAGGGCAGGATCTCCACCCTAATTTAAAGGGGTGGTTCCTTTGTCTTCTTAGGTGAAAGAGAGAGAGAGAGCTTGGAATTTTTTGCCCCTTTCTTTTATAGTCCAGTTAACCTTTGAAGTGGATTCTTCTACAGGTTACCCCTTAAAGCAAAGTTTATTCAAATAGTAAAGAAGGTGACATGGAGGTGGGTGGTGAAGAAGGCTCCAAGTTCTTTCTTCTGACCTGTTTGCTGAAATGCAACTTTGCTTATCTCCTCACACCTCTTCTCCCTGCTTCTCCCTGCTTCTCACTACTTATGTATAAATTGAGATAAACACACATTTCTTCATTCAGGATAGTTGTGCCTGGGCAGGACTGTGTGGTTTTGAACATGAACATCATATGGGGGATTTCATAACTTTACATATAGTGCAAATTTCACTATGATATTATTGACCAGCAAGTTATTAGTTTTCAAATGATACCTCACAAGGCTTATTTTGTACAAAGATTATTGTAATAACGTGTAGCATGTGAATATAGGGGTGCTTTCGGTCACAGCTTGTTCAATATTTTTACTTGAAATTTCTGTCAAAATTTTGCAAAATTGATTAGTCTAATAAGCAAGGAGATAAAGTTCTGAAAAAATAAAGTTGGGGATAATGCCTGCTTGAAGCTTTGGAATTGGAGCAGATCATTAGTTTGCCCATGACCTTTCAGTGTAGCAGTGACCTCATCACATTTAACAATTCATTATCTGTGCATTAATTTTCTCTTCCTTGGTTTAGTTATAATTATGGCTTTAAATACTCACTATTCAGAATTTGCTATTGTGATTGATTCCTAACTGGACGACTGACACTTTTAAAAAATAGGAGGAAATCTTGAATTAAGTCCCTTGGAGCATGATCATCTGTCCAAACACACATTTACATGATTGGTCATGACTGGGTGCATATTGGGGCAACTCATTTTAGTGTCATAATTGCATCTAATTTTTTTACTTTTTTATCTAGTCATTGGTCTTACTCCATTCATGTTACCATTTTCTTTGTGGAGAAAGTAAATAAGGAAGTGCTATTTACTCCTTCACATAACACAAGAACTAGGGGTCATGCAATGAAATTCATAGGCAGCAGGTTTAATACAAACAAGTATTTCTTCACACAACGCACAGTTAACCTGTGGAACACTTTGTGAAGGCCAAAACTATGACAGGGTTCAGAAAAGAACTAGATAAGTTCATGAAGGTAAGGTCCATCAATGGCTATTAGACAGGATGGGCAGGGATGGTGTCCCTAACCTCTGTTTGTTGAAGCTGGGAATGGGCGACAGGGGATGAATCATTTGATGCTTACCTGTTCTGTTCATTCCCTCCAGGGCACCTGGCATTGGCCACTGTCAGATGGACCTTTAGTCTGACTCAGTATGGCCATTCTTATGTTTAAGAACATTTGGGAAGGAACATTTATTTTTGTGATTGCCTGTATTCATGTGTGATTACCCCTATGAGCAGGTAGAAATTAGTACAGTTATGTTCAAACGACTGTAATCCCCCTGAACATAGTTGCCCTGGCTCCTCATGATGCCGATGAGTACTTGTAGTACTGTACTTTGAGCAGGAGGAGGTTAGAAGGCAGGGAGAGACTAGAGAGTGTTTTAAAATGACTGGCTATTTCCTACCAAGTAAATACACATCCGCATGAGTGGCAATGAGCAGAGGAGAAGAAAGGAGGATAAAAGGGTAATATTCAAGTGGCAGAAGTGTCCCTTGCCTGGAAATACTTTTCACATGTTCTAATGCAAGCATCAAGGTGCCTGCAGTATGGCCATGTACTGAGGTTGGAGGATCAGCACCTATGGACAGCTGCAGGATAGAATGACCTTTGCACTCGGCGCAGGTCTATGTGGTCCTGCAGACAGAGGCAAACCTTCCTGTCTGACGCAGAAGGGCTGCTCTTTGTGACTGGCAGTAATTGTGGTTCATGGTGATGGAAAACAGATAAATGATTTGGTAGATGTGAGATTTTGTTGTATGGGATGAAACACAGAAGTTTCCCAAAACCCTGTGGCACTGCGGAAATGAAATGAGATGGGCAAAGATAAGCTACTGCACTCTTCCATGCAATACTGCAATGAATTGTTAGTTATACTGTAACCTAAAATGGAGACTAGTGGATTCAATTCACACCCTTTGCTTATATGGAATATGAAATATGTATTTGTATGCTTGATGTGTACTGATATTTAATGTGGTGTTGTACAGGACATGGGAAATATACAGAAGCTCCTTGAAACCCCTGGGGACTCAAATAATTGAATGAGCTTGACAAGAATCTGGATGTAACCTTCATTTTTAGGACTGAATACGTACAGGCAACTTGTGTGAATGTGCTAAGAAAACTGAATATAATGTATAGGCAGCCAAAAATTTGAATTATACCTTTCTCTTTCTCTCATTTAGGAAGTCACCACACTATTTTTAAAATTGCGTCCACGTACATAGCCAAACATAAGGCTCTTTCTTGCGCAAAAGAGGACACGAAAAGATTTAAATATTCTAAAATTTCCTAGGCCTGTTTAGCTCTTGCTATGCGTTTCCTTTTTTGAAGGGTTTATTGGTTGCATTTTTTTCCCAGCCTAACAGCAAATATGCAATTAATGAATCTTTCACTGCAGTTTTTTCTCCCTTCTCCTCCTGTATGTGAGTCACTTCCCCATGGCTCCTGGGAAGTTCATTAGTAATTTGGAACCATACATTGGACAGCCAGAGGACTCAAGTGCACTATTCTGCCTAGTCCTTCACTATTTCTATCAATACGTGCTGGAGTTTTGCGCATGGAGAAACATATACAGGAATTAGAAGGTGCACATCCCGGGGATATAATCATAGAATCATAGGACTGGAAGGGACCTTGAGAGGTCATCTAGTCCAGTCCCCTGCACTCATAGCAGGACTAAGTATTGTCTAGACCATCCCTGAAAGGTGTTTGTCTAACCTGCTCTTAAAAATCTTCAATATTGGAGATTCCACAACCTGCCTGGGCAATTTTTTCCAGTGCTTAACCACCCTGATAGTTAGGAAATTTTTCATAATGTCCAGCTTAAACATCCCTTGCTGCAATTTAAGCCAATTGCTTCTTGTTCTATCCTCAGTGGTTAAGAAGAAAAATTTTTTCCCCTCCTCTTTGTAACAACCTTTTATGCTTCTCTACCTCTTGCATAAAAAAAAAGTTCTGTCTTTGTGAAGGCTTGTGAACAGAATTTAGGCACTATTAGAGAAGAAGAGTGGCGTTGTGGTTAATTTGGTAGATTAGGAATTGGAAGATCGGGGTTTAATACCTGGCTTTGTCACAGACTGATTGTGTGACCCCAGTCATGTCATTCAATCCCTTTCTGTCTCAGAACCGTATCTGTTTAAAAAAAGATAATACATGCAGTTTCCTACCCATTGTCTGTCTTGTTTATTTAGACTGTAAGCATTTCAGGGCAAAGACTGTCTTTTTACTTTGTGTATGTACAACACCTAGCCAAATGCAGACTGATTTCTAGTTGCTACTGGAATATCAACATTATTTTATTGAGGTTTTTTATTAATTTTTAATTTCAGTACAAAAAGACACCCCCATCAAAAACATAAATTTAAAATTACAATCTGTAATGTACAGCATAGTGCTAACATACACATGCCAAAACCATTTTAACAACCTAAATATTAAACTATAAAATCAAATAAATTAATACTTTACAACTAGCAGGGGGCAAGGAAGAGACAACACTTGTAATGTAAATAATGCAAATCAATATGGGTTAATGGAAAATAGGTCCTGTCGAACTAACGTGATTTTTTAAAATGAGATTACATGTTTGGTTGATAAAAGTAATAGTGTTGACATAAAGAAAAGGAGTACTTGTGGCACCTTAGAGACTAACCAATTTATTTGAGCATGAGCTTTCGTGAGCTATAGCTCACTTCATCGGATGCATACTGTGGAAACTGTATGTTTCTGGCAGTTTCCACGGTATGCATCCGATGAAGTGAGCTGTAGCTCACGAAAGCTCATGCTCAAATAAATTGGTTAGTCTCTAAGGTGCCACAAGTACTCCTTTTCTTTTTGCGAATACAGACTAACACGGCTGTTACTCTGAAACCTGAGTGTTGACATAATATACTTAGACTTCTGTAAGGTGTTTGACTTGGTACCACATAACATTTTGATAAAAAGATGAACAATATAAAATTAACACATGTCAAACATCATATGAGTTAAAGACTGGGTAACTGATAAATCTTAAAATGTAATTGTAAACTGGGAATCCTCATCAAATGGGTGGCCTTCTAGGAGGTCCCGCGGTGTTCAGTTCTTGACCCTATGCTATTAATGACCTGGAAGAAAACATAAAATTATCACTGATAAAGTTTGCAGATGACCTAAAAACTGGGGGAATGGTAAATAATGAAAAGGACAGGTCACTACTTGCTCCCAATTTATGCAGTAATCCAGATTGCTCTGTATCAAACAGTATGTGTCTTAATACAGCTAAATGTAAATGTATACATCTAGGAACAAAGAATGTAGGCCCTTCTTACAGAATGGGGGACTCTATTGTAGGGAGCAGTGACTTTGAAAAAGATCTGGGGGTCAGGGTGGATAATCAGCTGAACATGAGCTTCCAGTGTTACTCCGTGGTCAAAAGAGCTAATGCAATCTTGGGATGTGTAAACCAGGGAATCTCAATTTGCAGTAGAGAGGTTATTTTACCTCTGTCTTTTTGGCACTGGTGTGACTGCTACAGGGATGCTGTGTCCAGTTCTGGTGCCCAAAATTCAAGAAGGATGTTGATAAACTGGAGAGTGTTCAGAAAAGAGCCATGAGAATGATTCAAAGGATCAGAAAACATGCCTACTAGTGGTAGACTCAAGGAGGTCAATATATTTAGTTTAACAAAGAGAAGGTTAAGGGCTGACTTGGTTACTGTCTATAAGCATCTACATAGGGAACAAATAATTAATAATGGCCTCTTCAATCTAGCAGAGAAAGGTATAACACAATCCATTGGCTGGAAGTTGAAGCTAGACAAATTCAGACTGGAAATAAGGAGTAAATTTTTAATGGTGAAAGTAACTAGCCGCTGGAACAATTTCACCAGCATCGTGGTGGATTTTCCATCACTGACAAATGGATGTTTTTCTAAAAGATGTGATCTAGGAATTATTTTTGGGAAGTTCTATGGCCCGTGTTATACATGAGGTCAGACTGGGAAAACTCTACAGAAAAATCTCATATACCCTGCCCTTAGTCATTTGGGCAAGATACTTAATCATTTTCATTGCCCTTCTCTGAATAACAGCCTTTGTTTTGTTGACATATTTTTGGTATGGAAGCGACTGGTACTATACACAGTGTATTAGGTGCAGTCTTACCTGTGCCATACAGAGAGGGAATGCTATCTACCTGCTCATTGCATGGTGCTTCTACACAGGGCTTAAATTCATCCAGAGCTGTCCAGAGTGCAGCTCTGATAAATATTTTCAATCCCCCTGAAGTTTTCAGAGCATGGTGTTGGGGTGGCAGGGGGGGAAAGTGCTGAGAAATACTCTATGACAACTTAAGCCCTGCTTCTAGATAACGTATGTATCTTCAAAACATTGGCCTTTATTGACATCAACTCACACTGCAAACTCTTCTCAAATTTGCTGTTCACTATCACCCCCACAGGCATTATTTGCTTTTATTCAGTTTAAGTCTCACTCTGCTAGTTTTTTTTTGGCCCTGAATTCTAATCTCTTTTGGTTCTTTTGCATTTCTTGGCCCTTCTTTTCAATGGAATATCAGTCAAAATGTCTCCAGCATTGATTTTTCTTTTCTTGTTCTTTTGTAAATGTTTGAATCATTTAGCTGGCAGGTGAACATCCCAAGATTCCTAATTCTTCAAAACCAAGTGCAGGAGATCTAATACTCTTCTGCTGTGTTCCCTGAAACCAGTCCTCAGTGTTAGGGTGACGAGACAGCAAATGTGAGAAATCAGAACAGGGGGTAGGGGGTAATAGGAGCCTATATAAGAAAAAGACCCAAAAATCGGGACTGTCCCTATAAAATCGGGACATCTGGTCACCCTACTCAGTATCTTGAATTCAAGTACTATAGTGTCTCAAGTACAAAACTTCCCTGATACCATCACAGTATCAATCATCTCCTTCCAATTTCTATGAAGTTGAAAGAAAAAGGACAAGAAACCCAATTCTTATAAAATGAAAGCTTGGATTCTGGGGGAGGAGGAGCAAAGAATGCGGAAAGACCTAGAAGCATGAATCTGTATTTTTCTGGTCACAGGTTTCCTGTGGCCATAGTTATAACAGGATAGATTCATTGATAATCCTCAAATATACAGCATTGATTATCATCCAAAAGAATATAGGCTCTTACTTCTGAGGTAGTAGAAAGATACTATTTATTTCCAGCTTCAGCAGGTTTAAGCTATAGCAATGTGTTTCACTGAAAGTGACACTGTTAGAGGAGCTACTGTGTGTTTAGTAGAAATGAATGAACCTCTAAAGCTCTGGACGTTTGGGAATGTTCAGTTGCCTCAAAATGCTTGGATTCTTCTCAAAATTTTCTCTTAGCATATATAAATCTACCACCCAGCTATCATCTTCTCAGGAATTAGCAAAAAAAAACAACAACATATTTTCAGGACAAATGGATTGGCTGATGAAGAGAAATATGCTAGCAACATTTTTGATTTGCATTTAAAAGTAGAATATTTCTTCCATTGGAGGCAGAATTCAGCACTGCAAGTATGTTCTTTCCAACGAACGTACAAAAGACTTTTTCTTCCTGCAGGCATTCAGCCTCACCACCATGGGCTGTGATCTTGTCAGTTCTCATAAGCTAGTAACACCAGTGGTAACAGAATACTTTCCCGAATTTTAGGACATAGATTTCCCGAAATCAGTTTGGTTCATCTCTTATATGCAGTACTCAATCTTTAAAAAAAAAAAAAAAAAAAAAGCACTGAAAAGAATTTTGAATAGTTTTCTAAATGTTAAACCTAGTCATACTAAACATAAGCAATCTCACACAACCCACCTTTTCAGTAATTTCAAGAATATTGATTACAATCTTAATCAGAAAAGTTGAATGGTACCTTATTCGCTGAGTTGTCCTCACTGAGTCAACCTGACTGAAGGAGGCAGACACAGGCCCAAAGCAGGTTAAAGGCTGGTAGTTAATGATACAGGACTTAGGAGTCTTCTGCAAAATGAGCAGCTTAGATACTTACTCCTAAGTACACATAGACAAATAAACTAAAGTACACGTGACAACTAAACTAAACGTACACAAAGATAATATACTAAATTAGGACACTCTTACATTCCGATGGATTTAAAAAGGGCTTTACAAACGTAGGTGACTTGTACCACGTGTTAATGGCATTTCTCCCACAACTCAAATCCAGCCACAGGTGGAGTGAAACATGGCAACCGTTCAACAGCACACAGCAACACCCTACAGCAATGTCAGCACTGAGGAAGGAAACTATCTCCAACTGAAACTACGCGGAAATTTATGGAGGTGGAATAATAATATCCAGATTGCTTTTATCCAGTTCTCCAGACTTGATTAAATCTACTTTGGCTAAAGACGCTATGAAATCATCAGTAACCACCAACGGTCATGAGCTTGGTTCTGTCTCATTTAAAAGACAGCATCCTGAACATTGCAGTGCCCTCTATCACCATGCTGGGGCACTGAATCATTATTGCTGATTCAAAGGGACAAGAACTGATTTTACTTCATCACAAACACTGCTACCTGAAGCCTCTGTGTTTTCCTATAGAGATCTCTCCGCTAAGTACTTCTGTAGCCCAACACTGCTCAGCATTTGAGATTTGATGATTGTTCTGCTTTAAAGGGTACAGGTTTCAGGATTTAAAATTTCCTAGAACAAATAGATTCATATGGTGCAATACTCAATTTTGGTTATGCTGCCGCAGCAGAGCTGTCCTTATATAAAAGCAAAGCATTCTGAATGTAAAAGATTTTTCTTGCTAACGCTGTTGAGAGGATGGAAGTTCTGGTGGGAATTCTTCCAAGTGAAACTTTGGCTTCACTCAGCTGGAATGGCAGTCTCCTTACTAAAAGTGCCTTTTTTTTTTCTTTTTTACCACAAACTTCCCAGTGTCACAGCTCTGTGCAAATACTTCCCACATGGCAGCTGGCTGATCTGGTAATCACTTAGAGCTTGAGTGTAAATTACACAAGCAGCAGCACACACGCAAATACCTGACCTGTCGGATGCTGCAATTCAGCTAGATTTGCCTAGAGTGAATCTAGCTGACTTATATTAAAAAAAAAAAAATCCCTTTTTGGTTATAAATTTTAAGGCCGGAAGAGACCATTAGATCATCTAGCCTGATTTACTGATTAGCACAGGCTGATATAGGAGGTTAGACAAAATGATCTAATGGTCCCTTCTGTTGTTGTTTTGTTATTCCCATTCCCTCTCCTCTGTCTTTCTGTCATTACACTTTGAGATCATTTGGGCAGGGACTATCCTTTCTAGAACATCAGGAAAGTGCCTAGCACTCTTTGAACAAATAATAAACACAAGCCATTGTCTGTTTTGTTTAATCATGCTTTTGAGAGGCTGCATATAATGCTCCAGGTAGGGAAATATCAGTGAGAATGCTTTCACTTTACTGAATTCAGCAGGGCTTTTAACACAACTGTTTTTTAGTGGGAGTACAGATGCTTTTCTTAATACACCATCAAACAGAGATGTGCTAACATTTATGCTGTGTGCGGGGAAGGAAGAGGGCTTAAGAATCTTTTTTTTATAAGTTAAGGTGGGAGAACAAACTCTGAGGTTTGTTTCTGCAACAATAATTAGCATTGACAGTTAATAGGATCACTTGCTGTAAGAAATGTAAATCTGTTTTGGTCAAGTGCATAGCACAATGGGAATCCGACTCTGACTGACATCTTGAAGCCCTATTCATAAAATAAAATAAATTTTAAAAAATTAATCACAATTAATCATGTAATTAATCACACCGTTAATAATAAAATACCATTTGTTTAAATATTTTTGGATGTTTTCTACATTTTAAAATATATTGATTTCAATTACAACACAGAATACAAAATTTACAGTGCTCACTTTATATTTATTTTTGATTAAAAGTATTTGCACTGTAAAAACCAAAAGAAATAGTATTTTTCAATTCACCTAATACAAGTACTTCAGTGCAATCTCTTTATCATGAAAGCTGAACTTACAAATGTAGAACTATGTAAAAAAAAAAACCCTTGCATTCAAAAATTTAAACAATGTAAAAATTTAGAGCCTGCAAATCCACTCAGTCCTACTTCTTGTTCAGCCAATCACTCTGACAAACAAATATGTTTACATTTGCAGGACATAAGGCTGCCGGCTTCTGGTTTACAGTGTTACCTGAAAGTGAAAACAAGTGTTCTCATGGCACTGTTGTAGCCGGCGTTGCAAGATATTTATGTGCCAGATACACTAAAGATTTATATGTCCCTTCATGCTTCAACCACCATTCCAGGATACATGTGTTCATGCTGATGATGGGTTCTGCTCGATAACACTCCAAAGCAGTGCATATGTTAATTTTCACTATCTGAGTCAGATGCCACCTGCAGAAGGTTGATTTTCTTTTTTGGTTGTTCGGGTTCTGTAGTTTCCACATCAGAGTGTTGCTCTTTTAAGACTTCTGAAAGCATGCTCCACATCTCATCACTCTCAGATTTTGGAAGGCACTTCAGATACTTAAACCTTGGGTCGAGTGCTGTAGCTATCTTTAGAAATCTCATATTGGTACCTTTTGCGTTTTGTCAAATCTGTAGTGAAAGTATTCTTAAATCAAACAACATATGCTAGGTCGTCATCCGAGCCTTCCATAACACTAAATATACTGCAGAATGCAAGTAAACCAGAGCAGGGGACATACAATTCTCCCCCAAGGTGTTTAGTCACAAATTTAATAAACGCATTATTTTTTTAACAAGCATCATCAGCATGGAAACGTCCTCTGGAATGGCGGCCAAAGTATTAAGGGGCATACAAATGTTTAGCATATCTGGCATGTACATACCTTGCAATGCCGGCTACAAAAGTGCTATGCAAATGCCTGTTCTCACTTTCTGGTGATGTTGTAAATAAGAAGAGGGCAGCATTATCTCCTGTAAATGTAAACACACTTGTTTGTCTTAGGGATTCGTTGAACAAGAGGTAGGACTGAGTGGACTTGTAGGCTCTGAAGTTTTACTTTGTTTTGGTTTTGAGTGCAGTTATGTAACAAAAAAATCTACATTTGTAAGTTGCACTTTCACGGCAAAGAGATTGCACTACAGTACTTGTCTGAGGTGAGTTGAAAAATACTATTTTCTTTATCATTTTTACAGTGCAAATATTTGTAAGCAAAAATAATATACACTGATTTCAGTTACAACACAGAATACAATATATATGAAAATGTAGAAGACCATCCAAAATATTTAATAAATTTCAGTTGGTGTTTTATCGCTTAACAGTGCGATGAAAACTGTGATTAATCACAATTAATTTTTTTGAGTTAATCGTGTGAGTTAACTGCAATTAATCAACAGCCCTAAAAATAAATATAATGATCACCACCCTAAAATTAGTTGGCTTTTATAGACCAATGAAGAAAGCCCTTTAGTATGGAAATTCTTATACAACCTTAACTATAGGCTTTGCCATGTACTCCCGCTACATTTTGTGTCTTTCAGGGCTAGATTCTACCCTGCATCTGAGCTCTACTCTGTGCAGGGGCAGTGGGCAGTCAGGGACCTGGTTAAGGCTCCTTGATCCTGGTTGTCAGTCTTTACTAGCCCTGGCAAGTAAAGGTTTCTTCAGTTTATGACATTGATGAGTGGAGGTTCAGGATTGCAGAGTGGAGTTCCATGACATTTCCTTGATGTGCTCCCTCTGCTGAATCTATAGGAGTAGAGCTTCTCCTCTAGAGAGTTCCCCTCCAGCAAGGGCCATTTGAATCCTGAATCTGGCCCCCTTGCCCTACTTGTGCAGAGCAAAGAGACTTCCTCATAATGGACCATCATTCCCCTAGTCTAAGCTCTTTTAATACTGTTAATCTACCTTTCTGTGCAGACCTAAATCTTTTACAGTGAATTTACCTCTTCAATATCCCCTGCTGCAAGTCTCACATTATATCACACTCTTTCCCCTGTCATCCTTCCTTCTCCTGAGCTTTCTAGTCTTTTCAGTTTTCTGCACTTGCATTTTCTCTCTGGTCTCCTCTTTTCCCTAGTCTTTCTATTTCCCCCCATTCTCTCATTATTTGTGTTACCATAGTACTTAGAAGCCCCAGCCATGAACCAAGACCCCACTGTACTACGTGTTGTACATGCACAGTGAACAAAAAGATGGTTCCTTTTTCAAAAAGTTTGCAATGTAAGTATTCCCTCTCCCCAGTTCATTTTCTCCCCATTCCTCACATTCATTCATTCTCCCTTGATATGAGAAAATAATTTGCAGTCAATAATGTACTGAATGAAGTTAGCTCAGGGAATAGCCATGAGCAGATCACAGCTTCCTTTTTGTTGTTCAGATGTATTGAAAATAGATTGTGAATATTTGAAACTTGAGCTAAGTTGCTTACTTGTCATTGGTTCTATTCTATTTTATGTAGGTTTTTGTACTGCGCTCATCACTGTAGTAGCTGAGGCCCTTCCAGCAGTTCATTATGCAAGGTGAATACACATCTGTTGCATGTTGTTTGTTCTCTCCTCCTGTCCCCAGAGGGAGAGTTGTGTGCAGGGGAGTGTCTTGTTTGTTTGTTTATTTATTAAATAAATATACCTGCTGCTATGTGTTTAAACGGGAGAAAGCAAAGTCAGAGAAATGTGCCTTGCCCTTGGAATGGAAAGTGGTGAGGTTTGTGATAGTTGTTAGTTCCTTGAAGAGTTTAATCGTACAGCCTCAGACCACCCCCTGAGAAAGTTCTGTCTCCCACACAGATGAGCTTTACCCTTATTGTTGAGAGTTTCACTGTGCAAGATCATTGTCCCAGAGCTTTAGGCCGTCTTTTTGGTATCAGGCCATAGAGTGCTTTGAGGATAAGGACTGAGACCTTCAACTTGATTCAAAATTATATGAGAAGCCAGTGTAGCGAGTGGAGGACAGGTGTGATGTATCTCACAGAAACCTGTGTTCTTGAGAAGTGCTGCTGCATTTTGTACAAGCTGGACTTTCCTGAGTGTTGAAGGTTTCATGACCAGGAATATTGCATTGCTGGAGTTCAGCCAAGAGATGATGAAGGCATGAGTAACCAAGAGTCTTCATCTGCCAGGATGGGATGGAGTCTCCTAGCCAATCAGAGATTATAGCGTTACTCGTAGTCATTGGAATCCAAGAGTACTCCTAGACTGCAGACTGAATTGACCAACTGTGGATGTGAACCTTCAATCAAAGGATATTGCGCTGTAGCTACAACTGTCTTAGCATGTTTTCCGCTGCCCACCAGCATCACCTCTGGTTTGCTCAGGTTCAGCTTCAGTCAACCATTCTTCATCCAAAGCACTGGACCATCTAAGTGATAGTGGTATAGTTGTATTTGGTGAAGGATGGGTAGAACTGTGTGGCATCTTAGAATTGCAGAGACTTGTGTCCATATAGACAGAGCAGTTCGCTTAATGGTTGCATGTAGATGTTGAAAAGGACCAGAGAGAAAACTGATCCTTATGGAACTCCACAAGGAGTCTAGTAGTGGAGGTGCAGTTTCCCATCACTGCTCTTTGGGTGCTTGTGGCACCTTAGAGACTAAAAAATTTATTTCAGCATAAGCTTTTCTGAGCCACAGCTCACTTCATCGGATGCATTCAGTGGAAAATACAGTGGGGAGATTTATATACATAGAGAACATGAAACAATGGGTGTTACCATACACACTGTAATGAGAGTGATCACTTAAGGTGAGCTATTACCAGCAGGAGAGCGGAGGAGGAGGGAACCTTTTGTAGTGATAATCAAGGTGGGCCATTTCCAGCAGTTGACAAGAACGTCTGAGGAACCTGCTGGAAATGGCCCACCTTGCTGGAAATGGCTCAACTGCTAGAAATGGCTCACCTTGATTATCACTACAAAAGGTTCCCCCCCCCCGCTCTCCTGCTGGTAATAGCTCACCTTAAGTGATCACTCTCGTTACAGTGTGTATGGTAACACCCATTGTTTCATGTTCTCTATGTATATAAATCTCCCCACTGTATTTTCCACTGAATGCATCAGATGAAGTGAGCTGTAGCTCACGAAAGCTTATGCTCAAATAAATTTGTTAGTCTCTAAGGTGCCACAAGTACTCCTTTTCTTTTTGCGAATTCAGACTAACACGGCTGCTACTCTGAAACCTACTCTTTGGGTGTGTCCCTCAGTGAGGATTCAAACAATTTTAGTGCAGTACCCTGGATCCTTTCCACCTCTTTCAAGTGGGGCAGCAGTATCTCAAGGTCAACAGTGTCAAATGCTGCAGAGAGGTCTAGGAGGATGAGAATGGATGTCATAAGTCACATTTAAAACACCATGTAGATTTCCAGCGACAAAGTGTCTGCAGTGCTGGCATCATAAACATGACCTCTTGCAAAGTCTTGGGAAATGTTTTCACAGAAACACACTAAACTCATCCTTGATCTGAAACCAAGAATAAGAATAAACCAAGCACTATGATGGAATGCAATTCCCTTACTTCTCCCTTATTTTATTTGAACTAGTTTAGCAAACGACTGACAAAGAGAACCCCTATTTCAATGTATCCATCTCTGACATGATACATTAGGTACGCCTTTGAAAAGAACAAAGGAGGCTGCAAACTTTACTCCACTGGGAGGCCAGCAGAGCCCCAAATATGGGCAGCCTTATGCTGATTCATGGTAGCCTCTGTCTGTGGATCTGGAGCCTGTGGTAGAAAACTATCTCTTTCTGTCCTCAGTGGAACTCCCAAGAGAGGATGATGGTTGAAACTCCATCTGTCCTTCCTTGGATGGACAGGGCAAATCCCCACAGAGTGCAGCAGCCCTTTCTGGTGCGTGAAGGCACAAACTGAATTTCCCTGCACTTGTAGGTGTGAAACTGGCTTGAGACTCACTTAGAATGTTTGTTTTGCATCTCTTTAGCAATGCAGTGGGAATCAGCTATGAAAAATAACACCTTCATTTTCGTCAATAGTGAGAGCACAGAGCCTGTGAGATGAGAAGCAGAAGAATCCTTTTAGAATAATTTGCTATAGGGACTTCATAGTAATTTTAGATGTGTGTGTTTTTTTTCTGGCAAAACCGCATAAAGATACATATCTTGCTGAAAATGGTACAGTGGCAACCACTGCAAAACAAAGCGCTCCCCTGAGATATGAAACTCAGCAGTTTCACTGAGTACTGGACCAGCTGTGGAAGGAGGAGGAATAAAAGGTGATATGAGTTAGATTTATGCTGAGGTCTGAGGTGAGTGTAGATTTTTTGCTTAGAAGTTGCTAGAAGGTCATGGTGTTTTCCCAACTGAGATTTATACATTTGAAAATGAACCTCCAAATGGGAATTTTTCCAAGGTCTAATAAAGCAGGGCTATGCTCAAACACTGACCTTGGCAAGTCTACAGGTAAGTTCCACAACTTCTACCACCTTATAAACACTAAGATGGGTTATATAGAAAAAACTATAGAGGCTCTATTTAGAGACTTATGATAGCAAGTAGGCATAAAAACTTCAGAACCACCAATTTAATTTATTGACGGTCTCAACAGGAATATATAGGAAAGAATTCTGTCTTCCACTGCAAATATTCCCCCAGCAACCCCGTCTACCGGCCAAAAGTGCCCAGAAGTTAAGAAATAAAACATGCTAAAGCTGTTCAGTAATACCACCAAATAAACCCAAAGGACAAATATGTAGTGGAGGATGTATTTTTGCTCATGAACTGGGGAGGAGGGACATACTGCTAGCGAGGTGTTTCACACTGTAAAAATACTTATCCACCTATGTAATAATAGAGCCTTGCATTAATACAACAGAATGCCAACAGTGATTATAATATGTTTCTTGGGACTCATAGAGTTTAAAGCCAGAAAGGACCACTAGATCTTCTAGTCTGACTTCCTGAATATCACAGGCCACCAATAACAGTCAGCACCCACACACTTCATCAATCAATGAAAATGAAACCAAAGAAAATGAGACCCACAGAAGATTAGACTATTATGTGTGCCACAGGCCAAGAACAGGCGGGACCAGTGCACCAGTTCTCGAGGCCCCTGGGATGGCAGGGAAATGATGAAATGAGATATATCCAGATAATCCTGACAAGTGACCCGCACCCACACACTGCAGAGGAAGGCAACCTCCCCCTCTCAAATGTCACTGCCTGTCTGACCATGGGGAAATTTCCTTCCTGACTCCTCATATGGTGTGATCAGTTAGAACATAAGCATGTGAACAAGAATCTGAGAGAGAGAATGTGAGATGCCACCTCAGAGCCCTGCCCCCACCCTAGGGTGACCAGATGTCCCGATTTTATTGGGACAGTCCTGATTTTGGGGGCTTTTTCTTATATAGGCACCTATTACCCTCCACCCCCTGTCCTGATTTTTCACACTTGCCCTCTGGTCACCCTACCTCCCCTGCCCCCGTGTCAAATCTTGAGGTATGGCCATCCCTGATGCTTCAGAGGAAGGAGATTAAAAATACCCTCTCAGAATGCACTGGGGGAGGAGGGCGGATGGAAATCCCTTTCTGACACCGGCTGGTGGCTGGCTGAAACCCTGATGTATGAGCTGTAGGAACATAGGACATAAACCTGAAGACCTAGGCTGCTGAGCTCTGTCCCCTACCAACGCAAACAACCTCATCATACAACTGCACTCATAAATTTGTCCAGCTCTCTCTTAAAATTAATTGTTTGCCCCCACATCTCCTGTTGGGAGGCAGTTTCATAATCACACCCTTTGATGCTTAGAAACCTTCTTCTAACTTCCAGTCTGAATTTATTCACAGCCCTTTCTTTTTGTGCTAACATTGGGCTTTAGCATAAATATTTTATATTTATATTTATACTTGTATTTATAGAAAGCAGTCATATCCCACCTCAGCCTTCTTTTTGCAAGACTAAACAAACCAATCTCTTCCAGTCTCCTCTCATAAAATAGGCCCTCCATTTCCCTGATCATCCTAGTAGCTCTTCTCTGCACCTGTTCTAGTTTAAATTCATCTGTGTTGAACAAGGGTGACCAGAATTGCAAACACTAGTCCAAATGAAGTCATACTAGTGCCTTGTACAATGGCACGGATACTTCTCTCTCCCCACTGGAAATGCCTCACCTAATACACTTTAGGATTGCATTCTCAAAAGCCTCTTTGGTGAGGCCAAGTATCAGAAGTCACAGGTGAGAGCAGGGGGTTGTACTTGGTTTCACCCAAAATGTAAATAAGAGCACTTTGAGCCACATTCTGTGCTCTGCCTCTCAGGAGGTGCAGCAGAAATGGGGCAGTCCAAGAGGGGATTCTGAGCTCTTCTCTGCCTAGTACGTAGACCAATGCATAAAACAGAGCAATCTCAGGAGCTGGACAGTCTCCCTGCATGCCCCTACACCAAGGGCTGCATGAGAAGGACACTGCAGGTCTGCTGACGTTAGCTATATGCTGTCTCTGAATTGGAGGAATTCACCAGATGCCAGTTCCATCTATTTCATGGCTCCCTTTCTGTATTGGAGCAGCATAAAGGGGCCATAGTGGGTGACAGAATCCATCCCTATAATTCCAGAAAATGATAAGGAAGAGAAGCCTTGGCAATCTATTATTACAAGGAGCTGAAAGACCGTTTGGAATCATTTGTAATAATTCTGTTTATCAGTTATGAGCATGGCTTGAAAATATTGCAGGTGTACAGTATTTCCTTGTATGCTGCTGTGTAGCATTTGGAGGAATTCTACAGAATATTGAGACTGACTGCAATCACACGGTGTGATTGCAGCTCAAGCTGATATACCTGAGTTGGCTTTAATCTACCTAGCTCAGGTTCCACAGCTGTGAACCTGCAGCAGTGTAAGCTAGCACTGCGAGTAATTACCCCGTGAGTTCTGGGTGGATTTGTACAGCCCACACTGAAATTCACGCGGCCACAGCCTCACACTTTCAGACTTGAGCTAGCTAGATGAAAACTAACTCAGGTATGTCAGCTTGAGCTGCAATCACATCTTATGACTGCAGTATAGATATACCCTAAAAAGTATACAGTAGACAATGGGAGGATGGTGCTTTGAATTTTACTGTGTTCTGTGCTCTGATGGGTTGAGTTTCAGCATACAAATAGCCAAGCATGCTATTTACACTGCCTTATCAGCTCTGTTGAAGGGACAGGTTATAGATATGCTCATGGTGCCGAATATAATTAGTGCATTAAATAACGTTTGTAGTGGGTTATGAATGTTTCAGATTTTTAAAAGTTGCTTTTTGTTGGTAGTTTAACTTAGTCAAGGTTTTATTTACTAGTTTCTGTTCAGTTTAGAAGTATATCCATTTCATAGCTCTGACATTTTGGTTCACATTTTAGGTTTGGGGTTTAATTGCTAGGGTATGTTCCAAAATGGGAGACTGATATGAGCTGTGGACTATTGCATTGGTTACAATAAATTATAACTGGAATATTATAATTGTTTAAAATTAAAAAACAACCCTAATCAGTACAGCCTGGAAATTCAAAGTGACAGATAAATCTACAAAAACAATGAGGAGTCTGGTGGCACCTTAAAGACTAATAGATTTATTTGGGCATAAGCTTTTGTGGGTAAAAAACCCACTTCTTCAGATGCAAGATAGTCTAAAAGCCTGAGGTATGAAGTCAGGAAATGACATAAGAAGAACATCAAAACATAAGAATGGCCATGCTGAGTCAGACCAATGGTCCGTCTAGCCCAGTATCCGCACTTCTGACAGGGCCCAATGCAGGTACTTCAGAGGGAATAACTAGAACAAGGCAATTATCAAATGATCCATCCTTTGTTGTCCACTCCCAGCTTCTGGCAGTCAGAGACTAGGGACATGGAGAACGTGGGGTTGCATCCCTGACCATCTTGGCTAATAGCCACTGATGGACCTATCCTCCACAAACTAGGTTCTTTTTTTAATCCAGTCATAGTTTTGGCCTTCACAACATCCCCTGGCCACAAGTTCCACAGGTTGACTGGGCGTTATGTGAAGAAATACTTCCTTGTGTTTGTTTTGAACCTGCTACCTATAAATTTCTTTGGCTAACCCCTAGTTCTTGTGTTATGTGAAGGAGTAAATAACGCTTCATTATCCACGTTCTCCACACCAGTCATGATTTTATAGACCTCTATTATATCCCCTTTTGTCATTTCTTTTACAATCTTAACAATCCCAAGCTTTTAAATCTCTCCTCATATGGAAGCTGTTCCATACCCTTAATCATTTTTTATTGTCCTTTTCTGTAACTTTTCCAGTTCTAATTTATTTTCAGATGAGGTGACCAGAACTGTATTCAAGGTGTGGGTGTAGCATTGATTTATATAGTGGCATTATGATATTTTCTGTCTTATTATCTATCCTTTTCCAAATGGTTCTTAACATTCTGTTATCCTTTTTGACTACTGCTGCACATTGAGCAGATATTTTCAGAGAACTATGCACAATGACTCCAAGATCTCTTTCCTAAGTGGTATCAGCTAATTTAGATCCCATCATTTTATATGTGTCATTGGGGTTATGTTTTCCAATGTACATTACTTTGCATTTATCAACATTAAATTTCATCTGCCATTTTGTTGCCCAGTAACCCAGTTTTGTGAGATCCCTTTGTAACTCTTCAGTCTGCACTGGACTTCAATAGCTTGAGTAATTTTGTATCATTTGCAAACTTTGCCACCTCACTGTTTACCCCTTTTTCCAGATCATTTATGAATATGTTGAACAGCATTGATCCCAGTATAGATGCCTGGGTGACACCACTATTCACCTCTCTATGATTCCCTTTACAAAAGCCATGTGACTGTTCCTGAACAAATCATGTTCATCTATGTGTTTTATAATTCTGTTCTTTACTATAGTTTCAACCAATTTGCCTGGTATTAATGTTAGGCTTACTGGCCTGTAATTGCCAGCATCACCTCTAGTCTTGTCTGTGTCTTAATCTGGACTGTGATATTGAAAGGGTGATTAGAGCATTTCACATTGTTTGGGCTCCTGCCCATTAACTCCATGAATCCTGACTATAACAACACAGGATTTTACATGCCTTGCTTGTCTCATTCAGTCATCTGGAGTCTTCTCTGGTGTATTTTCAACAGTGTTGACAACGAGTGTATCATTACATCTGAAATACCAATAAAAATGCCATAGCTCCTATTCTTTATGGGCTTGATCCTACAAGCAGTTGAGACCTACTGATAGGTGCTAAAAATGCCTCTGTTTTTTCATGATTTCTTTTATTGTCTTAATTACTAAGTCTGAAGTGAGTATAGGTCACTGCTCCACACAGAATAAAGAGAGGTGTGGCTTAGCTTTTCTTTGGACTCTTTTGTGGCAGAAGCCCACTGATATAACTCACCTATGATTACAAGTAACCACATAATCAGGCTCAATTCTTACCTCTGGGCTCTTGAAGAACCGATGTAGATTTCATTACTATGCTCCAGGCTGATGTCCTCACCAATCACTGGGATGTAGCCCTAAATCTGCAGAGATGTGCAAGTCGATTTCTTGGCTATATGTGACCATAGAGAGAGCCACTCACAAGTACAGAATAGCAGGTAATACCAGTAATAAAGGCAGTGCTGGTGTAGTCTGTAACCTCCTTGCACTGAAGCAATTCAGCTGACTGAGCGTACAAATTTAGCAGTCTCTGGTGGTTGAGTATATAACTTTGTTGAACCACAGCTGTTTGGCTGTTGCTTATATTTCCTACAGCACAGCCATCTGCTTGCCGAGCTGCTTAAACTCCAAGCTTATAAACTCCAGCAAGAGCTAATGACGTTCTTAAATACTCAAAATTTTATGCTGAATAATTCCGGAAATTCCCACCCAACTGTCAGAAAGAGACTAAAAGACACTTGTCAACAAGCACATGTGAATAAAACAAATTAAAAAATGTTAGGCTCACGCCATTTGAAATTTTGCAAGATATTACTATTCCAGGGATTAAAAAAAAATCATTTTTCAGATTCCCGTGTCTCCCAAATGCCATGTCTAATTAACCTAGATCTTTTCCCTAAACCTTCCTGTTAGGAGATCAGAAATGAGAAACTTCATGTGGAAACGACTTACTTTATGAAGAAGTTGGTGGGACAGTTCAAAACTGTGTATATAGTGGAAAGTTTAGACTCCTAACTATGAAGTCACTACTCTAGCTTCCCTTCTCCTTCCTCCCACCTCAGGTCTGGCATGTGGATTTTTTAGCACACTGATCAATTCTTCAGTCAACATTTCCCTTAATGTTTATAGCTCCACTTTAAAGGTGGAATTCTCATAGTGAACATGAAAATCCTTCATCATGTAAAATGACCAAGCTGTAATAGGATCTTCTTGCAGGGTGCAAATTTGTTACTCTGGGTCAGTCCGCAGGCTTGGGTCATTCACCAGCTGTGATACTGCACAGGTTGTATTTTTTTGCAACATTTGGTGGAACGTTTCAGCACTGAGGAATTATCTGAACCAGATGTGAAAAGCTATCTCCCTGACACAAGTGTGCAGTTAGTCATAAGTGATTAACCATGTGACCGACAGTCAGTAACATTGGCCTGTTGTGTACAAGGGGAGTTAGGGTTAACTGCTGTCTGCACCTTAACGGAAGAGGAATATAAAGATTCCTGTAATTTTGTTTTGTTTTTTTGACGTCAGCCAGATTGCAGTTCTGTGGGATTTTTAGCGTTACTAGAGACGGAAAGTAAACTGAGGCAGGATCCTGGAGATCTGAGTCCACGGCTGGTGGAACCTGATGCAGCAGAAAGTTAGTGAGAAAGTCAGTGATTCTCAGTCGACTTGCACTTTGTGTCATCGTTTACACCCGTGGAAAGCAGCTGTAAAATATATATTCAGTCAGAATGGCAAGTAGACAGACTCAATTTATTTCAGACCAAGTGTGTGAAACAAGTTGAGTGCTCATGAAAACACCTGGCCTGGCCAGCAGCCCCTCTCTTATGCTGATTGGGCTTCAGCTTGAGTTACCTCTGCTGCCCACAGCTGCATTGTCTGAAATGGGGAGAAGTGGTCAGTAAGGTAGCAGGTCCCTTGACATTTAGGGATTTATATGTCATAATCAACACCTAAAATCCCTGGAAGTCAATAGGCAGTCAGTGCAGTTCATGGAGCACTGCCACTGTAATATATTTGCTGTGAGATGCACTGCTTAACAAGCAGGCTGGCTTGGTATCGGGATGGATTTAAACTGCAATCCCAGCTCTGGATTTGTACAGTGCCTAGCACAATGGGGCCCTGATCTCAGCTGGGACCTCTAGGCACTACCGTAAACAGCTGATTTGATGATAATGTTGGACGTACTGCAGTGATCTAATTATGAGGTTACAAAGGCATGATAGTTGGTTGCAAGGTCTATACCTGAAAGAAGGGTTCATAACCTTGACAGAGGCAGTCTTGCCCCACTGATATGCATTCAGTGCTGCTGCAAAGATCATTTCCCTAACTTATTGCTTTGACCATGTCACCTCTCTCTTTGCATCCTTCTAATGGCTGCTCTCTCTCTGTCACATCAAATACAAACTACCTGTTCGCTTTTAAGGCCACTCACAACCTATCCTCTCCCTCTCATCATCTCTCATTCGATATCAGTAAATTGACTCTGGCTTCTGATTGGCCCATGTCAGCCTTCAATGCCCATGTGTCAATTTTTCATATAAGCACCTTGGTGCCTTCTCTCATGCTGCCCCTCATACTTGAAAGGAGCTCCCCATGAACATCCACAAAACTAACTCATTATCCTCCTTCAAAATCCTCTGGAACACTTTACTTTGCTTTGAGACCAAAAAACTTGACAATGTTTAGGCTGCTGCTGTGCTGCAGCATGTGGCCATTGCCTATCATGCTGACCAATGTCATCTCATTGCTTCCTTGTACCTCCGTGTATCTGTATCCAGCTGTTGTTTCTAGTTTTATACTTAGATGGTAAGCTCTTTGGGGCAGGGACCATCTTTTTGTTCTATGTTTGTGCAGCACCTAGCACAATGGAGGCACTATCACTGGGGTACCTAGGGGCTACGATAATATAATAATAATAATTAATAATAAATCCATGCCCCAGTTTCAACCAGACACAGTAAGGAAATCAACAGCTTTGACTGGGTTAAATAATATGGATGTATAGAGCTGTGTGTCACTGCAGCTGGAAAACACTGCAACACATGTCTCCTTGCTAACTCTCTCAGTGGATCTGTGCAAACACTGGACAGGAGGAGAAACATGAAACCTCTCATGACTATCCACTCAGTGGGGAGCAGTGTTTGCCCACCACCAGCCTTTGGGAGCACTTTGCAAGAACATCCTGGTCAATCTTACTATGGTCTGCACACCTGCTATCAACACCTGATGGTCAATGTTATTGAAGCCAGCATGGACCTTTGGTTTTCACCCACAGCCAAGAGGAGATCTACCAGTGAAATCAGAGCAGACTCCATGCCATTCTTAGACTGTAAAAGGTCAAGAGGGCCTAAGGAACCTAGATTCTGTGAAAGTTGTCTCACCCCCGCCTTTTCATTTATCTTTGCTGACAATGGAAGATTAGATACAAGATGGTGGTTGGTCAGATTGTTAGCATCCAGTGATGATTTCTTGAGCAGAGTCCATACATGTACTGCTTTAAAGGAACCTGAACCCAGCCCTCCCTCAATGAGGCATTGAAAATCTCTACCAATGATAGGCCCAGTTCTTCCCCATTTGCCTTCACCAGCCAGGAAGGTTGTACAGAGAAGCATTCCCAACAGCTTCACCATCCCAAACAGTGACACTAATCAATACTCATACAAAGAAAAAATGGCACTTTCCTCTCAAGAAAGCTCCTTTCCCTCAAGGAGCAGACAGCTTTGTCTGAATCTGCATGATGTTAAGTAAGAAGAAACATCTCAGATGAGGTTTACACCTTTCATCATCTTTCTCAAAGGGGATGAAAAGCTTAGCCTGCATGAAACACATTTAATTCTGAGTTTTCAGACACTGGCTGCACTGTTAAATTTAATAAACATCAAGGGAAGAGTATGTGTTGGCTAAACAACAATTTTTCATGATTTATAGTCTCTATCACTCCTGGTTATGATTTTCTCCCTACCCCCATGACCTTTCTCAGCATGAAGCTGATTTTGTTCCAGTTTCATAGTACACTTGCAGTCCTTGAGAATTCTGTAACAAAGTGCTGAGTGTTCCACTGAATATTCCAATGAATGTGGGACAGTAATGTTGCTCTCCATCAGTAGACACAATTAAGCAAACAAACTTGGAGACTGCATCTTATGAGGTCCATTGTCCAGTGTTCTCTCATTTTAATGCATGACCTTGGTGACAGCCCTATCCTGCCCTTCTATATAGTGCAACTCAGTCCAGGGGAATGATCACATTGTGCACTGTCCCACTCCCAGGCATGAGGTAGGGGACTATAGGTGCTTTTCCAGCAGCAAAGGATTAGCCTGAGGGGAAGGGAGCAGTGAAGGCCATGGCCCTTTGGCAGGTGGGTGTAAGAATACCCTCGCTACTCAACCCCTGACCTCCACACTCCTTTCCCCCAGATATACCCCCTACACCTGCAGTCAGGAATAGGGATGGCATAGAAGACATCACTAAGCAATCCCTCTACCCCTCTCCATTGTTCCTGTCCTATCTCTAGTGAAGTTGTAAACCACTGGCTGGTTAGTTTTCTTATACCAGATCCAAGCTAATTTTATTTCTCCCACTCACCTCTGTTCATTCTTTCTCCTCTATCGCTTGACTCACTATTTCTGCTCCTCTTTGTTGTTAACTGCTCAGTTTGTGACCACCAAGAACATGGATGAATGAAGTTTCTATTTGTGGCCCCCTCACATTCTCCACTTTGGAATAACTAGTTGTAGGTATCATTACAGAATTTTCTCAACTCTCGGGATAGACCTAAACCCCAAACTCAGATCCAAGCGCCCCAAGCAGCATGGAAGTCTGGATTCAAACTTTGTAACTGGCTCCTATCTCTATAATGGTCTGAACTAAATCTCCTGATCAAACACTGCCGAGATTTGGGAAATCTCAGAGCTGTAGCCAAACTTTTGCCCTGATGCTGCGAAGCCTTAGGCACGTGCTTAACTTCAGGTATGTGAGCAGTCCAATTCATGTCAATGGGCTACTTGCAAATGTAAAGTTAAGCAGGTGCTTAAGCCTTTGCAGCATCGGGGCCTCTGTGTCATCAGGCCACCTCTAATTTAGAGAGAATGTCTATTGGGCAATAACACAATCTGATGTTGGAGGAGCTGGTTTCTATAAATATAATAATGAGTAATTAATAGGGCTGTTGATTAATCACAGTTAACTCACGCGATTAACTCAAAAAACTTAATCGCAATTAATCTCAGTTTTAATTGCACTGTTAAACAATAGAATACCAATTGAAATTTATTAAATATTTTGGATGTTTTTCTACATTTTCATATATATTGTATTCCGTGTTGTAATTGAAATCAGTGTATATTATTTTTATTACAAATATGTGTACTGTAAAAATGATAAACAAAAAACAGTATTTTTCAATTCACCTCAAACAAGCACTGCAGTGCAATCTCTTTGTTGTGAAAGTGCACCTTGAAAAATGTTGATTTTTTTTTGTTACATAGCTGCACTCAAAAACAAAACCATGAAAAACTTCAGAGCCTACAAGTCCACTCAGTCCTACTTCTTGTTCAGCCAATCGCTAAGAGAAACAAGCTTGTTTACATTTACAGAAGATGATGCTTCCCTCTTCTTATTTACAATGTCACCAGAAAGTGAGAACAGGCATTCGTATGGCACTTTTGTAGCCTGCAATGTAAGGTATTTACATGCCAGATATTTGTATGCCCCTTCATGCTTCAGCCACCATTCCAGAAGACATCCTTCCATGCTGATGATGTTTGTTAAAAAAATAATGCATTAATTAAATTTATGACTGAACTCCTTGGGGGAAAATTGTATGTCCCCCACTCTCTTTTACCCATATTCTGCCATACATTTCATGTTATGGCAGTCTCAGATGATGACCCAGCACATGTTGTTCATTTTAAGAACACTTTCACTGCAGATTTCACAAAACGCAAAGAAGTTACCAATGTGAGATTTTGAAAGATAGCTACAGTACTCGACCCAACGTTTAAGAATCTGAAGTGCCTTCGAAAATCTGAGTGAATTGAAAAATACTATTTCTTTGGGTTTTTTTACAGTGCAAATACTTGTAATAAAAAATAAATATAAAGTGTATGCTTTGTGTTGTGTTGTAGTTGAAATCAATATATTTTAAAATGTAGAAAACATCCAAAATATTTAAATAAATAGTATTCTATTATTGTTTAACAGCTGTTTAACATAACTAATAAGAAATGTAATTTATTAGCTTAAAACTGGGAAAATATTATCCCTATCTGCTATCCCTTTGATTAATCTAACTGCAGAAAATTACCATAGGATGCAATTACCATAGGAAAGTTTTGTGCTTTAAAGCAAAGATGGTGGCAGATTTGACATGTAGCTATTAACAATCCCAGGAAGAAAATTCAACATTGCTGAAACATATAGGTAGTTTATAGTACAGCAGAATCAAAAGTGCAGTGGCATTTTCTGTGTGTTCCCTTCAGGATACAGCTTTTGTTTCTAGTTACTTTTACTTTCTGTTATCAAGAACAAATAATAAAATTCTTCAGTGTTACAGTTGCAAACACAACAAGGGAATGTTTAAATATAAATAAAACACAAAAATTGTTCTTTTAATTCAAAAGAACAATAACTCATGAGCATTTGTAGTATTGGTTCTGTAAAGCCACTGAACATAAACTGGGACTAAATCACACGTCTTTGATGGTTTTCTGGGCCTTCTATTTGTGGGTGCATGGGGTGGTTGTATTTTCTTACCACGGAGCTTCCTTTTTGCCTCAGTGGGTTTATTTTTCATTCTGTTTTTTGTTGTTTAGGTAGGTGCAGTAATGGTGTTCCCAGCACTGTCGGATGGAAACACTGGATTCCCTTCTTGTCTCGTCCTTATTTCAAAATAAGGAGGTTCCTTTTTATGATGTAGCCTTGAAAACCTACTAAGTGGATCACTTTATATTTTAGATTAACTTTCCTGAAACTATAATTTTTCCTCCTATAAGTAGAGAGAAATGTATTAAAAATGGGCTGACCTTTAATCTTTGGTATTCAAGAATTTATTTGTTTTTGGCTGGCGGTGGGCAACGGAGGAAGTTATTTGATCTTGCTTTGCCGCCCTGTGTCTACCAGTGGGTTCTGCAGATGCACCGGGGTAAGATTACGTTCCTTCATCTCCCAAACAAGCTTTTTGTTTGTTTGTCGTGGCTTTTGAGCAGCTTTCAAGCCTGAGTCTCTGAGTGGGCTTAGGTAAATTTCTACTCTCTTTGAAGTTAACCAATACAGGTAACCTGCTTAAAGGAACTATGCTGTGAAAACATGGCATTATTATTGTGCAACAACTAATCCACAAAACAATCAATAATACTGCAACTGCAAATGCTTGTTGAACAGATAATAAAAATAATTTGTGAAAAAAGGTAAAACTAGATGAGTAATATGAAAAAAATTAAATAAGAATTAAAAAAACCGAACTCATTTTCAGCAAACCTCAGGAAAATGGTTTCCGAAGGATTTTTAAATATATATGTAATTGTAGAACTGTCAGAGCAGCAGAATTGTTAATAGAATATTTTCCCTTTCTGTCTAAGGTACTTATATGGCTCCCCTCACTGTAGTATGTTAATGCCTCACAATCTTTTAACGTATTAATCGTCACAACATCCCTATGAGATAAGGATGCATCAGCCCCATTGTACAAGTGGGGAATTGAGGCACAGAGAAACTAAGTGACTTGTCCACAGTCACACAGGAAGTCTGTGGCAGAACAGGAAATTGAACCCAAATCTTCCAAGCCCCCTAGGTTAGTGCTCTAACTATTGGGCTGACTGCTTAACGGTCTTTATATAAGTTTATCCATAAGTAAATTCTAGATCAAATTTAATCTGCTGTAGATGAATTTAATGAAATCTGAGTTCATTTAGCCTAAGGTAAATCCAGAGTAACCCCAAATTTACAAGACACTGAGACCAGAATCCAGCGCCTTGCCTTTACTTTGTGAATGGTGGTCATAGCAGTGTCTACCATTATTTTGCATGTGTTGTGCTAAAAAGTTTCAAAATGTTGACTAAATACTCAGTTATAACTAATTTTAGAAGCTGCTTTCTGATAATCCTTTTCCTCTGTCCATGGAGGAGAGAGAACATGTAAAGCATTCCAAATATTTCAATGTTGGTCTTTGAAAAAGTTCCTTTTTATTTCCCTACCAAGTTTTCTTTTATCTACAAATTCTTCAGGTGAAAACTGACAATTGTATTAAAAGCTTTTATTTATTTTACTCTGACAGATCGTCACCTTAAAAACGATGGAAGTTCTACAATTCCTTGATTCCTTGCTGGGGAAACATATGAAAGGTGATACCTAGGATTAGAAATCCCAGCTGAAGTATCACCATTTCATTGTTTACTTAGATTAAGCTAAAAACATTTGTCATTAGAAACACAAGAGCTAATTTCCTGCCAGAACACCCAAACCTTTGACATTTTTCCTTCAAAAATCCTTAAATGTTTTGTAGAGTATCAAAGCTTTCTTCCTACCATCATCAGTGAAGGTCAATGGTTTCTGACAGATGCATATTAGACCTGACTTAATTATGACTGAGTGCCACAATATGTTTTCAACATCTGGTACCCAGTCACTAAAAAACACCTATATTTTTAATTTTATTTTTAAAAGGACTAGCAGATGAAAATGACAATTACAATGGGGAAATCTGGAATGACAGCATAAAATGTCTTTCCCACCCCCTAGAATATTTCTAGTAATTGCTATAATTTTGAAGCAACTCAAACTTTTTAAAATTCCCACACGTGGCCTTGACAAGGTCAGTGAGGCCTCAGTAACTTTTATGTTTCCTGTATGATCCCTGCAGGTTAGAGGGAATGGGGATGGGGATGGCGATGGGGACGGGGAAGGGGTGGGGGTGGTGGTTCATAAAGGCAAGACTGGAAAATAAATGCTTTCCTATTGCCCCAAAGAGCAGTTGTGCCTGATATAAGCACTTTCCAGAAAGCCCCTTTTCAGAATGTAAGCAAAAATCTACACGTTACACAATCAGAATGTCAGATAGCTCAAGTCATTTAAACTATTTCTTAAGTAAATGTCCATGGATGACTTTTAACATGGATCCTTAGTTGCTGTATGTATCAACGTTACTTGGGCACAGAATGATAGCAACTTTCCATTATTGTTATGCTATCTCTAGCTGTTTTATGTATTATTTATACTGCTGCTTGTCACCTCAGTTTCTGAGTACCTACCACATAAAATCAGTAGCAATTGTAAAGTCCCTAGTGAACTTGGTACGTCTCCCTTTTTGGGATAAAAACTCTGGTTGCGGTAATGTTTTTATTGTTTTTTTAAAGTCTTCTTAATTTTTTTTTTGGTAGGGTTGAAAAGATTATCAATATTGCCAGTGCCATTCTTATGGTGGGAGGGCCTTTCCCAGGTTATGTTAATACTAGTAAAATAGAAGAATGAAGACTTAACACTTGATATTATATCAACCATTTCTTTTTTCATGGCCTGTACTATTCAAAGTATTTAGATGTGATACAGATAAACACTGTATGCCTTCTCAAAACAATTGCAGCTTTTTTTTCCCCCCGGGAAAACTTTTTGTCAGAACTTCAGCTGTTTCTGCATAGTTCAGTGATCTGCTTATTTGGTGTTTGAGCTCCAGTATCGTATTTGTAATATGCAGTATCCAATACAGAAAGAATGGTTTTGTAGTTAAGACACGGGACAGAGAAATTGGAGATCAGGAATGAAATTCTAGCTCCATGGAAGTTCTGCTATTGATTCCAATAGGGGCAGGGCAACTTCACTCCTGATTTCTATTCCTGACTTTGCCCAGACTTTCCGTGTGACCTTGGACACTTAACATCCCTACCCTTCATTTTCCCTCACCTATGAAAATAAGATAATTACTTATTATTTATATTTTGATAGAACTCAAGGTCACAGTCAGATTGGGTCCCACTGTGCTAGGTGCCAGAAACTGTGCAGCCTCTGAAATTGCTTTCCGCAAACCTATAAGAAACACCATATTTCAGGGATTAAACAAGAGAGGAAATATATATTGCCCTCTTTTGTTTGGCTAGCATGCCGGTAATAGGGGCTGGTATCCAAGAGCACATTTTCTAAATAGCACAAAGAATTTTGCTAGGCTCCTCACACAGTTGCGCTGGGGCATTTTGAATTGTAGATAAGCTTGAAAAAGGGCCAAACGTTCATTTGGGTGTGACTCAATAAAACATCCAAAAGCTTTAAGCTCAGATAAGTGAAGCATGTTCAGATTGATCTGAATTCAAAATTTGGATGGAGATCTCATGAGATCAAGCTTCCTTACAGGTTGTCCCATACTTCTTGATTTAGTGCTGCCTTAAGCCTACTCTCTGTATTTCGATAGTACTTCTGCTGTTTGAAGCTGTACCGGCAAGCTTTTGCCCTTCATACAGGAGAATTTGGGAAGGAGCTGTAGCTTCACGGAAGCTTCTGTATTGGAAACTGATTGCATTTTTTGTTGACTCTAGATACATATTTATTATATGGCAAGTCATGAGCTACTGTTCTAGATGGCAAACCCAATAGCTCACAGTTAATAGAACCCTTTATGAGATGTGAAAGAAAGCAGATCATCTATAACTGATTCATTATCCATCAGGTCTCAGCTCTGTGTATCACTTATCTTCTCAAGTTTTTATGCATAATTTTAAATCAAGATTTGATGTTTTTCTAAAAGATCTGCTGTAGTTCAAGCACAAATTATTTTGAGGAAGTTCTATGGCCTGTGTATAGAGGAGGTCAGTTTAGATGATCACAGTGATCCCTTCTGGTCTTAGACACTATGAATCGTTAACATTAACATATACTATTCAGGGCTATTCTAAGTGGAGATTTCTGTACATTTTTGTTTCTACTGACTGTGTTGAACTGCTGATGTTCAGTCTGATGAGATTTGCTTTGTTTTGTTTTTGTTTTAGAAAACTGGCATCTATGCAGGTCCTGTGAACAGAAATATAAGTGAAAGAATGCATTATACTACAGGTAGCATGGGCTATGTATGTCAGGCCTCTATTCTTAGGACCAAGGTCATAATTGAGGTTGTAGATTAATTGTGTAACAAGGTGTCAGAAAATATTCCACAAATAAACAGAACATGGTTAACCCAACACTTTGAATTTATAGAAAGTCTAAATTAGATCCTTAAAACAACATGATTATTGCTAAGTTCTAGCCTGAAGCTAAACATGGCTTCTACTTTGAACGAAGGAGCTCCCAACTGGCAGGAACTTAAAAGGTAACCTAATATGCTACACTAACAGATATATAACAGACTGCTTATTGGGACATGTTTAAAACGAGAATGTATAAATGTTTTCTGATGTCACTGATACATATTTCTATAAATAACACTAGAGACAAATGAAACCTGTTTTACGGTTCACAAGAAATCAACTGAACAAAACCCGAGTTTCAATCTGAGCTGTTCTACATATGCAGAGGAATCCCAGCAGAATCTTTAAAAATAAGCATATGTTTCCCCAGTGACATCATATTCCTGTTATCTGTATTGTACCAGAGTCTTTTTTTCCAAATAAAAGACAACGAGAACCAGAGAAAAGTGAGAGCATGACATTTCACTTTAGTTCTGTTTATTCCTACTATTAGGTTTAAAATGTTTGGCTATGAAAACAAGAACAATGGACATTTTCAATGGGATAGAAAGGGTGTAAATTAGGGCAGAATTTGCCCTTAATACTTTTCTCTTCCTCAGAGACTATCAAGAATAGATTGATATATTTGCTAACTAGAGGTTATAAGCGGGAATAAATAGGGATTTATTCTTTTAGTTCTCAATTGAATTTCTAGTTTAGTTTTTAATCTAACTTCAGTAGTTGGGATATGGTAAATGGGTTTCAGTTTTTGTTAATCCAATATGTCCCATTCAACCAAAATACAATGCACAAACAATTAAGTGTGTGTGTGTGTGTGTGTACACATATATATGAATGAAATAGCTTTAGTATAACTGAACTGCTGTACAAAATTCTGAGCTAAAAAAATCTGAACTACCATAGAAGTCAATTGGAATTTTGCATCTGGAATGTCTGCAGGGTTATTAGGCATACATAGTGGGCATCGGGGAAATTTACAGATCTCTCCAGCAGCAGAAATATTGAATCTATCTGTTCTACAGTTGACAGGCAGGAACAGCTCCTTTCGTTTCAGTTGCATGCTATTTCTAAGAAAAATCCATATAAAAGAAATTTGGTATTAATATTGAAACCACAATTTCTCATCTGTTTTAGCTTTTCTTTTCCAAATGCCAAGAGAAATTAGACTGCACTAAGGATTAATCAGTTGCCAAATTCCATTTTTAAAACCAAACTGTTTCTGGGTTAGATGAGTACAGAAGTGTGTTTGAACCTGAATTCATTTTTACTGGCTTTTAGCAGAGTGAATTTCTAAATCAGTTTCCAAAACAAGAGGGTTTGGAATGGAAATGCTGCTGCAGTTTGAATGAAATATGTACAAGAGACATCACTATAATATGTTATCCAGGGGAAAATTCATCTGTGGTGCAGAGTGCAAGACCCTCTGCACCACTAAAGCTTCACATAGGGGTTGCTGGTGGAGCAGCTGCACAGGGACATCATCTAGAGCCCTGTGCACTGTGGAAAGAGACTGTATGACAGACTCACGCAATCCATTACAATGATGGAGGTGGTCTTCAGATCTGCCCCAGGAAGGGGCTGCAGGTCTACACTGATGTAGATCAAGTCGTGCTGTTTACTAGTGTTGGGCAATTTTTTTTGGATGAATCATAGAATTATAGAAGATTAGGATTGGAAGAGACCTCAGGAGGTCATCTAGTCCAACCCCCTGATCAAAGCAGGACCAACCCCAAATAAATCATCCCCGCCAGGGCTTTGTCAATCTTGGTCTTAAAAACTTCTAAGGATGGAGATTTCACCACCTCCCTAGGTAATCCATTCCAGTGCTTCACAACCCTCTTAGTGAAATAGTTTTGCCTAATCTTCAACCTAGACATCCCCCACTGCAACTTGAGACCATTGCTCCTCATTCTGTCATCTGCCACCACTGAGAACAGCCTAGCTCCATCCTCTTTGGAACCCCCTTCAGGTAGTTGAAGGCTGCTATCAAATCCCGCCTCACTCTTCTCTTCTGAAGACTAAATAACCCCAGTTCCCTCAGCCTCTCCTCATAAGTCATGTGTTCCAGTCCCCTAATCATTTTCATTGCCCTCCACTGGACTTTGTCCAATTTGTCCACATCCTTTCTCTAGTGGGAGGCCCAAAATTGGACACAGTACTCCAGATGTGGCCTCACCAGTGCTGCATAGAGAGGAATAATCACTTCCCTTGATTTGCTCGCCACACTCCTACAAATGCAGCCCAATATGCCGTTAGCCTTCTTGGGAATAAGGGCACACTACTGACTATATCCAGCTTCTCGTCCACTGTAATCCCCAGGTCCTTTTCTGCAGAACTGCTGCTTAGCTAGCTGAGCCCCAGCCTGTAGCAGTGCATGGGATTCTTCCTTCCTAAGTGCAGAACTCTGCACTTGTCCTTGTTGAACTTCATCAGATTTCTTTTGGCCCAATCCTCCAATTTGTCTAGGCCACTCTGGACCCTATCCCTACCCTCTGGGGTATCTATCTCTCCCCACATCTTAGTGTCATCCGCAAACTTGCTGAGGGTGCAATCCATCCAATCATCCAGATCAATAATGAAGATGTCCATGGGGCCGGACGAGTTGCATCCAAGAGTGCTAAAGGAATTGGCGGCTGTGATTGCAGAGCCATTGGCCATTATCTTTGAAAACTCGTGGCGAACGGGGGAAGTCCCAGATGACTGGAAAAAGGCTAATGTAGTGCCAATCTTTAAAAAAGGGAAGAAGGAGGATCCTGGGAACTACAGGCCAGTCAGCCTCACCTCAGTCCCTGGAATAATCATGGAGCAGGTCCTCAAAGAATCAATCCTGAAGCACTTACATGAGAGGAAAGTGATCAGGAACAGTCAGCATGGATTAACTGGGAATTGGTCCTGCTTTGAGCAGGGGGTTGGACTAGATGACCTTCTGGGGTCCCTTCCAACCCTGATATTCTATGATTCTATGATTCACCAAGGGAAGGTCATGCCTGACTAATCTAATCATAGAATCATAGAATATCAGGGTCGGAAGGGACCTCAGTAGGTCATCTAGTCCAACCCCCTGCTCAAAAGCAGGACCCATCCCCAATTAAATCGCCTTCTATGATGAAATTACTGGTTCTGTGGATGAAGGGAAAGCAGTGGATGTATTGTTTCTTGACTTTAGCAAAGCTTTTGACACGGTCTCCCACAGTATTCTTGTCAGCAAGTTAAAGAAGTATGGGCTGGATGAATGCACTATAAGGTGGGTAGAAAGTTAGCTAGATTGTCGGGCTCAACGGGTAGTGATCAATGGCTCCATGTCTAGTTGGCAGCCGGTGTCAAGTGGAGTGCCCCCAGGGGTCGGCCCTGGGGCTGGTTTTGTTCAATATCTTCATAAATGATCTGGAGGATGGTGTGGATTGCACTCTCAGCAAATTTGCGGATGATACTAAACTAGGAGGAGTGGTAGATACGCTGGAGGGCAGGGATAGGATACAGAGGGACGTAGACAAATTGGAGGATTGGGCCAAAAGAAATCTGATGAGGTTCAACAAGGACAAGTGCAGGGTCCTGCACTTAGGACGGAAGAACCCAATGCACTGCTACAGACTAGGGACCGAATGGCTAGGCAGCAGTTCTGCGGAAAAGGACCTAGGGGTGACAGTGGACAAGAAGCTGGATATGAGTCAGCAGTGTGCCCTTGTTGCCAAGAAGGCCAATGGCATTTTGGGATGTATAAGTAGGGGCATTGCGAGCAGATCGAGGGACGTGATCATTCCCCTCTATTCGACATTGGTGAGGCCTCATCTGGAGTACTGTGTCCAGTTTTGGGCCCCACACTACAAGAAGGATGTAAGGGGTTCTCTATACCCATAAGTCCAGTGAATAAATTGGAATGATATTTAAACTTTGAAGGTGAATAATTAGTAGGAAATTTCTTTAGTTAAAATTGGAAAAACAAAAAAAGTCTAGTCTCTACTATGCCCATTTGAGAAAGCCAACCTTTACTTTTAAGCATTTGCACTTGCCATTTTACTTTTGGGTGCAAAATTTATAAAAGCTTTTTCATTAGAAAATGCAAAGGCCTTCCTCAGCCTTATTTAAAAGCATTATTTGGGTGCAGAGCTCACAAAGTCTCTCTCTTTGACTGGTCTCACGTCCAGATAAAACAGTTAAACCAAACAGAGTATAAAAATACTGATCGTTTTTAGTCTTGCTTAAGTGTATGTGGTGTGTGTTGAAGGTGGGGCATGGGGCTTTGCTATGCTTTTCCAAGCAAGTTTATGGGGGGCGGGCATGTTCATCTGAATTTGCATTGATTTGAACAAGACAGCTGCTGCTCTACACCTAAGCCATTCAAACAGATGTCTTTATACAGTGGTTGGTTAGAAGAGGGAACAAAGTGCCAAAGTCAGCAATAGAAGTAAGTAGAGTAAATCAAGTTAAGAGGGAACAGGACAACATTTTGGAACAGGAGGGAATATAGGGGCAAAACCATTAACTAGACTTTCGGGGTTAGAGATGATGAGATATAAATTGATTGGTATTTCCTGGGTTTATGAGGACAAGCCCTGATGGATTGCATCATCATCTTCTGGCCTGTAATGTTTCTGTGTACCTACTTGCACTGCCAGAATGCTACGGATCCTGCTCTCCTTAGTTTGGTAAAACTCCTGTTGAAATCAATGGGAATTTTAGCTGATTAATGACAGTAGGATGAGGTCGATGATGAGAATTTTTTTTTAACAAGCCACTGAAGGATGTGATAATGGTTCTGTATCTATAATGCATTTACTCCTAAGTCTATTTGGACCTCTGTTATTTTAATCTGCACTTTTAGGTCCTGTCTACACACAAACTTGCACTAGTTTAATTATACCAGTTTAGAGAAATCAGTGCAGACACCTGTGCAGGTCAGGAGTTCCCAAACTTGGTTCACAGCTTCTTCAGGGTAAGCCCCTGGCGGGCCATGAGATGCTTTGTTTACATAAGTGTCCACAGGTATGCCAGCTCGCAGCTCCCAGTGGCTGCGGTTCGCTGTTCCCCGCCACTGGGAACTGTGGGAAGTGGTGCGGGCCTAGTATTAAGGCATAGTAATACAGCATAGTATTAAGAAGGGTAGATGTGTTTAACTATCAAAGATGGGGATGGATGTTCCAGGAGGGAAGATACTTTGAAAAGAGAGTTGCTAAGGGGCTAGCGAACTTTTCATCTTTAGGTTGCTGGTTCAGATTAGGGCAGTAATAGTGATAGCAGATGGCTATTCAGTGTCAAGCTGGAGCTTCCTTACCAATCATGTGCTAGGAAGCAAAGGGCCATAGTTAAGAATGTGCATTTTCTGAGGGACCCTGAAGGGTCTCCTATTTCAATGCACTAAGCCTTATGGGGTGCTCTCTTCCTCAAGGCTTAGCTTCTAAGCAGCTGTTGTAGTGGAAAGAGAATTTTTCTCTTCCACTTCCACACAGAGGCTACAGGAAGCAGGCCACTCCTCTCCCCTCCCCTGCAGAATACCCTTGCAATAACCTCTCCACCCTGCCCCCCCCCAAGAAACAAGAGCTGAAAGGGTTGCCACCTGATGCACCGCCAAAAGCTATAGATGCAGCCCCAAAAGACAGTGAGAGATAGAAGGCATGACTAAGTAGGCAGTGTCCCAGGACTGGCTGGAAGGAAGGAGGCTGGGTGAGGGAGGAGACTCAAGTAGGGATCTCAGATTTACATGCTCTACAAACAAGACACTCTGTTAGGGTTACCATACATCCGTATTTTCCCGGACATTTTTTTGGTTCTTAAATCGCTGTCCGGGAGGAATTTTTAAATATCTAAAAATGTCTGGGATTTTGCCATTATTATTTTTCCCCAAAGAAGAGTTGATCATTCAAGAAAGAGAGTGAATGTTGATCATTTGAGAAAGAAAGTGAATGTTGATCACTCGAGAGAGTGCCCGCTTTTCCCCCCTAGCTCCCAATGCTTGTGCCATGAAATAGCTGTTTTGCGTGGCTGGGAGGGACCGGGGAGGAGGGGGAACATGGCGTGCTCAGGGGAGGAGGCGGAGCTGGGGCGAGGATTTAGGGAAGGGGTCCAATGGGGAAGGAAGGGGGTGGAGTTGAGACGGGGACTTTGGGGAATGGGGGTGGGGGAAGGGGTGGGGAAGGGTTGGGGTTGGGGAGGGGCAGGGGCGCGAACAAATACCCCAACCCCGGGGAGTGTCCTCTTTTTTGAATGTTCAAATATGGTAACCCTACACTCTGTCTTGTTAGCTGCCATAAATCCTTCATTTGAGTATTTCAGAATCTTAACATTTCAGCCTCATGCTCTTGAACAGAGATTGTTTTTAGCTGGAGAAATATTCCCAGTTATGAAGTGAGTTATTTTACACACATGCCTTTACCAGTTGCAACATATCTCAAGTTCCAAGGCCCACATCCATTGGGTATGAGGAATTAGGTAGTTTATTCCATCAGCTGATGTCTGAAATATATATCAAGAAAGCCATTGTCCATGGGGAGTCTAAAGCATGCATCTGAAATACAAAACAATCAATTGTACATGTTATGGTTATCAAAGTATTTGCATATAATGTGTTTCATGTCATCAGTCACTGAAAAGCTGTCGTAACTAATCAATAGTACGATAATAGTCCTAAATACTGCAACAGGATTTCCAAAATAGCATATGATTAAAAGTAGGTGATCTTGCTAAGAAATTGAAACATGTTTTTAAAATTATTAGATCTGGTTGGAAACCTAGCTACCTTAATATGACATATGGCCAGAACTAACTGCTTTGATTTCTGAAGACTAGATGATGATTGTTTGATCATTTCATTAAAAAAAGGTCTAGGTGTCAAAGAGTTTCCTTATGTCTAAACAAGTGTTATTAACTTCAATTATGGCTGCCAGGTGGAGAACTGTGTAGTTCTTTTAGTGTGTTTCAAAATATTTCATTTAGACATTTTGGAAAAACATACATCCCTATTCATAACCCCTGTTACTGTTCTGATTTGTAAGTTCTGCTCCACTGTAAATCATTCAAAATGAAAAAAAAACCCCACAAATTTTATGGCATCAAACTCATGTGGCATCGTGCCTGAGCAAAGGGCAGAAGGAATGTGTGATTCTTATACTGCCAATCACCATTCAGCTTTGCTTTATTTTTTAAACAGATGGTTCGCAAACATATGTAGAGGAGGGGACAGTATTCTAATCCTCTGTTAAGTGGATTATTTGGATTTTGAATTAAAACAAAACAAAAAAGTTCTCTTCTGTCACTGCTGCAGTTGTGTTTCTAAAACTTTTTAAAATTGTTATAAATATTTGATTTTAAAACACAGAAGAATGTTTAGTTTCAGGCCATGCACTTTAATTGCTGTGGATTATTAAATGTATCAGTCAGCCAGTTTGATAGATATCTAAGCCCTCTTTGAAAAACAGAGGTCACTGTGAGAAATCTCAATATTTTCAAAGTGGGGGGGAATCTTTTATAAGGAAAATTGGATCTTGCCATCTTGGGCGGGGGATGACTAACTAGGGTGATTAGCTATTAATTTGTGGTCTTTCCCACCCTCTGTATTATGATACCCTTTAGTCATTAGATCACCTAATCCAATCTAGTGACTATTATTACACTAGGTATGGCTCTGTCTTACTTCCATTGTGTATGGAGTGTCTTCTGTGCAGAAAGTGTGTCAGAGATGCTTTCAGCCATGTCATAAAAATAAAGCGAAGGGTAACCACCTTTCTGTATACAGTGCTATAAAATCCTTCCTGGCCAGAGGCAAAGTCCTTTTACCTGTAAAGGGTTAAGAAGCTCAGGTAACCTGGCTGGCACCTGACCCAAAATGACCAATGAGGGAACAAGATACTTTCAGATCTGGAGGGTAGAGGGGAAAGGCTTTTGTCTGTCTGTGTGATATCTTTGCTGGGAACAGATCAAGGATGCAAACCCTCCAACTCCTGTAAAGTTAGTAAGGAAGGAATTTTCCTCCAGGGCAGATTGGATGAGGCCCTGGAGGTTTTTCGCCTTCCTCTGTAGCATGGGGCATGGGTCACTTGCTGGAGGATTCTCTCAAAGTCTTTAAACTACGATTTGAGGACTTCAATAGCACAGATATAGGTGTGAGGGGTTTTTTTTGATGGGTGTGGTGAAATTCTGTGGCCTGCGTTGTGCAGGAGGTCAGACTAGATGATCATAATGGTCCCTTCTGACCTAAATATCTATGAATCTATGAATCTAAGTAATCTAGCTAGAAAATGCGCTAGGTTTTCTTTGTTTTGGCTTGTGAAATTTGCTGTGCTGGAGGAAATGTGTATTCCTGTCTTTGTGTCTTTTTGTAACTTAAGGTTTTGCCGAGAGGGATTCTTTATGTTTTGAATCTGACTGCCTGTAAGATTATCTTCCATGCTGATCTTACAGAGTTGTTCTCTTATCTTTCTTTGTTCTTCTACTAAAGTCCTGTTTTTTAAGAATCTGATTGGGTTTTTTGGGTGTTAAAAATCCAAGGCTGGTGACTGCTCATCTTGTTTATTCTCAAGCCTCCCCAGGAAAGGGGGTGTAAGGGCTTGGGGGGATATTTTGGGGAAATAGGAACTGCAAGTGGTCCTTTCCCTGTTCTTTGTCTAAATCACTTGGTGGTGGCAGCGTTTAACTAATCCAAGGGCAAAAACTTTGTGCCTTGGGGAAGTTTTTAACCTAAGCTGGTAAAAATAAGCTTAGGGGATCTTTTATGTGGGTTCCCAAATCTGTACCCTAGAGTTCAGAGTGGGGAAGGAACCCTGACAAGCTATTAAAGTGTTTTTATATAGCGACTCATTATGAGTCTGGTCTTGGGGTTATTTTTTTATTAAGTCCTTATTTGGGCAAAAGTACAATGAAGTCAAACTAAAGCATATTTTCTTGTTTGTTTTTTAACCTGGTTGTGTCATGGGCCCCAATCCTGCAATCAGATTTGTGTAGATGAACCGTTGCAATCATGCAGGTCCCATGGAAGGGTGTGGGGAAAGGGTGGGTCCATGGCCCACAAAAGCTGGAAGAGGTGGAAAAAGGCCACCATGCCATTGTGAAAATGGCAACATAATTGGCAAAAGGGCCCCGGTATTCATGAGTGGAAAGGTGTCTTCACATTGGAGTGAACAGGGCACTTGCAGCTTCAAAGGTCCATCTGTCTGGCTCTAATTGCAAGACTGGGGCCATGGTTTGTCCCTGTCTGCGCAAGCCAGACCAAACTGTGTTGTCACTCATTTCACACACACAACTATGGTTGTTGTGAGGTGTTTATTCTCCAGTGCACGTGTAGAGTCAATTGAAAATAAAACCATTTCAAAAAATAAAATGAAACTAATTAAAAATAATGTCTACGTACTTGCTTGGCATTCATGGGCTTCTCTTGCAAAAACTGATGCTATCAAATGCCTCAAGCCATGTAAGAAACAGAGCTTACTGACCAGCTTTTATTCTTAGGGATGTCAACAGGAATACAGACACCCAAGGACAGACACCCAACTTTACATCTTGTTTTTAAAGTCCATTTATTCCTAATATCTGGAATATATGAGTATATTCTGTTAAAATATTAAATACAAACAAACAAAACAAACCCTCCCTGGCTTTTAAAGTTTATTTAATTAAAAAAGCATTTCAGGTCACTGTGTTAGTCCCCCGCATGCTAGGTCTACACCTAGAGCAGGTCAAAAATTATCCGTCAGAAATGTTTTTTGATGGAAAATTGCTTTTTTGACTAAGTGAAATTTTACATGGAAAGCTTCTTTCTGTGGAAAATTTCATTTTTTCAGTGAAAAGTCAAATTCCAGTCAACAAAATATTTTGGCTGAAATCCAAAATATTTCAATTGGATATGCCACTGCAGTGCTTCACTAGAGTGCAATGTGCAGGAGGTCAGATTAGATGATTGTGATGGTCCCTCCTTGCCTTAAAGTGTGTTAGTCTATTAGTTGTATTTTCATTGCCTCACATGTCCATTCTCCACTACGGCTTGGGCTTCACAGCTGGACTATATCTTCCATGGTACACCATGCCCAGTGACTGACATAATGTACTTCCTCTCCTCTCCTAGTGGGGAGACTCTGGTGTCTCATAGTTTAGGCTAAGATTTTGTCATGGGTATTTTTAGTAAAAGTCATGGACAGGTCATGGGCAATAAACAAAATTTCATGGAAGCCGTGACCTGTCTGTGACTTTTGTTTCTGCAGCTCTGTGGTTTCCCCCACCATCATGGTGGTTGGGAGCTGTGGGGTTCCCCCTCCGCCCAGGGTGGCTGGGAGCTACAGGGTGACCATATTTCCCAAAGAGAAGACAGGACATCCCAGCCGCTTGCCCGAGGTGTCCCCCTCCCCACATGCAAGGCTGTCTCCTGTCGCTGGAACCCTGAGGAGAGCCTTCTTAGGAGTCTGTCACCTGTGGCTGGACCTTTGCAGGGGGCCTTCTGTCACTTGTCGCTGCTGTCATTTGTTGCTGGAACCCTGTCAGGGCCCCACTGGCTGTCAGCTCCAGAGTCCTGCAGCCCCTGGGGCTGAAGCAGAGAATGTCATGAAGGTCTCCTCCTTGACATAAACGTAGCCTTACTCATAGTCCAGTGAGGGAGCCCCAGCTGTTAGAGGAGAGTGGGAGCGTGAGGCACTTCAAACACAAGTCCCGTGAAGCACCACAGCTGCATTTCAAAACCAAAATATTTCGTTTTTGAAATGTTTGCCAAAAAATGGAAATTTTCTGCATAGAAAAAAACCATTTTCCAACCAGCTTTATGCAGAGCTAATGTGAAAGGATAATCATAGACAATTTTAGACCTATATGTGAAATATTTATATTGGGAAAACATATTAAACTGATTTTTATGGTCAGGTTATATTCCTGAATAACTCTCTAAAAATAGCATCAATTGGGTTCCATTTTTATGTTTTAAGGGCTTCTCTAACAGATTTGAACAGTCCCATGGGGTCCAGAAGCCTCAAGACCAGAATATGACAGAGCCTTATGTGGGAATATGTGCTATCTGTGCATGATCTCGTCATAATTGCAGTATCTATTCTTGATGGGGTGGGCAAGGACTGCTCCTTTGCTGTGCCAACACTGAGGAGCATGTGGGAGGGGGGGGACGGGACGGGACGGGACGTGTGACTATGTCTCTGTGCATGGGCTATAGTCTCACTCCCGGCCAAGATGCAGGATTCATTGTGTCTAAACCACCCATGACAGATGGCTATCTAGCCTCCTTTTGAAAACCTCCAGTGAAGGAGCTTCCACAGTCTGTTCTACTGTTCTTACAGTTAGGCAGTTTTACCTGAGATTTAATCTAAATCTGCTATGTTGTAGTTTGAACCCTCTGCTCCTGCCCTCCGTGACAAATGAGAACAACCATCTTTTTTATGGCAGCCTTTCAAGCGTTTGAAGACAATGATCATGTCCCACCCTGAATCACCTCATTTCAAAACTAAACATACCCAGATCCGTCAGCCTTTACTCATACGGCTTGCATTCCATTCCTTTGATCATCTTTGTTGCTTGCCTCTGTATCCTTTTCAGTTTCTCTACATCCTTTCTATACATTGGTGACCAGAATTGGACATAGTACTCCAGCTGAGGCCTAACCAGTGCTGAGTAGAGTGGTAATATCACCTCCTGTGACTTGCATGCTATGCCTCTGTTAATGCAGCTGAAAATTGCATTTGCTTTTTTTGCAACAACATCGCAATGCTGACTCATGTTGAGGTTATAATCCACCACAACTCTCAGATCCTTCACAGCAGTGCTGTGAAGCCATTTCCCCTCCATTCTGTATTTTTGCATTTGTTTTTTCTTCCCTAAGTGTAACACCTTATGTTTGTCTTTGTTGAATTGAATTTTGTTGTTTTATTGGATAGCCCAATTATCCAATATATCAAGATCCCTCTGGATTTTAGCTCTATCTTCTGAAGTGCTGGCAACCCCTCCTAACTTTGTGTCATCTGCAGATTTGAACAGCATACTCTATTCCTACATCCAGGTCATTAATAAAAATGTTAAACAATAACAGATCCAGAACAGATTCCTGTAGAACCTCACTTGAGGCCTCCCTCCAATCTGACATAATTCCATTAATAGTTACTCTTTGTTTGCAGTTGTTTAACCAATTTTGTATCCACTTATTGGTAGTTCTGTTGAGCCTGCATTTCTCCAGCTTACCTATCGGAACGTCATGTGGAACTGTGTCAAAAGTTTTGCTGAACTCCAGGTATATTATGTCCACCGCATTCCCCTGTCCATCAAACAGTAACCCTGTCAAAGAATGAAATCAAGGTGGTTTGGCATGATTTGTTCTTAGTAAATCCATGCTGGCTGCTAGTGATTACCCCTTCATCCTCCAGGTATTTGCAAATTGAATGTTTTATATATTGGTCTAGTAGCTTTCCAGGTTTCCAAGTCACAGGCTGACTGGTCTATAATTCTTGGCTCCTCCTTTTTCCCTTTTAAAAAGATGGGCACTACGTTAGCCATTTTCCAGTCTACCAGGTCCTCTCCTGTCATCCATATTATTGCTAGTGGCTCTGAGATTTCTTCAGCTAATTCCTTCAGTATCCCAATCTACATTCCTTCCCTCTTATTGCCTATGGTAACTTTGCTAGTCAGCCGGTCACGTTTTTATTTTTTGGGAGAAGACTGAAGCAAAGTAGGCATTGAGCAGTTCTGCTTTCCTATCATCTTCCGTTACCAGCTCACCTTCTCCATTGAGCAGCGGACTCACATCGTCCTTGATCTTTCTTTTTAGTCTAACATATTTGAAGAACCCCTTCCTGTTGTCTCTAACATTTCTTGCCAGTTATAACTCGTTCTTTGCCTTGGCTTTCCTGATTGTGTCTCTACATGCTTGTGCTATACCTATGTATATATCCTTGGTGACATGCCCCTCCTTCTATTTCCTATATGTATCTCTTTTGGGTTTTAGATAGTTAAAAAGCTCCTTGTGCAGCCACATTGTCCTCCTGGAGCTCTTCTTATCTTTCCTCTGCATTGGAATGTTGAGCCTCTAGTATTACATCTTTAAAGAACTGCCAGCCCCCTTTGACTCCTTTTCTTCCTAATTGGTCTTTCCATAGGACTTTGCCTGCTATTGCTCTGAGTTGATTGAAATCTGCCTTTCTGAAGTCCAGTGTCCTTGTTCTGCTGTTCTGATGTCCTCCTTCCCATACAATCTTGAATTCTATCAGATCATGATCACTTCCTCCCAAGTTCCCGACCACCTTCACATTCACTATAATACTTAGTCCGGCCATGAGTGCAGGGGACTGGACTAGATGACCTCTCTAGGTCCCTTCCAGTCCTATGATTCTATGATTCACAACTAATCCATCCCTTTTGGTCAAAACTAGATCCAAAATGGATGACCCCCCTAGTTGTTTCTTCAACTTTCTGAATCTGAAAGTTGTCCCCTACACATGCTAAGAATTTGCAGGACATATTATGTTCTGTTGTAATAGACTTCCAACAGATATCAGAGAAGTTAAAATCCCCCATTAATACTAGCTCATGTGTGTTAGCTAATCTCGTTATCTGCTTGTAGAATGACTCATCTACTTCCTCTTCCTGATTTGGTATTCTGTAATAGACCTCCACCATAACATCTCTACATAAGAACGGCCATATTGGGTCAGACCAAAGGTCCATCTAGCCCAGTATCCTGTCTTCTGACAATGACCAATGCCAGGTGCCCCAGAGGGAGTGAACGGAACACGTATTCATCAAGTGATCCATTCTCTGTCGCCCATTCCCAGCTTCTGGCAAAGAGAGGCGACTGTTCTTTTCCCTTTTTATCCTCACTGACAGACTCTCAGTAGGTCTGTTGCTCACTTCCTCTTGGACCTCAGAGCAAGTGTATACCTCCTTTTTTCTCATACCTTTCCTTTCAGAACAAGCTATATCTCTTAATGCTGGTATTCTAATCATGGGAGTTGTCCCACCAAGTCTCTGTAATGCCAATTATGTCATAATTTTCTTCATACACCATGACTTCAAGTTCATCCTGCTTATTCCCCATACTCCTTTCATTTGCATACAGGCATCGAAGATATTTTGCAGACTGCTCTGTTGCTTTTCCTCTTGCCTTTTTAATGAAGTTGTGATTTTTAGTCCCTTCTCCAGAAGTTAGCCCTATTTGATTGCATTTTAATTATTCATGGTAAAACAGAGTTTATAAATGATAGTTCTGCTACAGCCAGCAAAAATGACAGATACTGCATGTTAAAAGATTATATGACTACCCACATTTTACAACATACATTCTGACCAGGGATCCTAAGATTTCCCCAAGTTTTAGTCCAAGGTTTCTTGTTTGCATGTACATCAAACATGTATTACTTTTCCAGTGGTATTTCCTGAATACATTCTTGTGCTGGAGGTGTTCCTGATTCTGAGAAATGCAAATTTTGGCATGGAAAAGAATATTCAAGGTTCAATTTTCCCTGTTGATGAGGTGGTTGTCCAATCTTCCAGGTATATGGCTAGCAGAGCAAGTTTCAGGTCCATTGAGAGGGTCTCATCTTTATTAATAATGTGACATGATGTGGGGTGTTCGCATGTCTGTCCAGTAACTGCATTTTCCTACAGCTCCACATTACATGAACAATATAACTGTCCTCTGCATGACATCTCCAGCAACTGCTGGTATTTCTGCTTTAGGTTTTTTGGAATGTAATGAATATCAGCAAGTAAAACTGCAATGCTTTGTATTTTGCACTGATTGTTTTATTTTGTAGTAGTGCAAAGCTATATTCTTTTATTCACTTTAATATCCCAAATATGCTTCCCATGTGCCTTTTTATAGAAGATATATAAAAATAATTTTCTTCAATTATCAGTGAATGTGCATGGTCAATATACATGGTGACCTCTTCAGAATTCGGTTTAGGAAGCTTGACTGAGATATGTAGGCAATTTATTTTGATTTTGCACCAGCATCTGACTATCTGGTCTTGTATTATATTTAGCATTGGTTCTGTAGGGGCATCTTCCCTGAGTGTCAATTCTCTCTGCCTCAATATGTGATCACTCTGCAGGCGTATTGCTTCATGGAATAGAGCTGAAACGTGTAAAGGGTCTCCAGGCCAAAGGGACTTTCCATTGCTTCTGCTTCTCCTCTCCATACCAACCCTTCCATCATTCCCTTTTCTCCTGCTTCTCCTCATCATTGCTGTTCATGTTATATTTTTTTAAATAAATTTATAGATTTTAAGGATCAAAGCCCTCATCTTGTGTGACCTCCTGCTTAACACAGGCCATAGAACTGCACCCAGTAATTCCTGCATCAAGCTCATAACTTCTGGTTGAGGAAGAGCATACTTTTTTGAAAGACATCCCCTCTTGATTTAAAGACTTCAAATGATGGAGAATCCACCACATCCCTCAATACGTTATTCTAATTGTGATTTATCTTCACTGTTACAAATTTGCACCTTATTTTTAGCCTGAATTTATTTAGCTTCAGATAGTGGGAAGAGGCTGGGGCACAGTAGAAGTGGGCAGACTGAAGGAGGGAACACTGGGAGGACATACTGTCCTTCCACTGTTCCCACCAAACAAAGGGTGAAAATGTAACAAAGCCTTATGCTGTCTTATTACATTTTGCCCCCCTCCTCCATGGTGGGGTTTCACTCTTTAAAGGAGAGCTGGGAGGAGCTGGTGGCTGCAAATGCCTCCTCTTCCTTAGAACTTAGGTACTTATAAGGCCCAACAGGTTTCGGGATAGCTCAGTGGTTTGAGCATTGGCCTGCTAAACCTAGGGTTGTGAGTTCAATCCTTGAGGGGGCCATTTAGGGATCTGGGGCAAAAATTGGGGATTGGTCCTGCTTCAAGCAGAGGGGGTTGGACTAGATGATCTCATGAGGTCCCTTCCAACCCTGATATTATGTGATTGAGATTCTGGGAGTTGGGCTGTTCCTCCTTTCATGCCTAACTCAGGCCTTGCAGAGTTGCCAGGCAGCAAAAACCTCCACACTGCCACCCAATGGCAGCTGTAATCAGCTTGCACTCCCCTATCTATGACCCACTATGGGTACAGACCACAGGAAGTCCTGCTTCAAAGGATTTGACAGACAGTAGCTTCATGGTGCCTGATTGGCTCCCCGTCCTATATAAACCCAAGGGGCATTCCAAGAAGTGTCCAGGCAATAATATGTGTCACTAGCTATCTGTCATGACCATGCTGCATTCTCTGTTCCTGAATTTCTGGTATTGGCCTTGGCTCTGACTTGGTCCTTGGCTCCTGCTTAAACCCTGGAATGCCACACAGACCCTGAGACCCAGTATTGACCCTCAGCCTGATCCCTGACCTGTCTCTGGCTGTGCCCTTCAGCCTGACTATTGGTCCTGATACTGACTCTGAACCGATTGTTCCTGCCTACTGAGCTCCTGCCACTAGTCCCACCTACCTATGCCCAGGATCCTGAAAGTTTGTCTGGGCTACTCTAATCTATGAAGAAGGCTGGCCTTGTGGGACATAGAGGAAGCAGGCCCTACCGAGCATGTTCCAAAGAGCATTTGACGTGCCTGAATGGGTTGACAGCTCCAAGGAGGAACTTCCCATGTTGTGAGCATAAATAGTTCAGCTCTCATCTGAGAATCAGGTCCTGTGTCTTCAGGCCCCCAGCTAAATGAGGAAAATGCCATGCTACAAGCCCAGCTGGTGCAGTATACCACCAAGACACTGTGAGAGTAGGCTGCCCAGTTGTGAGATGAGAATACTGCACTCCAGGCACGTGTTGCAACTGTGCACCTGGACCCAGGGTTGACAGTCCCCCTACCAAAGTGTTTCAATAGAGACCATCAAAAATTTAGGGGTTTCCTCAACCAATGTTCCTGCTGTTCCTCCCCACCCCCAGTTCTACTCCACTTACCAGACCAAAATAAGACATGTAATCAGTCTACTGATGGTAGAAGCACTGGATTAGGCTTTGCCCCTAATGGAATGACAGAGTTCGACACTGTTGAACTGGGACTCCATCCTCCAGGCCTTTTCCTTTATTTTCGATGACACCACCATGTTCACTTGGCTGAGGTAACGCTGTGAAAACTATGGCAAGGACAGAGACTGGCTACCTCCTACATCACTCGCTATAGGTGACCCATCTCTGATACAGAATGTAATGAAGTGACCCAGTTCTACCACTTCCAGTGGGGACTAGGTGAGGAAATCAAAGATGAGATAGCCCACGTGGAAATATTGTCCTGCTTTGATGTCTTTGTCAACCTTGCTATATGCTACATACATTGACAAAGTGACGAGATGAAGGGTCCCACACCACCAAGTAGCCAACGTTCCCAAGTGCCTATCTCCAGCCCAGTCCCAGAAGCTACGCAAATTGATGTGGTCTGTTGTCATATAATCCCTGAGGAGAGGGAGTGCTGCCGAAGCCATGGCTTGTGCTTCTATCATGGAGAGTCTGGCCAGGCCACTGCCAGCTGCCCTTGGGATCTCACACAGAAAAAGTCAGAAAGTGAGCAAGTCCAGGCTTGATAAAGGGGGACCAGCCTGGATGGACCCTGGGACATCCATCCGCAAGCTGCCTTCCACTTCTTACCAAAGTATGCCCAAGACATGGTGAGACATCACTGCATTTACATGTCCAAGTTGGCCTGTGCATTCCAAGGAAACCCCAATGAGTGACCCTACAATGGGTGCTCGTGGACTCTGGGGTTGAGGGAAATTTTATAGACGCCGATATGGCACAAGCACTGCGCATCCCACTACAGCAAAAAACTGTGCCTGACGTTGTAGAGACCTTGTCTTGCTCCTGTCCTCAGGCCCAATAACACTGAACGGTACCCCTGGAATGATCTGCTCACCTGATTTCTCCATAATTCTTGATGTCTTGTGACTGGCCTGAATGTATAATATTTGATGAGGGCTGAAATTCTTGTCAGAGTTTTGGTGTGAAATTCTACATTTGCTTGGGGTCTATACTTATACATCCTTCACTTACCATCCACAAATGAATGGCCAGTCTGAAAGAGTAAATCAGGTTTTAGAGCAATTTAACTGAGATACTTACGAATTACCACCAGAATAACCAGTCAGTCCTTTTGCCCCAAGCAGAGTTTGCTCATAACAATATGTACCATGTCTCCACAGGGCAAGGCCCTTTTTATGCAAACTTCAAGTTCCATCCCTGTTTCCACCCAGTAATACCCACCACCTCTGTGAACCCTGCAGTTGCCGACTGGGTCCAGCAAATCCACATGGTCCAGGAGGAATTTAAAACACCTCTTGAAAATGCCAAGAAGGACTATAAGTGACACATGGACAGTTGGTGTGGGGAAGGCCCACTGTTTGCTGTGGGACAGAAGGTGTGGCTTTCTGCACAACACCTCTACACAGACTGGCCCTGTTGGAAACTGAGCCACCAGTACCTTGCCGCAAACCTGATCAGCCAGGCGATCAACCCAGTAACCTTTGGGCTACAATTACGCAGATCCTTCAAGGTACACCCAGGGTCTCATGTGTCTCTATTGAAGCCATACATTACCAACCGCTTTGCATATCGAATGAAACTGGCTTTCTATGTAGTGAGGTCCAGTGTCATGATGTGTGAGATCCACAATATATTGGATTCAAAAACCAAATGTTGCTCTCTCTGCTACCTTGTGGACTAGGAGGGCTGTGTCCCAATCTTGGGAATCATCATTCCAATTCCACACCCTGATCTTTTGGCAGCCATATGGCCCATTCAGATAAACCCAGGCTGGCAGAAGATGCCTCTAGAGTGGGGCAATACATCACGTAAGGCCCCGAGGGTCTTGAAACTAGGCTTACAGAGCTGCCAGGCAGTGAACACCTACACACTGCCACCTAGGGGCAGCTGTAACCAACTTGTGCTCTGCTACCCACAATCCCCGGTGGGAATAGGCTACCAAAAGTCCCGCCTCAAGGGATTCTATATAAACCCAAGGGGCATTCCAGGAAGTGCCCAGGCAACAATATGGGCCACTAGCTAGCTGCCTTGACTACCCTACATTATCTGTTCATGAACATCCAGTATTGACCTTGCCTCTGACTTAGACCTTGCCTCCTGCTTGAACCCTAGTATACTTACATGGACCCTGAAACCTGGTATTGAAGCTTGGCCTGATCCCTGACCTGTCTCCAGCTCTGCCCTTTGGCATGACTATTGACCTTGAGATTGACTCTGAACTTCTATGGTGGTTCTTGACTATTGAGCTCCTGCCACTGGTCCTACAAACTTTGCCCAGGATCCTGACTGTCCCAAGATTGTAGGCACCTTAAAAATATCTCATCTGGATAGAGTAAAGTTGAGCCTCCACAGATGGTTTTAGCAGGGATACCGGTAATTCAGTAAAAAGGGCATGACTAATATTTTATCCCACATAATTTCCAGCTGTGAATGTGTTATCAGTCTTATGTGGACAAATGATTTTCCTGCATGTACTTCAACTGTTCATGCATAAACCAATTCTTGCACTCCTGCTACTCTACATCTGCACAAGTTCTCTTAGCCCTTTGTAGCTGGACATAGAACATGCACACCATCTTCAAGAATTATAGATAATTCATGTATTTCCCATGTAAGTATTTTCTGGGCCCTAAGAGACACAGAATAAACAGCATGCAATATGCATTTTACTCATTGAAAAAGACCATGCAGTGAAAAATACAATTTCCAGAATCTACATGGAAACTTCAGTACAAAGCGGCTGTTTGCACAGAGAGGTTTGCTTATTTTATTTCTTATAAAATCAAGACTACCCCTTTGAGATGTGACATTTTGTTTCCACTAGAGCCCTAAATGTGTCAGACAAACTCCAATTATATATTCATTTAAAATAGAATGTACTGTAGTGTATACTAGAAATTTCAACATGTCACTTTCAACCAATTATATATATATATATATATATATATATATATATATATATATATATATATATATATATATATATATATATATATATATATATATATATATATATAATGGTTACAGTTCTGTTAAAATATTCAAGTAAAAAGAGGAAACTGTGTTTTAAATATAATATTGAGTATTATTCTAGAGAAACCCATTCATTGTGAAGATGCTTTTCCTCACACTACTTCAAGATCTTCCCTGAGCAGGCATGCATTATAACTATGTCAAATTGACATTAGCTTTGTCATACATTTAGAAGCTTGACCAGCAGGATCCTATGAAAATGGTACTTTTACCTCATTTGCACAGTCCCCAGCTGTTTGTGATTTTACCTTGATATTAATTTGAAATTTCTTATCCATCCTCTGACCTATCCAGACCATGGTCCCCCTCCAGAAAAGCTGGACGTGCACAAGTTCATGGGGCCAGATGCGTTGCATCTGAGAGTCCTAAAGGAGTTGGCGGATGTGATTGCAGAGCCATTGTCCATTGTCTTTGAAAACTCATGGCGATCCGGGGAAGTCCCAGACGACTGGAAAAAGGCTAATGTAGTGCCCATCTTTAAAAAAGGGGAAAAGGAGGATCCTGGGAACTACAGGCCAGTCAGCCTCACCTCAGTCCCCGGAAAAATCATGGAGCAGGTCCTCAAGGAATCAATTCTGAAGCACTTAGATGAGAGGAAAGTGATCAGGAACAGTCAGCATGGATTCACCAAGGGCAAGTCATGCCTGACTAATCTAATTGCCTTCTATGACTAGATAACTGGTTCTGTGGGTAAAGGGAAAGCAATGGACGTGGTGTTCCTTGACTTTAGCAAAGCTTTCGACACCGTCTCCCACAGTATTCTTGTCAGCAAGTTAAAAAAGTATGGGCTGGATGAATGCACTATAAGGTGGGTAGAAAATTGGCTAGATTGTCGGGCTCAACGGGTAGTGATCAATGGCTCCATGTCTACTTGGCAGCCAGTATCAAGCGGAGTGCCCCCAGGGTCGGTCCTGGGGCCGGTTTTGATCTATATCTTCATAAATGATCTAGAGGATGGTGTGGATTGCACCCTCAGCAAGTTTGCAGACGACACTAAACTAGGAGGAGTAGTAGATACGCTGGAGGGCAGGGATAGGATACAGAGGGACGTAGACAAATTGGAGGATTGGGCCAAAAGAAATCTGATGAGGTTCAATAAGGATAAGTGCAGGGTCCTGCACTTAGGACGGAAGAACCCAATGCACAGCTACAGACTAGGGACCAAATGGCTAGGCAGCAGTTCTGCAGAAAAGGACCTACGGGTTACAGTGGACGAGAAGCTGGATATGAGTCAACAGTGTGCCCTTGTAGCCAAGAAGGCCAATGGCATTTTGGGATGTATAAGTAGGCGCATTGCCAGCAGATCGAGGGACGTGATCGTTTCCCTCTATTCGACAATGGTGAGGCCTCATCCGGAGTACTGTGTCCAGTTTTGGGCCCCACACTACAAGAAGGATGTGGAAAAATTGGAAAGAGTCCAGCGGAGGGCAACAAAAATGATTAGGGGTCTGGAACACATGACTTATGAGGAGAGGCTGAGGGAGCTGGGATTGTTTAGTCTACAGAAGAGAAGAATGAGGGGAGATTTGATAGCTGCTTTCAACTACCTGAGAGGTGGTTCCAAAGAGGATGGTTCTAGACTATTCTCAGTGGTAGCGGATGACAGGACAAGGAGTAATAGTCTCAAGTTGCAGTGGGGGAGGTTTAGGTTGGATATTAGGAAAAACTTTTTCACTAGGAGGGTGGTGAAACACTGGAATGAGTTACCTAGGGAGGTGGTAGAATCTCCTTCCTTAGAAGTTTTTAAGGTCAGGCTTGACAAAGCCCTGGCTGGGATGATTTAATTGGGGATCGGTCCTGCTTTGAGCAGGGGGTTGGACTAGATGACCTCCTGAGGTCCCTTCCAACCCTGATATTCTATGATTCTATGATTCCAGTATGCTCCCACTTGTCTGGAGACTAGAGTTAGACTGAGACTTGGGAGAATTTGTTGTGGGAGATTTATTACCTGATGTGACGGGGCAAGGCCAGATGGCTATAGAAAAATAGTGGGAGATAGATATATTAGCTCCAGGCTAAACAAATCCCTGGTACCAGGATAAGTGAAATGGCAGCTGCTCCAGGTCAATTAAGACACCTGGGGCCAATTAAGAACTTTCCAGAAGGCAGGGAGAATGCTAGGTTGATTGGGACACCTGAAGGCAATCAGGGGCTGGCTGAAACTAGTTAAAAGCCTCCCAGTTAGTGAGGTGGGTGTGCATGTCAGGAGCTGTGGGAGGAAGTTGTGCTATTGGAGAGACTGAGTAGTACACACCATAACAGGCACAAGGAAGGAGGCCCTGAGGTAAGGGTGAAGTGGAGCTTGAGGAAGTGAGGGTTGCTGTGGGGGAAGTAGCCCAGGGAATTGTACCTGTCATGTTTCTAAAAGGTCAGCTACCCTAGCTGATACTATAAGTGTCCCTGGGCTGGAGCCCGGAGTACAGGGTGGGCCCGGGCTCCCCCGCCCCTTTGTCCCCTGATTAATCACTGAGACTGGGAGACAACAGAGACTGTGCAAGGAAGGATAACTTCTTCTCACCTCCCTCGCTGGCTTATGATGAAAATGGCTCAGTAGACTGTGACCCTTGTCTCTAGAGAGAGAAGGGTTACGTGGAGGGTCACAGTGAGCCTCTGAGGCTAGCGAAATCCGCCAGGAAACATGGGACACACGGAGGCAAGGACAGAGCTTTGTCACAACTGGTGTCAGGAGTGGGATTTCGTTCACAGCATGGCGGAAGAAAGAGGTTTTTTTTTTTTTAAAAAAAAAAGTGCACTGGGGTTTTGGATTTTTTTTTTTGGTTTGTTTGTACCACAATGGAGGAGGTGGTAAGAGCTCTGGTAGAAGCCACGGCAGCCCAGCAGGAGGCCACCCGGGTTCAGGCAATGGCACAACAGGAGTCTATGCGGCTACAGCAGGAAACCAATCAATTACTGATGAGCCAGGCGACCCAAGATTGTGCCCTCTTGAGAGAGGTGGTGGATCAGCTGAAGATCCTCACCACCCAGGCCCCTGGGTCCGACGGGACGTGAACCCTGAGGGCCACTGGTTGTCTGCCAAAGATGACGTCAGGAGATGACGTAGACGCATATCTCCTCTCATTCGAAAGGACTGCTCAGTGTGAGGCGTGGCCCCAGAAGCAGTGGGCCAGTATTCTCGCCTCTTTTTTGTGTGTAGAGGCCCAGAAGGCCTACTTTGACTTGCCTGCCACGGATGCCATTGACTATACCCATCTGAAGGCAGAGATCCTAGCACGAGCAGGGGTAACGGCAGCGGAAAGGGCCCAGAGGTTCCATGAGTGGAAATACCAGGAGAACAAACCCTCAAGGTCCCAGCTATTCGACCTCATACACCTTGCGCGGAAGTGCTTACGGCTCGAGGTGTGCAGGCCGGAGGAGATTTTGGAGACCCTGGTCATAGACCATTACATGCGGGGACTGCCTCCAGATCTCCGCAAATGGGTAGGCTACAATCCGTCCACGGACGACGAGATGATCACACTGGTAGAAAGACAGATGACAGCCAGGGAACTGACCCGACTACCCAAGGAAGGCCCCTTTTGAAGCAAGGACCCAGCCAAACCCCCGGGGAATCCTAGGTGGAAGGGGGGGGGCCGAAAACTAGCGGGGACCCCAGAAGGAAGGGATTGGCCTGAGTGGGGGGAACCCCGGGACTAAACCCCTTAACCTCCAGGATCGGGGAGTGATTAAAAGCAATTATAGATGTTATGCATGTGGGGAGTGGGGACACATAGCAGCACAGTGTCCCAGCACTGAGGAGCCTATGCAATGTAACTTGGGGGATTGGGAGGCCCCATGCTTCCTTATCCACCTCGCGGGGGTTGCATTAGCCCCACATAATTACACCAGGCCAGTGAGGATAAATGGAGCAGAGACCACAGCGCTTGTGGATTCTGGGAGTGCTATCACCCTTATATCGGGTAAGCTGGTAAAAAGTAGTCAGCTGCTACAAGCCAAATGCGTAGCAGTGACGTGCGTGCATGGGGCCGTGAGCCATTACCCCACCATCCCAGTGGAGACAGAGGTTCAGGGAAACCCCATTGAGGTGACCGTGGGTGTAGTTCCTAAACTCCCATATCCTGTAGTCATTGGGAGGGACTATCCAGGATTTGATAATTTACTCCTCCCGGAGAGGCTGGAAGGAGGTGGGGACCCTGAGGACAGCGACTCGTCACTGGGGGGAATGTCAACCCCCAATGTTCGCTGAGATTTCTCAGGATCTGTTCTCAGCCCCCCGAAAGGCAAAAAATAGAGAGGAAGGCCTTGGGAACCCGGATCCTGACCCAGGGCCAGAAGACCTCCCTAGTAGGCAGATAGACGCAAGCAGCCAACAGAGAAACTTCCACCACAGAAGGTGAGCCAGAGGCTGCCCCCAGCCATGACAGTGGCAAGCCGTCGGAAGAAGCAGAAGCCGGCCCCTGGGAGCTTGGGCAGGTTAGTCCTGGGAGAGAGACTTCTGGGCGGGACCAGGCGGAGGACACCAGATATGATAACGCCAGGAAAGAGGTGGCCGAGATCGATGGGATACCCATGGATGGGACGGTCCGGGGTCCTGGACCTTACATTATAGTAAAGAAAGATCTCCTGTACCGCGTGGTACAAATGCAGGAGCAAGAGATACAACAACTTCTGGTGCCACAAAAACATCAAAAAGCCATATTGCGTCTTGCCTACAGTCACCTGTTTGCAGGACACCTAGGGGTAGAGAAAACCCAGGCACGGATCCTGCGAAGGTTCTTCTGGCCAGGAGAACATGAAGATGTCCGGCGATACTGCACCTCTTGTTCGGAGTGTCAGTTACATAGCCCTTGCCCACACTTGCAGGCTCCTTTAATACCTGTTCCAATAATAGAGGTTCCTTTCGAATGGATAGTCATAGATCTAGTAGGGCCCCTAGAGAAGACAGCTCGGGGCCACCAACATGTGCTTGTTGTACTGGACTATGCAACCCGGTACCCAGAAGCTGTTCCCCTACGCAACACAGCTTCCAAGACAATAGGTAAGGAGCTAGTACAGATCTTTGCCCGGGTTGGGCTACCCAAGGAGATATTGACTGATCAAGGGACACCTTTCGTGTCCAAGTTGATGAAAGATCTATGTTCATTGCTCCATGTACAAGCCCTACGGACCTCTGTATACCACCCGCAAACAGATGGCCTTGTGGAAAGTTTCAATAGGACCCTCAAGGCCATGATCAGGAAAGTGGTGAGCCGGGATGGGAAAGCTTGGGATACCCTAATTGCCTTACCTCATGTTCGCCATCCGGGAGGTTCCGCAAGCCTCCACGGGTTTCTTTCCATTCGAACTAATATATGGGCGCCACCCTCGGGGCATATTGCATATAACCAGAGAAGCCTGGGAAGAGGAGCCAAATCCCAGAAGGAACATAGTTGAGCATGTACTGCAGATGAGAGATCAGATAGCCCGAGTTACGCCCATTGTACGGGAACACTTGGAGAGAACACAGGAGACCCAACAAACCCATTATAACCACCAAGCGAAGCTTTGACGGTTCCAACCAGGAGATCAGGTGATAGTACTGGTGCCCACAACAGAAAGTAAACTGTTGGCCCAGTGGCAGGGACCCTACAAAGTAATCGAAGCCGTGGGAGAGGTGAACTATACGGTCCGGCAGCCAGGCCGCCAGACATCAGAGCAAATTTACCACATCAATCTTCTAAAACCTTGGCAAGATCGAGAGGCATGCTTAGTCATGCAGGATACACTTCCCTAGGAGGATAACTTACACGAGCAAGTGCGGATATCATCCGACTTGACACCGATCCAAAAGATTGAGGCAGCTGACATGATTAATCGCAACCGAGATGTATTCTCTACAAAACCAGGGCGGACGACTGAGACCTATCACCATATCTGCACGATCCCCGGAGCCAAGGTAACATTGAGACCCTACTGAATCCCAGCAGCCAAAAGAGAAGAAATCAAGGCCGAAGTAAAGAAAATGTTAGAATTAGGGGTTATTGAAGAATCTTACAGTCAGTGGTCCAGTCCAATTGTTCTAGTGCCTAAACCTGATGGTACCATGAGATTCTGTAATGACTTTCGCCAACAGAATGAAATATCCCAGTTTGATGCATAGCCCATACCACGCATCGACGAACTGGTTGATCGACTGGGTAGTGCCCGATTCTTGACTACACTGGATCTGACAAAAGGGTACTGGCAGATTACTTTGACCAAAGAAGCTAAAGAAAAGACAGCATTCTCCACCCCGGATGGGCTATTCCAGTACACCATCCTCCCTTTTGGGCTACATGGGGCCCCAGCCACATTCCAGCACCTCATGGATAAGCTGCTGCGCCCACATACTAGTTATGCAGCTGCATACCTAGATGATGTCATCATCCATACGCCAGACTGGGGAACCCACTTGGAGAAAGTTGAGGCAGTACTTTGCACCTTAAGGCAGGCTGGCCTCACTGCTAATCCTGCTAAATGCGTCATAGGGCTAGCAGAGGCTAGGTACCTGGGATATATTGTGGGAAGGGGCATAGTGAAGCCCCAAATGAATAGGCTAGAGGCAATTCAAAACTGGTCCCGGCCGACCCGAAAGAAGCAGGTCCGTGCGTTCCTAGGCGTGGTAGGCTACTACCGACGTTTTATTCCCCACTTTGCCACTAGGGCAAGTCCTCTAACGGACCTGGTGAAGGCCCGAGTTCCAGACATGGTAAAGTGGACCGACGCAGCAGAGGGGGCATTTACAGACCTTCGGACGGCCCTCTGTAATGACCCCATACTCACAGCCCTGGACTTTAAAAGGGAATTTATTTTACAAACAGACGCTTCCAAGGTGGGGTTGGGGGCAGTTCTGTCGCAAATGGTGGGAGAAGAGGAACACCCAATCCTCTACCTAAGCAGAAAGCTTCTCCCAAGAGAACAGAAATACGCAGTAGTTGAGAGAAAATGCCTTGCTGTCAAATGGGCTATGGTGACACTGCGTTATTTCCTCTTAGGCCGGCGATTTACTCTTGTGACGCACCATGCACCCCTCCAGTGGATGCAGCGGAATAAGGAAAAGAATGCAAGGGTCACCAGGTGGTTCTTATCCCTCCAACCATTCAAGTTCTGCATATGGCACAGGGCTGGAGGCCACCATGGCAACGCTGATGGCCTGTCACAAGCATACTGCCTGGCGTCCCAAGTTGCCCAACTCTATGGTGTTGAGCTGGGGGGGGGGGGATATGTGATGGGGCAAGGCCAGATGGCTATAGAAAAGTAGTGGGAGATAGATACATTAGCTCCAGGCTAAACAAATCCCTGGTACCAGGATAAGTGAAATGGCAGCTGCTCCATGTCAATTAAGACACCTGGGGCCAATTAAGAACTCTCCAGGAGGCAGGGAGAATGTAGGTTGATTGGGACACCTGAAGCCAATCAGGGGCTGGCTGAAACTAGTTAAAAGCCTCCCAGTTAGTCAGGTGGCTGTGCATGTCAGGAGCTGTGGGAGGAAGTTGTGCTGTTGGAGAGGCTGAGTAGTACACACCATATCAGGCACAAGGAAGGAGGCCCTGAAGTAAGGGTGAAGTGGAGCTTGAGGAAGTGAGGGCTGCTGCGCGGGAAGTCGCCCAGGGAATTGTACATGTCATGTTTCTAAAAGGTCAGCTACCAAAGCTGATACTATTAAGGTCCCTGGGCTGGAACCCGGAGTAGAGGGTGGGCCCAGTCACAGTGAGCCTCTGAGGCTAGCGAAATCCACCAGGAAACGCGGGATCCACGGAGGCAAGGACAGAGCTTTATCACAACTGGTGTCAGGAGTGGGACTTCGTTCACAGCATGGCGGAAGAAAGAGTTTTTTTTTTAAAAAGTGCACTAGCGTTTTTTTGTTTGTTTGTTTGCTTTGTACCATAACTAAATTAAAGCATATCTCAGTATCAGAATCCATCCTGAAAATAATGGATTCATTTAGAGCACTGGGTGTACCGTTTCTCTCACTTTAAAACTTGCCCTCTCTTGATCTGATGCTCTTTTGATGTGGTGTCTGAGTGGGAGCCTTACAAAGCCATATCAAAGCACTTATAGGCATAACCTAAAGCTACAAGGTCCAGTTTTAAAACAGAGTCTCATTATTGTTTGTTTTCAGGTAATACTGAGAGGCAGATTCTCTCTTTGGCTGAAGTTGGGTGTTAATGGCAGAAAATGGTGACGATACCAAAGCTTCAGACCCCAGTGATGTTATCAGGCTCTGCTACAGCAATCCGAAGTGCGGTCATTCTTTTCACTCTACTGATAAGTGATTGCTCCAACTATTTTAAAACTGGACTGAATAATGCATTTGAAAAATAGGAAATGTTCATTCTACATTAGCAGAGAGAAGGACGGACTGAACTCCTCTGAAATTGATGCAGTAAAATAAATGGCATCTTACTTTTTGGCATACCAAGATTAGAACATTTAGGATTTTTTTTTTATCGTATGTTATGCCATACTGCATAGGTACAGAAAATTGCAGCCTTTCTTGTTTACAGTATATACCAGTTTCTTAATTTAGTTTGAAGAGTCTCTGAAATTAATGTTCAAATTCAATCTATAAATTGAAATGAATATTGAGAAGTCTGATCTCCATGTTGTAGTAACTAAAACAATATAAATGTTAACAGTATTCCCTTTAAACAGAAAATGAAATATAGTTAGTATCTTGGGGTTAAGATTTTAATTCCCTTACATTTAATATAAAATATCCTCCTTTGTTACATCCATGAACACAGAGCTTATTAGATGAAGGAAATTTCCTTTATCATTAATAGGTCACATTAATGTGATAAAAATGTCTATGCTCTCCATAAATTTTATTCTTATTTTAAGCAGTTCTCACATACAGTGTGTACTTTCAATTTTTCCAGAACTTTCAATGGCACTTTTATATCCTTTAATTGGAATAAAGAGCTAAGAATAAAAAAAGAAGCAAATTAATCCTCCCTGGGGGAAGAGGAAGACTAATCCTGCCAGATTTCAAAATGTAGCATTCATTTGCAAAACTCACATTTATTCACCTCTTTTTGTGGTTTAAATAGTGAAATGAATGTCTGTGATGCAGGATCTTGAAACAAAATGCAAAAAATAAAATGGTGTAAGGGACCCAGCCCTACATTCCCCAGAACAACCAGCCACTCCCCCTTCCCTCCCGGCTCCATAACTCTGCTAGCTGGAATGGGCTCACCAAGAAGCTGGAAAGTCGTTACAGACTGATTTTCATAGGTACTTAACACTACAGCTATGATTCTGGTTAATTAGAGCTGCAAGAGCCCAGCACCTCTGAAAGTCAGGTCCTATTACCAACTGTTTGTTGACCCCAATCCAGCTCCCTTTGTAGTCAATGCCAAGCTTCCTGTTATTGACATCAGCAGAAACAGGATCAGGCCTGTTATATGTGGTAGACCAACAAACCCTGGATGCTGAACGTTTTGGTAATCTATAGAGAACTTGCTGGTGGTCTGCAGAGAGTGGGTTGGACATGTGATGCTGGCTGTGCTCCCTGTTTTCAGCTGTAGCAGCAGCTGTTCAGACCGTTTGGTGTGAAGAAGATCCCAGAGATCTGCAAAAGCAGCTGGGAACAAGTGGCTAATGCTACATAAGGCAAGAGGAAAGAGGAATTGGTGATCAGATTCATCACTGGGAGTTGCAGAGCATCAGTGAAGAATATTCAGGGAGGAAGGGAATTGGGCAGTATGTCCAGGGCAGAAGGCAACCAGCCATCATTGAAGTACATGAAAGTGGAACATGGGAGAAAAGTGTAGGGGTGTGTATGTCAGTGGGAAGAGCTGAGGCAAAACTAAAGGCTGGTTCTTAAGCATGGTTCCATACATTTATATATAGTGGGAGAAGAGCTGGTCCAATTCTCTACAGCACCATTTTGCTGGTCTTCTGCTGGGTTTGGAGGCTCCATTGCACCCATCTTTGTCCCTCCACAGCTGCTGCTGAGCAGCTACAAAAAACTATGCAATGGCAGCATGTCTCTGTCATAAATATAAAGGGAAGGGTAAACCCCTTTGAAATCCCTCCTGGCCAGGGGAAAGCTCCTCTCACCTGTAAAGGGTTAAGAAGCTAAAGGTAACCTCGCTGGCACCTGACCAAAATGACCAATGAGGAGACAAGATACTTTCAAAAGCTGGGAGGAGGGAGAGAAACCATGTCAAGGTTCCTCCCCGACTCTGAACTCCAGGGTACAGATGTGGGGACCTGCATGAAAAACCTCCTAAGCTTATCTTTACCAGCTTAGGTCAAAACTTCCCCAAGGTACAAAATATTCCACCCGTTGTCCTTGGACTGGCCGCTACCACCACCAAACTAATACTGGTTACTGGGGAAGAGCTGTTTGGACGCGTCCTTCCCCCCAAAATACTTCCCAAAACCTTGCACCCCACTTCCTGGACAAGGTTTGGTAAAAAGCCTCACCAATTTGCCTAGGTGACTACAGACCCAGACCCTTGGATCTTAAGAACAATGAACAATCCTCCCAACACTTGTACCCCCCCTTTCCTGGGAAATGTTGGATAAAAAGCCTCACCAATTTGCATAGGTGACCACAGAACCAAACCCTTGGATCTGAGAACAATGAAAAAGCATTCAGTTTTCTTACAAGAAGACTTTTAATAAAAATAGTAGTAAATAGAAATAAAGAAATCCCCCCTGTAAAATCAGGATGGTAGATATCTTACAGGGTAATTAGATTCAAAAACATAGAGAACCCCTCTAGGCAAAACCTTAAGTTACAAAAAAGATACACAGACAGAAATAGTTATGCTAGTCAGCACAATTCTTTTCTCAGCCATTTAAAGAAATCATAATCTAACACATACCTAGCTAGATTACTTACTAAAAGTTCTAAGACTCCATTCCTGGTCTATCCCCGACAGAAACCAGCATATAGACAGACACACAGACCCTTTGTTTCTCTCCCTCCTCCCAGCTTTTGAAAGTATCTTGTCTCTTCATTGGTCATTTTGGTCAGGTGCCAGCGAGGTTACCTTTAGCTTCTTAACCCTTTACAGGTGAGAGGAGCTTTCCCCTGGCCAGGAGAGATTTCAAAGGGGTTTACCCTTCCCTTTATATTTATGACAGTCTCCAATGGGTGAAAGAAGAGGAACATTGAAACAGCACCCTGGAGCCTCGGTTGGCCTCAGATAGCTGCCCCCCCCGGCAGGTTCCGGGGGGTAGGGCTCGGTGAAGAGAACCATTTGTGTCGGGACCGGAGTGCAGACAGAAGGGAGCCACCTCTCACCCGTTGCTCACGGCATGTTTGTGGCGAACCTGGTGCTAAATCATTGAATGAATTAGAATTTACATTGATGTGCTGATTTTTTGGAAGGAAATCCATAGGGTCAATTAGAGTAAAAAGTTAATGTGGCCAAATAGCAGACAGCCAGATCAAGAATTATGGAAATTTGGAGGAGGGAAAGGGTTTATATAAAAATCTATCCATATGGAGACGTACACATTTGGGAGAAATCACTAACTATCTAAGAATCATAGAATCACAGAATATCAGGGTTGGAAGGGACCTCAGGAGGTCATCTAGTCCAACCCCCTGCTCAAAGCAGGACCAATCCCCAATTAAATCATCCCAGCCAGAGCTTTGTCAAGCCTGACCTTAAAAACTTCTAAGGAAGGAGATTCTACCACCTCCCTAGGTAACGCATTCCAGTGTTTCACCACCCTCCCAGTGAAAAAGTTTTTCCTAATATCCAACCTAAACCTCTCCCACTGCAACTTGAGACCATTACTCCTTGTCCTGTCATCTTCTACCACTGAGAATAGTCTAGAACCATCCTCTTTGGAACCACCTCTCAGGTAGTTGAAAGCAGCTATCAAATCCCCCCTCATTCTTCTCTTCTGCAGACTAAACAATCCCAGTTCCCTCAGCCTCCCCTCATAAGTCGTGTGTTCCAGGCCCCTAATCATTTTTGTTGCCCTTCGCTGGACTCTCTCCAGTTTATCCACATCCTTCTTGTAGTGTGGGGCCCAAAACTGGACACAGTACTCAGATGAGGCCTCACCAATGTCGAATAGAAAAGAAATCTGATGAGGTTCAATAAGGATAAGTGCAGGGTCCTGCACTTAGGATGGAAGAATCCAATGCACCGCTACAGACTAGGGACCGAATGGCTAGGCAGCAGTTTTGCGGAAAAGGACCTAGGGGTGACAGTGGACGAGAAGCTGGATATGAGTCAGCAGTGTGCCCTTGTTGCCAAGAAGGCCAATGGCATTTTGGGATGTATAAGTAGGGGCATAGCGAGCAGATCGAGGGACGTGATCGTTCCCCTCTATTCGACATTGGTGAGGCCTCATCTGGAGTACTGTGTCCAGTTTTGGGCCCCACACTACAAGAAGGATGTGGATATATTGGAGAGAGTCCAGCGGAGGGCAACAAAAATTATTAGGGGTCTAGAACACATGACTTATGAGGAGAGGCTGAGGGAGCTGGGATTGTTTAGCGTGCAGAAGAGAAGAATGAGGGGGGATTTGATAGCTGCTTTCAACTACCTGAAAGGGGGTTCCAAAGAGGATGGCTCTAGACTGTTCTCAATGGTAGCAGATGACAGAACGAGGAGTAATGGTCTCAAGTTGCAGTGGGGGAGGTTTAGATTGGATATTAGGAAAAAGCTTTTTCACTAAGAGGGTGGTGAAACACTGGAATGCGTTACCTAGGGAGGTGGTAGAATCTCCTTCCTTAGAGATTTTTAAGGTCAGGCTTGACAAAGCCCTAGCTGGGATGATTTAACTGGGAATTGGTCCTGCTTCGAGCAGGGGGTTGGACTAGATGACCTTCAGGGGTCCCTTCCAACCCTGATATTCTATGATTCTATGAATAGAGGGGAATGATCACGTCCCTCGATCTGCTGGCTATGCGTCTACTTATACATCCCAAAATGCCATTGGCCTTCTTGGCAACAAGGGCACACTGTTGACTCATATCCAGCTTCTCGTCCACTGTCACCCCTAGGTCCTTTTCCGCAGAACTGCTGCCTAGCCATTCGGTCCCTAGTTTGTAGCGGTGCATTGGATTCTTCCGTCCTAAGTGCAGGACCCTGCACTTATCCTTGTTCAACCTCATCAGATTTCTTTTGGCCCAATTCTCCAATTTGTCTAGGTCCCTCTGTATCCTATCCCTACCTGCCACCGTATCTACCACTCCTCCTAGTTTAGTATCATCTGCAAATTTGCTGAGAGTGCAATCCACACCATCCTCCAGATCATTTATGAAGATATTGAACAAAACTGGCTCCAGGACCGACCCTTGGGGCACTCCACTTGATACCGGCTGCCAACTAGACATGGAGCCATTGATCACTACCCGTTGAGCCCGACAATCTAGCCAACTTTCTACCCACCTTATAGTGCATTCATCCAGCCCATACTTCTTTAACTTGCTGACAAGAATACTGTGGGAGACCGTGTCAAAAGCTTTGCTAAAGTCAAGAAACAATACATCCACTGCTTTCCCTTCATCCACAGAACCAGTAATCTCATCATAAAAGGCGATTAGATTAGTCAGGCATGACCTTCCCTTGGTGAATCCATGCTGACTGTTCCTGATCACTTTCCTCTCGTGTAAGTGCTTCAGGATAGATTCCTTGAGAACCTGCTCCATGATTTTTCTGGGGACTGAGGTGAGGCTGACTGGCCTGTAGTTTCCAGGTTCCTCCTTCTTCCCTTTTTTAAAGATTGGCACTACATTAGCCTTTTTCCAGTCATCTGGGACTTCCTCTGTTCGCCACAAGTTTTCAAAGATAATGGCCAATGACTCTGCAATCACAGCCGCCAATTCCTTTAGCACTCTTGGATGCAACGCATCCGGCCCCATGGACTTGTGCATGTCCAGCTTTTCTAAATAGTCCCTAACCACCTCTTTCTCCACAGAGGGCTGGCCACCTACTCCCCATGCTGTGTTGCCCAGCACAGCAGTCTGGGGGCTGACCTTGTTCGTGAAGACAGAGCCAAAGAAAGCATTGAGTACATTAGCTTTTTCCACATCCTCTGTCACTAGGTTGCCTCCCTCATTCAGTAAGGGGCCCACACTTTCCTTGTCTTTCTTCTTGTTCCCAACATACCTGAAGAAACCCTTCTTGTTACTCTTAACATCTTTTGCTAGCTGCAGCTCCAGGTGTGAACCCCTGGCAAGCAGCAGACTTCTCTGTTTTCCCGGTCAGGGGGGCAGATAGATTACTCAGTCCCCCTGAGGAGAGAGTCCCTGACCACCACCACCCGCCTCCTTCTCTTGGGACCATTTCAAACGGTTCTTTAATAGAGATGGAAGAATAACCCCCCACAAAGTGCTAACCATACTTTCAGGCCCATGCCAGTGATTAGTTATTATTGGGTCTGGTAGAATAAGAACCTTTGGCAATAGAGCAGTGAAAATATATATTTTAAATGCAACAGAATACATGGAAAGCAATTTTCTTTTCTTTTTTTTAATCCAGAGAACTAGAAATAATACACCTGCATGTATAAATGATTGGTATAATATTGGCACTCCATGGGGCATTAAACAATTTGTGCCACATTTATGGATTCTTTCCTGTTATTAATTTGAAATAAAATAAACTTTTTTCCAAACCTATGTTGTATTTCTGGCTCTCATTTACTATTCAGTAACTCTGCTTTTCTTTGCATTTCTCCCTTGCCAGCTTTTTCTGTTTCCCTGACATAGTGTGTGTGTGTGTGAGAGAGAGAGAGAGAGAGAGTCTGTCAGCTATTTCTCTGACTTCCTTCCATCTCCTTGGACTACTTTCCTCTTCTTCAGCTCAATCCTGCAAAGACCACTCAAGGCCTGATCTAGCAAAGCACTTAAGCACATTCATAACTTTAAGCATATGAACAGGTTTTCTTCACCTACTGCTGTTATAGGAATAACTGGTCAGTAGTCCTCATATATTAGCATATATGTTTTTAAGTCTTAATTGAAAAAAGTCTTTTCTTTTATTCATTATTGAAATTTTCTTTTTGAACACATTTTTTCCCCCTTCAACATCTTTTGTAACTTTGGGCTTGCCTACACACAGTCCTTGTAATGATTTAATGACATCCATTTAGATATAAGCACCATTACACTGATGTAAATGCCTCCATGCTAGGAGGCTGCACCAGTTTAACTATATTGGTTTCTAAACCCAAATGCAAAACTACAAAATACAAAAACTGTTTGCAGACCAGGCTTTTGTTTCCTCTGAACTGGAGACATCACACTGTGTTTTGGTTAAAGTTGTTACATTCTGCACTTGGAAGGTAGCAGCGTATAAGAGAATTTGGCAGAGAGAGAAATGCTATTTGCATCTGCTTAGCCTGCAAATAGCAATTATGTCACCCTGGGTGGAGCTTACGTACTTCTCCCTCTGTTTCTCCATAAAGGTGAGGGGAAGGGTCAGACCCATGATTCTTTTATCTTTTTTTTTTTAAACCAGTTTTTAAAGAATGAAGCAAAAGTGGATCTTCATGGCCCATGAGTCTCAAGCTGAAAAACTGAACAAACATGAAACAGTTTTGCATGTCACCTGTAATCCTCATAAAGCCACAGTAGCCTGGTACCTTAGGGTGGGGAGAAATCCAACTCACCACCCCAAGTCTGGGCTGCAGCATAGTCTCTGATCTTGCCTACAGGATGGAATAGCAGCCTATGCTACAGCCCACGTTGGTGCAGTGTAAAGGCCATGTGTAACTGAATAACCAGCAGTCCTGGTCTGCCTGATTCAGATTAGGGATTTAAACTTGGTTCTCCCACAACCCCAGGGAGTGCCCTAACCACTGAGCTGTTGGCTGTTCTTGGGTGGAGGGTTTTTTCAAAACATTTTGAAAAATCTTTTTTCTTCCACGTTGGAATGGGAAACAAATTCTGAAATCCTGACATTTTTTGCAATACAGAATTCTTGTTTTCCAGTCAGCCATAGTTGAACCTCCAGGTTTCAACTGAAGTTGGGGTCTCATTCTGCTAGGTGCTATGCATGAATATGGAAAGAATGTTCTTGCCCTGAGGTGTTTGCAATCTAAACAACAAAGGTTGGGAGAAAGGAATATTTTAACCCCATTTTACTGTTGAGTATCTGAGGCACAGCGAGATGAAATGATTTGCCCAAGGTCATACAGGTAGTCTGTGGCAGAACCAGAAATTGAACCCAGATCTTCAGAGTTCATGCTCCCTCCTCAAGTATTCATATAAAGCAAATATTAGTAGGAAGTTGTAAGTTTAGGTTGCATATTTCTAAGCACATCCAAAACCAATTAATCTGTAACTCTGTGCCAATGCTCATGGAAATCTTTTTGTGATATTCGCTCCACTCTAGTAATAACTATATCCCCAGCTAGCTAAAGTCCTAGGCCAAAGGCAGAGGCTTTTATTTGCCCTATATGATTATTAATGAGTGAACAAGAAGCTCAATTCACTATTATAATGCCTGGTGAGTCCTCATTTTTGTACTTTCAGTTGGGTGAAAGAATTTAGGTGGCTGTTGGTGTTGTAGGTGCATAAAGGGTGAGTTCTGAAGGTATGAGAGAGTCAAAGTACAGGGATATGCTTATTGTACGGCTATGGGACCCATTGTGCAGCCATATCTAAATTGCACGGTTCTGCATAACGTGAGTGTGCTGAGCTACTTTGAAGCTGTGAGTCAGTAGCACTACAGTGTCCCTTCATATTCATTGGCTTAGCATATTCTATGTTCCCATAGCTGAGAGTATTCCATTAACAAATGTGTTACCAACAGAGAGATGATCCCTAAGCTATATCTCACCTTAGGCATCTCCCAGGAAAGCATTCTTGAGTACTTTCTACTAATATAAACAGATATCATTAGGGTAAAACATGTCTAGTTTTGCAGTTGTGTTCCATAGAAATTTCAGCTAATACATTGGAAAAATGTCATTTTCTGAGTGAGAGTCTTGTGTTTGTCTGGTAAATCTTAATGTTATAATACAAAAGACAAACAATGTTCTTGTAATTTCTGGAGGCTTAAGGAGGTTACCATATCCTGGGATACAATGGCACTTTTCAACTATTAATACATTCAAAACTAATTGAAAGTGGTTTTCAAGTCCAAGAAAGATTACCAAGTATCTTGCATGTATTAAACAATCTTATTGGAGTAAGTTCAAACATATGAGTTCTTTCATTACTAATACAAAATAATAACTAAAAGGATTATATGAGAAGCTGCATAATATTTACTTACATTGAGTACATCAAGTGATCAAGAATAAAATGCCAAATAGCAAATGAGGATATTTGTTCTCTTTTTGAAGGTAAAATACAAAGTTCAAGCAGCTACAGATTATAAAGGGGAATAGTGGACAGAGCAGTTAAGTATCTACAGAAATATTTCTCTGCTACCCTCAAAAGTTAAATTGGAGATTTTAAGCAGACTCCTAGAAGGGAAAATACAGAAAAACAAGAGCTGGCATAAAATCAGAAGTCATGGTGCTATCAACATCAGCTAATGTCTCAGTTGCATTGGCCTGCATGAGTGTATGAGGTTCCACTGTGTGATGTGGAGGATATAGAGAGGAAAATTAGCAAGTCATTAAGGAAATGACTGGAGAGCAGTTCATGATACACTGCCAACATCAGCTTATTTGCATTGCTAATGGTTGGAAACAGGATGCTACCTGTAGCCTAAACTTCAGGAAAGGGAGTCATATCTTAGCCCTTTTGCATCCATAGGCTGCAGTGTTGCTCTGACTATCATTGTTATTGGAATTGGAAACACAATGATATACAAAGGGCACAAAGCAATCTTAGATAATAAAACACTGCAAAAACCAAAGAAAAGTTGTATATATGACAATATAGTAAAGATAAACTATTAATGGGAAGTAATCTCTGCTCATGGATTATTCTTTGCAGAGGCAGGACCTTGGGACGTGACCTGAAAAGAGACTGGATGTCTTTCTGAAAAATATGCTTTAATCCCAATTCTAGGTGAAGTTTTGTAGCCTAAGTGCAGAGGGGTATGGGCTGACTAGTTGGTGGCCCCATCTGGCTGTGTGAATCTGTGAATATATGGGTCTCCCTGTTCATCCCCATCCTTCACAGCCCTTGGGGAGGATGGTATCTCAAGATGCTCATAATACTTGTAGCTCTGCATTAAGACAATGTGTATAATCTAATTGCATGCTTCAAGGCTTCAGCCAATTGCATAAAGAGGCCAGGAAGCAATTTTTCCCAGTTCATGTTTTTTATCTGGAGGGTTTTTTTCCCGCTGCTTCCCACTGAAACATCAGAGATTAGACACAGCTAGAGATGGGACATCACTTGGGGGTGAATCAGTGTACTGCCCTGGTGCAGAGAATTCTCTAAAATGCTTCAGATTAATTTAAGTAATTGGACACATCATAGGGGTAGTTAGGTGAAATTTAATGGCCTGTGACATGCAGGAGGTCAGACTAGATGATCTAATGGTCACTACTCTGTGACTCTGTGAGACTCTAACAGCCTTTATTTACATCTTTCATTCAGATATAGGTTTTGGATGGTGATTGATTAGCTCTCATTAGAACACAGTGAAAAAATGACTTTTGTGTGTAATGAAATAGGTTGGAGGGTACAAACAAAGGATTTGTGTAGGTTACTCTAACCAGACATGCAAAGGTAGGTGCTAGATTTGGAGTTAAAGTGCCTGTGATTTCTGGTGAAAAGCTATGTGTTCAGTTTCTGTAACAACAAAAATTAAAGGCCAATCCTTCACCTGATCCAGAATGATTGCAGGATTGGGATAGATTAATATTTGAGGACTAACTGGAGCTCTGCCTTTGTATTTCACATACAAATGTTGTCTTCATGAGCTGTTCATTTCCCCCCCAGCTTAAATACTCACCCTTTGATTCCTGACTGAATTACAAAACAAAAATTCACCCTTTCTTTCTCTAGAGCCTGGCTCTGCCTGGGGTGGGGAAAAGGAAAGGGAGATGAAAGTTTGGCCAGTCACCTCCCTCCCCGCCCCCACATACCTTTTGAAGGCTAACAATCCTTCCTTTTGCTGGGAACCAAACTATGGCAGCTTCATATATGGGTAGAGACAGGGCTCCCTGCAGCCTCTCTCCATCTAATACATTTGTGAAGAGGTGGCCATAACATAACCCATAGCTAGTAAAGCATTTTAGGATCTTCTGGGCCGCAAGACGCTGTGTAATGAAAGAATTATTTCTTAACTGCTTTCACAGTGCTTGCTATTGTCATATTTTGGGACATAATTTCATTCTTGCAGAGTGTAGTGCATGGTTTTAAGTCTCTTTTCAGTGTTCATATAGTGGAAGATGTAAGTGCACACTGATCCTTCAGCTTAGAACACTGACAACTTCACTGCAAAAGGCATTTGCTTCTGCTAATTCTACAAGATACATAGTGATGCATGGCCATGTATCGCAGAGCAGGATCTAGTTAATGGAAGCTGTGTGTGTGCATCTCAGGGCACAATTTGACCCTATTCCTTTTGCACAGCTTCTTTCATACATATTGCTTGTCCATATTTCTGATTTAAGGACCCTCTTATTGCTATATTTTAGATACTAAATGCATTTTATTTTAACGTTTGGCTCAGAAACCCCTCATAACAGAAGCAACTTTGTGCTGCCTTCAGTATCAGGAACACACAATGTTCTTTTAAAAAAGAAAAGGAGTACTTGTGGCACCTTAGAGACTAACCAATTTATTTGAGCATGAGCTTTCGTGAGCTACAGCTCACTTCATCGGATGCATACTGTGGAAACTGCAGAAGACATTATATACACAGAGACCATGAAACAATACCTCCTCCCACCCCACTCTCCTGCTGGTAATAGCTTATCTAAAGTGATCACTCTCCTTACAATGTGTATGATAATCACTTTTCCCAAAAACCACACACACAGTGTGGTTTTTGGAAAAAGGGGGAGGGGTGAGAAAACCTGGATTTGTGCTGGAAATGGCCCACCTTGATTATCATACACATTGTAAAGAGAGTGGTCACTTTGGATGGGCTATTACCAGCAGGAGAGTGAGTTTGGGGGGGTGGGGGGGCGGAGGGTGAGAAAACCTGGATTTGTGCTGGAAATGGCCCACCTTGATTATAATACACATTGTAAGGAGAGTGATCACTTTAGATAAGCTATTACCAGCAGGAGAGTGGGGTGGGAGGAGGTATTGTTTCATGGTCTCTGTGTATATAATGTCTTCTGCAGTTTCCACAGTATGCATCTGATGAAGTGAGCTGTAGCTCACGAAAGCTTATGCTCAAATAAATTGGTTAGTCTCTAAGGTGCCACAAGTACTCCTTTTCTTTTTGCGAATACCGACTTAACACAGCTGTTACTCTGAAACAATGTTCTTTAGTGATTTCACAAACTTTTTCTCAATTAAATGCAAACTGATTACCCCCCTGCCCCCCAGCCACTTTTGATCATGTATTCGAGCTTGGTTGCAAGCCATTCTTATCTGCGGAAGTATTTTCTGATCTCCTTTGTCACAGTTCCTGGAGGTGTGTAAATTTCTTATGATGGTTTCACAGTGTCAGTTGTCTTTTCAATAGCAGTCAAACTAGCTATGTCATTCTTTTCCCTCAAGTTAACATGCCTGATCACCTATATAGCTGTACCCCCTGTGTCCTATTCAATCTTGCTTTTCCATTAACTGTATCCTAGAATTTTAATATCCAAGTCTGTTTCCTGATCTAGGTAAGTCTCAGTTAACAAATTATATCATATTTCTTCTTACACACATGTGGTGCAGTTGTAAGTCTCTGCTTTGTATTGCGTTTAGGTCTGTTTAGGAAATAACATTTAATTTCTTGTATCCAAAATATGATTATTCTCCCTTTGTTTCCATACATGTGCCCTTACTTAAGCCTTTTCTCTCTTTATTTAGTAATGTTTCAATTATTTAGTCCCTTCTGCTCTATCTAAATGGTATGATCATCCCCCACATAATGTTGACCAGCACAACAAGGTTGGCACAACAGCCAATAGAAAAACAAAACATGTGTAAGCGGGGGAATAGTCTCGTTATTGTGGGGAACTTTCCTGGCTTCTGTACTACCCTGGTGAAGTGGGCTAGTGAAAGGATCTGAGTCCTCGCTCCCACTTCCTTTACCCAGTGGCCTCCCTGCCTTTGAGGACTCCCCTTCCACTCTCCAGTCTGGCAGAGTCCTCGTAACCCCAACAAGGCTGGGCCCAGGATTCCTGGAGGGCTCGACCCTGTTGCCGGCACCCAGTGCTGAGAGGCAAAACAACAGCAGGGGTTCGTTACCAGGTGTGTTTCACTCAATAATCACAACGGGGTGGAGAAGCAGAAAAGTTTATTTGCAGCTGCAAACAAGGTACAGGGAGAATAGAATCTCAAATCCTGCACACCAGAGCAGGAAGTTACACAGGCTTTTATACATCCTTTCTTCAGCATACTTATCCAATAGCAAGCTGCCCTAAGTATCCATATAGCCAGCCAATCCAGTTACCAGCTAGTTCCCTTGTTTTTAGTATCATTTGTTAAATTATATATAGCACTGCTTTATTCAGCATTGTTCTTCCATATCTGCCCTGTGTGGCCTTGTTTAGTTTCAGGCAGTCTGACTCTGCAACATATTGTTGCAGATCCTCAGCATAACTGCTGCGAGTGCCTCCAGGCGGGGGGGCCAAGGACACTTGGGCCTAGTGCGAGGGGGCTTCATCGACACTCGTGGTCTTCCATCCCCTCGAGTTACCTAGTGGCCATGCCCCAGTGTCCCCAACAACCCCCAACCCTGCTGTGGTCACCTAGGATAGGGGCTAGGGTGTCCCCACTCCGGGGTACTCTCTCTGCACTGGGCACTTCTCTGACCCACTGACCATTACATACAAGTTAAAGCAAATGCAAGTTATTTAATCAACAATTAATTTTAAAAAGAATAAGGAAAAATGGGAAAGGCCAAAGGAAACACATTAACCCGCTCTGTGGCAGAGAACATCACAAACAGTGTCTCTGGAATGTCCGGGCAGTTCACAGACTGTTCCTTGTAAGACCCAGGTCGCCTTCTCAGGCCCGGGCTGTGCTGCAGGGATGCTGTGGGTTGGACCCTTGCTCTGGTGGTGGCCACCCGCTCTCAGGCTCTAAGTGGTAGGACCCTTCTTCCCAGTGTCGCCCCTGCCCTGTCGGGGTTATGATCCAAGCCTGGCCTGCAGAGCCTCTTGGCTGAGGCGTCTCCCTGTGCTGGGCCCGCTGCCCAGGGTCCCCCTCGCTCTCCGCAGCTGCTCACTGCACCCAGCTCCGGACTGCTCCAGCCCCAGCTCCACCATTCTGTCTCAGCACGGCTGCTGCTGCTGCTCTGCCTCCAGCTCCCTGGGCTGCTCCTTTGGCCCCTCTGCCTCTGCTCCCAGGACAGGTCTGCTCTGCAGGCTGCTTCTGTGACTCTGCTCCCAGCACTGACCTGCTTCCTGGGCTGCTTTTCTGGCCTCTCTGGCTCTGGTTGCTGCAGCTCTGTTCCCAGGGCAAGTCTGCTCTCTCTGGGCTGTGCCTCTGGCTTTGGGGCTGCAGCTCTGCTCACAGGACAGGGTCTGCTCTCTCTGGGCTGCTTTTCTGGTCCCTCTGGATCTGGCACAGCTCTGCTCCCCAGCTTTGCTGGGGCCCCTGCTTTCTCCTTAGCTCGGCCCCACTCTGTCTGACCCAGGCAAATCCAGCTCACACTGAGGACGGGATCTCCCTGGCCTCCTGACTCCCTGATTAGCCTGCTCATCCTGTCATTCAGGCTGACCTGGAGCATTGGCCTCTCCCCATTATTCCTGGGGACTGTCAGTCTCAGGGTCCTGATTCCCCAACGACCCTTCCCCCTTTTAATACTGGGAGCTAGCCACTAAAACTCCCCCACTGAATGTTAGTAAGGGGGCAACAGACTCCTTACACATGCTTGTATATTCTACCTCAGTGCAGATGATTTTTTTGTAGTTAGAATTGACTTTACAAATTAAATTACCTACACCCCATATCATGGGGGGGGAACCATGCTGAACAGATGAATCACTCACAATTACATGGGAGAAAAATCCAACTTACATCAAAAACCCATATCCATTCCACCTTAAATCACCACATTGCACTGGGGAAGGAAATCCAGCTTAATTTAAGGACCCATGTCCATTAACTGGGAGGTGGGATCCACCTTCAGTGCAGACGATGGCAGGCAGCCCTGTGTGCCTAATCAAAGGTGATTCAGCAGGGCATGGCCACAGGAAACAGTGAACATAGTAACAAAGGTGCAGTTTAAAAGGGGTCCATAGTAAAGCGAACCAGAGAAGTTCAAATGAGGCTTATTCCACTGTGCACCAATGAAATGGGGGCCTGGGCTCAGTGGAAGTCTCAGGACCATGCTCCATGGACACTTAATATTGCCCACACAGGGACAGTATAAGTTTAGCACTATAGGACAAAAGCTACAGATTCCTTGGGTGCTTCCAGCATCACATTGCTCCCTAGCACTAAGGATTGATGGGAGGAAGGATGATATTATGGCTTAGGCACTAGACTAGGACTCCGGAGAGTTTTTATTCCGAACTCTGCCACAGAGTTCCTGCATGATCTGTAAACCAAATGAAGCTGATACTTCTGTACCCCACAAGAGTGTTGATAGGTTAAGATTTATTCCTGTATGTGGATTGTTTGGATACTACATTGATGAGTACCATAGGAAAGTCTGCAAATAAATAGCACCCTGCTGAGATATTGGTTTGTAACTGGTAATTGGTTTGTCACCATCAGAGAGATGACCACCATCCTATATGTGACTAACTTCATTTCCTGCATCCCCTATGTGATACACACCATGATGCTCTCCTATCACATCTTCTTACCCATGCTTAGTTTGTGAAATCTCACAGGATCATACCACAGTGCTGGGGCCAAGCATTTTCAAGGCATCTAGTGTTTTTGTATGCCCAATTTGAGAGACCTTAAAAGGGTCTGATTTTCATAAATTGCTGAGCACTCATTTTCTTAAAATCAGGCCCCTTTCAGGTGTCTCAGGTTGAGCATTCAAAATCATTGGTAACTTTTGAAAAATCTTTGGCTGGGGCATTTTTTCCCTGCTCATATATTGGCAAACTCATGCTTTTTTTTATGGTTATCCATTATAGATGCATACATCCATTCATGTTAAACATCAGTAATTTATCAATATGGTGAGGCTGTTTAATGCTGAGATTTATGAAGTTTGTATCTCTTTTTCATATACAATATAATTATGAAAGCTTTAAATGCAATTTATCATATCCCATTATATAGAGAGGAATTTCACAGCTAGATGTTTTTGCACTGGCTTATTATGAAGAAAGTTGTAAGTGTTGAAATTCTTTAGAGAAAATCCAGGTACACAATGATTATTAAAATGACCAATGGCATCAATCTTTCTCTTAATTGCTGTTATTCAAACTGCTTCTCAATGTCAAACCATTTTCCTAAGATATTGACAAATAGGAGCAATATCATGGAGGGTTGTACCTCCTGTCAAAATGAATCCCATATGTCAGTAACTCAGGATTCATTTATGTCACTTTGAAATTATTTGCCACTTTTTAAATACCAGGAAGTCTACATGAAAGGTATGGTGTTGCAATTTTTGTCCACCCAGCATATGTTTACTTCAGATGGGAGTTTGGGGTGCAGTGTGACTGCACAAATGGGACATAAAGAGTTAAAATACTTTCCGTGGGAACAAGAACTATACTCAGTAAGGGTTAAAATTTTTTCCTGATTTCTGAGCTAATGTTTTACTCCTGCCTATAGTAGCTATAGGTAACCCGCAAAATTAATCACATTAACGTGTTCCCCAGAAAAGGTCAAATTACACCATTACTTAAAAAAAACCATGGGGTGTGCGTGTATAATTCCAGAGTGCGTGTGCGTGTGTGTGTATGTGTGTAATGTATTTGATCAATGCAACAAGACAGTAAGAGAGACTGAAAAAGTTATACTTTTTATTTTGCCAACGAAACTGTTGCACTTTGCAATGTTTAAGTGGGCTTATACAACATAAACATTTGGGACATTTAACATATTGAGCTCAAATAAAAATGACATGCAGATCGTTCACTTCTGAAGCTGCCTTGTGTTCAGTTATTGGAACACTCCATCCTTGTGGTTTCCGAAATATTATATCTTTCAGATTAAACTTTCTATTTTCCTCAAGGTAGTGTTGCTTTTCAGCCCTCAATGGCTTGGTTTTTGCCTAAAGAATCAGGTCCTATCAGCAAAATCAAAGGCGATTACACAACCCAGTAGTCATTTAGGATTTCTGTGGCTCAATTAAGCATGTATAGCATGCCACAGCCACTGAGACTCTGTTTATTCAGTGAAAGTGCTCTGTAATTTATTTAAAATAATCCATCTTTAACAAATAAAGAGGCCATTGACTGCCCATCGCTGCAGGCATCCATTTAAATACTGCCTCCTTGATGGTCTGTTTTGCTGGTTTAAGTTAAATACCTGACAAAAGTGATTCAGTTTTTTTGGAAATAAGATTTGTATGTGCAATGTTTATTTTCTTTTACACCAGTAATCAGTTAGAACTTCTTTTTAACAGATTGGCCATTAAAAATGATTAATGCTGCTCACTTTGATAATAACACATTGTGACTGCCAGCCATTTTGTGTCTGTATGTGTGTGTGTTTAAAATTGCCTAGGAATTGTGTTCTTTATTGCTCTTTGTTAATGACGAATCACGTTAGATCTGTTACTGTACATGCACTGAAAATAAGATTGTGTGTCTGTGTCCTATAACAAAAAGTGTTTTCTTCCCAAAATGCAACACATGCGAGAGCTGTTTTTTTCTTCTCTCCCTTGAATACTTCAGAAATGATTCATTTATCAAAATTAGCGAGCTGGCCCAAAGGCTTGCCAGTGCTAGCGGGTCATCTCTGAGCATCAAAACATTGCAGTTTAAGACCCTGGTAAGTGCTGTTACTTGTTGCATTGGAACATTACCAAACTCAGAAGAAGTTTTCTCTCTGTGACGAAGAACAGCCATTAATATCTGCCCTGGGAATAGGAGAAAGTACAGTGCTAAGTTTTCAGTACATAGGCAGAGATTGCTATTGATTAAAGAACCACCTTTTCAGGGTTAAGGACAAATAAAATTCTGGCAGCCATAATGGCACCTCCTGTCCAGCAGCTACACAGTGTTGCCTGTGTCTTGTCTTCCCTTGAGAATAAGAAACTTTGGGGGAAGGGGCGAAACTATGCTGTTTATGTTATTTAGCTACTATTTTTTTATCACAGATAAACAGAATTGTTGACAGGCCACGTTGCTTTCTCGTAAAAGCAGTAAAAGAGAAAATGTCAGATGATCAAGGAAATGCAGTAGGATCAAGGCAGCACAAGATCCTGGTTGTAGTAAGTTTACATACTATTCTTACAAAAGTTATGCCAGTGGTTAATTTGTCACCAGTTCAAATGTACATTATCCATCAACAAATGTTATGAGAAAAGTTGCCAATTCCATTTTAAAATAAGAACAGCTCTTTTTCTGTTACTGAAAGTCTATTCTGCACCAAGAGTACTGGATATTGTCACAAATTAAGTTGCCTAGGACTTCACATTTACTACTTGGAACTTCATGGTGGTAGCAGACACAGAATGTATGATCTCCTGCTCCAGAAGTACAGACCAGTATCCCCTGTGCTATGTAAAATAAGCTCATTAGCTCCTGGAAGTACAGGGTCTATGACATACAGCTGGTAAACTATCTACTCAATAGAGGGTGTTGGTATATATACTAATTTGCTGGTTCATTGAAATATCTAGGAAAGCCAAGTATGGACTGGAGTCACATTAGAATAACAAAATCTACATCTTGATTCTGGAGATAGCTTGGTTCAGTTCAACTTCAAGATTATTTCATAAAGAGTTTTCATTTACTTTCTGTTCAGTATTTTTGTCTTAATTTTTATAATTACCATTTTATGTGAACTGACACTACAATAACATAATTTCAATTTGCATTTGGGTGGCATGTATCTTCAAGCACTGTGATTGTCAGCAGGGATCAAACCCCAGGAACATCAGTACCACATGAGGGTGCTATCAGTTGAGCTAGAAGTGTAACTGGATTTGCAGGCTTTTATTGTCACTGGGGTTGGACAATAGAGGGAGACAGTCTCACATGCGCTAAGCCCATACTAGTACATGGAGAATACATGATTATTTTTTTTTCTTTCATATTTGTGGCGTTTCCTTTTTCTGTTATAATTGTTGTGTGTTCTATTTAGATTTGTGTTTTATGCCAAAACAATAAAAACAACAGAAAAAAAATCTTTAGGGAAACACTTCCAAACTTCCAGTTCTCAATTTGTACACGCAAACTGGGCAATTAGGTACACAAATGCCTGTCCAAAAACTTTGTGCACCTAAGTACATGGCGCTTGCACACACGAATACAGCTGGTCTGTTGAAATCAGATTTTTAAGATTCAGAACATTGGGTTTAAGAACTTGGGGACTCTTCTTCCCTTACAACATAAGCATAAGTCCCACTGATACTAAGGGGATAATACTAAGCAATAAAAATAGCAGTTAATACTTCTGTAGCTCTCGATATCCATAGATACCAGTAATTTTATCCAGTCTATAACAAATGGTGAAACTGAGGCAACAGATCACATAAGTGCACAAGATCACATAAGTTAAAGGGAGAAACAGGAAAGAACCCAGGTGACCTGACGCCTAGCCACGTGCCCTGTCCACTGGAGGATGCTTCTATCCTGGTTCTTTGTTTGGATTATGACATTTTGCACACACAGGAAAGGTTAAAAGACTTTGATTTTCTTTGCACTTATAACTGAAAATGCTACTTTTCATTCACAGCAGCATAAATATATTACAAGGGTGAGGAGCTGGGGAGAACAGGGACTGTATAGCCGGAGCAAGCTTGTGTGTATGTGTGGGGAAGAGAACAGAAATTATGCTGTGTGAGGCATTGGAGACCCTCCAAATATTTTTATTCATCATGACTATTTTTATGTGAAAACGAACAGGCTTCCAGGCCTGGCTGGTTGGCCTCAGGCAGAGATTTTGGCAAATTCTAATCCAAATCCATTTCTGGGAGAGAGAGTGTGTGTGTGTGTGTGTATGTACACATTTCTGTGTGTCCAGGGTGTTAGCATAAATTCCAAAATGTGCAGCTCTTTACCTGCTACGTCTTACATTTACTCAAGCTATGCCACCCTCCCTGCTTTAGTGCAACAAGCCTTTTAATTAATCATATGGACCTTCAGCTTCCAAACTTCCTAGTGTTTTTAGAAGGGAATTCATTGGATGGACTTTTTATTGGAACACGTGTAAAAACACTAAACGAAGTGATTAAAGAATACTTTAAAAGCACACAAGTTTTTAATATATAAACATGCAAAATTTCTTTTATTACATCAACTAAGGTAAAAGTGCTGATTTCTTTTTTTCTTTTAAGGTCTGTTAGGTTATTATAGTTAGGAAAAATATGGAAATGAATGTTGCTGTGACACATTTAAAAAATCTGATTTAACAGAAACAGTTTTATTGATAGATGTTGTCAGAAATCTGTCCAGGCTAAGGCTTGACTATCAGTAAATGAAGGCACTAACGTAATGTTCCAGGAGAAATATTTCTTCATGTATTTAAAATGATGGAACTCTTCCTATAGCATTCTAAAGCATTTCTCTCCTTTTGAGTACTACACAAATGAAGGGCCTGACTTAATAAAAGAAAATACATCTGGCATTTCACTCTGCAGAAGTTCACAACGGACCAACCAGATTTAATCTTAAAAGCCAGTTTGGTGGGACTTCCATGTCCTTTTGAGGACTTCTGCAGTGCAATAACCAGACGTATTTCTTACTGAAAAAAGCTCACAGAGGAGATAGGTGGGGTGGGCATTATGACAGTAGTTCATTTCAGTACTGTTGCTAGCCTGATCCCATGGAGAGAGAGGGCTTCTCTGGAACTGCCCAAGGTATAAATACCCCCCACCAATCCTCCTGTCACCTGGAAGGCCAGTACCTCTCCCACCCATCCGTGCTCATCCAGCCATTTCCTGTTCCTCCTTGCTCCATCTATGTAGACCTTCCCATCCTTCCCCCTCTGCACCAATTGCAGATGAAGCCTTTATGGGAATAAAAACCCCTTTTCTTCCAGCCAGCCGGACAAAGGACCCATCGCATATAGTTGCTGACTTTAATTTCTGCTAAGGTTTCCAGACTAGACAGGCTTAAAAAAAAATCAGAGAACAGATTTGTAAAGCAGATCAGCCAGCGTCTAACAGTTCCACATGTAAAACTTTTCTTCTGAAAACTGAGGTATTGAACATATTGAGGGAGCTCCCCAGCTGGTGTAAATTGTCGTATTTCCATGACAGACTTCAGTGGAGCTATGACGATTCGCTCAAGCTGAAGATCTGCCCTCTTGTGTATTTTTTTTTTTTACATCTGAAGTCTCTGTTGCTTCCGCGGGAATTTAGTGTTAGTCATTTAAGATACATGCATAAGGGAGATTAGGCCAGACTTGCAAAATTCTATATGCCCAGTTACCTAAGACTTGATGTGTTGTTTTGTATTATGTAATTCTTTTCATAAGTGTGAAGGTGCAGCTTTTACTCCTGAACTGGTAACATTTTGTTACAGTTCTGTAAGCATGAGTTCAGGTAATGTGAAAAGTGGGGGAAAATAGATAGTTAACTTGAATCTGACCCTAACCAGAGGAGTGACCAATGAGTTGCAGAGGGCTTTCCAGAAGTTTTTTTGGTAGGAAGAACTCTCTCTCTCTCTCCCCCTCTCAATACCCTGTTGCCTGCCATCTGTTGATAATTACTGTCCAGTCTCTGCTGAGAACTTGCGATATTTAATATTTCCTCACCACTTGAACAAATAAGCGATAATAACTGCAAGGTACTTGACCACAGGAGTAGAAAGATGTATAGCATGAAAGAGTCAGTGTACACCTTGGTTTATAAAAACACCTCAGTTTTCTATTAGAGATTAAGATAAATCCCAGTCCTTGAGACCTGGAGAATAGGTACATTCAGTTATACAGTATCTCAGAAAAAAATAGGCCCTTTAGAGTCACAAATATCAAAGAGCTTAACAAAAATGCTCCATACATTTTTTAAATATTTCATTTTCAACATCTTTTCTTAGATCAATACCGACTTTCCAACATTTTACCTGTGAGACTTTTACATCAGCTCACCTGAAGAAATATTTCTACCAAATGTAAACACTTTGTCTTATCTGCAATGTTTATTGTTTTTAAAGTATCAGCATTTTTACAATTGCACTCAGTTTTGCACAATAGAAATGATGTAGGGATCGTAGGGCTCATTAAATCTGCTTTAAAAATGATCAGATAATGCAAGCTGTCTGAAATTGCAGAAGAAACTTTGAATGCTCTCTTTCACTTCCATGAATAATAATAATTTAAAAAGTTATCATTAGAGTCTTTCAGTCCAGCGAGCTCAAGTGCCTTACAGGCAATAATTATCTAAGCTGCGTAACACCACAATATGGGAGATTATTTTACAGATGGTCACAACCAGACTATTTTTGCTTCTGAAGTTTTAAAGGTTAGATCTTTTGCAGTTTCCTGAGTGATGCCAACTCCTGAGTGGATGCACATCCTGAGACACCTTTCAAGTCAGCAGCCATCTGAAAATCTGGGTCCTATCAGGTGCCTTAAATTGGGCAGCCCAAAATGGAGGCAATGGACATCACTAGTCACTTTTGAAAATTTAGGCTGGAATAATTAGGTCAAAGTCACATAGAGTCTGATTCTGCATCCATTGTACTCAGTGGGAGTTTTTCTGTGGGTTCAGATTTAGGTGCGTAGTGCATGATCCAAAGCCTAGTCAAGTCAATGGAAAGATTCTCATTGTTTTCCATGGCCTTTGGATCAGACCCATGGTGAGTAAATAAGTGGCAGAGGCAGGAATATATCTCATAAGTCCTGATTCCTAGTCTTTGGATTGTGCATGCCCTTCATACAGTTACCAGCGCAGATGTGTGTGACTTAAAAACATTGAACTGTAAATGGTATTGGTGTTGTGTTTTCACACGGAGAGAGGAAATGGCAATTCTCAAGGGCCCATACACATGACATTATCCCTGATAACCTGGAGACTGTTATGTGTCACTGTTGTACTGTATGCTACTTTTGAGGTACAAAAAAAGGAAAGCCCTTTATTTAAAGAAAGATCTTTGCCATTGTGCTATTTGAAAATGCTTTTTGCGCCACTGAGCATTTGCTGGTCATTGTTACGCCTGATGTGTTTTCCCTATCTCACTGTTCTGGTTTAACAAACCTGCCATGGGATTATATATTTTTAGGTTTCTGCTTTTGTCATATGCTTTGTGTGAAAAATGAGAATAGCGGATGGGTCAGTAATAAATAAAAGATGGAAATGTGGTGAGTCAGATTATTTGAGGTGCTAATTTAGTCCATGCTACCTTTTTCTTTTTGCTGCTGGAATGCAACAGATATTAACTGCTACTGCTATAGTTCATTAAATAAATATTTGTGTAAATTCACACTGTGAATATGTGAAGTGCTTTGATGGGCAAGAGGAGTATTTCCCCATGTGCCTGTTTCTTTCTTACATGAAGCTGCAGTACTGTATGCGCTGACCTAACTTCCACACTCATGCTGTTACACATCAGCTTGAGTTCTCTGTTCTTCTTTTTTCTTTTTGTAACTGGTTTACAGTTGAATTACTGACTGAAATATAACAGTTCTATTGCAACACAGCTTTTCCCGTGTAAGCACTCAGAGCCAGCACCTGGGAATTTCAACCATTGACTTTTAAATGAGCCCCTGACACTGAGGGCATTCTATTCGTCAGCGTTCTTTATAGGATTAATTAATATACTGCACAGAATGCCAAGAAATTGCTCAGATTGTACCTCACAGCATTTAAAACCCTAGAGCCAGGAACCCCCAGGTTCTAGCTTTTTCATTTTTCAAAGGACTCTTAGTATTTCCAAAAATGAGCCCACCCACTTTTTTTTTCTTTCCTGCCATCAGCTTTGTAAACACTCTAGGGCCATATCCACCCATCAATCTGTATGCAGAAATCAACTGGGAGTTTTGTATAAAAAAACAATGTCCAGGATGATTATAATTGTACATGTATTAAACCTATAGGCATTTCCTACATCCCCTGACCCTAGCTTTAGTATATATTAGATGTTAATGCAACTAGCATAAACTTAATCTGCAAATGTATCTTCCTTATATTAATTCACATCTGACTCATGAACAGCTGACCACTTTCATTAAATCACTTTTGTGTGCAATTCATTTTGGTTCACTTCCACTGGCAACATGAAGAAGAAATATGAGTGTGGAGGAAAGGTTTTCCACTTAAAAACCCCATGGATCAATGCTACTTTTGTGCCAATATTTTTCACTTAACATTAGAGCTAGGTGAACTATTCACTATGAACACTTTATTTGTCAGATTTGGCCTTCCCTTCCACTAATGTCTTATCTACAAGTAGATCATGAGTTTTACAAGTTTGTTCAGCCCTTGTTCATTCCATATAACCTAATTCAGCCCTCTTATGCATATGAATTTTTTCACAATTTTTAATTATATGATCACATACCAGTTTTTCCCACAGGACCCCTGTCTCATCCATGCATAGAATATATCTGCTTTGGGGATGAATCATGGTTGCTTAGTGAAGGAAGCTGTAGTCTGTAAGACCTCTGCCTTATTTGTTGCAGGGATTTGCAGGAAGAGAAAGGAACTATCTTATGGTTAAGGCTGTTGAATGCTACCCTTAAGAATTGGATTCGATCCCAGAGTTCCTGAGTGATGCTGTGCAAGTCACGTAAACCAAATTTTTCCTAGTTGGTCACTAATTGCGTTTTCCCCACCTTCTGGGTGCCCAGCTTGATACCCTGGGGTCTGATCTTCAGAAATGCTGAGTACTCACAACTGCTGCTGAAAGCAATGGGAGCTGTGCTCTGAACATATAAAGAGCTATATAATGTGAAATTCTCTGACAAATCAGGCATAGGCATCTCAGATTGGGCACCTGAAATTAGTGGACATTTCCAACATGAATTTCTCTATGCTTCAGCTTTTCATTTATAAAATGGGAATAATAATACCTCCTGACCTCACAAGTGTATTGTGAAGATTGATTTGTGATGCACTCAGATGCATAGTGATGGGCTATATAGGAAAGTCCATGAGCAGGGTTTGAATAGCATACAGTAAATAAGGCCTAGGACCAGACATTGAGCAATGAGGAGAAAACAAAATATTGGCTAGTTGCTTATTGAGTACTGTCCAGCCTCTGCACTCAATGAGGTGGGGTATTGTGGAAAAATAGTATGTGATTGTATAATTAATGACTGTCTCATAATGCATAGGCACAAGGGGGCCAAACTAAAATTGCAAAGGCAACCTAAATTCTGGCATTTCCAAACTTTTGAGTGCTTGACCTTGCAACTTCATTATTATTCTTTTAACTTTATTTTGGTGTTTGTGTGTGTGTAATTATAATACATCTTGACCTCACCAGGAAGTTATGTAGCTTTGTTAATTAGGGTATGTCTGTACTGCAGTTGGGAGGCATGATTGCAGTACGTATAGGCATACCCGAGCAAGCGTTGATCAGAGCTAGCTTGAGAAGTAATAGAAGTGAAGTCACAGTGAAATATGCGATGGCTGCTCGAGTATCAACCCAGGGTCCTGGCTGGGTGACGCTAGCCTGCGCCTCTGTGCTGCTGAGGCTTCACTGCTATTATTACTCAACCTCCCTTTGATAAATCTAGATCAATGCTAGCTTGGGTATATCTAAACCTGCTGCAGTCAAAATTCCTGGTTACCGTGTAGGCATAGGGTGTATCTACACTTCGAGTTGGGGTGTTATTTCCATCTCAAGGAGACACATCTGTGTAACCATATACCTTCTGCGTGTGGGGTTCTGTTCCATTTAGTGGCACCGAGACCACTTAGAGAGAGAGAGAGAGAGAGAGAAAAGATGAATCTGCTTTATAGCCTTAGCTAAGGGCCATATGCCTTTTGGCTCATGCACGAAGCTCCAGAGGTCCCTGCTTCGATCCTGCCTGCCGACAACCTGTGTCTGTTGGCGTTCCAAATGGAGGCTTGTCCAGGATTTTAACTGGGAAGTCTCTGAAGCTCGGGACGCACTTTCTCCACTGTAACCCACTCATCTTCTGGGTGTGGTGTTCTGTCCCATGTAGTGGCACTGAGAACACTTTAAAGAGAGAGATAAAAGGAGTCTGCTCTACAGGTAAGAGGTAAGAGCCAGTTGGCTTTTAGCTCATGCAGTAGAGGCTCATGCACTAAGCTCCAAAAGTCCCAGGGTCGATCCTGACGACTGGGGTCTGTTGGCGTTACACCTGCACTAACTCTGATCAAGTTACTAGGCTAAAATTAGAGTGTAGCCACAGAGGCACGAATAACAGGAGGAGCTAGCCACCTGAGGCACGATCCCATCTGAGGCATGAGGCACAAACTTGGGGCAGCTAGTCTCTCATGCCACTGCAACTACACTCTCTCTTTAGTGTGCTAGCTTGATCCAAAGTAGTGTGAGTATGTCTCCTTCAGCAGGGAATTACACCCTCAGCTCAAACTGCAGACATACCTGTAGTGTTAGAGATTCTTGGATGAAAGGTACAATTCAAGAATGGAAATCACCTGTCCACCGTGGGAAATAGGATTGCAAACATATGTTGGCCTGCCAAGTGAAACCGAATAAACAGTGAGACTTTGGTGTTTTAGGACAAAAACAAATATTTTTCAGAAAATGATATTCCCTGGTAGAAAGATAACCAGTGATCTTTCAGGTGAGAAAATTTACTAGTAATTCAAATAGGTTTTTATTCAGAAAAGGGCATGATGAATTATTAATGCTTCATGTTATATGATACATCACATTCTCACAGTACAAATACGACTACAGATGTTTTCAAGACTAAGCAAGGGCCATTATTCTCATACTTGGAAATATGAGCAAATGATTAAAAAAATATATGTGAATCAAAGAACAAATCCAGCACAGAGTGCAGTCGAGCAGCAGGACAGCCTCATAGCCATCCATCAATAGAAACAACCTACTATCAGCAGTCCACTCACTTTAGGAGCCAACCCACAAACCTAGATGTTGCTGCTGGAAAATATATAATGCAGCTTCACATCAGGATCACATGCTGCTGCCAAGTATGCCTCAAGAGTGGCCTTAACATTGATTACTTTTGATGGAGGAGGTAGAGGAAGCAGCCTCATGTGCCAGCAACACTAGGAGAGAGGATCAAGCCAATATTCAATTAAAGTACATCCACATGAGTTTTTATTCTGTAATTGAATGGCAATTTTTTATAGTGTGAGCTATGCTTACAAAAGTCTCAAGTGTGTTTCTGCACAGCACTACTGTATATGTGCAAACAAATGGGATTTTAATTATGATGGAGAGGCTACATGACAAGGAAATGTTTGAGGCCACTCAAGACAGTAAACCCTGTAATCATGAATCATCATTACGATGCCACCAAACTCCTGAAATTCCCAGCTGAGCAGATCATTTTTTACCTACATGCTACTGGATCATGCCTTTTCCTTTCACATTTTACTTAGAAAAAGATTTACCTTTTAAAAAAGTGAAAAATCTCTCTGCTAAGACTATATTTGCTGATGAAAAGAGAAAGAGAACCGTAAGCTACAATCTTGTTTATTTGTTGCATTAGAGCTTAGCTGAAGCATGTTAAAAGAAATGCAGTTTATGCCTGTATTTTATGTTGTGCAACATTAATCTTTTGGAAAAACCCGTCTGAGTTGTTAAAGAACCTTTTTTCACTTTTACCTCGACTGAATCACAGTGTATGAAATTCATACCCTGTGCAGAGAATCTGTGCAAGGCCTATGCACAGCTGAAGGCCTATTTTAAAGGCTTAAGTGATGTATTGGCCTTTATGGTGGCCCTCTTCACAAGAGTGACTGTCACCTACAGAGTTTAGTTCCAAGCTTAGGAGTGTTTGCTGAAGTGTCTCTTTTCATATATTTCTGGATGTGCACTGAAAGTCTGCTGGAAGGAATGTAACTCTGAGTTGGGAGGAAAACATCCTTCTGAAAAAAAAAAGTGTGTGAGAGAGGGAGTGAGACTTCTGGAGCAATGAAATGGTGCTACAGTTAATGCTGACTAAATAAGCAAGAACACTAAAAGTAAATAAGTGAGAGTCTAGAGCTTGTAAGCTTGAAATCCATTCCTTCTCCCTTTAAAACTACAGACATCTGGGCACAGCTGAAGATTTCAGCCAAGGAATCCAGCTTTCTGAGTGTCTGAATTTAACTATGTAAGGATATATCATTTACTTCATGAAAGAGTAAAGGGAAATGTAAGCTCTTTGGGGCAGGGGTTGTCTTTTTGTTCTGTTTCTGTACAGTGCCTAGCACAATGGGATCCTGGTCCGTGTGACTGGGACTCCGAGGTGCTACTTCAATACAAATAATAATAATTAATGATTGATCTGGTGGAGGGTGAGAGACCTCCACCTGCAATAAATAAATAAATAAAATTAAATAAAAGGTTTACATTTTTTTTCAATTTATGAGAAAAGGAGAAAGTAGATATGTCAAGTCTGTTTAGGGGAAAGATGAACAGTCATTTCAGTGAGTCGTATGGAAAATTACAGCAGAGATACTGCAATCAGTCTTGTTTTTATAAAGGTTAAGGAGGAAAAATAAGGGTTGAAAGAGAGAATGGGAATGAGGAGAAAAAATGAACACTTGTTGGGAGAAGGTGGAATAGCAATGCTTGGGCTGAGTATGCTTATTTTGGGGGCAGAATAATGAAGACTAATAGACTCAGTCATTGTCCTAAGGTTTAAAATAGAGGAACAAATTCTGCTTTCATTTATGCCTGAGTACATCTGAAATAATTCCACTGATTTCAATTAAGTTACTCTAGATTTGCAATAGTATAGCTGAGAACAGATTTTTGCCCATTGTCTAAGCAATCTGTAGCCTGAGAGAAGTTAGAAATAAAAAACCGTATAAGGAAAGAATAATGAGTATTTTGGGGATGCCTTTCAGACCCTGACAATCTCCGTTCATAATTTTATAATAATTACTTTGTGGGTAAAAAAACAAAAATGAAACAAAACTGCCATGTAGCCTGATTTCTCTCATAACACAACCATTTACCTGAAACACGAAAATACTGTGGGAAGTGGGGGAAACTATTTTATCTACCATCAGAATGTGACTCACTGAGTCAGACCTTTCTGCCCAATGGTAGATTGTGCTGGTAGCAGTATTCCTGGTTTGGCAATTAAACCAAAGCATAAAAATCAATCGACATTTTAAATGGTGTTAAAATCACAGCACACATTGCAATCTCATCCCTTAAAGAAATCTCACTTTGCATGTACAGAGCATTTTTAATGCAGCCAATAGATGTATTCCCTAATCCCAGCTAGAGTCAATTTTTGAAGCTCTTTTTGCACACAAGTGTAACATCTGCTCGTTGCACAAGCATATGATGTCATGGCCACTGTCTTCCCAAAATAGTTTTTACAGGTTGCACAGTGCTACCATCTGTTTCCATATAGTGTGTTTTCAGCACAGTGATGGAAACGTAGACATTTCCAAGTTAATAGCAAACAGAAGAAATCAAGCTTTTGGCCGATTGCCTTGTATATCTGGCCTACTGCCTAATTCAGCAGGGATGATGGCACACAAAATGGAGAGCAAGCATTGTTGTTTATATGTATATTTTGACTTTTGTTCCATAAACATTAAATCAGTTAAATACTGGGTTTGATCCTGTTCTCACTTACACAGATATAAATCTATTGAAGTAAGTGGAGTTACTCCCATGTAAGGCTGATGTAGAGGAAGCAAAACTAGGCACAATAGCTATTGGAGGGTTTTGTGTTGGTATTGTTGCTTATTGAAGATCAATTCTTTTTCATGCATGTTTACATAACTGTATAATATATTATTTTGCAGAATTAACCTCTTTTGTTTAGTAGTGTGGAAGTCGTGGGTGCACTTACTGGTTCAGGGCAGATCAGTCTTCATGTGATCTCTGTGCTATGCAACCACCATGAAGAGAACAGGTAGAGAGAGTCCCTTAACTCCTTAGGTTACCTGCATTGACAGTGAATACAGAAATAAGAAACTGCAAATCTCCTTTCTCAGGTGCAGGTGAAGTAGTGTGTTATGGAGTCAGAAAAAAATGAATGTCCAAGAGAGAGACAGATGAAACAGTACCAAAGGCTGTAGCCAGCATTTACAGGAACTGGGACATAAAGTAGAAGCAAGATCTGCCCAGTCATAGACACAATCATCAACCCTACATCAATATTGTAATAGTTGGTTATAGGCTCACAAAGATTTGTTAGGACACTGGAAGTACCAACTCCAGTACGCACAGCAGGCCTGAACGTCAGTTCAACCACATAATATACAAGACAACTTGAGTCTAAGATAAGGATAGAGCACCATCTCCTGGTGGAGATGCTGTCTACACTAATTATTAAAACTTCCCCCCATCTAGTTAAATAAGTATTTAAACAGAAGCTTCTAGGAATCCAGGTAGTGTGCCATCCACACAGGATTCCATATTCACTCGTCGTCGGATCTAGATTACAAGTGAGTGCAGAGTTTATGTCCTTGAGGTCAGGCCTATCTATTGTGAACAGTCTGTCTGTTGAAGATGGTGGTGTTGTGAGGGCTGGAGTACACCCGGACAATTCCTCTTCCACAACTGGTGTCTAACTATGAGTCACAGGAATCTGTTGGGGGAACCTCCAAATCCTCTTCTGCATCGATCTGGGATGGATACTGAGCATTCTCAGTGTTTGCCCTTCCCTTTCTTTCAGTGCATCTATGCACTAGTTCTCGATGCACTACAAAGTGGAGTGTGCTTGCTTTGGTATCTACAAGGATAAGTTCTTTAGTTCCTTAATTACTATGTAAAATCTCCTCCAAAAAGGAGTAATTTTGGGATGGGCACATAATTTTCCTAGTATCTTGTGCCTAGCAGGCTTGTTTCTCTCACATATGTTCCTCCATCTTCTGTAATGCTGTCCTCAGGCCACTGATATAGACAAATAGAATCATAGAAAATTAGAGTTGGAAGAGAACTCAGGAGGTCATCTAGTCCAATCCCCTGCTCAAAGCAGGACCAACCCCAACTAAATCATCCCAGCCAGGGCTTTGTCAAGCCAGGGCTTAAAAACCTCTAAGGATGGAGGTTCCACCACCTCCCTAGATAACCCATTCCAGTGCTTCAACCACTCTCCTAGTGAAATAGTGTTTCCCAATATCCAACCTAGATCTCTCCCACTGCAACTTGAGACCATTGCTTTTTGTTCTGTCATCTGGCACCACTGAGAACAGCCTAGCTCCATCCTCTTTGGAACCCCGTTCAGGTAGTTGAAGGCTGCTATCAAATCCCCCCTCACTCTTCTCTTCTGCAGACTAAATAACTCCAGTCCCCTCAGCCTCTCTTTGTAAATCATGTGCCCCAACCCCCTAATCATTTTCATTGGCCTCCACTGGACTCTCTCCAATTTGTCCACATCCCTTCTGTAGTGGGGGGCCCAAAACTGGACGCAATACTCCAGGTGTGGCCTCACCAATGTCGAATAGAGGGGAATAATCACTTCCCTTGATCTGCTGGCAATGCTCCTTCTAATATAGCCCAATATGCCGTTGGCCTTCTTGACAACAAGGGCACACTGTTGACTCATATCCAGCTTCTCATCCACTGTAATCCCCATGTCCTTTCCTGCAGAACCGCTGCTTAGCCAGTCATTTCCCAGCCTGTAGCAGTGCATGGGATTCTTCCTTCCTAAGTGCAGGACTCTGCACTTGTCCTTGTTGAACCTCATCAGATTTTTTTTGTCCCAGTCCTCCAATTTTCCTAGATCACTCTGGACCCTAGCCCTAATCTCCAGTATATCTCCCTCTCCCCCCAGCTTAGTGTCATCTGTGAATTTGCTGAGGGTGCAATTCATCCCATCATCCAGTTCATTAATAAAGATATTGAACAAAACCGGCCCCCGACTGACCCCTCGAGCACTCCACTTGATACCGGCTGCCAACTAGACATTGAGCCATTGATCACTACCCATTGAGCCCAACAATCTAGCCAGCTTTCTGTCCACCTTATAGTCCATTCATTCAATCCATACTTCTTTCAATTGCTGGCAAGAATACTGTGGGAGACCGTATCAAAAGCTTTGCTAAAGTCAAGATATATCACATCCACTGCTTTCCTCATATCCACAGAGCCAGTTATCTCATCATAGAAGGCAATCTGGTTGGACAGGTATGACTTGCCCTTGGTGAATCCATGTTGACTGTTCCTGATCACCTTCCTCTCCTCCTAGTGCTTCAAAATGGATTCTTTGAGGAACTGCTCCATGATTTTGTTGGGGACTGAAGTGAGGCTGACCAGTCTATAGTTCCCCAGGTTCTCTTTCTTCCCTTTTTAAAATATGGGCACTATATTTGCCTTTTTCCAATCATCTGGGACCTCCCCCAATCACCATGAATTTTCAAAGATAATGGCCAATGGCTTTGCAATCACATCAGCCAACTCCCTCAGCACCTTTGGATGCATTAGAACTGGACCCACAAATAGCCACATCACCCACCTGTGTAGGTGCAGGGGGCCTTGCCAGTTCTTGCTGCCTGAACTTCAACCCACAGAGAAGCATGATTTTGAGGTGTCCAAAAATAATCTCATAAGAAGAGTAATGGTAGTTGAGTGCTGGCTAGCGTTATACGCAAAGATGACAAACGGTGACTTTGTATCCCAGTGTCTCTGAACTTCACTGACTAAGACGCTTAGAATAGAACCTATGATGCAGTTTACATTCTCCACTCCCCCAAAACTCACAGCATGGTGCTCCCCTTGGTTATCTGGTGCTTACTAGTTCCACTTCAGATCTCCACTCCAATTAACACACAGCACTTAGATATGTTTATAGTGAAATCAAGTATAAGTTTATTTAACAAAGCACAGAGATTCTAGTGATAGCAAGTAGAAGTATTGGAAACAAATGGTTCCATATAAAATAAAATCCTAACACTGATTCTAGAGATTCTAGACTTAATTAACAAGATATTCAAATCTCTAACTAGATATTGTTCACCCAAAATCCTTGCAGCTCTTTAGAGCCAGATTTGTCAGTGACACTCCTTTCATGAGACAAGTCCACTGTCAGCTTGCTTCGTAGGTGAAGAACTCCCTGTATTTCTTTAAACAACAAGACATACCAGAACAATCCTTTGTCTTTATTCATTAACACGTTTGCATATGACTTTGGTGCTCTACCATTAACAGAAAAAAGTACATTTTATGTTTTTCTCTGAGTAATGTAAATTTGAGTGTACCCACATTTTGGGAAATTAGTTGTCATAATAAATAAGCATCAAGTGCATTCTTGGGTATTTAAGATCTTTCTGGAAAGGGTCCCCTCGATGTGTATTGAATATATTGCTGTGACACAGCATGAAAACTTATGTTACAGCTACCTAAAAAGCCCTCTCAACCCCTTGCAACATGTTTAGATTGCTTTTTTAGACTCTATAAAACTTTAGCTAGCACTAAACATAGAACTTCATTCATCATCTTGCAAGCAAGGGCTGCCAAGGGAAGCCTACTCTTCCTGAGCTAAAAGTGGCAACACTCCAGTATTGGCAGAAATCAAATGAATCATTTCCTGCTTTTAGTTTTAGATAAATAATCAAAAAAAGATTGTCTAGATTCTGATCCAAAAGTAATTTTTTCATAGCAAGGAATAAGAGCCCAGCTACAGAGAGTTTAAGTGCGGTGTGTTCTCATTCTCATTACTTAACTGCAGCAGCTTTAGGACCATGCAGGTAGAGCAAAATATCATAGTCTTATTTAAAATAAAATGAAAAAAATATTGGCTTAGAAGTAGAATAACATGCAATATTCTGGTACAGAGAAAAGACTGTGGGTGTTAATTACTGTTGATACATTAAAACATACAATCATCACTGATAATGTTTGAAGATGACACAAAAATTGGGGGAGAGGTAAATAATGAAGAGGAACAGGTCACTGATTCAAAGCAATCTGGAGTCAGGAGACTGATTAAAGGATTAGCAAACATATTATAGTGATTGACTCCAAGAACTCAATATATTTAGCTTAACAAAAAGAAGCTTAAAGGGTGACTTGATTACAGCCTATGAGTACCTACCTAGGGAAAAATATTTAATAATGGGCTCTTCAATCTAGCAGAGAAAGGTATAACATGACCCAATGTCTGGAAGTTGAAGCTACACAAAGTCTGGAAAGAAGGTGTACATTTTTAACAGTGAAACTAATTAACCATTGGAACAATTTACCAAGGTCGTGATGGATTATCCATCCCTGACTATTTTAAAATCAAGATTGGATTTTTTTTTAAAAAATATGTGTTAAGAATTATTTTGGGGAAGTTCTATGGTCTGTGTTATACAGGAGGTCAGACAAAATGATCACAATGGTCTCTTCTGGCTTTGGAATCTATGAATCTATAAACTAACTCAACTAACTCATATTTTGCTACTGGAATGCATCACAAAACTTCATTGGGAAATAAAACTAGTCCTTTAGGACAGATTATCTATATTTTTTTTCATTTAACAGTGTTGAAACTGACCTGATCAGTCTAGTCCTATCATTACTGAAAGGGGCCTAGGTAGCAGCAGTGCCTATAGTTAAGGTTGCCCATCACTTTCCACCAGGATATTCCATTCTAAGTTGCTTGTAGTTTTGCCAAGTATTTTGGCTGAAATTTTATATGCTGGTTGTCTGCCTCATTCCAAAGGGTTTTTTGGGACAATTTCAGCAAAAAGAGTTCAGCTCTTTCTCAGAGCAAGGCTAAGGGAAAATACATTGTATTGCACATGATGAAAGCAAAATTTTTACAACTGTTTTGTGGAAAAGCTGATACCACCCACCCGGGGCGGAACCCCTCCTGCAAATAGTGGGGAAGCAGGGCCTGGGTTGTGACCACCCAGTGTGGCTAACTGGGTGTGGGCATGTGTCATAAATATAAAGGGAAGGCTATCCACCTTTAAATCCCTTCTGGCCAGAGGAAAAAACCCTTTCACCTGTAAAGGGTTAAGAAGCTAAAGATAATCTTGCTGGCACCTGACCAAAATGACCAATGAGGAGACAAGATACTTTCAAAGCTGGAGGTGTGGGAAAAACAAAGGGTTCTCTCTCTCTGTCTGTGTGTTGCTTTTGCCGGGACCAGAACAGGAATGCAGGTCAGAACTCCTGTAAAGGGTTAATAAGCAGTCCAGTTAGATATGCGTTCGATTCTGTTTTGTTTAAATGGCTGATAAAATAAGTTGTGCTGAATGGAATGTATATTTTGGGTTTTGTGTCTTTTTGTAATTTAAGGTTTTGCCTAGAGGGATTTTCTATGTTATGAATCTGATTACCCTGTAAGGTATTTACCATCCTGATTTTACAGAGGTGATTCTTTTACTTTTTCTTCAATTAAAAATCTTCTTTTAAGAACCTGATTGCTTTTTCCTTGTTCTTAAGATGCAAGGGTTTGGGTCTGTGTTCACCTGTGCTAACTGGTGTGGATTTTTATCAAGCCTTCCCCAGGAAAGGGGGTGTAGGGCTTGGGGGAATTTTGGGGGGAAAGACATTTCCAAGTGGGCTCTTTCCCGGTTATATTTTGTTAGACACTTGGTGGTGGCAGCAATAAAGTCCAGGGACAAAAGGAAAAATAGTTTGTACCTTGGGGAAGTTTTAACCTAAGCTGGTAAAAATAAGCTTAGGGGGTTTTTCATGCAGGTCCCCACATCTGTACCCTAGAGTTCAGAGTGGGGAAGGAACCTTGACATGGTGGCAGCGGTGTGATTAACTTGAAATCATTTTGAGATCAATTTGAGATTTTTTGAACCAGAAGCATAGATTTTAAAAAAAGGACATTTTCCCCCCCCTTTGGGCTGCTGGAAAGCAGGTTTTAAGCTGAAAGCAGTTAGAGTTTTTTTTGTCTCTGCCTGGGGGCCAGAGCAGAGACAAAAGGGAATTGTCTTTTGTGAGCTGGAGTTTTCTGTACCTAAAGGCAGGATAGTTAACCTCCTGCAGGGAAATTCACAAGTCTACCCAGACCTGAATTTTTTTTTTTTTTTTTTTTTTTTTTTTTACCTAAGAGCAACTAGAGGGGTTTTCTGTCTATTTGCCTGGAGACAAAGGTGTTAGTTTTTTTAAAGGATTTTTCTGTAGGCTGACAATCGCTATCTGAGAACATGCACTATAAGGTGGGTAGAAAGTTGGCTAGATTGTCGGGCTCAACGGGTAGTGATCAATGGCTCCATGTCTAGTTGGCAGCCAGTGTCAAGTGGAGTACCCCAGGGGTCAGTCCTGGGGCCGGTTTTGTTCAATATCTTCATAAATGATCTGGAGGATGGTGTGGATTGCACTCTCAGCAAATTTGCAGATGTACTAAACTGGGAGGAGTGGTAGATACGCTGGAGGACAGGGATAGGATACAGAGGGACCTAGACAAATTGGAGGATTGGGCCAAAAGAAATCTGATGAGGTTCAATAAGGATAAGTGCAGGGTCCTGCACTTAGGACGGAAGAACCCAATGCACAGCTACAGACTAGGGACCAAATGGCTAGGCACCAGTTCTGCGGAAAAGGACCTAGGGGTGACAGTGGACGAGAAGCTGGATATGAGTCAGCAGTGTGCCCTTGTTGCCAAGAAGGCCAATGGCATTTTGGGATGTATAAGTAGGGGCATAGCGAGCAGATCGAGGGACGTGATCGTCCCCCTCTATTCGACATTGGTGAGGCCTCATCTGGAGTACTGTGTCCAGTTTTGGGCCCCACACTTCAAGAAGGATGTGGATAAATTGGAGATAGTCCAGCGAAGGGCAACAAAAATGATTAGGGGTCTGCAACACATGACTTATGAGGAGAGGCTGAGGGAGCTGGGATTGTTTAGCCTGCAGAAGAGAAGAATGAGGGGGGATTTGATAGCTGCTTTCAATTGCCTGAGAGGTAGTTCCAGAGAGGATGGTTCTTGACTATTCTCAGTGGTGGAAGAGGACAGGACAAGGAGTAATGGTCTCAAGTTGCAGTGGGGGAGGTTTAGGTTGGATATTAGGAAAATCTTTTTCACTAGGAGGGTGGTGAAACACTGGAATGCGTTGCCTAGGGAGGTGGTGGAATCTCCTTCATTAGACGTTTTTAAGGTCAGGCTTGACAAAGCCCTGGCTGGGATGATTTAATTGGGGATGGGTCCTGCTTTTGAGCAGGGGGTTGGACTAGATGACCTCCTGAGGACCCTTCGAACCCTGATATTCTATGATTCTATGATCGGTATCTGGTCATTCTTTTACTTTTTCTTCAATTAAAATTCTTCTTTTAAGAACCTGATTGTTTTTTCATTGTTCTTAAGATCCAAGGGTTTGGGTCTGTGTTCACCTGTACAAATTGGTGAGGATTTTTATCAAGCCTTCCCCAGGAAAGGGGCTGTAGGGCTTGGGGGGATATTTTGGGGGGGAGACATCTCCAAGTGGGAGACATATCCAAGATATCTCCCTATTCTTTGTTTAACACGCTTGGTGGTGGCAGCATAGGGTTCAAGGACAAGGCAAAGTTTGTGCCTTGAGGAAGTTTTTAATCTAACCTGGTAAGAATAAGCTTAGGGGGTCTTTCATGCAGGTCCCCACATCTGTACCCTAGAGTTCAGAGTGGGGAAGGAACCTTGACAGAGGCCCTAGCTGTGAAATGGGCCATTGATACTTTGCGTTACTGCCTACTGGGGAACCCCTTTTTACTCATCACAGAGCACATGCTCCTCTGATGGCTACACACAATGAAAGACACATGCGCTAGGATCATGTGTTGGTACCTAGTTCTCCAGCCATATTGATTCTAGCTGCTACACTGGGCTGGCAGTGCCTACGCTAATGCGCTTTAAAACAATTTCTTAATTCAGAAAAAAATAAGATAAAATGCATCATAGTAATATAATGCTTTCTCTCTCCCATCCATTTAGACTGTGAATTCTTTAAGGTGTGAACAGTGTCTTACTAATGATATATGCAGCATCTAGCACAATGGGGCCCAAATCTCAGCTGAGGCACTTGAGGGAGAAACTGCAATAAATAATGATACAGCAAAAATTAAATAAGTACTTCTGACAAGACCATGTATTTATGAACTGGGCATGCCCACCAAGACACTCACCAGCGACACAATTAGAAATGCTAGGGAAAGGATTTATAGTAGCAAGCAAATAAGACAAGAACCAGGTTATGAAATAATCCTGAGAAGAAAGGCTCTTTAAGCTACTGTCTTCTGGTAGCCCACACTGCCACTTGTTGATTGAACTGAACCAGAGTCTCACAATGCTTTATGGCTAGACCAAAGGTGAGGTGGAAAAGTACTTCTTGTGAAACTATAATACTGATTCTGCAGTGGTAGGAATGGAATTCACCATATAGGGAATGGGATTGTACCAAGGACTATGAAATTGGCTATAGCAAATAAATGAGTTAACCAAAAATATGTAAATTCTTTTACTATTTTAGCTACAAGTGTGACTTGATAAGGTGTACAACTAAAATAAGAAGTAGTTAGTAGTAAATACATAGGGTATATCTCTATTTTTAGAGTGCTTTATATCCATGAATTGTGCTCAGAATTCTTTATACTTGTTCTAAACTTTGCTGTGAAAACTTACTGGTAGCTAAAGTGTTGCAATCTCTGCCCTGTTTACATGTACATCTGTTCTTTGTATGTGCAGAGTCTGGTAGAATACATCAGAAAAGAAGAGGTATGTTTTGTTGAGGATTACAAGGCACAGGTAATTATCTGTTACTGAGCCTGACTGGTACCAGCGTCTCTGCAAAATGTATGGAGCTAGATACGAGAAGAGATTGTGTTAATACTTATGTTAATACAGTGGGATTTGTGAATCTTCTCTTTGTTGTAAACAACTTGTTTATATATAGAAGCAGATATAGGCTCATATTTCAGAACAGAAGTGAAGCTGCAAATCTGTTTCCCAGATTGAGTGAAGTATTAACCTTTTCTGTATTGTGTTGATCTATCTTTGACTAATAAACTTATTGAGCCTGAGTTATCTGACATCTCAAAAAGTAATTGAATCTACCACACAGTTCTTCAAGCTGAATTAATTCCAGTAGACTTTCTCCAGATTACTCATTTCCTCTCCCAACTTGTCTGAGATTCAAGTCTTTTACCTGCTAGTATTTCCCTAATGTGCCATATATTCCTAATACTTTTGACCAGTGTGACTTCAGGGTCCCTCTGTTACAGGTGTATTCTATAAATGGCTACTTTTGACAGATCTTTACATCTGATATTAACACCCTCTACTCCCAGTATTACTCTAGCCCAGCTAGACTCTAGTCCTTTGTTTTGTCCAAGCTTCTGCTATCCAATTGATTTCCCATAACATTTAGTTTGTGACCACCTGTAGATTGTATTCTGCTCAATTCCTTTCTTTTTTGACTTCTCAGCTGAGCCCTCTCTCCTCCTCCATCAATATTTGCTAGCCACCTAGCTGTCCTCTGCAGTCCCACAGTGATATACACGTGCTGCATTTAGTTACAAGAAAAAACATTTCTCCCTATGAGTTTATACCTTGATAATGGACAGAGTATGAGCTAGACTCCCCCAAATCAAGGATTTCTGTCCCATAATGGTTAGACTGCACATGTTCTGGTGTACTTCACTCAAGTCCCACATGTGTACAAATCCCACCCCTCAAACAGCACATCTCTGTAACAGTCTGAAATTAGACTGGGTGAGATCAGTGTCAGTCCCTTGTTTTCGACCAAAAAAGGGCAAAAAATGGACTAGTCTGTGTGAGAAGAAAATGTAGGCTATGCCTCTGCTCAGATATGTACCATGTAGCTTGAAAATAAAACCAGCATCATTAGGGTAGCATCGTTCCCTTATGGCTGCAGCGGACAACAGTAGCGCAGTCTGTTTGAGCAGAAGAGGCATAAGTAGGTGGACATATGAAACATCTATCCCTGTATATCAATAGGGGAATCATCACTTTAATGCACGGTACTTGACCTAGAGAGGCAAGATGAGATAGAGGGAAGACACAAGTAAAACAATCAACAGGTCCGAATTGTGTGATGTAACATTGGTTTTCTCCTGGTTATAACCATGCCAAGTGTCAGAGGAAAGAATGTGAGAGACAAGTGATTGTTCAGGCCCATTGCCCAGAGCCTGCTGTTGAAAAACAGATGAAAGAACATTCAAATACAGCAGAAATCTTTCAAAAGTCTTCAAGTTAAATAGAAAATGGGACCCGAAAAAGCTCTACTTTTCATGTGATTAAAAAGGCAGATTTTGGGGGAAATATGTAGAACTTGCTCATCAAAAACCAAGCAGTCTGTGCATCTAGTGTTCAGATGGGCATGCTACAAATATATAAATAGCAGGATTGTCAACTGCAAGCATTTAAAAATTATAAGTCAGGCCTCAAATATAATGAGAATGGCTTAAAGATCATGAGATTTAAAATTATATATGTAAACTATGTCTTCTAAAGGGTCAAAAATAAGAATGCTTACAGCTTAAAGTTTAAGCTTTTTTTCTGCAACCATGAGGGCTAAAAACGTACTCTCTCTCAAAATGAAAGCTGAGATTCTCACCTAATCACATGAATCCAGAAGCTAGGGCTTTAAATATCAAATATTGTGAGACTTGAAATCACGAGAGTTAGCAACACTGAGATTCATTTAGATGGAATATCATAGTTGTAGAAACTTTATTAGCAGCTGCATCGGAGAAACTGAAATTATGCAAATAAAATACATTATCAAAATAGCAATAATAAAGTTGCATCTGAGCATCGTGACTATAACTGGTAGAATATATAACTGGGGTTCATCTCATTCACAAACCATTCCTGATTTCTATAACTATATTTGTTATTCATAAATGAGTTTGGCCTTATAATTTTCATAAAATGGGTTTTTTTACCATGAACTGTTGACTTTGTATATTTGTTATTTGTGGTGTGTGATTGGTCCCATGGTATATGTGTCTGTCCCTGACTGGACAAAACTTTTAAACAGAAGAACAAAGGCAAATAATGAAAAGTGAATAAGGCCCATTTGGTATAAATTTACAAAAGTTTTAGGAGGGGTGTGAAGGAGAAGAGACTGCAGCCAGGCACAGCAGGAGTTAAAGAACACCTGTGGGTTCAGCTAGCCCCACCCTGTTATGCCTGCAGCCAGTGTCATGCCTGGAGGGGGAAGAAAAGAAGGGAGGCCCCCCCGCCATGGGCTGACTGGCAAAGAGGTAGGAGCTCTTTGTATGACTGCCTGACGGTACAGACCAGCAAGCTGCCTGCTAACATAGCCACTGGAGGCAAGTCTTCCCCAGCTAAAGGGAACCTACAGAGAACCTCAACTGTGGGTCAACTGGACGAGCAGGGCCATGCCCCAAACTAAAAGGACGTGCATAGGGAGCAGGCCAGGAAAACAGGCCTGTAGTGGGGTGGTTACCTGCTCTGGACCTGACAGGGCTGGGGCTGTGGGGAAAAGCCCAGGCTGACTGAGGGAGCAGCTGCAGTTGTGGCCAGCTCAGTCAGGCCCAGCTGGCCCCTATAAGAGGCTGTGAGCCAGGAGTCCAGTTACTCTTCCTCTGCATGTAGAAGGACCTGGCCTTGGAGCAGGGCTGGGGAAGGGCCAGAGGAGCTCTGGCCTGGAAAGCCTCAGGCTGCAGGCCTGACTACAGGCCAAATAGGTGCAGGGTTGCAGAGGGGCAGCCCATGGATAGGCGGAGGCAGTAGGTTCAAAACTCCCTTGCTGGTGATGAGTGGTGTATACACTGCAGTCTGCCCCGATATGAGGGGCTAAATGGGGACTGGCAGTAGCCCAGACTGAGGTGAGGTGGGGTTAGAGAGTGAGGGCTCCCTTGGGTGGGGAGACCCAAAACCTGAGAGTGTGGGGGGGACTACCAGGGGGCAGCACCCCAGAGAAAGGAGCACTGGGTCCTGGGAGGGACGTGGGGGCCGGTAGTAAGGTGGATCACTGGCCTGCAGAGGACGTTCCAGTGACTGGATGAGCTAATTCCCAATGACTACTAGCGGGAGGCACTGCAGGGGTGAGTTCAAACCTTTACAAGACCCTAAACCCCCCTCACAGGTGGTAGAAATATCCATCTGCTCTATTTAGGGGCTGAGCAACACAGGACCCTGGGCCAGGACATGAGGGAGAAGGAGGGGTCAAGTCCCCCTAACCAATGATCTAGCCACTAGGCTGTCTGGCCACTGAGGGCTCTATCACAAGGGGTTTGAACAGTTAATGAATATTTATGGATAATTAACTGCATGATATATGAACAGCATATGAAGAGGTAGTTTTTAAGGGTTTCACTATTCATCTAGCTCCAGTTTGGTAAGATCACAAAACTGTTAAAGAACTGGGCCAGATCTTCAGCTGGTGTAGATTGGCATAGCTCCACAGAAGCCAGTAACTAGAATCAATGGAGATATGCTTATTTATGCTAACTGCCAGTCTAATCCAGGAATTATTTCACCTGCCCCTGGAATGGAGCCACAGAAATGCTTTCAAACTGGAGTCAATATGTACTTGAAGATATTAATATGTGACTTTTTTATTGTCTCCTGAAAATATCAGAAATGTTATTTTGTATGCTAAAGGCACAGAATTTCTTTATTTGTAATGGAGCTGTTTTTAGAAGTCCAAACAGAAGAACCCAAGCTCTTGCATTCCCCTTACCCCTTCATGTCTCTAAATTGAAAGAGTTGAATACCCGCCCTCAAACATACACTTTTGGACTGGGAAATTGTATGCCAAGTTTCTCCTTGAAGGAGAAGCTTTATGGACAAGTTATAAACCCCTGAAATTAGAAGTTTGTAATGGAAAATCTGACAAACTGAACTGTGGCAATGCAAAAATATATTCTTAACACATACTGGTCTATATATGAAATGTATTTCCAATATGCCATATGTTAATTACAGATTAAACACTTAAAAATGGAAAAAAACAGTATATACTCCAACTGTTTCTAAATATTTGCTTAATATAGCCAGAACACATTGAAAATGGTAAGACTGAAGAGTACATGGTAAGTATTTAAATAACATCAAATGCAATAAAAAGTTTCATTTGAAATGTTAAGCAGGTGATAAAAATGTCATGTGGAATTACCATTTCATGTGCTTTAAAATAATATAATTAGGAGAATATGCATGGGGGAAAACGTGATTACTAAAACTGAGACGTGTGCAAATGAAAAGTGTTGGCATTTGCTTGGGTATTTCTGACTTGCTGTGGAATAGAAACGTATCTTCACCTGAATGTGGCACACTGGCCAAAATGGTGTGTGTAGGAACAGTGGCAATGAAGTTTTCCATTTTTTTCAAATAGGAAGAAGATGGAGGGTGGGTGAGAGCAGTGGGAACCTTCTTGAGAGAAGGTGGTGGATAACAGGAGAGTAGGGCGAAGGAGGGGAAATGAAGGAAATGGTGGTCCTGTAATGATCATGCTTCCTCTTACAAAAATTTGCAGGGCTGGCACTGCTATGGAAGGAACCAGAATTCTGAGGAGGCAAAACCTTGGGTGAGTAAGGTAGAATCATAGAATCATAGAATATCAGGGTTGGAAGGGACCCCAGAAGGTCATCTAGTCCAACCCCCTGCTCAAAGCAGGACCAATTCCCAGTTAAATCATCCCAGCCAGGGCTTTGTCAAGCCTGACCTTAAAAACCTCTAAGGAAGGAGATTCTACCACCTCCCTAGGTAACGCATTCCAGTGTTTCACCACCCTCTTAGTGAAAAAGTTTTTCCTAATATCCAATCTAAACCTCCCCCACTGCAACTTGAGACCATTACTCCTCGTTCTGTCATCTGCTACCATTGAGAACAGTCTAGAGCCATCCTCTTTGGAACCCCCTTTCAGGTAGTTGAAAGCAGCTATCAAATCCCCCCTCATTCTTCTCTTCTGCAGGCTAAACAATCCCAGCTCCCTCAGCCTCTCCTCATAACTCATGTGTTCCAGTCCCCTAATCATTTTTGTTGCCCTTCGCTGGACTCTCTCCAATTTATCCACATCCTTCTTGAAGTGTGGGGCCCAAAACTGGACACAGTACTCCAGATGAGGCCTCACCAATGTAGAATAGAGGGGAACGATCACGTCCCTCGATCTGCTCGCTATGCCCCTACTTATACATCCCAAAATGCCATTGGCCTTCTTGGCAACAAGGGCACACTGCTGACTCATATCCAGCTTCTCGTCCACTGTCACCCCTAGGTCCTTTTCTGCAGAACTGCTGCCTAGCCATTCGGTCCCTAGTCTGTAGCTGTGCATTGGGTTCTTCCGTCCTAAGTGCAGGACCCTGCACTTATCCTTATTGAACCTCATCAGATTCCTTTTGGCCCAATCTTCCAATTGGTCTAGGTCCTTCTGTATCCTATCCCTCCCCTCCAGCGTATCTACCACTCCTCCCAGTTTAGTATCATCCGCAAATTTGCTGAGAGTGCAATCCACACCATCTTCCAGATCATTTATGAAGATATTGAATAAAACCGGCCCCAGGACCGACCCTTGGGGCACTCCACTTGATACCGGCTGCCAACTAGACATGGAGCCATTGATCACTACCCGTTGAGCCCGACAATTTAGCCAGCTTTCTACCCACCTTATAGTGCATTCATCCAGCCCATACTTCCTTAACTTGCTGACAAGAATACTATGGGAGACCGTGTCAAAAGCTTTGCTAAAGTCAAGAAACAATACATCCACTGCTTTCCCTTCATCCACAGAACCAGTAATCTCATCATAAAAGGCGATTAGATTAGTCAGGCATGACCTTCCCTTGGTGAATCCATGCTGGCTGTTCCTGATCACTTTCCTCTCATGCAAGTGCTTCAGGATTGATTCTTTGAGGACCTGCTCCATGATTTTTCCAGGGACTGAGGTGAGGCTGACTGGCCTGTAGTTCCCAGGATCCTCCTTCTTCCCTTTTTTAAAGATTGGCACTACATTAGCCTTTTTCCAGTCATCCGGGACTTCCCCGGTTCGCCACGAGTTTTCAAAGATAATGGCCAGTGGCTCTGCAATCACAGCCGCCAATTCCTTCAGCACTCTCGGATGCAACTCGTCCGGCCCCAGGGACTTGTGCACGTCCAGCTTTTCTAAATAGTCCCTAACCGCCTCTATCTCCACAGAGGGCTGGCCATCTCTTCCGCATTTTGTGATGCCCAGCGCAGCAGTCTGGGAGCTGACCTTGTTAGTGAAAACAGAGGCAAAAAAAGCATTGAGTACATTAGCTTTTTCCACATCCTCTGTCACTAGGTTGCCTCCCTCATTCAGTAAGGGGCCCACACATTCCTTGGCTTTCTTCTTGTTGCCAACATACCTGAAGAAACCCTTCTTGTTACTCTTGACATCTCTGGCTAGCTGCAGCTCCAGGTGCGATTTGGCCCTCCTGATAACATTCCTACATGCCCGAGCAATATTTTTATACTCTTCCCTGGTCATATGTCCAACCTTCCACTTCTTGTAAGCTTCTTTTTTATGTTTAAGATCCGCTAGGATTTCACCATTAAGCCAAGTTGGTCGCCTGCCATATTTACTATTCTTTCGACTCATCGGGATGGTTTGTTCTTCCTCCTTCCACTCATTATACAAATGTTGGAAAATGTCTGTTCTGCATGTTGGCCTGTACCTGTTTCTGGGGTGGGGAGGGACTGAGCAGGTTTGAGGGAATATGGGAGAGTTTTACATTTTTGGACCTTGGTTCTAATTATGATTTTATAGTTTCAATAAAGATTGTACTTGGACCCAGAGCATTCAATGGTCGGAGACTAAAAAACTGAAGTAAACTACTAAACTAAATAATCAGGCCAGAATTTTTGGTTCCCCTTTACTATTTCCTTCATTTCCCTGCCTATAAATTGGCTTATCACTTCCAAGTTAATAAGCATGGAAATCCCTTGCCTCTGCCCCCTACGCCAACTACATCTTCCTGGCTGCTCCTGATCTCTCCCCAAAAATCCTCACCTCTACCTCAGTGACCTTATTATCCCTATCTGTGTCTGTCATCATATTCCTCCCCTACCCATCTCTCTTCCACCCCAATTTTGCTCCCCTCTGGACTCCTCTGATGTGCACCTCATTTGCGGTGGTTCACATGGGCCATTGCAAGTGGCACAGAATCACCGAAGCGCAATGAAGTGTAGAATAGCTGAGGCACAGGCTTACCTTGGCTGCTGGCTCCCTACCATGCACTCTTCCTGATCATCTCCAGTCCACAGTGTTATACTGAGATGGGAGATGTAGAGCTGCAAGGACTGGCCCTGCAGTTCTCACAGAAAGCCTGTCAGGTGGGGTTTTCCTGGGGGGTGCCAGCAACCTCTCAGAGCTGATCTAGCTGGCACCAAAAGGCCTCAGTGCAGGGGCAAATTCCCTTGTTTTTCTTTTAAAAGAAAAACAACACAAGATTGTCCTCCTTTTTTATAATGAGGAAGGGCAAATCATGGTCATCATTACTTCCTCTGTCAGGTCTCATCCAGAATGCATGTTGTTTTTAGTGCATCACCATTTCTTCTTTTCCTCTAAGATTATTCTGTATTTACCATGGATGCACTTCTACAAACCTTGGCCTTGGTTCAGTTAAAACTACTGGATATTTGGCCTCCATAGCATGGAAGCCCCAGCAAGGCAAAAAGTCCTGGAAAATTGTTCTGTGTTTTCCCTGGCCATGCATGGAGTTCCACAGTGCAGAAGCTCAAACACTTTTTTCTTTGAATTGGGCCCACTGTAATTACATGATTTGTGGTCATTTGTTAAATCGTAGACAAAATATAAACTAGCCTCCGCCTCTTCCTGCTCTTCTGTTTTGTTTTATTCATGATGGAACCTAGTCTAGGGTTCAGCCTCCATGACTGGACGCAGGAATGAGCCAGTCATTAAAGACTCAGTTGTGGCTAGTTCTGACTGCATGTGCGTGGAAGAAGTGAGGCTGGGCTATGATTGGATACAGTCTGGTTCTTGATCTCCCCTAAGCAACAGGGCTCTGCAGTGTTATCACCAACTGTCAAGCTAGCCCCCTCTCCCCCCTCCCAAATAGCCAGCAACTTTCAACACCTGCCCATCAGAGCTGTTGACGGTTACAGTACCTGCATTCTCCTTCTGCACTGTGGCCTTTTAAATCAGGCGGCTCTTGCTGGGCCAGTGCAGGTCCATAGCACTCCTAGTGTCAGACTGCGCCTTAAAGATATGATATAATCCTAACTAATTAATCCTCCCAATAAGTGTGTGTGTGGTTGGGGAACAAAAAAGCTGAGATATAGAGAGGCTAGTGACTTGTCCAAGGACACAAACTGAGCCTGATTCGTCAATGTCCTGTACCTTGCGTAGTCATCTACAGCTGTGCAAAGTGGGTACAAAACATGACTATCCAATCAGAGTGATATTTCATATCCACTCTGTAGGGTGTCCCCAAGGTGCAAGGCTTTGGAGAATCAGGGTCAGATTCAGGCCAGGATTGGAATTCAGGAATACGTGTCTTCCAGTCGCAAGTGCAGTCCACTAGACAAGACCTCTTTAACCTCAAGATTATCCCTGTACATTATTTTTTGCTATTGCCTATCTGTTGTGGAGATTCTTTGATGGTGGGGAAGAACATAGGTGGAAATAACATTCCCTTGTATCCTCCATACTTCTCTGCTTCAAAAAATGAAAAATTAGTATTGTTATGCAACATTCACTTGTAACAACCACCAGCCTTGGTAAGTGATTTTTGCCTTTGTTCCAACTAGTGAAGAACTCAAATTTGCTAATTTTGCTCTATGCGTGAACTTTTTGCACTGAGCTCCAACTTGCACCAACCTATTTGTACTCCAATTTACTCCTAGCTTATGAAAAATACCAGCATTTAAATAATATGCACTTTAAATTGCTTTGGGGAAAAGCAGCATTTAAATTGTAAATGGTTGGCTAACTAAGATTGTTACAGTTTTATAGAAAACTTATGAATAATGTGGACTATGAAAATGGAACAATTAAATATTTATTACCTACAGGCAGTATATAGGCCTTGAGTACATTTAATAATCTACCAGGTGAACTTTAGCTAGCCACACATGAAGTTATTGCAAGAAAAAAAAATCCCTTTCCTTTAATTGTATTCTCCCAAATGCTGTGATTCATTCATTTCTTTTGACTGTATTTCAGATTATTTCATTATGGTAATGGTTGTACAGGAATTGATATTTCTATTCAAAAAACACAAGGCAATGACAACCGCATCTGTTTTAAACACTGGTACTAATCAGTAGTGTGTTAGAAACACAATGGTGTTTTTATTTCCAGAATATCAGAAGTTTTGGCATTGTAATACCAAGTATGATTTCAATAGGACTACTTGTGGAGTAAGGTACTAGTAAATGTGAGAGAGGATATCATAATCTGACATGAACAAAGATGATGGAAAAATCAAGGATCATGCATATTAAAATGTAATTTTTGGCGGTTTCATTTCTACTGTTTATGGAAAATACTTTATAATGTGTTATAAAAATTCTGTAGTACATTTGTGAAAAGAAGTTAGTCTTAGCACCATGAGATAAGACCTCACAATAGCGCTTGCTCTGCTAAATCTTTGAGAAGTGGGGGGGGGGGGGGGGAAGTATGTGTGCTTTATAGAAGTACAGATTAGCAAAGTTCCATTGCAAAGATACAAGATAAGAGACACCAGGCTTTGCATCTGAATGTCTGTCTTTTTTTTTTCCTCTGTCCTCCTCATTTTGTCTGTCTTGCCTCTATCATAGTTCAGCACCTTGAATGACCTGTGCTGCTCACAGGAAGACCCGAAGAGCTCTGTGTAAGCTTGAAAGCTTGCTTCTCTCACCAACAGAAGTTGGTCCAATAAAAGAGATTACCTCACCCACCTTGTGTCTCTAAACAAGTGTAGTATTTAGCAGAGTTATTCTACACTAATAACACTTTTACACTAATGAAAGCAGAATTTGGCTTACCTCTTTGTTTACATAGTGGGTGTGAAAATAAGAAATACTTGTCTGTTGCACTCTTCCCCTCAAACTGAATGACAAAGTTTCAAATAGCCTAGCTGTAGGTTTACTCAACATCTGTTTCCCCTATTTTCTAGTTGTTTTGAACCACTTACAATCAGTGTTTTGAGTGCTACAGACATATATATTAATGTACACTGGAGAGAGGTCTAACCTATTGGAAATCCAGGTACAACAGGATTATAAATGTTACTTGATACCTTATAAAGCCCAAGATACCTGATGATTGCCTGGCCTCTGTTACTTGATGTAGACAGGTGATAACATGTGTACACTTATGCTGCCTACTTCAACAAGTGCCAAAAGTTCATGCTAAGTACTACATAAATTATCACCTAATTAAGTGCTGTTACAGTTTGGATTGGGGGGAAGTGTAAACTTGATTCTCCTTAGAGAGCAATATGTAGAAATATGATGTGGAATTAATTGTAGGAATAAAGGTCAAAGATCAAGGTAGTAAAGTATTCATTTTTCATAAGGAAAGATTGGCAGGGAATCTTGGTTTCCCTTAATTAAATCCTTTTCTCTTAACCAAAATGCTATGAGGTTAACTTGGTTTATGATATTTACCTCCTATTTCTAAAGTAAAGCTTTAATCTCTGCTGGGATAGTGACAAATTCTGTCACTTGTACTAATAAGATTTTTGGACACCCCATTGGTAAACTTACCTGTACAAGAATATATAAGAATTTTAAAATTTTGATAGAGGTAATGTGCAAATAGTTCATAAATATTTCAATTGTTTCGGTTGAAACAGTTTCTCTAGAATTTGTCCCCTTGAAGATTAGGATCTATGCAAACCATTTCCCCCCATTCCTTTTAAAAGAAACTGTCAGTATCATAAATTCTCATTTGATTGATTGATCTCTGTTGTATACGTGCGTTCTTATTATGTGTATGTATCCATTCTCTATCTAAACATGCTTATAGAACATAATTGAAGAATCTATCCTAGCAATTAGTGGTGTTCCTACTGACAAGCATTCCAGTTAAATTTGACATCTGGATTATACTATTCCAGGTATGTGTATAAAATCAAGAAATGTCCTTAGATGTAAAAATGTATGCGGTTATCATAAACTGTCAGTTCCAATCAGGGTCTTGGGAGAAAAGTGTCAGTAATTATATTAAAACCTACCTAGATAGATAAATTATATGTTGGAATAAACTGTATGTATCCCTTCCCAGGTGAGGGAAGAGTCATGGTAGTAGTGGAATGTGCAACTGCACAGATTGTAGGAACACTTGTTTTCAGGGCTTTCAACAGTAACAAATGCATTCTATAATGGTGTAGGAAATCACTCTCCACTGTGTCTTAATACTTAGTTACAAAGCACTGGGGTGTTCGCACCAGATTGACAGAAAATTCCTAATTTCTATTTCTGAAAAGAGGTTCCTTCATGCTGTTGTGTTTTTAATTAGTACACTACAAATAATAGCTCTTGCCAAACTCTCCTACTTAGAAACCAGATTATGTCTGCCAAGCCAGACTTTGTGATCTGTTTGGTGGGATTGACTGTTGGGTGTGAGAGGTTTGGGAAAGGGGAGTAAGTGAACAAGGAGGTTAGGTAATGGGCATACTCCAGTTGCACTTTCATAGCCCCAGACCAGGACATTATGCGCGCTCCCCCCCCCACAACTAACCGATGACCTTTCTGCTCTTTTGTGCTTAACACTTGCAGGGACCCTTCTCTTAACAGCACCAGAAAGAGAGTTAGTTATAGAACAACTAGGGTGCCATTTGCTTCCCAGCCCCACCTTAGGTGCTCAGATATTGCATTAATGAGTGCTACATAGTTGGATAGATAGAAGCAGCCACATAAGGGGGAGGGAGTTTATACAGAAAGAGGGAACTGTCACCTGAGGGGGTGTGAGGAGGTCCAGTCACTGATAGTGGCAGTATTTACACCCAGGATTGGCAACCTTTGGCACGCGGCCCATCAGGGTAAGCCCCTGGCGGGCCAGGCCCATTTGTTTACCTGCCACATCTGCAGGTTCAGCCGATCGCAGCTCCCATTGGCTGCAGTTCACTGTTCCAGGCCAATGGGGGCTGCGGGAAGTGGTATGGGCCGAGGGATGTGCTGGCCACTCTTCCCGCAGCCCCCATTGGCCTCAGGGAGTAACTGTGGACTACCCTCTAGCCCCTAATGCACCTCCCTCCTCCAAGGGAGTGACTGCAAACTACTACCTCCCTGCAGCCCCTTTCTGTCGTCAGCTCCTGGGCTTTATACAGGCCTCTCCTGTTCCTCTTCAGTTGAGCCTGCCCCCAATAAATTCCCTGCTCCCTGGCTGCAGCCTTTGGAGTCAGTTGGCTCACCTGGCCATCTTAACCCCTTTCAGTCTTGTGTGGAGTAGACACCCCATCATAGAGAACCATGAAAAAAGTTCATAATTTTAACAAAGGAATTAATAATGCTTTATGGTAGAAGTGGGCAGTTGGGTGTGGTCTATATACACAGGGGAAAAAACCAAAATAAAATGTAAATATAACAGCAATGAGGCCAAGTATGTGACAGATGGGGGAGGGGCAGATAGTATGGCTGCACAGGGAATTAGGGTTTGATGGGGAACCTTAAAATTAATTTAATGTAATGTGCAATTAGATACCTTCATCCTGCCTCTTCCCTTTCATCCAATTGTTTGTGTGATAAACTTGGAATAACCATAATTGTTGAAACAAACCTATTTTTGAAGGTGTAACATATTGTTAAATTCAGTTGTTGAGCCTCCTCTTTAATTAGGGCCACAATTTCTTCTACTGACTCCACAGGGGTATAGCCCATATAGGAGCTAAGTGGTAGAGGCAGTGATATGTGGCAGTGGTCCTGTAGAAAAAAATATTTGATTATATAATGAATACTGAGTCATAATACATGTGCACAACAGGGCTGAATTAAGGTTACAAACTGAAAGACATTGATCATGTGGAACCAAATTGACACCCACATAGTTCTTCAGAAAAATGTGAACCTTTAGATTCACCACACAAACAGCTGCCACTTAAGCTAATGGAGTAACCGATAGCAGTAGTAAATTATCCTCTTTGTGCACTAGCTGGGGCACACTCTTTGTTTCACAGGTATTTGCTGATAGCAGAGGAATGATGACTCAGGAAACTTGGGTTCCATTCCAGGCCCTGAAGGGAAGTGTACTGTAGTGGGCACAGATGTTTCTGATGATTCCCATGAAGATTGATCCCCTCTACTCAGTCCCCTTCAACCTGTTCCTATCCCAGTTCTCTCTCTTCCTCACCCTGGTTCCCCATCCCAGTCCCAGAATCCTAATGCAGCCAGTCCTAGTTTTCCACTCCAGGTTCCTCATCTGAGTCCCAAGCTTCTCCCTCCCCGACTCCTTCTCTCAGTCTCCCTCCTCACTGCCTCTAAATCTCAGTCCCATTCATCAGGCAGTCCCTGGATCCCAATTTTTCTTCCTCCACACTATCAGCTGTTAGTCCCAATTGTCCCTACTGTTGTGTGGGATGAGCGTGCTCAGTTGCTTTGTTGGGGGTAGTACTTGCACAGCCTGATCAAATGTAGGACAAGTGATGGATGGAGCAGACTCAGTGCAGATGGAATCTTTGGGGAATTTAGCTGTGAAGCTCCAACAAGTCTGTACTGACCACATGCAAACTAAGATTTTTTTCAAAGGCTATAACTTGGCCAAATTTGGACAGATTTTCATAGGAATAGCAAAAGGCACATAATCCCTGACACAAAGGCCGCCTTCTGCCAAATCATAAGTCCCTGCTCCAAAGCAAGCTGCAGAGCTTCTCAGCAAAATGGTGTAATTGGTTTTAACATGGCATAACATGTTTTTCTCCTTAAACCTCATTCTTGGAAATGGATTAAATGTTTTTGCTGAAACTTTCAAAGAAATGTAGCCTGAGGCATACACTCTGCATAGAAAATTTCTGCCTAAATGGTTAGTGTCTGGCAAAGTTGTAAGCAATTGAAAACAGAGTCTTATAATGGGAAGGGTCAGGCAACCTTAATAATAGGTGGCACTGCCAGCTCTGCCTATAATGGAAGGGGGAGCATAGTCTAGCTGTTAAAACACAGGACTTAATTCTCTGTTGTGCTAAGGCAGCATAAAGAAGCCTTAAAGACAAGAGAAACATGCCTCCTGAGGATACATCCTGTCAACTGGTATTAAGGCTCTACACTGGCCGTGCACTGTGGCCTTTTTGTTTACTTAGGGGTCATGGGGAGCGGAGCAGAGCATTTATTAGAGCAACCCCGAGTCTGCTTTAACCTGGGTAGGCCCCCAGCTTCCCCAGAACACCACATTTAAAAGTACCTGGTCTTGTCCCTGGCACATAAGGAAGAAACTGAGAATGGAATCCATGGGGTATAATCTGGCTTTCATTTATTCAAGTGACAGCATGATCAGGCCCCAGAATTGCTATTCAGGACATTTAAGCTCTGCCATTGACTTTGTATGATTCTGAGCAAGACACACACACCACTGTGCTTGTTTCACCACATGTAAAATGATGAAAATACTTTGCTCCCTTGGTGATTCATTCTAAGGCTTAATTCATTAATCATGGGTGAATGCTTTGAAATTTTTGACGGAGGTGCAATGGAAAGGCAAGATATTATTCTGTATATTAATGGAGCATTTTCATTTTTTGTACTGACAATCCAACCTCTTTTACCAGTTCTAAATTCCACTCAAAAACAAGTTACATAACACTGGTACATTGACATGGCAGCGACTGCTCCATATGAGCCTGTCATTTGTAAGACTAGACTTTTTTCAGTGGGATTTTTATCGGCCTTTGGGCTGAAGTTGGCTCACCAAATGTGTTTTTTAAATCTCTATTGAGAAGATTCCAGTGGATTCTGATATTAGCTCCATCGTGGTGGGATATCTGAGAATCTCCTTATCCAAAGCTTTCAGATGATCAGTTAGTATATTGGCAAGTACTAGGTGGGTTTTGCTTCTTCGATGTCTGCTATCCCTCTTTAAGTAAATGCAAACTGAGTTTGAGAGCTAGCAAGACACTGATGTAGTTTGCCGGCAAAAAAAAGCCACATACAGTATGGCACATTAGCTCTTAAACGGTCTACAGACTCCAGAGGAAGTGAAAAGTTTGACAGAGAAATATATCTGTTTGCGGCATTGCTTGATTCATGTTTCAAGGAACGAATTGAAGTCATACTCCTAGGGGGTGTACACACTGATCATGGAGAGGATGCTGTATTCTCCAGTATGTCATCCACCACCACTACCTCCTCCCCTGCTTTCCTGTGGAGGCTAAGTACATTTCAAGAAAAGGAGACTTTACAAGAGGGATGCGCTGATTTTCACGGAGACAAGAACCTTTCAGATCATAAAGGACTCAGTGCCAAATCCTGCCCTCCGTGAATTTCTGCTCCAAATCATCCCATCAGGAAGTGGGAGAGACTTGCTCAATTGTGAAGGAGGACACACTAAGGACTTGTCGATCCAGCAGGTAATGTAGACGGGCAGCGATCGATCAAGCGGGGGGGTGTCAATTTATTGCGTCTAGTCTAGATGCGATAAATCGACCACCAAGTACTCTCACGTCGACTCTGGTACTCCACTAGGGTAAGAGGTGAAGTTGACGGGGGAGCATCAGCTGTCGACTTACCACAGTGTTTTCACTGTGGTAAGTAGATCTAAGTATGTTGACTTCAGCTAGCTGAATTCATGTAACTTAGAGCAATTCTCTCCCCCCCGCCCAGTGTAGACCAGGCCTAAGCCATCCTCACTTGTGAATGTCCCAAGTCCTGCTAGGAAATCCCATGGACTGCAGACATCTAGTGCATTGACCACTCCCAGAGCTTTGGGTCCCTTGAGGCAGCGTAGCTATCTGAGGGAGCACGCTTCTAGTGTTTCCCCAACCATGCCTGTGTCGAAGTCCTGCCCCGTCCCAGAGCTTGACAGCATGCAGTGTGATTCTGTACAGAATAATGGGGAGGCAATCAGCTTTATCTTACATGGAGACATCTTTCTGTATTTGGAGAGGGATGATGATGTGGAGTGGTTCTCTGCAGTTCTGCCCCTTTAGCACCCAGCCATTCCCCCCAGTGAAATAAAGATGCAGAAACTATGAGCAGAGGCTTCCACAGGGTTGGAGGGATTTTTCCATGTGAGCCCACTGTCAGAATTTGGTCATTCTTGTGTGTGCATTTTTTGCTTGGTTTTCCTGCCTTTGTGCATGATTTGGCCCCCTGAAACTAGCAACAAACAATCCAGTACAGTAACACCCACTAAAAGGGCCGTGTACGCTTACATACACTAACCAGTAAGCACTAATTAAATTATGTACATGGCTGTAAGGATCTAATAAATTCAAGAAAATCTGCACCACCCAGACATTTTCCTATGATTCATGTATGTTCCACTTTTTCCTTCTCCCTGCAGTAAGAATAGTTGGGACAACACCATTAGAAACCCAAGCATTTAACAGGATTAAAATTTAAAACCTCTTTAAAAGGGGCTTCAGCAGCGATCTGATTAGATGAAGATGTTTCCAAATACATATCCAGTGATCCAGTTAATAGAGCACTGGAGTAGTTTCTATTCTCAACTTTGCCGCTGGACTGCTGTGTGACCTTAGAAAAAATTACTTTACCTCTATTTTCTCTCCCACTCTTTGTGTTTGTGAATTTAGACTATAAGCTCTTTGGGGCAGGGACTCTCTTTCTGAGTGTATTTAATGGTGCCTAGCACAATGGGGCCCCAATCTTAGTTAGGACATGGTGCTATTGTAATATAAATAATGCACATATAATAAATATAAATAATGTACTAATGGATTCATGCCTAGGATCTTAATGCTTCTTCATCAACCAGATTGCTATGCTGGTCAGCACGAAAGATTTGATTCTCTTTTCACAGAGGTGCAAATTAGGAATAGTTCCAGTTAAATTAATGGAATCAGGCTGGTGTATAATCATCAAAGATGACAGGAGAGATGTAATTTTAAGTCTGTTTTTACAAAATACTATTTACCAAGATAAAATAAAACCTACTCTTCACAAAATTATCTAAGTTTTAAAAGTTTATTGGAGTCACTTTTAAACCTTTCTTTTCTCTTCCTCCCATCCTTACTCAGACTATTCTCATATTGAGCTCAGAGGGAATTTTCTTGAGTAAGGACAGCCTTCAGTGCACAGATACTCTGGTGAGTGGAATTATAGGAAGACCTAAGGTACTAGTACCTAAGCCATCATTCCTCTTCTCCCTTACCCCCTTTCTGCCTTCACCTCAAGATCTACTACTTCCTCTTTTCTTCCCATTTGCTGTTCTTGGGTGACCAGCCCAACTACCACACCATTGCCTGAGACGTAGCTTAAGAGTCTTATGATAGTACATCTCCTGCTATTGGATTAGGGTCTTTTGATATGGAGGTAGCTTCAGAGATCTAGCAAAGATAAATTGACACTTGTGGTTTTGTAACTAAACTACACCTTTAGCTATTTAAAGCAGATAAACAATGTTCTAAATCCCTTTAAAATAAATACATTAGGTGTCCTCACAGCAGCATTGTATTAGCAGGGGAAGAGAGCTGTGATGGGCAGGGGATGTCTTTTCCTCCTGCCCTACATGCAACAGAAGAGTAGGACTGCAACCCCATGTTCCAGGGTTCTGGATCACTATTACCTAAGCAGCAATAAAGGGTTCCAAAGGGCCATAGTCTGAAAAATACCCAAGCTAGCAGATCTTTTGTCCTCTCAGAATGAATGCTGCAGTGTCCAACGCAATTAAGGTGTTCCCAAACATTTTCATAGTAGGGGATTACCTTTTAGACTGTCTCAAGGACCCTGCACTGTCTACCCTCTTAGTCAACAGGAAGATAGAAGATGGCAGCATTTTGATATCCTCAACCTTCATTGTGGCTCTTTGTTTTGTAGTAAGGGCAGGATTTTACCCTTTGACTTTAGAAATAAAGCTTGGGTTTGGTATTCAGATTTGGCTAATTTATTTGGAAAATTTGAGCTGTAAACTCTGATCCAGTCCCATATTCAGGAGCAACTGTAATGAAAACTGATCTTCTTTCTCAATATATATGTATATATTTAAAGTCTAAGCACAATAACAAATGACAAGGTGTTTCTGTCAGTCAGTATATGCTCTCATGCTGAATGCAACCCAATGATGCATTGCTATAGTAGTTATATGCAGAATGTTACAAAATAATTATTCAGTTTATGAAACTATTTAAATTGGTTCTGTCTCACATAAATCAAAAGTTCTGGCTCTACTATAACAATGAGTAGAGGGGAGTCTTCAGTATTGATTTTATCTGTGATTGAAAGTTAGTATTGTAGAGAGAGCAAGAATTCAGGGAAAGTTTTTCATTTAAAAAAAAAACCACCACACCCTAACTCCACCTCTAAAATTTGTGCGAATATTTCAGCCCATTGGTTTTCTGTATCAGAGATTTGCAGAACCAGCCACTTAAAAATCCAAGTATCTCCACAGTGAGGAGGATAGTGCCTAAGTTTACGGGTTTGTAGTCTCTTGTACCCATTTTGAGGTAAAAGAAGATTCTAAGTTTAAGATGAGATGTCTGAGCGACATGAGGCAACACAAGTCAAGAAGAGTAGATATTTGACCTACCATGTCTTTTTAGCAACAGATTTCTAATTTATACAAGTGATAAACTGAAACTATCCACATATTAAGAATCCTCTTCAATAAATGTTCTCTTTTTTTCACCATCTGAGACTGATCGATGAATTAAAAATATAGAGAGAGAGTAATCCGTACTGGTGCGTACTCACAACATAAACATTTTTAATGAATTAATTTTTTCATCTAATGTCTCTCCACTAACTCTACTGCCACTTTCAGGATGCTTTGTGACATCACAAAGCCGCTGTTCTTTACTTCTCTGACTAAGACATTTATATTAAACCTTGACATTTTAATTTAATAAAAAATGCTTTTTGCCTCCTTGCAGTATAAACAGAGAACCTCTATATAATGGACATCTGTGGAATATGGAATTAATCCCACTAGTGCGGAAAACCTTCATAACTCTCCTGCGGCTTCATCACTCTCTGAGTTATGAGGTCTTCCTCTCACTTGTGGGATAAAGTCCAAATCCCACAGAAGCTTATTATGTGTCCACTATTTATTAGGACTTCATCATTTAAAACAAAACACTTAAGAAAGACACTATGAAACTTCTGAAATCAAAGAGGTTTTAGTCTGAGTGAGATTTGTTGTATTTGAAGGTTTTTCAAAGTAAAGAAGGACTGGCACATTTTAGCCATATTAGCTACTGAACTCATTGCTGCTTCTGCTTATTTTTCTTTTTATCCCCCTCAAAGAAATCCTCAGTGTTTTTTCCCCTCTCTCCTACTATTTTTCTTTCTCTCATACTTTATCACTCTTTAAGGATCCTTTTGGAATCCTTCCCTAACTTGCTGCTGGCTTCAGGCTGTGCTGTCCAATGATTAGAACCACTGTTTGAGAGGCCAACTCTGAGTTCTGTTCTCTGTTCACTAAAGTGACTTGGGGCAAGTAACTAAAGTGAAATTGACACCCCCACAAAGGGGCAGCAGAAGATGTATGCTCTACTTAAGTCCTCAAAAGAGGGGGTAGTGGGACTTAAGATGTACCAGGGAAAGATTGTCCTGTGACTAAGAGTTGAGAAATTTGGTTCTGTTTCTCACTTCACCATATATTTCCTGTGTAATCTCATTCGCATCACTTAATCCTGGGGTGTCTAACCTATATGGCCCACAAGCCATACATGGCCCACCAGATCATTTCATAAGGCCCACGGCCTGCTTCAACACAATATGCTAACAGCTGATTCATTAGAGTTTTGTCGTCATGTTTACATCATTTTAGTTTACACAAGTGTGTAAAAAGACAATACTTTACATAGAAACAACCTATATAAATATATACCCTAAGTTCAGTTTGCTTTGTATGTCTACCCTACCCGCCGGATTGGCAGGCAGTGATCGATCCAACGGGGGTCGATTTATCGCATCTAGTCTAGACACGATAAATCAACCCCTGAGCACTCTCCCGTCGATTCCTGTACTCCACCGCTGTGAGAGATGCAGGCAGAGTCGACGGGGGGAGTGGCAGCAGTCGACTCACCGCGGTGAAGACACCACGGTAAGTCACTCTAATTATGTTGACTTCAGCTACATTATTCACGTAGCTGAAATTGTGTAACTTAGATCGAGCCCCCCCCCCCACACACACACACACAGTGTAGACCAGGGCTTAAAATATAAATCAATACAGGTGACTTTAAATCTTATTAAAATATGTAAAAACTGTTTAGTCCACACAAGGTTGTACTTAGGTTTATGTGGTCCTCTTGTGTAATAAGGTTGGGCACCACTGACTTAATCTTTCTGTGACTCAGTTCCTCATCTGTAAAATGGGGATACTAATACTTCCTTGGTCTTGTCTATAAAGGTTGTAAACTTTTTGTAGCTGTTTATTTTTTTATTTATATGTTAGCAGAATGGGGACCTGGTTTCAACTGGGGCCTCCAGGCATTGCTGCAATACAATTAATAATTGTTGCATTGGCCAGCAGCACAGGAGAGAATTTCACCCTTACTCATTTATAATACTGGTATAAAAAGGATAAATACATGAAGCCAAGTTCAGAAATGGTTCTCAAAGTGCTTTGAAATCCTTTGTGCTGTATAAGTGCAAGTCTTACAGTAGAATCTCAAAGATATGAATACCAGAGTTATGAACTGATCAGTCAACCAGACACTAAGTGATATTTGAAGTAACCAATCGGGCAGCAGCAGAGACCAAAAAAAAAAAAAAAGCAAATACTCTACTGTGCCTTTACTGCATTTTAAAGGTAGGCACATATGGGTTGCCTGTCCTCACTCCCCATCCCCAGGGCAGCCCCCCCCCGCCCATGGGTGGGGGACAAACTTGCAAACTCATGCTGGGGCTGAGTAGGAAGCTCAGCTGCTGCTGAAGCCTGGCCTGGAGCCCCAGCTGCTGGATCTGGAGCCTGAGCTGTGCTTTGTTCAGAGTTATGAACATCTCTGAGTTCTGGATAACCCTCTTCCCAAGATGACTGTAATTCAGGTTCTACTGAATTATTGATATACCCAAAATATTTAGAAGTTTGATATTTCCTGCCATGTCACTGAATTATAGTCACGGGGGCAACTGGTACTGATGTTTATAGCTCCACAGAAGGCCAAGGATCTGCTTCACAGGGTTTGACCCTAAAAAGTGCTGAGTACCCAATTGCAAACTCCTGAAAAATGGGAACATGCAGGTGCTCGGCACTACACATCACTAAGCCCATAGTTTTTAACTGGTTACTAAGTGACTATGTTTCTGATGACGAAGGGATTTTGATCTACTGTAATGAACATTATCATGGGCTAAATGTAACCATGATTTTGATATGGTTAATTAGTTATGCATAAAATCCAGAATAAAGACATACAGATTTGTGTTCAAATTTAGACATGAAATAATAATTGATGTAACTTGTATGCACAGAACAGTTCTATGGTAGAAATATTCGCCTGTACTTTTGAACTACTTTGTCAATATCAAGAAATCTCCTAGGATTCAGAAAGCCAAAGCGTTGTAAGTAACCTGAAAGAAAAATTATAAACACATTACTTTTAAAAACTGAGCCAGTTGTCTTTTTTTTTCCTGCTGTACACATACAAAAATATTTCTGACCAATCTTAAAACTAAAAGATCAGGAAAGGCAAGCAGAACATAGACTGCAGAAGCAACAGGAAGTGAAAAGGTGGAGAGTTTGAAGCAAGAATGTAAATCAAGTTTTTTTTATGAGTGGCCACCCCGACGACAGAGTGCAGAAGCAGGCCTGAGTTGTTGTGAGAAATAACAATGAAGAGTGCACATGTAATAATACAAATTGCTTTAAACAGAGGGGAAGAATAGCTTAGAGCAGGTCTTAATGTTTCACGAGGCCAGTTGCTCACACGCCACACCTTCCCCCTTTTGTAACTTTTTTTTTTTTTTTTTACAAGCTTGGTTTTGCAAGCGATGCTCCAAAAAACCACCCTCTTGAACAATAAACATGAATGACCATGGTGGTCCTGTCAGCTTTGGATCTTTGTAAAATAACCAGTGATCCACAACACTTTCTGGAAGTGATTTCACAGGCTTTTCACCCCATCTTCTCAGTGACAGGCGGGGGAGGGGGAACTCTCTACCACCACTGAACACTATTCATTTTCCCGTTATTATAATTCCTAACTGTAAAGAGCTCTAAAGAGCAATCCTACTGAATCAAAAGCAATCTCACTACTGAAGAAGTAACAAATCAAATACTATGCTTACAAACTCTTACGTTTTGAAAAGAACACTTCTAAACGATTAAATATTTATGCATGGCAAGTACTTGAAACTTTGATTTATTCAAACTTTATAACTTATAGTAAATTTTTTTTTGTGAATAGTGGCATGAATGTTAAAGAAAACATACCCTTTTTTCAATGTGTAGGGCTTCCAAGATTTTGGACGAAAAAATGCATCTGTTTTCCTGTATGTTTTGCATTTTTTTTTAATAGTCTTCATAAATCCAGCAAACTCCTATTTGGACCACTAGCCTCTTTCAATAGAAGCATGTTTTCACTGGGATTTCCACATTCATAATTAGTCCTCTCATTTCTCTGCTGTGAGAAGACAAGCTGGTATTTCATTACTTTGGGGAAGTTAATAATATGGTAGGCAAAACATCAGGAAAAATTATAATGAATGAAGCTATACAAATTGTAGGGAAACACATGCTGCTGTTATAAAATGTTCCCATCATAAATCCTGGAAATTTCACTATATTCACAAGTGAATAACTTTAAAATGCATAAACACTCAATTAATTAAAGGCAATATACTATCTAGGTTGGAACTCTTGTGACAGATAAGAAGGATTCCAATAATATTCAATATTATGGGTGCAGTCAGGTCTACCACACCTTTCTAAGAATAATAACTCTCCAAGGTGCTCTACCTTCTTTACTTGGGATGAAAAGGAAACTCTCACACTAGCTCTTTGTGTTTTATATTACTGATTCTCACTTAATACTATGAATATGAGGCACAAAGAGACAGCTCTCTACTTTTCCCCCTCAGTTCCTCACACAGCATATTTACTAAATCATGTGATTACAAAGTGTCTTGAGTGATGCTGTTTTCTCCATTATAGGTCTGCTAATCTTACTAATTGGTATTTTCCTTGCCTAGCTCAAGAAGTCTTAAAGATTATTTTATTTAAAATTTGAATTTATTAACCAGTTAGTTTCTTCACAGTTCCTTCTCTTAGACTGATTCAGGTCCAGATGCATCCAGACACATCTATTCATGAATGCATGCTTTTGGTATGAAATATGTTGATGGACTTTTCTCTGGCTGGCATAGCTGATTTAAATTTTCTCTGGCTGATGTAAGACTGAGGGACATCTACATATCTAAATGGCAGAGTTCTTCATGCTCTGACCAGTTATGCATTACATTCAGACAGAAGATATCCTTTCTGGTAATGAAATAAAATTAATCTGTGTTAGACCATCTATGCATTATGGATTGGGGGAATTATGGAATTTGCTCCAAAATTTAATCATACTGAGGGGCTTCATCAGTTCTCATATCTTTAATTTAATTTTTACCATTTTGCATATAGCTTTGGCTCTTTGCTCACTCACTCCTCTATTAGCAAAATATTCTAAGACTTTCAGTTGGTCTTGCTGTAGCATACATTTTTTCTCTATGTAAGTTTAGTCCAGCAGACTCAAAAATTCAAAATATGCAAATGAAAATTAATTTTCTTCAAAACAGGGAAAGACACTTCACCTTACCAAAGGCTATATTTTCATGCCAAATTTCAGTCTCTAGCTGTTCGAGCATTTCACACTGTTCAAGAATTAAAAAGAAAAAAAGAGACACAATTGTTTGGGCTCCCTCTACTAGAGGGGCCTCTGAATTTAATTGGGATTGTTCCAGTTCAGAAGATCCTGAGCACTGCAATCCAGCCTTGGAGACTATAACTCTCATGATGCCATGGGTAAGGGAGCGAGACTTCCACTTCCAGAGAATGAGAGAGAGCATGCTGTGGGCCGCACCTTGGAAGGGAGCGGAGATCGCTTTGTAGGGCGATGTTCAAGTCAGGAGCTTCTGCTACAAAGCCAGAAGCTGCTGTTGAGTCTGCTGGGGCTTTGACCAAGCAGGGAGCCACAGAGGCTATTGCTGGGCTTCATTGGTGCCAAGGTAGAGAATATTGCTGTGCCCAGAGCTGGACCTGCCGTGAAAGCAGTGTGAGTGACCACCACCTTTGTGGTTGCGGAAAGGGCTTGCAAGGGAAGGGGGACAGCGAAGGCACTTTAAGGGGGTTTCCTGAGTCTGAGAAGAGACAAAGTGGTGTTGTCATCTAACCAGAATCCAGGTTACTGAGCTCTGCTTAAAACAACTCCAGTCTTCAGAGGGGTTGTACAGCTTGGAATGATCCAAATTAGACTTGCTCTGCCCCTTGTTGCCGTGGCTGGACTGCTTTACCGGATCAACCGAGTGTTGACCCCAGCTTCAAGATCTAGAACTCTGAAATTCAGAGGAGTGTGCACTCTGGGCTGGGAGCAGTGGTGAGCTGGAGCTGGTTCACGTGAACTGGTTGTTAAATTTTGAAGCAGTTTTAGAACCAGTTGTTAACCTGCTTCCCTGCAGGGGGCGCTGAGGCTTTGATGGGCTCCGGCTGGGAAGTGATGGAATTCCTCCTCCAGCCGCCAGGGGTGCTGCGCTGCAGGAGCCATGTGGGCTGCCGCCTGGCCCTGCCCTGTTGCTGCTGCTGCTCCCCTGGCCCTGGGGCTCCCGATGCTGCCTGGTGGGTCCCCAGCTGCTCTGCTGGGCCTGGGTTGCGTCCTCCTGCTCTTCCCGTGAGCACCCACCACCCTGCCCTCAGCCAGCCCCTGCCTCCAGCTGCAGCCAGTCCCCGCCTCCAGCCACCCCCTGCCCTGCCTCCAGCTACCCCTGCACCCCCTGCCTGCAGCCAGCCCCTGTCTCCAGCCACCCCCGCACCCCCTGCCTGCAGCCAGCCCCTGCCGCACCCCCTGCCCTGCCTCCAGCCACCCCGCACCCCCTGCCCGCAGCCAGCCCCTGCTGCACCCCCTGCCTTGTCTGCAGCCAGCCCCTGTCTCCAGCCACCCCCTCACACCTGCCCACAGCAGCCCGTCTCCAGCCACCCCTGCACCCCCTGCCCACCGCCAGCTCCTGCCGCGCATATCCCCTGCCCTGCCTGCAGCTAGCCCCTGTCTCTAGCCACTCCATGTCCTGGCCGCACCAGCCCACTGTCTCCAGCCACCCCGCACCCCCTGCCTGCAGCCAGCCCCAGCTGCACACACCCCCTGTTCTGCCCGCAGCCAGCCCCTGTCTCCAGCCACCCCTGCATCCCCTGCCCTGCCTGCAGCCAGCCCTTGTTTCCAGCCACCCCCGCACCCCCTGCCTGCAGCCAGCCCCTGCCGCACCTCCTGCCTGCAGCCAGCCCCTGTCTCCAGCCACCCCCGCACCGCCTGTCCTGCCCGCAGCCAGCCCCTGCTGCACGCACCCCCTGTCCTGCCTGCAGCCAGCCCCTGCTGCACGCACCCCCTGTCCTGCCCACAGCCAGCCCCTGTCTCCAGCCACCCCCATACCCTCTGCCCTGCCTGCACCAGCCCCTGCCGCACCCCCTGCCCTGTATCCAGCCAACCCCTGCTGCACACACCCCTTGCTCTGCCCACAGCCAGCCCGTCTCCAGCCATCCCCGCACCCCCTGCCCTGCCTGCAGCCAGCCCCTGCCGCACCCCCTGCCCTGCCCGCAGCAAGCCCCTGTCTCCAGCCAGCCCTGCAACCCCCTGCCCTGTCTCCAGCCAGCCCCACACCCCCTTGCCTCCAGCCAACCCCGCACCCTCCTGTCTCCAACCAGCTCTGCACCCTCTGCCCTGCCCGCAGCCAGCCCTGCACCCCCTGCCTCCAGCTAGCCCTGTCCCACACCCCTGTCTGCAGCTGGCCCCACGTCCACTGGTGCCCTGCAGTTCCCAGGTCAGTAACCCTGCACGCCTGCTTCAACGAGGGGGGCAGGGAGCAGCTGGGACCCATACATCTGCACACCCTAGAGTGACCAGACAGCAAGTGTGAAAAATCAGGATGGGGGTGGGGGGTAATAGGAGCCTATATAAGAAAAAGACCCCAAAATCGGGACTGTCCCTATAAAATCGGGATATCTGGTCACCCTAGCTCACCCCCAGGGTGCAGCGGGACCCACACGTGAAATGGAGCTCATTTCTAGTTCAGGCCCATCTTTTTAGGCAGGGTTACCATACGTCCATATTTTCCCAGACGGCGATTTAAGAACCAAAAAGCCTGACCTGTCTGGGAAAATACGGACGTATGGTAACCCTGTTGGTACAAAAAATACATACTGGGACACATCCCTTAAATTAGAACTTTTTATAGGGAACCAGTTGTTAAGATTTTGGCAGCTCATCAATGGCTGGGAGTGTGTGAAGTATAAATGCAAGTTGGTTAAGTTTCATTTACTACCGTAAATTCATTTGTTAATTGACTTATTGACATGCCCCCTGCTGATTTAAATTGGTTATAACATTTTTTTAATCTCAGTTTTGTTATATCATGTTTTTTTAATTTGTTGGAGTTAACACATCTTTACTTGTATATTGGGTGTATATTGTTTATAAATTGTACCTTTGAGTTGGACCCATTGCTCAGATTAGCTCAGGTTTATTCCTGGAAGTTCCCAAGGCATGCCAGCTGGAGGCAGCACCAAGATTAATTTCCTTTACAAGTAAAAGGACTGCAGCAGAGGGGTGGATTGAGGATTTCCACCTATCCAACATCACCACTGGGATACTCAGGATCTCCTTTAGTATTGTCAAGGTTCCTCCCCCACTCTGAACTCTAGGGTACAGATGTGGGGACCTGCATGAAAAACCTCCTAAACTTATCTTTACCAGCTTAGGTCAAAACTTCCCCAAGGTACAAAATATTCCACCCTTTGTCCTTGGATTGGCCGCTACCACCACCAAACTAATACTGGTTACTGGGGAAGAGCTGTTTGGACACGTCTTTCCCCCCAAAATACTTCCCAAAACCTTGCACCCCACTTCCTGGACAAGGTTTGGTAAAAAGCCTCACCAATTTGCCTAGGTGACTACAGACCCAGACCCTTGGATCTTAAGAACAATGAACAATCCTCCCAACACTTGCACCCCCCCTTTCCTGGGAAATGTTGGATAAAAAGCCTCACCAATTTGCATAGGTGACCACAGACCCAAACCCTTGGATCTGAGAACAATGAAAAAGCATTCAGTTTTCTTACAAGAAGACTTTTAACAAAAATAGTAGTAAATAGAAATAAAGAAATCCCCCCTGTAAAATCAGGATGCTAGATACCTTACAGGGTAATTAGATTCAAAAACATAGAGAATCCCTCTAGGCAAAACCTTAAGTTACAAAAAAGATACACAGACAGAAATAGTTATTCTATTCAGCACAGTTCTTTTCTCAGCCATTTAAAGAAATCATAATCTAACACGTACCTAGCTAGATTACTTACTAAAAGTTTTAAGACTCCATTCCTGGTCTATCCCCGACAAAGACAGACTATAGACAGACACACAGACCCTTTGTTTCTCTCCCTCCTCCCAGCTTTTGAAAGTATCTTGTCTCCTCATTGGTCATTTTGGTCAGGTGCCAGCGAGGTTACCTTTAGCTTCTTAACCCTTTACAGGTGAGAGGAGCTTTCCCCTGGCCAGGAGGGATTTCAAAGGGGTTTACCCTTCCCTTTATATTTATGACAAGTATCAAGAACATCAGGCACCCAGCTATGCTGGTGAGTGTTGCCTGTTCTCAAGTAACCCGGGAGGAAAGGGCGGGGTGTGTGAGGGTGCAATTGTATATTTAATATAATTTTTTGTTTATTTTATTTTTCCTCCTACTCAATAATGCCTGAATAATTTCTGCTCAAACTTTCTAACAAGGTCACCTTTAGGCAGAAACCAAATCTTGAATATTTCAGCCTGAAACAGGTAATTTCAGAATGTTATGAATGACTGAAAACAGGGGGCTAGAATAGAAACAGTTATGCAACTTTTACTACACAATTACTCTGTGTTTCATATTTTTAAAGGGGGAGACAAGAATGGGAGGATCGGAAGGGGGATAGTGCAAAATTGTCTAGATGACTTGGGGTAACACACTGTGTAATAAGGGCCAAGTGACGCTTGAAATAAATGGATCTATATAAATTATATTTTTTCATCTTCGATTTGTCAGTATTAGTTTTTCTAGTTAACAATGGGTGTTTTATATAATGTCTTTCAAAGAAAATTTCCAAATCCCTCCACAAATAGTTAATTACATAGAGATTGCTTCACCTCATTGTAATGCAGCCACCTCATAGGCAACAGACTTTCAAATAGTGCACAGTGGCATTACACTACCATTCAGGACAGAGAATAATATTATATTGGAAGTAGGCAAAACATAATTCTCCCAAATGAAACTACAGGGAGTGTTTTAGGTAGGTGGCATATGATTACCTATTTGGAATGTGTCCAGGACACCCAGGCTAGCTCCCTTAGTCTTGTGAAAAGTATCATGAGATTTCTAATGACCACAAGTAGTCAGGACATTATTTTTCAAATGAAATGTAAAACCAATCTTTTCAACAGCATGGTTGCTCCCAAATGCTGTATTTGGGGCATTACTTCAGTACCGACACAGAAGGAAGAGTGCCAACTACTGAATTGCCAGCACCCACTTCCTCTGTCTCCTACAGTAAGTGTCCCTTGGAAGTTACGTACACAAGTGCTGAGCAGGTCTGAGTATCCATAGCTCTCAGGCATGACAAGATCCCAGCTTGAGGCGGCATAGCTAAACTCCACATATCAATCAAGGCAGAATGGGAAAACAGCCTATTTTTGTTCTTGAAATCTTAGCGTACAAGTAAGTATGTCTCAAAAGTTTTACAAAGTTCTTCCAGTTTGAATGGCAGAAAATATTTAGATGAAATTTACAAGCATATTAGTTGGTAAAAAGTGTACAGTTTTTAAAGCTTTGTTTGTGGGAGAACAAACAGGTAGGAACGGGGACATGGAAAACACACAGAGTGATGTTCATGGAGCATAGCAGGCAAGAAACAGCAAGGTAAAGGTCAGCTGTGGCACAGCATCCGAAGCAGCATAATTCTTAGGACAATAAAGGTTGTATCTTAGAAGGATGAAATCAGCTCTATATTTTTGATCAAATTATTATAACCTTTATAAATATTACTAAGGTACCCTATGAAAATAAACCAAAGCACTATTTGTGGAAATACTGTTAAGGTGCTGCATTTGAACCATTACTGTAGAATAGTGTAGTGTGAACATAGGAGTGTAAGAAAGAGGTTGGGCTCCTCTTCCCCTCCCTTCAGGGGGATCAATACTGTATTATGGCAATGTAGATTTTACCAGATAGGTACAACCATGAGTAGGGGGGAGTCAGAGAGACACTTCATGGGGAGCAGGGGAGGTACATCCCTCCTGAGCTATCTGGTTGTACCATGGGTGTACAGGCTCCACCATCCTTTTGCACACTGCAGTTTCCTCCCTCGGCGGTGGGGCATGACCCTACTTCTCTCCCCACCTGCATTGCAGTGATGACTGTCTGCAGGGTACATGGAATGAGCAGCCCCTGTTCCCCCTGAGAGCAGACACTGTATTCTCAACAGGCCCAGAGTGTGTGTGTGGTGGCTTAGTGGAGGTTCCTTGTACTCTCTGCCCTTGTGCAACTGTTTAAAGCAGCGGTGTCTAATATATTTGCCACTAGCCACATGTGGCTAATAGGTTATTGAATTGAATTAAAGGCTAATGCATGTGGCTTTTTATAATGTGGCTTTTTTATAATGTGGCTAATAAGAAAAATTCAAAGCCACAAGTGTGGCTAGCAGTGTGGCTAGCATCGAATTTCTATTGGCCACCGTTGGTTTAAAGGCTAGTTGCTATCTGCGGAAAGATATTTTTTAAATGTCCCTGCTGCTGAGACAAGAACAGCTGCTATTCCCGACAGCCACATAGCTACAGAGGCTACATCTACGTTCCACACTGCTGGCGGCGTGTGGGGTATTTGTAGCTAGACACCGTGGTGAAAAGTCCACACTTCAGGAGGAAGGCAGTGGGGAAAGGCTCCAGAAGCAGGAAGCTGATGGAGCCTTCTCCCACTGCTGGAGCCTTTCCCTGCGGCGGGGAAAGACTCTGGCAGGGGGGATTCGTGTAGACATGGGAGGCATTGCTTGTGCATATAGAAAGGTGTGTAGGATATGTATCCTCAGGGTTCAGATGTGTCTTTACTTGCCTAAGCACTGTTTATGTTGCGATTTATACCCATGCCAGGGAGGTATGCAGTGTATGTGCTGCACATGCTGCCATGAGGAGTGTGTACAGTAAACCTAGCCAGAGAGAGCAGGAGAAAGAAATGATACATTTATTCCTGTTTATATTATTGTATTGGGAATATTACAAACACAAGTGTACTTGTAAACTGAGGGCCTGATCATGCAGTCCCCTATCCTGCAGAGCTCTGTCTGGAGAGGAGACTCCTTATGTCTTTGTAAGGTAAAAGCTTTAGGGAAAAATAAATCTGGTTTCTGCTTCTGGAACTGAAGCGCTTTCATTTAGCCTCACTTAAAATGTGTAGTGTTTTTGGATCGTTTCTGTTAACAGTCTTTTAGCAGGTCTCAGATGCAACTAATTTTGTTTTCAGTTGTTCCTGACTTAATGCTTCCAGAGTTCCCTGAGATGCTTGGATGAATGGTGCTATCTGAGTGCCAATTATTTTACTGTATATAAAATATTCACTAAACTTCAGAGCACAGTGCAAGTCATGTGATGCTGGTTAAACTTGACTTGATTATGGATCATCACTAGGTTACAATTACGTTCTTTAGGGTGGTACAGGGAAGGAGGTTGTTTGGACTGGGGGTCGTGGGCAGTGTGATGTAATGCTCCAGATTATGGTGATTTTTAAATTGTCACACATGTCACAAAGAATCACATAAATACTATTAACTAAGCAAACCTTATGGCCTTTTTATGTCTTATATAATATACACTATAATATATATATAATGTTCTAGTAACATTCTTGTGATAAATAGCGAGCAGCAAGTATTAAATTTGTCACACACGTTTGATTACTCAATCTGCACTTTGCCCTCAACACAGTGCATTTTGGGGCCCCTTAATGAGAAACAGGGAATGACTGCCCTCAGCATGGTATTTATTGTCTAATCAGGAATTTGTCAAATACGATTTTTTGGTAGTGTGTGTATGGCAGGAAGGAAAGCCAAACTTGGACAACTGCTGTATGTTTTAGAGTAAACCAGTTTAGTTCTTGTGGCCCCTTATAAGGTTATATTATTTGCTATAGAGAGATAGAGAAGTCAGAGTTCTTCTTTGAGTGGTTGCAGACATGTATTCCACTCAGGGGTGCACATGCCCAGTGCACTGAAGTCAGAGAGCTTTGCTCAGCAGTACCCCCTGGAGTGGCACTCATGCCCTCTGGCCCTTATAACCCCTACCATAGCGAAATAAGGGCAGCACTTCCCTGACCCCACTCACTTCCTTCTCACCATCTATGACCTAAAACCATTTTACCTCATGGTTTTTGTGAACTCAGATATCTGTTAGCTTTTGTAAATAGTAGTAGTATCCTTGTTATTTAGTTAGTTAACTTAGTAGTTAGTTACTGTTTGTTAATATTAACTGGTGCAATGCCGTTACCTTTGTGTGGGGTGGCTATTCCAAATAACTCCCACACTTGGTGTTTTTTGTTCTGTTTTAAGAAAGGGGCACATTTAGGAGAAGCGCTCCATTTGTCACTCCTTCAAGAAAAGGAAACAGGTTGCACAGGACCTGCATTTAAGACTACACGTCATGGAACATGGTATGATTTGGGCCCATGGCCTTCTGTGGCCTGGTACCAGCATAGTCTGGATTGATTGTTTCAGCAGCCTTTTGCAGTACCAGTTAGCAGGCTTGCTAAATAGGTGATACATGTCCCATAATGATCAGAGACCTCCTTCCTCGACACTGAGTCTAGTTTCTGTACCAAGGGCCATGTTAGTCCATACCGGCAGGATTGATCTCTCTTCTTGTACTGACCTGGACTCTGGTACTGACTTCAGCCCCATTGTTGATGCCAGCACCAAATGTTAGTGCAGCTTCAAGTCTCCAGCTCGTATCAACACAATCTGCAGTACCACCTGCAAGGTCAATGCAGAACTGGACTTAGGACAGATTGGAATGTGAGTAGCCTCGACAGTTTTGCCCCCTCCATTATGTACAAACTACTTGGGGGAGGGCTCCTCATTATCGAGTCTGGGATCAGCATCCCCTCCATCTCCTCCCAGGATCCAGTCTTGTAAGTCTTTTAGACCTTCTATAGAGGACTGATGATGCTATCAAGATCTATGTGGGGACAACAGGGCTTGGATCAGCACCTAGTGGCCTCTGGTGCCATACTACTTTCCACATTGGGCTCCTGGAATCTGGTTGGGTGTCCCATATTCTCCAAGATTCTGGTCGACTGCTTACTCTTGGCAGAGATCCCTGAGTCCTCTGGCTGTTTCTCCTCCTGTCCTATGAAGGTGGGAGACACAAACTGATATGGCTCCTATTGAATCTACAATGCAGCAACAGGAGCTCACTTGGCTTCAGGAGGAGGTTTTGGCACTATCATCTTTATCATCCTCTTCAGCAGATGATTCTACCATCCTGGACTCATCCTCCCCTGTTCCAGAAGACTTTAAATTTTAACAGGGCCTTTTAGGGAAGAGGGCTGCAGCCCATGGTATTTAAGTGGAGTTTGTCCAAGAGAATGCCAATACATTAGTGGAAATCCTGCAACCTTCAGTCCTGGGGAGAGGAGCTCTCCCTATAAATAGTGTTCTCTTGGAGCTGCAAAGTCCCTATGGCACACACCAGTGTCCTTGCCTCCTGCTCTCAAGTGTACCAACAAATGATACTATGTCTATTTGTAAGGATTTTTTGAGTGTTTCTATTCACACCCAGCTCTAATTTGTATGTGGTGACTGCTGCCAATGAGAGAATGAGACAAGGCAGATATAAGTGGTGTCAGATGACAGAACAAGGAGTAATGGTCTCAAGTTGCAGTGGGGAAGGTCTAGGTTGGGTATTAGGAAACACTATTTCACTAGGAGGGTGGTGAAGCAGTGGAATGGGTTACCTAGGGTGGAGGTGGAATCTCCATTCTTAGCGGTTTTTAAGGCCTGGCTTGACAAAGCCCTGGCTGGGATGATTTAGTTGGAGTTGGTCCTGCTTTGATCAGGGGGTTGGACTAGATGACCTTCTGAGGTCTCTTTCAACCCTAATCGTCTATGCTTCTATGATAAGTCCACACCTAATGATAAAGAAGCCCAGAGATTGGATAAATGGTGAGATAGGTTTTCTTCTTCATCTTTCTTCCAAATGCTAATTGCTAATCAGCAGGTGCTATTGTCTAAGTATGACTTTGTGAATTGGAACACAATGTCCAGAGATACAGATAATTTATCTGTAGATGCCAGGAAAGGGTTTAAGGATTTCCTGGCAGAGGGCCATCTAGTGGCTAAGATGTTGCTGCAGTCAGCACTTGATGTGGCAGCAGCCTCATTTAGGATTATGTTGGACGCTTTATTTAGGATTATGGCCTTAGCTGTAACAATGAGGAGGGCTTCTTGGCTGCAAAGCTCTGGCATTACTCTGGGCATGAAACAGACCATATAAGACTTACCATTTGGAAGATGGTCTTTTTCTGAAAAGAGAGATGAGACATTACATTCTTTTAAGAACTCCAGGGCCATGTTATGATCCTTAGGGGTTTATAACCCAGAAGTTAAAAGGCACCTTGGTGGGACAGCAATTACAACAGCAGTTCTGTCAGTATTCCCAACAGTATTTCTGACAGCCTGCTTTCTTCTGCAAGGCAACAGGTCTTTTCTAAGAGAGGACACAAGTCTCACAAGAGAAGGCCCCCTGATTTCAATGTTAATCCGTGATCTCATCCTTCATCAGCTGCCAACAAGCAGTACATTTGAATCTCCCTTTGAGGGCAATGCACCAGTCATCAACTTTCAGGAGATTTTCCCTATGTTCGGGGACAGGCTGTCCCACTTTCACAGCTCATGGGGCTTAATAATTTCAGACAAGGAGATCCTAAGCACTGAGAGATTGGGCTATGCCATACAATTCCTATCCATTCCCCCTTCTCTCCCCCTTACCCTACCCTATCCCTTTTCAGGGACCCATCTCACAAGTCATGGATTCTTTAGCAGGTCCAGATTCTGCATACTTTGGGAGCTGTAGAGGAGGTTACCCTGCAGCATTGCAGAAAAGGGCTCTACTTATTTTATATCCTCATCCCCAAGATCAAGGGAGGGGTAAGACCTGTTTTCGATCTTTGTGGTCTTAACAAGTTGTGATACAGCATGGCCAGAGGGCAGCAGGAGAGTGTTAGAAGGGAGCCTTATTCCCTGTAGAGGGAAGAAAGTTTGCTATAGATCAATTAAAGCACCTGAAGCCGTACACCTGATAACCCACCCTGCTTCAATCAGACAAGGGAAGGAGTTGAAGCAGAGTGGATTAGTGTTGGAGTAGAGAGCAGTTTGAAGGGAAGCAGAGGAGAGTTTGGAGAAGTGCTGCAGTGGGCTAAGACGACCAAGACCTTAGGTAAAGGGACACCTACTTTGTGCAGAGGGAGGCCAGGAAGCCCCACAAGCCGAAGGGCAGGAGAGGGAAGTAGCCCAGGGGAAGGAACTGCTAGTTCAAGTAGTTTACCGCTATCCCTAGGACCCCTGGGCTGGGGCCTGGAGTAGAGGGTGGGCCCAGGTTCCTTCCTCTCCACTCCCCTCCTCTAGGACACTAGTGGGGCAGTTAATACCCCAGTTCAGGGGCAAGAAACGGTGCCCTGAACCCTCCCCAAGAAGAGAGCGCACGAGACCCATCAATTAGTGCCGGCAATTTGCCAAAAAGTACATAAAATATGAGATTCTTCATTGTCATCCTAGTTACGATTCTTCCCATCTTGAAGCAAAACCACTGGTTTACTGTCCTGTCTCCAAGATGCCTACTTCCATGTGGCGATTTTTCTCAAGTAACAGGAGGTTTCTGAGATTCCTAGTTGCCAGTCAACATTATCAGTACATGATTCTCCCCTTTCACCTGTCACCCCCCCCCCCCCCATGCATCTTTACCAAATACATGATGGTGTGGTAGTAGCTTATCTCAGGAGGAAAGGAATTAAATTCTTCCCATATCTGATTGGTGAGGGGAAAATCTGAAGAACAAGTCCTCAGTCATGTTCATTTCACACTGGACCTCTTTGATAACTAGGGTTGATTCTGAACAAGTCAACACTGATTCCAATTAAAAAATTGAGTTCATTGGGGTCCTATTAGACTCTATGAATTTGAGGGCCTTTCTCCCCCATGAGCAATTCCAGACAATTCAACACCTGTTTGGACCTCCAATCTCAATCATCAACCATGGTCTATGTATGCCTGAAGTTACTAGGCAATATGGCCTCATGTACTTAATAGTCCAGCATGGGAGACTGAGTCTTTGTCATCTTCAGTAATGGTTGAAGTTGGTCGATTGCCCAAGCTGTCAGTCATTGGACAGACTTGTCTGAGTGACTCTAGAGATACTGGACTCTTTAAAATGGTGGGTGGAACAGAGGAATATATGTCAGGGTGTTCCCTTTGCCCATCCTCAGCTGACCAGGACTGTAGTTACCAATGTCTCCACAACAGGTTGGGGAGTGCAGTCTAGGGACATTAAAAGTTCAGGGTGTGTAGTTAGAACAGGAAGCATCTTTTCATGTCAACTGACTGGAGCTTCAAGCCATTTATAATACTTGTTGAGCCTTCTGGGATAATATATGGGGAGCAGCATTTCACATATTTACTGACAATACCTCTGCAATGTATTATGTGAAAAAGTAGGGAGGAGTCCGCTCCAACCAGCTTTGTCAGGATGCAATAAAGTTTTGGAACTTTTGCATCAAGCAGTTCATCATGCCCACAACCACTCTCAAAACCAGATGGTTGATCATCTCAGCAGAACTTTCTCCGAGAATCATGAATGGTTTCTGAAGATCAGTGTGTTGAGGTCACTCTTCAGAGACTGGGGCATCCAGACAGTTGATTTGTTTGCAACAAAGGACAGTAAGAAGTGCAGTTTGCACTTCATAGTGTAGATGGTACATGTTTAGATAAGGAGCTTTTGTGCTCACATCGCTCCCCTACAGCTGTCAGACCTGGACACCATACAAATGGCATATTAAACAGCTAGAGGCCTTGCATATGTGGTCTCTGCACGCCGTTTTGGTGGTCCACTGACAAGACAAAATTACCAACTTGGAGGTTCTCCAAAAGTCAAATGCCATAAGCATCGAGGCCATGCTGATAAAAGCCCAACTATGCTGGGTTGGACACATCATTAGGATGCCTGAACATCGACTCCCCAGAAGAATGTTCAATGGTGAATTGACAAAAGGACACTGGAATCAAGGCTGCCCCATCAAAAACAGCATAGACTTTGATGCAATAAAACCAGATGATCTTGAGAAGGCTGCATTAAATAGATCACATGTTGACACACAACACTCAGAGCTACTAGGACTACCTGTTTGGCCAAGTGGAAGCATTTTTTGGTTTGGTCAGTATCTGAGGGTATTCAACTGATGTTTAGGACATTCTGGATGACGTGTTATATTTGAAATCCTCAGATCTGGCTCTTAGTTCATTGAAATTTACATGGTGGCAATCTTGGTGTTCGATCCCTTGGTCCAAGGGAAGTCAGTTTTCAAAACTCCATGATAGTGAGATTTCAGAAATGTATTGTCTGTTTCCAACTGTGAAGGAAACAGTGTAAATGTGTACGGGCAGCCCTATTTGAGCTGCTAACAATTTACTTGTTGTCTTTCCTTTCGCAAAAGACAGCTGTTCTTGTTGCTAAAACATCCGCAAGAAGAGTCAGCAAAATGCAGGCCCTAATAGCAGGGCCTCCATATACACAATTCTTCAAAGACAAAGTGTCTTGAGGCCACATCCAAAGTTTTTGTCCCAAGTGGTTTCACAGTTTCACCTTAAGCAGGTTATTATCTTACTTGTATTCTTTCCAAAGCCATACTCAAATGTAGATGAACTGTGTCTTCATACATTAGATGCCTGGCAGTGCCTAGTGTTCTATCTGGAAAGGACTAAACCATTTTGTTCATCATCTCAGCTTTTTGTCTCTTACGCAGATTGGATGAAAGGTCAGCCAGTCTCTGCGCAGACAATTTCCAGGTGGATAACTTCCTACATTACTAGGGCTTCTGGATGAGCTCAGACCATGTCCCCACAGAAGCTGTGGGCTCATTTGACGAGGGCCTAAGTGACAAACATCACATTTTTCAGTGATGTTTCAATATTGGACATTTGCAGGGCTGTTACATGGTCTTCTGTAAATACTTTTACCAAATGTTATGCTGTTACTGTGGCAGCTAGGCCAGATGCAAACTTTGGGAAGGCAGTTCTGCAGTCATTGTGTAAGTAAACTTCGAGCCCCACCTCCTATTGTTACTGCTGGTGTCACCTGAGTAAAATACACGTTTGCAACCACTCCAAGAAGAAAAGGCTGTTATTTGCCTGTGCTACAACTCTTGTTCTTTTGAGATATGAGTTCATGTGTGTATTCTACAACCCACACTCTAGCCCCTCAGCATCAGAATCTCCAATCTCAGATTCTGGTGTGAAGGAACTGAGGCAGTGCTGCCCTTGTATAGCTATGGAAGGGGCTCCGAGGGCCAGAAGGGGTACTGCTAAGCTTTAATGTGTTGGGCACACACACACCTGAGTGGAATACATCTGCACCTTCATCTTGAACAACAGATACAGTACAGGTAAATAACTGTCCATGTCTGATTTATTTTTTTTCCCAAGGCATCCCTGTGAGGTAGAAGTCAGGTTGTTTTGAGAAGTACAAACTTAACTCTGCATTTACTGGGTTTCTAACAATTTTTTAATTCTGATGTTCTTGACAAGGAATGTAGTTGTATACAAAATGAAATACATATACAAATAAAAATGTTGTTTGTGATTTATTTAGAAATATTTCTATGGCACACCTTGCCATAGTGTGTCTTTTATCATAATTATTATTAGATATTTATATTATGGTAACACTCAATGGCTTACAGAATGACACTTCTCTACATCTTCTTCACTTTCTAATTCTGTATACGTTAGACTCATCTATGACATTTCAGTTATGTGAATGATCAGGTTTCTATTATGCCCATTAGATCGTATTCACTGCCATTTATGAAAAAGCACCTTTGATTGAAGGGACATACCCATCTTTTGTTACCAAAGTTCACCATCTGTGAGTCCTATTTGATCAGTGGGTGCTTCTGAAACAAAGTCAGTGCAGCAGAACCAGAATAAAGACCACTCTAGCTCATGCACCCTTTGTGTAAAGAAGACAAACACCACTTTGAGTATCTTCTTCTCCCTCATAATATAGGTTTGAAGAACTAAGTGTTCACATACATTAATGTTACTGTCCAACCTCACCCCATGCACTGTTCCAATAATGGCATCTACCACAAGGAACCTCATTCTCTAGAAATAAACTAGAGAGGGAGGCTATGACCGTGACCCTACCTGTAGCAGTTAGAGGAACAAGGGCAGTTAATTGAGAAGTAATTATATTAGTTTTAATAGGCTAGTTTCTACATCAGTGGATGACAACAAGTGGTGCGGGCAAGGGAATTGTTGAGCAAAGTTAAAGCATTTTATTAACAAATTCTTAAGATGAAATTTCCAAATTTTCAAACATTCATTGTTCTGATAGCTACATTGTTCTATTAAGAGTTTCTGAAATGTATCTGTATTTAGCCATACATTAACTGAATTTAAATTTTATCTTGACCTAGGAATATTCTGGTTGGATGTGTCATAAAATACAAGTTGCTAAATCTGTGATGCAGCATGTTTGATGTATTGCACTTAATATAATTTTTGATGATAAATTTAAGTACTGTATCAGGTTCACAGAAACACTGCAGATAGTGATAGAGCTGGTTGGAAAATCCCTCTCTTATTCACATCAGTACAAAATTTAGACTGTTAAAAAACTGAAAATATTGGTAACAGAAAAATGATTTTTTTCAGTGCCCCAAACCAAAAATTTGCAGCAAAAAACTGCCAAAAAAAAAAAGTTGGGTTTTGCATGAAAAGTTTGGGGTTTGGGATTTCTAATAAAAAACCTCAATTTTGTGAGGATATTGGACACTCTCCACAAAAAAATTTGTTTAATTGAAAACCCAATTTTCTGTTTTCAAAATGTTTCTTTCAATGGGGATGTTAAGCTTTTAGTCAGCTTTTCACTTGTCACCCGACATTGTAGAGTGGGTAGCTATGAACAATTAAATAAAAATATGTTTTATACAATCTAGCAACTATAACAAAAGGGCTCCTTTTTAATAAAAGAAAACACATAACAGGACAGACACTGATACCTACAGTGAAATGGTCCCTCAGTGAAGTAAATGGCCAAACTTCCATTAACGTCAGTAGGGTCAGGATTTTACAACCTGTGTGTAACCGCACCTGTGTTGTTTGTCAAGTAACATGCACGAATAACTTGTGACTCACATTTGGTGACCCCCTTTGGTATCCCAGAAGAGAAAACATCCAGAAAATTAACTGCTTTGTGTTATAAATTTAACCACAAGGTCATTCTGGTATGTCTCAACACCATGTTAGAGCCAGCTTCCCAGCTCATTGTCGACAGACTTGGGATAGTGGGACATGTGCGAGTGCTCTAAAAACTACTGTATAAGCAGTGCTTTGAAGTTGCAGCTTTGGCTGGAGCTCAGGCTTTGAAGTATACCTCCCTTCCAAGCCTGAGCATCAGCTCAAGCTACACCTTCAAAATGCTGTTTACACAGGTATTTTTAAAGCACTAATGTGAGCCCTGTTAACCCAAGTCTGTCAACCTGGGCTGGAAGGCTTGCTCTAAAATGCTGGCTAGACATACCCTTTAAGGTCCCTTTATTATTGTTAGAGCAATGTAAAGAAGACTTACGGTAACTGAGAATCAGGCCCAAAGTGACAGCTTTTCTCTCTCCATACTTGGACACTGTAATTAAAAAGTGACACTATAAACACATGGTTTCATTTAATTTATTTACGTATTATGTATTTATTAATTACAGGTTCTGTCACTGAGGTAGTTTGACAAAATTATTTGCTTTGTTTCCACCTGTCCTCAGTGAGATGAGCAGGCAACAGTCTTTGAAGGAATTTCAGGGTCTCTTGGCCAGAGTCCTGATTTTCAGTCAAAACCTATTCGTTTTCCAAGAGTCTTTTTATTTTCCATATCCTCTGTGGCACAGCTTAAACCATATCCAAAATCTGTATTAGCATTTTCACCTGCTATTTCCACCATCCTCAGACTAAATTTTATTTTCTGGCTTCCCAAACTATCTTGTAAAAATGGGCCCAAATCAAAAGCCAATTACACCATTTAAAAAATATATTTTTGTTTTTCTTATTTGTTGTTACGGTTAAAGTGTTGATAATGGATGGGTTCTTCATTACTAAAAATTTTTTAATCAAGACTGGATATTTTTCTAAATGATATGCTCTAGTTCAAACAAGAAACATTTTGTGGAAATTCTATGCTTGTGTTACATAGGATGTCAGACTAGATTATTACAGTGGTCCCTTCTGGCCTTAGAACCTATTAATAATATGAACCTAGACCTGAATATTATAATATCTATATTATGGACTGAAGCAGCATCCTGGATTTAAAAACATCCTAAAATGGGGCGTTTGAAACCTAGGTTTAGAACTAAAAGTTGAATCTCAGGATGTGTATTCTAAATGGACCAAGCAGTAGCAGTAACAAGAGACAGATTCCTGCATCATAAACCCTATGTAGGGCTTGTGATTAGTCAGAAATATATATATATATATATATATATATATATATATATATATATATATATATATATATATATATATATATATATATATATGAATTTTTAAAATGCGAAGAAGTTAGTAGAACACCTTTGCCACCATGAGTGAGGCCCCATGGGTCAGATCTTTAGTTGACATAAGTGGTTGTAGTTTCCTTTACATCATTAGAGCTATTGGCTGCTGTAGCCAACCTACTTTATTCCATTTCAAAATCTGACCTTTCAAGTTTATCCTGTCCATAGAGAAATTTCATTATGTATAAATGATGACACATTTTGATTTAGCAAATCTGTTAAGGTATGTGAAGTCACACCACTAAACTCCAGAGGAAAACTCTCATTTGCCAGAACCATCAAGCACTGTAAACTATGGCTGACAGAATATCAGTAGTTTGGACATGCTTGTTTGAAGTTTTGCTTCTTCAGGTTTCTCAAGTTTCAGTCAAGTCCTTAAAAACAGAGATTCTGGCACTGTGAACATTCAGGGCCTCATTTTGCAGAGGGACTCAGATACTAAGGTGATAAGTACCACAGAGATGGCTATAAATAATTAAAACTGCTGAAACCCAGGAACACAACTAAAAAAGGCATTCACTTATTGTGTGCCTAATCAAGACAAGGTTACTATGATTATGGCCACAAATCAATTATTTGCATGCACAAATGCTTAGCTAAATGTCTAATTGGCTATTTGCACACTAATACATTCGTGTCAGATAAAGGTCACACAGTCAAAAATAAAAACTATACAATTTATATATCAATTCAAGAAGCTTAACAGCAAAAATAAATGAAGTGGAATTCCTGCCAGAGAACCTTGACATAACAGGAATTTCTGAAACATAATGGCATGACAAAAATCTATGGAGTACTGGCTTTAAATTGTTGGAAGGCCAGAATAGTTTATAGGAGGAAGGCACAGCGCTGTCCTCCAATTATTCTATAAAATCTAATGAGATAATATTTCAGTGCAGAGAAGACCATATAGCTCTATAGCTAGAAATCCCAACTTAGAAGAATACAAATATACTAGTAGTGTTAAGGCCACTGGATCATGAAAAAGGTATTGAGGACAGCTGGTTGAGGAATTGCCCATCAGTGTTTTTCAGAATGAAAAAAGTCTAAATTTTTTTAAAAACTTTTTGTTCGGCAAAAAGTTTTGATATTTCAACTTTTCAATCCAATTAGGGAAGAAATAGCACATCAAAATACTGATAAATAATAATAGTGGTATTTCCCACACCATGGAAATTCTGTTTTTCAATCAGCTCTAATGTCGAGTGCATAATGTTGAAGGACATAGAAGAGGCAACAGTCTAATAAAATAGTAAAAATGGGACACTTCAGACAACTGTGTAAAAACTCATCCCCTTCAGGGCAAGGTTTAGAGAAACAGCTTTTTTCCCCTTTTAAACTATTTCTTCTTTTACCAGCAAGTTCTACAGTACACAAGAGGGGAAGCTATTTTTAGCTCTATATAACACGAGTTGTTTCAAGAAGTAACTAGTGGCTCAGCGATAAATAGTGACCACAATATAAATAAGTTCAACATCCTAAAGGGAGAAATTGTACCAAACACATCATTGTGACACTAAACTTTTGGTAGGTTTAAAAAAAAATAAGTTAGTTAGACCCTAAAGTCAAAAGTGAGGAAATTAAAAATCTTAGACTCAGCATGAAGGCTGCATGGGCATCCCATAAGAATCACAGAAGGCGTGAATGCACCTAAACAAAACAGAAAATAGGAAGGCAATTAAAAGTCAATATAGCTAGATGGTAAAGTTCAAGAGGCTATTCAAGTCAAACTGGTAGCTTCCAGTAAATAGTAATCCGGCACAAGTGAAACTAATAGAAAGGACCATATGTTATGGCAGGTAAAATGGAAATTAGGAGAGTTAAGAGGTATTGTGAAAGGCAAGTAACCATAGACAAAACAACCAAACAAACACCAAAGCCCAAGAAATTGTTTAAGTGAATTAGAAGCAGGAAACCAGTAAGCGAATGTCTGGAAAGATACTGAAACAATCAATCTGCAAGCACCTAGAGAACAATAGGGTCATGGAAGACACAGCGTGCATTTATCAAGAACAAATCATGCCAAACGCAGGTAATTTCCTCATTTGAGGGGGTTTCTGGCCTAATGGATGGGGGAGAGGGAGCAGTAGACGTTATATCTTGATTTTAGTAAGGCTTTTGACACAGTCCTGCATAACATTTTCATAAGCAAACTAGGGAAATCTGGTTTAGATGAAATTACTGTAAGATAGGCACACAACTTGTTGATAGAGTAGTTATCAATGGTTTGTTGTCAAACTGGGAGGGCATATCTAGAGGGTTTCCACCGAGGTCAGTCCTTGTTCTAGTACTATTCAATATTTTCATTAATGATTTGGATAATGGATGGGAGAGTATGCTTATAAAATTTGTGGATGACCCCAAGCTAGGAGGAGTTGCAAGCACTTTGGAGGACAGAATTATAATTCAAATTGATCGTGCCAAATTGGAGAGGTGAATCTGAATTCAGTAAAATGAATATTCAATAAAGACAAGTGCAAATTACTTCCCATAGGAAGGAAAAATCAAATATACAACTACAAAATGGAGAATAACTGTCTTGGTGATAGTACTGCTGAAAAGGATCTGAAGGTTATAGTGATCATAAATTTAATATTTCAATAATGCAATGTAGGTGTGAAAAGGCTTAATCATTAACAAGAGTGTCATATATAAGACAAGGAAGGTAATTGTCCCACTCTACTTGTCACTGGTAAGTCCTCAGCTGGAGTACCGTGTCCAGTTCTGGGCACCATGTTTTAGGGAAGATGTGGACAAACTGGAGAGAGTCCAGAAGAGAGCAACAAAAATGATAAAAGGTTTAGAAAACAACTGAACATGTTTAGTCTTGAGAAAAGACATCTTGAGGGAGGATCTGATAAGAGTCGTCAAATATGTTAAGGGCTGTTATACAGAGAATGGTGATCAAGTGTTCTCCATGTCCACTGAAGGAAGAACAAGAAGTAATGAGGTTAATTTGCAGTAAGGGAGATTTAGGTTAGATATTAGGAAAAACTTTCTAAACCATATGGGTAGTTAGGTTCTGGAATAGACTTCCCAGGAAGGCTGTGGAATCCCTATCACTGGAGTGTTTTTTTAAAGAACAGGTTGGATAAACGCCTGTCAGGGATGGTTTAGGTTTACTTGGTCCTGGCTCAATGTGGTGGGGGAAGAAAGGGGCTGGACCTGTCATGGTCAGTTCTAGAATAATTTCCCCTTACAATATAATGGCTAAAGGAGATAGACCAATCTGTGGTGTGATGGAAAGTCTTTATTTACCCTCCTTTTAGATGACCTGCATAATTTACTTACATCTTGGTCTTTCATGAGTAATGCTCTCATTCCAAAGTCATGTCAATCATAAACCCTTTGTACCAAACCATGTCATCACTTATGACACACATATACCACATACAACATGTGCTGTTACTTTCTATGTGATAAATTGTGAAGAGGTGATAAATTCCATTCATCTTGCACCTTTGACCACCCCACATGCATTAATCCATCTCCATGGAGACTGTTTTTAACAATCCAGCCGCCCAGGCAATTTAAAACAGCTGCCATTTTTTAAACAACCTGCCAGAAAAGTATTTCTTTCTTTCCTCACAATCATGGCATTTCTGTCTACACTTCCATCCCCAAATTACATTGAACAGCTTCCCAGGACATGTAATGTTCAGTCCTCGACTAATGACCAGTTTTAGTGCCAATATTCCATGATTCATTTGGACCAGAAAAAGATTATACCATTGTAGGCTGGGAATCCTCCTCTTTCAACAGGATAATGCATTTGTTTTTCTAGCCCTGGTAACGTGTGAAATCTTGGACCCTAAAATCAATGCTAATGTTGATATTTTAGGGGCTTTTCAATATTTATATTACAATAGCATCTAGAGGCTCCAACCAAGATTGGGGGTCTCATTGTGCAAGCCCCTGTACAGATACATAAAGAAAGACAATCCCTGTGCAGAAGAACTTCCTGGAAAAATGGTGAGATAGATGAAGAGTAAGAGAATAGAGGCACAGAGAGGTGAAGTGACTTGCCCACGATCATACAGCAGGTCAGTGTCAGGGCTGTGGTTAGAAAACACATCTTCTGACTCTCCACCCAGTGTCTGATGCACTAGATAGCACTGCCAGCCGAGCTAGGCTATTAGCTGTACGGTTGGATTCATGGCAGTAAGGCAATACAGTTTCACATCAGAGGCTTAAAAATTGTATTAATAAAATTCTTAAAACTCTAAAACATGACTACTTTCTTGGTGACATGTAACATAAAATATATGATGATTCGGTGTGATATAAAGGTGTTACTGACACTCCTTTGGATTGACCTGCTTAACTCCCTCATAGAGTCACTAATCATGAATAGTGTGGCCATAGTTAGAATAAAACATTTATGGTTTCATACAACACCATCATGTATTCCATCTCTCTCACCTCAGCTACCTAACACGCTATTTAACTCATCTATCCATACATATAGAACTTGAGTGTTTAAAGGTAATTGTTGCTCTTTTACACTGAGCTTCCACAATACAGGCACCTTAACAATGCTGAAAGAGCAAATCTTGATTAACATCATTACATTGTCTACCAAGGGAAGCAATAAAGGTGTATTGTAGCTGCAGACTGGTCATGGGCATGTGAATGAACAAGTTGGACAGGGAGAAGGTAATGATACAATGACGGGTTAAACAGACCAGCTAAAGAAAAGTAGTGAGTCAGATTCTCCAATATGGGTTGACCCAAACCACTGACATAATCTGGCCATTATGCAAATTTAACTGGCTTACAGAAGATCACCCTTGTTCAAGAGTGACTCTCTGGTGCCACAGAAACAGCACAGGCTCCTTAAGAGCCCCACCTTCCGCTTATTGTTTGGAAGGAAAAAGAGGGCGTGGTCAGGATGCACCTTCATCATGCCCATACTCAGTTGTGGATTTGGGCCTATTGTAGACTGGAATATGTAAAAACAGTTTTCTAACTGGGTTTGAGGAACCCAGCCATATGCAGAGGCTGCAGTGGGGTCAGGATAGTGCAGAGGTGAACTTCAAGACCATCCTTTGAGCAGATTCCCCCGACCTGTGCTTTGTGTGATGAAGCCACACCCCAAGTTCTGGTCCAGTAAATCTAAATGTAACCAGCTTCCAAACACTATTCAATAATAGAGGTTTAGGCACCCTTGTGTACAAATATTTTTTCCTTTTTTTAAGGACAAAAATGTTTGTAAATACAGCTTTTGGTTTCATGCTTATATGGCTTTGTTTTCACCAAGTCATTAAATAAATGATGATTTACTGCACTGCCTTTTAAATCTAGTCACAAACCACAATCACTTACAGGAAATGGAATGTTTACTTGAGTTTATTATACAAGGGTCTGGATATGAGCTGTGGGATTTTTACACCTCATAGCAACGGTATTACAATTTATTTACATCTTCATGTTGGCAGCTGCACAAACTCTTATGAAATAGGACAATCACACCTTAGGGAGCAGTAATTATAGGCAAAGGTATAAATAGCATAAAGAAGTGCAAGCGTTTGGCACTTAAGTCGAAGAGAATAGAAACTATTTTGGCAAATCTTCAAAAACATACTCTCCTGTTCATTATGAGGGCATGAACTAATTAAACTTAACTTGTCAGAAAAGGCTGGGTGAATAAATTCATGCCGATTCTGGCACAGACATACTCCAAACCCATGAAGAGCAAAGTTGTTTTAGTGATGTCATAATTTGGAAGTTCTAAGCATGATATCACTTTTGACAGAATTAATGCAGAATTAATACCATATGTATAAGCATTAATGGGTATTGAATTGAACACCCAGTGATAAGTCTATGTCGGTTTCCAAAGTAACAGTCTGGGTTTTTTCTTTCATGGCACTTACATTAATCTGGTATCAGAAGGCAAAATTAAAATACATTTCAACACTTTTACAAAAAAGAGTTTTACATCTCTGCCTCCATTTCTAAATCTGTTTGGATAAGAAAAGCAATTAAATTTCAGTGCTACATTTTTAGTAGTGACAAAATTGGTGTTGTAAGGGAAGAATTTGAATGGAATTGTAAATATACAATAAACTGTTGCCATTTGATAGCTGGAAAGAGAATTTTACTGAGGGCCATGTTCTCCATTTTTAAAATTTGTCTTTTAAGCAATGAATCCGAGGTTAAAAAAAAAACTCTTTGCATTTATCAGTATACTAGCTCCTAGTTACAGATGGCACACATGTGCTACCCCTTTCCTAGTGTTTTGGCTTCCTCCCACGTCTGTCTCTTCCTAGTTCTGCCAGATTAAATTCCATTACTTTTGTCCTCTACAGGCTTCTGCTGTCCTTAGGGTCTTCATCCATAACTTATTTTCCCCTTCAGTATGTGACTAAATATCTGTATGTGAAATTCATAGTTCACAATTTAGTCTTTAGGGGTAAGGGGCAGTTATAGCTATAGCAAAAAGCATAGATCTTGGTCAGTCTCTGATCACTGGAGTATGTGTGTGTGTGTGTCTAGGTGCTTGGGGGTGGTTATGCCCCATATTAGCATGCTGAGTACTTAGACCTAGAATTGTAACTCAGTGATTTATCCTGAGTAAGGGGTGGCATGTAGTTACACTGCCCCGGGAGCAGACCAAGGAACATGTGACTGAATCACAGAGTCATAGAGTTTAAGGCGAGAAGGGACCCTAGTTTAGCCTCCTGAATATCAGAGGCCACCACCACCCAGGACATTCACACAAAACCCAACAACTGAAATTAGCTCAAAATATTACAGCTAACCATACAGCATAGCTCATGGGAGACTAAACTATTTTTTGGCACAGGCACATAGTGATAGGGGAGTCTGAGTTTCTTCCCTGCTCCCTGTTTGCTTTGTGGAGTGGCGGATAAGCTACTTCGGTTCTTTTCATGCAGCAAAGGGAGGATGAGACAGCTGCTCCTACTGTCCACCCTCCTCTGCCACTTCCTCACCCACGTGTTCACTGGGATGAGTACTAGATAAGTAGCCCTTGCTCTTCCCACCACAGCCAGAGACACAGTCTGAACAGGGACAAACAGGTGAGTGAGAGGGGCTTATTCTCACTTACTCCCTTGCATGGCCAAGTAATGGCCGTGGCAATCTAGTCCAAAGTGATCTCTCTTTCTCTGTCTATCTAGATTCCTATGTAGCCCCCATCACTGTATTAACTGAGTGCCAGTATAAATGGTCACAGTAAAATTGGTAATCCCTTTGCAATAGCAGATGTTTATCAGATTTGCAGCTATAGTTCTATTTGTCACTGGTTATGAAATGATTAGAGCAAGTTCTGGATAGATTCTGCATTTGGCTTTAAAGGAAGAATTATTACAAATACCTGGAAAAATATTAAAGGATTTTATTTCCACTTTGTTTTCTTATCCAGATGATTAAAAGGGAAACTTAAGGGAGGGGCTATTTTCAATTTTCCCTGGTATATCTCTCAACTTTGTTTGATTCCATTCTTAGTTCTATAGCTTTAATGCACAGTACAAATAATTATCTTTTAGGCAGATCAGTGTTCATTGCACCTGCACCTGCTTTGGATTCCACCCCTTTGTTTTTATACTACCCCTCTGGGTTTTGTAATAAATTCATAATATGTTCCAGGCTACCTTTTCATCGTATAGACATAAAAACACAGGTCCACATGGGAGGTTTCACAAAATGCATTAAGTATGCAGAAAGTCTTTATTGGTTAAGTAAGAAAAACAAACTATCTTTTACAAGGAAATCAGAGCATCAAAGGAAGAAGGAGGAAGATTTCATTATACAGTAGCTGCACATTTGTTGCATCCCATTGAAGGATATCATCTTATTTTAATTTTAAAGACTTTTTAGGAAAGTAAAGCAGACAAAGACTACGGGGAGGGAGTTTGGATTTTATATTTCAACAAAATGAAACTGATTATTTGTTTCTATAGTCTGTCTGACACTGTGATTTGCATAAGGAATTTAATTTTAAGTATTTCTAAATATGAAGTCTGAAGAGCGAGTCTCAGCTTTAGTTTACATAGTTTATTAATCTAATGTTAATCTCAAATACTGCAAACACACCAACTTTGAGTTATACAGACACATTGATCAAATATCCTGTGCCTTGGGTGAATTTTCTGATAATTGCATAGTATTTTTCACAGGTTGATTTGTATGAAAATCATTTTGAACTATGTGACTAAATCTCCACACAGTCACCCTTAAAATTCTTTACAATCTCTCTCCCTAAAATTAATTGCAGAAAATTTAGTTCTCAGGACTGTTCTCCACCCTTCTTAATAATAACTTTCTTTACTGTTTCAGAGTAGCAGCAGTGTTAGTCTGTATCCGCAAAAAGAAAAGGAGTCCATGTGGCACCTTAGAGACTAACCAATTTATTTGAGCATGTGCTTTTGTAAGCTACAGCTCACTTCATCGGATGCATGCTGTATGCATCTGATGAAGTGAGCTGTAGTTCATGAAAGCTTATGCTCAAATAAATTTGTTAGTTTCTAAGGTGCTACAGGGACTACTTTTCTTTTCTTTACTCTGATTGCTTTTTTTCTTCCTCTCTCTTCTCCTTCTGCTTTTTTCTAAGGAAGCATTTTTGAATCCTTCTTCAGACGGAATAATTGTGGGAAGACTTTTGTCAAGACAATAGGTCTTATGCTTTGCTCTAAATGTGGCAAGATTTGGGCTCATTTTGCTATTTTGTGGAATGGAATTGTTTTGTCTCCAGAGGCTGAGAGAGAAAACTACCCTGAGCTGATGGAAGCTCTATCCTGGGTTCTCTCAATATCCGAGCCCTTTTGTGAAATCCTGGCCTGGAGGATGAACATGTAATTCATGATGGTTGGGTCCATGTCTGACAGGAAAGGGTACAGCCCCCTTACTAGCTGGAGATGTCATAAGTCACATCGGACTATTGCTAGTTTGCGACCAAATTTAGTTCAACTGACTTTAGCCACTTCTCTTCTGAAATAAGAGTGTCCACACAAGGACATGGCTTGAAATAACTTGCTCAGTTTTAGAATCTAATTAAAATGGTGCAAGTCTTTGTATAATGGAAGCTTTTATTCTTGCACTGAGATATAGATATTCCAACTAGCATTGTAATTAACCTGGACCAGTCCACACAAGAGATACACTTCCTGGACACTACAGTGCTAATAAGCGATGGTCACATAAACACCACCCTATACCAGAAACCTACTGACAACTATACTTACCTACATGCCTCCAGCTTTCATCCAGACCACATCACACGATCCATTGTCTACAGCCAAGCTCTACGATACAACCGCGTTTGCTCCAACCCCTCAGGCAGAGACAAACACCTACAAGATCTCTATCAAGCATTCTTAAAACTACAGTACCCATCTGCTGAAATGAAGAAACAGATTGACAGAGCCAGAAGAATACCCAGAAGTCACCTACTCCAGAACAGGCCCAACAAAGAAAGTAACAGAACACCACTAGCCATCACCTTCAGCCCCCAACAAAAACCTCTCCAGCGCCTCATCAAGGATCTACAACCTATCCTGAAGGATGATCCCTCACTCTCACAGATCTTGGGTGACAGGCCAGTCCTCGCTTACAGACAGCCCTCCAACCTGAAATAAATACTCATCCGCAACAACACACCACACAACAAAAACACTAACCCAGGAACCTATCCTTGCAACAAAGCCCATTGCCAACTCTGTCCACATATCTATTCAAGGGACACCATCATAGGACCTAATCACATCAGCCACACCATAAGAGGCTCATTCACCTGCACATCTACCAATGTGGTATATGCCATCATGTGCCAGCAATGCCCCTCTGCCCTGTACATTGGCCAAACCAGACAATCTCTACGCAAAAGAATAAATGGACACAAATCAGATGTCAAGAATTATAACATTCAAAAACCAATCAGAGTACATTTCAACCTCCCTGGTCACTCAATTTCAGACCTAAAAGTCGCAATTCTCCAACAAAAAGCCTCCAAAAACAGACTCCAACAAGAAACTGCAGAATTGGAATTAATTTGCAAACTGGACACCATTAAATTAGGCTTGAATAAAGACTGGGAGTGGATGGGTCATTATACAAAGTAAAAACTATTTCCCCATGCTAATTTTTCCCCTACTGTTAATCACACCTTATCGTCATCTGTTTGAAATGGGCCACCCTGATTATCACTACAAAAGTTTTTTTTTCTCCTGCTGATAATAGCCCACCTTAATTGATTAGTCTTGTTACGGTTGGTATCGCAACACCCATTTTTTCATGTTCTCTGTGTATATATATATATTTTTCTACTGTATTTTCCACTGTATGCATCCGATGAAGTGGGTTTTAGCCCATGAAAGCTTATGCCCAAATAAATTTGTTAGTCTCTAAGGTGCCACAAGTACTCCTTGTTTTTTTTGCTGATACAGACTAACACGGCTACCACTCTGAAACCTATAATTGTACTGTAATTTTCCCCACAGGTTTAGAAAGTATAAGAAAGTCAGAGGTTTTTTCAATCTTATATTTCAAATATAATTTTCATATTTACTTATGTTATAACACAGTATTTTATTTGTGTCTGTGGGCCAAACCTTGAGGTCCATATTCAGTTTTCACTCAGTCTTTAAACAAACTCTTATTGACTGTTTTGTACTCTGCTTTTAGCTCTCTAGGGTTACACTGCCAAAAGAAAAGGAGTACTTGTGGCACCTTAGAGACTAACCAATTTATTTGAGCATAAGCTTTCGTGAGCTACAGCTCACTTCATCGGATGCATTCAGTGGAAAATACAGTGGGGAGATTTATATACACAGAGAACATGAAACAATGGGTGTTACCATACACACTGTAATGAGAGTGATCAGGTAAGGTGAGCTATTACCAGCAGGAGAGCAGGGGGGAAAAACCTTTTGTAGTGATAATCAAGGTGGGCCATTTCCAGCAGTTAACAAGAACCTCTGAGGAACAGTGGCGGGGGATGGGGGGCGCAGGGGAATAAACATGGGGAAATAGTTTTACTTTGTGTAATGACCCATCCACTCCCATCTTTATTCAAGCCTAAGTTAATTGTATCCAGTTTGCAAACTAATTCCAATTCAGCAGTCTCTCATTGGAGTCTGTTTTTGAAGTTTTTTTGTTGAAGAATTGCCACTTTTAGGTCTGTAATCGAGTGACCAAAGAGATTGAAGTGTTCTCCGACTGGTTTTTGAATGTTATAATTCTTGACGTCTGATTTGTGTCCATTTATTCTTCTATGTAGAGACTGTCGAGTTTGGCCAATGTACATGGCAGAGGGGCATTGCTGGCACATGATGGCATATATCACATTGATAGATGTGCAGGTGAACGAGCCTCTGATAGTGTGGCTGATGTGGCTGGTGACTGTCTACTGATATCAACTACTTGACCTGAATAAAGCCGTTATTGCATACAGTGGCATATAGTTTAAAATATCTGTGCTTAAGTAAAGCTGTCCAATTCTAGATTTGAGCACATTGATACTTAGGCATCTAAATATCTGCTTTAGATTCCTAAGTGGTGATGTCAGCCTTTAAATGTGGAATTGAGCACCTTAATTTGGTGCTCATATTTGAAAATCAGATTCTGTCATGTGTTCATACAAAAGCCAAAAAGGAGGTAGCTACCACTGGGTCTTATGCTTCCACTGAAATCCCCTGGAGATTATCCAAAGACTTCTGTCAGAGCAGGATTGGGCCCATGGTAAAGAAGAGAGGACTGGCCTGAATATGTAATAATGCCAATTCTTATAATGAAAATTAGGATTGGGTGCTATCCCTGAGAAACACAAGTAACAGTTTATCCAAGATTTCACTTTCCTGGGGAAATAAAATATTTTTCCTGGCCTGGTGTCATTTTCTCACACACTTTTTACAACGTCTCATGTATTTTAGGAGGTTTTTAAGAGGCCTGTCTTTTTATTGGTCTTTTATTAGTTGGCCAGCCCAACTTGATTGTCATGCACATTGTGTAAAGAGTTGTCACTTTGGATGGGCTATCACTAGCAGGAGAGTGAATTTGTGTGGGGGGGTGGAGGGTGAGAAAACCTGGATTTGTGCTGGAAATGGCCCACCTGATGATCACTTTAGATAAGCTATTACCAGCAGGACAGTGGGGTGGGAGTAGGTATTGTTTCATATTCTCTGTGTATATATAAAGCCTGCTGCAGTTTCCACGATATGCATCTGAGGAAGTGAGCTGTAGCTCACGAAAGCTTATGCTCTAATAAATTGGTTAGTCTCTAAGGTGCCACAAGTACTCCTTTTCTTTTTGCGAATACAGACTAACACGGCTGTTACTCTGAAACCTGTCTTTTTATAGTCTGTTTGATGTGTTTTGTCTTAAATGTGCTCTTTTAATGGGTTTAAGACACGTAGAGAATCTGAGCGGCACCACTAGAAAAAAAGTCTAAATAGACAAATAAATAAAACAAATACACACAGTACATGCTTTTCTTCAATGTCAACCTGTCCACATTAATAAGAGAAACCTGAAGAGACCACACAACCTTCTTCTGACCTGTGAAAGAAAGCTGCCCCTGCGTGCTTGGTCAAGCATCATGCAAAATTTAAAACAGCTAAATGCATCTCTTTATATAATAAATCTAAACTGTATTTCATTTAAAGCTTTCCATTAAAATTCGCATCAGTGTTTGTAGATTTTTATCTGAACCTCCAAACCTTTTGATATGTAGGAATAATTATTATGCACCGTACAAGTAATTAGGCTCTGTCATACTCTCTGTATGCGGAAACCAATACGGAGCCCAGGAAATATTCTGAGTAGCGTTTCGTGGACTTGTCCTCAGATCTTTCTGTCAGCAGAGGATAGGAGGATGGAGAATACCCTCTCAGTTCAGAATCGGGTGGGAGGTGGAAGAGGGTAAGGGAGGAAGAAAATGGATCAGAAGGACAGAAGTCTGTTCAAGAATTGGGAAGTGAGGGAAGGACTGGAAGAAAAGGTCTTTCTTAGCAACTGGAAGGAGCAAGGTCTGCCCATGGCTGGCCAGCCTACTGCAAAAGGACTGATTTTGTGACATTTTCTGCTTTTTGTGTTCTTGGCTGGACACTCATCCATGTGTGTATGATCATGATTTCACCTTGTGGAGCATCTGTTGCTTTGCTCTGAAATCTGTACATTTGGCTACAAACATTTGTGCTGTCTATTCCCCTTCTTCAGTTGGGGTTTTTGTAACTGACTTCCTCAAACTTTTTTGCAGACCCTTGATTGGTCTCTTGGTTTTTAATTATTTCTGAGTGCTATGCCAACTTAATTGCATTCTCTAAGGGTTAAATCTAATTTTGATTGCACCTTTCCTGATAAATCATTAGCAGAATGCCAAGGATGATTCTATCTCTAAGATGCTCACTTTTAGGAGTTCCAAAAATACAGTGTTTCTCTAACTCATACAAGCTTCTAAAGGACAAGGTGGAGAATAAATATAGTTCAGGTGTGGCCCAACACCTAAATGAATACTTTGCCTCAGATTTTAATAAGGCTACTAAGGAACTTGGGTGCAATGACAAGATGGCTAATGGGAACAAGGATATGGAACAAGAAATGACACATCTGAGGTGGAAGCCAAACTCAGAGAATTTAATGAGACCAAATCAGGGGGCTTGGATAATTTCCATCCAATAATATTAAAGAAGCTGGCACATGAAACTGCAAGCTCAATATCAAAGTCATACCCTGGATAATTACAAATATAGTTTAATAGACTGGATAATTACAAATATAGTACATATATTTAAGGAAAGAAAAGAAAGTGATCTGGGAAGCTACAGGCCTGTTAGTTTGACCTCAATTTTATTTAATTTCTTAGAACAAAGTTTGAAAGAGAGAGTAATTAAAGAGATAGAGGTAAACAGTAATTGTGATAAAATAAGACACAGTTTTACAAAAGGTGGATCATGCCAGACAAGCCTGTTCTCTTTCTTTAAGAAGATAACAGATTTTCCATACAAAGAAAATGCAGTAGATCTCATCTACCTGGATTTCAGTAAAGCATTTGATACAGTTCCACACAGGAAATTATTAGTTAAATTGGAGAAGATGGGAATAAATACGAGAATCAAAAGGTGGGTAAATAACTGTTTAAAGGAGAGACTACAGTGGGTCATACTGAAAGAGTGAACTGTCAGGCTGGGAGGGAGGTTACTAGTCAAGTTCCTCAGGGATTGGTCTTGGGACCAATCTTATTTAACATTTTCATTAATGGTCTTGGCACAAAAAGAGGGAGTGTGCTAATAAAATAAACAGATGACACAAAGTTGGGAGGTATTGCCAATCCGGAGGAGGACTGGTGTATAATACAAAAAGACTTGGATAACCTTGAAAACTGGAGTAATAGAAATGGGATGAAGTTTAATAGTGCAAATGCACTTAGAGACTAATCATAAGAGTTTTTGCTATAAGCTGGTGATTTACTAGTTGAAAGCAAAAAAGAAGAAGAAAGACTTGAGTTTATTGGTCGATCACAGGATGATTATGAGCCACCAATGCGATGCAGCCATGAGAAAGGCTAATGCAATTCTGGGATGCATCAGGCAAGGTATTTCCAGTAGAAACAGGGAAGTGTAATGACCATTATACAAGGCACTGGAGAGACCTCATCTGGTATACTGTATGCAATTCTGGTCTCCCATATTTAAGATAAATTCAGAGTGGAATAGGTGCAGAGAATGGCAACTAGGATGACCAGAAGAACAGAGATCCTACCTTACAAAAGGAGCCTTAAGGAGCTTGGCTTGTTTAGTCTAACAAAACAAAGGCTGAGAGGAGATCTGATTGCTTTACATAAATACATCAGAGGGATAAAGCCCAGGAAGAGAGAGGAGCTGTATAAGTTAAGGGCTAATGCTGGCACAAGAACAAATGGATATAAACTGTCCATCAGTAGGTTTGAACTTAGACAAAGATTTATAACCATCAGATCAATGAAGGTCTGGAACAGCCTTCCAAGGGGAGTAGTGGAAGCAAAAAAACCTAACTTGTTTTAAGACTGGGCTTGATAAGTTTATGGAGGGGACGGTATGATGAGGTTGTGTACAATGGCATATGGCCTCTCCACATCGGCTATTAGTAATCATCTCTGATGGCCAGAGATGGGACACTACCTGGGGAAAGGCTCTAAGAGAGACCCTCACATTCTCAGGGTCTATCTGATCACCATATTTGGGGTTGGGAAGGAATTTTTCCCCAGGTCAGTTTGGCAGACACTCTGGGGTATTTTGCCTTCCTCTGCAGCATGGGGCCTGTGTCACTTGTGGATTTGAACTAGAGTAAGTGATGGATTCTTTGGAACTTGGAGTCTTTAAATCAACAAGTGAGCACTTCAGTAACTCAGCGTGAGGTTATGGACCCCCCCGACAGAGAGTGAGTGAGGTTTTGTGGCCTGCAATGTGCAGTGGTCAGATTAGATGTTCCTGATGGTCCCTTCTGGCTTTAAAGTCTATGAGTCTATGTGTAATGAATGGGTAACTGCAGCCAGAAGGGTAGGTAATCAGTGATTAAAACAAGCCCTTTCATGGATAATGTTATGGTTAGGAATAAAATAATCATCAAACTCCTTAAGGACTATCTCAAAGTCATTCCTCTGTGTTTGTTCTTTAGCATGGATTGTGCATCTTTTTTACTCATAGCATAAATGTCATCTGGATGGCACCTTCCTCAATGCCTGATGGTAAGCTGAAAGCATGTGAACCGTTGTCCTTTCACTTCAGCTATTCTGTGGGCCTGTTGAAGTTGAAAGACTCTGGAGGCACAAAGGCGTTTCCTTTGTAGTCAGGAACAATCAATCTGTCACAGGTTTATTTCTTACACCATATCTTATCACTGTATATGGGATCACAGTGTCTTAAGCAGGCATGTCAAGAGCTAGCTGGCCCTTTGAGGCAAGCTGGGCTCACCCTTGTTCATTGGCTTAGTAACTATGCCTCAGCCTCACTGATAAACTGGCAACATCAGGACTAATTCGTGTCTCCAGCTTGGTGTAATGGGGCTTAATTAGAAACAGTGACTGCAGCGGTGGTAGTGAAGCAGGGTGAACACTACTTAAATAGAGCTATGAATTCGGTAGAGGAAGACGGGGGAGGAATGAAGGTAGTTCCGCTCTAGGAAGAGGCTGAAGATATCAGGCTGAGTTATCCACAGAGATCCATGAGATAGGGTCCACAGAGAGTAGGGAGATACCCAGAGGTAAACTGGTGGCGTCCCTGATGAAGGGAAGCAATAGACTGGGATCCTGCTGGGAAAGATGCAAGATAGGGGAAGCTCTGCAGGGACCAGGAAAAGTTGCCAAGAAGCAGAGGACTTGAGAGGGGCAGAAGAACTGTTAGTTTGGGCATTTGATCTGGCCTTTAAGTTGTGCTTTTTTGTTACTATGGTCGGAGAATTAACTGTTATGTCAGTTGGCTGGAGGGCAGATCCACAGAAAATCCAGAGAGGGAATTGTGAGAAGACATTGGCTGAGATTGGTTGTTGTAGATGAGAAAGAGGCCACCAGAGAGGATACAAGAGGTGAAGTCCCCTGCAATATTGCATCCAAGCATGAAAAGGCACCCTAGAGGTGAGGACATGTCCTCATAAGGAGGCATTTAATTAAAGAAAACCACTATGGCTACATACAGAAACAAACAGCCTTCCTCACAGTTCAAGTTCTAGTTTAGTCTTACTTTTTTTGTCAGGGACCACACCCTATCTGGAATTCTCTAAGCACACTGATAAATCTAGTGGCTGAATAAATATCTGGTAAGTAAATATGCCATTACAAATAAGAGCACATAATTTCTGATCCCTTTCCTGGATTCCCATTGAATATCAGATCGACTGTAAGGTCCTAGTCCTGATCTTCAACACTCTCAATAGATTGTGGGGGAGGGATAGCTCAGTGGTTTGAGCATTGGCCTGCTAAACCCAGGGTTGTGAGTTCAATCCTTGAGGGGGGCATTTAGGGATCTGGGGCAAAAATTGGGGATTGGTCCTGCTTTGAGCAGGGGCTTGAACTAGTTGACCTCCTGAGGTTCCTTCCAACCCTGATATTCTATGATTGGACCAGATATTTCTGAAACTGCCTCTCCCTTTGCAACCAAGACTGTCTGTGACTGTCACAGTCCATTGGAGTGAGGAAGCATTGAATGAAAAGGTGGAGATTCATGAGAGCTGGTGGGAAACCTTATTGGAAGCGACTCACTGACAGTTTATCATATTGTGATTCAGACAGGAGGATGGAGCGCTGGGAGGTGAGTGTGGCAGCAGAGATATGTTGTTTATCCGTAATGACCTGGAAATGGCATAAAGAGTCAGTGCTACTTCCAGGTGCAGTGAGATGTACAGCATTAACTCTAAAATTACCTGCCAGGATACCATCCAAAGGATTTAAGAACAGCTTTAACCTTGACCGCCTTCAGGACAAAATGAAAGACCCAAATATTTGCCTTAGTAAATTAACCCTCTATGTATTTCTGTAAGGTGTTTGACTTGGTACCGCACAACATTTTGATTGGAAAAACCTAGAATGATATAAAATTAACATGGCAGACATTAAATGGATTAAAAACTGGCTAACTAGTAGGTCTAAAAAAAGGTAACTGTAAATGGGGAATCATTATTGAATGTGTCTGTTTCCAGTGGGATCCTACAAGGATCGGTTCTTGGCCCTACATTATTTATCATCTGTGTCAGTGACCTGGAAGAAAGCATACAATCCTCATGGATAAAGTTTGAAGAAGACACAAAAATTGGGGGAGTGGTAAAGAGTGAAGAAGACAGGTCACTGATACAGAGCTATCTGGATTGATTGGCAAAAGGGGCACAAACAATCAATATGCATTTTAGTATGGCTAAATGTAAAGGTATACAACTAGGAACAAAGAATATAGGCTATATTTACAGGATGGGGGACTCTATCCCTGGGAAGCAGTTACTCTAAAAAAGATTTGGGAGCTGTGGTGGATAATCAGCTGAACATGAGCTCCCAGCATGACACTGTGGCCAAAAGGGCTAATGAAATCCTGGGATGCATAAGAAGGAGTAAGGAGGTTATTTTACATCTGTATTTGGCATGGTGCAGCTGCTGTTGGAATACTGTGTTCAGTTCTGGTGCCCACAATTCAGGAAGGATGTTGATAAATTGGTGAGGATTCAGAGAAGAGCCATGAGAATGATTAAAGAATTAGAAAACATGCCTTCTAGTGATAGACTCAGGGAGCTCAATCTATTTAGTTTAACAAAAAGAAGATTAAGGAGTGACTTATCATAGTCTATAAGTATATACAGGGGGAATAAATATTTAATAATGGTTCTTTAATCTAGCAGAGATAGGTATACCATGATCCAATGGCTGGAAGTTGAAGCTAGACAAATTAAGACTGGGAATAAGGTATAGTTTTTTTTTTATCAGTGAGAGTAATTAACCATTGCAACACTTTACTAACAGTTGTGGTTGATTCACCATTGCTGACAAGATATAAATTGAATGGACTTTTTTTTTAAAGATATGTTCTAGGAATTATTTTGGGCAAGTTAAATGGTCTGTGTTATACGGGATGTTAGACGAGATCAGCACAATGGTCCCTTGGGACCTTGGAAACTGTGAATTTAGGAGAGCTGGTAAGTCAGTGTAACAGTGGGTGAAGGTAAGTTTTATGTACAATTACCATTACTCTCCTGTTTCCTGCACCTTGGCTTAACTTTTTTCTGAAGTACAGTCACAGTTCTATCTTTTCAGGACTTTTTAGAAAGCATTCCACAGAGTAACATCCTAGATATATTTTGTTTAAAATACTTAATGTAAGTGTTAGTAACAGCTTCCAGTCTGCTTCCAAGAGAGAACACCACACAGTTGCTTAGTACACCAACATTTACTTAATGCACACAGTCTAAACTATAGGTTTCAGAGTAACAGCCATGTTAGTCTGTATTCGCAAAAAGAAAAGAAGTACTTGTGGCACCTTAGAGACTAACCAATTTATTTGAGCATAAGCTTTCGTGAGCTACAGCTCACTTCATCGGGCCCTTCCCCCCTGCGAGGTGAGAGCTAAAGGGTTGGAGAACAAAGAAATCAGGTGACCTCCTGGCCCAGGAAAGGAACAAAGCCCAGGGGAGGAGGGGCTGGAGGGAGTTTCAGTTTGGAGCTGGCTGGGACATGGAGTGAAGGGCAGACATGGTTGTCTGGCTCAGTGCCCCCCCACTGGCTCACTGACCCCCCCCAGCTGAGGGGTCCTGTTCTCTGCACCTACAAGCTCTGTTTTAGACCATGTTCCTGTCGTTTAATAAACCTCTGTTTTACTGGCTGGCTGAGAGTCACATCTGACTGAGAAGTTGGGGTGCAGAACTCTCTGACTTCACCAGGAGCCCCGCCTGAACGGATAGTCTAAACTATATTTGCAATATTTCTTCGATTACTGTAAAATCAAAAGCTATTAGGTAGTAAATCTACCAGTTTCTTTCTATGCAGATTTACAAAGCTGCTACTATTACTACGAACTTCTCTACTTTAGCTCACACATATAAACACATTCACCCCCCCACCCCCGCTTCTTTCAAAGATGATTTATCAGTCTATGGGGTGGCCTAAAATGTAGTGTGCGTCACCTGGATTTCTTCAGAGCTTGAAAAATCTGTCATGTTCTGAATCCTCATCAAAATGCTTATCTGTCAGCAAACAAATGTCTTTCGGTCCTTATAGTGACAGCATCCAGTCCGTTGATTAATAGGGGATGTGCTTTCTTCCTGTGTATCAGAGAGGAAGTCTGTAGTTTGTGACCAAAATGTTACAGGTATTGAGATGCAGCCTGACAGCAAACACCACTCAGAGTCTTCCACTGAGTCCATAGAGCTCTCATGACTCCTATGCTTATAACCTCCCTGCTCTTGAACTGTGATTGGCTCAGCTCTCTGGCTGTGATACATGCAAAGCTGTCTGCCTGTAATATTGGCTTGTATATTCAACTTCAAAAACATATTTGGATAGTCTGGACTGGATCCTAGATGCAGACATAAAAAATGCAAGAACCATATCCCTATTTTGGACAGACCATTTCTGGTGAAAATAAGAGCTACCCATATGGCATGGTAAAATGCAACTACCACCATGACCTGCCCTCAAACTCCTGGAGTCTACCAAATTCTGAAATAATACTTACAGAAAACTGTATTTTCCTCTAGATTGGACTACTGCCGAGAGCAGAAACTCAACTTAATGCAGAATGTGGCAGGTTGTTTAAGTGGAGTATTTTGCTGTGACATTACTTCTCAATAATCTGCCCTGTCTGACTGTTGGTTTATGGATAGAGTTTAAAATGTTGGTTTTGACTTAGAGTATATAGCCTTAAATGGCCTGGGAATAGTCTACCTGAGAGACGACAGTGTACCACAAATCTTCCAATGTATACGTGCATAGTCCTCAGTTACTTTTCTGTTATGCTTTCTTTATACTTAGATATTTGAAAATGTATTGTTATGATTATTTATTTCACTTAGTCCTTGGCTTGTTTTCCTTCTCCCTCTGTTTCTTTTATACCCATCTTATACTCATCCCTTTCTTTTCTCTCATCTGTGTCTTCACCACTGCTCTAGGATTTTTTCTGTTGAAACCCTTGAAATGTGGGCGTCTTTACTTTGGTTTAAATTAGACCCTGAAGGTTATCTTGGCAGCGTTTCGTGGTTTCAAAGGGTAGGGTTTTCTGTTTTGTTTAAGAATGTATAACAAGCATCTTTTCTTTTAACAACTTCAAGCATGCAGTTAAAAAAATAGAGATGACTAATAACTATTTAGCAAGTAATGATGGCTTAGCAATATTTACCCCTCCGATTTAGTCTCTCTGGCTTCATGACTTAGGATGTTTTCCTGAATTAAATTTGTCTCAGTTCTATAGCCAGCAGCTGTCCACAGAAGAAACAAAATATCCTGAATCCTTTAGAAATAATGATTTCATATTTCTAATAGGCTCCTTTAACTGTATCATCAAAAAAGGTCTCTCATGCCCTCTAGCATACAGTGTGTCATAGTAAGAGACTTGTGGCAAACAGAGAAATTAATACAAAATAAACTAAAACCTTTATCTTACTTAATAGATTTTCACTTAACTTCAGTTCTATTTATGTTTTGGGTGATCAGTGCAGAAGGTGGGAAATGGATCTTAGTTCATAGGAGTGAATGGAAGTTTGGTGGTAGATTTAAGTGGCAGCCAGATTGGGCCTATTTCAGGGATACCAATAACAAAGAGACAGTTTGCTAATTTGGCATCTATAATTCACTAACCATCTTTTTATTTATGAATGTTTTAGCTTATCTTGTCACCATCTGTTCTAAATGGTTTAAATGCCCATTTAAATAGCTTTTCTCTAACAAGCAAGCTACCCTTATATATACGCCCCTCATGACACCAATGGAATTATAGTGTTTATGAATTTGACCTAATACACGGTATTTTCTGCTATACAAAAAAAACGCACAACTAATTTTCATATGTGCTCTCTTGAGAGTTAATAGTTGATTAAGCCACTATTGATTTAAAATAGTATTTTGACTTGTACTAAGAACTGTAATTTAAACTTCACGCTCACTAAAATTATGACAAAACTGATTGCCATCAAAACATAGCATAAATTTGACATCCTATGTATTCTGAACTGCAAGTCCTCAAATAGAGTGGACCAAAACAAAACACATGCCATTTAAAATAAATACAGGTGTCAGATTAGATTTTTGAAAAACAGATTTCTTTTTTAAAGGCTTGAGAAACTGTGGCCTTGTCGAAAGTCCGACTTCAATAGAGGCTTTAGGTCAGGATGCTGGTGAGTAAAGCTCTAATGGCTTACTTAGTTGGACTGAGCCACACAGTTTCAGCTCAGCAATTTGGAAACTTAACCTTAATAAGAAGATGTTCATTTAAAATTTAAAAATTACATAGCATAGTTTAAATATATATATTTCAGTTTTATGGATTGAAACTATATTTACACTACAGAAGCTAAAAAAAGTGTGTATCAAAATGCTTGCCTTCCTAGTACATTAGGAATATGAATTATGGTTTTGAGAGTTCTGAGTTTTTACTGACTTATTTTGCAAAGGTTATTCAGTAAACAATCCATTCTACTTTATCGCTCGACAAGGTCACAAACAAACAAAAACAATTTGTAGTCTTGTGCAAAGCTGTAACTAGTTTTCTTAATTGAATCAGGTGCTTAGTTTTTAGCAGCATTAGAAGAAACTTAAAAGTTCAAAATTATAGCTGCAAAACATTCTAGACACTTTGTAACAGAAGTATCCAATATGGATGATGTAGAGCATGACCATGCAGCTTTGATTTTGGTTTAAACTAATAAAACATGAATTTCCTGATTTTTCTAGTCCCACTGTACCCAATAATATGGAAACTGTTTCAAGTTCTGAACCTTATGAATGTAGTAAAATTCAGTGGTAAAACCTTATAAATTTATTTTTAAGGAAAAATTAACTATTTTTTCCAAAAAATTATTACTTTTAATCTGTGAATAGATTTTTTTGTGTGCCTAAATTAAAAGTACACCACATTTTTGAGCAAACTCCTGGTTGTGAATAGAGGTGCTTGAGAGTAGGGGAAAATTATTCACAAACATTTAATACATTCTGCATAGATTTCTGTTTTCACTCAGTTTGCATCTCTTTCTATTCATTTTTTTAAATATATTTGTGAAAATGAAGTTTTGTTTCTGTGAATGTTCACAAAGTGAATTTTGGGTCTAGCGCCAAAATTTGTTTAATTGCAAAACACAATTTTTATGTTAGGCCAATGGACTTATGTATGTAGTCAGACACTAATAGTCACAGGGGAAGATTTACCAAGTGTGGAACAGGAATTGCCAAGCTGGATCAAAACAATGGTCCATCTAGTGTAGTATCCTGTCTCTGATAGTGACCGGTACTAGCTGCTTGAGAGGAAGGTACAAAGGATTTCCATAGTAAACAGAAATGGAATAACCTGTCCATAGGAAAAATTCTTCCTAACCCATAGAATCATAGAATATTAGGGTGGAAGAGACCTCAGGAGGTCATCTAGTCCAATCTTTAAAAGTTAAAACTTTTTATCAAAAAATCAAAGATTTTTTGTTGCTGAAAACCTCCATAAACTTTTTTTTGTTTTGGGGTTGTTGGTTTTCTGATGTAAAAATAAAAAGATTTTGAGGAAAGCAGATACTTTCTATGGAAATTTTTGTTTAGTCAAAACCCCAATTTCTGTCAAAAAAGACACTTCAATGGATTTTTTTTGACTAGTTATGGTTTATAATGCTGCAAAAACAGGTTGTTTTTTTTAAAATATCCTTATTTAATATTATAACTCTGGATAGTCTTATCTGTACATTGTCATAACCTTTTTTGAATCCTGCTGAGCTATTGTCCTCAGTCAAATTTTGTGGCTATTGTGGGTTGTATGATACAGTATTTTCTTTCATCAATTTTAAATTTGATATCTTTAATTTTCATTGAATTGCCATGTTGTCTTTGTATTATAAAAGAGGATAAATAGAAGTGCCTTCTCTATACCATTCATTATTTTGTATATTTTTATGAAGTCCCCTTGTATTTGTTGCTTTCTAAGTCCCAACCTTTTATTTCTTTCCTCATATGAAAGTGATTCTATGCTATTAATTATTCTGGTTGTCCATCTCTGAACCTTGACTGAAATGTTCCAAAAAATCCAGGGCCAAAGACCTGGCAGAGAGTTTATTCCTAGGATCGGACCATAACCTTCCCAATGCCAAACATGTTCATGTCATTACTACACTGTTGTTGACTATTACTGAAGTCAGTGGTGATAGAAAGTGGAGACCACTAATTTAATCAGTGAAATGTAAAGCCATGAAAATATTTGTGTTTATAGGATGAGAATGGGACACTTAACACACCATTTTAAAAAAAGCCACATTTAAATGACAGAGATAAGTATGTAACTTTAGTGCACCTTTTGCAAGTAGGACTTCATATATACACAAATGCAATAAGTTATTTCAATTTGCATCACCTGATATTGCTAATATGTGTAAAGATACTGGGACAAATTATTAAAAAAATCACTGAAGAAATAATTTGGTTTATCTGCAGCAAGGGGAATTTAGATTTGATATTAGGAAGAACTTTCTAACTATAAAGGTAGTTAAGCTCTGGAATAGCTTCCAAGGGAAGTTGTGGAATCCCCATCTTTGGAAGTTTGGACTTCCAAGAACAGGTTGGACTAACACCTTTCAGGGATGGTCTAGGTCTACTTGGTCTTGCCTCAGCACAGGAGCCTGGACTTGATGACTTCTTGAGGTCTCTTCCTGCCCTACATTTCTATGATTCTGTGGTTACGCACATTGTCCAACAAAAATGGGATTAAGAGCAATAACCAAAGCCTCTCATATCACTAAACCATATTCTGGAAGACCTAACTAATTTAACAGCCTTCAGTGGCAATAGAGCATGTAAACCAGATGTCCTCCACAAAGTATCTCTGACATTTCCTGAACTCTGCAGCCAGTTGGCAACTTTTGGTTGAAATTAAATTTTGATGAGGATGAAGAACAACAATAATTTCTGAATATTTTTTTCTTTTCTGGACAGTTCTACTTAAATGCTATACTGATTCCATCTGGCAACATGCAAGACAGTCATTCATAAGTACAATCAGGGCTGCAGCTATAGGTTTTCCCATAAAGGATTCCTTATGTTGTTTCAACAAACAAATCACTTTTTACATTAAAAATATCTGAAAAAACAGCTTTATCACAGCCCTCAGAATTGATAGCAAAAGGAAATGTATATCTTTTAGGATCCAGTGAAGCTGGACTTCCAAATACTGATAGGAGAAAACAATTTGCACTGAACTATATAAGCCCCATTCCTATGATGGCAGCGATCATCACTCAACCCAGGTCTGTTATTCAGGGATGTGATCTTCATTACAAATACGTCTGGAAAGCATGCACAGCTGACTCATTTATTCTTCCGCTCTGTCCTGGCCAGGCTGTAATCCAAACCAATACAGCAGCAACCCTGGTAGCTGTCTTCCTAGGGCTCTTTCACAGGTAAAACATTTTTCACAATGTCCCTCTTTAAAAAAAATGTTTTGATATAACTAATCCTTTTTAAATTACACCCAACAGCTCAGGGACACTACATAGAGATTCTGACTGCAGCTAATACTGTTTGTAATCCTATGCCATTAGTTTTGTTTTTTAAAACAACACATAGCTGCTAACAGATATAATAAGTGAATATATTAACCAATATCCCACCTACAGACTAAATTAAAATATAAAGTACGCCACAAGTTCTGCCTAATTCACTCTGAGGCTATTGATTGATCTATATTTTCTGTAAAATTAGTGGTTTGATGTTACTATTAATTATTCAATTAAATCTGCATTATGGCCAAGATTTCAAAAAAATTGACGTATAAACCTAAAATGGTCCTTAAATCCTTACTTAGGTGCCCAAAGAAAAGGCTTAATTGTATAGTGTTGAACATAAAGCAGTACCCACTGAAGTGAATGAGAGAATGTAGGTGCTTAGCACTTTTGTAAATCAGGTTACCGGTACTTTTTTAGGCACAAAAATATGAATTTTGTAGTCTCAGATCTATATATTTTATTTGATGTGCTCATTAGTTTTATAGCAACCATTTGTACTGAATATTCAGTATAAAATAACAAAGGAAAATGATTAATCTACACAACTTTTGTGATCTGATATGATTTATATTAGTTCTAGGGGTATTGATACTAATGCTAAGTGACACTTTTAAGTCTGTTGAACTGAGGTTAGGATTATTAAAGTGCACATGTTTCCATTTCCACTGGTCACCATTGGTGGTGCTGAGGTTTATGGGAGATGGGTGTATTAGATCCAGTTGTACCTAAAACAGGAAACAAAGATCTGTCAAATATTTTCAGAATATTACCTTAATCTTATTAAACAGTTGAGTTTGGTCCTTCTTTGTTGACTATTTTCTGACTCGGATTGAAATTCTCATCCATTAGTTAGAAGTAGGGCCCTACCAAATTTATGGTCCATTTTGGTCAATTTTGCAGTCATAGGATTAAAAAAAATGGTAATTTTCATGATTTCTGATATTTAAATAAGAAATTTCATGGTGTTGCAACTGTAGGGGTCATCACCGAAAAGATGGTAGTGGGGGGTGGGGGGAGAAACCCATCTGTATAGTGTAGCGTAAAAGTACACAAAAGCCCAACTTTCATGGGTGAGACCAGATTTCATGGTCCATGACGCATTTTTCACAGATGTGAATTTGGTAGAGTCCTAGTTAGAAGTATTCCACTGAATCACAAAAATTCCCTATGGGGAGAATATATACCACATAAACTATAAACTATTTACATATTTATTGCATAAGCTAAATTCCATGTTGTGCCCCTTTCCTGTTTAAGTACTGTGAATGAAGGGGAAGATGTGGAGAAGGGCAGAGAGTTTAGCAGCATTTAGTTTGCATAGGCTAACTGAAATTAATTTAATGATAAGCTAACCTATACTACCTTCACCTTTTTTCTATTGTCTTCAGTTTTAATTACCAATCTGTTCAAGTTTTTTTGTTTCAAACTCAGTGCCCAATCCTGCAAGGTTTCTGTTCCCTTAAATGTCACTGGAGTCAATGGAATTATTCACTTGAATAAAAACTGACAGACCGGTCACTCAGGCCCCAGTTCAGCAATGTACTTTGGCATGTGAGTAGTCCCATTAATGTCAATGGAACCAATTATATGCTTAGAGTTACACAGGTGCTTAATTATCTTGCTGTCTCAGGGTCAAATACCTAAGAGGAAGGGGAGAAGTGATGACTGTTGTGTCACAGCATGAAAAAGTTGACGAAAATTTTATTCCTTGGTGTCAGGACAGTAATTTTGAGCAAGATATGTTCTGTCATTACTGTTACAATTCCAAAATGTTACTCCTGTTGTGTTCCTCACATAATGTACATAGGAGTCTGTACAGTACCTGAGAGAGAGAGAGAGACCTTCATTTGAGTGTACCCTGCTAATCTCTGCTACATTACACATTGTGACAGAGTCAGGCCAGATAGCTATAGGAGAGTAATAGAAGGCAGATATATTAGCCCCAGGCTAAGTAGGTCCCTTTTCCCTGGGTAAGGTAACAAGGAAAATTCCAGAACAATCAGGAACCTTCTGGAGACAATTAAGACAGGCTGATTAGAACACCTGCAGCCAATCAAGAAGCTGCTAGAATCAATTAAGACAGGCTAATCAGGGCACCTGGTTTTTAAAAAGGAGCTCACTTCAATTTGTGGTGTGCGTGTGAAGAGCTGGGAGCAAGAGGCACTAGGAACTGAGAGTGAGAACGCGGACTGTTGGAGGACTGAGGTGTACAAGCATTATCAGACACCAGGAGGAAGGTCCTATGTTGAGGATAAAGAATATGTTGGGAGGAGGCCATGGGGATGTAGCTCAGGGAGTTGTAGCTGTTGCACAGCTGTTCCAGGAGGCACTCTAGACAGCTGCATTCCACAGGGCCCTGGGCTGGAACCCGGAGTAGAGGATGGGTCCGGGTTCCCCCCAAATCCTCCCAACTCCTGGTCAGACACAGAAGGAGTTGACCTGGACTGTGAATTCAGAAAAACGGCCAAGCTGAGGGCTGCCATGAAGCTCCAAGGTGAGCAAATCCACCAATAAGCACAAGACCCACCAAGGTAGCGCAGGAACTTTGTCACAACATCCATGAAAATAGAAATTCTAGAACTATATTTTCTCACAAAGGGCCACTATTCATTGTTCGTTATAAAGGACAAAAGGCCCAAAGCAGCAAACATATTCCATTACCTTACACTCCCCAAGGTCAACTTACGCCATTTGAATGTTAACACATTTAAAAGCTGCAATAAACAAGAATGTTTTTAGAGCAATAGCTGTGTAAGTATTTTGTCATGGGATAAAAAGATAGCTGTGAAATATGCCCTTTGCTTTAGGTGTGATGGAGAGTCAATAGTATCTCCATAGTTAAAGTAGCAACTTTACATTATAAGATCCTGTTTTAGCCACAATATGCTTTTAGATTGGAAAATTGAAAACTGACATATTAATTCTAAAGGCAAAAATAATGTTTCTGCAAAGTTTGGATAGAATTCATTGAATGGTTGGAGTTACAAGTCATTAAATAATTTCTCTGATGTGAAATGTTGCCTTTTGTTTAGCATTTCTTATAATTATTTATTATCTGTAATGAGATAGCACTTAGGAGCCCCAGTCATGGACCAACACCCCTTTGTCCTAGGTTCTATATAAATACAGTACAAACCTCTAGTTCAAAAACTGTTGCTTGCTACTCCTTTTATATAGCACAACACTGCATGCTGTTGTAACTCATTGTGAATAAGATTTCATAATGGCTTATTACAACATTTATTTTAAATGATTCCTTAAATTTATGTGAGATTTCTTGATAATTCAAGTGTGTGATTAAATGCTCTGTTCACAAGAGTTATGCACTTTTGCAGTCTTAAATAAAACAAAATTTGAATACCACATATTTGGTTTTCCCACCCTTGAGGCTATCTTTGTGTTTCATAAATATTAATGCTAATTTCATTAACAATATTTGCCTACTCTACCACTAACCTAGTTTCAAAGAAATCAAAGAGTGTGCATAAATGCCAATCTCTGCACTGACCAAAAGAAGCTCTAACTCCCAAGTTATCTCTGGGAAGTCACTTCATGTTATTAAGTTCCAAGAGCCTGAACTAAAGTCAATATTTGTAAATACTATCACATTAAATTTTTCAGCTGAAAAAATACACTGATAATATGGGATCCAGTTGGATTGGGATCAGTGTTAGATGAAATTGCCAATTATGTAGAGATATTATGTGAAATAAACTGTTTGACCATAGTTTATGGATGTATACACAAGGCTCAATTCATCTTGAGAGGACTTTATTCTTATCATCCATCAGCTACAGTGAAGTTCTCACTGTAACTCCTCGCTAGATTGGATTTAATATAAACTTCCTGAGCTGAATACCATTATTACTAAAATAACTTGAAAAAATCATTTGCATATTTCTCAGAATGTCACTTTGGCAAGTTGGTAAGGTTTTTAAAGAATACAAACGTGACAATTGTTCCTTCCCTGAATATTTCAGTGGAAATGCTTATTTCAATCATCCCAAATGCTTTTGGGCAAGTCTAATATTGCTCTAACATCATAGAAAAGCAATTACTGGACAATAGCCTAAAACACAGCAGGCTAACTTAAAAACAGAACATTTACCACTAAAACCCTAGTATAAGTTACTTTATATTTATTTAGAGTAGCAGCCGTATTAGTCTGTATTCGCAAAAAGAAAAGGTGTACTTGTGGCACCTTAGAGACTAACAAATTTATTTGAGCATAAGCTTTCGTGAGCTACAGCTCACTTCACTTCCACTGAATGCATCCGATGGTGCCACAAGTACTCCTTTTCTTTTTATATTTACTGTGGTATTTCCCATTTTCAACATATGTTACACCACAAACATGGTGGTAAAGGTAAATATAGTGCTGCAGGAATAATATATTTTAATGGAATTGTAATGTCATAGAAGTGTAGGAGTGGAAGAGACCTCAAGAGGTCATCTAGTCTAGCTCCCTGGACTGAGGCAGGACCAAGTATGTCTAGACCATCCTTCAGAAGTGTTTATGTAATCTGTTTTATAGACCCTCCAATGATAGGGATTCCACAACCTCCCTTGATAATCTATTTCAGTACTTAATTATCCTCGTAATTAGCAAGTTTTTCCTAATGTCTTACCTAAATCTCCCTTGCTGCCAGTTAAGCTAATTACTTCTTGCCCTACAGTCAGTGGGCATGGAGAACAATTAATTCCAGTCATCTTTATAGCAGCCCTTAATATATTTGACTATTATCAGGTCCCCCCTCGGTCTTCTTTTCTCATTCTAAACATGCCCAGTTTTTTTAACCTTTCCTCGTAGGTTGGTTGTTTTCTTTTTTTGAAGCTGTATCATGTTGTTGGCTGTCGTTCAATTTGTGATCCACCATAACCCCCAGATCCTTTTCAACAGTACTAGCACCTAGCTGGTTATTCCCCATTTTGTAGTTGTTTGTTTGATTTTTCCTTCAAGTGAAGTTCTTTGCAATTTTCTTTATTGGCTTTTATCTTCTTCATTTCAGAACAATTCTCTAATTTATCAAGGTCATTTTGAAATATAATCCTGTCCTCCAAAGTGCTTGCAACCCTCCCAGTTGCATGTCATCTGCAAATTTTATAAATATTCTCTTCACTTAATTTTCCAACTCATTAATGAAAATATTGAATAGGACTGGACTCAGGACATACCCCTGCAAGATCCCTCTAGATACTCCCTTCTAGTTTGACAGTGAAGCATTGATATCTACTCCTTGAGTACATTTTATAAGCAGTTGTGCGTCCATCTTATAGTAATTCCATCTGGAGCACATTTCCCTAGTTTGCTTATGAGAATGTCATGTGGGACTGTGTCTGTGCCTTGTATAAAATCAAGATATATCATGTCTACAGTTTCTCTCTTATCAACTAGAGCAGTAACCCCAGCAAAGAAAGAAATTAGGTTTATTTGGGTATGATTTATTCTTGATAAATCCATGTTGGCTAATACCTAGCCTTGAGGTGCTTAAAATTGATCATTTAATTTGTTCTAGTATCTTTCCAGGGATCAACTTTAGGAGAACTGGTCTTTTCTGGGTCCTCTTTATTCACCTTTTCAAAGTAATAGATTGTAAACCCAGATCCAAATATGTATTTGGCTATTAAAATAATTTGTTTACTGTTTTGAAGAAATATACAGCATGCTTTGTGATGGTTGACAATTTAGAATAGATTTTCGAAAGGCCCAACCTCCCTGTTTGCACTTGTCGTTAAAACATGGGCTCAGTTTTGAGCCACAGTTCAAATTCAGCCACAACAAACTAGGCAAAGCTGCAACTACTCTGGTGTGATAAATTCTCCAGTAGCTGGAGTCTATAAATCAAAATTGGGGCCAGGTTCTCAAGGCTGATTATGGATTCTTTGTGCAAGTTACTGGGTGTGACACAGGAATTACTGTGTGGAAGTCCCTGGCCTATGTTATGCAAAAAGTTAGCCTACATGGTCATACTGGTCTCTTCTGGCCTTAAAATTTATGAGCCAGATTCTTTCCTGGTATAAATTGGCATTGCTCTTTTGAAGTCAATGGGTCCTTATTTAATTCTAGGTGTGGGGCATGAGAGTAATAAATGACCCAGTGGTTTAGACACAGGAGTGAAAAAGAGACAGTCTTTAATTTTCACTGAAAAGGCCCAGAGCATCACAAATATTATTTGTTCAAGTCTAAATTTAGGACTTACTGGTTTTCTCTAGCTGCCTATGTATCAGCCTGTCTATCAGTAGAAGAACAAATTGATGTACTGTGCAATAATAATATTTTATAATATTTTGTTGATCAATATAGTTTATCATTCACTTGGCTGGGATTTAGGACTTGATTTTACATTCATTGAAGTCCATGGCAAAGTTCTCACTGACGTCAGTGGTGCAGGATCAGGAATTTAGTGACTTAACATAGGGCTTTGTCTTAAAAACCTTACCCTTGTGAATATTTCATTGAATTAAAGGGACACTTGGCCCAGTAAGAGTTGCAGGATCAGGTCGAAAGTTACCAAGCTGATGTGAATGGAGCTGTCTGACAAACCTATTATGGAAACAGCATTAAAGTATCAAGACTAAAAAATTCAGATTTAAGGATTTAATATCACTATGCCAACATATGATTCTTTCTCTGCTAACATATATATAGAGAGACAACTTTATAATGTCCAGATGAGATGAAGCAATGTCAGTGTAAACATTACCCTCCCCATCAAAAAGAAAATATCAAAAATAATTAGCTAACAAGGCTGAAACATCAGTCAACAACTCCAAAGAAAATATTGAATTAAGCCTGACATAGTCACCTAAACACATCCCACTCATTCCAAGCACTGCACAAATTTTCCTCTATTAAAGAATGTCACCACAACTGGGCAATGTTACTTATAGTACCTCTAAAAGTACCCTACAGCATATATATGCATATAACTTGTACTTAAGCATTGTTGTACTGATCTCAAGGGTCAAAAGAGTTAGAATTATTTATAAATTCTTTTACTGACCTACATTAAAACAGTAATACTTAGGTTTGTGGTTTTATTCTACAGAAGCTTGGTTTACTTGGTTTCTTAGTAAACAACCAAAAGCATTCATTCTAAAGTTGAAAGTTTATTGATCAAACACAAGAAATTAAACAATCAGTTTATATTGAAACTGGAACTGAGTGATTATGCAAAACAAACAATTAAAACCTATTAAAGTATGGTTTCTTTTGGAGGGAAAATGTCTCTTTTGTTGATGCAAACTTTGAGGAAAAGGAAAGGGTGAATTTTACACTGAGTCCTGATGGGTGAAAAGTAATCACTTCTTCTGTTTTTAACAGACAGACAGACACAAGGTGGAGGAGAGACAGGATAGAAAAGGTGGGGGAAATACAGCTTTTGTTGTTTCAGGAACACTGGATGGCTGGTCAATTATGAACGGATACTTTGTCTGGTAAGTCAACCTTGACACCTGTTGTTTGGACCCTTGTTCAAATTCCAGTAAGGGTTGTGATCTTATTGGGTCTTTTCTCCTTAGACAGGGCAGGATTGTGGTAATCTCATCTCGCTGCGCTGATGTAGTACAGTTGATTTCAGCCACTTTGGTGCCCTCCTGATCCTGAGCTGCTCCAGGAGTTGAGGAAACCCTGTATAATTTAGAGACTCTATTGTGTTCCTCTACAGACTGCAGACCTGGCTGGAATCTCCATAGCCCCCCTCTAGACTTCCAACCCTATCTTGTGAGGGATCCTCAAGAAGCAGCTTTGAGGCTTCTTCCACAGTGCCTGTACTAGGAAAACCCTTCCCCAGCTGGAAATCGGGCTTTTAGATCCCCTTTATACCACTGTACATAGCATAAAGGGACTGGACTGAAGGTGAGAATCTCACTCCAGGTATTTAACTGAATTAGTTGGTAAAACAAGTTGAGTCCTTTTGTATACTCTAAATGTAAAATATGTTATTGCCAATTACTGTTAGTGCCCTTCCTAACGATTGTCACTATTTGAAAGTTTTCTAAGGAAATAAAATCATTACCCCACATTAATCTAGATTTCAGCTGCAGAGAGTGTATTTTTGCATTTATATTTGGAAAATCCTGTCACATGTAATTCAGTGCCAATGTTTTTTGTGCTAATGTACTTACATTTTGAATATCTTTTTCATTAATTAATCAAAAATGCTTAGGCAGGGTGGCTGGGTGTCATTTACTTCCCAGAACACCACCACTCCTTTAGATGGCAATTATAGTGTCCAGATGTGAATCTGTGGAAAAATATACTATTTTCCACATCAGACTCTGGCTTCTTGGCAAATTCTACAGGCAGTTGTACCGGCACTTTAGGGGTTGCCAAAAAAAAAGTTGTATTGTATGTATCAGCTATCTACACTTGTCGTTGTTAAATATTTTGAAATCTGACTTCAATAAAGGAAATAAATAAATATCCTGACTTTGCCATAAACTTCAGTGGGGCCAGGAGTTAACCCAATGTCTTTAATCCTGTAATTGAATTCAACTGGATGGATCATGTATCCACATAGAGTCCTGTTACAGGGCGCTGTGTAAGCTCTGTGCCATCCTCACGGATCCAATAGCAGAATCAGGGCCGGTATTGTTTTTTATACAACTATTCAATGCAACAGCTTAAAATCAGGTACAGTGGGTCAAATTTTGCTCTTCGTTACATATATGCAATATCATCAACTTCAAAGTGTAGCCAAGAGCAGAGTTCTACCTAATATCTCTTATTTAAACAGCTGTACTATACACTGTCTAGAGGTCACACTAATTTCCATGAAAGACTGCGTCATTATGTTTAATATCACTTTAAAATCACACATTTAAATAAATTTTTTGACCAGCCCTGCTGATGGGTGTCCCTCAAAAGCATTGGGTTTGGGCTTGATTTGGATAAATGCCAAAGGGCTCAAAGAGACAAGGTGGGTGAGGTAAAATATTTTATATACAAAAAATATAACTAATAAAGGTATTACCTCACCCACCTTGTCTCACTAATATCTTGGGACTGACATGGCTACAACAACACTGCATAAGGACTCAAATGCGGATCCAATTAGCTGAACTATCTGAAACCCTTGACTGTTCAGACTAACATGTTTTATGGAGGACAAATAGATAAAGGTGCAACTACTTTCATTTGAAAAATTCAAACTGGAAAGGAGATAGGCTTTGGTTGGGGATGTGCATACGTGTAGCAGGGGCGCTGAGATCCATTGATCCTGGATACAAAAACAAAAAAATAAAATTGGAAAGGACACAACCAGTTTAATCATATTCCTTCCAGAAGAGCTAAAACTTGGTTTCCCCATAAAGCAAATTAGAGGTTATAGTCTTCAATGTCCCAGCTTCTGTGGCCAAAGAAAGCAGAGTTCTATCCCTTCTTGTTGAGGCCACCAATGAGGTTTGTCCTACCAACAGAGAAAATAAAGTGTGAACAGCAAAAATAATGCAATTGGCAATTTTCAAAGGTGTCTTCTCTCTTCCGCTTTTGGATTCTCCTACAGTACATGTTTCAGGTTCTCTCCTTTAGGCAATCTGACCTAAAAATATTCTAGCCACCATCTGTAAGTATCCTTTGAGATGAAGATTGAGTGGGGGACAGGTTGCTATTATGAGAGTGGAAGACTGGATGCAGTGTCATATTTGTCATGTCATTATTTAAGTTTCATATGGAATTGTCAACCTAAAGAAACTACTTTTTTAAATATTTGAGAAATTGTAGGTTTTTTAGCACATTAACATAGGTGACATTTGGTGACTGACACAGTTGACACTTATAGATGGTCTTTGCTGCTCTGTCAGCTGTAAAATATTTACATATTATTGAATCTGTCAATCATGGGGAGGAGAGGCTGAAGCAATGGACTTCAAGAACTCACATTCACTGGTATCCATGATATCTGCAAATATCATCCCTTCCAGCTGGTGAATAGCTTGGGGTTCATATGAAGAGTGTTATTTCCCACAAAAAAAGTAAAGTAAATTATTTTACAGGTTGTTTTGTCATCTGGATTTTTCCCTCTTTAACAAATAATTATTTTCCAGATTAAGAGCTTCTCAAAATATTTCTGCATAGCTAATGGTTTTATTTTAAATTTTCCTCCCTTATATGCCTACTAAATCATACTCTACATGACATTGTTCCGCCTTGTTGACCAGTGACCCTGACCTGATCTCAAAGAAGGACTCTGTGTAAGAAGTTAATCACGTCATATGCTAAAATGCTTGGAATGAGCTTTAATAAGCTGTAAGAGGCAAGTAGGGAAATATAAAAATTGTATAACAACTATGGTAGGTTTGGCAATAAGCTGAGGAGTAGTAAGAAATAATAGGCTTAATTTTTGTTAGCTGAAGTAGGCCTGAAGGTTTGACCTGAAGTTATGCACTCTCATACTTTGTGACAAAGAATTTAACCACAGAAGAACAAGTGTATTGCATGATTGCATACGTTTAAAATATAGGGATTTGGGATACTTTTGCAGTCAGGCAACCATGGAGCTAAACGCATTGATGTATCAAAACTATTGGGACATTAATTGATGCAAGTGTCAATTAATCGCACTCTGCCGACTAAATGCACTTAGAGCATTTGTGTGGGGATACACACAATCGACTGTATAAAAACGCTTTCTACAAAACCCACTTCTATAAATTCGACCTAATTTTGTAGTTTAGACATAGCCTCAGTTACCTGCCAGCCTGCCTAGGAAGGTGATGGTGCCTGCAGTTCACATGCAGATTTTTCCCTCACACCCCTAAGAGCTACTATCTTCAGTCCCATTACCTGTGTCAGCATGGATTCACCAAGGGAAGGTCATGCCTGACTAATCTAATCGCCTTCTATGATGAGATTACTGGTTCTGTGGATGAAGGGAAAGCAGTGGATGTATTGTATCTTGACTTTAGCAAAGCTTTTGACACGGTCTCCCACAGTATTCTTGTCAGCAAGTTAAGGAAGTATGGGCTGGATGAATGCACTATAAGGTGGGTAGAAAGTTGGCTAGATTGTCGGGCTCAACGGGTAGTGATCAATGGCTCCATGTCTAGTTGGCAGCCGGTGTCAAGTGGAGTGCCCCAGGGGTCGGTCCTGGGGCCGGTTTTGTTCAATATCTTCATAAATGATCTGGAGGATGGTGTGGATTGCACTCTCAGCAAATTTGCGGATGATACTAAACTGGGAGGAGTGGTAGATACGCTGGAGGGCAGGGATAGGATACAGAGGGACCTAGACAAATTGGAGGATTGGGCCAAAAGAAATCTGATGAGGTTCAATAAGGATAAGTGCAGGGTCGTGCACTTAGGACGGAAGAACCCAATGCACAGCTACAGACTAGGGACCGAATGGCTAGGCAGCAGTTCTGCGGAAAAGGACCTAGGGGTGACAGTGGACGAGAAGCTGGATATGAGTCAGCAGTGTGCCCTTGTTGCCAAGAAGGCCAATGGCATTTTGGGATGTATAAGTAGGGGCATAGCGAGCAGATCGAGGGACGTGATCATCCCCTTCTATTCGACATTGGTGAGGCCTCATCTGGAGTACTGTGTCCAGTTTTGGGCCCCACACTACAAGAAGGATGTGGATAAATTGGAAAGAGTCCAGCGAAGGGCAACAAAAATGATTAGGGGTCTGGAACACATGACTTATGAGGAGAGGCTGAGGGAACTGGGATTGTTTAGTCTGCAGAAGAGAAGACTGAGCGGGAATTTGATAGCTGCTTTCAACTACCTAAGAGGTGGTTCCAGAGAGGATGGTTCTAGACTATTCTCAGTGGTGGAAGAGGACAGGACAAGGAGTAATGGTCTCAAGTTGCAGTGGGGGAGGTTTAGGTTGGATATTAGGAAAAACTTTTTCACTAGGAGGGTGGTGAAACACTGGAATGCGTTACCTAGGGAGGTGGTGCAATCTCCTTCCTTAGAAGTTTTTAAGGTCAGGCTTGACAAAGCCCTGGCTGGGATGATTTAATTGGGGATGGGTCCTGCTTTTGAGCAGGGGGTTGGACTAGATGACCTACTGAGGTCCCTTCCAACCCTGATATTCTATGATTCTATGTTGTTGTATCTGGGTGGGTAGTTCCTCAGCTGGTGTGAATGAAGTCAGTAAAACTGCCTGGAAAGTGCAGTTCACTTAGGTTCCACTGAAGTCAACGTAAGATTAGACACATTGGATCAAGTCACTTTTGAAAGTGGTCATGCTGTCTCATGCTCATGCAGCTGTCAGTAGAAATCTCAACATAGGCTAAAAGACAGTAGAAAGAAAACAGATAGCAACTACAGCACTTGCAGCAGCATTGGCAACAGGACTGTGCAAAAGTGTGAAACATTTTCATAATTTTTTGACTATTGCATTTTCATCAATATTGGTCCGTAGACTTCAGTAGGGATGAAAGTAACAAGGTTTGATAGACAGTTAAAAGGAACTCATAGAATTTAGGTGAATAATATTCTTTGTTTCTTGCATTTTGACTAATTCTCTGCTGGTATGGGATGAAGGATCGAACTAGGCCTTTCACCTTTCTAGATCCCAGCTTTTGCCAAAGTATGGAAGATATTGTAAAGCAGCACCTGACACTCAGTCATAAGGATTTGATTGATAGTATCAGCATTAGGGAAAATGCAGAAAGTGCTGCAGTTCTTGGTTTGCTCAGTCAAGTAGATTTTATAGCACTCGTTTATATAATTCCAGCTGTATTTTTCTCTCATATTCTTTCCCTTTTTTTAATCTGTCATTTTTTACTAGGTGATTTTCCCATCTTATTTCTTTTCTTGTATTTGCTGCCTTTCACTACCTTTCTTATTATTTATCTCCTTTACAAGCATTTTTCCTTTTTTGCCTACTTATATTACTGCTCATATTGCTGTTACTTACTATGTGTTTTATACACCATTATTTAACACTGTAGAGCATCATAGGATTAGTTTGTATGAAATATACTATACAAAATTAATTTGTACTGCATTTTCTGTCTTTATTTTTCTTCATGTCTTCTGCCTATTCTTTTTTCCCCCATTAGATTTCATTCCATCTCTTTCTTTGGTTCCTTATTTTATGTTTCCAATTCCATATGTCATTCCCACCACTTTATTTGTTGCTATTGTTAATTTATGGTAATTAAATTGAAACATCTTTCCATTCCTGTCAGTGCTGCTTGTATTTTTTTGCCCTCGGTAGAAAATGAAGTAGTGCAATTGGTTTGTTATTCTGTTTCCAATGCTATCTTATAAGGAGGCTTCCTGCAGCAACCCTGTTTACAGTAGCAAGGAAAACCAATGATGACTCACCACTCAGCGCCCTACTTATCATAACTGCTGAAAGGTGAGCCATTCATTTTCCTGCCAGTGGCCCGTGGACCGTAGATAGCAACTACTCATTCACTCTGCAGTGATTTTTGTCTGGAGTCAGCATGAGCTGTCTGACTGTTAATGGCGTTATATATGTTGTGCCTGGCTGATATTTTCAGAGATTGTGGGTGGGCAAAAATCTATTATAATTACTTTTGGTTTAGTCATTTTCTCTAATCCAGCAACACTGCATGTTGCAGTCCCAGGAAGAGGAGGAAGGATGAAAATGATAGCGCCAGCTCCCTTTCTGTGCAAATGTCTCAATATTCTTCAGGATTTACCACTACCACCCAAAAGCCCTGAATTGAGACTCCAGGTAGAAACGCTCTCTGAGTGGTGGAAGTTCAGATCTGGATCCAAACTTTGTAGTGGAATGAACTAGAACTGCAAATTCAAACCACCTAAAGTTTCAGCTTTCTTCTGAATCTCAATTCCAACCTTTGGGCTTGTGCTAAAATCTCTTTGTTCACGATTGCTGCCAGTGAGGGTGCAGCCGGCTTAGCTGTCCTGATCTCAGGCTTTGAGTATATCCAAGCTCTGCACAGTCAGTCTCACTAAGTAGCAACATCAGATCTAGCCAGAGAGGGCTGCTGTTGCAGCTGCTGCTTTGGGGTGCCATTAGGGGGCAAGTACTAGTAAATGTGCTGTGTGACTACATCATCACACAGCACCTCCCACTTGTACTCCCTGCATGAGGAGCCCATTACTGCCCACCATCCTGAAACAGGTGGATCTGGTAAGGGAAGGATTGGGGGGTGAGGTGCACAGGAGACCAGCGGAGAGAAAGGTGTCAGAGAGTAGTGTGAGCCTCATTTGTCTGTGGGACAAAGAGGCCAGAGGGGAGAAGAGGGGGCCCAGAGAATGAGGGACATGCAGAGAAAAGAAGGTAGGAGGTGGACCCTGATTAATAATGGAAGGGTGAAGAAGAGGAAGGAAAGAGGAAGAAAAGCAGTAAGGGGGTCAGATGGTGGAGCAAGCCTGCTGGAGCAGAGGGAGCAGGAGCAAACCACCAGCCATTTGGAGGTGGAGTGCGAGAGCTAGAATGGGGAAAAGAACTCTATTCCTATTTCTGATAGTTATATCTGCTCCTTCCTTGTCCCAGGCCCGTGAGACCTAATGGTGGCTTTTGTTTCTTTGTAGCTCTTAAACATGTACTGAGCGGAAACCTGGAACAATATACGGTTCATTCTTGGTCCTGCATTTCCGTTGTGATTTTAATATTGAAGCAGAAACCCTGTTCCCTTCTAAAGCCCTTTCTTTACTATGCAAGCAACTTTCAAAAACTACAGTAAGCTAATGTTCCTGAGACCAAAGCAGATTCTTCTCCAAGTGTTAAACTGCATCAGCAAAGAGATTGCCAGTGGGAATGAGCAGGGAACAAGCATATGAAGACAATGAGAACAGAACTACCAGTCACATGCAGCGCTAACTGTCTGAAATCGCACAGCCATTAAAAAATGTATGTGACAAATACATACTCAGAATTAAGGGCTTGAGTCTGTAAGTGCTAGGCACGTGGAGATCTAATTGATGGATCAAAATCTATAGTGCTAAAATTAATTAGTATCAGTCTGTTTTCTCATGTTGGGGTTTTAATGCATCTTTTTATTTACTTATTTCAAATGATACATACATTTTTGGGAATGACCAGATTTTCAAAGAGAGGTTTATCGATTCTAAGGTCAGAAGGGACCACTGTGACCATCTACTCTGAGGTACCTACACTATATATTGAAAAGAAGTAATTTTATGCATAATTTAAAAGTTTGGCAGGATTTTAAAAAAGGATTAGCTGTTTATATGGTGTGACAGGGTCCTGCTGGGTTCCGGGAAGTGGGAGGGCGCAAGCCTGCCCACTCCTAAATAATCCTCCCCCAGTCTATGGGGAGGATCCACTGAGTCCGAGAACTCAAATGATTATGGGGGACAACTAGAAAAAAAACAACGGCAGATCTGAGGGTCAAAACAAGGGAACCGGAAGGGGACACAGAGAAGAGAACCCCAGACAGCGCCCTCTGCTCCTCAAGGGTGTCAAGGGGGCGAGCAGACGCCACCCAGAGGAACTCTGCCTGGATGCATGAATGGAGAGAAGATCAGAAATAGGCCCCACAGTCGCAGAGAACCCCCTCAGCCAACATCCTCTCCCTGGTGTTATAGATGGCCACTTTGGCCATTGCTAGAAGGATGTTGACGAGGAGGTTGCACGGCTTTGTGGGGCCACAAATATGGTATGTGTATAGGAGAAGGTGGGAGTGAAAATGCAGGCAAAAATGTAAAAGGAGATATAGGAGGAGCCAGAACAGGGGCTGCTACCTGGCGCACTATATGTAGACATGCACCAGGGTCTCCCTTATGCCACAAAAGGGGCAGGGATTGCTGGACAGGGGTGAACTGCATGAAGTACACACCCATGCTCATGGCTCCATGAAGGAGATGCCAACCAATATGCCCGGTGGGATGTGGAACCAGGGTGGAATAGAGGCTGGCATACCAGGGTTCCTCACCATCAGTAGGTGGCAATAGGTCCCACCACTTAGCATTGGGGCGGAACACGAGGGTAAGGAAATGGAGAGTATGGAGCACGAGTATGTACAGATGTGCCTTGGTGCGGTTTGAAAGCAAACAGGCTGCAGGTTGTGCAGCTGGCTCGGGGTGTATGGGTGGGTCGGCCAGGGCAGGCTCACAGGGCAGGGGCCCTATGAAAAGATCTGGAGGGCTTGGGGTGTAGGGTGGGTGGTGAGCACCCTCCCGCAGGACCCGCTTGAGATAAACCTGAGAAGTGGGCAATAAGGCTGCCCCCAACTCCTGAAGTATGCGCTGGAGAGTATGAAGGGTGGCGAGCCCCATGCGCTGAGCAAGCATCAGGAGATCCACCCAATCTCCCCAGATGTAGTCCAGGAGGTCTCCGATTCTGGTGACTTCTGCAGGACTAACCTCTGGTCCACTGAGGGGGACTTCACTACCTGTACACAGAGTTGGGGATTGTGTAGCAGGGGCTCCGTGAGGAGATCTGCCCCCTCAGTGGCTGCCACGGACCTGGTTGCCGAAACCAGCTTCCATGTCCGGAGGAGGTCCTGGTAGGAGACCAGCAGCATGGATTGGTCTTGCGGAAAGCCTCTTAGATGGAGATAAAGGAGCTGACAGTCATATTGGAGCCCTCAGAAGTGGCGGAGGAAAGCGTGTGCCAACGTGCTCCACGCACCATAAAGGAGTCTCTGCAGGGCCTGGAGGTGGAAGACATGGACCTGGCTGTGGAGGCAGACCAGGCCTGGTCCCTCTCCTTCCCAGAAAGACTCAGAACTCCTGAAGAGACCAAGTGCAGTCCCGGCCAGAAGGACTCCAGAGCCAACCTCTGGAGCTGGGCCAGGATCCCTGGGGCTGGGCTCAGGGTGTTGAGCCCATGCTGGAGCATGGATAGGACTAGTTGGTTAAGCACCAGTGCCCTCCCCCACAGGGAAAGGCACCGGAGCCATCTCGTGCATCTCTGCAGCTACTCACCCACCCTGACCTCCAAATCCCGCCAGTTTTCCGGTGGAGAAGGATGCATGGCTGAAAGGTAAATGCTGAGATAGAGCAGTGGAACCAGGCTCCACCGACTGACTTGAAGCCTAGGTGGGAGGAAGCTAGGGTGACCAGATGTTCCGATTTTTATAAGGACAGTTCCGATATTTGGGGCTTTTTCTTATCTAGGCTCCTATTACCCCCCACCCCTGTCCCGTTTTTTCACACTTGCTATCTGGTCAGCCTAGAGGGAGCTCACCTGCCAACTATCCCCAACCATCAGGCCAGAGCTCTTGACCCAGTTGACTGGGTCATAGGAGGCCACTGAGTAGGTAGCCTGGCAGGCCTCCACCCACACCAGGTTGCCCGGGTCCTGGAGTATGAGGAGCACATAATTGACTTACGTCAACAGGACCAGCCACAACTCCGGCTCACGAAGCACCAACCCCGTCAACCTCTGACGGAGGAGACAGAGGAACGGCTCGATCGCCAGAGCATACAGCTGGCCCGACAGCGGACATCCCTGATGCACCCCTCACCCAAAACTGACTGGTTTGGTCAGGGTCCAGTTGAGCCTGACCAAACCCTCCACGGAAGCGTACAGCACCTGGAGAAAACACACAAACCGGGGCCCGAAACCAAATGCCCATGGTCCACCCTGTTGAATTCCTTCTCCTGGTCCAGGGACAGGAGCATGAATGACAGACCCTCCCTACACCCGAGCTCCAGGAGATCCCAGACCAAGTACAGATTGTTAAAGATGGTGCAGCCCAGGATGGTGTGGGTCTGGTTGAGGTGGACCACGTCCGCCAGCACGGACCCCAGCCCCAGCGAGATGGTCTTCACTATGACTTTGTAGTCTGTGCTGAGGAGCGAGATGGGATGCCAATTCTGAAGGTCACAGAGGTCCCCTTTCTTGGATAGCAAGGTGAGCACAGCTCACCTGCACAACAGAGGAAGGACCCACTCCCCAAGGACTCAGCCCAGACAGGTGACAAGGTCCAGGCTGAGGACATCCCAGAAGTTGTGGTAGAACTCCACGGTCATCCCCGTCCATGCTAGGAGATTTATTAGTGGGCATGAGACAGAGGGCTTCTGAGAACTCGGCCAGTGTGAGAGGTAGCTCCAGCTGGTCCTGGTCACCTGCACTGACTGTCGGGAATTCTTTCCAGAGCACCCGGCAAGCATCGCTGTCGGTAGGATCCAGGGAGAAGAGGTTGGTGTAGAAGACCCTAGCCCTTCCACTCATCTTCTCCAAATCTGTGAGGGAAGCGCTGTCCTCTGCCAAGAGGCAGGTGATCTGCTTCTCGGTCCCCCTCTTTTTCTCCAGGGCATAGAAGAAGCAGGAGCCACGATCCATCTCCCAAAGGAGACAAATGTGGGATCGAACAAATGCTCCCTGGGCCCTATGATCCTCGAGGGCCCATATCCCACCACCACTGTGCTGAGGGAAAGGTGCCCTTCTGCCCTCTCCAGGCCAGTCAAAACTCCCGGAAGGCTGCCACGAAGCCCACATGCTCCAGCAGGCTATTGTTAAAATGCCAGTAGGCCGGCCCCAGCCCCTCTGAAGTGAGAGAGGCCACCAGGTGGTGGTCTGAGAACAGGGCTGTCCGAATGTTGGAGGAGTGGGCCCACGAGAGATAATGACGAGATAAATAAATGCAATCCAATCAGGAGTGGCATGACCCATCTACCTCCACCGGCACTTACGTGAAAGTGGACTCATCATCTGGGTGGTGGTCGCACCAGACATCCACCAGGGAGTGATGATCCGCAATCTCCTGTTGGACACCAGTGACGCCTGGGCACTGCTCAGTCCCCGAGTGGTCACGTTCTTCGAGAGTGGTGTTAAAGTCCCCATCCAGGACCAGGCACTTGTGAGGGTCCAAGGAGCTGAGAAGGGTGGACGCCTGCTGAAAGAAATGTGCTCTCTTGTAGGTGTAGGATATGGTGCTGGGCAGGGACTGCTGACTCAGTCCCCTGCTATGCCAGCCCCATTTAGGTGAATAAAGTGGAGATGGCTGGAAAAAACCTTCCCTAATTGGGGAATGAGAGCCAGGTGCCAGCCCAATTAGCCCAGGGCTATATAAGAGGCTGGGAAGAAGGAAGCCGGGAAGTGGGGGTGGGACGGAGGAGAGTGAGGGAGTGCAAGCAGGGAGAAAGCCCTTTCCTCCTGGGTTCAGACACAAGGAACCCAGAGCTGTGTACACTGTATGGTGAGAAGGTGGTGGGAACACAGACTGGTAAATAAAAGCACCAGTGGTTTCAGAACCATAGCCTAGCAGAGGCAGGAGCCAGGAGGGCCAGTTGTTCTCGGCTACATATGGATAAAAATGACTAGCCAGAGTTTTAATCATAGGGATTTAAAAAAAAAACCCGAAGAGTTTCTGGTCATAAGTCAACTTTCAGCTAATGGAGATTAGAAAGAAACATTTCTGCATGGCCACTACCTGCCTTTTGCAGGGTTCTTGCACCATTCACTCACAGAATGGAGAGGAAGCATTGGTCTGATCCAGTTTTTATGATCCTATATTCCTAATCTGCAATTTGCTGTTGTTAATTTTGCAGTTGTGTGCCCCACACCATATTTTGCACATGCAATTTAGGTGCAACTTAAAATTTATTCCACTACCTGCCACTTGTGCAAAAGCACTTTGGGAACCTCCAAGCTAAAAGAAGGTATTTTAATGTAAGTTCATATTTTTATTATTGTGTGAAATTAGGAAGCCACACAGTGTCATTATATTTTATACTTTTCTTTGAGTCTACAATTTTTTCTGTATTGTTTCATGCATATATATATATATATATATATATATATATATATATATATATATATGGAATACATAAGCTCTGGCCATATTAAGATCTCCCATTTCCTTTCCTGCCACAAGTGCTTCTTAATAATAGTATGAGCTGAAATATGATTTTTACTGCTGATTCAAATGTAAAGTAAAGTAAACACAAAGTAAAGTAAAGAAAGTAAAAACACACAAATATAGATTTGTTTTTCAATATTACCTATGCCTGTTTTATATTCCAATGAAAGTTTTAGTGGACACGCTGCTGAATGAAAGTGGCACTGTACAGTATGTTTATTCAAATATTTAACTTGTGAAATGTAATAAAATAACAATTTAAACAGGTAAGGATTACTCGAATACAAAAACTATTAGAAACACTCATGTAATTCAAAATAAAATTCTCAGCCATTATCAGATGTCGGAAAACCACATAAGAATCCATACTAAAAGTTTTCAAGTTCCAATAAGTTAGATATAATAGGTCTTTTTTTGTCAAACATAAATATAAATATTATTGATTTTATGAATAAATACATTTTCTTAAATGATTTAGAAAGCTCTGTTTATTCATATACAGACAGTGTTTAGAATATGTAGTAGCCAGTATGTCTGCAGATATATTTATGTTGGACTGTTTAGATTGGCTTCATCTCTGTAATAATTTATAACAGTTTCAATGTAAACCTGCCATTGAGCAGGTCATAAAGGTCCTGCATTTTAACCATCATAATTTCAGATAAACCCACAAAAACTATTTCTTGCAGGAAAGCTCTAGTTAATCCTTGAATATCTTTGGTATGGAATTTGTTTTTTTATTTAGGTGATTTTAAAGACCCAATAAAGCTTGCATTTTAACTATGTTTGATATTCCAGTGCTGGTGATCATTTAAAAAAAATTGTTTTGTTTTACACTTCACTGGGACCTATTAATACACAAATTCTACCCTTTTATTGATTTCAAATGTTGCTCATAAGAGAAAGCTACTGTTCAGTTTTAAATGATTTATTTTACACTTGAAATACTCATATAAATACATTTGGGTTTTTTCCAGAAGAAATGAAGACAGACTGATGCCATTTGTTTTTCAGTTGATAGATGTTCCTGAAAGGTCTGGATTTTGCTAGTGTGAGAGTCCTCCATTTAGGAAAGCTAATTTTAATAGCTAAATGAAAGACCTTTTCCTATGGAAATGAGAGACCCTGAATACCAGTGTGTTGAGTGAGATGCAAGTTTAAGATTTATTTTTTAATCTGTTTTAACCACCAGAAATTAAAATAACAACAACAAAAAACCACCACTTTTTTTGAGGATAAAATGGATTTACTCTAAATTAAAGGAAAACTTGACCTTGCTGGAAGTATCCTGCTTTCCCCCAGTGCAACAATTCAGGCTCCAATAGAAAATTCACCAAGTGCTCTATTAAGTGCTCATGTAATATAGCCAGTGGCATTCAATTGCACGAAGATAATAGCAACTGTGGGATGGCCTCTCCCCTCAGAAAACATGGTGGTGTCAATAATAAATTCTGATTCGAATGAATCTTCAGCCCCCTGGGAAGCAACTTATTTGGGCACCTTCTCCTCAAAGGCTCAAAACTCATGGTGAAATTCTGTCTTCACACACTTCCACTAACCTGCATTGCCATGCCAGCTCAGAGTTACCCCAATAGGCTGAGGTGAGAATAGAAAAAGTATGCAGAACTGCTGGAGGGAGTTAGGGAAATAGTGGGTGGGGGTTTCCTGTTAAAAGGGAAGAGAAAAGACCTAGCATTGTGGCCCATGATGAAGAGGAATGGAGATGCTAATTCCCCAGAACTCTGTCAGGACAAAGCTGCTCATATCTCCCACCTGTGATTCACTGGGGCATGAGCAGCATTTGAAATGGTCCCTGGCTGGTGCAATCCCCATGAGCTAGGGGCCCTGCACCAACAGCTTTGGGCTCATTGTCAGAACCATCCATCAGTAAGAAGGTACATGATTTAGTGGAGCAGTAAGGAGTGCTTCTGCTGAGCATGGTGATGTCCTGATTTCCCCAGATCCAGTCTGCCCTAAAATATGCTTCCAGTGATTCGAGGTCAGAATGAACCTTTTGCTTTATTTCAGACTTTCAGTGGTTGAATTTTAAAAGTTTCTTGTTTCAATAGAGAATACTGGTTCCATTGCAACTCTTCATTTTTAGTATAGATTCATAGATGTATATATTTTAAAGCCAGAAGAGGCCATTATGATAATCTAATCTGAACTCCTGCACAACAAAGGCCATACAGTTTCACCCAGTTGTGTAGGAAATATTTCTTAAAGTTGGGATTTTCAAAGGAGCCAAAGGAATTTAAGTGCCTAAATCCCACTGAGATTCAATTGGAATTAGGCACTTCCCTGCCTTGGCCTCTTTTGAAACTCCCAGCCTACATCAGTAGAGCCTTTCAAAGTAGAGAAGACATTTTGAATGTGACCACTGTATTACATTGTATAATTGCAGCTTTTAATGGTGAACTGGAAAGTAAAAAATAATTTCAGTTCTTGGTTTGGACCATTATTATTATTATATGTACATATTTGAGTTGCCATACTTCCTAGGAGCCCCACTCATGGCCCAGGATCCCATTGTGCTAGGTGTTGTCCAAACACAGAACATGTCTTTGTTACTACTTCAGAGGTTTTATTTTGTTTTGTACATTTGCAATATGAGAATTGTCAACGCCTCTCTTCCTTCCCTTTGCCAGGGGAGACTGGCAAACTCTTCAGACCATTTGAATGGTGATTTTTCATTATGAGACTATAACCTAAGCCATGAGTGAGGGGATATTGAGTGCAAGAGCATTTTGTCCATGAGGGTTAAAAAGAAAGATACAATATGTTCAGACATATCAATGCATTAACGTACAGTGCAAATGGGTCACAATCTCATCCCAGAAAAAGATGACTGTACTCTTGTAGGGCAGCTACAGGTACATTAGCAAGTATACTTTGAAAGGATATTGAAATACCATTTGAATTATTTGTACCACACAGAAATGAGAAAATACATCTATATATGTATCCAGTATTATTTGTTATGGCTTGTTTTCAATAGCACCCAAAATGTGCTAGATACATCTATCTACATACCCTAGTATTGTATTCTAAGGCATCTATCACACTTTGGCACCTAAGTGCCATTCATGGTACAAACCATTATTATTTATTTGCCGTATGCAATCTGGTCAAGCCACAGCGTTCTTATCAATTATGTTCAAGGCATGAAAACCTCCAGGAATTTGAGTCAGTTAGCAGTCCTCAACATTATGTGTCATAGTTGGGGTTGCCAGTTCTGACTGAAGTTATTCCGGGAGAATTTTTTTCCCAACATATGTCATTTTTCTTAAAATATCTTATTAAAATCTCCTGGATTGCTTTCAATAGTCACTGGGAGATCTATGCTGATTCCAGGAGACTCCAGGCCAATCCTGGGGGGTTGGCAATCCTAGTCATAGTTTGACATGGTGGACTGTCTCTAAAATGCCACCGAAATTCCGCTACAGCACAAATTCCGAAACCAGTTCAGAAGGCTCCATTGCCTTTGCAGTACATCAAACCCAGGTTGATGTTGAGTGGGATCCGAGACAAGATAATTATTTGTCACTTTCTCTGCAGACCATGAAACTTGGCATGTGTCCTCTACCATAAATCCGTCACCCAGTAAATGTATCCACAGTGGGCAATGTGTGAGTGCAGACTATGTGGTGGATTGAACAAGTCTTTAATTAATGGTAGATGTGGCATATCACGCAATTTCATCACGAGCTTTGCTATACTTTCCTCTCTATGAACACGGGGGTGGAGCAATACTGCAGAGAACCAGTAATCATGGTAGAGGAGTAGATTCAAGTGTGCCTGAAATAATACACATGGTGGAATTAAGTTGTGTGTGGATCATCTCGGTGTGAGATGAGTGAGCCCATACTGGAGTGCAATACTCTGCTGCTGAGTGACAGAGTGCCAACACTGAACGGCATTACGTTTGGGCATGGGCACCCCATGTCATTCTGGGTGGTTTTCTGAGCAGGTTGTTGCATGTTTTGACCTTAGTTGCTGTGTTTGTAAGATGGTCACAATACGTGACAGTGCTGTCCAAACTGATGTGTAGATAAACTGTATGTGAATCATGCTTTATTGCGCTAACCATTGAGAACTATGTTCAGGTCTCTGCCCCCTTGTGCATGATGTAAGTGGAAGACAATCAATACAATCTTACTTCCACTTGGTATCAGGTGCCACCAGTGACAACAATTGGCCATAGCCACCATATCTGTGTTCAGAACACTCACAAGTGTGTCAAAGGAGTGTGTCTGGGTGCTGAGGCATATGTTGTCTGCATAAACAAACTTGCAAGACCCAGTATAAGGTAGGTCATTCGAATATAAGTTGAACAACACTGGCGATAATACTGAGCCTTATGGGAGTCAAAGGTACAGACCATGATCAGGCCAAAAGGAAATGAAAGACTTTAGAATGACTGGGATGAGCAGCTTTGCTTTCTGCATGACTATGCAATAAAGTGAGCTGTTGCTGCTGATGGTTTTTGTACAGTCAATGGGTTAAATCCTAAAGTTCTTACTAATTTTAATCACCGATCCCTCAGGGAAAATTCCCACTGGGATGAATACTGAAGACCATTGGGCAAATCTAATCGGGGAGTTACAATGATCTACTGACTGAAATATTATTCTTGCCTGAGTAAGAGCTGGTCAGAACTGAGGGCCAGAATGTACATAAGAAGTTGTATTGCAAAGCTGCACCACTCCAGGATACATTCTGATGTGTGGTTGGTCAGTCACTACCACAGCCCTGTGTAGCTGAACTTTCTTCCCCCAATGCTCCTGCTCCATTCTACAGGCCAGTGGAGGTCAGGAGTAGTATTGATTGTTTGAGATTTAGATGTTCACGAGTTACAATTTCTTCCCTGTGTTTTTTTCAGACTTTAGTGGCTTAGACTTTACTGGTGGGCAAAATGTTTCTTCCTCATTTTTCATGTCCTCCTCCTCCTCCTGTATGCTTGTTGGAGGCTGGCAGGTGTTGCATTTATAGCTTGGCTTGCTTGATTGCAGAATGAGAATAGCTAGAAGCTGACAGTGATATCTGAGACTAGGAAGAATCAGAATTGACAATTCTGAAGTCTGTATTGTTGATTATGATTTTCGAGTGTTATCATGTTTACAAACATCTGCGACACTTCGGCCAGCTACTATGGAGGGTTTTCCTATGATTTTTCTGGCTTGCCTCATTTTTACATGCTTTGGTTACCAGAATATTACAGAACAGAAAAAGCCACCCTGCCTTTGCTCTGTAAATATTTAATATAAACTGTGTAGACACATGGCAGGTATAAACCAGACTCTAGCGATCCCCAGCCCTGTGATGGTCTGCCTAATCTAATCTAAGTATTATTACATCTGGTACATGGTGTATCTGTTTGAATTTATGTATGGTCATAGTACGATGAGCCTTGTACTTCACTATTTCCCTAACATGAATAAAATGAACTTCCACACTGGCATATGGTAACAGGTATGCCTGGCAGGAATGCTCTTGCATCCCACTTGCAGTATGTGAGACAATGACGGATATCTTGTTTAATCCTCACACAAGCCCTGGTAGTGAAACTAAATCAGACCCCTTCCCCCCGCTCACACACACACACAAAGAAACAGCCAGAATAACACTTTGCCGGCTTGAGCTTCGCTGACTTGTCCTCCACTGCCTGCAACTGGCTTGTTAAGGAGCTACTGAAACAGGCATTGTGTTCTCTCTCCAGATTTCTCTCTCTCTTTCTTCCTCTGCCAGTCTGTCTCTTTCTTAATTTTTTCCATTTAGCAATGCTGTTGAGACTCTGCCTTCTCTTCAGATATAGGGCCAAATTCTCTCCTGGGGTAAATTCACAGGGCTGCACTGAAGTCAATGGAACTCTTCCAGTTTACACTTAGCAGAGAATCCAGCTTTGAACAATTACACTAGCTCAGCAGCCACTTAAAAGAAAAGAAAACCAAAAGTAGTAGAATCCTGGATCAAAATCCCCTCTGCCTTCAAATTCTAAAACCTGGGAAGCTGCAAGTAACATGCAACTAAAAATGAAGCCTGAGAGTGAAGAGTTGTAAGTGAAAGTGCAATCCAAGCCCCTTGTGTGGGGATCCATTCTCTCAGCACGAAGCAATGGAAATTACACTTGAAAATCACTCATTGATCAATGGGAAAATAAATTTTATCGTTATCAAGAAATAGGGATAAGCAAGCCCTTCAGATAGAAAAGTACCCATTCCGAATTTTTCTGTATCTCTTAAACTGAATTTGGATAATATAATTTCACAAATATAAAAACTGATTTGGTTTTGATTTCATGGGAGAGAGGCAACTAAAGACAGAATTTGGATGGTGCTGCATTGGTATAACTTGGTAGGTTAAAGATACAGGGCCAAATTCTGCACTGATGTACAATCCCAGTAAAGGCAATGGATTAAGGCGGAGAAGTCCATGGGATTGCATCATGTGTAAACCAGCAAAATTTAGGATGGCGCATGTAGTCTTCCCCGTAAATTTCTGGAGGTATGTTGGTTTGTTAACCTGTAATGTTCTTTTAGTATAGGATTTTGAAAATATATTGTATGACAGCTTTGTTTTCCTGATCATCAGCCAAATGCAACTCATCTTATTAATGAATATTGTTCCACTGACTTCAGTGCGTCTGTTTCCATAAATATGGCAAGCAGGCATTGGCTTCCACACTTAATGGTTCTGTAGCAAAGTTAGGCTTTTGTATTCGTGTAACAGGAAATGGTTCTGTGCAAATATTTACAAATGTTAGAAACTATGAATTTCACATTTGCAATTACACTAATGTCTGTCTAGGGTAGAGTGAATCATGTCTTTTCATAACAGAATGATTTAATTTCTAAATATTTGTTATAAAAACTGAACACACTATGTATGGCAGTAAGGAAATAATTTCTTCTCTTCAATTAGAAGAAGTACTCTTGTTGACTTTTGACCTTGATAGTCCTATGAAGAGCCACAGAAATTCCCTTCCCACTTTAAACTATGTCTGTTGTGTAATGTTTAAATAAGGCAGTAATTCAGAGAAATGCTTCCCCTTGTTAAAGTGTCAATGAAGTTCTTATTGTTTAAGCAAACTGTTGGCAGAATGTCTTGTGCTTCCAAAGAAATTTTTCTTTCTGGAATTTATCCTGGTTCCTTTTTTTTCGTACCAAGAACTGTGTTTACCAAAGCGGTATGTGGTTATGTGTGCACGCCAAACCCTACTTGCCTTGTCATCCCACTAAGGGTGATTCATTTCAGTGATGTGACCAAAATTTTGCCCTGTATCTATTTTCCTATGTTGTTGAGGTATGCGTGTGTTTTTAATCTTCAACATCCTTATACTCTTAGTATACCTGGTAAAATTTCCATATACAAAGAACAGAGCATGTACTTTCATTCTAAAGGTACTTTTATTCACAATTCAGGAAAACCAGAAAAAAGGAAAAAGATTCACGAATGAGCACAATGCGATCTGTCCCTTTGATACAGAGTTCAATTAACTGAAAACTAAATGTCTGCATGTCTTTGCAGACAGAGATTTAAATATGCAGTAGACTGAAAACAGAAGTATAACAGTTACATAGTCAAATAACGAAAAAGTCCTTATTTCATCTTAAATTTAAATTAATTTATTCTTTGTTTATAAAACTCTAAGTATGCCATCAATCTTTAAAACTACGTATTTAACTAAAAATCTAATTTTGTTACGTCAACCATAATTCTATCTAAAAAAAAAATGTACTATCTCACACCAACGGAGACCCTCCTCACATAGTCCATCCCCTTAGAAGTAGCCCAAGTAGCTAGAGGTCTTTCTTCTCACCATCAACTTTTCAGGAAACTTTCCCCAAAAAAGTTTGGAAAGTTTGATGAGATTCTCAACCTCAAGAGATATTTGTCTGATCATGGGCCGAAACAGTAGTTCATTTGAAAAATAGTAGTACCTAGCCTTCCTGATGGGAACCAATGATAATTTTCACCAGGGGCTGAATGTCTGTCTGCTGGTCTAATTTTTATTCCACTCTCATCACTGTGTTGCTTGTTTCTTGAGTGTGACTGAAGCACTCTTGTATTTCCTTGCTAGACTTCACGAATCAAAAAATATAAATCCAGAAATCAGGTGAGCTGCTCCAATTGATGTCATAGGGTATGTCCACACTGCAGCTGGGAGTATGTCCAGCTAGACAAACTCGTGCTAGTGGGGCTCAAGATAGCGCCTGAAGAATAGCAGTGTGGATATTGTGGCTCGGACTGTAGCTCGGAATCTCAAGCCCACTCAACCCACTAAGCTTGAGAGCCCAAGCTGCAGCATGAGTTGCAATGGTCTCGCTGCTATTTTTAGTGCACTAGCTTGAGCCTTACTAGCATGAGTCAGCCTATCTGGGCTTGGAGGCTTACTCCCAGCTGCAGTGTAGATTTATCTATAGAGACAAGGAGGTCCAGACTAAGCCTGGAAGGATCATCATCTGCATGCCTGTTGAAATCATGTTACTGAGCATCACCAGGTGGCACTGTTTCAGATACTCTTTTAAATTCTGTTTAACTGACTACACAGGCAATTAAATCTTGGAGAAAAGCTTTTTGTTAGTTATGATACAATTCTTTTTATTAAACAGGCATAACATTAGATTAATAGATTCTGAGACCAAAAGGGAGCATTACGATCGTATAGTCTGACCTCCCATGTAGCACAGGCCATAGAGCTTCCCCAAAATAATTTCTAGAACAGATCTATTTAAAAAAACATCCAAACTTGATTTAAAAATTGTCAGTGATGGAGAATCCACCATGACCCTGGCTAAATTGTTCCAATGGTTAATTACTCTCATAGTTAAAAATGTATGCTTTATTTCCAGTCTAAATTTATCTCGTTTCAATTTCCAGCCATTGCATCATATTAAACCTTTCTTTGCTAGATTGAAGACTATCGTATTAAATATTTGTTCCCAGGTCAATACTTTCAGAATGTAATGGTCACCCCTTAACCATCTCTTTGTTAACATAAATAGATTGAGCTCCTTGAGTCTGTCTGGCATGTTCTTTAATCCTTTAATCATTCTCACGGCTCTTCTCTGAACCACTGTCCAATTTATCAACATCTTTTTAAAATTGTGGGCACCAGAACTGGACACAGTATTCCAGCAGCAGTTTCACTAATGCCAAATAAAGAGGTAAAATAACCTCTCTAATCCTACTCAAGATTCCCCTGTTTATGCATCCCAGGATCACATTTACTTTTTTGGCCACAGCATCACACCAGGAGCTCATGTTCATCTGATTATCTACCACAACCTCCAAATCTTTTCCAGAGTCACTGCTTCCCAGGATAGAGTCCCCTATCCTGTAAGTATGGCTACATTTTTGTTCCCAGGTGTAGACATTTACATTCAGCCATATTAAAATCCATATTGTCTGCATGTGCCTAGTTTACCAGACAATCCAGGTCTCTCTGAATCAGTGACCCATCTTCACTATTTACAACTCCCCCAATTTTTGGGTAATTTGTAAAGTTTAACAGTGATGATTTTTTGGTTTTTTTTTCAGGTGATTGGTAAAAATGCTAAATAATGTAGGGTCAAGAACTGATCTCTGCAGGACCCCTCTGGAAACAGACCCACTTGATGACAATTCCCCATTTACAGTTACTTTTTTGAGACCTTTCAGTTAGCCAGTTTTTAATCCATTTAATGTATGCATGTTAATTTTATATCATTCTAATTTTTTTAATCAAAATGTTAGTGGTACCAAGTGAAACTCCTGGCAGAAGTCTAAGTATATTATGTCAACACTGTTCCTTTTATCAACCAAACTTATAATCACATAAAAAAGATATCAAGTTAGTTTGACAAGATACGTATTCCATAAACTCATGCTGATTTGCATTAATTACATTACCCACCATTGTTCTTTATTAATCAAATTCCATATCAGCCACTCCATTATCTTGCATAGGAGTGATGTCATGCTGACAGGACTATAATTACCTGGGTTTTCCCTTTTTAAAAATTGGCACAACATTTCTTCCAGTCTTCTGGAACTTCTTCAGTGCTCCAAGATTAATGGTCAGGTGAACTCCTCATCCAGCTCTTTTAATACCCTTGGATGAAAGTTATCTAGACCAGCTGATTTTTAAATTTCTAACTTTAGTAAAAAAAAGAAAAGGAGTACTTGTGGCACCTTAGAGACTAACCAATTTATTTGAGCATGAGCTTTCGTGAGCTACAGCTCACTTCATCGGATGCATACCGTGGAAACTGCAGCAGACTTTATATATACACAGAGAATATGAAACAATACCTCCTCCCACCCCACTGTCCTGCTGGTAATAGCTTATCTAAAGTGATCATCAGGTGGGCCATTTCCAGCACAAATCCAGGTTTTCTCACCCTCCACCCCCCCCCACAAATTCACTCTCCTGCTGGTGATAGCCCATCCAAAGTGACAACTCTTTATACAATGTGCATGATAATCAAGTTGGGCTATTTCCTGCACAAATCCAGGTTTTCTCACATCCCCCCCACCCCCATACACACACAAACTCACTCTCCTGCTGGTAATAGCTCATCCAAACTGACCACTCTCCAAGTTTAAATCCAAGTTAAACCAGAACATCTGGGGGGGGGGGTAGGAAAAAACAAGAGGAAACAGGCTACCTTGCATAATGACTTAGCCACTCCCAGTCTCTATTTAAGCCTAAATTAATAGTATCCAATTTGCAAATGAATTCCAATTCAGCAGTTTCTCGCTGGAGTCTGGATTTGAAGTTTTTTTGTTTTAAGATAGCGACCTTCATGTCTGTGATTGCGTGACCAGAGAGATTGAAGTGTTCTCCGACTGGTTTATGAATGTTATAATTCTTGACATCTGATTTGTGTCCATTTATTCTTTTACGTAGAGACTGTCCAGTTTGACCAATGTACATGGCAGAGGGGCATTGCTGGCACATGATGGCATATATCACATTGGTGGATGTGCAGGTGAATGAGCCTCTGATAGTGTGGCTGATGTTATTAGGCCCTGTGATGGTGTCCCCTGAATAGATATGTGGGCACAATTGGCAACGGGCTTTGTTGCAAGGATAAGTTCCTGGGTTAGTGGTTCTGTTGTGTGGTATGTGGTTGTTGGTGAGTATTTGCTTCAGGTTGCGGGGCTGTCTGTAGGTAAGGACTGGCCTGTCTCCCAAGATTTGTGAGAGTGTTGGGTCATCCTTTAGGATAGGTTGTAGATCCTTAATAATGCGTTGGAGGGAATAATGCGTTGGAGCAGAAACTTTAGTAGTTTCTGGTTAACATGATACTAGTGGTAAATTTCCATATATACTGGAATAAGAATGTTATCACCATATGATAAGACTATATCATCTGTTTCTTTCCCAAATATAGAAAAGAAATATTTATTGAACAATTCTGCCTTTTCTGCATTATTATTGTTAATTCTACCATTTCCATCTAGTAATGGACTAATACCATTGTTAGGACTCTTTTTATTTCTAATGTATTTTAAGACACTCTTTATTATTGTCCTTAATTCTGCTGCTTCCCTTATCAATTTTCTATAGTTCCTAACTTCTCATATATATTCATTACTACCAACTTCCCCTTTCTTCCATTAGCTATACTATAGCTGCCTTCACTTCCCCTCTAAATCAGAATGGTTTAACCAGTACAGCCTTCTTCCTTGATTGTGACTTTTGGTGTATCCTTAAATGATTTCCAATTATCATTCAGATTTTTTGAATTAAATTCTTCCTCCTGGCTGATTTGGCTGATAATTGTTTTCAGCTTTGTGAAATTGGCCCAATTTAAGCACGTATATATATATGACTGGTCTGGACTTTATTCTGCTTAGCAAGGAGGTTGAGATAATATCTTTCATTAGACCAACTTGAGTTGGTGAAAGAGACAAGCTTTCAAGATACACAGAACTCTTTTTGGGTCTGCTTGCAAGTTAGTAAAATCTGTTGTCTTTGTCTCAGTCTCCTTCCAACTAATTAATTTTTTAGTTGACCTTCCTCTACGTCATACCCATGCAAATAAAAAAATAGTATGGTGTCAGAAGTCCTCTAAGGACTTAAGCAGCCTAAAAAAGGACAATGAGCCCAATTTATGGAGTCAGTTAGAGTCCTGATACCCTGAATGAACGGGGAGAACATGAACCTTTCTTAGAAATGGAAGAATTTCAGTCATGTGTACATGCTGCTTGAAATTCTTCAGTGGCCCCCTAGAATTGAAAAATGAGGAGGAACTATGATGTTCCCATCCAGATCTGAACTGGAGAGAAAGAGAAATACCTATTTAATACCTAGATAGATATGTCAGCTGGGGAAACAAAAAAACCCAACAACAATACAGAATTGAAGGTGATGAATATATCACTCCAAAAGCTAAGCCTATGCTTGCAAACCGTCCATTTTATAAAAAGTGCAAGATTAAACTAAAACCCACATGTGACGGGGTATACCTAGCCCTTCTAGGCTCAGGCTGGAGGCCCCACAGTCCTACCACACCCTGCCAGGGAAAGAAGCAGCGAAGGTGGGTCCTCCAGGCCTGCCTGGAGAGGCTGCATAGAAACAGCCAATCAGAGCCCAGCAGGCTCAGATAAAAGGAGCCACAGAGCCTGAGCAGCTCAGTTCCTGGCTGGGGGAACAAGAGAAGCAAGGAAGGGTGTTCCTCGCTGGTCACAAGAGTTTGAGAGAGAACCAGAAGATGGGTTCTGGTGATATTTTACACTCAGAAAGGAGGAAGAGGCTCTGAGAACTTCAGCTCTGAGATAAGGGTGAAGAGAAGGGAGCTGTGTGGGTAAATTCCCAGGGAATGGCATCAGAAAACAGGAGGGAGCAGTATACAGCAGCTGTGTATAGAGTCCCTGGGTTGTGACCTGGAGTAGTTGGTAGTCCTGAGTTTCCCCATTTCACAGTACTGGATTGGCCTAAGCTCCAGGAAGGGGACACAACTAGTTTTATAAAGTCTAAGAAAAGGGGCTAGATTTAAAGGATCCAGAGACAGGACTGAAGACAGTGGGGGCAGACAGTTTCATTGAAATATTTGCTACCTTCCAGAAGGGGTTCATTCAATTCTGATTGTGTGACTTAGCCCGAGGGCTGAATCACTGAAGACCCACCTAGTAAGGTCAACAACCTGCAGGACGTGCCTGTGGCAGGAGAGCTTGCGGCATCATACCCAGCAGACAGGAGGTACTCATGAGAGGTGAGTGTCCCCATCACACCATAGAACAGTTTGTGAAAGAGTTAAAATTATTTGAAAAGAAAATCCCAATTATGCTGCAATGTTGTTTGGAGAATTTAGGGGTTGTTGTCAATGTAAATGTACCTAAAACAGTGGGTAAACTCCATGGTGGTGATGGAGAAACTATACACAGAAGAGCTAAATTCACCAGCTCTTGGTAGTTGTTGATCAAACTGGACTAAGAAAGTTCAATGTTGATCATGTTTAATATCTCACAAGGGAAGTACAGATTCATTAAGACCAAGAAGGATTTCAAAAGAAACCTCTGCTAAGCTTTGTGGGGTTGCAACCCTGGTGGATATGAGGATATTTGGAGTTGTGGTGTAGGAACATGCTACCGACTGAGGTGCCATAATCTAGAGATTTAGGGGAAAAGGAGGATCAAGCTAAATCTGGACAAGTGGATCATCAGAACAATTAAATAGTGTTTTCACACCATTCTCTTAGCTTAAGATAGCAAACCTGACCCTGCAAAAATGGTAGCTACCACTGAAATGAGGCAACTAGGGAGTCTTGATGATCTAGACAAGATATTAGGGCTGGAGACTTACCTGGGCAAGCGTATACTACATATGGAGAAGTTTTGGTACTTCTAACAAATATCTATAGAAATACTCAGTGTAATCGGGATGCCGTGCAAGAGTCTACCTTCACTAATGCATTGCCAGTGCAGACACTTTGACATCCTTTAATACTGTATAACGAAAGAGGTAATAGAGGAGGAGGTGGGTGTGTCTAAGCATGGACCTGGAGCAGGTGTAATACAGGGAGGGAAGAAGGTGGTTCCAAATCTGTCAGATCCACACAAATAAGCTATGTACAGATACAAAAAGATATACGCTGTCTTGTTTGGTTTTGAGTGCTTCCATCAATACATATCGGAGAAAAGTTAGTGTGGAGTCTGGCCATAAGACTTTGAAGGCAATCATGAAAATCCACTATAGCAGTTAACACCACAGTTACAAAGGAAAATGTTGCACAAGAAAAAAATGCATTATCATAGTTAATCTCCTTCTCTGGTTTATATTTGTTCCCAGCAGGGCATGACAATATGGCGGAGTCACTTGAGGCAGAAGTTTGCTTAGTCATGTGCAGTTTGGTTGCGTCAGAAATTAACAGAACTAAGAGTTGTGGCAAAGCAAGCTCTCCAGTTATCTGAGTAGGTATAAACTAGCCTTACTGGTTTGCCAAAAGATTTTAAAAATGTCTGCTACAAGTAACAGAAGGACATTCTGAGAGCAGTTAATGATTTCATCTTTGCTGGGGAAAGAGTAGTTCTTCGGTGATTATTAAATAAGGAAGAAAGACCAGAGTCAGTAAAAACAAAACACATTGATTTTACTCTTGTCATGTTAAAAAAATGACTAAGCCACTTTCATTCACAAAAAGAAAAGGAGTACTTGTGGCACTTTAGAGACTAACCAATTTATTTGAGCATAAGCTTTCGTGAGCTACAGCTCACTTCATCTGATGCATACTGTGAAAAATACAGAGGATGTTTGTTTTTATACACACAAATCATGAAAAAATTGGTGTTTATCACTACAAAAGGTTTTCTCTCCCCCCACTCCACTCTCCTGCTGGTAATAGCTTATGTAAAGTGATCACTGTCCTTACAATGTGTATGATAATCAAGGTGGGCCATTTCCAGCACAAATCCAGGTTTTCTCCCCCACGCTCCCCAAAAAAACAAACAAAAAAAAAACCCCACTCTCCTGTTGGTAATAGCTTATCTAAAGAGCTGTAGCTCACGAAAGCTTATGCTCAAATAAATTGGTTAGTCTCTAAGGTGCCACAAGTACTCCTTTTCTTTTTGTGAATACAGACTAACATGGCTGTTACTCTGAAACCTTTCATTCACACTTGATCAAAAATGTATTCTTAATCAAGGACACATTTCAGTTCTTGAGACCTAATATTGTGTGGCATTACGTGTCCTGATAAGGGTTTGTCAGTACTCTCCATCCATGTTAACTAGAGCATCATAAGTCTGACACTGTAATTAGCATGTCAAATTCATTTAATGAGCAGTACTCTTTTGCTAGGATTTTTCCTAACAGAAAGAAAACATTCCTGGACTTTCTTTCTTGTCTGGCACAGACGCCAAAGCAGAAATGTTCTGTTTTTCAACAAATTCTCACTGTTACTTTAAGGGGCAAAAATAAATGTGTTTCTGAAACACTTTACTGCTTTTAAAGTGCTCCTGCATTTTAACTTGCCTCAGTATGACAAAATAAGAGGATATCTTTAAGTTTAGTAAGTCTCCTTTTCCTGTGTACATTAATTTATTTTACAGTCATTTAAAAGTGACTGTGTGGCACTCTATATATTGTTAAAAAAAAGATCACCCCTGGTCATGTCAAAAGTGAGAATAATTGACCCTGACAGAGAGGGAAGTAGTAATTGGAATGAGATTTGTTTAAATAACTGTTTAAATTTTCTTTCCTTACTCTCCCGATTATATGCACTATAAAGCAGGATTTCTTTTTCCTTGGTTGTTTCACAGAGTACTTTCTGTATGCAGCATGCCCAGTAGCATAACTCAAGTAGGGAGTTCAGCTACATTTTGAATTATAATGTGAATGTAGCTCCCCAACGTACAAATATGCCATTCAGTTGGTACTAACACCATGTCTCCAAAATATGCAGTAGTATGAAACAGGACATGCTTAAAGCATCATAAAATATTTTTAAGTTATTATCATCCCTTTATTCTGAATGGTGGAAAGGAAAATCGGATGCAACACTTAAGGAGGAAAAACATACTTGGAAACTCAAGGTATGAATGCAGATCATGTTCTGCTAAACACTCTCTACATTGTTAGCATCCACAAACGAGTCAAGTTACTATTTTTTCTTAGCCATTTCCCTCTCTGATGTGTGTTGTTCTCAAAGATTACTTTGTTCCAGGCCATAACAGGTGTTCTAAATGATTTTAGGATATAACTCTGCCCATTACTCTTCTTGGTATTTTCCCACTGGTTACAGCTACATTATACAAAGAGTAAAATCTCCCTGACACTAGTACCACAAATCACATCTATCTTAAGGTCATAGTGCTTGATTCTGATTCAGGGCCGGCTCTACAGTTTTTGCTGCCCCAAGCAGTGAAAAAAACTGCTGCCGTGGACGGCAAAAGGGAGAAGATGCCGCCGATTTGCCGCTGCGACCGGCGGAACAGAGAAGCTGCTGCCGAATTGCCACCACCGCGGACACTCTGCCGCCCCTTTCTGACTGCCGCCCCAAGCAGCTGCTTGGAACGCTGGTGCCTGGAGCCGGCCCTGCTCTGATTGCATTTACACAAGTGTAAAGCTGCTGATTTCAGTGGAGTTACTCATGATTTATGCAGGGGTAACTGACAGTAAAATCAGGCCTAATGGATTTACATCAATGTAATTCCAGGTTAAGTGCGATTAGAATTAGACCAATAGAATCTAGAGATGGAAGAAATGTTTTATATTTTCTTCTTTCTTCTAATCCGGGATGGGTTCCTTGTTGAACACTTGTTAGCGTTTTGTCTGGTCTAGTTTTAAATATAGCAGTGTATGAGAAGGCTTATACCATGTCACTTAAGTGATTATTCCACAGACTGGTAGCTCTCATTCTTAGGAAGATTTCCTGAATTTTATCCTAATTATAACTAATCAAAGTGTGTTTATATTTCAACAAAATTTCAAACAAAACAGAATAAATGTTTACATTTTCATTATTTCTCCCTTTCCCTCTAATTTTTCAACCAACTATAAAACTAGTTTTAAAATTTCAGAGAAATGTTGATGTTAAAAAGGGGAAACATATTTAAAAACACTGACTTCTCTCTGCCTTTTGATGACCACCTCTAATCCTATATTTTTCTTTCCGTATTTTATCCCATTGCTCCTACATAATGTCTCTCCTACATTTGTGTTGCAAACTCTTCAAACACGTATAGATTGAGAACGTCCCTCCGTTAGTCACTGCTTAGTTAAGTATATGGTACATATTTAGCACTTTTCATCTTAAATCACAATTCATTCCCTCCTTAGTCCTGAATATAGCCAACTTGTTTTATGTTTTTCTAGTAAGGATGAGGCAGGTACTACTTTAACTACTCTCTGTGCAACTCCTCAAGTGGTATAAACAATCATCATAGCTCCATTGATTTGATTGTCACTGTAACAATTTACACCAGCTGAGGATCTTCCCCATTGACTTCAAAAGGCTTGCAGGGATGTAAATCAGGCAGGATTTGACCTGAGGTGCCTAGAAAGGTCAAGTGACATTTGCTCTGAAATAATATGAAATCAAACTTTTCTTCATTGTCACTGAAATCTAGGCCCACATTTCCAGAATAGCATGTGCAAAAATTCCCACAGAGTTTGCTGGTGTTATTATCATTGGTGGGCCTCCAATGTCCTGGTATTTATTTTACACAGCAACAAATCAAATTAGGCAATGAAGTCAAGTGAACAGAGATTAGGAGTAAAAGCAAAGAACTGCTGTGTGCCGTTGTGAACATTTTTTGAGGACTTGCTATGTGCCTGAGTCAAAATTTTCAAACTGATTTAGGTCCCCTCAGTTTTTGGGTTCCCAAGCTGAGACATGGGCCCACTGAAGCCGGTGGTAAAATTCCCATTGACCTAAACAGTTAGTTCCACTATTCATATCTCAGGTTTTAACTAGATATCTGAATGCAAAATAAATTTAGTGAGGAGTACACGAACATAGGAATTGCAGTACCAAATCAGAACCCAGCAATGTCTGAGTTGCTACAACTCTCTTCCAATGTGCATTACCTTGCATTAGTCATCATTGAATTTCATCTGCTTTCATAGTGCTCATTTACCTGGCTTTCTTAGGTCCCTCTGAAGTTCCTCACGGTTTTATCTAGTTTTGTGTCTTGTGAAAATGTTGTCATCTTGTTACCCAGAGTTTTCAAAACCCAAAGCAATGGTAACTTAACTGTTTCTCTCCAGTACCAGTAATAAATCAATGGGGATACAACTCCTCCATCTGATAAATGATTGGTACAAACAAGAGTTCTTTTATCTAAAACTACTTTTTTATTAGGTCTCCAACATGCACACATATATATGCTATAGCAGTAGGTTCAGAGCGCACAAAACATTGATAATTACCCAAAGTCTGAGATGGTTTTGAGAAATCAGCAGCCAGGCTTCTGGGGGCTCTCCTTCCATCCAGCTGCTGGGGAGCTTAGGTGTCAGATCTTTGCCCAAAGAAAAGCTTCTTCAGACTGCTCTGAGGTATTTACTTTTACCTAATCTTTTTTATAGCTAACTTAAACAAAGCACATAACTCATAGTGACTCCTAGTGGGTCGCTATAGTAACCCCTAGTAGGTCACCAATCCTCCTAAGTTCATCAAATAACTGATTATCTCCTATCAAAGCATTTCTAGTCATAACAATAAAACTTATATGTCAGGGGCACTTAAAACCAAGGTTAGCTGTCCAAACATTCCTTCGATTCTCATAGTACATTAAGTTTTTGTCCCATCCTCCCATTCTGATTAGCAGAACTGCAAGCAGGCAGCTGTTTGGCCTTGCATCTCAGAGCCCTAAGATATTTCTAGCTATGTGGTATTTGGTTTTCCTCTAGCAGTGGCTGGACAAACAAAATGGCTAATGGCAGTAATGTCAAGTTCTGAGGTTACAGGAAGTAATGTCAAGTTCTGGGGTTACAATCTTACTGCTCACCCTCTTTTTCATGTCATGAATAAATATTAGAGCTTGTCAGAAAAATGGGAAGTAGTTTCTATGAAAAATGTTGACTTTCAGAAAAAGTTGAGAAACAATCATGTGTGGCCAAAAAATGAAAAATGTTAATTTAGTTTCAATTTTAGTTCAGAAATACCTCCACTGTGCCTCATGAAAGTTATTGTTCAGGAGCCTCATGCTCTTATTCTTCCTCTATGGGTCGGGCTCCCCAGCTGTAGTACCCCTCCCGTGATACACAATGGTCTCTCTCGATGAACCACTGTGGTGCATCAAGGGAGTTCCTGCCATAGGGCATCATGGGAGATGTACTCCAGCTGCAGAAACCTGCCCCATCGAGGAGAATCTGCGTATGAGGTACCTGTACTACAACTACTATGAATGTCAGCCTCCCAAGAGGTTCTTAGCTTCCCTTCTCATAGCATTATAAGAAATAGCTTGATTGGCACTGGTGTGTTGCATGTCTGTCCCTCTTAAAAGCTGAAGTAAGCCCTGAAATTCAGGAGCTGCTGGCTTATTTGGGCCAAGGTGCCCAGATGTTCGAATGTTTCCAATTTGGACTAAATATGTCTGGTGTTTTCTATGCTACAGTTTGAGAATTCAAGTATAAAATGACACTGTGATTTAAATGGGTAGTTACAGCGTAAGCAGCAATTGCAAGTGCAAGAAGCAATGATATTGTCTAACAGTCAAAACTGTTTGGGAGTCTCATTTGTTTTTCATTAGTTACCACAACAGTTTGAGTAAAATCCTGTTCAATCTCAGGAAAGAGTACTTTGGAAATGTTAGTCTGTTATTCTTTAAACAAAGTTCAATGGCTATTAACAGAGTACTTGTTTATGATCTTCTATAAATATTATGTTTCTGTACTTCTTTGAAAATGTGGGCTTTTTAATTTCATTTTTATTTTAGTAAAACCTGTAAAATTGTGACTCACTAGCAGCAGAGAGCCAAGGCAGGATATTTCTCAATATATGGGCAAACAACATTTTTATGTATTTTTGTTACCAATCATATAAAAAACAGATTATTTTTGTAAATGGCTCCATAGGCCTCTGCCATAAAAGTTATATATAATTTTATCACGGTTTTGTGGGATTCTGGTGCCCATTACTTAGGAAATGTGAACTCTCGTATTCCTGAGCAAAGTATGCATTTTAGTGTTCAGCAAAACCCACCCTTTTTCATACACAAGTGACCACCTTTCTTCGACCCAGACAAGGGCTTACAACCAAGAAAGAAGGCTGAATTGGATGAAAAGAGAGCATGTGCTGCGATAAGGTTCAGATTCAACAGCCAAAAAGGAAGTTTCAAAATTAGCCAGGGATAAGTTATAATGTTTTTAATATGGGAAATACTTGGGTGAATATTCAGGTACAATAACCAATGAGAGAGTCTACCTCCACATACATTTAAATACTCCACACATACTCGTGCCTTAAATTAGATTTTTGTGAGGGCCTTTAGTATTTGATTTGGATTATAAAGTGTATAATGTATATGTCTGTAGACCTCAGTAAGCTTTGTAAAAGAGAGATTTAATTGTTTATGTAGGGGTGTTGTCAGGTATCTTAAGCCCAAAATGTAAGCTTGTTCAAACATTTTTTTTTTACCAACTCTTATACAGCTCTTAATTGAGAAACTGCCATTGAAGTCTGTGGGAATTTGTTCAATAAAGGAGCTCACCACTTGATCCAAAACTGTATGTTAATTATTTATCTTTTAAAAATTGGGCTTATATATTATGTTCTAAACTGGATTCAAAGAGTGATAATATAAAATGAAAAAGAGATAATGTAGCAGAAAGTATAAGGAAGTCCCTAAGAGGGATGGGCAAACTGCATCCTGTGGGCTGGACCCAGCCCACCAGCTTGCCCCACTCCAGCACTCCAGCTGGGAAGCAGGGTCAGGGGCAGCTCCACACGGCTCGGCTCATGGAAGCAGCCGCATGGCCCACTCTGGCGCTCTAGCTGAGGAGCAGGGTCAGGGATCACTCCATACGGCTCCCAGAAGCCATGGCATGGCCCCCCTCTGGCTCCTCCATGCTCCAATGACCTCACATGTCACTGCTTCCGGGAGCCGCTTGAGGTAAGTGCTGCCTGCAGCCTGCACCCGTGAGCCTCTCCCCAGGCCCCAACCCCCTGCCCCAGCCCTGATCCCTCTCCTGTCCTCCAAACCCCTTGATCCCAGCCCGGAGCACATTCCTGCACTCTAAACCCCTCATCCCCAGTCCCATCCCAGAGCCCACACCCCCAGCCAGAGCCTGCACTCCTTCCCACACCCCAACCCCCTGCCCCATCCCTGATCCCCCTCCTGCCCTCTGAACCCCTCGGTCCCAGCCCAGAGCACCCTCCTATACCCCAAACTCCTCATTCCCAGCCAGAGTCCTCACCCTTCCCTCTCCGCCCCCCCACCCCGCATCCCACTGCCCCAGGCCGGAGCCCCCTCCTGCATCCTGAATTCCTCAGTTCTGGCCCCACCCTGCACCCCCAACCAGAGCCTTCACCCTCACCCCCTGCCACACCCCAACCCCAATTTTGTGAGCATTCATGGCCCACCATACCATTTCTATTCCCAGATGTGGCCCTCAGGCCAAAATGTTTGCCCACCCCTGCCCTAAGAGCTTGTATGCAAATGCTAAGAGCATGGGAAAGACACAAGAAAGTCAGAGGAGTGGTAAAAAAAAAATGGAGAAAAGTGATGGGTGAGCAGCTAAGCAAAATATGCCTGAGGAATTTGTCTTGGGGGAAGAAATGAGGTATATGTTGATTGACTAATTTTTTCATCCTCTCATATATGAAATTGCTTTTATTGCTGAGTCTCTGAATAGGTCAGGTTTAAAAATTATGGTCTTAATAAGTATACTGGATTTATGACTTATTATAAGAATCTATTCACTAACTCCCCTTCTTTTGTCCTATGACCACTTCAACTTGAATGGTCCCTTACAATATGTGTACTTATGCTAAACTATCTGTTCAATCCTGTATTTAGCTGTGACAGTCTGATTACCTTTCCCAGACCTGAAGAAGAGCTCTGTGTATCTTGAAAGCTTGTCTCTCTCACCAACAAAAGTTGGTCCAATAAAATATATTACCCACCTTGTCTCTCAGGTTTAAAGAAAGTGAGACAGTCTATTACAGTAGTATTTGCAACATTAGTATATGTCCTAGAATAGAAATATATCTTTAAAAGTCCGTTAGCTAGATGAGATGCAATGAGTGATCTAGGGTATTAACCAAAGGGAAATCAGCCATAGGGGATAAGACCACTATCTATCTAGAGTTAGAAAGGGTTTGTATCTGATCATAGTAATGCATGAACTAGTGAGGTGTTAAAGGTGGGGAATGGATTAGGTATAAGAAGAAGCTTCTAGTATGTCACCTGAGTGCCACATCTGGAAGGACAGACTAGAGCCATCACTGACCAAAGTCAATCAAAATACCAAATGGTCTAAAAGGGATGGTTCAAGAAGATGTGCAATGTTCATGTTTCTACAGGAGAGCTATATCTGCATGAAGTACAAGGTGGCTGTCCCTCTGTAGCAGAAGTACAAAGACTTGAGTGTGAGTTGAAGACAAATGAGAGTCATCACGCTGTTGAACTCCTCTGGTTACGTGATCTAAGAGTCACTGGCCGGAGTCACACAACAGATGGAGACTGTGAAGAAAAATGATGGAGACTGAGAGGGGTTCAGAAACGGGATAGGTAGGAAGCAAAAGAAGAGAACTTGATGCTTTGTGTCACCATGGCATTTTGGAGAGATTTAGATCTTGTCTACACTTAAAAGTTTTGCCACTTTCACTGTGCTCATGTAGTTTAAGTGGTAAAATTCCCGTTATACCAGTATAAAAGTGCTTTTATCAGTATAGTTCATTCCAGTTTGGCAAAGTGAAATAAACTACACCAGTACATTAGAGTACTCTAGGGCTTTTACCAGCACTGCCATGTGAACAAAAGATCAAACCAGTAACTGACATAGTGATGCTGGTAAAACTTCTAAGTGTAGACCAGGCTTTAGTCCTAGGTGATCATGGAGAGAAAAACTGCAAGAAATGGAAGTAGGAAATGAATGCACTAGGCCTTGTAAATGCTAGCTTCATATCCAACACTGACTCACTGCATTGCTTAGCTATTTTTTTCCCCATATGTAAAATAGGAATGATAATAATATAGTACCCACCTGTGGCTTGGAACACTTAGAAGCCTGGAAACATTAAATAAGAGCTATTTATTATTAAATCATAAGGTTTTCTAGAGCCACAATAAGTTCATATAAGAAATAGAAGGTCTCCACACAGGCTGAAATTCAATTCAGTACAGGAAGCTCACAGAGGCGCTAGTTAGGCCCATGTTAGGTGGGGCTTAAGTGTTGCCTAGATTTGTGTGAATCGTCTGGGCTGGGCTGAATTTCACCCCAAATGAATTGATAAAGTTGAAGTTAATTTAATTTTGAGACACAGCTCATTTTATGACCTTTCACTGTTGCCCCATTCAAGTCACCACTGTCAGAAGACAGGATACTGGGCTAGATGGACCATAGATCTGACCCAGTATGGCTGTTTTTATGTTCTAAGTTAATTGCATGTAGCAGTACCCTAGCTCTTGAGGGGTGCTCGTGACATTTTTTTTTGTTAAGCTATGAAATGTTGCTATGCCTAGCACCCACTCTTTGTCTGGCACCTTACAAGCCAGATATTATAGAAGTTTGAGCTTTCTTAAATATGCAATGAATACATCTTTATTTTTCTCTTGCTAAGTTAATAAAACAGGATGTAAAACATTAAAATTCAGTTTGGTTTTAAAAACTTTTTGAAAATCATGAGGCACCCATTCAGACACTCATTAAATTATAATTATTCCATTGCAAGATACAGTACTGTGCATGATTAGTTCAAATTACATTTGGCTTCAGTGCTTGACTCACGCACTGGATAATCTGATAGCCAGTTCTGGGACTAATCTTCATGTGCTAACAAATGGAAAATGTTTTGCTGTTCAATTCTGTTTAATGTTGCTGGAAATTACTTCCAGGACATATGATGCTACTGAAGTTTTCACCGGGTTTTTTGTAGCTGCAAACATTTCTGCTTTCTATATTTTGTTACTTATTCCTATAGGAGCCCTGCCCCTTTTAATGTCTTAATGTTGGAATGAAACTTGAACTGGCTGGATCATGAAAAAGTCTGTTCACAATCAGCTTGCTGAATTTAGAAACTAGATTTTGATTCAGCTTGTTTGTATCCTGTATTGTTTAGCATTCACAAATATTTGTGTGGCTGAAGTTTGGTCCAATACACAGATCATAGCAGAGATTCACTTAATCAGGAACAGAAATTGATTTAGAATGAAATTCCTGTATGTGCTGAGAGCCAGCAGAAGGCCTAAGAACCATTTAAAATAGAGTGCAAGTGGTGCATAGGTTTATATTAGCTCTCTGCAGAGGGGTAATTTTTCACCCTTACTGAATTGAAATATGTTTCAGACAAAATAGGAGTAGTTTATAAAGATTAAGTCATCCAATGAGAACAGAAAGAGTGCCATGAGGCGTAGATTACAAAACTCAAGGAACAATTCCCTAACTTAAAATAATCAGCTGAAAAATAACTATGGATGGTTCATGAACAATCCATAGCTCAGATATGTTCATTGAAACAAGCATAGAACATACCAATTAAAGGACTTAAGATGCATTTTAGGCTATAACTCTGGTATGTACTTCTGATGTTTTTATAAATAAGTTCAAATTTTCCTACACATTTCTCTGCTTATAATTGTAACACAGCTCAGGCATGTTGGACTTGTATTGTTTTTCTATCTTATATTTACTGGATACCTGAGATGCATTGGGTTTGAAACTTTTGTTTTGTGTGGCGTGGTACTGTTTAAGCGATTAGTGATGATTTTCAGCTTGTCTGAGCACAATATTCTGTGTCATTGATAAGTTATTTCTCCATCTGGATAGCTGCAATTATTCAAAAAATCTGAATACAAGCCATCTTCCTTTTACTGCGACCAATTAAAAGTGGTGAATCAGAGAAAAAAATGGGGAAATGCAAAAACATTCAGGGACACTTAATTGGCTGAAGGGAATTCCCATCTTTTAAGAGCAGACAGATCCCATGATAGACCCTTTAACTTTTTTCTTGATCCCACTAACAATTGCCGTGCTGCTGCTTGACTGGTAGTTATATGCTTCCACAGAGTCAGAACTGAGTTTTCTTTGGGCTTCTCTTCACTACCAGGGAGATCGATGCTGCTGTTATCGATGCAGCAGGTGTCAATTTAGCGAGTCTAGTGAAGACCCGCTAAATTGATGGCAGAGGACTCTCCGGTCGACCCCGTTAATTTACTCTTTTGGGGAGCTGGAGTAAGTCCACTAGAGAGCGTCTCCTGTCGATGCAGCACAGTGAAGACATCGGGGTAAGTGAACCGAAGCTACGTCGACTCCAGCTACATTATTCCCATAACTGGAGTACCATAACTTAGATCGACTTACCTGAGTCGTGAAGACAAGTGCTGTCATGCAGTCACATTTGCCCTCCTTTTTAATACATTCTGGCTTCAAGAAGAGGGCAAGGTGATGGCTGAAAGGATTCAGTGGCACGATTATCATGTGGCAGGATACAAGTAAGTTCTGCGGGAATCTTTTGGACTGATTGGATCGTGTAGCAGGACAACAGTGCCAGAAGCTTCGGCTCTCTCCAGTAACTCAAGAGGATCTGCATGTTGCATCTTAGTGCTAGAGTCTAAGGCAGTGATCGGCTCCTGAGAGAGCAAAAGACAGAGATAAATAGATCACTGCAGCAGTGATTACATGGCTTTGAAATAGATCTTCAGAAACTGTCCCTGATTGACCCAGAATCAATCCCCCCTCAGTTCTCACACTCAGGCTTGTCTGAGTTCATTCTTAATCTCAGAGCCAGCAGTGGTTCTGTAAGTTTTGTTTGTGTTCACCCACTTCCATGTGTGTTTTATGCATACTTCCCCCCACCTTTGGGAAGAAGGGTATCAAGAAGTCAGAAGTCCATGTCATGTATAAATATAGTATTTCATTTTTAGAGGTGATAAAAATAAACAGTCTAATAAATGTCAGATAAGTTATGCATATAGCCCCCACTTCTACAGAGACAGCTTTACGCTGTAAGGGAATTCTTGTTTTAATAAATCCTGAGCTGAGCTCAGAACTGACTCTTACATTGGACTCATAAGTAAGGCTATGATTCTGTCACAAAGGACAGAAATTCCATGATTTTAAGAGATGTCTGTGATTTTGGGCCTCTGCCCCAGGCTGCAGGGCATGAACTGGGCTTCAGCCCTGAGCGGCGGGGCTCGGGGAGGGAGTGTTACCTCCACTCCCTGACTCACCTCAGTGGGCCACCCAGCCTGTGGGTCAGTGTCAGTGCCTCCATGTTACACTGTAATATTTTATTGTTGAATTGTTACACATTTTCTTGCTATTTCCAGACTCTAATTTTGTGCATTTTTAGCATGACTCTTCCATGAATTTTGCCTAATTTTACCATGACTAAATTGTATTGATACTCATAAGTAATGGATCCAACTTTATAGACCTCTTGGCTTCACCTCCCTTTCATATGTAGCCATTTAGCTCTCTTCAACCTTCAATATTCCCTCCCCCACCACAGAAGGAAGGAGTCACCAACACCAACCCTCCTGGAAATCAGATACCAAACAAAAATTAACCAAAACAACAAACTAATTTTGCAGTTTCTCTGTTCATTTCAAGGGAGAAACTGCAATGCTGCATTCCCAGCACCAGGTGGTGGTACTGTGTCATGATATGAAACGCAACACACCCTCACTTGTCCCAAAATGATACTCACTAGCATGCGCATTTAGGGTTTTTTATAATAAAGGGAAAGAAACCCACTCTGTAGTTTCTCCAGTGTAGTTGGTTCTCCTTTATCTTTTCTGTTGTGGTTTTATAGTTTATAGTATATGGTTTCAGTGAGGTTAAATCTCTTCACTTGGGCACTCTCCTCTTCAGTGGTGGATTGCTCCATCACAACGCTGGACAGGTTGACTCTATTCCATCTGAACAGGAGGCTTGATCCTAGCTCCACAGAAATGAGTTTCAGTTGATTTCTCAGATTGATGCTGGACTGAATTGAGCCCTTTGAACCTAGAGGAAATTTCTCCTAATCTTGGTATCACTAACTCTGTGGCAAGCAGTGCCCTAGTACATTTTTACATCTTGTAATTCTCCCAGTTGCTGGGAAATGCCTCATTAATTTCCATTTTGGCTCTTGCAACATTTCAGCTTTTACAAGAGGTGATCTGTTTCCCTGAGTCTAGAGTTCTGTTGTTGAATCGGACACAAGACCTTGTGTATGTCTAGCAGAGGCCTACACACTTCCACATCTCCCCCAAATTAATGTGAACTGTCTAGTTATCTTATGTTTTAGAGCCCACTGTAATTATAGCCTGGTTTTACAGAGGGAAATTTTGTTTCCTTGAGAACAGAACTGTCTTATTGTATCAAAGCTGACACCAAGTCTCATTGCTGGTTCCAGTGAAAGAATGCAAAATCTGTTCAGTGGTCATGAATCCATCTAACATGAGCCTTGTGTATATGTTCACAACTAGATGGACTTGGGCAGATATGAATCTTACCATATTAAAGGCCTACAAAGTTATGCAAACCGCTTCTCATGCAAAATATCCCAGTCCTCTGTTGAATAGGAAAGTCAACGTCTAGTTTAAACCCCTAGCTTCCCAGTCTTCAGAGTAGGAATATGGCTGTTATATTTTGGCATTAAAAAATTGCTATCTTCTTCTTTTCTCTTGGCAACATCACTATTTAGAAGAGGGGAAGCCATTGCATTTGTGTGGATTTTGTTTCAGTAATAAATAATCTGGTTTAATCCTACTGACTTTATTTAATGCAGTGACAGTACAACAGGCAGTCTCCATGCTCTGGAAATCTGGGTTAGAGGTTGACCACACAATGAATGAATGATGGAATGAAGCACAGTTCATGAAGGGATTAGCCATGATTGTACCACTACCCATCTGTGCTATATATACACATGATCAGAGTAAGGTCAAATAGGGCCAACTTTTCAGAAACAGACTCTAAATGTGTCTGGATTCTGCAACAGCATCTATATATGCAAACAGGATTTGTACATTCAGATTGGAGAGACAGCTAAATGCCTAACTTGCAATAACAAATTGTATTTGTGTGTACCTTTTTGTACAAATAGTTCTGCATGCTTCACTGTGTATGAAAAGTTAGAAGCTGTTTGTTTTAAAAAAATTAGACCCCAAAGTACCATTTTAAATGTGTAATATAGATGGTGCCAACCTTGCAAATGGTTCATGACTATTGGCCAATCCAACCGTCGTAGGTGCCAGCCAACCAGTGGGCATCACTCATAACTGGGCAAGGAGCAGCTTTGTTTCTTCCTGGCCTCCCAGTAAGGGCTTTTGGGATGGAGGAAGAATAAAGTAGTGATCTTGATTTTGCTTTTTACTCCAACCACATAAAGTTTTCTAGTGCTTTGTTCAATCCAATTTTAAAGCACCCCAGAGATAGGGCTGTGACCAAAGAATCAGGCCCTGTGGGTGGCTATTCCACAACCCTAATAGTTTTCACCATTAGGGATTTTTTCTTGATATTCAGGATATTCCTCTTAAGTTCTTCTTTGACCTCATTACTCCTAGTTGTCCACTTCCACCACCTACGACCCTTGTGCATGTTCCGTTCCCTTCAAGATGATTTGAGGTACACTGAACATCCAGAAATACCCCACAAAAATATTAGCAAATTTCCAAATATCTGTAAAGATGACTATTAACATGTAAACTTACTTTGAATGCCATCTGTCAATATAAGCCTTCAGTTTCCCATTCACAGCCTTTGAATGCCATATCAATCAGTATGTGAAGTCCTCAGGCATTAGACTTCTCTCTAAAGATGGTGTTTCAAGAATTATTAAGTATTAAAAGGTTAAAAACTAAGAAAACAGTAGCAAAAGAGAGAGAAAAAGTTCTCCCATCAGGCCAATTGATTCTAAGGGTAGGGTCACTGAATGTAGCATTATTTCTGCTGGTCATGTTTCTTTCCTACCAGAGCTCCAAAGTAAGCTAACTGTGTAAGCAGGATTGAAATACACAACCCCCTTGTGACTGGAAGCAGTAAAGCATTCTCCACTTGTGGTTTTCTTCAAATGAGCCTGCATGGAATATGTGTTTGAAAACAGTGAAACTCTTTATTAATCAAGTACTTCACTTGCCATGCCAGCATAAAGTTTCATTTATGTCAAAACTCCCTTAAAAATGGTTTGGAGTGGTGTCTTGTACTCAGAATTCAAAAGAAGAAATATTTTTGGAATTGTAAATAGAATAATTGAGGCAAATATTTGCACCATTTGAAAAGCTGCTGTAATCTCTTCAGTCTTCTGTTATAATTCAGGCATTTTGTTTTGGTTTTCTACTGTGTGGAAATCAGCACAGAAATAAGTCCTCATGTAAAACCCAGTGTTTAAATGACCTATTAGAATGACTAAGGAAATCATGCTGCAGACCCTACCCAAACTAACTGGCAGATGAGAAATTTTATTTTTTCTTAAGAAACATGTCACAATAAAAAGAAATAATAACTTAATAGAGACATGATAGAGTGATAGCTAACGGGGAAACTCTTCCAGTTTAGTACACTGTTAACTTTAACAGGTTTCAGAGTAACAGCCGTGTTAGTCTGTATTCGCAAAAAGAAAAGGAGTACTTGTGGCACCTTAGAGACTAACCAATTTATTTGAGCATAAGCTTTTGTGTCATCCTATGACATGTATCCGATGAAGTGAGCTGTAGCTCACGAAAGCTTATGCTCAGATAAATTGGTTAGTCTCTAAGGTGCCACAAGTACTCCTTTTCTTTTTGTTAACTTTAACTCTGCAATATTCCTTTGTGACCATCTAGTCTGAATTCCTGTATAACACAGACCATAAATGTATTATTGATAGAGGGCCAGGTTTTTCTACTCTTAGACATTCTGAGCGTTGGCACCTTCCAATCCAGCATGAGTAAGGGGCAGTGTGTAGCTGTCCTAGGAGCAGGACGAGAACCAGATCAGAACTCTGAGAGACACAATCTGGGCCTGCTTCCCCAAGGGGAGGTAAACTGCACCAGCCCTTTTCTAGCATAACTTACTTCTCCCTCCATGCCAGGTCAGCTGTGCTGCTCAGCGTGTTGGAGGGATGGAGACAAGGCTGCTCATACCTCAACTCCCTTTGCTCATTGTCTGGCAATGTGGGCAGGAAGGGGTTCCTTATCTTTCCTTACTGCTTGGTGTGGGTGCAAAGCTAGGCTCATAATTGAGCCCTCAGTGGGTAGTCCCATTGAAAGTAATAGGGTCACTCAATGAGTCAGGTACTATTCAACCCTACGAAGGGAGGCAGAATCTGGCCGTCAGCTAACGGAATGTCTTGTATACTTGCATTTATGGATTGTTTTCTTTTTCAGTGGCTGAAAAGGCTCCACTGCTGTCTGTTTATTCACCAGAAAAGACCTGCTGTTCCTTTGATAGGTACAGCAGAAGTTATTTTTCATGATGGTCTGAATAGTTTGTTTGTTTTACAAAAACACTTCACCCCAAAGCGCAGGTAGGAATTATCATTCTTTTTATGCTTGTTCAGGTGCACTTTCTGAATTAGATACCCAGACCCAGCCAGGATACTAATGGAGTGATGACACTAACCATACAACAATAGAGAGGACCTCCAGGAAACTACTCACTGAGGGGCTAAGATGCAGGTAGGAATGTGCTTTTTAAGAGGGTTACAATTTGAAACATTCGGTGAAGCTGACAACACTTTATCCCACCTCTGCACACTTTGGCTACATAAATAAACATGTGTACAGTATGGTATATCAGACCTTCTAGATGTAAAGTTACAAAGACCTGTATGTGGAAAAGTTCCTGAAGACGAAATAGGTTTGCAACAGAATTAGCCTCAACAGATATTTACTGAACAATTCTGTTATTGTGCAGTTTTTTGGTTTATAGGCTGCATCTCTAATCACATTTTTCAGAAATAATGCCTATGTACATTGTGCGTGTTTAGGTGTGATTGTGTACAGCAGTTCCACAGGCAAAATATGAAGTTGCCTGAGCAAAATGGGTAACCGCAGCCTGTTTATGAGAAAGCAAAGGTACGTATAAAAAATAACTGTCATAGGACAATGGCTGCATTAATGAAGGCTGAAGGCCCCTGTGACTTTAGCAGAGTATCTGAAGCATCATTACCCATGCAATTCATTTGGCAGTCATTCCTGGGCTTGTGCATCCTTCTGATTAAGTTCCAGTAGACCCACGTTGAGCCCCTTTGTTGATGTTGTTGCTGCACTGCAACTGTACCACACTCAATTACTACTTCATGCCCTTTGCCTTATTGAGGTCCTGATTCAGCAAGGTATTGAACACGTGCCTAACTTTAAGCATGTGAGTAGCCCCATTGACTACAATAGAACTACCCACATGCCTAAAGACAGACACCTGCTTCGGTAACTTGATGAACTGGGGCAATATATACCTAAAGACTACAAGCATGAGTGGATGTGACCAATGGTTCATAGTTCTTTGTGCCAGTAGAGATGGTGCTGCTTCAGACTCTTCACGATAGTTAAATTTAAAATTCAGGATGGATCCTGCTCCTTCAACTTTAGAATGCCCTTCTAGAGCTGCCTTTGTTTTTGAATGTCTGAGATAAAGGTTATTGCTCTGTAGCAATTTGAAGTAGTCTGGAGAGAGGTATACTTACTGGGCAGTGTCCCTTTAATGATTTTAACTTGTTTAGCTATTGTTTTGTTTATATGACCTCTCTTTAGGTAACGTCATGATAACATCAGTTACAATAGATGTCTCATTTTAGAATGCTCCAAGACAAATAGTCCAAAATATTCCTTTCCTTCTGCGGCTTTTATGATGCATTCCACTGCAGATTGAGACTGAGGTGGTAGCCAACATACGAATGTCCATTCAATTTCCTAGACCTTAGAGCCAGTCTTTGTGAACTTGCCAGCTCTAGCACTCTGCTTAGCAACCGCCTTGATTGCATCATCAGCCATGATACAGTATGTCTCATGCCAGGCATGGCAAAATGACATACAAGAGAATAGAAGACAAAGAACTGTTAGACAAATGAATTATCCTGTGACCAGGTAGCAGCATGGCTGGAGTTCAGGAGTGAAATCCTGCCCCAGTGAAGTCAATGGCGAAATTCCCAATGACCTCAGTGGGATCAAGATTTCATCCCCGATATTTAGCACCTTCTTCCAATTAAGAATTTGGATCACTCTTCTCCTTAGCTCTGCACATGGGCAATTTTTCACTGTCCTCTATCTCATTCTTTTTTATATCACCTCCTAAAATCTTCACTCATTGTAGTCAGGGAATTTTATTCTGATGGCTACATGCCATCCAAGTGAGAAGTGTTCAAAGTTTGCTTAGAAGGAAGAAGCTCAGAGGTACACGTTGGATGAAAGATTTTTGGAATTTTACAAAGTAAAAGATTTGCAATTAAACAGCACAGCTCAGTAAATTGCTTAGTTTTTAATTGAGTTGCTTTTTTTTGGTTAATCTGGATTTATAACCCACAATATAGGCACCACACAGAAACACCTCTCTAATCTTTACAAAATTGTAATTAAAAAACCAAAGTGCAAAACCAATGCAATAGCCACAGATCCTTTGTTGTCCAGTATCTTCTCATTGTTATCTTGTGTTCCCCCTGTCCGCTTTGTATCAATCTGCTGTCTCTCATTTTATATTTAGATTGTGTGCTCTTTAGGCAAGGAAGCCCCTTTTTGTTATGTGTTGATATGGTGCTTAGCACAATACAGTCCTGATGCCTGATTGGGCTCCTAGCTGCTACCACAATATAAGTATGGTCAGACAGATCATAATAGTCCCTTATGGCCTTAAAATCTATAATTATAATAATGACATGAAAAGGAATTGAAAACACAGGAGTAACACTATACACCCAATTCTAATATCAGAAAGAGCAATGTGAATTACCTTTGGCATATGTATTCAAATAAAAGGTGTTACAAGGAGCAGGGAGAAAAATAGAACAAAAAGCAATGGGCTTAAATTGCAGGAAGGGAGGTTTAGGTTGGACATTAGGAAAAACTTCCTAACTGTCAGTGGTTAAGCACTGGAATAAATTGCCTAGGGAGGTTGTGGAATCTCTGTCATTGGAGATTTTTAAGAGCAGGTTAGACAAACACCCGTCAGGGACGGTTTAGATAATACTTAGTCCTGCCATGAGTGCAGGGGACTGGACTAGAAGACCTCTTGAGGTCCCTTCAAGTCCAATGATTCTATGAAATCATCCTCTGAGGACAGAATTGAGACTTTGTATAATTAAGAAAAAGCATATACCAGATTTTATTATATCCAGTAATATAACTATTTACAAGGTACAATGGTGACTTAGTGGCACAAAAGATACATATATTGTTGTTGTTCAACGTATATGCCAACAGTGGCTCAGTCTATAGTTTTTAGGATTGTGATCATTAACTGTTCTCACAGGGAAGTTTGCAGATAGTGAGATCAAATTGGAGTGCTGTCACTCTGCAATACAGCATCATTAAAACATGATGCAGTATCATCACTTTGCAATGCAGTGTCCTCCTGTTGTGTTGCAAGGTCAGAACAATGCAAAATATCATGATGGCACGAAGAAATGTTATGGCATTGCAACAAGTCAGCACAACATATTGATGGTGACATTGCATGAGTTCTGAAAGTTATTTTGGGGTGTCTTTTAATATCTTGGCTAGGCAGCGCTAGCCAAAACGGGATGCACCCTTTAAAAAATGGGACATGGCAATTCTACTTTACAGTGTCACACAAGTTTACTTCTCTCAAGACTGGGTCAGTCCAAAGTAGTACATAGTAATGTAATGACATGAGTTACACCGAAAGGACCAGTGTTCGGTGTCAAATTACACATTATGTTAGGCCTTAAGTTCTCTGAATGTTCAACATATCACCATTTTAAAATCATTTATGTGGATCATTGGATTTCCTGTTTCTAATCCCTACAAGCATTCTGGCAATCCTCATAACTAACAGAAACCACAGTCCTGTTCTCTACTGGCATCACAAATTGGAGAGGCCACTCAACCTAAGGGCAAATTCCCTATTAGCACGGTTTGTGTCTGTCCACAGTAAGACAGTTTAAAAAATTGCTGGCAAGGATGGTGATGAAGGTGCTCAGACACTGTGTGAAATGTGTCAGCAGTTATGTCATCCCCTGGAGGTTCAAGACCAGTTCTGGGTTTGGGTGTTTGTAGTGACAGTAGGTCTCCAGAAACATGTTTGGGAGAATAACTCTGCTCCAAAAGCATTATTTGGCATTCTGCCTGTGTTGCTTTACAGATGGACAATGTTAGGGCTGCGCTTATATTCCCAATGGCTACAAGTCCCTGAGAAGAATATGCTGATACAACAGAACCATTACAGATTTCATTAAATATGTACATTAACACGGTAATTTTCAGTTCTATCGTTTAGGTTAACAGTAAGTATCAATTTGCAGGAGAAACAATAAATTAGTGGTAGATGTCTCAACGCTCTGAACTTTCATGGGAATCTACATTGGGGCTGGATCGTCAAGGAGCTCAGATGTGCTACTGGAACTCTAGGAGAGCAGAACTCCTTCTGCATAAATCAAAAATTATTTTTAGAAATGCCATGAAGTATTTGGAAAATAATTCTACGTTTTTGTAATGCAGAATTGAAAGCCTAAGGGTGAGAGTTTAAAAAGTGCCTAAGTGATTTAGGAACATGGGGGGGGTCTCCTTAAAAGTCAGTGAGACTTTTACTCTTAAATTACTTAGGAACTTTTGAAGCCGTCCCCCCTCTAAATCCCTCAATTATTGCTTAAATTATAGCTCTGCTCTAAGAATTAGCTTTGCAAAATTGGTATTGTGGTGTCCACATTTATTTTCTCTTGGAATCTCCAGATGAAATCTACTTTTTGTACAAGTTAAAAGATACTTTTTATTTTAACCACTTGCAAACTCATGCAGAAATCTGAAAGTCATTGTGGGCTCACTTTGGCTCATGAATCACTAAAAATAAAGGTTCTGCAATTAGAACTTGCTTAACAGTTTTGTGGATGCACAATCCAGAATATAATATTATCCATCCTATATTTCCCCATTTATTTATTTTAGCTTGAAATAATAATTAAAATATATCAAGGGAATGAACACTTGTACTTATGCAGGCACAGACATAACTGAGTGCAACCCATAAGTAATTTTGATTGACAGCTGGATCACCTTACTATAAAGAGGTAATTTTGAATGGTAGCCTTCGCATAAATATTTTTGTGTGTTGTAAGCAAGGTACACTAATTATTCTGGAGCAGCTGAAGGGAGAAACAGTCTGGCTATGTTTGAACACCCTTGCTTTTTGTAGTTCTTGCTGTGTTCTGCCACCACGATCAATTGTAAGGTGAACTTTGTTTTTGTGATCAAATGTTGCTGTTCAAGAGTGTGCCTATAATAAATGAATTAGACAAGGATATTATATGCTGTGCTTATATCAACTGGTTTCTCTTCCAAGAAAGAAAGAAATCCTTCCTGGAATCCAAATCTTCCTGACAGTTCAGAAACTGTGACAGTGCTTACCTACCGCACAGGGCTATGGTGAATAATAATTAGTGAATTAATTAATGTTTCTAGAATGCTTGTGTCAAGGTTCCTCCCCCACTCTGAACTCTAGGGTACAGATGTGGGGACCTGCATGAAAAACCTCCTAAGCTTATCTTTACCAGCTTAGGTCAAAACTTCCCCAAGGTACAAAATATTACCCCCGTTATCCTTGGAATGGCCGCTACCACCACCAAACTAATACTGGTTACTGGGGAAGAGCTGTTTGGACGCGTCCTTCCCCCCAAAATACTTCCCAAAACCTTGCACCCTACTTCCTGGACAAGGTTTGGTAAAAAGCCTCACCAATTCGCCTAGGTGACTACAGACCCAGACCCTTGGATCTTAAGAACAATGAACAATCCTCCCAACACTTGCACTCCCCCTTTCCTGGGAAATGTTGGATAAAAAGCCTCACCAATTTGCATAGGTGACCACAGACCCAAACCCTTGGATCTGAGAACAATGAAAAAGCATTCAGTGTTTTACAAGAAGACTTTTAATAAAAAATAGAAGTAAATAGAAATAAAGAAATCCCCCCTGTAAAATCAGGATGGTAGATATCTTACAGGGTAATTAGATTCAAAAACATAGAGAACCCCTCTAGGCAAAACCTTAAGTTACAAAAAAGATACACAGACAGAAATAGTTATTCTATTCAGCACAATTCTTTTCTCAGCCATTTAAAGAAATCATAATCTAACACATACCTAGCTAGATTACTTACTAAAAGTTCTAAGGCTCCATTCCTGTTCTGTCCCTGGCCAAGACGACTACAGACAGACACAGACCCTTTGTTTCTCTCCCTCCTCCCAGCTTTTGAAAGTATCTTGTCTCCTCATTGGTCATTTTGGTCAGGTGCCAGCGAGGTTACCTTTAGCTTCTTAACCCTTTACAGGTGAGAGGAGCTTTCCCCTGGCCAGGAGGGATTTCAAAGGGGTTTACCCTTCCCTTTATATTTATGACAGCTTGGAACAATAAATATATAATAAATTCTTTGGGGCAGGAACTGTCGCTTGTTTCTGTGTTTGTACAGCACCTAGCACAATGGGGTCGTTGTCCATGATTGGGGCTGCTTGGCACTTCTGCAGTATAAGTAATAACAATAGTTAGTAAATATTATTTCTTAGCTGGACCAAAGCAAAGTTTGTCATGGACCAAAGCAAAGTTGCTACACTCGTGGTCCTGTAAATGACATAACAGATGGAGAAACAGTCTTTTTACTGCTAACTATCTGTTTCAACGTTTATATGGTGTCCGTCACAGCAGTACAAGAATGTCTTCAGGGTATAGGAGTGCCAAAGAGCATTTAAGATACAAACTTTCAGGATCTAAGACCCAAACCTCACACTGTGATGGAGCCATCTCTTTCAGTTAAGATGTTCTCCAGAAGCTATCTGCAAGATGAACAAGCCTATGAAAACAAAGGTACTGACACTTTTCAAATAGGCTACAGAAGAGATTTTTTGCATCTTTTAAATGGACTAGTGTGATCTGACTGTCCACAGGAACTGGCAGCCTGATAGAGGAAGTGTAGTGCTTACCCAGAGTCTGAGAGTAGGCACTACCCAGAAAGTGTCTCTGATTAATGGGGTGAATACTAGAGCTAACATTTAACTTTTCATTCAATCTCCCCTGGAAGCTTGGCTAGTTCTCTGTATCCTTAAAAATGAAATATTTAGCACAAACAATAGCAGAAATATTTTTCAGGATGAGGAGAGATGGAAATTTCATGCACATTTCTTGTCAGCCTGCAGTAATCATAAACTATGGTCGGGGGAGAAGGGGCATTTTAATGAGACCTCTTCATTTCTTTTTTTGGTGACAATAATGAATACTTCTATTGCTTAAAAATACTCCTTCACCAACTCTTACTCAGTACTGGTTGGAAACTGGTAACTATAAGGGTTGGAATTAATTTGAATTATGCCTGGGATGAATTTGGCCCACGATGTTGCAAAAGACAAAATTCTGGCTTTTATAATTTGTGAACGCTGCAGCCAAAGCCTTTCTCTGTGCCTTGCAAGTAGACTGGCATATATATGATTCTAGAGAACATTACCGCAGAATCAGGCAGACGCTGGAATGGTTCAGGATGGATATGGTAACAGCTTGTGGCAGGATGGCATAGAACATGTCAGCAGTCATCCAAGTAAGATTAGCAGATTTGGGCATCTTTTCCAAAGCCAGACGTGCAAGTTACATGTAATTAACCATGTCTCATATGATATTAAAAAGAATAACTGAAATCGTTTGTGGAAAACTATACATGTATAATTAAAATTTATAAAAAGACTTTTCTACATGTCCACATTTTTCTTGCATTTCCCTTTGTTTTATGCCCTGACTACAGCAATTCTACAATATTATCCAGTGGAAATGTTATTTTAGGATCTTTATATTGTCCTATCAAAAGCTCCCCCCCCATTATGAAATACTGTGACTAGAGAATTTTTCATATTGGCAGCCAAAGCACTTGCTCTCAAGTGACATGCTCAAGAAACTTCTGAAGGGGCACAGACGGTTGAAACACTGATTTTTCGCCAGTATAGTACTTCCTACAGAGTAGTTGCATAGAGATACAGCAATTTAATATGCCATCGTCTGTTTTTTTAAAGAAATGTCACCTTAATTTATTGATATTTAATACGGTATGGTGCATTTGTTATTTCCACATTTCCTGTTTTGTCATCGGTATCATGCCCTTCATACTTTAGTTAGAATTTAGCCAATCTGTCAAAATACTTTGGAAGCTCATAAACAGGAGGTGTCTGCAGTACACGTGCAACAGAATAAAATAGCAGCATGTTTATTTTAAAATGCAGACACATCATATCATGAAGCCATGCACTCTAAAATGCTAAATGAATGTACATACAGGGGCATCATGATATCATTTATTATTGTGGTGTGATTCAATGAGATACTTAATGACTTGGGGCCAAAGTCTGCAGTCGTTAATGGAGCAAGACTCCTATTAAAGCAAGAATAAAACTTTTCATTAGGTCCAATTCTTCTGCTCAGCAGAAGCAGAAGTGGCTTGACCAAAGTGACTTCTGTGACCCTTCAGGAAACAAACAAGAGGGTTTTAATCTTTAATCACAGAGCATACATAGACATACGCATTTGAGAGACATCATGATATTAGTTTTACTTTCATAACACATTGGCTTAAATGTGTCCCTCAATTTTAGGAGCATGAATACTTATTTATTTATTTTTTTACAGCTGATGTTTTCCCTTATAGAACAAATGACAGAAGGGCACAGCACAGAATTCAGACATTTCTTTTAATATCTGATTAAAAAATGCAGTAAAACCTCTCAGAAATTGCATTGTTAATGGACCAATATTTCCCCCTAGTGGTCATCTAAAAGCAATGCCCACCAACGTTAATAAATCATACCGTCATACTTTACAATGGTGCCTTAGGGTCAAATTCAATTTTAATAAAATCTTCTGTTAGACTTCCGTGGCTGAAGTGCATTCGTAGTCCCACAGGTCGCCATATTTGGGGTCGATCACCATATTTGGGGTCGGGAAGGAATTTTCCTCCAGGGCAGATTGGAAGAGGCCCTGGAGGATTTTCGCCTTCCTCTGTAGCATGGGGCAGGCACAGGTCACTTGCTGGAGGATTCTCTGCTCCTTGAAGTCTTTAAACCATGATTTGAGGACTTCAATAGCTCAGACATAGTTGAGAGGTTTATCTCAGGAGTGGGTGGGTGAGATTTTGTGGCCTGCATTGTGCAGGAGGTCAGCCTAGATTATCACAATGGTCCCTTCTGACCTTAATATCTATGAATCTATGAAATACCAATTTTTATCTTCGTTGAGGATATTTGCAAAACCCTGGACAGTGCACCCACCTGAAATATTATTCACTGAATCTATCCCTGAGTGTGCAATTCTATCCCCCCAGTGGTAGCTGCAGAAGGACAGAACATAGTAGATTCACTGCACAGGAGCAGGGTGCAGGAGCAGGGTGATTGGCTACGCTAGAGGGCCCCCAGGCTCTTGTGCACTGAAAAAGAACCAGGAATCTCTAATTAGTTTAGTCAGCGCTGTATTTAAACACTGAAGGGTCAAATGGCTTCTAGGACCCTTTAAACAGACCCATACCACCAAGTAGTAACACCTTGACATCACTACCTCCTACTTAGCGAATGAGTCTGAAGTTAGGTTCGCCCCCTCAGTCAGGGCATGCAAGTACAATCCTGCTGCCCCTGCCTCGTACAATAAGGATAACAACATTTCATTACCCGTGCACTCAATATGAAAGTGAATTTTAACCCGAAATAGCCAAAACTGATCACTTCGGCAACACAGGTCTGTCTGATCCCCTCGGCAGAGTAGGTGTGTCTATGCAAGTACAGTCTGCTCCTGAGGGCTTTTCCCCCCAGTTCATCATTAAAGGTCAGGAGAGAGCTCATTCAGACCCAGCTTGCACTCCCATTTGAGAAGTTGTTTTGCATGTGAAAACTGTTAGATGGATTGCCAGCTGTCTGAAGCAGTATGCTGGTGATTGAGCAAAAGGAGGGAGAAAGTGGTGTTGTGTATTGGATGTGACCCAGAGAAGGAGGTCTGAGTTGTGTGTGGAGGAACGGGATGAATGGAACGAGCAGTGGTGCGTGGGTGTGTATGCACATGCAAGTGTGAGTGCCTTGGTGAAGGAAGTGGGTAATGGTGGATGCTCCTTGGATGAATAGGATGTGTGTGTGTGTGGTACAGGTGAATGGAGTGGTTGAGTGAAAGTGGTTTGGGTGAGATGAGACCTTGGAGTATAAAAGGCTGGGGGTTTTTGATCAGTGTTGAAAATATTTTTCAGGCTTTTGTATGTGTGTAACTAGAAATCAAGCATGTTTAGACTGCTCCTCTTTTGATGATAGCCCCTTGGTATTTAAAATAATGTATTTTGCTATTGGGCTGATGTTGTCAAACACTACGGTATTACACTGTAGAAGAGTCTTCCAGGGGAAGAAATGGAAGCTGCACTGTATAAGAAATTGAAAATTAGACAAGACAAAATCTTTCAAAATTAGTTCCAAAGAGAGGGGTCCAAGCCTCCAAGTTTGGTTCTGAATCTGTTAGGGGTCTTCACATTGAGTTTTAGTCCAAAAGAGTCTAGTGGTTGGGACTATTTGCAAAGGTCACCAAACTGGATCCAGACTTCACCAGATGCTCCGATGCAGGGTTTTAGCCCAAACCCACATTTACATTATATGTTGTAGAGAGCAATAGTGCACTGTCAGGGGGATAGAGTAGATAACCACTTGATTCTATGGTTTACTGATGTTAGTTGACATTTTATATATTTTCTCTTAGCTATCATAATTAAAAGCCACCTTATGTGAAACGCTGCTATACACTTGCTTCATAGACTATTGGCTAGACTGAGACCTCTAAACCGTAATTTGTGTCTATTCCTCTTTCTCAAATATAAAACCCCATAAATCTGTCTTCTTTAATGCAGTCAATGAACTTGCTCCACTTAACACTGTGCATGCTTTCCCGTACTTCTGAGAAACACAGTGATGAACCTGAAGTTAGGAAGTGAATTGGTCATCATCTTGAAAAGCACTGACACTTCTGGCCGGTTCAATGTAAATTTAGGAAAATTTACCATGTTTTTATAGGGCCTAATCTTGGTAACATTGAAGTCAGTAAAATGAGGATTTGGCCCATAGACAGTTTCTATGGTCTGTTAATTCTCAGATTTATGCTTCAGTCATTGCCTGTAGTGCTGGAAATTCTTGTTTTGTTTTCTACCACTTATTTCCTTTTATTCCTCTTTCTACATCCTTTTTATATCACTAAATGAAGTTTATAGTTTGTCTTCACATTAAAAGCCCTGTTCCGTTCAGTATAGCAAGGGAACTGCTAGAAAGCATTGATGTGGAATACTGTTAATTTAAAAGACAATGGAATTATAATAATTACTGTCTGTAGTAAGGCACTATCTACACATAATGGGCATTTCAGCAAATTGAGTAGTCTCTCTTTATATGGCTGTAAATGTAATATCTTCGATCCTTCCTGTGATGTATGTTTGTAACAGTCACAACCGGGGCTTCAGTTCAGCCGGAGCTGTCTGGAATGGAGTTCTGGTAAATATGTTCAACCCTCCTGAAGTTTTTATAGCTTTGGGAGGGGGGGGCGGAGATGAGGGGTGTGCAGGGTCTGAGAGATACTGTTTAAGAATTTAAGCCCTGGTCACAACCAAGGAGAAATTTAGCCTTTCTGATTTTTTTCCCCTATACAATCTAATTATAACTAATTTACTTTTTGAAAGGCCTCTCTTCTTTATGTGGTACAACTGTTTGTCACCTACAGTAAATTCTATTATAAGGCATTTTTCTGTGACTCTGTTCCACTCTTTAGATTTGCAAGAGAAAAGATATATACAGTGTATATCTAACACTGGAAAAACAAAGCAAAAGAATGTAGAAATATGTAGCCATCTGGCTGCTTGTCCACTTTAACACAGGTTATAAGGGTCACTGAGACCCCTCAGAGTACTGTTGATACCAAACTCTGACAGGAAACACTTTATCTGATCCCAACAGTATACAGATAAATGCACTCAGAGGTGTGTTACATCTTCACACACGGTAGCTGGTGACAAACCAAAGAAAACCTCTAGCTATTTCAGAATGCTCTTTTCACTGGAAACATGGTCACCATCACTTTGTGGTTGCCTCTGTGTTGTGGCCTAGAGATGGCAAGAATCCTCCAGCCTCCTTCTCCTTTCCCTGTTTGTTAGTTGGCTAAAAGATGAGTAAAATATAAAGCATGGATACATCATTATAAAAATTACACAACAACCATAAATCAAAGTGTGATAAAGCTTGTTTGGTAACGGCGTTCCTACTCTGACATCAACTGGATGCCAAATTAAGGACAAGCTAAAAAATAGAAGTATAGATATGGCAGAAGCTGCAGGAAGAGCTAACCACCCTGGGTAGGATCTCGTCAAAGACCCTAGGCACATACCGAGGGTGGCTTGCCCCTGCCTTTGCTTACGTCACCACAGTTACACTTCTATTGTTAGTGCGCTAGTTTGATCAGAACTAGCACGGGTAAGTGAAATGCAAATGCAAACCGTACTCTGTCTTCATCTAACAAGTCAACGTGAGTCACTAATAACTAGGGCCCTACCAAATTCACGTCCATGAAAAACATGTCATGGACTGTGAAATCTGGTCTTTTGTGTGTTTTTATCCTATTTCATGGGAGAGACCAGTGTTTCTCAAACTGACCCAAAAGGGAGTTGCAGGGGGGTCACAAGGTTATTTTAGGGGTGTTGCGGTATTACCATGCTTATTTCTATCACCAGCAGAAGTTGGTCCAATAAAAGATATTACCTCACACACCTTGTCTCATGCAAATGAATACACATTTTGAGTGAGTCAGAAATTTGCAAACCATTGACAAGTAAATGAAACACAACAAAATCTGTTCAGAAGTTATTTTGTTTCTGCAACAACTCTACGGCATTTTTCAGAACAGTCATACATTTTATCTTCTTCTTTGTCTTACTTATTATTGGCATTACTATAGCTCCTAGGAGCCCAGCCATGGATCAGTACCCCTTTATACCAGGGCCTGTACAAACACAGAACAAAAAGACAGTTTCTGCCCTGAGAAACTTACAATCTGAGTATAAGACAAGAGACAACAGATTGATACAGCTAAGCAGAGGGTTACAAGGGACCAATAAAGCCGTATTGGTCAACATGATAGGCACTAATGTCAGCAAATTTCTATACACTAACTGCTGAGTGGACAGAGTGGTTTCATTAATCTACTGGATGAAGTCTAAGTTTAATGGAGCTATAGATGTTGACATTGCATCTTGACTTGTTTCAGTGTGCACAAATGAAGATCATTTGCATGCAGACTGGAACAAATTCACAGGTGACATAAAAGGCAGTGTGGGTTACCCACTGGAGGTCAGCGTAAGCCCGTGTACAGTGGTTACCATGACAATCATTTTGCTGACAGTTACCACAGGGTGATATGTAAGGTATTGTTATTATTTATTGTGCTCAGAGACCCCAGCCAGGCTAAGGCCCCTAAACACAGAGAAGAAGGTCCCTGCTCCAAAAAGCTTGTAAGTGACATATAAAGATTGTGGGTAGGGAGGCGGGGAGAGGATACTATCAAATATTTAAAATTGATATATAGATATATAGATTTGCTTTCTGTTTATAATTATAAATGGGTTCAATGTCAACTATCGTCATCTACCTCTTTAGCCATCATTACCTTTTGATTTCATGTAAGTGTAGCAGCAGAGGGGGGTCTTGAGCCAAGATGTAGAGGAGTGAGGAGTGGCCTGATGGATCAGTTCAGGGAGGGTGTCTTATATGTAAGGGGCAGTTAGGGTCGCCAATTTTGGTTGGATGTATTCCTGGAGGTTTCATCACATGACATAGTCTTTAATTAATTAAAGATTAATGTTTAATTTTTGGAGACTCGAGGATAATCCTGGAGGGTTGGCAGCCCTAGGGGCAGTGTGGAAGAAGGTAAAGGCATATTTATTTGAGAAACTGACAAAAATGGGCAAATGAAGATGGTATCATGAGGAAGATGAAATGTTACAAGAATGTGTAAGCGGAGTGGGGGTATTATTGCAGTCACTTCCCTAATTATCACTGTTTTGTAAATGTTAGTAAAAGCTGACTTTATAATGGCAAACACGGTAAGCAAGTTGTCATGCTGTGGACGGGAAAGATATAGGGTTGCCAACCCTTCTGGTTTTGCCAGAAGTCTTCCGGAATCTGGCTCTATCTTCCAGAGACTACTGAAGCCATAACGGGAGATTTTAGGCACTAAAAGTCCAGCAGTGCGGCAGAGCTAAGGCAAGCTTCCTGCCTGCCCTGGCCCCGTGCTACTCCTGGAAGTGGCCTGGAGCAGGGTGGCGGCGACCAGGGGTTTCCACATGCTGCCCCACCCCAATTCTGCAGCTCCCATTGGCCGTGAACTGCAGCCAATGGGAGCTGCGGTTGTCGTGCCTGCAGGCAGGGGCAGCGCACGGAGCTCCCTGCACTCCCCCAGGGGCTTCTGGGATGTGCTGGCTGCTTCTGGGAGTGGCATGCAGAGGGGGCAGGCATTGCACAGAGCTCAAGGGCCCAGCTCACCTCAGGTGGCTCTGGGTCAGTGGTGCAGCTGGGCTAAGGCAGACTCCGCCTCTGCAGATCCCGTTGGCCGCAGTTCCTGGCCAGTGGGAGCTGCAGAGTCAGCACTTGGGGCGCATGCAATGCGTGGAGATCCCTGGCCCCCTAGGGGCCACAGGGATGTGCCAGCCGCTTACGGGAGCGGAGTGGGGCCAGAGCAGGGAGGAAGCCTGCCTTAGCCCCGATGCACCACCAACCGGGAGCCACCCAAGGTAAATGCTGCCCGGCCGGCAGCCCATGCCCGTCACTCCCTCCCACACCCCTGCCCCAGCCTTGAGCCCCCTCCTGCACCCTAACTCCCTCCCAGAGCCCACACCCCCTCCTGCACTCCAACCCCTTGCCCCAGGCTGGAGACCCCTTCTGCACCCAAACTCCCTCCCAAAGCTTGCACCCCGCACCCTCTCCTGCATCCCAACCCCTTGCCCCAGGCTCAGCCTGGAGCCCCGTCCCATACTCCAAACCCCTTGGCCCCAGCCCAGAGCCCACACCCACTCCCTCACACCAATCCCCTTCCCCAAAGTGAGTGAGGGTGGGGGAGAGCGAGCAATGGAGGGAGGGGGGATGGAGGGAGAGGGGAGGGGCCTCACAGAAGAGCAGGGCAGGGGCAGGACAGGGGTTTTTGGGTTTATGCGATTAGATAGTTGGCAACCCTAAAGATGAGGGTAGCGGGAAAAGTGGGGGATGTCAAAAGGCACAAGATGGAGTGAGGTCTACACCCCATCTATATCTTCTACCCTATCATGTAAATTAACCAGTTAGGGTTATATAGGGATTAAGGCTGACCTAAAATGAGGACTTTGTATTTGTGCAAATTGGTCTGATTTTATTAGTCAAACAAAATTAAAGAAGGGAGAGCTGTTTGGCTGAAGAATTATTGATAGGGAGAAAAGCTCCATGGAACTTTGGTAGTATACACACAATTGAAACCAAAGGGGTTTGTGCTCCTAACTTCCTTTTGAAAATCCTGTCATGTGATAACTGTTGGTAAATGGTGACTCTTTCAGTGGTGAGCATAGTATATTAATTTGCCTTCCGGGAGAATATATATATATATATATATATATATATAACTGAAAGTGGGAGACAACCAAACAAGGTCCTTGTCAGTTGTAGATGGCTTGGAAATATAAAAGGGCAGAAAAAATCCCAACGACAACATCCCTTTGGGAAATATTAACAAACATCCATTAGCAGGTATTATAGTCCATAGGATGAGGCACTAGTCTTGGAGTTAGGGGGACTGGATTCTAAACCAGGCTCTGCAGCTGATCTGTGGTGTGACCTTTAGGCAAGTCACTTCACTTCTATTTCCCCTTCCAGTCTTTGTTTTATCTATTTAGAATGTAAAATCTTCAGGGCAGGGATTATCTTTTGCTGTGTTTGTACAGTGTCTAGCACAATGGGGCTCTGATCTCAGCTGGGGCCTGTAGGCACTACTACAATACAAATAATAAATAACATTTTTTGCACCCACTCCCCCTCTCCACCCCTACCCACCTCCCTCCTCCTGAAAGAGTTATTGTTAATCCAATGGATTAAAGCCAGCATTAACAAATAGATCAGAACCAGAAACAGGTACCACAGAGAAAGTAGACTTGTAAAGAGATGAGCCAAGGAAGTATGTTCATGATTTGAAAATTGTCTTTAAGAGGAAAAATTACAATAAAAGCTTAAACATTCGGGAAGTAACAAAGAGCATGTGAAAATAGCTTTAGATACAAAAGTAAGTAATGGGCTACTTGGAAAGTTTGAATGAATACTGTGTAAATCTTTGTGTTCCAATAATGTGCCTCTAAGAGTGCTAATGGAAATAGCTAAATGAATCACTGGCATTTTTTTTTTTTGTACAATTGTATAGAACTCAGGGAAATACCAGTGGAATGGAGGGAAGTAAATCTGCTGCTGATTTTCAAAAAAGTAAAGAAAAATGTTAGTGTTAATTACCACCAAGTGAATTTATTCTCCATGACTAGTTTGAAAGTTGAAAATGCCAAGCAAGGAGTATTTAGAATGGTGCAATGGGGTGTCATTTGGAGTAATTGGATGGGGAAAATTTAGGCTGCATATCAGTAAACGCTTCCTGGCATTCTGATCTATTCCACAGCAGGAAGTGTAGAAGTTGTATCACTTGGGACATTAATTTTAAAGAAGAACTAGAAGATGTACAATGGGGCAATCCTTCACTGGTAGGGAGATGAGGCAGATGAATTTAAAGGTCTTTTCCATTTCTACTTTCTCTGGTTCTTTGATAAGATATATCTTTTTTTTTTTAAATAAATTCGATTTAACAATCAAGGCAATGTATGTCAGATACATAAAGCTCTTTGTGAAATAGGCAATCTTTTTTCTTGGGATAAGTACAAATGTAATTTAAGAAAGTTAAATTTGGAAAAATGTAATTCAAGTAACCCATCCAATAATCTGGGTGGACACACAAAGAAACATAGGCACAAAATTGGAGCCATTGCTGATTGCACTCAGACTGCACCCATTCAGACATCTAACCCTCATTTGGTGCAACCATCATTCAGACAATTATGTACATGCAATTTATGGCTGCAGTCATTATATAAATGGATGCAATTGTGGTTGCCATCTTTGCATTTAATTCTACAATTTATTACAATTAATTGTGTACCTGCAATATTGGAGGGTGGGTTGAGCCCCCTCCCTCCCTACAACTTACTAATTATATAGCAGGCTTGGTAATAATATGTATAGCCAAAGGGGAGCAATCAGACACATCTACTAGAGTTGTCTGTTTCTGTTGAAATGGGAAGGAAAAGGAGAAAAGCAGCAGATTAGAACAACGCTGTTTCTGTGAAAAGTTACAGTGTGTTAAGGGTGCTGTTCATAACCAGCCATGCCTGCCTGGTGATTTGATTAAACAAAATTTTTTCTAACCGAGGTAGCTAAGATCCCAATCATCTCTTGTTAAAAAGGCATAAAATGAAGGTTAGCACAAAGCCAGCAGGGCTCGTGTGATGGATTCTCTTGGCTCATCTTGAAGTGCTCCAGTGAGGTCTGGATTGTTTTGCACTGTTCAGGATAATTTCTTTTGCCACTCATGGAAGCCTCAGTGATTTAAAAATAATAATAGCACAAATAGAACACATGACCTCTAACCCATTCCCCTTTGATTAAGTCTCATTTTATAGCAAAACTATGACTAATGTCTCTTTCTTTGCCTTCAAGAAACTATCATATAATCTGTCTATTATTCTTAATATCCTCTTGCCCCAATAAGACATGTCTGTTTTGTTTGGATTCCCCTGAATGGGGTGAATATTATATCTATAACCTACTGGAAAGCATTTCTGCTTAGACATATTGGCAGTGCTAATTTTGTTTTTACAGGTGTTTGTACTTGGAAAGGGGTTAGCCACAGTCTTGAAGGCTCTACCGCACTGGTACATCAGAGGAGCACAGTGTGCTGTGGGTCCTGGAGCTGTTAACGGTAGGCAGGGAGAGAAGGCTAAATTAATCATTTATGCTTTATTTATACTTTCTCCTACTTGTGGAGCTGGACAAGCGGATGCCAGTTTTCCTCAGTTAAGGGTTGTCTGTGTGACATGATGTTTGATAACTGGCAAAATATAATCACAAAATGTTATATTATAAACCAGAGAGAAGGAAATATACAGAAATTACTAGCAAGCAGAGCTGCTTCCCTATTTCTGTCAGCTCTACTGGCTGTGAGTTAAAAGTTTTTGGTTGGAAGAAACTTTTGAATTAAATGAAAATGACCAGTACCAATATTTTTGTTCTTATTAACTTTGTCAGAGAGCTCATTTTTTAAAATTTTGTAAACTCATTTTGTTTACAAGTGGGTTCTTGTAAGCAACCCACAGCAGATTCTTGTAAGATTCTGGAGTGGGACAATGTTTATTTCCCCGAATCAAGCTGAAAAGCAGAGCAAAAATAGACAAAACTAGGTTGTTCTAAAAGCAAAGCCTCTAGGTTTTTTCAGATCAGCTAAGCCCTGTCCAGAAAAGCAACCATATGCAGCAAAGCACTTAATCACACACAACTTTAAGCATGAGCTTAAGTTCCATAAAAGTCAATGGGATTTAAGCATTTGCTCAGTGCTTTGCTGAATAGGAAGGGACTTGAACACATGCTTACATGCTTTCCTGGATTGGATCCCCAGGGATGAGATATCCTTCTGTAACAAACTATGCTCAAGATAAGCTGAGATCACCAGACAAGCTGTTCATGCTGAAAGAATTAATGAAGCATTATGTGGAAAAGCAGATAGGCATCAGTCTATCTTGAGTGCACTCACATCTAGGATTTTAATTGCATAAAAGGATTGATCATCTGGAATGGTTGAAAGAGCAGGGAACCAAACTGAAGCCGTGAAAGGCTCAATCATAACATCAGATGCAAAAGTGGAACAAACATTTTAGTATGTGCTGGTACATGTCTATCACCTTTCTCTTCAGCCGGGGCTAGTCTGTAGTAGATTTGTGAGTAGTGGCTGAAATGCCTAACCAAGTTTTCGATTTCAGTATGCATAGGCAATGTACAAATACTTAACTAAAGACAGTCACTGCCCTGAAAAGTTTGCATTATGATTGGACAATAGAGGCAAGGGGTGGGGGAATACAACAACATACGAGCAAAAGATGGGAAACCGAGTCACAGAGAAGTTAAGGGACTTGCCCAAAGCCACATGGAAGTCCATGGCAGAGCTGGAATTCAACGTGGGCCTCCTGAGTCCTGCTGAGTCCTTAACCATAAGACAATCCTTCCTTCCTAGAAGATCATAGGGCCTAATTCTGATTTCACTTAATGCCAGTGCTAATCAGGAATAACTTGTTTGTAGTCAATGGAGCTACACCACTGCACAACTAGTGGTATCAACTTAAAACCCAGAGTATTTAAATATGTGGACTGGCTCGCAAAATGATTGCAGATGTAGTGTTAATGGGGTTCTAGAGCTGGGCAAAATTGTTTCAGTGAATGGCAAATTCACCAAAAAGTGCATTTTCTGGGGCTGAAACTATTAGCAAATTCAGGTCCAGTTTGGCAAATAGTTTTGGACTAAAAGATTTTTTTTTTTTAATTTGAAATGGTTTGCTTTGGCCATTTTGAAATTGCATGTTTAGACTTTTCATTTCCAAATGTTTCATTTTAACCATTTTGTTAAACCATTTCCACTTTTTAAATTTTGAAATGATATTTTGTTTAAAAATTTCATTAAAGTTTGGGGGGGGGACTTGAATGGATGAAAAACACCTGAAATGAACCAAACAAACAAAAAGTGATTTTAGGTCAAATAAAACATTTTGTTCAACCCCAAACATTTTGTGATTGGTTATTTTGTTTTGGTGAGAAAAAAAATCAGTTTTGATTTGGCCCCCAAATTGCAAAATCAGTTATCTCTTCAGCTCTGTGATAGTCCCTTTTCTGGCTGGAAGTAGCACATCCTAATTCGTGTTTACTACAATTGCATGCACAAACTGGGTTGCTGCATGTAGAAATGATCTGTTAGATACCTTCCTAATTATCTGTATACAAATGTGTGTCTACTTGCACAAACATTGCCATGCAAATCAGGACTAAATGCTCATGTCTCCATAAAAGTTTGATAGACAAAAATGTGGATCTACCTTTGATATAAAAATCAAGACCTTGAGTTCTATTCCCAGATCTCCATATGGTCTTGAGTAGGCCACTTAACCTCTTGATAAAGCTGTAGTAAAATAATATATATTTACATACCTCACAGGGGTATTATGAGAATTAATTAGCTAGTATTTTCAAACATTTTCAAACTGGAAAATCATATAAAAGTACTAACCTATTATTTTAGGATGACTGATGGCCTGGTCAATTATGTGTATACTGAGAACATTTTATAGTTCACTTTCAGAAGTGATGAGTTCTTCAAAAGTTTAATAACAGAATAGCAAGAGAGGGGGAATGTCAAGAACAGTTCTAACCACTCAATATCTTGAAGGACATAAAGAATAATAATACAAAAATGTATCCTCAGTGTAATGTCATAAAGACTTCATATTGAAAGAAAGATCAGATTTTCAGAGCTTTCAAAATGTAGAAGTGTTTCAACAGAAGTATACCTCAGGCTTTCACGGATGAAATGATGCCATGCACTTTACTACACACTCCTAAAAGCACAAAATATATGTTCTCAGGCAAATTTACTTAATTTTCCACTCCCTGAACCCTTACTTTTCCACTGCTGGAAACATTCTTGTTTCCTCTAACTAATATAGGATATGGACAAGAACTATTATGACAATGAGAAGTCTTTAAAATATGTCGGTTGATTACCCACTCTGCCCAATGACCATGACCACTATGACACTTGATGACTTTTTGTGTTCAAACAGTTTGCTGAATTTCAAGGGGTCTCTATGATAAGGGTTACTTAGGTTGTCTGTGGAAGACATCTAGACTTAGTGGCACTGTCTTTGATGTAAAGGGAATAGTTTATTCTTTAGCTGTAATAGATTGGTGAGGCATAATTTCCTTTTACAAAAGTTGTGTTGACTCTTTTGTGATCATCTATGTGAATGATAATTCTGTTCTTCACTATACTTTCAGCCAATTTTCCCGAAGTTAGGCTTACCGGCCTGTACTTGCCAGGATCACCTCTGGAGCCTTTTTAAAAAATAGGCGTTACATTAGCTATATTCCAGTCATCTGGTACAGAATCTGATTAAAATGATAGATCATGTACCACAGTTAGTAGAGCTGCAATTTCATATTGGAGTTCCTTGAGAACTCTTGGGTGAACGCCATCTGGTCCTGGTAAACTGACAGGATGTAATTAGGAATAAAATATGACCTCTTCAGATGATTGCAGTAGTCCACCTCAAGCAGCAAGACTTGTTCTTAAGATTTCCTAAATTACATACAGATGATGGTCTTTAATTGTCATTATGTCCCCTTTTCCTGACTTTACAGAAGCCTGTCTGGTAGATTACATTACATAGGTGAGAGCAGCAGCATCCTATTGGAGACGTGTTGGAAATATATGAGTAAGATGGATCCCATGAGCAGAAAAAGTGGCTAAATTTGTCTGATAAATGATTCATCACAAATTACTTACTGGATTGAACAAAGAATGAGAAAAGGCACTCCAAGGAGCAATTCAATGTTGTCAGGAAGATGGACTAGATGAATTAATAGGTTATCTCATATCTTGATTATGGCATCCTTCCTTTTCTGGCCTTGTCAAGTGCAATCTTGTCCCCATTGACTAAATCAGAATACTACTGCCAAGATCATCAATAATGATAATAATGTTAGTAATCTTGAAAATTCCAAATCATGGTCTACAGTCTTGAAATTCAACTTTTGGTCATAGTGCCTCTAGAATTGTGTGCCTCATTGCCACTGTGCTACCCACAGCAGCACTGTCAATATGACCTCTCCATTCCAGTATTTCTGGATTCTCACATAATATTAATGGCATTGACCCTGTTCAGCATTGCTTTATTTTAGTTTAGAATTTTGATTAACAATGAATTATATCCAGGAGCAGAATTTTCTAGATCACAAACCCATTTTGGGTAATATTACCCTTTAACTTCTTATCCACAAATGTAAGAATGTGTGTAAGAATCAACAAATTGTAGTGTGTAAAATCTCTTTTATGTAACATATCCAAACTCTTGGTAACTGGAATTTAAAATCCATGTAATTCCCAATGTGAAGATTTTTACTCCCTCCAGCAGCTGCTGGAACATATGATTGCCCACCATCTTCTTGAAGAATAAGCTACACTGGGAAAAAAGTAATCTCACGACTCCTAGAACAATTAAACCTCTCATTTGTAGTCTACTGGTCTGGTCCTTGGTTTCAGTGTTGCTGAGCTGTCATTTCTAGGGGTATGCAGTCTTAGGATTTAAGCTGGCAGTGCGAAAGGTTCTCAGTGAAACTGATGCAGCTGTTTTATTAACAAATCCACCACTCCACTGACCCCACAAAAAAGCCCAAACTACAAAAGCCATGGATATTTAAAAAACAAACAAACATGGGAATCAGGAATCCATGACTCCTGTAACATCTGTGACACACATGCAGCTTTATTGTTATTTATCTCTATTGACCATACTTCCTGGATGCTCATTTCTAACACCAATTTCTCTGTCATGGAGTGATCAGCCCCGGTTCCTTACCAGCACTGTCCTTTGGCATCTAATTTGCATTCATTGCTCTGTCTCTCAAATTTTGCCCTGTGGCAAAACTCTCTGGCTTTGTCACCATAAACAATGTTTTCACATATTTCCAATTATATTAAAAAATCCCACTCACCTACATGAAAGAAATGTCTAGGTGGCATAACCAAGCACTCAAAAGATAGGAAATGCCAGATTTACAGTTGCCCTTACAACCTTAGTTCTGCCTTCTTGTGTGTCCATCCTTTGCACTGAATGAGGGAGGCGTCCATGGGGAAAATGGCATTTGATCATATAACTGAAGACTGTACCATAATTCATATGAACCAGGGGGCAGAATTAAGGTTGCATGGACACCTATAAAGCATACATTTCCTGACTTTCGAGGATGTGACTTTGCAAGCTAAATGTTTTTATAATCATTTTTTAACATAATGTCCTAGGGTTTTTTAAAAATAAAGAAGGACAAATCTATAACGCCTCCCCCCATATTATGTGGCATGAGCAGGTTTTGAACCCTGAACATTCTTCACAGACTTCTGCCCCTTGAGCTACATTGGCTAGCAATGTACTACAATGGCTAGCAACAAGAGAGGGGGGTTATTCTAGAAGTATGAAATGGTCTGATGGAGCTATATAGTAGGCCTGGGGGGGTGATCAAGAGGAATCTGACCCTAATTTCTACCCCTCCTATCTTCCTGAAGAATGCAAATGAAAGAAGGAAATTGGTGATTTTTGACAGTTTATATATCAGCAGGAACTAAAGAGAATTTAATGGGACCCAAAAAATAACACCCCGCGCCCCAGTATCACAGGCCTGCTGCAAACAATGGAGGTGTTAGAGCATCTCAAAAATGGTCAGGAGAAACTTTCCCAATGGAAAGTGTTAAATAACCTAAACATAGGGTCATTACCGGTCCCTCTATAATAATTCTGGGCTTGAAACATTTAGCAGATACCTACTAGCTAGAGCAGAATACAAAATATTGGGGTGGGAGTGTGAAGGGCTTCTGAAACACTGCTTTAGAACCCCTAATTCCTTCCAGTGGGAAGCGAGAGGGGACTGTGTAAAGGGGAAGAGGATGCGCCATTTAGAAGCAGAAAGGAGTTTACTTCCAGGTGTATGAAGCAGTTTTCCTGGGATATGGTTTTTACATGTAATGTCATGAGTTGTGGATCCGCATTAGAGCTGACTGCCTGACGAGAAGTTAACGGGACAGTTTATCCCATTGCCCCATTACTACCTCGACTCCCACCTCCAGTTTCTAATCATCATTAATAATTATCCATTTAGCTCTGACAATACCCTTGGCTCTGCATAGCATGCAAAAATAAAAGACAGAGCCAAACCTACCTAGCTTACACTCCAAAAGGTGTCTATATAATAAATCAATATATATTGAGACAGTGTGCACAATTTTTTTGTTCTAGTTGAAACTAAACCCGTGGAGCTCTGTGTAGGCACACGTGTTTGCTCATATATGTACAATTGCATGATAAGTGCTTTTGTTATAAGCTCATTTTTAAGGGCTACACAGAAGTAGCTTACTATTGGTTTCTTTTCAATGTTCTCATATCCTGTAAAGTATACAGTATGCTATATTGTTTATTTCAATATGACTATCTATTGCACGGCCCCTATTAATTTTATTTAAAGACAACATTTTATAAGCTTAGCAATCTACTGTTTCTGAAATCAGTGGCGGGTCCTCTCAGAGTCTTCATTCACTTTTACTTACTCCTGATTTGCACTGGTGTAAGTGACTTGTGAATAAGGCCCCTTATCTTCAGCATGGTAGCAATCTCCACTGTGCAATTTTTGCAGTTCTCTTAGGAGCCAAGAAGCTGGCCAAAACAAACTCACTCTTTAAAAATTAGCATCAAATTTTCAATGTGCAAGAATAAATTTTAATAGTTTAAAGCCAAGATAGAAAATTTAAAATAGTTTAAGCCAAGATAGAAAAGTGCCTGGCCAGTGAATGTATAGTTAAGGGTCTGTCTGCATTTCCATTAGAAACCCTGATTATTGATCTTTAATAACAAATGTGTATTAAAAATGGCTATGAAAAAGTAGCTGGTGCATGTGGTTAGTAACTGTTTTTATAGCTTTAGTACATAGTACCAGCCATTTCTTCTTTCAGGCAATTAGTTCACATTGTAGACTTATCCCATATAAAACACACTCATTTATAAATTCCAAGAACACAAAAAAAGCACTTAAAGCCAGTAAGTGTCTATTGTGTTTTCCTTACCTGCCACTTAAAAATGACCAAAGCAATTATGGAGCTATATCAATTAAAAAGAAATTGCTTCTGGGTGAGCCCCTGAATGCCAAGTTTCACACTGTAGAATTTTTTTTTTAATGTATGAGTTTAACTCTCTGAAATTAGGTGGCTGTAATGGAAACTCTGGGTGATCCTTAACGATAGTGGCAATAGTGGGCAAGCCTATATAATGAGTGCTGCCTTACAGAACATAGGCTGTGTGATCCAGGGGCACTAAAAGGTAAAAGGAACAAGGCCTTGTTTTCATCCAGACAAAAATCTTTTGTAGGATGAGGATAGAAAGCTGTTTAAATCTGCTAGCACAAACATAGTCTTTGTGTTTGAAAATGGAATCTAACACCAGTCACGGGAAAGGAGTCATGAATGAAACTCCACAAGATGGGAGGCAAGTGAAGACTCAGGAAGGGGGAAAGCCCTAGTAGGGCATTGACAGGCTCATGGGTCTAAATCCCCACCGTCCCCAGTGCCCAGGTCTCTACTCAGACTTGGGACCGGGTATCTGGGTTTGTGGATTTGTGCCTGATTTCTGGATTTTGACTACCAGGACTTGATTTTGCTCCCACTATGTCTATATAAAATTGCTATTGACTTCAGTGGGAGCAGAATCAGACCCTTAGTTTGTAGCAAGGTAGCTGATGTTCTTAGCTCAAGACTAATTCACATTGGTTCGACAGAAATCAGAAATTAATCAATCTATGAAACCAGTTACCATGAGAACTTGTAGGTTCAGCTGGGCAGAGATCTAGTAAAATAATTTTCAAAGTAGCATATTCCTGGAACTGGAAGGAATGAGTAGGGAGTAGGTCTGATAAGCAGATCTCTTCATGAATCAGATGGATACACTACATCTCTAATTAAGTTTAAATAAAAAACCTCCCCATCAGTGCCACAATTTCCTTCTATAAGAGTGTATGGTCCAAAAGTTTGTCAGATAAATACAGTTGGCTTGTAAGATAGAAACATGTAAGTCAAGGCCAGATATCATTCATAAATGTTGTGCAATTAAACTGTTGATCTGGAGAATTGATTGACTTCTTTGGAATAACTGGATATTAAAACTGTATATAATGCTGATTTCTGCCTGTAAATGAGTATGCTGTCCCTTCAAAACATGCCCTTGGTCCAGCACTACCCTTTTTCTAGTTTGATCCAACAACTGCCTTTAGGGAGTTGTATTAACCAGGGCTTTTGGGTTGTAGGCATCACAGCAAGGAATGTTGGCAAGGGAGGGAGTAAATAGGCCTCTCCCATTTCTCAGAACAGGGGAGAGATCAAAATGGTAAAGAGTTTCTCTGCAAAGAGTACTTGGGAAGCAAGAAGCTGTGGATTTCTACTGAGGAGGAGACTAACAGGGAGGGGAGCTCTGGGTCTCTCCAGTAAAGGAGCCTGCCTATGATTCTGAGAGGAGATTCTGAAACCTATGTGTGATTACTCTGTATGAGAGAGGGAGAGAGTGCACCTACAGTGTTTTGTACAGAACGTCTCTTACAGCCACTGAACCAAATTAATCCTTGCTAAACAGGATTTACATCTGGGATGAATTTGCCCAATGTAAACTCTCTGAGAATTAAAGAACTGTCATTTCTGAACAAGAGGATTGTGGATTGTTTTGTGCTACCGTGACACCTTCCAAGGCACCATGTTCAAAGGGATGGAGGATAATCCTGGAAGTAGAAATTCAGTGCAGTTCAGCATAGCATTTTATGATGAAATGAAGTGAGGATTACTTGCCGTACCTGACAGTGGTTTGTGGCATCTCTAGGTTAAAATGATAAGGGCCATATTCTCAGCTGGTGTATGGTAGAGCGCCATTGAGCTCAGTGGAGCTACACTGGTTTGCGCCAGCTGACGATCTGGCTCTTTAATCTATAAAAATCCCCATATAGGTTTAACATTAGAGAGGGGCCTTCTTGGTTAGGAAAATATGGATGCATTTGAACTTCCAGAGAGACATTGTAGGCAGGGGTTAATATAACGGGGAGTAGGCGGTGCACAGCTCGCCCTCCTATCCTTGGTTTAGGGAAGCTGTTCTCCCTTACACCACCTCCTCCTCCTCTCCCGCTGGTGCAGTGACATCTGCCGGCCTATTTCAATCTACTTTAACCACTGTTCTTATGTTGTCCTGGGGAATCAGGTAGGTAGCCCACTTTTCTGAACCAGCAGTAATACAGCAAGAAGTGAACATGAACCCAATTAAAAGAACTGACTGCTTCATTCAGAGCAACTTCTTTATCGATGTCACACAGCTTCTCTGTAAGAGCTCTCTTGCTGACAGCCATTCCAGTCTGTCTCTGAGTGTTAAGTAAAATCTCTTACACTAGTAGGCATTTGCTTAGTGAGGATATGGGAGAGGGTAGATTTTTTTAAAATCTGAGAAACCCTTGATGTGCCCTATAAATTAGATTTGCTATGTACAAACCTTATAGTAGTCACAAAGCTGTTCCAAAAGTTCAACTTTGAATATGAAGGATAACCACATCTAAACATTGTAGATTGACAACTATTTCTATCAGATGATATGACTTTGCATAGTACCCACATCAATTCTGTGCATTTCAGGGGCCATATCCTTTATTAACTGCACTGCAGAATGTAGATAAGCTGTTGGAAAAATTGATCTTACAGCAGTGTGCAAAATAAATTCATAAACAATGTCCTGTAACCTACTATATAGCAGCTACAATGTTTTTAATAGATCTTATATTTAGGAATGTTGGCTGAGATTTTTAAAGGAGCCTATGGTAGTTAGGTGCCTGTAGCAGGGTGGTCCTGAGAGGGTTAAAAGCCAGCCCTGGGAGAGGGCTGGGGCTGAGAGCCAATAGGAAAAGGCTGGGAGGCAGCCAATCAGGGCCAGGCTGGGCCCTATAAAAGAGCTGTAGGGGCGGAAGGCAGAGAGAGTCTCACTCCAGCCTTAGAATGAGAAGGATCTAGCTGCCTGAGAGCACAGGGTATCTTGGGCAGAGCAGAGCTGGGGAAGGGCAAGAGGAGCTGGGGAGCTCGAGCCTGGCAACTCCCCAGGGTGAGGCCTTGTTAAAGGCCGGGGGAGGTACTGGGGCTGCAGGGAAAGGCGGCAGGTCCAACCCCCTTGCCAATGATGAGTGGCAATCACAAACTGCAGTTTGCCCCAGAGAAAGGGGGCTAGATGAGGACTGGCAGTAGCCACTGAGGCAAGGTGGGCTTGGGGGTTCCCCTGGGAGTGGAGACCCAGAGTGTGGGGGTACTGCTGTGGGCAGAACCCCAAGGTAAAGGGCACTGGGGCCTGAGGCAGGAGAGACACTGGCCAGCAGGAGGTGCTCTTAGGCTGGAATTGAGCTAATTCCCGAGGCAACCAGCAGGAGGCACTGCACCGGTGTCTCTCTTGCCTCAGGCCCCGTGGGGTGGAGCGGAGGCAGGAAGAGGCGGGGCATGGGTGGGGCCTTGGGGGAAGGGGTAGAGTGGGGACAGGGCCTGGGGCAGAGCCGGGGGTCGAACTCCCCCACCTACCCGGGACTTTGGAAAGTCGTCACCTGTGGCTATGACAATATGTGGTATACCTCATTCGGTACATTAAATGCCCCAACAACAACTATGTGGGTGAAACCAGACAATCACTACATCCTTGAAAGAACTCGCACAGAAAAATGATAAAAGACAAAAACTTCCAATCACTGTGGGTGAACACTTTTCACAAAATGGTCACTGTATATCTGAACTCTCAATCTTTATCCTCAAAGGAAATCTGCACAACACTTGCAAAAGATGAGTCTGGGAGCTTAAATTCATTACTTTTGGACCCCAAAGAGACTCAGTAGAGACACTGGTTGTATGTGTCATTACAATAATCTGTAACCCACTTACCCTCCCTTGTCCTATGACTGGCTGCAGAGGTGTTAATTGTCCACTTCATTTTAAATAATCTCTTGCAATTTGTTAACTCCTTATTCTTAACAATCTGTTCCACCCTGTATTTAGCTGTGACGCTCATTTCCCAGACCTGAAAAAGAGCTCTGTATATCTGGAAAGCTTGTCTCTTTCACCAACAGAAGTTGGTCCAGTAAAAGATATTACCTCACCCTCCTTGTCTCTCTCTCATTATCTGGGACCAATATGGCCACACAACACTGCAAACACTTTTGGCTTTAACAGCTTCTTCCAAGTTACAAAAACTCCTAAGAAGAAAGTTTCTGACCCAATGGGTATCAAAATACTTGTGATATCCACTGTCCAAATTACTAATGTACTGGGGAAGCAGGCTTCCTGTATCTCCACTGGAAATCAGTAGGCAGCCAGAATTTGGCAGATATGAAATACTTTTATTGTTAAGTCATACACCACAACAAGAAAAAAAATCTGAGCTGGAGCTCAGACTTCCTTCATTAAAAACACACTGAAGCATTGTGGATTTGAAAATTTGACTTGAACACAAATATTATTGACTTCATGTTCTTTTTTAGGAACAGTACTGAGCTTAAAGAAGGCAAGAGGAGTTAAAGAGAAAAACAATTATAGAGAGATTGTGGGAAAAGGAGCAAAGAGACATTGTGATATGGTATAGAGTATTTTATATGTACACACAGATGTTGTGCATGTATTATGTACAATACACACAGAGAAATGTGTCCTCTTGTCATCACCTTCAAAACTCTTCATAAATCTCTCTCTGTTTATCCTCCCTTCTCTAGCTCTGTGTTGCACACAAACCTCTCTGCTCTGCCAATGCTCCTAGATTTGTCTAATGGTTTCTCAGTTTTTCACACCTCAGTGCCATGTTCTATATGGCTCGCTGGGGTATGCATGAGACAACTTCCCAGAGCTCATCTGCTGATCCCCTGACCTGTCCATGTTTAGGTCCCACTTAATGACCCCATTTCTGTCATTCTGACAATAGTGAACCAAGTTGAAGTGTATTTAAATTGTATATAATTTTTCCATTGCTGTTTCAATTTCCTTTCCCCTAACTTCTATCTATTTGTCTGGCCTATGATTGTAAATTCCGCCATCCTTCTTAAGTGTTTTCAAAGTGTCTAGCACACATAAATTATGAAGTAACCTATAGAAATAGATGTGTTTTTCTCATAATATCTATATATATATTTACTGGAGCTATTTTTTTATATCCCTGCACCTGTGAAGCCAAGTGCCTTTAATTACTATAATTCCAACTGTACAGAAGTGGTATCATACTCCTAAATACTGCACTGTAGTTAGTAACATGTGAGTGGGATATGCTCTTTCATTCTTTTCCAAAAGCTAATCTTTATGGTGTCAAGGAATATCATCTTAGCATGAGTGTTTGTTTTATTATGGGATCATAGTTCTGTAATATTTGTGTTGCAATTAATTCAACAATTGGATGGGACATTCTGTTTTTTCATTCAGATCTAAATTTATTAAAATTAAATGAATTAATCTTAGAATCCATTAAATCTAAGTGTGACTGCAGGGCCTGTTTAGCTGTAAAAATGTATCTAATGTGATTTCAGAAAGAAAGGAGTTTGATGTGGTCTCTCAGTAGCTTGAACAGCATCCAGGACCATAGTTGTGACAAGAAGCATAAAAAAATCACGGATTGTAGAAAATATCATTTGAAAGTTAAGATGCACTTTTCTAGGCTGTCATTTGCATTCTGCTACAAAGGATACTATTGAATTAGATAATATTTAATTTCACCACAATAATTCAGTAGAGGGAATCAAGTACATAACTCAGCGTACCAGTAATAGGAGCTATGGACATGTGTTGAGAAGAGGTTAGAACCCTGTTGGAATATTCCAGTGAAATTAAATAGTATGTTTAAATATTAAGACAGTACTGGGCTCTAGTGGCTTCACCAGTGGCTAATATAAATTCCTTCAGCATTCTCCAGCTTACCCCGAACACATACAAACCATCAGACATAACAGATGAAGTTACCTAATACTTGTATTACAAACAATAAAGAAAAATAGCCAATCTCACTCTGAGCCAAATCCAGCAGTCTTTGTGCAAGGACTACAGACATGGGGTCTGATTTTCTTTTCACTCATGCCACCTTTTCACTAATGACTTCTAATTGCTTCAGGACCACGAAATAAAAAAATCAGACAATTCAAGGGGGTTTCACATCAGAGAGATTCTTTTTGCCCAGCTTCATGATTTTCATGATTAGCAGAACAGTAAATCTGTATGTCATCAGCCCAGAACAGCAATTTAATGAATGGCTCTCCCCAGAGGCAAGGTGCACATGCTAAAAAATATACAAAGTACTGACCAATCCTCTATAGATCCCAATGGGACTGCACAGAGTATAAAGCATTATAGCAAAACTAGGATTCCCCATGTACAGAAAGTGTCTCAGGTAAAAACGTGAGGCTTAAAAAGGCTCAAAATAAGATACAAATTAATTGCTCACTTTGTTCATGCCTCTCTCTCTCTCTCTTTTTCTTTTTAGAACAGGTTATACTTTTTATTGACAATGGGACAGATATTGCTTTAGGCTTCCCTTCTGGGGAGCACTGAAAATCAGCCACTGATATGTTTATTTGAGAGCTGAGGCTGGGGCAGAAAAAATAAACACTGTCAATATGTTTGGTGTTAAGGTGAATGGCATCAGGTCCTCTCAGTTTGACTTGTAAAGTCTCAGCAACTATGTTGCTGCACACTGGTGTTTTAGTAGGCCTTTGCCTGGCCTCTAAAAGGAAGGGAAAAGTACATGATGTTTGTACAGCTGAAAACAAGATGAAAAACCACAGGCCTCCTCTCACACTCCATTAGACCCTAAAGTCCATGGAGTACTGCACTCAACACATAAACACTCAGGTTGTGGAAAACTTTCCCAATGTGTGAAAGAAAGGAACAAAGCCATGAGTAAGAACAATGAACATCTATGTATGAAATGAACACTCAGTGCAAAATGCAATAGAGATCCCCAATTAAACAAATAGCTGATAGAGGAACACATTAATAACCACAAATAAGAATTCTGGGGGTTGCAGAGTGTAACTGAGAGCAGAATTAGACACATGCAATCAATAAATCCTGTGGTCGCAATTCTTTTCTCACTTACAGCAGTGGAAACCAGGAATACCTCCACTGAAGTGCATGGAATTACACAGGCCCTGTGTGTACTATATAGTTAACACTACTATCAGATTATGTGGTATGAGTATAAGGAATGTAATTCAGCAAGTAAACAAGCAATCTAAACGCTAGGCTGTCTATACAGCAGTATTCATCATCTTGTGGTAGTGTTATACTATTATCCCTTGTCATGTTGCACTGGCTCGCAGGAAGATTCATGGTCCATCACTTGCACAGAACTAATGGCAGCTAGAGTCACTAAACTCTGTACTGTCTCAAGAAAACAGGGATATTTTTAATGATGGCCAGAAAGATCTTTCTTTCACTGTCTGGTTCTCCAAATCCTTCTTCTGGAACATCTTCTACCAAGTCCCAGAAATCTCAGAGTCTAAATGGCCTGCACATTTTGTCTCAGCCAAGCGTAAGGATATTAAGCCATCCATCATACAAAGTGTGTCCAGACATGATGGGTCAAATAAGATGAAAATAAAAAATGGGGAGATGGAGGTTGCATAGATGGAATGCTCCTGCATCTCAAAGCTCACAGAGATGCCGTCTTATCCAGCTTCTCCATCTGGGTTACCAACCTGAACCAAGAGCATTTTCCCCAGATATTTTTATTACGTACCAACAATTTCAGTGCTGTACAAGATACAGCTATAAAAGTAGCCCACTGCTCTGGAGATACTACATCCCCAAACAGATAAGGTATTATCTAGATAAGGTTGCTGGAGAACTGTTGGGAGAATATGGCAGATTAGCTGATGAATTTGAATGGTCAGATGTCAATGGAAAGAAAAAGAGTAGAAGTTCATGAAACACTGTTTTATGCTCAAAAAGCACATCACCTAATTTTTGTGTAACAGGTGTGGCTGGAGTAACACTAGTATATAGCCTGTGTGGGAAAAGAATCAGGCCTTTAAACTGACTGCATCAAAATTGGCTCAAGAGGTTCACAAATCTTCCAACTCCATACGGCTTGTCCATCCTTAAAATATATTCCACAGCCTGAGTTCTGGTCCTCCTTTGTTTTTTCTGTACCACAGATCATCCATCCTTTTATCTTTTGTCCTTCTCTTGAGTTCCGCTTCTCTTCTCTTACTTTCTCCCTCACTACATTTTGAATTTTAAAGTGAGTTTCATTCCATAAGAATGTTGTTTAGTTTTCTGATGTCATATTTATAATCAGTTGTTATAAGCCCAGAAGACCTGAGTGGTCTAGTGGCTAAAACAAATAATTAGAGAGCTAGAAAGATCCTGAGTTTTAAACCCCACTCAACTGATTTCTCATTTTTATAACCTTGGGAAAGTCACTTGACCTACTTCTGTTTCAGTTAACCCAAGTGGAAAACTAAATAAGAAGGACTTCTCTGAAATCCAGATGTTGCACGTCAGCTGATATTTCCTGGATAAATCAAAGACAAAAAAAAAATCCCAAATCTTCTCACAATCTTCTGGTACCATAACCATTTCTCAGGTGGATCCACACTGAAAATAAATTTAAACTATATTCTTTAACTAAGAAACTGTTTAAGATTCAAGCTTAATTAATATATGTCCAGGATTTCCAAAATTTTCCCCAATCCATATTTAGCTATCTAAATGAATGGCCTGACTTTCAAAGGTGCTAACTTCCATTCCACAAAGGTTCTGTTGACTTCAATAAGACCTGTAGGGCTCTGCCAGCATCTTTGAAAATCATGCTGCTCATGGAAGTGCCTAAACATTGATTTAGCCAACGTAACTTTAGGAACCTATTTTTGGAAAACTTGACCCTTGCCTCCAGTAGCCTTGGTGTGATTGTTCTGAGGCCTGTGAGGAAGACTGAGTCTGAAGTTTTATAGGGGCACCACTTGCTGAAGCTTTAAACATTGTGAAAGCTAAAGTCCAAAAAAAAAAAACCATTTGGGGATATAAATGTATTATTCAGCAGGTGTGTATATATATATATATATATATATATCTGCTCAATAATAACCCAGAGGGTGGTGTAAGGTATAACTCAAGATAAACATTTTCTTATTCTTTCCTAATGCATATTTTTTTCAACGGCTATTAACACAATCTGGTTACTGTTTTTAGTTCATCTCCTGAAATGTGACATAGGGCTCTCTTGAAGTCTGGTCCCTTGCACATTCAGAGATACACGAAGTGGCTGGAAACTGGTTGCAAATGGCCAGCAGAGAATTCTTCTGACACAAGAGAATTCCATGTTGGTGCAAGTATCCCAAATCCAGGTACGGTTGCCAACTCTGGCTGAAGCTATTCTGGGAGATTTTTTCCCCACAACATGAAGTAATGTCATTTTTCTTAAAATATCCTGTTAAAATCTCCTGGATTGCTTTCAATAGTGACTGGGAGATCGAAGCCAATTCCAGGAGACTCCAGGCCAATCCTGGAGAGTTTGCAACCCTAAATCCAGGCCTTTCACCAGTTGCCTTCCCACTTTTGGGTAGGGGAAATATCAGGAAGGGCCAGAGAGCATAGGGAGCTCTTCTATGCCAAAGCTCTACTGTCTTAGGTTCTGTTAAGGACCCACAACAGCTCTAAGTGGCACTGAGGCCAGGAATGGCTCAGAATCAGGGAGGTTGGATTGGCTTCCTGATGCCCACATCCTTTCCTGTTCTGAGCACTGCTCTGGTGTGGCAAAGAATCTGGCCCTGAATGTTTATTTTTTATAGTGTTGGCAATTCTCATGTTTTTCTTGTGAATCTCCTGATGTTTGTTTTACTTAAAACCCCAGCTACTGGAAGCATGTGATTATCTGATAATTTTAGCTTAAAAATTAGTTTCTAGCCCTCATTGTTGTGGAGAAAAGCTTGAAAACATGAACGCAAAAGGCTCAAAATACAGAAGACAAATACAAATAATTTAAAAATCATTCTTTTTAGACTCTCATGATTACAAAGCCTATCTCACAATTTGGGAGGTGGGGGGTGGGGCCTGACTCATGATTTCTGAACGCATGCGATTGTCAGTACTGCTTTTAATGCTTGTTCTCTCAGGACTAGATTCTGCCACCCTTACTCAGATTGAATAGTACTTTTCTCTGTGAATAGCACCATTGATTCCAGAAACAGTACATATTAATTACACTATAAAGAATTATTTCCAGAAGTTTAAAATGCCATTTAGTTTTTCCTGTTGCTTTTGGTGCAAACCCTTTTTTTCTTTAGTACAAATTCATTATATAAAGGACTAATTAGCAGCAGGCCTCTTCAAAGGGTAGATTAATTTTCTGTGTTTCTAAGGAAAATCTTCAAATAAAAAGAAAGGTAAAGTAAATATTAGCTGGAATAATATACATGAATTCTAAGTTTCAACCCACATTTTCACATTTGCAGTTTAAGATATATTTTTATGTTGGTTAATTTCTCTGCAGAAGAATGTAAAGAAATGAGTGGCATTTGCTGAATAATGTTTAAACATTTTTGTAATGTACCTCCCCCCATTTCTTTCATTGACAGTATTAAGTCTGTAATACAGAAATCCTCACATTTTCCAGATGGTAGCATAAATTTTCAGGTCAAGTGATATTAAAAATAGATAATAGCTTAGACCTCATGAGTCTCTACAGAAAGACTAAACAGTCACAATAGGGAATATCGTTGTTTTGGTTTTCTTTATGAGGTTTTATGTACTCAGCTGTTTCTCAACCATGCTCTCAGTGCAGTGAGACCCCGCTCATTCTAAATTCCAGTTCCACCTCACTTCCTACCCTTTATACTTTCTAAGCCCCATGCCACACAAGTCAAGGGAAACATATCCACACAGCTGCACCATAAGCTCCTAATGTGCTCTCCACTGGGCAATACTTCTGCTCTTCACTTCAGAGTACTTATTACAGATAAATGAGTTCTTGAATAACCCACACTTGCAAATTCTTTAGAGAAATGCTGTACAATTTTAGGCATTTCTACTATTATTAATGAATGGGACTTCTGTAAGAAGTCATTGATAAACATTCTTAATGCGCTCTTTTATGAGCAGGAAGCTTTTAATCGTTTAATCAAAGATGCATCATATTTTGTACGCAAAATTGGCTTTGAAAAACTGTTATCCCCAGCTGAAAGGATAAGCTAGTCCTTAATAGTTCCTCTACTAAATCCCTCAGGGAGCTGAAGATTTATAAGAAAAATAAAGGTAGGGCTTGGAGGTGATGCAAGGCTCCTCCAGGTATTTATCCTTTCCTTTATCTAGTCCTATGTGGGCCAGGCCTTACATAGATTCCTCCAACTCATGGAAATGGCTATTTGAGGTTCAGACAAAAATAGCTTTTCAACCATGAAGGTCCTTTTCACACTCAAGTGGAACTGGCAAATAACCAAAACATGTGCAAGTTTGATATTTACACACTAGTAGCATTTTGGGGACAGAAAGAGGCTATTGTTGCTCATCAGTTTCCTTTGACCTATATGCCTCACACTTACATCTTGTAATTTTTTTCTAAGTTCATATTTTATGTACATGGGGGGGAGGGATGGGAAAGCGCGGAGTAGCTAGTATGGAACAGATACTGCGAACTAATTACTTTGTACTAACTCTCCATGTGAACACTCCTTGTCTGCATTGAGTGCCTTTGGGCTTGTCTACTTGGTAAGTTACTACACTGCAAAGCAGGGTCTGCACCTACAGTGCAATAGGTTGCTGGGCAGTAATGTCCCATGTGGAGACTGCCACAGCACACTGAAAGCCCTGCAGCGTGGTGCCAGTGTCCACACGGGACATTACCATGTGACAAGCTGGTGTGCTGTAGATACACCCTCTGACATGCAGCACAGCAACTTGCTGTGTGGACAAGCACTCTGCGTGCTCTGACTTAATACATAAAAAAGCACTCTTACTGTGGAGTAAGGGTGTCCACATGTAGAGTTAGTGCAGAGTAGCTAGTGCACTTTACATTCACACCATATCTTACTCCATGCTAACCTCCCCATTTAGACAAGGCCTAAGCTAATGGTCGCTCTCCCATAATGCTAAATATCAGTATAACTGCCTTACCATTCATACATTTTCCCTGCCATGTGCCCTTCAGTACTGTCTGTAGTGTCACCAGCTCTCTTCTCCAAGAGATACACGCACAGTTTCATCCTATTGTATGTGTTCAGGAACTCTGGTGATGGCCAATTTTTAATACAAAGAGATAGTGGCATAAAATGGGAATAAAATTCCTTCCTGCATAAGAATTAACTTTGTTTTTTTAATTTTCAAAATATCAATTATCATTTTAAAAATCTGTATCTTCCCTGTCTCGACTAAGGGGAGCCAGTACTGGGTTGCATTGAGTTGGAGTATTGGCCTGGCAAAGTATGGAGAAAGGAAAGCTGCCTGCCATGTGTTCTAGCTGGGTTGGCAAGTGCTGTGCTGCTGGATGTGGGAGTTGCATCAGTGAGCGGAATGGACAAAAGCAATGTATTATGTGCTGGTAACTCTGAAGTACAAAGCGTGGATGGTAGTTGATGTTATCAATGAAAGACAGTGCCACTCTCCTACTGTGATAAGAGAGCTAGCCTTTTAGAAATACATGTACACTTGCAATTTTGGTTACTGCCTAGAGTGCCTACCTTTGTATGGAAATGTTTCCTTTCCTGTATGTACCTGGTTTTATCTTTCCCTCTGGCCACAGCTTAGAATCATAGAATCTGAGGGTTGGAAGGGACCTCAGGAGGTCATCTAGTCCAACCCCCTGCTCAAAGCAGGACTAATTGCCAATTTTTGCCCCCGATTCTTAAATGGCCCCCCTCAAGGATTGAACTCACAACCCTGGGTTTAGCAGGCCAATGCTCAAACCGCTGAGCTGTCCCCACCCCCGTCCCAAGCTTCTTACTTTGGAATCTCCCCTTGAATCGTTTTCTGCCACTCACTCTCTTTGTATTAATTTTTTATAACAGGCATGTTCCCAATGGCAAGCAGCCTGCTCCTGCTCCCATTATCCCTCTTGGTGCCCTCTGCTGTACATGTTACAGCACCTGTTACATGAGGCCCCAAGCAGTGTGCAATTTTCCAGGTGTTGCCAAATCAGCCCTTTGTACAAGGACATAATTATCTACTTTGATTTGTGTTCCCTTCCTCTATTTACACATCCCGGTGTTTTGTTTGCTTTCCTAACTACTACCAGACATCGAGTTGATGGGTTTTAAGTATCTGTCAACAGACATCACCAGATCCTTTCTCTGATCAATGTTTTGCAGCATGTGACTAAATAGAACAGAATCTCTATTGTGTTTTGTCAACCTTGTTCTCAGGATTTTATGCTTTTACATAATAAACTCCTTAAACAGCTTCCTGCCCATGCCCCCATTGTCTACAGGTCTTTCTGGATCCTGTCTCCCTCCTTGTTGCTACTGGCCCAATCCTCCCAGCTTCATCTCATTTTTATATAGGCAAACCTTGTCATATATTCCTTGAGGGTACATCTACATAGCAAAAAAGACCTATGGCAGTGAGTCATGGAGTCTGAGTAATCTGGGCTCTGAGACCCTCCCTCCTCACCAGGTTTTAGAACTTGGGCTGCAGACCCGAGCCTGAATGTCTATACTGCTATTTTTAGCCCTGGCATGTAACGCAAGTCCCGCTACAATTGACCCAAGCTCTGAGACTTACTGCTTCAGGGTGAAGGGTTTTTTTTGCTGTGCAGACATACCCTGAGGGTGAGACCAACACTGGGGTCAGCAGGAATCTCTATTACCCATCATCTCAGTCTTACTTGATCTGTAACTCTGTGCTAGCCCTTTTTGGCCTTGTTACCTTTTCTATCATTGATGCCATGCCCCTCCTCGTTCTGCGTATTTCTGCCTCTGACATGACTGTTTTTGACAGCCAATAAAACAAGTGACAGTACCTTGGCCATGCCTGACACCTCAAATTTCCCTGTCTCCCATGAAGCCAGATTTGCAAAGGAGGAGAGTTCAAGTGCCATGTAACAGTGGGGGTTTTAAGGAAGAGGGTTTTTTCATTGTGCTTGCCATAGGGAGGATAAATTAATTGTCTGGTGATGGTGACAGTTGTGGTGGAAACGTCCATGGCTTGAGATAGGTTTGACAAGCACCTAAACTTAGGGATACTTATGCAAACTGAATTCCAACTCTTAAAATATTTCTCTACTGCTAGAAATGCATATATTCGGTATTGTAGGCCTATTTGACTCTGTGTTCGTGAGCAGCTGGACATCAGTATTTCCACCAGTCAACACTGCGAAGGTTAATTACAGCCGTTCATCTTCAGCTCTCCATATTCTCTGTGATATTGGAATGCATGAGAGAACTGTAGAGAACAGCTCACCAATGAAAATGAGCTATTGCAACTTGCCTTTTTTTCTTCAGTTGCATATTGCCACAGTGTTAGAAAAGTAGTGCATGATTGGAGAACTGATGAAATTTGGATACTGAAGGAAGATGAAGGCCAATGTTAAATAGAGGATCAGGACCCAGCAGTATGGGGAGCACTAGTTCGCAAATTGACCCCCTTTTGTGCTAAACTCAATAATTAGCACAATGTGGCCCTGATTCCTGGATTGGGGACACTAGAGACTTCTGCATCTAAATTATGAGAGCTATATAGATGGCAGAAAATCTGTGTTGTAAAAGGATTTTGAGATTTCAACATTTAGCCTCATTCTGAATTGGAACAAACCCCCCAAAATTTCAAAGTTCTCCATGAAGGAAATCTCTGGGAAAAATTGTTCTGAGTCAATCAAACATTTTGTTTTTTACTTTTTTTTAAAAAATTGTATTATATAATATAATACAAGGTGCAAATAAATTTAAAACAATGAAGTTGTATCAAAGTGAAAATGGGACACTCTCAACTTTTTTTTTCTTTTCCTTCTAAAACAAAATTCTGGTGAAATCAACCTGATTTCATGAACCCTTTTGATTTGGACAGGACTGCATATTCTGAACAAATATAGTTCCATCAATGATTTTCCAGCCAGCTCTACAAATTATAAGTAAAAATGTAGACAAATTAGTCATATTACATGTCTTCTGTCTCAACTCCTCTGGCTGATGCAGGTAGCATATACACCAAATACCAAAGATCAAGGCCTGGATTTTCAAAGTTGCATCCTTTAAGTTACTATATTATTGTTTGTTTATTTAGATCATGGTAGCACCCAAAATGTGGTATGTACTATCCAAATACAGAGGAAGGACTGAATCCCTTCCCAAAGACTTGATGACTTGGTAAAATAGAGTAAGATAGGAAATAGAAATAGATACAACACACAAACAAACTGGTCAGGGTGATGGAAGAAACGTGTCTTATTTACAAGTGTGTTTGTTGCTGTTTTCTCCTCGTAAAGTGTTCCACGGTTCATCTCACTTGTCTTACCCAACAGCAATCCCAGCTGCACTTCTAGTGTGTCTCAATCCCTAAATAAGTGACCAGATTTTGCCACTGACTTCACTAGAGTATGCAAGTTTTCAGCACCTCTAAAATTCAGGACACTTAATTGGAAGACTAAATATGGATTTAGGTGACTGACTTAAAGCACCCAAGGTTGAAAGTGTGGGCCATAGTAAATGGAGATATAGAAGTCATGCAGGTTTGAGAGAATGTCTGCTGACCCTAATACATGGAGCCGGGAAGAGACTGTGATTACTCTTAAGCAAACAGTATGCCACATTAGCAAGAAGTCAAGTGACCCTGAGGGATAAGCTTGGTGATCAGTAAAGGGAAGTTCAGGTAAGCAATTTGATAATACCCTTAAATTACTTGGTTTTTAGACTGACAATACTAATGATATATGCCATCATGTGCCAGCAATGCCCCTCTGCCATGTACATTGGTCAAACTGGACAGTCTCTACGTAAAAGAATAAATGGACACAAATCAGACATCAAGAATTATAACATTCAAAAACCAGTCAGAGAACACTTCAGTCTCTCTGGTCACGCGATTACAGACATGAAAGTTGCGATATTACAACAAAAAAACTTCAAATCCAGACTCCAGTGAGAAACTGCTGAATTGGAATTCATTTGCAAATTGGATACTATTACTTTAGGCTTAAATAGAGACTGGGAGTGGCTAAGTCATTATGCAAGGTAGCCTGTTTCCTCTTGTTTTTTCCTACCCCCCCCCCAGATGTTCTGGTTTAACTTGGATTTAAACTTGGAGAGTGGTCAGTTTGGATGAGCTATTACCAGCAGGAGAGTGAGTTTGTGTGTGTATGGGGGTGGGGGGGATGTGAGAAAACCTGGATTTGTGCAGGAAATAGCCCAACTTGATTATCATGCACATTGTGTAAAGAGTTGTCACTTTGGATGGGCTATCACCAGCAGGAGAGTGAATTTGTGTGGGGGGGTGGAGGGTGAGAAAACCTGGATTTGTGCTGGAAATGGCCCACCTGATGATCACTTTAGATAAGCTATTACCAGCAGGACAGTGGGGTGGGAAGAGGTATTGTTTCATATTCTCTGTGTATATATAAAGTCTGCTGCAGTTTCCACGGTATGCATCCGATGAAGTGAGCTGTAGCTCACGAAAGCTCATGCTCAAATAAATTGGTTAGTCTCTAAGGTGCCACAAGTACTCCTTTTCTTTTTGCGAATACAGACTAACACGGCTGTTACTCTGAAATCTGTCAAGATAGTATTAATGTAAGACTTGTAGGTCAATTTTGAAAATGTTAGTGATTTTAAAAGGTCTGTGAAATAGTACAAAAAAAAATCAAAGTTGCAAAAACTCAGACCTCACAACTTGAGCAAATATCAAAAGTCTGCAAAACCCTACAATACTGATACCTCCTGCAAAGAGCCAAGCAAAACTCCTCTGATATAAAAATTATTATTTGAAAACTGGTTTCAAATTGCTTAATGTGTTAGAACTTTTTGTTGTTTGAACTGGAACCCTTTTCAATCATAACTTCATTAAGTTTCACTCATCCTTGATTTGCAGCACCTGTCAAGGATGGACGAGAGAGAGAAGAGAGATTTTAAGAGACTCGAGGGGTGAAAATATTAGTTGCTACTAGCTAAAAGTAACAGAGCAAGATTTAGTACAGTCATGACACCTGAAATGTAACACCCGTGCTGAAGGATGATCAAAACATTTAAATAGTTATTCCCTATTAACTATATGTGTAAGGAAAACATGTCTCAGTTTAGCCTATCATTGTAAAAACCTTCACTGTCATACCAAGGTGGCTCTGAAGCATGTACTCATCCCCATTAAAGGCACTGGGCCGCAGGCCAGGTGTTGGTTCACATGTACATGATATAAATGCTTATGTCCAGTTATAAAACCAAAGCTTGTGGTATCAAGCAAATACCACCTACAATGTGTACATGGAAAAAGTTTTCATCTGCTTTCTGTTTTAATACGATAGTCTATATTTTGACTCCAGAGTGTGATGACTGTATAACTTTTCACATGAATTTCATTTTTCCTGTTAAGGCACATTATTTTAAGGGTGACAATAACTTGGCTTCAAATGAGGTGAAACCATCCTGGTGATAAATGAGTTTCTTGAGGAGGGAGGTTATATCTTGGGAATACACTTGGAAAGACCACACACCTCTGCTTAACCAACCTTGTTAGCTTTACAACACATTACAAATACTTGTTCTAATGCAGATGGCAGTGAAGAGACCTGAGCGCTTGACTTTCGAAAATAGAGTGTTTACTGCATGGTGAGATTAGTCTTGGTTTTCACACTGGCCTTTTATGAAGGTCTGCTGTTTAACAGCTAAAAGCGGTCTTTGGTCTCCTCTTTGCTATGCAGACTTATTTTATTTATTTATTTTTAATGTCAGATGCAGGAAAGATAGGTCAGGCTTTGACACACAGTTGTTTTCTCTGAACGTAACGGACAGCCTAATTTTATCTGTCTGAAAATCATATAGCCTCCCCACCCACCCCCGTGCAAAAAACCCCCATAACAAATAATATAGAATCTTAGAATGGGGGTTCTAGAAGTAATTTTCCCCATTAGTGAAACAAGCTCTGCACAGCCTGTTCAGCATGTGATCTCTGTGTGCTGTTTCTGTGGGGCCACACTCTCATTGCAATTCACCTAGCACTGAAATGCTGTGAGGAAACCTTCAGCATAATCCATGGGCATTTAATTGCACAGCTCCCATTCTCTATGGCAAACATCTGCATTATGTTGAAAATATATAACTTATACTTCAATACAAAGATCCCATGTATGTACTAATATATAATTGCAAATCTTTGACTGTAGCATCAAAGAATGCTGATTTTATGCTTTTGTATGCTATATTCTACAGTTACAGAGAAGTAAATGAAAGAGAATTAAATGAAATATTTTAACTTTCTTTATTTCTCCTTTCAGGTGTTATTGAAGGATAAGGTAACTTAGTTTCCTAGCCAACAGAAGCTCAGATAATTGCAGTGCTGGTCTGAGTAGATGCTTTCTTCTTTTCCTCACTATTCCCTCCACTTACCTTGCACAGCAATAGTGAAGTAGAAGACGGGAAGGATTGAGGTGTACCAGGACCCATCCCCTGCAGAGCAATCCAAAGATATCTCCTCCCTTCTTCTTTTCCTGTTCATTGTGAATACTCCATCTCCCCCTGTTCATTTAATCTCTTTAGAAGAATATTGTCAAGGCTTACAGGCCAAAACATAACTGATTTGGAATGTTTTAAATCACAGGAACATGCATGTGTCCTGTTGATTTTTCAGTGAGACTTAAGCTCTTAAGTACTTTTTTGAAAATGAGACTTAGTTTCTTAAGTCACTTACACACTTTTGAAAATGTTACCAGCTGGGCTTAGGGACTGATTCCATCTCCATAACCACAGTGGTTCCTGAGAGTTTCTCTCATCTGGAACCATGAAACCCTCTTTCAAACAAGTGAGGTTTGCTAGAGCAGGGGAAATAGTTTTCTCAGTAGCATGGAATTGCCCTCTAGCAGAGATAATGACAGGACAGATATTGCCATCTTGAGGAATAAATGCAAAATCCATCTCTGTGCAATATCATTTCCATTACATCCATTCCCAAACACTTTTCATATGTTGTAGGAGACCATCAATATGAAGGTTTGTGAGGAGAAGGAAAGGAAAAAGAAAGATGGGAAGAAATTCTTAAGTTATATTGTGGAAAGGAGTGAGAGAAACCAAAGAGGATACCTTTTCGCCTGGCTAGCTATAGCTATAGTGAATTCTACATGTACTTGGAGCTGACATGATATTACGGATATAGAAAAGACAGCTGTTTGGCTTCCCGAATTCAGCCAAATAGTTTGGAATGATTTTTGAGTTGACAGATACTTGGGTTATATATCCAGCTGCTGGAAAATATCCCCTTCTTCCAGGTTTCAAGCATGATCAGCTCACTTTCTAAATGTCACTGCCCTATATTTATTCTTACCATAGATGATGACACCTTCTATCTGGATGGTAGAGTTAGTCTTTGTCATTTGTTTGTTCTCACTCATCTTTATCTGTACCATTTTTATCATCACTCTGTTTCTGAATCCTACTTTTCTCTTTTTCTTCAGGAGCCTCACTCCCTAAATGTAGTTGGTGGAGGTGAGGAGATTCTAGTAATATCATCCATAGCTAGTTTATCTAAAGAAAATGGCAAATACTGTTTGTTTTAAGAGAGTATTTGAGAAAAATCAATGCTTCAGAGAGCTGAAGTTGCACCGTTTTCCCAGCCTGTTCTGCCCTCTGCTGGTCATTAGTAACATTGTATGCAGGGTTGTAGCTGTGCTGGTTCCAGGATATTAGGAAGACAAGGTGGATGAGGTAATATTTTTTATTGGATCAACTTCTGTTGGTGAGAGAGAAAAGCTTTCGAGCTTACACAGAGCTCTTCTTCAGGTCTGGGAAACTTACTCAGAGTGTCACAGCTAAATACAACATGGAACAGCTGTACGCTATGATTAAGTTTCCCAGATCTGAAGAAGAGCTCTGTGTAAGCTTGAAAGCTTGTCACTCTCACCAATGTAAGGTGGTTCAATTAAAGATATTATTTCACCCACTTGTCTCATTAGTAACATTGTGAGAATTGGAAAACAAGCACTGTAAAATGCAGACAATTTTTTCTGATTAAATTTGTTCAGGGAACATATATTTTAAAATAGAAATTGTTGTAAAAGTATTTTATTAATGCTTCAGCTGAGACATTTCATTTCATTCTCATTACACCGCAGACTCCATTTTGCTCCCTGGATGTGTTTGCAGAATAGGCTGGAACTAGTACACAAGAGTAGTTGAAAATGGGCTGGGGAAAATCTGAACTAGACCAAACACTTGCCTTTCTAGTTACACAAACTATTTTTTTAAATGTAAACTGCATGTGAATTTAGGGCTCACAAAAGACAGCAATGATTTGTGCCAGACAGCATAGGCAGGTTGCGCAAACTTCCCAGTACAGCTCTGTCAATGCACCTCAGTCCTGATTTGCTATAATCTTGGGCCTCTCATGATACACAGAATGGTGTTTTTATTAAGTGTATAAATGCCGATTAAGATCAAGTCACATTTGTCATAAGCCAGGAGGTGAGAGACAAACACGCTAATGCACTCTGTCCCCTGTCTCTTCCTATTAAACCCAGTCAATTAGTACCTGCTTTTCAGACCCCAGGCTCCACTTGTGCTCAGACATGTGTCTACGGAAGGACTTTTGGTGCACTCACACCTGTTAACACAAGAGTTAGATATCACATCCACAGAGTAGACAAGGCTGAGTTGAAGCTCCATTGTAAGTAAAGCCTTGAATAATTATTCTACCATGTTTAATCACTTCATGCTGCTTAACAGTTTTGACACGGGCAACAAAATTGGGCTGATGACTGTCTGTAAGTAGCATTAACAAATGCCAAAACATTTCCTGGGAAATGCTGCTTTAGAGCACCAAGAAAGTTGCTGGAGAAAATGCCCCACAGTCTGAGCCTCCTAAAACTTGTTTGGCAGACAAATAAAAGCTGAAATCTAGAAGCACTCTCCAATTAATTATTTCTGAAATGTATTGTTTAATTGTGGAGCTAGGTGAATTTTAAGTGACATTACAGATTACAGCTGCAAAGTACCAAGGACACACAGACACAGGATTTGCCACAACCCACTGGCAGGGTGAGCATACTGCAGCTTCCTCCACTAATTATCCCTCACCTTTTGTGTGATGTTAACTCTTTTGTCACTGGAGTGTGTAACATACTGGTTCATAATGGTAAGATGGTGAAGTAAAAGGCCTGATTTTGCAGGGTGTTGAGTGCCTAGTGAGGTGCTGAATACCCTTGAATCCCTTTTAGCTGAATTGGGAGACAAGAGTGCTTAGTCCCTTGCAGAATCAGTCCCAAAAGGGTGGGGGGGGGAAATCATGGGCCAGTGTAGATGAGTATGTTGCTACTTTTAAAGCACTGCAACCTATCTTTAGCACTATGTAAATTATAATTATAGGGTAGTGGGTATCTAACCGATGAAAGTGTAATATTATCTGTTTTCTCCCATCTAAGTACAATAAAAAGCTTTTGAGACATTAATGCGTTTTTTCAGGTACTAAGCATGAGTCTATGACATCCACCCCCAGGACCAAAAACTAGGGGCTAGAGGTGAGTTCAAGGCATTGGAACAAATTATCTTGGGAGACTGCGGAATCTTCATCACTGGAGTTTTTTAAGAACAAGTTAGAGTTGTAATGATCTTGCAGTTCATTAAATAACAAACCAGTGAATGAAAAAGAAATAAAACTTTAATAAAACAAACTGGAGAGTTTCTGTAGTGAGCTGCTGCACATAGCCATGCAGTGTTACCAATCCCTGTCTCCAGGGCACATCTCCAAATTCCCACACTCACAACACTGCCCCTTATGAGGAAGCATCTCCAAATCAGACTTTCATATCCCTACATCTTCCCTCTTACAGAAAAATTAATTAACTCTAATATACATAAACACTGGACCCTCGCTAGAACGTGGGATTTGGGATCCATGTGTGGTACCGTGGTAAAATGAATTGCAAGTAAAGTAATTAAATTTGGGATCCATAGCTGCGACTGCATTATATGTGAATTCGCGCTATATAGATGTACGTTCTAGCGAGGGTCCGATGTATATACAACTAATTAATAGCAAATACATTAAATTCTCAACCCATCTAGTACATTTCCATAACCAAATGTGTCAGCTACCTAGAGAGGAGAGGTTACCAGCACATCACTATCAAGTGAGTCTTTACCACTCACTTTCCTGAAATACCCCTTCTCCAGGCAGGTTAATAAGTCTCTATGAGTCTTTCAAACATTTAATCTCCTGCTCTGATCTGCTCAGTATCAGCCTTTCATTAGAGTCTGAGGTATTCTCTTGTTCCTTGACAGATTCTCCTTTGTGCTTTGATGATAAAGGAACAGTCACATGGGAAATGCCAGAGTCCACATCTACTGTCACTGTGTTATAACTTTCTGGGATTACCAAGACACCATGATTCTGGATAGACTCCTCCTGAAGGTCGAAACAACAGACTGGACTTTTACATAAAGTGCTTCCGCCGATGTGCAAGGGCTGAAATTGTGGAAAAGCAGCATCACTTGCTCCATAACCTCAGCCATGCAGAAAACAATGCCATCCACAGCCTCAGAAACAACTCTGACATCATAATCAAAAAGGCTGACAAAGGAGGTGCTGTTGTCGTCATGAATAGGTCAGAATATGAACAAGAGGCTGCTAGGCAGCTCTCCAACACCACATTCTACAAGCCATTACCCTCTGATCCCACTGAGGGTTACCAAAAAAAACTACACCATCTGCTCAAGAAACTCCCTGAAAAAGCAAAAGAACAAATCCGCACAGACACACCCCTAGAATCCCGAGCAGGGGTATTCTGTCTGCTACTGAAGATCCATAAACCTGGAAATCCTGGATGCCCCATCATCTCAGGCATTGGCACCCTGACAGCAGGATTGTCTGGCTATGTAGACGCCCTCCTCAGGCCCTACGCTCCCAGAATTCCCAGCTATCTTTGAGATACCACTGACTTCCTGAGGAAACTACAATCCACCTGAAAACACTATCCTGGCCACTATGGATGTAGAAGCCCTCTACACCAGCATTCCACACAAAGATGGACTACAAGTCGTCAGGAACAGTATCCCCAATAATGTCACGGCAAACCTGGTGGCTGAACTTTGTGACTTTGTCCTTACCCATAACTATTTCACATTTGGGGACAATGTATACCTTCTAATCAGCGGCACTGCTATGGGTACCCGCATGACCCCACAGTATGCCAACATTTTTATGGCTGACTTAGAACAACGCTTCTTCAGCTCTCGTCCCCTAATGCCCCTACTCTACTTGCGCTATATTGATGACATCTTCATCATCTGGACTCATGGAAAAGAAGCCCTTGAGGAATTCCACCATGATTTCAACGATTTCCATCCCACCATCAACCTCAGCCTGGACCAGTCCACACAAGAGATCCACTTCCTGGACACTACAGTGCTAATAAGCGATGGTCACATAAACACCACCCTATACCGGAAACCTACTGACCGCTATTCCTACCTACATGCCTCCAGCTTTCACCCTGACCACACCACACGATCCATTGTCTACAGCCAAGCTCTGCGATACAACCGCATTTGCTCCAACCCTTCAGACAGAGACAAACACCTACAAGATCTCTGTCAAGCATTCTTAAAACTACAATACCCACCTGCAGAAGTGAAGAAACAGTTTGATAGAGCCAGAAGAGTTCCCAGAAGTCACCTACTACAGGACAGGCCTAACAAAGAAAATAACAGAACGCCACTAGTCGTCACCTTCAGCCTCCAACTAAAACCCCTCCAACGCATTATTAAGGATCTACAACCTATCCTGAAGGATGACCCAACACTCTCACAAATCTTGGGAGATAGGCCAGTCCTTGCCTACAGACAGCCCCCCAACCTGAAGCAAATACTCACCAACAACCACATACCACACAACAGAACCACTAACCCAGGAACCTATCCTTGCAACAAAGCCCGTTGCCAACTGTGCCCACATATCTATTCAGGGGATACCATCATAGGGCCTAATCACATCAGCCTCGCTATCAGAGGGTCGTTCACCTGCCCATCCACCAATGTGATATATGCCATCATGTGCCAGCAATGCCCCTCTGCCATGTACATTCGTCAAACTAGACAGTCTCTACGTAAAAGAATAAATGGACACAAATCAGATGTCAAGAATTATAACATTCATAAACCAGTCGGAGAACACTTCAATCTCTCTGGTCACGCGATTACAGACATGAAAGTTGCGATATTACAACAAAAAAACTTCAAATCCAGACTCCAGCGAGAGACTGTTGAAATGGAATTCATTTGCAAATTGGATACAATTAACTTAGGCTTGAATAGAGACTGGGAGTGTCTAAGTCATTATGCAGGGTAACCTATTTCCCCTTTTTTTTTCCTACCCCCCCACAAGACGTTCTTGTTAAACCCTGGCTTTGTGCTGGAAATGGCCCACCTTTATTATCATACACATTGTAAGGAGAGTGGTCACTTTAGATAAGCTATTACCAACAGGAGAGTGGGTTTGTGTGTGTGTGGCGGGGGGAGAAAACCTGGATTTGTGCTGGAAATGGCCCAACTTGATTATCATACACATTGTAAGGAGAGTGATCACTTTAGATAAGCTATTACCAGCAGGAGCGTGGGGTGCGGGAGGTATTTTTTCATGCTTTGTGTGTATAAAAAGATCTCTTACACTTTCCACAGTATGCATCCAATGAAGTGAGCTGTAGCTCACGAAAGCTTATGCTCAAATAAATTGGTTAGTCTCTAAGGTGCCACAAGTACTCCTTTTCTTTTTGCGAATACAAACTAACATGGCTGTTACTCTGAAACAGTGAGAGAAGGCTCTTACACCAGCAGACAGTGATTTTGATTCTTTCTTTTATACCTCTATAACTAGCCAAGTGATAAGAATACACCTAAATTCTTCGAGTACAGGACTTTACCGACAGGCCTGAATATCTATATCCTAACAGGCCATTTCCAACAGTTGACAAGAACGTGTGAGGAACAGTAGTGGTGAAAAATAAACATGGGGAAATAGTTTTACTTTGTGTAATGACACATCCACTCCTAGTCTTTATTCAAGTCTAATGTAATGGTGTCCAGTTTGCAAATTAATTCCAATTCAGCAGTCTCTCCTTGGAGTCTGTTTTTGAAGTTTTTTTGTTGAAGAATTGCAACTTTTAGGTCTGTAATCGCGTGACCAGAGAGATTGAAGTGTTCTCCAACTGGTTTTTGAATGTTATAATTCCTGACATCTGATTTGTGTCCATTTATTCTTCTACGTAGAGACTGTCTGGTTTGGCCAATGTACATGGCAGAGGGGCATTGCTGGCACATGATGGCATATATCACATTGGTAGATGTGCAGATGAACGACCCTCTGATAGTGTGGCTGATGTGATTAGGCCCTATGATGGTATCCCCTGAATAGATATGTGGACACAGTTGGCAACGGGCTTTGTTGCAAGGATAGACTCCTGGGTTAGTGGTTTTGTTGTGTGGTGTGTGGTTGCTGGTGAATATTTGCTTCAGGTTCGGGGGCTGCCTGTAAGGAAGGACTGGCCTGTCTCCCAAGATTTGTGAGAGTGTTGGGTCATCCTTCAGGATAGGTTGTAGATCCTTAATAATGCGTTGGAGGGGTTTTAGTTGGAGGCTGAAGGTGACGGCTAGTGGCGTTCTGTTATTTTCTTTGTTGGGCCTGACCTGTAGTCAGTAACTTCTGGGTACTCTTCTGGCTCTGTCAGTCTGTTTCTTCACTTCCGCAGGTGGGTATTGTAGTTGTAAGAACGCTTGATAGAGATCTTGTAGGTGTCTGTCTCTGTCTGAGGGGTTGGAGCAAATGCGGTTGTATCGCAGAGCTTGGCTGTAGACAATGGATTGTGTGGTGTGGTCTGGATGAAAGCTGGAGGCATATAGGTAAGTATAGCGGTCAGTAGGTTTCCGGTATAGGGTGGTGTTTATGTGACCATCGCTTATTAGCACTGTAGTGTCCAGGAAGTGGATCTCTGGTGTGGACTGGTCCAGGCTGAGGTTGATGGTGGGATGGAAATTGTTGAAATCATGGTGGAATTCCTCAAGGGCTTCTTTTCCATGGGTCCAGATGATGAAGATGTCATCAATATAGCGCGAGTAGGGGCGTTATGGGAGGAGAGCTGAGGAAGCGTTGTTTTAAGTCAGCCATAAAAATGTTGGCATACTGTGGGGTCATGCAGGTTCCCATAGCAGTGCCGCTGATTTGAAGGTATACATTGTCCCCAAATGTGAAATAGTTATGGGTAAGGACAAAGTCACAAAGTTCAGCCACCAGGTTAGCCGTGACATTATCGGGGATAGTGTTCTTGATGGCTTATAGTCCATCTTTGTGTGGAATGTTGGTGTAGAGGGCTTCTACATCCATAGTGGCCAGGATGGTGTTATGCAAGGTAACCTATTTCCCCTTGTTTTTCCTACCGCCCCCCACCTCCCGCCCAGACGTTCTTGTTAAACCCTGGATTTGTGCTGGAAATGGCCCACCTTGATTATCATACACATTGTAAGGAGAGTGATCACTTTAGATAAGCTATTACCAGCAGGAGAGTGGGGTGGGGGGAGGTATTTTTTCATGCTTTGTGTGTTTAAAAAGATCTTCTACACTTTCCACAGTATGCATCCGATGAAGTGAGCTGTAGCTCACGAAAGCTTATGCTCAAATAAATTGGTTAGTCTCTAAGGTGCCACAAGTACTCCTTTTCTTTTTTCTCTCACTGTGACAGTCTGAGGCCCTGTGCTTAGGCTAAGGCCTTTGGCTAAGCAACAGAAGCAGCCATAAGCTGGGAAGTGACCGGTCACATCCTCACATTCCAAACTAGTCACATTGAAATAAGGCGCTATTGGGCTGTTAGGAATACAATCCTGTCCTGATAATGCCTATCACCTCCAGAGAAAGGGAAGTGCCTAGAAAATGTAAAAGGAAACTTAGTTTGATAGCATCCTGTCTGACAAGAACTCACTTATCAATAGCTGGGATGTGAAATCCTCACTTCTGTTTTGTTTTGTCATTATAGTTCCCACTTTGCTATTGTTTGTCTGTATAATCTCTGTCTGGTTCTGTGATTGTTCCTGTCTGCTGTATAATTAATTTTGCTGGGTGTAAACTAATTAAGGTGGTGGGATATAATTGGTTACATAATCATGTTACAATATGTTAGGATTGGTTAGTTAAATTTCAGGAAAATGATTGGTTAAGGTATAGCTAAGCACAACTCAAGTTTTACTATATAGTCTGTAGTCAATCAGGAAGGGGGTGGGTGTGTGGGTGGGGGAGATGGGAACAGGGAATGGGGGTAAGAAAATTGAAATCATGTTTTGCTAAAGGGGGAAATGGGAACAGGGAATGGGGGTAAGGAAATTGGAGTCATGTTTGGCTAAGGGCAGGAATGGGAACAGGGACACAGGCTCTGTGGTGTCAGAGCTGGGAAGGAGGATACTAAGGAAGGAAATTGGAATCATGCTTGCTGGGAGTTCACCCCAATAAATTGAATTGTTTGCACCTTTGGACTTCGGGTGTTGTTGCTCTCTGTTCATGCGAAAAGGACCAGGGAAGGAAGTGGGTGAAGGAATAAGCCCCCTAACATGGCCCACCTTGATTATCACTACAAAAGGTTGGTTTTGTTTTTCTCTCCTGCTGGTAATAGCTCACCTTACCTGATCACTCTCGTTACAGTGTGTATGGTAACACCCATTGTTTCATGTTCTCTGTGTATATAAAATCTCCCCACTGTATTTTCCACTGCATGTATCTGATGAAGTGAGCTGTAGCTCACGAAAGCCTGTGCTCAAATAAATTTGTTAGTCTCTAAGGTGCCACAAGTCCTCCTCTTCTTTTTGGGATTACTTGTAGATCCCTTTGTGATTATGTTGAAATGTGCCCCCCCCCCCCAGTCTGTCTGGGCTATATAAGACCTTGGATGTGGCTGTTTTTTAAAATTATCCTTTGGCCCAGAGTATTAGAGATGTGATTCCTCAGGCACACTCTGTCACCTGGGTTAAGAGATGGGAGATCACGGACCCTTTTGTCAAAATAATGATTCTGCTTCTGCTTCCGATTTTCTTTCACCTTCTGTTTGGTTTCATTGTTATGAGATTTCAGCAGGTTATCAGTAATTGGTAAATTAGATCTGATCCTTCTTCCCATTAACAGCTGAGTTGGAGAAGAGCCGTTCTCCAGGGGTGTATTTCAGTAACGCTTTATACAAATCACTCCCCCTGTCAAAAGTCTTTCTCATAAGGTTCTTTACTGTCTGTTTAGACCTTTCCAAAAGTCCATTTGATTGGGGGAGGGAGGCGTAATTTGGATTTGATGTCTTGTGATGAAAATCCCAATCTATGGCAAATTGTCTAAAATCTGCACTGGAAAATTGCAGCCCATTATTGCTAAAGACTTCATCTGGAATTAGGGTGACCAGACAGCAAGTGTGAAAAATTGGGACTGGGGTGGAGGGTAATAGAAGCCTATATAAGAAAAAGACCCAAAAATCAGGACTGTCCCTATAAAATCAGGATATCTGATCACTCTATCTGGAATTCCATGTCTGAAGAAGATTCCCTTCATGCCAGCTATCACTGACTTACTATTAGTACTGTGCAGTTTGCAAATTTCTGGATACAGAGAATAATAATCTGTGACTATTAAATAATCCTTTGATTACAAGGTAAATAAATCAGTGTCTACCTTCTAAGGCCTTTGTGGAACTGGATGAGGTCTCAGTGGCTTTGTCTGTTGGCATGGCATGTATTTCAAGCATGAAAAGCAGTTTCCTACCACCTTAACTATGTTGTGATTGATCCGCAGCCAATACAGCACCTCTCATGCTCGTACTGTAGCATTTCTTTTCTGGGGCTCATTGGAATTACAAACCTACTGTCCTTGAAAATCACCCCATCTATCACCGTAAGTTCATGTCTGCAGTTCCAATAGTCTCTTATACTTGGACAGCAACTCCTTATTTCTTCAGACCACCGTTTAATTATCACTTCTTTAAGGATTCCCAATGATTCATCTTTTTCCATTTCCTCTCTTATTTGTTGTAGTTTCCTGTTAGTTATGGGAATTGACTTTACAATCAGATCGACATAGACTTGCATCTCTGTCTCTAAAGTCTTCTCTGGTTTTGTGGGAACTACTGCTTTGGAAAGTGCATCTGCAGTGATCGTGAATTTACCAGACATGTAGGTCACAACCAAATCATACGCTTTCAGTTTTATCATCATTCTTTGAATCCTTAAGGTGCAGTCATTTAGCTGTTTGCTAACTAACGCTATCGGGGCTTGTGGTCTGTTTCAATTTCCACTGTCTGTCCATAAATAATATAATGATTGAGTCACTCACTGGCAAACAGTATTCTTAAAAGTTCCTTTTCAATTTGAGTGTTTCTGGTTTCTGCCTCAGTCAGTGATTTGGACGCATATGCCACTGGTTGCCAACAATCCTCACACTTCTGTAAAATCACTGCACCTAACCCAGACTGTGAAGCATCTGTTGAGATTTTAATAGGCCTTCCTGGTGCATAAAACTTCAACACTGGTTCTTGCATCATTTGTTGTTTTAAACCTTCCCATAATTCCTCCTGTTCTGCATCCCAATACCATTCATTTTTATTCTCTAGGACAGTGGTTCTCTAACTTCATTGCACCGTAACCCCCTTCTGACAAGAAAAATTACAAGAAAAGCCGTAGCTACAAAAAATAGCCACTACCTATTTTAATTCACAAGACAATCTTTATACAGGAAAAATAAAAATAAATATGCACCTAATGGAAGGGGTGAGCTTGTATTGATGAATACTAATCCTTGACATGGGGCTCTGTGGGGCTGAGGTAAAGACGGAGGTCATCTTCAACAGTGAGGTGGGCCCTGTATTTGTTTTTCAGGAAAGTCAGTGCTGAAAAGCTGGCTTCACATAGGTAGGTGGATGAAAATGGCACTAGGGTGCCTGTGTATAATGCAATGTACCCAAACTGCTTGCGGTACAACAGCCTGCCACTTCGGTGACTAGCCCATTGTTTCTTCCAATCACTGCATGAGCACCCTCACTGCAAATTCCTACACGGCGCTGCCATTCCAAGCCAGAATCAAAGACAAACGCATCCAAAAGTACAAAGAGTTATTCCCCTGTCATATGCCGTGGTAATGGCCTGCAGAACAGAAATTCCTCTTGGAGCTTTTTGTCATTCTCAAATTGTACCTATGTCAGCATCTGGGCAGCACCCGACATATCTGTTGTTTTGTCAAGTTGAATGGGGTGAAAAAAGGACTTTTCTTGATTTGGGCAATCACTTGTTTAGTCACATCATTTGCATACTGTGAATATGTCTGGCAATAGTATCACTAGACAGGAGAATCAAATCAAGTTGTGTTGCTGCACCTTGCCCCACCACAATGGAAAACACTTCCTTGGCGCATGGCAGAAAAAACGTTTCTCTGATAGTGTGCACTTTCCCAGTTTTAGCTATCCAGTATGACACAGCAAAAGATGACTCCAGGGCTTTCTCATTTGCTGCTGTTCTCAGTACTGTTTTCCTGGCCCTTTAGCTGAAAAAAATCAAGTGGTTTTGTTTGACAAGCACTCTGCTGTGTCTATAAATGCTGCAATATTTTAGATGGTTTTAAACTTTCCTTTGCCAGAACTTCACCACACACGGCACACTGTGGCCATGGGTCCTCCTGAAAACCAGTCCATATGAATCCATATTCCAAATAGTTTGGATTGTATTTGCTGTTTCTTAGTTCTTTTACTGCTGTTTGGATCCTCGTTGTCAGCCCTTCTTTAGCTGCAAGTGGCAATTGACTCCCCTTCAGTGCCCACCTTTCCTCCACTTTTCTTCAGAAAATGGTCCATTACTAACGTTATTTCTACAGCAACTTTGCAAACTGGTTACAACACATGCGCTCAGTGGGATGCCAGATAAACACAGGTGCCTGAGTACAGGAAGTGCCTGAGTAAAGCAAAGCTCCAGGCTGGGGCTTCAGCTTCTCACCACCTCCAGAGCTTCAGCCCCTCATCGCCTGGGGGGTCCGGCCTGAGGGTTCAGTCCCTCGCTGCCTACAAAGCTCCAGGCTGGGGCTTCAGCCCCCTGCAGCATCCTGAGCTGCAGGCTGGGATTTCAGCCCCACAGCAAACCCTGGAGCACCTGGCTGTGGCTTTCTGCCCTGGCAACCCCATCAAAATGGGGTTGTGACGCACACTTTGAGAGCTGCTGCTCTAAGAGTTTTCTCAAAGCTCTATTTGGTAGATATATTAGGTATGAATTTTCCAAGATAATTAACCATTCCCAGGAATCACTGGACATCTTTCTTTGACTGGTGACGTGGCATCATTTCAAAGGCTGAAATCTTCCTCTTGTCAGATTTTACACAGTTAATTTTAGCTGCCATAAGACTGAGGATGCATCCAATTTACTGAAATATTGAGCGTTTGCAAAATGAGCCATAATCCATTCTCTGGTTGGTAGTTTTAAATGGTCTCTTTTCAGAGCCCCGTTGAGCTCTCTGGGATCTAAGCATATGTGGAGCTGACCAAGACTTTTCTTCATGATAATGAGGGAACTCACGCATTCTGTTAGCTCCTCAGTTTTTTTTTATTCCTTGCATTACTTCCATCCTTGCAAGCTCAGCCTTGAGTTTATCCCAAAGTGAAAATGACACCTTTCTAAATGAATGGGTAACTGGAGAGACCTGCTTGATTATCTGGATATATGTTCACCCTGCAAGCAACCCAGTCCTTGAAACAGGTCATGATATTCCCGAAAGAGTGCCTCATAGCCAGGTACAGTATGATCTTGTAGCGAGAGCACCCATTTTACCAGATTGAGTTTCTCACAAGCAGACAGGCCTAAAATTGGTGTCCCTCCTTTGGCACTATGATGAAAGGGAGCCTGCACCTGGTGTTTTTATGGTTGACGCTAGCAATGCACCTCCCTTTCACTGGTATATTTGTTCCAGAATAATCAGTGACTTTTATTTTTGTTGGTCCCAAATTTGGTCTTATTTTCAGTTTCCCATAATCTTGTTCAAACAGAATATTAACCTGAGCTCCTGTGTCCAGTTCCATTCACTGTCATAGGCAGTATCTAGTCCTTCTCATCAGGCTTGCTAGATCCCAATACATTTATGAAAAACTCCTCAACCAGATTGTCTTTAACTGAATGCACTTGACTTTTCTGCATTTGGGATCTGCAGCATTTTGCAAAATGATTATTTTCCCCCTCATTTATGACAGAGTTCCCCAAAAGCAACATACTGTTTGGGGCCATGCTGTGATCCACAGCTTCCACATGACCATCTATGTACTCAGCCTTCCCCCTAGCAGTGGTTTTCATAGCGAGTGGTTCCGCTCTTTGATTCGACCTATTCTGGTTATATTCTTTTGTACTTAGTACATGCATAGCCTTGTTTGGTGAATTTAGCTCTTTGGCTTGCGCTTTCACAGTTTCTGCTGCCCTGCATATTTGGAGAGCTTTTTCTAAAGTTAAGTCTCCTTCACTTTAGAGCAGTCTCTATCTTAACAATTGTCTTTAATCCCAAAAATGATTTTATCTCTGACTAGAGACCGTCAACTCACCAAAGTCACAGGTTTTACTGAGTTTCCTTAATTCTGTGACATATTGCTGTATGGTGTCATCAGTTTTTTGCATGTATGTAAATAAATGTCTCTCTCAAAGGCTTGATTCCTTTTTAGCATGCAGTGTTCCTCAGATTTAGTCAGTATTTTATTTAACTTCATGTTTTTACCTTCTTGAAAACTTAAAATTGTTATAAATATCCAGTGCTTCCTCCCCAACAACATGCAAAAGATTGATGATTTCAATACATCATTTTTCTCCTCTGCCCCTATTGCTGCTAAATATCATTCAAATCTCTGTCTGGATTTTTTCCAGTTCTCTGCAACGTTGCCTGACAATTGCAGACTGAACTGAGGTTGCACCACATCCATTTTTGGCTTTTTCTCCCTTCTTAAGCTAGTCAAGCTACTATTGTGCTCACCAAGTACATGCAAAAGCCATGGTGCCTCTGTGCCTGGTGCTCCAAGTTCTTCTCTGGTGCCTTCCTTTGTCTTTGTTTTCAGTCGCAAATGCAGGAGTTAACTTCAAAATGATTGGAGTTACCTTCTCATTCAGCACTTCTGATACCATGTAATGATCTTGGGGTTCATTAAATAACAAACCAGTGAATGAGAAAGAAATAAAACTCTAATAAAACAAACTGGAGAGCACCTCTGTGAATGGCTGCACGCAGCCATGTGGTGTTCTCAACCCCCACCTCCAGGACACATCTCCAAATTCCCACACTCACATCACTGTCCCTTATGAGGGAGCATCCCAAATGATAATCTCTTCTAAACATATCTCTACAAGTGTCACCTGTCAGGGTGATCTAGATAAGACTTAGTCCTGCCTCAATTCAGGAGAATGATTAGATGACCTATTAAGGTCCCTTCCAGTCCTATATTTCTTCAATTCTTTGTCAGCCCCTACACCCATTCATGAAAGCCAACAGCAGACACTTAGATACATCAAACCCCAGCATCTCCCATTTCCCCCAATCATGGGCATGATCAGAACCCAACAAGAGGAGTCTTTATGCTGACCTATAAAGAATCATAACCTGGGAGCCAGTCTTGACCTTCTGATTCCTGACACATTGAGCATCTTGGACTTTGAAATCCTTGCTCAACTACCCCATCACCACTCCATCATCCAGCATTCCTTGATGTCTCCATTGGTTCCCTCCCTTTTCCTCTTCCTTGATCCATCTTACCCATTCGATATGTCCCATGCTTCTAATTTTTCCACTGTTTTTTTCACAGATTTTTTCATTCCCACCCCATCTTCTCACCCCTATAACTCAACCCACTTTTCTGTTCCCACAACGTTCCCGCTAAAATTACAATAAACATGAAGCATACATATACATACATACAAGGAATAACCCTCATCATCCGACTCTGACATTTATTGTGTTTTGCCTCTGCTTATACCATCAGCCCTTTCAGGCAGGGACTTTGTGTTTATATCTAATGCGTGGGTGATGTGTAAATAAAAGATTCTAATAAAATATATTCAATACTTTATATCTGTGGCATTTTTTATTTTTCAGTTGTTTCGTTGAAAGACATATGGTAATCTATTGATTTATCAGGTTTGCATTAGAGCTGTCCAGGAAATGATTATTTTCTCCAACAAAAAACTTCTGATGAAAATGAAAAATATCATGTTCATGAAAAAGAAAGAAGTACTTGTGGCACCTTAGAGACTAACACATTTATTTGAGCATAAGCTTTTGTGAGCTACAGCTCACTTGAAAGCTTATGCTCAATTAAATTTGTTAGTCTCTAAGGTGCCACAAGTACTCCTTTTCTTTTTGCGAATACAGACTAACACAGCTGCTACTCTGAAACATGTTCATCAAAGTTTTTCTTTGATTTTGCTGAAAAATAAAAATATTTCAGCCACAAAATGAGAAATGTGCAGGAATTTGATTTGCAGTTTTCAGTTTTTTGAAAGAACTCTACCTTCTCTCAGAAAGCCCCCAAATTAGTCAAAAATTGGACATTTGCCATGGAAGTTTGCATTTCAACCAAAAGAGATTTTCCACTGGAAATTTTTGATGACATATTCTTGATCACCTCTAGTCAAAATCAGAGTTTAGCCCCCTTTTTAAATAACTGATTACACTATTAATCAAGTCAGTTATTTCACTGGTCATTTGTGATTTTACAATGTGGTCATTAGATGGTGCTGATGAAACTAATTGCACTGTATGTATTTTTTTTGGTAAAGTTATGGTAATCAGACCAGCAATGGTGCAAATATGATAGTCTCTGTTCACTTCTTCACAGGATATATATTACTACTCGTATTAAAGTTAATGGAAGAATTCTCATGGACTTCAGTGGGAACAGGATCTATCCTAAATCTATGAAAATTCAATAAATCTATCTTCTGATACTTAACATTGAATTTTAATGAAAAGTTAGCTGCAGAGAACTGCGTATATTAGTTTAGAAATCTAAAATATAGATACTATGTTGATTGAATTACCTATCTTGAATAATTAGATTTTTAATTGTCTAATATTTATTGGTAGCCATTTTTAGGTACAGTTAGTCAGTAATGTACTTTGTTATTTTATTGTTGTTGTTGTAAAGTACCTATGATCAAATAGCCCTGATTGGCTGAACATTTTAATTTGTTTAATAGGCAATGTCCACTGTGAACAGATCATTCCCTTGGCAGTTTCTACTGGAGGAGGGAATTCTTTTTAAAAAATGTCGGTGTATTTTAGTTTTAATCAGTAAAATAAAAACTACTAAGATATAACGTGCATTCCTTTCAAATAATAGTACGGCACATTAATACACTGTTGTTTGTTTGCATGGCACAGGAGTCACTGTATTATTTCAATGGCCTTTCCTCAGTGATATTCATAACTCCTTCCAATTTACTATCATCAGCAAATTTAGAACCCATCACGGTTTTGCCATGAGCCCACTGTAACGAGTAGTGGATTATTCCAGGGAGGAAATAAACTACACCAGGTACAGACGCAGTATAGTGTTTGTTCCACAGTATACTGTTGCCAATATGATGACCAGTGCATTGGAGGAGTGGAGCCAAAGCTTCTCCCTCCTATCCTCGTCTGTGGACACTGCTGTGATGTCCCAGGTTTTCCATCCCATGCCTGGGTCTTCCATTCTCAGACAATTCCTGCATTCTGGCCTCCTCTCATGGTCTGCTGAAACCTGGTGGGGCAAGATGCTAATAGGACTATTGCTTCAGCCAAGGAACCACCCACAGGAGTCCTGATTGGAGGATTGCCTGGCTCCACCAATTGGTCTAACCATGCTATTTAAATCAGAAGGAGGTACAGGTCAGGAAGTTTGTCCAAGCAAACAAGGTGATTTCCATGGAGCAGGAATCAGGAACTGGGTTGGGTACAAGCAGGTTCCAATGCAGTCACAACAGGAAATCACCTTGTTCCTCAGACAAACTTTCTATGCCTCCTTCTGATTTAAGTAATGTGGTTGAACCAATCAGTGGAGCCGGGCAATCCTCCAATCAGGGTTCCAGTGGGTGGTGCTTTGGCTGAAGCTTCATGGCCCACGAGGTTTTAACAGGCCTTGGGTGGAGTCCAGGATGCAGCAGCTGTTTGGGGACTTCCAGGCTGGGGTTCAAGATCCAGGACATCACAACTTCTTCTGTAGGATATAGAATTGAAAGGGACCTCCTGGGTCATCAAATCCAGTCCCCTGCTATTGCAGGCAACCCTTTCATATAATTGCATTCATAAATCTATCAAACTCCATCTTAAAACTAGGTAGGTTGTTTACCTCACTACTCCTGTTCAAAAGCTTGTTCCAGAACCTCACTCCTCAATGATTAGAAACCTTCTTCTAAGTTCCAGACATTGTCCTTTAGTGCAAATAGTTCTTCCTCCCTGGTTTTTACCCATCAACGTATTTATAGACAGCAATCATATCCTTTCTCCACCTTTGTTTTACTAGGTTAGCCAAACTCTCAATCTCCTCTTGTAAAATATGCTCTCCATTCCTTTGATCATGTTAGTGGCCCTTCTCCACACCTGTTGCTGTTTGAATTAATCTTTCTTGAAGATAGGTGACCAGAATTGGACACAGTATTCCGGATGAGGTTGTCAAGGTTCCTTCCCACTCTGAACTCTAGGGGACAGATGTGGGGACCTGCATGAAAGACCCCCTAAGCTTATTCTTACCAGCTTAGGTTAAAAACTTCCTCAAGGTACAAACTTTGCCTTGTCCTTGAACCCTATGCTGCCACCACCAAGCGTGTTAAACAAAGAACAAGGAAAGAGCCCACTTGGAGACGTCTCCCCCCAAAAATATTCCCCCAAGCCCTACACCCCCTTTCCTGGGGAAGGCTTGATAAAAATCCTCACCAATTTGCATAGGTGAACGCAGACCCAAACCCTTGGATCTTAAGAACAATGAAAAAGCAATCAGGATTTTAAAAGAAGAATTTTAATTATAGAATGCCTCTCCTGATACATCCTAGGATCACATTTGCCTTTTGCATGGCCATATCACATAGGTGGCACAGAGTCATCTTGTGATTGACTAATATACCCAGATTTTTTTCCTCCTTTGTTTCCAATTTATGAGCTCCCGGCCTACTTCAGACATTTCTGTAATTAGTCCTTAAGGGCACGACGTTACCCTTTGCACTATTAAATTTCATCTAATTTCTATTACTCCAATCCTCAAGAGTCATCCAACTCTTCCTGTGTAATATTCTGATCCTCCTCTGTGTTGTTGTTGTTATTATTTGAATTGCCATAGTGCCTAGGAACCCTAATCATGGACCAGAACCTGACTGTGCTAGGCACTGTACAAACACAGAACCAAAAAACAGCTTCTGCCCATGGAGCCTTCCCTTCCTATGCTACTACTTATGATATGGGTGGACGGTACTGAGGCATAAGGGGGTGCCATATGCCCTTACATTTCTATGCTAGTTGGGTCACAATTTGGCCCTTAGGTAGGATTAAAAAATGGGCCAGATCTTCAGCTGGTGGAAATCAATGGAGCGATGCCAATTTGCATCAGCTGATTATCTGGCCTAATAAATATTCCACTTTGCCAGGGTTTTGCTTCACCCACCAGTTCTAACATTTAGGAGCTAATTGTGTTTAGGCAGTAGGATATCTGGGAGATGGTACTCTTTGTACTGGATGTGAAAGTGATCTGGAGATGGGCATCATCTGTGTATTGTTAACATTTGAATACATAACACACCACAGTATCTCCCAGTATTACTGTATCTCCCAGTAGTCCTACAGTATATTCAGTTGTATGAGAAAGAGGTTGTAGCCCGGCAGAATTCAACATGAGACGGGTTCTTAAGGCTTAGGTGCAGTTGACCATAGTAACTGTCTGGGAGGAAGCATTACTCAGTTCATTGTGCTTCCATTCACTACCGTTGAATCTATAAGGCTAACCAGATCTTTGGTGTCAAATATTGTTGAGGGAGCTAGTAGTCTGAACACTGATATTTGCTCTTTGTCCATGATTGGTAAAAGATCTAACAGCACAACCAACAGAGCTGCTGAGCCATCCTGGTTCTAAGCCTAATTATGGAAGAGGCCTGGATATTCATGAAGATCATATATTATTGAAGCTGGCTCTTCTCTATTACTTTGCAAAGACATGTCATATTGGATATGAAGTTGTAGTTGGCAAACTTGGTTACACGGACAGATCTATCTGCATATCTTAGGATTTTGTATTGCCATCCGTCTCCATAGTACCTGAGAGCCTTCCACATAAAATCAATAGCAATAGTAAGTCCCTAGCAGACTTCAGTCCCTAGCAAACTTCATGAAGTCTCTGGAACGTCTCAATTTTCAGAGCCAAAACTTTGCTAGGGATAAAGCATTGTGGTTTTTTGTTTTTAGTTGGGGAGGACTTGGTAAAGGGTTTGGGACTAGCAGAGGTTGTTCGTATTATGTGTGTCACTTTTGTTGGAAAAGCTTTCTCAAAGAGGAAGGTTTTGCAACATTTGCTAAATATGGTCAGATTCTAGATTTGCCTTATCTCTTCTGGAAGATATTGTTAGTACTATTGGGTGTATCTGTGCGTTTCCTATGCTATTTGTGGAGCTCTGGTGTTAGCTGCACAACCAGAGAGTGCAGCTTGTTGATTCAGCAAACCTCAATGTTATTCATACAGAAAGATGACAGTCTTCGTTCGGTGGCAAAGGCGCTTGGCCAGGTTTATTGTCAACCAAGCATGGTTACTAGTGTCCCGCATACCGAGCTACAGGTTCACTAACACAGGTATGCCTGTCAAAAACAGGGCCGGATTAACCTTTTGTGGGCCCTGGCGCCAAACATATTTGTGGGCCCCCATATAATCATTGTGGGCTCCGGGTGTGGTCCTGGTGCAGCAGTGCCATGGGTGCCATAGTATACCCGGTACTGAATCTCAGAGACATTTTTCATTTTGATCACACAGCTCTGCATGACTATCTGCATTGCCATACACAGCTCCCTCAGCCCCCAGTTTTTCTCATTGAGCTGTACACCCATGTGGGTTTACCCGTGTCCACAGTGAGCAGTAATTTCACAGAGATCAGGGGAAACTCCCCACAGATTTATCTCCTTCCTTATTCAGGCCTTCTATAGCCATGTCTCCAGTACCACCCTATGTCACCAGTCACTGTATGTGGTTCTGGTCTCAGCTCAATAAAGTTTCACAGCCAGCAGATACCTGATCAATTCTGACAAATCCCTCCCTTAGTGCTCATCCTACCATTTGAGCAAGACACTTGCAAACACCATTTCCCCAAAGTGAGGACTTAGCCCCAGGGATCCTGAAGTCACCAGCGTTTCTCCCTCTGCTCCCATCTACATGTTAGTCTACTAGCTGGTCACACCACCTCTCCCCATGCTTGTTTCCCTTCTACCTTGGACATGATCCCTAGCCAACTGGGGCTATTCTCCCACTGCAAGCCTGATCTGCTTCCTCTTTGCCTGCTCCCCTTGACATTCCTTTCCTACAGGTGACCTCTGTTCCATGAGGTTAACTCCAGTTTCTTTATCTGCTCCTAGCTGAATGGTCCCCAGTAGTCACAGATCCACCTGCTGCTTCTCTGGCTACAGCCATGGAGCCAATTGCCAGCCTTAGATAGCTGCAGCTGCTAGCAAGGGAAGGGGGTTGCAATTCCAAGGCTGAGCATGCTTGAACCTTGCAATGGCGGCACTAGGGGTTCTAAATCCTCAGCGCTGTCCCTAGGCAGCTGCAGACTCTGGAGTTAGGCGCTTCCCTCCTCTAGGCCATGGCTTTAAGTACCTGAGATGCCCATCACCTGCAGCAGAGGCCACCAACTCCCACACACCCCTGCAGCTAGCACATAGTCGTGCAGAAAGTGCAGCCTGAATGATTTTGGAGGCTGGAGTTCCAGGGGGTTTCCATCCCTGAGCAACAACTCTGCAACAAGCTCACATGGCCCGCCTCCGCTGTGGGACCAGGACGCTGTGAAGACAGTGGAGTTACCCTGTGTATAACCAGTTCTGTCCAAACCCTGTTGAAGTACGTGGGAGTCCTTTCACTGTCTTTAATGGACTGCGTATAGAAGCAAAGGACCCCATTCTAGACTCCAGGAGCAAAGTGCATTCTATGCTGCACTGGTTTACTGTTGTAACAGGAAGGTCTCACATGACCTAGTGGATAAGCAACACCTCCGACAGCACCTAACCTTTTCCGAGAGGCCTCCTGCCCAATTACTAAATGTAAACCTGCTTCGCTTACCAGGGCTGAAAAGATCAGGTGGTATGGTTACAAAAGCAAGGCACTTTTGAATTCAGTAGGAATTTTAGATGTGCACAGAACACAGACAGGACTGGTTCCCGCCTGGTTACAGAACTGCAGTCAAGTGGAACAATTTTCAACTTGTGTGACTGGAGGATATCTGGATCCATATTGTAAGACTGTTCTACATAAATGAGGAAAAGTTGAGGTGCCTTTGTTATTCTTTTCTTCCACTCTTCATTTCTGTGGGGAATTTGCCAATGCAATATCACTGTCTTCTTTTTAAACAAATAAAACTTTAAAAAATGGCACTGGCTGTTGAAAATAGCAATTCCAGTCCTAGTTAGCACTGGGAAGACCCCAGCATTTGTTGCTCAATTTTATCCTACTTTTTCTACAGCAAATTACAGTGGATCAGTATATTTGATTTGGGAGAAATGAAGTAACAGCTGCCCAAATTGAGCTTGAGCACTCCTGAATTTTCAGGGTGTTCAAATCTGGAAGGCATGTGCTAGATTCCCTTTCTAAATATTGGATAAATCTGGAAAGGAAAAGTCAATTTCTACTTCCATGGCTCAGACATGGAAATCCTCCTGTATGCCTGGTACTGTACCTAAAGCTGCACAGGTCCTCTAGTAGAGCCTCCCCTCCCTTACTTTTCATTTTAACTTCTCCTGGTGGGGTCCACATACCTCCCCTGCTAGGCTTCCGATAGAGAGATGCACTGTCCATTCATTCCACCCAGTTCCTTCTTTGGGGGCTGCCTGGTGAGGTCACACCAGCATCCCTAATCCAATCTGGGGAAGTCTTCTGCGGGTGATATCTGGGTCAAAGGCTTTTAGTCCTTGGGCATACTTGTTCCCCATTCACAGTGCCACCCCCTTCTAGCAGCTAGCTCTCCATTCACAGCAAGCTGTAGCACATGGGGTCTCAGCTTCCCTACTCTTTCCCCCTCCCTTTCTTATTGATAGCAGCCAAGAGAATGCTGGGAAATATAGTTCCGTCCCTGCTCCAGGGTAGGCTCTCTAGGCAGGGAGCTGGCCAAGGAACTACAGCTCCCAGGGCCCCTTGGGTTCTCAGCTCCCAAGCTGCCATGCTCAGATCGCTGATGCTCAGAGGCTCTGAGCATGGGAGGAAGCGAGTATTATGGGCCCCCTTCTGAGCTTGGTCCAGGCGCTACGCACCATGGTAAATCTGGTACTGGTCAAAAGGTATCAGCTCAATCAGCATAATGCTCCCCTAGGCCAGTAGAAAGTTACCCGTCCTATGACTTCTCTTTTTATACATTGCAACAAATATGTTATGTATTACACTTCAGATGTTATGTATTATACTTTTTAGATACCACTCTTGTACCCTGTACCTCCCAGTTTGGACAAAACATCTTCATCCATTATCCTGTCATTCCATCGCTATCTTATGAGGGGTCTCTGTGTGTCCCCCTGTACCATCTCTTAGCAATATGTTTAAGTAGTTATTTGAGAGGTCTGTGTGTTCTTGTACTGTCCTCTCCGGTCAGGAATGTGCTTACTTGGTTAGCTGACAGCTAGTGTGTTACTATTCTGCCAAAGCCTACTTGTATTGTCCCAGATGAGAGCAGATGTCACAGTGGTTCATGGATTGAAATGTGGTCTCCGATGTATCTAGGGTGTGATCCATTAATTGTTCTGGAAAATTAGCATCAAGGCCTTAAACTGGCATGAGAAGTTGACTGAGAGCCAGTGGAGGAACCGGAGCCTGGATCTGATGCATAGGTGCCAACTCCGTGGATGCTCCAGGGCTGGAGCCCGCATGGAAAAAAAATTAGGGGGTGCTCAGCACCCATTGGCAGCTAGCCATTAAAAACAACAATGATTTCAATAACTCAACATTGTCCATTGCTTCACTTCCATTAGTGATTTCCTTGAGCTAGGACATTTCCAACTTTAATTTCTCCTAATTAAAAAGATAACCAAAAAGTAGTAAACGACCTTTATTATTAAAAAAAAATCAAGAAGTTTGCATTAATAATAACCTAATCCAAGTGAACTGCAATAGAAAACTTGGGTCAGATTGATCTAAGTGTAGGAATTCTGGAACAGAAGGGGAGGGTCATGCAAACAACATTCAATCAAAGAAAACCATCAAAATATACAATATTAAATAAAATAACCTATCATGAGCCAAGACAAAATCTGGCCAAAAATAATAAGTATATAAAATGTATTCAACTTTTTAAAACGTACATGTATAGCAAGGCTCGCTGTCATATAACTCTAGGAATAAATCCAGTCAGACTAGGCACACCAGAGCGGGGACTGACTCGGGAATAATTATTAAAAGATACAAATCCTTAATTTGGATGGGAGAGGAGGATTGGCTCAGAAAACTGCTTCCCTGTGGCATGCTGGAAAAGAGAATGAGAAAACAATAACAGAAGGAAAGTGTGGGAAAAGAGCAAAAGTATCCACTTTCAGCTTCACTGTTTAATGGGAATTGGTATTAAAGTATATACAGATGATGTAAAATTGTGCTTAATAGACACTGAAGCTGGAAGCTGTTTTGGTCCAGTTCATGTGCCTGCCAAAGTTCTCATTATTGCTCCTTAGGTGGTTCCATTTGTTGTTTATTGAGAATGTTGTTGTCTTTTATAAGTTAGTAAGGTTCTATTTGTAATTTATTCTGTTTTTTTTCTTTTTTTTAAACAGTTGGCGATTTTTGATAATGAAGTACTTCACTCTTTTCATTAAACTTTGTGAATTCAGCATCAGTTTACAAACTCTGTATCTCCTTTTTACAAGAAAGTTTCAAGACATTTCTGTCTCCATTTCTGCTACCTCTTGCCTGTGTTTTTGCAAACATGAATTTTTGTTGTTTTTTACACAAACCAAATGAAAGCCCGACTATTCTCTGGCTTGGATTAATGTGTAAAACTTTTCTACAGTCTGCTTCAGAAGAATGGGGGTTTGGGCCATCTTAAGTCTTTCATTTACTGGGAAGATGAAAGATTTTTCTGACTCACTGTAGTCTGATCAGGGTATTTAACCAATAAACATACATGTTTAACTATATTTTTGTTGACATTTCACCTCCTGTGTTCTGTTGATTTTAAGGTGACAAAGAAATGTCTACAGAGATCTAATACATCTGGCAGGAGGCAAATGGTGTGCTAGGAAGTACTTGTATGTCAATGGATCCGCTAGAATTGTCAAAATTTTTCAGAGTTTGTGTTTGAGGAGGAATCTAGAAATCAGCTACTGTGATAAATGAAAGGGGGCGTAGCTGCCTTTTACGGACCCAGCCAGCCAGTTAGCTATAAAATCCCTCTTAGTAGCTGTTCTCTACTTGCTTTACCTGTAAAGGGTTAAAAGAAGTGAGTGGGCACCTGGCCAGGAGAGCCAATGGGAAGGCTAGAACTTTTAAAAATTGAAACAAGACTCCCCTTTTGTCTGTCTGTGGTTGTTCTCCTGGAGCGAGGGGACAGGGCAGAACTATGCTGTAAGAAGCTTGGGGCCAGGAATTTGAAAATCATCAGGATCATACCTAGAAACCACTCATTTAAAACCCCAGGTATGTAAGTAGATCAGGAAATGCCTAGGAAGACGCGATTAGGTTTATCCCTTTCATTTCTTTATGGCTTGTGAACTCCTCTGTGCTAACCCCAGGTGCTTTTGTTTTGCTTGTAACCTTTAAGCTGGACCTCAAGAAACTATCCTTGATGCTTAATCTTTGTAGCTGCTCTTTTAAAATCTATCAATAGCCTGAGTTCCCAGATATATTTTCTTCCTTTTGTTTTTTAATAAAATTTACATTTTTTTAAGAACAAAATTAAATTTTGTGTCCTAAGAGGTTTGTGCACATGTTGTTTAATTAGCTGGTTGCAACAGCTGATTTCCTTTGTTTTTCTTCTCAGCTCTTCCCTGGAGCCGGGGTGAAAGGGCTTGAGTATACCCTACAGGAAGGAATTCCCAAGTGTGCCTTCCTGGGCTCTCAAAGGGGTTTTGCACTTAGTTGGTGGCAGCATCTACCAATCCAAAGTCAGAGAAAAGCTGTAACCTTGGGAGTTTAATACAAGCCTGGAGTGGCCAGTATTAATTTTTAGAATCCTTGCGGGCCCCCACCTTCTACATTCAAAGTGCCAGAGTGGGGAATCAGCCTTGACAGGTACGAAATCTAACTTGTGAAGAAATTAGGTGAATTTGTTAACTAATTCTTGACAGGTCTGATTTATTTCATATTATCATCAATATGTAAGTGTCACTGTTGCAGGACTAGCTACACCTCTGCCCCCTTTTGGATCTCTTATGAGTGCCTCCCCCACAGTTGTTAGGCCTCATGCCTTTACATATCTCAGGGTGGAGTTTCATAATTCTCTCATTCCTAGACTGGGACGTGGGCTGCAGTAACTCATGTATCAGCTGTGATTACACTCCAGGTCTGACTGAGTTTGAGCACCTGCAGTTCTTCCTTTTGCGAGTCTAACCAGAGCTACACAGGCATAAAACAGGTTTCATAAAACAACAGTATTGAATATTTAGCAGTAGGAGCAAAACTTTTAGAGAAAAATACTTTTAAAATTCACTTTCTACAAACATCTATCTTACCTAAAGCCGTACTACTATCCTTTGAATGGTTTCCTAGGCTGACCTAGTTTCTCCAGACACCCAAGCAGGGTCCTGTGTTTCAATCTGGGCTGAGCAACTACTGCTTGTCTCTTGAGAGTGTGACCCTCTTTTAATCCTGCCAGAGTTATTTCATTTTTCTGTTTTGGGGGCCTTTTCCTATCCTGATGAAAACCAGTTTTGATGGTTGGGCGAAGATGGAGGCTCAATCAGCAACTAACATTGCTGGCACTGTCCCTTAACAACTCTGAGGTGTCTGAGATGTGGCTATCTTGACCCATTCTCTTCCTTCCTGCCTGTTTTTCCAGACAGACTCCTGCTGAGTTAAACTAATATAGTAATATAGAAAACACTAGTAGCCAGGACAACACATAGTATTAATAAATTGACACAGGGCAGCTACAAATCCATCATAACAGGGTTATCTTGGAGTCTTTCTATTGACTTCAGTGGACACTGGATCAGTCACTGAAATAGGAGCATCTTACTAAAATTCAGTGTGAAAGGTGCTTAAGGAACCATGAAGAGGAATAATTTTTATTATTATAGTCAAAGAATTTGTTGAGAAATCAAACATCCAAAAGATTAAATAATTATGAAGTTGGAGGGTCATTCTCAAACTCGAAAAGACCTTTAGTGAAAACTCAAGAGAAAATTCCATCATCTTGAATTTGCATTAAAATGTCCAATTTTAATCCAGATTTCCAATTTTTTTCTTACCTTCTGAAAGAAAATAGATTTTTTTTCTAGTATTTTGAAATTTAGGTCATAACCATCTTAAGTATCTTCTAATGAATGTAAAGAATATCACAACAGTTCACTGTGACTTCATTGCTGCATTTTGAGTATAAGTAATGAGTTTCCCTGAAAAAATGTTCCCATTCAGGCACCTGAATTGAAGAAGTTAATATATTGAACTAGATGTGTGGTCATTTTTTTTTAGCTAGACTTACTGTTACAATAGCTCCCTTAAAAAAGATTTCCACTGACTTTGTAACTAAAATAATGTTCCTGCAGTTCTCCCTAGTTATTCCGACACATAAAGAATAGTGCAAATAGTTAGAATGCCATCTAGTTATCAAAGATAAAACTGGAAACATTTTAAAGGAAAGAAATGTACATTTTTGAAATAGTGAATTCTAGTAAATGTTTCTGTGGATAATGGAATCTAGTTTTAAACAACAGCAAAATCACACACCTTTAAAATGGCTAATACTCTGAAAATGGCCATTTCTTTTCCTAGGAATTTTAGTAAAGGGAGGGAAATCCCATTTTGTATATGTCATGGGTCTAAAATTTCTATAGTACAGCAGGAGTATCTCACTAAAGAGAGCTGGCAAATGGAACCCCAGCCCTCTGCAGACTGTGTGCAGTCAGGCTGTCTGCCAGCCAATGAGCATGATGGGGTAGGAGAGTCATAGATCTTTACTATGGAAGAGTGCACATAAAACAGCTGAACACTTCATGTGCCTAAAAAAACAGATTTCAGTATAGCACCATGGGGAAGGGAATGAAGGTGGGGAAAACTGTGTCTGTGTGCTTCTACTCCCAGCTCTAATCTCAATAAAATGGGATTACAATGAGCTGTTTGTCTTCAGCTAGTGGAACCCAGAGAGGAAGGAGAACAACTAGAACACATTCATAGATTATTAAACTAGATTCTAGATGCTAAAGGATTGGCATCAGCGTGATTTTTGGGTAAGATGTACCGTAAGTTATACATTGACCTGGGTGTGTGGCTGGTCCTATGGGATCAGAAGAACTTTTTATTTGAAGAGATTGGTTTTAAAGAACCACTCATAGATATTTCATAGATATTTTCATAGAATAACAGAGTTGGAAGGGACCTCAGGAGGTCATCTAGTCCAACCCCCTGCTCAAAGCAGGACCAATCCCCAATTTTTGCCCCAGATCCCAAAATGGCTCCCTCAAGGATTGAACTCACAACCCTGGGTTTAGCAGGCCATTGCTCAAACCACTGAGCTATCTCTCAGTCCAGTGTTTTTAGTGGTGATATAAGAACTGGAATCCCTAAAGACACTGCTTTTATGACTTCTTGTTAGCCAATGTGGTAAAACAGAAGTTTACTTCTGTTGTTGGTTTGGTATATCCTATGGGGAATTAGTCACCAGTCTTGGGGTATATCTGCCCTATTTCTCAGCAGTTTGTCCTGAATTTGGCATCCTCAGTTGTGACCCACTGAGGCATGGTTACAGTGACATATTGAAAGAAGCTTTCAGCCATAATCTGGGGCAGAGTATGTGGATTATGTGCATGGATTCTTAGTCAATTCAATATATATAAACCCATTTTCTACAGCAACTTCCTAACTTTAATTATATGATAAATAATGTACAACTTTGAACAGCAGGTAGAGCTGTGGCATTCACTTGAGTGTGTATGGTATGTTTTTGTGCTCATTTAAGTCCCAGATCATCTAAGCATAGTAATTGTTCTGAGAGGATTTGAGATATGGAAAAAATCATCCTTCGCAACCGATGATTTATTGAAGACTGATACTTTGCCTCCCCAGAGCCTCACAATCACATATTCTATCCACTTCTCCACTATAGGAAATGTTTATTTGGAACCACCACATGCGAATAGAATTGCCAGTTCAATTTCTTTAAACATATAAGTAGTTAGCTCTTAGGAAATTCTTTTTGTCAACCGTGATGTAATTCTTTTCAGAAACTGATCCTATCAAAGTCCTTTCTCATAGACTCATAGATTATTAAGACCAGAAAGAACTCTCATGATCATCTAGTCTGACCTCCTGTACATCGCAGACCACAGAACCTCACCAACCCACTCCTAAAATAGGCTAATAACTTCTGGTCTTGATTTAAAGAATTGAACTTATGGAGAACCCATCACTTCTTTTACTTCAAACCAGCAAGTGACCTGTGCCCCACACTGCAGAGTAAGGCAAAAGAAGAAGAAAACAGGGATCTGCCAATCTGACCTAGGAGAAAATTCCTTACCAACCCCAAATTTGGTGATCAGTTAGACCCTGAGCATGTGGGCCAGGCCCACCAGTTAAATACCTGAGAAAGAATTCTCTATGGTAACTCAGAGCCCTCCCTATCTTGTGTCCCATCTCCAACAATTAAAGATATTTGCTAATCACAGTCACCAATGGGCCATATGCCATTGTAGGCAATATCATCATACTATACCCTCCCCTTCAAAAACTCAAGCCCAGTTTTCAAATAAGTTTGAGTTTTTTGCTCCCGCTACTCCCCTTGGAAGACTGTTCCAGAAATTTGCAGCTGTGATGGTTAGAAACCTTTGACAGGTTTCAGAGTAGCAGCCGTGTTAGTCTGTATCCGCAAGAAGAAAAGGAGTACTTGTGGCACCTTAGAGACTAACAGATTTATTAGAGCATAAGCTTTTGTGAGCTATAGCTCACTTCATCGGATGCATGCAGTGGAAAATACAGTAGGGGGATTTTATATACACAGAGAACATGAAACAATGGGTGTTACCATACACACTGTAACGAGAGTGATCAGGTAAGGTGAGCTATTACCAGCAGGAGAGAAAAAAAACCCAACCTTTTGTAGTGATAATCAAGGTGGGCCATTTCCAGCAGTTGGCAAGAACCTGTGAGGAACAGTAGGGGGGGAAAATAAACATGGGGAAAGAGTTTTATGTAATTTCAAGCCTAAACTTATTGATGGACAGTTTATATCCATTTGTTCTTGTGCCAGCATTGGCTCGTAACTTAAAAACTCCTCTCCCTCCTGGATGTTTGTCCCTCTGATGTTTTTATAGAGAGCAATCATATCTCCCCTCAGCCTTCATTTTGTGAGGTTAACCAAGCCAAGCTCCTTAAGACTGCTCTCATAAGGTAGGTTCTCCATTCCTCTGATCATCCTAGTAGCCCGTCTCTGCACCTATTCCAGTTTAAATTAATCTTTCTTAAACACGGGAGAACAGAATTACACACAGTACTCCAGTACTTTGTACAATGATAATAACTCTTCCCTATTTCTACTGGAAATACCTCACCTGCTGCATTTTAGGATTGTGTTAGATTTTTTCATTGCCACATCACATTGGCAGCTCATAGTCATCCTGTTACTGTCCAATACACCCCTGGCTTTCTCCTCTGTCACTTCCAGCTGATACATCCCTAGTTCATAACAAAACATTTTGTTGTTAGTTCCAAGTGCATGAACTTGCCCCTTGCACTACTGAAATTCACTCCAGTTTTTGCAGTCTTCCAGATCTTCTTGTATGATATTCTGGTCCTCCTCCGCATTGGCAAGACCTTCCAACTTTGTATCATCCGCAAATTTTATTATCCCACTCTCAAATTTTGTGCGAAGGTCATTAATGAAAATGATAAATAAGATTGGTCCCAAGACTGATCCTTGCGGGATTACTATTAACCTCCCTCTAGCCTGACAGAACACCTTTCAGCATGGCCTGTGATAGTCTCCCCTTTAATCAGTCCCTTACACATCTTTTGATTCTTGTTATCAATCCCCATCTTCTCCAATTTAATTAATAATTTCCCATGTGGAACTGAATCAAATTCTTTACTGAAAGCCAGATAGATTTACTGCATTTCCTTTATCTAGAAAATTGGTTATCTTCTCAAAGAAAGAGATCAGGTTGTCTGGTATGATCTACCTTTTGTAAAACCAATGTGTATTTTATCTCAGTTAACATTTACCTCTATGTCCTTAACTACTTTCTCTTTCAAAATTTGTTCTAAGACCTTGCATACAATTGAGGTCAAACTAACAGACCTGTAGTTTCCCACATCACTTGTTTCCTCCCTTTCTTAAATATGGGTACTATATTGCAATTCTTCAGCATTGGGTATGACCCCCAAGTTTACAGATTCATTTCTCCCATAGTCTCTTTCTAAATAGCTGGTGCCAACAAGTTACACCCACACAAGAAAAATAAAATATTGCATGCTGCCAAATCATTATTATACTAAACAAGTGAGGGATGGATGCCATAAATGCTGCATGGATGGGATTATCAAAAGCATTCAGCATTGGCTTTTTACTATTCACTTAAATGGATGAGAGTTATGCCAACACTATACAAAAGGCTAGTCTACACTATACAGGCTCTGCCGATACAGCCATACTGGTATAGCTAAGCTGGCAGAGTCCCGTAGTGTAGACAGAGCGTATGCTGACAGAAGGAGTTTTTCTGCTGATATAATAATATCAACTCCCTGAACAACATTAGCTATGCCAACAAAAGCACTCTTCTGTCAGCATAACTGTGCCTACACTGGGGGCTTTGTTGGCAAAGCTATGTTGGCTGCGGGTGTGGCTTTTTCAGACCCCTGATTGACATAGCTATCTATCTTGACTTGGGCAATCCAAGTTGCACAGCAAGTATGAAGTGCCTATGGAAATTATGAACCCCTTAACAACTTTGATTACTTGATTATTTATGTAGCTTTAAGCTGTTTCTAATGAAAAGAGAAAAATCTCATTCTGAGCCCTACAAACTTTAAATGGACCAATGCCTTTAAAATTAATTCCTTCATCTGTCATTCCATAATTCTAGCCCAAGATAAAATGATAGCATGGAAATAGCTTAAAACATTTAATTTATCATTTAAATGGAGTAAATAAAATAAAAAAACAGACTGCATAAATATATTTAAATCTGACTGTGCTTGTCACCCTAAGAACTTTAAACTTCTTTTCTCCCATTTTTACTTGTAAATCCATAGATAATTAATCAGTTCTAGCAATTAATGAACCCCTAAGGTAAGTAAAAATGTAATGGCTTGTTCAAAGTCCTGCATTTTATAATTTAATACATCTTTATAGCTAAAGAATATTTCTTCATTGTAAATATTTCAAAAGATTTAATGCTACTATAAAATATACACTGCAATGGTATTGGCCCTAAAGATCTTATTTTAATCATCTTCATATTCCTTACATTTACTTAAATTATAATTTTACAGTCTGACACATATATCTAATGAATTAAAAAGATCAGTTACTAACCCATTTGGAAAATATAAATCCACAGCGTTTACCTCTAATCATGTTAAATTACCTTGACCTGTAGGTTGTAAATACTAATTTAATTTACATTGAAGAAAAGGAAATTAGGAACATTTTAACATTGTCTTTATTTTCCATGCATGAAGAATAAGATATATTTAAGAACTGACTTGGGAGAGTATTTGAAATATATTTTTATGACTGTTTCCCTAAATAAAATATTGACTTCACTTTGCCTGTGTTTGTGAATTAAAAATAAATGTTTGCTTTCCATAAATGCGTTTGCAGGCAGGCAAGTTCTCCTAAACAACATGTTATAAGCAACTATGGAAGAATATTCACGGAAAATGTGGACTCATAGACTCAAGCATTCACAACAGAAAACTGATTTGAAACACTACATTAATCTAATCAGGGAATAGAGGCAATGCCATGTGACCTATATATCAAAAGAAACCAACCCACCAAATTTCAGATAACGAACACTCTCAATGAACTCTTTGTGAACGATCCATTAACCAAGAAATATTTACGGAAAATATTCAACAAATAATTTTGAAAACAAGTAACTTAGAAAAATAATTAATTGATAGTGGGCAATATGCAAAGGAAAAACAATTAAACTAATTGAATAGATTATTCATGTTGAATTATTCACTCAGCTGTAAATAAAAATATTTTAGTGTTATCATATATAATCCAGGGATTACCAAGGGCATAACATACATTAATTAAGCTTCACTATACCAGTTTTACAGATGGACAAACTTGAGATATTGGGAAGTGAAGTAACTTACCCCAAATCAGAGAGCAAGCCGTGGACAGAGCCAGGAATATAAACAAGGATTCCTGACTATCAATACTGCTCTCTGATCATTAGATAATGTTTCCTGTTAGGATTTCCATTGATGGTAATGTGAGGAGGGAAAGCATAGGTTTGTGGCTCAAGCATAGGCGTATGCCTGAAATGTGCTTTTATTTTTGTCCCTGACTTTGTGACTGACACAAAGGAAAGGGAGTTTTACCCTGGACTTCCAAAGGGACCAGAAATAAATCTATGCTGAGCTCTTTTGAAAATCCTATTCTGTGCAATCTTATGTAAGTCATTTAATCATGCTGGACCTCTGTTTCCCCATAGGTAAAATGAGGATAATAAGATGTGTTACCAAGAGAATAAGTTTATTAATATTTAGAAAGGACTTTGATATCCCCAAGGTGTTATATATCTGCAATAATAATATTGTTATTATTATACTGGACTAGATTCCTTTTTCCTTGGGAAGAATGGGTCATATTCTGCTCTAGGACCTCGGCCAAGCAAAGTAACTAATTACATGCCTAACTTATATGTATAGGCCCAGTCCAATTTCCTAAATCACTTTCCATATTTGCATCAGTAAAATGTGGAGGAGTTATGTATGAGTTGGGTAACATATCTACAGTAATATAAATAGTATGTATACGGTACAATGCAACCACCACTTAAAAGACACATTGCTTATATTTTCTGTTCTCCCTCATGTACCCTGTGGTGTTTCTAGTTTTGCATTAGAATATTATTGAGTGTGAGATCTGATTTAATTTTTAAATCACAAAATATTTAAATTCAGACAGTAATTTCAAACTCCTATCAGCCTATGACCTTTATTATAATAGTGATGAAATTTATGAAGCATGCTTCATTACCTTGATTTATTGCACCATGATGAAATTCATGATTTGAGATTATAATAATGGTTGCTAGATATTAAATGGGAAAAATACATGTGAAAACAAAGTTATTGGTCTGATTGAAACCACTCAAAACACAATAAATTCACTTTAAAGGAAAAACACCATCCTTAGCACACATTATAGTGTCTAGACAATTTAATGTGTAAAAAATGTAATACTGCCACACTGCAGGGCTCCATAAAATATCTGGGCATAAAATAGTAAGCCAGCATCAAGGTTTTGCCTCAGTTCTGAATCTCATAGCTTTTATGTGTTAAAGTCCCCCATAGGCTCTCCCTGGGGGTAGCACATATAAGTGAATATCAGAACAGTTATGGAATGTTTCTGGTTAACTCCAGATGGGAGGGGGGCCAGGGAAACTCAAATGGAAGAAGTCTCCTGGTTTGTTGGATCTGGCAGGTTCATCTAATAGTAAGATACTGCAATGGAATTACATTTTATTGTAACGTGCCTTAACTACTTGCCTGCTTATGTGATTTTGATAGCACTCAGATACCACATGATGGATGGACAGACAGACAGACAGATGAGGACAGGACTGGTCTTACTGCACTTGATGTCATCCAGTGGGCCCTAGAATTCTTTTGTACTGGCTCATAAGATGATCCTGTCAAATCCCAGAAACGAGGAGCCCTCTCTTTCACTTGAGTTTCTCTGGCCCCTTTCTCTCTGAAGATGAGTAATCACAGAGGTCCCATTATTATTCTGAAAAAAAAATTCTGATAGTGAACTGGAAGCCATGCAAAGCACTGGGCTGAGTTGTATTTGTTGTTCTGTGTTGCTCAGAAGATGAACTGCCACATGGTGAACCATGGTGCTTTCTCATAGTGTTTTCTATCATCTCAAGATAGAGAGCTGCAGTATCTGGACAGGATCAAGTTATTAATTGACAGGAAGAGGAGAGCAGTCTTTTGGCCACTGAACAGGTTGTAGAATCCATATCTGTCTAATGAGTCCATTGGTGTATCCAGGAGGAGTAAGCATTCCAGAAGGACCCTTAAACTGAAAATGTTGGCCAGCTAGCTCAGCTGGTTAGGGTGTGGTGCTAAGACCACCAAGATCATGGGTTCAAGCCCTATGCTGGCCATTCTGTGTGCTGGGTGGAGAGGGTGGCTTCTGCTCTTTTGCGGCCAGTTTTGTTCAACATCTTTATTAAGGATCTGGATGATGAGATTAATTGCACCCTCAGCAAGTTCGCAGTTGACACTAAAATGAGTGGAGAGTTAGATGCGATGGAGGGTAGGGATAGGGTCTAGAATGAGCTAGACAAATTGGAGGATTGGGCCAAAAGAAATCTGATGAGGTTCAACAAGGACAAATGCAGAGTTCTGTACTTAGGAAAGAAGAATCCCATGCACCACTACCGGCTGGGGACCGACTGGCTAAGCAGCAGTTCTGCAGAAAAGGACCTGGGGATTACAGTGGATGAGAAGCTGGTGTGCCCTTGTTGCCAAGAAGGCCAATGGCATATTGGGCTGTATTACTAGGAGCATTGCCAGCAGATCGAGGGAAGTGATTATTCCCCTCTATTCGGCACTGGTGAGGCCACACCTGGAGTATTGCATCCAGTTTTGTTCCCCCCACTACAGAAGGGATGTGGACAAATTGGAGAGAGTCCAGTGGAGGGAAATGAAAATGATTAGGGGGCTGGGTCACATGACTTACGAGGAGAGGCTGAGGGAACTGGGGTTATTTAGTCTGCAGAAAAGAAGCATGAGGGGGGATTTGATAGCAGCCTTCAGTTAACTGAAGGGAGGTTCCAAAGAGAATGGAGCTAGGCTGTTCTCAGTGGTGGCAGATGACAGAATGAGGTGCAATGGTCTCAAGTTGCAGTGTGGGAGGTCTAGGTTGGATATTAGGAAACACTATTTCACAAGATGGGTGTTGAAGCACTGGAATGGGTTATCTAGGGAGGTGGTGGAATCTCCATTCTTAGAGGTTTTTAAGGCCAGGCTTGACAAAGCCTTGGCTGGGAAGATTTAGTTAGTGTTGGTCCTGCTTTGAGTAGGGGATTGGACTGGATGACTTCCTGAAGTCTCTTCCAATCCTAATATTCTATGATTCTATGAAAACAACCTTATCATTTGGGGCCCCAAGTCCCTGGGATGAGATATATAGTTTCTCCAAAATTTTCCTCTTCTCTTTGTATTGTGAGGATTTAATTCCAGCCAGCTGCTTTTCATCTAGGGGATTGTTTATGTTAGGCACCAGGAGAGGTGGGAGATGATTTTAGCATGTGTTTAGCATGAAGGAGTTGGATGTTATCTGTGTTCCGCAAGCATTGAAAGTCATGCCATTTCCTACTGCTTTTACACATAAGTTGAATAAGGTGGACGAATACCACTGAACCCAGCTGTATCTGCAGATGGAGTCTGTGTGTTTCATTCCAGTCCTGAAAATGTTTGATTGGATTACGACTACATTAATTGGGTGCTATTTTCAATAGATCCTTTTATATTTATATTATATAATAATACTGATACTTTTCACTTCTACAGCACCTTCCATCTCTTATGGACTTTCCTTCCTTTAAATTATTATTCTTCAGTTATTTTTAATATATATTCTATTGCTTTTAATACATATTCTATTGCTTATTGTGTCTTTAGAAAGGATCTAAGTCTATTTTCTTATACACAAGTTATAATTCATATCAGAATTATGTAACTTAAAGGGCAACTAGCAAATTAAATATTATTTATTGTGAAAGTATTTGTTACAAATAGCTTGTCTGATTGTTACAGATAAAAGAATTTTAATAGTGCAATGTTCTGGCCATTTTGTTTGTATTTTCATTTCTCTCATGTTGGACTCAGTTTCACTTTTAGATTTTCATAGGCAATTTTGGTTTTCAGACAATGCAGTGAAATATTTGTTTAAAACAATTTTTATTGGAATCTAAAGTGTGGAAATATGTTTCTGTTCTGTTTTATAAAAAATGTTTTTACAAAATGTTACATTTTGATCCAATTTTAAATTGATGATTTTTCTTTAGTCTTAAAAGAGATAGCATCAACTTGAGATCTAGTGAATTTAAAAATAAAATAGTCAAAAGCAGACTCAGGTATTACATCTGGACCCATTTCTGTGGTTTTACAATCACATTTTACTACTTTTAAAAACGTTCTCTTTTGCTTGTGTTGTGAAGGACCCATGTAAACACCAGGGGAAACTGACTATACGGTGAAACAGCTAGAAGAACTACACACAAAGAACTGTCAAAATCGCAAAGTAAACAAACTGAAATAGAGAAGCATAATTTTCCTTTAATCTTTCACTCATGGTAATCATAAGTCTTAATTGTAAATACAGTAACACTTTTAATCAAAAGTGTGATTTCCTTTTTCAATTGATAGTGACTCCTTAAGGAGAAATGGGTGGTACAAAAAAGGAAAATATGTACTGTGTGAGAATCAGATTTTGAAATGAATTCTGTACCATGATAGATGAGGAATCTGGATTAGTAATAAAATATTTTGTTTTATTTCCTGTGAGTTCAGTTTGACTACGTTTGTCAACTGGATGCAGATATGTGAAGAACAGTGAAGCCCAAATTAAGTCTGTTGAAATGTGGGAATAAATTACTTTCCACAACGTGTATACAAATGGTCCTTAGCTCAGTATGGGGCAGCACAATTACTAGCCAGAGAAAAAACCTGCTTACACCTCAGCAGCTTGAAGATCCATCAGCTGTGTATTAGGCAGAAATCAAGCATAAGGCCACATGTACCACTAAGAAACATTATAAACCAGTCAGTCATGTGTTAAGGGAAGAGAGTAAGCACATTACATATCATTTCACAGAATCAGGGAGATGAAATTGCTTCTGAGCAAGTGAATGACAAGCTGCTGAATAAAACACCTCCCTTTCCCCATAAGGTTTTACAGAGAATAGAGAAGGGCCCAAGACACAAACTCCCTTTATTCCTCCATTGGTACAAAAAGCCTCTGTTTCCAAGCCAAAATTTCTGTCTGGTCATGTATACTCTAGTCCAGGTGAAATGCAATGGGGAAAAAATACTGCCAAATTGAATTTGGCAAATTACATAGAGTCAGATTCTTCTTTAACTTCTACCAGGGTAAATGTGGTGAAACTCTCACTGAAGTCAAGGAAGTTACACAGATATAGAATAAAGATCACACTCAGACTCACAAATTGCTTGCTGTTAAACCATGCTATTTTCTTCATCAAACATTTTATGCTGGTTCTTATCCCTTGCCCATCACCATGGTATCTGAGTTTATCGGTTAGCATCCTTGTTTTGAAATTAAGTAATAAAAATGTAAATGTTAAAACTAAACACTGAAATATTCCACAAAAGTGGATTTTCCTAGCAAATAATATCATGCAACAATGAAGTTTTGATGCATAGATATATTTACCTGAAGCAACTAGAAAATCTTGTGTCTAATAAAACTGGATTGTGTGGTTGACAGGTGTTCAGCAGTCCGTCTACCCTGCAATAAAAGACCCACAGCACCATCACAGCTAGCCCCAGTCAGTTGAGCCAGGCTTGTGGGGCTCAGGCTGCGAGGTTATAAAACTGCAACAGAGATATTCTAGCTCAGGCTGGAGTCTGGGCTCTGAGACCCCATGTTGGGGGTGATTCTCAGAGCGTTGGCGCCAACCCCTAGCCAAATGTCTACACTGCTACTATTAGTCCACAGCCTGAGCCCCCTGAACCTAAGTCAGGTGACCCAGACACTGAGATTTGGTGCTGTGTTTTTTTTTTATTGCAGTGTAGATATATCCTTAAACTAGAAGAACCCACTTCACTATGGAAACCATTGACTTACTGTGCTCAGTAGAGCTCCTGTATCTTTTCTTAAAGCCACATTAGAGCCTTTAGACAATTTAGGGAGGCAAATTATCCAAAGCTTCTATTTAACTTGGATTCATTTTGTGAATTGTTTTTCATCATCACTTTTACAGCACAGAGCCTCTTGACAATAGCATTGGCTTTCCAACCCTAAGTCCCTTTTTCAGTTAAGCAAAAGGTCCCACTGCTTTCAACTGTTTCCTACTTTGTGCCTCAAATAGGATAATTCTGCTGCCACATAAAGGGGCCATATCTTAAACAAAGACATGAGTTACTGTAGTTATGGATGAAAATTTACCTCTGTTTTTATATGTTGACATTTTGTGTTTCTCACTCTATCAATTTCTTTAATGTTATTACAAGAGTCTTCTCTACCCACCCCCAAATCTACTGTAAAAGGAAATCTGTTTCCCACCAAAGGTTTTTCCAGCAGTAGCTGCTCTTACACTGTCCACTAGGTGGCAATGCTTAACTATTGCAGGAAGATGTAATAACCTCTCTCAATGGGAGAGAAGTTGAGTCAGTTTTATGTATCACTAATGGAACACTTGCAGACTTATGAGCCCATGTGAGGACTCTATCACTCTTGAATTTGTGTCCTTCTCACAGATTTTTGCTTGGCTCGTGCTGAATGTTTTAATGGATTAATTCCATGAGTTGATTTGCCATAACATTGATCAACCCTGTGGTTTCTGCATTGTGTAGTACAATGAGGCATTTCAAGTGAGTTTTGGTCTAAAGAGACTTCTTATATATTCATAGATTTTAAAGCCAGAAGGACCCTATGATTATCAGGTCTGACCTCCTATATGACACAGGCCATAAAATTTCACCAAGTGCTTCCTGCATTAACCCCATAACTTCTGGTTGAATTAGAGCATATGTTTTAGAAAAATATCCACTCTTGATTTAAAGATTTCAAGTTGCAGAGAATCCACCACATCCCTAGGTTGTTCAAATGGTAAATTACACACACTGTTAAAAATTGTGTCTTATTCAGGGACGATCTTTTTTTATATAGACATTTACGCTTCAAGAATGATTTATGTGATTTGGAAAGTAGAATAAATCTATTTGCCTTAATGCACTGTGACATATTTACATTGCTCTTCTCACTTCCTACACAGAAGATTTTTCTTTTAGAGCCACAAAAATATGACAGTTGCAAGACTCCCACTAGAAGATGCTGTCAATTTATATGATTTTTATTTTAATGGACCCATTAACAAAACTCAGTTAAATTGTAAGGTTCAATTTCAGTCACTACGGAAGTATTCATGATGATGAGGTACACCAGGACTATAAACATTGTAATGGTGGAGTGAGATTCTCATTAGTTTCAGCTGATGTGGAACTGATACTGGCAGCATGAAGGATTCATTTTAAAATATACATCCGGGGTGAAATAGTCTGTGCAGCCACAACAGTATGAACAAGCAAAATATCTTGGGCTACATCCTCAGTTGGTGTAAATCAGCATGGCTTGGATCTATTTGAGCCAATGGAGCTTTGCTAATTTACACCAGCTGAGGATCTGGCCCATTTTGTTTATTATCTGTACTTTATATTAGGTATTTTTAGGAGCACCATAGTAGTTTGAAACAGGTTAATACATTTATTAATTTAAAGCAAGAAAACAGGATCAACTGTGTATTATAACCAGCCCTTTGCAATGACCAGGGTGTGGGTGGTCAGGCCTAGTGGTCAGAGTCGGAGGTAGTGGCGGGTGTCAAGCCAGAGGTCGGAGCCAGAGACAGCATCAGAGATAAGGCACAGGAGCAGGAACTTGAAGTAGGGCAGGATAGTGGGAACTGGTAGCAGATGGGAATCTGAGATAGAGAACAGGAACTAGGAGCAGACAAGGAAGCAGGGTTCAGGAGTCAGGTAAGCAGGAGGGAGTCTACAGTAGCAGCCAGCCAGCTAGGGATTCCTCCAGTTACTCAGACATCTTCCTGTTCTTACTTCCTGGTTTATATACAGTCATTCAGCCAGCTCGGGGGCTGGATGGTCCCCCAATTGGGAGCTTTGAGGGCAGGGCTTTCCACAAGCTAGTCCTTCACTGGATCTTTTTCTGGTTATTCACGTGAGCTGCTGGGTGGCAGTTGTGGCCTGGGACCCAGGTTCGAGGCGCAGGATCCCTCACACCCTTGAAATTACTCTTAAATTTGCTCTTCTCGACAATGCCTCTTGAATGGACAATTTGATGCTTCAGTAGCTATGAACTTTCTAACAGCAGCCAGGAAAGGAATCCTCTCCAGCTTGGAAAGTCATGTCTCCAGAAAACAGACCCACCATGAAATGTCCTACTAGAGTCTGCCAAGATGTGAAAAATAACATCCATTCTGATTATTTATTTATTTGGGTAAATATTATACCCATGCACTCAGGTGTAAACTTCATTGTGCTACGTGGTGTCTTCACTGGATACTGCCTTGATGCATTGGGGATGATACATACTCAATAGTTACAGTGGCCAAAATGTACAGACTTAGAGGCCTAAACGAGGCACCTAAATGCATAGGTAAGCCCCTAAATAAAAGTGGCTGATTTTTCAGAAATGCTAGCACCTGTAGCTCCCGCTTGACCTTAGTGGAGTGCCACAGATACTCTGCTCTTTTAACAATCAGTCTGCATTTGTTTAGGTAGGTAGATATGGATTTAGATCCCTAAGCTTGGGGAGCCAACTTCTAACGGTTTGTCCATTATTCCTAAAACCACTGGGCACGATAACAATTTCCCAGGGTATATTAGTACTATTCTTGTCAAGTGCAGGAGAGCAGTGACAACCTTTTAGTTGCTCCCAGATTCCTCTCTGACTAACTGAAAACAGATCAGAAGGGACCCATCTCCCTTATTGGAGGACATGGTGTAGATGAAACTCTAAGTCTTGTTTTCAGTTTCCCTTCTGTGCAAGAGAGACATGATTTAATCATTTGGTTCAAATCCTGGGTCATCTCTATGTTCTTTAAAAAGCATAATTAATCATTGACAGGGCAGACCTCTTTCTCCAAAGTCATCTTAACTGTAATGATGACTTCAAACAGTAGTTACATTACCTACAAATAGCTGATTCATTTTTTGACCTGATAATAATTGTTTATTATGTTCCATTTTCCTAACCAGTCTTCCCTGTCAAGGGAGAAGACATGTCCTCCTCTGATAGCTAACAAGAGCTATTTTGGCCAAATGAGTCCCCCACCTCATTTCCTTGTGAGTTGGCATTTCAATGGGAATTATAAATCCCACTTTGATAACATTGCATTAAAAATATTGAAATCTTCAGTGAGGTTATGCTGGATTTATATTAATATGACTGAATTCAGAATGTGTCCCATTGATATCAATGGTGGATTTACACCAGTGGAATTTGAGATCAGAATGTGCCTCTCCACCACCAATGGAACTTACCATCACCATTTGCATCACAGCTAAATATGGCCCAGAAACTTATACGAATTCCATCCACTTACACCTATTCTGGATTTGGCCCTGCCAGGTCTCGCTGGTTGCACCATCCTGAAGGACAATGGTGCGTGCTTACCAAAACACGTAAACCTTTGGGCAGTATGGCCTCTCCAAACACAGGGCTGTTCCTTAAAGGTGTGATTTAGGTCTTCTTTTATAGAATATCATGAAGGTGAATAAACAAAATGATGTCTCGGGGGAGCTCTAGGTGAGGAGTGCTGCCACTGGTTGATCCCCAAATACTATTTTATTTCAAATAATGTGATTTTATTTGCATGATAAATGTATAAAAATGGTAATTTCCACTCACTTCAATAAGATATCAAATTACATAGTTGGCCTTATTTAATGTTGATTTATCTTTCTTCAGTGTCCATGTAGGGAAGAAAAATGACCATTCACACTATTTGTAATCAGTGGGATGTTTTCTCTCCCACCCTCAATGTTTTTTATTCACACCTAGTCTAAACCCCTTTTCTTTATTTTCTGGTATTCAGTCAAAAACTTTATTGCTGTAATTACAGCTCCTGTTTCTACTTGCCCTGGGTTGATATGGAAACATTCCCAGACAAGGCGACAGTGTAGAGGCTTGAGTGACTGTACACTAGTAGTTTGGCCTGCAGGAGGTTGTTCACCATATATTAGCAGGAGTGTTGTAAGCAAGACACGAGAAGTAATTCTTCCACTCTACTCTGCACTGATTAGGCCTCAACTGGAGTACTGTGTCCAGATCTGGGCGCCACATTTCAGGAAAGATGTGACCTATGGAGAAAACATGACCTATGAGGGAAGCTTGAAAAAAATTGGTTTGTTTAGTCTGGAAAAGAGAAGACCGAGAGGGGACATGGTACAGTTTTCAAGAAAAGAAAAGAAAAGAAAAGAAAAGAAAAGAAAAGAAAGAGGGAGAAACATTGTTTTTCTTAACCTCTGAGGATAGGACAAGAAGCAATGGGCAGCAAGGGAGGTTTAGGTTGGACATTAGGAAAAACTTCCTAACTGTCAGACTGGTTAAGCACTGGAATATATTGCCTAGGGAGGTTGTGGAATCCCCAGTACTGGAGATGTTACGAGCAGGTTAGACAAACACCTGTCAGGAATGGTATAGATAATATGTAGTCCTGCCATGAGTGCAGGGGACTGGACTAGATGACCTCTCAAGGTCCCTTCCAGTCCTATGATTCTGTGCTCAGTAGCTTCCCACATGTACACACTTGTATGCCCTTAGTTAAGAGCTGGAAGCACCTGACCAGTCAGTGTTGAGTTCTATCAGACTGGCAGCCATGTTGAGCACCAGTTAGATCCAGGCCAGCCCTGCAGGGAGCAGATAGAGCTGCCAGGGGTAATCCAGGCTGAAGCTGTAGGTTGGATCTCAATACAGTCACCTGAAATTTTACAGAAGTCAGTGGGATTGAGCCTTGGAAAACAGCATAAAGGAGAAATCATAGACTGGAGGCCAGTTGTCTTTATGAGTTGTATTACATTGTTGAACCAAAAAAACCAAAAAACACATGAGCTCAGCAGTACAGTGATTGGCAGTTTTACTTGTTTGAAGTTCTGTATGTGGTCAGTATTGTGGATGCTGAAACAATTGCTCATGTGGTACAAGTAAATGTTGTATCTGGTTATCAATATAACATTCAGGGTGACCCTGGGTGAAAGCAGAAGATCTCTGATTGTCAAAAGTCCCAATCTCTGTACTTATTTTGTGAGGTTTCAATATATATATTTTAGGGTTTAGGCCCTGTGTTATAATCTTCGTGTTCATCTTGAAACCTTGATCAATCGGTCCTTCAGCCCTCATATAGATTGCATTGATCACAACACGTCTTCCATTCTTCTCTTATCCTGGCCTTTCTTCTCCATGTGTGGCCATGTCTTTTCACAATAAAATCTCCCCATCTCTTTGGAGATGAGCCGAGTGGTCATTTCAGTTCCCATGGGTACCACTCGGCAACAGCTGCAGTCCATCGATTGTCAGTGAGCTTAACTATATGCCCAGCCCATCGCATTTTACTGTACTGATTTCAACAACGACATCCTGCATTCCACTCTACTGTCTGATCACTTCATTGGGGACTCGGTCATGGATTGAAATCCCCCAAATTCTTCTTTCTATCTCTCTCTCCATGACAGACAGTTGTTGTTCTTCTATCTTTGTCAGCGTTCATGTTTTGCTGCAGTACAATATTGCTGGCAGTACTGTTGAGTTGAAGAGGTTGGCAAGTGTTGCCTTGTCCATTTTTCCTTGGAGGACGTCCTTGATAGAATTGAATGTATGCCAACCAGCTTTCTTTCTTCACGAGAGTTTGCCTTCCTGATCATGGCACATGTTAATTTCTTGGCCCAAATAAATGTATTGCTCAACTTCTTCTATTTGTTCTCCCTTGAGAGAGAGAGCCTATTATTTGGGCTTTTGGCAAGGCATCAGACTGTATAAGTTTTTTTTAGAGCTGTTCATTTTAAGTCTGACTTGGCTGCTTTTTGTGTTGAGTTCTCGCAGTATTATTTGTAGTTTGGTAGTGTTTTTGGCAATCAACATGATATTGTCTGCGAATCTGAGGTGATTTAACTGCTCTCTGTTGATGCTAATTTCACCCTATCAGTTCATCCACCTCATTACCATTTTGAGGCAGGCTGTGAAGAGTTTCTGTGAAACTATGTCTTTTTGCTTCACACCTTTTTTGACTGGGATTTGAAGGGGAGTGTTGATCAGAGTTATATCTGGAGTGCAGTCAGAATTTGCTTCCTTTAGTAGTTTGATGTAGTTTTTGTTGATGCCCTGCTCTGCAAGAGCTTTCAGCACTGCATTGATCTCTACACTGTCAAAAGCTTTTTCATAGTCGACGAAGGAAATGCATAAAGGGAATTTGTACTCCCTTGAGCACTCCAGTAGCTGGTTTATAGTGAAGATATGGTCGATTGTGTTGAAATTCCTTTGCAAACCTGCCTACTCTCTTGGCTGCTGCTTGTCCAGACTCTGTGAGAGTCAGTTTGTTATTATTTTGGTGAAAAGTTTTTAGACATGTGAGAGCAGGCACAATCTTCACAATCGCCCTTCTTGTATAGCAAAATGGTGTTGGATTCCTTCCAGCTATATGGTATCTTCTGCATTTTCAAGTAATGGCTTAGCCTCTGAGCAAGAGTTTTCAAGAGGTCATGGCTTCCAGCTCTTATCATTTTGGTTGTGAGTCCGTCTTTTCCTGGAGCTTTTCATTCCTTCATTTGATAAACTGCATGTTGAACTTTGCTGATGAGGACTGGGAGTATGCGCTCATTGGTCTGTTGAAGTGTTGGTAGTGGGACATTTATTTGAGACGTGAACATTTCAGTGTAGAAATCTTTGCAGACTGCTTCCATCCCAGTTCTGTCAATTACTGTTTTTCTGTCCTTGTTCTTCAGCACCGTTACCGTTGACCTGTACAACATCAATTCTCATTTGCATTTTTTGAGATTTCTGCGATCTTCAGTCATCTTTAAGAGCCTTTCATTTCGGTACTCCTCAAAAGTCCTCCTTTAGTCTTCTTCTTCATAGCTTGCAGAGGAGGGAGTACTCGAGTTTGTCACCATCATTTTGAATCTTCATTTTAAAGGAAAATAGCTACACTCTACTTTATTTGCAATATTGCGGAAATTGCAGATCCTGCAATATTAAGCTTCCAATGCAATTTTGATCTTAATTAGCTTACTTTGCACAGTCCACAACTTTGAGGACAATATATTTTGAGGTTTTCAAGACACATGTTTTTCGCCATTAGTACAGTAGAACCCCATTTCTGGGTTGGTTGGGTCACCCACTGTCAGCCGCAGGCAGACAGCTTTTCCAAATTACAGATATTGATATCAGTCTGTTATTACTTTTCCATGATTTTCCAACTCAGCCACAGATATTTGACAATCATCCCGTGATTCAAGTAGGGCCTTATAAATAACAGATCTCTAGTTAGTAATGTTTGTCTTGTAACTGGGGTGTACGTGTGTGTGTGTGTGTGTGTGTGTGTGTGTAAAACTGTCTTATGGTAAAGACTGGTACTGGATTCCTAAGAAGAAAAAGAAAGAATGATGAATTCCATTATAATTTCCACTTTTAGTATTTAAAGGAGACCTATAGAAAATCCAGCTGTAGTCTGTCTCAAGAATATGAATCCATGGTCTGTGCAAAGTCCAATAGAGGTGTTCTGTAGCACAGAATTGGTAAGTAAATCGACTTACCTCTTCTCTATGTAGGTGACACTAGGAATTAATTACTGCCCCATGTTACATAATCACAGGCACTGCCAGTGTATGTTAACATAGTTACAAAGATAGATTAGTTTTCCTCTCTCGCCTGGTGAGTGTAGATATACAGTACTTTGTGGTAATTTTACACCCTTTGTGACAGAAAATTAGCAGATCAGTTTTTGGTACTTTTGCGTATAGGGGTGCAAGTGTTTGATGCACTTGGGAAGTTTTCTGATGGGCTTTCATTTATTTTTCCCCAGAATATGTTTGTGTTCTCTAAAATAGGTAGGAAAATCAGTAGTTAATATACATAAGACTGCGGTGATACATTAGGCCAAATTTTCATACAATGGAGTTATACCATGGATTAATTTGACCTGGCTAACTTCCAGTTTATGTCAGGATTACATGGAGGAATTATCAAAAAGCTGCCAAAGTCACTGCTTTTGGAGACAATGGTGCTGATTTTACTCTGCCTTGCACTTTGTACGGTCACTTGCCCCTTTGCAAAGTGGGTTTTAAATACTAACAAAGAAGAAAACATTTGCTTTTCACAGAAGCAATTGATGGCATACACGGCCAGCCAGTGAAAAATCAAGCTCATTGCCTTCTAATTACCTCAAGCATGAATATTTAAAACCACTTATTGCATAAATAACCAGGCAGCAGAGGCTTGTCTACATCATAGACTTTTACCACCTTTGAATATGGCCGTTAAGAATCAAGTTGTCAGATTTGTTACAGGGCACACCTTTGTTGTCTGTGGAGAACGCCACAGATGACCACGTCAGGTTCAAGTCTCTGCTCTGAATCAGGCAGAGCAGGAATTTGAACTTGACATGATGTGTGACATCATTTGTGGTGTTCTACATCAGGTTCAAATCCCTGCTTTGCCTGATTCAGAGAAGAGACTTGAACATGGGTATCCCACATCCCACCTGGGTTTCCCAGCCATCACCAGGCTATTGAATATTCTGGTGCAGGCCTCTCTCTCTCATGGGTTTTGTTGTTTATTTTTGTTTTGTTTTTTAAATAATTTCATAAGATTCTGCTTGAACAGAAATAAATGGCAAAACCTCAGGTCTCATTTTCCAGCCAGCCCTACTGGTTACATGTTTTTAAAGGTGTAGCTAATTCCGCTATACATCACGCTTCCACCTTAATGCCTCTGGAAGTTATTATGTCTCAAATAGGTGCAATACATCTAGGCAGAATCACTCCTTTCCCTCAGTCTTCAGCTAAACTCTTTGTATGTGGCACAATTTAGCCTTTATTCTTTCACCCTCACTTCTCCCAGTTCATGTTCCCTTATCTTTTCCTTCTCAGAGACCCACAGAGCCTGATCTTGAATTGGAAAGGAAATGTTGCCTGAGTGATGTCTTCAGCAACTTTAGAAAGAAGATTTATAAGGCTAGTCTCCACTACATAGTTAGGTTGACATAAATAGCTTTGTGTTGACCTAGTTCTGCATGTGTCTACACTCATATGTGTTTCCCACCAATGTAAGCGCCTCATTATGGTGATTCAGTAACATCCCTCCCTGAATGGTTGACCTACTATGGTTGACGCAGTGTAGACACCTCCTGACCTATGTTGACCCCAACAGTCCTCCAGCAGCTATCCCACAATGCTTGACACTGACCAGTCTGGTCACAATTGTGAACCCCCACTGCCCAGGGGTCACAGTGACCAAAAGCCACCAAGCCCTGCTTTAAAAACACAGCTTATCTTTGAAATGTCTTTTCCTGATTGTCCAGCTTGGTGAGCACACCTAGCAGCTCTCCCTTGTTCATCTTGTTCATCTTTCTATGAGAGCAATAATGTAGCATTTTATTCCACCGGATACATTCCTCTCCACCTTCTCCATTACCATCCAGTGAGAAGGAATCAAAGTTTTCACTGACTCGGATGACCGTAAAAATGCAAGTAGTCAGTATTTTTCAAGCAGGAGAAGTTTGTGATCTTTCTTTCTTTCTTTCTTTCTTTCTTTCTTTCTTTCTTTCTTTCTTTCTTTCTTTCTTTCTTTCTTCAGTAATCTTCAGTATTCCATAAAGATCTCCAAGTGGATGCAGAGAACACCAGCATAGTGAGAAAATAATAGTTTTTTCTAGGCCTCAGGGCAAACCCAAAGCATTCAACTTGGATTTGGCTTTACATTCATCCTTTAAAGCGTGGCACATACTAAAATTTCCCAAAGACACCAAGCTATTCTTTTTTCTATTTTTCTTGGCAACCGAAAAACATTTTGCATAATGTGCTTCATAGCAATATAAGATTTCATAAATGATATGCATAGCCTCATACAAATTCAAACCAGCACAGGAGTTAAACTGATATTGCTAGAACTCCAGACCACAGCAGGAAAATGTCAGTCCTGTTTAAAGCTGGTTCATTTTTTTTCTTTAAAAAGACCTCCTCTTTCCTTCCCCCTCCCACAAAATACTCCCCTAAAACCCTAAAATTTGGGCATGTTCAATTTCTACACTAAATAATTTTGATCTGATCACTTGGCTCTATGATTTTCCCCTTTGTTTAATATTATTACTTTATACATATAAATGTCTAAATAAATATGAGTTTGGTTTTATAGGAGAATGGATATGTTATTAAATGTATTCCTTAGGGGTGTGTAACCTTTGGTTCCTCTTTTCTGAAACTTATTTACAGGGATATGTTCAAAGTTGATCTAATTAATATAATTCAATTGGCACTTAAAGAGTCTATGCCCTACAACCATTTCCATTCTAGGTATCCATTACAGAGTTTTTTTTATCAATCATGGCTCTACTGCAAATTAGCTGTTGGATGATCTTATGTAACTGTTTCGGTTTAAAAATACAAATTTCATTATCATTTTTATTATATTGCCAAGTATGGTTGGAGAATTTTTATTGCTTTGTTTTTCTGAATCTTTTTGCATAATTCTCATCCCAAATGGAAAATGCTGTGTTATTATTTCACGTTTCTTCTCTTTTCTGTTAATCTTGGCCTTACTGCTTTTCTCTGGGTAGCAGGAGATTGTGTAATTGGTCTCTGAAATGTTGGAAGTTTCTTTTGTTGCCTATTTTAGCTCTGTGAATGAAAAACACAAGGCATTATGGGTTCAATGTCCTGATTCAATGTCCAGTGAAATCAATAGATCCCCAGGGACCTCAGTGGTCATTAGATCATGCCCTTCAACTGCTGTGTTTCAGATTTTATGAAAAAGCAACATATTTATATGCATGCATCCGATGAAGTGAGCTGTAGATCACGAAAGCTTATGCTCAAATAAATGTGTTAGTCTCTAAGGTGCCACAAGTACTCCTTTTCTTTTTGCAGATACAGATTAACACGGCTGCTACTCTGAAACCAACATATTTATGAATCAGAATTAAGCCACCAACATTTGGTTTGGTTCTGCTTAATGGATCTGTCTTGAAGCAAATAGGCCTCTTTTTTCCTCATATGCTGTGGCTGTGTGATATAGTCATTTATTTTTATTTCATTGAGCAAATGATTCACTATCTTTCTTTCTTTGTTTAAAAGGAAATCAACATGTGCATCGGTGAACAACTCTCAAACAGTGCACCAGTTTGTCTATTATATATAAAATAATGGAAATATATATATTAGCTTGAGGCTTCCAATGAACTAATATGAAAAAATGCTTTGACAAATGTCCTTTATATATGGATCCCCAAGACTTGGAAAAGGAGGAATCAAATTAACAGAACCAGTTTGTCTAAACCATCCAAGTGGTATTTAGTTTCTTTATTAATTTGCTGTTCTGAGACAGACAGTCTGTAGGTTAAGTCCCAGATCTTTCTATAACTTCCTTACAGCTTCTGAATGAGGGGCAAAACAGACACATCTGTCTAGAAGCAACAAATGGGTCATATGCCATTGCATATCTCTTTCTTATTTTATTCACATTTCCTAAAATCCCCATAACTTCAACAGCACTTAGTGCAGTCTACATTCGATTCTAGACTTCATTATTTTAGCATTAAATTTCTAGTTCACTATCTTCTTCTGGCTACATTTTCTAGAGCATCTGGGAAATGAAGATTGCCTATGAGCTTGTCGAAGAGAACATGCAAATGTGCACGCACAACAACTAAAATGTTTAAAGGGGAGTATGTAGATGAAGAAACTGATAGAAAATAGAATTTCATACACATATATTTTGTCTAAACCCTTGTTTATAATTTTTGCACTCTTCCTCTAAAGAAATATTATTTATTATTTGTATTGTAGTAACACATAGGGGCCCCAAACAGGGTCAGAATTCCATTGTGTTGAGCACAGTACAAACACCACAAGAGATATGTTTACAATCTAATTTGAGACAAGATGCAAAAAATGAGCATACCAAACATTAAGAGAGAAAGGCTGGGAGAGGATAACGAGTAATAAAAACCATCACATGGGTATATAAGTAGCAATTGCACAACCAGACACTTCCTGAATGTAACAATTTTTTATTACATAGATAAACAAGGTCAGCTTTCCCTGATTTATGTACAACCAAACCATCAGTGGTTGGCTGATATCTTCTAGACCAGCATTTCTCAAAGTATGGGTTCTCAGACAACTGTAAGGGGATCAGGAGATCGGCAGAGGCTGGCAGGGTGCCCAACTGTGAAGGCTTTGTCTACACTGGCACTTCATTGGCAAAACTTTTGTCGTTTGGGGTCTTAAAAAAACATACACACGAACAACAAAAGTTTTACAGATGAAAAGCGCCGGTGTGAACAGAGCTTTGTCGGCAGGAGCGCTCTCCTGCCAACAAACAACAGTGACACTGCTTGGCTTTTAGCGATACAGCCGTTGCGGCACAGCCGTGTCACTAAAAGCTGTGTAGAGTAGCCATACCTGAAGGCAGCGCTGCCAGGCAGCAGCATCGAAGTAAAGCCCTGCTTGTCATGGAACGTGGCCTACCACCTCTATACTGTATGAAGACTGCCAGCCCCCGATCTAACAGCAGGAAAAAATAGGTAGTGAAAATAAAAAATATACAATGCTGTAACTTCTGAAAATAATTTTGTTAAAACAATGGATAATTTTATTGTATGTGGCATGAAAAGGGGAGTGGAAGCTGACATAGATGGTGGAGAACAGGAGTTGTAAATGCAGTTAAAAAAAATCACCCCCCCCCCCCAAAATAGTGCAGGTCTTATTAGGCATTTGGATTTACTTACGCGGGCTCAGAAGACTTATTTACAGGGACATGTTCAAAGTTGATCTAATTAATATAATTCAATTGGCACTTAAAGAGTCTATACCCCACAACTATTTCCATTCTAGGTATCCATTACAGAGTTTTGGCTCAGAAGACAATCCAAGTCCCCAGTGTGTTTTGTGCAGTGAAGTTTTCGCCAATAACTATCTAAAACCAAATAAACTCCAGTGACATTTACAAACAAAACACAATACATACACGGTGAAGTCTGTGGAATTTTTTGAAAGAGAACTTCATGAACTTGAGCAATAAAAAACTGTTATACATAAATCAGCCAAAACTCTGGAGGCATATTCGACTTTTAATCGCCAGGGCAAAGAAACATCATGCCATCGCTGAATCTCTTATTCCTCTTGCAACTAAAAATGCGTGTGAGATTATGATTGGCAAAGATGCTGCCACTCAGCTGAGTTCTGTTCCACTATCAAACGATACAATGAATCATCGTATTGAGGCTATGTCCAATGACATGTGAGAGCAAGTGGTTAAAAGGGAAAGATTAAAGAGAGCAGGTGTTTTGCCTTACAGCTTGATGAATCCACCTACGTGTCAGGTGCAGCACAGTTACTGGTCTATATTCGGTACATCTGGGGAAAACACAGTAAAAGACGACTTTCTCTTCTGCAAGGCATTGCCAACATATACTAAGGGAGAGGAAATATTTAAGCTCCTTGATGCCTCTATAATGGGGAAACACATTAACTAGAACAGCTGTGTAGTGATCTGCACTGGTGCCGTGAAAGCTATGTCTGGTACCAAGAGTGGGCTTGTCAGCGGACTTAAAGAAGTGGCCCCAGAAGCCCAGTGGACATACAACATGATTCACAGCGTGGGCACTGCGTGAACCATGGGCATGGGGAGGCTAGCCCCGGCCCAGCTCGGCCCACTTCTTCTGCCTGAGGCTCCACCCCTCCCACCCCCCTTCCCTTGCTGAAGCCCAGAGGCCCCCCCACAGCTGCCAGACCTTCTCCCCCAGCCCTGGGCCACCTGAGCGCCTCCAGTCATGGCGTGCCTCCAGTGCTGGAGCATCAGGCAGGCAGAGCATGCCCCACCAACCCCGGAGCACAGGGTGGACGGGCAACTCGTGCCTCCCCCAACCCTAGAGTGCTGGGTGGTGGTGCACGGCCCCACCCCCCATCCCGGAGCATTGGGCTTATGCCCCTCCCCAAAGCCCAAGTTCCGGCCACAGGCTGGCCTCCTTTAGTCCCAGCCCCACCCAGCAGACTTCCCGGAAGAGGAGGCAGCCTGCCTGGGTGGGGCAACTAGTGGCAAACAGGAGGGGGCCTTGGGGTGGAACATGGGAGAGCCATGTGGGGCTATTTGGGGAGGCACAGCCTTCCCCAGCCTATGCTACGTGCCACCCATGATTCACAGGGAGGCTCTTCCTGGCAGGAACCTGGATCCCTGTCTTAAATCAATTTTGAGTCAAGCTGTAGCAACTGTTAATTTTATTAAAGCAAAGCTGCTGAATTCCCGACTTTTTAAAAGTCTGTAGAAAAATGGTATCGGAGCATCAGCACTTATTACTGCACCCACAGGTTCATTGGCTGTCACAGGGAAGAGTTCTAATCCTCCTGTTTGAATTGAGAGATGCGGTACGTTCATTTATGATTGAAGTGGATTCTACCCCGAAGAAGCATTTAAGTGACATAAAATGGTTCGCAGTACTCACATATCTAGCAGATACTTTTGATTATTTAGATGAATTTAATGGATCACTACAAGGAAAAGAAACAAACATTCTCAAACTCAATGACAAAATTAATGCCTTTAAACAAAAGCTGGCTCTTTGGAAGTCGACAACAAAAATTTTCAAATGTTTTCGATGCTGAACGATCTCCTGGAAAACTCTTCCAGTGATAGGTTTCAGAGTAGCAGCCGTGTTAGTCTGTATACACAAAAAGAACAGGCGTACTTGTCACACCTTAGAGACTAACAAATTTATTTGAGCATAAGCTTTCGTGGGCTACAGCTTACTTCATCGGAGGCATAGAATGGAACATATAGTAAGAAGATACATATATTTACATACAGAGAATATGAAAAGGTGGAAGTAGCCATACCAACTGTAAAAGGCTAATTAATTAAGATGAGCTATTATCAGCAGGAGAAAAAAAAACTTTCATAGTGATAATCAAGATGGCCCATTTAGACAGTTGACAAGAAGGTGTGAGGATACTTAACATGGGAAAATAGATTCAATATCTGTAATGACCCAGCCACTCCCAGTCTCTGTTCAAACCCAAGTTAATGGTATCTAGTTTGCATATTAATTCAAGCTCAGCAGTTTCTCATTGGAGTCTGTTTTTGAAGCTTTTCTGTTGCAAAATTGCCACCTTTAAGTCTGTTATTGAGTGGCCAGAGAGGTTGAAGTGTTCTCCTGCCAGTTTTTGAATGTTATGATTCCTGATATCAGATTTGTGTCCATTTATTCTTTTGCGTAGAGACTGTCTGATTTGGCCAATGCACATGGCAGAGGGGCACTGCTGGAACATGATGGCATATATCACACTGGTTCTCTGTATGTATGTATGTATGTATCTATCTATCTATCTATCTTCTTACTATATGTTCCATTCTATGCATCCGATGAAGTGAGCTGTAGCCCACGAAAGCCTATGATCAAATAAATTTGTTGGTCTCTAAGGTGCCACAAGTACTCCTCTTCTTCTTCCAATGATGTCATCATTGGGGATATAAAAGAACAGTAGGTGAACACCTCTCTACATGCTGAGCCCAGTTTTTGAAATATTTTGCTGACTGTGACCTAACTACATTTAACTGGATAAGAAATCCATTCGACCACCAGTTATCTCCGAATTCATATCTCACTTTGAAAGCTCCAGAGAAATAGATTGACAACTTGTGTGATTCCATTCTGAAGCAGAGATTACAATTCCAGCCTCTGGCTGACTTCTGGGTTTCCCTGGAAGCAGACTATCTCCCATTTGCAGTCACTTACTTATGCAAACCTGGTTTCTCCCCTTTGACTACTTGAAGAATAAATACCAGGCAAAACTGAATGTGGAGGATGATATAAGAGTCTGCCTCAGGCCTTGGAGCCACAGCATCAGCTCTATCATTAAATATCCAAATAGTTGTTCATATATAGTTGTATATAAAGCCACAATACTTGGTCAATGTTATGATTATTACCACAATCAGTGGAAAAGGTTTCCAGCTCCCCAAGCTATCCTGTTGTCTATTTTTTCTTTTCAGAAAATGTGTTTCTTAATAGTCCATACATTTGTTCCACAGTTTTTGAAAGGCTTCAGGACCTTTGATACAGAGATAATGATTACATGCTTTATTTAGTGCTCTTATGAGTATGTACAGTCTTTTGTTACCACTTTGGGGGTGGAGGGGGGGTCATCACAGCCTGAAATATTTTCAAAGGTGATCTCAGCAAAAAAAGTTTGAGAACCCCTGTTCTAGGCATTCAAGCAGAGGTGTAGGAGTATAAAGAAGAAAAGGGTGGGCTCAAGTTCTTATGTTTGATATAGTCCTATAATCCTGATATAAACACTCCCAAACTTTGGCAATCTTCTGACTTGGGGCCCTCATGCTGAAAACAGTTACATAAATGCTTAACTTTACATATGTGAGTCATCCTATCGAGTTGCATAAGATTGCACATGTGCCTAAAGATTAGCTGGAAAGATTAGTAACTCTTTCCAGCACTGGGGCTTAAATATGGATCTCAGCTTTGTAGCTTATGCCCATCCATAATTTTAGGTTCAAAGAAATTAGGAGTTTGAAATACTTTTTATTGTATTTATTCATTCTGAACAATTAGAATAGTGTGGTGGGTCGGAAGCATAAACAGCTCATGTTAACACACAACATTCTGTCATAAATAAAACACAGTAAGAGTTCTTGCACAAAAGGATAGACTAGGGCCATAATCAATGGTGTACCTCCAAAATTTGAACAAGGGTTTCCTCAACCTTTTTTTGCCTTATCTCAGTTGGCAATATGTGTGACATTGTGAGGATAAACTACCCTACCCATCCACTAACAATAATCCCATCAATTCCATACTATGAGCCTCCCAATCCATCAGTCCTTCCAGCCCTAGTGTTGGTGAGTACACCTTCACATGCCATGGCTTCCTTTCTCCAGCTCATCATTAAAAGTCTTCTAAGGTGACTCCTCTACCTGCCATCTGTTCCTCACAGAAGCAGCAGTGGTTGCAAATGGATTGTCCTGTGGTCCCTGATTGTAGGATAATTGATTGGATGGAAAGCAAGTCACCACAGGTGTTGGCATGGGTGGTTGCTCTAACAGTGAAGTATGGGTCTTGAAAAGGAAAAGAAAGTCCCTTCCATAAAGAATTTTGCCATCTAAGGGCTTGGTCCTGGAAGAATAAGCATGTGAGTAACTTAGTCATATGAGTGGTACTATTGAAGTTAATGAAATAAAAAGTTACTAAAGTTACTCGTGCTTAATCTCTGCAAGATCAGGTCACTGGTAGACAATTTAGGTGAGAGACTGAAAACAACAAAAAGCACAGTGATTGAGTGGTGAAGTTTGTCATGCAGTTTGATAGCCCCATGATTACTCTAGGATTTTTATACATATAAATATAAACCAGACTTCAAGAGGCTTCCTGAAAGCAGTGAATGTTTCATATTTTAAACTTTTTGATTCTCCTCAAATTTCTCCAGCTCCTAAATCCATCTCTGTATTAACGCCTTACCTGATGGGGAGTGGGGGCACTTCACACCATACTAGGTAGGTATTCTTTTTTTCCCCATTCATTTATATATTATAAAAATGCTTTGTTTCATTGAGTTCAACAATTTATTTGTGGACCATGTTGCCAAACCTCTTCAGATGTATTGCGTCTCCTTCCCCACTACTTATGGTCTCCCAGAATTTGTCTGTATGGCCAGATGTGGGAGCAGAGTCCACTGGTTGGTGGCATAGGGCTTGAGGGGCAATATGGCTCCAGGTTCCCTCCCAGTAGTAGAAGCCAATTCTGGGGAGTGACTTGCTGTAGCACCTGTAGGGACCTTCAGCAGCAATTTAGCCCCACCTCTTTCTCCTTCTCCTCATGCACTGCTGGAGCAACAAGCAGGGGAGGGGAGGCCGATTAAATGGTGCATTCTCTGTGCACTCATAGGAGAAATAGAAGGAACGTTTCTCTTAAAGCAGTTTCCATAGCTGCAGAAATAGAAGCAGCACCTGTAATATGGCAGCTGCCTGAGTGAGCAGCAGCTGGCTAATTCTCCGCTGAAGGCTCAGCATTTGAACAAACAAAGCCAGTCTTTGCATTTTAGAGCTGTTCTGCAAAACAACTGCTGCCCTACCCCACCAAAAACATAGCAATGCCCATCTTCTGTGATCACAACACCTGCTTCCCATCTTCTCTGATCTCAGGTCTGTTTAAAAGATTTGGAGGAAGAGTTAGTGAGATTATTTCTTTCAGAAACACTGAAAATTTGACTGACTAATTTTACACAGGAAGTGTGTGTTGAGGGATCAGCAGGTCCCTTCGGCCTCTCACTGCCGAAATGGAACCCAATTGTTTGTTCCTTTAAACCTCGGCTGGTTTATATTAGTGTATAGTATCAGAGCTTTCTATGCACAGAAAACTGCTAGAAACATAGTCTGTTATCTAACGTTATCTTTGTTATCTGATGGCTCACATGAGGCACCTCTACCATATCAGCAGGTGTAACTAAAATCAGATACATGCCGCTGAAGATCAGATGCTGTGTGCTATTTATTACAGCACACATATTCTGTTGGAGGCCACTTTTCCTTTGGGTGAAGCATGTATCAATTATTAGGTTATGTTTAATAAGATTAATAACCTGCTTCTTTCATAGATTTAGCTATCTACTTTTTGCAAATTCAGTTCATAATTAAATCTATCCAGAGGGCAGGGGAAACTGCTGAGGGATGGCACATAAACTTAATATTTAAGCAACGTAAATCGACTTATTTCCATTTAGAATTCCTTTACTACAATTTCTGATGCTGCTGAACTAGACCAAAAGACAACTATTTGTAAAAGCATTTTGCATCCATTGAAGAATCCAAATGAGTATTGTTATAGCTCACATTATTCCAGCATGCCCAGTGCTCTAAGTTGTAGCAGCAAAATTACAAACACATTTCAAAGCAATTTTACTCTTGACATTTTTTATACAAACTCAGTATTTGAAGTGCTGCTATGAGACCAACTATGCTAAAATAAATATGCATACACAATTGATTGAACTACTGCACAGGAATGGGTCTGAAATGGGCCAGAAAATCACTTCAGTATGATCATAGCTACTACTGTATAGTTATGTCAATTGTGTTAGGGGTTTTTTCATTAAAAATTTAAATACAAATTATATTATTTTGGAGGGGGTATTTTTGTCATATCAAATTTTGGATATGCAATTTTTTCTGATTGATTTTGGTAGTCTTGCAACACTACGAAACCAGGGAAATATTTAATCAAATGTGATACTTTGTATAATCAGAGAGCTTCTCGCTGTTGATTTCCAGGTAGCAGTGCAACCTCTAGGATGTTCTAATATGTACCTGCTTGTTCACTGATGCTTACAATCGTTGCTCTCTGTGCAAGACAACATTTTTATATGGGCTTTTATGGCCCTATTCTCCCCTACACTGAGGCTTGCAACAGAGCAAATCTGAGTACAATGGGATAGATATGCTAGGGAAGGAAGGAAGGTGCCTGAGAGTAGCTTGAAGAGATTCCAGGATCAATGGCAATGGAGCTTTTTCTCCTCACATGTGGTTAAGGTTGCAAGAAAGTTATTAATAATGTTATAATTAATAAAAGTTATAATTAATAATTAATAATCAATAAATGTTATTAATGGCACTGATAGAGCCTGACACTGCTCTCTTGGAGCCTGACCCCCACACCACTGACATTGGTGGGTGTCTCTTAGAGAGTTAGATAGGGGCCTTGATGTCCAACCCTCTTTTATTGTGCAGAGGGCCAGATTTACAAGGTATTTAGGTGCCTAAAATGCAGATGTGTGACTTGTAAATCCCACTAGGTGCCTGTTTTCAACTTTAGGTGCCTAAATACCTTTGTAAATCTGGTTCTGGGTGCTCTATGGACTAAAAGGAAAAGAAGGTCCCTTCCATAAAGAATTTTGTCATCTAAGGGCTTGGTCCTGGAAGAATAAGCATGTGAGTAACTTTAGTCATATGAGTGGTACTATTAACGTTAATGAAACAACTTGTGACTAAAGTTATTCGTGCTTAATCTCTGCAAGATCAGGTCACTGGTAGACAATTTAGGTGAGAGACTGAAAACAACAAAAAGCACAGTGATTGAGAGGTGAAGTTTGTCATGCCGTTTGATAGCCCCATGATTACTCTTGGATTTTTATACAGGGATTTAATACAAACCAGACTTCAAGAGGCGTCCTGAAAGCAGTGAATGTTTCATATTTTAAACTTTTTGATTCTCCTCAAATTTCTCCAGCTCCTAAATCCATCTCTGTATTAACGCCTTACCTGATGGGGAGTGGGGGCACTTCACACCATACTAGGTAGGTATTCTTTTTTCCCCCCATTCATTTATATATTATAAAAATGCTTTGTTTCATTGAATTCAGCAGTTTATTTGTGGACCATGTTGCCAAACCTCTTCAGATGCTATGTCTCTTAGTACTAATCTCTGTCTATAGATGGCACTAACCTCTCACTATTTCAGGGAATCCAGTGAAGAACTTCTTGTCATATTCACCACATTTCTTGGCAGTTTGTATTTTATAATCCAGCAATGGGAGAATAAGATATCTCCTTCATCATCTGTTTCACCTGAACAGAAACATGCTACTTTTTGATTATTGGATCTGGTAATGGGAAAGAAGAATAGTTTGAGAGGTATAGATTTAAAGCAAGTGTTGTGGAACAGATGTTTTTGAAGTTTCTTTTACCTTATAAAGATAAGTGAAAACTCTTAAAAAAGAAGAGAGAGACTTGGAATGAAGGAAAGAAGCATTGAAAGAAAAAATACTGTAGAAATTGCCCAGTATGAAAGATGTGAACATTACAATATAAATTCTTTATCCCAAACTGTCCTTTCTTCATTTAGATTTCACCACCATCTGTGCATTTCTTCTAATTCTGTAGTCCGTATTCATTAAAGGGAAAATTAGTACATATTTCCTTAACAAATAAATGTTTGCATTCATTCCATCTTGCTTTTTTAGCTACTTTTGTAATGTAGCAAATTGTTCCAGAGACAGTAACTAAATACCTACACCCCAGATTCTACAAACACTTACCCGTGTGCTTAACTTTACTCAGGTGCATTGGCCCACTGAAGTCATTGGGACTACATAAAATAAAATTAAGCAAGTGTGAACATGTTAACAAAGTCCTCAATCTTATATAAAACAGGCACAAAAAATAAACACTGAAGACCTGATTTACATCAATTTTATACTAGTGTGACTCTGCTGACTTCAGCAAAAGTACTCTGTATCACTGAGCTGGGCTTCTCTCCAGCTCCAGAGTATGCACTGCCATGCCTGTCTTTTGGAAGCAGGTTTACTACCTTAATAGAGATTAGCAAACAAACAGAAAAACTGTCTTAACGTATTCCTTAGCCTCAGGCTTCAGGGCCACTCCTCCCAGGGGCCTCTGGCACTCCTGCTCCTGGAAGCTTTCCAGTCTCAGCTCTTGCTTCCTTCTTGGAGCCGCAGCCCCTGGACTGCTTCCCTAGCCCCTTGCTCCAGGGACCCATCACAGGGGCTAAATCCACTCCAGTGTGGCTTTCCATCCCCAGGACACAGGCTGTCTCAGCTCATCAGCTGCCTAGTAGCAGCCCTTTGTCGGCCCAGGTACAGCCCAGCTTGCTTCGACTGGCTGGACTGGGCTCACCTGCTCTGGTGCATGGTATCTGGGCTTAATCTATGTCCAGGGGACAAGCTACCCTGTGTGCTTGTCTTCACGTACAGTGCTACAGTGGTGTAGCTCCACGGCTGTAGTGCTTTAGTGAAGACACTCCTATGCTGAGGGAAGAGCTTCGCCTGTTGGTGTAGTTAATCCACCTCCCCGAGAGATGGTAGCAATGTCAGCAGAAGAAACTCTCCTGCCAACATAGTGTTATCTACACTGGGGGTTAGGTAGGTATAACTAGATCGCTCAGGGGATGTGGATTTTTCACACCTCTGAGCTACATATTTATACCAACATAGATCTGTAGTGTAGATCTGGCCTGTGACACTCCTGATTTAAATTATGCCTGTATGAGTGAAGGCAGAACCAGGCCCTGAGTTGTTTGGTATAAACTTCTGTAGTACAAATGACATCATTATCACGGGAATAATCTGGTTTATTTTAAAAGTAGATAAATAATAAATAAGAATGTCATTTATTCATTAAAATTTGATAATGAAAAATCTTTGCACACCATTCTTTTGATCTAATTTCTAATGAGTGGAGGCAGGTCAAATAGCACTCCATTTATGTCTACATTGTTTATGTGAGATTGTTTCTGCTCCTTAGGTAGAGATGTTTTGCAACCTCAGTATACGTATTAAAGACTATAGTAATCCTTATCCCAATCTTTTTTGAAGAAAAATGCCTCTATTTAGTTTACTACCCTACCACTTTTTGTGGGATCTAGCCAAACCAATACTTCTTAAACTTCAGTGAAGTAGATATAGTAATCTTTTTCTTTATAATATCGAGCGGAAAATACCTTGCCACACTGATATTATTAACCTCTTATGGTTGTGAATTACAATAAACAACTTGTGGTTAAGAAAATAAGACCTAAACTCTTTAACATTTGAACATTCAGCTTCTCAGGCTGAGACATTATCACACCCAACATGAGATATGGGATGTTAGGAGGAAAGATAAGGGGAGAGAAGCTTGCTAAAAATAGGTCTCCTATTGATAAAGGCCTGGTCTATAAACAGCTTTTGTACCAGTCTAACTAATATACTGGTATATTATTATTACTTATTATTTGTATTTCCTTAGTACCTAAGAGCCCCAGTCATGGATCAGGCTGTACATATGGAACAAAAAAAAAAAGGTCCTTGCCCCCCAAGAGTTTAAATATACTTATACCAGTATAGCTTATTCCCCTTCCTGTATGGAAATAAGCTATACCAGTATAAACACGTTCATACAGGTACAACATCATCCATGCTAATAGGACTGTACTCTTTTAATTATAGTAATATCATTAAATAAAATTAAATATCATCAAATTTTTGTTTGTACAAAAGACCACCACCATTTCTTATGAATTCTGAAAAAACTTAGTGATGCTGTTTAAGCAAGCTGCCAAGCTGCTGAAATGATTGTGAAGGTCTTCACGCCGTTCTCTGATGACCTGTTTGCTAAGATTTGTCTTGTCAAAATAGGTAAACTTCCTTTTCCTAAGTTTTTGTGAGCGTGAATTGGATCAGAAATAGACTGACTAAAAGTGTAAGTAAATGATCAAATAATTTGCTAGAATATTATAGAAACAAATCAGAAGATCTTGGATTTTCATTTGCTACCGATAAAAGCATTGATGTCAAAGACTTTTTGCAGTAGATTGTGTTTATTTCAAGTGTTGACCAACCATTCAATTTTACAGAAGTAAATAACAGTTTGAAATAATGCCCATGGAAGACACAACTGTGGCAGCTGCTATGTTCTCAAAACCTGAAGTGTGTATTGATAAAATGGAAATGCATTGGGGAAAATTTATTTCACTTGCAACTCATTGAGTTCCTGCCATAAATGGATAAAGATGTTGAGTGGCTGTCGGGAAAATGAAAAGTTGAGCGCTCTATCAGCACCTCTGCAGTTCCAAAAGTTTAACTGCATTGTTCACTGTAAGACTTTGTGTGAAAATGTGCAGACAGAACTTATCATGAGCATTGTAGTATAGAGAGTGACTTTTTTTACATCAAACGTTTCAATCACTGCCAAACACAGCAGCATCTCTTAGAAGAGCTTGCCTCCAGTATGGATAGCTCTTACATCATGCAGAAGGGAGATGACTCCTTTGTGATGCTGTTCTTAAGCATTTCTTCTTTCTAGAAAAAAAAATGGATAAGCAATGCAGTAGAGGGCACAACAGATCTTCAAGGAAAGTTTCAAGAAATGTCATTCTTCAGCCATGTTTGAGCATTTGAAATGATGCTGAGTATTTGGGAGGCACAACTGCAAAACAGTTCCCACTTCCTCACTTGTAAGGACTTGATGGAGACACGTGGTGGTCTCTTTGAGGACAGAGCTCAGCATTTGGCAACAGAGATGTAAATCTGAGTACCAATTTGTTGATTTTCAAGCCTCCTAGGACAAATTCATGTTCTTCAGGACTTTGTTCTCATTTAAGGTTTAAAAAGTTCTCCAAGAATTTGAGATGGAACTCATTGAGTTGCAATGTGATATAATCATGATGGACTAATAAACTTGCCAGAGTTTTACCAGCACCTGACACGCAGATAAACCTGTCTTGTGTGAGTAGCCAAGATCTTGTCTATGTTTGCAATAACCTGTCTGTGTGAAGAGACATTCTTACCAGGGAATCTCAATAAGTCACACTGCAGGTCCAAAATGACTGATAGCTACCTCAACCTTAATGAAAAAAGAAAAGGAGGACCTGTGGCACCTTAGAGACTGACAAATTTATTTGAGCATAAGCTTAATGAAAAAGTGATCTCAACACAGATACATCAGATATACTTAATGGAAAGCAAAAAAAGTGTGGGGCTGGCTAGTCAAAGTGTATAACATACTTTCGGGTTCTGTAAAAATAAATAACAGAGCTAGTCAAAATTTATTGCAAGAAATTTTTATTTTTTGTCAAAAAGAGCCTTTTATCAACAATAAATAATGGTTGTCATTATCAAACCTCCATTTTCCTTGAAACTTTCCAAGATATCTTTTATCCCCCAACATTTATGTTCCAAAACATTTCAATTTCTTAAAGAAACCTGTTTTTGCAGTAAATAAAAAATGTCAGAATTGATTTTTTTTAAAAACGATGTTGATGAAAATTTCACTACAAATTGTGGTAAAAAAAACCATTACAGAAAAAGGTTTTTACCACAATTTGTAGCAAAATTTTCATCAAATTCATTTTTTAAAAAATAATTTCTGACATTTTTAATGTGTGAAATTATGTGAAAACCAGAAAATATATCTATAGCAAACCCTGTGAAATGGAAACAACGTCAACATTTTTTCATTTAATTGTTTGCCTGTTTTTCAGCCAGCTGTAATGATGGGGGTGTCTGGCAGTGGACTCCATAGTGGGTGTCCAATCACTCATGTTTAGTTTTTGCATCCTATGTATTATAGTTGATGTAGTTTTTCTTTGGTTTCTCTGAATACATTTTTAATTAGAAGATTTTTAATTTTGGCTCTGGCTAAAATATCTCCTTGTCAAGGCTACTTTTCATTGTTGATTAATTAATGAAAAAAACATTGTATACATGACTATTGATGGAGAGGTGGATCCTGAGAAACACTGATGCAACTGGTTTTGTTTTGATTTATTTAATATTGAATTTAGGATCCCTTTTTAGCTAGTATTCATGTTATACCTGAAAGGACACACACACACTCACACCCTCTGACTGAAGGAGGCTCAGTGCACAACAAAACCTGATTGGCTGAAGGGGGCCAACAATACAGAAGCCTGATCAGGGCCAGGCACTTGCAAGGCTATAGATGGAGGAGCAGGGCTCATGCAAACGTGATTGATGAAGGAAGCCAAACAAACAGAAGCCTGATTGACAGGGGATGGTGACTGTAATGGCTGATTTGAGGGGAGCTCTGGTGCACAGAGGTATGGTTAGTTGATGGATGCCAGATTCGCATAAATCCTTCTCCTTGCAGTGCTGCACTTATCTGTCAGATTTTATCCCAATCGTTGCAATGCATGATCTGTGCTGTACCCTACTTGTGTTAATGGTAAGGTGTGTGAGGGTGGAGGAGTGGAGGGTATTTATTGCTGTGTAGCGTAACTTTTCACTTCCTTGGTTGGGGGGGGCGGGGTTGAGGGGGGAAGAGCGGGTGGAGAGGGAGGCAGGACTTGGGTTAAATATGTTGTATCTGAAACAACCCTAACTGCTTCACAGCAAGTTTGTTGTATATTAATAAATAATGGCGATATTTATTAGTGAAATGGGAGTACAATGAGACAATAATAAATTGTATTTTTCTGGTAACTGGGCTAAGTTGGTGTAGGAAGGCAGCTACACCATTTTTGTAACTGGTTTGTTGCTAGTGGTCTGTCGCCAGGCTTTGACATGCTTTCAAGCTTCCTTCCCCACTCTGAACTCTAGGGTACAGATGTGAGAACCTGCATGAAAGATCCCCTAAGCTTATTCTTACCAGCTTAGGTTAAAAACTTCCTCAGGGTACAAACTTTGCCTTGCCCTTGAACCCTATGCTGCCACCACCAAGCATGTTAATCAAAGAACAAGGAAAGAGCCCACTTGGAGACATCTTCCCCCAAAATATCCCCCCGAGCCCTACACCCCCTTTCCTGGGGAAGGCTTGATAAAAATCCTCACCAATTTGTACAGGTGAACACAGACCCAAACCCTTGGATCTTAAGAACAATGAAAAAACAATCAGGTACTTAAAAGAAGAATTTTAATTAAAGGTAAAAGAATCACACCTGTAAAATCTGGATGGTAAATGCCTTACAGGGTAATCAGATTCAAAACGTAGAGAATCTCTCTAGGCAAAACCTTAAGTTACAAAAAGACACAAAAACAGGAATATACATTCCATTCAGCACAGCTATTTTACCAGCCATTAAACAAAAGGAAATCTAACGCATTTCTAGCTAGATTGCTTACTAACTTTTTACAGGAGTTCTGGAGAGCATTCCTGACCTGATCCCGGGAAAAGCATCACACACACAGACAGACCCTTTGTTCCCTCCACCCCCACCTTTGAAAGTAACTTGTCTCCTCATTGGTCATTTTGGTCAGGTGCCAGCAAGGTTATCTTAGCTTCTTAACCCTTTACAAGTGAAAGGGTTTTGCCTCTGGCCAGGAAGGATTTTATAGTTCTGTATACAGAAAGGTGGTTACCCTTCCCTTTATATTTATGACACATGCGTACAATATATTTATGAAATGAATCTGATATCCTATTATTAAGCTATGCCAGAAAGTGCTTCTGTAGGTGGCAATGGTATCAGACCATTCCTGATAGTGGAGTAGCATATCCTGTGTTAGAAATAGTTTGTATCTGCCTTCATAATTTTTCAGACCAGTGCTATTTGTAAATATAGAAGAATTGGACACGTACCTAGTATTTGTAATGCGTATGAGACTTTCTAAAGTGATTAATGTCTTTATCCTGTGGAATTGGGACTTTTTCCCTTTTCAGTTCATGAGAAAATAACTAAAGAAGTGTTGTCAGTGTGCAGTCTTGTCTGTCATGAAGTCACTTATGCTATAGTCCAGGGGTTGGCAAACTACGGCCCACCGGCCACATCCGGCCCACCAGCCAATTTAATCCAGCCAATTTAAGCTTGCCCCTCTCTTGCACTCCAGCCGGGGGCTGCTCCACATGCATGTGCCACAGCTCCCGGAAGCAGCAGCATGTCCCCCACTCCAGCTCCTACATTTAGGGGCAGCCAGGGTGCTCTGCGCGTTGCCCTGTCTGCAGGTGCTGCCCCCACAGCTCCCATTGGCCAGGAACTGAGGCCAATGGGAGCTGTAGGGGCGGTGCCTGCGGATGGGGCAGCACACAGAGGCACCTGGCCGTGCCTCCGTGTAGGAGCTGGAGGAGGGACATGCTGCTGCTTCTGGGAGCTGCTTGAGGTAAGTGCCGCTGGAGCCTGCACCCCTGACTCCCTCCCATCCCCAACCCCGTCCCAGCCCTGAACCCTCTCTCACCCTCTGAACCCCTCAGTCCCAGCCTGTAGCACCCTCCTAAACCCCAAATCCCTCATCCCCAGCCCCACCCCAGAGCCCGCACCCCCAGCTGGGGCCCTCATTCCCCCCTGCATCCCTATCCCCTGCCCCAGGCCTGATCCCCCTCCCATCCTCCAAACCCCCCAGTCCCAGCCTGGAGCACCCTCCTACACCCCAAGCCCCTCAGCCCCAGCCCCAACCCAGAGCCTGCACCCCCAGCCAGAGCCCTCACCCCCCTGCCGTGCCCCTGCCCCTGCCCCAGCCCCCCTCCCACCCCTTCAGTCCCAGCCTGGAGCACCCTCCTAAACCCCAAATCCCTCATCCCGAGCCTCACCCCAGAGCCCTCACCCCCCCCCAGCATTCCAACCCCCTGTCCCAGCCTGGAGTCCCCTCCTGCACCCTGAACTCCTCTTTTCTAGCCCAACCCCAATTTCATGAGCATTCATGGTCCGCCATACAATTTCCATACCCAGATGTGGCCCTCATGCCAAAAAGTTTGCCCACCCCGCTATTGTCTCTGGGTTGCTTAAGATTCATGACCAGCATTACAAGCATTTCCCCCTTTTTCCCTCCAACTGATTTCAAATGGCTTTCAAGAAAGAGTGTAATGACTGATGCATCACTGTACCAGTCTTTCAGGTGTGTTATCATCAATGGCATTTTGCGTGATTATAAAACTCAAGTGAGTGAAAAAAGCTAGAGCACATATACCACTTTTTCATTGTTTGCCTAAGGCAGGGATAATTAATTATTTTTGTCAAGGTCCAAATTTCTTTGTCAAGGTATAGTCGAGGTCCAGACACCAGAGAAAATAATACAAAAATAATAACAATAATGATGATAAATAATTACAAATATTTTGCAGTCTGTTCAAAAGCATCTGGCAGTCCAGATTTGGCCCATGATCTGCCTATTGACTACCCTTGGCCGAAGGGTTTGATAAGTACAATGCATTCCTGCTATGTATTTGGCTTTTTTTTTTTTTTTGCCAGCTTCCTTTGTCTTGGGAGTCAATTGAGTACATAATTATTAGAATTCCAGTCAGCTGGAGCACCCCACTTTACATTTGTTTCTTAAGCAGTTTGTTTTCCTGATCCATTCCTATCAGGATGTCAATAGAAGTAAATGTAAAAAAGCCAACAACCCTGCATTAAAACAACATTAAAGGTCTGACTTAGACAAAACAAGAATTAAAGCTCCCACACTCTTCATTGTATGGTGTTGGGGTTTTTCTGTCAGTGTTTTTATACCGTGGTATGGTAATATACATATGGCTTTGTAATCCTGTGGGTGCTACTTGACTCAGGCTGCTGGCTCCGGATATAGTAAATCTGTCTGGTGGAAGGGTGTGGAGATGCAAGTTCTGTAACCTGCATCTGCTGAGCCAGTCAGTACAGCCCTAAAAGTGGGTAGAGCCAGCCAAGAAGGGATCAAGGTCAGGCTAGCTGAAAGATGTTAAATGCCTCTCCTAGGTGGAGATCTTGTGGAGCCCAGGGCAGACTTTAAAGCTGTCCTCCCTTGGAGAATCCTTGTGGAAGGGTAGCAGGGGCATCGGTGCGGGAACTGGGGGTGCTGCCACGCGCCCTGGCTTGAAGTAGTAATAACAACCCAAATACATGGTTTCCAGCTTCAGCGCCCCCACTCTAAAAAATTGTTCCAGCACCACTAAGCAATGGTAAAGCAACCGCAAATTAATCCCCTTTCTGTCCTCTGTTGACTAGAGAGGATTGTTTGTTTTTTCCAATTCGCAAAATGTTTTCAGTTTCCTGGCTTATGAAAGAAATCACTGATAGGCTAACACATTTTGCTAAGTGCAATATATACATTCAGCCATTAACACTTACTTTTCTGCCACTGTGTCTTTGGCTGGCAGGGATATTTCCTTTGGGTACCAGCCCCCAACCCAAATTCTAGTGAAAGGAGAACAGCTCTAATTAATAGCAAAACGTAGGCTTTAGCTACTGGGGAGAGAAACAGGCTGTGGGTATTAACCAGAGTGAATGTCTTACTCCTTACGCACTGCACAGAAATGTTCCCTAACATTCTCAGAGTAGTAACAGAAGATCTTTGTTAAAAAAATCACAAGAAATTGCTTCTGGCACCAAAACAATCTTGCATTGCAACTGCTTTCTAGGCCCAATAATATGTCTCTCGTGTGAGCATATTATAAATCATCAGTGATTTATTAGAAAAGCACTATGAGACACTAACAAAGGTACTCTCAGTAGGTACAGTTATTTGTTCCAGTCTTAAATAACAAATGTTTAAAAATCACTTGTGTAAGCTGAAGTCTTGGCAAAACAAATGTCTTGGAATGTTGGAGAGTTAACTGTTTTTCTCGGTTAATAAGCGTTCTGTGATTGTTATTAAGCCAGTCCAGCTAGCAATGGGGCATCTGCCCCAAACCGTGTTTTAATTGCCAAATAAGGATTGGTGCATTTTACACTGAAAGGGAAAATATATTACTTTGTACTCCAGACCCATATTATATCTGTAGTGTCTTAGGGACTGAACCAATGAACAAAGACATCAATAAAAAGGATCCTATTTGACATGGCTAGGTTTTGGATTGGGCCCCTAGTACTTTCTGCAGTGAAGGTAATGCTGGAATGGACTTATGTAAAGGAAAATGAAGAAATACTTGCTCACACAGTAGCCAGTCCTGAGAGATGCTTAGGACCTCCTGGAAGTACTCTCTTGGAAGTGAGGGCACTTATTTTTCAGCCTGGGCCCAAAAAAGAGGGTTAGATTTCTGATGTAAATTATTCTGGGTTCACACTGGTGTAACTGAGATCAGAATCTGTCCCAAAGTTCCCTTTTCAGTCAGTTCAGCCAACTTGATCAGAAACTAACCCTGCCTAGTAAAATATGTATAAATTAATAGGGAGTGCAGGTACCAAGATAAAAGACTTAACTGTAGTGAGAAGCCAAAAAATACCTCCTTGAGGTTATCACAACCTTTTTACTGCTGATTAATGACCAAATTTACACAAATGAAAATCCAGTGAAGTCAATGGTGACACTGTTGGTTTATGCTGAAGAATCAAGAGTAAAACTGAGCCAAGGATTCAGAGACAGGTTTTGGTATTTAAAAAAAACCAACCATGCCAACATGACTACAGAGACATCTTCTGTTGATGAGAGAGACAAGCTATCGAGCCACGCAGAGCTCTTCTTCATGTCATGTCTGCAGTGAGTTTTACTTTTGTGGAGAGGAAAGTCGGATCTGTAAGCACTTTGCTGAGTGAGATAGACTCCCCAGGCAGACATTGTATAACCCACCCACGCCCAAACTCTCCCCAAAAGGCCATATAGGTTTCAATAAAAGAGCAGTGTTCATTCTTCAGAGTAGGGTAGGAACTCTGAGGGAAGTGCACTTCTCTTTGCCAAGTGCTGTGCATAAATTCTGTGTCAGCAGGAAGCAACAAAAAGCAACTGCTTTGCCTAAATAAGAAAGTGAGAAATATGAACTTGCTTTGGGAAAGCAGCATTGTGCTATTTAAGAAAAAGGGAAGACAAGCACATACATTTAGTTTTGAAAGTATGAATAAACTCTCTTTAGACCAAGTCTGGTGGACTAAACCACTGCCCATTGGTGTTGTGCTCCAAAGAACTTGAGTTCACATCAGGATCCCAAGAATTATAAAAGTGGCAAGATCTAATTTTTCCAGAGGAAAGGGATGTTTTTGCTGGTTGTTGAAGTATTCAGTGTGTGTCTGTCAAAGAATTGGCAAGCTATGTCTGCTTTTCCAGCTGTAATAGAAGGGCACCAGGTGGCAGCTAAGGATGGGAAAAACGCAAAGGGAAAAGTAGGGGAAACCTAAACACGGTAACTGGAGAGACCTGAGGCTAAAAACCTTCCACCCTGCACATTTTTTCCTTACAATGTCTTGACTGTCATTATAGACAAGTTACAGGCACAAATGAGAGAATATTTTTCTCCACAGTGTAACTAAAGTTGTAGTAGGGGAAAAAAAGCAATACAAACCTCTTCAAATTAGTAGTTAATCCTCACAGCTTGGTGAGAGCATGTAACAAGATATATTTCTTTTCCACTTCAAGGCTTTTTTTATTTACTCCTAAAAACCTCTTCACATGTGATTTAAGCCCTCTCTAAAATGGGACAGGTAAGCTATTTTCAAGTGATCTAAGAAGCTCATTAAAAAGAAGTGTAGCAGGATCCACAACCCACCCCTTTTCCTGGGGCCTGCTTGTCCTCCCCAATAAGGCTCAGAGAGGCTTCAGGATTGTGCAACACCCATGTCTTTATTTACTTAACTTCATCCCACCACCAGTGTCCATCTATGTACAAGTTTTACAGGATTTAGCTACTTCTTGACAGGCCTCTGCTAAAAGACCTCCAGTCCACTGACTTCCCCTCTGCCTTTTGGCTCCCTCCCAGCCTTTATAGCCCTTGGCTTGTCAAGCCAGCAGGTGTTGCCAATCCTCAGGCCAGCATCTATTTCCCCTGATTGGAGCTGACTGGGCAGGGGCTGATTAGGGGCTTTTGCACCAGCACCATGCTACAAGAAGCATTTGCAACTCTCTCAGCTGAATTAGTGCAGAAAAGAATAAAGGGCAAAATTATGACTCTAGCAATGTGTCTGCATAAGAGAGTAAGGGGTGTAATGTGCCCCTTTGGGGCTGACCATAAATTACATAACACACTTTTGGGAGATTTTTCAACACCCATCCACCCCATGAAACACTGAAACCTGAAAAATTAATGACCCACCCACCCCCTAATGCATTATGTAATGGACAGCCTCTTACTCTCATGTGCCAGCTGTCCCAGGTACCAATATAAGGAGGAGAGCAGGTGTCAAGGTCACTCCTCACTATTTTTCATAGGTGGGCAGACAGGAGTGGAGAGCGGGTTTAGCCAGGGCTATGGAGAAGTTACTGGTAATACATTTGAATCAGCGTAAAGGGGGGACTCAATCTGCACCAGGTGTAGATCTATCACAGATTGCTTCCCTCTTGAAAAAAGGGAGACCCAAAGTCAAGGTTGTCTCTCTAGATATGTCTACACAGCTCTCTATGCCCAGGATCTGACTCAGGTTTAAGCCCAAGCCCCACTTTCATCCACACAGAAATTAGTCTAACTTAAGCCAGGAACCCCTGTGAATTTAAGACCTTGGACCCTTTGGAGTGGGGGAGGTCAGAGCCTGGGTCCTACTGTGATGTGAATCCTCACCCAGGTGTTTTGCATTGTGAGCACAGCTCAAGCCTGGGCCACCATACTCTTTTCTAAAGAGTCTGCTAATGCACTCTATCCCCTGTGGCTGTGCTTCCCAGCCCTTCCCACACAGTTCCCAAGAGCCAGAAGTAGCCTCCTAGTTCAAATGCAGCTGCTAGGCATGTAACCGTTCATTTCCATGGGGACCAGTCAGCTACATGAATTAGTCTGGCCAGTACTAAGAAGAAATCCTGCATCGAACATGCTGGTAGCTGGGCAGAGGATTCTGGTTTACCTCTGGTGCAAGGGGAGTAAGGTGTTCAAGTTCAGCATGTGCACAACAAACGATGTAAAACCAAACACCTGAATCCTAGTCACTTTTGGTCAGTACCTGCTAAGGGAAGACTAGAAAGACTTAAAGTAGATCAATAAAAGAGCCTAAGACACAAGTAACGGAGAAATCAGGGGCAGGGCACATAAACCCTGGTGTCCTAACCAAATTCCCATATTGGATAATTACCTTCTCCTTACTTCAATTTCCCTGCACTTTCATTTGGATATGATAGTCTTCTTTTTCCTGACTTAAATGGTTAAGGAATGTTGCTGTGGAATTACCAACATTTGTGTTTATCCCAAAGGTGGGTGAAGTGCTACCACTATAGAGTTTATATATTGCTTTATAAAGTACTTTAGGATGAAAGGCCAGTATATTAATGTATGCTAGAATTAATACTAACTTTCAAGAATGTAGTCACGTGTGTATATAGTTTAAAGACATTAAGTTAAAAATAAAGACACATCTGAGAGCCCCCATTCAATTTTTATTCTGATCTTATTGGACCAGACTTGAAACCAATTAAATGATTCATGAGTTCATCCTGGCTGGATATCAATATTTTTTTCTGATAGAAAAAGGTTAATGAGCTGGAAAGTGGTGTAGAGAATATTCTAAATGCTAAGTCTATTCCCAGCAGAAGTAACTTATGCGCCAGTAATTTCCCTTTAGAGCTGTTGCACTCTATGGTGTCAACAATTACTTGGGGACTGATTAGTGCATGGATTATGAACACAACAGGCTGTATTGTACTGCTCCCTTGAAAGCATTAGTAAGACTTTCCAGGACATAGGTTACCACATACTTTGCACAGAAAAGAGCTATTAGGTATTGCAGGTAAAATTGTCCTGATTCATCCCTGTATCAGAGCTGAACCTGGCACGGGGCCGGTGGTGGCGAATGGGAACAATGCACCTTCCAGAGCCAGGGGTTAAAGAATTTCTGAGGGCTGCCCTAACTTGTGTCCTGGTTTCAATGGCCTTGATGGCTTATTGCAGAGGAAGGAGTGGTATGCATACACCTTCCAGGAAAGCCACTTATAGTAGGGATATTTCCAGATTGGAGTTCATGAATACTTTATGGTTTTTTTGTGAAATCAAGCTTGAAGATATGCCCAAGAGATGCAATTTTCACGTGCTAATACCTGTTGGTTCATGTATAGTTCTCTGTCTTGCCTTAGATATTAGAGTTGCTGAAACAATCTGTTGGTTTTTTTGCTTTTTTGGAGAATGGTATCTTTGAGTGATACTTATTTAGCAGTAGTACGATTTTAATATGATTTTAAGTTAGTTATCTCTTGTAATGAGAGCATGGAACAAAAGGAGGAGCAAACTTGTATTCAAATTAAAAACACAGTCAAAATAAGAGATGAGAACATTGCAGTGATACGTAATACAATGAACACCTCAGTTGTAATAAACATAATGGGAGAGTCAGTACATAATAGAGAATAATCTAAGCATAGAACTTGATTGCCATAATATGTAATACAAAAAAAAATATATTTGCTGAGCACCAACAAGTGTGCTGGGTGCATCCCTAGAACGAGAGAAAGACATTAGATATAACACAGCCACAGTGGGTGAATGTGACTTTCACACATCTGCACCAAGCCTTCTAAATAAAAGTCCTGAAAATCAATCTTGTAAAACACTTTGGACTATTTTACTTATTGTCAATTTTGGGGTGAGCGTGTGGAATTTTAAGGCCACTGAAATGGAGGTTACTGATTCTCTGAGCTACTGGCAGGTTCTATTCCAACTGCCTCAGACAGCTCTGCTAGTGTACTACAATTCCCTCAATTTCAGCTTCTTGGCTTCTCATATAAATAGTGGTGATCATTCCAAAATCATGAAGAATTGGGAGCGGGGGAAGGGGACAGGCGCCCAACCAAGCTGTCTGGGTAACTCATGGATCTGAGGGATGCTGAAATGAGTTTCAGAAACCATCCCTGACTCCAGAGGCCCTCAGATGCAAATCTTTGCTTCTGAGGAGATAGACTTCTGGACCAAAGCCTTGAAAGTACAGGTGCAGGAGTGCACCAATGGCCAACCTGAGGGCCAAATATAACATTACCACAAGGTCAAGAGCCCACAATCGATACTTCACCAAAATCAGGCAGAGCCAGTCAGACATCTATCCTGCTCTTCCTACTGCTCCCACAGTCTAGCAAGGAAGCAGGGAATAAACCAACTGGAACTAATTTGTCATCTGCCAGGTAGTTGGAGAAACAGTGCATTTACATCCTTCCCATAGTGACAGGGCTGATTGAGACACTTCTATTTAGAAACTGCAAGGCCGAGCTCAGACTGCACGTCTTCAATTCACAATCAAATGCATATATTGTCTTAACAGTCACCCTGAGGGCTACATTGTAGGGTCTCCAGGTTGGTCATCGCTGTTTATAGGGGACTTTTGAACTATTTGCCATGATAAAACCATAACCTTTTTTTGTCATGGCAAACACAATTCCAATCACTCAAATGGCACTTGTTTGCATTGCCCATTTGCACCTGTAAGGACCAATCTTCAGAGGTGCTGAGCACCTTCAACTACCATTGAAGTCAGTGGGAATTGAGGGTGCTCTGCACCTCGCAGAATTGGGCCCTACATCTGTAATCTCTGTAGGGCAGAGATTCTGTTCCACATATGGCACACTTTAAAGGGCAGGGCACACTTAATGATTATTACAGGTTTCAGAGGAACAGCCGTGTTAGTCTGTATTCGCAAAAAGAAAAGGAGTACTTGTGGCACCTTAGAGACTAACCAATTTATTTGAGCATGAGCTTTCGTGAGCTACAGCTCACTTCATCAGATGTTTACCGTGGAAACTGCAGCAGACTTTATATACACACAGAAATCATGAAACAATACCTCCTCCCACCCCACTGTCCTGCTGGTAATAGCTTATCTAAAGTGATCAACAGGTGGGCCATTTCCAGCACAAATCCAGGTTTTCTCACCCTCCACCCCCCCACACAAATTCACTCTCCTGCTGGTGCTAGCCCATCCAAAGTGACAACTCTTTACATAATCAAGTCGGGCTATTTCCTGCATAGATCAAGGTTTTCCCACATCCCCCCCACCCCCATACACACACAAACTCACTCTCCTGCTGGTACCAGCAGGAGAGTGAGTTTGTGTGTGTATGGGGGTGGGGGGGATGTGGGAAAACCTTGATCTATGCAGGAAATAGCCCGACTTGATTATGTAAAGAGTTGTCACTTTGGATGGGCTAGCACCAGCAGGAGAGTGAATTTGTGTGGGGGGGTGGAGGGTGAGAAAACCTGGATTTGTGCTGGAAATGGCCCACCTGTTGATCACTTTAGATAAGCTATTACCAGCAGGACAGTGGGGTGGGAGGAGGTATTGTTTCATGATTTCTGTGTGTATATAAAGTCTGCTGCAGTTTCCACGGTAAACATCTGATGAAGTGAGCTGTAGCTCACGAAAGCTCATGCTCAAATAAATTGGTTAGTCTCTAAGGTGCCACAAGTACTCCTTTTCTTTTAATGATTATTAATAACAGTGAACCCAATCTCACAAACATTATTCTTTACACAAAACTCTCTCTAGGACTTCAGGTGTGGCCCCACTAAGAGTGAACATTGGATTTAGCAACTCCATTTTGTGCACTGCAGATATTTCCATAACTCAGCAGTTACTAGTACACTTGAGAGAGAATTCTTTATTCAATACAGCCTGACCTATTACAACTTCTAAACCACTCACCAACTCACAAGTATCAAATACAGTTGTAACAGTGCCTGTGGTGACTCACCAACCTCAGGGCAGACTGTTAGGGACCACGGCACAAACCCCAAATTGGCTGTGAGCTCTACACTTAGATTTCACCAACCAATTATCAAGTATGAACTCCTCAGGTACTATAATGAACTTAGGCTTGAATAGAGACTGGGAGTGGCTTAGTCATTATGCAAGGTAGCCTATTTCCCCTTCTTTTTTCCTACTCCCCCCCCCGCCCACGTTCTTGTTCAACCCTGGATTTGTGCTGGAAATGGCCCACCTTGATTATCATACACATTGTAAGGAGAGTGGTCACTTTAGATAAGCTATTACCAGCAGGAGAGTGGGGTGGGAGGAGGTATTTTTTCATGCTTTGTGTGTATATAATAAGATCTTCTACACTTTCCACAGTATGCATCCGATGAAGTGAGCTGTAGCTCACGAAAGCTTATGCTCAAATAAATTGGTTAGTCTCTAAAGTGCCACAAGTACTCCTTTTCTTTTAGCCTTAACATCAAGTCACAGACAGTTCCCTTGGATACTACGATCTATCTTGCCACCTGGGTGAGCATACCTTTGTGATAGATGGTCCCTTACAGTGATGGATTATCCAATGGGTTGACGGTGCCCGCACCAACTGGTGCCCCGTCCCCAGCAGAAATCCACTACAGGATGGCAGAAGGCCGGAGCCCTGGCAGAAGCTTCGGGTGGGACGGAGGAAGCCCCGAAGCCCTGAACCCTCTCCCCTGCAGAAGCGCCGGGCAGGTGGAATGGGATGGGATGGGGGAAGCCCCCATGCCCTGACCCTGGTCCCCTTCAGAAGCACGGGGTGGCAGAGGGAAGCCCCAGTGCCTGGACCCCCGCTGTGGCCCTGTAGGAGCTCTCACTCCTTGATGCAGCCTCAGGGCTGGAGGTGCTGTGGCAGGGGGGACAAAGCTTCTTCAGTCTTGGGGGCTGCAATGGAGGAAGGGCAGAAAGGAGCAAATGGGTTGCGGGGTCATGGGGGTGGTGGGATGGGGCAGAACTGTGGGTGGAACAGGGACAGGGCCACAGTGGTAGAGGCAGAATGGGGTTGGGCTGTGGGCAGGGCTGCAGGTGGAAGGGGCGGAGAGGGGCCCCCCACTTGCTCTGGCCCAGGGCCCCAGGAAACCTTAATCCGTCTCTGGTCCCTGACACCAAAAATCACAACAATATTCAGTTATTCCCAGTCCCAAAGGACCAATTACTTAAAAGACAATGCTTCCAGCCAATCCTATAATAATCTAAAGATTTATTAAGTAGAAAAAACCCCAGGGAGTTATTTACAAGGTTAAAGCAGTTAAACATAGATACACAAATGAGTTGCAGTTTTAACTTTCAAAGGGCAATAAAAACATCTATAATCAGCAAACTCTATATGTCCTTTTGGGCTAACCTATGCTAAGCAGCTGGGGAGCTCTTGCTTATGTCTAGAAACACTCCCCACCCCCTAACAAAAAAGAGTCCCAGCACCATAGAGATACCCCATTCCTTTTGGTTGGGGTTTTTAGCCCCCTCCTGCCATGTGCTCTGAGCTACAAGGTCAGCTGATGGGAGAAGTCCACTTGTATGACTCATCTTAACAGGAAGGAGAGCATAACAACAAAAGTGTTTTGTCCTCTTGTTGATGGTACATAGGGAAGTACCAGTTGCAATGTCCCACAATAGTCCATCTAGTAGTGATGAACCTTTCATTTTGGAAAGAGTATAACACCTATTGAAGATCAGCCCTTCAAACTAATTGATGTCTTCCTTCCGTCTGGTGAGCTATGCAGTCACACAGGCTCACAATACAACCGCTGAAATACTGCATTGCAATATGGGATACATATGTTATAAGTGAGGTCAATGCATGCAGCAGCTGACAAACATTCAGTAAAGTCTGGTTTCAGAGGAGCAGCCGTGTTAGTCTGTATGCATCCGATGAAGTGAGCTGTAGCTCACGAAAGCTTATGCTCAAATAAATTGGTTAGTCTCCAAGGTGCCACAAGTCTTCCTTTTCTTTTTTCAGTAAAGTCTGAACACTATAAACACATTCTGCTAATTCTAGCACCTATTTGAACAACGCTAACACGCAGGTGAGCCAGACTGATTCCAGCTCTGTATTCGTCAGTGTTCAATCAAGACAGGGAGACCTTGGCCTGACCTGGCATCTGATCTTCCAGCATCACATCAATATTCAGACACATACAGACAAATCAAAATTTAAATTCACTGTGGAGTCAAATATTAAAAACCCATGGATGTAAAAGCAACTCCATAAGATTGAAGATTTAATTTCTACTCACCAATCAATATCTAACATGAAAAAAATCAGGTGCCAATATCATTGGTGATCACAATATCACACGAATATCCACCAGGATCAGTGGATGGCATTACAGATAACTGCAGGCTGTTAGATAACAGTGTATGACACAATAAACTATTGACTTCATTGGAAAATTTTGTTAAGAAAGTCAATAATTCAGGACGCCTTGCAGCGGATACATACAAATGGCTTAACTCGCTGTTTTACTCACTGACATTGCAGGTAGAAAGCCAATTTACATATCTCATTGTCAGAAGAAGATTGGGAAGAAATCCTGCAGAATGTCACAGAGATATTTGGTTCATTATTTCTATGATTTTTCCAGGACAAAATCTGGTTCAGCTACACATAGTAAATGCTGGAGATGCCATCAACTATTAGCTAACTTGGTGCTTATAATGTTTTCCTTGCCAGAGTTTACAAGAAAATACTGGAGCTGTCTATGGATTCTGAACTCAAGATCCACCCTTCTCGAGCTGGGATTAGTAGAGGAATGAAATCTTCCAGTGAAAATTGATAAATGAATACCTGTATGTCTGTTAGCAGCAAAACCTGCAATACTCAGAAAACGGAAATTTAAAACACATCCACAGCATATTCAGAATGGTTGAACGAACTGTCAAGCATAGCTTTGAAGGCGATCACTGTACATCATTGATAAAAGGGAGAAAGCTATGCTAAATTTTGGTTCCCCATGGATGTAGTATTGCAGTTTTGAAATCGCCTGGCTGGTACACGGTACCTAAACCAAGTTGTTGTGATGGTATTGGGAACTAGAATACGTTGACCTTATGAACATGTACTTGCCTTTCTTTGTGTCGGTAGTGAAAGAGAAAAGAAAACAGTGACTAAGGGTTCAGTCCTGAGAAGTGCTGAGCACTCTGGGCCTGATTTAATAGATCATGTAAACCCATGCATAACTTCAAGCACATGAGTAGTCACATTGACTTTGCTAGTCAGTGATACACTCGTGCTTCAAGTTAAGCATGGGCTTAACTTTTTGGCAGGATCACACCGAAGTGTGTGAAGGATCAGTCCTTAAGTGTTTTAAACAGTGGGATTGTGTTTTCATATTCCTTTGTCCTGACATTGGTAATATTGATTATTGTATTAGTTTAAATATCTTGCTCTCTGTGGTTTTGTTGATAGTGGTGGTGTGTTTTATATTATTTTTGAAAATTGTTATTGGGGTGGGCACCGATTATTTGTGCTCAGTGTAGCCAACATCAATCCTGTGAACGTCAGCGCATATCTAACTCAGTAAGTTTTTACTACTGTTATTCACTGCGAGATTTTAAGAGTATAAATTATGTCCCTGGAGAGATTAGATTATTACTGTTTATGCTTCAAGGGTATGCCATGCATAGATGGTCTAAAAAAGAAACACACACCAAACAATAAACAAATTATCCAAATTAACGAACAGCAATCATGGTGGAAACTGTAGTCAACTTATATGAAACTTGTCCTTGACTTTTAATGCAAATTCCTAATTTACCAGTGACACAGCTTTTAAAATAGACTTAATCTAATTTATAAATTTGGTGCTAATCCTGGAACATTTCCAGGATCCCACTATGCAAGTGGGTTTCTTGAATCTCACTTGTTTCTTTCGATCAATGTCACAATATTTGTGGTTAGTAGACACTCAGCATTTGTGGTCACTTCTACTCTCAATTAGAGATAGGCAAGCCAGTTTTGATCACATAAGAACTGATCTAAATCCTGACTATGCATGTTTCAAATCGTCCAGTTACTCCTCTTCCTTTTTATTTTTCTGACTCTGTACTTAGTACTTACACAGAGTTATTCATCAGTAGATCTAAAATAACTTTTACAAATGGGGAAATTAAGGCACAGAGATCAGCACAGGAATTTTCTAAAGAGACTGTGGGAGTTAGGTTGCTATGGCTCATTGAAAGTCTTAGCCTATGTGACTTGTCCAAAGCCACACAATTACTCAGTGCCAGAGCTGGGAACAGAACCAGTTTTCCAGACACCCAGTCTGGAGCACTTATTGTTTATTTGCCTCAAAAATATGCCCATATCCCTTGGTAGAGAGCAGGTTTTTTAATATACTTTTCCAACAAGGGCAGAAGTTATGGAAAACACAAAAGCTACATCACTTAGGGCCATCCACTCTGTAGTGATTAAGTTTCAAAGTGTCAGAGGAATGTGGCCGTAGAGATGAGTACCCTATGTGATGCCATCCTCTGCAAGCAGCCCTGGGGCATTTTTGCATGTAAGATAGCTGTGAGCCTACCATCATTAACTTACCTGCTGTCCAACTCTGTGATGTAGAATGTCCTTGTCCCAGTGAGGCACAAAGTCTGCAGAAGCTGTGATGCAAAGAAGGTGCAGAGGAGCAGGGAACTGAAAGCTCAGGGTTTCATAGCAGTTGGGCCTAGCTTCTGTGGATCCTTCAAATTCTGGTGGTTTGGGGGGGTGAAACCTACTATTACTACCTTACTGAGAAGGAAGCTTCATGTGTGCAAATTTGCATCCCCCGCAAGATTAGGTCATGCAGGTGATATAGCTGTATTCACAGATAGGAAAACCAACAATGCAATTCCATATGACTGCTTCTTTGGTAACAGATTTATATAATCTGTGAATTTGCAGTAGATAATTCATGTTGAGCTCAAATCACATATGCAATACACAGATCCACATCAACATAATGGTCAGTACACTGATATAAAAGAAAAAGAATTGGCTTCCTTTTATTAGTGAGTGCCTATTCTTTCATTAACATTCACTCCCAAAGGCATAGTTAGCTCACCGTGTGAACGGCATTTCTTGAAGTGTGAGTAATAAAGTTCTTAATGAGAGATTTCTTCACAAAGCGTGGCTGCTACAATGTGGATGTTCTATAGCACTGGTCAAGTTGCGCACATTTAAAGTTACCAAAGGTGTGAAGAATGTGCGGAAACAGGCTGTTAACTAGCTCTCTGAGTGAATGAGTCATTAAACATTGAAAACTTTAGCCTCTCTGCAGGAGTTTTGGAAATAAATTAGAAATACGCTGGGTTAGCCAAGATTGGAGGCATTTTCTAAGGAACAGTAAAAATATTTCCCCCCACCTCTCAAACAGTAGCATGAAATAGTATTAAGGTTTGTTTCTGAGCCCTTGTCCAAACTAAGGTTTAAACATGTAATATTTGCATGTAACACATGCTGACTAACACGTTTCAAAAGTCTGAAGAGAAGGCAAATTAAAGCCTAAGGGCATGTCTTTACGGTCAGGGCTGCAGCAGCGCAATTCCATGGCTGTAGCACTTTAGGGAAGACGCTCCTGTGCTGACGGGAGAGCTTCTCCCACCAACATAATTAATCCACCTCCCTGAGATTCAGTAGCTCTGTTGGCGGGAGAAGCTCTCCCATTGACATAGCACTTTCTACTTGAGGGGCACGGGGGTCGGTAAGTATAATTATGTTGCTCAGGGTGTGGATCTTTCACACCCCGGAGTGACATACTGATATAGGTCTGTAGCGTAGACCTGATCTAAGAGTAACCCTAAAGCATGTTTGCTAATGATTGCTAACATCATCTTTTAAAATCTAGACAAAGCCCAGTGTTTAGAAGAGGCATTGTACAGGATGTAACTCTTTTGTAAGTCTGGTTCTTTAAAAGCTATTGTGAAGTTTTTGTAATATAATGGACTCAATAATGCCTCCCCCTGCACTCATGTCCTAGACAGGTGAGAAGGTGTAAGGAACCTCTTCCTTGCCTATGCAGGTGGTCATCCATCTAGGGATACTTAAATTCAAGGGATGGGGCAGATAGAGCTTGCAGCATGTGTTAGCCTCACCAGACAGGTATTTCTGATTGGGGCTATATTCTGCAAGGTGCTGAGTCCTCTCTCTAACCTATTTATACACCTATCCCTCAGTGCCTCCCATATATTTTGTTCATCTTTCACAGGCTAGAGCAGGTTTTAGCTAGTGTGTATAATTTGGAGGCCATTTTAAAAAGTAAGCTGCTACACATTTTGGTACACAAACCATGATACCATGTGTCCCCCATGGAAACTGTGAAGATGACCTTATTCCTCCTGCTTCCTTTTTAACCTTTCATGAAATCTTCTTTTTTCTGGAAACGGCAGTTTGAAGTGACTTGTGAGGATAAAAGTTTATGCTTCCTGAGTTTTGATGTATCAGCCCATGCTGTCAGGTGAATGTCAGAACAAGACATTGAATGCATTCCATTGAATCCCTGTCAGCATGTCGCATGACCTGAAATGTGACATGGAAGGATGAGCTATGCTGCCTTACTCCAGGACACACAGTGCCTCAAAAAAATGAAATATGGAAATTTTCCCTCTTGTATGTAGATGAAACACACACACACACACTAACATACAACATATCTGGTCCCATTTAGTGAGATGAACAGTGTACAAAGCCAGGAGAACAAAAACATATTCTTTATGTCTTCCCTAGAAATATTAAGGACTGAATAGCATTATGATACATCAAACAATCTTCTGTACAAAAATTTAAGACATGATTTGAAACACCCATTTAAAAAAAAGTCAAGTCATTTCAGATATTACACTGGCCCTGAATCTCAGTGTCTAGTTTCAGAGTAGCAGCTGTGTTAGTCTGTATCCGCAAAAAGAACAGGATTTGTTATGTTTCTCTCCTCTGTGGCTGCATGAATGACACACACAGGGAATATAGGAAACTAGCTGACGGTAATAGGGAACCAATGAAATGGAGCAGAGGTTTTCACCTGCACTCTGTTACTATAATTTTGGGTACTTCTTGTAACATTGGCAGGTTTCAAAAAAAAACAAAAAAAAAACAAGTGCAAGTGTGTTTTTTTTTAAAAATGAAGCCTCTTTAATTTTTAGTCCTGAAGAACCACTCAGATGAATTTATAATACAAAGAATATCTATGATGCATATCTGACCTAAGTATAAGAACTCTAGCTGTGTGTCATTTCTTCATCTTCTCACATGTAAAAAATGGTGTGTTCTGAAATTTGAAAACGTCAGATTTATTTTAGTGCCGTGTCTGTTATAGTTCAAAACGATGTCCCTGCATTTGACATGAATATGATCTCTATCACAACAAATGAACACAAGATGAAGTACAATATGAGTTACTGAAAGTCAGGGAGCTTGCATAGTGCAGTTGACCCTCAGCATTTGTACAAGCCATTCTGATATTCAAGGTTGTTCACTGCCAGCTTAGATTAGTAGTTTATTGGGTGGAAGTAGCTGCTGGGGGAAAAGGATGATGAATCACATGACTAAGACTAAATGTAACTTTGATTAATGGGACATTAGAAAACAACAAAAAAGAGAACCAACTGTGCAAAGAGATAACTACCGCCACAAAGAGCAAATTATTGTCTATGGTGATGTAATTAACTCCAAGCCTCTCCATGGCTTGGATGGCAGATTCCAATGAGGCTTGCTATTGTACCAACAGTAATGACAAGGTTGTGTATTTTCAGTTTAAATACTACCCTGTTAAGCTTCATTTCCACCTCTTGCATGGAAATGATAGATTGTCAAAGTTGAAGATATGGCAATTTGTAATAGTACAACTATAATAATAACCTATTGTGACTCATTCAACTTACATTCTTTATAAAGAAGACAATTGGAAGAAAAGCTCCAATATGGTGTATTGTGATGTCTGGGGTTCTTCAGATACTTAAATTCAAGTAGAAGACAATGATGATACTTTTTTGTCACTGTAAGAAGTCCAAGCAATTCCCAGAAAGTGTTCTCTTACAGTAGCGGTGATTAAAAGTGCTTTTTGTTCTTTACTCCCTGGACTAGTAACATATGCTGCATGGGCAAGTTGTATTTTTCTTGTTCTTTCTAAGTAAATAATTGCTTTAGCTCTTAGAGTCTAGCTCAGGGGTAGGCAACCTACGGCACGCGTGCCAAAAGTGGCACGTGAGCTGATTTTCAGTGGCACTCACACTGACCGGGTCCTGGCCACCGGGCCAGGGGGGGGCTCTGCATTTTAATTTAATTTAATTTAATTTAATTTTAAATGAAGCTTCTTAAACATTTTAAAAACCTTATTTACTTTACATACAATAATAGTTTAGTTATATATTAAAGACTTATAGAAAGAGACCTTCTGAAAACGTTAAAATATATTACCGGCACGCGAAACCTTAAATTAGATGAATAAATGAAGACTCGGCACACCACTTCTGAAAGGTTGCCAACCTCTGGTCTAGCTTTAGATTATTCACTCAAACATTGTCTCATAAGATATCACTTGGATCTCTTTAACTAAACAAATGCTTTATTCAGACCATTTCCATTAATACTTACAATCCCATCTGCTTTCTTTGGACAGCTTAAAGATGAAACTTCATATACACTGAACCACTTTATAAAATGTGGAGTATCTCTGAACAGGAAACCTTGCTTGTTTGAGAGTGAGCCTAGTATATTAGCTTCCTTCACTAATTAGTTGTTCCAAACTTTTCCTGGAAAAATTCATCTTAAGCAAAGGTCTCCCTTTGACTTAGAATCTGTTCCCTATGGGTAAAATTTAATCCGTTGCTCACGGTCTTTTTATTTCTAAATCTTATTATTTAAAAACAAACAAAAACACTTTAAGAACCTGTGATGCATCCAGGGGAGACCAGAAATAATGCACTGAAATTTCTATAAACTTTGCTAAGATGATTTTTGAGTAGCATTAAAGTACAGAATCTCTAAATAGGGATCTCTAAATAATAATTGATTATATTGGCAGAGGAGTCATGGGGCCACATGTGACTACTTTGACCACTAAGACTACTAATTTATAGCTTCTTGGCTTAATCTTACACTGTGAGCTTGTTGGGAAAAATATTGCATTTACTTCACTTGTTTATAAGGTACCTAGCACAATGAGGCCCTGATCCCTGATTTGGGCCTCTAGGCACTACCTCTCTATATAAGTATATATGAATACTCAATCTACGTTACTCAGTACAATGAATTTGATGTACTTTTTACATGAATATTATCCTATCCATGAAACTGTGCCCATTTACACAGCCTGATTTTGGCCTTGTATATTTAATTGTGAAGGAAATGCTTACAAAGGTAACTGTTGAGATTTGCTTATGTTTGCAGCATACTCTTATGGGAAAAAAAAACCCATTGCCAGTAAACTGTTTACTTGCATTGGTTCCGCACTTTAGTCTTCTGCATTATTAATAAACAGTGCATAATAAACATGATTTATGAATGACTAGAACAGCAAGTCTACAGCGGGGTGCCCTCATGGGTAGGTGATGTTATGGCATGTGCACATTATGTACAGGATATAGAATTGTCATAGGCATTCTCTTACGCAGAAGAGAAATATTCCCTCTATTGCAGAATTAACATGCTATAGATATTTTATTCATCAATCTTAAAATGAAACAAATGCAGCTGGCAGTCCAGTAGATGATGGTAGCTGGAGAGAACCCAGCGAGTGCAGTAAATCATGCTGGGAAAATATTGGGCACTTATTCTGAGTATTAAAACAGTGCCCTGAGCTGTTTGAAAAATGTCCCCCACTGCATACAGTGTGTGGCTAATTCAGAGTAAAATTTTCTCTGTAGAAGCACATGGCAGGGGGATCGTAAATTGACAAAAAGTAGCTGCCCTGCATTTCCCACACATGGGCCACCAGGGACAATATCATTCTGGGTGGGAGGAGGGGATCCCAGTCCAGTTGAAGTCAATGGCATAACTCCCATTGAGTTAAATGAGGCCAGGATTTTACCCCCCATGGTTGGAGGAATGCATGAATATTTGCTTTATGCACTTTAAGAGCACACATTGTCCCAAGGGGGACAGGGAAAAGGTGGATCCTTCGCTCCAGACAGCAGGGGCTGAATGCGCTAAGGAGCACAGGATTTACCATCTTTAAAGGTACTGAAGGGTGCAAATAGATATGTCCTATATGTTGGAGAGCTCTAAAACAGCTGTGTCCAAAGTGAGGTACAAGACGTCCTAACCAACACACCCTATGCTATAAGGCTCTCATCACCATAGTATCTGAGTGCAGGACTGTGACTTAAAGGCACAATCAAGTTTACAATTTGATCCTCATTCAATAAATAAAATCTCTCTCAATGTTGTAGTCCAAAAATAAAATGCTGACTCATAGGCAATTACTCTTTAACAATCTTTTTAATGCTAAGTACTCACTGATATTGCTCCTAATTCTTTCCCTCCTGGAGTCTCTTCTCGTAGAAAACAATATTTAACTTATTTTCTCCTTCCTAACAGAATAACCTCAATGTCACTGGTTCTCAACCTGGAGTCCAGGACTCCCTGGGGGCCCGTGAGCAGGTTTCAGGGAGTCTGCCAAAATAAACTGGGCTTCAGTCCCAGGTGGTGGGGCTTGGAAAGGGAGCGCCACCTCCACCCTGACTCACCTCAGTGGGCTACCCAGCCTGTTTGCGCTGGGGAGAGGGGTACAACCAAAAGTTGCAGCATGTCCCCCCTACCATCAGAAGGGGTTGCCTCACAGCCTTTGGCTCCAGGAGCAGGCAGCAGCTAGCCAAGGAGACACATGAATGCTCTGCCCTGCTACATCAGCACTTCAAGGAGCAGGGCCAAATGGAAGGCAGAAATTGGTGGGGAGGGAGCAAGTGTCTCCTGCCAAAATTCCTGTGAGGGAGTGTTTTACTTACTCATTTAGATATATCGTTGCTGTGTTTTCTTAAGTTGATGCTGTGTTCCCTTTTCCCTCTAATAGAATTTTCCTTGTTTCATACACAGAGGCAATGCTTGCCAGAGAAAAGTATTCAGTGCTTATTTTGTAATGAAAAAGGTGCCAGGGCTCAAGCAATTTTTTTACATTCAAAACTGATGCAGCAAGCCTAGAAGTGCCAGGGCTCGGTCTTTGCCAGCCCGGGCACAAATTAAGCACTGGAAGTGTTGCCTAATATTTAGTGATTCCAGCAATTCTGGGTGGCGACAGGTCAAGATGGTGGTGTCTGTTAGTTTTAAGAGGGATCCTTAGCTATTTGAAGCCAGCCCATGTTGCTAGCAATACACCAGGCAGAAGGGTTATCATAGCATCCAAATTCTGCACCTAATACTGTACTAGAATTTTAATTCAGCCTCTCATGCTGCTGGCTGGTTCTGCCTCCCACATTACCTATTTACCATTTGTATTACAGTAACTCCTGGAGGCCCAAACTGAGACAAGTGCCCCGTTATGTATATACATAGTAAGAGACATACAGACCCTGCCATGCAGAACTTGCATTCTCAATAGACAAGGCAGAAAGCATTGAGGCACAGAGAGAGTAAGCACAAAGTCACATAAGAACTCAGTAGCCAAGCTGGAAACTGCACCCATTTCTCTTGAGGCCCAGCCCAGTGCCTAAATAATGCCATACTTTCCCTCAGCCACTTTCTGGAGTGGTGTCTAGCTTCCGTACTAGTTTGTCTTAAAGTCATAATAATGCTTCACCATTGGGTTTCACCACTGAAGTTTAATCCCCAAGAAATTTCCTTTAAACTGAAGCCATTTGAGGTATGTCTGCACAGCCCCTGGCAGCAAGCCTCTCGGGGCTTGGCTACACTTGCGAGTTACAGCACAGTAAAGGAGCCCCGGGAGCACTAGCTCACTACCCATCCACACTGGCAAGGCACGTAGAGCGCTCTGGCTCCGCGGCTACAGCGCTGATGGTACTCCACCTCGGTGAGTGGAATAACGTTTGCTGCGCCCCCACTGGAGCACCGCAGCGCCAGTGTGAACGAGGTGTTGCTTTATTGCGCTCTGATCAGCCTCTGGAAACGTCCCATAATCCCCTTAAATCAAGTGACAGGTTTCAGAGTAGCAGCCGTGTTAGTCTGTATTCGCAAAAAGAAAAGGAGTACTTGTGGCACCTTAGAGACTAACCAATTTATTTGAGCCTAAGCTTTCGTGAGCTACAGCTCACTTCACGAAAGCTTATGCTCAAATAAATTGGTTAGTCTCTAAGGTGCCACACGTACTCCTTTTCTTTTTTAAATCAAGTGGCCACTCTTGTCATTGTTTGGAATCGGCTGTAGGAATGCGGAAATGCCATTTGAAAGCTCCGTTTCTGACAGCTGGCTGCTTATCTGCTCTGAGACAAAGCAACCATTACTGTTGAATGCTGTAAGGAAAGGTGGCGGGAGGGGAGAGGGGTCTGCTGCTGTCTGAACTTACAAGACAGCATGCTGACATGCTCTCAGCCCCCCCAAAACCCACTCTCTCTCCCCCACATACACACAACGCTCTCCCTGTCACACTCCATCCCCCCCATTTGAAAAGCTCGTTGCAGCCATTTGCATGCTGGGATAGCTGCCCATAATGCACCGCTCCCAGTGCCCCTGCAAGTGTTACAAATTTGGCCACGCCAGTGCGCTTGAAGCTGTCAGTGTGGACAGATTGCAGTGCTTTCCCGACTGTGCTCTACGAAGGCTGGTTTAACTCAAAGCACTCTACATCTGTAACTGTAGCCATCCCCTCAGCCTGAGTTGACAGACTCTTGCTTGCAGGGCTCACCACTGAGTTTGTGTGTGTATGGGGGTGGGGGGGGGATGTGAGAAAACCTGGATTTGTGCAGGAAATAGCCCAACTTGATTGTCATGCACATTGTGTAAAGAGTTGTCACTTTGGATGGGCTATCACCAGCAGGAGAGTGAATTTGTGTGGGGGGGTGGAGGGTGAGAAAACCTGGATTTGTGCTGGAAATGGCCCACCTGATGATCACTTTAGATAAGCTATTACCAGCAGGACAGTGGGGTGGGAGGAGATATTGTTTCATATTCTCTGTGTATATATAAAATCTGCTGCAGTTTCCACGATATGCATCTGATGAAGTGAGCTGTAGCTCACGAAAGCTTATGCTCAAATAAATTGGTTAGTCTCTAAGGTGCCACAAGTACTCCTTTTCTTTTTGCGAATACAGACTAACACGGCTGCTACTCTGAAACTGTCATTGTATTTGTAGTTTACTTTCTGGTTAAACTGGAAAATTCATGTAAGGGTACTTGAACTTTTCTTAGGGGTTTAAAGCTGCAAAAGCTGATGATCCTTAGGGACATAGATTGTAGAATGAAAACTTTCCTGAGTAAGAAGCACCCATTGTGTCTAGAATAAGGCAATGGTTAATCCACTTGTTCTTTTTCCAAATGCTAGCTGTCATTTTTCCATCAGATAATGAGTATAGATATAAATAACAGGTGCCTTTACTAATGCCTTTTAGAGAACACTAATACACAGATATTTTCAGTGTTATTCTCTATCCCTTTCCTAACACCCCTTGCAGCTTGTTTGCTTTCTTGACTTCCACTGTGCGTTTGGCCGACGTTTTCATTGAGCTGTCTACAAAGATGTCTTGGTCTTTTTTCTGTGTTGTTACACTTAATTTACAACTCAGCAATATGAAAGGATAGTTGAGATTAGTCCTTCCAGTATGCATCAGCTTGCACACACCTACATGTAATTTAATTTGAAGATAAAACTGTCTACTCACTACATGAGTTACACATTTTACAAATGCTGCAATTTGCTTATTTGGTTTCCTCCCCAGTCTGGACTAAAATGACACATTATATATGGAATTCAAAATGATCCAACCCCAGTGCCTTCAGAATCCATTGTGGGACAAATACTAAGCCACCTAAATGAACAATCTCAACCTCATTTCTCTTGTCCTGGCTTTAGAAATCACAAAGCTGACATTCCTTAATATACACTTTAGTGTTCCCATTTAAAACTGATTGTTATCTTTGAACCAAGGTTCCAGTCTTCCTATTCGCTAAGGGTGAAAACCCCTCTTTTGTAGAGAGGCACAAGGCCTATGCCTCATTTTAGTCCTACTTAAGCCTTAGTTTGGATGCATCTTCATGAGTTAAAAAAGCTAGCTATCTCACTGTAAAATCCTAGTGAAGGCCAGGCAAGTGATAGTTTTACTTCTGGTGTAGCTGGTAGAGGAAAACCCTAGAGGTGCGCCTAGGTCTACTCTGACCAGCTACACCCTAGACCCATCCTTAGGGTTTACTTTGACTGGTTACACCCTAGACTACTCTGAGGGTTTATGGCTTTGTGTTCACTGTTAAAAATAAAAAAGGTGTTTTACATCGAGATAACAACCTTGAGATGACTCTGAATGTTAAATGCTAGTGAAGACAAGGTAGCAGGTAGCTTTTTACCTTGCTCTAGCTAGTAGAGGTGAATCCTATATCCCTCCACCTGGGATTGATCTACACTAGCTACACGGAAACATTTTGGGGTTGAGAAATCAGCATTTTCCAACAAACCCCTATTGTGTGCTTAACCCCCAGGCTGTTCTTGGGTCAGGGGAGGGAGTATCTCTCTTATTTTTCATAAAAATGTCAAAAGGTCCCAATGTGGAATGGGAAACTGAAAAATATATTTTTTTCCCCAGGATAGGAAAACAAAACCAACCAGACACCTTTTTTACTAGTGAAGACATAGCCTTTGATGCACAGATCTTCTGTTGGCCTTCTGCACAGGGTTGAATTTCAGCCAGCTTTCCTTTCCCTATAAATTTGCAAAAGAGGCTCTCAAAAGTGGGATGGAGAATGGGTAAAAGGCTCAGACTGAGTAAGTACTTCTCTTACCAGCAGTATTTAACAACATTATTAACAGAACATTTAGCCCATCTTTAATTAGCTAGTCTTCTGAACAACCAGCTAAGCATCAATTAAGCTTGTGCAGCAAACAGCTACAAGCTTGTAGCCAAGACAAATGTTTCCATACTGGAAGTAAACATACCAAAAATAGCTTCAGCAATCAGTGGGAAAAACAAGTTGCTGTTTAAGTCCAAGAAAAATAAAAGAGACTAATGGAAGGAAATGAGGGAGTAATTTGTCAAAAATGTTACGAAAAGTAGTGGATTGTCCTTCTTCAGTCTGATGCTGTTTTCATTCATTTCTGTTGAAATGCTGCAGGGATAGACTGAGTTGGCGTCAAGACATTTCAGTTGGCACCTTCACCTCTTCAAATATACAAATACATTCTTATGAGTCATGTGCTGTATGCACTTTTGTGCTTGTGGTGACTTAAACATGTTAAGATTGGCTTGCATTAAAGAAAACAGGAAATCAGCTTCTGTTGGGCATGGTTTAATCTAACTGCAACTTCCTAAAATAAATGGTAGTAAATCACATATGGACTAAAACCTGGAATCTGTTATGTGACGTTAATTCTATTTATCAAATGGATCTTTTCTTAACAGACTATTCTCCTTTCCTCTACTGCCGTCCTAATGAGAATAAATTACATTTGTATTGTATTTTATTTTTACATTCAGTAAATGTTACCGTAGACTGGCTTTTTCTGTAGAAAACAATGTAAGGAAAGAACTTTAATTGTCTGCTTCACTTCTGAAGCCAACATTAAGGTTCATATATCAAAATTTGAGTGCAGCCGACAATTCAAATATTCCAGGTAGGCACACAGTTATTTTGATGTTATATCGTTCAAGCAATTAAAAGTACACCTTGAAAAATACACACTTCTCCTCTTACACAAGTACTATCTTTCTGATCCATTGTCTCTGTGGAAATAAACATCAGAAAGTAACAGCATTGCAATAGACTGTAGGTTTATTCTGTTATTTGTAATGGCCCAAAACCTCAGCTACACCCACTTGTATTTAGGGGCAGCTCAGGAGAGAGATGGGGAACAAAGTCACCATTATGGTCCTCCAGTCCTGGAGGTATCCTGCCCCCAGACCGGTCCTTGGTGTAAATTAGAGCAGTTAAGGGCTGCTGTAACTTACCCCAGCTGCCAGTGGTCCCCAGGAACCTTTCCAGCAGTTGTGAATTGCTAGGACGTAGGCATGGCCTGACCACACCTTCTAAGAGCAGGGGGAGAAATTGGTTGCTATGTCTGCTGTAGGCTACCTGATTGATGATTCTCCTGTGCAGGTGGAATTATCAAGGGGCTACTTAAACTAATTTACGGTTGTTTTGCGACAGTGGAGCAGAGGTAAAGATCTCGAAGAGCAGCTCAAAGCAGATATAATGGACTGGAGTCAGGCCCTTTATATGGAGTCAGGCTCTATTTTCCATTTCTTTGTATGCTAATGAAACATAAAGTACAGTTTGTAAATATACAGAATATTGTTACATTAATAAACAGAAATATAGTAATAATTGAACACTTGAATACCTACAGCAAAATGCAAATGACTTACATTTGCTGAAGTGACAGGAATTATACGGAAGAATAATCTTGCATTGGCAGAGAGATAGACACTGCAAGATGTAACTCCATCTGGGTGCTAGGTCGGGGGCAAGAGCATGCTGAGTAGCAAGAATATCTACACTTCTTACAAGGTGTATCCTGCATGCTGGGAAATGCTGCTCCATTGTACTCTGGAGTATGTAGAAAAAGTAGGGTTGTCTCCTGGCTGTGTATGTTATGCCTGAGAATGGGAATGGTGGCCTGAGCACTTTCCCCCAAGAATCTGACTGAGGTCAGTGGGTGTGTTTCCATTGACTTAAATGGCTGTTGGGTGGATCACAAACTTAATGCACTCACACCAGGCCAGATAAAATTTGCCCCTGTACATGGGACAAAGTTACTCGTGTTGTGGAAATCACAACACTGAATCTCCTGACATTTGTGAGTAAAATTTCTATATGTTGAATTAAAAGAGTCTCTTTCATTTAATTTTCTTTCAAAGAACAAAAAATAGTGGGATTGATTACTCAGGTAACATTTTCCTTTTACCACTCTGTTGACTTCATTCATTTCAACAGAATCACTTTGGCATGAGACTGGAAGAGCACAGTAGAGAAACCCAGTGAGGAATCATATAGTGAAATAAAGTGACTACTTATTTTTATTGCAGTATGAATTGTGTTGTTTGTTTGAGGTCCCCATGCTGAGAGATATGCATCCATGAACCTCCATATAGCTAGGGCTCTACATCTCATTACATTGTTAAAGTTTAGTAGAAAATCACATGCTGCAGAGATACAGCATGGTGTTTTCAGCCATTCTTAACTTTAGTCTCGAGTAGATACAGCTACTGTGAACATGCCTATTTTAAATAAAACCTTGTTTACTCTAAAAGATAGATTAAAAAAACTTCTGGTGTTTGTGTACACTTTTCAATAGCAAAAATATTCACCTAACTGAATACAGCATGTTCACTGAGCTTAATTCAAATGTGTCTTTTCTGTTTGAATCACCACACCCCTCCCTCCAGACACATAAACGGTTAGAGGATGATTTTATCTGTGTAATTGCCTATTACTAAAATACATATTTTTTCTTCTCCAGTTTCTTTTTTTAAAAAGTGGATCATAAATCAGGTTAGAAATAGCTAGACTTGAATACCAAGTACATTCACAAGAAATTTGGACAGGCTTGCAGATGGTCTGCAAAGACAATCCCCCATAAATAAATGTTGCATTCAATGAATAATGTTTGGCCAGCTCTACTTTAAAGTATTTTCAAAGTTAGTCATGCAATTTTCTTTGACCTTTTAAGACCACCTCTGGCAGGCAGTGGAAATTTTGCTGATCCTTGGCAGGTTACTTAAGAAGGGTTTCACTGTGTATACATAAACAGTAAAAATCATGGACGTAGAGACACTAGATTTATTTCTTATCACCATCTATAACCCACTGGCCCTCTTTTGTCCTATAGCTGTAGAATTAACGGCCCACTTCTCCTTGAATGGTCTCTTACAACATGTTAATTTCTTATTCTAAACAATATTTTCCACCTTGTATTTAGCTGTGACATGTTGAGTGCCTTTCCCAGACCTGGAGGAGAGCTCTGCGTAAGCTTCAAAGCTTGTCTCTTTCACATACATAAGTTGGTCCTATAAAAGATATTATATCACGCACCTTGTCTCTTATACAGACCTAGTCATGTGGGCCCAGATCCACCAAGGGACTTAGTTGCTATTGAAATCAGTGGGAGTTAGGTGCCTAAACGCTTTTTGAGGATTTGGGCTGTGATGCCATTCTTTAGTACTCTATACTTCTGAATGATGTGACTACCTGCGGTAGCTAATGCAACTGATGGCTCATATCTCAGACTCAGACATTTAACCTTTAGTGACTAAGAAGAGAAAGGAAGAATCAGAAGTAAAAGACAGACATTTAAGAATCTTGGAGTTACTAATTGTTGAGTTATTATTTAACTGTACCATTCAGTGGTTCCCTTTGCTGACATGGTTTTCACCAGAAGAATGTTCAGCCAACATAAGAAATTGGCCAGATCCTTCACTGTGTAAATCAGAATGGCCAATGAAGTGTATAAAGCTACATTGATTTACATCAGCTTAGATTCTGGACCAATGTTTTATTTTTGACATTTGAAAAATAGTGGAATGCAATCATAACATTGTTGAAGTAACATTGCATAAGCATTGTATGGAATCTGTAGATACAAAATATTTTATTATTTTGGGTTTTTTAATCTTAAAGGTCAATAGGCACATGCCATTGATTTTTTTTCCTGAAGATGCTGTAGTTAAGCAAGTTCCCCAAACAAATTTATTGCAGGTGATTCATTGTATGCTTGCAACAGCACAGTAGTGCTTTAATTCTGAATGCAATCAATAGAGCGCTGTTTCCATAACAATGCACAACTAAAATACCTGAGATACATAGAGAGTTATGCTCATGGTTACTGATGTTTCCAGTCAATAGTGTCTGACAAATAACTGTGCTTTAAATCAACAAACCCAAATGTACTGTTCTTTTTATTTAGAATAAGTAACTATTTGTTTAAAAAAAATGTAAAACCAAACCAATTACAATAGTGTTTATTTCTTACAGAGAAAATAACAACCAGAGTCAAAGAGTAGCCTGTTCTAGTGACCAAAGTTGTGCACAGTAATGGTCTGGAGACAGCTGTCTATTTTAAGTTTCTTGCACTCTTCCTTCCTGGTTTTCCTGAAGTTCACAGCACTTTTCTGTAAGCAACAAAGGTCAGATGAAAAGTAAACAGTAAGTAGATTTTATAATGTGTTAGCTGGAAAACAATTTACACTGAGCGAGGTAACATGAGTATTTTATTCTACCTTCTTTCTGAAGTGCAAGCTGTTGTTTTTTATACAAAGCTTATAAAGGAAAATGTGTATGTAGCAGCTAGCTCCTGAACACCCAAATGAAAATGTAGGGCTAAATCGTGCCACGTAGTCACTGCCATGAAAAAGTGTGAAGTGGAAGGGATTTCAAAGAGGAGTTATGTCTTCCCACCCTGCTCCCAAAATGTTGTAGACCCAATTCCATCCAATCCCATGGGCCTCTAGTCACTACAAGCTACTTCCTTTCCATCAGACATCCTTCAAAAGAGGGCAGTTCCTTCCTCACTTCACACACCAAATGTAATTAGTTTGGCACCCTCATACATAAGATGGGGGCATCATTCCAAGTCAATCCAGTTCCCTACTGCTAAGGTTGAGGAGCTGGGTTCAGCCCAGTAAGGGGGTTGAGAAGTTCTGTCATTATGTTACATTAACAGAATGACAGGTTTCAGAGTAACAGCCGTGTTAGTCTGTATTCGCAAAAAGAAAAGGAGTACTTGTGGCACCTTAGAGACTAACCAATTTATTTGAGCATAAGCTTTCGTGAGCTACAGCTCGCTCACGAAAGCTTATGCTCAAATAAATTGGTTAGTCTCTAAGGTGCCACAAGTACTCCTTTTCTTTTTATTAACACAATGAAGTCTCACTGCTACGTGAAAAGCGAAAGCCATCCTAAAATGCATCAGATCTAGCAAACATCAACCCCAGCCAGTTTTCCATGTTTTTTCCACCCCTACAAAGGCTGATTCCTCCTCTCTAGGTCTCACGCCCCCTCTCCCCCACTCCGCAATATGTGAGTACACATTGTATACTTCAAACACAAAGTGAAGTTATGCTCAATTCACCTCAACCCCTTTGCGAATGTGGTTGGAAAGCAGAATCTGGACAAGTAAGGATATAGTCCCATAGGCCTTTCACCCCACAGGGAAAGGCACTGGGGTGGGGATGGGGAGGAAAGTGGCAATTTTAGTAACAGATACACTAGGGAAAATAATATTTCCATTGCTCTTTTGAAACATCCTATAGAATGTAATAATAGAGGATATAATTTTCTATTATAGTCTACCTATATACTTTCAGAATAGTTTCAGTAGAATCCTGTAATGTTTTTATATATCCCTGTTTTAACTTGTATGCCATTCCATAGGAATATTTGTTTATTAACTCCAGCAAAAACATTTGGGAATATGGACATAACTGCCATTTGCGTTATATGACTTATCTTCTGATTCTACCTTCATCACCCCTTAAGGAACAACTGAGCTCCACAAAAGTAACCCAACCATCAATCCTCAGGCTCCTGTGCCACTGAGAAGCTTTAAAAAATGAAATGTCAAGAGAGATGAGAAACTGAGGGAACGGTTCTTCAGCCATTTTTAATCCAATGGCAGACTTTGCATCATCATGTAGCGAAAAGAGTGAGGGATGACTGAAGTTTCATTTTCCATATATCATATATCATTCCCCTTTACAGGTAGAAGAGAAGATCTGTCTCACTGATGAATGAGCAAGATAGTGCCTAAAACCTGTACCATATTCCTCTGTTCAATTGATCTTCTGTTCTTGGATTGACACATTTTAACGGACAACAAAATGGGGGGAGGGGAAAGGGTTGGGCATGGGAAAAAATACAAAAGGCAGGAAAAAGCTACAGCGTGAGTAAATGCCATGTGTGCCTGTACAACAAGATTTCTTTCAGGAAGAGACTAATTGGAATGGGCTTTTGCCGTGTAGATCGTTCCACACTGATTGAAATAAAGGGCACTAATATACAATATTTGTCAATCTACTTAATTTGATATTTGTATTACAGTCGCATCTAGAAGCCCCAACTTACCTCCGGGCCCTATTATGTATAGACACTATACATACACATAGTCCTTTAAGAGTTTACAAACTAGAGAGACAAGACAAAGCGTGGGAGGAAGGAAGCATTTTAAAGATGGGGACTGAGGCAGAGAGATTTAGTGACTTGCCTGGGATACACAGGAGGTCTGTAGCAAAGCTAGGAATTGATTTCAGATCACCTGAGTCCTTAACCACGAGGCCATCCTCCTCTCATAAAAACAGTATAACCTGATGTGATTTACCTATAAAACAGCACTGTATAGTTCACTGCCTGCAAAAATCAGGGGAGCTTTGACCCTTAAAGAAAATACTGCATTATTATACAATAATGGCCCTAGACACTGTGTGGACTAGAGCCACAAAGGGAACTTAGGCTCAGTGTTGCCACACCTAACTTTGAGGTGCCTTGCTGCCTAGTGGAATCATGGGGAGAGTTAGGTGTCTAATGATGGGAGCCACAAAAGCCAGCATGCTGAGTGTGGAGCCAGTTACACTAGCCAACAGGAAATGCTGAGGAGAGGGATGTGGCCTAAGCCCCACCCCTCAAAGGGACTTAGACACCTAAATCTTGTTTGGAGGGAAGTGCCTATCTCTGCTTGGGATTCACAGCCGTGTATCCTCTCCTGGGGAAAAAAAGGCAGCAGCAATATGGTGCTCTCCCCCTTATAATTTTTAGCCCAGTGGTGAGAGCACTGACCCAGGAAAGCAAGTTTCAAATCCCCCCTTTGCCTGAGGTGGAGAAGAGATTTGAATTTACATGTCCTATTTCTTAGGCAAGTGCCCTACCCTCTGGGCTACAGACCACTCTGCAGTGAGGGGCTCTCCTGTTGAAGTGGTTGCACAGTGTATGCATAATTAAATATTCATTGGTGCAGAGAAGGAGTGAGAATGACTCTATAGCCAATGGTGAAGGCACTCATCTGGGATGTAGGAGATTAGAGTCTTTGTGTCCATGACTATTTAACTATTTATACAAAGTGGAACGGCACCATTTAGGTGGCTCTATGCAGGATCACTGGCAGATTTTTAGGTGCCTAAAGGACTTTATCAGCACAAATGTAGGTGCCTAAAGTGGCAATTAGGCACCTAAATCCCTTTGTGAGAGTAGCCCCGTAATATTACTATTTTAAGATGTTGTATTGTGGGTCATTACTTTAAAGGGCTGCAAGCTTTAAGAGGATGAGACAGAAAGGTAAATTGTAAGGTAAGATGACATCTGCCTATTGAAAAATTGGCTGCCATTTCTTTGGGTCTTGGAGAGAAAAATGTTCCATTCCTTTCCACATTATGGGAATCTTTGTATTTTTGCTGCCAGGAAGGATGGGAGAACTCAAGGAGCATCACAGAGTGCTGTCATGGTATTGTTAAACACATAAAAATCTTGGGAATTTATAATATTCTTCCACAAGGATTTGTCAGATAGGAATGGCTCAGTAGTGTTTATATGTATAGTGGAGAAGAACAATGCCTTCTACTGCAAAAACACTGAGTGAAATTCTATGGCCTCTGTTAAGCAGAAGATCAGACCAGATGATAGTGATTTCGTCTGGCCTTTTAGCGTATGCATCTTTTTTTACTGCCGATAGTAAAATATAGCCTTAAGCTCTTCAAGTCAAAATATTCAAACATTCAAAATGAGCTAGTGCACATCAAGATATGAAGATGTTCTAAATGTACAATGACAATAAGTCAAAATTAACCATGATTTCAATAACATTCCGTAGAGTGAGTAAAAAGAGAATGGTGATATTGAATTTCTAAAGTAATACTATAATTTTGGCTAATGTTTTCACTGCAATATGTCATTTTCTGAGCAAACACAAGTCATCAGAGAAACATGAAATTCTTTGTGTAAAACAATATTTTCTAACACAGAATAAAACACAGACAACTGTTTAATTATATTCAGGTCAGGTACCGTAAACAGATGTTACAAATAGGAATAATATCAAAATCTATCATGATATCCCATAGTTGTAATTATCATCTAAATAAGCAAAGAAAAGCAATAAAGCCGTTAGAGACAGACAGCTCTATGTAAAAGCAGTTTCAGAACCTGTAATGCAACAAAGATGACAAGTACACCATACTTAAATAGGTTGAGTCCAACAGGTTTGTACCAGAGATATATAGTTGAAATAAACAATCAAGAATCACAAATATAGTCAAGAAGGCATAACACTAACGTAGAGCTCAGTATAATAAATTCTCAGTTATGGTACATTTTAAGTAGTTGAATGGGTCCAAAAAAGAGAAAAAGAACAAAGAAGCATAGTAATATAGGACAAAAACCTGTCATCAGTGATTCTTGTGGAACCACAGTGCAAAGGAGGCACAGGGTGGCTGTGGGCCAACTAACTCAGCTGGTTAGCGCGTGATGCTAATAACACCAAGGTCATGGGTTCAAACCCCATGCTGGCCACTCTGTGTCCTGGACAGAGAGGGTGGTTTCTGCTCTTTTGGCTTGCTGCTAGGGGTCAGAGAGGCCAAAAGGAGATGGGCTGAGTGGCTTGCAGGGAGCAGGCAAGAACCCTGGTGGGAGAAGAGGTCAGATAGTGCAGGCGCTGGGCAGGAGGAGGCTGGCAGGACCAAGCTTCGGCCACCTCCTTTCCTCCCCATTCTGGGCTCCTTGCTCAACCTTCTGGCTGAAAGAGATGGGCCCGGGGAGGGGAGGAAAAGGGTGAGCCTGGCCAGCTGCCTTCCCAGCTCCCATGGAGACGAGGGTTGAGCTGGCTGCCCAGGAAGCAAAATCGCCAGGCTGCTCGCTCACCCCTATCGTCCCCAATGGGTTGGCCTGATGGCCCGTAAGCCCACACTGGAGCCCAGAGCTCAGACAGGAAGAAGCAGGAGGAGCACTCTGCCCAGGGGCACCACCATTCTAAGTCGGCTTGAGTTGCTTTCTCTCATACCCCTTTTCTCCCAAATTCTGCTGGCCTCACAGTAGCCATCCCTGGGACGCAGGGAAGACACAGGCATGGGACTCTACCTAGGGAAAGCCAAATGCGCATACCAAGAGTTTCTCACAGGCAACTGAGGCACTGTAGGAACCCCATTCAGATGCACTGATATGCTAAACTTTACTTCCAAGGCCCCACATGTGCAAAAAGCCAACTTTCTTGTGAAAAATACTCCTCTTTCGGCTAACCTTCCAAACTTTCAAGTGGCTCTAAATGGGAAAACACACACCCAGAAACACCCAAACAGTTCTAATGCTCTCCATCTAAAAAGAAAAGGAAAAGATTTCTAAATGGCCACCCTGCCAGAATTGTACAGCTCCGCAAATGAAACCAGTGGGAGGGACATTACACAGAAAGGGGGAATGGAAAGCTGCTCAAACTGAGACGATGTGGAAAGCTACAGCCCCATCACCACTCCTACTATTCACACTTCTTGCAACAGCTGATGAACTTCCAGGTGCTTTTACATATGAGCCTCACCAGGGGAACACCTTGAGAAGCCTCCCGTGGGTTGCCTAGTTCAGCTGGTCAGAGCGTAGCACTAATGAAGCCAAGATGGGGCAAAGGTGGCCGTGGGCCTGGGGAGGATGGCTTTTGATTTTCAGCCTGACTGCTACAGACAGCAAGGCCCAAAGTTGGCAGGCTTGCCCACCCACCATGCTCATCAGGAGCCAACCATTTGGAGAATGTGGGCAGTGACCCCACTATCTCTCGCATGCAAAGCGAGCACTGTATGGCTTGAGCTAATTCCCCACAGCTGGCCTGACTCTCAGCCAGCAGGCAAAAAAGGCAAGGGCTCTGTGGCCTTCAGCAGAACACAGCCTGAGATGGGGGGCTACCCAGAGCTGGGGAAGGGGCCCGAGTCCCAGCCACGCGCCTCGACGCCACCACCAACGCTCCCTCCCTGGAGTGTGTCGGGGCGGGGGAATGAGAGTTATCCCCTGGAACAAGCACCAAACTTAAGACGACAGTGCAGGGATACATCACTTGATGATTGTCTGCTCTGGCCATTGCCTCTGAAGCACCTGGCATGGGCTACTGTCAAGACATGATACTGGGCTAGATGGACCATTGGTCTCACCCAGGAGGGCTGTTCTTATCTTCACCACTTTCCTCTAACCCAAGCAAAGCCAGGAGCAGGCCCAGCTCGGGAACTCTAGTGGGGCTCACATAGGCTCCCTGGCCCTTGGCACAGCATACAGCAAAAGGACCCTGCCTCCACCAGGCTAGTCACCCACAGACTCACTGTTCCAGACCAGTGCAGCCCTCCCCCACTTTGGCTTTCTCCAAGCCATCTGTGTGCTCTGGTCCATGGCTGCCATGCTGGCTGAGATCAGGAGGGTGTGTGGTTTACATGGTCTCAGCTGAGCTGCTATCACATGCCCCCCCGCCCATCCCCTCATTCCCTTCATTCACCCCCCCCCCCCCCGGGATGTGAGTAATTCTGTATTTGAGTGAAACGCCCTTAGCCAATCAGCTTTGTGTAGATGAGGAGGGCGGAGGAAGGGGATCACGCTCTAGTGACAGCTCAGCAAGGAAGGGGCAGATCTCCCACTACAGCAGAGCAGGCTGCAGAATATGTGTATCCATCTCACTTCTTCTCCCACCGCTCTAAGTCAGCTTGAGTTGTTTTCTCTTATATCCCTTTTCTCCCAAATTCTGCTGGCCTCACAGTAGCCATCCCTGGGATGCATGGGACTCAACCTAGAGGAAGCCAAATGCGCATACCAAGAGTTTATCACAGGCTATTGAGGCATTGTAGAAACCCCATTCAGACGCATTGACGTAGCTAAATTTTACTTCCAAGGGCCCTACATGTACAGAAAGCCAACTTTCTTGTGAAAAATACTCCTCTTTCGGCTAACCTTCCAAACTTTCAAGTGGCTCCAAATGGGAAAACACACACCCTGAAACACCCAAACAGTCCTGATGCTCCCCATCTAAAAAGAAAAGAAAGGAAAAGATTTCTAAATGGCCACCCTGCCAGAATTGTACAGCTCTGCAAATGAAACCACTCTTCTTAGGGTGACTAGACATTTTTAAAGGGACTGTCGTGTATTTAAGCCCTCCTGCAAGTGTCCCAAATTTTTCTTAAAAATGAGCAAATTGTCCCATATATTCTCTCTCACCCTCATCCGTACTGGTGGGTCCTGCTGCTGGCCGGATCCCTGCTCAACAGCTGTCCGCCCACCAGTGGTTAGTGGGCGTGGGGGGGTCCAGTGGCCTACGATGGGGGTGGGTATGCAAGGCTAATGGCGGGGTGAAGATGCAGCGTGCAGAGCCGGCTGCCCTCTCTGCCAGTCCGTCAGCACAGCTCCTGCAGCATGCAGGCTCCTCCCGCTATTCCATTTCCGGCCGGCGCTGGCTGCACTGGCCAGTGAGTGCTTGGAGGTGCCAGGTGGCGGCCAGTTATGTGTCGCCTCAGCTGTTCACCCATCGGCCCTTTACATGCTCCCCCTCTCGCTGTCCTCTCCCTGCTTTGCCCCTTCACCCCTCCCAGCCCTGCTGCTCCTCCATATGCCCCCCCCCAACTTTGTGCGTCCCACTCCCAGTGCTCTGCAGAGATCCAGCCCCTGGTCGGAGCACTCAGCTCACCAACAGCCTGGCCAGCAGGCTCTTTCCTTCCCCCACTGCCTCTGGCTGGGCCAGCACCATGGGAAAGCTGAAGACCCTCCGGCCCAGGGCAGTGGCCAGGAGGAACCAAGCCCTGCGTGTGCCAAAGCCCTGCACAGCGTTGGCACGGGGAAGCCTCTCCACCCCTCAGCTAAGCTCTGGAGTGGCATGGGGGGAAGTGATTTCCAGCCTGTCCATGCCCCGAACCTGCAGGCTCCACATCAGCCCCAGGGCAGGGGCTTAGCACCCTCTTTACCTGTTCCTCTCCCACCCCGCTCCCCACCCTGGGTCCTACCCCCCAGGGAGTGAGGGGCTTCTCCATCCCCTGGGCACCTTCCTCTTCTGAGCCACCTCTCTGGCTGTGTTCACTGAAGCCCCTGCAATCAGGTTCCTTGAGCCCTGGTGTGCAATGCAGCCTTAGGGTTTAACCCCTTCCTGCCCATGCTGTAGCCGAGGGACAGGAGGCAGCTGGGTTATGTTAGTGGCCAGCAGCAGCCTGGAGGTGTTAGCTGCCTTTCGACACTTTGCTGGCAGGAAGAGACAGGCTGCTTCCAGCCATGGGGGAGGCTGGGGAGAGATGAGCTCTGCAAAGACATGGGGCCAGGTCACCTGTTCCTCCTCCTCCTCTCCTGCAGCTAGAAGCAGCTCCCATCCCTTCCCTTCTGCACAGTGCCAAAAGGCTGCTGCTGGCCACATTCTGGTGTGACCCCTGGCAGAAATCTGAGGGGGGGGTATGTGACCCTGCATGCCCCCCAACAAGTTGCTTTGGGAAGACATAGCACCAGGTATGGGTCCGTCCCGGGGGCCCAGCCAGGCATGGAGGGCAGAGAGCGCCGGCAGGGAAGGTTGGGTTGGTCAGTCACCCTCTCTGTGTGAGAGAGGTGTACAGAAGTGTGTTGTGCATCTTAAAGACAAGAATATAAATAAAAAGAATGCAGTTACACAATATTTCTTTTTAGCGGGGCTCAGTCAACTTGAATGTTTGTACTGCATAGTTCTGATTGATTGTCGTTGAACTCTCTTGAATACGAGTAATTTTACCAGGTGTCCTGTATTCAGCATAGAGAAATATGATCACCCTAACTCTTCTACTTAGGAATAAAGTTCCAAGGAAAATGGGCATGCTTTACTTCTTAAATTTCCATCTGCTTTTGTTGGCTGGTATTTCTGATTCAATTTCCCTCAATTTCCCTTTGCTTTCATCCTCCCCTCCAGCACAGGGGCCAATTAATAGGATGTTGTTTACACAGCTTTGTAGCTAAAGGTATTGAGCCAGATTCTTTTAAAACAGTGCATCACTATTTCCCTGTAGAAAGCTAATAATTTACAGGAGTGGATGGGTGAGATTCTGTGGCCTGCATTGTGCAGGAGGTCAGACTAGACCGATTGTAATGGTCCCTTCTGTCATTAAAGTCTACGAATCTATGAATCTATTTGTCTCCCCTATTTTCTATTGCTTGACTTCTTTCAGACTGCCTCCATTGCTGGCTTCTTTCTGTAGAACCCACTGTCAACCTGGTTCATGGACAGACCTTTTGTGAGCTGTGGAAAGTGTCTGGGTTCTCCATTCAGTGTTCCCTTCATTGCCCCTTTGAACCCACTCCATACTCTTTTCATTTGAGCTCCATATATAGTTGACCTCTCTGTTTTTGCGGCCCCACCATTTACATGAAAGGAAGGTCACTGTTGGCTTTGTGGTGGAACCTCTTAGAATCATAGAATATCAGGGTTGGAAAGGACCTCAGGAGGTCATCTAGTCCAACCCCCTGCTCAAAGCAGGACCAATCCCCAACTAAATCATCCCAGCCAGGGCTTTGTCAAGCCTGACCTTAAAAACCTCAAAGGAAAGAGATTCCACCACCTCCCTAGGTAACGCATTCCAGTGTTTCACCACCTTCCTAGTGAAAAAGATTTTTCCTAATATCCAACCTAAACCTCCCCCACTGCAACTTGAGACCATTACTCCTTGTTCCATCATCTGCTGCCACTGAGAACAGTCTAGATCCATCCTCTTTGGAACCACCTTTCAGGTAGTTGAAAGCAGCTATCAAATCCCCCCCTCATTCTTCTCTTCTGCAGACTAAACAACCCCAGGTCCCTCAGCCTCTCCTCATAAGTCATGTGTTCCAGTCCCCTAATCATTTTTGTTGCCCTCCACTGGATGTTTTCCAATTTTTCCACATCTTTCTTGTAGTGTGGTGCCCAAAACTGGACACAGTGCTCCAGATGAGGCCCCACCAATGTCGAATAGAGGGGAATGATCACGTCCCTCGATCTGCTGGCAATGACCCTACTTATACAGCCCAAAATGCCGTTAGCCTTCTTGGCAACAACGGCACATTGTTGACTCATATCCATCTTCTTGTCCACTGTAACCCGTAGGTCCTTTTCTGCAGGACTGCTGCCTAGCTGCTCGGACCCTCATCTGTAGCAATGCATGGGATTATTCCATCTTAAGTGCAGGACTCTGCACTTGTCCTTGTTGAACCTCATCAGATTTTTTTTGGCCCAATCCTCTAATTTGTCTAGGTCCCTCTGTATCCTATCCCTACCCTCCAGCATATCTACCACTCCTCCCAGTTTAGTGTCATCTGCAAACTTGCTGAGGGTGCAGTCCACGCCATCCTCCAGATCATTAATGAAGATATTGAACAAAATCGGCCCCAGGACTGACCCTTGGGGCACTCCGCTTGATACCAGCTGCCAACTAGACATGGAGCCATTAATCACTACCCATTGAGCCCGATGATCTAGCCAGCTTTCTATCCACCTTATAGTCCATTCATCCAGCCCATACTTCTTTAACTTGCTAGCAAGAATACTGTGGGAGACCGTATCAAAAGCTTTTCTAAAGTCAAGGAATAACACGTCCATTGTTTTCCCCTCATCAACAGAGCCAGTTATCTCATCATAGAAGGCAATTAGATTAGTCAGGCATGACTTGCCCTTGGTGAATCCATGCTGACTCTTCCTGATCACTTTCTTTCCTCTAAGTGCTTCACAATTGATTCCTTGAGGACCTGCTCCATGATTTTTCCAGGGACTGAGGTGAGGCTGACTGGCCTGTAGTTCCCTGGATCCTCCTCCTTCCCTTTTTTAAAGATGGGCACTACATTAGCCTTTTTCCAGTCATCCAGGACCTCCCCCGATCTCTATGAGTTTTCAAAGATAATGGCCAATGGCTCTGCAATCACATCCGCCAACTCCTTTAGCACTCTCGGATGCAGCGCATCCGCCCCCATGGACTTGTGCTCATCCAGCTTTTCTAAATAGTCCCTAACCACTTCTTTCTTCACAGAAAGCTGGTCACCTCCTCTCCATGCTGTGCTGCCCAGTGCAGTAGTCTGGGAGCTGACCTTGTTCATGAAGACAGAGGCCAAAAAAGCATTGAGTACATTAGCTTTTTCCACATCCTCTGTCACTAGGTTGCCTCCCTCATTCAGTAAGGAGCCCACACTTTCCTTGACTTTCTTGTTGCTAACATACCTGAAGAACCCTTCTTGTTACTCTTAACATCTCTTGCTAGCTGCAACTCCAAGTGTGATTTGGCCTTCCTGATTTCACTCCTGCATGCCTGAGCAATATTTTTATACGCCTCCCTGGTCATTTGTCCAATCTTCCACTTCTTGTAAGCTTCTTTTTTGTGTTTACGATCAGCAAGGATTTCACTGTTAAGCCAAGATTGTCAAGTGTCATATTTACTATTCTTTCTACACATCGGGATGGTTTGTTCCCGTAATCTCAAGAAGGATTCTTTAAAATACAGCCAGCTCTCCTGGACTCCTTTCCCCCTCATGTTATTCTCCCAGGGGATCCTGCCTTTCAGTTCCCTGAGGGAGTCAAAGTCTGATTTTCTGAAGTCCAGGGTCCGTATTCTGCTGCTCTCCTTTCTTCCTTGTGTCAGGATCTCATGGTCACTGCCTCCCAGGTTCCCATCCACTTTTGCTTCCCCTACTAATTCTTCCTGGTTTGTGAGCAGCAGGTCCTCTTCAAGGACCTTGCCTCTTTCTGGGTGGTCAAGTAGATTGATTCACTGACAGCTGGCTGATAACTACCCTTTGGGACACAACTAACCATGAAGTAGGCCAAAATTTTTACCTTTTGAGATGCTATTTCCTAGAATTGGTTGGAAAAAGAAAGAACACAAAATCTCTACAAAATTTCATTTCTGTTTTCAGATAAAGTTTAGTTTTAACCTGTTTTCTCTATTTCCCCTGAGCTCTGCTCTTTATTTGGAAAGTTTGGTTTTCCTGGAATATATAAAAGTAAAGTAAAACATAAATTACTCAGCAGTATTATATGCAAGGCAGTCCAAAGACAAGGATTGCATTTGTAGCCTTTCCATCTCTCTGTCTCCCTAAACATTTGCACTGTTCTTATCACTGTAGTATCTAAACACCTAACAGAAATTCCTTGACTATTTCTGCATGCTAATTTCCCCCCCTACTGTTACTCACACCTTCTTGTCAATTGTTTGAAATGGGCCATCCTGATTATCACTACAAAAGTTTTTTTTCTCCTGCTGATAATAGCCCACCTTAATTGATTAGTCTCGTTAAAGTTGGTATGGCAACCCCCATTTTTTCATGTTCTCTGTATTATATCTCTCTTCCTACTGTGATTTCCACTGCATACATCTGATGAAGTGGGCTTTAGCCCATGAAAGCTTATGCTCAAATAAATTTGTTAGTCTCTAAGGTGCCACAAGTACTCCTCATTCTTTCTCCATCACTGGCAATTTAAAAATTAAGATCGAAGGTTTTTCCTAAAAGATCTGTGTAACACCGACAAACTCTGGTTGTTGACAGGCGGAATTGAACCTGGGGTCTTGGAAGCTTAGTGCATGATCCTCTACTGCATGCATAGGTGCTGACTTCCTCTCTTTCCTGTGGGTGCTTGGCACCTCTCTGCCCCTGGTTCTGCCCCTGCCCTGCCTATTCCCACCCCTGCCCTGCCCCCATTCCAACCCCCATCCCAATTCCACTCCCTCCCTGCCCCTATTCCAATTCCTTCCCCAAAACCCTGCCCCAGCCCTGGCCCAACCCCCGTGTCTTCCCCTTCCCCTGAGCTCACCACGTTCGCACTCTTTCCCACCCTCTTCCTTTCCCTCCCTCTCCCCCTCCCCCTCCCAGAGCATACTAACACTGCCATACAGCTCTTTGGCGGCGGCCGGGCGGGATGCTCTGGGAGGCAGGCAGAGGAGCTGGGATACGGTGCCCTCGGGGAGGAAGAAGTAGGGCAGGGGAGAGGGTGAGCTTGGCTGCCAGTGGGTGCAGAGCACCCACTAATTTATTCTTATGGGTGCACCAGCTCCGGAGCACCCACGGAGTCGGCGTCTATGACTGCATGAGCTAAAAATCAACTGGCTTTTAGCTAAGGCTGTAGAGCAGACTCATAATCTCTCTCTCTCTCTCTCTCTCTCTCAGTGGTCTCGGTGCCACTAGATGGGAGAGAGCAGCACACCCAGGTGGTGTGTGGGTTACATCTGCTCTGGGAATTATTTTGGAGAAGGTCTATGGCCTGTGTTATAGAGGAGGTCGGTTTAGATGATCAAAGTGGTCCTTCTGGCCTTGGAATCTATGAATACAGTAGGATAAAAACAAACCAACCCAGCTGATAAGAGGTATCAAAGGTGTCTGACAGCTAAAAGAATTAATATGGACAACTGAACTTTGCCCAACCCAAGGAGATCATTAACTACAAGGCCACCGTAGACTTCATACCACACCCAATCCTGAAACCCAACTGACAGGGATGCAGGAAATCCAAGGAGTTTAGAAAATACTATATCTGCCTTGCTTCTGCCATGCCAGCCAATTTCTGTGCCATTTAATGACAGTTTAGGGAGGGATCACAGCAATGTCAAAAGTTGGTATGTTGATCAGGGTCTTCCAGGTCACTTATTTAAATTCTCAGGTTGCCCAAACATTCTGAGTCATCATAATGGCAGAGGCCCTGGAGGGTTCCAAATTCTAAAGACAGACGCAAAGCCAGTATGCACATTGACTATGGCTGGGATAGTGGTGAAAAGCCTCCAAACATTTCTTTTACTGTGGGAATTAAGGACATGAAGCCTTCGTCAAAGGTACTATGAAGGTACAGTAGTGAGGAGAGCTGATAAGTGTATTCAGTAGAATGTCTTGGCTAGTGCAAGAGCATTTCCACAACACAGAGAGGGGTAACATGGTCGAGTGGCCTGAGCACAGGACTAAGACTCAGGAACTTCTTACCTCTCCTGGCTTCCAAAAAGGGTGGTGTAGAGGAGGGAGGGTCATGGTAAGATGTCTCTGGCGGTGCATGAAGCAAACCCTGAAGGTTTTTAGCAGTTGGCAAGGCATCCTCCCCTTGTGCATCTGGGAGCTATGAGAGGCGTTCCTCTCTGAGGTTAATGTCTGTCAGTGTGCTACCTAGGGACAATATGACTCCCCACCATATTTATTGTGGAGCTGTGTCTGAATGGTACAATCTGGAGCTCTGTTTGTGTAATTTTACTATATACTCTTTGAGGCGGGCAAACTGAGTTGGATGATTTATATTCTTTTTCAAAATGCTTTCATTCAGGTTAAATGTTTTATGTAAATGAAGAAATAACATTAATATATAATGATATTGTCTATTTTGTTTATTTTCAGTGGTAATTTATACGAGAGTTTGGTTTTATAAAATAAAATGGAGATTAATCTTGAAACCCTTCAAGTGTCTCTTAAAGGATTGGAATAGTCAGGGTCATGTCTTCACTTTCACTTTTACTGTTTATCTTCTTAGATTGTTACAAAGTCAACAACCTTGTCAGTTTGTGTTAAATGTAATGCTGTGCTAAACGCTATCCTTTCACTGGAGGCAGACGGTTTGATGCATCTCTCAATGTTGTCTGTGCGACAAAGGGCACAGAGGACTTTAACAATGCTTTGATGCTGTTTCTTGACAGATACGTTTATTAAAATGACTTTGTCTTCCTTTCAAACATATAATCATAAATACAATTTGTCATCCCCAGAGTTTTAAGCTCCAGCAGTAGTGGTTCTATTTTCTTTCAAAAGCCACATTTGCAATTATTTCAGTATTGAGGTTCTACAGTAAGCTGTGATAAGATAATGGCAGTACAATCAGATCTGGTTAGTCTGAATCAGTTTGAAAACCATTTTTTGGTAAATATTAAAAAGAAAACCCTCTAGATTAACAAAGCAGTAACACACAGTGCTTGTTATTGGACTAACTGCCAGTGAACTGTTTTGGGCATTCGGACATAAGCAAACACAGATTAATCTGGTCTGACTGAACTTTATTCTTGTTAAGTCCTTATGTTCTGCAACATTAATTTCAAAGTCTAGTTTAGTTATTTCACATATCTAAAATCTGCATAATTTTGGGCCTTTTGAGTGCTATAAATCCTTAAAATAATAGTTTATGTCTCTTTTAAGGCAAAACTTGTACCAGGTGTGTGAGCATGAACTGCAAGGGAAACTTTTGCTAATTTTGTTTTGCTCACATGTGTGTTGATCTGATACTTACAGCTATCTGTAGGTAAGTAATTGACCATTGTTTTCATTCAAGTATATTCTCAGGATATATCCTCATTCTTGCACATATGGTCTTGGCACCAAAATTAGGACCCTCTAGAACAACTGTTCCTAAACTGTGGTCCACGGGCTACAACCTTACTTAGTGATTAGCAGATTTCTGAGCTGTTAGCTTTGCCCCCTTAATTCAACTCCATCCAAGACATGTATGGCACAATGGATCACTGCTTATTTATTTTTTTAAAAGGGCCCCTTTCTTCCCCATCCCCACCTCAAATCAAACTGCTACCACCTCTGGTATTAAGGCCAGGAATGACTCACCAAGAATAAACTGCAAGTCACCAATCAGTGACGCTGGTGCCAGACATTATCCCTAGCCCAAGAAATTACTTTGGACAACATAGGGACAAAAGAGATCTAATGGTCTGGGAACAGCAGGATGACTCAAGAAAGTCTGGGATTAGGGGAGACATGAGATGGGAATTTGAGGCGTGTGGGATCAGGCAGGTGGATTAAATGGGCAATGAACTGTGGGTGTGGCAAAAATGAATTGGGAGTGAATTTTTCACAGCGGTGTTTGTTTTGTGGGAGGGTGGAATGGATTGGGGCATAACATGGTTTTGAGTCAGTGATATTTGGGAGGATTGGAACTGATTTAGTGTGTGCGTGGAGAAGAATACTTATAGCACATGCACATGTGTGAATGAGAAAACATTAATACAGGTAAATGAAGCGAGAAAATGGACACATCGCTGGAAGCTCAGGGCCATCAGGACATTACAGTGTTGCCAATTTTGTGATTTTATCTTGACTCTCATTGTATTTGGTCACTTTCTTAAAGCTCCAGTTCCTGGAGTCATGTGAGAACTTCAGCTTTTTTTTTTTTTTTTAGACTTCATGGTTGTGGAAAAAATCTTGAACCCTAAAGACTCAAAAATAAGAAGGCAAATAAAATGAACCCAACATTTATTTATTTTAAACTTTTTTTTTAATAAAACTTCTACTTTTGGAGGCCAGAATAATGATTTTTGAATGACATTTGGAGGGTTTTTTGCTTAGTATTCTCTCTCCCCTTGTCAAGCTGTCTGAATCTCATTCTTTCTTTCATTTCATTTCACATTTATAAATCTTTCCAATTTGTTCTTCAAACCTTTCCCTGGATCTTCTTTCTCATTTGACCTCTTCTTGACTTTTTCACCCTTCTTTATCTATTGCTCCCGGTTGATCACCCAGTCAGCCAAGCTCCCCAGCCATTTCTTGCAAAAGAAAAACAATATGCTCCATAAAATGGCAAAGAAAAAAATCTAAAAAATAGTATTCTTTACTCATCTTGGGCTCATTTTCAGTTGTAGTTTCTTATAATTTCCCTCCCTCACCAGCTGCTCTGGTGCCAGCATAAGCATTGCTGTTCATGCACCTAATATTTAGATTGAGATCAAGTGATGCAGCACACAAGATTTACTTACATTTTAAAATGTTAAGTGAATTTATTGCTCATGAAAAGTGCCAGACTGATAGCCTGGAGATTAAAGTCTATTTACCCAGAACAGAACAGGCTGTGACAGTGCAATCTTCCTCAGGATAGGAGTGTTGCCATTTATTTCAGTGGAAACAGGCATGGGCCCCAAGAGAAGAATTTAGCATTTTCAACCTTGAGAATCCTAAAGGCAAAAACAAAGGAACACAGAGTTCCATGCCGTTGTTTGCTAAGTGCTTAGTATCAGAAGCATTTGACCTTCCCTAGGGAACACAGATAAGGATGAAAATGTTTAATGAAAATTATCCTAAATCGACTGGATTTTGTTTCAAGCCCCCATATTTATTGATTATTTGAAGAAGGAATCAGTTCACTAGCAAGTTCATACCGTTGTGTCAGGATATTAGTGTTCTCAAAGAGAAGAAAGGCATATGATCACATTCAATATGAAGAAATGACGAATAGGTATAAAAAAACTACTGTACGTATTTCAAAGGCTGAAACGTGAAGCCCTTACATAAGCAAATTTCTACTGATGTCAGTTGGAGTTTTGCCTGTGAGAAGACTGTGGGATCCAACTCTTAGTTGAACTCATCACAGAACTCCTTGGTATCTTTTGACCGCCTACCATCTGGACATTATTGGCAAGATTGATTTTTTTCCCTATAAGGAGTATGTAGGAATAAGGCATCACATCCCATAATACAATGAAGGGGAGAATAGCCTCTGCACACTGGTACTCAATTCCTGTTAGAAGGGTAGGGATGATTGGAGAGTGGATGGAGTCCGAGCTCTGCCCCCGAACACACCAGCAAGCAGAGCTGAGCTGGTGTGAAAGATGAAGTAATCTGCTACTGGGATTGGCTAGTAGCAAATTACCCTTGGAACAAATGGGGAAACAGGGCGATTATGACTCTCAAGGTCACAATTCCCTCCCTGGTCTGCTTTTGGGGAAACACAGCTGTGCACTGCCCCTTATCGTAAACTGACAATCTAATCATATCAACAGAGGCATTAGGTTGGTTGATGAAGGTTCAGACGCTGTGGCTATTGAGTATATGCATACAGGTCAGAACTCATTGTCCACCCTTTGAAAAATCTTTTATACTCATCTAGGCAGGGAGAATAACAAGATGTTTTTCTGACCAGTTTTTAAAAATTCTAAAATATTAAAAATGCAGTGAAAAAAGTCAGAGGTTTAAAATATTAATTGCTCAATTTTCATAGATCAGAACTATGTTTCTGAGGAAACAGGAGCAGAAAAGCAGCAGATAGCTAGCAGATGAGAGTCAGAACTCTCACTTGTCTCTGTTAGCTGCCTGCTGAAAATGCAGGATCAAAAAAAAAAAAAAAAAGACCCAAACCACCACACAAAAACCAGTAAAAGCATCAAGCAGGCAAATTATTCCTAAATGCAATGAAACTTTAGAACCAACCAGAAAAATGAAAAGGATGAAAAATGCATTGGTTTGTTTGTGCACCCAAAAGGGCTTTTCCTAAAAAATCTGTTGATCTTGAATTTAAAAAGAATTTGAAAAGCATTTTAAAAAAGCAAGTACTCTTCACATAGTGAAGCTGATACCTGTATTTCTCTTGTCGTTACTAACCAGGGCAAGGACAGACATACAGAATAGGGAGGGTCATAGGGCAGCAAATGTTCAAAAAAGCCAGATCCAACTCCCATTGAAGTCAGTGATCAAAACCTGGATCCATTGAAGTCAACAGAAGCTTTGACATTGACTTCAATAATATCAGGTTTTAGCCAAGTGTATGGCTGCTTTATGTCAGTAAAGTGGTGTAATGCAGGTGTAGTGTTCCAGTGAATCTAATGAGGGGCAAACCTCAAAAGGTTTGGAGTTTGTGCTCAATTCAAACAAGTATGTGGACATTATTGTTTTAGAGTCCAGTCCAATATCTTGTCTCTGACTGTGACCAGCACCAGATGCTTCAGAGAAGGTGCAAGAACCCTACAGTAGTCAGATGTGGGTTAATTTGTCCTCCAGATAGGTCTCATCCTGATCTCTAATAGTTAGAAATTGGCCTAAACCAATGCAAATTATCAAAACACATTCAGTCTTTCCCCTACGCCTCAGTCACTCATCACTGAAAAGATTGGGCTTCCAGTGCAGTTCAACAGGTTTCAGAGTAGCAGCCGTGTTAGTCTATATCCACAAAAAGAAAAGGGGTACTTGTGGCACCTTAGAGACTAACCAATTTATTTGAGCATAAGCTTTCGGGAGCTACAGCTCACTTCATGAAGCTCACGAAAGCTTATGCTCAAATAAATTTGTTAGTCTCTAAGGTGCCACAAATACTCCTTTTCTCTTAGTGCAGTTCAAATAAACCTCCAAACAATATCTCCCATTCAGAGGTCCCCACACTGTGCTCCATGGTGCATTAGTCTATACAGAGCACTTGTGGATGGTGCTGCTCTCCCCCTTGTTTTAGCTGCTAAATTGTATTAGAAGAGGATAAAGATACATTAAAGGGTAGAATTTTCAAAAGTGCCCAGCATTGGCCCAGCTCTGCACACTTCTGAAAATGTCATCCTAAATACTGTCCTATTGTACTTTTCCAAGTAAGCAATCATAGTTGCCACAGGGATGTCATATGATTAAAAATTACAGGGGAGGTAATGGGTAAAATAATCTCTCTGTTAAACTGCAGCCCATCTTATGAAAAAGTTTGGAAACCCTTGGCTTGATCAAGTTATTTGAGCCTTCAGTTGTTCCCTCATTCCCACAACTGTATGAATCACCTTCATAGATTCGTAGACTCCAAAGCCAGAAGGGGCCATTTTGGTCATCTAGTATGACCTCCTGTAGGCCACAGAACTTCTATTCCTAGAGGCTATCTTTTAGAAAAACATCCAATCTTGATTTAAAAATTATTAGTGATGGAGAATCTTTTCTCAATTTCCACACAATCTGGGACTTCCCTTTTCAAACCCCACATTACCACTGTCTCTCCATACCCAGTGGCGGGTTTTCCTGGGGGGCTGTCCTCTCTAATGGGGGAAGCACTGCACCTTCTAGCAGGAATCAGTAAATAGGCTTGCTTCTCCTAATTCACCGTCTCAGGGCTCATTACTTGGCCTTCTCCCCTTCAGGGTCTTCTGGGATGGATGGGTGGTATACTCTCTAGGGTTTCACTGAACTTTCTTGGATGGAATCAGAATTGCTCACCTTTCTCAAACTCGTGGTCCCTATGCATGCCAATACCCAGCAAAGATTTTTCTTCAGCACTGGTGGTAATCTCCTGTCCTCTGCAAGAAGGAAAATTGGAAGTCTCTCCCCACTGTCAATGTGAAATTCCAAGAAGCCATGCTGTGCAGCATAATGCCAACTGGGAAGTTCCTAGGAGGCTGCAGATTTGATACAGCATTCATAGTGTTGCCTGATTTCTGTTTAATAATCCTGTTTGAAGTGGCTAATAATGTCACTGATAAATATTTAGATAGATTGATACAGCTCAACAGGACAGTTCAAACGAGCCACAGTGTATATTGTAACAGTCAGGTATCGAATACAAAATATAATTCCTTATTTGTAAGGCAACATCATAACTTGTATCCTCCTCAAAACTTTCTTAAGGCTATTTCACACAGGTGTGTCAGGCAACTGTCACTTTAAGAAACAGCTTAGCCTACCACAGATAACACTTCCAACATGAAGCATTGTATTGTGCCAGTGACTGGATGCAGAGATTCCCTTTGATAAAGCTCACTGTATTATTTAGACTTTTCTATAGCTGAAGAACACCCACAAAGTTGTTACATTTTAATCAGCCAGATGTAATCTTCAGATTTCTAAAAAGGTTTGTGAATGAATGTCAATATGAATTTAAATATAAAGTTACTATATTGTGCAAGGATTGTACGGTGGTTAGCTGACCTCTTCTTGGTAAGGATTGATTACACATTTTCTTGCAAGCTTGTGAATGATCACATTATTATAAAATCAGATGTGACAGTAAACAATTAATTCTGACTAAACGGCCAGGAATAACATTCTGATGCATCGTTTTCATTCACTGAAAGAATGGTAAATGTATATGAATGCAGGGGTAACTGAAATTTCCATATGCTAAATTACAGCCTTTGGGATCCTCAAATTAGAGATTAAGGGTGAAATTTTAAAAAAACACTGAAGTGATTTAGGAGCCTAAATTCCATTATCAAAAGTGATATAAGCATTTAGGAACCTAAATCTCATTGATTTTCAGTGAGAATTCAGCTTCTAAGTGACTAAATAACTTTTGAAAATGGGACGTAGGCACCTAAGTCATTTAGGTACTTCTGAAAATTTACCCAAGAACAAGAATGGGCAAAAATCATAATAAAAAGTAAATGGATACAATTTGTTCACATTGCCTCATTTTTATTGCTACTATAGCAGAAATTTCAAGTCTATATATTCTATAAATAATGCAATGCATCTAATATAATCTTTACATGATGCAAATTAATGAATTATTGTTTTGACCTCTTCAGCAATCTTTAGCTTGATTTATTGAGAGTTCATTTCCTATCTTGATTGCATAATGAAGGAGAGGGGAAAATAACCATACCATTAAACTACTGAAAGTTTCATAACAAGGAAGATGGGGTTCGATGTTGGAAACATCTATTTCCTGTGGTTGGTGAGCACTTTTCTGGATCAATAAGAGCTGTAGAACTGGTCAAGATGTGACTTTTTTCCCTAGGAAAAAAATCAAGAAAAACTATGTTTCTCTTTAAGAAAAGGAGGACTTGTGGCACCTTAGAGACTAACCAATTTATTAGAGCATGAGCTTTCGTGAGCTACAGCTCACTTCCTCAGATGCATATCGTGGAAACTGCAGCAGGCTTTATATATACACAGAGAATATGAAACAATACCTATTCCCACCCCACTGTCCTGCTGGTAATAGCTTATCTAAAGTGATTTCCAGCACAAATCCAGGTTTTCTCACCCTCCACCCCCCCACACAAATTCACTCTCCTGCTGGTGATAGCCCATCCAAAGTGACACTTTGTGACACATATTGAAAATCAACTCTAAAGGTAAGGAATGAATAAAAGAGAGGAAGTACACTGCATGTGTATGTACAGAAAGTGTGCAGATATTGTACAGATAAACTAATAAAGGGCCTGAGGCTTTGAGTTGTTGAGTATCTCCCACCTCTCATTAAAGTCCATTGCTGATGAGAATATTTACCCACCTTGAAATATTGGACCCATACCCTTCTACAGCTGCAGGCATTCAGATCAGATACTTTAGAAGACACGCTTATGTACATAGATCATTATTGCCTTTGCTTATTTGCAAGCCTTTGCCTACTTTCTTCAGAAGCTTCTTTTCTGAGGATTTTTTGCGTAGACATGTTTATGTTCAATACTGAAACTGTTTTTAACAACTGTAACATATTTGTCACACTTCTAAATCATGTCATTGCTGTGTCTGTGAGGTTTGGCACTGATATAGTGATTGAATTTCAAAATAATTCTGGATCTCAAACGTCTGGGCTCTGATTCGCTACATTAGCAAGAGTGTGAGACTTGGGACTTCAGCCCATTTCGGCAGTGAAGCACAGTCTGATATGTAGGGCATGAAATAAATCCATTTATGGATCAAAAATTCTTCATTGCTTTCAGGAATCTGGATCCAGATTGCTAGAAGTTAATGATATCCCTCAGTGTAGCTCTTGGATGAGAGTTTTATTGATTTTCATATTGCATAATGTCAACAATAAACATTATTTACGTGCTGTGTTATATTGTGAAACTGTAAACCAAGAAGTGTTACACCGTATAACACTTATAATGTAAAGCCAGGAACTCTGGCTGCAGTTGTATTATTCTTTGCAATGTTCTTATGCTTCACAGTTCCAGTGAAATAACAACAATGAAACAGAAGCTCCATCTTGTCGGAAGAAGATCTGGTGACTGAAACTGTTTGTTGGGCACATTTTCCCACATATAAAAGGTGGATATATCATTCATAGATTCCAAGGCCAGAAGGGTCCATTGAGATCATCTGATCCGATCTTAACTTCCCCGTAAGAATTCCTTTTTGAACTAGAGCATTTCTTTTTAGAAAAACATCATGGAGTGTCAGAGGAAACATGCCTCTCAAAAACCCTACTAAAGTTGAACTTTATGCCAAGACTGAATCGCACACACTGAAAGACGGGAATGCAAAACGTCTAAGTGAGTGAAACTGCTAGTCCAGTGTCTGCAATGTAAACCCAGCTGTACTGCTAGCACTCTCTGAATTCAAAAACATAGGCTGCTACGACTTGTCCACAGTACTCTCCGCAGCACTTCCTTTCTGGTCCTTGCTAATGCACACCACAGGGGAGGCCATGGCTCTGCATAGACATCCCCCAATCTGGGTACTTCGGGCAGTGTTGGTAGGTCCCCACTTGGATTCCCAGTGCAATCATCCAAACAGTAGCTTGCTCAATCCTGCATCGGTGCGTCAGAGCATGGTTGGTTTCAGAGTAACAGCCGTGTTAGTCTGTATCCGCAAAAAGAACAGGAGGACTTGTGGCACTTTAGAGACTAACACATTTATTTGAGCATAAGCTTTCGTGAGCTACAGCCCACTTCATTGGATGCCTTCAGATGTAGCTCACAAAAGCTTATGCTCAAATAAATTTGTTAGTCTCTAAGATGCCACAAGTCCTCCTTTTCTTTTTAGGGTATGGTTGGCACTTTCTATACCAACTCCTCTGCTGTATCGAGCCACAGTCAGGTTTTCTGGGGGGTCTAGGTGTGATAAAACCATTTTAGATGCAGTGTGCCTTTGATTAAAGGAAATGTTATGCACATCACAGCTGTCAATATATTTGCCTCAATCATTGGTGTAAGAGGCTTTATGTGCTGTTGGGTGTCCTTATGTGGCACCCAAATGGCGGACTGTTTGGGCACAGTCCTGATGCAGTGTGTCTTGCATCCATACATTTACTCTGAGAGCTGGGTGAAAAATTTCAAGTGAAACATTTTCCCACTGGAAAATGGGGTTTTGTCAAAACTGAAATTTTCAGTGTGATTGGGGTCACATGAATATCTATCAAGTATCAGAGGGGTAGCCATGTTAGTCTGGATCTGTAAAAGTGGCAAAGAGTCCTGTGGCACCTTATAGACCAACAGACATATTGAATACCCACTTCGTCACATGCGTGTAGTGGAAATTTACAGAGGCAGGTATAGATATGTAAGCAAGAACCAGGCTAGGGATAATGAGGTTAGTTCAATCAAGGAGGATGAGCCCTCTTCTAGCAGTTGAGGTGTGAACACCAAGGGAGGAGAAACTGCTTTTGTAGTTGGCTAGCCATTCACAGTCTTTATGTAATCCTGAGCTGATGGTGTCAAATTTGTAAATGAACTGAAGCTCAGCAGTTTCTCTTTGAAGTCTGGTCCTGAAGTTTTTTTGCTGCAGGATGGCTACTTTTAAATCTGCTATTGTGTGTTCAGGAAGATTGAAGTGTTCTCCTACAGGTTTTTGTATATTGCCATTCCTAATATCTGATTTGTGTCCATTTATCCTTTTACGTAGGGACTGTCTAGTCTGGCTGATGTACATAGCAGAGGGACATTGCTGGCACATGATGGCATATATTACATTGGTGGACATGCAGGTGAATGAACCAGTGATGGTGTGGCTGATCTGGTTAGGTCCTGTGATGGTGTCGCTGGTGTAGATATGTGGGCAGAGTTGGCATCAAGGTTTGTTGCATGGATTGGTTCCTGAGTTAGAGTTACTATGGTGTGGTGTGTCGTTGCTGGTGAGAATATGCTTAAGGTTGGTGAGTTGTCTGTGGGCGTGGCCTGGCCTGCCTCCCAAGGCCTGTGAAAGTGAGGGATCATTGTCCAGGATGGGTTCTAGATCACTGATGATGCGTTGGAGATGTTTTAGCTGAAGACTGTATGTGATGGCCAGTGGAGTTCTTTTGGTTTCTTTCTTGGGCTTGTCTCAAAGCAGGTGGCTTCTGGGTACACGTCTGGCTCCGTTAATCTGTTTCCTTATTTCCTCATGCAGGTATCGTAGTTTTTGAGAATGCTTGGTGAAGCTCTTGTAGGTGTTGGTCTCTGTCTGAGGAGTTGGAGCAAATGTGGTTGTACCTAAGCGCTTGGCTGTCGACAATGGATCGTGTGGTGTGTCAGGAATGGAAGCTGGAGGCATCAAGATAGTCATAGTGGTCAGTGGGTTTTCAGTATAAGGTGGTGTTAATGTGACCATCACTTATTTGCACCGTGGTGTCTAGGAAGTGGACCGCCCATGTAGATTGGTCCAGGCTGAGGTTGATGGTGGGGTGGAAGCTGTTGAAATCGTGGTGGGATTCTTCCAGGGTTTCCTTCCCATGGGTCCAGATGATGAAGATGTCATCAATGTAGGTAGAGAAGGGGAGTGAGTGGACTGGAGCTGAGGAAACGTTGTTCCAGGTCAGCCATAAAAAGGTTGACATATTGTGGGGCCATGCGGGTGCCATAGCGGTGCCACTGGTCTGGAGGTATATATTGTCACCAAATTTGAAATAATTGTGCATGAGGATAAAGTCACAGAGCTCAGCAACCAGTTGTGCTGTGGCATCATTAGGGATACTGTTCCTGACAGATTGTATTCCATCTTGTCTGCATGAAATGCCATCTGATAGAGCTGATGGAGGAAAAGATCCGAGGTTTGGAGATGCAGGTGGAAAGTCTGGTTGAGTTTAGGAAGGGGTTTGAGCAGATTATGGAGAAAAGACATGAGGTATCTGAAGGGAAAAGCTCAGACTTGCAGATGGAAGCAGGACTGAGGAATTTTGAGGGGAGACTGGGTGAGGAAAGTGGTCAGTGGAAGCATGTGACTAAAAGAACCAGGCAGAGGAAAAGATAGGCTAGTGAAGGAGAAATAGAGCTCAAGAACAGGTTTGCAGAGTTGGAAAATGAAGAAGGGGCTCAGCACGTCATTTCGACCCTCAGGAGGGGTCCATGTGGAGTTCTTCTTGTGCTTTTGGTGGGAGGGTATCTGTGTATCAGTATGTTGTTCAGTGTTATCTTGAAAGTATTCTTTGAGATGGAGACAGCGAAAGTAGGCTTCCAGATCACTGCAGAACTGTATCATGTTTGTGGGGGTGGCGGGGCAAAAAGAGAGTCCCCGAGATGGGACAAACTCTTCTGCCGGGCTGAATGTGTAGCTGGATAGATTGACAATATTGCTGGGTGAGTTAGGGGTACCAGTATTGTGGCCCCATGTGGCAGGTAGGATTTTAGACAGCATACCGTTCTTTTTCCTTTGTAAAGAGGTGAAGTGTGTAATGCAGATCTCCTGTCTTTTTTTAGAAAAGTCCGTTTGTATGGAAGGTTGGTTATTTATGAGAGTCTCCAGGTTTTTGATGTTTTCCTGTTTGCTGTATAGGATGCTGATCAGGTGGTTCCTCAGTTTCTTTGATAGCGTATGGCATAATCTCTCACTGTTATCTGTGCAATATGTAGATAGCAATGGATTTTTCACCTTCAGTACACTGAATATCTGTGTTGGCCTGAGACGCCATAGTGCCTCATTGACATTTATCTTAGCTTTTGCCTTCTGCAATTTAAAAAAAAACATGTCTACATTTTTCAGAAGTGTTCACCATTTTTGTGTGCCTCAGATTTTGGGAGAACTTTAGAACCTTGGGCCAAAGGAATTCAGTGGTGTTCCTCTGATTTACACTTTTGTAGTGTCTGGCCCCTAATGACTGATTTTAGAGGTTTGGGGACCCCCAGCTACCAAGGTCCAAATTGGAGCTCTTTAAAATCATAGGTTTCAGAGGAACAGCCGTGTTAGTCTGTATTCGCAAAAAGAAAAGGAGTACTTGTGGCACCTTAGAGACTAACCAATTTATTTGAGCATGAGCTTTCGTGAGCTACAGCTCACTTCATCAGATGTTTACCGTGGAAACTGCAGCAGACTTTATATACACACAGAAATCATGAAACAATACCTCCTCCCACCCCACTGTCCTGCTGGTAATAGCTTATCTAAAGTGATCAACAGGATCACCTGTTGATCACTTTAGATAAGCTATTACCAGCAGGACAGTGGGGTGGGAGGAGGTATTGTTTCATGATTTCTGTGTGTATATAAAGTCTGCTGCAGTTTCCACGGTAAACATCTGATGAAGTGAGCTGTAGCTCACGAAAGCTCATGCTCAAATAAATTGGTTAGTCTCTAAGGTGCCACAAGTACTCCTTTTTTTTTTTAAAATCATAATTAGTATTTTAAATTTGAGAAATGAGTTTAAAGTGAGAGGTCAAAGGGCTGGTGAGGGGCAGGCAGGCTGGTGCAAATGAGAGGTGGGGATTTTAATATTGAACTTTTTCCCTCTAGGTCATTCCCTTGTGCTCCTCTTACCCCGGGGGCTCCTTTGCACTTGCCGTGGTAGGGTAAGTAAGCTACCGGCGCAGTTCTCTACAGATAAAACGCAGTTTAAAGTGGCTCAGCAACTTCTTTAGTTCTTCTTTAGAGCTGCACATCAGGGCCAAGAGGGGAAACAGCAGCGTTCCTTCAAAGCGCTGCCATGAGTGCTCCTGCTGCAGTGAGGCTTTTAAGGTGGGCTTGTTTAAGGCTCCCAACTCAGTATTTAAACCACCATGGCAAAAGGATCACTGACGGTAAGATGATGAATGTGATGGTAAGGGAAAGACTTGAGGATAAGCCAGGAGGAGAAGGAAGCACTAAGTTAGGGTCTGGCCTAATTTAAAATTAGGAAAAGATAATTACTCTCTTTGGGTCCTTTTAATTTCCCCCTTCCTCATCCCACATGAGCTGCTGGGGTTTTCCTTTTGGCGCTGAGGTCTCAACCATGCATGATGGGGAGGCAGTGTGGTATGAGCATCACTCCAAAAGCCCAACTGACCAGTCAGAACATATTTCTGGTCATTCACTGTCCCCCTAACTGGACACCGATATTTTTTCTTAACAAGATACCAACTCTGAAAAACAAATGCATCATCATCATTATTTACTTTATTAATTTTGACATTTGTTATAATATACAGCATGGTTTTCTTGAAATGGGTCATCTATAATTCTTATGGAAATCGCAAAAGTCCCCTATTGTTACTGTATTTTTAGCAAAGAATAATGAATAACTGAGAAGATGAAATATAGTGCTACATAATTGGCAAATGGAGAACGTTTTGAAGAAATCACTCAAACTATTTTGAATTTCATTTTTAGTCATGGTTTATTTAACACCGGCAGAGTGCTCAAAGAGTTTCACAAAAGATTGATGATCCCCTATTGCAATTCCTAAGTGTAATATTATGTCTTAAAGAATTATGTCACTTTCTTTAAGGGTGCCCAGAAAGATATTGCTATGCATCAATAAAAATTCAAGTTTTACCAACCATCTGTATTGTGTAAATCAAATCAAGAGTAAGGGTTTCTCCAGAAAACAATTATGGAATGGAGTGATGTGGCCCAAAAGGTACATACTGCACTAAAGTGTGTCTGTAAATATATTATACAGTAGCTACAATGAACTTCAGAATACATTTTGAGGGGCACATTTCCAAGCATTGGTGCCTAAGGCCCTGTCTATATGTGGGAAAAGGATTTTTTTCCAGTTGAGTCAGGGCTTAATCTACAAAAGACAAGTTAACTTTAGGTGTGATTTTAAGTTGATTTACTTAAACCTGTGGAAAAAGCTACGTGGATATTCATTATTAGGGTTAAACCAGGCTTATTTCAGTTTAGCTTGCATTGATTAGAAATTTGTTTCAGCTAAATTGAAGAAAACCACTCAAACCAAAATGGAAGAGTCTACCCAAAGGTTTTGTGCCAGTTTAACTACATGAGTTTAAAAACCTGTTTAAATAAAACCCATTCAACTTTCTTATGTAGACAAGGCCTTAGCTCAGTCACATTAGCATAGCACAATTGGCGGCCCTCCGAATGCCAAGTTGACACAGTTTAACGTCTTTTCAGTCATGTTGGCTGGTCGTGTTGTAATGGAGGGGGGAGCTTAGGCTACCACACAACCAGTTCACATGACTTTGAAGATGTTCAATGATATTAAGCTGTATTTACATCAGTGGTGCAAGTAGAATTCATTTCTTACTGGTACCTGAACCAGCTAACGGGGGTGGAGGGAGGGGCAAGTGACCTTCTACGTGACCTCCCATGTGACTCCTCCCCACCCCACCCCCAGCCCAGGGCCCATGCTCTCCCTTACTCCTCCCCATGATCCATCTCATGTTACCTGGGGGAGAGATTCTGTCCTCCTCCTGCTGCGCTGAACCGCAGGGCTCTCAGCAACCGCAGCAGTGAAAGGAATAGAACATGAGGCCACTGGGCAGCCCCATGCCGGCAGCTCCTTTGGCATGGCTATACCACCCCCAGGCCCGCCCCCAAGCCCTGTCCTACTGCGGGGTTGCTGTACAGACCCCAGACAGGACTCAGGAGACGCAGCTGCGTGGACGGGCTGGGGGTAGGGCTGGGGGTGGTACAGCTGCGCTGGAGGAGCTTCTGGTGTGGGTTCGCCCAGCAGCCCCATGTTCTGCTCCTCTGTGTCTTTCTGGTACGGCGCACCATCTATAAATATCTCACTGATATGGCAGACCAGACCATACCGCCCTACTTGCACCACTGGTTTACATAGATATTAAAAAGGCTTTCCAGTCGTAGTAAGCTAACAATTGAAAAATGGGCCTCATTCCACCCCCCCTGTAGACAGGGCCTAATTTTCATCAGCAAAATACGCCCATGCACCCATTTTGCAAGCAACATCATCTCTGCATGCACAAAATGGGTAACTGTACACAGAAGTACCCATTTGTATTATTATTGGTATTACAGTACCACCGAGAAGGTCAGAGCCCCGTTGTGCTGGGTGTTGTGTAGTCAGAAAGACAGTATCTGTCCAGAAGCTTATAATCTTGTTATGTACAATATATCCAATGTTATGCATCTCAATGTGAGTGTATGTGTATGTTGCAGTGTCTGAAAATGTACTCATAAATGTTTGCAGAACGAAAACCGATAGAGCTATAGCCAATATTGCTTTATGTCCACTTTGCTCCTGCTAGGTTGCCACAAAAGGGCCTTAGGTCAGTCTATCTCCCAGGGATTCTCCCAGTGCTGGCTCTGCACTGTCTCCACAGACTATTAAGGCACCCTGGGACAGAGGTGGGACTGAGGGAAAGGCAAGTGGATTGGGCTAAGGAGACAATGTGGTCATGGCATTTTTATGCACCAGCTATTCTGCACCCTACACTATCCCACTGGCTCACTGAAGCAAGGGCAACATTTGGACTGCGAGTTGCTTCCCCCTCAGTCCTATCACTGGATGACTCTGGCTCTGAATTTAAATTAAAAACGTCGAAAGTAAAATCACTCGATCACTGTACTTAAACAGAGGCCTTGGAAGTTAAAAACAATTTAGATATTAGAATGTACACAGTACCATTTGCTGGCATCATAGCCTTGTAACTTAATTAATTTTGGCCCTCAGAGATCCTAAGGGATCCTAAGGCAAAAAAGCATTAGGCTCACTGGGGCTTTCTGTCATCAGCTTCCTTCCTGAATCACTAGTCTTGTGCCCTATCACAATTCCAAATGCCCTATCACACTGCTGCATCTTTGTGACCATACACTCAGGTCAAAGCCACGCAGTGAGCAAGGGAGGCACGCAGGCAGCACAGGTGGATAACTGTAATGGCGTCAAATCCTGAGGAAAGACTCTGCAGGATTTACCCCAGATAAGATTCCACCTTATCTTCCCATCTCAGAGAACTTTCACCACCGCAACTACAGTCCATAAAGCTCCCCCCCAAATCACTAATTTCATCTGTGAGGGTTACAACAATTACTGGAACAATGCACCTACATCTCTGGCTCCATGCAGGTTTAGACTACAGGAATTTTGTTTCTACATTGAAATTTAAAAATATCTCCGGCTGAGAACACACGTGACAAATTTCAGCTCTCCTCAACAATGTTTATTATGAAACTAAAACCCTTTGGGGTTTATAATTGCAATAGTGACTGAATCTTGTACAGTAGAAAAAGAGACAATTTGGCATTGTTATCTAAATTCTGCAGCACTATTTTCTGACTCAGACACTTGTAAAAGCTGGTCAATAGTGTATATGTTGGCGGTGCACAAAATGAAAATATATATTTAGGAATGACAGGAATCACTCAGAGAGAACATCGTTTGGTTTTATAGATATTATTGATCTGGTATCTCCCAAGGGCTTTTCAAAGTATGGAGTCAATTTAAAGAAGCGCAGTGACTATGTAGGCCAGCAGAACTGCCTCTATCCACTCAATAGCAGGTCACAATCATCAATGGCCATTAGAGTCCGTTATACTTTAACAGGCTTTTTAGTGCATATGATAGGTACCTCACTGACAACCCTGCAGAGAGAAGTCTGCTGTTCAGCCACAGAACTGACTGTGGAAGCATCTCCCCACTAGGAATTTCGCTAAGACCACAAAGTCATTTCACAGTCATCAGACAGTAACTGCTTTCAGTCACTACTAACAGGGGCTGAAATTTAAGCCAGCATCTAAGTGACAAAGAGTTCACATTGCATTATCAATACCCTGAGCCGTCCAGCCCTCTCTTAGAATACATTATATCAACAGCTGTTTCTCAGGTTCTTGTGGCTACATCCCACTCTTACTGAAAGTGTCATAGGATGCTAAACTTTCTCAGAGGCACCCACAGAGAGCTTATCAATCACATTTAATTTCCAGCGAAATTTCAAGCCCACTCTAAGTGCCTACTGAAGCATTCAGTTATTTTAAGCAGTATTTATTCAGAAAAGATTACTCCACAATGCTGATGGCCCTGAATGGCCTTTTTTAAAAATTCAGAATGTCGTTCTTGCTAATAAAACTTATTCTTAAAGGCAGTGATTTTAATATTAACCATTATCAATACTGTGCCTCTTGACATCCATGTATTGCGCACATGGATGCTTCACTACTCATGATAAGTGGTCTTGATTTCAATTATGCAGCCTCATCTTCAGCCCAATTGTCAAAGTCAGATGATAGATCAGACAATTGGAAATTTGGTTACATTGTTTCAAGGTCATTTTTCTCTTCAAAGAGTGTCAAAGTCAAAGAGTGTCAAATGTCAAAGAGTGACATTTTAATAAGTTTATCCTATTTCTCACTCTTGTTAGCTCTGCAGAGCTAATATGGCTAAGAGGAAATGAACATGGTCCTTGTCTATATCATTAACAGAAGTGTTAATTAAGTTCCAGCTGTTGGCCAAAATTGGCCCTCATTTACATCTGAACAGTGCCATACAGGGGTTGCAGAGGTGAAGCTTACTGAGGATAGAATTTGGCTAGCAGAATCCTTACTACTGTTAAAAATGCATGACTCAGTAAAACAATGAAGCTTGACTTTCAGATTCCAGGTTGAGTTTTCAAGGCGGGGAGTCAGAAAAACATGTTCCCATTTGTAAACTGAGCAAATCTGGTCCAGAGGTCACTGTGACATGATAAACATGAACCCCACTGTTCCATTTATTCACTCACATTTCAGAGCAGAGATGAACTTTAAGATTTATGCCAATAGAAAGCTATCTGTGATTCCCATTTAATGGTCTATTTGAACAGAGCTATTAAGAAGCAGTGACAACCAAAATCCAGTTTGCTTTTTTCTGTGCTCTGAATAGAGAAAGTGACTAATAACCATGAAAACAAAGCTGGACAAAGGGCCAGGTGGTTTCCTTTGAAAGCAAAAAAAAAAAAAAATTCTTGAGCTGAAAAATTTGTCAGCTACCAGTGTGCTCTAAAAGCAGCAGAATTTCTACTCTTTGATTTTTATTGCTCTTTGAATGAGGGTCTGGCTGTAGGAGAAATGTATAGATCCACACTTCAAGAACATGGGTTTCAGGCAACAGCTAAAAAGAGTGAACAAATTCTCAATGTGATACTTTATTAACATAGACAGATATTTAATATAATTAGATGGTAAACTCTTTGGGTGGGGGCTGTGTGTCTGTACTGTATCCAACAAGATGGGATCCTGAAGACAGCTAGGGCCTCTTAGCACTACCATAAGACAAATAATAGTTATAATTAGTAAGTAACAGTCTCTGACCCAATGATATTATAATCTAATTAGAAAGAAAACAGAGATGAAGTTACTGGTCCAACATCATACAGCAGGTCTGTGCCAGAGCCAGGACCAGAACCCAGCTCTCTTCGGTCTCCTCGTTCAGTGCCTGTTCCACCACAGCACACTGCTTCTCTAATTAAAGGGCTCGACCAAGAAATAGAAGTATCATTATCCTCATTCTTTCAGCTAAAGAAACTAGAGTACAGCAAGATCAAGTGACTTTGTGATCTGCTCAGTGTCCTGCATATCAGTGGCAAAGCCAAGCAGAGAAACTTAGGTCTTTTGACTTCCAGTTCCATGTCCTAATGAATGGACTGTACTGCTTGGGGTAGTCATTTTATTCCCTGATGACATGACATGTCCTCCTTGTTACTCATTCCAAAACTGCCAGCAAAGCAACTGCAACCTTAAGCACAAAGGTCTCCCTATTTTGACTTTTCCTGGGGTAGAATGAGTGATCAAAAGTGGGGCATAAGAGGAGATTTTCTCAGTGTGACACAGCTCCAGCAAATTGTGAAACTACAAAATTCCTTTTCCAAGATGTAGGTGCCTTGGGGACTTTAATGGCAGAAACGTATGCACCTAGGGACTTCAGGTACCTACATTGTTATCCAGCAGCTGAACAGGGGTTTTGTGAATGTCAGTGATGGCTAAATGCTGGATTTAGGTGCTTAAACTGGCAGGTAACCACCTCAGCGCCCAGTAATTAATGCAATTTATGCACAATTTCAAATATTAATTTTGTAATTGTGTACAGTGATAAACACAGCATATACATGCAAACTGGAATTATTCTAAGAGAATAGGAGAGCAAAGTTTGCTCAGAAGAAAGCAAACTCTTGGTAACAATTATTTTGCTTATGAAATGTCCAAATGTTGAGCCCCTAATTTTTCACAACTATCAATTCTCCATTGAAGCAGCAGAATCAGAGTGAAATTATTATTTTGGGAAAGAAAAGTAATATAAAAGAATCCATAAAAATAAATGGCTGATTATTGTCATTCTAGTTAGCTTCCTATGGTTTTCCTCAACTACTCAGAATAAATGATAACATATATTTGATAATTAACTTCACACGGTAAAAGGTACTGAAAAGATTACATGGGTCAGAATAAAAGATACCAAAATTATAGAAATGTGGACGAGTAGACAAGCACCTGGGACAATTTAATGCAATTTTCTGAAGTATGGGACATGGACTAAATGGATTGACCTTAAGGTTACAAACCTTTTTTCCATAATTCATGATAAATTAACACTGAATTATTATCACTTTGCGTTACTAATTCATATTCTTAATTTACATAATTGAATTATTAAGGTATTGGCTGCACTCTGAGTTATTTGAACATTTTTTCAGTCAATCTCTGGGGTGATAGAATCCCTTCACTTTTAGTTCAGGTCTCAGAATAAAGAGGTAGCTAAACTAAACTTCAAAGTGGGAAAAAGGTGCCTTCACCTTAGTCTTGGAACTTTTCGTACAATCCACACAATGTAAATATAGCATCATTAGCAGGATTTTACTGCTAATAGGTCTGCCGCTGAAAAACGATGTATTCTCTCTCAACACCTAAAAGCTCATCAAATACATCTTTTTATTGGAGTGAGGATAGTGTGTTTTTACATTTCTTTAGAGTCACAGTATTTCAGGTTTTACAATGTATTTAAAATTTTACATTTTAAGGACAAAATTGTATGCACAGATCTGCTCAGTGAGCCTCAATAATTACCAGTTGTCTTTCCTTCCAACATGTGTGCAACTCATTGATATGCAGGAAGAGCAGATTGTTGGACTTTGCCCTAAAACAGTGGTTTTCAACCTTTTTTTTTCATTTGCAGACCCCTAAAAACATTCAAATGGAGGTGCAGATCCCTTTAGAAATCCTAGACATAGTCTGAGACCCCCAGGGATCTGTGGACCACAGATTGAAAAACACTGCCCTAAAATAGAGACTTTTGAAATGCAACATTGCAGCAAAAGAATTTGCTTAAGATTTTTCATAACTTTCTGTAGATATATAGGCATACGTAGACATTCACACATCTCCGCTGAGCCTGTGAGTTCGGGGTCCCACTGGGAAATTGGGAACATAGAAATTGCCAGACTGGATCAGACACAAGGTCCATTTAATTCAGTATCCTGGCAATGACAGTGGCCAGCTCCAGATGCTCCAGAGGAAGGTGTAAGAAACCCTGCGTTAGTCATACGTGGGGTAATCTCCTCCTCCCTTCCCTTCCTCCCACCCATGAAGATCTCATCCTAATCCCTAATGGAGAGATTACTTTAAATCCTGAAGCACGATGTTTAATATCTGGAGCTGTGCAGAGAAAGGTAATTCTGTTTGTGGAGGATTCTGATATTTTGAAAAAAATATCTGTGAAAGGTAAAGCTCCATGGTCCTTGGCTCAGATGCACTCTGCATGGCAGGCCACCTCTGAAGTGTGGACCCTCTGAGTTCAAGGGTCCCCTGCCCCAAGGCTGTCTGTCTGGCATTGTAAGAACCAGCAAGGCTAGAACCTAGGCCATATGGGTTTTGGGCTTCTGACATCCACACCACTAGGGTCCTACCAAATTCATGTCTGTAAAAAACATGTCACAAACTGTGAAATCAGACTTCCCCCATGAAATTCAGTTATTGGAGGGGCTGGACTAGGAGCGCCCCATCTGGGAGCTCCTATTGTTCACCAGGGTCCAGCTGCTAGTCCATAGGACTGGGGAGGGGCTGGACTTCCTCTTCCCCTGCATGGCCGCTCTTGAGGGGAGATCAGACCCACCTCTGGGTACCTCCCCTGGCTGCAGGAAGCTGTGCGGCTGTGCTGCTTTCAGAATCCAGCTCTGAAGGCAGCAGCCATGGAGCTTCCTGCACCTGGGGAATATTCCCAGAGGTGGAGGTGGGTCTGATCTCCCCGCCAGCAGCTCCTAGTTGCTAATCCTATCCGGGCTGGGCAGGAAAAGGACTTCCTTTCTCCCTACATGGCCACTCTTGAGGGGAGATCAAACCCACCTCTGGGTACCTCCCCAGGCTGCAGGAATCTCCATGGCTCCTGCCAGCTCTGAAGGCTCCATGCAGCATGGGGGGAATCAGACCCACCTCCACCTCTGGGAATCTCCCCCAGATGCAGGAAGCTGGAACCAGCTCCATCCCCTACCCAAGGTTCCCGCCCACCACTCTGCTCTCTTCCCTCTCCAAGACCCTCCCTGAGCTGCCAAACAGCTGTTTGGTGGCAGCCACCAATCAGCTGTTTGGTAGCATGGCCGAACAGCTATAGCTTCTGGGTGCTGAGCACCCATTATTTTTTTACATAAGTGCTCCAGCCCCAGAGCATCCATGGAGTCGGCACCTATTGTCTTGTTAGACACTTACGGAAAACAGAACTGGGGTATCTTCATGATAACAGAATGGCAGAGACCTGGAATATGAAAATATACTGAACTGGATATCAAACTAATTTTTTGGCTGAGCATGGCTGCGGAGGTTAAGGACTTGGTACTTTCCTGCCTTACTTGTCAAAAGAAAAGAAAGTTCCAGCAAGGAGAGGTAGAACTCCTCTAGGGGAAATGTCCCAACCTAGTAAGCCCTGGGAGTTCATAAAGATTGACTTGACTACCAGAAACAGTAGCTGGATATCAGTAGTTGCTGGCAGTGTATGATGGCTTCTCAAAGTATATGGTGACATAGCCACTGAAGGATAAAAAGACTGAGACAGTGACAGCTACATTGATGAAACATGCAGTGCTGAAGTTCTTCCCACCACACTTAATCTGCAGTGATTTGGGGAAGGAATTTCAATCACTGTTATTACATGAGATTTGTCGACAATTCCAGATAACCAAGGAGAGGCCCAGTGTCACTCACCCTGCAAGTAATGGGGGAATGGAAAGCCAAGCTTAGAGTCTTAGTCAGTGAAGACAAATGAGATTGGGATATGAAGACAGCTTTTGTCATCTTTGTATATAACACCAACCAGCACTCAGCTGTCCATTACTCTCCATATGAGATTATTTTTGCAAACCTATGCTTCCCTGTGACTTGATGTTGAGGCAGCAAAAAGTGGCAAGGCCCCTGCACCTACGCAAGTGAAAGAACAGCATTCCAGAAGGTGGAGGAACAGATGATCCTGAAGCAAGCATGCCCGGCACAAGATGCCACAGGAGAATTACATCCTGTGATGAACTGGGAATGTCTGTAAAATTTATTAATTTGGCGTGAGATTATGCATCCTATATGTTTGTGTCAGGCTGCAAACTCCATTTTGAATGTGCAGCCTTTTGCTTTATTTATGGCCTGTTTGCCTCCATACTGGGTTGAAAATTACAAAGACCAGTGGCAAAAGAATAATAGAAGGTAGTTGACTTAAGTACCCAATCATTATAGACAAAAGACTGGTCCCTTCCCAGAAGAACTGGTTTAGCAGGAGGGAAGTCACCGTGACAGCAAAGTCACCTGACAGGGTGTGTACTCAATTGGGGAAGATGGTAAAGGTGTCACCTGATCCAGGAACTGAAGGTTTTAAAAGGTCAAAGGCTGGTCTGCTCAGAGGCCATTTTCTGCAATCTGTGAGTTAGAGCCATTTTGCACAAGACTAAAATAAGGGAGGCTGCTGCAGGGGCAGAGTAGGCAAGGGGGTGGAAGACCTTGCTTGTCTGACAGATCACAGATGACCCCCAAGGACTTCTAAGGAAAGGGTGAGCTAGCGAGGGACACTGTATTTAGGATGTTTTATTGTTTTATACAATCTGTACCCTCCTGCACTTTACATGATTAAGTATAAAAGAGCGTAAATGTGTTTGGTTGGGAAAAGTATGTGTGATTGCTTCACAACAACTGCTTACCCCTGGGAAAGTTAAATTGTAACCAGAAGCTTCACACCTCTAGGGTGGAGTTCTGGGAGAGGGGTGTGTCTAAGTACCAGGGAGTCTGAAGGGTCAGCACTGTGCCCAGAGGGGCTGGACAGTGGCTTCCAACACTCAAGGAGGGGGAGGACACCCAGATGGAAGGTCTATGCCCTAAGTATGCCTAGAGACCTTGAGATTGGGGCAAAGCTGAAATCTGTTCAGGCTTCAGGAGCTTGAAACACCCCAGGGATGCAGAGCACCTGAGGCTTGGATTTCCCTCACTTCAGTCCCAGTAAGTAGACAGAAGGGGGTGCTCACTAGGATCTGTGACATGTGCCCATCCAAGAAAGAGAAAAGGTGTGTCTACACAACTGGAAAAAGCAGCCTGGAAAAATCCCAAACGTATTCCTTTTTTTCGGGGGGAACCTTACATGGTAATTAAAGTACTAAACAATGTATCCTTGCTGACACAAACCAAGAGCTTGCCCATTTGTATTGCATTGAGAACTGGTGCACAAATTCATTGAAAGATAGAGGAGGACAAATACCAAAGATACTAAACCACCATCCCAGAGGGATGCAGAAGAGGATTTGGAGATACTCTAACAAGTTCCTGTAGCTTGTAATGTGATGTAAGTTTGGAAGAGAAATTGCCAGCGTGTCCTTGGGACCTCAGCACACTGCAGTCTTCAACTTCCAGTCTGTCCAGAACGGATAGACATAATCTGGAAGACATGAATCATTCATTACTGATAATCTAGAACCATCTAGAAGCAATGTCTCCAAGGTGGAATAGAAGACTCAACCAGGCAGACCAACATGTAAACCTGGGGGATGGCATCCTACCTGGATTTCTAGTAGTTACTCTTTTATGTTCTTATCTAACTGGGGGGGAAGGGTGGTAAGGACCAACCCAGATCTCACCTCTATCAATAGATGGTACTGCAGCTTTATTTCAGTGTTAAGTTGTTGTATGTTATTGTCATAAATATAAAGGGAAGGATAACCACCTTTCTGTATATGTGCTATAAAATCCCTCCTGGCCAGAGGCAAAGTCCTTTTACCTATAAAGGGTTAAGAAGCTTAGGTAACTTGGCTGGCACCTGACCCAAATTGACCAATGAGGGAACAAGATACTTTCAAATCTGGAGGGGGGGACAGGCTTTTGCCTGTCTGTGTGATACCTTTGCTGGGAACAGCTCAAGGATGCAAGCCGTCCAACTCCTGTAAAGTTAGTAAGTAATCTAGCTAGAAAATGTGTTAGGTTTTCTTTGTTTTGGGTTCTGAAATTCGCTGTGCTGGAGGAAATGTGTATTCCTGTTTTTGTGTCTTTTTGTAACTTAAGGTTTTGCCTAGAGGGATTCTCTATGTTTTGAATCTGACTGCCTGTAAGATAATCTTCCATTCTGATCTTACAGAGTTGTTCTCTTATCTTTTTTTGTTCTTCTAATAAAGTTCTGTTTTTTTAAGAATCTGATTTGGTTTTTTGGGTCTTAAAAATCCAAGGCTGGTTTGTGCTCATCTTGTTTATTCTCAAACCTCCCCAGGAAAGGGGGTGTAAGGGCTAGGGGAGATATTTTGGGGAAATAGGAACTCCAAGTGGTCCTTTCCCTGTTCCTTGTCTAAATCACTTGGTGGTGGCAGCATACTGTTCAAGGACAAGGCGAAATTTGTGCCTTGGGAAAGTTTTTAACCTAAGCTGGTAAAAATAAGCTTAAGGGGTCTTTCATGTGGGTCCCCACATCTGTACCCTAGAGTTCAGAGTGGGGAGGGAACCCTGACAGTTATGTATTTAGATCTGACCTGGGAGGTTCATCAGGAAGTTCAGTCCTGACTGTGTGTGTGTTGGAGTTGTTACATGTAGTGTTTCAATAAATCCCTGTGATTCTACAGCATGTATTACAAAACACCTGTAGTGATAGATGGATGGAATAAAGTTGGTATTCTACAGTACATTAATTTTGTTACATTTATATATGATCTCCTGCCAGTAAATAAAATAAACATTTTATCTAAACTTTTGTTATGACTTTCATTTATCTTCTTCCAGCTTGCTTTTTACATCTCTTCATCCAATATCATTTATTACAATTCTTCTTTGTATTGCTTATCTTTCTCCAGAATTCCTGTAGGAATCCAACCCTCTTGTCTTCTCTTTCTTTTTTCCTTGCACTTTATTATTTCTTATATATTCTGGACTCAATTTATAGGACACCACACTAAGAGTCACAAAATCTGGATTCCATTCCCAGTTCTGCTGCTCACTGGTTTTGTGACCTTGGGCAAGTGAGTTAACACCTCAGATTATGCTAAATGATGTATGTTCAGGATATTTCCCTTCAGTTTACTAGATTTGACATAACTGATTAGCTCATTTTCAGCACAATTATCAAGGCAATTTAAAAAATAAAACCAGGTCATTAGTACATGTTGACATTTGATTAAGAAAAAGTTTAATTTAAGTTCATGATATGTATTGATGCTATATTATCAAACAGACAAACATTCTTTCCCCCAGCTCAGTGAGGCAGATCCCCAACATTGTCATACCTCCAATTCTCACAGTTCAATCTGCTCCAATCATTCCAATCATCCTGCCTAATGCAACTGATTCCTTGCAATAAACCAGTTTTTATTTCTTATTTCCTGCTAACTTATAAACCATCATCAACTATATTTTGCTTTCCAATAACATGAGAGTTCCAGTTAACTCATTTCTCACTCTTCATTTTCAGGCTAGTGTTGAAATGAAACACTAATGCACAGAGTTTTAGGAAGTTCCAGATATAAAGTCAATATGTACATTAACATTACTGCTAGCAAACTTCAATTTTTAACACTATAGAGCAGGTCACCCTCTGGCAATAGATGTTGAAGGTAGTTGAAGGCTGCTATCAAATCCCCCCTCACTCTTCTGCAGACTAAACAAGCCCAGTTCCCTCAGCCTCCCCTCATAAGTCATGTGCCCCAGCCCCCTGATCATTTTGCAATCAAGTAACTCTAACCTGAAGATCGACATTCCATCTGAGGCAGCCTTGAGTCCCAACCTTCGAAAAAGATTGCAACAGAGGAAAGTGAAAGAACAAAAGTTCCTTATTGCTAATTCTTCTGGAAAACAATCCTGCCGTACATAACATTATCAGATGAAAAGAAACCACCATTAAGGATAGGGAAGTTCATTTTTGAAGGAGAATGACCAAGGTTTCACAATATGAGTAAAACAAGGGATTTTCCATGTTAGTTGATTTGGAAGAGTTATTAGTAGTTCAGATTTACAATTACTTTTTTCTTTTCTTTTTCTTTTTTAATCTGGGTTGATCATATAGGTTGAGTGACAGGGAGACAATTGACTGATTGTAAATAGTTACTTTTCTGGGACTAGTTTAAGGGACTTATTCACTAAATGCATTAATTGCGTGAAAAACAAATTGGATAAGTATTTTCCATATTCAATATTAAATGGGGCCACTTGTAACAATGCTTGTTTTGTTGAATAATAACTGGGTGTTTTATTAGAAAACTTACGACTGAGATGTTGTTAGGAAATAAGATGTTCATGGGTTCTTTGGATCACAGTGGTCTGAATCATTTCCTGCCTTTGCCCCTCCTGTTCTGTCCCCCTCCCCGATCCACACACAGCATGAACCACACGTTTGGATCTCCCCTCTTTCATGGTATTGCTTCTCATGCAGACATATGCTGCTCTGACCCTCCACAGGGTTCAGAATCCAGACAGAGAAGTGGAGTAACTGAAGTTATGGGTGTGCAGAGATAGGGGAGAAGACATAATCTTCATATTATATTCTCCCTCATGCTTAGGTATCTTGTTGAAACAAGATCTCATGCAGTAACTGTTAAAACTGCCTGACATTTGATCCTTTCTGAGAAGTTATTTTTAAGACTGAAAAATGAGAACATGTAATCTCAAAATACAAAGTCTATTGGGCTAGGGAGACAGTGGGCAGCTACCCTGGTCAGAGAGATAGTGACAATTCAAACCTCAGAAGTATCCTAAGGGATACTAGCAGCCAATAACTTGGTTAGTGTCCTATAAAACTTAGCTGGTGCTCAAGATGACAATTAATTTTACTACCTGTACATGACTATTTCAATGCTGTTACTTCATATGTCTGTTTCCTTTAAGCTCCATTTGCTATATTTTATATATTATTCATTGGCAGAAATTCAACACATCCTCTCCCAAAAAATAAATAAATTAAATAAATAAATAAAAACCTGGCAACAGCTATAAAGCAATATCAAGATGATATATTGTGCCTGAGTCCAGCCTAGTGACTGGTGTAAAATATATTACAGAGCCTGAACTCTCTGATGGATAGTATCACTAAACCATTGGAACTGAAGTCTGTGCTTTAGGGAAGACTTGAAGTATTGTAGAATCAGCATAAAAGTTCACTTTCTATTCCTCTCACCTTGAAAAAAAATCTTCTAGTTGAGGCCAAAAGCTAGCTTGAAAAAAGCTAGCTTGAACGATATAATGTGCTAAGCCTTCACCACATCGCCTCCTTTCTCACTGTTGTCATCTTAGAATATAAATATAGAAAAGATGGGTTATGCTACAAAAAATTATCTTTATACCACGAGGTACCTGCTATAACTGTGTTTGAAAGGAGGGTTATACAACTACTTTCCAGCACCTTTCCATACTAATGAAAGTGTTCTGGCTGTACATGTCCATTACATGTTGGAAAGGTAGTGATCAAAACAAACAGGGGGAAAAACCCTAAATATAACATGCATGCTACCCAGAGTAAACTAATGGATTGATTATTAATATAAAATTTATTTTGCAGCAACATACAGAGGCTGCAGTTAGAATCAGAGGCTGATTGCAGTAGGCGTTATTAAACATTAACAGTTCCTGGCTCAGAGTTTACAATTAAAGTAATAAGAAAAGGAGTACTTGTGGCACCTTAGAGACTAACCAATTTATTTGAGCATAAGCTTTCGTGAGCTACAGCTCACTTCATCGGATGCATACTGTGGAAAATACAGAAGATGGTCTTATCCATACAAACCATTTTTATGGCTGACTTAGAACAACGCTTCCTCAGCTCTCGTCCCCTAACGCCCCTACTCTACTTGCACTATACTGATGGCATCTTCATCATCTGGACCCATGGTAAAGAAGTCCTTGAGGAATTCCACCATGATTTCAACAATTTCCATCCCACCATCAACTTCAGCCTGGTCCAGTCCACACAAGAGATCCACTTCCTGGACACTACAGTGCTAATAAACGATGGTCACATAAACACCATCCTATACCAGAAACCTACTGACCGCTATTCCTACCTACATGCCTCCAGCTTTCACCCTGACCACACCACATGATCCATTGTCTACAGCCAATGTTGTCTACAGCCAATGTCTCTGTGATACAACAGCATTTGCTCCAACCCCTCAGACAGAGACAAACACCTACAAGATCTCTATCAAGCATTCTTACAACTACAATACCCACCTGAGGAAATGAAGAAACAGATTGATAGAGCCAGAAGAGTTCCCAGAAGTCACCTACTACAGGACAGGCCTAACAAAGAAAATAACAGAACGCCACTAGCCGTCACCTTCAGCCCCTAACTAAAACCCCTCCAATGCATTATTAGGGATCTACAACCTATCCTTAAGGATGACCCAACACTCTCACAAATCTTGGGAGATGGGCCAGTCCTTGCCTACAGACAGCCCCCCAACCTGAAGCAAATACTCACCAGCAACCACATACCACACAACAGAACCACTAACCCAGGAACCTATCCTTGCAACAAAGCCTGTTGCCAACTGTGCCCACATATCTATTCAGGGGACACCATCACAGGGCCTAATAACATCAGCCACACTATCAGAGGCTCGTTCACCTGCACATCTACCAATGTGATATATGCCATCATGTGCCAGCAATGCCTCTCTGCCATGTACATTGGTCAAACTGGACAGTCTCTATGTAAAAGAATAAATGGACACAAATCAGATGTCAAGAATTATAACATTCATAAACCAGTCGGAGAACACTTCCATCTCTCTGGTCACGCGATTACAGACATGAAAGTTGTGATATTACAACAGAAAAACTTCAGAACCAGACTCCAGCGAGAGACTATTGAATTGGAATTCATTTGCAAATTGGATACAATTAACTTAGGCTTGAATAGAGACTGGGAGTGGCTAAGTCATTATGCAAGGTAACCTATTTCCCCTTGTTTTTTCCTACCCTCCCCCCTCCCCCGTTCCTCAGACATTCTTGTTAAACCCTGGATTTGTGCTGGAAATGGCCCACCTTGATTAGCATACACATTGTAAGGAGAGTGATCACTTTAGATAAGCTATTACCAGCAGGAGAGTGGGGTGGGGGGAGAGAAAACCTTTTGTAGTGGTAAACACCCATTTTTTCATAGTTTGTATGTATAAGAACATCTTCTGTATTTTCCACAGTATGCATCCTATGAAGTGAGCTGTAGCTCACAAAAGCTTATGCTCAAATAAATTGGTTAGTCTCTAAGGTGCCACAAGTACTCTTTTTCTTTTTGCGAATACAGACTAACACGGCTGTTACTCTGAAACCTGTAATTAAAGTAATGTTTGCAATTACATTTGGTCTATATGGCCCCTAGCCTCCAGGTTTAACATATTGAGAATTCCCATTAACATCAAAGTGAGTTCTGTGCATGGAAGGTTAATGGGAATTCTCAATATGTTAAACCTGGAGGCTAGGGGCCATATAGACCAAATGTAATCACAAACATTGCTATAATTGTAAACTCTGAGGTAGGAACTGTTCTTCATGTTTAACAACGGGTACACAGCTGAGTTACTACAGCTCAATAGGTTAAATTAAATCAAGTGGCACCCATGAGTTTACTTGTGATGAATTACTCACCCGCATTGTCTCTCTTTCACACGCACTTCACCTCAGTGGGATTTGGAAAGTATTAGTTTTTTGGTTTTTTTTGTAATTCAAAATAGCTATTCCATTGCTAATGAGTTTGCTGGCTTCTGGTTGTAAAGTATTCATAAAACAGTGTTTACTCCCATGTTAGGAAGTAATTGATTATCTGTGAATTGTTACTATTATTTTGATTTACTCTAATCTATTTAGGTTACATCCACTGTGCTAAATGCTTTCCAAACATATACGAAGATTCAGGGACTACCCCAAGGAGGCAAGAACAGACATTGTCGGACACCTCCCGGAGGCCAATCGCAGCACGAGTAATCGACCAGAGTGTCTTTGCTGGCACCACAGCACTGTACCCCCAGTGCAGAAAGCTCTATGCCTCTCATTGGGGTGTTTTTTTCTGCGCACTAAGTGGCTTGGCAGTGTGTAAACCTTGAAAGTTACAACACATAAAGCTGCTTTACTGAGCAGAAACTTGCCAGTGTAGACAGGGCCTTAGAATCGTTATGGCCAATATGTTAATCACAAATGTCTATCCAGGAACTCTAAATATTAATAATGAAAATGCAACAGTGTTACTGAATATATGAGTAGCAGTGAGGTACAGTCTCCTTTTTATAGCCTTTGAAAAGAGATGTTGATTAATGACTTTCTGAAAGAATTATGAGCAACCACAACTGAATTGTCACTTATTGACTCCCATAAATCCCAGAGAGGGACTTTTTAGAAATAGATATAGATTAGGGTCCCAGTTCAGGATGACATTTAAGCATGAACTTAACTTTAAGCATGTGATTAAATCTTTTTGAAATCAATGGAACTTAAGCATGTTCTTAAATGCTTTCCTGAATATGGATCAATGTAAGCACATGCTTAAGAGGTTTCCTGAACTGGGGCCTCATTTAGCTAGAATATACATTATTTTTGGATATGGCTTCATTTTTTTCTCCACTCGTTTGGAATGGTATCTCAAAGTAAACCATTGGGACACTGACAATCGATACAGTTTCTTATATACATTTTTGAATATGGCATTCATAGTGTGCATTAACTGCATTTGATCATCCATAGCTCTGATGTGTGGCCACTTAGAAAGCATCAGACTCCCTTCTCAAGGTGTAACATTAATTAGCGTCCTGTCAAATTGATGCCAAAATTTTAAACCTCACCAATGTTCAATGCACTTAATGAAAATATGTTTAGAAGTGGCTGACCTAAATGAATCCCAAGTAAGAAATTGGCTATTATTATGGACTGTGTTCTGTACTGAAAAATCATTCTTCCCTTCAGCCCTGTCCTCCACAGCTCATCAGATATTTAAAGCATCAAATGAGCCGTCTGGCTTTCACCATTTTGAGCAGTTTATGCATTTTTCACAGTAGATCAAAAGACATTAGTGCAATTATTATAGAGATTAAGACTAGAACCATGCTGAAATGAATGGTATGTTTCCTTAAATGTAACCTTTCTCTACTCATTAAAACTGGCATTAGTAAAATAGTTTCCCCCCCTCCTGCATCTTACAAAGTAAAGCTAGTAAAAGATACTAAGTACCATACATTATTGCCAGAATCTGTAATTGTTTGTATTATACATTATGAAAAATGTTATATAAAATGCCACAGTACTGGAGACTATTAAACGTGTCAACTCCATTACATAATTTCTGAGGACCAATTTGTTTTTTTGTTTTTTTCTTGAAGGTTGTAATGAGCTAGGTTCCTTTTGCTTTCTACCATTTATCTTTTTGGTGGTAATGGAAAATTTTCCCCTCAGGCACAGCAAGCTATTCTTATCTTAGACAATTAGGCAGAAATGAAGGGGATCATAAAGGTGAGATTTCTTCACAAACAATATGATGTATTTCATACAATTTAGCACTGAAGAATATCTGACTGAAATCAATTGTGAGTGTTTTCTGAAGGTGGCCTGGCTAATAGCCAATACCGAGTAATGCTTCACATAAGAGAATGGGTAGGCAAACAGGGTCACCTAAAGATACAGTTCATATCATACTGCTGTTAACAAAAGTGTTTAGTTTTTAACAGAGCTCAGAGAACCTAAACTTGACTGCAATATATGAGATTATATAAAAGAAGCAAGTGAATGTAACACCATTAGTTCATAACAAGGTAAGTGAAAAATATTAAGGCACTTCCATAATCTTCAATTCTTACATAAAAGCACTTAGTGACATCAAGTATTATTTTACCTTGCCCTTTATCTGAATTTGTTGTATAGTTAAAAGTAATAAATCCATTGACTCAGGCTTTTGAAAGATTATTAGAAAGATAGGATCAGATCATCAGGACAAAATACATACTGAATGCCATGTGCATCCGCCCTTTGTTCAGCAAGGAAGGATATATTTATGCTTATTTGAAACGGATTCTTTTGGAAGGTGGAAATGAAACCTCTTTCAGTTTTCCTGTCTAGGACTCTTCTCCTAACATCAGACTGCTGCTGTCTGACTCCGTCACTGTTAAGACTTCAGGAGACAGGACATATGCCAAAGTTGGTAGGGCTCAGTTTTGGTTTCAGCCACTGGTTCATACTGGGAGAGATGTGCAGCAGGGAGCATGTGTTCTTTGCTATATCACTTCAAGGAGCACTGGGCTATTCTGAGGTCATAGACCCACCTCTTTCCACACCCTCAAGAGCCCTAGCAGGTAGAGTTCCTGCACTCTGCTTGGGGGACGGGGGGAGGGGGCACTTCTTGCAATCCTCCTATTCCTCCCATGTACAACACAATCAGGCCATGCCAAACCATGAGCTATCTCTTTAAGAGAGTTGGGGCTCAGCCTCACCTGTGGTAGATTTTGTCTCAGGTGCAAGGAATGAGTATAAGGATCACCCAGCAGGGGAGAGTGTGTGACTAAGACCTAGGCCTGATGAGAGATATAAGGGTAGCCTGTGATCATTCAAGGAGAGACTCCAGCAAGACCAGACTTGGGAGTGAGCGCTCCATCGAAGGGAAAGAGATCAGCCTGGATGGGACCAGTGACCAAACCTAGGAAGCAAAGACAGGGCTGTTTGAGTTATAGGCCAGATAGCCCATTTGTTTGAAGTCCCAGGGCTGGGGATCTATAGTAGAAAGTGGGTGCAAGATCTCCCTATTCTGTCACCTTGTGAAGTGATACAGACAACTCTGGTCAACAAAAAAGGAGAGTAGATCCCAGGAGTGCTGGAAGCTGAGCTCAGAAGGTCTAAAGACCGCTGTAAAAGAGAACAGACACTGAAGAGGAAGGTCGGTGCCCATGAAGAGTCTGGGGCAGAAGAATGGTTTTGTGTTTTCTTCCAGACTTTAAACTCCAGAAGGTGTGCGGACTAATTCAGAACGTCGTTGTATGTGTGTGACACAAAGAAAAGGAAACGTTCCGGGATAAATTAAAGACTCTTTTAACAGCAACATATTATAACAGTCTTCACCTGGTATTTTTTTTAAATTAAATGATACCTAATATTATGTAGGGATGCATAGTATTTAAAACCTAGAATGTAAGTTCATTGGCGTGTAGACCATAAGTAAGGCTACATTTTAGTCACAAGTATTTTTAGTAAAAGACATGGACAGGTCATGAGCAATAAACAAAAATTCACAGCCCGTGACCTGTCCATGAATTTTACTATATAACCCTGACTAAAACTTAGGAGGGAAGACTTGTGGGGGGGGTCACTGTGGGTGCTTGGGTGGGGGGGCATGGCCCAGGGGGGCTGCCGTGGGTACTGGGATGGGGGATTGGTGGGGCTGAGGCAGGTTCCCTACCCAGCTTCTGGGAAGTGGTGAGCTCCAGCTCCTAGCTCCACATGCTGCCACCGCTCTGCCCCAAGCTCTGGATCTGCAGCTCCCATTGGCTGGGAACTGTGGCCAATGGGAGCTGCGGGGGCTGTGCCTGCGGACAGAGGCAGCAAGTGGAGCTAGAAGGTGAGGGAGCAGAGTTCCTGCCACTGTTCTGGGGAACCCCTCCCAGGTAAACGCTGCCCCGCACCTCAATCCCCAGCCCTGAGCCCCACCCATCCAAGCTCCTGCTGCTGGAGGGTGGGGGTGGGGCGAGACTGCCCTAGCAGCAGCCAGTGTGACTGGCCCAGGGGCTGCCTGAGCTGCTCAGATGGCTCCTGGGCCAGCCGCACAGGCCACTGCAGAAGTGAATCTGTGACAATGAATCCATGACTTCCGTGATCTCTTTGACAAACATGGAGCCTTAACCATAAGTGATGTATTGTCCCCATTAACATCACTGGCAAGACTCATTGACTTCAGTGGGGCTAGGATTTAACCCCTGGTCTTTGTAGGGATTTGTACAATGCCTACCACAGTGTTTCCCTCGTCTTGGCTAGGCAATTGGGTGCTACTGCAATAATAACTAAATGTTAATAAATAATTAAAACTGGGTTAAAGTGTATTTTTCCAAGCTTTCAAACTGAGAGCGAATGTGGTTTATTAATCTTTGCATACTAATGTTTCTATTCTACTTTGTGCCCTAAAAATGCAGCAAAACCACTGTTTTCTTTTTAAATAAGAGTAATTGCTGCTGATTATCCCACTCTAGTACAGGCAGACCAGAAGCAGGCAAAGCATTACAAAAAACTAAAATAAAATAGTACAGGTTTGATCTTCAGCTAGGACTATGTCAGAACGGTGAGAGAATCCGCAGCTAACACTGAGCCAAATAAGACTCCTACCGAAGTCAATAACCCCCATGATTTCAATGGGAACAGGAATGTGCCCTCAAACCGTAGAGCCGGTGAGGAAGGTAATTGGGAGAAGACGGACGAAGAGAGGGGAAGTCAGCAAGAAGAGCTGCTGAAAAAACTGCTGGAGAGAGAGCTTAGAATGCTGAGAAGAGCCCCGCTGAAGAAAAGCACTTAAAGCAGCAAAGACAGCAGCTTCAGCAGCAGCCACAATATCAGCAACGTTGATATAACTAATGGACAAAAGGACAGAGCAAGAGAAGCGGCCAGGAGTGAGCTTTAATTGGAACAACTGTGACTGAAAATAAACTGCAACAATAGCTGAGCAGCAGCAGCAGCAGGTGATTAATAGAGGGATAGTACAGGATTTATAAAGTAAATCTGCCAGTTTTTAAATATAACTTTTAGCATAGTGTAGCCTAGCATGGTATTCAATACATGTAGCCTTGAAATGTGTGTGTGTTTTAATTGTATTTTACTTATGTAAAACTCAAAGTATTATTTAAGAACTGCTGTCAGTGATTTGTTACAAACTGACCATTTGTAGCAAAGTGCTTCACTTAGAAACATTTAAACCAGGGATTGGCAACCTTTGGCACACAGCCCATCAGGGAAATCCGCTGGCAGGCCGGGCCGGTTTGTTTACCTGCAGCATCTGCAGGTTTGGCCGATTGTGGCTCCCACTGGCTGCAGTTTGCCGTTCCAGGCCAATGGGGGCTGCGGGAAGTGGCGTGGGCTGAGGGATGCGCTGGCCGTCACTTCCCACAGGCCCCATTGGTCTGGAACGGCGAACTGCAGACTAGGGACCGAATGGCTAGGCAGCAGTTCTGCGGAAAAGGACCTAGGGGTGACAGTGGATGAGAAGCTGGATATGAGTCAGCAGTGTGCCCTTGTTGCCAAGAAGGCCAATGGCATTTTGGGATGTATAAGTAGGGGCATAGCGAGCAGATCGAGGGACGTGATCATCCCCTTCTATTCGACATTGGTGAGGCCTCATCTGGAGTACTGTGTCCAGTTTTGGGCCCCACACTACAAGAAGGATGTGGATAAATTGGAGAGAGTCCAGCGAAGGGCAACAAAAATGATTAGGGGTCTGGAACACATGACTTATGAGGAGAGGCTGAGGGAACTGGGATTGTTTAGTCTGCAGAAGAGAAGAATGAGGCGGGGATTTGATAGCTGCTTTCAACTACCTGAGAGGTGGTTCCAGAGAGGATGGTTCTAGACTATTCTCAGTGGTAGAAGAGGACAGGACAAGGAGTAATGGTCTCAAGTTGCAGTGGGGGAGGTTTAGGTTGGATATTAGGAAAAACTTTTTCACTAGGAGGGTGGTGAAACACTGGAATGCGTTACCTAGGGAGGTGGTAGAATCTCCTTCCTTAGAAGTTTTTAAGGTCAGGCTTGGCAAAGCCCTGGCTGGGATGATTTAATTGGGGATTGGTCCTGCTTTGAGCAGGGGGTTGGACTAGATGACCTCCTGAGGTCCCTTCCAACCCTGATATTCTATGATTCTATGGAACGGCGAACTGTGGCCAGTGGGCTCTGCGATCGGCTGAACCTGAGGATGCTTCAGGTAAACAAACTGGCCCGGCCCGCCAGTGTATTCCCCTGACAGGCCGCGTGCCAAAGGTTGCCGATCCCTGATTTAAACTCTATGCTATTGTGATTTGAATGTTTTTTAACTTGCAATAGGGGATTTGTGTCTGATTTCTATTTTTAGATTATATTATAATAGAAACTATTAGTTACTTTAATAAAAAGTACTTTGTTTTGGAAAATATACTGCCCCTGTCAATCACTTTATCAGAAGTTTATATCCGTATCCTTTAGTGTTTCCTTAACAACCCCAGAAACTGAGACCTCGGGAAGAACAGACAAAGGGAGTGATAGACAGGTTATTATAGGGGCTTCCCAAATCCATTTTTTGGGGGCAGCAATGACTTTGGGTTCCCAAAATAGAGGTAGAGCAATGGTTTTCAACCTTTATTTCTTTGCAGACTAAATTTCAATTGGAGGTGCGGACCCCTTAGGAAATCTTAGACATAGTCTGTGGCCCTCTAGGGCTCCGTGGACCACAGATTGAAAACCACTGAGCTGGAGAAATCCTTTAACTCCCACAGAAATCAAAAGTCTGCACATACATTACTTAGTGTGGCTAATTTATAGAATTATTATTCTTGCTAGTTTTACATTTTACACTTCAAACAAATCTCCCATAGGCAAAAACCCACTTTATACAGATTTTCTTATTTAAACAAAATGTTACCATGCAGAAAAGTCATGCTAACTATAAATTACCACTATCCTGTGACAGAAGGGAAGTTGAATTTCAGGATAGAAAGACACAGTTTCGACGTACATATTCTTGCCTATCATAAATAGTGCTGGATCAGTTTGGGATTATTCACCCATGAGTACATTTAGCTTGGATAAAGTACATCATCTAGTTTTGCTAGACTCAGAAACCAAGACTGAGATAAATTAATGCCAGTGGAAAATTTAAGGGCAGAAGAAAACAAGATAATAAGGAGTTTCTTAATTTTATTGTGGATTTTCTGTTTTTCTAGATCTTCCTCTCAATCCATTTTAAGACAAAGTAATAGGCACATGACAGTGACACATGTACAGCTGGCATATCGAGTTGCCTTAACATTGGCTTGTTAATTTGCCTTAGTTTTTGGGGATTGGAGAGTAATCACACAGAGGCGTAAAAGGAAGGAAAGTGAATAAAATCGAATGTCACTAAAAAGCCTTCTCTGGAAGGGGTTCAGATCATGAATCTGAATCAATATTTTCACTTCCAACCTGCCCTGACGCTGAGTCACTTTACCATTTGCAAAAACACCTAGTAGTAATGTCTTGTCTTAGTGCCTTATCTCAAGGAATCCCACTGAATCAATGAGACAACTCAAGGAGTAAGATATCACTCAACATTTGCAAGTGTTGCAAGACTCAGGGTATGTCTACACTGCAGTCTGGACATGAGTGATTGCAGCACATATAGACATATGCAAGCGAGCGTTGATCTAGCTCGATGAAAGCTAGCGTGAATAACAATAGCAACGTAGTTGTGGTAGGAGGGACAGTGACACAGGGTCCTGATCAGAGTTGTCGTGGGTGGGGAGGGGTGTTAACCCATGCTGCTGCCCCTGCTGCTGCAGCTACATGGCTACTGTTATTTGAGCTAGCTTTCATCTAGCTGGATCAACATTAGCTCAGCTAGTTATACACATGCTGCAATCACACCTCCCAATTTCAGTGTAGACATATCCTCAGGCTGGGGCAAAGATTGGTATGATGAGAATTAGATGGGCACAGCTGGAAGTATCAGCAAGGAGTTTGTAGCTCTGCTTACTGTTCTGTACATCGATGTGGTTATTCCCTGAATTATAGGGAACCTGATAAATAGTTCTGATATGTGTAGCACAGCTGAACCATTCTTGCCCAAGAAAGGTCAACATGAAATATGAACAAAAATATACTGAAACAAAATGAGACCATATCTGTTATTAAGTATTAAGTGCATATTTTCATCTGTATCCGAAAATGTGATTTATGTGCTTGACTTTTAAGATGGGGTCACAAAGTTTCAACATCACCATCTACAGAGGAAACAGTCATTTATCCAGTGACTTCAGCCCATTGACACTGAATGGGTCTAACAGCCCAGGCAATGGAGCAGCCATAACAGGGGCCTTCTCCTGGTAGGCCCTGCCAGACGCTCCTGCAGACTGAAGGAAAACGATTTCGACAGTGTGGGCCATGGACAACCAGACTGAGACCCACCAACTCTCATGGACAAGCAGGGAGATAAGAATGGCAGGGCATACTGGGAATTGTGATTAGGGTGGGTCACTGCAGAATTTGGGCATGCAAGGAGAATGTAGGTTGGTTTGATTCTGTTCCTGTCATTTAAGAGGAAAGCATACCTAACAGCTTGTAGGGAAGCATAAGATTAGATCACACTAAATATGTGTGCAGGCCATTTATTCCTTTAAAACCATTTTTTCTCTAATGCTTTCAACTGTTAAATAAAATTACGTTGTTTTAAGAGGGCTGTTGGTGAATCTCACTGGTCATGTGTCAGGGAACACAGGTGCATGAAATCCAGTCAGGTTAATTAGCTCTTGATACATAGAGTAGTGTATTCAGGTTCCAGTCTATAGGTAGAATCTTGTGATTTTTCCATTCTGGGACAGGTCAGGGCAAGAGGATGAATGCCTGAGGTGGAAGCACTCAGAAACCAAAAAGGAGTAGAGGTGCAGCTACTCATGACAAACGGAAGTGCCCATGGAGCCCCCAGTTCATGCTTTACGAATGTTTTATTATTTTGTGACAGATATCACAACTGCATACAATATCTCTGAGGACCCTATTGTATGAAGTTTGTGAATGGTGGGCCCTGGCTTGTCTGCAACTCCAAGGGGGCAGGGTTACCACACCTCCTCCAGGAACTAAGAATAACAAGGGAGGAGGGATTAAGGTGAATCACTCAGGCTATCAACACCTCCAGAGAGCTACCACTCCCAGGGGAGGTTTGCATATACTGGTTCAAACTGGGTTTTCCAGAAACCAACAGACAAAGAAAGGCCTTTTGGTATAAAAGGACTGAGTTTAAACTGACTCAGGACCTTCTTTCTTATCTAACAAATGGACTGGACCCTCTGTCCAAGGATAGGGGGAGAGGGGAGCAACCCTTGCAGAAGAATTGGAAGGACTTTGGCTTAGTAGGACCCTCTAAGATTGATGGGTGACTTCTGGTAGGCTTTTAGTATGTTTATAGGAACTGTTATTTTTAAAAATATTTTCTCTGTTATGCTTTTACCCTAAGAATAAATGTATTTTGCTTTGTGATGGCCGTTTGGTAACTGGTATACACTGTTGTAGCCCCTGGAGAAAAGCTAACCACAGGTGCTGGATCCTGATCAGACCTGCTGGGGAAATTACCATGAGGTGCAGAGGGACTGCAAGCCTAAACCCTTCGTCTGGAGGGAGAGAGACATGGATCTCTGTCCAAAAGAGATGATGTCTGGGAGCCTGAAATCTTAAGTAGGTTTTGAGGAAGAACTGGGGGAGGAGGGGAGTCAAAAGTACAGCTAACCATGAAACTGTGACATACAGAAATGTGGGAAACTCCTCATAAATTTCCTATGTAATATAAGTGTTATTACACTTATGGTCATTTCCTCTCAGTGAGTGAGATGGATTTCTCTCTCCAACAAAAGATGGATGCCTTGGGGACAGTAAATCTCTTTGAGAATCCCTTAGTGAAGTTCTTCCCTGATTCTTTTCTGTTGGGGGAGAAGGGATAAAGGTTTCCCCTCCATCTAAGGAGCCACAAGGCCCACCCCTTAATCTGGACTATTCCCAGGAATCACTATGGATCCTGGGAATCCATGGGAGGTCAGGAACTAATGTGCAGAAGACCTGTGATATTCCAATAGATCTCTGCCCCTGGCAATGCCCCCAGCAGTTTGTTTTCTATAGAGCTGGACTTCCTGGGGACTCCCCATGATCCTGGCTGCGCTGGTTTAAAAGGAATGCATTCAATTTCTCATGCTATTTGGCCCTGTGAAGATTATGGCTCCAAGACTTTCTTTCTAACTTTGTGATGGTGTCTTTCTAATATTCAGCTGATCAGATTAGTCTAGCCTGGGATATTTAATGACTAACATCTAATGACTTTGCAATGTAGATGTACAGTCTGTTCTGTAATGGTGCAGAAGAACAATGTTAGCATGCATGGGCAAAGAGAGGAAAGGGGATGGGGGGGATAATCATCATTGAAGTATGGAAAAACTAGAGCTGGTCAATAACCAGGAACATGATTTACCAAAAAAAAAAAATCATCTGTTTCCATTTCACAGGGATAAAAATTGATCTATTTCCTGTTCTTCAGAAGATATTTTATTGATCTTATACTCAACATATTATCCAATTGTTTATTAATATTTTCTAAAGGGTTGTCAACTTTCCATTTCTGAAAACCACACTGCCTTTCTGAAACCATATTTTTAGTAAACAAGAAACTTTGAAACATTTTCAAACAAAATTTGATGAAAAATGAAAAAAATTGATATCAACAATTTTTTAAGGAAAATTTTGAATTTTTTTTTCTGTTTTTAAGGTCATGTTTCAAAAATCTTTTCATGTGAAAAATGTTGGCTAGCTTTAGTAAAAAAAATGTCTAACTCAAATTACTTTTCCAAATCCTGTGAAAAATAGTCTTTGAAATCTGCAAAAACCCTAAGTGCAACTGCCAGTAGTTTTCCATCATAGTTTCTTTCCACCTTGGTCTAACATGCCATCACAATCTGGGGTGCAATTCAGACCAGTGTGGGGCTATGTCTCTACCTGCCCTGCAACCTTGGATGCCTCACAATATCTTGCTGAAGTAGCTTCCACCTGGGTCACTCACAATCAGCCTTCCGGCATGCCAGTAACACCCTGAGTGTCTGTGTATAGCTCCAGCATACCAGCCACACTTCATTTGTATTCTGGCTTGCACCAGCCTTGGTTACTACTTGCAGGCTGACCCCAACACATTCCCAGTCCTGAATTTCCCCTAAACATGTGTTCTGTACAGTCTAGCCCTCCCCCAAACAGTTTAGATATCAGACATCTATTGCCCCATAAGAGGTCAATGTACAACAATTTGGTACCTGGATTTACTAAACAGTTCAGTTTAAACACACCACTGGATTAGTTTTGATTAAAAAATAAAACAAGTTTAACTACAAAGAGATAGATTTTAGGTGAATACAAGTATATGGTGTTAAAGTCAGAAATGGTTGTAAGAGAAATAAAGATAAAAGGTCTACTAGTAACTAAAACTTAACAAACTAGACTTGGTTCAAGGTAAAATTCTTACCACATGTTCCCAGCAACATTGCTGAACAAATTCTCAGGTCAGGTCCTTAAGGTTCAAAGGGCTAGTTTCTTTGTTGTCTAAGGTGAAAGAGCAAGAGAGAGAGACACACAGAGAGAGAGAGAACCCCCTGGTGTACTTTTGCCCCTCACTTTTGTAGTCCAGTTGCCCTTTAAAGTGGATTCTTCTGAGGATTACCTCTCAAGGCAAAGTTTATTCAAACAATAAAGAAGGTGCAATGGAGTCTGGGAAAGGAAGATGCCCCAATGCTTTTCCTTCTCCCCTGTGTAGGCTGAAATACAGAATTGCCTTGTCTCCTCTTACTGTCTCAAGGACCTTGTTTACTACTAATTAACATACACTGAGGTAAATACACATTCCTTATAAAAGCAGTGTCAGGATGAGCTCCACCCTGACATCTGGTGGTGAGGTGTGGCAAGTTGTGGAAAAGAACTTCAGGGGCTGATCTCATTTGCATAGGCACACCCACCTTGCCTAGAATGAGGCCATAGCTGCCCAAATGGTCACTTTGGCTGCTGTGGGATCCCCAGTGTCTCTGTTATTAGGGCAGGAAGAATAAATTGTTATTACCCTGATTATGGGAACTGTGCTTGGCCTTTTGTTATAATGGAGGGACTCACCATCAACTAAGTAGCACTCGCTAGGCAAGGGTCATGGGTTCCAAAACTCTGTGAATTGAGAGAGGCTCAGGACAAGTATTAATACTTGGTGGTATGGGTCCCTTGGTGAGGGCCTTACATGCTAATTGCACTTCCTCCTCTCTCCACTGTGGAATATCAGAGCTAATTTTGATTCCCTTAGGAGTTTATTTACAGGCTGCTGAGCTCACTTTGGGCTAATGGTGCACTAGCACTGAGGCTCCCCTACTACGAGCTGAACTGACTAAGAGCTGAAATCACTGAGCGTTGTGTTAAGTAGTGGGGGAGCCTGAAGATATATTGTGGAGCAGTTTGTGGGACGGCTGGAGTGCCTTGTGGACAGGCTGGCAGAGCAATTCATAGGATGGCGGGAGCTGCTTGTGGGCTGCAGAGCGGAGCCGAGCGGAGCGAAGGCCTGTGGGGCGGTCAGCTTCAGATCATGTAAGGTGCCCCTTACCTCTCTTCCCCCCCCCCCACCATCTCCACCCAGGTTGGGAGTTAAAGCTCTGCAGATAAATTTTCGAACTCTGGGGCTGCCCTGACCAGGGACAGAGGCTTTTGGGACTTTGGGTGATTTGGGGTTGCTGGACTCAAGAACCAAAGGGAAAGGGGCATGCCCCAATTTGCTTGGGGTGGGTTTTTTGCTCATGGGTTGTGTTATGAATCCTATTGGTGGTGTTTCCCCAACATAATGCCACATTGTTTCTCTCTGTTATAAAAAGGCTTTTTGCTACACTCAGACTCTGTGCTTGCGAGAGGGGAAGTATTGCCTCTTGGAGGCGCCCAGCGGGGGTGGTATATATTTGTCCCAGGTCACTGGGTGGGTGCTTGAGCCGGTTTGCATTGTGTTATTGGAATGGAACCCCTAGATATTGAACCCGGCCCTTGTTGCTGCCAACTCTGACAGGCAGAAGGGTTATACTTATTTAAGATAGTGCTGTTTAACCAATCCTGCCTAATCAGGGCTACATGGGTTTGAATATGTGCTACCAACATCACATGGGGAAATTTATAACTTTACATATAATGTTACCACACACATTATACCATGATATTATTGACCAGAAAGTTATTAATTTTCCAATGATACCTCACGAGGCTTATTTTGTACAAAGATTATTACAGTGGTGTAATACAGGGGTGTAATACAGTGGTGAATACAGGGGTTCTTTGGTCACCCATGCAATAAAATGTGTATCTATTTCTATAAAGCCTGTGACTGGTGTCTATGTATGATGCTGACGAGCACATAAAAATACCACTATTTGTGTGAGAGCAACCTATCTGTTGACTCTGACATTTTTAACTTCTCTCACGTGTCATGAATATTAGCACTAATTTCATAGTTTTGATGTCACCCAAAAATCATATTGATAGAGCCACTCTATGCCAAGGAGCTGTGAAGCCATTTCACCCAGCCAGCTGAAGATTATTCTGTCTTGAGGAAATCCACACGTCTGTGAGCCAAGGTGGCTGGTTCTAGCCTTTGCAGTCCCTGTTCCTTGATAGAGACTATCACCAAGCAAAAAGGGGCACAGCTCAAGTGCCACTATGCTCAGGCAATCCCCTCCTGCCAGAATGTTCCTCCAGCAATCTCCTCCGTCTGAATCACAACTATCTGTTGGCAGCCAGGCACAAATCAGAACAGCACCTAAGCTGCTCTAAGTTGCACCAGTGGCTACATTTCCCTCAGACTAGAACTAGAATTGGCATGCTACAAGCATGGTAGAGCTTAGCAGGACCCCAAAAATCAAGCCCATACTCTGTTAGCAATTCTTCTTCTTGTAAACATATTTTCCATTCTAGCTCTTTGTTCTACTCTCTGTAAAATAACATGCAGTATTCCTTGGTGGCAAAGACAGAAATGTCTCCTGGAAGCGTAATTGTCTTCAGTGAGAGTATACATCCTTAAGGATAGCTCATAATGTTTTTATAATTGAAATGTTAATAGATAATTGACCATGTAATTAAACCAGTTATTTCACAATCATTTGAGTAAGATAAAAGTCGGTGGAATTATTTAATATGACTCGTTGCTCGATCAGCGAATACAAGGATATGGTTCAGGGTTAATGGGGCATTTGTATGAATGGGGGACTTGTTTTAGGAATAGAAGTCTGGGTGGCAATAATCATACCTGGCAACTACTAGTAGCTACAGTCATCTGGGGGAGGGGCTCTATAATAGGAACAAACAAGATTAAAGGGATGCTTTAGATATTATTCAGCATGTACTCTCATTCTAAGAGCTCATTCCCTTTGGGAGGGTGGCTGCCCAGCAGTGAGCTGTAGCGCTCCCTTGTGTCACATGCCTGACAAACGCAGCAGCATAGACCATTCTACCTTGCAACTATTGCAGCTGACTTTGTGTCTGTAGGTCTGTACACTTCTCCATATCTTTCCTTCGTGCTGCTTCTGTTTCCCTTTTCTTGAGAAGGGTAGGGGGGCTGAAGATCCCTGTCACCGCCATTAAACATCTCACCAATGAGTGTATCACACATAGAGCTGTGCACACAGAAGGTGCTTCTCCCTGGATGTTCATTCCTTCTGCTCAGTTTTTGGTGCTCAAAATAAGTGGCTGCAAATTGCAACCCTTCCCAGCCCCTCCCACACAAACACACGCCCACATGTGATTCCATGGAATATTTATTCCACCTTTTTACTATTCACCCTGAGCTAATAGTTGACCCCTGCTCCCTTCCTCTATAGACTCTGCTGGGAGTGGCCTGACCCCTCTATGGTATGGAGCAGAGAGTGGCTGGGAACAGCTTTTTGAACACTTTTGGTCTGCCTAGACATTGATTGAGGCTGAAGTTCTCTTTATGTGTTGGGCAGGTTGAAATGAGGGTTCTTTGGGTCAAAAGTGATCAAACAAGCAGGCCCTGGCATCCAAGGACAGAAAGGAGAAAAGGAAGTTGGCTTGATGAAATTTGAAAATAGGGATGCATGTAACAATCAGGTTCTATAATGATGGTCATGCTGCTTGCTTGCTTGTTGCTTGTTTATTACATTTTTCTCTGTGTATTTCTTTGTCTTATCTATTCAGATTGTAAATTCTTTGGGGCTGGAGCTGTCTCACTAATATTTGCGTGTCACCTTCACAGTGGGCTCCTGATTGAAACCATTGGGTACTTCTCTAATATAAATGTTTCATCACTAATATTTTTGGTGTACCATGGATATATTGAGATAGCCATGAGCACCAGTGGTGAGACTGTCTGTCTAAGCAGCAAGGTTTTGTTTCCAGTTTTACTGCTTATTTATTAGTCTGACATTTAGAAAGTAAGTGGGTTTAAATAACCTGAGATGACCTTGTTGCTTTGACACTGAATCAGAGAAAAGAGCTTCTAGCATCAAAAAGTAAAATGAAATGTCAAGAAATCTGTGGGTATGTTGTTGCAGAATAAAGCTGTCAGCTCCTGTTTAGAGAAACATTGGATTTACATTTACTTCAACAAGTGATAAACAATACTGACAAGTGAAATGTTTCTTATGTTTTATCCCTGAGAGGATTTGGAGGAAGACAAATGTTGCTTTTTTAGAGGGGTTCAAATGCAGGTCACAATGCCACTAGGACAACAGCCACATTTAGCTGACACAAGCACATTGTCCTTTCAACTACTGCTTAACATTGTAGGCCTAACCCTGTTTGCTTTACTCACACAAATAACCTATTGTCACAAAGAGCCTCATTGACAACACTTTCTTGAACACCTGACTATATAAATTAGAGAGCTAAAATCATGGGCAGTCAACGACAATTTCCATCAGTGAGGAACCTTTCCTGGTCCCCTTTGCCCTGGTAGTTGCCAGCAAGGCACCTTTTCTCTCTCAGGGATGTACTGGTTGTGATTCCTCAGAGGCTATCTGTTAATTTCATATATAACCCAAACATAAAGATAAAAATATCTGGCTTTGCAAAAGGCAGAAGACAATCATTTTTGTCAGTCTAATTTTGTTTAGCCAAAATCCAACTCGGGTAGGGTGGGAGGGTCTGGGTGGCCAAATATAAATTAAATACCTTTGAACAATAAATTAGAGTAATTCTGCTAAGCAGTTAAAATTGAATCTTGACCACAAGAACAGCTGTGGTCCCACTTAAAGCTGTGCTGGATTGATGGCACTACTCACAACTAATGTCTGATATATAGTAATTTGTATTAAAATTTTGGAGGAACAGTAATGGTCTCCATCATCTAATTTGTCTTTCCACATGATGTGGTGAACTTAGTTAAAATGAAAACTTGTCCCCTACCACATACACCATTACTCCTAATTTAACATCTTGGCTGTGGCCAAACATTCTAAATACACGTGGCAAAATATTTGGAATTTGGTTTCCTGTGGAATATACAGGATACTCTTTAGCACTTTCACTGGAATGGGAGCAGCATAGCACGTGTTATAGGGAATCACCAACAAAAATATCAAACTGAGAAGTTTCAAATTGTAATCTCTTCACTCATGGGTTTTGTGATAGGCACAGTTAGTAGAAGCTCGCATCCTCTAAAGTTCCTTTTACCATCCATTTCCCTCAGGCTGACTTAATATATTACTTTGCATATCAGTCTGTGAACTAATGTAGACCAAGACAGAGTGAATGACCAAGAACAGTTCCTTGGGTTCTATACCTGGGAGCATTACACCCTGGCATTAATCCATGCAGTGTATGTGTTACAAGTATCCTTCATACACCACTTTAAAGGGACCATCTGTTATGCATATGTTGTTCAGACATCTCTTACAAACCAAAGAAGTGGACTAATGTCAATATGGATTTGTTAGTTTGGGTCACGTTCCTTTGTTAATACTGTAAAGAGAGAAGTAGATTTTGAGCCCCTGAAGTGACTTTCAGTGAATAATGAATGTGTCATGCATTTACAGCATAGTCACTATTCATAGGGAAAAAATTGAACCATAAAAAAGTAACTGGCCAAATTCAGCTCTGGCATAATTGTGCGTAGCTTTTGTTGAAGTCAATGGAATCACAGTGCACTTACACTAGGGGTGAATTTGGCCAGTTATGTTTCTTGTCCTGTTAACATTTCTTTACACTTAATAAGGCATGAAATCATTATTAGTGGTATATGTCCTAACATTTAATCCAATGGTGTCATATTTTAATTAGGCACAAAGAGCATCTAAATGGCTCCAGTTCCCTCAGGATGTGATTATCTAGTGATAATCACAACCCTTGAAGCTACCTTATCACTTTTATTAAACTGAAACTCTTCATGGTTGGAATAACATGTATTTTCTGAGTTGCATAAAAATTAATTTGCTGGTTTAAAAAGTCAACAACAAATTTAGTTGAGTTGCATGTGAGTGCACATAAATAATAATTTATACAGCACCTTTTTCCAAAGTCTGTAACTATTATAAGCTATTATTTCACATACTGACAAAATGGGATCAGAGGCACTGGGTAACGAGGGGTTTATGGGGCTAAGCCCCTTACATGTGGTGCCAGAAGGCAGTCACATTATAGACACTGTTCAGAGTAACAGCCGTGTTAGTCTGTATTCGCAAAAAGAAAAGGAGTACTTGTGGCACCTTAGAGACTAACCAATTTATTAGAGCATAAGCTTTCGTGAGCTACAGCTCACTTCATCGGATGCATCACGAAAACTTATGCTCAAATAAATTGGTTATTCTCTAAGGTGCCACAAGTCCTCCTTTTCTTTTTATAGACCCTGTGTAACACAGCTGGTAAACTGTAGGATGCAGTGCTAGCTGCAGTCACTGGGGACTTCCGGTGGGACTCCAGCCCTCTGAGTAGTTCCAGCACTAGCATGTGGGCAACCGGGACAGATAATAAAAGGGGAATTTCAGTTTTTGGAGGGGCTAATTTAGAATTAGGCGCCCTAGAGAGATAGCATGAAGCTCTTCAACACATGGAATGCAGCCATCTCTGGCGTGGAGTCTGGTACTTAGTTATATGGTGGCAACAACAGCAAAAGTTAACAATTTAAGAAAAGAAATATAGTAGAACATGTGTAACTGAAATTACAGGGGGAATTTAAGTAGATGGAAAGTAATGAACCAAGTTAGAATATGACCAGGGACATCAGCATTGATAAATAATGCCCCTCTTAAGGAAAAAAGTATCATAAGATTTTTAAAGGCCACAGTTTGCTGGTTTTATGTCTCCTCCAGAAGATAGCTCGGAGCACAGTACCTCTTAACACCATGCTGGGGTATCTGCTCAACTCAGAGCACCAGCTCGTGGGGTGTGCCCTTTACTTCCTTGTTCATTTCAGTGCATTAATTCTAGGCAGTGTTCTAATATGAGAGCCAGGAGGGAAGGTGATGTTTGTTGCAGGTCTTTATAAAGTACTAAAATGTAAATTTAAAATACTCATTACACTTGAGTAGCTCCATGCTACTTAAATATTGGCTCCAGGTTTATTTCATTATCCTCTTACCAGTAATTAAGCTACCTAGGGACAATCAGCAAATAATAAAATGCTGTGATGGAGGAAATTAGTTTAGAGTATGAAGCATTCAATAAAATTATTGTGCAAAATAGAAGAAAGTAACAGTGTATAAAAGATAGTTAACTCTCTCAAGATAAATACTTCCTGAGGGCTGTAATATTTCTGCTACTTACAAAAAATAAACATACTGATTTTGAGAACTTTCTATTCACTTCATTTTGACACAGTTCATTAAGTATTTGCTAACCTTTAATCCTTAATAACACATCACCTGGGGACTCTTTATTTTCCTAGGGTTTTGCTGGTTGTCCCCAGACTTAAGGGGAGGCTTCTGGCAGTTGTGAGGCAAACTGAGAGCAGTGTTTGAGGGTGGAGCAAGCCCAACCCTGCACCACTCCATCGGCCAACATCTTTTAAGTCACCTGTCTTTTCTCTTGCAAGTCCTCCACGTCTCATACCTTAGCTGAGCACAAGTGGTTGGGGAAGGTTGGTCACATTAGAAGTTGAAGACAGGCACAGGAAAGCAGGGGAGATGGGTAGGGAATTTAAGGACATTAGCCTTCTGAGAGAAAAGGTGGGTGCATGTTTCTAAGATTAATCGGTGGAGCTGGAGCTCCCAGGGAGGTTAGGATGGTGGGAGGAGTCTAATTTAGTGGTGGGGAATGTTACCAAATTTTCTGCCTAGAACAGGACTCTTCTGTTCCCACTGTCATCTTTTTATCCTCCTGGTTCCTGCTCAGGGTACTCAATCTTGATCTATCAGGCTCCCGCTCTCTTCTTCCCTACCCTTCCTTATCTCTTAGCTAGAATAAAGAGCTATGTGGCTTTCTCTACTGAACATGGGAACACTTTCCTGATTATGTGTTTTAGGCAGAGCAGGGAGTGCTCATGACTGGACTGAGTGACTGACTGGAAGAGAAGGCCAATAGTTTGTAAGGGTGTTCCGTAAGCATATCTGGATAAGGAAAGGGGAGGAGCATATGTGGGGGGAAGGATTTTATTTCATTCAGCAGTAATACCTGCAGGTTGCAATATTAAATTAACTCAGTTCACCTCTCCCAACTAGGGGTCAAGAAGCACAGAGAGAATATAGTTCCTAGTTCTTGATTCTCTCCCCTTCCTCACCCTCCCCACTTATACTGGTATAAATTCCATAGAAGTCAGTCAAAGTGGTTTAAGAGAGAGGAGAATTATGGTACCAAAATCCCTCACTTTTTAGTTCTGGATTTCACAATGCAGCCACACTTGTCATGCCATGCTAGCAAACAGGAGCAGCAAACAGGTGAATTTTGCAAGGGAATTGTCCAGGTGAAAGAGGAGTGACTACATGACCCTGTGGGTGTGCATTCAGGGCAAACAACTCCTGGCCCTCAGACACTGAGCACAGGCTCTTGAGACCAGAGTGGTTGAACTGAAAGAGGGACCAGTTGGAAAGAAAGAACTGCAAGGTCTCAATGCAATGGTGTTCGAAGGAGAGATTTAGGATTATTAGGAATTGGGGAACCTTTTGGGAAGGAGGAGCCTATACAGCAAGGATGAGCTCCACCTAAACCAAAATGGAACCAGACTGCTGGCATGAAAAATTAAGAAGGTTGTAGAGGAGTTTTTAAATGAAAGGCTGTGGGAAAGCTGACAAGTGAGGAGGAACGCACAGTTTGGACAGAGACATCCCTTGGGGGGTTATTAAATATGATACTTTATATCCTATTAAAGATGAGAAAACACGTTAATGAAGTACAGTCAGGAACTGACGAGAAATGGTGAGTAAAACAAAAAAGAGTCCCATTTAATTACATAACATGAAGACAAACATTGACAAATTTTTAAGTGCTTGTATACAAATTCTAGAAGCCTAAATACCAATATGGATAAACTTAAGTGCCTGGTATTAAATGAGGATATTGATGTAATAGGAATCACAGAAATTTGGTGGAATGATGATAATCAATGGGACATGGTAATACTAGGGTACAAAATATATAGGTCCTGCTGGTGGGGAAGTGGCACTATATGTGAAAGAAAGCATAGGCTGAAATATAGTAAATAAAAATATCAAATGAATCAAACTGTATGATTGCATGTCTAGGGATACAAATTCCATGTTTGAATAATAAGGGTACGTTCTTATGGAAGAGCCCCAGACTGTGCAATGACCCATGCACTCTTTAAGCTATCTAATGCTTGTCATTGTGTTATCTACCTCAAGGGCAACTGAGGACCATGTGCATCCTGCTACATTTTATATAAGACCCTGTGTCTAAACGTTTGATAACCTGAGTCCAATATTGTTAGCTTGTTTTCTCTAACTCATTAGGTACATGGAATAGTGTGGGGCCTTAGATTTCCTGTTGGCGATTAGAGTTTTGTATACATCATAGAAACTTTTAGTACCACTGAAACAACAGAAACTTTCCTCTGAGCAGACTCTCAAACTTTTAGTATCAACTTAAAAAAAATACAACTATCCAAAGAGCTGAGTTTGGTCACATTCACACTGTTATGTGTAACTTGAAGACACCTGGATTTACTCTTCTGTGATTTTTTTGATTGATTAGTTTCTCCATTTCTGTGACAGGGTTTCAGTGGCTGGAGAAGCAAATGCTGCAGCCAAATTGCTAACAATGTAATTATGATTTTATTATTGTGTTGGTGCTGTATTTCCTTAACTTTGTTTTTGTTAGCACATTACTCAAGTGAGACAGTGTGAAAACAAATGCCTCTGTGGTGGGGTATGAAGATCCACCTGGATTTAGTAGCTGTCTGATTTAATATACTACATGCTTTAAAACAGAGAAGACCAAAAAGGAAGCCACAACATTCCCTGTCTTTATGTCTGTATTATACTCTCCTCAGGATATTTGGTGTTGCCAACTTCCTTCAATTTTATTGTGTGTTTTGTGACATTGGGTGTATTTCTTACAGCCCCAGCTCCTGGAGCCATGTGATTGTGAGAGCCTTCAATATAATTTATATTTTAAAACTAACTTTTCAGCCCTTTTGGTTGCAGAGAAAAACTTGAAAACATGAAGAGCCAGATGGCTAATAAAAGAAACTAAAACTTACTATTTTTGACAATCTTACGATGTTTTTACTCCAATCTTGCAATTTTCTGGGGGCCTGACTTGCGAGTTTTGGATGCTTGGGGTTGGCAATGCTGAATACTTAACCTCTGTTTGTGTCAATAGATTCACAACCATATGAAGAGGAGATTATATGCTTTTAAGAATAAGGTATAGTCCTCTTTTGGCAAGGGTATATCTCCTGTTAACACTAAGGTACTCATCTATCAATGTGCTCCTCATGGACAGTCCCATGAGCCTGTATAGAGCTCCTGTAAAAATCAGTAAGTCTCTGTGTGGATGCATGGGTGGGCCTGAATGGAGCTCATTGCATGATTAGGGCTTAAGAGCAGTGGTAAACTGTCTCAGAATTGAGCATTAGACATGTGAAATGGTTTCATCCATTGTTTCAGGGTCACATTTATGTATAGAACAGTGTTGATGTTTTTAAGCCAAAATGGCCCACTGAAGCTGCTGGATTTTGGTAATAAAAAATTTAGGAAGAAAATATCAAACTTGATTTATTCTTATAAAAATAAGAGGGGAAAAGTAGACTTTTTTCAGTAGTGTGACAAGATTATTCTTATTTGTGTGCTCTGTATTTTGGAACTTTAAAAAAAGTGACATCTATGATAGTGTCTGAATTGTTGAATACATATTAGTAATTGTGTGATTTTTTTTTGTCAGTGGATTGTATTTGAAATATCTTGAAAATTACTAAAAAGTGAAGTATACTTTTAGACATAACATCAGAAAACTGCCAACATTCTGCATGTGGAATATAATTGTATCTGGCATAATTCAAGCTGAAACATTCAGATGTTTCAGATAATGATACAATAGTACACATTTCCTTAAAAATAAAAAATAGATTAACAAGCATGTTCCAGAAATAATAAGATTAAATCCTCCTAAGAAATGAAGTGCTTTATGAAAACTCAATAGGTGGGAGCAGTTCTTTGATTTAAATACAAAAACAAGACTTACCTTCCTGGCCCCAAAAATATAGAGAAATAATAGCTGAAATATGCTATTTTGCTAATCTCTTGATGCAATCTTTCCTAGGATAAATTTAATATTGCTATGTCAAATTAATACATCATAAATTATAATTCCATCAAAGTCTGTTAGGAGGCTTACTGAAAGGCTGCTATTCATAGCATGCAAAATGACTTCTTCAGGAGGAATATAATTTCTTCATAAAGGGCTTTTTATTTTTTTTCTTTCAGTGCACCATGTTTGCAGTTCTGTTATATTGTTTTCTTTTTAAAAAGTAATGTAAACAGAAATATGGAATGCCCAAGGATAATTGAGATGTATTATTGTACTATATTTAGCTTAGATTTTTTTTTAGAAAAAGATTAATAATGAATAGGCTGCAAATAATTATATTGCTCACGGGCCTCTGGTATGCAGTGCTTTTTTCCATACCTATTGGCATTTGCAGTAAAATATATTGGTGAAGTTAGTCAATTAACACTTTATTGTGAGTCAATAGCAAGTTTTATTGTACTTGTGGAGCTCTTTGGAACTTAGAAAATTCACTATTTTTTGAAACGCACACAAGCTCTTTGTTGTTGTTGTTGCTTAGGAAGCTTCATATTTATAAAAATAAAGCATATGGTTGGCTATCATATTAGTCCTGTCTGCTGCCAGTCTGTGCTTGTGTCTTGACAGCAATTTTAATGGATTGACCATTCAGAAGAATTGAATATCTTCATGTTCCTAGCATCTGTAGCTACGCAAGCACATTCCATGGTGTATCTGATACATACAAGTAAATATGTACCAGGGCACTTGGGCTGATTCTTCACTCAGTTACACTGTGTAAATCAGAAATAACTCCAGAGAAGTCAGGGGAGTTTCACTGATGTACAAACGATGTCAGTGAGAACTGAATCCAGTCCATGCTGCTGGCTTTATACTCCAGGATACCCATTGATTGCATATGGAGCGTTTCAACCACTTAGAACAAATATCTCGTTGTTGACCCTTCCAAGGAACCACCAGATTTTGATTTATGTCAGAAAGACTGGTGCAGATTGAATCACATCAGGACATCTCATGGGAGATGTGGACAAACCCTCTTTAAATGGAAGATGAGGCAAATACCTATATGCGACTGTGGTCACCAGGCACAAACGGTGGAGCACATCATATCTGAGTGCCCCCTTCGTTCTTTTGCCAGGGACCTGAAGGACATTCACCAGCTCACTGCTGCAGCAAAGTGCTGGCTATCAAATCTAGCTATAAGTTTGTAGTCATTGCTACCTATCCATGCCATATGAAAGAAGAAGTAGTAGGCCCATTCTTGAATCTCTCTTCATATGCAAGCCATTCCATACCCTTAATCATTTTTGTTGCCCATCTCTGTACCTTTTCCAATTCTAATATATCTCTTTTTGTGATGGGATGACCAGAACTGCATGTAGTATTCAAGGTGGGAATGTACTATAGATTTATATAGTGGCATTATACTAGTTTCTGTCTTATTATTGATCCCTTTCCTAAGGGTTCCTAACTTTCTAGTAGCTTTTTTGACTGCTGCTGCACATTGAGCAGATGTTTTCAGAGAACTATCCACAGTGATTCCAAGATTTTATTTCTTGAGTGGTAACAACTAATTTAGATCCCATCATTTTGAATGTATAATTGTGATTGTCTTCCAATGTACATAATTTTGCATTTCCCAACATTGAATTTCATCTGCCATTTTGTTGCCCAGTCACCCAGTTATGTGAGATCTCTTTATAACTTTTCACAGTCTGCTTTGGACTTAATTGTCTTGAGTAATTTTGTATCATCTGCAGACTTTGCCACTTTACTGTTTGCCCCTTTTCCCAGATCCTTTATGAATATGTTGAACAGCACTGGTCCTAGTACAGACCCCTGGGGAACACCACTATTTACCCCTCTCTGTTCAGAAAATTGATCACTTATTCCTCTCCTTTGTTTCCTGTCTTTTAACCAGATATTGATCCATGAGAGGAGCATCAATCTTATCCCATGACTGCTTACTTTTCTTAAGTAGGGACTTTGGTGAGGGACTTTGTCAGTGGCTTTCTGATAGTCCAAGTACACTAAATCCAGCAACATTTTAAAAGCATTATGGAGGTCTTAGTCTTAGTTCCATAGTTAAGAATTTTTGCATTTAAAGCAGAGATTTCACTGTTTTAAGATATTTATGCACTCCTTTTAATCTCAGATCATGAAGGGGTCTGCTCAGTCTTTGAATTAAGCCTCAAGGCTTCTGTAACTAAACTCTGCTGCGTATGGACTGTAGAAAACAGAGAATAATCATAGTTCAGTACACTCCTTCCAGTTTACAACACACCTGAGCCTTCTCTTATAGCAGGGGGCTGGGTGCAGGGTCTGATGCAGAGCTTGTAGGCCAACTCTATACCAGTCAGTGTGCTATTTCTGCCGATTTTAAGGTCCCTTCGTCCTGCCAGTGCAGCACAAAGCACGCTTGGTGCAGCAGGGAACCAGGCCTTGTGCACAACCTTCATTTATCAGTATCCGTATTTACCACAGCTGAAATTGCAACGTTCTTCTATGGCTCTGTCAGGTCTGTTCAGGCATAGCTGTGAGAGTCTGAGGAGCAGGATGTCTCTTACTTTATTTTTAGAATGGATAGTAGAGGAAGGAAATTTCCGACAGATGAAAGAGCTCCATTCTAAAGAAATCAGCCCATTTATCAATATTCTCTCTCTCCCTTGAATGTTGCCAGGATTATATATAACTTTTTGCTGAACTACAGTAAATCTCATCTCCATGAGAAAAAAGCAGCTGTGTTCCTGACTTTGAAGCAAAATAGAGCTTCATGCAAGTGAGTTCCACAAGAACTCACACCTTTATGATCCATAGTCGTCTGATATTGAGTGGCAAGCTTAAGAGCGGAAATGAAATAGAAAGAAATGGAAAAAAAGTGCTGAAATAATATTCAGAAAACAAATGTCTTTGGAGGAAACAGCCCGTATTTATTTCTGGTTCTTATTTCTGTAAATTCTCTTCCTTGCCGGTGACCATCTTGCTGGTGTTAATATCTAGGGCTTTTGTCACACTAAATAGTATATGTCTCTTATGCATGTAGAAGCTTTTTGCAAATTGACAGGCGTTTTTTTGTTAACATATATGAAAAGTCATTCAAGGCTCTGAAACTTCTTTCGGCTGATTTTTTGTGGGGGCCTTCAACAGAGAGGAACATGAAGTGGAGGCTTCATTATATTACTTCATGCCTGTGAGATCCTCTCCTTCAGCACTTTCGCAGCTGACTAAAGGGTGTCAGTGAGATGTTATCCATGTATTGTCATGGAGAAGTAGAGGTACGCGGGATGCTTTTCAGTGGAGGGTACCACGGCTAAATCCCCAAATCTAAGCTCTTTGGTAGAAGTGCAGAACAAAGCTGATTCCTTGACTCAGACATTCATCTCTGCAAGGAACTGAGCCCTGCAATGCCTGCTCAGCTTCTGCAGTCAGAGGGAATTATTGCATTTTAAAAAGTCATATAAAAGCAAGGGTTAAGCCTAGAATATGTTATTGCAAGAACTGCCCCTCTGTGGCATAGAATCAGAACTGGTTAATTATTATTTAATTAATACATATCATTAGAGTGGGTCAGAATTTATCCAATGGAACATTTTTCCATCAGAGGATGACGATTTGTCAAAATTTAAGTGTTTCACAGCAATAGTTTGATTTCGACAAAGTTGCAACAGAACCTGCCTGGTTTCCTGCCACCTCACCCTCCTAGTCCCTCAGTAGCCTGTCTGGTGGGGTGAAGGGGAGCTGACAGCTTGGAAGCCCCAGACACAGGTGTTGACTTTTTTTTTTGGTGGTGGATGCTTTTGAAGAGGTGTGTGTGTGTTGGGGAGGTGTGTAGGGGGTAGGGGGGTAGGCTCTGCCAGTTTGGGGGGAGGCTATTTTTAGCATATTTATACACCTCTTTCATATTCTAGTTATTGAACTTGTGTCTGTCTATCAGTGGTATCTTAAGCATTAGTAAAATAGTAATGAACTACACAATTACATTATCATAAATTACAGTATATTAAAATCATTGCACTCACCTACAAGTTGTCTTCACTAACGTCCCAGTTTAAAGATATTGAATCTCATTGTAGCTTTTTGGATGAAACTGTCCAGCAACACTGTGGCTCGTAGATGCTCAGTACCAAGTTTACAATGGCACCAAGGGGCTGGGCCCACATGCAGAAGGCCCTGCCCCCCCGCTCCTCCCACACATTGCCCCAAGGCCTCTGCCCACAGCTCACTCCTCTCCACCCCCTCTCTCCCGTGTGAGCAGCTGGCGGGGCCTCAGGGGGGAAATAGGTCGAGTGGGGACAGGGCCTCTGGGTGGAGAAGCAGGCAGGGCCTATGGTCCCAGCTGCCAAGCTCCTAAGTAAGTCAACTGGCAGTCTGCCATACAGTAGGCACCCTGAGCTCCTGGCTCCTCCGCAGTTTGCCAGGCAGGATAGGGTGGGGGAGCTGCGAGTCTGAAAGCCCTCCTTGCATTGCTTTCAAAGTATTCAAAATCATAACTAAATCAAATGTAGAAATATTGAAATCCTTCATTAATGGGAATTGCCTGTCTCGCATAGCTCTCTGTCCTGAGCCCTACACACTGCTGTTAGCTACTGCGATTCTCCTTTAGCCTAAGTGATAGAGGCCTCTCCTTTTTGGAGCAGGCAGACCTAGGTTCTGTTCCTACTGTGTTAGGGTATTTTTTCTCCTCTTGTGACTGAAACAGGAAGTTCAAGGTGACTTGTTAGTAGCATTTATTAAACTAATGGCAGAAAGGAGGAAGTGCACATACCCTTTCCCAATACCAAAGAGATATATTTCCTGATTTTGCATTTATTTATTACAAAACTATCTACTACTTCAATGCATTTCAGTGGAGTTAGATGGGGTGTACTTTTCTGCCCATGTAACTATGTCTGTTTATAACTGGTAGGTTCTGAACCACAGGAAATGGGGGAGATGGACCCTTGCCATGAAGATTCCTTTCAGCAATTAACTTTGGCCATGTTCTCAGCCAGTTTTAACATTGCTGTATGCCATCTAACATAGCATCATCTGCAGTTCTGTTCCTTACACACTTACACAGTCTTGTTTTGTTGTTAAATGGTTGCCATGAGAGATGGCTAATCCTCTCCCTTCCCTTAGAGAGGGGGAGATCCATGTATAGAGGGACCCCTCCATTCATGTACTTACTTAGAATAATCCAGCCCACCACATTTTCCTTTCTCTGAGTTTGCTACTGTATAACAGGGGCTGCTACGTTTTCACAGTACTGCTTATTTCCCTGTGAAGGGCAGCAGTTCAATAGAGCACAGCTGTGTATAGCCCGTGACAGGCATGGCATCTGATCCAAAGCCTGTTGAACTCCTTGGAAAGACTCCCATTGACTTCAATGGCGTTTGGATCAGGCTCCTGCATTAAAATGAGCTTCTCTTATAAACTAATCCAAAATAATAATTATTGTAACATATAGCAGGCTTTGGAGCAACCCTTCCCACACTGCTGTAGGGAATAAATGAAAGTTATTTAAAAACAAAATACAAGGCTGCAATGATTATGCCGGGTCACAGCTGGGTCAGGAAGGAAGGAACTACTGTGTAAGACTCTGCTGGAAACAGGAAAACGTGAGAAAGAACTCTCAAAGCTGAGGAGTTAGCTAAGTTCTCTATTTGTTGTGGCACAGGAAAATGCAGCAAATATCTGAAGGAGTTTATAAAACTTGGTTGGTAAAATTCCAGAAAGTATAGACAATTATGTCTTACTTCCTGTACAGTACCATAGGATGAACCTCTTGTATTTCTAGCCTGAACCTAGGGATGCAGGACAGTGAAACTATTAATTCAGCATTCATATTTACAGAGCTCTATGGTACATTGTGTTTCGAAGATAACCCACTTTGAATGCTTTTCTCCAATGTGATATCTTTAAATGATATTTTAACCTTTTTTTTTTCAAAGTGCATATTGGGGAGGATAGCCCTTAAGTTTGTTTGTTTCACAGGTAGGTGAAGGATAGATTCAATCCTTGAGTGAGGGAAGCCCTCTAATCAAGAGACCAAATCTGCTGTTAGCTCTTAAGTATTTGACATCTACTGAAGAAGGGAAAGGAACTGATTCAAATTTTACTGTTTGGGATGAGGATGCTGCTCATATTATAATACTCCTGCAATAGAGAAGATGCAAGAAAGCTCAGTTGATATTAGCAGGAATATCAAGGGAATTCAAATTAGACATGCTCATTATGGATCAAAGACTCCACTTATACTGCCATTCTCTCATGTTGGGGAAAGCTGAGGATTCCATTTCAAGGAAAACAAAGATATTTCTTCTTCATTACTTTGAATTTCAGTGACCTAACTAACTGGGATCCTTGATTTTTTAATGTGAAATCTCTAGGCAAAAAGCAAGCTTCACATCTCTGACTCTAGATCGTTTGAATTCCTATGACTATGCTGCCAGCTATGCACAATTCTTCTTTATACAAAGAATAACATTTAAGACTAAAGCACTAAGCTGAACTGAATCTTTGCATCATGATAGATAGACTCATTTATAGTATATCCCTAATGGGGTCTTGCCATCAAAAATACTTGATTTTGTTAGAATGCTTACTGCCAGGAAGTTCAAAATGTAAATATGGTTTCTTATCAACTTACAAAGGCAATGAAAAATTGGTTATGAGACAGTAAAGGTGAACTGTTTTGCTAGAATTAAGAAAAAGTCAGTAAAAGCAGGATATTGAGGGCATACAAACTAAAGCCCTGTTTCCTGATGGCAGAAGTTTAATACATATTGATACACGAGGAGGATAGCTCGGCATTTGGGGGAAAAAGAGAAAAGAAAAGGTTATTTTTAAACAAAAATCTAATCTGTGATGGTCAAATTAACACCAGTTTCCTATTAGACAAGCAGGGAATTCTATAACTGCTGCTTTTGTAATCATAATGAAAACATGGGCTTGTTTAAGCAGCATCTGTAGAGACGAAACCTATGTTTAATTTTATTACCAATTGCATGTGGTAGGCACACTGTACACCTGCACAGATAATCTGGATGACATGTACTGTACTTTACCTTCAAATCAGAGAGGACTGTTTTCAGAACTAGAACATAAGAACATAAGAATGGCCATACTGGGTCAGACCACAGGTCCATCTAGCCCAGTAACCTGTCTACCAACAGTGGCCAATGCCAGGTGCCCCAGAGGGAATGAACAGAACAGGTAATCATCAAGTGATCCATCCCATTGCCCATTCCCAGCTTCTGGCAAACAGAGGCTAGGGGCACAATCCTTGTCCATCCTGGCTAATTACTATTGATGGACCTATCCTCCATGAATTTATCTAGTTCTTTTGTGAACCCTATTAAAGTCTTGGCCTTCACAACATCCTCTGGCAAGCAGTTCCACAGATTGATTGTGTGTTGTGTGAAAAAATACTTCCTTTTTGTTTGTTTTAAACAAATAAAAATAAGTATTTAAACAAATACTTTTGTTTGTTTTAAATCTGCTGCCTATTAATTTCATTTGAAGACCCCTATTTCTTGTATTATGAGAAGATCATTTATGAATATGTTGAATAGGACAGTACAGACCCCAGGGGCGACACCACTATTTACCTCTCTCCATTCTGAAAACTGACCATTTATTCCTATCCTTTGTTTCCTATCTTTTAACTAGTTACCAATCTATGTTTTTAATTTGGGGTATATGTTAGGGGGCTTATTCCTTCACCCACTTACTTCCCTGGTCATAGAATCATAGAATCATAGAATATCAGGGTTGGAAGGGACCTCAGGAGGTCATCTAGTCCAACCCCTTGCTCAAAGCAGGACCAATCCCCAATTAAATCATCCCAGCCAGGGCTTCGTCAAGCCTGACCTTAAAAACTTCTAAGGAAGGAGATTCTACCACCTCCCTAGGTAACGCATTCCAGTGTTTCACCACCCTTCTAGTGAAGAAGTTTTTCCTAATATCCAACCTAAACCTCCCCCACTGCAACTTGAGACCATTACTCCTTGTCCTGTCCTCTTCTACCACTGAGAATAGTCTAGAACCATCCTCTCTGGAACCACCTCTCAGGTAGTTGAAAGCAGCTATCAAATCCCCCCCTCATTCTTCTCTTCTGCAGACTAAACAAACCCAGTTCCCTCAGCCTCTCCTCATAAGTCATGTGTTCCAGACCCCCAATCATTTTTGTTGCCCTTCGCTGGACTCTCTCCAATTTATCCACATCCTTCTTGTAGTGTGGGGCCCAAAACTGGACACAGTACTCCAGATGAGGCCTCACCAATGTCGAATAGAGGGGAACGATCATGTCCCTCGATCTGCTCGCTATGCCCCTACTTATACATCCCAAAATGCCATTGGCCTTCTTGGCAACAAGGGCACACTGCTGACTCATATCCAGCTTCTCATCCACTGTCACCCCTAGGTCCTTTTCCGCAGAACTGCTGCCTAGCCATTCGGTCCCTAGTCTGTAGCTGTGCATTGGGTTCTTCCGTCCTAAGTGCAGGACCTTGCACTTATCCTTATTGAACCTCATCAGATTTCTTTTGGCCCAATCCTCCAATTTGTCTAGGTCCCTCTGTATCCTATCCCTGTCCTCCAGCATATCTACCACTCCTCCCAGTTTAGTCCTTCTCGCATGAACAGAGAACAACAATACCCGAAGTCCAAAGGTGCAAACAATTCAATGTTTATTGGGGTGAACTTCTAGGAAGCATGATTCCAGTTTCCTCCTTAGTGTCCCTCTTCCCAGCTCTGACACCACAGAGCCTTACACCTGTGTCCCTGTTCCCATTCCTGCCCTTAGCCAAACATGATTACAATTTCCTTACCCCCATTCCCTGTTCCCATTTCCCCCTTTAGCAAAACAAGATTCCAATTTCCCCACCCCATTCCCTGTTCCCATTCCCTGTTCCCATCCCATCCCATCACCCACTCACTTCCTGATTGACTGCAGACTACATAGTAAAACTTGAGTTCCGCTTAGATATACCTTAATCAATCATTTTCCTGAAATTTAACTAACCAATCCTAACATATTGTAACATGATTATGTAACCAATTATATCCCATCCCCTTAATTAGTTTACATCCAGCAAAATTAATTATACAGCAGACAGGAACAATCACAGAACCAGACAGAGATTATACAAACAATAGCAAAGTGGGAACTATAATGACAAAATAATATAGAAGTGAGGATTTCACATCCCAACTATTGATAAGTGAGTTCTTGCCAGACAGGATGCTATCAAACTAAGTTTCCTTTTACATCTTCTAGGCACTTCCCTTTCTCTGGAGGTGATAGGCATTATCAGGACAGGATTGTATTCCTAACACCCCAATAGCACTTTCTTTCAATGTGACTAGTTTGGAATGTGAGGATGTGACCGGTCGCTTCCCAGCTTATGGCTGCTTCTGCTGCTCAGCCAAAGGCCTTAGCCTAAGAACAGGGCCTCAGACTGTCACAGTAAGAGAAGGCCCTTACACCAGCAGTCAGTGATTTTGATTCTTTCTTTTATACCTTTATAACTAGCCAAGTGATAAGATTACACCCAAATTCTTAAAGTATAGGCCTTTACAGACAGACCTGAATATCTATATTCTAACAGTATACATTTAAGTTGAACCTCTATTATGGTCTCTTTAAAAAGTTTCCATGCAGGTTGCAGGGATTTCACTTTTTGCACTGTACCTTTTAATTTCTATTTAACTAACTTCCTCATTTTTGTGTAGTCCTCCTTTCTGAAATTAAATGCTACAGTGTTGGGCTGTTGTAGTGTTTCCCTGCCACAGGAATGTTAAATTTAACTTTTAAACTGGAATTGACAATACCTATTAACTACTGAAACCATTATATATTGATAACTGTTGCTAAAGTATACTGAAAAATGGCAATATTTGTTACAAATAATCCTAGGTACCGACTCTATGGGTGCTCCGGGGCTGGAGCACCCAAAGGGAAAAATTAGCGGGTGCTCCGCACCCACCAGCAGCCAAGCTCTCACCTCCTCGCCTCCTTCTCCCCCAACTCTCCCAACTCCCAGGGCCATGTCCCCACTTCTCTCCCTCCCTCCTAGTGCTTCTCACTCCCCACCCCCCGCTGCCTAACAGCTGTTTGGTGGCACTTAGGACTTTCCGGGAGCAAGGGGGAGGAACGGGGATGCGGCATGCTCAGGGGAGGAGGCGGAGAAGAGTTAGGGCAGGGACGGGGACTTGGGGGAAGGGGGCAGGGCTGGAGTAGGAAAAGGCAGGGTGGGGTGGGGACTTTGGGGAATGGGTGGAATAGGGGTGGGGCGAGGGTGGTGCAGGGGCGGGAGTGCAGATGGGTGGGGGGTCGAGCACCCACCGGGCAGAGGGGAAGTCGGCACCTATGCAAACAATACAGGTACAGTAGAAAAGTATTAGTCAAGCAACTTCACAGGACTTCTGATTTTGGAGGCTGTGTTTAGAGCTGTTATTAGAAATTTCACCAAAATACACTGTTTTGTTGAAGCAGAAACATTTTGTGGAAACATATTGGTTTTGATGAAGTTTTCATTGCAGTGTGGGGCAGAGAAAGAGAGAGAAATTCTCTGGAACATGCAGTTATAGCCATTGGGTGCTGGCCTGGGATGTGAAAGACCCAGGGTCAAGTCCCTGCTCTACCTGATTTAGAGTGATCTGTAGTGAAATTTCTACTCTGAATCGGACAGAACAGGGACTTGAACCTAGGTCTCCCATATCCCCAGGTAGGGCCACCAACAACCCCCTACCTGAGTGGAAAGCTGAGGCAACAGACACTTTATCACCTTTGAGTTTCCATGAAAGTGTGCACAATGTTTTGCTTTCATTTCTGTGTGGACCAAAAACAATGTCAAAACCTTGATAGTTACCGCCAAAGGAAATTGTCTGTCGGTCAGCTCGAGCTGTCATGATTTATTAGTATGGTTTGGGGATTCATAGAAGTTCAGTGCTGTTGGCATGTTAACATTTAATCCAAGACCTCCTGTGCATGTGGAAATTGCCCCACACACTGACGACAGCACCCTCAACAATTTTAAAGGGAACTTTCAAAATAAACCCTCTTGGTAACAAACTAATGAAGGCATAAGCTGGGAGTTGCAGCTTTTCCTCTGAAATCTGCTGCCACTTTCATGACAACATCTGATACAGTATCTCTTTTCAAATACAGGACTGAACTGCACCTTTGCGGAACTAGCCCAAATCCGGGGGTGGTATATCTGTGTAATGGACAAATTTGAACAGATTCAGGTGCAAGTCAGCTCATTCCATCTCAAAAACTGAGGCACCAAACACAAACGCAGTATCAGTTGGCTTGGGACAAAACGTATTCATTCCATAAATGCCGTATACCTCGGTGTTACTCCTGACAGCAGCCTCTCCTCTAGAGCCCACCCTGAGAAAACTAAAGCCCAGGTTAGCATACTAAACAACATTCTCAGCAAGCTGGTTACATCAAAGTGGGGGACATACTCATCAACTCTGCACTCAATAGCACTGTCACTTTGCTACTTCTCTGTTGAATACTCCTGTGCAGCATGATCCCCTCACTTAAAGAAGCTAGACCCTATACTCAACTCACCTGCTGCTATATTGCAGGGTGTCTTAAGCCACCCACCTCAACAGTCTCTATATCTTCACACGTATTGATCCTTCTGATAGACACTGGGAAGTTGCTAGTAGAGTTAAGTGCACCAGGCAATGTACAGATCCAAGACGTCTGTTATATAACATGGATACTGAGTTGACTGAAGTCATGAAGACGTTTTCTTACCACCAATAAACCCTTAACACTGTCACCCAAATAGACATGGGTTCAGTTATGGCTACAAGAGTAGAGAATGGCCCGGTGCACTCTGGCTTCCACCAGCTGAGCTCCTACCACCCACTACAAATCATCCTTGGGACTATGTGGCATTGCCTTAATCAACGCCGCACTGGAGTTGGCCAGTCTGGAGACATGCTCAAGTAGGGCTACGTCATTGGTCCCAGTACCTGTGACTGCATCAGAGAACCTGAAAATTGATGCACCTCCTTCAATGCCAGCTGCCTAAGCGCGAATGCTCTTCCAGAGACCTGGTTGAGTGCAGTGATCAGGCAATTGCATGCACTTGGATGTGGCAGGAAGCAGTATGAGGACACGGTAAGCAGAAGATCAGATTCAGAACAAACTGGGAGCAGATGACAGGCTGGGCTGGGAGGGGAATATGCAATATCTTATTTGCTAGGGGGTTTGTTCTGTTTTGCTCACCCACAGTATTGTTTTTATTTCTCATATTTCTCTGGGGGGCAAAACCTGAGAGGTGCTGAGCCCACAACTCCAACTGAAGCTAAATGGAGTAGTAGGTGGCTTAATACCATAAGATTTGACCCATTAATTATAAGATCTTTTGAACATTGATCTAGAATTATTTTTTCTCTAAAGTGGCGTGCACATTTAATGTGCTGAATAAACACATCTACTCATAAACACGCTAAAAAGCAACCCCCTCTCCCTCATTTAATTTTCCCTCCCATCTTATAAGCATAGCTGTCATCGGCTACACCTGCAGATCTAGGGACATCTGCAGAAATATTCTATGTGTGATCCCTGGATGATGTTTCCCTAGTATGTCCCTACACACTTCAGGCTTCTGTCTTCTATTATGAATTTATTAGTATTTCCATAGGCTGTGGTTTAATGAGTTGTTTCTCTTTTGACTATTTATTTTTAGGCTAGGCTATGTAGTGTATAGGAAATAAATCCTCTGATATTCTTTTTTTTTTCCAGGTATGTAACATTACTCTGTGTTCTGCATCTCTGTGTAGATGTAATTCCAAATCCTGTACAGAGCTCGGCCCCCAAACATACACACACACTGTTGACTTGTTGTTGAGTCTCATGACATTTTACCCTGTTGTCTGTATTATTGTTTGTTCTCCCAAAAATGTTGTAACCATAATTGTGCTGTAAGTTATTATGCATCTCCCCATGTCAGTCTGAAGCTCAGTTCAACTTCTTGTTGACTTCTTTAGCTCTGAAGGGATGCAGACATGAAGGCACTGGGCTCATTTTTAAACACCAAAAGTAATGTATCTTGTTCCTTATGAGAGTACAATCAAGTTGTCAAATTCCCCTATGTTTCAGCAGCTTTGTAGATGCAAACTCTTGGTGGCAATTGTATTTTCTCCCAGTCTAATGGTCATATTTTTTGCATCATTCACTGCAAGCCTAGAGGTTTTAGCCTTGAAATGAAGTATGAGCCTGCTTACTGTTTCAACATTATGCTCTTTGGGTAGCTTATTGGTCAGAATCTGAAGCTCTGCAAACAGCTCACTACTGCTTTACTAATAAAGCTTCAATATTCTCTGCTACAAAAAGTACCTGAAACTGTACCAACACAAACACCCATACCTATTTAAGGTTTCGGTTTCAGTGTAGATGGAAAGGATGTGTTGGCACAGTCATAAGATTAGTAGATTTTAACCTCCTGTGTTACTTTTCTGGAGATGCTTGCACACATATGTTCCTAGGAATTTTGGCCTTAAGTATTAAGGGCTGATCATGCTAAACCTTGGGTGCCTAAAGTTAAATACCTAAAAGACCTGATTCTCATTTACACACTGATGGTGCTCCGGCAGTGAAAAGGGACCATAAAGTGGGCACAAATTACATTTATTCTTACTTTACAGAGCTTTTCCAGAGTAAACTACTTTTAAAGGGGCCATAGTGTAAATGTGAGTCATGGCCCTTAATCTAGATTAATTACAATGGGAATTGTGGCTGCTAAGCACTTGGGATCATCACTTCACTTATTTAGCTGCCCACATATGGATTTAGAAGCTGAATTTTAGGAATCCAAGTTGGGATTTTTTATCTTAATTGTATTTAGATTTTCAATAATTTACAGTATGCTAGCAGTCATTGGAGTTATTCCAGTTTTACATGGGTTTAACTGAGCAGAGAATTTTGCCCTATTCCTTCATAACTAACTCAAATCACATTTACTCTTCTAATAATGCTAACCAACAAAAATTCTAATTGTCTAGACAGATTTGGAGTCCATTCCAAATTCTTCACAGAAACTTATATACCTGTGATGGGGTGGACTAGGCCCAAAGTCCTCCTCTTGGAGGCCCCAGGGCTCTGCCACACCCATCCCAGGAAAGGAACAGCGGTGAGGTCCTCCAAGCAGACTAGATTGGCTGCAGGAGAAGCAGACAATCAGGGCCAAGGAGGGCCATATAAAAGGAGCTGCAGAATAGAGCAACAGTTAGTTGCTGCTGGAGCTGAAGAAGAAAGGACTGCAGGCCTGGCTGCCTGGAAGAGTAGCATTGCCACGGACAGCTCAGCCTGCCCAGGGACCCAGGGAGTGAGAGGCTCCTGGCTAGCTGCTAAGACTGAGCCAAAGACAGTTTGCTAGCAGGGACCGGGGGAGCAATGAATGAGCTCCTGGTTGGTTGCAGCCCTTGAGTAAGGACTGAGCCTGGGGAGGGCCACAGGAAGATAGTGTCTCCAGGGAGGAAGCCCTGGGGATACAGCCCCATAACAGGGCTGGACTGGCTTAAAGACCATGGACACACCCAACGAGAGGGGGCTCTCTCAAGAAGTTGGTGCTGACCCGTTACAATACCACAGTAAATATTGCAAGCCAATATACAGTCTTGCCACAAATATTCCATTTACAGCTAACATGATATTATGTAACATAACAATGATTAATAAATATGTACCCTTCATAGCCAGTTCAGGCAATGCTGCTAAGCAAAATGCAAAGCTTCCAAACACTGACTTTAGCTCCTTGCATGATTTTCCCACCTGCTGTGGATTTAATTACATTGGCAATAATGGTGCTTTCTGAGGATAACTAGAATATCATTCAGTTTTAGGTGTTGGCAAAACTTCCCATTTCAAGACAACAGAACTTCACGTTGATTGTATCACAACTGCTGGAATAAGCCAGGTTCCTGTAATACATTGCACTACAAACATTTCTATTGCCTAGGAAAGGAGCAAAAAGCAAAATCTGGCCTTTTTCCTGTTTGAGTTTTAATTAGTTATATCACAGACTATATAAACAAATATCTTTATACTAATTATGCTGAGGTCTTATGGGCTGGGTGGTGGTCTTAGAGGCTTTTCAAGGCATTTAAATGAATCTAAGCTTGCCATTGACTTTAATGGATATTGGATCAGAACAATGGTGAGCAGCAAGATGTCATGATAAAACAAATAAAGCACTATGACTGTCCATGACAGCCAGGTGTGGGTCCAGTGGCAGCAAAAGCAGACCCAAAACAATTTCCAGTTTTCTAAATTAGCTGAGCTATGCTTATAAGGTGATCAGATACCACCATGGTGGGCACTGTGCATAAACCTAGAGAGATAACAACAAGAACCCAGGTTGAATCAAATGAAAAACCAGACATTTGGTCAAGTGGATTTTTAAATTAGAATCTCCTTGATTTGTCTTCATACATACATTTCCCTGTATCACAGAGGAGTTGTGATGATAATTCCACTAGCGTTTGAGGTGTTCAGACATGACAGCGGTGGGGATCCATTTACACAGTAAATAGATGGATACCTGTTTACAAAGCAACAGGAGTGTTGCTGATACTATTTAGTAATAATGGCATGACAAGCATTGTAGTCTAGTGGTTTTATGGAGGTATCAAACCTGAGTAGACTTTGATCTAGCTAAATAAAGCTATGGCGTCATGCTTCGTTGGTTATTAGTTAATTGCATCTGACCTACAAGGAAGTTTGTTACAGCTTGTTGTCTCCATGGAGTTATTATTGCCAGTGTTGGGTTTTCCTAACTGAAACCCTGATTAATGTTAAACTCCACAAACCTACTCAGACAAGTGTGTGATCATTAACAGCATTTATTGGCATCAAGACAAATTAGGTTTCAGCATTTTCTAATTTCAAGCACTTTTCACTGTGATATGAACACAAGCAATGATCAGCTGCTGTGGGAAAGGTTCTTGTGTCTTCTAAATGAATGCTTTAATTACTTGTCTAAGCAGATCTTCTTTCCCTTGTGTATTCCTACCTACGATCTGACACTGCTACTTTTCCCATATGAGATACAGTATATCATAGTGTTTTACTTTTAATAGGCTTTGTATAACTTTTTAATATATTCCCTGGAGGAAAGATCTTATCTTCGATATGAGCTGAGTTTACATTTCAGTCTGGTCTATTAAAAAAAAAAATCTCTGCTAACACTATAAGGATGGGCCTAAATCACACCAAAACATCTTGAAAAGGGTAGTTATTACTGAATTATTGTAAGAATGTTATAAGTTATGAATCTAGGATGGATATACCTATATATAAATTTACTGGTATGAATGGGAAGTTTGGAATAGAAACTCTATGGGATACCAAGGAGTGTGCTATACATGAACCACACTATTGTAATTAGGACAGAGCAACAGCATTTTCACTTATGTTTCTTTCCCCCCTACAAACTTCTAATCAACAAGGCTCATGCTTCAACAGTGGCACTGATGCAGCCATACATACATATGTTTTAGCACCGTCTAGCTAACTCCCAAGGTAATTCATGTCATCACATATTTTTTCTTGTATAAAATATGTCTGTCTTTTTAGAAGAAATAACAAGAATATGTAAAAACTCTGAGTTCCAAGCATAGTTGTAAATGATAACAAATAATAGTTCAATATTGAAGCATAAAATGATAGAAACCTCAAGATGGCTGTAGTAAAGCAGTGAAAGACTTTATATCTGTTTAAAGTTTCTTGCCACAATCATTGGTCTGTACAGGTGGTCTTCATATTACAATGAGGCATTAATGTGATACAGCTGAATTTCACTGGGGAACACAAGTGCTTGGGAAGCATCATATCTCAGATTATATATATATAGAACCAAGACTATGGCTCTATTGTTCCGGATGTACCTGTGTGAGGTATATATTGTACCATTCCAAATCTTCTTAGCTGATAACTTAAATGTAGAATGTTGGTATGAAAAATGGGTCATTAATACATGAAATAGATCACTAAACTAAGAGACGGTTAAAGGGTGACTTGATCAGATCCTTCCTGGGGAACAGAAATTTGATAATGGAAGGCTCTTCAGTCTAACAGAGAAAGGCATAACAAAAACAAGAAGTTGAAGCCAGACATATTCAGGTTAGAAATAAGGAGCCAATTTTTAGTACATAAGGTAATTCATCATTGGAACACTTTGCCAACAGTTGTGGTGGATTTTCCATCATTGGAAATTTGTAAATCAAATTAAGGTGTTTTTTTTCTTAAAGATAGGCTCCAGTTCAACTACAGCTATTAGATTTGCAGCAAGAATTAATACAAGGAAATCTTATGATCTGTGTTATGCGCAAGGTCAGACTAGATGATCTGACTGGTCCCTTCTCACTGTAAAATCAGTATGTCCATGAAGACTGTTCTTTCTCTCTTTATTTTCAAACGCAAAGGCAAGCTTATACATAGCTTGTATGGTAGTGCACATTTATTTTTATCTTCCTTTCCTTGACCTATGTCTTGTCTACTCTGTGGCATTAATGTGTTGTTCATTTCAGTCAGACTTTGGCTTTGGATAACAGCTGATTGGTGGCCCATAGACTACAGTTTGGGAGCCTTTGCAATAGACATTTTTTTTTCAGTTATTGTCTTTGATGAAAATGTAATTTTTTCTTTTTGACTAATTTTTCATGGATCTGAATAAGAACTGGACATGATCCAAAACATCTTTAATTACAGTTGTAGGCAAAGTGGCATAAACAGCTTATTTATCAAACAATTCTTTAACTGCTTCAGAATTAGATCTGCACTAGTCCAGAAAACACTAATTGTGACACCTTTAAGGTAAGTCCTGGAAAAGAAGATAAAATGGCCATTTGGGTGTGTGGCATGAGTGTTTGCTGTATAATATGTTCTTGGTCAGGAATTGTGCCTCTCTCTGAGATCACCTGCCACCTCTCCCCACCCAAATAACTTTATCTAAAGTTTTCAGACCTGCCTTATTATACATTTTAAGCACAACTGTCAAATTTTCATCATGCTGGGATGGTATTTTCTGGAGTATATTCTCCAAATAACACTGGACCCACATACTGACCATTGAAGATTATAGATACCATCCTTTGGAAAGTACTAAGTAGAGATATAAATACATAAGGCACATGGCAAAGCTGAAAGAATCACTCATAAGTAATAAAGCTTCTAAAATTCCAGATGACATCCTATAACAGTATCTAATTATCTGCACTGCAAATTGAAGGAGGAGAAAAATCTTTCTCCTCCAGAGATCCCAGAACACTTGCAGTTTTTGTGTCACTCACAACTGCCTTAGACGGATGTAGATCCACATATCTACAAAAACCACCTCTCTGCCTTACGGTAACAATTGGCATCATCCCTTCCTAAGATTTAATTAGTTCCATAATGTTGTTCCTATAATAGTTTCTGAAGATCACATACCACAAAATCCCACCCTCATGGAGACAAAGGCAACCTTAAAATTGCAGCTGGTTACCTCTTTCAGATTAAAAGGGCCAGATACCAAAGGTGAGTATGGTGGAAAAGGCCCCTATAAAGCTGTGAACCCAACCTGGAGAAGTCATTGGTCACCAAGCAGGCAGACAACTGTTGGTGAAAGGGCTAAATTCCCACTTCTCCAAGAAGCAAAGGTTTAATCTTTATGAGGCCTTGATATTTTCACAGCTAAAGTCTGATGATGTATACAGAATATTTAGCTATGGCTTCTGTTCTATTCTCCTATGATATCACTTTCCTTCAATGGGAAATGCAGATTCCTTTTTGTCATGATCCATAGTATTCGCTTTACGTGCGCCACTACATATTCGTGAGATGTCTACACACATCAAATATTTATTAGTTCCTCAAGGTTGTCCAAGAGGTGTTGCATCTTGAGACACTAATAATAGACGTTATTCCAGAAACACATTTATTCCATTACCAAGAACTGTGGCTACTGTATCTGATATGGACCTCATGATGGAAATTGGTAATCTCTGCTACTATTACATACCTGACCTAGCTCCCATTGAAGTAAATAGGAAGTTTTCCATTAGATTTCAATAGGAGCAGGTTTGGGCCTTAAATTTTATATGTAAACTGTGAAATGATATAATAAGATTAATGGGTGTCAGGTTTTCACTTTTCATAACTATCTGCCCAATAAAATATAACTGTTAGAGTCATCTTTAACTTTCGTTCTGTTTCCAAGCTTTTGAAATATACCACTGTAATATTTAGCACTGAATAGCAGTGCTTCTGACCTGCACTGTGCTTATAACAGTATCTTTTAGCAGATAATTTATGAAGTAACATTAATGGCGATGGCCTAATTCAATATGAGCATGAACGTTTTCAAATCTGTTAACAGTTTTATTTTACATCACTCTGGGCGCTGATAAGAAGCTATAGAATATGCATAATATTTTGATATTTGTAACTTGTTCCTCCATCTCCTCTAGCAATGCTTGCAGACCACCAGAAAATTGTCAGCCTGGATTTGTTTAAAGCATTAATTTAATTCACTCAGGATTTTTAATATATCTGTTAATAAAAAAAGCATTTCTCCTGAGAAGGCCTATGTCTTCCATACCTTCTCCATGCTAAATAATTAACAGCACTCACCAGGCCAGCAGTTATTAGGAGACATATCCTGGAGCTGGCCTCTTGCATTCAACGAACATGTTGACGAATTTTGACAAATGTCATTGGTCCCAGAAGTGTGCTTATTCCTGGTAGCAAATTTAATGATCTGCCTGTTGCGGAACTTATCCCCTCGTAATGCTCAACAGTTGCAGAAAGTATCTCTTATACACTGCAATTAAAACATAGTCTGTAAAATAATTAGTCCTGGGGAAAGACCGCTAGACAGTAACAAGTGATACTAAGATCACAATAATTTTGGCAATAATTATTGAGGCAGCCCTGGATGTATTCAGAGAGCCGCTCACAGACACACATTCAGTGCTGAAATTATTTTACAGGCAGACTTTTTATTTAAAAGCAGATGAAAGAAAAATTGCAAAGCAGGTGACTTTTGTATGACATGAATTATAGGGCTTGGATATTTACACAGTAAAGTTGTGAAATTAGGATTCTATTAGTTTCCTAAATATGGCAGAGTTTTAAAATAGGCTCTAGTGAGTGAAATAGTTGGTTAATATAATCCCCTTCCCCCCAAAAAAACATGTTAAGATCATGTTTCATTTCACAGATTCATTTTAGTACCTGCGTTCTTGCCCCATCCCCCCACTATTTTAACCCAACAGTAGATTAATGTTGTATGGTTTAGTCAGTTAGCATAGGTCAGATCCTGCAAACCTATACTACATAAAATTAGCCCTTACCTGTGTGAGCAGTCCCATTGGACTACTCTTAATGAGTAAAAAGTTTGCAGGATTGTTCCCTGATGGTCTGGTACCCTCCAAGTTGTTTAATTTTCTCTGAGTGAACACTAACCTATGTGATTTCTCTTATAACTTTGTGTGGGTGCCCAAGGCATTACTTCATTCCTTGCACCTCCTTTTGACAGTCAGCTTTCTTCTCTCTGAGGCCCTCAATAGCCATTGTTACATCAGTCAATCTATACAATCAAGCTAGCTGTATGCAACCAGTTTCAATGAGTCTTTGGAACACTGTGTGTAAGGTTTCAGCAAAGTTTTTGTCATCTCCATTAAGAAAAAATTTGTCCCAATTCTGGTTGAAACAGAAGTGAAGTTGTTAACCAATTCAGTGTCCTATTATGGAAGAGCTCCTTTGACCTGGACAGTTTCTTTTTATTGCTAAGACGTGGTTAATATAAAAAGGAACATGTGAAATTTGCAAATCCACCAGTAATAATAATCCTTACAAACACATTATTGCTGGATGAGCAATAGTGGCTGATTGTATCATGCTCAGAGCTGGTCATAAAACTTTCACTGATAACAAATTTCAATTAAAAATTAAATTGTCATAGTTCCCCCCTCCCCCCTTTTTTAATCAGCTGTACTCACTGTACTTTGGATATGCAGGCAGCCCATCTGTGATAATTGCACTAAATGCTAGTGTCATGATGGTCAGCCAGTGCAGTCCTCCTTGTGAGTATGTCCAATGAATCGTACCAACGCCCATATAGTTAAACACCTTTGGCTTCTATTTCACTGTTTGTTAAAATGCTATTTTACTTTTACTAAAATGGAATTTCCCCCACTTCCAAAGGTGTTTGAGCTAATGAAAGGCAAGCAGCAGATGGTTCCTATAACATCTCATTAGCCTTTTTGAAAGAATGCCTCAACAGTATGTGGGTGGAAACATACTTTTTTTTAAGACTAATTATAATATGACATAATATGTAGCATACAACATTAAACTCTTCAAGTTTTATATAGTGATTGCAATTCAGCTGCACCAACAAGGGAGGCAGCATGGCCTAGTGGATAGGACATGTGATTGGGAGTCAGGAGAACTCTGTTTTATTCCAAGTTTTGTCACTGATGTGCAGTGTGAACTTGAGCAAGTCCCCTATACCACCATTTCCCCTCCCACCCTCTTTTAAATGGAAAGCTCATTGGCACAGAGATCCTTTCTCAGTATGTTTGTGTACAGTGCCTAGAACAAAAAGGCCCCAATCTTGATTAGGGCTTTTAGGTGTTACTGTAATAAAAATAAGAAACAATCCATCATAGGCCTTTATCCTCCTAAGGTATTCACAGGCATGACTGGCTTAAACTGGAATCTGTATTAGAGTAAGGGACTGTGTATGAAGGATCCATTTATAGGATGTTGGCCACCGTTTGTAGAATACTTTGAAGCTGAAGAAAAATATATAATTACTAGGTATTAGTAGAAGTAGAGCTGAGCAAATGAATAATTTACAGTTAATAACTTACTTGAAACTTGTCTTGTGAGACCAGAGCAAAACATTGTCATATTTAGCTCTTGTTCAAAGCTGCTTATGAATAACCCTTGGTCTGATGATAATTTAAGGAATATTTGCAATGCATGCTGTGATGGTGAGTTACAGAAGACGTGGTAATGTTTCTGCTCCCTTGTTAGATAATGAATATCACTCAAATTGCAAAGCATTCACTCAAATATACTATTCGAAATTTGCTTTTGGTGAATACTTGACCTTAATGTTTGTCTTTTCTGAGTATTGAACACTTGAATATTCATGGAAAGTGAACTCAAGAGTGTCACAAATATATCAAAGCAAATTTCAAGTATATTCATGGAATTTTTTCCCCAGTACTTGTTCAGCTTTAGTTATTAGGTTGCGTCTCTACTCACAGTACCATTGTGATAGCAGCACTGACTGTTAGTACGGTGCTAACATACATGCATAGTCAAACTGCCCATATGACAGTGTCCGCCTAGTGTAGCACCATCCTGCAATTTGCCTTGTGTGCACATATGCTACCAGCATTAGTGGCTTATATCATAATGGCTGCCTGCCCCTCCATGTTAAAAAACTTGTCACTCCAGCAGATCTAACTATTTCTATGACTTTTTGGGTTAAAGTAGCCCTACTACATATGTGGGGAGGATGCCAGGTCCAACCTAACTAGTGTTAAGGAAAAGTTAGCATATGTGACTCCATTTTGGTTTGGGGCCCACCATTGTTTAAATGCCAACACATCATACACCAGGAGGAGTGATCCTTAGATACTGAATCCCTGTGAAAATCCTCCTCCTTGTCTCCAGCCTGCCTTGACTCCCAGTATCTGGTTTTTGTCAGTCTCTAACTCCCTGTCTTTTGGCCTTGATGTGAGGCCTCCCATCCTGATAATAAAAGTTACTGATGCATGGCTTTAGGACCATGCTGTGTAATTAACATACTGGTATAGCATGAGGAATGCACCAAGCAGGGATAGGTGGTAGATAAGACAAGGGTTTGTTTATTGGCTAAGGTTTCCAATGCATGAGGGCAACATGCTTTGCTAAAAAGTATATAACCTTTGTATAATCTGTATTCAGGGTCCCCTCCTGGCTAGCAGAGGGGCACCACGCTCGAGCGTAATAAACTTAGTGTCTTTTGGGAACTCTGCAGTTATGGACTTTGTTTCTGTGCCTCAGCCTAGATTCGAACTGTGCGTGTCCTATCAGGTATAATTCGCAGCATTTGTGTGCGTGTCCTACCAGGTGTAATTCATAGCATTTGTGTGCGTGTCCTATCAGGTATAATTCGCAGCATTTGTGTGTGTGTCCTACCAGGTGTAATTCGTAGCATTTGTGTGCGTGTCCTCTCAGGTGTAATTCGTAACACTAGTCATAGATTTTTAAGATTATTTTTCAATATCATTATTTGTATAGGAAACTGAGATGTTCTTTTTGCTTTGTTTTAATTTCCTTTTTCTAGAAAAAAGAAAAGGAGTACTTGTGGCACCTTAGAGACTAACCAATTTATTTGAGCATAAGCTTTCGTGAGCTACAGCTCACTTCATCAGATGCATACTGTGGAAAGTGTAGAAGATCTTTTTATACACACAAAGCATGAAAAAATGGGTATTTACCACTACAAAAGGTTTTCTCTCCCCCCACCCCACTCTCCTGCTGGTAATAGCTTATCTAAAGTGATCACTCTCCTTACAATGTGTATGATAATCAAGGTGGGCCATTTCCAGCACAAATCCAGGGTTTAACAAAAACGTTTGAGGAGGGGGGTAGGAAAAAACAAGGGGAAATAGGTTACCTTGCATAATGACTTAGCCACTCCCAGTCTCTATTCAAGCCTAAGTTAATTGTATCCAATTTGCAAATGAATTCCAATTCAACAGTCTCTTGCTGGAGTCTGGATTTGAAGTTTTTTTGTTGTAATATCGCAACTTTCATGTCTGTAATCATGTGACCAGAGAGATGGAAGTGTTCTCCGACTGGTTTATGAATGTTATAATTCTTGACATCTGATTTGTGTCCATTTATTCTTTTACGTAGAGACTGTCCAGTTTGACCAATGTACATGGCAGAGGGGCATTGCTGGCACATGATGGCATATATCACATTGGTGGATGTGCAGGACTAAAGGTGAAAAATCCATTACAATCTACATACCACACAGACTATGCTGACAGCTTGTGCCACACGCTCTCAAAGAAACTGCGGAACCACCTGATCAACATCCTCTACAGCAAACAGGGAAAGATAAAGTATGAGCTCTCAAAAATGGATACTCTCATAAAAAAACAACCTTCCACACAAACTTCCTAGTGGCTGGACTTTACTAAAACTAGACAAGCCATTTACAACATACATTTTGCTTCTCTACAAAAGAAAAAGGACACTAAACTTTCTAAACTACTATATGCCACAAGGGGCCACAGCAATGGTTCCCTCAACCCACCCAGCAATATTGTTAACCTATCCAACTATACTCTTAGCCCAGCAGAAGCAGCTGTCCTATCTTGGGGCCTCTCCTTCTGCCCCTCCACCCCCACGAACATGATACAGTTCTGTGGTGACCTAGAATCCTATTTTCGACATCTCTGACTCAAGGAATATTTCCAACACACCTCTGAACAACATACTAATCCACAGAGACCTCCCTACCAATACTACAAAAAGAAGGATTCTGGGTAGACTCCTCCTGAAGGTCGAGACAGCAGACTGGACTTCTACATAGAGTGGTTCCTCCGATGTGCACGGGCTGAAATTGTGGAAAAGCAGAATCACTTGCCCCACAATCTCAGCCGTTCAGAACACAATGCCATCCACAGCCTCAGAAACAACTCTGGTATCATAATCAAAAAGACTGACAAAGGAGGTGCTGTTGTCATCATGAATAGGTCGGAATATGAACAAGAGGCTTTTTGGCAGCTCTCCAACACCTCTTTCTACAAGCCATTACCCTCTGATCCCACTGAGAGTTACCAAAAGAAACTACAGCATTTGCTCAAGAAACTCCCTGAGAAAGCACAAGATCAAATCTGCACAGACACACCCCTGGAACCCTGAACTGGGATATTCTATCTACTACCCAAGATCCATAAACCTGGAAATCCTGGGCGCTCCATCATCTCAGGCATTGGCACCCTGACAGCAGGATTGTCTGGCTATGTAGACTCCCTCCTCAGGCCCTACGCTACCAGCACTCCCAGCTACCTTTGAGACACCACTGACTTCCTGAGGAAACTACAATCCATCGGTGATCTTCCTGATAACACAATCTTGGCCACTATGGATGTAGAAGCCCTCTACACCAACATTCCACACAAAGATGGACTACAAGCCATCAAGAACACTATCCCGGATAATGTCACGGCTAACCTGGTGGTTGAACTTTGTGACTTTGTCCTTACCCATAACTATTTTGCATTTGGGGACAATGTATACCTTCAGATCAGCGGCACTGCTATGGGTACCTGCATGGCCCCACAATAAGCCAACATTTTTATGGCTGACTTAGAACAACGCTTCCTCAGCTCTCGTCCCCTAACGCCCCTACTCTACTTGCGCTATATTGATGACATCTTCATCATCTGGACCCATGGAAAAGAAGCCCTTGAGGAATTCCACCATGATTTCAACAATTTCCATCCCACCATCAACCTCAGCCTGGTCCAGTCCACACAAGAGATCCACTTCCTGGACACTACAGTGCTAATAAACAATGGTCACATAAACACCACCCTATACCGGAAACCTACTGACCGCTATTCCTACCTACATGCCTCCAGCTTTCACCCTGACCACACCACACGATCCATTGTCTACAGCCAAGCTCTGCAATACAACCACATTTGCTCCAACCCCTCAGACAGAGACAAACACCTACAAGATCTCTATCAAGCATTCTTACAACTACAATACCCACCTGCGGAAGTGAAGAAACAGATTGATAGAGCCAGAAGAGTTCCCAGAAGTCACCTACTACAGGACAGGCCTGACAAAGAAAATAACAGAACGCCACTAGCCGTCACCTTCAGCCCCCAACTAAAACCCCTCCAATGCATTATTAAGGATCTACAACCTATCCTGAAGGATGACCCAACACTCTCACAAATCTTGGGCGACGGGCCAGTCCTTGCCTACAGACAGCCCCCCAACCTGAAGCAAATACTCACCAGCAACCACATACCACACAACAGAACCACTAACCCAGGAACCTATCCTTGCAACGAAGCCCGTTGCCAACTGTGCCCACATATCTATTCAGGGAACACCATTACAGGGCCTAATAACATCAGCCGCACTATCAGAGGCTCGTTCACCTGCACATCCACCAATGTGATATATGCCATCATGTGCCAGCAATGCCCCTCTGCTATGTACATTGGTCAAACTGGACAGTCTCTACGTAAAAGAATAAATGGACACAAATCAGATGTCAAGAATTATAACATTCATAAATCAGTTGGAAAACACTTCAATCTGTCTGGTCACGTGATTACAGACATGAAATTTGTGATATTACAACAAAAAACTTCAAAACCAGACTTCAGCGAGAGACTGTTGAATTGGAATTCATTTGCAAATTGGATACAATTAACTTAGGCTTGAATAGAGACTGGGAGTGGCTAAGTCATTATGCAAGGTAACCTATTTCCCCTTGTTTTTTCCTACCCACCCCTTAGACATTCTTGTTAAACCCTGGATTTGTGCTGGAAATGGCCCACCTTGATTATCATACACATTGTAAGGAGAGTGATCACTTTAGATAAGCTATTACCAGCAGGAGAGTGGGGTGGGGGGAGAGAAAACCTTTTGTAGTGGTAAATACTCATTTTTTCATGCTTTGTGTGTATAGAAAGATCTTCTACACTTTCCACAGTATGCATCCGATGAAGTGAGCTGTAGCTCATGAAAGCTTATGCTCAAATAAATTGGTTAGTCTCTAAGGTGCCACAAGTACTCCTTTTCTTTTTGCGAATACAGACTAACACGGCTGTTACTCTGAAACTTTTTCTAGAAAGAAAACAGAACGTCCCTAAAACATACATAATCAGGACCTTTACAAAAAGAGTTTTTCAAAAGTTTATCTCCTTACAGGAATACAACCAGCAACCTCCATACTTCTACTAACAAAATGGAGTGATAGCTAAAAATCTCCAGATAATCTATAATGGAGAGATAGTCACCATGGTAACTATATGGGGGTTGGTATGATTGATTGGACATATCCACAAGAAAGACTGCATTGGCTGACCATGACTAGCACTTAGGTCCCCCCCACCCTTTTTTTCTTTTTCTTTTTCTTTTTTTAATGGTATTTTGGATATGCAGGCAGCCCATCTGTGATTGTAGTACTATGACAATTTCCATTTTTCATTGACATTTATTTTCTGTGGAAATTTGATGACCAGCTCTGAGTATGATATAATCAGTCACTATTGCTCTTTCAACAGTAATGTGTTTGTAGAGATTTTTATTACTGATGGATTTGTAAGTTGTTTAACTTTAGTTATAGCTAAACATCAGAGACTGTTGGCCCATGAGTCAGTCTGGATAAGTGTGACACTTTTTATATATCTACCATTATTTCAGACTTTAATATTTTATTCTTTCCACAGTGCCATTCAACTGCCATCGAAATGGCAGTGTAGAGAAATTTTGTCTGCCCACTAACTCATTAAGCCTATCTAGACTCCTGGGTTCCTTACCTGTGACTGCTTAAAGCAGTTCCTTTGGACTGTAGCTGATTTAAATCAGCTTTCTGTTTCTTCCCACATGCTCTGTCCTTATTGTGAAAAACTTGTGTATCTTCTCCAAACATATATTTCCTTCTCTGTGACAACTGAAGTTTATTAGTTTCACAAATAACATGAAAAAGTTTTAGGTTTTGATTTCATACAGAATGATAGTTTCCACACTATCCAAATACACTGTAACAGAGATAAAAATTATATTCAAACAAACTTCAAACAAAAAAGGAAAGAAGCTCAAAGTGGTGAAAGCTTGTGAGAATTCTTTTTTGAGAGATACACTGGAGTGAAAAAAACACAACCCACAAACCCCATTAATTTCAGATTAGACTCAGCTATAAAAGAAATGTGAACTGTAGAGCATTCTGGGTACTGGCATGAAAATGAGTATATTGAATTTTCTGCTTTGCCTGAGATTATCCACATTCATTAGAGGCATAAGTAGGCTTCTAAATTGAAGTAGGTCAGGCCAGGTATACAGAGAGTCAACACCATGCTTTGCAGTGTTCGGATAACAAGTTTTAAAATAATTAGTTCAAAGGTTAATTTCAAACCTTTTAAAGGGTCCAGATTGATAATACTCATAAACAAAGCTTTCTAACTACAGAGCAACACCAGGCAGATTGTTGGGACCCCGTAACAATAAAATAATAGGTATAGCACAGGTGACAACTATACCAACAATTCACTGTATCAATAAATAATTCTTAGCTCTCCTACAACACTATCCAAACCTCTGACAATGCACAAATGTCGTGGGACACAAAATATCATTCATTCGTGACATCTAAAATGCCATGGGATCCATTTCTTTCATGTAAATGACATTTTCTGTAACCTCACTTTCATTGTTCTGCATTTCTGATAATTTTCAACATAAAATACCAAATTCATGTAGAACATATGTAATTTTGGCACTAAAATTAATGGTGTCCCTCATAATGAGAGGTTTCAGAGTAGCAGCTGTGTTAGTCTGTATTCGCAAAAAGAAAAGGAGTACTTGTGGCACCTTAGAGACTAACAAATAAATTTTGTTAGAGAGAGACCTGGAAGGGTTGGCACTTTCCATCTTTGGAAATCAAAGAACTTCACTAAACATGAGGCAAATATCTCCATTTTATGATTGGAAAACTGAGGTGCAGAGTGGTTCAGTGATTTGCCAAAGATTACATAATACATTTATGGCAGACCCAGAAGTAGAACCCATGTAAACCTGGCTCTTTACCTTACCCTTTAAGCAGAACATCATCACTTCTTATTGTTGAATGCTTAGCTGACTTAACCGCTTGTTCAGTAAGAAAGTTACCATACCTTAGTGTCTGTGCTCAGCCAAACTCTAGGCTCTTTGCTGAGACTACTAATGAGAATGATTTTTCTTAGTAGAGCTTGAAGGCAACGCTTTAAGATGAACTGTTGAACTGTAGTTCCTAGTAAACAGACTAGGCTACAGACTGGTTTTCAGCTGATACTGTCTCTGTCATTATTCTGCTTGGATCCCAGAACCTAAAGATAGAAGGCTTTGGATCCCATTACCACTCTCCTGACTCATCCATTCTCTAACTTTGTTTTGCAGTAAAATCCTGGCCCCTTTGAAGTCAATGAAAAAACTCCTATTAAGTTCAATGACACCAGGATTCTACCCTTTGTTTTTAAGTTCCGAGGAAATTTTTCTGGGGTACATGTTTCTGTCTTTGATTTTTCTGAAGGAGAGTACATCACAAAATGTCATGGTGTTGCAAACACACACTGTACTTATTTAGAAGTTTGCCATACACAAGCAGCATTTCAGTTGCCTGATATTTCAACTGTTTTGGACAAATAACCATGAGAGTAATATAAAATACTGATACAATGAAATGTCATTCATCATTCACTGTACATAATATTTTTCATGTTACAAAAAGCACCAGGCATAGAAATCTGTGTACTGAAGCCAACATTCCTCTTCAAAAAAATCAATGTGCTAAGAAATAACTAACCTGAAAGAAAAAAAAAATTTGTACAGGTTCAGCTATGTTACATGAAGACAATGGTGCCACAGAGATACAAAGGATCAGGCAAGGAATACTACTGTTGCTTTTTATTAATATGCTAGAGGTTTCCTTACTGAAAATGATACTAAAATGTGTTATTCAGCTGAAACATTCTAAGTTACACCTAAATCATATAAGATCTACTCTTCATTTAATAATATCTACACTTTAGCAGCTCATGGGTTCATCTTCCTGTTAAATCTGATCTATAAGTTTTCTACAAATATACAGGTGAAAAGAATCCCCAGTAAAATAGCTAGAACATCCAAATCCAACAGTGAGTGAGTGACATGGCTCAGAGAATAGAAGATGACTAACAGATACTACATATCATTATGCAAACCAGTCACAGCAAACATTAATGGTACTGCATTATCAATGAATGAAGGCATAAAGCGTTTTCAGCAGAACAAAAATGGAAGCCATTAAAGCTTTTCATCAGTCCCGAAACTCTACCTTTCTCTCGGAACAGATCCAAGGTCCTCTCTCTGTAATAACTACACAGCCCTTTGTCATAACAATCTCAGGCTCTCCCCCACAGTAATTAGGTCTTCTACATCCACAGAGCATCTTGTCTCCATTTTAACAGGCAAACAGGTGGATATTCTGTTGATGTCCATGGTACAGTTAATGGAGGCCAGCAAACGGGCTCCATTCCTCAACTCCACCTTCTCGAACAACCAGCTTCTGATAAGAGCCTTACTGATAATATTTCAGCGCTTCACATTTTATTCTCGAATGGGAACCAGCCATGAAAAAGCATTTATCCAAATATATCGGAACCAAAGAAAAGACTTGGTTGAAGTTTATTTATAAATAAGTGAGCAAAGGTATGGAGGAGTCTTTTTATTAACCTGAACTAGTTCATCCATTCCACTGAATTTAATATCCTTTCTACCCTAAAATAAGGATAAACACTTAGAACTCAGTTCTGAGTGTAGGAGAAGACAAGGATGTCCACTGTCACTCTTACATTTTGCTTTGTCTCTAAGGTTATTACCACAAAAAGTAGAACAGACAGAAGACCATGGGGGAAAAAAAGCTTCAGGACTTATGACCTCAGAAAATATATATCCTGCCCAGTTTGGACAAGGTAGGAAGGAGGGAAAGCCCCAGAATTAAAATAATCACGATATCAAAGAACAGAGGAGGAAAGATCATCCTTCATTTCCGACCATATTATTGTGCAGTACACCTAAAAGACTTACAGACAGAGCAAGATAAGAATGCCATGATGCACTGCAGAGGGCCAACCATAGGGGAGTAGTACCGACAGAGGCAAATGGGGTTATGAGACACCTGAATTACAGCTTCCATGAGGCACTGTGACTGTTCAGATGAGCACAGATTAATGTTGGCCAGAACAAAAACAATTTTTTTTTTGGCTTTACAATGGGGAATTTATTTATTTATTTATTTATTTTGGCAAAATCCAAACAGCATACCACAGAGCACTGTTCTGTGAGGGTTAGCAGCCTTTGTGATCAATCAGGAATACATCAGGGGATGGTTAGGGTTTAGTATAGCATTTGTGACAATGCAAATTGCCTACCTTTTCTGTAAGAGCATAGGGTGGAGAAGTATCTGTAGCTAAGGTTACTGAAGACTGGAAACTTCAGTAATTGCCAAGGAGCACATCTGCTGCCTATATGTACACTGGGTGTAGCAGGCAAAGGCTCCCTTTTAGTCATTTGGTATTTTTCCAGTGAAGAGTTTATTGAGAAGTGAACTTCCCCAGAAAAAATGTCTTTAAGCCAAAAGCAATATTTGAATTCTAGCTTAGTTTTATTATGCCAGGCTCTGGCAATGAATTTAATACAAAATGCTGTATGTAGATGTGCTGAATAGACTATGTAGCCTGTTTGTTTTGGAAAGGTTTATTGAAAAAATATATAACAGACTCTATGGAAAAGCTCTGAGGTAAGTTATAGAAAAATCTATTGAGATACAGAATTTTATTATAATGGCTTTCAAATTTCTTTACTGAATAATTGAATACCTTTAATTCTGGATTAGGTACCATGAACTATTGATCCTAAACTCTGCCCTAGTTATTTATATGGACTTTAAAAATATTTATTCATTTTTTATTTTACTATCTTGAGTGATGCTTATGTATTATTTACAAATAAAAAGCTTGGGACAAGAGGCTTTTTGTAGAGCAGATGACTTCTAACTCATTGCAAAAGTTAGAGAGGATGCCTTGCCAATTAAATAGTAACCAAAAGTTTAATACTTTGAGCTTCCATGGAAGGTATGATACTCTGATTATATTTTGATTGTGGGTTCCTTCCTTAGAGGTTATGTATCTCTCAGTTTCTTCTGAAGTATTTTGGAGTATATGAATATGGAACATAATGAATGTAAGTTACCTATAGTCCCATAGGACGGTCTTAAAAGAAGGATGTTCTCTTTTCCTTTGCTTGATCTTCATATTTGCTCTTGCTTGAAAACAGCACCCAACTCATTTAAAGAAAGTATTTTTGTAACTAGAGGGGCTGTTGCTGTGGAAGAGCTGTAGACTACTTTCATGTCATTTTATGACAGGCAAATTTACTTCTTGGTTCCAGTGGTTTCAGTGACTTTACATTGGCTCTGCATGTCACATCAGGAAAAAACATTCTGTCATGAAAAGATTCAGAAATAAACTTGGTGATACAGTTAATTCCAGTGTCTTAATGCGATCTATTAAAAGTAGCTATGTTTTAAGAGAAATGAACAATCAGCTACAAAAAGGCTGTTCAAGCATCATGTGAACGATGACTGTCTCAAGAAAAATAATAATTGCAACATTTGCCGTAACTAAGCATAAAATCAGAGGCAACGGCAAATGGACAAATCCATGCTGCTTTATTAGAGTACATCATACTAGGAAGTGGACTTTAATTAGGATATTGCTGGTGTCAAATTTCTAATAAAATGTTTCTAGACAAATGGAGATAACGGAACAATGGGAACTCTGATAATGTAAAAGCTGGTGTTCAATTGCTAGGGATTTACATTTTGCATTAGTACAAAGTCATACAATGCATAAAAATCATAAAGGAATGCATACAATTTGTGTGTTCTTAAATTTGATTCACATTTGCAAATAAATGTTGTGTTCAGGTGATGTTAATTCAGTATCCTACGGTTCACAAAACCCTCACTAATGACCCTCATACTGGGTTAACTCAATGGGATTAATACTCACCTAAACATTTTTGTGTGATATTTTATTAATATTTATATGCACAGTTTCTCCCAGACCAAGGGTTAGACTGTTCCATCTGCTGCTTCATTTGGAGGGGACCCAGGAACACAGAATCTATCTTGGTGGGACTGGAAGAGAGGGAGGGATTGCTGTTTCGACAGGATTGTTCCTTTCTTCCCTTTAACATGCAGGATCTCTTTCAATGGTTTTGGAGTATGGAACTAACTAGTCTCTGAGACGTCATCTTCTGTGGCCCCTGGATTTCCAACCAGAAATCTGGTAATGAGCTAGTGCTTGTCTTTAGTGAGTGGCCTACTCTCTCATCTGGGATCTTTGAGGGGCTGGCAAGCAAAGCCACTGTGACAAAAATCCCTCTTTGCACTGCACTATGGAGCAGTGCACAGAACCACACCCTGCTGCAGCCACTCCAGGGGAATGAGCCAGCCCAAGTGACTTCTGCTGTCCCTCCCAAATACATAGGGTAAGGTCAGCCCAGGAGGAAAACAGGACCAAAGCCAAGTGGCTCATATGCCCCAAACAGCTCAAAATTAGGGGGTGGAAATGCAAAAATTCAAGGAAAACGTTTTTCTTTTGGACGCCAAATATGAAAAATGATCCGCAAGAACCTTTTCTCCTCACTGAAAACAATTTTGTATTCTATTTTATGGAAAGTTTCACAAACCCCAAAACAGGCATTTGGGGTGATAAGAGCCTGCTAGAGAAGGGATTCAGGCTGGGGGTTTGTCACAGCAAGCTCTTCTGCAGCCTGTTTCAGGGGGAAAGAAAAAATGGAGAGAAGCCCCATGCAGAGGCGGGGGCGGGGAGGGGTATTTATATTCAGCACAGAGATGTTTCTCTTTGGCATTTCTAACTGGTGCACCTGACAGCTGAGCCAGGTAGCTGGGTCTATATTCACAAAGACATGGGCATGTCAAGGGAGAATAGGGTAGTGAGCTGGGAGGTTGGGGAGTATGTGGCTCATTCATGTCACCTCTCCAGAGAGCCCCCAACCCTGAATTTGTCCTGGTAGGTTGTAACATTCACACCAGCATGAGTTTCAGTCCAAACAACGTGCTCAGGTCCCTCTACGTCTCCTCCACCATGAACCGGTTCTAGGTATTATTAATTGTTTTTACTACTACTAATAGGGACAGGGTGGGGGTAAAGAGAGGGCAGAAGCTGAAGCTCAGAATACTTCAGAAGCAGACCTATTGTGAGGGCAGTTCTGTCAGACTGCAATGTCTTTTCAAGAGGGTTCTAGTCTCCAAGAGTGCTTTGTGGTACTTGGAAGGGAGTTGTGAATGGCCTTTTCACCACCCCCTATCCCTGTACACACAGACATCCCTGCTTTCTCATTAAGAACAGGTAAAAGAGCTCTTGGATCACATGGATTGTATTCCTAGCTGCTGTATATATAATAATACCTAGCTCTTATATAGTGCTTTACATCAGTAGGTCTCAAGTACTTTACATAGAAGGTAAGTATTATTATTCCCATTTTACAGATGAGAAAATTGAGGCACATGAAGGTTAGTGACTGTATGTGTTCTGTTATTTTGTTTGCACAACCTGAGAAGATCAGCTTTTACCAGTCCAATGCAGTAGGGATGTCTTTATTTCACCATCCATGGTGATTTTTCAATCCTGTGAGCTAAGTAAAATAAACTGTTTTGAATGGTAAATTTCCCCCTCCATTTACAATCATCTATAAAGGACTAAGAATTGTAAAGTATCTTCAGTACATTCAAAAAAGGCCTCTAAAACCGAACTGAATATGCTTTCAGAAGGTGAAGAAGCTTTGGAAAGCCTGATACCTCTCTCTGTTGTAAATAACAATTAGACATGTTTAACAAGTGCTGTTAATTCAGAAAGAAATAATTAACACTTACACATTAAAGTGAAAAACACTTCTGATATGAAGTTCATTTTATTAAGTCATTTCAAACACTAGATTTTATTACAACATGGAGTTTTTACTCCTTTAATTGAATTTCAGGCACTAAAAGCTTGGTGATTTGAATATCTAAGTGATCTGTAAGGAAAGAGTTATGTATATTTTTAACACGATAGCAAACAAACACTTATGCCACACAACCATGGGCTAGATTATGGATGCATCTCAGTGTGTAGTTGCTCTGTCCCAGGAGCAGGCCAGGGACTCCATGACACAGTCACAATTTCGGCCTTGGTTCTCCTTGCTCAAGGGGCAAAGTAAGCTGCACCAGCTCTATTCCTGGTACAGCCTAAGTCCCCCTCCACGATGTTTGAGTTATGTTGTAAAATTTTAATTTATATCTTAAGGTGTTAAAATATGTCTTTACTACAGTGGGGCAAAATTTCTCCATCAAACATTTTGTAACAAAAATGGCTTTAAAAAAAAATAGATGAATGTTTTCGTTTTGTTGGAGTTTTTCTATTAATTGCCCAAAAACTGAATGCTGAAACCATTCCAGTTTTTCAATTTCTCTCTCCCCCTCCCCCAACCTTTTTCTGTGACTGTTCCCTTTTTTGTCCAGAGAAGGGAGGTGAACAGGGGAAGGGAGCAAAAGGGGACAAATAAACAAACAATGAAAACTAAAAGATTTTCCCATTTGGTTTTTCAATGAAAGGCCAACAGAAAAAAAGGGAAATTTTTGAAAATAAAAAAAAATTCCAGTGGAAAGCAATTAACCTTTTTTTCTAGCTCTAGTCTTTGTCTGTTACTTATTTCAAAATTACATTTATTATAAACAAGCTTCCCCCCCCCTTATGTTTCATATTGAATTTTGTATATATAACAAAAGTTGCTTTATTGGAAGTTTGACCAGATGAGAATGGTAGTACTGAACCCAAAAATATGTCTCTGTTTAATTAGGAAAAAAGTATCTAGAAGGGAGGAAAGCAGATCACATTAGTTAGATTATTATTCCGTAACACAAGCAAGTAGAATCATATGGAAGCCCAAGATCCATATAGTCATTGGAACTCCCATAGCCCTTTTTGCAAGAGCAAGGGTGTTCATCCTAGTTTCCAGGCCAGAGTTCTAATGAAGTGATTATATTCTAAATTGTCCTTGTAGTTTTAGATGGTTAGGATGAGCCATTAACAGAATCTGACCACAAAGCGCATGTCCCATTATAGGTGGGACACCATAGTATAAGGGGATTATTCTGTAGCAAAGAACAGTATATTGGGTCCTATGGCATGCCCCCTCTTGGCATAGGAAGCATGGTGATCATAAGTAGAGTATCTGAGATGCCCTAGGCTCCACTGATCCTCAGTTTCCATTTCAGCCCCCTGAGGACATTAGCAATTTGGGTGAGCAGACGAGCAGAGTTTCGGGTGTGCTTACTGTGTACCACTATTGCACAAATACACATTCTGAGCTGCAACGTGTAAATTTTGGTTAAACCCATTGATCTGGCTAGATATTCTTTTTTGCTGTCCTGAATTGTCTTATAGTGCTGCTGCGTGCTTTTAACCAGCTGATGTGTTTTCATAGGAAATAAGGGCAACTGTGAAATGACAGCTACTTCATAATCCCATACACTCCCAGGAATTATTTTGTGATAACAGGGAAGATTTATGAGTGTTGCTGTCTGTAATAATCTGGAAAAAAACACAGAAATAGAGTTTTGGTAAAACAAGTGGCTGGAAAATGCCAGGATATGTGGAGCTTCACAAGCTACACCAAGGTAAGGAAGTAAATTTAATCCTTAAAATAAAGCTGTATCATTTCCAAACAACAAGTAAACACAGACCATGTTCTATTTATCATGCAGTATCTTTGGCCTGCGAATACTTGAGCACAAGTCTAGGGAGTTACTGTCATTAAGACTGAATTAAATTAAATAGGAAGAGTTTTGCTTACTTTTAGGATTCATTAGAAGAATGTACTATACATGGTAAAATTAATCCCTCTGTCACTTTGTCAGCCCAGTGTGAACTCAACAGCACTGAAAAGCCATGAGGACCTCATAGTGTACAGTACAATGAAGCATACAAAAGGCTGGTAAGATAAGAATCAGGATAACATCTTTTTATGTTATGCAAGAGTAGCCAAAAATCAAGTACATGTAGTTATTAGAATTAAAGGTTATTGATGACAATAAGGGAGCTAGACAAGGGAGATATTTTCTATCCAGGCTACCATTTGACAAGAGAATATTTACATGGCCTACATTTACTAAGTAGCAACAAATATATACCCCAAATTCTGTGATCCTTAGTCCTAAAGAAAACCCAGTAGGCTTCAAAGAGAGTTTTGCTGGATGAAGGACTGCAAGCTTTGCCCCTTAGCTTTCAAATGATGGAACTCACAAATATTCTTGAGGATGCAAAGTCAAGAAAATTGTAAATAAAGCTCTCCAAAGGATTAATTGTAAAATACTTTACACTAATCGCTGCTTATGAAGTGATGACCTTCAGCATAAACAGAACTGTTGAGATGTCTTGTTTAGCCAAAGTCACGTCAATGGAAATAGAACTAATAGGGAGCAACATTGGAAATAGTCAATAATCAACATGGTTTCTGCCAGGATATGAAAAAAGTTGTTACAGCTACCAAATGTAGGCATAGGGTGGTAAAGTATAAAAAATAATAATTATGGGCTAAGCTGTGGCTTAGCTACAAGGCCTGAGAAAGGGATAGCGTGTAGCTGCACTGATCCAGGAGCAGTTCAGAAACCAGATTATGCAGCCACAGAATCACCCAGCTTCTCTGCTTAAACTGAAGGGTGGTGAGGGAAGTAATCTGTCCAGTCTGTGTTGGCTGGTGTATTGAGAGACCAGAGCCAACACTCCACCCACTTCCCACCCACATCATGAGAGAGGGATTAGTTAGTGACCCTGTGAAAGCTGTTCCACAAAGAGGCCTCCATAGGATCGAGGAGGGAAAGAGCAGGCATGATGCCAGCTGATCCCCACCGCTCCTTTCTGCAAAGAGAGGAGAGGTCCAGATGCACAGGTCACCTCTGTAAAAGGCAAGTTAGTAGCAACATCATTATGAAAATGACCAAATATAAACTACATAAAATAGACGCACAACTAAAAGAGAATTTAGTAGCAAACAACTCCTTTCTCTGTCTTCACGCTCACATTTTCCAGGGAACAGCTGGACATTGTTTCTACTGTATTTTGAATATCACACATTATGTGCACTCTGAATTATAGACAACATATAAATGAAAGAAAATTAAAAGCCAAAGCTTTCTTCCTGTGAAAAGTCAGATGTGTAGGAAATAAACAGAGTGAACTAAAGGTGAGGTTATGAGCCTGCACTGAAATCAAGGGAGTCTTAGCAGTGAGCTTTGGCTCACTGTGATTTGGTGAGCATTACAGAAACATGTTTTAGGACAAATTATAAGACTGGAATAGGAACACTGAAGGATAAAATCTTGGCACAGAAGAAGAAAAAAGGATGGAGGGTATAGTGTTCCAATTACCAAGATAATTTATATCAATCACGATGTGACTGATCAATCACAATGACACTATATCAATGATGCCATATATGTTCGTACAAGCAAGAAAGGGAATGAAGGAGCTGAAGATGAATCTTGATTGCCAAGTCAGAAGAAATGGCAAAGATGAAACATTTGTATGGTAAAGATGATAAAGACATCAAAATCCATATCTAGGGGGCTGGGAGATTTATGTCAATACTCATAACAGGGAATATCAATTAAAATAAACTGATGTAGAGGATAACTTCTTGCTCCATAACACAGACCACACCTAGAAATGAGGCAATTTTAGATTTGGTGCTGATCAGTGAAGAGGAATTCATTATTAAAGCTGGTTGAGAATTTTCTGAAGAAACATTTTGTCACAAAATGCGGATTCATTGAAACAGTTTTCCAGATCTAGGATGGAATTTCTGGCCAGAATAAGAGAGGAAAACACAGAACAGCCAGGGCACGCACATGGGCTGTAGGAGACCCGCGTTCAACTCCCTCCTCTGCATCTCAGAGGAGAGCCCTCACCACTAAGCTACTGATTTTGCCAAACTGGGGCTCTCTGCTTTTGACAAGCATTTCCATCCTGGGCCTGAAAATCCTTCATGATGAAAATATCATCAAAAAACAATAGAACAGTTTCAAGAGGGATTTTGAATCTGGGTCTCCCACCTCCCTGGTGAGTGCCGTAACCACTGGGCTAGAGAGTCAGTCTCTCTCTTTGGCCCACTGGATATTTAATTATTTACACAAAGTAGAACAACTCTAATGGGAGTGTGGGAAAGAGAGAGAGCGAGCGCAAGTTTGTACACCAGAGACTTATTCTGTAATCCAGTAGATAGGAGTGTGGCTTTTTTCTGCATTTTTCGTCCACCTCTGGATGTGGAGGTTCAACGGAATCTTTGAGCAAGTCACTATAGAGGATAATTGTATTTTAGAATGTGTTTACAGGGCTCTCTTGTGTAGGACAAAAGCAGCAGTATTGTCTTCACATGCAGTTTTAAGCACCTCGTTATAAAAAGTGATAGAACTTCCATCACATCCATGGAAGACTTTTTCACAATCTAATAGGTATCACCATTAGGAAATCACTGGTTTCCAGCCAAAATTTCCCTTTTTTAAACATTTTAGCACATTAATCATTGTCATCTTTTGGTTTACCATCAACAATTATTTTCCATCCTTGAGGTTTAATTTGCTTTTATCTACCTTGCAAGTCTATGATTATATCACAGTGTGTTGGTTCATTCAGTCCAAATATTATCCATTGGGCCTAAATGGATAATGATTTAATTAATTTTGCCTGGGAAGTTTAAATTTAGTAACCAAACTGAAGAATAGGACATGGCCAAGCAAACTGGGCACCCCAGTAGCTATTGGGACCCCACCAGCATAGTAGGGTTCTTTCTTCCTTTGAAATTTGAGAGAAATTGGAACTGAGCTCTAGAAATCCAGGGAGGGGAGAAAAGATCACAACAAAGAATTTGTGAGGCCATGGCAGAGTCTATGTTGATTACTGAACATTTGGAGTGACTGGAGAAGTTAGTGCGGATGTCTCATGGAGACCTGTGCAATTTTTTTTTCAAAAAAGTTTATTCACTGAAAGAAGCAGTTTTGGGTTAACCAAAACTGTTCATAAATTTGGGTCCAATTTGATGAATAGTTTGGGCCCCCCAAAATTCCCCAAAAGTCAAATTGAAATGTTTTGACTTTTCAAAATTAAATATTAGATTTTTCATTTCAAAATGTTGTCTTGTTTCAAAATTTAGCTAGATTTAACTTTTTATAAAAGGGAAAAAATACCCCAGAACAAAATTTCATTTCATGTCAAATGAAGCATTCTGTTCAACCTGAAACAAATTTTTATTTTCAGTTTGGTGAGAAATTCAAAAGTTGTAATTTTGGGTCAACCCAAAATGATTTTTTTTTTAATTTTTCAGTTCAGCCACCAAACCAAAAACTCAATGATTTGCCTCACTCTAATCTCATATGAACAGAATCATTAGATTCTTTTATGGTGACATATAGTGATATCATTGGTTTGAAAGCTCTATTTACTGACAAGCTAAGTTCAACATTCCTATTAAGTTAGGTTTGGGAATTCTGTATTATGCAGAACTAAGGATGGTTTGCTAGAGACTTCTGAGTTGTAAATAAAGTGGAAGATTTTCATGTCAGTAATTGGGTAGCATAGAGTTATTGTGAAATAGGCTAAGCGGGCATGCTAATATATATGTAAGCTCTTGCACAATGCACATACCTGAAAGCAGTACAAAGTTATAACTTGTCTATGATGGCCTATTTAGCTAGTCAATGAAAAGATGGTGTCAAACAGAGATAACTGATTCCAATTTTATATGCTCAGGTTTCTGTCAAGGAACTGAAATCCATCATTCCATTTGCAGCGACCGCTTGGTGAAATAGGAGCAGGGTTTGGGGTTTAATTCCTTCATAACTTGTTATAAAGCTGTTATTTTGAATGATCAAGATTAAGAACAGAGACTCACTGGCAGATTTAAAGATCACACTTGGGGCCAAGTTGTACTTCCTGGCAGAAAGAGTGGGCAGGAGATAAGAAGAGATAGCACCACCAGAATGTGCTGCCACGAAACACTATGACTGTATATGGAATAACATCTTCTGGGTGTGGTATAGAGAGCTCTATGCTACTTCCAGCACAATCATATTTGATGTACAGGGAAGGCAGGGTTGTGACACTACCTAGAACCCCCTGAGGCCAATGGAGTGTTGGAGTCAAATTGCAAGTTATTTCTGCATGGAGTGTGGAAAAAAAATCATTGTACTTTGCCCTGTTAGGATACGTCTACACTGCAATAAAAAGCCATCATGGCACCAAGTCTTAGAGCCTGGTCAATTGATTTGGGCTCATCGGGCTCAGGCTGCAGGATAAAAAATTGCAGTGTAGACATTCAGGCTTGGGTTGGAGCCTGGGCTCTGAGACCCCCCTCCCCCCCATGGGGTTTCAGAGCCTGGACTCCAGCCCGAGTCCAAATGTTTACACTGAAATATTTAGCCCCTCAGCCCAGTACCACAAGTCCAAAGTCAGCTAACCAATGCCAGGGGCCTTTTATTGCAGTATAGACATGCCCTTATTGGGCAGACATAATGTAGCCTTTTCTTATCTACATAAACTGTATGCATTTGCAATATTACCATTGTATGTTACTATATGTACAGTCACTATAGAGCCATGTTATGGGTTGTTGTGTACTGAATTTATCAACTATCAATCCACTGAAATTTTCTCCCATGTTCATGACAGTAACATATATTAACACAGTGTGGATCTTTGTCCCCCACGTAAGACATTTACGAGCCACTACTGAAACATGCAATATGCAACTTGAAACATGCAAGTTTCTAGCAATTCTTAAATGACCAAGTCTCTCCAGCAATTGCTGAGTGATTTTACGATGCTCAAAGCCCCAGACAGCACTGTTCTATCAGCGTTTATTTTAATATCAGAGTATTGTTGAATAGAAAATCTGATAAAAATTAAGATCTTGTTAATTGTATAAAGAATAGCAGCTGAAATTCACAACTCCCAGGGAAATCACTAGGGGCTGGGATTGCTCATCACCTCTAAAATCAGACCCACTGTGCAACTCCACTGAAACGAAGCCACTCGTGTGTCAGAAGTTAGCAGCCGACTGGCACACAGTTTGCATTTCTAAAGATTGCATGCTCAGATTTATGGTGATATTTTCTCTGGTCTTGGATTAAAAAGCAGCTTCCATTTAATGTATTAGCATACAGTTGAACAAAACTGTGTACAAGAGGCAATGCACTATAGTTTTTGATGACTGTAGCCTATTACCCTTAAAAGGAAAAGCACTCAGGAAGAATTTAAAAATCAAAAGTAGATGGATACTTCAGGATACTTTAGAGCATCAGACATAAGAGCATATTCAATATTCCTAAAGCTAAATTAATACAAAACAATACTGAGAAAAATACATAAATGGTACATTTTGCCTGACAAATAGTGTGCTTATGTCACCACCTGATCCTGCAGACACCTAGATTCATGTTTAACTTTGCACATATGGGTAACCCTGTTGACTCTGCAAGTAAACTTCATATGTGTGTTCACAGGAGGAGGGACTTAGTTGATATCAGATAGATCTGTAGGAAAGATTCAACAAGCTAAGTCCAAATTTCATATAAGAAGTGCTGGAAAATATCTGTTTCCATAGAATGTAATCTGGGTGCACCAAATGAAGAGAGGGGAAAGGGTGGTGGCAGCAATGAAGGTCTGATTTCCCCACCCAGCTGTATTCTTTTCTCTTTTTCAGCTGGAAACACTGAGGGAGAAAGATTGACAAAGTTCTTCCTCTACCTTGGTGGGTCTTGCGCTTATTGGCGGATTTGCTCACCTTGGAGCTTCACAGCAGCCCTCAGTTTGGCCGTTTTCATGAACCCACAGTCCAGGTCAACTCCTCCTGTGTCTGACCAGGAGTTGGGAGGCTTAGGGGGAACCCGGGCCCACCCTCTACTCCGGGTTCCAGCCCAGGGCCCTGTGGAATGCAGCTGTTTAGAGTGCCTCCTGGAACAGCTGTGCAACAGCTATATCTCCCTGGGCTACTTCCCCATGGCCTCCTCCCAACACCTTCTTTATCCTCACCATAGGACCTTCCTCCTGGTGTTCGATAATGCTTGTACTCCTCAGTCCTCCAACAGTCCGCGTTCTCACTCTCAGCTCCTAGCACCTCTTGCTCCCCGCTCCTTACACGCACACCACAAACTGAAGTGAGCTCCTTTTTAAACCCAAGTGTCCCGATTAGCCTGCCTTAATTGATTCTAACAGCTTCTTGATTGGCTGCAGGTGTTCTAATCAGCCTGTCATCTTAATTTACTCCAGAAGGTTCCTGATTGTTCTGGAACCTTCCCTGTTACCTTACCCAGGGAAAAGGGACCTACTTAACCTGGGGCTAATATAACTGCCTTCTATTACTCTCCTATAGCCATCTGGCCTGACCCTGTCACACCAGTTATACCCTTCCCACCTATTTTAACACAGGAAAAGTTCTGTGACCAATATAAGCAAAGTAGAACCTCCAGAAATCAACTCTTTTAAGGGTAACAAAAACAACATAAGATTGGTCCAACTGTTTTCTCCTTTCAGTGATGATTTTGTAGAATCACTTGTATATGTTTATTCCCTTTTCAAGTTTCTAAGAGTGAACAAATTATGCTATCATTTTATTTGCAGTTATTTTACAGTCCATTTGTTCCATGATCATTCTTGTCCACACATGGGAGATTTTGAGAGACTTGCTTTTAGTGCCAAAAATGCAAAGAATAGCAGCCTAACTAACTTTTCAATGAATTCGCTGGCTTCCCTTCCCTTCCCTTCCCTCCCATCCCCTTGCCTTTTTTTTTTTTTTGCTGTGTTACACAAGAAAGAATGTATAAATACATTACTGTTTCCATGTGGTATCAATATTTCATCGACTGAACATTTCCAAATAGATTTTGCAAATCTTTTTCAAAACCAGAGTGTATCCTGGTCAGTGGAGTAAAATCCATGATTTATTTATAAATCAAATTGAGAATGTCACCTGGAAAATTCAGCTTTGAAATTATTCATAAGACAGCTGTTTGCCTCAACTTTCTGATGTTGATAGTCTCTTTAGAGGGTCCATGTGAGTAGGCTGGCAGGGGTTCTCTTTAAAGTTCTGAAGTACACAATCACATGTCTGTATTTGGGGGAGCATTAATTGGTAGCAGCTCTGATATACATATTGGTGTTTGGTCATTAGGAAACCTATTTATCAGGACTGTCCCCCCATGTAGTTAGTTGCAGAGAGTGCCCTCTTCCCATTACACATCTGTGTAAGGCCATCTACAGTGTGGCCCTTCCTGTAGGACAACTGGAGGTCATTAGTCATTTAGCAAAATGCAATAGGGTTTCCTGCCAGTTCTTGGAAGGGAAAAGGTGTTCCTTTCCATTTTCCTTCTTTTGATGATTGTTGGCAGGACTTTAGAAGTGCCTGGCTGCTTTAAAAACGAACGACCCTGCTTAATTATAAAAATAAATAAATCTGTGGTTTCTGTTAGTGGACAGTCAATGGCCTGGACTAATGAGAATGTTTGCTGGACAGGTTGCCTATCAGACTTCTTACCATACCAGCACAGGTATGGCGCAGTGTACAACTTTAATTGTCTTTTTTAGATTCTGAGCTCCTCAAAGCACAGATTGGGTCTGTGTTGTGTATAGTGCTAAGTATACTTTTGGTCCTTAAAAATAATAACATTTGCCAGTTACTTCCATTTGAAGCACATCCTGTAACTCATGACTGATGTGGAGAATATAAATACTGTTAAATTAGCAGCCATCTATTGCTTGCACTGAGCACCTGTTTCAGTGCTTTATTTTTAAAAAGTAACTAGATAAGAAGGTTTCTCTCAATAGATGCAGAGTGGGAAACTTGTGAACTTAGTCGCAGAAGAGCCTATATATTCCTTGTAAACGTTCTGTTGATTAAGAAATTTTGAAAGATGTATCCAAGAAGATCCCATTGGAATATAATTAAAAATTGTCACATTTCTAATAAGTTAATTTTGATGTTTTGAGACGAGCATTTCCTGGAACATTTTTAGAATACTGTGCAGCAAAGAATAGGTGCAGATTTCCTTTGAAAGCCATTATCCACTTTCATCGCATTTCTATTGGAGTTATGCATGATGTAAATCCCTGGATTAGATCATTTTATAATGTAAAGTAAACAATTATATAACAGTATTTGCCAGTTATATGCATGCAACAGCTGAAAATAACATAGTGAAACTTAAGATGCCATTAGCGAGTCCACTAACACTTCTTTCCTTGGAAGGGAAAAAGCTCTTCTCAAGTGGTCTAAAATGTGAAAAAGTTGCTTTTTTGACAGGATGAGGAACAAATAAGTTAACTAAATATAACACCCCAACTAGATACATATATTTCTAGTCTTGATAAAAGTTCTAGTAAATGGGATTTCTTTGGAGAGAGGTAAAATGGAGACCAACAAAAATAGAATTGCAAACAGAATGCCAACAGTTGTAATGAAATGATATAAAGTTAATTTATCTTCTTTGCAAATAGAACTGGAACATAGTTAGATATACACTATAGGAGAGAATGACAAGAGAAGAAAATCTGATTGTTTTGCTTTCCTTTTTACTGTATCTGGCATTTTCTCACCTGATTGCTCTTTGTGTTTGAGTTTTTGTGCTGCTAATTTAACATTTTGTTTAGCTTGCTTGCTTGATTGTTTTGTCTGTTCCTTGGCACTCTCAATTCAGACTTCTTTGCCTGCTTTTTCTTATCTGGAATCTAAAAAAAAAGGAAGTGTAAAGAAATATGTCAACTATATAGGGTGTGGCACATTTACATTCACCAGTATAAATGCATATTAAGAGAGGTGATGAAGTTCAAATGCTGCAAAAGGTTCAAAAACCTGAACTCTTAACTTCAACAAAAAAGTTCACAGAATCCAGCTGTCCTGATACTGCTAAGCTTAGGAGGCAAAGACAGTGCATGTGGCAAAAGGCAAACAAAGGGACCCTTACTCACTGAGGGACAGATTCTGATACCCTTACTCACATTGAATAGAAAGAACGAGGTGTACTTGTGGCACCTTAGAGACTAACAAATTTATCTGAGCATAAGCTTTCGTGGGCTAAAGCCCAGTTCACATCTCATGAACTGGGCTTTAGCCCACGAAAGCTTATGCTCAAATAAATTTGTTAGTCTCTAAGGTGCCACAAGTACACCTCGTTCTTTCTGCTGATAACATGGCTACCACTCTGAAATTAAATAGAATGGTACTCCATGAACCGTAGTCCCATTGAATTCTTATGGATAAGGTGCTACTAAACCAGAGTAAGAGTATATCTATCTGACACTGAATTAGTAGCCCTGAAGCACCTCACAGAGGTGAAATATGTGAGCACTCGGGTTTAAATAAGAGACTACTGTTTAGTATAAACACTCCTTTACTTATATAAAACATGCTCGCTAACACCCTAGCTTTGCAAATACTTACATACATGCTTTACTTTAAACATGTGAATAATCCCATAAAAGTAAACCAAGTTCAGATCAGAGTTTGCACCTGAAGCCTATTTACCTCTGAGTCCAATCTGAACAGCTTTGAACCTTGGCATAACTGAGATTTAGATCCAGACTTTGAAACACCACACTTGGGAATGTTCACTCTTGTGGTTCAGTTTGTTACAGGAGGTAGAAAGCTTGGATCCAGGTCTCAGATCTAGATTTTTATTTCATGCCTCCCTATAGTAAGTCTACAAAAATAAATTAAAATAGAAGTTATCCTACACAGAGAAAAAAGTACCTAGTGTAACACATCTAGTGGAACAGAAAGCTTTTAAAAGAGAGACCTTTAGGACAATGGAACAGAGTGTCTAGGGAAGTATGGAATTGCCTTCACTGTGGAGTTTTCAAAAAGAAGCTGGAGAGCCATCTGTCTTGGATGGTTTAGACACAACAAATCCTACAACTTGGCAGGGGGTTAGACTAGCTGACCCTTGCGGTCCCCTCTGACCCTACAGTTCTATGATTCTATCTTTCTTGTGACCTGGACTTCTCCTGCCAGTAGAACATCCCTTCTCCTTTGCTTTCTACTTCTAAAGTACGTATGTTTTTGTGTGTCTTTTAAATGATTAAAAGTCTTGCCATAATAACTGGGAAATGTGTTAATCCTGCTGTCAGCTGACCTAATTAATGTGAAAGTGTGACTGGATCCTACATACGGTGCATTTTCCCAGGTGAGTCTTAGGATAGAATCACTCACTTTAATGACAGAACTAAACCAGATATCTTTGTAAAAGCGGGTTTAAGCAGTTCACAATTTTGGGTGGAAAATAAAACATGTCAGAGCACCCACAACAAATGAATAAAGAAATAAAAGCCCCAGCAGAGCAGCTTGGAGTAGGGATGAGCCTAGCAAATGAACCCCTGTACCTGTGCAGAAGCCCATTGAAATCTCTATGTAGAAGTAGGAGTCAGTCTGTGTAGAGCTCATATTCAGCTTGAAAATAAGTTCACAATTAAAGGCAAGTCCTCTATATTGAGCACCTGCATTTGGAAAGAAGGAAGAATGGTTAAGCTTATCACAGGTGTGAGCCTCTATTACAACCCTGACAGGCTCTCTGCTGGCTACATGGATCTTCCCATGCTGGAGTAAAGTTAAATGCACTTAAGTAGAATCTGAACAATCAGGAAAGAAATTTTAATGAGCCACATCTCAGAGATCACATTTTTTCCCTATTGAATAAATATTCCATTTTACAAGGATGATCGTAATTGCTCAAGTCATTTGTTGAGATGATTTTTTACTGCGTTTGCCCTGTCAGTTATAATTAGAAGTGTTAACATGGAAAATAGTCACAAACTACTACTTCTGCCTAGATCATGCAAATAGCTACCAGGAATTGGAATTAGATAGTAGCTAAAATGTCATAACTGCTTCAGGTGAATTAGGAGATGCTAAGTCATGTGGTTATAATGTTATGTAATGCTCAGATAAATCTGAATCCCATTTATGTAGACTCTACTGAGCTACAAATCCCAGACTTATAATGGCTAAGCAGGAGGTCAGATGGCTTAGAATAGCTGAGAGGAGAGTATATTTTGCGTAGGGCAATAGGTTGATGGGAGATTAGAGCTCTGAAATGTTTAAAGCGGAATAAAGACAGTTCACTCTAGAGTGGAAAACATGTGGCCTGTTTGGTGCTGAACTGTGAACTAGAGAGACAGGTGGTGTAATGGTAGTGCAACTAAATGCAGTGAAGGATGTGGCTCAGGATCCGTACATATAAATAAGTCATAGCACCACTGTTAATGATCTGCCACGTAGTCACCAAATAGAAGTACTAAGCTGAGAGCTACATGCGCCTGGTGTCCAAGTGACAGGAGGACACCTACAAGGGAATCATCAAGCAACTAACAAGACACCATACAAGCAAAACGATTATGGTTATGAGTTTCAGCTGGGCTTCAAACCAGTCGCAAATATCATGGACACAATTTTGCACTCACAATTGCTGGCACAATTATTCACACTGCTCCTGGTTAGAATTCTAACCACCTGACTTACAGCAGTAGAATAAATGAATTGCACAACTTGTTCAATTGTGACTGCAGGCTGAAAATTTAGACCTAAAAGTTTCTGTAATGTTCAGACTTCTCCAGCAAGGAAAAACACAGCAGGAAACAATACTCACAATATCATGGCATTATCATAAATAACTTACCCTTGGCACAATAAGCATCCCTTTTTCCTAATCAGCAACATAAATCAACCAGGTCCTTCGCTTCTAGAAGCACGAAAAAGGAAATAAAGTTCTTTACTTCAGGAAGTAACTGAGCAAACCTTTCTCGCAGAGAGGGAAATAAGTAAGGTACACTTAAGTGGGAGTGGAACACACAACAGAAGGCAGGATTGTTCCCTAAGAGGGGAAGAGTTGACCTGCACAGACAGTAGTGTTCGGAGGTAAGTTTTTGTCAGGCATAGTGCCTTTAGGAGAGCTGAGGATGCAATGTTGTGTGTGCACATATTCAGTAGCAGTTGCTAAGGGTGTAATGCCATTGAATTCACTTGGGCTTTAGATCAGGACCACAGTTTGATCCTAAATCCTTATCAATCCAACAGCAGGAATGTAACAGAGATTTGATTGATGTTCTAGAGAATGAGAGTTCACATATGAACTCATATGTCCCAGAATTCTAGCAGTTTTCTTTGTGACAGCATTGCTAATGTTGGTTCTGATGATACTCACTCATAAAGCCATGCTGTTTTGTTAAGTGACTGATTATTTTATTTAATTTATTTATTTATTTGCAAGAGGGATGCTAGCTCTGGTATCCTGGCCAGATTCAGTTTGGGTAATTACCTTCTGCCCCTGTAGTTTAAATAGGATATGCTATGTCTGTATTACTTGTCCTAAAACTAAAGGAGGACTTGTGGCACCTTAGAGACTAACCAATTTATTGGAGCATAAGCTTTTGTGAGCTACAGCTCACTTCATTTGGTATTCCAGTTTCCTGTGCTCTAGTTCAACAGCTGGTACATTCCACCACAGAAAAGGCTGCTTTTAAGTTATGGGTGAGCTGGTTTTACATAGATCAATAGATAGTTAGCTAGATAAATTGATAGGCAGAGTGAAATACACTGGAATCCTTTGAGATGAACAAGCTACATAAGCCTAAGTTATTTTTGTTTATGTCAATCCTTACAATGAATATGACAAGATAGTCACATTTAATATGGTGTTTGGCAGTTGTGTTCAGCACCCGAGCTATCTCATATAACAATGTAACGTTGACAACATATGAGTGGTTGATGTTAATTTTATTTGGGGCTGTAGTCAGATCATAATACCAGGTTAATTAAAACACTCCAAAGAATTCTGCACGATGGGCTGATACTGAAACAGGAAGAGCTGTCAGTTTTCAGTGAGTGAAATAAGAACGGTCGATGGTAATTATTTTCTGTTGGTTTGAGAAACCAAGTATATTGCATGCTTTGGAAAACATCTCCAGAGCTAATAACAAAGATTAACTACCTGTTGAATTTGTTCCAAATTAGGCAGCAAAGACAACAGTGTTCAGAACACAGGCATATAACAGGTCATGGGAAGCAGCATACATGAATAAACAGGACAGAAGTATATTTCTTTCAGGACTAGTGTTCTTTAGCTCAGCGATATCTCCACTGACAACTTGAATTTTAAAGTGCTCCCCTACCCGAAGCTGGCACACAAGCTATTAAAAATCATAAACATATACATTAGTGAATTCTATTAATAATAAAATACTCAGAGGAAGGTGAAACCTGCCTACACTGTTACTGCAAATATTCCCTGAGCAAAATTCCTTCCACAGCCCCAAACTTGGCATTCATTTTAACTCAGTAGGCTCAGTTCATCATTGTGTTATTCCAGTTTTATGCCGGTATAACTCCTTTGATTTGAATAGATTTGCTCTAGTAGAAAACTGAAGTCAATCAGTGGTGAATTGGAGCCAGTGTATTAATCAAGAATCACCAAAGTTAAGGTCTCTCACTAGTTATACAGATCATGCCTTTTCGGTAGCAATACCAAAAGAAACTGGAACGATATTTCAGATTCTGATTCTCATGTGAAAAGTACAGAGACATGATAATCATTTGGAACCTAACATAAACCAGGAAAGCACCTTGCAGATGAAGCATGATATTATTAAACCATTTCATAAAATATTGGGGCCCTTTTGACCATGGCCTTGCAATTTGTGTAGTCATTCATACTTGTGCAAATGCTACCATATCAGATTGGTGGTATTTTACTGGTGTAAATGACAGCACAAGGTACAATTGGAATGGAAAATGGAAAATCAGGCTCCGGGGCGGGGGTGGGGGTGGGGGGACAGAAATACCCCAGGAGCCAAGAAGAAGTGATTTCAAACTTCCAGCATCCCAGCAACATCATCCGCTGCAGATAGAATGGCACTTGCACCATTCAGCTAAACAGGACCTAACAGAAAGAAGACTGGAGTCATGGATTTAGTCCAGGACTCCGAGAAGCTTGTGACCGAGAGCTACATCCTCTACTGATATAAAGTGCCCCAGCTATTCTAGAGTCAACAGCAGAGAAACTGGCCCTGAGTTGTGTAGCGGTAAAAAGACTCGTGACATTGGTAATGAAGTTTTTCAAGGACTTGCCCAAATACAGGAACACATCTTTATGTTTAGGTCTTCAAAGAATCAAGTACATCACTGTATGCCATTTACCTCTTGGTTTGCAAGGATTGAAACTTTTACGCTAATAACGAAAAGTGGTCAGTCTTACAGGACAACATGTACTTGAATGGTTATGAGATATGTTTTTTTCTTTAAAGATTTGACTATGTGATTGATATATTCCAAAGTATTATGGCAATAAAGTGCAACTGTGACAGGATCACCTTCCAAAGAATAGTGCTGTTCTTTTGACTGGTAGGGGGGTTCTTTCTTCCTTAACCAGGGAGAGAGTCTATTATGAACCTGTAATGCTATGGTGGGTTATAGCCACTCTCACAAATTCCAACTGAGACATTTGGGGGTTGAGAATTTGAGTCAACCTACCTGTTTAAAGGGGAATAGATACTGTATGCTAATGCCACAGAACGGAAACCATTTTTTTTTGTTAGATCAAGTCTCCCCTTTTCAGTAAGCATGAAGCATTCCTGTAAGTTGTACAACATACACTCTTCCCAGACTTAAAAGATTGCTAACAATGTAAATTAGCTTTTGTTTACGCAAGAGTAAGAGGAACATTTTCTATCCTAGTTATGTAAAAGCCTAAATAAACAAAACCCAAGAGAGCCAAATGAAAAGGGCAGTCAAATAGAATGTTTTCTGATTGTGCATGCCAAGTGGGATATTAAAAGACAGAGAAATTCTATTTCCTTCCACTTATTTAACTCAGTCATTTTAGGTCCTATTCTGTTTATTCCTTATTAGTTACATTGTGATAGTCCCTGTCCCAGAGAACACACTCTAGGAGTATACAAGCTTAAAGTCACAACTGAATAAGAAATGTTGGTCATAGGTGATATGAGAGTCATGATGCCCACATCTGTAGCAATTTGGACCCACTCACTCTGCAAGCCTGAAGCAGATTCCAGAGGAGCCAGGCTGGCATTGGTGTCAGATGGCAAGTTTATTTGGGGACATTTTATTGTATGGCCATCTGGTGTCATTTCTGGTGGTCGTTTTTGCAGGATTCTATCATTTTGCTCCAACTGGCTTCTGTGGGCATTCTTATGCTCAACTGAGCAAAGCTTCCAATCAGAGTAAGCACAATATAAAGCTTACAGCTGGGATAGAGAGAACAGCTTCTGTGTCCATTTGTCATCACTTTCTAAAGGATTAATTTTTAAGTTATTGAGATGCCTAAATTAAAACCAATAAATAAGTTAAAAATAGCCTAAAGAATGTGTCCAGACTGACAGAGTCAGGATTTTAAATCCACTTAACTACTGTACTCACAGTCACAAATAACAGTGTAACTACAGCTCAGTACTATAGGATGTCATGCAAAATTATAGAACACAATGTATTGCAAATTTTGGAATAAACATACTATTCTTCATGTTCAAATTAGCTTTGAGGCAGGTGTCCAGCCCATATTTTTTTAATAATTTTGCAAAAATTAAAACCATACAAATATCAAAACACCTACTCTTTACTCACAAGCTGGCACATGTAGTTTCAAACATCTAAAGATTTCTAAACCATTGAAAATTATCTATTGTGTTCAAGACTGTCTGTTGGTTTCATTGTCAGGCTCATTATAATAGGCCAAGTAGAATCAGTGAGGATGACATATTTGTTATAACATTGCTTAGTCTGAAAAACAGATAAAAATAGACTAGCTTAATTTACAAAAGCTGCCTGTTGGGTCTTAGAAAGTGGCTTTCCTTCAAGTCTGTTGTTGAACTATAGTCCTGGTCAAAGGGAGGGTTCAACTCTTTTGTAAATTGGGCCAAATGGCAGTGCTCACAACGGGTCTTACTCACTGCTGTATTACTAGTGCAAGGGTAAACTTCTCTCATCTCAACAATTCAGACTTCCTAGTTACATTGTCAAGAGGACAGGTGAGAGCTATAAATCAATGGCAGAGATAATCCAAGCAGGACAGAGAACAAGGCCACATTTAGAGACCTTGAAGCTGAGTCATGTGGCCGAAAAAGTTTCCCTGCAACTGATTAGAAATACAGGGGGTGGAGAACTGATTGGCGGATCTGTGCATATCTGTGTGTGAGTGGGCTTGTCTATACTTATGGCTAAATCGGCACTGCTGAGAGTGATGCAGCAGTGTCGATTTAGTGGGTCTGGTGAAGACAAGATAAGTTGATGGCAGCGCGCTCTCTTGTCGATGTCTGTATTCCACCTCCACGAGAGGCGGAAGGTAAGTAAGCAGGAGAGTGTCTTCTGTTGACACAGCAGGGTGTAGACACCACTGTAAGTTGACCTAATTTATGTTGATTTCAGTTATGTAACTTACGTAACTGAAGTAATGTAACTTAGGTTGACTTATAGCTTTAGTGTAGACCAACCCAGAAAAATAAAAGCAACCAGAAAGCAAACAGGGAGAGATGCAGTGATACCATGGTCCTGGGAGCAGGCCAAGAAAGAGATCTTCCTTTCGGCAGAGTGGCTGGAAAGGAAGGCTTGGAAATTGTGAGCAAGGAACTGCCTTGTGTTTTTTGTTCCTGTTGTGTTCAGGGAAACTGGACTTTGCATACATTCTTTGTAAATAAATAGGATTGCACCAAACCAAAGAACTACCTGATTAGTATAATCAGTTTCACCTCCTAATGGAAACAACCTAGGTAGGTCCTGAATATTGGTTAACTGCTTGGGCCAAGGGATAACAATATATATATATATATAGATAGATATATGCTAATTTTAATGAAAAATACTCTAATTTCATATTCCACTGATACTGCTTACCACATGGATGGATCTTACCTTTAAGGATGCTATATAGAACAAAAGAAATGGTTCTTTCTTATGCTATATGTAATGTATGAGCTTATGCTATATGAGCAATGTAAGATATTTTAGCACTAAAATCCATAGATTATTCTCACTCTTCTTTGAAGGGTAGCGTGTAAACGGGTTCAATAGATTTATTATTTACAGTGCTGCATCAAACAGCAGATTTATTTGTTCAGGAAAATGTAGTTACCAGTAATTCACTTACTCTCAGTTGTGTGAAACCCATTAGGTGGCAAATGAAATGGGGATATAATACCTCTGCACATAGCTTCTAAAAGAAGTATCATTTAGATATAATTTTGCAACTCAACCCCGAGGAAAATATTTCCTCCTTCCAACAGGTTTAAGTTTGAATATTTCATATTAAACTATTATGAAGTTTACTGTAATGTATGAAATATTCCCCTCTGTACCAGGGCACAGCGAGGAAAAATGCTCACCAATGACAGACAAGTGTGGCCAGGGAGCAACAGAGGAGGAGTGCAGTGGCTATGCTGTTTGCTGTCTCCTGATTCTGCCAAGCAGCCAGCAGCCTGTGCGAGGCCACTCTGTGTATTAAAGGGTGTGTTTGTGGGAGGAGAAATGGGGCACACAGAAAGCACATTGGGGGTGTCCATAGCAAAGGTAAGATGGTTAGGATGCTAGCCGGGAACTTGGGAGCTTTAAGTTCAATTTCCTGCTCCACCACAGACTTCCTGTGTGACCTTGGGCAAGTCACTAAAGTCTCTCTGGTCTTTAGTTCCCGTATCTGTGAAATGGGGGTCATGGCACTTCCCTACCTCATTGGAATGTTGGGAAGATAAATGCATTAGCTACTATGGCAATGGGGGTGATTATAAAAAACCTAAAATAGATAGCAACCACCAGCAAATTGCTGTTTTACGGCTTCAGGGAGCTGCATCAAATCCCGCTCTGTGGCTTCTGCACCTCACAGAGTGGGAGGTAATGCATTATGCAACAGTGTGCAGGTGACAAATGGGAATCCTAACCAATGGAGCAGCCACTGAACAGCAAGTAGAAGTGCAACATCTTTGTGAAAATAGATTGACATCTGTAGCATTGGGCAGTGAGTGTGGTTCTCGGTAAGTCCTAAAGATCAACATGCGTTCAAGACCCATCCTGTGCCATCTCATGCTGCTAGCCTTTCTGCAGGAAGGGTAAAGGCTTTGATTCAGGAAAGCATTTAAGCACATGCTTAAGTTCATTCATATTCAAGGCAACAGTTGTGCACATGCTTAACTTTAACTCTTATTCTGTAAAGAGATACTTTCCTGAATTAGGATCAAACTACAGTGCATGTTCTTGTCAGCATTTTAAAACATTATTTAATGTAACTGTTCCCTTCGACAAGTTTTTCCATGGAAGGGAAGGTGTTTGCCAAGTGTTCATATGTACAATTTTAAATGTACTGGACAGCAAAAGAGTTGCATAAAAATCATGAAATATGTTCTTTCTCTTCAAAGAGCTACATTTCTCATGTTTAACAAAATAAGTTTCCTTTAGGAAAACCTAGGAAAACATTTACTAATCCATTGGTTTTCTTATTAATCGCTCTACTCCAACTGCCTCGCCATAATGTTCTTTTTCTGTGTTGTTCTTCTTTCCTATACTCAAGTCTTCACCAGAGAAACAGGGAAATTTCACTTTATATTCTGGTTTAATTTACTATTTCTGGCTGACCAGGGAGAGGCTTCCCCTCTGACACCAGATGAAATTATGGACTGGATAAAACAAATCTCAAGTGAACAGACTATGTTAAGAAAATATCTGAAGATATTACTGAGATCAAAAATATTAATCTCACACAAAGCTGATTTGCAAGGTTTGCCATCAAGACTAGAGGAAGCTGAGAACAGAATCTCCTCATTAGAAGACACAGTGAGTACTCTGAATATAACTGCAGAGCAAAAAGAAAGGACTATTAAAGCACTGCAGGAGAAGGTTAATGAGCTCGAGGGGAGATCAAAGAGAAACAATCTCAGAATTGTGGGTCTCCTTCAGGGGCTGGAAAAAAGGGAGGCCTGTGGAATTTTTATCCACCATTCCGTCAGGACTTTTGTCTCTCCCTCTGATCACAACTTAGATATGGAGAGAGCCCACCACTCCCTTCCATCAAACCCCTCTCCAAATGCAAAGCCGTGGGCCAAAACTGTAAGATTTTTAAAATACAATGTTAAGGAACTCATTCTTTAAAAAGCCTGTGAACTTAAAAGTCTAATATGGAAAGGACATCAGCTGATGACGTTCCCAGATCACATCAATGACATGGTGGAAAAGAGGGCTACATTCAATAGACCATGAGCCCTAGACAAAGGATTGAGTTTGGACTTCTTCATTTCCTCCCCCGCTATTTTCAAAGTTAGAAAGGAAGGTAAAATGCTTAGTTCTATGTGAGCAGAAGAAACTGAAAGGAGTCTGATCACACCACAAGTAAAGGCCCCTGCAGAAGATACAGACAGGCAGAATTAAAGCAACTTTACCAGATTAGTCACTGCAGTGCTGGAATTCAGTTCTCAGTTTAGCAACAAACTGTATACTGAAAATTCACCATTTTGTTTCAGCCTTCAGTTTTATTTTCTTGAACTTCCCTGGATTCACAAGCAGAGGGATCTGGCTGGGGAGAGAGTGGGTAGGAAAAAGGATCTCACCTACCTTGCCCCACTCCACCATGATTCCAGGGCACCGGGAGCACCTACCCCACCTTGGGAGGCCACTTGTCCAGTTTCGTATCAAATAGTCCTCTTTCTGGCCAGGGTTGACAGGTTTGTATAATTTTTGGTGGTGCCCAGAAGGGGCCCAAGTCCCGCCCTGCCCCCCACCTGCTTTGTAAGCTGATATATATATATTTTAAAATAATGTAAAAATGGACTTGAAACAGTAAGCATTTAACAGTTTCCCTATATGGCACAAAGTGGGTGGGTGTGGAGGGATGAGGGCTCTGGCTGGGGGTGAAGGCTCTGGGGTGGGGCTGGGGATGAGGGGTTTGGGGTGTGGGAGGGGGCTCAGGGCTAGGGCAAAGGGGTGGGGTTTAGGGGTGAGGGCTGCAGGGTGGGACCAGGGATGAGGGGATCACGGTGCTGAAGGGGGCTCAGAGTGGGGCAGAGGGTTGTGGTGCAGGGTGGGTGAGGGCTCTGGCTGGGGGTGCAGACTCTGGGGTGGGGCAGGGCTGGGGATAAGGAGTTTGGGGTGCAGAGAGGACTCCACAGTCCCCCCAGCCGTCTCTCCACCGGCAGCAGCGAGCTCTGGGGGAGGGAGCCCCCTCTGCCCCCGGCACCACACTCACCTGGCACCGTCACTGCATGTGCTCCTAGGGGCCAGGCCCCTCTCAGGTCCAGGGAGTCCCCTCACCTCCCCTGTTGTGGGTGCCGGGGGCGGGGGGAGGATGCCATCACATGCAGCCTCCTCCCCTGCTGCAGCCTGCTGCCCCTCACCATAGCTTCCGGGGGATGGGGCTGCCCCCTGCCCAACATGGGGCAGGATTGGTGGCTGCGGGTGGGGAGGGTGCAGATCACATAGTAGGAAACTCACCCAAGCCCTAGCAACTGCTCAGGTGAGGTCCAGACTCCGTCTCCCGGAAGCCCCTGGGCATCTCCTCCCGGTGGGTGCCAGGGGAGGGGAGGGCTGCCAATCATGTGTGTGCCTCCTCCCCTCCTCAGGTGCAGCAGCCGCCTCCTCCTCAACCTCCTGCTGGTGCCGATCTTGTGTTGCAGGCAGCAGTGGTTGGCAGCAGCGCAGAGCTGCAGAGCAGCTGCCCGCTTGAGGCAGGGACATTCCGGAGCCGGGAGGTGTACGGGGCGGCAGGCAGGAGCCAGGCTACACTCCGGGGGAGGCACACGGGAGCAGCAGGCAGGGGCCGGGGGAGAGGCCTGGCTTCGAACATTGGTGGAGCCGGGCCCCCGGGCCCTGAATATTCCTGGAGCCTGGGCACCACAGGCCCATACAACTCGCTGCCCCTGTTTCTGGCTGATTTGTCCCCTGTCCAGTACTGGGATAAAACTGGACGTGGTTTTGTCTGCTATCGAATGGGGGACTCATATGCATGGTGAGTGTGAGGTTACACCAGCAGAGCAGGGTGGTAGGCTCTTGAAAATGACGTCCTTTGTGCGGCACGGCATCACAAGCACCATGTGTACGAGGTCATGTTGGCAGGGGTGAGGTCATGCTGTTCCCAGAAGTGCTGGAATGTCCGGTATTCTGGGTACATATGAGTGGCCACCGTAACCCCACCCCTCCTCCCTATGATCCCAGATCGTGACTCCAAGTTAGTCGTCTCATGAGACCTGGTTTCTGTTTGCTCCCATGGATTGTCAAGGCTCATTAGAGCAGTGTGATTTTTGGTTTCAGTCTGAGGCACTCCCCCTCTTGGTATCTTTCTCCAACCCCTCTCCTCACTTCTCATGATTGTACTTTGTTTCATCCCCATCTAATTTCCTAGATTCTAGGTTTATAGGGAATCTGGACACATTCAGTGTATTTGTGCTAAACTACTCATAAAAGATACCAGATCTGAACAATGTAACAAAGATTTCAGTTTAACAGTGAATCTTTTCAATTCCCTAACTGTAAAGAAATTTGATGACCTAATATCTTGTCCAAGAATAATTGTTATTGCTGATTATGAATTACCACATTAATGAGAATGTTAGTATGAAAATAAGAATATAAGAATGAACATACTAGGTCAGACCAACGATCCATCTAGCCTAGTCTTCTGACAATGGTCAGTGCAAGATGCTTCAGAAGGAATTAACACAACAGCGCAATTTTCCAGTGATCCATCTCCTGTCATCCAGTCCTAACTTCTGGCACTCAGAGACTTAGGGACACCCAGAGCATGTGGTTGCATTCTTGACCATCTTGGCTAATTGCCATTGATGGGACCTGTCCTCCATTTATCTAATTCTTTTTTGAACCCAGTTATACTTCTAGTCTTCATAGTGTCCCCTGGCAACGAGTTCCACAGATTGTGCATTCTGTGAAGAAGTAATTCCTTGTGTTTGTTTTAAACCTGATGCATATTAATTTCATTGGATGACCCCTAGTATTAGGAGAAGGGATAAATAACACTTTTCCATTCACTTTCTATACTCCATTCATGAGTTTATAGACCTCTGTCATAACCCCCCTTAGTCATCTCTTTTCCAAACTGAATAATCCAGTGTTTTTAATATCTCCTTGTATGGAAACTATTTCATACCCTTAATCATTTTTTCCCTTCTCTGCACCTTCTTCCCCTCCCCACCCCCCCAATTCTAAGATATCTTTTTTGAGATGGGGCATCCAGAACTGCATGCAATATGCAGGGTATGGGTATACTATGGATTTATGTGATGGCATTATGATATTTTCTGTCTTATTATCTATCCCTTTCCTAATGGTTCCTAACATGTTATCAGCTTGTTTGACTGCTGCTCCACACTGAGCAAAAAATTTTCAGAGAACTATCCACAATGACTCCAAGATCTCTTTCTTGAGTGGTAACAGCTAATTTAGACCCCAACATTTTGTATTTATAATTGCTATTTATGTTTTCCAAATATGTTGCATTTATCAACCTTGAATTTCATCTGCCATTTTGTAGCCCAGCAACCCAGTTTTGTGAAATCCCCCTGTTAATCTTCGCAATTAGTTTTGGACTTAGCTATCTTGAGTAATTTTGTATTGTCTGCAAACTCTGCCACCTCACTGTTTATCCTCTTTCCCAGATCATTTATGAACATGTTGAACAGCACTGATCCCAGTACAGTTTCTCGGGGGACCCCACTATTTACTTCTCTCCACTGTGAAAACTGACCATTCATTCTTACCCTTTGTTTCTTATCTCTTTAACAGTTACTGATCCATGAGAGGGCCTTGCCTCTTCTTCCATGACTGCTTACTTTGCTTAAGAGCATTTGGTGAGGGATTTTCAGAAAGCCTTTGACAGGGTCCAAGTACACTATATCCAGTGGATCACCCTTGTCGACATATTTGTTGACCCACCCCTCTCAAAGAATTATAATAGATTGGTGAGGCATAATTTCCCTTTACAAAACCAGTGTTGACTCTTCCTCAACATATTATCAGTTATTTTTTCAATAATATTAGTTCAGGTGCTTTTCTTTAGTTTTTATTTTTGTTAAGTAAGTTGAACTAAATGTTACGCTGATTTACATTGCTGATACAACTACTGAGCAGTGTCTAGTGGGCTGGCATCAATCCCAAAGAACTTGAGTAAATGGCTCAGAATAGGACTCACTGGTGGTATCTGACAGGTTTGAGCAGGATCGACAAATTCATCTCCAGGCTGCACGTGAAAGGCGCCACAGATCTGCATCATCAAACATCATAAATACAGACTTCCCATGCCCTCAGTGCAGCCGACTCTGTGCATCACGGTTCGGACTTCAGAGTCATATGCGTAGCCATAGATGAGAGCTGCAACAATATCATCCTCATTGTCAGTGATGGACTACCAACATAGCTACTGGGCAATGGTGTTCACACTACATAATTGTGTGTGGACAAGGCTCTAAGGGGAAAAGTTTAGGCAGAACTGTTCTGCCAATGAACCCTTGTCTGCAAATGATCCAGTTATGTAAGAATAAGGTTATTTAAACAATTTGTATAACTTTCATATATAGCCACTGTAAACATGTTCTTAAGAAGACACTAACCTTCTTCCCCCAGTCCTTTTGTGTTGTTGCGAATAGTGCAGAAACCATGCCCTCCCTAGATATTTGATTTTTTTTTTCTTTATAAAGCTAAAGAGAATCCAGTTATACCCCTCTTGGGTGTTTTGGTGTGTTGCGGGAGTGAGTGGCAAGGTAAACCTCCTGAATTTAGGTCCTATTTCTGTTTGGATAAGAGTTATGTATTTTTTTAAGTTAGCCTTCATCAATTTCCACCACTTCTTTTCATCCTTTCATCCATCTAAAAACACTGAGACTACATATTATCTTCCTACAGGAAACCTACCTTTTATGACTTGAAGGCAGAGAAATTTAGGAGGGGATGGATAGGAGAAGGATTATTTAACAATTTCTCCTCCAAATGTGTAGCAATATTGTTTCACAGAAGACTCAATTTACAAATTGTAGATGTAAATAAAGATGAGGATGGTAGATTTGTGCCAGTGAAGGATAGGATCTCTGATTCTATATATACCCTAATTAATATATATGGACCCAATAAAGATGATCCAAGTTTCTTTCAACAAGTATTTTCCAAATTAATTAATATCCCACTAGAATCAATCATTATAGCAGGAGATTTTAATGGGGGTGTTGGACCCTTTTTTAGGCACTTGGCCATCCCCAGCCTACACAATCACATGCTAGAAATATTATAGAAGATTATATAGATAAATTTGGGTTAAAAGATGTATGGTGGTTACAGAACCCTATAATGGAGGATTTTACTTCTTTTTCCTCCCCACATTTCACATAGTCAGAAATAGATTTCTTCCTGATTTCTATGAATCTGGTGGACTCAGTCCAGATAATGAAATCAAGTCTATCATGATCTTTGATCATGCACCAGTGATACTATAATTTTCCCCTCCTGAGACAAATTCAACTTGTAAAAGATGGAGACTGAACTCCTCTTTTTGGAAAGATAAAAATTTAAAAACTATGTTACAGAAGAAAATTTTTTGTCTTTGAAAGAAATGACTCACCAGAGATATCCTGAGCCATCCTATGGGATATACTAAAAGCAAGGGCAGAATCATTTCCTACTCAATAGATGGAAAGAGGATTAGCCTGGCTTGGCTCCTGGAATTAACCAACAATTTAAAGCTATGGATTTAGAATGTACAAACTATCTCTCCCAAGGAAATCTTAAAAAAATAATCAGTCTTCAGTATGAAGTAAATAGATTGACTGCAACACAAGCCGAATTTGGCGTTCTTAAGATTCAAACAAACATACTGGGAATTGAGGGAGAGAGAACAGGGGAAATTCTCACATATAAATTAAAAATGAGAGGTCAAAGGTCCTGAATAGTATCACTCAGATCAGAACAAGTGCGCGTTATTACTAATCAAAAAGAGAAGATCAATTTTTGAAATTCTACCAGGCTCTTTACAATAATGATTCACCTCCTGACCAAGAAGAACTGAATAATTTTGTTAGAACTCTTAACTTCTCACAAATCTCAAAAGAGCAGCAGGCTGACCTCTCCCTTACAGTCAGAGGAAATAAGGATGGAAATCCATTTCCCATGGAGGAAATGGATCTGGGTAAGACCCCAGGCCCTGATGGAGTACAAATAGAATTCTATCAAAATTCTCAAAGAAATTCTGGAGCCTAAACTGCTATACATTTACCAAGATGCCTTAAAGAAAAGTATGTTGCCTCCAACTATGAGGGATGCCCTAATTACTGTACTACTTAAACCGGGTAAGGATGTGCAAAAGTGTAATAGCTATATACCCATCTCTTTAATCAATACTGATAGCCAATATTTTTGAAAGTATTTTTATAAGAGGCTTTAAAAAATAAGTGACCCAATCAAGTGGAAATTATTTTTTAAAAAAAGGCATGGTTTAGATAACACATATTAGTTGATTAATGTTATGACATTCTACTAACATTCTAAAAATTCCCATGCAATCATTTCACTCGATACAGAGCAAGCCTTTGACAGTGTGAACTGGCAGTATCTGTTTCTGGGAAATCCTTTATTTTGTACATAAAACTGTTATTATCTAATCCCACCTCTTGCATCCTAACAAATAGCACAGTATTCCCCTAACCCTTTGATATGTTTTGGGGAACTGGACAGGGAGGCTCCCCCTCCCCCATCCGGTTCAATCCATCATTAGAACTACCTGTAGTACCAATCAGGGAACACCAAGGGATTCAAGGGTTCAAATCTGGGATTCAAGAGACAAAAATTCTTCCATATGTAGATGACATCATCCTATTTATTAAAAACCAGGATTAATCTATTTCACATATCCTACAAACAATAGCTAACTGTGGTAAATACTCTGGCTACAAGATAAATTGGGATAAATCAGAAGCAATGAAGATCTCATTGGATCTAGCTGGAAGTGGCTCTCCTACGGGGACACTGAGATGGCAACTGACAAACCTCAGATATCTTGGCATCCCATTCCCTAAGGATATTAAAAATGTAATCAAGGTTAACCTAGCCCCATTAATCATGCAGTTAGCAAACCATTTAAATGGATGGCACACGCTGACTCTCTCCCTTGGGGGGGGGGGAATGAACAAAATCACAATGAATGCCCTTACCAGGATCCTTTTTATTCTGAATTCACTCCCTGTCCATGTTCCTCCCTTTTATTTTATCAAAATCAACAACATTTTGAGGACCTTCTTGTGGGGTTCTGGTAACAAACCCAGAATCTTCTTACAAAGATCCCAGCTCCTTGTCAAAACAGGTGGTTTTAGATTTCCCAACTTTAAACTTTACCATCAGCAATAATTCTTAGCCAAGGAGCACAGTGCCTCATTCCCTCATGCTTTAGAGCCATGGATTGGCTCCAGTTGGAAGCAAAATTGGTTGCCCCTTTACCCCTTCTCATTTTACCGCACCCAGATTATTGTAGATTCCCTACAGAACAATTACCAGCAATTGTAGCAGCCAGAAATAGTTGGTGTACAATTTTTATGAAATATAAAAATCACCCACTTCTACATACCAAGGCTTCTGACTGGGGTAACTCAAAACTCTTTATAGATGGCAATCCCATTATCTGGCCAGATTGGATTAGGAAAGGGATTTTGACCATCAGTCAATTTATTGAAAATAATACCTTCCTCCCTTTTGCGATATTAAAAGAAAGGTTCAGTCTAGAGACTAAGGAGTGGCAATATATCCATCTTAAGCATGCCATCTCCCATCTGTTTGGCCCCGATACTTGTGCTATCCCTGACCCAGCTGGACTGCTTTAATTTCTCCAAGTATTACCCAATTTGCCAAGACCTATGGCAACACTATATACTCACTTGGCCAGCAAATTTGAATTAAACATGGATTCCCTGAAAAAGAAATAGGAGGAGGAACTAGGCCAATAGAAACAAATTTTAGACAGTGCACCAAACTGTTCCTTGGACCTCTGTTTCAGATTAATCCAGCAGAAAATCATACAGAGGATGCATTGGAACCCTCTCTGACTGTTCAAAACAAATGCTGCTAAGGTAGACAAATGTTGGCACTGTGATTCCGCAGGTGCTAACTTAGCCCATATGCTCTGGGAATGCCCCTATACCCTTATGTTTTGGGCAGAACATAATTGCAGAGTTAATTTTTTTCCTGTCAGATAAAATTGTTACAAGCTAAACATGTAATAATAAAACTAATGAAGTTAATTGGAAGCTGAATAAATCTGAAAAACTTTGGCTAAGCAGAGCACTAATAATTGCTAAAAGATTAGTAGTACAAAACTGAAATCCAAAAAGAGACCAGCAGTTGAAGACTGGATCACAGACATCATAAGATTAGCCACCATGGAAAGAATTGTGTACTGTAACAGAGATACCCAAGAAAAATTCTCAGGGATATGGGATACTTTCCTGGAAGTATCTGAATGATCCTGTTGATTGCATAGGACCCCTTCCTATTTCCTTCCCTCATTGTCTCTATCTTGCTCTTCTGAACTTTGCTTCGAGTGTTTTATCTTATCTTGATAATTTGTCTTTAACTACTTGGATTTTTATAAACAAATTGTATTTGTTTGTAAATTACAGTAATACAAATATTTATATGTTAGCCATTTATATGTTTGTTAGCCATTCATGTTGTATATGTAATAAAATGTTTTAAGTATAGCTAAGATGAGGTAGCAAATGATGAATTGATTATGAGAAGTTTATGTATCATTTGCTATGTTTGTTTTATTCTGTATATATATTTTACATTTAATAAAAAGTTAATAGAAAATTAATTTTCTATTTCAGTAAATTACTTTCAACGATGCTTATACTGTAGTTAGTATACGTAACAATGATAACAGTTGTATTGATTACTTGAAAAAGGAAAGTAACCGCAACCTTTTTTCCCCAGGAATGAAGGATTTCTGTGTGACATAAATATAAAAAGAAAGGCAGAATGAAATAAGCAACAGCTATAAGGAGGAAAATTAAGTCTAAGCTCTTACAGATGGCTTCAGCTGTAGTACTTAACATGCATGTCAGCTAGAGCAGAATGTTTAAAAAGGAGATTCCGCTCCACAGAAACAAATTACAAACATGTCACTCAATGGGCCAAATTAACCCCTTGTACAAGTGCACTGAAGATAGAGGAGTTACACCAAGTCTGAATTTAACCCAGGTGTTTTTTCATAGGTGTCCTAAAATAAAACGAAAGGAAGTTACTTACCTACTACAATCATCGGTTTCAGAGTAGCAGCCGTGTTAGTCTGTATTCGCAAAAAGAAAAGGAGGACTTGTGGCACCTCAGAGACTAACCAATTTATTTGAACATAAGCTTTCATGAGCTACAGCTCACTTCATCGGATGCACAATCATGTTACCATTACAGAGAGTCTAATGACAACACATCAATATGAAGGTGAGAGTAAACCAAAGTGATTCCCTTTTATAGTTGTGTATTGCCCTGCATTTCAAAAGTACTATATGACATTTCAGTAAGAAGAAACTTTAGCACTGGAATTACTGTGTTTGATATCTATACTAATTTCATTACCAGTTTCTTTTCATCTGTAGAGAACTGCCATGATTATGACTGTTACATTCAGCATCCTGAAATGAGCTCAGTGCAGGCAGAGTGGTCTGCATGCAAAAAGCTCATTGCTGGATAGGAGTCAAGAGGCCAAATTATGGTCTGGGCTATACTGATATAAATCCAGCCATCTTTCCTGTTGTGACCTAAGATGAACTACATGTAAGGGGGTCCATGTCAGTTTGTTGGTATTAACCACATTTTAAAAACTAACACCTCCTATGGTGCAGTCAGATCTCAGCATCGCTGCCTTTACACCAGTGTAACTCCATTGAGATGATGCTGATTTACAATGGATAAAGTGAGATCAAAATTATGTTCCTTTTAAAACAAAACAAAAAACACCCATCAACTTTTCAGGGAAAAATATGTTCTTGAAAAGCTCTGAACTGATAGGGTCTAATTCCTCTGTCATTTCCATCTGTAGAAATTGGGTGTGATGCTACCATTCTGATTGTCTGTTCACTTTGCAATGATGGATGTGACTATATGGGGTAAAAGGTGAAGGAAAACCAGGCTCTCAGAATGTCTGGAGAAAGGCTGAATTCTTACAAATGTAACACACGGAGTTCCATGTATTGAATTTAGGCCCCAATCTCAAGGATCCTGGGGCATCCTTATGGAAAACTAGAGCCTCTATTTGCAAAGAGAAGGTCTCTAGTGCCTACTTTCCCCTAGCAACCTGGATTCCATTAGATTCACTGAACTCATCCAGCTCTCCACCCCAAGAGGCAAAGGCGGCGAGTAAATGCTAGTATAATCAATATTAACTCTCTCATGGATTCCCATTTTCACATCCTTTGAGCCATGAGGGAAGCATGACAATAAAGTGGCTGTTCTAGGGTTGCCAAGCCTCCAGGATTGTCCTGGAGTCTCCAAGATTTAAAGATTGTTGTATGATGAAACCTCCAGGAATACATCCAACCAAAATTGACAACTCTAGGCTGCTCCCCCACTCTGCACTCACCACAACCCCATAGACCTCGTCCTTATGCTGTCTCAGTGGAGAGGCTCTTGGGAATAAGTATATAGAATGGATGGAGCCTGGGCCCAATGTTTGTCAATGATTTACCATTCAGGTCTATGGCGGTGCTTAACTTTAACCACATTAATAATCCCATTTGCTTTAGTAAGACTATTCACATGCTTAAAGTTAAGCAAGTGCATACAGTTTTGCAGGACTGGGACTAAATGAGGAAAGATTTTAAATAGGACAGTCTGCACTGGTTTTCATTTGGAAGGGATGATTCCTTCCTACATTTTATCACAATATAATTTTCGCATCAAAGAATGAGACTTGTACCGAGTTCCATTCCTTGCACACATTTGGGAGAACACTTCTAATACCAGTTTTAAAGTCTCCTAACATGCATAGAATTCTGGAATAATGTGTTTTCACTAGTGGCTGGGAATGGACTTAAATATAAAATGCAAAGATCTTTACGGGGTTGTATGGATGTCACTTTCCTCAATAGATATTGTGCTTTTTTCTGATAATTAAACTCTTAATAAACAAAAGGCAACATAAGTTTCTCCTTTAAAATATTACATTTTAAGTAGATGTAAAGGAAAAAATATCAGCTTCTCATACCTTGCCAGTGTATTGTATCACTTAAAGCAAATAACTCAACTAATACTGAGTTACAAGCATTTTAGCTAGCTACTCACTAATACCCAAATTAATTCCTTAATCCCCACAGGGCTTTCACTAAGGTTGCCAGTAGAAAGTAGCAGAAGGACTTAGGATACTTGATGAAACACAGGCTATGGCTTTATTCTGTGTTTGAGCATTGTAACAGGTATACTGACTCTCTGGAGATCCAATCAGGAACTTTCCGAGGCCAGAAATACCCCACCTCTCTTTAATGACAACACTGACAAATGTAGGTGTAAAAAGGAAGTAACCAGCAAAGGTTAACTGGGCACAACTTATTTCCTTCTCTGAATGAGAAAAGATGGTGGTAGTGGCTGGCACAGGATCAACATGGATGGATCCTGATCTCTTAATAAAAAGGAGCTGTTTTCCTAAGGAGGAAGGTTTTAGAGAGAGGCCTGGGAGATGAGTCTGTTGTGTGGTCTAGTGGACTGGCTGCTGGCCTGAGACTTAGGAGACCAGGCTCCTGTTTCTAGCTCAACCACTAACATAGAAATGCCATGTTCACTTGGGCAAGTCACTTGCCCTCTCACTCTTTGTCTATATTTTCTATTAGGATTGTAAACTCTTCAGGGTAGTGACTATGTTTGTATACTATCCAGCACAATGGGATCCCACTCTGGGTTAGGGCCTCAGTGCTAACAAAATACAAATAAACAATAACACAATTCCAACCTTATCCTTGGGCTTTATTGTTACGTGTCAAAAACCAAAGCACACTGGTGTTACACTCAGTGTGCTCAGGCATAAACTATAGATCTATTGTGTTTATATTGAAAGGATAAAGGGAAAATATACGAATCAAAGGAAATAGGGAACATCAAATAAAATTGAAAGTCAAAGAAATAATTCTGTTAAAATAAAAACATTTTCTCACAATACTTAGCCTGTGGAACTCATTGTCACAATATACTATTGAAGTATTAGTAAGCAGGTTAGTAAAATTCAAAAAAAGGACTAAATGTTTATACATCTAATAAGAACATCTACAGTTACATTAGTCATACAATTATTTTAAGGCTAGAGAAAGCCTCATGCTTCAGGGTATAAAGCTAACACTCTGAGGAGTTTTAGGGGGGGAAAGAGATGCTTTCTGTTTTAATTTGAAATATGATGGAGCATCAATGAGGCAAGAAGATATAGGAAGCCTGTTCTAAATGGCAGCAGCCACAGAGGTGAAGTGTCATACAAAAAAGATCATGATTAGATTTCCGCACCCCCAACTTTTTACTCCTTTAACTAAAATCATTGGAGAATAGTAATGTTCATTTGCGGCTCATAAACCTAGAAAACCTGAGGTAACTTACAACAACAAGCTTGTTCAGCAGGCAAGTTTTTTCAAGTTCTGTTCTGAAAGAGAGAGGAGGTATGGGAAAGGTTAGCAGACTCTGCTACCTGATAGTAACATATTACCATCCACGTGAGCAGTCACCGCCTTGTGCAAAAAACATTAATGTCACTCAGTGTATCCTGTGTGTACCATAGGAGCATTCAGGAGGGACCTTGCCTCCATTACTAACAAAAATAATTTCATAAACCTGGCAGAAGCACAAAGCAAAAATCTCTCACACACCCCGGATCCCATATCAATACTACCCTGTATTTCAGCCTTTGGAAAACTCTAAAGCAGCCAGGCAGACACCATCCTTTCCCTGGAATCTGAACATTCTTTAGTGTGCTCATACCGCTTTGCCTTAGCTGTATTGGAAATAAAGGCAGGCCATTTGGCAGTACACTCTGCTGTCCTAGCTAGGGTGTGATTCATTTCCTAATTACTCTGAGGTGGGGCATCTGGTAGTATAGTGTGTCCTTTGATAGGCAAAACATTGCTTTTCTTCATTTTTTCCCTCTTAGGCAGACAGACCCAAATGCTACCTAGTAATTCATAGATGTTCCATTCTATGAAACTTCTCAAATTGCAGGAAACATTGATTTTTAACAAGCTTGTGGGAAATAGTGTCATAATAAGCTTTCTGATGTGGTCAGGGAAAAGCTACCAGCTAAAGGTAAAAGCAGATGAGATTAACTAAAGAAGGGTTGTTTGCTGCTGCTATTCCTTTTTTTTTTTCCTGCTCATCATCAGACTGCACATTTCAAAACTCTGGGCTGCCAGTCCAGGACATGTGTTAATTTTAATAATTAACCACTGTTGGGTTCCTGACACTATTAATTAAGGGTCAGTAGAAGTTTTCGTTACAAATGCTACTTTCCAAGACTTCACAATTGTCATCGTGAGTTGACAGAGACTCGGTGTGTACATTATCAGCTCAGGGGCATTGTCTCTTTTCATAATGGTAATTTTTTAAAAGTTGTGAACTGGAGCTGAATTAGATTTGTTTTAGTATAGTTGACTCACAGACTTAAGGCCAGAAGGGACCATCATGCTCATCTAGTCTGGCCTCCTGCACATTGCAGGCCACAGAACCTCATGCACCCACTCCTGTAATAGACCCTCTAATCTCTGACTGAGTTACTGAGGTCTTAAATAATGATTGAAAGACTTCAAATTACAGAGAATCCACCATTAACTCTAGGTTAAATCTGACCCATGCTACAGAGGAAGGTGAAAAAAACCCCAGGGTCTTTGCCAATCTGACCTTGGGGGAAATTCCTTCCCAACCCCAAATATGGTGATCAGTTAGACCCTGATCATGTTGGTAAGACCCAACAGCCAGACACCTGGGAAAGAATTCTCTGTAGTAACTCATAGCCTTCCCCATCTAGTATCCAATCAGTGGCTCTTGGGGATATTTGCTACTAGCAGTCACAGATCTGCTACATGCCATTGTAGGCAGTCTCATACTACCCCCACCCCCATAAACACATCAAGCTCAGTCTTGAAGCCAATTAGGTTTTAGCCCCCACTGCTCCCCTTGGAAGGCTGTTCCAGAACTTTACTCCTCTGACGGCTAGAAACCTTCATCTAATTTCAAGCCTAAACTTGTTGATGGCCAGTTTTATATTCCCTTGTTCTTGTGTCCACATTGGCGCTTAACTTAAATAACTCATCTTCTTCCCTGGTATGTATCCCTCTAAGGTATAAGAGAGAGCAATCATATCCACCCTCAGTCTTGGTTTGGTTAGGCTAAACAAGTCAATCCCTTTGAGTCTCCTCTTATAAGGTAGGTTTTCAAGTCCTCGAATCATCCTAGTAGCCCTTCTCTGCACCTGTTCCAGTTTGACTTTCTCATTCTTAAACAAGGGAGACCAGAATTGCACACAGTATTCCAGAGGAGATTTCAACAGTGCCATTTTAATAGTACCAACACTTCCCTGTCTCTACTGAAAATACCTTGCCTGATGCATCCTAGGATTGCATTAGCCTTTTTTATTGCATCACATTGGTGGTTCATAGTGATTCATCCTGTAATCAATATGCCCAGGTCTTTCTCCTCCTCTGTCACTTGCAACTGACAAGTCCCCAGTTTATAGCAAAAATTCTTGTTAGTCCTTAAGTGCATGATCTTGCACTTTGAACTATTAAATTTCATTCTATTTCTATTACTCCAGTTTTAAGGTTCTCCGGATCTCCTTCTATGATATTCTGGTCCTCCTCTGTATTGGCAAAATCTCCCTAATTTGTGTCTTCCACAAATTTTATTAGCACACTCCCACTTTTTGTGCCAAGGTCAGTAATAAAAATGTTAAATAAGATTCTTCCCAAGACTGATCCCTGAGGAACTCCACTAGTAACCTTCCTCCAGCCTAACAGTTCACCTTTCAGTATGACCCGGTGTAGTCTCCCCTTTAACCAGTTCCTTATCCACCTTTCATTTCTCATATTAATACCCATACCCATAGGCGGCGTGTGAGTCTTTGCTTTGGGGAAGTTAAGGAGCAGCAGAAGCTCCTGAGAAAGGGGTGGGGGGCGGGGCACTGATGCCTGCACTGTGGCCCTGCCCCCTGCAAGGCCCTATCCCCATTCTGCCTCTTCCCCCCAAGGCCCTGCCCTCACTCCACTGCTCATCCCTGCTCTGCCGTGGGGCTCCTCACTGCCCCTCCACCATCTCCCAGCTTCTTGCTGCCCTCCCACGATCCTTACTGTCCCTTCCCAGTCCCCGTGGGCTCCTTACTGCTCCCAATCCTCCCTCCCCTGGACTGCTTATTGCCCCAACCTCCCCACACCCACCCTGAGGCTCCTTACTGCCCTAACCTCCCTGGTCTCCAAAATGCCTCAACCCCCTTGGGCTCCTTACTGCCCTAACCCTCCCCCCTTCTTACTGCCTCCTCCTGAGGGCTCATTGTTGCCCTGCCATGCCCTCCCCACCAGGGCTCAGTCCCATTCTTTTCTCTGGCCCCACACCCATGAGGCCCTGGGAGGGGAAGGGGAGAGGCCCTGAGAGGGGAAGGGAAGCCGGGGGAGGCAGGGCAGCTCAGGGGTGCAGCTGCCCAGAGAGCTCAGGTTAAGCCGGAGCAGGCCTTCGGGAGGCAGGAGCTCCATGGCTGCTGCCGCTTCCCCTTGCAGTGTGGAGGACAGCATAGTTCATTTGGTTCCCATCACTGAGGAGCACCAGGCTCCAACTGAGCTAGGGAGTGCTGCCTCCCCGGTCAGTGCCAAGGGGAACTGGGCACAAGCCCCGGGGTGTCCTGCCCCGGGCTCCCTGCCTGGCCAAGTGCAGTGCCAGATAGGGGAGATGCACCTGCATGCGGGCAAAGCCAGAGCACTGTGCTGGAGGCAGACGGGGGGAAGAGGCAGAGTGGGGATGGGTCCCCCAGAGGAAGAGGCCAAGGGGTATGTGTGAATTGCAGCCAAGGCCACAGTCTGGGTGCAATGCTCCCCCCACCCCCATCCCCACACTTTTTCAGGGAACTTCCAGCACTCCTGGCTGGTGCAAAGGTGGTGGTCTGGCATGCCTCCAAAGAGAGGTGATCCACACCACATCCAGCATTTGCCCCTGGCATGGCCAGCCTTTTTTCTTTTGGGGAGGCTCTTATATGTGCTGTCCATGCCCATACCAAATCTAAAAAGGCACCACCGTTGTTGGTTTGTTGACTGTTAAGTGAAGAAATCAGTCAGCTCTCACATCTAGGAAAATCTGGGCCCTACAATTATTAGTAACACTTTTTCTTCAGCCTATATTTGGGAAATTAAAGTCTCCCATAATTGCACAAATTCCCAGTAGTATTTATTTAATTAAAAAACATTAAAGAGGTCTCTATTCATATCCAGATTGGATCATGGGGGCCTGTAGCATACCGTAAGCCCTATTCCACAGGAGCCTCTGGTAGCTTTCTTCCCCAAGTGATTTTGGCCCAGACAGATTGTTTTATCCATTCTTTCACTTCTATTTTCTATACAGTGTACTTCATCATTAATATACAGTGCTACTTCACCACCTTTTCCTTTATTTCTCTCTTTTCTGAAGAGCACATATTGTTCAATATCTGTACTCCAGTCATTACTACTGTTTCACCCTGTTTCTGTTATCCTTATATCTAGTTTCACTTTCTGCAGTAGTTGTTCTAGTTCATCCATCTTGCTACCCAGAATCCTTGCATTGGTGTATAAACATCTTAGTGGTTTCTGCTTGGCGTTGCCCAGATTTCTTACCCTGTTAGGTACAGTCATTCTACGGCCACTGTCGCCTACCTGTTAGTTTTCAGAGTAACAGCCGTGTTAGTCTGTATTCGCAAAAAGAAAAGGAGTACGTGTGGCACCTTAGAGACTAACCAATTTATTTGAGCATGAGCTTTCGTGAGCTACAGCTCACTTCATCGGATGCATGCCGTGGAAACTCATCCGATGAAGTGAGCTGTAGCTCACGAAAGCTCATGCTCAAATAAATTGGTTAGTCTCTAAGGTGCCACAAGTACTCCTTTTCTACCTGTTAGTGTTATTGGCATTGGAACTATCTAGATATATTACATCTTTCTTGCGTGTGCTGAGGGGGTTTGTTTTTCTTGAGGAATAATGATCTTGCTCTTAAAAACAGTGTAGGACCTGTGGGCTTAGTTATCATATTAAGTGAAATATTTTCACATCAAATAACTCAGTGAAACTATTGGTTTTTGACTACAGAAGTCACAACAAGACTGTTGTGGCTTTGAAGTTATGGTTGTTGCAGGATGGGATGGATGCAGGCCACTTGAAGTAGGGTTGTTTGGATACTTAAACTCATAAAGGGAGGGGTGGCAGCAGGGGGTGATTCCTTCAGATTTTACCCCAACTAGAGAGTTAGGCAGGCCAGATATTATGTTCCCTGTATAAGGCAAGCAAAGGGGGAAGGCTCCTTGCAGTCTCATCACCCCTCACACACCTGTCCCAGGGACAACCTAGAACTCAATGTTTCATTCCCCCTGAATTGAAAGTATCGATTATAGGCTCTTCTGCCATGGCTCCGCCTCCATTATAATCCTGCATTGCACTAAACATGGACCGGCCAGGAACAGTGTTAAATACATTTGTATTCAGTAGGGGCAAAACAAACATGCTGTCCTTGCAGCAACATATGAGCCTTCTTGTGAAGACACAGGTAACCCTGTCCGCCTATTGGACTTCAGCAGCTTATATGTTTTGATTTGTAGGATTCAGGAAACATACAGGAGCTTGCTTTTCCCAGTAGCTTTTCCTGCCTTTTTTGTTTTTCATTGAAAGGGTGACCTAAGGCACTGCCTAGACCTGCACAATAAGTACAAATTAAATATATATATCCTGTAACTATTATCTCATTAGTTAGACTCAGAGAGAAGTCTCAGATGTGATGTTTGGAATACCAGCTGATTCTGGACCTGTCTTTTCCTTGAGACTAACAGAGTCTGGAACCAATGTGTCAGTTTGGCCTGAGCTTTAAAGTTTGGTTCTGCATCCAAACTTTCCTACCGTTTTGGGGTTGTAGTTCTAGGTTTCTGTTTTGGGCCCATATCCAATTGCAAGCAGATATAATGGCTGGATCCTTCACCATTGAAGTCCATAGAAGTTTTGCTACTGACTTCACTGGAAGCACTATCAAGCATTACTTATCTATCTGTTCTGTTTCCTATAAGCAGAGGTAAAGAAACTGAAAAGGACAACTGGGTTTTTTAGAGACTCAGTGTACTTTTTTCTTTTAAAAAAAAAGTTTTCTAGAAAAGTTATTAACAGAAATATATTTTCACATTAAAAAAGTTAGTGAAAACATTTTTCTTTCCTGTATTTAAGCAATGCCCTAAAGAGGCAAAGCCTGCTCACCGTACTGTTGGCATGAATATTGTATTCACTCTGTTTCACAACTAATACTAACTTGTTTCACTTTAAAGGGCTGTCATGGCTGAGGTGGGTTTGAGGATGAGTTCTCATTATCTAGAAAATATCTCACCAGGCCAGTGCATGCATAGCCTCTGACAGTTAAACTACTACCACTTGCCTTCTGGTGGCAGAGCAGAGGTGTTCTTCACTGAAGGTGTGGGTATGAATGGCAGGGTGTCTGGCACCTTATAAAGAGAATGCTCCAGGCAGGGGGGCTTGTCAGCCATGGTAGGCAGTCCAACTAGTAGAATGAAACTCTGATTTCCAACTAAAAATGTCAGGCCAGGTCATTTAGTTTGTCAAAGTTTATGCCAATCACACATGCTGTATGGGTTTTGTCTTCAGGGACTATAGCAGTACAGTGCTAGGGCATCCCTCAGAAGTGACACACAACCACTTTCCCTGATGACTATGGTAAATGGGCAAAGGCTACCACATTCTGGTGCATGTGGCTAAAGAAGCAAGCCTAAAAACTACTTCTGGCTTCCCTGAATGTGGAAACAATGAACAGGAAACTAAGATGACACTGAAGAGAAGGAGAGTAGACATCCAAAGGAAGAGTGACTGACTAATGAAATGCATCCGATGAAGTGAGCTGTAGCTCACGAAAGCTTATGCTCTAATAAATTTGTTAGTCTCTAAGGTGCCACAAGTACTCCTTTTCTTTTTGCGGATACAGACTAACATGGCTGCTACTCTGAAACCTGACTAATGAAAGTTAGACTAGAACTGAGAAGAGACAAAATATTTAATGTTCTATGTGGATATGTGCTGCAAGCTAGCTGTATGACAGAGTAGAAGGAGGAATTCCAGATAGTGCTGGACCAAGTGATAAGTGAAGTACCTCAAGCTGAGTGCCTGACTATGGAGCAGCTGTAAGTGGACATGTGGGAGAACACAATGAGGGCTATGATGATTCTTATGGAGGATGAGGCTTTGGAACCAGAAATGAAGCTGATGAGGATATCTTAGACTTAGTCAGAGTGCATGGCCTTATTGTTGCCAATACATACTTTGTGAAGAGGGACGAGCACTTAATTGCACACAAAGACCAGTACCAATAGGTCTCAGATTGACTACTTGCTGACCAGAAGAGATCTAAAAACTGTGAGGAGCCATAAATTGTTTCCAGGAGAGCAGATTGCTTGTAATGGACTTCTGGGTGAAAAGGCTAGTGGGGGACAACACTTGAAATGTGGCACAAATGATAAAGTAGTGCAGGCTTGTGGATAGGGAAGTTAGTCTGAGATTTAAGGATGATGTTCTATGGAAGTTGGGCAACAACTAAACCAACCAACCATGATGACACCAGTGAGGCTTGGGGGGGGGGGGAAATATCCAGCCTTATTACAGAAAAAACACCAGCTGTCTGAGACCAAATGAAAACAGGGAAATTTCATGGCGAGGAGATGTGATGGTGGTCCAAAGATGTGCAGGAAGCAGTAAAGAAGAGGGAGCAAAGATTTAAGTAATGGCAAAAAGTAAGAATTGTGGAAAGTTATGAGAAATACAAGCTGATAAAGACAGGCAAAAAGTGGTTGTGAAAACCTTATATGCAGGACTGCTGGTGAAGGAAAGGAAAAAAGGAATATAAAGATTAGCCAAGATCAGGCAAAGAAGCACTGAAGACTTGTGAGATGTGAAGTGTGTCAAAGATGAAAACAGAAGAGTACTGATGGAAGGTAGCAGAATTGTTAGGAGATGACAATGGTTTTGTGGGAAATTGCTCAATGAAGAGAATCCAAGAAAACTGAGGGAAATATGCTCAAGCAACAAGATCACAAGACCTATCACCGTGGAGACATAGACAACACTAAGGATGATGAAGTATGAGGAGGCCTTGGGAACAGACAGTTCTGATTAAGGCACCTAACCATGAGGAAGAGGTGAGGGTGACAAACTTCTTCCACTTAATCCTCTGAACTGGAAAAATGTTCACTGAGTGGAGGAAGAGCACATTGGTCCCTATCTTCAAGTATAAAGTGGGTTGCAAGAATGTAGTAATTACTTACCCATCAAGTTAATGAATCACATAGGGGAAAGATTGGAAAGAATTATCAAAAAAAGACTGTGAGGAACTGGTGCACCAAGTAAGCAATAACCGATTTGAATTTATGCCGAGAAGATCAACAATGGATGCAGTGTTTGCAACCTGAATGTTACAGGAGAAGCACAGGGAGAAACCCAAAGAATAGCATTTAGTGTTTGTGAAGTCAGAGAAGGCTTATGAAAGAGTTCCTAGAGAACTGATATGATGGTGTCTTCAGCCACACAATCAGCCAAAGACATATGTTCAGACTGTCATGGACATGTATGAGGGTTGCATAATGATAATGAGAAATAGCTTGAGCTCGAGTGAGCCATTCATTAGGATGGTAGGTTTACATCAAGGATCATTCTTAAGTCAATTCCTTTTTATGATTGTAAAACACACACACCTTCATGCAGAGGATTAGGGGAGAGGCTCCATGGAGCATACTTTTCACCAATGGCATCATGAAGATACACAAATTGGAAAGAGATCTAGAAAAATGGAGAGCTATATTAGAAGAAAATGGTTTATGAATCAGCCAACAAAAGACAGAACATATGTGGATGCTTCAAAGAGAGGGATAATGAGAAGCCAGTAAAACTAGATGGTTTGAGATAAAGTCTGTGCAACAATTTAAATTCCTTGGTTGAGTGATTATGGGGATGTGGATGTTAGGAGTCTCATGAGGAGCAGTTGGTACAAATGGAGGGAGTTCTCCAAGATAAGAATATGCCAAATAAACTAAAGAGCAAAGTGTACAAGATCATGATTAGGCCAGCCATGCTGTATGGATCAGAAGGCTGGCCAATGAGGAAGAGAGAAGAACTATTTCACACTGCTAAACTGAGAGTGCTCAAATGGATGCTGACTAAGAGCTGATAGGCTATGCAGTGAGATAGGACAAGCCATGATGCAAGGAGCCCTCCATCATGGAAAAGCTGAGGGAATACCAACTGAGATGATTGGGTCATGTGAGACGATAAGATGTGGGTCAGAAAGCACACGATCTAATGGTCACGGGACAAAGACCATGCGGAAGACTCAGCAAAAGGTGTTTCAAGACACTGAAGGAGGACATGAAGAAGGTCAGTGTCAGATTAGAAAACACTTCACAGGAATACTTGGAGATGAAAAACAAGAGTTGCTGACACTGACTAACCAGACAAAGCAAAAACGAATAAGATGACTAGCTAGTGTCACTTGTTTTTTTAGTCATAAAATGTACTTTTCTATTAAATGTAAAGGGTGCAAACATTCCCAAATCAGGTTTTGTTTGAATTCAGATTGCAGCCATGAATGCAGAGAAATTTATTAAAATTTTGCTTGTTTCCATAAACTGTCTACCGAAGTTTAAGAACTTTTACATCTCTCTCAATATCCATCAACTTCAGTACAAAGAGCAGCTAGATATATTTCTAGTTGAGATTGCTTTGTTCAGAGAGGTTATGTAGAGTAAGGTTTCAGAGTAACAGCCGTGTTAGTTTGTATTCGCAAAAAGAAAAGGAGTACTTGTGGCACCTTAGAGACTAACCAATTTATTTGAGCATGAGCTTTCGTGAGCTACAGCTCACTTCATCGGATGCATACCGTGGAAACTGCAGAAGACATTATATACACACAGAGACCATGAAACAATACCTCCTCCCACCCCACTGTCCTGCTGGTAATAGCTTATCTCAAGTGATCATCAAGTTGGGCCTTTTCCAGCACAAATCCAGGTTTTCTCACTCTCCGCCCCCCCCCCCCCCCCACACACACACACACAAACTCACTCTCCTGCTGGTAATAGCTTATCCAAAGTGACCACTCTCCCTACAATGTGCATGATAATCAAGGTGGACCATTTCCAGCACAAATCCAGGCTCTCTCACACCCCCCCCCCGCCCCGGGAACACACACACACACTCAATCTCCTGCTGGCAATAGCTCATCCAAACTGACCACTCTCCAAGTTTAAATCCAAGTTTAACCAGAATGTCTGGGGGGCGGGGAGGTAGGAAAAAACAAGGGGAGATAGGTTACCCTGCATAATGACTTAGCCACTCCCAGTCTCTATTTAAGCCTAAATTAATAGTATCCAATTTGCAAATGAATTCCAATTCAGCAGTTTCTCGCTGGAGTCTGGATTTGAAGATTTTTTGTTGTAAGATAGCGACCTTCATGTCTGTGATTGCGTGACCAGAGAGATTGAAGTGTTCTCCGACTGGTTTATGAATGTTATAATTCTTGACATCTGATTTGTGTCCATTTATTCTTTTACGTAGAGACTGTCCAGTTTGACCAATGTACATGGCAGAGGGGCATTGCTGGCACGTGATGGCATATAGCACATTGGTGGATGTGCAGGTGAACGAGTCTCTGATAGTGTGGATGATGTTATTAGGCCCTGTGATGGTGTCCCCTGAATAGATATGTGGGCACAGTTGGCAACGGGCTTTGTTGCAAGGATAGGTTCCTGGGTTAGTGGTTCTGTTGTGTGGTATGTGGTTGTTGGTGAGTTGGGGGGGTTCAGCTTCAGGTTGGGGGGCTGTCTGTAGGCAAGGACTGGCCTGTCTCCCAAGATTTGTGAGAGTGTTGGGTCATCCTTCAGGATAGGTTGTAGATCCTTAATAATGTGTTGGAGGGGTTTTAGTTGGGGGCTGAAGGTGATGGCTAGTGGCGTTCTGTTATTTTCTTTGTTAGGCCTGTCCTGTAGTAGGTGACTTCTGGGAACTCTTCTGGCTCTATCAATCTGTTTCTTCACTTCCGCAGGTGGGTATTATAGTTGTAAGAATGCTTGATAGAGATCTTGTAGGTGTTTGTCTCTGTCTGAGGGGTTGGAGCAAATGCGGTTGTATCACACAGCCTGGCTGTAGACGATGGATCGTGTGGTGTGGTCAGGGTAAAAGCTGGAGGCATGTAGGTAGGAATAGCGGTCAGTAGGTTTCCGGTATAGGGTGGTGTTTATGTGACCATTGTTTATTAGCACTGTAGTGTCCAGGAAGTGGATCTCTGGTGTGGACTGGACCAGGCTGAGGTTGATGGTGGGATGGAAATTGTTGAAATCATGGTGGAATTCCTCAAGGGCTTCTTTTCCATGGGTCCAGATGATGAAGATGTCATCAATATAGCGCAAGTAGAGTAGGGGCGTTAGGGGACGAGAGCTGAGGAAGCGTTGTTCTAAGTCAGCCATAAAAATGTTGGCATACTGTGGGGCCATGCGGGTACCCATAGCAATGACGCTGATCTGAAGGTATACATTGTTCCCAAATGTAAAATAGTTATGAGTAAGGACAAAGTCACAAAGTTCAGCCACCAGGTTAGCCGTGACATTATCAGGGATAGTGTTCTTGACGGCTTGTAGTCCATCTTTGTGTGGAATGTTGGTGTAGAGGGCTTCTACATCCATAGTGGCCAAGATTGTGTTATCAGGAAGATCACCGATGGATTGTAGTTTCCTCAGGAAGTCAGTGGTGTCTCAAAGGTAGTTGGGAGTGCTGGTAGCGTAGGGCCTGAGGAGGGAGTCTACATAGCCAGATAATCCTGCTGTCAGGGTGCCAATGCCTGAGATGATGGGGCGCTCAGGATTTCCAGGTTTATGGATCTTGGGTAGTAGATAGAATATCCCAGTTGGAGTTCTCGGGGTGTGTCTGTGCGGATTTGATCTTGGGCTTTTTCAGGAAGTTTCTTGAGCAAATGCTGTAGTTGCTTTTGGTAACTCTCAGTGGGATCATAGGGTAATGGCTTGTAGAAAGTGGTGTTGGAGAGCTGCCGAGCAGCCTCTTGTTCATATTCCGACCTATTTATGATGACAACAGCACCTCCTTTGTCAGCCTTTTTGATTATGATGTCTGAGTTGTTTCTGAGGCTGTGGATGGCATTGTGTTCAACCTATCCTTGCAACAAAGTCCGTTGCCAACTGTGCCCACATATCTATTCAGGGGACAACATCACAGGGCCTAATAACATCATCCACACTATCAGAGACTCGTTCACCTGCACATCCACCAATGTGCTATATGCCATCACGTGCCAGCAATGCCCCTCTGCCATGTACATTGGTCAAACTGGACAGTCTCTACGTAAAAGAATAAATGGACACAAATCAGATGTCAAGAATTATAACATTCATAAACCAGTCGGAGAACACTTCAATCTCTCTGGTCACGCAATCACAGACATGAAGGTCGCTATCTTACAACAAAAAATCTTCAAATCCAGACTCCAGCGAGAAACTGCTGAATTGGAATTCATTTGCAAATTGGATACTATTAATTTAGGCTTAAATAGAGACTGGGAGTGGCTAAGTCATTATGCAGGGTAACCTATCTCCCCTTGTTTTTTCCTACCTCCCCGCCCCCCAGACATTCTGGTTAAACTTGGATTTAAACTTGGAGAGTGGTCAGTTTGGATGAGCTATTGCCACCAGGAGAGTGAGTTTGTGTGTGTGTGTGTGTTCCCGGGGTGGGGGGGGGGTGAGAAAGCCTGGATTTGTGCTGGAAATGGCCCACCTTGATTATCATACACATTGTGAAGAGAGTGGTCACTTTGGATGGGCTATTGCTAGCAGGAGAGTGAGTTTGTGTGTGGGGGGGGGCGGAGGGTGAGAAAACCTGGATTTGTGCTGGAAATGACCCAACTTGATGATCACTTTAGATAAGCTATTACCAGCAGGACAGTGGGGGGGGGGGAGGTATTGTTTCATGGTCTCTGTGTGTATATAACATCTTCTGCAGTTTCCACGGTATGCATCCGATGAAGTGAGCTGTAGCTCAGGAAAGCTCATGCTCAAATAAATTGGTTAGTCTCTAAGGTGCCACAAGTACTCCTTTTCTTTTTATGTAGAGTAAGTAATCTGGTGACTTAATTTCCATGACAAACTAAGCCAATCCCTAGTAATTAGAAGTGTCAACCAGGCTCAACAGAAGCCATTTAACACCTGGCTCTTCACAAGGAGATGCTGTGGTGTGTTAGCTGAATTCTCTGATCCAGCTGGAAAAATCCAGAAAAAATTTCTCTTAGCCATTCTGTCTCAACCTGACAAACATTGGCTAGAAGTGTACATATCCCTGGTGTAAGCCTTCTGTACCCTTCCCCATCCAATTTATCAACAACTATCTTATTTAGTATTTAGGATGACAATTTACTACAATATAACAAGGAGAATTTTGTTGCACTGACAATTGTGCTTTCTCTTTGAATCTTTACATTAGTCCCTAGGATATTATTCCTGCATAGATGTCTATGCAAAATACTTACTTCTGAAATCCCACCAGTTACTTGGAAATGTCTAAGTATAATCTCCCAAAAAAGAAGCCACAAAATGGCCTGTAGCCCCATTTCTAAGTCAAACAATCTCTGAAAAAGTCCAAGGCAATGCCTATGAATTCCTCCCCTTCCCCCGCAAAAAAGTTTCCTTGGACAGTCACAACAGGGTAAATTGTTTTAGAGTACATGGTTTGAAATCACACACATATTGGACCAAAGGTAATGATTGCAGAATGCTGATCAGACTGGAATTATCTGAGTTCACTCTTTATGGCAGTACATAACTAAGTCTCATGCATATCAATACAATGCCCCAGATTTCTCTTCAAGTTCAGACCTATATAGCTAATTAAAAAATTGCTCTTTCTTCCACCATAGTTTGAGTCACTACTGTAACTCTCAATCAAAGTTCATCTGCCTTGTAATCGGAAATACATGCAATAAATTTAAAAATGTGTATGTAGCATATGAGACTAGGTTAGAATCCCTTAATACTTTGTGAGCTCTTTTGTCTTCTATGTTGCAGAAGTCACAGGAACCTTGCCAGAACAACAGGGTTTCAGTGGTGCCAATTCAGATATTAGTTGGGGTGGAGGGGGTGCAAATTCCAGTCCCTGACAGGGACTTGTTCTGGTCCCCACAGGGACTCCACTTCTCTTACCACACAGTGCAGGAGCTGGTGGTGCCAGGAGTCAAATTCTTGGCTGACTCCTCTGCGCTCTGCCATATAGGAACAGATTCCCCATTTGGCCTAGCTGCCTCTCCTGCAATAACATCATACCTAGGTTTATGACAACTACTAAGAAGACCTTCGTAAAACCAATAATTAAATTAGAGCTGGCTGGACATGAGAATTTACATTCCACGGGAAATTCCGACATTAAAAAAATATATATTTGTTCCAAATTGGAATAAAATGCTGAATTTTCAAAATTTCCTACAGAACAAAAATTCTGAAAATATTTCAGTTTGGGACCATCAAAACATTTTGTTTTAATAATGTTGATTCATTTCAATAAGGTAATAATGATTCATTCGATAACGTCAAAAATAACATGAAATAATGATTATATATATATATATATATATATATATATATATATATATATATATAAAACATAACATCTAAATGTAATGTTAAATTAATATTTTAATATAAGAGTAGAAACTAAATGAACTGAAACAAGAAAGTTGAAAGGAAGCATTTGTACCTTGTCAAAACAACAACACTATTTTAACATTATTTAACTTTTTGGCATAATCAGTTATTAAAATGAATCGTTATGACTTTATCAACATGAAACAAGAAAGTCAAAATGATTTATTTAGACCTTCTCTTCACACATTTGGTTGAAATTGACACATTCCCATGAAATATTTAGATTCTGATGAAACTGCATTTTCTTATGGAAATTTGTTCTCTCTGAAATTTCTTGACTAGCTCCACCAATGACTAAGAAGCTGTAGATTCGGCACTTCCCAAACTTTATTTTATACGTGTGACCTAGACTATGTGCCAACATAGTATTTCTCTTTTATCCCTTCTAGTGGCTATACCTGGAATAATGGTTCATAATTTTATTACTGCCTCTGAGATAATGGACACTGGTCTTCAAACAACAGAGGTACATGCTGTTAAATTTAGACGTCCCAGGTTCAATTCCTAAAGACAATCCATCCATAGATGTAATCACATAGACATGTAGCTCTACTTCTATGGTTAATGTATTCCCACAAAAATAATGTTCTTGCAGTGCAAATATGAAATTGCAGAACTACTAACTGTGGTATGGAACCTACCACTTCAATCAGCTTCTGTACCAGATGACTGAAGGATAGCTATTGTGACTCCTATTTTCTTAGAAGGCTCCAGAGGCAATCAGGCCACAGTACCAGGCACATTGAAACTATAGTAAAGAACAGAATTATCAGGCACACAGATGAACACAATTTGTTGAGGAACAGTCAACACAGCTATTGTAAAGGGAAATCATAACTCACCAATGTATTAGAATTCTTTGAGGAGTCAACAAACATGGGGACAAGGGTGATCCAGTGGATATAGTGTACTTAGATTTTCAGAAAGCCTTTGACAAGGTCCCTCACCAAATTCTCTTAAGCAAAGTAAGCAACCATGGGATAAGAGGGAAGGTTCTCTCATGGATCAGTAACTGCTTAAAAGACAGGGGGAAAAGTGTAGGAATAAATGGGCAGTTTTCAGAATTGAGAAAGGTAAATAGTAATGTGCCTCAGGGATATGTATTGGGACCAGTACTGTTCAACATGTTCATAAATGATCCGAAAAAGGAGTAAACAGTGAGGTGGCAAAATTATTCAAGAGAGTTAAATCCAAAGCAGACTGAAAAGAAGTACAAAGGGATCTCTCAGAACTGGGTGACCGGCCAACAAAATGGCAGATGAAATTCAATGCTGACTAATGCAAAGTAATACATGTTGGAAGACATAATCCCAACTATAAATACAAAATGATGGGGTCTAAATTAGCTGTTCCCACTCCAGAAAGAGATCTTGGAATCATGGTGGATAGTTCTCTGAAAACATCTGCTCAATGTGCAGCGGAAGTCAAAAAAGCTAAAAGAATGTTAGGAACCATTAGGAAAGGGAAAGATTATAAGGGAAAAAATATCATAATGCCACTATATAAATCCATGGTATGCCCACATCTTCATCTCAAACAAGATATAATGGAACTGGAAAAGATACAGAGAAGGTAAACAAAAAATGATTAAGGATATGGAGGAGCTTCCATATGAGGAGAGATTAAAAAGACTGGGACTTTTCATCTTGCAAAAGAGATGACTACAGGGTGATATGATAGAGGTTGGATTTCTTTCTACTAATTTTGAGGCCACAGTTAAGACTCTGGCATAAGACTTGCTGATCCTGAGAGGTGCTGAGCCTCTGCAGTTGCCAGTGACTTCAGTAAGTGTCACAGGTGCTCTGTATCACTCAGCATCAAGTCCAACTTCTTGCAAAAATCAATAAGACAATCAGGGCCAGACTTTTAAAGGTATTTAGGGGTCTAAAGATGCAGCTAGGCACCGAGTGGGATGTACATCTAAATGCTATGGAAAATCCACTAGGCACCTATCTGCATCTTGGGTACAGAAAAGTTTCATTTACCTTTAAAAATCTGATCCACATTTTCACTTCCAAGGATCCCAACACCTAGAGATTCTGGAGGATTTAAATTCCCTGATTTGCCAAAATGTCATATTAAATATGAAGCAAAAGGTATATTCTACCTGCTACACATGGTCCATCTGCCTTGTGTGTGTGTGTGGTTCAGTAAACCAGGCATCTGACTAGGAGTCAGATAACCTGGCTTCTTTTGCTGACTCTCTCACTGACTTGCTCTGTGACTTTGTGCAACTCAGTTCACTTCTGTGCTTTTTTGCCCCTCTCTGTCCCATAGAATCATAGGATTAGAAGGGACTGTGAGGATCATCTAGTCTAACGCCCTGCCAAGATGCAAGATTTATTGTGTCTAAATCATCCAAGACAGATAGCTATCCCTCCTTTTGAAAACTTCCAGTGAAGAAGCTTCCACAACTTCCGTAGGCAGTCTGTTCCATTGTCCTACTGTTCTTACAGTTAGAAAGTTTTTCCTAAGATTTAATCTAAATCTCTGATGCTGTAGTTTGAACCCATCACCTCTTGTCCTAGCCTCTGTGGCAAAAGAGAACAACTTTGCTCCATCTTTCTTATGGCAGCCTTTCAAATATTTGAAAATTGCCATCATATTCCCCCTTAATCTCCTCTTTTCCAAACTAAAAATACCCAGTTCCTTCAACCTTTGCTCATATGGTTTGCATTCCATTCCTTTGATCATCTTTGTCAATCACCTCTGGATCCTTTCCAGTTTCCCTACATCCTTTCTATACATTGGTAACCAAAACTGAACACAGTACTCCAGCTGAGGCCTAACCAGCACTGAGTAGAGTGGTACTATCACCTATGACTTTCATGTGTATCTAGGGTCCCAGGGAGCCACACTGTCATTACTCAATTAGGGTGAATTGAAAAGAATGAGGTAGACAATCCCCCAAACTGGTGGCTATTCCAATGCTTAGATTTACCAAACCAGCACAAAACAGCTTTTATAATACCTTACTGGTTACACAGAAGCCAACAACATAGTTCCCTTAAAGCAATCCAGCCTTAAGCCTCCACCCAGACACCCAAGTCTCATATGAGGATTAATGAATATCTTATTCATTATATAAGAAAGTTCTACCAATCCCAACGGATCGGACACATTACCTCCCAGGTTAATGAATATTCCAAATCTTACCCAAATACATGCTTACAGCTAATTCTTATTAATTAAACTAAAATCTATTAAAAAGGAAAATAGAGAGTATTTGTTAAAAGAGCAGTATACATATAGACAAGAGTACAATTCTGAGATCAGATTCTTAGTAGAGATGGTGAGCTTCATAGTTGCAAAGAGACCTTTCAGAATTAATCCATAGGTTATAGTCCAACGTTCATATCCAGATAGGACTGGAGATTGCACCCTTAAGCTTCCCCTGCCATGAAGCATCAAGCAGATCTGAGATGAAAGGATCCGGTCCCAAGATATTTTAATACAGTTCCAGGCCTTGTTTTGACACTTCCCTTAGGTGAACAATAGGCAATCATGGAGACTTTAAAGTAGACCTATTTCCTAAGCATCTCTGGTAATTAGCTACAGGGATTAACATAAAGCAATTGCCTGTTTTTCACCATTCACAGGTGATTTGCCATATGTTTCAAAGAGGGATGAACATAGTGATATCACTATATTTACCGTTCATTTAAGTGTTAATATTTACATTTGATCTCTGAATTAATAGAATACAGCATAGACAGGGACTGCTCCATTACATTGTTAACATCTCACAGTATATATGTAAACACACAAAACCACAAACATTATCTACCAATATGGCCATAAAGGTTGAATTGGGGTCAATTAGCCCGCAAGCTGCTTAACCCTTTCTGGCCATGCATCACAGCATGCTATGCCTGTTAATGCAACCTAAAATTGCATTTGCTTTTTTTTGCAACAGCATCTCATTGTTGACTCATGCTGAGGTTGCAATCCACCACAACTCCCAGATCCTTCTCAGCAGTGCTGCTGCTAAGCCAGTTTTCCCCCATTCTGTATTTGGGGATTTGGTGTTTCTTCCCTAAGTGTAGCACTGTACATTTGTCTTTGTTGAATTTTATGTAGTCCATAGCCCAGCTGTCCAATTTATCAAGACCCCTCTGAATTTTAGCTGTGTCCTCCAAAGTATTGGCAACCTCTCCCCACCCCTCAACTTTGTGTCATCTGCAAATTTGATCAGTCTGCTCTCTATGCCTACATCCAGGTCATTAATATAGATGTTAAACAACACTGGACCCAGAACAGATCTCGGTGCAAACCCACTAGACACCTCCATGAAATCTGACATCTCATTAATAGTTACTCTTTGTTTGCAGTGTTTAACCAATTATGTATCCTATCCACTTAATGGTAGTGTTGTTGAGCCCGCATTTCTCCAGCTCACTTATCAGAATATCAATGTTATGACTGTGTCAAAAGTCTTGCTAAAGTCCAGGTATATTATGTCCATCACATTTCCTCTATCCAGCAAATCAGTTACCCTGTCAAAGAAGGAAATCAAGCTGGTTTGGCATGATTGTTTCTTGGTTAATCCATGCTGACTGCTAGTGATCACCCCTTCATTCTTCAGGTATTCACAAATTGAATGTTTTATACATTGCTCTAGTGGCTTCCCCAGTATCCAAGTCAGGCTGACTGATCTATTGTTCCCTGGCTCCTCTTTTCCCCCCTTTTTAAAGATGGGCACTATGTTAGCCCTTCTCCAGTCTTCCAGGACCTCTCCTATCATCCATGAGTTCATAAATATTATTGTCATTGAGATTTCTTCAGCTAATTCCTTCAGTACCTTCAGGTGAATTGCATCTCACCCCACTGACTTGAATTCATTCAAATTGGTCAGGAGATCTCCGATGTGTTCTTTATTTATCCTGATCTGCATTCCTTCTCCTTTATTGTCTATGGTAACTTCGCTAGTCGGCCGATCACCTTATTTTTTGAGAGAAGACTGAAGCAAAGTAGGCTTTGAGCAGCTCTGCCTTCCTATCATTTTCCAGCTCACCTTCTCCATTGAGTAGCAGACCTACCTTTCTTTTTTGTCTGACATATTTGAAGAACCCCTTCCTGTTGTCTCTAACATTTCTTGCCAGTTATAACACGCTCTTTGCCTTGGCTTTCCTGATTCTGTCCCTACACGCTTGCACTATTCCCATGTATACTTTCATGGTGACATGTCCCCCCCACCCCCCGTTCCATTTCTGGTATGTATCCCTTTTGGTTTTTAGATAGCTAAAATTATCTTGTGCAGCCATATTGGCCTCCTGTGACTTCTTATCTTATCTTATCTTCTCTCATTGGAATAGCTTGATGTTGAGCCTCTGTATTACTTCTTTTAAGAACTGCCAGGCTCCTTTTCTTCCTAATTGGTCTTTCCTTGGGATCTTGCCTTCTATTTCTCTGAGTCAGTTGAAATCCACCTTTTTGAAGTCCAGTGTCCTTGTTTTGCTGATCTCCTTTCTATAGGATCTTGAATTCTATCATATCTTGATCACTTCCTCCCGACTTCCTGACCACCTTCACATTCGCAATGAATTCATCCCAGATGGTCAAAACCAGATCCAGAATGGATGACACCCTAGTTGTTTCCTCAACTTTCTGAATCAGAAAGCTGTCCCCTATACACATTAAGAATTTGCAGGACATATTATGTTTTGCTGTAATGGTCTTCCAACAGATAATCAGGGAAGTTAACCCCCCCCATAATACTAGCTCATGTGTGTTAACTAATCTTGTTACCTGCTTGTAGAACTGCTTTCATGGTTTGCATGCCATCATTCTGTCTCTCCCTCTGGTCAACAGCTCCTCTCACTCCAGGAACCACAGTGTCCTCTTCATGTCTCAGCCGTCCGGCCAGGTTACTCAGTATTCCCCCGCCTTTCAGGGTAGCAAAGTTCCTTTCCCTAGGCAGTCTTCCCTGTCCCTGCCTCATGGTGCCACTCCCTCAGTGGTGGGTAGGGCCCGCCCTCTACTCCAGACTGTGGACCCTCAGATCAGCAGTTCTGGGCTTCCTCTCCTTGCCCTCACTGCTCCTTCCCTGGACTGCTTCCTACCACACCTGGTTCCCCTTCTCCCCCTGGGTGTACCAGCTCCAAACTCTTCTCCTTCTCTTCCTAGGGAGAAACTGCTGTCTGTCTTTCTTCAGCCTTTCCCAGCAGTCCCCCAAATACTCCTCACTCTTCCCAAGGAATGACTGCCCTTTCTCAGCCACAGGCCTATCTGTTTCCAGCTATCAGGCTTTACACAGGCCCTTCCTGTTCTGGCCCAGCTGAACCTGCTTCCCATTAGTTCTCTGCTCCCTAGCTCCACTTCCAGGTGCAGCCTGTGGAGTTAATTGGCCTCCCTAGTCACCTTATCCCCTATACAGTCCTGTGTGGGGTGGACGCCCCATCAGAGTACTTGAGATTTCCCATCTCTACTAGTAATAGTCTGGTTATATTACATCTGGTCCTGCGTACCATTTTTTCTCTTTCTTGTTTCCTATTCATTATGAAATCAGAAATAAACATGCAACATATGAACCAAGCTTGCATTTACTGGTCAACTGATTAATTGCCCATGTTGAGTATTTTGGTTATTTGCACATTTAGCAGACTGTGACAAACATGAGATTTAAATACCTACTTTGAGGCCGAGTGATTATTTTATTTTTTGTTATAGTTGCAGGGCTGTTTGAACATAGATATATCATATATTGTATCCGAGACATTCCACAACATATACTAATCTATTCAGTAGCTGAAAATGACTGTATTTGATCTAAAGAGAGCTGGTAGATTCTGTTGCTGACACCTCAGAGATGGGGGGAAGCTTACTATGCAATTTGGGGTGGGGGTTGTCTTAAATTTGGGGTCCGGGATGATCATAGAATCATAGAGTTGTGGGATTGGAAGGGACCTCAAGAGGTCATCTAGTTCAGTCCCTTGCACTCAGGGCAGGGCTAAGTATTATCTAGAACATCCCTGACAGGTATTTGTTGAACCTACTCTTAAAAATCTCCAATGATGGAGATTCCACAACTTCCCTAGGCAATTTATTCCAGTGCTTAACCTTTGAGGACAGGACAAGAAGGAATGGACTTAAATTGCAGCAAGGGAGGTTTAGGTTGGACATCAGGAAAAACTTCCTGTCAGGGTTAAGGAGAACAATTTTTCTCCCTCCTCCTTGTAACAGCCTTTTATGTCCTTGAAAACTGTTATGTCCTCTCTCAGTCTTCCTGTCGCCAAACTAAACAAACCCCATATTTTCAATCTTCCCTCATATTTCATGTTTTCTAGACCTTTAATCATTTTTATTGCTCTTCTCTGGGCTTTCTCCAATTTGTCCATGTCTTTCCTGAAATGAACTGGAACCGGACACAATAGAACCTAGAACTGGACACAATATTCCAGTTAAGGCCTAATCAGTGCAAAGTAGAACAGAAGAATGACTTCTCGTGTCTTGTTTCAGAGTACCAGCCGTGTTAGTCTATATTCGCAAAAAGAAAAGGAGTACTTCTGCTAATACATCCCGGAATGATGTTTGCTTTTTTTTGCAATAGTGTTACCCTGTTGACTCATAGTTAGCTTGTGATACACTATGACCCACAGATCTCTTTCCGCAGTACTCCTTCCTAGGCAGCCATTGCCTGTTTTGTATGTGTGTGTGCAACTGATTGTTCCTTCCTAAGTGGAGTACTTTGCATTTGTCCTTATTGAATGCCATCCTATTTACTTCAGACCATTTCTCCAGTTTGTCCAGATCATTTTGAATTTTAATCCTATCCTCCAAACTTGCAACTTCTCCCAGCTTGGTATCGTCCACAATATTTATAAGTGCACTCTCTATGCCATTATGATGGTGGGAGCAGGTTCATTAAGGGAATCAGGAGTAGGTTTTTATGGACAGCTAAATACTCATTGCAGAGATTATTAGGTTCAAGTTGAACCACATTTTGTTTTGTTTGTTTTTTAATTAGAAAAATGACTAAGGACTGCCATCTGGTAGGAACCACATTCTTTTAAATATGAGAAAATGAATAGTTTGATAGTCTTGGTATTTTTAATCAACATACTGACATTACTTCTATGTGATAAGCTCTAAGAACATTTTATTTTATTTTTATTTTCCTTCACTTGTCTGTCAGGCACCTTTCCCCTACCCTGTATTGTTTGTATTTGAAGTTCAATTTTATTTAACTATGCAATTGTACATGGCAGAAGGGCATTGTTGGCACATGATGGCATACCAATGTGATATATGCCATCATGTGCCAACAATGCCCCTCTGCCATGTACATTGGCCAAACTGGACAGTCTCTACGTAAAAGAATCAATGGACACAAATCAGATGTCAAGAATTATAACATTCAAAAACCAGTCGGAGAACACTTCAGTCTCTCTGGTCACTTGACCTAAAAGTCGCAATTCTTCAACAAAAAAACTTCAAAAACAGACTCCAATGAGAGACTGCTGAATTGGAATTAATTTTGCAAACTGGATACCATTAATTTAGGCTTGAATAAAGACTGGGAGTGGATGTGTCATTACACAAAGTAAAACTATTTCCCCATGTTTATTTCCCCCCACCCCCGTTCCTCACACATTCTTGTCAACTGCTGGAAATGGCCCATCTTGATTATCACTACAAAAGGTTTTTTTTCTCTCCTGCTGGTAATAGCTCACCTTACCTGATCACTCTCCTTACAGCGTGTATGGTAACACCCATTGTTTCATGTTCTCTGTGTATATAAAATCCCCCCACTGTATTTTCCACTGTATGTATCTGATGAAGTGAGCTGTAGCTCATGAAAGCTTATGCTCAAATAAATGTGTTAGTCTCTAAGGTGTCACAAGTACTCCTTTTCATTTCAATGTTTCTGATAGAAACAAAAGGTTTCAAAACTCCCAAGAATTTGAATGGACCATCACAGACCTTATCCACCTTCTACTCTAAGTACAAGGCTTATGTCTTTAATCCGCTTTCTGTAACAAACATGCAGTAGTATGTACATTTAAAAAAACAAACAAAAAGCAAAATACTCCATTGCACGCACTATGATCTCCTTAGGGAGAGGATGAGAGAGAGAATTAATCACATGTGACAGATGTTAGTCCAATTATTTAATTCACTCCTAGTAGATGCTCAGCTACAGCAGTGATGAGGGCAGCATAAGAACCTACAAAGAACAGACAAGAGGAGAAACATTCAATTTTGATTTGTGAACCAAATCAAAATGTTTCATTTAGGCTCAGTTCATCATTGAGTTGCATCTGTATGAGCTATTGCTGTATCTCATGAGAACTGCAGTGCACGTGTCTCATGCACTCATTTTTCTGTGGGCCAGTTTCCATCTTCCATGATGCACCATTGTCATGGGACTTGTATGATGGACCACAGCTGTTCAGACAGAAAGGAAAGCATAGTATATGATGGGAGATGTAGTCCAGTCATGGAACCCAGCCCACAGAGAAGAACAGGGGTATGAGGCACTCCATCATTTCAGGTGGAAACATTTTGATTCAACAAACCAAAATATTTCATTTCAGTTTTTTCAATAGAAATTCAAACAATTTCCACAAAATCAGAAATTTCCCATGAAAAATTTAAATTTTGCAAAAACTACATTTTAAATCAACAAACATCGTGACAGACAATTCCCAGCCAGCTCTATGACTTAACTATCCACATTAGATCAAGAGGACAAAATAAAAATAGAGGAGCAGAACGCACACACACTCTTTTGTCGCTTCTCTCTCTTGGATCACCTGAAATAGTTTGTGTTTTTCATTAGATCAGTCAGCTTTTTAATAATCTGTATTTAACAATTGCTTCATTAAAAAGTGTCAAGTCACACAGACTGTGCTGGACATAAGTGCTACAAACTGAGCACCACATTTAATAATTTATCAAAGGCTCTTTGTCTCATTATTAATGGTGTTTTGGTTATAAAAGGTTGTTCTTTTGGATTTTCAGATGCAGTTTATTGCTGGATAAATCTTGATCTTATAGATATCTTTTTTCTGAGAAACAACTGGCTTATTTTGGAAGGAAGAAACCTGAATTTTTAATAACAGAATGTTAAATACACATGCTCCAGCCTTGCAGCCATTTTGGAAATAATAATGACTGAGAACACAGCCAAAGTCAGAGCACCCAGATAGTATCGGTGACTAGGGCAGGAGCCAAATTTTTAAGAACTCCTACACCAGCCACTTTCAGCTTTGAAAAGCCCCTTGTGAATCTAAACCAGAGCACTCAGATTTCCAGCTGTTTCAGATTGACCTCTGAAAATTTCCCTGCATGTGACCTCTTCAAGGTCACACGATGAGTTTGTGGCAAAACTGGGAACTAAACCTCATTCCCTGTCAACACTTCCTTCCCATAACCAGCAATAGCCCATCCAGAAAAAAGATAAAAACCCACCAAGAAGGAGAGCAAAGTAATCTAGCAAATAAGACATGACCTAGATATGAAAATATATTTAAGTGTTAAGTAGTACAGTACTGCGAGCTACAATATGACCTAGGATATGGCCAGTTAACAGTGTGGCAGTTTTGACTATGTACATCAACTACCTCTGTGCACTGCAAGATCTGGAAAGATTTTTGAATGCCAATTTATTTTAAAGCTGTAGCTCTTTAAGCTAATGGTATGGAACAATGTAAAAGGTTTGTCCTATCAAAATAATCATCTTAGAGTGTTAGCCATAAGGGCCCTTTTACTCTAATTTTTGTAAAATGCCCCTTTTTAATTTAAATATATTTCTGGTTATAGTCGCTGATTTATAAGTAGAAAACAGAAGCTTATTGTAAAATTTTATTTATCTTACTTACACTTTCAAATTTGCTAAATAGAGATAAACCAAATTGATGTGCTAAGATTTCTTTGTTCTGATTAATTTTACGGTAATTCAAAGTGCTTCAGTTTTAAATGAATTGTTTGAATACTAAATTATGCAGCTTTATGATCCAGGAGATAAGCAGAACTCTAAAGATGCCTCAGAGACTTGAAAGAGACAGCATTAGAAGCTCATTATTGCCGGCACATTTAACATGGTTAAAGTTGGGGAAAATAGCCATTAAGTTAATGTAATAGTTAAACTGCATTAATTTGAAAAACTGCCCATTGAAATGCTTATAGTGGAGGGTGGTGGGTTTTTTTTAAACTCTATGGCATTTCTGAATAAGCAAAAAGTTAGACATTTGAAGATTAGCTATTTTCAAGTGATTTAACACTGTTTTTACACCTGAAGAAATGTTCAGCTTATCACTCAAATATGTACTAGAGAATCAGTATCTCTTAAAGAAGTAGAGCTGCAATGTAGTAAGATGTGAATTCTGTGGGGGCTGAGAAGAGAATGCTAGGGGAGGGGATTTCAGGACTGCTAATTCTGAGTTGAGACAAAAGAACAAAATAAACTCCCCCTCTATATCCATCCACCAATCCCTTCTATCCATTGTGTCCCTTTTCTCAAGCATTGTTCTTGTCCACATTTCACAAGGAACTTGAAGACAACCGTAAACCCCCCATTTCCGATGAAGTGAGCTGTAGCTCACGAAAGCTCATGCTCAAATAAATTGGTTAGTCTCTAGGGTGCCACAAGTACTCCTTTTCTTTTTGCGAATACAGACTAACACGGCTGTTACTCTGAAAACTACCCAAGCAGAGTACCTGAAAAGGGAGAATGGTCTAAGATCCCATGTCGTCTTCTAAGACCAGAGGAACTGCAATACCAGATTAGACCCAAAGTCCAACTAGTCCAATATCCTGTCTTTAACAATGGCCAGTACCAAATGCTTCAGAGGAAGTATAAGAACCCAGCAGTAGGCAGACGTTAGGTAATCTGGCCCCCTTATTTATTTAACTGGAAATTGGTCCTGCTTTGAGCAGGGGGTTGGACTAGATGACCTTCTGGGGTCCCTTCCAACCCTGATATTCTATGATTCTATGATTCTATGATTCTATTCCCCTCCCAGGTCTAAATTTTGAATTTTCCTCCTTTTAATTGCATTGAATGAGTCTTAGTTCTTGTGCTATGACTTCACTTTTCCAATCGATTGACCTGGAGGCACTCAGATACTATGGAAATAGGCAGCAGTACAAGACCTATAAATAGGGACCCTATGCACCATACTCTTTCTTTGCTATTGAAAGGGATCTCCTGGCTGCTGAGAAGGAGACTCTTCTCCTTCATGGTTGCTTTCCTCTTTCACATTATACGGTACCGGGGGAGGGAGGGAGGAACTCATTATTCCCTACTTTGCAATCACAAAGTCTATTCATTCTTCATTTCTCTGTGGGTGAAGTCCCTGGTCTTTTTTCTCCCCATCAGATGAGATTAGAGGGTCATAGGGGCTTGTTTTCCTCTCCTCTCCCACTCAACAGTGGTAGGAGAAGGCTAACAGCTCCAGTACTTAGTTCTTTATACCAAAGAGTCAAGTGCTGTGCTGAACATTTTACAGCCTCTTTCTGAGGCGTGGAGCAACCCTCAGGTTGCTTAGCACAGCAGCAGTCCTTTGGTACCGATCCATCAGGCTTCTGTGATTCCATTCTGGTGCCATCAAAAACCAGACGCTATGATGTCAAACACTGAGTTTCTCAGCTTTGCTATGGGTAGGTGGAAACTCTAGTTTCCAAGAGTACAGTTTCCAAGCAACTTTGAAAGAGAACAGGATTTTTTTCCCATTTACTTTTTGAAATATCACAAACCCCAGAGTCTATGAGACCCAAGAGAAGATGTTAATACTCACAGCAAAGCTACATAATAATTTTAAATCGTCAGAACATTCAGAATACCTTATCCATCTTAAACTGCACAGTGATTTAGTTAAGCAGAGTGTAATTATCCAAACTGGAATTCTGCCACTACCCAAGGGTTAACACAGCTACGTTTGCAAAGTCATGGAAAAGTCAAAGCCCTGAAATCTTTAATGAGCACAAGGTAAAGCGAAGGTAAATACATTAACTTTAAATTTCATCCCAAGAATGACAGTTCTAGCAATATCTTGCTCCCATCACCTGGTTTGGTTCAAGACAAACTCAGAGAAGAGTTTCAGAGTAACAGCCGTATTAGTCTGTATTCGCAAAAAGAAAAGGAGTACTTGTGGCACCTTAGAGACTAACCAATTTATTTGAGCATGAGCTTTCGTGAGCTACAGCTCACTGCAGTTTCCATGGTATGCATCCGATGAAGTGAGCTGTAGCTCACGAAAGCTCATGCTCAAATAAATTGGTTAGTCTCTAAGGTGCCACAAGTACTCCTTTTCTTTTTTCAGAGAAGAGTGCCACCTATTGATTCACCAGTGCCTCGACCTGCAACTCATTCTGTCTACTGTCTCCCACTGGCTGTCCCTCAACTTGCTCTGTTGGTGAGTAGAATTGTTTGGGAAAAATCAGATTTTTTTTTTTATGGAAACTTGTCAATTTTTTTCTCCACGCTTCTCACCGAAATTCAAAATTTCATCAAAGATTTCTGTCCATCTCTATGTGAGAGACCTGATGATATCTCATGTCATAGTGGGAAGGTTGTAGATTGCACCAGAAAAAAATTACATTTTAAAAATGCATTTCTTTTTTCTAGAAACAAGGGTTTCAGTCAAGTGCCTTAAGAATTTCTAAAATTAAGAGATTGCTATTGTCAGGGTTCCTTCCCCACTCTGAACTCTAGGGTACAGATGTGGGGACCCACATGAAAGACCCCCTAAGCTTATTCTTACCAGCTTAGGTTAAAAACTTCCCCAAGGTACAAACTTTGCCTTGTCCTTGAACAGTCACCACCAAGCATTTTAAACAAAGAACAGGGAAAGAGACCATTTGGAGACGTCTTCCCCCAAAATATCCCCCGCAAGCCCTACACGCTCCCTTTCCTGGGGAGGCTTGAGGATAATATCCTAAACAATTGGTTACAAAATCATCAAAGACCCAAACCCCTGGATCTTGGAACAATGGAAAAATCAGTCAGGTTCTTAAAAGAAGGATTTTATTTAAAAAAAAAAGAAAGGTAAAAATCTTCTCCGTAAAATCAGGATGAAAATACTTTACAGGGTATTCAGATTCAAAACACAGAGGATCCCATTCTGGGCAAAACCTTAAAGTTACAGAAAACAGGAATAATCCTCCCTCTTAACACAGGGAAAATTCACATAAAACAAAAGATAAACTAATCTGCCTTGCCTGACTTACCTATACTGGTTGCAATATTGGAGACTTGGATTAGGATGGGTTGGAGAAGATAGATTTCTGTCTGGCCTCTCTCAGTCCCAAGAGAGAACAGCCACGTAAACAAAGAGCACAAACAAAAGCCTCCCCCCACACAAGATTTGAAAGTATCTTGTACCCTTATTGGTCCTTTGGGTCAGGTGCCAGCCAGGTTAGCTGAGCTTCTTAACCCTTTACAAGCAACAGGATGTTGCCTCTGGCCAGGAGGGATTTTATAGCACTGTTTACAGAAAGGTGGTTACCCTTCCCTTTATATTTCTGACAGCTATCCTGCATACTTTCCAATTATCCACAGCGAATGCTTCCAAGGAAAGGGGGACTCTGACATTTTCAGATGGTTTGTGTGATGTGACCTGCTTGTATGTCAGCTAAATAATCCAAAGTGATTCATCAGATAAAGAGGAGTACAGAGAAAAGTGGAGGGCCACAAACAGCTCAAGTATTTTGGAATCTGCGTTATCTCTGAATTCTTAGAGGACTGCCTTAATGATTCACTCATTTTGTTTGTTCATAATATGTCAAAAATTTAGATTGGCTTCAGGAACTTTTAACACTGTACAAATATAACTGAATTCGGACAAAGACTGACCCAAGTATCTTGCTGCTATACGCTTTCCCCACCTAAAGAGAACAAAGAGACACACACTTAACTAGTTCAAGTGGCTATACTATATTCTGCAACACAGTGATACATTTCAATATGTCAAACAAGAAACCTGTAAGGTCTCTAACAATCAATTACATTTAAATTTGAGTTACTGCAGGTATTGTTATAATGCAACTGTAATCTCCAACTGGAAGACTGGAGTAATATCATGGATTATTGTGATTATAATCCTATATAACAACATAACATATAGGCCTCTTTCTCAAGTTAAGTACCATACACCACAAATGTTGCAAGCTCTTTGGGACACATATTATTGTTATGTGCACATGTACAATGCCCTGCACAATATGGCACTGATGCCTGATTAGGCCCCATAGATGCTACTGCAGTACAAATATTAATAATGATCACTTCACTGATTTCAGTAGGACTGCTTGCACAATATGGGGCTTCTTAATGTGAGGAATTGGGCCCATAATTGTTAGTAAGAATAGCAATTTTTTTATTTTGTGCCACATACTGAAGTGCATATGGGGTTCTGTGCAACAATAAAAATACAACGGAATAACAAGATTCCAAAATAGCAATAAAAAGCTGCATATTCAGAGATTACAACAAAATCCAGATGATTCCTCAGCATCATAACAGATATGAAGTTCAAAGGCTGACTAAGGGCTTGTCTACAGGAAGATTTAGTTTATGGCAAGCTGGGGTGTGACTCTAGCCCACACTAGCCCGCCATGGCCTAACAATTAGCGTATACCCTGCTGATGCACATTAACAGTCTGCTAATGAGCTTTGATCTAGTCCTGTTTCAAAGAGGATGGATCAAAGTGTTCTAATGAGCTGTTACCATACATCAGCATGGTAAACATGAACAGTTAGACCACAGCAGGCTACTGACGGCAGCTTTATATCCCATTCTGCCATGGTCTAATTGTTCATGTAGACAAGCCCGCAGGCAGCTTCTCTTTGTAACTCTTCACGCCATCACTAAAAATGCATACTAACCCGCTAATTTGAAGTGAGTTGATTGTGCCACTCTGATGGACACACCAATGTGGAGTCTTCCAGTGTCTCAATCGATGTTTGCAGATTCTGCAGCATTCTTTCTGCAAACTGCCAGGCAGCAGGTAGCAATCAATGCAGCAACCCACAACCCATCAGACTCACTTCCCATGCCATGCTAATAGAAGAGGAGTTCTCAAACTTCATTGCACTGTGACCCCCTTCTGGCAACAAAAATCACTACATGACACCAGGAAGCGGGACTAAAGCATGAACCCTCCCAAGACCCGCCTACTTGGGCAGCATGGCCAAAGCCTGAGCCCCACCATGCTGGTGGGGGGCCAAAGCCCGAGGTCTTCAGCCCTGGGAAGGGAGCCAATAACCAGAGCCCTGCCACCCAGGGCTGAAGCCTGAGGGCTTCGGCCCCAGGTGTGGGGCTCAGGCTTCGGCAAGCCTAATGCCAGCTCTGGCAACCTCATTAAAATGGGGTTGTGACCCACTTTGGGGTCCTGACCCATAGTTTGAGAACTGCTATAGTAGAAGCAATAACATGGACAGGTAAACAGTTGCCCCTCCCCTTCCAGTATCAGTTCCTCCACACCTTCTAAAGTTGATCGGATTCTGCGGTGAAGAGGGTCCTATGATCACCAACATGAGGCTATTGCCAGATGTAACAGGAACTGTGCTCCCCCATACATCCTGAAGAATTATGTCTACCTCAGACAGAAGCTCCCATTCTTACTTGCACCTCTTACCACATGGCTGTCCCTTGAGAGCACAATTTAGCCAAGAGCGCTTTAGATCTTTGAACTAAAGGCGATATAAAAGCGTTTATTATTTTTCTTATTTTATTTCTGTTTTATTTCTTTTGCCACTGTGTGCAGAACAGAGAGTCAGTTCAATATACTCTGTCTCAGCCTAATATTAGAGACACCTAGCCCTGGTCTACACTAGGACTTTAGGTCGAATTTAGCAGCATTAAATCGATGTAAACCTGCACCCGTCCACACAATGAAGCCCTTTATTTCGACTTAAAGGGCTCTTAAAATCGATTTCCTTACTCCACCCCTGACAAGTGGATTAGCGCTTAAATCGACGTTGCCGGCTCGAATTTGGGGTACTGTGGACACAATTCGATGGTATTGGCCTCCAGGAGCTATCCCAGAGTGCTCCATTCTGACTGCTCTGGACAGCACTCTCAACTCAGATGCACTGGCCAGGTAGACAGGAAAAGAACCGCGAACTTTTGAATCTCATTTCCTGTTTGGCCAGCGTGGCAAGCTGCAGGTGACCATGCAGAGCTCATCAGCACAGGTGACCATGATGGAGTCCCAGAATCGCAAAAGAGCTCCAGCATGGACCGAACGGGAGGTACGGGATCTGATCGCTGTTTGGGGAGAGGAATCCGTGCTATCAGAACTCCGTTCCAGTTTTCGAAATGCCAAAACCTTTGTCAAAATCTCCCAGGGCATGAAGGACAGAGGCCATAACAGGGACCCGAAACAGTGCCGTGTGAAACTGAAGGAGCTGAGGCAAGCCTACCAGAAAACCAGAGAGGCGAACAGCCGCTCTGGGTCAGAGCCCCAAACATGCCGCTTCTATGATGAGCTGCATGCCATTTTAGGGGGTTCAGCCACCACTACCCCAGCCGTGTTGTTTGACTCCTTCAATGGAGATGGAGGCAATACGGAAGCAGGTTTTGGGGACGAAGTAGATGATGATGATGAGGAGGTTGTAGATAGCTCACAGCAAGCAAGCGGAGAAACCGGTTTTCCCGACAGCCAGGAACTGTTTCTCACCCTAGACCTGGAGCCAGTACCCCCCGAACCCATCCAAGGCTACCTCCTGGACCCAGCAGGCGGAGAAGGGACCTCTGGTGAGTGTACCTTTTAAAATACTATACATGGTTTAAAAGCAAGCATGTGAAAGGATTACTTTGCCCTGGCATTTGCGGTTCTCCTAGATGTAGTCCTAAAGTCTTTGCAAAAGGTTTCTGGGGAGGGCAGCCTTATTGCGTCCTTCATGGTAGGACACTTTACCACTCCAGGCCAGTAACACGTACTTGGAAATCATTGTAGAACAAAGCATTGCAGTGTATGTTTGCTGGCATTCAAACAACATCCGTTCTTTATCTCTCTGTGTTATCCTCAGGAGAGTGAGATATAATTCATGGTCACCTGGTTGAAATAGAGTGCTTTTCTTCAGGGGACACTCAGAGGAGCCCATTCCTGCTGGGCTGTTTGCCTGTGGCTAAACAGAAATGTTCCCCGCTGTTAGCCACAGGGAGGGGGGAAGGTTGAGGGGGTAGTCACGCAGTGGGAGGAGGCAAAATGCGACCTTGTAACGAAAGCACATGTACTATGTATGTAATGTTAACAGCAAGGTTTACCCTGAAAGAGTGTAGCCACTGTTTTATAAAATGTGTCTTTTTAAATACCGCTGTCCCTTTTTTTTTCTCCACCAGCTGCATGTGTTTCAATGATCACAGGATCTTCTCCTTCCCAGAGGCTAGTGAAGCTTAGAAAGAAAAAAAAAACGCACTCGCGATGAAATGTTCTCCGAGCTCATGCTGTCCTCCCACACTGACAGAGCACAGACGAATGCGTGGAGGCAAATAATGTCAGAGTGCAGGAAAGCACAAAATGACCGGGAGGAGAGGTGGCGGGCTGAAGAGAGTAAGTGGCGGGCTGAAGAGAGTAAGTGGCGGGCTGAAGACAGGGCTGAAGCTCAAATGTGGCGGCAGCGTGATGAGAGGAGGCAGGATTCAATGCTGAGGCTGCTGCAGGACCAAACCAGTATGCTCCAGTGTATGGTTGAGCTGCAGCAAAGGCAGCTGGAGCACAGACTGCCACTGCAGCCCCTCTGTAACCAACCGCCCTCCTCCCCAAGTTCCATAGCCTCCACACCCAGACGCCCAAGAACGAGGTGGGGGGGCCTCCGGCCAACCAGCCACTCCACCACAGAGGATTGCCCAAAAAAAAGAAGGCTGTCATTCAATAAATTTTAAAGTTGTAAACTTTTAAAGTGCTGTGTGGCATTTTCCTTCCCTCCTCAACCACCCATCCTGGGCTACCTTGGTAGTCATCCCCCTATTTGTATGATGAATGAATAAAGAATGCATGAATGTGAAGCAACAATGACTTTATTGCCTCTGCAAGCGGTGATTGAAGGGAGGAGGGGCGGGTGGTTAGCTTACAGGGAAGTAGAGTGAACCAAGGGGCGGGGGGTTTCATCAAGGAGAAACAAACAGAACTTTCACACAGTAGCCTGGCCAGTCATGAAACTGGTTTTCAAAGCTTCTCTGATGCGTACCGCGCCCTCCTGTGCTCTTCTAACTGCCCTGGTGTCTGGCTGCGCGTAACCAGCAGCCAGGCGATTTGCCTCAACCTCCCACCCCGCCATAAACGTCTCCCCCTTACTCTCACAGATATTGTGGAGCACACAGCAAGCAGTAATAACAGTGGGAATATTGGTTTCGCTGAGGTCTAAGCGAGTCAGTAAACTGCGCCAGCGCACCTTTAAACGTCCAAATGCACATTCTACCACCATTCTGCACTTGCTCAGCCTGTAGTTGAACAGCTCCTGACTACTGTCCAGGCTGCCTGTGTACGGCTTCATGAGCCGTGGCATTAAGGGGTAGGCTGGGTCCCCAAGGATACATATAGGCATTTCAACATCCCCAACAGTTATTTTCTGGTCTGGGAATAAAGTCCCTTCCTGCAGCTTTTGAAACAGACCAGAGTTCCTGAAGATGCGAGCATCATGCACCTTTCCCGGCCATCCCACGTTGATGTTGGTGAAACGTCCCTTGTGATCCACCAGAGCTTGCAGCACTATCGAAAAGTACCCCTTGCGGTTTATGTACTTGGCGGCTTGGTGCTCCGGTGCCAAGACAGGGATATGGGTTCTGTCTATAGCCCCACCACAGTTAGGGAATCCCATTGCAGCAAAGCCATCCACTATGACCTGCACATTTCCCAGGGTCACTACTCTTGATATCAGCAGATCTTTGATTGTGTGGGCTACTTGCATCACAGCAGCCCCCACAGTAGATTTGCCCACTCCAAATTGATTCCCAACTGACCGGTAGCTGTCTGGCGTTGCAAGCTTCCACAGGGCTATTGCCACTCGCTTCTCAACTGTGAGGGCTGCTCTCATCTTGGTATTCATGCGCCTCAGGGCAGGGGAAAGCAAGTCACAAAGTTCCATGAAAGTGCCCTTACGCATGCGAAAGTTTCGCAGCCACTGGGAATCGTCCCAGACCTGCAACACTATGCGGTCCCACCAGTCTGTGCTTGTTTCCCGAGCCCAGAATCGGCATTCCACAGCATGAACCTGCCCCATTAGCACCATGATGCATGCATTGGCAGGGCCCATGCTTTCAGAGAAATCTGTGTCCATGTCCTGATCACTCACGTGACCGCGCTGACGTTGCCTCCTCGCCCGGTATCGCTTTGCCAGGTTCTGGTGCTGCATATACTGTTGGATAATGCGTGTGGTGTTTAATGTGCTCCTAATTGCCAAAGTGAGCTGAGCAGCCTCCATGTTTGCCTTGGTATGGCGTCTGCACAGAAAAAAGGCGCGGAACGATTGTCTGCCGTTGCTCTGACAGAGGGAGGGGCGACTGACGACACGGCTGACAGGGTTGGCTTCAGGGAGCTAAAATCAACAAAGTGGGTGTCTTTACATCAAGGAGTATTTCAGGCAGGACTTCACGGAGGGTTCCAATAAGAAATGGTGCACCTAAGTTATCGTTCTTATTGGAACAAGGAGGTTAGCCTGGCCTCTGATTGATACATGGCTAGATTTACCTCGCTGCACCTTCTCTGTGAGTGACTGCAGTGTGACCTAGAGGAATGAGTCCCCTAGACAGGGGAGGAGGCAAACGAGTACAAAACAAATCTGGTCTATTTCTTGTTTTGACCCACTCCATCTATCTTTTACATCTTTGGCTAGCAGCAGACGGTGCAGAAGGACTGCATGCCATCCTCATCTCTTGCCTGCCTGGCAGAAGATGGTACAATACGACTACTAGCAATCCTCATCTCTTGCCTGCCTGGCAGAAGATGGTACAGTACGACTGCTAGCAGTCCGTATCGCCTGCCCGCTCACCATAAGACGGTTCAATAGGACTGACTGCAGGACTAAAGAGAATGACCTGCTCAAGTCACTCCAAATTTAGTCCCTGCGCCCATGTCTGCCCAGGCGCTCCCAGCCGATGTGGCCAGGAGCACCTCGGACACGACGAGGACGACTACCAATCGTATAGCACCGTCTGCTGCCAGAAGGCAATGGGTTGCTGCTACTGTGCAGCAAAGCCGTACCGCGTCTGCCAGCACCCAGGAGACATAGGGTGACGGTTACCTGAGCGGGCTCCATGCTTGCCGTGGTATGGCGTCTGCACAGGTAACTCAGGAAAAAAGGCGCGAAACAATTGTCTGCCCTTGCTTTCACGGAGGGAGGGAGGGAACGGGGGCCTGACGATACGTACCCAGAACCACCCGCGACAATGTTTTAGCCCCATTAGGCATTGGGATCTCAACCCAGAATTCCAATGGGCAGCGGAGACTGCGGGAACTGTGGGATAGCTACCCACAGTGCAACGCTCCGGAAGTCGACGCTTGCCTCGGTACTGTGGAAGCGCTCCGCCGAGTTAATGCACTTAATGCACTTAGAGCATTTTCTGTGGGGACACACACACTCGAATATATAAAACCGATTTCTAAAAAACCGACTTCTATAAATTCGACCTTATTCTGTAGTGTAGACATACCCCTACTGGCTAATAGATACCCTCACTTTGCTTCCACGGTAATTGATTTGCATTTAATTGGATAAAAAGTTTTCCTCTCTCTAAAGCAATTTGTTTATATATTCGATGCTATTGTAGCAGAGGCTTTAACCTTTGAACAAATGGGGTTGTTGTTTTGTCATTGCTCATTTTGTAAATGACACTTTGTCTACTTTTACAGTAACTTACTAGCTGTATTAGACTTATTGATTTCTCCTGGAGGGTATTTCTACATGGGGATAAACAGGGAAACGATCTAACAATGTCTCACATCTTCTGTGTAGGTATAGTTGATGGGTGTGCCCATCAGGGAACAGCTACATCAGCATAAGCATGCAAGTTCTGAACAATGTGCAAGCAGGTTGGGAGGCTTGTAGGGCCAAATTCTGAGGTGCTCAGTGCGTTTTAACCACCTGCAATTCCTACTGACTTCAGTTAGAGCTGCCTTCAATGAGTTAAGGATGGGCTGGGGCAAAGACCATATAGTGAAGAACTGAGTTATTTTCTTCTTTGAGCATTTTTTGAAAAATACTTGCCATAGAATTTGTTCTATAGGAGCTCCCAGAATTAGTAATTTCTGACAGGGTGATTAAGCAATGTACAGGCAAAGGGTAAACTCCTTCACAGGCAAAGAAATCACTTCAACTTTCCCCTGTGTGGGGAGGCAGAATTTTAACATGGCTCTCCAGAGAATCTCAATTATTATCCCAACAACATTCAAGGCGGTTGGATCAGGAATATTGCTATGGGTTAACTCTGAAATTCAGATCTGTATCATCCAGGTTTGGGCGTTTGCATGTAGGGTTTTGATTCTGCTTCCTCCATTTGAACCGTTACAGCAGTTTGCAACCCTGGTTTACAGTCGCAAATGGTGTCTCATCCCAGAAAGATGGCCACTTCTTGAATGAGGCTCAGAAATACCAATTGTAATTACAATTTAAAATAAAAATCCTTTCCAATTTATTATTTTAAATTATTTATTCAAGCTCCCAAATGCCTCTTTCCTTGCAAATTTTTAAGGTGATATTCTGCCCTCTTCCATGCATGTAACGCTCATTATGGTTCTCAAACTGTTGGCCACAACAAAATAAGTGCAGTTTCCTTTAAATGTGCCTGCAAAATACCATTAAATTATTTAAATTTTACAACCAATTAGCCTGGGATATGGTGTGAGTGCTTTTAGCATATAGAAGAAAAGCATTGCAGCCATTATTTTGAATTGAAAATAGGTTTCTGTAACTTGACTCCAAACGTCTTCTGCTTTTTTTTAAAGGATTTTCATATTGGACAGCAGGTGTCTAAGCCATACAGATATATATATGATATTGGTTGTATCAGTTCTTCTGTGCCAAGACATTCTGCTATGAACACAGTACATGCAATGGGCTGAATTAAGACCTGGAGTAAGCAGATGCAATTCCACTTTAGGTGAAGGATGATCTTATGGTTAAGGCACTAGGCTAGGATTCAGAAGACTTGAGTTTAATTCCTGGCTCTGCCACAGACTTCCTGTCTGACCTTGAGCAAGTCACCGGTGGTCAGATTTTCAAAAGTGCTCAGCACCCAGCAGGCACCCAATGGTTTCTGGGTACTCAGCATCCTTGAAAATTTGGCTTCTTCATTAAGGGGCTGTCTACACAAACATTTAGTTCGCAGCAAGTTGTGGTGTGAATCTACCTCACACTAGCCTGCTGCAGACTAAATGTCTGTGTGAACCTCCTACTGACATTCATTAGCCCATTTCAAAGAGGACTAGGTCAAAGCGCATTGACATCAGCAGGGGTCACATGGACAGTTAGTCTGAGGCAGGCTAGCATGGAGTATATTCACACCCCAGTTTACCGCCAAGTAATTGTTAGTGTAGAGAAGTCCTTAGTGGCCTAAACTGGAGCTGAGTTCTTGGCCCAGTTGTGAGTGCTCAGACCTTTTGAAAATGTGATGCTTAAGTTCTCTGTATCTCAATTCCCCATAAGTAAAATGGATAATACTGCCGTTGCTCACACAGGTGTCGTGAGGATAAATTCATTTGTGTGTGTGAGTGATGCTCAGATTTTGTGGTGATGGAGGCTGAATAAGCGCCTACATAATCAGCCAATGTAGTTGCACCCTTTTACATCAACTCAATTTGGCCCCTTTTTTCAGTCTTTGAAGAACTGGCTCTAACTTGCCTAATTGTCTCAATAAGGTTTGTTTCCCCAAGGCTGCAGCTTTTCTGTTTGTGATGTGCAGCTTATTTGGCTCAATGGACTTCTCAATGGACTTTGTGAAAAGAGGCAACATTTTTTCTCTTTTATTTCACTTCAAACTATTGGCTTTGCTGTCTTTGTGACTATTCCGTGTAGGGCATCTGAGCAGGACAATTTTTAGTTTGTCTTGTTAATGAGTTTCAGCTCTCATCACAATTTTGTAACAGGAATACTTTAATTTGGTGTAATTTTCCTCTTCTGTTAGATTTTTTTTTGCTAAGACAATGATGAGAACATATAATTGGCCATTGAAATTCTGTGACATTGTAATGGTGTCTATAATTTGAACAAAAACCCAACTGTATTTGTACATTGTTGTTACAAAATATAAAGCCCACTTCTCTTTCTAGTCTTTTTTTTAATTCCAACACATATAGTATTACAACAGTCACCCCAGGGGGTTGTACTGTGTATAAACAAAGCTCTGTGCAACCTAGTAGGAAGTTGCCTGTCTATTTACTGACAACATGGGCTTTGTTCTTTGCAAGAAAATGCATTGCTCTTGATCTCATATGCCAATTTCAGATTCATTTGGGAGCCAATAGCATTTAAATATGCCATATCTGTGGTGTAATATAATGTGTCATTTGCTTCTTTTATATGGAATGCTCTTTTGTTCTAAAAGCATTTCACTTCACCTTGTCCAGTGCCCACTTCAAGTGACCCTGTACCCATTGAAACACACTGAACTTCATGCTGTGTCAAATCCTTCTTCAGAGTTCGTCAGCAGAAAACACACGTTCACTTCCCTTTTCAAGGATTTACAACAGGTTTGGGTTTAGATTAATTTCTGGGAGGTCAGATTTATTTCTTATTCTGAATAAGTATCTTAAATGGACACATTCAGCCCATTTAAGATCCTAAATATATGTTCCATTAAACGTATAGATGTATGGTATCCTGTTTGCCCCTTTTCTTATTTGTTATGGCTTCCTCTTTAAAAAACAGAAGTCTAAAACAAGGGGCTTTTTTATCAGAATCTATATTGATAATCACAGGGATCATAGTAGATACTAACATTGGTAGCAAAATTTAAAGGCAAGGGCTGATTGTCCTATATGCTCCTGTGAGGACAGGCCCGCAGGCGGCACTGTTGGAATTTTTCACTATATGGGGGGAGCTTCAATTCTATGTTTGGGTTGCCAAAGAAGTCTCAATAGCAAAGGTTAATCAGGAGATTCACTAAATCAGTGCATCTTCACCCCCTGACCACATTCCCCTTCCTTGTTCAGCATGGCACACTTTACAGGTGAGGTAGTCCTGTAGTGTAAGGGAGGTTTCATTCATCTGCTTTCTACTGCTGGAGTCCCGCTACCCCACCCCTCGTAAACTGTCCACTAGATAAGTTGTGAATCTGGGCCAGTACTTCTTGCAGAACATGCCAGAAATATTTTGATTGCATGAATCTTTTGCCTCTTTTTATTTCTTGTAGATCTAAAAAGACGTGAAGCACATTCTTAGATGATAGTTTTAAAAAAAGTCAGCTATATTCCCATGCCATACAACACTCATTAGGATTTAGAACAAAACCACAGTCTAGTGCTCATGAAAGTGCCCATAACTGTCCCTAAGGGACCTTTATCTGAAGGATCTATTATTGGCCAATATCTGAGATAGGATACTGGATTAAATGGAGTAGTGATTTGATTTACTGAGGCAATCCTCATGTTCTCCTAGCATGGGCAGGGTTAATGCAAACTTCCTCCAGTGTGTGTCAACCCAGAGCTGGAGGGACCAGGTTGTCAGGACAAGTATTGTTCTACCACACCCAGACACTCCGGACCCTTGTTGCTGATCCTACCACCAACACTGCTACTTAGGGCCAAGTGTGATATGGGATTTTTTGTGATGTGCACCAGTCTAATCAATAATGAATTGAAACACTAATTTCACACAGGACATTAAACAGCCATCAAACAACAACTGTTGGTCACTAAGGAATCTTAAATGTTTGCTGTTATTTCCTGCATTGATATTATTGTGTTAACCTTTCAACCATATTCTTAGAGCAAGCAGGGCAGGCTCTTTCCATTTGGCTGCTATAGCTGCTTTTGCAGAGATAAGCAGTCTTTTTATATACTACTGTTGTAGAACATGTTTCCATGAGTCCGGCATTCACCACCTAAAAGATATATTGACATACTTTGCTCTGAACATTGATACTTTAAGAAAGCTGTGTGCATCCCTTCTTAAAAATAATGGTGATATCTATCCAGACTATACCTTGGGAAAAATCCTGTGCCAGATGGATATTAATGATTCCTGCCTCACCTATACATCTGGGAGCAGAATGTGGCCCTGATGTAGACAATCACCTGCTTACATCTTAAATCTGGAAAATATCTTTACTAACTTTATACTGGAGTTGCAGCTTTCATTCCAACTGAAATGTCTATGGTGACTGCACAACTGAAATTGTAGTGTTTACAATAAAGCTGTGGTTAAGTTATTAATAATTTTCAAATGAAAGAATTCTGAAGGTATGGTAAAACCATGATCAAAGGTGTTTTACCAGAAGACAATTATAGCGCCTGAGAAATAGTGTCGTTTACAGTTAGGTAATAATGTTACTATGACACATTTACTGCAATGGTAATCTTCAATGTTAAGCTGCAGTGTAGCCACATGTTGGTGTTTGCTACAGTCATTCACCTTCACTACACAGCATGTACAATGTGTACAATTGTACACAAAATGTGTACACAAAATGTGTACAATTTAAAGAGATTTCTAAAGTGGTAAAATAGTACCAGACCTGTGTCCTGGCCCTCTCTAATGTCCACAGCAATGAGCTGCTGAATGCTTCTCTTAGTTGGATGTGATTAATCACAAAAATGAATGGTTGATGGGCAGTGAATGGGGAAGACTGGGATGTAGGAATTCCACCTCCTAGGGATGAATTTCCAGGTGGAGGTTAGAAGCCAGGCAAATTCCAGTGATGGTAGCAACACGGAAGCACTAGTGCAGGTAGGGCACTGGCATTCATCCACATTTTTACATTGTCTCATCTAGACCTTCTCTCAGCAGGGTTAGACTATATGGAGGTAAAAATACCAGTGCCTTGTCTGCATTAGTCCTCCTGCCATTATTTCCAGCGATGGTAGTGTCAGAGTGTGAGATTCCCCCAAAAATCTCTCCTGGAGAGACAGCCCATGTTAGAACACTTTGAATACAGTCTCTGCAATCTGCTGTTAGACTGTAAAGCAGAGTATCTGAAGGTTTCACTGTCTCTTCAGAACTAGCTGGTACAACCTATTACGTTAGACAAAGAAGGCATGAATGAACTGGCATGTCCACAAAAAAAATTGCACCTGTGAATTCCTCATTATGGGATTGGATGATTTTATATCTAGACCACCACCACCTATGCTCTCTCTAAGACTCCAAACAGTCCCACCTAGGAGTATAGAGATGGATTTAAAACCTGATGTTTCCAATTTGAGGAGAGAGAGAACATTTTTGTTGAAATTTAGGGTATCATAGTTCCATTATTTGTTGCGATGTAGGAGCCATTCACACCTGACTCTTTAAATTTCACTAGGCATGTCATGTTTTTATTTTAAATCACAGTTTTTCTTAGGAAAGGTTGTTAAAAAATCATAAGTATCAATGGGATATGTAATGGAAAAGATGAGAAATCTACATTAGCCTTGAGTGATAGGGAGTATCCATCATTTACAGTATGAGGAAGGTATAATTTTCCAGGAGCAGCTTGTTTCATGTATTGTATATTGGAATTTGTGGCTGAGTCCTACTCTTCTCCATACACCAAGGGTGAGCAGCTGTATGCATTACTATGTCAAGCTTGCTCAATATGTTTATGATTGCTCAATAATTTATCAGCTTTGTGTATGTCACCACAATTTTCTTTTCTTTTGCTTGTGGAGCAACATTGTGGAAGGTGAGCCTGCCCTGTCTTTCCTGGACTGCCCCCCCAAAATCCATTATATGCACCAACACAAAGGGAACCACCGCTGTCCTTGTGTCCTTGCACCAGTTCTTCAAATTCTATCCCACACACTGCAATCAGACTGGTCCTGCAGAAAAACCAACTTCCACATCTGAAAAGGAAAGGATAAAAGATGTCCCTACATGTCCATTTTCCAGTCACAAAGAGCAACATTTTTGAATGCTGAATTACCTACTCAGAACAAGCCTGTTTGAGTTTGGGAGGCATTCTGCGGTTTAGATCATCATAAATGTCATCACGCTTCTTCCTCTTCTGCTTTCGTCTTCTTGGGGGAGACAGTTGGTATTTCAAGCCTATTTTTCAGATACCATTCTTGACAAAGCCTTCTCTGTCCCCATATCTACTCTAGCAACATCATCATGGGACCCAACCACACCAGCCACACCATCAGAGGCTCATTCACCTGCACATCTACTAATGTGATATATATCATCATGTGCCAGCAATGCCCCTCTGCCATGTACATTGGCCAAACCAGACAGTCTCTACGTAAAAGGATAAATGGACACAAATCAGACATCAGGAGTGGTAACATACAAAAGCCAGTAGGAGAACACTTCAATCTTCCTGGACACTCAATAACAGATTTAAAAGTAGCCATTCTTCAACAAAAGAAATTCAAAAACAGACTTCAAAGAGAAACTGTTGAGCTACAATTTATTTTCAAACTTAACACCATCAGTTTGGGCTTGAATAGGGACTGGGAGTGGCTGGCTCACTACAAAAGCAATTTTCCCTCTCTTGGTATTGACACCACCTCATCAATTATTAGGAGTGGACAACATTCACCTGGGCCTTCAACACTGGTTCTCCACTTGTAAGGTAACTCCCTTCTCTTCATGTGCCAATATATATTTATGCCTGTATCTGTAATTTTCACTCCATGCATCTGAAGTGGCTTTTTTACCCATGAGAGCTTATGCCCAAATAAATCTGTTAGTCTTTAAAGTGCCACCGGATTCCCCATTATTCTTGACAAATGTAGTGTACAGTTATATGGTTATTCTTTTATATTAAACAACCCCCAGATAACTGATGCTTTTTTTAGTATCCTTCCAGATTGTAATTCATTTCCTATATGAAACATAAAAAGGCCATCTTGATTTCATGTCACATTTTCTTCTCCTTTAATGCCTCCATTTTCTCTTATTTTGGGCTAAGGATCAGAGGGTGAAACCCTAGCTCCAGTGAAATCAATGGCAAAACTTCCATTGACTTCACTGGGGCCAGGATGAGTCACAGAACTATAGCCATAAAGCTTAAGGCTAGAAGGGATCATCTTGTCTGATCTGCTGCATATCGCAGGCCACCAAGCGCACCCAGCCCCTGCACACTAAACCCAACAACGGAAACTAGCATTACAGCCCACAGGAGATAAGTCCACTATGTGCCACAGGCAAAGAACAGCAGGGAGCAAGGTGCACCAATGTGAAAGACTTCTGCAATGGCAGGGACATGATTAAGTGAGATATACCCAGATAATCCGAGCAAGTGACCCACACCCCACATTGCAGAGAGAGGAGAAAAACCCACAAGGTCACTGCCAATTTGACCCGTATAGTAAATGAATTATAAATTGGAAGGATACTAACAAAAACATAGTTATCTGGGGTTTTTTTAAGAACAGGTTAGACAAACACCTATCAGGGATGGTCTAATTATACTTAATTCCACATCAACATGGGATGATGACTAGACAGTCTCTTGAGGTCCCTTCTAGACCTTTGTTTCGATATAAAACTGTAATGACAAGAAAAATACTCGTTGAAGTCTGCTTTCTATTATATTCTGTGTAGGTCTCTTTATCTAGCACAGAATTGCTTTGTGCTGAGTGCAAGTAAAACTTGTGAACAGAGGAGAGCTGACACTGACAGTCAAAGGGCAAATGTCTTAGTCTGTGGGAGGCTTTTGAGTTTGAGATGATCAGCAGTGACCCAGAAACATGCAGCACTATGAAGAGAGGATATTTTTGTCTATGGTAAATGCATTCAAGAGTTCCAAAATAAGATTTGTTTGCTGTGCTGCTGAGCCATTTGTCTGCATAATTCACCTGCTTTCAGATGTGCCCAAACGTCACCACAATTGCACTCATTCTTGTTAAACCACCTTTAGCCAAGAATGTGCTGAATATTCGCCTAGAATATTTCTTTTGGCATTATACTCCGGTTGAATAACTTGGATGCTATGCACTCTGTGGCGTTCAGAAACAACACAAAGAATAAATCTTTTACCTTTATCCAATTGTTCAAGAATTTGGAAGGAAAAAATTGCCTAATTAGCTTCATTGACCCATAGAACAAAGGGAACAGCAGAGGTGTTCTCTGCAGTTCACAAAGTAGCCAAGGTATATAGAATGGGGAAAAATTGTTCAGACATCCCTTTGTTTTTTCTACTTCTGTAAAATATGAAGAGGCGATTGAAATGGGTAATTTTAGCAAATGTTGGAGGATTAAATAGAGGCAATCACAGCATAAGTAGCTCTCCTTTGTAAATAAAACACTAAGAACAATCTGTTATTAGAGATGTAATGTTTTCTTATGAAAGTACTTCCTTGGCTGAAACAGACAAATAGTTTGTTAAGATGCCTTTAGATCAACATGTTTGTAACCCTTCAACAGCTGTAGCATTGAAATGTGTCTACAAAAGGGATCAAATGTAAATAAGGAAAAAGTCCTTACCCATGACCTTCCAGGAATATTTAAAAATATAAGGAAATATTACTTTAAACCATAAATATACAGCATAGATAATGCCAACAGAATTCAACAACCATCTGGTGTAATTATTCATGTTCTCTAAAAACACTTTGCATGAGAATGTGCCACCACACGTCCCTAAAAATTCAGAGGATTGATTTTAAAAGAAAAGCAGAGGATGCAGAAGAATGTTTTTTTTAAAAGTTGCAGATTAGTGGTTTCCTTCCACTCCCAAGTGAGTAGCCAAGAAGGGAGTGAGGGATAATGGTTGTGCGGGGATGGGAGCAAAGAGAGCAATTTAAGTCACTAACTTTAAAACAAATGAACAAACATATAATTAATACAACACATCTATCACCCTAATCACATTGCTTATATGTTATGTCACGTTCCCCCAGCCTTTGTGTATGTCATCTTTTTAGATTGTATGCTTTTCTGCAGAGGGATGCATCCATGTTTAGAAAGTGCCTAGCACATTTTGGACAGTATCACAATATAAACAGATATTATGAAGAATACTAATGGGACTTTGGTTATACAAATATTGGGGATTTTAATTTTGTGCAAACATGGGTATTTGCTATTCATACTGGCAACCCTTGTTTATAAAAATTTCAGTCATCCAATGAGGGAACAGAAACACCATGTGACCAGTCACATGCCATAAATAGCAGTTTGCAAACAAACCTGGGCTGAAATATGTTTTAATAATGTATTCAAACAACTGCAAGTAACAAATACATTTGTAAATAGTGAAGCTGTTCATGGATAATTTGCATATAGTAAAAAAGGCTAAAGTGTTGGATAAATCATTTGGTGTGAATAGTTCACTCAACTCTTAATTACATATTTGTGTTCTGTTGTATTAGAGAAAAGTATAGGTTTACAGCACAGATGCCAGTAAACTCTTTATTTGCATTCAAATTAATGCAAAATATTAGAGGTATTTTTCAATGATAATGGAGTAGATGCATGATGAAATATTACTAAAAAAATTTCAAGTTAGCTGTCTCTCTTAATATGTGTCATGATCAATGTTATGTTGAACAGCACTTGGAATATACAAGTATTTGGTTAAAGACTAATTGCATGGGTGGTGGATATCGTAGGCAGGGGGAGGCTGTGCCTCCCCAAACAGCCTATCATGGCCCCACCCACTCTCTGCCCCCAGACCAGGCCCCCTCGTGCAGTTCCCAGTGCTCTGCCCTGTCTGGTTGGGGCTGGCCAGCCTGCCTCCGGCGGGGACTCAGGGCAGCTGGTGCTGCAGCTGCGTCGCTTGGCAGGCGGGGGCTGGTGGCCGGCACACCAGAACTGGGTCCTCGCCCCCCAACCACCCAGCACTGGGTGGGGGTACTCTGGGCTCCTGCAGGCGAGGGGTGGCCGAAAGGGAGGGGGAGGAGAGGGGACTCGGGCACAAGGGGAGGGACCAGGGGGCTAGTCTCCCCCAACAGCTGGGTCACCAGTCGCTCATGACGAATGGGATTTCATCCTAAAATAAATACACACTGTAGGTGTAGTTTGACGCATCATTTGTTAGGGCTGTGTGTGTGGAGGAGACTATTTATACTGTGTATTTTACAGGCCAATTTTCATGTGTGAATATGAGTAACATGGATATCAGCTGCCCATAACTCTCCGACTCCTAACCCATCTCTTGCACCTCCACTTGGAAAAAAAGTGACAGGACGTTATCTCAAAGTATGTTCTGGATTAAGCCTATCCACATAACCGAGGTGGACTGAGAATTAATGGGACCCAGATTCGTCAGTACTGTAAGTCTGGCTTGAGAACAATAGTGAGAATCTTAGTAAAATCCATTTGTAGTAACTGGACTCTGCAAATCATTAACCTTGACTGCATGACTGCATGATGAGAATGAGGTGAAGACAGTAGGTCCTTTTGGAAGTTTCATTCATGTATTTATTATAATACTGGATTTGCTTTCACAGCCCTTTTCATGGTTGTGCACAATTGGAAATGTGAATCCAGTGCTTGAGGCTAAGGTTGAAGAAGATCTTTCATATTTTCAAGTATACTGTAAACCACGGAGTAAATGGAACTTGTATAATAGATCTTTTAGGGATGGGCTTTATATCTGTATAGATATAAATCTATAGGGTAAGAATGAATTAAGGCAGGGAAAATTTAGGTGATACAATAATTCTGACACCACACTCCATACAGCAGTACATATTGTAGGTCACTAAATTCAGAGCACTAAAGACTGCAAAAAACCAGGGACCTGATTCTGCCCTCAGTTACACCACCACTGTATGACAGAGTAAATTCATTAAAGTCAATGGAGTTATACCAGGGTAAAATGAGTGTGTCTTTGCTGTTATGAAATAATTCTTGTTATATCTTAGGCCAGTTGTTGGTGACATAACAGATCAAAAATAATCACCTGTGTGAGCAGTAACAACTCTATTGATTTCCAGGGAGTTAGGTCAGCTTGACGCCAATGGTGAATTTGACTGTCTATATTCCAGTTAGAATTTAAGGACAATACCATATCCTTCTCCTATAGAAGGGAAATGTGTTTTCAAAAATCCACAGCATCTGGGCAGTAGAAGAATCAGAAACCTTCACTCCTAACTCAGCAAAAGTGGCCATTAAGATCAGGTGAGGAGCTTGGCACCAGAGTCACATGTAAACAAGAGCCAAGGAGGGGAGGAAGGACTCTCCAAGCCCTGTGATCTCAGCCTAACATATGAAGTTTCTGTCCCTTCCGTGGAAACTTTTTCAGTTGACCAACACTCTTATTATGGGGCCTACATGGTACTGAGGGCATTACACCAGCTTTCCACACTGTGATGAATTGTACCCTCATGGAGACCGACTAGGGGTTACCTGAGAAAAGGAGCCTCCTAGAAAATTCATTTAGATTTTGCAAAATATTATACTGAGCTGATTTGCAGGGACTTTGACTATTGCTCTTTTTTATTTTCTCTGATTATGCAAGACATAGCATCTTACAGGGTGTGTGTTTAGTAATTTATGTGTTACAGTGGTTCCTATTAACAAATAAACATTTACCAACAGTAAAAGAGAGGGCTCAGTCTTTTTCTAGTTAGATTGGAAAGGAGTGGTGGTATCTGAGGTCCTGAGGTGTTGTAAAGATTTGTAGATTGTGCAGTGTCTTCTATGGATGTGCACTGGGGGTGGGGTGGGGGTGTAGAATGCAAGGAGTTTTGCTCCCCGTGTGCAGCTTACACAAGGAGTCTTACAATTGCAATATCTGCTCTCAGAGAAGCACAGAGATGCTCCTATTGGGGGGTCACATCACATCCCAAGAGACATAAGCATGATCAGGGAAAAGGAAGAGACACCTCCCTCCATATCAGCAGGGCTGAGTAGGATGCAACATCCTAAAGGATAATGTAGCCTCTGCAGTCCTCCTACACACTGGAAAAAAACCTGTGTGCCTAAGGCCCCTTCTGGGAAACTCCCTAATGCAGAGCTACGCATGACAGGCAAGTGAGAATGTAATGAAATGTATGTGCGTCCTCATATCCACAACCCGATCTCTTAATAAAGTAAAATATACATGTTAACTCAACAGGCAACCCAGTTCACACAGAGTAGTTTAAAAAAAAAACACCTGGAATACACCACACTTCAATACATTCCTTTTAAACAATTTGGGCCACAATCAGAGGAGAGTAAATATATCTAAGTAGACATAGTTGAAATATTCAGAGAGAATGTTTTTCCCTCAAAAAATATTGATTCACTAAAAATGAAACTTTCTGTGGGAAGGTGACATTTTTAATTAAATTTCACTTAAAAAAAAAGGAATAGAGCATTCCCTTGGAGAGGGGAGAGAGTGTATTCTGGGAGTCCCTTGCCAAGCGCATCCTGGGTGATGTAGTCCAGCCAGGGAGCCGAGCCCATAAAGATTACTTGGGACATGAGGCAATTGAACTCCAACTCCCAAGATGCACTGCAGCAGCAATTCCAAACTAAAATATTTCAGTTTTCAGTTGAAATATTTTGGTTTTCAGCCATTCAGTCTTCTGACAAAAAAGCAGATAGTTTTCATGCATGCTTTTCCATCAAAATGGATTTGATGGAAAATTTTTAAGTGATAAGCACTTAAAAACTTAGCTCCACATTCAGAGTGGTACATTAGCATATTTTATTATCCAAGTTCAAACTATCCCAATGCACAGGAAAGATAGGAAGAATAATAAGAGGCAAATATGGCTCTATCAACAACTTGTTAATGACCAGGAAATCAAAAAGGAATCCTATAAAAGTGGAAATATGGACAAATTGCTAAGGAGGAGTACAAACAAATAGCACAAGTATGTAGGGATAAAATCAGAAAGACCAAGGCACAAAATGAGTTACATCTACAAAGGGCATTAAAAGGATAAGAAGAGATTCTTTAAATAAGGAGCAAGAGAAAGATGAAGGAAAGTGTAGGTCTTTTACTTAGCAGGGAAGGAGAGCTAATAACTGACTATATCTAGAAGGCTGAGGTATTTAATACATATTTTGTTCAGACTTCACTAAAAAGGTTAATGGTGATCAGATACTCAACACAACAACAACAAGGGGGAAGTAATGTAAGCCAAAATCGGGAAAGAAAAGGTTAAAGAATATTTAGATAAATTGGTTGTATTCAAGTCATCCTAGGGCACTTAAGGAAGTAGCTGTAGCAATCTCAGTACTGTTAGCAATTATGTTTGAGAACTTGTGGTAAGGTCCTAGAGAACTGGAAAAAGGCAAACATAGTCCCTATCCTTAAAAACAAAGAGACAAAGAGAACCCATGGAACTATAGCCCAGACAGCCTAACTTCAATAGCTGGGAAGATACTGGAATACATTATGAAACAATTAATTTGTAAGCAGCTAGAGGATAATAGGATTATAAGGAATAGCCAGCATGGATTTGTCAAGAACAAATCATACTAAACCAACCTAATTTCCTTTTTTGACAGGATTACTGACCTAGTGGAAAGGAGGAAAGCAGCAGATGTGATATATATTCATCCACGAGAGCTTATGCTCCAATACATCTGTTAGTCTATAAGATGCCACAGGACCCTTTGCTGCTCTTACAGATCCAGACTAACACGGCTACCCCTCTGATATCATAATTTTAGTATGGCTTTTGACACAGTCCCACATAATCTTCCCGTAAACAAACTAGGGAAATATGGTCTAGATCAGTGTTTCTCAAATGAGGCCACCAGGGCTTTTCCCCGCATGAGGCCACCAGGGCTTTTCTTGCAGCCACAGCCGCACCCAGTTTTGGGAGATCCTTTTGTAGCTTTTCGCAGTCTGCCTGAGACTTAAGTATCTTGATTAGTTTTGTATCATCTGCATATTTTGCCACCTCACTGTTTACCCCTTTTTCCAGATCATTTATTAATATGTTGAATAGGACTGAGCCTTGTACAGACCTGTGGGGGACACCACTATTTACCTCTTTCCATTTTGAAAACTGACCATTTATTCCTACCCTTTGTTTCCTCTCTTTTAACCAGTTACCAATCCGTGAGAGAACATTCCTCTTATCCCAGGACTGCTTACTTTGCTTAAGAGCCTTTGGTGAGGGACCTTGTCAAAGGCTTTCTGAAAATCATTAAGAAAGGGATAGATAATAAGACAGAAAATATCATATTGCCTCTATATAAATCCATGGTATGCCCACATCTTGAGTACTCTGTGCAGATGTGGTTGCCCCATCTCAAAAAAGATATATTGGACTTGGAAAAGGTTCAGAAAAGGGCAACAAAAATGATTAGGGGTATGGAACAGCTGCCATATGAGGAAAGATTAATAAGACAGACTTTTCAGCTTGGAAAAGAGATGACTAAGGGGGGATATGATAGAGGTCTATAAAATCATGACTGGTATGGAGAAAGTAAATAAGGAAGTGTTATTTATGCCTTCTCATAACACAAGAATTAGGGGCCACCAAATGAAATTAATAGGCAGCAGGTTTAAAACACACAAAAGGAAGTATTTTTTCACACAACACACAATCAATCTGTGGAACTGCTTGCCAGAGGATGTTGTGAAGGTCAAGACTATAACAGGGTTCAAAAAAGAACTAGATAAATTCATGGAGGACAGGTCCATCAATGGCTATTAGCCTCTGTTTGCCAGAAGCTGGGAATGGGCGACAGGGAATGGATTACTTGATGATTACCTGTTCTGTTCATTCCCTCTGAGGCACCTGGTATTGGCTGCTGTCAGAAGACAGGATACTGGCTGGATGGACCTTTGGTCTGACCCAGTATGGCCGTTCTTATGTTCTTATGGCATGTTTATGAAGATGAGGGGGAAATGGCTAATAGTTTTCAAATATGTTAAGGACTCTTATAAAGAGGACTGTGATGAATTGTTCTCCATGTCCACTGCAGGTAGGACAAGAAATAATGGCCTTAATCTGCAGCAAGGGAATTTTAGGTTAGATATTGCGGGGTGGCAGGGAGCGGAATTAACTAAAGAGGGTAGTTAAGCTCTGGAATAGGCTTCCAAGGGAGGTTGTGGAATACCCATCACTGAAGATTTTTAAAAATAGGTTGGACTAATAGCTGGCAGGGATGGGCTAGGGTTATTGTGTCCTGCCCTAGTTCAGGGGGCTGGACTTTATGACATCTTGAGGTCCCTTCCAGCCATACATTACTATGATTCTATGATCATCAAGTGAACCAAAGGATATTCATTCAAAAAAAAAGGCAAGACTCACCTTTGCTTAAATTATAAGTTTCTTTAGCTAGGTCACATTGTTGCTTCTCTCTTGCCATATGCACATTTCTTCTAGCATTCAGAGCATCTAGTCCTATTAGTTTTCTATGAATAAATTACAGTTCTGCAGTACTGAAAGAACATTTTGTGTTAAATTATATCTCCATTAATTCACAGACTCATTGTGTCCATTGATGAATGCTGTCTGAGATAGATTATAGGTGCAGTCTTTCAGCCCTGCAGTACTGCCATTTATTCTACCTAACCAGCTGAAAGGATATTATGGGGAAAGTGAGACACTTCCTGGAGGTACCCAGGGTTGTGAGGCACCTAGTTACCATCTGCCCTTAGTGTGAGGAAGCCTTCTCTGTGCCTGCCATAGGTTAGCTCCCCAACTCCACAGGCAACACAAGCTCTCTCCTCTAGGCCTCGCTGTTATTCTACAGGCACCCTCAACCCTTGAGCTCTCTGAGCATCTCCATAGAGTGTCCAGTCCCATTGGTCCATTGGACATTCACAGATCTGCTGTTTCCAAAGCAGCAGTACCCCCCATCTTAGCAGTTCCATCTCAGATCACTGCTCTGTTTAACACACAGCACTTAGATATGTTTACAGTGCAATCAAGTATAACTTTACTTAAAGCACAGAGATTCAAGTAGTAGCAAGTAGAACTATTGCAAACAGTTACACATAAAATAAAATCATAACATGCATTCTGAAGACTAACTGAATAGATAATCTCAAGTCTTGTAGAATAATGCTCACCCAAAATCACTGCAGTGTTTTATGGACAGGTTGGTTATGATTGTTCTTTATTGAAACAAGCATGTTGTCAGTTGTACAGGAGCCAGCAAACAGAGCTGTAAACAGGGAAGTTTGAAAGGGGAGTTTGAATTGGGGTACTTCTTTGGGGTTTGTTTTTGCTGTGGGTGCTGGAGTATTGGTGTGGTTTGTGTTTCCCAGATCAACAGGATTTAGGTGGGAAGGTTATGACAGATACAGAGGCAACAGTGGGAGTGACACAAGTAGTGGAAGACACAATGAAGATGACTGGATGTGGAAGCTGCGGTATGTACATGATCCTGGAGGGGGTACCTGGAAAGAGTTTCATCTGCATGAAGTGCCATCTGATAGAACTGATGGAAGAAAAGATCCAAGAATTGGAGATGCAGCTGGAAAGTCTGGTTGAGTTTAGAAGGGGGTTCGAGCGGATTATGGAGCAAGGACATGAGGCAGCTGAAGGGAAAAGCTCAGACTTGCAGATGGAAGCAGGACTGAAGAACTCTGAGGGGAGACTGCTGCGTGAAGAAAATGGACAGTGGAAGCATGTGACTAAGAGAACCAGGCAGAGGAAAAGATGGGCTAGTGAAGGAAAAATAGAGCTCAAGAACAGGTTTGCAGAGTTGGAAAATAAAGAAGGGGCTCAGCAGATGTGAATGAATGTGGAAGGGCAAGGAAGAACAGAAGAGCAGCTAGTCCTATAGGAAAAGGGGAAGAGTCAATGGAGACTACACCAAATATGAGCCCCAGGAGGATACAGGATGGGTTGAAGAGGATCACAAGGGAGAATAGGAATGGAAAGAACTTGCAGCCAGAGGGAACAGGGGATAGACCGGAGAATCACACCATCACCAGGAAAAGGCAGGTCTATGTGATCAGGAACTCCTTACTGAGAAGAATGGATAGGTCTGTAATCAGAGCTGATCCAAAGAATAGAAGGATGTGCTGTCTTCCAGGTGCTAAGATACGGGATGTGGACCTGAGGTTGAAGAGGATCCTAAAGGGAGCGGGAAAGAATCCACTGATCGTCCTTCATGTGGGAACAAATGATACCGGTAGATTCTTGCTGGAACGTATCAAGGGAGACTATGCCAGGCTGGGGAAGACTCTTAAGGAAATCAAAGCTCAGGTGATCTTCAGTGGGATGCTGCCTGTTCCTAGAGAAGGGCAACAAAGGTGTGACAAGATTATGGCTATCAACAGATGGCTCAGGCAGTGGTGCTAGAAGGAGGGCTTTGGGATGTATGGCCACTGGGAGGCATTCATAGACAGAGGACAGTTCTCTCGGGATGGACTTCATCTGAGACTGCTGGGATCTATTTTGGATATGGATAGAGCCCTCTTTAATGTTTTTGATGAAGTAAATACTAATGGAAACTGCGTGATCATGGGAGACTTTAACTTCCCAGCTATAGACTGGAGGACAAGTGCTAGTAATAATAATAGGTCTCAGATTTTCCTGGATGCGATAGCTGATGGATTCCTTCATCAACTAGTTGCTGAACCAACAAGAGGGGATGTTATTTTACATTTGGTTTTGGTGAGTGGTGAGGACCTCATAGAAGAAATGATTGTAGGGGATAACCTTGCTTCAAGTGATCATGAGCTAATTCAGTTCAAAATGAATGGAAAGATAAACAAAAATAAATCTGTGACTAGGGTTTTTGATTTCAAAAGGGTTGACTTTCAAAAATTAAGGAAATTAGTTAAGGAAGTGGATTGGACTGAAGAATTTATGGAACTAAAGGCAGAGGAGGTCTGGGATTACTTCAAGTCAAAGCTGCAGAAGCTATCAGAAGCCTGCATCCCAAGAAAGGGGAAAAAATTCATAGGCAGGAGTTGTAGACCAAGCTGGATGAGCAAACATCTCAGAGAAGTGATTAAGAAAAAGCAGAAAGCTTACAGGGAGTGGAAGATGGGAGGGATCAGCAAGGAAAGCTGCCTACTTGAGGTCAGAACATGTAGGAATAAAGTGAGAAAGGCTAAAAGTCAAGTAGAGTTGGACCTTGCAAAGGGAATTAAAACCAGTAGTAAAAGGTTCTATAGCCATATAAATAAGAAGAAAACAAAGAAAGAAGAAGTGGGACTGCTAAACACTGAGGATGGAGTGGAGGTTAAGGATAATCTAGGCATGGCCCAATATCTAAACAAATACTTTGCCTCAGTCTTTAATAAGGCTAATGAGGATCTTAGTGATAATGGTAGCATGACAAATGGGAATGAGGATATGGAGGTAAATATTACCGTATCTGAGGTAGAAGCGAAACTCGAACAACTTAATGGGACTAAATCGGGGGGCCCAGATAATCTTCATTCAAGAATATTAAAGGAATTGGCACATGAAATTGCAAGCCCATTAGCAAGAATTTTTAATGAATCTGTAAACTTAGGGGTTGTACCATATGACTGTAGAATTGCTACCATAGTTCTTATTTTTAAGGAAGGAAAAAAAGGTGATCCGGGTAACCACAGGCCTGTTAATTTGACAACTGTAGTATGCGAGGTCTTGGAAAAAATTTTGAAGGAGAAAGTAGTTAAGGACATTGAGGTCAATGGTAAATGGGACAAAATACAACATGGTTGTACAAAAGGTAGATCGTGCCAAACCAACCTGATCTCCTTCTTTGAGAAAGTAACAGATTTTTTAGACAAAGGAAATGCAGTGGATCTAATTTACCTAGATTTCAGTAAGCTGTTTGATACGGTGGAATTATTAGTTAAATTGGAAAAGATGGGGATCAATATGAAAATTGGAAGGTGGATAAGGAATTGGTTAAAGGGGAGACTACAGCGGGTCATACTGAAAGGTGAACTGTCAGGCTGAAGGGAAGTTACCAGTGGAGTTCCTCAGGGATCGGTTTTGGGACCAATCCTATTTAATCTTTTTATTACTGACCTCGGCACAAAAAGTGGGAGTATGCTAATAAAGTTTGTGGATGATACAAAGCTGGGAGATATTGCCAATTTAGAGAAGGACTGGGATACCCTACAGGAGGATCTGGATGGCCTTGTAAACTGAAGTAATAGTAATAGTAATAGGATGAAATTTAATAGTGAGAAGTGTAAGGTCATGCATTTAGGGATTAATAACAAGAATTTTAGTTATAAGCTGGGGACTCATCAATTAGAAGTAACGGAGGAGGAGAAGGACCTTGGAGTATTGGTTGACCACAGGATGACTATGAGCTGCCAATGTGATATGGCCGTGAAAACAGCTAATGAGGTCTTGGGGTGCATCAGGCGAGGTATTTCCAGTAGAGATAAGGAGGTGTTAGTACCATTATACAAGGCACTGGTGAGATGTCATCTGGAATACTGTGTGCAGTTCTGGTCTCCCATGTTTAAGAAGGATGAATTCAAACTGGAACAGGTACAGAGAAGGGCTACTAGGATGATCCGAGGAATGGAAAACCTGTCTTATGAAAGGAGACTCAAGGAGCTTGGCTTGTTTAGCCTAACCAAAGGAAGGCTGAGGCGAGATATGATTGCTCTCCATAAATATATCAGAGGGTTAAATATCAGAGAGGGAGAGGAATTATTTAAGCTCAGTACCAATGTGGACACAAGAACAAATCGATATAAACTGGCCATCAGGAAGTTTAGACTTGAAATTAGACAAAGGTTTCTAACCATCAGAGGAGTGAAGTTCTGGATAGCCTTCCAAGGGAAGCAGTGGGGGCAAAAGACCTATCCGGCTTCAAGATTAAACTCGATGCGTTTATGGAGGAGATGGTATGATGGGATAAAGATCAATTAATTGCCAAAATCATGTTAACAATTCATGGTAAATAGGCCCAATGGCCTGTGATGGAATGTAAGATGGGGTGGGATCTGAGTTACTACAGAGAATTCTTTCCTGGGTATCCAGCTGATGAATCTTGCCCACATGCTCAGGGTTCAGCTGATAGCCATATTTGGGGTCGGGAACGAATTTTCCTCCAGGACAGATCGGAAGAGGCCCTGGATTGGAAGAGGGGTTTTTTTTGCCTTCCTCTGCAGCATGGGGCACGGGTCACTTGCTGGAGGATTCTCTGCACCTTGAAGTCTTTAAACCATGATTTGAGGACTTCAATAGCTCAGACATAGGTGAGAGGTTTATTGCAGGAGTGGGTGGGTGAGATTCAGTGGCCTGCGTTGTGCAGGAGGTCAGACTAGATGATCATAATGGTCCCTTCTGATCTTAATATCTATGAGTCTATAAGTTGCCTCCTAGATGAAGGACCCAGTGTGTTGCATTGCTCTCCAAGCTATACTAGAACAATCCTTTGTCTTTATTCATAAACAGGACACCCCCTGTTTGTTTATTCCTGTATATTTCCTCTCTTGTAGATTTTGCAATCTCTTTTTTTGTCTGTGGCTCAGACATATAACAACAATACACAAATGACCAGACAGGGAGATGTTACTGTGACAGTTCTGAGGGCACCCAGGATCGTGAGTCACCTTGTTAACCCCTTCTTTTGCATGAAGGAGTCTTGTCTGTGCCTGGCTGGGTGTCATCTCCCTAATACCACCATCCTAGCAGCCACTCATGCACTGTCCTCTGGGCTATGACAGCCCTGTCTTTGAGTTGCAGGTTAACAATGGGCACATTAATAGTTACCTTTCCTATCTAATAAAATATGATTTCTCCCCAAAGTTCAGTCTGTTGTAGAGCTGGCTGACTTCACACGAACCAGCATCCATTTTTTCATGAGAATACCTCACTCCTCAAGATGTCTCCTCAGTAAATGGATCAGAGAGTACTTTTCCCCCTCCCTGTGTTATACTGAAACAGTCTATTGTCCTTATTCATTTGCAGGATGGTTCTCTGTCTGATGTTATGTCCCCCTTTTTAAACTCCAAGTGGTTTCAATTGTTTGCAGTTGTGTCTGATGATTTTTCATTGAAAGTCTTGGGATGGAGCAGGGTTAGATAATTCAGCCTGGCATTACATCACTGGCCAACCAAGGGGTGTGTGGATGTGTGGGTGTGTGCATGAGAGAGAGAGAGAACTTCTTCCTGCTTGAGAAGGTCATAACCGAGACTTTATCCATTGCTGCCTAATTTTTACTCCAAGTCCATAAAGCATACTTTTGATATAAATACATTATTCCTTAAATATTACCCATACATGCATCTCACAATGATTATGAACTTTGACAAGTTATGAGTTTTCTGTAGATACCTTACACATTACTCTTTATGGATAAATATCCTGCAAGACATGTGTTTGGTGTAGTGAGTTTGTCAGGTCTGATGTGAGAGTTGTTTGCAAAGAACAGCAGACCCTTTGCCAGGGAGCCTCAGTGGCACAATTACCTCCTGCCAGAAAGGAACATGTCTAAGGAATGCCACCTCCTGGTGACCTGCCTTAACTCCAAGACATAAAGAACATAACTTTCAGTTTAGATACATAGCTTCTTAAATATTATCCATACATACATTTTGCAATGATTATTGTTAGGATATAGATATTCAGGCCTGTCTGCAAAGGCCTGTACTCTAAGAATTTAGGTGTATTCTTATTACTTGGCTAGTGATAGAGGTATAAAAGAAAGAATCAAAATCACTGTCTGCTGGTGTAAGGGCCTTCTCTTACTGTGACAGTCTGAGGCCCTGTTCTTAGGCTAAGGCCTTTGGCTAAGCAGCAGAGGCAGCCATAAGCTGGGAAGCAAACAGTCACATCCTCACATTCCAAACTAGTCACACTGAAATAAGGTGCTATTCGGCTGTTAGGAATACAATCCTGTCCTGATAGTTCCCATCACCTCCAGAGAAAGGGAAGTGCCTAGGGGTATGTCTACACTACGAAATTAGGTCGAATTTATAGAAGTCGGTTTTTTAGAAATCGGTTTTATATATTCGAGTGTGTGTGTCCCCACAGAAAATGCTCTAAGTGCATTAAGTGCATTAACTCGGCGGAGCGCTTCCACAGTACCGAGGCAAGCGTCGACTTCCGGAGCGTTGCACTGTGGGTAGCTATCCCACAGTTCCCGCAGTCTCCGCTGCCCATTGGAATTCTGGGTTGAGATCCCAATGCCTGATGGGGCTAAAACATTGTCGCGGGTGGTTCTGGGTACATATCGTCAGGCCCCCGTTCCCTCCCTCCCCCCCGTGAAAGCAAGGGCAGACAATCATTTCGCGCCTTTTTTCCTGAGTTACCTGTGCAGATGCCATACCACGGCAAGCATGGAGCCCGCTCAGGTAACCGTCACCCTATGTCTCCTGGGTGCTGGCAGACGCGGTACGGCATTGCTACACAGTAGCAGCAACCCCTTGCCTTGTGGCAGCAGACGGTACAGTACGACTGGTAACCGTCATCGTCATGTCTGAGGTGCTCCTGGTCGCCTCTGTGAGGTCGATCAGGAGCACCTGGGCAGACATGGGCGCAGGGACTAAATTTGGAGTGACTTGAGCAGGTCATTCTCTTTAGTCCTGCAGTCAGTCCTATTGAACCGTCTTATGGTGAGCGGGCAGGCGATACGGACTGCTAGCAGTCGTACTGTACCATCTTCTGCCGAGCAGCCATGAGATGTGGATGGCATGCAGTCCTTCTGCACCGTCTCCTGCCAGCCAAAGATGTACAAGATAGATGGAGTGGGTCAGAACAAGAAATAGACCAGATTTGTTTTGTACTCATTTGCCTCCTCCCCTGTCTCGATCACACTGCACTCACTCACAGAGAAGGTGCAGCGAGGTAAATCTAGCCATGTATCAATCAGAGGCCAGGCTAACCTCCTTGTTCCAATAACAACGATAACTTAGGTGCACCATTTCTTATTGGAACCCTCCGTGCAGTCCTGCCTGAAATACTCCTTGATGTACAGGCACACCCTTTGTTGATTTTAGCTCCCTGAAGCCAACCCTGTAAGCCGTGTCGTCAGTCGTCCCTCCCTCCGTCAGAGCAACGGCAGACAATCATTCCGCGCCTTTTTTCTGTGCGGACGCCATACCAAGGCAAGCATGGAGGCCGCTGAGCTCATTTTGGCAATTAGGAGCACATTAACCACCACACGCATTATCCAGCAGTATATGCAGCACCAGAACATGGCAACGCAATACCGGGCGAGGAGGCGACGTCAGTGCGGTCCCGTGAGTGATCAGGACATGGACACAGATTTCACTGAAAGCATGGGCCCTGACAATGCATGCATCATGGTGCTAATGGGGCAGGTTCATGCTGTGGAACGCCAATTCTGGGCTCGGGAAACAAGCATAGACTGGTGGGACCGCATAGTGTTGCAGGTCTGGGACGATTCCCAGTGGCTGCGAAACTTTCGCATGCGTAAGGGCACTTTCATGGAACTTTGTGACTTGCTTTCCCCTGCCCTGAAGCGCATGAATACCAAGATGAGAGCAGCCCTCACAGTTGAGAAGCGAGTGGCGATAGCCATGTGGAAGCTTGCAACGCCAGACAGCTACCGGTCAGTTGGGAATCAATTTGGAGTGGGCAAATCTACTGTGGGGGCTGCTGTGATGCAAGTAGCTCACGCAATCAAAGATCTGCTGATATCAAGGGTAGTGACCCTGGGAAATGTGCAGGTCATAGTGGATGGCTTTGCTGCAATGGGATTCCCTAACTGTGGTGGGGCTATAGACGGAACCCATATCCCTACCTTGGCACCGGAGCACCAAGCCGCCGAGTACATAAACCGCAAGGGGTACTTTTCGATAGTGCTGCAAGCTCTGGTGGATCACAAGGGACGTTTCACCAACATCAACGTGGGATGGCCGGGAAAGGTGCATGATGCTCGCATCTTCAGGAACTCTGGTCTGTTTCAAAAGCTGCAGGAAGGGACTTTATTCCCAGACCAGAAAATAACTGTTGGGGATGTTGAAATGCCTATATGTATCCTTGGGGACCCAGCCTACCCCTTAATGCCATGGCTCATGAAGCCGTACACAGGCAGCCTGGACAGTAGTCAGGAGCTGTTCAACTACAGGCTGAGCAAGTGCAGAATGGTGGTAGAATGTGCATTTGGACGTTTAAAGGCGCGCTGGCGCAGTTTACTGACTCGCTTAGATCTCAGCGAAACCAATATTCCCACTGTTATTACTGCTTGCTGTGTGCTCCACAATATCTGTGAGAGTAAGGGGGAGACGTTTATGGCGGGGTGGGAGGTTGAGGCAAATCGCCTAGCTGCTGGTTACGCGCAGCCAGACACCAGGGCGGTTAGAAGAGCACAGGAGGGCACGGTACGCATCAGAGAAGCTTTGAAAACCAGTTTCGTGACTGGCCAGGCTACTGTGTGAAAGTTCTGTTTCTTTCTCCTTGATGAAACCCCCCGCCCCTTGGTTCACTCTACTTCCCCGTAAGCTAACCACTCTCCCATCCTCCCTTTAATCATTGCTTGCAGAGGCAATAAAGTCATTGCTGCTTCACAGTCATGCATTCGTTATTCATTCATCACACAAATAGGGAGATGACTACCAAGGTATCCCAGGAGGGGTGGTGGAGGAGGGAAGGAAAATGCCACACAGCACTTTAAGCACAGCACTTTAAAAGTTTACAACTTTAAAATTTATTGAATGACAGCCTTCTTTTTTTGGGGCAATCCTCTGTTGTGGAGTGGCTGGTTGGCCGGAGGCCCCCCCACCGCATTCTTGGGCGTCTGGGTGTGGAGGCTATGGAACTTGGGGAGGAGGGTGGTTGGTTACAGAGGGGCAGCAGTGGCAGTCTGTACTCCAGCCTTTGCTGCAGCTCAACCATACACTGGAGCATACTGGTTTGGTCCTGCAGCAGCCTCAGCATTGAATCCTGCCTCCTCTCATCACGCTGCCGCCACATTTGAGCTTCAGCCCTGTCTTCAGCCTGCCACTTACTCTCTTCAGCCCGCCACTTACTCTCTTCAGCCCTCCACCTCTCCTCCCAGTCATTTTGTGCTTTCCTGCACTCTGACATTATTTGCCTCCACGCATTCGTCTGTGCTCTGTCAGTGTGGGAGGACAGCATGAGCTCGGAGAACATTTCATCACGAGTGCGTTTTTTTTTCTTTCTAAGCTTCACTAGCCTCTGGGAAGGAGAAGATCCTGTGATCATTGAAACACATGCAGCTGGTGGAGAAAAAAAAAAGGGACAGCGGTATTTAAAAAGACACATTTTATAAAACAGTGGCTACACTCTTTCAGGGTAAACCTTGCTGTTAACATTACATACATAGCACATGTGCTTTCGTTACAAGGTCGCATTTTGCCTCCTCCCACCGCGTGACTACCCCCTCAACCTTCCCCCCTCCCTGTGGCTAACAGCGGGGAACATTTCTGTTTAGCCACAGGCAAACAGCCCAGCAGGAATGGGCTCCTCTGAGTGTCCCCTGAAGAAAAGCACTCTATTTCAACCAGGTGACCATGAATTATATCTCACTCTCCTGAGGATAACACAGAGATAAAGAACGGATTTTGGTTGAATGCCAGCAAACATACACTGCAATGCTTTGTTCTACAGTGATTCCCGAGTACGTGTTACTGGCCTGGAGTGGTAAAGTGTCCTACCATGAAGGACGAAATAAGGCTGCCCTCCCCAGAAACCTTTTGCAAAGGCTTTAGGACTACATCTAGGAGAACCGCAAATGCCAGGGCAAAGTAATCCTTTCACATGCTTGCTTTTAAACCATGTATAGCATTTTAAAAGGTACACTCACCAGAGGTCCCTTCTCCGCCTGCTGGGTCCAGGAGGCAGCCTTGGGTGGGTTCGGGGGGTACTGGCTCCAGGTCTAGGGTGAGAAACAGTTCCTGGCTGTCGGGAAAACCGGTTTCTCCGCTTGCTTGCTGTGAGCTATCTACAACCTCCTCATCATCATCTTCTTTGTCCCCAAAACCTACTTCCGTATTGCCTCCATCTCCATTGAAGGAGTCAAACAACACGGCTGGGGTAGTGGTGGCTGAACCGCCTAAAATGGCATGCAGCTCATCATAGAAGCGGCATGTTTGGGGCTCTGACCCAGAGCAGCTGTTCGCCTTTCTGGTTTTCTGGTAGGCTTGCCTCAGCTCCTTCAGTTTCACGCAGCACTGCTTCGGGTCCCTGTTATGGCCTCTGTCCAACATGCCCTGGGAGATTTTGAAAAAGGTTTTGGCATTTCGAAAACTGGAACGGAGTTCTGATAGCACGGATTCCTCTCCCCAAACAGCGATCAGATCCCGTACCTCCCGTTCGGTCCATGCTGGAGCTCTTTTGCGATTCTGGGACTCCATCATGGTCACCTGTGCTGATGAGCTCTGCATGGTCACCTGCAGCTTGCCACGCTGGCCAAACAGGAAATGAGATTCAAAAGTTCGCGGTTCTTTTCCTGTCTACCTGGCCAGTGCATCTGAGTTGAGAGTGCTGTCCAGAGCGGTCAGAATGGAGCACTCTGGGATAGCTCCCGGAGGCCAATACCATCGAATTGTGTCCACAGTACCCCAAATTCAAGCCGGCAACGTCGATTTAAGCGCTAATCCACTTGTCAGGGGTGGAGTAAGGAAATCGATTTTAAGAGCCCTTTAAGTCGAAATAAAGGGCTTCATTGTGTGGACGGGTGCAGGTTTAAGTCGATTTAACGCTGCTAAATTCGACCTAAAGTCCTAGTGTAGACCAGGGCTAGAAAATGTAAAAGGAAACTTAGTTTGATAGCATCCTGTCTGGCAAGAACTCACTTATCAATAGCTGGGATGTGAAATCCTCACTTCTGTATTGTTTTGTCATTATAGTTCCCACTTTGCTATTGTTTGTCTGTATAATCTCTGTCTGGTTCTGTGATTGTTCCTGTCTGCTGTATAATTAATTTTGCTGGGTGTAAACTAATTAAGGTGGTGGGATATAATTGGTTACATAATCATGTTACAATATGTTAGGATTGGTTAGTTAAATTTCAGGAAAATGATTGGTTAAGGTATAGCTAAGCAGAACTCAAGTTTTACTATATAATCTGTAGTCAATGGGGAAGTGACTGGGTGTGGGTGTGGGTGGGGGTGGGCATGTGGGTGTGTGAGATGGGAACAGGGAATGGGGGTAAGAAAATTGGAATCATGTTTTGCTAAAGGGGGAGATGGGAACAGGGAATGGAGGTAAGAAAATTGGAATCATGTTTTGCTAAAGGGGGAAATGGGAACAGGGAATGGGAGTAAGGAAGTTGGAATCATGTTTGGCTAAGGGTAGGAATGGGAACAGGGACACAGGTGTAAGGCTCTGTGGTGTCAGAGCTGGGAAGGAGGATACTAAGGAAGGAAACTGGAATCATGCTTGCTGGAAGTTCACCCCAATAAACATCGAATTGTTTGCACCTTTGGACTTCAGGTATTGTTGCTCTCTATTCATGTGAGAAGGACCAGGGAAGTAAGTGGGTAAAGGAATAAGCCCCCTAACAATTATGATGATCAGTGGGCTTCTGGCTCTCAGAGACCTCACATGCAACCTTTGGTGAACTATTATGCAGATATCCAATACAGGAGATCCCTGTAAAACCTCATGAGCCCCTCGTGCTCTCTGACAGTTGCCACCCTGTGTCACGGGAAATCCACAGATGTGGATATGATAGCTTGAAGAATACATACTGCCAAATTAAAAATACTGACAATGTATTGGATAGAATTAGACTGCTTAACTGCATGTCATAGGTCTTAGATTTTCCTTCAGCTCACCTGAAATAAATGGATAAGAGTTCTACCCCACTGTGAAATTCCAAGTGGCATGGTGAACAGGACAGTGACAATTCAAGTCCTGTGTGGTCACAAATTTGTTATAAAGTTGTACTTCATGTCTAGAATATAATTAGGATTTTTAGGAAGTACAATTAAAATGATATGCATCATGCTTGATCAGTGTTCTTACCAGGGCCTCCCTGCCCTGTATTACCAGTACGATCACACCATACCATCTTTGACTTGACTTGCTGCTGTAAGTTAGAAAGGAAAAATTGCATGATACCAAATAAGGAAGACTTCTGTTACAAAAAGACAAATAGTACCTTCAATTGTTGTTATGGCAAGAAAACTATAGAGCTGGGGATGCCCCGCCGCTTTGTTCAGAATCAGATTAAAAAGAGGATCATCTGGCAAAAAAATACCAGACAGATAACTTTAATTTCATGGGGATGATTTGGTTTTGTTAAGTTATTCAAGAGAACAGAAACTTCAGATAACATTGAGGAATATGGCAAGTGTTTATAATGAGAGTTCCTTCTTCGTTTTCAAGGTTTGCTTTGGAGTTTAAAAAGTCACAAGCTATTAAACTTCCAGATGCTTTCTTAGCGAAAGTTTTTCTCTCTGTCTTATGACAACTGTAGCAATCCACAGTGAATCCTGCGAGGAGGAAGGAAATAGAGATCACAGTAGGCCCAGAAACTGTCTCCTCCATTAAGTATAAGTGGAGTTGTTGTTTTTTTTAAAGAGTGGATCTGCTTTTTGATTTAAGTACCATTTATTCACAGTATATAGCTTGTACACATGCCAAAAAACCCACTTGTTCCAGCACAGTTCTGCCTTAATGAGATTACTCAGGAAATCACAACACTAGACAGAAAAGCAATGTATTGGCACTGTGGGTCAAATGTAATTTTGGTTTTAACATCTAAGCAGTGGTTTTCAACCTTTTTTCATTTGTGGACCCCTAAATATTTGAAATGGCGGTATGCGCGCCTTTGGAAATCTTTGACATAGTGTGTGGACTCCCAGGGGTCCGCGGACCACAAGTTGAAAACCACTATTCTATGGTGACGACAACGTTTTGCGGACCCCTTAGACATAGTCTGTGGACCCCCCAGGAGTCCACGGACCACTGGTTAAAAACTACTGATCTAAAGCTTTTGGATGCTAAAAAGGTGCTCAGTTGCCATTGTTCTGGGTATTGCATAAGAACCCAAATAGAATAGGACTGGGTCCCAATGAACTTACAGACCTTCTATGACATCATTTCTCTACCAGGTTAGGGAAAAACTCGGCAGAGGTAAAGAGGATATTGACCAAGTCTTTGTATTTGTAGCTCCAATTTTATGCTATCCCCTACCTCCTCATTTTATGAAAATCAGATTTATAAACAGGTCTTAAAACCATTTATATCTTAAAAGGCACCAAGTTGACATAATCATCAGCTTTAGAATTGTATCTGATTTGACTTTATCTCCATTTTTTCATTTTTAAGAGAATCACCTAGAATGTCAAGATGTCACAGAAATAAAAAACATTGGCCCTTATCTTCTCATTGAGCTGAGCAGTGCTGGTCACAGAACTAGAAAGGTGGCCCCTTTGCATTTCCCTGATCCTGGGGCTGATTGACCGCTGGGCTGGCCCCTAGCAGACGTTAGGGAAGTTCTGAGGCTGCTCTAACTTATGCCCAACTGTCAATTGATAGAAGGGCCAGTCTAGCAGCTAGAGAGCACCATGGTATAAGGATGCCCCAGCTATGCCTTCATTTCCCTGGGAAAAGATACTTTGGGAGAGCTCTGAGGGGACAGGATCAATTGGGTTTCTGAGTATTTTACACTGTGGTGGAAACCCAAGAATCAGGCCCATTTTTATTGAATAACATGAATTAATAATTTCCATTACTACCATGATAATCAGAGTAATTATAGTATTCAAATCCTTCAGTATTATCTTAGATCTTCTGACCTTAGCTGGGACAATGCCGATAGAATACACAAGGAATAACTCTCTCACCTCCCTCCCATCACCTTAGTGCACTCATTACTCATATAGGTAGCACGATAACCACCCAAAGCTGGCTCAGCAGCTGTTCTGAATTCATAGAAAACTTTGGCATACAACTAGTTCACCTAATAATTCTAAAACCAGCTGTCCTGTTTCATTAATGGTTGCCCTGTGCCATTAAAGCAAAGTCCACAGGAAATGCCATGCTTTCAGGGGGTTGAACTTTCACTGAGAGATAGGAAACTGAATTCTCCAATGTATCAAGCCCCAGAGCCAAAATATTTGCAGGTGTGTGCTTCAAATCTTTGCTTATTCAGGAAACATCCCATCCTGTTTGGTGTGTTTTAGAGAAACTCGTGATGATATATTATTTCCTTTTCTATGCCTATGGAACTACCAACAAAAATAATCACTGTTGGGGTTTTGTTTTTTGACTTTGTCTCAGTATTTTGACAATAACTTATAAACAATATGATGTTGGTGGAAGTTGCTACTGCAGATAATATATTCGAATTGTGTGCAACACTCTCTATAATGAAAACAAATGCAATCAGAAGGCTTTGAAGAAAATAACACTTTTCTTTCTTGTTTTGTTACAGCAGTGACTGTGTGTGCTAACGGAAAAACAACTTTGCAAAAAAAATTAAATGTAGGAGCTGTTCCACTTTTGCAATGTTTGAAATGGACCCATGTTCCATCTTTTGTCAAATGTTTTCTAATTTTTGTTGACATTTTTAGCAAATTATTTGCACACTTAGAGAACACACTTTTCAGTAAGATAATGTGGGTTTTAGTAAATAAAAAATGTTGAACATTTTAGTGACAATGTCCATTAAATTGTAAGAAATATCACAGAAAATTTCACAAACAGATTGTGTTGATAATGTCAACACATTTTTCAGATCAGTTCTGGCTTTGCAAAAAAGGAATTTTTTCTCATTGAAAAATATATTATGTGAAAATTTTTGGTACTCCCAATGACATTGAACATATGCTAACACGAGAGAGAAAAGAATAGCTCACCTTGCAGAAGTCATCTCCCGGCATCGTGGAAAATTTCTATTAGTAATGATAATAAGCATCTATAATGTTGTGAATCTACATGATGCTTAAGGAACCTGGAAAAGACATAGTCCTTTGTCCTGAACATCCTTTATAGCAACACAGAAAAGGCAGAATTTTGATTAAGAGAGGATATAGACAGCTGGGTTGTGAGGAAACAAGTGTTGCAAGGAATCTTTGAAGAAATGAGTTTTAAAGAAGGGAATTTGCAAGGGTATGTGACAAAGCTCTGTCCTTGCCTCCGTGGGTCCCGCGTTTCCTGGCGGATTTTGCTAGCCTCAGAGGCTCTCTGTGACCCTCCACGTAACCCCTCTCTCTCTAGAGACAAGGGTCACAGTCTACTGAGCCATTTTCATCATAAGCCAGCAAGGGAGGTGAGGAGAAGTTATCCTTCCTTGCACAGTCTCTGTTGTCTCGCAGTCTCAGTGATTAATCAGGGGGCAAAGAGGGGGGGAGCCCAGGCCCACCCTCTACTCCGGGCTCCAGCCCAGGGACCCTAATAGTATCAGCTATGGTAGCTGACCTTTTAGAAACATGACATGTGCAATTCCCTGGGCTACTTCACCCACAGTAGCCCTCACTTCCTCAAGCTCCACTTCACCCTTACCTCAGGGCCTCCTTCCTTGTGCCTGATATGGTGTGTACTACTTAGTCTCTCCAACAACGCAACTTCCTCCCAAAGCTCCTGTCATAAATATAAAGGGAAGGGTAAACACCTTTAAAATCCCTCCTGGCCAGAGGAAAACCCTTTCACCTGTAAAGGGTTAAGAAACTAGGAAAAACCTCGCTGGCACCTGACCACAATGACCAATGAGGAGACAAGATACTTTCAAGAGCTGGGGGGAGGGAGAAACAAAGCCTCTCTCTCTGTCTGTGTGATGCTTTTGCCTGGGACAGAACAGGAATGGAGTCTTAGAACTTAGTAAGTAATCTAGTTGGATATGCGTTAGATTCTGTTTTCTTTACATGGCTGAGAAAATAAGCTGTGCTGAATGGAATGGATATTCCTGTTTTTGTGTCTTTTTGTAACTTAACGTTTTGCCTAGAGGGATTCTCTATGTTTTGAATCTAATTATCCTGTAAGGTATTTACCATCCTGATTTTACAGAGGTGATTCTTTCTATTTTTTCTTCTATTAAAATTCTTCTTGTAAGAAACTGAATGCTTTTTCATTGTTCTTAAGATCCAAGGGTTTGGGTCTGTGGTCACCTATGCAAATTGGTGACGATTTTTATCAAACCTTCCCCAGGAAAGGGGGTGTAAGATTTGGGAGGATTTTGGGGGGAAAGACATTTCCAAACGGACTCTTTCCTAATAATAATAATACCAGTTAGATGTTTGGTGGTGGCAGCTAAAGTCCAAGGGCAAAAGGTAAAATAGTTTGTACCTTGGGGAAGTTTTAACCTAAGCTAGTAAAAGTAAGCTTAGGAGGTTTTCATGCAGGTCCCCACATCTGTACCCTAGAGTTCAGAGTGGGGAAGGAATCTTGACAGCTCCTGACATGCACACCCAGCTGACTAACTGGGAGGCTTTTAACTAGTTTCAGCCAGCCCTAGATTGGCTTGAGGTGTCCCAATCAACCTAGCATTCTCCCTGCCTTCTGGAAAGTTCTTAATTGGCCCCAGGTGTCTTAACTGACCGGGAGCAGCTGCCATTTCACTTATCCTGGTACTAGGGATTTGTTTAGCCTGGAGCTAATATATCTATCTCCCACTACTTTTCTATAGCCATCTGGCCTTGCCCCGTCAGGACTCGAAACATGTATGAATATAACAAGTATACCATCTCTTTGATATTTTGCTCCATTGGTGGTGGTTGAAAGCAAAATGTTAGCATTCGTGACCCAGTTTACCAGACTAGTGTGGCTTACATTTGATACCTCATTCTCTCCTAGGAAGCTATGAAGTTGCTGTTGACATTTTTTTCAAGCTATTGTTGAAAGCCCTTCCATCCACAGCACTGTTTCCACTTCAGTGAATAAAAGTGTTTGAATTCATCTGCCTGTTTTTTCAGCAATGTCCACAATACACAAAGAGACAGCATTAAAATGCTCCTGACATGTTAAAGAAATGTCATGGGGCACAAGCCCGGCCTCAACATCTGAGATATAAACTGCGTTCAGATGACCCTCCTGTAGTTCAGCAGGTAATTTCTCACACCATATCAGCACTTGAGAATAGATGTTTAGCAATCTGGCTAATCAAAGCCAGATTTATCATCAGAATTAATGATGTACTAAAACACATCACGGAATAATAGAACATTTAGAATCATTGCCCTGGTCTACACTAGGACTTTAGGTCGAATTTAGCAGCGTTAAATCGATTTAAACCTGCACCCGTCCACACAGTGAAGCCCTTTAATTCGACTTAAAGGGCTCTTAAAATCGATTTCCTTACTCCACCCCTGACAAGTGGATTAGCGCTTAAATCGACGTTCCCAGCTCGAATTTGGGGTACTGTGGACACAATTCAATGGTATTGGCCTCCGGGAGCTATCCCAGAGTGCTCCATTCTGACCGCTCTGGACAGCACTCTCAACTCAGATGCACTGGCCAGGTAGACAGGAAAAGAACCGCGAACTTTTGAATCTCATTTCCTGTTTGGCCAGCGTGGCAAGCTGCAGGTGACCATGCAGAGCTCATCAGCACAGGTGACCATGATGGAGTCCCAGAATCGCAAAAGAGCTCCAGCATGGACCGAACGGGAGGTACGGGATCTGATCGCTGTTTGGGGAGAGGAATCCGTGCTATCAGAACTCCGTTCCAGTTTTCGAAATGCCAAAACCTTTGTCAAAATCTCCCAGGGCATGAAGGACAGAGGCCATAACAGGGACCCGAAGCAGTGCCGCGTGAAACTGAAGGAGCTGAGGCAAGCCTACCAGAAAACCAGAGAGGCGAACAGCCGCTCTGGGTCAGAGCCCCAAACATGCCGCTTCTATGATGAACTGCATGCCATTTTAGGGGGTTCAGCCACCACTACCCCAGCCGTGTTGTTTGACTCCTTCAATGGAGATGGAGGCAATACGGAAGCAGGTTTTGGGGACGAAGAAGATGAGGAGGAGGAGGAGAAGTTTGTAGATGGCTCACAGCAAGCAAGCGGAGAAACCGGTTTTCCCGACAGCCAGGAACTGTTTCTCACCCTAGACCTGGAGCCAGTACCCCCCGAACCCACCCAAGGCTGCCTCCTGGACCCAGCAGGCGGAGAAGGGACCTCTGGTGAGTGTACCTTTTAAAATGCTATACATGGTTTAAAAGCAAGCATGTGAAAGGATTACTTTGCCCTGGCATTTGCGGTTCTCCTAGATGTAGTCCTAAAGCCTTTGCAAAAGGTTTCTGGGGAGGGCAGCCTTATTTCGTCCTTCATGGTAGGACACTTTTATCACTCCAGGCCAGTAACACATACTCGGGAATCACTGTAGAACAAAGCATTGCGGTGTATGTTTGCTGGCATTCAACCAAAATCCGTTCTTTCTCTCTCTGTGTTATCCTCAGGAGAGTGAGATATAATTCATGGTCACCTGGTTGAAATAGGGTGCTTTTCTTCAGGGACACATTCCTGCTGGGCTGTTTGCCTGTGGCTAAACAGAAATGTTCCCCGCTGTTAGCCACGGGGAGGGGGGAAGGTTGAGGGGGTAGTCACGCGGTGGGAGGAGGCAAAATGCGACCTTGTAACGAAAGCACATGTGCTATGTATGTAATGTTAACAGCAAGGTTTACCCTGAAAGAGTGTAGCCACTGTTTTATAAAATGTGTGTTTTTAAATACCGCTGTCCCTTTTTTTTTCTCCACCAGCTGGATGTGTTTCAATGATCACAGGATCTTCTCCTTCCCAGAGGCTAGTGAAGCTTAGAAAGAAAGAAAAACGCACTCGAGATGAAATGTTCTCCGAGCTAATGCTGTCCTCCCACACTGACAGAGCACAGACGAATGCGTGGAGGCAAATAATGTCAGAGTGCAGGAAAGCACAAAATGACCGGGAGGAGAGGTGGAGGGCTGAAGAGAGTAAGTGGCGGGCTGAAGAGAGTAAGTGGCGGGCAGAAGACAGGGCTGAAGCTCAAATGTCGCGGCAGCGTGATGAGAGAAGGCAGGATTCAATGCTGAGGCTGCTGCAGGACCAAACCAGAATGCTCCAGTGTATGGTTGAGCTGCAGCAAAGGCAGCTGGAGCACAGACTGCCACTGCTGCCCCTCTGTAACCAACCGCCCTCCTCCCCAAGTTCCATAGCCTCCACACCCAGACGCCCAAGAACGCGGTGGGGGGGCCTCCGGCCAACCAGCGACTCCACAACAGAGGATTGCCCAAAAAAAAGAAGGCTGTCATTCAATAAATTTTAAAGTTTTAAACTTTTAAAGTGCTGTGCTTAAAGTGCTGTGTGGCATTTTCCTTCCCTCCTCCACCACCCCTCCTGGGATACCTTGGTAGTCATCCCCCTATTTGTGTGATGAATGAATAACGAATGCATGACTGTGAAGCAGCAATGACTTTATTGCCTCTGCAAGCGGTGATTAAAGGGAGGAGGGGAGGGTGGTTAGCTTACAGGGAAGTAGAGTGAACCAAGGGGCGGGGGGTTTCATCAGGGAGAAACAAACAGAACTTTCACACTGTAGCCTGGCCAGTCATGAAACTGGTTTTCAAAGCTTCTCTGATGCGTGCCACGCCCTCCTGAGCTCTTCTAACCGCCCTGGTGTCTGGCTGCGCGTAACCAGCAGCCAGGCGATTTGCCTCAATCTCCCACCCCGCCATAAACGTCTCCCCCTTACTCTCACAGATATTGTGGAGCACACAGCAAGCAGTAATAACAGTGGGAATATTGGTTTCGCTGAGGTCTAAGCGAGTCAGTAAACTGCGCCAGTGCGCCTTTAAACGTCCAAATGCACATTCTACCACCATTCTGCACTTGCTCAGCCTGTAGTTGAACAGCTCCTGACTACTGTCCAGGCTGCCTGTGTACGGCTTCATGAGCCATGGCATTAAGGGGTAGGCTGGGTCCCCAAGGATACATATAGGCATTTCAACATCCCCAACAGTTATTTTCTGGTCTGGGAAGAAAGTCCCTTCCTGCAGCTTTTGAAACAGACCAGAGTTCCTGAAGATGCGAGCGTCATGCACCTTTCCCGGCCATCCCACGTTGATGTTGGTGAAACGTCCCTTGTGATCCACCAGAGCTTGCAGCACTATCGAAAAGTACCCCTTGTGGTTTATGTACTCGCCGGCTTGGTGCTCTGGTGCCAAGATAGGGATATGGGTTCCGTCTATAGCCCCACCACAGTTAGGGAATCCCATTGCAGCAAAGCCATCCACTATGACCTGCACATTTCCCAGGGTCACTACCCTTGATATCAGCAGATCTTTGATTGCGTGAGCTACTTGCATCACAGCAGCCCCCACAGTAGATTTGCCCACTCCAAATTGATTCCCAACTGACCGGTAGCTGTCTGGCGTTGCAAGCTTCCACAGGGCTATCGCCACTCGCTTCTCAACTGTGAGGGCTGCTCTCATCCTGGTATTCATGCGCTTCAGGGCAGGGGAAAGCAAGTCACAAAGTTCCATGAAAGTGCCCTTACGCATGCGAAAGTTTCGCAGCCACTGGGAATCGTCCCAGACCTGCAACACTATGCGGTCCCACCAGTCTGTGCTTGTTTCCCGAGCCCAGAATCGGCATTCCACAGCATGAACCTGCCCCATTAGCACCATGATGCATGCATTGGCAGGGCCCATGCTTTCAGAGAAATCTGTGTCCATGTCCTGATCACTCACGGGACCGCGCTGACGTCGCCTCCTCGCCCGGTATCGCGTTGCCATGTTCTGGTGCTGCATATATTGCTGGATAATGCGTGTGGTGTTTAATGTGCTCCTAATTGCCAAAATGAGCTCAGCGGCCTCCATGCTTGCCTTGGTATGGCGTCCGCACAGAAAGAAGGCGCGGAACGATTGTCTGCCGTTGCTCTGACGGAGGGAGGGGCGACTGACGACACGGCTTACAGGGTTGGCTTCAGGGAGCTAAAATCAACAAAGGGTGTGCCTGTACATCAAGGAGTATTTCAGGCAGGACTGCACGGAGGGTTCCAATAAGAAATGGTGCACCAAAGTTATCGTTCTTATTGGAACAAGGAGGTTAGCCTGGCCTCTGATTGATACATGGCTAGATTAACCTCGCTGCGCCTTCTCTGTGACTGACTGCAGTGTGATCTAGACAGGGGAGGAGGAAAATGAGTCCAAAACAAATCTGGTCTATGTCTTGTTCTGACCCACTCCATCGATCCTTTACATCTTTGGCTGGCAGCAGACAAAAAAGGCGCGAAATGATTGTCTGCCCTTGCTTTCACGGGGGGAGGGACGGTGGGAACGGGGTCCTGACGACATGTTCCCAGAACCACCTGCGACAATGTTTTTTGCCGCATCAGGCATTGGGATATCAACCCAGAATTCCAATGGGCAGCGGAGACTGCGGGAACTGTGGGATAGCTACCCACAGTGCAACGCTCCAGAAGTCGACGCTTGCCTCGGTACTGTGGAAGCGCTCCGCCGAGTTAATGCACTTAATGCACTTTAGAGCATTTTCTGTGGGGACACACACACTCGAATATATAAAACCGATTTCAAAAAAACCGACTTCTATAAATTCGACCTAATTTCGTAGTGTAGACATACCCATAGAATCATGGAATCATAGAATATCAGGGTTGGAAGGGACCCCAGAAGGTCATCTAGTCCAACCCCCTGCTCAAAGCAGGACCAATTCCCAGTTAAATCATCCCAGCCAGGGCTTTGTCAAGCCTGACCTTAAAAACCTCTAAGGAAGGAGATTCTACCACCTCCCTAGGTAACGCATTCCAGTGTCACCACCCTCTTAGTGAAAAAGTTTTTCCTAATATCCAATCTAAACCTCCCCCACTGCAACTTGAGACCATTACTCCTCGTTCTGTCATCTGCTACCATTGAGAACAGTCTAGAGCCATCCTCTTTGGAACCCCCTTTCAGGTAGTTGAAAGCAGCTATCAAATCCCCCCTCATTCTTCTCTTCTGCAGGCTAAACAATCCCAGCTCCCTCAGCCTCTCCTCATAACTCATGTGTTCCAGTCCCCTAATCATTTTTGTTGCCCTTCGCTGGACTCTCTCCAATTTATCCACATCCTTCTTGAAGTGTGGGGCCCAAAACTGGACACAGTACTCCAGATGAGGCCTCACCAATGTCGAATAGAGGGGAACGATCACGTCCCTCGATCTGCTCGCTATGCCCCTACTTATACATCCCAAAATGCCATTGGCCTTCTTGGCAACAAGGGCACACTGCTGACTCATATCCAGCTTCTCGTCCACTGTCACCCCTAGGTCCTTTTCTGCAGAACTGCTGCCTAGCCATTCGGTCCCTAGTCTGTAGCTGTGCATTGGGTTCTTCCGTCCTAAGTGCAGGACCCTGCACTTATCCTTATTGAACCTCATCAGATTCCTTTTGGCCCAATCTTCCAATTGGTCTAGGTCCTTCTGTATCCTATCCCTCCCCTCCAGCGTATCTACCACTCCTCCCAGTTTAGTATCATCCGCAAATTTGCTGAGAGTGCAATCCACACCATCCTCCAGATCATTTATGAAGATATTGAATAAAACCGGCCCCAGGACCGACCCTTGGGGCACTCCACTTGATACCGGCTGCCAACTAGACATGGAGCCATTGATCACTACCCGTTGAGCCCGACAATTTAGCCAGCTTTCTACCCACCTTATAGTGCATTCATCCAGCCCATACTTCCTTAACTTGCTGACAAGAATACTATGGGAGACCGTGTCAAAAGCTTTGCTAAAGTCAAGAAACAATACATCCACTGCTTTCCCTTCATCCACAGAACCAGTAATCTCATCATAAAAGGCAATTAGATTAGTCAGGCATGACCTTCCCTTGGTGAATCCATGCTGGCTGTTCCTGATCACTTTCCTCTCATGCAAGTGCTTCAGGATTGATTCTTTGAGGACCTGCTCCATGATTTTTCCAGGGACTGAGGTGAGGCTGACTGGCCTGTAGTTCCCAGGATCTTCCTTCTTCCCTTTTTTAAAGATTGGAGAATTTAAAATATTCTCATATGCATTTTATTCACTTTTCAGCTATTCATGTAATAATTGGAGCTACAGCTGATGGGCAGATGAAAAGGTTTGATACTTGAGGAATTTAATCATTTAGCAGTTTTTCACATAAGTGAGCATCACTCTTTGTACCCCCATTTTTCTTCACCACTATCTGCTGCTTGTCTTTGCCTCCCCTCTTGGTATTCTCTGTTTTGCCACATGTCCTGCTACAAACTTCTGACTGGCTTTTCATTTTAAAATTAAAAAACAATCCCTCACAGTACAAGCCAAGAAAGCAGTAGTTTCCTTTTAATGGAAAATTCCTCATGTAGACTTCTTGTCATCGGAGTTAAATCAAGACTATAAAGGTAATATGGATGTAACACACAAGATAATTGGTATGAAACCACTCTATTTCCTGTCCGCAGTTACATGCTATAGGCATTACAAAAGGTTCTAGCCCTGCCAAATGACGGGGTCTGTATTTATTCAATGCTGCACTATTTCCTCTTGCACTGTGAATTTATTAATGCGTTAATTTTAAATTGTGGGAAAGATATGTAGGCCAATGCAGCTGTTAATTTCCTGAAGCGATCGGCTCCCATCTGCCGCAATGAATTCTTTTAAACATCCCAAGTAACAATCTCTAATTTTCTATATTGTTGGCTTACTGCCAATGTGCTTGTATTGTTATTTTCTTCTAATGTGGGGGGTATATTATGGAGGGCTTCCCACTTTGGGAGTTAAGAGACGATGTATGTAGGCCTGTGTCCTCATCCCAGGAAAAACTAAAGCTGTGCCCAAAGGCTGTTTAGGCCCATCCTTCACGACACTGTTTTATTCTTCAAATGTAAAACTCAGACACAGAGGCAGTGCTTGTCTACATGGTGCCCTAGTCCTCCCCAGTAGGGGTGTAAATTGTAATGTGCACTGGTGTGTTGCACATCAACTGTCCCGTGTGGACCCTGCTGGTGTGTACTGAAAGTTCCCTCATTGTGCTGTTTGAAATGAGACTAAATTAATGTGCACTAGGGAACTTTTAGTGAGCACCAGCAAGGTCCACAGGGGCCTATTAGTGTGTGACATGCTGGGGCGGCAGTACCGTTGGAATAGTTTTTATAGTGGGGATGCTGAGAGCCATTGAACCAAACTGTAAACCCTGTATATGAAAGGAAACCATTTCAAGCCGGGGGTGGGGTAGCACCCCCAGTTCCAGCACCCCCATAGGGCACACTAGAAATCACACCCCTGCCATGGGGGACTAATGAACTACGTAGACAAATCTTCAGAGTTGTTCCTGTGACCAAAGCAGGCTGGAAGGGCCCCAATGCCTTTTCCCTGCCCTGCCCCAAATCCTGCCACAGTAGTCAACCACCTTCCTGGAATCCCTTCAGCTGAGCTCTTTCAGCCCTTCATAGGAAACACTTGACCCCTTCCCAGCTGGGTCTGATAATCCACTCTCCAAAGCCTAAATACCAGTTCTAAAAAGGGCTCCATCTCCAAACAGGGCTGGCTGGGCCCAGGCCCTTAAAGGGGCAGACTACAGTGTTCCAGCATATCATTTAAAAAAGGGGGGCAAGAGAAGGAAAGATGATAACTAGCAAAGCTGTCAGCAATGAAAATCTGTGCTCTTCCTCACCTGGAGCTTGCTCCTGCTCCCGGTGACTTCAGTGGGAAAGTGATCAGGTCATTGATTAAAAAATAAACCCATTTAGTTTCCCTTGCCTGAAAAATAAAGCACACAAAATAAATGTCACCAGAGAAGATAAAAACCATTTAAGGGGGCCAAGTGCAACACCATGAGTACTGTTTCCAGAGGTAGCAAGGAGTTGCCTATATAATCCTTGCTTTCGCTTCCTCTCCCTCCCCTGCGCCAACACACACATACAATGGCAGCCTTGGGAGACACTGGCAGTAAATCAGTCAAGGCAGTAGAGAGTTCTTTACATCAGCCTACCCTCAAGACTGCACAGACCATCATTTTTACCTACCTCTGACCCCCCCTTTGGAGAAAGAACATGGGAGATGGTGGTGCTCTGCCTCCTGGCACCTTCTTTAATAATTATTCAAATCCAGTGCTTATTATTTCAGAAGTAAGTTCAGGCAATGACGATTTGCCTGATCAAATTGGGGGAAAATTAAGATTGGGTTTGGCTATGATGCAGAGATCCTGTGAAGATTTAACCATCAGAACTACAGTAACTGAAAGGAAAATTAGAGATGCAATGGATGATATGTCAGAGATAAGAAAATACACTGTGACCACTGATTCTCTATAATCATTCTAAAGAACAAGATGGATGACTCAAGCTATTGATATTGAAGATCATATTTGCATAATATTGCCAATATGACCACATACAGAGATCCCAGTGCTGGAACTAATCTTAATAGTGGACTGCCCACTGATTTTACTCCATCTTGAGAAACTCATCACACATCCTTTATCCCCTCTACTACTTGATCTAACAATGGAATATTAGACGCAACTGCTAAGAAGCAGCCCAGATGCCAAAAAATTATAGGCAGAACTGGAACTTCAACCTGTATTTAAGGTTTCCTGACACTTCCCACTGTAAGACCCTGTTTCAGTTGCTTATAACTTTGCCAAACTTTAATCACTTGAACGGAAATTTTCCATGCCGTGTGTCTGCCGTATGCTGAATTTATTTTTTGGAAACTTTCAACAAAATTTGGTTTGCGGTTTCAAAAATATGCTGGCAACTGATTGGTTGAGAATCTCAGGCACCTCCACTCTTGGGGCAGGCACTTGAAATTGTGAGATGGAGATAGGTCACCCTAGAGACAGGTATGTGCCTCTTGGTCTTCCCATTCAAAAGTATTCATTTATAAATTTGGCAAGTTGTAAGCCTTTGAAAAAAATCTCACTTCACCCATGCTCTGTAGAGACTTGTTAGAGTCTGGTAGCTGAAGATTTCATCTCCACAGAGTGCTCCATCCCTGGAGCTGCAGGGGCTGATCAAGTCTTTCCCTACAGTTGCTGCTCCTGGCGGCTGTGTGTCACTGTGGAGCGGGGCGTATAACTGAGAGCAGGGAGATTGTCTCTCTGGTGCTTTCAGTTCTTCCCCTTCTGACACCCAGGCAGCAAGGAGGTGAAAGCTGCCTGACTCAAACGCAGAAGTGACAAAAGCTAGATGGGGAGTGGGTGTGGAGGGAGCAGATTGCATAAGAAGCCAGGTAATCGGGAGAAGACTGGGATCTAATAAGGAGCCTTGGGAGGTTGGAAACTGGGGCTGGCAAGACAGGGACTAGTATGAGAAGCTGAGGGGTAGTGTGGGAAAGAGACTGTACTAGGAGAGGGATAGTCTGGAAAGTACACAGGCAGAAAGTGTCAGGGCTTGGGGAGAACAGGGGCAGAAGGGTCTGTGACTGCTATACCACATTTCCCTCCAGAACCTGGAATGGAACTGAAGATTTCTGAGTCTCACCATTCCTCTGTTGTCAGCAAATATCTGTGAAACCCAGTGGCAAAGTGTGTTGTCTAGTCCTTCTCTAGTGCTTGCCCACATAGAGGAGGATAACCTACTGCTCTGTTCGCTGAAGTCTATGCAGAAGTCGCAGAAGTCTATGCAGTGGATCTAAATGTTCCAACCCTGCTGATGATCCATATGGGTGTCAACATTATGCCCTATGGTGGGATTTCTGTTTTTCAGTTTGCTTTTTAAAAAACTAGGAAACTATACACAAAAAACCCTATGTTAAAAGAACGTTAAGAATATGTAAGTATCTTGCTGCATTAGGGCCGTTTTAACATGATTACACAGTGATTAAAGTTAAGGACATGTGTAAGTGCTTTATTGAATCAAGGGCCATATAATTTTTCAACCAGTGAGTTCATTTCTGATGCATTTACAATGAATGATGGACAGAATTTCTGTCAGAGTTTTGTTAGATATGTCCCCAAAGTACAAGATGATCCTTTCCACAATCTTTTTCCTTTTATCTCACCAGTTTGCCCGCAAACTCTGAGTGCATTAGCAATACAGTACATTTTCTGACAGTTACCACCCTTTGTGCAATGACCCAGGTCAGGTAGACTTAGTTGAAACCTTGCTAAATATTTAGCTGAAGCCTGGGGTTCTCATGGCTGTTGTGTGCAATATCAGCTTTCTGACCTGAGGCCTGTAGTAACTATGTGTGACAAAGCTTTGCTACCCTCAGCAACAGTCGTTCATTTCTTTTATTTATTCAATAAAAACTGTTGCTTAGATTCAGTGAATGGTTGCAAAGGTAACTAATAGCACAGACTGTTATAAAAAATGTAATGACTCGGTGGAAAAATGAGATTTGGTCCACAAATTCCAAGCTGCTATGGTGAAACAGAGAGAAGCTTAAGCTATAAAAACACAGCACCAGGTCAAAGTGGAGGAAACCATATGGGGATAGAGGGAAGAATGATGGGGTGGGGCCCTAAGCTTGGATAAATATAAAAAAAACATTTAACATTCTGAGGTTCCCCTTAATTAGATTAATATGTAGCTTGGTTATAGGAGGCTAGTTTACATCATCCTTTTTTTACAGGTAGTATGTCTGTCTTAATGCTGGCAGGGGGAGGGGAAGGAGGAGGAGATTGGTTGGTTTGTTTTCCAATTTTAAGCCCAGCTCCTTTGAGCTATTTAAGTGGTACAAAGGGGATTGAAAGTAGTTAGCACAAGATGTCAGCTGTTTGGAACTCCCTGCTGGTGTATCTGTGGCAGTACTGGGTCCTGCACCTTAGATCCCCTGCTCTAACTCCCACTGCAGGAGAAACAGGGAGTAAAAGGGGCATACTGGACATAGGGTGCTTAATTGACCATAGCCTATGTGCAGTGATAAAAAAATTAGAGCCGTCTCTTGCATTGAGGGCTACTCCTCATCCCTCTCCTCTTTTTCCTGCTGATTAGAGATCTGGTGTGGAAGAGAATCTGGCCCATAGAACACGAGTACTGACAATCAATAATGTAGGACTAAATACGGTATGATCCTGGTGGGAAGACTAGCTGGCTTTTCTGTTGCTAAAACAGTACAATTACCAGCGACAATAGCTTTTATGTCTCCACCTTCAAATTCAACTCCTGTACTCCAGCTGCAGAAAATTCTAGTGATTCCCCTGTTGGGAGTCTGTGTAATCTCCATGAACTTCTTGGGAGAAGAGCTCATGGTTGCAGAATCAGAGGAGAAGCACTCAGATATTCTGCATAGATTGCCCCCAACAGCATGAGCACATACTACACGTAGATGGCCAGTTGCAAGACATGAGCCTTTTGCTGTGCTTGGGATGGACCTGTCTCTTTTGCTGAGTAGTCAAAGCTCCTTGTCCAGGGCCTGCTAACTGTTCTCCGCAGATTCTGTCCATTCTCCCAGATATATTCTGCTGCATGATGAACAGGTGAGCTGCAATTCAGACTTCTTTGAGGGCATTAGAGTATAACACAAACCTTCAGATGAGCTTCTAAGTAATGTTTATGCCTCTTCGATGTTCTCTGCTTCATAGCATAACACTGAGAGGATGTCTGAGTAGGGAGTAGCCCAGCTGTGGCTATTTGAGAGTGTTGTTGCCTTTTAGAAAGTAATTTTAATAAAACATCCTTCCCCTTTTTAAAAGATGAAATAAAAAGGTAACCAGTGTTAGGAGCAGTGATTTCATACACTCTGAATGGTCATCTCTACGGTTATACTTAGACCACATATTCTCAAACTTCCTCAATCACTGACCTCAAGAATAGCTGTTTCTTCTCACGACCCCAGTCCCACAGGCCTTTGTAGTTACACCCCATAATCTTGCCTATCATAACTCGCTGGGTGGGGTGAACCCGTATGATCCTACTCTGTTTCAATATATCCAATATTAATTACTTCCAGGAGATTTCAAAGGCACTTCCGTGAAATATTAATTACGGAACAAATTACCACCCTTTTATGAACTAAAGTAATGAATGCATGTGTCCTGATGGATTCTGAGGATAGCCAAGTCAGGACAGAAAGGAACCAGAGGAGCTCAGGAGTAGCTGCACAATTAGGTTCAAGGGCCAGAAATTCCCACAGCTGGGATTTACATTGATGCTGTCAGCTGAAGCTGTTATTTGGGTTGTAGGTCCCCTCTAAAGATCTCTGCTGTAGAGACCCAAACCCATCTCCACAGTTTGGGAAGATTTGTATTTGTGTAGAGCTTTGTAAGAGCCATCCCCAAAATCTTGGCTTCACCCCTTGGTAGGGAATGGGGTCAGGCTGCCAAGTAGCCATTATGTGGGAAGTTGAGACCCTTCTCAGGATTTCAGTTTTGCTCCCCAGCTAAGGAATCAGACTGGGTTGTATTGCTCCAGCCATCTCCACAACACAAACCTCTAGGGCTGGATTTCTCTCTCTTGCACATAAAATATGAAATACTTGTTAACTGGGGAAAACAATAATAAAAATAAATATTGCCCAGCTGCCCAATTTTGAGAGATAGTGCTGATGTCTTAACCAGTTCTTTGGAGGTGCTGGTGCTTCCACTCCATAAGGTACACTTCTTTACAAACTCTGAAGTTATGTCTACACTGTAATCGGAGGTGTGACTGCAGCACATGTAGAGATACTCAAGCAAGGTTTGATCTAGCTAGCTTGACAACAGTATCAGTGCAATCTGATAGCACAGCCAATCTGCCCGAGTACATACTTAAGGTCCCGGGCGGGCTTATACAGCCTGTGCTGACATGGCTTCACTGCTAGTTATTCAAGGTAGCTAGATCAAAGCTAGCTTGGTTATGTGTACACGTGCTGAAGTCACACCTCTGATTGCAATGTCTTGTAACAAAGACTTTTTAAACTTCTAAGGGTACAGCAGCATGAAGCGGTTTCATGCAATTATAAATGTGTCACATCATTTTTATTTTATGTAATGTTGCTGAATTGCACGGTTCTCCCTAGCCCAGAGACAGCAGAGGGATCTGTAATTTCATGCAGCAGAGGTGAGAGGGCAGAATCTCCCATTAGCTGAAGCGATAGGGGAACGAGTGAGCCTCTTTGCAGCCAAAATAAAGGTGCAACCACACTGAAAGAGTTATGCTTGGGAGAAGAATGCATTAGTTCTGCAGTCACATTGATCAAGAGGAAAGAACAAGCTGGGAGGATGTTGTGTCTCCCTCATGAATACACCTGTGAACAGAGGCAAGGTTAAGGAAGGGAGGTGGGCAGTTGAAGCACATTGCCATGAGAACAGGAATTTCTTTTGTTTAAAATTAGCAGAATTAGGCCACAGCCCCACAATAACTCCATTATGACCAGCCATGGGGTAGCAGCACTAGGGCAGAGGAACAATGCATTAGGCTATTTAAAGTTAATAAGCCCTTCTGGCACCTGGAGGATTGACTTCTCAGAAGTAATGCCAAATGCATCAGCACTTAACAGTGGGAGCTTCCGACCCACTGGCACCAAGAGGTTACAGTTAAAATTTTTGTTGTGCTTTTTCCAAGGCTACTATTTGATTAATGCACTGGCCTAACAATATCAAATGAAGCCTAAGTGACTTTAAGATCCTGTATCTCATGCAATGAGAGTGCAACTTTGGAATAGCTTATTGTCTTAAAAAATACAGCTGCATCAGGAGTACAACCTGAATCTCCCCATATTGTGCCTGTAAATAACTGTAGAAAATTGAATTCTCCTCCCATTTAAAAGGATTTATCCCAGGGCTCGGTAACTGATATGTTTTCAGATATACCACAATATATTTATAAAGAACACTCTTTTAGAGGCATGGGGATGGTTAAATCATTGGCCTGGGGTTCAGAAAATGTGGGTTCAATAGCTGGCTCAGTTTTGTGGGGTCTTTGTTAATCTCTCTGTGCCTGAGTTTCCCCTATGTAAAATGGGGATGATACCCCCAGCTCACTACAGTGTTGTGGAGATGGATTAATTAATGTTTGTGAGGTATTCAGACATCCCTGGAATGTGGGCTGTATAAATACCTAGATAGACAGATAGGTCCAGGTCCACAAAGGGACTTAGGCATTGTCAGGCTGAATGTTGCGATCCCTAACTTTTAGGAGCCTAGAAAAATACTGCAATCCACAAAGCCTGATTTAGCATCTAGGGTCCCTATACAATGAATGGGGAGCGAGAGGTGCCTTTGAACGTGATCCACAAAAGCCAGCACACTAGATGGGGAGCTGCCTAAACTGACCAATAGCAAATGCCAGTGAGAGGGGTATTAAACCCTGCCCCTCTCTTGGAGGTAGGCGCCTATTTCTGCTTAGCCATGCACAAATGGAACCCATTACCTGACATTAGCCAGCTTAGGTGCTTCAATAGTTGCTTGATGGAATTAGTTAGGTGCCTGCCTTGCTCCACACAAGACAGGGAATTGGGTGGGCAGGAGGGAGGTGGAGGAGATGGTGTGGTGCCAACTTTGTAACTTGTAGCCCAGTGGTTAGAGCACTTGCCTGGGAGGTGGCAGGCCCTGGGTCCAGCCCCGCTGCACCAGTCAAATCCACCACCCACTGCTCCTCTGGCCAGATTTCTGAATGGGACCTGCTCTGGTACGTGCGCTCAGAGGTTGCCCACATGCAAGTTAGTCAACTAAATGCCTACCTTCCTGCAAATCATTCATGGCTCTGGGTCTTAGGCAGCTGCCAGAGTGAGGCAGCCATGCTCAGGCACAGAAGGGGAAACATAAGCACCTAGGGAACTTTTACCCTGAAAATATAGATGCTGATTGAATTTAGGAGCTTACTGGGTTAAGTGGGAGTTTTGTGGATCACAGTGGAGCCAAAACTGGGACTTAGGTGCCTAAAACCTGTGATTTAGGTGCCTAAGTACCTTTGTGGATCTGGGCCATAGTGCTCTGGGCTGGTTCAATGGCCTAACGGCTGTGCTCTTCTGTCCCATATGGGGGTGGAGGCACCATTTGGTTCTTAAATGTCACATTAAAGCCAATTTTATTTGACATGCAGTCCTATAGGAAGGGTCTGTTACTTCTTATAGGAAATTCAAAGAAATTCAGCCTGCACAACAGGAAACCCACTTCAGGACAAGTGAGACTTGTCAGTTCTAGGAGTTAGCACTTGTCTCTACTGCTGCCAATGGCAAAAATCCCTAATACTGTACCTCTGGGTACCATATGTTGTCCAGTCCGAGTCCGGGATTTGCGTAGGTGCCCAAAGGAGTTAGGCACCCAACTCCTGCTTCAGCTAGTGCTCTAACAACAGCAGTGGGGCCACAGCAGCATGGACAGTGGCTCAGGCTACCCGCCTCACTACAGTCCCACCTGACTCTTAGAACCTTCCTTAGAGGTTTTTAAGGTCAGGCTTGACAAAGCCCTGGCTGGGATGATTTAACTGGGAATTGGTCCTGCTTTGAGCAGGGGGTTGGACTAGATGACCTTCTGGGGTCCCTTCCAACCCTGATATTCTATGATTCTATGATTCTATGACTCCCTGGGAACATACTCAGGCAGCTTGGCCGAGCTGCTGCCCATGCTGCCTTCGCCACACTGCTATTTTTAGCATGCTAGCTTAAGCCGTCACACGGCCTAGCTGCTGTGTAGAGGTCCCCATAGACTTCAGGGTTGCTGCTCCCTCCCCTGCACTGGTTGGTACAGAGTGGACAGGCAGGGGGGTGGAACGGGCTGAGCCTCGGCCTCACCCCTAAGTGTGCCAGTCAGCAGAACTAGGCCAGCATAGAGGCAAAAATTATCTGCTACTGGTTTCTAGAAGTGCAGAACCAGGAAACTGATTGAGGCTCAGGCATTATTTGTTTTCTGGGTTCCTTGGGAGGCAGTAAATGCATGTCCTTTACCAAGGGCAGAATGCTACATTACAATCTAGCCTGCAGTTGGCAGATCGACATGTGTCAATGTACCTGCACTTAGACTGCGGTGGTTTAAATCTGTGTTTAGCTTCTTAGAGCCAAACAGCAAAAGCTCACCTACAGCTAGAAGCTACAGTTCCCTATTTAGTTCTGCCCTCCTTTCTGAAGCTTCCATACATGAGGTAATAGAGAGATCTGAAAGCTTTGCAGGGATCTCCTGCACCGTAGGCTCGAGAACTAAGGAAGGATTCCTGAAGCAACAACTCTAACAGATACAGTTAAATAATGTTGCTTTTGGGGGCTGAAAAGAATCAGAAATAAGACTAATGAAATTGATGTTACCGAGGAGACTAGAACATCAAGCTTGTGCACAGAAGATTAATTGGAAAGGATGTTTATATTATTGTCTCAAGCTTCAAGACTGCTAGTTTCTTACTGAATACAGAAAATAAATTAGCAGGATGACTAACAATGAACAATAAATCTTCATTCAGATTATGTTAGCTGGAAGTTTAAAATAGAGAGAAACACATATAAATTTAGAAAATGATCATAGTCTCTAACATATACATGCTGAAAGGCAGCAATTATATTTCATGATTTTGTTAAATTGCACAGTAATTTAAAATAGAATTACCATTTACAATGAAAAATTGAAAAGGAAAATTATATCTCATTATGTCAGCTGGGTTATTCAGATGAACATTATGTACTATTGGATAGATACAGTGCCGTGGAGTCCTATAATGTGATATGTTTAGCTAACCCATGATTACCAGCCTTTTGTGGCTTGAAGATGTTTTATAAATGAAGGCTATTGACATCTATAATAATGATTAGGTTAAAAACATGTTAGCTGAAAAACAGCAAGAGAAAAGTAATTTTAAAAAAATCAGTACATGTGTAAAAAAGTTCCAAGGTGTTTAACTTCCTAAGACTTCTAACTTCTTTTAGTGTTTGAAGCTTTGCATAGAATACAAATTATTCAAAAATAAAACCTCCTTTTAAAGGAATTCTTGAATGGGGCCGCTCATTTTCAAACTTGCGTCCCTTGTTCCACATTGGTCTCTCAAATGCTCATTTTAGGTGCGTCCCGAAATGCTGATTTGCGCTCTCAAACGTGGACTCAAGCACGCTCAGGAATCCAGTTTTGAAAATTGGATTCCATGTGTTTTAGTTGCTCATTGCTGACAGTTTGGTATGGATCCAGCCCATTTCACACTAAATGTGCTGTTAATTCATTGCTTTCAAAAGCTATATGAAGATGAAGCAACAGGTTAGGGAATCTTCTAATCTGTGATTTTTGCCATAATCAGCTAGTCTCTCAGGGTTGCAGGTTTTGATGGAAGGCAAACTGGAACCTACTGCATGACGTAGAGAATTTTTAGAGTTTGGCTTATGCTCAGATTCTTCAGTCTGGTGCAGCTGCTTCGTGCCACACCATCAGAAGATTATAGCCCTGATACCAGTGTGGATCTTATTCTGCTGATCTGCTCCACACTGACTAGCACAGGGGGCATGGCAAGTGGAGTCCCATGTGGCCATTAGCAGCTGGCATAAGGCTGCCTTAAATTATGCTCAGGTACAGATTGGGTTCAGGACTGGGGAAAAACCCTCCTGAGCTATGATGTCTGCTTCTCAGCATTAGCCAAAGATGTTCTCAGTGGTAGCTGATGACAGAACAAGGAGCAATGGTCTCAAGTTGCAGTGGGGGAGGTTTAGGTTGGATATTAGGAAAAACTTTTTCACTAGATGGCTGGTGAAACACTGGAATGCGTTACCTAGGGAGGTGGTGGAATCGCCTTCCTTAGATTTTTTAAGGTCAGGCTTGACAAAGCCCTGGCTGGGATGATTTAGTTGGGGATTGGTCCTGCTTTGAGCAGGGGATTGGACTAGATGACCTCCTGAGGTCCCTTCCAACCCTGATATTCTATGTGGGCAATGTGCTCCCCTAGTGAGTCAAACCTTGAAATCCATATGCACCTTTCACTGAATTGTTACTCAGGCAAAATTCCCCTTAACTTCAATTAGAAATGTGCATGAATTAGGATCAAGGCTCCTGATCATCTACATTACTTCTGATGAAATACTATAGAAAGCAAACATTCACTCCCTCAAGGCAGAAGACAAGCTTTATAACTTGATTATTGTCAGCACATGTTCTGTTTGGCACCTGACACTGATTCACAGAAAGTTATGAAACATCCAGCAGGTAACAATGTCTTTATATTTCTGAACATAGCTCAAGAATAAGGCATTGATTGACAAGTTTCTTAAAATACAATGTGCTAATAATCCATCCCTTTATCACTGCGTGCGGCATGAACCCTTCCCAAATCACTTTTTTGGCCCAGACTTTTGAACAAATTTAGGGGTTGTTTCTAATCAGTGTTGCCAGGTCTCAGTGACATAGGAGCCTAAATCACATTCTCAAAAGTGATTTAAGCACTGAAGAGGTTAAGTCCCATTGACTGCCATTAGACACATAAAACACTTAAGCTTTGTGATGCGGTGTGTAGCAATACCTAAATACTTTTAAAAATGTGGGCCGTTATCTCTTAAACGCTAGGTAGTTATTTTTAAAATTATTTTGTATTTATGTTTGCTTATCTTTAGGAATATAAGGTGATTAGGGTGGGTGTTTCTAAAACATTTACAGGAGCTACCCAGATCTCAATGGATATGGTACATCTAACTGCTCTTAATACTTGAAAATCCTTAGGTATTATGACAGGTTTCAGAGTAACAGCCGTGTTAGTCTGTATTCGCAAAAAGAAAAGGAGTACTTGTGGCACCTTAGAGACTAACCAATTTATTTGAGCATGAGCTTTCGTGAGCTACAGCTCACTTCATCAGATGCATGCTGTGGAAACTGCAGCAGACTTTATTTATACACAGAGAATATGAAAAAATACCTCCTCCCACCCCACTGTCCTGCTGGTAATAGCTTATCTAAAGTGATCATCAGGTTGGGCCATTTTCAGCACAAATCCAGGTTTTCTCACCCTCCACCCCTCCACACAAATTCACTCTCCTGCTGGTGATAGCCCATCCAAAGTGACAACTCTTTACACAATGTGCATGATAATAAAGTTGGGCCATTTCCTGCACAAATCCAGGTTCTCTCACCCCCTCACCCCCCTCCCAAAAACCACACACACAAACTCACTATCCTGCTGGTAATAGCTCATCCAAAGTGACCATTCTCCCTACAATATGCATAATTAAGGTGGGCCATTTCCAGCACAAATCCAGGTTTTCTCACATCCCCCCCACCCCCATACACACACAAACTCACTCTCCTGCTGGTAATAGCTCATCCAAACTGACCACTCTCCAAGTTTAAATCCAAGTTAAACCAGAACATCTGGGGGGGGGCAGGAAAAAACAAGAGGAAATAGGCTACCTTGCATAATGACTTAGCCATTTCCAGTCTCTATTTAAGCCTAAATTAATAGTATCCAATTTGCAAATGAATTCCAATTCAGCAGTTTCTTGCTGGAGTCTGGATTTGAAGTTTTTTTGTTTTAAGATAGCGACCTTCATGTCTGTGATTGCGTGACCAGAGAGATTGAAGTGTTCTCCGACTGGTTTATGAATGTTATAATTCTTGACATCTGATTTGTGTCCATTTATTCTTTTACGTAGAGACTGTCCAGTTTGACCAATGTACATGGCAGAGGGGCATTGCTGGCACATGATGGCATATATCACATTGGTGGATGTGCAGGTATACGAGCCTCTGATAGTGTGGCTGATGTTATTAGGCCCTGTGATGGTGTCCCCTGAATAGATATGTGGGCACAATTGGCAACGGGCTTTGTTGCAAGGATAAGTTCGTGGGTTAGTGGTTCTGTTGTGTGGTATGTGGTTGTTGGTGAGTATTTGCTTCAGGTTGGGGGGCTGTCTGTAGGCAAGGACTGGCCTGTCTCCCAAGATTTGTGAAAGTGTTGGGTCATCCTTTAGGATAGGTTGTAGATCCTTAATAATGTGTTGGAGGGGTTTTAGTTGGGGGCTGAAGGTGACGGCTAGTGGCTTTCTGTTATTTTCTTTGTTAGGCCTGTCCTGTAGTAGGTAACTTCTGGGAACTCTTCTGGCTCTATCAATCTGTTTCTTTACTTCAGCAGGTGGGTATTGTAGTTGTAAGAAAGCTTGACAGAGATCTTGTAGGTGTTTGTCTCTGTCTGAGGGGTTGGAGCAAATGCAGTTGTATCGCAGAGCTTGGCTGTAGAGTGAATTTGTGTGGGGGGGTGGAGGGTGAGAAAACCTGGATTTGTGCTGGAAATGGCCCACCTGATGATCACTTTAGATAAGCTATTACCAGCAGGACAGTGGGGTGGGAGGAGGTATTTTTTCATATTCTCTGTGTATAAATAAAGTCTGCTGCAGTTTCCATGGCATGCATCTGATGAAGTGAGCTGTAGCTCACGAAAGCTCATGCTCAAATAAATTAGTTAGTCTCTAAGGTGCCGCAAGTACTCCTTTTCTTAGGTATTATGGTGATGATGATCACACTATAGATAGGAAATGCATGAGGTAACATTTCAAATTGGCTTTAACACCACCTCTAAATGAATGCACATTAATTATATGGAGACTCAAACATCCCTTTGCTGAGAAGGATTAGTGTAATGATGCCATAAAGTTCCATTCCAAGTTTCTATATGGGCATACAACTAAAGGTCCAAGATTACAACAGGGGTTTTACAGCCCTCTGTGGACATGAAGGGGCAAATTATCTAAAACTTCCCAAACTGCAGCCACAAAATTAGTGGGCACATCTGTGTGCACATGCAAACAGCTGCATTTGTAAATGTAAATTATGTAAAGGTATACATAAGGCTCTTCTTCATGCACAAGCACCAATTTGTGCGCACACATGCAGATGTCTGTCATGTGATGCTAAAAATGATGCATGCCCTTTCTCCAAGTTTGTTTGTTTGTTTGTGTTTTAATTCAATTTGGGCTTTAGTCTCTTTATGCATCAGTTCCCCATCTGTAAAATGGGGATAATAGCATTTCCCCCCTCACACTGTGCGGTGAGGATACATTAAAGTTTGTGAGGTTCTCAGATACTGCAGTTATGGGGGCCATAAGTAGCTACATAGCCATTAAAAGCCTTTTATGTTTCTTTAAAGGGCTTATGGGAAAGCTTATTACTAGCATATGATCTTAAAAGCCTGTCATGTATATGTACCAACTCAAAACTTCTAGAAACGAAACTTGTTTGGCCAGTTTTTTTTCCAAATTTGAGCTAAAAGGCCGGGTTCAGCTCCCAGTAATTCTGCTGTAAATCAGAAAAACAACTATAGTCAATGCAGTTACTCCAGATTTACACCACTATATGTGAGAATAAACTTCAGCTCAATAGGGCCAAATCCTGTGTTCGCTTCCACCTCTTAATGTACTTCAGTTGAGTTGCACAAGATGCAAGTCATAACAAAATGTGACCCCTGGTATTTGAAATACACAGTCGTACAATGTATCAACTCAGCCAAAGACCAGATGTGCATACTGTAATATATCCACAGCCCACGACAACAAACTCACCTGCTAGGTCTCAGCCTCCTGCCAGTTCGCGATTGTTTCTTACAGCACATTTTAGAGTGCCTTGCCCAGTCTGATTTAAACATTTTCAAATGATTTGGCAGGAGGGTCCCTTGGGAGACTGCTCCCCACTCTGATAGATATTTCCGTCATGAACTTTTGCTCATAATTTAGCCTACATTTTAATTATCTTAAATCCCTCCCATTACTCTTAACTTATACATCCTTGTGCCTTCCTAAATAATTTTTCTGATTCTTTGGTATTGACAGCTTTGAAATATTTGCAGTTATATCCCCATCCTTTGGTTGTCACTTAGGAAACACACACACACTTTTTTTGTGTTGATCTATTATCAAAGAAGATTTGGAGTTAAATATAATACATATAACTCCCAATCATTCTTGCTAATAGACCAATCACTTCCAGTACCACCATGCTTTTTGTTTCTGACCTCCTTACTACCCATGCCTACAGCCTTCTGGTTTGCAGGTGCTCAGTGCTGATCACAATGACACATTAGCAGCACCACATTCTGCAATTAAAACACACCATAGAAGAGACAAACAAAGAAAGCTTAAGCTTGAGCAAGCAGAGCAAAAGTTTCAAAATATTGCAAGCTTTAAAAAAAAAAAAAAAAAAAAAAGAACTTCACATCACTGGAGACAAGAAACTGACACTAACATGGAAAATATTATTATTCAGGACCAGAGTTCCCTTCAGCTGCTTTAAGAATTTATTACAAAAATGAGATTGTGGAGAAATCTGGTTGCTGAAGAACTGAGCTATTGAGAAGGAGTAAATTAACAGTATCCAAACACAACTGGAATATAATTTTATCAACAAGCAGGGAAAGCAGTTAATCAGATGAACATGGGATGATATAACTAAAACCCCCAATCCCAAATGTTTGAGGCAACATACTGACATAAACTGAGTCATTGCTGGTAATAGGTCTGCCTAGGTCAGTAAGGTGACTCACCCCTATAAGTCTCAGTATTAAAAAGTAAAGATGGACTAAAGCCACTATATCCAGGGTCAGATAGATCCCTGTACAAATGCCAACATAAGGGCACAGAGGAGGCAGCTTGTGCATCCCATGCTGAATAACAACCAGGAGGCTGTTTGCACCCCCTGCTTCAATAAATTCCGTAGGGCTTTTAAGGGGGCGTAAAATCACTGGGGTGCTGGTCTGCCTGCCACATTTCATCCCACCCCTATCATCTCTAACCTGCCACCACCATCTGTGTTTTTGTCTGCACCCTGGAACGCCCCCTATGTTGGAGGTGATTGCAAGGAAAAGATTATATTTTTAAAGGGTTTTAAATTAATGGGTGCATCTGCTTAAAATCATTCTTTTAGAAATAGTTTATTAAACAGAATTGGGGGAGAGAAAAGATTGCAAGACAGAAACAAACAAAATCCTTTAAAAACCTAAGAAGCACCTAAAAGGAAGCCAACCATTATTATTTTAAATCTCATGATTTTAAACCAATCTCATTTTTGTTTTTTTATTTTATTTTGGGACACTTGGGGTTGGCGATGTTGAAAAATCTGGGAGAGATTCAGGAGCAAGGTAAGCTTATAGCCCAGCTCCCACTTCTTTGCCTAGCTTGGGGAGCAGCGTTAGCCCACAGCTACTCCCCCTCCTTGGATGGTGCAATGCGAGCTCCTCTACACCATCTTAAGGTACCGTAACCAGTGGTGAGATTAGAATCAGACACAGAGGGAGAGAAGGAAAGTGTGAGGAATTGGGAGGATGATGCATAAATCAGACTAAATTTAATAACCATCATGTGGGCTCAGATTTTACAGGAAGGGAAGGGGCAAAAGGGGCAGTTTGCCACTGGCGCCCTGTTTGAAGGAACCCCAAACCGAGTGGTGTTGTGATCTGGTGCAAACCTATAGAGTGTGGTGACCTCATGCACTAGGTCGCAATGCCAGGAACAAGAAGCCAGGCCCAGCTCTGTGGCTGCAGGCGCCGCTGCTGCAGCCTGAATGTGGGGCAGGCTTGCTCCTCAACAGTCCCCTCCCCCAGCATCTCCTCTCTCCCCTCAGTAGAACTATTTTTGAATGTGGGGGGACCTCAGTTTCAGATATTGCCCTGGGCCCCTCAAAACTTCTGTGCAGCCCTGGGAGTGAGATGAACAAAGAACTCAGAATCCCTCCTGTCAAGCCATGGTTCTTTAACTCCAGTAACCTTTCACCTAAAATTGAACATTTATTTTCATTTCTTCTGCTGCTTCTGCCAATACTAGTCCGTAACACGAGGGAAATTGGTAGATTTGCAACCATATTTTATCTGAAGTGCCATTGTGGATAGGTGAGCAATCTCATTCAAGGTTTTGCATACTGATGGATGAAGGAATTACAGCTTCCAAAATACTCACAAAGAAAATGCCTCTCTCTCAATCTATAAAAATAATGCTCAATGAAATTTTCATTCCCATATTCTGAAGGTCATATGCTTTTCTCTTATTGATCTGATTTTACAAGAAGTTGTGGAGGAAGAGATTAATCTTGTTACTATTTTGCTCTATTTTATAATCTAGCTGATACATCTTGCAGATGTTAAACAGGAAAGCAGGGCTCTGTTCCTGAGGTCCAATGTGTGAAGAGGAGAACAGTTAGGGGGATGTCACACAATAGTGTCAGAGAGAGTAGGTGAAGAAGCCTCAAAACCACTGTGCAGAACAACAGGGGGACGTGGTTCCACTGACAGGAGTAATTGTGAAACAGCAGCCAAAAACAAGCAGCAGTTAGTTTTCATCTATAGTCTAGACCCCTCATTGGAGGGGTATTAAAGAATTGCAGGAAGAGAAAAACAAGCAAGGAAAATAACTGTGTTGCCAGAGCTCTGGGGTAGGAAAAGCCTTGGGGTGAAACCTGGCCCCACTGAAGTCAATGGGAGTTTTGTCACTGATTTCAATGGAGTCAGGAGTTAGCCCTATGTGTGCAAGTGGTTTCAGAACCATGGGAAATGCCCCTGCTGTTCTTCAGATCCACAACCACTTTATTAGCAGGACCTTCCCCCCTGCCAATTCTTCATTTAAGCTCCAATCAGTCCATTGGATGACTTACATGACCAAAAATTAGCACTGGTGTAAGTGTTTACCAGTTTGGGGCCCCCCTTTTGCAGTCCCCCCCTTTTTCTGAGTCAGAAAAGAGGGCAAATTTCAGGTATTAATATCTTTGAATAAAGGGATATTTGAAGGCTAGGTACTAGATTCAGTAATTGGATACTGTGGCAATCTAACCATCCACTGAACTGGCATTTCATTACCTGGTCTGGGGGAAAGCCATACATATTTTTATGAAAGTTCATGTTAAAATATTTCTTATTTTGTAACAAGCCTTTTCATGATGCAACGATTTTGTTTTTCCATGATATTTCAACACAACAGCCATTTTCTCACTGGAGATGTTTGAAACTATTTCCTCTGGAAGGCAGCTGAAACAGTGTACAGTCACTGTCTACACTGGATCCCACATTGGATACAGTCTAGATCTGTCTCCTTATGTTCAAACTCTTCGATGGGATCAGCCCTATAACCATGCATCCCACAGTAGCTTCCTTCAGCCTGAACAAAATCTAAAACTAGGGGGAGATGCATGAATGAAGAGGACAGACCTATGCTAAATAGCTCATTCCCACAAGAGATAACAACCATGGATATTACCACTTTACATGCAAAACCCATCTCTTTGACATTGTTTCCCTTATATTTCTTCCCAGACAGACACAAGCAAGCAAAAACGCCTATTAACTAGGAGTCAAAGTATTTCTCCTACAGGCTGGGAGGGAAGAAAGAGATTGTTATTATTTCTATTTTTCAATACTTAATGAGGCACTCAGATAATACGGGATTGGGGACCATTAAAGTAACAGACACTGTTTTTTGTGAAACTGGGAAAAGTGACATGTTTCATAGAGTTACCATTAACATTTCAGTACATGTACATCTTGAACAGAGTCTTGATCCCTCTTTATTACTGGTCAAATGCTTCTCCAAATAGACTGACCGTGCACTGAAGCATGAATGACTTTCCCATTCTTTTCTCAACAACCCTTTTTGCCATATTTCCCTGTCCTTCCTTCTTTCCTGGCACACACTGTCAACTGCTCATAAAATGATCAAGCACACTTTAAAATGTTGTTCATGCGTATTACTTTTTCCAGTGCTTCACTCCTGCTAGCGCTTTCCCCTTCCAAATGGAAAACACTTCTGAAAACAGATAATTTTAAACGATGTACTCTTGGTGAGTTCCTTCCTCCCTCCCTCTCCCCCACATACTTGTTCTTGCTCCTATTTTTGCCAAATTTAAACCTGCTAATTCACAAGGAACAAATAATTGAACCATCATTTTCTCATGGTTTGTTTCTGCTCTAGCAAAAAAAAAAAATCTAATTATATGTTCAAGAAAACTACTTTCAATCCTTATTAAGTTTGAAAATCTTAAATTCCAAAAGGCAAAGCAAATAAAAATCCAGTGCCAGTTCTAAAGCTAGGAGTCTATCAAAATGGTTTAAGTAGATCTAAGCAATCCATAGAAATATTACTGCGGATAAGAGAATCCTCCTAAGGATTAGGTTTAAGAAAATAACAAAAAGGAAACAGAAACTATGAACTTTGGATCACCTCTGATTTTCTCATATGTTAACTCCAGCAGACTCCCTTACAGATTTCTCTTTTGTCTTTATATGTTTTCAAGGGTAACTACTGTGACTGCATTATCAAACGTGTATTGGCTTTTTACTTTTATCAGCCTTTATTCTTAAACTTCTAAGAGGCCATTACAAAAAAAAACAAAGAATGAAGAAAACGGGAAATAATTATAAAAGTACTTAACAATATCCTTTTATTTATAGTGCAATGTAAAGGTGTCAGGAGATCTGGTTGAAATATCTTTGGTTGAAATTTTTCATTTGAAAAATGTTGGTTTTCTCACATGAAGTTTTGAAATCAATTCAAAACAAAACTTTTTGTTTCAAATTGACATTTTGAAGCTAAATGTGAATTTTAGTTTCTTAAAATGTTAGTTTCTTAAAAATTACTTAAAATGTAATTTCATTTCAGTTTTTGTTTCTCTCAGACTTAAAATATGTTTTTGTTTCCATTTCTAAAAACCGCAATGAAATGATATTGGGAGTCTAAAGTAAACAAAAGTTTGTCAACTACATTTCAAAATATTGATTCTAAAATAAAACCCTTTTGTTTCAACATCTTCAACTAGGTGTCAGGATTTTTTCACCACAAATTAAAAGGTGCCATATTTTCTGTATGGATGTATTTGAATGGATTAGGACTCAAAGGTTAACTCTACACTACAAGGGAATACCCAGGGCTGGCCTCTGTCAGCTGACTTGGGCTTGGTCTGAAGGGCTGTGAAATAGCAGTGTAGATGTTCAGGCTCAGGCTGGAGCCCAGGCTTTGAGACCTTCCCCAGCCTGTGGGGTTTGAGAGCCTATGCTCCAACCCAAGCCCTAACGTCTACATTGCTATTGTATAGCCCTGTGGTCCAAGCCCTGAGAGCCTGAGTCAGCTGACACAAGCCAGCCACAGGGTGTTCTATTGCAGTGTAGATATACCCCAAAACATACTGTTTTTCTTTTCCTGCCCCCCTTAGTTGATTTGAAATCTAGTTAGGTTAAGAAAGTCATTTGAATTTCTTAACAACCAGCAGCATGCTTGTCTAATAAGGGGGAAAATAATAGCAGGCCTCCCATGAGTATCAGAATATTATGATAAATATGTATTATTTGTGTTACGGTAGTGCATAGAGGTCCCCACTGGGGTCCGGGCCCTATAGGCAGAGCTTAAATTCAGCCTGAGCTCTCCAGAGCGGTGCTCAGGTAAATATTTTCAAACCCTATGGGACGAGGAGCAGTGTATGTGCAAAGTAAGAGACAGTCCCTGATATAATCTGAATAGATGAAAAAAACAATATTTGGGAGACAGTAGCATTTCCATTTTACAGATAGAATACTAAGTCACAAAGGGACTGAGTTGCCAAAAGGTTACAGAGGAAGCGAGGGGTAGAGGCAGGACTTGAACACACATTTCCTGTGTTCCCTGAACCAGAAGACCATTTTCCCTCTCTGACCCAGCCCTTATAAGGAGTCCCAAAGTCTGCTTAACAAAATTCTTCTAGCCTTGGTTATAGACAGCTATACATAGGAAAACATTAGTACTGCAGTTTGCTATAGCTTACTGTACAGCTTATAGTACTGTACTGTACTCTTGAATTAAACGGATTTACTTGTAATCAGAATGCACAAAAAGGTCTATATTTCATTTAACAGATGTGTAGAATTAAATTACAAGAAAGTTAACAGTCCGTAAGGCTGACTTTTAATTAAATGATGCTCATTAATATTTTTCTCTGTGAATGTAAATACAGATGTGCACACCACACAATATCTCTCTGTAGCATCCAATCCTACAGCTATCCTCTATGGCCTAAAAAAGGAGTATCATAAATATACAGGTTACTTCTATTATCTGTGATATACTGACATGCCAACCCCATGAAACTGTAGGTGCTGTTTTCACATTGTATTACTTCAAACCTTGAAATTACATTTATAGCCTGCCCTGTTCCAAGATGCTTGCCTGCAGCATTCTATAAGCTTGCTGTCATATCCATTTAGTTATGGAAGATACTTGTTTTTTAGTCTCGAGGTCAAAATTTACTATATGTACATATATGGATAGAGAATTATATATCTACCCTGGCACATAGCTTATATTGCATGATTTTCCTTATGCTGAAAAGGTTACTGCCCTCTGAATTACAGATAACATGGATCCAAAGTTTATACAGCCATTTCTTTAACAAATAATTGAATGGGAAACATGAATAGATTGGAGATTGATAATGAGGCAAGTTAAGCTTGAACTTTCAAGTTCAGGGTGTTAGGATCTTGGTTCCAGCACATTTCTAATATTGGGATACAGATCCTTCGCTGCTGGGTGGCAGATTCAAGTACAGACTATGATAGTAATGATTAAGGCCAACATTTTAAAATGTAAGCAGTGATTTTAGGTTCCCTCAAGGTTTGGTTGCCCAACTTGAGAAACCTCAAAGGGGTCTTATTTTCAGAAAGAAGTGAGTACCCGCTCTCTGAAAATCAGTCCCCTTCAAGGTGTCTTAAGTTAGGCACCCAAAAAAACGAGACACTTTTAAAAACCTTGCCCAATTTGAAAGATGTCTTGGAAGGCATGCTTATAAAATTTGCAGATGACACCACCTGGGAGGGATTGCAAGCACTTCGGAAGACAGGATTACAATTCAAAGTGATCTGGAAAAATTGGAGAATTGGTTTGAAATCAATAAGGTGAAATTCAATAAAGACAAGTGCAAAATACTATACTTGGGAAGGAAAAATCAAATGTACAAGTACAAAATGGGAAATAACTGGGTAGGCAGCAATGCTGCAGAAAAGGTTCTGGGAATTAAAGTGGATCACAAATTCAATATGAGTCAACTGTGATGCTGTTTCAAAAAAGGCAAATGTCATTCTGGGGGGCATTAACACAAGTGATGTACATAAAACAGGGGAAGTAATTGTTCTTCTCTTCTTCGCACTGGAGTATTGTGTCCAATTTGGGACACCATTCTTTGGAAAGATGTGGACAAATTCAGAGATTCCAGAAGAGAGTAACAAAAATGATAAAAGATTTAGAAAATCAGACCTATCAGGAAAGATGGAAAGAAGTGGGCATTTTTAGTTTAAAGCCAAGGCCAGGTTGAAGGGGGAGATAATAGTCTTCAAATATAAAAAGAGGATGGGTGATCAATTGTCTTCCATGTCCATGTTCATGGTCTTCCATGTCCACCAAGGGTAGGACAAGAATTAATCGGCTTAGTTTTCAGCAAGGGAGTTTTAGGTTAGCTATTATGAAAAACTTTCTAATTCTAAAGATAGTTAAGTGCTGAAGTAGGTTACCTAGAGAGCTTGTGGAAACAGGTTAGACAAACATGTGTACGGGATGGTGTAGATATACTTAATCCTGTCTCAATGAAGGGGAAGGGAGTAGATGACCTCTTGAGGTCCCTTACAGACCTATGTTTCTGTAAAATCTCACACCTTTAACCAGCACTTTATTGACTTAAAATATTAAATGACATCGATTGATGTACAATATATTTTTTCACAGCAATTGTAAACCTTTTATGCTCTTATTTATATACAGTTCAAAGTTTGAGCAAGTGTCAATGTTATTAAATACTGAGATGCTTTGAATGTTTTCACCCACATGGTTTCAGCAACAGCAAAACTGTTGGCTAACCTGCCTGGAGCAATGGGGATATGGCAATATGATATGTAAATATGAGTCCGACAACCTTTATGAAGTTTCAAAATCCAAAGAAAAATGGACAAAGCAAAAACCAAAGACAATCTGTGACCTATGCCATGAAAAAATCTACACTTTTCTGTATGGCAGCAATCAGAGTTCACAATCTCATAGCAAGAAAAGGATTCACAGATTTGCCATATGGAAAAAAATGTATGGAATTTAAGAAGGGAAATCAATAGAGATCTAAAGAACTAATTCTAAAGCAGCTACAAAATCAAATACAGACATTTTGCCTATTATAGAGTTCTGTAAAACTTCTATAAAAACTCTATTTTATGGGTTCCCTACAGTCGTATTGCATTTCAGCTGACCAGTCTGTCAGAAGGTCAGTTTTCTGTATTCTTTCATCCCTAGTGAAACATGTTTTTGCATAAGTCAGGCTTGATAGTTGCATTCAGTGGTTTTATTTCTATATAATGTTATGTTGGTAAAGATTCCTGCAGATTAAGGCCCATTGTGACAGGTCAAGTTGTTACTGCAGAAAAGGAAACTGTCTTGGGGAAATCAAACGAAATGTTGTTAAACATTGTGTGCTTTGCTGCGGCTTAAATAACAGAGTTCATAGAAAAGTGGGTCAGAGTTTTAAGCGGTTGGAGGATTCCAGCTTTAGGGGTTCGGCCAGAGAATGGGACCTGATATGAATTTACCTAAATTCAGGTGTGTTCCTTATTTGAAAATGGGAGTTTAGAGGTTGTGGAAAAGCGTAAGCTAGCACCTGAAGATAGTGTGTGAATAATTCACTTAGCAGTGCTTAATCATGCTACCATTGTTGCCCTTGACTTCAGTGAGTGCAGAATCATAAAATTAGAGTTTGCCTGAGGTACTGTGATGTTACAAACGAGGAGGGGAAAAATCTGCCTATGCGTCATTTTATAACAAACTGTTGAGTATGCTGGAAAAAGGACAAGTCTGGGTCTTCTGACTACATAGATTCACCTTTTCCAAGAAGGAGAATAGAGAAGACATTCTTCTGGTGTAGAAGAATCCAGGGAAAAGCAGGCAGACGTCTGGAAAGGCTGATATTCCCAGTGATAACTTTGGGACAAACTGCTGTATTATAGAAGAAGGGGATAAGAAGAACCCTGCAGGTATTTTGTGAATGTCTCTGGACAATATGTTATGGATTGGTACTCTTCAGTTTGAGGGACTGTCGTGTGTGTGTGTGTATATATATACATATATCAGTAGTAGGATTACTCAAAATGTTGAATAAAACCTGTTTTTCAACAGAGAAACAGCTTTTTGAGGATTTATTGTTGTTTTTCTTGTACTGCAACTAGTGTGTAGTGTGCTTTGACTTATGAAACCTTTACTGTATGGTAGCAGGGTCCACATAGGCCAAAGTTTTAGTGTGTGGTAACTGGGTTCACATGGCAACATAGCATGGCAGGTTAGAGCATTGTAGATTTACTCCCCAGCTTGTCCTGCCCAAAGTCTCCAATGGACAAGGCTAGAGTGTCTCTGTGCCTCCGTTCCTCATATGTAAAATGGGGATAAATAGGACCTCCTTATCTCATTATGGTGTTGAGAGTATAAATGCATTAAAGATTGTGAAACACTCAAGTACTATGGAAATGGGGGCCATATAAGTACCTAAGATAAACAAAAAATATAGGGCAGGATTGGCAGGGCTTCAGATATGGGCAACACTATTGATTACAGGCATTCAGAGATTTTCATATGCAGAAAGTTGAGTGAGCCTGTTCAATTTAGAGAGGGACAGAATAATAGGGGAGATGGTATTGACACACAAAATAATGAATAGTCTACAAGAGATGAGCTGGGTGTTCTGATTTACCCTCTGTAATACAAGAACAATGGAGCATTCAGTGAAATGGAACGGTTTCTCAAGCACCTTTGCTTCTATTTTAAAAATGCATCTATTTTTAAAATAAAATAATGATCAACCTTTTCCAAACTACTGCTAGCGTAACCAGAGTATGTTGCAATCTTTCCCTATTTTTTTTTCTTCTTGCTTCCCTCCAACTCTATAGAGCTGCTTTTTCAGCTAAACTCTTAGTCATTAGCCATCCATCTCTTCCAGTCACTCCTTGTGAAATTTTAGATCACTTCTGGACCCATTTTGGTTGTAGAACTGGCCAATCAGAAAAATCTTCATATATTCATGTAGGCAGTTATTGCCTTGAATCGCCTACAGCTGTTATTGGCAACCTGATTTACCACTGGATTATCACTCAGTAAAAATGGTCTTTTATTTTTAAGGAAATTAAACTTGTTCTATAGTTTCAACAAGAATTTTGGAGAAGACAACAGCATCATTCAAAGCATTGAATCCAATCATCAAATCTGAACTGCTGGAAGCTCTGGAATGGGTTACTTAGGGACGTGGTGGAATTTCCATCCTTAGAGGTTTTTAAGGCCTGGCTTGACAAAGTCCTGGCTGGGATGATTTAGTTGGAGTTGGTCCTGCTTTGAGCAGGGGGTTAGACTAGATGACCTCCTGAGGGTTCTTCCAACCCTAATCTTCTATGATTCTATGAACTTTGGAAAAGTTTGAATGAGGAATGATCTAAATTTTACGCCCCCTCCCTGACAAGGTCAGGAGTGTGTGATACATCCACTACAGAGGCATGAGTTCTGATCCAGACCTGAGGTTTTGGACTGAGCCCATCTCTACTCAACATCTCTGAAGTCTTGCTTTTTAGTGGTTGACAAAAAGGACATAGTAAAAAGAGGGTGAAAATAAGATTCAACAGTACTTTGAAAACATAAAGCCCCATTCATTCAAGCACTAAGTATTGTTCCTCGTGTTTATTGTATAACAAAAGATATGCAGACAGTGAAAACTCATTTGGATAAGGAAGTTTAAAGTCAACTTGGAGTAACAAATATGAAATGAAGGACTAAGGTATATGGGGAGGTATGGGAGATATTTTTAGAACCAACTTTTTTGCATAGCCACAGATTTTCAGCTAGTACACACCTACATTTACGTATGTAGAAGCCTAAATACTAAGATGGGTGAACTTGAGTGTCTGGTATTAAACGAGAATATTGATATAGGCATCACAGAAACTTGGTGGAACAATGATAATCAATGGAATACGATAATACCAGAGTAGGTATAATAGATAAAATAGATAAGATTAACAGAGTAGGTTATCCTGATGGGGGTGTGCGAAAGAAAGCATAGAGTCAAATATACTGAAAACCTTAAATGAATCAAACTGTACCATACAATCACTATAGATAGAAATCCCATGCTTGAATAATAAGAATATGGCAGGAGGAATATACTACTGACCACCTGAACGGGAGAGTGATAGTGATGTGCAATACCCACCTGCGGAAGTGAAGAAACAGATTGATAGAGCCAGAAGAGTTCCCAAAAGTCACCTACTACAGGACAGGCCTAATGAAGAAAATAACAGAACGCCACTAGCCGTCACCTTCAGCCCCCAACTAAAACCCCTCCAACGCATTATTAAGGATCTACAACCTATCCTGAAGGACGACCCAACACTCTCACAAATCTTGGGAGACAGGCCAGTCCTTGCCTACAGACAGCCCCCCAACCTGAAGCAAATACTCACCAACAACCACATACCACACAACAGAACCACTAACCCAGGAACCTATCCTTGCAATAAAGCCCGTTGCCAACTGTGCCCACATATCTATTCAGGGGACACCATCAAAGGGCCTAATAACATCAGCCACACTATCAGAGGCTTGTTCACCTGCACATCCACCAATGTGATATATGCCATCATGTGCCAGCAATGCCCCTCTGCCATGTACATTGGTCAAACTGGACAGTCTCTACGTAAAAGAATAAATGGACACAAATCAGATGTCAAGAATTATAACATTCATAAACCAGTCGGAGAACACTTCAATCTCTCTGGTCACGCAATCACGGATATGAAGGTCGCTATCTTACAACTAAAAAACTTCAAATCCAGACTCCAGCGAGAAACTGCTGAATTGGAATTCATTTGCAAATTGGATACTATTAATTTAGGCTTAAATAGAGACTGGGAGTGGCTAAGTCATTATGCAAGGTAGCCTATTTCCCCTTGTTTTTTTCTACCCCCCCCCGACATTCTGGTTAAACTTGGATTTATGCTGGAAATGGCCCACCTTGATTATCATGCACATTGTAGGGAGAGTGGTCAGTTTGGATGAGCTATTGCCAGCAGGAGAGTGAGTTTGTGTGTGTATGAGGGTGGGGGAGGGGGGGTGAGAAAACCTGGATTTGTGCTGGAAATGGCCCACCTTGATTATCATGCACATTGTAGGGAGAGTGGTCACTTTGGATAAGCTATTACCAGCAGGAGAGTGAGTTTGTGTGTGTGTGGGTTTTTTGAAAAAAGGGGGTGGGGGGGTGAGAAAACCTGTATTTGTGCTGGAAATGGCCCACCTTGATTTTCATACACATTGTGAGGAGAGTGGTCACTTTGGATAAGCTATTACCAGCAGGAGAGTGAGTTTGTGTGTGTGGTTTTTGGAAAAAAGGGGGGGGGGGTGAGAAAACCTGGATTTGTGCTGGAAATCGCCCACCTTGATTATCATACACATTTTAAAGAGAGTGGTCACTTTGGATGGGCTATTACCAGCAGGAGAGTGAGTTTGTGTGTGGGGGGGGCGGAGGGTGAGAAAACCTGGATTTGTGCTGGAAATGGCCCAACTTGATGATCACTTAGATAAGCTATTACCAGCAGGAGAGTGGGGTGGGAGGAGGTATTGTTTCATGGTCTCTGTGTATATAATGTCTTCTGCAGTTTCCACAGTATGCATCCGATGAAGTGAGCTGTAGCTCACGAAAGCTCATGCTCAAATAAATTGGTTAGTCTCTAAGGTGCCACAAGTACTCCTTTTCTTTTTGCAAATACAGACTAACACGGCTGTTACTCTGAAATCTGGAAGATTAGAGAGGCTATAAAAATAGAAAGCTCAATATTAATGGCGCAATTTCAACTATCCCCATATTGACCGGATACATGTCACCTCAGGATGGGATGCAGAAATAATATTTCTAGATGCCACAAATGACTGCTTCTTGAAGCAGCTCGTCCTGGAACTGACAAGGGGAGAGGCAATTTGTGATTTTAGGCCTCAGTGGAGCACAGCATCTGGTCCAAGAGCTGAAGCACACAATACACAGTCAACATATGGAACACATTACCAGGGGATGTTGTGAAGGCCAAAACTATAACTGGATAAAAAAGAACTAGGTAAATTCATGGGGGATCAGCCCATCACTGGCAATTAGCCAAGATAGAGATGCAATCCCATGCTCAGGGTGTCGACAGCCTCTGACTGCCAGAAGCTGGGAGTGGACGACAGGAGATGGATCATTTGATAATGGTCCTGTTCTGTTAATACCCTCTGAAGCACCTGGCACTGGCATGGCAACTGCTGGAAGATAGGATAGTGGGTTAGATGAACCATTGGTCTGACCCAATATGGTCATTCTTATGTTCTATTGCTCTAAATCCTGTTTCAGAAAAACAAATTGTACAGTACAAATTGGATCAGTGACCTGCATGTTTGTTTACCTGCTTTCAGTGCTTTTTTTGTATATGCAGATGGCTGAGTGCACAAATGTAGAGGCGGCCTGAAAAACTGGTGCTCTAAATCACAGATTGGTTGGCAAGATTTTGATTGCACTGAGTAGATCTGACACAGATAATTTTCTGTCTGGTATCTCGCTTTGCATTCGAGAGTGTGGTGGAAGGTGTCTGTCCTCAAAGGAAATGGCAACAGCATTTTGACCCATCAGCTGTTTCTGAGACATAGAACTGCCTGTTAAAAAGTTTCAGATACTTTACAGATCTCTCTTGGTACAATGATTGGTTATGGAAAGTATGACTGTGATGGTTGCCCCATTTCTTCTTCTTTTGGTTATGTTATCTAGAGCTCATGGAAGGAATCACCCTGTCTCTGAGAAGAAAAAATGGACTTGTTCTCCCAGACCTGGGAAATGCTGCAAGACACTTTTACAACATAAAAAATGCTCTGTGGTCCTTATCTTATTCTAGATCCACATCTCAAACTAGATATTCCCTTCCTCTCTCTCTTCTCTCATTCTCTTCTTTCTAGATCCTGGGTCACTTCTTAATCTCTCCCTTTGAAATAGGTGATATTGCACCACGGGAGTGCTTTGGTTTTCAGCTGAAAAGTCTCATTTTTTTCCCACCAAAAAAAATTAATGGAAAGCAGACACTTTTAATGACATTTTGTTGTATCAAAACCCCAATTTTCAACCAATAAACAGTTTTGATGGGAAAATTATGATACTCCCTAATCACAAAATAAAAAAACCTGGCAGAGAGTGAGTGGGACCAATATGGAAACCAAGAGAAAGTGTATGGTAAATAAGATGTATATTGCTGTGATTCTGAAAATTACTTTGGCTTATATCTGACAAAAAGAAACTGGATGATTGCACTCTGGAGACGGGGTCAGAATTTTTGGAGGAAGAGAGCAAAATGTTCTGAGTCTTTTTGATCATGAGATGGCATATAGTCTAGCATTTAGATGTAAGAAATGTTGACAAGGCAAGAGGCCCAGATGGATAGCATCCCATCATTATGAAGGAAGTGTCAGGGGAAGTAGAAAAGCCTTTGGCAAATATCATGGGCAGACAGTGGAAGCACCAGAGGGGTGTCCGTGGCTAATATAGTTCAAAGGTTTAACAAAGGATCAGGGGATAGGATCTGAAACAATATAAACTTTACAAATGTATTATTTAGCAAAGGACAGTTAATGCCTCTAGCTCAGAAAAGAGCGTATCAGAGCAACCTGCCCTGAGTTCCGTAAGTGCAGGATAATAAGTGAACGGCTAGGCAAGGATGACAGATACCAAAAAAATGTGGATAATGTGAAAACCTTTGTGTAAGAAGTTAATTTATAAAATTATTCAAATGTCGTAGAAAGAAATACTGTAATGCAGGGGTGAGGAACCTTTTTTTGTCACAGGCCATTGACCCACCAGAAAAGTTAATCACGGGCCACTCACTCGCCGGACGTGGAGGCTCAGGGCTTCCCCCGGCAGCAGGGCGAGCCCCAGCCCCACAGGGGTGGGGGTCACAGAGGCAGTGGCACTGGAACAATTTTTACAGTGGAGGTGCTGAAAGCCAGTGGTCCCCAAACTTTTTACCTGGCACCCTCTTTACCCCTGTCTGTGCCCCCTTTCCCCAGAGCTGGGACAAAGACTGGGCCATGGCTCCAGGAGAAAGGGGGACAGGACGCAGACAGGGGTAAGGGGGCTAAGGCTGGGACCAAAGCTGAGGGGTGGGAGCAGAGCCCGGGGTGCGGGACCCTGTGCAAAACCTGGGGGTGCTGCATCACCCCCCCACCCCTAGTTCCTGTGCCTCTGTGCAGAAGCTCAGGGCTTCCCCCGGGTAGGGCGAGATGGCCGTATGATATTAAGCAAGGGGCCAGATCCGGCCCACAGGTTCCCCACTGCTGCTGTAACGAATGAAAAGCTGGCAGAGGAGGAAGAAACAGAGGTTATCAATAAAAAGAAATGGTTTATTGTGCAGACATGCAGATGGTTATAATACCCACTCTCTATAATTCTTAAGCTTGTCCTGATATAGAGTGCATGGGAATTAAAAAACAGTCTGTTAAGATGACATAAAACTGAACTGGGGCAGATATCATCACAAAGAGTAAACACATTCAAAATTATTGAAGATGTTGATTTTGGGATGAATAAGAGGTTTCACTAATTCAGTAACAACAAGCAAACAAAAGTGAACTAATGAGACTAGAGATATTTACAGAATTGTGAAATGTAATAAAAAACTGAGCATAATACAGAGTGCAGACTTTGGAAGAGATCTGAGAATGGACACGTATTAACAATCATTGTGCTCACTCAATGTCAAGTTAGGAAATTATCCTTACTATTGTACAAGATCAATACTGAAGGAAAATACGGGGTATTACCCTGCTAATAACAAACATTACAAGTGAACTCATTCTTCATTATTTTGTAAGACCAGCTCATTAACATTGCAGACAACCCATGTTGTCAGTTACAAAAAATGATTTGAATAAGAGCTATCAATTAATTGCAGTTAACTCATTCAATTAATGCAAAAAATTAATTGTGATTAAAAAATTAATCATGATTAGATTAATAGCAGTTTTAATCACACTGTTAAACAATTGAATACCAGTTGAAATTTATTAAATATTTTGCATGTTTTTCTACATTTTTCATATATATTGTATTTTGTGTTGTAATTGAAATCAAAGTCTATATTTTTATTATAAATATTTGCACTGTAAAAATGATACACAAAATAAATAGTATTTTTCTATTCACTCATACAAGTACTGTAGTGCAATCTCTTTGTCATGAAAGTGCAACTACAAATGTAGATTCTTTTTTGTTACATAACTGCACTCAAAAGCAAAACAATGTAAAACATCAGAGCCTACAAGTCCATTCAGTCCTACTTCTCATTCACCCAATCGCTAAGACAAACAAGTCTGTTTACATTTACAGGAGACAATGCTGCACTCTTCTTATTTACAATGTCATAAGAAGGTGAGAACAGGCATTTGCATGTCACTTTTGTAGCTGGCATTGCAAGGTATTTATGTGCTAGATATGCTAAACATTTGTATGCCCCTTCGGCCACAATTCCAGAAGACATGCCTCCATGCTGATGATGCTCGTTAAAAAAATAATGCGTTAATTAAATTTGTGACTGAACTCCTTGGGGGAGAATTGTATGTCCCCTGCTCTGTTTTACCTGCATTCTGCCATGTATTTCATGTTATAGAAGTCTCGGATGGTGACCCAGCACATGTTCTTCATTTTAAGAACACTTTGAAGATTTGACAAAATGCAAAGAAGGTACCAATGTGAGATTTCTAAAAATAGCTACAGCACTCGACCCAAGGTTTAAGAATCTGAAGTGCCTTCCAAACCCTGAGAGGGATGAGGTGTGGAGCATGCTTTTAAAAGTGTTAAAGAGCAACACTCCGATGTGAAAACTCTAGAACCCAAACCACCAAAAAAGAAAATCAACCGTCTGCTGGTGGCATCTGACTCTGATGATGAAAATGAACAGGTGTCGGTCTGTATTGCTTTGGATTGTTATCGAGCAGAACCCGTCATCAGCATGGACGCATATCCCTTGGAATGGTGGTTTAAGCATGAAGGGACATATGAATCTTTACCGCATCTGACACATCAATATCTTGCGACAATGACTACAACAGTGCCATGGGAACGCCTGTTTTCACTTTCAGGTGACATTGTAAAAAAGTGGGCAGCATTATCTGCTGCAAATGTAAAAAAATTTGTTTGTCTGAGCAATTGGCTGAACAAGAAGTAGGACTGAAGGGCTTGCAGGCTTTAAAACTTTACATGGTTTTATTTTTAATGCAGTTTTTTTGTACATAATTCTAAATTTGTAAGTTCAACTTTCATGATAAAGAGATTGCACTGCAGTACTTGTACAAGGTGAATTGAAAAATTCTATTTCTTTTGTCTTTTTACAGTGCAAACACTTGTAATCAAAAATAACTATAAAGTGAGTGAGTACACTTTGTATTCTGTGTTGTAATTGAAATCAATATATTTGAAAATGTAGAAAACATCCAAAATATTTAAATGAATGGTATTCTATTATTGTTTAACAGTGCGATTAATCACAATTAATTTTTTTAATCGCTTGACAGCCCTAATTTAAATGGCACTAAGTCCTTTTGGAGGTTCCAAAGGAAATCCACTTAGGCAGAAACTCTCTTTTCAACATTTTTTTTTTTTAAATTTCCGAATGTAAAAGAAAAGATAGTCAAATAAGCATGAAGATCCAAAATCTGCAAATCTCAAGAACCTAGACTATTTCTTAAATTGGTTAGGCCTAGTTCCAAAATTGTTTTGCTTCCATTTCGTAAGGGTATATCATGCATTCATTCTAGTATCTTGCAATTTCAAATGACTCATAGTTAAACATGTCTATTATGCAGCATAATTGAAACCTAAACATATATGGACATAGTTACAACAGGCTTGAACTGATTCTCTACTATCTTGAATGTAGTGTAACCACTGCAAAGGGAATGCCAGGTGGATGTAAAATGCTACCAAAGCCAGAATAATAATTGTTTACACCCACTTTCAATGGATATAAATGACTACGCAAGGTCCAGGGCAATGAAGAATCAGGCCTATTAACTTGATATAGTTAAAACAAGTAGTGTGTATTCTAAGGTGACTTCTTATAACTTGATTCCACCAAGACTAATTTGTATGCGTTGGATAAAGGTAGGTAAGTGTATAAAAGCTTTGGACCCTAGAGTATTATTTGGAAGGTGACAGAGGGTGGGATCATTGGGATTAATAATAGTTATGCATACGAAATCACAAGCATCAGCTAACGCAAGCAGTTTATTCCCACACTTACTCAACTCATAAAGACAGGTTTCAGAGTAGCATCCATGTTAGTCTGTATCAGCAAAAAGAAAAGGAGGATGCATCCGATGAAGTGAGCTGTAGCTCACGAAACCTTATGCAAAATAAATTTGTTAGTCTCTAAGGTGCCACAAATCCTCCTTTTCTTTCAGCTCATAAAGTAAGCAACAACCATCCAAGCAAAGGCAACCGGCTTATTCCTTGTTTTGTGATGGCCCACTGAATATCACGGGGTTCCATGGCATGTGAATCAAGGCAGACTTTGGCCTGAGGATTGTGATTGATGGAGAATTTTTGAGTATTCAACTAGACAAGGACTGTGTGCTGCAGATAAGGGATTATCCTGGTAGTGTACTAGCATAGTTATATTGGATGCATATAATTGTGTCTTGAGAAATCACAAATTGGAGCTACATGTAACAACTGAGATATTGTGTTGGTGTCCCCCTTTCCCTCTTAAACATCCTGGTTCAAGAACTGAAGCCTGGATCTACTATTAGATATGGGTTCTGAATTCTGATAGCTCCCAATTAAAGAAAAATGTTTCTGTCATGATAAACATTATCATAGCTTAAAAGTCTTCAATAGCTAGGGGCCTTTCTCCAAAGAGTGCACATTATTAAGGGATGGCTCTTATCCAACAAATCTACAGTATTTGAAATGATTTGCTCATTATGAATAAAATTACTGAGTGAACATTTAAACAAGTCCAGGTGATTTGGGAGGAGCATCCATTTACTCCTGCTTGTTTCAGGACGAGAACGACTACCAGTCGTATTGCACCGTCTGCTGCCAGAAGGCAATGGGTTGCTGCTACGGTGTAGCAAAGCCGTACCACGTCTGCCAGCACCCAGGAGACATAGGGTGATGGTTACCTGAGCGGGCTCCATGCTTGCTGTGGTATGGCGTCTGCACAGGTAACTCAGGAAAAAAGGCGCGAAACAATTGTCTGCCCTTGCTTTCATGGAGGGAGGGAGGAAACGGGGGCCTGACGATACGTACCCAGAACCACCCGCGACAATGTTTTAGTCCCATCAGAGTGCTCCATTATGACTGCTCTGGACAGCACTCTCAGATGCCCGATTGTTTGCCGTTGCTCTGATGCAGGGAGGGGCGACTGAGGACACGGCTTACAGGGTTGGCTTCAGGGAGCTAAAATCAACAAAGGGGGTGTCTTTACATCAAGGAGTATTTCAGGCAGGACTTCACGGAGGGTTCCAATAGGAAATGGTGCACCTAAGTTATCGTTCTTATTGGAACAGGAAGGTTAGCCTGGCCTCTGATTGATACATGGCTAGATTTATCTCGCTGCACCTTCTCTGTGAGTGACTGCAGTGTGACCTAGAAGAATGAGTCCCCTAGACGGGGGAGGGGGGAAGCAAATGAATACAGAACAAATCTGGTCTATTTCTTGTTTTGATCCACTTCATCTATCTTTTACATAGCTTACATAGCTTTACGGCTGGCAGCAGACGGTGCAGAAGGACTGCATGCCATCCACATCTCATGGCTGCTCGGCAGAAGATGGTACAGTACGACTGCTAGCCATCCTCATCTCTTGCCTGCCTGGCAGAAGATGGTACAATATGACTGCTAGCAATCCTCATCTCCTGCCTGCCTGGCAGAAGATGGTACAGTACGACTGCTAGCAGTCCATATCGCCTGCCCGCTCACCATAAGACGGTTCAATAGGACTGACTGCAGGACTAAAGAGAATGACCTGGTCAAGTCACTCCAAATTTAGTCCCTGCGCCCATGTCTGTCCAGGCGCTCCCAGCTGACGTGGCCAGGAGCACCTCGGACATGACGATGACGGCTACCAGTCATACTGCACCGTCTGCTGCCACAAGGCAAGGGGTTGCTGCTACTGTGTAGCAGTGCCGTACCGCATCTGCCAGCACCCAGGAGTCATAGGGTGACAGTTACCTGAGCGGTCTCCATGCTTGCCGTGGTATGGCGTCTGCACAGGTAACTCAGGAAAAAAGGCGCGAAACGATTGTCTGCCCTTGCTTTCACGGAGGGAGGGAGGGAACGGGGGCCTGACGATATGTACCCAGAACCACCCGCGACAATGTTTTAGCCCCATCAGGCATTGGGATCTCAACCCAGAATTCCAATGGGCAGCAGAGACTGCGGGAACTGTGGGATAGCTACCCACAGTGCAACGCTCCGGAAGTCGACTCTAGCCTCGGTACTGTGGAAGCGCTCCGCCGAGTTAATGCACTTAATGCACTTAGAGCATTTTCTGTGGGGACACACACACTCGAATATATAAAACCAATTTCTAAAAAAACGACTTCTATAAATTCGACCTTATTCCGTAGTGTAGACATACCCTTAAAGAGAAGCCAACTTCTTTGGAGACTTTATACTGTTTTTTCCCCCCTAGAGATATCTTGAGTTATTGATGCAGATTTACAAATCTAAAAACACTTTCCAAGTGATGTTACTACCTATCTGTAAGGCCAGCCCCACGCTTATTGTAACTCATAACAACAGTGAAGTTCATTTATGGTACTGAGTTTTATCCTGCTAAACTGGAATTGAATAATTTTGGAAATATCTATCCAGTGTAGAGAACAGGTGGTAAAATACCTGTGTCTCTTTTTTTTCTATTTCAACTTCGCGACATCACTAACTAGCCCCTAATAGATCTCCTACCACATGAGAAAGAAGGCATGTGTAAAAGAGTTGAGTGGTCACAATAATGCAAGGAAATTGGTGTGTTGCCTAATGGCTAGAACACTGGAGTGGGACTCAGGTGAGCTTGGTTCCGTTCCTGGGTTTTCTGCTAGCTTGCTGGGAGACCTTGGGGAAGTCACTTCACCTCTTGGTGCCTTGGTTTCCTCATCTGTAATGATCCTGACCTCTTTTGTAAAGTATGTTGAAATCTACAGCTGAAAAGCACTATAGAAGTGCTAGGTATGATTCTTCTTTTTCTACAGACGGACTAGAGTATTTGTCTCAGCACTGGAGCAAATTCTTTCGACCTATAACAAATCCTCTGTGAATAAAAAAAACAAGGACCCAACATGATCCATTAAACTGTAATAAAAAACTGATAATACATATTGAAATCAAGAACAAAGGTTTTTGGTGCTTTTTCTTAAGATGTCTATATCCTAAGTTTATCACAGTTCAACCATTAGCTTGGAGTCTGCCAGGTGAAAAACAAAGAGAAATATATTGTCTCTAGCAAGCAAGCAAGCCAGCCCTCATTGTGCCCCTGTCCCTGTCACTGGCTGTAGGAGGAGAGTTTGAGGAGCTCCCCAGATCACCAACATGGGGGCAGCCTGGAGCATCTGAGGCAGACAGCAGGACAAGTAGGTCATGAGGGAGCAATGTCCCCCCAACACTTGATCAAAGCCAATGGGAGGCAATGTAGCCTAGTGGATAGCAGGATTGATGGGAACTCAGGAAACCTGGAGTTGGATTCCCAGCTCTGCTGCTGGGAAACATTGAGCAAGGCATTTGGCCTCTCTGTGCCTCAGTTTCCCCATTAGCAAAATGGGTATAAAGATACTGAGCTCCTTTGTAAAGCACTTTGAGATCTACTGAGGAAAAGAGTAGTTTATATTATTAATTAATAATAAATTATTATTAATTATTATTATTATTATCTGAAACCTTCATTTCACACACAGGTTTGGAGGCTTCTCCTGACTGACAGTTTCTCTGCCTCCAGCTGCCAGGAAATCTTGAAACTTCTCAAAGTACCCCACCCATGCTCACTCCCATGTGAACTGTCCAACTCTCTGCCAGGTCCCTTCTCCTGCAGCTCAGTGGGAGAAAGGATTACACATGTTTTGAAGATAAGCCTTAAAGATTTAAAATTGCATGAAAACAAGTGCACAATTCATTGAACAACATATAATTTTCATAAAGTGTTCTTTTGCTGAAAGTCACATCACCAGACCTCCCACCTAGTCATAAAATGCCTTCCTACCTGTATCCATAAAAATCCAGACAGTGTTGGCAATACAACTCAAATTTAAAATGCAACATCCATTTTTATCATTAAAAAGATGAGATACTTCCAGAACGACAGGTGGGAGCAGGAATGGGGTTGAGAACGGAAGCAAAGCATGATTTAACATAGATTATACGCCTTTGGGAAAATCATCTCGGTCCTTGCTCTTTCTTATTATGATTTACATGCATTATGATTAACTGTAAGCTAATGAATTATTAACTGTTTTGCAAATTTATTTTATCCTGAACTTATGGAAGCCTTAATCATATCACTTATCTTTCAGGAACTGATTTTGTCTGGGCCTGCTCAGTTGCACTGTGAGATGGAACAGTGTGAAGAGCCTTCCCCCATCTCTTCTCATCTCTATGCAAGGGCCAGTCACAGTGTGTTTGGGAAAGGTGAACACTACATATGGCACTTAAAGGGATGGGAAGGAATGAGAACAGGCCTTGTGTCTCCCCTTTTCCTGGCTAGCCAGGTGCAGAGAGGGGAACATGCTGCACCCTAACCCCAGGGTGGTGGACCTACCACTCTGTTGTGCTCTCCAAAGGAACCCCCCAGGAAGCTGATTTACGTGCAGAGGGTCCTACTGTGATGTGTTTCCCCACCCCAATCCTCTTCACGTGAGAATGGGCTTTAGCGTTCAACCACAATCTAGCCCCCAGTATCTGAAAGCTTTGTGGATATCTCTGTGATGAAAAGTGCTGTCAACTCATTGCTGTATGAAGTACACAAATGGGCTGTACACTGAAAAGGAACATTTTAATAGGTTGAAGAGATGCACTTGCTCTTTTTCAGCACTGGCAGCATGCTTAGCCCTGGTGGGAGGAGCACCTTGAATCATCCTCAGACATCTTCAATGGCTGATGCACAGACGGGCATTGACTAGGTTTGAATGAGTCCCTGCAACCGGGTAGTAGAGGAAACAAATGGAAAACGGATGGGTGGGTTTGACCAAAAACAGCAGGAAATAGAGGATTTTATAAAATAGACTGTTTTAATTAGCAGCTTTTAGAGATGTGAGAGTTGTTCTCACCACAGGCAATTTCTAGGGAACCTCAATCGTCATTTTATTTAGTTTGGTGACTTTTATGCAGGAATTTTAGTTTCACTCTTAGAACACAGAGAGTCAGTTACTGGCACTTATATGCAACTACTAGTAGCATTCCTGGAAGCCATGTGCAGTTATAACTGGGAGATTCAATAACTCAGTGCTTGTCTCTTACATGTGTAAATTGCTCAAACAATAAATGAACACCGTTGAATTTGCAGTGTGAGACCACTCAAACAACTGCAAACCTTAGCTGTACAGTGCATTTAGTCCTACGCACTTTTATAAACATTAGGACGCTACCCTGAAACAGCTTTAAACTTTAACAAGAGCAGAATCAGACTCCTAGGATTGGCGGAAAATACCATTCGGGGGCCCGATCCTTCAATTCTTACTCAGATGAGTAACCCTCCCTCAAAGAAGTAATTCCATAATGATGAGAAAACACTCTGGTAATGGAACTGCATGCATGACTAAGGATTCCCTGCATGAGAAAGGTTTAAAGTATAAGGCCTATTATCCCTTTTTGACAACTTTTGGGGTCCTTCAGGATGTTTCCATTATGAGGAGAAATTGATGATAGTTATTGATGTGAGACAATCCTGTTGATGTACAAAGGATGTACAAAGTCCTGTTTCCTTGAACACAGGTGGAATCAAACAACAGGAGATAGTGTCTGCTCACAGTTCTAGCCTCTCTCTTTGAGCTTTTTCTCAGGATCACTCTACTAGTGCTTCTGGTGATTCCTTGCTGCCTTCTCTGTCTCCTTCCGTGATGTTTCTCCTCCTTCTCTCACACATGCACCTTTTGCCTAAAACAATAGCCAGTGAAGCCCTTCACCCACATGTGTTTTGCATCTGCTTTTGTTTTGTGTAATGACATCTGCTTACTTTGGGTGGTGGTTCCTATTGTTTCAGCTACCCAAGTTATATAAAGGAGCTTAATGACATATTTCGGATGAAGGGCAGTGGGTTATGCCCAGCCCAAAACAGGCCCTTGTTTATTAACTACATATAGAATATTTTCTTAAAGGTGTACTGAATCATGAATTAGTTAATATACAGGAGTTATTCAAAAGAGTTCAAACATTTAGAAATTGACCGACTTTTTTTTTTTTGATATTTCATTAATTAAAGCGCATGACAATTCCTAAAAAAATTTAAGTTCATGAACTTCCATGTTTGGAAAAATGTCGCATTTCATGTTTAAAGTCTCTTATGAAATATGCATGAGCTGTTTTATGAATGTTAATGAACCTTCTTTAAATTTGGTCAGTTAACATTATTCATGAACAATCTACGAACACTTCAATCTGGCTGTATTAAACAGCATTATGAACTTTTATGAGGATATTAGCTACAAACAAAGGATGATAAAAGCAATAAAACGGAATATTAAAAAATGACAAAAAATAACCTAAAGCTGCCATTTAGTTCGAAAGCTTTTGCTTAATATGTATGCCAATAACAGTCACTTATCTTCAATTAAACCTTCAACAAGCTCATTGGCACTATTCAAGTAGGTCCTTGAGGACCTAACCATATCTAGTAGCAAATACAGCTGTGTTACTATTTATCTTTCCAATAACAGATCCCATCTATGAGGAATAGAAATCCCTTGGCATCACCCTAACTGTAAAATACAACTTGTAGTCATAGCCAAATATACATTTCTTTGTTTTGAGAGAATTATTTTCTTCTGTACCATTTTAGGTCTTAGCTTTTCTCGGAAACATTGAATGATAGGTTCTGTTTATAACAGTATTCCTCCAGTAGTATTTAATATACGATAACTTGCTGAAGGACAAAAGTAGTATTTGCCCTCCTTTTGCCTCATGCTACATGTGCATTGTGTATAGAACTCCTAGTTAATCACTGGGAACTCTGTGTGTGCAGCACTTATAGGAGTCCATCTTCATCCATCTTAGATGCTTCCATGTTCCCCATCACCATAATATCCAACTGCCTCACAATCTGTTAATGTTTTTATCTTCTCAACACTCCTGTGAAGTACTATTATCCTCACTTTACTGGCAAGGCACAGACAAAGTTACTTGGCAAAGTCACATAGGAAGTTTGTAGCAGAGCTGGGATTTGAATCAGTGTTTCCCAAGCTCTAGATGATTACCGAAGCCATGGACCACCTTGCCTTGCTAGATCTAGAATGAATGTATTTAATGGATGTGAGGAACCTGACTCCATGCATTTCTTTGTTGAAATTAGAGTTATATTGAGGAGCTTTACCAAATATCCTCTCTTGTCACAGAAAAAAAGAGACTTTTGCAGAGAATGAGGAGGAAGCGGGGAGGGAATGGCATTGTACTGATGGGATCATTTGAAACATATGAGAAAATACAATTTGTGGAGCATGCAGCTGGATGAAAAACACCCCCATTGAGTTCTATGGACACATTTTACTGATTGTCAGACCTCTGAATCTGTTTGATCAATAAAGTGCATGTTTTAAACCTCTCCAATCCATTCCATACAGAACGTTTTTAAAATCAGTTTGTTGGCGCTTTCCATAGATAACACAAGTCATGTTCCTTTGTCTAATCCATCCACAAAATTCATTTTGTCAAAGTATTCAATCCTTTCCTTGAGTGAAACACATTCCATCAAACCAAGCCATCTGCTCTTATGACAGAATGAATTCTGTCTAACGTGATAAACACTGTATGAAAAAAGACATTTAATCTAATGTGTATGTTTAACAAAAGGGAATACTATTTATTCGGCAGGGCATATTTTGTTCTTTATTAACTTTAAAATATTGTGTCTAGTGTAAATGAAAGGATAGTCTAAATAGTTTGGGAGCAAAGCACTTTTTAAAAATCTATTTATTTAGGGAGTTTTGACAGGTTTACAAAAACAGAGCAAAGCACTTTAAGTAATATTTTGTAAATATACCTTACATGTTAGCAAATTGAGAAGGAAAAATATTAACCAAATTCATCCCTGGTTTCTCTCCATTGACTCACCCCTGGTTTCTCTCCATTGATTTTAATACTGTAAGAATAAATATGGCCCTGTATCCTTTTAAAGGCTGGTTATTTCAGTAGATACTACACAAAGGCTACTATTCCAAGTAATCTGATACTATATTAAGAATTGTTTTAATACATTGTTCAGTATGTCCTTCTTGCAATCAGGGTATTATTGGGAACAAAAATCTTTTCACTCCCCCTCTGAAAGATCAGGAAGTAAATTTGGTTCTTTACAGAAAGAGAGAAGATGAAATCTAACCTGAAAAGTTTCAGAGTAGTAGCCGTGTTAGTCTGTAATCGCAAAAGGAAAAGGAGTACTTGTGGCACCTTACAGACTAACAAATTTATTTGAGGATAAGCTTTCGTGAGCTACAGCTCACTTCATCGAATGCACATTAACATTTCTATAACAGCTGGTCCAGACTTCAGTTTTTGCTGCATGCCCAGAACATTTCATTAGTTAAGACTACTTCTGAAATTGTAATCAACGTGCCATTTGTACTCTCATACTTGCATAACGTGAATCAGTTTTTACAGAAGTTTGTATATATGCAGTATGTATATAGGGAATATGTAAGGGTGTAGTTTGTAATTATAAAGGATTTTATCAGTATGAGTTTGACAGGTTCCATTACTCACAAGTGGTGAAGCTTATGTATGCTTTAGAGTTTTAATTTTATTAGGACTAGCTTCTGTATCCTTCCACCTGTAAAACAAGGTGCCTTCGCTACCATGAGTCCAACCATAGAGGGCTCACAGGGAGCCTTAAAAGCCACTAAAATAACCACAAATCATCTTTCCATATTTTAAAAAAAGTTACAGTTTATAGGGTCTGATACCTGATGCCCTTTCAAAGCTAGACACAAGTAGTAGGTCCCAATACATTTTTTTTCCTGAAAAAAAATATATTTTATATTTAGTTTGGCAGGACATCAGCCTTTGATATTGCAATTTTGTATCATGTCTGTAAAAGCTGTTGCTGATGCAGGACTAAATCTTGCCCATCTTGGGCAAGTCCTGGGAAGCTGGGACAGTGGGAAGGGGCACTTGAGGCAGATCAACAAGCACACCTATAATACCAAAGGGGAGAACCAAACTCAGGAACCAGAAGAGCTCTCATGGAGGGGCCAGAGCGTGTCTACAGACAGTACAAGCTTTCCGTGAGCATTTGAAAGCTGTGCTCCAAGTGATACCAGGATTGGGTTACTTGCTTCAAAACCTCCCATTCATCTTTAGGACTCTACCCTCAGTGAGCCCTATGAAGAGAATTCCCCACAGACCAAGCTCCATTCACCTCTATGGGGGTCCACTTGAACAGAGCTCACTGCAGGACTGGGGCCTTCGTTTCATGTATTTCATATGCAAGGATTGAAATAAAGAGCTCTGTTCTCCCATCTGATACTTAAACTCAGAAGGATGTCATGAGACTTAATTAATATTTATAAAGCACTTTGAGATGGGGATGAAAGCTGTTCTTCATACAATGAGCACAATATATTACTCCTTTCATTACAGTTTCAGTATACAACAGCAAAAGCTCTTAACTGTGCAAATAATATAAGTTTGAATTGCTATTAGCTGCAGAAAAATTAATGCATAATCAATTTTATGTGCTTATTTCCAATCCTGCAGCCCTTGGCATGCAAAATTCCTATTGATTTCAAAGGGAGTCACCTGCCTGAAAGGATTGTATCATCCAGCTCACAATATCCTTTATTCTTATCTGGAAGCACTAAAAATAATCCCAATTTTACAATCCATTCACAGCAGAGAAAGTTTCATTTGGCATGATAACATCCAAAACAATGCTTGAAGTGAAGTTGGTATGACCTTGGAAGACCTGAATCAGCAATGAAGGAGACGACCAACCCAACATGTTAAGTAGCAATTTCAGACTGTAGCTTCTTTCAGAGCTGCTTTGAAAACACATTTTGAAAGGTTTAGTGTGATACATTGCTTGCAAACATTTCTGATTACCACTTCATTTTTTTCCAATTAATTCATTGCTTAAGTTATCCTTTAAGAAGCCGATCCCCATTTATTATGCACTTGGGCAATTGTGTAGCTGGAGAGGCAGTTTCTTCTTTTCATACTTAGCTGACCCTTTTTTCATTGGTGAGGTAATATAGCCTTTTCAAGTCAAGTGAAAAATTGACAAAACCTCCCTTAATAAAATATCAGTCTCTATTAGGCCCTCTTCACACCACAACACTATCATGCTAAATCCTGATACAAGCATTTTTTGGGAAAAAAATCCATTGTGCATAGTTTTACTTACATTGGTTGTGTGAGTTCACGCTGCAGAAACCTGTTAGGGTCCGTACCAGACCCAGTTCAGAAACACAACTATACAAGACAGCACAGATAGAAGTGAGGCAGAAGAAAGGAAGAAAAAAAGATTCCCCCACTTGCAGAATCCTAGAAATCAAAGTGGTGGTGATGAAACACAGCACCTTGCCCAAGGACACCATACCCTGTGAGAAGTGAAGATCCCTACCCCTGGAATGGGGAGGAAATATGATAAACACTGGCTTTTATTCACCTCTATCCACCTCTGACCCCTTTCTCATCCCATATTCTGGGGCAGCTAGCTACCTCTTTTCTGTGGGTTTTTTTTGGGGGGGCAGATGGGGGGAGATGGCTTGCCCAGTCCCCAAAGTTCATCTTTAGGATGAAACGGTAATACTGTGATACCAGGATCAAAGATCAGATACCAAAGTAATATTGAAATGTACTGGCTTTGTGTTGTGGCCCTTAAATAGCTGGCTCATAGAAGACACCACTAACACTCTTTGTCTCTTTTTATTTTACCTTTATTTTCCCACCTTCAGGACAGAGGGAGTTAAAAAGGGAGAGTGTTTCCCACCCACCCCAAAACAAAACAGATTAACAAAAAAGTTACAAAAATATTTAGTGTGTTTCTTTTTGAAACATTTCCACTGAAAAATGAAAAATTTTGACCAAAATGATTTTTTGTGAAAATATGTACATTTTGGTCAAAAAGACCAAAATAGTTTCAATAAAAATTGTACCAGTTCTAATGATTAGTGTTATAGAATCATAGAATCATAGAATATCAGGGTTGGAAGGGACCCCAGAAGGTCATCTAGTCCAACCCCCTGCTCGAAGCAGGACCAATTCCCAGTTAAATCATCCCAGCCAGGGCTTTGTCAAGCCTGACCTTAAAAACCTCTAAGGAAGGAGATTCTACCACCTCCCTAGGTAACGCATTCCAGTGTTTCACCACCCTCTTAGTGAAAAAGTTTTTCCTAATATCCAATCTAAACCTCCCCCACTGCAACTTGAGACCATTACTCCTCGTTCTGTCATCTGCTACCATTGAGAACAGTCTAGAGCCATCCTCTTTGGAACCCCCTTTCAGGTAGTTGAAAGCAGCTATCAAATCCCCCCTCATTCTTCTCTTCTGCAGGCTAAACAATCCCAGCTCCCTCAGCCTCTCCTCATAACTCGTGTTCTAGACCCCTAATCATTTTTGTTGCCCTTCGCGGGACTCTCTCCAATTTATCCACATCCTTCTTGTAGTGTGGGGCCCAAAACTGGACACAGTACTCCAGATGAGGCCTCACCAATGTCGAATAGAGGGGAACGATCATGTCCCTCGATCTGCTCGCTATGCCCCTACTTATACATCCCAAAATGCCATTGGCCTTCTTGGCAACAAGGGCACACTGCTGACTCATATCCAGCTTCTCCTCCACTGTCACCCCTAGGTCCTTTTCCGCAGAACTGCTGCCTAGCCATTCGGTCCCTAGTCTGTAGCTGTGCATTGGGTTCTTCCGTCCTAAGTGCAGGACCCTGCACTTATCCTTGTTGAACCTCATCAGATTTCTTTTGGCCCAATCCTCCAATTTGTCTAGGTCCTTCTGTATCCTATCCCTCCCCTCCAGCGTATCTACCACTCCTCCCAGTTTAGTATCATCCGCAAATTTGCTGAGAGTGCAATCCACACCATCCTCCAGATCATTTATGAAGATATTGAACAAAACCGGCCCCAGGACCGACCCTTGGGGCACTCCACTTGATACCGGCTGCCAACTAGACATGGAGCCATTGATCACTACCCGTTGAGCCCGACAATCTAGCCAGCTTTCTACCCACCTTATAGTGCATTCATCCAGCCCATACTTCCTTAACTTGCTGACAAGAATACTGTCATGTTATACTGTTATGATGCACTCAGGCTCAAACGCCCCATTGCTGTAGGTGCTGTGCAAATATATGGTAAGAGATAATACCTGCTCCAAAGACTTTATTATCTAAGAAACTGGAACTTATTGCTATTTAACTATAGTTGGGGTTCTTACACACTTTCAGTATGGATCACCCTAGTAGTTCTTCTGTGAACCACCTCCTTTGTATTCAATATCACATGACCACCCCCTCCCAGTCAAACTGTAAATAATCCTTGTACCAATATGAGCAATTGCTTATGTGTTAAAGATACTTTAAAATGTACTGAATGTATTGTTAGCTGTCTTTTAATACAATGCAGTCACTGGAAATAATGCAGGTGGACCCAAACAATGTAGGTAACCAGTCCTCTGCTGACCTCAGTTTGAAAAATTCTAAGCTAAAGAAGTTCTGATTTAGTTCAAGTAGGAGAGGTATTTTTTTGAACTTGGGGACAAGGGTTCTTGTCTCAACTCTCACTGTGTATGTGTGCAATTTATTTAAGTTAGACTCTGATACTGCTTTTAACGTAGTTGGTGGCAATAGTCCCATTGGCTTTAATGAGGTAAGACTGTGCTCTTTGCTGACAGCAGCACGTACATTGGTTATAATAGGCATCTCAGATTTGACAAAGACAGACTTCCCCAAATGCAAAAGTAGCTCCTAAAATTGTTTTATATTGTCCTAAAGCTGAGGGCAACATGCACACACACTTTTCTTTAAACCCTGGGCAATATTTTTATTCCTGTTGTTAGAGACAATCAGGATATATTTTCACTAGATTTTTTTTTAAGCAATGAAAAAAGAAGTTACAAAAACACAAGATGTTTCCAATTATGTTAACTACTCTGGTGTGAGAGCCTTGTGTGAAAGGTTCCCCAAAGGGCACACAAATCATTAGTGGGAATATTGTTTTCAGTAGATTTTGTTTTCTTTTGATCTCAGAAGTGGAATGAAGCATGAGCACCATCAGTCTTATGACTTTGGGGGTGATATTTTGAGTCTCATTATTTTGTACTTGGTTGTCATTCTTGTTGAGTAAGCTGAGGTGCTACTTTCTTCTATTTTTGTTGCAGCTGAAAACTGATTAAACAATTTAAAAATCTTCAGAGAACGTATTAATGGTATTTGTGACTAGTATAAAATAGGAGGTTGTATGTAAAGTTTGGCTCTTGTTCTTTTCTGTTACTATTTTTTTTTCAGTTCCTTTACAAGCTCTCTGTATGTGTAAGAAAATGATTATAGCTTTAGGAAATGTCTAGGCAGATTCACCACATGACAAAGCTGGATGTGCGACACTCTCTGTGGATGTGCTTGTGACAAATATGACAATATCCTGAACAAAGCTTATTGAATTAAGTTAAACCTTATTGGATTAAGTTGAATTATTTTAAGAGGTCATTGTAATAAATATATAAATATTTACATAGTATTGGGGGATAGTCTAAGGGGGAGACAGGACCAATGTACTTCAAAGGACTTTTAAAAAAAATAATGGCCCAGACAAGATTGAATTTTTAATTGAGTGAGGTTCCTGGGAAATACTTGGAAAGAGGGGAATGCAAATTATGCAGCTCTGTAGCCTTCCCTTTGAAGTTACCCCTTGAAGAGAAACCCACTGTCTGGCTTATTACCTATTCACGGTCTCTTTAAAGGCCCAAATTGGATAAATGAAGGATTCTAACTTATGGGGGAAGCTAGTTGTGGGCAAAAATGGTTACAAACTGGTGACCAAAGGTCAGAGCCATCCCTAGGGTATGGCGAATCGGGGCAACCACTTCAGGCCCTGCGCTTTGGGGGGGCCCATGGGCAGGTGTGCTCTCAGGATCTGACTGATATTAGCCCATCAATTGCTACAAATTTCAATCTGAAATTTAATAAGTATTCACCTGGCTCATTTGGATGTAAAAAGTAGAGCTAGGAATTCTCTGCTGAAATTATTTTCTGATGGAAAATGCCCTTTTTAAAAAAAAATCAGAATTTTTTCTGGGAAAATTTCACTTGCCCAGCTGGAAGGCTCTTGTCACTTTCACTTTCTCCCAAAATGGAGTTTTTCTGGAAATGCCTTCCCTTAAAAAAAAAAATCATGTTTTTTTTTCTTTTTGTCCTGATTTGGGATAGAAAAAAGGTGGTTAGCATTTTATAGCCGGTTCTATTGGAGAGAACTTCCAAATATGAACAGTGCTATATTCTTATTTTATTACCATAGTACCTAAGAACCTAGTCATGGATCAGGACCCTATTGTACTAAGTGCTGTACAGAAGAAAAAAATTCCCCTTCCCCAAAACTCTTAGTCTTCAAGTATGTAGGAAAAAACATGTTTGAAGTATGAAATGCTTATTCATCTCAATCAGATGTTAACTTGGGGAAATGTGCATGTATTAGGCTTGTCTATTTCAATGAGCATTTTTGAAAAGCTATATGAAACAGAACTATATATATTAAAGATTGTACCATTACAAAGTGGATGGGAATCTGGGAGGCAGTGACCATGAGTTGGTTGAGTTCAGGATCCTGACACAGGGAAGAAAGGTAAGCAGCAGGATACGGACCCTGGACTTCAGGAAAGCAGACTTCGACTCCCTCAGGGAACAGATGGGTAGGATCCCCTGGGGGACTAACATGAAGGGGAAAGGAGTCCAGGAGAGCTGGCTGTATTTCAAGGAATCCCTGCTGAGGTTACAGGGACAAACCATCCCGATGTGTCGAAAGAATAGTAAATATGGCAGGCGACCAGCCTGGATTAATGGTGAAATCCTAGTGGATCTTAAACATAAAAAAGCTTACAGTAAGTGGAAGATTGGACATATGACCAGGGAAGAGTATAAAAATATTGCTCGGGCATGTAGGAATGAAATCAGGAGGGCCAAATCGCACGGGGAGCTGCAGCTAGCGAGAAATGTCAAGAGTAACAAGAAGGGTTTCTTCAGGTATGTTGGCAACAAGAAGAAAGCCAAGGAAAGTGTGGGCCCCTTAATGAATGAGGGAGGCAACCTAGTGACAGAGGATGTGGAAAAAGCTAATGTACTCAATGCTTTTTTTGCCTCTGTCTTCACTAACAAGGTCAGCTCCCAGACTGGTGCGCTGGGCATCACAACATGGGGAATAGATGGCCAGCCCACTGTGGAGAAAGAGCTGGTTAGGGACTATTTAGAAAAGCTGGACGTGCACAAGTCCATGGGGCCGGACAAGTTGCATCCGAGAGTGCTAAAAGAATTGGCAGCTGTGATTGCAGAGCCATTGGCCATTATCTTTGAAAACTCGTGGCGAATGGGGGAAGTCCCGGATGACTGGAAAAAGGCTAATGTAGTGCCAATCTTTAAAAAAGGGAAGAAGGAGGATCCTGGGAACTACAGGCCAGTCAGCCTCACCTCAGTCCCCGGAAAAATCATGGAGCAGGTCCTCAAAGAATCAATCCTGAAGCACTTACATGAGAGGAAAGTGATCAGGAACAGTCAGCATGGATTCACCAAGGGAAGGTCATGCCTGACTAATCTAATCGCCTTCTATGATGAGATTACTGGTTCTGTGGATGAAGGGAAAGCAGTGGATGTATTTATTGTTTCTTGACTTTAGCACATGACTTATGAGGAGAGACTGAGGGAACTGGGATTGTTTAGTCTGCGGAAGAGAAGAATGAGGGGGGGTTTGATAGCTGCTTTCAACTACCTGAGAGGTAGTTCCAAAGAGGATGGTTCTAGACTATTCTCTGTGGTAGAAGAGGACAGGACAAGGAGTAATGGTCTCAAGTTGCAGTGGGGGAGGTTTAGGTTGGATATTAGGAAAAACTTTTTCACTAGGAGGGTGGTGAAACACTGGAATGCGTTACCTAGGGAGGTGGTAGAATCTCCTTCCTTAGAAGTTTTTAAGGTCAGGCTTGACAAAGCCCTGGCTGGGATAATTTAATTGGGGATTGGTCCTGCTTTGAGCAGGGGGTTGGACTAGATGACCTCCTGAGGTCCCTTCCAACCCTGATATTCTATGATTCTATGATTCTATGATTGGGGAAAAAAGAATTTTGTAGAAGTATCTAGTAAACAACATACTTACTTTGTGAGTAAATTCATCCATGCTGGGAATAATGAACAGAATTTGGGCATCCGATGAAGTGAGCTGTAGCTCATGAAAGCTTATGCTCAAATAAATGTGTTAGTCTCTAAGGTGCCACAAGTCCTCCTTTTCTTTTTGCGAATACAGACTAACACGGCTGCTACTCTGAAACCAGAATTTGGGTTATGTCACACCAGTTTTCTTGCCACTCAGGCAAATAGGGGATGTGAAACTGAAAGGAAAAAAAATCCCCTGTGGTATCCAGAAACTTGGGGGTCACTTCACCTCTGATATAATGTGGTAAAACTCCATTTAAATTAAGAAAGTTTATACCAGTGGTGAATACGACTCTTGATTTTCTTATTTCTAGCTGGCAGTTTCCTTTGCTGTGTCTATATTTGTAGGATCAGTTGCAAATGTAAATAAACCAATGATTCAGTCAGGAAATTGTGACAGTTCCACTCATTAGAAAGGTTGCTCCCTTAATTTCATATCTTGTTGGTTCAAATAATATGTACAATTAATGTCAGTAAAACGTCAGTTGTATTTAAACAGGTAAAAATCCATAGACAGTGTCGATGTGGTTGTAATACCTTTCACAGTAGAGAGGAAATGATTAATTACAATTTACAAGACATGAAATCAAGTATCCAAAGTTACAGAGTGGGACTAGCAGCTGAATGTTAATGCAGTCAGAAGTAAATTGGATAAGATATTAAAGGAAAAATTGATTTCTTGGGCTAGAACTTGATAGATTTTATATACACAAACAGACACACACAAAGAGCTAAATCTTGTTAGAAAAAAACTAACTCGAAGAAAGTGGGAGTGATGGTTAGCTACTTCCGTAAAGTGGCCAGGGAGACAGCCTGTTGGCACAAGGCACAATGTCTCACAAGCAAGCAAGCACAGAACCTGGAAGGGAACATGTTACTGGCGCCTTCAATTAGATTTTCACCTCTGATGGAACGACCCAAACTGGAATGGGTGTAGTTCTTGCTTTGGCTGAGCCACCTAGATAGCAGTACTTTATGCACTTCAGTTAGACTCTTGTTTATCTACGTGTGATGGCTGCCATCGTGGTTGGTACACAGGGGACGGAAGTAGGCATAGCCAGAACTAAACGTATGAGTCTGTAATATGACAATGGAGAAAGCACAATTTCATCTTCTCCCTCCCCGTAGCTCCAGCCATGTCAACCCCCTCCTTGCCCCTTCATTAGCATGATTTCTCTTTCCTCAAATTCAAACTCATCTGCAAGCCTACAATGCCTTTACCTCTATCAGATTAGTATTGCATTGCAGTAGTATCTAGAAGCCCAAGTCACAGACTAGGCCCCATTGAGCTAGGCACTGTCCATACATATAACAAAGAGACAGTCCCTGCCCCCAAAGAGTTTGTTTTCTTTGCCTTTGTTTTCTCTTTCAAAACCAGTTCACACTCTGGCCACTCTTCATAGAATCATAGAATCGTAGAATATCAGGGTTGGAAGGGACCCCAGAAGGTCATCTAGTCCAACCCCCTGCTCAAAGCAGGACCAATTCCCAGTTAAATCATCCCAGCCAGGGCTTTGTCAAGCCTGACCTTAAAAACCTCTAAGGAAGGAGATTCTACCACCTCCCTAGGTAACGCATTCCAGTGTTTCACCACCCTCTTAGTGAAAAAGTTTTTCCTAATATCCAATCTAAACCTCCCCCACTGCAACTTGAGACCATTACTCCTCGTTCTGTCATCTGCTACCATTGAGAACAGTCTAGAGCCATCCTTTTTGGAACCCCCTTTCAGGTAGTTGAAAGCAGCTATCAAATCCCCCCTCATTCTTCTCTTCTGCAGGCTAAACAATCCCAGCTCCCTCAGCCTCTCCTCATAACTCATGTGTTCCAGTCCCCTAATCATTTTTGCTGCCCTTCGCTGGACTCTCTCCAATTTATCCACATCCTTCTTGAAGTGTGGGGCCCAAAACTGGACACAGTACTCCAGATGAGGCCTCACCAATGTCGAATAGAGGGGAACGATCATGTCCCTCAATCTGCTCGCTATGCCCCTACTTATACATCCCAAAATGCCATTGGCCTTCTTGGCAACAAGGGCACACTGCTGACTCATATCCAGCTTCTCGTCCACTGTCACCCCTAGATCCTTTTCTGCAGAACTGCTGCCTAGCCATTCGGTCCCTAGTCTGTAGCTGTGCATTGGGTTCTTCCGTCCTAAGTGCAGGACCCTGCACTTATCCTTATTGAACCTCATCAGATTCCTTTTGGCCCAATCTTCCAATTGGTCTAGGTCCTTCTGTATCCTATCCCTCCCCTCCAGCGTATCTACCACTCCTCCCAGTTTAGTATCATCCGCAAATTTGCTGAGAGTGCAATCCACACCATCCTCCAGATCATTTATGAAGATATTGAATAAAACCGGCCCCAGGACCGACCCTTGGGGCACTCCACTTGATACCGGCTGCCAACTAGACATGGAGCCATTGATCACTACCCGTTGAGCCCGACAATTTAGCCAGCTTTCTACCCACCTTATAGTGCATTCATCCAGCCCATACTTCCTTAACTTGCTGACAAGAATACTATGGGAGACCGTGTCAAAAGCTTTGCTAAAGTCAAGAAACAATACATCCACTGCTTTCCCTTCATCCACAGAACCAGTAATCTCATCATAAAAGGCAATTAGATTAGTCAGGCATGACCTTCCCTTGGTGAATCCATGCTGGCTGTTCCTGATCACTTTCCTCTCATGCAAGTGCTTCAGGATTGATTCTTTGAGGACCTGCTCCATGATTTTTCCAGGGACTGAGGTGAGGCTGACTGGCCTGTAGTTCCCAGGATCCTCCTTCTTCCCTTTTTTAAAGATTGGCACTACATTAGCCTTTTTCCAGTCATCCGGGACTTCCCCGGTTCGCCACGAGTTTTCAAAGATAATGGCCAGTGGCTCTGCAATCACAGCCGCCAATTCCTTCAGCACTCTCGGATGCAACTCGTCCGGCCCCATGGACTTGTGCACGTCCAGCTTTTCTAAATAGTCCCTAACCGCCTCTATCTCCACAGAGGGCTGGCCATCTCTTCCGCATTTTGTGATGCCCAGCGCAGCAGTCTGGGAGCTGACCTTGTTAGTGAAAACAGAGGCAAAAAAAGCATTGAGTACATTAGCTTTTTCCACATCCTCTGTCACTAGGTTGCCTCCCTCATTCAGTAAGGGGCCCACACATTCCTTGGCTTTCTTCTTGTTGCCAACATACCTGAAGAAACCCTTCTTGTTACTCTTGACATCTCTGGCTAGCTGCAGCTCCAGGTGCGATTTGGCCCTCCTGATAACATTCCTACATGCCCGAGCAATATTTTTATACTCTTCCCTGGTCATATGTCCAACCTTCCACTTCTTGTAAGCTTCTTTTTTATGTTTAAGATCCGCTAGGATTTCACCATTAAGCCAAGCTGGTCGCCTGCCATATTTACTATTCTTTCGACTCATCGGGATGGTTTGTCCTTGTAACCTCAACAGGGATTCCTTGAAATACAGCCAGCTCTCCTGGACTCCTTTCCCCTTCAAGTTAGTCCCCCAGGGGATCCTGGCCATCCGTTCCCTGAGGGAGTCGAAGTCTGCTTTCCTGAAGTCCAGGGTCCGTATCCTGCTGCTTACCTTTGTTCCCTGCGTCAGGATCCTGAACTCAACCAACTCATGGTCACTGCCTCCCAGATTCCCATCCACTTTTGCTTCCCCCACTAATTCTACCCGGTTTGTGAGCAGCAGGTCAAGAAAAGCACCCCCCCTAGTTGGCTCCTCTAGCACTTGTGCCAGGAAATTGTCCCCTACGCTTTCCAAAAACTTCCTGGATTGTCTATGCACCGCTGTATTGCTCTCCCAGCAGATATCAGGAAAATTAAAGTCACCCATGAGAATCAGGGCATGCGATCTAGTAGCTTCCGTGAGCTGCCGGAAGAAAGCCTCATCCACCTCATCCCCCTGGTCCGGTGGTCTATAGCAGACTCCCACCACTATATCACTCTTGTTGCACACACTTCTAAACTTAATCCAGAGACACTCAGGTTTTTCTGCAGTTTCGTACCGGAGCTCTGAGCAGTCATACTGCTCCCTTACATACAGTGCTACTCCCCCACCTTTTCTGCCCTGCCTGTCCTTCCTGAACAGTTTATAATATAACTTCACTCCTTAATGCTCATTTTGTCACTTTCCACTCTTCGCTTTTGCTTTCAAACTGCCTCCTATTATTGGAACAGCCTTTCTTTTCTTGTGAGCCACAGGATTTCTTTCTTTTTCTGATTCCTCCTTCAATTATTTTTTCCAGCTTATTCTCCATCTCTGATCTTTCCAATAGTGATTTTGCATTGGCCAAAGAAATGAAAAAAAATCATGGTAATTTTCAAAAGTATTTTTGCTCTGAAGTTGGTTTTTAAATTAGTTTGAAAATGTTCTATTTTTTGCTGAAAATTTTTTGAGTTTGAATCTCTCTCCACTTTCTACTATTCCCCCTAGTTTTCTTTTTTTTTTGCTACTGAAAAAGACCCCAAAATGGGGGGAGGAGGGGAAATTCTGCCATTTTTTAAGAAAATGAGGCTATTCACAACATAAAGTACTATGGACTGAAATTTCTGTAGCAGTACTATATGAGTTCTCCTTAATGCTTCAGTGAAAGAAAGCAAATGTTATTGCTTTCAGATATGAATAGTTTAGCCTTGGTCAATAACCCAAAGAATGTAATTTGACAACCAAATAAAAGACGCACTACTTTAGGATAATTTACATTAAGATCATTATTTCACTTTTCTTCCTACCTTTAAAATCTGCCCAATACCAATGTTTTTTTAACACAATGTACAGTACATAAAAGGACTAAAAAGCCTTATCACAGGAACACCTCATGGATATTAGTATATCTCCAAGCAAAATATTAACTTTTTCACTCATTTTGCAGATGATAATATGAGAACATTTTGGAATATAACACTGTTATCTTGAACAATAGCTTCCTCATCTGTGGCTCATTAAAACACTTTAGTATCCTGTCATAAAAGCTAAGAAAAGGAAATAAGGATGTGTCTATTTTTGCAACCATCTGCAAGAGAATTACAAAAAACAAAACAAAACAAAAAACACACCCAGCGCACCTCCCCCTGCCCATACCTTGAAGAGATAAAAGCTTTCTCAGTAGTTACATTTCAAAATCAGCCTGGAAGAGGAAAAGGGCAGTTTTGTAAATGAAACAACCCCAAATATGTTCAGTGATGTTGAGTACTGGTCAGAGTCCAACTCAGAATTCCTAGCTAAGGATGGGTTTCAGAGTAACAGTCGTGTTAGTCTGTATTCGCAAAAAGAAAAGGAGTACTTGTGGCACCTTAGAGATTAACCAATTTATTTGAGCATAAGCTTTCGTGTAGCTCACGAAAGCTTATGCTCAGACAAATTGGTTAGTAGCTAAGGATGATCATTGTACATGGTTCACTACACATGCTGTCCCATAGGGGATTTGAGTTGGGTGAACCTCTAAAGCTTGGGACAAGCTTCCCTGGCTGAGGGGAGTGTGTAACCGACAACTATTTAGCGTGGTGCTCTGTCCCTCTGTAACAGGAGCTGGGAGACATTTAAGGTACATCTACACAGCACAATCTATGCATGGGCTAGCCTACCCAGGCTAGCTTGAATTCAGCTAACATGGGTGTGATAGGGTGACCTGCCCCTTTAAGGGCTGGAGGCCTGGAGCTGGCTAGCCACAGTCCAGTTAGCCCTACCTGCCACACCTGGGATGGGGTCTGGCATAGGGTTGCCAATTTTCGCTGGCGGTTAGATCACATGACATAATCTTTAATTAAAGATTAAACTTTAATTCCTGGAGACTCCAGGGCAATCCTGGAGAGTTGGCAATCATAGCTGCAGTTAATTAGTAGAGCCAGCTGCGTATGGAGGAGTTGATTCTCCTGCAGAGAGCAACAGGAAGCTTTGGGGAAGAGAAGACAAGGAATAATAAAATAAGAATTCATAAGAAAACTGTAGTGAGTGAGAGCCTCCTTCAGGGGAAATACTGAAGCCAGGGGAGCTAAAAGCTACTGTAGGGAAGACTGAGGGTATGCGTACAGTGAACAGAAAAACCCAAGGCACTGAGTCAATTGAGCTAGGCTCTGAGACTTAGTGCTCCTGGTTTTTCTATGCAGTGTAGACATACCCCTTGAGACTAGGGATGTTGCTCTAGTTAGGAAGGACCCTAAGACACCAGGTAAATTTGGCCCTGGTGCCAGCTTAAGGATGGGGTAAGACTTTTGTGCTTATTTTTGAGCTTTCAGTTAATAAATTGGTTAGTCTCTAAGGTGCCACAAGTACTCCTTTTCTTTTAGTTAATAAACCAGCTCCTAAGAAGGGCCGTTGTCCCTAGGCTTGTAAAAGCCTGTGTGGAGTTTATAGCAACCCCTTGAAGAGGGCAAGCCACCTGCAGAGCAACCTGTAACCGCAAGTTTCAGAGTAACAGCCATGTTAGTCTGTATTGGCAAAAAGAAAAGGAGTACTTGTGGCACCTTAGAGACTAACCAATTTATTTGAGCATAAGCTTTCGTGAGCTACAGCTCACTTCATCGGATGCATACTGTGGAAACTGCAGAAGACATTATATACACAGAGCCCATGAAACAATACCTCCTCCCACCCCACTCTCCTGCTGGTAATAGCTTATCTAAAGTGATCACTCTCCTTACAATGTGTATGATAATCAAGCTGGGCCATTTCCAGCACAAATCCAGGTTTTCTCACCCTCCCCCCCCCCAAACTCACTCTCCTGCTGGTTAGCCGATCCATAGAATGTTTCCGCCGACGTGCACGGGCTGAAATTGTGGAAAAGCAGCATCACTTGCCCCATAACCTCAGCCGTGCAGAACACAATGCCATCCACAGCCTCAGAAACAACTCTGACATCATAATCAAAAAGGCTGACAAAGGAGGTGCTGTCGTCATCATGAATAGGTTGGAATATGAACAAGAGGCTGCTCGGCAGCTCTCCAACACCACTTTGTACAAGCCATTACCCTATGATCCCACTGAAAGTTACCAAAAGCAACTACAGCATTTGCTCAAGAAACTTCCTGAAGAAGCACAAGATCAAATCCGCACAGACACAGCCCTGGAACCCCGACCTGGGATATTCTATCTACTACCTAAGATCCATAAACCTGGAAATCCTGGGCGCCCCATCATCTCGGGCATTGGCACCCTGACAGCAGGATTGTCTGGCTATGTAGACTCCCTCCTCAGGCACTACGCTACCAGCACTCCCAGCTACATTTGAGACACCACTGACTTCCTGAGGAAACTACAATCCATCGGTGATCTTCCTGATAACACCATCCTGGCCACTCTGGATGCAGAAGCCCTGTATACCAACATTCCACACAAAGATGGACTACAAGCCGTCAAGAACACTATCCCCGATAATGTCACGGCTAACCTGGTGGCTGAACTTTGTGACTTTGTCCTTACCCATAACTATTTTACATTTGGGGACAATGTATACCTTCAGATCAGCGGCACTGCTATGGGTACCCGCATAGCCCCACAGTATGCCAACATTTTTATGACTGATTTAGAACAACGCTTCCTCAGCTCTTGTCCCCTAACACCCCTACTCTACTTGCGCTATATTGATGACATCTTCATCATCTGGACCCATGGAAAAGAAGCCCTTGAGGAATTCCACCATGATTTCAACAGTTTCCATCCCACCATCAACCTCAGCCTGGTCCAGTCCACACAAGAGATCCACTTCCTGGACACTACAGTGCTAATAAACAATGGTCACATAAACACCACCCTATACCGGAAACCTACTATTCCGCTACCGCTATTCCTACCTACATGCCTCCAGCTTTCACCCTGACCACACCACACGATCCATCGTCTACAGACAAGCTCTGCGATACAACCGCATTTGCTCCAACCCCTCAGACAGAGACAAACACCTACAAGATCTCTATCAAGCATTCTTACAACTACAATACCCACCTGCGGAAGTGAAGAAACAGATTGATAGAGCCAGAAGAGTTCCCAGAAGTCACCTACTACAGGACAGGCCTAACAAAGAAAATAACAGAACGCCACTAGCCGTCACCTTCAGCCCCCAACTAAAACCCCTCCAACGCATTATTAAGGATCTACAACCTATCCTGAAGGATGACCCAACACTCTCACAAATCTTGGGAGACAGGCCAGTCCTTGCCTACAGACAGCCCCCCAACCTGAAGCAAATATTCACCAATAACCACATACCACACAACAGAACCACTAACCCAGGAACCTATCCTTGCAACAAAGCCCGTTGCCAACTGTGCCCACATATCTATTCAGGGGACAACATCACAGGGCCTAATAACATCAGCCACACTATCAGAGGCTTGTTCACCTGCACATCCACCAATGTGATATATGCCATCATGTGCCAGCAATGCCCCTCTGCCATGTACATTGGTCAAACTGGACAGTCTCTACGTAAAAGAATAAATGGACACAAATCAGATGTCAAGAATTATAACATTCATAAACCAGTCGGAGAACACTTCAATCTCTCTGGTCATGCAATTACAGACATGAAGGTCGCTATCTTACAACAAAAAAACTTCAAATCCAGACTCCAGCGAGAAACTGCTGAATTGGAATTCATTTGCAAATTGGATACTATTAATTTAGACTTAAATAGAGACTGGGAGTGGCTAAGTCATTATGCAAGGTAGCCTATTTCCCCTTGTTTTTTCCACCCCCCACCCCCGACGTTCTGGTTAAACTTGGATTTATGCTGGAAATGGCCCACCTTGATTATCATGCACATTGTAGGGAGAGTGGTCACTTTGGATGAACTATTACCAGCAGGAGAGTGAGTCTGTGTGTGTGGTTTTTGGAAAAAAAGGGGGTGTGTGTGAGAAAACCTGGATTTGTGCTGGAAATGGCCCACCTTGATTATCATGCACATTGTAAAGAGAGTGGTCACTTTGGATGGGCTATTACCAGCAGGAGAGTGAGTTTGTGTGTGTGGTTTTTGGAAAAAAGGGTGGGGGGGTGAGAAAACCTGGATTTGTGCTGGAAATGGCCCACCTTGATTATCATACACATTGTAAAGAGAGTGATCACTTTAGATAAGCTATTACCAGCAGGAGAGTGGGGTGGGAGGAGGTATTGTTTCATGGTCTCTGTGTATATAATGTCTTCTGCAGTTTCCACAGCATGCATCCGATGAAGTGAGCTGTAGCTCACGAAAGCTTATGCTCAAATAAATTGGTTAGTCTCTAAGGTGCCACAAGTCCTCCTTTTCTTTTTGTAACCACAAGGTGGATCTTGGGAGGTGGCCAGTTCAGTAACAAAGGGTAACAACAACAGTGAAGACAGCACAACGCAGGTAGTACAAGCCCAGCATGGACCCGCTGGGCATGTATTTGATGTACTAGCCACCACTGCACTGCCTTCATTGCTATTGTTACACTGGCTAGATTCAAGATAGCTCAGTTAGGCTAGCCCATGCACAGCTCATGTTGTGCAGACATATGCTGAGAGATAAATGAGCCTGCTACAGCCTTAGCTAATACAGCTGGGTCTTCTAACTCAGGAAGCAGAAGCTCCTGCTGAGATCCTCAGTTCAATCCCTCTGCCAATGACCCACCCAGTGATGTACTGTCACAAGGATTTTGTGAAGAATAAGGGGTAGAGACATAGGGACAAATTGTATTTTCTTTACAAAACAACAGTCAGTGGTGTTTGTGTGACTATTTGTTTTTATTATTTTAGACAGAGTGGTATTCAAAGCATCCTAACACGGGATGTGCTTGTTATGAAATTCTTGCCCTCTACGTAGTCTGTGATTCAGATTCATCCTTGCTATAACTCCATTAATGGGACTACTCATGTGCTTAAAGTTAAGCATGTGCTCAAGTGCTTTGCTAGGTCAAGTCCAGAGCGTTCAGAACCATGCCGGATCGAGCCCATAGAGCACTACTGTGGTTTAAACCATCACCACTCCATCAGACGTTCAGACTGAGGAGTGAGTCCACACAGCACCAGCCACAGTTATGCCTTTGAGGGTAAGTTTACACAGCCCACAGATGCAAGTCTCAGAGCCCAGGCTGACAGACTCAGGCTTGCAAGTCTTGTGCAACAGCACTAAAAACAGCTGGGTAGATTTGCGGCTTGGGCTCAGAAACCTATTCCCTCCCTAGGTTTCAGAGCCTGAGCTCCAGCCCAAACACAAATGCCTGCATAGCTACTTTTAGTGCTGTAGCACAAACTGAGTCTGTCAACTCAGGCTCTGAGGATTTCTGACGCTTGCTGTGTAGACACACCCTGACAGGCCACAGTGTGTAGTCTTCACCACACAAACACACCACTTCTATCCTGGTTTTTTTCTGATTGAATTTGATTGAGCTTATTTGGGCTTGCAACTTCTGAAAGCTACTTTGTTTTAAAAACTCACTGGGTCTGGTTCCAAACCAGTTGCTATTCTAATATGTTTTTCAAGAGGTGAATTTAAAATTTTAATCAATAATTTCAGAACTATTTGAAAACCAGATACATTATGCAAACTCAGCTTAATCTTCCTAAGGAATTTCTATTTTTTTTAAATACTGACTAGCTAATTGAGTTCAAAGCTATAATAATGAAAGGCATAATAGCTTGGTTTTATTCAGTTGTATAATCCTCTAACGCAGTGCAGGCTGGAGGTTGAATAAATACTGGGTATATGATATTGACAAACTCTCAGATATAAAAGAAATCAGGGATGAAATCTTCCAACTAAGATGTTAATATGCAATAAAATAAAGCAAATACTTTTCAAAATCCTTCAAGATCTAAAATACTTCTGGCTTATGTTGTTAGCCCCTCATGTATAGAAAAATATAGAAATGCCATGAATTGAGGTTACCATATCTTTAGATATTGGTTAATTATATAGATCAGTAGGATTGGCATTCCCAGTATATGGTCATGCCACAAGATAATAGTGTATTAGTGTAAGATTCAAGCTCCTCTGATAGTTCTATCTCCAACATATGCCCTTTTCAGTGTTACAGTATAAAGGGCAGTTCAGTTGCTCAGACTCCTGTAGTGAGTTAAATAATCTTGATTTTATATATAACTTTGCACATAGGTTCATTTGGTGCCATACAGCTAATTATTTTTACATTATCCCATTTTAACTTTTTTTCTCTTCTATTTGTGGTTATCTTAAGGAGGTGAAGATTGTCTCATTATTTCCATATGCTACCTTAATCTTTAGACTGTAAGTTCCTTGGAGCAGGGTCCATTTGTTCTGTGTTTGTACAGAACCTGGTCCATGTCTGGAGATCATAGGCACTACAGTAATACAAGTAAAATTTATTTTATTACAGTTTATCTGAACATTTTATTGCTATGTAATACTTTTATATGATGCTCTCATGGGACAACTTTTTGGATTCTAGTGCTCTCATTCAGAGGTTCAATTTAACTTCACAGTTCCATCACCTGTATCAGAACTTTTTATCAAACACTGTTGACTGCATAAAGGGAAACTTCCAAGGCATTGTATATGTTTCTTGACCAAGCTACTGACTGCTGTTGGAAAATGAATTACAAATGAAGAAATTTTCTGTAATTCAATACAGGTGGCAAAAACTGAGCTCCTCATCTTTTCTCACAACCCCACTACACTTTCTCCAGAACTGTTGACAGACTTCTTCACTTCTCTCAAGTTTTTGTAACCTCAACATAAATGTTGAACTCCTTTTTCCTCCTCTTTCTGCACATGCAACTCCCAATAGGTATTTCTTCACATCATCTCAAAAACCTTACCCTTCTTCATCACTGTGCTAACAATGCTTGTTTGTGCCTTATTTATCTTCCTCCTCAGCAATTGAAACTTATTCCTTCTCTCTGGCTTCCTTGGTTCCCATCTCAGTCTCATTGTCCATTTGAAATGCAGCAACCAAAATACTCATCCTGTTCTACACTCAGACCATGTCACTTCCCTCTTTTAGTTCAGGGCTGGATTAAGGCACTATGGGTGGGACCTACAAAGGTACTTAAGTGCTTAACTTTGGAGTTTAGGTGCCTAAGTCCCCATTTTGGCTCCACAACATTCCTGCCAAACCCGGTAGGCCTACGCTTACTTGGTACCTATGTTTTCAGAGTAAAAGTTCTCTTGGCACCTATGTTTCTGCACCATGGCACTCAGCATTACAGTCCTAAGTCCCTTTATGTAACATACCCTCTGGGCCTATGTCTAAAACCCTAGCTCCTGAAGTCGTGTGATTACAACACAATGTAAGCTTTCATTTAATTTAAAAAGAAGTGTCTAGCCCTCACAGCAGTGAAGAAAAGTTGGAAAATATTACCCTAGGTTAAACAAAGCAGTGATCTCTGGCTGAGTCTACAGAAAGCCTGAAACAATAGCTCTGGGAGGTGTCTTTGACCTATGCAGTTCCATGACATTTTAACTCCAAGACCCACTGTTTTCAGGGGCCCATGAACATCACTCCAACAGACAGTTGTGTGTGTGTGTGTGTGGGCTGGCATAGGAGAAGAAGCGTATAGGGGGCCTGGCCCACCCATCCAAGCAGATACCTGCCAGCTACTGGGGTAACTACTGGGGTCTTCCTGCTGCCAATAAAGGAGAAGGGGACTATAAGGACTACATGCCACTTCCCCTTTCTTTAGGAGGAAAAGAGGGACTGGCTCCCCTGTCATTGCCACTCCTGATGAGGCGCAGGGCCACAGCACAGAACTGGGGTAGGGTTGCCACCTGTCCACTCCCAGGAGCATCCCTTTTTTGAGGTAGATGTCCTGGAAAACCTGTAAGGGTTCTCTGTATATGCTGCCAGCTGCCCAGTTGTATCGGCTCAGGATCATCCCGGATCTCCCATTTCTTTGTACCTCAGAGGTGACTACCCTAGACTGAGGCCATGGTAGGCCCTTGGTTATGTTGTGCCTTGGGTCACAGATTGCCTTAGTCCATCCCTGCTCATGTGCTTCAGGTTACACATGCATCTTACTGAATTAGGGCTGTGAGATGGGATTTTCTGAGTAGTTTAAGTAAATTAGACTCCTACTAATTTCAATGGGATTTGGGGGTCGAACTCACTTAGGCCCCCAAATTCCTTTGAAATCCCAACCTTACTCTTTCTACCGCCTTCCTCACACTTGTGTCAAGATTCACCTTCTCATCCTTGCCATCAAAATTTCCCCGTTCTGCATTTCTGCTCTCACTTCTTACTCCTCCCCTCTTGCCCACTTTGCTCCTCCAATGAAGCTCTCATTACTCCCTTTGTATCTTCCTTGCATTCCTTCGTGAACTCTTCCTTGCAGTGTCCTACTCCTGCAACACCCTCCCAGTGCAAGATTGTTAGGGACCATGACTTCTCTTGTGTTTTATTCAGGAATAGGTACACAAATAGGACCAGATCCAAAGCTCACTGAAGTCAGTGGGAGTCTTCCCATTGACCTTAATGGGCTTTATATCTGTTCTATAAAAATCAATAACGAGACTAATTAATACAAACTAACTCAAAGGGAACTGCACACAACAAGATATAGTAAATATTAGGGTTATGTATGGAGGCTAATTAATATTTGCTTTTCTTTTTTATTGGGGGTGGGGGGAATAATCCCAAACTCTGAGTATGAAAAATATGAATATTAGCTGCCTATGAGATCAGCACTCCTCATTAAAAAAACCTCATGTTAATTTTGCACTAGTTTCTGGGAAGTACAGAATTACAAAAATCAAACTTCTAAGGTCTTGTATACTCACTGGGGGAATTTCCCACCTTGTCTTTTGCTGGTATTATAAGGAAATCTTTTCAAAGTTGTCCTTAGTATAGAGAAGGCTAGAGAATGCTAGAGGTAGAATATCCTTTACAGGAAGAGACCTGGACTCAGTCCATGGTGTTATTGTTACCTGTTAGGCTCTTGGCACAGGTCTCTCTAAAAGGATTAGATTTTTTACATGAAATGGACACAAATTGCTGTGACACTCAAAGGAAAGCTTTCCTCCCTGGATCTGCGTGTTTACAACAAAGGAAGCAGGTACTTCTAACATAGAGGAAGTAAATATGAAACCACATTTTGCTCTATTTTTAAATATTTTCTTACCTAAATTGCAAAATATTTGTTTACCCAATTCCTTTTCTTTTATTAAGAGAATATAATCCACCCCTGTCATGAACCCTCTAGTGTGCATAATGCTTTTGTTTCCCTCCACCCCACTCCCATGAGAAAGTATTCTTTAATTTCTGCAATGAGAAAGAAAAAGATAACTTCTTAATAGCTTTGGCACAATGAGTTTGTAGCTATTTGATGCATGTCTTTCAGCACAATTTACTGGTGGGGCATTTGGGACAATACAGAGCTCAGGGAATTGTAATGGGAGCAGTTTGTTTGTCTGGCACGGTATAAATGGTGTAAAGAAATAGGACCTGATCCAGAGTCCATTGAAGTCAATGGAAGTCTTCCATTAATTTCAAGGGGCTTTGGAGAAGGTCCATAATAACTCACTACACTTTTTTATATCAGCTTTCTTCGTGAGGGATGCCAAAGCATTTACAAAGTAACTACAAATGGAGATTGTACAGAGGTACTCTTATGAAATGCAGAAGAGGTTTTAAAGCACATAATGCCATACAACAGTTTGAGATAAGGATTACAAAAAATATAGTACCTTACAAACTTCCGGGGGAAGTTTAGGTACTTTCTAGAATATAATTTTCCAAACTAGAATTTACCTCAGACATTGGAGTAAACGTAGAGTTCTGGACTGGATTTCGAATACTCCAAATGTTGGAGGTGGGATTTTGGTTTATGCCCATCTTTAATTAACATTGCTATGCATTCAAATACTGCTAAGGAATTGCTTTTAAATACAAATGGACGTAATGGGAAAAAAATCTAGCCCAAGTTCTTATTATCCCATTTTGGTAGCATATCGTATCCAGGGGCTTCCTATCTACATTGGGTTTACATTTTATCCTAGAGGTGAGAATTAGGGCTGCTACAACAAAATTTTAAGAAAGTTGCAGTAATTGTTTGAAAAATGTTACTGCTTTTTGGAATTTCTAAAAATGTTGGAATTTCAATTTTTGATTGTTGAAAAATTTCAAATCAGATCAATAGCAGGTCAAAAACCACAAACTGTTTCAAAGAAATTTCATTTAAAAAACAAACAAACTTGAATTTTGGGAAATTTTGACCAGTTCCAGTGAGAATGCCAGCAACACAGCATTCCTTGGAACTGTACTGAGCACTGAAATAGTTGAAACTACAGATGTGGAGAAGAATATTAACCATAGTCACTGCTAGGGATCTGTGACCTGTGTAGTTGCACATGGCATCCCCTTGTTTGTTTTACCTCAGGGTGGCAATCAAGGATGTTTCCTGTTAGAATAGTGAGAAGATGGACATGAGAGAATGGTGGAAGATTCAGGGAGTAGAAAGTTAACCTCAGAAATGCTGAAACATTTTGACATTTTCAAAGACATTTTATTTGGAACTCCTATTCCATGAAAAAAAATGAAATTTCAGGGTTTTTGTTGTGATTAGCAATGAAAACAAATATTGAATTGTCAGAATTTTCCACAAGACAGAAATTCCAAATTTCATTCAGCTCTAGTAATAAATCCATAGTTGAAGTAATAGCAGACTCATAAGTATATTGGTCCCAATTCTCTTTTCACTTACAATGTTATTTCATCAATGTAACTCCATTGGCTTTACTAAAGTTACTCCTGAATACTCAAATGTGAGAAGAGAATAAATTCTCTTATGTAGATAAGCCACTCCAGGGGCACAAAGACAAACATTCCTATTGTTTGTTATTTGTGCCTGATCCTAACTAGTTCTAACACAAGCACTAAGGCCTGGTCTACACTGGGGTGGGGGGGAATCGATCTAAGTTACGCAACTTCAGCTACGTGAATAACACAGCTGAAGTCAACATACTTAGATCTACTCACTGCGGTGAGTTGACAGCTGACACTCCCCCGTGTCTAGACTAGACGCCATAATCACCCCTTGGTGGATCGATCACTGCCCGTCGATCCTATGGGTAATATAGACAAACCCTAAGATCTCTTGCAAATATTACAGAAAGAACAACAATGGAATTGCATTGGTCTATATGCTTAGTTATATCTGAGCTTTCCCTTTCCTTTTGGTATAAAACTGAGCAACAGATAAGAAGATGCACAAGAAGGAAAATATTTGCATAGATGGCAATTTCAGAAGTATGTGATTTTAATTACATATATATATATATATATATACATGCGTACACAGTTATCCTTTCCTAACTGATGTCAGATTAAGAAAGCATTCAATGTAGGTATTACAGTATTTAGAATAAGTTAACGATCCTTGGCTGTAAAAATTCTAGGACACAAAGCAAAGGTGAGGCAAGTATGTTACAGGATCTGTCAGTATCTTTCAGATCAGACCCTCTGATCATTTGTGGTAATTAAAAATTCACTGGTCTATTTTTCAGTAGTGCCAAAGAGCCAGCTATATTCCTCTAAAGTTTCATTGCATAAGGTAAGGCTGGCTTTCCTAGCCTATAATGTACTATTCCTGTGTTTTGTTTAAAGAGTGCTATTTTCTGCCACAGAACTGGCTGCATCTCAATAATGGGTGAAGTGATTCCCATATGTACTTTGTAAAGAGTTTGTAAAGTTTGAATCACTTGGCATCTTGGAATAAAAGCCACTTTCCAGTATAAATTTCAGTCATTGCTGTGCATCAGTTTTGCTAAAATATGACCTTTTCCCTTCTGTCCAACCCCCTATAACTCTAATCCAGGCTGTCATCATCTTTCATCTTGACTACTGCAACCTCCTTCTCTCTGGCCTCCTAGATACTACATCACCTCCAAGCAGTCCACTCAAAGCACTTCTTTTAGGATCATGTTCCTGTCCTGATGCTCTGATTATGTTACCTCTTTTAACCCCTTCACTGGCTCTGTGGTTTCCACTACATCATATTCATGCTTCTTGTATTCCCTTTCATGGCATTTCTATCCCCATCCTACTATCTGCTTTTGTCTCTTATCCCATTGCACCTACCACCTTTGCCCTAGGTTCTACCAGTAATGCACCCTTGAATTCCCATTTGTCAGCTTCCCCCCATCCCACCAGAGGCCTCTATGCTTTCTTTCACACTGCTCCTTATGCACTGAATATCCTCCCTGAACTGATCTGTAAGACCTCTACACTCCTTCAGATCCCCCCTTAAGACTCTCTTCTGCTGTGTGGCCTCCAAGAACAGTCTGCTAGCCATGATTGTTATGTTGTGCAGCAATCAATAGGAAGTGTCGAGCAACCATGCACATAGATGGCCCCACCACCTCTGCCTATAATAATAATAATCTAGCTACATTTTAGTTCATAGAATCATAGGACTGGAAGGGACCTTGAGAGGTCATCTAGTCCAATCCCCTGCACTCATGGCAGGGCTAAGTATTATCTAGACCATCCGTGACAGGTGTTTGTCTAAACTGCTCTTAAAAATCTCCAATGACGGAGATGCCACAACCTCCCTAGACAATTTATTCCAATGCTTAAACACCCTGACAGTTAGGAATTTTTTTTCCTAATGTCCAAGCTAAACCTGCCTTGCTGCAATTTAAGCCCATTGCTTCTTGTCCTATTCTCAGAAGTTAACGAGAACAATTTTTCTCCCTCCTCGTTGTAACGACCTCTTCTGTACTTGAAAACTGTTATGTCCCCTCTCAGTCTTCTCTTCTCCAGACTAAACAAACCCAGTTATTTTCAATCTTCCCTCATAGGTCATGTTTTCTAGACCTTTAATCATTTTTGTTGCTCTTCTCTGGACTTTTTCCTATTTGTCCACATCTTTCCTGAAATGTGATGCCCAGAACTGGACACAATACTCCAATTGAGGCCTAATCAGCTCGGAGTAGAGCGGAAGAATTACTTCTCATGTCTTGCTTACAATACTCCTGCTAATATATCCCAGAATGATGTTCGATTTTTTTGAAACAGTGTTACACTGTTGACTCATATCTGACTCCTCAGTACTCCTTCCTAGGCAGTCATTTCCCATTTTCTATGTGTGCAACTGATTGTTCCTTCCTAAATGGAATACTTTGCACTTGTCCCAATTGAATTTCATCCTATTTACTTCAGACCATTTCTCCAATTTGTCCAGATAATTTTGAATTATAATTTATCTGAATATGAGAGGGGGAGCTTCTCTCTCAAGGAGATGCAAATGTTTCAACAAACAGACATTAATTTTGGAGATGAGGTAGGGAAAGGAATAAAATTGAGACACTGCTATTACTAAATTTTGCTGCTAGTACTAGGTAGAGCTGGTGCAATAATGGAAATATTTGCCAGATTCTCAGTAAATCAGAGAAATTTCCCCATTTCAGTAGGGCTATTGTGATTTTCACCAGTTGACGGTCAGACCCAATTTATTCTATGGAAAAAAATGGCAAAATTTGCAATGAATATTCACAACAAATTATTCAACTAGCTTCCTGATACAGTGGACAACTGAGTTCTGTAATTCTCCTCTTGCTTCCACCAGTTTCATACTGATGTAATCCATGCGCATCAATGGAGCTACTCCTGATTTACATCAGTGTAAATGGAAGGAGAATTATGCCCTGTATCATTGTCTTTATTTGCATTGAAACTCAATGCAGGTATTAAACAGCCTTATTTCTTGAGGCAGTTTTCATAAACACTAGTCACTGTGTAGTGTTCCAGGACACCACTGTTAACGACAAGTAATACAAATCTGTCCTGGGAACTACACACAAAACGCTCTTAGTCACCATTGAATAATGAGGAACATTTCAGGAAAACATTCCACTCCCTCCATCCACAGATTGCATGTAATTAGAGACCCCTAAAAAAAGAGAGAGAGAGAGAGAGAGAGAGAGAAAGCAGTCAGTACGTGCCTGGGGTCCCATTATGGCAGAGATATGTGCATGTGTAAACATGAGCAATAGGAACCTAGTAACATGTCTGTTAAAGCCTGTAGTAGTACTCCAGAGGCTGATGACTACATTGATCTGCCAGACTTTAGAAGTTGTTTGCTGAGGTTTTCTCTTACAGCTCTACAAGAGTGACTCAGGTAACTAGAGAAGGCTATTCAAATAGGCTCAGTATAACAGTGAAGTGGGCTTATGTACACAAACAGGGGAAGCCATGGGTAAAACCAAGAGCATAAAGTTTAGCATACACAAATAAGCAGCTATTGTGCCTGGCCCTGTGCAGGTGAGTAAAGGGGCAGGGAGGAAAGGATTAAAAGTTCCTTCCCAGATAGGGTTTGATTAGAAATCCAGTCTTTGTGCTCCTCTGACAGCTCCTCCAAGTGAGCCCTGCAGACCAGTGCTGCTAGACAAGCTAACCACCCCTGAAGGCTGGCCAAGCATGAGAGCACATGATGCATCTCCCACCCCTTCAGGAAAGACTCGATGGTCACCACTGTTGCCACATCTTGCGATTTTATCACAAGACCCTCAATATTTGGCATTTTTCTTAAAGCCCCAGTTCTTGGTATTCTGGTTCTGTCAATAAGACACAGAAGTCCCTGAGGCTTCACAGTAACAGACCTTGATTTCATATATCTGAGACGTTACAAACAGGGCTGCAGCTCTGACTGATTCCTTACCTTTTGTCACTGATCTGCCCTGTGCCCCGGTGGTGAGTAGTCTACATTCCATTATAGAGATGTCGCACAGCTCAGGCCCTTGGAGGTTCTAGCTGTGGCTCCTTCTTGTGGGTGGGAAGCTGTCTCTTTTAACCTCCTCCTAGTCATGTTTTTAGGACAGTAAGAAGATGTGGTTCTGTAATAAAACAATAAATACTAGAATGGTACTTCACAGAATTTATGCAACAGCTGATATAGTTTGGGAGGGTCAATGGTTTACCAGTCAGGCAGGTCAAAGTCTTTGTATATGGAAGGTGGTTTAATGTCGTTTCATATGTGAATACTTCTCATGGTGCCAGAAAAGGCTACTTGTCATTGGTCTCAGTTTTGCTTGTCCCTTCACATTGTTGGGTGGTATGTTCTACTGGTCCCACCTCTGGCGTGTGTGTGTGTGAGGCAGTGAATTCATTGTATTCCATGTATCATTGTAAGGAGGATCTTGCAGTTCCTCTTCACCCTCCATGGGTTTTCCATTGGCTGTTGGATATTGGATATTTCCATTGCAGTAGGATATTGTATTGGATGGATTAATTTACAGTTCCAGCAATATGTATGTTTACCAACTGTAACAATACAGGAGCGGGGATTTATCTGCTTCAGGCATGTTGCCCTTTTCCATGTGAGGGATCTGTCCTGAGGAAATACTCACTGTTACTTAAAAAGAAAAGGAGTACTTGTGGCACCTTAGAGACTAACCAATTTATTTGAGCATGAGCTTTCGTGAGCTACAGCTCACTTCATCGGATGCTGAAGTGAGCTGTAGCTCACGAAAGCTCATGCTCAAATAAATTGGTTAGTCTCTAAGGTGCCACAAGTACTCCTTTTCTTTTTGCGAATACAGACTAACACGGCTGTTACTCTGAAACCTGTTCACTGTTACTTGTTCTCCGGGTTATATTTCTGGAAGGTCTTTGGCCTGACTGTCAAAGTAGATTTTAAAACTTGGTTGCACTTCTCCTCTAATTGACCTGTGACTCCTTCCACTGCTTCAGGTTTTAATAGTACATTGGCTGTAGATAGTGGGTGTCTGGACATTAGACATTGCACAGGTCGTGCCTTCAGTAGGGTATTTCTTCATTCCAGAATGGCTTGCCACTTGTTTTCCTTGTTATTTAAGGTTTTCTTTAAGAGAGTTTTTGCAATTTTGATGGCTGATTCAGCTTTGCCATTGGACTGACTGTTGTAGGGAGAGGCTGCAATCTTTGGCAAAGTGTGCAAATTCCTTGCTGGTGACCTGTGATCCAATATCTGAGCATGCTGCGCCGACTGAAGTTGCTACAGTGGTGTTTGATAGTTCATTTCATTCCCAAAATTCAGAGTAGTAAATCAAGTATGATGATGCAGTAAGTGTGATTTACAACAAAAAGGTCAATTATCTCCTTGCCCCCAGGGTCTGCTGGGAATGCTATGTATCTTCAAAGTTTCCTTCTGCTGACTTGCTTGGGATTTTGCACATGTGTTGCAGTTCCTTATCAGATCTTTAATGTCACTGATATTTGGCCTGTATACTACATCCCTAGCTTTTGTAGACACACTTCTATCCCACAGTGGCTAAGATGTATTCAAGATAAGGTCTCTTTTCTTAAAGCCTTAGGTACAAGTTTTTGATTGCCTTTAAATGTAATGTTGTCCTGCACACTGAGTTCAACAGGATAGTTCCAGTATTCACCAGTGGCCTCTGGTCACTCTTCACATATGTTCAGCCATCCTGTTAAAAAAACAGATGTCAGAATTTGTAGCTTTTTATTCTGTAGCATATGCTCACAGACTTTCTGTAGTCCTTCATGGGAAACAAAGTATTAATTAAATCAGCTATATTCCTATTTCTTTTGGGGTTTTGTTTAAATTAAGTAAAGGATTTCATCATTTTGTTCAGTTGTTTCAGATTCTTGTGCTCTGGATGGGAAGTCTGTTCATATACATTTTGGTTCCTTTTTCATAGCATATATATAGGTAGGGCCCTACCAAATTCACAGCCATAAAAAACGCGCCACGGACTGTGAAATCTGGTCTCCCACCATGAAATTTGGTCTTTTGTGTGCTTTTACCCTATACTATACAAATTTCACAGTGGAAACCAGAATTTCTCAAACTGGGGGTCCTGACCCAAAGGGAGCTGCAGGGTGATTGCAAGGTTATTTTAGGGGCATCATGGTATCGCCAACCTTACTTGTGCACTGCCTTCAGAGCTTGGCAGCTGGAGAGCAGCAGCTGTTGGCTGGGAGCCCATCTCTGAAGGCAGAGCCCTGCCAGCAGCAGCACAGAAGTAATAGTGGCAATCCCATACCATACACCCTTACTTCTGCACTGCTGCCTTCAGAGCTGAGCGGCTGGACGGTGACGGCTGCTGACTGAGGGCCCACCTTTGCAGGCAGCAGCTCAGAAGTAAAGGTGGCAATATCATACCAAGCCATCCTTACTTCTGCACAGGTGCTGGCGGCGGCTCTGCCTTCAGAGCTGGGCTCCTGGCCAGCAGCCGCCTCTCTCCAGCTGCCTGGCTCTGAAGGCAGCGCCACCCCCACCAGCAGAGGTAGTACATATAGGTGATAATATTGTAGTCGTAATAGCATATGTCTGAGGCATTTTGGAGCTGTTAGCAGTGGTTTCTTGAAAGTGACTTCAAATGGCTTGCAATCACTTTCGTATGGATGTTTGACCTCATATGTACTGATCAAATTTTTTTACAGGCAAATACAATTTCTAGATGCTCTTTTTCATTTTTAGCATATTGTCTTTCTGTGGGAGATAAGGACCTTAATGCAAAGACTAACAGTTGTGTTTTTTGCAGGAGGACTTCTCCAAGTTTCACTGGCATCCTGCTGTATGGTAACTGTTCTTTCATATCATCATGTTTTAGCACAGGGTGTATGGTGACCGAGTCTTTAATGCAGTTGAAAAACTGTGTCATACTGGGGTAGCCAGTTCCACATGGAAACTATATCTAATAAGCATATAAGAGGTTCAAATCACATACGTCTGAGAGACAAGGGAGGGATTTGGTCTGATAATTTACAAATCCTAATACCATTGCAGAGACTTGGCATTTGAAGGTTTGGGAATTTGTTGTATTACTTGTACCTTTTCTGGATCTGGGTGAAGGTCCTGTGAGCTCAGCAAGTGTCCCATGTAAGCTACTTCAGTGAGTTGCACTTACATCTTCTGCTTGTTCTGTTTTAGGTTGACCTCCCTGGCCCTTTCTAGAAGATTAGTGAGACTACAATCATGATCTGATATTGCCTTTTCCATCGTATCACCACACCATACGCTAAAATGTCATCAGCTATTATGCTAATCCTCTTGATAGCTTGCTGGCGGCAATGATATTCTTCGGCAAATGGTTTGATTCCAAATGGTATTCTCAGCCATCTCTGTTTGCCTACTGGTCCTGAAGGTGGTAAGAACTGCTTTGTTAATCTAATAGGACTCACCAGGATCCATCTTTGGCATCTACCACTAAAAATATCTTTGCTTTAGCAAGGTCAGTTAGGATTTCTTCTATTTTAGGTATCTGGTAATGAGCCCTCAAAAGTCCCTGGTTTAAATTGCTTAAATCCCACTCTCACACCATGTTCTGATTCTGTCAATAAGACATAGAAATCCCTGAGGCTTCAGAATAACAGACCTTGATTTCATATATCTGAGATGTTACAAACAGCGCTGCAGCTCTGACTGCTTCCTTATCTTTTGTCACTGTGATCTGTCTTCTGACCTGTCTCCAGCTATTCTATAGCCTGTCATACAAGATGTTGCACAACCCAGGCCCCTGGAGGTTCTAGCTGAAGCTCCCTTTTGTGAGTGGGAAGCTGTCTCTCACAACACTTGGAGTCATGTGAATAAAAAAAAAATAGAAAGCTGAGAGTCTCATGTAAAGTAAGTTTCTAGGCCCTCATGGCTGCAGAGAAAAGACTTAAAAACCACGGCCTGAGTACACCCTAAAGGCTCAATGGCAAATTAAAAACTCAAAATGTGTTGGTTTTACTATGATTTTTAAGACAATCTCATGATTTTTAGAGGGGTGACTTTGAATGGTGGAGGTTGGCAACATGAGTGGGATATCCCATTGCTCTTACTACCACAGTGGGACTTCAAACAGAAACTGCTGCTTCCCTGTATAACTTAGCTGTGATGCTCAGCCACGTGCTGATGAGCTGTCAGAGTGACCCCTGAATGCAAGAAGTTAAAGCAGGAGATGAATCTTGATTTGAAAAACCTGCTTTAGATGGTGACGGTGGTCAGGTGAAGGGGGACCCACTCTCTTGTGTACATAAGCCCAATTCACATGTTCTACTGAGCCTATTTGAATAGCTTTCCTAAAGAATGAGTCATTCTGGTACATGGTGTAAGAGAGAACAACAGCAACAAACCTTTACAGTGGTAAGAGAGAGCTGGGAGTAGCAATTTAAGCTGACTTTTTCTTCTAAATTCATTCCACTGCTTTTTTCTGGCCACTTTCAGGTCACCTTCCTATTATGTTATCCGGTAATTGTCAGTGTTCCCAGTTTTGTTTCCATAATAGGAAGTTTGAAGTAACTACTGGGAGGATGGAAAGACGGAGAAGAGAATCATAAGACCCAGAAAACTGGTTCAACACACCACCACACAAAAAAAACCTACAGTAAATATTTTACAATCTATACAGTAAAAATTGTGGAGAAATGGGATACCATTGCCCTGAACCATGTAAATAGTCATTTACATGGGCAAAGTGGATGCAAAATGCTACCCCGATTTGATTTGACAGGATGGTATTCTCCCTCCCCACAACTTCACAGAGGTGTATTAGGGCCTGGTGTTTACATTTTTCTCCCTACATTTTGTTTTAATCTTTCCCCCTCCATGAATTACATTCCCTAGCAGAATGATATGCTGCAGAAAGTTTCTGTTTAATATTTTTTTAAAGCATGAAATAAGGACCCAAGTCTCTACTCTGTTACACCATTGGTGAACTCTGTTGATTTCAGAGGGGTCACACCAGCATGAAACCAATGTAACAGTTAAGTGTTTTTAAAATATAAAAAACACTTTAATTTTATATTTTTTTAAATGCATGGCTAGAGTCTCAGCTGCTATAAATTTAAATCAGTGAAGTTACACTGATTTATGCCAGCTGAAGAGCTGTTCTTGAGATTTTAAACCAACTGCAATAAGCCACTTCAAGGTATACACAAGATGGTTGTTCCTGTGTTTCTTGGGTGGCTAAATGCACTTTAGCTTTATCCCTTATAGTGCACCTGAGGCATTCACCAATAGCCTACTAATGCATCCCTGGTGTAACTTATTGCAGTATTCAGCTAGCTACTGCATAATGGGATATTTCTTGGGGGAAATCTTTTTAGAGCTTGCCAAAATTCAACTTTTGTCCCCACAGCCTTCTGATTGTGGAGTCCCCTCTTATCACTGTCAATTCCCTCATCTGCAACCTTAGGAATGACTTCGGATCAAGTCAAATTTCTTCAAGGCAGTGGGTGCATAGAATTTGGAAGGAGTTTATATGAATGCAGCACAGCATGAAGTATATTGTAATATCATTACAATTATATTTCAGTACAACGCCTTATAATGTAGTTCTAGGGAATTCTCCATGCAAGATCTCTCATTACACTAGCTGTACAATCACAATGTACTTTTGTTGCTATTACAAATCAAATGTATTTAAAACAATTTACAAGATTTGCTGAGCATCCACCTTCTGAAAACCAGGCCCCACTAAGGTACCTCAAGTCACTGTTGAAATTCTTGGCTGTGTTTTTTTTTTTTTTAAACTAGGCAAATTCTTCTATCAATGTGACCAAACCAGACCTTAGTGGGTGGAGGAAGATTAGACTATTGTACAGGAAGAACTGATGACCTAGAGGATTGGAGTGCTAGAAATGGGATGAAATTTAATTGTATTAAGTACAAGGTCATGCACTTAGGGACCAACAAGAATTCCTGCTAGAAACTGGGGGTTCATCAGCTGGTAACAGCAGAGGAAGAGACAGACCTGGATGCAAACACCAATGTAATGCAGCTGTAAAAAAGGGAAATGTGATTCTAAAAAGGAAATGTGTCAGTGAGATAGGGAAGTATTGACACTGTTGTAAAAGACACTGGTAAGACATCATCTGGAATACTGTGTACAATTCTGGTCAATTCTGTGTTCAAGAAAGATGAATTCAAACTGGGACTGCGACGGGTACAGAAAAAGGCTACAAGGATGATTAGGGGAATGGAGGGCATGCCTTAGCAGAGGAGACTAAAAGAGGTTGGCTATTAGTAAAATGAAGGTTGAGAGGGAGAGATGATTGCTCTCTGTAAATATACCAGAGGGGTAAGTGAAGGAGAAAGAAGCGCTATTTAAGTTAAATGACAATGCTGGCACAAGAACAAATGGGTACCAATTGGCCATATATAAATTTAGGCTGGAAATTAGAAGAAAGTTCTAACAAAAATGGACCAACACCATTGTTGTTTCCCGACTATCAGCTGAAGGGTTGATTAAGGACTGGTCTAATGTTGTCAGGGAGCAAGCTAGGTCCCCTGCACAATTACATTAGACACGCTCCAGTGATAGGTCCGGCGATGGCGAGGAGGCACAGTGAAGACAGCAGAAGCTGTGCAGCTCATATTCCTTCCTGGGAGTAAGTGATTGGGAAATGGGCAGAAAGGGACAAAGAATTGATAGAGATATGGCTCCGTCCCCATAGTATACACAGCAGCTAGTGAAGCTGGCTGACCACAAACAGGGGAATAGGTTATGCCCTGAAGGGTGCTGTAGCAAAGTAGTCCTCAAAACACTCCACCAAAGCAGAAGGGGGTGGGGGGCATAATAGCACCCTGGAGCTGTGTCACTAACCAATGCCCTTAGCTGAGCCTAAGGCCTCAAGCTAGCTGTAAGTGAATGTTTGTAAGAAGGACCCATATGTGTCTCCAGTCTCCAATGAGTTAAAGTAAGAATGCAATTATGTTGATTTTGGAGGAAAGGTGTTAAAAAGAAAGCTGTCCCTTCAATCCAACTGGAAACTGCAGCCGCTTTGTTTTTCCTTAGAATAGTAGTTCTCATGACACACATTTGGAATGGGAGACTGGAGTGTTGCTCAAAGTCACAACACCAAGTTGTAGAGTGCTGTGGAGAAAGGTACTAGAAGACAGAGGCCCCTTTGCTCAACTAAAAGTTCAGTCCAGTCCAGTCTATATCCCAAACTATCAGAAATTAGTTCTCCTAGCATATTGCTACTTTTTTTTTTGCTTTTTAATAACAAAGAGAAATCACCAAGCAGAAAGGACCAACAGTTAGGGAAAAGATTTTTCCTCCCCTTTTCTTTTCAAACAGACTGAGGGAAGAGAATGAACATTTTCTGTGGGACACAGACTACAGCACTGACCAGAATTGTTGCTGCTACTTTGTCAGCAGGTTGAAGGCAAAGCTGTGAAAAAACAGATTTTGCTGAACAAACCTTGAAGCATGAAAAATCAGATTCTGGTACCATTGCTCACTCCAACTAGTATTCTACACCCATGAGCAGTTCTATCAAAGTCAATGGGCCAGATCCTCACTGTGAACTCATAAAGCTCTATTGACTGCAGTGGATCTAAGACAATATACATCGTCTGAGGATCTGGCCTTATAGGACTAATTGTGCAGTAAGCTGCTTTTTGATGGGACTAAGAGGATCATCATCATAATTTGTCTTAAAAAAACATTTTTTTTCTAGTGCAAACTTTTGCAGTTTCAATGAGGATTTGTAAATTTCACAGCTCTGAGTTTGTTTTGTGGGGGTTTTTTTTGGTTCCTGCTATCAAGTTATAGTCTTTTAATTTTTGCATATAAAACTTTAAAAATGCTTTACACATTGTTGTTACCTAGAAGCTCTATGTTCTTGGGCAACCAGGGTGCAGTACCCAGCCTGTCTGACTCACGAAAGAGCGTGTCTAATGTAATTGCTCATCAAGTGGGTTACTACCAGAACAATTTGTAACGTGGAAGTGGGGATAGGGACATGCTGAACCTGGGACATATGAGGGTGGCAACTTGGAAGTACTGCTTGACTCAGCCTGCTGAGTCCAGGGGCATATGAGGTTCACAGATTGAAAGTGCTGCTCGACCCAGCCTGCTCAGACGTACTCTATTCGGGTGCAGTAGCCATGGCCTATGAGGGTGACGGCTCGGAGGTGCTGTTCGACCTAGCCCACTGAATCCAGGGACATATACGGGGTCAGCTTGGGAGTGCTAATTAACCTGGTCCTCTCTGACGAGGTCTGTTAAAGTGCGTGTGTGTGTGTGTTCATCTGAGTCTGGGGCTGAAAGAACCCAGCCCTGGGGAACCTAGGTCCTGCAGAATAGTCCCATTGGGAGGGAACTTGCAGCAGGGAGAAGTAGAGTTCCATATGAGAACACAAGTGACACAAGCAGTACAGAACGCCCACCCCCACCCCCCCACCCCCGAAGAGTAACCCTAATAAATGAGCATATCCCAAAGTAATGGGCAAAGCTGGTGACATTATGCAAACACTTACAAAACTGCCTTTTTTTAAAAAAGTGCAGCAAAAAGTCAGAATTCCAGTGTTTGCTTTTGGTGCCAAAATTCTAATTGAATGAGATATGAACTTTCTCCAAACACCACACTGGGTGTTCCTTGATTATCTTTTCTGAAGGTTTCTTGTTTTTGAATTGAGAGCAGCAAAACTGTATCTGGAAGGTCACCCAATTAGCTGTGACAATCATGTATTCTCCTTGACGTCATTATGATGCTATTCCACTTTGTTTATATTACAGTGGGTGGGTTTTTGGCATTGATGCCATGAAGAATAGCTACTTTGGAAGAGAATCAATTAAAGATCCCAATAGAAATTCTGTGAGACATAGGGTTTATCCTGAGAAAAAGAAGGTACAGTATGTGCCACAGATAAATTAATCAGGATTTCTGCCAACTGTGAGCAAGTGAAAGCTCTGTCTGACAGATCAGGTCTGTTGGAGCAACTGAGAAAACACACTGGTGTAGATTGAGACCAAAGAATGACATGAGCAGAGCAGAGAAAAAAAAAATTGAGCAAGGGTCCTATTGGAGTTAACTGGTATCCTTGAGAGATTAGGGCCTGAAGAGAATAGAAAACTAAAAGGAGCAAAAGGAAACAAGCAAAAGCAGCTTTCTTGGAAATGATGCCAGTACCAACAGAACACCCACAATTGAATCCAGAGACTGAACAGCTGGTTGAGAATATGAAGTAAGATGTAAGGGTACATATTTTGGATTCCATTCAGGACATTTGATCTTTATTAAAGAAAACTGATTGTATCTGAACAGGAATGGATCAACAAAAAACGAGGAGTTCTTGTGGCACTACAGAGACTAACAAATTTTAGTGAGTGGATCAGCTTCACTGGGGAGGTATAAAACAAGCAGACAGCATTTAAACTAGGTCATGAGAAGAGTTACATTAGAGGTTGCCACAACATCTGTAATCAACTGGGGCACTGTTGCTAGCAGTCCCTCAATTTGAGTGCTTGAGGAATGGAGACAGGGTGTTCCTTGCCTGAGAACTCTTGACTCTGAAATTTGCTTGCACCTCAGACCCAATAGATCTATTAGAACCCAAAGGCCTGATGCAGTTAAGAAACTATTTGGATTTGATTTTTATGGGTGCACTTAGCATTTGTTAGATAAGCATGTTTTAACATTCAAAATATAAATAACTGTGGTGTATTGTTCTCTTCTGGGATCAATAAGTCCATATTTTCCTGCATTCTACCTGAATTAATGGTTGTACTTCTGTATTGTGCTTGGAGCACCAATCATGTAATCATTTTATTAAGTTCAATTTTATGCTGAATTGCTGGGGAGCTTACCAGTAAAATGACTGTAACTGTTTTTCCATAAGTCTGGTGTTTTCTCACAGTCAGATTCTCATCCCATTAAAGTCAATGGGAGTTTTATCATGGACTTCAATGGAATTAAGATTTGGCCCTAAAACAAAGAGTTTCTATTTGACTTAATCTTGACTGGATTTACTCAATTAAACATATGTGTGGTTATGCCCATAGCTCTTTCACTGTTACCAGAATTACGTAATTATGTTTCTGTGATGCTCATAATCTAGCTCTATCAGGTGTTAAGGCACTCCAGCCACCTCAGAAAAAGCTGATCTGCATTATAAAACTCCTGCAGTCATCACTTCAGTACATTGTGTAAGAGCAATCCTCTCAGACTGTTAAGCATATAAAGATGTAATTATACAGAGGAGAATAAATATTGGTGTGACACTGCACCCTATATTCTTCATTAAAATATGATAATATGAATATGGCATAACTAAGGTATGTTTTGTGCAATATGGGACATGTAAGGTATCACTGGAAAGGTTATGATTTACTGAATATGATTATCCAATTTGTATGCATGTATTATTTCTCTATATGGAGTTAGGAATATTGACTATGTAACAATTACAACTGTGTGTGTGTACTTGGGGGAATGCCCACCAGACAGTAGGCAATCAGCCTGGATGTGCCATTAAGAAGGACAATAGGACTTTGAAGATACTAATCTCCCACCTTCCTGAGAAGCTTCTTGGGATGATGCTTGGACACTACAGGGTCATGTGATCATGTCACATAAGAACATAAGAATGACCATACTGGGTCAGACCAAAGGTCCATCCAGCCCAGTATCCTGTCTTCCGACAGTGGCCAATGTCAGGTGCCCCAGAGGGAGTGAACCTAACCGTTAATGATCAAGTGATCTCTCTCCTGCCATCCATCTCCACCCTCTGACAAAGAGAGGCTAGGGACACCATTCCTTACCCGTCCTGGCTAATAGCCATTAATGGATTTAACCTCCATGAATTTATCTAGTTCTCTTTTAAACCCTGTTATAGTTCTAGCCTTCACAACCTCCTCAGGCAAGGAGTTCCACAAGTTGACTGTGCGCTGTGTGAAGAAGAACTTCCTTTTATTTGTTTTAAAGCTGCTGCCCATTAATTTCACTTGGTGGCCCCTAGTTCTTATATTATGGGAACAAGTAAATAACTTTTCCTTATTCACTGTCTCCACACTACTCATGATTTTATATACCTCTATCATATCCCACCTTAGTCTCCTCTTTTCAAAGCTGAAAAGTCCTAGCCTCTTTAATCTCTCCTCAGATGGGACCCATTCCAAACCCCTAATCATTTTAGTTGCCCTTCTCTGAACCTTTTCTAATGCCAGTATATCTTTTTTGAGAGGAGGAGACCACATCTGTATTCAAGATGTGGGCGTACCATCAATTTATATAAGGGCAATAAGATATTCTCTATCTTATTCGCTATCCCTTTTTTAATGATTCCAAACTTCCTATTTGCTTTTTTGACTGCCGCTGCACACTACGTGGATGTCTTCAGAGAACTATCCACGATAACTCCAAGATCTCTTTCCTGATTAGTTGTAGCTAAATTAGCACCCATCATATTGTATGTGTAGTTGGGGTTTTTTTTCCAATGTGCATTACTTTACATTTATCCACATTAAATTTCATTTGCCATTTTGTTGCCCAATCACTTAATTTTGTGAGATCTTTTTGAAGTTCTTCACAGTCTGCTTTGGTCTTAACTATCTTGAGCAGTTTAGTATCGTCTGCAAGCTTGGTATAGGGTCCACATCTTGGTATAGGTTCCCCATCTTGAGCTAGTATTTTTCCACTGAAAGGGAGTGGGCTAGGGAACGAAAGATTACCGCCATATGTAAATCCTATTTAAGACTGGGGAGTGAGTTAATCTCTTGGTTCTTCTGCACTGCCTCCCTGCCCAAGAAGCAAGACTGCTGAAAACACCTGAAGAAACAAAGGAACTAAAGTGGGGGCAGGAGGCTGAGTCCAGGCTAGACAGATCAGCCTATAAAAGGAATCCCTAGAGATTCAAGCTGCAAGCAGTGCAGTTTACCTTCAAGAAACTCTGCAACCTGTTTGAAACAATATTTAGGGTGAGAAATTACTATTAGTAGCCAATTCCTTTAATTATCCAGCCTAGTTTGAGTGTTTTGTTTTATTTGCTCAGTAATCAGCTTTGTACTGTTTGCTGTATTATATAGTCACTTAAAAATACTTTTTGTAGTTAATAAACTTGTTCTTTGTTTTATTCTAAAACCCAGTTTGTGCAATTCATAACTGGGGGGGAAGAGGGCAAAACCTGTTCATATTTTCCTCCCCATTGAGGAAGGGGCGATTTTCATGAGCTTACGCTGTCTAGATCTCTATATAGCGCAAGACAATATAATTTTGGGTTTACACTCCAGGGGGGAGGGGTGCACCATAGTGCTGGGCAATTCCTCGAGCTGAGCCCTCCCACCCCGAGCTGACTGCAGACTCTATGTGATTCTACAACTGGGCATGTCCCTACCTGTATATTTGCTGGAAAGGGGGCTTGAGAGCTGACACAACAGCACAGGAGGGGAGGGGGGACCAGGCTGGTTGGACAGATGGGTTTAGTGGGACCCTAGCACATCAGGTGGCACCCCAGAAAGGGGGTCCAATCCATCACAACATTTAAACAGGAACATACACTATGTATGATAAAGGCGTTTGCTATCAATTAGTCGACTAATGCCTCTGAATGACTTTGAAGATTAAAAGCACTTTATACTAAGCATAGTAATTATTATCATAATTTATTTTCACAAGCTAGGGATGACAAATTTGCAAGAGCAGTAGAAGAGCAGATGGGTTAAGGAAAGCCATCCTTAATGAGTGACTATGTCTCCAATATCACAGCCTCCTTTACTAATTGTGCTTTCATGTCCATTAGCTTAAAATCGAAGACTTTTAGCACTATTGCTCCTGACCAAGATACCCATCCTTTGCTCAGCCAAGGAGCACCTCAGGGTAGAGTGGTATAAAGGTGACGCTAATTTGCACAGACTACTAGTGATCCCAGAGGGCCAGCACAGCAACTAGGGGCCGGGGCATAAGGGAGCCCAGCCCATGCTCCCTTTTCTCTAGCCGCACTCCCGCGTTGACTGCAGAGAAGGCGGCTTATTACAGGAGCTGGCGAGCTGCTATGGTGTTGGTGCTGTGCCATTCCCCTATACTGGTAATCATCAGGTGTTCCAGTACACGGATTTATTTTTAAATGAAGAATGTTTCACTCTGGAATAACTACTAATAATCCTGGATTGTGACTGACTAGGGTGGATCTGGTGTGTGATCGCAGAGCCTGATCCTGCAAATATTTAATACCAGTGCTTCCTACTGAAAGTAGTCTGACTGAATTCATATTAGTAAGCATAACTCCTGAGTTCAGCTGAATTACTTGTGATAAGAAACACCAAAACTGTCAAAAGCACCTAAATCACTTAGGTGCTTCAGTCTCATTTTCAAAAGTGACAGTTGGGACCAGATCCTCAAAGGCATTTAGGTGCCTAACTCCCATTAAAATTCCTTTGAGGGTCTGGGCCTTAGGGCCAGATTTTCAAAGGGATTTAGGGACCTAAAGCTGCAGACAGACACCTAATGGTGCCTGACGGTTCCAAAAATTTGAAAAACAAAAATAAAAAACCCACTCTGTTTCAGGTGAAACTAAAGATTTCATGGTGATTTAGAGCATTTAATAATATATTTTTTCTAATAAAACGTAATGGAAATTTTGAAACAAAGTTGTTTCAAACAACAAAAACCTGGGTTTGTTCTGAAAATGTTAAAACAAAACACTGATTATTTTCCCCAACAATTCAGTAAAAATGACATGGTTTTGGTGAAATCAGATCTGCCATTTCCCCCCCTCCCGCCCCCCGCCCAAAAAAAAGTTTTGGCCTAAAAATGTCACCAGTTCTGGTGCTGGGGTCCCATGTAAAACAATGGATATGCTCTAGGAATTATTTTGAGGAATGATGACCTGAGTTATATAGGAAGTCAGACAAGATGATCACAGTGGTCTCTTCTGGCCTTGGAATTCATGTATCTATTAACCTAACCTTCTCAGGTGCTTTTAAAAATCCCACCAGATGCCTAGCTGCATCTTTTGGTACCTAAATACCTTCAAATATAAAGACCTTCGGCACATTTGCAAGTGTTACCTTAAGTCTGGTTGTATGGGTTTGCATGATCAGGCCTACTATTTGCAGGGGTACTAGAACAATTTTTATAGTGGGGGTGCTGGAGCCATTGAACCAAACTGTAAATCCTGTATATAATGGAAACCAGTTCAAGCCAGGTGGTGTGACAACACCCCTGTGACCCCAGTTCCAGCGCCTATGACTATTTGTTATCCTCAGAGGAAAGAAGTGGATTTTATTTCAATGGAATGGTGCCCACTTTTTCAAGGGCTGAATCTAGCATTTTGGCTTTTAAAATGTTCACATAAAGTAAATGTTTAGGTTAAAAGTTTTGATGGATCATCTCAAGTGTGTTTATACTTCCTACAGCAGCATCAATTTGTGTACCTAATTTGCATATGGAAACAGACATTTTCATACACCGTGTCCCTCTGTATGTGCGTACGCATTTGGAACACAAGGAAAGTTGTTTTAGAATCTTCTACAAGCATATATGTGCCACTATTTATTCTTGGTAAATATACAGTAGTTTGATAATACAGCTCTGAAAGAGAATAAAGCAATGAGTGTGTGTGTGGGGGGGTGACAACAGATGATCACTCCAAGTAATCCTGTTTTAGGTCAAAATTCTAGGTTGCTGTGTGCTATAAATTCATGAGGGGGAGGAATTTTGTGACAGGCCAGAGGCATTAGACCTTCATTAATGTCCTGGAAATGATAGATCAGCAGTGCACTTGTTTTATTTCATACAAATGACTATCCCATTCACCTTTGTTACCTACTAACTGTGTGCATGAAAAACCATAGCAGCCATAGGCATGACATTATAATTCCTAAGAAGATGTTGTCATTTTCAAAGCTAGCCTTAAGGGGATTTAAGTATTCAAATCCCAGTAGATTTCAATGGTTTCATTAGGTATCATTGAAAATCCCAGCTGTAGTGCTTTGTTTATTCTGGGTTGCACTGGATCATTTTAAGGAATAGCAGCATTACTAGCATTAAAATTAGAGCTGTGTGAATAACTGATTTTTGGTTCACTGGCAGTTCCAGAAAAACTAAAACTTGCTTCGAGTTGACCTGAAAGACTACATTTTTTCAATAAACGGAACAGTCAGAAAAAAAATGGTTTTAGGTCAAACAAAATGTTGTTTTTATTGTGAGCTTTTGAAATATTTTTAAATTAAAAGAAATTGAAGGACATTTCAAAACAAAAGTAGTTTTGAATCAATATTTCATTTCAAAAATGTCAAAATGAAACTTTTTTTTTCAGATTGTTATGTTTATTTTTTCAATAGAAACAATTCAGTGCACAAATTTGGGAAATGTTTTAATGAACCTGAATCTTTATTTTTTGCCAAAAAAAGTTATGGTTGAAAAATTTTGACCAGATCTAATTAAAATACAGCCAGATTTCTAGTTGTGGGAGATATATGATCTTCAGCGGTCTGTGATTTTTCTGATTCCCTCAGCTGACTGAACACTTCGTCAGGAAACGATGTTTCTTTGGCCTTCCTGTTTGTAAATTACTTTTATTGACAGTATGTTGTTCAAGGAGCTGAGAGAGATTTATCAGTAAATAACATAGGTTTGTTTCCCATTGTTCTGCCTTCACGCCGGCTAAAAGAAAGTATAAATGAGATGATGTAGTCAGTAGATCTAGAAGCTGAAACCATAAAGTGAACTTCAGGCCAGGTTTGTCATGAACTGGGACTGATTTTGGGCTTGACTGCAGTAGCATCTCAGCTGGGTAGCAACCCCGCCCAGCTTGGATATTACATCTCCTTCCAACTCCCCTGTTTGCTGTGCCTTGGTCACTTAGGCTACGTCTACACTATGGGCCTTACAGTGGCACAACTGTACTGCTACAGCTGTGTGGCTGTAAGGTCTCCTGTGTAGCTCTCCTGCCAGCATAATTAAACCACTCCCAAAGGAGCAGTGTTAGCTCCGTCCTGCTGACAGAGTGCTGACCACACCAGCACTTTTGCGGGTGAAACTTGTGTCGGTCAGGGGAGTGATTTTTCACACACCCCTGACCAACAAAAGTTTTACCAACAAAAGTGACAGTGTAGACAAAGCTTTAGCCTCTGGCTTTTAAGCCCTTTTCTCCTAGGTCAGACCTCCTCTGTGTTGTGCAGGAGGTCGGACTAGATGATCATAATGGTCCCTTCTGACCTTAGTATCTATGAATCTATGAATCTTTCCCCCTCCTTAGTCACACAGGGGGAAGGTGATCACAAGACTGCTCAAAGATGATCAAGGGAACAAAGGCTCAAACAGGCCCCAAATACCCAATCCCAACTGACACAGTAACCTTAAGGGCTTGTTGACACTGGTACTTTACGGCGCTGCAACTTTCTCGCTCAGGGGTATGAAAAAACACTGCTGGCAGCTACTCCCCTCGTGGAGGTGGGTGTCTTATAGCGCTGGGAGAGAGCTCTGCGGCAACGCTTTCACATTGCTAGTGAAGACATAACCTGGGAACCTGAAAGAGGAAAAATAAAAACAAAGCAAACAAGCTCACTTGCCCCAAGATTCATACTCACACCTTGTTCAGTGGTGGGGGATCTCCTTCTCAAACTCCTCTTTTTGCTGTCCCATGTTCACTTGTAAGCCCTTCTCTCCTAAATCAGTCCTACCGTACACAGAGGGAGGGTGATCACATGGCTGATCAAGGAGATGCCCCTGCTGAACAAGGTGCTCTGGTTTTTTGGCTGCTTTTTTTTTAACACGATACTTAAAGTTACAGTATCAGTTTGAGCCTTTGTTCCCTTGATCATCTTTGATCAGCCATGTGATCACTCTCCCCCTGTGTGATTAAGAAGGGATTTGGGCTTCTTAAAAGGAGAGAAGTGCTTTTTATTGTATAATTCCATTGACTTCAGAAATGCCTGATGTACACCAGGGTAAAGTGAAAGGAGAATCAGCCCCTTTAGCTCTTAAATTCAATAAACTTAGGGAGAACAAAACCTTTTTAAAATAATTGTGAATAGGTGGAAATCTGGACAGTCAAGATTTTTTTCCAGGCATAATAAGTATTGGTTCTTGCTTTATCTGAATGCAGGTCAGTCATAATAGCACAAATATTATCCTGCTACTTTACTTATATTACATAAAAGTAATTAGAGAATCTTTTACATTTTGCAATCAAATGAGCAAATGTTGGAACTGTGCTTTTTATTCCATTAATAAATGCCTCCAATTCTACTTCAACCAAGGAAGTTTTTTTGTTTTGTTTTTCCTGTTATATTAGCTATTGTCTCCTGTTTTCTCAAGAAATGCAAAGTAAACAATCTCTCAAAATCTTTTGGATAAAACCCAGTGATAGTTCTATAGGAAGCTAACTATACCAAAAAGTCCTATAAACTATCCGAACTGCTTCGTGTTATATAAAGTATTGCTTATTTGTGATCCATTGTGTTAAACCTGAAGTTTGCTCTGATGAATGAATTGCAGAGACTTTTCAATGAATGACCGAGTCTTGAAACAAAATCAAAAATTCAAATCTTAATTTCTGGAGGCTAAATTTAATAAGGCTTCTGTTGTCTCATCTCTTCTTTCATTTTGCCTGCCTTTTGGTCTGTTTCTTTTTATTGCTTCTATAGCCATGGTGTCAAAGGGGTAGTAGACACTGGCAAAGTCAAAGCACCGCTGCAGCAGTGCTTCGATGTGGCTTGTATAGTTGCGGCAGAGCGCGAGCACTGGGAGAGAGTTCTCCCAGCACTCTAAAAAAACCACCTCCATGAGGGGTGTAGCTGGGCGTGCAGCTGGGCGTGCGGCTCCCAGCGCTGGGGCACTATCTACACTGGAGCTTTACAGCGCTGAAACTTGCTGTGCTCAGGGGGGTGGTTTCTTCACACCCCTGAATGAGAAAGTTGCAGCTCTATAAAGTGCCAGTGTAGACAAGCCCTAAGTATCTCTCTAGCTTTTCCCCCACTCTTTCAGAACATGTCAAGAGATTATACTCGATGTCAGACAGCTACAGTAGTTGTTAAAGCTATTAAACGACAAGATAGGAATCTACTAGCTTCAATTTTAATCTTGGTTAAACCTTTTAGTCATGTCAAATAACAAGTACTCAATCTAAATCAATGGGACTGTTCATGGGAGCAAGTACTAATCAGTGTGAGTAAGGTTTGTGAAGCTGGGCCCTTAGCCCTTGTCTACACTACAAAGTTTTGTCGGTAAAAGTTATGCCGCTTTAATTAAAGCATTTTAGTTAAAACCGCTGTTGCATGTCCACACGAGCTCCTTCTGTCAGCAGAGCGCATCCACACTAACAGCTCTTGCATTGACACAGAGAGCAGTGCACTGTGGTAACCGTGAAACTGGCCTCAGGCTGCTTTGGAAAGGGTTTGCAATGCCTCATGGGGCAGGTATAGAGTCACATGATGCAGGTTTCTCAATCCCATCCTTCTAGGAGCATCCAGTAGATTGTCAGCTGCTTGTAGATTGTCAGTTGAATGGTGGTGGGGGACGGGAGGCAGGGAGAGGAGAGTGGTGAGTCTCCGGCAGGGAGACAGCAGGCTGACCAACCTATCCTGGGGGAGGGGGACACCCCACCCCACACATCAGCCCCCAGCTCTGCTCCGCACAGCAGTCTCTCCCGAAGCAGCCCGCTCTGCCTGCCTACAGTTCTGTGATTCCCTCTGAGTTCTCCCCCAGCCTCCTCAGCTGCCAGAGCAGCATCCTGAGCAGCTCTGGGAGATCTCCCTGCTGAGGAATGCCAAAGCAGCACAGCAGTGTCCCTCCCCCTCTCCCCACCCGCACACACACACACATTCCCCGCTGCAGCAGTCTGCCTGCCGCTGTGTTCCTAGTGCAGGGCGGAACAGGAGTACTCCGCCTTAATGATTTGTTCTTTGCTCCCTGAAGGGAGCAGCAGGCTCAGCTGTCAGATACTTCTCTGAGCTTTGGAAGCGGGAGGGGCGAATGCCTGCAGGGCAGAGAGATCAAAACAGTGAGCAGAGCGGTCAGGGCAGGCATTGTGGGATACTGGTGGAAACCAGTTATGTCGACAAAACAAACAGCAGCTTTAATAATTTTATTAAGATGATGTTAAAATTAAAAAAAAATGGTAAAGGGTTTACGTGTAGAAGTGTCTGGTCATCAGGGAATAACGTACAGATTATCAAGGGGTGTGAAGTTCGGTTTAGGATCAGGTGGCGTAAGGAATACATAATCTGCAATATCCCTGATTGGGGGTAAAAAGTTAACGGGTCAAAGTACAACCATTGAGGTATGAGGGAATGTTGTTCATATAATGGCTATGTTCAGGTGTGAAATATAATGAGTGGATACGATGATGGCCTGGAGCAGCGAACCGCGGCCACTGGGAGCTGCGATCGGGCCGAACCTGCGGACACAGCAGGTAAACAAACCGGCCTGGCCCGCCAGGGCCTTTCCCTGCACAAGCGGCGGAACAAGCTCGGGAACCACTGCTCTACACTGATGCTTTGTCACTTTAACTTTGCCACAAAAAGCATTATGCCTGTCACTGAGGTGATTTTATTTTGTTGGCAAAACAGCAGAGTTTTGCTGCCAAAAGTAGCTTTGCAGAGTGTACACCTCCCCTGTTTTGTCAGCAAAAGGCAGCTTTTGCTGACAAAACTTTGTAGTGTAGACAGGTCCTAACTGTGTAATCAAGTGCAAATCACTTTACCATTTTTATATAAGTAAAGCAGACTTGTGATCTAGGAGTAGAAGTTCCTCAGCATCTCTGAAAATCAGGCTACTTCTTTTTAGAGCTTAATTTTAGGCACTCAGGTTGGAAAATTTTAGCCATAGCCTCAGGATTACAAACCATATTGCCAGTGTATGCCCAAGATAGCTGTCAGACACTTTTAGAAGAGTTCTTGGAATTATCCACTATTCAGTTAGGAGACAGCCCAAAGTTCTTTCATTTGATGGCAGATAAGGCCTTCAACTGAGCAAACAGGAACTTTTTTATTTTGGAAGAAAAAAGACTGAGAGTAAATGCAGTTATTATATTGGATGCATGCCGGTTAAAAGATCTAATAGACCGGGGACACTCAAATCCTCACAAAAGTTGGGCTTTAACAATAAAATGACATGGATAAATTTAAAACAAAAATTTCCTTTCCGTTTTACTAATGCTCTCTATAACCATTCATTTATAAATGTATTATAATGTAATTTAGAAAGGTATCTTTATGGATATGATATAATTGAGTTAAACAGGGTAAGTCTGTGGGGCCTTCATCAAATGGCCCTCATCAGTATAGTTTCTGAGCAGCGCAGAAAAAGTTTGGATGGTGAGATATGGACAATACTGATAAAAATAGTAATCAGACTTTCATTGAAGAACAAACAAAACAAGACTTTAGAAATCTGAAAAATTAAAACAGAGTGGTTGGGACATAAATGGTAACAAAGAAAGAGCAAGGCTGATTTACAAGAGAACCTCATTTACAATCAATTAACAGCTATAGAACTGAAGAAACAAGCAATGGATAGCTCGGCCCAGAGTGATGGTGTTGTGATCAGTGCACTTCAATGTAAAACAATAATCAAAACCAAATTTGGCAGAACAAAAAAAAAAGTCAGCAAACATTACAGTAACCTACAGTAGCTGAGGTACTTGCCATACTTAAAAAGCAAGTGTCTGGCATAAAAAGTTGTATTTAGAGCAAATCTGAACATTCAGCAAAAACGTGCCATTCTGAGGCATCAAATAACACCAAAATAGTACATGCACATGCAGTAGGAAAGGACTAGAACAAGATAGTGATGCACAAACAAATGTATCAGTCATCTCTGCAAAATACTTTATTGGAGTGCTGGACAAAGAAACCATGGGAGACAGAGAGCATGGACTGTGACGCTTCTCATTTCCATTCCAAGAGGCTGGACCACAGTGTAATAGATTACAAAAGGTCACTACAAAAGGTTTTTTCCTGCCCGCTCTCCTGCTGATAATAGCTCACCTTAAGTGATCACTCTCTACAGTGCATATGGTAACACCCATTGTTTCATGTTCTCTATGTATATAAATCTCCCCACTGTATTTTCCACTGAATGCATCCAATGAAGTGAGCTGTAGCTCACGAAAGTTTATGCTCAAATAAATTTGTTAGTCTCTAAGGTGCCACAAGTCCTCTTTTTCTTTTTGCAAATACAGACTAACACGGCAGCTACTCTGAAAAACTGATTGAACTTCATATGCAGAAAACCAATACTTGTATCCCAAGGAGCATATAAGGTGAATCCTTGTGGAAAAGTAGTGGCCTGTAATTATAGAAGACAATATAAAATACTAGGCCAAATCCTCTGCTGGTGTAGATTAGTTTAGCTGCACTGAAGCTATACCAATTTACACCAGCTGAGAATTTGGTTTAGTTTCAAACCCTGGATCAGTATATTTCCTTCATTTTACATCTCCCCATATAAGTACAACTAGAGAATTTGCACTGTGAAGATCAAGCCTAAGGCATATTCCACAAGAATATGAAGATGATTTTACATAGACTAAATTGTATAAATGGAATAAAATTCCTCACATAAAGTGAATTCTAGTGTCCCACTAATGGTACATAAAGCAAGTATTGATAATTAGGGGAGAACTAAAGGTTAGTATAGCTTGCAAATACTGTCCAACTCACATTGTCCCAGTGTAAACAAAATACATGTTGCTGGAAATTGTATAGATTTGTTGTTTGAAATTGTTTCTTGTGGGGAAAGCCAATTGCAGGTACACTATGTCTTTCCCAGGATCTATATCTGATGTACAGACTACACAGATTGGCAAAGACCCTGGGGGTTTTTCACCTTCCCCTGCAGCATGGGCCATGGGTCACTTGCGGGTTTAAACTAGTGTAAATGGTGAATTATCTGTAACTTGAAGTCTTTAAACCATGCTTTGACTACTTCAATAGGTCAGCCAGAGATTAGGAGTCTATTTGAGGAGTGGGTTAGGTTCTGTGGCCTGAAAGGTGCAGGAGGTCAGACTAGATGATCACAATGATCCCTTCTGACCGTAAAGTCTATGAGTCTATGTAGTTTAGCTTGAACAGACTTAAACAGACAAAGGGTAAAAGCTTGATACTGCTGAAGTCAATAGCAAAATTCCCATTGACTTCAATAGGGGCAGGATTTCACGCATGCTGACTAATATAAATATTACACTGTCAAGTACTTTAGTTTCAATTTGCCCAATTCACAATTTTATGGAACACTGTTTAAATAGCTTTCACTCCATATCTTTTATTCAACTAAATTACAATATTGGTCTGAGCACAGGCACCGACTCCGTGGGAACTCCAGGGCTGGAGCACCCATGGCAAAAAATTAGTGGGTGCTTAGTACCCACCAGCAGCCAAGCTCCCCCTCCAACCTCCCGAGTACCTCCCACCCACTGGTGGCCCTGCCGATCAACTCCTCCCGCCTCTCTCCCAGCACCTCTTGCATGCCATGGAACAGCTGTTCAGCGGTGTGCAGGAGGCGCTGGGAGGGAGGGGGAGGAGCTGGGATGGGGCGCCCTCAGGGGAGGGGCTGGAAAGAGGTGGGAAAGATGCAGGACAGGGGTGGGGCCTTAGGTAAAGGGGTGGAGTGAGGACAGGAGCAGAGTAGAGTGGGGATAGGAAGAGGCGAGGTGGGAGTGGGAGTTTGGGGAAAGGGGTGGAGTTGCGGCAGGGCCTAGGGCTGAGTGGGGGTTGACCACTCTGGGAGAAAATTAGAAGCTGTCACCTGTGGGTTTGAGGTCAGGCAGGAATATAATAAGTATTTGTCAGTTTTCTATTAGATAAGTAAGCCTTTCTGATTTTGAAATGTACCTGATGTAACTTCACTGAAGATTTTAAACTCACCATTAGAAGTTCAAGGACACAATTCCCTCAGATGACATCATAGAATCATAGAATATCAGGGTTGGAAGGGACCTCACGAGGTCGTCTAGTCCAACCCCCTGCTCAAAGCAGGACCAATCCCCAACTAAGTCATCCTAGCCAGGGCTTTGTCAAGCCTGACCTTAAAAAATTCTAAGGAAGGAGATTCCACCACCTCCTTAGGGAACGCATTCCAGTGTTTCACCACCCTGCTAGTGAAAAAGTTTTTCCTAATATCCAACCTAAACCTCCCCCACTGCAACTTGAGACCATTACTCCTCATTCTGTCATCTGCTACCACTGAGAACAGTCTAGATCCATAGTCTTTGGAACCCCCTTTCAGGTAGTGGAAAGCAGCTATCAAATCCCCCCTCATTCTTCTCTTCCACAGACTAAACAATCCCAGTTCCCTCAGCCTCTCCTCATAAATCATGTGTTCCAGTCCCCTAATCATTTTTGTTGCCCTCCCCTGGACGTGTTCCAATTTTTCCACATCCTTCTTGTAGTGTGGGGCCCAAAACTGGACACAGTACTCCAGATGAGGCCTCACCAATGTCGAATAGAGGGGAGCGATCACGTCCCTCGATCTGCTGGCAATGCCCCTACTTATACATCCCAAAATGTATAAGTATAAGTATACATGTATTATGTATAATGTATAAGTAGGAGCATAGCGAGCAGATCGAGGGACGTGATCGTTCCCCTCTATTCGACATTGGTGAGGCCTCATCTGGAGTACTGTGTCCAGTTTTGGGCCCCACACTTCAAGAAGGATGTGGATAAATTGGAGAGAGTCCAGCGAAGGGCAACAAAAATGATTAGGGGACTGGAACACATGAGTTATGAGGAGAGGCTGAGGGAGCTGGGATTGTTTAGCCTGCAGAAGAGAAGAATGAGGGGGGATTTGATAGCTGCTTTCAACTACCTGAAAGGGGGTTCCAAAGAGGATGGCTCTAGACTGTTCTCAATGGTAGCAGATGACAGAACGAAGAGTAATGGTCTCAAGTTGCAGTGGGGGAGGTTTAGATTGGATATTAGGAAAAACTTTTTCACTAAGAGGATGGTGAAACACTGGAATGCGTTACCTAGGGAGGTGGTAGAATCTCCTTCCTTAGAGGTTTTTAAGGTCAGGCTTGACAAAGCCCTGGCTGGGATGATTTAACTGGGAATTGGTCCTGCTTTGAGCAGGGGGTTGGACTAGATGACCTTCTGGGGTCCCTTCCAACCCTGATATTCTATGATTCTATGATTCTATGAAATGCCATTGGCCTTCTTGGCAACAAGGGCACACTGCTGACTCATATCCAGCTTCTCGTCCACTGTAATCCCTAGGTCCTTTTCTGAAGAACTGCTGCCAAGCCATTCGGTCCCTAGTCTGTATGCTAGTCTGTATGTCAAAGCATGCTTTTAAACATGTTGACTGAGGTCATTGAGGGATATCCCTATTTGAAAGGATTATAGGAAATGGAGATTGTGTCGCGGACACAATCTCACCGAAGCTATTTGCAGCAGTATTGGAGTTGCTGTTCAAGAAATTGAACTGGGAAGAAGGAATCAGAATTGACGGAGAACAGTTAAAGCACCTTCTCTTCACTGACAACTGCATAATACTGGCAAAGGACACAGCAGACCTGGGGAACAAATTGCAGCAACTGCAAACACTTTCTCATGATATCAGGTTGGAAGTGAACACGTCGAAGACAAAGTGGAATGAGCATTGTGCAGAAGGAATCATCACTGTAAACAGGAAAGAAATCAAGGAGATCGACAAATATATTTACCTGGGTCAGCACTGAGCAGAGACAACTCTTTCAAAGGGGAATGCATAGGAGGCAAAAGGCGGGGGCGGAGGGGGCAAGTTTCAACATTCTCTAATGGATGATGAATTGTCCATGAAGGAAAGGAAAGAACTGTTTAACTCCACTGTTCTGCCAGTAATGATATGCGGAGCAAGAAGCTGGTCAACAACAAAAGCGGAGGAAGAAAAATTCGCTGTCACTCAGAGAGCAATGGAAAGGCAAATGTGCAATATATCGCTCTGTGATCATATACCGAATGAGGAGATCAGAAGGCATACAGACGTGACTGATGTAGTGCAGGCAATGTACGACGCAAAGCGAAGATGGGCAGGTAAGACAATAGGCTGCTCAAAAAGCGCTGGGCTGATCCCATGACAAAACTCTTTGACCAGAAATGGAAAGAATGTGCTCACAATGAAATGGAATGGTGTGGTATCGACTTGCGATTGTGGAGGGATGGACAAGGACATGCTGGACAAAGGTGACAAAGGTGACATTTCTGATAGGAAATGGAGGCTTAGATGGAATTACCCAACATTTAAGGTATGTCTGCATGATGTAGACGCATGATGTAATTTCATAAACAAGTCTCCATTTGAAAGGGATTAATTTGGCTAACACCTCCCAGGGATGGCAACATCCCCCAGCATAAAATTTTAAAAACAAGTAACTGCCAAGTTATGGATCTCGTATTCATACCCTAATATCTAACCAATACATTTTCATTGAGAATGACAGACTTTGCATCGTCACAGGGAACTTACTCCTTCCTTCAATCGATCACGAAACACATTACTCTTTAGTCCTGACACACTACAATGTAAAACCACAGCAAAATTAGCAGCTACTTAGTATATACTATAGGCATAGGTTAAGTGTGCCACGTGCTATTAGATTGCGGGGTATATATGAGGACTTAACATTATTAACTGAATGGTGTAGGGAGAAAATGAATAAGGAAGTGTTAGTTACCCCTTCACATACCACAAGAACCTGGGGTCACCCAATGAAATTAATAGGCAGCAGGTTTAAAACAAAGAAAAGTACTTCTTCACACAATGCACAGTCAGCCTGTGGAACTCGCTGCCAGGAGATGTTGTGAAGGTCAAAAGTATAACTGGGTTCAAAAAAGAATGAGGTAAGTGTGGCACTTTGTACCTCAAATTTGCACCCCAGAACCCCCATATTTACCACTGTCATATAATTATGATATGTTTTGCATAGAGTATGCCTTGTGAGGTATCATTTTAAAAGTCTTGATCTGTATGTGTTATCAGTATATATCAGTTATGACACATTGCTATATGTGTTACTGAAATATATTGTGAGGTTGGGAGACTCCCACTGCCAACCTTTCAATTGCAACAAAGGACCATCCAGAAAGGTGCTGATGGCCCATTAAAGGGAATCCACTCTCCCAACAGCCATCCCAGAGACTTCTCAGAGAGAGCACCTAGGCAATGCAGACTGCCTGACCAATGCGGGCTACCTAACCCCTATGTCATGGCAAAGATCTTTCTAGCAAGCTGGAAGTAGGTATAAAAAGAGAGACAGTGATGACATCATCACTTGGCCTCTCTCCCCACACAACTCAACACCTGGAAGGACATCTGGAAGACAAAGACTTTGAACCAGGAAAGGGTGGACCCAGGCTGGGCGGTAGTCCCAATCTGTGTATTAAGGAACTATAACCTGCTTGTATGACCTGTCAGGGTGAGACATTATTTGATTCAACTTTTGCTTAGACTAAAAGTTTAGGATTCAGAATGTGTGTTTACTTTTTATTTTCTTAAGGTAACTATCTCTGACCTTTATGCCTACCACTTATAATCACTAAAATCTATCTTTCTTTAGTTAATTAACTTATTTTAATGTTTTATTCTTAACGGTGTGTTTTGGTTAAAGTACTTGGGAAATGTCAGCTCAGGTTAGCAAGGGCTGTTGCACATCCACTACCCTTTGGTTGGAGTGGCAAACTAGGTAATGATGAGCTTACACTGGCCCTGCTTCTGACCCGTGCAAGGCAGTACAGTTCTAGGGTTCAAGACTGAGGAGCCAGCGGGAATTGGCTGGAGCCTCTCTATTGATGGTTCAGGAGTGGCTGGGAGATCATTCATATAACTCAGTTGAGTGTGTCCCTTCTGTGGATGTCTGTGTAAGTGCAGTGCCTGTCAGAGGTTTGTAGCTTGACATCAGCATCACAGTGTGAGAGGCAACCCAGGCTGATGGATTTGGAGGGCTTAGCAGTCCCAGAGTCCAGGTTGCACCATGGGGACCCTGACACAGTAAGTTCATGGAGGATAGATCCATCAATGGCTATTAACCAAGATGGTCAGGAATTCAACTTCATGCTCTGGGTGTCCCAAAGCCTCTGACTGCCAGATGCTAGGACTGGATGATAGGGGATGGATCACTTGATAATTTCCCTATTCTGTTCATTCCCTTTGAAGCGTCTGTCATTTGCCAGGTTTCAGAGTAACAGCCGTGTTAGTCTGTATTCGCAAAAAGAAAAGGAGTACTTGTGGCACCTTAGAGACTAACCAATTTATTAGAGCATAAGCTTTCGTGAGCTACAGCTCACTTCCATCTGAGGAAGTGAGCTGTAGCTCACGAAAGCTTATGCTCTAATAAATTGGTTAGTCTCTAAGGTGCCACAAGTACTCCTTTTCTTTTTGTCATTTGCCAGTATCAGAAGACAGGATACTGGGCTAGGTGGACCATTGGTCTGACACAGTATGGTCATTCATATGTTCTTATTTAGCTCCAGAAATAACCCAGCTTGGGAGGGGAATGCAGGAGAGTCCTTGGGAAACATAAAATTGAGATACGTCTGTTTAACTTAAATACCAAAATAGAGGATTTATTTATGTTATTGTGAAACTCAAATGCACAGTTCTAGGGGAAATTTATATAGCTACATCCAATTTAAAAATATTGCTTCTCAGAGAGGAGTTTTAAAAACCTTGGTCTAGATTCTCTGCTGGTGTAGACCGGCACAGCTGCACTGACGTCAATTCTTAGCAGAGAGGTTAGTCCTTTATGTTTAATTTCTAGTCAGTGTGGTAAGTTATTTTTTTTAAAAAACCTGCTTTTCGTCAACTTTTTGGTTACCCGCCAAGCCTATGACAGCACTGCCAACAGCAAAAAAAAAAAAAAAAAGAGTTATGAACATTAAGGGTTTTATTGCTTCTCATTTCCATGCAGTCCCAGGCTTTTGTAAATTCTTTTTTACTGGGTATACCAAAGTATGTGATGCTAGTTAGAAGAGAGGCTTAACACAAGGTATAGTGGTGGCTGCCCAGTCTCTCTCTGTCCTGTCAGGATCACTGAAGACCACTCTCACTAAGTAGCAGTAGCAAACTTCTCTATTACCTCAACGACCAAAGGAATATTTATCTATTTGCATATTTAAATTGCAGCCCTAATTCAGTTGGATGTCCATTCCCGAGAATGTGATATAGAAGGTGACAAATCCAACCCACAGCACTGATCAGCACATTAGTTGGACGGTTTTGTCTTGACAATCTGCAATGAAATATTATTAGTGATGGAATTTAAATTATCATAATTAATCTTCAAAGTGAACACTCCATTAAGATGAACATGGACGTTCACATCTCTCATTGTTATTTTCTCAGTCTACAGACTCAAGAAGATAACCGGGGATCAATTTACAGTCAGGGTAAAAAAAAACAGAATCTTCTAAACAGAGTATTCTGAAGAGATGCACAGGAAGATTCTGGCTCCACGTTACTCATGGATATTCTGTACTCATAGTATCCTATTGCCTCATTTAGGTTCACACCCATCAAGGTCTTGCCAATTTCAGTTAATTGTCTGGGAAAAGAGTGAGTTTGAGTTTCATTCACAAGGGAAGAGCTGACATGAGGCTTTCTTGACAGCTGCCCCTCAAGTTTTCTAAGTCATGGGCAGTCTTTGTTGCAATAGCTGTGAAATGTCCTATATAAGTAGTCCTACAGTGACTCCATAGATACCAATTCCTCTTTATTATTAATTATTAATTATTATTATTATATTATTTATTAGGCAAAGGTTCTAGGTCACCTCTGTGGCTATAACCCTCAAATGGCTGCCCAATGAGAATAGAAGTGACATCTCCTCATGTAAATTCTGAGATTAGAGTGAGTATGAGAATCAGAAAGTATACAGAGTCTAATTCTCAACTGTCTTGAACCTTGTGTGTAGTCATTTACTCACGGGGAAAGTGAGCGTGAAACACTGAGCACTACCAAATCAGAATAGTATAATTTTATACCCACTTTGCACTGGTGTTCATGACTACAGAAGGTGCAGGGCAGTGGAGAATCGGACCCAGAATTTGCAATGCTTTGAGATACAATTTTTCTCTGATTCCCCAAGGAAAATTACTCTCATTTCCCTGAAATACAAAAATGTATTTCTTATTTTTAACCAGCCCATTGTCATCAGTGTCATTGTACAGTGGTGATCATTCACAAACTTCCTTTTACTTCCTAAATTCAGCTCAGTCTGTATCACACGAATCTGTTTCACAGTAGCACACCCAGAGACAGGATTTTTTAAATAACCTTCACTCATATGATTCATTTCCCTAAGGCTATTTTACATGAGTATTTATATAACCAGAACCTCCCTGACAATGAGAATCAGCTTAACTTGTTTGCCGAGGTGACCTTCTATTATGCATTTGCCTCTTTACATGCAATTGGCAGTCACCATTTTATCATCAGAGTCCATCAAGTAAGAGTGCCTTGCCTAGTGCTCCATATACTCTTTCTACTATAGGTGAATTACCTGCCTTCTCCTGGTACAACACTCTAAGTCGGGGCCCAGATTATGACTTGGCACATATGCAGCTGTGAGGTTCAAGGAGTCTTCTACCACATGCTAAGACTAGAGACTGTTGCAAACACTGTGTGCTCCTTCAGCTACATATTTTCTGATTTCTCCCCTCTTCCCCAACACACACATACACACTTCAGACAGGCTGAAGAAGTGCACCAGAGGGACCAGGCTGTGCTGAGTGCCATTGAGGCACTGGTTCCTGGTGGAGGCAGTGCAGAGCTGCACCGCACCAAGACTGTGCGGGGGGTTGGGGGGTGTGAAATGTTTATGCCAAGGAACCCAGGCCAGGATTCAACATTGCCCTGCATCATGCGTAATCATTGATGCTCATGCAAAATGGGTATGAATGCTGTCAACTCAGAATTGCAGCATTTTACACCTACTGTGCACTGGTAAAAGTGGCTACACAAGGTGCAGGGAGCAGCAAACTGGGCTCCCATAGATAACAGGGTGTCCATGAGCAAGATCTAAAATACACACATATAAAATAAGTATCTGAGAAGGCAGGTGACAGGCAACAGGAAATTAAATAAATCTTCAGTGGACTGCACAAATACATCCCCTTAGAAGGCATTTAGGCCCCGTCCTGCAAACACTTAAGCAAGTGCTCAACTTTAAACATGTGAAGGGTCTTATTGGCTTCATTGATGGTTTACAGGAGTGAGGTTTTCATTTGGAATAAGGAGCCCAATCCACTTCCCACTGGAGAAAATGGAAAGTATCCCATTCACTTCAGTGGGTGTCAGCTCATGCCCAAAATCAAAGCCATCTCCTTATGCCCTTCTCTGGTCCTGGTGAAAATAGAAAGCTTTTAAAACTGAAATTTAAGATGCAACAAAGTGACCTACTTATCACTCACCAGCTTGTAGCATACTAGATGGCAAAGGTGCTGATAACACTATGGGCTTTTCTGCATAGGGACACCCAGGAAAATTAATCTGGATTAACTAAAGATGTGAAAGCCACCCGAGTTCAAGCTCACCCAGCTCCCTAAGATCAAGGCGCTAGCTCAAATTGCCACCCCCCATTCCATCAGCCACACTACCATTTTTAGTGTGCTATCTCAAGTGAAGCTAGTGCAAGTCTGTCTACCAGGGCTGGGAATCATGCTCTCCGCTTCAGCTGTCAGTGATCAGAGAGCCATTCTAGGTTTCAATTAATTCTCTGTTCCAACAGTGATAAAGTAGCTGCTCTTCCGTCATTCATTAATATTGGCTGGTACTGAGATAATGTTATACCACTGTATTCACACATGCCAGTTAAAAATTAAACAAACCGCAAAGACAAAGGCATTGATAGGGTGGGCAGATGAGTTTGCAGGTGAATTGTGTAAAAATGAATCATTTCTTGTGAATTAATCTTTACAACATTTTACATTTCCGAAGTCAGCTTCCTCTGGATCACAGCATTCTTCTGAAGCAGCTTTCACAAGATTCTTATGACTCACTGCTTGAAAAGTTAGACGTGTTAGTGCTCTATGAACTAAATATCCTGCCTCCAAACCCAGCTATAGCCTCTGAAAGGTCACTGCTGTCACCTCTGCTTCTGCTAAATTTGCTGCTACCACTGTTTCTAAGCCAGCGACCTTAGACTTTCTAGTGTGTATCATCATCCACCCTCTTGTATTTGCATTGCCATCCCTCTGACAAGGAGTAGCTGATGTCTTGGGTTTTGCAGGTCAGCTTCCAATTTGAGGAGAAATCGGTGATGTAGAGTTGGACATATTCTTCATGTAACTTGTTTATTTACACAAGTTCTGGAAGAGGTGGCAAGCAGCATACAGACAATCCCTTCTTTCAGGAAACTCAGTGCTCAGTTCCCAAGTAGCAACTCAACCTCAAGTATCAACTATAGTTAGAGTGATTGAGGTGGAAAGCAAACTATCCTGGTTCCTGCCCCACAGTTTTCAGGTACATTTAGGCCCAGCCATTGGTTTTAAGCTTACTGATTTCCTCTTTGAGTCCAGGGAATATCTGGGGAATTTCCACTGGAGTATCACAAGGCATCAGTAAGAGGGCACATAAGGGTGGGTGAGGAACTGAAATTAATAAAGAGGGAGTGCTGACAGGAGTAGTGTAGTTTTGTGTGTGGTGGTGGGGGAAAGCGTTGGAGGTGAGGATTTTGGGGGAGGAGGCTGGCGAGTAATATATTTTAAAATATGCACCTTCTTACTTGGGGCAGTAAAAATATAGCCAGATCTTTAGCCGGTGTGAATTAATGTAGCTCTTCACTACTTCACACTAGCTGAGGGTTTGATCCATGGTGCCTAATACTTTCCTCACCAGTAAAATATTTTATCTGTCTCAAAAGGTCTGTTGATAAACTGAATGGATGCTAGTTTAATGTAGTTAGTTTATTTGTTAGATAGAATTTAATTTTCACAGTGAAAGGGGTTTTACTTCTGTTATTATTTTAAAGAGACATGGGCATGTTTTTTATTTAGATCAAAAATTTGACCTTGACTGTGGCTGACTATTGGAGCCATCTCATTCCCAAACAATTTATTTATTTTGTAATTGATTAACACACTATCCAAAGGTGAAGCCAAAAAACCGAGGCATGACTTAATGTCATCTCTCTCTCTCTCTCACACACACACACAGAGGATTTATTTATCTCCTACCTTTGAGTAATAGGGATAGACGTAGGGTTGTCAGTGTAGCTAGGGTCCAATCCAATTCCTACTTAAGTAAATGGCAGAAAACTGGAAGTTGGGATTCCTGTGACCTGTTCCCAAGTACGTTGCTGATTTCATATGTGGCCTACTTTACAAACCTCTCTATGCCTCACTATAGCCATGTGTAAACAGGTCATTGTGAGGCTTGATAAAAGCACTTACAAGAAGTTTTGAGGTGTCATAGCCTTTCCTGTCATACACTAGGAGCAATCAATGAATCACTCCTAGTTAACTCAACTGGACTTGCACTAGCTGTGTAGGGAATTGCCCTGAAGTTAATTCTTTTTTTAGAGAGTACACAGGATCAGAGTCTACCATTCAGCTGGAATATGACATCTGCTCTGTTGGAAATACAAAATGCCACTATTCAAATGGCATTAACACCACACATTTAATGCTACTGTTGGTATTTCAACAGGGTTTGTTGCTGCAGAAGAATGTTTTTTTTTAAAAAAAAAAACATGGCCCAGAGTTTTATTAAGGTTCTGAGTGGATCAGAATAGCACTTCCTCAGCTGAGATGGATTCATAAAGGCTTTGTGCTATAGAGATATCCTATTTATCTAAATGGGGGAAAAAGCCAGTTACGGTGGTGATTTCTCTGTCCCCAAAAGTTGCATTTTACACATTCCTTGTCTCGTACTAACTCCTGGCCATGGAAAACACTGTAAAATATTCATTTTACATCAGAAGGTCAGTTATGAATTGCCCACTAACGCTGTCTGACCTTAAATTATAGTAAACATCAGCCATATTTCTAGTATCTGCACTTGTGACATATTGGGCATGGGGCTGTAGATGAATTTAATTACAGGCCTAATGTGTCCCTCTAAGGAAAAGCACACAGGATGGAAGTTGTTTGTAAGATGCCATGCAGGGGACCATGCAGAATGCCTGACAGTTTATCCCCTAAGTGAAGGGGGAAGGGTAGTCTAGCATAAGGGAAGGGGCCATTAACTACATGGGAGTCCATTGATCCGTGGAAAATCCTGCCCAACAGATCTTGGGGCATCTGTGCAGAGCCCCTTTTCCTCCATGCTAAACCTCTTCCTCTCATGGAATCATGGCACATCTCAGAGCAAGGCCGCATGGGCTCCCCCATGCTAACTATGCACTCATAATCCCTCTGAAGAGGTGGGCGGTTCAGAGAGGAAATTTATGTAGCTCATTTTGTTTTGCATGGTGGCTGCCTCCTTGGTTCTGACTTGCAGTTTTCCCAGACTATGGTGTTCCCAGGGAGTAGCTTGGATGGACTCTAAAGAACCACCCAGTATATCCATTGCTTTGCTCCTTCCATACTGTCTGACTCCTAGAAACATTTTCCCACTACTTTGTTCCTCTCCAATGCTGCTCAGTGCAGGGGAGTACCTGGGCCTATGCAATTATTCTGTCACACAGGCAGGGCAATTTACCAATATATAAATATACTTGTGAAAGGAGAGGGATGAATACAACTCAAAGAGCACACCGAGAAGAAAGTCACAGAAATCCATCAATCATATTTATATCACTGTCAATAAAACAAACCTTAACCATACCTTGAGCAAACAGCAGACTTTATTGACCTTCGTGACATATGTGATAGGACTTTGGACAACTGTTTCCTTGTTCACACTTGCACAGTAGTTTCATTGTTCACATGAACACATTCAAATCTACAGAACTCCATTTGAAGGGTGACCTGCAAGTGTTTTTAGAAGCACTGACCCCACACAAATGACAGAAAAATATATAAATGATAAAGGAACTGTTGGAACAAGAATAACATTTCTTCAGTGAATCCAAGGGTGATTCTCTAACGTATCCCTCTTGGAAACAACTCTACTTCTTCCAACGAACAGAAATTTCTGTCTACTGGACCAGCTTCTCAGCTGGTATAAACAGCATGGAGCCATTGAAGTCAATGGAGCTATGCCAATTCACCCTAGATGAGGGTCTATCCCATTCTTTTTTCTTGCACAATTCTATGTACAGGATCACAAGGCAATGGAAATCAGAAAATATCCTGGTTGTAAATGAGCAGATTACAGAATGCTAACACAGTGCCACCGGTAAAGAACAAGTTTAGAGACTGAGAAGATAGAACAAATCTTTTCAAAAATTGGAATGCAGTTGCAGAGCCAGTCAAACAATTGTGTGACTGAACAGTTTTCCATCAAAAAATGCAATTTAGTCCAAATCATAAGGTTTCACAGGAACATCCCGATGTTCACAAACTTTTCGACAGGAAGACCTTGAAACCTCTTCAACTTTCTCATTTTGTTGTGATATGATTAAAAAAAATTTGTTTCAGCAGGGTGAAAAGTGTTTTGCTTTGACTTTACCATTTCAATCAATATATATAATATACAAATCAAAACAAAATTAATTGAAATTATGAAGCTGAAATCAAGTATTTTCCTTACCAAATTACACATTTTACCTTATTGAGATGAAACAATTTGATGGTCCTGAATCAACATATATAATTTTCATTTCACAGGAGAGTTTGACTTTTTGTGCCGGAGTGGAATTTAAAAAAATGTAGGAATTTTCCACAAAACAGAAATTCCAGTTTCCAGCCAGCTCTACTACATACAGTGGTAGGGAAAAATTGTTCTTTTATCTTCCCCTGAGCTAAATTATGTCTGTTTGACACAGCTCCATGCAGAGCCCCACTGCCCTAGAAGGAACAACAGAAGGCTTCCCAACACTTCCTGATTGCCCTAGCAAGGGCAGGGAGTAATGTGAGATGCCTTTAATGAGTGCAGCCTACTCAGCTCCACTAATCTCACAGAGCTGTTAACTCCAAAGCCCAGTGACTACTTTATTAACTATTTTGTTACAGATATTTAGTGGATAGAGTAGAGAAAGGGAGGGGAGTGATGCCTGTAGCACACTGCATGGAATGTAGAGGGAAGAACCGCATTTGGAGAAGGCACCAGGATGTGAGGCTGTGTGCACTGCTCAGGGCTAGAATGCAAAGCTGTGGCTGGAGCAGCTCTATGAATAGTTGCTTTAATAAAAAGCCAGTTTAGCTTGATGATAAGAATGGAGTCATCACATGTTACTACCCAGCACAGGAGACATGAAACACAAGCCACAGGAGCTGCTGGAGGGAAGGAAATGCAGAGGGAAGAATAGACTTGACACATAGGGACAGAAAAGAGGGAGAGCGAGAAAGAACGATTATTTATGCCACACTTAACAATGTGGTATCTAAGCAGAAGTAGAGAAACTGTGTATAAATGTCACGCCTCATAGGTGTGTCATGAATACCTGCTAAATGTAATGAATCATCATTGCTTCACAATGACTATTCAGCTTTATACAGAAGGATGATTTACAACCCTTGTTTCCCCCCTTCTTTCATTCTGCCCAACCAGAAGAGCTTTTTATCATTTTTGTTTATTAGTTGCTATCTTTCATTGTTGCATGAAGCAGAATCTCCTACAAAGCAAACAGAGAAAGCTGTTTGCTCATGTGATGGTTATACATTCATTCTTCAGTTGAGCACCTGTAAAATAAATATCAATTACTCTGACTTGAATGCATTAGTACATAAATCTAGGTTTTACAGTGAGATGAAAATTCTGCTGCCTCATACAGAATGTATATGCTTTGGTTGTGGGATTATCTTTTGTCACTCTGCAATGGTTGCATCACACAGTACTACGATTGTGTAATAAACAAGGGTTCACACCTGGAAAAAAAAATCTGTGAATATGTGTTCAAATAAGAAATTGAATTAGCTTCACCTGTATTTATGCCTCTTCAGTGTTTGCTATCTATTAATATTCTAGCAAATACATTTACTGTCCGGATTATTCACAGAAATAGTGAATTTAGGCAAATAGTAAAGAGTGCTCATAAAAAGTGAATTTTGAAATGACAACATGAGTATTCACTCTGGAAATCAGATTCTAAGTGTTTCACTCATCCTATTAGAAACTATGTTATGTGACCTATGTACGCATTCAAAACCAAAAAATTTTACTCAAATTGTAAATATCCGGTACCTGCAATTAACTCCACGCATTAAATATATTAAAAATGGGCTAGTTGATAGGTCTCAAAATAACTGCAAACAGGGAATCATCATCAAGTGGATGTTATTCTGGTGGGGTCCCACAAGCATCAGATCTTGGCCTTACACTACTTAATGTTCTTTATCAGTGATGTCATAAATATAAAGGGAAGGGTAAACCCCTTTGAAATCCCTCCTGGCCAGGGGAAAGCTCCTCTCACCTGTAAAGGGTTAAGAAGCTAAAGGTAACCTCGCTGGCACCTGACCAAAATGACCAATGAGGAGACAAGATACTTTCAAAAGCTGGGAGGAGGGAGAGAAACAAAGGGTCTGTGTCTGTCTGTAGTCCTCTTGGCCAGGGACAGAACAGGAATGGAGTCTTAGAACTTTTAGTAAGTAATCTAGCTAGGTATGTGTTAGATTATGATTTCTTTAAATGGCTGAGAAAAGAATTGTGCTGAATAGAATAACTATTTCTGTCTGTGTATCTTTTTTGTAACTTAAGGTTTTGCCTAGAGGGGTTCTCTATGTTTTTTAATCTAATTACCCTGTAAGATATCTACCATCCTGATTTTACAGGGGGGATTTCTTTATTTCTATTTACTTCTATTTTTTATTAAAAGTCTTCTTGTAAAACACTGAATGCTTTTTCATTGTTCTCAGATCCAAGGGTTTGGGTCTGTGGTCACCTATGCAAATTGGTGAGGCTTTGTATCCAACATTTCCCAGGAAAGGGGGGGTGCAAGTGTTGGGAGGATTGTTCATTATTCTTAAGATCCAAGGGTCTGGGTCTATAGTCACCTAGGCAAATTGGTGAGGCTTTTTACCAAACCTTGTCCAGGAAGTGGGGTGCAAGGTTTTGGGAAGTATTTTGGGGGGAAGGACGCGTCCAAACAGCTCTTCCCCAGTAACCAGTATTAGTTTGGTGGTGGTAGCGGCCAGTCCAAGGTGTAATATTTTGTACCTTGGGGAAGTTTTGACCTAAGCTGGTAAAGATAAGCTTAGGAGGTTTTTCATGCAGGTCCCCACATCTGTACCCTAGAGTTCAGAGTGGGGGAGGAACCGTGACAAGTGACCTGGAAGAAAACAAACATTTAAGATGATGCAAAGATTGGGGATGAAGGCTAGTAAATAATGAAGACTGCAGGTCTCTGATACAGAGCAATCTGAATCACTTGGAAAGTGGGGCACAAGCAAACAATATGGATTTCAATATTCAATCAAATGTAAAATCATACATCCAAGAACAAAGAATGTAGCCATACTTACTAACTGGATAACTATCCTGAGAAGCAGTAACTCTAAAAAGGACTTGGGTGTTCAGGTTGGATAATCAGGTGAACATGAGGTCCCAGCATGATGCTATGGCCAAAGTGCTAATGCGATCCTTAGTTGTATAAATGGGAATGTCGAGTAAGAGTAGAGATGTATTACCTCTTTATCTGGGACTGGTGTGACCACTGCTTGTGTCCAGTTCTGGTGTCTACGATTCCACAATTCAAGAAGGATGTTGACTGTAGAGAGTTCAGAGAAGAGCCAAGAGAATGAATAAAGGATTGAAAAACATGCCTAGTAGTGAATGACTCCAGGAGCTACATAGCCTGTCAAAGAGAAAGTTAAGAGGTGACTTGATAGGTCTGTAAGTACCTACACGGGGAAATGAAATTTGATAACTGAAAGCACTTCAGTCTAGCAGACAAAAGAATAACAAGATCTAATGGTTGAAAATTGAGGCTAGGAATATTCAGGTTACAAATTGTTAACAGTGAGAGTAAATTAACCAACCATTGGAACAGCTTAGCCAGGGTTGTGATGGATTCTCCAGTACTAGAAATATTTAAACTGAGACTTTTCTAAGAGATATGTTGTAGTTCACACAAGAATTAATTCAGAGAAGTGCTATGGGTCTCTGTGTTTTACAGGAGATCAGACAAGATGACAACAATGGTCCCTTCTAGCTTTGGAATCTATGAAAGTCAATAAATGAAATCACAATAGGCCAGTGGTCTATTGTTGTCATTTATTTCTATTACATATTTGTTTAGGAGCCCAAGTCATGGAGCAGGACACTAGTGTTTTCCTCTTCCTTTCCTGGAGGCAGTTTGGGCTGTATTTTTGCCTTACAGTTTATTTCTTCCTGCTTTTTTTTATCTCCCTCATCTCTAGTATTTATTTTCTCGTGTCTCTCTTCATTCTTTTTCTTTTTTCTCCCCTTCCTACTTTCCTTGTGCTACTCCTACTCAGTCAGAACATGACATTCAAGGAGTGAGTTTTACACTTCATTCTGAAAGCAGTGAGGTTATTCTAATCTCCTCCAGTAAAGGCTTCCAGAGCCTTGGCACTGTTACTAAGGAAAGTCCTGTCTCCTTCTCTTAAATTGCCAGATAAAAGGATACTGTCGTGACATTAAAAATATCTTTAACTTTGTCACAGCTAAGTCCTTAATTTATTAAAATTCAAATAATTTTGAAATCAAATGCTTTTTCTCTACTTTTTGCTGTTTATTTATTTCTCTCAGCTTGGGGAATGAAAACGGATTTTTAAAAAGACTTGCAAATTTCACCCCTGCTTTTAGCCGGTTGGTAGTCAACTTCAGAGTCAGGTTCTCAGTTAGTAGCACGGTGCAGCAACACTGGAGATAGCAAACACTGGGCAGAAACCTTTAATTGTTGCCAAAATATACACCTTTCTCCACTGGAGTTAAAAACAAAACAAAAAACAATCATGGAAATATTTCTGTAGGTTTTAGTTTATTTTATTTTGAAAGCATTTCTCTAACTCCTACTCCCTCCAAATCATCCCATGTATGCACACCCCTACATTTTGAGACAAATTTGAAAGAAAAAAAAAGAACCAGAGAAAACTAAATTCAGTATCTGGCTTATGAAGGACTGGATGACTTAGGAGAGTGTTACTGGTATGCACAGTTATCCTGACTGTGAAAAAATCAAGACCATCTGATAACTATTTGCTGGTTTTAAGGAATTAAATTGATAATCTCAGTCCAATTGCTGTTTGGTAGGTATTCATAGCGCATCTGGGTCCTTTATTGGTCTGAAGCTGTGTAGTCAAATTCTTAACTGCCTTCCAGCTATTCATTTACCCTTCTGCAATGTAAATATAAGATGTTGCCATTCAGATCTGATAATGTTTTACACCCAGTTTGCAAAGCAGCAAATGTCTATGACAAGAGCTAGCTGGAGAATCAGGCCCAGACCTAAAGGTCAAAGGTGAGGCAAATTGGTATGGCTGTGCAGGGATACATTCATTGCTGCTGCCCATGATCAACCGGATTTGTTGATCTATAGAATGCTTTACTTTCCAGAATTCTCAGTGTAGCTGTTTCTTCCAGAATCTTAAAGTTATAGGAAAAGTAATAAAATTTCAGTTGACACTGAAAAGCCAGGCTAACAAAACTGCCCCCCGCCCTGTCAATGCCTATAAAAATATTATTTAAGATCAGAGAGTTAACCTGATTTTTCTAGTCTTATTATGATTTTTCTTGATTCTGTATGTTCAAGCTTGTCCCATAATATGATTTAATTTTTCTTCCACAAGTTCACATAAAAAGCCAGAAATCCCAATAAAGAGAGAAGTCTTGCAATTACCCACATATTAAAGCAATATTACCCAAGCATTCACTGTGAAATGCTAATATTTTCTATGTGCACAGGATACACAAAAGAAATAAAATCTCAGTTGTTTATCCTCATAATTCTCTATTTAATACTTTGAGTGCACGGTTATAATGCAAGAAGTCAAGGCAAGAACCATGGCAATTCCATTAAATGTAATGTGGAAAATTGAGATAGGCTACAATGAATATCCCAGGTGTGATTCTAATGATTTCAGTGGAGTTAGATCAGGAATGAATTTGGCCTAGTATGTCTTTATATATAAAGGACTCTGTATATTTCATTGAGCAATTATTTCATTATGCAAGAAACCCAGATTGAAATCTAGTGGAACTTTATATGCTAATCTTAGTTAATGCAAACTGAAAAGTATTCTGCAAGCAGCATCAGCGCACACAAACACTGTTCTTTTATCTTAGTTGGGGATACACAGGATGTGGGAAATTCCAGCAATAAGATGAAATGTTTGATTAAGTTACGCATGAATGGCAAGTTGAACAGATTTCTTTCTGTGACGTGTAAAGTAAACTATTACATCAGTGACAAGCCTAGAGTCATGACTGATCTGGTCACCGAGAGTTTCTTTGATCATTTACCCTTTTAAAGCAGCCACCTTATTTGTTTGGTATTTGACTATTACAGGCACAAACAAGTTGCACTGACGAAGCTGAGGGTACAGCAGGTGTTTCAACACACAGAAACTGGAGGGAAAAAAATCCCAAACAGACTGTCATTTAATATCTTGAGTTTCTGGCTGTTAAAGAAAAAGGAAACAATGTTGTTTATTTTAGAGTAAAAGCATTTTTGAAGCTAATATAACTAGAGAAATTAAATATGGGGCTCTAAAAAGAAACCTGGCTTAATGTAAATTGGGTTATCGTTGAAATGAATTCATAAGGACACTGTATATCTTAAAATCATAGGGCTCTACAAAGCTTTTCAATACACACACACTATTTCCATTATGTACACCAACTAACACAGTTATACCCACATGCTAAAAGCTTACATGCAATGCTTTTGTTCCTTTCACTTCTTGACAACAAGAACAAGAACTGGCCAGGATAGAACAGAAGAACTGTAATCCTAGTTTTCGAGAAGCTGATTAAAAAGCTCTTGTTTCTCGTAAGGACAGGGATAACAATAGACAAGCGAACTTCAGGGAAACCACTGGCAAATGTCTTATGAGTTCCACGTTATTGGTTTTTCTTTTAGAGGTGAGAGGAGAAGGAAGGAGGAAGTTATTTTTTCTTTATATAAACTATTCCCACCTGCTCCTCTACCTAGCCATAACTTGGCCCAGTTTTGGCACCCTCACTCTCAGAGTAGTAAGTTTCTTCACAATTACCCCATTCATTCCAATGGAGCTATTTGCTCAGTAAGGTAACTGCTCTAGGTGAGTGAGGGTACCAGAATAATAATACCTAGCACTCATGTAGTGAATTCCATCAGTAGATCTCAAAGCACTTTACAAAGGAAGTCAGTGTCATTATCCCCAATTTTACAGCTGAGGATATTGGGCTGCAGGGAGGTGGCATGATTTACCTGAGGTCACCTAGCAGGCCAATGACTGAGCCAGCAACAGGACCCCAGTCTCCCGAGTCCCAGTTCAGTTCTCTAGTCTAGTCAGGCCAAATTGTTACTATTTAATATTTATGGCCAGATCCTCAAATGACAAATCAGGGTAGTACACTGAAGTGGACAGAGCTATTCCAATTTAAACCAGCTGAGGATCTGGCCCATAAACTACCTGCAATTGTTGTTCTAGCTACTCCTCTGTCCACAGCCACCCACCCTATGTAGTTAACCAAGGTTAATTCACCACTGTTTATTCCTCATGGTTTCCTGCTCTCCAAGTACTCCTCTCCCCTATCTAAGACCTTGAGCTGAGGAAGACGCTGTGTTAGCAGGAGTGTTGCAAGCAAGACACAAGAAATATTTTTTCCACTCTAGTCTGTGCTAATAAAGCCGCACCTGGAGTATTGTATCCAGTTCTGGGTGCCACGTTTCAGGAAAGATGTAGACAAATTGGAGAAAGTCCAGAGGAGATCAACAAAAATGATTAAAGGTCTAGAAAACATGACCTATAAGGAAAGATTGAAAAAAACTGTGTTTGTTTAGTCTGAAGAAGAGAAGACTGAGCAGGGACATGATCATAGTTTTCAAGTACATAAAAGGAGGAGGGTGAAAAATTGTTCTTGTTAAGCTCTGAGGACAGGACAAGAAACTATGGGCTTAAATTGCAGTAAGGGAGACATTAGGAAAAACTTCCTTACTGTCAGGGTGATTAAGCACAGGAACAAATTGCCTAAGGAGGTTGTGGAATCCATCATTGGAGGTTTTTAAGAACAGGTTAGACAAACACCTGTCAGGAATGTCCTAGTTATTACTTAGTCTTGCCTTGAGTGAGGGGATTGGACTAGATGACCTCTCGAGATCCCTTCCAGTCCTATACTTCTATGATTATTGTTTTGTACAATGTTCACATACTTTTATGAAACTCCCTATCTGAAGTGTTGTCATTCAGCTAACAAACAACAACAAAATATTATAATGTTCTGCATAAAATGCAGAACCGAAGCCTCCATACAACCTGTGTCCACTGCTTTCTTCCTTCTAATGTTTTGGGACAAAACCCCTCCACACCTAATGTTTCCCTTTAATACTTTTCAACACAACACATAATTAACCTGTTGAGCTCTCTTTCATAATGTACCATTGAGACCAAGAGCTTTACCAAATTAGAAAAAAAAAGAAAAGAAAAGAAAAAAGAATTGGATATTTATAGTGCACAATGAGAAAGTTCACAGTTACACTGGACAGGATAAAAAACAATTGAGATATACATCCTTTTGTTTTGGGGCAAATTTTAATTGGCTGAGATTAAGAAAAAGTGTCTCCTATAGGCACATTATTCCATAACTGCCCATTACAGGGATTCTTGTACCTTCCTGTCAAGTATCTGGTGGAGTCAGGATAATGGGCTAGATGGGCACTAGTCTGACATGATGTAGTAACTGATATGTTTCTACCCCACAGCCTTCCACCCTCCCTCACCCCTAGCCCTCCATAAACATGGCAACCACAGGTCTCTGAACTGAACCATGAGAGTTGCCAAATTTGACACAAACAAAAATGCAAAACAAAGGCCATTTTTGAGCAAAAAGTTGCAATAGTGAATTTTGAAACAGCTGCTGGAAAAGGAGATGATATTCTTCCAGAGTTATATATGGTCTAGTGGGAGAGACAGAAGGCCGAGAGTGAGGAGGTCCTGATGGTTATTTGGACCTTGGCCAAAGATTTGCCCCTAATAATACTTAGGTAGCACTTTACAAACATTATTTAATTGTTATAGGAAGTGGATTAATTATGTTGCCCACGTTTTACCAATGGGGAAACTGAGGATCCGGTAAATCACCTGACCTCTAAGATGACACAGCAAGTCAATGGCAGAACTATCATTAGAGCTGACACACTAGATTGCAGCACAGCTACTGGGTGAGGGGTAGGGAGTAAGGACCTCCCTCTGAGCAGCCCAAATAAGGACTGCCCAGAATAGCAGCCCCTATTGCACAAGAGGGAGAATTGCCTGCCACCCAGAGCAACTTGTCAAAAAGGGGCAGAGAGATGGAGGGAGTAGGCTGAGCCCTAGCTCTGCCCACTTTTTTCCCCACCTCCCCATCCTTCAGACACACCCCTGCCAGAGTGTGCTGCACTCATTCAAGGGGGTGTCACAAGTTATTGTCTTTGATTGCAAGCAGGGAGCTCCAGCAAGCATTCTGTCTCTCTTATGCGCCTACAAGGCAGGGTGGCTCCACACCATCCCTTCAAACCATTTGTGCCTAAAAGGCCCAATCTAGCTCCAAGGTGTTCTTTAATTTCAGTCTAGTAGTCTGACATTTCCATTTCCATTCCACCAACAGTCACTGAGACGGTTCTCTTATGGCATGAGATGCTGTTCAGTGCGAGTAAAGGTGTCAGAAGTGTACACCCATGTAAAAAAAAATCTTAAAAACAAAACCCAGTTTTAACTACAAATTAGTCAAAGTCAGAATCTCAGATCTTAACTCTCAAATCTCAGGATGCCCAGGAGTTCAGCCTACATCCTATGATCCACATACAAACAGTATAATTTGGTTCTACAGGGGATCCAAAACTGAAACAGCTTCATTTACTGATTTTGGTGTTAAAATCTATGGGAACAGCTCAAGAAGTTTCAGCTTAGTAAAATCCAAACCCTGAAGCCCATCCCGCTTCGGCCTTCTACCACAACACAAACCTTAGCCTAACACTAATATGAGCCCCAGCAAACCTGAATCCAAAAAACTTAACATTTTCAAATTGCAACAGATAAAAGACTTTGTTCCTTATTGTTTCTCTACTTTCTCAGTTACCAACATGAACTGAAAGATGTTTTACTTCCAGAAAGCCATGTTGAAACTGAGACCATAACTTGTAACAATACAGGACAAACCTGGTGAAAATGATTCCATTAGATCTTTTGGCAAGTTCACATTGGGTGGTTTCCGAGGACCCATCATTTTTATAGATGGGCTTGTAAAAAGCCAGTTTTACCTCAAAATGTGGTGATTTAGCAGTTAGTTAAGATGGAAGAGGCAAAGGATTTCTAATTCTGGCTTGTAAGTGACACACAGGTTCTCTACCAACACTTGTGATCCCCAAATCCCTCACCTCCTGAGTCTAGCCAGAGCAGAAGACCAAGCTGAGGTGACAGAACAGCTGCAGTAAGGAGAGCGTCTGCTAAGTCTTTCCTCAATGCAAAAGTAAGTGGTAGCCTAGATCAGTGCTACTCCAAGTGGTGGTCCGCAGACCAGTGCTGGTCTGCGAGCCATCGGCTGCCAGTCTGCGCGCACATTGGGGAAAAAAATTGCCGGTCCCCCACATCAGACAGCTTGATAAGCACTAGCCTAGACGACAGCCGTATCCCATTACTGTCATGCTGTTCTCACTCACTGAGTGACCATGGATGAGCCCTGAATTATAGGAAGTTTTAGCTACTCAGCAACAGACACATGCCCACTGTTTCTTTGCTCCTCTGTTCCTGAATATTTGATTTCAAGTCATTGAAGCATGGTCTGCTCCTTTTCTGGTCTGCTATATAGCCAACAAATAGCATATTCCTCTTCTTATTAAGATGACTGAAAGTAAGTACTCACCCTGTGAAAAATATACTCTTTCTGGGGATAAGTACTCATTGTCACTCTAATGCTTTGGCTATTTCTTCTCTTCTGTCAGCTCTAAGAAGCATTATTAGTGATTCACATCATTCTCTCAGAACAACTGAAATGCAGGTGCAGGATAAATGGCATAAGTGTTTGAGTTTATTGTACAGAGCATATGCTCTTATTGTCTTTTATTTTCACTACTCAAGAGATTTCTCCCCTCAAACCCCAGATGTTTTTTTTTCATTACTCTTTTTTAATCTTTGTTCAGCTGATACAATGGCATTTGTGATTGCTAGATACAGTTTTCAAAGCACTGTGCCTGATATTTATGAACCTGCAAACCAGCTTTTGTTTGCTTGTGGCAGTCTGGCTCTTAGCAGTTCCTGTTTTAGGGTATACTAGGGAGCATACTAGTTTTGATTTGCTTGCATTTCAGGTTCATTCAGAATTACAGGAATGTGTCATCAACCCCCTTCAAACCTGCTTGGAGCCTCATTCCACAGGGATACAAAATCTTTAACTTCACTATTACTTTTTTTATTATTTGCATTACCATCTCACCTGGGAAACCCCATTGTGCTAGGAGCTGTACAAACTGAACAAAAAGATGCCTGTCCCAAAGAGCTTACAATCTAAGCATAAAACAAGACTCAACAGATAGATACAGACAGATGAGTGAGTACAAGGAACACTGAAAATATATTGTCTAAATAGACAAGCCAGACACATAGAGGGGGAAGGAGTAGAACACACAAGCAGAGTGAACAACATGAAGCTAGCAAACATCATGTTAGTGCCACAGTTATGTATTTATTTATTGGTAGATTTACTTAGCTCGGCGGGAATCCTAAGTAATGGGCAGAAAAGGGAAGGGAAGGAGGGGCAGGTGCAAAGTGAAACTCAGGTGAAGAAACTGAGGAAAGGGATGGATTGGAGCTAACAGCCAATCAGCACAGGGCACAGAAAGGCTGACAACATTTTCCAGTTTTGACGGGAATGTCCTGAGGTTCCTACTTTGGCTGCTCCTGTTCCCACCTCATGGAGCTTTTGGCTGGCTGCCCTCTGCAGTTTTCTCCCCAACCTGCATGGCAAGGGAGGCACCACTGGCATCCTAATGCCCCCGTAATGTGTGTGTGTGTGGGGGGGGTCTCTTCTGCACATTTCTAGATCCACATTTCCAGCTGGTGGGAGAGAGGGGGAACGGCCCTGGCTGGGCTCCATTTTACCTCCTCTTCCTAGTACTGCAGCTGTCTTCTGGGGTAGGGGTTCAGAAGTGTTATGCCCCACCCCTGTACCCTCCTCCCACCACACATGCCCCTTCCTCACACTATCTTCAGGGAGCAGCCAGCATGCTGCCCCTTCCAGTGTCTTTGGGGGGCAGCTGGTAGGGCCAACCTCCCCTACGTCTACTGTGATGTTCTTCTGGGATGCGGGGGGAGGGAAATGGGGAAGGGTAGAGTGGCCGGACTGCTTCCCTGCTGCCTCCCATTTCTGCACCAGTGGACCCTCAGCCCATCCTTCCATGCCCACAGATCCTTGGAGACAAAGCAGAGGATGTTTCATTTCACCAGTAAGAGTCACACAGCTTTACTTAAGATGGGCTATATAGTCCAGTTCGTCTACCTATCAAAATACTTATATGGGCCCCATCACCATAGTATCTGAACAGCTCACAATCTCTAATGAATTATCCTCACGACACCCCAATGAGGTAGGAAAGTGCTATATCCTCATTTTATAGATGGGGAACTGAGGCACAGAGAGACTATCTGACTTGTTCAAGGTCACACTGGAAGTCTGTGGCAGAGCAGGGACTTGAACCTTGGTCTCACCTAGTCCCCACTGGACCATACTTCCTGAAACTAAGCGTAACCTCAAAATTCTCATTCTACCTCTGCTATTTATTTTCTGTGTGGCCTTAAACACTTTGTGGTTAAATTTCCTCATCTGTAAAACCGTCATCATATCTGGATAAGGGATATTAGGTAAGAATATATTCTTCATTTGATAAAAGAAGTCTACATTGACTGTCTTGACTGAACACTTTGTAAAAAGTCCCTCTCGTAGCAATTGAGAGATCTCAGTATATAAGGACCAAGTAATATACCAAATGGGGGCTAGAGGGAAGTCTGTTGAGACTAAAGAAGTGTGGTACAGATTTTACTAATTGTTTACACTCCATTTTTAAGCTTCATTTCCGCTCAGACGATTTCATTTAGGGCCAAATTCTTCTTTATTGTAGCTCCATTGACCGAGGATGAATGTGGCCCCTTATGTAAAACATTTATCAGGCCCATGCATCTCACAGTTAAAGATAAAAGTCTGGCATAAGTTACAGGTAAAAGGTCACCAGTACTGATAAAGTTTGGTGTGGAACATCTGTGCTACATAATTTATTACTGCAATATTTCCTAAGCCCTCCTACAAACCATCTTAAAGAGCTCTGCATATTAACAAATGAGTCAAACATCAACTTACCGTAACTGCAAGCTCGCATCTTAAACCATTTAAGAAACTGCAAACGCAACGCTGGAGTTTGGGTCTACAGTGTAAGGTGGGTTGTTCCTGATTGCAGTCAACTTAATACAAGTGCCACATCACAGTCCATGGCAAGCCAGTCTTTTCTCTTTTCAAACTCTGGCATGAAACAAAAGTTCAAGGAAATTGTTTGCTAATATACATCTCAGATCTCTGCCCAAATGAGGAAGAATGTGTTGTTTTCTCTTGTGTGAAACTGTCATTATTTGGCATAGATTATGTAAATGTAAACATACAGTACTTCAAAGTCCCCTACATGTAACAAAGGAGACAGTCTTGAGATGAATTTCTCTTTTTTAGACACATGCCCTGAGCACAGATGTTGAGGAAAGGAAGTTATCCTGCTGTTATAAAGTATAGTATCATTTCTTTGACCTCAAGATAAAAGAAGACAAGGAAACAAAGCCATGCCACTCAACAGGATATAAGAACAGACAGCTACAGTGCCCTGATCTCATGCACAAGTTTTACTGGAAGATAAAAACCACTTCCTTTACTACCCCTTCTATCAATATTACATTATTCCCAGAAAGTAATACTCAGGATGAGTGATACTGAAATCACTCTTCTTAATGGAAAAAGAAAAATCAAGAAAATATTAGCCAATGCACTTCCCTAAGTCACAATCAACAGCGGAGCTTTTAAAAATATTTGACTTGACCATCCAAGCAATCCTGTGGTTCATATTGTTTTTCAGTGTCAAATACGTTTATTAAAACCTTTGTACAATGCTCAAAAATAAATTAAAGTGTTTCTAAATCTTAGGACTGTTTTGCAGCATTTCCTATCTGATCAAGCTTTTGCACTATAGCTAGAGCAACATTGATAACATAAACTGCTCCCCTTTCTCTCCTCATCTCTCCTAAAAAACAAAACACAACAGAATAAAACAAAAACAAAAACAAAAAAACCCATCCTAGTCCAACCAGAGCTTTATATAATATGAAAAGGGAGAAGAGGCAGAGATTCCATGAAGTCCACTAGGGACACAGCTAGTGCCAATCTGTTTTATGGAAGGTGCTCTGATACCGTGGAGATGGGCAGCAGTACAACCTAAAGCATATCGCTACACAGTCTCTTCTGTGATTACGCCAAACCCTGTTCACATTATTTAGGCAAGTAGTGATATAACTCAGGTGAATCAAAAGGAGTAACTCCCTGAATGTGATGTCACTATTGTATATAACCAGAAAATGTCAGTTTTCCAATCTGTCAGTCTCCAGTATCCAGGCATCAGTGTACACTCAGCGTTTACGCTGTCTGCTTTTACAAATAGCTGCTAAGACATGAAGGGTCCGAGATCTTTGTTTTAGGCAATGCACCCTGCTGAAACAATAAACTGATTTGGAGATTTAATAAAATATAATTTCATGTATTGTAACAGTCATTTTTAATACTTTGCTCTTCTTTGAGAGCGAGCAGGGCAGCAGCTAGGGTACTGTAATATGGAGCAGTCAAATACACTAAAGATCTGCAAATGCCAAATAGACTCAGACATTTCATTACACTATTAACAGAAGCAAAAATCAGTATATAAACATAAAAGAGCCTTTTGCATAGGGTTTATAAAGCCTGATCTGGCATTTGTTACTCAGGCATTGGGTTCACTGAACCCGACTGAGGGGCTGCAGAACTGAATCAACTATCCTTGGAAATGGAAAAGTGCTAATCATTTGGGCTTGGATGCACAAAAGGAATTAGGTACCTAAGTCCTTATTTTAGGCACCTGTCAAGGTTTCTTCCCCACTCTGAACTCTAGGGTACAGATGTGGGGACCCGCATGAAGGACCCCCTAAGCTTATTCTTACCAGCTTAGGTTAAAAACTTCCTCAAGGTACAAACTTTGCCTTGTCCTTGAACAGTATGCTGCCACCACCAAGAGTTTTAAACAAAGAAGAGGGAAAGAGACCACTTGGAGACGTCTTCCCCCAAAATATCCCCCCAAGTCCCCTTTCCTGGGGAAGGCTTGAGAATAATCCTCACCAATTGGTACAGGTGAACACAGACTCAAACCCTTGGATCTTAAGAACAATGAAAAATCAATCAGGTTCTTAAAAGAAGAATTTTAATTAAAGAAAAGGTAAAAGAATCACCTCTGTAAAATCAGGATGGTAAATACCTTACAGGGTAATCAGATTCAAAACATAGAGAATCCCTCTAGGCAAAACCTTAAGTTACAAAAAGAGACAAAAACAGGAATTTCCATTCCCTCCAGCGCAGCTTATTTTATTAGCCATTAAACAAAAGGAAATCTAACGCATTTCTAGCTAGATTACTTACTAACTTAACAGGAGGTGGAAGGCTTGCATTTCTGATCTGTTCCCGGCAAAAGCATCACACAGACAGACAGACCCTTTGTTCTCCCCACCCCTCCAGATTTGAAAGTATCTTGTCCCCCCATTGGTTATTTTGGGTCAGGTGCCAGCGAGGTTACCTTAGCTTCTTAACCCTTTACAGGGGAAAGGGTTTTGCCTCTGGCCAGGAGGGATTTTATAGTGCTGTATACAGAAAGGTGGTTACCCTTTCCTTTATATTTATGACAGCACCTGAGTCCCAGTTCTGGCTCCACTGCAAAACAAAACAGGTGATCATTGAGTGATCCATTCCCTGTCGCCCATTCCCAGCTTCTGGCAAACAGAGACTAGGGACACCATCCTTGCCGATCCTGGCTAATAATCATTGATGGACCTATCCTCCATGAATTTATATAGTTCTTTTTTAACCCTGTCATAGTCTTGGCCTTCACAACATCCTTTGGCAAGGAGTTCCACAGGTTGACTGTGTGTTGTGTGAAAAAAATACTTCCTTTTGTTTGTTTTAAACCTATTAATTTCATTTGGTGGCCCCTAGTTCTTCTGTTTTAAGAAGGAGTAAATAACACTTCCTTATTTACTTTCTCTAAACCAGTCATGATTTTATAGACCTCTATCATATCTCCCCTTAATTGTCTCTTTTCCAAGCTGAAAAGTCCTACTCTTATTAATCTCTCCTCATACGGAAGCTGTTCCATACCTCTAATAATTTTTGTTGCCCTTTTCTGAACCTTTTCCAAGTCCAATATATCTTTTTTGAGATGGGGCGACCACATCTGCATGCACTATTCAAGATGTGGGCATACCATGGATTTATATAGAGACAATATGATATTTTCTGTCTTATTTATCCCTTTCTTAATGATTCCCAACATTCAGTTTGCTATATTCTTATTATTCAAGCATGGAATACTATCCAAAGAGATTCTATGGTACAGTTTAGTTCATTTAAGATTTTTACTTCATTTGATTCTACACTTTCTTTCACATATAGTGCCACTCCCCCACCAGCATGACCTGTTCTGCCCTTCCAGTATATTTTGTCCTTGGTATTACTGTGTCCCATTGATTATCCTCATTCCACCAAGTTTCTGTGATGCCTATTATATCAATATCCTCATTTAATATGAGGCACTCTAGTTCACCCATCTTATTGTTTAGACTTCTAGCATTGGTATATAAGCACTTTAAAAACTTGTCACTGTTTAGCTGCCTGCCATTACATGATGTAATTGAATGGGACATTTTTTCGTTTGACTGTTTCTCATCAGATCCTACTTGTATTTTATCTTCTTCCATCCCCTCCTACTTATTAGGACGTAGGGAATCTCCATTTATAGATCCTTCCGAACCACATGCTCCTCTGCACCTCTCGGCTTTCCCCCAGCCCTTAGCTTAAAAACTGCTCTATGACCTTTGTAATGTTAAGTGCCAGCAATCTGGTTCCATTTTGGTTTAGATGGAGCCTATCCTTCCTGTATAGGCTCCCACTTTCCCAGAAGTTTCCCCAGTTCCTAGTAAATCTAAAGCCCTCCTCCCTACACTATCGTCTCATCCACAAATTGAGACCCTGAAGTTCTATCTCTCTAACTGGACCTGCATGTGGAACTGGAAGCATTTCAGAGAATGCTATCATGGAGGTCCTGGACTTAAATCTCTTACCTAGCAGCCTAAATTTGTCCTCCAGGACCTCTGTCCTATCCTTCCCTATGTCACTGGTACCTATATGTACAACCTTTTATGTACTTGAAAACTGTTATCATGTCCCTCTCAGTCTTCTCTTTTCTAGACTAAACAAACCCAATTTTTTCAATCTTTCCTCATAGGTCACGTTTTCTAGACCTTTAATCATTTTTTTTTTTGCTCTTCTCTCTTAATTAATTGCTCTGAACCATAAGAGTAGTTCCCCCTATCTGTGACAGATATATGAAGAATATTATATTCTTCATTTTACTTCATTGTTTCAGAGCACTCTTTTGGGGAAGTTTTATGGCCTGTGTTATGCAGGAGGCCAGACTAGATGATCAGAATGGTCATTTCTGGCCTTGGAATCCATGTATCTAAGTGTTGGAGAATAACGGAGAAAGGTTAAACAAAGCTTAGAGGATTTTGCAGCATTTTGTGGCACACTTCTCAGTGAAGTGAAAGGCATCTCCTATCCCAGCTCTCCACACACTAACATTTTGCATGCCACTATCAAAGAGCCAATGAAGCATATACCTTTGGGACAAATTCATATTAATATGAAACACCAGCGTATACTCATTCAACTACCGGCAGCACTGTCTACAGAAATAGTAGCAAGAATTTACACTGGAATTCTGGATCGACCCCTGGAAAAAGGCATGTGGTCAAATAGCTGGGAGCAAGGCTTGGCGATCTGCAGGCCATTCAAGCTCACTCACTAATTTGTCTTCACTGCTAAAAAAATGTGCATTTTTTACCTCAGGGTAACTAGTGCATATGTTATGCTTAAACAAAGCACACAAGATCTTTTTATAGGGGAAAAGGCAATACACTGCATTTATTGAGAATACAGCAATTGGCATATGCTTTTTAGTTACACACACACACACCAGGCACACAGTCCCGCCAGTCGATGTTTATAGTTACCAGTCCAGAGTTTGGATCAATCAAGTGGCCAGCCAGATTTGTCGCAGAGGGGAGCTGGGCTCTGTCAGTCACGATCCAATGCTTTTGGAGTAGTGGCAAGATGAACTCAAAATCCCATGGCAAAGCACTTTGTTTTTATAGTCTTTTTTTGTTATTGAAGTTTATGGATTTTGCTGTGTTAGTCTGTGACCGGTTACTCCTTAATTGGTGTTATTTTCTGATGTTAATATTCCAAAGCACCTCCGAGAGGGTGTTACCCCAAGGGGAGTAAGGTAACCTTCAGAGAGAAAATACTCGAGAAGTGGTAGGGGGAAAGATAGAAAAGGAAAGCCCCTTTTCTCAGAACAGCAGACTCGGCTCCCTTCTGTGTCTGTCACCAGTGGATTTAGCTTACAATAAGGGTGTCCCTCCCTCCCTGTGTGATGTAATAAAAATGAAGGCAAGACAAGGTAATATGGTGAGAACAAAGGTAAGTATATTAAGGGTAAAGGTACAGAGAACTGGAAAAATGGAGGGAAGAAACTCAAACTTAACCATACAGTGATTCAGTGACTGGCTTTAGAAGCTTGAAGCTCAGACCCACAAAACCTCCCTGGGTATTCAGAAAAACAATAAATAAAACCCCAATACAGAAACCTTTTCCTACGATTTAGGCGCAGTGGACACAGCATACAGGGGCAAAGCCCAGAACCTTCTACTCTCCGGCTGATGTGCAGCCTTTGAGGAGGACTACTGGGGAGTCCTGACAACTGTTGGATTTCATTGCAGGCAGGGAGACCCTCCTGGATGATGGACACCAGGAAAGCAGGACCCTCCAGAGGTAAAATGGATTCAGTTCGCTGTGGCAGGGATAGTGAGGACAGGCCTCTCCTTCCTCAACCTTGCTGTGGGATAGATGGTACTCTTCTCTCTAGCTCTGGAGACTTAGGAAGGCCTGACCATGTACGTGCTGCTGCTGGAATGGACAGCCCAGCACAGGTGCTGAGCAAGTTCTTATATAGCCTTTTTGGTAGGAAAAATTGGCTTAGTCCGGTTTGAGCCAGGGAAATCCAGGGTCTTTACAGTAAACAAGTCTGCTTACAGAGATGGAGTCCGAAAGTCACAGATGATATACTCCATATTGGATTTCATTAAAGCCAGTGATTTACATAACCTTTACCTTATACATACTATTCAAACAGCTAATTAAACACATTTAAACAATACCAACACAACATTTCTTACTAACAAGGGCCATTCCATCCTTTCGATTTAATTAATTGTTTTGTTTTGAGGGGTGCCAGCCTCCACCTCAGGGTCATCAATCTGCCTTCCCTCAGTCATGGATGCGCATTGATGGTCTTTGGCGTTGATAAGTCTGTTAATTTTTTTCACTTTTTCTCCCTTGACCATCTGGCTCCGACAATGGCCTTTACACCTTATTTTTTTCTGATGCGTGCATTCCTCATTCACACAAACAGTCTTTTACAGAGACTTTGAGCATACAAACAGCAGTATTTTATATCGAGCGAAAAGACACTGTAAATTAAACCTTGCTAAATTTTATAACCAAACCAATTCACATTGAGGCCCAGGCCTTCAGTGTTCCTCTAATCTACTTAACATAGACACAATACCCTGCCTCTTCCCACCCCCGCTCTGCCCCTGCCCCACCACTTCCCGCCCTGTTCCACCCCCTCCCCTGAGTGCACCCCACCCTCACTCCTTCCCCCTCGCCTCCAGTTCCTCCTGCACGCCATGGAACAGCTGGTCTGCGGCGAACGGGAGGAAGGTGATGGAAGGGAGGGGGAGACGCTGATTGCCGGTGTTGCTGGCGGGCAGAAAGTGCTGAGGGGAGAGGGAGGTGCTGATAGGGGGACTGTGGGTGGGAAGCACCCACAGAGTCAGTACCTATGGTCTCTGAGAAGACATGAGACTGAAGAAGCCATGTTGTAAGGAGCCACAATAAAACTGGAGCCTGTTAATTAATCTTGTGTCAGAGTGAGATCTTATATGGCAGATGATCCAGACACAAAGCATAAAACAAAGACAAGGCCTGGGTCAGAAAGACATTTATTCCTCAGTTGAGGAATTATATTGATTTAGAATAAAAAAGTTGACTGGAAACCTTCAAAACCAGTATCTACTACCTGGATCTAAGGTTACTTGAGCCACTACCTGAGGGGGTATAGCAAGAGACATGAGGCCAGATCATTGAGTTCAGCCAATCAGCGTTTTAGGCTAACCTTCTGCCCCACTATTCTAGGACTGGCTGTTGGCCAAACCGGCCTCTAAAATACCTTAGAGTAGCCTGAGACACAACATGTCAAACTGTTTAATTATGACACAAACAGGACACACTGATCTAGGAACAAAGGTAAGAAGTTTCAATCAGTAGCAGATTTTCAAAATAAATTAAGTAAAAATAACAATTTCAGCTATTATGATATACCATGAAATAATGTAATACAAAATAAAAAAACATAAAATTCAAAATTACGTTTAAAAATTTTTCAAACAAATTTTTTTCAAAAAATATTTCATGACATTTTCTCATGGAAATTCCTGTTGAAACCAACACAATTTCATTAAAATTTTCAGTTTTTTCAAAACTGCTTTTTCGGATGAAAACTGTTTTAACAAAAAATGTCCAACCAGCTCTAGTGTCTAATGTGGCAGATATGTGAAATTGTGTGGTATATGCTACATAGGATCCATCTCTAGCTCTGAACTGAGGTATATGTCAGCTGCCCAGTGATTGTACTGGTTGAAGGAGAAGGGGTTAAAGATGAACATCACATCACATCCCCATTGGGTATGTCTACACAGCAAAGAAAAACCCACAGTTGGGCCATGCCAGCCAACTCAGGATCACGGGGCTCGGGTTGCAGGGCTGTTTCATTGCTGTGTAGACTTCTAGGCTTGGGCTGGAGCCCAGTCTCTAGGATCCTGTGGGGCAGGATGGTCCCAGAGGTCAGGCTCCAGCCCAAGTCTGGAAGTCTATACAGCAATGAAACAGCTCCTTAGCCCAAGCCAGCTGTATGGGCCAACTGAGGGAAGAGGGGAAAGGGAATGAGGGTTCTTCACTGTGTACACATACCCATAGTGACCAGTACGCTAACTTGAAAGGCAGAATTAGCTATCACTTGTGTTTTGGGTGGATTGTAAAATTCCATTTGGTTATTTTTTTCTTCTTTTATAAAGTTTGAAGAGCCAGCTTCCTTTCTTCTCTTTTAGATGTGGAATGATCGATAAATAACCCGAAATACAGTCATTCTCAGTGTCTTTTTAGTTGTGAGTTGCATGTTTGAGAGAGCGGTAGATGGGAGAACATGCACTGAGCACAAAAGAGTTGAAAACAGCCTTTCCTCACCCACAAGTGTTAGAGGGAAAGAAAGAAAAGGATGCATTGAACACCATCTCAGAATGCAATAGGGGCCTGGCTTTGCTTCTCATTGGTGTAAATCAGGAGTAATCCTATTGCAGTAGGAGAATTACACTGGTGTAAGAGATCAGAATCAGGCTAGGTTTTGCTCCACAATGCAAGGCTGATATAGTGGATGAGGTGGGGGAGGGGTGGTTGGGATCTTCACGTAAGTGAATTGCTTATGGAATTGATTGATTTATGTTTCAAGACATTAGTGTTTCCTCACCTCTCTGCATATCATTAATGGGAAAATCTGCCCTCTCCTGTGATTGCTGAGGACCCTGGAAGCAACATAATTGAAAACTAATCCTGTTCCCATTGAAGTCAGTTGGAATCTTGCCTCTAGCTCCAAAGGCAGTCTCATAGTGCTGTTCCTCACATCCAGCCCACAAAGGAGTCCACACCTGTGCATGCTACAAAACACAGCTCAACAGTTCGGGGGAGGGGTGGGGGAAGGTTGGGGACAGGTTGGAGTCAGGTCCAAAAGATATGCCAGTAAACAAGTCCACCAATCTCAGCCGCTCTCCAGGTTGGTGGAAGGGTCCTACCCAGCTCAGAGCATAGCCAGGACACCTAAACTGTGTATTGAGAAAAAGATTTGACCCCACAGACTGTTTTCCCCCTTAATGACTTTTAACAGAAACTTCCTCAGCCTTCTTTGTTTTGTGAAATTTTTTAACCCAACCTCCAGCAGCCCTTGATTCTCACAAGATTTTTTCCCCATTTTGTGCATCTCTTTTGAAAACAGGTCATTTGTCTAGAAGAATCAATCTTTAGTTTGCCAACAGTAACCAGTGTGCATTATGTGTCTTATTAATGAGAGCTAGACAATATAACTGAACAATTCCATTTTAAAAAAGACATCTTTCTGCAGCTCTTCTGATGAAAGTGAAAACAGACAGTGATTTTAAAGTGACTTCCTTTAATCAGACCACACCTCATTAATCGAGGTTACATCGCTATTTGCAATAGGTTTTTTTTTAATAAGATCATTTTTAAATAGATTTTAATGAGCTTCAGCTCATTTTTGTTTACTCTTTTCCCCTTCTGCTCTTTATTTGATTTGGAACAAAGAACTTGAATCATCATATCAAGCTGAAACTCTCTAATAGGAGGAATTGTTTCACTGTAGCACTCTGATATAAGTGAAATTCTGCCTATTTAATTTTAAAAGCATGTCTTTCTAGACATGCATACATTTACATATAAGGCTCACTGGTGGCAGATGCATAGCCAATATTTCATACCTGAAATCATGTAGGACAGTTCACTGCTGAAATGTGTTTCTTGGAGTCATGGGGCATAAAGGACATATAGGAAGCCTCCAAGATTTCCTTTCTGGAAAACAAGAGTTAGTTTTGGCTCTGACAGTGAAGCACCCAGGTAAACTCCTCAAGCACTATAACAACCTTAACATGGAGTCACAGACAGTCCCCTTGAGTACTATGATCTATCTTGCTACCCAGATAAGCTTTGTGATAAATGGTCCCTTACACCAAAGATCACAGCAGTATTCAGGTAACTCCCAGCCACTTACCCCAGCTCAGTTGTACCTTACATCTCACACCAAAGACAATGCTTGTAGCCAATCTTCTAATGAACTATATACAGATTCAGAAATTAGGAAAAGGAAATGAGAATTATTTACCAGGTTAAAGCAGGGAAACATTTATATACACACAAATGAGTTCCAATCTACAGTTTCAAAATATAATAGAAGTTTCTGTGATAAGCAAGCTCTATATGTCCTTTAGGACTAACCCAGGCCAAAATACTGGGGATCTTTTGCTTATACTTAGTAATCCTTGCCCCTCAATGTCCAAGCAGCATAAAAATTCCTCTTTGTTAAGGCTTTTTATTCCTTCCCCCATTCTCCTTTGAGTTGCAAATTCAGATGTTGAGAGGAATTCTTTTGCACATATCCTCTTCATGAGGGTGGAAGAGAGGAATCAAAGTCTTTTGTCCCCTGATGTTCCACAATAGTTCGTCGAATGCTGATGGGCCTCCTTTGTAGGCCAGGAGATAACAGTTCCTGTTGGAAATGAATATTTCACATTTACTAATGCTTCTCTGCTGTCTGGTGATACACAGTTACAGAGCAAACACTTAAATGTTACCTTATAACATGGGATACAGATATTGTAAGTGAAATTGATGCATGCAACAACTTATGAGCATTTCATAAACACTAAACACATTCTTATAATTCTAATACCTACTTTAACAAACAGGTTGGTTTCAGCTATGTATTTGTCAGTGTTCAGTTTAGACCTAGAGGCTTTGGCTTGAGCTGGCACCTGGTCTGCCAGAATCACAAGCAGAACAAATCTTCATAGCTGACCAAAGCCCTCTATTCAGTAATATGTAGAGGGGTGATCATCAGCAGAAACATCTCTCTAGCATAAATTGCTGGATCTCAACCACAGGACTGGAAAACCACTTCTCTTTTCCATTCTTGAAAATTCTTATGTTCTCCATATGTTGGCCAGCCTTTAAAGAAGGTCTAATTTTGGTTGTTGGGTTTAGTGTGTGGATGCTGGATGAGGTTGGTGGCCTGTGATTACAGGAGGTCAGACTAGATGATCTGGAAGTCCCTTCTGGCCTTAAACTCTATGACTCTAAGAAATGGCAAACTGGTGACATAGCCCCTACAAGGAACTCCCCACCCTCCCCCACATTGCCCTCCCCCTGAGACACTAGGAACATTTTACATTTTAAAAAAACATTAGTATGCTTAGTGGCCTCTGTTCCTTCCTCATTGGCTGCAAAAGTTGTCTGAGAACCAAGGATTCACATTCCTGGAGTGTTGAAAAATATCAAAATTGTGTCCATCTACAGTAAAGGTCTGTTATAGAGGTGAAGAGAGGGGATTTCTCAGCTTCTCCAAAGGAGAAAATATTATAAATAAAATGCTACTCTTGTCTCTGAATCGGCAGGACCTTTGCCATTCCACCAAGAGGGAAGGAGCAGCACCCAGAGATTGCAGAGGCAGATGGAGAAGGACCCTGGAGGAGATGCTCATTGGCATACACAAGAGGTCTCAGGAGCACTTTTGAGTTCCTCAGGGCATGGAAGGATTGGATCTTCCACAGGAATAGACAATGATGAACCAGTTTGTGGAGCAAGAGGGACCCCATAGCATTCCCTAATGGAGAAGCTGATAGAACTGGTGGCTGAATGAGTTCAGGGTCTGCCTGCTGCCATGGGCACTTGGCCACTGCACCTGTCCATGAACTTCCACCTTCTCCTCCTCCAGCTGCCACTCAGGGTGTTGCTGAGGTGGAGGACCCAACCTCCCCAAGTGACTGGGAGGAGCCTGCAAGACTTCCTGGATGACACCCTCCACTCGCACCTAAACCCCTCTGGGACTTCCCCTGAGTGTCCAGGACTGGAACAATGAGCCTGCAGGAGTCCCTGAACCCTCCCAAGTGCCCCCACTCTGGGCAGGAGACATCCCTTTTTGTCCCCAAGACCAGTTTTCCCCTGTGGTTCCACACTCGTCAAGGGGAGGGTAAGGAGATGGGTGCAGAGACTTTAACATTTAGCCCACTGTTCATGGATTCAGTCCCATTATGTTTTGTTGGTTTCCATCTTTTTAAAAAATATTTTACTTACCTGTCTAATATAGTACTTTCAATAACTGTTAAAGAAGAGTCCTTGACTTGTGTGAGGACCCTCCTCCCTAAGTCTGATGAACATAAGATGTTTTCACCTTTGGGATTGGGTGCCTCATTCACAGCACATGAACTGGAATGGTGTAATTGTCCGGTGCCATCATACTGCAAACACTTTTCAATCTATCCTACACCCAGAATCTCCCCACTCCCAGTTGAAGACATATCCACATTCCCAAGGACACAAAGGTGGGATGGGGAAAGTGCAGGTAGGGTTAAGTACTAAGAGAAAGCACTGCTAGTTGTAAATCCAGCAGAATTCACAAAGGGGAGAAAAACGTCTTTACGGCTTGGTTCACAATACAGGCATGCTCACTACCCAGTGATTAAATGGCCCCTCCTCCCCACCTCAAACCTTGACCAGTTTCAACCTTAATAGCAATTAGTGCTCTACACCAGTGTCAAAGTGCAGTTAGTGTTGCTGACAATGAATGGTTAGAAAAAAAGGGTACCCCCCTAAAGCAAATGTTGGTAAGTTTGGTAAGGGAGACTGAGTGCTCCTGATAATAAAGGGTTGTAAACAACTGTGAACAGTTAAGATAAAAGCATTGCATAATGATTGTTTTACATTTACTCAATTGCCACCCTTCACAGTACAAACCCAACCCTAAGGTGTTAACCAATGGAGGTGCCTTGTTAGAATTGTCTGTAATGTGTGAATTGTCACAGGAACCAATGGATAAGAATCTGTAGCTACAGGAGAACATAACCTTCACAAAGGTATGGAGCCTCACAAGTATGTGCCAAGGCTCCTTCCTGTGCTTTTCCAACAGCTGCACAGGGTGGGAAGGCATCCTAAGCACAGGCAGGTGTCATCCTCAGTCTCCCTGCTGTGTACATATTTCCCTGATTTCCCTTGCCCATTGGGCCAGTGTGCCAGGGTGGGATCTGGCTGTCTGCATGTGGGTGGGATCCGACTGCCTATACAGTTGATAAATCAGATTTGTCCTCAGACCATTCAGGATGGAAGCGCTCCATTTCACCCTCACAAACGTTATGGAGTGTGAAACAGACAACGGTTGTACAAAGAGCATTTGCCATATTTGCATCCAGATGAGAGCGGGCACTGCCAATGAGATTTCCGCCTACCAAATGTGTGCTCCATGACCATTAAGTCACTGAGTTTGGCTATGTCTACACTATGCACCTTTTAGCGACACAGCTGTGCCTCTACAGCCTTGGCGCTAAAAGAAGCGCAGTGTAACCGCTGTTTGTCAGCAGGCGAGAGCTCTCCAGCCAAAAAAAACCTTACACCCGCAATGACCTCTCCTGCCGACAAAGTGCTTTTTGTTGGCAAAACTTTTGTCGTTCGGGATGTGTGTGTTTTTTTCACACCACTGAATGATAAAAGTTTTGTCATTCAGGTTCCAGTGTAGACAAAGCCTCAATAACTGAATTCTCTTTCTCCAGGGTCACTGATGATGGGGTACGGTTTCATGTGCCAAGTTAGGAATGGGTAAGCAAGGGTCTCCCAAAATAAGGGCTGGCACAGACACACTGTGTCGTTTCTGGGAAATAAAGTCCATTCTTCCCCCTTTAAGTATAACCCTGATCTCCTCAGCACACTGGTGTGATGGACGTTATCAGAGCTTCCGACACTGGTATAAATGAATTTGCATCTGAAGTCCACTAAGCCTTGCAGAATGACAGAATGAGTGAATTTCACATACCCGCTCGCCCCTTTTGGTGGGCAAAGTATTGGGATGTGGATGCCATCAATGGCCACTTCACAGTTCAGAAACCCCATCCTCTGAAATCCAGATATTATTTCTGGAACTTTCCTTATGGCAATTACCCATGGGTAGATCACAGTGTTAATTGCCTCACAAAACCTGCACAATCACAACCCCAACAGTAGACGTTTCAACCCCAAATTGGTTTGCAACAGACCAATAGCTGTTGAATGTTGCCAGCTTCCACAGGGTAATAGCCAGCTGCTCCTGCCCTGAATTGAGTGTTCTGGTGCTGGAGGTTTGGTGCAAGATCCTCACCCAGCTCCATGAACGTCTGTTTTCTTATTCATAAGTTCTGAAGCCACTGCTAGTCACCTCTATTTTCCAAAACAATATGATCCCACCACGTCGTGCTGGTCCTCCTGTACCAGAAGTGATGGTCCATCCCTGGGCACACTGTAGAAATACCAACGTCCATCATATCTGTACCATGGGAGCTGAATGGTTTGTCTATGATTCTGCAAATGTCAGCCTTCTTTGAGGTGCCAGAAAGTTTGGCTCAAATTCCATCCAGCATCTCACCAATCACCTCCTCCACTGCATAAACATTTGTCCCATGTTAAGGACAATGTGGAGAACCACATCATCATCCCATTGTTCCATGTCTTCCATTCAATTTGGCAGGGGGAGATGTGGTCAGGAACCACCATCGGCAAATGTATGAAGATGGGACAGTACGAACAACACACAGCAAAGAAGCTCCTAGAGGGTCTCCCTGGGATACTGCCCCTGAAACACTGCCCCACTAACATTGCATAACAGAGGCAGTGTGGACGCAGGTATACGAGTGTACATAACATTATACCTGTGCCCAGCAGCGTATGTGAACACTGGATGTGGGTATAGGGAACATGTGCAAGCATGTACTTAATATTTCAAAATTCCCTTCAAAAGGTAATGGAACTGTGGTTACAGGGCTGTCTGCATGAATGGCTGTCGTAGAGTCATGGACCTTGGAAGACCTCAGATCATCAGATGCATGGCTCTTGGAAGCTGAGCCAGGCAGGCAAAGTGGCAGGAAATTAGACAGGTTTCTGATAGAAACCTGATAGTTTCAAAACCTGGGGTCCATCGGAATGTTGGCAAAATTGGGCCGTCTCAGTGAAACATTCCAAACTGGGAAATTGGTTCATCAGAATTTTTCCTGTCAGCTCTACCTAGTAACCTCTGAATATGTCCCCTCTAGCACCCCTGCAGGCCTAGTCACAATTTACCCCTCAAACTCTAAGCAACCTGATAGTTTTCATTTTCACACAAGTCAACCAGACTGCATAGGAGAAGTAAATAGTTTAATTATTAGCTGTATTCTCTAGTAAATAGATAAAAGATTTGCTTTTCATTCTTTGTAACATGTCAAATAGGGAAATAAATGCTTTGCTCCTGTAGCTTTAGGGAAATTTGGGAAATCTGAAACAAGTCCAAACAGCTTCTCTCTGTTGAATTTATACAACAGCAGCTCTGAGCTCATAAAAGTATATCACTGTGGAACTTACAAATATGGCTTCATATTTATTACTCTTGAAAAGATAATTTGCAGCTATAAATAATTTACACTCATCTTTTCGGGGTATCCAAAACATGGGTTATATAATCCCTTTGGATTTTCCTGAGTATCTATAACATGGGTTTCATAGTCCCTTTGCTCTGTGTGTGGAAATCCCAGTGATATCAATGAGATCTAATGTGCATGCAACAAGGAGAGCATATAGTCCATGCATATTGCTCTCATTAGTTATATTTAATTACATCCCAGATATAGCACCCTTTTTATGTTTAGTAGTACCTTACTGCATGAGTAATTCAATGTATTTCATAGAATCATAGGACTGGAAGGGACCTCAAAAGGTCATCTAGTTCAGTCCCCTGCACTCACACTCACCAACAGAAATTCCGAGCCTCAGAGCCAACGCTGTCCCTAAAAGGGGGCAGGGCACGGGGCAGAAGTGACAAATCCGTCACTTCCGGGACTGCCCACGCTGGCCGTGGGGCCCCCCAAAGCGTGGGACTTGGAGCGGTCTTGAGCGCCCAGGCGCCCTGCAGCCTGCCTGGGTGATTTAAAAGGGCCCGGGCTTCCGGCCACTACTGCGGCAGCTCCTGGGCCTTTTTACATTTCCCAGGCCTCTGGGCAATAATGCCTCGCTCCTCCCTTCCCCCCGTCCCCGTTGGCAGGCCTGCCTGCACTCATGGCAGGACTAAGTATTAGACCATCCCTGACAGGTGTTTGTCTAACCTGCTCTTAAAAATCTTCAATGATGGAGATTCCACAACCTCCCTAGGCAATTTATTCCAGTGCTTAACCATCCTGACAGTTAGGAAGTTTTTCCTAATGTCCAACCTAAACCTCCCTTACTGCAATTTAAGCCCACTGCTTCCTGTCCTATCCTCAGAGGTTAAGAAGAACAATTTTTCTCCCTCCTTGTAACAACCTTTTATGTAGTTGAAAACTATTATCATGTCCCCTCTCAGTCTTCTCGTCTCCAGACTAAACAAAGCCATTTTTTTCAATCTTCCCTCATAGGTCATGTTTTCTAGACCTTTAATAATTTTTGTTGCTCTTCTCTGGACTTTCTACAATTTGTCCACATCTTTCCTGAAATGTGGCTCCCAGAACTGGACACAATACTCCAGTTGAGGCCTAATCAATGTGGAGTAGAGTGGAAGACTTACTTCTTGTGTCTTGCTTATATCCCTGTTAAAACAGCCCAGAATGATGTTCATTTTTTTTGCAACAGTGTTCTATAGTTGACTCATATTTAGCTCGTGGTTCACTATGACCCCCAGATCCCTTTCCACAGTACTCCTTCCTAGGTAGTCATTTCCTATTTTGAATGTGTGTAACTGATTGTTCCTTCCTAAGTGGAGTACTTTGCATTTGTCCTCATTGAATTTCATTCTATTTACTTCAGACCATTTCTCCAGTTTGTCCAGATCATTTTGAAATATAATACTATCCTCCAAAGCACTTGCAACCTCTCCCAGCTTGGTATCATCCACAAACTTTATAAGTGTACTCTTTATGCCATTATCTAAATCATTAATGAAGATATTGAACAGAACCGGACCCAGAACTGATCCCTGTGGGACCTCATTCGTTATGCCCTTCCAGCATGACTGTGAATCAGTAAGATTACTCATAGAATGAAGTACTATTCAACATGAATGGCAAAATCGGGCCATTAAGGATTAGAGGACGCTACAACAAAAGTGTTTTTTAAAAAGCAACAGTGCATTTCAAGAAGTGAAGCTATACTGGATATCCGCACTTCTTGATTAGGCGAAAATATATGGCCTCAAATATCATGTGCCTAATAATGCATACAAAGCATGTGCGTGTGCACAGCATTGGCTTGGAGATGGTGTGGAACCACATTGTCCCAAAAGAAGCACTCTCACAATGTTTTCCAGAGTTGTTCAGTGCATGGGAGAACACCCAAATTGATGCACCTCTTTGAGCGATTCAACAAACTTACTCCCACTTCTACTGGCAGGGATGGAGGCTCTGACTACTCTGTCCCCTTTGATGTATCTGTGATGATCAGATACCCCAGCTGGAAAACAGAAAGTTTAAACCCCCAAAATGAGCAGTTAAACCAACTAATTGCATACTGTATTATAGTGCTATAAAAGTGTATCTGGTAAAGTCTTTTATAAAAGCTTGTAATGTTCTGAACTTGATGGTCAATGAGAGATATATACAGACTGGTTGTGAATCTATTTAATTTTTGTTTAAATAGAAAACTGTGCTCTTCATCTGTTCTATAACTTCAACTGCACCTCAAAACAAAGGTTAGCACTCAAGTAGCCAGGGGGGCACACAACACTGGCTTCAAATAACTATCTATTGTCCAGCCCAGGAAAAGACAATGATGGATCATTAGAATTAATGGGAAGACATTGAGACATCCCCAGCTATCAAGAGGGAATTTCCCCATGCACAAAGAAAAAGCCTTTTAAATGTAGGCTTGGGAGTGAGGTTTTTTATCCAGAATTTGAGGGACAGTCTGGTGTCAGGAGGCTGCCCGTGATCACTGGATCCTTCCCACAGGTAGAGGGTATGCTGAGAAACTGTCTTAAGGCATTACGTGACTTGCATTAGTGAATGCATTTTGTCTAATATGAACGAGTAAAACCTGAGGTTGCACTTCTATCTTTCTTTTCCGTGTAACTTGTAGCTGTTTGCTTTCCCACAGTATTTCTTCTTTGAATCTGTGCTTTATCTATTAAATGAACTATTTTTTTATTTTCAACCCAAGCAGGTCTCTGGTGTGCAAACTGTGTGGAGTATGTGCACTAAAGTAAGTTGGCATCTGAGGGGCTGGTGTACCCCTTCAGGGGTGGTGAACCAGAGGGAAACAGTCTGAGGCTTTGTCTACAGAGCACTTTCATCAGTAAAACTTTTGTCATTTGGAAGTGTGAAAAAAACACACACACACCCCCCCCCGAATGACAACGGTTTTCCTGATGAAAAGAGCAGGTGTGAACTTTTCATTGGGGGTGGATTTATTTTGTTGGCGGGAAAGAGCGCTTTCTCCCACTGGCAATGAGTGGCTACACTGTGCACCTCTTAGAGGCACAACTGTTGCGGCACAGATGTGTCGCTAAATTGTGGGGAGTGTAGACATAGCCTGAATGTCTGGTAGTTCAGAACTTGAGGAGGACGGATTTGGGGAGATTCAGGACTGGTAGGGCTGTTGGTGTCATCCAGCAAGAAGTAACTAGTCTGGTAAGAGCCAGGGTGAGACCTTGTGCTTGAGGGAAGGCTGCTGGTGCCATGGAACTGAACCATAGTTGCACAGCACAGAGTTACAGGGCAGGCAATGAGTGGCCCTCAGAGTGTCACAGTACCAATCACACCAGGAGGATTAATTAGGGAGCAGTTCTTGCACCCCTCTGACTGCAGTGCGTTCTGGCCAATACATGAGCTGTACTAGGAGAGGTTTCTTACTCCTTGTCCCCACACTCCCTCACACACTGCTTGCCCATGTAAGGCTAGGCAGAATGTACCCGATACCAATTTATGAGGTGCTGGAAGAATCAAGGGTATGTTTATTGCTTTGTGCAGGTCTCCACTTGTGTGGCCATAATCGTCTATCAATTACACGGTACAAATCGAACTTAAAATGTGTGTGTTACCTTAATAAGAAAACCAGTCATTTGACAATTTCAATTAGAATATGCAAATTGCTTCTCACCTGCCATTACTAAGTTATTCACAGATCATTCATGATGGGAATGTGATTCTATAAAAAGGGGTGAGGATAATAGAAAAGTGGATTAAAAAGTGAAAACTAGTAACTCACACATATTCTCCACCTCGGGAGGGTGGGGGCGGAGAATAAATGCAAAACATCACTCTCACCCACAATAATGCATAATATAAATTTCAAATGTAAGCATTTAAGATATTTAAATCCAAACAAAACCTTTTTTCTATGATGGTTTGTGGCAGGACATTTCCAACTTTCAGGTGCTGGATTAACTGATCCTGCTATGAAATTCGACTGGATTGGAGTGATCAGTGGGTGCTTTTAAAAAAACACAATAGTCGGTAGCTATGTAAATGAACCCAGGTGATAAAGATTCTATTTAAATAAAGCTGGAAGCCTATTGTCTTTGGCAGGTCCATGAGATAAAGGCTTAGAAACATGGATTTGCTAGAATTGGAAGGAGACCGCTAATAAATGATCAGCTCTATCCCCTTTCATCATCAGGATTTTTTTCATGATTCTAGACTCACCTCTAGATTCTACCTCTAAACTGTCTGCAGTAGGGCTCAAATCTGGAGACCATCATCACCTTCCTTGAGTAGCCAAGCTGGGCGGTAGGCAGATACACCTATGTAAGTGGAGCAATATAAGAATCACCAAAAGAGACTACTATAACCAATGGCTGAACTAGGCTCTGCACCTCTCTACATGTTTCCCCGATTGGTGGGTTAGGACAGGAAGATCTGCAAAGAAGCAGATCTTCTGGGTCTACCCCTCTCCAAGCGCTTCCCTGCCTGGCCCCACCTGCACTTCTCCCTCCCCCTACATAGTAGTGCTGCCATGCAGGCAGATTGTACTGTGCCAATTGTCACCCCATATCTAGCCCTTCCCCTTACACAACAATATCACATAAATTCCCCTGCAAAGAGGGCCCTCTGCATCCACAGAGGAGGAGGTTCTGTTTGGCCTAGTTCCTTGTCAAGCCATAGCTTGAAGTTTTGATTTGGGGAGTTGGATCCATTCCTCAGTCTATTTTACTAATTTTTTTTCTTTCTGTTAAATTAAATATTCCTTAGGTCAAGTGAAATCCATTATCTCTAGTCTTGTATTGCTATACATTCAATTTCTGATTGCAACCAGCCCAGCAGTTAGGGAAAATAACAGACAAGTCCCCAGATATTTATACTGAAATATTTGGGCTTCATTCTCCTTTAACTTATACCAGTGCAAATTGATTTCAGCTGAGTTACTGCTGGAGTTACAGAGTGCAAAACTGGTGCAAGCCAGGAGAGAATTTTTCTGTGAGAAAATGCTGGTAAGTGACCTGCATTTACTGCACATGTTCCAAAGAGATCCCTTTGGTAAGTATCTAGAAATTGTGCTAGGAGCTAGGTCTGTGCGGAATCTCAAAACTAACCTCTTTTCCATGTCTTCATATAAGTTCAATGTACCCTTACCGTTACCTAATTACCCATCCTCTCTGCACTTTCGTTGTGAGGATTTGTTGTTTTTTCCCAGGCCTTCACAACCTCACCTCACCTAACAGGCAATTTCTCATTTAGATTTTTCTCAGATCTCGTTCCTTATATTCCTGTATTAAACTGCTTCACCTCAGGTGGTCGCTTTTCATCTGCTAAATTTTGTTTGCCTTGTCTGCATTTCATTATGTAATTTCATTCTTCTATCCGACAGTTTGGTTAGTTGTTTATACTGTGTTTATATGTATATATTATTTCAAAGAGAATACAGACACTCACGTTGGAGCACGTGACTTGTCACAGGGCAGAGATAGTCTGTTAGTTAGGATTAGACCTCAGGATGCAAATTTGATTACACCAAAATGTTTCCCGAATTCATGTTCACTTCACTGAATTATCCATTTAGAAAAAGAGAGAGAGCCCCAAAGCCAAAATGTTTCGTTTTAACATTTCAGAAGCCAAACACTGTGATTTTATAAATCTGAAATTGATTGAAACTGGTACTAGATCTGTCCCTTCACCTAAAGCCTGAGAGCTTCCTGAGTGAGTTCTGTGGCGCATTGCTCCAGCAGCAAAGGGAGGGGATAGGCCCCCATCCTGCCTCCAGTCATGTCAGGTGACCTGATGCTGGCAAGCTCAGCCTGTCTCATGGTCAATGCTGTGGCTATGTGTTCAAATCCATGTGACTTCTGACTGGTGTTCATGACTGACTGGGCTGGCTGGGCTCCTGCTGAGTGATAAAGCCAATTTTGGGATTAAACTTCTATTTTAAATAGTCAAGAGCACTATAAGAACCAGAAGAGACACCTCAGGATTTCCCAGTTTGAGCACTTGATCTGAGACCATATTGTTTGCCTCAGAAGAAGCTGACTTTGACCTGAGATACAACTCTGTCCTTGAACAAAATCTGTTCCTCCATTCAGTCCTGACAGGCCTGTGGAATAATAGCATTCAGACTGTGATGCAACCTTATTTAAAAGATAACCAGTTGCAGATGAGACCTTGTTTGAGAAGTTGCATGCTGCTGCCTGTGATGAGGTAGAGAAACAGCAGAAATGAGGGAATGGAGCAGTGCAATGGCAAACTGCAGAAGACATTATATACACAGAGCCCATGAAACAATACCTCCTCCCACCCCACTCTCCTGCTGGTAATAGCTTATCTAAAGTAATCACTCTCCTTACAATGTGTATGATAATCAAGTTGGGCCATTTCCAGCACAAATCCAGGTTTTCTCACCCTCCGCCCCCCCACACACAAACTCACTCTCCTGCTGGTAACAGTCCATCCAAAGTGACCACTCTCCCTACAATGTGCATGATAATCAAGGTGGGCCATTTCCAGCACAAATCCAGGTTTTCTCACACCCCCCCACCACCCACACACACACACAAACTCACTCTCCTGCTGGTAATAGCTCATCCAAACTGACCACTCTCCTTAAAATGTGAATGATAATCAAGGTGGGCCGTTTCCAGCATAAATCCAAGTTTAACCAGAACGTCGGGGGAGGGGGGTAGGAAAAAACAAGGGGAAATAGGCCAGCTTGCATAATGACTTAGCCACTCCCAGTCTCTATTTAAGCCTAAATTAATAGTATCCAATTTGCAAATGAATTCCAATTCAGCAGTTTCTCGTGTATCTCATTTATGTCATATCAATATTATAAGCATATTTTCATAAAGAATATGGAATGACACATCACACAAGGTTTCATGGCTGAACAAAGCCATCACTTCATAGACTTCATTACTCCATGGAGCCTGTGTGAATGGGTTAGAATTCCATTTGGTTTAAACAAATGCACCTATTGCCTTCCAGTGTGATACATAGATTCATAGATTGAAGTGCCAGAAGGGACAATTGTGATCACCTAATTTGATCTTCTGTATAACACCTGCCATAGAATTTCCTCAAAATAATTTCTAGAGCACATCTTTTAGAAAAACTTCCAGTCTTGATTTGAAAATGGTCAGTGATTTTCCCACCATGACCCTTAGTAAATCGTTTCAGTGATTAATTAACCTCACTGATAAATTTACACTTTATTTCCAGTCTGAATTTGTCTAGCTTCAAATATAGGATTGTATATACTCTAGCTTCTAGTATAGGATTGTATATACTCCCCCAATTTTATGTCATCTGCAAACTATATAAGTGACGATTTTATGTTTTCCTTCAGATCATTACTATAAATGTTAATGAGAGTAGGGGAAGAACTGATCTCCGTGGGACCCCACGAGAAACACACCCATTTGATGATGTATGGAAGAGTGTCTTGAGGAACTTAAGGATGAGGTGTGTATTCCACACCTGGATGATATCCTTCTGTACAGTGGTATTTTTGAAGAGCATCTGAAGAATGTATGGAGAGTACTGCGACAGTTAGAGAGTCATATATTAATTGGAAATGGTGGTGTCTGCTGAAAGTTATAAAATGGATTCTGATGACCTCTTGGTGGTGCAGAGAAACTACCAAGAACCACAGCAGAACTTCATACTCCTGTATGACTTGTTGACTGTTCCAATGGAATCTGACACACACCACCATCAAAAGTGATCTCAGAAAAAGAAGGCAAAGGGCAAGGAAAGGGGTCTGGACAGATACCCTCCAAACAGCCAGTCACCTGGGCTGAGTAACATCAAAGTATTTTAAACCACCTGATTGATTGCCTGGTTATAGCCACCAATAATAATTCTGTCTCTGTCTTTCTCCTTCATGTAGATGCTTTCAATAAGGGACGAGATGCAGCCTTGTACCAATGTCAGTAAGGTAAACTAAGAGTCATTGGTTATAGGTCAAGAAAACAGACTGCAGCTCAGAAGAATTATCTCCTTCACTCAGGAAAGCTGGAGTTTCCAGCTTTTAAATGGTCCATAACTGACAAATTTTGTGGCTCTCTCTATTATGCAATTCTTTGTGGTTTACAGTGATAACAACCAGCTAAACCTATCTCTTCACCTCTGTCAGGTCAAATGTCACAGCAAACTGGTGGGTTGCAAAATTAGCTGACTAACTTCAAAGTTAGATATCATCCGCAGAAATCTAATGTGGAGAGATGCTTCATCCATCATGCCCCTTTATGTGGAAAAAATATATATGACAGAATTCACAGAAGAGAGAAGCAAGATGTTGTTAGTGCTGTCTTACAGTCCTTGGACGTGCCTTGCCATTTCTTTGTATCTTGGTTAGCAGCTATTACTGCCAGTGCTTTGGCAGTAGAACACTTCTCCCTGGGCATTAAATCCACTAAAGCCTATTCCATGAGAAGACCTTTTGGCAGCTCAGAAGGAAGAGCCAGTTATTACTAAAATTCTTCATTGTAAGTCCTTGGGGCACAAATTGAATAGCTGAGAAAAGACAGGAGGATGTGGAAAGATCGCTGCCTTGATGCATAAATGGTACGTGTTGCATTTGGATACACATGAAATATTTTTATCAGAAAACCAAGTTAAAAATGAACTGATATTACCTGAAAAAGACAAAAAGGCAGGTATGTCAAGAACTACATGAAGAGATGGGACATTTAGGGGCAGAGCAAGTAATCAGTCTTGCAAAGCATCAAACATTATGTCACTAGATTCTGTATATGCATCAAGTAAAAGAAACCTCACTTCTATCATTTTTATTGCATTCTAGATTTGCATTAATATAATCGTTGTTCCCTGTATTCAGAATGTTGTAATATATGAGTTTACAATCTTATACCTCTCAAACTAAGGAATTCTCTAGGTTGAATTGATCACTAAACATATTTGCTGCCCACGGGCCCCTTTCTCCCCATTTCTTTAACGTTTCCACAGTCATAAAACAAGAAATCTGTGAGCTTGGATTGTCCTGAATTGCTTAAGGGTTTACTATATTACTGCAACCTGGCAAATTCCAACTTTGTTATGTAACATAGTTTCAATGCAGCCCATACAAAGAAACCTTTTTAACGTTTTCACAATTATGTTACTTTCAGTTTTCTGCGTTTAGCTATCTTCCACCTCTGCATTTTAGAAGCAGATCAATCATGAGAAAAGGAGTACTGGGACAAAAGCAGAGGGAAGTTTTAAAATAACTCATTGTAAAATGAGTTCCACGCTGCTACTGCACAATGAATCCAACACCCTACGCATGGTATACTCAATGGAATAGTATGACATTAAAGAGTCATGCACTCCTATGGAGCCTTTTTTCAAGCAAGATCCTATGAGAGAGCATTCACACAACAAAGCTTCTCCCTTTGGAATGCCTGTAATACAGTAGTCATTCAGGATGTAGTGGAACAGTGGCAACATCAGGCAATGTCTTTTCCATATCCTCCTCTTAAAATCCATGAAGGAAGTATGATTGAATACCTACAATATTGCAAAGGTGATTCTGACATCCTTTTCCCATTCTAGTTTTGGGAATTCTAGTTTCCTTTTCCTAATTTATTATTACTTCATTGACAAAACTTAAATTTAGTAAATGTACAGTGATTGTAACACTCTTCTCTCTCAACCTAGTTTTCCCAGACTGAAAGAAATACTATCACTGTCTTGTCAAACAAACCTGATTTCATTTTTTGAGGAGCCCATTAAACAAAATGCATTTTAATACAGCCAAATGCAAAGTTATACATCTAGGAAGAATGACTGCATCCCATACAGAACATTTAGAATGCCTACATATACATATAGGAACATGTCTCCCCTATAGAATAGGAGACTGTATCCTGGAAAGTAGGTATTCTGAAAAGAATTTAGGGATTATAGTGGACAAGCAACTGAACGTGAGCAGCGGGGGTGACACTGTGGCTAAAAGGGCGAATGGGATCCTTGGATGCATATACCAGGGAGTAGTGAGAAGGAGTTAGGAGGTGATTTTACCTGTATATGGCATTAGTGAGAGCACTGGAATACTGCATCCAGTTCTGGTTTCCACAGATTGAAAGAATGTTGAAAACGGAAGAGGGCGAAGAAAAGAGCAACGAAAATTATGTGAAGGCTGGAAAAAATGCCTTGGAGTGAGACTTAAAGAGCTCAATCTGTTTAGCCTATCAAAAAGAAGATTGAGAGGTGACTTGATTGTAGTGTACAAGTACATTCATGGGAGAAAATATTGGGTATTAAAGTGCTCTTGAATCTAGCAGAGAGAAGCATAACAAGAACCAATGGCTGGAAGATGAAGCCAGACAAATTTAAGTTAGAAATTACACATTTAAAAAAAAAAAAAAAGTGAGCATGACTAGTCATTGGAGGAAGCTATCAAGGGAAATGATGAATTCTCCAGATGGCTTCACAAGGGCTGGATACCTTTAGGAACACATGCTTTAGTCAAACACAAATTATTGCGCCTAATGCAGAGGTAACTAGGTGAAATTTAACAGCCTGTGATATACAGGAGGTCAGACTAGATTATCGAATGGTCTCTTTTGGTTTTGAACTCTATGAATCTATGAAGGTTTTGAACTCTATGAATCTATGAATCTGAGCTACCTTCTTCTTACATATTTGCAAAAGATATCATGCTATAAACAGCAAGATAAACAATGTTGATAAGAAAAGAAAATAACTCCATATCAGGCTTCCAGGGTTACTATAAACAGTGAGAGGGAGATATAAACAAATCAACCAAGTAAAAGGACACTATCACTGTAATATTCTTTCCTTTGTTTCCCTACACATATTTATAGAATGTTATGTTCGTTTTTGTCTTAAAAGTCAGAAGTACAATTATGGCATCAATACTATGGATAAAGGAATTACTATACTTAAATGCTTTTATACATACAAAGACAGATACTGGATGCAGAGCTGTCTCTTGGGTAGGGCAAATTGGGGTGACCGCCCTGGGCCCCGTGCTTTGGGAGGGCCTGCGGACCTGTGTGAGTGGCCGGCACTCAAGACCCCGGGCGCGCGGGGTGGTAGCAGAGCCCCGAGCGCATGGGGTGGTAGCAAAGCCCGGAGCATGTGGGGCGGCAGCCAGGACCCCAGGCACAGGGACCCCAACTGAGACCCCGAGGGGGGTCTGGCAGCCAGGAGCCCGAGGTACTGCAGCCCCCCCGTACCCCTAATTCCTGCACCGACGGAGGGGGCTGATTTGTCCCGGGCCCCGCACACCTCTACAGACAGCCCTGACTGGATGTTAAATACTACGGACTAACAGTACAACAAAAGCAAAGGAATTCAAAGTTAAACTATCTTGTCTTTTCTTAAAGAGTTGCATTTGCGTCATAGCAAACTTTGAAAAATGTTCTGCTTAGCAATGATGCTCTTTATAGACTGCAAATTATGTAATTTTCTTCTTCAGCTTTAGTATTATATAGTTATTTTATTAATTGATGTAGATGTACAAAAAGTATGTCTGGTCTATGCTCTATGCACACAAAAAGTTGCAAACAAAAATGTGCAAATAATTACAGACAACGCCCAAAAAATCATTCTCAACCCACCCAGCCCATCCATAATAACTCCCTCCATACACACACTCCCCTTAATCTATTTGAAATTATTAGTAACACATGCTTCTTGTTTCTTATCCCTCAACTGAAGTCATAATTATCTGCTTGTGATATTATAATTAGTTGCTATGACTATGATTTTGATGTCAGTACAGGACATCGGCTCTCTTCTTGCAGAAAAAAAAGGGGAGAAGGAAATATGCATATATATGTCAGGATCCCAACAAAGGCAGTCAGGACCAATGGTCAGAGTAGGGGCAAATCTGAGGCTGGGAGTCGTGGAGAAATTAGAATTGCCAATTTTTTAACTGCAGAAACAGAACACCTTTGCCCCACCTCTGACCCGAGGCCACACTCACTCCACACACACACACACACGCACACATCCGTTGCTCTCTCTCCCCCACCCTCACTCACTCTCTCATTTTCACTAGGCTGGGGAAGGGGGTTGGCATGCAGGCTCCGGGTGGGGCCAGGGCCGAGGGGTTTGGAGTGCGGGAAGGGGCTCAGGGCTGGTACAGGGGGTTGGGGTGTGGGAGGGGTGGCGGGCTTTGGGAGGGAGTTTGGGTGCAGGAGGGGGCTCAGTGCTGGGGGAGGGGTGCAGGCTCTGAGAGAGAGTTTGGGTGCGGGGGGAGTGCGGATTCCCAGAAGTGGCAGGCATGTCTCTCCGGCTCCTAGGTGCAGGGGAGGCCAGGGGGCTCTGCAGGCTGCCCCCATCTGCAGGCGCCACTCCTGCAGCTCCCACTGGCCGTGGTTCCCGGCCATGGAAGCTGTGGAGCTGGAGCTCGGGGCAGCGCCTGTGCTGCAGGTGGGCAGTACACAGAGCCCCCCGGCCGCCCCTGCACGTAGGAGCTGGAGGGACATGCCGGCCGCTTCTGGAAGCCGCGTGGAGCCAGCCGCTGCAGCCACTTTTAGCAGCCCAGTCAGCTGTGCTCACAGGAGCTGCCAGGGTCCCTATTCAACCAGGTGTTCTGGTCGAAAATCATACACCTGGCAACCCTAGGAGGAGTTCATAGTCAGGTTCCAGACCATCATCAAAACCAAAGATCAGACTATGAGTCAGTTTTCAGGGTCTGGGGCAGGAGGTGAAGTCATGAATCAAGCTGAGGTCAAAGTCAAGAGCCGGAATGGTCATAGCAGCTACAGGAGATCCACATTGTTGCCTAAATTCTTCCTGGAGTGCCCTTCGGGTGTTTATAGGACAGAGAGCCAATCAAGACCTATGAGGCTGCTGCCTATGTCAGACCCCTTAACTGGGATGTCCTATGCTCTGTGCCTACAGCATGTCATTAGCAGTGGAGTGCAAGCTAGTTACAGCAGCTGCTGGGTAAAAGCATGAAGATGCCAGCTACCTGGCAGCTCTGCATAGATCATGGGGCCTTGCATATATCTCCCAACCTCCATACAGAGAGCATCAGCAGCAGTAGGTGGAGCTTGCATGGAAAAAGTGGATTAAAAATGCCTCAGTGTCTGTATATGTTCACTGTGGACTGAGTCCTGAAATATTTATGCAAATGGCCCCACAGACATGGATGGGACTGCACAATTGTGTAAGGGGTGGCAGAATCAAGTCCTAAATCAGCATAGCAAAATGCCTTATTAACATTTGTTTTCAGAACAAGTTACTGACAATGTAAAGCAGCTAATTTTCAAAACAAAATACTGTACCAGAATGTTTGGATTTTTTCATCTAATCTGTAAAAGTAAAGCATGACCGATAAGCTTGGTTTTGGGAAAAAAGATGTCTATGTGGAAGCGAAAAACCATGAAAATAAAGGTTTATGCTGGAATTTCTTAAAAACCCTTCACTATGGAGCTGTTATTTGGTCCTCTGTAACATAGCTTGGGAAGTTGCTCCTGGTAAATCTATTATTGTAACTAGTGATTAATAAATTATCTTTCCAGGCAAAATATATTAGTAGAAACAGTGCAAATATAGACTTCCCCAATCTTGCTCTTCATTGCAGACTCCTGCTTTCATATTTTGGACCAGTTTGGTCACTGGTGTAAATTAGTATAGCTCCACAGACTGCAGTAATGCTCTGCTCATTGACCCCAACTGACTGACCCCAAATTATTTTTGTATTGCATGGGTCTGCTTTTCTCCTTTTGAAATCAGTGAAAGTCTGACCATTATTTCAGTGGGAGGAGGAGGATGCCCTGTGTTTGTGCTATTTCTAACACATTTTGCCTTGAAGAACCATGTATCACTTTTGGCAAATGCAGATCAATTTAGATAAATATTGACAGAACTACTTAAAATGAATCCCAGCACAGCCTCCTTCTTTTTAGTACATTATGCTGTGAATTCAAGCAAACAAACATGAAATAAAACAAGTAATGCTGAAACGGTTGTTAAAAGGTAACACTATACACTGATTGGCCAAGTCTCTCTCATTAGTTTCCCTCATTAAAATTATTTTAGACAGGGTAGGAAATTCTTTGTGTTATTTTCAATACTTTAAAGTATATATTTAGATTATTTTTCCTATTAGTACTTTTATTCATCACATTTATTCATGCCTCAGCTACCTGTATTTTTAATCTTTGCAGTATAAGTGAAAAACTTTTAACAAAAGTGATTTTATTATACTAATTATACTAATTATTATTTACCTATTATATTATTATTATTATTGTTATTATTATATATCCCAATCACAACAGAGGCCCCATTGTGCTACAAACCCATAGGAAGAGATAGTCCCTGCTGCAAGCAGTTTTACAGTCTATGAAACCCAGCCCTGCACACGCTTTGGGGAGTAATTTTACACCTCAGTAGTTGCAATGCCCATGTTTTGCCACGATCAGGGCTTATGGCAATTGCAGGAGTCCACTCCGGAAAAGTGGTTTGGGGGATTTTGAGGGGTGGGGATCAGAGACTTAACTGGATCCGGACTCCAATTTCATGATTAGACTCTCTCTGTAAAATAGGTCAAGAGGGGGGTCAGATCAGCTGGAGCAGATTGAGTTTCTACTGCTAGGGCCACGGACCCTTTCCCGGAGACTTTACACCTTACTCCTTCCAGGGTCCAGTCCAGATCTCAGCGAAATCAGTGCCAGTCTTTCAATTAGCTTTCCCGGCGGTTGGATCCTGTGGCTTCCGGGCGCCGAACAGGCGTGGGGTGAAAGCGGGTTAGCGCCAGCCCCTGAGTCCCGTGCCTGGGCGCGGGGAGGAGCGCGCTGCTGTCCAGGTGTCACGCCCCAGGGCTGAGCCCGCCCAGATCTCTGCCTGTCCCCCACCGGGCTCGCCGCCCCTCGCGGTGGCTTTGCCGTCTGCCTAGGGCAGGGCGGCTAGTAGGGGCTGCCCGTCCCCTCCCGCCGTGCCAAGCCGCAGAGGCCGGCCCCGCCTCCCCTTCCCGCGGGCCTCGGAGTTGGCGCCCAGAGGCGGCGGGGCTGGCCCTGGACGCGGTGGGAGGAGGCTTCGAGCCCTAGGTTTGTACCTGAGCGAGGCTGGCAGCAGCGGGCGCTCGCTCGCTCCCTGGCTCTCTGTGCCAGGCTTCCCTCCTCCGCGGGGATCAGCGCAGCCTCTCGCCCGCTCTGCCTGTCGCGCTGGGGCTGCAGCGGCCAGCGCGCCCCGCTCCTCGCCTCGCTCCGGGCGCCCTCCTGCCCGCGCAGCTGCTCTCTCTCCCCGGCGTCTCAGTTCATGGCACAGCGGGGCGGCCCCAGCTGCAGGAGCCCGGCCGACGGCTCGGCGTCAGGCGGGTAAGCGAGGGGCAGGTGCAGCCCGGGGAGCGGAGCTCCTCTGCGGGTAGGGCAGGGCGGATCGGGGCTTGCTGCTTGGGTGGGGCACGGGGAGTGAGGTTGGGGGGCGCATTGGGGTGTAGGGTTGGTGTTTGAGGTGGTGCATGGGGCGGGAGGTTGGGGGCACGCGGGGTGTTTGGGGGCTGGTTTGGGCGGCAGGTGGTAGTGAGGTTTGGGGGCAGGCGGGGTGCATTGGGGTTTGTTTGAGGTGGGAGTGAAGTTGGGGGCAGGCGAGGTGCATTGGGGTTTGTTTGGGGCGGTACGCGGGGAGTGAGGTTGGGGGGCAGGCGGGGTGCATTGGGGTTTGTTTGGGGCGGTACGCGGGGAGTGAGGTTGGGAGGCAGGCGGGGTGCATTGGGGTTTGTTTGAGGTGGGAGTGAGGTTGGGGGCAGGCGAGGTGCATTGGGGTTTGTTTGGGGCGGTACGCGGGGAGTGAGGTTGGGGGGCAGGCGGGGTGCATTGGGGTTTGTTTGGGGCGGTACGCGGGGAGTGAGGTTGGGAGGCAGGCGGGGTGCATTGGGGTTTGTTTGAGGTGGGAGTGAGGTTGGGGGCAGGCGAGGTGCATTGGGGTTTGTTTGGGGCGGTACGCGGGGAGTGAGGTTGGGGGGCAGGCGAGGTGCATTGGGGTTTGTTTGGGGCGGTACGCGGGGAGTGAGGTTGGGGGGCAGGCGGGGTGCATTGGGGTTTGTTTGAGGTGGAAGTGAGGTTGGGGGCAGGCGGGGTGCATTGGGGTTTGTTTGGGGCGGCAGGTGGGAGTGAGGTTGGGAACTTGGGGGGCTCATTTGGAGGAGGAGGTTTAGGAGCACGTTGGTGGCTATAATGGGGGTTGATATTTGGGATGGTAGCTGGGGAGTGAAGTTGAGGGGTCTCTGGAGGGGGCGGGGTGGGGGCACATGGGTGGGTAGGGGTTGACGTCCGGGTGGTGAATTGAAGTTGGGGGTCGGTAGGCTGGCGGTGTGGGGCAGGACATGAAGGATGCACGAGAGGTTCGTGGTTGAATTGGAAACTGGGGTTCGGGTAGGGGCAGGGGTGACGGTTGGGGGTGCGCGGCGAGGCGCCTTAGCGCTGAGGTTTGGGGGTCACCTGGGTGGGGTTGAGGCACTGGGCGGCAGGGGTCCGGTGTCGGCTCTGACTCAGGCAGACTGTGCCCAGGTGAGCGAGTGCGCCGGGCTCTGCAGCGCTCCGGGGGCCTGCCGGGACCGGGCACCGCTCTGACGGGCACGGGGCGGGGGCAGCGGGGGACTCGGGGATTTCAGCCTGGCACCGGCAGGTTCGCTGAACGCAGTCCTGAGCAGCCCCAGCCCGGCCCTGCACGGAGGCTGAACCCAGGTATGCCCTGCGCTGGGCAGGGAAGGGAGTGAGCACCGAAGCGGCTGCTGGTTTTTGTCGGGATCTCCTCCGGCGGCGCGGGTCCCTTCGGGAGACTCTAGGCTCTCCCACCCCAGCTGGCCACGCTGCGCCCGTCCCCTTTCCGAGCCACTCGCATGTCAGCGGGGAATAGGGAAGAAAGGAGGAGGCACCTGGCCCGCTGGGGTTTGGAAGTCACGCTAGGTTTTGGCCGGGGGTGATGTTTGTGGGCAGGCGGCAGGTGTTTTCTCGATAAACCCTCGTGGCCAGCTTAGTGACACCGGGGTGCAAAGCCGGACCCTCGCCATCGGGCCCCGGGGAGCTACACGGGTGGAGAAAGCAGAATAACCCAGCGCAGCATTGTAGTGAGCAGCAGAATGGTTTCCTGTTCCTCCTGGCATCGACTCACCTGCTGAGCGTCATATTACCAAAATGGATCCAAGTAGGACAGAGCGAGCTACAGATCTGCCCACCCAAGATTGGATGAGAGTTTGGGGGGATTGAAGGGGGAGCTAATTATTATTAAACCCCACCTTGGCTTTTGGGGAAGGAGGTGAGCTGTTAGCTTCTAGTATATAGGGGACAGAATTAAGCTGTCACAACATGTCTGCATGGGACTTCAAAATTGAGGGACTAAAAGGTCTTGCTGAGAGACACTGCACAAAACAATCACTCAGAGGAAAATGCTTTTATAAGCCTTCTCTAAAGATGTGCTGCTGCGCACACACCCCTTACCACTCACCCAGACAAGACATCCACTCCCCAGAGGGGTGCAGCTTGGCAGATTTTTGTGTCCTGTCTTCCATCCATTAGAAACAGTAGTAGACACTTAGCTGTGAAATATAACCAATCTGATCTCTGAATTTATTTTTTTTTACATACACACACACACATATATATAATGTGTGTGTGTAACATATGTCTTTTCCTGTTCTCCCTGTAGTGGAATAGTTTGAGGTTATCTTTAGCCAAACCTTGTGCCTCTTCCTTTTTAGGAGACACAGGGAGAGAGAACTATGAAGTCCTAATAATTTAATCCTCCCAGACTTTGTATATATCAGCTTTGAAGTGTTTGAGATCGCTGCAGTGGCCACCAAGAATCCAGCTGTGCTCCTCATTATTCCTACATAGGACAGCAGAAATTGCTCAGTTCATCGCACATATCCAGTGAGATCGCTTGAAGTATATGCTCCCCAGTTATTTGACAGCATGGCTTAATGGAAAGGAACTGTGCCATTTGAGGTAATGTTTAATGCAGTGCATATAAGTAAATTGTGCCAGTGTTTTTCCCAGCGTTAGGAGGTCCTAAGCTTAGTGGAATAAGATCTACTTTTGTGCCTGCTTTATTTGCACTTTTAAAACAAGTATGTATTCCACTTCCTTTGAAATTATACGGCATTTTGGTTAAATGCAGTTAGTATTCTTGACTTCAGATTCAATTTCACACTCCCTGTATTTAGCACACTGTTGTATCTGTTCCTTTGACATTAACCCTTTTTAATATGCCTGCATCTGCAGAATTAATTTTTCTTTTCAGGTAGGTCAGTAGCAAACAACAACGTGTTGACTGCAGTGGATTTGCACCAATTTAATACAGCAATATTTGTCTCTAAAGTTGCCATGATTTAGATACTGGAAAAAAGCTCCTTATAGTTTACCCATCTCATTGGCTGCACTCTTATCCACCTCCATTAGTCCTATTTCCAGAGAATGAGAGAGGGAAGATATCTGCCGTCTCATCTGGTCTTCTTTCGAGAGCCAATGCAGGATTGTTCCTTCCAGAAGCTAGTGCCTAGCGTATTGACTGGTTTAGCCAAGTATGGCAGTTCATTCTGCTCTGATCTTGAAGCGAAGCACTTAGTTACCACAGGGCCAGGTATGAAGGAGTCGAAGTCAGCTTAGAAGATGAATTGGAAAAGGTTGGATTTTTCTATATAATAGACTAGTAGCCAGAAACAGGGCCTGCAATTACAAATCAAGGTAGGAAACTACATGATGGGAGGGAATGCAAAAAAGGTTAGTTTTATTTTGTTTATTTCAAAATACAAAATGAGGGTGGGATTTGGGAACAGGGAAGGTGGATAGTAGTATTCTCTCAGGCTTGTAACTGTCTTGGAGTTTTTTGATGCAATAGCAAGTAATGGACAGTTAAAGCTCTGACATTTGTGAGCACTGTTTTGTGTTTTTTCTCCCTTTTTTGTTTCTGCATAAGAAAACCAACTGTTTTACTTAAGGGGAAAAATAATGTCTTGAACGCTCTGAGTTAGACCTTTGTGTGTTTTTGAAGGCTAGATGATGCAGTGGAGTAACTCCTCTTTTTTAGGAAAAAAATTAAATCTTGGCTCGGCACACAAGATTGATTATTTTGGGATGCGTGGGATATTTAATCTTAGCACATAATATAAAAAGCTCCATCTCCAGTGTCCTATTTTCCTTCTAGCCGTATGAAGCGTTTGCTGTCTCTTTACCACTATAAAGGTTTGGCTTATTCCTTTGCATGAAAGATCAGACTGATCTCTTCTGGCCTTAAAGGGAAGAAGGGGGAAGGAAATCTACAAAAGGGTGTTATATATATCACTAATCTATTTTAGCTTCTCCTACTTCATTGCTCACACTGAAACTAAGCCCTTCTTTAAAAAAGTACAGACTTGTGTTCATCATGATCAAACTAATTTGTATAAATTGTATTTAGCATTGTGAGCCCAGAAATATAGTAAAACTTCAGCCAAACACCAAGCAAGTCAGGCTTCCTTAACATGCAAATTTACATATATTAATGTTTAGAGATTTTGCTAATTGTGAAGTCAAATATATATTTAAATTACCCTCGGAACTCTCTTAAGGCTTTCTGACAAAAGGCATTTTCCTGATAAACTTTAGACCATTTCAACCATACTGAAAACTAGACTAGACTAGCCTAGGCTTCCCATGGTATCATATTAGCTATAGGAGTTCTAAGACAAAGGTAGTTCCATTTGTGGTGCAGTAGTTTTCAAAAAATCATAGGTTTTGGCAAGTACCCAGTATAGCAGAGGGTTCAGAGAGAATTTCTTTTGCTCCAAGTTTTTTTCCTCTTCTATTGAGACACAGATGGGCATTTTTCTTGTATTACGAGTGGTAATCAAGAGTTTATGCCCCGGAGATTTCTCAGTAGCTCAAGCAGTGCACAGTATTGTTTCTTTTAATATACTCTCATCTTTGTACAATTCATTGCAAACACAGAGACTGCCAGGTAATTACAGCACAAAACTAGAATTTGAACGTTTTCTTACCAAGTGTTACTTAAAAGCTGTATTACATTGAATTTTTTAGTTGAAAACCAGAGAAAATATTCTTATGGATTTAAAACTCGCAGAGAGACAAGGCGTGGGATGAATCTCTTCCTGAGGAGGGTATGGGAAAAGTTTTGCTGTAGAGGGAACTATTACAGGAAAAGTTTTTCCTATGAAGAAACAAAAATGTTTTGTAAGACCGCTATTAGACAACTTAAAATATTTGCTTCTTTGCACTTTAAGAGCTCCCATTTCAGTGCTCATCATATGGCAGTTTCTGCTCGAAGTCCTGCAGATATATTGGGGAGTTTTCTTATAACTTGACCCAATATGCTTGCTGAAGTGTTTTGAACCCAGCATATAACAAACAAAATAGGGAGAACATATAAAGTCAGACATTTATTCTCTTTGTAGAAGAGATGTGTTCACACTGTAGAGAACTTATCCTTGAAATTCTTCAAAAATACTCAAACAAGTCTCACTCATTCTTAACCAGAACTGTCTTACACCATCTATTTGTAAAGGCTACTTTTAATTGGTTTTTAAAAATTGCTTGTGTTCCAGAGAACTAGTACTGCAAAGTTTACATTACTTCAGCTGGACATTGTCTCCGTATAAATAAGCCCGTCTAGGACACTTAAGGATTGTGCAGCATGGATAGTTTCAAACCTTTTTAAATGGCAATGCAGTAATGTATGCCAGGTAACATACATCACAGTAGAGTTCAAGAGCACAATTCATTACAAGAAGTCTGGCATCTAGGGTGTGTTGAAGTCTAAGTTCTGATCAGCTTACTGTGTGCAAATATCCAGCTGCTTTGGAGAGCCTGAGGCTCTCCTCGGGGGGTTCCAGCCCTGGTCTCCTTCTAGAGGTAAGGAATTTGCATTAGAGATGAGCCTAAACTCTAGAAGAAGCATTCAGATCTGGTATTTTCATTCAGGCTCATCTCTTGTGCCAGATTGTGCCCCTTTAGTTGGTTGCACTGAGAGGTCCCTCAGGTGCAACTCTCCTACAAGGAAGAATGTGGGGGAGAATAGGAGACTCAGATGCCTTTGCAGCATCATACATTCTTCACTGCAGGACCTGGGGCTGCGTTTGTTTGTGGGTTAGGGATGGGAGAGGCAGGTAAGTCACAGTGAGTTCAGAATTTTTGAACCACTACAAATTATGGCATCTGTATAAGACTACTATGGTGCAACAATGAGTCTCTTTCTCTTACAGTTTCTATTGGTGGGCTCTGAGAAGCATTTTCAGATTTACATAATTATTAAAATCTTATAATGTTGTTTAGAATTGTGTATGTGCCTAGTTTAAGAATGGTCTTCTATGTTCATGTTAAGGGGCCAGGTTCCAAGTACAGATACTGAATTGTTGGTGTGTTTTTGTTTTGTTAAAAGAATTGCACAGAACTGGGAGTCAGGAGACCTGACTTCTGTTTCAAGCTCTGCTCCTGACTTACAAGTCACTGTGGTAGGATTTTCAAGAGTTAAACTGCTGACTCACTGAGTTTAAATTGAACTGGACACCTAACTCCCTTAGACTTCTTTGGAAGTCCCAGCCTATATCTTCTCAGTTTCTCGTTTTCCCACATGAGAAGTGAAGTGACTGTTTAAGACACATTTTTGGTCAGTAATAGTATTTAATATCTACATTAAAATGAAGTTAGTTCAAATCAGTTAAACTAGGTCTAGTTAAAATGCCTCTTGAGTGAGGATAAAATATATTAAAGATAAAATATATTAAAGCACTCAGATACTCCGGTAATGAGACCATATAAGTACCATAGATAGACAGATGTGCTTTAAAAAAAACCCTCAATGCAATTCAGTGATTATGACAGCTCTCACTTCTTTCCTAGTTACATTTACAATGAAAAAAAGTTGTCCATTTATTTCTGAGCTAAAATCTTTTTCAAAGTTAATGATAACTGTGAAGACTGATTTGATTGTTCCACAATTAATCTTATTGAATAAATAATGTGACCACTATTTTGCTAATTAATCTGAGAAAATTGCAGAAGAGATCAAGAAAACGTAATTCAAATTTAAAATGTCTAGGTATATTCCTCAAAGCATCATTTAACAGTAAATGTATTTCTCACACCAACTCACTCATTTACATGTAGCAGATACAATACTAATGATACTGACAGTTAAATTTTTGTATTAATCTAGAATGCATAGTCATTCTGTGAAGTCGTGTGTGCTCTAAATGACTTGTGGAAACAGTGAAATAAATTTTTGAAGCAGGAAAGTAATTTGGCAGAGTGGCTGTTAAGCTTACCTTCAAGAGCTTATTCTTGCCAAAACATTTTGCAGGTTTGAAAATTGCAAAGCTATATAGTGTATGTTAGCATCCTTAATTTTATATAAACTGCTGCAATTCTAATATACACACCAGTAATTTGGCTAATATTCACCTGAGGAGGGCATAAGAGGAGAAAGCTGAAGTAACAAACCAATGTATATGCAGTTTTTTTCATGGATATCACTTTGCCCATACAACAGATGTTTTGTTAAACTTGTATGGAATATTATGCACAAGTGCTACTGTCCATCATTGATATAAGATTCCAAGATTGACACTGAAGCCTAGAATGTCTGTAGAGCTAATGTGAAGTGATGGAAAAAGCTACAAGCATGGCCGAGAGCTCTTTTTGTTTAGAATATCACCAGGTTCAATTATCACTGGGATTCACAGTTTGATACTGTACAATTTTTAAGTTCTTGGCCATTTTCAGCTTTTTTTTTTTTTTTTTTTTACACTTTACAAATTACACCCATCTGACAGCATGAGCTTTCACCAAGTATTGTGCTGTTACTGCAACACAACAAAAATAAGTGATCCAGATAATGGTCAAATCATAACAAAGTCTTAACATACTGCATGCATTTAAAAAACGAACACAAATTATTCAGTAATCAAAAAGGAATATATTTTTAACTGCACAGCTGAGACTCTGTTAGTTGCGCATGTGTAAAGAAGACAAATACTACAAATAGTAAAAACAAAAAAAACCCAACCCTTTTTAACAAACGCAATTCAAGAATCCAATGGAATGACATTATGGGAAAACTACTATGAGGTCTCATGATGCAAAGCTGTTTAATATCTGAAACAAGTGTTTCAAAAAGAAAAAAAAGAGACAAGAAAAGTCATTTTTGCTCCACAGAGGCTCAAGGGTCCACCTGTCTACCTGGTCAGGTCTAGCCTGCTCCAGTCCCTCAAAACCATTCCTATGACATACCCTTCCTAGGTAAAAGGACTTGGGTTAAAAAAAAAAGAAAAAAAAGCATGACTGGCATGAAACAATCCTTTCAGCCAGTTGATGGTTCTGTTTTTACTCACTATTTTCAGTAAAAGCATCGTTATTCAGCATGTTGTGGGAATGCCAGTTAATCAAAAATTCTGGTTAACTAAGAATCCTACTTACCAATGGAATACCAATTTTCAAAAAGTAGAATACAATAAAATGAACAAAGTATAAAACAGTATACGGGTACTTGCCAATCCAGTAGTAGCACTGCACTGCAGAGTGGTTGGTTTCTTGAAGCACTTACGTGTATACAGGTAAAGTTTTCTATACAGTAGGTTATCTTATGACACTACATATTACTATGAGCAGCGCATGGCATACACCTAAATCACTAACAATACACTTAACACTAAAACTATACTGAACATAATTTAATATTTGATTCAGAAGGCACTTCAGGATCTTGCAGTGCCTCAGGGTCATCGTTATCAACATCAATTATCATTTTAGATGTAGATGGTGAGTAGATTGGGCTGAATCTGTAATGACCCTATGACACACCCTGGAAGCTGCTTTTTTGAATAAATTCCTGGTAGCAGCTTGCTTACTTATCTTCTGCTTCTTTTGCATAAAAGTAGACTGTAGAATGTGCAATTGCATAACCTGCTGGGCAGTATACTAGTCCTGGTCACTAGATTGAAGATTTGTATTGGGAGATATCAGTAATGCCAGTTAATAGAGCTTTCTGGTTGATAAAGTGTCGGATAACACAGCTTTTACTGTATATGAGACTCTGATGAACTGGTAGGCATAGTTCATAAGATAATAAAGTCAGTTTGGTTCACCGAAGTTTGAAGATAGCTAAATAATAGTTCCAGTGATGATTAGCTCACAGAACCCTTGGTTTACTGGTAACCTAGTTTACTTTCATGCGACTACACATGAGTAAGGGCTTGTGCGATCAGGCTCTTTAACGTTAGCATAACTTACTGGAAAATACCAGGAATTCAGCAGGAAAAAGGGCTGAACTGTTGTTTGAGGGGGTCCACAGGGAAACTCAGGCTTATATTTATGGAGCTTGCCCACTTAAAACATACTGCTGTGGAATAAGTGGCTGTGCCCTTAATTACCTCAATCAAGATTTGATATTTTGTTGTTTTAGTATTCTGACCAGCAACTATCCACCTAAGCAGGTTGTTGCTGCAACATTTGCTCATATTGCAACTAAATGTGGAGTTAGCATCATTCATTCAGGATATCTAGCATGCAGTTATCTATAGTGGAATCCCTATGGTTTACCCCCATCCGTGGGTGCCATATTTTTGGTATTATTTCTTAGCTGGTTTATATTGGCAAGAACAGAGTGGGATGGGGGGGGGAATAAAAGAAAGATTAAGGACACAAAGCCACATCGCTGCGTGATCAAACCTATGATGGGGCAAAGAGGGAAAGAAAGCTTACAGAGTTTCCCTATATCATACTTGTGAGTGATACATCACAAGACAGACTGTGCTACCCTCTCCACCATAGGACAGGCTCTCCTCTCAATCTGCAAGAGGGCCGGTTTCCATGCTTCTATACCAGTTCTGGGCCCTGCACCCCTTCCCCCAACTACCTAGCAGAATAGCTGAATTGTAACCATTGTTGAAGCCACCAAGAGGATGTGTAAAGCTTGGGTAACCATTAGCAACAATAAAACACAGCAAACCTCCCCAATTTGGGGTACAGTCAAGCCCTTTGTAAATTCAAGGAAAGCACTTTGAAAAGCTCTTTATTAACCAGAAACTATCACTAGTTCTTGTTTCAGAGAACTGACTTATTGTGAAGTCATCACTGGAATGTCTTTTCAGACTTTGAAGCATTTCCAGTACTTAGCCCCAATCTTTCAGGCAGGTGACCTGTAGCTCAGAGCTCCAGCTTTTTGGGCTGTTCAGTCCAGGCTGTCCCATGCGTAAAACCTTAGCATTTCACTATCCTAACAAGTCACAGCAATCAGATGCTTTCTCCTTGTGGCTTTAAACTCTGACTAGGATTAAACAACACTGGCAGCTGCCTAGATCCTTGTCTATACTAGCCCACTGCTGTTTGGAATGATGGAAAATTTCAGCAGAGCATCCTTGTATAGACAGGTATCGGGGTAGCCATGTTAGTCTGTATCCACAAAAACAACGAGGAGTCCACTGGCACCTTAAAGACTAACAGATTTGAGCATAAGCTTTCGTGGGTAAAAACCCCACTTCTTCAGATGCATGGACCATGCATCTGAAGAAGTGGGGTTTTTACCCACGAAAGCTTATGCTCAAATAAATCTGTTAGTCTTTAAGGTGCCAGCGGACTCCTTGTTCTTGTATAGACACCACCTGTGGCTAGCTCAAAAGATAACTGGCATAGCTAGCATTTCCACACCAAATCTGACATGACAAAACAGGCCAATCGGTATCTAAAATGAATCACAATGGGCAACAAAAGATAGGACCATATTTCTTAAATTAAAATGCAACCTGATAACAGCTTGTAAACAACCCATCCTGATTCTTAAGAGTATTAATTCTTAACTGGAGTATTTAAAATATTATAGAATCAGTACTTCTTGCTGAAAATTAACTTGTATACCATAATGTGTCTGTGGACTTTGCTAATCACCTCATGAAGTGACAGTCAGTAATATCCATGAAGTGTCTTCCTATGCCAGCATTTGACTGCGACTGATTATCACCACCAATACTTGTTCAACATTTTGCAAAAACATTCAGAGTTAACGTAACATGCACAATCACAAGAAGATAAGCTCCAGAACTCAAAAGCATAGTGCACTAAATCTATAGTACATTTGTAATAGCCATCTTACCTCATTCCAGGATGAGGTTGTAGCCCTGATTCTGTTTCCCATATGTACTTCAGTTTCTCCTCTGCCTGGTCAGATGAGTTAATGTGTTTATGACCTGGCCCTCAGGGAAAATCAAATCCCTCCAATTCTAGGGCATAGAAGAGCTTCAAACAACAATCCAAACATAACTCCTAGTCTATTAACTTGGGGTACATCTTCCTCTTCCCCATCATTGCAGGGGTTTGCCATCTTCTGTAGATAGCACCATTAGGGAGCCCACTCTATTCCAGTCTCCAGTCCAGGGAATCTATGTGCACTGGATATCAACTGCACTTAAACTCCCCTACTTCACTTTTCCCCAAGTCATTTCCCACTCAGGCCTTGTCCCCCAGCCCTTTCTCACACTCTTTCTCCAGGCTTCCCCGTAGCAAGACACCATACTCTCTCTAACTCTCCTGCTATTCTAGGCAACTTTTTTTTATTTAATAGTCTGACTTTCCCCAGCAGGCTCTGCTGCCAGGCTGCAGTCACCTGACCTCTCAAGGGACTACACTACAGTTCCCAGAATTCCCATCTTTAAAAGGCCAAAAATTGGAGCAGGGATGTTCTGGTCCAGGCCTACCCTTTTTCTTTCTGGGTTTGGTTCCAAGGCATTTATCACACTTGTAGTTACTGATATCAAATTTTCATGTTATACCAGTGCAAACCCATTGAAGTCATGTACATAAACGAGAAATTATCACACTTTAAAGGCATCTTAGATATCTGAGTCAAGAGAAAACTTTATAATGTTTCTGTCTCCAAATGGCAGGAAGATGTTTTCTCATGCAGTTCTTATATTTACTTGTCTTTGAAATGTTGGAGTCTACTCTTGGGAGAACTAGGAAGTTTGATCTGCTGCAGAAACCAAGATGATATTTAACATAAACAATGTAACTTTTAGCAGTGATATATTTGAGTATATATTAACATGTTTCTCTTTCTTTCCCTAGTGAGTGCTCTACTTAAGAAATACGTGCTCAATCAGCAAAAGGAACACAACTTTTCAAGACCGGTCTATGTGGAAATCACTCCACACCCCATTATCTGGTTGAGTGAAACCAGATTAAGAACTTCTGCCATGGCAGCTCTTCTACTAGGAACTTTGCTGCTTATTGTTCAACCTCATATAGTGCCTTCCAGACCAGCTGTAATTTCTAAGGTTGAGGCCACTTCTCAATCTGTTGAGAAAGAGCTTTTAAAAAAAACAATTCTCAAAAATGACTTCAAAAGAAACATTCATTTTAACGGATCTTGCCAGCAGCTACCACAAACTATCATTATTGGAGTAAGAAAAGGTGGAACAAGAGCCTTATTAGAGATGTTAAGTCTCCATCCAGATATTGCAGTGGCAGAAAGTGAAGTCCATTTCTTTGACTGGGAAGATCATTATGGAAATGGATTTCAGTGGTATATGAATCAAATGCCATTCTCTTATCCCCATCAGATCACAGTGGAAAAAACCCCAGCCTATTTCACATCACCCAAAGTGCCTGAAAGAGTTTATAACATGAACCAGTCAATAAGACTACTCCTTATTTTAAGAGACCCAAGTGAGAGAGTACTATCTGATTACACCCAAGTGTTTTATAATCATGTACAAAAGCACAAGCCGTATCCATCCATTGAAGAATTCCTGATTAAAGATGGTGAACTCAACGTGGACTACAAGGCAATAAACAGAAGCTTATATTACTTTCACATGCAAAACTGGTTGAAGTATTTTCCTCTTGATCGCATTCACATTGTAGATGGGGATAAATTAATCAAAGATCCTTTCCCAGAAATAGAGAAGGTAGAGAGGTTTCTAAGGTTGTCACCTCAAATAAATGCTTCAAACTTTTACTTCAATAAAACGAAAGGCTTCTATTGCCTAAGGGATAGTGGTAGGGAACGTTGTTTACATGAGTCAAAAGGAAGAGCACACCCTCATGTAGATTCTCATTTACTTGATAAACTGCATGAATATTTTCATGAACCTAATAGGAAATTCTTTGAGCTTGTTGGCAGAACATTTGACTGGCACTAATTTGTGGTAAGTTATTGATAAGCTTCAGAGCCTAAGTTTCAGTGTACGCTTAGAAATTATATTAAAAAGGGCATTTAAGCTATAATTTATTTGTAAAATCCATAAATACTTCTGTACAGTATTAGTTTCACAATTGCCATATAAACTAGTTATATTTTTCTACTTGTTAAATTTGAGGACATTTTGTATTGTTTTTCATGGTTGTTACATTGTGTATTACGTCTCTATATGAAGGAACTAAAATATTTCATTGCAGAAGATGCTTTCTTGAGATTGTGTTATCTGTTTAATATATAAGAAATTCATTTCAACGAAATCCCTCAGAATTATCTGAATCTTTGAAATATGGTATCTGGACTTTCTTTATTGTGAATGACCACATGAACTTTAAACTTCTCTTTCTGTTGTTTTTACTAGGTGCTTTAATTTTAAAATGTCACTGTGGGCAGCAAAGTTCTCTAACCTGCTTTATACAATTAATTCTTACTAAAGTGGTACCTCACATACTTATCAGGACATGACATGTCAGGTACAATGAAATGCTCTGTAAACAGACATACCAACTATTGTACTTACCTTCATATTTAATTTCATAACCGGTGCCCCTGAAATTCTTTGACAGTACAGTGCCAGTTTCATGGTAGATTTTAAAAGATTCTGTGGATACATGCTCATAAAAAACACTATTGGATGCAGAAATACAGTCAACCTAAGAACTTCCTTTATTTTCTGCATGTATGTGTATATGTTCTTTATACTGAAAAATGGGAGTGAAGGGTTTAAGCAATATTGGTAAATTTTAAAGGTTGCTTATGATTTTTCCTAAATCCTATAGCATTTATTTCTGCTTCAGAATCACTGAAAACCAACACGCACTCATGAGACATTAGTTGGATTAACCTCTAGAAATTAATGGCCTTATTCTTATTTACATTAAGACTTTCCGAACACTGCTCTGGCTATATAAAGGTTCCAAAACTGAATGTAAATTACATTTGCACTCCTATTAAAGCCCCTTTTTTGCTACCGGAATGGTGCTTTTTGCTTTCCACTCTACACCAGGAAAAATCCACACCTCTGAGCGATGCAGTTAAACTGACCTAATCCCCACTATGGACAGAGCTTCTCCTGTTGACATAGCTTCTCGCAGAGCTGGAGTACCTACATTGACAGGAGAAGCCCTCCTGTTGGCATAAGTATCTGAAGCATGACTGCAGCGTTCGAAGTGTAGATCTGTCCTTACTGCAAATGTGAATCAGACCCACAGATTTTTCTTTCTTTCTCTCTCCTCCCTTCAAGAATCATGAGGTCGCATATAGCTTCCATTCATGATTTACAAGGCTACACATCTAAGGCCTTTTTTGTATATTGGGATTAGCCCCTACTTCAGCAATCCTTATGGCTCCCCCTCTGCTGGAAACAGTCCAGTGCAAATAATGGCTTTCCTTGTATACAGTAAGAATTTCCATGTATTATTGGCCATCAGTTGCTGAAATCAGAACAAACCCTGCATATAGACACGGTCCAAAACAGTACTTCAGAATGTAAGCTCTTCAATTGTAATGGAGGGATCTGGCCCAAGGTCTAGAATATGCAGATAAAGTTTCACACTGAAATTGAATTTTCATTGAATTCTGGACAGATAAAAACAATACTTTATATGATTTAAATTTGCATACATTAGCCTTTGGTGGTGAGATGGAGGGTGGGTTCAGGACCAGGCTGTGTTAGGCAGGTATGGCTGCTCGTGTACTATCTTCTGGATGCAAACATCACATACAATTCTGCTTGCATGAAGATTTGTAGCTGCTTTTTTTCTCTCCATCCCTTGTGTAATTGACCAAGCTGGATTCAACCTCAGAGAGGCTTTTTTATTGATTGATTTAATTATTTTAAGTAAAAATTTGGAAAAAAAAATACTTAAAATGAGGCAATATTGTACTGAATAAAAGATATTTTCTTTATTTCATTGGTCTTTTATTTGACAGTGTCAGCCTTAGAAGACCAAAATTTAGAATTTGACACCTATTCAGCACCTGGTTAAATAACACTTAAGAATTTGTCAGTAGATTAGTGCATTCAGATTGAATGGATATTTTTAGTATCACCATCCTGATTGAACTGCCAGCCATTGATCCAAGGGCTGCGGGGTTTGGGGCTTCTTTTATTTGGAGGTTGCTTGTTTAGGCTTTTTTGTAATAGGCACCCCTACTTCTGTGCTGTTGCTGGCGGCAGCACTGCCTTAAGAACTGAGTGCCTGGCCAGGAGTTGTTGCTCTCCGGCCACCAAGCTCTGAAGGCAGCACCGCTGGCAGCAGCGCAGAAGTAAGAGTGGCAACACACCATACCATGCGAGGCTGGGAAGGTGGTGGCAGGAACCTGCCTTTGCTCCCCTGGGATCCCCTTCTCTGGGGAGGGGGTAGTAGGCAGGGTCCCCCCCATTGCTGCCCCTAGGAGAGCCCCCTGAATGGGGAGTGTCAGGCTGACCCTGGGGACAGTGCAGGATTCTGCCCCAGCCAGACACCCTCTTCCCTGTGGGCTCCACTGCCTGCAGCTCTCAGGGTGGCTTCCCCAGCTGGGCTTGAGGGCATGGAGGTTAGCTGTATTTTTGGGGAGGAGGGGTGCCATGTGGGGACAGGGGTGATGCTGGGAGGGTGCGATAGGCCCTGAGACCTGTGACAGAGCAGTGCCTCTAACCAGAAAGTGGGATGGGGGGCCTGGCCAGTCCCTGCCCCTCTTCAGGGTGCTGCAAGGGGAGTAGAGTGGCCAGTTACACAGAGGCCCAGCCAGCCACCTTTGGGTCCGTGAGCCTGCTGCCCTTCTGAGCCACAACCATCTGGTAACCATCTATTACCAACTGGAACACATGCCACTACTCCAGCCTCTTCCATTCCCCTGCACTGCAGGAGGTGAGTCTCACTGGCGGGGGTCAGTCACCCAGCAAATGATCCCTGCCATCACCTCCCTTTCCCCAGCCTCGCACTCTCCCCTGCTCCTTGCTCACCACCTGGCTATCCCTTCATGTGCTAGCAGAGCTTACTGTTCACCCTGCTCATCCTCACCCAACCTTTGCAGTGTGAAGGGTGAGGGAGGCCTTGCGAAGTTGGTGTTGGCTGTTGACTTTCAGAAAGACAGAGACGTGTACATCATTTCCCGCCCAGTTAAACTCTGTTGCAAACATTTGAGTTTTTCCTTTCCAAGCAATCTCTCACTGTTATTGCCCCTTTTGGTGTGTGCAGTGCTTAATTTGTGCCAGGACTCCTCTTTCATTACAAAGAAAGCACGGAAATGGGTTGGGCTTGTTTTGAAAGGCAGTGCCACTTTTTTTTTTCCTTGTGAGACTTGGCAATGTTCATTCCTACCCATTACCTCTCTCTCTCACTGCAGGACCTCATGGAGGGTTCTCCATAGAGAACAAGATTCACATATGGGGACTGGGGGTATTAGGGAAGCATATTTTCTCCTCAGTCAGCATCAGCAATTACCCAGGAAAGGTAATACAGCTGTTGTTGGCTTTCCACAATACCCTTCAGTGGAGTCCAGCTTTTAAGGGGAGTCCTCGGGGACCCCCAGAAAGTCCTGATTCCCTGGCCTTATTGGAGAAATGCTTCCAAGGAGTGGGGACAGAAGGGTGTTGGGGGCCCCAGAGCCAACATGAAGGAATCTTCCCTCCAGCTTAGCAAGAGTATTACCTACTGCCACCGCTGCAGCTGTTAAGAACAATGGCCAAGAAAGAGTGTATTTTGTCAGGATAGTCACATGTATTTCACACTGAGGTGTAACAGTTTTGAGAGAACTAGTTAAATGCTGGCAGCAGGTCACCCCCTGCATTAGCTACAATTGGACACCTTCGGCAGGTCAAATGTTACTGTTTTCACCCATTTTGAAGCACAACACTTAGAATGGGGATTCTGGGGTGAATACTCACCTTTACAAAATCCTCATTCACGTTCCAAAAATATATTGCTGCAAAAATTTCTACTGGCAAAAACATCTTTGCAAAACATGAACAAACAAGAGCTGCACCCCAACTTGGCTGAAGCAAATTCAAACTTTTAGTTAAGTGAATCGCCATGGCAAAGTTTTGAGTTATTTGGCCTGCTCTATTAAGAAGCAGCAGGATTTCCTGTGAACACCTTTCAAATGTTGAGCAATACAGCTACTTCCTTTTGTAAAAATGCTGCAGTTGTAGGTGTAAAATACAGTCACGCTGGTATTTTCCTGGAGGACTGATTTCTTCAGGGTTCTCAGCCAAGTATGTGGTCATTCCTTGGAAAGTACAAAATAATTTATAGCAACTTAAAGGAATCTGATATATTAGCCTTACCACTCCCTGTGACTGAAAGCAGAAATGATAATTATCCAAGCATGTCATTAGTCACGGTGGCATTGAAAGATTAAGCTTTGCCCTTTGATTCACTGTGCTTGCTGGTATATACACCTTAGAAAATCAGCTACTATACTTGCATGTACAGCACATACTGAATAAGAGAAGATGATTGAGTTTAAAACATAACAATGACCCCTTAAAGTCTGGAAGCTGGAACAAGATGATTAGGGTACATAAGACTCCCACTGGGGCAGGAGGGGGAATTCTCTGAGCAACAGCCCAGATTCTTATGATTACATTTACTATAGCATTGTCACAGGTACAGCTGGTATTGCACAATTGTTCTAAATGTCTCGTCACATTTACTTGTTGCCCAGAAACAACATTGCTTTGGAAAGCTTCATAAAAATCTGTGTAGGCATTTTCTGACTTGAGTGAGTTCGAGATTGAAGGAAAGGCAAGGCAGCATTATACCTGCTAAGTTAACCTATTAATGAGGCACTTCAGATATGACAACTCAAGTATAGCTTTAGCTGGAACCTTCCCATGTGAGGCTCAATTTTGGCCAACCTTACAGAACTCAGCTGGAAAATAGAGGGTGCTGGACACATTTCCCCTTCTCTGTGCCATGAGTCTTAGGGAACCACAAGTACCGCTCCCTGCTAGCACCCAAATGGACTCTAGCTACCCAAAATGATGCAGGGTGAGGTTAGGACCACTGACATGTGCTTTCCTTGCAAAGCAGCCTGAATGACCACTAGCATCTACACTGGGGTGGACAAACATTTTGGCCTGAGGGCCACATCAGGGTTGTGAAACTGTATGGAGCGCTGGGTAGGGAAGGTTGTGCCTCCCCAAATAGGCTGGACCCCGCCTCTATCTGCCCCCTCCCACTTCCCGCCCCCTGACTGCCCCCCTCAGAACCCACAACTCATCCAACACCCCTGACCCTTGTCCCACCCTGCTCCCTGTCCCTTGACTGCCCCCCTGAGACCCCAACCCCTATCCAATCCCCCCTGCTCCCTGATGGCCCCCCAGGACCTCCTGCTCCTTATCAACCTCCCCCCCACACTCCCTTACTATGCCACTCAGAGCAGCAGGACTGGCTTATTGGAAAGCCTGGGAGGTGGGTGGGTGGAAGCCATGCTGCCCGCACGGCGGCATAGCTGTGAGGGAAAAGGGAGAGCGGGGGAGGGGCAGGGGACTAGCCACCCCGGCTGGGAGCTCAAGGGCCGGGCACGACAGTCCCGTGGGCCGGATGTGGCCTGTAGGCTGTTTGCCCACCTCTGATCTACACCACACTTGGGGGGAAACGTATAACTGTGAAACAAGTTTAAATGATGTTTAAACTAAGTGTACTCAACTTGCTGTTCCATACATGCTAGCTGACGAATTCATGAGACACTGCCCCAAATTTTGTAAGCAAAATATTTATCATTTTAACCACATTCCTGGTCACTTGACTTTATTTCTCACTACACGTTCTCAATTAAATTGGAAGGCAAGTATCAATGCAAATATATTGGAAAGACCAGTCACGAGTGAAAAATCTGAAAACATTCTATTAGACTTAAAGGGCATTATATGAATATCTTGCTTGCTAAAAGAATGTGGAGACAATTTCTACCTTGTGCGGAACATTAGTTGAGGAAAAGCAATACTCTCTTTTCCTGCAACAATAACCCACCACCTTAAAATATTCAACTTCCCACCCATACAATAGTTGATTCAGCTTTAAAGTTAGTGCAATAAACTCAGACAGTGAGGATCCAGATTTTAAATAGATTCTAGGATAAATACAATGTGCAAGTCAGGGTAGGGAGAAACAGCTGGATGCATGAAAGTAGCTGGTCTTGTTGGCCTGAAAAGACCTAATCTCATTTAATTATAAAGGCTAAGAAAGTTTTGGCTTGGTTAGTACTTGGATACCACCTAGTGTTGTCTATGATAGCAGTGGCTACTATGAACGATGTTATCATTTTTTAACTACAGTTTAGTCATTGATTCTAGACTCTGTGCTCTGCCAAAACATAGTCTAAGGCCCTGATCCTGCCAGTTCTGCGTGGACAGACTTGTACACCTGGGAGGAGCTCTTTGCATGATCAGGACTGAACTCAGCAATGAATACAATTCAGACACATATGCCATGTGGAGAAGAGGCAATGGGTGAAATCCTGGCCCCATTGAAATCAATGACAATATTATCATTGACTTCAGTGGTGCCAGGATTCCACCCAATGAATTTAGAGTGAAGCAGTGCAGTAGCTTGTCATAGGGTTATGCTAACCAAGTTGGTGTCTTGCCTCCCTTTCTAATAATAATACATCAACAATAACATCATTAATCTGTACTCAGGCTGTCTTGAGCTGAACTGATCAGCTCCCAAAAGCTGACCAAGGTTCAGACTCAGCTACACCTCCAAGAAAAAGAAGAGTCCTTGCAACATACATCTTTTGTTATATCCACTACTATCATTACATCATGTTATGGAGCCCACTCTTGCAGTTTTGATTGTACTTCACTTTACTCTCTCACCCTTTTAGTCTATGTCATTTTTCTGTAATTAAAAAGAACAAAGAAAAGGCATTTTATGCCGAAGTTACAAGCCACATTCCTCTCTTACACCTGTGGAATACACTGACATCAATGTCATACTTGTTACTAAGAGCAGAATATTGTTGTGCTAATGTGTTATGCAGGAGATTGTAATTAGACAAAATTCAAATTTATGGACCTGTCAGCTTGTATTACAGTAAAGACTATCATCATTTGCTTATGTAATCCACATGACTTCTGGGTGTGGTGTTCTGTCCCATCTAGTGGCAGAGACCACTTAAAAGAGAGAGAGATTAATGAGTTTGCTCTTCAGCCTTGGCTAAGAGCTAGTTCGCTTTTAGCTCATGTGGTAGAGGCTCATGCACTAAGCTCCAAAGGTCTTCGGATCAATCCTGCCAGCCAACGACCGGGATTTGTCGGCATTACATAGCAATGGGTAATAAGAATGGACATGCTGGGTCAGAGCAATGGTCCATCTAGCTCACTATCCTGTCTTCCAACAGCAGCCAGTGCCAGATCCGTCAGCGGGAATGACCAGAACAGGGCAATTTCAAATGATCCAGCCCCTGTTGTCCAATTTCAGTAACCCTGGAGTGTGTGGTTGCATCCTGATCATCTTGGCTAATAGCCATTGATGGATCTCTCCTCCATTAACTTACCTAATTATTTTCTGAACCCAGTTATACTCTTGGCCTACAGAACATCCCCTGGCAACAATTTTCACAGGTTGACTGCATGTTGGGTGAAGTGCTTTCTTTTGCTTGTTTTAAACCTGCTATCTATTAATTTCATTGGCTGACCCCTGGGTCCTGTGTTATGTGAAGAGGTAAATAAAACTTCTTTATTCACTTTCTCCAACCATTCATGATGTTATAGTCCTCTAGCATATCCCCCCTTAGTTATTTCTTTTCTAAACTGAACAGGCCCTGTTTTTTAATCTCTTCTCATATGGAAGCTGTTCCATCCCCCTAATCATTTTTGTTGCCCTTCTCTGTAACTTTTTCAATTATAATATATATATTGTGAGACAGGGCAATGAAAACTGCACACAGTATTCAAGATATGGCTGTACCCTTGATTTGTATAGGGGAATTATGATATTTTCTGATATATTTGTTAAATAGAACAATACAAAGGAATGAATTTTTCCTGTAGGCATAGATGCACATGTTACATGTACTTTTACATATGACCTTAAATTGAATGTTAATGTTCGTCCTTCTGAATCACTGTAAATAAGATGGATCATGTACCATTTATATCTGAACTTCCTCTCTTCATGGTTAGATACAAATACAAGTAGGCATTATTAATAGCATTAATGTACATATGTTGTGTGGTCTTGCACTGAAAGGCCCTAATGGAATGTACATACACAAAAGGTCCTCTCCTTGGACCGTCACCTTGTTGTGGTAGAGAAGCTTGTGTCCCAATGGCTCTCAGAACTATGTCATCTGGAGTCTTGGACTCCTGGTAGGGCCACCTTTAGTGAGCAGTTCTGAGGTGAGGTTCCAGACAAAGCATGGTCCAAACTTCAAGAGCCCAATGGTGGAACAGGTGTATTTGAGTTCTCTGCTGCTGTGAAGGCAGATTACGGCTGCAGCAGGACAGAGACTTCCAGTTGTCTCAGACTTCTCTGCCCTGAGTCCAGGGCTCCTTCCTGTCAAGTTTCATGAGGTTGCTGCCTGCGCACCAGCTCCCTCACCCTTAAAAGATTTCATGCATAGGCCTCTGCCAAGGGTGTTAACATCTCCCACTAATAAAGTCCTGCGGTGATGGATGAGTGGTAGTGGGCACAGAAACAATGATCTCTGGGAGTCCCTAGTCACAAATCTGCATGCAGGTGGTGGTTGTGTGTTGGTCGTCTTGCAGTTGGACTTGTGAGACAGAAGCGTTATCTGGCAGCTGCGGCCATGACTGAGTAGTCCTTTTCAGGATTCCCTCTGCTCACCGTGAATGGGGAAAAGGCTAGAAAAGGTGCCCTAAACATAGGCTGTCTCAACCACCTCCTCCACAGCTGGATGGCCGTGTCCAGCAAGATCACTCTACATATGGTCAGAACATATGAAGTAAAGTAATGAAGTTCACCACTTCGGAATGTTCGAACTCTCATGGATTCCTCAAGCAGTGACTGTCCTGAAAGAAAGTGCCATGATAGCTAGAGAACTTGCAAGTTATGACATCAATGTTGCTGCCCTAAATGAAGGCCAACTGAAAGAAGATGGAGATGGTTATACCTTATTTTGGAAAGGAAAGTCATCTGAAGAGAGGCATATTCATGGGGTTGGTTTTGCCATCAAGAACAAGATTGCTAACCAGCTTTAGAACTCCCGATGGGTATTAATGAATGTCTCAAGCTTAGTAACAACCACTATGCCACAGTCATCAGTGCATACACTCCCACACTTGACAATGATGAAGACAAAGAAGTTTTACTGTGCTCTTGATGCAGTCTTGATTGCCACAGCCAAGGAAGATATGCTTATCCTCATGACTTGAATGCAATAGTTGGGTGACACCCTGAACTCTTGAGAGGCACCATTGGGAAAGAAGGGGTGGGGAAAGTAATCTCTAATGGCATTCTCCTCCTCCAATGTGTGGAGCATGATTTGCTTATATAAATACCATCTTTAGACAGAGACTACTTGGAAACATTCACATTCCAGACACTGGCATCTTCTTGACTATGTCATTGTCAGATCCCATGATTATACTGATGTAACTTATCACACGAGCCATGAGAGGTACAGATGAGTGCTGGACAGACCATTGTTTGGTCAGATCGATCATGAACATGCAGGATGCACTACAATGCAATAAACAATGAAAAGGAATGTGAAAGATTTAACATCAGGGCACCTCAAAATTATTCTAGTTGCAAGACTCTTCAGCAACTCCTCCTTGAGAGGCTCTCTGACCTACAGGACAACAACATGATATCCAAAGACACTGGGAGGAGTTCAAGACCATTGTTCACAAGGCATGCACTGAATTGATTGAATACCACCATCAGGACTGGCTTGATGAGAACAAGGAGGAAATCTTAGCACTTATTCATCAGAAGAGAAGCACATTTTGCACTTGGCAAAATGAACCCTCTAAGGAGCAAAAATGAGAGATTTATCAGCTCAAAACTGTAGTTCAAAGGAGGTTGTTTGACAACAAGAACCAGTGGTGGCAAGCAAAGGCCATGGAGATCCAGAGCTTTGCTGATCAGCATGATATGAAAAGCCTTTTTTCCAAGCAACAAAAGCCATCGATGGACCAAGCTCAAGTGGCACAATCTCTCTGCGATCTGATGACAGCTCCACCCTTCTTAAGAACACCCCTAAGCAGCACTGGAAGGAACACTTTGAGACTCTATTGAGCTACAAATCTGAAGTCTCAGCTGCCACCATTGAGTTCATTCCTAGCATCCGGTAATAGAACCTCTTGCCAGTCCCGCCATCTTTGGAGGAAGTTTGGCAAGCCATCACTCAGACTAGAAACAAGGTGCCAGGCCCAGATGGCATCCTCATGGAGGTATTCAAAACTGGTGGAATAGCACTAGCGAAAATACTTCAACTTCTTGTGAGGATTAATGAGGAAATTCCACCCGACCCAAGGAAAGCCAATATTGTGACATTTTTAAGAAAGGTCACAAGTCACTGTGTGGGAATTACCAAGGCATTGCCCTGCTCTCCATAGTCAGGAAGTTCCTTGCTCACATCCTTTTGAACAGTCTCCTCCCTCTTGCCAAAGACATCCTTCTGGAATCCCATTGTAGTTCCAGACCATCTCGGGGCACCGCTGACATGATTTTTGTTGCATGACAGATCCAAGAGAAGCGTAGAGAACACCAGCCATTGTTTATGGCATTTATTGACCTAAATAAGGCATTTGATTCCGACATTCATGAAGCATTATGGAAGGTGCTGTCTAGATTCAGTTGTCCATTGAAGTTCATTTGCTTTCTCAGGCTACTTCATGATGGGATGACCACCACCATCCTCTAATGCATTGGAGACAGACCTGTTCACCATCCGCACTGGTGTTAAACATGGATGAATTATTGCCCCAACCCTTTTTCCCCATCTGTCTTGCCATGATCTTGATTCTTATTTGTGACCTCCGTTCTTCTGGAATTGGGACTGAGTATCATGTGAACAGCCAGCTCTTCAACTTTGGTGTCTTCATTCTGAAATTAAGGTCACTAGGGCTGGTATTACTAACCTTTAACATGCTGACAACTGTGCTAGCCTCGTGCACACTGAGGCTGACTTGCAGTCCACCCTAGATCTTTTCTCAGGTGCCTATCATAGCCTGGGACTTTCCCTCAACATTGGGAAGATCAAGGTGCTCCACCAGCCCCAGCAAAAGTTGCTCCCCATTCTCCCACAAATTGCCATTGGGGGTGAACTCCTGGAAAACACTGAGCATTTCCCTCACCTTAATAGCCACCTCTCCCAGAGAAGCCAATCTTGATGCAGATATTGAACATAGGATCCACTGTGCCAGTGCATCCTTTGAAAGTTGATCCGTTGTCTCTTTATTGACAGGGAACTGCAGATGGAAACTAAAGATCCTGTCTATAGTGCAGCAGTCATCCACACTCTTCTTTACGGATCAGAGACATGGGTGATATACCGAAGCCATCTTAAGCGTCTGGAGAGGTACCAACAGCTCTGCCTTAGGAAGATTCTCCATATCAGATGTGAAGATTGTCACACCAATGCCAGTGTTTTGTCTGCAGTTAACATCACCAATGTTGAGGTGAAGATTATGAAACATCTTCAACTTTGCTGGGCTGGCCATTGTTTGCAGGCTGATACTCTTCTTCTGAAGCAAGTCCTCTTTTCTCAACTTAGTCATAGTAAGAGGACTTGTGGGGGACAGAGGAAACACTACAAGGACACCCTGAAAGTCTATCTTAAGAATGGAGGCATTGACCCCACGCATTGGGAAGAGCTGGCTGGCAATTGACAGCAATGGCATTTCATTATACATCAAGCCTCAGCCAGTTTTGAAGAGAATCGCCTTGCTTAAGAGGCTAAGAAATGGCAGAGGAGGAAGGAAAGGGTACAGCATCCCAACCAGCAGTTGTGCTCTCTCCAAGCAACTACCTGTCAGATGTGGAAAAACCTGTAGAGTATAGAGTACAGATTGGACTCCTGAGCCATCTTAAGTCTCATCAATGACCTCCCCCCCTCATCCTTGCAGACATCATCCTCCTATCTAGGGATAGCTGCCACTGATGACACAGAAGATAACATCCTGGGGTTTTAAATTTTGGTTTTGTGCCTCTTTAGGATTGCAAGTCTTAATTTATTACTTTATATGATTAATATTTCAACTGTACTGTTGCATAAGTGTGTGCGTGCGCAAGCAGGTGGCTTAAGGAAGGAACACAGGAACCACAACCCTGGGTAAGACCAGTAGTTCATCTAGTCTACATAATGCTGTCTGTTACTGTGTCCAGTGCCAGATGCTTCAAGAGAAGATGAAAAGAACTGAAGTAAACAGTCACAGTATCCTTCCCATAGGGCCATAGGAGAAGTTTCTTCCTAACCTCTATCACCTCAGGCTAATTTGTGTTGCCATTATTCATGTTGAATTAGTACTTTCAGTAAATGGGGCTTCAAACTGCTACCCAACAAGAGTAAGGACATCAGAATTTGTCCCTTACATTTTCTATAATTTGAGTTTGCATCTCTTAAAAAAAGTTTATGTAACATAATTAAATGTTCTAATTCTCCATATAAATGTCTAATCCTTGTTTTTGTATATTTAAATTTATATCCAGTCCTCCATCTTCTATGAATAAAAGATTTTGGTGAAGAAATTTGTAACCTGAATGAGGAAGGGAGTTCATTTTAAACACTTTGCAGACAGGAGACTTAAAAAAAATATTTTATAATATAAAAAAAGAGCATCTGTGGACCAGTTGGTTTCTTGCTGAATCAGCCAACTGGATGTGATCCTGATTTTGGCAGTTTCACCAGCCCTGTGTAGTCTTCTATTCTGTGACTTCCATGAGATATTTATTATTGAATATGGCTGTAGGTTGGATTGTCATTTACATCATGTTTTAATCACTCTGACATTAGTTTGCTAATTTAATAATTAAAGTGATGGTTAACATCCTGGTGTAGTTTTTGCATATTTAATAAACTAGGATCAGCTGATGCTCAGATATATTCACAACCTGGAAAAAGTTAAACAATGTGAAAGTCTGACCATGTCAATGCTTCTTTTCTGTGACTCATGGTAGAATTTCTTCTACATCTTTTAAGCAAGAAATGTAAACCTGAACTATGCAAAAATAAAGGAAATAATTCTTTGAAAATAGGGCAATATCACAGACATATTTTAATAAGGGGATTAACTGGTCATGAAAGACGTTCCATTGACACCATAGAAGTATTTTTTTTCCTATTTCACAGAACAAATACAACATGGAGAACAACGCAAATTTCCCCACGATGTCCTAAAAATCTTTCAACTCTCATTTGGAGGCACCACTTCTAGAGATAAGATGAGTTGAGACTAAATGCCCATCCAATCCTGAGCTTCTCTGCTAACAAGGATCCAATTGGTGGTATATGTGATAGTCGCTTTTTGTATTATGTAGACACCTCTGAATTAAGAGTCATACCACTAACCAGTTTCACATGAGCCACTCAGTGTGAATTTTACATAACCAACTAGATATGACACAATGATATAGAATCCAAAGTCTGAACAGCCTATTACCAATGCACTGAGCTAATAACCCCCACGGAGGTTCTTAATAATTATAGGTTTGACCATAATAATTCTGATTTTGCTTTTCTATTCTCAGATAGCTAGGTGTAAATTATAGAATATCAGGGTTGGAAGGGACCTCAGGAGGTCATCTAGTCCAACCCCCTGCTCAAAGAGGACCTAATCCCCAACTAACTCATCCCAGCCAGGGTTTTGTCAAGCTTGACCTTAAAAACCTCTAAGGAAGGAGATTCCACCACCTCCCTAGGTAACCCACTCCAGTGCTTCACCGCCCTCCTAGTGAAAAAGTTTTTCCTAATACCAACTTAAACCTCCCCCACTGCAACTTGAGACCATTCCTCCTTGTTCTGTCATCTGCTACCACTGAGAACAGTCTAGATCCATCCTCTTTGGAATCCCCTTTCAGGTAGTTGAAAGCAGCTATCAAATCCCCCCCTCATTCTTCTCTTCTGCAAACTAAATAATCCCAGTTCCCTCAGCCTCTCCTCATAAGTCATGTGCTCCAGCCCCCTAATCATTTGTTGTCCTTGGCTGGATTCTTTTCAATTTTTCCACATCCTTCTTGTAGTGGGGGCCCCAAAACTGGACACAATACTCCAGACGAGGCCTCACCAAGCCAAATAGAGGGGAATGATCACGTCCCTCAATCTGCTGACAATACTCCTACTTATACAGCCCAAAATGCCGTTAGCCTTCTTGGCAACAAGGGCATACTGTTGACTCATATCCAGCTTCTCGTCCACTGTAACCCCTACGTCCTTTTCTGCAGAACTGCTGCCTAGCCGCTCGGTCCCTAGTCTGTAGCAGTGCATGGGATTCTTCCTTCCTAAGTGCAGGACCCTGAACTTGTCTTGTTAAACCTCATCAGATTTCTTTTGGCCCAATCCTCTAATTTGTCTAGGTCCCTCTGTACCCCTACCCTCCAGCTAATCTACCACTCCGCCCAGTTTAGTGTCATCTGCAAACTTGCTGAGGGTGCAATCCACGCCATCCTCCAGATCATTAATGAAGATAGTGAACAAAACCAGCCCCAGGACCTACCCTTGGGGTACTCTGCTTGATACCAGCTGCCAACTAAACATGGAGCCATTGATCACTACCTGTTGAGCCCGATGATCTAGCCAGCTTTCTATCCACCTTATAGTCCAGTCATCCAGCCCATACTACTTTAACTTGCTGGCAAGAAAACTGTGGGAGACCGTATCAAAAGCTTTGCTAAAGTCAAGGAATAACACGTCCACTGCTTTCCCCTCACCCACAGAGCCAGTTATATCATAGAAGGCAATTAGGTTAGTCAGGCATGACTTGCCCTTGGTGAATCCATGCTGACTGTTCCTGATCACTTTCCTCTCCTCAAAGTGCTTCAGAATTGATTCCTTGAGGAACTGCTCCATGATTTTTCCAGGGACCGAGGTGAGGATGACTGGCCTGTAGTTCCCCGGATCCTCCTTCTTCCCTTTTTTAAAGATGGGCACTACATTAGCCTATTTCCAGTCATCCGGGACCTCACCCAATCGCCATGAGTTTTCAAAGATAATGGCCATAGGCTCTGCAATCACATCTGCCAACTCTTTTAGCACCCTAGGATGCAGTGCATCCGGCCCCATGGACTTGTGCTCGTCCAGCTTTTCTAAATAGTCCTGAACCACTTCTCTCTCTCTCCACAGAGGGCTGGTCACCTCCTCCCCATACTGTGCTGCCCAGTGCAGTAGTCTGGGAGCTGATCTTGTTCGTGAAGACAGAGGCCAAAAAAGCATTGAATACATTAGCTTTTTCCACATCCTCTGTCACTAGGTTGCCTCCCCCATTCAGTAAAGGGCCCACACTTTCCCTGACCTTCTTCTTGTTGCTAACGTACCTGAAGAAACCCTTCTTCTTACTCTTAACATCCCTTGCTAGCTGCACTCCAAGTGTGATTTGGCCTTCCTGATTTCACTCCTGCATGCCTCAGCAATATTTTTATACTCCTCCCTGGTCATTTGTCCAATCTTCCACTTCTTGTAAGCTTCTTTTTTGTGTTTAAGATCAGCAAGGATTTCACTGTTAAGCCAAGCTGGTCACCTGCCACATTTACTATTCTTTCTACACATCAGGATGGTTTGTTCCTGCAACCTCAATAAGGATCCACTTTTGCTGGTATACATTCTGAATAATTCTGTTGACTTCAGTGGAATAACTAACTTCCTGACAATCCAGGAAATTTTCTGGAAAGTTTAGGGGACAATTTCCTGGTGCAAGTGCTGGAGGAACCAACTAGGGGAAGAGCTCTTCTCGACTTGCTGCTCACAAACAGGAAAGAATTAGTAGAGGAAGCAAAAGTGGATGGGAACCTTAGAGGCAGTGACCATGAGATGGTCGAGTTCAGGATCCTGACACACGGAAGAAAGGAGAGCAGCAGAATATGGACCCTGGACTTCAGAAAAGCAGACTTTGACTCCCTCAGGGAACTGATGAGCAGGATCCCCTGGGAGAATAACATGAGGGGGAAAGGAGTCCAGGAGAGCTGGCTGTATTTTAAAGAATCCTTATTGAGGTTGCAGGAACAAACCATCCTGATGTGTAGAAAGAATAGTAAATGTGGCAGGTGACCAGCTTGGCTTAACAGTGAAATCCTTGCAGATCTTAAACACAAAAAAGAAGCTTACAAGAAGTGGAAGATTGGACAAATGACCAGGGAGGAGTATAAAAATATTGCTGAGGCATGCAGGAGTGAAATCAGAAAGGCCAAATCACACTTGGAGTGCAGCTAGCAAGGGATGTTAAGAGTAAGAAGAAGGGTTTCTTCAGGTACGTTAGCAACAAGAAGGTGGTCAGGGAAAGTGTGGGCCCTTTACTGAATGGAGGAGGCAAACTAATGACAGAGGATGTGGAAAAAGCTGATGTACTCATTGCTCTTTTGGCCTCTGTCTTCACAAACAAGTTCAGCTCCCAGATTACTGCATTGGGCAGCACAGTATGGGGAGGAGGTGACCAGCCCTCTGTGGAGAGAGAGAGAAGTGGTTCAGGACTATTTAGAAAAGCTGGATGAGCACAACTCCATGGGGCTGGATGCACTGCATCCTAGGGTTCTAAAAGAGTTGGCGGATGTGGAAGGGTGTGGGGGGGTGGCGCTTTGGGCAGAAGGGGCAGGGCTGGGGGCTAGCCTCCCAGAATGGGCTGTTCACATGCCATCCATATGACTGGGGATAGCTAATGTGACACCAATTTTTTTTTTAAAAAGGCTCAATTACAAGCCTGTAAGCCTGACTTTAGTACCAGGCAAATTTGTTGAAACTATAGTAAAGAACAGAATGAGACACACAGATGAACATGATTTGTTGAGAAAGAGTCAACATGGCTTTTGTAAAGGGAAATCATGCCTCACCAATCTATTAGAATTCTTTTGGGGGGTGGGGTTCAACAAATATGTGGACATGGGTGATCCAGTTGATATAGTGTACTTGAACCTTTGGAAAGCCTTTGACAAAGTCCCTCACTCAAGGCTTTTAAGCAAAGTAAGTAGTCATGAGATAAGAAGGAAGGTCCTCTCATGGATCAGTAACTGGTTAAAAGACAGGGAAAAAAAGGGGTAGAAGAAATGGTTAGTTTTCAGAATGAAGAGAGATAAATATCGGTGTCTCCCATGGATCTGTACTGGGACTATTGCTGTTCAACATATTCATAACCTGGAAAAAGGGGTAAACAGGGAGGAGGCAAAATTTGCAAGCGATACAAAATTACTCAGGATAGTTAAGTCCAAAGCAGAGTGTGAGAAATTCACAGGGGTCTCACAAAACTGGGTGACTGGGCAACAAAATGGCTGATAAATGCAAATAATGCACATTAGAAGACATAATCCCAGCTATACCTAGAAAATGATAGGGACAAACATTAGCTGTTAACACTCAAGAAAGATCTTGGAGTCATTGTGGCTAGTTCTCTGAAAACATCTGCTCAATGTGCAATGGCAGTCAAAAAAGTGAACAGAATGTTAGGAATCATTCGGAAAGGGATAGATAAAGACAGAAGATTTCATAATACCACTATAGAAATCCCTGATATGCCCACATTTTGAATACTATGTGCAGTTCTGGTTGCCCCATCTCAAAAAATATATATTATAATTGAAAAAGTTACAGAGAAGGGCAACAAAAATGATCAGGGATATGGAACAGCTTCCATAGGAGGAGAGATTAAAAAGACAGGGCCTGTTCAGTTTAGAAAAGAAATGACCAAGGGGGACTATGACAGAGCTATATAAAATCATAACTGGTGTGGAGAAAGTGAATACGAAAGTGTTGTTTCCTCTTCCATTACACAAGAACCAGGGGTCACCCAAGGAAATTAATAGACAGCATGTTTAAAACAAATAAACACAGTGCACAATAAGCCTGTGGAACTCATTGCCTGGGGATGTTGTGAAAGGCAAAAGCATAACTGGGTTCAAAAAAAGAATTAGATAAATTCACAGAAGATAGGCCCATCCCTGGCTATTAACCAAGATGGTCAGGGTTGCAACCCCATGCTCTGGGTGTCCTAAGCTTCTAACTTCCAGAAGCTGGAAATGAATGACAGAGGATGGATCACAGAGGATGGATCCTGTTCTGGTCATTCCCTCTGAAGCATCTAACATTGGCCACTGTCAGAAGACAGGATTCTGGGCTAGATGGCCATTTTTATGGTTTTAAATGATATGTACTACTATGTGTACATTTCTGGTTTCCATAAAACACAATGTGATGTTTCTATGCTCAAGTATGTTGCAAATATTTGGTAAAAAAAATGTGCATAAGACTCACAGGGTGAAATCCTGGCCCTACTGAAGTCAATGGCAAGCTCCCAATTACTTCAGTCTGCCAAGATTTCACACCCAAAGTGCTAAGCCAATTCCTCCATGGCCCTGCACCATACATAATTCAAACTAGTATTTTAGTGAGTCAGCTCTGGTTCTATGTTCAGTGTGTTTTGATTTTTTGAAGACCTCAATTTCCAGTAGTCTGTTATAGCCGAATATACCTTGCCATAGATTGAACTGTCAGAGTAACAGTGTCCTAATCAGTACTGTATATTTTTTCAGTTCAGTAATAATATTTTATATTCATATGGTACCTTCCTTTTCAAAGTACTTTGCAGCCATATGCATGCAGCACCATTGAAATGCAGCCACCTCTTGAGTGGAAGAAAAAAAGACAGATTATGCATAAAACATAGTAGAACAGTGCAGGGGAAGAGCAGACATTCTATTCATTGACACCAAGACAAATCTCTGCTCTTAATGAGTATCATGAAACCTTTAATATGAGTGTAAAACAAATCGGATCTGGAGTTTAGAGTCTCATCTACCAGCTCCTCACACAGTAAACTGTAAAATACACAGTTAATGTCCCTCAGAAGGTACAAGTGCTGGGATATAAAACTGTGGTTCAAAAATAATCTGAGTGTTTCAAATCCATGACCTTCAATATTTCAGAGAATGAAATAGACAAACTTCAGATTTGCTAACGTATATGGCTAGTGAGTGCGGGGTTAATGGGATTCAGGTGCCTGAGTGCTTTTGCAACTCTCAGGAAGCACCTAATTGCATTTTGTGGTGCCTAAATACCTTTGTAAATCTGGCCCTGAGTTTCCTTTGGGGGCTTTGTGAATGGTTTTTAGGAGTTATGTGACATACCAACAGAAAAAATATTTTAAAGCCTAAAATATACAATTTCATGCAATTGAAATAGAAATTTTAAGTTTTATGTATCTAGAAATTTAAGAGTGATGAAAATAAAATCTCCTAATCCTTAAAGCAGCCTAATCGTTCAAGCAAGGTCATTTCTGTTTACACAGAGCTATTTTTTTTTCCAGTACCATCACAAGTGATAAGCATTTAAGCAAACAGTTTCTGAAAACTGTTGCTGCATTATGTTTCCTTAGGCAAAAGTTAAAAGAAACTAATAAAAGAAACACTTTTTGAACTGTTTTTTTTTTTCTGGATCCATTTCAAATTCATACTACAGGAATTTAGTGTTAAGGTAAGTAAAGTGATGGAAGAGAATAAATGAATTAAACAAAATATCTGTGAGAAATACACAGCCTTTTCAAAATAATGGGCCAGATTCTCAGCTAATTTAAATCAGCATAGCTCCATTTAAGCCAATGGATCTGTTTTTCATTTACAGTGATGCCCCTTTTTGCTTTTCTGTCATTTTAAATGGGACTTGGAGGGGAAGTAAATGATATTGATAGCTATTTTAGTGGCTCTGAATTGCTAGAGTGGTGTAAAGGGCCCTTAGTGTAAATCAGAATCAGACCTTAATATACGTAGGGATGTTGAGGTGACTTATCCACTTTAGCTGATTTACCTCTAAATTGTATCAAGAGAGTATGATTTGTAGAACTGGGTGAAATTATTTGGTCGAATGACACATTTGCTAAAGAATGCAGTTTCAGCCAAATCAAAAAGGAGAAAAATTAGGAGGAAACAATGGATAAAGTCAAACCCAATTTCCAAGTGACATTTTGTTTCAGTTTTTCATTTCAGCAAGAAAAAAAAAAAAGAAAATCAGCTTGTGTGTGAAACTAACTGTATTTTTTTTCAGATATTTTCTTTCGGCCACTGAATTGAAAACTCTTTATTCACTCTAGTCTAATGATATGCCAAAAATCTTTTTAAAAGCCTTATACTATCAGTGATAGGTAGGGCAAGGTGTTTTTCACAGAATGAGAGGAAATGGCTTTCATTTACAAGTTAGCTTGACTCCAAGTGTCCATAAAAACTGCTTCTCATCTCGTGAAGTCCCACAAAAATATATGATTTTTCTTTGAACTCATTGCCTGTCAATTACATGTTTGTTATTTATACCTGACTTGCAAAATTTTACTTGGCCACTGTTTTGGAAAGCTAATTTAAATCCATGCCTACTGTATAAATATTGCCGCACTGGAATCAATATGAAAACTTGACTTGTGGCTTTATGGCTTAACACAAAGGAATACAGTGAAGTTAAATGCATCATTAAAATGCAGACAAAACCCTGCAGTTATAGTTTGTTGAGCATGTGTGCTGTAGATCAAGTGAAGATTCATAGTAGACCTGGTTATTTTTCTTTTTTTAGTCCCAGTAAAAATGTACTAAATTACTCATATTTGGACACCTGTAGCTTAAACTTGGATAGAACCTTCTTCTCGGTCTCTAAGAAGGCTGGGGGTAGGGAGAAGCTCAAAATACATGTTTTTATATTTTCTATTAAGTTGAGATCATATCTTGTGACGGAGAGTGTGGATCGCTCTAGTCCATTCGGGGGAGTGGCTCCTCCCCCTCTGGGTCTGTGGGCAGCCAATCTGCCCCACTATATCTTTGGCGGGGGGGGGGGGGGGAGGGTGTCACCTGACATGGGGAATCAGCGGGGTGGCGGGAGACGCGGGCTCAGGCCTGTGATCAGGGCCAAACAACAAACACAGTTACAGAGCCCCAGCCCCTGGGCAGGGCAGGGCAGCAAAGAGTCTCTGGCTCAGGCCTGTACTCAGGCCGAGTGGAAAACAGTCAGGCCTCCTAGCTCCAACGGAGGGCCGACAAGTGCAGGCTTCTTGCCTACGAGAAGGGGAGACTGCCACCCACAGGGACGCCGGCCCACCCACTGCACTGCATACCAGCCCGGGGCCCTAGCAGTGGCAGAGCCATCTGCCACTGGGTCAGCGGGGATCCTGACCGCAACACGCTGACTCGCTCACTGTCAGTGCTGCAGCCAGACAGAGGTCAGCTACCCCGGGCCACTTCCCAACTCCCCCTCAGGGTGTACCTGACTCTGTAGAGGGTCGCCCCGGTTGTCAGGGAAGAAGGCCTCTGTCAGTGCTTGCAGCTCCTCCGTGCGTGGATCCGTAAATGGCCCTGGCAGTCCTGGGCTCCTTTGGGCTCTGCAGCAGCCTCCCAGCTCAGGAACTCAGAGGAGGTTGTCTAGCTCCTCCAGTGGCTGCCTCCCAACTGAGTTCTCCGGCAGGCCTTTTGTACTTCCGGTCACGCCCACTCACTTCTTGGGGGAGGGTTGAGCGTGGAGTGGCTCCGCCCACCAGGGTTCAATGAAGGGCTCCTCCCCCTCTGGGTCTGTGGGTAGCCAATCCGCCCCACTACAATCTCCATCTGTAATTCAGAGATCATAACAACATCAAATGAGGGTGGGATAGAGGACTGGTATTGAGGAAAACTGTCCATTTGAAAGGACAATATAGAAACTGGCTGAAGAAGAGATTTGTACTTTGGTCTTTGAAATGTGTTAGCCTTTGAAAGGCAGCTATTAATAGTCAGTAAGGGTCTTTGCATCTTTCAGGGGCTCTCTCTTAGAGAAAGCTGTGAGTCCAAACCCAATTGTGTATGTAGATAACTAGATCATACTGGTCTGAAAGGCAGAAGGCATATCTGGATAAGCAAGCTGATCCAGTTGCAGGGGCTAGAGATTTCTAAACACACCAGGGAGTTCGTGACAGGCTGTTCAGAGAGAGGCGATAACGGTCATGAGGTACAAGATATTTACATCTCTGTTTTCTCTGTAACTACACTGAGAGGCCTCAGCTGGTTTAACTTATGGGAAGCATAAATCTAGAGATACTAAGCAAATATTTTTTTAAAATTCCATTTTCTCTCTGTTTTCATATATTTTGTCTTTGTTAAGTTATTGTTGTCTGGGTAATTTCATGCAGACATTGCTGGAGAAAAAAGAACACTGTAACCTCTAAGGAGAGGTGCTGAAGGGCAAAGAGTTTGTGGAACCTCCATGCCCATTACCTCCCCACTCCATCTTGGCCAAGGCAGAAAGATCCACTCCCAACAAGTTGTGTTACCATCAGGACGTGGCAAGTGGATACAAGGAAAGAAGCTGAAGGACAAGGCAGAGAGTTGAGAGCTAGCATAACACCGACAGATCCCAGTCATCAGGATCGAACTGGGGACCTCTGGAGCTTAGTGTATGAGCCTCTACTGCATGATCTAAAAGCCACATGGCTGTTAGCTAAGGCTGTAGAGCAAACTCTACAGCCTTAACTAACTCTACATTAATCTCTCTCTCTACGTGGTCTTGGTGCCACTAGACAGGACAGAACACCACACCCAGGAAGCGTGTGGGTTACATTAGCAAAGGCATTGGTCACACCTTACCATGAGAATTGTTTGTCCTACTGGTAACATTATAACTAAATTGCTCTGGCTAGATGGCTTAATCTGGTACATTAATGAAACACAGGCTTTTATACAAGACTCAGCACTGCGTTGCCTAAACACTGATGCCATTGTTGCTAAGTGGTCAGAGGTCTTATAAGGCCCCTGGTATGGAATACCAGTAGAAATTGAAGCAGACAGAACAGGATGTAGTTTTAGGTGAGGGGGTGTCACATACTGTCTGGGAACTCACCAGGCTGCCGTGTTTGGGCCTCACACACTGGGCCCATGTTCTCTTAAGTTCCCTTGGTCTGAGCACACTCTGCACTGTGTCTTTCCTCGGTCTCTCTGGCACATTTCCGAGGCACAGGCTCTCTGTCTGTTGCCCCTTCACAGAAATGGGGTTCCCCGGCCCATCTACCCTAGGCCCCCGTGGACCAGTGCTGACTACCCAGACACTCCAGTGTTTTAAGCACACCCTTTCCCAGAGCTCCAGCCCTTTGGGCACTCTGGTTTACAGTTCACCTTTTCAGGGATACGTGGTAGTGAAAAAAAAACATATGCTCGGGCTCTGTAAGGGTTCCAAAAACCAGTTACTCTTTACTCTAGCACAAGAAATACACATATCTAGAAAAAAACAATAAACTTGTATTTATATTTCCCTGGCTTGGTTTTCTCACCATCTTGAGCATTCCTTGGTCTTAGATCAGAGTGCTCCAATGAGTCCAGGATCTCCCCTCCTGCACATGGCTTCTCTGCTGAATCATGGAGTCTCTTCTTTCTCTTTTCAGAGTAGCAGCCGTGTTAATCTGTATCAGTAAAAAGAAAAGGAGTACTTGTGGCTCCTTAGAGACTCATAAAATTTATTAGAGCATAAGATTTCATGAGCTACAGCTCACTTCGTCGGATGCATACAGTGGAAAATACAGTGGGGAGATTTTATATACACAGATAACATGAAACAATGGGTGTTACCATACACACTGTAACAAGAGTGATCAGGAAAGGTGAGCTATTACCAGCAGGAGAGCGGGGCTGGGAGGGGGAACCTTTTGTAGTGATAATCAAGGTGGGCCATTTCCAGCAGTTGACAAGAACAGTAGGAGGGGAAATAAAATAAGGGGAAATAGTTTTACTTTGTGTAAGGACACATCCACTCCCAGTCTTTATTCAAGCCTAAATTAATTGTATCCGGTTTGCAAATTAATTTCAATTCAGCAGTCTCTCATTGGAGTCTATTTTTGAAGTTTTTTTGTCTAGTTTCTTTCTTCCTCGGCTGGTCACAGTTGAAAAGGACCACCCCACTATGAAAGCATGCCAAGCTTACTGTGTTTGTGAAACCCTGAGTTGACCCTGAGTGTGTCAGACTCTGTGTCTTTTAAGACCCACTATTTATATCTGACTTCTTTGTTCTCCTCTTTGGGGATTTTCCACTCTCCAAATCCCACACCTTCAGACAAACATGGTTGGACTGGTTTCCCTAGTCTTCAGGCATCCAATTGTCCCAAGTCACTTCCTCTTGACTGGGAGTCATCAATGTTAACAACTCTCCATTTTCAGCCCTGATTCACCACACTTTAGAATTTTAGTCCAACACAGAAGTAAAAAGATAACAGAGAAAGCAACAAGCCCACCTTCAAAATGGAATCTGCAGTCTAATAGAGAAACATAGTCTCCAATACCAAACAGAATGCATACGCTGTACATAGGTTCCCCAAATCACCTAAGGGGGTACAAGAGATATTGGAGTACAGATACCCTAAACAGGGTTTCAAATTTCATTGCACCACAACCCCCTTCTGACAACCAAAATTACTACACAACCCCGGGCAGGGGGACCAAAGGCCAAGCCCCACCATCCCAGGCATGGGGACCAAAGCCAAAGCCCCGCTGCCTTGGTGGGGGGGAGGCAAAGCTTGAGGGCTTCAGCCCTGGGCAGACTTTGGCTTCAGCCCTGAGCCCCAGCAAGTCTGCCAGCCCTGGCAACCCCATTAAAATGGGGTCATGACCCACAGTTTGAGAACCACTCCCCTAGAAGGACAAAGGAGTTTGCCAGCCAACTTTCTGCTAGCAGATATCAGAGAGGAGCCAAGGAAAGCAGGTAGAAGGAAGGAAGTGCTATGGCAATGCAGTCAAGGGCAGAAGCTATTAGCCATGGATATTTATTAAAAAAATCTTCATACATATACCTCAGTATAGCTGATGTCAGCTAGTATACAGTGAAACCCTCTTTGAAAGATGGTGCTATGTTCTTTCCTAATGGAACCGACAAAGCAAATAAACAGATACATAAATATAATATTTAACAGTATTAAACACCCACAGTAAAATAAGTATCTGTTGAAAGGATCGAGTCCTTCAATAGATTTGAAGTGCTTATGTTAATATTTCATTTGCAGAAAGTGCTGAAGATCCTTTTAAATCGCTGCCAATCGGACAGTTAAAGATATGTTCTTCTAAAGATTAAATGCACTAAAGGTAAGTAGACATCCCATAGTTACAGCACCAACCTGACTGTTGAAGGGATGTTGTTCTAAAGAGTAAATGCCCTAAAGATAAGTAGACATCCCATAGTTACAGCTCTGTGAAATAAACAATATTATTCTGTTCGACTTGTGTGAATGAATATCAGAGATGAAAGTTAATTTGGCCTTTAAGTAATCTGGTGTCAAATCATTTAAAGGTTTATAAATTATAGTGTCAAGATGTTGCTCATGCCCTCCCGCAAAAAGTAACCAATGTAACCCGTCATACTTTTTACAATACTGTTAATGAAAGTTATTTTCCAGTGCTGTTCTTGCTGTTTGGCTGTAAAGACCATATAAAGGATTTAAAGGATTCTATGAAAGTCCTTGACAACATTATATCTTTTGTCCACATGATGTAGAACAAAAAACTTTACAGCTTTACTTGCAATGCCAGTCACACAATAGTGAATTCTTCATAAGGCAATTTCTGCTAAGTGTAATTTAGGTCATGCATGTATTAATGTTGTCAAGTGAGATACTAAGGTAGATGTAACATAGTCTGGGTTAAAACCAGCAACAAAGGTTTAAGGGAAGTAAAATTGAGGATCTGGGGGGATGGGATTCCCCCAGGTTGTGTATAAACTGATTATTAGTGACAGCTCACCATATCCCTTCCTCCAGAAAGGTTTGGTTAAGAAGATCCTGTCAATTATACTCCTTAAGTAGTTATTCCATCACTCCTATGGTTCCCTGAACTCCCTGCAGGGCCTTTTGAATAATTCAGTTCTGTCTGGGATGTATCATACCCTAGAGCATACACTGGAGTTAATGAGACTTAATAAGGAGGTGCCTGGATGAGAAATAAGTAGGACTTTCCAATTGAGAGACGTCCCAAGATTTTGGTTTATATGATCTGAACCTCCAAATAGTTTATAGCTTGCAGGTTCACATTTACAGCCTGTGGAAGTTCAAAGAAAAGGATATAGTTTCAAAGGACAAAGGGAGTAAGAGGAGCAGCAGTATAAACAAAGCAATTGTTGGCTTAGCAGGGCAACAGCCTTAATAATTTTGAGTCTACTTCCTTCTGGATCAAACAATCTGATATAACATTTATTTCTCCCTTGCTTGCTAGCTCTACTAAATTCTGTCTTCAGATGGATGTGGCTCCCATTGGGGTACAGTCAAGGGCAGGATTGGTCTCATAAAACTTCTGAATAAAGCTGTTCGAATAACGGATTTCTCAGTTTGCTGGCAGGTAAAAAGAAGATTAAAATAGTTTAGCTGAAATGAAATATTTTGTTTCCAAGCATTTTTAAAGAGCTACATTCACAAAAGAGTTAGAGAAAGGGATACCCTGTAACCTTTTTAGCCCAGTGGTTAGGGCATTCACTGGGATGGGGGAGACCCAGGCTCAAATTGCTGCTCTGGAATAGGTATTTGAACCCTGCTCTCCTCCAGTGAGTGCCCTAACCACCGGGATATAGGGCATGCAGCAGTGGTGGGAGGCTCTCTCAATTTCTCCTGTTGAAGCTGTTCCACTTTGGCGCAATGACTATTCAAGTATTTGAGAGAGAAAAAGTGCAAGAATTACTTAATCGCCTGGCAGTTAGGGCACTCAGCTGGGAGACCCACATCCAGTTCCCCTACTCCACTGAATGTTTGATTATTTATACAAGCTTCAAGAGGAGAGACTGAGAGCAACCCATACCAGAATACCCCATAGCTCAGTGGTTAGGACACTCAGCTGAGTTGGAGGAAACCTATGTCCAAATCTGTATTTGTTGGCAAATAAATTGTCAAAAAAAAATTGCCCAGCTCGACTGCTGATACAACCAGCAGTGGATGTAAAAAGAGTGCCAATGGCTCTTTGAGGCATCTATGTTTATTGAGCAGAAAGAGGGTCTAAGTAACAACTTTGTAAGAATACCTTTTTATTTATTATTATTAGGTAACAACTAGTGAAGTAAGAAAAGAATGAATTGTGAAAGAGAAACATTTATATATTGTATTGTATGAATAGCCTTCAAGGCAGTGCAGTGCACCATATCAAACCCTTTTAAAAAAAGAATCAGGTTGATATCCATTCTACTGACCCAGTGCAACCAAAGGTGCGATTCATACGGAGGACTTAGATGCCTAACTGCCATACTAGGAGCTTCAATCCAGGTGCCACTGGCATTCACAAAACCCCTGCCCAGCTGCCACCTAACCCTTTAGGTGCCTAAAATCCCTAGCAGCCTAAATTCCCTCCATTGAAATCCCCAAGGCACTTACATTTCAATGGCTGAGCATGCACACAACTGCCTAAGTCCTTACACTACCCAACAGATCAGCACCTAACTTGTTCATAAACCACACTGGGATTCACAAACCAGGCATTTTCCCACCTCTCGTGCCTTTGAGGCCTGATCTGGTAACCACGCACTGAGCATTTCTGATCCCCCACAAAGCAGTAGAAGGCGGCAGTGGTGCCTTTATAACCTTTAGACCCCGCAGGGGTAGAGTGGTCATGCAGAAAATCCAGGTTCAAATCCCTGCCTATCTGATATGGAGCAGGGATTTGAACACACATATCAAGAGAACTACTGTGCTATGTGCTACTCTGAAGCAAGTCTGTCCACTTGATGCCATTTTGCTTTGTAAAACTGATTTAATGTTCTGTGGAGCAGGGAGACTGAAACCTGAGTTGCCCCTCCCCCCCAGGTGTGTGTCCTAACCACCAGGTTATAGAGTCATTCTCATTGTACTCTGGCCCAATCACTATTCAGATATTTTATACAAAGTGGGTCAGCTTCAAAAGGAGAGATTGAGAGAGACCTACCCTAGTAAATCCCATAGACCAATGTTTAGGGCACTCACCTGATAGGAGGGAGACCCACATTCAAATTCCTGCTCTATATCAGGCAGAGAGGGGACTTGAACCTTAGTCCCCCACATCCTGGCTGAATGCTCTAACCACTGGGCTAAAGATTATAAGGAAACCCTCATTTCTCCTGAAAAAAGAATGTGCTGGTTTAGGCACCAAACTCCAGGAGAGGGTTCATGGCTGTGAATCCAAAATGGAGATAGGTGCTTCCCTGCAGCTCAGAGTTAGGTGACTCAATCCCTTTGAGGAATGGGGTTAAGCCACACCCTTCTCCTTATCACTTCCTATTGGCTATTTTAGGCAGCTCCCCACCTATCATGATGGCTTTTGTGGATCCCACTCTTAGGTACCTAATTCTCCTCATACGTTGTATAAGGAACCCGTGTGTCATATTCAGGATTGTGAATTCCACTTAATGGTGGCAGGATGCCAAAAAGTTAGGCACTGCAATTCCTTATGAATCCTATCCCATGTGAAACATACCCATTTTGGAGTTGTGTTAAAAACAGAAAACTCCGATCAGTTTCCTTGATAGATTCATTAAGGTTCAGTGACATCACAAGCACATTTGGATCATGTATTGAGCAAACTTATTGTATTTATGGTCTTTGCTTCAAAATCGTAATTTCACATGAGTTCAACATGGCAGCAGATGAAACTAAGCACTTACCATCTTGTTTTCACTTAAAGATTTGACCTGACACTCAAAGCAAAAATTGGGGGAGGTGGCTGCAAATGCACATGGATTGGAACCAAAGAAACCATCCTGTGAAAATATTCCCACACACAACCCTATGCAACCCTATGTTTATCTGAGAAACATTAAGTAGGCTGAGCCCAAGACGGCATTTGGCAGATTTTTTTTTCATTTATTTTTCGCTGAAAATTTTTAAAAAAAGCTCTGTTGGCTGAATTTGTAAACCACAAATAAGCCACTCTCTGTAAAACAAATTAGAATGGAGAGAATTTTACTGCTGCTAAACAAACAAGAACCCCCCCCCCCCCCCTTGGTTATTAGCATCTCAAGGAGATTACAGAATCCAAGTTTAAACATTAGATTGGGTGATAAAATGCTCTTTCTTCATAAATATTTAACCTTCTTCAGTACGACAGTAATTATAGCATGGAGCTGTCGCTGCATATTGCATTTAAAGGTCTGTCATGCCACCCATTCTAAATACTTTCTTTCAAAGATTTAGAATGCTAGGATAAAAAGAAAGAAAATTCCCCCAGGGTGGAGACTTGGAATAAAGTCTCAGACTCTAAAAAGGATGTTTTGGTTACTCTCTCTCGGGTTATGGGAGCTTCTGAGAGTTAGGCTGTGTTTGTTATGTCCTGTGTACACGAGCTGAGTTTCTCTGTTTATTTTGTTATTTGCTGTTTCTTTATTTAGGGGTGTTGGTTCCCCTCCTTTTTATTGGGGGTCCCTCCATGGGGTCTACTTCAGATGGGTTTAGCAGTTTGACCCACAAACATGGGGTTCAGTGTGGCCTGCTATCTCCTGCACTGTGGAGAATGTGTTGGTGAATGTAGGTAAGGTGGCTGTGCTAATATAAAATCTGCCTCTGAAAACATGAAATGTTTCCTGTGTGGTGACCCTGGTCATTTGAGGTGCGCCTGCCCAGGCACTGCCAGCTGAGGGGTCCTTGGTAAGAATGTGCAACCCCAGGATAGTGTGGAGGAGGCTGGGACATCAAGGATCTGACAGTGAAGATGCAGGCTCTTACTCCCTCCTTCACTATAGCTGGTCTGCCATTGTCCGGGGAGCAGCTCCCGCAGAGGATTCCTCTATTGTGGCCCCATCACTTGTGCCTCGACAGAAGTGAGTCCGGGAGGCTGAGGAGCATCTGCCTGCAAAGGAAGCAGAAACAGGGTGAAGAACAAACCAATGAGATGGATTTATGCTGGACTACTTCTAAAAGGGCTCAGATTTTGGCAGCTGCTGGCAGTGGCTGAGGATGGAGCTGTGTGCCCGGTAAAGGAGGATAGCATTGCTCTGGGCGGTAGCTCCATGCCTGGACATCCCAGTAGGGTACTGTCTTCCCCTGGCATGATGAGTTCTCAACCCTGATCCTGGATGCTGTAGTGATGATGCTGGGTGCCAGCCTGGGGCTGCGCTGCCTACCACTCCTGGGAAAATAGATATCCCAGCTGATGCTCCCACTGAATTTCTGTCCATGAATAAGGAGAATGTTCCAGTGGTGGCTCAATGTTATTCTGTGCTGGTGGAGCCTGAGGGAGATGAAGAGGAGAAGGATTATTTCTCTGACTCATCCCTGGTTCCTGACATCCCAACCAGTCAGCTATATAGGAAGGGTGGGTACAGTGTGAAGAAGATTAGTGCTATCCAAAAAGTCACTAAAGGGAAGTAGGGAGTTGGGCTTGAGTTCATCTACACTGCTTTGTTCACTCAGCCACCCTTGACTTGAGAGATACAGGGGTTGTTCATAGGAAATTGATGCTCCCACAAGGTTCTTTTCAGAGTTGGAGCAAAAGTCTACAGACCATTGACCCTGCTGAGATGCATAAAGCAGCTGTTTCTTTGTTCAGTACTTTGTACTCACCTAAAGCTTGTGATGTTCTGGCAATGGAGGAGCTCCACCAAGGGTTACCCCATCAGATTGGTGAAGAACAGTAGTGTCGGATACCCTGTTGGCACTGCAGGAGCTCTCTGTTGCAATCCAGCAGCTCCCTACAGGCAAGGACCTAGGTATTGATGGGATACCATCTGAATTTTACAAGCATTTCATCGGTCCTGACTTTTTTCTAGCGGTGTGAGATTGTATCCATGAGAAGAAGCTGTCCCTCAATTGCTGCAAGGCAGCAATCACCCTGCTGCACAAAAAAGGGGACCTCTGCGATGTATTTCTGTTTTCTGTTCTGATTATAAGACTTTATCCAGGCCCTTAGCCAACTGATTGAAGGACTCTAATAAAACATATTATATACCTGACTGCTGTATTTTTGATAATTAGTTTTTTAATTCATGCTGTTTTTACTGTTAGCAAACGTCGTAATCTGGATGTGAGGCTTATTTCCATGGACCAGGAGAAGGCCTTTGATTGAGTCAACCACAGTGATCTTTTAAAAATATTTGAGGCTTTCAGGATTGGCCCTGTGTTCTCTTCATATTTTTTTTTAATTGTACCATAATGTATTTAGTGTCCTAAAGATTAATGGGGTTCTTAGCCACTGCTTCCCAAAAACAGTCGTCATGGTTGTTCTCTGTCTGGGATGCTGTGTGCTCCTAGTTTGGAGACATTTCTGCATCTTCTCAGAAGCTATCTGACTGCCGTTTCTATGACATGGTGCCAGATGCTTTCCCGGTTCATGTGTCAGCCTATGCTGATGACATATCAGTTTTTATTACATCTGACAGTAATGTACAAGCACTTTGTGCTTGTTTACAAGTGTATGAACAGGCATCTTCAGCTTGCATTAACTGGACTAAGAGCATTTTTTCTTACGGCACTCTTGGCAGCATAGCTGTCCCCAACAGTTCCAATGGGGCACCTCATGGATAAAGGTGCTGGGTGTCTTTTTTGGATCTGAATAATATATGATAAGCAACTGGGAGGGGGCTGAGAAGAAGGTGAAAGGCTGGCTGCAGACATGGTGTTGGCTCCTTCCTGGACTCTCTTTTCAGAGACAGATTTTGATTGCCAACAATCTTGTGGCCTCAATGTTGTGGCACCGGCTAGTGCATCTGGACCCTCTCCATGGCCTTTTGAGCTGGATTTAGAGACATATTAAAAATTTTTTGGGCAATAGTTACCATTGGTTGAGCCCTGCTTTGCTGTACCTGCCATTAGAAGGGGGCCAGGGGCTCACTGATTTAGTCAGCAGGGTGGTGGCCTTTCACCTTCCATCTGTTCAGTGCTTGTTATACTCTGACTGCTGGCCTGGAAGTCCCTTGCCTTCTCTCTCCTCCAGCATGCTGGGGGGTGGGGATGGACTTTGCTTTTCACCTATTTTTGTTGTCATCTGGTTAATTACAGAATTTAGATTTGCCTCCATTCTATAACGGTCTTTTTAACACCGGTCGACCTCTGTGAAGTGCGTGCCTAGACCAGCCAATTTCCAGTTTCCAGCTCTTGAAAGAACCACTTTTTTTTTAAACTCATTTTTCCCACTGAAGCTCCCTCCTCCAGAGGCTGTTTTCTGCCTTGATTCAGGCTGGGTTGACCAAGGTGTCCCACCTGATTGTTCCTAGTTGGTAAAGCTGGAAGTCAGCAACAGATCTTGCTGTTCAGAGCAGACTATGGTCTGTGCGGTTTTTTTGGATAAGTTCCTCACTGAATTCTGGGTAGCATTACTCAGTGGGCTGCTCAGTATTTGCTGAAAGTTTCTTCAGGGATTGTTTTTCCAGGGGGAATCCTGTGTCCCCGTCACTGGCTGTCTCCCCTTCTGTGGATAAGGTTCTTGTGCAAGCAGGCAGATTGTTGTCCTGGAAGAGTTTGGTAAATGTTCCTTTTGCAGACAGAACCAAGAAGCAGCTCTATGGCATGTGTGTCAACGGGCCATATAACAATAGGCTCTGCCCTGAGAAAGGGATGGTCCAAAGACTACCCTCTCTGGTCTCCTTTGTACAGCCTGGAGAATGCTCCTGTCCCTAGCTCACTCTATGTCCTGGCTTGGAGGATGTTGTTCAATCCTTTTCTTCCTAAGTATTTCAGTGGAGGGTCATGCATAGCACTGAGAACCTTGCCATTTTGTGCACCGTGACATGTCTGCACAGTGCCCTTTCTGTTCTTGGAGTGAGATATGGTGCCTGCATCTGTCTGGTTTTCTTCCTGGCTAACTTTGCTGGGTTAGGCAAAACTAGCAGTTTTGAAATCTCACCAGAACAGAATGGCTGGGGTAGGGCAGAGGGATTTGCTTGGGCTGTTCCATGTCTGGCTGCAAATCGATTTCACCTTCTATAAAACTGACATGTAATCTGGGCACGTTTCAGTTGACTTGGTATATTATCAATATTTTGAGTGAATTTTTTGATGATGATGTTTCATCATCATCATTTCAGATGTGTTATTTTATTCAGATATTTTGAGTATATATTGTAATTTTATAACATTTGAATAGATTTTAACCTAATTTTATGTGAATAAAGGTGGTTTTCATGTCATGTCTCTCTCTCACACACACACACCCTTTGGTTGGGGTTATGTATCTCTGGACTATGGATTTTGAGCTGCTTTTTGGAACTTAAATTTGAACATTATCAGATCATTGGCATAGGGAACTGATTTGTCTATTTTGAAAGGGGGAAAAAGGGGGAAAATTCAGGTATACTGATTGCCTACCAGAAGTGAGTTTAAAACAAAATATTAAGGGACAAATTACAACAATAGGTTCTGCCCTGAGAAAGGGATGGTGCATAACTGGGCTGCCCCAGGATCACACCATGGGAAAAATTGTGCCTCACAATTTTGACCTTGGCTAACGCCTTGTTCTGATGGAGAGTAACCTAGGCCAGCCCTTTACTAGTACAATTCCTTCTTCCTCTATTTCGACTCAGCTGTTGTGACCTGAGCATTGTGGAGACAGTCAAAGGTTCCAACCACCATGTCCCTACCCACCTCTGCTCAGGAGAGGGGACTAGCAGCCCCCCCAGAGCTTGTTTCCCTGCACTGAGACCCACAAGGTGGGTAAAAATACTGGGCTAGGTTGTGAGGAAATTTTCAAAGGCACAAATTGGAAAGAGGCAGCCAAGTAATCCCAATGGGGATTGGAAGACTAACTGCCCTTTGAGAATCTCCCCATGTCTTTAAGACACAGACTATTATAAAGAACAGCACAGAGGCACACCTGTCCAAACAGAGCCTCAGAGAGGGAAAATGCTTTTCACAGTTCTGTGGCTGTACCATGGAAGATATGCCTTGAAAAGGTGTAACATACTCCCCTTTAGAACTGGCTAAAATTTTTCATCAAAAACTTTAATTGGAAAACTCCTTTTTTTTTTTTTTACACTGAAATCTTGCACGAAAAGTTCTGATTTTTTAATAATTTCCATTTCTTCATTTAAACCAAAATTTTCAAATAGTCGGTTTTCTTCCCTTTTTTTCTGGTTTTGTTTTTTTGACACTGAATGCAATAGAATGAAATTCTGTTTATTTCCCCCCCCCCCCCATCACTTTTTCATTTTTCCCTTTGCTCCTCTGTAAGTTTTCAAAATTTCTCCAACTATAATTATGAATTATATGAATTGAATATGAAATATTCAACATCCAGAATATGAAAATGAAAAATGGATAAAAGAAAAATGAAAAGTGAGGGGAAAGAACCCAAAGACATTATCCATTCTGTTGCATTCAGCAACAAAAAGTTCCTCCCCTTCCAAAAAAAGGGGGGGAATGGGAAATCTAAAATTTTGAAGGTTGAAAATTACAAGTTTTTCAAAAATATAGTTAGCAAAAATTTAAAATTAAAAAAAAAACTGTTCATTTTTTGAACGGCTGCATAATAGAAACAACTTTGACATTTTGAAATCTTCCTGTCACAGTTTATGGCTAACCATATTTTTGCCCCCTTTGAGAATACTGAGCTCTTATATAGCACTTTTAATCAGTAGACCTCCAAGTGCTTTACAACATATCATTACTTCCATTCTGCAGATGGGGAAACTGAGACATAGGTCAACTGCCAAGCTGGTAATAAAACCCATTTCTTCTGAGTCCCACTCCAGTACTTTACCCACTAAGATACACTGCCTCTCCCTTCTGGTCTCACCCACTCAGGTGACCCGACTCTTGCCCTTACCTGTCTAACGGTAGAAACTCCCAAATCTTCCACTCTTTGACCATGTCCCACATACACTACTCAATGTCCCAACCACGTATCGCCCTGAAAGACGGACTGGGTTTTGGGCACCCTCATTTCTTTCCTTCAGGAACCTGTGACCAGTGAGATTGACCAACAGCCTTCTTGGAACAAGGCAATGGAGAAAAAAGGATTTTAAAATAAACACCCTGCACACATATTTAGTCTCCTCTAATTACCCTTTGTTACCAGCTAAACTAGCTAGGTTTTCCTTTTAAGTTACAGGAGCAGAACAAAACCAACTTACATTCTCCTAGCAAAGCCTAGATAAGTCTCAGTAATTGTCCCCCAGTCTGAGGCACCTTGTTCCAACTGTTTGTGGGGTGCTTCCTAAGAAGACTGGGCTAGAGCCATTAAGATTATTTGCTTTTCCTCTTAAGGACTCTTAAGTATAATCTGTTAAGTGACTGTTAGGGAATCTCTTCACAGCAGAGTTAACTCAGGCCATAGGCATCAGGGTCTAAGCACCAAGGTTTTCTTAAGTCACACTGCAAAGCCATACCTGAGTTACAGTATCCTGACTGGTGCTGTTAGTAGGGTGTGTCACTAGGACTTCTGGGTGCAATCTCATGGTTCTTTGTGCTGCAGTGAGCTGAGCCCCTCAATGATTCTTTCCCAGTTAACAGGAGGAGAACTTCTCTGTCCTCCTGGGCACACAGGTGGGATTGTGGGAAGGCATCAGAAGTCTATCCACATTCAAGTGGTTTAGCTTGTGTCCTCACTGCAAAGTGGGCAGATTACCAACCTGAGTGAAAGCAACATCTAGGTTCTAACCCACACAACCCCCAGCTGGATCAGCTAGCCTTGGAAAGGGCCTCCTTCCTCTTTCCCTAGATGGGTGAGTTGAAACTGTCTGATCCCATCTTAGAAACCAAGCACATAAATCAAAGGGCATTTTGTGCTATAGATGCAAATATACAACACCAATATCTATGGATACATCTTTCACAACATTTTTTAAAGGGAAAGGCAAATAGTTTTGCTCCCTTCCCTCCAGCACAGCCAGCCAGAGCATAACCTTTTCAGGTGCTATCACAGTTCTGCCAACTCCCTTCCCACCTCTCCCATTTTAGTGAATCGCTCCTGGAGAAGCAAGTCATCAGTAGCCCCTGCACTCCCCTTATCACAAAGGCTGCTATTCTGGACAGCCCTTAGATACGTCACAAAGGAGTGAGGCTCCATATTCTTTCTCACTTCCTGGAAGGCTGCATGAGTTAAGTAACAGTCATGCCTACTGTAATCAGCACATTATTTAACTTGTTAAAAAGAAACTGCAGTCAACAAAAGTTACATTTTAAGAATTGCGAGGGTTTGGCAGAAAGAGTGAAATGACACCACTTGAGTTGGAATGTACGGCAGCGATGTATCCATGGGCCAGGTGACAACAAAGGTAACAGCTTTCCATGAGCTGATACTCCTACTACAAAGCAGAAACATTCCATTGATTATTTAGGTATCAATGAAATGCCCAGTTACTTTCCATATGTGGGAGTAAAATGCCCTATTTCTGCAGCATATGGAAAGTATATTACACAACTCTAAATGACTAAGGGCTTGAGGAAATACACCATATAAACGTTCAAGTTATTCTGAATGTTTCCTTGGCTAGGAAGGATGCGGGAGGGGAGGGAGGAGGATGGAAACAAAAATGCTTTCAATGACTAGTTGCAATTTTAGATGATAGATATACTGAGAAAGAGTCATACAGTAAGATAATCACTAGAAAGGAGACTCTAATCACAGCGCAGAGAAATACAGAAAACAAGGTTGCTGATAAGTTTCTTGGAAAAGGAATTGGAGGGTAGGAAATAAAGAGAACGGAACATTTAAATAAAAGAAAGAAAAGATTACAAGTGAGACTGAGGGTGGTGAGGTAGGAAGAAAACATGCACAGGTTGAAAACAAAAGATGAGAGAGAGAAATTTCTAAAGAACTTGACTGGTTTTTGAGAAGAGATAGTATTGCAGTGGCATAGAAGCAGAAGGTTAGACTCTTGAAAGGAAGCCATGGAGAAGAATTGAAATAAAAGGTGCAGTGATAAGATAAAAAGCATCCCAGCCTGAACCTGTAGAATTACAGAAACTTCACAAATGGGATTTGTTATTCAGCACAAATGAACTCCAAAAATGCCTGTGTTTGATGAGAAAAATGAAGGGCCAGATTCTCAGCTGGTGTAAATTGATGTAGCTCCATTGACTTTAACAGAACTTTGTTAATTACCACTAGCCGAGGATCTGGCCTAAGGGTCCATTACTTCAGTACCCAGGAGGGAGGGAGTTATTCTATACTAGCTAAGACACATGACCAAGAGAATTCAAAACACTGTAGCTGCGCATATACAACCACATGAAGCAGCAAATATTGTACGGTAATTGGGAAAATATTTACTTTGCAGATACAAAGTGTTCTTTGCTATTCGGATATGAACAATACCCTAGTAAATCGTCACACTATATTATTACACACGGTGTATAGACATCCATTTGGAAGATAATCCTAGATGCCTGAAGGAAAAAAATGAAAAACAAAAACCATACCATAAGATATTTAAGGAGAGTGAAACTCACCTTTGTGTAAAGGGCCAGCACAGCAGCTATATACTACTTAAGTCCCACTTACATCCTACAGGCCTGATTTGCAGAAGTGCTGAGCAGTCCCAGTAGTTGGTGCTTACATCTCTGAAAATTCAGGACTGTGGGCCTTAAGAGGGTACAGGGTGTCCTCTAAAAGAGTTAAGCATATTTCCTTTTGACATGGCCAGAGGAGATTCCATTTTGGCTGACTCAGTACCCAGTTCTGCAAATTGCTGATGATGAGCAGCACTGAAGTTCCTCCACATTCATAGACATCAACATCACCTTCTTCTATGGTCTTCCCATTCCAATAAGAGACTCCAGCTCAGATCCTCAAAAGGTATTTGGGAGATAGGGGCCTAAATACTGTTGAGAATCTGGGGCTAAGGGTCAGATTTTCTTAAAGGTGCCTAAAAATGCAGAAAGGCCCTAGTTAGGTGTCTAGGTGTGTTGAAAATCCCAGTAGGTGCCAATCTCCATCTTTACCTTTAAAAATCTAGTCCTAAAACAGCAGGGGTGGGAGCACATTTGGAGAGAGAATATAAAATTCATAGACAGTACGTGCAGCTGGAGTATTAATCTTCAATATTTAATCAGATGTTTACCTAATCCTATGTTATCCCAAGAATTTAAGGCTTGGGCCCAGAAGTCTGATCATGCAAGATACAGGGCTTCAATCTCTCCCATTATCATCAGTGCCTACTGATGAATAGAGGAAGCATGCCAGCTGAGACACCCTTTCAGAGAAAATAGCTCCCTATTGCAACTGGTCATAGTGCTGGCAGAGGACATGGTTTTGCTTCTTCTCTACTCCCATTTAGGGCAGCCAGCACCTCAGAGGGAACCTGCAGGGTGAAGTCACTGCCTTTGGGAAAATGCAGGAATTGCAAATGTGGTTTGCTCCTGTGTGGAAGGAGGACTGGGATGCCAGATTCTTGTGCACCCGAGCATGGAGGCAACCACAATCTGACCCATGGTATACAGTGCACTTGTACAGTGGAGGCAGCGTGCCCAACAATTAGAGCAGGGTAAGCAGGCAAGTTTCCAGTTCTCCTGCGTGCCTGGCTCCTCAGTAGCCCACTTGGTGGGCTACTGCAGAGCTGGGGTTCCCAGGTTCTATGGCTCCCCAGGATCCCAAGTGGCCTGGCTCCTTGTCCCCCAGGGCTCCATGACACACAGTCTCATGAGAAGTTTGGGAACTGAGACTCCCCTCACTCTGAGGCACTGCTGGCAGCTGGCTCCCTGGGCTACTCAAGTGGCTGGGTCCCTGGACTGCCCAATAGATGGGCAGGCTGCCTGACTTTCTGGACAGCTACCCGGCTCTTCAGGCTACCCAGGGACATAGGCAGCTGACTCCTTGGCTGTCCAGCTCTTCTAGGCCCAATCTGGCTGGCCTGACACCTGTCTGAGTCATTGGGCAGCCAGCTGAGGAAAGAACAGATGCAGGCTGGAGCAGATGCTGGTTAGTGTGGAAACAGGTCGGCTAGAGCAGAAGTAATCTATCGAAAATACTGGCACTAGAACTACTCCTGGCCAGGTCTTGACACTAAACAGACTCGATAAGGAGTCCTTAAAGACTAACCCATTTATTTGGGCATAAGCTTGTGTGGGTAAAACACCACTTCTTCAGATGCAAATAAATCGGTTAGTCTTTAAGGTGCCACCAGACTCCTTGTTGTTTTTGTGCATACAGACTAACACAGCTACCCCCAATACTTGACACTAAACAGACTGCTTCCCTTAGGAGCCTATAGACCTGCCTTGGGGTCACCTGCGTGGGCCCTTGCCTGTGGATTAGCTGAACTCTGCTTGAATGGTGTGGTGCCTATTACAAGACCTGCAGGTAATTGCCTCTGAGGACTCATCACACTCTCTGACTCAGGGATGACTCATCAGGCTCTGAAGTATCACATCAGCTGCCTGGGCTACAAGGTGAGCTGGGAAGCTGGCTAGTTCCCTGGGCTGCCTGTTTGCTTGGCGGGTAGGCTACCAGCTCCCCAGCCAGCTTTCCATCTGGGCAGCCAGGGAGCTGGCCCAAAATATTTGAAGAATTCTGTTTCAGGTTTTCCAAAATGGAACATTTCAGACATTTCCATTCTACAGGAAATGGAAAACTTCTGGCTTTTTGCTTCCATTTGAAAAGGAAATTTTTTCAGAAATGTGAAATTTCCCATGGGATGGAAATTCCAGTTCCCATCCAGCTCAGCTCTTGTTCCAGCTCTGTGACTCACCTGACTATTTACTTGCATGACCTTGAGTAAACCACATAAACTCTCAGGGTGAAATCTTAACCCCACTGAAGTCAACGAGAGTTTTACCATTGACTTCAATGGGCCAGAATTTTACACTCTATTCCTCAGCTTAATCATTTATAAAATAAGAACAACACTTTACTTAGCTCATAGGATTGTTCAGGACTTATTTTATTAATATAAGGAAAGTGCTTTCAAAATCTGAATGTTTGTTTCTTAAGAAGAGTAAATTATTTATTATTACTAAAACTGTGGAATCTTTAAATATATTTTGTGTCTGTTACCTATAGTTTTAAAAGGCTCAAAGGGAGTTAAAAGTTAAAATGTTAAGACAACAAACTGTGCTGCAATCCATTGGTTTGGTTTTTTAAGTCAACACACACTCCACCTAAGGTGTGTGGAACAAACAAACCAAGTGAGAGTAGCAATTGCTGAGCATAGCAAAAACTGCCAACAAATAGTCAGGCTCAGCACACCCAAAAGAACTGAATGAGAAATCTCCCCACAACAGGATGATAGCAAAACAATAGATTTATTACCCTAGTGAAAGAGCAGACAGCACTGCACACACTGATGGTTCAGCTCTAAAGCTCCCTATTATAGTGCTGTTTAGAGAGTTTTGTCCTTGGTCAGTTGTTTTGAGTGTATGTTGCCTGTTTGCCTTGACAACTGTAAATGTTGAAACAAAAGCATTTTTGTGCCTTGCTGAACATTAAAAAAATAATCTAAGTGTCCTTGTTGCATGGTGCTGTTGTGTTAGAGAGCCAGAAGTGTTATGGCAGAGGCTGTGAACTAATTATGTCCCAGGGTGCCATCGTGCCTCAGTGGGTCACAACTGAGAATACCAAATTCAGGACAAGCTGCTGAGAAATAGGACAGACACACCCCAAAACTGGTGGTTATTCTTCCATAAGAAATAACAATCCAGCAATCAAAGTAAACTTCTGTCTCACCACCCTGGCTAACAAGAAGTCAGAAATGCAGCCTCCCTGGGTATTCCAGTCCTGGATTCAACACCCAGACACTAGCTAATGATGAGTGGTTATTTAAAACCAATTTTATCAATCCACAGGAGCAGACACATACCCCAGTCAATATATAACTAAGATCTTAACCAATAATCACACTGTTGCCAATCCTTTAGTATTGAATATCTAAAGGTTGTTTTTTTTAAATAAATAAAGAGGTGAGAGTTAAAGCTGGTTAAATGAATCAAATACATACAATTGCAAAAGTTCTTGGATAAGGATTAAAGCAGCAAAGAAATAAAGTGCTAACTGGTTAAGTCTATGGTTGCTCCCAATTAACTGGAAGGTCCTCAGTCCCTTGTTAGAATGCTCCCATTAATATAAGTCCATAGTTCAGAGCAGGAAAGAGGCAAAACTGAGATTTTCCAGGGCCTTTTATAGCTTCTGCCATGTAGAGGGAAACCCACTGTCCCAAACAAAACCTTCAGCATAGTCAGTGGAAAAGAACAGGCACAAAATGGAGTTTAGGGTCACATGATCTAGACACATGCCCTTGCATGTTTTGATGAGTCAGGGCAGCCGTTACCCATACGCTAGCTAGAACACCCTTATGAAAGTCCATCAGGTGTAGATAGGCTTCTTCCATGGTCCATTGTGTTCGTTGATGAGCCATCAACTTGAATACTCCATTCACAATGTGCTGGCCAGACTGGATGCAAATTCCCCTTGGGTGTTACCACAGGAGCAAACACATTTGAAATACAGATACATAGTCAATATTCATAACTTCAGATACAAAAATGATACATACATACAAACAGAATAATCATATTAAGAAAATCATAACTTTTCCATTGACACCTTACATGTCACTCTTCGAATAAGATTTGTTGCAATTACAGAACTGTGATAGCAACAATGATCTACATGGACATATTTTAATCATATAATATCACACTGGTGTTTGGCTTTGAGAAGGGAACAGAATTAGTGCTCAAAAGGGTTAAGGGTCTCCAAGGTGGTTGGAGACTAAGAGGGACAGAGGCAGCAGTTCTTGGGTAGCAATGTGGTAGTGACTGAACTGAGGGTTCTAGAGTTGTCTGTTTGCCATTGTGGCCATCTCTATTTAAGATATTGACTTTTGGAAATAGTAAGTTACACTACACTTGGCTCCATATCAGTGATTTCTCTAACTGACCTGTTGCGAGGCCCCCAAATCAACCACAACTTGACCAAGAGGCAACAATTCCAAATCTAATGTGCAACTGTTGCACTGATGTTAGTCACCATGCAGCTCTTCATGTCAACTTTACATGCTCCTCTTATGAGACTTTTCTTTGCATCCAGTTGTAACTTTACTTGTAATTGCTAGTTCTCAAGCAGAGAACAGACTGGTAGAGTGGAAATAGAGAAGGAAGAGTCATTGCAGAAATTCCATTCTATCATGGCCCTCTTGACTAGCAAAAAATCAGAAAAAAAGAGAGAGACTATTACAGTATCTCTTAGTAAGTTTGAGGAGTGATAATCTGACACCATGTCATATCATTACATCACTTTGGAATGTTGAATCATATGTTGTGTTTGTCCCACCCTAACCTAACTGGGCCTTGGTCCTAGTTTAGTCTTCAGTCACTAGTGAAATACAAATACATAAATAAAATAATAAACAATAATGCAATTTCATTGCACATTGATGCAACATCATGGTACAATTATTTTTGGTCTTCTGTAACTCCATTTGATGATGAAAAGTCCCTCCCGATGTTACAGATTCAATACCACTGAATGAGACCATCCTAATGCAAGCACAAGGGATTTTAAATAATATTTGTACTAAGGTTTCAGCCACAACATAACAAGGGAAAAAAAGAACATTATAAGCAATCTGCAGTTTGATAATGATTCTATATCAAAGTATATCATGAAAGTGAAAAGATATCATAGCAAAAGCAAAAAAGAGAGATAAAGAAAGATTATCTTCTAACACCATGGCAACTCTCTATAAGCAGCACTTGCATTTTATCAAGCCATTGATAATGTCAACCTTTACTTGTAAAGATTTTGAGTCTCTGAACTATATTTGAGTATTTCTATATGTACAGATACATTCCTGGTCACATGGTGTAACAGTTTGGGGGGTGGGGGTTGGGTGCAATCGAGATCAGTGAGGAGTTGTGTCACTGCCTGCCCTGTAACCTTGCATGCCTCACAATGCTTTGGAGTTGTAGCTCCCAACCTGGACTGCTCCTAACCATCCTGCCAGCATGCAGGTCACACCCTCAGTGTCTGTGTGCTAGACAGCCCTGGTTCAGCAACGCTGTCCCCAGCAGCCTGTCCTCAGCCCCACTCTGGCTTCCCCCAGCCTGGGTTACTAATTGCAGGGTTATCCCAAGGCACCCCCAGTCCTAAATTTTCCCAAAACTGTGTGGTATGCAAGGGTCCAGCCTTCTCCTGGACAGTGCAGAGAAATAATATTGTTGGTTTGTTCCTATAAAGACACAAAAACATATCAGAGCGTATTAACTTAACTGGAGATAAATACACCCTGTCCTTTAAACACAGCACTGAGTTGGTTTATGGTAAAAATGAAACAAAATATACAGAGGATGAAATGAGTTTCAGGTATAAGGAATGAAGACAGAATTACAAGTAAAATAAAATGCAATGCCCTTCTAAAAGTCTAAAACTTATTTTAACAAGATACAGCCTTGTTCAAGATGGTTTCTCTCACCAGTCATTCTTCTTCCCAGCCTTGACTGACCTTTCCTCAGTCAGCATTTTTCACAAGTACACCATTCTGGCTTCCCTTGTTTTCTGAGATGAAAGATCTTTGCCCAAGCAGCTTTCTCACCTATATTCACTTCCAGAGACTTCAACCCCTTCCCCTTGTTTTTCGGACCCATATTTCTCAGCTTGCAAGAGCTCTGACCTCTTGTGTCTGTCCACTAATGAATGCCATAGATGGCTTCTGTCTTTGCTTATATCTTTTAAAGTCCAGTGAACTGGTTTCAAGAGGCATGATGACCTCATGCTGTTCTTCCCTTCCTGTGGGCTTCCCATCCCTCTGTATAATTTCTATGTAAATAGGGTTTCCATTGTTACTGATTGATTCCATCATGTTTAATTTACATAGGAGACAGGTTGATATCTATGAGATTCCCTCCTCTCTCAGCAAATTGTACAGCCTAATAACACTATATATAAATTATGGATACTCATTGATAATACATGCATTTCATAATATTAACCACCAGAGTGTCATTAGCTTTCAGAAAAGACCTCACTTTATACACTTTAATACCACAGCATTATTATATACAAATCAGTTGATTCAATTGCTTATGGCTTGAGGTTCAGCCCCGTCTTTACAGACCAGTAAACCTTTGAGATGGATTCTTCTGAACAGTAAAACCCAGACCAAGCATCTTTCTCCTGCTGGGTATAGACCCCATGCTGTCTTCTCCCCCATTTGTTAGTGTGAGGTTTCCCTGCATACCTTGTTACACTGAGAAGTCTGTTTCCCGCTTATATGTAAAATGAGGTAAACACACATTCCTTTGTTTAAGATAGATCTGTTAACAACTCCCCAACATACCTGGTTCACACACACTTTAGTTATAATCCATCATGCAGTTCTGGTCTCCCATGTTTAAGAAGGATGAATTCAAACTGGAACAGGTACAGAGAAGGGCTACTAGGATGATCCGAGGAATGGAAAACTTGTCTTATGAAAGGAGACTCAGGGAGCTTGGCTTGTTTAGCCTAACTAAAAGAAGGTTGAGGGGAGATATGATTGCTCTCTATAAATATATCAGAGGGATAAATACCAGAGAGGGAGAGGAATTATTTAAACTCAGTACCAATGTGGACACAAGAACAAATGGATATAAACTGGCCACTAGGAAATTTAGATTAGAAATTAGACGAAGGTTTCTAACCATCAGAGGAGTGGAGTTTTGGAATAGCCTTCCGAGGGAAGTAGTGGGGGCAAAAGATCTATCTTGCTTTAAGATTAAACTCGATAAGTTTACGGAGGAGATGGTATGATGGGATAACATGGTTTTGGTAATTAAATATTCATGGTAAATAGGCCCAATGGCCTGTGATGGGTTTTTAGATGGGGTAAGATCCAAGTTACCCGGGAAAGAGTTTTCTGTAGTATCTGGCTGATGAATCTTGCCCATATGCTCAGGGTTTAGCTGATCGCCATATTTGGGGTCAGGAAGGAATTTTCCTCCAGGGCAGATTGGAAGGCCCTGGAGGTTTTTCGCCTTCCTCTGTAGCATGGGGCACGGGTCACTTGCTGGAGGATTCTCTGCTCCTTGAGGTCTTCAAACTACAATTTGAGGACTTCAATAGCACAGATATAGGTGTGAGGTCTTTTTTAGGAGTGGTGGGTGAAATTCTGTGGCCTGCATTGTGCAGGAGGTCAGACTAGATGATCATAATGGTCCCTTCTGACCTAAATATCTATGAATCTATATATTCATAACTCTTAATACCCATTGTATATATGCATCATGCAAGAATATTAACAGTGAGTTATTAGTTTTCAACTGATACCTCACAAGGCATAATTTGTACAAAGATTATTACAATAGTGTGTAGGGTATGAATACAGGGATGCGTAGGGTCACAATTTCACATTAAAGTTAGTATCTTGAATTAAGAAGCATCCATTTTATTCATTTAGGCCTGGATTCAAAAAAATTACTTAAGCATATGCCTAACTTTGAGCAGGATAGTCCCTTTGAACTCAGTGGGACTGCTCATGTTTTCAAAGTTTGGAATGTGCTTACGTTTCTTATGGAAGTGTGATCTTTAGTAATCTTGCTGATATAATGTGTAAATATTAACATTCAGTGCAGAAGAAAAGGGTAGGTACACAAATGTCCTTTGCTACAAAGAATGGCAAAGTTATTACCTCCATCATTTCTGAATGTATAAATTCCAAACTTCACAGAATTAAAAATGAAGCATGCTGATCTGCTAACAAAAATATGCACTCTTCAAAATCAGTTACCATATCATAGTTCAGGCTGGTAGCCAGAGCTGTACTTATCTTTTAAAATGTCACAAAGGTTGATTCTGAGACTAAAAAAGAGCTGATTTATTTCAGTACCATGTAAATAATCTTACATGATATTTAAAGATAAAATATGTAGATCAACCTGATATTTTGGAGGAAATTAGCTTGGCTTTTGTAATGAAAATATATACATCTCTACCATTTTAGAATTTTTTTGAGGGTCATCAGGATAGACAAAGAAGAAGAACAGGCCAGAATTTATTTGGACTTCCAAAAAGTTTTTGATCCACAACAGATAGATATAGTAAAATTTAATATATTTATTAATGATCTGGAATAGGGGATGTGCAGTAAGGTGTCAAAATCGGCAGAGGACACAAATTTACATTATTTAAGAAGTAAATGCAGTGAGAAACTGCAAAAGGACCTATAATCTAGGTGAGTGGGCAGCATCTTGGCAAATGAGCTGTAAGACCAGATTCACCACATAGTTACAGCCTTTTTGTGCCACTCAGGTACCATAGGAACCTTAGGTTCCTGCCTGAGATTAGGAAGAAACTTTGCCCATAATCATGGTGCTACATAACTGTTCAATAAAGCAGCTGATACTGGCCATTGTCAGAGACGGGTTACTGGGTTACACGGACGGTTGGTCTGGTCTGGGAAAGAATTCCTCAAGTTCTAAATTTATTTGGTGGCTCCTAAAGAGCATTCATAAGGTTAACTAAACATCTAGATCCTGTTTCATGTGTCTATACTAGGTCTGAAGCTTGTTAGCCAGAGATTTTGAATATTAGGGGAAATGTCAACAGGCATAGAGGGAATTCTATTTATATTGTCTCACTAGTGAGCTCTTTAAAAAAAAAATTGATCGGATAATCAGGGACCAAAAGTATATTGTCATAGACTGACCGTTAAACAGTGGAAAGGAGAAGCCTTTGGTAGGTATTTGGGATAAGAAGCTGGTAAATAATTCCAAGTGTTTTTTCCTGTGGCTGTTGAGCAAAAAATTTGAGGGTTGATAAAAGATTGCATTTGAATATATTAAAGTACACAGTATCTTTCTGGATGTATTGCTTGATACCAAATTCACTGAGTCACATCATGCTCCAGATCTCCACTTCCACAAGTCTTGACTTGGTTCTTGACACTTTTAGTATCATAGCTGTGTGAAAAGTTTAATACAATACAGAGATACAGTGTTTAGGTCTTGTAGGAATTCATAGAATCATAGAATCATAGAATATCAGGGTTGGAAGGGACCCCAGAAGGTCATCTAGTCCAACCCCCTGCTCAAAGCAGGACCAATTCCCAGTTAAATCATTCTCTACTTACTATTTGTGGGTCTCAGAAGTGAACTAGAAAATACTTTGGTTAGAAATACATTTAATTGGAAGTATCATAGAATCATAGAATATCAGGGTTGGAAGGGACCCCAGAAGGTCATCTAGTCCAACCCCCTGCTCAAAGCAGGACCAATTCCCAGTTAAATCATGGGAATTAAGTACATGGAATATTTTCTCTTTTCTGTTCCATGAATGAACTAGAGTTTGCTCAAATGAGCACAAGGTTTTATCTTAAAACAATCACTAATACACTTTGGACCTTTGCCCAAACATAAGGACAAGTTTAAATTCATTAAGTTGAAATCATTACCTGGCAAGTTCGGCTAGGTTGTACTTGTGTTCTACAGTAAGTTGTGTCAACTAAGGATGGGGTATTTTAGGCTATGAGGGGAAGTTTGTTTCTAACACATGTAGAGAGGTTGTTGGGTTCCACCACATGAACCATATATTATCTACGAAACAGCACGTGGGATTGAAATTAACCTGTGGATTTTGATATAGCCATTCACAAATACTGCATAAACAAAGAGGCTAAATTATATGTTTACCTACTTGGAGAAAGAGAGACCTCCACTTGCTTTGGGCAACTGTTCCTTAATTAGATCAAATCTTGTTTTAAATTTTCTAAATAAATACTTTACAGATTTATTTTTCCCCATTTGCAGATAGAAAGCCTAGGAGATGAAAAAGTACCTGCTTCCTTTCAATTTGCCTTCATAGATCCCTCACAAAGATACCAGAATACCTAGTTTATACAGCATTTTTCAAAGCAGGTCAGTATCATTATCCCCATTTTAAAGCTGGAGAAACAGAGGCACAGGGAAGTGAAGTGACTGGCCCAAGATCATCAAGTAAGCCAGTAGCACAGCTGAGACTAGAACCCATCTCGCATGAGTCCTATTCCAGTACATTATCCTCTAGGCCACATGTCTCACTTGTACTTTGGCCACTCTAGCTCCTCTGACAACTAAAGTCAGTTAACTTGTGTCCTGAATATGTCATTGTTAGGGTTATAGTAGAGCTTTGTAGGGTTGCCAGAGTCTTCAGGCCTCCTCCCTTTCCCATCTTCTCTAAGACTGTGGTTGCTCCCAGCCTAAGGCAAGAGCATGTTACTGGTGCAGTGATAGAGTAACTATAAACTACTGCCAGAGGAATGTCTGTTTGTCTCTATCTGCAATGTGTAACATAGGTGATCCGTTGAGTCAAAACTGGTTAGCTAATGTAGGATGTTCGCTTGGCAGAAATGTTACTGAGTGCAATTTGTGGCATAAATTCCTGGGCCTGCAGTTGTTACCAACACCTAAGTGCAACCTTTTAGAAATTCCGTAATGGGTAAGTTTTTCAGGCCCTGACTCAGATGTTCCCCTCCAGCTAGGCATACATGTTGGCAACTCACTACTAGTGTCATTCTTTGAAAATGTTTAGTGAGTGCAAAATACAAAAGAATCCTAATCTGCTATTGCAAATGCACATGCATGATTTATTAGGACACTACTGGAGGAAGGATGGTCTAGTGGGGTAGGGCCCTAGCCTACAGTTTGAGAGGCCTAGATTCTAGCCCCTGCTCTACCATCAACTTCCTGTATGACCTTGGAAAAGTCAGTTACTCTGTGCCTCAGTTTCCCATGTGTAAAATGGGGATAATAGCAGTACTTCCCTACTTCAGAGGGGCATTGCAAGTTGTTCAGCAAATGTGTGGGGAAGCTTACCTTTGACTGATACCTTCAAAAAACAGTCCTGTGTCTGAATTGGTGGTTAGTTGATTGTTTTTTTAAAACAAAAAATCGTCATGGAATAGCTTGTTGCTTTTCCAGCATGGGAGTCTTTCATAGATCTCACAACATGAAATTAAGAGAGGTATCTTTCTAAGTTTATCCCAGCAATCAATGGATAATCTTTAATGATTGTTAAACAGCATGAACAGATAAATGGGAAGAAAAGATTTGGTAGCATCTATACCCAGCAGTCGACAGAAACTCTTTGTGATAAGCAACTGAATCAATTGATTATATACAATATTACTGTGTATAGAGTGAGGTCTTTTCTGAAAACTAGTTGCGCACTGGTGATTAATATTACCATGAAATATTATGCATTAACATTATATAAGGAATTATGGATAATCATGCTATTAGACTACAGACTACACAGTCTGCCTAGACAGGAGGAAATGTCACAGCTATCCACCTGTCTCCAGTGAGATTAAGCAAGGGCAGCCCCATTTACATAGAAATCAGCAAGAGGATGGGAAGTCCACAGGAAGGGAAGAACAGCACAAGGTCATCTTGCCTCTTAAAACAAGTTCACTGGACTTTAGAAGATATAAGCAAAGACAGAAGCCATCTATGGCATTCATTAGTGGACAGACACAAGAGGTCAGAGCTCTTGCAAGATGAGAAATATGGGTCCAAAAAACAAAGAGGGGACCAGGGACGGGTGGGAGGTTTGAAGTCTCTGAAACTGAATAAAGGTGAGAAATCTGGTTAGGCACATATCTTTCACCAAAGATGACAATGGAAGCCAGCACCTTTTATTTCTTGTGGAAGGTCGTGACTGAGGGAAAGACAGCTATGGCTGGGAATAAGAACAACTGGTGTGAGAAACCATCTTGAACAAAGCCTGTATCTTGCTAAATTAAGTTGTTGACTTTTAGAAACATATTTTGTTTTACTTACAATTCTTTCCATATTCATGCCTTATACTTGAACTCACTTAATCCTATGTGTATTTTGTTAATAGCTTCATTTCATTTTTACCATAAACTACTTCAGTGCTGTGTTTAAAGTGAAGAGATATATATCCTGAGTTAAGTTAATAAGCTGTGATGTAGTTTTGTCTCTTTACAAGAGCAACATACCTTATTATAAAAAGAAAAGGAGTACTTTTGGCACCTTAGAGACTAACAAATTTATTTCAGCATAAGCTTTTGTGAGCTACAGCTCGCTTCATTGGATGCATGCAGTGGAAAATACAGTGGGGAGATTTTATATACACAGAGAACATGAAACAATGGGTGTTACCATACACACTGTAAGGAGAGTGATAAGGTAAGGTGAGCTATTACCAGCAGGAGAGAAAAAAAACCTTTTGTAGTGATAATCAAGGTGGGTTATTTCCAGCAGTTGACAAGAACATGTGAGGAACAGTGGGGGGAGGCAGGTAGAATAAATATGGAGAAATAGTTTTACTTTGTGTAATGACACATCTACTCCCAGTCTTTATTCAAGCCTAAATTAATGGTGTCCAGTTTGCAAATTAATTCCAATTCAGCAGTCTCTCGTTGGAGTCTGTTTTTGAAGTTTTTTTTGTTGAAGAATTGCCACGTTTAGGTCTGTAATTGAGTAGCCAGAGAGATTGAAGTGTTCTCCGACTGGTTTTTGAATGTTATAATTCTTGACGTCTGATTTGTGTCCATTTATTCTTTTACATAGAGACTGTTCAGTTTGGCCAATGTACATGGCAGAGGGGCATTGCTGGCACGTGATGGCATATATCACATTGGTAAATGTGCAGGTGAACGAGCCTCTGATAGTGGGGCTGATATGATTAGCTCTATGATTGTGTCCCCTGAATAGATATGTGGGCACAGTTGGCAATTGGCTTTGTTGCAAGGATAGGTTCCTGGGTTAGTGGTTCTGTTGTGTGGTCTGTGGTTGCTGGTGAGTATTTGCTTCAGGTTGGGGGGCTGTCTGTAAGCAAGGACTGGCCTGTCTCCCAAGATCTGTGTGAGTGATGGGTCGTCCTTCAGGATAGGTTGTAGATCCTTGATGATGCGCTGGAGAGGTTTTAGTTGGGGGCTGAAGATGATGGCTAGTGGCGTTCTGTTATTTTCTTTGTTGGGCCTGTCCTGTAGTAGGTAACTTCTGGGTACTTTTCTGGCTCTGTCAATCTGTTTCTTCACTTCAGCAGGTGGGTATTGTACTTGTAAGAATGCTTGATAGAGATCTTGTAGGTGTTTGTCTCTGTCTGAGGGGTTGGAGCAAATGCGGTTGTATCGTAGAGCTTGGCTGTAGACAATGGATCATGTGGTTTGGTCTGGATGAAAGCTGGAGGCATGTAGGTAGGAATAGCAGTCAGTAGGTTTCCGGTATAGGGTGGTGTTTATGTGACCATTGTTTATTAGCACCGTAGTGTCCAGAAAGTGGATCTCTTGTGTGGACTGGTCCAGGCTGAGGTTGATGGTGGGATGGAAATTGTTGAAATCATGGTGAAATTCCTCAAAGGCTTCTTTTCCATGGGTTAAGATGATGAAGATGTCATCAATGTAGTGCACGTAGAGTAGGGGCATTAGGGGACGAGAGCTGAGGAAGCATTGTTCTAAGTCAGCCATAAAAACGTTGGCATACTGTGGGGCCATGCGGGTATCCATAGCAGTGCCGCTGATTTGAAGGTATACATTGTCCCCAAATATGAAATAGTTATGGGTAAGGACAAAGTCACAAAGTTCAGCCACCAGGTTTGCAGTGACATTATCGGGGATACTGTTCCTGATGGCTTGTAGTCCATCTTTGTGTGGAATGTTGGTGCAGAGGGCTTCTACATCCATAGTGGCCAGGATGGTGTTTTCAGGAAGATCACCAATGGATTGTAGTTTTCTCAGGAAGTCAGTGGTGTCTCAAAGATAGCTGGGAGTGCTGGTAGCATAGGGCCTGAGGAGGGAGTCTACATAGCAGACAATCCTGCTGTCAGAGTGCCAATGCCTGAGATGATGGGGTGTCCAGGATTTCCAGGTTTATGGATCTTGAGTAACAGATAGAATACCCCTGGTCAAGGTTCCAGGGTTGTGTCTGTGCGGATTTGTTCTTGTGCTTTTTCAGGGAGTTTCTTGAGCAAATGCTGCAGTTTCTTTTGGTAACCCTCAGTGGGATCAGAGGGTAATGGCTTGTAGAAAGTGGTGTTGGAAAGCTGCCGAGCAGCCTCTAGTTCATATTCCGACCTATTGATGATGACGATAGCACCTCCTTTGTCAGCCTTTTTGATTATGATGTCAGAGTTATTTCTGAGGTTGTGGATGGCATTGTGTTCTGCACGGTTGAGGTTATAGGGGAATTGATGCTGCTTTTCCACAATTTCAGCCCGTGCCCATTGGTGGAAGCACTCTATGTAGAAGTCCTGTGTGTTGATTTGACCTTCAGGAGGAGTCCACCCAGAATCCTTTTTTTAGTCTTGGTAGGAAGGTCTCTGTGGGTTAATATGTTGTTCAGATGTGTGTTGGAAATATTCCTTGAGTCAGAGACGTCGAAAATAGGATTTTAGGTCACCACAGAACTGTATCATGTTTGTAGGGGTGGAGGAGCAGAAGGAGAGGCCCTGAGATAGGACAGATTCTTCTGCTGAGCTAAAAGTATAGTTGGATAGATTGACAATATTGCTGGGTGAGTTAAGGGAACCACTGCTGTGGCCCCTTGTGGCATGTAGTAGTTTAGATAGTTTAGTGTCCTTTTTCTTTTGTAGAGAAGCAAAGTCTGTGTTCTAAATGGCTTGTCTAGTTTTTGTAAAGTCCAGCCACGAGGAAGTTTGTGTGGAAGGGTGTTTTTTTATGAGAGTATCCAGTTTTGAGAGCTCATTCTTAATCGTTCCCTGTTTGCTGTAGAGGACGTTGATCAGGTGATTCCACAGTTTCTTTGAGAGTGTGTGGCACAAGCTGTCAGCATAGTCTGTGTGGTATGTAGATTGTAATGGATTTTTTTATCTTCAATCCTTTTGGTATGATGTCCATCTGTTTGCATTTGGAAGGGAAGATAATGTCTGTCTGTATCTGTATGAGTTTTTTTCATGAAGTTGATAGATTTCCACTCCATACAGCTAAATTCAGTGCCTTGCATAATGACAGGTTTCAGAGTAGCAGCCATGTTAGTCTGTATCCTCAAAAAGAAAAGGAGGACTTGTGGCACCTTAGAGACTAACAAATGTATTTAAGCATAAGCTTTCATGAGCTACAGCTCATTTCATTGGATGCATGCAGTGGAAAATACAGTGGGGAGATTTATATACATAGAGAACATGAAACAATGGGTGTTACCATACACACTGTAAGGAGAGTGATCAGGTAAGGTGAGCTACTACCAGCAGGAGAGTGGGGGGCGGAAAAAACCTTTTGTAGTGATAATAAAGGTGGGCCATTTCCAGCTGTTGACAAGAATGTCTGAGGAACAGTGTGGGGGGGGGGGAGGAAGAGTGGGGAATAAACGTGGGGAAATAGTTTTACTTTGTGTAATGACCCATCCACTCCCAGTCTTTATTCAAGCCTAAGTTAATTGTATCCAATTTGCAAATTAATTCCAATTCAGCAGTCTCTCGTTGGAGTCTGTTTTTGACGTATTTTTTGTTGAAGTTTGCCACTTTTAGGTCTGTAATCAAGTGACCAGAGAGATTGAAGTGTTTTAATTAAGATACATTATAGCTCAATGATATCTCATCATGGAATAGGGATTATATATTCAAATTCTATCGTATGAGACAATATATTCACATAATGTTTAAGGAAAGTTTTGTAAATGAGTTCCAATAGTTTATGGATTAGGGACGCAATCTTATGGGGATCCACAGGCTTCTGTATAAATTATTTAGGTTAATCTTTCTATCTACCCAATGGGACTCAGTGCTTAGTCTAGAAGATACCATCAGAGATGCTTAGTTTTGCAGTTCTCAAACTGTAGATTTGTGTCTCCAGAGGTAACATGCTTGTTAACAGCAAAAATGTTTATAAATAAAATAAATAAATAAATAGAGGTGAGAAATAACAGACATCAACTCTAGTGTCCCTCTGCAAATTTGTGTTCACAGAGTCAATTCCTTACTTCTGTCTAAAAGTGCAAAGTTTCAAAAAGTTCAATGAATAGAAGCTTGTTGCGGGGGGAGAAATAGATCTGGACAAGGAGAAGAAGTCTGGAGATAAATGTGAGAAGCGAGGGACATATGCTTCTTTTGTTAAAATATTGTGTGTTTGCTGTTGAAGAAAAAAATTCAGAATACTTAACGTTGTTGTTTTAGTTAAATAAAACCATTTAAATGTCTGTCTGGTGATGTTCTCCTCTAATACAAGGATGGCAAGAAAATCCTCCAAATGTTAATGATTAACCTGTTGAATTGGAGATATTTATGAAGTCATGGGGCGGTAAACCATCTGCTTCAATTACCTTTGGTAATGAAATAACCAAACAATCATTCATTTTCTGATATAGCTGTAACGCTAATCTGAAAAGTTTTCAAAATATATCACTGTTTAAAAATGTATAGTGGGTACCTTCTAAAAATGAAACCTACATCTATTTCTGAGTTGTGAAGAATATGTATTAGTGTTATAACAACCAACAAGAATGTACTTTTACGTACAAAACCATGATTATATTGAGTCTTCCTGACTAGTGATTTAAATCATGATTTAAATCAATTTGATTTAAATCAAATCCACTCTGATTTTGACAGATAGGGAAGAATTGGGCAAAAAATTGAAAGTGGAAGGCACCTTAGGTGAAAGTGATCATGAAATGATGAGTTCATGATTCTAAAGAATGGTAGAACTGAAAACAGAGAATGGATTTCAAGAAGGCAGACTTCAGCAAACTCAGGGAGGTGGTAGGTAAGGACCAATGGGAAGCAAGTCTAAGGGGAAAAACAGTTCTAGAGGCTTGACAGTTTTTCAAAGAGAGACATTATTAAAGGCACAAGAGCAAACTATCCCACTTCACAGGAAAGACAGAAAGTGTGGCAAGAGTCCATGCTGCTTAACCAGGAGATCTTCAATGATCTGAAACTCAAAAAAAAAAGAGTCCTACAAAAGGTGGAAATTAGGTCAAATTACAAAGGATAAATATAAACAAATAACACAAGTATGTACAGAAAAAATTAGAAAGGCCGAGGCACAAAATGACATTAAACTAGCTAGAGACAAAGGATAACAAGAAAATATTCTACAGATACATTAGAAGCAATTGGGACGATTTAGTTGGGGATTGGTCCTGCTTTGAGCAGGGGGTTGGACTAGATGACCTCCTGAGGTCCCTTCCAACCCTGATATTCTATGATTCTATGAAGCAGGAGGGAAACCAAGGACAGGGTAAACCCACTACTCAATGAGGAGGAAAAGACAACAAACAGAAAACTTTGAAATGGCAGAAGTGCTAAATGCCTTTTTTGTTTCATTTTTCACCAAAAAGATTAGTAGCGATCGGATATCTATCATTGTGAATGCCAGTGGAAATGGAATAGGATCTGAAGATAAAATAGGGAAAGAACAAGTAAAAAATTACTTAGATAAGTTATAGATCTTCAACTCACCAGCATCTGATGCTGTACATCCTAGAATACTCAAGAAGCTGACTGAGGAGATATATGATCCATTAGCAATTATCTTCAAAAACTCATGGAAGACTGGAGAAATTCCAGAGGACTGGAAAAGGGCAAATATAAAGACAATCTAAAAAAAGGAAAATAAGGACAACCTGGGCAATTATAGCCGGTCAATTTAACTTCAGTACCCAGAAAGATAATGGAGCAAATAATTAAGCAATCAATTTGCAAATACCTAGAAGATAATAAAGGTGATGAGTAATAGCATGGATTTGTCAAGAACAAATCCTGTCAAACCAACCTAATAGCTTTCTTTGACTGGGTAACAAACCTTGTGGGTAGGGGGTAAGAGAGGTAGATGTGGTTGATTTTGATCTTATTATGGCTTTTGTTACTATCTCACATGACCTTCTAAGAAACAAACTAGGGAAATATAGCCTAGATGGAGCCACTATATGGTAGGTGCATAACTGTTTGGAAAACCATTCCCAGAGAGTAGTTATCAGTGGTTCACAGTCAAGCTGGAAGGGCATATTGAGTGGGGTCCCAAAGGGATCAGTTCTGGGTATGTTCAATATCTTCATCCATGATTTAGATAATGGCAGAGAGAGTACACTTATCAAGTTTGCAGATGATACCAAACTGAGACGGGTTGCAAGTACTTTGGAGGATAGGATAAAAATTCAAAATGATCTGGACAAACTGGAGAAATGGTGGCTGTAAATAGAATGAAATTCAATAAGAACAAATGCAAAGCATTCTTAGGAAGGAACAATCAATTGTACACATACAAAATGGGAAATGACTGACTAGGAAGGAGATTTGCGGAAAGCAATCTGAGTGTTATAGTGGATCACAAGCTAAATGAGCCAACAATGTAACACCATTTCAAAAATACAAATAAACACACAAACATCATTCTGGAATGTATTAGCAGAAGTGTTCTAAGCAAGACACTCTACTCTGCACTGATAAGGCCTCAACTGGAGTACTGTGTCCATTTCAGGAAAGATGTAGATGAATTGTAGAAAGTCCAGAGGAGAGCAACAAAAATGATTAAAGATCTAAAAAAAGATGATCTATGAGGAAAGAATGAAAATATTGGGTTTGTTTAGTCTGGAGAAGAATGAAGGTGGGATATGATAACAGTTTTCAAGTACACAAAAGGTTATTACAAGGGAGAGGGTGAAAAATGTTCTTCTTAACCTCTGATGATAGGACAAGAAGCAGTGGGCTTAAATTGTAGCAAGGGTGGTTTAGGTTGGACAGTAGTAAAAATGTCCTAATTGTCTGTGTGGTTAAGCACTGGAACAAATTGCCTAGGGAGGTTGTGGAATCTCTGTCATTAGAGGTTTTTAAGAATAGCTTAGACAAACACCTATCAGGACGGGCCTACTTATTACTTAGTCTTGGCTTGAGTGCAGGTGACTGGACTATCTATTGGAGTCCCTTTCAGTCCTATATTTCTATGATTCTATGTTGGTCAGCACTGGTCCCAATACAGATCCTTGGGGAACGCCACTAGTTACCTCTCTCTATTGTTAAAATTGAACATTTATTCCTACCCTTTGTTTCCTGTATTTTCACCAGTTAGTGATGACCTCCTCTCTTATCTCTGGATTGCTTACTTTACTTAAGAGCCTTTTGTGTGGAACATTGTGAAAGGCTTTCAGAAAGTCCAAGTGCACAGTATCAACTGGATCACCCTTGTGCACATGCTTGTCAATACCCTGAAAAAAATTCTAATAGATTGGTGAGGCATGATTTCCCCTTACAAGCACCATGTTGACTCTTCCCCAACATATCGTGTTCATCTAGATGTCTGATCATTTTGTTCTTTAGTATAGTTTCCACCAATATGCCTTGTACTGAAGTTAGGCTTACTGGCCTGTAACTCCCAGGACTGTCTCTGGAGCCTTAAAAAATGCATTATATTATCTATTCTCCTGTCATTTAGAAATGAAGAGACTTGTTAAGATCTGTGAAAAACAGAGATCTGGAGAATAAAGTTCCATGGGAGACCAGTCTGCTGCTAACAACAACCAATTTTTGTTATTTGAGTCTCAAGGAATATAAAATCCACAGCCCTTTGCTTTAGAAGAGATAACTCAGAGAGCATTTTCTCAAGCTGTGCTGGATAATAGGGTAAGGAATTAAGAACAATTGCTTGCAAAGACCTAGTGCAAATCTACATTTGTTTAATGCATGATAGTATGTTGTGAGAACTCCTGGGAAGCATATTTGCATACATTTTTAAAATCTATAAACTGGCAATGACTGCTATTGTTTCTAAGAAGACATGCTTATTGAGTCTCCATGAGAAAACAATTATTTCAGGATGTGGTCAGACTGTGTTGTAAAGTGTATGCACATTGGCTTGCTATGTATTTGCTAAATCTCTAATATTCAAATAATTACCTAGGAAGTCCTTGTTCTTGCACAAACTCTTTAATTAAACAGCCAGAAGATTTTTCCATTTAGATGAGCATTCACAGTTTGTCCAAACACCTTCCATGAGGCCTGATACAGAACTTTGCAGGATATATTATTTTCCCCAAAGGATTCAACAGATACTTTTACAAACCATTCTGCCACTGCAATGAAGGAAAGCCTTCATATATATGGGCTGCATATCTTCACTGTAAATAGGGTTGTGTGTGTCCTTCTTGGTGATTTAAAAAAGAAAAATGAATCTGCAAAATTATACAAACTGCATAGTGTCTCATGCCTTCATTTAACAGTGTTTGCTATAGGAGTACCGAATATAAAATTAGTTTGTCTCTTCAGAAAATGAAGGCCATGTTAGGATGCCACCTCAGTGTTTGTATTAACTATCTTTGAATCAAGAGAATACACTGTATTAGTATTCAGTTTTAACATCATTTTATGCCCAACTGAGTAACTTATTATTGCAATCACGTAATTAGATGCAGCTTGAAAGAACACTAGAGCCGCCACTCTGGGGAAAAAGTTGTGTGTTAACTAGTTCTCTTTATTTTGTCATTGCATATGTGAAGGTTAACATTCAGGCCCAGATCTTCAAAAGCTGTTTAGGTGCCTAGCTCCAACTGATTGCAATGGGAGGTAGGTGCTATCACACTTAGGGTACAGTACAGACCAGTGACAGATTGGGTCACCGCCTGCCTTGTAACCAGGTGTGCCTTATAATGCTTAGTTGCTGTAGCTCCCTTGTCTGGACATTCCCAGCCAATATACAAATATGCATTGCAACTGTGTGATAAGCAGCTCTGGTTCAGTAACTCTGACTCCAGCAGCCTACTTGTTATACTCACAGCAACACTCTGGTCTCCACCAAACTTGAGTACTTCTAGCCAGTGACCTCACCGTACCCCAGTCCCAAATTTCCCCAACATCATCTTTCCTGAAGTGTCCAACTCTCGTGGATCATGGAGAGTAATAATAAGGTTTGCTCCTGTCATAAATATAAAGAGAAGGGTAAACACCTTTAAAATCCCTCCTGGCCAGAGGAAAAACCCTTTCACCTGCAAAGGGTTAAGAAGCTAGGATAACCTCGCTGGCACCTGACCAAAATTACCAATGAGGAAACAAGATACTTTCAAAACCGGGGGGGGGGGAGATAAACAAAGGCTCTCTCGCTTTCTGTGTGATGCTTTTGCCGGGGACAGAACAGGAATGGAGTCTTAGAACTTAGTAAGTAATCTAGCTAGAGATGTGTTAGATTATGTTTTCTTTAAATGGCTGAGAAAATAAGCTGTGCTGAATGGAATGTAGATTCCTGTTTTTGTGTCTTTTTGTAACTTGCCTAGAGGGATTCTCTATGTTTTGAATCTAATTACCCTGTAAGGTATTTACCATCCTGATTTTACAGAGGTGATTCTTTTTACTTTTTCTTCTATTAAAATTCTTCTTTGAAGAATCTGATTGCTTTTTCATTGTTCTTAAGATCCAAGGGATTGGGTCTGTGTTCACCTATGCAAATTGGTGAGGATTTTTATCAAGCCTTCCCCAAGAAAGGGGGTGTAGGGTTTGGGGAGGATTTTGGGGGAAAGACGTTTCCAAGCGGGCTCTTTCCCAATTATATATTTGTTAGACGCTTGGTGGTGGCAGCAAAAAAAGTCCAAGGGCAAAAGGTAAAATAGTTTGTACCTTGGGGAAGTTTTAACTTAAGTTGGTAAAAATAAGCTTAGGGGGTTTTCATGCAGGTCCCCACATCTATACCCTAGAGTTCAGAGTGGGGAAGGAATCTTGACAGGTCCTTTAAAGACACAATACCCAGAAGCTTGCCATATTAATTGGAGTTAAATACTTCAGTCCAAACACAGCACTGGATTCGTTCAGATTAAAATAAAAGTAGGTCACATCTACATTACAAAATTATGTTGACCTAAGTTATGTCAGCATACAGTTGCCATGGTAATTAAATTGCTTTTGCATATCCACACTATGCTCCTTGTGTTAGCAGTGCACCTCCTCACCAAGACCACTTTTACCAATTGAACGGTCAGTGTGGGGTATCATGGGACAGCTTCTGAAAGCCAGCAACAGTCAATGTAAGAAACAGTGCCTACACTGACATTGCATCAACCTAACTACATTGTCATTGACTCTAAGCCTTTCATGGAGGTGGAGTTAAGTTGGCATAGCGTGGCAGTTATGACAGTGGGAGTGAAATTTTAGCGTAGACACTTACAGAGTTAGGTTGACATAAGCTGCCTTGCTTTGACCTAACTGTAGTGTAGATCAGGACCAGGTTTATTAACAACAGGTCATCGGTTAAGTGATACCAAGTAAAAGAAATAAAGTAGAGATGGTTACAAGCAAATAAAAGTGAAAACACGCATCTAAAAGTCTGAAACTTAATCTAGCAAGACACAAACTTATTTTAATATGATTTTGCTCTCCAGTTACTCTTGTCCAGCATAGCTGATGGTCTTTCAGTCCGGATGTCCCACAGAAGTACAAGGTGCTGGTTTCCTTTGTCCTCTTCAGTATCTTAGGGGTTCACTGTCCCTATCTTAATAGTTCAGTAAACTGTCGAGAAGCATATCTCTAAAGTTCACTGACCCTGCTTCAAGAAGCAGGAAAGCTTCCTGGGGGTGGAGTCTCCTTCGTTCCAGTTGACAGATGAGTCATTACCTTGTTCCCCTGTTAGCTTGATGGCTTTGTTGTAAGTGTTATTTTGTGTAAGTTTTATGTAAATATACCTTCATTGTCTCTGCCCAATTACTAGGTTGGTTAGACAAGCAAATACACAATTCTTTATGATCCAGATATGTTGACTCACTAACCACTTTGTGAGCTTTGATGGCTCTGTTTGTGTTCAAGTCTTGGGCAGACCTGTTTCTACTTTGTTAAAATAGAGACTTTAAAATGTAGTATCAGAGGACATCCATAAGTTCACATGCTGCATTGTCACATGTATTCCACAATGGTATTATTGACCAGTGTGTTATTAGTTTTCAAATGATGCCCCGCAAGGCATAGTTTGTTCAAATGTCATTGCACCGGTGAGTAGGGTGTGACTACAGGACGCTTAGGATCACAGGTGCCTAAGTACCTTTGAAGATCTGAACCTCAGTGTGACTGGAACTAAGTTCAGTGTCCCAAAAGTTTTATGTCAAATAAAGAAGATTAATGGGTGCCACCTTTGACCTCATCAGGTTGATAGTAATTCGGTCAAGTTGCGCTTTAAAAAAATGTATCCAAATATGAACTAGTTAGTAAAGTATGCAGCTTCACTACAATCCAAATACTATGTTAAAATATGCTAAAGGTTACATGTCTTTCTAGTGGGAGATCCAAAGGTCCAATGTAGGTTTTCAGAGCAACTTTCTACAAGAAAAGACCTGCTGTTATACATAAATGATGTAAGCTGAGGACTTACCTATTATAAGTGGTTACCAGTTATGATGAGGAAGTGATGCAATCTATTGTATACAGTTTGCACAGGAATTACTTGTATCTATTTATCAGCTCAGAACAAGTCCTATTTAAGTCCCCCAGAAGCCCAAAAGACTTTGTTCTCTTTCTGACAAAAAAGTAATGAAGATACAGCTTTACGAACATGTAGTCTATCCCAATGAATTGATGTGGCCCAGATGGTGGGAAGCAGGGGAAGCATCCCACAACGTTAATTGTGACAATTGCTTTGAAATGCCTAAAAGACTCAGCTGAGATATTAAAGTCTCATTGAAAATTTAGTTTTTTCCACTGCCAATTTCTCAAGTACCGAGAACAGGCAGTATCTAGCTACTTATGCACATGCTCAGAACAATTAACTATGTGTACACATAGATTACTTTTTGCTTGAAAACTGTTTGTGATTAAGTTTTTGCCATTATTTTAATATTGGGGTTGGTCCTGCAGTCCTGACTCAAGCTGAAGTCCCATTGAATTCAGTAAGAGTTTTGCCATAGAACCGCAGAATTGGGCCCATACTGACTTTGAACCAAACTGCCCCTTGATCTTGTGCAGGCATGAAGGCTAGAGAACCTAAAAGGACCCCTCCCTGTGCCCATTCCCTGCCTTTAAGGGAGCAGAGGGCCAGGTCCCTTTGAGCCCCCAAAGGTTATAAATCACTGCAAAGGGGAGTAGGGTGGAGGTGAAATGGGGGCTCCACGCATGGAGCTGGACAGCTACAGAGAGGGGAGCCTATTGCATGATCCAAAAAATTGTGCAGTATTCATGCTTCCCTTTGCTGCCTAGAGAGTTTCAGGAGAGATTGCACCCTTCTGGAGCTCCCCATAGGGTAGTATTGCTCTGCCTTGCCCACTGCTCAGTAATCTGGTTCCATACCACAATATAGCAAGTGGGGTTCATCAACTGCTAATGTTGTTCTATTAAAACAACCTCCTAGAACCAAGAGTAATGAAATTAATAGAAAGCTAACTATATTGACACTGTTTATTAGGACTTGATTTGTATTAGGGGTTTGACCCTCATACTAGGGGTTTTCTCATCCAGTCAGTTCATGTATCTGCTGACTCAGTTTCCCCTTTTGTGAATGCATACACATCCACATGTGTTTAAGCAACATCCCTTCTTAGCATCTGGTTTCTTAGACAGACAGTAAACAAGCAATTGCTCCTCCTGGGCAGCAGGAAGTTCACAAATAGTCCTTCCCCATTTGTGCTTAGACCTTTCTGCCTCTTGGTCTCAGGAGCCCCTTACACACAATAAACAAGCAGTCCCCTCACTCTTCCCTGCACCACGGTCTCACGGGCCTCCATCTGTTATCCATCAGCCTTCTGCTTGGCTCCACTAGACTCATTGCTTGGTGCAGTGTTCTCTGCAGACTTCATTCTAGGCCTTGAAGTACAGTCCTTCTGGGTTCTATAATCCATCAGACCTCTATCTGGCTACTGTGTTGAAGGTCATACTAGGATTTCTCCAGCCCCTTGACCTCTCTCCCTGGTCCATGTAGAGTGACCTCTCCCAGTTTTTTCCCACAACCCAGGGTCTCCCTTTTCTGCTGGCCTTGTCTAAGAGTCAAGAGCCTAATATCTGGTTTCCTGAACTCACATAGAATCATAGAAGATTAGAGTTGGAAGAGACCTCAGGTCATCATCTAGTCCAGCCCCCTACCCAAAGCAGGACCAACGCCAGCTAAATCATTCCCGCTAGGGCTTTGTCAAGATTCCACCATCTCCCTAGGTAACCCAGTGCAGTGCCTCTTAGTGAAATAGCTTTCCCTAATGTCCAACCTAGACCTCCCTCACTGCAACTTGAGACCATTGCTCCTTGTTCTGTCATCTGCAGAACATCTGTCATGCTTATTCCTAGTTATGTACTCTCTAACAAGCTCCTTGTTTCAAGGACCAGGGGCTGTAAACAGAAGCACTGAGTGTCCACTGAGTGAGGAACAGTGTTTTCTTTGTAGCGAAGCCTCACCATTGCATTGCCTCCTGCTGGTTATCTTGGGAATTAGCTCTTTCAGGACTCCCTGAGCGCCCTCTGCTAGCTGGTGTCTCACCTGCCTCAGGCCCTGTGTCCCTCCCAGACCCTGGTGCCCCTTACCCTGAGGTTCTGCTTACCACAGTACCCCCACACACTGGGTTTCCCCTCCCAGGGGAACCCCCAACCCTCTACACCCCCCTTGCCTCAGTGGCTACTGCCAGTCATCATCTAGCCCCCTCTCACTGGGGCAAACTTCAGTCTGTAATGGCCACTCATCATTGGCAAGGGGGTTGGACCAGCTGCCTCTGCATATTCCCAGACTGCCCCTCTGCAGCCCCAGTACCTTCTTAGGCCTTACCCAAGGCCTCAGCCTGGGGAGTTGCCAGGCTGGAGCTCCCCAGCACTGCTCAGCCTCATGTACCCTTGCTCCTTCAGGTAGCTAGGTCCTTCTTTCACCAAAGAGAGAAACTCTGACCCACCTTTGCCCTCAGCCCTTATAACAGGGCTAGGTGTGGCCTGATTGGGTCGTGGCCCCAGCTGTGGTTGCTTCCCCAGTTAGCCTAGCCTTTTTCTACCAGAGCAGGGTAATTGCCCCGCTACACATTTACATTTAGTTTTCAGATTAGCTATTTTCTGAGTTCAGATTTATTTTGTCTTTCATTCTGTAGTCATATCAGACCTGTACTACTTCTATCCAAATACCACTAACTCATCCCTCCACATAAAGTGTGGGGGGAAGCCTTTTCCACAATGTTAATAAAATAGTTTAAATTGATAACACCAAACAGATAGTATTTCTGCATGAGACATATAGCGGATGACTGAATTTCATGACCAAGAAAAACAATTAGCGGTCAAGTACAACATGTTACCAGAAATGCTGAGAGGTTGTAATGCCAAAACTGAACAACTCTGGGAAATGTTTCACTAAATTAATCTGTTGGATATGATTTATTAGGTTTCCAACTTCTGAAAGTTCTATCAGTTTAATCCTAGCAATTTTTAAAGTTATATTGAAACAGTAGTCTTCATTGCTCTGCAGTCTGAAGTTCTACCACTGCACTGTATTAATGATTTGTCTTCTTGGAGCATGATCCTAAATCCACTGACATGAATGGGAATCTTTCCTTTGATTTCCTCAGGCTTTCAGTCAGAGCTACAGTTGGTTTGCAAAAAGTCTTTCTATGTTTCACAAATCTGTGAAGTCTTGTAGTCAAAACTGTGGCCTAAACTTTGGTTGATGAACGTATCTTGGGTCTTTTTGGATCAGGGTCTGAAATCAAACTATTTGAGGCAGTTATCTTGTATGATTTTACATTCCTGGTCAGTAACTGGATGGGACAAATCTAAAGAAAACCTGGTTTGTTGTAAAAAGTGACTTGGGTATTCAATAGTTGGCATTTTTGTCTCAGAGTATGTATTGACTGAGCAAATGCCCCAACAGAAGTGGGGAAACTGTGTTGTTAAAGGTATGGTACCATCTTTAAATGGAAAAAAAAAAGAGAAACCAAGCACAGTAAAGGTTAAATTTTCAAGAGTATTTGTCTACCAGAGGTACTCAAATGCTATAATGAAGAGGGTCATAAGACAGACACATATACAGAAATGCATGCACAATTGTACATTTAGTTTGTGCAAACCATAACCTTGATTGCAATGCAAATGCTAAATTAAATTATTGCTCATCTGCTCATGCAATATTATTTTCCCATGCAATGGCATTAAGTGTTTTTGTAAACTGGATAGTGATCTGATTTGGTAGAGCTTTTTACTCACTTTGCACTGCTGTAAATGACTGCAAGATGCAAGGGAATGGAAAATCATGTCCAGCATCACTTATGGTGACATTGTGTACCCCGATAATGTCACGGCTAACCTGGTGGCTGAACTTTGTGACTTTGTCCTTACCCATAACTACTTCACATTTGGGGACAATGTATACCTTCAGATCAGCGGCACTGCTATGGGTACCCGCATGGCCCCACAGTATGCCAACATTTTTATGGCTGATTTAGAACAACGCTTCCTCAGCTCTCGTCCCCTAAAGCCCCTACTCTACTTGCGCTATATTGATGACATCTTCATCATCTGGACCCATGGAAAAGAAGCCCTTGAGGAATTCCACCATGATTTCAACAATTTCCATCCCACCACCAACCTCAGCCTGGTCCAGTCCACACAAGAGATCCACTTCCTGGACACTACAGTGCTAATAAACAATGGTCACATAAACACCACCCTATACCGGAAACCTACTGACCGCTATTCCTACCTGCATGCCTCCAGCTTTCACCCTGACCACACCACACGATCCATCGTCTACAGCCAAGCTCTGCGATACAACCGCATTTGCTCCAACCCCTCAGACAGAGACAAACACCTACAAGATCTCTGTCAAGCTTTCTTACAACTACAATACCCACCTGCAGAAGTAAAGAAACAGATTGATAGAGCCAGAAGAGTTCCCAGAAGTTACCTACTACAGGACAGGCCTAACAAAGAAAATAACAGAACGCCACTAGCCGTCACCTTCAGCCCCCAACTAAAACCCCTCCAACGCATTATTAAGGATCTACAACCTATCCTAAAGGATGACCCAACACTCTCACAAATCTTGGGAGACAGACCAGTCCTTGCCTACAGACAGCCCCGCAACCTGAAGCAAATACTCACCAACAACCACATACCACACAACAGAACCACTAACCCACGAACTTATCCTTGCAACAAAGCCCGTTGCCAATTGTGCCCACATATCTATTCAGGGGACACCATCACAGGGCCTAATAACATCAGCCACACTATCAGAGGCTCGTTCACCTGCACATCCACCAATGTGATATATGCCATCATGTGCCAGCAATGCCCCTCTGCCATGTACATTGGTCAAACTGGACAGTCTCTACGTAAAAGAATAAATGGACACAAATCAGATGTCAAGAATTATAACATTCATAAACCAGTCGGAGAACACTTCAATCTCTCTGGTCACGCAATCACAGACATGAAGGTCGCTATCTTAAAACAAAAAAACTTCAAATCCAGACTCCAGCGAGAAACTGCTGAATTGGAATTCATTTGCAAATTGGATACTATTAATTTAGGCTTAAATAGAGACTTGGAGTGGCTAAGTCATTATGCAAGGTAGCCTGTTTCCTCTTGTTTTTTCCTACCACCCCCCCAGATGTTCTGGTTTAACTTGGATTTTAACTTGAAGAGTGGTCAGTTTGGATGAGCTATTACCAGCAGGAGAGTGAGTTTGTGTGTGTATGGGGGTGGGGGGGATGTGAGAAAACCTGGATTTGTGCAGGAAATAGCCCAACTTGATTGTCATGCACATTGTGTAAAGAGTTGTCACTTTGGATGGGCTATCACCAGCAGGAGAGTGAATTTGTGTGGGGGGGTGGAGGGTGAGAAAACCTGGATTTGTGCTGGAAATGGCCCACCTGATGATCACTTTAGATAAGCTATTACCAGCAGGACAGTGGGGTGGGAGGAGGTATTGGTTCATATTCTCTGTGTATATATAAAGTCTGCTGCAGTTTCCACGATATGCATCTGATGAAGTGAGCTGTAGCTCACGAAAGCTTATGCTCTAATAAATTGGTTAGTCTCTAAGGTGCCACAAGTACTCCTTTTCTTATTGTTGCCCATAATATCTCCAGTCTCCCCCAAATTAAATGTGCATTTAGTAGGAAGCATGACAACATCTGAGCGGCTTCTGGGAGGAAGATAAAGTATTCACTGCCATTGTCTGGAATCTCTCAGAGATAAAGCCCTCTGCATGAGTATAAATTACACTGTGCTGAATTACTTTCGAATATTTTTCTGTAGGAACATAAGGATGCATACTTATACATCCTATTATTTTTAGCAAGGGATTGCAAGTGAGACAAAAGCATTTTGTAGCCAACAGGAACAAAGGCAGAGATGCCTTTCAGGCATCATCACTATGAGTATACTAATATTCATGCCATGCCACAATCCAAAAATCCAAGTGATAAGAATAAAAGAATTGTATATGGAAACTATAAAAATGGGAAGAAGAAAAGGAGGACTTGTGGCATTTTAGAGACTAACAAATTTATTTGAGCATAAGCTTTCGTGAGCTACTGCTCACTTCATCGGGGTTACCATATTCCTGCTTCCTACCCACATTTCATCTTCCTTTATACCCCTCTCGTTTGGGACACGTTAGCTATCTGACTCTCTTCTAATTAATTTCAGGCTACTACATCAGCTTCTTTTTTATATTGTTATTATTCAGATTGTACTCTCTTTGGGGACAGGGACCATCTCTTTGTTCCGTGTTTCTACAGAGCCTAGCTCAATGGTGTTATGCTCCATGACTAGGGCTCCTAGGTGGTATGGTGATGCAAATAAATCATCATCCTGCTCGTAGTGCCTAAGGACCAAATCAAGAATGTGGTCCCACTATTTTAGGCACTATACAAAGGGTAGAAGCTCTCTGCCCCAGAGAGCTTAAAATCTAAACAGACAAGCCAGACCCAGGGTGGGGGAAGGGGTAGAACACACAATGTGATGGCAAATATCATATTAGTGCCACCATTTTTGGGAGGTGTATTTAGTTAGGAAGGGATCAATTAAATGAAAAGAACAGGGAAGGAGAGCGAGGAGGACAGGGCAGAGGAGGAGTGGGTAGGATGGATAGCTGTGGAGTGCAGCTGAGGTGAAGAGACTGAGGGAGCAGGAGGGTTGGAGTAAACAGCCAGCACAGGGCAGATAAAGTCCAGGCAAAACCATAGAAACCTGGGAGAAGGGTGTCTATAGCTGGGCCCCATTTTACCTCCTTCCCTCCAAATTATAGCAAGCCCTACTCTAGCTGCTTCTGAAGCGGCTTTCTCTCTTCAAATGTCACAGTGTATGTTTCCTTGTACCATACTGGACAAACAACAAGATGGAAGATTAACTACTGACGGTATCAATTATTCTATGGGTTGAAGGACCTGACTGTCTCACAGGCCTGGGGCTAGGTGTGCATGAGGGGGAGAATCACAGAAGTTGGAAAACAAAACCATGAGGTCCCATCTCATCCATTCTTTAGCTCGTGCAGGGCAAAACTGCACAGTGAGTTCTTAAGGGCTGAATAGAACAAGGACCTGGAAATTGAAGTAGCTGTTGCCAATGTTGTACGTGAGTCTGCAGGTTTCAGAGTAGCAGCCGTGTTAGTTTGTATTCGCAAAAAGAAAAGGAGTACTTGTGGCACCTTAAAGACTAACAAATTTATTTGAGCATAAGCTTTTGTGAGCTACAGCTCACTTGATCGGATGCATTCAGCGGCCTGCAGAGTGTCTGCAGAGTGTCTTCTCTGCCAATTACTTTTTTTATCCTGCCTGTGTAACATAAGTTTCCAAAGTATCACGCTACAATCTGTGAGAAGGATCCCTTCACGTGGTAAGCACTAGACCTGGGTGAATCCTGCAAATATATTTGTGGGAATTTTCATCTGGATTAGGAAATTAATTTGCATCAGCTGTGCTTACGCCCACTTTTCCATCATGTGGCTAATTTTATAGGAATAGTTATGTTCATGGAGAGAATGCATTTTAAACTCACACTGAGTACAGTACTTGTGGCAGAATTGGTTGCAGAATTATCCAATTAGAAGACAGAAATAATACTCTGAATTATCTGACAACTAACTTACTCGGAATCGTGACACATAAGATAGGGTGCTATGTTACAAATTGGTAAAGCATATGAGTCTGATTCCCTAATAACAATAAAGCACTTAAATATGTTCTTAAGTATTGTAGGTTTATAGGGGTCTATTATATTCATTTTACAGAAGGGGAAACTGAGGCAAAGAAGTTCAGCAACTTGCCCAAGGTCACAGTAGGTCAATGACAAAACAGAGAGCAGAACTCCAGAATCATAAAAACTGGATTGGTTTGAGGTAGAGGCAGGTCAGTAGTTTCTTTGAAGTGGATGAAGAATAAGAAAAATTCTGAATCTAATAGCCCCAGGGTACTGTTGTTTCTTTTGATATCATACAATGTACATCATACAAATGAACTCATTCTTGTTGGCAAAATCCTTTCAGAACTTACTACTTTTGTTGTTCTCCCTTGATGCAGCTCTCTGCTGTCTGCCCACTGAGCAGAGAAAAAGTAAAATTTACTAAAATTCCCCATCACTGAAGCATCAGCTCAGCTATCAGGAATTTAGTAAATTTCATTGTGAGGCTGCAAGAATGGAGCTTCTGGAGAGAACAATACATTTGGGAATGAGAGAAAGTAGAGATAGCCAGAGGCTAGGCAAGAAATTGGTTACAGGGTGGAGGGAAGGAAGGAAACCAGAGGTAGACAGGACACTAAACATGAGAGACAGACAGACAGGACATGACATAAGAATGGAAGAGAATATGGAAGACCCTCAGGCTTTTTCAAATCAAATACTGCAATAGAGATACACTGATTATAGGGCTGGATACTTAGCTCATGTTAAACTTGGAAGATGGAAACAATAAAAGAAAGTGAAGAGAAAGTGTGGATAGTGGGTTCACAGATTCTTTGTTTGATATACTGAGACATCACCCCCCCTCCCACGCTTCTTTTCTGTTTCTTTTTATAAATGAAGATACTTCTTAAAACCCTAGTAGCCTTGGGCTGGTTGGTAGATTAAAAAAAAAAAAAGACTTCTCATTGGAAATGAATTCTCACAGTTTACTCCAACTTCCTAAAATTATCTTTGTAGGAAAGGAATGTTTAAAGTCACATACATATGTAACCCTTCTGCTAGGCTGAGTTGATAGCAGCAAGGGCCGGGTTCAGTACACAGGGGTTCCCTCTCCTCAAAGCAAATGCAAAACTGGCTCGAGCCCCAACCCAGTGACCTGGGAAAATCTTACAGACACCCCTGGGTGCCTCAAAGAGGCAATACTTCCCCTCTAGCAAGGACAGAGTCTCGGTGTAGCAGATAATCTTTAATAACATGAGGTAAACGACATCAGCATTAAATTGGGAGAACTAGGTTTCATCAACCAAACCATGAGCAAAGACCCACCCCAGCAAATTGGGCCAGGTCCTTTCCCTTGGGTTCTTGAGTCCAACAACCCAAACGTCTCGAGTCCAGCAACCTCAAAACCACCCAAAGTCCAAAAAGTCCAACAACCCAAAAGTCTAGCCCCAGAGTTCAAGAGTGCAGAGTGTTACTCCCCAGTCTGGGTGAAAATGAGTGTGTGGGGGGGGAAGAGGTAAGGGGCACCTTACATGATCTGAAGCTGACTGCCCTGCAGCTCCGCTCTGCTCCACCAGCTCTCCCACAAACGGCTCCGCAAGCAGCTCCCGCCATCCCACGAACTGCTCCACCAGCCGGTCCACGAGCCTCTCTAGCCGTCCCACAAACTGCTCCGCTCCGCGTCACACAAGCCGCTCCCGTGAACTGCTCCACCAGCCAGTCCACAAGCTGCTCCAGCTGTCCCCACAAACTGTTCCACTCTGCGATAGATCTTCAGGCTCCCCCCTACTTAACAGAGTGCTCAGTGATTTCAGCTCTTAGTAATTTTAGCCCTTTAATGATTTCAGCTTGTAGTAGTATGAGCCTCAGTGCTGGTACACCATAAGGCCAAAGTGAATTCAGCTCAGCACCGATAGCTAGACTCCTGATAGACCCAAAATTAGCACTGATATTCCACAATGGAGAGAGACAGATGCAATTGATGTTTCAGGCCCTCAGAAAAGAGCCCACACCCCCAGGTACTAATGCCTCTCTCCAGTCACAGAGTTTTGGAACCATGCCTAGCGAGTGCTACTTAGTTGATGGTGAGTCCCTCCATCATAGCAAAAGGCCAAGTACAGTTCCACTGTCCTTGATTCCCATAATCAGGGTAATAGCAATTTATTCTTCCCAGTAACAGAGACACTGGGGATCCCACAGCAGCCAAAGTGACCATTTGGGCAGCTATGGGCTCATTCTAGGCGGAGTGGGTGTGCCTATGCAAATGAGATCAGCCCCTGAAGTTCTTTTCCACAACTTGCCACACTTCACCACCAGATGTCAGGGTGGAACTCATCCTGACTCTGCTTACACATCCATAGTAGAGCTGATCAGAACTTTTTATATTAACTGTATTTTGGTCAAAATATGCCATTTCACTGAAGCTAAAACATTGTGCAGTGACATATTGGTTTTGATGAAGTTTTTGACAGGAAGATTTCTGAGTTGCAGGGCTCCCTGCTCACTTAGAGACACTAGTAAAAAAAACCCTACCTTTTCCCTCTCTGAAAATGGACGTACAACACAATTCCATTTTGCTAAACTGATCTAAATGTTTTGCTATTGTTCCAGTGCATAACTAAACAAATTTCAAAATCTCAAGAGTTGTTGCAAAATGCAATGGCTGTCCTCTGGCCAGTTCCAATACACTGCATTAGTGTTAGTCACAAAAACATTTTGGCTTTAGCAGGTTCTCCTTAGACCTTTCCTAGGATCTGTTGAGAGAAATGCTCTGTCCCATGAAACTTGCAGTTACCTTCTTTTAACACAAAGGGGCTTTCAGTGTAGAAAATTGATTGATTGCTGACATGCACCTAAATCCAAATATTTGTGTAACAAATTCATCACCATGTTCTGCTGTGTCACCAAGCTTTATTCAATGTTAATGGAATAGTTGATTAAAATGATGTGCATATTTTCATCCCACATTCAAATTTCTCACCAGAACTATTGCATTCAGCAAACAGAATATTGCATGCAACATTACAAATTTAGATATACTTGCTTATGAAACTAGAGGGAAGAAAATTAAAGAGATAATGACTTCAATAAAACTCTGCCTGAAAGAAATTCTCCGGCTTGTTAAATTTACAAGATGGGGAAAAAAGGAAAGATGAGAGATAATGTAGATACAAGGTTTATACCAAAAGCATGTATTGAAAAGGCATGTCTAACTGGCTGTCCACTGCTATCCTTAGTCTGTTTCACCATTACTATTTCCCTGATTTCTCCTTCCTACTAAACATATATTTTTGGTTTATTTTCCCCAGTTGTAAAGTGTTCCCTCTAATTTTTCCCACCCATATGTGGAATGAATTTTGTTATGTGCACCAGTATGGAGGTGATGTGTCACACATCACCTTTGTATTGGTGCACATAATAAAATCCATGTGGTGGGGGTGGGGCTGAGGGGTTCGGAGCCTGGGAAAGGGCTCAGGACTAGGGAAGAGGGATGGGGTGCAGGGTTATGAGGGCTCTGGCTGGAGATGTGGGCTCTGAGGTGGGGCTGGGGATGAGGGGTTTGGGGTGCAGGAAGATGCTCTGGGGCTGTGGAGGGGAGAGAAAGGACGCTTCCCAGCTTTCTCTCCCCACAGCAGCACCTGGGCTGGGGGTGAGGGGCTCCTCTCCCTGCCGTGGCAGCTCCAGGTCTGGGGCCACAGGATAGGTGCCTTTCCCTCAGCCCCTGCATGTCCAGCCAGGGCTGGGTTCAGGGAGGGGCACCCCACCTGCAACAGCTGTACCACAACGGGGTTCAGGGAGAGGCACCCGGCCACAAGTCTGGGCTGGGCCGCCCCAGCCTCAGCCTCAGCTGGGTCTGGGCCGGGCTGCAACGCCCCAGCCAGGTCTGGGCCCCTGCATAGTTGGGGGCAGGGGGCCACCACAACTGTGGCAGGTTGGGGGCTGGGCTAGGTGGGGCCGAGGGAGGGGCTCCCTCCCCCAGCCACATCAGGTCCCTGGGCAGGTTCCCTGAGTGCCTGTGCAGCGCTAAATAGGCTGCTGTGTGGCCATGCAGCTTACGGGGAATTTAGGTTGTAATAGTTTGCATTGTCCCAAGCGATTCACATTTTAAAGAGATATCTGTATTTCTAATCTGTCTGCCCGCACTGCTATCTGCAACCATTCCAACTTCTTAACCCTTGGGATTTTCATTAAGATGTTGTTAATTTCAAGAACATTCATGGAGCTGTTAAATAAACCCAGTCTTAACACTGATCCCTGAAGTATAACCCACTAGATATTTCTTCCCAACTTGATACACTGTTTACTTTTACCTACAGCTGTCAATTAATTGCAGTTAACTCACACAATTAACTCAAAAAATTAATCATGATTAATCAATTTTAATCGCACTGTTAAATAGAATACCAATTGAAATTTATTAAAAATTTTGGATTTTTTCTACATTTTCAAATATATTGATTTCAATTGCAAGAAAGTACAAAATGTACAGTGCTCACTTTATATTATTTTTATTACAAATATTTGCACTGTAACAATGATAAAAGAAATAGTATTTTTCAATTCACCTCATACAAGTACCATACTGCAATGTTTTTATCATGAAAGTGCAACTTACAAATGTAGATTTTTTTTGTTACATAACTGCACTCAGAAATAAAACAATGCAAAACTTTAGCACCTACAAGTCCACTCAGTCCTACTTCTTGTGCAGCCAATCGCTCAAAGAAACGAGTTTGTTTACATTTACCGGAGATAATGCTGCCCACTTCTTATTTACAAAGTCACCTGAAAGTGAAAACAGATGTTCGCATAGCACTTTTGTAGCCGGCATTGCAAGGTATTTACGTACCAGAGATGCTAAACATGCATATGCCCCTTCACGCTTTGGCCACCATTCCCAATGACATGCTTTCATGCTGATGAAGCTCGTTAAAAAAAAGTGTTAATTAAATTTGTGACTGTACTCCTTGGGGGGGAAGAAGTCTCTTGCCAATGTAGGTACTTTGTTAAACAAAACAGATTGAGCTTCTCTAGTCTCCGATTGTAAGGCAGGTGACCACTCTCCTTACTTACTTTACTTACTTTAGATAAGCTATTACCAGCAGGAGAGTGGGTTTGTGTGGGAGAGGGGGGTGAGAAAACCTGGATTTGTGCTGGAAATGGCCCAACTTGATTATCATACACATTGTAAGGAGAGTGATCACTTTAGATAAGCTATTACCAGCAGGAGAGTGGGGTGGGAAGAGGTATTTTTTCATGATTTGTGTGTATATAAAAAGATCTTCTACACTTTCCACAGTATGCATCTGATGAAGTGAGCTGTAGCTCACGAAAGCTTATGCTCAGATAAATTGGTTAGTCTCTAAGGTGCCACAAGTACTCATTTTCTTTCTAAAAAGAAAAGGAGTACTTGTGGCACCTTAGAGACTAACCAATTTATTAGAGCATAAGCTTTCGTGAGCTACAGCTCACTTCCTCAGATGCATATCGTGGAAACTGCAGCAGGCTTTATATATACACAGAGAATATGAACCAATACCTCCTCCCACCCCACTGTCCTGCTGGTAATAGCTTATCTAAAGTGATCATCAGGTGGGCCATTTCCAGCACAAATCCAGGTTTTCTCACCCTCCACCCCCCCACACAAATTCACTCTCCTGCTGGTGATAGCCCATCCAAAGTGACAACTCTTTACACAATGTGCATGACAATCAAGTTGGGCTATTTCCTGCACAAATCCAGGTTTTCTCACATCCCCCCCCACCCCCATACACACACAAACTCACTCTCCTGCTGGTAATAGCTCATCCAAACTGACCACTCTTCAAGTTTAAATCCAAGTTAAACCAGAACATCTGGGGGAGGGGGTAGGAAAAAACAAGAGGAAACAGGCTACCTTGCATAATGACTTAGCCACTCCCAGTCTCTATTTAAGCCTAAATTAATAGTATCCAATTTGCAAATGAATTCCAATTCAGCAGTTTCTCGCTGGAGTCTGGATTTGAAGTTTTTTTGTTTTAAGATAGCGACCTTCATGTCTGTGATTGCGTGACCAGAGAGATTGAAGTGTTCTCCGACTGGTTTATGAATGTTATAATTCCTGAGGAAACTTCAATCCATCGGTGATCTTCCTGATAACACCATCCTGGCCACTATGGATGTAGAAGCCCTCTACACCAACATTCCACACAAAGATGGACTACAAGCCGTCAAGAACACTATCCCCGATAATGTCACGGCTAACCTGGTAGCTGAACTTTGTGACTTTGTCCTTACCCATAACTACTTCACATTTGGGGACAATGTATACCTTCAGATCAGCGGCACTGCTATGGGTACCCGCATGGCCCCACAGTATGCCAACATTTTTATGGCTGATTTAGAACAACGCTTCCTCAGCTCTCGTCCCCTAAAGCCCCTACTCTACTTGCGCTATATTGATGACATCTTCATCATCTGGACCCATGGAAAAGAAGCCCTTGAGGAATTCCACCATGATTTCAACAATTTCCATCCCACCACCAACCTCAGCCTGGTCCAGTCCACACAAGAGATCCACTTCCTGGACACTACAGTGCTAATAAACAATGGTCACATAAACACCACCCTATACCGGAAACCTACTGACCGCTATTCCTACCTGCATGCCTCCAGCTTTCACCCTGACCACACCACACGATCCATCGTCTACAGCCAAGCTCTGCGATACAACCGCATTTGCTCCAACCCCTCAGACAGAGACAAACACCTACAAGATCTCTGTCAAGCTTTCTTACAACTACAATACCCACCTGCAGAAGTAAAGAAACAGATTGATAGAGCCAGAAGAGTTCCCAGAAGTTACCTACTACAGGACAGGCCTAACAAAGAAAATAACAGAACGCCACTAGCCGTCACCTTCAGCCCCCAACTAAAACCCCTCCAACGCATTATTAAGGATCTACAACCTATCCTAAAGGATGACCCAACACTCTCACAAATCTTGGGAGACAGGCCAGTCCTTGCCTACAGACAGCCCCGCGACCTGAAGCAAATACTCACCAACAACCACATACCACACAACAGAACCACTAACCCAGGAACTTATCCTTGCAACAAGGCCCGTTGCCAATTGTGCCCACATATCTATTCAGGGGACACCATCACAGGGCCTAATAACATCAGCCACACTATCAGAGGCTCGTTCACCTGCACATCCACCAATGTGATATATGCCATCATGTGCCAGCAATGCCCCTCTGCCATATACATTGGTCAAACTGGACAGTCTCTACGTAAAAGAATAAATGGACACAAATCAGATGTCAAGAATTATAACATTCATAAACCAGTCGGAGAACACTTCAATCTCTCTGGTCACGCAATCACAGACATGAAGGTCGCTATCTTAAAACAAAAAAACTTCAAATCCAGACTCCAGCGAGAAACTGCTGAATTGGAATTCATTTGCAAATTGGATACTATTAATTTAGGCTTAAATAGAGACTGGGAGTGGCTAAGTCATTATGCAAGGTAGCCTGTTTCCTCTTGTTTTTTCCTACCCCCTCCCCCAGATGTTCTGGTTTAACTTGGATTTTAACTTGAAGAGTGGTCAGTTTGGATGAGCTATTACCAGCAGGAGAGTGAGTTTGTGTGTGTATGGGGGTGGGGGGGATGTGAGAAAACCTGGATTTGTGCAGGAAATAGCCCAACTTGATTGTCATGCACATTGTGTAAAGAGTTGTCACTTTGGATGGGCTATCACCAGCAGGAGAGTGAATTTGTGTGGGGGGGTGGAGGGTGAGAAAACCTGGATTTGTGCTGGAAATGGCCCACCTGATGATCACTTTAGATAAGCTATTACCAGCAGGACAGTGGGGTGGGAGGAGGTATTGGTTCATATTCTCTGTGTATATATAAAGCCTGCTGCAGTTTCCACGATATGCATCTGAGGAAGTGAGCTGTAGCTCACGAAAGCTTATGCTCTAATAAATTGGTTAGTCTCTAAGGTGCCACAAGTACTCCTTTTCTTTTTGCGAATACAGACTAACACGGCTGTTACTCTGAAACCTGTCATTTTCTTTCTGTTAAGCTTGAAATTCTACCCACCAGAGCTGAACCCATGGTGGTGTAATACAACATTACTAAATCCACTTTAAATAAAATAAAAGGCTATACATCCCAGGATTTCATTTGCTCTCTTAGCCACTGCATTGCAAGCTCATTCAGCTGTTTGTCTAGTATAACCACAAAGTCTCTTTCTGAGTCACTGTTTTCCAAAATACAGTTTCCTCCATAACTGTGATCTCTTAATCTCTTTCACAGATGTATGGACTTACATTTAGTTGTATTACAATGCATATTTTTCAAATGAGTCCATCTTACCATGCAATCCAGGTTGTTCTTGAGAACTGAACCATTATTTACCACTACCATTTTTGTTTTATCTGCAAATTATACCAGCTATCCTGTTTGTATAATAAAGACACAGGCTGAGTGAGTTAGGAGGCTCTTTGTTAGCACAGCTCTCTCTAAACAAGTGCTTGGTGTCTAGGCCACACAAGCCAAGACAATAGATCTGTCATGTTACTGTCAACTAGACTCAGGCCTTGTCTACATTAAACTATACTACACTACACCGGATATAGGGGCAGGCGCAGATGATAAAGCTACTGGATGGCCAGACAGAGATGCTCAAGTCCCTCATTATGCTGCAGTCTGAGCACATCCACACATGACTCCCCCTGCAGTAAATACAGAATTACATTCCATGCCCTCCCCAAACTATTTCACCACATTCCTCGCATGTTCCTGGTTCCTCGCCATACCCCGTGCACTCCACCCCTAAAGTCTGGTTTCACAATGAAAGTTGGAGTTACATGTAGCTATGAGGGCCATAACCAAGAGACTGTTCCTCATTTCCATGTCCTGTTTGACAAAATTTTTGTGTTTTGTCCTGTTATTAAACTTTAGTCTTTGAAATAAAATGAGTCTTTGTGACATACACACATTAGTTGTTGCTAATAGCAAAACACAGTAGATATAGGCAAAAATATTTGCTCAGTACAATTAACACTCATCAGGAAGCAAGCAATACCGGGGTCATTCAAGGCAGCAAGTGAACATTGCCTGGCCAACTGCATCACATAAAGACACGTTGCTAGGGTTCATTGTCAAAATGCTCCTTCAAAGCCACCCTAATTCAAATAGCCCCCTCTCCTCCCGCTGTGCCTCTGTAATAGCCCTGGTATCTGGCTTCTCAAAATCAGCAGCCAGAAAATCTACCTTAGCATTCCACCCTTGGGAACGTTTTCTCCCTTCACTCCACAAATGTTATGCGGAGCACAGTAGGCTGCAATGACCACCAGAATATTTTCCTCATGGAGGTCTAATATGCCAAAAAGTCAGCACCAGCAACCTTTTAATCAGCCAAAGGCACATTCAAAGGTCATTCGGCACCTGCTGAGCCTATTGTTGAAGCACCTCTTGCTGGCGTCTAGGATCCCAGTGTAAAGCTTCATGAACCATGTAAGCAAGGCTTAGGCAGGGTCTTCCAGGATCACTATAAGCATTTCCACATCCCCAATTTGAATCTTCTGGTCTGGAAAGAAAATCCCAGTGCACAGCTTTCACACAGTCCATAAAGATGTGTGCATCCCCAGAGCTCCTAGCAGCAGAGGGTGTCAAGTTGCACAGTGGGATAGCTACCCACAATGCAACACTCCGTCAGTGCAAGAGCACCTACTGTGGGTGCAATCCTCTGACAGATGGGGCATTGTGTGGACGTGCACACCCATGTAATTAAAGTGGCTTATGATCATTGACTTAACTCTGTAACATAAACAGGGCCTTAGAGAGACAGGAGGTCCTTTGTTCCAAAGGTGGGGTCATTGGAGTCTGTATCTTGCAAATGTATACAGGATGGTGTTAAATTGGGAACAGTAACAGTATAAAAAGTTTGTCCTGCTGCACTTTAGAACTCCCTTCTCAGTTAATTCAGTTCTTGCCATTTCTGGCTTTTGATAGACACCAGGTTTATTGAATTAACTAACTTCAAATCCATGCAGCTGACAGCATCCCTGTTAGTTCAAGACATTGTGACCGCCATAAGAACTATCTTCCTATCCCAGGTTATTTCAGACTCTAAATATACATTACTTACTTCCTGCTCTACAGATAATAAGATTCTTGGCCCATCTCACTATCTGCCCCCCCCCACACACACACACCTTTTTCTATCAAGCACATTTTTTCCCCATTTGGTAATTCACTTCAAGAGCTCTTAGATCTTGCTCAGTATTATTTCTCCCCCTTCTCCTTGGTCAGCCATGAGATTGGACACAATAAGGATGCCATTCCAAGAGACACTTGGCTGTTCTGTGTTCTATTATCCTAACTACTTGTCCAGCATACTGAAGTCATTGGTATTTCAGTACATTTACTGCATTTTTGATTCTCCATAGACCTCCTGCAGTTCCCCATTAGATCTTCTTTTGTATGGATATGGGACTTGGGCATTTACTAAGGAAGAAAGAAAGGCAGCTGAACACCTTTATCTTCAAAGTTTTGAGATGAATTTTGGGGCCAGTAATGGAGAATCATGTGTGGAGAAGAAGATCTAAATATATATTGGATCTTGTCTTCTGATATTGGATAGTTTTGAGCAGAGTTTTGTGAACAAATGGTTGAAGACTGTGCCTTTGTCACCACCCTGCACTTGAGGTCTGAGCTCCTTTTTGTTTTCATTGGAGGAGAGTACTGATTTTATCAATCTTCCTTCTGAAAGTGATAGATCCACTGTAGCATTCCAGACTTCCCTGGGAAAGAATATCTTGATACTGCCGAGCTACTAAAATAATGGCCTGGTAGCATGTCATAGCCCTCTTTTGTCCTCAACTATTTGATACATTGACTCTTAAGTGTCCTGGTTGGATGTATCTTTTACAGATCTGGTTAGTCATCAACAGATGCAATGCATGGTGTATAAGCTGGGAATCTGAATGCAGTGGCAAGTCCTGAGTGTAGACAATGGAAGAGAGAAGTGAGAGTAGGATTGCAGGAGATCGAGAATTATACATTGGAACAGGCCAGCAACATATTCAAGAAGGAGAATGTGCAGCAGCTGTAGGCAAAAGTGGGCTGATGGAAGAGGGAAGAGAAAGTGCAGAATTGACAGGGAGAGTAGTCCAGAAGTGCTGTTGGTTACAGACCTGATAATTTTGATAACAGAGCGTCAGGAATTGTATTCATATCTATCCAATAGGATTAATAAACATTTCCTGCTTTTATTTGAGAGTAATTCTGATGTAAGCAGAGTCAGGATGAGCTCCACCCTTATATCTGGTGGTGAGGTTTGGCAAGTTGTGGAAAAGAACTTCAGGGGCTGATCTCATTTGCATAGGCACACCCACCCCGCCTAGAATGAGGCCATAGCTGCCCAAATGATCACTTTGGCTGCTGTGGGATCCCCAGTGTCTCTGTTATTGGGGCAGGAAGAATAAATTGCTATTACCCTGATTATGGGAATCAAGGACAGTGGAACTGTACTTGGCCTTTTGTTATGATGGAAGGACTCACCATCAACTAAGTAGCACTCGCTAGGCAAGGGACATGGGTTCTAAAACTCTGTGAATGGAGAGGGGCTGGGAACAGGCATTAATACCTGATGGTATCTCCCCCTGCCCCCGAGGGCCTTACATGCTAATTGCACTTCCTCCTCTCTCCACTGTGGAATATCAGAGCTAATTTTGATTCTATTAGGAGTCTAGTTACAGGCTGCTGAGCTGAATTCACTTTGGGCTAATGGTGCACCAGCACTGAGGCTATCATACTACAAGCTGAAATCACTGAGTGTTGTGTTAAGTAGTGGGGGAGCCTGAAGCTATATGGTAGAGCCGTTTGCAGCATAGTGAGTGGAGCGGCTGGCAGAGCAGAGCGGCTGGTGGAGCAGAGCCCCATGGAGAGGTGGGGCTATCAGTGTTGGACCACGTAAAGGTGCCCCTTAACACCCCCCCCCATCTCCACCCAGGTTGGGAGGTAAAAACTCTGCAGATAAACTTTTGAACTCTGGGGCTGCCCTGACCAAGGACAGAGACTTTTGGGGCATTGGACTTTTGGGACTTTGGGTGATTTTGGGTTGCTGGACTCAAGAACCAAAGGGAAAGGGGCATGCCCCAATTTGCTTGGTGTGGGTTTTGCTCGTGGGTTGTGTTATGAATCCCGTTGGTGGTGTTTCCCCAACATAATGCCACATTGTTTCTCTCTGTTTTTAAAAGGCTTTTTGCTACACTCAGACTATGTGCTTGCGAGAGGGGAAGTATTGCCTCTTGGAGGCGCCCAGCGGGGGTGGTATATATTTGTCCCAGGTCACTGGGTGGGGGCTCGAGCCGGTTTTGCATTGTGTTATTGGAATGGATCCCCTAGATACTGAACCCAGCCCTTGTTGCTGCCAACTCTGATAGGCAGAAGGGTTACACTTAAATTGTTGAGAGAAACCAAACCTTAAATTACCCAGAAGGAAGAGGTCTTACATTTCTACTCAACTGTTTGGCACTGATTGTATCAGTAACGAATGAGGGAGAAATGTATTGTTTTCAAATGACAGTGCTAAGGATAGAACAGTAATCAAACAAATCCATGCTGCTGCAGGGGACAGTTTGTGTCTGCAAATGAGGTCCCTTTTTTCCCTTTCTATGCAGTTCCCAATTCATCCTCCTTTCCCAAAGTTAGTGTCACACAAATCTGATAAGCTCAGTTAAAGCTATAGATTTTGCCAGAGCACTGACAGTACTCTCCTGTAATAACCTTCTCTTTTAGGCACAATCTGAAGTCTTATTACTGTTGACACATCATAACTATGCGCTTTAAAAAAAATCAGCCAATTTCTTGTTTTTCTTGATCCTGCTTTCTTTTAGTTACATTTTTTCTTCTAATATGAAGAGTCTGTTAGAAGTTCCTAGCAGTCAAAGTTGTCAGAACAGAGGGGGCAACTTCTTTAACTGCAGGAGCACGCAGCTTAATGTGTCACTGCCCAGCCTCTTGGATAAATTTAGTTCACACTGGGCATGCTCAGAGCTTGACACTAGTTATTGGTATAGGGAGTCAGCATGGGAGTGACTATCTTATCTAGGTCCCAGGACAGCAAAGCACATGCATAACTTTGACTTCAGTGGACGTTCTCAGGGTTTTGCTAGATTGGAGCCATATATAGATAACATTTCACTGGAGAGAGACTATTTATAAATTGTACCAGTGTCTGACATTTTGGTGTTAGGAATTAGTCTACGTGGTTAATCTGCTAATTCTGGAAGGCTCTCAGACACCAAAATAAGTGTATAGGTAATTAATAAAACAGACCATTTAGTTTGAGCTCCTGTCTATAGCTTTAACTAGTCAAGGTCTTCATGGTGAGTGGCTCAAACTCAACATTTTTCAGAGTCTGGGGGTTGGGTTCCCTTTGTTTAAGGCTAGATGGATGATAACTTTTTCTGCTAACAAACCTGGCACTAGCAGCCTAAGTAGAAATTGATTTGGGACTCAAATACTGATATCACAATCTTAGGCCTAATCCTGCAGGGAATCTAATAAATATTGAATAGCCTGAGATTGTGCCAGGTGAGCTGAATGGCTTGTATCCAATACAGTATTGTTTTGTTTCTTTTAATCCTCCAAGGTTGGTGTTTCATGTGGAGCACAAGGTGTAGGATACTGAAGTTACTAATTTTCACTTTGTTTCCACCTATTAAAGACATTTCCTGATTAGATTCATTATAGGAGCACCACAACTTGACCTCCTAAGGAGTTTGACGGAAGGGGAGTCCCTCCTGCAGAGTTTCTAAGGTACACAGAAAGGAATAAGAACGAGGAGTACTTGTGACACCTTAGAGACTAACAAATTTGTGCAGAAGCTTTTGTGGGCTAAAACCCACTTCATTGGATGCATGCAGTGGAAAATACAGTAGGAAGATATATATAGATATAGATATTCACACACACAAAATGAAAAAATGGCTGTTGTCATACCCACTATAATGAGAGTGATCAGTTAAGGTGAGCTATTATCAGCAGGAGAAAAAAAAAATCTTTTTGTAGTGATAATCAGGATGGCCCATTTCCAACAGTTGACGAGAAGGTGTGCGTGCATCCGATGAAGTGGGCTTTAGCCCACAAAAGTTTATGCTCAAATAAATTTGTTAGGCTCTAAGGTGCCACAAGTACTCCTCATTCTTTTTGCTTATACAGACTAACATGGCTACCACTCTGAAACTTGTCACAGAAGGGAATGTCATTCGGTTGCAACCTGGCAATTCTACAGGGGAGGAAGGTGATGTAAGTGCTTGTGTGTCACACCGTGCTATTTAGGGGCTGAACTAATGTGTGTTGAAGTTAGTGGCAGGGTTCCTTTTAATTTAAATGTGCACTGGATTTGGACCTTTGGTCTTGATCCTACAAGGATCTCAGCAGCCTCAACTCCACTGGAAGTCCATGGGAATGAAAAGTACGTAACACTTGAAGGCCCCTTGCAGAATCAAGCCCTCATTGGCATACTGCTTCTTTATTATTCTATATGTGTGAGCTCCTATGCAATTAATAATTACTGTAACATTGAATACAAAATAAACTAATGTTGTTCATATTTTCTGTTTATTCCTTATAAACTACCAGTATATTTGATGGTTTCATAACCAGTGCTTGGATTGCAAAACATTCAATTAAACAACCTCAACATTTAATAACAACCTGCATGTAATGCAAAAAAAAAAACAAAAAAAAAAACCAAGCAATCAGGCACAGATTGTTTTCTTCCTGCGCATTTGATTTAGCATCACCCTCTCTGACATGTGCATAATTTTTCATGAAATTTTGAGGAGATGCAAGAACAATGTACCTGATAGCTAATAATCCAAAGGAAAAAAAAAGAAAAGAATTATAGATAAGAACAAGCTGTTCCCATGGAAAGTGAAACATTTTACATTTTTGTGCTAGAAAAAGACAAGGCAAGGCCTAAAGAAACATTAAACATACTTTTACTGGGTATCTATTGCTCATTCCTACTTACACAAGGTAGCTCATTCCCCATGCCTGGTGGACAAGTAGAGTTCAGCAGCATCCTTCAATACCCTCATTTAAGCAAAGTTTGGGGGGGGGGGGTTTAAGTTAAATGTATCACCTGTGGCTGTCATCAGGAGCTGCAGAAAAATCAGATGGTGATGAGCTCCAAGTTTGCAACTAACTAGAAGTATTCTACATGACACCCCATTAGCCAATCAGCTGTTCATTATTTGTAGAAATAGTGGTGGGCAGCAGCAAACTGAACTGTAGCCAGTGCAGGTCTTCTCACCTGTGGGAGCTGACAAATTAGTTAGCACTTACACCATTCCATTAGTTTGCAAATGGTTTTATTTTTCATCATTTATTCACCTTGGTCTCTCTGCACATCTAACACACATCTCCTCTCTGTTTTCAGTTCTCTCGGTAAGGAGTCTTCTGCTCTATTATTTGTATTGCAGTAGCTCCCCCATCCACCACTCAGAATTAGGGCTCCATTACACACATCGAGAAGATCCTTCCTATGTTTTCACTTCACTATCTGTCCAACTGTTTCCAAATCTCATCTAAAAATAAACCTTTTCTCCCATAAATCTTCATTCTTCTTTCTGCTTTTACATTTTTATCTCAATGTAAAGTACATATGTTCTTATGTTACTTCAGGACATAGTTTATATGTAAGATGCTGTAAAAATAAAAGCCTGATCCCATAAACCACTATTCATGGAAAAAAGTCATTACTCACACAAATAGTCCCAATGGGTCTACATTTGTGACTAAGGATTTGCGATCAGTGGATTGGACTGCTTGCAAAAACCCTAAGGGTCCATACACTGACCTAATTTATGCTGAGTCAGTGGAGAGACACTGCTGTAAAACTGGTGAAATCAAAATCCAGTCTTCATGCTAATCTGCCTATCCTGCACAAGCTTAAGATTCTTTTTCATGATTATTCCTTACAAAATTTTTTAAAATCACTGTCCTAAAAATCACTTACCCTTTGGAAACGTTGCTGCAGTTATGCCGCATTGCCATGCCAGTGCACACAACAGAGACTTTCCCCCACTGCAGTTCCCAGTGCCATTCAGCTGTAACTTTTCATTATCATTTTTTTTTATTAACAAACCTGGCCCTGAGTGCCCTCAGTCAGCCGGAGTGTATGTGTGCAAGGCAAGACAATGCGCTGTGTGGTGCTCCACAGACAAAAGCAGCAGAATAAGAATTTTAAATGAGCTATTGCAGAAATGTTTACCATCCAGAGCTCTTCTCCCTCAAGTGGCACCAAGGATGTTTCAAGTGCATCTACCCATCTGATTTCCTACTTGGGACGAATCTCCACTGTTCATCTCTCCAATGGTGATACACAATCTTTTCATTCATTTCTGTACGTTCCTTATTCAGACCAACTTGGAATTTTTGTCATCAGTTTGGAACATGGTTTGACTGAAAAGTTTTGTTCAGCGGAACCACTAGCCATCTGTTCAAGGTTGTCATTCCCAGTTCCCATCTATTAGAAATTCTATGCTCACTTCATTGGAAAGTTTATAAAAATTTTACATTAGGGCTGTCAACTAATCACAGTTAATGTGATTAACTCAAAAAAATTAATCATGATTAATCACACTTATAACAATAGAATACCAATTGAAATGTATTAAATATTTTTGGATGTTTTTCTACATTTTCAATGTCGATTTCAGTTACAACACAGAATACAAAGTGCATAGTGTTCACTTTATATTATTTTTATTACAAATATATGCACTGTAAAAATGATAAACAAAAGAAATAGTATTTTTCAGTTCACCTCATACAAGTATGGTAGTGCAATCTCTTTATTGTGAAAGTGTAATTTACAAATGCAAATTTTTTTTGGTTACATAACTGCACTCAAAAACAAAACAGTGTAAAACTTGAGCCTACAAGTCCACTCAGTCCTACTTCTTATTCTGCTGATCGCAAAGACAAACAAGCTTGTTTACATTGATGGAAGATACTGCTGCCTGCTTCTTATTTACAATGTCACCTGAAAGTGAGAACAGGCATTTGCACGGTACTTTTGTAGCCAGCATTGCAAGGTATTTACTTGCCAGATATGCTATACATTCATATCCCCTTCATGCTTCGGCCACCATTCCAAAGGAGATGCTTCCATGCTGATGATGCTCGTTAAAAAAATAACGCATCAATTAAATTTGTGACTGTACTCCTTGGGGGGAAAACTGTATGTCTCTTGCTCTGTTTTACCCACATTCTGCATATATTTCATGTTATAGCAGTCTTGGATGATGATGATCCAGCACATGTTTGTTTTAAGAACACTTTCACGGCAGATTTAACAAAATGCAAAGAAGGTACCAATATGAGATTTCTAAAAATAGCTACAGCACTTGACCCAAGGTTTAAGAATCTGAAATGCTGTCCAAAATCTGAGAGGGATGAGGTGTGGAGCATGCTTTTAGAAGTCATAAAAGAGCAACACTCTGATGCGGAAACTATAGAACCCAAACCACCAAAAAAGAAAATCAACCTTCTGCTGGTGGCATCTGACTCAGATGATGAAAATGAACATGCATCAGTCCGCACTGCTTTGGATCGTTACCAAGCAGAACCCATCATCATCATCATGAAAGCATATCCTCTGGAATGGTGGTTGAAGCATGAAGGGACATATGAATCTTTAGCGCATCTGGCACGTAAATATCTTGCAATGCCAGCTACAACAATGCTACACAAACACCTGTTCTCACTTTCAGCTGACATTGTAAACAAGAAGCAGGCAGCATTATCTCCTGCAAATTGTAACCAACCTTGTTCGCCTGAGTGATTGGCTGCACAAGAAGTAGGACTGAGTGGACTTGTAGGCTCTAAAGTTTCACATTGTTTTATTTTTGAATGCAGGGGTTTTTTTGTACATAATTCTATATTTGCAAGATCAAATTTCATGGTAAAGAGATTGCACTACAGTACCTGTATGAGGTGAATTGAAAAATACATTTTTTTTTGTTTTTTTACAGAGCAAATATTTGTAATCCAAAATATAAAGTGAGCACTGTACACTTTGTATTCTATGTTGTATCTGAAAATTAATATCTTTGAAAATGTAGTAAACATCCACAAATATTTAAAATAAATGGCATTCTATTGTTGTTTAACAGCATGATTAATCACGGTTAATTTTTTTAATTACGATGAATGACTTGACAGCCCTAGTTTACACTGATCTAGAATCTCCCCCCTCCCAGAATGAATTCAGCTCTGTACAAAGGGACCAGCACAAGGTCTACACTACTTAAATCCCACTTAAGTCCCCCATACAGGGCTTAAGAGGGACATAAATGATGCAGAGGTTTGTACTGGCCCTCAATACAGTGGTGAATGTCACCCTTAATGAAGATTTCTCTTGATCAAGAGTCTGTGAAGAGACAGGAATAGGTCAAATAATCCCTAAAGCAGTACGAGTAGTGCAACAGGATGCATTCCAATTATGCTTCAGTAGAAATGCTTTATACATTCTTTATAAAAGTTTATACAACACAGTGGAGTCCAGTACTCTCTCAGCTGGAGCAATCTGCTAGCAGACTTGGATGCATGGGGTACAGCATTTATCAAAACAGGGAATAAAATAATTCATGGAGTTAGGGCTGAGATGGTAACATCAAAGAGCACTTCTGAGAAAAAGCTCATAACAAGTGGTTAGCCATTTGGACCTCTGATAAAAACATATCAGTTCTTATTCAGGACACCTTCTCTTTTCTTCGTAACTTTAAAATGCTTCACAAAAAAAAACAGTTTTACTTCTAGTGGTACCCTTATTCCATTCTATTTGAATTGGGAAAAATCAGATTTTCTTTAAATTAAGTTAAATTTAAAACATGAAACATTTCATTTTGAAAAAGATCCCAATTTTTTTTCCAAGTGGAGAAATTAATTTAAACTGACCATTTGCTTTTGTCCATAGCCTATTTTAAAAGTATTATTCATTATCATATTAATAAATTATATTTTATAAAAAACACCAATGGTTACATGCTAGAATGGCTATCACAGAACGAAGCCATAATGACTGAACAAGGTAAATCTAATAAACCATTCATGGTTCTCATGGTATATTTGTGAAATAGGCTACTGCCTTTTATTTACTGTTCCTATAAAAGTGTGATAGGATTTGTTCCTTTTGCAGCGTTACTTCTCACCCAAAGATTTTCAGTATCCATGCCTGGTATTTGCTATCTGTCAGGTCATGGGGACAAAGAATAGGTTTTAAATGCTGAACTGCTATGGTGAGTTTGTTTGAAGTTTGATTCACATTAGGCTATGAATACAAAAAAGATAATCTACCCATGTTTTCCTCTACATATGAACTCAGTTTTCCCAGCAACTTCACTAGACTTTACTTGTTATAAATCTGGCGGAATTATGGGGGAGATTTTCAAGGGCCTAAATGGGAAATGGGCTAATTGCCCTTTGTTCCTTTGAATATCAACCTGAAAATTAACCTGAAGCATCTCCTAATCCACTTTGATGTAACTGAGATCAGCATCAGGACTTTTATTTGAGGGAATATTGACAAATTTGGGATATGTTGGCCAGGGAATACAAGAGCTAGTAGTTATGGGACAAAAACTACAAGGAAGATCTAGAAAAAGGATGGTTTGAGAGGCTGAAAGAGGATATGAAGAAGGTATGTGTCATCTTGGAAGATGCACTTGGCAAGAACACTTGGAGACGAAGAACAAGAGCCACCAGTTCCATGGACAGGACAAGACTCAATGGTGGTCTTTCACTTGTGACCTTCCTGCAACTCCCAAAAGCCCACCAAATAATTCTCAGGCCTCCCCAATCTCTCTGCCCCTTATCTTGAATCCACATGTATGCCACATCTCCCCAGCTGGTTCCCAGCCTGAGATAATTGTGACCTGCAGTGGGCACTGGTGGCACAGAGTGGGAAAAGGAAGTTTCCTGGTGAAGGAAAGATGGGGTCATTCAGACCTACTCTAGGCAGGAACCAACCCCCAAGACCAGAACCCCTCCCTCCAGCTGATAATGCCACACTATTCAGCCCCAGAAAAATGGCTAGCCTTTGTGGTGGTGAACACCTTAGGACTTGTTGTTGTCAAAAGGATGAAATACAGGATCACAAACAGAGGTGTATCCTAACAGAGGTGCCACTCAGTAGGCATACATAGTCCTGAGTTGTCCCCTGAGGTTAAATATTTTTTCACTTGGCTACAAAGTTCAGCAAGGTGAGATGGTCACTTGAATAAGGTATTGTACTTATGCACTTGTCAGCAAGCCAAAAGTAAGGGCCATCATTTTTCTAATAGAAAAGAAGATGACGACGAAAGTCCTAGCAGTACAATGCCAGGATAAAAGAACGTGTGTGGGGGAGGGAGGGCGGGTATTATTTTTTTTAAACAGCTAAGAAAAATAGAAAACATAATGGAAGTTTCCAGATAAAAGCTATTTCTTGTTACATTGTTAGTCTGACAGTGATAGTATCTGAAAATAATTCACAGCTGCTTCACATTCACACTGTGCTGTCATTAGCCACTGTTACCGGGCTTCTGGGGACTCTTTGGAGATAATGACACATGCTTTCATTTTAGATAGAATAATCTGCATGTTCTTGAAATCCACAAGAGAGTACATCAATTAACATATCCCAGATATTAATCCATAAAACATGTATATGTTTTCTTTTGGTTGATTTATTATTTTTAAACGTTTTTATTCTTTCTGTTTGCATTAAATCATTGCTTATTTAGTGAAAGATCTGCTGGTTTATTCAAAATAAAAATGACAAATGGAGGATTTTGAAAACTTCTGAGGAACCACAGGCATTTTATTGCCATCAGAGAGAGGTTTACATAGCTTTTATTTAAATATGTTACATAGAACTAGGAATAATGACAAATCCACTTTTTTCACTTTAATCAGATATGAAATACTTTTGATATAAATTTTGTCAGATACCAAATATGATTTTGAGCCGTGGATCATCACACAGGTTATATAAAAAGGTGATTCTATTATGGGGGGATGGAGATGGGGGAAACTGAATTCAAAGCGATATCTGCTACATCACTGTATGAGGGTTAGATTACATTTAGTCCTGCAGGGTGCCTAAAGAGAATGGGAGATGAAGGACCTTACCTCTGCCCCTTATACCTCTGTTCAAGGGTCACACAATCCCAGACCATTTACTCTGGATGTACAAGAATCACTTCAAAACTAGTGCTGCTTGTGGTATTACCCTTGCCCAGTACAGTGGTACGAGGGCAGATTCCTAACCCCACCCACTCAGTGGCCAGCAGAGAGCACTTCACATAGAAGGAAGCATGCTGCACCTTGGTGTGAACAGGGGCTGCTCTGGCACACACCCCATACAGGTCCCCAAGCCATGGGGCCTGATCCTGTGAACTACTGCACACCCTCAAATTTTATTCAAGTCAATGAGAACTGATGGTGCTGAGCCCCATTCAGACTTGGAGCCCTGGTGCATCCATGAAACACTCCCTTCACCCCACAAGACTATATCTTGAAGTCAGTCTATCCCACAGCAGTTAGTTTTGTTTGAGTGAACAAGGTCAATACAAATTTTATTGTAAAAATAGTGCTACCATTTATAGTGCGCACTGATCATTTAAAACAACTGCATGACATTTCTGGTAAGTACTTAAGAATGTGCAATAAAAACTCTTGTGAGAGTTACAAATAGCCATTAGTACATATAATCAAATCTGGGCAAAAACCAAAGCGTTCCTGCATTATCTGGAAGCAGCTTCTCGGACATCATATTCTCAACACACTTAAAGGGGCTTTCAGAAGAAACACTGCTGGTTGAAACTTTGGGAGCAGACAGTCAGGTTAATGATATAGGACATCCTTATTGTATTATGCTTCTACTTATCAGTGGTCTCTCATGGGTGTGTTGGATCATGGGCCAAAGTACAGCTGGTCAAAAAAACTTCAAAGTGACCCAAAAAAAAACCCCAAACAAACATTGGGCCTAATTGTCTTCTCGCAGCTCTTTCATTTTGGTGAAACTCCATTGACTTTTGCTGTGAATGATGAAAATGTATAAAACTTGGAGAGCCACGTGGCTTTCGCCCCATGATATTCAAGTTAATCGGTCTCAATAGCTGGGGGAGGGGGAGTGTTTCACCTTCCTCTGCAGAATGGGGCATGGGTCAGGTGCAGGTTTAAACTCGCAAAAATGGCAGATTCTCTGTAGCTTGAAGTCTTTAAATCATGATTTGAGGACTTCAGTAACTCAGCCAGAGGTTATGAGTCTATTATAGGCATGGTTGGGTGAAGTTCTGTGGCCTGCAATGTGCAGGTGGTCAGACTAGATGATCATGATGGTCCCTTCTGACCTTAAAGTTTGAGTCTATGTGTTTGTACAGCACCTAGCTCAATGGGGTCCTGGTCTATAACTGGGGCTCCTATACATTACTGCATTAATGTAAGTCTTGAATGGTTGATTTTAAACATTGACTGACCAGGCTGCTCATGGACACCATTTTGGATTTCATTGAGAAGAATGAGTAAGAAAAAGAACCTCATGGGAGATTCTTGGAGAGTGAAAGCCACCCTGATCTAGCTGAAAAACTTGTATAGGGAATGACTGTAAAACTGTATCCATCTATGACCCCAGTCACCATTGCATGTGAGAACCTCACAATGTTTATTGTATTTATCCTCACAATATCCCTGTAAGGCAGAATAGTACCCTACGGCCATTTTACAAATGGGAACTGAAGCACAGAGTAACTTGCTTAAGGTCTCACAGGAAGATCTTTGGTGTAGCAGGGAGCTGAACCTAGGTCTCCAAAGGGAACTGGCAAAAGAGCAATCAGGTGCCAACAACATTAAATGGCTCCACCCTTTAAATGGTTTGCTGACAATAGGGGCCGGTGACTTTGAACAACTCTCTACCCAGAAGGTGACCAGGGAAGGCTGGAAGTTTCCCAGCAGAAGCTTATGGGCAAGAAAGGTGACAGCCTGTTTTAAAAGAAAACTCTTTCTCTAAGCAAGGGGCCTATTTCATCACCAGATGCAGAAGACTTGGCCAGAAAGGCAGGAAGACCTGCCTATTCTAAAGACTCAGACCCGGATCTTCCAAGGTATTTAGACCCCTAATTTCCATAGAACTAATGGAAGTTAGAAGCCTAAATACCTTGGAAGATCTGGGCAACAAACCACATCCAGGACTCACAGGAGCAGTGAGGTTGGACGTAGGGGTATTGCATTCAAGTGTTTGTTGTTTACCATAGATCTGTAACCTTTTTTCCCTCTAGAGTAAGAAGTGTTTGTGGATGAAAGTTCCGTTGCTAAGCCTGTGTTTCCTGGCTTTACTACCACGTGGTTCCTGGAAGGTGTAACTAGAAAACCAAAGCTCTCACAGCCAGGTTGAACCTGGAGGAACGTATCTAAGCAATGGAGGCTTGGAAGGGTTGAGCCACTAGTTCTGGGTTCTAGCAGCCAGACTGTGGTGTCCCACTGCCCAACAAGGGGATTGGCACTTGACAGACACAGAGGAAGGAACAGTGATCTGTTACTACCCAGAACTAGGGAACGTAGAAGCACAGGGGATTCAGCAATTGGATCCAATCACAATATACTGGTGACCCTCCAGAGAGCAGGACAGACCCCCTAAACAGGCCCAGATGAAATATAAACAGATTGAAAAATCTAGCATGACCTCAGTTACACTGAAACACGGACAGACATGAGATAGAGATCGTGCTAACTGTGTCTCTGACCCCTCCTGGTCTTCTCGAGCACACCCCCCTCAGTCTCAAGCCTCAGACCCTCATCTCTCCCAGGGTGGTATCACACAATTTTCCACTCAGCTCAGGCCCTAGCTGCAATCCCCTGTATATCAACTATGATTACCTCAGCATGGCTTGGGCATGCCATGGTGAGAACCCCTTGCTCCTGACATAGAATCATAGAATATCAGGGTTGGAAGGGACCTCAGGAGGTCATCTAGTCCAACCCCCTGCTCAAAGCAGGACCAATCCCCAATTTTTGCCCCAGATCCCAAACAGCTCCCTCAAGGATTGAACTCACAACCCTGGGTTTAGCAGGCCAATGCTCAAACCACTGAGCTATTCCTCCCCCCATCTTAGTATGTCCTCAGTCACAGCTCTGTGTGGAACATTCTTTTGGGCCTGCTGCTGTGAGACTCACTATCTTCTGTAGCCTTTTCCTTGTGACATCCAGACCAAGGCTTTTTTCTGCCTCTAGCTGCCTTCCTTGCCACCTTCAGCTCCCTGGGCTTCCTTTCCAGGTCCCACACCTTCCTTCCTAAGAGCTTCTTCCTGGGGCACAGCCAAATGGCAGCAAAGTTATTTCTTGCTCTTATTTCAGAGCACTGCCTCCCAGCGGCGTATTAATGCCTAGGCCGATAAGGCCTTGGCCTAGGGAAGCGTATTTGCAGGGGCGGCAAATTTATAATAGCAGCCAGAGGCTGCTTCCCCCGGAGCTGGTTCGCGCCCTCTGCCCCCAGCTCCACCCATTCCCCGCCCCTTCCCTGTCCCTATTGGTCCCCTTCCCCAAATCCCCGCCCCGGCCCCGCCTCCTCTCCTGAGCGTGCCGCATTCCCCCCTCTTCCCCCTCCTTCGCGAAGCTGTTTTGCGCACAAGCACTAGCAGGGAGCAGGGAGAAGCAGGACCCAGTGGCCCGCTCAGGGGAGGAGGCGGAGGCGGAGCAGAGGTGAGCTGGGGTGGGGGCAGCAATTATTTCAGGGCCTAGGGGTGGCAAAATCTTTAATCCACCACTGCTGTCTCCCAGGGCTTCCCCCATGGAATCATCCCTCCTCAGGGGCTGCCATAGGAGCCTATCCCCTCCTGAAGCTCTTCTCCACAGTCCCCCAAACTTCAGTCCAAGCATTCCTTAAGCTTTAACCTCACTGCCATTTGCACTTCATTGCCGCCAGTTTCCTCCTGGCTTAGGACAATGCACCTCTTATTCCAGGTTGCACTGCCCCGGCCTTCCAAGCTTCCCCCTGACTCAGATCCCTCAAGTTCTGGCTCTAAACTGCAGGCCTCCCAACCCTTAGCCCAAGAGAAGTAACTCCTGGCTGTCTCTCCCCTGGGTCTCCTCAGCCCCCTTTTTACTGCCCTGTGCTCCTTCTTTTATGAAGGCCCAGCGCCTCCACAACTGGGTTTGATCATCAAGTAATACCTACCTACCACCTCTCCAGTTGCCACCCAGTGGCCTAACTGGGCTCAGGCCCTGTTAGCCCCTGACTAACTAGCAAGAGGTTTATACACCCCATCACATATGGCATTCTTTCATTGTTCCTAGATGTAGGACTTTACATTTAAAATGTGTATTGTTTACTTGTGCCAAGGTTACCAACTGGCCCAGTTTGCTCTGCATCAGTGAGCTGTCCTCTTCATTATCTGAAAATTGTGTCAGACGATTTTATGTTTTATTTCAGATCATTGAAAAAGTGTTAACTACACTACACTAACAACAACAAATTCCTGTGCAACTCTACTACGAACTTGCCCACTTGATGATTATTCCCCTTTTACAATTACATTTTGAGAACAGTTAGCCAGTTTTTAATCTATTCAATAGAGGCTATATTGATTTTGTATCATTCCAGTTTTTTAATAAAAATGTCATGCTGTACCAAGTAGGGCTGGCTCCAGGCACCAGCTTTCCAAGCAGGTGCTTAGGGCAGCATTCAGAATGGGGTGGCAGTCCGTGTCCCACGGCGGCATTTTGGCGGCAACTGCTTGGGGTGGCAAAATTGGTAGAGCTGCCCCTGGTACCAAGTCAACTGCCTTATAGAAGTATCAGTACATTACATCCACACTATCACCTTTATCAGTCAAGTTTGTAATCTCATAGTACTTTACAAAGGAGGTCAATATCAATATCCCCATTTTAAAGATGGGCAAACTGACAGCCTTAATCACTGAAGTCATCAACTGACCAGCTAGAGCATGGATGGGGGTAATATTTTCCTGTTTGGCTAGCCATTGTGTCTCTCTGTTCTTGGAGTATGACAGAAGCTCACTTTTCATAATCCTCAGATTCTACTGAGACTGCCCGAAAGGCTGTTACTTCTAGTGACTTTTCAGAGGACTTTTGTCCAGCAGGACAGGAAATGGGACCACACTATTTTAAAGAAGCCATCAGACAGCCATAAGTTGGGATAGACTTTCAGTTTTTGAAACTCAGCTCCGCTATCAGGCTCAGATTTCCTTTTGACTTGTTGGCATTGCTTTTAGCATGTGTTTTAATGCCTGTAGCCCAACTGAAGGGTACTGAGTTTGAAGAGACTTGTTCACCACCACCGAGAGACGAATTGGAGGAATCTCTGAATAAAATTGCTTATATGTGCAGAGCAAATGCTTTTCTTTTTTCGTCTCTGCAGAAAAGTTTCTGGACAACACTAAAATGGCCTTCAGATTTGGGTGTGAAGGATTGGGCCTACCTTATAGCACCCTCTTCTGGCCAGACCCAGGCTGGTGCCTGCAGGGCCAGCTCCCTCGCTGGGGAAATCCAGGCAGGGTAGTCTCCAGTCCAATTAATTTCTTTATTTCAAGCCTTCTTAACAAGAACAGGATCAAAGCTTCACAGCCTTTCCCCACAAAGGTTAGTCCCTTTCCTCCAAATCTGCCCTCACCCCATGAGTTCATCAACTCCAAAGTTCCTGGCTCTTACCTCAAAGCCCTTATAGGACTTCCCCGCCCCATCTCCCCCTGTTTCTTGGGACTGCTCCCCCCAGCATTGGCTCTAACCTTTCACAGATATTAAAGCCCCCTGCCTCATTTCCTGTTCCTCCTTTTATAAGGATCAACCAGTTAAATTTCTGGTCTTTTCCCAGGTGCAGAGAGAGGGGCTAGCCAGCCAGCCAGCCGTCGGTCTCTAAGCCCATGGGAATACTATCCCTTATACCTTCACACTGGGAAAAATAAATCATGCCATGGTTCAGTCGCTCCATTAGTCATAGCTCACCAGTAAATTATTTTTTTTTGAGTTCCTAGACAGTGACAAAGGTGCATGTCAGAAAGTTAATGGGAGACCAGTGCAGACATTATAATAATATGCAACCATATTTTTCATGTGGCCCATGTTCAAAAGCAGTGCAGCAGTGTTTAAAAAAAAAACCCTACTAAGACCCAAGTCCAGATTCTGATCTTATGTATGCTAGGATAAAATGGGAGCAGGTCCAATGAAATCCAATGTGGGTGAGATGAGAAACAATCCCACACTCCTTTTCATAAATGGCTTTCCTCAATGTCATCTTCACCCCACAAAACAGCATCTGTGCTCTGGAAATGTACAGTGATGACGGGAAATAAGTGCCAGCCCACTGAGAGATCTTGTTACACGTGACCTAAGGGTCACATTGATTGTGACCATATTTATAAGTGTTAATGATTGATATTAGAGCACACTGTAATATAGTCACAAAACTAAAGCTGAATTTGTATTACTACTTTATTAGGTTATTACCCTATTGCAGGCTGACTAAGTTTTAAATATCACATTTAATCATCTATATTTTTATAGCACTAAGCTGTGACGTAGAGGTGCACTGCAGAAACATCTGTACCAATAGTGTTGCTTAAACTCAGACTGTCACTAAGGCAATAATTTGTAATTCAGTCAACCATGTCTGGATGGATTTATGATAGTGCGAGAGAAATGAAGGTCAGTTTCTAGCACTGAAGGTGTGTTGACTTCAGAAGTGTATGATGAAATTATATATATGTTGCTGTCATTCTTAAAAAAGGAGACATCAGTTGAATAAACTTCCACTGCTCTGTGGTTTAACAGGGTTTTTGTTATTGGTGGTGTTGTCTTTTTCCCCAAGAAACTGCATGTCAGTATCTCAACAGTGATGTTGTTATTCATCTTGCTCCAGCTGAAATAAAAACAAGGTGATGCCTGTTTGATTCTAATGCTGGAATGCTATTTCACAAGTAAAATAGATGTTTTCTAGCATTTCACCAATACAGTTCATAATAAATAGTCTTGCCATAAATCTCTTCATCCCAGATGGGACGAGTCAACCCCTGTCGAAGGATGTTCTGTAGCCAACTATCAATGAGGAGGTTGTTTTGGACCTCACAGCAAGCACTGTGCTGAGGGAGGGCAGGAGAGAGAATGACAGAGCTTTTCAGAAGTTGGGAAGCCATTTTATATGCATTCCCTACTACATTAACCATAATGGGAGCACTCCACCACCCCGTTGTTCCACCTCACAGCTGCTTGTTATGGTCTTGTATTTACAGATGCTCACCTGCATAAATCTTTAAAGCTGTCAGTATACATTTACCTAAATATACAACAGATGCATGAGCGCCCCTTGGGGAGCATTCTTTATAGATGTGAAACCATCAATACACCACTCCCCCTCCTCTTTTTTTCTTTTTGATCTTGAGGCATGCATCTGTGTCATGTTTGAGTTTGCAGTGTTCTTAGCTTGAGCAAAGGAACACTCCCAGATTCACAATTGTAAAAACTATTTTGCTCAATTTTGTTTTCAGTGTGCTTCTTTTTAATAAGTGCAGGGAAACAAACTCCACAGATTGACAAAGAACCACTAGTAAAGAAAGGAAAAGATATTCTTAAGCCAGATAGCATTATCACTAACACCTCCTTATTTGGGGGTAAAAACAGAACCATCGGCAGTAGAGTGTCAGATGAACAAAATAAGGGTGACATTCACCCCATTGCAGACAGTCCATGAATGATCCTATGTTGCTTAAGACCAAAATGTGGCAAGATTTATAGGTAATAAATTCCACAGTAGAGGGTCTGACAGTAAGAATGCTCAGTTCCTTGCCCCTAGGAATTTCACCCATGGCGCTGTCAGCTTCACCTTCACTTATAGTTGCAGCTGTCATGATGGACCAGCTGTCACAGACAGACTCTGAGGCAACCAGGACCCAAGCCCATGAAGGGCTTGAAGGCCAAGGCCATTAATGGTTCCAGACTCAATCTTTTATCAGATTGGGTTAACTGGAATCAATGGAAGTTCTGGGTGCTCAGCACTTTGCAGAATTTGGTCTGTAAATATTAGTACCATGACCTTAAAGTTGATTTGGAACAGCATGGGGAAGCTAGTGCAAGGTGTGGATCAGTAGTGTTACATGCTCTCATTTATGTGTGGTACTTAGTGAAGTGTTGAATCATTTGCACGTTCCACGTGGCTTCATAGTTAAGCCCAGGTTGACAACACTACAGTAGTCTATCATGGAGGTGCTCAAAGCATAGATAGTAGAGGCTAGCTACATCTGAAAGGAAAAGGTGCAATCCTTTAGCTAGCCAAAGATAGGAGAAAACATTTTTGGCTATTGCTGCTAGTTGAGTGGTGGGGAGTCCATGGGGATGTTGACACAGCACATCAACTTTAAATTAGTGTAGGTGCTACTTGCTGGCTTCCACCAACCCCATGGAGAAAGGTCCTTTTTGCATCTGGTGGCTTAGACTGCTTTGTGTATGACAATTTGCATGGCTGGATTAAATTCTGACAAATAAGGGGGACTGGGGTATTCACAACCTCTGCTCTTATTTTGTTACCTTGCTCTTGGAAAAAATTGTCTTTGATTCAGGCAATCTCTTCTGCAACATAGTTACTCTATTAGCATTTTCCAGCAGGAAGTACAGTCTATAGCCAGTCAAAACAGTCTGGGTGAAGTTTTCTTTTAAAAGAAAAGCTAAACCAGCAAGCAAGAGCTTCAGTCTAGAAGGCTCACGAGCTCTGCTGTCTATAAATCAGAGGTTTGAAATCATGCATCCTAACTGCATAAGTTTATAAGACATCTAACCTGGGGCAAGCATGGGAATAGGTCCTTGCTAGAACAGTGCCTGCATAATGACTTAATTTGCTTTCTGTGGAGGAAAAAGGTGCTGTCATGTTCATGTGACCTGACTAGCCAATGCCATGAACTGAACACTTAAATAAGAAGGTTGGGGGGAAATCTGTTCCATGATTTAAAATTTCTGAAGGCTTAAATTCACAAAAGATCCTCCCTGACTCTGGCAGGAATTGTCCTCTTGGGCATGCACAGAGGCAATTTTTTAAATCATTCTACACTGTTAATTGTCAGCTAATATTTGTGCTACTAGCAAAGTGTGTACTATGCATTAGGAACTACCAACATGCCAAGTTTTGTGTTTCAAAGTTTAACACTTATCAATGAGCCCCTCCCCCCAAAAAAAAGCTTTTTCTGACACTGGGAAAAGTGTATGTTGCACACCATCAGCTAACTCCACAATGAACCAATAGATTTTGCTTGAACATTTAAAGACAATCACCTCAGGACAGTCACCTAGCAGGGAACCTATCAGAAAGTTATGGGTGATGGAAAACAGGGCTTTATAATGGAGATTTATTTGCAGCCCCAAAACTATAGATGATGCAACAGGGCCTACCATGTTTCCCCCCCCCCCCCCCCCCCCCGTATTTCACACTGTATTAAATCATACAAGAGAGCTTTTAATTGTGGAAATTTTTTAGCATTAGCCAAATTATGCAGCTATAGAAATATGGTTTATGAACCTTAAGAGTTTAGCTCTCTAAAAGTCTAAGCAAGCACTATCTACCTACTGTGGGACCCTGATCCTGATTGATCTTTGGTCACAGTGCACAGAGGGAGTTGTTACTTCCCCACAGCCCCATGCAGTGGGCAGACAGGAGGAAGAATGACTCCAGCCCCAAAATGCCAGCCAGCAGATCTGAGCTAGTATGGATGGGAAGTAGTCCATTGCGAAGGACAGAAGCAGATTACTTTTCCCACCTGAAGTAAGTTAGTCTCTAATGTGCCACAAGTACTCCCTTTTTTTTTTAGAGAATAAACTGTGACTCTGAGCCACAATTCCTACCCTGGTCAGCTTTTGAGTCAGGGCAGATATGTGCTGCCTATTACTTAGGATAAATTGAAAGATTAAAATGTAGACCTTAGTAAATAAATGTAAAAATACAGTCATGGTACTATATATTCACAAAGGGATTGTGACATTGGAGAACTGAAATTCTGTATTTTTAGACTATGCATAAAACATATGCTTGAGAATATTTAGTCACTTGTACCTCTGATTTATAGCATTTGTTTACAACTAGGGGCTGTTATGGACATAAAAAGAATCACAAATGAAAATGGCTGCAGATTGTTCTGTAAAAACATTCACTGAAATGTTTTTCAATTATCAACCCTTAGGAGAGAAAGTTATCTACTTTTGATGAAATGGAAAGGACGTTGTTTTGGGATGGTGGCTTACAATTCATTTTTGAGGGGACTGTAATTCAGAAAAAGGCCTTTGTGAAGGAAAAAAAAAAACATAATAAAGCCTCCTGAACATGGTTATGAAAGAACAAGCAACACTGTGTAGACTGACCAGGTATGCTGACCTTGTTAAAGTGATTAAGCTCGCATTATTAGACACAGCAGTAAACTTTTGTTCACTTCAAAACAAACTGAGTCTGAGAAAAGCACCAGGAAATGTGCAAAATGCCAAAGGGAGAATGAGATTTCAGCATCGCTGAATGCTACTTTTAAACCTATATTCTTCCTTTGATAAAGGCATATAAATCCAATTAACATTAATGATAAATGTGTGTTGTGCCCACATGCAAAAAATGAGCCTAGAACTCTTAATGTTTGTGGTGATGCGAGACTCACCCCTGAGGCACCTCCTGCTGTCATCTGGGAATTAGCTCTTTTTTCAACCTTGGAGTACCCTCTGCAGGTGTCCTGCATGCCTCAGGCCCCCATGTCTCTCCTGGACCCCAGTGCCCCTTTCCCTTGGGTGCTGCCCCCTGGCTATACACCCACTCTCTGGGTCTCCCCATGCCAGGGAACCCCCCAACCCTCTATCCCCACCTCACCATAGTATATCACTACTGCCTGTCACAATCTAGCCCCCATTCACTGGGGCAGACTGCAGTGTACAAGCCATTCATCATAGGCAAAGGGGGGGGGGCACCTGGCTCCCAGCCTCTTTATAGGGCCAGCTATGGCCTGATTGGGGCATGGCCCCAGATGTGGCTGCCTTTCCAATCAGCCCAGCTTTTCCCGTGCCCCAGCCCTCTCCCAGGGCTGTTTTAAACCCTTCAGAGCAGGAGCGAGTGATAACCCTACTACAATGCGCTCGCTAGAATTCTCTGTATGGTTCAAATAATGAATAGTTACATTCAAATCTTTTTTTCCCTTGAAAAGTTTGGAAGTTTTTCAGTTATTCTGCTTCTTTAAAAAATAACAGATAGTGACAAAATGTAATTGCTTTGGTAACATTTTGCAATAACATCAAGAAGGTCTTTTATGTCTGTGCAGTTTCAAAACCCAAATAGTGTCAACTGTGTTTTGTGTAGATCATGTAGCCTACATTTTTATTAATCACAAAGTGATGACAGTTCTGCAAATATTATTTTGCGAGGTGTTCAACTAAGATTTTTAAGGAGACAAATAATATATCAAATTGGACATGAAACCAGTACTAGCCAAAAAAAAAAAAAAAAAAACCTCCAAAAAAAACATGGTGATACCAAAAGCTTAGATCTGCAAAAAACTACTCCTGGTTTCAAGACAGCCTTCTTCAAAGAAACAAAAATCTTCAAAACGGAATGGGAGACTTCAATTGTTCCCTGAAACAGACTTTAAAATGAAGCAAAGTAAGGCATCTGCATTATTAATCAGAAAAACATCCTATGAATTTTAAAACTGTATTTGTTATTTCCTGCTGGACACAATTTTCCTCACAGCCTGACAAGGTGATGATCCCAGACCCAAAACAGATGGTCTTTAAAAAGATCCTACAGATCTTCTCTCCTAATGAACCTCAAGAACCCTATAGGTTTATAATAAAACTCTTCATACATATGAAAAGGAAGATGTTAGTTTATCTTAACAAAACTTTAATTGAACCTATGAACAGCTATCAGCTATGACTAATTTTATGGTGTCTAATTTGAGGGACATTTTTCGCATGTTCTGCAACAGCTGGTAGCATCACACTGTCTTTTAAATTTGAAACTATTTCTGTTCCCCTCTGGGCAGGGGTGTGTATATGTTTTTGCCGATTCTCACTACCTTCACTCTGCTGGTTACCTCAACTTCAGTCATCCACTTGTGCACTTTACCCTCGGGAACCTCCATATAGTCTCCCACAATGCTCCCGTCAAAATTCTTCAAGCTGCCACCTTATTCCTATTCAGTCCCTACCTCTGCTGTGATGCCTACAAATCACTCCCACCTGGCACTGGTTAGGCAAACATCGAGCTGTGATTCTTGCTTCGCTGCCAAATTCTGTTTGTTGTTTCATTACCTCATCCTCCTAACTTGACCCATCCCCCCGTTGTTCGTCTGTTTTGTCCATCTGTTGCACACTGACAGTCATGTAGACTGAGAGCTGTTTTGGGAAGGGACAGTTATCTTTGCTATATGTCTGTGCAGTGCTTAGCACAAGGGAGTCCTTAACCTTGATTAGGCCTCCTAGAATCTAGATGCTACCATAATACAACCAATAAATAATAATAAACAAAGTTTCTACAAAACCAACAAGGAGTCATTTGGGCATAAGCTTTAATGATGCATCTGAAGAAGTGGGACCCACGAAAGCTTATGCCCAAATAAATCTGTTAGTCTTCAAGGTGCCACCGGACTCCTTGTTGGTTTTGTGGATACAGACTAACATGGCTACCCCCTAATAAAGTTTCTGTGTATCTACATTTGTGATATATGTAGCAGGGGCTGGATTTCTTAGGTGACAGAACACCAATATTCTACAACATTTTATCAAGGAATTAAAACATTTGGGGTACCATCTCTGGTTAGTTCTGGAGGATGGCTGTAACTAACTTAAACCGATTATAATGTACTCTCTACATTCATCAGTTCCCTCTCCTGGATGTGTACTATACTGAAACTGTTCAAGTTTTTAGCAATCTTGTCATCTTCTCCCCTTCTTGTGGATGACCAGAGGAGATGATTTAAACAGAGCTGTGCAAAATATGAAGGTTTCATTTTACAGGGTTCATTCAAATGTTTTCTTTCTTGACAGCTGATGTGGTTTAGATTCTTGAGTTAGAATGAACTCAAAACCTCAATGAAAGTCAATCTAGATGTCACGTTTCACACTGAAACAATACAGGACTTCAAAACTACAAATTAACTCAGGTTGGTTGAAAGATCATAGACTCATGGAATTCAGACATGGAAAAGCCTTATTAAATCATTCAGTCCATCTCCTTGCCAGTGCAGCATTCATCCCTATTGTACAGTTTTTAATGCTTTATCCGGTCTAATTTTCAAAGTCCCACATAAAACAAAACAAAACAATTCAAAATTTCAATGAAACATGTGGCTGAAACATCACATTTTGAAGGGGGGGAAAAGTATGACGTGTTCCTGAATTTTTTTTGTATAAAATCTTATACCATTTTCAACCAGCTCTAGTCCTAAATTATGGGTTTCCACCATGTCCCTTTAGACATTCAAATAGCTCTTTCACTGTTAAGAAGTAATTCTTGATATTCATCCTACATTTTCCCTTTCTTAAATTCAGCTATTTACTTCTAGATGTACAGTGGGAACTAAATAATTCTTCTCTCTAAGTACTTCAGGTAACCAGAGTGTAATATATTTCCATAGTCACCCTTTAATTAGGCAGTATATAGCAAACTCTTTTAATTTTTCTTCAAACCATTCTCTCCAGCCTGCTGTTGTTTATGACTGATGTTCTCTGTACTCCCCTCTAATTTGTCATTATCTTTCTGGTAATGTGATGTGCACAGTTTGCGACCCTTTCTATTAATCTAATTTGAGATTAACTTTTTTAATAACATCTGAAATCAGACAATGTTTTGCATGGTCTTAGATCTTGTGGAAATTTTGTTCCTAACTGAAGTCTTCATACAGCCCATATCTAGTGGAGATTCTCTTGTAGCTCAGCTGGAAGAGGCCTAAGATCTTTGGAGCAGAAGGCTATAATTTCCCCTTCCTGCATGCATTCAGTCAGCTAGTAAATGTAATTTCTGAGTATGCAACCGTGGACTGTGAGATGCTGCCACAAATTAATGTGATTGAATGTGATGTTATTTGAAGGCAGCAGCTCCCTCAGATATTACTGTCACATGTCCTGAGATACCACAATCAATCTGACAGAATACCGGCCAAGGTGTATTTGGTAGGGGGCTGTTGATGGATGGGTCTGAGAAAAAATATAAGGAGGTAACAGTAGCCACTGGAAGAAAGCCAGAGATATATGAGAGATAGATCTAATTCAAAGATTAGGTTAGGGGAGTTGAAGAGATGGGACAGGTGGGGTTGGACAAAATTTGGATGGACTGAAGGATGGATGTAGAACTGTGGAGAAGAAGAGAAGGGACCTGCTTAGTTTAGCTTGGTGAATACTGCAGGATTTGGTTTGTTGGGGGTACACAACTAAAACCTGGAGAGTTCATTCACAGAGAACAAACCCAGAGCAATCACTGCACAATCACTTGGAGGCAGTAAAATGTGACAGCAAGGGGATGAAGAAGTCAAAATTCCAAGAGGAAGCAGCAACAAATCATCCATTAGGACAGCATAGGGGAAGATGCCCTATGTCCAAGGGGAACCTGTCTCTCTCATTCATTCCTTTCCCTCAGATTCCGTGGGCCATCCTTCTTCATTTGCTGTCCTCAAGAGCTGATTTTTTGTCCTCCTTCCTTGAACACAGTGGCTCCTCATTCTACAGAGTCGTTGGGTGGATATTCTCCCTAGAACAGACTTTTGGGGGTGGCACCAGCCACAAGTCAGTGTCCCCATTGCTGACAGCCTTTGTGGAGGGAGGACATGAAATACCCATCTTCCACATCAGGTACCTATAAAGAGGAAATAATTATTCTCTCACCACCACCATCAGCAGATCTACTAAGTAGAGAGCACTAAGAGCAGATACCGGGCCTATAATTCCAAGGACAGGAGCTAGGGGAGCATCACACTTTCCCTAATAGTCACATACTAAGTATTATGAGGTTTCTTCTCATTAGCACTTAGTCGTTATGCTAAAGTTTATGAGGTGCCATTTGATGCTAGTAGCTGGAGCAGGGAAGTGGGGACTTCCCCTCTCCAGTGGCCCAGTGGGTACCAGACATTTCCTGTACCCACCTCCCTCTAATATTCTGGACTGGGGGAAGGCCCTGGTGTTTACCTAATCACCCCTTAGGAGACATTGCTTTGGGGAGATCCAATGTCCTCTGAAGACCAGGGAGAAGGCTAATGGATCTGTGATGAGTTGCTCACCCTACAGAAGATAGAGCCGTTTAAATTAGGTTAATTAACCTGACTGCACCTGGGGGAGATCCAGGGAGATTGATTCATGATGGAGCCCTGCTGAGAAGAATAGTCAGGGCTAGTATGCAACCAGGAAGTTGGCAGCACAGATTAAAGCTGTAGGGGAAGTGATCTGCAGTTATTCTCTGGGAAGAGGGAGTCTGAACTGAACTGAACTAAACCCAGAGCTGGGGGATCCAGAAGCTATAGGAAGGAGTCCAGGGAAAGAACAACAGACTTTGAGAGAAAGCAGACCACAGTTACTTGACATAGGGTCCCTGAACTGGAACCTAAAGTGGACCACAGGCTTGGTTTCCCCTACCAGACACTGGGAAAGTGGCAAGGGTGCTGGGACCTTTGTAAAAGCGAGGAGGTCAATGCCAAAGTGGTAGGGGAATTAAAATACTACTTAAATATCCTGAAGAGTGCAATTGTAACATAAATAACCAGACTACAAAATATAGCCACATTATAATATTTAAGGTACAATTATAGTACAAATGACAAAATAAAACAACTTTAGTTCTAAACATTAAAACTGTATATTATTTTTGCACTTCATGTATTGTACTTCACTTGCATTTATCATTTTACTGCATATACTGCACTATTATTATTATTTATTATTGAACTGTAACTTGCAATTCTGTAACATTACAATCAAATTGTTCTTGTTTATATAAAATGCATATTTTAACAATTGTAACCCTAAATTGTAAATCTCCTTGGAAAAAGGTGTCAGCAAAATTAATAATAAAAACAAACTACTTTGAAGGGAGGTAAACATGTCCCCATATAACAGCTACTATATACAATGATTTTGTTCTAATGTTTTATAAAAAATAAAATAAAATAAAAAATATATTTTTAGAAAACCTAACACACACCACCAACAGGCTGTACCAGATAGAAGCAACAGGATATCTATCAATCAAATAATGTAAACTTAATGCAATTTTGATCACACGATTATGTGATTATTGAGGATTGCAATGGATATCTAGGAATGCATCCGATCTGATCTCTTAGTTCATCTTGGCTCTTAGCAGTACTATCATATTTTTTTTCCCATGGCACATATGCTCCCTGGCTCCCCTGGTTCTGTCACTAGTTGGAAGTGGTACAGACTGGGCAGTGGAATAGCAGATTGCCTGAGACAGTTGATTGAGTGGGTCTTTGATACCCTGGAAGGGGAGGACTGAGTCATGAAGGAGTACCCCGAGTCCTAGAGAGGGGTAGTGGGCATGGCGTGAGGAAAAGGGCATTGGACCTAGGTGAAGAAAATCCCCAGAGAAGCCAGGGGGAGGCACCCTACTGGTGAGTGGAGCCCTTTGACAGGGTTTCAAGCCAAAGTGGTCATCTCCTTAAAGACAGGAGAAATAAGTATATGATTGTCCAAAGTCTGAGGTACATGGAATAGGGAGGGTTTATGGACTGAAGCTGAAGTACAAGGACACCAAAGGATGTGTGGTTCTGTCATGTGTGAGTGTTTTCAGACAATCCTGTATAGGAGTGAAGTATTCAAATATTTGGGAGTTTTAACTGTACCAAGCTACTAGACCAACACCTAAAATAACAGCCCATAGAAATTTCATAGATTTATGCTCTTACATACAGAAGTCAATGCTTAGTAAAATCAATTATTAGAAAACGGTAGGGGGCTAGCAGTTAAAAATAGCACTCATTTAAAGCTGACGCAACTTTAAGGAAGATTTTTTCCAATGAATTACAAATATCAATGAATTTGAATACACTTATTTTTCATCTGTTTCAAAAACAAATTTTATTTTCACAGTTCACTGTCTTCATTAGAATTTTTTTTATGTACTTACAACATGTAGCACCTTTTGTCAACTCACATCCTCAATATAGCATTTTGCAGAATAATGGACGTGAGAAGTGCAATGGGCAGGAGAGTGGGGCTGGGCAGCTGAGAAGTTGCAATGTCAGGAGAGGCGCGGGATGAGATGAAGGGGAAGCAACAACCAAAAGGCAACCCAGCAAATGCGGGGTAAAGATAACTCTGACACTTTGGACATTAGGTAAGTATCCTAGAATCATAGAACTGGAAGGGACGTCGAGAGGTCATCTGGTCCAGTCCCCTGCACTCAAGGCAGGACTAAGTATTATCTACTACACCATCCCTGACAAGTGTTTGTCCAACCTGCTCTTAAAAATCCCCACTGATGGAGATTCCACAACCTCCTGAGGCAATTTATTCCAGTGCTTAACCACTCTGACAGTTAGGAGATTTTTCCTAATGTCAAACCTAAACCGCCCTTGCTGCAATTTAAGCCCATTGCTTCTTGTCCTATCCTCGGGGATTCAGAACAACAATTTTTCTCCCTCCTCCTTGTAACAACCTTTTATGTACTTGAGAACTGTTATCATGTCCCCCCCTCAGTCTTCTCTTCTCCAGACTAAACAAACCCAATTTTTTCAATCTTCCCTCATAGGCCATGTTTTCAAGACCTTTAATCGTTTGAGTTGCTCTTCTCTGGACTTTCTCCAATTTGTCCACTCTTTCCTGAAATGTGGAGCCCAGAACTGGACACAATACTCCAGTTGAGGCCTAATCAGCATGGAATAGAGCTGAAGAATTACTCCTTGTGTCTTGCTTACAATACTCCTGCTAATACATCCCAGAATGATGTTTGCTTTTTTTGCAACAGTGTTACACTGTTGACTCATATTTAGCTTGTGATCCACTATGACCCTCAAATCCCTTTTCACAGTACTCCTTGCTAGGCAGTTATTTCCCATTCTGTATGTGTGCAACTGATTGTTCCTTCCTAAGTGGAGTACTTTGCATTTGTCCTTATTGAATGTCATCCTATTTACTTCAGACCATTTCTCCAGTTTGTCCAGATCATTTTGAATTTTAATCCTATCCTCCAAAGCACTTGCAACCCCTCCCAGCTTGGTATCATCCGCAAACTTTATAAGGGTACTCTCTATGCAATTATCTAAATCATTTATGAAGATATTGAACAGAACCGGACCCAGAACGAATCCCTGCAGGACTCCACTCGTTATGCCCTTCCAACCTGACTGTGAACCACTGATAACTACTCTCTGGGAATGATTTTCCAACTAGTTATGCACCCACCTTATAGGAGCTCCATCTTGGTTGTATTTCCCTAGCTTGTTTTTGAGAAGGTCATGCAAAACAGTATCAAAAGCCATACTAAAGTCAAGATATACCATATCTACTGCTTCCCCACTATCCACAAGGCTTGTCACTCTGTCAAAGAAAGTTATTACATTGATTTGACATGATTTGTTGTTGAAAAATTCATGCTGACTGTTGCTTATCACCTTTATTATCTTCTAGGTGTTTGCAAATTGATTGCTTGATTATTTGCTCCATTGCCCAGATTGTCCTTATTCCCCTTTTTATAGATTGGCACTATATTTGCCCTCTTCCAGTTGTCTGGAATCTCTCTAGTCTTCCATGACTTTTCAAAGACAATCACTAATGGCTCAGATATCTTCTCATCAGCTCTTTGAGTATTCTAGGATGTATTTTGTCAGGCCCTGGTGACTTGAGGACATCTAACTTGTCTAAGTAATTTTTAACTTGTTTTTTCTCTATTTTAGCCTCTGATTCTACTTCCTTTTCACTGGTATTCACTGTGATAGACGTCGCTACTAACTTTTGTGGTGAAAACTGAAACAATAAAGTCATTTAGCACTTCTGGCATTTCAACATTTCCTGTTATTGTTCCCCCCTCCACCCTCATCATTGAATAATGGGCCTACCTGTCCTTGGTCTTCCTCTTGCTTCTAATGTCTTTGTAGAATTTATTTTGGTACCCTTTATGTGTGTAGCTAATTTAATCTCATTTTGTGCCTTGGCCTTTCTAATATTGTCCCTACATACTTGTGTTATTTGTTTATATTCATCCTTCCTGTTGTTTTTTCAAGCTTAGTTCTATTTTAATTTCATATCCTTGTAAGTGGCATATAGTCTTAAATTTGACACTGCAAAAGTTGATATCACTAACAGATTTTCTAAATTAACAATATACAGATGAAATAATTTCCCTATATTGCAATATAATGTAAGTTGATGGTATATTTTGAGTACTGTTTTGAGTAGTTACATATTACAGACTATAAAATAGTACAGTTGGACAATGTATTAAAACCACCTTGGACAGTCCCTTAAAAACAAAAGTGACTGAGATGAACATGGTAAAAGGAAAAACTGTGAAAATACAGATAGATAGATAAGATAAAAATCAGGGCTATCAAGCAATTAAAAAAATTAATCGCGATTAATCGCACTGTTCAACAATAATGGAATACCATTTATTTAAATATTTTTGGATGTTTTCTACATTTTCAACTATATTGATTTCAGTTACAACACAAAATACAAAGTGTACAGTGCTCACTTAATATTTATTTTTATTACAAATATTTGTGCTATAAAAATAATATTTTTCAATTCACCTACAAGTACTGTAGTGCAATCTCTTTATCATGAAAGTTAAACTTTCAAATGTAGAATTATGTACAAAAAATAACTTCATTCAAAAATAAAACAATGTAAAACTTTAGAGCCTGCAAGTCCACTCAGTCCTACTTCTTGTTCAACCAATCGCTCAGACAAACAAATTTGTTTACTTTTGCAGGAGATAATGCTGCCCGCTTCTCGTTTACAATGTCACCTGAAAGTAAGAACAAGCATTCGCATGGCACTGTTGTAGCCGGTGTTGCAAGATATTTATGTGCCAGATGCATGAAAGATCCATATGTCCCTTAATATTGATAATTTATTATTAATCATTATAATTATTATTTTGTATTACGATTGCATCTAATGGTCTCAGGCAGGGTCATGGCCCCATTGTAGTAGGGGCTGACCAAACACATAGAAAAACACAATCCTGTTCCTGTCAAGTTTACAATCTAATTTGAAATGAGACACAAGAATCCATAACAAACAATAAGACAGAAATGAGGGGGATGGTGGGAGTAGGAGGGGTGGGATATGTGGGAGATTGGAATGAGAGTAACAAGATCAGCCAGTTATAGAGGTTAGCTATGGCCCTAGGCAGCACAGCTCTTGAGCCTTGCGTAACTTTAAACATGTCAGCAGGCCCACTGAATGGGGTTACATTCATTCTTGAGTGCTTTGTTGGACTGAGGCCCAAATACAGTTTGATGGCTCCAAATTATGCAGTTCATGCACTATAAAAGTGACAGACATAGCCCACTAAAGCTAATATTTTTAAGCAAAGGATAAATAGTTTTTTCTATAAACAAAAAGGTACAGGTAATTGACCAAGTTCTGCCCTCACATGTAGGCATGCATTTCCATTAATGCATTGCATGAGTGTGACAGTCCAATCCTGAATGCTTCTAAGCATCTCCCAAGAGTTACTGCTCACCTTGAGCTCCCAAAGAAGCCAAAGGTGGTTGGAGGTGTTAAGCCTATTGTAATAGGCAGGCCTGAAATGTCCCCTGTCCCTGAGAACTAAGCAAATCACTTGTTTGACTTTGCTGCTTTCTTCTTTGGTTATTGAGCAGGCTGGACGGCAGAGGTGCAATCTCTCCTAGTCATTGGTATCTTCTTTACTTCCCTTTTCTGTTTTTTTTTTTAAATGACATGTATTCTTTGTTTTACTCCATCCTTTATCCGTCTGGCATGATTTAATCTCCTTACAATGTGACTAACAAGCCTGACATGCATCAGAAGAATGAGGATATATGCCCCAAATACTATATAATAAGAGTAACTCAATCTCTCAAATCCAGGGGTTGGATATTTTATTTAATTTTATTTATTTATTTATTTTTAACCTTAAGTGCACTGAAAGATCAGAGATAGCCTGTGCTAAGGCATCTCTATTTTAGGTCACAGAGGCATATGACCCTCTCTCAACACCAATTGCTGCCAAAACTAGTGACCAGTTAGAAGGGTAAGAGTGCAAGCTTATTTTAGGTTACATGAACTGGGTGTCAGCTATCTGGATTGTGTTTCGAAATCCGAGACAGAGAGAGAAAAATCAGCCCTGTTCAAACCCAGGAATTGTACCACTTACTGAAAAAATGGCTGAATGGAATTTGTTCTCATTTTCATCCTGAATTTGCTTTAAGGCAAAGACCACCCGTTACAAAAATTTAAGGCAGAAGAATTATTGTGGAAAGTTATTAGTGAGTGAAAAGAGGAGGTTTAAATGGGAAAGTTTCTATTGGAAACCATATACAATCATTTTTTGTCTGTGGGTTGTTTTAGGATTGAATTCTCATTGTAATAAATATCTCAGACTTGCATTTTTTTATTTTATTTATTTACACATAAATAGGGGAACTTTCAAAAGCACTCAGTATTGGACTAACGCTGTTCCCCTTGCCTTCAGTGGAAGAGGATTTAGGATAACACTCTTTTTAAAAATTCCTACCCAAAGAATATACCATAGTAGAAATGAAATAAGGGTGCATATCTTGAAAAATGGGACCTGAGGGTTCAATTCATGCAGTCCTCATGTCCAAGTCATTGCGAGTTTACTGAATAAGGACTGCAGGATCAGGCCCATAAGTAGAAAACTCAACAAAATAATTGTATTGATAAGCTCTGTTTACAGACTGCCAACAAGTAGAAAAGGAGTTATTCATAAGGCTACACACTGCCACCTCTACCCAGAAAAAGTGTTTAGGGCCTGATCCAATGCCCACTGATGTCAAAGGGAGTCTTCCTATTGACTTCAATCATCCAGGTCCTTGGTCACTGGGAAGTTTGCTTGACTAAGGGCTAGAGGATTTAGCTCATTGTTTTAACAGGTAAATTCAAAATACGGTTTGTATGCAAGGCTAATTACTATTGTATGATAGCACAAATGATGAATGGTACATTTTGCCAAGAAGGCTAACTGCATTTTGAGCTGTATAATAGGGGCATTGCCAGCAGATCGAGGGACTGCTAGTTCCCCTCTATTCGACATTGGTGAGGCCTCATCTAGAGTACTGTGTCCAGTTTTGGGCCCCACACTACAAGAAGGATGTGGAAAAATTGGAAAGCATCCAGCGGAGGGCAACAAAAATGATTAGGGGATTGGAACACATGACTTATGAGGAGAGGTTGAGGGACCTGGGATTGTTTAGTCTGCGGAAAAGAAGAATAAGGGGGGATTTGATAGCTGCTTTCAACTACCTGAAAGGGGGTTCCAAAGAGGATGGATATAGACTGTTCTCAGTGGTAGCAGATGACAGGACAAGGAGTAATGGTCTCAAGTTGCAGTGGGGGAGGTTTAGGTTGGATATTAGAAAAAAGATTTTCACTAGGAGGGTGGTGAAGCACTGGAATGCATTACGTGGGGAGGTAGTGGAATCTCCTTCCTTAGAAGTTTTTAAGGTCAGGCTTGACAAAGCCCTGGCTGGGATGATTTAGTTGGGGATTGGTCCTGCTTTAAGCAGGGGGTTGGACTAGATGCCCTCCTAAGGTCCCTTCCAACCCTGATATTCTATGATTCTATGATTTTAAGTTTATTTTCTAATATGCACGTTTTGGATTATAGATATTGCTAATGTATGGCATTGGTGTATGCTGATCTACAACAGACCAATTCAGAAAAGATTTAGCACTTAAAATATACAACCATATCCATTAGATGCAACCAGAAAGTCATTTTTTCCTATGAAATGTAAAATAACTGATTACACTCTTGTACAATACCTCAGTTTTCTGTTCAATAAATTGTGACAAAAAGAGAAAGGAAGCTTTTTTATAGCTCGCGCTGGTTAATAACAGAGTTCATTCTTTCATTTATAGGAAACATTAGTCCTTTCATTATAATATTCACAATCTTGGTTCTAAATTGTTTACTATATCTTAGAGCACATTCCCTGCAAACTGAAGACAAGAAGACATCTCATAAAAAAAGATTTCCTTTGCTTGACAAAAAACAATGAATGCTTTTGTTTTCCCCTCTAAATCAGGGGTGGGCAAACTTTTTGGCCCGAGGGCCACATCAGGGTTGCGAAACGGTATTGAGGGCCGGGTTGGGAAGGCTGTGCCTCCACAAACAGCCTGGCCCCCACCCCTTCCCCTCCCCCTCCCACTTCCCGCTCCCTGACAGGCCCCCCGGGACCCCCGAGACCCCCCGACCGATCCATCCCCCCCCACACTCCTTGTCCCATGACCACCCCCTCCCGGGAACCCCATCCCTATCCTACCTCCCCTGCTCCCTGTCTTCTGACTGCCCCCCTCCCCGAACCTCCACCCTATCCTACCGTCCCCTGTCCCCTGACTGCCCCCTGGGACCTCCTGCCCCTTATCCAACCCCCCTTACCATGCCACTCAGAGCAGCAGGACAGGCTTATTGGAAAGCCTGGGAGGTGGGCGGGTGCAAGTTGCAATGCCCACATGGCAGCGGGGGAGGAGGGCTGCGGGTGAGGGGCCGGGGGCTAGCTTCCCCAGCTGGGAGTTCAGGGGCCGGGCAGGAAGTGGCCCGCAGGCCGTAGTATGCCCACCTCTGCTCTAAATTGATAACTCTTGATTCAAGTAAAATGTTTTACTCTTTGCCTTTTTTAGCCACTGAATATTTGCAAGTACAAATATCTATTATTAACCCTCATGCTGTCATGAATGACTACACACAATGTTTTTCAAACATTAATTTGAATGGTATCAATCTGCTAAGTGTAATCATAAAATGTACTAAAGATTCTGAATAGCTACTATCACAGTAATGATGAGGTAATATTTATATTTCATTTAACATTCTGGAACATAGCTTAATCTTAATTGTAGAACTGCTGCTCAAAACCCAAGTCTCTCTGGGGCACCCAATATTCCCTAGTAACACATTTATGTAGGCACCAACCAACAAAGACAGCATCTGTAGTGGAAAGTAAAAATGAGCAATTATAAATTGAGGTTCTAGAAGGCTTTCACTAACTGGAGAAGTTTTAGTAAAGAGATAAAGTGGGTGAGGTAACACCTTTAACTGTACCATCTTCTGTTGGTGATAGAGACACGCTTTCCTGGAACCAACATGGTTACAACTACACTGCATCCATGGATTTTTATCTTTACTTAGATTATTAATATTCTTTACTACATCATGAACTCTGGTAAACTGAAACAGCTTATTCATGGGGTTTCCATTTATCAAACAAGAAGAGTTGCAATAAATTCCTAATCACTTTCAATGGTGTACTGAAGGCTTTTTTGTTAGAACAACTAGTTTAGGGCTGGGTATCAGGCATTCGATGGCCTTATCTCTGGCAACATATCAGTGTTTGGTGTAAAAAAGCCTTTCAGAGGTCTCAAATTTCTTTTGACCGGGAGGTTTTAATGAATGCTTAATTGGTAGTAGTGGATTCTATTCTGGTCAACCATCATTTTATCAGATAAAAATGTAGGGTCAAATCCTGGCCCCATCAAAGTCAATAGTAATATGGACAGAGGCACGCAAAACCTGCAGGAGTAGCTTGATGCAACTGCCAACAATTGGACGCATTTAAATATATCTCCTTCCTTAGAAGTTTTTAAGGTCAGGCTTGACAAAGCCCTGGCTGGGATGATTTACTTTGGGATTGGTCCTGCTTTGAGCAGGGGGTTGGACTAGATGACCTCCTGAGGTCCCTTCCAACCCTGATATTCTATGATTCTACGATTCTATGAAGATGAGACAAGGAGGCATCTCCATTAGCATACAGAATGGAGAACAGAGATTCCAAGGCAAGAACCGCATGGAACTCTGAGACCAGAAAAGCAAGGAAGCATTACATGATGGGGGATCTCTGCTCCAGATGTTAATGAACCCACGCCTGCACACACCCAGCTCAGTAGTTATCAGACCAATTCTAGTAATAAATCCTTTATTGGTATCCCAAATAGTGAAGCTCCCGAATTGCACTGTGAGCTCCCTCCAAGGAACACTGCCCAAAGCCAAGAATGATCAGCTCCCAAGTCTAGCCTGAACAAAACAACTTTGGTATTCTCCCTTGTTTACAGATAAACAAATCTAGTGTTCTCCCTTGAACCATTGTTGCTTCTCTACAAAAACCCCTACCCATGCTCAGGTAAATGTTCTGATGCCTGGATCCAAAATCTGCATCAGTTCCATTGGGACTTCATCTTCTCCTGACTGATAGTGCTGGGGGCTCTGCCTGACTCCACAACTCGGGACCCTCAGCTACCACCACCACCTGGGACCCCTGGTTGATTCAAGCTTCATGGAGTGGTGAGAACCCAGTGCTCTCTCTCTCTAGGTATAGCCTTCTGACCCTGACTTGTGTGATCAGTTATAGTTTTGTAAACCTGACTTTTATAATCAAATTTAAGTTAGATTTAATATTATAACTGTTTTGTTTGTTTGCCTCCCCTATGGTTATTACCTGGCAATAAATAACTTTCATGATTAAGCTGGTTGCTTCTCTCTTTCTCTGTCCCTCTCTTCCCCTCATGGGTGTTTTTTCAGTTTCCTCATTCGCTCTGCAGCAACGCTTCTCATACCTAAGCTAAAAGATCCCTGCAGTGCCCAAAAATCCTGCAGGGCTTTCTCAGCAAGTGGGTTACTACCAGAACAATTTTAGTGTGAAAGTGGGGATAGAGACATGCTGAACCAGAAACATATGAGGGTGGCAGCTTGAAAATGCTGCTCGACCCAGTCTGCTCAGGCGTGCTCTATTTGCATGCGGTACCCATGGCATATGAGGGTGACAGCTTGGAAGTGCTGCTCGACCCAGCCCACTGAGGCCAGAGACACATAAGGGGTCAGCTTGGGAGTGCTGATTAACCTGGTCCTCTCAGATGTGATAATAAGGTGATAAGTAACAGTCAGCATGGATTTGTCAAGAACAAATCATGTCAAACCAACCTGAGAGCTTTCTTTGACTGGGTAACAAACTTTGTGGATAGGAGGGAAGCGGTAGATGTGGTATATCTTGACTTTAGTAAGGCTTTTGTTACTGTCTCTCATGACCTTCTCATAAAAAAATTAGGGAAATATAACACAGATGGAGATACTAAATGGTGGGTGTATAACTGGTTAGAAAATCATTCCCAGAGAGTAGTTATCTGTGGTTCACAGTCATGCTGGAGGGGCATAACGAGTGGGGTCCCACAGGGATTGGTTCTAGGTCCGGTTCTGTTCAATATCTTCATCAATGATTTAGATAATGGCATAGAGTTATAAAGTTTGCGGATGATACTAAGCTGGGAGGAGTTGCAAGTGCTTTGAGGATAGGATTAAAATTCAAAATGATCTGGACAAACTGGAGAAATGGTCTGAAGTAAATAGGATGACATTCAATAAGGACAAATGCAAAGTACTCCACTTAGGAAGGAACAATCAGTTGCACACATACAGAATGGGAAATGACTGCCTAGCAAGGAATACTGTGGAAAGGGATTTGAGGGTCATAGTGGATCACAAGCTAAATATGAGTCAACAGTGTAACGCTGTTGCAAAAAAAGCAAACATCATTCTGGGATGTATTAACAGTAGCATTGTAAGCAGGACACAAGGAGTAGTTCTTCCGCTCTACTCCCCGCTAATTAGGCCTCAACTGGAGTATTGTATCCAGTTCTGGGCTCCACATTTCAGGAAAGATGTGAACAAATTGGAGAAAGTCCAGAGAAGAGCAACTCAAATGATTAAAGGTCTAGAAAACATGACCTATGAGGGAAGATTGAAAAAATTGGGTTTGTTTAATCTGGAGAAGAGAAGACTGAGGGGGGGACATGATAACAGTTTTCAAGTACATAAAGGGTTGTTACAAGGAGGAGGGAGAAAAATTGTTTTTCTTAACCTCTGACGATAGGACAAGAAGCAATGGGCTTAAATTGCAGCAAGGGGCGGTTTAAGTTGGACATTAGGAGAAACTTCCTAACTGTCAGAGTGGTTAAGCACTGGAATAAATTGCCTAGGGAGGTCATGGAATCGTCATCATTGGGGATTTTTAAGAGCAGGTTAGACAAACACCTGTCAGGGATGGTGTAGATAATATTTAGTCCTGCCTTGAGTGCAGGAGCCTGGATTAGATAACCTCTCGAGGTCCATTCCAGTTCTATGATTCTATGTGCTCTGTTAAAGTGTGTGTATGTGTGTGTGTGTGTGTTTGTGTGTGTTAGTCTGATTCTCGGGCTGGAAGAACCCAGCCCTGGAGAACCTAGGTCCTGCATGATAGCGCCATTGGGAGCGAATTTGCAGCAGGGAGAAGTAGAGCTCCATATGAGAACACAAGTGACACAAGCAGTACAAATAAATTGGTTAGTCTCTAAGGTGCCACAAGTACTCCTTTTCTTTTTGCGAATACAGACTAACACGGCTGTTACTCTGAAAGCAGTACATTGATAGAAATACCGATTCCCCCCCCCCCGAAAAGTAACCCTAATAAATGAGCATACCCCAGAGGAACTGGCAAAGCTGATAACATAAGCTTATATATCTGTTGTGGCCACAAATAAATTGGATACCGCTGTCAATTCAAAACATGTATTTATTGCCTCAGTTCATAGATTTTAAGGCTAGAGTGGACTATTATTATCATCAACCGGATTATAACATAGGACATAGAATTTCACCCAGTAGTTTCTCTATAAAGCCCAGTAACTTTTGCTTCAGCTAGAACACATCTTTTAGAAACACATATAATCTTGTTTTAAAAATTCCAAGTGATGGATAGTCCACTCCTTCCAGTGGTAAGTTGTTTCACTGTTAAAAATGTGCACCTTGTTTTCATTTGAATGTGTTTAGCATCCTTCCAATGCAAATGGTGCTTAAGACTACCAATAACAATTTGTTCCAAAAGCACCTTTTTATTATCAATTATACCTAAAAATATTTCTTGAAAAAAGTGATTGTGTTACTTGTACCTAAAAAACATATTTTATATTATTCTGAAAAGATGGTGTAAGGTTAGCCCGACCAACTGCTAATGTGTTTGGTAGAATATCTTTAAAGTGGGGAATATGAAACGGCTAAATAAGACAAAACTCTCGAAAATAAGTTAGACTAAAAGCAATTCTGTTACTGTGAGGACTTTTTTTAATCAAATATCAGTTGAAATGAGACATTTTGAAATTTAACCCTTCAAATTTCAAATCTAGAGCCTCAGATTAAACCCCAGCTCTTACATTTTCTGTTTGAGGTGAAAGCCAAAACTGGAAGTAGCCTATTTTCAGTTCCAGTTTGAAAGTGGTTGAAATCCCATAAGAACATTTGCTCTAAATATTTCGGCTCCAAATGGCATAAAATCTTACAAAAACAGATGCAGACATGACATTCTCAGTGTTAAAAACTATGAAAATCACATGAGATTAGTTTATCGTACAACCTTTCTCTAATTTAGGACAAAAATCCAGAAGAATGATTTTGTTGAAGGAAATAGAATCATAGAATCATAGAATCATAGAATATCAGGGTTGGAAGGGACCCCAGAAGGTCATCTAGTCCAACCCCCTGCTCAAAGCAGGACCAATTCCCAGTTAAATCATCCCAGCCAGGGCTTTGTCAAGCCTGACCTTAAAAACCTCTAAGGAAGGAGATTCTACCACCTCCCTAGGTAACGCATTCCAGTGTTTCACCACCCTCTTAGTGAAAAAGTTTTTCCTAATATCCAATCTAAACCTCCCCCACTGCAACTTGAGACCATTACTCCTCGTTCTGTCATCTGCTACCATTGAGAACAGTCTAGAGCCATCCTCTTTGGAACCCCCTTTCAGGTAGTTGAAAGCAGCTATCAAATCCCCCCTCATTCTTCTCTTCTGCAGGCTAAACAATCCCAGTTCCCTCAGCCTCTCCTCATAACTCATGTGTTCCAGTCCCCTAATCATTTTTGTTGCCCTTCGCTGGACTCTCTCCAATTTATCCACATCCTTCTTGAAGTGTGGGGCCCAAAACTGGACACAGTACTCCAGATGAGGCCTCACCAATGTCGAATAGAGGGGAACGATCACGTCCCTCGATCTGCTCGCTATGCCCCTACTTATACATCCCAAAATGCCATTGGCCTTCTTGGCAACAAGGGCACACTGCTGACTCATATCCAGCTTCTCGTCCACTGTCACCCCAAGGTCCTTTTCTGCAGAACTGCTGCCTAGCCATTCGGTCCCTAGTCTGTAGCTGTGCATTGGGTTCTTCCGTCCTAAGTGCAGGACCCTGCACTTATCCTTATTGAACCTCATCAGATTCCTTTTGGCCCAATCTTCCAATTGGTCTAGGTCCTTCTGTATCCTATCCCTCCCCTCCAGCGTATCTACCACTCCTCCCAGTTTAGTATCATCCACAAATTTGCTGAGAGTGCAATCCACACCATCCTCCAGATCATTTATGAAGATATTGAATAAAACCGGCCCCAGGACCGACCCTTGGGGCACTCCACTTGATACCGGCTGCCAACTAGACATGGAGCCATTGATCACTACCCGTTGAGCCCGACAATTTAGCCAGCTTTCTACCCACCTTATAGTGCATTCATCCAGCCCATACTTCCTTAACTTGCTGACAAGAATACTAGGTCTAAATTAATACAGTAAACTAGGTCTGATTTGAATAAAATAAAGTATAAAACATAGGTTTTGTTACAAATACATTGTTTGAACATCATAGTCCATTTATTTGATATGTAAATCATTACTTTATCAATTTTTACCTTTCTATTGCAAGATTGGAAAAACGCGGGGTGCCCTCTAGTGGTCAAACCACCACCTATAAATTCTCCTGAACTTCATCCAAAGACTGTGTGGTAAATCTATGTGCAACTTCCATGTTCATCCTGATAGCAGGTGAATATGCTGGTTTCACACTTAAACATCAGAATGAAAATAGCTGAGGTTTGTCATGGACCAAAGCAAAAGGGAAATTTTATGCCTCATCTATATGTAGGAGACAATTTTTTTAGAACCTGAGGTTTACTGTTTTATTTCCAGCACAAAACTGTGTCAAAACCCATACTTTGTCTTATGCAAGAGGTTATCTATATCTCTGACTGGCTGGGCAACCTATTCAGTTGTGAAACACATCTAAAACACTTATGACATGGTTCCCTAGCTAATGGCCATGTTTGTTCATGCTCTTTAACACCACAGTAACAAAAATACCAAAACCTATTTTAAAAATTACATTAGCTTTTACACAAAATTACCATGCCAAATTCCAGGCTAATATACTGCCAGTTGGTTTTTTGAGGCATTTTCTCAACCAGTTATTTTGCTATCTAGTCTAATTAGTAACTGATGTTTTAGAAAGAATTGAGCTGGAGGTCCCAGTGGCAGACTGTGGTGTAGATCCACATGCTAACAAAACAAATTCAGAACAGTGTGGCAAGTTAGTGTCTTCATCAATTTCCCCGCTGCCATGTCCTTTTAAATACCTGCATAGATTCAGAGATAGATTCATAGATACTAAGGTCAGAAGGGACCATTATGATCATCTAGTCTGACCTACTGCACAATGCAGGCCACAGAATCTCACCCACCCACTCCTGCGAAAAACCTCACCTTTGTCTGAGCTATTGAAGTCCTCAAATCATGGTTTAAAGACTTCAAGGAGCAGAGAATCCTCCAGCAAGTGACCTGTTCCCTATGCTACAGAGGAAGGCGAAAAACCTCCAGGGCCTCTTCCAATCTGCCCTAGAGGAAAATTCCTTCCCGACTCCAAATATGGCGATCAGCTAACCCCTGAGCATATGGGCAAGATTCACCAGCCAGATAAAGGGTTCCGCTAACCCATTCAATGCTGGAGGGATCAGCATCAAATGTACTGAATTTCTCCAGAAGTGGTGTTGAAAATTCAGGAAAGGGGAGTGGAGGTCTGTTATCTGCAATGATCTCTTCTGGTAACCCATATTCAGCAAATATATCCAATAGCATTGTGATAGTCTTAACTTCAAAAGTGCTTCCCATGTACCACTTTTGGTCACTTAGAACACGCATCAACCCAAATGCAGTACATTGGATTACTCATTTCTGTAGTCTATTTTTACACCTTAGTTGCCCACTTCTTTGCGGGGACATGGAACATTTCTAGCATGTTTTGATAGTTACTGCATAATTCACATAGACTTGGACAGAGGAGGAGAAATTAGTCAATGACATCTCTGTGTCTTGACATACATACTAAAATACAGTGTAGTGGAAGCAGGGCTGGTCCCAGGATATTAGAGATACAAGGTGGGTGAGGTAATATCTTTTATTGGACCAACTTCCACGGGCAGCAGGTATAATAGGCCAGCGAAGGCTCTGCCTCCCCTGGTGCTCCCGCCGCTGCAAGACCCCCAGTTGCGAGGGTTTGGTGGGAAGTTTTTGTTTTATTATGCCCTATGCAGGTTTTGGGGCGGCTGAGGAGGTGGTATGTGCTATTCAGCTTCCTGGGTTCATCAGTAATCTCTCTGGAGTCCAGAGAGATTACTGATGACCCCAGAAAACTGAGTAGCATATACCACCTCCTTAGCCACCCCGAAACCTGCATGAGGCATATGAAAGCTTCTTTGGACAAGAGTGAGAGGCTGTTTCCCCACAGTGGCTGGGGTCTAGGGAGGGGAGGTGTGGCGCGGGTGCAGTTGGCCTGGGGCTCCTCCGGCCAGGTGGAAGGGGAGGCTCAGGGCTTTGGATGCCCCAGGACTCCTCCAGCCGAGGGTGGGCAGTGCTCAGGACTCCACTGGATGGGGGAGAGGGACTCATGGCTCCGGCCACGTGGGAGTGGCAGGGGCAGAAAGGGCAGAGCTGGGGGCTAGCCTCCTCTAAGAGGGGCTCCACGCGCTGCCCATGCAAACGTCCGTTGGTGAGAAAGACAAGCTCTTGAGCCACACAGTCCACAGTCCTGAAGAAGAGCCCTTTAATATGTCATGTTTCAGAGTAACAGCCATGTTAGTCTGTATTCGCAAAAAGAAAAGGAGTACTTGTGGCACCTTAGGGACTAACCAATTTATTAGAGCATAAGCTTTCGTGAGCTACAGCTCACTTCATCGGATGCATACCGTGGAACCTGCAGCAGACTTTATATATACACAGAGAATATATGCCATCATGTGCCAGCAATGCCCCTCTGCCATGTACATTGGTCAAACTGGACAGTCTCTACGTAAAAGAATAAATGGACACAAATCAGATGTCAAGAATTATAACATTCATAAACCAGTCGGAGAACACTTCAATCTCTCTGGTCACGCAATCACAGACATGAAGGTCGCTATCTTAAAACAAAAAAACTTCAAATCCAGACTCCAGCGAGAAACTGCTGAATTGGAATTCATTTGCAAATTGGATACTATTAATTTAGGCTTAAATAGAGACTTAGAGTGGCTAAGTCATTATGCAAGGTAGCCTGTTTCCTCTTGTTTTTTCCTACCCCCCCCCCCCGAGATGTTCTGGTTTAACTTGGATTTAAACTTGAAGAGTGGTCAGTTTGGATGAGCTATTACCAGCAGGAGAGTGAGTTTGTGTGTGTATGGGGGTGGGGGGGATGTGAGAAAACCTGGATTTGTGCAGGAAATAGCCCAACTTGATTGTCATGCACATTGTGTAAAGAGTTGTCACTTTGGATGGGCTATCACCAGCAGGAGAGTGAATTTGTGTGCGGGGGTGGAGGGTGAGAAAACCTGGATTTGTGCTGGAAATGACCCACCTGATGATCACTTTAGATAAGCTATTACCAGCAGGACAGTGGGGTGGGAGGAGGTATTGGTTCATATTCTCTGTGTATATATAAAGTCTGCTGCAGGTTCCACGATATGCATCTGATGAAGTGAGCTGTAGCTCACGAAAGCTTATGCTCTAATAAATTGGTTAGTCTCTAAGGTGCCACAAGTACTCCTTTTCTTTTTGTTAATATGTCATGTTTACAAACATCATCTCTTTGCATAGCCACTCCCGTTATTAACTTGAGACCCATATTCTTACTACTTCTGTTTTCCTGATGTAACTCGAATGACAGTCAGAGGTGCTATCCTACCCAAACCTGCTGAAAGATTTAGTAAATTGTCTCAAGAAAGTCATCTTTAACTGACATCTCCTCTTGTATCATCAGGGATTTAGTTGATAATCTGGTATTACTGTTGGTGTTATTTTGATCTGCCAGTTTATCAGACTGGCTTTCAATAAACAGTGAACCTTGGATGAAGGGAAACCCTCAAGAGAATAGAAATTATTCCTGTCAGGTAAAACTAAAGCTAAATGAGAAGTCTCAGCTAAATGAGAAGCCTATTTTGCTCTATTTTAGTACAACCAAGAACTAGGTGTTCATATTTCCTCTGGTCTCAAAAATACTTTGACAGATCTGAAAATAGAAAGACTAGTGCCTATAGTGACACCCTTGATGTTACAGTGGTAGGTCCCTGTAAACCTGTCATATCCAATCTTAAAAGGGCTTGGATTAAATCCCAAGTAAGAAGTAAAGGCTTAGAAGTGCCTAGAAAAGGAGCCCACTCAGTTCAAAGGGCACCTGCATCTGCAGCAGTCAGTAGGGAATATAACATCTCCACCCATATTATAATGTAATCCACTATTCTGGAAATGTGAAATATTACTGTCGTTCCTCACTTGAAGATGTACAAGACTGCAGCTGTGAATCTCAGTACTTCATATGCAGACAAGACTATTATGTTTAATATATCATATATTTATGAGTATTATGTTATTATAGTTAAATAGATTACCTGAAATTTCAGGAACAGAAGATTCAGATTATTTGAGGGGAATAATGACATTTTTTCAGACATTAAACTTAAATATTCTGGGTTATATTTTGGGTTTTTTCCTGTCCACCTATCCAGTTATTTTCATGTGCAAATAAATGAAAGTTTACACCTGTCCTTGGCTTTACTTTTCAAAGGACAAATATCATAATGGATGTCAATGGAGAAGACAGATGCCAGAAGACAGATGTCTCCTAGAATGGGTTTAATTTGAGATTTGCATTTGAAATCCAAGGTTTACATGGTCTTCCCTAATTCAGGGAACACCCTTTGTTTTCTTTACATTAAAAAGACAAGAAAAACCTTTCCTACTTTATGTTGCTATTTTCTCAAAAATTATTTATTCATATTTACACTACAGTTTACATTTATACTATGCTTCTGGGGCTTCCTCTTGTTTAACAGACTTCTTAGTATTTGTTTCAGGTATGGGTCTAGTTCAAAATGATCTTTAAATGGAAGTAAGGAAGGGGAATGCAGACCATTTGCATGAGGGATTCTTAAGCCTTTCTTGATGGCTCATTAAGCTGATAGAGCTTATTAGGAAACTGATCTCCCATTTCAAATATTTTTGAGAGCTAACATTTTTTCCACGCTCAATTCAAATTGGAACAAAAAGTCAAAAACTTAAAAATAAAATCCAGGTTTTTTGGTTTACAAATATTTTCTGTTTCCATTACAGATGAATCAAAATATTTTCTTCTGATAATTTCAGAAAGTTTCATTTTGACTTCAGCCTTTTCTTTCTTTAATCTTTTTTTAGTTTAATTATCTTGTTGCCAAACGATCATTTTGAAGCAGAAAACCATATTTTTTCATTTAAAAAAATCAAAATGAAACATTAACAAATTTCAAAACTTTTTTTCTCAGTTTTTTTTAAATTTGGAAATTCATCAAATCCAAACCTGCTTTGGGAATAATTTCAGTTTAGAGAAATTTAAATGTTTTGACAAAATTATTAATTGAAAAATTCCCAGCCAGCTCTAAAAGCTGAAGAGCAACTCCCTCTGAAGAAAAATAATCTCACTCTGTCCTCAAACAACACAGAACAAATTGTTGCTAAAGTCATTCTGGTTTCATGAACGCTGAGAAGGAAACTCAATTACAGAAGCTCTAAATTATATTGTTTAAATTTGGGCATTTATATGAACAATCGTTTTCTACCATTGTTGTTTACATAGATATGACAATTTTATGTTACTAACCTTTTTCCCCCCATCCTTTCCTTTTTAACACAGGAAATGTTTTTGGGAATGGGATTAATAAAGCACCAGGTGCTTCCTTGCTTTAAGAATCTATCAATGATCTTATTTTTGTGAAGAGTTTGCAAAGCTCAACTTAAACTTTAATCCAAACATTTTGCAAAATTAAGCAGATGGCTGCTGACATTGCAGCCTTGTCTCACTAAAATGAGTGTCAGAAACTGAAATACTTATATACACAGCGGAAATATTACTGAATATAAATGATCAATCTCTCTTGAAAATTAGCACAGACTTTAGTGACGGAAATGGCATATGGACACTCTTCCCCTTTTCAAGGAAGAGAGCAGATGCGCACCTCTAACAATGTGCGCTGAAAATGTGTGCTGTAAGGTCCAGCACTCACTCCTAAAATGAAAAGTTGTTCTTTCAAAGGACGTCAGCATAGTCAAAGAGAAAAATCAGACATGTTTATCAGGTGCTCACTGAAAGTGACATGCCTCTCAAAAACAAACCCACCAATGTTAGCTGATAGGAAGTTTAGGATATTTTTTCAAATAGGTAATTTGAGATACATCTAGCAGCCCCTTTTCCCCTTTGAGCTCCTGTTGGCATATCTGTAGTAGAAGTCAGCATATTTCAGTCTTTCTAAACTCTGTGCTGATTTAGTAATTACTGCACTGATCACAGCAGAAAGATCATTTCCAGCATCTTCAGACTAATTTTTATCATGGGTATTGACTTCATTTGAAGCTAGATTGTCTCCTCATCTTACATGGCGGTGCAAGGAAAAAGGGCCTCCCCTACTCCTTTGTGCAGAGTCATGGGAGCTGCCTGAATTGTAGCTGCAAGCACAGTGAGAGTACAGGGGCTGATACTCTCCCTCTGGAGCCAGGAAGGGGTGAGGTGCCCCTCCCACTCTGCCCATGCATCAGCCAGCCAAGCCCTGTGAATGTCTGCTACAAATTACTCCTCCCCCCATCCCCAAGCACAGGAGGAGAACATGGGAAGAATTGTGTATCAGAAGTGTTGTCTCCAGGTATCATGCCTCCCAGGTCTACTCCTGGAGTGGTGCAATGTAAACACTGTCCCTTGCTCAGGATTCTGTCTAAAGACACAGTCTATCCCTTTGAAGGTTTTCAAAGGGATAGACTGTGTCTTTAGAGGTTTGGCTGCATTTGTTCAGGATCAAAGTCATGAGTATGTATCACTGTGCAGTGCTTTCCTACATCTGCTCCTTATTTTAGAAGATTTTTCTTAGTGATACATCTCCAGCAATACATTTATAAACCTTCCCATTACCCAGGTCACCTGACCTGCTAATTACTCTGCTGCAGCCAAACAAACCTAAGTCTGCTGTATTGCCCATAAACTACAGGGTAACAATAGCTGGAACTGTTCACTGTTTTCTACTCTTTTTTCTGTACTCAAATGGTCAGTGAACCAATCTCAGATTTCCTCAGTTTGTTCATTATGCATAATTATTTGACTACTTTTTTTTTTATAAATGGACCTGCATGTTTTTTTCCCCAGACAGTTTATCCTGAGAACTCCTTAGAGTATTTGACAGTTGAGATGAGTGATTGGTCACCTACATCACCTGGTGTGGTTACTAGTCTGTGATTGGCTAAACTCCCCTTTACAAATTGAGCACTGTTTGAAGAAGTCATTGGACTGTTTAATCTCTCAGGCAGAAGGATATAGCAGGAGGGAAGCAGACTAGGGAATTGTAGAAGATTTAAAATATTTTCCAGTCTTTTTTTGCTTAAGAAAGTGCATTGTGTTTAGCTGTGTTCATGGATCCCAGGTTTAAAGATAGCAGGGCAATTTCCTGTCTGACTTACAAAGACATATGGTAAGCCAGATTTATTACCAATCTTGCAGCCAGTACATGTATTTCTACTTTCATTTACGACATTACAATTGCATTGACATGGATAGAATTACTCCTCATTTACACCAATATAAAGGGATTGGAACTTCAGGTTCTCTACATGTAGTTTTCTCTTTTAATAGTCCCGTCAAATAGTCTCTGCAGCTGATGGTGTGCTCTCCCTTCCTGCCTGACTGGGAATGCTGTTAGCTGACCTCTATTTTCTCCAGTTGACAATGGCACAGGGAAGATGGCCCTCCTTCCCCTGGTCAGTACTCTAAAGTCCATGCACGTGGGTAGGCTCAGTCCCAACTTTTTCTCTTTCCAACAGGCTCCCTCTCTTTTCTGAAATCTATTTTGGGATCTCATCCACATAAGCAAGTGTACAAGGAGCCATGATCATATACAGACTATGGATGAGTATCCTCATTTTCCTTACATTAAACACTGAGTAAGTGACCATCGCATAGTCCATGTGTGTTCCTTGCACTTTTGCAGTTATGGGCAGAACATATGGGAATTCACTCTGGCAAGCTGTTATCTTTACATCTTGGAAGTATGAGCTTTTATGGAGTCAGCTGGCTGAGAATGGCAAGACATTAAGGGCACTTGGGCAGTTTTGGTACACAGGTGTTCTGAAGTGCACAAGATTGGATTAGAAGTTAGAACTTAACTTCATGGTGTCTCCTTCTCAGACCACACAGGTAGTGAAGTGATAGTGCTTTAACTAATTAATTATTGTTGTATTCAAATGATTTTTGCTCTTAAGTCAAAGGAATATTAATATGGGCGGGAGATAAATCTGCCACTGGTATGGATATTTCTGAATGATTCAGGTACTGAATTGAAATGACTTACAAGAACAAATAAGTCAGATATTATGCTAAAAAAAATATTGCAAAGCCTCTTCCCCCTTACACCTCGGTCACTAACTGAAGAATATAGTTGGGTTAGTGACCGAGGTGTAAGGGGGAAGAGGCTTTGCAATATTTTTTACTGCCCTGTGCGGGTTTTTTCCCCCCACTTCATCAGATGTTTCCCCTTTGAGCATTTCCTATTTAAGACTTTAAGACCAAAGTCTCAAGCAGCTTGCTCACCTCTCTATACTTCAACAGATCAATGAGACAGAGAGAGAAAATAGCTCAGCAGATGTTTCAGGAGAAATGTCTAAAGAAAGTGTGCAAGTTGCTAATGTGGGTTTTATTTTTATGTGTGGCACCACTAGCAGATGCTTTGTAAAACTAACAGCTTCTATAATTTTCCCTAGAAACTGATAAGTTCGAATAAGGGTTGCGTTGAAAAGCTCAAATGCAGTAATATGATTGATTATATACAGTGGATGCCAATGGAGTTGCACCAGGAATGCATTTATTATAGTTCAGACAAATGAAAAGTGGCAGACCTGTGCTCTAAACTGTTTAGCAAATTGTGGCTCTCCGGGCTTATGAGCATATAAGGGATGGGAAGAGCAAGCAGAATCTTCCCCCTTGCACTTTCCACAGAGGGGTCACTTATCACAAACCCTGTGCTCTATGGTGTCTCTTACTCTTTACACAATAAATGCAATATGGAAAAAAAACACTGGTACGGTTGGGTCCCAAATAAAGGTGTTTGCTAGATAAACACAGACATGCTAAGCCTAGCTGCTGTGACTAGTTTCTGGAAGTTTTTAAAACATAGACCATAGTGAGCACTGCCACAAGGCTCACAAACTATCTAAAGAGATACTACCTTCTTTCTATCCACTACACTCTGAGTGGAAGGAATGCTTCCTTTTAGCACTCTCTGGAGTAAAACTTAAATAGGGATCAGGAAAAATAAGGACAAGGTGGGGCCAAGAGCCTCGTTTCCCTATGCACTATCCACTGGCTACAAGGTGTAATTACAGATGCACTCATGCTGCAGTAGAGATTAAAAGTTTTTCCACCAAAACTTTGCCCTCCCCCAGAAAGTGCAGATTCAGTTGACAGACATCTTTTCCCCTGTTTTAGTAGAAGCCACTATCCCATTACACTATAAAATGGTGTGAAAAATATTAATCACCTGGTAACAGAAGCATATGCTAGCCAGTGTTTTTATTTTTTTAAATGAACTATCACAATATGTTCTTTCTTTGCCAGAGAGAGTGTGAGTGATGAGAGACAACCAGAAACTCAAAGCAGTTGGGAAATACACTTTAAAATAATACAACTTAGCACGACAGTCCTAACCATTTTTACGGTGGGGCTAAGTACCTGTGAACCAAGAATCTGGGATTTGAACCTCAGTTAAATGGAGAAGGGGAATAGAAGGAAAGCAGAAGTTAAACCACAGCTGGAAAAATTTAGCCATGTTATAGAGTGTGATCTTGTGACCAATGCAAAGAACTGAAATCTCCCCTTCACAGGGTTCAGATCCAAAATGAGAACAGGGCCGGGGCAGGAGGGTGAAGGCTGGGGAGATATGCATCATTTCTCTACACAATGCACACACTCACGGCCCCAAAAAGAATTTGTGCAAAAAAAAAAAATTCACCTACAGATTCCAAAACCAGGAAGTCATTACAAATGTCAGAAAAGCATACTAATAAGGCATGTATTTCAATGCATAACACACACTTTTCATATTTTTCTATCATTGTGAATCAAATATCATTGACAGAAGGCATATTTTAAATAGCCTTTTTGATTTAAATACTTTATAATGATTGAACATTGCTCACAGTTCTGGCAGGACATTTTTACATTTAAGTTATCTGTTAGTAATTTTCTTGTGTGGATATCAAGGTGAATAGATTGGGGGGAAAAATTCACTGGAAAATTTGGCTGGTGAGGCAAAATTTTATAGTTCAGCTGATTTTTTTTTTCACCTGACTGGCTGAAGGTTTTCAGTTCTTGTCAAAAAAATTTTTTTCCAGTTAAAAACCAAAAAAGTGTCATTGACAATGAGCACTTCCTGGAGAAATTGCAATTTTGCATTGAAAAGGACATTTGAATGAAAAATTTCAGACAGTTCTAATGAAGTGATATTCAGTCACTTTTACTTTATAATTAAATTTACAGTTACTTTTTGCTTATATTTTCTTAGTTACTAAGTAAACAAACAAAAAACCCTACTTACAGGGCAAGTAAAGAATCAAGTCCCCTAAGTCAAATTTTACCTAAATTCTATTCCATCAACTTCCTTGGGGATGCAGGGGGTAAAAGAGAGCAAAATCTGGCCAAAGATTCATACTTCATAGCAAAGTATATTAGAATTTCTCGTAGACACCATTCCTAGTTGTTTTTTATTTTAGTTAGTAAGTACCCTAAGTGATCACTTTTTTCCACAGTGAAAGTCTGTACTTCTTTTACAATGAGAGTAGTTCTTAATAAAACAGCTGGGAGATTCAGCTCATGCCAACTGGCATTCCTTTTTGAGGAAAATGAAAGAAAACAAGTTTGATTTAAGATAAATACAAAAACTTCCGTTCAGAAAACTGATTTTTGGCCAGGAGTTCAAGATTTTGTTTGAAGTTTCATCTAGCACTCTAAGGGTTAGAAATTGCTACCTCCAGCAATCCTCCTAATTTGGATCCTGGTCATGAATTTACAGTTTTCTATATAGTTCACTAATATGGGTGACCACTATTTCATTAAGCCAAAGTAAGCTGTGGGGGGGAAAGAGAATTATAATAGGAGCAAAAACATAGGAATCATATTAGTCACACAGTTGTGTTTAGTTTCTTTTGTCATGTCTGTTCTGCATGACATGAGACAATAATCCGAAGGTTCAGGAGAAGGTGAGGGTGGTATTCTAACCTCCCACCCCTGTTCCATGCAGCAGGGATAAGTTCAATCTATGGAGAGTCCCTCTGCATACAGATCTGGGGGATCCAGTATTCGTAACTCCAATACATTCATTATCTATTGCCAAAATACTGTCACTACCATTCCTCCTTGTGCTGCTAAGCACAGTGCCAGAGAAAGTGAGAGAGAGGACAGCACTCTTAATGAACAAGAGAGGCAATTTATTCAGAGAGAGGGGCCTGAACGAAACACCTTCTATAAATGTGGGTGTAATAGGGTGTGAAGAATCATAACCTAGATCTAGGTCAGCATTTTATAGCTGACTCCTTTTCTCTAATAGGGGCTGAACTAGAAACACTCCCAAACTTTGGCATAATCAAAATCTGGATCTACATCCAAATTCTGAAGCTTGACCTTTCGCAGCTCTGCGGTACCTGCCTCACTCTCCCTCCCCCTGCCCCGCCCCCCATGAGATAACTGGGAACTTTGTTGGCATGGAATAGGATATAGACATATATTCTCTTTACTCTTATTTGCTCTTAGGTCCTACGTGTTGTTCCTTCACTCTGGTTCAGGTCTGATCCTGCACCCACTGAAGTCAATGACAAAGATCTCATTAAGTTCATTTGTGCAGGATTCAGGCGTGGCTCCTTATTTCGCTTCCCAGAATTCCATTAATACTCTCCGACTAGTGCTGCCTGTTGCCATGATAGAATACCATTCATTCCTCACTTTAGGAAAATCACGTACGTTCCACTTCTGAGTCCCTTCACGTGCTAGTCCTTTATCCACACCTTTAAGCGTGAGAATTTAAATGCACATGCTTTCTCATCATGAAATTGGGAATTTCTGTGCTACGTCTCGATAAGCTTTCTTTAGTGAATAGAGACTTCTGAATGAAGAAATTAGTAAAGGATGCATTCACATTGCTATGTAGTTTGCATTTTAACATCCACTTTTAACTCAGAAGATGCATTTAAATTACTCTGTTAGATTTTCATTACTGTGAAATCTGGTAATGGGTTATTAATGAGCATTTCTACCGATCCATAAGCCATTACATTTGTTGTATGTTAGAGATAATACACTTTTGAGTTCAAATTACTAAAATAAAGAGCAGAATTAATTTTCTATTCAGAAACATAGCTGTCAATGTTTCTGGACAAGTGGCAGTACAGTAAGTAAGCCTTAATGGCAGCAGATACAGTTTGAAGAAGCCAACATAGATCTGATTGTTACTCATTCTAGTCACATTCTTTCTTGATGCACTTTATAATCCCCTGATTTTATGATCTTGTTGTTCCATGAAAATTTTTAATCAGAAAATGAGTGCTGGCTTTTGTCTTAAAGAAATAATTATATTCTATTTTTAGTTCTTGTATTTTCATTGGAACTCTGAATATAATATAGTACATGTGCTTTTAACACTAGTTCGTTCATCTGCATTAAAATAATATAAAGAGTCAGTATGGAACTCACAAAAGCCAAGAAACTCTTAATTAGGAGTGAAATTCACACAGAGCTGTTCTTAGATAGAATAGATATTGTTGCTCATTTGAAATAAAAGATCAACCAATGTTCTGATATGGCATCAGAGTTGGGGAAGAAATAATCTTAACTTTAAAAAGTCATTTCACTGGGTTTAGTTGACAAAAATTCCTGTGTTCACTGTATATGTTCTAAGCACCTTAGTATAAGATTCTAGCTATAAATTAGGCAAAAAAAAAAGTTTATTTTTAAAAAATTGTAGAATTTTGTAATTAATTCTGGGTTTGACACCCTGCATATAAATCTAAAAATAAATTGTCAATTAGCTCGAAAGGTTTTTTGGCTCTATTTTAAAAAATATATATTTTTCCTAGTTTACATTTTAACATCACTTTGGTATTGTATATTTTTCATGCATTGTTATTCAGTTCCATTAATAAAGAATCAGTTGTGATGCTTCCTCAGGGGTGGGAGGGGTACCCAGATAGTGAGGAAACTTGCTACCACCTGCCCTTAGCATGCCTTGTTTGTGTCTGCCAAGGGTCAGCTCCCCAACTCCACTGGCCACAGGCAACACAAGCACTCCCTCTAGACCTCTCCAGCTCAGCCGTTACCCTACAAATTAGCAATAGGCAGCAGTGCAAGTAGGCCCATACACTCTGGCACGCCGTACCAGCAAGATATTTATAGCTGGTACAGTGTACCAAAAAGAGACAGGAGGAGCCAGCGGCCCCATGCCTCCTCTCTGGCGTGGCTGTACCATACCCAGCCCTACCCCCTGCCTTTCCATGGAACTGCCTCTCCTCCAGCTCCATCTGTACAGCAGCAGCCCCGCCAGAGGACAGAGGTGCGGGGGTGGGACTGGGGGCAGTACAGCCTCTGGAGGAGCTGCTGGCATTCTGTTCCTTTCCGTGTTGCCCCTACCAGTGCGGAAAGGAGCAAAACCCCCAGCCTTGCCCTCCAGCCCTGTCCTCCAGCAGGTAGTACATAGATGGAGGATGGAGGCGCCGTGGAAGGGCAGGGGGCGGGGCTGGGGGGTTCTGCTCCTTTCCCTGCTGCCCCTCCAATCCCGGCCCTCTGTCCTTCCACAGAACTGTGTCTCCATCTGAGTACTACAGCAGCAGCCCCACCAGAGGACAGGGCAAGGGGGGCTGGGTTGGGGGCGAGTACAGCAGCTGTGCCAATGGTCTCAAGTTGCAGTGGGGGAGGTCTAGGTTGGATATTAGGAAACACTATTTCACTAGGAGGGAGGTGAAGCACTGGAATGGGTTGCCTAGGGAGGTGGTGGAATCTCCATCCTTAGAAGTTTTTAAGGCCTGGCTTGACAAAGCCCTGGCTGGGATGATTTAGTTGGTGTTGGTCCTGCTTTGAGTAAGGGGTTGAACTACATGACCTCCTGAGGTCTCTTCCAAACCTAATCTTCTATGATTAACTAGATACTCATATGTCGTATGGAGTAATGCTTACCCAAAGTCCTTGCAGCATTTTACAGCCCGGCTTTGTTGTGATCCTGAACCAGACACATTGTCAACTTGTCTCCTAAGCGAAGGACCCAGTGTGTTTCTTTGCCTCCCAAGATACAGAAGCCTCATACTTCGTCTTCATTCACAAACAGGACATCCCCTGCTATTTTGTTTCTTATTGTAGATTTTTCTCTCATGCAGGTTTACAACCTTTCAATTGGCCCCTGGTTTAGTATGCAGATTGGCCTCCATTGTGAGGCAGATAATACATATAGGACCAGACACAGAGAAAAGCATCTTTTATCTCCTGCCTGAAAGGAACATATCCGAGGCACGCCACCTCCTGGAGAAGCTGCCAGGAGATGAACCAACTTCACTCCAAAACCTTAAGAACACAATTTTCAGTATAGATACATAAGTCTTTAAATATTATCTGTACTGAATCTGGTCTTGTATACGTTTTCCTCAGTCTAGATCTTCAGTCTAAATGATTTTGCTTATTTCTTTCTAAAACTTTTTATTTCTTCCCCTAAAACACTTTTATGCCTTGTTGTTTATCTCCCCTCCCAACTCTTCCCTTTATTTTTACATTCAATTATTTTTCTTTGTCCCATTTGCTCTTCATACCATTGTTTCATTCAAATCCACTTCTTACACATTTGCACTATTTCCCCTCCCTTATCCTCCATCCTCTTTGGGTGGCAGTCCAGAACCAAGATGATTTCACAAGGTGAGATGTGAACACGAATGCATCACCCTCCAAATGGTGAGCTGACATCCCAGATGTGTATTTCTTGTTTAAAGATAAAAAAGGAAAAGGTTTTATTATTTAGAATATGGGGTTACCTGGGGATTGCAACTATCTTATCCTTCCATATTGCTGAATGGGAGGGGGATTCTTGATATAGAAAAGTAGCCACACTATTGAAAAGAGTTAATGCAAAACACACACAAAAAATCTAACAATAAACTAGATAAGTTCATGGAGGATAGCTCCATCAATGTCTATGAGCCAGGATGGACAGGGATGGTGGCCCTAGCCCAGGGGTAGGCAAACTTTTTGGCCTGCGGGCCACATCGAGGTTCCAAAACTGTATGGAGGTATGGGTAGGGAAGGCTGTGCCTTCCCAAACAGCCTTGCCCCTGCCTCCTATCCGCCCTCTCCCACTTCCTGCCCCCCTCAGAATCCCCAACCCATCCAACCCCCTCCCCCGCTCCTTGTCCCCTGACTGCCCCCTCCCTGGACCCCCCACCCTCTCTCCAATGCCCCCCTCCATTCCCTGTCCCCTGACTGCCCCAACCCCTATCCATACCCCTGCCCCCTGACAGGCCCCCCAGGACTCCCTGCCCCTTATCCAACCCCCCTACCTCCTTACCATGCCGCTCAGAGCACCAGGACTAGCAGCCACACCACCCGGCTGGAGCCAGCCACGCCGCCACACTGCCTGGCAGGAGCTCACAGCTCTGCCGCCCAGACTGCTGGCGGCACGGCGAGCTGAGGCTGCTGGAGAGAGGGAACAGCAGGGGCGGGGGACAGCAGGGGAGGGGCTGGGGGCTAGCCTCCCTGGCCAGGAGCTCAAGTGCCGGGCGGGATGGTCCCGCGGGCCATAGTTTGCCCACCTCTGCCCTAGCCTCTGTTTGCCAGAAGCTGGGAATGGACGACAGGGGATGGATCTCTTGATGCTTACCTGTTCTGTTCATTCCCTCTGGGCACCTGGAGTGGCCACGGTCGGAAGACAGGATACTGGGCTAGATGGACCTTTGGTCTGATCCAATATGGCCATTCTTATATTATGTTCTAAATCAAAACTTATGGTGGCCATTACAATATTTTCATCCTCTCTCTGATTTATAATACTGCACCCTCTATCCTACAAGTTGCTTTGTTGTGGCAGCAAGCAATAACAAAAATAGCATAAAGTAAATAGTATAATAGCATAAAAACAAGAAAATAGGTGAGATCCTTGTTCACAAAGCAAAGTAGTTTGTCTCTGAAAAGCTTTCCCAGAGGAGCAGGCTCTTGTGCAAGAGCTGTTACTGCCGTTATTTTCAGTTTTAAAAAGTAGACTAGTTGCCATCGTAAAAATCCTTGTGTATGTCTAGAACAAAACCAATGTCACACCAAGCCAGCTCTGATTGACTCACTTTTGTTTTGATTTAATAGTTTGTTTTTCAGTAAAGAACTTGGCCATTTTGTGTGGGGACCCTGAAATAGATCTTGATTTAAGTTGCTGGGGAGTAAAACAATTTGTGCACAGCAAACAGAATTTGAGCCATAGAAATAGATGCATTATTCCATTTTTGGTCACACATATGGTACTTACTCCCAGTCATGAAGGCTGTGATCACAGTCCCACTGATTTCAAAGGAAAAAATACTCAAATGGATTATGCCTGCCAAGTATATTTATATATACTGTGGTCTTCCCACACACACACCCCTCTCCCCCTCCTTCTACCCCCATTTCCTTCCTGGATCATCTCCAGTCTGGTTTCCTCCACCTTCACTACACAAACTGTTCTCATCACCAGCATCTCCAACAACCTCTGCCTGGTCAAATCTCTAAGTCTCTGTTGCAACTATACCCACTACTACCTCTCTGCTGCCTTTGGCATTGCTAATCACAACCTTCTTGATAAATGATGAACTTTTCCACAACACTGTCCTCTCCCGATTTTCCTCCTATCTTTCCATCTATGTCTCTTTCAGAGTAGGTTGCACAAAATAAAATCCTGACTCCATCAAAGTCAATAGCAAAACTCCATTTGATTTCATTTGTGCCTGGATTTAACCCACAGTGCAGACCTGCCTTCTCAGTGATTTTACTGGTGCCATTCAAGTTGCATTTGGTAACACTGTTTCTTTTTCTAAAGCCAGCTCCTTCCCATGGATAGCTAGATTCCAGCTTTGCTATGAGCCTCACAGATGGCAGTGATAATGACTGACACACACAGTGCCTTGAAGTTCACAAAGTTTATTGTTGTACAATTCTTGGGGGTCTTTTAATTCTTCTTGTTGAGAAATATCACTGAATTATTGTTGCATGTTCCTGGTAGCTCCCACTGACTTAGTCAGATCTGGAATATTTTGGAAACCAGATTACCATCTTCCATTAAGATATTCGTTTTGAGATATTACTTTTGATTCTATCGTCTTCACATTTTAATAACCACAGGAGGCTTTTAATCATCATATACATCAAATTATGGTATTATTCCTGCTTGATCATTAAAACTGCTTTTGTCTTAATTGTCAGGCTGGAATTTCAATTTGGGGCTGTACAATTCTTATTCTTAGTAGAATTCTTGTTGACACCTACTAAATTACTTTCTGTGATGTTGGTTTCATTGTTCCTAGTTTAAAAGGGATTTGTCTTAGAATTGCCCATTTGCACCGCTTTGCTTCCTTTAGATGTCTAGATTATTTTAAGGTTGTTTTTGTCTGATCTTTTCCTCTATTTTTTATAAATGTTATATATATATATATATACACAAAGACTTATGATAGTTCTGAACATCTCCATGTGTTTCAACCTCTTTCTGGATACTGTACCTTCAGTTCTGTTTATAACGTTTTGGTTTCTTCTAGGATTTTGTTTATCCTCTTTATTATAATATAATTATTATTATTATTATTTTGTTTATCCTCTTTATTTATCTCCTGGTGAGATTTTTAATTTTTGATGCTATATTGTCAAGCACAACTAACAAGCTATTCTATAAAATGGTTTAAAATTTCTCCTTGTACTTCATGGCACTCTGTATTTACCCATAGTCTCTTCCTTCCTCCTGGGATTATTGCTGCCAGGGTAGAAATGATTTAGGGGTCACTGGTAGGTTAAGTATTTAGCAGTCTTTTTATTATTACTTATTTCTGAAGTGCCATAGTAGGATGCTTTAGAGAAAAGCCAGGCAGGTCTCTGCCCTTACAGCCTTGCAGTCAGAAGGCCAAATCTGTTGCCGGTGGAATCCCATTGGAGCCATTCCACCTGAGAATTTGTTTCCAAGATTTGCTCCCATTTAAGTAATTGGTTCCAAGATTTGCTCCCATTATCTATATCAGAGCAGGATTGGATACAATAATATAATACAGAAACAAATATTTAAAAAATAAAATGGAAAGGGAGGGTGGTGACAAGGTATGACAGGATCCCCTGGGTGCAGCCTGGAACTGGGGCACCACTGTGCCCCCTTAACTCTCCAGCTTGGGCTGTCTCTCACAATGCTTCGATAGTGACAAGCAGCAAACCCCTCCAGGGGCTGTGATCACTCAACACAACAGCATGTGAAGCCCCATACCCAGCTAGATTGCATTAATGGTTCCCAAGGCCATTCACGAATCACACAGAGAAAAGTAACAGCCAATTCCCCCCACCTCTCCAGCCTTACACCCCAGAGATGTACCATCCTACCCTGGTCAGAAGCCTGTCTGCCCCTCCCTCAATGTGGAGAGGACATGCATCAGCTTTTGTAAACTGAGCTGAGGTTTCCCCACACACTTCAACCAAAATATGCTGTTTTGGATAAAGTATAAAACAGATTTATTAACTACAGAAAGATAGGTTTTAAGTGGTAGGCACAAAAGGTCAGAGATCGTTACCAAAGAAAATAAAAGATAAATGCACCATTTAAATCTTGAACCTTATTACACTAGGCAGTATTTAGATCAGCAATTTTCTCATCCCACTCAATGTTACAGTTCATAGTACACAGGTTTCCCTCTTAAACCGGGATCAGTCTCCTCAGATGAAGCTGTTATTTTCTCAGCATTCTTGTTGCTTGCAGCATAGGTGGGTGAGGAGAAACACAAAGACATGCTGCCACTGTTTCCTATGTTTATCCTTAGTCCCTGCACCTAGAAGACACTTGCACAGACACGTCCTGGTGGGCTTTGCTGAGTCACTGGGTTGAGAAATCCCCCTGGTGTGGTCTTGTGCAACTGAGTCACAGAGTTGAGTAGTCCCCACTGGGTGGTACATGAGCAGCTGTCATTGAATTGTAAACCCCTTGAATACAACTCCCCTACTGACTGACGGTCATTTGAACACCTTCCTGGGCAGGGGTCCTTTGTATGTCATTAGCAAACTTACAGCATATTTCAGTAACAACCATACAGCAAAATTTCATAACTCCATATACACTAATGATATACATATTTGGACTGAACAAAAGCTTTCACCAGATTATGGCCTTTCATATGATATCTTACATAGCATGCTTTGTACGAAATATCACAACCATATATGAATGATGAATATGGGGGTACAGGGTTCTATTTCGAGGTACAGTGTGTCTCACATAGGAAAGATGAAGGTAAGCTAGTTCTTCAGTGGCCTGATCCTGCTTCTATTGAAGTCAGTCTAAGTTTTCCCCACTGACCTCCATGGTGTGGGATCTCTCTCTTGTTATGTAACTGTTGTTCATTTTTAAAATCTGTATATGCAATTTTTAGATCTAGTAGTTTTCTTTTTCTCTCCAAGACATAATATTCGTAGTTTGAATGAGTAAAGCCCAGGAAGAGGGCAGGAGTATAGGTGAGTGTTGGAGTTAGGTAAAAGAAAGAGAAAGAGAGAGAGATTTGAAGAAAAGAAGACTGAGGCTGAAGTATCAGGGAGGATACTCCAAGAATAAGGGATGTTATGAGAGAGTCACCTGTGAAATAAGAGATACAGGGGAATAGCAAGATATCCAAGTTAGCAGAGCATAGGATGTTAATGTGGGAATATGGAAAAAAGGAGACAATATGTAGGCAAGAAGCTGTTCTGGGCCTTGATGGTGACAATACTGAGTGGGCACATGTCACTCCAGGACGGGATGCAGAGATAAAAATTTCTAGACACCATTAGTGACTGCTTCTCGAAGCAGCTAGTTCTGGAACCCACAAGAGGGGAGGCAATTCTTGATTTAGTCCCAAGTAGTGCACAGGAACTGATCCTAGAGGTGAATATAGCTGAATCACTCGGTAATAGAGACCATAATGTAATTAAATAATTAAATGTAACATCCTTGGGGGTGGGGGGAGACACCAAAGAAACAAACCACAGTTGCATTTAACTCCAAAAAGGGGAACTATAAAAAATGAGGAAGCTAGTGAAATGGAAATTAAAAGGAGCAGTCACAAAACTGAAATGCCTGCAAGATGCATGGAAATTTTTTCAAAACACCATAATAGATGTATACCCCGAACACAAAACCAGTAAGATGACCAAAAAATGACGCCATAGGTAAAGGAATTAGTAAAAGAGATGGTTAGAGGCAAAAAGACATCCTTTAAAAATTGGAAGTCAAATCCCAGGGAGGAAAATAGAATGGAGCATGTTGTGCACTCGAAGTTAATAACAATTCAAGATGGTCAAATAACATGCCCAAATGGAATTATTTAATCAAATATTAACAATCTGAAATTAGTATAGCACTATAAAGAATAAAGAAAGAATAGATATATTGCCACCCTTGGTGTAAGGTAAAGAGCTGGCATCTGTGGTTATTTCTGCACTGCAACGCAAGCCCGTGCTTGAGCCCAGGCTCAAGCCTAACTCCCCTTGCATCTACAATGCAATTGCACAAACCCAGGGTCCCAGCACCAAGACACAGGATACTATCCCTATTGTTTTGAAGCATAGACACAGCCCCACTTGACTTGGGTCCTTGGGAGTCAGCCGGAAGTATCCCACAATTCCATAAAATAACTTCCTAAGTCTTCTCTATCCCAACAATCTGCAATCCACTCTATTGAAAATGGAAGCCAGCCCTCCTTTGCGAATGGCAGCAGCTCACATCAGCATTAACTCATTCTCTTTGATCACTGATCTGCAAGCACACTATCAGAGAACCTTCTGGGTTTTCAATGGAGAGCAAACCCATCAAGCCTTTTGCAAAGCAAGATGCATCAAACTTCCTGGTAAAGTTTTCCCACAGCACACCACTGTCCTAGGGCTAGAGCAGTCACATTTTAGGGGTGCTTGAGATGCTGGAATATCATTACTTTGACTTGGGTCTGCACACTGCAGTGTGAACGCCAGAGCCCTAGGTTTGAGCATGGGTTAGAAAAGTCTTAATGTAGGGTTAAAATACAATATGGACACTCAAGCCCAGGGTTCCCTAACATGGGTCAACTGACACAAGTCCCACTAATCCTGACGTTACATTGTAGTGTTGACATACCCTGTGTCTCTCTCCTCTGCAACTAGTGGGATGCTGGCAGTTTGCATTCCCAGACCTGACGTTCAAGCCTTCTATATTCTATAGGGTATGAGACAAAGAAAATTTCCTTTCCATGATTAATTTCACTATGCGTTCTGGTTTTGACATTTTCATTTTACCTAATTACTTATGAAATTTCTTTTACGGTATCTTTAGGTTACATGATTGATAAGCTGAAGGGAATTCTAATCCAGTCATTATTACAGACAGCTGTGACAACTGACAGTTCTTGCTGAGTTACACATCTTTCAGTGGATCCTTATTTCATCCATTAAGAAAACATCTGCAGTAACAAGTACCTCTTATCAATCATAGAACATAATTAAATCATAGGCATCCCTTATCAATCACAGTCTTGTTTATACCATACTTCTCTAGACACTTATCAGTTTGAGAAGTTTTTTTCCTAGACATTTGTATTTCCACAGACTTGGAGACATCAGCAATAATGAAGTACAGCCCAATACTTGATCACATGAAGTTCCTGAATACAGATTGCTCATTGGATGGAACCAACACTCCGGGCCTTAGAATTCAGACACACTCGTTGCTAATATTGTAAAAGATCCTGTGGGGATAGTTGATGTGCAAAGACTATAATATGCAAGAAAGAGGGGGAAAAGGATTAATATTTACTAACTGGTACTAACAAATATAAATTTGGGCAAGTTATCTATAAAAATATAACTAGGCAGGCCACACAAGAATTTGAAGAGCAACTAGCAAGAGACACAAAAACTAAACAGCCAGAAAAAAATTAAGTACATCAGAACCAGGATGCCTGCCAAACAATTGGTGGGACCACTCAAAGATCAAGTTGCTAAAGGAGCACTCAGGGAAGATATGGCCAGTCTGAAGAAGAAAAATGAATAATTTCACAGTGGAGTGGTAAATAACACGGTCCCCAAGGATCTACAGTGGGACCTGTGCTGTGTAGCCAATTAGCTTATTTTATCATTCATTTATTGTACGTTGTGTGATGTTATGATTAACTCATGTTATGTCATATACAATCATTGTAAGTGAAATAGATTTAAATTGCAGGATTATAGAACTATAAAATTGATCAATAGTTAGAAGGGATAATTATGTATTAGACTTATAAGTAAATCAGAGCTGAACAGAAGGCCTATAAGCTGATGCCTGTAAGATGTCAGCTTAGTCATACTAGGCCATAGGCTTAAAGAAACATTTGACATAAGTGACCAAAGAGTAATCCTATGCCACAAGATCACAAGAAAGATATGCCAACCGGTGATATTGCAAAAAATTGACTACAATGTACTGTTTGAGATCATGATATACCTTGTTGTAACATCTCTTCCAACATTTGTCCTGACTTCAGGGTACAGGTTATTCGTAGATGCTAAAGAGAATAAAAGGAATTACAAACAACCTCTGAAAAATCCCCCCTCCCCCAATATTCTGGGGGCTCAATACAGATAAGGAAAGAGGGTTGACACCTACATGCACACGTACAGAGAGTTATGTGTAGTCAGAATCACAAGATAAAAGAGGGATCCCTGGTTGGGTAAAACTGGGTTTCCCACTGGAGATTTCCCATAGGTAACATCCCACTAATGATGAAGGCTAATGTAGTGCCAATCTTTAAAAAAGGGAAGAAGGAGGATCCTGGGAACTACAGGCCAGTCAGCCTCACCTCAGTCCCTGGAAAAATCATGGAGCAGGTCCTCAAAGAATCAATCCTGAAGCACTTACATGAGAGGAAAGTGATCAATAATAGTCAGCATGGATTCACCAAGGGAAGGTCATGCCTGACTAATCTAATCACCTTCTATGATGAGATTACTGGTTCTGTGGATGAAGGGAAAGCAGTGGATGTATTGTTTCTTGACTTTAGCAAAGCTTTTGACACGGTCTCCCACAGTATTCTTGTCAGCAAGTTAAAGAAGTATGGGCTGGATGAATGCACTATAAGGTGGGTAGAAAGTTGGCTAGATTGTCAGGCTCAACGGGTAGTGATCAATGGCTCCATGTCTAGTTGGCAGCCAGTGTCAAGTGGAGTGCCCCAGAGGTCGGTCCTGGAGCTGGTTTTGTTCAATATCTTCATAAATGATCTGGAGGATGGTGTGGATTGCACTCTCAGCAAATTTGTGGATGATACTAAACTGGGAGGAGTGGTAGATACGCTGGAGGGGAGGGATAGGATACAGAGGGACCTAGACAAATTGGAGGATTGGGCCAAAAGAAATCTGATGAGGTTCAATAAGGATAAGTGCAGGGTCCTGCACTTACGACGGAAGAACCCAATGCACCGCTACAGACTAGGGACCAAATGACTAGGCAGCAGTTCTGCGGAAAAGGACCTAGGGGTGACAGTGGACGAGAAACTGGATATGAGTCAGCAGTGTGCCCTTATTGCCAAGAAGGCCAATGGCATTTTGGGATGTATAAGTAGGGGCATAGCGAGCAGATCGAGGGACGTGATTGTCCCCCTCTATTCGACATTGGTGAGGCTTCATCTGGAGTACTGTGTCCAGTTTTGGGCCCCACACTACAAGAAGGATGTGGATAAATTGGAGAGAGTCCAGCGAAGGGCAACAAAAATGATTAGGGCTCTGGAACACATGACTTATGAGGAGAGGCTGAGGGAACTGGGATTGTTTAGTCTGCAGAAGAGAAGAATGAGTGGGGATTTGACAGCTGCTTTCAACTACCTGAGAGGTGGTTCCAGAGAGGATGGTTTTAGAGTATTCTCAGTGGTAGAAGAGGAAAGGACAAGGAGTAATGGTCTCAAGTTGCAGTGGGAGAGGTTTAGGTTGGATATTAGGAAAAACTTTTTCACTAAGAGGGTGGTGAAATACTGGAATGCGTTACCTAGGGAGGTGGTAGAATCTCCTTCCTTAGAAGTTTTTAAGGTCAGGCTTGACAAAGCCCTGGCTGGGATGATTTAATTGGGGATTGGTCCTGCTTTGAGCAGGGGGTTGGACTAGATGACCTCCTGAGGTCCCTTCCAACCCTGATATTCTATGATTCTATGATCAGTTGACAAAGCGTCCATCAGACCCAAAGAATATCGTTAAGGATGTGAGTACTACTACAGTGACAATTATTGCATAGTTCTTTATAGGATTTCTATATACATGAGTAATCATAACTTTGCTTGTAACTTTAATAAACTTGTAACTTTAAGTATGAAACAGACTAGAACTTGACAGGTTTCAGAGTAGCAGCTGTGTTAGTCTGTATTCGCAAAAAGAAAAGGAGTACTAGTGGCACCTTAGAGACTAACCAATTTATTTGAGCATAAGCTTTCGTGAGCTACAGCTCACTTCATCCGATGAAGCTTATGAGCTTATGCTCAAATAAATAGGTTAGTCTCTAAGGTGCAACTAGTACTCCTTTTCTTTTTGAGACTAGAACTTGTACTTGTGAACGTATGTATTGTCACGATCCTTGGTCCTCATGTATTCCTAGAGGCTTTAAATCAGAAACCAGTAGCAGAGATGACTTTCACTTTGTGGAGCTTGAAACTGTAGCAACCAGAGTGGAACCCAAGGTGGTGTAATGCAACATCACTAAATTCACTTAAATAAAATAAAATGTTACAGATGTTCAACACATTCATAAATGATCGTGGAAAGTGGGTAAAGAGTGAGGTGGTAAAGTTTGCAGACAATACAAAATTACCCAAGACAATTAAGTCCAAAGCAGACTGCAAAGAGTTACAAAGGAATCTCACAAAACTAGGTGACTGGACAACAAAATGGCAGATGAAATTCAGTGTTGATAAATTAAAAGTAATGCATATAGGAAGACATAATCCCAATTATACATACAAAATGATGGGGTCTAAATTAGCTGTTACCACTCAAGAAAGAGATCTTGGAGTTATTGTGGACAGGTCTCTGAAAACATCTGCTCAATATACAGCAGTCATAAAAAAATCTAACAATGTCAGGAACCATTAGCGAAAAGAAAAGGAGTACTTGTGGCACCTTAGAGACTAACCAATTTATTTGAGCATAAGCTTTCATGAGCTACAGCTCACTTCATCAGATGCATCACGAAAGCTTATGCTCAAGTAAATTGGTTAGTCTCTAAGATGCCACAAGTACTCCTTTTCTTCAAATAAAGACTAACACGGCTGCTACTCTGAAACAAGGAACCATTAGGAAAGGAACAGATAATAAAAACAGAAAACATAATGACATTATATAAATCCATGCTATGCCCATAATTGGAATACTACATGCAGTTCTGGTTGCCCCATATCAAAGAAGATATAGTCTAATTGGAAAAAGTACGGAAAAGGGCAACAAAAATAATTAGAAGTATAGAACAACTTTGATATGAGAAGAGATTAAAAAGACTAGGGTTGTTCATCTTAGAAAATAGGTCTATAAAATCATGAATGGTGTGTAGAAAAGTGTTATTTACCCCTTCACATAGCATAAGAACCAGGGGTCACCCAATTAAATTAATAGGCAGCAGGTTTAAAATAAACACGAGGAAGTGCTTCTTCACACAGCCAACATGTGGAACTTGTTGCCAGGGCATGTTGTGAAGGCCAAGACTATAGTTCAAAAAAGTATTGGACCTATCCTCCATGAATTTATCTATCAATGGCTATAAGCCAAGATGGTAAGGGATGCAACCCCATTCTCTGTGTGTCCCTAAACCTCTGACTACCAGAAGCTTGGACTGGACAACAGGGGATGGACTACTCAATAATTGCCCTTCATGCATCTGATGAAGTGGGTTTTAGCCCACAAAAGCTTATGCTCAAATAAATTTGTTAGTCTCTAAGGTGCCACAAGTACTCCTCGTTCTTTTTGCTGATACGGACTAACACGGCTATCACTCTGAACCCTGCCCTGTCATGTTCATTCCCTCTGAAGCATCTGGCATTGGCTTCTGTTGGAAGACAGAATATTGTCTAGATAGACCATTGATCTGACCCAGCATGGCCATTCTTACGTTCCCTTGACAAGGAATTTGAATTGTATATGAAAAGAGATCAAGCTGACACTGAAGGGCTACCAGAAGGGCAACCTGGTCAGATTGGCTGGCAAGAAAGAATTCTCAGCCTCCATCCTTTCAGAAACATCTCAGCATCCATTTCCAGATCTTACCCCAGGGTTTGTCTTTCACTCCTGTCCCTTCTCCTCACTGCTTTGACTGTAGAACCACCAAGATTAGAGATGGAAGAGACTATCAGGGCAAACCTTCCTGCTTTTACAGTGTACTCATCAGTGAAAGGAGCACTGAATCATAGCAAATGACAACTAGAAAGTGGACTATCAGGGTTTTGACACAGGGATATCAGGAGTTTCTCAGTTTATTTAGCCTCCCCAACACCATCCACTCTTCTACTTTGTTTCCCAGCTTGTCACTGTTGTTCAGAACTAACATGAACTGATGTGGAAGCTAAAATAAAAACATTGAACAAGATTTTGCAGTGTCAGTGTCTGCTCTTTCATTGCCCCCTCTCCCCCCCCGCCCACATTTTTTCTCTCTGTATCCATGTATGAGGCTCAGTCTTTCTCTATTTATACAATCTAGTGTGCCAAGGTGTCAGTAAGAGTTGCATGAGAACAGCAGAGATCTATTAATAGGGCTGCTGATTGTGGTATTTTATTACTCAAGTTCCAATCAATGTAGTAAGCTGAGGGGAAGCAGTCATTGCAAGTTTATGATTCGGCAAGAACACTAGGTCCGGCACACATCACGGGGCCCTGAGCAGATGACTGTGAGAGTAATACCATTTCATAGAGACCTTTGGATGCATTCCTATAACTATGTCCGGACTTTATGACTAACCCTGAACTACAATTCAGAAGCCAGTACTCATGGTCAGCATTAGAAGTAACTGAAAGCCATAAAAATGGCAGCATCCTCTGGATTCATATTAAATACATATTCCCTGCTGATACTCTCTCTGCCCCATCTTACCCAGTTTCCCCTAGTCACCATTATCCGTTGAGTAAGGAAATATAGGGAAACTTACATTGCTGTGCACCATTTTTCCCCAATGTGCAGAATCCTATCTGTGTGAGAACTAAGGACATACGGAGGGCTACATTCATCTTCCATCTAAAAAAAGTGTAAATCCATTGTGCACTCCTTGTACATACCCCCAAATCCTTGCACCCTCCCTGTAGCCAGACAGCCAGCCCCCCCCCCCCCCCCCCCTCAGACCAGCATTGCTGGAAACACAGGAGGAAGCCGGAACAGGGCACTTAACATATATTCCAGCACAGCCTTTGAAGCTGTGAAAGCACAGGTGTGCTGCTACAATGTGCCTCTGGGAACAGATACGACGATTAAGCTCACAGCAGGCAGAGGCCCTGTGACAGACATGGCTCTTAGCCCCTACTAAATAGCGTGATGCACACACACCAACATCCTAGGTGGGAAAATATTTACCCTGATAAAAGAAATGTCCAGTAGTCGAAACTTATTGTTTCTCTCCCTTGCAAGTGTAAACTACTCTTGCGAAAGCTGGTGTCACCCAGACAGACCAGCCTCAATTTGGCATAAGAAAGGAGAAAGAGAATAAAGGAGTACAGAGGTGTAAGTAGGGGACCTACAGCACCATGATTTTTGAGTGCTTTTCACTATCTATCTGCTGGTCAGATAAGTGACAGCCTCCCAAGGCTTCTGCAGCTAAGAGGGTCCCTACGCCTTGTCCCTTATTCGTCTTTCCGCGGAATTGAGTGACCGATCCTGGCTTGGCACCGCTGGAATCGAGAGATGCAAGGAGGGTAAGAAGCACCCACACCTGATCTCCTATCTTTAGTGTACACATATTTTGAAATAGAGCTCTATACTTTGTTTTCTTTCTTTGGGATTCTGGCTTCAGTTTTGTAATTTGTTTGTGTGTGTAACATCTCTACATTTAAATAAGTAGGCACTAGCAATTTTGTAACCACATGATTAGAATCTAGCTTAATAAATTTTGGTAACCATTTATGCATAAGCCTGACTTGTTTTCTCTGGTTTACTGTAAAGCAGCCAACACAATTAAAGAACCTCAGCCGTTTTGGCTCTAAAGCCTGGCCATTAGGTGAGAGTACTAAGAGCCTAGCGTTGAGTTGTGCCGCCTCCACGGGGCAAACTCTTGGGGCACCTGTCAGTCAATCCTGGCTGCCCGCTGCGAAGGAGCTCTGAGCTCTAGCAGTTAAAGTCACGGGTGTGGAGAGGCTCTTAGTGCTGCCATTGGGGCACCTGTCAGTCAGTATTGACTGCCCGCTGCGAAGGAGCTCTGAGCTCTAGCAGTTAAAGTCACGGATGGTATAAACGGGCATAGCTGGCACCTCACCAAACATCCTTGGCAGTTGGCTAACACTCCCCCACTGACCAGTGGGACCGGTTTGGTTATTCTGCTGGCATGCCCCTTGTTCCCATAAAAATGTTGTGAATTTTTGTTGTATCCTGTTAAACACGTGCTGTTTCATGTGGCTGCATTATAGAAATGGAACAAAGAACCTTGTGTTAAGCTCTTAAAATGCTTTTGGATCCATCCGTCTGAGTATCACTGTATAAGTGTCTGTTATGATAAATACAATGAATTCAATCTTCTCGCTGATTCAAATTCACAATTTCATTGAAACGCTAGTGACATTTTCAAGAAGTATAACCTAGTCTTATGAAAGTTCATTTAACCCTGTTCTTTTTTCAGCCACACCATCACCGGTTCATTCACCTCCACATCCACCAATGTAAGCTACACCATCATGTGCCAGCAATGCCCCTCTGCTATGTACATCGGCCAAACTGGACAGTCCCTATGTAAAAGGATAAATGGACACAAATCAGATATTAGGAATGATAATATACAAAAACCTGTAGGAGAACGCTTCAACCTCCCTGGACACACAATAGCAGATTTAAAGGTAGCCATCCTGCAGCAAAAAAACTTCAGGTCCAGACTTCAAAGAGAAACTGCTGAGCTTCAGTTCATTTGCAAATTTGACACCATCAGCTCAGGATTAAACACAGACTGTCCGGCTAGCCAGCTACAAAAGCAGTTTCTCCTTGCTTGGTGTTCACACCTCAACTGCTAGAAGAGGGCCTCATCCTCCCTGATTAAACTAACCTCGTTATCCTGAGCCTGATTCTTGCTTGCATATTTAGACTTGCCTCTGGAAATTTCCACTACATGCATCCAATGAAGTGGGTATTCACCCATGAAAGCTTATGCTCCAATACGTCTGTTAGTCTATAAGGTGCCACAGGACTCTCTGCCGCTCTTACAGATCCAGACTAACACGGCTACCCCTCTGATACTTTCTAACCCAGTAACACCAGCATATTATAACCAGTCTTTGCTATAATGATTCTTAATATGGTTCTCACAGATAAAATGCACAGATGACCATTATGCTGTCAGATTCCCAAACTCTCAAGTTCTCCAAATGTCCAGATGTTTTTTCAGGATCTCTAGTACGTATTGTAATCCTGTGTCCACAGAGCTCTCCAGTCAGCCAGCCTGTGTCTGGCTCTTTCAGGAGTTCAGGCCCAACAAACACTAATCTCATCTAGCTTTTTCACTTGCAGTAGCTGCAATGCAAGCAGATAGCAGCCTCAGAAAGGAACCAAGAGTACAGGCATGCCTAGCATTCATAGCCAGGGAAACAAATGCAAAAAGTGTCATAATTAAAACTCTAAGCTATGCTGCTGCAGTTACTAATTAAAACTGAAACTAACAACATTAATGAAACTAAAATAAATTTAAACTGAGCTGCTTTGTCATTGACAAAAACAACTACAGAGCAGAGGCAGCTGAACTGCAGCCTTCCCATTCCACTAATTATCTTTCATTATTACAGTAAAAATAAGTTGCTGTATTATGATTCCATCTTTGTTCTGGTTTAGCTTATTAAAGCATTTCATATTTGCATCATAAAATTTTGGCAGCACTTACTTATTCGATATCAAATCCTCCCATTTTATAAGCCTTACAGAACTGTTTATAAAATAAAATTTATATTAATTGCTGAGAGTTTTATTCCTGTCTTAGTGAAAATTAGAAAGTAAATGTGCTATTTTTCAGGGGTAGCTGAAAAGCCACATGAAACCAAATGTCTAAGGACACAAGTGGGACTGAGGAGAAGTGGGATGAAACCCTGGCCCCACCAAAGTCAGAGAAAGAGTTTTGCAATTTACCTTCAGTGGAGCCAAGGTTTCACTCCAGCTCTCCTCACTGTTCCCAGCTCTGGCACCAATCTAGTGCATAACCTTGCACAAGTCACTTCACCCATCTATGCCTCAGCATCCGAAAATGAGAATTGCACCTTAGTTGTAAAGTGCTTTGAGATCTATGGATGAAAAGCACCATATGGTCATGAACCTACTCAAGTTAACTCCAAGACAAGTCAGTGGAAAATTCTCCTATTCACTTTAATAGGGAAAGAACAAGCCCTAATAGAGAGATAACTAAATGAAAAAATAGAGGGAAAATAATAATCACACAAAAGATAGTTAACATATCTTTAAAGGGCTTAATGAAAAAGCATTCACGGGTTTATTAACAGAAAGTGTGTGTGTGTGTGTGAACACCTTGTGAAAGACCCAATGCAGAAGATACCTGGCTTTGATCTCCCATAAAGCTCATAGGCAACCCTAAATTATATCTGCACAAACCATGGCAGATGTGGATACTTGCTGCACAAATGAAAATTTAAAGACTGCCAGTGTGCGAATGTGGTCACCTAGAACAGACCATGGAACGTATAACAACACGGTGCCCAATTCACAAATATGAAGGAGGCATCATAGCAACTCTTCTACTCCAGATGCAATCATCTGGCTTAACCATCTAAATGTAAAGTTATCATTGTTGCTCTACATTTACATCAGCCATACAAAGAAGAAGCAGCAGCAGCATCTCTCCCTTGTGTTAAAGTTTAATAAAAGTTGCAGCCTACCGCTTAATTCTGTACATGTGTCTATTCTCATTTTCCCCGCTGCATCCACATCAATGTCAGCTTCCTAGAGAACCTCTGACATGCTTACTTAATGCTCCAGTAAAGGATCGGCATGTTAAACAGAAAAACAAATTATTTCCTTCTTTGTTGTTGGCATCTAGACATTGCATACGATTAGCAAAATATGACTCCTCATCCTGTGGAATTATGGTACAGTAAGAGAGGGAATGTTCTCAGAATGGAAAAAGCTTTCACATCAGGTACATACACAGGAGAAGTGCCAAAAAGAGGGCAGATATTTAGAAATTTGGTAAACCTTTTCAGCATACTCAGAGGCTGCTCCTCAGCCTGTAAGCTAGAATCTTTAGCCAGGTTCTTTGAATATTACCCTGATCCTAGATAAGTAATGTGCATTATTGTATGTTAACATTTTTATTGTAGCTTTGCCTCGATAAAAAGTTTCCCCAACAAAATTATGAAAAAATTGCAAAAGAGAAAAGTTTGTTTCATTTGAAATTTAACAATTTCTTTTCCTCCACATTTTAAGCAAATATTTTGGAAAAAATATGCAGTTTTCTTTCCAAAAGTTACCCCTTCCCCTTTTGTCTCTCTATTTTCTGCCTGGTTTTTTTTAAAAAAGTGCGGGAAAAGTAACACATTTAAATACTTGCTTTAACTATTTTACATCTTTCAAGTAGAAGAAAGTGGAAGTATTTCTACATCTTTTTCTAGTGTAGAGATGGGGGGGAGAAATAAAGAAGTGAGGGAAAGTGGGAGTAAAGCCCTGATCATACAGAGATTAACTGACATGCTTAAATTTATATTCATGAGTAGTCCAACTGGCTAAGAAAAACTAAGCACATGCACAAACTCTTTTGCACAACTGGGACCTAATTTAGAAATGGTTAGAAATCAAATAATCTCTTAAATTATTTGCATTCTTTCTGTGGGAAGAGGATCTGGAGGAGTACAGTGAAAATGAAGAAATTTGGCAGTAAGATAATCAAAAGATGACAGGCTTGATAAGTTGGATAGTCTTTTCCTGTCCTCTCATTTCTTAGTTGTTTAGAGTGATTTAAAAAGCCCCTTAATAAGGAAAATAGCATTTTAGGAAATGCAAATATGCAGCAAAAATAAATTTGCACATGTCATAAATATAAAGGGAAGGGTAAACCCCTTTAAAATCCCCCCTGGCCAGAGGAAAAATCCTCTCACCTGTAAAGGGTTAAGAAGCTAAAGGTAACCTCGCTAGCACCTGACCAAAATGACCAATGAGGAGACAAGATACTTTCAAAAGCTGGGATGAGGGAGAAAAACAAAGGGTCTGTGTCTGTCTGTATGCTGCTTTTGCCAGGGACAGAACAAGAATGGAGTCTTAGAACTTTTAGTAAGTAATCTAGCTAGGTATGTGTTAGATTATGATTTCTTTAAATGGCTGAAAAAAGAACTGTGCTGAATAGAATGACTATTCCTGTCTGTGTGTCTTTTTTGTAACTTAAGGTTTTGCCTAGAGGGATTCTCTGTGTTTTGAATCTAATTACCCTGTAAGGTATCTACCATCCTGATTTTACAGAGGTGATTCCTTTACTTCTATTAAAAGTCTTCTTGTAAGAAAACTGAATGCTTTTTCATTGTTTTAAGATCCAAGGGTTTGGGTCTGTAGTTACCTATGCAAATTGGTGAGGATTTTTATCAAGCCTTCCCCAGGAAGTGGGGTGCAAGGGTTGAGAGGATTTTGGGGGGAAAGACATGTCCAAACTATGTTTCCCAGTAAACTCAGATAAAGTTTGGTCGTGGCAGTGGAAATCCAAGGGCAAAGGGTAAAATTAATTTGTACCTTGGGGAAGTTTTAACCTACACTGGTAAAAGGTAAGCTTAGGAGGTTTTCATGCAGGTCCCCACATCTGTACCCTAGAATTCAGAGTGGGGAAGGAAGCTTGACAGCACACAAGAACAAGAATTTTCGCTAACACCATATTTTCCATCACACTTTGATTAGGAAGCAGCTAGAACTGGTCAGTGCAATGCAGCAGCAGGTCATGAGGGAAGAAGCTTTAAAACCTGCATTCACATGATTTTTTTTGAATTCACCTCAATATTCCAAGGTAATGAATTTGTTTTTAATCTAAAGAAAAAGCAAGTTACAAACTATGAAAAGACATTCAAACCTACACCCATCACCCACACCTCCTCTATATCAGAGGCTTGATCCTATGCTCCATTAAAGGCAATGGCAAAATCCCACTGCCTTTAATGGTGCAGAAGCAGGTCCTAAGTAAGGGCCCTTGTGCTATGTATCTGCTTCTCCTGTTTCTTCCCTATCCATGCTGTTAAACATTTTGAATAAGCTTAACTACGTGGCAGAAAATGTTTACTGCATCCTTGCTCACAATTCCCCTCTCCATGACACAGAGACTCATGTCAACAACAGGGAGTTAAAATTACAAGTCAGACAGCAAGCAAACCCATTGTCTATAATGCAGAGTTGGAGACATTCCTCACCATGTGTAATCCACTATGCGTGTTAGTAAGCTCTTCTGTCACATTCTACCATTTCAGGTCCACACACATTGGGAACCTGGATATTATTTTAAAAAGAGATGGACTATTTCCTAGTTTGCACTAACTACCAGTCAGTTTACTGTGTACACAGTCATGTTCTAGAGATTTATTTTGGTGATGTGAACATATTTTTTTAAGAGTAATACATTTTAAAATGTTGTTATTAATTCTATTAGATGATATATCAATTATGCAGTGCTTTTTCATCCATAGATCTCAAAGCATTTTACAAAGGAGATATGATTGTCCCACCAGGACATAGAATAAATACAGTCTTTAAAGTAACTGATTAAATGTTCATAAGAAAAATCAATATTACTAAATTTTACTTCAGTTGTGCTTACTGGGAGACCATAATGATATACACATGAGGGGTTGAAATTATCAAGCTAGTGACACCATCAAGGGGCCTGATTTTTAGAAGGCTAGTGTTCAGCATTTTCTGAGGATAGCCCCTTTAAAGTGACTTCATTTAGGCATCCAATATCATCTAGCCCTTCTAGGCAATGATAACTTAATTCTACTCTAATTAACACTAATGTATAATCAGGAGTGACTTCAATGAAGTCAGTGGAGTTATTGTGGTGTAAAACCTGGATTAGTGAGAGCAGAGTTAGGTCTTTAATATTTAATGTGCATTCCAGGGCTTTGGCCAGGTGGAGGCTGAAATGTTAGCACGTAATTAAGTTTAGGCCATGCTTGCTGTCAAGTGTGAACAACACTTGGAATGGTGTGCAACAGCACACAGTGTTATTACTTCTGAAATGTAGCAGTTGATGCATATTATGTTTTATTTTTTACTACAAGATGGATGATTATTCCTCGTTTTTATGTTGTCATCTGCTTGATTTACTGAGACTTCATCTAGATTTGTTATTTATCACGGGGAAAACCAGATAAATATTCCTATGCTTGGTGTTTACCATGAAAATACTTGTTTGCTCTAGCTCATGTCACTATAAGTCATGCCACCACACTTTGAGAATTGCCTTTTGTACCCCATTCAGCCAAGTTCTACCCACAGCTGAGCATGCATTCACAAGACAGGATTTCCCTTGTTTTGTTGATTTTGAACCTTAGTGCAGGATGAAAGGTCAGAGTTCAGATTGCAGATCCAGATTCCTCCTAACGTCAATGGGAGGTATGAGGCAAAATCCTAACCTTTGAAATATTGGGGATGTCCCTGCCTTAGGGAAACAATACAGTGATTGACAGCTAAAATCCTTTACATAATTGCAAGAAAAGCAGGATCATGTTTATCTTCTTACAGTAAAGATAGCATTCACATTAGCACAAGAATTGGACACAGTTTAAACTAGACTTATCCCTAATAAAGAACCATGTACGGAAATTGCAAGCAGTAATATGTAACGTAGAGAAACAGATATTTCCCTCAAAGCACTTTCTGTTGTGATTGGCTTCAATAGAACTTTCTGTATTCCTAGTGAGTAAGGGTATCGAATCTGACAGAACCAATTACCCACTATATAAATATGGTTAAGAAGAAGCTAGAATTCAGGGAAGTGTAACAACTTATTTAATGCATTAGGTTAAAGTAAACTACATGAGGAAAAATAAACCAAGTGGGATAAGCTGATCAGAAATATATTTTATATGGACTTCAAAATCACAACATTTTTTCGAGATAAAGATATGTTGAAGACAGAATTGTTTAAGACAAAAATAGAGGGAAAATAAAAAAAACCACAACAAAGTTTTGAACAGAATTAAAATTATCCATAGAGTCTAAGGATGATTCTCTTGGGTATCCATCCTGAAATAGGAATTTTCCTGAACAAGATTAAAAAAAAATATATCAAAATTCTGTGATATAACTGTATATTCCTTGTAAACCATAAGCTATACAGTCTCATCTCTGCTGTAGGGCCTTAATGAAACAAAAGATTTCCTCATGTCAAGCATTGATTAATCCCTTTGCACGCTAAAGGGCTCCTCACATTCTTAAAACTAAGCACATGCACGAACATTTGCAAATTGATGGGGGTTTTAACTTGTGCATCTGAAATACTTTGTAACTTAATAGTGAGAGTTATTTTCATACATATCAACAGTTCAGGACAGAGAAGTCCAAGACTGAAATATCAACAAAAACCATGCAGGAGATTTTGGTTGGCTATCTGGATGGGCTTTGCTTTTACAAGTCTAAAATCTGCATGGCTTTTTGTGTGGTTTGGTTTTTAATCTGGATTCCAATTAGCTAAATTTTCAAAGAAGGGGAGAGTGGAGTTGGGATAAATTGGGTTGGATAAATATTTCCAGTTTGAGTCCCTCACTCTTTTAAATAAAGATGGCCAAACCAGTGTGGTTTTGTCTGGCAAGTTGTTGTGGAGCCATGAATCAGATTTCAAACTTCCCACTATCCAGGAATTTTCAGAGTTTGGGATTTAACCCAGGACCATCTAAACAGATAACTAGTTTTGTGTTCTGCAAAACCCAAGACGGGGTGTGGTCAGACTTGTTTCCCAGGTTATATCAGTAGAGCTGGGTAGAAAATGGTTCCGTTAACATTTTAGAGATTTTTTTTAAAAAATCAAAAATAAAAAGTTCCCTTTCTGCACTGGGGGGAAAAAGGAGACCCTTTAAAGTTCTTTTAGGTTATTTTTTATTTTTAAATGACAAACCAGAAAGAGAGGATTTCTCAGGTTAAGGGTGGAACTTCTGGTCAAAACAAGAACCACCTCACCATAGCCAGGTGGATAGGGCACACCCCTGGGGTTTAGGAAAAATCCAGGTTCAAGTCCTTACTCTACTGGATTTAGACTAGAGCCTTGAACCTGGGTATTTCCTACCTCACATGAGTGCCCTAACCACCAGGCTATTGGCTAGTGTAACTGAAATTTATTGCAGGACTGTTTCAAAGAATCAAGTGGGTTTGGTTTTTGACTTTTTTGGAAAAAAAATTTCAGTGAAAAGTTCCTGACCAGTTCTATTTATCAGACCCCTTTATTTGGGCACACCTGACTGCAGAGATTCTGGTTTATTGCCTCCCTTTAAGAAAATGAGCTTTTTATACTAATCCCCTTCAAATTTGTCCTTCCAGATTAGGATTCAGGCACATAATGGAGTAATGTGGGGAAACTTGCTCCACCAGTGCATGTGCTATCTGCAGATTAAAAAAAGCAGGCTTTACTTTCTAGTGCCCTCAATCCAGACTAATGTCAATCAGCACTAATGTCACCTTACAAAAGTAATGACAGATTTCAGAGGAGCAGCCGTGTTAGTCTGTATCTGCAAAAAGAACAGGAGTACTTGTGGCACCTTAGAGACTAACCAATTTATTTGTGCATAAGCTTTCATGGGCTACAGCCCACTTCATCAGATGCATGCTGTGGAAAATACAGTAGGACAATTTTATATATACAGAGAACATGAAACAATGCGTGTTACCTTACACACTATAATGAGAGTGATCAGTTAAGGTGAGCTATTGCCAGTAATAGTTCACCTTAACACCCATTGTTTCATGTTCTCTGTGTATAATATAAAATTGTCCTACTCTATTTTCCACTGCATGCATCCGATGAAGTGGGCTGTAGCCCACGAAAGCTTATGCTCAAATAAATGTGTTAGTCTCTAAGGTGCCACAAGTACTCTTTTTCTTTTTACAAAAAGAAGTACATTTTTAATTTTCTATTCTTTTAGTGCTTTAGGATGTAGATATATGCACATTTGGTAAAGTAGTTTTATCATTCCCAGTGACTTAAAATGACTAATGTGTTAACCTGGTCATTTAAAGAACTAATAAAGCCACCAGAAAATTTAAACAGAGTAGATATTCTTCTCCAAAAATACACTTTTAATAATTGTCCCTGAGCCTAAATAAATAAAAACAAAACCAACAATCATTGGTCAGAACCAATTGGTCTGTATCAAATTGTGTTTAATGTAAAATACAATCATCAGATCCTGGCTTAAAAGAAAATTTTCATTTTCTTAAAGCAAAGATCTACTCTTTGCCACCATCACAACTCTTCTGCTCTCTGGTATTTCAGCCTGGCATAAATATAAAGGGAAGGGTAACCACCTTTCTGTATACAGTGCTATAAAATCCCTCCTGGCCCCAGGCAAAACCCTTTCACCTGTAAAGGGTTAAGAAGCTAAGATAACCTCACTGGCACCTGACCCAAAATGACCAACGAGAGGACAAGATACTTTCAAATCTGGAGTGGGGGGGAGAAAACAAAGGGTTTGTCTGTCTGTGTGATGCTTTTTGCCAGGAACAGATCAGGAATGCAGCCTTACAACTCCTGTTTAAGTTAGTAAGTAATGTAGCTAGAAATGCGTTAAATTTCCTTTTGTTTAATGGCTAGTAAAATAAGCTGTGCTGGATGGAATGTATATTCCTGTTTTTGTGTCATTTTGTAACTTAAGGTTTTGCCTAGAGGGATTCTCTGTTTTGAATCTGATTACCCTGTAAGGTATTTACCATCCTGATTTTCACAGAGGTGATTCTTTTACTTTTTCTTTCATTAAAATTCTTCTTTTAAGAACCTGATTGATTTTTCATTGTTCTTAAGATCCAAGGGTTTAGGTCTGTGTTCACCTGTACAAATTGGTGAGGATTCTTATCAAACCTTCCCCAGAAAAGAAGGTGTAGGGCTTGGGGGTATATTTCGGGGGAAGACATATCTCCAAGTGGGCTGTTTCCCTATTCTTTGTTTAAAACGCTTGGTAATGGCAACATACGGTTCAAGGACAAGGCTAATTTTGTACCCTGAGGAAGTTTTAACCTAAGCTGGTAAGAATAAGCTTAGGGGGTCTTTCATACAGGTTCCCACATCTGTACCCTAGAGTTCAGAGTGGGGAAGGAACCTTGACACAGCCGGTTGAAGAATACAAATGAAAGGGGAGGGACCAGTCAAAGACAGGCATATACTGAACAGTTTGCTTCAGATTGGACAGGCATGTGTGTGCACGCAGGCTTGATCAGCTACTTTTGAGCACTTATGCAAGTATCCCCATTGGCTACAGTGGTACCTGCTCTGAACTTACATCAGTGTACCAGAGATCAGGATCTGCCCATTTATCTCTGGAGTTTACAGAATGCAGGATTTACTTGTATCCATGAAGTTTACTTAGTTTGAAAAACTTATAAGGGACACATGAATGCCCATTTCAAAACTGTGGGAGGATCACAAGCAAGGAAGAGGTTCTTCACGGAGTCTGGACACAAGTCTAACACTAGTATCCTGAACATAACTGTGATGATTTGCTCCCCCTCTGGTGAACAGCTGACACACACACACACACACACACACACACATTTTGTGACTATCTGGGATTTATTCACTCCTTGTCTCTTTTAGACTTGGCGTTAAAAGGTTTTAGTCTTTTTTTTTTTTTTTCCCCACCAGGAACTGGAAACCTAGAGATATACTGTTGCTTGTGGTAATCATTATGTAGCATCATTTTGAGAAGCAGCAGTCAGATTTCTAAATAACCTAGTAGCACATATCAGGCTGAGTCTTAGAGTTAGTGAAAAAGCATTTTATTTATAATACCAAGAATAAATATAATCTAACAAAGAACTGTGTAATGGGGTATCCACTCACAACAAGGTGCACTTTCTTGTGGCTAGGTCTGGGAATTAGCTCTCACACTATCTGGCATCCCCTTCTGTCCATTGCTTGTGTTGTGGTCGCTCTGACTCTGTGTGTCTCAGACTTGGCCCTCCTGCCAGGTCATTGTTACCCCATAAAGAGGGGAATACATAAAGTCCCACCAGACAAACTGTCCAGATGCCTCCTTAGATGGTCTTCCAGTTCCACTTCTCCAGGTTCTGTGCCATTTTACTAGTGGCTGGTCGGGGAACCTGGGCCTACCTGCTACTCTGGGTTCCAGCCTAGGTGTGACACTAGCAAACCAGATGCCAGTTTATGCCAAGGAGCCCAGGTCTCCTGACAAATACACAGCTGGAATTAGTCTAGTTCACTTGTGTATTAATATTATTAAAATAGGTATAAGAGTTATAAAAGTGTGCTTAGTGTTTGGACTTTATTAATGCTTGCAGCAATTTACAAGCATTCAATCTCATGTATAACATCTGCATCCCATACTGTAAGGTAATATTGGAGCATTGGAGTTGGGCTGTGAGAATAGGTGTTATGTCCTGCCCAACAGAGACGGTCCATTGACACCATCGTGGAACACCAGAGGGTAAAAGAGTTTGTCGATTGCTCTCTTCCCTTCCCCTCTCTGCCCCCCCATGAAGAAGAGACATGCAAGTGATTCCTCCCATTGGCTGAGCTGGCAGCTCAGAGAAGGGGGAAAGGGAATAGAAATCCCTGACAAGGATAAATTATATCTCTGTGTTGCTTGGATTCCCAAGGGCAAGGTTTTCTAGGCATAAGAAAGAGATGCCTAATGTTTAGCTTGGGTTAGCCTTAAGGGACCTATAGTACTTCTTTGTTTTAAAGACTTCTATCACCTTTTGAAAGCATTTGTGTGTATGCTTAACCGATTTAACCTTGTAAATAACTCTTATTTCCTTTTCCTAGTTAATAAATCTTCAGGACTGGCTACAAGCATTGTCTTTGGTGTGAGATCTAAGGTGTAATTGACCTGAGGTAAGTGACTGGTCCTTTTGGACTAAGAGTAACCTGAATTTTGTTGTGATTTTTGGTGTAAGGGACCATCTATCCCAAAGGCAAGCATACCTCAGTGTCAATATGGATTGGCCTACCCAAGGGGATAGTCTGTGACTCCATGTTAAGGCTGTTATAGTGTTTGAGGAGATCACACTTGATACTTGGTTGATGACATCTAAGTGTAGAATTCACAACTAATTGTGTTGTGCTTCTGAATAGTCTGCCCTTAGGTTAGCACTCACTCTTGAGCCACTTCAGGACAGCTTGAAACCAGAAACTCTAGGACTAACAATGTAGGTCTGCTTAGTCTCAGACCCTATTGCTGTTTCCCTGGGCTCCTTCCTACGGTACCTATCTCTGGGTTATAGTCTTGGCTTTCAGAGCCCAGGAGTTCCACAGGTTTACTGTGCAAGAAAAAAATACTTCCTTTTGTTTGTTTTAAACCTGCTGCCTATGAATTTCATATGGTGGCCCCTAGTTCTTGTGTTATGAGAAGGAGTAAATAACACTTCCTTATTTATTTTCTCCACACCAGTCATGATCTGATAGACCTCTATTATATCCCCCCTTAGTTGTCTCTTTTCCAAACTAAAAAGTCCCAGTCTTATTAATCTCTCCTCATATGGCAGCCGTTCCATACCCCTAATCATTTTTGTTGCCTCTTTCTGAACCTTTTCCAATTCCACATCTGCACATGGTGTACCATGGATTTATATAGCAGCAATATGATATTTTGTCTTATTCTCTATCCCTTTCTTAATGATGCCCAACATTCTGTTTGATTTTTTGACTGCTGCTGCACATTGAAAGGATGTTTTCAGAGAACTATCCACAATGACTTCAAGATCTTTCTTGAGTGGTAACAGCTAATTTAGACCCCATTAATTTATATGTATAGTTGGGATTATGTTTTCCAGTGTGCATTGCTTTGCATTTATCAACATTGAATTTCATCTGCCATTTTGCTGCTCAGTCACCCAGTTTTAAGAGATCATTTTGAAGCTCTTCGCCATCTGCTTGTGACTTAACTATCTTGAGTAGTTTTGTATTGTCTGCAAATTTTTCCACCTTACTGTTTACCCCTTTTTCCAGATCATTTACAAATATGTTGAATAGGACTGGGCCCAGTACAGACCCCTGGAGGACACCACTATTTACCTCTCTCCATTCTGCAAAACTGACCATTTATTCCTACCCTTTGTTTCCTATCTTTTAACCAGTTACCAACCCATGAGAGGACCCTCCTCCTTATCCCATGACAGATTGCTTTGCTTAAGAGCCTATATCCACTGGATCCCCCTTGTCCACATACTTGTTGACCCCCCTCAAAGAATTCTAGTAGATTGGTGAGGCATGATTTCCCTTTATAAAAACCATTTAGACTCTTCCCCAACAAATTACATTCATCTGTATGTCTGACAATTTTGTTCTTTACTATAGTTTCAATCATTTTGCCCAGTACTGAAATCAGGCTTACTAGGCTGTAATTGCCAGGATCACCTCTGGAGCCCTTTCTAAAAATTGGCATCACATTGGCTATCCTCCAGTCATTTGGTACAGAAGCTGATTTAAATGATAGGTTGCAAACTACATTTAGTAGCTCTGCAATTTCCTATTTGAGTTCCTTCAGAACTCTTGTGTGAATACTATCTGGTCCTGGTGACTTATTACTGTTTAGTTTACCAATTTGTTCCCAAACCTTGTCTAATGACACCTCAATCTGAGACAGTTCCTCAGATTTGTCACCTAAAAAGAATGGCTCAGGTTTGGGAATTTCCCTCGCATCCTCAGTTGTGAAGACCGATTTAGTTTCTCCACAATGGCCGTATCATCCTTGAGTACTCCTTTACCATCTTGATCATCCAGTAGCCCCACTGGTTGTTTAGCAGGCTTCCTGCTTCTAATGTACTTAGAATTTGAAGAACAGCTAGCCAAAGACTCAAAAAGTAATAGAACAGGTTTTTGGCCTTCTTAATTATATTTATACAGTTCATTTGCCAGAGTTTATGCTCCTTTGTATTTTTCTCACTAGGATTTAACTTCCACTTTTTAAAGGATGCCTTTTTGTCCTTCACTGCTTCTTTTACTTTGTTTAGCCAAGGTGGCACTTTTTTGGTTGGCTTGCAATCTGGTGCATTCCAAACTCTTCCCCTGAGGAAGATATCCTGGGGGCCCCCTCACAAGTTTGTCATTAAACACATTTCAGATTGGTCACTCTGCCAGAGTACTCTCAGTGGGCCCAATTCAGGAATGTGCTGTGCTGCACAGGGATGATTAACATCATGCTTAAAGTTAAAAACACGTTCACATCACAACAGTCTTGAGCCATTCTTTAAACTGAGCAAGTGCCTAAGTGAACAGGAATGGATTTCAACATGTACTTAAGTGTTTTCCTGAATCATGGCCAATAGCCAGTGTAGTTTAGCCACTAATGAAAGCAAACATGACTGAATAGGCCCTGGGAGCAGAGCTGATAAAGATGAGTGTCATTTTCTGAAGAAAATTTTCATAGTAGAATCAGTATTCTCTGGTCTTGTTTGCCAAGTAGTTTTTGGCTTTTCTCTTGGTTGGGATTATGATAAGAGTTAGAAGATTCCAAATTCAGCATCAGACAACTGACTTGCTAAAAGTTAAACGTGTGTTTCTGTTCCTTGCTGAACTGGAGTCTCTGTACATCTAATGACAAGATCTGGCCCACTGTCTAAAATATGCTTCAGAATCTTTCTGGATAAAAGGGACTCTGTTAGGATTATTATTTTTGTGATTAGACTGGAATGAATAGATATCAGTTGTCTGCAGAGAAGTTTATTTAATTTTATCACTGGTTTAGGATGGCTCATTTCCCCCTCCACGCCCCTGCCCAAAAGCTTGCTATTGTATAAGAGACAGACCAGTCCAGTATCTGCCCGGCAATCTTGCTCACTGTGTTTTTGTTGGGTTCAGTTTAAAGAAGCTGCTAACAGTAAGTTAAATTTCCTTTGTAGGAATGATAGGGTGGAAAAAGCTTGTCTCCTATATGACGTGTTCTGTTGCTCCACCCTGGCATGGTTACTTCCCGATTCATTTTTAATCATCCTTTCAAGGGCCAATCCAATGCCCATTGAAGTCAAGAAGATGCTTCTCATTGTCTACAATCTGTGCTGGATCAGGCCCTCAGTGCTCAGTGTTTTCTGCAAATACGTTCTTAACTTAGGCTTTGCCTTTCTCCTCTACTGGGGAGAGGGCCAACTAAAAACCCCCACAACATTTTAGTTAAGGGGCCATCTCTCCCTTATGCAATCAAAGCTAGTGTAATATGCAGTTTCTCCAGCAGAAATTAAGCCTCCCCCTAGCGCGCGCACACACACACACACACACCCACACACCCCAGCTTCCTTTTACTCTTTCGTGTATTGGTCAGTAAAGGAATCGATGATTAACTTGGCCTTGTGCTTTGACACATTTAAGACATTGTTGTCTCCTGGAATCTGGGAAATTTTACCATAAGTAGTACGTGTGGCTGATCTTTACTTCTAGGGTTTTCAGGTTGTTACAGTTTTCTTCTTCGTCTGTAAAAGTGAGGCACACAAATAAGCTGGTGATGAAGAGGAATGGACACTAATATTTTAGGCCCACATACAAGCAGCAAGAAACCACCTTGATTTTTTTGCAGCTTTTGGTGGGACCAAGAAAGAAAGATGTGGCTGAGATTTTCAAAGCTCACTAGGAGATTTAGCCATGCAACCAGTTAATGGTAATTGTGTGGTTAAATCCCCTAGTCAGTTCTGAAAAAATCTCAAGCTATGGTTTTTGTCTCAGTAATACCATTTTAATGGGATATTACCCAGTATCTGGTTTACTACTGATGGTGGCAATAGAATTATTAGTTTTGATCTGAGCTGTGAGCCCTTCTCTAAAGCTTATTTTTTATTGGACTTCTGCAATGTTGGTCGAGTGACAAGGAACCATACTGCGATCTCTTGCTGCAGTGGCACCCTGGGATGTTCTCTGTCTCTTTATTAGTCCCAGTGAGTCCTTATAGATATCAGGAATGCTGGATCTCCCGATTGCTTTGTGTTGGCTTTGTTTTTGCTTCCAAATTTGTGACATTTTGTTCAGGAGGCTGAAATAGTTCTATTTTAGTGTTTCAAAAGCTATTAAAATAATGAGACTACCTAGATATTCATCGTAACTATATTGTAAAGTGTATATATGGTAGCATCAGAGGTATCCAAATAAATGGATTCCAACAAAACTTTAATGCAGCCAGAGCCCCCATGTAGAAGCACCTGTCTCCCCTGGAGTGGACTACAGGAAGCTCTTTACCCAAGAACATTCTCTCCTTCTCTTTCCATTTCCCCTGCCCCTCAAACCACATCTAAACCCAGTTGGCAGGAGAAAGGAAGCGCACTATAATACCAAACTCTTGTTGTCAATATATAAAATATTTTGGTAAAAAAATATTCTTATTTAACAAAGAATACATTGTGAATATAAACACATTCACATCACCCAGACTATAGTTACTATTCAAAAGACAAACTAAATACATTCTGCCATAGAACATCAACATTTAGGAAATAGATAATTCAATCATTCCAGTTCAGTTGCTTTCATCAGCTGTCTCTTTGCTGCTTTGACAAATCAGTAGTCCTTCCACATTGTCATAGTGATAAAAGAAAACTAGTTTTATGATCCTTAGAAAGATTATAATGCAGAATACTCTCAATACATTTCATCCTAGCCTCTTTGACAGAAGGGGAGACTAATGGTGATTTAGGGAACAGGTAGCGTTGCAGTCCTTCTAAGACAGCACATATGAAAAAAAAATGCAGAAAATCCCAACCAAATAAACTGTCCCAAAAGGTGGTAATTTACTTCTACAAAAGTGCATAGCTTTGGCTCCACAACAAAATGTACGTAGCCAGTGGCCTTTCCAAAGAAGGTGCTTTTCTCCTCCACACTTGCTGCGTAATTCAATGCAGAATAAAGCACTTTGATAAAAGTGACAATCCTGATGAGACTAGGATCAAAGACTACAGTGATGGGGACTATGGTAAGAACCTAGACTGATTAGATCAATAGTATAAGAAACTACATAAGAGAAATAAACCATAGGCTTTGGCTGTAACTTCTTCAAAAGCAACTGTAGACACTGGCAATCTCTAATGCCCTTCCTCAGTAGTTTTGTTTGTAGTAAAATATTCAAGTCTGCAATATTCCTTTCTTTATTAAGGATATGGTAGAGGAAAACAGCATTATCACTAATGGTCAACTCTATGAAAGCTTGTGTCTTAGCAGTGCTGATACTGATAGAAACTTCAGACTTTGTAACTAGATTATGGTGTCATATTTACCACTTTTCTTCTACTGATCTACTGTACCTGAATCCTTATTCATTATCGTCCATTTATAAGTATCTGACAATCCTGCATAATATAGTTTACCACAATGAGCATCTGATTTATAGTTCACCAAACACTATTAGTTGTAGGGGTTCTTTCATTGTTAAATTGTATCTTTATTTTCCTTGTAGAAAACTGAAGCCAAAGGCAGTAAGCAGCCACAGACAATGGATGTCTGATCTGGCAATGGATGCCAGAAGAATTACTGCAGTACAGTTTCCATGTAGACAAGCCCGAAGGGTCAGATTTATAAAGACTTTTAGGCACCTAAAGAAAATGCAATAAAAATACAAGTGAAACTGCTACACAGATATTATACGGGTCAACAACATATACTATAGAAAGCATTTCTGGAAACATTTGAGAACCATCCTAAACAAGATAACACTAAATAGACTTCTCTGCAGACAACTGATATTTATTCATTACAGTCTAATAACAAAAATAATAATCCTCAGAGAGTCCCTTTCGTCCAAAAAGATTCTGAAGCACATTTTAGACAGTGGGCCAGATCTTGTCATTAGATGCACATGTGGAGTTCCAACTTACTTTAATGGAAACTCTTTGTGAGTTGCAGCAACGGAGGCTCCAGTTCAGCAAGACACTTAAAACACGTTTAACCTTAAACAAGTCAGTTATCCATTGCTGAATTTGGCTGAGAATTCCCTCTGAATTACTGAATGGTAGACAGCAAAGAATGCTTCAAACAGGCCACATGTTAACATCATTGACTAAACCATATTTTAGAACTGCAAGCAAGACACTGTAGTACAAGTTGGAAGTTCATTGATCTGGGACGTTGTCTGATGCATTGTCGGTGGCATTCAGTTTAGTGCTTTAAATCAATGCACTCTACAGGATTTTAATCCAACTGCAGAGAGAAGAAAGGACTGTCATACCAACTGTGTCTAGCTAGGTTCACATATGGGCAGCGCTTTTTTTAGCTACGGCCCTTAATTTTTTTAAATGTGATCATCCCATCTCAAAAAAGATGTATTGGATTTGGAAAAGGTTCAGAAGAGGGCAACAAAAATTATTAGGGGTGTGGAATGACTGCCGTATGAGAAGAGATGAATAGGACTGGGACTTTTCAGTTTGGAAAAGAGACTACTATCAAATCATGATTGGTGTGGAGAAAGTAAATAAGGAAGTGTTATTTGCTCCTTCTCATAACACAAGAACTATGGGATCACCAAATGAAATTAATAGGCAGAAGGTTTCAAACAAATAAAAGGAAATATTTCTTCACACAACACACAGTCAACCTCTGGAACTCTTTGCCAGAGGATGTTGTGAAGGGCAAGACGATAACAGGATTCAAAAAAGAATTAGATAAATTCATGAAGGATAGGTCCATCAATGGCTATTAGCCCAGTTGGGCAGGGACGGAGACCCTCTGTTACCAGATTTGCCCGTTACTTTGGGGTATACTCATTTATTAGGGTTACTCTTCAGGAGTGGGGGTTCTGTAATTCTATCAATGTACTGCTTGTCACCTGTGTTCTCACATGGAGCTCTACTTTTCCATTCTGCAAGTTCCCTCCCAATGGAGCTATCCTGAAGGACCTAGGTTCCCCAGGTCTGGGTTCTTCCAGCCCCAGAATCAGGCGCACACACATATTAACAGAGTGCATCTGAGAGGACAGGGTTAATCGGCATTCCCACACTGACCCCTTATATGTCCCTGGACTCAGCAGGCTGGGTCGAGAAGCACTTCCAAGCTGCCTCCCTCATATGCCCCAAGTTCAGCATGTCCCTATCTCCACTTTCACGTTACAATTGTTCTGGTAGAAACCCACTTGATGAAAAAATCCCACGGGATTTTTGGGCACTACAGGAATCTTCAGCTTAGGTATGAGGAGAGTTGCTGCAGAGTGAATGGGGAAGCCAAAAAACACCACGACGGGGAGAGAGAGAGAAGCAACCAGCTTAACCATGAAAGTTATTTATTGCCAGGTAATAACCATACAAGGGGAGCCCAACAAAACAAAAAACAGTTATAATATTAAATCTAATTTAAATTTGATTATAAAAGTCAGGTTTAGAAAACTATAACTGATCACACGAGTCAGAGAGAGAGAGCGAGAGACAGAGCGCTCACGCAAGCACTGGATTCTCACCACTCAGTGAAGCTTGAATCAATCAGGGTTCCCAGGTGGTGGTGGTAGCTGAGGGTCTGGAGTGCTGGAGACAGACAAAGCCCCCAGCATGATCAGACAGTAGTAGATGAAATCCCAATGGAACTGATGCAGATGTTGGATACAGGCATCAGAACACTTACGTGAGCATGGGTAGGGGTTTTTGTAGGGAAAGAACAATGGTTCAAGGGAAAACACCAGATTTGTTTATGGGTAAACTGATGGCTCAAGGGAGTATACCAAAGTTGTTTTGTTCAGACTAGACAATTGGAACTGATCATTCCTGGCTACGGGTGGTGTCCCTTTAAGGGAGCTCACAATGCAATTAGGCAACTTCAGTATTTTGGATACCAATAAAGGATTTATTACTAGAATTGGTCTGATAACTACTGAGCTGGGTGTGTGCAGGTATGGGTTCATTAACATCTGGAGCAGAGATTCCCCATCATGCAGTGCTTCCCTGCTTTTCTGGTTCCAGAGTTCCGTGCAGTTCATGCCTTGTAATCTCTGTTCTCCATTCTGTATGCTAATGGAGATGCCTCCCTGTCCCATCTTTAATGCAAATGAGGCCGGGGAGTTTCCTTAATGCTATCCGGAGGGGTTTCGGTGTGTCTTCCACTGCCTTTGCATTGCTTTTTGTAAGTCTTTCGTCTGATTGGCTTTGGTTCAAGTAGAGGTGGGGGAGCGGGGAAGGTCTTTCCTCTGTCAGACAGGCTGGGTACTGTACCCTGGTTCCCCAAGAAAGCTGATAGGCAACACCTTGCCTCTGTTTGCCAGAAGCTGGGACTGGACAACGGGGATGGATCACTTGATGATTACCTGTTCTGTTCTCTGAAGCACCTGGCATTGGCCCCTGTCAGAAGACAGGATACTGGGCTAGATTGACCTTTGGTCTGACCTACTATGGCCGTTCTTATGTTCTAACTCTGGAACTTATGCACTGCCCTGGCAGACAGCCCCTTTTCATAGTTGTATTTGTAAGCAGGAGGTCATTTCTGTGGCCAACATATCAGTCTTTTTGGCTGATTAATAGTCAGCATGGAAGCTATTGCTCAATCAGATGGACAGGCACTTTTAAATTACAAGTTTGAACTACACTGACCTTGTGTATATACAAAAGGAAAGAAGAGAATTATATGCCTTGTATATTCAAACACAAGCTTTGCCTTCTACGTTATTTTTCATACTACGTCAGTGAAGTAGTGTCAACATTTTGCACAATAAAGGCCCAGTTCTGCTTCTGAATGAGTGCAAGTCATTCCCACTGAAATAGTTAAAACTGCATACATATCCAATGTCAGAATTTTTACTCTAAAGACATAGGTGATTAGATTTTTGGAAGCTTGAAAGTACATATTTGTATTTCCACAGATTTTGTCATTGGGGTTTAATTTAATTGGTCAAAAATTAAAAGCCTCAAGTTTCATAAGCTGTTTTCCTTTGATTTTTTTACATACTCAGAGACAATCCTGTTAATCTTGAAGGTTGTTGTTTTTTTTTAAACTATTTATACAAAACCTAAAGTTTGGGCTGAAGTCAAAATAACCATGTCCTTTAAACATTTTTCATGTTAATTACTTTCTTCCACTTTGCTCTGACTTTTTTGCAAAATGTTTATTTATGTTTTAGAAACTACAGATTACTACCCTTTCTATACTATTAAAAAGAAGAAAAAAATAAACTCTTTGAAAAAACATCTGTCCTGTATAAACACACGGGTTGATAAAAAACAAGAAAGAGATAAAGTTCTTGAGTTAGAAAGGTTAATATATCACTAGTCAGAGAGAATTAACACTGTTCAGGGATTTCCAGCAGTTGATAAGACAGCAAGAGATATGGCATTAAAACCAGCAACATACAGCATACTTACTAACCACAACAGACCACCCTCCTAGTCATATATGTCTACGTGTGAAATCATCTCAGTTCTTAAAGTTCTGATTTTTAAATACTGTGGCATGAATTTAAAAAATCAGCTAATACAGCCCCTCCAAATCCAAAATATTGCAAGATGGTTAAGCATGCCCACTCCAAAAATATCTCAAAACCTAATGGCTATAAAAACTTTAGACCTAGTAAAATAAATATCAAAGACTTACTCTGAGTTGACAGGTTTTGTTCATATAAATGTAAGAGAGCAGCAAGTTTCAGCTAAGATTTCTTCAGAAATAAGCTACCACCAACTATGAGTTGGAACTACCTCCCCATCTGTCATACAACATAAGATGTGATATAGATTGCTCTCTCTTAATTAGCATTAATTAATTCCAGGTGTTATTCCCCAGGATCCATGGCAAATCTAACATCACTTGCAAATTTATTTGAGCATAAGCTTCTGTGAGCTACAGCTCACTTCATCAGATGCATTCAGTGGAAAATTCAGTGGTATTTTCCACTGAATGCATCCGATGAGTGAGCTATAGCTCACGAAAGCTTATGCTCAAATAAATTGGTTAGTCTCTAAGGTGCCACTAGTACTCCTTTTCTTTTTGCGAATACAGACTAACACAGCTGCTACTCTGAAACCTACAGCTTATGTCCTACCGCTTTGGCAGGTGCTAAATAGAGGTTTGTTTGCTTTCAATATTGGAATATTTGCACCTAATTCTTCAAATGTCTTTTCTAGCTGAAGCACTTAAAGTTACTCTTTTGTTCCTTAGAATAAAAACTGTGACGTTGTCTTCCAGGAAAGAGGTAGAAGCTGTGCTATAAAGGGTTAAGCTTCAGGAGGAAGTTGCCATTTGCAGGAACCAGCAGCATACTCTGATACAGGGAATACATCCAGGCTACATTACAGCAACTTCTAGCTGTGGGGAAAACTAGGAGTTTAAATCGTATTTGCAAAAGTGACTTAAGTTCCTAAGTCTCAGTGAATGTTATTTAAAAAATTTTACTCCACAATTATTGATAGTACACTAAGTGTTAATTTTTAATCCCACTAAAACAACTATTAGTGTTTAAGATAGTTCTCTATATGTTTTTAGAGCTCAAAAATAACAGAAACCTGTTAGTATAGTAGCAGTGCACTGCCGTATCATATATATATAAAAGCCATGTGTCAGCAACCAGGATGTGGGCAACCATGACCAGTGGTTAAAGCCAGAGTCAGAGACCTAAAGTCAGAGCACCCCTTTCTCTGTTCCCGTATTACAAGGACCTGGTTTGCAGAAGCAGAAGTCTCCTGCTATGTATGGCAGATGTTTTTGAAAGGCTGCAGCTCCGTTTTGGATTGAATTAAATAATTTGTAATGTATTTACAATGAACACCTACAAATGAACTTTATTACTGATCATCTGACAGCATCCACTGTCTTTCTCAAGCCCCAGAAATTCTTATTTCATACCCCAGTTTTCAGGCTTCCTTCTCATAAGCCACACAATCCAGTGTTCTCCCCACCTGGTCTCACTGCTGCCCTCTTGGCAGCCCAGACCTCTCCAATCCCTGATGGACCAGTTTCTGGAGATTAGAGAGACATTTCCTGGCAACTTCAGAAAGTCCAGATGAAACCACCTCAAGTAGGCCAGCTTTCACCCTTTCAACAGTCCTCCTCCCAATGCTGACTTTTGAGCCAATGTTTTGGGGTGGCTCCAAACAACCAGTGGGCCCTCACAGAAGCCTTAGACTTCAAAGCACTCTCTCATTTTAACCCAAATATTTTACCTCATTCCTACCTCACACCTAAAATAATAACACAGACCACATGTTCTCCACACAGACCCTTTCTTACAAACAGCTTTGGTTTCAACAAATTGGCATTTTTTAACTGAAAAATCCCCAATCAACTGTAGTCACAGCTTATTCACAAAACCCCTTAGATCACAAACCTCAGTTTGAGAGCCCATGGAATAAATTATTGTAGAAAGGGTGCTCCGGCCTGGGGGGCTGCCTAGTGCTCCACGCCTGGGGGGTGCTGGCAGCCATGGGGAAGGGGAGGTTCAGGTGGAAGGAGTGGGGCAGGCCAGGCCAGGGACTAGCCTCCCTGAACCTGTGGTCTACCCACCGCCTATGAGAGAGAGTAAGAAACTGGATTGTTGACAGGAGAACGGCCTAATCAAGTAGGTGTTAGAGGCTGATAATGAGACCTTGCCAGGGGTTTCCAAAGATTGGTTTTATTATATAATTATTCATTATTCAGTTACAGCTCCTGTTTATTAACTCAGGCACATTCTCTGCCAGGTCATCGCAATTAGTATATAATCCAGCCCCTGAATCAATTCTACCAAGATGATGAGGATGCACTTGATAAGATCCTATTTGCTGAATGCGGGTAACAAGAAGCTTCCTAAATAAAGAAAAAAACAATTTGTAAGTAGACGAAATAAAGTGGGAAGACACTGCAAATACACTCTTTCTGCTAGATGATGAGTCACAGCCAAGTGTTTAAGTGGTGGAGTGTTACAGCTAGAACTGTCAAAATCTGGGTTTTATTATACATGATAACAAATGTAGACCTTGTATGAGAAATTTCCAGTATAATGAAACCTAATATCTCTAATTTCAACATTTTACTCTGTACTGTTATAAAAAGATACAGAATGATTTGATGTCAAAGATACTGCAGCTGCTTATTTCTCGATTTCCTCAGCTTCCCTACAGTTCCTAGAATTTTGTAATGACTTCATTCATGATACTGTTATAAGTTAACAGAGGGCCAGCCCTTGTATATGTTAGGTGGGGAAGAGCTAGTAAGGGCTCTCCCGACCGGCAGACTCCATGGTCTCTGGAATACAGAGAAAACTTATGTCTCCAGGGTATAAAGTAATGCAAAGGGAGAGGGAAGAGTAGAGAGAAGGCAGATTCTATTACCCTGCCCCTCTTCCGTACTGGTCAGCATGCGTGGCCAACTGTGTAGGGGGTCACTGTAGCACACATGTTCCTAGTACAGGGGTGGGCAAACATTTTGGCCCAAGAGCCACATCTGGGAATAGAAATTGTATGGCAGGTCATGAATGCTCATAAAATTGGTTGGAATGTGGAACGGGTGAGGGCTCTGGTTGGGGATGCAGGCTCTGGGGTAGGGCCAGAAATGAGGAGTTCAGGGTGCAGGATGGGGCTCCGGGCTGGGGTGGGGGAGTAGGGTGTGGGGGATGGGTTGAGGGCTCCGGCTGGGAGTGTGGGCTCTGGGGTGGGTCTGGGGTTGAGAGTTTTGGGGTGCAGGAGGGGCTCCATGCTGCGATCGAGGGGTTTGGAGGGTGGGAGGGGGATCATGGCTGGGGCAGGGGGTTGGGGCGTGGGGAGAGGCTCAGAGTTACAGGCTCTGGGTGGCACTTACCTCAAGCGGCTCCTGGAAGCAGTGGCATGTCCCTTCTCCGGCTCCTACGTGGAGGCACAGCCAGGCGGCTCTGCATGCTGCCCCGTCTGCAGGCACCACCCCTGCAGCTCCCATTGGCTGCAGTTCCCTGCCAATGGGAGCTGCGGAGGTGGTGCTTGGGAAGGGGGCAGCATGCACAGTGAAGCCCCCTGGCTGCCCCTACTTGTAGGAGCTGGAGCGGGGCCATGCCGCTGCTTCCAGGAGCTGCGTGGAGCAGCCCCCGACCCTGCTTCCTGGCTGGAGTGCTGGAGCAGGGCAAGCTCCAGACCCCGCTCTCCATCGGGAGTTCAAGGGTCAGATTAAAATGGCTGGCATGCCAGATCCGGCCCACGGGCCGTAGTTTACCCACCCCTGTCCTAGTGTAAGGTAAGTAGCACCAGGAAGCAGTGGGGGATAGTGAAGAGGGCACTAGGGGGCGCTCAGGAGACATGGAATGTGTTCCTAGCTGTTCCATGGGTCTAATGGGTGACTTTGGAAAGTCACTTCGCCTTTCTGTGCCTCCGTTTCTGCCTCTGTAAAATGAAAATAATGATACTGACTTCCTTTTGAGAAGAGCTTTGAGATCTACTGATGAGGAAAAACTCTATATAAGAGTTAAGTGTGATTATTGTGTTTCTCTGAGCAGTGGGAGCCATTGGCTGGAGAAATGTGTCCAAACCTGTTCTGTCTCTTGAACTATGTGCCCACAACTGCAAAAGGGCAAGTAAGCTTTCACTCTAAAGCAAGGGCTCTCTGATTCAACATCAACCAACCAGAGACATTCTTAAAACAAAATGGAAATAAAGCTGAATGAACTCCAGATTCTGGTCAGATTGCCACATTTGGTCTTACATTTTTATTCCTCTACCATGGTGTTCCCAAGTAACAAAATGCATTCATTAATGTATCATTAATGTATTATTAATACATATATTTATAAGTATTCCCCCTGCATGGTATCTCTGTGCCAATGAGCATGAAAGAATTCTTATTACATTGCAGAAAACTAAAAAATTCAGAGAAATCCAGCAGTTCTATTTAAGAACCAATTTTGTTACACAGAACACAATTAAAAGGAACATTTCCTGATCCATAGCCATGCAAATATTTGGAGGGATTACACAAAGCACAGAATAATTGGTCATTAGTTTCTAAACATGTTTTATCTTGTGAAATCAACAACTGAAGCTATACAGCATAAATATATTTAGAGAAGGAATGTAATCCTTTCATTGCTGCATTTATACATATAAAATAAACTGGTACTCTGCATTTAATTTATCAGTTGCACCGAGAACATGCAGAAACGTGTCAGCAAGAGATTAATTTTTAAGAAACAAAGATCCTTTTATCATGCAAATGTCCCTTGTAGGGTCAAATCTTGTTTATCTAACTTGCATGAATAATCCCATTATACCTACTGGGACTGCTCAGGTAAGGGAGGGAAGTAGGCTCAAACAATAGGGGAAGAGAAATGCAGAAAACATAGCATTACATTAGAACAGAAGCAGTTTGGTGTGCAGACTATCAAGGTTTGATGGGGTGGGATCATTGCAGGTGATGTTATGCTTTTGCAGGATGATAGGAGAGTGCTAATTCACCTCGCTCGTCCCATTTCTGAAGTTTACTGGTGGCTTGAAATAGACTATTTTGTTGCAGCTGGTTATCCTCTCATCTGCTCCTGCCGCTTAGGTCTGGTCTACACACACATTTTGTACCAATATAACTATTGCAGTTAGGGGTATGACTTTTCACCCATGTAGCTGTACTGGTACAACCCACTACCGTGGACCCAGTTATACTGATCTAAATGTGCCTTATAGTGGCATAACTTATTCCCCTTCCTGGGCAGAAATAAGCTATACGACTATAAGCACTTTCACACTGGTATAACTGTATGCATGATGGGGGCGGGATGTGGGTTGCACCACATTAAGGATGTGGTTTAATGAAAGCAGTACAACTTGCGTGTGTAGACAAGTCCTTGGGGTCAGGCTCTCATAGCTCCCTGCAGCTCTAAATGGAAAGGAACCCCTTCCGCTGCAGTTTGAATGAAGAGGAAACTAGCATGTAGTCTTAAGTGGGGTAAGGAGGCCTTTTAAAAAGATCTCAGCACATGACTCACTGCTCATGTATGAAACAAGCCACTGACTGCGTGATCCCCCTAAGATGAATAGCTACCCTCTTCAAGGACAAATGTAAGAAAGATACAGGTCAAAGTTTATTTTTAGTGGGTACCCCCACCCCAAGACATTTGTAGCGGAGGACATGATCCTTTTTGGGGTCGTTGCTTGAAAACGTATTTTTTAATCTGATCAAATGTTTTTTATTAGCTCCTTGTTGGGTGTAGGTCAGTGGATGTTCAGCACCAAATAAAGGAAACCCCGTCAGCTACTGAACAGCTAGTCACCCTACCTCCCACAGTTCTGGACACAAGCAGGAACAATACAGCAATCCTTGAGAGTTAACTGAGGTGGAGACCACTACATTTGCTGTGAGGAAAAGGACATCTCCCAGTCCACCATCTTATGAGTAGAAGCGGCGAGACTGAGTTGATGAGTGACATTTTCTCCTGCATAGTAACAAGGCACCCATCTTTTTATACACCTGTGGCTGGGCATAATTCTGCAAGAGAACAGGAACAATGGCTCCATTCTCCAAAGAACTATTCCTAAACTGGAGAAGGTTAGGGTGGTTTCCTTTCTATAGCTCTCTGCACCCAACTGGAAACCAATTGCCATGTTCCTCTTCACTCCTGTAGCTTCTGCAGGAACAATGGGAGTTTAACCTGAAGAAGATGACAGAGGCAGCTGTCATGTCCCTTGACTGTTTCAGGGCATCACTGAATCTTTGAGGGAGAGGCAGCTGGTGATGTGATGCTCTGACACTGGCCCTTGGGAAGCTCAAGGGCACATGCACTGGATCCTCCTCCAGGCCAGCAATGAAAACCTTTCTGTTCAGCAGTTCAGTGAAATTGCAAACCTGACAGTCCAACTGGGTGGGCTTGGTGTTTACCCGAAGCAAAGAGCAGTGAGGTTCTAAGGTATATATGCGGAATTATTTCTAAATAACAATATTTCCAAAGTTTTCCATAATAAATTAGCTGATATGCAGGTAAACATGGTGTGATGGGAGCATCAGGCCCATACACGGTGCAAATCCACCTACAGTTAATTAGTTTTCATAATTGCTACATATTAAAGAGAACATCACAGAACAATGATTTTGGCTCATATTGGCTGGATCAGACTAATTGCTTCTGATTCTCTCTCTGGTACAGCTGCTACTTCCTTCCTCATCCAAATCCCCTGTTGTATAACTAAGCACGGCTGGTGCTCACCTTTGCAACATTCAGAGAGAGAGCAAGTGATGAAGCATGTTGAATTTATAGCTTTGACCTTTTTCTCCTTTCTTGCAACATGCTACTTCTAGTGATACTGCTTTGCAAAAAGCATTTGACAAAGCTGCTGTTGACCAGTGATGGATTGTAACAGCTTCAGGGAAACAGGGCTGATTTTGTTCTTGCTGCACTTTTGCAAAACTGCCCCAAAAGGGGAAAGGAGTTCCCTGGTTTCACTTACTGAGCCAGAATCAATCAGGTCATGGTAGTAAGGCGTTGGTTTCACTTAAGTCTTCTAGTTTGAACCCATAATAGGAGAGAGAGAGAGAGCCCATTATGTAACAATAAGAAACAATCACATATCAGAGAAAGAGTAACTTTCTTATAACAGGTTTCAGAGTAACAGCCGTGTTAGTCTGTATTCGCAAAAAGAAAAGGAGGACTTGTGGCACCTTAGAGACTAACCAATTTATTAGAGCATAAGCTTTCGTGAGCTACAGCTCACTATCTGAAGAAGTGAGCTGTAGCTCACGAAAGCTTATGCTCTAATAAATTGGTTAGTCTCTAAGGTGCCACAAGTCCTCCTTTTCTTTCTTATAACACTGAAGGAGGAACATTGTTAGGTAAGGAAAACAGAATTGTCCCTAAAGCTACACTCTATCACTCTGCTCCAATGTAGAGCTTCTGCTTAGAACCCTCCCAGGCCTGGTTTCCTGCTACAGTGTTAAAGAAACATTACACATATCTCACAACCTCCAGAATAGACAGGTATTCATTGTGCTAGTACCTTCCCTTATGCTTTTTGGTCATAGAGAGGATGCTTTAATTTGCAGTTAGGAGACTCACCAGCAGAGGCTGCTGAGAAAGATGTATTGAATTAGTACCTCTTCTTCAGCTAGCATAGTCATCTCTGAGAGAGTTCTGACTCACTGATTTTTCCACAGACAGAGATGGGAGAGTGTTCTTTCTGCCTATGGATCTCCACCAGGGACTAGGATAACAATAAATAAGAACAACATGCAAGAGAGAGAAATAGAATTTCCATTTCCACATCTATATGTAAACATACTGAAAAGATTATACATTTAGAAGACAGAACATAGCATCTCACACATATGTTCACAAGGAACCACTAGTGTCATACTTCTTCCTCACTGTTACTGCCCCTTGATAGTTTATCCACTGCAGCTTTTTGTTTTGTTTTACCCTGAATCAAATTTTCAGCAGGCCTCATAGATATTAAGGTCAGAAGGGACCATTATGATCATCTAGTCCGACCTCCTGCACAACGCAGGCCACAGAATCTCACCCTCTTTTTGTGTCCTTCAACTAAGCAGAACCCATCATTGTTTAGAAAAACAGGTGTTTACATAACAAATAGGTTATAATAGCTATACTACCAAACTTGCGTGGACAAACCAGTGTGTGCATGTGAACAAAACAGGCTGGTTGAACATTTGATACTGTATCTCAATGGCTGACCAAATTGCCTGTTAGAAATTACTACAATTATTGTTTTAGTAGAGCTACAAATTTAGTAGAGCTACAAACATATTAAAGACCCTCTTAAATACTAATTCAGTGCATTGACAGATTTGGAATTTCTTTACACATGGATGTATAATATAGTATCCCTCAATCTATAAACACCCTGGGTGAAATCCTGAACCCACTAAAGTCAATTGACTTGAATGGGCTCAGGATTTCACTGTAGGTTGTATATTTCCTCCATATTCCTGAGTTATGCCATGATGGCCTTGATGCTACAAATACCAGGTTAACTTTAATCAGGCAAATCATTACATCAACATTACTACTCATGTGCCTAAAGTCACTTACATGCCTAAGTGTCTGTAAGGTCAGGGCTTGTATGTTTGCTCTGATCCAATTTTACCCTGCATGTCTGAGAAGTATATTAGCTTCATTTTTGTTACTTAAATGCTTTTGGTTGGAGGCCAGATGGATGTGGAAGGGCCTGAAGTAAAAAGTTTAAATTTATTTCCTCCTCATTAGCCATGGCAGTTTCTGGGATCCCATTTACTTACTTAACTGTACAACTGACTTCAGTGTGAAATACCATGAAGTGAGTCTACATGCAACTAGGGCAGCAGCTGTAACAGCTACAGCAGATATAGATCGGATTCAGCAGCCAGAAATATAGCTAGGGTCACAGCAAGGTGGGCACTCCTCCGTGCCTAAGAAAAACCTGAAATAGAACACTTCAAATGCATTGTTCTTTTTAAAAAGAATTTTTGGACTCACGAAAGCAAAAGAGTGATAACACCAGCTAGAGCCAGTCATAATGTGTGCAGATCCTCCAAGCTTTGTAAACACATCTCATTCCTGAACGGAAGTCAGATACATCTTTTGTTTCACAAAGTTTTAAATTTGGGTTAATACTTCCTGATGCTGTTAAGATTAACTATATCTCATTTAACCGATTAACTAGTTGTTTCCTTTCATGGACTGCAAGTTCATTTAACTCCCAGACTGCTGCCAGTCTGGGGTTCCGTCCACCGGCCCCTGCCAGCTGGGGTCCCGGGCACCGGCCTCACTCAGCCCGTTGCCGGCCCAGGGTTCCTTCCATCCAAGCTGGCAGCAGGCTGAGCGGAGCTGGTGGCTGGGACCCCAGCTGGCAGCAGAGAGCCACTAAAAATCAGCTCGCTTGCCGCCTTTGGCACGTGTGCCGCAGGTTGCCGACCCCGGTGTAAAATCAACATAAGTGCGATGAAAACCTGAAGTAATGATTCTTTCAAAACTCTTATGTAATTACAAATAACAGTAAAAATAAAGTTCAGAAGTATTTCCACAATTCTGAGCCATACGCTTCACCTACGCCTAGGTTCTTATCCTCAGCCCAGCCCAGATTGGAGGAGAGAAGAAGGAGCCTTCTTTAAATCACCTTTGTGTTTCACAGATCCTGGCCTGGCTGTGCACTGTGCCGGTCCCCAGGTGTACCTTAGAGTAGTTAAGGATCATGTCTACAGTGGCAGCTTTCCTGGCTATGTGTCTTATGCCAGCCACAACAAAAGAGGTGCTATGGGAACCTCTATGCCATTGGAGGATTCTATTTATGACTCCCATTCTGGGTTTAGACCTTCTTTTCACCTGTGGTGTAGCTTAAAGTAACTACTGTGCTGCCAAAGATTGGAGCCAAAGCCTGCCAATCCCAGTGAATTACCAGGTGATTTTATATTATGGACAAATGCTCAAGTAGATTCAGACCAGGAAACTCATTTCACTTGTGTGTCCAGCTAAACTTGAATCCTGATGCTCATAAGTGGAAGGAAAGTGCAATAAACTGATTATGCCATTAAGCTTCCCCTCTGTTTTAAATGTGAAACTATTTAGAACTGGTAACCACCATTTTTTACAGGATTCCTAAGAGAACCAAAACAGCTGATATAAGATAGCTGTAGGGCTGGTACATGACAAAATCTATGTATAATAGAATGGGAGGAGGAGTTATTTACTTAACAATGACAAAATTACTGCCGAGAATCCATATTAATAGAGACAGAGTGAAACTGGAAACTACCATCAGGAAGCAGTCAGGGGAAGTTGGGTGCAGTGCTGTACCTACAAAAGCTGTTTTCAATGCAAAATTACTTTAAAGAAAAGACAGTGTACTTTTCCCCTGCTCCTCCCAGACAGCCAATAGTATGAAGTAAAGCAACAGAACCTTAGGACTAGAGAAGTGTGGGTGGATGCCTTGCATTGAACGGTATTCAGTATAAAGGTATGAATGTGGTTCTTGTTCTGTGCCCTGCCTTGACTTCCTCTTATACAAAATCTCAGATATATAAGGCAGGGAGAAAAAAACATTTGAAAGCAGAAGCAGTAAATGTTGGGAGGTGAAAAATGAAACAGGTTTAGAAAATCAAAGTGTCTACAAAGCATCTGCTCTGCTCATAGACTTCACTAAAGAGGCAGACTCAGAGTATCAAAGAAAGATCCTAAACTAAAGAGAGTTATTAAAAGCAGACATTGTCAAAGCACGCCCATTTAAAAGTGTATTTAGGATTTTTTATCTGTGTCATTACAGCAAGAGGTGGATGCATCAAAACTAGAACTGGGTAGGGACCAGGTTTTCAATTTAGTGGGAAGTTCTGCAAATTTTTCCCCCCACTCTGCAATGGAATGAAAACAAAAACTTCATAAGTTCCCACTACATGAAATTTTGAAGAAAAAGAATTGGGGTTAAACAAAACCTTTCTTTTCAATTAAGCTGAAATATTTTGTTCTGATTTTGAACTTTATATATATATATATATGAAATTTCTAAATGAAAAGTACTTTTGAAATGAAAAATCAAAATATTCCTATGATGGGTGGACCCTACACTGAGCAACCTTACACTGAGCAACAAGCAGTTAAGGAATTACTCTGGGTTTAGCCAGCTCCACCCTGCCACACCTGTAGCAAATGCACCCACTGGTGAAGGAGCTAAAAGGCAAGAGAGCAACTCATTTGGGGGCACATCTGTTCTTGGTAGCTCCAGGGAGACAAGGTGAGGGAAGGCAGAGTCTTTCCCAAAACAACTGCCCAAAGGCCCCTGAGATCCTGCTCCCGAGGCATCCTGAGAGGGAAGCTGTGACGCTCTATACCTCAGAATAGCACCCTGGAATGCTGATAGCACCACTGAGATGTGATGATGATGAATTTTGTACAAAGTATGCCTTGTGAGGTATCATTTAAGAAGTCTTGATTCATTGAACATTAATATCCTATTGAATTATGTTATTGTATGTGTAATTATGAAGTCTTGCTATATGTGTTACTGAAATATGTTGTGAGATGCCCCCAAGTGACGTTTCAATAGGGACAAAGTAACAACTATCAATAGCCAGACAGGCATTAGTGGCCTGTCAAGAAAAATCAATTATCCTAGAGATTTCTCAGTCAGGACTACCTGATCCCATAAACAAACTAGGGAAATACAACCTAGATGGAGCTACTACAAGGTGGGTATATAACTGGTTGGAAAATCATTCCCAGAGTAGTTTTCAGTGGTTCACAGTCATGCTAGAAGGGCATAACGAGTGGGGTCCTGCAGGGAGTGGTTCTGGGTCCAGTTCTGTTCAATATCTTCATCAATAATTTAGATAATGGCATAGAGAGTACACTTATAAAGTTTGCGGATGATACCAAGCTGGGAGAGGCTGCAAGAGCTTTGGAGGATAGGATTAAAATTCAAAATGATCTGGAGAAACGGTCTGAAGTAAATAGGATGAAATTCAATAAGGACAAATGCAAAGTACTCTACTTAGGAAGGAACAATCAATTGTACACATACAAAATGGGAAATGACCGCATAGGAAGGAGTACTGTGGAAAGGGATCTGGGGGCCATAATGGATTACAAGCTAAATACGTGTCAACAGTGTAATGCTGTTGCCAAAAAAGCAAACATCATTCTGGGATGTTGGAGCAGGGTTACCCGTTCCTGCCCCGTGAGGCTTAAAAGCCAGCCCTGGGAGAGAGCTAGGGCTGAGGGCAAGAAAAGCTAGGCTGATTGGGGAAATGGCTGCAGTTGGGCCACACCCCAATCAGGCTGCAGCTGGACCTATAAAGGGGCTGCTAGGCTGAAGCTTAGCCAGAGTTTCTCTCTGTGTTCAGAGAGGGAAGGGCCTGGCTGTAGGGACTGAAGAAATACTAGACTAGAGCAGGCCTGAGTGGGAAAAGCCAGGGAGCTCTAGCCTGGAAAGCCCTAGGCTGTGAGGCCTAGGTTAGGGCCTATTAGGTACTGGGATTGCAAGGGGGCAGCCCACGGGTAGACAGAGGCAGCAGGTCCAAACCCCCTCGCCTGAGATGAGTGGCTGGTACACTGCAGTCTGTTCCAGGGAATGGGGCTAAGCAATGACTGGTAGTAGCCAAGACTGAGGTGAGGTGGGAATAGTGGGTAGGGGATCCATGGGGAGGGGAGACCCCCCAGGGATTGTTGGAGTTCACTGCCAGGGGGCAGCACCCCAGTGGGAGGAGGCACCGGGTCCTGGGAGGGACTGGGGCCAGCGGTAAGGCGGATCACCAGATGGCAAAGGGCGCTCCAGAGGCTGATGAGCTAATTCCCAAGGACAGCCAGCAGGAGGCGCCTCTGGGTGAGTCCAGCTGTATGACAGATGTATTAGCAGGAGTATCATAAGCAAGACACAAGAAGTAATTCTTCCGCTCTACTCCACGCTGATTAGGCCTCAACTGGAGTATTGTGTCCAGTTCTGGGTGCCACATTTCAGGAAAGAGTGGACAAATTGGAGAAAGTCCAGAGAAGAGCAACTAAAATGATTAAAGGTCTAGAAAACGTGATCTATGAGGGAAGATTGAAAAAATTGTTTCTTCTGGAGAAGAGGCGACTGAGAGGGGACATAACAGTTTTCAAGTACATAAAAAGTTGTTAAAAGGAGGATGGAGAAAAAATGTTCTTCTTAATCTCTGAGGATACGACAAGAAGCAATGGCCTTAAATTGCAGCACGGGCAGTTTAGGTTGGCCATTAGGATAAACTTCCTAACTGTCAGAGTGGTTAAGCACTGGAATAAATTGCCTAGGGGAGTTGTGGAATCTCCATCATTGGGGATTTTTAAGAGCAGGTTGGACAAACACCTGTCAGGGATGGTGTAGATAATACTTAGTCCTGACTTGAGTTCAGGGGGCTGGACTAGCTTACCTCTCGAGGTACTTTCCAGTTCTATGATTCTATGTTCCAGCTGCTAAAAAAATCGTTGCTGTAAGACAGCGTAAGAGAGGGACAGTGACATCATCAATTGGCCTCTCTCTTCCCACTCCCCTCCCCATCCCAACACCTGAAAGACTGTCTGGAAAAAAAGACTTAGAACTAGGAAGATTGGTCCCAGGCTGAAATGGAGTCCAATCTGTGTATTGAGGAACTGTGAGCTGCTCGTAAAGTCTGTTAGGATGTGAGACAGCTTGATTCAAATCTTGCTTAATCTGTTAAAGTTACAATTTAGACCACATTTCTATTTTTATTTCTTAGGTAACCAATTTTGATCTCTATCCCTGCTAAATCTCTTTCTTTCTCTGGTTAATAATCTGTTTTATATTTTGACCAAACCCACACTGTTTTAGGTAAAGTATTTGAGGAATCTCAGCTCAAATTACAAAGGCTGGTGCACATCCACTTTCCTTTGAAGAAGTGAGAAACTTATTAATGAACTTGCACTGTCCAAGAGAGTCTTGAGTAAGATGGTATGTTTCTGGGGTGCAATGTGGGGGTGATTGGCTGGGGCCTCTCTGTATGATTTATGAGTGACTTAGGGAGCATTTGTGCATTATTACTGGGGGTGGGGTGCCATATGCTGAGTGATCACAACTCCTGGAGGTGTTTTTGCTGATTGTCACGCTTTGTGAGAGGCGACCCAGGCTAGAGAGTTAAGGGAACACAGCGCTCCCACAGTTCCAGGTTGCACTCCGGGGATCCTGTCACAGAAACATTGCCCTCTGCTATGAACTACACCAGCAGGGCAAAGCCTTGTCCTGAGCTGGGCCAGGATGATGGGCGATCACTTGTTACCGAGTATGATCATCTTCCGTTGGAGTTATGGGTCCTCAGGTGTCTAATAAGCTCTATTACAATGAGGGCAGATGTTTTCAGGCTCAGCAGGAGGCTGTTGACCATGACTGGAGACCAGTCTCTTCTTCCTCCTGCGCCTCTTGTCCTCTTTGGCTTGTCGGCAAGCAGGTTCAAAATGCAGGGGACCATCACATAGGACTTCATTCCATTTTAACTGATCCTGGGCAAGTGTCTCCCAAGTATCAATGTCAATATTGCATTATTTTTAGGTTGTCCTTCAGCAAGTCCTTATAACACTTCTGTTGTCCACCCACATTACGGTACCCTTCTTTCAGCTGAGAGAATAGAATCTGTTTTGGGAGACAATGGTCTGGCATCCGGACCACGTGACCAATCCAGGGGAATTGCTGACAGATGATCATTGCCTCAGTACTGGTGGTCTTTGCCTCTTCCAGAACACTAATATTGGTGTGCCTGTCTTCCCATTTGATCTTCAGAATCTTACGAAGGCAGCGTTGAAGGTGCCTCTCAAGGACTTTCAAGTGGTGTCTATAGGTTGTCCAAGTTTCAGACCCATACAACAGTGTTGGGAGAATAACCACTTGATAAACAAGAAGCTTGGTGTCTGTTCTAATGTTGTGATTTTCAAAGACCCTGTGCCGTAAATGAGAAAAAGCTACTCTGGCACAGCTCAGGCGATGTTGAATTTCTGCATCAATATCTGCCTTGGATGAAAGAGGACTTTCAAGGTAGAGGAAATGATCAACATTCTCCAGTGCCACTCCATTGATTTTTGGTAGATGGGGCATGTAATATCTCATTTGGAGAGGGCTTATAGAGCACTTCAGTCCTCTTAAGAGAGAGACCAAGACATGTGTAAGCATTGGCAAACACATTCAAGATAGTTTGAAGAGCTTTCTCAGAGTGGGCAAAGATTGCATTGTCATCAGCATACTGAAGTTCCACAATAGATGTTGTGGAAATCTTACTCCTTGGCTTTCAGCCTGCTAAGCCTGAAAAGCTTTCCATCCATTCTGTCAGTGATTTCAACACCAGCTGTAAACTTCCCAGCAATTAGCTAAAGAATGACAGCAAAAAAAACCCCAAAACATGGTTGGAGCAATGATATCGCTCTATCGCTGGGCCAGGAGGAGGCAGTTGACCCTATGCTGCCTTATCCCAGATGGCAACCATGGGACAAACTGCAGGGAGGTAGTAGGAAGTGAGGGTTACCTTAAGCCAGAGGGGGCTACCTGAAGTTTCCCCAGCTGTCAGAGCACCGATAGCCCTCAAGGGCCTGGGTTAATGCCTGATGGAGTGGAAGGGCCTGAGCTCCCATATCAATAACCCCCCTGCACATCACCGGCCTAAGCCCTAACCATTAAGACGAGATCCCCTACCAAGCAACCTTGAGTGAGGGTGGTCACAGTTGCATTCTGAAAATGCTGAAATAGAATATCTCAGCATTGAGATGATCCTTGACAGGTTTTTCCCCAAAATGACTCCACAAAAGGAGTTGCTTATAACAAGTTGGCATTTTCAGACAGAAGAACATTCAGTCAGAAAAATTCCCAACCAACTTTAATCAAAACTAATATGAGAGAAAAAGTCATTAGGACAATAGATTTTTAAAATATCAGTAAGATTTATCTGTGAAATTATGTTGATGAACATATTTCCTCTTTTTTGCCATAAATTTTTGACATCAGTTATAGATAAGGCTATAATTTTTAGTATTTTTAGTAAAAGTCATGGACAGGTCACAGCAATAAACAAAAAGTCATGGCCAATGACCTCCATGACTTTTACTATATAAATACCCCTGACTAAAATTTAGATGCTCTGAAGGCACGGGGGTGCAGCTGCTGCTCTGGCAGGGAGTGCCCTGTGGCTGCTGCTCTGGCGGGGGGTGCCCTGGAGCCCCTGTGGCCGCTGCTTCTTCAGGTGAAGGGGGCGGCCTGGGGCCCCGCTGCTGCTGCTCCTGGACCGCTGCTCCGGGACCAGCACCCTGGAGCCACCCAAGCAGTGGTCCGTGCAGCTGGCCCCAGGGCCACCTGAGCTACTCAGGTGGCCCTGGGGCCAGTTGCACCGGCTGCTGCAGAAGTCATGGAGGTCCCGGAAAGTCACAGAATCAGTGACCTTCATGAAAGACTCACAGCCTTAGTTATAGACATGGACAAATTTAGAACATTCTGGAAACAAGAAAAATAGTCTATACCCATTCATGAAGGTTCTAAATAGTACCCAAGGTTTCTTAACTTTATTCACAAGGACATCAAAGGATGCTACAATAGACACTATACACAACATAACATTCAGGCCAGTAGTATGCAAAAGAGACAGGCAGCAAATGTGATAACAAAACAAGATAAAAAATGAATGCTACAGTCTGAAACAAATTCAGATGGATAAAGGATGGCATCCCTATAATGGCAAAAGTGCTAAGATAACTTTATACATGATGTAAAGATCATGCATAGGCCATACAGGGTACTCTAATTAGATGTTATCCTTGCACGCTCTTTATATTAAATTGTGTATAACTGAACATTGTAAGGATATGCATCATCCATACATGATCCTTGTATTTTTGTCAGTATGGTTTGTGGCTAATTGCTAGTAATTTTCATCTTCATCTCCAACTGGTAGAGTATAGAATAAAAGACAAAACACCATATCCACTGTGGATGAACATATTTTACAAAGCGATCACTCTATATTAACCTCTCAGTCCTCATCCTCATCCTTTCAAAGGAAACCTGAACAACACCTTCAGAAGACAAGCCAGATTTTGCTAGACACCAAAAATCATGGACTGAATAGAGATGGTTGTAATAAGCCACAAATACAATCTATAACCCACTAAATTCCCACCTCTCCCCCTACAGCCCCCCTTTTTTTTTCCTTTTCCCCTTAAGACTGGAGAGTTGTTAACTAGGAACTTCCCCTTGAATGGTGCTTTGAAATATGTATTAACTACTTAAGATAAACAATTTGTTCAGACTGTGCATTTAGCTGAGATACTTTAAGTACAATTCCCAGACCTGAAGAAGAGCTCTATGTAAACTCAATCTCATTTCTCTCACCAACAGAAGTTGGGCCAACAAAAGATATTATCTCACCCACTTTATGATTCTAATATACTGGCTACAACAACAGTGCATCCAATATATTATGACATCTGTTCTTTTGAGCAAAGATCAAGGCCTTCATTTCCAAATGTTGAAGTCTTTGTTTCTGAAAATCATGTCACTTATATTTAGATATCTAAATAGGGATTTAGGTTCCTAACTCTAGGCACTCAAATTTGAAAATGTCAGACTGTCTGTTACAATATAGCCTCTTTCTGGGATGTATTCAGAAGTTTCATTTCCATAGTTGCAAGCCTTGGAACACGTAGTTTTCTGCAACTTGCCAAATAATAACCCTCATTCAGCAAACATATAGGACCTGTGTTTTGAGCTTTAGAATACTAAAACTGAGCTCCTGCTGAAGTGTATATAATACAGCTCTGTGAAAGTGAAGTCTGATTTTGAATTGGTTTGTATTAAGAGGCAAACTATTTTGGATTGTGATTCTCATCCTGAGAGTCCAAAACCTTTTTAGTAGTTTCCAAAAATTAAAATACTTTGGCTTGGTTTCACTAATTTTGCTTGTTTATATTTGATATAGCTGGTGAATTGTCTGACGTACTTATTCTGGAAGAAGTAATGAAAGGATTGTAATGCAATACAGCTGTCTTGCACACCATCTCTATGAAATTTATGCTGCTTTTTCTTGCTGATGCCAATTATCCTCCTTATACTGATCTCTCCTCTCTTGAACATTTGACTTTTATCAGTCATGATTGCCATTCCTTCTGGTGACTGAGGATGTATGCTTTGCCTTACCTATGGTCACAACTTCTACCTTTCTGGGTTCTGGATTATCACATACTGGGACCAGTTCAGCCATCTCTCCTCATACTGAATAGTTCCTTGCTCTGTGACCAGTCCCAATATTATCAGTAGGCCACTCATTTGAGTAAAAGTGAACAGAAATGGCAAAATCTGAACCATAGTGTTAACTCCAATTTTTCTATTGACGAAAATATAGGATGAACAAAAAATGATGCCAAATGGCCTTTCACCCATTCTAATACTATATTTAAGACCATAACATGGTAATCAGTCTTTAAATGTTTCTAATGATAACACATCAAAGAAGAGTTACTTGGCATTTCAAGCTGTTTTGGTAATTTTTCATCATCATGCTGCAGATTGAAATTCTTGTGAAAGGTAGATATAACTTTTTTCTGTTTGAGCACAAATAAATGTGGTCCCAGGTACAATGCTGCTTGTCGTGTCACTCTCCTGGCAGTCACTAAAGAACTAGAATTCAATTCAAATGTTCTCCAAAGTCATAAGCAGATGGGCTTTGGAGATGTCACAATGCATTGTTGCTGTTGGGATCCTGGTGCTTTTTGAAAAGCTAGGGGAGATCTGTAGAGGAAATGGTTTGGGAAAGGGGTGAACCTTCACAATTTCCTCAGACTAGAAAAAATTGACATTTGAAGGAAAAAAAAAAAAGCATCTATCCGGAACAACGGAAAACAATCATCCTAGAATATTCCAGTCATTACAGATCTAAGGAATTGGGATCTGTACTGGAGGTCTGGTGTCTGATTTAGGAATATTAGAGCCAGGGTGGACCGGCTCCACTCTTCTTGAGGTTTTTGGTAAGGACAGGTATTCAGTTCCTAGTAAGGGAGTGACTGTGGCAATTCTTGTTAGGTCTCTGACCAGTCCCACTGTGAAATTCATTTTTCCAGAAGCCTGAGCAGTCTCAAACTGAAATGGGTGATAAAAATGCTTTCTTCCCAACTCCTGAGTCCCTATTTACCATCCCAGATAACATAACAACTAAGAATAGGCTCCCAAGTACCTCTATTTCTTGTATCTTATACTTGATTGTTCCTTAATACCCAGGATTGTATTAACCTGTACAGTGGGGTCAGGGTGCTAGCCTAGAACTTTGAAGACCCAGGTTCAATCCCCTACCCTACAATTCCCAGAAAATTGCTTCTGCTAAGATCCTCAAAACTATTTAGGCTCCTGATTTCCATTGAAATTAACTTTGAAGTCTAACTACCTTTGAGGCTTTGGGCCCTACTCTATCTGTGCCTCCAGTCCTTATCTGTATAGTGTGGGTAATAGTACTTCTCTAGCCCAGAGGGATGTTGAGAGGATAAATACTTTACGGACAGTGAGGTGCTCAGATATTACTGTTATGGGAGGACATATAAATACTTAGATTCAGGGCATCATTTCCAGTGCTCTTCTATCCATCAGCCATTGACCTGTGTCATTCCTCTATGAGCAGACCCGTTCATCCTCCTACCTTGTCATTGTTGGAAACATGGTCGTTATCTGGTCTCTTTGGAGAGATTTTTATCTCAGTTTCTTTTCTGTAACAGGCGATAATACTTCCAGACCTCACAGGAGAGTGATATGCATTAATTCATTAATGTGAGGTGTTCAAATACTGTGGTGATGGATGCAACAGAAAAGCATTAACAAATAAACCCTGTACACTTTTCAGAAAGGCAAGAGTGATAGCCAACAACCTGACTGTGTGTGTCTCTGTGGAGAGAGAACTTCTTGCTGCCAGTTCTGAACAGAGAAGTACCTAGAGGTACAGTTGCAATGACTGGCAGTTTCTATTCTCTCCAATAGTGATTATATGGATCCTATATCATAGCAATAGTCAGTGCAGGTGGACAGGAAATGAGGGAGAAACTCCAAGTAATCACAACATTGATCCTAGCTAGGGAAGTAAATGGGACTCCAAGAAGCTGTAAGAATCCTACTGCAGGATAATCCCAAGAGGGGAATAAAACGGACTAATTTCTTCCCTTACATATGGGGTATCACAAACTGCTAGTGACAGTTAATTACTTTTAGACAATACCAGAACAGCAAATTTATGGTAGAGGTTGAAATAGTTTCACTAAAAATAGATAAATAAACAAATAAAGCATTTGACTTTGTCACATTTGATTCGCATATCTAGTGGATTATGAATGTTGTTAATATTCATTCCCAAAATAAAAGACAAATTTGCAAAGATTACATGGAATCCATCTGAAATGGATTATTGAGGAACAGTAAATAATGAAGAATGTAACCAAGACAGAAAAAAGACTTTTAGTATTTCAAGACTAATAAGTGAGAAAGACAGTTCATTAACAGATAAATGCAGAATAATGATGTGACCTTAATTTGTCTTTTCAAACACACACTAATCATAAAATACAGGAAAAAGAAGTCTCCAGAGGTAAAAGATAAGTCTGTGTGTCATTCAGGAACCATGAAGAGCAGAGAAATGAGATAAAGCCCCTTGTAGAGAATACGAGCAACTATGGGAGGCTTTTTGCTTATTGTATGCATGTTCCCTTTTTTATATTTATGTTTGACTCTGCTAAAGTTAAAGGTAGGGGTATAGACATAGTTTCCATATTGGACCATCTTTAAACAAACAATAATATATATGTAGAATAAGGACCTGAACTGAGGGATATGGAGGGGGTTTTGGTTCCCATTGTTAAAATGGTTAGGGCTAAATTCATTAGTGTGTGACGAGTGCTTTGTAGCACGCTGGTGATGCAAAGCAACCACAAAACCAGTTTCAGAGTAGCAGCCATGTTAGTCACAAGTACTCCTGTTCTTTTCACACAACCAGTGTAACTGACTGGTCAAGCCAGGATTACAATTGTTTAGCTTTATCAGTGTGTGGTGTTGAATTCCTTTTAAATCCTTAAATTCCTTAAATCAGTACTTAGATTAATACATATAGGGAGAAGACAAACAAGCAGTGTTTGTCATTTAAAGTGTGGTGCATTAGTGAAATGAAGATGAAATGGCAATAGAACAACATTAACACATTATGCAAATACAACCATTGCAGACTGTTCTACAATGCAGTCACGAGATAGTAAACTGAGCAACCCCAACTTAGTTTTCTCCAAAACATATAATCACTTGCCACCTAGTGACTTAACAAGTATTAGCAACTTATTAGTTATTAAGCAACAAACCTGGCTATGGAAAAGTGCATGATTTCTTTTGTGGGATTTCATGTGGGTGTGTGGTTTTTTGTTTTTTTTTTGTATTATCCTTCCATTGGGATAACTTCATGACCCCACAGTTTCTTTTCCACAAATGTATTGGCCAATCATTACTTTTTCTCATTAAATTATGCACCCATTTGAAAAGTCCTTTTTGTATAAAATTCCATGCTGCTAAATTTCAAGCAGAAGTGGAAGTAGAAGCGTGGTTCCCACACACACACACTGTTTGGGGAGAAGTTTCAGAAAGTTATCAGTGGGTGAGTATAAGAGGTCATAGTGAAAACTCTTATGGAGCCTTCACTATAACAGCATTATCACAGCCATGCTAAATATAATCCTCTGTATTGACCTCTAGTTCTGGCAATTATCTCCATTTAACAGATGGGTTAACTGAGAAAGAGGAGTTGATTGAAATGCACCAACTAGGAGTCAGTGTCACAAATTGCAGAAGTCAATTCTTGTCTCCCATGCTTTTTCCTCTGTGTGAGAGGATGATTTCATAAAATTTGTCATAGCTATGCAAGTTCATACTGTGGCATCAACATATTTTCCCACTTATTTCCCCCCAAATTAAACAACAAATATGCTCTTTGCTCAAATTGATCAATTCATTTGAGAGGCTTTTGTGAGTGTACCCTAAAAAGCAGAAATAAATTACATGGTCCATTGAAATATACTCAATTTTTCTAGTTTTTAAGAAATATTGCCAGTATTAAATGAATTCAAATTATTGCTCAACAAGGCGCTCTGATATCATATTGATTAGTCTGATATAACAGCCCACGACAGAACACTATACAGTATAAATATATTAAACTGGTCTTGAAAAAAGTATGAAAATAAATAAAGCAGAACTAGACAAATAGCTTCTGCACATTGAACATCTGAGACTTAGTTGAAATATACAAAATAAAATCAGCCCTTAATAGAATGTGGATGGAATAAAACAACATGAAGCTGTCACTTTATATTGTAAATGTTTGTGTCCCTCTGACATGTTTACCTTGTTTTTTTTTATTTGGATAGTATTGGTAATGAGCAGTTTACTTTGTTTTGATCTAAAGATACTGGCATGAAGATTTAGCAGCGTAATTTAAGTATGAATAAATAATTTTCCTTTGTTAAAGCATCCCACATACAATTTTTATATTACAATATGTCTTGTTTGAGAAGTTTGAAAGCTCTCAAATAGAATATGGTATTTACATGAAATATAGATTTATACTCACCTGATAGTGGAATGTACTAATTATTCTGCAACTTTAGAAGTGAGGAGCTATTGAAGTCTTTTCCTTAAGAGAAATTACATTTCAGAAACAAGCAAGATGAAAAAATTATTGAGGGCATACTTTATTTAACCTAAGAAGGAAGGGCTTTGGGAGAATAATATGGCAATTGGTATACAAAACAGAAACTCCCCATATTTGGCAAGCACATATTAAAATGTATGCTTCTAAAACTTATGCTTAGCAGACTTCTTGACTGAGTCCTGAAGTTCTGCATAGATCTGAATGTGGTTCATTGGTCTGCTAGTTTATTATTTTTGTGGCAAATATGCATGAATCTCAGAAAAACTGTTCTACACTGACTGGTCAAATTGTCAGTTTGTTGCTAAGGTTCCAATCCTGCAAACATTTAGATATGTGCTTAGCTTTACACACACAAGTAACTCCATTGAAATCGATGGGATTACTCACATGCATAAAAGTAGGAAAGAATATGTCTAAACAAGAGGTTAATGCACAGCTTTTTGACTTGCAGTATGCAAATTGCACCAATAGTGTAAAACGGAACAGGCATCCCATTTGTAAATTCTCATCCTGGCAGCAATTTTTTGTGAACGGAGTGAATAGCATTCTTGGGGTATATCCCAGAGTCCTTTGCTTTGCAGCTGAGCAACATGCATCATGAGACTGTTTGTTTTTTGCTGTGAATTGTGGGATGCAAAGTGGAAGCCAGGTGGACTCTAACGTTTTTTTAAAAAGATGTTTCTGCTGTTGCCGCCCCACCCTTCCTTTCTGGGTGGGCTAGCGCCAATTTTGAATCGCTGTCTGCCAGCATGGACCCAGAATTGCACCACGCTGCTATAGTGGCAAATGTGAATACACAGAGGCTGCTTGGGCTCTATTACAGCATCAAACCTGGACGCATTCAACATTAGACTTTGCTTGCTGCACCACTGAGTAGCTGGTGCTGGTGCAGGAGAATATTCAATGGGAGCATCAGTGGCTCCTCCAACAGCAGCAGATCCCTATGAAGCTGTTGCAGCAGGACAAGGACCCTGAGCTGCTGGATCTAGAGGATTGGCTCCAGGATCCACTACATACCATGCAGCACTGTTTCTGGGTCCAGCGTGGAATGATGAGACACGACCATTCTGCAGACCCAAGATAACCAGCAATGGCAAGAGAATTTCAGGATGGGGACTGCTACCTTTTTTGAGCTCTGTGCAGAACTGACTCTGGAGCTGCAGCGGCAGCATACAAACGTGTAGCTCCCCATGCCTGTGGGGAAGCTGGCCACCTCAGAGTGTTACTGGTCTGTAGCCAACCTGTTTGGCATTGGGAGTTCAGCTGTGGGAGCCACTGTCATGCAGGTCGGCTATGCCATTATAAGGTTCTGTATAGCTGGGTTATAAAGTTAGATAATGCTCAGGAAATTATTGACAGCTTTGCATGCATGGGGGTCCCAAACTGTATTGAGGCAGTTGATGGAACCCATATGCTTATCATTTTCCCTCAGCCCTCCACCAGGCTGCAGAATTTATAAATAGAAGGAGGTATTTCTCCATGATGCTCCAAGGAGTGGTTGACTGCTGTTGCAGGTTTACAAACACAAATGCTGCATGGTCTGGAAGGGTCCATGATGCAAGCATGTTTCAGAACTCATTTTATTTAAATTCATGGAGAAAGGATGGTTTTCCCCCAAGGACCACTATGGATATTAATGGTGCGGAGATTGATCTAGTTATTCTGGGATGCCCTGGTTAATGAAGCCATATGTAAGCAGGAGAATAGTCCCGCTATTGTGGGGAACTTTCCTGGCTTCTGCGCTACCCCGGTGAAGCAGGCTAGCGAAAGGATCAGAGGCCTCCCTGCCCTTGAGGACTCCCCTTCCACTCTCCTGTCTGGCAAAGTCCTCGTAATCCCAACAAGGCTGGGCCCAGGATTCCTGGGGGACTCGACCCCCCCACCCTGTTGTGGTCACCTAGGACAGGGGCTAGGGTGTCCCCACTGCAGGGTACTCTCTCTGCACTGGGCACTTCTCTGACCCACTGATCATTACATACAATTTAAAGCAAATGCAAGTTATTTAATCAACAATTAATTTTAAAAAGAATAAGGAATAATGGGAAAGGTTAAAGGAAACATCACAAACAGTGTCTCTGGAATGTCCAGGCAGTTCAGTCTGTTCCTTGTAAGACCCAGGCCTTCTTCTCAGGCCCTGGCTGTGCTGCAGGGATGCTGTGGGTCGGACACTTGCTCTGGTGGTGGCCACACGCTCTCAGGCTCTAGGTGGCAGGGCCCTTCTTCCCAGCGTTGCCCTCGCCCTGTCAGGGTTACCAATCCCCCTCCGAATCTGGCCTGCAGAACCTCCTGGCTGAAGCGTCTCCCTGTGCTGGGCCCACTGCCCAGGGTCCCCCCTCGCTCTCCCCAGCGGCTCACGACACCTGGCCCCGGACTGCTCCAGCTCCACCACTCTGTCTCAGCACGGCTGCTGCTCTACCTCCAGCTCCCTGGGCTGCTTCTCTGGCCCCTCTGGCCCTGGTTGCTGCAACTCTCCTCCCAGGGCAAGTCAGCTCTCTCTGGGCTGTGCCTCTGGCTTTGGGGCTGCACCTCTGCTCCCAGCACAGGGTCTGCTCTCTCTGGGCTGCGGTCCCTGTGGCTCTGGTACAGCTCTGCTCCCCAGCTCAGTTGGGCTCCTGCTTTCTCCTTAGCTTGGCCCCACTCTGTCTGACCCAGGCAAATCCAGCTCACACGGAGGATAGGATTTCCCTGGCCTCCTGACTCCCTGATTAGCCTTCCTGCCCTGTCATTCAGGCTGACCTGGAGCACTGGCCTCTCCCCATTGCTCCTAGGGACTGGCAGTCTCAGGGTCCTGATTCCCCATTGACCCTTCCCCCTTTTAGTACTGGGAGCTAGCCACTAAAACACCCCCATTGAATGTTAGTTAGGGGGCAACAGTCCCCTTACACATAAACAGTCTACTTGGACAGAAGGAAGGAACATTTTAACTATTGCCTGATCAGTTGAAGAATGATGGTCGTGTGTGCATTTGGCCCTTTGAAAGCCAACAGCACTGCTATTGGTTTTCTTTGTCAGCAGTAACAGGGGAAAATAAGATGGGACTATTATAGCTTCATGCTGTATTCAGCATAATATTAATAAGACCCAGGAGGAAAGCCCTAATGATGGGTGAGAGGCTGAGACGCAGAGACTCACTCAGCAGTACAAGCAGCCTAACATCTAGGGGAATATTTTCAGGGATGTCTATTGTTCATATTTTGAGTTTCATGCATGAATATGTGTAGCTGTACGTCCAGCTGCTAATCTGTGGAGGGGAGAGGTTGGGATAGACTGTGAGCAGTGCAGCATTGTTTGAGTGGTGGAAGTCAGATGTTGCGTATATAATTTTGCAAAACCATATGAATCGTTTTAGCTTTATTTAAAGCCTTTTGTGTTACATGTAGTGATAAGTCATAATAGACCAAACTGGATTTTAAATGCTTTTTGTTATAAAACAGTAACAAAGCCAAAAGTAAAATTTTGATTGAACCCATGGAGAAATAAGAATACCTTTTTGTTTACCTACTTACTGCCCAACAAAGAGCAAAGCTTTCAATAAAATAACAGTGCAAACCAAACGGAAAGTGTAACAATGCAGACTGTGTAAAAAATAACATGGGAGAGGGGAGGCACTTAAAATTAGAAGCACGTGTAGGTCTTCCCTCTGCCTCTTCTTATACATGGGGATTCTGGAGTTGAATGGCTCAGCTTGAAGTTTTCTGGTGTTTTGTAGGGATCAGGAGTGCTGGGCTACTAGGAGCCAGTGTTTTCAGTGGGCAGATGTTGGTCCCTTAATGGGGAATGGCCTCTGGGAAAAGTGCTGCATGGGTATGATGGGGAGGAGTTACTGCTGGACCCTGTAGCCAGTTTTGCCCAGGGGCTAAAGGACAGGGCTGGCTTCTAGCTAACAGGATTGCAAGGCCTCCTGGCTGAGCAGGAGGATGTTTTGTAAGAGTCTTCTGGCTCAGGATAGCACCATGAATTGCCTTTGCAGCTCCCTATCTTTTTCCAAGATCTCCTTTGTCATGGTTTTGCTTTCCTTGGCCACTGCCATGATCGCCTGGGAGAGTTGCAATTCTTTTTCCCTCTGGGTCACCATGTACTGCTTCCATCTCTCAGCCAGTGCGATCTTCTAGAGGATGAAAATATCATCAATGTGTCTCAGGTATATCACCCAATTGAGTGAGATCCCTTGGCTACTTAGTTTCATTCAGAGTCTTTGGTGAGGGACCTTGTCAAAAGTTTTCTGAAAGTCCAAGTACACTATATCAACTGGATCACCCTTATCCACATGCCTGTTGACTCCCTCCAAGAATTCTAATTGAATGATGAAGCATGACTTCTCTTTACAAAAGCCATTTAGATTCTTCCCCAATAAATCATATTTGTATGTCTGATAATTTTGTTCCTTACCATAGTTTCTACCAATTTGTCCAGTATTGAAGTTAGGGCTCAATGGCCTGTAATTGCCAGGGTCTCCTCTGGAGCCCTTTTAAAAAATGGCATTATATTAGCTACCTTCCAGTCATCTAGTACAGAGGCTGATCTAAATGATAGTTTACATACCACACTAAGTATTTCTGCAATTTCATATTTGAGTTCCTTGAGAACTTCATAAAATAGATTGTCTGTCTGCTTTTGTCCCTCATTTCAGTGTACTTACTCCTGAGCGGCTTGCTCTTTATCCAGCACTGGTTGGTATCCCAGTCGTAGATTAGCTCACACAGCTGCTTGGCAATATCCCCAAAAAGATCTTTATTCCAGTGGCTGGCCACAAGTGCTTCCTGCACTGATACTTCTCCCCAGATGGCAATGAGATCCAGGGTCTCAGCACCTCTCTAAGCAGCTGCACGAGTCACATTGTGGGCCTTCTGGAGCGCTACTCTCTTTATATCACAGGATTGCTGACACATCTGGATCCAGAAGCAAATGGGCAACTTCTGGCTTTGTGCCAGCATTTAAAGAGAGTTGGGGGACATCCTGGGAACTTGACACCAGAGCAGGGGAAGGCAGACAGGTGAACGGATGCGTCAGTAATGGCTGACCTGCAGAGCACTGTGAGATAGCCATTGGACACATGGCAAAAAGCAGTGCACAACACTTACATCCACACGAACCATAGACCACATTAATTCCATTCGCAGCAAGCATAGTCCACTTGACAAGGGCACTCCAGAGTTCACAGCAAATGCAGAGTTAGTGCTCAATGATGGATTGCAGCATGTGTATGCAACTGTTTTCAAACTAGATTAACTTGCTGTAGACAAGCCCTAAATTCTTAATTGTCTGCAGGATCAGGGCCTCTAATTTTTCCAGTTCCCATGGCATGGCAATTCACACATCTTTGATGAAAGTGCTTGAGATTCCATCTTACGCTTACATGTCAGACCCTGGAGGGTCAAATCAGTTTTAAAGTTACAGGTCAACTGCAAAGGGCAGTCAAAGCAAGGAAAACATTCCCCAAGGGCACTCTGTACCTCACTGCACACTACAGAGATTTCCTGGTTTGACTGCACTTTGTAGCAGGGGTGTAAAATCCCTTGGGTGGGTTACCATAATTCACCATGGATGGTGTGCGCATGGGCAGTATGTCTATACCTGACAGCAATCCACTCATCCACAAATCATCTTGGGGGTGGGGCAGAGGGCTGCGTGCAGGGCATCAGCTGCTTCACTTCACATAGCCCTGTGTTTATTGGAAGTCTTAGCTCAAATATCGTGATCTTGTGTCTGATGTTTATCCAAATGGTTTGGATGGCCAAAACCCAAGGACAAGGATGGATGAAGTCAAAGATGTGTCCTTTGACTTATGATCTAGCTGAGATGGTACCTCAGTTATGTGGCCAAATCCTTTTAACAATATTTGGGGCAAGGCTATGGTCAGCCTACCCGCTTAGTATGAGGACTTTACAGAAGCCCTTACAGGATTGCACTGAACCAGTTACTACTGGGCTGTTTATTGGTTTAAGGTTGTGGTTACTTTCTTTGCCCATGCAGTTCACACTAATGTGCACAGATTTGGGAAGCCACAGATGAATGCTTTTAAGTGTCTGAAAATGTAAACAGATGTGTAATGAGAATTTTAATTCTCCCAAAGAATCATTAATAACACACTTTTTTCCTCTTCAAAGTGGTGGTATATTTTATGTTAGATCAAATAACCAAGTTATAGTACAAGACGCTGGGCCAAGTTCATCTATACTGTAATTCTGTTTAAGTGAATGAAGTACACCAGGAATGAATCTGGTCATTGACTTGTGCCCAGACAGCACATTCATGTCTCTAGAAGCTAACCTAGTTTGAAAAATCCTTTTCATTTCTGAACAGGAACCTTTTCCTACTGTGTCCAAATCAAACGCATGAATGTACCAAAGCCCACAGAAACAACTGTATGTCTGTGCCTGAAAACTTCTGTTACCTCTAGATTAATGGAGTAAAAAAATCCTTCATGGGCAGAGTACCATTTGCAACAGCACTTCACTATGAAGCAATGGCTATAAAGTTATAAAAAGTTCACTTGCCAATATGAAAAAGAGGATTTCATTTTTGTTTCCTGTGAGCTTATAAAAGATGGATGAATATCCTTGACATTACCAACTTTCATAGACTACTTCAGATCCAGATCATTCTCCATGTCATTTTATTATCCAGTTGAAAAAGTGTTCTGGATTGGAATTAATTAGCGCTAGATACATCAATCCCATGTGCAAACAGTTCTGCACATGACATGTTATTTAACCCAATAACTTCCTTAAAAAGCCATGCTCCATGCATGCTGTCACAAGCTACCCCAGTCCTCCCCAAAATGGTCAGCAGTCTATTGCAAATGCACCTAACCACAGGATTCCATGTGCTTTCAAGCCAGCTGTGTCTGGGCAGAGTCTAGTCATTGTTCCTAGCTCTGGGGTCTGCAAGGCACATTGCTGATCTAAGACCTTTCATCTGAGCCTCTCCTTGGGAGGTGGGACTCTGCAGTCCTGCCTCCCTAAATCCTAGAACCAGTTCCTCTGTTGCTTACACACAGTCCCTCAGAGTTCTGCTTAGGTTGTGGTCTCTCGTTTAACCTGTTCAGGAACTAAATGTCAGGAAAGAAGGTGCATAGGCTTAGCAAAGGAATTTCTTAACCATGGTCTATCTACTTTTTAAAAGTTCTACAGATCTTCAAAAAATAATAAAAGCTGTGAGATGCACCTGTCCCTAGTCTATTCTTAACCCTGCTGTGAGTCCAAGTTTTGTCAGCATTTCAGGCTAGATGGAGTCTCTCGTGTCCCCTCTCTTCTGCATGTCCCACTTTACACGTGGCAATAGTCTGAACCCCTTCACAGAAGCAATTCCTCCCTTAAAATATAGTCTCCCTCCTTTTGCCATGCACCCAGGCTGAGAAGCTGCAGTTCTACCAGTCACACTGGCATCACTATGTAGAAAATTGAATGTTTCCTGAAACTGTGCCAGCAGTTGAGGACATCAGAGTTGATGGCCCTAGATTGGTGTATGATGGCGTCTCAGCCAAAGACCTTCAACAAGACGTCAAGCAACTTTGTGGGTACAATGGCGTTCTGGAATACATCATATGGCATTTTTAAACAGCTTGCATTTCACTGCATTTAAGTCATGCATGAAGTAATTCCTGTAAATTATAAAAAGAAAAGGAGTACTCGTGGCACCTTAGAGACTAACCAATTTATTTGATCATAAGCTTTCGTGAGCTACAGCTCACTTCATCGGCTGCATACTGTGGAAAGTGTAGATCTTTTTATACACACAAAGCATGAAAAAATACCTCCCCCCACCCCACTCTCCTGCTGGTAATAGCTTATCTAAAGTGATCACTCTCCTTACAATGTGTATGATAATCAAGGTGGGCCATTTCCAGCACAAATCCGGGGTTTAACAAGAACATCGGGGGCGGTGGTAGGAAAAAACAAGGGGAAATAGGTTACCTTGCATAATGACTTAGCCACTCCCAGTCTCTATTCAAGCCTAAGTTAATTGTATCCAATTTTCAAATGAATTCCAATTCAGCAGTCTCTCACTGGAGTCTGGATTTGAAGTTTTTGCTCAGGTCTGAATAAGGTGGTTTAAAAAAAAAGTAGTTTTCAAATCTTTTTGATAGAAGACTTTGAAAGTGTTCTGAGAATGGTGCTGCAATGTGCAGGGATTAAAGAAAAAGCAAAAGAAAGATCATAGAATATCAGGGCTGGAAAGGACCTCAGGAGGTCATCTAGTCCAACCCCCTGTTCAAAGCAGGACCAAACCCCAATTTTTGCCCCAGATCCCTAAATGGCCCCCTCAAGGATTGCACTCACAACCCTGGATTTAGCAGGCTAATACTCAAACCACTGAGCTATCCCTCCCCTCTAAAAAAAATTAAAAATGCACCATTCCAGGAGACCCTGCAATACCAGGTCAATGCATGGGGTGGACAGAGCAAGCTCCTCTTCTATCCCCCTGTTTCAAAAATCAATTCAATATACAGTCCTCAAATAAAGGACATAGCAGATATTAAACTAATAAGAATAGATTTAATAATTTTGTTAAGAGGATGTTAAAATAAAAAGAAAACGGTACAGAGTTTAAGCATAGAAGTGTCTGGTTATCAGGGAATAACGTACAGATTATCAAAGGGTGTGAAGTTCGGTTTAGGATCGGGTGGCATAAGGAATACATAATCTGCAATATCCCCAATTGGGGGTAAAAGGTTAACAGGTCAAAGTACAGACTTTGAGATATGAGGGTATGTTGTTCATATAATGGCCATGTTCAGGTGTGGAGTATAATGAGTGGATACCATGATGAGGATGGATTTACCCTCATTTGGTGCAATATAATGTTCAGTGAAATTATGGTTCCAGTTCATATGGTCCAATGGAAAAAGTCTCTCGGTCCCTTTCTTGTAGTTGATGCACGATGTCGTTCCGGCTCACACCTCCTGGTACTGTCGGTGGCTGGTGATGTGTTTGATGTAGATGTCCCTGGACCATCGGATGGTGTCTGAGACCATGAGGCACTGCATGAGCAGTGCGTAGCATCGACCGATCCCACAGGTCCGCAGCACACGCTCATTGCAGAGGTCCCAAGCGCCCAGGACTCCAACGATCAGGGCATCCATCTGCACCTCGTAGCCCTTTGCTCTCAGGGCCTCATCGGTGACAACCACGTCAGGGCGCAGCTGGCTGTCAGTACCAGGGATGGTGCAGTTCACGGCAACCTCCCCCAGGCACGGTGCGATGGCTTTCACCAGGCGGTTCTGGATGGCATTGTGGCGCAGCTGCCAGGCTCTGGCGTGGGGCTTGCAGCCGCACAGAATGTGGGGCAGGGTCTCGTTGGAGTAGCCGCACTTCCTGCAACTCTTGTTTAAGTTCCCATGGTGGATGGCTCTGTTGAGCGGGACGCAGTTGAGCCGGGCATGGTGGATGAACCTCCAGTCGGCGAAACGGGTGAAGCAGCCCCCAGCAAGGAAGTGGTTGCTTGCGTCCCACTTGCTGGTCAGTTCGAAGGCTTTACCCAGTCCGGTTTATGCTTCAGGGTTTCCATGTACCAGTGGATGGCTGCCTTCAGGGTCCTCTCCAGCATGCCCCTGGTGCTCGGGTGACGATGGTGTTGTCGTTGGACCTGATCTGCAGCACCCGGACTCCCAGCTCCTGGCGCTCCTCTCACCACTTCCAGCGGCAGCCGATGCACTTCCACAGGCAACACGTGGTGTTGCGAGCACGGGACAACAGTTAAGCGATGTCGCGCCCATCCCGTCTGAATTCGCTATCCAGGGAACCGCTCAGGAAGGTGGCTATGTCTTGGTTGGAGGGGGCTCTGCTGATCCACTTCTTTGTCGTGTCATGGAGGGCATTCGCCGCGATGTTCCGTACCATGACATCGGGACACATCAGCAGGCGGAAGGCGTGGGTGATCACCACAATGTCACACAGGTCACCCATGTGGTGGACGTTGGCACCGCCATGCCATAATTTAGACCAGCTCGTTGCTGGCTCTCTGGGGAAGAAACAGCCACTTCTTCACCAGCTGCCGGACGATCTTGTCTGCCTTGTTGAGGGGTACCTTTGCCACAGCAGATCTCCTTAGGACGAATGAGATGCAGGGGATCAGGAAGGTGTTCAGGCCATTTATCTTCTGCCATGGTGCTAGCAGGGAGGCGTCGATCTTGGCGGCATCCTACAAGATCTCCTGGATGGTGTCCTTGGGTGTCTGCCGGACATGGAAACCCGTCGGCATGCCGCGGTGCTGGTATGCTTGCCTCTCTGCCAGGGGGATGACGGGCTTGCCCTGGATCTGGAACCCCATCATCTGCACCGAGTCCCTTTGGCTGCCATCGACGTGGAAAGTTGCGCACTTCTTTGCATGGAAGCGGAACCCCATCCAGTCGGCAGCTCAACTGGTGGCGTCTAGCATACCTTGGAGGCTCTCTGGGTCATCCGTGGTCAGTACCAGGTCGTCCGCGTAAGCCAGAATGCTCACCCTCTCACCATGGAGGTTGAAGCCATCTGTGCCATTGGAGATCGCAAGATGTGGTGGTGGGGCATGGACCCAAAGGAATTAGCCAGGTCGAGCCACGCTACTGCGCACTGCCTCCGAGCCCTTCTGGCCATTTCAATGATGGTTTGGAGGACAAAGTTGTGTTCACAGCAGCCCTTGCAGGACATGAAGCCTTTCTGGATGGAGCTAATGGCTCCCCAGCTCACCGACCGCGCCGTGATCCGCGACACCAGACAACTGGCATATAGCTTGTACATCATGGAGCAGAGGGAGATGGGTCTCCAATTGCTGGGGTCATCCCACTCACCCTTCTTGTACACCAGCACTGTCATGGCCTTCTTCCAGGAGCTGGGAGTCTGGCAGAATCACTTGCACTGGTTGAAGAGCGTGGCGAGGACCAGGCAGCTGGGATCTTGCTTTTTCAAGAGGCTGTAGGGATGCTGTCTTTCCCAGGAGCTGTGTTTTTTGTTTTTGAGAGTCTGGCCATCACTTCCTTGGGTGTATAGTCAGTCTCCAGGACACCGGCTTCGTCAACACGGGGCAGGGGGTCGAGGCACTCTGTGCGCTGCACGTCGTCCTGGGCTATGCGGTCAAATACATCCTTGAAGTAGCTGTAGAGACGCTCAGATGGGATCATGCAGTAGGATGAGGGCCCATCTAGGATCTCCCTCATGGCCTTGGAGCGGTTTGCCCGGTACAGCTTTTGAATCCTTGAAGCCGCTGCTGGATCGTAGCGGCAACTGGCATCTCTACTTCTGGCTCCCCTGGTGGTGGTGGTGTGGTTCGGAGCAGGTGTTCTGTGGGCAGGCGAGGCGTTCTCCTGGTTCGAACTCCTCCTGGGAGTGATTTCCACAGACAGTTCTCAGGTTAGCCTGTCTATGAGGCGGTCGAAGTCGTCAAAGGAAGCTGCCGCTTGTAGCTCCTCAGTCCAGGCGGTCTGCCACAGAGTGGCAGCCCTCAACCATTGGCTGCTGGTCCTCAGAGTCCTCAACCTCATCTGTTGCAGGCTTTGAGCCTGTTGCGTGGTTGGCCTGCTGTCTATCTAGTGGGTCAGGATTCCCTTCGGTTGGGTGCTGGGGCGGGATCTCTGGCGGGATGCTGGCGTTGCTAGTGGTCGGAGAGACACGGTCTGGCTCGGGGGTTGCTGGGACACCGCTGGTCCTTCTATGAGTGGCTGCTGCCTGGGCGGTTGCCGCTGGACTGTGAGATCTCCCGTAAGCAGTGTCCCACAGAATGGACTTGGGGGCCGTGCTGGTCCGTCTGGCGATGAAGGCCTGGTGCTTTGGTGTGGCTGCGGGGCTGGTTCCTCCAGTGACATCTGGAGCTTGTAGGGCGATCTGGGGCGGGTGCTGGCTCCTCTGGTGACTGGAGGTCGCAGGGTGGTCTGGGGTGTGGCACTGGCTCCTCCGATGGTTGGAGCTGGCAGGGCGGTCTGAGGTTTGGCACTGGCTCCTCTGGCTGCTGGAGCTCGTAGGGTGGTCTGAGACATGGCTCTGGCTCCTTCAGCAGTTGGAGTTTGCAGGGCAGTCCGAGGGGCGGCGCTGGCTCTTCCAGTGATAGGATCTCGAGCAGCTATGCGCGGTGGGGCACTGATCCTTCTGGGGACGGGGACGTGCTGGACAGGTGGCAAGGTAGCACTGAGTTGTCTCTGCATGGAGATCTGCTTGGCGACATGGGAGGGTGAGACGGGCCTCCTGCTGGCGAGGACCTGGGTAATGTTCCCTGAGGCAGCAGGTACCTTCTCGATTGCAGCATCCTGTTCCACTGGCCTGGCGACAGGGGCAGGCTTCTTGACGACAGCTTGCAAGGTAGGTTTTCTTTGTTGAGGCTCAGGAGCAGCGGGCCGGCATGCAGCAGGAGGGCTGGGAGCCGGGGCAGGAGACTGTGTTGTTCCCTTGAGGCGTTTCCTGCAGGCGACTTGGTGCTTCTTGCGTTGCTTCTGTGTCTCGAAGGGCAGACTGCAGAGGGCACAGCTGAAGGCGACCCGCTTGTTGTGGCATTTCTTCAGGTGCCTGGTGACGCCACCGAGGAGGTGGAAGCTTTGGGGTGGAGAGCAGATGGGGCAGATGAGCACATCCGCAGGGAGGGGGTACTGCAGGTAGATGCTGTCCTCATTACCTTGCAGCGGGGGGGTTCCAGCAGCATTGGTGGTATCGCTGGCTGGTTCTTCCTGGTGTGGGTGGGTGGGGTCGAGAGGTCCGGCTGGGTGGGCATCTGGCAAGGTCCTGGGGTCCCTCTGGATGGTTCCTGAGGCTGGGCAGGCATCCGGCAAGGTGCTGGTGACCCTCTGGATGGTCTCTGGAGAGATGCTGGTCCCGTCTGTGGGGATTCCTACCTTGATGGTGTGTAGAGCAGCGAGAGCACCACCAGTGTCAGGGACCTGGGCAGCTGCAGGGGTGGGAGGTGGTCACCTCAGAGCATCTTGCAGCTGGAGAGCAGGGGAGCTCTCCATTGGCGGCTGGTGCTGCTCGAGAGCCGGGGGGCTCTCTGTTGGCAGCTCCTGGAAAGTGCGGGGGCTATCCCTCAGCAGCTGGTGCTGCTGCGGTGTCGGGGGCAGGATGTTCCTTCTGGTTGTGATGTCCCGACAGGCCAGCCTCAGGATGCAGGATCTTTCTGGAGCAGCATCTCAGAGAGGGTCCTTCGAGGAGGCACCGTTCTTCCCCTTCGTGCTGCTGGTCTGCAATGTCCTGGAGGCACCTAGGATCTTCTTCATAGTCATTGTCCAAGAGACCTTCCGTGGAGCAGCAGCCATAGCGGTACACGATGCAGCTGGGGATGTCTCAGGAGCAGAGAGAGGATTTTCTTCCAAAGAAGATGCAGCGGAATACATCTTCAAAGCAGCATCGATTTTTTTCAAAAATGGCAGCAGGAGAATCCATCTTCAGAGCAGGTGTTGTAAGTGTTCATCAAAAGAGATTAAACTGATAAGAACAGACACTACACTTTGATTTTAGTTCCAAGGAGCCGAGAAGCGATGGTTGAAGTCAGAAATGTTCCTGAAGAGAGTGAAGAATGAAATTATGAAAAGATATGACCTGAATAGCATGGCAGGAAGAGAGCTCAGTAAAAGAAATGACAACTTTTTAAAGCCTACAAATGGGTTTTTAAGAGTAGTAGGTGCCATACCTTTTGTAAAATTTTAAGTTTAAAATTAAGTAGCTGGATATAATAGGACTTGTTATAAGATTAACCCAAGGGCATCTTTTTTTCATTTCACTCAGTGGTTAGTCTCATCTTGGCCCCTGCCTTTCATATGTCACAATTAATGATTGCCTGAAGACAGGCTGGTTGTCAGCTAAACCACATACATTATATTTGGCATTAGAGATAAAACCCAGGTTCTTCTTCTCTAAATATATATGCCTAGTCCACTACTTCTGCTAAAGGGGAATCTTCCTCAGCTACCAGTAGTTCAAGGCTTAGACTGAGGAGCACAGCAAACTAATTTTATTTTTGCAGGGAAGGATGTGGCTAGGGAAGGGGTGGACATTCAGTTATAAAAATCAGCATTTCTATTCAATCGTCATTGTACTGACTTCCTGGACATGGCTGGTGCAGCACCTCACAAATGGGATAAATCAGAGAGAGGCTACAGAGAAATACCTTCAAATATTAATATTTAAAAAGCAGAAGTCTGATTCTGCTGCCATTTTTAGTTCTTTCTCCCTCCCCTTCTTTCCTCTGTTTCTATCATTTCCCTCCCTTTTTGTTTTCCTATTTATTTTTTTTCTTCTCTTCACTAAGCCTCTGCCCATCTTTCCTGGGAAAAACTTTCCTCCAAACTGGAGCAGCTTCTGATTTATGCTTTTATTTGTTTGTTTTCTCTTCCCCATCTCTCCTTGCATTCGTTACACTCCCCTTTGCTTTACCTGCTCATTCCTTCAGTTAATATAATCTCTCTGCCTTCCTCCCATACTCCCTCCAGTTCTATCCAGATTGCCACTGTTTGCCACCGGTCTTTAGGAACTCAACACACTGCTCAGATCTGAATGTCTCCAAGGCTCCCTGCCCTAGCTAATAACCACAGGGTGACTCCAATCATCAAGCACCACTTGAATTTGGAAACACCATTAACTGTAAAACTATATGATTCTCCCCCCTCATTCAATCAACCCTCACGCCATCAACATGCAACAGCTGCCTTTAAAATATTTCCAATCTTCCCTAGTACAGGGAATGTCTAGGGGATACTGCATATACTTTGGCCTGATTTACCAGAACACCATTTTGGGTTAGGGCTGTGATTTTTTTTTTAAATCATATGGTTAGAATCATAGAACCATGGGGTTAGAAGGGACTGCCAGGGTCGTCTAGTCTAACCCCCTGCTAGGGTGCAGGATATTTTGTGTCTAAACCATCCAAGACAGATGGCTATCCAGCCTCTTTTTGGAAACCTCCAACAAAGGAGCTTCCATGACTTCTTTAGGCAGCCTGGTCCATTATCCTACTATGCTTACAGTTAGGAAGCTTTTCCTGAGATTTAATGTAAATACCACTACAGCTGCTGGTGTGGACACAGTTATATAAGACACCTTTACATATAGAGCACCTTTTCAATATGGGAAGGGGACTAGGCTGTACTAATACAGGACATTTTTATATTGATATAACTATGTCCACATTAGGGGTGTTGTACCATTTTAATTACACCAGTTAAAGCGGTACAACTATCGTGGCCAGAAAAGACCTTAAATCATTTAGATATTTATATAGCTTCTATGGGTGACCTCTGTAACTGAATTTATTCCTCAGAATGATGCATAGTATTTTCATATATCTTTGTAAAAGACATCAGGGCTATTTATTTGTCGTATAGATTATTGCTGGAAGTATTAATACATTTCTCCCGTAGGTTTCCAGTTGTTTTTGATGGCGGTAGTTAATGACATGGTAACAGTATCTGTTTACATATATTTTTCCAGTAAAAAAAAATATTCCATTATTTTTAAGGGACAGACGTAAGAGGGAATATATGACTTATGTTCTAGACACAGACTGTTTTTCTGCCATTTGTAGTTGATTCTAAACATAAATTGCTTTTAAATCCCATATTCTGATCACTTTCAGCACTGTCATTAAGACCTCCCAGCTCTACTTGTGTGTGTTTGGATATAAAATTTCTTTTTTATGTACTGTAGAAGAGTTCTAAATAACTTGTTCTAAAATCTGTCAATATGAAAACCAACATAGAATCCTAGAGTATTTTTCCTTGCTCTCTTCCAATAGGAGCTCTGTGGAAATCCAGGAACTATTTTATCCTCTGCTATCCTTTAGGTAGCAGTAAGATTTCCTATCTGATTAGGTCGCAGAATCAACTGTTATCATGTGACTGAGTGCTGTTTGGATTCGCTCACTCATCTGTTCTGTTTGCTGACAAGGCAGAAGTACTTGAGCGGATCACTGTGGACTATGTGGCTCTAGGAAGAAGAATAAAGGAGTTGGAGGCGCAAGTGGTGTTCTCGTCCATCCTCCCCGCGGAAGGAAAAGGCCTAGGTAGGGAGCGTCGAATCGTGGAAGTCAACGAATGGCTACGCAGATGGTGTCGGAGAGAAGGCTTTGGTTTCTTTGACCATGGGATGGTGTTCCATGAAGGAGGAGTGCTGGGTAGAGACGGGCTCCATCTTACGAAGAGAGGGAAGAGCATCTTTGCCAGCAGGCTGGCTAACCTAGTGAGGAGGGCTTTAAACTAGGTTCACCGGGGGAAGGAGACCAAAGCCCTGAGGTAAGTGGGAAAGCGGGATACCGGGAGGAAGCACAGGCAGGAATGTCTGTGAGGGGAGGGCTCCTGCCTCATACTGGCAATGAGGGGCGATCAACAGGTTATCTCAAGTGCTTATATACAAATGCACAAAGCCTTGGAAACAAGCAGGGAGAACTGGAGGTCCTGGTGATGTCAAGGAACTATGACGTGATCGGAATAACAGAGACTTGGTGGGATAACTCATATGACTGGAGTACTGTCATGGATGGTTATAAACTGTTCAGGAAGGACAGGCAGGGCAGAAAAGGTGGGGGAGTAGCACTGTATGTAAGGGAGCAGTATGACTGCTCAGAGCTCCGGTACGAAACTGCAGAAAAACCTGAGTGTCTCTGGATTAAGTTTAGAAGTGTGTGCAACAAGAGTGATGTAGTGGTGGGAGTCTGCTATAGACCACCGGACCAGGGGGATGAGGTGGATGAGGCTTTCTTCCGGCAGCTCACGGAAGCTACTAGATCGCATGCCCTGATTCTCATGGGTGACTTTAATTTTCCTGATATCTGCTGGGAGAGCAATACAGCGGTGCATAGACAATCCAGGAAGTTTTTGGAAAGCGTAGGGGACAATTTCCTGGCGCAAGTGCTAGAGGAGCCAACTAGGGGGGGTGCTTTTCTTGACCTGCTGCTCACAAACCGGGTAGAATTAGTGGGGGAAGCAAAAGTGGATGGGAATCTGGGAGGCAGTGACCATGAGTTGGTTGAGTTCAGGATCCTGACGCAGGGAACAAAGGTAAGCAGCAGGATACGGACCCTGGACTTCAGGAAAGCAGACTTCGACTCCCTCAGGGAACGGATGGCCAGGATCCCCTGGGGGACTAACTTGAAGGGGAAAGGAGTCCAGGAGAGCTGGCTGTATTTCAAGGAATCCCTGTTGAGGTTACAGGGACAAACCATCCCGATGAGTCGAAAGAATAGTAAATATGGCAGGCGACCAACTTGGCTTAATGGTGAAATCCTAGCAGATCTTAAACATAAAAAAGAAGCTTACAAGAAGTGGAAGGTTGGACATATGACCAGGGAAGAGTATAAAAATATTGCTCGGGCATGTAGGAATGTTATCAGGAGGGCCAAATCGCACCTGGAGCTGCAGCTAGCCAGAGATGTCAAGAGTAACAAGAAGGGTTTCTTCAGGTATGTTGGCAACAAGAAGAAAGCCAAGGAATGTGTGGGCCCCTTACTGAATGAGGGAGGCAACCTAGTGACAGAGGATGTGGAAAAAGCTAATGTACTCAATGCTTTTTTTGCTTTTTCATCGGTTGCATCCGATGAAGTGAGCTGTAGCTCACGAAAGCTCATGCTCAAATAACTTGGTTAGTCTCTAAGGTGCCACAAGTACTCCTTTTCTTTTTGCGAATACAGACTAACATGGCTGTTACTCTGAAGCCCTAACAGAGTACAACTATACAAGCTACACGAGCAATATTGCTAATACAAGAGAGTCATTGACGGCTGCAGCCGTCAATGTTGTATCCACGGACACACAAGAAGGCTAAGGGAAGTTGAAATCTTTGTGCTCCCCAGAGCAGAGAATTCATTTAGTCATAGCAGTCCTTGAGCACTAGACACTCGAAGGGGGCAGAAAGGTGGCACAGCCATGGCCCCATGCCATGTATGCACCAGAACTGTTCAGCAATGTAATGGTGCATAGTACACCCCCTGAACAGATCTAGCAGTGGACATGTTCATCCCATAAAATGGGAGTCGCAGTAAGTACACTTGTACACTAAGATCGGGTATTATTCAAAGATGAAGGAGGAAATAACAACTAAAGAAAAAATACAGTCATCCAACCTCCATAAAATTTGTCTTTCAAACCTAATTACTGAAGTAATGAACCATCATTACTTCATAAAAGTTTCACTGATTATCTAATTATTAATAATTAGGGATGTGCCTGAGTATAACATTAATCAAAACTTAATACAAAGTATAAAGTTTAAAAAATATCAAATACTTTCACAATCTTTTTACAATTAAAGTTATATGTCCCATTCACTCTGCTTTCATTTCCATTTCCATTGTTTATTTCACTAGCACTGTACCAGTATTATTTGGCACTAAAATATCAAAGTAAGAATACATTGAAAGACAAATAGACTGTGGTCCAAATTCATCCTTCCTATGAATTCACTGGATGAATTTGGACCATTACATTTATAGGGCCACATTCACAGATTCATAGATTCCAGGTCAGCAGGGACCATTGTGATCTAGTCTGACTTCCAATATAGCACGGACCAAATCATTCCTAGAGCATATTTTTTAGAAAAGCATCCAATCATCAGTTAAAAATTGTCAGTGATGAAGAATCCACCACGATCCTTGGTAAATTGTTCCAGTGATTAATTACTCTCATCATTAAAAATTTACATCCTATTTCCAGTCTGAATTTGTCCACCTTTATCTTCCAGCCATTAGACTGTGTTATACCTTCCTCTGTTAGACTGAAGAGCCCATTGTTAAATATTTATTCCCCATGTAGGGACTTACAGACTGTGATCAAGTCACCCCTTAACCTTCTTTTCGTTAAGCAAAATAGATGGAGTTCAAGTCTAATCATTGTGTATTCTTTCTGCCAGATGGAGTCAGCAACAAGGGCCAGGTTCAATATCTAGGGGTTCCTCTTAATAATACAAAATAGAACTGGCTCAAGCCCCTTCCCAGTAATTTGGGAAAACTAAACACCACCCTGAGCACCTCTAAGAGGCAATACTTCCCCACTTGCAAGTGCTGAGTCTGTGTATAGCAAAAGAAAAGTTAATAAAAAGGAAAAGAGAACCCAGCATTAATTGGGGGAAAACACCACAGCCACAATTTGAAAACATTACACTCACCCCACATTATGTCAGGCAGTGTCCTTTGCCTCGGTTTCCTGCTTTGAGGTGTGAATGTCTAATGAACCACTGTTCCTTCAACACGCCACTCCCTGTCCCCCTCTGCTGCACCCCACTCACTGTTGGTTGTCCTTGGTCAGTGAGGACTCTGAGTTCGGAGAGGTGCATTCATGGGGGTTCACCTCTCTCCCCGGTGCTGCTGAAACTGACTCATTGCTGCTGCTATCTCTGCCACCTCTGTCGCTGTATTACGTCTGCTGCTTGCCACTCACTGGCACTTCAGTGATGTTACATGCAGAGCATCCACCACTTGGCCAAGCTCTAACTGTTTTCAGCTCTTAATGATTTCACTGGTTAGTAGGGACCTCTCAGCTGTTGCCTCTTTGTTGTCTTCTAATGCAACGCTATCCCCACACCTACTCTTCCGTGATGTCAGCGCTAGTAATCGCTGAGCAGAAACGAGGACTCTCAGTTGAGTCCAGTCAGCTCTGTCTATAAACACTGGAGAAGGGAGGATCAAATGGTGCCTAGAACTCTTTAGACAGCATCCATCCCATCAGGTAGCAACACCTGTCCCAACCCCCGCTCCTCTCAGTTTCACTAGGAATTGACATCCCTATAGACCCCTGCATGGCTGGTGCAATCAAGTCATGATTACTTGTGTTTAAGTTACCATTAAATTTTACTTCAGCGATCAGTTGCTCTTTATCTGTCAAGACAAGATGTAATATAGAATTCCCCTGTGTTGGCTGCAACACTTTCTGAGGTAGAAAATTGTCATCTATAATATTTAGAAATTCCAGAGATCTTTTAATACTGGCCGCTTGATGCTTGCAGCATATGCCATTCACATTGAAGTCCCCCATGATCACAAACTTATTCTTTCCCCCTACACTCTATATATAGGGTGTTCGGAGTCAGTCATCCTGTTCCCTAGTGTGATTTGGTGGTCTGTAGCAGACCGCAAGCAATACCCCATATTGTGTGCTGTCTGTTAGGACACTGATCCATAAGCATTGAAGATCATTTTCTTCCAAATTGTCAGTGACTCAGAAATAGGTAATGCCATTTTTGACAGTGACACTTCCCCGCTGCCTACTCGATCCTTCCTAAATAAATTTAACTATTGATTTTAACATTCCAGTCATGAGAATCAGCCCACCAGATTTCAGTAATACCAACTAGATCAAATTTATTCTCATAAATGAGCAATTCCAATTCCTCCTGTTTGTTACCCTGGCTGCTAGCATTAGTCTATTAACTAAAGAATTTCTTCTGTTCATGTCCTTTGGTTCCTTGATTAATTTTATTCTCAACATCTCAGTTTTGTGCTGAGTGCTCATACCTGTCCTCTTTCCCCTCTCCCCCTTTCACTTTTAGTTTAATGCCCTCCTGATTACTCTAGCAAGCCTGGCCCCAAATCTAAGTAGATGTAATTTACATCTTCTTCCAGCCCTCTTAATATGCAAGTTACACCTAGTTAGGTTCCTTTAGACTCAGATCCACTTACAAATGTATAACTTGCATCTCTTTATGCATCACCACTGCATTTGTTCTACAGAATATCATTCAGCCCAAAGTACATTATATATGGCTATACTAGGGTCACATCAGCTGCCATTTAAATGCCACCCATTCTGCTTTACTAACAAACAACAGCACGACCAGTTACTGTGCCATTAAGCAGCTAACCAGTCTCAGGCAGGAAATGAAGCAGAATAAAAAAGATTTAACTGCAAGGAAAATTTAGGTAGGCAGAATGTAATTACACAAACTAGGACACAGCCAGGCATTCACACTGCTTTTAAACACACCCTTTGAAAGGAAGCCATGGAATCCTTAAGAGGTTAACGTCTCTGGAACACTGGACTTTCACACAACAAAATTCCTTCTTTCACTATACTGCTCTGGCTCTGTACTGGCTTAGAGGACAGAGCACCAATTACTGAATCATTGACACCATTTCCTGTAGCCCTGGATTTTCTTTGGAAGTTTCCCATTCAAACACTGACTGGACCCAACATCACTTGTATGGTCTGTGATAGTTGTATGGTCTGCGATGTGTTGTTAGTAAGTATATGCAGAGTAGTTTGGATGAATAATTCTCAGAGTATGGGTTAAACAGTTTGCTTCAGCCACATTCTTTACTATGTATTAGTATTGTGACATGGTAGGCTCAATTGCATGATGCTGTTTCTAATCCCTGATTGGATGACAAACATTTTAATAGAACAACAATTCACTTTCTGATACAATTTTTGGAAGAATAATCATTTGTGCTAAAATTAAAATGTGTGGATTGAAATATTTTCACAACTGCCCAACAGTCTTCCATATATTCATGAATAATAATGGAGTGGTACCCCATTATCCACTCAGAACTCTTATTTTAAGATGATAGTATCAAATAATTTAATTATTCAGTCAGATCTGCATTTGAATATGTTTCAAAAAAACAATGTAATTACTTTGGGCCAGATTCTTCTGCCTTTACTAATACCAAGTAGTCTCTCTCATGCTGAATAGTGCTTAGTAGTGCCAATGGGGATTAGGCACATTTGAGGATCTGGTCCTTACTTCCCAAGTAATCCCATTGATTTCAGTAAGATATTACTCAGTGCAATTAAGGGTGGCAGAGGCTGGCCCTTTATTTTTAACTAACGGCTAACAATTAAGGGCCAGACTGTGCATTGAGGTACAAACCTGAACACAGTATAAATGGCACCACCCCCACAATAGCCCCGGGACACCCCTTTGAGGTCCACTTCCTTCCCTGTTTTTTGTCTAGCTCCATGGCATGTAATTTGTGGCTGACGTAGGCCAGCAGCAAATTAAAATATTCCCTGCAGCAACCCAGCTGCCCAGAGCAGTCTGAGGATCAGAGGCAAGATTCCACTCACTGCTAGCCCATCCCTCAGCACCTGTGCCCAGGAAGGCAAGAATGAGTGGAGAGGAATCAGAGGCCATACAATGCGCACTTATTTTTGTATGCCTAGACCAGCATCTGGTAGCCTGTGCAGGATTATAAAGGGAATCCTCACCTCTCCATACACATTGGCCAGGCATATAGTCCAAGTCAGGATCTATCTATAAAAGCCAAAATCAGTCAGGCAAAAGGAATTTAGTCTCTCTCTTGGAATAAAATTATATCTATGATATTCTATACAGTTTTGTAAATTATTTCCTGTTCATTTTCAGCATGATCACTCTACAGATTTGCTTTATCACTTAAATGAGTGTAAATAGCCATCTAGCACACTAATAGTAAAAGTTAAGATATAGAAGTACCATAGAACTAATGAACAGAAGCATCATGTCTCAGACACCTCTTTTCAGACTTTTTAGGTAACTACAATACTGCACAATTTATGCTGAAGGGTTAGAAGAATCTATTTAAAAAATTAACCACAGTTAAAAGGTTCACCAGACATTTATCAGAGGAACAGAATATGGCATTTTTGAAGAAATTTATTCTGGGCGACATAAGACATTTTATCAAATTAAAATTTAATGAACACAAAAGCTGCACTCATCTGTTATGTTCCCAGTAATTCCAGGCCAGGAATAGTATGTAACCCAAGATGAAATGGGAATTACTTGGTTTCTAGACTACAGCCTACAACATCCTTTTATCTATACTACATGCATCACCAGGGCATCCATAAGTTGTTTGCTTCTCTCCCCTTTTTCCTGCACACAGAAAGATGTTTTTCATCCCATAATTATTTATTTTGTTGTTGGAGAAATTGGCAAAGAGGAAGGCCTTGCTTTGACCAAAGGCAGTCTACTCCTCATAGAAGGAAGTTCCACAAACACATGCCGTCATCAAAAAGGCTCTTTCTCCCATTTCCACTAGATTCACTCGTTGGAGAGAGTTTTGATTTTTCCTGACCAGTACAAATGTCATGGTCACACCGGGGCCAGCTGATTCTTGATATTGCCCAGGCTTAACCCATTAAAACCGATGGGATCAATGGGCAATGAAGATCAAGACCTTGGAACTTGATAGGGAGTCATTGAAATTATCGGAACACCTACAACATATACTTACAACAACCTGTATTGTTCCAGTGGACTGCTCTGTATTACACCATCTGGCGATATTTCTTGACTGTAGTTTCATTCTCAGATTGGAATGCCTTATCGCCAAGTCTGTGTTAGTCAGGTTGGGACAGAGCCTTCCAGAGAGAATACATTGAAGAAGGCATTTTTTGTAGACATTGCTATTTAGTATCCAGTACCTGTGAGGAGTCTAAAAGGACAAGGCTATGTACTATTTTAGAGAGAGGGTGATTATATAGTGTTTGTTAGCTCTTCACATTTTCCTCTGTTCCCACCAGAATCACCACTATTATGGCTGGCTTTAGTTTCAGACAGTTGTTCTTCTGATGTGCTGATTCCATTCAGACACTAGCATAGCTGGGAAATGGTTCTATTTGTATTGGACGTGAAGAAGATGTGAAGTGTAGTACTGTCTCTGCACTGCTGGCACCCAAGACCATGATGTCTTACAAACTGCCCCCCAGCGGATTATCCTATATATTTACTGTGATGGAGAAGGAAATGGAGCCACAGTTGAGAGCTCTGAAACTGGAGCTGCAATCTGAACATAAGAATAGTCATACCAGGTCAGATCAATGGTGCATCTAGCCCAGTATCCTGTCCCCAATCAGTGACCAATACCAGATGCTTCAGAAGGAATGAACAGAACAGGCAATCAAGTGATCCATCCCCTGCCATCCACTCCCAGCTTCTGGTAGTCAGAGGCTAGGAACACTCAGAATAGGGTTGCATCACTGACCATCTTGGCTCATAGCCATTGATGGACCTATCTTCCATCAATTTACCTAATTCTTTTTTGAATCCAGTTATAGTGTTGCCCTTCACAACATCCCCTGGCAATGAGTTCCACAGGTTGCCTGTGTGTTGTGTGAAGAAGTACTTCCTTTTTTTAAACCTGCTGCCTATTAATTTCATTGTGTGATCCCTGGGTCTTGTGCTACGTGAAAGAGTAAATTACACTTGTCATAAATATAAAGGGAAGGGTAAACCCCTTTGAAATCCCTCCTGGCCAGGGGAAAGCTCCTCTCACCTGTAAAGGGTTAAGAAGCTAAAGGTAACCTCGCTGGCACCTGACCAAAATGACCAATGAGGAGACAAGATACTTTCAAAAGCTGGGAGGAGGGAGAGAAACAAAGGGTCTGTGTCTGTCTGTAGTCGTCTTGGCCGGGGATAGACCAGGAATGGAGTCTTAGAACTTTTAGTAAGTAATCTAGCTAGGTATGTGTTAGATTATGATTTCTTTAAATGGCTGAGAAAAGAATTGTGCTGAATAGAATAACTATTTCTGTCTTTGTATCTTTTTTGTAACTTAAGGTTTTGCCTAGAGGGGTTCTCTATGTTTTTGAATCTCATTACCCTGTAAGATATCTACCATCCTGATTTTACAGGGGGGATTTCTTCATTTCTATTTACTTCTATTTTTATTAAAAGTCTTCTTGTAAGAAACTGAATGCTTTTTCATTGTTCTCAGATCCAAGGGTTTGGGTCTGTGGTCACCTATGCAAATTGGTGAGGCTTTTTATCCAACATTTCCCAGGAAAGGGGGGGTGCAAGTGTTGGGAGGATTGTTCATTGTTCTTAAGATCCAAGGGTCTGGGTCTGTAGTCACCTAGGCAAATTGGTGAGGCTTTTTACCAAACCTTGTCCAGGAAGTGGGGTGCAAGGTTTTGGGAAGTATTTTGGGGGGAAGGACGCGTCCAAACAGCTCTTCCCCAGTAACCAGTATTAGTTTGGTGGTGGTAGCGGCCAGTCCAAGGACAACGGGTGGAATATTTTGTACCTTGGGGAAGTTTTGACCTAAACTGGTAAAGATAAGCTTAGGAGGTTTTTCATGCAGGTCCCCACATCTGTACCCTAGAGTTCAGAGTGGGGGAGGAACCTTGACAACACTTTCTTATTCATTTTTGTCCACACCATTCATGATTTTATAGACATCTAACATACCCCCCCCCCTTAGCTATCTCTCTTCCAAGCTGAAAAGTCCCAGTTTTTTAATCTCTCTTCATATGGAAGCTGTTCCATGCTCCTAATCATTTTTGTTGCCTTTCTCTGTATCTTTTCCAATTCTGATATATTTTTATTGAGATGAGGGGACTGGAACTGCATGCAATATTCAAGGTGTAGGAATACCATCAATTTATATAGTGGTATTATCATATTTTCTGTTTTATTATCCATCCCTTTCCTAACGGTTCATAACTTTGTTAGCTTTTTTGATTGCTGCTGCACACTGCGTAGATGTTTTCAGAGAACTATCCACAATGACTCCAAGGTCTCTTTCTTGATTGGTAATAGATAATTTTAGACCCCCATCATTTTATATGTATAGTTGAGATTATGTTTTCCAGGGTGCATTACTTTGCATTTATCAGCACTGAATTTCATCTGCCATTTTGTTGCCCAGTCACCCAGTTTTGTGAGATCCCTTTGTAACTCTTCACAGTCTGCTTTTTACAATAGAACCTCACAGTTACAAACACCTCAGGAATGAAAGGTGGTTCGTAACTATGAAATGTTCATAACTCTGAACAAAAAGTTATGGTTGTTCTTTCAAAGAACAAGTTTACAACTTAACATTGACTTATACAGTTTTGAAACTATACTACGCAGAAGAAAAATGCTGCTTTTAACCATCTTATTTTAATGAAACAAGCACAGAAACAGTTTCCTTACCTTGTCAAATCATTTTTATTAAACTTTCCTTTTATTTTTTAGTAGTTTATGTTTAACTGTATTTGCTTTTTGTCGTTGTCATCTCTGCGGCTGCCTGATTGCGTTCATACTGGATGGTATGTTTTCTTGCAAATGAGGTGTATGGTTGACTGGTTAGTTTGTAACTCTGGTTTTCATAACTCTGAAGTTCTACTCTAGGTTGTAACAGCATTGGTCCCACTACAGATCCCTGGGAGACCTCACTATTTACCTCTCTCCATTCTGAAAACTGACCACTTATTTCTACCCTTTGTTTCCGGTCGTTTAACCAGTTACTGATCCGGGAGAGGGCTTTCCCTCTTATCTCATGACTGACATCATTACCTCTAAGTCTGCCTTGTTAGGGAGGTTTAGGCCCACCACAGCATAGTGACTTTCACCTCTACTAGATCTCTGAGACAAATCCAGCTGGATTTCATGATTGTTAGTACCTAATACTCTGGAGGGGTCCAGTAACATCAAGCATAGCTGTACAAAACTCAGCCATTTCACTTCACAAGGTTTCATTTAATTCAATATTTGTACTATTGCACTTCTCAACTTTTGCTTTGAGTTCTAGGTTCAAATTAACCCCAAACTTGTTTGAAGTAGATTAATTTCTCCTGGCTTCACACTGAAACCATAACACAATCATGGGCCCTGCTCGAGAGCCCTAAAGCTTGGAGTTTCAAGTTTGTAGCAAATAGAACTAGGTGAATTCCTAATGTTTCTGTTTACACTGTACAGATTTACATGGCTGAAGCGTGCAAAGGTTTTGTGGGGGAAAAGGCCAATCCAACATCCCTAATCAAGTTACAGGGCTGCAACACAGACCTCCTCTTGTAATTGCTATTCCAGCCAGTGTGGTCAACAGCCAAATCCCCTCTCCCTGCTAGTTGCACAGGTTAATCCCAGATAGCATTGACCCCTCCTGTCCCCTGCACCAGCATTGCCCTCTATATTGGCTATGTGGGGCTGACATGGAAAACTCCAGTGTGGCGTGCAGGAGGAGACAAAGCCATGTGGTTGCTCCATCTGCTGCCTCCCACATAGCCCCTTTCCTCCCCAGCATAGGTAGAGAGCTTTGCACGAGCCCTCTGTGCTTGGGTGAAATCTGTTTGTGAACATTTCACACAACCTTCCTCCACAGTCTTCCTACATAACAAACAATATTAGTGATGCTAATCATTGGCATTTATTTACATTCCTGATCATTTCTTTTACCTTTCTATACTGGGTTTCACTTCTGGGAACAACACTTTATCTGTCACTGCTAGTTAGCTGATGGTATGTTTTCTGCAGTAATACTTTTTAGGAAGCAGGCTGTTTAAGGAATTAATGTAAAATGCCAGATGTCGAAAATTCAGAGGAAGGTCCATAGTTCAAATATCTGACCTCTAATCACCCCTGTAATACCCAAATGTTTCCAGATATTTTTAAGAAGTGTTTTACTTTTACCTTACCAGGATATATATTTATATGAGTGTTTTAACATAGTTAGAAAACATTAGGATGATTCAGCGCATGGTGCTGGTGCTAGATCTAGAGCCTGCAGTCTGGTGGCCAAATGTGTTGCCCTCCTTACACCACATATTTACCAGAATCAGGCTGTTCTTCTTGCCAGCTAGCTAGTGGCATGCTCGATGTATAGCTTCTTCATTATTCTGGCCATAGCTAACACATTGGGTTAACTGTGCTTACAGTTGAGTAGTCTGCATGGAAATTCTGAGCTGCTAAATTTGAACCAGGAGGTTGTTTCCAGTTCCTGGGCATTGGCTGGGAAGTTTGGGGTAGAAGGGTCAGGAAACACAGACCTAGGGGATCATGCGATAGTGTTGGCAGGCTCTCCACACACAAGCCTGACGATCCAGGCTTCAGCTGTGTTCATGCTGCAAATGCGATTGGACCTGCGCCACACTGGGACTTGGGCTCAAATCTATATCCCTCGGTGAAGACACAGGCCCAAGTCTTGAGTTTTCTGGCATGAGTCAGACGGCTTTGTGCATGCATGGTTGGGGATGGGGCTTACTCTCGAGTCTGAGCCTGGGTTTGCTATGCAGTGTAGACATACCCATTGAGGCCAAGAATTTAGTAAGAAAACAAAAAGGGACTGGACATCTTTATCGATTAAAAATATCCAGAGTTATCACAATTTACTATAACATACATTTTTGAAGGGCTATTAAACCTTATGGTTCAGGACTTAAGCCAATCGCTAACTATTACAGATCAGGATGAGACCTATCGATACAGAATAATGGACTAAATGGACATTAGGAGCATAGGAATTGCCATGCTGGATCAGACCTATGACAGATTTGCCACAAGTCTAAAAGATCAACTAACAAGCAACAAAATGAAAAAATAACTAGTTCAAAGCCAATATAGCATCTTTTTCTTGAATCATATATGTAGCCCTTCTTCTGGGTGTTGTCAGCAGTAACAGGACCAGTTCAAATAAAGAACAAAGAAACACCACTGGCTCAAACTACAACCCAGAATTTTTGGGATCACTAAATACCTTACCAAGTATACTTATAAGACAACACTTTCCAACTCATAAGCACTGAGTCCGTGTATGAAACAAGGGGAACTAAATTAGTAGGGAAAGGAAACACAACATCAACTTGGGAAAACAGCAACAACATTTTGTGACATTCCCCTCTGGTGTTATCTGGACTGGTGATCTGCTAGGTCACTCCACTCCTTGACTCTGGGTGCCAGCTTTACCCTGCTGTGCTGTGAGAACCCCCACTCCCGGGCTGTTCATGCACAGCATCTATCATGTAAGCTGCTCCCGGCTATGTGAGTGAGCACTTTTGGCCAGCTGCTGCTTGGACTGTGCAACCAAATGACACTAGCCAATATCTCCAGTCCCAGACACAACCTTAGGAACCTCTGTCTTGCAGCGTCCAGTTATGCCTGCTGGACGCTGCAAACTTATCAATTTCTTTGTTAAATTGAAGAACTCATATATGTACCAGCCTTGTTATCCCAAGGGGAGGGAGTCTCTTCAAACCAAACACTCTGCTTCAGGTAGAACAAACAAAAAGATTTATTAGCTACAAAAGTAGATTTTAAATGATCGTAAGTCAAAGCATAACAAGTCAGATTTGGTCAAATGAAATAAAAGCAAAACACATTCTAAGCTGATCTTAACACTTTCAGTGCCCTTACAAACTTAGATGCTTCTCATCACAGGGTGGCTGATTGTGCTTCAGCCAGGCTCTCCCCTTTGATCAGTGCTTCAGTCGCTTGGTGCTGCGTCTGTAGATGTAGGTGGAAAAGAGAGAAAGAGCATGGCAAACATCTTTCCTTTTTATCATGTCCTTTCTTCCCTCTTGGCTTTGCCTGCCCCCCCGCCTTCAGAGTCTGGTGAGCATTACCTCATCGCAGTCCCAAACTGACCAAAGGAAGGGGGTGACTCACTCAAGAGTCCACAGATCCTTTGTTGTTGCATAGGCCAGTGTTCTTTGTTCCTGTCAGAGTCTGGGCTGGGTTTGTCCCATACATGTCCTGATAAGGTGTGAACTGCCCCTCTGCGTCCGGAGAGTTTTTGCCTGGGCTTGCTTTAAGCCATGAGGACACATTCTCAGCCTCATAACCATTGTTCCCTCTAAGCTGTGCGCATGTGTGTTCGCACACAGATCCTAAACCCCGTGCACATGGCGAAACACTGCATGCACAAAAATTTGTACAGAAGCACAAAAATTTGCACACATGACCTGTCAAAAATTTGCACAGAAGAAATGTTTTGCACACATGGCCTGTCAAAAATTAGAGGGAACATTGCTCATAACTATATACATGACATTACAACCTATAACATTACTATAACAACAATGCTCAGTGCATCATGAGCCTTCCGAAGACACCCAACGTGACAAACTTTGCATTAGATACCACACAATCGTATTAAAAGGATGAACATGGGGGTGCTGGGTGTTCCCCCAAGGTACAGATCATTACACATATTTCAATGAATGTAAGTAAATCACTCCCCCAAGGTAACTCTAGAAGGAGTCTGTTAGCTCTGTTCCCCACCCACCAGTGCGTACATCCAATAGGCAAATGTCCTTTTACGATGTCACTTTCTCCTTCCCCATCCACTAAACTCCATTCACAGTTTGGTGTCAGTGAGTAGCATAGTCAGGGTCCTGATGTGCATCCAGGAACGCTTGTCTCCAGACCTCTGGGAAGTGCTGTTTGGTCTGGTCCTGAGACTCCACCATCTAGCCCAGCTCTAGTGATTTCAGCTTTATTTAGTGGCTGCATAGGAGAGGCCTCACCAGAGTTCACTCAAAGCTCTATTGTGGCCTTCTGTGGCTTCAGTGAAGAGCCCTCTCTGCATTGTACCCTATCAAGGAGCCACCCTACCACTGCATCACCAACCATCACAAAGTCCTCTCTTTGCATCGTCTCTCATTGTGAGACTCTCTCAACAGCACAGGAGCCCCAGCAAATGGGACAATCGTGTATAGGACCCTTGAACAGACTTCTTGCAACCAGGGATGCACACTTCATTTCCCCTCAGTTCAGTTCCACCATGCAACCAATTCTGAGTTTGTGTACAGTTATGGTGGCTCCCAAAGTGTCACTAGAGGAATTCAGGGTAGAAAGCTTATGCAAACAAAGCCCTCTCTGTAGCCGTATTTCACCTGGTTCACCAACAGAGGAGGGAAGAGAGTTCCTTCCCCTTAGGAACTTCCATTCATCTAGAATTCTGGGGAACTAGTTTATGCAGGTGAAGCAGCTCTGTGGCTGTTCTTCTGCCTATTTACCAACAGATGGGAGCAGAGAGCTCCTTACCCTCGAGGGCATCAAGCCATTATTTCCATTTTTTTCCCTTTTTGACCCATCGAAGCTCTCAAGGTGCAGAGTAACAGCTAAAATTACAAACATTTATCAACTTCCCTCCTTTTTTTTTTAAATGGAAAGAGACAACAGACCTCCTGAAAAGAAACCTCAGCCTTAAGCAATTTCCAGAGTCCCAGACTAATCTCCACTGTTGTGTTAAAATGTGTCAATATTTGTATAGGGGCAGAACTTGCTCATGTCAGCTTAAGATAGGAAATGTCTTTAATACATGAGCAGGTGAAATAAACAGCAGGACAAATCTTTCTACCTTGTATCACCATGTACTAACAGAAAGGATTTGAAGAGCTGGCCAGAAATTCATCACTGTACAGAACTGCCCCTCCTGAAAGAAGAGACAGAAGCTTGGTAAAAAGTTCCTCTTTCCTCAGCTTATTACTATTATTTCATGACACTTCCACATGATGAAATAAGACATGATAGGCACAATATAGCTGGTACATCCATTTCTAGAGGCATCACACCTCATTATTCTTACTGCAGAGATGGTTTCTGAAACAAATGATATGTTAAATATTATTTCTAGCCAGCCAGGCATGCACTTTGTGATCTCTAATCAATGCTGTTGAGTCAAAGCAGCTGGAAAATGCTTCCCAAAAATTGCAAGTATTTTGCAGCACAGCTCATACCGGATGATCATTTCTTAGTATTTCATTTATGTCCGCTAAGGAATATTCATGGAACGAATCAATGACTACTTTGCAGTTAAATTATTATAGAAACAAATTCCCTGATAAGGGAAGATACATTTAAAAAGTGTCCTATTTCCTAGTAAAGATAAATATCACTTTGTAATAAATGACACTTTGACACTACATAAAAATTCAGCAGCTGAAATAAATTACCATTGGAAACAACATGCTAGGTACAAAGCACTGATGTGAAGTTTGAATATCAAGACTTAGGCACTTATCGTGCAAGAAATTCTGTACAGAATCCTGTGCCTTCATGGAGCACACTGGAGGCCCAGGGATCCACCCATACTTCTTCCACGGTCATGGAGCTGAAAAATCTAACAATAGGAAAGAATAAGCACATGTAAGTTACAGAGAGAAAGGAGAGCTATGTCACAGCAATCAAATATTTTGGAGAAACATGTCTCCGAATTTGTTCCACAAACAATTTGGTTTTGAAAGATTTTTGTGTCACCTGAAATGTAGCAATTCTGCCAAGCTTCAAGTCAGGTGCAATTGTGGAAGATGTTGAAAATAAAGAAAAAAGAAGACCCTTTTGCTAGATAATTCACACTTCCAAATCTTTCCTGCTCCACATAACCAAACTACTACAACTGTTAGTTACTCCATTACTAAAGGTTCAAACCATGCTGATGACCCAAGTTGAGGGTCAACAATATGGTTCCACAGAATAGAATTTCTGTTTTGTTTTGTTGTCTGAATTAGGAATTACATACAAAAAACTTCCAATAACTTAACATTAAGGTTACATTGTCAAACACTCAAAAGTTAAGAAATGCCAGAATTAAATCCCTACTTTTGTCACAGAGTTTCTGTAAGAAGCTGGGCAATCCACTTAAACCAAACTATTCACAAGTGACCATTAATTAAGTGTTCCTCGTTTTCTGGGTGCCCAACAGGAGACGTGTGGGGACAGATTTACAGAAGGGCTGAGTGCTTACAACTGCAACTGAATCAACTGGAGTTGTGTTTCAAATGTATAAAAATGCTAGGTACTCAGGAAAATCAGGTTCCCTAGGTCTCTTAAGTTAGGCATCCAAAGTTAGTGGACACTTTTGATGATTTCAGGCTTCAATTCACCAGGGTATAGTGAAGATAAATGTCTGTGAAGCAGTCAAATACTATGGAGAAACACCATAGAAATGCCCACGAGGAAATTATTAATTTTGTGTTTGGTACAGGTTTTGAATGGTGTGCAGTAAACAGCACTCAAGGCCCATACCTTAGATAAAAGAGGATAAAAAGAAATATTGAGGCAGGAGTCCTAGAAAAAAATTAGTATGTGAACATGCAACTAAAGACTGTCATAATTCTGGCATTTCCTAATTTTTGAGTGCTTTACTTTGGGACCTAAACATTACTTTTAATGTAGTTTTTTGGATGGAGCAGATATATATTTATTGCACATATGTGTGTGCTCACACATCAGACTGTGATTCAACCATTCAATGAACAAGTAGGTCAGACCCCAGAAATTCTCACTGGGCGCTGAAATACACAGATACCAGGAGGTCTGCAGGATTGGGAAAGAGATTTCTAACAGCTTCTTGGTGCCTCTGCAACTTGCTGGCAACACCCTCGGGCCCATATGTAACACTGCTCATACCACCTCCATAAGGGGACATTCTGTTAGATATTACCCCAGTTATCTCACCCAGTTAGTGCTTACTGTGGTTTCTATGGTTTTTTAACATGAGAGGCGCACTTGGCCCTATATTTTCTGGTCCCACTACTGGTTCTGCAGCAGCATTTATCTGGAAATCACGATTTCAGAGCTGTGCTGACATCACTGATGAAGCAGGTGCACTGCACAAGCAAATGTGCTTTGGCAAGATAAAGTATTATTTCAGCTGAAGTTGTGGTCCTGAAACAAAATCCATGATGTTCATTCCAATTTCACTGCGGAGGAAAAAAAAACAAAGTTTGTCAAATGGAAAATTATTTTCAATCTCCTTGCAGAGTATTACAGACAGGAAAAAATTACTGAGGTCTTCACTCCATTTTTGCCTGAGGAAGGAATTTAGTGAGAGACCTAAGGACTAAGTAAGGCCTCAGCTTTTCAACCCACAAACATTGCTTTATAATACTGCATAAATGACATGACAGCAACAGGTGATTAATTAAAGAGAGTGTATTGTGCATTGGAAAAAGCAATATATATTGGCCTGGATCCTCAACGTCAAAGGATTTGAACCTCAGGTTGAATTCCTAATGGCTCTGCATCTTGTTTAATTCACAGGTGACATGGCTTCTGAACTAGCTGGTCCCTACTTCCCATCTTTTAAAGGGAGAGAAAAAATATCTACATTTGTTAACCTATTTCAGTGATGTGATTTTACGACCAGAATTTCAAAAAACAAAGGCTCATATGCCTACATGCATACCATTACTGAATACACCATTACTGGACTTGTTCTTACCACTGTGGCATTTGTCTTTACCAAATGGACACACTGTGAGCATATCGTTCTGTGCCTAAAATGTTTATCCAGACAATATGCTTCAACTGCTGTTTGTCATGTTGATTGTACTCATGTCACTTACCTCATGCTCCCAACATCAGTTTATTGAATACACATCCTGTCTCTCATCTTATTCTTAGATTGTAATCAATTTGGGGGCAGGGAACATCTTTTGTGATATACACATACTGCCTAACACACTATGGCTGGTGCCTTATGGCACTACTGCAGCACAAATAATAAAACACAACAATACATTGCTTGGAAAGCCTGCCCATAATATTCTTTTCTGCAGTTGTCTTACACAGCATTTGCCAAATATTTACAGTTAGCCACATAAAAATTGGATTTATAAATTCAGAGGTGATACTTGATGGTGCCTATTGCATATCAGTACTTCAAATCAGAGTAAACAACTGTATGTCGGTGCAAATTGATGTAAGGGATTGTCTTAGGGTTGCCAATTTTGTAATATATAAAAACTGGACACTCCAGCAGGAGTGCCGGAACCTCCCCGCCCCTCCTCTTCTCCATGAGGCCGTGCTCCACCTTGTGCCCTGCAGGCCCCACCCCTGTCCCTAGGCCTCATTCCCGCCCTAACTCTTTTCCGAGGCCCCACTCCTGCCCCTTCCTCTGGAGGCTCCACCCCCCATTAGCTCCTCTTTACCCCTCCCCGCATCGCTCATTGCTCTTCCCCTGTCCTCCCCATCCCTGCATGGGTCAGGAGGGACTTGCCTGCAGAGCCAGGGCTGGAAGCTGCAGCCACCTGATGAAGGTAGAAGGCAGCCCCAGCTGAATAGGGGCTGGAGTGGGTGATGACTCAGTGCCTCCCCCACCTGCAGGAACTGGACTTCGGGTGTCCAGTTGAAAAGGGCTTTTGACTGGATTTTGCGGTCGAAAACTGGGCACCTGGCCACTCTAGAGTGTCTACACATAAAAGTTATTCTGGAACAAAGGTACGGTATGAACTGAAAGTGGAATAGGTATTCCTGAATAATTCCAAGTGTGAACACCTTATTCTGAAATAAGACTGCCTTTGCTGATTTCACTTAATCCACTTCCACAAATTAAATAAATTCAGAAAGAGGCACTCCAATTCTGGAATAAGAGTGCCCACATATGGAGTTTTTCTGGAACAGCTATTCCCAATTCCACGTGTTGACAAGCCCTTACTCAGAAGCTGACATTCTCTTACAAACCTGCCACAATCACATCGTTCTGCCCCTGTGGGCGGGGGGGAGGGGTAAAACAGACAGACAATCTTATGTTCTTACCCCATTTATGTCACTACTTAATTTGGGCCAAAGAGTCGTGTGGCTCAGAAGGTAGAGTTCAACAAAATCCTAACGTGGTCAATAGTGGAGAGGCACAAAGCAGCTGGAATGTACCCCATGAATCTGTCTCTCTATACTTACAAGGTATAACACTGTGCATAAAATATCTTCAGGACAGCAGAGAAACATCATCAGTTTTGAAAAAAAATCACGTGCTTAATATAAACATGTCAAAGTGCAATTCATCCATCGAGTATCATATATGATAACGGCTGCTTTAACAATCCCTCAGTGGCAGTGTGTGGTAGGTCAATAAGTCAGTGTAAAAGAGGTCATTAACTCATTGCACTGACAAATATAATTGTAATTTCAGTATGCTTAGCAGACGTTCTGTATTGCTTTCCTGCACTGCTAGTTACATAACTTACTCTGTTAATAAAATGAACATTTTTTTGAATGGTGAGACTAGTGATATAGAATCATTTTAAAGAAGAGCACATGAGTAATAGGTTTGGATCTCTGGTTGTGGCACCCACCTGCAAAATCTGCATTCTGAGCTAGAGAGAGAAAATGCAGTATTTTAGAATTTGGGTAGATCATACAAGCAACTCTGATCTTGGGTGCACATTGCATTCTTTTACTTCAGAAAGACCTGATAGAATTACAGTTTGCATGAAGCAGAAATCAAGAGGAAATCTTTGCATAGGTATTGGCGCCATTTTCAGAACATCAAAACTATGTAAAGCAAGGCTACACTTTTTTTTAAGTGATTGCTCTTCATCTGAAAATCTGTAAATTCCAATGACTAAGTACACAGTACAATACACACTACTAAAGGCCAATCCTGCACTCCTAGAAGTAAACTGAACTGTGTCATTTACTTCAAGAGGAACAGCATCAAGTCCTAAATATCCAGATGGAAAGACTTTGTCAGCTTTGGATTGCTAGACTGCTGTCCAATCAAGGTAAACTGTGAAAACCAAGGAAACAAACAAATGAGTCATTCAGTACCCCATCTACACTCACCTGTACCTCTCCTCAAATCACCTCACTTCTCATGGCCCACATAATTCCACCTTTCTCTTACACAACCAAATTGCAGCCATATCTACAACATTTTTTATTAGTAATATGTTTGTGTGTTTTGCTTATTAGTACATGCTTAATTTGCGCATGTGAATATCATTCCAGATAAAAACCGCAGTAGATGAATAACGATTCCTGTGAGCCATCCATCTGATGGAATGGGCCTGGGCATGGTATTTAGTGCAGAGGTAGCTACTGTCTAAATATATGGAATTATTTATTTAAAAGAATAAAAGCTCAGGAATCTGGACCCAACTGCATTGTCTCTTCTCACCTGCAAGTCTCAGCATTCAGTATTGCAGGCCAATTTCTTAAAAGAAAACAGCACTGCTCACAGGCAGCGCTTTTATTTTGCTTAATATCATGTTCTCAGTATCTCCCCTAACCTGAAAGCACACTTTCAGTATACTTAGGCCTACAAACAGTTATCTTCTTCATGGCTGAGGCGATATTCCTGGTAACTTGATTTTTTTTATGGTTGGTCACTTGCAGTCACTTGGGTTGTGCACTCCTTCGATCTCACAAGCTGAGGTGCTGCACTTTCCTTGGGAAGGAGGCAGTCAAGGAAAACTCACGGTGCTGCATAAAATGCTCTTGTTGATTCAGTCAGACTCTTCCCTCTGCAATAGTAATAAGGCAACATGGCACTAAGGGTCACTGTACTGTTGGATGTGCTGCTGAATTTTGGAAAATACATCATCATAAGCTACTTTTGTGGTCATTAAACATCCTGTTATGTATGCATTAGGGGTGCTATAGTTTTATCTCGGTGAACATGAGCACCAGGAGTGCTATTGTTAGTACCCATGAGCTGTTGTCTACAGAGGAAGGGATTTGCTCAGGGTTCACTTCAGCTTCCTCCTTGCTAGCAGGCAGTTCATCTGTACTTTTTCTGTTTTGGACAAAACAAAATAAAAGAGTTCATTGTTGCTGCCGACTGTGGGTGATTGCGAGTACACACAAATACAACAGATCCCAAGGATTTTTTTGTTGTTGCAAAAGTAAGGATGGTGACCTGACCAAATTATGCTTATTATGCTCACAATTTTACAGCAGCTGAGCATCTGGCTTATTCATGTACTTCAATTTCTCAGCTGTCAAAAAAAATCATGTATGGGGTTTGGTTTTTTTTTTAATACTTCTTGTATAAATAAATGTTTAAACTGAGTGTAGGGCTCAAGAAAGATGCAGCACTAGCAGTCTTGAAGGCTGAAGCCTTCCATTTGTTGACATAATAGGTTTGTCATAAGCAGCAGCAATCCAAACTGTGCACTTGCTTCCTGTCAACCCTGACCACCAAATAAGAGAGTTTTAATTGTCCTTGGTGTCTCCAGAAATGGCAACAATTTCAGTTAGTACCAGTTGTATTCATGACAGATTTGTGGCAAACTAGGAATTTTTTTTTCCATTTTTAAATTTTGGAAAATATTGTAGCATCAGGCACACCCAAGGGAAAGAGGCAAAAATCACACGGTCTTAAAAATTCAGTAATTATTTAATGCACAGTCTGAAATAGCAGTTGAGTCAGTCTTCTGAATATCATCAAATCCCCTACCAATGAAAATCAAGAATAGGAATATCCCAGTATGGATAAAAGGCAGTATTAAGTATTTCAAAAATCGGGGGAATGAATGAATGAATATTCAGGTGGGACAAAATTTAAATACCCAAATGCTCCAGATTTATATTAAAAACCTGGCTCATCATAGTTCATTACTTCAGTGTGATTCAACTAAAATGACCTATAAAAAACGCTTAAACATTTTTAATTAATTTTTAAAAGCTTTGCCAATGCTATTTCTTATTCCCTACACAAATATTAATTCACTCTGATTGTTCTTAAATCTCTGAATACAGATATCTTTAATCCTGCATATAAAGCTGAAGTTCACATTTTTTGAAGAATGACTCAACACAATGAAATCCTGCTCCTAATTAAAATTAACACAATTAAAAATAGAACAAAATGAATACACGTTTTAGAAAGTGATGATATATTCTGGATAAACATACTCGTCACAAGTCTTACACAGCCAGCTGTTCCAGTAGCCTCTTGTGTCACACCTTCACTGGAGAGTTAACTCAAGCTCTTACTCGGGTGTTGCTCCTAATGTCCCTTCTGGTCGCATACAAAAACCTCTCATCTGAGTTCAGTGGTGCTTTCAACCCAGACTAATCCAACTTGTATGGGGCTGCAGGCTAAAGCTCGGATACTGCTTTCACTCAGGTGGCTAATACATCCCACTTTTATGCTCGGAGTCCTCCAATGTCTTCCCACAACTCCGCCTATGTGCCCGGGACAGATAAGTTCTCCCACAATTCACTGGGAAAGAATCAGAGCAGCTCAGCTTACCACAGCACAAACAATGGACTATGCCCCGAGAAGTTTTAGCATCACACATGGGTAAGAGCAGCACCAGCTCTTGTGTAACTTGTGTCTGGCTTTGCAGTGTGGCTTCTCCACCTGGGCTAGGCAAACAAAGCCAGTCAGGCTGTGGTGCCAAGCACCCGCGTTAACGCAGTAGCAAAGACATCCCAGTGCCAAGAAATTCAGGATGGGGGATGACTGGAGAACTACTTTTGTAAACCATTCATGCAATGACACAATTATTACAGTGTAATGGTGAAAGGTGCCAATGGTTTGCATATGAGCCGTCACTGATGCATAAGCACCACTGAAATAGCGCACAGAGGGGGTTAAAGAAGCCATGAAGTATTCACACCCAGAGAGTCATTTAGAGGTAGTGTGTGGTTTAAAGCCTCCTCATTTGTGTGGGCTAGTAAATGTTCCTTTGGCCTGACCTACAGTGAAAATGTAGGTTGACACAGTGTGTGAAAAATCCACAATGCTGAGCGCCATAGCTATGCCAACCTAAGCCCTGGCATAGATCAAGGGAAGAATGATTCAGTCGATCTAGTGCCATCGCTCGGGGAGGTGGAGTTCCTACTGCTGCGGGAGTCTGAGTCTGCATTACCAACTTGTAGCGGTATAGCTACAACGCTGAAGTTATACCACTGTAGTGCCCTCGTGTCGACATGGCCTTTGTATTGCAGAGCAGCTGCACCAAAGGAAGCTAGATGCTCTGGCTCAACTTTTCAGGCTATGCGGTCTCCATAAGCAGCCTTGGATTATGGGTTTCTCATAGGAAAAGTGCAGGGGCTGACAAAGGAAAAAGGGGTACAGAATTTGTTAAACATTGAGATTTTTGTGGGGCACTGCTGAAAAACCTGAGACACAACTGGGGAACCATTGAAAGACTTGCCAGAAACAGACAGGAGTGCAGGATCTTCATTGGTTTCCTAACGCCAGAGGTTTATTGGGAACATGATGATGATGATCATGAGAAACAGTAGCACCCTTCTAGGCAGCAGATCCCTGCAGAGCTCCCCACCGGGCTACAGAGCCTCCAGAATCCCCACTTACACCAGTAGAACCCCCTTTTCCTGCTTCTGTTCTTCAAACTCAAAGAATGGTGTTACTAAGCCCTTCTCCTTTACTCTCTCCCATCCCAAACCTTGAGCAGCTTCAGAGGTGGACCTCTGTGTTGATGCTGCTCAGATTCCTTGGGGTATCTCTTTTCAGTCAAATTGGCCCTGTAGCACTTGACTACTGCATCTAAATATGAACCATACTCATATACAGATGCAGCATTTGAGTTAGTTCTGATAGACTCGATAGAATATCTGATCAGCATGCGGTCAAGGATGCAAGCCCATGGCTGGATCATCCTCATGTGGAAACACCTGTCCAAGGGAGTTTTTGGGGAGGAAACCTACACAAGGATCTTCTGAAGAGTTCCTCCCTGATCCAGCCAGCCAACAAGACTGAAAGCTGTTTTCACTGCACTGCAAGAAATAAGCAGAGCAGAAATAAATAGAGGGTTCTAAAACAAGGCAATAAACTGATTTTTCAGTGAATTCCATCACACTTGGTGCATACAGGAGCAAGGTAGCAGATGATCTTGCCCAAACTGGAAGATCGGAAGCTCAGGTTGGAATGACAATGGTTGGTATTAACATCCTATCAAGGGAAATATTAGCTGAAAGAAATGGTCAAAAGGTTAAAGATCTTCTTATATCAAAGCTTCTCAGAAAACAACATCCACTATCAAAAGACCGTGGATGGGACACGCTGCAGAAATGAAAATCAATAGAGATGGACTCAGATATATCCACTGAGCAAGATGTGTCTGGAGCAGTCACCTCTCATGTTTTTGAATGTTGCATTGTAAGGAAAGTCACGTTTTTCAGATTGGACCCTTTATATCATGCCCTTACAAAAGGGCCTGTACAGGTTGCTGAATTCACTCTCGAACTGTATGGCCTGATATGATTATCACAGGACAAAACAGCAGCAGCATCCTTTGGAATGGGGTTGGGGCAGGGCACATGTCCTTACAGAATAGTCCATGAGGCTCACTCCCATACCATGTGGATCCCAAGAGATCTGTGGGATTCCGGAGTCACCTATGCATAGGTCCCAGGTGCCCTGCCATGTACTGATATACCAGCTGTAGATCTGGCCTTTAAAAATATTCCAATATTTTGACAACCTTGTTTACTACTGTACCTTGGTTTTTACTTTTTACTAATGCCATCTTGCTAATGGAAATAATGTAAGCCTTATGCTTTTTGCTGGTCAGTGTTTAGAGCATTAAAGGACTATCAATCACCCAAGTTTTCTTAAAAAACCAGCTTTTAAAAAAGAAAATAGCCAACACTGGCACAGTATTTCCACCCATATAATGTTATGTTTGCATCCAAATTTGTGGTTGTCTTTCTTGCTTTACAAGTCCCATCCATAAACTATTATGTATTTCACTGAAAATGGTGTGGCAAGGATCAAGATGTCCTAGGGGCTTTCAGAACTCAGCCTTACAAGATTAGAGGCAGAGATTAAACAACAAATGGAATTTACGATAAACCCCGGTAACTACAATGGTGAGAAAAATATACAGTTTAAGGTATTTGGTGGAAAGGACATTCAAAGGAGAGGAATGAATGGAAAAGGATTATTGTCACTTAGATGCAACCTCACTGGGATATAAAAAAGCATTAAAAAAAAAAAGCTTTTGTTTCCAAGGAATGAATGCCCAACTGGAGAACAAAGTATCTTATAAAATTTTAAGAGCTTTTAATTACATAGGACAAGAGGAGAGCTTTTTTCCCCCCTCTGGATTTACAACTTCCAGATGTTTTGTGCCCATAGCTGTACACCCATCGACACTAGCCAACAGTCTGATTTGCCACCAAAAAAACACCATGTTTCAACGTGAGAACTGGACTGAATACGGAAAAGTGTGCACTGGAAAGATTTCCAGGAGATTTTGTTTTAAAGGGGAATTTGCTGATTATAAAAAGATATCAGGCTGACATCATGACAAGTCTAAATACTCTCCTGGTGGCAGCACTGTCTAGCAGTCAGAGTGGAAGTCAGGACTCTCTGGTTCTATTCCCACACTTTCCCATTGATTCACTGTATGACCTTGAGCAAATTATTTGGTTTCTCTGTGTCTCAGTTTACCCATTTGTATGACTCATGAGTTAGACTTTCCAGCCAAAACCCCATGTGTACCTTACTTGTCCTATAGCCAAAAACCCCCCAGAAAACTCAAACTTACAGTGAACAAGAAAATAAGGTATCTTTAATAATCTATATGTTACTCACCCACTCTTTCTGGATTATACAGTATACATAACTGACCTTTTTAAAGTATTTACTTTCCCTTAAAATAAGTTAAGGAGTACTTGTGGCACCTTAGAGACTAACCAATTTTTTTTTAGCATAAGCTTTCATGAGCTACATCGGATGAAGTGAGCTGTAGCTCACGAAAGCTTATGCTCAAATAAATTGGTTAGTCTCTAAGGTGCCACAAGTACTCCTTTTCTCTTTGCAAATACAGACTAACACGGCTGTTACTCTGAAACCTTAAAATAAGTTATTTGTTATTGTCAGATTTCTTTAAAAGATACAGGAATTTTTAAAATCCTTTTTACCCCAATGTCTTTCCTCTCTTAGTTAAACCTGCATATATCAAGATTACCCTATGTCACACCAAAACAAAAGGCAGTTGTTGAAGATGAGTTAAAGCTACGCTATAAAGCTCAGAGAGAAAAAAACAGGCTAAGAGTTGCAGTCAACCATGCCTCCTAGGAAATGGTTAATACACCGGTTTCACTTTCCCACAGCTTGTCTGTGGATCATAATTTTAGGGAACAGTATAATTAAATGGAGAACAAAGGAATCTTCTGTCACCAGCTTTGAAACACTGTAGTGTATCATACCAGAAAGAGGAGTAAAATCTGCACCCTGAGCTTTATATTTCAACAAAATAAAGGTAAATTGGTTCTGTTATTGTGCATTTCAGTTACCATTAGTAATTATTGTTAACATATGATATTTTCATTTATTTTAATCATTCCATAGGTCATATCCCATATCACACAGAAATATTTGGTCTATAGGCATTGGGTAAAATTTCAGAAGTATCTAAGTGACCTAGGGGTAGAGCTATGCAAGTAATATATTTTTCAGTTTGCTGGCTATTCCAAAAAATCGGGGGGTTAACCAACAACAAGTTTTTTTAAAAATTTGGCAAATCAAAAAGTCAAAAGCAATTAGTTTGGGGTTGAATGAAACATTCTGATCAACCCAAAATAAAATGCTTCATTTAGATTTTGAGCATGTTTTAATTTTTTATTTTTAAATTAAATTAAATTAAAGGAAATTTCAAAATGAGAAGTAATTTCAAATAAAAAAATTGAAACATTTCTTTCAAAAAATGTTGAAATTAAACATTTCAAATTTTTGGAATTTAAAGTTTTTTTCCAACTGAAACAATTCGCCAAAATCAACATATATTCATGAAATGTTTTAGTGTCACCAAATCTGCATTTTTCATCAAAAAAAGTTAGAGTCAAAAAATTTTGCCCAGCTCTACTTATGCTCCTAATGATAACTGAAAGTCAATGGAACTTAGGTTTCTGTGTGCCCAAGTTACTTTTTGAAAAATGGGAGGTAGGCCTTTTGAAAAATGTGTCCATTTTCTCTAAGTACGTTCTCTTAATCATAACATTAATAAAGAGATTAATATAGAAAGAACCTTACTGACCAGGGGAGATTCTGTTCTAACTTTCAGCAGTGAGCATCCAGTGTCAGCCCTGATGTCAATGGTATTACCCTGGATATATGCAGATTTAATTGAGATAAGATTGCGGACGCTTGTCTCTAGAACATACTTCCCTCGTCCTGCAAACTGCCTACTTTGTTACTACAGCGTAAACAAATAGAAAGAAAAAAATAAGTCATGGTAGAGCTGCTTAGCAATCAGAATTTCCATTCTGTGTGACATCAAAATCAAAACATTCTTGGAAAACTGCATATTCCGATGGAAAACTGTTCTGTCGGAAATTTTTTGACTGGCTCTAAGTAACAGTGTGATTTCATTAAAAAAAAAAATTAAAAAAAAATGAAACTCTCTTTGCATTTCAAATCTCTAAGGACCCACTACTGCTCTTCCCTGTTTTCATCTAGTTCCCCTCCTATAGTCATCCCTAGGTCCATAGAAAAGGAGCCCTGTTTCAACAGGCCTTAAGGAAGCTGTAGCGTTGGAGAGAGGCTGCAGCGGTTAGGACTGGGGAACCGGGATCAGGAAGTAACTTCTTGAGGGCTTTCTGAGAGCTGTGGGATACAAGAATCCCACAACTGACCTTAGCTAGCTCGTTGGGGATCCCTCTCCCACCTATGAACTTTTAGATGGTTTGGGGTCTGAGCCACCAGAGTTTTTTTTAATTGTAAATAAAATTAATTTAGTATGTCAGGGAGAAGCCCAAAGAATCTAGCAATGCTGTGTGTACGCTTCCAAATAAGCCTAACTGGGCTTTTGAGCCATGTGCCTCCAAGGCTCACAGAGGGGACTATGAGCTTTGCAGTGGAAGTCAACGAACCACGTTTGGTGGTGCACAGGGGCCTTAATGAGCATCCTAAGGCTTTTGGGGAAGTCCTGATAAACTGGCTAAAACTTCAAGGAGATAAGCCTTGGTGTTCTTTTAGGTTTAACATTAATTTGGAATTTCCTGTTCTAATATTTTATTTTAACTATCCGTTTCCTAGAGATAACACTTTAGAGAGGAAGCAGCGTGGTCCATGGATAGGATACCTGACTGGGCAAGTCATTTCACCTCTGTTTCTGCTCCCACTATTTCTTTGTCTTTCCTCTTTAGATTTTAAGACCTTTGGAGCAGAAAGTGACTCTTCATATGCATTTGTACAATGGGATCCCAATCTTGCTACTGTAATAAATATGTAAGCAGTGTCAGGATGAGCTCCACCCTGACATCTGGTGGTGAGGTGTGGCAAGTTGTGGAAAAGAACTTCAGGGGCCGATCTCATTTGCATAGGCACACCCACCACGCCTAGAATGAGACCATAGCTGCCCAAATGGTCACTTTGGCTGCTGTGGGATCCCCAGTGTCTCTGTTATTGGGGCAGGAAGAATAAATTCTCCCTGATTATGGGAACTGTGCTTGGAACTGTACGTGGCCTTTTGTTACGATGGAGGGATTCACCATCATCTAAGTAGCACTCGCTAGGCAAGGGTCATGGGTTCCAAAACTGTGTGAATGGAGAGAGGCTGGGGACAAGTTTTAATACTTGGTGGCATGGGCCCCTTGGTGAGGGCCTTACATGCTGATTGCACTTCCTCCTCTCTCCACTGTGGAATATCAGAGCTAATTTTGATTTCATTAGAAGTCTAGTTATAGGCTGCTGAGCTCACTTTGGGCTGACAGTGCACCAGCACTGGGGCTCCCCTACTACAAGCTGAATTCACCTAAGAGCTGAAATCACTGAGTGTTGTGTTAAGTAGTGGGGGAGCCTGAAGATATATTGTGGAGCAGTTTGCGGGACGGCTGGTGAAGCAGTTCGACACGGCGCAGTGTGTGGATGGCAGGAGCTGCTTGTGGGCCGTGGAGCTGAGTGAAGGAGTTCGTGGGGCGGCTGGCGGAGCGGAGCGCCGCTATGGAGCTATGGGGCGGTCAGCTTCAGATCACGTAAGGTGCCTCTTACCCCCGTCCCATTTCCACCCAGGTTGGGAGGTAAAGCTCCGCCGATAAGCTTTCGAACTCTGGGGCTGCCCTGACCAGGGACAGAGACTTTTGGGGCATTGGACTTTTGGGGTTGCTGGACTCAAGAACCAAAGGGAAAAGGGCATGCCCCAATTTGCCTGGGGTGGGGTTGTTTTTGCTCATGGGTTGTGTTATGAATCCGGTTGGTGGGGTTTCCCCAACGTAATGCCACATTGTTTCTCTCTGTTATTAAAAGACTTTTGCTACACTCAGACTCTGTGCTTGCGAGAGGGGAAGTATTGCCTCTTGGAGGCGCCCAGCAGGGGTGGTATATATTTGTCCCAGGTCACTGGGTGGGGGCTCGAGCCGGTTTGCATTGTGTTATTGGAATGGAACCCCTAGATATTGAACCCAGCCCTTGTTGCTGCCAACTCTGACGGGCAGAAGGGTTACATTTTTGGAGGGATTCACCATCATCTAAGTAGCACTCGCAAGGCCACGTACAGTTCCAAGCACAGTTCCCATAATCAGGGTAATAACAATTTATTCTTCCTGCCCCAATAACAGAGACACTGGGGATCCCACAGCAGCCAAAGTGACCATTTGGGCAGCTATGGTCTCATTCTAGGCGTGGTGGGTGTGCCTATGCAAATGAGATCGGCCCCTGAAGTTCTTTTCCACAACTTGCCACACCTCACCACCAGATGTCAGGGTGGAGCTCATCCTGACACTGCTTACATCCTCCCCCCAGCCGAGACTTTGTCGTCCCGACAAATCACACTCCCTTTATACCAACTCATTGGTTTCCTCCAAAGGGCCTCAGGAAGCCCACTTTAGCTTCCACAAGCCTGTGTGCTAAATGTATTGGCTCCTCACTAGTCACCCCAGGTGCATCATAAGTTAACCGTTTCACTGGTCTTATCACCCTGTCTCGTCTATTGAGAATCTCTGTTGCCGAAGTAAGGGGAACATCCTCTTGAGTGACGGATGGAGAGGCTTCCCTGGAGGGTCCCTCGGCTACTGGCGTAGGCCCCTGCACTCCTAGTTCTAACGCTGGAGGGTCCAAGGTGCCCAGGACATCCTCTACCTGTCTGTCCCCATTGTCCAATAACCTGTGTGTGTCATCACAGGGGGGTCTCATCAGCAGCACCGGGGTATCAGAAAGGGGCCTAAATAGTTCCGCCATTGGGTTTAGGGCGGAAGAGGGAAAACTCTCGTTTGGTTCAGCTGATCGAGACTGAAATCTTGTCTCCATCCCAGGATACACCAGGGTTGTGTCTTCCTCCTCAGACTCACTCTCAGATGTGCAGAATAGGGGTAAGTTAGCTGCAGGGGGCCCACTGTCTGTGTTGGATGGCGGCTTTGGTCTAGCACCTCTGTTCTGCCCGGCGGCCCTGCCGTGGCCCATCTCACAAGGGGTGCTTACCAATTCCCCCACAGGGAGCAAAAGGTTTCTATGCACCGTCCTTATTTGCCCTGGACCGTCTTCAGGTTTGATCTTGTAGACCGGCAGATCTCCCAGCTTTTCCATCACCAGGTAAGGTATTGCCTTCCATCTGTCAGCTATCTTGTGTTTGCCAGCAATACCCAAATTTCGCAGCAGGACTCTGTCCCCCGGCTGGAGCTCCTGCGAACGCACTCTAGCATCATATCGATGTTTGTTGCGGTCTGCGTTCTTCCGAGCCGCAGCGGTAGCTAAGCGATAAGCATCCCGCAGCTTTTCTCTTAGTCGGGATACATATTGCTGATGAGTTTCATAGCTATCTCCATCCTCTGATACACCAAAGCACAAGTCTATGGGTAATCTTGGTTCTCGCCCAAACATCAAGAGATATGGGGTGACTCCCGTAGCATCGTTCTTTGTGGCATTGTAGGCATGCACCAGAAATGCGACATGCTGGCTCCAGGTTGCCTTCTGCTCTGGTCGCAAAGTTCCCAACATATCTAATAGGGTTCGATTGAACCTCTCTGGCTGAGGATCACCTTGGGGGTGATAAGGCGTTGTCCTAGACTTTTTAATTCCTGCTATCTTCAGCACCTCCTTCAGAAGGTGACTCTCAAAATCCCGCCCCTGATCAGAGTGTATCCGAGCCGGGAATCCATAGACTGAGAAATATTTGTCCCACAATACTCGAGCAACGGTGGTGGCCCTCTGATCACGTGTGGGATATGCTTGTGCATACCGTGTAAAATGGTCAGTCACTACTAGAATGTTTCCAACATTCCTCTTGTCTACCTCTACAGACAAGAAATCAATGCATACCAACTCCAAAGGTTTGTTGCTGGTGATGTTCTTGAGATATGCAGCCCTCGTGGGCAGAGTTTTCCTTTGAACACATCGAGCGCAAGTCTCACATTTCCTGCGAACATCTTCAGCCATTCGGGGCCAATAGAACCTACTACGAATAAGTTCCAGGGTCCTCTCCATCCCTAAATGCCCAAAGTCATCATGCAGGGCCCTCATGGCCAGGGCTCTGTACTTTTTTGGCAGTACTAGTTGTGCTCGTTGTTTTTGTAAAGGGTCAGTGGTCATTCGGTGTAGCACTCCCTGAATCAGTTTTAGTTTGGTCCATTCTCTCAATAGTAGTTTACCCTCCGGGTTAGGTGGGACAACCGCAGTTGGGCTTTGCCCCTCCCTTTTGGCAAGTAGTGTATCACGAATGTCAATATCTTGCCGCTGGGCTTCTTGCCAGTCAGCCGCATTGAGCATGGGCAAAGGAGATTGGTCTAATGCAATATAGTTCACCGAAGCAGAAGGCATGCATTCAGGGGGCAGGCCCAAAGCTTCTGCAACACATCCCTGAAAGTCTTCACGGGCCTCTGGCTCTCGGCGACTCACACTGCAAATAGCTCTCACTCCATCTGTGGGTATCACAGCAACTTCTGGAGCCTGCGGACGCCTGGACAATGCATCTGCATCTACATTGCTTCTCCCTGATCGGTACTGAATGCTGAACTCATAGCTAGCCAAGGCGGCCACCCATCTCTGCCCTGTAGCATCCAGCTTAGCACTTGTTAACACATAAGTCAGTGGATTGTTGTCTGTCCACACCTGGAACTGAGCACCATACAAGTAGTCTCGAAATTTCTCAGTGATGGCCCATTTCAAGGCCAAAAACTCCAGCTTGTGGGTGGGATAGCGAGTTTCACTATCAGATAATCCTCGGCTGGCAAAGGCTACAGGTTTACATTTGCCTTCCACTTCCTGGTACAGGACTGCTCCCAGACCCTCCAAACTGGCATCAGTATGCAGGATAAATGGTTTGCTTGGGTCAGCAAAAACTAGGACTGGAGCATGAGTTAGGCAAGTAATGATTTCTTGAAAAGCCCTTTCACATCTCTCATCCCACCGTGGCCCAAATGGTGCAAAGGGGCCATTGTGTCTCTGCACAGGAGGCTTTGGGGACCTCCCCTTATTCTTGGACTTAGATTTGTTCTTGCTGGACTGATGTCCCCTGGTAAGATCATTCAGAGGCTTTACAATCGTAGCATAGTTTTTCACAAATCTGCGGTAGTAGCCACTAAATCCAAGGAAGGTCTTGAGTTCTCTGTAGTTACTTGGACGTGGCCATGTAGTGAGTGCTTCTATTTTATCAGGATCAGTACTCACACCTTCTTGGGACACAATGTGACCCACATACTTCACTGAGGTTCTGCAGAACTGGCATTTGTCAATTGAAAGCTTCAGACCATAATCCTCCAACCTATCAAGCACTTTAAGAAGTAAAGAAGCACTTTACTTCAGCAGGTAGGGTTATGACTCCACTGGGGACCAGCACTCCTTCAGGGAGCTCTCCTCCCATCGGCTGCTCTATCATTGCTAACGTCCCTTTACTGCCTTTCAGACAGGTACTCATGACAAGCACTTCTTGCTCCGTCCTTGCAGGCACTACTAAGGGGGTTGTGCCCGCGTACTTCAGTGCCCCAAGCGGTAGCTCAGATGTGTCCCTTTTAGCGCTCTCAATTTTCCTATAGGCTTCAGCACAAAGCGTATGGATCATCAGGGTATTCAGGTACTGGTCCCCAGCCCGCCTTCTGCAGTAATCCGCGAGTACCTTGAAGAGACTGGAGTTGGTCCCTATCAGCACAGACACATCGGAAGTCCCTTTAGGGTCAGGGCATATTAAGGCAGCTGTGTCTACCTCTTCTCTTACCCCAGCAACCTCCTCTGGGAATTCCAGGTGCACTATGACATACCCTTGATAGGGGTATTCATCCATGCTGAGGCCACATAGGCCAAGGCCAGTCAGTGGCTGTATAGGCAGGTGCCTAAGCATCTGTTGGTAGAATGACTGAAATATAATAGTCACTTGAGATCCAGTGTCAAGCACTGCTTTACACTCCACCCCTTCGATCCTCACCATGACCTCTGCTCGAGGCCCTATCAGTCCTGCAGGGATCCCAGCTGGACAGTCTTTTCTGGGGGAATCTTCAAATCCTGCAGACCTGGGGGGTCCCCGTCCCCAGACCCTCTGGCAGCTACTGGATCTCTCCCAACTGATCCTCAGCTTTCCATACACTAAGGAGGGGTTTTCTTCATTACGGCACTTGGCAGCACTGTGTCCATCCTGACCACATCGGTAGCAGAAGAATTGACCTTTCCCCCTTCGCCTGGGGGGGATGGTGGCTCTAAGTGCGGGCTTCTCAATCGCCACAGTTTGAGGCTTCTTATTCCTAGAAGTCTTAACTCGGTCAACGGTACTTTGCAGCTCAGCTATCCGTTCCGTCAGGACCTGCATTTGTTGGGCAAGTTCCTCTCTGGTGCTCACCATCAGTACACTGGCCATTTGCAGTGGTGTTGTGCTGGCTGGCTCCGATGTTTGGGCTTCCCAAAACTCACTGGCAGCCTGCCTTTCTTCCTCCTCTCGGACCTCTTTTATCAGCTGGGAGTAACTTGGGGGATGTTCCCGTCGTTCTCTTAGCTGGAGATGAAGTAGAATCGGGTTCTGATACTGAGTTCCTCTTACAATTTGAGCCAGTCTGGTCTGATCCATCTGCTCAGCAGTCACTGCTCCCCTCATGACAGCTCTCTGAAGCAGTCTCTCCAGTCTCTGTATGTAGGCTGAAACCTTCTCGCCCTTTTGTTGTCGGGAATTAAGGAACTTACAGTAGCTGTCTTCAGGGCCCTCTACGCTCCCAAAGTTGTGTTCAAGGGCCTCTAGGCAGTCCTTCACACTGACCCCAGGGTCAATGAGCTTCAGGGTGCGAATCACATCTAATGCTGGGCCGCCAAGGCTCTCTATAAGGCATCTTCGCTTTTCTGTATCTGGTACGGCCCACTCTTGCAGCATTTCAGTGGTATGCTCTAACCAGGGTTCAAACTCCTCCTCCCCAGCAAATAATCTTAACTTACGACAAGAGTCTGACTCAGCATGGGGCAGCACAACCTTTTCCAATGTTTGCCCCAGAGCTTTTGTCCAATCATCAGCCGAGGCTGCAGCCTCCGAGCTAGAAGCTGCTGAGCCAGGGCCCAACAAACCTGACATATTAGCCATTATACAAACAGTAATTTCCTCAAAATATAAGCACAAACAAAAAAAAAATATAAATTGTTTCCCAATGTAGTGGATCACTCAACAGGTGCTTGCGAGGGGTACTGACCCAGGCGATCCCGGACGAGCCCCCAAAAATGTAACCCTTCTGCCCGTCAAAGTTGGCAGCAACAAGGGCTGGGTTCAATATCTAGGGGTTCCATTCCAATAACACAATGCAAACCGGCTCGAGCCCCCACCCAGTGACCTGGGACAAATATATACCACCCCTGCTGGGCGCCTCCAAGAGGCAATACTTCCCCTCTCGCAAGCACAGAGTCTGAGTGTAGCAAAAGTCTTTTAATAACAGAGAGAAACAATGTGGCATTACGTTGGGGAAACCCCACCAACCGGATTCATAACACAACCCATGAGCAAAAACAACCCCACCCCAGGCAAATTGGGGCATGCCCTTTTCCCTTTGGTTCTTGAGTCCAGCAACCCCAAAAGTCCAATGCCCCAAAAGTCTCTGTCCCTGGTCAGGGCAGCCCCAGAGTTCGAAAGCTTATCGGCGGAGCTTTACCTCCCAACCTGGGTGGAAATGGGACGGGGGTAAGAGGCACCTTACGTGATCTGAAGCTGACCGCCCCATAGCTCCATAGCGGCGCTCCGCTCCGCCAGCCGCCCCACGAACTCCTTCACTCAGCTCCACGGCCCACAAGCAGCTCCTGCCATCCACACACTGCGCCGTGTCGAACTGCTTCACCAGCCGTCCCGCAAACTGCTCCACAATATATCTTCAGGCTCCCCCACTACTTAACACAACACTCAGTGATTTCAGCTCTTAGGTGAATTCAGCTTGTAGTAGGGGAGCCCCAGTGCTGGTGCACTGTCAGCCCAAAGTGAGCTCAGCAGCCTATAACTAGACTTCTAATGAAATCAAAATTAGCTCTGATATTCCACAGTGGAGAGAGGAGGAAGTGCAATCAGCATGTAAGGCCCTCACCAAGGGGCCCATGCCACCAAGTATTAAAACTTGTCCCCAGCCTCTCTCCATTCACACAGTTTTGGAACCCATGACCCTTGCCTAGCGAGTGCTACTTAGATGATGGTGAATCCCTCCATCGTAACAAAAGGCCACGTACAGTTCCAAGCACAGTTCCCATAATCAGGGAGAATTTATTCTTCCTGCCCCAATAACAGAGACACTGGGGATCCCACAGCAGCCAAAGTGACCATTTGGGCAGCTATGGTCTCATTCTAGGCGTGGTGGGTGTGCCTATGCAAATGAGATCGGCCCCTGAAGTTCTTTTCCACAACTTGCCACACCTCACCACCAGATGTCAGGGTGGAGCTCATCCTGACACTGCTTACAAATATAATGCAAAATAATTAGTTCTTGAAATATTCAAAACATTGATATGCTACTGCAATCTTAACCTCACCCTAAAGGTTTTTTGGTTTAGTAATAGCTTAAATTATACAATGCTAAACATGCTTCAACCAGAGTTGGCAAAATATGGGACTTTAAAAAAGTTTTGGAAATTTTAGAAGCAGCAAATACTTTAGTAGCAGTTAGCTTTTCAACATCTTGGATCAGAGAATCTGGCCTTAAAGTTGGTAAAAATATTGACAGAAAGGCTGTCACTGAGTTCATCTTGTAACACTAGTTCCAAATTATCTTTGACACTAAATCTATACTGAATATGCCTGTTGATAGTCTGAAGTCACATCCCCTTTGGTTGTGATCTTATCAGCTCTCAGAATAATAAGCAGGTGCAAACCTTGAAAGGGTTTCACTTTAAAGATCACTCCTACAGAGTTCACAGCAAGTCTATTATTACTTATTATTAATTACTATTATTATATATTTGTATTGCTGTAGCACCTAGGGGGCATAATAATAGATCAGGACCACATTGTGCTAAATGCTGTACAAACACAGAACAAACAGATGGTCCCTGCCCCAAGAGGCTTAAAGTACTGGCTTCTGATAGTGCCGTGTGTGCACAAGAGGTCACACCATTGCTGCCATTCGTAGAATTGCAATGGGGTTATCCATCAAGTGAAATTTGAAAGAAAATGGCTGGTGAAGAGAAAGTGCATGGGAAATTAGAATAGCCAATAAAAGTTGTCTCAATGAACAGAAGCCTTGTAGAAAGACTGGTCCTACCCAGTGGTCCTCAGCTGCTGAATTTAGCATCTGCTCTGCAGCGGATAATGTAGGAAACTTGGTATTCGAAAATGAATCACAAAAGAAAATTGATTTTTCTTTTGTCAGTGTTGTCTATTTTTTTTTCTGGTAAAAATCAATGCTCAACTACTAGAAAACATTTGGAGCCCATCATGAGGTTGAAAATGGCGGGGGGGGAGGGGCAGCACTGAAATTTTCTGGATGTTGACAAAAATAAAAAGGTAGGGGGATTTTTTTGCTAATTTATTTTCCTGTTTTTCAATCAGCCTTAAAAATAATATTACCTTTGTTCAAAATTTGATGAGGAAAACAAGTGGCACTTGTTTCCCCAGACAACCCACAACTGTATGTGCACACAAAAACCCTGCTGACAAACCACGTCATGAGGGAAATCATTGGCTATTATTGTATAATTTTGTTTTAATTTCAGAGGAAAGGAAACAGACTTGAGGCTGCCCAAAGGCCACACAGACATCAAGCACAGTACAAACACTACTAGATTTACTTCTTCCAAGATTTTAGGAACAAACTAGCAAAGAGGAGACAGAAGTTTGGCAAAGTTAAGTCCCTGGCAAGCTGCGGCATAAAATATGCTTTATTGTATCTAGCCAAACAGGACGTTTTCTGGAACAATGAAATAATTATCTCAGTTTCCCAGAAGAAAATGAAGATTTGAGTAGCTTTGCAGACCATACATTTAAAAATTGTTGTAAAGGAACCTTCTAAAAATGCTTCCGAATAATTGAGGCACATGCTCGTCTCTCACCAAAAGACTCTACCTTTCTAGGGCCTTGATTCAGCTCTGTGTCCCTAACCAGCAAAGCATTTCAGTACCTGCTTGACCTTAAGAACATATGTAGAGCTTATTCACTTAAGTTTATCCTTACTGCCTAGCTGAATTGGGGCCTATCGGATTAGACAATAAATTATGAACTGGCTTGTACAATGCCAACCGTTTCATTTCCCAAACAGTGGGCACTTAAGCCACTGCATGGAGACCCATCGACATCAGAAGGGTCTGCTCAAGCAGAGCTGATTTCAGGATTGGGATCTTAGATCACAAACCCTTCACGACAGGGACTGTGAATGCATTTTGGGCCCTACACAAATGCAGATAATAAAAATATTAAAAACTTTTATACCACATCATTCTTATTTCCTGATCTCTCTCACCCCCTTAAATTTCTCTGTCTCTCATTTTTTCAGGGAACAGATAATTTCCACCACTGTTATTCACTTCATATGCACTTACGTAACATTTCAGGACCAATAAATTCTCTGTACCACAGTATTTAAAACTTCTGCTATTTCACTTTTACAATTCCATGCACTTCCTTTCTTTATTTTTCTCTTCTATTAGATATTCTCCTCAATTCAGCTTCCCACCAAGAAATGATTCCAGGCAGAATTACAAACAGAACTTTTAGCCCCAGGAACACTGAGCTCACTTCCATGGTTGGCTCAACAATGCCTCATTATTTTTCTAAAATTCCTTAGCTACGGTTGTTTAGAAAACACAGTGAAGTAGGTTGCATTTAAAAATACAGAGCCAGCTGTAAATGCAAATTATCCAATTCTCCAGCTCCTACCACCAAACTCCAAACATTCCAGGAGTAGCAGGTTTATTTATTTACATTTTGAAATCATTTTAAAAACAGGTTTGGGTTTGTTTGTTTGTTTTTTTATGACTGTGACCTGGCTGCACACACAGGTAACGGGCAAAACAAAAAACTAGGAGGAGAAAAATATATATATATATACACACTATGTCTTGCCACCTGAAGGCACATTCCTCTCTGCACAGAGTGTTTTTCCTCTCTAGCCCAGTACACAGAGCAATTGAGACCAGCGTCTTCCTTGGCCTGTTCCCAGACAGGGAACATTTTAGAAGCTGTGGGGGATTATTTTAAAAGAAAAACATTAACTTGTGAAATATTAATAAATAAAAGAATGTGGATTCAAACACACGCTTCTTGTCATATTCACAAGCTGTTACATGATCACAGTTTTAAACAATACTGTTTTATCATTTGTAATATAGGCCTAAGGAACTTCTGAGACACTGGGAGATAGATATACTCGACCTACATATAGGTCTGTCAGCTTATTACTTTATTTTAGTACCTAACAACATGGTACCTCGATTACACAAAATTAAGAAGAATAAAATCCCATAATGCAAAGTAGTTTCTCTCCATTCTTCCAAGGAAGAGTGATGGAAAGTGTTTAACTGCAATTATTCTGGGATATAGTATATAGCAGCCATCCATGTGGAGTCTGATCAAAACCCATATAAGTCAATGAGTCTTTCCAGTGACTTCAATGGGCTTTGGGTCAGGTCCTAAATCAGGATTTCAGAACAATGTCTTGTGATGTTTGAAACCATTTGTGCATGTTCTTTTAGAAGTTCTAACTACCCAAGAAAGGAACAAAGTTACAATACCTAAGTGTGCCAAGAAGCTCTAATAATTGTTTGAAATATAAATTAAAGAAATGGGTGTAACCCTTCTGCCCATCAGAGTTGGCAGCAACAAGGGCCGGGTTCAATATCTAGGGGATCCATTCCAATAACGCAATGCAAACCGGCTCGAGCCCCCACCCAGTGACCTGGGACAAATATATACCACCCCCACTGGGCGCCTCCAAGAGGCAATACTTCCCCTCTCGCAAGCACATAGTCTGAGTGTAGCAAAAAGCCTTTTAATAACAGAGAGAAACAATGTGGCATTATGTTGGGGAAATACCACCAACAGGATTCATAACACAACCCATGAGCAAAAAACCCACCCCAAGCAAATTGGGGCATGCCCCTTTCCCTTTGGTTCTTGAGTCCGGCAACCCCAAATCACCCAAAGTCCCAAAAGTCCAATGACCCAAAAGTCTCTGTCCCTGGTCAGGGCAGCCCCAGAGTTCGAAAGTTTATCTGTGGAGCTTTACCTCCCAACCTGGGTGGGGATGGGATGGGGGTAAGAGGCACCTTACATGATCTGAAGCTGACCGCCCCACAGCTCCATAGGCCTCCACTCCACTCCACTCCACTCCGCCAGCCGCCCCACCAACTCCTTTGCTCAGCTCTGCTCCGCGGCCCACCAGCAGCTCCCGCCGTCCCACGAACTGCTCCACCAGCCGGTCCACAAACTGCTCCGCGTCCCACCAGCAGCTCCCGCTGTCCTATGCACTGCTCCACCAGCCTGTCCACAAGGCACTCCAGCCGTCCCGCAAACTGCTCCACAATATATCTTCAGGCTCCCCCACTACTTAACACAACGCTCAGTGATTTCAGCTCTTAGTCAGTTCAGCTCTTTGGTGAATTCAGCTTGTAGTAGGGGAGCCTCAGTACTGGTGCACTATTAGCCCAAAGTGAGCTCAGCAGCCTGTAACTAGACTCCTAATGGAATCAAAATTAGCTCTGATATTCCACAGTGGAGAGAGGAGGAAGTGCAATTAGCATGTAAGGCCCTCACCAAGGGGCCTATGCCACCAAGTATTAATACCTGTCCTCAGCCTCTCTCCATTCACAGAGTTTTAAAACCCATGACCCTTGCCTAGTGAGTGCTACTTAGTTGATGGTGAGTCCCTCCATCATAACAAAAGGCCAAGCACAGTTCCAAGCACAGTTCCCATAATCAGCGTAATAACAATTTATTCTTCCTGCCCCAATAACAGAGACACTGGGGATCCCACAGCAGCCAAAGTGACCATTTGGGCAGCTATGGCCTCATTCTAGGCGGGGTGGGTGTGCCTATGCAAATGAGATTGGCCCCTGAAGTTCTTTTCCACAACTTGCCACACCTCACCACCAGATGTCAGGGTGGAGCTCATCCTGACACTGCTTACATGGGTATTATCCACATTAGGTCTTTGCACATATGTAACTGGTGAAATGAATTATTTACTTGAATTTGGGCTATGATCACCCTCTCTCCAGTAACATTGTTCATTGTATCAAATCAGAGGTTCTCCTTCAGCAGGCTACTTCTTGAAAGAGACGTCCTCTCACAGAGTCATCTTCCTTTCAAACACCCCAATCCTTCCATTGTTTAGCTCTCAAACAACTTCATTTTATGGGCCACCAGGAGTGGTTCCAGGGACTCTACTCTGAAAACCACTGTTTGACATAATGGGTTGCATTACACATACTTCTTATGCTGTTGCAACCCAATGGATAGTATGTGTTACAGGTCCCCCGCTTGGTGCCTGATCCACAGAGGATACGAGTTTGTTTTTACACCTGCAAGGGAGCTTTAGTTCAAGCTTGAGCAGCTCGTGCTTTTAGCTGTGGAATCCCCTAGTTCAATCTCTGGTATGTCAACCAAGGTGGCAGCCATCACACCCTAATTAGCACCATGTGTTATATCCTACTCTCCATGGTAAAACCCATTGGAGAAAAACAAATGTTTCCATGAAAGGGGAGGTCTTTGGAGACAAAGGAGGGGTCACCAGGTACAGCTTCCATGCTCTGCAGACCAATCCATGGAGGAAGAAAGTTCCCTCCTCATAGTGTGCTGCCCCTACACGATGTTGTCTCACCTTCCTCTCTCCTCTGGCAGCATCTCTCTTAGGAAGGGGTGTTCTCACATCATTACCTCATGTAAATCCACATGCAGGTTCCCCATGAGAAAGTACAGCAGAGGGAGAGTTGCAAGACTTGAAAGTGGACACAACTCCCACTTTAGAGACACCTTGTAATGGTGCTGCTGAATTCAAATGTCTCACCAGAGCTTTGTGTGCACTGAGAATCAAAGGTTATGATAATAAGACAGCAGGTGCATCAAGGTAGAATTTGGTCTAGCTAGTGAAAAGTCCCTTGATTTCATAACCTCTATGTTTGCTCACAACATTTTAAAGAGAAAAATCACCCTACCTTTAAAAAAAAAAAACACACAAAAAAACTAAACAACCAAATATAAAGTTCAAACCACTACTGTGTCCCACACACAAGATGCTGACCTAAATTACCATGTTGGGTTTTACTGCTAAAGAGCTTGGCTTCAGCTGTTTTGTTGAGTGCTTTTGTTAAGGCAGCCATTTACAGCTCTTCATACTAGTAAATCTTCAAAAATTTGACCTCACCTTTAGCACAGCCTAGCAATGTATACTCAGACCATCATCACCTGTTAGTTTGAATTTTGATCTTGTAGTTGTCTGTAAAACTGAAATCACCATGTGCACAGCTAATACAGGGTTACAATATGCTGAATCAGCAGGAGGAGACGTGACAATAACTACATTTAGAGGAGGTATTATTTAAAAATATTGCAGACTTTACTCAGGACCCAGAAAGTCTATAGGAGTTAAGGATGCTTAGCACCTCACAGGATGATGTCCATCAGGCAAAATTCCCACCTATCTCAATGGGACACTTGTCTGAGTGAAGACGGAAGGAATTTGCCTAACGGCTAATGTGATTTTTTTTAACCGAAGTAAATTAGTAAATATGCTAAGGAATCTAAATAAAATTATCTGAGCCTTTTGAAATTTTTTATTTCTAATGGTACAAAATGTAACCAGGTTTTTGCACATGCCATTGCTGGGCTTTTGTGCTTTCTTTATTATTTATTATTTATTTATTTCTATTGTATTCTTATTTATTTATTTATTTCTATTGTATTATTATTTATTTATTTCTATTGTATTCTAAAAGCTTAAAATCTAAATATAAAACAAGAAACAACCTGTGGATACAGACAGACAGATGGAGGAGCACAAGAAAATAATATTGGTCAGATTCCATTATTCTGTCCTCAGCAGGGTGAAGGCTAGGGTGTCACAGTGAGCAGAAACTGGCACCATGCGATTACTCTGCAGTATGGGATTTAATTAGCTGAAAAAATAAAACTAAAGGCTAGCTGCTGAGATGTCTCCTTACGGTTTTAATGGGAGGCAATGTTAACTTTGTTCAGTTCTTTACAGGTTTCCAAAACATCTTTTATCTGAATTATTTGCTGTGGGCCAACTTCTAGGCTCACTGAAATCTATGGGAGTTTTGGATCCTGTAAGAGATGCTATTTCTGAATGCAACATTTTGATAAGCTTGTTTCCTAGCACCTACATCAATAATTACCTGAAAATAATGAACAGCTTTGTACAAGTCAAGATTTAATGTATTTTGGATATGACTTTGAATTAGGAGTTGAGATTTGCTCGTATCCACATACAGGCGCTTATATACTTAAATAGGGGACCTGTATCTCACAAAACAGGAGAGCTCCAGGATCCAGGCAGATATCACTGGAAGCCAGGGCCATCTTTAGCATCTCGTAATCCCACTCACCCCTCCACCAGTCACAGCATCCAGAGACCCCTTTAAGGAGATAGATTCAACAGCATGGAAGATTCAACAGCCTGGAGGAGAAAGTGAGTATGCTAATGCTGAACAAGTTAGTATTATCTTTCTCCCCTGAAGTTCCATGCAGCAAGTGGAAAGAGATGCCAGCATACCCCCAACCTGATTCCTTCTCACATATGAATCCTAAACCCCACAGAAGGGTATCAGTGAGATTGGTAGAAAAGGAGAATGATGCTATAGAAGCAGATCACCTTCTATGATCAAGATCTGATGGATCCCTATACCCCCTGTTTGTGGAAACCGAAGTTACAATGTGAGGCCCCATAGCATTCACCACAACCAGGTTACAGGTGGGGAAGAGAGACAGGTCAGGGACAGGACCAGGGACAGATTGGGCAAATAGGACAGAAGGGGTCAATCTGAGGGGAGGGGGCATGAATAAGCAGAAATGACTGTACCTATTAGAGTACAGCCCACTCCAGAGTCTGCAATGGAAGCAGGGGTGCGTCTACGCTGCATGCTTCTTTCAGTGGCAAGTAGCGTATGTACCAGTGTAGCCCCCCCGGCATAGATATAAATAGCAATGGAGATAGTGAGACACTGTTTAGGCGCGTTGAGTAAAGACATGCCTGAAGGGTGTGGGTAAGTACTCAAGCACATGCAGTTTGGGTGAATGGAGAGCCATGTAGGGGGTCTCCCTGACTATGCTGCTATTTTTAGCTGGAAAAGTCTCTGACATCGGGGAAAGGCTTTGTCATTTCCCTGCTTCAGGGAAAGTTCCCAGCAGCAGGGAAAGGTTGGCAGAACCGCCCCCTTGCTCATAGAGCCACTCCCCTGCTGTAGGGAGAGACTCTGGCAGCCGGAAAGGCTCAGCCTTGCTACAGGGAAAGGCTCCAGCAGCAGGTAAGTTAGAGGTATCAGTATTACAATCTATGGCAGCAGTTCTTAAACTGCGGGTCACGACCCCAACGTGGGTTGGGAGTTTCTTTTAATGGGGTCACCAGGGCTTTTGTTAGAATCCCTGCTGCCAGGGGCGGAAGCTGAAGCCCGCGCCCCACAGCCCGGAGCAGATGCCAACACATGAGCAACTTGGCCCCTCTGTGGAATGTGGCCAAGAGCAATTGCCCTGCTTACTATCCCCTAACGTCGGCCCTGATTCTAGACTCTAGAATTCAGAGTAATACAGGACACTGGGATCGTGCAGTAATTTTTGTTGTCAGTAGTGGGTCACAGTGCAATGAAGTTTGAGAACTCTGATCTACAGAACTCATCCAAACTCCCTTCATGTGAATGGGAGTTTCCACTGAGTTCAATGGGCTTGCCCAAGTCCGAAACTGTCAGCACACAAACACATATTCCACCTGTGGACAGTGTCTATGCCATTTAATAGCATGAATTAGGTAGGGATGATCATATAACATATAAGGGGTTAACCCATAAATGACTTGTGCTGTAGTATATCAAACCTAACAATCAGAAAGGCATGTTTCACTCATGAAGGTATATTCTGTTTCTATTATTCTCGGTTCACAAACATATGGGTCATATTTTCAAACATCTTCCAGACCTAGCTGAATTAAAATAAAATATCATCATTATTATTATTATTGCTGTTCACTCAGCTCTAAGGTTTCCTTTCTTAATCAGTATTAGAAACTTTCATTAGATTCAAGTCAGATTTCCTGGCAGCAAACTGTGCTGATCGCAAGTGCAGCCTCTCTGAGAATCCCATTGTTGAGTTAATTGGCTTGAAATCAGTTGTATCTTGGTAAGCTGCCAGTTAAAATTACAAAAATCTACTCAAACACAAAAGACGTATCTCACATAGTTTTGAACACTTTTGAGGAGTCTTCCAGCTCTAATGCCATTAGGTAATTTTAAAATATGCATGTACTATGTGTGCAATACTTTGTGTGTTCATAATAACCATGAAATACATCCCTTAATTTCTGTAATCATTAAAGATAGTGCATAGTATTCTCACATACCAGAAATACAAAATAAAGAGTCTTGGCAATGGTTACTTGTTTGGCATTCTGTGCGTATTCTCATATCAACAAAGGAAACTGTTTCTTTGAATGGAAAGTTCTCTTTGGCTTTAGACAGGAGATAAACATCCATGCTCATACCGTTAGATTTGTCAGCAGTTTCTGACACAGGTGAACATGGGGGGTTACTGATTCAGCTGAGCCCTAACAGGAATGGACAGACTGACACTTAGGTGATTCTAATACTTACTTTCAGAAAGATTCACAGAGGAATGAATGCTTTTCTGCCTCATGACCACTCTTTTGTGGAGCTCTCCAAGGATTCCCCTCCTTGTCAACATGTATATGAGACTTCTGGTTCTACTAGTCTTGTATGCTATAAATACTCAAGGGATGCCCCGTGTTACATCTTCTTCACACTGAACATCATCTTCTTCACAGCTTACTCAGTGCCCCACTGGAATCAGCAGCTGGCTGAAACTACACTGAGGCAAGTTGGAGCGAATGTTGGAAAGCAGGCGATATGCTTTGAAGAACTGACCTATACCACATCACTTTCATTCAAAGGCATCTACTCTCTGATCACAGTCTTGGGACCCCTCTGGGCTCTTCATTGCTTTTGGATAGTCAAATAGTTCTAGTAGCCAAAAATACAACCATCTTTGGTAGGGCAGGAGGCTTCACCCCTTCCACTCCAATGCAGATATGGCCATATGTGCATCGCCTCAAGAATCAATGATTGGAATGCTCTATACCTGTCTGAGAATGCGATTATGGAATCCGATGGTACAAGATGCAGGACCCTGTCATTTAGCTAACACAGGGCAATGAGAAGTCACCACCCAGTGTTCCTCACTTCAGTGCCCCCCTAGTCCAATGCAAGATCCAATTTAAGGCCCTAATCTTGATCTTCAAACCACGTGGGCCCAGCTGTGCAAACTTTACACAAGCCATTGAGGAAAAGCCAAACAACATGAATAATAGTGACACAGCTCAGTTCTGAATTTACTGGGCTTGACTATTTCAGAAACCATCCCTTTATCCAGGAACTTGAGCTAGCACAACAGTTCCCTTCCACAGGAGCACCAGAGCTCATCATGCTGAGGGTGTGTCACAAGTACAAGGGACTTCTCAGCAGCTACCTAACAGTTATGGAACCCTCTTCTGCAAAATGTTTGAACACCCTCACATCTGTCCACTTTTGAAACAAATTGTGAGACCCATCTCTTCATGTTAACATTCCCACAACTTCCCAGGAGTGGGGTAACAAGGAGGGGCAGGAAGAGGATAGAGAAAAGGAAGAAGAAAATCAGTATCTGTTTACTTGGGAAAGGAAGAAAATACAGTCTTCATACTTAGGGCCCCTAGCTAAAGCCCATTGAAGTCAATGGCAAAATTCCCACCGACTTCAATGAACTTTGGTTCAGGCCTCAATTTATCTATTTATTTATTTTGCAATTACAATTCTGTCCAGACACCACAGTGATGGGCATGATTTTCTATGTCACACACATTGCACTATGTGTAATACGACTTCCAACTAACTACAATAAAGCACCTGTTTGAGAGCCATAAATAGGGCTGGCTGACAATTATGGTTTTGCTTAAATTAATTTTTTGCAAAGTATTTGCTAGCCATGGACAATATTGATTTTTCGTTAAAAAAATGAATACCCCAAAACCAAAAACTTCAGGGTTTTTTTGCCAAACGCATTAATATTTCAATTTAGAAATGCACTCATGGTGCCATATGCCCCCACTCTCCTCCATTCTAATCTATATAGATTTTACAGCGTTCATCGGCATAATATTTGAGTGCCTTCCCATAGTGCATTAACCAGCATGAGTACACAATCTGTCACATGTGGTTTGTTCTCTCGTCCTCATCCACAAGAAGCATGTGCAATGGAGAGTCTTGTTTTGGTAGGGTTTTGTTTGGTTTTGTTTTTTTATATCGATACCTGTTTCTGTTGTTTATATTAGAGAAGGCAATGCAGTAGTATAACCCAGCTGAACTACATATCTTCTATGACAGGGGTGGGCAAACTAAGGCCCGGGGGCCACATCCGGCCCTTCAGACGTTGCTCTTAACGGCTCCTGGAAGAAGAGGCATATCCCCGTTCTGGCTCCTATGTGTAGGGGCAGCCAGGGGGCGCCACACCTTTCCCCCGCTCCAAGTGCCGCCCCCACAGCTCCCATCAGCCTGGAACCAGTGCCTGTGGACGGGGCAGCATGCAGAGCTGCCTGGCCATGCCTCTGTGTAGGAGCCAGAGGGGGGGACATGCCACTGCATCTAGGAGCTGCTTGAGGTAAGTGCCGCCTGGAGCCTGCGCCCCGACCCCTTCCTGCACTCCAACCCCCAGCCCTGATCCCCCTCCCACGCTCTGAACCCCTCAGTCCCATTCCAGAGCACCCTCCTGCACCCCCAACCCCTCATCCCCAGCCTCACCCCAGAGCCCGCACCCCCAGCTGTAGCGCCCACCCTCCCCACACCCCAACCCACTGCCCCAGCCCAGAGCCCCCTCCTGCACCCTGAACTCCTCATTTCTGGCCCCACCCCAGATCCTGCACCCCAGTTGGAGCCCTCCTGCCAAATTTTTGCCAAATTCATGAATGCCCACTATACAATTTCCATACCCACATGTGGCCTTTGGGCCAAAAAGTTTGCCCACCCCTGTTCTGTGCGGTACTGTGGCCATGGACTCTCATGATGAACTGCCTTTCCTCCCCAAAGAGCCCAAATTTTCTGTGGAAATTTTTTTTGTCCAACCTGCTCTGGATGCAAACAATATCTGTTTTTTCCCCTGTATTGGTTTTAAAACAGCTGTGAAGATAAGGCAAAATATTTCCTAGTTAAGTACATGCAGACAAGTTCTCCTCTCACACATTGCTAGAGAAATCTATTGAGATCCCATGTCACTTGAGAGCAGAATTAATTTATTTTCCCTCCAGTGTATTCATTTCTTTTGAGAACAAAGTGATTAAAATATTTAGACACATCTTAAAACAATTCTATAAACTGTTTGATCAGGCTGAGAAGGTAGGAGAAAGTTTAAATTCAGCAGATAATCATTTTTTTTCTTAAACTGAAAAAGATATCTGGCAAAAGAAGTTCATCTCTTTCATGCTAAGACTTGCTGCTCTTTGAAAAGCAGACATTGGGGTAGAATTGTTAAATGCAGCACAAAGGAGGTAAGAGCTGTGTGCTTACTTTTCTCTCTGTTCAAGAGAAATAATAGGTATTCACTGGTCAAAGCTCATACTACTGATTGGTGGCTGGGCCTGTGGCAGCCCTTTACAGGAAATCAGACAACATTCTCCAAAGGAGATTTCTCAGTATTGCTGATACTGAAGAAATAACACTGAAACCCATTCAGCTCTGTAAAGCATCTAGCAATGGTGCACAGAATTTGCTTCATAGGAAACAGCATCTCAGAGCTTTGCTGCCTCAGATCACGCATATCTTCAGGTAAACCTACATGAATAACTCTTGCTTCTGCCTAAACTCTTTTGCTTTTGAACAAGCTTCTACTCCAAACAGGTGTTTTAAACATGGGAATGATTTATGGTACCCGGCCTGTTCCTTCCCTGACAAACTTCTCATGCTACTTGAGGCAAAAAAGATTGTACGGTATGTAAATGCTAACTGCGTAGTCTGCCATATGCAAGACAGCTGCAGTCAAAAACCTCCAGGCTTCAGCATTTTTAAATCATTTTCAGTCCCTTCTTCAACTGGACAATCAATGTAACCACTTCCAATCAACTGAAATATTAGACCTTTTTTGTTAAGTTCTCTGCATGTGTCGATTTCATTGCTAATTTATATTTCTTTGCAAAGTGATGTGTTAAAGAGGACTGTATTGTAAAGTTAAATTGAGTTACCCCACATCAGGATTTTATTAAATCAACAAACAACTTTACTTAAAAATGTTGGTGGGAGCTCCTATCAGTTATATACTAATATATTCATCTTGGTAATATGTTGCTTCTGGCTGCATTGCTAGCAAGTGGAAGAATCAAATTAACACGTTACTAAAATAAATTGAGCAGTGTGCTAATTATGCCAGAAACAAATTAGAAACAGACCGGGTTCCTTTCAGTCAGAGAAACAAGTTCTACAGCTTGTCTCTTCTGCATATGACTTTTTTCCATTGTTATGGGAAGAAATTTCTACACCATGTGGCAATTGATAGAATATATATGTTTTTTCCACTATCTAAAAGTGATCCTTCTCCTACTACATTCTACCATCTGTGACTTGATACGGTAGAACTTTTCTATACGAGATATGAAAGGGCGACAGTGGCAGGGTCAAATACTATGCTGACTTACATTCCATGCACCTTGATTGGAGTCAAGGCCTGTGATAGATTTTCTGTGTCAGGCATATAGTATTGCTTAATACAACTTCCAATTCTTTCCATTAAAACTCTACAATAAAAAAATATATAAGCAAGGCAATGGAGCTGAATGAGTCCATATAAAATTTTACCCACTGCCTCTACGCTGTTGTCATCTCTAATTAATAGTCAGGCTACATTTAGGCATGTTATTTTAGTTGTTACTGTGGGCTCTGATGTTAAAAACAGGGTTGAAGATAGTTATTTGAAGGCAACCGAGGGACAGATTATTTAGTCTGTCCTTGGCCAGACTTCTCATTAAATTCACTGGGAGTGTGTCTGAATAAGGACTCCTTGAGGATTTGTGTGTGTACTGGAATTGCAAGAGAGTGGTTTATTTGGCAAAGAGTAAGGATATTTGAGATTATCCATCCAATCAAATTTCAAGAGCATTAAAACAAAGATTAAACACTAACATGCACATGGGCGGAAAATGTGCTCACCAAGTTGTACAATGAAACACCTGTGTCTGTGCTTTAACAGAGCGGTTCAGTCCATGGAGACTGCAGGTCCAAGTGCAGTGCTCCATCTTGATCCAGGCAGCCAGACAACTGAAGGAAAATTCGAGGTGAAGCACATTATGCTTCTGGTTTGAAAATTTCTTGAGTTGCCACTCCATATTAACAAGGAAGGATAACTTGGTGGTTTGAGCATTGGCCTGCTAAACCCAGCGTTGTGAGTTCAATTCTTGAGGGGGCCATTTGGAGATTGGTCCTGCTTTGAGCAGGGGTTTGGACTAGATGACCTCCTGAGGTCCCTTCCAACCCTGATAGTCTATGATACTAGCTGCTACATTTAATGTAATTGGGTGGGCTGGTCAAAGGAAAGGGAAAATAATTGTGAACATTTTTGCAACTCCCCCCCCCCCAATTTTTTTTAATTTGACATTTCAAAGTGTCTAGCTTTGAAAAAAAAATTGATTCATTCTGCTTTGAGTTCCTGGCAAATTGCTAATTGCAACTTGGCTGGTATGTCTGGACAATGCTTTAGAGATTGGCTATAGGTGTTTCTCCACCAATACACAGAATCATAGAATCGTAGAATATTACGGTTGGAAGAGACCTCAGGAGGTCATCTAGTCCAACTCCCTGCTCAAAGCAGGGCCAACACCAACTAAATCATCCCAGCCAGGGCTTTGTCAAGCCGGGCCTTAAAAACCTCTAAGGATGGAGATGCTACCACATCCCGAGGTAACCCGTTTCAGGGCTTCACCACCCTCCTAGTGAAATAGTTTTTCCTAAAATCCAACCTAGACCTCCCCCACTGCAACTTGAGACCGTTGCTTCTTGTTCTGTCATCTGCCACCACTGAGAACAGCTTAGCCTCACATAAAAGTTAGCTGTGGCCCAATTCCTGACCATTCCCTAGTGTTACGAATTACACCTGGTAGGACACGCACACAACTGTTGCGAATTATACCTTGTGAGTCACATGTGCTAACTTTTCCTTAACACTAGTGACACTTCAGTACACGTTTTCAAAACTGTTTACACAGTTTAATTTAAAGAGCCATAAGTCACTCAAGGAGCAATAAGATTTTGCTGATTATTAAGACTGTGCAGGGTATCTCTTTCTTACTATGTGTTTATACAGTATCTAGCACAATGGGACACTTCTCTTGGTTGAGGGTCCTAATGCTACTGCAATAGTAATAATAAGAACAATGATTATTGCAGGGTTTTTTATTAAAGAAGGTTTTTCTCTATCTTACTGAAGACTTATCCTACTTTTCAGCTCCAGTTGAATGTGGTGCTCTAGTGATGTGACACCCATTCATTCCCATAGGATCAACATCTTAGGGAATGAAATTTCAGCTGGGTGACTCATTCCTAAAACAATAAGAGAGAAGAAACCAACTAGAAATTAGATTCCAGGCTTGAATCACAACAGTACAATAAAACCGTCTGGATTTATCTAGTACTCAGAAAACAAGAAGGTGTGCAAGGACAAGGGCAAAAGTTGTAATAATTCTTTTTTCCTCTTGAAAAAGTTTTTTTCCCTGACAAAGCATTTTTCAGACTCTGGGTCTTTCCATTTTTATTAACATAAGCAAGCTAAACAGCTATCTAGAGATTTATCTTACTTGTAACCTGTCCTCTTCCTTCTCTTTCTCTCTAGCAAGCAAAGGTGGGCAGGGCTAGTTGGTGCAGTGGGTTATTCCACTAGACTGAGAACCAAAATTGTAAATTTAGATCAAGTCACTCGTAAAAATAATCCAGTGGTCTCTACCTAGTTCCTAACAGATGCGTCTCCAAATTACAAGTCAAATTATTTCTTCTATCTAGTTTCAAAAGACATCAACATAGTTTCTAAGCACCTGATACGATACTGCAAAAGGTAGGAGTCTGAGCTCAGTGGGCCTGGAATGCTATAAGTGTGGTTTATTAGAGTACTGGGGAAGTTTGCATCATGCCAGTTCTCCACTATGGGCCAATTCCTGCTTGGTTTATTCTCATGACTAAATCTTTTGACTGCAGTGGCACCATTTCTACAAATAAGTTGAGTATGCAGCCAAATCCTATCTCAGCTCTCGCTCTCATTGGAGTTCTACTGGTGTTTCCATATCTTTGTCCCTATCTCATCTATCATATCCCATACTGCCAAACACCAAGCATTCAAATTCAGGATGCTCCCTCCCCAAAAATCATGAGATTTGGGGGTCCTCTGATTTCTCCTCTGCCTTTTGAGCTTTTACAGTTCACATTTTCAAGTTTTCACATTTTCATGAGGTCTAGAAACAGAAAAGAAAGGAAATAGAGTCTCATGTAATACATGGCTCCAGAAGCTGCCGCTTTAAGAGCACCTAATACCATGAGACGTGATAAGTCAGAGTTTGCAAAACTGCATGTCTATATGTTGTCTATACAGTATGAGTTGCTCCATCCTTGCTGTTATCCCTTTAATAGTCTCAGCATCAGATTAACAGTGAAAACAAATCTTTCACAGAAGAACTAAAGGCCTAAATTTTTATAAGTGACTAATGATTTTGGGCCCCTCGTATGTGACTTGATGGGGCCTGATTTTCAGAAAATGCTGAGTATCTGCCCTCTCAAAATCAGGCCCATTTAAGGTGTTCAAACTGAGACACCCAAAAAACATTTTTTTATTAAATGTCGGTCTTGCTGAATTATTATTAGAGAGAAACTGACACCTCATGAGGAAATTTTGAAAAACATTTCATTCATACACAAATATGTTGGTATACTATATATTTCCTGGGTTATTTTATTCTTCATTCCGTCTTCATTATAAAAGATGTATAGGAAACCATGATCTTTCGTAATTAAAGGTTCATTTGCTCCTGGTGCACCTCCAATGAATCACAAGCCACAGCCAACCAGTTGTGCTGTCACAAACAGATGACTGTGACTTCAGGTGAGGAATAATAATAATGCTTAAATCTATCAAGAACTGTACAAACATTAACTAAATTAATCTGCACACAGCAAACAGCAGGAGTGGGTGGATTTTACAGATCAAAACTCTTGTTTCCATACAAATATCAGTGGGCTACAATTAAAATTAGGAAAAGAAAAGTATATGAACAATTTCTCTTTGAATAGAAAGCTTAGTCATTTTTATGGGGAGGTACCAGAATGTCTTCAATGTAAATTTAAAATGAAAAGGTCAAGAAATTGTACAATAAAGGCAGACAACTCAGAGATAGCACATAAATATGTACATGACTGACAAATTCCTCCTCCTACTCATTCCTGACTTTGCCCATTGACTCCATAGCAAAAACAATGCAGTACCATGCATGTGCAATGGGTCTCTAACTGTATGGAGAAGTGAGGCATGTTTCTTGTGGAAACTTAAAGGGGTTATATAGCCAAAGAATAGCAGTAGCCAATACCGCTATTCATTCAGGTACTTCTGTGGCCTTATCGTTGTCACAACCTGGGATGTAGGTTATCAGGTCTAGTGATTGGTGCAGGAGCCAGGAAGCCAGTAGGAAAGCAGGGCTGGAGTAGACAGGGCAGGACAGGAGCAAGGCTGAGAACAAGGCAGGCACTGGGAAAAATGCACCTGTGGGCATGTATATTGAGCAGCCAGACATCAGTTGGGTTAAGAGAAGGCTTGCTAATTTCCTAGGTGTGCTCCTCAGCTGGCTGAAGGTTGTGCAAGCACAGCTGTAAATCCTCATTCCTGATAATCCTAATCCAAAAATTAAACTTTGGCCCATTTTATATAGTGTGTGGAAGTCCATGATAGAAAACAAGAGTGCTTTGAGGAGGGAAAGGGAGGAGAATGGGGATGCTTTGTAACAGGAAGAGGAATGTCATTCCAGGCATTAGGAGAAAGTTATGTTCATAGCATAAACACAGAGAAGTAAGATAAAAACGAATACTCTTGATGGAAGGTTGCAGCATAACACTATTGCTTAGAATTCAGAATGATAACACCCAAGAACCCCCAAAACAGAGACACACACAGCAGGCTGCTCCCTAACGCAGAAAGGCACAACTCACCTCACCTTCCCATAGACTGACTTTTTCCCAGAATGACTCTGGTTGTATACTTCCTTCCAAAGGCACCCAGCATGCCAGCAGGATTAGGAAACCACCCACTCTTACAGTGATCGCTTGCAATTTCAACAGTGTCTTCAATACACCACAGAGAAAAGAGTGGAAAAAAAAACATGAAGGAGACAAGGAGAGGAGGAAAGACTGAGTGCAGTGCAGACATGGAATGATTAGAGATGAGAACTGGCAGGGGTAGGGCTCCTCAGAGCTTTAAAGATATTCTATGGAAAGAGACAGTGAGCTAGAGGAGCCTGTTGACATGCTCAGAGTTCACTTGATTGAAGAGGAGTTTAATTTAATTCAGGTGTGTGAGAGATAACTGTGGTGTGACCCAGATTTTTGGCAGTGGGAACAGAGCAGTAGAATGAGTTTTAGAATGTTATGGAGGAGAAGCAACAATTTGACAAGAGCCCTGAAGAGAGAAGAAAATGGAGAGGTTGTGGATAAGACCAGGTTGTGAATCTGAGAGAGGGTGAGATGGAAAGTTTAGAAGTTCATTGTTTGGCTGTGTTTAGATTAAGGGATGGTGAGGCATCCATGAGAAATACCAGTGAGCCAGGAAGAGATTAGTGGGATGCAAAGCTAAACTGATAGTCATCAGCATAAAGGAGATTGCAATTTAAAAGCTGACTGATAACTTCCAACTGGTTTTTAGCATCAGCAAGTTTAAGAGCCAAATCAGCAAGTATTTGGAGCCAAATGAAAACAAAAAAACCCAAAAAGAGCCTCCCCTGTATGAATGAGCAACTTCACAGACACATACACCTGCACATGTTGTTTGGCAGCACTTACCTCTGTACAGTTTTGAAAGATACTCATGAAGTTCAAACACAGTTGATAAGATTTACACTTCTTCCCCCACTTACCAAAAATCCATGTGGAATTGTACATGTGATCCCCATCACCTGTGCACACAGATGATAATGCTAGCAGTGTGTGTGCATGGGTGCTAAACTGCAAAAGTACAGATGGAGAACTTATTAAGGCCTTTGAAAACATGGCCCTTAATGTCCACCTGCTGCTCCCTGCAGTAATGATCAAAGCATCCCAGAAACAGATGCTCCCTGAAAAACAAAACAATCCCTTCTGCTTTAAAAATAGATGACATTTTGAATTAAGAACCTGTCTAGTTAAATGAAAAGCTTTATTCTAACATTATGTAGGGCCCATTGCTGCAGCCCTTGCTTACACTAAACTCCCACTGATTTCAAGGGGAGTTCTGCTTACAAGAGAGCTGTAGGATTGGTCCCTTGATCAAGTTAAAACAACATTCAATGGTAATATGTCAGCTAGCTTGTTATTTTTAAAGACCTAGATAAATAATTTCCTCATGTTCACACCGGACTTTCTCTTCACAGACTGACCAGAAGATTTTGTATTAAACGGGTGCCTAGAATCATGAATAGAGAGTAAGTACTGTAATGTGACATTTATCATCCTGTCATTGTCATTGCATTCATTAGTAATTTCATGGTACTGACTGCGTCACAGTAGAGGTAAGGAGACATGGGATCTCCCTACAAGAGTTTACAATTAAATGTCCCCTTCCTGCAAGCCCTTAAGCATGTGAGTAAGGGTACGTCTACACCGGCAAGTTTCTGCGCCACAAGTTACACCACTTTTATAAAAGCACTGGAATTAAACTGCTGTTGCGTGTCCACACTGTGCTCCTTGTGACGCTGGAGGGCATCTACATTAGGAGCTCTTGCAACGGCAAAGACAGCCGTGCATTGTGGTAGCTATCCCACTGTGCTACTGGGTGCTTTGGGAAGGGTTTGCAATGCCTCATGGGGCAGGCAAAGCGTCACATGATGCAGGTTTTCTAATCCCATTGTTCCATGGGCATCCTACTACATTGCCAGCTGCTTTTCAACTGAAGTGATGGGATGGGGCAGCGTGTGTGACAGGGAGAGTGTGTGTGTATGGAGGGGGGAGAGAGACAGTGTGCTTTGGGGGATGGAGAGTGGGTCAGCATGCTGTCTTGTAAGTTCAGACAGCGGCAGGAAGCAACCAGTCCTGAGGCAGGAGGCGGGGGAAACCCGGCCATCAGTCCCCGCCTCGGCTCTCTCTCTCAAATACCTCTCTCTCTCTCACGGACACCTGCCTCTTGTTAGGAATTATACCTAATTGGTCACGCACATAAACCACTGCGAATTATACCTCACAGGTCACACACAGGAATTGATACAAATTATACCCAATAGGTCACGCACAGTTCGAGTCTAGGCTGAGGCACACGAACAAAGTCCACAACTGCAGAGTTCCCAAAGATACTAAGTTTATTACGCTCGAGTGTGGTGCCCCCCTGCTAATCAGGAGGGGACCCCGAATGCAGGTTATACAGAGATTATATACCTTTTAGCAAAGCATGTTGCCCTCGTGCATCGGAAACCTTAGCCAACAGACAAACCCTTCCCTTAACCACCACCTATCCCTGCTAAGTGCATCCCCTGTGCTAAACCATTACTTCAACTACACAACATGGTCCTAAAGCAATGCACCAGTAGCCTTTCTTATCAGGATGGAAGGCTCACATCAAGGTCAGGAGGCAGGAAGTAAGGAAGAGACAAAGAACAGAAACCAGGAGTCGAGACAGGCTGGAAACAAGGGGGAGGGGGATTCACAGGAATGCAGTATCTAAGGAACACTCCTGGTGCATGATTGTTTGCTTTTAGACAATGGTGGGCCCCAAACCAAAATGTAGTCACATATGCACATATGCTAACTTTTCCCTAACATTCTGTGTTCAACAGCACGAACTTCCACATTAATGGTTTGCTTTGTGTCCCGGAGCAGATCAGCACAGCACACAACAGCTGTCAGAAACGGTGCTTTGAAAGGGGTGCATGTCTCCAGGGAAGTCAAGTTCAAAACAATGAGCAGAGTGGTCACTTGAGGCATTATGGGACAGCTTCAGAGGCCAATTAAGGGCAGAAAGCAATCAAGTGTCTACACTGGCAATAGAGCACTGGAGCCTCTGTGCAAATAGCCTTACGACTCTCGTCGAGGTGGTTTTTTCTGCAGCATTGTAAATGAAGAGTTTCTGTGCACAAAGTGGGTTGGCAGTTTGTATATGTCTGCAGTTTGAGCGCAAAAAGCTGCTTTAGTGCACAGAAACTTGCCAGTGTAGACAAGCCCTCAGTCTCCTCAGTAGAACATGGTTTACAGGCCTAGACCCTAATGACACAACAAAACAGAAGGGTACAGTTGAGCGAAGAGAGAGGCTGGGCCTACACCAGTAAGATTATATAGTTATTCAGCAGAGACACATGTGCATCGTGGTGAAGCAAGGATATTTTTTACATAAATAAATATCTTTGACTCACTTTTTGTGGGAATCGTAATAGAAGGCAATGGCTCCGTGGACTAGCTGAGGAAGAGTGTTCCACGCCCAAGGGATGAAGTGGAAAAAAGCTTAAGTATTTGCAGGACCAGCCCTTAAGAGAGGAGCTTGCTTTCCTGCCCACGGCTGTTCTCACCCTACCGCTTGGACATGTGGAGGGAGAAGCGCCACCCTCACATGATTCTGGAGATGGAGGCCACTGTGGACCTAGAGCCAGTTAAGTGGGAAACGGTTGGGGAGGACCCAGCCTGGACTGCTCTTGCAGTCACTGCTACTTTCTCTCTGCCTCCTGGGGGATCTGGAGGAAAACAGAAGTATATATTCTCCAATCCATTCTTCCTGCCCCCGCAATCTCTCATCCCAATGTTTGTGTTGTCTTTATTCCATCTGTGTAGTGATAATAAGGTGATTGTACATCAGCATCACTACCCTGTAGCCAAAGCTTGTGAGATAATTAATAGTTTTATTTTTGCTGTGAGGTTTATTCCCCCCACCAACAAAGAACTTTTTAAATAGTAAAATCTCCTGTAATTGAGTAGCATCCGGGATAGTCCTACATTCCCAGTTTTTCCCAAACTGTCATTCACTTCAGCGGGAGGCACTTTGTAAACAAGAAATGCTGGATTTATCCCTATAGGAATACTTCTCTTTACAATCACCCCAGGTTTTATTTACTGTGTGGGCTTCTATTGGGCTCTAAAGTCCAAAATAAATTTTGCCATTTGCTTTCTAAAACATTACACAAAATGCATGAAATGATAATTGTACTAAAGTATACAGAACACAATATTTTTCTCATTGTAAATTTATGACGTGATCTAGTTTCAATTGATACTGATGACAAAACTTCCACTGCCTCAGAAAAAGGGGTTGTTGTATAGTTCCTTCTTTTTATCCAGCAGACTTCCTGGTCTCATTGTGCCATTCTGTGATGTTGCATTGTTGACTTTATGTAATTCTTGTCAGGCACTCAGGTACCATGGTGATGAGCATGATACAAAGAGGAAGACAGCTATAATCTGAACACTTGAAACAAGTAATATGTTAGATAAAAGCAATTGAAATTTGAAGTTTATAATTAGGGGATGTTTTTGTTTAGGGAAAAACAGGTTTTGGTCTGAATCTTTGTTAGTAGACGTATTTATTTGTATTATGATAGCATGTAAAGGCCCTAACCGAGGTCAGGGTGCCATTGTGCTAGGCACTGTGCACATACATAGCAGGATACAGTCTCTCCTGAAAAGCTTACAATCTAAATAGACAAGATAGACAAAGAGTAGGAGGGAAAACAGGGACATAAGTGATTTGCCCAAGGCCATAGAGCAAATCAGTGGCAGAGCCAGAAGTAGAAACCAAGTCTCCTGAGTGCTAATCCACTGATCTGCACTGCCTCTTGTGTTCATTTTTCATTTGGGAAAGGTGAAGGTTAAATATGCTTAGAGAATTGTTTTCACTCTGCATTAGGGGCATCAATACACTGGTGCACAGCTCTAAAAATATAACAAACTGAAGCCAGCTGTAACCTCAATTTAGCACCAACTAACTTAAAAAAAATCTTGATCACATGTCTCTCCTTCTCAGCTGAGATCCCTGGGCCCTGGTTTTCAGCAGTCCTGAGTACACTTTTCTCATTAATGGAGGTGGCGCAATTAGCACACCCAAATTAGCAGAGAATCTGGAAATATAAGTTATGATGTGTGAGTACAAATAGCTTTTCATTATCAATATCTGGCAGAAGGGTATATTAGGAGTTACTCCTAATTTAACAGTGTCCCTTGAAGAGAATGTCTAAGCCTAAAAGATTCAAAGGCAAGGACTAACTTTTCGCCTTTTAAAAGGTATTTAGCCTCTTTTCTGCCATACCCAATCATGGACTGAACAGAGACACTGGATTTATGGCTTATTATAACAATCTGTAACCAACTAACCCCCTTTTTTTGTCTTATGTCTGCAGAGGTGTTAACTGACCACTCTACCTTGAATGATCCCTTACAATATGTGCTAACAACTTATGCTAAACAATCTGTTCTATCTTGCATTTTGCTGTGACACTTCTAGTTCCTTACCCAGATGTGAAGAAGAGCTAAGTGTGACTCAAAAGCTTGTCTCTCTGGCCAACAGAAGTTGGTCCAATAAAAGATATTACCACACCCACATTGTCTCTCTAATACCCAAGTGTAGATCTCTTCACTTGCAACCACAGACAGTAATGCAGCTGGGAGCCAACTCTCTTGCCTCTGCTATTTTTGTTTATTCATTTCATAGAATCATAGAAGATTAGGGTTGGAAGAGACCTCAGGAAGTCATCTAGTCCAACCCCCTGCTCAAAGCAGAACCAACACCAATTAAATCATCCCAGCCAAGGCTTTGTCAAGCCAGGCTTTAAAAACCTCTAAGGATGGAGATTCCACCACTTCCCTAGGTAACCCATTCCTGTGCTTCACCACCTAATATCCAACGTAGACTCCCATGCTACAACTTGAGACCATTGCTCCTTGTTCTGTCATCTGCCACCACTGAGAACAGCCTAGCTCCATCCTCTTCGGAACTCCCCTTCAGATAGTTGAAGGCTGCTATCAAATCCCCCCTCACTCTTCTCTTCTGTAGACTAAATAAGCCCAGTTCCTTCAGCCTCTCCTCATAAGTCATGTGCCTCAGCCCCCTAATCATTTTCATTGCCCTCCGCTGGACTCTTTCCAGTTTTTCCAGATGCTTTCTGAAGTGAGGGGGGGACCCAAAACTGGACACAATAGCCCAGATGAGGCCTCACCAGTGTCGAATAGAGAGGAATAATCACTTCCCTTGATCTGCTGGCAATACTCCTACTAATACAGTCCAATATGCCGTTAGCCTTCTTGGCAACAAGGGCACACTGCTGACTCATATCCAGCTTCTCAACCACTGTAATCCCTGGGTCCTTTTCTGCAGAACTGCTGCTTAGCCAGTCGGTCCCCAGCCTGTAGCAGTGCATGAAAGTCTTCTGTCCTAAATGCAGAGCTCTGCACTTGTCCTTGTTGTCCATTTATTCAAGTAGAGAGGACAAAGATGCAAGAAATCCATTATAGTATTCTCTAGCCCTGTCAAAAGATGTCTGGAGAAATCCTGGCCCCACTGAAATCGATGGGAGTTTTGCCAATGACTGCAATAGGGCCATGATTTCATTGCCATCCTTTTGGTTTTCATGCTACTTTTTGGAAGTTCATTATTTTCAGTGGCACAAGGGTGGTTTTATTTTGTGTTTGTTCTTCTTGCATCTTCCCAAAGACCAGCCAGTTCCCTAACAAGCTGACCCATCATTATTTCTACTGTAGAGAGAGCCATCTATCCTCTGATTCAGTCGCAATGATTAGTGGCTATGGACTGCGGCATCCAAGCTTCCCCTCACGCTGCCTCACTCATATCGACATTGCATCTTTAAGCCTCCAGTTTATGATGGTTTCACTTGCTACCAAGTGCCACGAAGTCACTGACCATTCAGTGCCCTTAATGATCCCTTACCTGTTTTCTGTGCTCACTGTTAGCTCAATTTACTTTATTTGCAGGTTAAAGATACCTCATGCTGCATCAGGATTCAGCAGCACGCAAGGAGAAAGTACCCAGCACTGTAGTTTTAAATATTCACTTGTCAGTTTGGTAAAATATAACAGAATGCCCCAAATGCTAAAAGGAATGCATTTGTTTTTACCTCAGTATGATGGGGGTTATGGATATACCAGCCATTAGGAAATGGCGCTCATTAATTCCTGAATACTGAACTGAAGAAGTCCCCCAAGACAGAAAATAACTGGCTTCCCACTTTTCATAAAATCAAACACTCTCCCAATGTATCTTTTCCCCTCACTTTGCTTCCTTCTCCCACTTTTCCCATCATCCCTCTGTTCATACTGCCCCTAAGGCCAGGGACTTCCCTTCTCCCCTCATGCATCCATGTGTTGGGAGCATTACAGACACCTAGACATGCCTACACACTGTTGCTGTTCTAGAAAGGAAAGTTGCTGCTACTACAAGCCCATAAATGTTATTTTAAAGCTTTTGAATGTTTTCCTGTATATTCTATGGGTATATTGTTTGTGTGTAGGGCCTAACTCTTTGACACGGAGGCTGCTTCAGACCACTCTGGCAGTGTAAAGAGGTCTTGAAGGGGTGCAAATGTAACATACATTCACTATAAGGCACTTTTACACTACCAGAGTGGGCTGTGTGGGGAGTGGGAGGAGGGAGGGGGAAGGGGAAGGTGGACAGAGATTCACACACTGAACTTGGTTCATAGACTTTGGTAGCAGCAATCAAGCATCAGCTAGTTTGCTTGAAGATTTGAGTTAAACTTCAAGGGAAGCACCCCATAGCCAGCTCCTCCTGCCAGGAAACACCAAACTCGCACTTACTGAATTAATGGCTTCCTGATTGTCCTGGTATTAATTGGGGACGTGAAGGAAGCCAAATAATTCAGGGCTGGGTTGTCTCTGTTAATTGTTTGTGCAGCCCATTGGTGGGTGTGTTACTGTGATTCACACAGAGGCAGTGAGTCTGTTACAGCCCCAGTTAGGGAGCCCTGGTTTTAGTTCAAGCTATAGCACCTGATGCTTGTCGCTCTAGAGCAGAACTGAGAAAATAGTGGCGCTTTCTGTTCAGGGGCCACACAGAAATATAAAATTAAAAATAGTCCTGTTCGATTGAAACCGAAACACATTTATTTTTTGCATATTTTTGTCAAATTCAAAAATGGAAAAAAAGATTGTTATAAATTAACCAAAATGTTTCAGGTTAGCCTGAAGTGAATTTTTTCCTCACAGGTTTTTCATTTTAATTCAGTTGTTTTGCAGGGTTTTGGCCATTGTGTGTTTAAACAGAATAAAGGCCAAATTTAATATCAAAATACCATTTAGAATTGAAAAGTTGAAACAAAGTGTTTCTAAATGAAACAGTCAAAATGAAGCCTTTTGAAATTTCTTTTACCCAACTGAAACAATTTGTCAGATATGACCCGAATTTGGCAAATACGTTGGACCCTGAAAAAAAAAGCATTTTTCAGGAAAAAAATTGTAAAAATAATACAAAAGTCACCCAACTCTGCTCTGGGATTCTCTGATCCAAATCACAGTATGCCACTCATTCCATTGGTTCCTCGCACAATGGGACTGGTGCCTCTGAATGCCACCACAGTACAAATAATAACTGCCAGAAGAAAGAAGGTTTTCTGTGGAAAAGCTCAGCTTGTATTTCACCAAACTTTTGTAAGCCGGGGCTAAAGTTCACAAAACCACTGAATTTCTTGACCAAAGATTCCATGGAAATAGATTTGATGTTCAGTGCAAATATTTTGTAGATCTCTCAAGTTAGCTTCAATTTAACTTGGGTGAATTACCATTGCTACAACATTTGCATTGTGTAATTTTTATTTAATAGTGTAAACTTACAAGCTTTTATTTTATTTTTTGTTTTGGCACTTTAAAACTAAAATGCACCAAGGAGATACAGCAAAATTCACATCAGATGCCCCACATAGATTTTGTGTGTATGTGTGTGCATGCATACAAACACTAAGGTAATAAACTAAGAAACATGTATGCCAGGAGGTATCTCTGAATTTTCATTGAATTCTGTAGTATATGAGAAAAAATTATTAATAACAGGCATTTACTGGTCAACTCTGTCTGAAGAGTGATCCTCTTTACTGTTGATATTTTTTGTGGGGAAAAGAGATGTTGCCAGTTCTCATGGTATAATCCTAGCTTAATCAAAAGGATACACAATATTTATTTTCTGAGCTGTCTCAAAAATAAAATACTTACTCTAGACAATAAGATCTGCTCAGATTACTGTACCTAAGGGCACAGGGAGAGGAAAATGTGATGTCAGGAAGTTATGAAGAGCTGTCAAGGTATAGGTAGACTTGGCAGAATTCTTTTTTTCTTTCTTTAAATAGTCTCTGTGAATAATATTGAAGTTTAATTTTAAGATTTTTGTTTGTTTCTATCAATTTAAATTTTCACAGTTGTGCAAAATTGTGGGGTTTAAGCATTTTTCTATCTTTATTGATTTTAAATTTTCATAGTTGGATGAAATTATAGGGATGTCAGACAATTATTTAGTGACAGCAGACATTGAGATTCAAAAAGTTAAAGCTTTGGAACCATTAAAGACAAATTGTCAACATCACATATCAAAATGTACAAAGTAAATATCTTTAAATCAAACTCTAATAAGTTCTCAAGAAGCATTTTTCTTACTTTGCCTATCGATTATTTCGATTATCATTGATGGAAAGATTTTTTTGACTGTTTCTGCTTGTACTGTGAAATCAACATTTACCAACATTTATTGATTTAAATCCAATCCTTCCAAGACTAGTTATGGGGTGTATAAGCAGCTATTGGTCTGTGTGTATCTGATAAAATCTCAGTTCTGATTAACTAGCAATGTCTGAGGTTGACAGTTCTCTGTCTGATCCTACACTTCGTATTTTTCTAATTTTGCATTTCAGTAAAAATTCCCATTTCTGAATATTTCTGCACCATTATGCATACACATGCCAGTTTTTATAACTATAGAAATTCAGTGATTATTACATGTGCTACTATAGATTTCAGCCCTGCAAGCACTTAACTATGCATGTAACTTTACTCAACTGAGTAGTCCCTTGAAAATTGCTCATGTGCTTAAAGTTATTCAGTGTATGCAGGAGCAGGGCCATAGTCAGTGAAATAATGTAAAACTGATATAAGTGTCTCTCTCGTCGCCCCCATTTGCAATTAGAGTAACAAAACCCTTTGAACTATTCTGTCTAAAGTGTATCTGACCGCAATCCATTGAGAATTAGCTTGTTTGGTCTAGCAATAGTTTTCCTATTTGGTTTTGCTTACATGACAGAGTATGGAAATCAAAAATCGTCCTCTTCATTGTTGTGTTACTATTGAAGGGAAGGATCTTGAAAAACACAAATGGGAGTTAGGCACCAAATTTAAATTGGCTTTCTATGGGTGCTGAGTGCGTGACTGACGGTTTTGCCTTTGAAAATCTTCCCGCTCCCACCTTCTGGCCTTCAAACAACCCCCACAAACTCAATCAGCAGCAAGCTCCCCACAGAGCAGGACATACCAACCCAAAATGGTACCAGACCCTTCCAGAACAACACATGCGAAACCTGCAGACCTCCCCCACAACACACCTTTCAAGATCTATGGGTCTTACATATGCCTATCACAACATATGGCATACCTCATCCAGTGCCCTAAATGCCCCAATAAAAACTATGTGAGTGAAACCAGACAACTACTATGCTCTCAAATGAATTCACACAGAAAAATGATAAATGACAATACACAACATCACCTAGGGGTGAACACCTTTCACAAAGTGTTCACTCTATATCTGACCTATCAGTCCTCATCCTGCACGACAACCCTTTCAAAAGACAAACCTGGGACTGGGAAGTTAAATTCTTTATTTTGCTAGACACTAAAAATCATGGTCTTAATAAAGACACTAGATTTATGGCTTATTACAACAATCTATAAACCACTACCCCCCCCTTTTTGTCCTATGACTACCGGGGTATTAACAGGGCACTTCACCTTGAGTGGTCCATTGGAATATGTGCTAGCTACTTATGATAAGCTATCTGTTTGATCTTGTATTTGCCTGTGACACTTTTGAGTACCTTTCCCAGACCTTAGGAACAGCTCTGTGTAGTTCAAAAGCTTGTCGCTCGCACCAACAGAAGTTGGTCCAATAAAAGATATTACCTCACCCACTTGTCTCCCTTAAAGGGGTAAATCAATGCAAAAATAGTAATAACAAATAATAAAATCCTGATCTATTTTACTGATCTATTATTAGGTATAAATATGGACTCCACTTTTTAAAAAACAAGTGTACAGATTTTTTCTTTTCCTATTTGTGTTTGATTTTAGAACTGTCAGGTTCTGGCTGCTCTCTGTAGGTTGGAGGACTTGGCCCATTCCAGTCTTTCAGATATTGGTCATCACACAAGACTGAAACCCAAGTTGCATCTTTCCTAATTCTCATTTGTGTGGGGTGGGAGTGTTGATTCTATGACTCTGATCCTGAAATTAATAGGGTTTAGGCAAAGTGGTGCAGAACTCCAGTCAAGTCAGTGGGACTCCATGCGGGCCAAGCAGTCAGTTGTAGAACTGGGAAATAAGGTATGTAGGCACCTAGTGGGATTTTCAAAAGCACCAAGTGCCTAATACTCATTGATTTTTTAAAATCCCACTAGGCACCTAAACCTTTACAAATCAGCCCCTACGTGACTCAGGAGTCTAAGGCCACGTCTGCACTATGGTGGCTACAATGGCACAGGTGTGGCACTGCAGCTACACCACCGTAATGCAGATGCTTCCTACAGAGACAGGAGGAGATCTTTCAATCATTGTAGGCAAGCCATCTCTCTAAGCGGCAGTAGCTGGATCAATGGAAGAATTCTTCCATTGACCTAACTGTGTCTACACGGAGATATAGATTCATAGATTCCAAAGCCAGAAGGGACTGTTGTGATAATCTAGTCTGACTTCCTCTTTAATACAGGCAATAGAACTTCCTAAACATAAATTCCTAGGGTATATCTTTTAGAAAAACATCCAATCTTGGTATAAAAATTGTTAATGATGGAGAATCCACCACACCCCTTGGTAAATTGTTCCAGAGGTCAATTATGTTCACCATGTTGGCATAGCTCCATCGCCCTGAGTACCATAGCTATGTCAATCTTACTTGTAAGTTCATTCCCCCTGAAGCATCTGGCCGTGGCCACTGTCAGAGATAAGATACTGAGTTAGATGCACTATTGGTCTGACCGTCCTTAGGTTCTTAAGTGTAGACCAGGCCTAAGTCTGATTGATTTTCAATCAGACTTAAGTGCATAAGTCAGCTTTGAAAATGAGAATTAAACTCTTAAATCACTTAGGCCTTGCAATGCTGAATGGAGCCATGCCTAAATTACTTTTTAAAATTGGGGCCTAAATAGCATAAAATTCAATGTTCCCTCCCACTCTCTACCAAAAATATTGTCAATGTCCCTGTAAACATTGCCAGAATAGTCCTCCAGCACAAAGATTGGAGGCAGAACCTGCTATTCTTGACATTTCTAACATAAAATTGAAAAACAAAACATCAAAAATATTATAGGCTTCTTTTTTACATCATAAAAGAGATCAAAGAGACCATCTAGCCATTGCAATTTACCTTTCAGTATTATGACACTCGCTGGGTGTAGCGTAGAAATGGGGTCAATACACAGTTCCCACAATAGTACATTTTGCTTTTTTTTTCTGTTGCATTTTGTAATAAAGTTCACCATGGGAAAACAGGGACATTGATCAGAACTGTAGCCAATAGCTTGCCAGTGTCCCTATAACACCCAACAAATATAATATTTCTTGTAAAAATGCATTTCAAATGAACAAAAAGCCCTTGAAATAGCAGATACCTAAAACTGCCAGTGTCAGACAAAACCAGCACTTTCCGTTTCAGCTACAACCCCAGCTGTGGCTTCTCATTTTGAAGTACTCATAGGTGGGACCTCTCTGAGAAGAGAGAGCCCTGATGTTTTAAAATGCAGGCCCTGATTCTGGAGTGCACATTTACTCCTTGCTCAGGCAAAGCTCACAATGAATGCTAGTCAGCACTTGCACACTAGGGTGATGGATAAAATACTTAAAACAGATTAGATTAAAGGTAGCTTTGATTGAGAAAGGAGCTGAGAACGAGGCCATAATCTTCAATTCTAATTGTCACCCGGCTACAAACAGTTTTAAAACCTGCGTTTTAAAGCCCCTGGTTTCCCATTGTTGTGAGAGCTGATCCTCGGGTATGTCAAAGGCAGAAGATGCTGCATCATTACCTGTCTTTGAAGTACATACAGGGGTAATTCTCAGGAATGAGAAAATGGACGTTAAGTCGACTTTCAACTAAACTACTAGTAGATTTAGAGCCTGTGTTTTAAAACGGCAGGCTTCTCTGTCTGCAGAGAGGAGTTTCAACCCCAGCTGTGAGTACTTCAAAGGCAGAGATGCCACCATTGGGACTAGAGATGGAATTGGAAATACAGGCTTACACACACACTGGAGGTTTCAGGCAGAGACTTCCATTTTACCTCAGTTATAGAATTTTAACCAATTAGAAACCATTTCCAACTTTCATACGCAGTTTTACAAACAAGTTTTGGGTGGGGAATACAGCTACATTTTAATTATTTGAAGGGAATTAATCCAGTATGTTTTTAAAAACATTTACATTTATACAGGTTGTCAGCAAAATGTATGTTGCTCAAATTCAGATTATGAATATTCCAGCCTCCTGAGCAACATAAGTGGTAGAGTGCACAGCACTACCTTGGTGGGAAGCTTCTCCCACCAACATAGCTACTGCCCCTCATTGGGGTGGTTTAATTAAGCCAACAGGAGAGCTCTCTCCTGTCAGCATAGAGCGGCTACATGAAAGAACGTACATTGGCACAGCATAGACATCGCCTTAATGTGTGTTTGTAGACTGCCTAGCACAGTTAGAACCACTGTAATACTTAGGGATTTCATCTACCACTATGTATCCAGTACAGTGGTTACTGAAAAAGTCAGCTCTTACCAACACTTAGCGTACAGTGCTATCTGAGATATAGCAGTATTTCCCTAACTTTGGACAGGAAATAACCCATGATACCTCATATATTACAGTATGGTAACTGGAGGGGAATGTTGGGCCAAGATTGTGTCTTTAAGCCACTGCTGCAACCTGGGGAAGTGTGTGAAGGAGTTCTTCACCAGCAGCTGCTCCCAGAGACACTGCACTTAAGGCAGACTCAGGATGACCTAGTGATCAGCAACGTTGTGAAAACAGAGAAGCGATGGGCAAGCATGACTTGAGTGGCCTTTGCTATAGATTTTTCCAGGATGCAGTATGCAAGGCACAAGGAGTAGGGGAAAGACTTGCTCTGGATCTGTTATTTTCAGCGGTCCCTGAGCTCACAGAATGAGACACAAGACTTACCTTTAAAACAAAGAAGTATTTTTTTATTTTTCTTGCATGTTGGACTTTTTAGTGATGGCTTTTTCTTCTCCAATTATCTAGTGCCACACTTAAGAGTCCCTTCTTATTTATGAATGTACTTGGTCAACATTTTTTTATTTTAAAAAAGCTCGTATCAAAAGTGGCCTTAGTCTCTTACAAATGAAATTTGTGAATATTTTTTAAATTCTCTTATTTTGATTAAATATTGTCAGGTTCCCCCTCCCCCCATTCTCCCCTTTCAACAGCATCTCCTCCCATCCCCCCGTTCTCTGTAAAAAATGCAGACTGTTTTTATTTTATTACTCACACTGTCAAGGGAGCATTGAGGACAGTTTCAAACTCACTATGAATCTGTTCTTTCATACTTAGCCTTCACTTCCTATTTCCTCCCCTTCTCCCGTGGAGAAGCAATAGCCCTTCTTAGTAGTTGTCTGTGGTTTCCAGCATTATGTTTTGTTGCCTGGCCAGCTGGAATTGCTGTCAGTTCAGCTGCTCCATTCAACAGACATTCAAGAGTATCTCTGATTTCATGATGGAGTAAAACATTTCATCTATAGCTGTGAAGCTCTGCCAGTCCTTTTAACAAGGACAAAGAAATCTCTTTGGGGGCATTATCTGCTTGCCCTCTTTCTTACTGTGTCTTATGCCATAATAGAGAACTATGGGGTAAATATACTACTGTAATTAACTTGAGTGGCTGCACTGATATTATTAACAATGCAAGGGTAGCTCAAGTGGCTTATGAACAGCAGCAGTGCCCCAAGAGTGAAATACAGCCACTCCACTGCTATCTGTTATTATTTAAAGCATGTCAAATTTCTGGTTAATTTTGAAAGTTTTAATATAAACTATCACCATGAGTCATTTGCCAGTGGTCTTCTGGAAGTGGATGAATGGGAGAGTAGGGGGGGAAATGATGATGTTCTGACACTAAAGCGTTAGGTTTTATTTAACTTTGACATGGCAAAGATGTGCTTACAATGCTGACTGACAGGCTGTTTTCCCCATCTGACATCCATTTTGAGCTAACTGGTGTAACTGATATACAACTAGTGTGACATTAGCAGCCACTCGGGAGGAATGGTGAAAATATAGTTCCATGATAACATTCTTCTCTACAGTCTGGGTGGCAGAACTTCTGCTGCTGTAAGCTGTCAGAGCTCCATTAAGGTCAATGGATCTACACCAATTTAGAGGGGCAGATTCTCAGCTGGTATGTCTGATATGCACGCACACACACCCACACACCTTTCATGGCTGCACCCCTGGCCCCTAAACAGTCTTACTAAAATTTAAAAAAAAAAAAAGAGAGTGCAAAAAGTTAGGCTCCTGAACCCAGATCCACAAAGGGACTTAGGTGCTGCAACACCTAACATGTAGGCACCCTACCATCTCATGGAATTCACAAACCCTAGTTAGGCACCTAGGCTCCCTAAACAATGCTCGAGGAGAGATAGGTGGCTAAAAAGGGGATCCAAAAAAGCCACCCTGATCGCTTAGGAGCTGCCTAAACTAGTAGATGCCAAGGAAGACACCTCCCTTATAACCTTTAGCCCAGTTGTTAAGGAATTCATCCAGGATGTGGGAGACCCTGGTTCAATTTGCCTGCTAAGGAGAAGGGATTTGAACTGGGGTTTCCTACCTCTTAGTCTAGTGATCAGTGTGTTATCTAGTTATTCACTCTCTTCGGTCCAATGCATATTTAAAGTATTTATACAAAATGGAATAGCTTGAACAGGAGAGGTTGAGGGAAACGCACATCAGAATACTCAATCTCTCTTGTTGAAGGCATGCCATTTTTATAAATAATTAAACATGCATTGGGAAAAAGAGCTCACCAGAAAGAATCTAAAGCTCAGTGGTTAGGGAACTCACTTGAGCACAGCTGTTCAGATCCCTTCTCCTCAACACGCAGAGTTGGGCATTGAACCAGCATCTCCTACATCCTAGATGAGTGCTCTGGGCTAAAGGAGATCACCTTCTCCTGACCCCCGCCCCCCACTCCAGTTTAGTGTGCTGTCAGATATGCTCAGAGCACAACTACTGGATCAGGACCCCTAGAGAAGATAGGTGAGAGAACATCTATCTCTACCTGGTTTGAGGACTGCACCAAGACACCTGCCCTGAGGCAGTAGTGCACTTGCCCAGAGGCAGAAATTTCAGCACCTAGGGGACTTTTACAGCAAAAATGTGGGCACTGAGTGAGTTGAGGCAGCTACAGGTGTAGCCAGTAGCTGAGCAAGGATTTTGTTGATCTCAGTGGCACCTGAAGCTGGGATTTTAGGCCCCTAATTCCCTTTGGACTCTGGGCCCTCCATATTTAAACACGTAAATAAATGGCCTGATTTTCAAGGGTGCTGAGCACTCAGCAACCACCATTGACTTCAGTGAGAGCAGGGCTGGATCTCTATTCCTGGATAAGAGAGCCGCAGCAGGCATCAGCTCTTGACCTTTTAATTTTAAATCTGCATTTCCTAATTTTTGTGATGCTTTATCTAACCATCTTAGCATTACCTTATTGTCCATGCAATGAAACTAGCAATCTATAAGTGCAAAATGTGATAAAATATAAATAAGTCACACTAAGGAGTTAATGAAGGTTATAAATGAAGGCTTTGTAGACCCAAACAGGCTTTGGATCAAATCAGTAGGAGCCATTTCATTGTCTTCAGTAGGCTTTGGCTCAAGCCCCCTCAGGAGGAGAGATGTTTTGGGGAGCCAGGCTCCTGCTGAGCTTGGACAGATATGGAGAGGAGACCCACCAAGAATCACGGAGCGAGCTTCTTAATATGAATCATGTTGTTTGTGGAACTGTTGGGTTTTCCAAGTGTTGTGTTTGACGCAGAAAATACTAAAAGAATCTTTAAAACCCAGCCTTTGTGATGCCCAGTATTTTATGGACCTAGCTGGAGAGCTGGCCACCCTGGCTAACAGGAAAAGAGATGCTGGTCTCAGATTGTGCAGAAGTTCACATACTTGGTACCACTGTTTCCAACCTCAGCAAAGAGGGTTTGGAGCCAGCATTGCCCATTTCACCTGTAGAGGTAGCTCCGGTGGAATCCTTTTGAGGCTCACTGGCAGGGGCATGGAGTCAAGTCTGCACGAGCAGTGCTGCCTCTGCTAGAGTTTTGCTGCGTATAAGTAGAGACCTTCTGTATCCCATAGAGACAGTAAAGCGCCTTTTAAAGCATCCTTTTTCAACCCACAAGTAATCTTGAATTGACTGCAAAGAAGTGATCATCCAAAAACTCCTAATAAAAGCAAATGTTGCTTCTTTCACTCCCATGCATCTTTGTTCTCACTCAGATTCTCTCATTTAGGGGAAAGGTTGATCCAATGATTAGGGCACTAGCCTGGGACTCAGGAGACCCAGATTTAATTCCCTGCTCTGTGCAGATTTCCCATGTGACCTCCAGTAAGTCATTAAGGGTACGTCCACACTGCCCTGGCTCGTGGGGTTCTGAAAACAGCTGTGTAGACGTTTTGGCTTGGGCTTTCAAGCCCTCCGTTGTCCCTGGGCTTCAGAGTAGAGCTCCAGCCTGACCCCGAATGTCTATACTGCTGTTCTGAGCACTGTAACCCAGGCTGCATGAGCCAGAGTCAGTAGACCTGGACTCTGAAACTCGTTGCTTTTAAAACAAAGTGTAGACGTGCCCTGAGTCTTTGTGCCTCAGGTCCCCATTTGTAAAATGGGGATAATAATACCTCCTAGTGGTGTTGTGAGGACAAATACATGAACAATTGTGAGGTGCTCAAATACTACAGTAAGGGGGGGGGGCATAGAAGTACCTAAGATAGCTATAGTGCATGTTTTTAAGAAAATTATTATTCTAAGTCAGTCTGTCCCCTAAGTGCTTACTAAACACTGCAGTATATGCTTCCTATGCCCACCTAAGGATTGTTTGGCTAGCAGTCTGGATGTTGCCATATGCTAGATGTAAATGCAAAAATGGGCCAGACTGTCAGCTGGTGTAAATTGGTACAGCTCCATTAAAAAGTCAGTGAATCTTTTTTAGTTCACACCAGCTGAGGATCTGCCATTTTCTCTTGGTGCCTTATTTGGATTTAATCTAAATAATTTTTTTAAAGTTATACAACCTCCTCTTCTCCCCTCCCTCATCCCAGCATGTTTCAATTGCCAACCCTTGCCTTTCTCCTGTGCTGTACTACCACACACTAGGAGCAGGATCTGCCTTCCAAAAATAATCCCGTCCTTGCACTTTATTACAAGCCAGAAATCAGCAAGGAAGTGCAGGCTCCATGCTGAAGTGCTGAATCAAAAATATGACTGTCTAAATCTACATTCAGTGACATCATCATCAGAAAAATGTATGCGACTCTCTGCAGCCCTGTGCCTCTAATATGATATTTCTAGGCTTCCATCGCCGTCAGAAGGAAAAAATCTCTTGGGTTATCATTGGCATCCTGACAGCAAAAATTGTTTTACTGATGCACACGAATACAAATGTGAAGCCAGCAGCATGAGCCTGAGTGGTTTTGTTAACAGAAAACATCTCATTTGAAAAAAAGATAATGCACAAGTTGCAAGAGAAGCATAAATCAGGATGTAGAGGATACGGCGCTCATTGGATAGCTTCTCTGAATAGACATATGATCAAGAAGGAAAAATATGTCTGCCCATTATATCCCCATTCTCTCTCTCTCTCTCTCTCTCTCTCCCCCTGTTCTATTGAAGAAGATAAGGAGGTCAAAAGGACTTCTTTTAGATCTCTGCACCTTATTGGGTGAGATCCTCAGCTGGTGTAAAATCAATGAAGTTCCACTTGTAAATCTGACAGAATTAAATTTATTTGCACGGGCTGAAGATCTGACCATTGTGTTTATTTTTCTGCATTTGATTCTACTTCTATTCATTGGACTGTCTGCCCAGGTTATGTGTTTCCCTTTTGGCATATTTCAAACCTAGTTAGATATCGATTTTCCCCATCGCTTACTCCTGTCTGAGAGGTCGGGTTTAGTCAAGTGTATGTAGTGCTGTGCCTTCTGCTACACTTGGATAAAAAAAATATGTTGCTATTTGGAGCGTTTTGTCTTTGTTCTTAATGCTTTGTTTTTGTCCTTACTGTGGCTTATAGCGCATAACTGCAGATATCATATCCTTATACAAATATACTACATTATTGTACGTATTGTACTTATACATTATTGTATAAGTAATAGTTCTTAACACCAGAACCATTATTGTAAGCGACAATGTTTGAAACCATTATTGTAGAATACTGCAGTATTACTTCACTAGGAGCCTGATCCAAAGCCCACTGAAGCCAATGGGAGTCTTTCCACGGACCTCAGTGGGCTTCAGATCATCCCCTAGATTAGGAATGACCATGGCAGAGAGATGATGCAATTATAGTATTAGAGTGACTCTGCTAAATCTTGTTAAGATTCTGAGCATATCAGATGTGAACGAGATGTTTCCAGGAGGCTGAAGGGACGCAGACTGAGCTGCAGGCTTGTGCAGTTAAAGTACTAGGCCATCTCTCCAACCAGTCTGTCCCCTATGTGCTTACTAAACACTGCAGTATATGCTTCCTATGCCCACCTAAGAATTGTTTGGCTAGCAGTCTGGATGTTGCCATATGCTAGATGTAAATGCAGAAACAAAGAAATACACAGAGATCAATGAAGCAACACAGGCCACAAGAAAGTAATTTGCTGGTGTGGAGCCAGCCAGCCTCCCTATCAGTTTTCGCAAAAAGAAAAGGAGTACTTGTGGCACCTTAGAGACTAACCAATTTATTTGAGCATAAGCTTTCGTGAGCTACAGCTAGCAAAGTGTACTAATACTAGATCACAACATTGCAGAGAAAAAAGTGTGATTTGGAAAACCATCTAGCACCACGAACATCCCACACATACTAATCACTGATGTACCTGAGCTAAATAAGTTGTGCTGATTCACTGTGAACGTTTGCAGAGTGTTCAATTACCCTCAGAACTGTTCATTTTTTGCCTGTGGTTCTGGGATCGAGCGGGTCATCAAGGGTAGATCTAGCCTGTGGAATTCATTCCCTCAAGAGATGGGAGCAACTTCACCACTTGCATGCCAAAATGCAAAACTCTGATTTAACTTTCCCTCAATAAGCTCTTCACATAAAGTCTAACTACACTGCAATCATGGGGTCTGATTGCAGCTCATGTAGGCATCCCGAAGCTAGCTTTAATATACCTGGAGCAGTGAAGCCATGACAACACGGGCTTGAGGGCAGGACATACCAGCCCTCCCAGGACCCTGGGTAATTTCTCGGAGACTAGCTTGTACTGCCAAAGCTTCACTGATCTGGTACTCGAGTTAGCTCAATTAAAGTAGCCACACAACAGACATATATGAAGTCTGCTAACTTTTCAAATTTGCTTCTACAAGCAATGGGATGGAGAGTGAAAGAGCTTGGTATTGTTAGTACTATTTTAACACTTGGGGGGGGGCACTCAGCTACTATGATGGTGGTCAAATTCATACCTAGGCAAATGCCAGCATTTTCAAACTTGGAAGCCTCTAGGCCCCTAAAGTTGATTCAAGCACCAAACTAAAGGTACCTATGTTTCAAGATTCTAGCCTAAGTGACAAGATCTTTACACATGAATGTATGTATAAATAAAATGCATAGAGATTTCAACTTATAGTGAAGTCTCTCCCGCTCTCAAAAATGGGAATTTTCTTATATTCTTACATTTCAAGATGAGATTTATGGATATTATATTGCAATGCCAAAGCCACATGTGAAACTTGCAAGTCATTAGCAGGTTGTTATATTCCAGCCCTGCATCTGTAGTAACTGCTGTTTTATTACTCACCTATCTGTGTATGACATTCTCTGTGTAAGAATTTGTGCTTATGTATTCTAGTTTTACCAAAATACATCCACCTGAATCAATAAATAGTCTTTTCATCTCAGGGTAATGGTGAGTGTTGGTTTTTGGGGAAATTTTTCAGAGACTCCAGTCATTATATAAAAATGGAAGTACTCAAAATAGAAAAGAAATTGAAATATATTTTTGAACATTGTAACACAAGGGGAAAATACATGACAGAGACATAATTATTTTTTAGAAAGAATGTTTTTCAAGGTTTTTTTAAAAATGACTACTATTCTTATCTCCAATTCGGTGTGAAAAGACTTCTTCACAAGTATTGTGATATAATGAAGTGAAGTCATCATACTTGGCTCAGGCATTTGCACCTATGAACACAGATACAGGATAAAAAAATTAAGTCACTGTATACCTTTCCCCACAGTACAGTATTATTTTTCTGAGTTGCAGATATTAAGCATAAAGGCATAAGAAGCCCTATGACACTGTATATAGAGTGAATAGAAGTTGAGTGCTCTAGGGTCTGTTTTTCCCCCTCTAGATTTTCATTTGATCTGTTTTGTTTTGGGCAGAACCATTTACAGAGTGAAGCATATCACCTGCCTTGCCTCTTGCCCACCTTCATAGAATATTCAGGGTTGGAAGGGACCATAAGAGGTCATCTACTCCAAGCCCCTGCTCAAAGCCGAACCAATCCCCAATTTTTGCCCCAGATCCCTAAATGGCCCCCTTGAGGATTGAACTTACAACCCTGTGTTTAGCAGGCCAATGCTCAAACCCCTGAGCTATCCCTCCCCCGTGAACTAGTCACTAGAGACTACACATGTCTGGGGGAATAGCGAAAAAGTAGCCCTTGTGCTCCTGTGAGAACAGAGACTGGAGTACTACCTAGCCTTTTTGCAGGACATACAAATAGACAGAGGCTGAGGCTTTGCCATCCTTCCCACAAACTGAGCAAATCCATCAGGGCCTAGTAAAATCTGACTCTGGAATTCCAGGGCTAAGAAACCCACAAACTCTTCCACATGTGAGTAGCCCTCCAGCTCCTTCATATGAATAAGGACTTGGGGGTTTGGGTCCAAGATGACAAACTAGAGTAGGCACAATGCTAAGCAAGTCAGCTTAAAATGCTGACAAAAAGTCACTAAAAGCAGCTTGTTCAGGAGCTACTCAACACAAGTTTGGAAGCCATAACATTTGTGAGATAAAAGCAAAATAGAAAATAAATTAAAATATGATTTTGAACATTACAACACAAGGAGAAAATATATGATGAGGCAGAATTGCTTTTAGAAGGAATGTTTTTCCAAGTTTTCCCAGGGGCTAATAGTGAATGTGATATGAAAGCTGCTGCAATGTCATTGTCAAGGTTCCTCCCCCACTCTGAACTCTAGGGTACAGATGTGGGGACCTGCATGAAAAACCTCCTAAGCTTATCTTTACCAGCTTAGGTCAAAACTTCCCCAAGGTACAAAATATTACCCCCGTTATCCTTGGACTGGCCGCTACCACCACCAAACTAATACTGGTTACTGGGGAAGAGCTGTTTGGACGCGTCCTTCCCCCCAAAATACTTCCCAAAACCTTGCACCCCACTTCCTGGACAAGGTTTGGTAAAAAGCCTCACCAATTTGCCTAGGTGACTACAGACCCAGACCCTTGGATCTTAAGAACAATGAACAATCCTCCCAACACTTGCACCCCCCCTTTCCTGGGAAATGTTGGATAAAAAGCCTCACCAATTTGCATAGGTGACCACAGACCCAAACCCTTGGATCTGAGAACAATGAAAAAGCATTCAGTGTTTTACAAGAAGACTTTTAATAAAAAAATAGAAGTAAATAGAAATAAAGAAATCCCCCCTGTAAAATCAGGATGGTAGATATCTTACAGGGTAATTAGATTCAAAAACATAGAGAACCCCTCTAGGCAAAACCTTAAGTTACAAAAAAGATACACAGACAGAAATAGTTATTCTATTCAGCACAATTCTTTTCTCAGCCATTTAAAGAAATCATAATCTAACACATACCTAGCTAGATTACTTACTAAAAGTTCTAAGACTCCATTCCTGTTCTGTCCCTGGCCAAAACGACTACAGACAGACACAGACCCTTTGTTTCTCTCCCTCCTCCCAGCTTTTGAAAGTATCTTGTCTCCTCATTGGTCATTTTGGTCAGGTGCCAGTGAGGTTACCTTTAGCTTCTTAACCCTTTACAGGTGAGAGGAGCTTTCCCCTGGCCAGGAGGGATTTCAAAGGGGTTTACCCTTCCCTTTATATTTATGACACGCCCCCCAAATCTCAGCTAGGGTGAAACACTGGCTGGGATTTCTTCCTGGAGCTCTAGGAAACAGAGTTAATAAGACACATGCATCTCTAACTATACTACCAAGTACATAAAGACTAACAATATTTTCCACATCTCAAGGACGATTTTAACCAGTTGATTCTGGGAAACTTTCACGGGAGAGTGCATCAGCCACTTTGTTAGAAGCTCCTGAGATGTGTTGGATGTCGAAATCAAAATCTTGGAGAGCTAAACTCCACCGAAGAAGTTTTTTGTTAGTTTCCTTGACGGTGTGAAGCCACTTTAGTGCAGCATGGTCGGTTTGCAGGTGGAAACGCCGTCCCCAAACATATGGGCGTAGCTTTTCCAGAGCGTAGACAATGGCATAACATTCTTTTTCAGTGACTGACCAGTTGCTTTCCCTCTCAGACAGTTTTTTGCTGAGAAACACTACAGGGTGGAATTCTTGATCAGGTCCTTTCTGCATTAAAACTGCTCCCACGCCACGCTCGGATGCATCTGTGGTTACTAGGAACAGTTTGTCAAAGTCTGGGGCCCTTAGTACAGGGTCAGACATGAGTGTCGCTTTAAGCTTGTTAAAGGCCTTCTGACACTTTCCGGTCCACTGACCAGCATTTGGCTGTTTCTTTTTGGTTAGGTCTGTCAGTGGGGCAGCGATTTGGCTGTAGTGCGGTACAAATCGTCTGTAATAACCGGCCAAGCCTAAGAAGGATTGAACCTGTTTCTTTGACTTTGGGACAGGCCACTTTTGGATAGCATCCACTTTGGCCTGTAGGGGGCTGATAGTTCCTTGACCCACCTGGTGTCCAAGGTAAGTCACTCTGTTTAGGCCTATTTGACACTTCTTAGCCTTAACAGTCCTGCCTCCCTTATGCGCTCAAGGACTTTTTGTAGATGTTCCAGGTGGTCTGCCCAGGAATCCGAAAATATGGCCACATCGTCAAGGTAGGCGACTGCATATTCTCCTAATCCCGCTAGGAGACCATCTACAAGTCTTTGGAAAGTGGCGGGTGCATTTCGCAGCCCGAAAGGGAGTACATTAAATTCATACAGCCCGAGATGTGTGATGAAGGCTGACCTTTCCTTGGCAGATTCATCTAGCGGTACCTGCCAGTACCCCTTGGTTAAGTCCAAGGTAGAGATGAACTGGGCCCGTCCCAGTTTCTCTAATAGTTCATCAGTGCGTGGCATTGGATAGTTGTCTGGGCGAGTTACAGCATTTAGCTTACGGTAGTCCACGCAAAAACGTATTTCCCCAACCAGAACCACTGGAGATGCCCATGCACTTTCAGAGGGGCGGATTACACCCATCTGTAACATATCCTGGATCTCCCGTTCTATAGCAGTTTTAGCTTGAGGAGACACCCGGTAAGGGTGGACCCTAATTGGGTGAGCATTACCTGTGTCAATGGAGTGGTATGCCCGTTCAGTCAGTCCTGGGGTGGCTGAGAACGTTGGCGCGTAGCTAGTGCACAGCTCCTGGATCTGCTGTCGCTGCATACGCCCAAGGGTCATGGAGAGGTTCACCTCTTCCACACCACCAGCACATTTCCCTTCGTAATAGACACCTTCAGGCCACTCAGCGTCATCTCCTCCCTGGGCTGTAAACTGACAAACCTTTAATTCTCTGGAATAAAAGGGCTTTAAAGAATTAATATGATACACCTTAGGCTTTCGGTTGGAGGTGGGGAATGCTATGAGATAATTAACAGCTCCCAGGCGCTCCTGGACCACGAATGGCCCTTCCCACGATGCTTCCATTTTATGGGCCTGGAGCGCCTTTAAGACCATGACCTGGTCTCCTACTTGGAAGGAACGCTCTCTGGCATGTTTATCATACCAGGCTTTTTGCTCTTTTTGAGCATCCTGTAAGTTTTCTCTAGCAAGGGCTAAAGAGGTTCGGAGGGTGTTTTGTAGGTTGGTTACAAAGTCCAGAATGTTAGTTCCTGGAGAAGGTGTAAATCCCTCCCATTGCTGCTTCACCAACTGCAATGGCCCCTTAACCTCACGGCCATATACAAGTTCAAATGGGGAAAACCCTAAACTGGGATGTGGTACAGCTCTGTAGGCAAAGAGCAACTGCTGCAATACTAGGTCCCAATCATTGGAGTGCTCATTTACGAATTTACGTATCATGGCCCCCAAAGTTCCATTAAACTTCTCCACCATGCCATTTGTTTGATGATGGTAAGGAGTGGCAACCAAGTGATTTACCCCATGAGCTTCCCAAAGGTTTTTCATAGTTCCTGCCAGGAAATTAGTCCCTGCATCTGTGAGGATGTCGGAGGGCCAACCTACCCTGGCAAAAATGTCTGCTAGTGCCTGGCACACACTTTTAGCCCTGGTGTTGCTTAGAGCTACTGCTTCCGGCCATCGGGTGGCAAAATCCATGAAAGTCAGTATGTACTGCTTTCCTCTGGGTGTCTTTTTCGGAAAAGGACCCAGAATATCCACAGCTACTCGCTGAAATGGAACTTCAATGATGGGGAGTGGCTGGAGAGGAGCTTTGACCTGGTCTTGGGGTTTTCCCACTCTTTGGCACACCTCACAAGACTGGACATAGGTAGAAACATCCTTGCCCATTCCCTCCCAGTGGAATGACCCCCCCAAACGGTCTTTGGTCCTGTTCACCCCAGCATGGCCACTAGGGTGATCATGGGCTAAGCTCAAGAGCTTGGCCCGGTATTTAGTTGGAACTACCAACTGTCTCTGAGGATGCCAGTCTTCCTGGTGTCCCCCAGAAAGAGTTTCCTTGTATAAAAGTCCTCTTTCTACAACAAACCTGGATCGATTAGAAGAGCTGAGAGGCGGTGGGTTGCTCCGTGCCGCCGTCCACGCTCTCTGGAGGCTTTCATCTGCTTCCTGTTTGGTCTGGAACTGTTCCCTTGATGCTGGAGACATCAGTTCCTCATTGGATTGGGGACATAGGCTTGGTCCCTCTGGAAGCGATATAGGGGATGGAGCTGTTTCTGTTGACTGTGAACCGCTCTCCGCTGGTGCACTATGTTGGGATTCAGGCTCCGGCTGAGCCTCTTGTGTAGGGTTATCGGCTGCTGCCAGTTCAGGTTCGGTGGGGCCCTCTGGTGTTGAGGTTGCAAGTACTGGATTCAGTGCTGGCATGGGGTCTGGTGTTGGTTGTTTGGCTGGTTCCGGTTCTGGGACTGGTTCCGTCTGGGTCTCTGGGACTGGATCCACTACTGCTGTTGCAGACATTGGCCTGGGGTCCGGGTCCATCACCTCTGACCGGGCCCTGATAGAAGTTTCCGGAACAGAGCTAGGCCCCACGGCTTGTTTAGCCTGGCTGCGGGTGACCGTTCCCACCCTCTTGGCCTGCTTCACGTGATTGGCCAAGTCTTCCCCCAACAGCATGGGGATGGGATAATCATCATAGACTGCAAAAGTCCACATTCCTGACCAGCCCTTGTACTGGACAGGCAACTTGGCTGTAGGCAAATTGAAAGAGTTGGACTTGAAGGGTTGAATCGTCACTTGGATCTCTGGGTTGATTAAATTGGGGTCCACTAAGGAAGCATGGATAGCTGACACTTGTGCTCCGGTGTCCCTCCACGCGGTGACCTTCTTCCCGCCCACACTCACAGTTTCCCTCCGCTCCAAGGGTATCTGGGAGGTATCTGGGCCTGTGGACCTCTGGTGTGATTCCGGTGCAATGAACTGTAATCTGTTGGGGTTCTTGGGGCAGTTGGCCTTTACATGCCCCAGCTCGTTACATTTAAAACATCGTCCAGCTGACGGGTCACCGGGGCGAGGTGGGTTGCTGGAGAACGGGGTGGTGGGACGATAAGGGGTCTGGAGGGTTCTTTGGGAGGTAGGTGGGGCTTTGGGCGGCCCCCGGTAATAGGGTGTGGTCTGGGGTGGTCCCTTCTGGTCTCCGCTCCAACTGCGACCAGTTTTCTTCTTTTCTGCCACCTCCACCCATCTGGCTCCAATCTCTCCTGCCTCGATTACAGTTTTGGGTTTCCCATCTAGGATGTATCTTTCTATTTCCTCAGGAACACCCTCTAAGAATTGTTCCATTTGCATTAGGAAGGGCAAATTTACTGGAGATTCAACACTTGTTCCTGATATCCAGGCATCCCAATGTTTCACAATGTGGTAGGCATGTCGGGTAAATGACATGTCTGGTTTCTACCTTAGGGCTCGGAACCTCCGACGAGACTGCTCGGGTGTTATCCCCATTCTGACTCTCGCCTTGGATTTAAACAGTTCATACTTGTTCATATGTTCTTTAGGCATTTCAGCTGCCACCTCAGCTAAGGGTCCACTGAGCTGCGGCCTCAGCTCTACCATGTATTGGTCAGTAGAGATGTTGTACCCAAGGCAGGCCCTTTCGAAGTTTTCTAAGAAGGCCTCAGTATCATCACCTGCCTTGTAGGTGGGGAACTTTCTGGGATGGGAAGTGGTACCTGGAGAAGGATTGCTAGGGTTTGTTGGTATATTCTGCTGGGCCTTTATCCTCTCCATCTCCTCCACATGCTTCCTTGCCTCCATTTCCCTCTTGTGGGCAGCCTCCTGTACCTCCTTCTCCAGCCGCATGAGTTCTATCTGTCTTTCATGTTCCCTTTGTTTTTCCTCAGCCTGAAATTTGGCTAATTCCAGCTGTAGTCGAGCCGAGGATTTGGCCATTCTAACCTCTCTGTTTTTAACTAACTTTACACCCGAGGTTTAGAAATAAACAAACAAAACTTGGCTGTAAAATTTTGCTGTGCTGGAATAGAATACCTATTCTCTGATAGTGATTGTCAGCCTACAGAAAAAGACAATTCCCTTGTCTCTGCTCTGGGCCCAAATTAAAGCAAAAAACCTCCAACTACTTGGAAACCTGCTTACCCAGCCCAAAGAAAAAAAAATTTCTTTTCAAACCTGTGCTCCTTGTAAAACAAAAAAAAAATCAAAATCCTAAAAAAAACCCTGCCACTTTTGTCTCCAGGCAAATGGTTAGAGCACACACCCCCTATTTACTTTTAGGAAGAAAAGAAAAAAAAACCTCTGGGTTGGAAGACTGTGAATTTCCCTGCAGGAGTTAAGTACCCTGCCTCCAGGCAAAGAAAACCTGCAATTCACAAGATAATCCCCTTTTGTCTCTGCTTGGCCACAAAGCAGAGAGAAACCAAGCTGCTTTCAGTTTCAAAGCTGCTTTCTGGACTTCCTAAAAATTCCTTTTTAAAATCTGTATTTCTAGTTCAAAAAATCTCAACTGGATCTCAAAATGATTTCAGGTTAATCCCACCTCTGCCACCATGTCAAGGTTCCTCCCCCACTCTGAACTCTAGGGTACAGATGTGGGGACCTGCATGAAAAACCTCCTAAGCTTATCTTTACCAGCTTAGGTCAAAACTTCCCCAAGGTACAAAATATTACCCCCGTTATCCTTGGACTGGCCGCTACCACCACCAAACTAATACTGGTTACTGGGGAAGAGCTGTTTGGACGCGTCCTTCCCCCCAAAATACTTCCCAAAACCTTGCACCCCACTTCCTGGACAAGGTTTGGTAAAAAGCCTCACCAATTTGCCTAGGTGACTACAGACCCAGACCCTTGGATCTTAAGAACAATGAACAATCCTCCCAACACTTGCACCCCCCCTTTCCTGGGAAATGTTGGATAAAAAGCCTCACCAATTTGCATAGGTGACCACAGACCCAAACCCTTGGATCTGAGAACAATGAAAAAGCATTCAGTGTTTTACAAGAAGACTTTTAATAAAAAATAGAAGTAAATAGAAATAAAGAAATCCCCCCTGTAAAATCAGGATGGTAGATATCTTACAGGGTAATTAGATTCAAAAACATAGAGAATCCCTCTAGGCAAAACCTTAAGTTACAAAAAAGATACACAGACAGAAATAGTTATTCTATTCAGCACAATTCTTTTCTCAGCCATTTAAAGAAATCATAATCTAACACATACCTAGCTAGATTACTTACTAAAAGTTCTAAGACTCCATTCCTGTTTTGTCCCTGGCCAAAACGACTACAGACAGACCCAGACCCTTTGTTTCTCTCCCTCCTCCCAGCTTTTGAAAGTATCTTGTCTCCTCATTGGTCATTTTGGTCAGGTGCCAGCGAGGTTACCTTTAGCTTCTTAACCCTTTACAGGTGAGAGGAGCTTTCCCCTGGCCAGGAGGGATTTCAAAGGGGTTTACCCTTCCCTTTATATTTATGACAGTCATAAAGAACAAAATTCTATCCAGCTCCTAGTCTCACCTGAATTCTTCATTCCAGATCAAGCTCTCTACCAGTCAGTTCTGGAGGAGTCTGAGAAGCTCGACAGAGGCTAGGAAGTGGGAACAATAGCACTGACTCAAGCTCTCAATGATTCTTAGAGAAGGGCTATTAATATTTGCTATGAGCTGGCTAGCCCTTTGAGGTGACCTGGGCTCAGCCTTGCCTATGACTTAGTCCCTCAGTGAGGCTGAGGGATAGCAGCTTCGGGGGGAGGGATAGCTCAGTGGTTTGAGCTTTGGCCTGCTAAACCTAGGGTTGTGAGTTCAATCCTTGAAGGGGCCATTTAGGGATATGGGGCATAAATTGGGGATTGGTCCTGCTTTGAGCAGGGGGTTGGACTAGATGACCTCCTGAGGTCCCTTCCAACCCTGAGATTCTATGACAACAGAAGAGCTAAATGGTGACCTCACTTGGCTGTAATGGGGCTTAATTAGAAACTGACCCCAGCTATGGTGGTGAAGGAGGGTGAATACTATTTAAATAGAACTGGGAACTCAGTGGAGTGGGACAGAGAGTCATAGATCATTCATGCTAACCTGCTATAAAGTATAGACCACCAACAGCACCCAACATCTGCATGCTAACCCAACAGAACTGAAATAAAATCAAAGTGTTACATCCCATAGGAAACTAGACTATCATGTGACACAGGCAGAGAATAGGAGGGACTAAGGTGCACCAGGGCCAGAGTCTCTTCCCCGTTCCCTGTATAATTCAGGCAAATGAGCTGTGTCCACACACACTGGAGGAAGGTGGGAAAAAAAAGAGGTCACTGACAATCTGATGAGGGGGGAAATCCCTTCCTGGTGCCACATATGGTGATCAGTTAGATCATGAGCACGTGAGCAAGAACCAGCCAACCTGAGAGAATGTTCAGTACCACCTCAAAGCCCTGACCTACCCCACAATGTCCCATCTCCACCTGTGGCCAACCCTATGCTTCAGTGGAAGGAGATAAAAAAAAAAACCTCCCAGAATACATGGTGAGGGAAATCCCTTCCTGACCCATGCTAGTAGCTGGCTGAAACCCTGAAGCATAAGGTTTAGGAACATATGACATAAACCAGAAGTGAGTCCCAGGGATGTTGAGCCCTGCTCTCTTCCATCACAAACAACCTGTTATACAACTGCTCTCAAAAATTTGTCCAGCTCTCTCTTCAAAGTAATTAAGTTGTTTGCCCCCACAACTCCTATTGGGAGGCTGTTACAGAACCTCACTCCTTTGATGGTTAGAAACCTTCTTCCAATTTCCAGCTTGAATTTGTTCATAGCCAGTTTATACCTATTTGTTCTTGTGCCAACATTCTCCTTTAGCTTAAATAGCTCTTCACCCTCTCTGGTATTTACCCCCCTAGTGTATTTCTAGTAAGCAATCAAATCCCATCTCAGTCTTCCTTTTGTTAGACTAAACAAACCAAACTCTTCCAGTCTCCTCTCATAAGTCCTCCATTCACCTGATCATCCATCTTCTCTGCACCTGTTCCAGTTTACATTCATCTCTCAAACTTGGGTGACCAGAATGGTACCCAGTATTCCAAGTGAGATCTTACCAGTGCCTTGTAAAATCTTATTAATATTTCTCTATCTCTGCTGGAAATACCTTGCCTGATACATCTAGGATCACATTTGCCTTTTTCACAGCCACATCACATTGATGGTTTATAGCTATCCTAGGTCTCTCTCCTGCTATGTCACTTCCAACTGTTGAGCCCCCAGCTTATAGCAGAAATTCTTAGTATTAGATCTTAAGTGTACTATGGAATTTCATCCCATTTTGTGACTCCAGTCTTCAAGGTCATCCAGATCTTCCTGTTTAATGTTCTGATTCTCCTCTGTATTGTCAATGCTTCCCAACTTTTTGTGCCCAGGTCTATTGAATAAGATTGGCCCAAGACTGATCTTTGAGGAACTCCACTAGTAAATCTCCCTCCAGACCAATAGTTTCCCTTCAGCACAACCTGTTACCTTCTCTCCTTGACCTTACTGCCTTACAAGGCTTGTACTGATCCCCATCTTCTCTAATTTAACTAATAAATTCCCATGTGACATTATGTCAAATGCTTTACTAAAGTCCAACTATGTTAGATCTGTTGCATTCCATTATCTAAAAAATCAGGTATTTTCTCAAAGAAGGAATCAGGTTAGTCCGGCACTATGTATCTTTGATATATTCATGTTGCATTGTATCCCCTTTACCTCTATGAATTTAGTTATTCTTTCCTTCACAATTTGTTCTAAAACCTTGCATACTACTGAGGTCAGACTAACAGGTCTGTAATTGCCTGGATCACTTTTTTTCCTTTTTTAAATATAGGTATAATATTAGTTACTCTTCCGTCATATGCTCCTACCTCTGAAGAGCTAGGGAGAGTTCTCTCTCTCTCTGGGAAGGGTCTATAGGAAGGTCCAGTAGTTTGTGAGTCACTGTGACCAGAAAGCAGAGTTACAGGATCAGGGTTAACTCCTGTGGGGGGACCCTAGAGTGGAGAGGAGCCTCGAGTTAGAGTCTGTGAGGACCAGTGAATTAGAAGCCCATGAGGGGTGGAAGACTATTTTAAGTAGCACTTAGACTCCCAGCATGGAAAAGTCTCGGGGGGTCAATACCCTAACAAGGGGGAAGAATTGAAGTCAAGCCCTGGAGGGGTGAAAAAGTCTTTTGTTTTGAGTCAAGCCCAGGAGAGGTGAAGGACCTTTGGTAAAGCTAAAGCCCGTAAGGGGACTGAACTGTTGTGTGACTTGGCCAGAGGACTGAGACACAGAAGATTAATGAGGGAGTTTGGGGAAGAGACCGGCTAGAAGTGGCCACTGCGGCCGAGGAAGTCCTCTGGCCAGAGGCTGAGCAAGAGGCACAGTCCCCTGCAATGCTGTGTTCAGGCAGGTGGGAGCAACCTAGTGGTGAGAACATGCGTTAACTATATTATAATCAGGCCAACAACAACATTGGGCTAAATTCAGCATAGAAAGTGGGCAATTCCCATTGAATTCGGTGGTGCGGGGCAGGGCTGAATTTGGACAACTCTTTCTTTTAATTGCGATTGTATCTACTATTCACATTCCCTTCCCAATCCTCCTTCTCTTACTCACAAAGAAATATTTTGCTTCTAGCTAGTTGGGCAGAAAACCTACAAAGTATGTATATGTGATAGCTGTACTTCCACTTGTACCCTGATCCTTCTGCAGAATCCATGACTGAGGGTGAGTTTAGCAGAGATCCACTGCAGAGACAGTTCGTATCACAGTTAATAAGTATTTATATTTCTCCCCACTGTTCTCCTAAGCTCCTTTCTCTATGCTGTGCCTGTAACAGAACGGCTATTGTAGATAAGAAAACACTTGGCACAAACACAGTTATAGGAGTAATAACTACACATTCGACAAACCCCTAACCTGCATTTTTTTTCCAAGCATATCTAGTTACCTTTCAGGTCCTAAGGTTCATGCTACTCCTCACAAAAAGAGTTCAGTCAGGAAGTTACTGCTTCAAACTTTGCTGGTAATAACAATGCCAAGTATTTGAGTACATCTGTGAAAGTTATTGGGTGTCACAGGATGGTTTGGATTGAGGGTGTGATATAGGTTGCTAAGCATAAAGCAATACACAGCATAAAATTAATGGAGAAATTTGGCACTGCCCTTCACTGTGTGTAATGAATCCCTGTACAAACGGTGTTGCACAAGGAGGAAGCAAACCCAATGTGGTGGTCCAGGAGAGAGCACAGACTGTATCACTGAAAGGCATGATAGAGCATGCAATGCACATTCTCCCCTCTTGAGGTACAATGCTCTCCCTGAGGAAGCTTTGCAATGCTGTGCATCTAGATTATAGTACAGAGTCTGACCTCACCTGGACAGAAACACTTCCTTGGTGGCAGAACAAGTTTGGTCTGTGCGGACAGAAGAGTTCTGGGAGGGAAAATGACCCTTCTTTATACTGCCAAATGCCAAATTCCTTCCAAGTTTCAAAGTGCAGCACTCTATCGCTTTTTAAAAATGAAATATAATATAATCTGTGTTTAGCAGCAGCAGGTTTTTTTAAAGGGCTAGTTTCAGTAAGTATTTGGAAATAAGAAGAAAGGCTAAGTAAAATATTTCCATCTTTTACAGGATGACAAAATACTTGCTGTTTGAAACATACCTTATCATAGTTCTGTGCTTTTCTTCAGCCACAGTGATATTTTTTTTCAATCTCTTTCATCCAGTGCCAAATAGCCAGACTTGGATTCACTGCAGCAATTCCAAATCAGAAGATTAGGCTATAATATAGATATAAGTACGTAGTGTGTATCTTAATTGTCAGTTTTGAATACCTGTGTTGTCAGAGGACTAGAGGAGCAGGATTCATACCACATATACTTGGGGATTTGTTTCCCTAATAGAAGCAGCTTTAATTTTTTCTAACCTTTTGTGTTCTGAGTGTAAAAATCGTGCTTGTATTTTTGCAGCTGGTTACTGCTATTCAGCACCAGGGTACTCTCTGGAAAAATGCTAAGGAAATGTCCCTAGTTGGCACTTCTGACATTTTCATTTAACCAACATGGTGGTTAAATTTTGTTATATTTATGTTCCTGTGGGATTATTTCAGGGGTGGGCAAGCTGCGGCCTGGGGGCCGCATCTGGCCCTTCAGACATTTTAATCTGGCCCTCGAGCTCCCTCCAGGGAGCAGGATCCAGGGCTTGTCCCGCTCCAGCACTCCAGTTGGGGAGTGGGCTCAGAGGCTTGCCCCACTCTGCATGTGCTGTGGCTCTGCGTGGCTCCTGGAAGCAGCGGCATGTCCCCACTCTGGCTCCTACACGTAGGGGCAGTGAAGGGGCTCCGCACAAAATGCCCCCACCCGAAGTGCTGCCCCCACAGCTCCCATTGGCCAGGAACCACAGCCAGCGGGAGCTGCAGGGGTGGCATCTATGGATGGGGCAGTGTTCAGATCTGCCTGGCTGCGCCTCTGTATAGGAGACAGAAGGGGGACATGCCGCTGCTTCCGGGAGCTGCTTGAGGTAAGCGCTGCCCAGAGCCTGCACCCCTGACCCCCACCTATGCCCCAACCCCCTGCCCCAACCTTGATCTTCCTCCTGCCCCCTGAACCCCTTGGTACCAGCCCACAGCACCCTCCTGCACTGCAAACCCTGATCCCCAGTCCTACCCCAGAGCCCGTACCCCCAGCCAGAGCCCTCCCCTGCCCCACACCCCAAATCCTTGCCCCAGCCCGGAGCCGTTTCCCGCACACCAAACTCATTTCTGGACCCACCACAGAGCCCACACCCCCAGCCGGAGCCCTCACCCCCTTCCGCACCCCAACCCCCAATTTTGAGAGCATTCATGGCCTGCCATACAATTTCCATAGCCAGATGTGGCCCTTGGGCCAAAAAGTTTGTTCACCCCTGGGTTATTTGATTTGATCTTGAGATAACTGGTGAGTCTGTTTATTCGTGTGTGTCCTTTTAAAATGTTATCAAGGACATCCATAGTACAGCTACACTGTAAAAAAAGATGCACAAACCTGCATCAACTGCGTCAAGTTTGTGCTATAGGGTTAAAAAGAGCAGTGTAGACATTTGGGCTTGATCTGCAGTCTGGTCTCTGAAACAACAGTGTGGGGGACAGTCTTGGAATCCAGGCTACAGCCGAAGCCCAAATGTCTACATTGCTATTTTTAGTCCTGTAGTGTGAGTCGGGGTCAGCTGAGTTGTGTGTGTGTGTGTGTGTGTGTGTGTATATACATATATATATATAAAATTTTGCCGTGTAGACATACCCCCAACACACTTTCATTGTAGTGTCCTAACAATGTAAATAAAAACATACATATCAATCACCATTTTAAATTTTTTGCCAATGATCAGTTACATAAATCTGCTAAGTAGGCTTTAATAAGAGAAGCTGTTCCAAATGTTTATTTGCGTTTTTTAAAAAAGATTTTTAAAAAGGAGATAAATATTAACAAATTATCAGTCTTGATACCAACATTCACCTTAGTGAAAAACAAAACACGACTCTGTATGGATGCTGGAGTCTGCCAAGGTGGAACCATTGGCAGTTTGATGGCCTCAGTATTCTAATTGTATTTTATTTGTTTACCTGAGCATCAGTTTTATTCAATGTTATCTACTACTCACAACATTGAATAAAATGTTGTCTTCTGTATATTTTTTCCACTGAGCATCCTATTACTGATGTATTGGGGGAAAGGAGCTTTTTGGATTAAAAATAATATAGGCTCCAATTCAGCAAAACATGTAAGCACGTAGGATAAAACGTTTCAAAAGCACCTAAGTGACTTAGGAACCTAAGTCTCATTTTCAAAAAAAGTGATAGTCAGTTAGCAGTTAGGTCCTCCATGCCCACATCCTCAAAAGTATTAAGATCCCGAATTCCCATGTAGGTAGACACCTGAATACATTTGAGGATGTGGGCCTACGGGCCTATGTGGCCCATCAGTGAGTGTGTATTAGAGAAAATATGAGTTATGAGATATGAGCCCCGAGCTACAGAATCTTGGCTCTTTAGCTCAAGCTATAGCATCCAGTGCTTTTAGCTCTGAAGGTCCCTGATTCAGTCTTTAGTGGGTTAGCCAAGATGGAAGCCATCATACCTACCTCATTTTTGAAAAAGAGACTTCAGTGCATTTGAGAATTTTACCTATGATTAACTTTAAGCATGTCCCATTGACTTTAACTCCACTGATTTCAGTTTTGCTTCATCAGAGTCATAATGCCTGTGACCGATGCTTCTGCTGACCAGAACGCTTGTACTAAGCTACAGTGTTTGAAAAAAGATTTTATCAGAAAAGGAAATGAGCAACACAATGCTCGCTAAACCACAATATAACAAAATGACCTTGTGATTTCTAAGCCACTAAAGTTTTAATCACACTTCTACACGCACCATGTGTAACATTTTTAACCACAGTTCAGGACCTAAGCTAGTTATTTTACTAGTGTCTTAATAATGAAATTAGTTAACAACTGCCGTGGTAAACACTTATACTGAACATAATTTTGAGTTATGGAGTAGGATAAGCGGCACTGAGATATGAAACAGGATCCTTTGGTCACATCTTGCACTATTGTTCAGCTGTGAAGTTTAAAACAGACATTTCCCCTGCAGAAATAATGGCCTAGTGTTTCTTTTGAGACAGTGTTTCTATCAAGGAACCTGATCATGCAGGCATTACTCACATGAGTAATTCTCATCCCATGATTAGTCTCATTGATTTTTTGGGAGTGTAACTACATAATGCACTGGTTCCACATCCTAAATGTGTTCCTTGGTCCACTTCTTTCCTGCTGACCTACTTTTGTGTCATTGTTACCTTGTGCTCATGCTACCTGTTAGGTGTATCTGTCTGTTTTCTCTTGTCCTTTATTTAGATTGTAAGCTCCTTGGGACAGGAATTGCTTTTTTTATGTATTTATGCCTAGTACATTGGGGCCCTGGTCTATGAATGGGGCCCCTCATTGCTGCTGCACTATAAATAATAAATACAATAATAATAATTAATAATGTTCAACCAACCCAAACGTGCCAGTGAACATTTTGGACCAGACTGTGAAATGTACCATCTCTTGTGAATAAAGATTACTCACAGGAATAATTGTTGCATTATCCATGGAAATTAGCAATCTAATGAAAAAGCAAATGCCCAGTATTGGACTCATTTAAAGTGCTGAAGTTGGATGTGATAATATTGAATGGGATACTACCAGTTGTTCTGTGTGTCACTGTTCACACGTGGGACAAATTTATGGAGAGTGAGGAGCTAGGAGAAAGGTCAAGAAATGAAAATGAATCTCTTTAACTCTTTTTAGGCTGGGAATTGATCCTGTTATTGCTTAGAACCAGATTCTGATATTCTCACTCAGGGTAAATTGCACCTTACCCCTCATGTAGTGCCATTGAAGTCAATGGAACTGTGTGAAGTAAGTTACCCCTGAATTTGAGTAAGTGTACCAAAATATGGCCCTTAGTATCACGATTCTTGGCAAATTTCTGATTTTGGAATAGAAACTTTTATGTATCCATTTCATCATGAATTAATCATAATCTATTATAATAGAATCCATCGTGCTGAATTCAGCTGGCATTAGTGTAAATGTCAGATGTATTTCTGTAGGTGTTTCATTGCATTTTGTCAGCAATTAAACATTAGTCAATGGACACTTAAAATTAATGCTACCCTACATTTCCTCTTCCTTAATATCTTTGAACCATAAATAATGTGACTTGAATCATGAATTGAAATGGGCATGATGGTACTTTGTGTCAATGAAGGGCACTGTCACAAATATGGAATTAAGATTTCTGAACATGCTCTAGCTAGAGAATGAATATCATTGATGGCAAACGCTGGAAAATGCTACCATTAACTTAAAGGCCACATACTCCCTTCTGCAACAAAGGTGAATGGGTGCTAAATGGCATGGAGAACTCCCTATCATGCAGAAGGAGGGAGCAGTGCCTCTGTTGCACGAATCAGAGACCACAGCAAAACCCTACATAAGAAAGCTGCATTGTTTGGCTCTGTGGATCTGGAGTGAGCAAGCCAGAAATTGAGCTAGGGAAAACTGCTCACAGGGGAATTGTCACCCTTGAAATCTATGGAGATCATGAAGTGAGTTAGTTGTAAGACCCTCTTCCTGCAAATACGTGAGTGCATGATTAACTTTAAGCATGGGAGTAGTCTTTAGAAATTAAGCTGGCAGGAGTTTGCAGGATTGAGTCATAGATCAGTATTATTTTACCTGGGTTTCCCTGCCTTCTAGAAGAAACCCCACTCCAAAGGGTCTCAGGAGCAACTGCAAGTGGAAAGGGCATGGCAGGGAAGCAGAGCTATGTTGCCATGAAGGGAGTGATCAGGACAAGAGCTTCATGTGTATGCCCTTCTGTTCAGCAAGTGTCCCACTGTCCATAAGAACAGCCATACCACGTCAAACCAATGGTCCATCTAGCCCTGTGTCCTGATAGTGGCCAGTGCCAGCTGCTTCAGAGGGAATGAACAAAACAGGTCAATTCTGAGTGATCCATCCCATTTCCCAATCACAGTTTCTGGCATGGAGTTCATGCCTGGATAGTCATAGGTTTTGGTAGCTTAATTCGCTTTCCCTTCCACAAGAAGTTAATGCATCCCCACTCTAACGGAATGATGTCACTGGAAGTTGGAATTCAAAGTTTCCTGTCACCAGTGGGTTTTTCTCCCCCTTTCTTTTTGCATAGGGAACAATTTGGTTCTAAATTGTTAAAAACAAGAACCGGCAAAAGTCAAATCCACCCATTAGAGGGAAAGACATGGGGTGGGGGGGGAAGAAATGTCATTCAGCTATACATATAGTTTTCCAGATTTGAAAAACTTCTAAGATACATGGGCCTAATTTTGCTCCCATTGAAGCTTGTTTCCAACATATTACTATTTTCTAATTAAGTTATTTTCTACTGAATCAGAGTCAACAGGAAAACTATAGTAGAACGACCAACAGATCTGAAAAACAGGAAGCTAACTTTGCCAATGAATAGGTAAGTAAATTTATTATTTTTAAAGCCCTGATAAATAATTATAAGAATTTCATTATTGATGTATAGCTGCTTCAAACATTGGCCAGCTAAAGGTCAGATGAATCCAGTGTGGTTTGAAGAGAGCTCACTAAACAGGAAACCACTCAGCTTCATTTTTTGTTCAGTAGCTGCTACAAGAGATAAGACAAAAAAGAGCAGAAGCTACAGGACAGCTCTAAGTACAGGGGGGAGTTTGGAGCCAAAAGTTTAGAGCTGATATTTTGCTAACCCTCCGCATTTCCTAGAGAAGCTGCTCAGATAGTAGGGTGATGGGGTGTGTGTAAATTTATTCCTAATCCTGGTTACATCTAAATTCAAAAACATAGTTATTTTCCTGTTTTTTAATAGTTGGTAGGTGCTCACATACTACAATGATGGATCCATATAAGTACTGGGACAGTAAGATCTGAAATACAAAGGGGTGAGGCGGATGAGGGTGACAGACAGAGCCATCATTCCAACAGTGAAGGGAGAGATCTGTGCATATGAATCCTCTGTGCTCACATCTTGGTGGTTCATCGGGGCGCATGTTTAGACACTGGATCAGATCAGATTCAGAAGGCAGAGTGCCATCTACTGAATCACCAATACAGGAGTTATACTATTTACCTACAATGCTTAATTAATTCATATTTGTAAAATGCTTTGAGATTCTTGCATAGGAAAGATGGGTCCTATGTAACTGCAACATATTACTGGCAATACAACCAAGACCCAAGAGGCCCCAAAATCATCAATTTTCCCACAGTTACCAAAAACGTTTTCTCACTTAAATGATTAGCAGTTCCCTCATTCTGTTATGCTAATCCTTCAATGAGGTTTTGATAAACTTTGATATTTTGGTGACTGCATTTGTTCTCTTTTACTTCTTTAGATCTTGGCCAAACATGAATGCAGCAAGTAAGCTAGAGTTAAACCACAGAGGTAAAAAACTGTGTTACCATTTATACCATGTTTCTTCTCAATAACATTTTTCATTCTGTTTTCTTTTTACTATTCTTATTACCCTTGGTGTCAGCAATAGTTTGGGATAGTTTGGGATATGCAAAGAATATAGAATCAGAACCCAGGTGTGTTGATCTATTGTAAGAAATATACACAACTCAGGTATCAATGAATGAATGAGGCCAAAAACTACCAGCACACAAGAAGAATACTGATTTTGTGGCCTCATGCATTAAAAAGTTCTACATCACACGGAATAAGTTACCCTGCTGCATATAAAATGGAGATTTAAAACAACAAACATTGAATTGTTAATGAAATGGTTCATTGTTTCTAAAAACCATGGGAGGGAAGAATGTACAAAGCTTTTTTTTTAAAGTGCCTTTTTATCTATATCTATCTTGCCCCATTTAGGCCAAGTTTCATGGGCACAGGTGTCTGTACCATCAGATCTGATTTAAATTATCAAAACACTTGATCTCTTTTAAAACAATCGGGTGATTGACCTTTTGCAAAAAAAATCCATTTTAATTTAGAAAAAAAAATTAAACTTCTCCTATTTATAAGGCCCTGATCCTAATTATAAGGTGCTCTCTAGCCCTCATTCAGTAAAGCATTTAAGTACATGTTTAACATTAAGCATGTACTTAAGTCGCATTGACTTCATGGGTAAAATTTTGGCCCCACTGTAATCAGTGGCGAAAATTCCCACTGACATCCATGGGCCCAGGATTTCACCCCAAGACTTCAATGGAACATGCTTAATGAAAAGAATGTACATCAGTGCTTTGTGAAATCAAGGGCTCTATTAACCAAACACGTGTGCTGGATGTAAAGCCGGTACCCTACATTTATTGTACAACACGTGCATCTTGCCACGTGTTACACATTCACACATAAAGGACGTTTGCTAAAATGTGTACATCCACCACCCCCTTACTTTTTACTTTAAAATAGCATCAAAGTGCTTTTTTAATAGAGGATGTTACAGGGTGTATAAACCCTGCACTAGGTCTGAAGGGGTTAAAGAGCAACTCTGGGCCCAGCTGCCCATGCCCAGCTGCAGCTGCAGAGCATGCTCCAGATGGAGGTGGAGCTTAAAAGGAATCCAGACAGCTCTGAAGGGGGCTGACAAGGCAGGGAGAAAGGTCTACCCTGGGAGTTCCTAGGAAGGGATGCTGTAGAAGCTTCTCTGGGAAAAGAGGAGCTTTCCTGCTGGGCTCAGACAGGCTAAAGGTGTAGGTAGTGTATTTTTTTCATTATCTTTTGCTACAGACTGCAAAGCTTGGACCATAGGGAAGAGGGTAGGAAGTGGCCCACGGCAGGCAGCCTTAAGGTGCTTTTAGGTAGACCTTGGTAACTGTCACAGGGCCTGGGTTCCCCTATTAAGAAGGAACTAACCCCTTGGTTCCCCGTATTAAGAAGGAAGGGACCCCCTAACCACTAGGTGATGTTTCCAGTCAGCACCAATAGGAAGTAGGTTTTGTGGTGAAAAGAACCAACTCAGATAAAATAAAACCAACCTGTCTGGTGGTTTCAGTGACGTGTTCTCTTTCGATTCACTTCTAAGTGAACAAGTGGCCACATCACAGCAAAACCTCCCTACAGCTGGCACTTACTGGCAGCTTCCTGCTTCCTCCCCGTAGTCTTGGAAGAGAGGCCAGCCTATTCTCCTGCTCATCCCTTGAATTGAACCCACATAATTTTTGAGGATCCTGCATGTCCTCACTAAGGCCTAAAACAGAGATGCCTAAATACATGAGATGGGCATTTTTCATGATATTTCCAGACAAACTAGAAACTGCCTAAGAGAATCTTACCCTTGAAAAATTGTCAACCCAATTTTGTATATCAAAGGGGTTTGGAGAGATTGGCTAAGCATCTGCAGGTTGGGCTGTTTATTAAAACACAACTTCCTGTCTGATGTCAGTATTAGAAACATAATGAAATCACTGACCTTTCTAAGATCTTCTTGCATTGAAGTCCATGGGTGCAGATTCAGACCCTGTGAACTCCTATTTTAATTAGTATGACCACAGAATCAAAGTTTTCCCTGTTGTCTCATTTAAAATAAAAAGGCAATTTTGATACTTGGTACTAATGTGCAATATGGTAACCCGTGGCACTTTGGTAAATGTAAGGGAGCTGTGAAGATGTTTTGACTTTGAATAAGGGGTCACCAACCTGAAAATGCTGAGAAATGCCAAGTCTACACCAGGTCTTCAGTTTCCAATGAAAATAACAGTGGTAAGAAGAGGTCAATTAGATTGTAGACTCTTTGGCACAAAGACTGTCTCCTACATGCATTTGTACAACACCAGCACAATGGGGCCCTGATCTGACTGAGACCTGAGGGTATAAGCACATTACAAATAATAAATAAATGAACACCATCCTGAAAAGTGTTCGTGCCCTCAATTGCCATGCACCTTCCAGATGGTGCTCGGTGGTTTGGAAGATCAGGCCCCAATACACATTGTGCTGATTATGTTACATTACTGTATATAAGATTCGTCACCACTATAGAAAAGGTATTGAATTGAAAGTCCATCATGATACAAGAGGAAGATTTTCCGCCCTGTACTGGCTGATTTGCACTACTCAGTCAGCAGAAAGGAGCTGGACAGATAACTTAACCAGAAAACTGAGGGTTCTCCTTGCGTAAAGGGAATCCCTAGATAGAACAGCACCAGCGCTGTGCCTCTATGTGATCATTCTCACCACCCATGGTCAGAAGAGGTGTTCCGAGAAGAAAGGAGGCATGACTGGGATGCCTCTGAGCTCCAGTGATCCCAGGCTCATAGACTCATGGACATTAAAGGCCAGAAGGGACCATCACGATCATCTAGTTGGACCTCCTCCACATTAGAGGTCACAGAACCTCACCCACTTTACTATCAGAATGGCTTGGGTCTCTGGGCATACACGTATAAATTTAAGTTATTGATGTCTTTATGATGCTCTAATTTATGCTGGGAATGAGGCTACCTCTGCCTTGTCCTGTTCCAAATTCCATTTGGTAATACTAGAGAATGTGGCCAATAATATTGATCTGTGTGACTCATTTTCCTGTCATGTTGAGGGTGTTTAACTTGGAACTCAAGGAATAGAGAGTCATTTTTATAACTTGAAATAGAAAATGAAAGAATGAAACTTTAGAGCACTGGTTTGTTTTCATCATTATGTTTGTAGGGCCTGATTCTCCTCTCACTTACACTGGTGTAAATCAGGAGTAACTTCAGTGAAGTCAATAGAGCTATAGTAGTAAACTGGTGTAAGTGAGTGGAGAGTCAGGCCCATAGTTTGCAGGAGTCTGTTTCTCCTCCCCCACGGATGACTGTATAAACATAGATAACAGTAGTACAGGTACAGTACAAATGAACATTTAATGCCATCTGCTGGGCCATGCAACATTGTGCAATATTTTGTTGCTGGAATCATGTATTGAATCTAACTTACAGAAGAACAATGATGCATAAAAGGGTGTGTTTCTTTTGTTTTTTGGTCAGGGTCAGTTAGAATGTCCAAAGGATCTACATAACACAATACATATTGTGACAGACCCAGACAAGTGGACGTACAGGAGTCTGGTCGAAGGCAAATATACTGGCCACTGGATGAATAGTTTTCTGTTCCCTGAGTGACCAGAACAGGAGCTGCACTAGGGCAACCAGGAACCTGCTAGAACCAATTAAGACAGGCAAGCTAATTAAGACACCTGGAGCCAATTAAGAACATACTAGAATCAATTATGGCAGGCCGACTAATCAGGACACCTGGTTTAGAAAGGACCACCCATCAGTTAGTGGGGGGGGTGCAAGGAGTGAGAAGGTGTACTGCTGGAGGACTGAGAAGTACAAGAATAACCAGGCTTCAGGAGGAAGATCCTGCATTGAGGATAAAGAAGGTGCTGGGGGGGAGGCCATGGGAAAGTAGCCCAGGGAGTTGTAGCTGTCATGCAGCTGATACAGGAGATATAGACAGCTGCTATCCACAGGCCCCTGGGCTGGAACCCGGTGTAGAGTGTGGGCCCAGGTTCCCCCCAGTCCCCCAACTCCTGATCGGACACAGGAGGAGTTGACCTGGTCTGTGAGCAACACTAGGTGGGACAATAGAGACTGTGGAGATTGTTCTCCATTTCCCCTATGCTGGCCAGTGATGAGGTTAGCTGAGTGAATGGCAGGTTTGAGCCTCTAGCAGAAATGGCCAAAATAAGGGCTGCTGTGAATCAAAATGAAACATTTTGATTGCCCAGAACCAAACAAATTGGGGTTCTTTTCAGTTCATGAATAGTTGAGATTTCAACTTTTTGTCCAGATTTGAGACAGGAAGAAATTGAGCTCCCAAAAATATCCATGGGACAGGAAAACCATTTTCTTCTAAGCTCTAACTGTGAGGTGCTCAGATGCTATGGTCATGGGAACCATAAAACTACTTACAATATTTTTATTTATTTATTATTTAGGCACCTAGCTTTAGGCACCCATTTGAGAAAAACTTGGCCTTCATAGCCTCTGTGCAGATGAAATAAGGGTGGGTCTGAGGTTCCATAAGACTCTTTCCTTACTAATGTATCTACTCAGGGGCAGCTGGCATTTTTCACTATGTGAGCTATGTGAATATTTTCAGTATATTATACAGTTAACTAAGTTCTGTTCCCTTTAATAAAATGCTAAATAATATCACTCTTCTATATAGAATATATAATATTTGCTGTAATCTTTCTGACCACTTTATTTAGAAGGCAAGAGCAGAAATATTCCTGGAAAAACATCTAATTTTGTAAGTATTTTTTTCCCTTCCTTTCTAAAATTTTACTTTACTTTCACTTAGACTTGAAATTTAAGATTGTCACCTGCTGTAATGCTGTTGTGGGAAGACCATCCTTTCTGCCTGAGCATCTGGAATGTAGAGTGGGATTTTGAAAAGTGCTTAGTTTTGGCCTAACTCTGCTCCTATTGGAATCAATGAAAGCTTTAAATTGACTTCAGTGGGAGCAGGATTAGACCAATGCTTGTTTTAGAAAATACCAAGAATATGGTTCATTTTCTGTATATAGCTGTGTTCTATTTTGAACTTCAGTAACATTGTATTTAGAATAATCATTCAGTATCAAATCTACAAAAGTATAAGATGCATCTGTTCTCCAATGTGCAATTTTGTATTCAAATAAACATGGAAAATGGTTATTTCCAGATAGGCTTGGAACTTCTGAAGCTGGGTTACAGGAGCAGACTACTCAGCCAATTACTTATCTATGGCCTGATTCTGTTTTACCTGTGTATCTCAAAAATCACTCTGAAATCAATAGAAGTTGGTGTAAACAAGAATGGCAAGACCATGTGCTATAAATTGGACAATTAGTATCCAAGTAGTGCCAACAGAAGAGCTGGGCAAATAAAAACATTGCAGTGAACTTTCATTCAAATTTGAAAGCTGATTGCAATTCTACCATATAGTAATATTCACCGCCCTGCCTTGTTTGCTTGGAAACAGAAGATTTGCTAGTGCAAGCACTCAGGACTCAAATATTTGAATAGTTATTAACCAAAAGTGACTTCTCAATGTTAGATTTTTATTTTACAATTTGTGATGACTGAGTAATTACATAAATCACTGATGTTCAGATTCACAGAGTCCAAGGACAGAAATACCCTCCGTGACAATATTAGTTCTATTCCCTAGCTGCTTGATTTATGTAACTGAACAGCATAGCACAAATGACACATTGAAAATATTACAGTGAAATGTACAATTTTTAAAATGTGCTTTGCTGGTTAAGGTACACTCTATGTAACATTTTCAAAAGTAAGTGACTTAGGAACCAGATTACTATTTCCAAAGTGACTTAGGCACTTAGGGGAGACTTTTCAAAGGCACAAATGATACTCAGCAAAAGTTGATGGAAATTAGACTCCTAACTGCTATTTGAAAATCTCCCTCTTAGGAGCCTGAGTCCCACTAACTTTTAAATTAAAGTCACTTTTAAGTTTGTATGCAGCCTTAGTTAAATTCTAAACTGCAAACAGAAACTCTGCTGCACCAGTGTACTCTGTGCAACCTTTCATCTTCATCCCTTCAACAGTTGAACAAAACTCCCAGTTCACAGTCTGCAGGCATGAAATGGCAGGAGTCAGCCCAACTCCATCAATGGTCGCTGAAGCCATGCACCTGAGCCATTCGAGTGAATGCAACTCCATTGACTTTGGCCAAGCCTGAAGTGAGCCCTGTGTTACCTGAATTTCCTTTCTTTTGCTTAGGATAAACATTTTGCAAAAGTGGGTGAGGATGAATCAGAACATTCACGTGATGTACCTGATGAAGAACAGTATCCCTATGATACTGTAAAAACTTCCAGCTTGGAGGCAATGCATGCTTTGACAATTTTGCCTGCCAAACCTATACAAGAATCTGAGTATGCAGGTAATTGACTTCTGTGCTAAAACAGAACGGGGTCCTTGGGTTAAATGGGGAAAGCAAGGACCAGATTGTGCTCAGTTTGGTCATTTTTAAAAATATTTAGACCAAGTGCTCCACTGGGTGAAAGATATAGAAAGAAAAATGTGATTGCCATGATAATCAATTGCATATGAATGAATGTAACATTATTTTAAGGGCACCTACCACATCCTTCAGGAATGGGCATTTTGTTTTTAAATAAATTTTCCCAAGGATTGTTTGTAGGAAAATTCTGTATTTTAATCAAGCCAGTGATTTGTTTTACAGAAGGCCCTATTCAAGTCTCATTTTATTTTAGTGCTTACCTATAATATAATGACACAAGCCGCTGTCAAATTTGGGGTAAAGAAAGGTGGCCCCTACAGGCTATGCTAGTCAGCCCTAATAACTACTTTCTAGAAATTTTAAACTCCTGCAAAAAAAAAAAAAAAGAGCCATAGGCAGAAATCTCAAATATGTACATAAAATGCACCCAACAATAGCAAATAAATTAAATTTAAAAAAACTAAAATCAATTCTACAGCAGCAAATGGGAGAGGTTTGTATAAAGTAGGGGCCTGATTCAGTTCCCACTGAAGCCAAAGTTTTTTCCATTGTTTTCAATGGGATTTACATTGGACCCTAATCAAATTACTGAGCTCATTTTTTCCTTAGATTCCTCAGCGTGTATGAACACAGTATGGGTTCAACTCAGGGTAGACTATGCTGAGTTCTAAACTTATTTCCAGGCTTTATTTGGAAACTTGAAGTAGCAGCACTCAAATGCTTGATTAAATCTTTTCTCCCCCCCTGCTTGCCAATGGGAACATTTCTGTTAGGAACCCTCTGGAAGCATCCTCTGGTGCTTATCTAAGAGCACCCTAGAGTACAGTTACTGCCTGGGGAAAACAATGCAAATTTTGACTGATGGATCCAAAGAAAAGCACATTAAACAAATAGACAGCCATTTTTAGTTCAGTTATGACCTGTAGCTGCCACATTCCAGAAAAGAATCTGAAAATACATTTCAGAAAGACAGACTTTTGTGTTCATGCCCCATTCTGCAATCTTTTATGGGAAATAAAAATACACATTTGAAGTTAATGACTCAGAAAATGTACTGACTTGGAAAAACATGCTCATGTACATGGATGTGTATCAACATGTAGGCACATTTTAGATAAGCATAAATGTGTACTAGAAACAAATATAGGTATTGGAAAGACTTCCTGTTATACCTTCTGAATAAATGATAGCGAACAAGAATATAGGGTGCAGGGAACAGTGTTGGACAGCAGTTTAGGCAGGAAATTTCTAAAAAAATGACTAGTCGGGAGAGGGTTTCTAACCATCTTTTATGATTGTTGTTGCTCTATTGCAGAGGTTTTTGAGAAAATAGGCCAAGTTGCCCCCTCCTGAGGGGTAACGGAGTGGGACTTGACAAAGACATCCTGGTAGAATTCCTCCCAAATGGCAGAAGATGGAGCTTGCCCTCTTTTCCCAAAAGAATTGGCTTATAAACTCCACAGCTCTCTCAGCCCAGGCCTCCTGCAAATCCTATCCTCGAGGCTTTTTTCAATCAATATCAGCTCTGGGCCAGAGAGGCAACACAATAACTCCATGGCAGTGGAGTTGGGCTTGCAGGGACTCCTCTGGCCACTGTTATGTAGCCCAGGGAGCCCCCACTTTCAGGGGGAATTCCCCAATGTGGAGTTTGCACAATAGAAAAGATATAGTCTGGGGATTTATCACCTTTCCCAGATAATTTCTGGGGAGCTACAGGGGAATTATGTGCATCCTCCACAACCCTGATCACACCCAACTTGGATTGCCTATTCCCTGCTTAATACTGCCCCTCTCACCCTACATATATCCCCAATGGAAATTCCTCTGTAGAGCCCTAGAAAATGGGGTGTAGAGCCACAGAAGATAGCTGACACCCTTCTTCAATATAAGGGGTCAGATCCATACCTGGAGGAGCCACTTCCATGTGCCGAAATCATGTGAGTATGGTTGGGACTAATTGCATGAGTAAGATGAGCAGGGAAAGCTGAAGGGTTTGCACATCCTTTATTGTTTCTGAACCAGCCACTAATATCTACGTTGTTGGATCCTCCCATGTCCTTTGCTGACGTTTCAAATGACTGTTCCACTGAATTCAGTGAAATGCCTTAGACGTAGCTTACACATTTGGCAGCTTTAAAGGTGCTGCCAAATATACTTGGGGGCACTCAGCCACCATGAAGTGGCTAACAAACAAACACTATTCCACAGCTGTAAGTGGTACACTACAAGTGATGTTCTGGAATGATTAGGTGGTAGTGCTTTATAAATGAATGACTTGACAAAGATTGAATTGAACTTGTCAAAGTACACTAACATTAAATTACTTATGTACTGTTCATAGAATCATAGAAGATTAGAGTTGGAAGAGACCTCAGAAGGTCATCTAGTCCAACCCCCTGCTCAAAGCAGGACCAACACCAACTAAATCATCCCAGCCAGGGCTCTGTCAAGCCGGGCCTTAAAAACCTCTAAGGACGGAGATTCCATCACCTCCCTAGATAACCCATTCCAGTGCTTCACCACCCTCCTAGTGAAATAGTTTTTCCTAATATCCAACCTAGACCTTCCCCACTGCAACTTGAATCCCCCACTTGCTTCTTGTTCTGTCATCTGCCACCACTGAGAACAACTTAACTCCATCCTCTTTGGAACCCCCCTTCAGGTAGTTGAAGGCTGCAATCAAATCCCGCCTAATGCTGATTTTTAAAAAGGGCTCCAGAGGCAATCCTAGCACTTAAAAGCCAGTGACCCTAACTTCAGTACCAGCAAAATTGGTAGAAACTATAATAAAGAATTGAATTGTCACACACCTAGATAAATGTGATTTGTTAGGTAAGAACCAACATGGCTTTTGTAAAGGGAAATCATGCTTCACCATTCTATTAACAATAACACAAAATGTGGAAATAGCAGAATGCTAATTGACTTTTTTTTTCAATTTTCACCAAAAAGTTTAGTAGCAATTGAACATCTAACTTAATGAATGCCAATGAAAATGAGGTAGGATTAGAGGCTAAAATAGGGAAAGAACAAGTTAAAAATTACATAGACAACTTAGATGTTTGCAAGTCAGCAGTGCTTAATGAAATACATCCAAGAATACTCAAAGAGCTGACTAAGGAGATATCTGAACCAATAGCGATTATCTTATAAAAGTCATGGAAGACAGGTGAGATTCCAGAAAACTGGAAAAGAGCAAATATAGTGCCAATCTAAAAAAAGGGGAATAAGGACAACCCAGGGAATTACAGACCAGTCAGCTTAACTTCTGTACCTGGAAAGATAATGCAGCAAATAAATAAGCAATCAATTTGCAAACATCTAGAAGATAATAAGGTGATAAGTAACAGTCAGCATGGATTTGTCAAGAACAAATCATGTTAAACTAACCTGAGAGCTTTCTTTGACAGGGTAACAAGCCTTGTGGATAGGGGGAAGTGGTAGATATGGTATATCTTGACTTTAGTAAAGCTTTTGATAGTGTCTCGCATGACCTTCTCATAAATAAACTAGGGAAATACAACCTAGATGGAGCTACTACAAGGTGGGTGCATAACTGGTTGGAAAACTGTTCCCAGAGAGTAGTTATCAGTGGTTCACAGTCATGCTGGAATGGCATAGCGAGTGGGGTCCCACAAGGATCAGTTCTGGGTCCAGTCCTATTCAATGTCTTCATCAATGCTATAAATAATGGCTTAGAGAGTACACTTATAAAGTTTGCGGATGATATGAAGTTGGGCAGGGCTGTAAGTGCTTTGGAGGATAGGATTAAAATTCAAAATGATCTGGACAAACTGGAGAAATGGTCTGATGTAAATGGGATGAAATTCAATAAGGACAAATGCAAAGTAGGAAGGAACAAACATACAAAATGGGAAATGACTGCCTAGGAAGGAGTACTGTGAAAAGGGATCTGGGGGCCATAATGGATAACAAGTTAAATATGAGTCAACAGTGTAACAATGTTATCATTCTGGAATGATGTTCACTTTTTTGGTATTAGCAGGAGTGTTGTAAGCAAGACATAAGTAGTAATTCTTCTGCTCTACTCCACGTTGATTAGGCCTCAATTGGAGTACTTGTGTCCAGTTCTGGGAGCCACATTTCAGGAATATGTAGACAAATTGGAGAGAGTCCAGAGAAGAGCAACAAAAATCATAAAGCTCTAGAAAATATGACCTAGGAGGGAAGATTGAAATTTTTTTTTTTTGGTCTGAAGAAGAGAAGACTAAGAGGGGACATGATAACAGTTTTCACATACATAAAAGGTTGTTACAAGGAGGAGGGAGAAAAATTGTACTCCTTAACCTCGGAGGATAGGACAAGAAGCAGTGATCTTAAATTGCTGCAAGGGCAGATTAGGTTGGACATTAGGATAAACCTCCTAACAATCAGGGTGATTAAGCACTGGAATAAATTGCCTAGGGAGGTTGTGGAATCTCCATCACTGAAGATTTTTAAGAGCAGGTTAGACAAACACCTTTCAGGGATGGTCTAGATCAGTGGTTCTCAAACTGTGGGTTGGGACCGCTCAGGGCATCGTGAAGTTATTACATGGGGGGGGGTCGCGAGCTGTCAGGCTCCACCCTAAACCCCACTTTGCCTCCAGCATTTATAATGGTATTAAATATATTAAGTGTTTTTAATTTGGGGGGGGTCACACTCAGAGGCTTGCTGTGTGAAAGGGGTCACCAGTACAAAAGTTTGAGAACCATTGGTCTAGATAATACTTAGTCCTGCCTTGAGTGCAGGGGACCTGACTAGAAGACCTCTCAAGGTCCCTTCCAGTCCTACGATTCTATAATTCCATTATTAGGATTATTTGAGGGAGTCACCTAGCGTGTGGATAAGGGTGATCCAGTCAATAGCGGCCTGGTCTACATTAGAAAATTAGGTTGGCATAACTGCATCACTCAGGGTTGTGAAAAATCTAACCCCCCAACACCCAACTGGCATAGTTAAGTTGACCTAAGTCTCTGTGTAGACAGCATTAGGTCGACAGAAGAATTCTTCCATTTACCTATCATCTCTCAGGAAGGTGGATGACCTGTGTCAGTGGGAGAACCCCGCCCATGGCGCAGGTAGTGACTACACTGAAGCCCTATGGCTGCAGTGGCACACCTGGGCCGTAGTAGTGTTTTAAGTGTAGACAAGCTCATTGTGTACGTGGATTTTCACAAAGTCCTTCATACGGTGCCCCACCAAAGGCTCTTAAGCAAATTAAGTGGTCATGGGATAAGAGGGAAGGTCCTCTCATGAATCAGTAACTGGTTGAAAAATAGGAAACAAAGGGTAGAAATAAATGGTCAGTTTTCACAATGGAAAAAGGGCAACAACAGGGTCCCCCAAGGATCTGTACTGGGACCGATGCTATTCTACATATTCATTAATGATCTGGAACAAAGGGGGGGAAAAGTGAAGTGGCAAAGTTTGCAGAGGATATAAAATTTATTCAAGGTAGTTAACTCCAAAGCAGATTGTGAGGAGTTACAGAGGGATCTCACAAAACTGGGTGACTAGGCAAAAAAAATATGATGGGTTTTAAACTGTTACCAACCAAGAAAGAAATTTTGGATAATCATGGTGAGTTCTATGAAAACTTCCACTTAATGTGCAGCAATGGTCAAAAAGGTTAATTAGCTTGGGAACTATTAGGAAAGGGATAGAAAATAAAACAATATCATAATGCCACATCTTGAACACTATGTCCATTTCTGGTAACCCCATCTCAAAAAGGATATAGTAGTACCGGAAAACATTCAGAGAAGAGCAACAAAGATGATCAAGGGTATGGAATGGCTTCCATGCAAGGAAAGACTAAAAAGATTACGGCTTTTCAGTTCAGAAAAGAGATGCCTCAGAGGGGATATGATAAAGGTCTGTAAAATCATGACTAGTGTGGAAAAGATGAATAGAGAAATGTTATTACCCTTTCACACAATACAAAAACCAGGGGTCACCTGATGTAATTAATAGGCAGTTCATTTAATACAAACAAGAAAGTACTTTTTCACACATTGCATAACTAACATATGGAACTCATTGCCATGGGATGTTGTGATGGCCAAAAGTTCAAAAAGGAACTTGATAAATTCATGGAGGATAGGACTAGTAATGGCTATTAGCCAAGATGGTCAGGGACACAACCCCCACCCTCGGGGCAACCCTAAACCTCTGACTACCAGAAGTCAGAAGTGGAAGACAGGTGGATCACTCTATAAATGTTTTGTACATGCTCCTGAAAGTCTGGTCTGGGCCGCTGTCAGACACAGGATACTGGAGAAGATGGACCATGGTTTGTTCCAGTATGGCAGCTCTTATGTACTCTATTTTTTGCCTTTGTCACAGATCAACGGTATTTAGGAAATTCAGCTACTACTCACATTTCTAGAAACACTAAATCCTCTATCATCATCCAGCCGAAGTCCTCTGACTCCCCTCGAGACTTAGGTGTAAGTAAAGATCATACACAAATATAATTCCTTCTTTTTCTGTATCACTTAATGCTGTGCAAAGTCATGGGAGTTGCATGGCTAAATCCTTGGACAGCTTTTTGAATCAGTACGATTCAGTGTTAAGACCCATATTTTAGCCTGGGCTTTTCACTCACTTTGCCATATTGCCATGCAATATTGCTCTCCTTGTTTCTGTAACTTGTGCTGAATGCAGATGTGTCAGCCATATTAATGTCATGTCAAGAGGAGATTTCTAGGAGATAATAACAATTATGGAATAGATTAAAGCCTAGATTAGTGGCTTTCAATTGTTAACTATTTTATGGTATGAAGAGGCCAAGTGTGTGTAATGGTGGAGGAAATATATGTGGAGAAATCCATTAACTGGCAAGTCATCTTGCTCTGTCAGGAACAGCAGAATTTTATTAGCTATACTTCCATTACTACTGACCAATATCACAGCTAAACATTTTATATTATTTACAGCAATGCAGATATCTTTCAGAGGAGAGCAGAGTCCCAAATGTTAAAGGTACAATTAAAAAAACTTGTTTTGCAATTAAATTATGAAATGCAATTTTCTTATGTGCTGTATATAGGGGGAAGAACCATATACGTCAGGGAAGAAATAAAAGGCCTATATTTTTCAAAATATCAGTCACTTTAAAAAATCATATTACAATTGAGAATCCAGCTTCAACTCAGTAACAACACTGAAGTAATCACTTTCAAGAGGGTACATGTTGTGCCGTTTAGCTCTCCATTCCTCAGAGACAGGCCAGCCCTGTGTAAAACTCAGAGATATAGATAGAAGAAATAGGAGAGGGGAAATATAATATATAGAGAGAAGTGGCAAGTCTGCTACATTCACCTTCTGAGCAATTAGAGAGTGCACTGGAGTCATTCCCGATTTCAGATGGAGCAAATCGAAACAGAATCTGGTTCTTTGCCTAGCCATTCCACTACATACGCTGATAATTTTCTTTTCATTGTAATGCCACCAGGAGTGGCTGTTAAAAACTCAGCCTTTATCAGTATTTACCACACACTGGTGTCTTCTGGTTTAATGCTAATTCTATCTGCATCTCATTTCAAAATCCCATAATTTAGAGATACTTGTAAATGCATCCTCCAATGATTTATTACCTATGGGGTAATTGTATATGATAATTAAGGCTACATTTTAATCACTGGTATTTTTAGTAAAAGTAATGGACAGGTCACAGACTGACATGACTATATACCCCTGGCTAAAACTTGAGTAGGGGGGCTGAGGGTGCTTGGGGGGCAGTCCAGGGGTGCTGTAGGTGCTGGGGGGGCAGCCAGAGGCATGCGGCTTGGGACCCCCGCTGGTGCTGGGGGGGAGGTGGTGGCATGCCACCTAGGTTCCCTGCTGGCACTGGTGCTGGGGAGGCAGTTCACAGCCTGGACTTTCACTGGTGCTGCAGGAGGTGGGTGGAGGGGCTTGCAGGCTCCCTACCCAGCTCTGCGCAGCTCCCCAGAAGCAACCAGCATGTCCCTGCAGCTCCTAGCAGGAGGGAAGGTCAGGGTGGCTCCGCGCGCTGCCCTGGCCACAAGCTGCGGGGGCAGTGCTTGCAAGCAGGGGGGCAGAATGCAGAGCTCCCTGGCCCCTCCGCCTATGAGATGCAGGGACATGCTGGCTGCTTCCAGGGAGCCCCCGCCCCAAGGTAAGCACCGCACCACAACCCCCAGCCCTGACCCCCTCCCACACCCAAACTGCTGCTGGCCCAGGGGCTGCCCAAGTGTTCGGACAGTCCCTGAGCCAGCTGCACTGGCTGCTGCAAAAGTCACGGAGGTCACAGAAAGTCACGGAATCCCAGACTTCCGTGACAGACACGCAGCCTTAATTAGGATCAGACACTTGAGTCATTTTGCATAAATTAAAGGAAATGGCCAGCTTTTAGATCCTTTAATTTACAGTTTTACTCTGTCACTATATTAAAATTATATTTAATTTGTTTAAAATAAAAAATATTTCCAAATTTATTGTGACTTTGAGACTAAGTCAGCTCTGGAAGGATTAAATCTTTTTCAAGCTAAATCTTTTTTTATTTCTTTAAAAAGTACAAATCTATTAACAGTGTTAGTGCTGATAATTACACAAAGACTATCTACAATTTGCCATTCCAGGAACAAAAATGAAGTCTAGCTTTATCATTTTTGATATTTAGTGCAAAAGCCAAGTTTTAGACAGTAGTATGTATGAGCAGCTGTGAAGACACAATGCAAAGAATTCATCAATCCTGAAATGAAACAAAATGTATTCCCCTTCCCCTTTTAGGTCCTGCTGTAAAATGAAGCATAAAGCCAAACATACTTTTTGCTGAAATCACAAGTAAGCCAGCAGTATACTAAATAAAGTTTGCAAAAGAGAAAAGGAAAAAAAGGTTAACTACCCTTTAAAAGCAAACACTGATATAGCTCAAGAGAAAACCAAATGAATGGAATGACACAGAACTTGTTTATGGCCCTGATCCAAAACTAATTGAAGTTGATTGAAGTCAATGGGAGTCCTTCTGTCAGCTTTGGAACAGCCCTCACTTCCCCACATTGCCACAATGATTTAAGACCTAATTCTTCAAAGTACTTAAATACATGTCTACCTTTAAGTATGTGCAGGTTGTTTTAGCTGTGTTGTTCCTAGGATATTCAAAGTAGATGAGGGAATATCTTTTATTGGACCAACTTCTGTTGGTGAAAGGTACAAACTTTTAAACCATGCCATGAAGTCAAATGAGAAACATGCAATGGGACTGTCACAGACTGATTTCAATACATTAAAGAGCCCTTATCCTTCAACCCTGATTTGGGGATCAAAGGAAGATTAAAAAATTCTCTGGCTTAATAAGACATTTTTGGCCCTAGGGAGAGCATGCTTGATAGCTCTGTGGCAAGGCTTTGGTTGTACATTGGGCCATGCAATCTAATGACAAATATGCAATGGCAATACAGTAGAGTGATTTCATACAGTCAAGTGCCTTCCTCCTTCATCTCTGACTTGGGGCTCAAAAGAAATCTATAAACGCTACAGGAAATGTTGAAAGCAAACAAATAGGTGAGTTTTGATTTACTGGTTTATATATTTGCAAGTTTTGTACTGGTGTGAAACTTCCTTATTTTGTAGCCAAAAATTTCCTCTTCTTCTCATTTATAATTGCTGTGGAACTGTGGCAGCATGACCTCCACTGTACCCTCTTGTGGCCCCATGTAGCGCAGTGCAGCTGAGGTTCTACCTCTGATTCTCCAAATTCACATTCTTCCCTTATTTTAACGGTCAGTCAAGATGCCTGCATTCTCCACCAGTGTAGATAAGCTTACTGTCTTGGAGCATCCCTTATGGGGTTGCAGCCACTCTGCCTCTCTCACACCCTTGGAGTTTCTGTGGTCTGGTGTGGTGACTTGGCCCTCTGGTCACACTGAAGTCCCCCCACACACAGACACACACACATGGACTATGCAGAGTCCAAACCAAATTCAAAGGAACAAACCCTTCCACGCTGCCAGGGCTCCATCCTCAGCAGACTCCACCCCTTTCTCCAGGGGCAATAAAAGTGGGAGGTGTGGGGGGCAGACAGTGCTAGTGCCCCCACAGTGGAAATATTGTGGGGGCTCAGGTCTCATGTAAACTAATGCATGTGTGGGAGTGGTGGAAGTGTGACCACAGGGGTGCCCAGGATCAGGATGAAGAGCAGGTAGGAACTGCTGGGACCCCTCTTTCCAGCCTGAAGCCAGCTGCCCCTGCTATCAAGTCTCAATAGTTCCACTCACTCTCCCTCTGTCCCCCACATTCACAGAGAGCTTCCACTCCCAGACTCTGCAGAGCTCCATCCTGGGACTTTCTTCCTGTATCCCAGCTTCTGTCAGGCTGCTGACAACTCAAGGCTTTCACTCTGGGGTCTTTTCCCTTGTCTGATTCTCTCCAGGATAGGTACTTTCCCTGGTCTACCCTAGGCCATTTGTCTGGAGGAGGTTGTCTTTCTCCCAGGCCTACTTCAGGAGTCTCCCTTACCTCTGCTGCCCTCTCACTTCCAGGCCAGTCCCACGTGGTAAGATACTGTCTGCATCTCCTCTGTGGTTCTTTTCCCAGCAAGACGAAATACCAAACCATTTCTCTCTGCAGCCTCCTTTCTAACTCTCCTGTCTTCTCTTTTAAGTTCTTCTCCTTCCCACCTGACTCCTCCTCCAATTGTATCAGCTGTTCATTAAAAAAACCCTTTCAGAAAAACTTCCCAGATCAGCCCCAGCCAATTGTCTGGGGTGTGGACCAGCCCCACCCCCTTAAAGGGGCCAAGTCACCCCATGACTGAAACCCAAAAGTGTACTAGAAGCTTTTAAACTACAAATAGCCCTTTCTAGCTGGGGGAGCAATACACTTGGATTGGTCTCTAAGAAGTGAAAGAAACTTTTCTCTTAGAATGGTGAGGAAAAATTCCCAACCGGAGGATGGTCCACTATTTCCTCCAGTTTCTACTGCTGTGTAGGTACTTGACCCTCTCAAAACTGTAGTCAATGGACTTTGGATCAGGTGGGCAAACATGTTATCTTGTAACTATAGACCTGATTCAGCAAAAACACTTAAGCATATGCTTAACGCTAAGCACATGTGGAAGTGCTATGCTAAACTGAGCCCTGAATGCAGAAATATTATTGAATCATAAATAACATTCAGTTGATTATACAAAGCCTACCAAAAGTCTGTTGCTACTGAACAAACTTGCACAGCACAAAAGAAATCTGCAAGCTGAGAGCAAGAAGACATGGAGTTTGGTCAGGGAGAAGTTTGCAAAGTTGGAAATCGGAGAAAGACTTGCTGAAAATCTCTGGGTAAGGATAAAAAAGGTAAAAAACAAGGGTGATGTCATGGTAGGCCTCTACTACAGACCACCTAACCAGGAAGAAGAGGTGGGTGAGGCTTTAATTTAAACAACAAAATAATCCAAAGCACAGATCTTGGTGGTGATGGGGGACTTCAACTACCCAGACATCTGCTGGGAAAATAACACAGCAGGGCATAAATTATCCAACAAGTTCTTGGAATGTATTGGAGACAATTTTTTATTTCAGAAGGTGGAGAAAGCTACTAGGGGAGTACCTGTTCTAAACTTGATTTTGACAAATATCAAATAGGGAGGAACTGATTGATAATTTGAAAGTGGAAGGCATTTGGTGAAAGTGATCATGAAATGGTAGAGTTCATGATTCTGAGGAATGGTAGGAGAGAAAACAGCATAATAAAGATCATGGATTTCAAGAAGGCAGACTTTAGCAAACTCAGAGTTGGTAGGTAAGGTAGACTTGCTTCCCATGGTAAGGGGAAAAATGATTCAGTGATTTTATAAGTTGTTTGCTAAGATGCAGATCTATTTGTTCTTGCCCCCTTTCCTTACCAAAGATAGCAACTTGATGGGTGATGGCCCATAGGCTTTGACACCTCACTGGGCATCAACTTATCCTTTGTCTTTGAGAAACAGGTTTACCTACTCCCCAGACCTGTCTGGTAAACACACTTCAGTGATGATTTCATCTTATCTTCACAACTCCACATATAATGTTAAGCACATTTTACCACAATATTATTGACCAGTGAGTTATTAGTTTTCAAATGACATGCCACGCGATGTATTTTGTACAAAAATTATTACAGTAGCATGTAGGGTGTGAGTACAGGGGTGCATTCGGTCCCACCAGTTTCCTTAAAGAGGCCAAGTGTGGGGGGGAGTTCTCCAAAGGCTGGTGACTAAAAGGAATCCTCTCTCCAACTGACAGTAGAGGGACTGCAGAGCCACTCTGTAGCCACAGTCTGGCTGGAGAAGGAGTTGATGGTATCCACCTTATAAGTTTTCCCTGGTGGTTAGTGCACTCTCCCCTTGGATGTGGGAGAGACAGATTTCATTTTCCCCCTTTGTCTGATGAGTAGAAGGAATTTGAACGGAGCCTCCCATCTCTTAGAAGAGTGTTCTAACCACTGAGCCGTGGAACATTCTGGACAGTCTGATGTGGATCACCTGCAGACTCTCATGTTGAAGTTGGTCCACTGTGGATTGAACTATGAAAGAGACCTGGGGGGAGAGGGCAGGTAAAGAGCAAGCAAGAGAGACAGACTCTGTAGCCTGGTGGATAAGGAACTCACCTGGGAGGTAGATGACCCAAGATCCAGTCTCCCTACTCAAATGACTGTAAGTATTTATCCAAAATGGAACTGCTTCACCAGCAGAGACTGAGGGTAACCCACATCAGATTATCCTATATCTCAATAGTTAGCACACACTCCTGGGAGGTAGGACTAGGCTAAAAGTTATCTGATGGACTCCTCCTTGGCTGTTTTGTGTGAGATAAGCACCTAACCCACCTGACTCCGGGATGGGGGTTCCCAGTTGTAGATCTGTAGCACAGATACACGTTTCAGAGTGGTAGCCGCGTTAGTCTGTATCAGCAAAAATAACAAGGAGTCCTTGTGGCACCTTAGAGGCTAATAAATTTATTTGGGAACAAGCTTTCATGGGTTAGAACCCACTTCATCAGATGCATGGAGTGAAAATACAGAAGCAGGTATAAATACATGAAAGGATGAGGGTTGCTTTACTAAGTCAGTCTAACGAGAAATCAATTAACAGCAGGATACCCAGGGAGGAAAAATAACTTTTGAAGTGGTAAAAGAGTGGTCCTCTACAGACAGTTGACAAGAAGGTGTGAGTAACAGTAGAGAGAAATTAGTATTGTAACGACCCAACCACTCCCAGCCTCTATTCAGGCTTAATCTGATGGTATCCAGTTTGCAAATTAATTCCAGTTTTGCAGCTTCACACTGGAGTCTGTTTTTGAAGGTTTTTTGTTGAAGAATTGCCACTTTTAGGTCTGTTCGCCTACTGGTTTTTGAATGTTATGATGCTTGATGTCAGATTTGTGTCCATTTATTCTTTTGCGTAGAGACTGTCCGGTTTGGCCAATGTATTTGGCAGAGGGGCATTGCTGGCACATGGTGGCATATATCCCCCAGGTTCCCATCTGCATCTTTAGGAACTTACTGTTAAAAATATGTCCCTTAGCCTAAATTCCATCCTATTTAGGCTCTGAAGTCTCCTAAGCACTTTGAAAATTTTAGCCCAGATTTGCGCAAAAAAAAAAAAAAGTTACGTATTTAGCTGATGCTTCCATGACATATGTGATGATGACACAAAATAAGGGTAGGGTGGACTGACTGGGGTTAGAGCAGGTGTCTTAAAATATATTTGTAAAGCACTTATGGCACCTATATCGGACTCTTCATTATTATCTTTAATTAACAATAGAAACTGCACAGTTATAAAAACTATCTTCTCAACATTCATATTCCTGCTTGGTGCTATTAAACCAGTGGACCACAAGATGGCATAAGGGATTTATCTGCACAAACAAACTTGCAAAATTCCTTTGTCAGTTTCATTATAGAACTGTTAAATATTTAAGCTATAATTACTTCAGTTCAGAATAATTTGTTATGGTTCACTGCTTGCAGGATAAGTTAACGTCTATTATGTTTCATTTTTGTTTAGTTATGTTGTTGGTTCATGGAACTTTATGGAGACAAAGGTGGTGTTTATTTTAAAAAAGCAGATAAACTACAACAGCAAGAGTAAAATACCGTGATTTAAATGCTTGCAGAACACTTGATTAAAGAATGAAGAAAATGTAATCAGGCATATTACAGGAAACACTATAATCATGAAAACAGGATTTGACTTGATAGTCTTATTTACAGAAGTCAGCAAGTACGTTCACTAGGGTAACAGAATCTTATGGAAAAGTCAGAATTAACATGTAAATTAACAAAACAAAATGAATGCCAGACAACTTGATAACTATAACAAAAATATAATCTATGAACTGTTTTAGAAACATTAATATCAATGCCAAATATTTTATATAACAGATTGAAATTTGATTTAACTACACGTCCCAATGTCACACCAACTTTCGTAAAAAAAAAATTAACCCAATTTTATATGTGCTCTTTCTTCTGCAACTGAAAATGTGAGATCACAAAAATAAAGCTTTTTCCTCTTCTTAACCATAATTGTTCTTTAGTTAGCACACATAATAAACTGCTGTTTGTGAGTGATGTTAGAGAGAACTGGTCTGGACCCAAACATAAAGAGGAATAATGTCCCAGCTTTTGTTGTTGTCATGGCAATTACCTGACTATGTTTGCTCCTGTACGGCTGGTCAGACTAATTCTCATCTTATATGGAGATAAGCATAAATGATTGAGAATGGAAGTTCAGAGTGCACCTGAAATCCATACAGAAGTGTGCACCTATGATCCTTTGCTGCCCAAAAAGTGCAATGCAAAGGAGAAAGAATTAAATCCATCCCACCCTCGGGATTTGGGGTCTGTGAATGTCAAGTGCAGAGCAGCTGGCGTGTGGAATCCATCCTCATCCCAGGGCCAGACTGCAAGACTACTGGGCAGTCCCCAGCAATTGCTGTTCCAGCCTTCTGTGTAGATTGTGAATTTGACTTTATCCCCACACAGGGAGTAAGAGACATCCCTTACACTACCTAGAGCTTGGTCTGGGGTGCTGTGCCCCCTACTTACTCCCTCAAACTTGGAATATAGGGACAGGAGTAGGAATATTGTAGTTTGCTGCTGATGCAGGTCAGCAACAAATTATTAAGCTCTTGGAGCAAGGATGGGAACTGTACTTTAGAGGGATGGTTCTAAGTGCCTTCAAGGGCTATTCCTCTACTAGCGCATTTTACAGCTTCAGGATTGTGTCTAAAGACACAATCTAGCCCCTATCTCTTGCTCATAGTGTTGAACAAACGAACTACAGGCTTGTTTCTTAAATACATGGGCAGCAGTCTATTAACATTTATTTTAATCATCCCTATATTTAGGAGAAAAAGAAAAAGTAATTGGATCACAGGTAAGGATAATTTCTCTCATTAATGACAATTTCATTGGCTGTCTTTTTTTCCATTGAAAAAATATTAACAATATTAGGGGCTTGATATTGAAAAGTAGGGTCCATTTTTGCAGGCACCACTTTGTGCACCCCAAATAATGATACCCACAAATGTTGATTTTTAGATTTCTGCACCTGTAAACCATGCCCTTGTAGATCCAACTGCACCTGCAGATCCTGCCCACAGACATCTAGTCATGTGCTTGAACTATGTCTGACACCGTAGCATTAGCCCTTGCAATTAACAGCAGGTTCACTTATTTGCACTCACAAAAAATGGAAGCTGAGTTGGAAGTCTTTTTAAAAGGCAGGCCCTTTGCCATAGCTAGACATGTCTGTGTGTTATGCAGAAATAAAGGCTTAAAGAATTGAATGTGGAGTTTTGTGCTTGTGAAGCCTAAACATTCTTCAGTTTCCAACCTCCTCTCGTATAGAAAAGAAAAAAAAAGTTACACGTGTTTGTTTCCTCTCTCTTTCAGCACCCTTTGCCCCCTCCAAGGTAAGCGTTCTAACATAGAACATGTATGTGTTTCCTTAATGGCTTTTTGGGGGATGGTTAAGTAAAGTCATAATAAAACTAGTACACAAGCCCACCCCAATTAGTCATATCAATAAAATGTTTGGAAGTGAATTTACACATTATCATCTAATTAGTATTATTGGGACATTCCTACATTCTAAAACTAAGTTGGGTGCTAGGCAGAACAAAGGATTAGGTTCAGAAGCTTTGTACCTAGGACCCAGTCCTGCATCATTGAAGATAATGGGACATTTGCCATTGACTTGAATGAGAGAAGGATAAGGCCCCTAGTCAGGAAACCTGGGGTCTGATCCAGCTCCCACTGAAGTCAATGGAAAGATTCCTGTTGACTTCCGTGATTGCTGGATGAAGCCCCAGGGTTCTGTTCAATAGAACAATATTGCATTTTAACGCGTGGTAACATTTTCCTTTTATTAATTTGCTTCATATACTCCAGACCTAAATCCTGCTCTTGTGGAACTTTGATGGGAATTTTTGTCATTTACTTTCATGACAAATGGATTGGGCTCTACTCTGCTAATATAAAGCAATTTTTTTATCTTGTTATTCAAAATCAATTTTCCCTTGTTGGTCCTTTTGTTTTCATCTAAGATTAACAATCATCATAAATAAAATATACTTTTGAAAGGACTGCCAAGCTGATTTTACTACACATACAGTGAATGCCATTAAACGTGTAAATAGCTTTGCAAACCGTTAGTATTGCTGCAGTATTCATAATATTCCCTAAATTAAATATAGGGAATACAACTAATACTACAGTAAATTTATATCCTAGTAAACTCAAAGTCGTACAAATGTAGTGATTTCAGTGTTCAACACTGTTTAAATATTAGTATATTTGTTATAGTTTGTGCTGTGGTAGTGTTGAGGATCCTTCATCGTGGACTGGGACCTCATTGTGGTAGGCCCGGTACTGTGTCCTCGTCATGTAATGGTAGGATTGCATCTAGAGGTCCTGACTAAGATCAGGGCCCTACTCAGCTAAGCATTGTTCAAATATATAATAAGAGATAGTCCTAATAAAATCCCAGTGCTCTACATGGGCAACCTGCAATTACTAGACTGTTTTATGTCCTCTTTACATCCTAATAGCTCTTCAAATTCAATTTTTGACTTTTTAGGCCTCTTAAGACACTTCCAAAGAAATATCAGCCACTTCCCCCAGAACCGGAGAGAAGCAACCAGCTGTCTCAAACAAGGAAAATATGTAGTCAGGCTCACACATTTCCAATGTCAGCAAAGAACACCAGGTAATGGTTACTAAGCATGTTTGTTTCATTTTCTGTTCACCTTGCCAAGGACAAATTTTTGAGTCTCAGATACATTGTGTAAGAAAGACCTGAAAGTTTGAAATAGACCAAAATATGAAACCTGGACCCCTGACTGTATTAAAGAAAATGCCACTTCTTTAGCAGCCTTGAATTATTTTTATAAAGAGTAGCTTATGTTAGCTTAAGCTGATATTAACACTAAAAGCAAAGTGGGATGGTTTAGTCTGCGGAAGAGAAGAATGAGAGGGGATTTGATAGCTGCTTTCAACTACCTGAAAGGGGGTTCCAAAGAGGATGGATCTAGGCTGTTCTCAGTGGTAGCAGATGACAGAACAAGGAGGAATGGTCTCAAGTTGTAGTGGGGGAGGTTTAGGTTGGATATAAGGAAAAACTTTTTCACTAGGAGGGTGGTGAAATACTAGAATGCATTACCTAGGGAAGTGGTGGAATCTCCTTCCTTAGAAGTTTTTAAGGTCAGGCTTGACAAAGCCCTGGCTGGGATGATTTAGGTGGGGATTGGTCCTGCTTTGAGCAGGGAGTGGGACTAGATGACCTCCGGAGGTCCCTTCCAACCCTTATATTCTATGATTCTGGGAAAAACAGAGCCAATTAGAAAAATGGGTGGAATTTTCATGAAAATTCTTGTGAAAATTTTGTCCCACTTCTTTCACTGAAATTTTGAAAATGACCAGCCATCTCTAAGTATAATAATTGTTTTTGTTTAACACAGATGGTGGACACAGTGGTATGCAAGCACAGAGAATGAGGTCCCTTCCAACCCTGATATTCTATGATTCTTTGAATAAAACACAATCCCTGCCCCAAGGATCCTACTGTGTAGATAGTAGTTCAGTCACATTTCCAGTCAGTTCTTGGCAGCCCTCCTGAATAGGGTGACCATACACCCCGTTTTGGCGGGGACAGTCCCTTGTTTAAGCCCTGTCCCGTCCATCCCGATTTTTTTTTTCAAAAGGAGGCATTTGTCCTGTTTGCTCTTGCTGACTTGATCAGCTGGCAAGAGCAAATGGGACAAATGTCCACTTTTGTCAAAAAAGTGGTGTGCAGTATGGAGGAACATGTTGGGGGAGAGGGGAAGGCAAGCGGAGATGCCATCCCCATGCAGGGAAGAGGCACAGCTCGGGGGAGGCAGCATTCCAGCATGCCCGGGGCAGCAGGGTTCCAGCCACTGGGGCAAAAGTCTCCTGAGGGGGCCCCTGCAGGGGGCAACAGCCTTGCAGTGGGGGAAGGGGGCACACAGAGTTCCAGCGACAGGCAACAGTCTCATGGGGGTGGGGGCTTAGGCAAGCAGCTGGAGATGTCTTGTTTTCTCTGAGAAATATGGTCACCCTACTGCTGAACCTTCCAATAATAGTGCCAACTATGTTTAGTTTGAAGGGGACACAGAGTGCCAACTCATTTTACAAAGGACTACCCAGCAGTCCATCCCTATTCAACAAAGTACTTAAGCTTAAAATCAATGGAACTTAATCATATGCCTAAAGTTAAGGCCATACTTAAGTGCTTTGCTTCACAAAAATGGACTTAAGAACATGCTTATGTCTTTTTCTAAATGGTACCTAGGTGATTTTAAATAGGAGTTAGGCATCTAGATGCTCTGGAAAATTCTACAAGGCACTTATCTGCATCTTTAGGTGCATAAATACCTTAAAAACTCTGGTCATAAATCTGTTTTTAAATGGGACTTAGGCTTTGTCCATCAAATACAATTCATATGTAATCAAAAACAGATTTAAACTCTCCAGTGACAAAAGAGTAGGAAATCAATTCCGTTTTTGCACCTAGTCCAACTATTATATGAAATAAATAAAAGTTAATGTAAGAAATCTTGTAGAGCCACTCTCCCTCCCAACTATCCATGACAGGTCACCTCTTCAGCAGGTGCATCATCCACTGAAATCAAAAAGAGCTATTCCAGTGTGCATCAGCTGTAGCTCTGGAACAAAGAGCCAAAAGGCTGAACTTTAAGCTCATGCATAAATCCATTTCTATTCAGCAAAGCACTTCACTAGGACATTGACTTCAATAGGAGTTAATTGTTTTGCTGAATCAGGGCCTTGATGACAGTTGTCCACTTCTCTGTACTTGTTTGTATCTTGGGTTCCCCTTCTGCAGCCTTGTCTACACTACCGCAGTAAATGGACCTAAGTTAGTCAACGTAGCTTAGGTCGACTTACCATGGTTACCTAGGGAAGTGGTGGAATCTCCCTCCTTAGAAGTTTTTGGTGTCTACAGTGTGCTGCGTCAACTGGGGACGCTCTCCCGTCGACTTACCTTACTCTTCTCATTCTGCTTGAGTACTGGAATCGACCAGAGAGCGCTCTGCCATTGATTTAGCGGGTCTTCATTAGACCCGCTAAATCAACACCCACTGCATCGATTGCAGCAGCTCCGATCTACTGATAGTGTAGACATGGCCCTTCATTCTTCAGGGAACATATATTTATAGTTGAAATAAAAGTTAGTGATGTTTTTTGACAGGGTGGGAAAACTGTTTAGAAGAAATCTTGTAAGCATACAGATCTCCACCACCACACACACATATATATACTCCCAAAATATAAACATCTCAAATGGACATGTCTCATTTAGCATAATTAATTCCATTTATGCTACAGTTTTTATGGAAAACCATAACTTTTTTCTCCAATGAATTTGTAGAAAATAAACAACTTCTGAACTTATATAGCAGTAAAACTCCTTACCATGGGAGATTCATTTTACTTTGATAATATCATCAACATATTTAAGTACTCAGAATTTTTATTTTACAATAATGAAATGTTTTGCATCTATTTCTTTCTTTTCTAGACACCTGGAGTTAAATGAAGTAAGTAGTAATCTTTGTATACATTATCAGCATAGAAAGTTAATAAAGACAAAATGTAGTAGTCTTAAAGCCACTGCTCCATCAATGACAGATCAGTGTAAAGTTACTTGCTTAAATGAGATTTGTACACATGGTTTAAAGTTATCTTCCCGAGCATTTAGATAAGAATGTGTCTCATTCACGCAAACTGCTGTAGAGGTCTATGAAGGTTCAGCGGTACATACACATAAAAATTAGTAATTTTATTGCAGAAAAATATAAATTGTGCCCTTGTTCAACACATATTCTGAAAGACAGAAAACTGAAAACACAAGGATAGAGCTTGAAAAATAGGAATTTGCATTAATAAATGTTATAAAAATCAATAATAAGTAATACCTTCTCTATGGTTTGTGGGGGGTTTTAACTATCCTATAGGATTTTAAAAGAACATAATATCTACAATTCTATGCATCGTTCAAATCCGTATAGAAAAGTTATTATTCTCTACTAAATCATATAGGTTTTACAGTAATTTTTATATTATACTACTACATTTCTATAACATTACATTTTATAGGATTTTTCTTTAATGTATTTTACAGTGTTGATTCTTCAAAATGTTCAATTTTCCTACGACTGGCAATCCTGACACCTGTCTAATAATAGTCTTTTTTTAAAAAAATGGGGAAATGAGGGACAATTGCAGTCCATACTGCCATGGGAATGTTTGCAGACTTTGGACGTTTGCTGCTACTCTGATGTACTAACTGCCACAGAATCACATTTGTCTTGGATTTCCCCACTATCCCATTCGTCAAATAAACTTCCTTATTAACCTTCTCAGATAAGAATGATGTAATCTGAAGGCTTGATTGTGCAACCATAAACTTTTTATAATAATTTGAAGTAGAAATAATCAAGAATACAAATTGCAGTATGAGAGCTGAAATTTTCTAGTTCCAACCAAGGTAAAAATACCTTGAGAATATTCTCTGTCTAGGGTTTTGCTATTTCATCCTCTACTACCTGTACACAACAGGAAGGTGAGCAGATGAAATAAATAAATAATAATAATCTTCCAGAAAGACCAACTTGGGGGGAAAATGGTCATTTTTTATTTTATCCATATGGAGTTCATCCAACCCCAATTATCTATAGGATTAATTTTTAAAAGCAGCTAATATATTTTTATCGACTCCACGTTTATTTGCTGAATTATTACAAACCAGGTTATGATACAGTTACTTATTACAGCAGTTTACTGATGTCTAACATTCAGAACTGACGTGTTGGCAAGAAAGAAAAAGATGTTAGTATTTTTTGCTCTGGCTTCTCTTTGACATTTTGACTCATTACAGAAATAAAGTAATGAATATATTCTTAACAAATGGGGACCCATTCCAGTAATTAACCTACTCTGCTTGTACCCATGACAGCCACACTAATATTGGTGCAAAAATACTCATACTTAAGTTTAAAAAACAGAGGCCAGGTCTGCACTGCAGATCTGTATCAATATAACTGTCGCTCCATGGTGTGAAAAATCCATACCCCTAAGCAGCTTAGTTATACCGACCTAACTCCCAGTGTAGACAGCGCTATGTCAACAGGAGAGCTTCTCCCATCAACATAGCTACCGCATCTTGCAGAAGTGGATTAACTACACCAACGGTGAAGTAGTATCTTCGCTAACCGTTACAGTGATGCATCTTCACGGGTGTACAATGTAGTGCTGTACATGAAGACAAGCCCAGATTTTCAGGACAAATGAGTGTTACACAATATGAAAAGAGATTTCAAATTAAATTACACTGTATTAATATAACCCCTATGACACAGATAGTGTGACTATAAACCCTTTTCCATTTATGAGCAATGAGAAAATGTAGTTAGGAAGTAATTTTTAATTAAGATTCAAAGTGCAAGGTGTATATTGATTGTAGAGGGTATTATCTTTTCTTTACTATTAATTTATGTTACTGAAGATACTCCTGTATGTTTAGTGGAAGAAAGTAACATCAAAATCACATAAAGGTCAAATTCCCATGGATGCAATTTAACTGACTTCAATGGAATTACTCCAGGGATGAATTTGATCCATTATGTTTATTATAGCAATTATTATTGTTTCAATTTTTGCACCATAGTATGTCCTAGTCAATACTGTTCATACAATACATTTTGAATGAAAGATAATCGCGCTATCAATAGGTAGGCTCAAAAGAAAAATCCAGTTTTACTTAGAAGCATTTTATTTCGGTGCTTGATTTAATGGAAGATTAATTATGGAAACACCTGGCTAAATGCTAATCTCAGTTACACAGGCACAACATGGCTCACTTCATAAAGGTTGTAATGTTACTGTGAGCAGAATTTGATCCACTGTTTCAGTGAGCCCATTACCGGGACAAACTATGCTTTTAGTTACACCACTATATAAATCCAAAGTTCAGTGATGTTGGTGGAATTATGATCAGAATTTAGCTTGTGATTATATCAAAGTAAACATGTCATTTATATATATACACTTATATCCATATATGGATACATCCATCATGCCAATTTTTAAATCAAGATTTTTCTAAGATCTGCTCTAGTTGAAACAGGAATTCAGGGAAGTTCTATGGCATTTTTTATGCAAGAGATCAGACTAGATGATCACAATTGTCCTTTATGACCTTGTAATCAATGAATCTATGAGTATGCAGTTCATCACATAAGACATATATAGAAGGTTAATTCAAGTTGTATAGTTACTAATACTGAGGGCCTAATCCAGCTCTATTGAAGTCAATGGGAAGACTCCCAGTTATTTCAATGGGCTTTGGATCACTGCCCACTGAGGATGATTTGAAATATTGCTCCTTATCTTGCTCTCAGTCAAGAAATGGCAAAATTCCCCAACCACTTCATTGAATAAAGAAAGATTGGACAAATGACCAGGGAGGAGTATAAAAATATTGCTCAGGTATGCAGGAGTGAAATCAAGGCCAAATCACACTTGGAGTTGCAGCTAGCAAGGGATGTTAAGAGTAACAAGAAGGGTTTCTACAGGTATGTTAGCAACAAGAAGGTGGTCAAGGAAAGAATGGGCCCCTTACTTAATGGGAGAGGCAACCTAGTAACAGAGGATGTGGAAAAAGCTAATGTACTCAATGCTTTTTTTGCCTCTGTCTTCATGAACAAGGTCAGCTCCCAGACTACTGCACTGAGCAGCACAGTATGGGGAGGAGGTGACCAGCCCTCTGTGGAGAAAGAATTGGTTCAGGACTATTTAGAAAAACTGGACGAGCACAAGTCCATGGGGCCAGATGCGCTGCATCCGAGAGTGCTAAATGAGTTGACAGATGTGATTGCAGGGCCATTGGCCATTATCTTTGAAAACTCATGGCAATCGGGGGAGATCCAGATGACTGGAAAAAGGCTAACGTAGTGCCCATCTTTAAAAAAGGGAAGGAGGAGGATCCAGGAAACTACAGGCCAGTCACCCTTACCTTGGTCCCTGGAAAAATCATGGAGCAGGTCCTCAAGGAATCCATTCTGAAGCACTTAGAGGAGAGAAAAGTGATCAGGAACAGTCAGCATGGATTCACCAAGGGCAAGTCATGCTTGACTAATCTAATTGCCTTTATGATGAGACAACTGGCTCTGTGGATGAGGGGAAAGCAGTGGACGTGTTGTTCCTTGACTTTAGCAAAGCTTTTGATACGGTCTCCCACAGTATTCTTGCCAGCAAGTTAAAGCAGTATGGGCTGGATGACTGGACTGTAAGGTGGATAGAAAGCTGGCTAGATTGTCAGGCTCAACAGGTAGTGAGTGATCAATGACTCCATGTCTAGTTGGCAGCCAGTATCAAGCGGAGAGCCCCAAGGGTCGGTCCTGGGGCCAGTTTTGTTCAATATCTTCATTAATGATCTGGAGGATGGCGTGGACTGAGCCCTCAGCAAGTTTGCAGATGATACTAAACTGGGAGGAGTGGTAGATATGGTGGAAGGTAGGGATAGGATACAGAGGGACCTAGACAAATTAGAGGATTGGGCCAAAAGAAATCTGATGAGGTTCAACAAGGACAAGTGCAGAGTCCTGCACTTAGGACGGAAGAATCCCATGCACCGCTACAGACTAGGGAATGGCTCAGCTGCAGTTCTGCAGAAAAGGACCTAGGGGTTACAGTGGACAAGTAGCTGGATATGAGTCAACAGTGTGCTGCTGTTGCTAAGAAGGCCTATGGCATTTTGGGCTCTATAAGTAGGGGCATTGCCAGCAGATCGAGGGACGTGATCTTTCCCCTCTATTCGACATTGGTGAGGCCTCATCTGGAGTACCTCGTCCAGTTTTGGGCCCCACACTACAAGAAGGATGGGGAAAAATTGGAAAGTGTCCAGTAGAGGACAACAAAAATGATTAGGGGACTGGATGGAACACATGACTTATGAGGAGAGGCTGAGGGAAATGGGATTTTTTTTAGTCCGCAGAAGAGAAGAATGAGGAGGGATTTGATAGCTGCTTTCAACTACCTGAAAGGGGGTTCCAAAGAGGATGGATCTAGACTGTTCTCAGTGGTACCAGATGACAGAACAAGGAGGAATGGTCTCAAGTTGCAGTAGGGAAGGTTTAGGTTGGCTATTAGGAAAAATTTTCATTAGGAGGATGGTGAAGCACTGGAATGCATTACCTAGGGAGGTGGTGGAATCTCCTTCCTTTGAGGTTTTTAAGGTCAGGCTTGACAAAGCCCTGGCTGGGATGATTTAGTTGGGGATTGGTGTGTCTCTAATGTAGTTGCACCAGGCATGCATCTGACTTACCAAGTAGTATATTTGGCCCAAGTGAGGTATGCTAAATCACACCTGTCCTGTGGTAAGAAGCAGGTAGAGTAAACAAATATAAAAAATAGTATATTATTGTCACTGAAAGCTTCCAATATTCACTATCTATTTTATCATTCTATATAGGCACCTGGAAAAGGAAGAGGTTAGTACTTAACAGTATATTGCAGATTCCCTGTTTTTTCCTTCTTATTGTAAGAACAACAAATTCTGGGCCAAATCTTCAAATAGTGTAAACTGGTGTCATCTTTTGAATTCATCTTTTGAATACAGCAGCCGAGGGTCTGGTCTTATATTCCGATTATTTCTTTTAGAATGAAAGTGACAGCCAAAATTTCATAGTGGATGATGCATAAAAGTAGAGTATTAAACTAAAGCCTTCATGTATACAACATGAAGAAGAGAAGAGAGAAGTTTAGAATACCTGTACAGTGATGGAAAGCTTATCTGGAGAAGGACTCTAAAATGGAACTAACAAAATCTCTCTGTGTAACAACAGTATCACACTTACTTCTCATGTCAAATCTAATTTAAGGCTTGGATTTCTCAAGGAGCCACAGGCCAGATTTTCGAAGACATTTAGATGTCTATAGATGTAGATGGGCACATGGTGGGATTTACAGAAGCACCTAGGCAGCTAACTTCCATTGATTTCAGTGGGAGTTAGGTTTTTGATAATGCCACGAAGGGTCTATCTGTCTCTCTAGGTCCCTATATACCTTTAAAAGTTTGCCCCCAGGTACCCAACTTGTATTGAATTCTAATGGATTTGGGTGCCCCTCTCATTTAGGGTGCTTTCAAATTCCTACCTGAAAAAGCATAAATACTTCAAAGTAACAAGAAGATACATTGTTCATTCCCTGACATTTATACCTCCATATGACAGAGTTCCTTACTTTTTGGGGGGCCTGATTTCTTTCCCTTTGAGGTCAATGGCATAATTCTCATTGACTTACACAGAAAACAGCATTGGTCCATTAACATGAGGATTAATTCCACCCATCTGTTACAGGGAGAGAAGGATATTTTGTATTCTTCTAGGGAGCATTCTGCATTACTTACCTTTACATTACTCCTTGTTTGGTATCAGGAAAGCTTCTGATGTTACCTTGTAAACTATATGCCAGTCAGCTCTGGAATAAATTATTCCCATTTATGTCAATAGTTTAGCTCATTTACATCAGGGATGAATTTGGCCCATTAGCTTTTTTTACTGAATCACTTTGTAGTATACATGAATATAGATTAATTTCCTTCTTTCATTACTGTGATTAGGTGCATTCTTATTTGTATTTAGTGCTGTGCAATTTACATGCGTAAAGGAATAATATGTTCTTATTTATGAAATTCCAGATATCAGCAGGGAAGTTGAATTATCTTTCCAAACACGACAGCAAAAAACAAAATATCCTGCATCCAGGTAGGAATATAAGAATTGCATGAGCTTGTACTAGATGGTTCAGAAGAAATAAAAACCCCTGCACCTGGAAAACTATGCAGTACCATACCACAGAGGCATGAGTACTTTCTAATACCATTATGTAATTACACCCTGAAACACGACATTTGATGGTCATTGTAATTTTAATTCAAGCTATTGTAACTACAGATGCTCTTCCTATTTATAGTCTTACTGAATTCAGTGCTTCAATAATAACTTATGACAGTGAGTTTCATATATTATGTAAAGAAGAAATTTTCTTGTATATTCTTTGTATTTTGTTCCCTGTTCCTTTCATTGGAAGGTGCCTTGTTCTTCTTAATAAGGAACATCTTTTTGGCCTTCTCTAGACAAGTCACTGTTGTATAGATCTGTTATAATTTTTCTGTCTTTTCCCCATTCTAACCCTCATAAGCCTTTTCAACCTCTCTTTGAATACCACTCATACCCCCTTTCTCAATTATTTTTGACACACAAAAAGACGGGGTAGGGAAATTTGAAGTAAATAATGATTTAACTTTTGTCCTTCAAAAGATACCATACTAGCATTTTGTACTCACCGACTGTTAATGGTTCACAAAACAGGTCCTATTTTTTTTCAACTACTTGAGGAGAAAGGTATTATACAGTATGAGTAAGTGTGGCAGAACATAGCCCTTAATTGTTTGTGACTAGATTCTTGGTTTATGGAACCAGTGGTCCTGTAATTTGCAATTATTCAGTCAAGGTCCTTTCAAATTAAAGAATGTTAAAGACATACAGGTCCTGATCCAATGCCAACTGAAGTCAATAGACTCCCATTGCATTGGAACCAGCCCATAGATTTCACAGATACTAGCAAAGACCAGGCTTTATTCAACTAAGGAGTCTTCCAAGCAGTGAATACACATAAGTGACTGGTAACTGCTGATAGTGTGGGGGCACGACAAGCCACCCCTCGCCACCATCAACTTCCTGGTGACTGCCAAGGCACCATCCAGCAACACCCTCTTGACCATGTCGCCCCCCTGACCATGGTACCCTGGGCAGCTGATATGTCGCCCACCCTTAAGGCCAGCCCTGGCAGGTCCAGTCTTAGGAAAAATGGTATCCTGGGCAAACTTGTATTTTGGTGCCCTGACCCCTGCTGCCTTCCTCCGGACCTTCACCCCTCCCCATTGCCTCTGGACCATGCTGCCTCCCCCCCGTCCTCCAATTTCCTCTGGCCCCCCACTGCCTCCCCAGACTCCCCACCCACGACCATCACCCTGGCTCCTACTGCCTCCCTGGACTTCCCACCCACCCACGATCATCACCCCGCCTCCCCTGGATCCTGCTTCCTCCCTCCCCCACCCCCATTACTCCAACTGACTCCCCAAGCTCCCTTCTGCACACCCCAGGATAGTCCACATATGTACTTGAGCAGATAAGTGTGGCTGCCAGGAGGATTGAGGGCAGGGGGACACGTGACCTCCCCTGTCCTCCAATGCCTATGCATGTGCAGCAAGCTGAATACACATTAGGATTTGATTTCAATAGCACTATTTGAGATTTGTGGTTAAAATTCAAGATACAAATGAGTAAAACCAGTTTAAGCCAAAAATCCCATGGGAAACTTTGACCAATGCACAAATGTTGGTTTAAGGAAATGTTCCTGTTCAGAGGGTTCCCTAAAATACAATCATGCAGAGGTATGAGAGTCCATAATGTTTTTCCCCTGTATTACAGAGGTAGTCCTCCGTCAGTGATGTGTCGTAGGTTGTTTACATTAGGATTGAATTTGGCACAGTGACTTTACTGCCAAAAATTCAAGCTTAACTTGATTTCTGAAAAATCAAGCTGTGGCTTTCTTTTGCTTGATACAGAGTCACCCTTGTGACCTGTGTGAATCCAAGTGAAACTTGATTGAGTTGCACTTTGTATTTGAGATCATTCAAACCTAAAACTCAGAGCAAAAGTCAGGGAATGTGAATCCATAAGAAGCACAAACTGATGGAAAAGTTTTATGAACCCCCACAAACTGAGATAATCAACTATCACATATAGAGAGGAGAGCAACAAAAATGACTAAAAGGTCTAGAAAACGTGACCTATGAGGAAAGATTGAAAATATGGGTTTCTTTAGAGAAGACTGAAGGAGTATATGATAACAGTCTTCAAGTATGTAAAAAGTTATAAAGAGGAGAGTGATAAATTGTTCTCCTTATCTGCTGAGGACAGGACAAGTAGTAATGGGCTTAAATTGCAGCAAGGAAGATTTAGGCAAGACATGGGGAAAAACTCCCTAACTGTAAGGGTAATTAAGCACCTGAACAAGTTACCTATGGTGGTTGTGGAATATCTATTACTGGAGGTTTTTAAGAACGGGTTAGATAAACACCTGTCAGGCATGGTCTAGATCAGTGGTTCTCAATCCATAGGCCACTTGCGGCCCAATCAGAACAAAGCTGAGGCCCAAGTGACATTCTCAGGGCCATACAGGTAATATATATATATATATATTGTGTAGATGCAACCCACATAACACAGAGAGCTGCATATGCGGCCCATAATGGTAAATCGGTTGAGAACCACTGGTCTAGATCATTCTTAGTCCTGCCTCAGTGCAGGGGATTGGACTAGATGACCTATCAAGGTCCCTTCCAGTCCGGCATTTCTATGATTCTATATTATCACCAAATTTAGAACATGATCCAAAGCCAATGGAGAGATTACCATTAAACAGGCTTTGAATGAGGCCCTATTATTTACCAATTACAGTGCAGAGTTGTTCCCTATAGTATAGTTTTTATTGCTTTAGCCAATCGGTTTTTTATAAAAAAATTCTGAAGCGATGAGTCTTCCACTTTTCTAATCCATGGTATATATGTGTGAGCAGTCTCTGTCTTTAATATATACAGCATACTGTGACCAGAGTCCCAATGGGGGCCAGCTATGATCACTCAATTAGGGTGAACTGCAAAGAATGGGGCAGACAGTCCCTAGAAGCTGGTGGATATTCCAATACTTAGATTTACCAAGCCAGTATAAAACAGCTTCTTTATTACCTTACTGGTTACTCAGAAGTCCAAACAACACAGTTTCCTTAAAGTGATCCAGCCACCTAAGTCAAATATGAAGATTCCTGAAAATCTTATTTCATCATATAAAAGAAAAGGTTCTACGAATCCCAAAGGATCAGACACATTACCTCACAGGTTAATGAATGTTTCAAATCTTACCCAAATTCTACAACCAATTCTTATGAACTAAACTAAAATTTATTAAAAACAAGAGAGAGAGTATGGTTTAAAAAAAATCAATATACATACAGACATGAGTTCAATTCTTAAGATTCAGATTCATAACAGAGATGATGAGCTTTGTAGTTGTAAAGAGTTCTTTTAGAAATAGTTCATCAGTTATAGCCCAATGTCCAAATATGTTCAGGGCATACCAGCATAACTAGGACCTCAGTTTTGTGACTCAAACTTCACCTGATGAAGCCAAAGCAGATCTGAGATGACAGAATCAGGACCCAAGGATCTTGTATACAATTTCATGTCCTCTTTGACAAGTTGGGAGTTCCTCCAGGAACAAAAGGCAATTAGGATGACTTTGAAGGAGGTCCATTACTGGTACTTAACTATAGAATTAACATAAGGCAATTTGCTTGTTCCTCCACCATTCACAGATTATTTGCTATACATTTCAAAGAGAGATGAATACAGAGATATTCTGTGTTTACAATTTATTTAAATGCTAGGATGTTCTTCTGATCTCTTAATTATCAGAATACAGCATAGACAGGGACCGCTGATTACATTGTCCACCCAACTCATATATATGTAAATACACAAAAACATTATCTCTCCACATGTCTTTTCAGGGTTGTTTATTTTGCAGGATGTTTAACCTTTTCTAGCCATGCATCACAATAAAAAATTCCAAAGTGATGAGTCTTCCACTTTTCTAATCCATGGTATTTATTTGTGAGCAGTCTCTGTCTCTAACATAGCTATATAACATACAATCATTGTCAAGAACAAATCATATCAAACCAACCTAATAGCTTTCTTTGACAGGGTAACAAGACATGTGGATGGAGGGAAGCAGTAGATGTGATATATCTTGATTTTAGTAAGGCTTTTGATACTGTCTCACATGTCCTTCTCATAAACAACTTAGGGAAATATAATGTAGATGGAGCTAATATAAGGTGGGTATGTACCTGGTTGGAAAAACATTCCCAGAGAGTAATCATCAGTGATTCACAGTTAAGCAGTAAGGGCATATAGAATGGCATCTGGCAGGGATTGGTCTGGATCTGACTCTGTTCAATATCTAGATAAAAATGATTTAGATCATGGCTGAGAAGAGTACACTTAGAAAGTCTGTGGATAATACCAAGCTGGTGGGGGTTGCTTTGGAGGATAGGATTAAAATTCAAAATGATCTGGACAAACTGGGGAAATGGTCAAAAAGTAAATAGGATGAAATTCAATAAGTACTCCATTTAGGAAGGAACAATCAATTACACACACACACAAAATGGGAAATGACTGCATAGGAAAGAGTACTGCAGAAAGAGGCCTGAGGGTTATAGTGGATCACAAGCTAAATATGAGCCCACAGTGTAACAGTGTTATCAAAAAAGTGAACATAATGCTGGGATGTATCAGGAGTGTTGTAAGCAAGACCCAAGAAGTAATTCTTCCACTCTACTCCATGCTGATAAGGCCTCAACTGAAGTATTGTAACCAGGTTTGGGTACCACATTTCAGAAAAGATGTGGACAAATTGGAGAAAGATCAGAAGAGAGCAACAAAAATGATTAAAGTCTAGAAAACATGACCTATGAGGGAAGATTAAACAAAACCAATTTTTTCAGTCTGGAGAAGAAAAGATTGAGGGGGGACATAACAGTTTTCAAACACAAAGGTTGTTGCAAGGAGGAGGGTGAAAATTGTTCTAGTTAACCTCGGAGGATAGGACAAGATGCAATGGGCTTAAATTGCAGCAAGGGAGGTTTAGGTTGGTCATTCAAAAAAAATTCCTAACTCTCAGGGTAGTTAAGCTCTGGAATAAATTGCCTAGGGAGTCTCCCTCATAATAGGTTTTTATGAACAAGTTAGACAAACACATGTCAAGAATGGTCTAGTTATTACATAGTTCTGTCTTGCATACAGGGGACTGGACTAGATGACCTACTGAGGTCCCTTCCAGTCCTACACTTCTAGGATTCTATGACTGTGGTTCCTATGCACCAACCTTTAACACTTTTTAATTTCACTTTGTAGTCATTAGAGCTCAAACTTAGAAATTTTTTCATGCTACATTCATCTCACACTTTCCTTGTCTTCATTCTTAATGTTTAAACAGATTATTTTAATACAAATTCATCCCTGATGGAACTCAATGGCATTTAGACTTTCCATATTTTTCATCTTTGCATATATGCAATATCACAATCCATAACAAATTGAGCATTTGCACTTACTTAACATTATTTACTACTTTCTCCTAGCCCTCCTTGTATGCTGAGTAGTAAAAGTTTTCAAGGCTCAGGTAAGAATCCTAAGATTCCATACAAAAAACCCCTGTAAAACAGGAATGGATAAGTCCTAGTCCACACAAATATATGTACAAATACTTCTATGATGAACTAGAAAATAGTTGTATTATTTTTGATTAATATAATGAGTGCCTATGTGTTTGTTTATGACGAGTTACTTGCTATGGAGTTAAGATCAAAAAGGGTTGTTAAAGTAAAACAGTGACACAGATATGAGTCCTTGGGGAAACACTAGGGAAGCTGTTTATTTGGGGATGCCCTCTATGTGGCTCTATCCAAGTTAAAAATAGCTTACTCTTTCCAAGGCTAAGCTCAGGACAAAGGAGATACTTAACCATTACATGGCTCTGGGCCTACAAAAAGGAGAAAGTGTGGATAAGATAACTCAGGCAACCCCAGGGAGCGTCAGTGAGAGGACAGTCATACAAGGCGACACACAAAAGAGAGAGAGAGCATGCTGAAAGCAGTAAAGTCTGCTTCTCCCAACCACAGGCGGGGATTAGCTGAGCTGAGGGGAATTTACAGATTCTTTTAAGGAAAGATTAAGGTGTAGGCAAGGGGAAAAACAGAAGAACCTCAAAGATACGAACACCAGAGTCACGGACTGACCAGTCAACCGAACACCATGTGAAACCGGAAGTAACCAATCAGGCATCAACAGAGTAAAAAAAATAAAAGAAAAACCAAGTACTATACTGTGCCTGTATTGCATCTTAAAGGTAGGCACATCTGGGCTGCCTGCCCTCCAGGCCCCCACCCTCGCAGGCCAGCCGCTTACAGCAAGACGCTGGGAGGGGGCCATGCTGTTTTTATTCCTTCTCCACTGGCCAGGAGGGAGACACACTGTTTACACCCATCCACCCACCCCTGCCCAGAGGGGGGCAAGCTTGCAAACTCATGCTGGGGCTGAGTAAATTGCTCAGCAGCTACTGAATCCTGGCCTGGAGTGTCAGCTGCTGGAACTGGAGCCCAAACTGCGCTTTGTTCAGCAAACATGGCTGGGGAACAGGGAGGCCCAAAGATCCAGTCTAAGTGGGTGCACTGAGGGGTACACACAAGAGGGATAAAGAGTGGTCTACGGTGTGGCTGGCCCAGTAACTGTTACTCTGAAACCTGTGACAGCTTTGTTCAGTTCTATTCATTTTCTCTGCATCTTTCTGGTTCTGATTACCAGCACTGAATGCATCATTCAAGAGCAGTCTCCTCAGAGTCACACAGAGAGAAATACTCATTTCTCCAATCAGAAAAGGAGGCTTCTTCATAAAAGCATAGGCCTTTTTATTGCCAAATCACATTGCAAACAGATCAAACCCGCTGTCCACTATCACCCCTGGATAACCTGTGTTGGTAAAATGAAGACCAATTTTTATGTGACCCCAAAATTTTATTTGGCTCATCCCTACTTACTGGTTAGTAAGATTGTTGTTTACAGTAATGTTCCCATAACACCACACACACACTAAAAAAAACCAAAAACCCTCTACTAACCAAACAGGCAAGGAAGAAAGAACAAAATATCTCTTTCTTTCAACCTTAGAAAAGCAGTCAGCTATTATGGGGATCGGAGCCACATATTTATCTAATTAGGTAGCTAGATAGAATGTGAGCAGGGTTATTGTTATCACCTACTCTCCAGGGTTGGTTATAAAAGAATGGGACCCCTACTGTCTAAGCAGAAGACTTTACGATCAGTTTGTAATTAGTTGAATGTAGGCAGGATGTCTTTCAGGCACAAATACCTGCTAAAGGGAATATCTCTTTGTATTGTCTCTACATTTACAGGCTGATGTATGAACAGTCTTTGGGTTAACGTATAAGAACCACAAGATAGATTACTTATAAATAAGAATGAAGTGGCTTTAATTTGTTTTCTTTTTATTAACAGAGTTTTTTATTGCATTAATATTGCAGCAGACAAACAAGCCTTTGTTATCAGATTTCTCAAGTTAAGCAGGGTAGGGCTCAGTCAGTTCTTACGTTTTGCAGGAAGTGAGCCTGGTGGTAAATGCTCCAGCTTATCTCTACCCAGCTACCAAAACCTTTATCTTCTTCCTTGACTACTTTTGCAAATGCATTGATGTCTTGCCAACACAAAAATCTGAGTCACACTGAATTTAGGGGCTGCATAAGATAAAGTTACTATAAAAATAAACACCACCAGGAAAAAATTCAATGTTTTCATGTATTTTTATTAGACCTGCGGTCAAATTTTCAGAAGTGCTTCGTTACTTAGGCTCCTAAGTCCCATTTCCAACAGACCAAAGGGCCAAGTTTTTAAAGGGTTTTACGTATCTAAAGATGCAGACAGGCATCTAGGGGGATTTTCAAAAACTTCCAAATGACTAACTCTCATTGATTTCTCTAGGTGCCTGGATACCTTTAAAAATCTGGACCTTAGTGGGATTTTCAAAAGTACCTAACTAAGTAGGTTAGGCACCAAACTCCTATGGAAAATGTCATTTTGGTTGAAATTTTCTGAGTGTTAATAAAAAAAAGTGAACTTTTTTCAAGGATTTCTGGAGGCATTTTTTGGTCAAAAATCAATTTTTTCTTGTGGGAAATAAAAATGAAACAAAAATATTTTTTTTTAAAAAATTTTAAATAGCAGCTCTAATTATTATATTTAAATCAATCAGAATCCCATTTAAAAAAAAAATTACCCAGCGCTGCATCAGAATTTCCAGGCTGCACCACAGTTCCATTCAAAGCAGGAGACTTTACAGCAATAAATTCAATGTAGAGCATATGAAATCTTGCTTATAGGGCTGCCTTCCCCCCCAGAAAGCAGCAACTAGTTCTGTACCTACAATCAACTGTGGATGCAGATGACAGAGCTTTGGTATCTAGTGACCAGCTGCAAACTGGATACGTAGACATAGCCACAATTTGGCACACACAATTGATTGCAGACACAAAATTATAGGCTGGTTCCAGACCTTTTAAACATTTGGCTCACAGCCTTCATTTAGGAACTGATCCAATGCCCACTGTAGACAAAAGGAGACTTCCAAGTGACTTCAATGGGCATTGTTTCATGTCTTTAAAAATAAATTTAATGCTGTTAGAAGCCAGAAAGTGGTACATACATGCACAAAAGATGCCTTAATTTTAAACACATGAAAACTATTACTTTTCTGTCAAATAAATTGTTTTCAAGATTGGGTGTCTTTGTTATTCCAGCATGCAATATGGTCAGAACAGTAATAAACTGATAGTGCAAGAAAGACAGATAAAATACAATGAAATACAGATTGGGTAAACAGACAAGGCCCGTGTGATAGACCCCAGAAAGAAAAGATGGAAGATCTAGATAATCACATTTTTCTTTTCCTGTCTTGTAATCATTTATTGTACCCCTTTCCACATGGCATTTTTCAAAACAAACAAAATATTTGTGACATGAGACATGCTCGTGATATGTTTTTAAATATTGTTACAATAACCCAGTTTTATTCCAATATTATCTGTACATTAACTGTTGTCTAATTAGTGAAAATTAGAAATGTATGACAGCTTTTCACGCCTTCCAGCTGTGCAACAGGTAGCAGATGTCACTTCTCTGAACTCAGACTACAGGGCCTGATCCAAAGCTCATAGACTTCATTGGGAAGACCCATATTAAGTAGAGCAGCAGAGATCCTGAACATTTAGACAGGTTTCAGAGTAACAGCCGTGTTAGTCTGTATTCGCAAAAAGAAAAGGAGGACTTGTGGCACCTTAGAGACTAACCTTATGCTCTAATAAATTGGTTAGTCTCTAAGGTGCCACAAGTCCTCCTTTTCTTTTTTTGAACATTTAGAGATTCCTGTGGATGGGTGGACAGAAGAGGCATCCCCAAATGGTGGGATTGTGAATGGCTCTAATGTACCCCAGACCAAGCACTGCTAAGGCTACAAACGTAGATCCATGGAAATCAAGCACTATAAAATGTGGTAAAATAAAATGTTGTTACCTTTATAGCACATAGATAGCCATAAATATTTTCTGCTAAAGCACTGTTTTGACCATGGGGCCCTTAGAAATGATGTTGTAAATAAGTAGTATATAGTTAATATTTGCAAGTGACTTTCATTGTGCATGAACCTTGAGTGAAGTAAAAAAGGAATCCTTGGAAAATGTCACTGGGCCTGATTCTGAAATCAGTCGAGTTATAGCCGTATCAGCCAGATCAGAATCAGGCCCCTTTATTTTTAAATGTGATCACAAAACTGCATTTTCAAATAATAAACACTACGCTTTAAGGTATTTTCAATAAGGCACATATGCCGGCAAAATGACGTGATGGTTGATGTACAGAACAACATGGGTTTTATCCCAATAATTTATGTTTACAGGATCCAGATTAAACATACAAAACTGTTCAATTGAGAGGTCACCATCTCCAGGAAAGCTCAAGCCTTCTGAATGTAGATCACAATATAAATATGTAAACCTGCCAACACCGCATCTTACGAAGCCTGTTGAAAAGGTAAACAACCTTCTGATACATTAAAGAATCAATTTCTTATCAAAGAGATGTCGTTGTAGTAATATATAGTATTTGTATTACCATGGTGCCCCAGTTATAGACCATGGCCCTATTGTGCTGGTTGCTGTACAAGCACACAGCAAAAAGGTGTTATCACTGTATATTCTGTATGTGTACACACTGACATAGCCACAATAGTTGTAGGCTAACTCCATCTAGGCACCTAAGTGGCCTGGAAACTGTGGGTGCTTAGTGTAATGCTGCTTGTCATGAGCATGAATACCAACCTCAGGGAAGACTGTTAAAAACCAGGGAACAAACTGCAAATTGGTTGTAAATTCTGTACTTCGATTTCACCAATCAATAATCAAAGTATAAACTTCTCAGGTGATAGAATAGCCTAAATATGGAGTCACAGAGTCCCCAGTCAAGTACTCAAATCTATCTTGCCACCCAGGTGAGCATATCTTTGTAACAGATGGCTTACACCAAGAATCACAGCAATATTCAGGTTTCAGAGTAGCAGCCGTGTTAGTCTGTATTCGCAAAAAGAAAAGGAGTACTTGTGGCATGTTAGAGACTAACCAATTTATTTGAGCATAAACTTTCTTGATCTACAGTTCACTTCATCGGAATGCATCCGATGAAGTGAGCTGTAGCTCACGAAAGCTTATGCTCAAATAAATTTGTTAGTCTCTAAGGTGCCACAAGCAATATTCCGGTTACTCCTGTTACCAACTCTCCATAGGTCACAACTGAGAATATCAAATTCAGGACAAACTGCTGAAAAATGGAGCAGATACACCTCAAAACTGGTGGTTATTCATCCATAACATATACCAGACCAGCAACAAAAGTAAACTTCTGTTTCACCACACTGGTTAACAAGCCATCAGAAAAGCAGTCTCCTTAGGTATTCCAGTCCTTGTATCACCACCAAAAACAAATAGACTTAATGATGAGTGGTTATTTAAAACCAATGTCATCAACCAAAGGGTGCTTCTGATCCCAAAGGACTAACCACATACCCAGGTCAATATAGAACTTAGATCTTACCCAATAATCACGCTGTTGCCAATCCTTTAGTATCTAATATCTAAAGGTTTATTTGTAAAAAGAAAGAAAGGTGAAAGTTAAAATTGTTTTAAGGAATCAAATACATACAATAAATGCAAGGTTCTTGGATCAGGCTTGTAGCAGTGATAGAATAAACTGCTGGCTTCAGTTAAGCCTCTGGTTGCTTCCAAATCATTGGAAGGTCTTCAGCCCGTTGGTTATAATGTTCCCATTAGTATAGTTCATAATCCAGAAATCAGAGCAGGAAAGGCAAAATGGAGATGTTTCCAGGGCCTTTTAAAGCTTCTGCCAAATGCAGGGAAATCCATTGCTCTAGTTTGTGGAAAATTACAGGTGACAAGATGGAATTTAGAGTCACATGTCCATGCATGCTTCGCTTAGTCAAAGCAGAAGCAATTAGCCATACTCTAATAGAACATTCTCTAGGAAAGAGACTGAAATCCAGGACCTCTAGGGTGGCATTCTCAGAAATGCTTCCAGTTCCATTGCAGGGCCAGGTAGGCAGGCAGAGCTTCAGAGTCTCAATGCATGGATGAGACAATGGTGTAGAGAGGAGGGGTTTAGATTTATTAGGAACTGGGGAAACTTTTGGGATAGGGGGAGCCTATACAGGAAGGATGGACTCCACCTAAACCAAAGTGGATCCAGACTGCTGGCACTTAACATTAAAAACTGCTCTGCAACCTTTTTAAACTAAGAGATGGGGGAAAGCCGATTGCTGCAAAGGCTCATGTGGATTGGACAGAGACTTCTCTGACAGGCGAGTCTATTGATAGAGATTCTCTAGGTTTTAGTCAGGAGGAGAGGATGGAAGAGGATAAAGTATGGGCCATATCAGACAAGAAACATTCACATAAAGAATCTGACACATCAGAAAAGGGCAGACAAATAAACAGTGACAAGTTTTTAAAGTGCTTGTACACAAATGCTAGAAGTCTAAATAATAAGATGTGTGAACTAGAGTGCCTCATGTTAAAGGAGGATATTGATATAATAGGCATCACAGAAACCTCGTGGAGTGAGGACAATCAATGGGACACAATCATTCTGGGGTACAAAATATATTGGAAGGACAGAACGGGTCGTATGGGGTGGGGAGTGGCACTATATGTGAAAGAAAATGTAGAATAAAAAATGAAATAAAAATCTTAAATGAATCCACATGTTCCATAGAATCATACAATATCAGGGTTGGAAGGGACCCCAGGAGGTCATCTAGTCCAACCCCCTGCTCAAAGCAGGACCAATCCCCAACTAACTCATCCCAGCCAGGGCTCTGTCAAGCCTGACCTTAAAAACTTATAAGGAAGGAGATTCCACCACCTCCCTAGGTAACGCATTCTAGTGTTTCACCACCCTCCTAGTGAAATAGTTTTTCCTAATATCCAACCTAAACCTCCCCCACTGCAACTTGAGACCATTACTCCTTGTTCTGTCATCTGCTACCACCGAGAACAGTCTAGAGCCATCCTCTTTGGAACCCCCTTTCAGGTAGTTGAAAGCAGCTATCAAATCCCACCTCATTCTTCTCTTCCGCAGACTAACCAATCCCAGTTCCCTCAGCCTCTCCTCATAAGTCATGTGTTCCAGTCCCCTAATCATTTTTGTTGCCCTCTTCTGGACGCTTTCCAATTTTTCCACATCCTTCTTGTAGTGTGGGGCCCAAAACTGGACACAGTACTCCAGATGAGGCCTCACCAATGTCGAACTGTGGGGAAAATCTCTATGGATAGTAATTCCATGCTCTAATAAGAATATAACAGTAGGCATCTATTATAGACCACCTGGCCAGGACAGCGATAGTGACAATGAAATGCTAAGGGAGATTAGACAGGCTATCAAAATAAAGAACTCAATAATAGTGGGGGATTTCAACTATCCCCATATTGACTGGGTACATCACCTCAGGACAAAATGCAGACACAAAATTTCTTGATACTTCAAATGACTGCTTCTTGGAGCAGCTGGTACAAGAACCCACAAGGGGAGAGGCAACTCTTGATCTAGTCCTGAGTGGAGCGCAGGATCTGGTCCAAGAGGAAACTATAACAGGACCGCTTGGAAATAGTGACCATAATATAATAACATTTAACATTCCTGTGGTGGGAAGAACACCTCAACAGCCCAACACTGTGACATTTAATTTCAGAAAGGGGAACTATGCAAAAATGAGGAAGTTAGTTAAACAGAAATTAGAAGGTATAGTGACTAGAGTGAAATCCCTGCAAGCTGCGTGGACACTTTTCAAAGACACCATAGCAGAGGCTCAATTTAAATGCGTACCCCAAATTAAAAAACACAGTAAAAGAACTAAAAAAGAGCCACCGTGGCTTAACAACCATGTAAAAGAAGCAGTGAGAGATAAAAAGGCATCTTTTAAAAAATCAAATCCTAGTGAGGTAAATAGAAAGGAGCATAAACACTGCCAAATTAAAATGTAATAAAAGCCAAAAAGGAGTTTGAAGAACAGCTAGCCAAAAATTCAAGAGGTAATAACAAAATGTTTTTAAGTATATCAAAAGCAGGAAGCCTGCTAAACAGCCAGTGGGGCCCCTGGACGATCAAGATACAAAAGGAGCACTTAAAGACGATAAAGTTATCGCAGAGAAACTAAATGAATTCTTTGCTTCAGTCTTCACGGCTGAGGATGTTAGGGAGATTCCCAAACCTGCGCCATCTTTTGTAGGTGACAAATCTGAGGAATTGTTACAGATTGAAGTGTCACTAGAGGTGGTTTTGGAATTAATTGAGAAACTTAACTGTAACAAGTCACCGGGACCAGATGGCATTCACCCAAGAGTTCTGAAAGAACTCAAATGTGAAATTGCGGAACTATTAACTATGGTTTGTAACCTGTCCTTTAAATCAGCTACTGTACCCAATGACTGGAAGATAGCTAATGTAACACCAATATTTAAGAAGGGCTCAAGAGGTGATCCTGGCAATTACAGACTGGTAAGCCTAACGTCAGTACCGGGCAAATTAGTGGAAACAATAGTAAAGAATAAAATTGTCAGACACATAGAAAAACATAAATTGTTGCGCAAAAGTCAGCATGGTTTCTGTATAGGGAGATCATGTTTTATTAATCTATTAGAGTTCTTTGAGGGGGTCAACAAACATGTGGACAAGGGGGATCCAGTGGACATAGTGTACTTAGATTTCCAGAAAGCTTTTGACAAGGTCCCTCACCAAAGGCTCTTACGTAAATTAAGATGTCATGGGAGAAGAGAACTGGTTAAAAGACAGGGAACAAAGGGTAGGAATAAATGGTAAATTTTCAAGCCAGTTGCAACTTAGATCTCACAAAGACAATGCTTGTAGCCAATCCTTTAATAAACTGTATAAAAAATAATTAAATAGGAGAAGGAAGCAATCGTTATTTACAATGTTAAAGTAGGTAAACATAAGACTGTAACTCCTATATCTAAGTTTCCAAAGGTAATGGAAGCTTCTATAATACGCAAACTCTATTTCAGAGGTTCTCAACCTTTTTCTTTCTGAGGCCCCCCCAACATGCTATAAAACCTCCACGGCCCACCTGTGCCACAACAACTGATTTTCTGCATATCCAGTAGATTAAAAGTTGTATTAAACTGATAGTTATACAGTTAAACATACACAGAGATATAATATAAAAAAACAAACGCATAAGATAGGTACAAAAATAAAAAAACCCTGAATATTATTTTTGTTTTACTTACTCAGTGTAAACCTGGCAGGGTCTGGGCTTCAACTTTGGCCCTGGGCAGTGAGGCTCGGGCTTCAGTTCCAGGCGGACCCATTTGGCAGCTCCCCTGAAATCGGCTGAGGGGCCGCGGATCCCCACTTGGGAGCCACAGCTCTATATGTCCTTTTGGGTTAACCCAGGCTAAGCAGCTGGGGAATCTCTTGCTTATGCCTAGAAAACCTTGCCCCCACAGAGTCCAAGTAGCACAGAGAAACAGTTCCTTCTTCTCAGGGGTTTTTATCCCCCTTCTCTCTCATGTTCTGAGGTGAAAAACTCAGTTGATGGGAGGAAACTATTTGCATGACTCATCTTCATTGGGGTGGGGAGGCACAGCAACAAAGTTCTTTGTCCTCTTTAACATTCCACAATAGTCCACCAAGTGTCGATGGATCTTCCCTTTTGGGCAGCATATAACACCTTTTGTTGAAGATCAGCTCTTCGCACTATGTCTCTCTCCTGCCTGGTGATTTATACAGTCACAGAAGTTCACAATACAACCACTCAAATATTCCCTTATAGTATGGGATACAGATGTTATAAGTGAGATTAATTCACACAGCAACTCACAAGCATTCAACAGGCAGTCCAAACACAGTCTTATAAATTCTTCTACTCATTTTAACAACACTAACACACAGGTGAGCCAGACTGATTCCAGCTACGTATTTGTCAGTGTTTAACTGAGACGGGGGACTTTGGCACATGGTCTGATAGTGTCACAATTAGTAGCTCCGAAAATCAAGCCAATTACAGATTTATTATGCCTAACTTTAAGCACAGATTTTTAAAAAAAGGTTTTCCTTAATGTAATTATACTACTAGATAAATTATTTTGGCCACAACTTGTTCTCCTTCAAAAGCAAACTGTATCTAATCAGTATATTTTCATTGGCTTTTGCTTCTGCAAACTGTACTTCATTGCTATATACTATGCATAACATCTCACATTTCAGGATTTAAATAAATATGACTGGTATATTGGAGAATTTGATCGTCAGAAAGCAGAAGAGGCTTTGTTACAGGAGAACACCGTGAGTATCACTAATCTTTAAAGCAATGGGTTTATCTCTTGGAGAAAAACAAGATTTACTATGTAGCAGTCTAATTTGGTACAGCGTATTTGAACCGAGTTGGCAACATTTTTTTAATCACTTCTGACTTTTCATTGTACAGCTGTTAATTATATTTATTTCAGAAGCTGTAATTTACATACTATCAGTCAAACAAACATATATGGCCAAATTCTTTGCTGATTTACATTCCAGACAATATTAAAGGGAGTTACACCGTTCCTCAGGGCTGCAATGGGCCTATTTTTATGGGATTTTTAATATACGGATACTCATAAAAATACACACACATCTTGCAGTTGTGTCGTATATTAATGTGCTTAAATGCTTTGCTGGATCAGGACTAAGGAAAGAATACCACACCATAGTACACTGCCATATTTTGTCCTGGATTAAATATGCTTATTTTAGCAACATTATTTATTTCTAGGCAAACCAACATTTTCCTTTAAATAGAACAGTACCAGAAGTATGCTGCTATCAGGGCAAGCTTTATGGGTAGAGCCCTGTATACATACAAAATTTGGATCTGCATCCATCCGCGGTCTGCAAACACGCATCCACGGATATCCGCAGATTTGCAAGGCTCTACTCATGGGCCCTGGTCAGGTAGGGCCCCAATTTTGAGGGATAGCCCTAGTTAATTTGTATCACTCATGAGGCTCCTGACTATTGCTTGCTCCTCAGAGGAGGCACTTGTGACACTTTTTGACAGACTAAGGACCAAGAATTAGAAGTGACAATGTGGAAAGGAGGGGAGAGAAGCTAAGAAAGGGTATGTAAGGTGGTGGACTCAATCACCAGCATAGGAAAGACAATCAGCAGTGCTCAGATCTGTTCACAGTCATAGTCTCAGGGCTCTGTTCTTTGTTCAACAAAAGGAAACAAGGAGTCATAACATAAAGTAACAGCATCCAGTCTCAAACCAGCCCCAAAGCCTACTGGCCTTCAGCAACTTTTTGGTCAGAAACTCCACTCGGCCTGTCTAAGTCCACCTTGCCGTCCCCAGCTGCAATTTCAGGAATCTTCTCTCAGACCTCTTCTGGTTTCAGGCTCCCACATGGAGCTCAGGCCCTCATTTATATTCCTTAGCTGGAAGTCATCAGACCCAGTCGCTTGATGCTGCCTAGCTAGGTTGGATGATTCCCAGTACCTGCCTTCCAGGCTCCTTGCTAGAATAGGGCTGTCTGCTCCCCAGCCTCCCTGACCCATAAAAGGACAGACCATCCTGTTACACAGGACCTAATCCCAAGAGGAAACACTAATGATTTCTTTAGTGAAATTCTTTACTATTGGGGTTGAGTTCCCTATCGTTCACCTCCTCCAACTGCTGCATCTGCATAATCTTAAAACACGCAGGGTAAAGTCAACATTATGCAAGGTTCCTCAAATCGTAAATGTAGCTCAGTCCTCTCTTACATGATCCCTACTGCTAGAACCTCTCTTTAACCAAGCCAAAACATGACAGACTGGGAAAAAATAAACATACTAAATGAATCATAATCGGGAACCAAAAGCAGGAATTGAAATCATTGCTGTAAAACTACAAGACAAAGGCACTAATATTACATGACATACATCTCTGCACATGGATGTACTATAATTAAAACAGTCTTTCTTCAGGAAAAAAAGCAGTACTCTTAAAAAATGGGTACTGTTGCCAAAAAAAAAAAAAAATCTTTCATCTAATGTCCCACAAATACACTCCTGAAAGGAATTACAGGGTTAATCTCCAGCAGCAGGAAATTTAAAGTTGCCAGGGTCTTGCAAGAAACTATGCATTGCCATATTTCCTGTTGACTGTCACAGATTCTCCAGCTGACACAGATTTGGAGACCAAGAATACAACTGTTGGCCTTGCATGAACCAGAAAGAAAACAAAAAGAAAAGGAGTACTTGTGGCACCATAGAGACTAACAAATTTATTTGAGCATAAGCTTTCATGAGCTACAGCTCACTTCATCAGATGCATTCAGTAATTTTCCACTGAATGCATCCAATTAAGTGAGCTGTAGCTCATGAAAGCTTATGCTCAGTTAAATTTGTTAGTCTCTAAGGTGCCACAAGTACTCCTTTTCTTTTTGCGAATACAGACTAACATGGCTGCTACTCTGAAAGAAAGAAAACAGTAAGTCAAAGTAAGGAAAAAGAGGTTAACAATGGACAAAGCATGAATTCACAAATGGTCCTGTAAACATGTAGTTAGTAAATAAAGAAATAATTTTAAAAAGGAATGTGTGATAAGTTTGCATCTGCAGCTTTGTTTACTAGCATATTTTGTAGCTTGTGGTCAGTTTAGAATTTATGTAATGAGGACACATTAGTCTCTATATAAAATTAATGTATTATGTGCTTTGGAGTTGTGGTAAATCTCTATACCCACGCCACTGCATTTGACCTTGATCACCTAAGGGTAATTTTGCTGAATGTCAATTTTAAAAACACATCAGTGACAAGCCCAGATTCGAGCTCATTTATTGGGAACAGAATGGAAAAGGTCTCAGAGAAAAATCCAAATACAACCAGCACAGTCCGTTGAATTATGTCTTAACTACTTATGCTTAACAATCTGTTTCCCTTTGTATTTAGCTGTGACTCAGTTAGTTTCCCAGACCTGAAGAGCTCTGTGTAAGCTTGAAAGCTTGTCTCTCACCAACAGAAAGTTACCAGTAAAAGTTACCTCACCAACCTTCTTTCTCCAACAACAAGGCTAGATACAGCAGCATCAGTACTGCTATTGCTTGTTAAATAAATAAGTAAGTTCTCTAAACCATGTGGTCATGCAGCAGCCTATTTAGTGCTGTGCAGGCACTCAGGCAACTCACACGGCCTGGACCTGCCACGGCCAGGGGAAGGGTGCCCCTCCCCCGGCCCCAACCCAGCCCCTGACCTGCCATGGCTCAGGGAGGGGTAGCCCAAACCCAGCGCCAGTCCAGACCTGTTGCGGCTGGGGCACCCTTCTTAGCCCTGGACCTGCCACGGCCAAGGGAGGGGCGCCCCTCCCCTGGCCCAAACCCAGCCCTGGCTCGGACCTGCCACGGCCATGGCACCTATCCCACGGCTCCAGCCCCAGAGCTGCTGTGGCAGGGAGAGGCACCTCTCCCCCGCAACCCATCCCAGATGCTGCTGTGGGGAGGGAGAGCTGAGGGAAGTCCTCTCTCCCTACCATAGCCCAGAGCACCCTCCCAAACTCAAACTCCTCATCTCTGGCCCAGCCCCACCCCAGAGCCCACATCCCAACCCTCTGCCCCAGCCCTGAGCCCCTCATCCCCAGCCCAACCTCAGAGCCCACACCCCCAGTTGGATCCCTCACATCCCTGCAGCCCAACCCTCTTCCACACTCCTGAGCCCCCTCCCACACTTGACCCCATCCCCACCACATGAATTTTGTTATGTACACCAATACGAAGGTGATGTGTCACACATCACCTTCGTATTGGTGCACATAACAAAATTCATTCTGCACTTGTGGGAAAAATTAGAGCTCTCCTGAAACCAGCCTTATTTATCATTTAAATATTGTAGACAGGTTTCCTGTTAAATAGGTGAATGAAGGAATCTGCAATATTATTTCAGGCCATTTTATGCATATTTTTAAACCAAGGTAAGTGGGAGACCTTCTGTTTCTCCAAGGGCTCAACTTTTCCCCAAAGAACTCTAAATCAGCATGAAGCAGCATACAAGAGCTGAAAGCCCCTTGCATTGGCTGTATTTGACAGCACTAAACTGTACTGGCCATCCTCACAATAGTTGGTTTGGTAAGCAAAAGAGGGAGTGGGTTTTTTTTTTTTTCCTTACAGGTGAGTGGTATAAAGGAAAAGCAGCTAACAAGAGCATGCTATTTGTCACAACCTGACTGCGGGAGATATCTCACCAGAACATAGCTTTCCAATACTATAAATTGGATCACAGGCAAAACTTCTCTTTGTATTAGGGAGGGATAACTTCAGCAAGGAGTTGTTGCATTGGTGGTTTGTATTTATGTGGATGTGTTTCAGACTTCAATATAAAAAGGACATCATTCAGAGCATACTTCTCCTGCTAGTCTGAGAGGGAAAGGCACACCCTCCTTTCTGTCATTTTAAAGTCAATAGAAGTTGGGCACCTAACTCCTTTAGCCACCTGTGAAAAATTCCACCCAATATTCATCCTAAGACATTATGACTCCACCACAAAAAGAGGGTCCTATTTTGTCTTTTAATGTTCTCATGGTAAGGGCTAAGGAAAACATCCATTAATGTAAAGATACATTGAAATGGATTTTGAAAATATTTCCCCTTCAATAATAAAACAGCCCTCTGGAAAAAACCCATCACTATGAGGTTTTTTCTTTCTCGGGTTAACTGCCAGTGAAAAAATATTTGATCTTGCACCATCGAAGACCTGGAAAGTTTTGCTGTTGACTTCAATAGGTTCAATAGTAGTCCCATAGACACTAATAACTTTTCTTGAACAGGAAAAATGAAGTTCAGGATACCTAGTACATCTAATTATTATGTCATTTACCTGATACTAAACTATTCCTGAAGTATCTTATAAAAGCTATTTGCTTAATTTATCAAGCAGTGTCTCAAAACAACTTGTGTGATATCTACACTTATTACAGGTACCTACTTAGCAACATACATTTCTAGTCTTTCTTACTGTACTTTCAGTGTGGCCCTCACACTTTGTGAAGGTTAAAAATAAAATACACACAAGATAGGCTGCAAATAATCCACACCCAGGACTGTAATGTTCAGTACAACAAATAAAATATGTGAAACAGCAGTTGTCAAAAAGGGCACATACTTTGTTTTCCCTGCCAGACTACTTTTATTGTGAGGTTGAATAATCCCAAATTAGAGTGGCTAAAAGTAGTTACAGACGTGTTCAGATCCTAATTAGACACTGGGCTAATTAAATGCAAAATTGAGTGAATATCTTAATAGCTTTACTGCTAATATTACTTATATGATGGTATCATCCAAAGTGTGACAGGCACATTCCAGTCACAGAAGGAAGTGTCTGCCCTGAAGACCTGAGAATCTGAGGCCATTATTTTCCAAGCGCTTAAGCTTATGACTTACCGGTACTTTATGCATGTGAGCAACCCTGTTGAATTCACTAGAATAAAGGCCCTAATCCTGCAATCATGAAGGCCTTGTCTACACTGCCACTTTACAGTGCTGAAACTCTCTCGCTCAGGGGTCAGAAAAAACACCCTCCTGAGCAATGCAAGTTTCAGCGCTGTAAGTGGCAGTGCAGACAGTGCTCCCAGCGCTGGCAGCCGTGCTCCCCTCATGGTGGTGGTTTTTTTACAGCAGTGGGAGAGCTCTCTCTCAGCACCGGTGCCGCGATGACACAGCTACATTAATAGCTTTAATGTTGTTAGTGAAGACATATCCTTAAGCACTTAAATTTATGCACAAAGTCCTTTTGACACAAATGGGGCAACTCAAGAGCGCAACATTAAGTATGTGTATGTAGGATTGGGGCCTACACAATTCTCTTACTGTGTAATTCTACAATAAAATTAAGTCTGATAGACAGCACTGCTTTTTTCAGGTCTTTAAATTGTGCAAATACAATACTATTTGAAAAATCTAATTTTGAAATGTACTTCCGTCTAGATCCATAAAATTAAATCAAAATAAATTAAGAGGTTCAATGCAACATATAGAATTTATGGTTGTGTCATAAGTTCCATTACAGATAGTCCCTGTAATTCCTTTACTTTACATCCAGGTGTAATTGAGGTGCATGAACCAAAACTTTATTTTTAGATGCAATACCCTAGGTATCACACTCCCACTACCTTACATCATCTTCTTACTCTTCTTTCTTCGCATACATTTTCTTCTTAGCATCAGTTTTTCCAGCATTGTAATATGAAAAAGGTACTTCCACATTAAAAATTCTATAATACTGCAATATACATCACACTATAATTCTCATTATTGTATATACAGATTAAGTATACTATGTATATGTAATTCATTACTTAAATCTAATAACTTTACTAATTAAAAATCCTCTCTATGTTATATTGTCATAAGACACCTTGTTTAAATATGTAGTATGTTACAAGATCTATTCTGATTACAATATTCCATTATATAGTTCACACATTAAATAATCCTGTAGAATTTACCCCAAACTTCTGGGCTGTTTATGTAAACACATTATTGGAATTTACAAGTATAACTAAAGTTATAATTTGTCATGCAGGATGAGACATTCTTGGTCAGAGATTGTTCAACTAAATCAAGTGCTGAACCATATGTTTTGGTCATATATTACGGAAACAAGGTATACAATATTAAAATACGTTTTCTGGAAGACAGCCAGCAATATGCATTGGGAACAGGGCTCAGAGGAGATTATGTGAGTGAAATACCATCTGATATTCTACTTTATTATTTACCTGTTGCACTTAACCGCTCTAAATACTATAGGGGATTAATTAGGTAATTAGTATTGTTCCCCAGGGGTCTATACTGGGACCAGTCCTATTCAACATATTCATAAATGATCTGGAAAAAGGGATAAACAGTGAGGTGGCAAAATTTGCAGATGATACTAAACTACTCAAGATAGTTAAGACCCAGGTAGACTGTGAAGAGCTACAAAAGGAGCTCTCAAAACTGGGTGACTGGGCAACAAAATGGCAGATGAAATTCAATGTTGATAAATGCAAAGTAATACACACTGGAAAACATAATCCCAACTATACATACAAAATGATGGGGTCTAAATCAGCTGTTACCACTCAAGAAAGATCTTGGAGTCACTGTGGATAGTTTTCTGAAAACATCCACTCAATGTGCAGTGGCAGTCAAAAAAGCAAACAGAACATTGGGAATCATTAAGAAAGGGATAGAGAATAGACAGAAAATATCTTATTCTCTCTATATAGAACTATGGTACACCCACATCTTGAATGCTGCATGCAGATGCGGTCGCCCCATCTCAAAAAAGATATATTGGAATTGGAAAAGGTTCAGAAAAGGGCAACAAAGGTGATTAGGGGTATGGAACAGCTTCCATATGAGGAGAGATTAATAGGACTGGGACTTTTCATCTTGGAAAAGAGACGACTAAGGGGGGGGATATGATAGAGGTATACAAAATCATGACTGGAGAAAGTAAATAAGGGAATGTTATTTACTCCTTCTCTTAACACAAGAACTAGGGGTCACCAAATGAAATTAATAGGCAGCAGGTTTAAAACAAACAAAAGGAAGTATTTCTTCACACAACACACAATCAACCTGTGGAACTCCTTGCCAGAGGATGTTGTGAAGGCCAAGACTATAACAGGGTTCAAGGAACTAGATAAGTTCATGGAGGATAAGTCCATCAGTGGCTATTAGCCAGGATCAGCAGGGATTGTGTCCCTAGCCTCTGTTTGCCAGAAGCTGGTAATGGGTGACAGGGGATGGATCACTTGATGATTGTCTGTTCTGTTCATTCCCGCTGGGACACCTGGAGTGGCCACTGTCAGAAGACAGGATACTGGGCTAGATGGACTTTTGGTCTGACCCAGTATGGCCATTCTTATGTTCTTATACAAAACCTAACATAAAGAAGACTAACTTGTTAGGTGTTTCTTTAAAAGTTTCATTTCAAATCTTTTCATTTCAAATAGTAAATGCTTGAAATGCTGACAAATAAGTCACAGGAGTAATTTAGGGCCTAATCTTGCATGCTCAAATTCCCATTTTAAACCATCAGGAATTTTTCCTGAGTAAGAACAGTTCTGGCCTATATAGTTTCATCCACGTGGTTCCAAATGACATGTACAATTTTTTTTAAAATAATTTTCGCTATTTTTTCAGTTTTTACTTTATGCATCTGACAGCACTTTTGAGGCCTGAGTTCCAAGGGCAGATTCCCTTCAGCGGATGCATTTTTAGCAATGAGGAAAGGATCCCAGCTCAGGCACATTGAGTTAGACTTGGAAGTAGACAGTTAGAATACCTTAATAATCACAGTGTAGATTCCAGCCAGCACTCAGCTCTTAAAGGGACCATCCACTCCAAGAATGTAAATGTTCTATCCCTCAGATTCAAAAGGTTCATCACCAAGGTGTTGCTGGAGCCCACTTGTCTTGGTTGTGAGGCACTCTAAAGTGCTGACTCTTTTCAGATCTGAGCCTCCTAGCTCTGGGACCACAGTGAGAATGGAATGACACTGGCAGTACAGAGCACTATTACACAATGGTACAGAGAGCTACCAAGTTTCAAACATTTTAGTACATTGGAAAAGAAAGACTTATAATATGATCTCATAAATGCAAACAACTTTGAGGAAAAAAATCTTACAATGATTTGATAGAAGTGGGAAGGTAGACATATCAACCTTGTCATCTCAGCTAATGGAAAGACCCAAAAGTCAGAACTCATAAGTAGGTTCTAATCTGTGCACAGAGAGCACATGCCCACCCTAGACTGTGGATCTGCATCAAAAGTACTCAGATTACAATGCTGTTCCATTTTCAAAAATAAGCATTTGAATAGTCTCTTGGTTCTTATCACCATAGTGTATAAGACTGGTTGGTTTTAACAAAGTAAATCTATAACTTTCAGCATGGAAATCCTGCCGGATCCTGGCAAACGTCCTTTCTGTGTAAAGCCACCAATTCTCTGCCTGGCTAGTTCCCGGGGGCAGACGACCTGGGCAGGAGGCTTAAATCCTCCATTTTAATGTTGGCTATATATGTTTGGCTTTGTTTTTAAACTTAACTAAAATAACTTTCCCAGAAACCAACATGGAAATTGACTAAAGTCTCCTATTGAACAGCATTTCTCTGCAGTATTAGGAAGCCCCAGAGAAGAGAGACGCCCAAGAGAAGCATTTCTTTTTATCACACCAGCACCTGCCTTGGGAAAGGGGGGAGGGAACTGATGCACTGAACTGGGGTAGAGATGCAGGTACAGTGAAGGATCAGAGGCACCGTGTACTGTTCATCAGAGCTGCCTCTGCATTTCAGATGGAGTAAGCAGAAGGATTCCAAAGCTGCTCTTCCTTGTTTATTCTCTTCTCAGTTTGTCTCAAAGAGGTTAAAACATTTATAAGGCTTCAACAATTAGAGTAAAATTGCAGTCTGTAATTTCCCTGTCTGCTTAAATGCTTTTCAGAGGTATTTGGTACAAATGAATATATTGTTAAGATAAGGTTAATTCCATTTTTGTATCTGGGAGACAGAAGGAAAAAAACAGATGCAGCCCTAGTATTCAAAATCTGTACTTTGACATCCTCTCTCCAATTCCGCATCTTCACTTCTTTAAAGGATAACTCTCTTCTGATGGAATTTTTCTGCAGCATGCTTTCACTTTTGGATCAATTTATTTTACCTATTTTTTTAAACTCTTTTCCATCCCAAATACTGGTTTTGATCTTTCATATAAAGATTGTTAGTTGTTAACTAATGTAGATTTTATCATATATGTTCTTTTTCATACTCTTCCTTGGGAAGTTTTCTGAGAAGGAATCGATTCCACTTAAGCATCTATCCAAGGATACCATTAGGCCTTACGTCTCTTTATGAAAAAAAACTGTATTGACTAGAGTTTGGATTTATCCTAGAAAACTGTTACCTCTCTATTAGCAGCACGGTGACCAACACCATGTGTCTAAAACATCATGCAGTTAAATTGGTACAAAGCCATAATGCAATGAATACAAGCAAAAGAGAAAACAAACCAAATTTAAAATCATAACTTTGTTGGTGCCTTTTGCTGGCAATTAAGCCACAGCTGTACACATTTACATACATATTTTGTATATTAAATTGAGCTCACCTGAGGGCCCAATCGTACAACGAGCCAAGCATCTTCTGGGAGTTACTACTAAGCATTCTCAAATCTCATTAAAGTTAACGAGGGTGGGAGATGCTCAGCACCTCACAAGATATTCCCAACTGGTTAGTTTTTAAAAAAAAAAAAAAAGGAGGAGGAGGATGTTTTTATCTTACTTTCCTCATAACAGCCTGAAGTATCCTGCACTGAATGTCAATTTTAGTTTTTTAGATAGTTCAGTAAATAATAGATTAGGAATGTGCGTGTGTGTGTGTATTTTATATATATATAAATAAATCAATTGTTTTATCCCTTATGGACAATGCCACACTTTAAAAACACACACATGTTGCTGTTTGCTGGATTTTAGGTTACATTCCAAGGGTCTAAAACCCTCTGCCCCTAAAAAAGAAAGCTACTGTGTACCCAGTGTAATATTAAGCAGGGAAGACTACTGGAGGTACAAAGGGGATGAAATGGGGTGGGAGTATGTGTGGGAGAGGTGGGGGGGGGGTGTTATTTCTTATATGTGGTCATTGCTTTGGTTCTTCTTACCTGTTTCATATCAGAAGATAAGGATTTTCAGCATTTCTGTGTTCATTGTTTAATGTTTTTCAGAAGTTTGATTCTGTGCAAGAAATCATTGACTTCTACACATGTGTTCCCATTACACTTATTGATGGAAAGGATAAGTCTGGAATCCAGAGAGAACAATGTTACCTAACACATCCTTTTAAGTTGAACAGAAGATGCTTCTTACCCTAAGTGATTTCAATCTGTTTGTATAAATGTAAAAATAAGAACACTTTAATATTTAAAATCTGTGTAGAAATTAGATTAGATTTGTGTTCAACATGAATACAATGAAGAGTTCTAATTCTTGAGAAAAGTCTATGAAATGTGATTTCTCATATATGAGACTAGATCAAATTGTACTCTGCTGTGCGTGATTATTTGAAGTTTCACTTCTGTATATTACTTAATTTTAAAGGGTGTTCCGGCATGTACAAATGTCATAGTACAACTGCACAAAAAGGTATGAACAGCAGCTAACTTCTGAGCAATATTTTCCCTGTCTTGCTGATAATTGATAAATTGTTTGATTGCTTATATTAACAAAACCTCTCTGTTATTTGAAAAGTCACTAGGAATACAAAATAAATCCATGAAACAAAACAATGTAATATATTAGAATTTCATTACAAAATATTCCTGCATTTAAACTCAGAGAAGTTGCATCTAACTTGGCACTTATACTGTTTAACCTTTTCACTACTGGTGCAGACTACAAGTGGGTTTTAAACAATGGAATCACCTGCTCAGTAGGGGACCAATCCAATATCCATGAAATCAATTACAGTCTTTCAACAGACTTCAACAACCACTGGATCAGACTTTAGGGCTGGCCTCCATGAGATAGTCATCCCTAGTAGTAAGACTTAACAGTAATTATTCTTTAGCTCCAGCAACAGAGGCTTGCATTTAATTCCCAATTCTTCAAACCCTTATGGAGGTAAGATTATTCACGCAATTAGTTCCACTGAATTCATATCCTTTGCAAACTTGAGAGAAAATCATAGTCAAGAGGCACTAGACTAGAGCATAATTCTGGCCTCTTTAAAAATACACACACTAAAGTTTGTACAAAAAGGATTTTACACACACCATTTGAGATTTATAAGGTTTCTGTAGGTTTCAGAGTAACAGCCGTGTTAGTCTGTATTCGCAAAAAGAAAAGGAGTATTTGTGGCACCTTAGAGACTAACCAATTTATTTGAGCATAAGCTTTCGTGAGCTACAGCTCACTTCATCAGATGCATACTGTAGTTTAAATTCAGCTTGAATGTATAGGGCAAACCTTGTTTCTGATGATTAAAATGTAATAGAAAACAGAATCAGTCATGGGTCCTTTAACAAATCAGGAACAAGAAAGAGTATCTTGTCTGACAGGATGCAGGAAGAAAATTGTTATAGAACCCAAATAGGGTATTCCAACCCCTGTTCTAACTTCTACTGGGCTCATCAAGGTGCAGATCTGCTCTGAGAATCTGAAAGCCATAACCAACTCCCAGACAGCCTCTCTCCTGGAACATACTCCATCAAATGAAGCTCAGGACAGAGAGAATCTGGGTCACACTCTTTATCTCAAGTCACAAAACTATTAAAATTCCAGAAGGAAAACTATCCAAATACAATACTACATCAATAAATAAATAAATAAATAAAAAATTTAGACCACACCCCCATCTGGCCAGAATTTGGATGTCCTTGGCAAGAGAAAAAGGCATGAGATCTGCTGTCAAATTTTTATATCCACCGTACAATTCAATTTACTAAAAATGTTCATGTTAATACAAAAACACTTATATTTTGTAAATTTAATACGAGAACAGTTACATGTAGATTAACAAATGAGATACAAAGAACAGTCTTTGTTTACTAAAATAAGCAAAGAAAAACACCCTAAACCATCTACAATCTGTTTATAATCCTGCACGCAACACAATTTTTAAGAATACAAAATTGATTAAAGATTAAAAGATGTCAGTCATATTTTGCCAAACAAACAGAGGATTCAAAAGTATTTCCTTAACAGCTTCTACAGAAACTCAAGTAGGTTCAAACATCTGCCTGGGTGGATGAATGTAAGTGAGAACGAATTTGGCCACGAGTGGTTTTTCATATGTTAGCAGTTTCAATATTTATTAAAATCTGATATGACAGATTTAGAATTTGAAACTATTTTCACAATTTAAAAAACTGAAACATGATGTTTCGCTTCAAAGAACACAAAGTGAAAATCTCTACTGTACCAGTCTAAAAAAATATAAATTCCTGTTTCAAAATAAGAACGGTCATTTAATTACTGAAAAAAACAGAGATAATACAAACTGTATTCCATTGAACAGTTTAGCCTTTCACTATGATACAAAAAGTTGCAAAGTAATACAAGATCTCCTTTCTGAAAGCACCAAATATCTAAAGATTTTAATATTGTATTGCAAAATGGTCTGACAGAAAAGTTTCACATAACTGTTTTTGTAAATTAGACCCAAGTCTCAAGATGTGCTTTATAGTTTCAAAATATTTACATTTCAATACAGATATAGTACATACCTTATCAAAACCATGTTTAATTTTCTAGAGTATAAAAAAAACAAAAAAATATTCCCAGATTAGTAGGTTGTTGCGGGGGCTGGAGGGGTTGTGGGGTTTTTTGTTTTGTTTTTTTGTTTGTTTGTTTTTTTAACAAAATGTGTTTTTCCACTGTTAACAATTAGGAACTACAGGCATTTATACAAAATTCAAATGTATAATATATCTCCAGCATCAAATTAATTATTTTTTTACCTGTAGAAATGTGACTGCAAAATATGTGCTCAATTCATCACTTGCTGTACATGAAATTTAAAAAAATAAAATGGTTTACAATTTGTGACAAGATAACCGAGAAAATTCTATACATGTACAGTGGCCAGTTATTAAACTTCACTATCAACCATCCTCCTTCCCCACTAAAAACTCACCTTCATTCAGCAAGGCACTTAGCACATGAATCATCCTATTGACTTCACTGAGTAGTCACACAGCAATCAATGGGAGTTGATTAGCCATGTGCTTATTATTATTATTAGTAAGTAGCTTGCTGAATTGAGGCTTACATGTGTAGATTCTAACATGCAAAATCTTCAAATTTAGGATGTCAAAACAAAGATTCTACAGAAAATGTGGATAGGTACTGGCAATGTAGAGTTCTGCAACATAATCTCTCTTTTTCAAGGCAGCAGTTTGGTTCTCCAGCTAGTTCTTCCTATCTATGCACTAGCTGCTAGGCTGGCTGGGGTCCTGGTTAAAGGCTCTATCCTGAAAGTATACATTTCTAATCGGATTACACATAGCACTGATCATTATGCCCTACAGCATGCACAATCCATCGGAATCACATCATGCCAGCCAGTAAAGAAGCCAGACCTCATTTCATGCACTTTAAGTTGAGCTTCTGCTTGCTTGCACAATAAGTAGTCACCTGTGTCCTCTTCCTGCTCTTACACTTGTGTGGCACAAGACACAACTTGGCCCCTGACTGTACAACACAGAATTAAGCTTTCCTTGCCACTCCACATTGTGGGTCTGATTCTGATCTCACCAATTCCTCATTTACACTGTTGTAGCTCCACTGAAGTCAGTGGGGAGTTACTTCTGTTCCTTAAAATTGGAGTTTAATCAGATTCAGCACCAGTTTTTCCCCACTATGGCATTTTTTTTAAATTTGCTACTAAATTATGATGCACACTTTTTTTATTCGTAAGAGTCAAAGATACTCTTCATTAGACTTATGCCTGACCTCTGAACCATTAAGCTGTAGTAGTAAAATTCAGACTGAATTCAATTAATTTCACACAGGTCATATAGTTGGATATTTTAAATCCCTATTGACCTCACAACATAACGTTACTGCATATAGTGTCCTAGTGAAGAGAACTGCACTAGAATGTTTTCAGAGCAAATCATTTCCAGGTCTCTTTCAAAAAAGCAAGGGATAGCCATAACACTTATTTCAGGCATCCAAGTGCTATGTAGTGTTTAGTGCTCAAGAGTGGCTTCTCATACAGTTTATAATTCCTATTACCACAATCCCACCTGCCAAATATAAAAACCCTCCAGTAAAATATTTACTGTCTCCCTTTCCAAACAAATTAATGGCACTCATGTTAAAATAAGAGCAGTAAACTGACAGTTTCTCACTTGTGGCTTTCTAGAGGAAGAAAAAGAACATCCCAGCCTTTGGTTGCTTCTATCAAATGTCTCTGTCCATGACTTATCCATTCTTCCTGGTCTACATATATCCTTCCACAAAACCAACACTTAAACATACACTGCAGTGTTTTAGCTGGTGAAGTTTCCACTACCCGGTAGTTGTTTTTATGGGTCTTTTTTAGCTTCATTTTTAAAAAGTTCTGCTTTTTCATTTGGCTTGTTGTTTCCAAGTTCTGAAATGTAAGCCGTTTATTATACTGTTTCACACCAAGACAACTACTCGTTCTTTCTGATAAAACAACTTTCACAATATTGCCTTTATACTTGTTGACAATTTTCATTATATTAATTACCTCTGCTGAATCAACATCAGGATGATTTAATACAACTACAGGCTGGTTACGACGAGGACATTTTATCAACTGATGTTCTCTAAGTGGTACAAGCCTAAGACGCCTTGCTGTCAAAAGAGGCATCGCCTCAGAAATGCAACTGGTTTCTGAGTAAATTCTTGTTTTCTTCTTAGACAAATAATCCCTGGACTTTGCTTGTTTTACCTTATTTTTGGGTCCAAGTTGATCCTTTGAAGTAAGTTTGCTCTGCTTACTTAGCTCATCACTTTTTTGATGCAGTAGTATAAAATTTTGTTTGCTATTACTTTTTGCATTAGCCTCTCTTTTTGGTCTGTGCCTAAGTGACATATTTTGATTTCTGGACTGCTCATTAAGTTCACTCTCATTTGGCAAAGGTAGGTTACTGCTTAGTTTCTCAGAAATGCTGAAAGGAACTGGTCGTGGTAGAAACATTTCGTTACAACACATCGTAGCAGATGACATTTCATTCTTATCTCCTTCTTCTTTTGTGTTCTCACTCCTAGTGACATTCAGGACCTTCAGCACTGTCCCTTTTGGAATGAACACTGGAGTAGCAATGTGAGTGTTTTTAGTCATTCTACTTTTAGCTTTTGTTGTAGCTGACCGTGATTGTGATGGTTGTTTATTACACAATTCATTACCAATCCCACCATTCTGTGGTGTTTGAAGTGAAGATGCAAATTGTTCCAATTCAGTAGCAGGGACTTTTTTTTCAGAGTTTGCTAAAGTTTCCCGAGGCAAAGGCATCTTCTTATTAGAAGCACAACATCTAACAGGCATAGGTGAAGCAACCAATGTAGATTTCACATTACACTCCGCAGCGGACATCAACTGAGCAATCTTTCTACACAACATTGTTGTTGACTTTTTATTGCATGCAGTATTATCCCACTTGATTCCCTCTGGGATGTTTTCAGCCCCAGAGCTAAGGGAAAATACAGATGAAATGACAGGACCCTCAGAAGGGCTGTCCTTATTTTCTACATTCTGCAATTCTAAAGCTTCTAAAGGATTATTCTGACAATCAGAGATCTCTCTGTTTAATTTACTTAAGCCAACACTTGATTCCTCTAAACATGAACTTTTATTTAAAGAGAACTCTCCCCATCCTTGAGAAGTTTTAAAAGATTCTTTAACCAAACAGGTATCAAACAAATGTGTTTCCAGAGAGCTAATGATCTGGCTCCTGCATTCTTTGTCATCACCGTTAAAAGGCAATATGTCCTTTTCTCCAAGGGCAGGAGATGAAGAGGAACTGTTGCTCTTCTGAGCCGCCTGCAACAAAACAGTCTGGGATCTATCACTTTCAGAGGAAGCAGCATATGCACGTGTGGACATGTCCAGGGTCTCTTTAGAACAGTATAAATCATTTTTTGCATATTTTTCCTTATTTGAGGATTTAGGACAACTTATTTTTGATTTATCCTGCCTAGGTACATTTGAGTTACAGTCAGAATTGGAGGAATTAAGACATTCAGAGTTCTTTTTGTATTTATTATCCGAAGCAAGCACGTTACTAACACTAGATAAATTTACAGTTGCTTCAGTGGTTAATTCATTTTGAGCAACAGAAGTTATTCTTTTTCCTTTCTCTGTTTGTTCTGCACCTTGATTCCTGAGTTCCTCTTCTTTACAGTTTATAGGTTTATTACTTGTTTCTTTCAGAGGAATAAGTTTAAGAACCAACTGCTGTGTGCCATTCACTATTTTTATGTCTAATAACTGAGCTAAGCAGTTAGAAGGAACTACAAGTTCTGAAGGTGCAATCACTGTTAATGGCATTCCTGGCTGTATGGGCTCTTTTTTTGGAGAATAAACTTCAACTTCCACATTTTGGTTCTCATATATGTTTACTTCAGCTGGTTCCAATACAGTTTTATCTTGGACTGATGTCGTACCTAGGCTACATTCTACATCGTCAGACAAACAAACTGTTTTGTTCATTTCATCTTGCATTTTGCTGCAAGTTGTACTTGATGATAAATCTGAAGGCTCATTCTGAAGAGGAATTTTTTGATCACACTTCTGCTTTTCAGAAAACAAAGTGCTTCTCTTTGGTAAGCAAGATCTCTTTTGCTCTTGTTTTGTAACCATATTCATTGGCCCCTTCTCAGTAACTGTTTCATGTACTCTTCTGGTATGTTTTACTATATAATCATGCCTAACAGCACCGTATTCACAGTATTCACATTGATATGGAAAAGTTCCAGTATGTTTCACCAAATGCCGTTGGAATTCTCCTTTGGTGTAGGATACATAGCTACAGTGGGCGCACACAAATTTAATCTCTTCATGCTGAACGACATGCTTTTTATACTGCAAAGGATCCTTTGTTGAAAATCGACATTTATCGCAGTAATATTTGTCTGGTTGAAAGTTTTTTACTTTAAATGTTTTCTGAGTTTTACTTCGGGATGTTTTTTCTTGATTTTCTAAATCTATGGCAGTGGCACTGTCAGCTACACAATGGAAAGTCGGTGGCGTATTCAGACTGCACCTGCAGCAAATGAAACTTTTGTCTTCAGTCTGTCTGGGTTTGTTATGCTTTAGTAAGTCAGGCACTGGAAGTTTCTGCACGCTTCTGCACTTTATACAAAGGACCAATGGCAGCTTATCCTCAGCTTCATCCCCTTGATAGACACAGTTCTGGCCTTCAGTCCCTTTTGGTTGATTTGCTTCATCCTCATTGGCTTGCTTTGGAGATGTAGTCAAAGAATTATTTATGTCATTAACTTGGCTTGTATACAGTTTTGGTAAAATTTCCCTCATTTTCTTTATCTGCATTTCAAAACAAGTGGCTCTTGCCAGTTTAGGCAAATACAATGGCAATGGACACAAACAATTTTTATAGTGACAGTCTCTCAAATGTGTTGCTTAGTTATCATTCAGGCAACTGCTCTGGAGAGTGTGTATTTTTATCTTTATGAATAAGTATTGCTTCAAGTTCTGAAACCATAAAACTCTATTTTCAGTTCTCTACTGGATTCTCTCAACTTGCAGCACTAAAAAAATAAAAGCGAAAGACTGGGTCAGTTAGTGAAAAAACACTTTGAAAAATTGTTGTTACTTGGTAAGTAAATATTTGCAATATAATAAAAATAGCTGACTGTTGAAATACAGTTTGCAAATCTGTTTCTCTGCTTTATTAGGCATATAGTACATACAACCATGAAAGTGTACTCAATGTATTCTTTCACAGGTGCTTACATTTTGCAGCTATAATCTGTATTATATAAAATTCACACAATACAGTGTTCTATGGTATTTTCTCCTATGTATTTTTTTTAATTCTTTAAAAAAAATGAAATTTGACATAAAGTTACTGAAGCAGAGAGAAACCTCTCTGTCATTTGAGAGCAAAAGCCAAATTATCAAATGGACACTAGAATACATTTCCATGTCTTGTTTATGCCGAGGACTGAGAAGAGGTAGGTCTAAAATTTTCTGCCCTTACTCATTCAAATCTACCTCAATAGTCTTTGTATTTGTTATCCATCAAGATCACATTCCTAATTACCATGAGTTTATCTACACCAAGGGGATTTTTAAGCTATTTGGAAATGCTTCAAATATGTAACCTCACTAAAGCAAGGTTCTCTTAGTCAGTGTCAAAGTTTTTAATCAAAATAAATTTGGATAATCATAAAAAAGCATGTAGCTTACAGTTGGCCAATCCTACCACTGATAAGGACAAACCAGTTTATTTGATGTACATTTTTTTATTATTTGTATTGCAGTGCTGCACAAAGACCCAAGTCAAAACCAAATCCCCACTGTGCTAGTTACTGCATAGGTAGAGCTCTTCATGGATACAAATGTATATCCACGGATATAAATCAGTATCCGTGAAACTGCAGAGCTCTCCCGGGAACCACAGTGGCAAAAGAAGCACAACGTGGGGCTGTCGCTCCCAGGAGCCAGTGCCCTGCTCTGGCAGCTCCTCTGGCACAGCTGTACCACCCCCAGCCTTGCTCCCATCCCTTCCATGCAGCTGTCTGCGTCTTCTGTCTGGGGGTGTGCGTGCCACTTGAACACAAGAGCGCGACCAGGGATGGCTGCCGGTGAGCCTGATGACCACCTCAATGGGTGGGGCTGAGGGCGGTACAGCCGCGCCAGAGGAGCTGCCAGCACAGAGCACTGGCTCCTGGGAGCAGCAGCCCCACATTCCGCTCCTTTCGCCACTACAGTTCCCAGGAGAGCCCTGTGGTTCTGCAGATACTGATTTATATCCATGGCTGTCCGCATCCGTGGGTATAAATTTGTATCCATGCCGGGCTCTATGCATAGGCATACGATCCCTGCCCTGAAAAGATTACAATCTAATTTGAATACACAAGATGCAACAGGTAAGAAAAGGAAAAAAAACACACAAACACAGTGGGACAGAAGATGGAGGACAATGGCAAACCATGTAGCATTAGCCTACACAAAATGACAGGTTTCAGAGTAGCAGCTGTGTTAGTCTGTATTCACAAAAAGAAAAGGAGTACTAGTGGCACCTTAGAGACTAACCAATTTATCTGAGCATAAGCTTTCATGAGCTACAGCTCACATCCAATGAAGTGAGCTATAGGTCACGAAAGCTTATGCTCATATAAATTGGTTAGTCTCTAAGGTGCCACTAGTACTCCTAAACAAAATGTATGTCACAACCTGATTGTTCCAAAATTCTTTGAACAACAACAAAGAGCAAAGGAGTTTTTTTCCTGTGGTTTTTAAACTTCATGTAAATAGAATCTGATCCTCAGCTGTTGCCTAGATTGCGAGAAAGCTTATATGTTAAAAAATAAAAAGTTTTGTCCTCAAAGCATGCACAAAGCTCAATAAAGATTAATGATTGAGACTCTCCTTCTGTGTCGCACCTACCCAAGAAGCAACATGTAAAATCCATTCACATCTTCCCTGTACAAGCATTTCTATATATGAAGATGCCATTGCATAATGCTTATCTAGGTACGGAGACATTTCTAGATGATGTTGCATAGCAACATAACCGTCAGGAGTCACCCTCTCCCCTCCCCTTGCTTACTTATAGGTAAGTAAGGTTTGGGCTATTGCCCCAAGAGCATGATGTTGGAATTACTTAGTAATATCATATGAAGGCAATGCCCGTGTGAAAGAGGACACTTTTACACAATGATGTAAGTCTTAGTGTCAGCCTGAACTTTGGTCGGAATGAGTTCCAGAGACCTTCCTTGTGAATGCACTGTGAGTTCATTTGATCTTGAATCTGTGTTCCATCCATTAGTCTTCTTAGGAAATACTGCCATGGAAAGGGATTGATTCTCAAAGATATCTTGGTTTTAAGTCCATCCAGGGCTTTGAGGAATTACCTCAATTTTTATGAAAATCAAATGGCAGCCAATATAATTAATAGTACTGTGTTACGTACTTTTACTGGTTCACTCCACTTAGCAGATTAGGCGGTATGTGCTGAATAAAACTGTAGTTTGCTGATAGCCTTTTGGATGAAGCCAAAATGTAGCAATCCAGTCTCATGTGGTAATAACTGTAGCTAAATTCACATCTGGAAGCAATATTAGACTCCTGCGCAGCCAAAGGTTGGCTGTTGTACAGCCATCTGGATGTCTATGAGTAGGTTTTATGACTCCAATGCTTTGACAATATTGATAATTGGAGGGTATGTGCCCTCATTAGAGAACTAGATGAAAATTCCTATTTGTCCCACATAGGTTCGTCTCTCTTCATACTAGTATCACGTCTGTCTCATCGAGGTTGAAGATGAGCAAGACACTTTGCATCCAAGTCTTTATTTCTTTTGGACATAAATATGACAGGCGTACTGCTGTGTTTCAGGTCAAGAAGATGATACAGCACTTTACTTGATGTTTATATTGGTGTTAAATTTAAAATACATTTTCTTCAAAACTGTTGCATCCACACAATTGTTTTGATGCTGTCTGCAGCACTGAAATCTTAATGAAACTTTATCTCAATAGCAAGGATGAAATGAACATAAATGTTCTCATTGCCAATCCTAAGCGTTTTTAAAAAAAAAAACTATGTGCAACCATCCATAGACAAAATAATTGCACTCAACCAAATAGGGAAACAAAACCTTCTGGCTTCAGCTGCCAATTACATGATCACAAAAAAGAGCATTAAAAACTCAAGTGTTTTCCTATGCTATTAAAAAAACCTAGCAAGGCAATTTTCACAAAATATGAAAAAATGAACAAAAGTATATCAAAGAGGCAGGCCTTAGCAGAACACAAGAGATTTTGAAGTTTTTTTTGCAACAAAACTATTTAAAGATCATTTTGATTTAATAGACATACAACTGCGCTATCAGTTGAAAAGCTGAAAGTCTGATACAGTAGAAACTGAACTGGGATATTTTCGATAGTCTATTGTCCCTATTGAGTTTTCTGAACCGAACAGACCTTATATTTAGAAGAAATCCTGTATTTAAGCATGTGGCAAACCCCATGTTCAAATTAAATTTGTATTAGAATCAAGAGAATGAAAATAAAAAGAATCATTCAAATAGTGTTCTGGGGAAAAAAAAGATTAAACAGCCATCTGTCGTCTTAATGACATGCCCTGTTTTCTTTGCCAAGTCCCATCACTGGTTATTCTTGAGTGCTGAAAGTCCAATCTGGAAGGTTTTGGTGTGAAGGGTTCCATTTTGTCATTGTGTGGGATAGAATGAATGAGAAGAAGAGAAATATAGATGTTTTAATAAGATGTGAGAATATTCCAGAACATGGTGACTATGAATTGTGCAAATCCACACAGTCTCAGGAGGCAACATACTGACCATTCACTACACACCAGCATGACAAAGTATGTAGAAAAACTGGACACTTTGTAGCCTACCTTTATACTCTTCAAAGTATTCATAGAGATACAATGCAGAAGGTTAACTAAAGGAAACAGTTTCTTCAAAGTGCAGCATAACCCAAAAGAGCACAGAAAAGTACGGATGACTATAAAATCCAAAGGCATCATTTTGTACCTCTGCTCATGTCCAGCAGCAGCCCATATAGCAAAGAAAATATTTAAAGAATGGAAGAGAAGAGAATACTGAAAATGTTATAATGTTGTAATATAAATCTCCTGGAATACTGTTTTCAGTTCTAACTGCTACCTTCAAAAGATGTAGAAAAGTATTAATAAATTTTCAGAAACAATACTGTACTAAAAAGCAAGTGAGCCAGCAAATTATACCAATGGAACTTTCTTTGGCAGAAATAATGGTGTAGAGGATATTTTGTTTCCAAATGAACTTCTAGCCATGTAGCACAATACTTAATGTATGTGGAGTTCAAAGTTCTTCTCTCTTTAAAAATAAACAGAAATATCAATACACCAGATTTTTTAAAAAGCAAAAACCATACACCAGTTTTTAAAGCTTGCCTTTATTATAACATATACAATTATTTTATATTATTTCACATCCTGCCAACATGTAAAAAAAAATCTCCATTTGAATTATATGCAGAACAATTTATTGGGACCTCCTATAACGTGAATTATACAAAATATTAAGTTAAAAACAAACTGGACATTTTTAAAGCATAGCTTAAATGTATTTTGTCCCATGAAAACAAGAATGTATTGTAAACGCACTGCACAGTATTCTAGCCCCAATCCTGTACTGAGAACTACAGGGGTCTACCACATCGTTCAGTGAAGGACAGGGCCCTCAATTTACCTTTTACAAAATGCTGCTATCAACCTCAAGCAGAAAACTAGAGTAGTCCTATTGCAGTAACCTGACACACGCACCTTGACATGCTAAATATTTATTGCACCTATAGTTACCTTTGTAAAAGGTACTTGAGATACCTACACTTGTTTATGATTAGATGTATAATTGCCAGCCTTTAAAATTAAATATCAGAGTTTTCTGTTGCACACATTTATGCCCATAAAAATAATCCTTCAATAGTCTAAGCTTGTTTAACCAGGATTTAATATTATACTATTCTATACTTACTAATAAGTAAGGGCTAATAAGAATACAGTAAAGAAGCATGGCATTGAAGAAAACAGAGAACCAAGGGTATGGTGAAGGGTATCCAATTTTAAAAGTATGTATCTCTTAGACCCAGACCCTGGAAACATTTTACTACCATGAGTAGCCCCACTCACAGTCTTCTTAGTAGCAGCATGGAAATTTGCTATTGGAAAATATACTGCAAGACATTTAGCCAAATCTGAGTTAATGCAGGATTATTCCCTACAGCATATTAATTATAAATCACTATTTGTGTTTAAATCCTTTGAGGAAATATATTAATTCTACTACTGTCTTAGGGGAGTTTCTTTTGAAACAAATTACAGATAGAACAGATTTCATTTAATCATTAAAGGAATCTCCTTCCTTAGAAGTTTTTAAGGTCAGGCTTGACGAAGCCCTGGCTCGGATGATTTAATTGGGGATTGGTCCTGCTTTGAGCAGGGGGTTGGACTAGATGACCTCCTGAGGTCCCTTCCAAACCTGATATTCTATGATTCTATGATCTATTCCAGCTCTTCCCCATAGTATTTTATTGTTAATTTGTGTATTAATGCCATGTACTAAACCTTCCTCAGTAGCAGAACCACTAACCAAAGTTCCTATTCAGTACCAAGACAAAAGATTCAATAGTAATCTTGGGAAAACAGAGTAAGTGTCGATGGAAGGGCTCAGAAAAAGCCTAACCCCATGGCCACACACAAAATTGTTGAATAGCCAGAAGTTGCACCCATGTGGGCTGTGCGCCCAAGGAAACGTTACTGGGAACCGACTAGAGCAGACAGCCTGCTCCCTCCCTGCACTTTGCAAGGCTCAAAGCAGGGTCCCTGATCCCTTCCTTGGGGAAAGGAGACATTTCTCGCCGCCTGTAACTACAAAATAAGAAGGGGATAGGAGGGGGAAGGTTTTTCCCACTAATCCCCGCAATGCTCCGACCGGCCCAGCGAGGGCAGTACAGCCAGCACGGAGTGCGGCAGCAGCAAGTCCTACCACCCCCGCAGCGACGAGTGCAGCCCCGCCTGGACCGCAGCTAGGGGGACCCCCATTCCACCGCCCGTGACCGCAGCTAGGGGGACCCCCATTCCACCGCCCGTGACGAGGCGGGAGCTGGAACAGCAGGACTCGGGGCGGCAGCAGGTCCCGCTGCTGGGGACTCCTCCCACGACGGAAAGGGAGGACGCACCCTCCCCCTATGGCGGGATAGGGAGGGTGCCCCCTTGGGGCCTACTCGAGGGGCTGCCTCCGCCCGGGAGGGAGAGAGGGGGGCTAGGACAGCCCCCACCTCGGGTCACAAAGGGGGGAGCTGCGGACCCCGAATACCCACAGCTCACCCAGCAGCTCAGACGCCCCCCGCCTCCCTGCCGCGGAGCTGCCAGCAGCGACCCCCATCCGCCCGCCTACGCCTCCCGGGGGGGTTCGGGGGAGCAAGAGCGCCCCGTTGCCAGGTACTTACCCTCGGTGGGTGAGCCTGCGCCCCCCACGCGCGCTCAGAGCGCGCCGACGCGGCTCCACGCCCTGCGCCGAGCGCAGCAGCCAGCGAGCGTACAGCGGAACTGACCTCAGCGCCCCCCCAGCCGCCGCGCCGCCCGATTGGCCAGCGCCGCCGCCCCGCCCGTGGGAGAGTAGAGCTCTACAGAGCCGCCGGGAGCGGGGCGGGCCGCGGCGGCGGCAGAGGCAGAGGGTCTTGTTGGAACGCGCCGAGAGGCGGGCGCGCGGGCTGCCAGTGCCACGTGGGGCTGCCCAGGGCCAGGGCTGACGGAGCTTCTGAGCCTCCTGCCCTACGGGCTGCGCAAGGGTCAGCTCCACGGGCCCGCTGGGCCTGGCAGAGCTCTGCTCGGGCGCGCGGGGCGCTCTGCGCGCCCGGCGAGGCCCAGCCCCGCCGCTGGGGCTGGGTAACAGTGTGTTCGAAAGAGTCTACAGTGTTCCCTTCGCATGGGCCTGTAACATGGTGGCTTTCGAGGTTGCGGCGCCTACTTGATACATGGAGGGGCATAATAGGGATGAAAACAATCTGTTGCAAAAGGCGATTCACTGTAGCTTCCCTGGGGAGTAAAATAATTATTTAAACAAAGGAACACTGTGGCAGAATAGTGGGTTCAAGTAAAGTCAGTCAGGGAAATAGTGTGAATTCAGAACATGTAGCAAGTGTAAAATCAGCGAGATGTTAAATTTCTCTTACAAACTCACAAACGGACGTTTAGTTTTGTATTGCCCCCGTTTTAGTCTTTCTTTTTCCTGTGATTCTTGTACAGATGCATTTGTTTATAAATATACATTTGCAAAGCACTGGGCACTTCACTGTCATTTTAAATAATCAGGTACATTACTGTTCTTTACATCTAAAACAACATTTAAAAATAATTTCTCATGAGGGGAAGAAGTAGTAAGCATGACACACTATATAGAGATGTTCTGCAGTATTAAAGCACAATGGTGTGCAACATGAATACATGCAAAAATGTACAACTGAATCAGCAGTTAAGTGAATTAAAGCGAATTTTGAAATGCATTATAGTATCTCTATAAATATCACAAAAATACTTCCAAAAGGAACAGTATACATGGAAATATGAGAATAAAGTTTATGCAGATATTTTACCCTGCATATTCATATGTTTGTATGTAGTCTTACATTTTCATTTGTTAAAATGTTAACCACAATTTTGGCTCAGATGATGAGCATTCCCAGAAATAAGGTTTCTGCCAAAATCAAAGATGGTCACATCAGAAAAAGCTGTCAGTAATAGCATGAGGAAAGGTTATTTTATTTTTATTCCAAGGTGATCGTATTACAGTAGTATGTTATTGCAATTGCTCTTTTAAATATCTCATCACTGCCATTGACTCATGCATAACACTTATCAACGTGTATTTCAATGGGACTACGCAGTAGGGTGATGAGCAGGATTTGCCCTTTAATTAGAGTTCAGTAACAGGATGATGTATGCTTTAACTTTTTATTTGTAGTGGAAACTGTCAAAACAGCTCTTCTTACATGTTATTCTCAGGCATTTTCCAACCAAATCTAAATTTCATTTAAAGGGACACTGGAAATTGGCACAAAAATGTGGGTTTTACAAAACTGCAACACATTTTCTCCCGCAAAACATTACATCTCTGGTAAGGTGTGAAATTGGGTATCTCACTACTCTATTTCAAGACGAAGCCAATTTTTACTTGGGCTACATGGTCCTTTTCGAGAATTTTCACCTTATAATAGAGTCTGTCACTACATAAGATCACATCAGTGGTGCAAGGGGATTTTAACTCTTACCAGTATGGTACTGACCCCGCTCTCCCTCACAAAAAATGTTCTGTGACTAGAACCCTGTGCAGATACATAAGAACATAAGAATGGCCAGAACAAAGGTTCATCTAGCCCATTATCCTGTCTTCCCAACAGTGGTCAAAGAACAGGGAATCATCAAGTGACCCATCCCCTGTTGCCCATTCCCAGCTTCTAGCAAACACAGACTAGGAACACCATCCTTGCCCGTCCTGGCTAGTAGCCATCAATGGACCTATCCTCCATGAATTTATCTAGTTCTTTTTTGAATTTTACAAATTTATACCTGGCAGATGTGGATATTCATGGGTAGAAATGTGTATCTGCGGAACTGCAGCGGTGACAGGAGCAGAACGTGGGGCCACTGCTCCCCGGAGCCAATGCCCCGCGCCAGCAACTCCTCTGGCACGGCTGTACTGCCGCCAGCTCTTTCACACAGCTACATCTCCTGTCTGGGATCTGCACAGCCCCACCAGAAGCCAGGGCTGGGGGCATGGAGCTTCTGGTGCAGGGCACTTGCTCCTGAGAGCGGCGGCCTCGCATTCTGCTCCTTTTGCTGCTGCGGTTCCTGGGAGAGCCCTGCGGTTCTGCGGGTACCGATTTCTATCCCCAGATATCTGCATCCACAGGTATAAATTTGTATCCATGCAGGGCTCTACAATTCATTCTTGAAAATGTGTCTTTCCAGTACGGCGTATTGTCTTAATGGTCCAGCATACCTGGCCATACTGACTTACCTGCACCATTGGCTCACATACACCTGATCAAGGTTATATTCAATTTAGCAAATATCTATTTTGGTTGAATAGGTCCTATGACTGGGACTTATACGGAGTTGTATTTTGTGAGGGGCAAAGTGTCCTTCAGTTCCCATTGACTTCCTTGGGAACCAAGGGCTTAGCTAACCCTCAGTAAGATCCAGATATACACATTGCCTCTGCTGGGCTCCCTTAGATTTGGCTCAGATGCTTGCTGCGCTTTTTGGCTCTTCAAGTGAGAGAGGGAGGAGAGAAGAGAATGTTGCTACCCTTGTACCTGCTACCTACTGGCAGTACTAAAATGAGGGGCTACCCTCCCTGATCTTTCTTACATACTTTTGTTACCCCAAAAACAGAATTTAGATACCCCTTAGAATATCTTACCTATTGCCCCCTTCCAGACTTACCAAGGCTTCCCTCAAAACAGCCCACCTGTTCACCAATCTGTTCTCCTAAGGCATGGGTCTCCAGGGTGGTTAAGGAATATCTTGGGCTTGCCAGGGATTCCCTGTTTCAGAAACTCCTCAGAACAGCTCAGACCTGTTATCCCCAGAGGACACATATACAGCCCTCCTTTTATGATTGACGCAAGCAGTGTTCCAAAACAAGGCCCCCTTTAACACAAATCCTTAGCACAATAACAATCTAAAACACTAATCCCTTACAAGAGTTAAAGAGCACCCCAAACCATACTGTCTTATAATTTGAAATGATGCTAAGTGGCTGTGCCCTACTTCCAATGGCCAGTTCTTCACAGGTCGCTGACAGCAGTTCTTAAATGTTCTTTAGGTCTTACATGTATAAATTCCTTTCACAACACAACATATATCTTTATTAACACATGCACACACACGTACACTAACACTATTCGGTACTGTAGCTATAACTATAACTTTGTCTGACAGACTTACTTCGTTGACTATGCTGCACTGACTGTGCACTCTCTCTCTCTCTCTCTCTCTCTCTCTCTCCTCAGCTTCTCTCTCTGGATCTCCTCTCTCAGACGTCTCTTTCTCTCCACACCGTCTCTATTGTCTGTCTCTCAACTGCCAGCTGACTTTCATACCCTTCGGTCAGAACTTTAGATGCGTGACGTCATCCTACTTGTTTACCTGCTCCTTCTAACAGTCAGTTCTATTTTTAGACTTGTGATCATTATTTCACCCACTGACTTCTTGTTTACCACCTTTTCCCCCACCAATTTGGTTTTCCTGTCACTTCTATAGTTCCATCTAATGAATGACTCCTGCTGATTCAAAATGGAAGCCAGGGATACAAAATGGAGTCTGGGGACTTTAATATGGAGTTTCTCTGGTATCATTTTGATGTGAAAAAGTTAAAAATGTTGATAAATAATCATCACAAGAATTGCCATTGATGATGTCATAGGGTACAGATGCTGCTGTGTTTTTTGTTTGGTTTTGTTGTTGTTTTTGTTTGTTTGTTTTCAGTGTGAGCCTCACAGACTGGCTCAGGATTGCAGGGCTTGTGCTGTAGGGCTAACGGTGTAGATGCTTGGATTTGGGTTGGAGCCTGGGCTTTGAGACATGGCGGAGAGGTATCTCAGAGCCCGGGCTCCAGCTGGAGCAAGAATGTCTACACTGCTATTTTTAGCTCCATAGCGTTAGCCCCCCAAGCCTGAATCAGTTAACCTGGGCTCTGGCATTTGCTGCCATGGTTTGTTTTTGTTTTTTTCAGTGTAGATGTGTCCACAGAGGCAGATCAGTGGGGGCAGGGGGCAATTCACAACTCACAGAGGTATTGTTTCAATTTCTCTGCAAATATCACTACACTGATTACACTTGGTTGACAGTTTCAAGATTTTCTTCACAACCAGAAGGGTTAGACGTTTCTTTTAATCAAAATCTGAGAGTCTGGCACACAAGCTAGCAGTAGTTCACATAATTAAAGCCCTCTTAGTCATACGAATGATGAAAATATGAAATTAATCTAGATAAATCTGAGATGATGCAAAATGAAAAAATCATGTTTCATACAACAGAAAGGGAATCATTTATCTGATATTAAAACAGTGATTAAATGTGTATCTTTACCCTGGAGTCTATTCTTGCCTGAATATGCATATCTAACTCACAGTGGAATTAATGAGACAACTGTCTATATCAAAGGCAGTATAGTCCACTAAGTATTTAAATAAAATCAAACTAAACTCAAGAATGTTGGAATCAAAATGGCCACTGTAATGGATAATTTGGAGTAGAGCTGGGTGGGTTTTTCTGCAAAATTTATTCACTGAAAAATGCAGTTTCAGTCAACCCAAAACTATTCACAAGTTCATGCTAAGTTTGCCAAATAGTTTTGATGTAACTGAAATGTTTCAGTAATGTCAAAACAAAACAGTCCATTTTGGCATTGCTGAAACATTTTGATGTTTTGGGATGGGGTCACAAAATGGCTGGAAGAAGAGCCCTTCTTATATCTTTTAGTGCCCAATGGTTAGGGCACTCAGCTGTGATGTAAGAGACAGGGGTTCAGTCTCACCCTTTTATCTGCTGCGGAGAAAGGGTTTGAACTTGTTTCCCACACTACAGAAGAGTCACTGAGCTTTTGGACATTCTGGTGTGGGGCTGTTTCAGTCTTTCCTGTGGAAGGTGTTCCACCCCATATATAAATAATTAAATAGTCATTGCAGCAGGGACTTGGACAGGAGGTCAAATTAGGTGACCTGATGATCCCTTCTGGTCTTAAACTCTATGACATCCTGAATGCAGCCCCCGACTTCCAGGCTATAGAATCCATCTCACTTTTTTCTCTGCTCCAATGGCTATTCAGTTATTCAACCAACTCTAGTTTGGAGGTCATTTTGTGTCTTTCTTGCTACCTTCCAGCTGCATCCAATCCAGCTCTTTTCCACCTTCCTGTAAGAATGTGGTGCCTAGTTATCCCTATTTCTCTAATTCTTCTGTGTGACTTCAACCTTCAGATGAAGGAATCACACTCAGCTGCCTCCCAGTTCCTGTTTCTCATTTCCTTCTTTGATCTCCAGCTCTGGACCTCTTTGGACCATCAGAGAGAAAAATATTATTTGCAGTAATTTCCATGATATATCATTCTCTCTACCTATCTCCTTCATCATTGCCTATGCTCCTTCCATGACTTCCATCTATCAGTGTGATGCTGTCAACCTCTTTGTTCCTTCCCTGGTTCCCCTTCACTCTTTTTGATTCTACCATCAGCACTGCCCTTTCCACACTTTGCCATTTTGTTCCTTTCAAATTTTAGAGATGGCATTTTCCTCACCTTTGTTGTCTCCACTCCTGCTCTCCTCTCTCACCCTTTCCTGAGCTCCTCTGGAAGAAGTCTGATGACATTGCTACCTTCCTCCAATTTAAGTTTGTCCTCTTCCTTCAGCTGTGCTGTAGTCATGGTTGAGCAATCTTATTTCCCTTCTCTTGTGTCTCTAATCCTTGACAAGTCTTCACTACCACTGTCTCTCTGCTTAAATACTCCTCCTTTCTCTATTCAGGATCTGACCAGTTTATTTAAAAACAAAACTGATGAGATCCAGAGGAGCTTTCATTCTCTTCTGATGTTGTTTCTTTTTAACCTGGTGTCCTACTCTGAGGATACTAAATGCCTAAATTATGGGATTATAACCTGTTTTTGTTAGTTTTTATGAGTATTTAACTGCAAACATAATTTATCAACCATTTAATCTGCATTGTTAGAAATTTTTGTCATCCATCAGTTTATTTGATTCTATGTATATTTTACAGAAAATTAGACACCTTATATATAATATAATAATAAATTATAAGCAGTTCCATAAACATTTTGGATAAGAGTTAAACAAATAAATATACAAAAACCACATTAACATTGCCAGGAGGTCACTGAGTGACCCCTTAGTCTGATGTTTAGATAATCAGTTCATTTTGGTAAACTTGGTTCATTTATAAACTTTGGTCACTCCATACCATTAATGAGTTTGATTTCATTTTGTGTAATGTGTAACAAACAGGCAATAATATGGGAGTATTCCCAATTCAGTGCAGCTTAAGCATACTGTTTTCAGAAGTAAAACCACTTTGCTTAGGCTAGTGGTCATTTGTGAGTACTTTGACCATCGAGATTACTAATTAATGCAAATATAACTTTCTTTACTGTTACCCACTCCAGTCCCATTTGCCTGTTTACAGGCTGTCTCAGAGGTCCAGAGAGTCCCGGGCCACTTCCAGTTTTTGAGGCCCCTAGCCATAATAAAAATAAAAAATGACGACACATGAAAACAAAATAACGCACCAAAAAAAGAGTGAGACATAATTTGAATACTTTTTTGTTTAACAAATGCTTGTCTAGCATTTTTCTGTGCAAATGCACTAATTATTGAGGAAAAATCTAGCTTTCATGCCATGTCACAGTTGATATTAAGCACGGCAAGCAAAGGTTCGTTCACCTGAAGCCACTGATGCAGGCAAACTGACAAAAATACACAATGCAATTGTGATATTAGGAAACACTCCAGAGAGTCCAAGTTTGAGTATTTCTTGAAGCAATTCCCTTGGCTTACAATCCAATTTAAAGTTTGTGGAATATATTCATTTGAGGAAGATGACCTCATCACTGAGATCTTTTGAGGTTTGTTTGTTGTACTTTGCTGAAATTGTTCAGCTGCAGAAAATAGATTTTCATTACTCAGTCTGTTGAACTGCCAAAGAAACCTAAAAAGGGTACAAATTAGTTGCAGTGACTCAAATCGACATGTAAGACCTGAATGAATACAGTCAATGATGACAAGGAAGACATTGCCCCTATAATGCTGCTCGGCATTGGATTCAATAGGTAAGTTGTGATTGGTGGAGAACTCAGATTAAATGCCAATAGTCTGTGCTGCTAATTTGGACTCAGTCAGGATCACATCCCCTTGTTCATGAATCTGTTAAATGTCATTGATAAGATTTTCAGTGTTATCCCTCTCAACATCAAGTGTAGCATTGCATGCTTCAATTACTAGATTAATTTGTGGATCATTGTAAGTAGCTTCATCCACAAAGATGACATCGGAATGTATTCAAATTTGGACATGTGCTTCTGAATAGACTGAAGTTCAGTTCGAGCCTGTGCAGTGAGATTGAGAGATTCAAGCTCATTTAAAGCCTTTCTCACTGAATTCAAATGCTGTGCAACTGGTTGAACACCATGAATCCATGCAGACCATCTAGTTTTGGATATCTCATGCAGTGAAACAGGAAGATATTGCTTCAGAATTTCCCACCTTTGTGGACAGCTACTGAAGAGATTGTACATTTGCTGAACAGTTCCAAAGTAAGTAATTGCTCCTTGCATGATTCAGCACTGTCAACACCTACAAGGTTTGATTTCCACAGCTGGAGAAAATACAGTTTGAATTATGCTCAGGCAGAACTGCTTGTACACCTTTGTATTTCCCAGCCATATTAGATCCATTGTCATAGGCTTGACCAATGCAGACTTGAAAATCTGACTTAAAACCTTCTAGAATTCCTAGTACCTGAGTAGCAATTTCTTTTCCAGTTTTTCTCATGAAATTATCAAACAAAAATTTTCTTCAATTGAAAATTTTGAGCTGTCTATAATCTTAACATATCAAATAACCATAGCAGTCTGTTCCTTGTGAGAACAATCTGGAATGGCATCAACAATGATTGAAAAATATTTGGCATTTCAAATCTCATCAAGAATTGTTGTTTGTGCGAATGACCTAACTAGGTCAATGTACTTGTTTTGTATGAGTGTGGAGAGATAATGGACTTGCATGCGCTTTTGCTCTCTTGCAAGTCTCAAACACGTTTAACATGCTCTGATAAAAGTGGGTCATATTTGCTGAGGTACTCAACCGTGCCTAGAAAGTTTCCATTTGCATGATCACCAGTACGTTGACTGGAACCAAAGAAAGCCAATCCTTGCTCAGAAAGAAAAAGGATGGCATTCAGGATGCGCTCAAGAAGTTTTTCCAGTTATTAGTTTCTGTAGAGAGTTCAGTCAAGAGTAAATTCTCAACTGAACTTTCAGCTGATGCTGCCCTACTGGCTGATTTCCATGCAACATAGTTTTCTTTGTGTGACATTGAACTCTCATGTGATGGTATTTGGTCTTTCAACTTCCTCCAACCTCCGTTGATGCTCCATCCTGATTGATCAGAGAGAACTGATGCATTTGCAGCACTTTTGTTCAAAATGAAGCAGGGTGCACAGTACATAGGTTGTTTTTCCATACTCCAGCATAACCAGTCTCTTGTGCAGGTCTCACCATTTGGAAGAGTTTTTGTCAGCAGATGAGTAGGGAAAGCATGATTATCAGCATCTCATGGAATATTACTTGGAATTTCAAAACAACTAATTTGAAGAAAAGATTGCATTTGGGTAGCATTGCTCTTGTCAATAACTCCAATGTCAGTCACAGTCAAACCTGTAGTACACATTAATTGCTCTTGCTGCATAAGATCTACATCTTCCTGTTGCTGTTGAAGGAATACTAATTAAGAACACAAAATGAAACAGTCAGGTTATTATCCGTATCACTGGATCAAAACTCAAGTACACAAGATATAATATAACAGGCTGAACTGAAGACAAAGGGATGACATATATATATATGTAACCCTTCTGCCAGGCCAAGTTGATAGCAGCAAGGGCCGGGTTCGTTACACAGGGGTTCCCTCTCATCAAAGCAAATGCAAAACTAGCTCGAGCCCCCACCCAGTGACCTGGGAAAATCTTACACACCCCCTGGGCGCCTCAAAGAGGTAATACTTCCCCTCTCGCAAGCACAGAGTCTCGATGTAGCAGAGAATCTTTAATAACATGAGGTAAACGACATCAGCATTAAATTGGGGAAACACCACAACTAGTGTTCATTAACCAAACCATGAGCAAAGACCCACCCCAGCAAATTGGGCCACATCCTTTCCCTCAGGTTCTTGAGTGCCAGAACCCAAACATCTCTTGAGTCCAGCAATCCACAAATCACCCAAAGTCCAAAAAGTCCAGCCCCAGAGTTCAAAAGTTCATCTGCAGAGTGTTACTCCCCAGTCTGGCTAGAAATGTGCCTTTGTGTGAGGGAAAAGAGGTAAGAGGCACCTTACGTGACCTGAAGTTGACTGCCCCACAGGGCTCCACTCCGCCATCTCATGAATGGCTCCGCTCTGCACAGCTCGCTGTCTCACGAACGCTCCGCCCCCGCCGTCTCACGAACAGCTCCGCTCTGCACAGCTCAGCTCGCCGTCTCACGAACGGCTCCGCTCTGCACAGCTCAGCTCGCCGTCTCACGAACGCTCCGCCGTCTCACGAACAGCTCTGCTCTGCACAGCTCACCTCGCCGTCTCACGAACACTCCACCAGCCTATCCACAAACTGCACTCTAGATCTTCCGGCTCCCCACTACTTGACACAGTGCTCAGTGATTTCAGCTCATAGTAGTGGGAGCCTTAATGCTGGTGCACCATAAGGCCAAAGTGAATTCAACACAGTACCTGTAGCAAGACTCTTAATAGACCCAAAATTAGCTCTGACATTCCACAGTGGAGAGAGACAGAGGTGCAGTTGGTGTTTCAGGCCCTCACAAAGGGGCCAACACCACCAGGTACTAATACCTGTCTCAAGCCTCTCTCAATTCACAGAGTTTTGGAACCCATGTCCCTTACCTAGCGAGTGCTACTTAGTTGATGGTGAGTCCCTCCATCATAACAAAAGGCCAAGTACAGTTCCAAGCACAGTTCCCATAATCAGGGTAATAACAATTTATTCTTCCTGCCCCAATAACAGAGACACTGGGGATCCCACAACAGCCAAAGTGACCATTTGGGCAGCTATGGCCTCATTCTAGGCAGGGTGGGTGTGCCTATGCAAATGAGATCAGCCCCTGAAGTTCTTTTCCACAACTTGCCACACCTCACCACCAGATGTCAGGGTGGAGCTCATCCTGACTCTGCTTACATATATATATATATATATATATATATATATATATATATATATATATATATATATATAGTAAACATATATATAGTAAACATATATATATATAGTAAACACAGACACAGACAGAGGGATAATGTCCAAAAATTTCAAACGTGTGTCCTCATGAAACTCACTGTACAACATTGTCCTCACAAATTTTCACCTTGAATCTGGGCCTATAGACTACAAAAGCCTATGATGATGGCGAAGCTACCAAGGTAGGACTCAACCAACCAATCAGTCATCTCTTTTAGCTACCATATGAAGATAATAATGAGGAATTCTCACACATAAATGATTCCTTAGTCAACTAGACGTAAAACTATACAGACGCTAAAATGTAACAATTCTCTACCTTTCAACACGCACTTAATCCAGCACCACCTACTAGTAGTGGTTTGTTTATATAATCAACTGATCTGAGAGGACACGTTCATCATGGTCTAATCTTGTGCCATCAGAACCGATTTTTATTAATTTTTATTTTTATTAATATTCATGAACATTTTAACTCTTTAATATGACAAATCTATATCAGTTAACAAAAAGATTATGTCTTTTAGCAAATCACATCTCTTATTTGCTTAAATTTGCAGCTCTAAGCTGAGAGAGTTTGTCACATTTTCGTCCAATAAGGATGCGCATAAAAACAAGTTGCAAAACTTATCAAATGCCAGAAAATTAACAAGTGTCTAAATTTGAGGCCCCCTTTGAGCTTGAGGCCCAGGCCAAATGCCTTCCTGGCCCCTCCTCTAATTGGCCCTGCCTGTTTATATACCTGCTTCATCTTGTCATAATCCTAGACTGTAAGCTCTCTAGAGTAGAGGCTGTGTTTGTTCTACCTAATACAGTGGAAGCTGATTCCTGACTGGGGTCTCTACGTACTATTGTAATATGAATACTAAACAATAAGAAGGAAAAACAGTAAAAGCTCCTCAATACATAGATCTGAGATTGAGGCATTTCTATTAGAAGATAGAGAGAGAGAGGCTTAAATCATTCTGTGCAAATTATTTCATCTGATAGGAGTAAAAGAACAGCTTGATATGGCCCTTTTGCTATCAGTGTTGAAGACTGTTCAGTTATGACAGATATTTTCCCTTTTTTAATTTAACAAATATGTGAAACTCCTGATGATGAAACAAATAGTTTATTATTGTGTATTTTATAGAACAATTTAGCATCTATATCCCTAACATCTGTTATGGTGTTTAAAAAATGAAATTTGAGTTGATTTGTTTTGGGTTGAATGATGGTGGATTTATCTTCCTGTTTTTTAGACATCTTCCAGTGGCTGTCCTGTTGTTCCTAAAACTAAATATGGCAAAAACTTGACTGCTTATCTTTTCTTTTAAACCCTTCCCCTTTCCCTCTCATTATCTTATTCATTTATTTTATAGATAGCATCTTAGTTGTGCTTGGAACACTACCAAAAAAATAAGCAGTCATCCTGTCCCACCCTCACCACTGGAGGAAATGGGAGTTTTGCCATTTACTTCAGTGGAGCCAGGATTTCACCCATGGTCTCTGTCTAAAACAGCTAATATAATTCACATGCTTTATACTGCAGCCTGTGATTTTTAAGTCCAAAGACAGGGGGAGTAGGAGTAGGAAAGATATATAAATTTTTATTTGACGCTTTTGTGTTTATGCACACTAGCAAAGAGTAGAAGAGTGCAACGCAGCTAGAAGGGCTCAAACATGCAAAAGTAGGGTGTGGCACTTGTGATGGGTCCCCTGCCCTTGCTGTGCCACCTGGAACTGAGGTTCCACTGAGCCTGCCTGACCCACCAGCCTGGGTTCCTTTTCACACTGTGGTGCTTTGATAAATTGCCAATCTTGCTCTTTCACCAGCATACACACAGGGATACACCCAGCTGCAGCTTCACACACAGATGCTGAGATCAGTTCTGCACGGGAAAGTTCAGCTAAGGCACCTCCCAGTTGCTAAGGCACGCACCCCACTCTGGAGCGTAAACCCAAAATTATGCCGTCCCGTGGTGTATATGGGACTGTACAGCATAAGCTCATAAAATTTGTCCCCTCCCTCAATGGGGAGAGAGCGATATACACAGCTTTCTGCCCCAAGTTAGGATTTCCACACACACTGGTTTAGACAAAACAAAACAAAAAACTACAAAAGATAGATTTTAAGGGATTAAAAGTGATAGCAAACAGACAAAAGCAGATTACCTAGCAAATAAACAAAACCACAAACACACTAGTAAGTAGGATATAAATTAGGAAATTCTCACCCTGAGTGATAAACAGGCTGGGAGATTCTTAAGGCACAAGTTGCCTTGGCTTTCCCAAGTTTTTATACACAGGCTAAAAATTTCTCTAGCCTGGGACCATCACTTCCCACAGTTCATTCCTTGCCCCTCAGGTGTTTCCAGGTGTGTTTTGTAGGGAGACTGAGGTTCCATCATGATGTCATTGTCCCCTTTTAATATCTTCTTCCCACTTGCTGGGAAGCTCTTTTACTGTGACCTGGGTCAAACAGTTCCTATTGTGTAGTGCTATCTCTGAGAAATTTCTGTTGTACACAGTTCCTGGGGTAATCTTTGTGCTTGTGTACATTTCCTCAATAAGCCATTAACATTGTTTGGCCTTTTTACTGTTGTACCTGAAAGGCTGGTTGTGGGTGTTTTCAACCTCACAACGTGTTTCAGTAACACATACATAGCCAAATTTCATAACTTCGCATATGACGATAGCACATACTATCCAATGACATATTAATGTCTGGTAGATCAAGACTTTTAGAATGATACCTCACAAGGCATACTTTGTACAAAACATATCCTAATTACATGACAGTGAATATTGAGGTGCCAGGGTGTCATAGCACTTACTAGGCATTCTTACTAATTGTTCTATAAGCTTTTGTTAAAACAAGCAGTCTTGTATCTTCCAATCAGAGCAAGAGGGAGCTTATAAACATAAGAGTTAAATTTTTAGGCCATGTGTACACTATCACTTACGTCGGCAAAACTTATGTCACTCAGGGATGTGAAAAAATACACCCCTAAGTGACACAAGTTTTGCCAGCATAAGTGGTAGTGTGCACTGGGTTATGTCAGTGGGAGTGCTTCTCCTGCTGACAGAACTACCGCTGCTCACTGGGGCATTTAATTATGCTGATGGGAGAGCTCTCTCCTGTTGGCATAGAGTGGCTACTCAAGAAAACTTACAGTAGCGCAGCTGCACTGGGTACAGCTGTGCCACCATAAGGTCTTTACTGTAGACATAGCCCTATTGGACTCAGTGGCTGATGGATGCAGGTCGAAGAGATGTGTCTGCTGTCAAGGTTTGTCCCAATACCTGTACTATATTGGATACAGGTGGGTGTTAAATCAGCCTTTACTTATTAGGGAACCCCTTAGAGTAGACTTTGGTCCATATGGTCCACTGTGGTCTATTTTATGGATCTAGAGGGGAAGCTGAGAAGAAAGTATTTGTCACCCCTCAGGTTCAGAGTTTACAGAATTTACGTTTAGCTTTTAGCTAGATGCTTTAAATTTGAGTACAGTATAGAAGCAGAGCTCAGTGAGGTGAGAGTTTGTAGATTATTTGATTCATCTGGAATCACTGGGGAAGAATAGCGCCCCACAGAGATCTAAGGAATAGATATTTTTATATGTTGAGCTCAGTACATTTACCACTGTGGATATGGGCTACAGCTATCCTATCTCACCATAGACCAATCAGCTATTAACCCAAGAACTGGGATGCTGCGAGCTGGAAGGAAGCCTAGACATTTTTTTTTTCTGACAAGACTGGAAGTGGTTGGAAGAGAAAGAAGTGGCGCTCCAGTTCTTCTCAAGATCTGAAGAAATGTAAGTGGCACACTCTACATTTTAAGGCCAACCTCTAGAGACTGAGAAATAATCTCTGAAAGTTAAAGGGATAGAATGTGTGTGCTAAATTACAGAAGTATAAATGTTATGTTGAAATGTTACATTGAAACGTATGTAACAGCAGCGAAGTGGTAGAGGTCTACATAAGGAACTATTTAATAGCTTTTGTTTAAAGTTATTCAAAGGTATTTAAATAAAGTTTACAATTTTTATTTTTCATATTAGATGTTTGTAAACTAAGCAGTTATGAGATGTTCTCTCTTTGAAGCCATTACTAATACCTGCATTTAGGGTTTTGAATACCATAGCTTGGGGTGGAACTCTGTGTAATGCTTTCTGAGAAAACAGAATTATTGGCCTGTGCTTCACCAAAGAGCTAAGCTGAGGTCAGGAAAGGAGAGTGTGATATGGGTTGTATATAACTTACCCCCCTCACCCTGTTACTGAAAGGGCACCTAAATAAACATGAAGTGCTGCTACTACTACTACTCTACTATTAATCAAAGGGATTGATGCTGCACATGTCAGTAACTTTATTCATCTGAGGAACTCCAATAGGACCATTCATTTCAATAAATGTTGACAAGATCCAGGCCTTTATGATGGTAAGAAATGACAAAGCAATCTGCTGGATATGATTTGTGAAGGTATATATGGAATGATGCATGGCTTTGGTTCCCTTCCGCATTCCACATTGAATGTAAAGGTGTGTAAGGAATGAGGCAAAGCTTGATGGAGCTTTTGCTCATTCCATCTATCCACTGTGTGCGTTCAGTGCCTTCAAGAGGCAGGGTTCCACAGCAATGGAGTATTGGTGTGGAATCTTTAACAAATGTTTTCTCCCAACTGTTTATCAAACATATTAATTAAATAACAAAAAGACTAACACTTCAGAGCTTTAAGAGACTGTATAAAAATAATTTTCCCCTTGATCACTTTTATCTTCCTTGGTATTTGGGATGTCATAATACATAGATTTCCCTAATGTGAATTTCTATTGTTTTGAGAAAATAATACAAAACCTTCCCTTCAAGCCTTCTGTATTCATACTAAAGAAAAAAGGGTCACAAATCTGATTTGTTTTCTTATATTTGCATGTTGCCTTTAACAATGTATTTAATGATCTTTATCAAAAAAGAAGACTTTGATTCAGGTTCTTATATGGAGAAGGCTCCATGATTACTTGAATTTTTTAAGGTTAAAAGATGTCTTTCAAGAAGTCTTTCATACCTTTATTAATTATAGTGATGGCAAAAAAGTGCACAAAATATTTTTTCCTACTTTGCAGGTCACCTTTAACTAAAATGAAATTTAACCCTAGCCTTCCCCCTACTTGATACTTTGCCCACTGCTATGTGGTCATTTAATAATTTCTTGTTCCCCTGACAGTGTGCTTATACAAGCCAAATGACTCAATATTTCAAGTGAGTCTTTGAGACACACAGTATCCATTGCTATACTAAACTTCCAATATATTACTTCTGTAGTGCTCCCTTGGAGCCTGCAAACCATACATGGGAAAGGATGAAAATAGGGTTAAGATATATTATGAATAGTTAGTCGTCTTCTTAGTATATGTGCAATGTGCCTCAGGAGGCATTTGACCAGGATTCATCACTGAATGAGGTCCACTGATTGGATCATTAGCTTCCCCGGTCCAGGCTGGGTACTGATGGGGGCATGACATGAACACTGATCCATGCCCCCCAGTAGTCAAAGTATAAGGCATTGGTTTCTGTATAAAACTCTGTGTCATATTCCTCTCTCTTGACATGTGAGCCTATGGGACACATCTGTACCTTGTGCATTTGTGCAAATACAGTTCCAGCCCAAGGCAGTCCCATGAAACTTATTCTAGGAGTGTTAGATATTTTCAGAAGTTATTAAGCAAAGAAACAGAAACAAGCAAAGAAAGCAAATCAGAGCTGTTCATTTGTAACTTATCTATAATTCAGCAGTAGAAGAACACTTTCTTTTCTGGCAATGTTATTTGATACAGTGCCAGCACCCACACACAGTTATATAACTAAGTCAGTGAAAACCATGCACTTTGCAGTTGCGACTGTTACTGTACACTGCAGTTATTTTTTATTTAACTGATCAATATAATTTTTCTTTAGTCAATCTTTTCACTGCAGCGTTCTTTTAAAAATTAGCCAGGTCATGCATAAGTTTGAAACTATGTCTCTAAACAGAGCTAGCTGGGCACTGGGATAGCATGCTGTGGTTCTCTCTCAATATCTCCTGCTGAAGCAATTCTAGTGTGTATACATAACTAAATAAGCATTGGACTTAAAGACATGAACTTGGAGCTCTCCCTTCCCTACTGAGTGCATTAATCACTAGGCTATTGCATCATGGTCAGGCTCACTCTCTGGCCTAATGACTATTCAAGTATTTTTGTACAAAGTGGAACAGCTTCAACAAGAGAAAGTGACAAAAAGAAAAAAGGACCCAGATTAGGCTGACCTAGCCCAGGGGTTAGGGTAGTCTCTAGCAATGTACGTGATCTAAGTTCAAATCCCTGTGTCAATGACTATTTATGTATACAGGGTGAAACAGCTTCAGGCGAAAAGATTGAGATCTCTTCCTCCCTTCCCTCAACATGCACACCAGAATATCCCATACTGTGGTGGCTACAACGCTCTCCTGCAATGTGAGACCCCCATTAAAATCCCTGCTCGACGTCAGACAGAACTGAGTCTGGGTCTCCTGCATCTCATCTGAGTTCCCTAACCAGTAGGTTAAAAGTATAAGGCAGGCTCCTCCTTCTCATTTTGTAAATTGTGCCTAAGTCCTGGTTGTATTTTTAATTTTATTTATTTATTTTGCCAAAACTATTTGGTAAATTTATATCAAATTCACAAATAGTTTTGGGTCAACCAAAATTGCATTTTTCAGGGAATAAACTATATGTCTGATTTATTTTTTTTACCCAGCTCTACTTTTATGCAAGGAAAGTCAGTATAAGAGAGCTTTGTTAATAAAATCACCATTTTCCAGCATATGTTCTGCACAGCTCTGAAGTGATTTTTTTAAAAGTACATAAAAATTAAATGCACAACCTTAACTCAGACCTGAAGTACTCAGCTCTTGAAGCATGTAACTCTGACTTTGAGAAATGTCAGTTTAAAATAAATACAGATATGTAAATGGTGTTTTGAAGAGGCCACAAATATGTTTGGGGTTTTTATAAGCAAAAGTAGAAGTTTGTTTCTTGAGAATGTGTGAAATGATGCAAAAAAAGTGTAGTAAACTCTATGGCTGTTTAAAGCATATGAAGATACTTCAGAAGCTGAGAAATCATACATTGTCAGAATGTATATACTTCGAAAAATTATATGGTGATAATTAAAGTAGTTTATGTTGATTTTGAAAAACTGGGAGCATGGACTGAGTGACATAGGTTTGTACTGGAAGAGAAAAAGTTGTGATTGTGTGTGTGTTGTGCAATAGCAAAGTTGGCAGTATGTGGATAGGTGAGTTTCTTAACATTACCTTAAATAATGACTTCCTAGACTTTTAGGCCCCAGTCTTGCAAACACGCATTTGCTTAACTTTGTGCATATGAGTAACCCATTGACTTCAAAGTTAATCATGTGTTCAAGTGGTTGTAGAATCAGAGCCTTACACCCAGATCCACAAGAGTATTTAGGCTCCAATCTTCGGTGACTTCAATGGAAGTTTCAGAGTAGCAGCCATGTTAGTCTGTATTCGCAAAAAGAAAAGGAGGACTTGTGGCACCTTAGAGACTAACAAATTTATTTGACCATAAGCTTTCATGAGCTACAGCTCACTTCATCGGATGCATTCAGTGGAAATGAGGATCCTAGGCCTTACTGATTATGTTGAATGGAAATATGCTTGAGCCACCTTAATTTTAAATTAACAGCTTCTTTTGTGGCTAGATAAAAACTGCTTGCCTCTTAGAATGTCTAAAATGTATTTTAGAGTGAGTGATTTAGTTTTTCTAGGCATTATTAGTCTTATAATTATCACTGGAAAATGCATACAATTATAGAAAAGATTTTTGGTTTTAACTGAAATACCAATTAATTGGCTTCTAGCTGATAATGGATTCAGTTAATCTTTTGAATTATGCCTATTGATCTTATTTGGCTTTTTGAAGACAATCTGATGTCTCAGTAGGCACATTTAGAGATTTTTTAGTTGCAATAAATTATTTTTAAAAATAATGAGGCTAGCAACAAGGAAATCTCTAGTCAAATCATGTGATTCCAAGATGAGAACACATTTCCTGTCAGTTGCAAGTTGGTATTTCTTTCAAGGAAAAAACAGTCTTCCATCTTCAGCCTATAATTATCCATCTGATAGCATCAATAATCAGAATTCAAGAACAATCAAAGAAATTAGAGTAGAGAAAGTCCTAGACCCTGATCTTGCAAATACTTATGTATGTGCTTAACTTTATACACTGAGTACTCTCACTGAAATCAATGGGACTGCTCAGAGTGCATAAAATTAAGCATATGCATCACTTTTTGCAGGATCAGGGGCCATCTGGGTCAAATGAACAATCCTTCTACTACAAGTGCAGGATTGTTCCCTATATTTCCCATTCCCTAATGACATTAGCAATGAGGCTTCCACTCTGTCATATGAAACTATTCCACTGTTGAATAGTGTTCACCATGAGAATTCCCCTTCCCTTTCATTAGTGTTCCCAATTAGAATTGGTTCATTTCACTTTTCCTTCTACTGCTTAATTTCATGGACCAGCCTAAATAATTACTTTCCCTCCCTTCAGCTATTTGTAAACTTTATTGGCTTCTTAGTACTGTCCCCATTTTAATAAGGAAACAACCCTCCAATTCTCTCATTGTTTGATTTTTTTTTCCTGTATTATCTTTTCTTGGTTATTTTCCAACTTATTAACTGTTCAATTAAACTAAAAACTCAGTTCAAAAAAGAGATTCATTTTTAAAGCAAATACCTTCGAAGCAGTCTTCACTTCAATCCTACATTCTATTCTGTCTCACTATTGCTAAAAGTTTGGCCTCAGTTAAAATCACGTATTGACTCTAATGACAGTTTCCAGTGCTAACTACCTCTGAAAATCAGGCCATCTTCATTTAGTTCACAAATATGGATTTAGTAGCTTAACTTTAGGCCTGCAGCTTTGCACATTTTGGTCTTCTTCAGAGACAGAGGTACAAACCTTGTCTTTATCATTTGAAATCAGCGAGAGACTTCCCTGAAAAAAGAAGACTTATGTGCCAGAGCTCTGGAACAGTATCTACTCTACAATCAGGTTTGTCTAAGCTATTGCCATTTTTGTCTACTAAGCTCTCTGGACTAGATTTTTAGAGGTGTTTAGGTATTTAGAGATTCAGATAGGCACCCAGTGGGATTTTCAAAAACATCTAGGCACCTAACTCCCATCTGAAAACTGTGCTTTTGAAAATTCCACTAGGCACCTATCTGAATCTTTAGGCACCTAAATACTTTTAAAAATTTGGCCCTCAGTACATATCACTCTTATTTGTTAAAAAACACTGCCTGTTAAACTGTTTACAAGTAGTCTCCAACTAAATTTCGAAGTATTTTTTTTAAATCAGCCTTGAAGGGGTAAGCCTCATGCTCAATGGGAATTGGTGAGAATAACTGACTTGCATGGTATACATTTCTACATTTTGTCTTATCAGGTGGATCACAGCTAACCTACCAGGTGTATTGAGCTTGTATTACAGTTTATTTGATTTATAATTGAGATATTTCCTTATACTGAATTAGAAAAATCATAAGGACTAAATTCAGCCCAGTATCTACAAAGTCACAGAGGGTTTGAATATAATTGTCAGGTGATCAAACAAACTGTTGGATTTGTGACTAAATTCTTCTTATATATGAAAGCTTCCCTCAAATGAAATCTTCATTGAGAGCTCCAAGCACTTGATTCAAAACCCACTGAAGCTCATAGTCTTTCCATTGATTCTCAATGGGTTTTGGATCATTCCCCAAATATATAAGCCATATATCCATGTAATACGTTATAGACCTAGCGTGGATGAAGTGTGCTTGACGTGAGTTGCGTGCTGACAACCGAAGCAAGAATTTGAGGTTTTAAGTGGTCAAGAGCTGTTTGTGAAAAATAACTTTGTTATGAGAAAGATGGAGAAATACCAGATAAGGAAATAACATTGGGGGCATTGCCATGACAATGTACCTGTTGCAATATATCTGCCGCAGTTGTAAACAAGAACTGGGGAAAGAGGAACATCTTGGGCCTGTGACTGTTTCTAAACATCTTGGGATTTTGCAGTTTGCTCAGAACTGTCTCTTTGAAATTGCCCAGACAACTGATGACGTGACGGAGTGGATTATAAATGATGTTCGATACACTTGCTATTTGGAGTCGTTTGTGGATCCAGAGCCCTGTTTGGATTAAGATGTGGTAATGCTGGCTCCCCGCATCTTCTGATCAGACTGAACGTCAACTGGCCATCAGGACATCAATTCTGATCTTCAGACTCTGGTGTAGTATGCTTGAGTTATGAATGTGGAGTGAGTGGTTTATTTTGTAAGCAATAAAGAGTATTTGTGAATTATATACCAACACTGTGTCCGGTATCTCCCTGCTCCCTTATCTCATAGGGATATCTGCTGTGGGTCTAGCAACCAGAGAAGCAATCATTTAAAACTGACCTAGGTAATTATCTTAATCAGTAAGCTGAGTTATTTATGGAAGCTGCTTGTGAGACAGATGCAGCTGCAGCTCAAATAACTCTCATTTAATCTCATCACTATACTGGATATATTGCTGATGCAAAGGCAAGCCAGTAAAGACAGCTTTAAGAGACAAATTTGAAACAATACCCAGCAGCACAAAGCTTGTTTAATTGTTTCATCTCTATAATCTCTGAAATGAGCAAATATCTCCTACAAACTGGAAGCATTAGATTTACTCCATTCTTTATACAGTCACAAGGCTGTTATATTCACTGGCCAGTAGCTTTCAACTAGTGTAGATTTGGGCATTTTTGATTAGAGAGGTTACTATGTCACTGCCTGGAAGTGGGTAAACTGTTAAATACTGATTTATTCACAGTGCCTTAAGCAATGTGCCTAGAAAAGAGTCACAGATTTTTATTATGCCAAGGGAATAAAGTGAATCTGATAATTCTAGGCCTTACCAAAGGCAGGAAGACTCATCTGCATAAGGAGTGAAACAATTGCACATTACACAGTTTCCACACCCCTGAGTTTCACTACTTTTGAACAAAAGAACTCAAAGGCTGCAAGTAAATGTAAAACTATCCAATGTATGCACAGCTGAAATCTTAATTTCCTGCCATGGAGGCAGAAGTTTCAATGAACTCAGCCCAGGTTCACAAATCTGGACAGCGTTTAGACCAGCTGAGGAGCTACTCCTGAAAGTGTCAGAGGTCCCTTAAAGTCATTAGAGTTATGACAATTTATACAGTTGAGAATCTGCCCCTCAGGCCTGAAATGTAACCTAAAACTAAAGCAGGTAAATTTCACCTGCGGACAGTTATCTTTTACATTAGCAAGTTGTGTGCTATATTTGGTTTTAGGTTCACTAAATGATTTTCTGTCTATGCTGTCTTTGTAGCCCCCAGCACCATAGTATCCAAATGTTTTTAACTCAGAAAATGGATTCTGCCACATCAGCTATCACATTTGTTAACAAAAACAGGAACTCCTAACCATTCATTTGTATCATCTGTTACTACATAATTTTGCCCTTAAAATTTAGCACAAGACTTTTTAATGGAAATTTTGAAAAACCCAGAATGTCACTTGAAGTGTCATGTTTTGCTGTTTTGTCACATGGTTTGCAGCAGTATGTTAAAGGGGATTCAACTAGATTGCTGGATTTGGCCACTGTATATCTGGATGGATGCAATTTAGTTAGGCTTGCTGATGCAGAACAAAGCTTCTGTACAAGACACACACACATCAGAACCATTTCCTCTGAGTTGTGGCAAAAACAGGAAGAGGAAAACCTGAGTTAATAAAAAGCAAAATTAGTTCTGCTTCAGCTGTACAATAAGACTACATTCATACTAATCTGAGATATTGATGAACTACTTAAACTGAAAAATATGCTAGATTGGTCTAACTGCTATAGATATGAACTGAGCTGTTGCTACTGGAGGTGTGTGAATGGTTCATAAAGAAACTAAAGCCAATTCAAAAGCCCAGAGTTCAGTACATTTGTTACATGAACCTTAGCCCGCATTCAGACAAACGTTCTGGAACTGGGCTGATAGTGTCTGCACTGTCTTATCCTTAATACCCTACCACCTGGAAGGGAAGTACCACTCCTACTTTTTGCTGTTCCTCCCCCCATCCCATCCCTGTCCACTAGGGCTTCAAAGGATGCTGAAAGGCTGCTTCTCTTAGCAGGCACATCAGGTATGGACCACCACCATCCAGTTCACAATGGGTCCCCTGTGTTGGGGACAGGATTTCATTATCACTGAAGAAGGCATCAGGAACTGGGAAAATACTTCTGCTGCAGCATCTACTAAATTGATAGAGATGGTACACCATTGGTGATGAGAAGGAAGAATGATTTCTTTGTATTACAGCAGAATCTATATGCCCCAAATGAGATTGTACTGCATATACACATAGTAATAGACAGCCCCTGCCCTGAACATAGAATCATAGAATCATAGAATATCAGGGTTGGAAGGGACCCCAGAAGGTCATCTAGTCCAACCCCCTGCTCGAAGCAGGACCAATTCCCAGTTAAATCATCCCAGCCAGGGCTTTGTCAAGCCTGATCTTAAAAACCTCTAAGGAAGGAGATTCTACCACCTCCCTAGGTAACGCATTCCAGTGTTTCACCACCCTCTTAGTGAAAAAGTTTTTCCTAATATCCAATCTAAACCTCCCCCACTGCAACTTGAGACCATTACTCCTCGTTCTGTCATCTGCTACCATTGAGAACAGTCTAGAGCCATCCTCTTTGGAACCCCCTTTCAGGTAGTTGAAAGCAGCTATCAAATCCCCCCTCATTCTTCTCTTCTGCAGGCTAAACAATCCCAGCTCCCTCAGCCTCTCCTCATAGTTTGGCTTGGCATATAGTGCTCTGTTAATGGAAGATTCTATAAAAGTGCAACATACTGTTCTTCTTTGAGTATGTGTCAGTGTGGATCCCACTGTTGATGTGCAAGTCTCTCATGCTTGCAAGACTGGAATTTTTTTTATTAACAGTGTCCATCGGGGCCTCACGTGTGCCCTTTGCCTTCTCATGGTCCCATATGAGCGCATAAAGGACAGAGCAGCCACAACCCTCCCTCAGTTCACTCTTACTACCTGTGGCAGCAAGTCAGAATTTAGCTGCTGTCCAATCCACTAGATCTTAGCTCAGGTTAAACACCTTCGAAAATCATCAGAACAACCTTATTCTTTTAATTTAGTCACCTTATTCTGTTCTAGTGCTTTTTGGATCAACTATAGCAGATCTTTTGTCCCCGTAAAGACACACCTGCAGAAAGACTTAGAAATGATGGACTCTGAACCTGCAGGCTTGAAACCTTGTCCTTCCTGTGATAGACTGATTTCTTTAAAAGATGGCACAGAAGATGTGTGTTCTGCTTGGAAGAATCCCATATCTCACACAGGCTCAGTCTGCCTCTTCTTCATCGCGAGGACCCACAAGCCAAAGATAAAAGGCTGAAGCTCCACCTTCTGGAGTAATCATGAAAGTGGAACTGGATCCAGAAGAACTGAGCTCAAATATCTTTTTTATAGTAAAGCTCACATCCTCCAATGCTCCATCCAGAAGGCAGGTGACTTAAACTCTAGACAAAATGGCACTTGAAAAAAATGACTTTATGTTCCCTGGGGAGCCACACTCCTCCATCCTACTGAGAAGTGCACCACTCAAACCATCACTTCAGCAGAGACAGCGGACACTGTCTCACCGTAGACGGACTGAATACCAGAATAAGAAATACCCAACGTACAATAAAGGGTGGCAACCTTCCTCAGCTTTGCCCCACAATCTGTTGTATTGACACATCAGCAGATTTGACAAGATGGTCAAGAGCCTCACTCAAACCAGTCCGCAGAGCTTGATATTCAGAAGCTGCCTCACCCCATTCCTTTGGGCATGGACTCCTGTGACATCAGACATATGAGTATTACAGATCACCACTCATGGCTATTCCATCCAATTCTGCTCTTTACTCTTTAAACACCCCCTTCCCCATCCCTTTTCAGGGACCCTGCTCACGTGAACTTTTTGCAAACAGAAAAGGCCTCATTATTTGATCTAGGAGCGAAAGAGGAGGTTCTTTGAGAAAACAGGAAGAGAATTCTACTCCCCATAATTCCTTCTTTTGAAGGGTCTCCATCCTATTCAAGACTTGAGAAGACTCAAATTCATACACCACCTCAAGTTCAGGAAGATAAAGCTTGCCTCCAACATTACAGCTCTTCAAGATCCAGACTGGTTTGCATCTCTTGACTTCCAGGATGCATACTTCCACATAGCCATCCACCAGGCTCACAGGAAGTACCTCAGGTTTATAATGGGACCTGACCATTATCAATTCAGAGTTCTGCCCATCTGACTCTCCATGGCACTAAGAGTATTCTCCACATTCCTGGCTGTAGTAGTGGTACATGTGAGGAAACAAGGAATCCTCATCTTCCCATATGTAGGCAACCGGCTGACCACAGGCAGGTCTCAATGAGACCAAAACAACTTTAGATCATATCCTTTCCCTATTTTCTCACTTGGGACCCTTAGTGAACTCTACTTGACTCCAATTTGCCAAAGGCTTTTCTGCCACAGGACAGATTCTAGTCCCCTCAGTTGGTAGTACGTGACATACAGATAAGACAGGCAACAACAATCTGTATGTGTCTGGGGCTCCTAGGCTACCTGCCTGCATATACATATGCGATGCTGCTGGCCAGACTTTGCCTGTGGCCCTCTGCAGTAATGGCTGAGGACCATCTACTCCCCATCCAGGCATCATATAAACAAACAAGTTGCAGTCCCGCTCCAAGTCCTGCAGGAGCTTCGGTGGTTGCATAACCCTCTGAACAAGAGACAGTTCCCTCCCCAGTGAGGATGCTGCTCACAGATGTGTCAAGGACAGGCTAGGGCAAGCACCTGAAACATCTTATATGCAAGGCTCATGGTCTTGGGATGATCTCAAGTGTTTCACAAACATCTTGGAATTGAGAACCATCAGGCTAGCCTGGATGGATACTTACCTTTCCTTCAGAACTCTACAATGGTGATCCTGATGGACAAAACAGCAGCAACACACTATATAAACAAACAAGGAGGTGTCCTATGATTTGTCTGGAAGCAATCAGGTTCTGGGGATGGTGCCATCAGCACAGCTTAACCCAGCTGGCTCTCTGCTTTCTGGGAGACAGCAATGACCTAAGTGACTTTGAGCAGGAATGTGGTAACTAGCTACAACTGGTCACTGTGGAAATCCATTCCAGACCCAATATTTCACCACTCAGGGACACCCACCATAGATCTCTTTGCCATGGTGGACATCAACTGCCAAGGACTTCTGCTCCAAAAGAGCTGTGAGCCCTGGCTCCCTTCTATGTTTCTGTTTTCAGTGGTATCAAGCTCCTATATGCCTTCCCACCTATTCTCCTGATCTCCAGGATAATATCCAAGATCATATCGGACAGAGCTACAGTGATCAAGATAGCCCATTATTGGCTGAGGCAGTTTTGCTTATCTGACATCCTGCAAATGTCCAGACAGCCTCCCATACACCTTTCTGATTGTCTGGAGATATCACAGACCCAGATACTGCACCCAAACTCACAGTCATTACACCTGACAACCTAAATGTTGGCTGGATGAGCTGGATCAACTGAGACTGCTTCCTGCAGGTTCAGAAGATTATTTTCACAAAGCCAGAAACCTTCCACCAGAAAGACTTATTCCTTCAAGTGGAAAAGATTTTCCATATGGGCTTATAACCCAATATAAAGTGAACCCAAAAGATTTCCCAATACCAAAGATTCTGGACTACAGACTGCTTCTGAAGCAAGCAGGACTTTTAGTATTTAGTTCTCTTAAAGTCCACCTGGCAGCAATATCAGCATGCCATGCTCTGATACAGTCACATCCAGTCTTTTCACGTTCTATGATGTTGAAATTACACAAGAACCTTCTTTGTACCTGCCCACCAGTAGGAGACCTGACTGCCATGTGAGATCTCAACTTTGACCTTCTACAGCTCATGAAGACACCCTTCAAACCATTATCAGAGTGCTCATTATACTACCTCACCATTAAAATAGTATTTCTCATGGAAAGCCAGTGAGTTGCAGGCCCACACATTCTTCCACGAGGTGGTGATGAAACCACACCCAAAATTTATCCCTAAAATGGTCTCAGAATTCCACCTGAACCAGTATATTACCTTACCAGTCCTCTTCCCAAAGCTGCACTCATTGGGAAAAATGAAGCTTCATACCCTGGACATTTCTAGGGCCCTGCTCTATTACTTCAATAGGACCAAGACTTTCAGACTCTTTCCCTTCCTCTTCATGGATATTTCTGGTGCATTGAAGGGCCAAGCTATCTCTTCCCAGAGAATCTCACCATGATACCTCAGTGTATTTACACATGTTATCAGCTGGTTGGCGAGCCTCTTCACCTGAGTATCAAGGCAAACTCTACCAGGGCACAGGAAAGGTCTTAAGCCTGCTTCAGAAATGTGCCAGTCTCTGAGATTTGTAAGGCAGTCATGGGGATCAGCCCACTGACCTTGTTAAGCATTATACACTCGTCATAGCTGTCAGAGCAGATGCCATTTTCAGAACAGCAGTGCTTCAATCTCTGATTAACTGATGAAGCCAAGACTGCTTACTATCCCCTCCTGAGAAGGGCACTGCTTGCCAGTCACCTACAGTGGGATCCACACACTGACACATACTTCAGCAAGAAAGAATGGTTACTTACCCTACTGTTGATCTTTGAGCTGTTGTCGTCAGTGTGGATTCCACAACTCATCCTCCATTCCTGCTTTTTCAGAGTCCTCATCTACACAGGCTTTTAACTGCAAGGAACTGGGGTATGGTTGCAGGCAGTCTCGCATGCATGAGGTACTTTCAGAAGGATCCACAGTGACTACATCTCAAAGAACCATAGTTACTGTGGGGTAACTAACCATTCTTTGTAAAGGAACATGAATTATATAGTCAATTCTTCATATATTTTAGCACAATTTAGTTGCTAAAGGGGAAAAATCACTGAGAATCAGCCCCTAATATGTATTATATGAATTAAACAATCTAATAGCAGGGCAGTGAGCAGCCATGCTTTGTATCCAAACCATCTCCTAGTCACATTTCATTCCACATTTCTCTAAAAGAAGCGAGCACAAGCATCTGGGGCTAGCTAACCTGTTGTTTTTATTTTAAATAATAATCTGGAACCAGAGAACCATTTCAAACCCATATTTTTTACCTGAACCATAATTTTGTGCTACCTACTGAACCTGGACTTAACAAAAAAATTGGGATACCAGATAAATTAAAGTTTCAGCATTTTTAAGCTCAATATTTTAAAAAACGACTATGATTTTATTTTCATTCTAAAACAAGATAACAAAATAATAAAAGTGGCTCCTCCCTCCAACTGCCCCACTTGAAGCTCCTCCACAGTCATACACTGCTAGAGTATCAGCAAAGGAGTGGCACTGGCAAGGAATCTGAGAAGCAGCTTGCATTTTGGAAAGGCAGAGTCCAGAGTCAGAACAACCTCTGCAAAAGTTTGCAAGTTAAATGAATTCACATGGATCGGTCATGACTCAAGATCACCCCTCTCTGAACTGCTTCTCATATTTTTTGCCACTACTTTGCTAAAACACAACTATACTTAATTACAGGTTTCAGAGTAACAGCCGTGTTAGTCTGTATTCGCAAAAAGAAAAGGAGTACTTGTGGCACCTTAGAGACTAACCAATTTATTTGAGCATGAGCTTTTGTGAGCTACAGCTCACTTCATCGGATGCATACCGTGGAAACTGCAGCAGACTTTATATACACACAGAGAATATGAAACAATATCTCCTCCCACCCCACTGTCCTGCTGGTAATAGCTTATCTAAAGTGATCATCAGGTTGGGCCATTTCCAGCACAAATCCAGGTTTTCTCACCCTCCACCCCCCCACACAAATTCACTCTCCTGCTGGTGATAGCCCATCCAAAGTGACAACTCTTTACACAATGTGCATGATAATCAAGTTGGGCCATTTCCTGCACAAATCCAGGTTCTCTCACCCCCCTCCCAAAAAACCACACACACAAACTCACTATCCTGCTGGTAATAGCTCATCCAAAGTGACCACTCTCCCTACAATGTGCATGATAATCAAGGTGGGCCATTTCCAGCACAAATCCAGGTTTTTTCACACACCCCCACCCCCATACACACACACACACACTCACTCTCCTGCTGGTAATAGCTCATCCAAACTGACCACTCTCCAAGTTCGGATTTAAACTTGGAGAGTGGTCAGTTTGGATGAGCTATTACCAGCAGGAGAGTGAGTTTGTGTGTGTATGGGGGTGGGGGGGTGTGAGAAATGGGGGGAGGGATAGCTCAGTGGTTTGACCATTGGCCTACTTAACCCAGGGTTGTGAGTTCAATCCTTGAGGGGGGCATTTAGGGATCTGCAGCAAAAATTGAGGATTGGTCCTGCTTTGAGCAGGGGGTTGGACTAGATGACCTCCTGAGGTCCCTTCCAACCCTGATATTCTATGAATATAGAGACTATAACCTGGATTTGTGCTGGAAATGGCCCACCTTGATTATCATGCACATTGTAGGGAGAGTGGTCACTTTGGATGAGCTATTACCAGCAGGATAGTGAGTTTGTGTGTGTGGTTTTTTGGGAGGGGGGTGAGAGAACCTGGATTTGTGCAGGAAATGGCCCAACTTGATTATCATGCACATTGTGTAAAGAGTTGTCACTTTGGATGGGCTATCACCAGCAGGAGAGTGAATTTGTGTGGGGGGGTGGAGGGTGAGAAAACCTGGATTTGTGCTGGAAATGGCCCAACCTGATGATCACTTTAGATAAGCTATTACCAGCAGGACAGTGGGGTGGGAGGAGGTATTGTTTCATATTCTCTGTGTGTATATAAAGTCTGCTGCAGTTTCCACGGTATGCATCCGATGAAGTGAGCTGTAGCTCATGAAAGCTCATGCTCAAATAAATTGGTTAGTCTCTAAGGTGCCACAAGTACTCCTTTTCTTTATACTTAATTAGATTCTGAAAATATGCAACAGAGCTGCACTATTACCTTGGTTTATTTATAAAAATATATATTTCTGTTGTAATTTATTACAGCGATTAAGAATTAATCCTGGGGAGAAACCAACACAATTCCATAACAAAGTTCTTCAAATATGACAGTATAAAAAGAATATCTGTCAAGTTGCAGAATTAGAGTGACATTTAATCATGTCAGGAAATTATGTCACCAACTTGGAAAGGCACATTCAAATACACCACCCTGAGAAATATGCTGCACTTTCTTCAGAAAAAAAATTACAGAATAATAATAATAAACAACCACACCATGCATGCACTCCTGATGAACCCACAAGCAAGGAGACTGTTACAACACAAGTGTAGCGAGGGGACATGGTGGACAGCCGGGACAGATGGGTGGACAGCTGGGACTGCCCCCTGATGGGCAGAGCCAGGACACCCATGCCCACCCCACTGGAAGCAGAGGGCAGGACAGGAACCAGAAATATAAAAGGCGGGCCCTCCAGCTCAGCTGGAGAAGAGCCACTGGAGGAGAAGGACATCTCCCACCTGCTGCTGGAGCTCCTACCTGATGGCGGCTGCTACAGTGCCAGACACCCAGGAGGACTGCCGGAGCTGCCAGTCCCTGGACACACCAAAGAGCTGTTGGGGCTGCCATTAGCTGTTTACCCTGGCGAGACAAAGTACAGCCCAGGATCCAGATACCCCCTGAACGAGAGTGTAGGAGGTAGCCGAACGAGAGTGTAGCCATGGGAAGCCGAATATAGTTTGGCTGCATTGCTGACTGACAGCCGGCCAGCATGTTGCAGACAGATTCCCCGCTGACTCAGTGGCGGACCAGTCTGCCATAATTAGGGCCCTGGGCTGGGACCCGGTGGAGTTGGGTGGTCCTGGGTACCCCTACACCCAGTCAATTCCCCCCCTCAAGGGGAGCAGGCTCCCTGCCCTAGGCCAAGAAGTCTGCATTTGTCAGTGGTCTGCCACAGCCAGGACCTCCTATTTACTGCCTCACCCTGCTTGAGGGCCTGGGCTTATAGAATTTGTTGCTCTGTCCTGACTACAGGCCAGAGTGCCCTAACCCTTTGGGGCCCCGCCCAGCCTGCGGGCCTGGGCTCCAAGGCTACTAACTGTGCTACCCCGCTGAGTGTCAGAGACCCTGGTGCTATTCCCCCTGAACTGTGCCCCTCTAGAGGCACAGCCGTCCTCCTAGATGGATGGGGAGGGACAGCCATGACCACCCTACAACAAGTTACTTTGGATTCCATGTTCATAACGAATTACATTAACAATTGATGAAGCTACCTTACTGGATGCTTGCCTAGAATTAGTCACTGTAAATGGAAGGTAATTTTAAACTAATGGAGGATTCAGAATTTCACAAAACTGTTGATCTGGTTCTGAAAGGCCTGGGGATGAAACTTACACTGGATGCTAAAAACATATGAGGCAAAGTTGCTGCTGTAGCAGCCACCATTCAGGAAGGGATCAAAAAAGAAACTAAGACTAATTTAATTGAAAGTGGATTGTGCCTCCCTGATTTCTTTTAGGGGTTAATATTCAGTATATTATTGCAGGACAAATTGCTCTTTGGACTCTAGCAAAGAAACACTTCTGAATATTTAAAATCAATTGCTCTTGAAGTTGTTGGTACCCACACAAGCAATCCAAGGCATATATATTGTATCACAACACATAATGCAGCAAACATAGTGAAAGGAGAGAAGTTAACAGCTGAGAACCAGAAAACTGAAGAAGCAGAACAAAAAATTCAGAATGAAGGGGAAACACAATTTACTCTCTGGGAAAGATGATCAAGAAGACTGTGGACCAAGATCAAAATGATCTGATGCATATTGTTGAAGAAGCTGGATTTAGTATATCTGCTGGGGCCATGGGTATAACATTAAAGGGAGTTCACTGTTGTGCCCAGGTACTGCAGCTTGCAGGTGAAGACTCTTTGAAGGAATGTATAATCTCTGACATGAAGCTGATATGTCTGTAAAAAATTGAGAAACCAAACAATATTGGTAGTGATTAGAAAATTAAAATACCTTATCTTAGATCGTCTTACCAGATGGCATTCAACTTATGACATGCTTGAGCAAAACCTAAACCTAATTTCCCCAATACTAATTTCCCCCTACTGTTACTCACACCTTCTTGTCAACTGTCTGAAATGGGCCACTCTCATTACCACTTCAAAAGTTATTTTTCCTCCCTTGGATCCTGCTGTTAAATAAATTGTCTCGTTAGACTGACCTCACACTTGGTAAGGCAACTCCCATCTTTTCATGTATTTATACCTGCTCCTGTATTTTCCACTCCATGCATCTGATGAAGTGGGTTCAAGCCCACGAAAGCTTATGCCCAAATAAATTTGTTCGTCTCTAAGGTGCCACACGGACTCCTCGTTGTTCTTGGAGCTCAGGGATTTCTGCCAGGACATGGCCACCTCAAACCATAAGCTTCACCTAACAAAACAGAATGGAGTGTCATAAGAAGGCATCACAATTGCACTGAAGCCTGCTAAAGTGAAACAAATATTCTGGCCACGGATGAGTTTGTGGTGCTTGGTTAAAATGCCCACTGGAAACATAAAAAATCTCTTTTTACTGAATCCTTCTGTCTTCAGTGAAAAAGCAAGACAAAAAATCTGTTTGAAAATACCACCATTCTCTCCTGTATATACGTTGATTCTAAATATCAACTCCTACTGTCAGAAGCATAAAGTCAAGGCAAAATTTCATTTAACCAAAATGTGGATGAAAATGGAAATGCTTCAGTCAGAAGTCAAAAATAATGATGTGATTGAATCAATGTCAGACACATCTGAAATTGAAAGATCAGAGGATGATTTAGAACAACTTCTTAAAGCTAATGACATGCTCAAAAAGAAAGAGCTATCTGGATGAAAGAAAGTCCAAAAAAGGATTGGGCCACGTCTCACTAAAAACAAAAACATATTAAACTACTGGGAACCTCATAAAAATTTCATGCCTGACCTGTTCTAACTGGCAAAAGTTGTACTGGCAGCTCCAGCAACACAAATGAGTGTTGAAAAAGCATTGTCAGGTCTCAAATTTATCCTTTCACATAGAGGTCTAAAGATTATAAGATGTTTTAATTCACGCAAGCAAATTGTTCATTAAAAATGTGTTTATTGGCAACACTAGGAAAACTTACAAGGTTAACGTTAAAAAATAAATGGTTAAAAATCAAAATAGTTTCAATGTTAATTTTCAATTATCTTTTTTGAATTTACTTCCAAGGTTGAAATTTGATTTGAATCAGTCCTAACTGGTAACTGAACTGTTTTTTGTTGGGTTTTGTGGTGGCTTGAACCAGAACTGAACCTGAACACAGTGAAAGGAACCGAACACAAACTAATGTAAAATATTGGTTGCACTCCCTGTTCTGGTATTATGGTCTCGTAGAATTACAATATTACACTACAACATAAAGTTGAATATGGAATTGGAATAGAGGCAGAATATTTGTTGGTCTTAATTTTCAGTGACAGTTCTTCCACAGTGAACTTAAACTGATATGATACAAGGAATATAAAAGCAAACCTAACACATCTTGTTACACATTGTTTTAGATGGAGTTGCCATCTAAGTACAGTGTACACACTGAAGAATAGAATATATATCTGAATCGGTGTGGTGTGGTGTGGGGGAAAAAACCTGAGCATGTTAAATTTAATTTCAAGTGACAATTCCAAAGTGCTTACATATTTGGTATGATGAACAAACTAATACAGTACAGTAATGGAATATGAATGATACTTACAGATCATATGCCCTCTTAAATCACTGGCAGAATTGCAGACTGGTAATTGGTTCAATATCCCTACTCCTTCATTGAGCACCACAGGTCACATATGGTACATTTAATGTATTTTTCCCCCCCTTGGATGGGATTACAACTGATTACACTTTTTGGAGAGGAGATATGAGTTAAGATGCTCCTTTGTGTAGAAGAACCAAGGGACTGAAGACCTAGTCAACCTCTCAGAAAAAGTGCAGGAACCTTGTAGTCAAATCTCTCACACCTTAATACCCTCACCCAGGGTATAAACAAGTCTGAGCAGGCTTTCAGGTATTAAAGAGCACCCTCTTCAGAGGGTCTCCTCTGTTTGATAGAAAAGGACAATACAAAACATAAGTGTACCTTCAGTAAGCTATTCCACTAGGAAAACTTCTGCCTTGGGGTTAGTCAGTCTGACATTTTGGCCCTTCAGCCACAGAGTGCACTCAGGCTGAATTCCTTGTCTGGAGCTTGGGCCTCTGTGGGGCATCCTGCTAGCTTCAATTCCTCTCCTGACAGCGCATTGCTCTTTACTGAATAAGTTTCTAGTAGCTCCCTGGGACATCACGCACCAAGTTTGGTCTCCTGGGTTGCTCCCATCCCTTCCCTGGGAGAACTTTTTCACTGGGACTGCTCCTTCATCTGTCAGCCCCTTCTACCTGAGAGTAGTTTCCTGGCAGGCTGGGCTCCCTGCCACAGTTTGGGAGATCCCTTTGTTGAAACCAACCCTTCCTGAATGCCTGCCTTCTGTAGCTATGCCTGAGGGAACCTCCTATCTCTAAGAGCACCATGTAGGCTCCCTGCTGTGATGAGTTCCCTGTCTCCAGGAGTGCACCATCTAGGCTCCCTGCTCTAGAATTACCCCATCCAGGTTCCCTGCTCTGGTGACCATTCCTGATTAGGCCTGCTGGGAGCTCCTCTCCTCAGAAGCTTCTTGTCTCCATGGGAGTGCCTCCTTTAACTAGCCCCAGCTAACTTTTCTTTAGGGCCAGGTGCTAGTTGGCAGCCGGTGTCAAGTGGAGTGCCCCAGGGGTTGGTCCTGGGGCCAGTTTTGTTCAATATCTTCATAAATGATCTAGAGGATGGTGTGGATTGCACTCTCAGCAAATTTGTGGATGATACTAAACTGGGAGGAGTGGTAGATACTATATGGTGGGTAGAAAGCTGGCTAGATTGTCGGGCTCAACCGGTAGTGATCAATGGCTCCATGTCTAGTTGGCAGCCAGTATCAAGTGGAGTGCCCCAAGGGTCGGTCCTGGGGCCGGTTTTGTTCAATATCTTCATAAATGATCTGGAGGATGGTGTGGATTGCACTCTCAGCAAATTTGCGGATGATACTAAACTGGGAGGAGTGGTAGATACGCTGGAGGGGAGGGATAGGATACAGAAGGACCTAGACAAATTGGAGGATTGGGCCAAAAGAAATCTGATGAGGTTCAATAAGGATAAGTGCAGGGTCCTGCACTTAGGACGGAAGAATCCAATGCACCGCTACAGACTAGGGACCGAATGGCTAGGCAGCAGTTCTGCGGAAAAGGACCTAGGGGTGACAGTGGACGAGAAGCTGGATATGAGTCAGCAGTGTGCCCTTGTTGCCAAGAAGGCCAAAGGCATTTTGGGATGTATAAGTAGGGGCATAGCGAGCAGATCGAGGGACGTGATCGTTCCCCTCTATTCGACATTGGTGAGGCCTCATCTGGAGTACTGTGTCCAGTTTTGGGCCCCACACTACAAGAAGGATGTGGATAAATTGGAGAGAGTCCAGCGAAGGGCAACAAAAATGATTAGGGGTCTAGAACACATGACTTATGAGGAGAGGCTGAGGGAACTGGGATTGTTTAGCCTGCAGAAGAGAAGAATGAGGGGGGATTTGATAGCTGCTTTCAACTACCTGAAAGGGGGTTCCAAAGAGGATGGCTCTAGACTGTTCTCAATGGTAGCAGATGACAGAACGAGGAGTAATGGTCTCAAGTTGCAGTGGGGGAGGTTTAGATTGGATATTAGGAAAAACTTTTTCACTAAGAGGGTGGTGAAACACTGGAATGCATTACCTAGGGAGGTGGTAGAATCTCCTTCCTTAGAGGTTTTTAAGGTCAGGATTGACAAAGCCCTGGCTGGGATGATTTAACTGGGAATTGGTCCTGCTTCGAGCAGGGGGTTGGACTAGATGACCTTCAGGGGTCCCTTCCAACCCTGATATTCTATGATTCTATGGAGGGCAGGGATAGGATACAGAGGGACCTAGACAAATGGGAGGATTGGGCCAAAAGAAATCTGATGAGGTTCAATAAGGATAAGTGCGGGGTCCTGCACTTAGGATGGAAGAACCCAATGCACAGCTACAGACCAGGGACCGAATGGCTAGGCAGCAGTTCTGCGGAAAAGGACCTAGGGGTGACAGTGGACGAGAAGCTGGATATGAGTCAGAAGTGTGCCCTTGTTGCCAAGAAGGCCAATGGCATTTTGGGATGTATAAGTAGGGACATAGCGAGCAGATCGAGGGACGTGATCGTCCCCCTCTATTCAACATTGGTGAGGTCTCATCTGGAGTACTGTGTCCAGTTTTGGGCCCCACACTACAAGAAGGATGTGGATAAATTGGAGAGAGTCCAGCGAAGGGCAACAAAAATGATTAGGGGTCTAGAACACATGACTTATGAGGAGAGGCTGAGGGAACTGGGATTGTTTAGTCTGCAGAAGAGAAGAATGAGGGGGGATTTGATAGCTGCTTTCAACTACCTGAAAGGGGGTTCCAAAGAGGATGGCTCTAGACTGTTCTCAATGGTAGCAGATGACAGAACGAGGAGTAATGGTCTCAAGTTGCAGTGGGGGAGGTTTAGGTTGGATATTAGGAAAAACTTTTTCACTAGGAGGGTGGTGAAACACTGGAATGCGTTACCTAGGGAGGTGGTAGAATCTCCTTCCTTAGAAGTTTTTAAGGTCAGGCTTGACAAAGCCCTGGCTGGGATGATTTAATTGGGGATTGGTCCTGCTTTGAGCAGGGGGTTGGACTAGATGACTTTCTGAGATCCCTTCCAACCCTGATATTCTATGATTCTATGATTCTATTTTACCAATTAACCATTAAGTGTCCACCCAGGCAGTCAGTTAACCTCAGGTGGACCTTCAGAGTGCAGTCATGAGCAGACTTGGCTCTGATTCCCCTTAAAGGGCCAGTAACAGTGTGACAAACCTATTGTCATAACCATTCAGCTAAGGGTAGCCTAGAATTCATCCTTACCTGTAAGGGGTTAAGAAGCTCAAATAACCTGGTTGGCACCTGACCAATGGGGAAAGAAGATACTTTCAAATCTGCGAGGGGGCGGGGAAGGCTTTGTTTATGCATGTTCTCTTGGGAAGTAGAGAAGCACCAGGTCAGAAAACTCCTTCTCCTATAAACCATCCTAAAGTGAGTCTCAATATCGCAAAAAGAGTAAGTAAATAAGGCAGGGCACGCTACATAAACTTTTGCTTTCAACTTGTGAATTTTCCCTGTGCTAAGAGGGAGGTTTATCCCTGTTTTTTTTAACTTTAAAGGTTTGCCTAGAGGGGAATCTTCTGGGTTTTGAATCTGATTACCCTGTAAAGTTATATTCCGTCCTGATTTTACAGAGGTGCTTCTTTTACTTTTTTTTTCTTTATAATAAAGTTCTGTTTTTTAAGAATCTGGTTTACCTATTTGGTTGGTATATTATTCTCAAGCCTTCCCAGGAAGGGGGTGTAGGGCTTGGGGGAATAGGAATTCCAAGTGGTTCTTTTCCTGATTCTTTGTCTATATCACTTGGTGGTGGCAGCATACCGTCCAGGGACAAAGGATTTGTGCCTTGGGGAAGTTTTTAACCTAAGCTGGTAGAAACAAGCTTAGGGGGTTGCATGTGGGTCCCCACATCTGTACCCTAGAGTTCAGAGTGGGGAGGGAACCTTGACACCTATTATAACAGCTAATTTGCTAATCAGGAGTAAAAATGCCTTTAAAAGCTAGAATGTCAGGTTTAGTGAACATAGACTGGGATTTACACTGAACAGTTACTTCTTCACTTTACTTTTTTTCATCTCATGATGTAAAAGCACTTTCCTGTTAGCAATTCCTCAGGAATAAAACTTGGAGGAAGTGGACCTTGGGGGCACTTTGAATGAATGGATTCACTCTATAAATTCACAGTATAGCTATAGGAAAATTTGTCTTAACTTATGTGGAAATATCCTTTCTTCTGTGGACTTTCCCACTAGAGTTATTGCAATGGCTCTTACTTCTGCTTGCAGTTCTTTGGAAACAGAATCAAACCTGTCAGTCATGGCCGGCTGGGAGTGGCCACACCCAAAGCCTCAAGCAGTTTGGGATACAGGCGAGTCTCATCTTATGCGGATTTAGCATGCGTGAATTCAGCTTTGCACAGTTGGAAAAAAAACAAACAGAGAAAAATAACAATTGAAATACTGTACCTGTAGTGCGGGTGATTCCTCCCACCATTACACTCAATGTAATTTTGACTATACGCGATTTTCGCTTTACGCGCTGACTGCGGAACGTAACCCCAGCGTAAGATGAGATTCGCCTGTACACTATACTTAGGATACAAAGGATCCCCCTTGTCCAGATGTTTGTTGACCCATCATAGAATTCTAGTAGATTGGTGAGGCATGATTTCCCTTTACAGAAACCATGTTGACTCTTCCCCAACAAATTATGTTCATTTATGTGTCTGACATTTATCAATTTGTTCCAAAACCTCCTCTAATAACACCTCAATCTGGGACAGTTGCTCAGATTTGTCACCTAAAGAGAATAGCTCAGGTTTGGGGCTCTCCCTCACATCCTCAGCCCTGAAGACCGATGCAAAGAATTCATTTAGTTTCTCCGCAATGGCCTTATCATCCTTGAGTGCTCCTTTACGATCTTGATCATCCAGTGGCCCCACTAGTTGTTTAGCAGGCTTCCTGCTTCTGTTATACTTTTTAAAAAATTGCTATTACTTTTTGAATCTTTGGCTAACGGTTCTTCAAATTCTTTTTTTGGCCCTCCTAATTATAGTTTTACACTTCATTTGCCAGAGTTTATGCTCCTTTCTATTTTCCTCACTAGGATTTAACTTCCACTTTTTAAAGGATGTCTTTTTGCCTCTCACTGCTTTTTACTTTGTTGCTTAGCCACAGTGGCACTTTTTTGGTTCTATTATTATGTTTTTTTAATTTTGGGTATACATTTAAGTTGAGCCTCTAGTATGGTGTCTTTAAAAAGTTTCCATGCAACTTGCAGGAATTTCACTTTTTGCGCTGTACTTTGATTTCTGTTTAACAAACTTCCTCATTTTTGTGTAGTCCCCCTTTCTGATATTAAATGCTACAGTGTTGGACTGCTGTTGTGTTTTCCCAGCCACAGAGATGTTAAATTTAATTATATTATGGTCACTGTTACCAAGCGCTCCAGCTATGTTCACCTCTTGGACCAGATCCTGTGCTCCACTTAGGACTAAATCAAGAATTGCCTCTCCCCTTGTGGGTTCTAGGATTAACTACTCCAAGAAGCAGTCATTTAAGGTGTCAAAAAACTGTATCTCTTCTTCCCTTCCTGGGGTGACTAGTTGAAATCCCCCATTATTATTGATTTTTTAAATTTTAATAGCCATTCTAATCTGTGGAAGAAACGCAATCTTCACTCTTAGGTTGATTGCAGCAAGTCAGAGACAGTCTTTATTCTCAAGCAATTGCAAGGAGGAGAGAGTGCACACTGACAGGGATTCACCCTGTCTAGGCAGGTCTCTCTAAAGGTAAACAATTAGGGCCAGCATTTATACCTTTTGTTACATACAGTAATGATCGACAGCTGCACTTTGTTTATACATATTCCTTCCTGATATCTTATTTTTCTCAGCAATTTCTGCTATAGTCTACATTCCATTCTTATCTTACACAAGGTCAAACAACATCTCTTACAGTTCTTTCCCACTCACTTCCCACTCGCCCAGTCTCGCGTTAGGACGGTTAGAGTTAGCCTGACTCCTGCTCATTTCAGAGAAAACTAAGAGGCCTGCATCCAAATTCCCTTTATCCCTTTTTCCCCACTTCCACACTGAGCATTTCACAGTCACTATAACCATTCTGGTCAGGTGGTCAGTAATACATCCCTATTGCTGTATTCTTATTATTCAAGTATGGAATTACTATCCATAGAGATTCTATGGTACAGTTTGGTTCATTTAAGATTTTTACTTCATTTGATTCTATGCTTCCTTTCACATATAGTGCCACTTTCCCACCAGCATGACCTGTTCTGTCCTTGCATATATTTTGTACCCTGGTATTACTGTGTCCCACTAATTATCCTGAGTCCACCAAGTTTCTGTGATGCCTATTATATCTATATCCTCATTTAATACAAGGCACTCTAGTTCACCCATCTTATTATTTAGACTTCCAGCATTGGTATATACGCACTTTAAAGACTTGTCTCTTTTTAGCTTTCTGCCATTACATAATGTAATTGAATGGGACTTTTTTTATTTGTCTGTTTCTCATCAGATCCTACCTGTATTTTATCATCTTCTATCCTCCTCCTCCTAGGACATAGAGAATCTCCATTAATAGATCCACCCCTAAGGGATATGTCTGTCCGAAACACGTGCTCCTCTGCACCTGTCGGCTTTCCCCCAGCCCTTAGTTTAAAAACTGCTCTATGACCTTTTTAATGTTAAGTGCCAGCAATCTGGTTCCATTTTGGTTTAGATGGAGCCCATCCTTCCTGTATAGGCTCCCCCTTTCCCAAAAGTTTCCTCAGTTCCTAATAAATCCAAACCCCTCCTCCCTACCCTATCATCTCATCCATGCGTTGAGACCCTGCAGTTCTGCCTGTCTAACTGGCCCTGTGTGTGGAACTGGAAGCATTTCAGAGAATGCTACCATGGAGGTCCTGGACTTCAATCTCTTACCTAGCAGCCTAAATTTGGCCACCAAGACCTCTCTCCTATCCTTCCCTATGTCATTGGTACCTACATATACCACAACCATCGGCTCCTCCCCACCCTGGCTTAACCAGGAGATCTTCAATGATCTAAAAATCAAAAAGGAGTCCTACAAAAAGTGGAAACTAGGTCAAATTACAAAGGATGAATATCCCTCACCCACCATCACCTCAGCTCCTGGACCTGTGTCACCCCAAGGACTGTGGTGTCCTCTTCAGGACACAGCAGTCCGGCTGTGTCACACTCAGTTCTCCCCCTTCCAGGGGAACTGCAGTCAACTGTCCAGCCAATTCCTTCAGTGGCAGTCACAGCCAATTGTCTGGCTACTTCCTCAGTAGTACTTCCCAGAGGGGGGACCTGGGCCCAACCACTACTCTGGGTCCCAGCCCTGGGACCCTGTAGATGGCAGGCACGTGCTGGGTCTCCTCCAACATCTCTGTACCTTTCCCTAGGCCACTTCCCCGTTGCCCCTGGCACCTTCTTTGACCTTACCTCAGGGCTTCAGCCTGCCTGTTTTAGCAGCTAGCCAGGAGCTCTCTCTAGCTTCCCTGGTCCCTGCTGGCAGCACTCCTCTGTCCAGGGTGTTGGCACTCCTTCCTCCTTCTAGGAGGCTGATCTTCCCTCCTCATGCTCCAGGCAGCTACTGAACTCTGCTCTGCCCTGCAGCCCTTCTTATATGAGCCTGCCAGGCCATAATTGGCTACTCCTCTCAGCCCCTTTCTAATTGGCTGCTTTTAACCCCTTTTCTGCTAGTGACAGGCAGCTACCCCATCACATTCTGCATTAATACATGTCCCCAGTTCCCATGATGAAGGCTTCACAAATATAGTAAATATAGGTAGGAGCCATATTATATGTGCTGGAGATTTAGCTATCATTTAGACAATGCAATGAACAGAATCCCATTCAAATAAAGCAAAAGATTTGGAATGGAAAGATCTCTGGAAACATTTGCATCTATTATAAGAGATACACATTTCACTACCACATGTCAAATACTGATGAAAAGTATTTAATTCTCTCCACCCATCTGTGGGTGTTTTTCAAAATGTAATTCAGCTACAGATAGGAAGTACCATGATTTCAGATCACAATTCAATACCTACAGACGTATCGTGGCATACTTTCTGTGCATGAAACACATGCATTGCATGCCTGAAAATTCACAAAAAAATATTTTATTCTGCAAGAATAAGAAAGCCCTGCATGTAATGAATCTGTTCACATAAGATGTCTTCTTGTTTTGCTGGCAAGGCATGCAATGCTTCAAGTTGTATCACATTGCCTAGGCAACATGACTCTGCAGGCAGCTGATTTCCTGACTGGCTGTGCATTGGAAAAAGTAGCTAAGGCATACAAATGAAGAACTGAATCATCTGTGCTAGAACAGAGCTAACGGCAGGACCTCTTCATCAGGATGGAAAATTTAGTGCAAATTTGGTCACTAAATCATTTAGTGCAAGAGATTATTCAACAATAAAAAATAAGAAATAAAAGGCCAAAACCAAAATTGGAATTAGAGAGTACCTACTGAAAAGCAGAAAAAGAATTGAAATGGTATTTCAGTGAAGCACTGTGGTGTACAAATGTGAATGGAACTGTGGGTGTGCAGAAACAAACAAGCTATACTGTTGGCCCTGTCTACTTTTTATTCAATGAAAAGAAGATGTAGAATAAGGCAAGATACAATGACCTAAACAAACTATACAATGTCCGCAGACATCCTGAAACTAGCTGGCAAAACCTAGCAGTCTGTATACAGTTATGAACATTTGGACAAGTTCCCACTGATCTTCAGTTAGATGAGCAAGGCATAATTGCTGTGAGACAACACAATGAAAAAGTTTGTCAGAATTGGGCTACTTTGCAAAGATTAATTCTTGTTGTATGTCATCTTGGAGAACAAGAGCTGGGCATAACTCCCTGAATCAGGGCAATTATGGAGAAACCTTAGAATTAGTGAGTTCAATGCTTTATTCAAGCAGCATCTGTAAATTTCTAATGCTTTTTCTGCAACATCGAACAGAATTCAGAATGACCTCGTCGAAGCAGTAAGTAATGCCCAACTTAATGCCATTGCCAAATAAATTGAGAAAGTACCATTTGTTGCTATTTTACTTGATAAAACTTCAGCTATTGCCAATAAATCTTAGCTTTCGACTGTACTGCATTAAGTGACCAAGAATGGCGATGCTATAGAATGCTTTGTTGGTTTTACTGAAGTTAGTAACAATTTAACTACAGCTGACCTTTGCCAGCATGCTGAAATGGTATGACAGAAGTTTAAATCCGGTGATAAATTAGTAGCTCAGACATATGATGGTACAGCAATAATGGCAGGTGATGTAAGTAGGCTTCAGAAATGTGTTTGTGAAAAGTTCCCTTGTGCAATTTTTGTTCATTGCTGTGCTCATATTTTAAATCTTGTCCTCTGTTTTGAATTGTTAAGCAGAACAGAAAAGCTCTGATCAAACTTTTCAAAAGTGTTGCACAAAACCCAGCAGACTGGAATGCTGTCTTTTTCCTCAGCCAAGAGTTTTCTGACCATCCTTGATGATTTTCAGTTTTTGTTTCTCCTTTGCCTCTGCAACAAAATCCTTGAAGTGACAGAAGTGGTGTTTGACATTCTTCAGAGCACGATGTATGACACTGGATTTTGTATTCAGCAGATTTGTAAGACATTAGAGAAAATTCACCAAAAGCGACAAACTTTTGATGAGTTTTGGGAAGAGGTGTCAGAGCTAGGTACATATGAATCTTGGGAAAAAGAGCAAGGGAAGGCCAAGCAACATATATGTGTCTCTTCTTTGAGGTTATTGACAATATCAGTGAATAGCTATCAGTACGATTTGGGAGTGGAGAGAAATTTGAATTTGTCCATATGCTGAATCTAAAAAGATTCAAGGAGCTCCAGACATATTTTCAGGTTGATGTTCTTGAATCTCTGATAGGATCTTATCTGAATATTTTTTTACATTAGCTGTTTGTGTCCCAAACTGTGTGAGCTCTGTACAACTCAGAACAGCTGCAAGGGAAAGGTTAATTTGAACATAAATGAAACTATTTATATGCTGGATTTACATACTTGCTTCTCTAAGGTCAACAAGTTGGCTGCGTTAATTCTGACTATTCTGTACTCTTCAGCCACAGTGGCAAGGTCTTTATCAACTTTAATGCACATTAAGATATTCACATGAAACACCCAGGGAGGTGAACACCTGTCCAACTTGACTTTTTACTGAATATCAAAAAGAAACTGATTAGGTATCTGCTTAGCTTATCAGATTTTTATGACTTGGTCACCAAGGAGTTTCTCAAAAAAGATAGATGAATGGATTTTCAATTTCAGTAGAAAGATTAGGTAATCACATATTTGTATATTCTCAGCTATCACTATATTTGACTATTAGTATTTGCCAAAATGAATGCATTAAGTTTATTAACTGCTATGTGTATATTAGAAAAACATCTTTTTAATCTGTCATCTTAAAAGTTTTTGCATGACTTACAAAAAAAAATATCATGGCACACCATTGGGAGATATAGACAGAAATTCAGATCTTCAAACTAGCCAATGGATATTTGATAATGTGCTTTGCCATCATAAAAGAATGTAACTATTAAAAAGGAAACAGTAAATGTATATTTAGAAATGAAATACAGCAATTCAATCCCCCACTCACTGCTTTGGAAGACAATGAAACTAGTCCTTTGGGAATATGTAGTTTCCTATTCAGCTTAGCATGAGAAAAAGAAAAGATCAAAACAAACCGATTTAGATATTTTGTACACATGGAGAAACAGAAAATGTTATTTTTTTAAAAATTAAGGAAAATATTTTGAGTGGGGAAATAAACTGGGAAAAATGTTGGCTAAATTTATTTAAAGAGATCTAAATCTACAACATATATTAAAAGCTTAAAGATATCCATGACAGTCAATTAATTATGAAATATATAGGCATAGAAGAAAAATTCCAAGCATATTATGAAGAACCTTTTACTAGTGAAAATAGATTAAAGTGACCCACAAACTGATTAGTCAATCACCCAAATTACCTAAAGTTACAAATAAATGAGGTTTTTTAAGGAAATTCTATTAGAAAGGTATAGAACATGAAATAGAAAAGTTATTAAATAATGAATGGAGGAAAGACCCCTAGATCAGATGGCCCAACCAAGAAGTTATGTAGGAGCTCCAAGAAAGGAACTCATTTATTAAATGTTATTTTTTTTAAATTACCTCTTTTCTTAAAATGAGTGTAAAGTGATAAGTACACCAAATCTAAAGAAATATTCACAATTATGTTCTTTATCAGTAGCAATTGTCACAGGGAGATTAACTACTTTAAAGGAAATGAACCCCTTTGACAGAGTAGGGCCTCCCAGCTGGGCTTGATGATGGACACCTGATGCTAATGAAAGGAAAGAAAAGAAGCTACTAGGTGGGGGGAATGGAGAAGGGAAATCTCTCTGCAGGCCCTTGCTCTGGGAGCAGAGAGGCACAAACAGGAGTACAGGATGGGCTGGAGAAGAAGACGGCAGGAAGACTGTAGACTCCTGAACGGGCCCCTGGATCTAAGGATGAAATGTGAATGGAAGCAACTTGATATAATTGGGAGAAGACCCAACTATAAATGAGAGAAGCAGCCTGTAGACCAAGAGAGTCTTAGCCAATTGATTATAGCTAAGGCTAAGATTTTGTCATGGTTATTTTTAGTAAATGTCACGGACAGGTCACAGGCAATAAAACAAAATTCATGGAAGCCATGACCTGTCTGTGACTTTTGCTGCTGCGGCTCCATGGTTCCTTTGCCTCCATGGTGACTGGGAGCTGTAGGGTCATCCTCTTCCTCCCCCCTCCCCCCGCAAGGCTGTCCCCAGTCGCTGGAACCCTGAGGAGCACCCCCCTGAGGAGGCTGTTGCCTGTCGCTAGAAACCTTCAAGGGGACCCTGAGGAGGCTGTGAAGTGTTGCTGAAAACCTGCAGGGGGACCCTGAGGAGGCTGTCGCCTGTCACTGGAATACTGCTGGGGCCCCACTGGCTGCCAGCTCCAATCCCGCAGACCCAGGGGATGAAGCAGAAAATGTCATAGAGGTCTCTGGAAGTCACAGCTTCGGTGACTTCCGTGACCTCCGTGACACAAATGTAGCTTTAATTATAGCATAAGCCTTGAATGAAGAAGGGAACTTTGGGGTGAAAAGCAGGTAATGGACTAACTGATGTAGCTGAACTTGCTTTGTTTTACCATTGGACAATAAAGTGACAGCCTGAGGAAAAGTCATCCAGCAGAACTATAAGCTGTGGTGTCTGTTCTACTGGGTTGGGAGGCAGGATGGACTGGTAACAAGAGGGGGAATTGAGATCCAGAACATTTGCAGTGTTGTGACCGGCCAAGAGGAGACATTCTGTGATAGCGAACCTGTGACAGCAAACTTTTTAATAATGCAGAATCAAAACTGTGAGTTTGACCAGAGGATTAAAAAGTATATTATCTACTGTAATGAACAAAGATCAGGTTGGGAGATTTGATTCTATTAAACAATCTCTAATAAAAATAGATTTGTATTATAGTCTTGATAGCTGTAGAAAAAAGCATTTGATTGTGTAGAGTGGCATATTTCATCATATGCACAGCAGTATTTTCAAGGGATTATGTGATGTCAGTAAGGAGAAGTCACTATTTCCTATACACAAATCAAACACCCCCCACTAGTTTGATGTTGAAGTAGACAGACAACAGTACAGAAGTCACCATGCCTCCACAAGAGGTAATAAATTACTCATCTATGGCACCTGTAATTTCCCCAAATACAGCCAATCATTATAGTAACCTGTTGTCAATTATTACTATGAGGAACATCACAGGAATAACAATGAAAATAGAAATCCTATTCCACACAAATCTGAGTATGTCTGGCTACATAATAATCACAGTTCACTAATCTGCTCTAGTAATGGTGTCTATATAAAACTTACAGTCCTTGGTTTGGGGTCTTGCTAGATGGACTGTTCTAGCAAAAACCAGAAAAGTACTTATGCAGTGCTAGCCAAAAGCCTCTGCCATATTTTGGCTGTAGAGTCCACCAAGGAAACAACCAAAATGACAATCATGACCTACTATCTGTTACTTCCGGCATTTGTTTGGTTGTCATTTTTTTCTTTTCTCCAAACCCATCAGCCCTTGTGCAAGTCATCACTGCTCAGGAATCATATAGGTGTGCTGAGCACACAATAATGTAAATGTGGTAGCATATTTATGTGCAAATACCCTGTGAAAAGTGCTCATTGTTTTCTTCCACAAGTCGTAATTGGAAAGTGTGTAAAACAAGCTCCCTCTTAAATTTGCTCCCTGACCAGAGACCACTAATGAGATAGAGTGATGCAAGGTCATAGTGCTCTTAGTTTCTCTTGCACAATGGCCGTCTTCCTACTAATATGGAATAAAATGTGCAATGAACATGATAATATATCACTGCCTCTGAAATTATTATGATATTTATATTCTTCTTTGAGTAATTGTTCCTATAGATGTTCCAGGTGTGTGAACACTCCTTGCTCCTCTGATTGGAGATTCTTGGTAGCAGTGTGCACATGGTCTGCACCTGGGCTCTGAATACACTCATGTCCAACTTGAGGGCAAATAATTCAGGGTGAAGCCACTGTCAGTCCAATTTCTTCTCAAGCACTTGAAGCCTGAGATAGAACCTGGGGTGTTTGCTTAGTTAGTGCTTTCCCAAGTTTTAGCTAAGCTACTTCCTTGTCCTGTATCATATTTTTAATTTTAGGCTTTCTTGATTTACTCACCTTTGCACATAATTCTGTGTATTTTGGGGGCGCTCCCCATACCCTCCGATCCTTCCGCAGTCAGGGCTCACTACCACCCCCTACGGTTTTTAGGTTTTTTGTACAGTATGCCCAAACCCCCAAGTTTTAAACCCTGGCATACCTTCACAGAATCTGTTTCAGTGATGGTCATTCCAGATGTCTCCACTGTCTGGAGGGGACACATATCCTGTCAAAATACAAGATCTGCATGAGATTCAGAAGCAGAGGAAAATGAGGGAAGATAAGGGTAAGTTTCTCCTGATGGTTTGTTTGATGAGTCCTTTCTTTGACTCAGGGCTTGACTACCTGTCCTGTACAATAGGGTCAGTCAGCCAGTCATCTTCAACTTCCACTGTGGCTCTAGCTCCAACAGGTAAAAACCACAGGGCAGCTCCAGAGACTAGCTTAAGACCTCAAAAAAGAAGAGACCTAGGCCTCCAGTTAGGGAGGTGTCACCGTGCCTCTGGGTCACAGCTGAGGATACCAGATTCAGGACAAACTCCTGCGAAATAGGGTTTCTCGCTCCAAACTGGTGGTTATTCTCTTATTAGATATACCAAGCCAGAAACAAAAATAAACTTCTGTCTCATCATACTGGTTAACAAGAAGTCCAAACTGCAGTCTCCTTAGGCATCCCAGCCCTTGTTTCACCACCCAGACACTAGACTTTATGGTGAGTGGTTATTTAAAACCAGTTTAATCAAAGAAAATGTCCTTCTAATCCCAAGAGATCAGCCACATAGCAAGCTCAATATATTACTCAGGTATTAACCAATAATCACGCTGTTGCCAATCCTTTAGAATATAATATCTAAAGATTTATTTATAAGAGGAAAAGAGAGAGTTAAAATGGCCAAAGAAATCATATTCTGATGTGAGGTAGATACACCCCATCAAGGGGTGTCTGGTCACATACAGTCAGCAGGGAGCTTATGCCCCACCTGCTCAAGTCTGTGATGGCCTAACCCACAAATGAGAGAATGTGACCTATTGGTCAGAGTCCTTGGGCTACCCTTCTTCTCAGGGCAGAGTGACCTGGTAGTCAGGATAGATTGGGCCATCACCCGGGGTCTCAGGACCTCAAACAGGGTAGAGCAACAAACAAACAGTCGGGCGGATGGTGGGAGGCTCAGGGCCTCAGGCAGGGTGGAGGAGCAAACAAACAGTCTGAGTAATCTAGCATTCTGACTCTGGTACACTGTAGACAACCACAAGCTTCTAGGCCTATGTGGGGGAGCTGCCACCCTGGTTTGGGGATTGGCAGCAGGGGATAGGGGGACCTACCCAGGGCCCTAGCAGTGGTGTCCCACCACTGGGTCAGCAGGGATCCCACCAAAACAGGCTGATGGGTCTCCCGGTCCTACAACTGGACCAGTACCTATTTCCCCTGGGCCACTTCCTACTCGGTCTCCCAGTACAGTAGTCCATGGGTCTTCTGGGCCTCTGGGTTTGTCTGCTGGTGAGATCTGCAGTGACTCAGTCCCTTCCCAGGTCTCTGCTGGCCATCTGGTGTCCACCTGGGGTTTGGCATGCTTGGCCTCTGTGAACTGGGGGCTCCGCAGCTCTGTGGAGGGGGCTCGCAATACGCTTCCACCCTCTTCGGTGGTCCACCCACCTGAGCTGGTCTGCTTCCCTTTATACCCTATCTCCAGGCTGAGCATGCCCAGCAGAGATGGAGGGGCATGGCTTCCCCAGCCTGCAGTGCACACTTAACCCTTGAGGGGCCAATGCAGTGTTGATACACCCTATCACATATACATACAATCATTTCAAAGTTCTTGGATCAGGTTTGTAGCAGTTATGGAATAAACTGCTGGCTTGTAAAGTCTCTGGTAACTTCCAAAAGATTGGAAGGTCCTCACTCCGTTGGTTTGAATGCCCCCTTCAGTGTAAGTCCCTAGTCCAGAGATCAGAGCAGGAAAGAAGCAAAATGGAGATGCTTCCAGGGTCTTTTATACCTTTTCCCGTGTGGAGGGACTACTCTCAGTCCTAGTTTGTGGAAAATTACATGCACAAGATGGAGTCCAGGGTCACATGAGTAAGTCACATGTCCTCGCATGCTTTGATGACTCATAGGAGCGGCCATTACCCATATTTTGGCTAAATTTCTTCTATGGCCTATTGTTGCAGTTAAGTGTTCTTTGATGGGCCATCAACTTGAATGGTCCATTCACAATGTGCTGGGCAGAGTGGATGTAAATTGCCTTGTGGGTGTTACCCCAGGAGCAAACACATTTGAAATACTGGTACATAGTGAATATTCATCACTTTAGATACAAAGATGATACATGCATACAAATATGATAATCATATTCACACATCATAACGTTTCCATTCACACCTTACATTTCATACTTTGCATAAGATTTATTGCAGTTGTCTAACAGTGGCAATATTAATATATAAATGGTCATGTTTCAATCATATAGTGTCGCAGGAGGTACTGAAGGGGAAAATCACCTCAGATGTCTCCCACCAAGGAGACCTCACTTTTTGGAGTGGGTACAGTTGAGACTTTTAGACCCACCAGTACTGAGTTTCCTGTGCTGACCAAGAAAACGTATTATGCTTCCTGCACTACAAAATCTCTTGACATGCATCCCCATCCAGCACCAATGGCAGCACCCTGTTTAAAACCAGCCAGTCACTACCATCTCAAAGAGGACAGTGCCAGCATCAGATCCCCTGGTACCCACTCCACCAGCAGAACACAAGCATAGGGGACAATGTTCCCTCTAATTTTTCCCACGCATATGCAGAATGAATTTTGCTGTGTGCACCAATAATGAGGTAATGTGTGGTGGAGGTGGTGATGAGGGGTTCGGAGTATAGGGGGGCTCAGGGCTGGGGCAAAGGGTTGGGGTGCAGCAGAGGGTCAGGGCTCCAGCTGGGGATGAGGGCTCTGGGGTGGGTCTGGGAATGAGGGGTTCAGGGTGCAGGAGTGGGCTCTGGGCTGGAGCAGAGGGTTGGGGTGCAGGGGGATGAGGGCTCCAGCTGGGGGTGTGGGCTCTGGGTGGGGCCAGGGATGAGGAGTTTGAGGTTCAGGCTGCCCCGGGTCCAACACGGGGAGAGCGGGTTCCCCGCAGCCCTCTCTCCTGCAGCATCACCTGGGTTGGAGGAAGAGGCGCCTCTCCCTGCTGTGGCAGCTCTGGGGCTGGGGCCAGGGGAGAGGCGCCTCTCACCAGCCGCAGCAGTTCCAGGGCAGGGGGAGAGCATCTCTCCCCAGCCGCAGCAGATCCAGGGCTGGGGCTGGGAAGAGGCACCTCTCCCTGCTGCAGCCCTGAGCGCTTGCACAGCCCTTGATAGGCCATGACACTGTGCAGCTTAGAGGGAACTTAGATAGGGGACATTCTGGTGAGTCTGGCTTGCTATCCTTGGCGCCACTGACTATAATATCTGAATCAGTTCTCCAGCATCCCACATCAGAACAGATGGCACCAGGTTCCTGTTATCAAGGGACCTCCAGTCTCCAAGGAGCCTGAATCTCTTCACTGGCCATTGCACTCACCAGTACTGGAAAGATAACTCCCTCTTCAAGATAGGGGTAACATCTCTTCAGACTTGAACAGCTCCATTCAGAGGTCTACTTCCTATCCCCTCATATCCTCAGCCATGAGATCTACTCAGAAAGGGGGTCTTCAGGAACCAAACACGTGACTCCTTCAGCAGATTCATATTCTATGTATCATAGAATCATAGAATATCAGGATTGGAAGGGACCTCAGGAGGTCATCTAGTCCAACCCCCTGCTCAAAGCAGGGCCAATCCCCAGTTTTTGCCCCAGATCCCTAAATGGCCCCCTCAGGGATTGAACTCACAACCCTGGGTTTAGCAGGCCAATGCTCAAACCACAATGCTCTTCTCCTATGCCCCACCTCAACTGCCCTTTTGGAACCCCTGGGCCACATATGGGGACCAGTGCAACAGGGCACCCTCACACAGGAGAGACTATCAGGAGAGGTAGCCATCTATTTCTCAGGACTCTCCCTCCCTCTCCACCTCATCAGGAACCTATTAAGGGGCAAGAAGCGAGGACTGACAAAGAGGCAATACCATCCACTAACAAGTCCTCTTCCTCATGGTGTAGCCATTTATTTATTTAAAGTGAATTTTATAATGTTGTATTTCATCACCGTGGGTTCAGCTCTGGTGGCTACAGTTTCAAGCTTAACGGAGTGAAAGTCACCTCTGCTACTTGCTTCAGATTTAGAGTCTTTAAGAACACACAAAGACCAAGGGTAGTGACCACACATACATTCACAAGTACAAGCTCTCATCCATTTTACAGGTTTTATTAAAGTTACAATTACCAAAGGCAGGAATAGGAAGAGAGGCACCTCCCTGCAGCCAAAAACAATGCAAATGATGATCCTCCAAAGGGAGGTGACCTGCATCTGGCTTTTGTTCCCTGCATGGTCAGCCTTGTTTTTGCTGATAATCTGGACAAATTATTTTGGGGAGGCTTAGCCTCCCCAAGCTTCTTATACATGCTTCCCATGCTGGTGATGGACTTTCCTACTTCACCATTGGAAAAGCCTCCAATGAGGGGTGTTTGTGTTGGGTGTGCTCCTACACACTGAGATGCATTTTGAACCATATATCCACAGAGGAATTTTACAAGTGACTGCTTGTTGGATGCCATATTTAGAAACTTTTTTCATGGATGCACAGGGACACCACCAATCAACGGGTATTTCTTGCACACAACCTTATATCCTGTCTGGTGTTGTCTTTATGCAGTTTTACAGTGTTGTCATATCTGTCAAAGACATCACTTACAGAATTAGCTCGGTCAAATTCTTTGAGGACCTGCCTCAAGTACTCAGCAGTCAATTCAAAGAATGTGTGGAATTTGTCTATAGACATCATTTCCATGACAGCCAAGGCATCTCTGATGTACACTGTGGTTTCTTTGTTGCATGCTCTTAGCTCGTAGATTCTTCAGCTTGATCTTCCATCTGATGCTCTACTTCAGTGTTGTCTATTCTTCTCATTGTTCCACCAGCACAGAAGAGGGGGGACACAGGCACAGGTCCTATTAGGTGACTAAAAACAGTTGCCATTGAAATATCATCTCTGCATCTTGCTAAGGACAGAAAAAAATTTCTGGACTGATAGCTGCTGTTATTGCCCCTTCCTTGCCAAACTTAAATCTGGTCTCCTTGGCCATGTCAGTAAATGCGTTGGTGCCAGATTTCTTGAATGGACTAAAGAAGCGACATGTCTCATTAGAATGAAGTGCACCTCTTAAAAATCTCTCCGTTTGTTCTTCACCAACATCTGCTACCTTCAGCAGAGGCTCTTGTATGTCTGATGATGTTACATGTATTCCGGTAAATAAGATGATAAGCAGCTCTGGATATGATTCAGAGTCAAATGGGCTTGTCATATTGTTAATGCCATGGTTGGTAAGAACAGTAACATGCTCTTCATCACTTTTCAGTGAAGAAGCAAAGACTTATTTGTGGACTTTGTCTTCACTACTGAACTTGTTAGGCCACTTCTTTTTTTCATAGCTTTTGCATATTCACACAGGACATGTCTTGTGACACTCCATCTGACAAGGGCATGCTTCTTTCTTGTCAGTCCTACAATCCCGCTGCTGCCCTTTGAGTCCTTGATGACAGTTTTCTTGTTCCCATGTCACTCCAGATTTTCCTGAAAGAACCAGGAGTCTGATGTACAACAAATTCCTCAGATTCAAAGGCACTGTGTACTTCTTCAGGGAAATTTAACATAGAATGTAGATTGATTGGCATCCACCTGGCATAACAGGGCCTGTTTGCAATAAAGAAGCATAGAACCACGGCATGCTGTGAATGTAGGTGAAGTTTCCAATCACCCTCTCATTCTGCATGGACATTTAGAAGTAGTAGCAGCATAACCTGGAGCAAATGATCCCAGAACTTGAATGCAGGAGACTGAGTGACACAGTGTCTGGGACAGTTCACAACTGAAAGAGCCTATCTCAGGTCAGACTGTCAGAAAACAGGGTGGACACCCTCTTCTGGTGCTATATTCTATAACTAGACTTCAAACCAACAACAAGCATGCACTCCTGGATTACTACATTAGTCTTACCATGGAGCCACAGACAGTCCCCTTTTGTTTTCCAGCACATCTTGCCATCCAGAAAAGCTGGACTAAGCGATGAAAGTAAAACCAAAAATCACGATGCATTAGGTCATTCCTGACCCCAAAGGGCAAGTCACTTACCCCAGATCATGGATGCTCTTGCTCTCACACCAAAGACAACACTGAAGCCAATTTATCTAGTAAACTAGCTAAAGATTTATTAGTGAAAAAAAAGAAATGAGAGTTATTGAGAGGTTAAAGCAGGTAAAATACATTACAAGTGAATCATAATTTGTAAATCCAAATGATTAGTAGAGGTGTAGTAATCTGCTGGTTTTCTGTAAGTCTCTCAGGGTTACCACAGATAGTTTTGGAGAATCTCTGTCTTACATCTGGAAGACCTCCTGAAGGTATCCAAACAGCCCAGAGATACAGAATCACTCCCAGAGTTAATTTTTATAGCTGGTTTCCCTGGAAAGCAATCTGCCAAGTACTCCCATCACAGCTGGAACTCTCCCTTGTTGACTAAACACAGACAAAAAGTTTGTGGATTTTCCATTGCTGAATACAATGATCCATGATTTGAAGTTAACATGCTTCTTCATTTATAGTTCCAAAGCTCCAATCCTGTTTGATGGGCAATTATACATAATGCCTTTAGTTACAGCCAATCTTTCATTAGTTTCATGAACAATGTGATAGCCAGAAACAGTCCTTAATTAATTAGTTTTCATGCAGTTTACACATCAAACATATCCTCATCTTAGCACTAATACATACTTCTGCTCTAAGGCTAACTAAGTACAAGGATAACAACCACAGGAAACAGATAAGCAAATCAATACCACTACATTCCTTTGAACTATTCTAACATACAAGTGAATTGGTACACTTAACACGTCTTTGAGATTCACACCCAAGTGAATTGTTCTGAGACTCTGACCTGAGCTGGCCTATCAGTGTCACACTTAGGGAGTGTCTACACTTACCATTTAAAGAGCAAAAAGTCCCTTTTTTGCACTGAAACCGCAGGCACGTCTACACTTGTTAATGACTTTTTTCAGTGAAACTCAGAAGTTTCACCACAAAAAGAAAACCACCTTCACGAGAGGCATATAGCTCTTATGTCTGTTCTTTTTGCGCTGTTGTGAAAGTGAAGACATGTTCTACCAGTGTAAACTCCTTTTGGCCTCTGAAGGCTATCCCAAGTTCCAAAAGTGACTACTCTGGCTAGCATCTTGGCTGCTCTGACGCCCCTCCCACTGTAAGCCCTGGGAAGTTTGAAACTCCCTTTCCCTTTGCTTGTAGATATGGCAGGGAAAGCAGGCAGACAGCAGGGTTTTTTTTAAAAAAAATGCCACGAAAGAAACAAGGAAGTAATAGGGCTGCTGGGACATGAAGCAGGGCAGCACGGGGCACTGAGCAGGGACCCAGAATGCCCTCCGCTCACTCCCCCCTTCCCACAAGACCTATCCAGAGAGCTGCACTGTGGGATAGCTGCCCTACAGCGCTGCTCTCATCAGCGATGGAAGTGCTGGTAGTGTAAACACTCTCTGTTGCCTGAGGAATTGGGTGAGTACACAAGCCAGTGCTTTACAGTCACAAGTTCCCTATCACTGATGAAACTTACAGTGCAAAAGCTCTACAAGTGTAGACATACCCTTAGTATACATTCCCCGATGTCTGAAATTTCTCCAGTAGTGGTGGCATATACTGAGTTACAGCATCATCAAGCTCTTTAATGACATGTTGTAAGAACTTGATGGCTTCAGACTCAAACACTTTTTGCATGTCAGTCAACATTTTCCAGACAAATGCTGGAACTAAAAGAGCACCTCCTCCCTGCTTAGGCCATTTAACAAATAAATAACAGAGCACTCTGAACCTCAAATGAAGCCTCACAGAGCATGGGTGAATTGCATACCAACAAGCATTTGATCTGGAGAACAAGCTGCATGACCATCAAAATCAACAAGAAGGTCTAGCAATCCTGCGTCTCCCCAAAATTTCCCAATATATGAAACAAAACAGCACAGTGTGAGGAAACCACCCCAGAGAATCACATTGCTACTAAGTTCATTTGGGAGAGTCCATTTCACTTGCTTAGAAACAGCATAGAGCTGCTGATCCATGGTCTGAACAGCATGCTTCTGCCCTAGAGTTGCTGACATTTCCTTACATTTCAACACTGTGTATAGACTGTGGCCATTTCAGCTGGTTTGGCATTCGCAGTAGGTGCATATGCAACTGCTGTGTAGGTGCTCTTCTTTGTCACAAGCTTCTGATTGAAACCAGTCCAAAATGGAGTCATCTGCATGTGAACAATACCAACATCATGTGATATTGGTAGGTAGTAGTCCCAAACAACCCCAGGAGAAATCTCAGACAATGTTCATTTGTAGGTGCCAAGTGTTTATTTTCTCAAATATGTTTTCATATTAAGTTGGTTCTGGATGTGTTTTAGGTTTTTCAAATGCTGCACGCTGCATAAGAGATGAGTAAGAGACTTTTCTCTCAGATGCTTCAGTGATATTTCCTGTGATGCTGGACTATCTGCAGACTGTTCTTGAAATACCACTCTAGTCAGGAAGGTTTTCTTTCCATCAGTTGTCTCTGTTGATGTCTACTGTGATGGGTTCAGTCACAGAGACCCCCTTGGGACTGTCACCTGATGTGCTGAAACTATCTCTGAGCCCGTTTTTTCCTGTCAGCTTGGGGCTTCCAGAACCCTGTCTTGTTGAGCCAGACACACAAGCCTGCTGCAACTCAGACCCAGGGTTTGAACCATGTCCCCAAAGCTGCAGGCTTTAACTGAAAACTACTCAGCAGGTACTCCTGTCTCCAGCACCCAGACACCCAGCTCCCAATGGGATCCAAACCCCAAATAAATCCATTTTACTCTGTATAAAGCTTATACAGGGTAAACTCATAAATTGTCCACTCTCTATTACACTGATAGAGAGATATGCACAGCTGTTTGCTCCCCCAGATATTAATCACTAACTCTGGGTTCAATAATAAACAAAAGTGATTTTTTTAAGAATAAAAAGTAGGATTTAAGTGGTTCCAAGTAATAGCAGACAGAACAAAGTAAGCCACCAAGTAAAATAAAGCAAAAACACGCAAGGCTAAGCCTAATACATTTAAGAAACTGAATACAGTTAAATCTCATCCTCAGAGATTTTCCAATAAGCTTCTTTTACAGACTAGACTCCTTCCTAATCTGGGCCCAATCCTTTCCCCGGTACAGACCTTGTTAGTTCCAGAAGGCATCTTAGGTGAAAAGCAGGGGATTCCACATGACTGGGAGCCCATTTGTTCTGTTCCACCTCCTTTAATAGCTTTGGCACAAGGCGGGAATCCTTCGTCTCTCTCTGGGTTCCCACCCTTCCTTCTAAATGGAAAAGCACCAGGTTAAAGATGGATTCCAGTTCAGGTGACATGATCATATGTCCTGTGAGACTTCATTACCCACTCACTGGCACACAGGTATACAGGAAGTCTTATGAGTAAACAGAGCCATTTACAACCATTTGTCCTGGAAAATGGGAGCCATCAAGATTTCAAATCACCATTAATGGCCCACATTTTGCATTTTTACAATAGGACTTCAGAGTTATATTTCATAGTCCTAGTTTTAGATACAGGAATGATACATTCATACAAATAGGATGACCACACTCAGTAGATTATAAATTTATAATGATACCTTACAAGAGACCTTTTGCATAAAGCATATTCCAGTTACATCATATCCATGCTTATAAACATATTTTTATAAAAATATGGAGTGCAACATCACATCTACATTATCATCTCCTTCATGGATGAGATTTCTGCCAGCACAAAGGAGTATAATTCCATTTGCAATGAACACACCTCCCTGGAGTCTTTTTTCTACTTCACTGTTTGCAGCAGTAGTGCTGAACCGCATCAGCTCATCATAATTGATGCAGAATCAGTGAAGGTGCAGTATGCCAATTAAACTGTAAGCCCCAAATCCATGGTATAGCTGTGCAGCACCGTGCCCCAGAAAAAAGATTCATGTGCACTGGTGTGAAAAATCTGGAATTTTTAAATACTATACACTCTGCAACTGAGAGGCACCTTCTGTGAATGTCTTCTGAAGGATGGTAACTCATTGCTGCTTGAATTATATGCCTCTTTCAAGCAAAGGACAAACTCCAGCACCAACTGGGGCACAAAAGTAGCTGACCTCTACGATCACCTGGCTTTGGGTCATATTCTGAGGCTTTCTTTTTTGGCTATTTCAGACTGAAGGATTGACGCAGCTTTATAAAAGACCATTTGTTTATTTGAAAGCTGTTCACCACACACAGTCACCTGAAGAACATCCACAAAACACGTGGATGACTTAAAATCCTGCTTCAGATTACTAGCAGCTTGGATCGCATCAGCTAATGTTGTTATGTTGCATAGAATAATGGTAGTCTTGCCTTGTTCACGCTGTGCATGAAATGAAATTGCAAAACCATAGTGTTTGTCATAAATATAAAGGGAAGGGTAACCCCCTTTAAAATCCCTCCTGGCCAGAGGAAAACTCCTCTCACCTGTAAAGGGTTAAGAAGCTAAAGGTAACCTCGCTGACACCTGACCAAAATGACCAATGAGGAGACAAGATACTTTCAAAAGCTGGGAGGAGGGAGAGAAACAAAGGGTCTGTGGGTCCGTCTTTATGCTGCCTTTGCCGGGAATGGAGTCTCACAGGAATGGAGTCTTAGAACGTTTGGTAAGTAATCTAGCTAGGTACGTGTTAGATTATGATTTCTTTAAATGGCTGAGAAAAGAATTGTGCTGAATAGAATAACTATTTCTGTCTGTGTATCTTTTTTGTAACTTAAGTTTTTGCCTAGAGGGATTCTCTATGTTTTGAATCTAATTACCCTGTAAGGTATCTACTATCCTGATTTTACAGAGGGGATTTCTTTATTTCTATTTACTCCTATTTCTATTAAAAGTCTTCTTGTAAGAAAACTGAATGCTTTTTCATTGTTCTCAGATCTAAGGGTTTGGGTCTGTGGTCACCTATGCAAGTTGGTGAGGCTTTTTATCCAACATTTCCCAGGAAAGGGGGGGTGCAAGTGTTGGGAGGATTGTTCATTGTTCTTAAGATCCAAGGATCTGGGTCTGTAGTCACCTAGGCAAATTGGTGAGGCTTTTTACCAAACCTTGTCTAGGAAGTGGGGTGCAAGGTTTTGGGAAGTATTTGGGGGGAAAGACGTTTCCAAACAGCTCTTCCCCAGTAACCAGTATTTGTTTGGTGGTGGTAGCGGCCAATCCAAGGGCAAAGGGTGGAATATTTTGTACCTTGGGGAAGTTTTGACCTAAGCTGGTAAAGATAAGCTTAGGAGGTTTTCATGCAGGTCCCCACATCTGTACCCTAGCGTTCAGAGTGGGGGAGGAACCTTGACAGTGTTTTTCTAATCTTGCCTGCAATTTGCTCATGGAATAGCTTGCAGTATCTATATCTGAGGGAAGTATGGCTTTGTAGCAGCTTGGACAGGATAAAATCCTTCGTGTTGTACATAAGATCACAATCTAACTCCTCAATCAGCTAATAAAATGCAATATCATAAGGTGTCTGTATTGTTGTAGTATAACTAGATGGCTTTGTTTTAAGATTTGTTTTATTCAAGTAGGAAAAAGGGTACTTTGAGTGACAAACTGCATTCTTAGAAATTAAGTCTTTTACAGATAATATGCACAACATGTCATCATCTCCTCTGTGAAGTGACTTCTCCCTTAGATTGGTTGCTCTCTCAAATGTTTCTAATTTATTAAGTTTCTTGCCTTTGTGTGTTTTTCTCAAGCAAACAATGCAACAGGACCAATCAGTGAAGGTGGCTATAGAAGCAGGTGAACATGATGCTCTCTGAGATTCAGCATCTGTTTTCTTTCGTGAGTTCAATACAACTCTGACATGTGCCAAATTAGACTTTGTTATGTATTTCTGAAAGCAACCCCTGTGATAGCATATTGGCTGCACATCATCAAAACTAGAAAACTCATCCAGTAGCTGCCAGTACAATTCATCTCTCCTGCCTTCTGCTGCCAGCATCACCAAATTCTGGCCAGCACTGGTGGCTTTTGACAGTTTTGCATTCTTTATATTTTCTTGACATATAATACATTTTTCAAAGTTTATGGAAAGTCTCTTTTCTCTTTGATGTAGCTTTTGGAGGCTTGTATCCTCCATGTCTTCATGTGCTGAAACTTCCCTGTACAGGTTGTCAGATTCTGGGCTGCAATCCAGACCAGTGAGGAGTTGTGTCACTACATTCTCTGTAATCCTAAATGCTTCAAAAGGCTCTGCTGCAGTAGTTCTCTTGTCTGGACACTCGCTGCCAGCATACAAGCCTACATGGAGAGTCTGTGGGTTAAGCAGCTCTGATTCAGCAATTCTGATTCCAGCAGCCTTCACAGACTACAACAAGTGGACTCATTTTATTGAATATTTGCCTCCGGAACAAAGAGATCAATGCTCCAGGACAGGGGTGGCTAACCTGAGCCTGAGAAGGAGCCAGAATTTGCCAATGTACATTGCCAAAGAGCCACAGTAATACATCAGCAGCCCCCCATCAGCTCCCCCTCTCCCAGCACCTCGTGGTGTGCAGGAGGCTCGGGGGGAGGGGGAGGAGCAAGGGCATGGCAGGCTCATGGGAGGGGACGGGAAGGGGTGGAGCGGGGTCAGGGCCTGTGGCAGAGCCAGGTGTTAAGCTATGAGCACCCGCTGGCACTTTGGAAAGCTGGCGCCTGTAGCTCCAGCCCCAGAGTCAGTGCCTATGCAAGGAGCCACATATTAACTTCTGAAGAGCCACATGTGGCTCCGGAGCCATAGGTTGGCCACCCCTGCTCCAGAAACTCATCCCTAAAGACCAACTAGTTGCTAAGACCTCATTATAGGCATCTGGGGCACAGCAGACCTGGCCTCCTGATTTATGGCAGCAGCCATAGTGATGGACCACAAGTCCTAGTAACAGTCCTCTGGAATTCATAGATAGTCCAGAATGCAGTGGAGGATCTTCTGTTCGAGGGCCATAAGCTCTTCAACACCATCATGGATGCATCCCTCCACTTCTGAAAGGATTCCAGAGTGACTTTTCAATCTTTTGGAATCTGTACTCCTGCATCTAAAAGAAGTTACAGCAGATCATAAACAGCCCACAGGTCCCACCCAGTCCAGTTCCCAACATATCACAGGGCTGAAGAACCACATAAGAAAAGACCTAGATTCCAAAGGAATAGACAATCAGCTTCTACATCTGTGACTACCCAGCCATCAACCTCCACTAACTGGCCATTTTAATATGTCAGATGAGAGCTACAAGTCACTCTGCCACTTGAATCTTATGATGTTTCATCTTTCGACTTCCCACCACCTGGGGACTGTCTTTCCTCAAACACTCATGGGAATAATTGCTAAAGATAGATGGGTGCTAGAAGTCATCACATCAGACTACGCCATTCACTTCAGTTCCATCCCTCTCCATCACCCCTCTCTTTTCAGGGACCCATTTCACGAAGATCTCTTAGGTCAAGAAGGAGAATCTCTCCTGCAACTGGGTGCTATGGAAGCAGTTCCCTCTTACATAGGGCAAGGGCTCCACTCCAGATACTTTGTAGTATCCAAGAAGAAAAGCGGGATTGTGATGGGGTGTACCAGGCCTTTTGAGGCCCTCTGGAAGGCCCAACTGTCCTACTACACCCTGCCCCAGAAAAAAGGGAAGTAGAGCTGGGTCCTCCAAACTGCCTAGAAAGGCTGCAGGGTAAGCAACCAATCAGAGCCTAGAAGGCTCATATAAAAGGAGTTGCAGGGCCTGGACAGCTCAGATGCTGGCTGAAGCCAAAGGAAAATATATGGTGTTCCTAGCTGGTTGAGGAAGCTTCAGCAGCTGGACAGAACAACTGCTGGCTGGGATGAGGAAGGCTGAGAGACTCCATTGGCAAAAAGAAAAGGAGTACTTGTGACACCTAAGAGACAAACAAATTTATTTGAGTATAAGCTTTCGTGAGCTACAGCTCACTTCATCGGATGCATGTAGTGGAAAATACAGTGGGGAGATTTTATATACACAGAGAACATGAAACAAAGGGTGTTACCATACACACTGTAACAAGAGTGATCAGGTAAGGTGAGCTATTACCAGCAGGAGATCGGGGGTTGAGGGAATCTTTTGTACTGATAATCAAGGTGGGCCATTTCCAGCAGTTGACAAGAATGTGTGAGGAACAATAGGGGTGGGGAGGGGGGAATAAACATGGGGAAATAGTTCTACTTTGTGTAATGACACATCCACTCCCAGTTTTTATTGAAGCCTAAGTTAGTGGTGTCCAGTTTGCAAATTAATTCCAATTCAGCAGTCTCTCATTGGAGTCTGATTTTGAAGTTCTTTTTGTTGAATTGCCACTTTTAGGTCTGTAATCGAGTGACGAGAGAGATTGAAGTATTCTCCAACTGGTTTTTGAATGTTATAATTCTTGACATCTGATTTGTGTCCATTTAGTCTTTTATGTAGAGACTATCCAGTTTGGCCAATGTACATGGCAGAGGGGCATTGCTGGCACATGATGGCATATATCACATTGGTAAATGTGCAGGTGAACAAGCCTCTCAGAGAGTGGCTGATGTGATTAGGCCCTATGATGGTGTCCCCTGAATAGATATGTGGACACAGCTGGTAACGGCCTTTGTTGCAAGTATATTGTCAAGGTTCCTTCCCCACTCTGAACTCTAGGGTACAGATGTGGGGACCTGCATGAAAACCTCCTAAGCTTACTTTTACCAGCTTAGGTTAAAACTTCCCCAAGGTACAAACTATTTTACCTTTTGCCCTTGGACTTTCGCTGCCACCACCAAACGTCTAACCATTTTTTTTATTAGGAAAGAGCCCCAAAATCCTCACCAAAATCTTGCACCCCCTTTCCTGGGGAAGGTTAGATAAAAATCCTCACCAATTTGCATAGGTGACCACAGACCCAAACCCTTGGATCTTAAGAATAATGAAAAAGCATTCAGTTTCTTAAAAGAAGAATTTTAATAGAAGAAAAAGTAAAAAGAATCACCTCTGTAAAATCAGGATTGTAAATACCTTACAGGGTAATTAGATTCAAAACATAGAGAATCCCTCTAGCCAAAACCTTAAGTTACAAAAAGACACAAAGACAGGAATATCCATCCCATTCAGTACAGCTTATTTTCTCAGCCATTTAAAGAAATCATAATATAACGCATATCTAGCTAGATTACTTACTAAGTTCTAAGACTCCATTCCTGTTCTGTCCCCGGCCAAAGCATCACACAGACAGACACAGACCCTTTGTTTCTCCCCGGCGCCAGCTTTGAAAGTATCTTGTCTCCTCATTGGTCATTGTGGTCAGGTGCCAGCGAGGTTATCCTAGCTTCTTAACCCTTTACAGGTGAAAGGGTTTTTCCTCTGGCCAGGAGGGATTTTAAAGCTGTTTACCCTTCCCTTTATATTTATGACAGATAGGTTTCTGGGTTAGTGTTTTTGGTGTGCAGTTGCTGGTGAGTATTTGCTTCAGGTTGGGGGGCTGTCTGTAAGCAAGGACTGGCCTGTCTCCCAAGATCTGTGAGAGTGATGGGTCATCCTTCAGGATAGGTTGTAGATCCTTGATGATGCATTGGAGAGGTTTTAGTTGGGGGCTGAAGGTGATGGCTAGTGGCGTTCTGTTATTTTTTTTGTTGGGCCTGTCCTGTAGTAGGTAACTTCTGGGTACTCTTCTGGCTCTGTCAATCTGTTTCTTCACTTCAGCAGGTGAGTACTGTAGTTGTAAGAATGCTTGATAGAGATCTTGTAGGTGTTTGTCTCAGTCTGAGGGGTTGGAGCGAATGCGGTTGTATCGTAGAGCTTGGCTGTAGACATTGGATCGTGTGGTGTGGTCTGGATGAAAGCTGGAGGCATGCAGGTAAGTATAGCGGTCAGTAGGTTTCTGGTATATGGTGGTGTTTATGTGACAATCGCTTATGAGCACCGTAGTATCCAGAAAGTGAATCTCTTGTGTGGACTGGTCCAGGCTGAGGTTGATGGTGGGATGGAAATTGTTGAAATCATGGTGGAATTCCTCAAGGGCTTCTTTTCCATGGGTCAAGATGATGAAGATGTCATCAATGTAGCGCAAGTAGAGTAGGGGCATTAGGGGACGAGAGCTGAGGAAGCGTTGTTCTAAGTCAGCCATAAAAATGTTGGCGTACTGTGGGGCCATGCGGGTACCCATAGCAGTGCCACTGGTTTGAAGGTATACATTGTCCCCAAATGTGAAATAGTTATGGGTGAGGACAAAGTCACAAAGTTCAGCCACCAGGTTTTCTGTGACATTATCGGGGATACTATTCCTTACGGCTTGTAGTCCATCTTTGTGAGGAATGTTGGTGTAGAGGGCTCCCTCCTCCTGCCACACTTGCCCCTGAGCACTGAGATTTGCATCCCCCTGCTTCAGTATCTACGGCCTTCTGATGAATCCATCGCATCCTGAGGATGCCTGCTGGACCCTTAGCAGGTTATAGGAGTGAGGTGCAGCTCAGGGCCACTCACCCGCTCCTCGTCATCTTCATCCACCTCTATGAAGCTTGGACCCTCACTATTCTCAGACTCAGACCCTGAATCCATTCCCTGAACCTCCTCTATGAGGCGTTCTGGATCCCAGCCAGGAAGAAGGCACTTTTCCAACTCAACAGCATCTGCAAAATGAACTGTCCACATCAAACTCCTACCCAGCTGCTCCCCTCAACTTGTAACTCTCCTCCTGCACCTGCTGCAGGCCATTTGTCCTCACCTCATCTCCATTCCTGCAGAGATTGAGCACATCCTCTCCTACAGGACTGCGCTCCCCCACAATTCCCTGGGAAAGCTGCCCAAATGAGCCCACGCCCACCTCTGAGGCCACCACTCTCAGTGCCTCCATTAGGGCAGGGCTGGATCCCTCCTGTGCCTGAGGAAGGGAACCCCTACTCCTGCCGCCTTCCCCCAAGTTGGGGGGAAGGGACTGGGCATTCTGTCTGGCTCCCTCTGAGCAGCTCCTGGAGTGGGCACCTGCAGGCCATATCCTTGGCCATACCCCCACGAGCCCTTCCACCTCTCCTCCCCCCATCCCAGAAGCCAGAAGTGATGGGGGATATGGCAGGACACAAGAAGCAGGACACTCCTGCAGCCCCTCCTCCAGTGCGCATGGTGGGGTGGGGGCCGAAGCAGCAGATCCAGTTCTATCAGGGCTGCCCAGGGACCAAGGCTCCCCCAGCCACCCTAGGGGCACCACATGACCCCGTCACCCTCCCCAGTGAATAGTGAGAGGGGAGGGGACCAAAGCAACAGACTCAGGGACACCCAGGGACCCAGGATCTCTCCCTACCATCAGAGATACACCACATGACCTCTGGGCTCCCCACCTGGTGGCTGTGGTAGGTAGAACCTGATCCCACAGGTCTGGCTCCAGAAGGACTGCCTGGGCAGAGAGCCAGGGCCTTTCCCAGCCACCACAGCAGTACCATGTAATATGCAGCCCCCTTTCCCTTGAGTAGGGGGAGTGGGGAGGGCTGCGGGAAGAAACCCAATTCTGGCAGGGACACTCCCAGCTGCTGTAGCAGCATCACTGTGGCCCCTGGCCTTCCCCGCCACAAGCAGTAGGGGGGCGTTGTTTGCAGGCCCAACCTGGGCTGCACCTTTTCAGAACCCAACAGCCCCTGTGGCTTCCCCACAGCTGTAGACAGGCTTCTGAAGAACTGGCCTTCAGTGAAGTTGTACTTTATTCAACAGGGGGAAGAAGGCTGTCCAGCACTTAGCTGGGATTTTGTGAAATCTCAAGAAGATGGGTTAAATCTCAACACAAATCTCAGTGTCCATGAGTGTTACTTTGTGTGTGTGTGTGTGTGTGTGTGTGTGTGTGTGAGCAGAGCTAAATGAATGTATTTCAACCTGCAATCCTGAAAATGGAGCGTGACAACACACAGTCCATCGAGATCTTCAGTGTACTAAACGAAGTGCCACACAATCTAAAGTCTCACATTTCAGAAAAGTTTTTTGACTTCAAAGTTAACCAAGCACTGAAGAATCTGCCACCAAGCAATCAAAAGGCATTCAAATGAAATACTTCTACCAAAGAAGCAGAGTATTTGGAGAAGCGGTTTAATTTTGGACCAGAGTCATATCTATAGAAAATTGCCATTCTCAGCTTGAAGGCTAAATCCACATTCATGTTTGAGAATCTATGTGAGATTCCAAGAATTTTTGATGTACACATAGGTGGTGAACAACTTTTCAGAGAATACTGCATCTTGAAAGAAGCACTTCTAAAGGTTGATCCCAGTGATGAACTCTCAGTGGACCAGAAACAGGTGAAATTTTTTGACAAATGTGATGCACCAAACCTTTTGAAAATTGTAGAATGTGCTTTTGCAATTCCAGTCAGCAGTGAATTTGTGGGGTGAGTGTTCAGTATTATGCAAAAACTTTGGAATGATGAAAAAAATCGGATGTCTTCACACCTGGTCAAGTCTGAAATTTGCATCAAGTTCAACTTCATTGTGTCTTGTGGGGAATTTTATGACTTTGTACTGAAAAACAAAGAACTCCTGAAAGGTACAAAATCAAATAGAAAATACACAGGGAAGAAGTACTGGGTAAGTTAATTTTTTTATCTTATTACTATGTTTTAAGAAACTATAGTATTTTTAATTACAAAATAAACTATATCTACATAAGTAAAATATGTATAATCATATTGTAATTATATCTTATTGATTTGTACTGAGATCTAGTAGTATGGGTGTTTAACCTAGGCTAATTCAAAAATATGTCCCGTTTTGGTCTGTGGAAAAGGTGGCAACCCTACATGGCGCCCTGTGACAGGGCATCTGCCCCACACTGGCCCTGTTAGGGTTAAAATCCAGCGTGGAGGGCTGCCAGGAAATAGCCAATTAGGGCAGTGGCTGCAGCCAATTAGGGCCGTGGCTGGACCAGCCAATCAGGGCCCAGACGGCCCATATAAAAGGAAGCTGCAGGTCAGAGCAAGGGAGTCTCCTGCAAAAACCCCAGGGGAGGGGACTGGCTTCCTAAAGGGCTGCAGAACTAGCACCATGAACAGAGCTGCTAGGACTTGCAGGCCTGAGGCCTTGGGAAGAGGGTGAAGGAGCCAGGGACAGGAGCCATAGGTGCTGGGGCTGCAGGGAAGTGGCCCAGGGGATTGAGACATACTAGTGGAAAAAGAAAGGGGCAGTGGGAAGCTGTTGTTTACATGGTCCCTAGGCTGGGACCCAGCATAGTGGGCAGGCCTAGATTCCCCCACTCACACTCGCCACTGAAGAGGAGGCCAGGCTATGGACTGCCAAGCCACTAAGAGGAGAGGCTAGACTGTTGCAGAAGGAGTCCCCCAGAAGGGGGAAACCCAGATTGTGACATGGCCAGAGGGCTGTGCCACGAAGCCGTGGCAGTAAGACTGGAACTGCAGTGGGTCGGCAGGCACAGACAAAGACGGGAGAGCCATCACCACTGGAGGGAACACCCACTGTCCAGAGCTAAAATTCATCTTGCCACCAGTAGAGAGAAAAGTAGTGCAGGTACTAATTGACAACCCCACAGTGATATACTATATAAGCAAGCAAGGAGGGGCTCACTTCCACACCCTACACAGAGGGACAACCGCCGTGATGACGGGGTGCATAGAGCACCACATCTCTCCAGTACCTCTGCATCTCATGGAAGACAATATACAAGCAGATAGCCAACCCAGAAATGGTTCCTGAGGCAGTGTGCAGTGGATTTCAGAGTCAACAAATGGGATCATCTGCCCATTCCCCTCAATAGATCTGTTCACCATCAAAACCAACACTAACTAAATTGGCTCTAGAGCAGAGACCATCTGAATTGGAGCACAGGGCTCCTTTATACCTTTCTTCCTATCTCATTAATTCCTTTCATGCTCAGAAAGATTAGACAGGACAAGTTTAGGTGATTAATGGTAGCTCCATGGGCCAGACAGTTCTGGTACACAGAGTTGCTGATGCAGACTAGTCAGTTTCTGTTTTGCCATCCAGCATTACAAGATGGCCTCTTGCAGAAGGAAGGGAAGATATTGCAATTTGACCCAAAATCCTTGTGTCTGCCTGTCTGGGTTTTTGGACTCTCGCCACGAATATCTTGTACTGCTCTTCTGAGATACAGAATGTCCTCATACACTCGAGAAAAGACACCACTTTTAAATATATAGCTAACAAAAGTAGTCACTAGGGTTTGCTTTAATCACATCTACATTGGATTATTTATTACACCTTAAAAACCCAGAGCACTTGTGTTTAACTTGGTTTATCACCTCCCTGTTGAAGAGGAAGTCTCCATTTTTGGTGATCTGATGTGTCCAAATTCCTGAATGGACTGACCAGTTGGTATCCACCAATCAGTGCTAACATGAAACCAACTTTGTTTTGACCAGGTTCATGGGGAAAAGCCTTTAAACCTTTGGGAGAGTGTTCACAATGTCACTTATGTATGAAAACAACCCCGTGTAGTGGCTTTTTCATCAGCAGTGGCTTGGCTGCAGTTCTGGTTCAACTCTAAGTGTCCAGCCACTAGTGGGATACAAACACAAACTTGATCAATGCATTAAACACGGACACACGAACACACACAGATATTTAATTTTTCAGATTGTTAGATCTTTCTTATTGGTCAGTACCAAGATACATTTCCCAATGTCATATGTTCTTTGCATTATTCTTACATGTAGAAATATGAAGTCAGGACATGGCTAAAAAAGGTTAAAAGACTGGAGAAAACGGTAAATGTGAAATATGTCAAAGTTCTCAAAAAAGTTCTGATTTAAACTGTGCACTCTTCAATGAAGGCAATCTTCATTTTGTTGTCTTGCATGCCACTGATCTTACTGTCAGCACTTAATTAATAACTAGATATCCATCAGTGTGTATTGTCCTGAAAATGAGACAAATGAGATTGAGAAACAGTCGTGCTTTCTATGACAGTAACCAGTGAAGAAAACAATCACAGATCTAGTCAAGGAATAAGTAATATTATACTGATATATTAGAAATCAGAGCACTACACATTGATGGATTGATATGCACTCTGATTCATAAAAATGACTAATATTTAATATACAGTGGCTTCCACATACTGCATTTGAATTCCTCTCCATATCCACATGGGATGGCTGTATACACACCTATTACTAAAATTCATATTTGTGACAAACAAAGCAGGTGGATATAATTTTGTACAATTTGTTTAATTTTCATCAAACCAAGTGTTACATTAGTATGTACACTGGTGAGGAACTGGTCCAATGAAAACAGTTCTTGAGATCCACTGGAACATGAAAGTGATGTTGCGAAATCAGACTCTTTCATTTCAATTTGTGATGGTAAACTAAGAACTGCATCTCAGTCTATTGTGAGCATGATAAGAACAGGATCAAACATTCAGTGCATGCCTTGTATTAGATTGTCAGCATTTTAGTAATACATGACTGGCAAAATGTTGCAATCAGGGTGAAAACAGATGGTGGCAATGTTAATGCTTTCCTAGATTGCAGAGTACGATTGGATAGTGTACTCCAATTGTCATCATCATAATCAAAATCAAATCATAATCAAAAAGGCTGGCAAAGGAGGTGGTGTTGTCATTATGAATAGGTTAGAATATGAACAAGAGGCTGCTAGGCAGCTCTCCGACACCACTTTCTACAAGCCGTTACCCTCTGATCCCACTGCGGGTTACCAAAAGAAACTACAGCATCTGCTCAAGAAACTCACTGAAAAAGCACAAGAACAAATCCGCACAAACACACCCCTAGAATCCCGACCAGGGGTATTCTATCTGCTACCCAAGATCCATAAACCTGGAAATCATGGATGCCCCATCATCTCAGGCATTGGCACACTGACAGCAGGATTGTCTGGCTACGAAGACTCCCTCCTCAGGCCCTAGGCTACCAGCCCTCCCAGCTATCTTCAAGACATCACTGACTTCCTGAGGAAACTACAATCCATCGGTGATCTTCCTGAAAACACCATCCTGGCCACTATGGATGTAGGAGCCCTCTACACCAACATTCCACACAAAGATGGACTACAAGCCATCAGGAATAGTATCCCCGATAATGTCACAGAAAACCTGGTGGCTGAACTTTGTGACTTTGTCCTCACCCATACCTATTTCACATTTGGGGACAATGTATACCTTCAAATCAGCGGCACTGCTATGGGTACCCGCATGGCCCCACAGTATGCCAACATTTTTATGGCTGACTTAGAACAACGCTTCCTCAGCTCTCGTTCCCTAATGCCCCTACTCTACTTGCGCTACATTGATGACATCTTCATCATCTTGACCCATGGAAAAGAAGCCCTTGAGGAATTCCACCATGATTTCAACAATTTCCATCCCACCATCAACCTCAGCCTGGACCAGTCCACACAAGAGATCCACTTCCTGGACACTACGGTGCTAATAAGCGATGGTCACATAAACACGACCCTATACCGGAAACCTACTGACCGCTGTACTTACCTACGTGGCTTCAGCTTTCATCCAGACCACACCACACGATCCATTGTCTACAGCCAAGCTCTACAATACAACCGCATTTGCTCCAACCCCTCAGACAGAGACAAACACCTACAAGATCTCTATCAAGCGTTCTTACAACTTCAGTACCCACCTGCTGAAGTGAAGAAACAGATTGACAGAGCCAGAAGAGTACTCAGAAGTTACCTACTACAGGACAGGCCCAACAAAGAAAATAACAGAACGCCACTAGCCATCACCTTCAGCCCCCAACTAAAACCTCTCCAATGCATCATCAAGGATCTACTAACTATCCTGAAGGATGACCCATCACTCTCACAGACCTTGGGAGACAGGCCAGTCCTTGCTTACAGACAGCCCCCCAACCTGAAGCAAATACTCACCAGCAACCGCACACCACAAACAAAAACACTAACCCAGGAACCTATCCTTGCAACAAAGCCCGTTGCCAACTGTGTCCACATATCTATTCAGGGGACACCATCATAGGGCCTAATCACATCAGCCACACTATCAGAGGCTCATTAACCTGCACATCTACCAATGTGATATATGCCATCATGTGCCAGCAATGCCCCTCTGCCATGTACATTGGCCAAACCAGACAGTCTCTACGCAAAAGAATAAATGGACACAAATCTGACATCAGGAATCACAACATTCAAAAACCAGTAGGAGAGCACTTCAATCTCTCTGGTCACTCAATTATAGACTTAAAAGTGGCAATTCTTCAACAAAAAAACTTCAAAAACAGACTCCAACGAGAGACTGCTGAATTGGAATTAATTTGCAAACTGGACACCATTACATTAGGCTTGAATAAAGACTGGGAGTTGATGTGTCATTACACAAAGTAAAACTGTTTCCCCTTGTTTATTTCCCCTCCTACTGTTCTTGTCAACTGCTGGAAATGGCCCACCCTGATTATCACTACAAAAGGTCCCCCCCCTCCCCCCAGCTCTCCTGCTGGTAATAGCTCACCTTTCCTGATCACTCTTGTTACAGTGTGTATGGTAACACCCAATGTTTCATGTTCTCTGTGTATATAAAATCTCCCCACTATATTTTCCACTGTATGCATCCGATGAAGTGAGCTGTAGCTCACGAAAGCTTATGCTTTAATAAATTTGTTAGTCTCTAAGGTGCCACAAGTACTCCTTTTCTTTTTGAAGATATGCCATGTATATACATATATATCTCACTGTATTTCAATTGATTTACATGCAGTTGAAAAGAAAGATTTTACAAGTTGAGTTAAACCACTTTGTAACTTTAATTGCAGATGAGACCACTATGCCCTGGTCTACACTAGGACTTTAGGTCGAATTTAGCAACGTTAAATCGATGTAAACCTGCACCCGTCCACACAATGAAGCCCTTTATTTCGACTTAAAGGGCTCTTAAAATCGATTTCCTTACTCCACCCCTGACAAGTGTATTAGTGCTTAAATCGACGTTGCCGGCTCGAATTTGGGGTACTGTGGACACAATTTGATGGTATTGGCCTCTGGGAGCTATCCCAGAGTGCTCCATTGTGACCGCTCTGGACAGCACTCTCAACTCAGATGCACTGGCCAGGTAGACAGGAAAAGAACCGCGAACTTTTGAATCTCATTTCCTGTTTGACCAGCTTGGCAAGCTGCAGGTGACCATGCAGAGCTCATCAGCACAGGTGACCATGATGGAGTCCCAGAATCGCAAAAGAGCTCCAGCATGGACCGAACGGGAGGTACGGGATCTGATCGCTGTTTGGGGAGAGGAATCCGTGCTATCAGAACTCCATTCCAGTTTTCGAAATGCCAAAACCTTTGTCAAAATCTCCCAGGGCATGAAGGACAGAGGCCATAACAGGGACCCGAAGCAGTGCCGCGTGAAACTGAAGGAGCTGAGGTAAGCCTACCAGAAAACCAGAGAGGCGAACAGCCGCTCTGGGTCAGAGCCCCAAACATGCCGCTTCTATGATGAGCTGCATGCCATTTTAGGGGGTTCAGCCACCACTACCCCAGCCGTGTTGTTTGACTCCTTCAATGGAGATGGAGGCAATACGGAAGCAGGTTTTGGGGACGAAGAAGATGATAGCTCACAGCAAGCAAGCGGAGAAACTGGTTTTCCCGACAGCCAGGAACTGTTTCTCACCCTGGACCTGGAGCCAGTACCCCCCGAACCCACCCAAGGCTGCCTCCTGGACCCAGCAGGCGGAGAAGGGACCTCTGGTGAGTGTACCTTTTAAAATACTATACATGGTTTAAAAGCAAGCATGTGAAAGGATTACTTTGCCCTGGCATTCGCGGTTCTCCTAGATGTAGTCCTAAAGCCTTTGCAAAAGGTTTCTGGGGAGGGCAGCCTTATTGCGTCCTTCATGGTAGGACACTTTACCACTCCAGGCCAGTAACACGTACTCAGGAATCATTGTAGAACAAAGCATTGCAGTGTATGTTTGCTGGCATTCAAACAACATCCGTTCTTTATCTCTCTGTGTTATCCTCAGGAGAGTGAGATATAATTCATGGTCACCTGGTTGAAATAGAGTGCTTTTCTTCAGGGGACACTCAGAGGAGCCCATTCCTGCTGGGCTGTTTGCCTGTGGCTAAACAGAAATGTTCCCCGCTGTTAGCCACAGGGAGGGGGGAAGGTTGAGGGGGTAGTCACGCGGTGGGGGGAGGCAAAATGCGACCTTGGAACGAAAGCACATGCGCTATGTATGTAATGTTAACAGCAAGGTTTACCCTGAAAGAGTGTAGCCACTGTTTTATAAAATGTGTCTTTTTAAATACTGCTGTCCCTTTTTTTTTCTCCACCAGCTGCATGTGTTTCAATGATCACAGGATCTTCTCCTTCCCAGAGGCTACTGAAGCTTAGAAAGATAAAAAAACGCACTCGCGATGAAATGTTCTCCGAGCTCATGCTGTCCTCCCACACTGACAGAGCACAGTCGAATGTGTGGAGGCAAATAATGTCAGAGTGCAGGAAAGCACAAAATGACCGGGAGGAGAGGTGGCGGGCTGAAGAGAGTAAGTGGCGGGCTGAAGACAGGGCTGAAGCTCAAATGTGGCAGCAGCGTGATGAGAGGAGGCAGGATTCAATGCTGAGGCTGCTGCAGGACCAAACCAGTATGCTCCCGTGTATGGTTGAGCTGCAGCAAAGGCAGCTGGAGCACAGACTGCCACTGCAGCCCCTCTGTAACCAACTGCCCTCCTCCCCAAGTTCCATAGCCTCCACACCCAGACGCCCAAGAACGTGGTGGGGGGGCTTCCGGCCAACCAGCCACTCCACCACAGAGGATTGCCCAAAAAAAAGAAGGCTGTCATTCAATAAATTTTAAAGTTGTAAACTTTTAAAGTGCTGTGCTTAAAGTGTTGTGTGGCATTTTCCTTCCCTCCTCCACCACCCCTCCTGGGCTACCTTGATAGTCATCCCCCTATTTGTGTGATGAATGAATAAAGAATGCATGAATGTGAAGCAACAATGACTTTATTGCCTCTGCAAGTGGTGATTGAAGGGAGGAGGGGCGGGTGGTTAGCTTACAGGGAAGTAGAGTGAACCAAGGGGCGGGGGGTTTCATCAAGGAGAAACAAACAGAACTTTCACACCGTAGCCTGGCCAGTCATGAAACTGGTTTTCAAAGCTTCTCTGATGCCTACCGTGCCCTCCTGTGCTCTTCTAACCGCCCTGGTGTCTGGCTGCGCGTAACCAGCAGCCAGGCGATTTGCCTCAACCTCCCACCCTGCCATAAACGTCTCCCCCTTACTCTCACAGATATTGTGGAGCACACAGCAAGCAGTAATAACAGTGGGAATATTGGTTTCGCTGAGGTCTAAGCGAGTCAGTAAACTGCGCCAGCGCGCCTTTAAACGTCCAAATGCACCTTCTACCACCATTCTGCACTTGCTCAGCCTGTAGTTGAACAGCTCCTGACTACTGTCCAGGCTGCCTGTGTACGGCTTCATGAGCCATGCCATTAACCGTAGGCTGGGTCCCCAAGGATACATATAGGCATTTCAACATCCCCAACAGTTATTTTCTGGTCTGGGAAGTAAATCCCTTCCTGCAGCTTTTGAAACAGACCAGAGTTCCTGAAGATGCGAGCATCATGCACCTTTCCCGGCCATCCCACGTTGATGTTGGTGAAACGTCCCTTGTGATCCACCAGAGCTTGCAGCACTATCGAAAAGTACCCCTTGCGGTTTATGTACTCAGCGGCTTGTTGCTCCGGTGCCAAGATAGGGATATGGGTTCCGTCTATGGCCCCACCACAGTTAGGGAATCCCATTGCAGCAAAGCCATCCACTATGACCTGCACATTTCCCAGGGTCACTACTCTTGATATCAGCAGATCTTTGATTGTGTGGGCTACTTGCATCACAGCAGCCCCCACAGTAGATTTGCCCACTCCAAATTGATTCCCAACTGACCGGTAGCTGTCTGGCGTTGCAAGCTTCCACAGGGCTATCGCCACTCGCTTCTCAACTGTGAGGGCTGCTCTCATCTTGGTATTCATGCGCCTCAGGGCAGGGGAAAGCAAGTCACAAAGTTCCATGAAAGTGCCCTTACGCATGCGAAAGTTTCGCAGCCACTGGGAATCATCCCAGACCTGCAACACTATGCGGTCCCACCAGTCTGTGCTTGTTTCCCGAGCCCAGAATCGGCGTTCCACAGCATGAACCTGCCCCATTAGCACCATGATGCATGCATTGGCAGGGCCCATGCTTTCAGAGAAATCTGTGTCCATGTCCTGATCACTCACGTGACCGCGCTGATGTCGCCTCCTCGCCCGGTATCGCTTTGCCAGGTTCCGGTGCTGCATATACTGCTGGATAATGCGTGTGGTGTTTAATGTGCTCCTAATTGCTAAAGTGAGCTGAGCGGCCTCCATGCTTGCCTTGGTATGGCGTCCGCACAGAAAAAAGGTGCGGAACGATTGTCTGCCGTTGCTCTAACGGAGGGAGGGGCGACTGACGACACGGCTTACAGGGTTGGCTTCAGGGAGCTAAAATCAACAAAGGGGGTGTCTTTACATCAAGGAGTATTTCAGGCAGGACTTCACGGAGGGTTCCAATAAGAAATGGTGCACCTAAGTTATCGTTCTTATTGAAACAAGGAGGTTAGCCTGGCCTCTGATTGATACATGGCTAGATTTACCTCGCTGCACCTTCTCTGTGAGTGACTGCAGTGTGACCTAGAGGAATGAGTCCCCTAGACAGGGGAGGAGGCAAATGAGTACAAAACAAATCTGGTCTATTTCTTGTTTTGACCCACTCCATCTATCTTTTACATCTTTGGCTGGCAGCAGACGGTGCAGAAGGACTGCATGCCATCCACATCTCATGGCTGCTCGGCAGAAGATGGTACAGTACGACTGCTAGCCATCCTCATCTCTTGCCTGCCTGGCAGAAGATGGTACAATACGACTACTAGCAATCCTCATCTCTTGCCTGCCTGGCAGAAGATGGTACAGTACGACTGCTAGTAGTCCGTATCGCCTGCCTGCTCACCATAAGACGGTTCAATAGGACTGACTGCAGGACTAAAGAGAATGACCTGGTCAAGTCACTCCAAATTTAGTCCCTGCGCCCATGTCTGCCCAGGCGCTCCCAGCCGACGTGGCCAGGAGCACCTCGGACACGACGAGGACGACTACCAGTCATATTGCACTGTCTGCTGCCAGAAGGCAATGGGTTGCTGCTACTGTGTAGCAAAGCCATACCGTGTCTGCCAGCACCCAGGAGTCATAGGGTGACGGTTACCTGAGTGGGCTCCATGCTTGCCGTGGTATGGCGTCTGCACAGGTAACTCAGGAAAAAAGGCGCGAAACGATTGTCTGCCCTTGCTTTCACAGAGGGAGGGAGGGAACGGGGGCCTGACGATATGTACCCAGAACCACCCGCGACAATGTTTTAGCCCCATCAGGCATTGGGATCTCAACCCAGAATTCCAATGGGCAGCGGAGACTGCGGGAACTGTGGGATAACTACCCACAGTGCAACGCTCCGGAAGTCGACTCTAGCCTCGGTACTGTGGAAGCGCTCCGCCGAGTTAATGCACTTAATGCACTTAGAGCATTTTCTGTGGGGACACACACACTCGAATATATAAAACCGATTTCTAAAAAACCGACTTCTATAAATTCGACCTTATTCCGTAGTGTAGACATACCCTATCTCTCTCCTAAGGCCAGATAATATAAGCTTCTGGATATGAGTAGAGTGAGAACAGTAGTCAGGAAACATGGAAGGATTTCACTGAATTTAGAGGCATTTGAATAATGGGTCTTTTTATGGAACATTCAGAAGAAAGCCTGAGGGAACAAGGGCATGACCAAAACAGCATTATGAGTGCAAATTGAGTGAGGGTGAAGACACTTATTCTAAAGATTATTCCTGATGTCTGCAAATAGTTTGCAAAGTACAGCCTCACAGTTTTTCCGCTTGTACTAAGAAGGTAGCTGCTAACATGTTTGATACAACCCTGTCAAAGGGTGACTGGCCCTTTTAAATGAAGAGGGACCAGCCTCCTGATGACTAGGCAGTTGTGCCCAGTTGGGGCCTGATGAGGGGTGCAACACCACCTGGCTTTGAGAATAAGCAAGGACTTGCAGAGAGGAAAGAGAAGGTTACAGCAAGACAGCTTACAGTGGGCTGGGAAGAGAACCTAAAGAAAGGCTCTGTCCTGAGAAGCTGAATGAAAAACCTTCCAGGAGAAGATAGGATGGGGAGGGCAGAAGTCTTGAATTATGTCCAGCTGTAGAAAGCTGCATGAAAACCTTACAGGAAGAAGGTAAGTCTGGGAAGGGCAATAACAAAAATAGTTATCAGCTGTAAGAAGTAGCATAAACCTCCAAGGAGAAGGTAGGCCCAGGAAGGATAGAGACTTGAACTCTAAATAGCAGTAAGCCCCAAGAGGAGGCCAGGCAAAGAACAATGGGAACTTCATAAAAACCTTTCAGGAGAAGGTGGGCCAGGAAGGGCATTTATATGAACTCTAAAAGACTATGATTATCACAGAATGGGAGGACATTAATTTGGGTTGTCTAGATGAGGGGAAATTGAGGACTGCACCCCAAGAAAAGACAATCAAAGGTCTACACAGCCTAGTGAAGGAGAATGGGATTGATAAAATAAATAAAAATACCGGCAACTGAGTTGTTTAACATGCTACAAGGTGTCTGTGAGTTAATTATTAAGGAACTAGCAGAGAAGGTAATCCCAACATGGGCAGAGGGACCATACCAAACCTTGGCCAGCAGAGGGTGTACCAGGATGGCCACAGCCCCTTAAAAACCCTAAAGACTGTATCAACCTTAAAATCTATAGTAAAATATGATGAGGTTTTTCACTGTTAGTTGTTAAACATCAACAATGAGTTTGGCTCTATACAAAATTTTTTTAAAAAAGGATTAACCCTTTTCGAAAAGATCTTACAGTCTGAATGACAGACACAGGGAGAATCAAAGGAGCAAGTCAAGCTACATTTGTATCTTTTTATGAAATGCAGAGCTGGGAAGGTCATTCAGTGTGAATTAGTTCCCATGGGCTTCCTAGAAATACTCAGTCTTTAAAAGGGGCTTGAGTGAGCAGATGGAGAGGTTCTGGCATACTCAGATGGGAAAGCCATGCTACATATATAAGGACAAAATGGAAAAAGATGGAAGAAGAAAATGAACTGGGCAGCAAGGCTGGCATCATTAGTGAAGCAAGATGGGTGTTGCCCTAATCATCAAAAATACTTTTCAAATTGGCAATGGAAACTATAAAAAAGTGTAAAGAGCATAGTCACATAAATAGCATGATGAGTGTAGCGTGTGGGTTTATGTAAAGGAATAAAACTGAAAAATTGGTTCTAAAAAGTATCTAAAATGTTTATCACTATTCATACTAATTATTTATAAATTATTATTAAATGCAGAGTCTGGACGGACGCCAGGTCATAGCAGGGCAGATAAGCCAGAAGTTACATTCATAGGGTTTAAAACATATCATGGACAAGGGGGCATCAGTGGACGGACTCAATAGAAGAGTGATGTGGTGAGAAATATACCCATCTCATTTCTGTCCCATTCATCCAAAATGCAACTCTTTTAGGACATCAGTTGGCTGCAGAGAAGGAAGTTTCAGCAATTGAGGAGGGAGACAAGCATGAGGGCAAGTGTTTTACCCATCGGGACAGAGTGAAAGACTGATTTTGACCCCAGGGAGAGAAGATGCAAGAAGATTTAGTCAGCGCCTAGATGGGGTGTGAGGGCTGACTGACTGTGATCCTGAGTGACAGGATGGTAGTGCTGTGAACAGTCATGGAGAAAAGGCAGCAGTGGAGAGGATTAAGGAGGAAAAATAAAGAGTTCAGCTTGTACTGCTGGTGAGTCATCCACCAAGGCATATCAGTGAAGGTCTGAAATGCGAACTGGACAAAGACCAGCAGGTGTGGATTTGTGAGTCATCGGCATAGAGATAATACCCAAAACCATGTGAGTGGATAAGACAACCTGGAGATTAAGATGCAGAGGGAGAAAAGATCAAGCACAAATCCACAAGCAAAAATCCACATACTATCATCTCTCTCAACTCTATTCTCCAGCACTCATTCTCAGATGCTGGGATGATTTGACAATTTTCCACTGTGGGCTTCAAGGGTGCAGTGTTACAACAGAAATCCTACTGCACACAAACAAGTTACACTTCCCCATGAAATAGTAGCTTTCTGCAGTATGTGCCAGCCAGTACTTTTGCACATGTGGTTTGTGGTATAGAGAACAGAGAGAGGAACAAAGCACAATAGCGACTCTTTGTGAGCAGCCAGAAAGGAACTTAAAAGAGAAGGCAAAGAGGAAATGTGTACAAATACAATTTAATTACTTGCGCATTGAACAACAGAAACATGGCAGCAGAAACCCTGTTGGTTATTCTATTTGAATTATGCTTCCTGGGCAGCTGGACTCCTTTATTTCTTTCAGAGATTTCAACTATCAATCAAGCCCCTCCACCCCTTCTGTGAGAGCAAAAATTAACTTTTACTTAATGCATGTGTCACAGGCTGACTGGGCCCTTTAAGGTTCAGCTTGTGGTGGATCAGCTGGCTCCCACCTCTCCCAACAACTGATCCCACCTCTCCCAACAACTGAGCCTGAAATCAGGTGGCTCAACTTCGCCACAGTATGCATTTATCTTTGTCTTCAGTAATAAATAGGAAAAAGTCTAATGTGGGGCATGTACCAATCTTAGATCTCAGACTTAGTTTCTTAAGTCTTTAGAGAAAATCTTGCAGCTTCTTAGAACTTCAGTATCTCTGATCAACCATGTTTCTATTTTTCTTACATTAGCTTCCTTCCATAAAATTTTCAGAAATGAATTTTTTGTGTGTTCAGCCTTTACTTCTCTAACTTTGACTTTCATACACATAGAATTTAAACTTTACAAAATTGTTGACCTTAAAATCACACCTTTTCTCCTTGCTGTGTAAGGCAATGGGAGCAGAGCACCAGAGTTTAGTTTTGCACACTGAAGTACGCTGGCTTTTCCATGGAAAAGTTCTCTCATGCTTGTATGAGCTGAGAGAGGAGATCAAAATGTTCCTAACTTCAGAGAAATCAATGTACATGGACTCGATCGTTGATGTAGCTTGGTGCACAAAGCTTGCCTATCTGGCTAATATATTCTGTCACCTCAGTGAACTCAACTAGAAAATGCAAGGTAGAAATGAGCATCTTCTCTGCAACACAGATAAACTGCACAAGTTTAGGTCTAAATTAGCCCTCAGTTGTGAAAAAGTAGCAAAAGGAACAACAGAGATGTTCCCCTTGGCAACTGCAGCAGATCCTGTATTTTGGTCAACGTCATGTCTGAGTGTTTGGAAAGTCTGGAAGAAAATTTTAGTTCATATTTTTCTTCAATTAATATAGAAGATTTTGACTGGGTTCAAGATCCTTGGAGTTTCTCTGCATTGCAAAACACTAAGAATGTTACAATAATGGCTCTAGGTCAGCTTGTTGAATTAAGGATGGACTGCATCGTTGGACTCTTTCTGGTTGAAGATGGGAGACGAATGTCCTGTAATCTCTGACCATGCTATCTCCATTCTGTTGCCCTTTTCAACAATATAGCTGTGCAGGTTACATTTTCCAAGCCTTACTTACATCAAGAACAAACTAAGAGAGCATATGCGTTGGAGTAAGAGCTCAGAGTGGCACTGTCAACACTTCCTCCCAGGATTAAATTACTTTGCACATCAAGAGAAGCTCAGATATCTCATTAAAAGTTTTTTTGTTATTTATTTTTCATCTTCTAATATAATTTGTGGTCATTCATCACAGTCTGTGAATCACAGCATGCAGCACCACTCTGTTCAGCGAGTTAGGGCAGCATTCCAGAGTTCCATTCCATGTCAGACAGTGCTAGGTTTGGATCTCTGACCTGGAGTTCGGTATTTGATGTTGCTCACTTCCAAAGCCATATAAAAGTGGAAGTGCCTCAAAGATGAAAAGTTAATCCCACAAGTCTTGATACATAATAATATTGTTAGTTGAAGTTTTTTGATTGGTACAACTTTTGTATTATTTGCTGTTCATCATATAAAACAATTAATTTTTTTATTTGGCGTCTTGTTCTTGTGAATGTGTGAGTTGAAAATACTTGTCACAGTCTGCACAATAAAGTTAATAATGTGACACAGAGACAGTGAATGGAAAGGGTGGAAACAGCTGAAACTGAGGCAATAAGAGGGAGAGTTCATTTGGAGAAAATATTGTGGTTTGCCCCAAAATAATTAAAGGTCTCAAGGTGTGCCGCAGCAGACAAAAGTTTGGGAATCACTGCCCTAGAGCTGTGGTTCCCAAAGTGGGGTTACAACCCTTGGGGTCCACTGTGGGTTATGCAGGGGTCCATCCTTTGAGCCAGAATACTGGAGTGGGGCCAGAACGTGATGGGATGGCATTCCAGCATTTTTGCTGCATGAAGGATGTCATTTTGTTCTCAAATTGCCTCCTTCACACAGAGTGAGCTTACATGCACCATGCATGAGAGGTCATGCTGGTGGGGCATTCCCATGCTGGCGAGGGCAGGAGAACCAGTATTTGAGCATTCAGTACTACACCACAAAATAATATTAGTTAAAATAAAAATAAAGGTGATCTGACAAAAAAGGATAAGAGGTTAAAAAGTGGAAGCATTAAGAACACACATTTATCTACTATTGAAACAGAATGTGAAATCCATGAGGATCAAAGTGACGACAAAAGTGTAATTCGTGATAGGGAATCATCATCAATAATTGTCACTGAGGTGAAACATAAATATACAGAAGACGACAAAGCACAAAGAACAACAGGAAGTACGATGAACTTCACATTAAATTTGGATTTCCCTGTGTCATACAGTTGCCACTGTGTGGTTTATGTTACAATGTACTTTCTAATGTGTTCAGAAAACCAGGCAAATTCCACCACCATTTAGCTACAAAACATGCTGTGTAGAATTTTTTTAAACAAAAATTGGGTGACTTGAAGACTGGAAAACAGTTAGTTACAAAATTGCCCAGGCTGGAAAATTGCACACAATGGCTGAAAAACTGATTCTTCCAGCAACAAAGTTTATGGCAAACATAACTAGGAGAGCAGCAAGGAAAGCCATTAGAAATTATTCTGCCTGAGAACAACATAGTATCTAGCAGAATACATGACATTGAGCGATAATGTGGAAAAACACCTGGTGTCTCTCACTTGCAATTGAGGTGTATATTGCCTTGCAGCTCAATGAAGCAACAGATGTTGATGGTGTGGCTAATCTTCTTTCATGCATTTGGTATATTTTTGATGATTCAGTGGTTGAAGATTTGGTGAATTGTCATTGTTTGCCCACACACACAGCAGCAGAAGATATTCATTGAATTTTGAATAATTCTTTTTTTTAACAGAAAACAATGTTCAGTTGGGAGCTTCGTGTTGGTCTGTTTACTGACAGAGCTTGAGCATTAGGTCGTGGTTTTCTAGCCTAATCGGGCTATTTCTAACTGACAGTTGCGGGGGGTTTTTTAGCAGTTGCGGGTTGAGGTATTTTGGGCTATTTTGCTGCCCTGCTGCCATTGGCCGCATTGCTAGGGAGTCAGGAGGGAGCCTCCTGATCCACCCCGCCCCCTGCTGAGACACCCCATCCTCTTGTCTCATGTGATGTCGTCCCTCCCCCTCCCCATCCCAAGTGACTGTGTGCAGCATGTATGGAAGATGTTGCTGCTGCACTGCCCTTTAGTCTCTCACTCCCACTGCCCTACTCTGTTCTGCTGCCATCTGCTCTGCAGCTGTTGTACTGCCCTTCCCCAATCCATGGAGCAGCTGTGGGAGCTTCCTAATCTGCACAGAACCTGGCGGGGATAGAGGTCAGGGTCTCCCTCGCCCCCACCCATCATGTTCCTAGGTGGGCAGAATGCACCCCTTGCCCCAGCCCCTGCCCTGCTAAGAATGTCTGGGGTGCAGGTCGGGACAATGCTTTGGGGCTGCTCAAGCTGGGGAGCATGGGCAGCACGTGCACCTCCCCTCCATTCAGGGAGGCTAGCCTCCTGTTCCACCTCTTCCACCCAGGGCCTCACCCCCCCCTTCTTGCCTGAGGCCCTGCCCCCATTCCGCCTCTTCCGCGCTCCCCCCCCACACACGCACTCTAACCAGCCAGCCCACCAGCACAGCCCCAAACTCCAGCCAGCCCACTGGGGCCCAGAGCAGCCCTCAACCCCAGCCAGCCCACTGGGGCTGAGCCCTTAACCAAGGCTGCCCAGAGGAGCTCTGAGCCCTGTTGCGGCCCAGCCTGGGGGCTCCAGTGGAGAGTATTAGCAGAGGTTTGGAGACATTTCGCCTCCCCCAGCCTCCATTACCCACTGGCCATGCTGGGGAGGGGGCTACTGCCCCCAGCACGTTCAGGGCAGGGATAATTATTCTGACAGCCAGCCCAGCTGGATGTTGCAGGATGCAAGATTAGCGCTGCAGAATGACCACCTGTAATTTTTCCCTAATGTGAAGAAACAAGCATGTGCTGCCATACCACAAATATTGTTTAAATTACACTTAAAACTTTCCCAATTTTTTTTCAACTCCCTAATTTTGTAGTGAATGCAGTATCCCAGTGTGCCCATTTATTCTGCCATTTTGTCCCGCTTGTCTGTGAGAGTCTTTCCTTTTGCCAACAATGGGTTTTGTGTCAGGTTACCAGGTAGGTCCATAAAACTGTTACAGAGAAATAGTAATTCCTCTGTGAATGCTTTAATCTTACCAAATCTCCCAAGGGTTGCACTTTTCTAAAACCTTGTTCCCAGAACACCTTTTGAGGAGCTGCTGGTCCTTTATATGTGCAAAAACAAGTAACTGCTGCCCTCAAGCAGCCATTTTACAGCTGTGTGTTTGCTCTGCTATATGGCCTTCTCTTCCAGCTGGTAAGTAATCTTAGCTCCTGTTGTTCTTACTCTTTAATATTTCTGAGGGTGGCAGAGGACATGTCTACACTTACCTCTGGAGCGATCGATCCAGCAGGGGTCAATTTATCACGTCGAGTGAAGACGCAATAAATGGACCACTGAGCGCTCTCCTGTCAACTCCGGTACTCCACCAGAGCAAGAAGCGTAGGCGGAGTCAACGGGGGAGCATCAGTAGTCAGCCTACCGCAGTGAAGACACCATGGTAAGTAGCTCTAGGTAGCTATTTTCGTAGCTGAAGTCGCATAACTTAGATCGACTTAGCTCGCGCCCCCCCCAGTATAGACAAGGCCAGAGTCTCACGAACTTGAGTATCATCTGTGAATTTCATTGAGGTGATGTTTACGCTCTCAAATCCTTACAGCAACACACTAGAAACCTTCTTCCAACTTAATCCTTTGTATTTATCATAACTATTTGTATAAACCTTCAGTACACAGAAACCCAAGCCACTTTGAACAGTTTGCAAGATTTGGCTGCCAAAATTTGTTCATTATAGGTCCATGCTGCCACACCCCCAGCACCTCTACTTCCAATACCTATGATTTATTTTTTTAAATACCAAATTATAAAACCACAGACTACTAAAAAGTTTCCAAACCCTTTTTTTCAAAAAAGGCTACATATCCGACTGAAAATAGTCCTTAGACAAAGATTCTTGTGCACCTACACCCCCTGGAGAACTAAGACACTGAACGTGAAATGAATTAAAAGTAGTAGAACTGATTTTTTTCCATTGTCTACACTTAGAGAAATGCAGAAAGTAAAGTGCATAAGTAGTTACCAACTACATTAAAATATTAAAATTCTTTCATTTGTAGTGGCCTAAGTCAATGTTGTCATTATTATCCACCTAGTCAGTCATGCATCGTGGCAAGTGAGCGAAGTACGGCAAGAAATACAACAAAGATTGGAAATGAGATAATCTCTTTAAAAAATGGATAAAGAATGTACAAGGGAATAAATTGAAAGCCATGTGTAAATACTGCAAATGTGAATTACAATCACATCATAAATATCTTGTTTTGCACATAAGGAATATTGCTCCATTTTTGAATTAATGAACCCTGTTTGACTCTGGATTCAAGTCAGTACATGCTGATAATTCATTGAAAACTGTCAAGCTTAAACTAGCTGCTTACATTGCTTGTCACTCAAGTATTCTCACCGTAGACCATCTTGAACCTACAGTAGCTGAGCTGTCTAAGAAGGACATAAGTTTGCACTGAACAAAATGCACAGAACTGGTAAAAATGTTCATGGCGCTATGATGTCACACAAACGTATGACAGACATAAAAGATGCATCACATTTGCTTTTGATTGACAAAATAACTGATACAACAACTAACAAATAGTTGTGTGTGGTTCTGAGGGACTACAGTAAGACAGAGAAGCAACTTCCGTCAGCATTTGGTGGCATGATCACTTTACTGGGCAGAGATGCTGAATGCATCACACAGTGACATTTCTTAAAGAGAACAATATGCAGATTAGTAATTCTATCGGTCTAGCTATTGATGGCTGCAACACAACATGCGACAAAAACCTCTGTGGTATCCAGGCTCTGCGATCTTCATGCAAATATTGTGTTTACCAAGTGTGTGTGTCATTCTTTGCAACTTTGTTCATCGAAAGCAATTACACTGCTTCCTCAAATATTGATGATATGATTTCACAAACACAATTAGTTTTCTCACAGCACGCTGAGCCAGAAATCATACCATGAGCTCTACGCTACTATTAATGTCAGCAAAGCACCATTGAAGATACTGCAGCTTTTCCGGCTTTCCATTAGTCTCTGTGTGAACAGAATTCTTGATCAGTTTGGTGAACTGAAGCTACGCTTTCAGATAGCCAAAGACAAAGAAAGAAACTGCAATGCCAAAGTCCTTTATCATATGTACAATGATCCAGTGAACAAAATTTCCCTGATTTTTCTACCTCCAGTCCTTCAGGAAGCCTGGAGGATAAACCAAATCTTTCAGTTGGAAAGTGTTAATACAGGAAAGCTGCTGCAGGAATTGATGACATTCTACCAGAGCCTGCGAGTGAGAGTTGTGAAACCATGTGTTTTTGAGCACTGGACTGCTTGATAAACTATGAAATCACCTATGAGTCAAACTACTTACCGCTTTGCGCAGTTGATTTTGGAGTTGCTTTTCAGCTGGAACTTTCAAAATACACACTAACCGTTCCCGTTCTTGAAGGCGTCAAAAATAGGTGTCGAGATTTCAAGTTGGAGTCTGTGAAACAGAGGTTGCCACCAAATGCCCAGGTGATTAAATCGCTTGCAGTACTAAGTCTTTCTACTGTGCTCAGTCCTGAATGACGTCATTTTTAACATTGTGTTGTGTTTGTACAAACCTTGGACAGTAGGACAGCTGGAAGCAGCGGTAATGGCGACAGTGATTAAATTCTAAGAAATTGAAAATGACTGAAAAAATAAAACATTGTCAGTTTTGCGAGGAATATATTGCTTTTGGATTCACATCTTCAAATAGCGATCCACCTGAAAGCCTGCATTTACTTTCTGGAGAAACTCTATCAAATAACAGTATGAAGCCGACACGTTTGCAACGACGTTTGCAACGACATTTGAAGACGAAACATCCCGTGCATGCAGATAAGCCAGTGGAATTTTTTGAAAGAAAGTTTTCTGAGTTACAGACTTGCCAGCTTCAAATAAAAAAAGTGTCAACTATTTCTACAAAAGCACTTGGAGCTTCGTATGCTGTCTCCCTTCTTGTAGCAAAATCAAAGACGCCGTACACAACTGAAGAAGATCTGATTCTGCTTGGCGCTGTGGCACTTGCAGAGCACATGCTTGATAATAAAAGCAGCTAATACTTTCAAGAAAGTACCCTTATCAAACGACACTGTGTATCGTAGACATGGCGGAGTATATTGTCTCTCAACTTGTAGAGAAACTTAAAATGGCAAAATCGTTTGCCCTTCAGCTTGATGAGTCCAAGGATATTAGTGAAGAAGCTCAGCTGATTGCTTACATTCGATACCCTGAAACCACTGATATCAATGAGCATATACTGTTTTGTGAATGTATAAAGGGATACTCAACCAGAGAGGACATTCTTAAACCAGTTGACTTTTTTTTTCCTGAACACTATTTGAATTGGAATTCATGCAAATTCATTTGCACTGACTGGGCTGCTGCAATGACCAGGAGAGTGAATGAACTTGTAGCTAGAATCAGGAAAGAAAACCCTTCCTTGCAGTGGGTGCACTGTATCATACTCAGAGAGGCATTTGCTTCAAAAAAGATGAGTTCTGTGCTGCATGAAATTTTAAATGAGTCTGTCAAAATTGGCAATTTTATCAAGTCCAGGCCACTCAATGCTCACCTGTTTCGCATTCTTTGCAAAGAGACGGGCTCAGAACACCCACAGCTGTTGCTTCACACAGAGATTTGCTGGCTTTCAAGAGGGAAAGTACTCAGTAGACTGTTTGAATTACGCACAGAAGTTCACATGTTTCTTTCTGACCAATCATCCCCTCTTGCCTCTGTGCTTGACAATATTATGTGGTTAGCTCAATTTACCTACCTCCCAAATATATTTAGCAAGCTTAATGATCTAAATTTCTCCATGCAAAGCTGTGACACTAACATTCTGAATCTCTATGACAAAGTGAAGGCTTTTATCAAGAAAACTGAATTCTGGAAGTCCAAATGTGGAGACAAAGACTCTACCTTTTTTCCACTGCTTCTTGTGTATGTCACTGATTATCTGCACAGGGGAAACTGAGCAGAGCAAAATTAAAGAAATAATAGTAGATCATTTGGCCCACTTGACATCTGAGTTCAAGTCATATTTCCCCAACATTGAACACAACTCAGCTCAACACGACTGAGTAAGAAACCCATTCATTTTGTCAGTTGTTAGCCACCGCTCTGCCAGTCAGCAAGAAAATCTTCTTGAGCTGTCCTCAGACAATGGTCTGCGAATGAAAATTAAGGACTCCACACTAACTCAGTTCTGGTGCTTAGTACAGAAAGACTACTCTGACCTTGGGAACTGTGCTTTGGATGTTCTGTTATTTTTTGGGTCAATGTATCTTTGTGAAGTCTCATTTTCTGCTATAACTGCCGTCAAGTCAAAGAGCAGGAATAGACCCAATGTGGAGAAAAGCTTAATTGTTGCTGTCGCTTCACTGCCTCCCAGAATTACGAGGCTGACAAGCGAAACACAGGCACAAGTATCACACTGAAATGTAAGTACAATATTTATATTCCAGTCTATTTATTTTATAATTATATGATAAAAATAAGAAAGTAAGCAATTTTTCAGTAATAGAGTGCTGTGATACTTTTGTATATTTTATGTCTGATTTTGTAAGCGAGCTTTTAAATGCAATGAAAGTTGTGGGTACACAAGACAAATCAGACTCCTGAAAGAGATACAGCAGTCTGGAAAGGTTGAGAACCACTGTGTTAGGGCATACATGCAACGACACAAAATCTGTTGCCAACAGTTTGCAACAACGAAAGAAGTGATTGCACTGATCACTGCTGATATGTATGACCTGCAGCAGAAGCATTCTACTTCCGATGAAAACTGCGAGGATGAAATGTTGCCTTTTACAGATGAACAGTAACAAACTAATTCAACAAAAAATATGGACGCTGACTACCATCACTGAATGCAATTAGAAATAAATATATAATAATGTTTTTTTAAATTTTTTAATTGATTTTTTTCTAAAATCAGTTCTGTATTAGGTATCTAATGAAAGCTTTCATTTGTTATTTGATGTATAGCTCAGTGTGTTAATAAAAAAAACCTTTGTTTTAATAAATTGATGGGGCTACTTTTGAGCAAGTAGCCAATAAATAGATTTGGCTATTTTGGGGCTATTTTTTAAATGACTTGGGGGTATTAATGTAGTCGACATTTGGCAACCTGAAGTTGTGTTAGCATTGAAAAAATGTCAACAGAATTAAAGATAGTCTTTAATGATGCAGTTAAACTCGTGAATTTTATCAATTCACATCTATGAATTTGTGCATATTTAGTACTCTTTGCAGTGACATGGGAAGTAAACATTCAACATTACTTCTACAAGCAGAAGTCCATTTATCCTAAGGAAAGATATTGACCCATTTCTTCAAAATTCATTCATTATGCTTTCCATGGATTATCCTTCTGAACTTTCTAACGGTCTTAAAAAATGAAAATTGGCTATCACAAACTGGCATACTTAGTGGACATATTTTCTCAGTTAAATGAACTGCTTTTAGGTCTCCAGGGAATATCAGTGGCCACATTTGATGTGCAAGACAAAGGAGAAGTCACGATAAAAAAGCTTCAGTTGTGGAGTCATCCTGTAACAGATGACAATTTTGATTGTGTGCCTTTATTAGATTCATTTTTATGTGAAAATAATTTGACTCTCAATGAAAATGTAACATGTAAGATTCTTCAGCCTGTCAGTATGCTCTCCCCTGATGTCTAGTGTTTTCAGGAACAGACCGTATTTGCATAAACACACCTACTCTGTCTAGGTACACAGCATGATGGAGCTGCTTTGCCAAAGTGATCAATTTTGCCTGGTGTTGGGTCACAAATCACTTTACTATTGAGTGCAGAAGTAATGAAATGTTGTTATTCTTACTGCATGAGTAAAGGGCAGCAGAACTATACTTAGCCTGCCCTGATTGAGGGGGTCACCTTAAACTGAACCTCACTCACTAAGCAGGGGTAGGGATGCTAAATCCCAGTGAAGGGAAGAGTGGGTGGAGACAGGTGTTCTTATTTGGTGATGTAGGCTCTGCTTAAGAAGTCCTAGACACCATTTGACCCTCCCTTATCCAGTGTTTAAAGACAGGGCTGATGGGACTCAATTGAGGGTCTTTGTTTTGTTTGGTATTTGTTAAAGCTGAAATCACTAATAACCAGGTGCTGAATCTTTGAGCTGGTGTGGGACCATCTTGCAGTGAAAGGGACTGGACAGCCTGCACTAGCAGGAGGCTACTCACCAAGAGCTGGGTTAAGTGGTGGAACATCAGAATGTGATGTCACAGCAGAGACAAAGCAGTAGCAGAGGACAGTGGCAGCAGGATGGTGGCCAGCAGCAGCAGTGGCTGGGGGCGGCAGCAGAGCAAATGGTGGCAGCTGAGGTACTCTCTGCTTGATGCTTGTGCCTCCCACCCACCCGGAGTGGGAGGTGAACTAACGTGAACGCACCTCTGAACTCTGGGTCTTTGCTGACCATGAACAGCAACTGTGAGGGGGTGCAGTGGAGGAAGAGGGGAGTGACATGTTTATCAGACTTTCACACCACAAGGTGAGAAACTGAGGCAAAGGACACTGCCCAACATACTCTGGAGTGGGTGTTTTTGTATAGTCATATGGTTGTGGTGTTTTCCCAAATTAATGCTGGGTTCCATTTCACTTTTTATTGAAAGAACAACAGAAACTAACAATGATTGGATAAAGGGGCAGTTGGAGATAAACATGGAGCTTACAAAACACATACCAATCATCATTCTGAACATTCTGACTGTTGGAACAGGCACTATGTACTGCTGTCTGCCTAGAATATTTTGGATGCTACTGTAGTATGACTAAATCACTGGGGGATGATGGAATCCATGCCATTGTGGCATGGTAACCTCCATGTGGCTATGACCATCTTTTGTTCTGTTTGATCACTGCCTAGCACAGTGGGGTCCTGGTCCATGACTTGGGCTCCTAGGCACTACAGTAACACAAATAATGAAATGATAATACTAGTAACGATTGCTACCTAAGTTCCATTATCCTGCACAGGAATATGTTTTAAGGCCCTTGATGTATTCCATGGCAGTGACAGGAATTGAGGTCTAAATAAAGTTGGTTTATCTGGGAAGCGCTGAGGGGCCACATCCTGGTTAGAATTGTCTCAGTATGGTCTGCTACTGAGTCTATACATAAACAACATAACAGCATGGTTTGGAGCTTGCCATTTGAGCTTTGGACACCAGATGTCACTGTTGTTGCACATTTCTATAGGACAGATGTCACTAACTTAATCCTACCACATGACTAGGGCCCTTCGTTTTTAGTTTTTCCTGGGAATTTATCATTGTTTATTAGTACATCAACAGAAACAGGTGAAAATTGGTAGGAAAACTATTCATAATTTTTCTGGGTAAATATTGGGATTTATTTTGGTGGACGGAAGGATGGGGAGGAGTGTTCAGGAGATTAATGCTTTGATGAAGAGAATTCAATGTGGTTTGCTGCAGAAGTAAAACAGAATTCAAAACACAATGCCACCTCTGAATTTAAGAAAAAATATCTCTCTAATCCTCAAATAAAACTTTTCATTTCAATAAACAGTTTATTATTGTAGACTTAGAACAATTAGCCTATAAATATTTACATTTAATAGCTGGGCCAAACCATTTGCAGCGCATACCCACAACTTCATCCTTTTCTCCTGTTTTTGTTTGTTTAAAGCTTTTGAATACTTGTGTTCTGAAACATATTCTGCTACAGATTTTTGCCTTCTTCCCATTTTAGTGTGTCAGATCTTTAAACCATTATCTACTAACAGCTTGAACTGTGTATGGGATGGGCATGAGAGTAATCATTACATTCAGATGTGCACACACTTCTGAGCTTGCATGCGTGCCTGTTTGTTTATTGTGTGTATCTTCTAAACTGATACATAGTCTTACTTCAGCAGGCAGCTTTGCATATACACAGACTAATGTATTTTCATAATACATGCATCTCATACAATGCATTTTTTCCTAATAAAACAAATTATTTTTATATATTTGAACGATACAAAAGTATGGTAAAAATCAGACTCTAGACTGGCTCTAGACTGTTCTCAATGGTAGCAGATGACAGAACGAGGAGTAATGGTCTCAAGTTGCAGTGGGGGAGGTTTAGATTGGATATTAGGAAAAACTTTTTCACTAAGAGGGTGGTGAAACACTGGAATGCGTTACCTAGGGAGGTGGTAGAATCTCCTTCCTTAGAGGTTTTTAAGGTCAGGCTTGACAAAGCCCTGGCTGGGATGATTTAACTGGGAATTGGTCCTGCTTCGAGCAGGGGGTTGGGACCTTCTGGGGTCCCTTCCAACCCTGATATTCTATGATTCTATGATTCTATGATCAGGAAAAAAAACAAATAATACTTTTTTGTAACAGAATTTTTTCGATAAAAATCAGTTTAAACTGAAAATGAAGGGGCTTACACATGACAAATGGGCCGTGTTGGGAGTGGTCAGTTATTCTGGGGAGTTAAAAGAATCCTGTGGGTTCCCCATGAGATCCCCTTATTAAGTTGTCTGATAATATTTATATATGCTATTTTTCTTGTTGCAAATCCAGATTAGCTGTTTTATGGAGCCTGCATTTAATATTAGTGCTTAAGACTTGGCTTGGTGTATTCTGGGGGTAGCTGAGACCTAGAAAGGGATCTATTGACAAGGGGTAGAGATTACCCCTGCTATTGTGAATCATCCAAACCCTTTGGAGGGTTCCCAATCCCTGGCATGGGTGACGTACCTGCACAATCTTGGATCATGCGTATGTATGTATATATGCAGCTTGCTAGCAAGAGTCAGGGGTAACCTCACAGTGCTAAATTTTTCCACATGCTGTTGCTCAGGGGCCACTGGGCTTCACCTTGTACCCAAATGGGTCAGGTAGAATTCCAGTTAGGACTGCGTAGGTCTTGTGCTTCTCTTTTGGGGGTAAAGAGGCACTTTTTCAGACATCTGGAGTTTCACTGATTCCTGTTCAGCCCAGTGTACAAGGCAATAGAATTCGTGTCTCTTGTTAGAGTGGGAAGAAAACTCTCCCCTGCACTTCCCTCCCCCCCCCATCCCCACACACACACAAGCTCAGCAGTAGCCAGGCACACTGGAGTAAACTAAAAGTAGCCTAGACCAAACCAAATGCTAGCACTTGTAATGTAAGGAACAATCCTACATTTATAGGGAGATGAAGTGGATTATCCAGGAACATAGAAATTGTTATACTGGATCAGACCACTTATCTATCTAGTCCAGTATCTCATCACCAGCAGTGACCAGTATCAGATGCTTCATAGGGAAGTGCAAGAAATCCTGCAGTGGGCAGTTATGGGAAAACCTGCATCCAGGAAATGTTACCTTTGAAACCACAAATAGAGGTTGGACTATGGCCTGAATATATATATATATATATATATATAGCTCTGGATATTCTTGTTATTCTTAATAATGTCTAATCCTTATCTTCTATGCTTTTGCAGTTATTAAAAACAGTAAAAAGAAAAAGAGGACTTGTGGCACCTTAGAGACTAACGTATTTATTTGAGCATAAGCTTTCGTGAGCTACAGCTCACTTCATTGGATGCATTCCGATGAAATGAGCTGTAGCTCACGAAAGCTTATGCTCAAATAAATTTGTTAGTTTCTAAGGTTCCACAAGTCCTCCTTTTCTTTTTGTGGATACAGACTAACACGGCTGCTACTCTAAAACCTATTTAAAACAGTGAAACCCAAGCTTTGACTAGTTACATTTTTGTACATTGCAAAGCAGTGAGACCTGCACTGCAATCCTGATGTGGAACTCCCCTTTGAAGAATGTTGTAGCAGACAGACTTTCCTGGAAAGCTTCTGAACCAAAAAGATTTAAGAACAAGCCCAATATGAAATCTTCCAAACTTTACCCTCTGCTTATGCCCACTTCACTTTATTTTTGTTCATATTCAAGCCAGGCCAAAATACATATTCCTAAGAAAGTCCTGAGTTGCTAATCTTCTAAGATTTCTGCTTAAAATAACTAATTTTGTAGTGTGAAAATCTACTTTCAGAAAAATTCTTCCCCAGAAAAGTAATTTTCTCTATTCCTTCCCACTTCCTCCTGATGTTGAATATACACAACCACTGTATGTAAGTTGCAATGCAGTTTTAAAATGTTCTTATTTCTATTCCAATAAAGTCTAGAGGCCTGCTCATATTAACAGACAATTTTGAAAAAATGTTATTTAAGCAAACTTGTTATATATATTACTAAAATGCAAAATTTAAAAACTATTCTTCAGAGTCTCTATAGCAGTGGTGGGCAAACTGCGGCCCATGGGCTGCATGCGGCCCCTCAGGGTAATCCGCTGGCGGGCCGCAAGACAGTGTTTACATTGACCATCCATAGGCATGGCTCCCCACAGCTCCCATTGGCTGGGAATGGCGCTACACAGCCACTGGGAGCTGCGGGCAGCCGTGCCTGTGGATGGTCAGTGTAAACACTGTCACACAGCCCAGCCCGTCAGTGGATTACCCTGACGGGCCGCGTGCAGCCCGTGGGCTGCAGGTTGCCCACCACTGCTCTGTAGTTTATCTAGGTCACTGTATTTTGGTGTTGATGCACTCAATTAGGACTATGATACAAGAAGTCACAGTGTAGTTCGACATTTCTTCGTCATATGTTTGAAGTTTATCTTCATACACTCTGTCATTTAAAGATGTACCGAAGAATCTTCAGAGGTGGCAATTTGGGTGTGTTTCTAGGGATTTATTGGACTATTGTCTGAATTCAAATCCTAACTGTGCCACAAACTATTTGTGTGGCTGTGGGCAAATCGCTTAATCTCTCTATGCCTCAATCCTGCCCTGTAAAACAGGAATACTACTCTTATTTTTTCTCACCCCATCTTTTTCTCTTTAGACTGTACATTCTTTGCGGCAGGAACTGTCTCTCACTATGTATTTGTACTGCGTTTAGCAAAATAGAATCCTGATCTCAGTCGGGGCTTCTAGGCACTATTGTAATACAGATAAATATCATCATTTGAGCACTTAGTTAAATCCCTAGAAAACACAGAGATTTTTCAAAAGGAGAGGGAGAACAGTGCTTGAGTTTTGAAAATGTAGCCCTTGCTCTAGGAGCCTGAGCAGCCGCTGGGATTTTCAGGTCATCTCTCGCATGAGGCTTTCCCAGCTTTTGGTGTGCCTACTTGAAACAAAATCCCACATCATTCATAAGTCTATATGCCATTCATAATCTATCAATCTTATCTCCATTTTCAAAGACAATGTGCAAATATCAAGCATGGAATTTTCAATTGCAACAGTGGATCTAATACTAATTTCCCCCTTTTAATTGGTTACCTTTTTTAAAAAAAAACTGTGACATCTCCATTATGCTTGTGCTAATTTAAAAAAATAAAAGTTAATTATTTCCTCAATTTGTTAATTTCTCTTGTCCACACTCAGTGCTGACAGAGCAGTCTGTTAAAACTATTTTGGCTACATGTCAAATTACATCTTTAGTTATTTCCAGCATATTATTAATCTCCAAGTACTGCTTGAATCCTCATGTACATTTTTCTGAAATGAAATGGATCCTAAAAGCAAAGTTAAATCTCCTTAATTTTCTCCCTGTGGTGATTATACCGGTTTCAAATGGTGATATCCATATCTGACTAAAGGAGGCAATGTTTGTTCTATTAGCATTAATTCTGACAAATCTGAAACACCAGTAGCCTTATACATCCTTTGTTCATTTTGTAATGCAGAGTTCGTCTCCATCCCCTAATCAGTTTTGGAACCTGCACTCCTGCAACTTTTAACCATCTTTAAAAAAAAAAAATCAAAGGACCTGTCAAGGTGTTTGTCTCTTTAGTAGAAAGAATTAAGTAATTGAAATTAATTTCCCTAAAATCTATCTATGCTTATTATGACAGCTTCCCTTGTTCCTAACCAAGAGTTAGTAAGCACATTAGAGGGCTCGTTCTCCTACTTCATCTGACAAGGCATATGCTTGTGTATGCATCATAAGCAGTCCAATAAAGCAGTACATTGGCTTGCATTTTCTTGTGTCAGTCTTTGCAATATTGCATGCCATCTTATGTTTATAAGTGACTAAATGAGGCAGGAAAATACATATATACTTCTTATGTACTGATGGGAGCTAGCTTCCTCAGATCTGGCAGATTCATGCTTTCCAAACAATTCACTCAAACCTTTCCTCTGGGCTTAGGCATGCTTATGCAAAATGATGGGTGAATCCTCAAAGCCTTCCCACCCTTCAGACCCATATACAACTCCGTTCTGAGCCAGCGATTAGACATATGGCTGTTGTCTGAGCAAAAAAACTCCATTTAGTTTTAAACTGCTGCATACCTTCAACCTATGTGTACTGGCATTTGCCACAAATCTCAACATTTGCAAAAGTAAAATGGATTTACTCAAATTCCCTGTGGAAATATCAGCTACACTAGGGAGGTAATTTCCCATTAAGAATTCAGCATATCCTGTTATCTCTGATAAAGAGCTAGTAATGTTTCTGAAGCAAGCTGTCTTGGATAGTCCAAATCAAGGGTCAGAAGTCATACCTCCCCTCCTGTTTGACTTGTCAGTAATTCCTCTCCCTCTGCATGAAGTTACTATCTCTTTCTGGAACATGGGACTTTGTATCAGTGTTCAACATAGCAGGGGTAACATATTTGGTAAGACTTGTAACTGTCAGCAGCAAAGACTAAATAAATATTTGTTAAATACACACAGAAGGGTATATGTTGATCTGTTTTACTGACTTCAGCATGGAATGAGAATTTCACAGCAGGAGAGTACTTTTTATAAGCTTCCCTTTCCTGGAGTTTATCCAGCCCTCTAGGGAGACTCAGCCACTCTGTTGTTTTCCTTCCTTCTGGGAAGTGTTGTTCTAGCTAGGTAAAAGCTGCTTAAATTTTGATATAAAAAAAATTATTTCAGAGGGTTAAGACACTGCAGTGATACCCAGTGTTCTAAGTATATTTAGGGTTACCAACCCTCCCAGATTGGCCAGGAGTCTCCTGGAATTGGCCTCAGTCTCCTAGTTGCTATTGAAAGCAATTTGTAGGATGTTAATAGGCCAAAAGTCCGGTCAGCTGCGCAGCGGGGCTAAGGCAGGTTCCCTACCTGCCCTGGCTCCGTGCGGCTCCCAGAAGCAGCCGGCAGGTCCCTGTGGCCCCTAGGCACAGGGGCAATCATGGCAGCTCTGCGCACTGCCCCCACCCCAAACGCTGGCTCTGCAGCCCCCATTGGCCGGGAACCGCAGCCAATGGGAGCTGCGGGGGCAGTGCCTGCAGGCGGGGTCAGTGCACAGAGCCACCTGGCCGCCCTTAAGCCTAGGAGCTGCAGTGATATGCTGTTCGCTTCAGGGAGCTGCCCTGAGGTAAGCACTGGCTAGCCAGAGCCCACACCCCCTCCCATACCCCAGCTCTGAGCCCCCTCTTGCACCCAAACTCCTTCTGAGAGCCTGCACCCCAACCTCCTGCCCAAGACTCAACCCGAAGCCCCTCTTAAACTGCAAACCCCTCAGCCCCAGCCCAGAGCCCACACCCCCTGTCGCACTCCACAAGTTGGCAAGAGCAAATGGGACAAATGCCCATTTTTGCCAAAAATAAAATTTTTTTAAAAAGTCAGGACAGCTGGGCCAGGGCTTAAAAAAGGGACTGTCCCAGCCAAAACAGGATGTACGGTCACCCTAGCAGCAGGGCACATTCACTTTTAATGCTGCATTGCTGAGTCAAAGTTTGCTTTGTGGACCTACCCCTAACTTCCTACAGAACCCCATGGGACTGATCCTGCTGCACTGAAATCAGTTGGAGATTGTCTTCCACTGCTTGCAATGGATATAATGTTGACAGTTAAAAGTTGTCTGGGAACAAGAGTCCAGGAGGAAAAACCTATAAGAAGAGGGGTGGAGCTAAGACCTTCTGGGCATGATACAAAAATATCTGTAGGCTTTGATAGGCTTTTTGGAGAGGGTTGACAGTATGCTTTCCAGAACAATGAAGGGGTGGAGAGGAGTTTCTGGAGGTGATTGACTGAATTCCTGTTGAAGTGATTAATGCTGCTGGGATTTTATTGTACTATCAGTGATGTATTAGAGTGCTTAAAGCCTTTCATAGAGTTGGGGTTTTTTTTTTAATTATTATTGTACTTAAATCTAAGTAAATTAGGAATGAACCACTTTTTTCCCCTCTCTGAATACTGAAGGAGATGAGCCACACTGTAATTTGTGGCTTGGGGGACTTGGCTGAAGCAAACCACAATTCATATTTTTGCTTTTGGGACTTAGACTTAGGAAAGCCAAAAAGTGTTTGTGTTCTGTCCTTTCAGGGGCAAGATATCAGTCTTTGCTGTTGAGTAAATGATATCCCACTGGTCTCTAAGCTTTCCTTTAAGTCCCCTTGGCTTATGCAGTTCTGACAGGCTTGCTTCACAAACATTCATCTTAACATGAACAAAACACTTGAAAATACACTTTAAAAAACTATCTATGTTGCCTGTGGGAAGATGGATGAAGTGACCTAAAAATGCTTTTCTTCTCTGCGATTCTCAAATTTTAAAATCTCTTTGTGATGGGGTGTACGCCTCACACTAGCCCTGCAAGAGTGAATTAATCCAGCTAGACCCAATCAGCCAATTAGGCTGCAAAAGGGAGAGATTTAAGCTGGAGGAAGCTAATCAGAAGGAGGCTTACCTCTGAAGGAACAGGCAGGGCTTCTATAAATCCAGGAGACTGGAAATAGTGTGGAAGGATGTAACGAGGTTGTGATAAATGAAAGGGGAGGTAGCTCCCTTTGATAGATAGCCAGCCAGCCTGTTAGCTGTAAAATTCCTCTTGGTAACTGTTCTTGGCTTGCTTTACCAGTGAAGTGTTAACAAGCCCACAGGTAAAAGAAAAGGAGTGGGTACCTGACCAAAAGAGCCAATGGGAAGGCTAGAACTTTTTAAAATAGGAAAGAAACTTTCCCTTTGTTCTCTGGAGAAGCAGGGACAGAGCAGCAATGCTATAAGCAGGAATGCTGTGTGTAGTTTGAACCAGATATGAAAAATTATCTTCCATACCTAGAAGGAATCATTTGGATAGGTATCAGAGGGGTAGCCATGTTAGTCTGGATCTGTACAAGCAGCAAAGAGTCCTATGGCACCTTATAGACTAACAGACGTAATAAGCTTTGGGGGATAGGGAACGTTTAGATAATGCAATCAGGTTTATTCTTTATTTTGGCTTGTGGACTCCTCTATGCTAACCACAGATGCTTTTGTTTGCTTGTAACCGTTAAGCTAAACCCCCAAGAAAGCTATTTTGGGTGCTTGATTTTTGGAATTGCTCCTTTAAAATCTACCAAAAGCCTAAGTTCCAGATGTATTTTCTTTCTTTTTGTTTTAATAAAATTTACCTTTTTTAAGAACAGGATTGGATTTTTGGTGTCCTAAGAGGCTTATGTATATGTTGTTTAATTAGCTGGCAGACACAGCTAATTTCAGTTGTTTTCTTTCTCAGCTCTTCCCTGGAGGGGATGAATGGGCTTGAGGATACCCCACAGGGAGGAATTCCCAAGTGCTCCTTCCTGGATTCAAAGGGGTTTTTTTGCATTTGCGTGGTGGCAGCATTTACCAAGCCAAGGTCAGAGAAAAGCTATAACCTGGGTAGTTTAATACAAGCCTGCAGTGGCAAGTATTAATTTTCAAAATCCTTGCAGGCCCCTACCTTCTGCACTCAAAGTGACAGAGTGGGGATTCAGCCTTGACAGAAGTTGTCTGCAGTCACTCCCTAGGAGAAGAAAGGGTTGTTTGGGGGTTATAGAGGTAAGTAGCCTATGATTACTCCCAGGAGTTGGGCTGACAAACCCAGAGGAGTGGGAAGAGACAGAAGGTATGGAAGACGCTTAGGGAAAGGCTGCAAGTTTCAGGAGGGAGCAGACTGTGACTGTGGCTGCTGACTAGAGAGAAGGATCCTTGAACTGGAACCCAGAGTAGAGGGTAAGCCTGAGTTCCCCTACCAGCCACTGAGGAAGTGGCACCATCTGGGCAAGGAATGAAAAGACTGCCTGAGCCTGTTTACAGGAAGGGACTTTGATACCATGGAACTCAGAAGGGGGGAATACTGAGTGACCTGACCAGGGAGCTGAGTCATGAAGAGGCAGCAGTAGCAACTGAAGCGAGAAAGTAGCTGAAGACCAAGAGAGAGAAACACAGATGGAGTGTGAAGGGGGTCAGCCATGCAAAGATAATCCCCAGAACCCATAGGTGCTGGAACTAGGGGTGCTGCCGCACACTCTGGCTTGAAGTGGTTTCCATTATGTAGAGCAGTGGTGGGAAACCTGTGGCCCATCAGGGTAATCCACTGGCGGGCTGCGAGACAGTGTTTACATTGACCGTCCGCAGGCACAGCTACCCACAGCTCCCAGTGGCAGCCATTTGCCGTTCCCAACCAATGGGAGGGGCAGGAAGTGGTGCAGGACGCAGGGGGGCTCCCATTGGCTGGGAACAGCAAATCATGGCCACTGGGAGCTGCGGGCAGCTGTGCATGCAGACGGTCAATGTAAACGCTGTCTCGCGGCCTGCCAGTGGATTACCTTGATGGGCCACAGGTTGCCCACCACTGATGTAGAGAGTTTACAGTTTGGTTCAATGGCTTTCAGCACACCCACTATAAAAGTTGTTCCATCACCCCTGCCAGAACTGCCAGGAGGCAGCACCGCCTACAGTGAGTAGAGCCCTCCCCACAGCACATTTCATGTTGAAAACTCTGAGTATGTGTAAATGCTTGCTCCAGTAGAACTTCTATTGCACAAATGCTAATAGAAATCTCAAAGATTCTTCTACACAGATCATAAATCAAAGTACATCTTAATATTTATCTAGTAAAGACAATATCTATGTATACATAGATGCCTGTGTGACATTGTCTAATTAAAATATAACTGTGCAAACCATTGTTGCTACCACTGCTATATAACTGCAGCAAATCTTATACAAAATATAACTCATGGCCAGAAAGGGTTAAACAGCTTGCAGGCTGAATGACCCAAAGCCAACCTTTAAAGACATGCTAAAAATGTTAATTAGGGCCATTGCATGCTAAGTAGGCTAGAATTTTGAAATGCAAACCTATGTTAGAAGTTAGAGGTAATAGTAATTGTGTGTATCTTCGGTGCTATGCATGTAATCAGACAGTTCCTGTCTATCACTCTAACTATTGATTCAGAGATCAAAATGTAATATTATCATTGAGATGAATCTTCGGTAAAATAATGTCTCTTTGTCTATATGTCTCTGAAGTCTGTGATAGACTGCCTAATGGATAAATTGACCTATGTTAATGTGTGTAATTACTGGTGGTGTTTAAGTAAGTGGTTACATCATTGTTTACTAACCAGGACTGCATGGTCAACTGGATGCTAGAACACTGTATAAAAAGACCCTTGGGTCCCGATTCTGTCATCTCAGATCTGCTTAAGCTTCATCAGGGGAAGTTTGAGTCACAAGACTGAGGTCCCAGTTATACTGGTATGCCCTGAATAGTATATTTGGACATTGGACTATGACCCTTTATAATTCAGTTCATAGAACTCTTTGCAACTACAAAGCTCACCATCTCTGCTATGAATCTGAACCTCAATGGACTGAACTCATGTCTGTATGGATATTGATCTTTTAACCACACTCTTTCTCTATTTTTTAATAAATTTTAGTTTAGTTCATAAGAATTGGCTGTAGCATTTATCTGGGTAAGATCTGAAACATTCATTAACAGGGAGGTAATGTGTCCGATCCTTTGGGCTTGGTAGAACCTTTTCTTTTATATGATGAAATAAAATTTTCAGAAATCATCATATTTGACTTAAGTACCTGGATGGAGGCCTGAGGCTGGATCGCTTTTAGGGAACTGCATTGTTTGGACTTCTGAGTAACAAGTAAGGTAATAAAGAAGCTGTTTTATGCTGGCTTGGTAAATCTAAGTATTGGAATATTCACCAGCTTTCTGGGGATTGTCTGCCCCATTCTTTGCAGTTCACCCTAATTGAGTGACCATAGCTGGCCCCCACTGGGACACAGTTACCTCAGAGGGGAGCCAAGCTAACTCTATATATATAGGTTTCAGAGTAGCAGCCGTGTTAGTCTGTATTCGCAAAAAGAAAAGGAGTACTTGTGGCACCTTAGAGACTAACCAATTTATTTGAGCATAAGCTTTCATGAGTTACAGCTCACTTCATCAAAGTGAGCTGTAGCTCATGAAAGCTTATGCTCAAATAAATTGGTTAGTCTCTAAGGTGCCACAAGTACTCCTTTTCTATATGTATAATGGTGTAGGTATCGAGATAAGACAAGCCCCTTTTACTCAGAAGAGCAGACCTGCCCTCTGCCATGTCTGTCACCGGTGGACTGGCACACAGATAGATCTCCCTCTTCCCTATGTATAGTGTGTGAAATAAAGACTGACTATAAGTAAAGTTAAAAACAACAGGTAAGTGTGTTGAGGGAATAAGTACAATAAGGGGAAGGGGATGAGCATGAATAAAACAGTAGCTATAGGAACTAACATAAATAGGGAAACAGCAGCTTAAAACAGGAGCATGAAGCTCAGGCCCAAAATACAAAGTCACCCTGGCAATAACCATATAAAACCCCAACTAAGAGAACCCTAATTATCTCACTATCAGCACATCTGTGGCATCGAAGTCCAGGGTAATTGGAACCCACAAAGGAGGAGCACTGGAGAGTCCCTGAATGTCAACCAGGATGGAATAAGCGGACCGAGAACCCTCTGGTGATGACGTCCCCAGGAACAGGAGCAGGTAAGGTGGAATGTTGTCTTCTCTTTTCTCTTCACTTCAGGAAAGGTGGTATCCTTCAACGATGCACTGATGCTGCAAAGACCTGAACCATGCACGCACAGTCACTAGGATGGACTGCGCCACTTGTCTGTGAGTGCAGTCCTTTTATGCAGTTTGTGGTGGGAAAACATGGTATAGTCCCAGCAAAGGCGGGAAACAGTCTGAGGTAAAATGTTCTTGAGATCGCCCAGTGGCGGGGACAAACCAGTTTGATCCAGTTGTTACTAGGTCATGACGACAGGGCACAAAAGAGTCACAAATGGAGTTTACAAGATGACAGACCAGACTCCATCTTGGATTGCTGCCATATCCTTATAAACTAATTATTAGGCATAACATGCACATACATTTAATAAACTAACAACAATTTAACAATTTACACCCAACATATCCCCTCCTTGGGGCCTTTTTACTTAACTAATTATAAAAGGTCCCAATCAACCTCAAACCATGTAGAATGATAACAATACATATTAACATAACAATGCACAAAGGATTCACAAATAATATAACAGGCAAGCATCTACAAGGTATTTAAAACAGAGATATCAAAAGGAATTTGCTTAGACTTCTTTCTACCTTTTCTGAGCTTACACAGGTAAACATGTAATATAACCACATATATGATTAAAAGGGATTGTATTATAAAGAGCACCATGATTGGGTGGTGCATAACAATCCAGGAGGCATGAGCTTCACCTGCATTGGTGGTAAGATACCTTCCCACCAATATAATGGAATAGTTTCATCCTTCACCTTTTTAAGGACTCATTTATCAACTGAATGATGGACTGTGAGCAAGGTTTTGAGACCTTCTGTTTTTAAAGTAATAAAATATTGTTTGTGATGCAATAGTTTTTTTAATAGCTTCTAAGTTAGCTCCAATATGTATGGGCTCTATATAATTATATAACCGATATTCAAGTTGTATAACTTTGGACTCTAAATCACGCAGTGTTAGGTTAATATCACATCCTGTTAAACTGAACACTTGACACAAACAAGTATTTATAGTAAAGTTGTTTGCTATATGATAGAACTTATTTACTACAAACATTGGACACGGGCTTCTCAAGCAAATATGTTTGTCCACCTGGACTATGGCTGACTGATTTTCAAGGGAATGATGGTGTAACTCATAATTGCATGTCCCCAATAAAGAGTTTAGACACACATGCCTCTTCCCATATGCCCGAAGTACAAGTATACCCCAGTCCCTTTTGCTCCATACAAGCCCGTAGATTAACTGGTTTATACTCTTTTCCTTTAAAATGTACCCATTTACTATCCTCTATAGATACCATGAGGGATTTGTTGGCGAAGATTTCCAATGAAACTAGAGGACAGATGACTTCCTCAACAGCTAATTTTAAGGTAAGTACAAGGGCTATGATTGTTTCATTGTGGGGATAATATGTAAAGCTAACAAGTTTCCACGATTCATGATGTTTCTTTTCAAATTTATTGGAATTACTTCCAATTATTCTTTTTAATTCTAAGGGCACGTTTCCATTCAAACCATCTCTCATGATTGATTTTGCCACATTCAGTAACCATTGTTGTGCCTCTATGCAGGTCAGTGCCTCAGACAGATTTGATTGCAAAATACTCAGTGCTCCCAAGACTTGCAGGTGGTCTTGTTCTTGTATATCCAGCCAATAAGGGAGGATATTAACAATATCAAACTCGGTGGTCCCTAACTCCATCAACGCTTATGACAATGGCTCAGTTAATGTCAAAACGTCATGCCCTAGATCGCCTATTCTTTTGGCAAGAAAGTTCTGGTCGATGGTATTAATTACTCCAAGCCTGACTCCTACATCTCCAAGCACCTTGACTATTATATCCCTTTTCTTTCTTTGCTGTACAGAGGATGGTAAGATGCCTTGTAGCCACGCTTTACATCCCATCAATTAAGGTGTCACAAAGGGTGCACGTAGAAGGTGTAGTGGAATGATGGATATCTGTATTGGCATTATGATTTTCTTTAAAGCAAACTAAGGTTTAATCATTACAGTTCTTGAAACATCTCTTTTTATGACAAAAGGTCCCACATAACTAATTTTTGGTGGTGGCGCAATGGTTAATTTGAATGACGTTTCCAGTTCAAAGGGGCCCTTGAAAACCCATAGTCCAGAATGCAGAATACTGGAGTTGAAGATTTCCAATTCAGGTAACATTATGGTGTTTTTCTGAATTGTCCTATTTACAAAACTTGGATGAAACATAATTAGTTAAACAGAACATTGATCTGTACATAATTGGCAGGATAGAGTCATACTCTGATGTTCGTTGGTATGAGGAGGGGTTTTGGCCCTATACACAAATCTCTCCCAGAATGTGTATGGCAGGTCCCCACAAAGATATTTTTTAAACTGCTCTAGGGACCTCACTAGATGCACTTTATTAAAAGTCTCATCTCCCTCCATGGTAGATGTTTGGTGACATTCTGCAGACGTTTGGTGACAGTTAAATAGCACAATCCCTTTGATTTATATGCAGATAACGTGGCCCATTCTCTTTCCTCATCTCTGATCTCCCTTCCAAATTGCATCCCTTTTCTTAGCCCTATTTCCTCTATTTTTCTAGGTCTTGCTGCCCTTAAGGGTATGGTAGTAGGAGGGGAATTTGTTGTTGTTTTCATAGTAGGTGATGGAGATGCTTCCTTCCATGGTTTTTCCTGATTTTGAAGTTTTGCTTTATTGTAGTTGGTCTGACATATCCAATCTTCATTTTCAGGGATAACCCAATGCGCAGGGGTGAGAGGGATTTGAGTTGCTGGCAGATTTCATTTTCCCTTTCGTCCAAATCCAAAAGTGCGTACCTAGACTGATCTGTTAGGTGGTGGTTCTGTTCTAATGTCCTCAGGGAAGGGCTTCATAGGAGCATTAGGTGGTACCATTCCCATCATTTGGATTCTAGTTCCTTGATTCCTCTGATGTATAAGTCTTCTCTTTTGAATCTTCCTCTTGGTCATACTCTAAGATAGGGATTTTCCACTTGTAGAGTAGACTTTCATTTACTTTACAAAACCAATGTTCATTCTCTTGAACAACTAAACTTTGACAAGTCCATAGGCATAACCATGCCATAACTATATACATTAGACATTTTTCAGAAATGTTCATGTTTCTTCCAGCACCTATAAAAGAGAACATGAAAATGTTAAATAACCTATGGTGGCTTATAATCACTTTTCCTTGTTCTTTCCTTCTCAGAATTATCAGGACAGATATTCCCTTTCCATGCTTTAAGTTGTGTACTATGGAACCACTTAGTGACTCGTTTCTTTCCAGATCTTAACTCTAATTGGTAGGTGGTGGGACTCACTTTGTTGACAATGGTGACAGGACCAAACCATCTGGGGCTGAGTGGATGGTTCTTCTCTGAGTAATATCTGAACAAAACTTGGTCACCTACGTGCCATTCAATAAACTGGAGGTTATTATTGTTTTAGGAGCAGCCGTGATCTGTATGCTATGTATAACCTGTATGCTCAAAAGGTCTGTTACACTTTTCTTCCACACCCCTCCGTCTCCTCTCCCTCTTTGAATACCAGTGAAGTGGTTTTTCCCCTCCCCCTCTCTCCTGGATTGCTTGTGGGATGAATGGGGGTTCCAAAGAGGATGGATCTAGACTGTTCTCAGTGGTAGCAGATGACAGAACAAGGAGTAATGGTCTCATGTTGCAGTGGGGGAGGTTTAGGTTGGATATTAGGAAGAACTTTTTCACTAGGAGAGTGGTGAAACACTGGAATGCGTTACCTAGGGAGGTGGTGGAATCTCACTCACAAGCTTGTACCTCCCGTGAAGGCCCTTTGCCCGGACCGCCTGGCCAGTGGTTCGCCACATTGCATTCCATCATGCCTCGGGAAGACTTACCTTCATCACACCATCTATTGCTGCACTGTGGGACACTTACCTTGAAGGATCCTGACATCTCCAGTGCTGTGCCTGACCTGGGAGCGTGAGTATGTGAGCGTGACCCCCCATGTCCACTTCTTTTGAGCTTAGCTATCACCATAATAAATGTGCTGCTTTCTGCCAAACTCTGGTGGGTCATTAGTCCTCCCTAAGCTTACTAGCTGGCCCAATTTTGGGTAACAATTATTTAATCTTTGGTCCATCTTTTTACAGTTGGTCTTCAGGGTGATAGCTACCATTTTTTGCACATCAGAGAGTACCTTCAGTAAAGATTTTATATACTGGTCAGTTACTACTTTCGGTTGATATTCATCAGGGGGCACCCCTCCTGGCACCCATCATTGCTCCGGTGTTACCACAGGCCTTCCGAAGAGCACCTCATGAGGTGTAAAACCATGGGATCCTATTGTGGATCTTATTGTCATGAGGATCAATGGGAGATGTCTATCCCAGTTTTTGCCTGAGGCGTCTATAACTTTTCGGAGTGCAGTTTGACCTTTCCATGAGGCCTGAAGCTTGGAGGTCACCCACTACGTGATATCTTTGTCTCACCCCAGGGCTATACAGAGTTGTTTCGTCACTTCTCCAGTGAAATGGAGGCCTTGGTCCAAATCAATGACTGTTGGTAAGCCAAATCGACTAAATGCATTTTCTAGCAGTAGTTTAATGGTAGTTTGGGCAGTACAGTTGCGTGATGGATAGGCCTCGATCCATTTGGAAAAGGGATCGATACATACTAGACAGTACTGGTTTCCTCTGTTCATACGAAGTAGGGGACTGATGTAATCAACTCATACCCTTAGCTGTGGACCATCCACTGGCTGATGGAGAAGAGGTCCCTTTACAATTTTAGTGTCTGGATTATTCTGAGCACATCTTAGACAATTGTTAATAAGGTGCTCAGTGTCCCTTACAATTTCTGGACATCAGGCCACAGTAGCCAACTTCTTCAGTGTCTTTTATACCCCAAAATGACTTTGGTTATGTTCTAATTGTATTAATTCCTGACTAAGCACATTCAGAATTACAAGCAGTGGAATGTTCTCTTTCTCTGATTCCTGATCTTTACCTTTGTTCTTTGTTGCCATGATTAAGCCAGATGGATGCTGCTGAATGTTATATGATTTAGACTTTCCATTCTTTAAAAGCTGTTTAATTTCTGGGTCTCGTAACTGCAACTGTATAATCTCCTGATGGTCAGAGGGGTCTGTTGTTGTTGTTAAGACATCAATAGTTGCCTTTACTTTGTCTCATCTGGACTCTGGTCCCAAGCTTGCAGCTTGCTTTGCTAGTTGGCCTACCTTGCTGTTTAGGAGGGTGATTTCTGCCTGGTTTTTACGGTGAGCCTTGACTTTGACCAAAAATGTGTCACCCCCCGGATTCCGCTAGCTGCCACGCATATTGAAGGTATCCTGCGTAAGTCACTGGCTGGTTGTCTGTAGTTTTCATATCTCTTGTTTTCCACACTGTCATCCAGTCCAGTAGTACTGTCATTGCCCAATTAGAATCAGTACAGATGGTAATGTTCGTTGAAGCTTTGGCGTTCTCCAAGGCTACAATAATTGCTACTATCTCAACAGCCTGGGCTGAGTTATGCCTAATGGTTCCTTGGAACACCTTGTCTGTAGCAACATGTAAGGCTGCAAATCCTGTGGCTGCTTTTCCGTTAATGTACATGCTACTACAATCTACAACCCATGTGTCTCGATTACATGCTTTAGCTTCTTCATACATTGATTCCAATTTAAAGGGAAATACAATTTCAGGAGTCTTGATTTCCGGAAGTGGACATTCATGATTTGTCTGGGACTCTGTTGGAGCACAACGTGCAAATAGTGCCAGGCTAGGGTGTGTGACTTTCTCCACCTGTATCTCCTTGTTGATCAAGGCCAATGTCCAATTAGCTAAACGAGGGTGACTCTCTCTCTGAGTTGGCTCTTCCAGTCAGTACGTACTTTACAGAAGTATGTGTGGTCTTCAGTACTATGGGAGCCATACCTACTATGTACTCCCAATGCGCCAGTGCCCATATGAGAGCTAGTAGTTCTCACTCACATTCTGTGAATTTTTGTTCTACTGCTGATTGAAACCTATAGCCTATGGCTCTAAGGTACTAAGAAGTTCCATTGTGTTGTAACAAGATAGCACTAATTGCCATGCTGGTAGTGGCTAACTGGAGGTGGAAGGGCTTGTCTACCTGTGAGAACGCCAATGCAGGTGCTTCCATTAAAGCTTTCTTGAGTTGCTGGACCACTTTTTGTTCTGTTTCTCCCCACTTCCACAGTTGGCCTTTTCTGAGTAGTTGGTATAGTGGCCTTGCTTTTTCACTATAGACTTCAATAAAGTCTCTAGAGAAACTGACCAGGCCCAAGAAAGATCTGAGGGTACTCACGTCTGTTGGAGCAGGCAGTTTGGATATCAGTTCTATTCGGTTAGTAGCTGGCTTTCTTCCAGCAGGACCCAGTTGTACTCCTAGATAGACGACTTGTTGTTGTACTAGTTGCGCTTTAGTTGGGTTCACCATGAATCCAGCTTTCTTCAGAATTCCCAAAAATTCATCCAAACCTTTGATATTGTCTTGCTTGGTCTTTGTAGCTATCAGTATGTCATCCACATAGCTAATGATGTTATCTCGGTAAGAGGCAGTTTTCCACAATGCTGCAACAATTCAATGACATAGGCTTGGGGCATTGTGATACTCTTGGGGAACCCTTGTAAATGTAACCTGCTATTCGTTGAAAGTGAATGCAAACTTATAGTAACAGGAGGGATGCAGTGGCATAGAAAAGAAAGTGTTGGAAATGTCCAGAACACTATACCAGCATGCACCCTCAGTAATTAAGTTCATTACTTCTGGGACCTTGGCAACAACAGGAGCTAATCTGGGTGTCACTTTATTTAGTCCTCTGTAGTCCACAGTTAATCTCCAGGAGCTTCCATCTGCTTTTTTAACTGGCCAGATATGAGAATTACAGACACTCTGGCAAGGTGTTAGTACTTCCTGGTGTAGTAAGACCTCTATGGTAGATCAAATTCCTTCTTTTGCTTCTGCAGAATACTGATACTGACACAATGGTTTCGGGTCAGGACCTTCCAATTTGCAGCTTGAACTTTACCACAACTCAGTTTACTGGGAGCAAACACTTCCCTGTGTTTGTTGGTAACACGTTGGATCTCTTCTTCCCATACAGGGAGTTGCAGTTTTTCTGGAGCCTTGACAGCACAGATGAGGTGGGCGGCATAGATTATGCTGCCTGATTCTCCTTGTTCTGCTTGGATTAGCATTCTATTGGGTAAATCGATGGCTTTATTTAATCGTTGTAATAGATTTATTCCTAGGGTGCTGGTGCTATCCAGCTTCTGTAGTCCAAAAGATGCCTGCGTAGATAACGACCCAATATGACAAGTGATAGCATATGTAAAAGGAATAACACTTTCTTTTCCATTATAGGATACCAGAGATTTTAGTTCTTTTACTGGTAAATCTTTGGCTGTAGGACTTCCCTTCGCACATAATAGACTAGTAGAGGTCCCTGTATCCACTAGCATTGGCTGTTCAAATTTTCTGAAGCTTCCCATTATTTTGATTTTTACTGTAGGCCTGCCCCACTCATCATTGACTATAGAGGCTACCACTCCAGGGGCTTGGGAAGTTCGGCCTCCTCAGTATGTATCATTAGAGGAGACAAATTCTACTGGAGTGTTGGAATTTTGTTCTCCAGCTCTTTGTCCAGATTCATATTTGGCTAGCTTCAAAAACATGTCTTCTGCTGACAGTTTTTGCTTGTTTAGTTTGTCCCATGGCTCATATTGAGACAGTCTCTTCAACATAATCTTTTTAAAAGTTCTCATTTCATCACCAGTCCCTCTGAACATAAAGTTCTTGTACTCCAGAGTTTTAGTGGTGGTGTTTTGTCCTGTGTTGTTTCCTTTGCTATCTGTTGACTCCTTAAAAAGAAAAGGAGTACTTGTGGCACCTGAGAGACTAACAAATTTATTAGAGCATAAGCTTTCGTGAGCTACAGCTCACTTGACTCCTTGTTACTATAGGCATCTATCTTCCTTTTTGTTGATGTTCCTATACGGGCCGATTGTTGGAGCTTAAAAATCTCCTTTGCTCTTGCCCCTAATAAAGGCAGTTGAGTATTGCATATGTCTGTTGGACACATTGCTAACCGTGTGCTAGGAGATAAACCTTGTATATACAATTCTCTCAATTCTGGTATGTCATAGGTATTTACCCCATTTTGGTTTACCCCTAATCCTGCCAGCCAGAACAAGTTTTTTTTTCTCATAAAGTACTTCTCTGGCCTCTCATCTACACTCTGTTTCTCCGAGTATACTTTGACCGTTGTATTATCATGTGGATAAATGAATCTAAATACAAATGCATAACACATATTGTTCATTTGCCTCAATTAACATGTTGTAAGGAAGAGCTGCAAAGTCAGCACTGGACATATACTCCCTCAGTACACAAATCACAATCTTGCATTCAATTCGGTGTTACAGATAACTTAGCTACCCAATTAAGCACAGTATCCCGATTACATGGGCCCATATGCTTTCCCATGGCTCTAGCTTGCTCTGGTGTTAGAGTTTTACTCTCGTCTTTCACCAAGCTAGGTTGCCCCGTGTTTTCGAACTGGGTAACCATGGTCTCCACAGGATGGTTGCTGCTGTTTCCCACACCAGTCCATAGTTAAGGCAGCTAGAGGATTAGTGTCTACTGCCTTCATTAGTTCTTGTGTCAATTGCAGCTGGTCTTGTGATTGCTTAATGTGGCACTGACATTCCACATGGGAGGCAGGCTTTTCCTGGTTATCAGCAGCCTCCTTGATTAACTGCCTAACTGCTGCTTGTGACTCCAGCAGTTCTTGCATTTTGATCTCTGCTGTTCTCTCAGCAGCTGTAGCCTTAACGCTAAGGTCTCTCAGCTGCTGTACTAACTGAGCCACCTGAAGTGTCAGGGTGGGCACAGTGGCTTTTGCTGCTTGTAGCTCAGCGGCTTGTTGTTTGGCCGTCTGAAATTGCTGCTTGCTCTTTTCAGTTTTCTGGTCTGCATGCTGTTTCAGCAGTACCACTTGGGAGTTGAGCTCTGGCCGACCATGGCCAGACTATAGATTAGAGCTCATTTCTACTCCCTTTTACTGAGCTTGGGCTTGCTGGTGTTATAGCGAGCCCATAAGATGGAGAATTTGTCCAAGGAATCATCTCCTGCTAATGATTCCTACTGCCAAGGATTTCCTCCCTTCCAAAAGAATCAGTCACATGGTCCAAAGAGTTATTAGACCGGGGAGTCCACCCTTGAAGACTAAAGATGCGGTCCATTGTGCTGTTAAGAAGTCGCTTACCCAACCCCAGGATAAAAAGGACCACTCAGAAAGAAAGGAGGGCTCCAGTAAGAAAACCACGCCTTTATACATGGCAGCTGGGCCCAGGTTAGGCTATCCTTATGCCAAAGAAACGAGTGGCCATCCTTTTGGGACCCAGACCACTCCATACCTATCCCCTAGAGGGGAAAAAGGCACTAACGGCACTGGACAGAGCAACCAGTAACTGCTACCTACTACCAGTGGGGGGACCCCAAGCGTCCCCAGGACCCCTTGTCCACAGTAGCAGAATTTCAATGGGGCTGGGATAAAATCCCACCCTTGCCAAAGGCGGAAGGGAGGGGAGAAGAGCCAACTGGTTCACTTGCCCTTCAGCTATTACAATACTATCCCAGCATGAACTCCCTCCGAGTCTCACGGACAAACACTGCTGCTGTTCACAAACCAAACAAAACAAGCCTAAGAGGACCCTAAGGAGACAGCTAATCCAGTCCACAGAGAGTCCTTCCATGGTCACAAGGAATGTTACCTCAAAGGGGAGCCAAGGTAACTCTATATGTATAATGGTGTAGGTATCAAGAGATAAGACAAGCCCCTTTTACTCAGAAGAGCAGACCCGCCCTCTGCCGTATCTGTCACCGGTGGACTGGCACACAGATCTCCCTCCCTCTTCCCTATGTGTAGTGTGTGAAATAAAGACTGACTATAAGTAAAATTAAAAATAGGTAATTGTATTGAGGGAGTAAGTACAATAAGGGGAAGGGGATGAGCATGAAGAAAACAGTAGCTATAGAAACTAACATGAACAGGGAAACAGCAGCTTAAAACAGGAGCATGAAGCTCAGGCCCAAAATACAAAGTCACCCTGGCAATAACCATATAAAACCCTGACTAAGAGAACCCTAATTATCTCACTATTAGCACATCTGTGGCGGCAGTGAAGTCCAGGACCTGCATTCTTTGGGTATGTTACAGGGTCCCCGCAGGCTCTCCCCGTTGAGCCTGCGCCTTGTGTTTAGGCTGGTATAATAGTCTTCCACTCCTTCTTTTGTGGGATCACCCAAGTGTCTTTGTTTACAGTATTCATGCAGTTCCCAGATCCCCCAACAGCTAGTGCCCCACAGACCCTCCCCAGGGTCTCCTGGCTTTTGAGGTTTCCTTCTTTGGTAAGGAGACAGCGATACCACCCTCCTGTCTCCTCCCAGGCTAGCCTCCCCACTGCGGTTTGCCCAGGGCTTTTATAGCCCTCTCATGCCTCAGCCCAGCTGTCAGCAACTAGCTCAGCATGTTCCTCGGAGCCAGCCCTCATTAGGGCTTGCCACTGGGCTCCCTGCTGAATACCTGTGTCTCAACCCCTGGCCTCCTGGACAGATAGCAGGCTGCAGCCAGCATTTTGGCAGGGCCTTAAAGGGGTTTACCCCTGCCCTGCCACAGGGTAATTGGAACCCGCAAAGGAGGAGCACTGGAGAGTCCCTCAATGTCAACCGGGATGGAAGAAGCGGACTGAGAACCTGTAGCCAGACAGCCAGCCCCCCCCCCCCCCCCCCGCCCACCTCTCAGACCAGCATTGCTGGAAACACAGGAGGAAGCCGGAACAGGGCACTTAACATATATTCCAGCACAGCCTTTGAAGCTGTGAAAAGCACAGGTGTGCTGCTACAATGTGCCTCTGGGAACATATACAACGATTAAGCTCACAGCAGGCAGAGGCCCTGTGACAGACATGGCTCTTAGCCCCTACTAAATAGCGTGATGCACACACACCAACATCCTAGGTGGGAAAATATTTACCCTGATAAAAGAAATGTCCAGTAGTCGAAACTTATTGTTTCTCTCCCTTGCAAATGTAAACTACTCTTGCGAAAGCTGGTGTCACCCAGACAGACCAGCCTCAATTTGGCATAAGAAAGGAGAAAGAGAATAAAGGAGTACAGAGGTATAAGTAGGGGACCTACAGCACCATGATTTTTGAGTGCTTTTCACTATCTATCTGCTGGTCAGATAAGTGACAGCCTCCCAAGGCTTGTGCAGCTAAGAGGGTCCCTACGCCTTGTCCCTTATTTGTCTTTCCGCGGAATTGAGTGACCGATCCTGGCTTGGCACCGCTGGAATCGAGAGATGCAAGGAGGGTAAGAAGCACCCACACCTGATCTCCTATCTTTAGTGTACACATATTTTGAAATAGAGCTCTATACTTTGTTTTCTTTCTTTGGGATTGTGGCTTTGTTTGTGTGTGTAATATCTCTACATTTAAATAAGTAGGCACTAGAAATTTTGTAACCATGTGATTAGAATCTAGCTTAATAAATTTTGGTAACCATTTGTGCATAAGCCTGACTTGTTTTCTCTGGTTTACTGTAAAGCAACCAACACAATTAAAGAACCTCAGCCGTTTTGGCTCTAAAGCCTGGCCATTAGGTGAGAGTACTAAGAGCCTAGCGTTGAGTTGTGCCGCCTCCACGGGGCAAACTCTTGGGGCACCTGTCAGTCAATCCTGGCTGCCCGCTGCGAAGGAGCTCTGAGCTCTAGCAGTTAAAGTCACGGGTGTGGAGAGGCTCTTAGTGCTGCCATTGGGGCACCTGTCAGTCAGTATTGACTGCCCGCTGCGAAGGAGCTCTGAGCTCTAGCAGTTAAAGTCACGGGTGGTTAGGACCTTGGGGCATCCGTCAGCCTAGCCCGGGCTGCCCGCCGCGAAGGGACAGTGTGTCCTAGCGGTTAAAGTCACGGATGGTATAAACGGGCATAGCTGGCACCTCACCAAACATCCTTGGCCGTCGGCTAACAGAACCCTCTGGTGATGTCGTCCCGAGGAGAAGGTAAGGTGAAATGTCACCTTCTCTTTTCACTTCAGAAAAGGTGGTATCTTTCAACGATGCACTGATGCTGTGAAGACCTGAACCGTGCACACAGTCACAGCCACTTGTCTGTGAGTGCAGTCCTTTTATGCAATTTGTGGTGGGAAAACATGGTATAGTTCCAGCAAAGGAAGGAAACAGTCTGAGGTTAAATGTTCTTGAGATTGCCCAGTGGTGGGGAAAAACCAGTTTGATCCAGTTGTTACCAGATCAGGATGACAGGGCACAAAAGAGTCACAAATGGAGTTTACAAGATGACAGACCAGACGCCATCTTGGATTGCTGCCATATCCTTATAAACTAATTATTAGGCATAACATACACGTACATTTAACAAACTATTAACAGTTTAACAATTTTCACCCAACAACTCCAGTCACAGCCTGTATTATTAAAATCAGTAGAATTTGTGCAACTGCACTGAGTATGTGCAGCAATTAGTTCTGATACATGGAATAACATGGATACACTGTAATAACAAAAAGAAAAGGAGTACTTGTGACACCTTAGAGACATGCTCAAATAAATTGGTTAGTCTCTAAGGTGCCACAAGTACTCCTTTTCTTTTTGTGAATACAGACTAAACACGGCTGCTACTCTGAAACCTGTAATAACAAAGGCTGTAAGCATAAACATCTACTATCATCACTGATGATTTCTGGATTCTTCAACTGCTGTGAACAAGATATTAAAAATAATCTGGCTAAAAGCCATTAGGACGGCCTTTGGAATTACTATGTCTCCAAGAAAATGACACACATGTAAAAGAGGAAAAAAGAAGAATCAAATCTCAGGAAGATAGGAAGACAAAAGCTCACTCATGCATTAACTAACATCTTTTGTTTAGAACTGAATCTCTCTGCTTCCTACAGCCCCAGAAGGTCCTGAGGTCATTGACGGCTGGGTTCCTGCTCCATATTCCAGATTTTCTTACAAAAATATATTTGATTTTTTTTTTAATTGTGTGCCCTTCAAAATTAATGTCACACATATACCTCAGTCTTTCCAAGGATGCTGCCCCATCTGGGTTCCTACTACAGCTGTAGAAATTTTTCCAGCACTCCTAATTCTTTTGATTCATTTGTCACCAGTGCAAGAGGATGAGGAGGAAAGTAGGCTACATGTCAGCATGAGAGATGGCAAAACGAGAGTGGGGAAAGACATTCTTCTAGGGCCCAATCCAACTCCCAAAGTCAACTGAAAGACTCAGCGTTAGTTTCAAGAGCAGGTGGAATAGTCCCTTAAGGAAAAAAAAAACATTCTTATGCTGAACACTGTTCCTGCTTTCAAAGAGTATGTCTAGATTGCATCTGGGAGCGAACAAGACCTGTGCTCAAGGGGCTTGCACTAGCGCACTAAAAATATCTGTGTAGACATTGCAGCTTAGGATCTGAAGTCTGGACAGAAGGGTGGGGGCTTCAGAGCCCAAGCTCCAGCCCAAGTCACAAGGTCAAAGCACCATCCACACAGCTATTTTTAGCACGCTAGTGCAAGCTCCTCTAATCTATGGACCCATGCTGGAGGTGGCGGCCAGGTCGGCGGGCAGTGATCGATCCAGCGGGGCTTGATTTATCACGTCTAGACTAGATGCGATAAATCAACCCCCGAGCGCTCTCCCGTCTACTCCTGTACTCCACCGCCGCGAGAGGCACAGGCAGAGTCAACGGGGAAGCAGCAGTGGTTGACTCACTGCAGTGAAGACACAATGGTGAGTAGGTCTAAGTACGTCAAATAACGTAGCTGAAGTTGCGTGACTTACATAGATTCCCCCCCTCAGTGTAGACCAGGCCTCAGTCATCTGATGCCCCACAGCATCCAGAGAAGAAAGGCCAGCAGAGTGATGGGTGACAGAATCTGTCTGTCTACAAAAAGAAAAGGAGTACTTGTGGCACCTTAGAGACTAACAAATTTATTTGAGCATAAGCTTTCGTGAGCTACAGCTCACTTCATTGGATGCATCCGATAAGTGGAATCACTTTGCTGGAAATGTGCCTTTCTCTGCCAAAATCTTCCAGTGGCCAGTAACTGTCCTGAGAGCCTGAGTGGGCCTGCACTAGAGAGGGACTCCACATTCAGGTAGTTCTGGTAGGTATGGTACATATCAAGACTGCAAGAAATCTGATTTTGGACTGTGAGGTAGAGTGATGATCTGAATTGGTAATGTGTGGGCCCTGCCACTTCCGTCCCTTGAGGGGGACAAAAAGTTCTAAAAAGGAATCCTGGGCGTTGATGTCCATATCTGAGAGCAAATCATGCCCATTTGCTGATCAAAACTTATGTCATTGTCCTGCATGAAGGAGCTTGGTACGTCAGTTGACCAGGCTTAGAATGACTTCCAATTCTGCCTATTGGAAATGTATTTAACCAGTAAAAGCTCATTGTTTCCACAAAGTAACACTGAATAACATTTTTAAAGGCTTCCTACTTATAGTGTACTGTGTTAATTTGGGACTGATGAAATTAATGATTTATCATAGAGATGTTTCAATTTTGTATTGAGACACTCTAGATGATGGAGCTACTGCAAGCCTGTTTCTGGAATGTCTGTGCTGAATGTACTGTTTGTCATATGGTTTCATGTTGTTTTTGAGGTCAGCAGGTCTATGTGCAATTCCTAGGATTGTAATAACATTCATTAACATTTTTGAAGGGCACTCAGTATTTTAACACACAAACGTAGAAGTTGGAGACTTTCATTCAACTTATTCCTAAATGGGTTCCAGAATATTTTCTTTAGACTCATCACAATTATTAGAATAAAATCCTGTCACTTATACAGTTTTCATATAGGAGACTATTTGAACAACACAGTATATTTTCTAACAAAAATAAGGCGTGGTACAGGAACTTACTCCAACTGCCCTAAATAATTGAATCATAGGACCGGAAGGGACCTCAAGAGACCATCTAGTCCAGTCCCTTGCACTCATGAAAGTTCTAAGTATTCATAGATACTAAAGTCAGAAGGGACCATTATGATCATCTAGTCCGACCTCCTGCACAATGCAGGCCACAGAATCTCACCCACCCACTCCTGCGAAAAACCTCACCTATGTCTGAGCTATTGAAGTCCTCAAATCGTGGTTAAAAGACTTCAAGGAGCAGAGAATCCTCCAGCAAGTGACCTGTGCCCCATGCTACAGACGAAAGCGAAAAACCTCCAGGGCCTCTTCCAATCTGCCCTGGAGGAAAATTCCTTCCTGACCCCAAATATGGCGATCAGCTAAACCCTGAGCATATGGGCAAGATTCACCAGTCAGATACTAAAGAAAATTCTTTCCTGGGTAACTCAGATCCCACCCCATCTAACATCCCATCACAGGCCATTAGGCCTATTTACCATGAATATTTAAAGATCAATTAATTACCAAAATCATGTTATCCCATCATACCATCTCCTGCATAAACTTATCGAGTTTAATCTTAAAGCCAGATAGATCTTTTGCCCCCACTGCTTCCCTTGGAAGGCTATTCCAAAACTTCACTCCTCTGATTGTTAGAAACCTTTGTCTAATTTCAAGTCTAAACTTCCTGGTGGCCAGTTTATATCCATTTGTTTTTGTGTCCACATTGGTACTGAGCTTAAATAATTCCTCTCTGGCATTTATCCCTCTGATATATTTATAGAGGGCAATCATATATCCCCTCAACCTTCTTTTAGTTAGGCTAAACAAGCCAAGCTCCTTGAGTCTCCTTTCATAAGACAAGTTTTCCATTCCTCGGATCATCCTAGTAGCCCTTCTCTGTACCTGTTCCAGTTTGAATTCATCCTTCTTAAACATGGGAGACCAGAACTGCACACAGTATTCCAGGTGAAGTCTCACCAGTGCCTTGTATAATGCTACTAAAACCTCCTTATCCCTACTGGAAATACCTCTCCTGATGCATCCCAAGACCGCATTAGCTTTTTTCACAGCCATATCACATTGGCGGCTCATAGTCATCCTATGATCAACCAATACTCCAAGGTCCTTCTCCTCCTCCGTTACTTCTAATTGATGCGTCCCCAGCTTATAACTGAAATTGTTGTTATTAATCCCTAAATGCATAACCTTACACTTCTCACTATTAAATTTCATCCTATTACTATTACTCCAGTTTACAAGGTCATCCAGATCCTCCTGTATGATATCCCAGTCCTTCTCTAAATTGGCAATACCTCCCAGCTTTGTATCATCCGCAAACTTTATTAGCGCATTCCCACTTTTTGTGCCAAGGTCAATAATAAAAAGATTAAATAAGATTGGTCCCAAAACCAATCCTTGAGGAACTCCACTGGTAACCTCCCTCCAGCCTGACAGTTCACCTTTCAATAGGACCTGTTGTAGTCTCCCCTTTAACCAATTCCTTATCCACCTTTCAATGTTCATATTGATTCCCATCTTTTCCAATTTAACTAATAATTCCCCATGTGGCACGGTATCAAATGCCTTACTGAAATCTAGGTAAATTAGATCTACTGCATTTCCTTTGTCTACAAAAATCTGTTACTTTCTCAGAGAAGGAGATCAGGTTGGTTTGGCACAATCTACCTTTTGTAAAACCATGTTGTATTTTGTCCCATTTACCATTGACCTCAATGTTCTTAACTACTTTCTCCTTCAAAATTTTTTCCAAGACCTTGCATACTACAGTTGTCAAACTAACATGCCTGTAGTTACCCGGATCACTCTTTTCCCCCCTTTCTTAAAAATAGGAACTATGTTAGCTATTCTCCAATCATACGGTACAACTCCTGAGTTTCAAGATTCATTAAAAATTCTTGATAATGGGCTTGCAATTTCATGTGCCAATTCCTTTAATACTCTTGGATGAAGATTATCTGGGCCCCCCGATTTAGTCCCATTAAGCTGTTTGAGTTTCGCTTCTACCTCACATATGGTAATATCTACCTCCATATCCTCATTCCCATTTGTCATGCTACCATTATCCCTAAGATCCTCTTTAGCCTTATTAAAGACTGAGGCAAAGTATTTGTTTAGATATTAGGCCATGCCTAGATTATTCTTAACCTCCACTCCATCCTCAGTGTTTAGCGGTCCCACTTCTTCTTTCTTTGTTTTCTTCTTATTTATATGGCTATAGATCCTTTTACTATTGGTTTTAATTCCCTTTGCAAGGTCCAACTCTACTTGACTTTTGGCCTGTCTCACTTTATCCCTACTTGTTCTGACCTCAATAAGGGAGCTTTCCTTGCTGATCCCTCCCATCTTCCACTCCCTGTATGCTTTCTGCTTTTTCTTAATCACCTCTCTGAGATGCTTGCTCATCCAGATTGGTCTACAACTCCTGCCTATGAATTTTTTTCCCCTTTCTTGGGATGCAGGCTTCCGATAGCTTCTGCAGCTTTGATTTAAAGTAATCCCAGGCCTCCTCTGCCTTTAGATCCATAAGTTCTTTAGTCCAATCCACTTCCCTAACTAATTTCCTTAATTTTTGAAAGTCAGCCCTTTTGAAATCAAAAACCCTAGTTTGCAGATTTATTTTTGTTAATCCTTCTGTTCAGTTTGAACTGAATTAGCTCATGATCACTTGAACCAAGATTATCCCCTACAACCATTTCTTCTATGAGGTCCTCACTATTCTCCAAAACCAAATCTAAAATGACATCCCCTCTAGTCGGTTCAGCAGCTACTTGATGAATGAATCCATCAGTTATCGCATCTAGGAAAATCTGAGCCCTATTATTATTACTAGCACTCGTCCTCCAGTCTATATCTGGGAAATTAAAGTCTCCCATGATCACGCAGTTTCCATTAGTATTTACATTATTAAAAACATTAAAAAGGGCTCTAACCATATCCAAAATAGATCCTGGCACTCTATAGCACACCCCAAGCACTATCCCAGGGGGAGGCTCTAATAGTTTTCTTCCCCAATGTAATTTTTGCCCAGACGGACTCTGTCTTATCCATCCCATCACTTCTTATTTCTTTACATTCTACCTCATCATTGATATACAGTGCTACTCCACCATCTTTACCTTAATTTCCATCTCTCCTAAACAGCACATACCCTTCAATACCCGTAGTCCAGTCATGACGACTATTCCACCATGTGTCTGTTATCCCTATAATATCTGGTTTCACTTCCTGCACCAGTAGCTCTAGTTCCTCCATTTTGTTACCTAGGCTCCTCGCATTGGTGTACAAACATCTTAATTTTTGCTCTTTGGCCTCGCTCGCATTCTGTACCCTATTAGGCACAGACATTCTACAGCCAGTATAACCTATTAGACTGGTATCCACACTGCCCTTCCTCCTTATATACATTCTTACTTTGTTTTCTTCCCTCTCAATGCTAAAATCCGGCATGGAGGTTACCTGGACATCTCCCAACCATCTCCCCCAAATTCCTAGTTTAAAGCTCTCTTAATCAGTTGTGCCAGCCTCCATCCTAGAAGTCTATTTCCTTCCCTACTCAGATGAAGTCCATCCCAAGAGAACTGTCCTCTGTCCATACATCCCCAAGTCCTCCTTATAGCACCACTGCCTAAGCCATCTGTTGATAGTCATAATCTTGTCACACCTTTGTTGCCCTTCTCTAGGAACAGGCAGAATCCCACTAAAGATCACCTGAGCCTCGATTTCCTTAAGCGTCTTCCCCAGCCTAGCATAGTCTCCCTTAATACTTTCCAGCCAGAATCTAGCCGTATCATTTGTTCCCACATGAAGGGATTCTTTCCTGCTCCCTTTAGGATCCTTTTCAACCTCAGGTCTACATCCTGTATCTTAGCACCTGGAAGATAGCACACCCTTCTATTCTCTGGATCAGCTCTGGTTACAGGCCTGTCTATTTTTCTCCGTAAAGAGTGCCCGATCACATAGACCTGCCTTTTCCTGGTGACAGTGCTATTCTCCAGTCTATCCCCTGTTCCCTCCGGCTGCAAGTTCTTTCCATTCCTATTCTCCCTTGTAATCCTTTTCAACCCATCCTGTATCCTCCTGGGGCTCATATTTGGTGTATTCTACATTGACTCTTCCCCTTTTCCTATAGGACTAGCTGCTCTTCTCTTCTTCCTTGCCCTTCCATCTTCAGTGACTATCTGCTGAGGCCCTTCATTTTCCAATTCTACAAACCTATTCTTGAGCTCTATTTCTCTTTCATTTGCCCATCTTTTCCTCTGCCTGGTTCTTTTAGTCACATGCTTCCACTGACCACTTTCTTCACCCAGTCTCCCCTCAGAATTCCCCAGCCCTGCTTCCATCGGCAAGTCTGAGCTTTTCCCTTCAGGTACCTCATGTCTTTGCTCCATAATCTGCTCAAACCCCTTCCTAAACTCAACCAGACTCTCCACCTGCATCTCCAAACCTTGGATCTTTTCCTCCATCAGCTCTATCAGATGGCATTTCACGCAGACAAAACTCTTACCAGGTGCCCCCTTCAGGATCATGTACATACCACAGCTTCCACATCCAGTCATCCTCATTGTGTCTTCCACTACCTGGGTCACTCCCACTGCTGCCTTCATATCTGTCATAGCCTTCCCACCTAAATCCTGTTAATCTGAGAAACACAAAACACACCAAAACACAACCACCCACAGCAAAACCAAATCCTAAACAAGTACCACAATACAAACTCCCCTTTCAAACGCCCACTCAAACTCCCCTGTTTAGGCTCTGTTTGCTGGCTCCTGTGCCACTGCCTGACTGGCTGGCTACCTTTTAGGACCCCTAGTCAGAGAAGCCCCGCCCCCTAATCTAGACCATTCCTGACAATTGATTATCTAACCTGCTCTTAAAAATCTCCAATGATGGAGATTCCACAGCCTCCCTATGCAGTTTATTCCAGTGCTTAACCACCCTGACAGTTAAGAATTTTATCCTAATGTCCAACCTAAAACTCCTTTGCTGCAATTCAAGCCCACTGCTTCTTGTCCTGTCCTCAGTGGTTAAGGAGAACAATTCTTCTCCCTCCTCTTTGTAACAACCTTTTATGTACATGAAAAATGTTATCACGTCCCCTCTCAGTCTTCTCTTCTCCAGACTAAACAAACCCAGTTTTTTCAATCTTCCCTGATAGGTCATTCTTTCTAGACTTTTAATAATTTTTGTAGCTCTTCTTTGAACTTTCTCCAATTTTTTCACATCTTTCCTGAAATGTGGCACCCAGAACTGGACACAATACTCTAGTTCAGGCCTAATCAGTGTGGAGTAGAGCAGAAGAATTACTTCTTGTGTCTTGCTTACAACACTCCTGCTAATATATCGCAGAATGATGTTCGCATTTTTTTATTTATTTCTTTTGCAACAGTGTTACACCGTTGATTTTCATTTAGCTTGTGGTCCACTATGACCGCCCCCCTAGATCCCTTTCCACAGTACTCCTTCCTTCCTGGCAGTCATTTCCCATTTTGTATGTGTGCAACTGATTGTTCCTTCCTTACCGGAGTACTTTGCATTTGTCCTTATTGAATTTCATCTTGTTTACTTCAGACCATTTCCCCAATTTGTCCAGATCATTTTGAATTTTAATCCTATCTCCAAAGCACTTGCAACCCCTCCCAGCTTGGTATTGTCTGCAAACTTTAAGTGTTTGCTCTATGCCATTATCTAAATCATTGATGAAGATATCGAACAGAACTGGACCCAAAACTGATCCCTGCAAGACCCCAGTCATTATGCCCTTCCAGCATGACTGTGAGCCACTGATAACTACTCTCTGGGAACAGTTTTCCAGCCAGTTATGCACCCACCTTATAGTAGCTCCATCTAGGTTGCATTTCCCTAGTTTGTTTATGAGAAGGTCTGCAAGACTGTATCAAAAGACTTACTAAAGTCAAGATATACCACACATCTACCACTTCCCCCATATCCACAAGTCTTGTTACCCTCTCAAAAAAAGCTATCAGGTTATTTGAGAGAATTTGTTTTTGATGAATCCATGCTGACTGTTAAGTATCACCTTAGTATCTTCCAGATGTACGTAAATTGACTGCTTAATTATTTGCTCTATTATCTTTCTGGGTACAGAAGTTAAGCTGACCGGTCTGTAATTCCCCCGGTTGTCCTTACTTCCCTTTTTATACGTTGGCAGTATATTTGCCCTTTTCCAGTCTTCTGGAATCGCTCCTATCGTCCATGACTTTTCAAAGATAATCGTTAATAGCTCAGATATCTCCTCAGTCAACTCCTTGAGTATTCTAGGATGCATTTCATCAGGCCCTGGTGACTTGAAGACATCTAATTTGTCTAAGTAATTTTTAACTTATTCTTTTCCTATTTTAGCCTCTGATCTTACCTCATTTGAGCTGGCATTCACTATGTTAGATGTCCAATCACCACCAACCTTCCTGGTGAAAATTGAAACAAAGAAGTCATTAATCACCTCTGCCATTTCCACATTTTGTGTTATTATTTTTCCCCCCCTCATTGAGTAACGGGCCTAACCTGTCCTCGGTTTTCCTCTTGCTTCTAAGGTATTTGTAGAATGTTTTTTGTTACCCTTTATGTCTCTAGCTAGTTTGATCTTGTTTTATGCCTTGGCCTTTCTAATTTTCTCCCTACATACTTGTGTTATTTGTTTATATCCATCCTTTGTAATTTGACCTAGTTTCCACTTTGTAGGACTCTTAATTTTTTTTTTTTTAAAGATCACTGGAGATCTCCTGGTTAAGGCAGGGTGGTCTCTTGGCATACTTCCTATCTTTCCTACTCAGTGGGATAGTTTCCTCTTGTGTCCTTAATAATGTCTCTTTGAAAAACTGCCAACTGTCATCAATTGGTTTTCCCCTTAGACTTGCTTCCAAAGGGATCTTACCTACCAACTCCCTGAGTTTGCTAACATCTGCCTTCTTGAAATCCATTGTCTTTATTTTGTTGTTCTCCCTCCTACCGTTCCTTAGGATCATGAACTCATCATTTCATGATCACTATCACCCAAGCTGTCTTCCACTTTGATTCTCAACCAGTTCCTCCCTATTTGTCAAAATCAAATCTAGAACAGCCTCTCCCTTAGTAGCTTTCTCCACCTTCTGAAATAAAAAATGGTCTCCAATACATTCCATGAACTTGTTGGATAATCTGTGCCCTGTTGTGTTATTTTCCCAACAGATGTAGTAGTTGAAGTAGGATGAATAGTTGAAGTCCCCCATCACCACCAAATCCTGTGTTTTGGATGATTTTGTTAGTTGTTTAAAAAAAGCCTCATCCACCTCTTCTTCCTGATTAGCCTCATCCACTTCTTCTTCCGTACTATGACATCACCCTTGTTTTTTACCTCTTTTATCCTTACCCAGAGACTTTCAACAAGTCTGTCTCCTATTTCCATCTCAACCTCAGCCCAAGTGTATATATATTTTTAATATATCAGGCAACACTTCCTCCCTTTTTCCCTGTCTGTCCTTCCTGAGCAAGCTGTATCCTTCTATATTTCAGTCATGTGTATTATCCCACCAAGTCTCTGTGATGCCAACTATGTCATAGTTGTGTTTATTTACTAGCATTTTGAATTCTTCCTGCTTACTCCCCATTCTTCTCACATTAGTATATAGACATCTAAGATACTAATTTGATTACCCCGCCACCCCCAAGTTCTGTCTTGTGGTTCATCCTCACAAAAACAATTTATGTATTACAACAATATTCTGGTGATCCAAAAAAGAGGCTGCATCCTCAGTAAGAGGACAGACAAACATTAAAAAAGAAACATCATTCCATGACAGTTTAGATAATTTCTCTAATACTGTTAAGTTTCAGTGACAATCTTTTATATTTATAATACAACTTTGATCATTTGTAATGATGACTGGGATATCGACAGCAGATGACTCAGTGTTGTAAATTACCTCAGTAAGTGACAAATCATGAGTTTAATGTCACATCACAAATTTACTTTATTTTATGCTGACAAGAGTAGTTTTAGCTTTAACTATTAAAATATACATAATATAATAAGGAGGGGATTGTAAATGACTTATAAAAGGTACCAGTAACATAGGATCTCACAGCACTCTGCTTCTAAATCTTCGCTGAAAAGTAACATGAGTTTCAGATTTTTTTTGAAAAAGCATTGGATTTGCAGATAATCAAAGTGAGAAATGGTGAGATACACTATAGTCCTGGTAACAAGTGCTTAAATTTTAAAAAAATTGTTTTTAAGTGTCAAAAACAACTTCAATTATTATCATACATGTATGTGAATCAGAACTATGCGGGCCTATTCTCTGGTGTTAACAAGAATATAATAATTCTAAAGCACTATAGATTAAAAGCTACAAAGTTTGCATTATGCAGATAGACTATCCTCTACATAGTTAAGGTTGCAACCAGGTTCCATGATAAAGCACTGCATAATCTTCCTATAACTTTGGTTTGATAAACTGATTTGGCCTGAAAATTGCAAGATTAAATCTGAATGTGAAAAAGAATATTTCTGAAAAGTTTGCAACAAAAAATTTGCACCACAAGTCATTAAAAACATAACCCTGATTTGATATTTTGACCGAATTTCAATATAGTTAAATCTCCTTGAAATTTTACTGTGAAATTTTTACATACGTTGTAATCAAGCAAATTAACTTTTTTTTTTTTGTGGATCGTAGGGGTCTATCCTGTTCCCGTTACGTTAACTGCAGGGGCTGCTCTACCAATTTTGCAGCCCCAAGCAGTCACCGCCGAATTGCCGCCGCGCCCAGAAGAGTGGCGGAGCTGCCACCAAATTGCTGCCATGGGACACAAACTGCCGCCCCATTTTGAATGCTGCCCCAAGCACCTGCTTGGAAAGCTGGTGCCTGGAGCTGGCCCTGGTTAACTGACTTTGATAGGAACAGAATTGGGACATATACACATATAATGTGTGTGTAAATATGTTGTCCTCTATTGAATGGTTGCACCATTGGCAAAAGGGTCCCTTTATAGCTGACAGCTAAGGGCTCTTCCTTTAGCTCAAGTGATAGAGGCCTACATTTTTGGCTCTACAGGACCAGGATTTCAGTCTTGGTTTTGCAGCTATGTTTTTTTGTGTTGATGAAGAGGATATAGCCTCTCTACAGGTAACAATAGCCCCACTGAAAGGCTAATCTTGCAAAATCTCTAGTGCTGCAGAGGGTAAGACACAGCAAAACAATTAAATTTTCTAAGCATCTATTCCATAACTGTCTTTTTTGTTACATCAGCAAGTGGGATTCTGAGCTGTCTCATTATGGGCCTGATCCAAAGCCCATTGCAGTCTATTTTTCACCTATTCTGTTCCAGCTAGTCAAGTCTGTGATTGATTAGCTGCTTTGTATATGAAGAGCACAAAGCCGCTGGTGTGGGAAGAATCTGATTCTATGTCTATTTTATGTGCAATAGTGCGACACTTGTATTCAGTGCAAGAGGCAAGTGAATATATATGTCCTCATGGATGTGAAGAATGTGAAAGATATCTGTAACAGTTTTGTGACCGTGTGTGTCTCTGTGGTTATGTGTGGCTTGCTAAAGGATAACTAAGGGTTAAGTCAGTTGTATGTAGTTTGGAATGTTTGCATAAACCAATGTAATGACTTTAGATAGCCCAATTACAGGTGCTTAAATGATGTACAATCATCAAGGCCTTTGAAGGTTTGTCTGTCAAAGCTGGATACAACATCCCCTAGCTTGGGAGAGGAGAGGGGCCCTTCAGGTGAGGGACCCTATACAAAGCTCTCTAGAACTGTTAAAAGGGCCCTGATGAAGCCGGGGTACCTAGGATAAGTAGTTAGTCCTCGCTGAAGCAAACAAAAAAAGTAATTTTCTTAAAATGGGTGCTGAGCTGCTCCAGCTTTCATTCCTCCCAGGCTAATATTCTTGTTGCTATAAAGCTCCAGTGTCGCTTAATTCCTCTGGATAATGGTGACCAGACTCACCAATATTTAAACCAAGAGGCCTTCAATGTTAGTCCTTTGTTCAAATAAGTAGAGTAGGACTGGCACCTCATCGCCCTACACACTTTTGAAGATTCCACTGTGGCCATTGCTGTGATTCTGAAAGCAACAAAGCATGCAGCAGCTTCCTGTAGCAAGGGACCTTCTGCACTCCCTCCTGGTTGCCTCCTAGGTTTTAGCTAATAAGTCTCCATGAAAGCCACCATCTATTGAGCTTTCTATATGCCACCTATAGCAGAACACTTCAAAATCTTCTTGGGCAGCACCAGCAGGAAGGTATATATTCCCAAACTGTTTCCTTAAGGCTCCAAGTAACAGCTTCCTTCACTTCAGTCTGGTCTGATAGCCCAAATGATTGAGTTTCTTAATTCTCAGTTTCCAACTATTATAGTACAGAACTTTCCAGAACCTTCTCGATCTTGTAACATTATCTTTAATGGGATTTTAATTAAAGAAATGTAATTTCAGAAGAAGATAGTATTTAATAGCTGCTCTTTTTTCCCTCTTTTGGAGCACAAAGCTACCTTTTTTCTAGAAGGGGAAATGTTGGCTCCATTAGCAGGCAGGAAGGATGGTCTTGTACTTAAAATTCTAATCTAAGACTCCACCGATCTGATTTCCGTTCCCAGCTGTGCTGCAGACTTCCTGTCTGATGGTGGGGAAGCCAATTAATCTTTCTGTGCCTCAGTTCTCCATATTTTTTTAAAGGATATAATAATTCCATAACTCACGTTGTGTTTTGAAGATAAATTCATTAACACCTGTCAGGCACTCAGACGCTACTGTGATGGGGCCACAAAACCTCCGTAGACAGATCAGCCCATGCTCCCTAACCACATAATGTATTGGTTAGAGCCGTGAACTGGTGGACAGAGCTCAGTTCTTTCCTCAGCACTCTCACTGACTTGCATTGTGATCTTGTGCAAAATTACTTAAACTCTGTCTCCGATTTCTACATTTGTAAAATGGGGGTTGTACCTTACATCAGAAAAGTTGCCATGAGGTTTAGTTAATATTTGTGAATGGAGCTGAGATATCAATATATTACAACATGCTATAGAATCAGTAGACTAGTTCATCCCCTAATAACTCAAAGTTTAACTAAATTTGAGAGAATTACGTACAAGATGATATGTTAGGTTGGAGTAGGTATAACTTAGCCTCATGAATTCCTGCATTCAGAGTGGCTGTGATCATGAATAACTTCCCAATAAACGTGCAAATAATTTCTTCAGGATTGGTAGATGTTTACATTTAAATGCCTAATGTGGCGTAGCATACATCATTACTTTCTGTATCTGCTAAGGGCCTGATCAAAAGTCTATTGAAGTCAATGGGAATCTTTCCATTGACTTCAGTGAGTTTTGGATCAGGCCCTAAATGTTAATGAAGCAACAGTTTTTGTAGCATACCTGATGAAGAGTAGGGAAGACCAGCTGACAAACCTTTCTGAGATGATTGGGCACTGCTACTTACCGTATCAAGTAGGTCATTTCAAAACCAGCTATTCTAGTTTAAATGAAGCAACTCATAGTCAAGCACTCAAGACTATTCTTCTACCTGAAATATTCATATGTCTACCCACGTTGACTTTTTGACCACTCAGGGTTTGTTAAAATAGAACAATTATGTCTGTTTCTCTTCTTAATACTAATACAAATACTTAAATGGGGATGGTATCTCACTTGCCTGTAGCAATTAAAGGCTAAAAACAAAGTGTCTGCAGGAAACTCTTGATTCCTTCCCCCTCTCGCCCCAAACATTCATAAATCTCAGACTGTCAGCCCCCAGTTAAAGTAAAACCTCTGACAAGAGTTATCTTTTGTTTTAATTTTAAAAGGCTGGGCAGAAATGCAAAAAGAAATTGTGTCTTAAGGCCTATAGATAAATTATAAATCAGATTGCAATATCAACCTAAAAATGCTCTTTTGTAGACCTAAAAAAATGGAAAAAGGGTAAAAAACTGTAGTTTGAATGGTCATGCACTGTAATTCACAAAGGCTATGTCTAGACTAGCATTTGCCAGTAAAACTTTTGTCAGTCAGGAGTCTGAAAAAATCACACCCCTGACCGACATAAGTTTCACCAACAAAAGTGCAGGGATGGTCAGCGCTATGTTGATGGGAGACGCTCCAGTAATTGGGGTGGCTTAATTATGCTGACAGAAGAACTGTCTCTCACTGGCATAAAAGGGAGAGCTTACAGTGGTGCAGCTGCCATGGTACAGCTGTGCCACTGTAAGGACTGTGGTATAGACATAGCGTAAGGGCTTGTCTACACTACTGGCTGCATCGACGGGCAGCGATCAATCCAGCGGAAGTCAATTTATCGTGTCTAGTATAGTCTACTTTGGTACAACCTCTAGTGTCCAATAGCTTCCCTCCCTCCCCAGCCCACTGGCTCGAGGTCCAGGGTAGCCAGAAGGATCCCATGTGTAATATGGGGAGTGGGCTAACTTTCCATATCTTTGCTTCCAAAGCCTGTTGGTGTGCAATTTTTAACAATTTCCCCAATTAAAAGGTCTGGCCTTGCTATACTAGAAACATACTGCGTCCATTTGTACTGCTAAGTATCAAACAGTAATCTTTTTCTTTGCTTTAGCAAGTGTATCCAAAACTTAGTGTTTCCTGATATTACCCAAAACATTGACAAGACAAAACATAGAACACAAAACACAATTTCTATTATGACAGTAGATTCATGGTATTTTGGGTTGCTTTTCAGCTGGTATCAGCTTTTCCTGATTTTCTGAAAGACAAAAAGAACATGTTTCTACCCCTTTGTTCCACTACCAATTTAGCAAGGAGGGTGGGCTTCTCAACTGGCCCCCACCACTCCTGGTCCCTTTTCTTAAACATTTATTTCAAAATTGTGAAATCACCACAATATCACTCAAAAAATACTACACTGTCCTAACTCCTGTATCCTTCAGAGTTTGATTTAACAGAGCAAGATCTGTTTAAAATTAAGATCTTATGTTTGCCTGTGCCAGTGTCGGGGCTTACAAGTTTCTTTGTTCACCCTGTTGCCCGTGCCAGTGCGGGACTTATGATTTTAACACACTCTGGGCCAGAGGGAGAAATGCTAAGTCCTCCTCTGTATTGCTTGGGCTTCTATTACCAAGGGGTCATACACCAAATATAAAAACCCTTCCCAGGGCCAGAGCGAGAAACCCCTAAGTTCTAAGTTCTCTTATGCTCGGTCTTGCTATGGCTGAGGGTGTATGCACCTATAGTTTTCCCCGACAGATGGGTCGGAGCAAGGACTCTAGTCCTCCCTTTATTGCCCACACTTCTACGACCGGGGGTATACCCACCTCCAATTATTCCCCCCAGCAGTCCGGGGTGGAGAGAGAGGTGCTAAACCTCTCCCCTTTTTCTCAGCCCTGCTACGACCGAGAGTGTGAATACCTTTTAATCACAAAAATTCTCAATTGATAAGATACCAATAGTGAATACAATATTAACCACAACTGGTTCCCTCTTTACTGCCCGGTATCTCTATGACCAGGAGTGTGCACACCTGAATGATCGATCACCTTTAAGTATATGGTGTACCTTTTTAGCAGTATTGTCAATAATTACAGCACATATTCTTCCCCCTTTCGCAATTCTCCACCAAAAATGTTACGCTATACAAAGCACACAGGAACTTTTATAAGAGAGAAGGCAAATACGCCATATTTATTGAAAATACAACAGTTAGCATATGCTTTTCAGTCACACACACATACACATCATGCACACAGTCCTGGCAGTTGATGTTTTTATAGTTACCAGTCTATTGTAGCTCGAGTCAATCTAATGGCCAGTTAGTTTGAACACGAGTGAGGCGCTGGGCTCTGTTGGTCGCGATCCGATGCTCTGAGGTTTTGGCAGAACTGAACCCAAAGTTTCATGGCAAAACACCCCAGCTTTATACTTGTAAATTCCCATTTGAGTCCATGCATTTTGCAATGTCATCCTGTAATCATTAGTCCTTTAGTGGGGTAAACTTGGGGTTTTCCGCTGTTATCATTTGATGGTTATTGTTGGGTTTCCCATCGTTATCTCCTATTTGTTGTCTTGCCTTCGGGGATGGTTGCATTTAGCCGTATGGAGTGGAAATCTATCAACTGCATGAAAAAACTTGTACAGATACAGACAGACATAATCTTCCTTTCCAAATGCAAACAGATGGACATCGGACCAAAAGGACTGAAGGTAAAAAATCCATTACAATCTACATACCACACAGACTATGCTGACAGCTTGTGCCACACGCTCTCAAAGAAACTGCAGAACCACCTGATCAACATCCTCTACAGCAAACAGGGAAAGATAAAGAATGAGCTCTCAAAAATGGATACTCTCATAAAAAAACAACCTTCCACACAAACTTCCTCGTGGCTGGCATTACTAGAACTAGACAAGCCATTTACAACACACACTTTGCTTCTCTACAAAAGAAAAAGGACACTAAACTTTCTAAACTACTACATGCTACAAGGGGCCACAGCAATGGTTCCCTCAACCCACCCAGCAATATTGTTAACCTATCCAACTATACTCTTAGACCAGCAGAAGCACCTGTCCTATCTCGGGGCCTCTCCTTCTGCCCCTCCACCCCCACGAACATGATACAGTTCTGTGGTGACCTAGAATCCTATTTTCGACGTCTCCGACTCAAGGAATATTTCCAACACACCTCTGAACAACATACTAATCCACAGAGACCTCCCTACCAATACTACAAAAAGAAGGATTCTAGGTAGACTCCTCCTGGAGGTCAAGACAGCAGACTGGACTTCTACATAGAGTGCTTCCGCCGACGTGCACGAGCTGAAATTGTGGAAAAGCAGCATCACTTGCCCCACAACCTCAGCCGTGCAGAACACAATGCCATCCACAGCCTCAGAAACAACTCTGACATCATAATCAAAAAGGCTGACAAAGGAGATGTTGTCATCATGAATAGGTCGGAATATGAACAAGAGGCTGCTCGGCAGCTCTCCAACACCACTTTCTACAAGCCATTACCCTCTGATCCCACTGAGAGTTACCAAAAGAAACTACAGCATTTGCTCAAGAAACTCCCTGAAAAAGCACAAGATCAAATCCGCACAGACACACCCCTGGAACCCCGACCTGGGATATTCTATCTACTACCCAAGATCCATAAACCTGGAAATCCTGGGCGCCCCATCATCTCAGGCATTGGCACCCTGACAGCAGGATTGTCTGGCTATGTAAACTCCCTCCTCAGGCCCTACGCTACCAGCACTCCCAGCTACCTTTGAGACACCACTGACTTCCTGAGGAAACTACAATCCATCGGTGATCTTCCTGATGATACCATCCTGGCCACTATGGATGTGGAAACCCTCTACACCAACATTCCACACAAAGATGGACTACAAGCCATCAAGAACACTATCCCCGATAATGTCACGCCTAACCTGGTGGCTGAACTTTGTGACTTTATCCTTACCGATAGCTATTCTACATTTGGGGACAATGTATACCTTCAAATCAGCGGCACTGCTATGGGTACCCGCATGGCCCCACAGTATGCCAACATTTTTATGGCTGACTTAGAACAATGCTTCCTCAGCTCTCGTCCCCCAACGCCCCTATTCTGCTTGCGCTATATTGATGACATCTTCATCATCTGGACCCATGGAAAAGAAGCTATTGAGGAATTCCACCATGATTTCAACAATTTCCATCCCACCATCAACCTCAGCCTGCTCCAGTCCACACAAGAGATCCACTTCCTGGACACTACAGTGCTAATAAACGATGGTCACATAAACACCACCCTATACCGGAAACCTACCGACCGCTATTCCTACCTACATGCCTCCAGCTTTCACCCTGACACACCACATGATCCATTGTCTACAGCCAAGCTCTGCGATACAACCGCATTTGCTCCAACCCCGCAGACAGAGACAAACACCTACAAGATCTCTCTCAAGCATTCTTACAACTACAATACCCACCTGCGGAAGTGAAGAAACAGATTGATAGAGCCAGAAGAGTTCCCAGAAGTCACCTACTACAGGACAGGCCTAACAAAGAAAATAACAGAACGCCACTAGCCGTCACCTTCAGCCCCCAACTAAAACCCCTCCAACGCATTATCAAGGATCTACAACCTATCCTGAAGGATGACCCAACACTCTCACAAATCTTGGGAGACAGGCCAGTCCTTGCCTACAGACAGCCCCCCAACATGAAGTGAATACTCACCAGCAACCACATACCACACAACAGAACCACTAACCCAGGAACCTATCCTTGCAACAAAGCCTGTTGCCAACTGTGCCCACATATCTATTCAGGGGACACCATCACAGGGCCTAATAACATCAGCCACACTATCAGAGGCTCATTCACCTGCACATCTACCAATGTGATATATGCCATCATGTGCCAGCAATGCCCCTCTGCCATGTACATTGGTCAAACTGGACAGTCTCTACGTAAAAGAATAAATGGACACAAATCAGATGTCAAGAATTATAACATTCATAAACCAGTCAGAGAACACTTCAATCTCTCTGGTCACGCGATTACAGACATGAAAGTTGCGATATTACAACAGAAAAACTTCAAAACCAGACTCCAGCGAGAGACTGCTGAATTGGAATTCATTTGCAAATTGGATACAATTAACTTAGGCTTGAATAGAGACTGGGAGTGGCTAAGTCATTATGCAAGGTAATCTATTTCCCCTTGTTTTTTCCTAACCCCCCCACGCCTCCCACAAACGTTCTTGTTAAACCCTGGATTTGTGCTGGAAATGGCCCACCTTGATTATCATACACATTGTAAGGAGAGTGATCACTTTACATAATGACAGGTTTCAGAGTAACAGCCCTGTTAGTCTGTATTCGCAAAAAGAAAAGGAGTTACTTGTGGCACCTTAGAGACTAACCAAATTATTTGAGCTTAAGCTTTCGTGAGCTACAGCTCACTTCATCGGATGCATACATAAGCTATTACCAGCAGGAGGGTGGAGAGAAAACCTTTTGTAGTGATAAACACCCATTTTTTCATGATGTGTGTGTACAAAAACAAACATCTTCTGTATTTTCCACAGTATGCATCCGATGAAGTGAGCTGTAGCTCACAAAAGCTTATGCTCAAATAAATTGGTTAGTCTCTAAGGTGCCACAAGTACTCCTTTTCTTTTTGTGAATACAGACTAACATGGCTGTTACTCTGAAACCTCTGAGGCCATCAATGCTGCTAACATGTTTAGCATCGGATACAATGGATGTTTTCTGATTGTCTCCTGGTGTTTCCAAGTCTCTCACTTTTTCTTGACCATCTGGATATTTGCGATGGTTTTCACCCATCTCAGACAGTCATTCCTTTCTGTTATTCAAAAAGGGTGGCTGGCAGAATTAATTCAAAGTTTACATCAATTTTTATAGTACAATTATAAAATCCTGTCCCTAAGAGTCATGTGGAGTAATACCTTATTTTATGAGCAGTCCTATTTAAGTTGACTGATTTCAGTGAGGGTTGTCTCAAACTCTTATTTCACAAACAGTCCCTTAAACTTAGTGTCTTTATAAACCTGAGCTATTCCAAATAACCTGCCTGGATGAGCAAATTTATCATCCCTTATAACTATTATTGTTACAGGATGCAAATTTTCCAAATTATTCTTCTCTGTTCTGGAGATATTTCCTGAATTGGGAGACTTTAGTTTATCTTTGGAAAATACACAGACCATATCTACCTTCAGAAAACAAGCAGCTTTTATGAAAGAAGGTCCCTGTGGGGAAAAAAAAAAGATGGCAAACCCAGGGTTTGCCAGTCACTCAAAGATTTCAGTTGTAAACACAAGCATTTTCAACTTGACACACTACACCAGTTGTCATGCTCCATTACCATTAAAGTTGTGTAATTTTAAATTAGCACAGAATTGTCAGATGCACAGACTATGTTAACACAGTATAGACCTGTTACAAAATTCAGCCTTTTCGGAAATTGTGACTTGTAATTTTTATTTCTAAAATCATAAAGCAACTATGTCTGCTAGAATCCTTTATGCTGCTTTTGAGGGTTATTGAGGAGGCAGTGATAAAATCACATTCATCAAGGTTAAAATACTTTTATTTTTTATCAGTCCATGATTTTTAGTATCTACCGAAGTTATGAATTTAAGCTCTCAGGCCCATCTTTTGAAAGTGATGTGAAGGTTTCCTTTGAGCATGAGGAATGATAGGTCAGATATAGAGATGGCTTTATGAAAAATGTTCACCCACAGGTTCATAGGGTATTTTTGTCTTTTATCATTTTCCTGTGTGAGTTCATGGACTGAACAGACACTGGATTTATGGCTTATTACAACAATCTGTAACCCACTAACAATCCCCCTCTCTGACTCCCCCTCCCCCTTTCCTCCCTGTGATGTTAAGAAGCCACTTCACCTTGAATGGTGCCTTGAAATATGTTAATTACTTATGCTAAACAATGTGTTCAAATCTTGCACTGTATTTAGCAGTAACACTTTGAGTTATCTTCCCCAGATCTGAAGATCTCTGGGCATGGTTACACTAGAGAATTTACAGCCGCAAAGCTTTCCTGCGGACATAGCTCTGTCCACACCGGCAATTATGTCAGTGTAACTTACATTGCTCAGTGGGGTGATTTTTAATAACCCCACTGAACAACGTAAATTATGCCGACCTAAGCTGTAATGTAGATATAGACATAAAAACAAACACACACACACGAACAGCAAAAGTTTTACCAACAAAAAGCACTGATGTGAACAGCGCTTTGTCAGCAGGAGCGCTCTCCTGCTGACAAAGCCGCTGCCACTCGTGGGGGGGTGGAAGTTTTTTTATCAGTAGAAGAGCTCTCTCCTTCCAACAAACAGTAGCTACACTGTGTGCCTTCTCGAGGCACGGCTGTAGCAGCACAGCCGTGTCACTAAAAACCTCATAGTGTAGCCATAGCCTAAGCCTCTGTATAAGCTTGAAAGCTTGGTTCTCGCAGCAGCATAAATTGGTCCAATAAAAGCTATTCCCTCTCCCACCTTGTCTGTGAAGTAACAGAAGAGGTCCAAAAGACTAAATGCTAATACTGACAAGCTGTAAAAAATGTGACGTTCACATTTGACGTTCACGTTTGGTGCTGACATGTGAATTTGTGAAGGAAAAATGAATTACTTTCTGAATATGTTGAATTCATAAGGAAACACACTCTGGTGCACTGGAGTCTCTTTCTATAAAGCAAATGTATCTGACCTTGGGGGAATTATCCCCAGTGCAAGGGAAAATCCTCCAGTGGCTTAGACTTTCCAAAGAGGCTCTTATGTCACCTCTTTCACTAATGCCAATATGGCAGATGGGGCAATCCCTGGTTGTGATTTTGATTCTGCAGGGCTGAGAGTGGCCAGCATGAGTTAGAGCGGCCATCAGGTCAGACATTGTTCTTTATTTGTTAATCTCATGTATTTAAAAAAATAAAAGAATCATATTCTCAAAAAGAGAAGGGGGACAGAAGCTGGAACAGGAACCAGTGTGTAAAAAAACAAAAACAAAAAATAGTAAAATAGGAAGTGAAGCTAGGGCTGCTGCACCAAAAATATTGAACTAGAAGCCTTTGCAGAGGGTCTCGCTCTCCTCTATAAGGAACCCTCGGACATACCAATGCACTATGAGGAAAGGCAACTGGCAAATTCAAAGGAAATCGAACATGTCACATTTTGCCCCAAGCCTGTTTAAAGCAGTGCCTTTCTAGCTCTAGCTGAAGCAAGTCAATAAGGGCCTCTGAAGGACATGTCACATCCCATGTTCTTTCACAGGATGCCTGTGATCTCTCTTGCATGACTATTTTTCTTGACAGCTTATTCCATGCTATAATTCTTTGCATTTAAGTAGGGTCTTTCATGTGGTGATCTCACATACAGTCCTTTACAAGAGGTGTGTATCTCTATTATATAGTTAGTGTCATGAACAGAACCCGTGTTTCCTGACCCCCTGTCCACTGCTTTCATCACTAGACTAAACTACATTTTTGGAATACATGTGCATTATTTAAGTCTCTTATTACCAGTTACTAAACCTAGATTTACTTGAATCTCAAGGATCTGCAGTTTTCCCACTTACTAGTGGCTGTAGTCAGAAATTCTGGGTATATAAAGTGAACCTCACCTCTTTGCCAAGCAAAGGTGCATGGCCTATGCACAACTTAAGCCTCTGAAACAGGTGAAGTGAGATTTTAAAAGGTACATAGGCCTTTTGCTGTCTCTCTGCACAGGGTGAATTTTACCCTTAGAAGATGACTGTATGATGAGGTATAATTCATTTTACAGTATAATTTAACAAGGCATCTCAGAGGTACATGCATTTGGAAAGGCATTATTGGAATAAACATCGAGCTCCTAAAATACATCTATACAGGAAGGAAAAAAAAGTGGCATTGAGTCTCAGCCTCGGTCAATGGGCTCATGCTACAGGGCTAAAAATAACAAGGCAGATGTTCAGACTTGGGCTAGAGCCTGGGCTCTGAGACCCTCCCACATGCCAGGTTTCAGAGTCCAAGCTGGAATGTCTACATGGCTATTTTTAGCCTATAGCATGAGCCCTGGGAGCACCAACTCAGATGACATGGGCTCTGAGATTCACTACCATGGGGTTCTTTTGTCATGTAGACATGCCCCTAGACACATGTCAGGGTTCCTTCCTCACTCTGAACTCTAGGGTACAGATATGGGGAACCCACATGAAAGACCCCTAAACTTATTTCTACCAGCTTAGGTTAAAACTTCCCCAAGGCACAAAGTCTTTGCCCTTGGATTAGGTAAATGCTGCCACCACCAAGTGATTTAACAAACAATCAGGGAAAGGACCACTTGGAGTTCCTATTTCCCCAAAATATCCCCCCAAGCCCTTACACCCCCGTTCCTGGGGAGGCTTGAGAATAAACAAGATGAGCATAAACCAGCCTTGGATTTTTAAGACCCAAAAAACCCAATCAGTCTTAAAAAACAGAACTTTATTAGAAGAACAAAAAAAGATAAGAACAACTCCGTAAGATCAGAATGGAAGATAATCTTACAGGCAGTCAGATTCAAAACATAGAGAATCCCTCTAGGCAAAACCTTAAGTTACAAAAAGACACAAAAATAGGAATACACATTTCCTCCAGCACAGCGAATTTCACAAGCCAAAACAAAGAAAACCTAGCGCATTTTCTAACTAGATTACTTACTAACTTTACAGGAGTTGGAGAGATTGCATCTTTGACCTGTTCCCGGCAAAGGTATATTACAGACAGACAAAAGCCTTTTCCCCCTGCTCCAGATTTGAAGGTATCATGTCCCCTCATTGGTCATTTTGGGTCAGGTGCCAGCCAGGTTACCTGAGCTGCTTAACCCTTTACAGGTAAAAGGACTTTACCTCTGGCCAGGAGGGATTTTATAGCTCTGTATACAGAAAGGTGATTACCCTTCCCTTTATATTTATGACAACACATTTCATGTGATTGAGCTAACTCTCTTAAAAAAAGTATTTTCTGAAACTAGCAGACAAACTCAATGAAGCTATTTTATTCGTTGTTTGAATTTTCAGACAAAATAATCTGAATTAAAGATATTTAAATTACAACGAAGATCCTGTTATGATACTGTTCCTTCTGTAATCTTTTTGCAGTGACGAAAGTGAAGACATTACCACTAGAGCAGGGATCGGCAACCTTTGGCACACAGCCCGCCAGGGTAAGCCCCTGGGCCGGTCTGGTTACCTGCCGAGTCCGCAGGTTCGGCCAATCACAGCTCCCACTGGCCGCGGTTCACTGCTCTGGGCCAATGGGGGCTGCGGGAAGCGGCACGGGCCGAGGGATGTGCTGGCCGCCGCTTCCCGCAGCCCCCATTGGCCCAGAGCAGTGAACTGCAGCCAGTGGGAGCTGTGATTGGCCAAACCTGCAGATGCGGCAGGTAAACAAACTGGCCGGGCCCACCAGGGGGCTTACCCTGGTGGGCCACATGCCAAAGGTTGCCGATCCCTGATCTAGAGCATATGCTGTGTGCCATAGTTACAATTGCTTCTGGAATTTCTCCTTTTTCAGTGAGATATCATCTAACATACTACAAGCCTGTGTAACAAACTGGTATACATGCCAGTGAGAGTTGATACGCCTTTTCTCCAGTACCAAGCCATTAATCCTGATAACACACCATTATTAAGAGACATACTAAAGCCCTCAATAACATAACTGTGCTTTCTTTTGACTAAGTAATTCAAATGGCATTGCTCTCCATTCTGTGTTAACACTTTCTTGGTGTCATGTAAACAGCATGCCATTGCTATTACTAGCAAATGCCCATAATTTTTTTTACTCTTTCACATGCTATCATATCCCCTCAAAAACCATTTTTCCTCCATCCCTACTTGCTATATACCCTAAAAGTACTTTCAATGGTAGTTATTTTACTTCCTCTACATCCATGTTGCCTTACATACCACTCAGTAGATCTTTTGACAAAACAAATGGTAAACCCAAGTTACTAAATAGTCATATTAGACTGTAGGCGCCTCTGTTTGGGGGGGTGTTGTGTTTGTTTTTTTACACACTTTGTAAAGCCCCATGTATTTCTAACAGTGCTCATTTTGTTCAACCTTGAAAATATTGGATTTTTTCATACTTGGCATGCTGTGAAGCTAGTCAACTAAAATTGTTCCAAAAACATCAGGGAGTGTGTGGACTGTAGTCAACCATGTATGGTGCTTATCCTGTCTCCCCTTAGAAGTTTTAACAACATGGCTATTAAAAATGTCCTAATGTAAATTTTTTACTCAGATTAATGGAACTAGCAACCATACTAAATTTCACCGCTTCATTCATTTCACTTTCATTTTTGTTTTATCCTTCATCTCTATATCTATTTATGTACTATAACCCCGTGAAGTAGAGAGCTTGACTTAACAAATTTTTGAGCTATGCAGGCCTGACTCAAAGCCTGAGGCACAGGAAAGATTCCAACTGACTATAATGAACTTTGGATCAGAGCCTATAAAATAAATAATATGAGACTTGCAACTAAAGAGTTGCATGATGGAAGTAAGAACTCTCCGGGTGGCTGCCCCTAGCATATCCATACTTGCATACCCTACTGCTTCCGACCTAATCAGAGTGCCCTGTTTCTAACCTATACAATCTGATCAGTCTAGAAGAAGCCAAGTATAGGCTTATGAATTATTTTGGTACAATATTTCTAATGAGAGATTACTTATTAACAATGGAGAATTATCCTTAGCAATATATCCCTGTAACCCAGGGCTCTCTTGATGCCAATTGGCAGAATACACAAGGGATGCATAGAATTTTACAGAGATCCCCTAGGTCAGATATATGCACAGTAATTCATAGAATATCAGGGTTGGAAGGGACCTCAGGAGGTCATCTAGTCCAAACCCCTGCTCAAAGCAGGACCAATCCCCAATTAAATCATCCCAGCCAGGGCTTTGTCAAGCTTGACCTTAAAAACTTCTAAGGAAGGAGATTCTACCACCTCCCTAGGTAACGCATTCCAGTGTTTCACCACCCTCCTAGTGAAAAAGTTTTTCCTAATATCCAACCTAAACCTCCCCCATTGCAACTTGAGACCATTACTCCTTGTCCTGTCCTCTTCTACCACTGAGAATAGTCTAGAACCATCCTCTCTGGAACCACCTCTCAGGTAGTTGAAAGCAGCTATCAAATCCCCCCTCATTCTTCTCTTCTGCAGACTAAACAATCCCAGTTCCCTCAGCCTCTCCTCATAAGTCATGTGTTCCAGACCCCTAATCATTTTTGTTGCCCTTCGCTGCACTCTCTCCAATTTATCCACATCCTTCTTGTAGTGTGGGGCCCAAAACTGGACACAGTACTCCAGATGAGGCCTCACCAATGTCGAATAGAGGGGGACGATCACGTCCCTCGATCTGCTCGCTATGCCCTTACTTATACATCCCAAAATGCCATTGGCCTTCTTGGCAACAAGGGCACACTGCTGACTCATATCCAGCTTCTCGTCCACTGTCACCCCTAGGTCCTTTTCTGCAGAACTGCTGCCTAGCCATTCGGTCCCTAGTCTGTAGCGGTGCATTGGGTTCTTCCGTCGTAAGTGCAGGACCCTACACTTATCCTTATTGAACCTCATCAGATTTATTTTGGCCCAATCCTCCCATTTGTCTAGGTCCCTCTGTATCCTATCCCTGCCCTCCAGCGTATCTACCACTCCTCCCAGTTTAGTATCATCCGCAAATTTGCCGAGAGTGCAATCCACACCATCCTCCAGATCATTTATGAAGATATTGAACAAAACCGGCCCCAGGACCGACCCCGGGGCACTCCACTTGACACCGGCTGCCAACTAGACATGGAGCCATTGATCACTACTCGTTGAGCCCGACAATCTACCCACCTTATAGTGCATTCATCCAGCCCATACTTCTTTAACTTGCTGACAAGAATACTGTGGGAGACCGTGTCAAAAGCTTTGCTAAAGTCAAGAAACAATACATCCACTGCTTTCCCTTCATCCACAGAACCAGTAATCTCATCATAGAAGGCGATTAGATTAGTCAGGCATGACCTTCCCTTGGTGAATCCATGCTGACTGTTCCTGATCACTTTCCTCTCATGTAAGTGCTTCAGGATTGATTCTTTGAGGACCTGCTCCATGATTTTTCCGGGGACTGAGGTGAGGCTGACTGGCCTGTAGTTCCCAGGATCCTCCTTCTTCCCTTTTTTAAAGATTGGCACTACATTAGCCTTTTTCCAGTCATCCGGGACTTCCCCCGTTCGCCACGAGTTTTCAAAGATAATGGCCAATGGCTCTGCAATCACAGCCGCCAATTCCTTTAGCACTCTCGGATGCAACTCGTCCGGCCCCATGGACTTGTGCACGTCCAGCTTTTCTAAATAGTCCCTAACCACCTCTTTCTCCACAGAGGGCTGGCCATCTATTCCCCCTTGTTGTGATGCCCAGCACACCAGTCTGGGAGCTGACCTTGTTCGTGAAGACAGAGGCAAAAAAAGCATTGAGTACATTAGCTTTTTCCACATCCTCTGTCACTAGGTTACCTCCCTCATTCATTAAGGGTCCCACATTTTCCTTGGCTTTCTTCTTGTTGCCAACATACCTGAAGAAACCCTTCTTGTTACTCTTGACATCTCTTGCTAGCTGCAGCTCCAGGTGCGATTTGGCCCTCCTGATTTCATTCCTACATGCCCGAGCAATATTTTTATACTCTTCCCTGGTCATATGTCCAACCTTCCACTTCTTGTAAGCTTCTTTTTTATGTTTAAGATCCGCTAGGATTTCACCGTTAAGCCAAGCTGGTTGCCTGCCATATTTACTATTCTTTCAACACATCGGGATGGTTTGTCCCTGTAACCTCAACAGGGATTCCTTGAAATACAGCCAGCTCTCCTGGACTCCTTTCCCCTTCATGTTAGTCCCCCGGGGATCATACCCATCCGTTCCCTGAGGGAGTCGAAGTCTGCTTTCCTGAAGTCCAGGGTCCGTATCCTGCTGCTTACCTTTGTTCCCTATGTCAGGATCCTGAACTCAACCAACTCATGGTCACTGCCTCCCAGATTCCCATCCACTTTAACTTCCCCTACTAATTCTTCCCGGTTTGTGAGCAGCAGGTCAAGAAAAGCTCCCCCCCAGTTGGCTCCTCTAGCACTTGCACCAGGAAATTCACCAAAGGGTGGCATGTGCAGTCTCTACTGTGAGCCAGTGGCCCATTGGTCATCATAACTTGTACATACATTTTGAAATGATTATGTATCTACACTGAAAATTATGTTCTTATGATAAGGCAGGTCACCAGAAGGTCCACTGTGCATTGTCCACTTTACAATATACATCTACTTGCATGTGGAGTCAAAATGCTAACCAAGAGATTGTGAATTCTTCAAGAGAGGGAATGTACAGGAAGAAATAAAACAGCAGGATGGCATCCTGTTTATGAGAAAAGATTCTGGCTTGCTGGTGTGTATGTGGGGCAGAGGTACCCCTTGCATCTTTCACCAAGGAAGCAAGCTGCCAGTTTGGCTTCTCTCATGAATGAAAGGTCACAGTTGAGCCTTGCCGTAAAACGCTACAAGGACTTTGGGGGTGAGCATTTGCTCTAAGACAAGAAAGGAACCAGTTAAATAAGGTCTAGGGTTTAGAATGCAAGGTATGATTTTCTTTTATATATAATCCTCTGTTTCCAATATTTCATCTGAATCTCATCTTTGTTAAATAAACTCTTGCTTGTTTTCATTGTAAACATATCTAAGTGCTGTGTAATGCAGAGCTGTGACCTAGGCTGTAATTGGTACAGCTGGGTGGTACTGTTCCTTTGGGGACAGCCAATCTGTACTGCAAGTGTCCAGTGGAACAGCAGCTGGATGATCCAGGGAAATGCTTGGAGGGCTCAAGAGTTGTGTATGCCTATCACTATGCAGAAGGACAGCAGAGCAGGTGTAGGCAGAGGTGGGAGTGCTTGTGTTGCCCATGGCTGGTGGAGTCAGGGATCTGAACTCTGGCAGATAAGAACATAAGAATGGCCCTACTGGGTCAGACCAAAGGTCCATCTAGCCCAATATCCTGTCTTCCAACAGTGGCCAGTGCCAGGTGCCCCAGAGGGAATGAACAGAACAGATAATCATCAAGTGATCCATCCCCTGTCACTCATCCCCAGCTTCTGGCAAACAGAGGCTAGGGACACCATCCCTGCCCATCATGGCTAATAACCATTGATGGACCTATCCTCCATGAATGTATCTAGTTCTTTTTTGAACCCTGTTATGATCTTGGCCTTCACAACATCCTCTGGCAAAGTGTTCCACAGATTGACTCTGCGTTGTGTGAAGAAATACTTTGATATAGACAAGTTTTCCTCGGACTAAGGGCCTATGATAGCAAAGTGCCTCACAGACCTTGGTACTCCCAGGAAGCGTCACAATCACCCCACCGAAAATAAAAATGTATAACAAACAAATCAAACAAACAGGTTCTATGGGACACTTACTATGGGAAAGCCATAAGGGATAGGCCTTGAAAAAACAGGTTACAAACAGAATTAATCTAATCTTACTCACGGAGCTTTGCTTTCTTTTGAGTGGGGTCATTCTGGAAGACTACTTGATTACTGGCAAACAATGGTTTCTAAAAAATCCAAGTACGTACTTCAGAATCAGATCTTCACTAGATGGAAAAATGATCACATCCTGGATGTAATTCACTGCATAACTGGAGTTTCCTCTGCTAGACTGAGTAAACCCCTTGTGTACAAACACTTGTGCTGCTTTACACAATGCAGGCTGTACCTGGCGTACTTCTGAATAAAATGCACCTCTCTCTGTTTCAGAGCTCCTACTGAAGGTCTCTGGGGTAAAGGATGACCTTGCTCACATATTACTTCTCAACAACTTCCCAAAGGTGAGATAGTATTCTGTGACACAAGTTTTATCCTGCTGCATTTGCTGGTGTAGCTTGCTTCTGTCTCAGTCTTGCCTATTAGGTCTCTCTCCATACTGTAGAATTTCAGTGATGTTGTGCCCTCAAAAACTTACTGAATTCAATGGGCATTGCAAGTGCTTGCTACTTCTGGAAATCAGGTGACTTTCTTTAGGTGCCTAAATGTGGATTTAAGTGCATAACTGCAGGCTTTCAACTTTGACAATGTTTAGCTTTGGATTGCAATTGCATAAATCAAAACTTAAGAGAGCCACTGAGAGTGCATTGAATTGTGTAGGAGGGATACAGAATTAAGAGGACTTATAGTGAGCAGTGGGCAATACATAGTGAGCAGTGGGCAATACATCACATGGTATTACAAATTTAATTTGGCTCTTACCAATAACATCAGTGGTATGCTAATGGGAGCAGAGGATATGTCAGACATCAGTACAAAATGTGATACATGCTTATGGAATGTGTGGCATGGTACCAGTAGCAAAGCCAATATGCAACAGAGCACCAGTATTCAAAATAAAATGCTGATGTCAAATAGTCTACTATAAAGGATACTGCCTAGTCTCCTACCTCAGAACACTCAAAGGTATGCTAGTGACAGCTGGAGGCCAGCATGCCTTATAAGCGTGTGTATGTCTGGCTGTAATATTGGAATTTCTTTTTGAAAATAGTTAAGACCTGACATACAGTAAGTAATCTCAGGTCTTGGTTTTTTGTCTCCACTATATTTCCATTTGTTTCTTCATACTGTTAGCAACAGGATTATTACCAAATTGCAGCTTTTCTTATCCAGCCAGATCAAAAATGACCAGTTAGAGTGGGGTAGAGTTTTTGCTTTATCTCATTATGAAGGTGTTTGGGCTACTGGAAGGATTAAATACCACACCCAGATCTTTCACGCCCTTCCATCAGGGCATGGTTTATTTAATTCAAATTAAAAACAAATCAGAAAGTAACACCAAACAATTATTTCCCTCGCAAACACAAGCTGCAGAGACCCAGAGATCTTTCACTCTGCACCTCTCTCTACTCCAGGACCAAACACAGGAGCCAACCTCCCTCTTGCAGCTCTCCTCCAACTGAGCTCCGTTAACGATTCATAGGCATCACCAGACCCCCTTCCCAGCTGAGCCTGATAAATGAAGAGGATTGGGCCCAGGCTCCAGGGCCCTTAAAAGATAGGCCACCCTGTATCAAAAGGGTACATACCTCTGGAGAGAAAAGTAGTCTAGATGTGTTTTGGAAGCTAGATATCTTTTTTGTTGTTACAAACAACTATTTTAATACCACATCTACCTTGTAGTAGGCATGGAAACAATGCTAATGCTGGAAATCTGCAGCATAACAGTAAAAATAACTAATGTATAATCATAGAAGTGTAGGAGTGGAAGGGTCAGTAGGTCATGTAGTCCAGTCCCCTGCACTCAATGCGGGACTAAATAATAACTAGACAATCCCAGACCGGTGTTTGTCTCATCTGTTCTTAAAAACCACCAATGATTCCACAATCTCCCTAGGCCAGTGGTTCCCAAACTTGTTCCGCCACTTGTGCAGGGAAAGCCCCTGGCGGGCCAGGCCGGTTTGTTTACCTGCCGCATCCGCATTTACCTTAAGCTACCCTTGCTGACTTCCCCTCTGCACGGTGGGTGCTTCCACTCAGTTATGCACCCACCTAATAGTAGCTCCATCTAGATTGTATTTCCCTAGATTTGTTTATGAGATGGTCATACGAGACAACAGTATCAAAAGCCTTACTAAAGTCAAGATATGCCACTTCCCCCCATCCACAAGGCTTGTTACACTGTCAAAGAAACATCTCACATTCTATGGCATATGTAATACATGACCCAAAATGCAACAAAACCCCTTTTTTTGTTGGTGGTTAGGAAGAGAGGAACTGTAATGCTAAATATTATTGACAATTGTAAGCTGTCCTACATAATTTAGAGTAAGTGCGTCTGACCATTTGGACCACCACAGAAAGAAGATGTGTTCCATAAGTCTGTTCCTATGAGTATGATTTTTAAATAACACAGAGCAGACCAATGGCCTCTGGTCCATTTAGTCTAATATCCTATCGGACACTGGTCAAACCTCGATACTTCAGAATAAGGCACAAAACCTCCATACTACACATATCTATATAATACTTCACAATGGGTAAATTTCTTCTGAACTCACAAGGATGTTCAGCCTTGAATCATGAGAACCGAATGTTTATCTACAGCAACACAGACACTATTTTTATGCATATGTATTCTTATGTCTAATATTTATAACAGCCGAATCTTACTAAGGCATTTGCCTCAATATTATCCTGTGGCAGGGAATTCCAAGGGTCAGTTCTCCAATGCTCCTTTTATCATTTTAAAATCAATTGCCCTTTTAATGACTTTTTGAATTATAGGACAATTTATAATCTTAAATTCTAGAGGAATAAAATTTATTTTCTCTTGTAGTCCTATGCATTTTAATCTCAATTTATATGTAAACTCCTTCCTTTGCCTCTAATTACTGTTGTCATATTTTTATGGTCTATTACCTCTGCTAAATATCTTGATGTCCAAAACCGAATGCAATGTTCCTGGTGAAAACATGCCCTTAATTTATACAATGGTATTATGTTTTCTATATTATCTATATCCTTTCCTTTTCTTAACATAACCTAGAGCCTTACAGAGGTCTTAATTAAGCTGCTGTTGACAATGACACCCAGATCTTTCTCCTGAGAGGCTATAACTAATTTCATACCCATCAGTGACAGGTTTCAGAGTGGTAGCCATGTTACTCTATATCAGCAAAAAGAATGAGGAGTACTTGTGGCACCTTAGAGACTATAAAATTTATTTGAGCATAAGCTTTTGTGGGCTAAAACCCACTTCATCAGATGCATGCAATGGAAAATACAGTAGGAAGATATATATATATATATACACACAGAGAACATGAAAAAATGGGTGTTGCCATACCCACTATAAAGAGAGTGATCAGTTAAGGTGAGCTATTATCAGCAGAAGAAAAAAACCCTTTTGTAGTGATAATCAGGATGGCCCATTTCCAACAATTGACAAGAAGGTGTGAGTATGTGATTAAAGTGCTACACAATGTTTAGGTTTAGACTTGGCCGATTGAAACTAAACATGTTGGTCAAGATCCTAGCTCCAGACCAGTGACTGTTGCTGCTTGGCATGTACCAAGGTGACCAACAATCTAGTTCTTAGCATAAAGTTTCAAGGCTGTTCTGCTTTACACTGGCTATCTATGGCCCCCAAGGCCCATTTCAGCAGCCAGGAAAAACACACAGAAGGGGGGATTCACCAGTTACACCACCTTTTACCTGACCACGCTGCCTGAGCCAGGGGCTTGGAGAGTTTTGGTATAGGCTCCACTCTTGTGGTTTTATGCCACCTGAACATTCTCTTAGTCAGGGAGAATCTGCAAGGCTCAGATTTGTCAGGTCCGTTTTCCAATATTATTTAGGGCCCTTTTGACCAGCTGCATTGTGCTAAGCAGTTGCAGCAAGGTCAAGAATGGCGTGACATTCTGGTCTACTGAAGTCAATGGATGTTTCACCTTTGATTTCAGTGGAGCCAGGATTTCACCCTAGTCCCTAATCTTAGGCCTCATCATCACTAGAAAATTAGGTCAGTTTAACTAGAGGTCAGGGGTGTGAAAAATCCACACCCCTGAGCAGTATTGTTAAGCTAACCTAGATCACCATGTAGACAGCACTAGGTCAACAGAAGAATACTTCCATCAGCTACCACCTCTTGGGAAGATGGATTATCTAGCAAATGGGAAAACCCCTCCTGTCTACAGTAATGCACTACAGCAGCGCAGTTGCAACAGTGCAACTGTGCCGCTATAGCTTGTTAAGTGTAGACCTATACTTAGTGTCAGGGTTCCCTCCCCACTCTGAGGTACAAATGTAGGGACCCGCATGAAAGACCCCCTAAGCTTATTTCTATCCACTTAGGTTAAAAACTTCCCCAAGGCACAAATCCTTCCTTGTCCTTAGATGGGTATTGCTGCCACCACCAAGTGAGTTAGACAAAGATTCAGAAAAAGGAACACTTGGAGTTCCTGTTTCCCTAAAATATCCCCCCAAGCTCCTTCATCCGCTTTCCTGGGAGGCTTGAGAATAATCTACCAACCAAATAGGTAAACCAGGTGAGCACAGACCAGAGCCTTGGGTTTTTAGGACACGAAAAACCAATCAGATTTTTAAAAAAACAGAACTTTATTATAAAGAAAAAAAGTAAAGAAGCACCTCTGTAAAATCAGGATGGAAGGTAACTTTACAGGGTAATCAGATTCAAAACACAGAGGATTCCCCTCTAGGTAAAACTTAAAGTTACAAAAACCAGGGATAACCCTCCCTCTTAGCACAGGGAAGCTAAACCGAAAGACAACCTAACACACCTTGTCTTGTTTACTTACACTTTTTGTAATATCAGAGACTCGTTTCAGAATTGTTTGGAGGAGATGGATTTCCCTTACCTGGTGCCTCTCTGCCTCCCAAGAGAACACACAGAAACACAAAACAGAAACCTTCCCCCACAGATTTGAAAGTATCTTCTTCTGTTATTGGTCCTTTTGGTCAGGTGCCAACCAGGTTATCTGAGCTTCTTAACCCTTTACATGTCAAGGAGGGATTTTATGCTACCCTTAGCTGTATGTTTATGATACTTAGTCTAACAAGTTTCATGTGGCCAAACCTTCTGTTTAATATTTGCATGAACCCATTAGAGGAACCCTTTATATGTTTCAGACTCCAATATCACACATATGTTCACAACACTCCGCACTGTTCCTTTTCATTGAACCTAGATCCCACATTCCCACTGTGTCCCCTTGGAAGTCGATCAAAACAAGAATCCAACTAATTTCAAAGCACAATGCAAGATTTTTTTTTTTTTAGTTTTTGTTTAATGTTGTTGTATTTGCATTTAAAGTGCCTATCTTCCATTGCATTAGCAACTTTTGGAAATCAGGTATTTGCAGTGTTATAGCTGTGCTGGTCCCAGGATATGAAAGAGACAAAGTGGATGAGTTAATATCTTTTATTGGACCAATAGGTATTGTAAATTAGCCCCACTGTACATAAAATAATAAATCCCTTATGTTAAACCTCCTACTACATTTTGGTTTGTTTGCTTGGGGGCTGCTTTTAAACCTGCTGCCTATCAATTTCATATGGTGGCCCCTAGTTCTTGTGTTATGAAAAGGAGTAAATAACACTTCCTTATTTACCTTCTCCACACCAGTCATGATTTTAAATACCTCTATCATATCCCCCCTTAGTCGTCTCTTTTCCAAGCTGAAAAGTCAGTCTTATTAATCTCTCCTCACACGGCAGCTATTCCATACCCTTAATCATTTTTGTTGCCCTTTTCTGAACCTTTTCCAGTTCCAACATATCTTTTTTGAGATGGGGCGACCACATCTGCATGCAGTTTTCAAGATGTGGGCATATCAGGGATTTATATAGAGGCAATATGATATTTTCTGTTTTATTTATCCCTTTCTTAATTATTCCCAACATTCTGTTTGCTTTTTTGACTTCCGCTGCACTTTGAGTGGATGTTTTCAGAGAACTATCCACAATGACTCCAAGATCTCTTTCTTGAGTGGTAACAGCTAATTTAGACCCCCATCATTTTATACGTATAGTTGGGATTATGTTTTCCAATATGCATTACTTTGCATTTACCAACATCGAATTTCATCTGCCATTTTGTTGCCCAGTCACCCAGTTTTGAGAGATCCTTTTGTAACTCTTTGCAGTCTTCCTCGGACTTAACTACCTTGAGTAGTTTTGTATCATCTGCAAATTTTGTCAGCTCACTGTTTACCTCTTTTCCCAGATCATTTATGAATATGTTGAATAGGACTGGGTCCAGAACAGACCCCTGGGGGACACAACTATTTACCTTTCTCCATTCTGAAAACTGACCATTTATTCCTACCCCTTTGTTTCCTATCTTTTAGCCAGTTAACAATCCATGAGAGAACCTTCCCTCTTATCCCATGACAGCTTACTTCGCTTAAGAGCCTTTGGTGAGGGACCTTGTCAAAGGCTTTCTGAAAATCTAAGTACACTATATCCACTGGATCCCTTGTCCACATGCTTGTTGACTCCCTCAAAGAATTCTAGTAGATTAGTGAGGCATGATTTCCCTTTACAAAAAACATGTTGACTATTCCCCCAACAAATTATGTTCATCTATGTGTCTGACAATTTTGTTCTTTACTATAGTTTCAACCAGTTTGCTTGGTACTGAAGTCAGGCTTACTGGCCTGTAATTGCAGGGGTCACCTCTGGAGCCCTTTTTAAAAATTGGCATCACATTAGCTATCCTCCAGTCATTTGGTACAGAAGCTGATTTAAACAATAGGTTACAGACTACAGTTAGTAGTCCTGCAATTTCACAATTGAGTTCCTTCAGAACTCTTGCGTGAATACCATCTGGTCCTCGTGACTCATTACTGTTTAATTTATCAGTTTGTTCCAAAACCTCCTCCAATGATCATAGAATATCAGAGTTGGAAGGGACCTCAGGAGGTCATCTAGTCCAGCCCCTGCTCAAAGCAGGACCAATCCCCACCTAAATCATCCCAGCCCGGGTTTCTCAAGCCTGACCTTAAAAACCTCAAAGGAAGGAGATTCCACCACCACCTCCTCCCTAGGTGACGCATTCCAGTGCTTCACCACCCTCCTAGTGAAAAAATTTTTGCTATGATTCTACGATACCTCAATCAGGGACAGCTTTTTCTATTATACCTCTATCAGGGACAGTTCCTCAGATCTCTCACCTAAAAAGAATGGCTCAGGTTTGGGAATATCCCTCACATCCTCCACATTGAGACAACTTGTGTAAGGTAGTTTCTTTTATTGGCCCAATTTCTACTGGGACAGAGATAAGCTTTCAGGTTTACACAGAGCTCTGCTTCAGGGCCGATAGTGGATGCTATGTAGATAACATTCTAGACGTTCTTTATAATAACCCATTCCCAGGTCTGTCTTCCATGCTCTCCCAAAAAATTCCCAAATGCTCCAATCTGTTTTTGTTTTACATAAGCCCCAGTCCTGCAAACACTTGCATGGCTGCTTATCTTTAAGTATGTGAGTAGTCAGTCCCTTTGATATCACAGCTTAAAGGTAAGCATGTTCACAGAATTAGGGCCTCTGTAAGCCTTCTGTGGTAGGGAATGCAGCACTATCTACTTTGCAAAAAGAAAAGGAGTACTTGTGGCACCTCAGAGACTAACCAATTCATTTGAGCATAAGCTTTTGTGAGCTACAGCTCACTTCATCGGATGCATAGTGTGGAAAGTGTAGAAGATCTTTTTACACACAGAAAGCATGAAAAAATACCTCCCCCCACCCCACTCTCCTGCTGGTAATAGCTTATCTAAAGTGATCACTCTCCTTACAATGAGTATGATAATCAAGGTGGGCCATTTTCAGCACAAATCCAGGGTTTAACAAGAACTTCGGGGGGGGGGGGTAGGAAAAAACAAGGGGAAATAGGTCTCTCCAGCGAGAGACTGCTGAATTGGAATTCATTTGCAAACTGGATACAATTAACTTAGGCTTGAATAGAGACTGGGAGTGGCTAAGTCATCATGCAAGGTAATCTATTTCCCCTTGTTTTTTCCTACCCCCCCCCCCGATGTTCTTGTCAAACCCTGGATTTGTGCTGGAAATGGCCCACCTTGATTATCATACACATTGTAAGGAGAGTGATCACTTTAGATAAGCTATTACCAGCAAGAGAGTGGGGTGGGGGGAGGTATTTTTTCATGCTTTCTGTGTATAAAAAGATCTTCTACACTTTCCACAGTATGCATCCGATGAAGTGAGCTGTAGCTCACGAAAGCTTATGCTCAGATAAATTGGTTAGTCTCTAAGGTGCCACAAGTACTCCTTTTCTTTTTGCGAATACAGACTAACACGGCTGTTACTCTGAAAACTATCTACTTTGCAAACCAGCATGCACATTTTTAGTAAATAAAGGAAACTAATCATAATAATTCCCAGTTTTTCTCTAAAAAGACTTCATAGATGTTAAAATTGTTACTGTATGATCATGCTTTCAAAGATGACGCAAATGTTACAGCTCAGTGTCCACACAGGTCTGAGAAAAAGCCATTAAAGCATATATTTTCAAAATATTCAAAAGCTTGGACTTCTCTCAGTTTTTCCCTTCTGAGAGGTGCTGAGCACCCACAACTAGAGCTGAGTGAAAAATTTTCACTGAAAAATCACTGACAAAATAGAAAAATTTGTGAGGGAGGAATAAAAATACCAACAATTTTCTCAAAACTTGTGTAGAAAAAATTAGAAAAACAAAATGAAAATTTTCATGGAGAAAAATATTTCCTGGCTATCTCTAGCCGGAACTCCAACTGAAGCCAATTGACACCGAAAATCACATCTTATCTAAACCATATTCTAAGTCGGGGTGGGCAAACTTTTTGGCCCAAGGGCCACATCTGGAATTAGGAATTGTATGGCAGGCCATGAATGCTCACAAAATTGGGGTTGGGGTGTGGGAGAGGGTAAGTGCTCTGGTTAGGGGGTGCAGACTCTGGGGTGGGGCCAGAAATGAGGAGTTCAGGGTGGGCTCCGGGCTGGGGCAGAGGGTTGGGGTGCAGGCTCCAGCTGGGTCGGGGTGCAGGCTCCGGCTGGAGGTGCAGGCTGTGGGGTGGGGCTGGGGATGAGGAGTTTGGGGTGTAGGAGGGTGCTCTGGGCTGGGACCGAGGGGTTCGGAGGGCAGGAGGAGGATCGGGGTGGGGCAGGGGGGAGGCTCAGGGGTGTAGTGAGCCCTTCAGCTGTCGTATTCGCTAGCAATAAAGTGCCTCACTTTATCAAAGAGCCAAGACTCTGTGTTTTGTTTGGCTAATACAGAAGTCCAGGGAAGGCTACCCTCCTAACCCTAGACGGGAGGGGAACCCTTTTTCCCTAACATAGGCTCTGGCCAGCGCTTACCTCAAGCAGCTCCCAGAAGTAGCGACATGTCCCTTCTCCGGCTCCTATGTAGCGGCGCGGCCAGGCGGCTCTGCATGCTTCCCTATCCGCAGGCATCGCCCCTGCAGCTCACATTGGCCATGGCGCTTGGGGCAGGAGCAGCGTGCAGAGTGGAGCACCCTGGCTGCCCCTACGCGTAGAAGACAGAAGGGGGCCATGCCGCTGCTTCCGGGAGCTGTGTGGAGCAGCCCCAAACCCCGCTCCCCAGCAGGAGCTTGAGGGATGGATTAAAACAGCTGGCGGCCCAGATCTGTATTTGGGACTGATCCACGGGACCAGCTGCCCTATCCATGCAAGAATTCTCTAAAAAGAATAATGCACCATGCTAATAGCCTAATTATCTACCCTTTTAGGTGTGGTTGCTACAAAAGTCCCTGCTTCATATGTAGCCACAGAAATGCTGACTCTTTGTGCTTTCGATGTTCCCCAGCATACATTTTGCTTTATTCGCTTTGTTTGCCTCACAAAGTGGAGTTCAGTCAGTTTCCTGTGCCTCCTCCCACTCCTACTCTCAAAATGATAGGAAAGATGGTCTTGTGTTGAAGGCACTGGACTGGGCCTCAGGTCTGTGTTCAAGTTCTGCCTCTAATACAGACTTCCTGTATATCTTTGGGCAGTCAGTTCTCTAATGGCCAGTCCTCCATCTGTTTATAAAATAAATGGATAATTCTACTTCCCTAAATCACAGGAATATTCTGAAGAAAACTTCATTGGTTGTGAGGCATTCAAACACTACCGTGATAGGCGGAGGGGGGAACACACACAAAAATACAGATAAAAACTGGAGATAGAAACATAGAATATCAGGGTTGGAAGGGATCTCAGGAGGTCGTCTAGTCCAACCCCCTGCTCAAAGCAGGACCAATCCCCAAATAAGTCATCCCAGCCAGGGCTTTGTCAAGCCTGACCTTAAAAACTTCTAAGGAAGGAGATTCCACCACCTCCTTAGGGAACGCATTCCAGTGTTTCACCACCCTCCTAGTGAAAAGGTTTTTCCTAATATCCAATCTAAACCTCCCCCACTGCAACTTGAGACCACTACTCCTTGTTCTGTCATCTGCTACCACTGAGAACAGTCTAGATCCATCCTCTTTGGAACCCCCTTTCAGGTACTTGAAAGCAGCTATCAAATCCCTCCTCATTCTTCTCTTCCACAGACTAAACAATCCCAGTCCCCTCAGCCTCTCCTCCTAAGTCATGTGTTTCAGTCCCCTAATCATTTTTGTTGCGCTCCGCTGGACTTTTCCAATTTTTCCACATCCTTCTTGTAGTGTGGGGCCCAAAACTGGACACAGTACTCCAGATAAGGCCTCACCAATGTCGAACAGAGGGGAAAGATCACGTCCCTTGATCTGCTGGCAATGTCCCTACTTATACATCCCAAAATGCCACTGGCCTTCTTGGCAACAAGGGCACACCGTTGACTCATATCCAGCTTCTCGTCCACTGTAACCCCTAGGTCCTTTCTGCAGAACTGCTGCCTAGCCATTCGGTCCCTAGTCTGTAGCGGTGCATGGGATTCTTCCGTCCTGAGTGCAGGACTCTGCACTTGTCCTTGTTGAACCTCATCAGATTTCTTTTGACCCAATCCTCTAATTTGTCTAGGTCCCTCTGTATCCTGTCCCTACCCTCCAGCGTATCTACCACTCCTCCCAGTTTAATGTCATCTGCAAACTTGCTGAGGGTGCAATCCACACCATCCTCCAGATCATTAATGAAGATATTGAACAAAACCGGCCCCAGGACCGACCCTTGGGGCACTCGATACCGGCTGCCAAGTAGACATAGAGCCATTGATCACTACCCATTGAGCCTGACAGTCTATCCACCTTATAGCCTTCAAAAATGAGAACAGCATGGAAGTCTGATGGGTTTTAGGGCTCAGCTAAGCTTTACCACCCAGAAAAGGCTAATTGCAAGTATAACTCAGCTACTTAGCACCCCTGTAGGAGAGCACCCAGAGTTAGAAGGGGCTTCATTTCTTCAGTGGTCTGGGGTATGGTGGCAGGACCAAATTCAAGTGATTAAATTCCTGTGTTCACTACAACTATATCTGGGTTTTTGTGCTGGCACCTTCTTCTAAGTTATAACAAGCATGGTTGTGCCCATGAAGCAGTAATTTTCAGAACAAAATTCACGTATCACCTATGTTGTGTAGCTCGGCAATGGCTCCCAGTTCACAGAGGACAGAAGTAAGCAGAGCAGGACTGGAGACAAGCTAAAGTAGCTTCTAGGAGTAGATCTTTCTTTCCTCCTCCGTTCTCATATTCCCTACTGATCTGCTTCACCATCTACCCAACCTCCTCCTTCATCAATCCTCTCTCATCCTGCCCAAGTTTGCTCCACCATCTGCTTTCACTCACCTGAGATCTGCTCTGCCATCTTGCACCCAGGCCTGACCAGCTCCACCCCGTCTCTGCAAACACTCCCTTTAGCTCCAGTTTCTCCCAGCAACCACCTCTGCCTGCTCTCTCTCCCCACTCCTGACCCGCTCTGCCCCCTCCCCACTGTGCCCACGCCTGATGTGGGCTACCCTCCATCCCCTCCCACACTCTGCTTCTCAGTGCTAACCCCCTTTAGCTGCTCCTTCCCGCCCCCCCATCAACTCCTGCTCACCTGTCTCCTCACAGCCCCCAATGCCCCCCCGCCTTCCTCCTCAGCCCCACACTACACAGCCCCACCTCCTCCCTCAGCCCCACACTACACAGCCCCACCTCCTCCTTCTCACCCCACTACCCTCACGGCCCCTCCTTCTCACCCCACTACCCAGCCCCCCTCACTCCAGTGTCTCTTCGCCCACGCCTCAGCCCCCACGGCGGCGGCTCCTCCCCCTCCCCTCTGCCCTTCCCCCCACTGCCCGCTCGCGAGCGCTCCCTCTTTTCCTTGCCCTACCCTCTTTGGCTCGGAGAAGGCGGTGGGGGCAGGGCTCGCTGAGCACAAACAGCCCCCGCCGTTCAGCTTCCCCTTTCGCTCGCTCTTCCGCGCACGCGCCAGAGGACGGCCCACGAGGGAGCGAGCATGCGCAGAAGCCGAGGCAGCTCCCAGGCCCGATGCAGAGAGCGGGCGAAGCCTCTCCCCCGCTCTCTTTCTCGGTCGCGCGCGCGCGCTCAGCCTGGGGCGGGGCTGGCGCGAGCCTACGGCATTTCCGGGGCGGGGCGTGGGGCGCGGGCTCGCGGCGGTGGGGAGCAGCCGCCGCTCCTCGGCGAGCGCGGAGTTGACTATATATGGTCAAAGCAGGGGAGTAGCGGCGAGCTCGGCGGGCGCTTCCTGCTCTGCAGCTTGGGGCTGGGGCGGGAGCAGAGAGAGGCTGGGCCGCCGCCGCCACCTGGGACCCGAGCGCGTCGCCTGCCTCCGGCCGCGGGAACAAACGGGCCAAGATGCCGTTCGAGAGCAGTAAGTGCGGGGGGCCCCCGGCTGCTTCCCGTGCCCCGCAGGGAGCCGCCTTCGCGTGGCTGCCCGCCCCGGCGGCTGGCTTGGGGAGCGGCGCGCCGGGAGCCGCCTGCTCGGGCTCCGGCCGTGCCTGCGCTGCCGCTGCCCCGGGCGGTGCCTGGGTCCGCGCTAGGCTCGCTCGCCGGGGGACCCCCCCCCCCCCACGTTCGCCCCGCGCCGCTCCAGGGTGGCTCGCCCGGGTTGTGCCGGGTGCGGAGCGTCCCGGGCTCTGGGGGCAGCAACAAGTGGCTGTTCAGCCGCAGACCCTGGGGCGGGTTGCCTTGCTTCTGAAAGACGTTGACTGGTGATGCCCCATATCCCCATCTCTCTGTATTTTCTTCTTTTTGTAGAAAAAGTGTTTGCCAGCCTCCCCCAGGTTGAAAGAGGTGTCTCCAAAATTATTGGAGGGGATCCCAAGGGCAACAACTTTCTGTATACCAATGGAAAATGCGTCGTCATCAGAAACGTTGATGTAATGTATTCTACAGTTTTTGTTTGTTTCATGGTGTAGTTCTTTCCTCTGAATTTTTTTTTTGTTTTGTTTCCAGCTGCTTTCCCATATTGGCTTGTTTCTGATACTTTGGGATTTCTATTGAGGTCAGATATGTCTGTGATGAAGAAGGGAGGGTGTATGACTCAGTCCTAAAATTGTGGGCAGGGAGGGGACTACAGAAATCTGTAGAAAATCTCTGCAAAATCTGTGTAGTCTCCTCCCCTCATCCCTTTCTGTAGAATTTAGGATGGGATTGGTATTCCATGTTCTTCTTGGGCCTGTTAATATGGTAATTCAAATATATATATATTATGGGACCTAGGGATCCATTAAAATAGATTTATTAAGTTAATAAATACCCCCACTTGCTGAGCTAAGCTGTGTTCTTGGAGAAAACACAATCTTACAAATCAAATCCAGTGCTGTGTAGCTTACTCTGTTGCATTTGAGAACTCGAAACAGCTCTGAGTTATTGGACTGAAAGTTTATGTAATATCTGCATATTCAAAGCTCTTAGTCTTAATCCTAGGGAACTGCACTACATATGAATGAAATATATAAAACAGGTATGTTCAGTAGGTTGTTTCTTATATGGTGATCATCAGTGAACAATGTGCCATTTAAATGGTAATAATCAGGCTGCAAAGATTGCATTCTATTGAAATGCATGCAAAAGGTGACTTGTAGAGCTGTTGTTTTATTCTGTGGGGCTCCAGATTCAATATAGTCTTTTAAAATGGTAAATGAGACTCCTCACCCTATTCTCCTTCATTTCCCCTTCCGCTTTAATGTAATGTAAACTTTGTTTCTGGGGGGAAAAACCATTACAGGTGGGACGATTATAGATCCTTGAAATTTTCAGCTTTCCATGACAATATGTTTGTCTCTGACAGTGGTTCTCCAGGATTTCTGCTCCCCCTCCCACTTGTTGGGTATATCCAAATCTCTTATCTAGCTGCCAGTGTGCTGAAAGTGCCTTCCATAACATTGAAAATTAGTATTTGGTTCTATTTTTTTTAAACGTTAAGTTTCTTTTTTAAAAAAAAACTTCCTTGGGCTCTAGTTTTAATGTTTCGTCATAGTTGTGGTCCCACATCTTGGCTAAATGACCACAACAGCAAAAATGTCCCAGTCTTCTTGATACCAAAAGATTCAGCTAAGAAGGTAAAATTATGTAGCATGACAGATGCACAGAAATGTATCTGAGCCAGTTGATTTAGTCATAACATTGAAATTAATACCTAAATGTTTCTGTATGCTATAAAAGTAAGAGTAAAAGGGCAGGCAGGGGGCGGGTCTTCTGGTAATTATCAGCTGACTGCAGCCTGTTACAAAATTTGTTCCAATAGTCAGTTTTAATGTCACAAAAGAATGCATCGTAGTCTTTGGTTCAATTTAATAGTATTATTAAATGGAAATAATCCTCTTCCTGGTAAAGGACTATGCCTGTACTACGTATTGACTTAGTCTCTGAAACACTCCCCATCAAAAATAGGGAAGCCTAGACAAATAACTCTACCCCCATGTCTGCACAAACAAGGGACAGACCCTTGGAGAACACTACATTCGACTCCTGTACAATCGAATAACTCTAAGTTCCACCTGGGACTGCTTCATTCTAGCCAATAAACCAGACAGGTCATTCGTGTCTTACAAATCCATTGTCCCAAGTGAAGTACTTGGGAGCTGATGAGGATCGTCTCTTAGCTATGACAAAAGTCCAAAACGTGACTCAGTACATTGACGTCTTGGATGTGTTGGAAAAGCACTGCTAAGGCAAGAGGGATCAGTGATACTTAGAAGACCTGATATATCATGAATATTTTACTTCCATATGGGTGCCTCTTCCTGCAAAGTCTGAGGCAGTTTGAGTTCCAAGCTATTCTAAGCAGCTCTGGTATCCGTGTAAGGGCCACTTTAGCTCAATGAATTCTGGGTTTTTTTGTCTTGTTGAACATGTCCCTGCCTCCTTTTCCTGCTAGCTGGTCCTCTTTTTTTTTTTTTTTTTTTTTTTTTTAAAGAGTTAATGATGGTGTTAGATTCTGTACCTGCCCCTGAATTTCGATTCATTCCATTCCTAATTTTTCTGGTCCTTTCATAACTTCTAATTCTAAACAAATGTTTTGCTCTTCCCTGTTGGGTGAAAGATGCATGCAAATGAGGGAACTGACTGTAATTGGGTGGAAATAGTGCTATTAAATATACAAAGAAAATAAACTGGAAAAAAAGCTAGTTTGTTTGGCACTCAAGCTTTAACAGCAGTAGGCTTTTAAAAAAAAAAAAACAAAAACCCAGAAGCTTAACTGTCTTAAATTCAGTGCCCCTTAAGTCCAGTTTTTATCCACTTAGCTTCAGTGAGCTGTTGTAACTCTGCTATAAAACAGGAGCCACTCATGATGTTGGCAATAGAATGCAGTATACAGAGAGCCTCCTGAACTTATCGGAGATGAAACTACAATAGAGAGGAATAGGAACTTATTTGACCTGTAGGACTGGCATGTTTTGCTTACTTAAATTCAATCACCCAGCAAAATGGAGAGTCGCAGGGAATTGGGTGACTCTTGATAGTGCAATAATTTCTGACTTGCCAGAGCTAGAAGTGCACTCAACCAGTATAAATGTATTCTAGACCAGAAATAGAAAAGCTTACCCTTGCTTGAGAAGCTACATTACATCTCTGAGAGACTTATATTACTGGCAAGAGCAAGACCTTTTCCTGGTAAAAAGCCTGCAAGCTTTCTAATACAGAGTACCTACTCTGTAACGGTCCAGTTTCTCCTGAGCACATGATCGAATCATACTATATTACTTAGTGATTTTTATGATGCAGTCAAACAAATGTTTGTTTATGAATTACAGCATCAAAACAGTTTCACCCACACTTTTTTCCTTTTGACCAAACAACACAAGTCGTTTTGGAGATGAAAGGTGAACTGATTAATTTTTTTGGACTATTCTGCAATTTATTTAGCTGGTATGCTGCACGTGAACAGTCATAACTCTGTGGAATAAATATATGTTATGATATGCAATAACAAATATAGACAAGTACCTCTTGTGTTTTGATGGCACTCTCCTTGATATGGTCTGGATGATAGAGCTCCTCAGTCATCAACACTCATTCATTCACTGTCTCAGTTTTGTGGTTAAACTTTGAGGCATCTGAGCATGTGTTGAATGACCTAAGTGTCTCTTCTGCTATGGAGTTTGAAGACCTCTCCAAAGAGTAGCATAAAAGCTGTAATTGTAATGTCTTGACAGTCAATGATGCGACTGTTTCTGCATCCCAATTTTCCTATTGATCATAGGAAAAACTTTTTCTATATTAGCCCTTCTGTTGAAATCCATTTGGGGAAAGCTGCTTATAAATTAGCTTACCCAAAAGACGGACATTTCAATCCACATTGATTTACTAAGTAATCTCCTGTGCCTGCTGATGCAACTCTTGTAAAATGTCTCTAGTTCTAGCAGTGAAGACTTACAGTATTAATACATCAGAAACTACAGGTGCATATATCCTGCTAAGCAAAGGGCTCTCTAATGTTCTTGTTCTAAGGCTTTATAGGCACATTTTACTGAAGTAACTTTTATACATGCTTAGTACTCTACAAAGTGGAACATTACGTTCTTCTCTCACTTACCCATCGTTCTATGCAGTTCTCTATATTGCTTTTATCTTGATTCCTGTTTTATCTAAGTGCTTTTATCTTGATTCCTGTTCTGGAACCCTTTCTCTCTGCGTTCCAGTGCAACTTAGTTTTTATCAGTCAATGAGTTGCCAACCTCCAGTATTGTATACAGGTATTTTGGGAATTACGCTAATGTGTGATTGGCCAGTAGGGATATTACTTATCACAACTGCAGCCATGTTACACCCTGTATTGTTTGTCACACTAAACAGTAAGTTTCCACTGATCAGCGGCATGTTTTACTTTTTGTTCTCCCTTCCTCTTTAGTATACATGGGATTTAAGTATCTCCAATGTCTCAGTTTTAAAACAGTTTTGATTCTCTTTTGTCTGAAACTCACAATGTCATCTTGTAACTTTTTAATTCTGTTTCATCTGTAGAATCCAGCAATTGCTGATATCTATACTGAGCATGCCCATCAAGTTGTGGTTGCCAAGTATGCTCCCAGTGGATTCTACATAGCTTCTGGAGGTAAAGTATCAGAACGCATTCTGGTATGAGCTATGGGACAGGACTGCTAAAATGCTTAGGTAAAACTTAGTGGCGCAGACTTTAGTTATACAGCTTGATCATATTTAACAAAGCTGTAACAAAAATAAGTATTTTTTTCCTAATCATATGCCATTAATGTTAAACTTGTCTCCCCATGGAGGAGACAGTGTAGTGTATTATTTCTTTTTGAAGTGATACTTCTTAGTTTAAATCCAAAATTTATTTTAATATACTCTACTCTAAACTTAATTTTATGTCTGTGTACAAGTGTATTACCTTATTATAAATGGTCCTTTTAGCTATAGTGAATGCTTTGTATGTGCATCAGCATTAGGAGTGAACTGTGGATTTTTTTAATTTTGGTTTTTGCCCTTTACAAGTTCTCTAAGCTGTAAATATGGTGTCAAATTCTGTCTATAAAATGAAATTCTGCCACTGGTTCTGTGTGGGGGTGTGTGTGTCTTTCTCTCACTCTTGCACACAAAAAGGTCCTCATTTTCCTTGGTGCTGGCCTGATCTCTCAGCACTGTAAACTGAACTGCAGCTTTCACTGCAGCAACTTAGCAGGGAAAGAATGCTGATTCTCAAACTTTTTGTGTAAAGATTCTATGAAAACTTTGAGAATCTACACGAAGCGAGGCCCTTGCTGCATCATCTGGCTTCCTGGCAGAAACTAAAATTTATTTTTGATACTATTGTATAAACAAGGACCCGAATCTACATTAATGCCATGCTCCATTAGAGAATTGATGATTGTCAGATGACAGGACAAAAATGAATAAAGGAAACTTTAAAGATGGTACGTGTTGGAGAATAAATATTAATAAACCATAAGTACTTCAAAAAGATTTTTAAAAGAAAATTACATAACACTTTCATGGTGGCTGTATTGACAAGTAGGAAACTTCTTAACTTGAATTCAGGCACCTAACTTGTCTTCACATTCATTTTTTAAAGAAGTTCCCAACCCGTTTGGTTGAGAATAAAACCTTCCAAATGTGAACACATGCCAAATTGACTTCTGGAGTCTGCAAGATGACGTCTGCTCCAGGCTGGAATCCTGGTTTCAACTAAGTTCCTGAATAGCCACACAGCACTGCGAAGATCTTATGGGCCAGTTTATTGTAGAACCACTCCATGGCTTTGGATCTAGTCTCAGACCTCCAGGTCCTTCACAGAGGTTCTATCAGCTTTTTCGTTAAAGCTGAGCTGTGGACAGGGAGGTTCCATGAAGCCAGGTTCCACAGAACATTGGGTGTGCATATTCTTTGTACATACTCTCTGTAAATAGAAGAGCCACTATGGACCTTCTATGAGAGCGCGCTCTTACAGCCATGTTGAGTGGGGGCACAACTCTGCAATAATCTGAGTGGGACCACCTAAATCCTCTCTGCCATTTTGAAAGATAAAATGGAGAATCTTGAATTTGGGGGAAGTTTCAGTGATTCTTTCCCCCCCCCCCCCCGACCTCTCCATGCATATCCCAAGCTTTGCACATATCTTTTGAGCACAGATCGGTAGGGTGCAGCCTTATAAACTAGTCTGTATCAAAGGCAGGGTTTTCCTGGCGCGCAGTCCATGTGTTTGTCAAACTGGTTCCTTTTAAAATATTGTGTGTGGTGTCTCTCTGCCCCAAACCCAGCACTCTTGGGTTTGTTCTATGCTGATACTTCACTTTGCCCAAGTGCCCATCTACTTTATTCTTGTTAATAGGCAGAGCATTAGAAATATAAAATTCCACTCTGAGGGACTCTGAACAGTAGTGTGTGAGGTCCCCCCTCACTGAGATCAGTGCTGCATTTTTCCTCAATTGTGGTCTGGTCGGAGAAGCTGCTGCTAAGCACAGATCATTATTAACTGAGTCTGCTAGCAGGGGCATCTGAGCCATCATCCATCCTACCACATACTCAAACACTGAGTATCAAAAGTCTTCCCTTAACTTTTTTTTGGGGCATACCCTGTAAGTAACTTGCCACTATACAGAGCACAGATCAAAATTATACATTTAACCCTTAAGTTTGTCACTTTTTTTTTTTGTTTAGGAACAAAACACTTTTTAAAATTTGAAGCAATTGTGCATTAAGTCTTAAATGTCACTGAGAAACAACCATGCCTGCATTTTCTCCCTTGATATTGCTGAGCTGAATTACATAACCCGGGGCACAGAGGCCTGCACGCTTCTTATGCTAGTGTTCCCACCATTGCTAGTATAGCAGTAGAGAAATGATGGGAGGGGCGAGGAGCAATAACAAAATGCTAATGTAGATGTTGTCTTCAAGTGATACTTCAGTGGGCAGGGTACAGGACTTGGACTTGGGAATAATGGGTTTGAATCCAGGTTCAACAACACACTTGTAGGTGTTCTTCAAAAAAACACTTAATCCACCTCGTGCCTCTTTCCCTATATGTAAAATAGGGATAATAAATCCCTACCTAGGGTGTTGTGTGGGGCCAGATACTATATTGAAGAGGACCATATAAATATACAGAACTTTAAATACACAAGCCTGAATTCTGCTGGGTGGAATAGATTAATATGCAAACTTTTTCAAACTGCCTTTTTTAAAGGCCTAATACAAATCTATTTTGTGCATTTTTATATTACAAAAGACTAACGCTGTCTGAATTATAAAATGTTCTACTTGTGACATTCCCCTCTGGTGTTATCTGGACCGGTGATCTGCTAGGTCGCTCCAGTCGTTGACTCTGGGAGCCAGCCTTACTCTGCTCTGCTGTGAGAACCCCACTCCTGGGCTGTTCACTCACAACCTCTGGCATGTAAGCTGCTCCTTGGAGTGTGCAACCTAATGACACTAGCCAATATCACCGGTCCCAGACACATCCCTAGGAACCTTAGTCTTGCAGTCCCCAGTTATGTCCGCTGGACATTGCGAGCTTCTGAGAGTTTGTCAGTTTAACAAAGAAATTGATATGTATCAGGCTTGTTATCCCAAGGAGAGTCTCTGACACTTCAAACCAAATGTACTGCTTCAAGTAGAATAAACAAATTTATTAACTATAAAGATCGATTTTTGAGTGACTATAAATCAGAACAAGTCAGATTTGGTCAAATGAAATAAAAACAAAACGCATTCTCAGCTGATCTTATTAGTACAAACTTAGATACTTCTCACCACAGGCTGGCTGGTTGCTCTTCAGCCAGGCTCTCCCCTTTGATCAGTGCTTCAGTCATTTGGTGTGTGGTGTCTGTAGATGTAGGCGGGAGAGAGAGAGCATGGCAAATGTCTCTCCCTTTTATCAAAAAAATAAAAATGAGGAGTGTGGCACCTTTAGAGACCAAACATTTATTTGGGCATAAGCTTTCATGGGTAAAAAACCCACTTCTTCCATGCATCTGAAGAAATGGATTTTTTACCAACGAAAGCTTATACCCAAATAAATGTATGGTCTTTAAGGTGCCACCAGACTCCTTGCTGTTTCTGTGAATACAGACTAATAAGGCTACCCTTCTGATACTCTCCTTTTTATCATAGCCTTTCTTCCCTCTTGGCATTGCGTATCCCCCACAACCCCCTTCAGAGTCAGGTGAGCATTACCTCATTGCAGTTCCAAATTGACCAAAAGAAGAGGGGTGACTCCCTCAAGAGTCTTAACATTCTTTTGTTACTGCCTAGGCCGACGTCCTTTGTTCCTGTGAGGCTGAGCTGGGTTTGTCCCATACGTGCCCTAATGAGGTGTTAACTGCCTCTCTGTTCTTGGAAAGTTTTTTTTGCCTATGCTTGCTTTAAGCCATGGAGATACATTTTGAGCCTCATAACTATATACATGAAATTATAACCTATAACATTACTGTAACAGTTACTATAACCACCATGCTTAGTGCATCATGAGCCTTCCGAAGACACCCAACATGACAAACTTTACATTGGATACCACACAATCATTTTATAAAGATGAACATGCGGTTGTAGGGTGTTCCCCTGAGATACAGAGCGTCCCAGCTTGTGACTAGCAACACCACAATATTTCCTCTGAATTGAAGCATGTTCCACACCTCTCTAGTATTCTGAAGAGGTGGTAATTGATTCAAGGCAAGCGACAATGCATGCTCAGAATATTAGGCATAAATGAGACCTCTGGTCTAAAAAAGATAGACTTGTATTCCTTGCCTGTCATGACATCACTGTTGTTGAATAATGGAAAAACGGGATTGACTGAGCAGGCCAGGGCTCAGGCTCGCCCATCTGCTTGGAAATGTCTGCAACATGGAAGAGTCTGGTTCTAGAATAGGCCGCCTCAGCCATCTGCAGACTCTCCAACAACTTGAAATTGTCTTTCCTGGATTGTCCATCATCCTCAACTTTGAGGGATCGCCAACGACTGTTGAATACACTTATTTGACCTTTGGGTAGCAATCCAGCTTTTAAACTTCATACATGTGCATTTAAGTTCTGTATGCACAGAGTAGGCCAGGTTATTGTGTTTGTGGTTGGGAGACTTAGAGTCATATTTGCACAAATGCCTGACTCTCATACACACAGCAGATTTGTTCCTACCTCAGACACTCCTGTAATCATCAATTCTGCATGCTGAACTTTGAATATATGATTTTAAAGCTCTCCAATTTTTAATGCTTATTGGATTCAGTTTTATTTAGGAATCTTAGTCTGTATAATGGCATATGATGGTAGGTTTTTAGCACTAGCAATCAGTAAGGCTGAAAATTTTTACTGTGACAGATGGCTGAGACATGTGACTATTTGATACTTGCTGGAACAATGATACTTATGTACTACTGTGTTATGGCAGATGTCTCTGGAAAGCTTAGAATTTGGGATACCACCCAGAAGGAACACCTACTGAAGTATGAATATCAGCCATTTGCAGGAAAAATAAAAGATATTGCGTGGACTGAAGACAGCAAGAGGCTTGCCGCTGTGGGGGAAGGCAGGGAGAAGTGAGTAATTCGCAATCTACTGTAAACTATTGTGTCCTAACAAAACAAAATCAGTGATGGAGAAAGCTCTCAGCTCCTCTAAGAGAAATGTGTGTCGCACTCCTTGTTTAGACTTCTAGATTCGTTGTTTAGTAGCAACATTCTTTACATAGCATTTGACAGCTGCTGAACTGTGTGTAGCTTATTCACTGGAGAAGCACAATGCCATTAAAATAGACCTTTCTAGAGCATACGACCCTTTTTTTTTCTTCCTTAAATGGTAGCAATTCAAGATTAGGGAGACAGGTGGGTGAGATGGTCCAATAAAAGATACTGCCTTCCACGCCATGTCTCGCTAATTCTGGGACCGACATGGTTACGACACTGCATACAATCAATTCAAGATTGACTGTTCTGTTCAGAGGGTGTGGTGGTTTTTTTGTTTTTTGGGGGAGGGGGGTTGTTAAGCAGGGAGAACCGGAGGGATCTTAAAAACTTTAATGTTTTACAAAATGTGTTGTTGGGGAGAGAGAATCACACTTATATTTGCATCTTCCACATGAGCACAACTAGATTTGGGGGGCAGTTAAGTGCAATAAGAACATAATTCACCACCAATTGCCTCTTGTCTGTCAGGCTAGATGTGCCTGTTGTATAGCTTCAATCGGGTACATGTGTACACTTGCTAGTACAAAAGGTTGGCAGACCTGTGAAGATGGGGACCAAATCCAGCAAGAGTGGCCTCCAGGCATAGACCACATACTGTATCTTAAGAAGAAAAGGAGGACTTGTGGCACCTTAGAGACTAACCAATTTATTAGAGCATAAGCTTTCGTGAGCTACAGCTCACTTCTTCAGATGCATATCGTGGAAACTGCAGCAGGCTTTATATATACACAGAGAATATGAAACAATACCTATTCCCACCCCACTGTCCTGCTGGTAATAGCTTATCTAAAGTGATTTCCAGCACAAATCCAGGTTTTCTCACCCTCCACCCCCCCCCACAAATTCACTCTCCTGCTGGTGATAGCCCATCCAAAGTGATAACTCTTTACACAATGTGCATGACAATTAAGCTGGGCTATTTCCTGCATAAATCCAGGTTCTCACATCCCCCCCACCCCCATACACACACAAACTCACTCTCCTGCTGGTAAGTGAGCTGTAGCTCACGAAAGCTTATGCTCTAATAAATTGGTTAGTCTCTAAGGTGCCACAAGTCCTCCTTTTCTTTTTGCGAATACAGACTAACACGGCTGTTACTCTGAAAATGTATCTTAAGACTAATTACTGTTCTGTGCAAGTGGTTGGTACAGTAGCACCTCAGTTATGGACACCTTGGGAATGGAGGTTGTTCGTAACTCTGAAAAAGACGTTACAAACTTCAGCCACTGGGGGCGGGAGGGAGGGGTTGCAACTGCAGGATGGGGAGTTCAGGGTTCTAGGCATGGGTGTGGAGAGGTCAGGACTTCTGCCCTGTGGGAGCATCAGAGCAGGGCATTAGACCCAGAGGGAGCGCTGGGGCTCAGGGCTTCAGCCCTGCAGCTCTGTCCCTGGTCTCTGTCCCATGGGGGGTGCCCCATGGCTCTGCTCCTAGTTTTAGCAGGGAACACATCAGGGGTTTAGCTATGGGGGGAGCGCTGGGGCTGAAGCTGGGAATGGAGCAGTGTGGCTGAAACTACAGTACTCCCCCCTCCCTCTTCTCCTCTGAGTCCCAGTGTTCCTGCAGGGCAGAAGCACCAAATCTCTTTTTTTCCCCCTTTTCTCCTCCTCCCCCCATGCCCCAGGGCAGTACAGCATTTGCTGTATTTTTGTTTTTGTCGCTGCTGCTGCCTGATTGGTGTCCGGTTGACTGGTAAATCTGTAACTCTGGAGTTCATATCTTTGAGATTCTACTGTATATTGACTCCTAACTTAATGCTTTGGGGAGACACCTCCTGCATTAGTTTGTTTGCTAATGTCTCAAGGGTTGGTACTGAAGAAATGTGTATGGTGACTTGCATATCAGCATTCCTATTTTTGTTTCTTTTAAAATGCCCAGAAGTTAGGAAAACTTAGGAAATAATAGAGCAAAGTTATTAAGGTTTCCTAACGAATCGTATTGCATTTCTAGCAAATCTAGCTTCATTTTAGAAACTTGCTGAAATGATGGTCTAGAGCTTGTTTAACTACATTACTCTGGCAATGAGTATTTTTTACTGTTTTAAAAACACAAAAGCTGACAAAGGATTTTTCATGTGTTCTGATAAAACTTGTTTTGTTAATGCATTGTGGTTACAGACTTAACGTTTTGTGGTTTTTTTAAATGCCGCTGAAATAGTAACTGCCAATGCTTTGGTATGCTAAGATTTGTCTTCTCGTCACTCAGTAGTTCGTGTCCCTCTCTCCTGCGGTTCACTGAACTGTCGCTATAAAACATTACAAGAAGTTATTTTGGAGATCTCTAGGTGGTGGTCAGCATAGGTGAAGTACTAATTACTTCACTAACAGCTTGTAGATACCTACAGGACTTTTAAAGCAATAATCAACTGTTCTGTCCTAAATCACGTGGTTAGGGCCCTGCCAAATTCACCATGAAAAACGCATCACAGACCGTGAAATCTGGTCTCTTATGCGCTTTTACCCTATACTATACAGATCTCATGGGGGAGACCAGCATTTCTCAAATTGGGGGACCTGACCCAAAAGGGAGTTTTAGGGGGGTTGCAAGGTTATATGCCGGGGGGGTGCAGTATTGCCATGCTTGCTTCTGCGCTGCCTTCAGAGCTGGTCGGCCAGAGAGCAGTGGCTGGGCACCCAGCACCTCGCTGGTAGCAGCATAGAAGGAAGGGTGGCAATACCATACTATACCACTGTCTGTGCTGTTGCCTTCAGAGCTGGCGGCTGGAGTGCGGTGGCTGCTGACTGAGGGCCCGGCTCTGCAGGCAGCAGCGAAGAAGTAAGGGTGGCCATGCCATACCATGTCCTCCTGTCTTCTGTGCCGCTGCTGGCGGTAGCGTTGCCTTCAGAGTTGGGCAGCTGCTGGCTGGGAGCCCAGCACCCACAGCAGCGCAGAGGTAAGGGTAGCAGTGCTGCAACCACCCCTACAGTGACTTTGCGTTCTCTCCCCCCCCCCCTTCTTTTTGGGTCAGTACCCCTACAATTACACCATTATGTCTGAAATTTCACAAATAGCTAAAATAATTAAATTTACAATATTTAAAATCCTATGACTGTGAAATAGACCAAAATGGATGGTGAATTTGACCCTACATATGATGGACTTGATGCTGCTTTATATTCCAGCCTTCCATACTATCCATTATCTGTTTTGTAGCAATTATCCACCTGGGACATCAACTTGCTCCTCTCAGTAAGCTTTAAGTAGTTGATCCCTTAAAGTGAGATCCAAGGGATATTTTTAATTTAAAAAGCTTTGTATATTTGCTTCTCTGCTTGGTACATGTGGCAGATGTCATCCTCGTCTGAGTTTTTGGACTCTGTCTCCTAGACAAAGGACTTGAATATCCTTTAGGGAACAATGCTGCACTTGCATGAGATTAACTAGATGACCTAATTTCTATTCTCTGCATGCACTCAATGCAGATTACTGATGCTCAAGGAGTTAGCCTTCATGTAATTTTTATTTTATGGACTATGTGTATTGTGTCATCTTTAAATAGATTTGGAGCAGTGTTCCTATGGGATACTGGCTCTTCAGTCGGAGAGATCTCTGGACACAACAAGGTGATCAACAGCGTGGATATAAAACAAACAAGGCCCTATCGTATAGTAACTGGCAGTGATGACAATTGTGGTGCTTTCTTTGAGGGACCGCCATTCAAATTCAAGTTTACAATAAGCGTGAGTCTAACTTACTTTTCTCCTCCTGCACATAAGTTCGGTTATGTCTCTGTGTTAAGTTGTATGGATATATACTAAAAAGTCTTCACAGTTCTCCAGTACACTTAGTTTTTTGTGTTACAGCTCATTGCCATAACAAAATCTTGGTTTCCAGTTTAAAATCTATTTAGCATTGAGTAGCTTTTTAAAACCCATGTTTGAAGATAATTGAAGGTCTCGCTCAAGCTCAGAAAAACAAAATAAATGATGGGTTAGAAAGGAAACTCTAAACTAATTCTTCAAAACCGTATAATTTTAAGTTTAGTGTCATCTCAGATCTGTTTCTGTGCTGGCTTTCATTACCCTTTTGTGGGTTTGTAGGAAGTGTAACTGGAAACAAAATTTTCAGTATCCCATCTTGAGGAGCAGTTTGTTTCCTTCATTTAGTGCAATTTCAAAATATTCTACCATGTTTCTTAACAATACTTTCAGCAGTGCTCAGTTTGGGGGCGGGGGGAGCTGTGGCGGGGGAGGGGTTTGGAATCTCCAAATCTCTTTAAGGGATTTGGATTCTCAATTCTAAACAGGAATTGGGCATCCAAATCCCTTGGGGCAGCTTTGAAAATGTTAGCCTAGATCTCGAAAAATTACTACAGGTTATTAAACTTGAAATTACAAATCTAACGTTCATCCTTTGCTATTACTTTCTATCTGGACAATGAAAATAACAAGTCAGCTTTAATTTCTGGTTTGTGTTGCACTAGTGCAATGTGAAAACTTCCAAATACTGGAATGACTATATCCAAACCATTCATATTATGTATTCCCTTAGGGAGTCTCTTGGCCTTATTACTTGGGGCCTATCTTCTTCTGGGTAGGCCTTGCCACTTGGCGCTGTTGCAGATGAAGGTCCTTACCATACTAGTAGGTCTTCTTGAAAAGTTTAAACCTGGCGATTAATTTTAAGGCAATTGGAAACCTATTGTTTGCATGTGGCTTAAGCTGACTTTAAACCTTAAGTGCTTTTTAGTCCTTTTTCCATTCCAGACTTCGCAAACGAACAGTTTAGAGTGCCACAATCAGTTAAGTGACATTACTGCTGAATATACATTTGAACTTCAGTAGCTACTTTTTATTTTTTGGCTCTCTTGCAGTATGTCTACTGCAAGCGGGGAGGGAAATTCATCAGTGAGTCCGAGAACCGAGGTCAGCTAACGCTGGCTTGTGCTACGGAGCTGAAAACAGCAGTGTAGATATTCCCACTCTGGCTGGAGCCTGGACTCAGACCTGTCAAGGTGGTGGAAGAGTCTCCAAGTCTGAGTGGAAACATCTGCCTTGCTGACCCAGACTCTGAGACTCTCTGCCAGGGTTGTTAGATTTTTTGTAGTGTGAACAATCCTCTTGGAGAACAAATTCCTGAAGGTTTAAATGATCACTAATAGTGGCTAGATTTGTGTATGGGCAACTCGGCCTCAGACCGTTCAGCTTTCAGTAACAGCTTCTTTAGCAAAATCCAAATCAGTGAGTATTATAAGCATTGGGCATAAAACTGATGCATTTTTCTGATTATTATGGGTGGAATTCAGCTCACCTGCAGAAGCCTGATTCCTAAGGCTTTATACATATGAAGTGACCAGATGTGGGGGGGTGGAGACAAAATAGCAATCCTGAATGGGATGGGGGCTGTCGTTCAGCCTTCTTCCCTCCTAACCAAAGCCATGGTGATTACTTCTAATCGGATTTGTATGCTGCATTAAAGTTATTTGAACTGCAGAACCATGGATCCTGTGGTTGCTCTTGACCTATCTCTGTCACCCTCCATGCTTACCTGTGCTAGACGGTGCAGAAGTTTCCACTGTCGGCCTCTTCCTCACAGCCAGTCTGTGGCTTGAGTAGGGCGGAGAGTCTCTTGCTTGAAAATTTCACTGTAAATGAATGGGTCTCATGGGGATCAAGTAACTTATATGAGATGTCTTTAAAAAGCGCTTCTGTTTTTGGCTGGGTGCTAATTGCTGTCTCCTGCAGGACCACAGCCGTTTTGTTAACTGTGTGAGGTTCTCTCCTGATGGGAACAGATTTGCTACATCTAGTGCAGATGGCCAGGTAAAAATGAGCTGCCACCTTGATATTCACGTGTGGGGGAGGGGAATAATTGTGAGTTACAATCTTTGAGGGGGATGGGGTTTTGGGGAGCAGTTCCACAACCTACATACTGATTCTTTTTACTGTGAGAAAACAGACTTAAGAACTGTCATTATCCTCCCATGATACTGCTGCAGCAGCAGCTGTTCTACAAAAACCTGATGCTGCTCCTATCAGACTGCACCGGTTTATCTCTCTTCCTGCTGCACCTCCCCAACGCAGGTTACCTATCTGCTGGGGGGATGATACCCCTGCCTACAGCTTTTAGCGGCAAGGCTTTCTTCAGACTCAAAGGAAAATATCCCCAAATTCACTATGGAAAGGCTTGATCTTGTACCACCACGTAGCCGTGCTGGTGCTTCCACTGCTAGACTCCTTGCACTGGCTGAGAAGGTGGGTGCGGTATAAATGGCTAGGTAAGAGCCTACCTCTATACATTTTTATCAGCTTAGGAGGTTGAGAATTACAACAGCACTGTTGCCATGGATAGCTCCCTGCATATGGGCAGATTCCAATGACTAGCAGGGAGCTGCAGCTATCACAGTAGGAGCCATAAGCATAATACTTTCCAATATTTCAGATGTCAGAATTCCTGCATGGAACAGCTTGCTGCTTTTATTTAGAATGCCTGAACATCCTCTGGTACCTTAAATATTTAATATACAAGTATGCATTTGTCTTGAAGACTTAACTTTTATGCCTGCAGCAAAGAGTTAGCTGTATATATAATACATTTTGGAGATTGTATATGTGCAAGCCTTCCTCTAATTGTCTGTCACTTTGTATAATATGCTTATGTGATTAATTTTTTTTAAAGATTTTTGTCTATGATGGGAAGACTGGAGAGAAAGTTTGTGCTCTGGGTGGAAATAAGGCTCATGATGGAGGCATTTATGCTGTAAGTATTTTTTTGTGTTTCATAACTGCAGCACAATAAATATCTTATACTGTTGTTGCTGGAAAGTGCACTCGGTATACTAAGGCAGGTACTTGTTTTTACAGATTAGCTGGAGCCCTGATAGCAGTCACTTGCTTTCTGCTTCTGGAGACAAAACTGCTAAAATCTGGGATGTTGGTGCTAACTCTCTTGTCAGTACGTTTAACATGGGATCAGATGTTCTGGATCAGCAGTTGGGTTGCTTGTGGCAGAAGGACCACTTACTGAGCCTCTCCCTCTCTGGTTACATTAACTATTTGGATAAGAATAACCCAAATAAGCCTCTACGTGTCATAAAGGTATGGTGACCTTGATCACACTGCAGCAGACACCTTCTGCTGCACATAGTTTGGTTTTAGCAATAATCTGTTTGGGAATAGTAACTGTTCCATTAAAATGTGGCTGTAAAGAATCTCTTTGAACCGTCAAGCTTGGATATTGCTGAGCGTATCACTGACTAACACCTGAGTCATAACAGTCAAATATAGTAGTTATACTTTGTGCAAATGTGTAGGTGAGTAATGGTCTTAATTATGCTAATAAAATAGCTTACTTCCACACTAGTTTTTAAACATGCTTAAAATTACACTAAAAGAATCCTGAGTTAGAATACCACCCATGGGCATCTTATTTCATCGTCCTGCAAGTGCTAACTGTTATGAACATGGAGATATGGTTCATTATGTCATCAAGCTCTAATATTAGGAATTATTTGGCAGGGTGACAAAGCAATCCCATGGGAGCTTACATTTTACATGAACTAGAAACCTGTGTCCTAGATTTCTTTTTTTTTTAACTATTGTTGCTGTAGTTCTGGCAACCAGTATGTGTAGGTGACCATATTTGACCATCTTGTAAACACTGAACTTGCTTATGATGGAACATAACACATATGCGTGGAAAGGGTCCTAAAGAGATCTCTGTCCACAAATAAGTGTATACCTATTCATATTACAGAATATTTAATTCTTCAGAATTTGTATGAAAATGTCAGTACTGTAACATAACACTTTTTTTAATGTATTGATTCCTTGAAACAGACCTAGACAGCTAGTCATTTGAACTTTGAGATTGAACAAAGACCAAAACCAAGATGTGATGTTACTTTCTAAATCTTACCGGTTACACTTTGTGAATAGATTGCTTTTTTTTTTTTAGTTTGAATAACTGAGAAATGAATTGCCCACTAATTATATTCTCTCACAGGGTCATAGTAAATCAGTTCAGTGTCTGACCGTGCATAAAAATGGTGGAAAATCCTATATTTACTCTGGAAGTCATGATGGACACATTAATATCCTTTCTGGTGATCAAATGGTGTTGTTATAGTCCCACTTCTCTTTAAGATGGGTATGCTACTTTCTAGGAACTTTTTAAATCACTTTACTGAAGACAAGATAACTTCCTCTGACATTCCTGAATAAAATTGTATTGCTGAACCAAATTCCTGCTAACTTGTACTATACATGGCACTTACCTGTAATCTTTACCATTCTCTTAATAACTTGCTTTCCTGATACCACAATAGTCTTACCTGAATCCCTATTAACATTAATAAGAACAGCCATACTGAGTCAGACCAAAGGTCCATCCAGCTCAGTATCCTGTCTTCAATAGTGGCCAATGCCAGGTGCTTCAGAGGGAATGAACAGAAGAGGTAATCCAGTCATCCCTAAACTGAAAGGATTATGAACTCCTTGTTGCTCTGCCTCTGGGCTTATATACTAATAAGCATAGCTTTCTGCATTGTTCTCAGAGCTGCAAGTTTCTCACCACCTTATCATGGCCTTAATTTTTATCCTCATGGGTGGGTGACAGTCTTACCATTACTGTTCCTTATCTAGCCAGTGTCTCAAGCATAATCAGGTCCCCAACCCCCAGAGAATTTGCACATTTATTAATTATATAATAATCCCAGTTCCCACTGGTCTGTGGAGCAATAAACATGGAATGCGATCTAGGGTGTGGGTCAGGGTGTGGTTAGTGGGTCAGCCTGCGAGAGTTTTTGGTTTTGTTTTTTGTAGAGCAGAACGCCATTAGCTTTTTCTGTAACAGGCAAATGTGAGTTTATACAATTTTTTTTATATATTCCCTTAAACAACATGTGATGTATAATACATTTACGCTCCTTGTGAACATAATGCACACAGTAACTGCATTATCTTTTGGCAAATATATGAAGCAAACTTGAAGGCTTGCTGAGGAAGAAGCCTTCATGGTGATAACATGTCAGATTGACTAGTCCCTTGTGTAAAAAACACTCATTTTACTTTTCCTATCCGTATCCCTCTTGGCAAGTGTTGCTTAGGCATTGAGACCTAACACTAAATGATTTGTTGTTTGCCAATACTTTTTTACTGTTCTAAAATGGTTATTCAAATAATATTTTATTTAATTCCTTTATGGAATACTTGAGTCAGTGTTCATTTTCATTATGTGGAATTGGGAGTTGGAACTCCTAGTTTTTTCTGCAAGCCTTTTTCCTCCCCTTCCCCCCCCCCACTCCTAAGAAAAACTTTCTTAATTCTACTTTGCACATTATTGGGATTCCGAAACTGGGGAGAATGATGACTTTTCTGGAAAAGGACATACAAACCAGGTTTCTAGAATGGCTGTGGATGAATTGGATCAGCTGGTCAGTTGCAGTATGGATGACACTGTGCGTTATACTAGCCTAACCAAGAGAGACTACAGGTTAGTGAGGCTACCATATTTGGTCGTGTTTGAATGTATTGGGTTGTGTTTTTTGTGTTGCATCAAGAGAATTTCACTGGTACAGTGTGGAATGCTGACTAGCTTAATCATACAACTTGAGAAAATTTTTCAAGTTACCATGAAAATCCTAGAAATGCTTGCAATACCCAACTTGCTTTATCTGTGAAACAATAGTCATTTAAATTTTTTTCTTCTACCTACATAAGACTAATTTAGTATTTTCTGATTTTATTTTTATTTTTTAGGCAGCCAGATATATCTGTCTTGTATTGCATGACTTTTGTAGGGTTTTGTCTTCACTAGATAGGATATAGATATATCAGAGAGAGAGCGTGCTTCAGCTCTTACAGTGTACTATATAAAGCCACGTATCAGAGGAAAACAAGCTCTAAGATTCTTTTTGGAAACCATTCTTTCCCCTGGGGTTACGCCAATCCTGCCTCCTCAGGAGATGAGTCCTTTTAGGATTACCCAGTCTATCTCTATCTCTCTGAAGTAAAATTAAGATGAATTAAGGTCACTTTTTAATTCTGAATCGGAGTATCCCCATGAGAATTTAATGTGGGTAAAGTAATCCACTTTAAAAATTTTAAAACAGGTTAATTTTCTCAAGTGTCCCCATGTAGATAAGCCCTAAGACTGGAATCCAGCTGTAGATCGTGATTGTGAATCTGCATATTGCAGACCTATTTCATGGTAACTTTTCAAGGATCTCTCAATGGCTGACTATTGAATTGAGACTTGTACATGAATAAAATAAAGACACGGAAAAGCAATTTGTATTTTTCTTTTCAGTGGCCAGGATGTTGTAAAAATGGATGTCCAACCAAAATGTTTAGCTGTTGGTCCTGGTGGATATACAGTAGTTATATGCATTGGACAAGTAAGTATCAGGATAATATCTGGGTCTGTCTACACAGCAACTAGACCCCCACAGCTGGCCTGGGCCAGCCAACTACGGCTTGTGGGGCTCGGGCTGCAGAGCTGTTTCACTGCTGTAAGGACCTCTAAGCCCTGTGAGCCCAAGTCAACTGGTATGGGCCAGCTGCAGGGGTCTGGTTGTGTAGACATGCCTTGTGTAACCTATACAGTATTTAATGCTCTGAGTATGTCATTGGTACACTAAGAAATTTCTAAAACTTATTTCAGTGGGGGATTCTATGTTGGTAGAGGCAGCTGTCAATGTGGATCAGCTGTTAATGTTAGCCCATGGTAGCACTTACATAGCACCTTACTATTTTTAAATTCTGTACAAACATAACTAAATCAAAGAATCTGCTGGTGTAAGACTTGTCTAAATACAGTGTTGGCACTGATTATTTTTTTTAATCAGTTTGTTGTCTATTTTAAATTGGTGCAGACCTCTAGTGTGGATGCATTACACCAGTATCAAGGTATACCTGCATCCATGCTATGGGGTTGCATCAAACTTTAAAACTGGTAGAAAAGCGAAGTTTGTTAAATCCAGTGCCTGAATTGTATGTAGCCATATGCCTCTAATGAGGTCACTGGATTTAGTGGCCTAAAAAGGCTGAGTCAACATGAAAATCTACCTGAAATTTGAATCCAGTGTTGATTACAGCAGTGTTGGTTTCTTCTTTAATTTGTTTTTCTCCTTTTGGTGGGTGTGTGTGAACACTTTAAATATGGAAGGTAGCTTTTTCTGTTAATGAGCAGGAGCAAATACATATCTAACCTTCTAGCTCATACAGTGATTATACAGATGTAAAACCAAAATCCCAATAGATACTTAACATCTTTAAATAAAATAAAAAAAAAATTGGAAGGGAGATTATTGCTAATATAAGAAACACAAAATCATTAGTCGCTGATAACTATATTGGATATGGTCAGTATAACAGTTTTAGGACCTTGGTCAGTAGTAAAAATATAGAAGCAGGGACTAGTTCTCCTCTTAGTCTCTTGCTTAAACATTTGTTACTTTTGGCAGGCTAGTCCACTTATGCTGTTATATCAATCTTTGGTGTACAGCTTGCTTATCACCTGGCACCATAGATATGGATCTCTTGGCTATTGTTGGAGCACACTCTACGATAGTTGGAGGATTACTCAAGCTCCTCAGCATGATTCAAATGAAGCAGAACCAAAGATCCTTGTTTCTTCAGGGATGTGTCTGTTTAAAACCGCACTTACATTAATGGGTATCAAAGGCCACGGAAGGCTGAGCCTCCCCAAACAGCCTTGCATGGCCCCACGCACACTCAGCCCCCAGACCTCTTCCTGCTTCCTGGTGCTGTGTTGTGGGGGGCTCTTCCCCTGCGGCTGGGACTAATGGAGGGCCAGCCTGTGCTCCGGGGGGCGGCAAGTTGGGGGAGGGAGGGCCTCTGGGCTCTGACAGGAGGGGCGGGGCCTCAGGCAAAAAGGGTGAGCTGGCCACTTGCTTCCCCAAGCCCAGGGTTCACCAGCCACCCATACTTACATTCCTTTGCAATGCTTTTGACTAAAAAGGATGTTGGTTGGACTTTCATGATCTCAACTGTGTCATCCAAATTACTTGTTTTTAGTTATGATTTGCCTCTAATGGGAAACTGTAACTGGACAGCAAAATGACCCTTTGCACATGATATTAACAGCCTGTACTTTGTAACTCAGTCATCCCAACAAAAGATAGTAGGCATTGCTTGAAATGCTTGAGTTCTTCATGCCCCTCTTTTGTTGTGACTAAATGAACTTCAGCTAACTGTATGCAAGAGCATGTCCTGACTGCTTGCAGTTAGTAGATTGAAGGCGGTCTGCAGCAGTACCTGCATCCCTGTCAAATGCTCATAGGAGGAAAAAGCTTGGTCGCAAGGTATAGGTGTTTTATACACTTCTAATCTGTATAGATGAGAATGAATCTCAATACTCTTTTGAACCAATGAAGTAGTAACTCCTATTGTGGCTGACGAGCAGAGTGCACTAGTATGTATGGCGAGACACTATAGCCTGTCAAGCATTTTGAACCTAATGGTCTCTATGGTACATTGCTCTACATTTATAGATCATCTTGATGAAGAATAAGAAGAAATGTTTTGCAGTTGATGACCCTGGCTATGAACCAGAAGTGGTGGCCATTCACCCAGGAGGTGGTACCGCTGCAGTGGGAGGCCTGGTAAGGATACACTCTTGTGAACACTGGAACAGTATTCCATGGTTGTGGGGTTTTTAGTTATGCTTGTTCTTTAAACATCACTCAGCTATTGCTGCACCAAGATATCAAAGTTGGCAGTATACGAATATTGTTGCTTTTAATTTAAAGTTGTGCTGTTGGGCTTTTTGTTAAACTGCTATCTTCTGGCCTCCTTCCATTAGATTCTCCCACTTTTGTGGTTAGTATACATTCCCCAACATATTCTCCCTAGTTAGTTATCAAGTAAGCTTTTTCTCAAAACTCTCCGCCCATGTCTTAAAGCAGTAGCATGTTTTTAATTTGACGACATGTGGCCAATATACCCTAAAAATACTGACTGTATCTCTCAAAGGGAGAAATACCTATAATTGCATATGATCCTCTAACTTAATAACCTTCCTGATTTTTGTTGTAAAGCTTTGATTTTCATTATTAACTTGCAGGATGGGAATGTCCATCTATATTCAATCCAAGGAACCTCTCTGAAAATCGATGAGAAGACCTTGCAAGCTAAAGGTCCTGTGACTGACCTGGCATATTCTCACGATGGTGCCTTTCTTGCAGTTTGTGATGCAAACAAAGTTGTCACTGTCTTTAGTGTTGCTGATGGCTATGCGGTAAGAATTGCTGTATCTGACTTATGATTTCCAACAAAAGTATTTATTAGTCCTAAAACTGTGTGTAGAAGTAAAGGCACAGCCAGGTGTGACTTAGTCTGTACTGGGGGTAAAAAGTCAAATGCCACTAATGCCTACTTGTGTGTAATTCTGTAGTATCTCCTGTTGAGATGATTTTCACAACAGCCAGTTTTGAAGTCTCAAACAAAAATTATGACCTTGGGTCAGGGGAAGGAAAGAGCAGCATAGGTTGGTTACTAGAAAAAAGATACTAACTTCATCCAAATTAGAGAACGAGAAAAATAGAGAAAACAAGTTCTTTCCAATCAGAGGTGCCTTTTAAAAATCACTTGGCAGGGTGTGACCTGCAAGGGGGAGGGGCAATCTGATCTGTGGTAGGCTTGCTGCTATTCAACATAAACTATCTAGGGTCTCGCAAGTTCCTTATTTGACCTGCATTGTAGTGTGTCTGTAATGGAAACCTCAATCACAACCAACGCACAGTGACCTTGAACAAGTCTTTCCCTATCCATCAGTGTGCATGTCAGCAAAGATTTCCATAACTTCTGGAAACTGGGTTGGCCTGAGGGAGTAAGTAGTCTGATTAGACTGCAATCTGTGCAGAACTGTAAGATGCACTTTCTAATAAAACTTGTTAGCCACAGTGCTTAACTCTGTGTGAAGGCCATGCACTGAAATGGGCAGAAGAGGAATTGGGGATAATCCATATGCTCTCTTTAAAAAAAGAAAGCAAGGACTGAGAATGAAGCCTTTAAATTAGCTGGACTGAAATGGCACTGAAATGGAATGTCGAGGAGGTGGGGACGGGGGGGCTGTTCCTTCTTCCATGCTATTGTCTTGCACTCTTGGCTCTGAGCAGAACTAAAAAGGTTTCTCTTCTCAAAAGATGAAGTGGGTCAAGGTTACTTTTTAAAAAAAATCAGACCAGCTTATATTGGTGGAAAGACAACCGTTCAAGCTTACACAGAACTCTTCTTCACATCTGGGAAAGATGCACAGACCTGGTCTACACTAGAAAATTGTCAGCTTAACTGTGTTACTCAGGGGTGTGAAAAATCCACATCCCCGAGCGACATAATATGAGCTATCCCCTGGCCAGCACTAGGCTGACTGAAGAATTCTTCCCTTGACCTAGCTGCTGCCTCTTGGGGAGGTGAATTACCTATACTAACAGGAGAACTCCTCCCACCAGCCTAAGTAGTGGCTACACTGAAGTACTACAGTGGTGTAGCTGTGGTGCTGTACCATCTTAAGTGTAGGCATACCCTGTGTCACAGTTAATTCCTTATCTGTTCCACTTATGTATTTAACCCACATTCAAGAGACCACCTAAGGTGACCATGGGTAGTTAACACCTCTGTTGTTGTAGGACAGAGGGTTAGTGGGTTACAGATAATTGTAATGAGCCATACATCCAGTGTCTGTATTAAACTCTGCTGGACACCAAGGATCAGTCCTAAGTTCCCAGGCTCATCTTTTGGAGGTGTTGTATAGGTTCCCTTTGAAGACAAGGGCTGCGAGGTCCGATATGGAGTGATCATTTTTGTGAGAAATGCTTGCCCACGGTTATGTTTTTTTTCCTTTCTATCATTTTTTCTGTCTGAGCTCAATTGAGAGCGTAGTGTCTTTTTCACTCACTCAGTTGTTGGGGCACTTAGTGGACTGGATGAGGTACGCCACATGTGGAGAACCTGGGGATCTAGAAAGTTGTAGAAGTCTTGCATCTGTTGTGGCAGAGGCTGGTGCCACTTTGATTTGGGGTGCTCTGGTCAGTGGGGGGTGTTTGGGAAAGATTTCATTCAGGATGTGGTCACCATCAAGTATAGGTTGTTTCTCAAAACACCTACTGTACAGCTGCTTTCAAAGGCTTCAATCAACCCCTTCTGTGCTACAGCTGAGGCTGAGCAGGACATTTTGAGAGTTCTAGGATCTCCAATTTGTTTTTGCTGAAAACTTGAACATCCAGTCCTACCATTTTTGATCCATTTTGGTTTGAATTCTGTTGGCTCCTTTCAGATGTTTATAGAAATAACATAAAATGGACATTTTAAATGACTCCCATGACAGACTTGTGCAATAACCATGCTTTTCAAATGTAAAAGGCACTTAGCTTAGAATTTTACTGTGTACCTGGGGTATACAGATATATTAACTTTTTCTAGCAACATATTAAAATTTGTTGCCTGTTAATGAGGGACAATGTCACAGGTAAAAGAATAGCTACCTGAAGTCTGTAAAATAACACCATTTTCCCAATAACTCCACAATAGGAACATAACATCTTCTATGGACACCATGCAAAAATTGTTTGCCTTGCCTGGTCTCCAGACAATGAGCATTTTGCCTCTGGGGGCATGGACATGATGGTTTATGTTTGGACCTTAAGTGACCCAGAGACCAGAGTCAAGATACCAGGTACGTTGTGCACCTCTTCTTTGCTAGAAAGGTTTAGTTTTGAGAATTACTCGTCTCTCTCGAAATATGGACAGTGCTTTCTCTGTCAGAACTACACTAGCAATTCTCCTCCTCCTAGATAGGGGTGGAGACATCTAGTCTACCCTCTGTAATGTAATTTTAACATTCTAAATGTTACGGATCAAGACGGCCACTCACTAAGTGCACTTTGCAGGCAACTGCATTTTACAAGTACTTTGTGCACTACAGTTGGAAAAAGAACTAGATAAGTTCATGGAGGATAGATCCATCAATCGCAATTAGCTAGGATGGACAGGGATGGTGTCCCTTGCCTCTGTTTGGCAGAAGCTGGGAATGGGCGACAGGGGATGGATCACTTGGTGATTACCTGTTCTGTTCATTCCCTCTGGGGCACCTGACATTGACCACTGTCGGAAGACAGGATACTGGGTTAGAGGGACCTTTGGTCTGACCCGGTATGGCCGTTCTTATGTTCTAATTCAAATTTTTTTCAAAATAAAAATATTGTCCTAAGATGACTGTGATAACCTATCAATTCTTAATATTAAATTGTGAGTTTTTAAAAAATTCATCTCCTTCCATCTGTACAGACGCTCATAGACTACATCATGTAAGCAGCTTGGCATGGCTGGATGAACATACCCTGGTAACAACATCCCATGATGCTTCTGTCAAAGAATGGTCTATCTCCTACAAGTGAACAGTCCTACTTGGAAGGACCTCATCAGGGACTAGAACTACTGCAGTGGAACATAGCATTTCTCTTTAAAAGAAAAAAAAATTCTAATGGCCTATGGGTCTTCTATCATATCCTCATATCTTTACAGGGTGTTCATATCTGTAATTAAATGTACTTTGAAAGCTTTAGCCAGTAACAGTTTGCACATGAAAAGCACTTAAATTATGTCTGGAACTTAACCTTTGTGCTGAACATTCCAGAGGCAACAGCCGAACAAGTTGGCATGAAAAATTTAAACATGATCAGTTATTTTCTACCAGAGTCCTTGTGAGATTGTACAGCATGAGAGAAATACTTCTCATTTTTTCTAATTGCAGAACATTTCTGTACTAATGGTCATAGTAAGAATATTTAGTTGTGATTCAAAACAAATCAAGCTGTGTGCAGCTACTGTATATTATGTTGCTTGTCTGTACTGCACCAAACTGTTGCCTCAGATTTCCTCCTCCACATAATGAAATGGGGTACACACATAATAAACTCTATGTATTTCCTGTCAAAGTTTTGTGGTTATTTTAGGATGGAAATATGGGATTTTAAATGTACTTACTGTTGTCGGTTTAATGTTTACAAATAACTCTATTGGCATTTTCTCACTCCAGAAACATCGTTGTTACCTTATGAACAACTGAGGAATGTCTGGTCATTTCAGTGTCAGGGGAGAACCTTAGCTTCTGTTGAAAGATAAATTTGTTTCCTTTTGAGAAGAATTAAGTTGATGTAAACAAATTTGCAGTAATTATAACACCTGTTTCAGTACAGGAATTAAACAAAGTGAATCATTGTTATGACTTGAGGTGATTTTTGCAAACCAATTTAAATGTTTTCTGATTGCTACTTCTGCACTTTCCAGAAATACACACTGTTACAACAGAGCTATTAACAAACTGTTTAGATTAGATATCACTCATTTTCCCCACCCTACAATTCACTGTCAAGCTTGCCTTAAGGAAGGGACTTGAAGTTCTGAGGGTTGGCAGAGCAGACAAAAAGACTTAGTTATCTGTGGAGTGTTGGTGTGAAGTGGTAGATACATGACCAGTCCTAGTGGCCAAAGAGGAAACTGCCACTGCCCACAGCTTCAAAGTGTTTAAATAGCTGGATTTTTTTTTTCTAATCACATGTTAATATTCAATCTCTCTTCTTTCTCCCACCCCCCCAAAAATTGATGCTCCCTTGCTTGTGGGAAATCTTCCAGCTTACCTGGTTTTCACACTGTTTCTAATGACTCTTGGCAGCACAGAAAGCATTTCTGCTCCTGAAACCCACTCTCTGGCCTTTGCTCATTCGTTACCTTCATGGAAACTTTTCACTGCCAAATAGTTTAGTGTGGGGCTTTCTAACGGAAAGCTATTGAGTGTCTGGAAGTTACAATTTAAAAACAACCTTTTGTCTTCTGACATAAAGCCAACTTGTAGAGTTCAACAACTAAGGCAGCTTTCACTGGAAAAACTGGAATATTTATTTTATATCAGCTATTCTTGACTGGGCCTTTTGCACCGTTCCCTATCTTTCAGCATCTTTGTACACTGAACTTCAAGACAGGAAATTGCAGGAGTGTACGTGTGCACATAATTGAAGTGAAGAGTGATGAGCAAGTGCCAAGCTAACAACCTTGGCTATATAGTAGTCTAGGTACACTTATAGTGCAGTGACCACTGTTCTTCAAATATGACCTGGAGGCACTGCTATAGCACTGAATCTGCTCTTTCTGTGGTAGTCAAGTCTGTCTTCTCTGAACAAGCAAATGTGATATCAATGAAATGATCACTATCATTATACTGAAACAACTACTTGAGTTATTCACTACAGGTGGTTCTACCATCTTGTGGTGGTGAATTTTTTTTTAATGGAAAAGTCACCAGTTATTGAGGCTCCCTGCCATCCAATAAATAAGCTATTCCAAGCCCACCTCTAGTAGCTCCATATCTCAGTTGGAGGGTGTGATCTACAGGAGGTGGAAGGGAAATGAGTGCTGTGCAGAGTCCAGCACTGCTCTGCTGGCTGGCGGAGGGCAGCTCTTCTCTAGTTTTGCCAAAAGTGGTTAAGTTTACTGCCCATAGAAATTAGTCTTAAACTGAGTCTGATAGTACTAGTAAGTGCTTGTTAGCCAGAGACACTTGTGTTGACTATGACTAATGCTTAGATAGCAGGGTGTAGGAATACTCTGGGCTTCAGCTTCTGTCAGATTCATTATTGGCATTGATTATGGGTTTCTAATCTGGTAGGTTAGATCAAGATGACTTCTTTGGTTGTGTAGCAACTCAATATACAACTAGAAATGTCTGATAGAAATTCCTAAAATACAGTAAACTGCTACCATCTAGAGGAAGAACCTAATGAATAAAATATGAAGAGACCCAACTTGCTATTGTACTGACTAATAACACTTGTGAATGACTGTCACCGTCCTCTCAGTAAGTACAATAGCAAACTCGTGACAATTCTCATCAGAGTTCTTTGGTGTGATGCTGTCCAGTGATAGCTTGCAAGATCCTCTTCTGCCATTCTAAAGTGGGTGTCTATGTCCTGTAAGAACTGTTAAAGACTTTAAGGGGGTGGGGTGAAGACCATGATTACAAGTATTTCAGATGTTCAAGAAAAGAGCCTTTAGGCTGAGAATGGGGTTTCCGTTAAGGGAGTGGTATGGGAATTAGGCCCTGTTTTCCAAAGATGCACATCTTCATCAGAAAATAGGGTAGGTAGTGATTTCTTCTGCAGTCTAATGATAGTGCTTTGGTAAAAGCAAAGAACAAGGCCTGCTGGGTCTGTAGATTGGCTGCCTATAGGATTTATTAGTCTAGGCTAAATGAACTGCTAGCATCCATCAAAGAACACCCACTATGCTACAGTGGAGAGAGTGAGTGCTACAGGGCTATTCATGCAGCTGAGATGAGAACAATGTGCAGAGAGACCTATTACAGCAGAGGCTTGCTGGGGATGAAGTAGAAAGAGATGGTCTAGAGAAGCTCTGGGGATGAGTTCAATCTATTTCTTTTCACATGACTGAAAATATATTTTCTCTGAAATACCTAGTATTTTAACTAGTAGGAGTCCTATAAACTAACTAGATTAATGCAAAATTAGATTTTAATGTAGATGGCAAAAGCCTGTTCTTAGTTTAGGTAGTGGTCTCTTTATGAAAAAATAATTTTAAAAAAAGGGAGAATCTGCTTCCAGCATGTTAAACTTTTAGATCCAAGGCCTTTAGAAGTGTGTGGAGACACAGGTGAGGTACCAGCTGTACTCTAAAATCCAACTCTTGCAACTACTGCCTCTGGCATGATAGGCTCCAAAAAAGAGGAGGAATTCAAGGAAATCTAGATTGCCTCTGCCTTTAAATAAACAAAAACATTAATTTTAAATGCTCTAATTTATTTTGGGCTAGATTTCAAAAGATCTCTGCACTTTTAGCTTCTATTTAAATGCTTGTAGGAAGGGGCCAGATGACTCTCAATAGCAGCTGAGCATTTTTGAAAAACTGACATCTGTAAACTGCTGGGCTCTTCCAAAAATCCAGAACCAACCAGATGCTGAGCACTGGGAAAAATCTGGCCCTTTAGTTTTTAGCCTGATTTGAGCACTGCACAAATTCACTAGAATAAATGCTTAAAATGTATATACAGATGAAGCAAAGAAAGGGGATAAGGGATACAACACAAGACCATTCACTTAAATTGTCACTATTTTAGAATAAGATGGTAGAAGGGAAACAATGACCGATATAAATAATAGGGATGAGATAAACCAGTAGTTACCAACCTGGGCCCAGTAGCAACAGTATTCTGGCATGTGATAGTCACCTGTGTATGGAGAAGGATGTTCATTGCCAGTGGGTGCCATTTAGAAAGGATGAGCTATGGGGGGAGGGATAGCTCAGTGGTTTGAGCATTGGCCTGCTAAACCCAGGGTTGTGAGTTCAATCCTTGAGGGGGCCATTTGGGATCTGGGGCAAAAATTGGGGATTGGTCCTGCTTTGAGCAGGGGATTGGACTAGATGACCTCCTGAGGTCCCTTCCAACCCTGATATTCTATGTATTTCCTACAGTCTACAAGAGACATGGGTAGGCTGTAACTGCCAGATTTAGTATGGAGAGCAGTAATGATCTTTGTTGTCAGATTTAGCTTCCGGATTCCCCATGTCACAAGTGAATTTTATACCAGATTGACATGTACAATGAGCTGCAGTGGTGTGGTTCTAACTCTAGATGGCACAGTAGTAACATCTGGTGTGTGTATGTTCTTTCATCTTCCAGCAATTTTAAGGTGATGATTACTTGCATTTTTATGGCTGACTTAGAACGCTTCCTCAGCTCTCGTCCCCTTACATCCCTACTTTTCTTGCACTACATTGATGACGTCTACATCATCATCTGGACCCATAGGAAGGAGGCCCTTTAGGAATTCCACTAAGATTTCAATGATTTCCTCCTTACCATCAACCTCAGCCAGGACCAGTCCACACAAGAGGTCCACTTCCTAGACACTACAGTGCTAATAAGCAATGGTCACATAAACACTACCCTATACTGGAAACCTACTAACTGCTATACTTACCTACATGTTTCCAGCTTTCATCCAAACCACATCACACAATCCATTGTCTACAGCCAAGCTCTAAGATACAACTGCATTTGCTCCGATCCCTCAGACAGAGACAAACACCTACAGAATCTCTATCAAGCATTCTTAAAACTGCAACACCCCCCTGGTGAAGTGAGGAAACAGATTGACAGAGCCCGAAGGGTACCCAGAAGTCATCTATTACAAGACAGGCCCAACAAAGAAAGTAACAGAACACCACTAGCAGTCACCTACAGCCCCCAACTAAAACCGCTCCAGCACATCATTAAGGATCTACAACCTATCCTGAAGGATGATCCCTCACTCTCACAGACCTTGGGAGACAGGCCAGTCCTCGCTTACAGACAGCCCCCCAACCTGAAGCAAATACTCACAAGCAACCACACACCACACAACAGAACCACTAACCCAGGAACCTATCCTTGCAACAGAGCCCATTGCCAACTGTGTCCACATATCTATTCAAGGAACACCATCATAGGCCCTAACCACAACAGCTACACCATCAAGGGCTCGTTCATCGGCACATCTACCAATGTGATATATGCCATCATGTGCCAGGAATGCCCCTCTGCCATATACATTGGCCAAACCGGACAGTCTCTAAGCAAAAGAATATATGGACACAAATCTGACATCAGGAATCACAACATTCAAAAACCAGTAGGAGAGCACTTCAATCTCTCTGGTCACTCAATAACAGACCTAAAAGTGGCAATTCTTCAACAAAAAAACTTCAAAAACAGACTCCAACGTGAAGCTGCAGAACTGGAATTAATTTGCAAACTGGATACCATCAGATTAGGCCTGAATAGAGACTGGGAGTGGTTGGGTCATTACAAAACATGAACTTAATTTCCCCAATACTAATTTCTCCCTACTGTTACTCGCACCTTCTTGTCAATTGTCTATAATGAGCCACTCTCTTACCACTTCAAAAGTTATTTTTCCTCCCATGGTATCCTGCTGTTAATTGATTTATCTCATTACCCTGACCTCACATTTGGCAAAGCAACCCCCATCCTTTCATGTATTTATACCTGCTCCTGTATTTTCACTCCATGCATCTGATGAAGTGGGTTTTAGCCTATGAAAGCTTATGCCCAAATAAATTTGTTAGTCTCTAAGGTGCTACAAGGATTCCTCATTAAAATCTGTTTTATTCTCCCCTGTTCATGCATCCCAGGATTGCATTAGCCCTCATGGCCACAGTGATATACTGGGAGCTTGTGTTCAGCTGCTTAGCCACCATGACCACCAAATCTCTTTCAGAGTTCCTGCTTCTCAGGGAAGAGTCCCGCATCCTGTTATATGGCTACATTCTTTGTTCTCAGCTGTATACATTTACATCTAACCTGATTAAAACACACATTGTTTGCTTGACCCCCACTCTATCAGTGACTATCCTGTTCATTTTTTTATCACTCCCCAATTTTTTGTGTCATCTGCAAATCTTATCTGTGGTGATTTTGTGTTTTTCTTCCAGGTCATTAATAAAACTGTTAAATAGTATAGGGCCAAGAACCAATCTCTGCAGGACCCCACTAAAAACACAGCCATTCAATGATGATTCCCTTTTTACAATTACATTTTGAGACACATCATCTAGCCAATTTTTCATGCAGAGAGTGACGATGACACAGAGGAATGTTCTGAGTTAGTGAGTAAATTCGGTGGTAAATCAGTTAGCATGTGTCACTGGTGACACAGCAGTGGAAGTCTATGCAGTGGGTATGGCAATGAAGTTGAAGACAGTGCACTGAATTAGTGGATTGAAGTAACAAAAGGAACCATTCAGCAATGAATCAATTTTACAATAAACTGATCAATTAATTAGGTATTGCAATTAATATACTACTTATCAATAGATCATGTTTAACAGAGCATCAAGGAGAGGGTAAATCAAATCTGCAATAAGTAATAATTAGTAATCAATTATGCAATGAAAGTGGTGGTGACCTAAATTTCCTCTAAGCTGCGCAGCCGTGCAGCAGCCTATTTAGCATCACTCAGGCACACAGGGCTGCTGTGGGAAGCGATTCCTCTCCCCCAGCCCCAACCCAGCCTGGCTCGGACCTGCTGCAGCCAGGGGAGAGGCGCCCCTCCCCTGACCCTCCCTACACCGTTTTCTATAAAGACAAGGTGCAACTTAGACCAAACCCAGCCTTTCTCCCAGAGGTTGTGTCCCAATTCCACCCCAACTAGGACATTTTCCTACCGGTCTTTTACCCTAAGCCTCACATGGATAGTTGAGAACAAAGGCTCTACTCCCTGAACGTTCAATGAGTGCTAGACTTTTACACTAAATGCACAAAGAGTTCTGTAAGTCGAACCGGCTGTTTGTGGTAGTTGCACGCTGGATGAAAGGTCTCCTGGTCTCATCGCAGGAGATCTGATGGTGGATCAGGTCCTGTATCTGGGCATGCTATGATCTGGCAAAAGTACTGGCTCCTGCACTAACAGCACATTCCACAAGAGCGCATTTGCAGAGTGGCAACATGGTCCTCGGTTCACACTTTCACCTCTCCTTAAGCGATTACCTAGCACACCAGAGATGATGCAGCATTCGGCAGGAGTGGTGCTCCAGTCAGCGATTCTATGAACTCTGACCCCACTGCCTGGTTAGGGCCTGGGAGTCACCTAACTGGAATCAACATGAGCAAGCATTCAAAGAAGAAAAAATGGTTACGCCCCTTCTCATAACTGTTATTCTTCAAGATGTGTTGCTCATGCCCATTCCAAACCACCTGCCTTCCCCTCTGTCAGAGTAACCAGCAAGAAGGAACAGAAGAGGCGATGGGTCGGCAGGGACCTATATTACCCGCCTTGGAGGCGCCACTCCAGGGGGCTCCACAGCCGATCCGACAGGTGCTGCTAGGGGAAAAACTTTCCGACGACTGTAGACATGGCGCACACACACCTAATTGGAATGGACATGAGCAACACATCTCAAAGAACAAGAGTTACGAGAAGATGAGTAGCTGTTTTTTTCTCACAGAGGTATGATTCTGCTCGCACTTTTATAGATATAAATCAAGCAACTTTGTGGAAAATTCTAGTGTCGTAAAACCAATGTAAATAAGGCCTTGAGGACAACTACACCAAGAATGAAGTGCCATGCTCACAAGGCTGAGGCCTTGGAATATAGTGTGCCAGTCTCTTAGTATTGAATAAGGTTCAGCACACTATTTCTTCACCAATTGAGTATTTTTTTAGGAATAGGGAGGTCAAGCCTGGATTTTGGGAATCTGAGTGTCTGATTGTCTACCTCGTACCTGCTACAGCTGCATAATAATAGATTCTGTTTTCTGCCTCTTTAGCCCTTTGAATGATCAGAATATGCCTATGTGTATTGGCATATGGCATTTATAAATTTTCTCACTAAATCTGATATCTTAGATTATAAGGTTTTGTGGACAGTGAATGTATTTTATAGGGCTGTCGATTAATCGCAGTTAACTCACGCGATTAATTAAAAAAATGTAATCGCAATTAAAAAAATTAATCGCAGTTTTAATCACACTGTTAAACAAGAGACTACCAACTGAAATTTATTAAATATTTTGGATGTTTTTCTACATTTTCATATATATCTTGTATTCTGTGTTGTAAGTGAAAACAAAGTGTATATTTTGATTACAAATATTTGCACTGTAAAAATGATAAACAAAAGGAATAGTATTTTTCAATTCACCTCATACAAGTACTATAGTGCAATCTCTTTGTCCTGAAAGTGGAACTTGCAAATGTAGATTTTTTTTGTTACATAACTGCACTCAAAAACAAAACAATGTAAAACTTTAGAGACTACAAGTCCACTCAGTCCTACTTCTGGTTCAGCCAATCGCTAAGACAAACAAGTTTGTTTACATTTACAGGAGATAATGCTGCCCTATTCTTATTTACAATGTCACCAGAAAGTGAGAACAGGCATTTGCATGGCACTTTTGTAGCCAACGTTGCAAGGTATTTACGTGCCAGATATGCTAAACATTTGTATTGTGAAAGTAGAATGAATTATATTGAAATTATAATTCATTAAAGAAATGCTGCTTGAAGGCTTTGTTGAAATATAGTTGTCAGGAAGAGAAACATTAAGGAGTGTGAGACAATGGGTCCTCAAACTAATTAACTTAGAGCTCCTGCTGAGCTAGGAGATTGGTAAACGTTAGTATGCAAATAAGATATGTATGTATATTTGTCAGTTTCTGCTTCCTTTTGTCTCTTACGTTAAATTGGCTTTCCCTTATCTGTTTAAATAAGTTAGCTTGAGCTTTTGCAGGAGGCTCACATATCTGGGTGCATTGGCAAAGCGCTTTGCTAATAAACAGAGTGGTCTGACAAATTTTGTGAGTCTTGAATCTGACTTTGACAGTATGCCCCTTCATGCTTCAGCCACCATTCCCAAGGACATGCTTCCATGCTGATGGCACTCATTAAAAAAATAATGCATTAATTAAATTTGTGACTGAACTCCTTGGGGGGAGAATTGTATGTCCTCTGCTCTGTTTTACTCACATTCTGCCATATATTTCATGTTATAGCAGTCTTGGATGATGACCCAGCACAAGTTGTTTGTTTTATGAACACTTTCACTGCAGATTTCACAAAACACAAAGAAGGTACCAATGTGAGTTTCTAAAGATAGCTACAGCTCTTGACCCCAGATTTAAGAGTCTGAAGTGCCTTCCAAAATCTGAGAGGACTGAGGTAGGGAGCATGCTTTCGGAAGTCTTAAAAGAGCTACAGTCTGATGCGGAAACTAAAGAATCCGAACCACCAATAAAGAAAATCAGCCTTCTGCTGGTGGCATCTGACTAAGATAATGAAAATGAACATGCATCAGTCTGCATTCCTTTGGATGGTTTTCAAGCAGAACCCGTCATCAACATGGATGAATGTCCCCTAGAATGGTGGTTGAAGCATGTGCATCTGGCACATAAATATCTTGTGACACCAGCTACAACAGTGCCATGAGAACACCTGTTCTCACTTTCAGGAGACATTGTAAACAAAAAGCAGGCAACATTATCTCCTGCATATGTAAACAAACTTGATTGTCTGAGCGATTGGCTGAACAAGAAGTAGGACTGAGTAGACTTGAAAGCTCTAAAATTTTACATTGTTTTATTTTTGAATGCAGTATTTTTGTGCATAATACTGTATTTGTAAGATCAACTTTCATGATAAAGAGATCGCACTACAGTACTTGAATTAGGTGAATTGAAAAATACTATTTCTTTTGTCTTTTTACAGTGCAAACACTTGTAATCAAAAATAAATATAAAGTGAGTACTGTACACTTTGTATTGTGTGTTGTAATTGAAATCAATATATTTGAAAATGTAGAAGACATCCAAAATATTTAAATAAATGGTATTCTATTATTGTTTAAGAGTGTGATTAATCACGATTAATTTTTTTAATCATGCAGTTAATTGTGATTAATTTTTTTAATTACTTGACAACCCTAGTATTTTAGGCAGATTGTAAAATGCTGCATAAATATATGATGCTATATAAATGTGTAGTATTAGTAATAATAATTAAATTATAGCTATAATATTGTATTCACACAATTTGTAGCTAGTTGGTTTCTCCACAATCCCATGCTTCTAAAAAAATGAATTATCCTTCATGGTCATTTTGTGCCAGGCAGCCTTGTACAGGGGTCTACCCAACAAGTATAAGAATCTTTCTCCATGCAGCTGGCCTCCTTTTGTCTTAATAAACTCTTTCTCACAAGATAACAAGACTTTATAATAACAATTCAATTAATGTGCTGTCTACTCTATTGGAATGTGGAGCTATATTAGACTCTGTACTTAATAAATTCCTTTGGGCGTATATTAGTTATTGTTTTGTTAACATATCATTAATCAACTATCCAAATGATCTGTATTACTAGCAGGACTCTGGTACAATATGTGTCTAACTTTACTGTATGTACATAGAAGTAGTTTTAGTTGATTGGTTTTGTTTTCCCACAATCTATTTCCTGTTTCTTGTCCTCTTCCATTGTAAATGTTTGTCCTCTTAGCAATGCATATGGGAAGGTCAAGTGAGTAGCCTCAGGAAACTGCTTATGGAGATTTTTTGAGTTTACACTTCAGAGATGATCAAGCGTTGACAGAGTGCCACCTAGCCATTCTTCCATTCACAACACCAACTCTAACAGCTTGGAATGTTCTAATGAGTTACAGGGTAAAATCATTTTACTGCTCAACCAGTGTGTTTTGCTACCCTACTGTGTATAATTGCCTCCTTAGCACAGAGAGGGCTGGTGCTGCTGTGGTTTACCAATATTTTGTCCTGTATGGTATAAGTGGCCCCGGTAACTGTACTGTACTGTACTGTAATTGGTGATGAACTAATGACCTAATCAGTCCAATATAGCATAGAATTCTATTCTGGCATGCCTAAGCAATGTAATACTTCATTGTTAGCTAACATTCAGCGTTATCACATGACTTCATCGATCTAATCTTTTCCACTCTTCCTTCAGCAGTCTTTCAGCATCACACATCATGCATATGATATGCATTATGTTAGTAATTACAGTCCCTGCTACATGCTATGTGTATGGCAGGGAGAACTGTTCCTAATATTATGCTGCTGTTAGCTTATTTATCACAGCACTATGTTAGTAGTCCTACTTCTCTCATAAAACTGTACATTTTTTTCCTAGAAGGGGATATTGCTCTGTCACCTACTTCTGCATATCTGACTAGGTAAGTAGTGATTTGTGATGTTGAACAAATTGCTAAAGGAACTATGAAAACAAAACTATGAAAACTGTCAGCATGATTTGTGGCCTGAGGTCTGCCCTCAAATGACCCGTATAGACATAACTCACTGTGTGGTGTTTTAAAGTGGATTATGCTAACACTAATTTGCAAAACATTTTGTGAGGTAGGACTGCCTTCTTAATTATTTAGCAATAGAGGACTTGCCAGATTAGATCAGACCCAAAGTATATCTAGTTTAGTATCCTGCGTCTGACAGTGGCCAGCACCAGATGCTTCAGAGGACTATGTAAGAAACCTCACAGTAGGCAGATGTGAGATAATCTGTCCCCCACATAAGGTCTCAACCTGGTCTTTAATAGTTAGAGATTGGCCTAAATCAATTTACAAATAATACTCAGCTCTTCTATAGTGCTTTTCATCAGTAGATCTCAAAGTGCTTAACAAAAGTAAATTTTGTTATGCCCATTTTATAGATAGGGAAACTAAGGCATAAAGAAGCAAAATGATTTGTCCCACACAAGTAGGTCAGTAGCTAAGCTAGCATTAGAACCCACGTCTCCCAACACCCAGCCCCTTGCCTTAGGCACTGGAGCATCCTTTTGAACCACCTCATCTCTAATTTCAAACATCATCTCTTTGACTCTGTGTGTGCTTGCTTTCAAATATAATTCCACATAACACGTTTATAGATTAACGTGATCTTCATGTCAGTTTTCACCCAATTTAAGATAGCATCGTAATGCTACATGGATCATTTTAATTCTCTATTGATTACAGTTCACACACTGCACTGCAGAGACATCTCCAAAAACTCAATTGACACTGCAGTCCAGTACATGTGCCCTAGTTTTAATTTGCCTGCACAGTTTGGTTTTACATTTCCTTCAGTCATGAAAATTCAATATAAACAAAGTTTTTTTAAAAAAAAAAATCACTGGGGGCAAATGTTACGTAAGGTACTATTTCAAAGTTTGTCATATAATATAAATCACTAAAAGTGCAATTAAAGTAGTTTTTAGTATAATTAAAATATTGTTTTTTAATCTTTGTATGTATTTATGCTGTAACATTAAACTCTTGCTCAATGACATCAACATTTCTTTCTTTTCTTAGGTATTTTGTCCCTGATTCGCCATTGTATTACTCCACCAGTGTGGAGCAATACAATGGTAGATCATGCCCAAAAAGTAGTGGTGGAAATTTACTTGTTTCCTACGACTCCTGTCCTTTCCACTATGCCTCTGTCATTCTGTTAATAGGAACTTATATTCATTAAACTTTTCAGTAACTATTCATTTATAGTATTTGCTCATCATAATGGCAATGTAACTATTTCCTCTCAAAGTTCACATGAATCTCTTATCTAAAATTAGATAGTAAGCTCTTTCGTGGAGGGAATTTATTTTTCTGTTTGTCCTGACAATCATTTTGGGTGATGTATAAATACTAAATAAATTAACGTTAATAAGTAGGGCTCTGGTTGTGGCAATAACTGTGAAAACATGAACTGAACCTAAACTGCAATGAAAACTGGGATCGACAGCTCCACTCCTCTGGCACAATGGAGCTCTCTACAATAAGTAAAGCTTATTGTAGCAGGAGACAGAACTTTCCTGGGGGGCCAGACCGAGACTGTGGAAGGAAATCCCCCAGGAGCTAAGGACCATCACAAACCTCACCACCTTCCACTCCAAGTCTAAGGCGCACTTCTTTGACCTTGCCTTCTCTAACATAAATACATAGCAACCTACAGCTTGCAACAAGAAGTGTGAACTGCCCTGTCTGTCCCAGTAGGTTGTTAACTCTGAAACATAAAGAAGACAATTTAAACAACAGCATTGTTAACTCTTTCGTTGCTGATAATTATAGAAGAAATGCTCAACCAAAGTGCTTTTTCCACAATTGCAAACTGTGTCCCAGGGCTCGCCATGTTCCAAAAGCCCTATCGAACTGCCCAAAGGTTCACTTTACCTCCTGACAACTTCTGTTGTGATCTATGTTGTCAGCACAAACATTTTTTGGCACCCTGGAAACTGGCAAATGTTGGAACACGATAACAAACAGAATCTAATATAAAAATAAATAACTCAGGAGCTGCTGTACTGGCTGTTGCTCATTTTCATAGTTAATTCACTGAAAACTCAGAGATTTAGTTTAAATGGAGCTGTTGCAGAATCTCCACTCTGACTGCTATGGAATCTGGGGAACTGGCCACTGAATTTAAGTCCAGCTTGCCATAGAGCCTAAGTAATAAAAAATATCTATTTGATCAGTGTGGGGCTTCATGATGAAAACATGAATGAAGGGGGAAAAATATGTCACTCTTTATAGATACAGGACCAAATTCTAGCCCTGTTCACTATATAACAAAGACCAACCAGAACTGTGCAGTTCAGCCAGTCTACAAGGCCCTACTCCTTCTGGAAGGGGTTCCCACCCTTCAGTGGTGACTCGGTATTTTCAACAAGACTTCCAAGCTCCATCTCTTGCTCGGGGGGAAATATTCATCCTCCCTGTGCTCTTGGGAATGTTGTTGCAGAGATAAAGTACACACAAAGACCCTCCCTGACTCTGAGATGTGAGGTCCCTATGGCTAACTCAGTCAGTCACAGAGGGAGCACAAGCCTTAAAAAGGGACTTAATGCTGAAAGCTCCAAAATGCACCTAGGGTTTGATCCTGCATCTTTGAAGCCAATGGGCGATATTCCATTAATGTCAAGGGAAGGTGACACAGGCCCCTAATGAGTGCGTAACATGATGGAGCTCCCATGGCATTTTTTTTTCACTCTCTCTGGTCACTTTGGCATCACTTCTATTGTCATGGTTTGGCCAGAGGCAGGAATTGGAGCTTTGGTCCTTAACATTTTTTCTTTCTTCCTCCTGATTTGCTGCTGCTCTGCTGTCCCCTATTGTGAAAATGGAGCTTGATAAATGGCAATACATGACAAGGTTGCCTGTGATAGCAGGAGAGTGGTTGTGATGACCCAGGAGGTCCCTTCCCAGCCTTGGCTCTTCTGTGGTAATCCCAACATTTACAATGCCTTTCTTCTTTCCTTCAGAGCTCTGATTACAGCAGCCCAACTGCAGTAGTGCTTAGCATTCACGACTCCAGCTGAAGACCATCAGAGATCTTGGTGCTCAACATCTCTGAAAACATCTCTATAGGCCTATTTTCTTTTGTGTGGATGTTTGTTTTTGACCTCTTCAACTACTATCAAGCCTCTTCCTAGGCTCATTCATTGTAGGTTGGTTCATCTTGAAATAGCTTTTTAAAGTTATGTCTTTTTAGAGACACTCTGCCATATCATTAATAGAGCATGTGTAGCCTGGCAGTGTAAAAGGGTAGACTTGACTTCAGTCTTAATGGACCACAATCCCTTTGAATGAAACCATGAATGAATAAAACCACCAGATGCAGGACTGTACAAATGTCCAAAACAAATGACATTCCTTGTGTTGTTTTACTGCTATGGTTTTAAAACTCCTTCCTTATGTTAGACAGAGGGGAAATGTATGACTTTTGTAAATATGTGTTGTGACATTTGTCCTTTTACCAGGGCCAGCCCTTGACTTTTCCTAATAAACTGCATTATTAAACTAAAGGGTTTGTTACAGAGTATTTAGTTTATTTTTTGTGCAACCAAAATACACCTTCTATGGATTTTTGGGTTGAAATATTAAAACTTTGCCAACTGATGCTGAGAATTAGACTGGAAGGAAGAAGGGAAAAATTCCTACACCTAAGTTCTGTTTTAAGTTCTCTTCTCTCTCCTGAAGTAACCGGGTGGTGGGAGGAGGATGCGTGGTCTCCTGTATCACCATGAAGTCAACTGCATGCCTTGTGAGATAGGATGGAAACCTTTGGCATTTAGCTTGATTGTTTATGTCTTTGCTATTCTGTTCCCACTTACACTTATGTGACATCACTTGACATCACTGGGGTTGCCTGAGTGTAACTGCCAATAGAATTTGGCTCACAGATTTATAATTATCATACATAAAGTTTGTTAGTACAGAGATTATTAGCGTCGCCTGTGAGGCAGCTTTATGTCATATATCCCAATAATAATGAGCCAAATTCTAATTCACTGTGTCTGTGGCAATTCTATGCTCTGACTGGGTTCTGTCCACAAGGAGCAGTACTGGAATTCTAGGGACTGCAGAGCTTCTTGGGGGAGCCCACTGTTTACCTCTCTCCATTGTGAAAACTGACCATTTATTCCTACCCTTTGTTTCCTATCTTTTAACCAGTTACTCATCCATGAGAGGCCCTTCCCTCTTATCCCATGACTTTCTACTTTGCTTAAGGGCCTTTGGTGAGGGACCTTGTCAAAGGCTTTCTGAAAGTCCAAGTTAGGGTGACCAGACAGCAAGTTTGAAAAATCGGGACCGGGGGTGAGGGGCAATAGGGGCCTATATAAGGCAAAGCCGTGAATATTGGGACTGTCCGTATAAAATCGGAGCATCTGGTCACCCTAGTCCAAGTACATTATGTCCACTGGATCACCCTTGCCTGCATGTTTGTTGAACCCCTCAAAGAATTCTAATAGAGTGATGAGGCATGATTTTTCTTTACAAAAGTCATGTTGACTTTTCCCCAACATATTGTGTTCATCTATGTGTCTGATAATTCTGTTGTTTACTATAGTTTCAACCAGTTTGGCTGGTACTGAAGTTAGGTTTACCAGATTGTCACCACGAGGATGGCCCCTGGAACCTTTTTTTTTAAAATCGACATTATAGCCTATGTGTCAAAAAGAGCTAACAAAAACTGTGTGTCAGTATACTCAAATAAAAATGGAACTTCTGGCTTTAGTCCATGGAAGCAAAAAGTTTTATCTCTTTATTTACAGGACGTTTGTGTTAGTTGAAACTGACCATAAATCACTGGTTGCCGTTGCCAGAAGGGGCCTGCCAAACATGGGTGTGAGAATACAGAGACTGTTTTTTTCAGACACAAAGTTATTATTTGCAAATTGAATACAAACCTGGGAGAGACTTGGTGGTTGCAGACACACTGGCTAGACCTTTGACAAAAATGCAGTGCAGCAAAGTCCAGAGCTAGATTTTCTACATGTCAATTTGAGTTTTAAAAACAAACAGAACATACCACGTCTGGTCTCAGATCAAATGAGGGTTTTGATTGCCAGAACTACTGCACAGGCTGAGACCCTGCAGAAAGCAATTAAGGCTATTAGCATATGGTGGCCATGACAGCATATTACCAGCCCATATTATTAATTTAAGGGGAAGGTCTCAGTTCTAGATGGGATTTTGTTTAAAGGACGATGATACCTAAGGTGTTACAGAAAAATATGTTAAAAAAAGGATTCAGGAAGGTCATTTAGGGATTGAAACATCTATGAGAAGGGCCAGAGATGTTTTATACTGGCCTCAAATGAACAGTGACGTTGAGGAAGGTGTTTAGGTTTGTCGTGAATGCCAAAAATATAGGGCAAGTCGAGTGAAAGAGCCCATGTTGGTGGCGCAAGAAGAATTGGCGCCTAGGAACAAAGTAGGCATAGATTTGTTTATGTTGGCTGTACTTGTCCTAGACTATTATTCTCACTTCGCTGATATATCTGACTAGAAGACGCTACAGCTAGACAGATGATTGTGCATATCAAATCTAGTTTTGCTAGACACGGCATACTTGACATAATAATGTCTGACAATGGGCCACCGTTTAGTGGGCATGAGTGGGTAGTCTGCAGTGACATATGGGTTTAGACATGTGACCACTGGTCTCCATTATCCCCAGTCCAATGGGTTGGTAGAAAACGGTGTCAAATAATAAAACACCCTTCTGAAAAAGGCGGTGGAGTCTGACTCTGATCCATGTTTATCACTGTTAATTTGCAGAATGGCATCAATGAAGCCTGGGTTGTTACCTCCTGACATTTTGTTCAACAGAAAAATGAATTGCTGCACTGTTAGAGAGTGATGTCCGAGTCCCTGAGGACTTGCAGGTGTGTAGAGAGATAAAGCAAATAAAAGTATCAATATAAACTGGGATCCGGTGAGCTGCCACCAGGTCATGAAAATGACACTGTATCTCTATGATGGGAAACAATAGTTGCAGACTGCAGTAGTGTCATAAACAATTGCCCCGGGGTTGTATGAGGTTGTCACCAATGCTTAATTTGCAAGGCTAGAGGTGCTGGGGCTCAAGCAGTAACAATGGTGTCCTCTGCACAGTATGACCTCACATGTACCATACATGAGAGGTCACATTGCCTGGAGGAAGCCGTTTTGTTTTTACAAAATGGCAACCACCACACAGTGTGACCTCGCACACGCTGTACCTGCAAGGTAACGCCTTACATGCCACTGACAGAAGAGGTGCTGGGATTTTTGCCCCGGCATGAAAAGAGGTGCCAGGACTGAGCCCCAGCAAGACCCAGCACAAATTAAGCTTTGGTTGTCCCCACATGGGCACATATGACAGAGCAATAGGTGACACCTTCTCCAATCCCAGAAGGGAGGGAGATAAGGGGCACAGAATCTGATGTTTTGCCCATGAGAGTCCCTGCATCCTGACCTTCCAGAGGAGACCTAAACCACGGGACACCTCAAGCACTACTTGAACATTGATAGTAAGTTTAGTTATTAGGCTGCTTATAAATATTTGCAATTATGTGTTATATTAATAAGGTTTTAAGTGTTATTGTTATTAAGTTATGGCTTGGAAGAGAAGATGTGGTACTGGGACTGTACCGTTAAGGGCTGAGCTTCCTAGACAGAGAGTCTGAGAGGGGTGTTATGAAGCTCTTGTTGTTATGCACAACCTGTTGGACTGGTCACAGAATAAAACATCAATAATTTACAATAATTTAGCAGCAGAAGATCCTTAAGATGTTCTTCTGCATAACAGAATACAGCTAAAATAAGGGAAGGCTGAAGTTTAGTTCATATTGAAGAAAGAATTTTCTGACACACATAGTTTTGTAATCAGCCCCTAGATACTATTTTGCTGAGCGTGTCTGAAGTGTATAGATAAGATCTTCATTGGTCCCAGTTTTCTTGAGGGTGCACATTTTAAATGTATAGATATGGCTTGTGGGATGACAGACTGATAAAACAATAAACTTTAGGGAAGAACATTTTTTCCTAAACCAGATGACCCCTATATTCTATGATATTTATTGCTGGTCAACTACAAGGCTTAAGCTGTTTTTATTTGAAAATTAAAAGCTAGTACAAACAGCAAATGTCTGGATCTTCACTTGCCACTTTTTTTTTTAAATGATGTGTAACCCTTCTGTCAAGGTTTCTCCCCCACTCTGAACTCTTGGGTACAGATGTGGGGACCTGCATGAAAAACCTCCTAAGCTTATCTTTACCAGCTTAGGTCAAAACTTCCCCAAGGTACAAAATATTCCACCCGTTGTCCTTGGACTGGCCGCTACCACCACCAAACTAATACTGGTTACTGGGGAAGAGCTGTTTGGACGCGTCCTTCCCCCCAAAATACTTCCCAAAACCTTGCACCCCACTTCCTGGACAAGGTTTGGTAAAAAGCCTCACCAATTTGCCTAGGTGACTACAGACCCAGACCCTTGGATCTTAAGAACAATGAACAATCCTCCCAACACTTGCACCCCCCCTCTCCTGGGAAATGTTGGATAAAAAGCCTCACCAATTTGCATAGGTGACCACAGACCCAAACCCTTGGATCTGAGAACAATGAAAAAGCATTCAGTTTTCTTACAAGAAGACTTTTAATAAAAATAGAAGTAAATAGAAATAAAGAAATCCCCCCTGTAAAATCAGGATGGTAGATATCTTACAGGGTAATTAGATTCAAAAACATAGAGAATCCCTCTAGGCAAAAGCTTAAGTTACAAAAAAGATAGACAGAAATAGTTATTCTATTCAGCACAATTCTTTTCTCAGCCATTTAAAGAAATCATAATCTAACACATACCTAGCTAGATTACTTACTAAAAGTTCTAAGACTCCATTCCTGGTCTATCCCCGACAAAGACCAGCATATAGACAGACACACAGACCCTTTGTTTCTCTCCCTCCTCCCAGCTTTTGAAAGTATCTTGTCTCCTCATTGGTCATTTTGGTCAGGTGCCAGCGAGGTTACCTTTAGCTTCTTAACCCTTTACAGGTGAGAGGAGCTTTCCCCTGGCCAGGAGGGATTTAAAAGGGGTTTACCCTTCCCTTTATATTTATGACACCTTCTGTCAGGTGGAGTCGGCGGCAAAGAGGGCCAGGTTCAATATCTAGCTGTTCCTCTTAACGATACAAATAGAACCAGCTCAACCCCTCACCCAGTAATCAGGGAAAATTAACCACTGCCTCTGGGTGTCTCTAGGAGACAATACTTGTCCACTCACAAGCACAGAGTGTGTGAATAACAAAAGGTTTCAGAGTGGCAGCCATGTTAGTCTGTATCCGCAAAAAGAACAGGAGTACTTGTGGCATTTTAGAGACTAACAAATATATTTGAGCATAAGCTTTCGTGAGCTACAGTTCACTTCATCGGATGCATGCAGTGGAAAATACAGTAGGATGATTTTATATACACAGAGAACATGAAACAATGGGTGCTATATACCATCCACACTATAATGAGAGTGATCAGTTAAGGTGAGCTATTACCAGCAGGAGAGAAAAAAAAACCCAAAACCTTTTGTGGTGATAATCAAGATGGGCCATTTCCAGCGGTTAACAAGAATGTGTGAGGAACAGTATGGGGTGGGGAATAAACATGGGGAAATAGTTTTACTTTGTGTAATGACACATCCACTCCCAGTCTTTATTCAAGCCTAAGTATTTGCTTCAGGTTGAACCTGAAATACTCAACAGCAACCACACAACAAAAACACTATAACTCTCGTTATAGGGGTTCAGCCACCACTATTCCAACCATGTTGTTTGACTCCTTCAATGGAAATGGAGGCACCACGGAAGCAGGTTTTGGGGATGAGGAAGAATAGGATGATGAGCTTGTAGATAGGTCACAGCAAACAAGCGGAGAAAACGGTTTTCCCAACAGCCAGGAACTGTTTCTCACTCTGGACCTGGAGCCAGTACCCCCCGAACCCACCCAAGGCTGCCTCCCGGATCCGCCAGTCGGAGAAGGGACCTCTGGTGAGTGTACCTTTTTAAATAGTATACATGGTTTAAAAGCAAGCATGTTTAATGATTAATTTGCCCTGGCATTCGTGGTCAGTACAGCTACTGGAAAAGTCTATTAATGTATCTGGGGATGGAGCGGAAAGCCTCCAGGGACATCTCCATAAAGCTCTTCTGGATGTATACCCAAAGCCTTTGCAAAAGGTTTCTGGGGAGGGCAGCCTTATTCCGTCCACCATGGTAGGACACTTTACCACGCCAGGCCAGTAGCCTGTAGTCAGAAATCATTGCAGAACAAAGTATTGCAGTGTATGTTTGCTGGCATTCAAACAACATCCGTTCTTTATCTCTCTGTGTTATCCTCAGGAGAGTGATATCATTCATGGTCACCTGGTTGAAATAGGGTGCTTTTCTTAAGGGGACATTCAGGAGGTGGCCTTCATGTACAATAAGACCTTCTATAATTACTGTTATTAGGAGTAGAACTTCCTTACAGTAGGTGATAGGAGTTCCTTCCTTTTCAACAGCTCTTCAGAAGAGGGACTGCAGCTGGTTGCATTGTTCAATTACTCAGTGCTACAGAATGTACCCCCTTGTTCACACCCTACACACTATTGTAATAATGTTTGTACAAGGTATGCCTTGAGAGGTATCATTTACATGCTCTTAATTTGCTGATCAGTATTACCATGACAAAATGCACGTAGCAGGGTTATATGTAAAGTTATAAATGTAAGCTGAGGGCATGACTAAGGGCATGTCTTCGTTAGCAATGTTGAAGTGCTGTTGCGGCAGCACTTTAATGTGGCTTGTGTAGTCACGGCACCTATAAAAAACCACCTCCATGAGGGGTTTTCACACCTCTGAGCGAGAAAGTTGCAGCGCTGTAAAGTGCCAGTGTAGACAAGCCCTAAAAGTATTTTTTCTAGGTAAGTCTGGGGAGTGGCTAACCCAGTTCCTCAGAGACAAAGGGCCAGCTGATGCTTCAGTCAGATATAAATGAGGCTGATGGACCATTATCTGCTAATGACCATGCTAAGCGACCATTCTTTGGCAGGAAAGGGAACAGGGGCAAAAATCTACATCTTAGCAAAGAAACAGCATTGAGTTTCCATCCAGACAGACTGCCTGTCGCCTTGCTCCCAGCTGGAAATGCTTCTCCAAACAGGGACAGGACTATCAAAGGAAGGGGCAGACACCCCCAAGACACACCTCTCTCTCCCCACCCTGCCCATTGCATTCACTCCATCTGAAAAGACAAAGGAAGTGGCTGTTGGACTCTGGGGGAGGGGTCCTGACCTAAAAAGTTTGGTCACTAAGATTGCTGGAAGCATGTGGTGAGAAAACTTTGCTTTGAATCTAATATAGTTTGTTAAGTTAGACACCAATAAACATTTTTATTTTGCTTGTAACCATGTCTGACTTTTATGCCTCATTACTTCTATTCCCTTCAAATCTATTCCTTTGTAGTTAATAAACTCATTTTACTATTTTATCTAATCTAGTGAGTTTAAGCTGAAGAGTTGGGTAACTATTTAAAGTAATAAGATGGCATATTATTCCCTTAAAGGAGTAACAGACTTAGTATATTTGAACTGTCCAAAGGGAGCTGGGCAGTACAGGTCATAAATTTCTGGGGAAAGATCCAGGATTGGAGGTGTGCAACATAATTAAGGTAAAACTCAAAGTTTGGCTGGCTGGCTGCAGCCCACACAGACATAGCTGGGAGTGGGGATGTGGGGAGGAATAAAAATTTGACCACTTTTGGAGGGGCACATTCTTGGGCTGGAGGAGTTCGCTTTCCCGTTTCCCCACTGGGGCCCTTGGGAGTTCTGTGTCCACCCAATTACTGAGTGAACCTCTGGTATGTCACAGTCAGGTCACCTGAATTCACCTTAGGAGAGAATTATAAAAGAGGCTTGGCATTTCTCAGCGAAACACATGGATTTGTTGGCAGGGGCTACAAGGGACTAAATAGCAGTCTGAGACAAGAACTTGATAAATATGAAACGAGGAAATAAACTCAAACTAGGAAAAAGATTGTTTTTGTGTTTGGGTTTTTACTTCCCCATCAATAACCTGGTGATCTAGTATGTCTATTGAGACAGTATGGTCTGGCTAACAGGGTAAAGCACTGGGAATCAGGCATTCTGAGTTCTAAACCTATGTCTGCTAAGGATTTGCTGTGTGACCCTTGGAAAACGTAACCCCTCTTTACTCACGTTCCCTATCTGCAAATCTGCTATATTACAGTCCTTTGTAATGTGCTTCGAGATCCACAGATGAAAAAAGTTATATAGGTGCTAAATTACTGCATTAATATCCAATGACACTGATCTTGGACACTTCCCAAAGTCCTGTTCGGATCACACACGCCTCCTTGATAGTTCTGGAAAAATCTTTCACTTGGTAACCACACCGGCAGATTCTTATATCTGAGGGGGAGATGTACTTTCTACTTCTCTTCCCCCTGGAAGCCACCGAATACAAGGCCTTTGTAGGGAGAGTGGTCTGGAAATGGCCCACCTTGATTATCATGCACATTGTAGGGAGAGTGGTCTGGAAATGGCCCACCTTGATTATCATGCACATTGTAGGGAGAGTGGTCTGGAAATGGCCCACCTTGATTATCATGCACATTGTAGGGAGAGTGGTCTGGAAATGGCCCACCTTGATTATCATGCACATTGTAGGGAGAGTGGTCACTTTGGATAAGCTATTACCAGCAGGAGAGTGAGTTTGTGTGTGTGGTTTTTGGAGGGGGGTGAGAGAACCTGGATTTGTGCAGGAAATGGCCCACCTTGATTATCATACACATTGTGAAGAGAGTGGTCACTTTGGATGGGCTATTACCAGCAGGAGAGTGAGTTTGTGTGTGGGGCGGTGGAGGGTGAGAAAACCTGGATTTGTGCTGGAAATGGCCCAACTTGATGATCACTTTTGATAAGCTATTACCAGCAGGAGAGTGAGTCTGTGTGTGTATGGGGGTCTGTGTATGTATGGGGGTGGGGGGAGTGAGAAAACCTGGATTTGTGCTGGAAATGGCCCAACTTGATGATCACTTTAGATAAGCTATTACCAGCAGGACAGTGGGGTGGGAGGAGGTATTGTTTCATGATCTCTGTGTGTATATAATGTCTGCTGCAGTTTCCACGGTATGCATCCGATGAAGTGAGCTGTAGCTCACGAAAGCTCATGCTCAAATAAATTGGTTAGTCTCTAAGGTGCCACAAGTACTCCTTTTCTTTTTGCGAAGGCCTTTTGTGGCTCCTCTTATAACTTTCTATTTCCAAAGTGACCTGAAGGATCAACATATTGAGCTTTTGTTTTCAAAAGCAAAAACAAAACCTTGAAAGTTGTTGTGTTTCTTGCAAAATAACTCCCCTCTCTTTTTCAGTGTTTATTTGTTTTCTCTTTTTACTTTAGAATTTGAGGTTCTCCGTAGCTTGATTGATTCTATGGAAACTAGAGAACTAACAAAATGATACCTGTGGGACCCACACAGATGACATGTTCTAATTTGGAGGATTGGTTGGCCCTTTATGCCAGACCAACCTTCTCCAAATGGGTCAGCTTGATGTATGTATGTATGTATGTATGTATCTTTCTTTCTTTGTCACCTGTAATCTGTTCCATTTTTCTTATCTGTTCCTCAATATGGCTTTGATAGACAGGCAGCAGGATGCGTTCAATTTCTTGTGGAAAGTCAGTGTTAAACTTTGTTTTGAGTTCTGCTTATTTAAGTACATATCTTACTGTCATTACTACTAATCCTAGCCACAAGCAAAAGGCTATCCTCTTTAGACTTCTTCCCAACTTTCTTTGTTGGGTTTATCTAGCCAAAACCACTTATATGGATATGTACTTTTTAAAGTAAACTGGAATTTGCTGGCATGGGAGTGCCTTCTCTAGTAAAGCTAAGTATATTATTTTATATCAGTGTTCAAATATTTTTACTAATCCCACAGAAAAACAGGAAAAAAAGAACCATCTATAAATTAAAAGAACTAAATCCTTCTCTGTGCTCTGGACAAGGGCTGCTGCGGGGAGGTGGGAGAGATCATAGAAAACCTATTAGTACTGTGAGATGTGCACACAGCAAAGAAAGATTCTTTCTTCTGAGACTGTTCGGAAGAGCCCCAAAACGACGTGCTACCACAGTGTGGTCTGAAGGCTGCGTGGTGGTTACAGCCTGCCAATGAGCCAGCATGCGTCCTGCCATCAGCAGAAGCAGTCAAGTGCTTCCTTCTCAGAGGCACTGTGAAGAGTGACTCAGCAGTGTATTGCAACAGCCAGTCCTGAACCTATAAAATGGCTCTTTGGCTATTGTGCCACATGCAATATTGCAACACCCATAACCCTCTCCTCCACCCACTTCTTTGCAAAGCAGGTTTAGGTAAATACTGGCAAGTGGCCCTGAGTTTGGATAGGTTCTTCTTTTATTGCCCATTTAAATTTCTATTTTTAACATGGGATCCCAAGTCAACACACTTAGCTTCACATCAAAACTTCATTGAGCACTTTCTTAGTGCACGTTCCAAGAAACTGTCTCTCTCTCGCTTTCCCATATATATTTATCATTTTTTCCCCGATAGTATTTTCATTTTGTTATTCCAAAGGACCTTCAGGTCCTAAGGACCACCTAGGGCCAAGGGAATATTTTCAGAAATTGTGGAACTAACATGATGTTTGCTGCCATTACATAATTCACTTGGCTTGTGTGTCCAACCCCTTCCCCCCATGTTGAGGCTAGCTTGTCTAGTTAGAAAATATTCTTTCCTTGTACTTCTCTGTCTGCCTGTAGCCATCTGTTTTCTCTTGTCTTGTACTTAGACCCTACCCCAAAGAACTTACAATCTATCTTTTTGTTCTGTGTTGGTACAGAGCCTGGCACAATGGGGTCCTGGTCTATGACTGGAGCTCCTATGTGCTACTGCAATATAAATAATAATAATTTACACCAATCAGCTTTTCAAGAAGATAAAGAGTAAAATATATTGACCCGGGGTGTCTACCTATCATACATAGCAGTGTCCAAGACATAGCAATAACAAAGCATGAATGCGTAGTTGTCAAACCATGTTCTTAAAAAAAAATGGTTCTATCCTCAGTTTTCTCAATCACTTTTCTTGTTACCTTTAATTTTGAGTTAGCTTCCCTGTGTTTAGTCCATAAAGTCTGCTGACTATATCCCATCAAGTTAATATTCGTTTTACATTTGGAAGACATAACTCGCTATGTAACTTAAATGGTTTAATTGCTGTTGCAGCAGTTCATGCTTCAGTCTTGCTAGACAGACCTGTATCCATTCTCTTTTTTTAAACCATTTTTGAAATCTTGATGTGGGCATAGTTCAGGAAATTGACAAAGGTACATTTATTTTTTTATGTTGAGCCAGATTCCCTACTCCCTGTTAATTGTGCCAAATCCATCCCTGTATAAATGCACCAACTTTGGTGAGTTTACACTGGGGATTAATTTGGCCATATTGGACAGTTATATAAACAAAGCAAACAAAAGACTGGGAACTGGTGGGATGTGTTCCTACTCTCCCCTCCACGCCTATGTGCTTAGCAGAAAAGCTTTAGGCTTGTGACTCAGAACTAGTAATGAACTCTGTTTCAATTCAGTTTGGAATATCTCCAGGCTCAGGGCAGAATCCTGTTTTAGGCATTTGCCCCAGAATAGGATGTTGGCTATCACAGTCTCAGCCCTACAATGGTGCTAGGAAAAGTCTGTTTTTCTTGCCCTGAAATGATTCAGATTATTATGTATTATGTATTCAAGTATTATGACCATGCTGGCCTTTGGCTCTATCCTGAGTTTCTTTCCTGAGTCTTTGGGAAAGGACCACTCTGTGGCAGTGATAGCCTGTGAGAGGGCAGAGTGAACCCACCCACAGAGTGAAAATCAGCTCATGAGAGCTGGTAAACCTGAATGTACAGCTGGAAGCATTTTGATGAGAAGATCTGGGAGCTCTCACCTAACATTGGGTTCAAAGCTTTGTGTTGGCCTAATGCTGGGTTAAAGATGTTGTTTTAGAATCCTTAAAGGGCTAGATGAATACTCAAAAGTAGAAAGATAAAATATAGCTTTATTCCCTTGTGTATCTTTGCTGTTCAGTGTGTTTTTTTGGAGGAACATGAAAAAAAAATCATTGGAATTTCCCAGTGGTGCTTTACTGAATAAATAGCACATTTATGCACACTTGAATCAATAACCTTAGATGCTGCAGTTTTTTCTCTGACCAACAAATAACGCCACCTACACTTGCAAGTCTAAGATTTTTCAAAATGTAGCTTTGACTGGATTTCCCCCACCTCCCCTCTTGCCAAACCCCCACGAAAGTAACCCAAAACACTGATGTCACTCTTTGCTCCTATATCCTAAATACAATTCCAGCATGTGTGGACAAGTCATACCCCAATTGTGATGACCACGAAAGGACTACCACCACACTCACTGGACTCAGTAATAAGCAGCTCTATGTACATTTCACAGGAAGTAATTGGGGCTGACATTGCTGTCTTTGATTAATAACCTCCTGCTTTTTTGACCTCTTTCCTTTCCTCCGCCGGTTTGCACAGCAGGCTATTGCTAATGGAGTCCTCCCCTCTACTCCTCCGGCCTTGCTAGTCCCACTTAGCTAATCTCATTGTTTTCTTCCAGTTTTTACCACATCAAACTCAAGTACCTCAAAAGACAGAAGAGCAGAAATACCTTTGCTAAGTTAAGCTTGTATTGTGAAATCTTAAACGTGACTCACCAGTTAGTTAAAACGCATCCTATAATCTTCAGTCTCAGTCCCAGTTCATGTAAAAAATGCTTAAAAGATTATGAGAAACCTGAATTTGGCACTGTTTAGACTCAAAGGTGTGGTACTATATTGAATAACACATCTCTAACGCTTATCAAGTCCAACCATTACAGGTTGTTTTTGTTTTTTACCTGAGTGGGAAAGCTAAAGTGCATTTTTATATATAATATGTAAACTTTCTTTTCAAATTTCTGTGATGTCTGTCTATAACATGTTAACTCTCCTGAAGCTTGGGTTGGCAGTCAGATTTCCTTTAAATATTAGTACCTATAACACTTGTGCCTTTACCCCCTTTGTCTGTTGTCCGTCACAGTGTTTATATCTAAGTATACACTGTTGGCTCTTTGGAAGAGGGACAAAGCTTCTCTTTTATTCTCAAATACCAGGCACACTAATGGTGTTGTATAAATAACCCATATAATTCTAAATCATTTAATATGTAAGTTTCTAGATTACAAAAGGTCCCTTTCGGTTCATATTCCTTTTCTAACATTTTCAAGATCATTTGAAAAAGGACTTCTTTCCTAAGACCACAACAAGGGCCATGTTCAAGATCTAAGTGCTTTCAGTGTAGACATAGGTACCCAATACTGCAAAAGCAAGATTAATATTAGTCTTTATTCAGGCTACTCATATTCACATACAGATTATTCATATTAGGAATAACCTGAATGAGCCATGGGATGACTGAGTTAGCAGACATGAGCCTTATCAATTCTCGCAGTCAAAGGAAGGCCTCCTTTTGAAAACAGAAAAGGAGTACTTGTGGCACCTTAGAGACTAACCAATTTATTTGAGCATAAGCTTTCGTGAGCTACACTCAGTGAGTTTTAGACTGGGCTTCCTGTGTGCTGAAGGCCTGATCTTGTGCCACTGAAGTCAATGAGACTGCTTCCATTGACGTCAACAAAAACAGAATCAGGGCTTTAGTGCATGGACCAGATCGTCTGCAGAATGACCACTTCATGGTTCTGGCCATGGAGGTACAATAGAGTATGAATGCTGCAGCCAGCTTTCCTGTTTCCAGCTGTGGCTTTTCAGACTTGTACCTAGTCCCAGGCCAAGACTTGGATTTCACTCTAAGTGTTTAAGGGTTCTTTCTGATTATTGTTATCTTTGGTATGTTGCCAAGTAACCAGGTTAATCTGGGTGAATGAAACAAGGTAAAATCTCTTGTGAGGTTGTGTAGCAGCCTGCACTTAGCATATCTGCTTGGTTTTTGTTTTACCTCTTCTTTTTGAGAGAGACTTCTGGTGCACATTTGGTCTTCATGGATCTGCTTGCCATGTAAGATAGAATGAATGTGAAACTGGAGGGAGATGAACTGAATGAAATGGATTTACTTTGCATAATGGGCCTTTTCACTGAGAGGAGTCATTTAAAATACTTTTGTGCATTTAGGAGTTTCATTTACCTCCAACAGGAAGAATTAAAATGAATATTTAAAAAGGAGAGTCAGTAAAACACGTTGGCTGATTTTCCCAAATGAGTCATTCTGAGGAATGAGGTGGAATCTCATACAGGTGCTAAGTGCTCATTTTCCTTATGAGGTGAGAGAAAGCACAAGGGTGGGAGGTGGGGCACAGGAACTGGAACACACAAGGATCCCAGTGAGTAGGGTGATCAGATGTCCCATTTTTAAAGAGATAGTCCTGTTTTTTGGGATTTTTTTCTTATATAGGCACCTATTACCACCTACCCCCTATCTCGTTTTTTCACAGTTGCTATCTGGTAACCCTAACAGTGAGAGAATGCTGGCGTAAAGTGGAGAAACTTTCACCCCTGGAGCATGTAAGGGTGAGTCTTAGCAAAAAAACATCATGACAATATGCAAGGTTACAACAGTGTTTGTGCAGCTCAGAGCATCAGGAGGTACAATGCTCAAACAGAGGATTGTTTGTTTTTCTTTGTTTCTTCCCTCTCTTATATTTGGAGACAGTTAGGAAGAAGGATTAAGAAATTCTCACCTTTTTAGTGTCCCTTTCACATTACAGGCTGGCAGACTCCCGAGCACCATCACCTCTTCCAATTGCACTTTGATATGAGTGTGAAAAGATCCATCTTGTGATGCTGTGGCATGGTCAGCAGAGAGCAGATAGTGGCCACTGTTTATTTGTGAGCTGTGAACGGGTGTGTTAATGCAACAGTACACCCTTTAGTCAGATAGAGCATTGCTCAGAGTCCACTCGATCTAGCCAGCTCCTCTTGCCTGAGCCTCTGTGATAGCGCCACTCTAGGCTATGAAGGGTGTTAGCGGCAGTCCTGGTGGGGGTGTACGGGTTTGCCCCTTCCATTTGGCGGGTTCAGCTAGTCCTGGTACTCATGAAGTCTGGAAACTGGTTTGCTTCTTAAGTTTCTGAGGGTCCACCAGGTGTAACCCAGGTCCACCCATTCCACTGGGTTCCAGCTCAGGACCCTAAAACCAGGCAGGTGGAATCAGGCCTTAGCAACTCCTTCTGCTGTGCCCTGAGCTCCTTCCCTAGGTTCTGTAGGCTTCTCCAGCCTGTATATTCAGTCATCCCTTTTCTGGGTGCTGTCCCTGGACAGCTTCTCACCAAACTGTTAGCAGGACTTTCCTTCTCCAGCCTGCCTGCTCCTCCGGCAGCCACCCTCTGCCTCTCAGCTCTTTTATTCTCCCAGATGCTTTGAGGCTGTCGATGAGTGCTGGCTGGTGGTTGCTGCATTAACCTCTGGGTTGCCAGGCCAATATGGTGTATATACACCCTATGACATCAGCCCATTTGGCTTTGGCTCTATTTTGTACAGCGCTGAGCACAGAATCACTAATATTAAGTTCAGGGCCATATCTTGTTTGCCTAACTCATGCTAGTAGTCCCAGTAATGTCAATGGAACTCTTATTCTCTTGTGCATAAAGCAACTGAAACGTGGGCCTCTGTCTGGCTACCACACCAGGATACTCATGTCTCTCACTTCCTCATCCCCACAAAAGCATGTGAGCTATAGAAGGGACTTGCACAGCCTTCCGTGGCTTCAAAGACAGATTTCTGAAAAAGCAGGACAACTTTTCAAATAGTTTTGGAAGCCTAGTTGATGTGCACAATCCTTTCCCTCCCTCTCTCATATATTCCCAGGATGGGTTTGCACATGCACATACCTAGGTATTAACCTAGCTTGTGTAACCCTTCTGCCTGTCAGAGTTGGCAGCAACAAGGGCTAATTGGGGATTGGTCCTGCTTTGAGCAGGGGGTTGGACTAGATGACCTCCTGAGGTCCCTTCCAACCCTGATATTCTATGATTCTATGGGTTCAGTATCTAGGGGTTCCATTCCAATAACACAATGCAAAACCGGCTTGAGCCCCCACCCAGTGACCTGGGACAAATATATACCACCCCCGCTGGGCACCTCCAAGAGGCAATACTTCCCCTCTCGCAAGCACATAGTCCGAGTGTAGCAAAAAGCCTTTTAATAACAGAGAGAAACAATGTGGCATTATGCAGGGGAACCACCACCAACAGGATTCATAACACAACCCATGAGCAAAAAACCCACCCCAAGCACATTGGGACGTGTCCTTTCCCTTTGGTTCTTGAGTCCAGCAACCCAAAATCACCCAATGTCCCAAAAGTCCAATGACCCAAAAGTCTCTGTCCCTGGTCAGGGCAGCCCCAGAGTTCAAAAGTTCATCTGCAGAGTTTTACCTCCCAACCTGGGTGGAGATGGGGAGGAAAGGGGTTAAGGAGCACCTTACATGGTCCAAAGCTGATGGCCCCACCTCTCCATGGGGCTCCGCTCTACCAGCCACCCCATGAGGTGTTCTAGGCATCCAACAAACTGCTCCGCTCTGCTCGCCATCCCGCAAATTGCTCTGCTCCACAAGCCGCTCTGCTCGCCATCCCGCAAACTGCTCCACCATATATCTTCAGGCTCCCCCACTACTTAACCCAACACTCAGTGATTTCAGCTCTTAGTAAGTTTAGCTTTTTTGTGACTTCAGCTTGTAGTAGGGAAGCCTCAGTGCTAGTGCACCATTAGCCCAAAGTGAATTCAGCTCAGCAGCCTGTAACTAGACTCCTAATAGAATCAAAATTAGCTCTGATATTCCAAAGTGGAGAGAGAAGGAAGTGCAATTAGCATGTAATGCCCTCACCGGGACCACCAAGTATTAATACCTATCCCCAGCCTCTCTCAATTCATAGAGTTTTGGAACCCATGTCCCTTACTTAGCGAGTGCTACTTAGTTGATGGTGAGTCCCTCCATCATAACAAAAGGCCAAATACAGCTCCACTGTCCTTGATTCCCATAATCAGGGTAATAACAATTCATTCTTCCTGCCCCAATAACAGAGACACTGGGGATCTCACAGCAGCCAAAGTGACCATTTGGGCAGCTATGGCCTCATTCTAGGCGGGGTGGGTGTGCCTATGCAAATGAGATCGGCCCCTGAAGTTCTTTTCCACAACTTGCCACACCTCACCACCAGATGTCAGGGTGGAGCTCATCCTGACTCTGCTTACATCTGCATACATCAGTGAGTGGGATCTATGCACCTAACTCCTGGGTCTGCACCATGGCTGTGTTCAGAACACTAGTCAAGAGTATGGAAGCAATGAAGCCAGGACTGAATTACTCATAAAGAAACTATTTCAATAGCACCATCAGGCTGGAGTATTCTATGCAACACAAGTTTTCCTCAAAAGTTGCAGCAGGATACTAAGTGATAGACATTACATCATCAGCACAAACTCTCATTGGCTGATCAATGATCTTGAAGACCAACATAGTTGCATAGCACTTTCTGAAAGATGGATTTTGTACATTAAGCCATCTTTCCAGGTATCTCAGAGACATTTGGGATTGAGCGGAAAAAACCTCCACTGTGGAAATTAGAAACTATCAGTCTGTTGCATAGGTGCACCACATAACCTACTTTCATTACCCTTGTCCTCTTTTCCCCCTTTTGTTTATCCCACTCATTGCTGTGTCTTGTTCTCAAAAGGGAATATGAACTCCTCTGGGCCGGGACTCTGTCTGTTCATCTGTGTTTAGACAGCACATAACACAGTGGGATTCAGTCCTGACTGGGGCCTCTAGGCACTACTGCAATGCAAATAATGAATACTAAAAATAATGAGGAATAGGGAAATTAGATGTGTCACCTATATTAAGGTTACTGGCACTGCTATTAAAGTCTCTGGGATCTAAGCCAGAAGAGCTGGTGTTGTAGGCAATTTACTCGGACTATTAAGAAAGGCATTGATGGATCTACTAAAGTGTGTTCTATATCCCAGAGCCTACTTCAAAAAGTGTAGACAGTCCTTCTGGCTGAATAGTGCTGCCTCAGTGGGAGGTGCAGGGAACTTGGAAGTCTAGGATCGAGTTGTAATGAAGTTCCTACACAGGAGAAAAAAAATATTCAAAAAAACTTCTGAAAGCCAGACAGCGAAGAGAACCTATTTTATTAGAAAAACCCATGTGATTGGAATTATAAAAGTCAAGGTTTCTCAGATGCTATTTACTCTTGAAGACTTATTCTGCTCTTGTCCTTATGAGGTAGGAACAATCAGAAATTTAAAAAAATCTTAGAATATAAAAATTAAATGGGACTTTTTTCTAATATGAGATTACTGAGAGTTTAAAATCTTGTTCATTTAAATATGAATTGAAGTTACTATCATCTACTACATCTGCCCTGAGTCCTCCAGCCAATTTTTTGCGGTTGTATAGTTTGATTTCTTTCTTGCTGTGAGGCAGACCCACAAACAGGGAAATCTGACCAGGCCGGTAGTGTCAATGTAATAAAATAAACAGACTTTTTTCCTCTTATCCTATTCAGTTCCAGTAATCATTCTGCCCCTACACTTTCTCATGCAGTAATTGTAGCAGTGGTTTGTAACACCGTTTATTTTTATTTAGAAGGGGAGTAGTTAAATAATATTGCTTATGGAGTTTTTGAGTTCTTTTCAACCCCTTTCCTGCCGATTGATTTTATTTTCAGCTTCCAAATATTTAATGAAGTATCTCTGGGAAATGACAAATGGCTCTGTTCATTCACATTCTATTTCTGCTCATGTTCTAAAGACTTAGGGCTACATCCTGCTCTGCCCCGTGAACGAGTGTGAAGGCAGTAGCCAGGATAAGACTCCTCTTGGTGGGTTGACGTATGTGCTGTACTGCACATTTAGCCTGTAGGCAGGAGCAGAGGGACGCCCTACTTAGTGATTATAGTTAGCTGGCTCACTGGACACACCTCCTTGTCCATAGGTAATATACTGATTGGAATTTAGTTTGCAGTTTGAGTCTTTCCTAATGCTGTCTTGAATGTTTTCTGTTCTGCTGCTTGGTTGGGTGTGAGAAGACAGGAAGAGACTCCCCACTTTCTCATTTCTCCCCTTATGTGCCAGAGGATTCAACTCGAACCCTGCAGCTGCCTCTCTACTCATCAATCTAAAAAAGGTTTGTTTTGTTTAAAGAAATACTATGATCCAGAGAGTTGTCTGTTCTATATTTACCTCCTAAAGTAAATGTTCTGTTATCAGTGTGATCTGTGAAGAGTCAACAAATTCTTTCTTCCATGGACATAGGGACAAATTAAGGGCATCTCTCAAAGAGAAATCACATGCTCTCTTTCTAATTGTGTCTGAAAATAGAATATTTTTATATAATAGCCATGTGCTCCTTGTTTAGAAGGAAAAAAAAACCCATCCACGGTGGAAAATGAGCTGAACCTTCCTTCCAAGCCCAAGTTTCTGTGTGTCTTTATAGTGTCATTGTGTATTGACTAATAAATTAAGTTAAGCTGTAAAGGGAGGATGGGAAGGATAAGATGGTTTCTATGGGCATTCAAGGGTATTAAAAGCCCTTAAGATATGTGCTACCAGGTGGCAAAAACTGATGGTGCCTGGATGTCTCTTCACCTGCTGTAGACAAAGGCTCAGATCCAGTGCTTTAACGGGCACTAGATCTCACTCTAAATCCATGTCAGGCTTCTGAAGATTAATTCAGTGGTACAGGCTAAGTAGTAGAATTTCTTCCCACTAAGCTGGAAGACAAGCAAATAAAGTAGAAGTCATCTGGTTTGTTGGAGGGATACATAGCATGCAATAATAAAAGAGATCCCAGAACTAATCCCTGTAAGATCTGATTCTCTGCTGACATGAGTGCTACCGATGGTTCAGTTAACTGTGGATTAAAATGTTTTGGGAAAGAAAAATCAGGAGAAGTATCAATGTAAACTTCAGCTGGTTTTAAAGGGAATGCATCAAATAGTTTAGGCCCTACATTAAGATTTCATGTAAAAATTAAAGTCTCACTTCTTTACAAACATATCGAGGATTCTTCTGAATCTTTAAATGGAAAGGAAGACAAATAAACTATAACCACTACAGCCTCTCTATAGTGCATAAAAACAAATAGCTTAAATGATGCAAAGTAAGCTGGACTTCCATACATCATTTCTTTTAAATAATCTATGGCATTCATCTGTCTAGAATAAGAGTTTCTTCTAGAGATATAACTTCTGTTTTCAAAGTGTGGACTTCCTGGGGTTTAGCAATCCTTCTTTCTAGAGGTGGTATCTTAGGGCTTTACTATTTGTCTATGGTAATGCTAACTGCCACAATTAGATGTGGAATCAAGTACGCTGGCTGTGGAATCAAGTACGTTTCTAGTTTCGTTTTCATTGGATTCCCAGGTGGTTACTTGGAGACAGTTTGACTTGTTGCCCTTTTATTTCAGAACATTACATAGCAGTTTAATTCCAACGTTACTTCAGGGGCATTTCCACCGAATATATAAAACACAAAATCGCTAAGTTAAAAGAACATTAAGATTGCACAGTAGAGCAATCAAAAGTTAGGGAACCTCTGCCACTTGAGTTAATAGAATAATAAATAGCAGTAGCATCTTCATTGTGGACCAGAACTAGATGTGAATGAAACACTTTGCCAGTGGGGTTCATAGATATTTGCTGACAGCAGAGGAATGGCAAGACTCAAGAATCTTCGGTTCCATTGCAGGCTCTGGAGGGGAGTGTGGTTTAGTAGACAGACCTTCCAACTCTCCATCCAATTTCAGTGTACTTCCCTGCCCCTTCCCCAGTCAACTGGCTCCCAGTCTCCCACAACCACCCACAGCTTTGTGTCCCAGTCTTCTTGCCCAAACAGTCCTATTTTCCCCTGATTCTAAGTTCTAGTATTCTTGCCCAACCAGTCTCATTCAGTTTCTCTCCACTGCACCCTCCAGTTTCAGTCTCACCAGACTGTTTGTCCCAGTATACTCCTTTTCTCCTCCTGGGTTCAGATTTTGTCATCCTTGCATTTGAATCAGACAGCTTGCCCCTCCATGCTGCCTGGGTGCTGTGGGGGTGGGGGGAGGAGGATGGTGGGGAGGGTCATTGAGAGCACAGGAAAGACAAGCACCCTGCTCTAAGTTCCAGTGCCCCAGTCCCAACCTGGCCCAGCAACTATTACAGGTGAAGTCCTGCTATGCCCCCTTTAGTTCTGGGCTGGAGCACGTTCAGTTGCTTTGTTGGAATAGCACATGTGCAATCTGATCAACACTAGTAATTCTTTAGCCTCATTCTCAGACATGGCTGAGCTGTTTAGGGTGAAATTCAACAGTTTAAGGCAGACACCACCAAAAATTTTAGCCCCAGTGACCAGAGTTTGGCAAAGTTAACAGGGCCTTATAACAGTAAGTATTGTGAAACTTTTTATAGCCCTACCAGTCTCACCTATTAGAAACTACCAGAGGTCCTCCAATATAGAGCCAATGTGGAGTTGCCTATTGTATTTAGCTGTTGTGGTTAACATTTCACTGTTTCTCTATGCAAAAATGTATTCAATAACACCTTAGAATTTTAAAAGTTGCTTTTATTATAGTAATGCAAGTAGAAAAAGAGCACGCTATTTTTAAAAACCATTAAACTAGAACTGACCACGGGATGAGAATTCCATCTCATGGCAACTTCTGAGGTTTGAGAAGTTGCACTGGCACAAAAGCAAAACCCTTTGAACACTTTAAAAAAATATTTGAATTGTGTCAGGGAAGGAGAGTGGGGTGGTGTGTGTGTCACTCCATAGTCTGAGGGTTACAGTACTGGGATGAGACCCACACCCCAGGCCAATACCCTAATCATCTAGCTATTTTGTTTTTTCCTCTGTCCCAGACCCAAAAACGTTCCTAACAAAAGTTTAGTGGAAAGAAATATGTCTCCACAAAATGTTTTGTCTTTGATCAAACAGCATATTTTGGCAAAAATATTCCAACCAGTTCTATGTTAAATCACTGAAAATAGTAGTAGTATTAGTATTGTTCTTCCCAGTGTCAGTTTCTCTTCCCTCTGTTATTCTGAAAACAATCCCACACATGAGATGGGAGCTGTATGTCATCTTCCCCAGCCTTAGGTGATTTCCAGCATCTGGTACATACTTCTTACTTCTGCTACCAGACTTACCTCCCTACTAACCATCTGATGTAACTCACCTCTCCGTTGCTGGTTCCCACTTCAGACTAGTTGGGAACTATCATACGGGTTAGGAAAATCACGTTGGGAGAGCAACTCAAGGAAAAAACGTCTTTGCCCATAGGGTGAGGTAGAATAATTCCACCAAGACACCGTTGGTGATCTACCCTACTTTAATGGCAAAAATCCTTTCCTTTTCCCTGGCACAGTGCCCTTTCACTAATCCTGGAGTTACACTAGGGTGTAACTATGTGGTTTTTGGCTAGTACCAAATTTAGACTGGGAAGATGTTGTTCTATTTGGTCATAATGATAATCAGTAGGAATCAAAAATACTGGAGATCTGTTTAACCAGGGAGTTTTCAAAACATCTTATAAAATTGCAAGACTATATCCAACTGCACCATGCAGACAGAGGGAGTAATCTGCCAGTGAGAAAAACAATGTCTATGGGTAAAATAGCATTTTACCATTATTAGTTGTTTTCTTAATATCCAAGATAAGAAAGGTTCTTTTTGTGGTCTCTATAGTTAAAAGTATAGTCAGCACAGCTAGGCCTTATTAAATGACCTTAAGAGGAGTGGAGAAAATATTTTCAGGAACACACTGAGAATGGTAAATTGAGAGAGGATACTGTTGACTTTTCAGTGCATTGCTAAAAAAGATAAATAAATAAATAAGCCCCCCAAGGATTCAATTTCTATCATTTGAAGTTATTCCAATCTTTTAAACTCCAAACTGTTTTAAAAAGGACTGTTAATTGTGACTCTTACTGGAACTCTTGTGCAAATGAAGAGGACATTATTACACGTGTTATGATCTTGCCAGAAGTTCAGAATGTTTGGCAGCATGTGGAAGAGGACTGGTATCAGTTCTGTATTCAGACATAAAACTTGTTGAAACAGATTTCACACTGCAAATGGAAAAGCCTTGCATCAGTGCTTGTGGGACAAATGCCTCATTAAATGTTTCATCTGTTTAATTATCTGTATTTCAAAACACTTTTCACAAATAAACCTTTTTATGAGATAATATGCATCAGATGTGGGAGAGAGGACAGATCTGAAGACTAAGGAAATATAGTTGTGATCTTTCCTTAATGTAGTCATGTAAGAAAGATATCAGTTTGTGTGTTTATGGAGTGTTCTTTGAGTTCTAATACTCTAATCCCTGATCTGGGCTGTGTGCAGTCTCAAGAAGCTGTAATTTTCTTCCTTATGTGTTCTGTTCACCACTTTATTTTATATCCCACACACAAACAAAAGAGAGCTAGGAAATAAATTTGATCGTATATCCCTGCTCCGATAAATACTTAATCCTTTATACAAAGAGAAACAGCACCATCTGAGAGTGAAAGAGGCCTACCACAAGAGCCAGTAGCCTCTGATGTGGGAGGCCCAGGTTCGACACCCTACTCTGAATTGAGGAGCGCTGATGCAGAATGCGGGGTGGGGACTTACAAATTGTGAAAGCTTTCATGGGACAACGAAAACCATTTGCTGATCAGTTCTATTGCAACCTCAACACCTTGCACTCCATGTGCAAGGCATAGTTCTTTGACCTTGCCTTTGCTGAGAAAGAAAAGATCACTGTAGTCAGACAACCAAAAAAACCAAAACACTACTGTGCACACACTATTTTTAACTGGGGAGAGGATGAGAAAAAATGAACCACACATGTGACATATTAGTCAAATCCCCATATGCTCTACTGGAAGGTGTTCAGATATTCTATTGATGGGAGAAGTATAAAAACCTGTACAGGTCAGCACATAGTATTTATATTTGTTTTGTAGGCTTAATATCAGTTTATCTGTAGCTGGGATATGCCAAATCTTATGGCTTCAACCACCATCCATCAGCAGCAGAGATATGTTCTGTGTTTTCATTATTAAATTTTGAAGCAGAAATTGTGTTATATGTTCCTATGTATACTGGGATAACACTGTACAGTAGAACCTCAGCGTTACGAACACCAGAGTTATAAACTGACTGGTCAACCACACACCTTATTTGGAACTGGGAGTAGGCAACCAGACAGCAGCAGACAAAAAAACAAAACAAAACAAAAAAACAACCAACAAAGAAAACAGTACTGTGTTAAATGTAAACTACTAAGAAAAATAAAGGGAAAGTTTAAAAAACTGATAAGGTAAGGAAACTGTTTCTGTGTTTGTTTCATTTAAATTAAGATTATTAAAAGCAGCATTTTTCTTCTGCACAGTAAAGTTAGAAAGCTGTATTAAGTCAGTGTTCAGCTGTAAACTTTTGAAAGAACCATAATGTCCTGTTCAGAGTTATGAACATTTCAGGGTTACGAACAACCTCCCATCCTGAGGTGTTCATAACTCTGAGGTTCTACTGTACAATCTAAATTTCCCAATAACCCCCAGAATTTACCCATGTTACTGTAATTGACCTTCAGCCTATTGTTGTATGATACTTTCACCAGCTTTATGATGTAATCTTGTTTTTTTTTTTTAAACTAACTGAAGTATTTCTGTGTGAATTTTCTTCTTAAGACTAAGGCCCTGAATCAGCCAAGCATTTAAACAAATGCTTAACATTTGACTTAAGCATGTGCAAATGTTAAGCATATACTAAAGTTCTTTATTAAATCAGAGCCTTAAAGCTGATTCCTGCATGTCCTTGAACATCTCCTGATATGCTGAGCATCCTCAACTTTCACTGAAGCCAGTGGAAGATGAGGGCACTTAGACCAATGCAGATTTAGGCTCTATTAGCATTGCCTTCAATCAGACAGTGGCCAACGTGCCTCAATCATTATAATTCATGAGTCTGAGGTCTATCTTTAACCAATTACTTGCTATTTCAAAGTATGCAATACTTTCATGATATGGACAATCAGGACTGATTAACCTATGAGACTTTGAGTCCATTATCTCTCCAGATTAGAGGCTACTCAGTTAATCTGTTTCCCACCCAAACCCTAGAGATTGTTTTGCCTTTTCTTTCAAGATGCTGGCATCTTAGTACTCTCAGGTACAACTAGTTCTCTGCCCCTTCCCTTGAACTAAGTGAAAAATGAATTAAAGTTGCATTCTTCACAGTGACATGAGATTTACAATTAGATATAATCAAGTTATGGTCATGTGCAATGGGTGAAGTCTCCAATAAAGCTTGTAACAAGATAAACAGACTGGTGCAGTTTGTCATATAGCTAGAACAGAGATGCCTTTTAACAGAAAAATCCTGTCATAATGGCTGCATTGTGTCAGTTACATGTTAAAGAACGTCAAAATTTTGCTGATTTTAATTCATTGTAATATATCATTATACTTCCATTATAGTATATCAGTGGTTTCATCGTTTTGGCTTATTAACTTATACTACTAAATCACTGCAGATTTTCAGGCTTTAAATAAATCAGATATTATGGTCAATTGCGTGAGTGGGCACAGAATTAAATGCAGATATTCTGGTTATATTTTACACCTGTGCTGGGGATGCATTGAAACAGCAGCAGCCTCCAGTGTGCCTATCAAGGAGAAGGAAATTTGGGGGGTCTCATATCCCCCCCTCAACAAAAAGTGACTGATAATTCTCCAACTTCTTGTTAACTCAGACAATCCAGCCCCAAGCTCCATCCCAACCTGGTGGCACATGGGGGACTGGGCATCCCAACTGTATTGTCCCCTCTCATGGGTCTTGCTTTGAACGCTTGCTAAATTGATTGATGATAGTTCAGGCAGGAGGGATGCCTGCAAGCTCTGCAACAGGCTAGGGAGCCACAGGACGGAAAGCAGGAGGAAGTTGCTAGTGTATGTTGTCTACACACATATCAGGTTTCAGGAGGTGGAAGGCGTGGGGTAGTCATGTGCCCCCACAGAACCTTTCAATTGTGTCCCCTCACTATCCACCTGTGTCGCCTCTGCATAAAGACAAGCATTAACATTTTGTAGGGTGCATCAAAGAGTTTTATGGGACTACGAAAGCTCATGCTCAAATAAATTGGTTAGACTCTAAGGTGCCACAAGTACTCCTTTTCTTTTTGCGAATACAGACTAACACGGCTGTTACTCTGAAACCTATCTCAAAGGTGTCTGTCATAAATATAAAGGGAAGAGTAAACACCTTTAAAATCCCTCCTGGTCAGAGGAAAAACCCTTTCACCTGCAAAGGGTTAAGAAGCTAGGATAACCTTGCTGGCATCTGACCAAAATGACCAATGAGGAGACAAGATACTTTCAAAAGCTGGAGGTGGGGGGGAGAAACAAAGGCTCTCTTTCTGGCTGTGTGATGCTTTTGCCGGGGACAGAACAGGAATGGAGTCTTAGAACTTAGTAAGTAATCTAGCTAGAGATGCGTTAGATTCCGTTTTCTTTAAATGGCTGAGAAAATAAGCTGTGCTGAATGGAATGTATATTCCTGTTTTTGTGTGTTTTTGTAACTTAAGGTTTTGCCTAGAGGGATTCTCTATGTTTTGAATCTAATTACCATGTAAGGTATTTACCATCCTGATTTTACAGAGGTGATTCTTTTTTACTTTTTCTTCTATTAAAATTTTCTTTTAAGAATCTGGATTGCTTTTTCATTGTTCTTAAGATCCAAGGGTTTGGGTATGTGTTTACCTACGCAAATTGGTGAAGATTTTTATCAAACCTTCCCCAGGAAAGGGGGTGTAAGATTTGGGAGGATTTTTGGAGGGAAAGATGTTCCCAAACGGGCTCTTTCCCGGTTATATATCTGTTAGACGTTTGGTGGTGGCAGCGATAAAGTACAAGGACAAAAGGTAAAATAGTTTGTACCTTGGGGAAGTTTTAACCTAAGCTGGTAAAAATAAGCTTAGGAGGTGTTCATGCAGGTCCCCACATCTGTACCCTAGAGTTCACAGTGGGGAAGGAACCTTGACAGTGCCATACAACTCTTTAGAAAGCATGTCATTTTGACTGTACACTCTACCACGATGTAGATATTCTCAAAGGCCTTTAACATTGGGAGAAACAGATTTTTTCCCCTTAAACAATTTGGCTAGGTTTGTGTGACATATGTGGCTTGTAAATGCCAGATAGAAAGAATGTCAGTCTCTAGAGTGGTCATTCTCCCCAGCAGAGTCAGCTTCCTCTCCTCTCCAACGTTAGGGGGTCAAGCAGTGCTCTCCATGCCTCTTCCGTCCTTAGCACCTTTGCTGAGACTAATTCTTTCAAGCAGACAAACATAAACATTGTTCACAAGTTTTCCAAGACTGAAGATTTGCTTTGGATGCCAAATGATTCCCCCCCCCCCCCGCCCCTGGTCTTATCAGTCAGATGTATTGTTAGTCCTCATTCCCCTACCCCCACCTATGCTCAGCCAGAGGCTCCCATTAAAGCTAAGATGCAGCCAACGTAGTAGGCAACTGGGAATACTTGGTTATCTGGACAAAGAGGAGATGGGAGGCAGTTTGTGTGGTGGTAGGGGAGAGGAGAAAGTAAGATATTCCTTCCCCTCCCAAACAGCCAACTTCCAAAGGATGGTTTTTCAAATAAATGGGGGATCTGGGGCTGTCAGAGGGTCTTATGTGGATCTAGAAGGTCTGTAAAAAAAAGTTTCTGCTTTTATAGTCTTAAATAAGAATGCACACCTGAAACTGCCTGGCAGCTGAGTGGGGAAGGGCAGGTGGCTTATTAGGAAACCTGTCTCCAGCAAAAATCTTCATGTTTTCGTGGGACCAAATGCACCCTTGTAGTCACACTAGACATCATTGTAATAATCTTTGTACAAAATATTCCTTGTGAGGTATCATTTGAAAAACAACTTGCTGGTCAATATCAAGATGTATGTAGCAACGTTATGTGTAAAGTTATTAAATGTCCCCGTATGGTATTAGCACATGTCCCCTCCCCCCCCCCCCAAAAAAAAAATCACAAGCCCTCCCTAGGGAAAAGTTGTTGAACAGGTCTATCCTAAACAAAGGACTGTGGCTGTACATTTCAATTTACATGTAAATTGTAAACAGGGTCCTCAGACACAGGGCCGTCCTTACCAATACGCAAAGCACGCAGCTGCACAGGGCACCAGGAAATTTTGCATACTGCTCTGGCCCCTGCTCCCGCTCTTCCCCAGGCCCCCGCCCCTGCTCTGCCCTGCCCCTTCCCTGCCCCAGCCCCGCCCTCACTCCCCTGAAGATTGCACACAGGCCCAACCTTGCACTCACTGCGTGATAAGTGGAGCAACCTGGCCCCAGCCTGCTCCGCTTCCTGGCTCCCAGCTGCGCCACCGGCAAGTGCTGGGGGATAGTTCCCCCCTCCCCCCAAGCCTGGCAGCCAGCGGAGCAGAGCAGCCTGGGGCTCCAGGCCTCCGCAGGCAGGAGAAAGGGGAGCTGGCCCCAGGCCTCTGTGGGGGTGCTGTGTGGGGCCTCAGGACTCTGGGGGGGGCTGGCCCCAGGCCTCTGTTGGGAACAGGGGGGCCTGGACACTTCCTGAGGGAAGTGGAAAGACCCAGCCCCAGGCTGCTCTGCTCCCCTGGCTTTCAGGCTTGGGGGGAGGGGGGAACCGCCCCTCAGCACTCGCCAGTGACGCAGCTGGGAGTCAGGGGAGGGGAGCAGGCTGGGGCTGGGTCACTCCACTTCCTGCAGGAAGTGGCCAGCCCCCCACCCATGGAGGCCTGGGATGGGGCCCCACACAGCACCCCCGCTCCCGGAGGCCTGGGGCCCCACACAGCCCCTCCGCAGTGGGGCTGCATAGGGCACCAAAATAGCTAGGGACGGCCCTGCTCAGATAGCAAGAGGGCGAAGACAGAGAAGGAAAATCTGCATTTCAGCAAACAGACGTGAGAAGAAACAGCATGTAACCTCTTTCACCACCAGACACCATGTCACCGTCTTTACTATGTACTGCAGTAACCCTATGGAAAATGCATTTCAAAGGGTGACTGAACTATAAAAGGGAAGGGCAAGAACACCCCAAGTGAACACCTCGACCCATCTCTTTTTCCTTTACTTAAGACAAAAACAACAAAAACAAACAGCCTTTGGACATTGGAAACAAATCCTGACCTGAAACTTGGTCAACAATGTAGCTGGGAACTGTTGGTAAGAATTTCACCTTGAACCAAATCTAGTTTATTAAATTTATGAAGCATTTTATCTTTTTCCTCTTGTAACCATTTACAACTAACTACAAAGAGATTTTAAGTGAGTACAAGTAGAAGCCATTAAACAAAATTATTTTATTCTTTAATTAAAACTAGTCCAGGGTTGTGAATTGTTTGGGTAACTCTATTTAAAAGTAGCAGAGTGTTGTATATTGATCCCCTTAAAGGGGCAACAGGTCTAACATATCTGGACCATCCAGAAGAGGACTGGACAGTGCAGGACGCATGTTTTGAGGGAAAATGTGGGACTGGAAGTGTGTTGGGTCACCCTGCAAGTGGTAACCAAGGTGGTAGAAGCCAGAGTGACTGATGTGTGACTGGCAGGCAACAGTTATACATGGACCCTCCTGGTGTTACCTGCATGCTAGAAGGCTGTTTGTGAGTAGCCCAGGTGTGAGCTAGAGCAGCCAAGCATTGTCAGGCACCCGAGTTTGCAGAGAGTCTCTCACTGGTCTGGACAGCACCCTAGAATGCCATAGCTGGTGACTGCAAAATAAGCACCAAACAGCTGTACAAGAGGCACTCTTGTGTACTGGCGAGGTGTCCTGCACTGCTGCTTGCACTGAACACCCTCTTCTATGTTCCTCTTGTTGTTTAATATTTGTACTAGCAGACTGCCTCGAAGCCCCAGTCATGGACCAAGCCCCCACTGCAAACCAAACCTGGGACATCTTTGAATACAGACTTTTTAACAATATGCTAAGCATCTAGGTGTGAATGTAATGGAAACTAAATACAAGTGACGCTACAATGGGGCCCTGATCCCTGACTGAGGTCTCTAGGTGCTACTCTAATACAAATAGTAACTAGCTTTATGGAGCCATTTCATCTTGGTGGGTTGGCCCTGAACTGGTGAACATGATCTTTCTAGGTAATGATCATCTCCATCTCATGATCATGTCCTTTACAGCTTCAGGATGTGGTCATGTCAGGGTGACACTGACATTTAAAGAGCAGTAGGACCAGTGCACCTGTGACTCATCTGGCCAAAGAATTGGGCTTAAAAGAGGGCACCTGGGCCCTAGAGGAGGTGGGACTCAGTGCAGGAGAGACTTCATGAGTTGGGGAAAACGTATGAGGTGAGAGCTGCCAGAGCCAGGAGATTGACAGCGGTTCCTGAGAGAAGGCTGAAGTCTGACAGCAGCAAGAAGAGTTTGCTGGCCGCCATCCCCAAGTCAGAGGGCCAGGGCCAGAGAGCTGAAGGCCAGGGAACAGCAGAGGGAGGTGTGTGCTGGCTCTAAGCTGGAGAGCTCGTGCATAGGGCTGGAGAGGGCTGAAGGCAGGGGAGCAGTGAAGGGAAGAAGCTGATGTCTCTACACTGGAGAGCTGGACCCAGGTTGTGATAGGACTTAGGGGCATGAAAGATGCTGATGTCGGTGCCTGCTGGGAAAAGTGGGGTTTTAAGAACTACAAGTGGGAAATGGGCTATGTTTCGGACTCCTGTTACACTCAGTGATTTCTGCCTCTTGGCATTGTTCAAAGATAAACTTTCTATTCATCACACCCATGTGTGAACATATTATCTACTCATTCCTTGATTTCAAGGGAATTTACTTCTCCTTTTTGACATTCCTCTTTCATGTTGTTTTTGGCTAAAAATGAAGAAGCGTCCTGTTGCACAATCACATCTGGGATTTACATGGACAGAAATTAAGTGTCAGCTAGCCTCTGTTCAAAAGGGTAAGAATCATGTAAAGCTATCATCAGAGTTGTCAATACATTTGTCTCGCAGTAGTACCCCCAGCAGAGTGAGTCCCGGAAAATTCAGTTCCCTTTGCAGTGGCTAGTGTGGCAAAGCAGCTCTCTCATTCCTGACGATACCTGCCTGCTTAGTTAGTAAATGGGAGTTAGGATGGCACTGTCAGATTTATTTAGGACCTGAACCACCACCTGAACTTGGGTTTGCAGAGCAGAAAACGGGCAAACATATTAATCTAGTGAATTATTTATCTACCTTCTAAACTTGTTGTTTCGGAAGCATATATGGGGCACCAGACTAAGCTGGGAGACTTGGGCTCTGTTCTTGGTATTGCCATGGACTTACTGTATGGCCTTGAACATGTCTCTGAACCTCAGTTTCCCCATCAGTAAAATAGGGATATTATTGAGAACTCCCCTTTCGAAAGCGCTTTGAGATCTATTGAACAAAAGTGTCAGATAAGGCCCTTATTGTGCAACTGGCCCTTTGCAGGTAGTTCTCTGGGGAATCCCATTGCAATCAGCAGGAATCTACATGGAGCTACTGCAAGATTGAAGTCTGAGTGTTTTTCCTTGTCATTAACACTGTATTGATAGTGCTTAAGAGACTTCAGAATATTTTGTAAGACTAATTAGACTGTCTGAAAGATATTAAGAAAAGTAAACTTTAGTCGACTGGCTAATTATAGACAGGAGGCTAATAACTTTTACAAGCAGTTGTTTCACTGAGTCACTCTTGAATGAGGCACAGGGCTCTCCATTCAAAAGATCAGCATTTGCTAATGGAAACCACAGTTATTTCCTGTTCTACATATAAGCTACTAGGTTAAATACTACTGTGCAGTAATTGGTGTTGAATATGGACTTACAAAGGAAGCCACCGACTCACCTGTGTTTTGGAAATGGGTTGTGCTATGAAGAATAAAAAGTCATCAGGAAGTTAGAAGTTGCCGCACTTAAGGCACTATGCAATCTTACTTCCTGTTTCTTACTGAAAACTGGAATTAGATGGGTCCCAGCAGCAGTTGTGTGGCTAATTAGATGCTATAATGCAGGCAGTAAGTAGTTCACCAGAATTCATATTAGCTACACATAATTGGTTACGCTAAACCCAACCTCATTCCTCCATGAAAATAACAGTTGGTACCTCTAGTGGAAGGCATGGCTGAACACATCCTCACCTAGTCAAGGAGCTGACTGAACCATTAGCAATTATCTTCAAAAACTCATGGAAGACAGGAGAGATTCCAGAGGACTAGCAGAGGGCAAATATAGGGCCAATCTGTAAAAAGACAAAGTCCTGGGGTGCACTCACCACAAGTGGCACATCCTCCTAGTCACTCTGGTCACTTCTGGGTGCTGCACCCTTCTCTGGCAGTCTCTCCGCCCATCATCTTCTCTCACCCTGTGGCCTCTCTCACTCCAGGAGCTGCAGCTTCCTGTTCATGACTTGGCCCTCCAACCAAGTCACTATAGTCCTCTCCTTCTGAGGTATACTGTCCAAAGGAACTCCAGGCAGATGGGAGATCCACATCTTTGAAGACTCATTGTCTTTTTCTAATGGCCCATTAAGGCTGATTGCTTAATGTCTGGTGGGCATTTCCCAAGTATACATACAGATGTAATTGTTACATAGTCAATATTCCTAACTTTATATACAGAAATGATACATGCATACAAAGTGTATAATCACATTCAGTAAATTATAATCTTTCCCATGATACCTTACATGAACCATCTTGCATAAAATATAAAAAATACAGTGTGAAGTTATAAGATTCCTCTCTATGGGGGTGTTAACACATGTTCCAAACCCCACAACTCTACCCAAACAGAAGCTGGCACATATATCTGTCCTAAACAAAGGAACATGTGCTCTGCTTAGTTTGCATTTAAGCATTAAACAGAGTCAGCAATCAGGAGGGGTAGACAAAAGAAGTTCAAACAGGTGAAAAAACCAGCAGGCTCTTTGGCTGCTGCTTCCCAGCTGGAAATGTTTTTCAGGAGGAGAACTGAAAATATAAAAAGGAGGGACAACAACCCCAAGGCACCCATCTCTCTCTCCTTGCCTATCATATTCACTTCACCAGAAGAGACAAAGGCTGGTAAGAGCCAAGGTGTGTCTGGCTAACTACAGCAGACAGACACAGAGCTGGGAGTGACTTACATGCTGGAGGCTGTTTGTGAGTAGTCCAGGTTGGAAACTGCAGCAGCAAAGCATTATAAAGGGCATCCTAGGTTACAGGGTGGGGGTGACACAGCTACTCACTAGTCTGGATTGTATGGTATGTCACAGAAAAAAGCTCACCTACTACATTTTGAGCCTTACAGCTCTGAGCTTAATTGAATGGTTTTATATAACCCTTCAGACTTGCTTGAGCCAATCCTGCCAGCAAAAATTTACTGGTGGAATATGGCAGGACTGCTGCAGGGACATATTGACTTCAGGCCAATAAGGTTGGGTAATATCATCCAATGGCCCATCCTAGCAACATTATTTTTCTATTCTGAGAGTTAGTGCCAATCCCTATAGTATTCAAGAGCTGAATTCATCTGGAACAGGCTAATTACATTGACACTCGGCTAATTATTTGTGGTTCTTTACTACTTCTGTTGCTTCTGATGAATAGAGAAAGATAACTACAAGATACTGCTGCTCCCCTGTCTCTTGCTGGGGCCATAGATGAGGAACTCAAATTGGGTCCCAGGAAGTGGGCGGGCGCAAGCTGAGGGGTCAAATCCAGGAAGTAATTGGGAAATTAGAAGTATAGGAAATGATAACAAGATGTGTGAAATATTTGGAACATCTTTTTTTAAAAAAAAATCTAACTGCATTTCTGGGAAAACAATAATTAACAGATTTTAACTTTAATACTCTTTGAGGTGCAAAAATATGCACTTTATTCATTAGCCTGTACTGTAGAAATCTAAGGAAGTCTTGTATCTTTCCTTTCACTCAATCAAAATCCACTAAGAATGACTAATCATTCAGTGTAAAAGCTTTAAGCTGAAACTAAAGTCTGTATTTTTAGTTCATTCAAAATTTCAGGGAAATCAACCTTAATTCACTCTGGATTCTGCTTCTTCCAGAACTGAGAAGAACAAATATTTGTACTGCATGCTTAACTTTACATTCACCCATAAATAAAGCAGTATATAAATATAAAAGTAAACCATTTTAAAAGTAAACAATTGCCAACCATTACCACATGCATCTCCTACTCTAAATGCAGGGAAGTATTTTGCTCATCTCCGATACCAGAGATTGATGGCCAATACTGAGTTCTAAATGTGAACAACGAATAGTGTTAACACTTGGCATTGGATTCTTCCATTGGCTTTCGCTCTGTATAATAGAGGGCCAAATTCTACTCTCAAAATTCCCTGCTCCTCCACAGACTTCCCATGTGACCTTTGGTAAGTCTGAGCCTCTGTGCCTTGTTCCTCTTTTATAAAATGGGAATAATGAGACTTCCCTTCCCCAGAGAGGTGTAGGAAAGATTAATATATTAAAGACTGTGAATTGGAGATCTATTGATAAAAAGCTCTATTAGAGCGAGGTATTTTTAAGTTATTTACACTGGAGACTCAATTGGGTTGCTCAGATATAACAGAAAATGTAATTTGCCCCAGGTGTCTTTCCTTCCTTCCTTGCTATTCTGGACTCCTGGGGGTCCTTTTTTAATTCTACACTGCTACTGGATGCTCAAATAATTACAGCTGCAAAAAACAAAACCCAAAACATCCTGCTTTTCCCTCTGTAATTGGCTATAGGATGCAGCCCCATTCTATCAAATGAAAACCTGGCCACAATGATCTATGCCTTCATGTTCTGGGTTACAGCAATTTGCTATGCCTATGTAGCAGTTCACAGACCTTTTTAGAAGCTTCAGTTAGTTCAGAATACAGCCTGAATTCTCAACATCATCAGCTTCAAGAACATCACTCCAATAGTCTACTCTGCACAGTGGCTCCCCATAGATTAGCAGGTCAAGTTGTAAGTCTTAGTCAGAGGCCCAAGCCCTTCCACTGGACTGCACTTGCACCAAAGTATCCCCCATTACTGTCTTCCACAGTTGCTGTATTCCTGGGGATTTCTGAAGCTGTCGATCTCAGGAACAAAGCTTGTGAAAGTGGGAGAGATCGAACCTTCTCAGTAAAAGGACCAAGGCTTTGGACCTCATTGCTGCCAGCAATCAGAATAACCACCGTCTCATGACTTTCAGAGCAAAGGGCAAAACACACTACTTCAGCAGATCCAACTAAAAACACCAAAGCAAAAAAGAGGAGAGGGACCAGGAGAGAAGACCAGAAGGAAGAGAGGAGAGGACTAGTTGGCCAGGGGAGGAAGAAGAAAGAATTTTAAAAATTAAGGTTAAAAAAAACAAGACAGCAACCAAAGACCCATAATCTTCAGTACCTCATAAGATGTAGAGAGGGAAAAAATTAAATTAGACCATTCATCTGTTTTTTTTTAATTAACTATTTTTGTAAGGCGCTAGGTTGCTTACTCTGGTGATAAACATTGGATAAAAACCTGGATAGGTAAACTACAACTGCCCTTCCCTGTGCAAAAAGACTGAGGAAGATGGAAATACGGATATGTTAACGTAGCAGAAATAGCTTTGCAGGAGTATCTAAACAAATTAATTACTGAAATGAAGACATTTATAAGGTTAGAGGTGGCCAAATCTGTGTCAGTTTTTTTTCAATGAAGTGCGAATTCTTATTTTGCCTTTAATAGAAAACATTCACTTCAGCTTTAGATATATAATCTCCCCATTTATGCAAGAGGCTGCTAAGTCATATCAAAATCGATTTTGGCTTTTTCTCTCCCCTACCTACCCACTTCCACCCCAGGGAAAGAAAAGAGTGGATAAAACACATACACCCCCCCCCTTCCCAAAATGAAATATTTTCATTTCTCAAAAAACAAAACCAAATTAATATTATTGGGGGGAGGAGGTGTATGTGAATCAGAACATTCCATGAAAACTTCTCACTTCATTCAGAATTCCTGAAAATGTTCATGGAAAGATCTTACTATTTTCTGCAATCAACTCATGTATTATACATACCTACTCCCCATTATACCATATAAAATGAAAGCACAGAGGTCTGGCACAAGCTAGAGATGCATGAAATTGCTAGTTCAGTGAATGTTATGTGTGTACTTTTATGTATAGTTCATAAATCCATAGGTTTAACCCAGCAGGGACCATTAGATCAACTAATCTGAGTTTTTATATACCCTAGAATTCCACTCAGCTATCTTTGTTCTGAGCCCAGTAACACATTTGATTAAAGCCTATCTTCCAGCAAGGTATCCAGTCTTGATAAGAAAACAGAGAGATGGAATAGAGAGGAAGTCTGTATAAACATTTCTAAAAGCAATGAAATGTAATATAAATGGTTTATTGATTTGAAAAATCAATCTTTGAGATCCTGTAAGAAACTGCTGCATGTTTATGATCTGTCCTTTATAATAGAGATCTCTTATCCAAACTTAAGGCTATATCGGCCATTTAAAAAATATTTAACATTGTGTCCATAGCATCATGCTGAATGGAGAGAAGAAAGCCACTGTCCCTGCCCTGGGAAGCTTGTTATCTAATGGACTCAACTCTCAAAGTGCTGAATGCACTGCCCCCAGTTCAGCCAAGATCTTGTGCTTTGCTGAATTGGGGTAGTGCACTCATTACCTTATGGGAGCCATTTCCTAGGGTTCTTCTCCTGCAAACTTTGTATTACCAGCTGTGGTCCCTTCTACCAAGAATTGCTTCAGTGTGACTCCTGGTAGAAAGAACTACGTGTGGGATCTCTACAGGATCATGCCCCTAAGTCAGAGTCAACGTGACGCAAAGAAAGACAAAAGCAGACGGGCAGGGAAACTTCAGACAAAATAAAGAGATTTCTGGTTTCACATGCGATGCTGTGCTGGCTCCTTTATTGTGTTTTTACATTTAGATTTAGTAGGGTGAGGGATTGAGTCATAAACTCTTTAAGTAATTTATATTACTATGAAAAACAACATAGTAATCTCTGGTCCGGTGACAGCAGCCTTCAGCCGGATGTAAAAAAAAAAAAATCTTTAAAACTTTAAAAAAAAATCAGAATTGAATAGGCTCATTTTCACCACTCATGCAGCAAAAGAGCCAGATGCTGGCTGTAACTGGCTAGCTGAGAATTCCCACAGTGGAGGGGGAACTGTGAGCTGGTATACAGTTCCATGGCATACAGTTTCTAAAGGGAGTAAGTTAAAGTAGGTTTACACTGCAGTTAGACACCCACAGCTGGCCAATTCCAGCTGGCTCAGGCTAAGGGGCTGTTTAATTGTGGTGTAGACATGCCTCAGCTCTAGAACCCTGTGAGGTGGGATTGCAATTAAACAGCCCCGTGAGCCTGAGTCAGTTGGCACGGGCCAGCCATGGGCGTCTAACTGCAGTGTGGATATTTGAGCACCCTAAGAGATACTCTTACTTATGCCAGGGCATCCTGGCCCTCAGAATCAGGGAGCTATATCCCTCTTCTGTGCCAACTGGATCTCAGAAACAGGAGAAAATATCCCCCCCCCCCCCAGTTTTTACACCTAATTTCAGTTGCCTGGTTAAAAATCAGTGGGAGTTCCCTCAAATGACACCAGTCATTTGGGAAAAAAATTCCTTCTAGGGGTCTTTTGCCTTCTTGAAAAAGGAAGAGTGGGGAGCAGCTACTGTTGCTAGCTGCCCTAAAATAATTCCCACATTTCAGTAACTGGTGAATAAAATAGCATGTGGAAATCAGATGGTAAGCTTCTTTCACTTCAAATGGCACTTGCTGCTCCTGCTAAGAGCAGTTTGTAAAGGCTACTTTAGAGAGAGGGGGTTATATTAATCTTTTATCTATACTGGGAACAATGTAGTTCCCAAATATGTAGGAAAATTACAGGGGCACTTGCTAGGATTTTTCCTGGCAATGACATGTTTTTGTGTGTAAATAGAGAGGGAAATGATTAATCCACACTAATTGCCAAGGTAGTGAAGGATAAATTATTAACCATCACTGTTCAGAGGAAACAAGCTATGAAAATGCCTTGACTACATTCTGCAAGCTCTTTTACAGCAGCCAGACTAGACCCATAACTGAGCAGTACTATTTGGCTCTCTGTCATTACTACAGATAGCCCAAAATATCAATGGAAAACAGCAAATAATTGTTTTTAAAATATTTCATAATTCTTTGTTTTTATTTACTGATCAGCTCTAATGAATGTACTGTACATAAAAAGTTTTTGAGCATCTAGGAGCAATCTCAACTCACATGAAAGTTGAAGGTGATCAACACCTTACAGGACTGGGCCCTTTTCTGTTTTCCACAGACATTTTTGGCCAACTGTAGTAGTGACAGGGAGCCAACTAACACTGTTCAGACACGAGTCTATTCTGGCTTCTCTGAAAAACCTTGCAGGATATAGTCAAGGTGTTTTCATAACTTGTTTCCTCCAAACAGTGATGGTTACAGAGAGAAGAGGAAATGAATACAAGTATCTGATGGGTCAGATCATGCTGGACAAATGGATCCTGTGGATGCGGTACCATTATCATTTTTCTATACTCACCATTTTAAATATTTTTGCATTCAACATAGTAGATTTTACATCCACTTCTTAGGATTTCTTCTTCCCAGGCTGCTGTCAGGAAAGATACTCAATTCTGTGGTTTAAGGGCTCAATACAGCAAGGTACTAAGTGCTCTGGCCTTGATCTAGCAAAGTATTTAAGCATGTGTTTAATTGTAAGCAAGCAGGTAGTTCCATTGACTTCTGTGGCACTAATATGCACCTTTAAAACTAAGCACATGCTTAAATGCTTGGCTGGATCCAGACCAGAATGCTTAGCGCCTTGCAGGATCGAACCCTAAACACTGGATTTATCAATCTGAGGCCAGATTTCCAAAGAGCCTAGATGTACATGCAAGAGCAACATTTGCATGTGCACACAAGTACTACTGTGTAAACTCAGATAACTAGCTTCCCAACTATCCGACTTATAGTCAGAAATTTCCTGAGCGGTCTGTGGAACAAGAGACAGATCCTGCTCCATTCATGTTAATGGCAAAACCTGCACTAATTTCAGTGGTGCTGGATCAGCAATTAAGTAACCTTTAACTATGTATTTCTTAAATAAGTTGTCCTTTTTGGTTTTCTTGTTTGCATTCTGCTTGGGAGGCTGTCATAAATATAAAGGGAAGGGTAAACACCTTTAAATCCCTCCTGGCCAGAGGAAAAGCCCTTTCACCTGTAAAGGGTTAAGAAGCTAAGATAACCTCGCTGGCACCTGACCAAAATGACCAATGAGGAGACAAGATACTTTCAAAGCTGATGGGGGACGAGAAACAAAGGTCTTGTCTGTCTGTGATGCTTTATCTGGGAAGAGAGCAGGAATGCAGGTCAGAACTCCTGTAAAAAGTCAGTAAGCAATCTAGTTAGATATGCGTTAGATTCTGTTTTGTTTAAATGGCTGATAAAATAAGTTGTGCTAAATGGAACATATATTCCTGTTTTTGTATCTTTTGTAACTTAAGGTTTTGCCTAGAGGGAATCTCTATGTTTTGAATCGATTACCCTGTAAGGTATTTACCATCCTGATTTTACAGAGGTGATTCTTTTACTTTTTCTTTAATTATAATTCTTCTTTTAAGAACCTGATTGCTTTTCATTGTTCTTAAGATCCAAGGATTTGGGTCTCTGTTCACCTATGCAAATTGGTGAGGATTTTTATCAAGCCTTTCCCAGGAAAGGGGGTATAGTGCTTGGGGGGAAGACGTTTCCAAGAGGGCACTTTCCCTGTTCTTTGTGTAACACTTTGGTGGTGGCAGTGTTTAACCTAAGCTGGTAAGAATAAGCTTCGGGGGTCTTTCATGCAGATCCCCATATCTGTACTCTAGAGTTCAGAGTGGGGAAGGAACCTTGACATGGTGGCAGAGCGGTGGGATTTATTCGAAATCAATTTGAGATTTTTTGGGGGGATCATTTTGAACCAGAAGCACAGTGGGATCATTTTGAACCAGAAGCACAGATTTTAAAAGGACATTTTTTCCCCCTTTCGGCTGCTTGGAAACAGGTTTTAAGCTGAAAGCAGTTAGAGTTTTTTTGTCTTTGCCTGGCGGCCAGAGCAGAGACAAAAGGGAGCTTGCTTTTGTGAGCTGGAGTTTCTCTACCTAAAGGCAGGGAAGTTAACCTCCTGCAGGGAAATTCACAAATTCTTCACAGACCTGAAGAAGTTTTTTTTTTTTTTTTAAGCTAAGAGCAACTAGAGGGTTTTTCTGTCTATTTGCCTGGAGACAAAGGATTTTTCTGTAGGCGGAGAATACTATCAGAGAACATGGGTATCAGGTTACAGCACAACCTATTTTTTTGACAAGCCAAGTTTTTGTTTGTTTGTTTTTATTTCTAACTCTCGGGTGTAAAGTTAGTTAAAAACAGAGAGGCAAACATGACAGAGCCCAAGGCAGAAACAGCCAAAGAGGCTGCCCACAGGAGAGCTATGGAGGCACAGGAAAAAGAAATGGAGGAGAAGGAAAAAAGGAGAGGAAGCATGCTGAGGAGGAGAAGGAAAAAAGGAGAGGAAGCATGCACTGGAGATGGAAAAGGCAAAGGCTGAGCAGAATCTACTGGATAACCCTAACCACCCTTCCCCAACAATCCACCAATGGGACCGACTATGTTCACAGTATGATGCATCCAGTGATATTGCTGAATATTTTCTCACCTCTGTTAATTATCTCCTAGCATTCCCCACCTCCAACCGAAAGCCTATGGTGTACCATATTAATTCTCTAAAGCCCTTTTATTCCAGAGAATTAAAGGTTTGTCAGTTTACATCCCAGGGAGGAGATGACGCTGAGTGGCCTGAAGGTGTCTACTATGAAGGGAAAAGTGCTGGTGGTGTGGAAGAGGTGAACTTCTCCATGACCCTTGGGCGTATGCAGGGACAGCAGATCAAGGAGCTGTGCACTAGCTACGCGCCGACGTTCTCAGTCACCCGAGGACTGACTGAATGGGCATACCACTCCACTGACACAGGTAATGCTCACCCAATTAAAGCCCAACCTTACTGGGTGTCTCCTCAAGCTAAAACTGCTACAGAACGGGAGATCCAGGATATGCTACAGATAGGGGTAATCCGCCCCTCTGGCAGTGCATGGGCATCTCCAGTGGTTCTAGTTCCCAAACCAGATGGGGAGATACGTTTTTGCGTGGACTACCATAAGCTAAATGCTGTAACTCGCCCAGACAACTATCCAATGCCACGCACAGATGAACTATTAGAGAAACTGGGACGGGCCCAGTTCATCTCTACCTTAGACTTAACCAAGGGGTACTGGCAGGTACCGCTAAATGAATCTGCCAAGGAAAGGTCTGCCTTCACCACACGTCATGCTGTATGAATTTAATGTACTCCCTTTCGGGCTGCGGAATGTACCTGCCACCTTCCAAAGACTTGTAGATGGTCTCCTAGCAGGATTGGGAGAATATGCAGTCGCCTACCTTGACGACGTGGCCATATTTTCGGATTCCTGGGCAGAACACCTGGAACATCTACAAAAAGTCTTCAAGTGCATAAGAGAGGCAGGACTAACTGTTAAGGCTAAGAAGTGTCAAGTAGGCCTAAACAGAGTGACTTACCTTGGACAGCAGGTGGGTCAAGGAACTATCAGCAAAGTGGATGCTATCCAAAAGTGGCCTGTCCCAAAGTCAAAGAAACAGGTCCAATCCTTCTTAGGCTTGGCCGGATATTACAGGCAATTTGTACCGCAATACAGCCAAATCACTGCCCCACTGACAGATCTAACCAAAAAGAAACAGCCAAATGTTGTTCAGTGGACCGAAGAGTGTCAAAAGGCCTTTAACCCACTCGACAAGATGCTTCCAGTCTAAATAGCTGGTTGTTAAGGACCCATTCAGGGTAATGGGAAAATAGGCCTTAGGAGAAGCTTATCCCCCACCTGGTGAGCCTTCCTGTGGACGTTTCGGCCAGCCTGTAAGTAGTGGCTGCTATGATTCTGCAAGGACATGTGACCAGACCACATGTCTCTGGACTCCATTTTGGGGGCCTGTATTTTTCCACAAACAGGCTGGGAACTGTTTTTGGAACAAAGACTTCCCGTTCCCACCATATGCTAAAGCTGTATAAGGTGGGGAGTGACATCTGTTGTTCTTCATTTCCCCACGTGACTACATGTGAAATACAGATACACAGTCAATATTGATAACTTCAGATACAAAAGTGATACATGCATATGAATAGGATAATCATATTCAGCAAGTAACTTTTCCAATGACACCTTACACGCCCCACCTTGTACAAAATGCATCATAATTCTCTCATAATCATATCATAATAATATCACTATGAAGAATATGGGGTGCAGTGTCACGTGGTGTTTATAAATGCAGCATGTGGATGCCTCAGTAAGAGATGACTTAGCAGCCTCTTGCATAAATAGATGTACTCATTAAGACCTTTTGCTGTATCACAAATGTATTTTGAAGAAGTTCCATAATTCACATGCTTTTTCAACAGTTTCTTTGGGTAATTATTTTTCCATTAAAAGAATCAAAGCTATTACATTTTATTTTCAGACAGAGAGAGAGAGGCCCAAGGTCTATGATGGGAAAATAGGAATCACTATACAGGATCAATATGTTCACTATCTTATCTGCCAATGTCTAGTAGCAGATGCTTCAGAAAGTGCAACCTTCCTCTAAGCCTACCCCCCACCCCCAATAAATTAAAGTGTGCAGTAACATCTGTGCAGAAGTTTAGCATAAATAGCAATTGGTTCCACCTTGCGCTTTGCTGTGACGCTGAGAGTTCATTTTCCACACCTGAAGAAAAGCTCGGCGTGGCTGGAAAGCTTGTCTCTCTCACCAACAAAAGTTGGTCCAATAAAAAATATTACCTCACCCACCTTGTCTTTCTAATATCCTGGGACCAACACGGCTACAGCAACCCTGCATTTTTACGGATTGTCCATATTCAAGTTACAAAGCTGCATATCAAACATTTAAAGCCCAATAACTTAACTTTTTTAAAATAAAAACTAAAAGCAAGCCAAGATCAGGCTAAAAGCCAGCACAGAGGTGATGGCAAAATGCTTTTTCCTGGTGAGTGTGTAACATGCTTTGGCTGGGCATTCTTGTACTTCTAAATGCAGAGGAAGTGGAAAAGTGCTTTTAGAGGAGAGTTAGTCAAATAATGCTTGTCAGACAAAAATGTGGTTTTTCTGTTTTGGTTTGTGAACCATTTGTGAGCCTGCTAATGTTTTTGGTACTCATAACTATTTCAGCTCACTCATTCTCCCCTTAACCTCTGCTGCCCTCGACACAGACCCACATGGTGGTGGAGCTGTGGCTGGACTGGGTTTTCTGGGGCTTTCCTTGTAGAGACGCCCTCCAGACCAATCACACCATCTAGCTCTGAAGAGCCCTCTTTATTGGTCACAAGGGAGGGAGGAAGCTGCATCCTTGTGCACACACTTAGGCTGGGCTCAGGGAGGGAACAAAGGGTCATTCAGACTCTTATGCTACTGCAGAAAGTTTTTTCCTTTACACCTGCCTGTGCACTGGCAGCCAGGGATTAAGCCAAGCAGTTGGTTCTGTTCCTTGGAAAATTATATTGGTGTATAATTGCTCTTTGTTGTTGTGATGCTAACTATTGTTTCCTTTACTCTTCAAGCGAAGCCAGAATTCCGTTCAGGTTGAGGATCTTCCTCAACATCATGTCACAACTTTGGGGGTAGATGTAGCCTTTGCAGCAGCAGCAGCAGGGTAAATTTATTCAGCTGTTTGCACAGGCATGAAAAGTAGGGAGGGGTATGTATTTCCCACAGCTGGGATCCATGTGTAGCAGGGACTGAAAGGCTCAGAGGCTGAGACTTCCTGGTGTCTGTTCCAGCAGTGGCTCTAACTCTCTTTGGTAGGAGTGAAGTGTGGCTTGGTGAAAGCCACATGTCTAGGGCTGGATGGGCCTGATGGTATCTCTAGCCAGGTAGCCATTTTGATTTTGGGGTCTGTCAATCAGGACAAAGGGGTGGTTCATGCTTAGGCTGATTAGCTACAACCACATTTTGCTGCAAGCCTATGTTTATGTCCCTCCTTAATTTGTTTACATTCACATGTTTGTTTAAAAAAAGTTGTGGCCATTATGCCATAAATCAGGGGTAGGTAAACTTTTTGGCCCAAGGGCCACATCTGGGTATGGAAATTGTATGGCAGGCCATGAATGCTCACAAAATTGGGGGTTGGGGTGTGGGCTCCAGCTGGGGGTTCAGGCTCTGGGGTGGGGCCACAAATGAGGAGTTCAGGGTGTGGGAGGGGGCTCCAGGCTGTGGCGGGGGTTGAGGTGTGGGAGGGGATGAGGGCTCCAGCTGGGAGTGCAGGCTCTGGGGTGGAACTGGGGATGAGGGGTTGTGGGTGCAGGAGGGTGCTCCAGGCTGGGACCAAGGGGTTCAGACGGCCAGAGGGTGATCAGGGCTGGGGCAGGGCGTTGAGGAGCAGGAGGGGGTCTGGGGTGCAGGCTCGGGATGGCACCTACCTCAAGCAGCTCCCAGAAACAGCAGCATGTCCCCCCTCTGGCTCCTTTGTGGAGGCACAGCCAGGCGGCTCTGCACGCTGCCCTGTCTGCAGGCACTGCCCCTGCAGCTCCCATTGGCCTTGGTTCCCGGCCAGTGGGAGATGAGGGGGCAGCATGCGGAACCCCCTGGCTGCCCCTACACATAGGACCTGGAGGGGGGACATGCTGCTGCTTCCAGGAGCCTCAGGGAGCGGGGCAAGCCCTGGTCCCGGCTCCTCGTCGGGAGCTTGAGGGTCAGATTAAAACGTCTGGTGGGCCAGATGCAGCTCCCAGGCCAGAGTTTGCCCACCCCTGCCATAAATGATCCTTAACTTGTAAAGTGTCTTTGTGGGGACGCCCTAGGCAATTTACTTTCTTGATTTAAATGAATTTTAAAACTATGTGTATTTCAGGAACTTACGATTCGAGTATTTGCTGTTGGTGATGTGACTGGTCATTTTTAATTGCTTCTCCCGACTGACTGACTGAAATTCTTACCAGAAGGAAAAGAAATCATGGATATGCCATTGTTGCTTCAAATTCACCAGACTCTTGGGGCTCTCAAACCTTTGCATGATTACTCAGCAGTGGTTCAAATATGGAATACTATGGCCCCTACCACCAGCAGCAACAGCAAACTAAAATTGAGCTATATATATATGCATGTTCAAATCTGTTTTTTCATGATCTAACTCAACCTCATACGCAACAAGATTATCTTTATATGCTAGTAGGTACAGCCTACAAATAAACATGAGCTAAGTAGCTGTCTTAAAATGACCTCATTAATACTACTATCATAATACAGAGTAAAATTCTGGCCATCAGATTAATTTAAAAAAAAAAGAGCTTTTCCCTTTTCTTAGATTTCAGATCTCAGCACAATGACTGAATATTCTGGGGGAAGGATAATCTTCCACTGCTGTGACAAAGCACAAAAATTACATCATAATTATACAATCATTATGTCAATTGGAATAAAATAAAGAGTCCTCTCTTAAAATAAATGTTTTCTCTAGTGTAATCCACCTGAGCCTCCAGGAGAGATTAAAAATTTATATGTACAAATGATGAATGAAATGGTTAACAACAAAAAGTACAAATCTCAGCCTTTGACCTCCTTCACATAAAAAAAATTAAAAACCTTTCATTTAGGTTTAACAAAAGGCTAGATGTATGGACACTGTTCCTGCTGGCTTTACTCACATGATTAACATTCCGTCCCCCTCCCCATTCAAGTCAACCAGGTCATGCGAGATGTTGAGTGCTGTCATGTATGATTCCAGGGAACTCATAGGAGACTTGCAGCATCTTGCTTCATAGAATGCCAGGGGCTTCATTTTCAGAGTTACGGAGACCCTCATATTGACTTCCATTCTAACTGTGGGTGCTCAGGCCCTGTAGAAGTCCAAGAAGGGTTCAGTTCACTATGTGTGTTTTTGTTTGTTTGTTTGAGTAAACAGCTAACAAGAAAGAAAGTGCTTGTGGCATAAGTAGAAAATTTCTACCTTGGAATATTCTGGTCATGTAAACTGCCTGGGAATCCATCTTGGCAACACTTTATTTTGGTCTATGATTTATCGTCATCATAGCACTTTTGCATATTCAGGAATACATTTACTTGCTTGCTGATGCTGAGTTGAAATTTCAGCTGTAATTAAATTTGCCTGAAGCACCGTCATGAGGATCTAAGTTTATCACAAGGCTTACTTCTTCTTATACTGTAAATGCCATAGTAAAACACAAGCCCTATTATGTGGCTTTCACTTCAAACCATAAATTGTTTACTTAAGCCCCAGCTGAGACCAATCCTGAGCCAAACTTCAATAAACATGGGCTAAATTTAATAAGAAATCCAGAATCCAACAGAGTTATATTCTGCAGACTTGCATCAGTTTAAATGTTTACAGTACTGGGGTTGGAAACCGTAAGTATCATGGGCACTTACATGGTCCCATTACTGTAGTATCTGTGCACCTCCCAATCTGTTAGGGGTGCTGCAAGAATACACAAATGTGAGATGGGAAGTGCTATTATCCCCATGTTACAGATGGGGAGCTGAGGAAGAGAGAGCCTGAGCGACTCAGGGCTTTTTCTTCACTACGGGCTAAACTGGTGGTGCTGCAATCAATGCAGCAGTGTCGATATAGCGGGTCTGGTGTAGATGTGATAAGTCTATGGGAGAGTGTCCCACCACCCCCCCCCCCCCGACATAGGGCGGTGTAGACACCACTGTAAATTGATCTAAGCTACATTGACCTCAGTTAAGTAACTTACATAACTATCATAACTTAGATCAACTTACCTTGTTAGTGTAGACAACGCCTTACTCGAGATCATACAGGAAGTCTGTACGAGACCAAGGAATTGAACCTAGGTCTTCTGAGTCCCTGGAACATCCCTAACCACCAGATCATCCTTCCTTTCTCTGAAACTCCCACTAGTAATTGTTAGCCTGCAAATAAACAGGAGCTAAAATGTGTAACGTTAAAACACATAATGATTTGGGTATCTCAGAACAAGAATTAATAAAAAACTTAGAGCATTACTTATTTACTATTCTTCCCTGTGTCAGTTTTGATCTAATGCCCCAGCATGGTATTATAAGACACTGCTGTTGGAGGTAGTGTCGTCTTGATGAGCTGGTCAGCAAAGATAAGTGATTAGCTGTGGGGTACTAAGCCTAGTATCCTGGCTACAACCCAACACTAATATTGTAATTTCATCTAGCTACCTAAATTCCTCCTGTGGTTTCAATGGGTATTCTGTCTGAAAATCCTGCAGTGTGTTTTGCTGTGCATTGCTGAACAGCCGCTGCTTTCTACTCTAGAAGTTGATTAAATGATCCTTGTCCACAACTTTTTCATTAGGGCCTGAACCACCTCCTGCTGCTGCTCTTTATTTGTTAATAGTAGTGCCTAGAGGTCCCAACTAGGCCAGAAACCCGTTGCACTAGGTGCTGTGCGAACATATAGTAAAACACAGTCCCTGCCCTTACAATTTTAAAGGAGAAAAGACCCTGATTCAGTTAAGTACTTAAGCATGTGCTTAAGTTCATCCTATTTAGCACACCACTTAAGCACATGTGCTTAACTTTAAACGTATGCTTAAGCCCCAGTGACTTCAGTCAATTCAGTGCTGTCTTTAGTAGAGATGTTTTCCTGAACTGGACTGAGATGAGTAACTCAAGTCAGTAGGACTACTCCCAGGAGTAGTTTCATAGATTCCAAGGCTAAAAAGTGTCAGGGGAGACGTTGGCAGCGCAGCAAAATGCCCAGGCCACCACCAGTAACTGCTATACCAATTGCCATATTTATTGCCAAAAGCAGCTATGCTAGTAGGCTTTTGTAGCAGCCTTAGCACAACTAGGCAGGCCAGGAGGGGAAGGGGATGTGCACCAGAAGTGACCATGACCCTGCTGCCGTCCTTGTCAAAGCTTTCTATGAAACTGCTGAAGTCTGTCTTTTAAAAAAACAAACAAACAAACAAAAAACAGAAAGTCTAGCTATATCTTTGGACTGTTGTGTGGAAGTACAGCTGCAGGACTAATGGTTTTAAAAGTGCTTGCTTAATGTTTTTTCTTTGATTGACATGTTAATGTAATTATTGCAGTTACTAACATAAAAGGGGTAGATAGGTCTGAATAATTTGAATTTGACCTTCTCGACATCTCTTGGAATCCCCAGTGACAGGTGGATAGCTGACCACTTGAACCTTGTTGTTTGAACACTCGAGACCCCTCCAGACCATGGGTAACTAGTGGTTGGGGTGCTCTAACCTTTTGCGTCTCTGTGTGTGCTTGAGAGCTAATAAAATAGTAAGTTTGGATGAAAGCACTTTAGGTTTATGCCAATCTTTAATCAGATGGATGTGCTTTGTCCCCCTTTGATTTGTTCCTAACACTGTCTCACAAAGAGCATAGTTACCCTGAAGTTAGGGTTGAGAGAACCCTGAGTAACAAAGGGACCATTGTGATCATCTAGTCTGACCTTCTGTATAACAGACACCACTGAACTTCCTTTAAATTAATTAGTCTTTGAACTAGAGCATACCTTTTGGAAAAAAAATGTAAACTTGATTAAAAATATTCTACTGAAGGAGAATCTACCATTACCTTTGGTAAATTGTTCCAGTAATTAATTACCCTTACTGTTTAAAAAAATTATGCCTTATTTCCCATCTGAATTTGTCTAACTTAACCTTCCATACATTGGATCTCATTATATCTTTGTCTGCTAGACTGAAGAGTCCATTATCAAATATTTGTTCTCCATGTATGTAGGTGGAATGTGATCAAGTCACTCCTTAAAATTCTCTTTAAGTGAAACAGACTGAGCTTCTTGAATCTAGTATAAGGCATATTTTCCAACCCTTTAATCATTCTCATGGCTATTCTCCAGACCCTCCCCAATTTATCAACATGAAATAAGGTTTTCTCAGGTGCTTGCTGGATCAGGCACTATGGTGTGTGTATGTGTTTGTTTTTTTTTTTAAAGTGATTTCAGATTAAAGGTGCCACACTATACAAATGTACAGTAATTATAATAAATCTCCCCCCCCCACTATTAACAGATTAACAAGACGACAACAGAATGGAGAATAAAGAGAAAAGCAATGGTGAGATTAAAGAAAAACAGCCAGAGAAAAAGAAAGTGGTGAGTTGTTTTTCCCCCCCCACCTCTTCCTCCTAAATCTTTTATCAAGACAAACATTCACTTTGGGAGTAAAGATACAGAAGACAATTGACAACGAGCAGACTACTATCACTAATGCTCAGATCTGTAAAGGTATTTAGGCATTGCAGCGCTCAGAGTTGCAACATTTAATTATTTAGGCACCTAAATCTCATTTTTAGAAAGGGATTTAGGCACTTAAGAGCCAAAATCCCATTGACAGTCTGTCTTAAGAGCCTAAATCCCTTTCTGATCATGAGATTTAAGCTCCTAAATAATTTAGGCATTGAAATGGTGAGTGCAGAAGTGCCTAAATATCTTTACAAATCTGGGCCTAATTGCTTTACGATTTCTTTGAGGTGGAAGAAGAGTCCTGTGGTTCAGGTACAGTCATGGGATTTATGGGACTGGAGTTCAGTTTCTGGGATATCTTTCACCCTCTGTTGGTCTTATCTATTCAGACTGTAAGCTTTCTGGGATGGGGACTGTCTCTTACTGTATATCTGCACAGTGTCTAGCACACTGAGACCCTGAACTCTGGGTTGTTCCAAAATCTGTATAATGGTAGCAACTCAAATACTGCTTGGGGCAAACTAAACGTTTTAGGAGGTTTGAAGGAGAGGTGCTGATAGGACCCTTCCTGTGGAAACCCCTCAGTTTTGCTCCTCCCCTTGCTGTGCCAGAGCCTGTTTGTCAACTTTCTAGAAATGTTGCATAACCCTTCTCTCACAGCAAGAAGGGAGAAAGCTAAGTTGTCCTTGAGTAGGAGAGCTGGGGAGTTGTGTGAGGGAATGATGATTCGATGGCCATACATTAAGGTGGATGGCAGAGTATTTTGTTTGGTTGCTGATGGTCTATTATGAATGATAAGAAGCCAAAAGTGTTTAGTGTGTCCCGGCAAGGCTTGTGACAGTGTGTATGAATTTTTGTACAGATGCAGTTGCCCTGAAACTGTTTTTCCCCCTTCATGGTCCACCACTGGCATCCACTTAAAGGTTTCCAGCTCCCAGCCATGACCTGTCCTGCACAGAGACCCATGTCACTCCCTCCTGACCAAGGTTTTAAGGCTGCACAGCTCCCTGGATTTATATTGTGATATCCCCAACAAGCCAGGCTGCCTAAACAGAACAGTGTCTGCACTTTGCTTTCTCTCCAAAGGCTACGACCAGTGTATTGCCCATAGTTATAAGTTACCACACAGCTCCTTCTAAGAAAGTGTAATGCCCACAGACCCCAGTTGTCAGCGGGCGGGATTGAACCTGGGACCTCTGGAGCTCAGTACATGAGCCTCTACCACCTGAGCTAAAAGCCAACTGACTAATAGCTAAGGCTGTAGAGCAGACTCATTTTATTTCTAAGTTGTTTCCGTGCCACTAGATGGGACAGAACATCACATCCAGAAGGTGTGTGGGTTACACAAGCCCTCTTATTCTTAAAGTAAAAGCGTTACAGAGAAAACTTACTAAACAATCAGAATTCCTATACGCATGCTAAAGAGCTTACCACAGGTCAACCCCAACTGCAACCAAGGGCTCTAATTTGTTTTAGTCCTTAAAAACCCACTGCTGGGTTTTCTCTGTGGTTAGAAGTTCATATCCATCTTAGATCCAGAACAAAAGGGGGAACATCAGTTGTTTCTTTATACAGTTTAGGTCTTTGATTTTGACCTTCTGTAACAGGGAATCAGTGGACAATAACCCGCTCCTCAGAGTAGCTTCAAAAGTTCCCCCCCCCCCCCCCCATAACTGGAATGGCGTAATTTTCATTAACCTCTACCTAGGGATTCCCCAGGAAATCCACTTAACACTTATTGTCCCCGAAGTCCATACTTGTCTGGCATAGTTTCAATATAGTCTTTTTGAACTCCAGGGTCTTACAACTGATGTATCTCCCCGCCCTTGCCCAGAGAGGTAACATACAATCCTGGCTCATGATTATACATAAACTTATACAATAAGGTCTTTCAGGAACATCGCAGGAAATTTCCCTGTGTCTCACACACATTCCAAAGTTGAGGAGTGTATGTCTGGCTGGGACAAGGGGATTGGGGCAGGAGGAAGCAGTGTTTAAATGAGAAATACATATAGGGTGAGTGGGTGTCAGATTGCACCAGCACTGCTGTTTTTGCAAGTAAGAATGTAAAACTTGTGAATTAAATGAACCAGAAAAGAATATCAGGGTATTTGCTTACTTCTTTCTATCCTAAAAAGGAATTCTCCTACTCCAAAGGCCAGATTCTCCACTGATTTGAATCTTGCATCATTGCTGTGCAAAGCAAATGTAATATGTTATAAATAATGACAACATTTACACTCAGGTATCAATGAGTACACAAGGTACGTCAATGGAAAAATCAAATCCCACGAGCCACGTCCTGGTTTCAGAACAATCCAGGAAACATCAAAAGTTTCCACATTATAGCTCCTTTCACATTCACAATACTTTGCCACAACAAGCTAGGCATTTTTGTTAGTTATGAAATGAGCGACTGCAGCTGTATAGTCTGTCAGAAGTGGAATCAGTACAGATTTATGGCACTAATAAGTGCACGTGGTTGGGAACCATTCCAAAACATACTTTTCATTATTGCCAAGGGAACATTATTGTTGACTAGGTGACTTCCATAAAACTCTTCCAAATTCATAATCTACTGGTTTAGGGTGGACACATTAAAAAAGCAGTAGTTCCGACTTGAGTTTTTCCCTGCTCACATGTCTAACTACGATCCGTTATATAATACTACTGTAGGTGTGTCATGTCTGTTTGCCTGAAGGCTGGTGAAAACATTTAACTGCAGCATAGTTAAAGTCTCAAAATTCTCGGTACAACTGAAGCTTGTTCCATGTCACTCTTTCTGTGACCTGCCAACTGGAAATGTAGTGCACTGGATGAAAGCCCGTAGGCCTTAGTTGGGCAGAACTCCCATTGCATTCTAACAGGCATCTTTCCCAAGTAAGAATGGTGTATGGACAGCAGGATTGCACCCACAGTGAATGTACTTTACACAATCTGGTGCACCACATCAATAGTATGAGATTATATAGTTTCAAAGCAATTAACTGCTAGTTTAGATGGACTGGAGTGTTTGGATTTTAACTAAAGCACTTGTAAACTTCTAACAAAGCTGACTGTTCAACAATGGTTGTTTCTTCGTATGTGGATAGTCTTGTAATCTGCAAATCCCTGCTAGGGGGACATACTGACTTGATATTTAAGAACTAAAAAAGATGGACATGCAATTTCATGGCTAATTTGCATATACCACCATGTTTAAAATGACCACTGAGCCAAAGGTGCATGCAATCAATTGACAGGCACATGCAATCATGGTAGCTGTGCACCACAGAATGGCAGAAATCGAGGGCTCAAAAAGTCATTGAGTCCATCCCCCACCCATGTTGACGCGGGATTAAGCGTACCTGGACCATCCCTGCCAGATGTTTGTCTAACCTTAAAAACGTTAAATGATAGTGATTCCTCAATCTCTCTAGGTAACCAATTCCAGTATTTAACTATTTTCATAGTTAGAAAGCTTTCCCCAGTATCTTGCTTACATCTGACTAAAGTTTAATAATTTTGTTGTATTATAAACCAAAATCCACTATGTTCCTGTCTCAAAGTGTGATGCCAATAAAAAAAAACACAACAGCTAAAATATATCCTTAAAGGTCCACAGAGTAACTGCACCAAGCTTCTACTTTACAGAAGGAAAGACACTTACTGCTATATGGTGGTACAATATCACCCTACAAATCTGACCTCTGTAATTCCTCACTAAGACCTCTGACAATTACAGACCACCATGCAAGTACCAAATATCAGGGGTTATATGTCTCTTAGAGGTGAAATTGCTTGTAATTACTGCAGTGACTCTGGGGGCAACAGAAATGGAGCAACTGAGTAGGACAGAGTGTAGTCATATAATGCAGGTCACATAGAATCACAGGACTGGAAGGGCCCCCCAGAGGTCACCTAGTCCAGTCCCCTGCACTCAAGGCAGGACAGCTGATTACGTGTTTTTGCATGTGATAACACTGTTCCTATTCTGTATGGATAACAAAGGACAACTGCAGGGACTGTCCTGTTCTATGCAGGGCAGAGCCAGGCAATGGCGAGAACGGAACCAGCTGGTTTCACTGAGGTATTGAACTTCCCCTTGATTGCTCCTAGATCCGCACTGGCGCGGGGAGACACCGACCTGTCCCCGACTCAAATGCGCCTTCACAGGGGAACGCCATCTGCAGGGGTCATCGGTCGTTGAAAAAAAAAAAAATCACGCAGAAAGAGCGCGGGTCTCGCCCCCCGGTGGCAGGTCCCCAACACCCGCTCCTGCGGCTGCGGCCCCGGCGCAGGGAAACCCGTGACACAACCCTGTCACCGCGGCGGGCCTCTACCGCACGGTTCGCAGGAACGCGGTGGTGCGGGCGCCCCGCAAGCGCGCGCTGGGATTTCAACACGCGCAAGCGGCGGACAGCGCCGCGCACTGAACTCACCCCGGCTCCCGCAGGGGCCTCCTCCCCGCTGCCGGACTTTGCAGCGTGCTAGCCCCGGGCTGCCCGGCCACCCTCCCGCCCCCCAGGCGCAGCTGCGGCCGCTCCGCGGGTTTCCTCTCCCCGCTGTCCTCCGGCAGCCGCCCTGCAGGGCTGCTCCGGCACGCCCGCTGCACGTGCGCACGGAGTGGCTGGCTCGCCGCGCAGAGAGCTGGGCGAAGGCGGCGCCACGGGCCCAGACCGCCCCCGAAGACGGCCAGTGTAACGCCCCCAGCACCCGCTGCGGAGAGGAAGACGCAAGCAGCGCCACGTGGCTGCTAACGGTAATTTCGGCCGGCTTTGGGAAATGAAACCAGAGCGAGTCCGGCTGGCCCCGGGGAGCTGCGTTTGCACGGTTGCCCAACGCGCTCCGTTTCCCCATGTGCGGCTCGGCGGAGCGACCCGGCGGAAAGCGCGCAGAGCTCGGCGCGCGGGCGGCCCCTTCCCCGCGGGCGGCCCCTTGCCCGCGGCCGCTTTGCCCACCGCGCGCAGGGCCCGGCCGCCTGCTGGCCGACAGCTGGGCTCAGGCGGCAGCCCAGGCCCCCACCTCACCCGGAAATGGCCAACTCGGCGCCCCTGCTCCAGGGGACCGGCCGGAGAGGGAACAACGTAAGTAGCACCACGTGGCTGCTTAACGGTAATTCGTGCCGGGCTGGGAGCATGAAACGAGCCAGCCTCACCCCGAGGAGCTGCGTTTGCATTTCCATTGTGTGGCTCAACTAAGTAGTTTAGTGGAAAGACCAGACATGGCGTAGGATTGTCATGGACTTTATCCGCCAACACCGTGCAAATTGTACCATGACCAGAGGGCAACTGGAACCAAGTCTCTTGTGTCTGAAAGAAAGACAAAAATAAACGGGGAGGGACAAAAAGGGATTTTTTTTTTTTGTTCCATCTTGGTGGAACAAGTGAGTAGGGATGCACGGTACCTGGCACAGGTAACTGGGAGAGTGGAGCAAAAAACCCACCTTCTTTCTCTTTTAGGAAAGTTGTGGTGCTGTTGTTTTAGTAGAGAGACGCTGTCTGATACACAGCTGTGAAACTACACAGCTAAAAATACTGCCATTAGCAGAGTACCACACAGAGGTACGTGGGGGAAGGGAGTGAACTGTTGTCACCATTACTGAAGATAAGGAGAATGACCTTTACAGGTGCAAGACAAAGACTGCTACTTCAGCAACTTTGGAATAGGCTTCGAAGGGAGGTTGTGGAATCCTAAGGCAGGGCCACACTTGCAGATGTAGAGCGCGTTGAGTTAAATCAGCCTTCGCAGCACAGTAGGGAAAGTGCTGTAAGCTGTCCACACTGACAGCTGCAAGCACGCTGGCGTGGCCACATTAGTAGCTCTTGCAATGGCCACAGAGAGCAGTGCATGGTGGTAGCTATCCCAGCATGTAAGTGGCTGCAACGTGCTTTTCAAATGGTGGGGTGGGGTGGAGTGTGACAGGTCATTTGTTATGTGTATGTGGGGGGAGAGAGAGTGGGTTTTTGGGGGGCTAAGAGCATGTCAGCTTGCTGTCTTGTAAGTTCAGACAGCAGCAGACCCCTCCTCCTCCTCCCGCCTCTCGTACACAGCATTCTACAGTAATGGTTGCTTTGTCTCGGAGCAGATAAGCAGCCAGCTGTCAGAAACAGAGCTTTCAAAGGGCATATCTGCATTCCTACAGCGAGTTCAAAACAATGAGAAGAGTGGCCACTTGACTTAAGGGGATTATGGGATATTTCCGGAGGTTGATTAGAGGGCAGTAAATGCAACTCCTCGTTTACACTGATGCCCGGGCATTTCAACTAATGCGCAGCAACTGTTAATCTTCTCGTCGAGGTGGAGTACCAGGAGCTCTCTAGCCGTGGAGTCAGAGCGCTCTACGTGCCTTGCCAGTGTGGACGGATAGTGAGCTAGGGCTCCTGGGGCTGCTTTAATGCTCTCTAACTCGCAAGTGTAGACATGCCCCTAGTAGTTGGAGGTTTCTAAGAACAGGTTGGACAGTCATCTGTCAGGGATGGTCTAAGTCAGGGGTGGCCAGCCTGAGCCTGAGAAGGAGCCAGAATTTACTAATGTACATTACCAAAGAGCCACAGTGATACGTCAGCAGCCCCCCCATCACCTTCCCCCACCCTGCTCCCAGTGCCTCCTACCCACTGGCAGCCCCGCTGATCAGCACCTCCCCCTCCCTCCCCGCACCTCCTGATCAGCTGTTTCGTGGTGTGCAGGAGGCTGGGGGGGTGGGAGGGGGAAGGAGCGAGGGCACTGTAGGCTTAGGGGAGGGGGTGGAGTGGGGGCAGAGCCTGTGGCAGAGGCAGGGGTTGAGCAGTGAGCACCCCCGGCACATTGGAGAGTTGGCACCTGTCGCTCCAGCCCCAGAGTCAGTGCCTATACAAGGAGCCACATATTAACTTCGGAAGAGCTGCATGTGGCTCCGGAGCTACAGGTTGGCCTCCTCTGGTCTAAGTGAACTATATCCTTTCTCAGCACAAGAGGCTGGACTAGATGACCTGCATTTTATTTCTTCCTAAAATCACTTGTCTCATTGACAAGCCCATCTGAGCAAGAAAAGGACCAGAAATGGGGGATTTGGACTTCATTCCTGTCCCAGATTCCGAAAGAGCAAACTAAACTGAGGAGTCAAGATGTAAATATGCCAGCTTGTGCAAAGAAATATGGGTCAAGATTTGAAAAAGTGACTTGATTTTTGGGTGTCTTGGCTTGAGTGTCCCATCTTGAGATACCTGAAAAGCTTTCAGAGAGTAGGTGCTCAGCACTTCCTTAAAATTGGGCCCCTTTCAGGTGTCTCAAAAATCCAGGAACCTATATTAGTCACTTTTGAAAATCTAGACAGTATCTCTTTAAGTCACCCACGTACTGGTAAAATATTACATTTTACAGCTTGCTGTTTAATTGTAAAAAGAAAAGGAGTACTTGTGGCACCTTAGAGACTAACCAATTTATTTGAGTATGAGCTTTCGTGAGCTTTTCACGAAAGCTCATGCTCAAATAAATTGGTTAGTCTCTAAGGTGCCACAAGTACTCCTTTTCTTTTTGCGAATACAGACTAACACGGCTGTTACTCTGAAACCTGTTTAATTGTAGTCTTAGAAATGGACTGTAACTCTGTATAACTAAAAGTTTGAATTAGGCTTTAAACAACAGGGCTGCAAATGTTGCAATTCAAAATAAAAGACTGAATTTAAGAGTTGCACTCATTAGTGGATAAATCTTCTGTTAATTTCTGGACAAGAGAGACATGCTGTGAGTAAAAAAAAATGTTAAGATATGTAGGGGACAGTATGACTCGTAGGCCATGCTGTTGCGAGTTTTGGTGTTAATGGGGACATTTGGTTACCTGAATTTTGAGAGGCTCCCCCTGGATTGTTCAGAGATCTTTGTTCTGAACTCACTTTTAAAACGTCACCTAAAGGAGTGTCATCAGTGTGGTACAGGCAGAACTGTGCCTTGAATGGTGACCTCTGACTGATACAAGGAAACTGATGGCATAAAGTGTAAAGCAAAGGAGTGTGTGAGGAGTGGTAGTTTACTTTCCCAGTGATCATCCAAGTGTGTTTGTAAGGAATAAGGAAAAGAACTTTTGAAGTGCTTAGGATCCCATTAGAATTAATATTTTTCTCAAAAGCATTTGTCTGATAAAGCTCTTACTTAATTCTGCTTTCTTCTGTGTCTTGCTTTCCTGAAATTTGAGTAAATCTGCACTAGTGGGAGCAGAGAGGCAGGTCACAAACAAAAGTGAAGCATGCTGCTTTAAAACCCTGGAGCAAGCAATTTTGAGTGTTGGGGAACTTCCTATAGTGGTTAGAAGAGAGGTTGCATGGCACACAAAGGGTATGTCTACACTATGAAATTAGGTTGAATTTATAGAAGTTGGTTTTTTAGAAATCGTTTTTATATAGTGGATTGTGTGTGTCCCCACACAAAATGCTCTAAGCGCATTAACTCGGCGGAGTGCTTCCACAGTACCAAGGCTAGCATTGACTTCCGGAGTGTTGAACTGTAGCTATCCCACAGTTCCCACAGTCTCCGCCACCCACTGGAATTCTAGGTTGAGATCCCAATGCCTGATGGGGCAAAAAACATTGTCGCGGGTAGTTCTGGGTACATGTCATCAGGCCGGCCGGCCCTCTCTCCCTCCCTCCCTCTGTGAAAGCAACAGCAGACAATCATTTCACGCCTTTTTTCCTGAGTTACCTGTGCAGACGCCATACCACAGCAAGCATGGAGCCCGCTCAGCTCACTGTCACCGTATCTCTCCTGGGTGCCTGCAGTAATGCGATACTGCATTGCTACACAGCAGCAACAACCCATTGCCTTGTGGCAGCAGATGGTGCAATAGGCCTGAAAACTATCATCATCGTGTCTGAGGTGCTCCTGGCTGCCTCGGTAAGGTCGGTCCAGAGCGCCTGGGCAGACATGGGCGCAGGGACTAAATTAAGAGTGACTCGACCAGGTCATTCTCTTCAGTCCTGCAGGCAGTCCTATTGTACCATCTTATGGTGAGCAGGCAGGAGATGAGGATGGCTAGTAGTCCTATTGCACCATCTTCTGCCGGACAGGCAGGAGATGAGGATGGCTAGCAGTCCTACTGCACCTTCTGCTGCCAGCAAAAGATGTAAAAGATAGGTGGAGTGGATCAAAACAAGAAATACACCAGATTTGTTTTTTATTCATTTGCTCCTCCCTCCGTGAAATCAACGGCCGACAATTGTTTTGGTGAGGTCTGTCAGGGGCATCTTGAAAACTTTAATGGACATTCAGTCCTGCCTGAAATACCAGAAGGAGGGATAGTTGAGTGGGTTGAGCATTGGCCTGCAAAACCCAGGGTTTTGAGTTCAATCCTTGAGGGGGCCATTCTGTGTGACCGTTGTTTTTGTTTCTCCTTGATGTAAAGTCACCGCCGTTGTTGATTTTAATTCCCTGTAAGCCAACCCTGTAAGCCATGTCGCCCCCCCCCCCCCGTCAGAGCAACAGCAGACAATCGTTCCGTTCCTTTTTTCTGTGCAGACGCCATAACACGGCAAGCATGGAGCCTGCTCAGATCACTTCGGCAATTAGGAGCACATTAAACACCACACGCATTATCCAGCAGTATATGCAGCACCAGAACCTGGCAAAGTGAAATCGGGCAAGTAGGCTATGTCAGCACGGTGACGAGAGTGATGAGGACATGGACACAGACTTCTCTCAAATCGCAGGCCCTAGCAGTGTGGGCATCATGGTGCTAATAGGGCAGGTTCATGCAGTGGAATGCCGATTTTGGGCCTGGGAAACAAGCACAGACTGGTGGGACCTCATAGTGTTGCAGGTCTGGGACGATTCCCAGTGGCCGCTAAACTTTCGGATGCATAAGGGCACTTTCATGGAACTTTGTGACTTGCTTTCCCCTGCCCTGAAGTGCATGAACACCAAGATGAGCGCAGCACTCACAGTTGAGAAGCGAGTGGCAATAGTCCTGTGGAAGCTTGCAATGCCAGACAGCTACCGGTGAGTCGGGAATCAGTTTGGAGTGGGCAAATCTGCTGTGGGGGCTGCTGTGATGCAAGTAGCCAACACTATTACTGAGCTGCTGATATCAAGGGTAGTGACCCTGGGAAATGTGCAGGTCATAGTGGATGACTTTGCTGCAATGGGATTCCCTAACTGTGGTGGGGCCATAGACGGAACCCATTCCCTATCTTGACACCGGAGCACCAAGCTGGCGAGTAAGGGGGGAGATGTTTATGGTGAGGTGGGAGGTTGAGGCAAATTGCCTGGCCGCTGGTTACACGCAGCCAGACACCAGGGCAGTTAGAAGAGCACAGGAGGGTGCGGTGTGCATCAGAGAAGCTTTGAAAACCATTTTCATGGCTGGCAAAGCTACAGTGTGAAAGTTCTGTTTGTTTCTTCTTGATGAAACTCTCCCGCCCCTTGGTTCACTCTCCTTCCCTGTAAGCTATCCACCCTCCCCTCGTTCCTTTGATCACCGCTTGAGGCAATAAATCGTTGTTGCTTCACGTTCGTGCATTCTTTATTAATTCATCACACAAGTAGGGGGATAACTGCCAAGGTAGCCCGGGAGGGGTGGTGGAGGAGAGAAGCACCGGGAGGGGTGGCGGACGTGGGAAGGACAAGGCCACACAGCACTTTAAAACTTATTGAATGCCAGCCTTCTGTTGCTTGGGCAATCCTCTGGGGTGGAGTGGCTGGGTGGCCGGAGGTCCCCCTACCGTGTTCTTGGGTGTCTGGGTGAGGAGGCTATGGAACTTGGGGGGGAGGGCGGTTGGTTACCATAGGGGCTGTAGCGGTGGTCTGTGCTCCAGCTGCCTTTGCTGCAGCTCAACCATACGCTGGAGCATATTAGTTTGATTCTCCAGCAGCCTCAGCATTGAATCCTGCCTCCTCTCATCACGCTGCCGCCACCTTTCAGCTTCAGCCCTCTCTTCAGCCCACCACCTCTCCTCCTGGTCATTTTGTGCTTTCCTGCACTCTGACATTGTCTGCCTCCACGCATTCGTCTGTGCTCTGTCAGTGTGGGAGGACAGCATGAGCTCAGCGAACATTTCATCGTGAGTGTGTTTTTTTTCGCCTTCTAATCTTCTCTAGCCTCTGAGAAGGAGAAGATCTTGTGATCCTTGAAACACATGCAGCTGGTGGAGGAAAAAGAAAAGGGAGAGTGGTAGTTAAAAAGACACATTTTATAGAACAATGGGTACACTCTTTCATGGTAAATCTTGCTGTTAACGTTACATACATAGCACATGTGCTTTCATTCCAAGGTCGCGTTTTGCCTCCCCCCACCGTGTGGCTAGCCCCTCTCCCCTCCCCGTGGCTAACAGCGGGGAATGTTTCTGTTCAGCCACAGGCAAACAGCCCAGCAGGAACGGGCACCTCTGAATGTCCCCTTAAGAAAAGCACCCTATTTCAACCACGTGACCATGAATGATATCACTCTCTTGAGGATAACACAGAGAGATAAAGAACCAATGTTGTTTGAATGCCAGCAAACATACACTGCAATGCTTCGTTCTACAGTGATTCCCGAGTACGTGCTAGTGGCCTGGTGTGGTAAAGTGTCCTACAATGGTGGACGGAATAAGGCTGCCCTCCCCTTTTGCAAAGGCTTTGGGAGTACATCCAGGAGAGCTGCGAATGCCAGGGCAAATTAATCATTAAACATGCTTGCTTTTAAACCATGTATATTATTTTAAAAGGTACACTCACCAGAGGTCCCTTCTCCGCTTGGCAGGTCCAGGAGGCAGCCTTGGGTGGGTTCGGGAGGTACTGGCTCCAGGTCCAGGGTGAGAAACAGTTCCTGGCTGTTGGGAAAACCGGTTTCTCCGCTTGCTTGCTGTGAGCTATCTACAACCTCATCATCATCATCTTCCTCGTTTCCAAAACCTGCTTCCATGTTGCCTCCATCTCCACTGAAGGAGTCAAACAACATGGTTGGGGTAGTGGTGGCTGAACCCCCTAAAATGGCATGCAGCTCATCATAGAAGCGGTATGTTTTGGGCTCTGACCCGGAGTGGCCGTTTGCGTCTCTAGTTTTCTGGTTGGCTTGCCTCAGCGCCTTAAGTTTTCATGTGGCACTGCTTCGGGTCCCTGTTATGGCCTCTGTCCTTCATGCCCTGGGAGATTTTGACAAATGTTTTGGCATTTTGAAAACTGGAACGAAGTTCTGATAGCACAGATTCCTCTCTCCATACAGCGATCAGATCCTGTACCTCCCGTTCGGTCCATGCTGGAGCTCTTTTGCGATTCTGTGACTCTATCATGGTCACCTCTGCTGATGAGTTCTGCACTCACCTGCAGCTTGCCACGCTGGCCAAACAGGAAATTGAAATTCAAAAGTTCGCGGGCCTTTTCCTGTCTACCTGGCCAGTGCATCTGAGTTGAGAGCGCTGTCCAGAGTGGTCACAATGGAGCACTCTGGGATAGCTCCCGGAGGCCAATATCATCTAATTGCATCCACAGTACCCCAAATTCGACCCGGCAAGGCCGATTTCAGCGCTAATCCCCTTGTCAGGGGTGGAGTAAGGAAATCTATTTTAAGAGCCCTTTAAGTAAAAAAAAAGAAAAAAAGAGAAAAAGGGCTTCGTTGTGTGGATGGGTGCAGGGTTAAATCGATTTAACGCTGCTAAATTCGACCTCAACTCCTAGTGTAGACCAGGGCAAAGTGACACATAAACCCTGTGCAGGAGTGACCATTACCATTATAAAAGGATGAGGTAGAGGGCTATTCCTAATTGGCAGCATTTCTTAGACTTGTTGTCAAGGTTCCTTCCCCACTCTGAACTCTAGGGTACAGATGTGGGGACCTGCATGAAAGACCCTCTAAGCTTATTCTTACCAGCTTAGGTTAAAAACTTCCTCAAGGTACAAACTTTGCCTTGTCCTTGAACCCTATGCTGCCACCACCAATCATGTTAAACAAAGAACAGGGAAAGAGACCACTTGGAGACGTCTTCCCCCAAAATATCCCCCCAAGCCCTACACCCCCTTTCCTGGGGAAGGCTTGATAAAAATCCTCACCAGTTTGTACAGGTGAACACAGACCCTTAGATCTTAAGAACAATGAAAAAACAATCAGGTTCTTAAAAGAAGAATTTTAATTAAAGAAAAAGTAAACGCATCACCTCTGTAAAATCAGGATGATAAATACCTTACAGGGTAATCAGATTAAAAACATAGAGAATCCCTCTAGGCAAAACCTTAAGTTACAAAAAGACACAAAAACAGGAATATACATTCCATTCAGCACAACTTATTTTACCAGCCATTAAACAAAAGAAATCTAACGCATTTCTAGCTAGGTTACTTACTAACTTTTTGCAGGAGTTCTGAGCTGCATTCCTGATCTGTTCCAGGCAAAAGCATCACACAGACAGACAGACCCTTTGTTCCCCCCACTCCAGCTTTGAAAATATCTTGTCTCCTCATTGGTCATTTTGGTCAGGTGCCAGCGAGGTTATCTTAGCTTCTTAACCCTTTACAGGGTGAAAGGGTTTTGCCTCTGGCCAGGAGGGATTTTATAGCACTGTGGACAGAAAGGTGGTTACCCTTCCTTTTATATTTATGACACTTGTACTCTGGGTCTTCTTTAACCCAGTAGGCATATGTATCTAGTCTCTTGCTGCAAACCTCATTCTTTCACTGAGTTTTGGAATGCCTAGAGTGCCTGTCCGTGACCATGATTTGGGAATGCCCAGCTGGATCTGTTCTTTTAATTGCTTTTTTGCTATTTACCTTCTAGCCTGCCTTTAACTCAATATTTGAAGCAATTCTAGTGGTGCAATAACACTGGTATGAAGGGTGGCAAGTATCAAGTACTTGGACGCTTCTATTGATAGGTGTAAAGAGCCTGCATTTCTAAAATTGCCCCTTCTAATCAAAACTGAATGACACATTTTTGTTTCGTTGTTTCCTTCTGGAAAATTGGCTGATCGTAACAAACCATCTTGTAGTAAGCGGTAAACGCAATGGAATACATTTCCCACCCACGACTTCCTGCACATAATTCTCACTGCCTTGAATGGGAGAAGAATGGTTAACAAGCTGTGTAATTCTCTGAAATTTACCATAGTGCACAGAAGAAGTTATAAACTCTAGGCCCTCCAACATAGCATGTTTGTGAGCTCTCCCTGACTTCAAATACAGGAGGTGACTGACCTCAGCAGACATTGTCCCCTCATGGTGCAGCCTTTGCCTCGACACATTAATCTCCCACAGTTTATTATGGTCAGGCATGGTTTACTAACAGTGCAAAGGGAAAGGATGCTTAAGAGCCTCTCTGTCAACTTCAGTAGACGACGGACACTGTATGCTGATCCACTAACCAGTTGCAGCAATGATTCCCAGGATGAGGCAGCTATAAAGTCCCTAATTATCCCCCGGAAATGCTCTGGAGCCAGTAGATTATTTCTAAAGTGGCTCCATTTTAACAGGCCCATCCATTCCTGAGAGGAATAGAGACTATGATAATTGTCCTTAGGAACTTTTTTTACCCTGTATCTGCATTCCAGATGCAGACTCATCTGTTTAAGCCCAGTCTGATTTATTTCCTAAATCCCATTTTCAAAAGGATTTAAGCATTTAGAAGACTAAAACCTTTGACTTTCAATTACTGTAACCGCTTCGGACAAATTTATGGGATATCTGCATGCCACAAATTCAAGGGCCAATAAAGATGAGCTGTCATCTAGGATCAGCGTCCCAAAGTGACTCTTCCAGCGGGCCAGGAATTTCCATGAGCAATTCTGTAGAGCTTTGATTCACAGGAGGTACAGGTCGCTTCTCTGACTGTGCTCTGGTACCCATGCTGAGGACACCTTCCATTCTAGTCAGCTTTGACACAGAGAACAAAGTGGATAATGTTGGGGAAATAGGAGGAACATTTAAATCCCAAACCTATCACTGTCCATAAAAGGGACAGCTTTCACAGGCATAATCAGAAACTGAGAGAAACCGACATTTTTGTGGTGTCGATCTTGACTTGTGATTATGAGAATAGTGAAAGATGAATGCACTTGATACAAAATATTCACTGGGATGCAAGACTGTTAAGTCTGGCAAAAACTCCAGCTGCAGAATGATCTTACCCTCTGTGCGGGTGTTGAGATGGCAAATATGAAATGGCAAATTGCCAACACAAGTGGTGAATGCAAAGACAAACTTAAAGGAGAGGCACCAGTTGGCAATTACTGGCAGCGACACGGTAGGAAAAAAACCTGTCCAGCTAACAGCAACTGTTTGTAGCAAATAACTATGAGAAAATTTGTCTCAGATCTTCAAAATAAAAAAAAACTAGAAATTATGGAGCCCTAGCAGAAGGTTTCCTGTTCCTGGGCTGTCTCAGCGTAACTGCTGGGCTGATCTTGGATACAATACAAATATGACCTATAATGAAGACTCTATCTGAATTGCAGGATGATCTTCAAATAATTGTAGCTGAATTGCGGAAAAGTATTAATGGATCTTTATTAATAGCAGTAATTTGGAAAAGTCACAGTAGACCTATTTGTTTAAGAAAAATTTGCTAGGATGATATAAACACTCAACTATTATGTTATGCCTGCGAACTTTTTGATAACCAGACAATTTGATGCAACTATAGGGCCGTAACCAGGGAGGGGTGAGTGGGGTAGTTGCCCAGGGTGGAAAACCGGGGTGGTGGGGGGGTGAAATGACAAAAAACCTGGTAGGGGGTATAGTATTGCTACCCTTGCTTCTGTGTTGCTGCAGACGTCTGCACTGCCTTCAGGGCTGAGAGGCCAGAGAGCGGCAATCGCTGGCTGGGCACCCTGCTCTGAAGGCAGCACCATTGCCAGCAGCAGCACAGAAGTAAGGGTGGTGATACCATGCCTGATGCAGGACTCTACCCCCCCCCCATCGTTTCCCCCCCACCATCATTTCTCCATCCCATTTCCCCCTTTCCTCACTGGTTTTGTGCCCTGGGTGGCTCCCCCGCTCACCCCACCCTGGTTGTGGCCTGCACAAAACTCTTCAAGATCATTTCATGTACTAATGGGGGAAAAAAGTGTGTGTTGCAAACCTCAAAATGTATGCACAATTGTGGACTGTGCAAAGTAAGCTAATTTAAAACAAAATGGCTCTTGAAGCCTTTATATTGCAGAATCCACAATATTGTGAATGAAATAGGACCTTACCTATAATCTAGAACAGGGATGGGCTAACTTTTTGGCCCGAGGGCCACATCTGGGTATGGAAATTGTATGGCGGGCCATGAATGCTCACAGAATTGGGGATTGGGGTATGGGCTCTGGCTGGGGGTTCGGGCTCTGGGGTGGGGCCAAAAATGAGGAGCTCAGGGTGTGGGAGGGGGCTCTGGGCTGTGGCAGGGGTTGTGGTGCGGGGGTGAGGGCTCTGGGGTGGGACTGGGGATGAGGGGTTAGGGGGCGCAGGAGGGTACACCAGGCTTGGACCAAGGGGTTCAGATTGCCGGAGGGGGATCAGGGCTGGGGCAGGGCATTGGGGAGCAGGAGGGGGTCCAGGGTGCAGGCTCTGGGAGGCACTTACCTCAAGCAGCTCCCAGAAGCAGCGGCGTGTCCCCTTCTGGCTCCTATGTGGAGGCACGGCCAGGCGGCTCTGCTCGCTGCCCTGTCTGCAGGCACTGCCCCTGCAGCTCCCATTGGCCATGGTTCCCGGCCAGTGGGAGATGCGGGGGCAGAGTGCGGAACCCCCTGGCTGCCCCTACATGTAGAACTTGGAGGGTCATGCTGCTGCTTCCAGGAGCCACGCAGAGTGGGGCAAGCTCTGGACGCCACTCCCTGGTGGGAGCTCGAGGGTCGGATTAAAATGTCTGGAGGGCCAGATGCGGCCCGCAGGCCATAGTTTGCCCACCTCTGGACTAGGCCATACTTCTTCTGTGCTCAAGAATAAAACTCTCTTCTGGACCTGCATTAGGTTCTGTAGCCAATCTGCATTTCTGCAGTCAGCACCCAAGGGGATTGAGGTTTCTGTTGAATGCAGCTTTTAATTTTTTACATCTTTTATAGTAAAATAACAGGTGCAGTAAAAATGTGCACATTGCAAGACTTTTGCATTAATCTCATTTTAAAATATATGTACAAGTTTGACAACTTCATATCAACATTCATTTCAGTTGAATTACAAGTGAGAATATGTTTCCAAGCTGTTACCCTTTGTCTTGAGGATGTACTTGATCGTCTGCAAGACACTGTTATTAATAATTATAGCTGTATCTTAAAAAGTAAACTGATGATTCCTAAATTATTTTCTTTTCAGGACTGGTCTGGCAGGCTTATTATTGCCTCTTTAGCTGGAGCTTTTGGGTCTTCATTTCTTTATGGTTACAATCTCTCCGTAGTGAATGCACCCACAGTGGTAAGTGACTGAAAGCTTTTAAAATCTAATTCCAGTAGAGGGTGATGTTGTCCAAAAATTACACAAACTATTTGAAATACTTGTTTGTAAGACTTTTTGTATAGTGGGAGAGAAAAGAGATATAATAACTTATGAAATACTTTTGTTCCCTATAACTAAATTTTTGTAATCTTTTGTTTGTTTCTTTCTCCCATGAAGTCACAGTGTAGTTCTAATGTTTGTCATGAAAACTAAGTGTTCCTTTTGAAATGAGTAATTTCATTTCATATGAGTTTGTTCTGTGTGGTAAAATAATTCCAGAAGCAGACTTTTAAGTACTAAGTATATACAGCTATTGACTATATACCAACTTTTGATCACATTGTTCTGTTTTTAAGAATTGTAGAGCATTCTGTTCTCACAGTTGGATAATAGAGTTTGCTCTTGCTCTTCCTTCTACTGGGGCCATTCTATTGCATTTCATACTGGTACCTTGTTTATGGTCCATGTAGTGAAACTGCTATGTTGGCCATTTATCAACTATGATTGCAAGTTCTGCTGATGGAATATATTAAATGAATGGAATATTATGAAATGATCTATAGTATATTTTTGGAATTTTATTCTGAATATTATTACAAATTAAGGTTTAAATGCTTTGTTCAAAGTACACTTATCATTAATTGGTCTGTGCTCTTTTTTTTTCTATCACAAAATAAGAATAAGGGAATAGTCAATGAAATTGAAAGTGAAAAATTTTAAAGACCTTTTGTATAATTTATAATTAACCAGTGGAATTCATTGCCGGAAGAGATTGTTGACACCAGTGGTTCCTGGTTTTACTGAAATTAATGGAAGTTTTTCCACTTAATTCAGTGCGGCTTGGTTTTTACCCCCAAGAGCTTATTCAGATTCAGCAGATATGATATTTCATGAATAATGAGAATGTTCTCTGTTACTGAATAGGGTAATAAACTTAAAGAATATAAATCCTCATGCTTCACAGCACAAGCAAATCATTAATCCATAAGGTTAGGAAGATACTTGGATTGTGGGAAAGTTTTTTCCGTAAATTTCTAGGAACTTCCTCTGAAGCAGCAAGTACAGGCCCCTGTCAGAAAGAAGACTAGATAGATCGTGTCTGATTAGTTATGAGCTACATGTTTGATCCATTATGGCATTTCCTGTGTATCACTCACTTCAGCTTGTGATCTTGGTGGATCTCATAAAATGAACAACTTCGGGAAAGTTCAGTACATAGACAGGTTTCAGAGTAGCAGCCGTGTTGGTCTGTATCCGCAGAAAGAACAGGAGGACTCGTGGTACCTTGGAGACTAATACATTTATTAGAGCATAAGCTTCCATGAGCTACAGCAAGGAAGCAACTTGGGAAACTGAGGTGCCGCAAGTACTAGTGATGGTGATACTTTTTCCCCTCTGAACAAATATTGCCCTAAAATAGTCTAAGGGGTCATCCTGAGCTTAGAAGGCCCAATTCTCAGCTGAGGCACAAAACAGGGTGCCTAATAGTTAGAAATTGTTTTTGCAGGAGTAGAAGTGAGTGAGTGAGTGTGTGTGTGTGTGTGTGAGAGAGAGAGAGGCAGCTGTTTGATAACTGCACCTGAGGCTTGTAACATGACAATTAATCATAGTGGAGTTGTATTTATTATGCAGCTTTGACCTCCTCACTTTGTATGCTGCTCCCCAACGCAATCTATTACACGGTTCAAAAGCAGATGCTGCCAGTGCTGCTTATTTAGAACAAGATTGTACCATTCTTATTCACATTGTTGTACCTCATTATGGACTACACAGAGGTTTTTACCACAAGCCCTGAGTAAAGGTGTCAATATGTAGGTATGTTGCCCCAGGAGCTGAACCACAACCTGTCTTCTGGTTTCCCTCTCATGCTGGGGAGGAAAGCACAGATCACTTTCCTGCCCATGCCAGCTTAGCTGCACAGGCCAGTGCTTTGGGAAAGGGGGTAGTGTGTCCTGGTGTGTCTAGGACAGTCCTTACTGGAAATGCCAAGGTCAAGGCAGGCTGCAAAAGGGAGAGCAGATATTCCCAAGATTGACTGGGTAACACTTAACTGTTAAAGTCCCCAACCAGTCACAAACTGTACTTCTCATCCCCCACACTAGTTAACAAGAAGCAAAAAATAAATCACACAGCCCCCTCTATTGCATTTCATTTCTCTGGCTCCCAGTCAGCACCTAGGTCCAGTACAGTGGGAAGTTATTTAAAAAACTTCACATATATAAAAATGTTCTTCTGACCCCAAAGGGTCAGCCACATTACCAGGTTAGTACAGATTTGGATCTTACCCAAAATATCATGCTGCCAGCCAATTCTTTAGTGCCTAAAACTAAAGGTTTATTATAAAGAAAAAAGAAAGAACAAGAAGAGAGATGTTAAATGGTAAAACAGTCACATGCATACAAAGATTCAAAGTCCATCAGGTTCCTAGCAGTACTGGTGAATTTGCTGGCTTGAGCACATCCACAGTTTGGAAGGGTCATTCAGTCTTTTGTTCAGAGCTTCGTTTGTAGAAAGGTTAGTCTAGAGGTAAGAAGCAGGAATAAAGACGCAATGGAGAAGATGCAGCTTCCTCTTATAGTCTTTTACGAGGCAGCTTGATTTCCTTTGTTCCAAACACAAGTTGCCCAGCACATGGCCTGGAAGCCTTAGACCATTCTGTCCATAGGCATGCCCCTGCATGCCTTGCTGAGTCATAGGGTGTATCCCTTGCCTTCTGAATGGATCAATTGTATAGCTGATGTCAGGGTAGGCAGTGCTAAAGCCAATCTATCTGGGGGTGTCATTCAAATGCACAGCACATATAGACACACCATACATATAACTTACAATACAAAGATGATACAAACACATAAACGAGATTATTATACCAGGCAAATTATAACATTTTTGCAGATACCTTAGGCGGCATATCTGGCATAACTCATTGCAATTTTACAACGTTGGTATTCATAATATCCTAAAGTGCCCCCTCAAATTCCATATAGCATCACAGGTAGAGTCAAGACTTTGCTCATGCCCTGCCCCTATTGTTCACTTTTTACCTGTATGCATGGAAGGGGGACTAGCAGCCATGCAGAAACTGGTCTCCACCCTGCCCAAGGGAAGTAGATATCTTCTGCCCCAATATTCTCCTGCATGGATGTGTAGCATGGGTCATGATTCTCTGTGAGCAGGCCCTTTGGAACCAGAAGTGGTTGCAAATTTTCCAATGAAAACAGAATCTTACACTGCAGCTTCCAGGGTCTCCAGGGCAGCCTTACTATGCAGATTACCCTGGGTTGGAGATAACAAGGCTTCCAGATCTCTGAGCCAGCTGATTCCCTGTCCAGCCGCCACTGGGGTCTGGAGAGCATAATTAGTTTAGGAAACACCATGGGTGGGATCCACAAAAGTACTTAGGGAGGCACCTAAGTCCCTTTGGTTCCATTGTGATCCACAAAACTCCCACTGAACTGTGTAGGTGTCTAAACTCATTTGGCACGTAATTTTTTTTTTTCTGGTTAAAAGTTCCCCCAGCATTTACGTTACTGCCTCTGGGCATGCACATTGCTGCCTTCCTCTAGGCGTCTGGATGCCTATTTCCTGCCTAAAGCCCAGAGTGATTCACAAACTATGTGCAGGGCCCAGTATGGTAGTTGTCCTCTTAGCACACCTACCGGATTGGGTCCCATTCAAAATCCAGCCATAGGAGGTGATGTCCTCCTTATAACCTTTAGCCCAGTGAAGATATGGGAGCCCTAGATTGAATTCCCCCATCCCTAGTAGAGGGGAAGACAATTTGAATAGGGGTCTCCCACACCTCTCAAGAGAGTGTTCTAACCACTGGCTTATGGGATATGCAGTTGTGCAGCTCCTTCAGTCTCTCCTGTTGAAGGTGTTCCACTGTGGATAAATACTTAAAGAGCTGTTGGACCAGAGAGCACGAGAGAATCGGAATGACTGTAGTCCAGTGGTTAGGGAACCCACCTGTGAGTCAGGAGACTCAGGATCCACTCCTCTGCTCCAATCACTCTTTCATTAGTTATCTACAGTGCAACAGCTTCAGTAGAAGAGATTGAGGGAGAATATTCCATAGTTTAGGGGTTAACACACTCTCTGAAGGGTGGAAGGCTCCTATTCAAAATCTTTCTCCCCCTTTGTCAGAGATGGGGGAATTGAACCCTGGTCTCTCATATCCCAGGTGATTGCTCTAACCACAGGGCTAAAAGTCATAAGTTAGGCACCAGCACCACCTCCAGCTCCTTTGTGTGGAGTGAGGCAGGCGCTCAACTCATTCCAGCAAGAAACTCCTTAGAGGCCTAAGCTACCTGACTCCAGGTATCGGGTAACCATTTTTGGATCTCCAGCAGAACTGGATGGCCTCCCTGCAACCTGGACTTCAGTGCCCGTCTCTGAGAGAGGGATGGGGCTTAGCATACACCTCTGACATTGGCATCTCCTATTAGCTAGCTTAGGCGTCTCCCAGCCACCTAGCATGCTGGCTTCTGTGCATTGTGTTCTTAGATTCCTGTCTCTCTTCATTCATTACACAGGGAACATAGGTGCATAACTTGGCTTTGTGGATCATAGTGTTCCTGGATTTTGTAGACATCTTAAAAGTTAGGTGCTGTGACACTCGGCATTGCAACGCCTACGGCCCTTCATGGGTCACACCCCATGCGTCTGTGTTTCCAAAATGAAAATTGTTCTGAATATCAAGTTTCTGAGTTTCAGTCAGCTCTAACTGGGACTCCCTGTGGGGTAAGGTGCTACTAAGTGTGAGTAGAGGGCCCTGAATGAATTAGATGTTAATAATTAGCACCTTTTATAGCGCTGTATATCTTACAAGTGCTGTACATACACTTGGCAAGCTAACAAATTGAGGTGCTGAGTCAGTAAACTTGGGTGAGCGACTGAACTGTTTTGATTGTTTGCAGCTTGACTCTATATACTGCTGAGCCCTTCTGTGATGTGCGGAGCACCCTCAGCTCCTGTTCATTTCAATGCAAGTCTCATTGATGTCCAGCATCTCGCAAGAGGTGCCCAGCACTACACAAGATCAGGCCTCTCATTCAGATAAAACTGAAGAAAGGAGGTACTATAAAGGGAGGTAGCAGGTAATAAAAACCTGGACAATATAGCTGTTGATAAAAAGTGGATACTTAGGAAATTGGATCTATACAAATCATAAGTCTTCTCATAACAGAAGAACTAGGAGTCACCAAATGAAATTAATAGTCAGCAAGTTTAAAACAAACAGAAGGATTTTTTTTTTCACACAATGCACAGTCGACCTGTGGAACCCCTTGCCAGAGGATGTTGTGAAGGCCAAGGCTATAACAGGGTTAAAAAAAGAACTAGGTAAGTTTATGGAGGATAGGTCCATCAATGGCTATTAGCCAGGATGGACAGGAATTGTGTCCCTAGCCTCTGTTTGACAAGCTGGGAATGGGCGACAGGGGATGGATCACTTGGTGATCACCTGTTCTGTTCATTCCCTTTGGGGCACCTGGCATTGGCCACTGTCAGAAGACAGGATACTGGGCTAGATGGTCTGATCCATCTCCCCCCCCCCCCCCCCCGCGGCCAGTATGGTCGTTCTTATGGAACCATATGCCGGAAGTGAATCCAAAGCTGATTCAAAACAACTGGCTATCAGGTCTTCCCAGGACAACCGTCAAGGAGAATATACAAATACAATTTTATATCGGTGTTTAGGGACGTACTGTCTCCTCAGACAGGAGGAACCCCTCTCCACCAGGGCCTGACTGCAAGTCTTAACTCATGCTAACAAGCAGCAATGGAAGTAATCCCACTGGAAATGCGTCAACTTGTTTCCACCTTGCTGCAAGGGGGAAATAAAATGCACTCGTCCTTTTGCTGGTGCAGCTTGTTTCCTCCGCCATGCTAACTCAGCTGTATTGGCTGGTGCACTGAAACTGGAGCTCAGCCCATTCCCCACCCTTGCCCACTCACCTTCATAGGAGAGGAGTAGCAGCCTAACAACAGCTGTTCTTCGTCCTGCACAAGGTATGACTATGTGGGTAATCCACACAGGAGAATAAGGGGTCTCCTTGGACCCTCTTTGTCCCTTGCACACATGCGCAGCCCTATATGTGGCTGTAACAGAACTCTCTCCAAAAACAATTGGGAAAGTTTGAGATGAACAGTTTGGCTGGGTGTAAATCAAAGACCCGTGTTCTTCTGGACTTCTTTTCATTCAGTGCACAGATTGCGCTTTTGGGTGAGGTCTCTGGGACACCAGTATAGCAGTGCACTTTGACCTCAGTCGTGGAAGTGAAAAATCTCTGCCCTTTATTACTACACGTTGTTTGTTTTCTTCCTGCAATAAACCAGATTTGATAGTATCATCGGTTTCAGAGTAGCAGCTGTGTTAGTCTGTATCATCTTGTACCATGAAAGTTAGAACTGCTGTAGATGTAGTTCAAGATGATAACTTGGAATATCTACTCTGGCACCCATCACTGTAAGATCTGGAAGGCTGTAAAATTAAGAGCTAGATCATTTACCTTCTATATGAGAGAACTCTCGTCCCTTCTGTTTGTAGCCTATTGTTTTATTTAAAGTTAATTTAGTAATGCTATATTACAGGGAGTCCTTGGACTTAGGATGCCCGACTTACGTCGGACGCCACTTACGATGCTTTTCAATTGACTGCGCATTTCGCCCCTACAATACTTGTTTCACCCTTATGATGCTCAATTTTCATAAAGTTCACTTGAAATCACTTCCTGGTTGCATTCTACTGGTATGGAGCTGGAAGGGGTCATTTCTGATTGGCTTGTGGTATAGGGTCATTCACTGGTCACTTACTTATGTCAAGCATTTCTAAGGGTATGTCTACACTACGGAATAAGGTCGAATTTATAGAAGTCGGTTTTTTAGAAATCGGTTTTATATATTCGAGTGTGTGTGTCCCCACACAAAATGCTCTAAGTGCATTAACTCGGCGGAGCGCTTCCACAGTACCGAGGCTAGAGTCGACTTCCGGAGCGTTGCACTGTGGGTAGCTATCCCACAGTTCCCGCAGTCTCCGCTGCCCATTGGAATTCTGGGTTGAGTTCCCAATGCCTGATGGGGCTAAAGCATTGTCGCGGGTGGTTCTGGGTACATATCGTCAGGCCCCCGTTCGTTCCCTCCCTCCCTCCGTGAAAGCAAGGGCAGACAATCGTTTCGCGCCTTTTTTCCTGAGTTACCTGTGCAGACGCCATATCACGGCAAGCATGGAGCCCGCTCAGGTAACCGTCACCCTATGTCTCCTGGGTGCTGGCAGACGTGGTACGGCATTGCTACACAGTAGCAGCAACCCCTTGCCTTGTGGCAGCAGACGGTACAGTACGACTGGTAGCCGTCATCGTCATGTCCGAGATGCTCCTGCCCACGTCGGCTGGGAGCGCCTGGGCAGACATGGGCGCAGGGACTAAATTTGGAGTGACTTGACCAGGTCATTCTCTTTAGTCCTGCAGTCAGTCCTATTGAACCGTCTTATGGTGAGCAGGCAGGCGATACGGACTTCTAGCAGTCGTACTGTACCATCTTCTGCCAGGCAGGCAAGAGATGAGGATTGCTAGTAGTCGTATTGTACCATCTTCTGCCAGGCAGGCAAGAGATGAGGATGGCTAGCAGTCGTACTGTACCATCTTCTGCCGAGCAGCCATGAGATGTGGATGGCATGCAGTCCTTCTGCACCGTCTGCTGCCAGCCAAAGATGTAAAAGATAGATGGAGTGGATCAAAACAAGAAATAGACCAGATTTGTTTTGTACTCATTTGCCTCCTCCCCTGTCTAGGGGACTCATTCCTCTAGGTCACACTGCAGTCACTCACAGAGAAGGTGCAGCGAGGTAAATCTAGCCATGTATCAATCAGAGGCCAGGCTAACCTCCTTGTTCCAATAAGAACGATAACTTAGGTGCACCATTTCTTATTGGAACCCTCCGTGAAGTCCTGCCTGAAATACTCCTTGATGTAAAGACACCCACTTTGTTGATTTTAGCTCCCTGAAGCCAACCCTGTAAGCCGTGTCGTCAGTCGCCCCTCCCTCTGTCAGAGCAACGGCAGACAATCGTTCCGCGCCTTTTTTCTGTGCGGACGCCATACCAAGGCAAGCATGGAGGCCGCTCAGCTCACCTTGGCAATTAGGAGCACATTAAACACCACACGCATTATCCAGCAGTATATGCAGCACCAGAACCTGGCAAAGCGATACCGGGCGAGGAGGCGACGTCAGCGCGGTCACGTGAGTGATCAGGACATGGACACAGATTTCTCTGAAAGCATGGGCCCTGCCAATGCATGCATCATGGTGCTAATGGGGCAGGTTCATGCTGTGGAACGCCGATTCTGGGCTCGGGAAACAAGCACAGACTGGTGGGACCGCATAGTGTTGCAGGTCTGGGATGATTCCCAGTGGCTGCGAAACTTTCGCATGCGTAAGGGCACTTTCATGGAACTTTGTGACTTGCTTTCCCCTGCCCTGAGGCGCATGAATACCAAGATGAGAGCAGCCCTCACAGTTGAGAAGCGAGTGGCGATAGCCCTGTGGAAGCTTGCAACGCCAGACAGCTACCGGTCAGTTGGGAATCAATTTGGAGTGGGTAAATCTACTGTGGGGGCTGCTGTGATGCAAGTAGCCCACGCAATCAAAGATCTGCTGATATCAAGGGTAGTGACCCTGGGAAATGTGCAGGTCATAGTGGATGGCTTTGCTGCAATGGGATTCCCTAACTGTGGTGGGGCTATAGACGGAACCCATATCCCTATCTTGGCACCGGAGCACCAAGCCGCCGAGTACATAAACCGCAAGGGGTACTTTTCAATAGTGCTGCAAGCTCTGGTGGATCACAAGGGACGTTTCACCAACATCAACGTGGGATGGCCGGGAAAGGTGCATGATGCTCGCATCTTCAGGAACTCTGGTCTGTTTCAAAAGCTGCAGGAAGGGACTTTATTCCCAGACCAGAAAATAACTGTTGGGGATGTTGAAATGCCTATATGTATCCTTGGGGACCCAGCCTACCCCTTAATGCCATGGCTCATGAAGCCGTACACAGGCAGCCTGGACAGTAGTCAGGAGCTGTTCAACTACAGGCTGAGCAAGTGCAGAATGGTGGTAGAATGTGCATTTGGACGTTTAAAGGCGCGCTGGCGCAGTTTACTGACTCGCTTAGACCTCAGCGAAACCAATATTCCCACTGTTATTACTGCTTGCTGTGTGCTCCACAATATCTGTGAGAGTAAGGGGGAGACGTTTATGGCGGGGTGGGAGGTTGAGACAAATCGCCTGGCTGCTGGTTACGCGCAGCCAGACACCAGGGCGGTTAGAAGAGCACAGGAGGGCGTGGTACGCATCAGAGAAGCTTTGAAAACCAGTTTCATGACTGGCCAGGATACGGTGTGAAAGTTCTGTTTGTTTCTCCTTGATGAAACCCCCCGCCCCTTGGTTCACTCTACTTCCCTGTAAGCTAACCACCCGCCCCTCCTCCCTTCAATCACCGCTTGCAGAGGCAATAAAGTCATTGTTGCTTCACATTCATGCATTCTTTATTCATTCATCACACAAATAGGGGGATGACTATCAAGGTAGCCCAGGAGGGGTGGTGGAGGAGGGAAGGAAAATGCCACACAGCACTTTAAGCACAGCACTTTAAAAGTTGACAACTTTAAAATTTATTGAATGACAGCCTTCTTTTTTTTTGGGCAATCCTCTGTGGTGGAGTGGCTGGTTGGCCGGAGGCCCCCCCACCGCGTTCTTGGGCGTCTGGGTGTGGAGGCTATGGAACTTGGGGAGGAGGGCGGTTGGTTACAGAGGGGCTGCAGTGGCAGTCTGTGCTCCAGCTGCCTTTGCTGCAGCTCAACCATACACTGGAGCATACTGGTTTGGTCCTGCAGCAGCCTCAGCATTGAATCCTGCCTCCTCTCATCACGCTGCCGCCACATTTGAGCTTCAGCCCTCTCTTCAGCCCGCCACTTACTCTCTTCAGCCCGCCACCTCTCCTCCCGGTCATTTTGTGCTTTCCTGCACTCTGACATTATTTGCCTCCACGCATTCGTCTGTGCTCTGTCAGTGTGGGAGGACAGCATGAGCTCGGAGAACATTTCATCGCGAGTGCGTTTTTTTTTCTTTCTAAGCTTCACTAGCCTCTGGGAAGGAGAAGATCCTGTGATCATTGAAACACATGCAGCTGGTGGAGAAAAAAAAAGGGACAGCGGTATTTAAAAAGACACATTTTGTAAAACAGTGGCTACACTCTTTCAGGGTAAACCTTGCTGTTAACATTACATACATAGCACATGTGCTTTCGTTACAAGGTCGCATTTTGCCTCCTCCCACCGCGTGACTACCCCCTCAACCTTCCCCCCTCCCTGTGGCTAACAGCGGGGAACATTTCTGTTTAGCCACAGGCAAACAGCCCAGCAGGAATGGGCTCCTCTGAGTGTCCCCTGAAGAAAAGCACTCTATTTCAACCAGGTGCCCATGAATTATATCTCACTCTCCTGAGGATAACACAGAGAGATAAAGAACGGATGTTGTTTGAATGCCAGCAAACATACACTGCAATGCTTTGTTCTACAATGATTCCCGAGTACGTGTTACTGGCCTGGAGTGGTAAAGTGTCCTACCATTAAGGACACAATAAGGCTGCCCTCCCCAGAAACCTTTTGCAAAGGCTTTAGGACTACATCTAGGAGAACCGCAAATGCCAGGGCAAAGTAATCCTTTCACATGCTTGCTTTTAAACCATGTATAGTATTTTAAAAGGTACACTCACCAGAGGTCCCTTCTCCGCCTGCTGGGTCCAGGAGGCAGCCTTGGGTGGGTTCGGGGGGTACTGGCTCCAGGTCTAGGGTGAGAAACAGTTCCTGGCTGTCGGGAAAACCGGTTTCTCCGCTTGCTTGCTGTGAGCTATCTACAACCTCCTCCTCATCATCATCTTCTTCGTCCCCAAAACCTGCTTCCGTATTGCCTCCATCTCCATTGAAGGAGTCAAACAACACGGCTGGGGTAGTGGTGGCTGAACCCCCTAAAATGGCATGCAGCTCATCATAGAAGCGGCATGTTTGGGGCTCTGACCCAGAGCGGCCGTTCGCCTCTCTGGTTTTCTGGTAGGCTTGCCTCAGCTCCTTCAGTTTCACGCGGCACTGCTTCGGGTCCCTGTTATGGCCTCTGTCCTTCATGCCCTGGGAGATTTTGACAAAGGTTTTGGCATTTCGAAAACTGGAACGGAGTTCTGATAGCACAGATTCCTCTCCCCAAACAGCGATCAGATCCCGTACCTCCCGTTCGGTCCATGCTGGAGCTCTTTTGTGATTCTGGGACTCCATCATGGTCACCTGTGCTGATGAGCTCTGCATGGTCACCTGCAGCTTGCCACGCTGGCCAAACAGGAAATGAGATTCAAAAGTTCGCGGTTCTTTTCCTGTCTACCTGGCCAGTGCATCTGAGTTGAGAGTGCTGTCCAGAGTGGTCATAATGGAGCACTCTGGGATAGCTCCCGGAGGCCAATACCATCGAATTGTGTCCACAGTACCCCAAATTCGAGCCGGCAACGTCGATTTAAGCGCTAATCCACTTGTCAGGGGTGGAGTAAGGAAATCGATTTTAAGAGCCCTTTAAGTCGAAATAAAGGGCTTCATTGTGTGGACGGGTGCAGGTTTACATCGATTTAACGCTGCTAAATTCGACCTAAAGTCCTAGTGTAGACCAGGGCTAAAGCATATAGCCTAGTATGGCTAAGCTAAAATCATACCTTGCATTTCAGCCCTACTTAAATGCCTAATATAGAATTGTCCCCTCTAACTACTGATAAATCTTATATGTCTATAATCCTACAATTTAATTCTATTTAGCATACAATAATTTTATATTACATAACAAGTTAGTTAATCATAACATGACATAATAAATTAAAATCAGTGGTTACATGTTGGTTTATGCCATTTGCTTATGGTCCTGGAGCCAGGGAAAAATTCCTCATAAAGGCTTCCCCCAGCACAGGAAGATGGCAGCCGTTCTCTGGGAGGGTGCCTCAGTGAAGTGCCGCAGGTAACAAGTGGTGGTGTTAACAGCACACAATCTAAAGATTTCTTGTAACCTTTTATTTTTGGAAGTCGGGGGTGAGCATGGGCATGTTCTCTAAAATTTATTCATGCTGTTTGTCATTCTTTAAGGGGCCTGATTCAAAGCCCATTGAAGTCAATGGGAGTCTTTCCACTGACCTCAATAGACTTTAGATCAGGCTCTCATTAGAATAGATAGTTGATGTACAGCTCTTTAAAACAAGGTTGTTCTTTGGTTTTGTTTTTTTATGCAAAATTATCCTAACAGTTTTCCATTATCTGGAGGGTTTCCATTTATAGTAAGATGTGATATGCAAATACCCATGGACCTGTTCAATTTTCTTTTTCTTTTTCTTATTTCAATTAGGACTTTTTTCAGATACTTTGTGTATATCTTTGTAAACAACAGAGCATACTGAGAACTAGTTTACATGAAAATTAGCTATAATATTATAAATGGAATTTACATATTTTAGTAATCAACATTAACAAAAAATGCTAATATAAAGCCTTATAAAATGATCTTCAAAATTCATTTTGGTATGAGAGAGAATCTTCAGAGAAAGAGAATGATTGAATGATTGTGTTCCAGTTTCTCACTTGTCTGTGTGCTGCTGTATAAGAAACAAATGACAAGGGACCTTGTCTAATCTCAGATCCATTTTGGGATTTGGTTTAGAAGAACATGAACAGGTATCATTTTGGGGCATTCCCTGAGAATGGACCAAGTTCTTAACAAGCTATCGTAATTTTTCCATTACATTTATAAATATGTTTAACAGCAGCTTCTAAGTGCACGATGTAGTTTAAAAAGCAGTAATTTTATAAAAAAGTTAACAGTCAGGCAAACTGATTCACTGTCAGTTTAAGGATGCAAATCTCCTACCTATAAAAAAAAAAAATTGGACACTTCCCAAATAACCCCTCCTGCAAAAATGGATTCCAGCAATAGACTCCTGGCTCTGCACACTATATATAGTTGACAATATCTTGTCTAAATAGTTGGGTGTAAAGGATTATTTTCCCCTCTTTCCTGTCTCCTACATCTTCATTATCCTGATTCAGTCCTCTCTACTGCTGGGTTTCCCTGCTCTTTTCTAATGCATCCCTCTTGCTTTCTATCTTTGTCTAGTACATTTTTCTACCCTTTCCCCTCCTCTTTTTGTTATGCTAGTCACCAAAAGGTAAAGTTCTCTGCTGTGATGCAGTTGCTGCCAGGCACAGAGACTGTTGTTTTGTTAGTTATCTTTGCTCTGGGTCCAAGTCCTGAATAGGAGGAATTTCAGGAGAGTAGTGTTATCACTTTCGTTAATACAAATAAATAATAGAACACATGCTAGCAGTCAGTGGGTCCTGTCACAGGTTTTTTTCTGCTCTACGTGGTTGGAGTAATAAACCCTGTTTTCAAAAGGAAACTTTTTTGTTAGACAAAATGATTGGAATGTTTAAGCTGAGAAAGGCTGTGCCATTTGATTACCTAACCTGCCATATGAATCATCACTTTGAACATTCCTTACAGTTGGCTGCTCCCACCCACTTTATCATAACATTATTTAAATCATGATGGGCTTTTACTCATGTGTATTTTACTTCTCTCTAAGGTGGTGGAAAATCTTTTGAGATGTGGCAAACTTAAAACTAGATCATAGGTTTAATTGGTTTTAGTGGAGAACTCTGAGACTGAACTAACTTTGGTTTTACTAAGGGTACGTCTACAGTATGAAATTATTCTATTCGAATTTTCGGAAGCTATTTTATACATTCGGTCTTCTGTGTCCCCACTAAAGCGCGTGAATTCAGCAGATTGCGTCCACAGTACCCAGGCTAGCATCGAATGTCGGAGCGGTGCACTGTGGGTAGCTATCCCATGGTTCTCGCAGTTGCCGCCACCCATTGGAATTCTGGGTTAAGCTCCCAGCGCATGATGGGGCAAAAACATTCTTGCAGGTGTTTCTGGGTGTGTGTAGTCAGAAATCTGCAGCAGACAATCGTTTCGTGCCTTTTTGGCATGCAGACGCCATACTGCTTTCAGCAGACGGTGCACCGCTGCTCTCCATGAATCCACCTCTCCAACTCAACTGTACTCGGCCATTGTGAACTGAGCAGCACAGCTTCCACTGCCAACTCTGCTCTCCCGCTATTGCCACGCTTCCGAGCTTCTCCATGTTGTCTGTCCTGGGCTCCCACCTCTGAAAGCCACAGAAGACAACCATTTTCTGCCATTGATCGGCTACCATGAACCGAACAGCACAGCTTCCACCACCAACTCTGCTCTCCTGTTATTGCCACGCTTCCAAGCTTCTCCATGGTGTTTGTCCTGGGCTCCCACCTCCATGGAAGCCACAGAAGACAACCATTTTCAGCCGTTGTTCGGCTACCGTGAACCGAACAGCACAGCTTCTGCTGCCACTCTGCTCTACTACATTTCGCACCCTTTTTCCAGGATTACCCATGCAGGTGCCATAGCCATGGAGCCCGATCAGATCTCCGCTGCAGTTTTGACCATTGTAAATACCTCGCGCATTATCCAGCAGTATGTGCAGTACCTACAAAACCGGGCAAGGAAGCGACGACAGCACGATTACTATACTGATGAGGACATGGACACAGACGTTCCTAGAAGCATGGCATGTGGTGACTGGGAGATCATGGTGCTGTTGGGCCAGGTTCATGCTATGGAATGCTGAATCTGGGCCTGGGAAACAAGCACAGAGTGGTGGGACCGCACAGTGTTGCAGGTATGGGATGATTCCCAGTGGCTGAGAAACTTTCGTATGCATAGGGCCACTTTCATGGAACTTTGACTTACTGTCCCCTGCCCTGAAGCGCAAAGACATCAAAATGAGAGCAGCCCTCACAGTTGAAAAGTGAGTGGCTATAGCCCAGAGGAAGCTTGCAATGCCCGACAGCTACCGGTCAGTCGGGAATCAGTTTGGAGTGGGGAAATCTACTGTGGGGACTGCTGTGCTGCAAGTAGCCAACGCAATCATTAACCAGCTGCTATCAAGGGTAGTGACTTTGGGAAATGTGCAGACCATTGTGGATGGCTTTAATGCGCTGGGGTTCCCTAACTGCGGCGGGGCGATAGACGGAATGCATATCCTTATCTTGGCCCCGGAACACCGGGGCGGCCAGTACATAAACCGCAAGGGGTACTTTTCCATGGTGCTGCAAGCACTGGTGGATCACAAGGGACGTTTCACCAACATCAGCATGGGATGGCTGAGAAAGGTGCATGACGCTCGCATCTTCAGGAACTCTGGTCTGTTTGAACAGCTGGAGGAAGGAACTTACTTCCCAGACCAGAAAATTACTGTTGGGGATGTTGAAATGCCTATAGTTATCCTTGGGAACCCAGCCTACCCCTTAATGCCATGGCTCATGAAGCCGTACCCAGGCACCCTGGACAGTAGTAAGGAGCAGTTCAAATATAGGCTGAGCAAGTGCAGAATGGTGGTAGAATGTGCGTTTGGACGTTTGAAAGCGCACTGGCGCAGTTTACTGACTCAGATCTCAGGACAACCAATATTCCAATTGTAATTGCTGCTTGCTGTGTGCTCCACGATATCTGTGAGAATAAGGGAGAGACATTTATGGCGGGGTGGGAGGTTGAGGCAACTTGCCTGGTGGCCAGTTTCGCACAGCTAGACAACAGGGCGATTAGAAGAGCACAGCAGGGCGTGCTGAATATCAGAGAAGCATTGAAAGCCAGTTTCATGACTGGCCAGAGTACGGTGTGAGAGTTGTGTTTGTTTCTCTTAGAGTTACCCGCCCCCTATATATATATATATATATGTCACAATTTTTAAAAACTGTTCTTTATTATTTGTTGCACAAAACATTGAGAGAAATCAGAAGCTAGATGGGGGGGGGGTTGGGTTGGGGGGTGGAGGAGGAGGAGGGAAGGACAAGTCCAGAAACCAAATCAAAATTTAGGATATGCCAGCTTTCTGCTGCTTGTGCAATCCTTTGGGGTTGACTGTGTGGGTCCCTGTAGGTCCCCCCCCCCCCCGTGTTCTTGGGCATCTGGGTGAGGAGGGTATAGAACTTGAGGAGGAGAGAGGGCAGTTATTCAGGGGCTGCAGCGGCAGTCTGTGGTCTTGCTGCCTTTCCCACATTAGATCCACCATACAGCGGAGCATGTCAGTTTGCTCCCCCATGAGCTTGACCATAGCATCCCACCTGCTCTCATCGCGTACATCCCTCCTCTCTTCGTATTCATGTAACGCTTTACGCAACTCTGCAATTGTTTGCCTCCATGCATTCAACTGGGCCCTGTCAGTGCAGAAGGACTCCATGAGCTTGGCAAACATGTCGTCCCGAGTTCATTTTTTCCGCCTTCTAATCTGGACCAGCCTCTGGGATGGAGTAGATAGGGGCCACATTGAAACATTTGCACCTGCTGCAGGAGGAGAAAAAGGGAGGGTAGTATTTTAAAAGATACATTTTAGAGAACAAAGGGGACACTGTTTCTCAGTGAAACAGGCAATTCATAGTACACAGCACATATTCTTTCTGTACAAGGTCTCATTTTGCCTCCTATACTGAAGCGTCTGCCGCTTTGGTGTGAGTAAACCTTCATATGCGGCCAGGCAACAGAATTCAGCTTGCAGGCAGCCTGTGGGCTCTCTGGGATGATCGCTTCACACAACACCCTCCCTCTTCCCACCCCCCCACCCCGCCCGCGCCACACACACACCACGGGGCTCCGTTGAGGCTCTGAGCAGGGATGAGCCCTTTAAACTAAACGCGCACAGCTCAGCATGGCTGGGTTACCCCCCACCGTGTGGCTCCGATCAAGCTCTCACTCACCAGAAGTGCCTTCTCCAGGGTCATGGTCTAGGAGCATGCTTTGGGAGTAGGGGGAGGCTATTGGCTCCAACGTTAAGAATAGTTTCTGGCTAGGGGGGAAAACAGATTCCCCACTTGCCGCCTGTGCACTGTCCTCCTCCTCCTCCATTCTCCAAAAACTTATCCTCCTTGCTCCGTGCTCCTCCCTCCTTGCAGGTGTCCATGGACAGTGGTGGGGTAGTGGTGTCGTCACCCCCCATAATTGCATGCAGTTCACGGTAGAAGCGGCATGTATGGGGTTGTGACCCAGAGTGCTGGAGCTCGTCTGCGAATCCAGGGCCGTGTGGTCTCTTGAGATGGTGGACTCTGCATGGTCGCCTGTGATGGTGGACTCTGCTGATGGTCACCTGTGCTGATGGTGACCAAACAGGAAATTCAAAAGTTCCTGGGGCTTTTACTGCCTACCTGGCTGGTGCATCGGAGTTCAGAGTGTTGTCCAGAGCAGTCACAAGGGAGCATTCTGGGGTAGCTCCTGGAGGCCAATATCGTCGAATTGCGTCCACAGTATCTGTAACCCAGAACTGCAATCTCGATTTTAGCGCTATTCCACTTGCCGAGGTGGAGTACAGAAATCGGAGTAAAGAGCCCTTTAAATTGAAAAAACTGGTTTGGACGTGTGGACAGAACCAGTTTTATTTGAGGTAACTCGGTTAATTCCGAAATAACCGCGTACTGTAGACCAGGCCTAAGTTACATGATATTTCCAAAACTGAACAGGCCTAAACTATGGCACAAGTACAATTTCAGGCTACTTTGCATTTTATTACATACCTTCTAGTCTCTTTCCTTGCTAGTCTACTGGCAAGAGCTGATCTGAATTCTTTGTTCTCTGCCATTCTGAGTTCTCAGTGACACCTTCTACCCCATTTCTGTTTACTGATGTTAACAGGTCTTGTCGCACACAGGCCCCAACCTGTGTTTTTTCAGGAAGGATCTTTGCAATGCAATCCAAACTATTTTCATGTCCTCAAGGATCACATGTCTTTAAAGTGATGTGAGGCTTATTAACAAATTTCACACAACTCCTCTAACCAATTGTGGTGTTTACAGCTCTTCCCAGCCCCCAGATTATATCAGCAATAGCAGTCCATAATAGTCACCAGCTCCACTTGTCTGGAAACAGCATATTTTGATATAGGAGCATGCCTAATATCTTTTTTTAAACCACTATATGGTGCTAAAACACTAGGCATATGATTCAAATGCCACAAAATGCAGCTGTATTTGTATGGTACGGTAGCTGATTCCTATAGAACTAGCTTAACTGCTTTAGTGCTTATCTATAGAATTAATTTCTTATGAGTCCCTGCTCATTTAGCAAAGTGGTAAAGTGATTATTATTTGGAATGTGGCTACATCACACATGAAATAGACACTTTTGTTATTAAATGAGAAATTTTCTGCCTCATTCTGCACCCCTAAACTTAATTCATAAAGCAGCTTTCAAAGTTTGACTTTAGATTAGAAGGGGAAACGTCATAACTCAGTCATACAAGTGACAAATAGATCTTGACTTTAGCAATATGTTAAAAAGATGGGGTTGGAGGAATTGGTTTTGTTTTGTTTTTGACCAGTATGTGACCAGCAATTGCAAACTTTTGTAGCTTTTTATTTTTTCCTTAGGCTGCAATGAATCTGTTTCTCATGTCAATTCTTTGGGGTAGGGACTATGATGTTTATTTTACATTTGTGCAGGGCTAAGCACAGTAGGACCCTGATCCTGTTTGAAATCTGGGTGCTACAATAACATAAATATCGAATACTAATGTTTAGCATCTCTTGGGCTATTAGTGTTTTGTTAAGGGCTATTATTTTGCCATGGAACAGGGTATTTTAAAAAAAAGCCATGGCAAATTTTGGCTCAATCCTGGATTTGTGCCTCATCTCTCATTATTAATGCAGAATGCTTTCAGTCCTGTCTTGATCAGCTGGCATCTCTTGAGGTGGTATAACCATGGGTGAAGTAGAATATATTTTCTTTCACTCACTCTGTAGAGCTACTGAGGGCAGAAAGTCTATTTTCCCACTGCAGGTGTATCATGAGCAGGAGCAATGGGTCTCTTCTATTTCTCTTTAGGAAGCTCAGGAAGTTGTCCTCTTCTTCCTCCTCCCCACATTGGATTTCTTGGAAGGAAAATATGGTTTTCTTTGCCCCTCAGCTGGGATTAAGAACAGTAAGAAGCAGCATCTCAGGTTTCTCAGGAAAAAAATGGGAAGTCACAGAATTCATGACCCTCAAGTCCAAAGAGCCGTAGGAATAAGGGACATGAATTGATAGGGTTATATTAATTTCAGCCTTCACTCAATGTATAGTGGCACAACTCTTATAGAGAATTATAATGTTTATCAGCAAAATATCCCTAATTCAATTGTGCAGGTTTGTTATGAAAATTTATCCTGCCTGTAAGAGCTATTCAGGGGACACCATCACAGAGCCTAATAACATCAGCCACACTATCAGAGGCTCGTTCACCTGCACATCCACCAATGTGATATATGCCATCATGTGCCAGCAATGTCCCTCTGCCATGTACATTGGTCAAACTGGACAGTCTCTACGTAAAAGAATAAATGGACACAAATCAGATGTCAAGAATTATAACATTCATAAACCAGTCGGAGAACACTTCAATCTCTCTGGTCACGCGATTACAGACATGAAAGTTGTGATATTACAACAAAAAAACTTCAAATCCAGACTCCAGCGAGAAACTGTTGAATTGGAATTCATTTGCAAATTTGATACAATTAACTTAGGCTTGAATAGAGACTGGGAGTGGCTAAGTCATTATGCAAGGTAACCTATTTCCCCTTGTTTTTTCCTAATACCCCCCCCCCCGACGTTCTTGTTAAACCCTGGATTTGTGCTGGAAATGGCCCACCTTGATTATCATACACATTGTAAGGAGAGTGATCACTTTAGATAAGCTATTACCAGCAGGAGAGTGGGGTGGGGGGAGGTATTTTTTCATGCTTTGTGTGTATATAAAAAGATCTTCTACACTTTCCACAGTATGCATCCGATGAAGTGAGCTGTAGCTCACGAAAGCTTATGCTCAAATAAATTGGTTAGTCTCTAAGGTGCCACAAGTACTCCTTTTCTTTTTGCAAATACAGACTAACACGGCTGTTACTCTGAAAGTTGACATCTAGTAATTCTGCTAAATTTAAGTGTTTATTGGCATTTCTATTATAATCCTATTTATATGTAGAAGCTCTAGCTTTGGCACTTCCATGTCTATCAGGCTAAAACCTGACACCAGGCTTCAAGGAAGGATGATAGACTTGTGATTAAGACACTCAACAGGGCTGGAGAAGACCAGGCTTCAGTTTCCGGCTTGGCTACTGACTGCCAGTGTGACCTTGGGCAATCACCTAATCTACCTTCTGCCTCATCTCCATTTTACAGAGGGGCAGCTAATACCGTCCTACCTCATGGGGAATAGAATCCACTAATGATTATGTCAGATACAATGGTGATGAGGTCCATATGAGCCTAATGGGTAAGGCATTGGCCTCCTAAAACAGAGATTGTGGGTTCAAGTTCCTTCTGGTGTGAAAGTGTACACTTTCTCCATCTCTTAATGTCTCCAGATCAAGTCTGGATGCCTTTGTGGAAGATACGCTTTAACCTAACACAGGTTATTGGGTTCAATACACAGGTAATTGGGTGACATTTAGCGGTCCTTTCTGGCCTTAAACTCTATGACTCTAGTAATGCCTAGACAGATAGATGGATTCTTAGCCTGCTAGTAGATTTTACTATACAAAATCCCTTATCAGTTACACTGTTTAGGGGGGAAAAGTTGACCTCTGCCATTGCATTCCAATTCTAGATGTTCTCTCAAATAGTAGCATTTCTTAAATGTCTGATCTCTGCCTCTTCCCACACCCCCGCATAACTAGAAAATAACGCTCCTATCTGATACATAGTATCAGTTTTTTTCTTCTGTGGAACTGTCCTTTGGCCCTGGAGAAGTTATTTTCTAGCATGGGTTCTTGATCAGGGCGTTACAGCCAGGTCCAAGAGTGGTTGTGACTCTCTACTTTTCTTTATAGCTAAATGGGAGGAGGAATCTGAAAATCTTTTTCTCTTTTATTGTGAGGTCAAGCAGGGAAAAGGTTGAGGTCCCCACTGACTAGAGTAAAATCATTGCCATCTTTGCTTCAGAACTATACATGGCAGAGTAATGAGTGGATACCAGTGTGTTTGGCTGTGTCTCTGAATACCTTTTAATGTCCTGGAAAGATAATACTGCTATTTCTTTACATGAATATATGAAGACTCTCTCTATTAAAAAGCTCTAAATATTCAAGACAAAATAACCTCTTCTAAAAACTGAGATATAAGAGCACTTTTTTCAATTTAGTTTATGCCATTTTGCAAGGAGATTAGGTTAAAAAAAAAGCCACTCTTATACAAGATAAGGTATCAGGATTGTCAATCTGTCTGTATGTCACTTGGAAGTCGAGAATGTCTGTAGAGTCAGTGCAATGGAAACTGCTACAGGTGTGGTTGAGAGCCCTTTTGGTTTAGCGTTATGAGCAGGTTGAATCATCACTGGGATTTGAAATCTGTTACTGTCCAGTTTTTAAATTTTTGCCCATTTTGACTTCAAGAATTACAGCTATCTGGTATACATGCCTTACTGTAGTTGTATCTATGCCATGAAGAGTGCTAGAACATTGAGATATTAGAAGTAACTCAACCAATCAGCACCCTTAGTCTACAGCTAATTTGCATGCAGCTGTGTTATTAGTTGTTTGAGAAAGACTGCACGGCTGATGGATTACTTGATCCAGCTGCCACACCCATGCAAAACATAGGCTTTCCCATACTAGTTCTGGAATAAGAATGTCCCTATGTGGAATATTGCTGATATAACTACATTGGTTTAGCTATACTGGTATAATTTACCATTATAATTGGTGAGTGCTCAGCACCTCTGAAAATGAGGGCACTTACTTCAGCACTTAAATATACCTTTAGAGGCCTGATTTCTCATCCAAGTTTTAAAAGATTGTCCTTAAAATTAATGAAAATAGACCATTTGCAAACAAGTCCATGACCTTGGGTTCAACCTGAACTGCAAAATGTAAAGTACAGTAATGACTCTTATGTCATGGTGAGTGTACCATAGGCCTTCACTCAGAAAATGTACTATTTCTGTACCTTTTATAGTCACTCAAAAAAACTGAGGCAAATTTTATGACAAGTTATGTATGAGTCAGAATGGAACACTGAAATGGTAAAATGCCAGAGGCTAACTGGATTCCAGCTGTGTAGCAATTTCTTGGTGTCATTTCATAGCTTTTTTAAAAAAAATACATCCTTCAAGCAGTGGAAATAACACAATTAGCTTTGATGCGAAGAGATAGAAAGCATTCTTCATACATTCTCTGTGCAGGAGATTTGGCATTTAGTTAATTTTCAGGATAGGTACTTGGGGTTATATTATGTGGTATAAGATAATAAATGGATCATCTACCCTTTGAAAATTGTAAATTTATTGCATAATTATAAATATGTTGCGTCACTGTTTTGAATATCCTTTTAATGAACCAGAAATATGTTTCAGCTTTCCTTACAGCTACTGTGCATTAGGGCTCATGCTCTCATTTTTTCAGATGCAGAGTCCCAAGGCACGCTGAACTCCCAATGAATAAATACAGCAGACTTTCCTTCTTCACAGTCACTTTTTTTTCATTTATATAACTTATTTCCATTCCATTTCATCAGCTTAGCTTCCAATGAAACTGTAATACCTGCCCCCATGCCTGGCAACTGCCACTTACCCTCACCCTTACCATAGCAAGGTCTAGCACCCCTTTATTATTCCCATATTTATGACCTTTTTCATTTGTTGTATTTGCAGAAAACCCCATTAAAGTTAATGTAAAAATATCCATTCACGTCAATGGGTTTTGGTCCAGGCTCAAAATGCACTTCTTTTTAGATGCAACCAGCACTCACAAATAGCCTCTGGGAGATGCTGGGCCCCATTTGTGACTTACCATTGTACAGTCCAGACTAATGAGCAGCGGTGTCCCCCCTGCTTAGCAACTATGGGTGCTTTACAATGCTTTGGTTGAAGCAGCTTCCAGCTGGTCTGCTCAGAGCCTTTCAGCATGCAGGCTACACCCTGAATGTTGGTGTGTAACTGCAGCCTGCCATTACCTGGATTACACTCTGACTCTTGCCAGCCTGGGTTATACTTCAGGGTGACCCCAACACACCCCCAATCCTAGATTTCCCCCCAGAAATGTATGTCCTCTACTGTCCAACCTTCTCCTGGACCAGGGGTGGCCAACCTGTGGCTCTGGAGCCACATGCAGCTCTTCAAAAGTTAATATGTGGCTCCTTGTATAGGCACCGACTCCAGGGCTAGAGCTACAGATGCCAACTTTCCAATGGGCCAGGGGGTTTTCACTGCTCAACCCCTGGCTCTGTACCTACATGTGCACCGACCGATAAAAAGCATCAGTATAAAATATTTTCATAATCGTCAGTTACAGAATTTGGGGGGGGATTAAAACAGAAATCATCCCTGTTACTCTCTCCTGCTTTTGAAGTTCCATTTTATGGGACAAGGCAGGCTAGTCTCCTCATTATCAGGAATCATCTTCTGTTGGCGTCTCGCTTCTTGTTTTTCCTCTTGAGTTTCTGTTCCTCACCAATCTCCCACCCCACATCGCTCTCTACAAGTGACATCTTTTCTTCTTTCTGCCTTTGTTGCCCTTTTTCTTCTCTTCCTTTCCCTTGGAGTTTTTCTATTTTTAAATTGTTTTCAGTAGAGACCTATGGAGTATTCAGTAAAACTATGTGTTCCTAATATAAGGATACTACAATACAATATTAACAGCATTTTGCTGTGAATTTAGATTGTAACCTCTCCGAGGCAGGGACCATTTCTTTGTTATATATTGGTATAGTGCCCGGCACAATGGGCTGTAGCTGCTACTGCAATATAGATAATAATGATACCCCTTTTCACGCAACTGGATAGCCCATAATTTGGGGTCTTGTAGGTTGTTCCACTTAGGAGGAGAAATTGGAGGTGCAGTTCAATTCTTTGATGCAATTTTGCTTATTCATTAAGAATGTACAAAGTCTTGTTTCTCTGATTGTAGTAGGAATCAAATAGCAGGAGACAATTCCTGTGTCTGCGGTTCCATGCCTGCCTATCCAGCTAGTGCTCCATACCCCAAAATCTTTTTATTTTAATTTTGTCTTCCAGCCACATCCCAGCTTTCTGTTACTGTGGCTTGACTTTCTATTTCTGCTTCTGTCTTAATCTCTAGTGCCTGGGTCAGCATCAGCTCAAGTTTTTTCATGTGCCTGTGTGTTGAGTTGTACTGCTGTTGGTTCAGCCACTTCTTCACAATGGCTTCTTAATGTTTATCCTGAATGTAAGGCAGCAGCTACACCCAACTCATAACAATGTATAACTCAACCCATAACACTGATAACTGAATTTACATATTTTTAATTTGTTCCAAATCATTCAAGATTAGGGTGAAAACAATTAAAGATGGATGTCACAGGTGTCTATTCTATACAGAAAGCTACTATTTTGCCATTGTTTAAATCATGATTGATAATTTCAGTGTCCTTACTCGTCAAGTAAGCTGCTTTCACACATACCATTATTGTCTCTTTACTTTCAGTATATCAAGAGGTTTTACAATGAAAGTTGGGAAAGAAGATATGGCCACGTAATAGATGGAGGAACTCTTACACTCCTCTGGTCTATAACCGTGTCTATTTTCTCCATTGGTGGACTGGTGGGTGCGATAATTACCACACCAACTGTGAAGTTCCTTGGCCGGTAGGTACATTACAAAGCTCTGAATTTGGTATCTTATTTACCCTTTTTATAGCATCCATAAAAATATTTTCTAACATAATAAATTTCCTTCTCATTTTAAAGACCTTCAAATTAGGAAAACTACATTAGATAGCTTCTAAATTTTATATGATCTGATGGTGCTGCCCCACAGGAGACAAGGAAAAGTTTACCATTGTTATTGTTTATAATTCTAAATTTGTAGCATTCACCAGAGATGATAGTTGAATCAGGGGGCTGTCTCTTTTGGAGTAGTATGCACAGATTGAGTTTCGTAGGGCCATTGTTCAGGGTTGTCCCTGGGTAAACACTGACCAGCTGTAACATGTATTTCTAAATTCCATGGCTACTGTAAAGCAGAATACTTGCATTGGCAGATTTCTGCTTTCCTGCACAGCTCATACCAAGAGTCATATCCGGAGGTGGCTTCGGGTCTGAAGTTAGCCAGAGAGAAATGGGGAGCTTTGGGAAACTGTGAGGGAGCCAGTAAAATCTTAAATGAGAGGATTTGGGGGTGGGGGGGGTGTCCTTGCACCAAAATATTATTTCTTATATTCAAGAGGGGTTTTAAAGGTTAAAAAACTAACTTCAGAATTTTTTTTAAAAGAAAGTCTCATGAGTATTTCTTTAAATCCTTTAAGATGACTCACAGAATGACTTGCTACTGGCAAATTAGGTTCTACTAAATGTCACCACAGGGGCTCAAATACATAGACATGTATAAAAACATCCCCCCCCCCACTCTCCCTGTTCTGTTTTCTCTTGTCTTTTAGCCTTTATTTTCCTCCTTTTTTACCATCTTCTTCTTGATTCTAATTTCTCCCTTGTCTTACTCTACCCGTTATTTCCCTACAATCCAATTTCCTCAAATCTTCTGTCTCCTATACTTCCCTTTTCTACACGCAGTCCATTTTTCTCTTCCTTCCCCATTTTTCACCTTACACAGTATGTTTTGTGGTTATTCCTACATTCACACAGCAAATATCTATTCTCTGGCCCTCCAAATCCTTTGTCCACTGTTTCCCTTTCCCACCTTCAGTAATTCACCAATTCTGTGCCTTCCCTCCCATCAATTCACCAATCTATTTTGTTCTCAGTATCCTTTCCCCTCAATTTAACAACTCACTTCTCAGCCTCCTCTCCAACTCATCAATTCACACCCTTCCCAAATTCTCCATCTCAGATCACATTCCTAGGCTATGGGGTTAAACTTCCAAGGTTTTGTCCATCTGCCCATAGAATATGGGAATTCAAGTAATGAAAATAGATAGCTCTGCCATGCAGCTACTGTATGAGCACAGAATAAGGATTTGTAGCTGGAAGGAACCGTGCCTTCAACAGCTGTTGAAGGATCAAGACTGCCCATCAAGAAGGAGTTTTCAGGAATACTATTCACACTGCAGTCCTTTTGGATAGTTAATATTCATGATAGGTATGGAAACTTGTCTAAGTATTCAACTGTAGTACCTAAAAAGGGCACCAAAACAGTGACAGACAATAAAAAGCCCTTTCTGCATAGTACAGTGTGCATGCGGGCTGCTGGATGGTGTGAATAGTGAAACTGACTTTAATTTACACTGACTTAGAACAGTGAGACAGAAGGGACCAACATATTGTCCAGAAATAATGTCTCTGTTTTGAAATACAGCACTCAACATTTATTTATTTGTTGCTGGACTAAAGATTACATTTCTCAGAAGTAGGGTAAACTTTTCAAAAGCATCTGAATGACTTAGGAGCCTAAGTTCCATTGATTGGGCTCCTAAGTGCCTTGGGTGAAAAGTAATCATGAAATGATAGAGTTCCTGATTCTAAGGAATCGTGGGAGGGAAAACAGCAGAATAAAAATAATGGATTTCAAGGAGGCAGACTTCTGAAAACTCAGGGAGTTGGTAGTTAAGATACCACGGGAAGCAAACCTAAGGGGAAAAACAGTTCGAGAGACTTGACAGTTTTCCAGAGACATTATTAAGGGCACAAGAGCAAACTATCTCACTGCATAGGAAAGCTAGAAAGTTTGCAAGAGACCACCCTAGCTTACCCAGAAGATCTTCAATGATCTTCAAACAAAAGACCTACAAAAAGTGGAAAATAGGTGAAATTATGAAGGATGAATATAAAAACAAGAACACAAGCATATAGGGAGAAAATTAGGCCAAGGCACAAAATGAGATTAAACTAGCTAAAGACATAAAGGGTAACAAGAAAACATTCTACAAATACATTCGAAGCAAGAGGAAGATCAAGGAGAGGGTAGACCCCTTACTCAATGAGGAGGGAAAGATAATAACAGAAAATGTGGAAATGTAGGAAGTGCTAAATGCCTTTTTTGTTTCAGTTTGAACCAAAAAGGTTTGTAGCGATCGGACGTCTAACATAGTGAATGCCAGTGAAAGTGATGTAGGATCTGAGGCTGAAGTAGGGAAAGAACAAGTTAAAAATTACTTACACAAGTTAGATGTCTTCAAGTCGGCAGGGCCTGATGAAATACATCCTAGAATATTCAAGGAGCTGACTGAGGAGATATCTGAACCATTAGCAATTATCTTCAAAAAGTCATGAAAGACTGGAGAGATTCCAGAGGACTGGAAGAGGGCAAATATACAGTATATCTATAAAAAGGAATAAGGAAAAGCTGGGGAATTACAGACTAGTCAGTTTAACTTCAGTATGCAGAAAGATAATGGAGCAAATAATCAAGCAATCCATTTGCAAACACCTAGAAGATAATAAGGTGATAAGTAACAATCAACATGGATTTGTCAAGCCAACCTACCAATCAGTCATACCAACCTACTATCTTTCTTTTACAGGGTAACAAGCCATGTGGATAGGGGGAAGCAGTAGATGTGGTATATCTTGACTTTAGAAAGGCTTCTGCTAACTCCTCAGAAGCAAACTAGGAAAATATAGCCTAGCTGGAGCTGCCAGGTGGGGGGGTGCATAACTGGTTGGAAAACCATTCCTAGACAGTAGTTACGAATGGTTCAGAGTCAAGCTGGTGGAAGGGCATATCGAATGGGGTCCCATAAGGATTGGTCTTGGGTCCAGTTCTCTTCAGTAGCTTCATAAATTATGTAGATAATGGCCTAGAAAATACACTTATAAAGTTTGCGGACAAGACCAAGCTGGGAGGGATGTAAGTGCTTTGAAGGATTAGAATTAAAATTCAAAATGACTTGGGCAAACTGGAGAAATGGTCTGAAGTAAATAGGTTGAAATTCAATAAGAACAACTGCAAAGTACTCCACTTAGGAAGGAACAATCAATTGCACCCATAAAAAATGAGAAATGAATGTGTAAGAAGGAGTACTGCAGAAAGGGATCTGGGGTTTATGGTGGATCACAAGCTAGATGTGAGTCAACAGTTTACCACTGTTGCAAAAAAAGCTAATATCACTGAGAATATAAAAATGGCCATACTGGGTCAGAACAATGGTATATCTAGCCCAGTATCCTCTGTTCCAACAGTAGCCAATGCCAAGTGCTTCAGAGAGAATGTACAGAACAGGCAACCATGGTGTAATCCATCTCCTGTTGTCCACTCCCAGCTTCTGGCAACTACAGGCTAGGGACACTTGGAGCATGGGGTTGCATGCTTAACCATCTTGGATGATAACCACTGATGGACCTGTCCTTCATGAACTTATCTAGTTCTTTTTTGAACCCCGTTATCGTTTTGGCCTTTACAACATCCCCGGGCAATGAGTTCCACAGATTGAGTGTGCATTACATGAAGTACTTCATTGTATTTATTCCAAACCTGCTGCCTATTAATTTCATTGGGTGACCCCCAGTTCTTGAGTCTCAGAGCTGGGGTCAATGGACTTGGCTTGTGAGAATCACATTGCGGGGCTAAAAATAGCAGTGTAGGCATTTGGGCTCTAAGCCTCTCGCTGGGTTTCAGAACCTGGGCTCCAGCCTGAGCCAGAACATCTGCATTGCTAGTTTTAGTCTCCTGAGCCTGAGCTCTGCGAGCCTGAGTCACTTGCCCTAGGCTCCGAGACTTGGCACCGTAGGTTTTCCTTTGCCGTGTAGACATACCCTGAAACCCTTTCAATTAATCGCTATCCTAGGGGTTGGCGAGCCCTGCCAATCCATTTCTTATATACCTATTTTTAGGAAAAAGAAGCCATTTGGAGCTTTTTTCTTTGAGACAGTAGGTAATAGAGACATCCAGTCAGATGGTAGTGATAATCTCAGCATTGAGAGGGCTTTTATATTTAATCCTTCAGCGGGGAATAATCATTACAGAATTAATCTTGGTAGAGCTATTGATTTCATATTTTAACATTCTTGTTACACATGCGTGGCAAAATCTGACCTTGTAACCACAAGGAAGTAAGGGAAGCAAAGAGTCAAAAGATCCAGGAAATTCTTCATGCTGCCACTTCTATAGGCTGAGCGAGATTACAGTGTTTTGATTCACAGCTCAAAAGATATGGAAAGAGAGAGCATGGGCAGCAAAGAATAATATGGATAAAACTGTATTTAAATGATAAATATATATGGCTGTTGTTGTTGTGATAGAGGAAAGGCAGAGAGAGTGGGGGTTTTTTCAGACTTGGTTTTGGAAATGTGGAAAAATTTTTCATTTTAACTACTACTTAGTTATTTCATCCAGTGATAGTGAATTTGGAAAAATAGATGGAATTTCATAACAAATTTAAAATTATGGAGAATTTCCAGATTTTTGTGAAAAGAAGTTGGTTTTACCAATGAACTAAAAAACCCAGATGTTTTGCCCAGCTGTACATGAGCTCACTTTCCTTTTATATACCTATAATATCATGAATGAGGGACAAATTTTGCTTTCAGTTCTAACAGTGTAAATCTGGTGACATCCATGAAGTTTTTCCAGATTTCCATTCTGTATTCAAGAATTGAATTTGGCCACATTGCAGTACATGCTGCAGTTTTCCAAACACTGATCTGTTGAAAACTTTGTAAATACCATGCAAGGTTCTACCATCTTTTTCAACATATTGAAATTTGAAGTATATCTTATTTCTTTTACAATTTGAAACAGTTGACCCTGCTACATATGTCCCGCTATCCAGAACGTGCTAATCTTAAATATATCTTATCTTGCTCTTGGGAAGCATAAGAAAGCAAATCTTCATGCCTTTGAAATTTGGACCTTTATTTTGTGACACTAGTTGTATTTATTCTACAGCAGATATCTTTAGCTGCAGTTTTTTGAAACTCTTTCTGTAATGCTTAACATGAGTGAACCTGTGTTAAGCACTGTGTTTTTAATGATCTGCAATTTTATGTACAATTTAGCTATTTTAATAAATGTATGTTAATATGACTATTTAAAAATGTTATGTACAATTTTAATATAAGTGTAACATATATATTTTTCTTTCAGAAAACATACATTGCTAATCAATAATGTATTTGCAGTTGTGGCTGCATTGTTGATGGCTCTTTGTCAGATAGCTGGATCATTTGAAATGCTCTTGTTGGGCCGCACTGTGATGGGTATTCATGCAGGTAAGCTTTATGTTATGCTGTATATACATGTACAGTTTATACTAGGCATCCTCTGCCACCCTTTAATTGAGGAGTGATTTCTATGCATAATCCCACTGAAATCAATGGGAACAATCAGTATGAGTAAGGATGGCAGAATCTGACCCTTAATGAAGAAACATAAATGGATATTAACCATGACAGAAAATTTCCCTTCGTACAGAATGTCTGTCTTCGCAAAACAGAAACCCTTTGGGTAGGAGAACATGGCCTGTCTATTAAAGCTGCTTACTATTTTGCATTTTGGTGTTGCTAGATGCCATATCAATATGATAAGATAAAACTGAAGGCAGAGAACATGGCTATCCATTTGTAATAAATGTTTTCCAACCCTTAAAATACCACGTGGAACCACCACTTCCACCAAAATAATTTAGTAGGTTATCTTGTTTGTAAGAACTAATTACAGTAGCCTTGAAGATACATGTGTTGTTAACATAAAAATTGGTACCTTTATACCAATGTTAATCTGCTGGACTAAGGTGGCTTTACGCTGACTTTTTTATTTCCCCACATTTTGGGGTGTGTTCCCCTCTCTAATTCATGCATGCTGTTAAAAGTCCATCAGAATTGTAAGCATGTTTAAGGGGAACATCTCTCTCTCTCTGCTGATACAACAAGGATGCATTCTGTAGTGTAAATGTTGTATTTAATATTGTCTAGTTGACATATTGCTAAATCAGGTTGTTGGATTTTTCTTATTTACATGTGTCCAGGTTATTGATGAAGTGACAAGAGACTTCCATTGTGAACCATTACACATTCCTCCTTCCTTCTCTTCCTATGCTGCTGGTGGTTGTTCTGGTGATGCTAGAATCAGTCTAGTGAATGTTACAGACATTGATGTCTTTCAGGCATCAGAATCTCTAATACCCCATTAATAGCATTAACAATGGACAAGCAATGGGAGGGTTCAGACATAGCAGTGTATGGGGTTTCCACTGGAAAATCTAGGGTTGAGGCTTCACTTTCTTGCTACACTGCATGCACATCTTCACAACACACAACCTTTGCAATAAACACAACCTGAAAGAAGGGTGAAACCAGTGCGGTATCAGCATCCTCTCCCTTGCTATTCTTTGACAGGGAGCAGACGATGGCCCCTTGATACCCAGAGAATTGAGAGAGGCATCCTGCTATTACTCATCTATGCTCCCCACACTGATAGTTGCCTTCTTGACAAGAAGGTCAGTGCTGTTTTAACCCACTCCTTAGCACACACATGCATCCCATCCGGGGATAACTTAGCCCTTTCCTTCCTACCGGTTTTTTTCCGGGCAACCAAAAGGACAGCTTCCCCATCCTGCTTATTTTGGATGTCTGGCTGAGTAAGGCAACCCCCGCCCCAGGACCCTAGTGGTAATTTCTATAGAATGAACAGCCCTCTTCATATTGTAGCAATGGAGTCCTGACCAGCATGCATCATTTCAGATATGTAATTAAAACTACTGATGATTAGATGGTACAAGGATACTAGTGCACGCGTGCGCACGCACACAAGCATACGTTCTGTTCTATATAGGTTCTTATGCCACCCTCATCATGGTGGTGTCTGAGATTGGTAGTCAAACTTTTCTAAATAAATTCTTGCTCATTTATTGGTTCAATGTTAAGTCAATTGTACTTACAGCAATTTCTCTGCTGTTCCCTTCTTTCACAGGTGTCTCTCTCAGTGCCCTTCCCATCTATTTGAGTGAAATCTCCCCTAAGGAGATCCGGGGTGCTCTGGGGCAGGTCACAGCAATCTTCATCTGTATTGGAGTTTTCGTTGCTCAGGTTTTGGGGCTGCCAGAAATATTTGGAAATGTAAGTACTTAGTGGATGTTGTCCTTCTGTGTGTTGCATTTAAAGAGTGACACTGAGGATTGTGACTGTTCCTTCTGTAGGCAGAAAACCACGCTATGGGAACAAGTACATAACTTTTCCTTCTTCACTTTCTCCACACCACTCATGATTTTATATACCTCTATCACATCCCCCCCTTAGTCTCCTCTTTTCCAAGCTGAAAAGTCCTAGCCATGATGATTAAGTACATACACATCACACACACAAGTCTTTTTTTTTTTCCCACAAGTTTGTGTGTGTCATGTGTATGTACTTAATTATCATGGCTAGGACTTTTCAGCTTGGAAAAGAGGAGACTAAGGGGGGGATGTGATAGAGGTATATAAAATCATGAGTTGTGTGGAGAAAGCAAATAAGGAAAAGTTATTTACTTGTTCCCATAATATAAGAACTAGAGGCCACCAAATGAAATTAACGGGCAGCAGGTTTAAAACAAATAAAAGGAAGTTCTTTTTCACACAGCGCACAGTCAACCTGTGGAACTCCTTGCCTGAGGAGGTTGTGAAGGCTAGGGCTATAGCAGGGTTTCAAAGAGAACTAGATAACCTCCATCAATTTAAGTCCATTAATGGCTATTAGCCAGGATGGGTAAGGAATGGTGTCCCTAACCTCTGTCAGAGCGTGGAGATGGATGGCAGGAGAGAGATCACTTGATCATTACCTGTTAGGTTCACTCCCTCTGGGGCACCTGGCATTGGCCACTGTTGGTAGACAGGATACTGAACTGAATGGACCTTTTGTCTGACCCAGTATGGCCATTCTTATGTTCTTATTAATGAGGTGGAAGAGTGTGGCTTTAGATAGTCAGTCAGTCAGTCAGTCAGTCATTTTGGATATGCAAGAGTCATTATGAAGAAAATAGTTACAAAAGAGGTTTCCAGTCTGACAACAGAATATTAAACAGCCTAAGTGGCTGGAGTAGGTTCCTTTTCTCCCTTTTCCTGATGGGAAATTGCTGGATTTTCCTAGTATTGTTCACATTGTTTGTTTATATTTCTTAAGATGTGAAAAAGGTGCCTAGAGCTTTTCAATAACTGTTTTCTAAATGACTTCTAAAAATTTATATAAAACTGACAAAGAGGATACCATATGACCTTGAATAGAGTGACAGTGTTTCTAATATACATCTTCTTATGGGGTGATTTTAATGTTGCTTGTAATATAGCCCTACCCTGTAGGTGGTTATGAATGGATCTTATTGTTAAGTATCAGAGGGGGTAGCCGTGTTAGTCTGTAGCCACAAAAACAACGAGGAGTCCTTTAAGGTGCCACCAGACTCCTCGTTGTTCTTATTACTGCAAAGCAAATTCTGCCACCTGCCAATGTCTTAATTTAATAACATCCTAATTGATGGTGTCATTGACTGTAAAATGTGGAGAACTTAAATATGCAGGAATTTGCAAAAAATGTGCAGGAATTTGCAAAAAACAGACAAAGAAAGCCCCAATTAATAGTATCTTGATGAAACCTGCAAACCTCACCAAGGGTCATATCCTTAGTAGCTGGTTGTGCTAAATTATGGAAAACTAACTGAACAAAGGATTTAATCTAAGACAGGGGTCTCAAGCATGTGGCCCAGGGGCCGCATGCAGCCCACAGAGTTATTTCCTGCAGCCTGCCATAGGCGCCGAATCCACTGGCAGCCAAGCTCTCCTCACCCACCATACCTCCCACCCTGAGCGTGCTGCATCCCCGCTCCTCTGCCTACCTCCCAGCACTTCCTGCCGCTGTTTGGCGACACTTCAGACTTTTCAGGGGGAGGAGCAGGGACGCGCTTGGGGAGGAGGCAGAGAAGAGGCGGGACTGAGGTGGGGATGGAGTTGGGGTGGGGACTTTGGGGAAGGGGTTGGAATGGGGGTGGGGAAGTGTTGGGAAGAGGCGGGGCAGGTGCGGGGCCAGGGGGAGAGGGGCTTTAACCAAGGTAATTCTGAAAGTAAATGTGTGTTTCCTCATTTGAGTGAGGTGCATTACTGAGTGTTTATATTTTATTAAAACCCCTCATCGCATTAGTTTTAAAAAAGTTAATACATTGACTTTTAATAGCATACTATATTACTCTTCATTTTTTACTATATTTTTGTATCGTTGTATGAAAATGTTTCAGTGATGCGGCCCTTGTGGTGATTTGAGTTTGAGATCCCTGATACAAGATAAATTGGCCTTGTTTACTCTCATAATTGTTTAAAAAACTGACACACCACTTTTTATTGTTGCATGTTGGATTGTTAGTTTCTATCAGAAATAGTTGAAAGTAATATTTGTTACAAATTTAGCTCCTTTTTTTGTTCATGAATTCTTAACAAATGGATCCTGATTTCTTTGAAAGCATTTGTTATTCATAAGTATTCACTGAATAGTTTGAAAAAATAACCTTTAGACTATATCTTCGTACATTGTTCTCTCTGCTCTTCATTTGTGTTGCATGGTTGGTCAGCTACATCAGAGGGCATTTTTTCTGTTCTCTGACTGGATGATTGGAATTTTTAAAATAAGGAAATAACAGATAGGAAATAACAGACATCCATTATGAACTTTCAGATCCATAATCATTAATATTAAAATATGTAAAAGTTTCAGGAATTTTAATGAAGTCAGTGGTTGTCTGAATACTTGTTGTAATGAAAAGTAAGACTCCTACACATGGGAGTGAATAGAATATGGGCTTGGATTTGCCAATCAGATGTTTCAGTATTCCAGGAAAACTCTGTGGTATGTGGACTTGATCCAAAACCCATTGAAATGAATAGGAGTCTTGATTAATGCCTTAATTGCCAGCCTCCTCTCTGGCAGAGTATGGCACTGTCCTTTTAAGTGTGGAAATGCCAGTGGACATTGGAACTGTGAAGGTGCAATATTTATAACTAATGTCGCTGTTATAGACTCTCACAGGTAAAACCTTTTCACTACATCGCATTTTACGCTCTCTGGGTTCTGTGGGTTGAGATGCTGGCTCAGAGTTAATGCAGCAGAGAAAGGAACTGAATCCTCACCTCAAAATAAAAATAACATGCAGTATGCTTGTGCACCAAGGATTTTTCTAACTTTTACTTTTTGTGAGGGAGGTAACATCATACTCACAGCTTCATTCCTACATTCATGTCGGGCTATGTGGATTCATGCTGGTGGACACACTAGCCGTACTTCAGACATGTATGTATTTTCCCTTGTACATTGCCTTGAGAGTTCTGATGCAAAGATTATATACATGGTGCATATGGAAGTGTAGAGTCTCTCTCTCTGTGGGTTCTGCACTGCTTTGGCCACCAGCATCGTAGCAATGCTGTTTCTGCTATTTTGTCCTTGTTGAATAGGATGAGGAACTGATGTTTCTGGTGTATTGCTGATACTATCACAACATTTTGGAGAAGCATTCTTAGCTATTTCTATGTCATATATTGGAATACAGACATCAATGTTGTAAGCAAACTAATTTTTTAGCAAGGGATGTAACCATCAGAGGAGTGAAATTCTGAAATAGCTTTCCAAAGGAAGCTGTGGGGGCAAAAGACCTATCTGGCTTCAAGATTAAACTTGATAAGTTTATGGAGGAGATGGTGTGATGGGATAACATGATTTTGGTAATTAATTGATCTTTAACTATTCATGGTAAATAGGCCCAATGGCCGGTGATGGGATGTTAGATGTGGTGGGATCTGAGTTACTACAGAGAATTCTTTCCTGGGTATCTGGCTGGTGAATCTTGCCCATATGCTCAGGGTTCAGCTGATCGCCATATTTGGGGTCGGGAAGGAATTTTCCTCCAGAGCAGATTGGAAGAGGCCCTGGGGGCTTTTTCGCCTTCCTCTGTAGTATGGGGCACGGGTCACTTGCTGGAGGATTCTGTGCACCTGGAAGTCTTTAAATCGTGATTTGACGACTTCAGTAGCTCAGGCATAGGTGAGAGGTTTATTGCAGGAGTGGGTGGGTGAGATTCTGTGGCCTGCATTGTGCAGGAGGTCAGACTAGATGATCATAATGGTCCCTTTTGACCTTAATATCTGAGTCTATTGGAATGAATGCAAAGGCCATCACAGTAGCAGATTGTTGAGATTAAATACAGATATTTTTGGATTCTGACATGTTTTTACTGCCTTTGACTCTGAAGCTAGTTAAATGATAATATTGAATCTATAGATGCTGTCCTCCTTAGAGTGTAATATTTTAAGAAAGCTTAATAGGTCTCTGGAAATCAAGTTAAACAGTCACACTGCTGGTTCTCTACTGTACCTGCTGTGTCAATGTCCCCCAATTATTCCAAATCCCCTTTTCTCCCCTTAATTTTGGATAAACACTAGTTTGAACTTCAAGGCTCTGATTCTGACCTCCTTTGCACAAATACAAATAATAAAGTCTACTATATCTCCATGGAAGCCAGTGGAGATACATGAGTGTAAAACCATTTTTGAGACCAGAATTGGGCACAGAATATAATTACTTTAAAAAAACTTTTCCACAGGTGATCTGCTTCTCTGTATCATCCCAGTTCCTATGTCGTAGTGTGCTAATTAGACCACCATCATGCTTCAGCCTTCTGTAACCTGAAGCCATTATTTCTTCAGGAAGCCAGAGCAACTGCAAATGTAAACTTATGCTGGCCCACAAGAATGTAATTGTGTTATCTTGAGTAACATGGGAGATATAATATTGCCACTGGCTCCAAAATTACTTAATTTTGAGCATTCATGGCTTTTTTTTTTAGCATGTGCAACTTTTAATATGTTCTTTTGAGGATAAGGCTGTTTTTCATCCAGTTCGTTGTCCTGTCAGGACTGTTCCAGGCAGAGTAAGTCCAAGCTTATAACGCTTCTCTTGGAGGATTTTTCCATGATCTAATACTGGTACATCCCATTGTCAGAAGGATTTCTCAAATGTTTTCGCTTTCTTAATTTTGTCCCATTGATCCGAGAGTTAGCTCTGTGAACAAACCGTTCCCATTGCTGGGGTATGCATGATATGTGTGAATTGTGTCTCTGTCTATACATTTCTCTTTTGTGCGTGTGTGTGTGAGAGAGAGAGAAAAGAAATATACACAAAAAGTCTGTGTACATATTTATAGGGAAGGATGCTAGAGCTGTCTATAACTAAGGTTGCCTGATAGTTCTCATTATATGGCCCTGTTTTCAGTTATTTATAAGGTTGGCAAACTTTAATCATTTGCCCTGAAATTTCACATGCCAGGTGCCTGCTTGAAGCAATGTTTTTGCAAAAAAATTTCCAGCCATTTTAGAGAACAAGGCTAGGGAAAAATACGTTGTTTTGCCCATGTAAAAAAATTCTGATAATCTTTCTCTCTTCCCACTCCCTCCCCCCTAGTAGCTCTTGACCCCATACTTTGGAAGCAGGGGCTTGAAATTTGGCAGTTGGGTGGCCTTTGTGTCAGGATGTGCTTTGTGCCATCCCTGAAAATATCCACCCAAATTTGGCCAAGTTATAAGCCTTTTTTAAAAATTGCAGATCGCACACGCTCAGGAGAAACATCTTTGATATCGGCGTTAAGAGTCCATCCTCCCTGAGCATGCTTGGCAATAATAACTCAGGCACTCTAGTGCTAAGTGCTATAGAAAAGCCCAAGAGGAAATTAATCATGATAATTCTCTCTTCAGAGCAGAGGCTGCCTAGTAAATAAGGTTTGGAGCTGCACACTGAACAATGAGAAAACAAAATATTGAATAGCTGCTCATTAAGTTAGCACCATCCATCAAATCTGCTGGATGAGGCAGGGGTCATGTGGAAAAAATGGTGTGTGATTGTGTAACTAAAGACTGTACCATAATGCAAGAGTCATATGCAAGGGCCATAATTAAAATTGCACAGATAACTGTAATTCTGCTATTTCCTAACCTTGAGTGTTTGACTTAGCACCTTTTAATAATATTCTTTTAATATAATTTGTGTGTATATACTATATAATTATATTAAGCTGGAAAATCAAGTAAGTGTATGGTGATATTATTTTTTTTTTTAGAGGTTCTAACATAACTAAACCAGAAGGGATAGTTTAGTGGCCTAAGTGTAACACACTCACTAAGCATATCATGTCCCCCTTTACTGTCTGGTGCAAATAGATTTACACATACAGCTCAAGAAGTAGAAGCCTGTGCTTTTGTTGTTGGTGGTCCTGGTTCAGTACACCAGCAAATGTTTTGGAGGGACAACAATTAGCTGATGTCACTGTGCGTAGAGATCGTAAATCTTGCAACAGATCACTTCTGTCTAATGATACAGTATTTTATTTCTCATTTGTGTCTGTGCTTGTCATGAAGATGTTCCATATATATTCATCCTTTTCTCGTAAGGAATGACACACACACAGAATATGTAGTGCTAATCTAAAGTTCCATATAGATGCTTTGGTGAGCTCAACAAAATTAGCTGTAATTTGCTTCCACAGTGTCATCTGAACACCAGTATAGAGTTAAAATTTTATTAAATAGACTTGGGAATGCATTATTCCTTAGCTGTTCAGTTTTGTGTTTATCCATCTTTTTTTTTTCTTTTTTCTTTAAATCTCTAATGAACCTTTACGCTGTAAGGAAACCTGCTTGTTCTTTATGCTTTGGATGTACTGGAGAATCTCTTCTTTCAGCAATGTACATGAAATTTATGTGAGTCTCTCCCATTCACAGTTAAAATCTAAGTTACATATGCATACCCCATGTATAGATGGGATAGACTCCGGGGAATTCAAATAAGAAGTGCGTATGCGTGTTTTCCCTTGCAACAGGAGTGGTCCATTCTTCTTTGATTGACACCTGCATAAATGAGGAATAACCCCATTTTGGGAAACGGAATTACACCAGCACAGAACTAGAGTAGGCAAGAACAGCATCAGACCTGGGTTTCAAATTGATTTTTTTTAAATGTCCGCACACTAATTTTGCTGTGGCTATGTTGTGCTTTGCAGCTGTCACTGAAACAATAGGAGCAAATAGATTTTTTGTTAGTTTGTTTTTCTTCCTTTTTTTTTTTTTAAGAACAGTAAAGCTCCATCCAGTATTTGAGGAACTGGCAGCTGTCTTTGGCCAGGCCTGCACTAGAAACTTTTGCCAGAATAATAATGTTGGGTAGGGATGTGATTCTTTACAACATTCTGATACTGGCAAAAAGCCCTAGTGTAGATGCAGTTTATACTGGAAAAGAGTCCCTTTGCCAGTATGACGTAGTTCATTCAAGAAACTGGTATAAACTATATTGGTAAATTAACTCTTTTTCTGGTGTAAGCTGCATCTCCACTGGGGTAGTTTGCCAGTATAGCTATACCAGCAAAAACATTCTAGTGTAGACTAAGCCTTTGTGACCTGTGAAAAATATTCTGCATCAAATGGGATCTTAAATGGATTTTACTTAGGCATATATTTTATATCAAAATACCAAGAAAATGTTAGTAGTTCCCTTTCTAGACTTAATCTTTACTAGTCCCCAAGAAATGACATGATATTAGAAGTAGAAGATAATTGTTTTTAAAACCTTTTACATATGAACCTTTTGTATTTTGCTGGTTGCATTTTCTTATGCTTTTAAGTGCTGCTTCAGATGCACTGAAATATGTTGTATAGCCAGCTACCTCATAATTTTCTGTATCGTTGAAGGCACAATAACCTGTCCCAAAAACTAAGCTACATTGCTTCTCAAAGCCTCATTGTTTGTTCGGCTTCTAAAACTGCTCCTTCCTAGGACTTTTTGTACTTGACTCAGACTCAAAGGCTGCCTGGTAACTAATGATATACTCTAAATTCAGTAAAGAAAGCTATAAAGAATTGTTCCCAGGCAGCCGCAGCCTTCAGGTAGAGACTAAGGAGAACATGATCTATGACAGCTGAAAGACTGTTAAATGTTACTATGATAACATGAAGAGCAATCCATCCATTTCTAGTGCTGTGATTCCTTTAAGTGTAAGTGTGTGTGTGTAAATAAATATAAATCCTGTCATTGAAATACTTATGACAGTAGTCAAAGAGATTTCTCTGTGAGGGGAGTGTTCTGTTATTACTTTAGGATTAAAAGTTGTTAGGTTCCAATCCTGTGGTGGAAACTGCATGGATGGAATCCTGACCCTTCCTGAAGCCTCATTTAAGTCAGTGGGGCTCTGCACAGAAGTCTGTCTACATGGATGCATACTAATTACATGTGAATGTTACACTTTCAGATCAGATTAAATGTGAGCATTTTATTAAAGCTTTTTGTTAGAATCCAACAAACACTTACAAACAGGGTTGGATAAAACCCAGTGCTGGAGCATCTTTCATGAGCCCCAATCTCTTCTGAAACCACACTCTACTCCCCAGAGCAAAGTCCCTTTGATTTCTTCAGCACAATTTTAAATCTTAAAGGAACCATGTGCAGGAAAATAGAACCCTGGCATTCTATCCAGATCTTATGTCAGAAAAAGTTACATTTACACTAATATACAGAGAGCTTCTGAGCTACACAAAGAACCATCATAGCCTCTCCCTACCAATATTTAAAATAGTAAAGAATGATAGAGTTAAACCAAGGCCCTAATTCAGCAAATTGCTTACACATGTACCTGACTTTAAGCACATAAATAATAGTCCCAATGACTTCAGTAGGATTTCCTTCCTGAAGTAGGGCCTTAGCATTACAGTGAACATAAATCTCCAGCTATCAGCAAGACATTTAAACCCTGTGTCACTTAGAACAGTTAGTAGAATGAGTCAAAGAATAGTCTTGGGTGATCTTAAAGATTTTTAAAAAGCATTTTATAATAGGCTTAGAAATAAGATACCAGTAGAAAATATAGGGTGAGATTTTGTGTTGTGCCTCTAAGAAACAAAGCACAGAACTCACAGCCTGGGGTGATGAGTGGGGACTAAGGTGGCTTTAAGCTGTTTTTTGTGACCTCCTGTCCATTAAATCCTCCATCAACTTTCAGCCTATACTTCAGGGCTTACTTGATTAGGAATGGATTTAAGCAGGTACTTAGGCACTTTTCTGAACAGAGGGCCCAACTTTGTATAGCTGTGTCAACGTTGCATTATGGGTGATCTTGCTGCTATGAATTGGTGCCCAACTCTACCCTTCCCAGATGTAAGAGAGTTGGTTGAGGGGTAACAATTATTAACAGAGCACAGTTCCCTTTGAGGCACACTCTTAGGAGCTGCATACTTTATTTATCTAGCTGTGATGTATGTGATATACCTTTCCCAGTGGCACATAAGGCAGAGGATGTAGTTTTTCTTAAGCAATTTTCTTGTCATACAGCTAAGCATTTCTACCTAATTATAAGCTGTGAGTTGCTGAGCTGGAACTCAGAAGCCACCCAGAACAAAAACTAAATCACCCACTGGTGCATGACCTGGCAACAGTGCAGGGCCTGGCCTGTTGGTTAGTGCATATTGCTGTAGGATTTTAAATCAAGAACCGTGTGCATTTATCTCTATATTAAATTTGTTTTTACAGCACTGGAATTGTACACAGGATTTTATAAAACCTAGTTTGAAAGGTTACAGGGGTAAAACCACCAGTGGAAAGACTAAGACAGCTTCTCTGCAACCAGCCCTTTGAGTGCTGGCTTTGTTTCAGGTAGCCACAAACACTAATAAATTACCCATGGTGCTTTGCTTAGTCTCATATGGTCTGTTCATAAATATCAGTATTCCCAAAGATTAGAAGTGAACATGTTTATTAATTTGAAGTTTTTTTAAAAAATTAGTGAAACTCTAGCATGTTACAAAACCATCTGTATTTGCCTGTTACCTGTATGGAGTTCATTAATTAATTCAATAAGACATGACATTGCAGCAGTGAATCTCCACATTTGCAAATAAAAGCTCTGATTTTAAAAAAATATTTTAAAAATTGAATATGCTGCAAGACTTGGTTCCACAGGGTTTAGGAGTAGTTCATGAAGACCAATCCTGTGTAACGTGCTCAAATCCTGATCCCAGTGCTGCATTCTTTAAGCCTAAAAAACTCGAATAGATTATTTGGCTGTGTGGGTATGGAGCCCTGTATATGAAATATGATCAAGCATTATGTTAGCACTGCTCATAGTGTCAGAGTGAGAGTAAAACTCTCTGATACTGATTTCTCTCTTGTTGTAGGCATTAGCAGATGCTCTAGTACCAAGTCCTTTAATAAGTAGTGAGTCTTAAAAAATGTTTTGACCTGTGACTTCCTTTCACATACAGTGAAGATACCCACCCTCTAATTATTCCATATGCCTGGGAATTTTTAGAATTTCAGTTACAAAGACAAGTAGCTTTCTCCCTATGTGTATGTGTTTGCAATCTGCATACCAAAATCGAAGTAGACTGGGCATCCTGCACTAACTAGCACACAGTTATTCTGTTGAGTGATGGGATATATTTTCTAATACTTTCCATAAGAGTGCATTTATTTAAAATATTTTTCATTTATACATTGGCTGTTGAAAATAGATCATTGCCCCCCAACACACGCACTGTTTTAGTATAATCCAGTAAGAAAGGACTAAATAAATGAAAGTTAACAGAAATGATGGAAATAATGCCGTAATCACTTGTGGAGTGCTGCATCTTTAAATGTGAAGTGAAGACCAGCTGTTACTTCAACAGGTTGAAAATTAGGTTCAGAATAACATCTGTGAAATGCTAAGGAAATTAATTCTCTGTACCTTGCACAATATGACCTAATGAGTAGAGCTGGGTGAAATTTTTCATCCAAAACTATTTTTGTGTGTGAAAAATGCAGATTCGGGAACACAAAAATATTTTGCAATTTTTTTATTGGTTTTTGTCAACTTGTTGGTGTTGGGGGGGGCAAGGGAAACAAAAAAGATCAAAACATTTTGACATTTTTGAAATGAAGCATTTCAATTTTTCAGTTCAAAATGACTTTGTTTTGATATTGCTTTCAGTTTAATTTTAAAAAAAATTGAAATTGCAACCCATTTTGTTCTTCCATATATATGGTAGAACAAAATGGGAGAAAAAAAAGGTTTTGGTTAGACTTGAAATCAAAACTTTTTATGGAATTGCCAATAAATAATAAAAAAAGCATTATTCATACAGGTCTACTAGTGAGTAAAATGTCTAGGAATCTGGATGCTGCTGTTAATGTTGCATTTTGCATCCATCTTTCTATCGTACTTCTGTAGAGCCTAATCCAAACCCTGCTGAAATCAGTAGAAAGACTTCCATTGAATTTAGTAAGTTTTGATTGAAAATTGTAATGTCACTGTCTCCAAAGTCTTGATTTTTCCTTATGTTGGCAATAATCTTTATAGAAATTAACACTTTTTGGAAAGCTCAGGTTGGAGACAAGAGTCAGAGAGCCAGGGCATCAGCAGGGGGAATATCGAGTCTACAAAAGAGAGTCTCTAATTTCAGCTACTATATCCAGTGCCTTAGGGGACTGTGGCAGAAGAGAAGGAGCAATTGCATGAAAGTCCTGCTCAGTCCCTGCATCATGGGACTAGAGCATGCTCTGTACATATGGAATATTTAAAGAATTTAGCTACCAAACTAACAAATCTCTATTGAGCATGTGCAAACTGAGATTTCCAGAACACCTTGCCGGTTTGTTTTGTTTTCTGAAAAAGAATTTTTTTCTCTGGTTCCAGAGAAGAACTTGAACAATTGCAAAGTGGTTTCAAGAAATTCACTGGGAGATATAAGACATTCACAAAAAATCCCAAAACAAACAAACCAATGAGAGAGAGAGAGAAAAAATGTTTTGAGTTGGTACGAGGAACCTGGATTTGGATAGTGTAAATCATGAGAGAAGTGAATGGAAACAGAATGTGAATTTGCAGTATTCTAGGGCCTGACTCAAAGCCCATTGAAATCAATGGAAAGGTTCACAGGTGCTTAATGCCAAGAATATTTCTTAACACATACACAAGAGGAAAACAACAAATTGCTCAATTTCCCTGTAGAAAGGGTCAAAAATCTTTAGCCTACAGGGGAAAACAGCAGACTTGTAAGGTCTGTGTGAACTACAAAGTCAGTGTGCATTAAAATGCATTGTTAGAAGGTGAGGGCACCTTTTTTATTGCTTTAGATAAAGACTGTCTCTCTTTTTCTTTTTTTTCTCCTTTTTGTAAATAAAAAGTAAAATTCCTCTATAGAGGAAACAAAGGAAGATCAATGTCTTGTACAGTAAAAATAGATTTTTATTGTACTGTGCTGGCCTGAAATTTATTATAAGGACTGAATTCATTCTCATGTATAGCTTTTCACAATAATAGTTTTAAAAGACGTATTTGGAGAAAAAAGTGAAAAACTGAAAAGCCATGGAGTAAAGATTTATTGCAAATAAGACTCCCTAGGCTGGCAGAACATTAATAATAATAATTAATAATCTACAAAAGTAATTTGTTTTTTTTTCTCCTTTGCATGGTGTCCTTGGCACTATGGAAAAAATGTACAAGAAATCTGAGACACTAATCAAGAGTCAAATTTTTATACATTACTTTCACAGACCTAATGTAACTTTAGAAAAATTTTATGTTACTGTTTTACCTTTTACAATGTTTTGGGAAGTCATCATGGGCTCTAAATGGAAATAAGATGGGTTTTTGACCATTAAAAATGAAGAAATTATCTACTTCTAGCTGCCCACAAAGCAAAACAGCCAGTTACAATAGCTGTGTGCTTTGTAGTGTCTTCTTTTGTTTGACAAAGGTTTGTTATTCCATTAACAAGTGTGTTCTCAGTCTCCTTTACACCAATTAAAATGGCTCTCTCATTTCATGATCAAATAAAACAAATAGACTACTGCTCATCCCATCTCCGTTTACTTCTACGCTCCAAGCTAGGGATTGTGATTTCCCCTGCTCCTGTATGCACCCTCTTGCTAGCTCTCATCGAGCTAGCACAAGTGTAAGTAACAGTGTAGCTGTGGTTGCACTGGTAGCACCAGTAAAGGCACAGCTGAGCTCTGCCCACTACAAACCTGCCCGAAACTGATGGGTATGTACTCAGCAGGGCTCAGCTATGCCTCTGCTGCTGCTGCTCCTCCCTGTATGTCACTGATCTGTATACTCAGGCTAGTATTTGGACGTGGGCAGGGGAATCCCATCTCTAGCTCCTAGTGTAGCGATAGCCATAGATGGCTAGCAACTCCTGATGTTCCTAATGTAAATAAAAAGCTTCCCCCTCAAATTCCTTTCTTCCTGAACGCTTGAGAGGGGAAAAAAAGGGCCCTGCAGCATTTATAGTGTGGGGGTCCTGTTACAGAAAAATACTGAGACACAGTTGAGAGTAGAGCTTGTTGGAAAATCTTTTTTTTCCACCTGTGGAAAATTTTGACTTTTTAGTGGAAAATCCCAAACTGAAAATTTTGATTCAGAAATGCCACTGCTATGCCTCAGGAGAATTGTTGTTTGGGTATCCCATGTTCTCATTCTCCTCTAGGGGCTGGGCTCCCTGCCTGGGCTATGTCTCTCCGGATGAACCACAGTCTCCCCTCTGGCTTGACCCCTGGCCACAGTGCATTATGGGAGATGCTGTCCTTCTGAGGAACCTGGCCCGTACAGGAGAATGCGCTCATGAGGCGCCCAAACTACAGCAACGGTGACAGCAATCCAAATCAAAACATTTTGTGGGGGGAGCAGGTATGGGTGTTCAGTTTTTGATAAAAGGTCAAAACTTTCCACAGAAAGTGGCCACTTTTGGAAACCTAATTTTCCATTCAGAAAGATAGAAAAATGGCAGCTGGCTCTTGTTGAAAGATTTGGGCTTTGATTCTGCTGGAGAAATCATTTCCAAAGTACTTGGAGAGGTGCTCTGAGGGCTTGATGATGCAAGGTGCTGAGCACTTTGCTCCAATCCAGCCAAGCCTGTGAAAAGCACATAACTGAGCACAAGTAGCCCTACTGAAATCTGAGCAGTTTGCTCCACACCTTTCAAGATCAAGTCTCTAATTAGAATGAATGAAATGAAATGAAACCACCAGCGATAGGCAGAGTGAAATCATACTTTATGATCATCTTAAAATGAGACCACTGCTAAGATTGTTATCCCAATGTTAATTACAGAATTAGAACATAAGACATTTTAGGAACAGAAAGATACCAAAAGGTCATTTTGCTTTTCTGAGTTAATGTTAATCCTGTTTTCTTGCTTTTTTCACGATACTCCTACATATTTCCATTATTTCTTCAAAGGGAAACCCAGATTTCCCTTGATACATTTTCTGTAAACTGCCTTCCCCAGAAACCCTTCTTTTGAAGTACTTTTCCCTGAGTTCCCCATCTGCTTCTTGTTTTAAATAATGACAGTATTCAGTGTCGTGATCAAATTTCAGTGATTTTCAAAGATTATTATGGAAGAAAAGTTAAATCTAAAATCCACTATGCCGGTAACTTTTCATGAGGTTTCCTAGGTAGCTCCATACATTCTACTCTTGCAGCTGATTTTCTCCGTGACTGAATGTCCATATGTTACATAATATCTTTGTAGACAAAGAGTCTAATATTGAACCCAGAGGACCTGAGTTTGGTATGCAAGGTTTCCACTTTCTTTTAAAATTATATTTCTCGGAAATATGGACAACGGCATGAATTCCTGATTATATTGATAGAAATTAGAGATGTGAAGGATTTCTAGATCATCTTGTCTAGTTCCTTGCTAATATAGGAATCTTCCATACAGCAGTCCCTGGGCAGATGGTTCTCTCAAATGCCTTGTCATGTCCTGGTTTGAGATCCTACTGATGGGACACTTCTCTTGTGACGCTATTCCAGTCTGATAGACTTCTTTCTAAGGATTTTCCCCTCCCCAATAGCCAGTTTACATTTTCCTTTGCTAAGTTTCATTCCATTATTCCTAGTTATCCCCTTCCATTTCCTCAGATGAATTTAGGCAATTTTGCCCTTGCATTGGTGCTCAAATAGAAATTGCCAGACTGGATGAGACCTGAGGTCCACCTGGTCCAATACCCTGCTTCTGACGGTGGCCAGCACCAGATGCTTCGGAAGGTGTAGGAACTATGCAATAGGCAGATGTGGGGTAATCTGACCTCCACATAGTCTCATCCCTGGTTTCTAATAGTTAGAGATTGTCTTAATCACTGAAGCATGAGATTTAATAGTCATTCCCCCAAAATGTTTATTAACATTAATGATGATAACTCTGAATATTCTTCTTCTTATCCATATAAACGCCCAATCCCTTTTTGAACCTTGCTCAGGTCCTGGCTTCAGTGATTTCCTGTGGCAGTGAGATCTCCATTGATAACATGGAGGTGCTCAGATACTACAGTGATAAGTGTCGTATAAGTACCTAGACAAATAAATACCTAGACTGGTGATGGAAGGAAAAAATTTCTTTATTCATGTTCTTTTAGTTTGTTTCTTCAAGTGCAGTGTAATAGAGGAATCTTCCATTTGGTGTGATGTTATTCCTGTTTTATTATTTACTGTCAAGTAATCTTTAAAGAATTTCACTGAAACTACAGTAAAATACCTTTTAAAATAATATAACTAACTGTAACATTTTAATAGCTGCAATGTTTAATAGTCACAGACTGTCAGTTCATAATAGCTTATGTAATACAGTATGAAATTACGAGCCTTATTACTAGGGAAAGTCCAAGATAAATTAGCATGATCATTTTTCTAGCTCTTGGTGAATGTCATGCATGCATAATGCTGTTTAAATGTTGTAATAAAATCATAATGTTAGAATTAAGGCACATTTCTTATTCACTCTGCCAAGGAGTTATAAATAGACTTGGAAGTGCAGGTTAGATTAAAAGGTTTTCAATTACTTTGCTGTTCTGTTTTTTTCCCCCTCAGTCTTAAAAAGAGAGACAAAAAGAAAAATATAATTCCTTACACATTTTACTGTATTTTTAAAAAGAGAGCAAGGAAATGACTGAAAAAAAAATCAAAACAGGTTTTATTGAGTTGTGGAGGGGAATGCTATTTGCTTGATAACTTCATTTTTCCCTTTAACAATTTTAGGTGAAAGAGAGAATAGTGATCCTGTACTCCTACTGTTTGAACCATTTCTTTTAGAAAACATTATTTTCTAAATGCAAAAATATCTACAATATTAAATAAATAGTATTCTGTGTTTTTATAATTCAAAAGTCTACTGTCTTATTAGTGCTGTGCTCTTGTGCTAGAGCTAGATAATTATAAAAATAAATATTTCATAGAACATAGCCAGATCATGACTCCAAGATAAGTGAAGAGAAGGGTAAAGATTATGGTGAATTGTGTTTTTGTGCCCTCTACTGGATGGAATTAGAACTGTTCAGCTATATATGGAGAGCCAATACTGCTAAGGCAAAATTTCCTTTTAGTTAAAATAGTAGAGGCTTAGGGTGACATCTGGACACCATTGAAGTCAATGGGCACCTTGGTGTTTTGAGACAGGAGGATCTAAGGTGTACTCCTAGGGCCAATGAAGTTTGGAATGGTCACAGTGTGCAGCGTAGTAGCAACCATGAAATTCTGGTCACCCACCAATTTGCTGCAGTATTATCTTGATTTTACACATGGCACAGAGATTGAGATTGAGTTCGGTGTCTCAGTTCAAGTCAGAAGTACCCCATTCTGAGCCCCATGCTCTGATTACTAGAAATAAAGAATATGCATTGAGAAAGTAGAATTTTTCCTAAATATAATTTTTGTCATTTTTATGAGGTGTTGAATGTGTTGTAGCCAGTCTGAATGATTTTTAAACAAGTAGATAGAACTAAGATGCAATGAGCAGTCGTCTGTAACTATATAACCACTGTAATACTGTATTGCTTCCTAAAGTTGACAGGTGATATGGTGATAGGGTTTCATTGTGGTCATTTTGACTTTGTTAATATTGAGTCATTTTGGTTGTGGTTTGTAATATTAAAGGGAAGCAAAAGCATGCCATATATTTAACCTATCCCAAGCCTCTTCCCAGCTCCCCTCCCCACTCCTCTTTTTCACTGATGCTCAGTTGACTTTTTTTATATTCTCTCTTCCTCTTTTTCCCCCTCTCTCTTCTCCCCGCACACAGAGGCTGTGTTCAAATCACAGGCTAAACTGAAATGGAAGAATTATTACAATGTCCATTTCACAAAGTTATCTCAAAAGACACAGCTTGCTCCCTCAAAGCTATTTTTCATCTTGGCTTCACTAAAGGGAAACCTTACTAATTGTCATGTTTGCATCTGTTTGTAGGAATTTTGCTGGCCCTACTTATTTGGAGTGATTGCTGTTCCTTCACTGATTCAAGTTGGGATTTTGCCCTTTCTCCCTGAAAGTCCTCACTTCCTCCTCCTCGAAAAGAATGACACAAGTGGAGCAGAAAAAGGTACAGGGTAATAATCATTTGCCACATAGTATAAATGTTGATATTAAAGGGATGCTCGCTGGCGAGTAATTTTGAACATCATGCTTTCCGTAGCCTACAAACTAAATATGATCTTATTAGTTTTTTCCCTTCACCATTTTTTGTGTAAGTGAAGTAGCTGCCGACTTGATTGATAACTGAAGACCTCTAATTTTCCACAGAACAGGTACAGCATGGACAATGGTGATGGAAGTTTTCCCACATTGCCGTGTCATTCTGTCTCACCCTTTACCTGGCAGGATTTATATCCAATAAACACTTAAATTTAGCAGAGTTACTAGATGTCAACTTTCAGAGTAACAGCCGTGTTAGTCTGTATTCGCAAAAAGAAAAGGAGTACTTGTGGCACCTTAGACTAACAAATTTATCTGAGCATAAGTTTTCGTGAGCTACAGCTCACTTCATCGAATGCATCCGATGAAGTGAGCTGTAGCTCACAAAAGCTTATGCTCAGATAAATTTGTTATTCTCTAAGGTGCCACAAGTACTCCTTTTCTAGATGCAAGTATGTAGAACATCTGTCCTAGCCTAAGGTAGAAGCACTTGACAAAGAGAAGGGGTTCACAGACTCTGTGGAATCTTGCAGGTACTGAAGGAAGTGTACATTATGTCTAGTTAGTGATTAGTTCTTAGCTCAGATTTGAAAAGAGATTGGAGATTCAGTGACATGGAAAATGCTTTTCCAACAGGAAAGAGCTGCAGAAGGCCTGCCTGCTAACAGTAGTCAGCTTGAGTGACAGGGATAGGAAGGAGGTGGGTGATAAATGAGCCAAGAGGATGAAGGAAAAGGACCAAGATTGTCAAGCCCGAGTGCCTAAAGTTGTGCTCCTAAGTCCTCATTTAAACTCTTAAATAATTGAACTGAATCAGTGTCACAGTGTCCATTGATTTCTGTCAAAGTTGCGAGGTACTCACCACTTCTTGAAAATCAAGTCACTTGGCAGATGTCTAAATATGGACATAGGTGCCTCACTTTAGATTCCTGCTTTTGAAAGTCTTGGCCAGGGTCTTTGAAGTAGGCTGGAGTAGGTCTATGGAGAATTTTAAAGCAAGAGAGAAGTTTTGAATGAGGTCTGCAAAAGAATCCTATGAGCTATTTGTGGGGGTGTTGTGGTAACTTTCCTAATTATATTAAAAAGGGTTGGATTTTAAAGTGACTCACGTACTAGTGTTATTTTTTTCCAGCAGTACTTGTTCATTTAAAAATACCACAGATGACTATGAAAATTGTACCAAACAAAGCCGTTCTTTGTGTGCTTTTGCATCATAAATTAATACATTACTTAAAGAGTTAATTATCTCACAGTACATTTTTTAACCTATTTCCATGGTAAAGGCAGAATTTTGAGACATGACATAATTTTGATATGTCTGAGGGAAGAATCCAGCTCAGGACTGTGGTTTTGTGGCTGTCAGATATTTGATCATTTGTGAAATGTCTTCAAGTGCATTTTTGCATTCCTTTTGGCTGGGTCAAACTCTCAGAACAAATCAGCATTTAGAATTAATAAACCACACCACTAGATGGAGAACAACATACTGTACAGGTTATAGTAATTCAGTTACAATAAACTTAGGAACTTTACTTTGTTTCTGGCATGAATACTATTGAATATTCTGTTCCATTCTGCATAAATTATCTTATATCATCCGTGTCACTTTACAGAGTAGCAGCCGTGTTAGTCTGTATTCGCAAAAAGAAAAGGAGGACTTGTGGCACCTTAGAGACTAACCAATTTATTTGAGCATGAGCTTTCATGAGCTACAGCTCACTTCATCGGATGCCACTTTAGTATCTGAGTACCTTCCAGTCGTACATTGTGACATGACTAACATCTGTTATGTGGGTTCATTCTCTCTCTCTCTCTCTCTCTCTCTCTCTCTCTCTCTCTCTCTCTCATCCTCTCTCCAGGGGGAGATAGGTGCATGCAGTGGAGTGTTTTGTTTTAGAGGGTTTTGTTGTGGTTGTGGTACATGTGCTTTGTAAATACTTAGAATACTTCTAGGTTTTATTATAGGTGTTCTGTTTTAATCCACACTTCTCTGATCTGGGCAAAAGTCTCTCTCTCTCCATTTCCTTCCATGCAATTTTATAAGCAGTAAACACACACAATAAATAAATATTATTAATAAAAACAAAAAAAGTGGAAACCAAATAGGACAACTCCCATGTTTCCGCACATGTCCCTGGCTTGGTTTCTGGTGAGCACAACCACCTGAAGCTAAAATTCATCCCTGTGTAGTGGGTGAGCACAAAAGCTATGTGTCATTTTAGCCTTATTTTGAGGAGTTAAGTGGTGCATGGGTCTGTGCTAACACTCCATCCTGAGAGATACCCAGATGCTGACTTTAAACAGGTTCAACTGCACCTGATCAAATCCCATCTGTTAGTTACATCCTTGAGCTGCCTCTGATGGGAATTAACCCCTGAACCGATAGGCCATACCCTGGTTCAGCAGGGCCTGCTCTCAGGAATACTACTTGGATAGAGTACAGCAGGGCTTTTGAGGCTTATTCCAGACTGTGCATAGAAGACCTGTATACTCTATTGTGTTGCCACTGATGTCAGTGGGACTGGGGTTCCTCATGTAGAATGAGGATTGAATTTGTCCCATCCATTTATCAAAGAAGAACTGGAGGGACCTGAAGACTTCGGAGACGCAAATACGGAATAAAACCTGTCAGAGAGTTCACAAAATAGGCTCTTTAAAAAGCCAATGCTGAATCTGGGCTTTAAAATAACTCACCTGCCTTGTATCTGGTGCCAGTGACCATTGCTTATAGCATATCAATAGCTTGTGTCATGGTTTTAGTGTATGTATATTCTGAGAATGACTTGATTGCTAATCCAGAGGCCTAGGAATAGCCACCTAGGAAGTGGCTAGCAAACTGGAGGAGGATTTCAGAGTTGCAGGAAAATCTATCATGAAAGCAACATTACCAACACCTAATTGCCAATGCTTTAGTAGTTGAAATGAGTTTTAGCAACCAACTTACTGGAAATTACTTTTGTGAGTAAGAAAAGTGATGATAATGGGCAGTCTTAAAAACTGCTCTTTTAAATTTAGAAGCTTTTTTGAAATGTGAGTCTTAGACCATTAAAGTTTCCAAACAACTTCTTAAGAGAAAAAGGACACAACATTAACATTTTGGGCCTGACTCACTTTTAAATCAAACAGCAATAACAAGCTACATTCTAGTTGAGAGAAGGCCAAACTTATTTGGAATCTTTTTGGAATCTGTGGCTTGTAAGGACAGAAGAAATTAATACTGTTCTTTTAGAATGGGATTTCCCAATGAGCCTACGAGATTTAGGCACCAAAATATTGAAATGCAGTGGGATTTTGGATAACTCCCTCAGTTCCCCTACAGCAGGAGTGGGCAAACTCTTTGGTCCGAGGGACACATCGGGGTTGTGAAACGGTGTGGAGGGCTGAGTAGGGAAGGCTGTGTCTCCCCAAACAGCCTGGCCCCCACCCCCTATCCACCCCCTCCCACTTCCCGCCCCCTGCCCTACAGTCTTGATTCACACTTCAGGGTTCTTCTGCTAGATATCCTGACATATGGTAGCTCGGACAAACAATTGCAGGTGCAAAACAGGCAAGCAGAATTTTAGGGGTCACTTGGAAAGTGTGATCCATACATTTTGTGTATAAACCAGTATGAAGCACATGTTTAATTAAAGCATATCACCTGCTACTGTACAATAAGTACTATTAGGTACTAGTAAGTCACTTACCCATATCCACATGTCTTGGTGGGACTGCTGCAGGAACTTGAATATGGAAAGAGGAGTGCCCTTGAAGACCTGTTCAGAATAGGGTAGTATGGAAGGAGGCAAAAGAGATGGCTTGTGAGCGAAGCAGATGAGTGGGCAGATGAATTCAGCACCGTCGGTGGAGTGGGATTTGGAATTAGTGACAAAAAGAGACAAGGACAAATAAATAGAAAGGGTTAGGGCTATACAAAGGGAAAGTCAGGAAGCTTGAACTGGATACAGTGGAAGAGCTGCAGCCAATGGAGGGAATCAAGGAGAACAAGCATGACCTGATCAGATCAACAACCAAGGAAGATGATCTTTGTGTCAGCTTTTTCTGTGGACTAGAGAGGACAACGTGGGTGTTGGGAAGTATGTCTACGCTGCATTGTAAATCCAGGATCAGATTCTGGACTGAGCCAAACCCACTACCATCCATACGCAAATCTTTCTGACTCAGGTCAGCACCAGATCCTAGGACCCACCCATTGACACTCAGGTCCTGTCATTTTGCAGTATGGATACAACTCAAGCCACAGACCCAGGTCAGAAGGTCTGTGTAATGCAATATGGATATGTTAGGATGTTTGTGAGACCCAGGTCCAGAATTATAAAGCCAGGTTTACTATCCAGTACTGTGAATACTCAAGTGTGGGCTTGAAATATTGAGTCCACAAGCATGAGTCTCACATATCGGGGTTTACAAATTTATGGCTGCCATTAAATATATATTTACTTGAAAGTATGTGTAACCCTTCTACCAGTCAGAGTTAGAAGCAGTAAGTACTCCAGATGTAACTGCCAGTCAGCAAAATGGGTGCAGCCACCCCCAGTGAGGAAGTAGTTGCTGGCGTCCCACTTGCTGGTCAGTTTGAAGGCTTTACCCTGGTCCGGTTTACGCTTCAGGGTTTCCATGTACAGTGAGTGGATAGCTGCCTTCAGGGTCCTCTCCAGCATGCCTCTGGCACTCGGGGTGACGATGGTGTTGTCATCGGACCTGATCTGCGGCATCCAGACTCCCAGCTCCTGGCGCTCCTTGCACCACTCCCAGCGGCAGCCGATGCGCTTCCCCAGGCGATGCATGGCATTGCAAGCGCGGGACCACAGTGAAGCAATGTTGCTCCCATCCCATCCGAATTCGCTATCCAGGGAACCGCTCAGGAAGCTGGCGATGTCTTGGTTGGAGGGGGCTCTGCTGATCCGCTTCTTTGTCACGTCATGGAAGGCGTTCACCACGATGTTCCGTACCATGGCGTCGGGACACATCAGCAGGCGGAAGGCGTGGGTGATCACCGCAGCGTCACACAAGTCACCCATGCGGGGACATTGGCACTGCCATGCCTGTGGGCGACGTAGACCAGCTTGTTGCTGGCTCTCTGGGGAAGAAACAGCCACTTCTTCACCAGCTGCTGGACGATCTTGTCTGCCTTCACCACGGTGGATCCCCTTAGGACGAACGAGATGTGGGGGATCAGGAAGGTGTTCAGGACGTTTATCTTCTGCCATGGTGCCAGCAGGGAGACGTCTATCTTGGTGGCATCCTGCAAGATCTCCTGGATGGTGTCCTCGGGTGTCTGCCAAACACGGAAACCCGTCGGCATGCTGGTATGCCTGCCCCTCTGCCAGGGGGATGACACGCTCACCCTGGGTCTGGAACCCCGTCATCTGCACCGAGTCCCTTTTGCTGCCGTCGATGTGGAGAGTTGCGCACTTCTTTGCATTGAAGCGGAGCCCCATCCAGTTGGCAGCTCAACTGGTGGCGTCTAGCATACATTGGAGGCTCTCTGGGTCGTCCTCGGTCAGGACCAGGTCGTCCGCGTAAGCCAGGACGCTCACCCTCTCACCATGGAGGTTGAAGCCATCTGTGCCATTGGAGATCGCTCTCAGCAACTGCTCCATGTCGAGGTTAAAGATGATGGGGCTGAGGGGACAGCCCTGCTTAACTCCGCTCCGGATCGGGATCTCAGCGGTCTCCCCTTCGACCGAGCAAATGGTGGTGCTGCATCCCTCGTACGCTTCTCCAGTCAAACGAAGGAAGTTCTCTGGCATCCCAAACTCCTGGAGCGTGGCAAAGATGTGGTGGTGGGGCATGGACCCAAAATTAGCCAGATCAAGCCACACTACCGCCCACTGCCTCCGCGCCCTTCTGGCCGTTTCAGTGGTGGTTTGGAGGACGAAGTTGTGTTCATAGCAGCCCTCGCAGGACATGAAGCCTTTCTGGATGGAGCTGATGGCTCCTCCGCTCGCTGACCACTCTGTGATCCTCGATGCCAGGCAATTGGCATATAGCTTGTACATCGTGGAGCAGCGGGAGATGGGTCTTCAGTTGCTGGGGTCGTCCTGCTTGCCTTTCTTGTACACCAGTACCATCATGGCCTTCTTCCAGGAGCTGGGAGTCTGGCAGAATCACTTGCACTGGTTGAAGAGCGTGGTGAGGTCCAGGCAGCTGGGATCTCGCTTTTTCAGGAGGCTGTAGGGATGCTGTCTTTCCCAGGAGCTGTGTTTTTTGTTTTTGAGAGTCTGGCCATCACTTCCTTGGGCGTATCGTCAATCTCCAGGACACCTGCTTTGTCAACATGGGGCAGGGAGTGGAGGCACTCTGTGCGCTGCACGTCGTCCTGGGCTATGCGGTTGAATACATCCTTGAAGTAGCTGTAGAGACGCTCAGATGGGATCGTGCAGTAGGATGAGGGCCCATCTAGGATCTCCCTCATGGCCTTGGAGCGGTTCGCCTAGTACAGCTTTTGGATCCTGGAATCCGCTGCTGGATCGTAGCGGCGGTAATTGGAGAAAGATGGAAAGATACTACAGTGATGGAAGCTCTGGAGATGCATGTAATAACAATACAAAAATGTTGAAGGGTTGGAACAGAGGGTGGTAGTGGGGAACAGAGTGCCGGGGTCAGAAAGAGGGAACGAGAGAAGCTTACTGTCTTGGTAATTGTCTTACCTCTTAGATTGTAAGCTCGTTTGGGCATTGACCATATTCTTGTACAGCACCTAACACAATAAGATCCTGATCTGTGACTGGGTCCCTTATGCCCTGCTGCAATACAAATAAATAATAATAATAATTGTGATGTGGTAGGGAGAAATTTGTCAGCTCTAGAAATTAATTGTTCAGCTAAAGAACACTCCAAAGAAAGCTTTCTAAGTATGCTGTCTCTAATTGGGAAAGAATAGCCCTGAGCAAATAATTAGTTTCAGTGCAGCTGTGATGATGTATCCTATAAATGGGTAAAGGAATTCAATGAGTGTTCTAACTTGCAAGAAAAAATATTAGCATGTGTTAAGTGTCAAAAAGTGTCAAATAACTTTACACATCGTGTCACATTAGCATCTACTGGTCATATATAAAACCGTTTCTCTAATATGTTCAGTCATACATTAAAACACCCACACTTATGAAAGAGGGGATACAGCAAGTACTTAAAACTGCTTCCATGCTGTAGCACTGCCAGACCTCCTTGGTAAGAGATACGATACATGTATTTTTTAATTTTCAAAGGGATGGATTTGAGTTGATGATGTTTGATATGGTGAAGGAAAAAACAAAAGTGGCTATTTTTGGACAAAGCCACCGAAACTATTTGGGTGGGAGACATTGTGAAGCCAAATTCACAGCTGGCACAAATGGTTGCAAATCCATTCACTTAAATGGAGTTGCTAACGCCTACATCTATGGTGAATTACTTATTTTATTTATTTATTTATTTGATTATTTATTATTTGTCTTATTCTAGCCCTAGTCATGGACCAGGACCCCATTGTGCTAGGTGCCGTACAAACAGAGCAAAAAGGAGTTTACAATCTAAGTATAAGACGAGATAAATGGATACAATCAGGGCAATAAAAGGTAACAATGAGACAATATTGATTAGATGATGGGCCGTGGTCTCTGCATCAGCAAACTAACTGTTCTTCTTTGAGTACTTGCTCATGTGTCCATTTCACATTGTGTGTGTGCTCCCCACATGCAGCGGTGCTGGAAGTTTTTCCCTCAGCAGTATCTAGAGAGGAGCAGCTCTGGAGCCCTGTGGAGGGGTGCCCACATAGTGCAGTGTAAGGGGCGCTGCCGGCTCCCCCCACTCTCAGTTCCTTCTTGCCGCCGGTGACGGTGTATGGAATATTTGCCGCTCTTACTAGCGTTGCTTAGGCTTCATTCATGTGAGTTAGAGTTCTTGTAAAGTTAGTGTACATAGTTAGTAATCAAATTAGTTAGTCCTTAGCAGTAGATAGAGGTTTGTTAGTCCCATCAGGGACTTAGCCGGGAGGATGGGGCATGCCCCGGTCCCCAGGCTTTAAGCCCTGTGATTGCTGCAAACGGCCCAGGCCCGTGAATGATCTGCATAGTAGCTGTCTCAGGTGCCCCAGTGAAGGGCACATAAGTGGTAAGTGTCAAATCTGCAAGTCCTTTAAACCTAGGATCAAGAAAGAACATGAGATCAGGCTCAAAGCGCTCCTGATGGAGTCAGTGCTTACTCCGGCCCCAGAGCAAAGGTCTGACTCGGCACCCAGCACTGCGGCATCTGTGCGTAGTGCCCCACCAGCGCCATCAAAGAGCCAGCACTGATCCCCGGCCAAGAAGGTGGGTAGGGGATGGTCTCCTGCTCCCCACCAGGGGAAGGACAAGGCTGGGGGCGAGCTAAGACCTGCGCCGTGCAGCTCATCTCCCCCATCGGGAAACTGGGCCTCGGCTCACATCGAGCGATGCAGCCCACCCCGTTCTTTGCCTGGAAGCCCAGACACAGAGGTGGGCCTTCCTCAGCTTCAGGCTGCGCAGGAGATCTGGACCCTCCCAGTGCTGCCCACACTGGCCCCGGCAATGCCCAGACCTCCTTGGGACCTTTCAGTCTGCCTTCTCCCCAACGGTACCGCTCCCCATTGCGGGGGACATCCCGCCACCATTCACCCACTCGAAGCCGTCATGCCTTGGAGTTAGGGAGGCAAACGCATTGGAGCCCTCTACTGTCACCGGACCGTGGGCATCAGCAGCGGGATTCGAGGTGGACTTCACTGGTTACCTTGGCGCAGACCCACAGAGGCACACGCTCCCTGGTAGGAACATCGGAACCGGCCCTTAACGTCACTGGAACGCCGTTACGGATCCTGGGAATAATCGGAGGACCGCAGCCATGGGTCCTGCCAATGATCCCCAAGACAGATATTACCATATTCGGGGAGATCTGCCCAGCCCGCGATACTTCTAGATTCCGCTCCTCATCCTGTTACCGGTCTCGAAGTGCGAGGCGTGGACCGCTAGTTTCCTCTTGTGGATCTTCCAGATGCCACCGGTCACCAAGGTCCCCACAGAGATGCACGTCCCGCTCGGACCAGTCCTCCTCTAGATGTGACCATGATTATCGCCAGGCACTGGGTCGCTGCTCCAGTGGATCTGGATCACTAGGCAGCAATCGCTCTGGATATGGCTACAGTACAGAGCCAGGCTCCACATCAGCAGGGCAGCCACCCAGACCATCGGTGTCACCTGCATTGTTGGTACTGAAACCTGCCCTGAGACTCTAGGCCCAGTGGCCCAGCCCGTGGTACCCCTAGAACCCTTGGGGTTCACCCTGCAAGTCCGTGTGGACAAAGGGGAACAGCCTGCTGGACCACCAGTGGATGTCGTGGAACCTGCGGTACTGGCCACCACCTCCTCGTCACCGGACGAGGCCATCACGAAGCCCCCTCGTCCTGTTCCACCAGATGATGCTAAGGCGCACCAGGAGCTGTTAAAGAGGGTCGCATCCAACCTTGGCCTGCACGTGGAGGAGTTGGAGGAGCAAATGGACTCCCTGTTTGATGTCATCTTCTCCATAGCCCCTGCTAGGGTGGCTCTTCCCCTTCACGAAGGGGTATTGAAGATATCCAGCGCCTTGTGGTAAACTCTCTCCTAAGGAAGCTAAAGTTTCACATGATCTGCCTGGCCTCCATTATCCCCTCCCTGGATCTGGGACACCGGCTTGCCACCCTCGACCTGAAAGACACATACTTTCACAAAGCAATCTTCCCAGGACACAGACGCTTTCTCCGTTTTACAGTTGGCTCGGCCCACTACCACTTTGCGGTCCTTCCATCTGGCCTGGCTACAGCACCAAGGGTGTTCACCAAGTGTATGGTGGTTGTCACGGCCTACCTTAAGTGTCGGAGCATCCAGATTTACCTGTACCTCGATGACTGGCTGGTCAAAGGCAGCTCTAAGGCTCAGGTCCAATGCGATGTCACTATACTACAAGCCATGTGCTGCTCCTTGGGACTACTGATCAACCACAAAAAGTCCAGTTACTTCCATCCACGAGACTAATTTACTTGGCCAAGTGGATGAGGTTTTCCCGCTGGGCATCCGAGTGGGGCATTTCTCCCTCGCGTTCTTCAGTGCAGTCCATCTTGGACTGCTTACTGCAATTCAGGACCCAGGGCTCTTCCATTAAAGTGCACCTTGTGGCCATCTCCACATTCCACCAGCCGATCCAAGGTCAGATGGTCTTTTCTCATGATTGTCAGGTTCCTGAGGGGCCTCGAGGCTTTACCCGCAGGTACGGGCCCCTGTCCCGCAGCGGGACCTTAACCTGGTCCTCTCCAGGCCTGCCTTTTGAGCCACTGGTCTCCTGCTCCCTTTCCTACTTGTCCTGGAAAGTCACTTTCCTGGTGGTGGTGACGTTGGCGAGATGAGTCTCCTAGATTAAGGCCTTGACCTCAGAATAATCACCTTACACAGTGTTTTATAAACACAAGGTCCAGCTGCGTCCCCACCCAGCCTTCCTTCCTTTCACATGAGCCAGGACATATTTCTGCCTGTGTTCTGTTCCAAGCCACACAAGACTGCTGAGGAGAGGCATTTGCATGCGCTGGATGTGCAGAGGGCCTTGGCTTTTTACTTGAATCGTACCAAGCCTTTCCGTAAATTGACCCAGCTCTTTATTGCTACGGTGGATAGGATGAGGGGCCTTCTGATTTCTTTGCAGAGGATTTCCAGTTGGATCACCTCTTGCATAAAGACCTGTTACGAGCTAGCAAAGGTCCCTCCGCTGCTGATCGTCAAGGCCCATTTGACTAAAGCACAGGCATCTTTGGTGGCCTTCCTGGCACACATCCTGATCCAGGACATCTGTAGAGCTGTGAAGTAGTCCTCAGTCCACACGTTCATGTCTCATTACACCATCACTCAGCAGGCCAGAGATGATCCTGCATTTGGCAGAGCTGTATTACAATCTGCGGAGCCGTGAACTCCTACCCGCCTCCACGGGAACTGCTGGGAGTAACCGAATGTGGAATGGGCATGAGCAAGCACTCTTAAGAAGAAAAGACAGTGACCTTTTCCGTAACTAGTGTTCTTCACGACCATTCCACGACCCGCCTTCCTTCCGCACTGTCGGAGTTTCCGACAAGAAGGAACTAAGGGTTGGGGGAGCCAGTGGCGCCCCTTATAGTGTGCAATGCGGGCGCCACTCCCGAGGGCTAGATTAGGAGCTCTGTTTTAACCACGTTTAGCTTGAGGTGACAACTAAACATCCACAAGGAGATAACACCTTTCATCTTTACTTGTATTTCATTTTAGGCACTCTAAATTTATATTCACAGAAAATAGATACTGTAATGGCTGCTATTTAGTGTTGTGTGGAAAATTCATTATGAAACCCATATACCATACCACCCTGTTTTGCAAACCTTTCCTGCGTCTATTTTCAAGGAAATTAGGCTAGGGTTATGGTTCTGTGTGTGCACCATGGGAAACTGGAGACAAAACCAGGTAAAGGTCGAACCACAAATGATAAGAGAAAATTCAGTACAAGAACTATGACCCTGATCCTGCAAGGAGTTTCATGCAGGCACAGCTCCCGTGTGTGTGAGAGGAGTACACAATGAGTTGGCTGCCTTAGCTTTTAACTTCAGTTATATTTAATAAATCAAAATAGGAAGTCCCAGATTTATTCTTAAACTTTGCCACAGTTTGCTTATAAATGTACTAACAGCCCCCTATGCCCTCAGTAAATGTTTCATCTCTTGCTCCTATTTTAATAGGTATATAGTTACCAAGGCACATCCAAATTATCCTTTTTGGCTACTAGCTACCCTAATAAAGTCAGTGTTGTGTGCAAATACTAATTTTCACTTTGCCAAATATTTTGCTGCAAAGCCGAAATGGTAACAAGGTTCACGTAACTGGGAGAGGAAATAACTTTACATTCCATATTCAAAGGTCTGTGAAATTGGATAAACTTCTGTGGAACATGATGTACAATCAAAGCTCTTAGTGAGGAAAGAATGAGACATCTGGTATGTCTGCTACTGCATGGAAAAGAAAGCTAATGTTATCCAAAATGAATTTAATATTAATAATTTGCATCTATGTGGCACCTTTAGTCCAAGGTACACATACTGTTTTATAAACATTTAATGAGTTGTACCTAGCCATACCCTTGGGAAGCAGACCATTATACGGGTGTTTCCTTTTGAGGACCTGAGTATTGTAATCACCACTACTATCTCTATTTACCACTTCCCCCTCGTGTCTCCTTCGTGTATTTCTCTTTCAAGCCTCTTGGCACTTTCTCCCACACAGCTCCTGTGTTTGTAATATTGTTCCCAATATGCAACACAACAACACTTTCCTCCTTTAAGTTCCTTCTCAAAATTCACCTCTTTCTTTGATCTCTACAGCAATGATTCTTGCCCCTTCACAGTCTTCGAATGTTACAGCCAAGATTATCAAAAGCAATTAGCAATGTTTGAGTGCCTAGCATAAACTGGTCTGATGATTGGAGGCAGGGTGCTCAGCATCACTGCAAGCATATCTGTGCCACTCTAACCCTTGCCTCTACTAAAGTTCTGATGGTAGTCCATTGTGTGCAGATAGAAACCTTGGCTAGGACTGCCAACAGAACTGTACATTTGTGATGATGGGCTTTGTGGTATGTGCACCTGGAGACTAACAACTAGGTTAAGACACCAACTCGTTTCTTCACTGATCTGAGATGAATTTGAGCTAGTGGTTTAGAGTTGAAAGTTTCCATGTCCTATTACCAATCATTATGATTCTAGCATTTGAGTGTAAAGTATCTGGCACATAGTTGCCCGAGAGAAATAAAAGACCAGGGGGAAAGAAGTCTAAGAGATGCCAGAGGAATAAGTCCTGAGTCATTATGGCACAACAGGAAAGAAGTGAAAATAAAGCTTTCTTATAAAGATAAAAAGCCAGCCAGCCACAGATGGAAAAGTAAGTGTTCCAGGTTGGGTAAAAGTGAAACAAATCATTTCTTTTTGCCAGGACAAAAATTGCTATTGCATGCAATTCCAACAACTCAAATTAAAAAATTTAAGTTAATAAAATTAGACATAACTGACTGAAAAGCCCCATTACTGCACACTGGCCATCTCCCGGCCAGTGCAGGATTTATTTCCTTCAGTTTATTATCTTTGTACTTTGCTGAGTTTAAATGATACGAGTGTCTGAGCTTTCTACCACTTTTCCAGGCATATTCTTCCTTAGTCAAGCAGGCTTGAAAAATCCTAACAAATAATGTTATTAACGTATAAAATTATATTTCTGACATTATTGGAATTGGGGGGTTGGAGGAAATTTCAGGATAAGTGTTGAGTAACACAAAATCTTGTTAAATCTGCTGGAAAGGATACAGCATTGTACAAGTGTGCTCTATACTATGCATTAATGTAGGGAAATAGTGGTTTGTTGGCATTCATTGATTTACTGGTGTTTCACGTATTTGTGATGTTTTGCTGTTGACAGTTACATCTCTATTCTGAACTGCAGGGAGGGAAAGGAAAATGCTTTTTTTTCCTACCTTGTGCTCGATTAATCATTTTCTGTATTAACAATTTTTGACTTCCTCCTCTGGTTAGAAATATACCAAACCCCCTGTGCAGAGTGGACAGATTGCTTCCTTTTTACTTGACTGCACCTGTATTTTGACTGCATGCCCTACAGGGATGTTGAGAGTTCTGAGAACAGGAAAAATGAAGAAAATTGTTCACTGACCTGATTTACACCAATAAAAAAATAAAACAGATGCATTAAAAATATGTGAAGCTCTTTAATGTTGTACTTCTAATTACCTTCCTTATGTGGTGTTCTTCAATATTACCATCCTTAACAATAAAGAATATAATATGGAGATAGGTAGGTAGGTCGGTCATTAAATATACTAATACCTAGATTTACTTCTACTTTTACAGTTTATACCAAGTTCTACATACATTACAATAATTTAAACAAGAATTACTTACATCATTTAAAAAGTATAATTCAATGAATTATAATTTGTCCATGAGAAAAGGACACTTCCTTGGCCCCAACCACAAAACAATTAAGATTTGTTTATTAACCTACCTCTGCTCAAAAGACCTGCATAATTAGATGAATCTAAGCAGTGTGCCAGAAGGTTTAAAAAATAGCCTTGTCTGTGTTGCACCAAAGGGAAAACTGTGAGTTGTGGAAGAAAAAGCCCTTTAGGTATAATGCTCTGCTAGCAGCCCCCTTTCTTCCGAATGAAGTGGGATCCTGTACGGATGCCTCTCTTGGTCAGGGATGGTAGAATGGAGCATTGAGAGATGAGGTCTCTTGAGAATGCAGCTCTCAAAGTAGTTAGGTTGCTATAGGTTAAAGCTAATGACCCAAGATTTTCAAAAGTGACTACTGTTTTTGTTTGCCTCTGTTTTGGGTGCCCAGCTTGACTCACCATATTTTCAGGAGGTGATCAGCAACCAGCCCTGAAAATTAGACTCTTTAAAGGGTCTGTCTACACTTCAATTAAAGACCCACAGTTGGTCCATGTTAGCTGACTCAGGCTTCTGGGGCTCAGCCATGGGGCTGTGTAGATGTTCAGGCTCGAGCTGGATTCCAGGCTCTGGGATCCTGCGCTGGGAGAAGGTCCCAGAGCCCAGACTCCACCCTGAGCCAGAATGTCCACACCACAGCCTCACAGCTTATGACCCACAAGCCCACATCAGTTGACACAGGCCATCTGCTGGTGTTTAGTTGAATGTAGACAGGCCCTAAGAGGTCTCAAGTTGGGCATGAAAAAAATGGAGGTGTCCAAAATTGCTAGACAGTTCTGAAGATTTTGGCTAGGTCCTTTTTAATTCCACTGAGAACTGAACTGGTAGCTAACGCAGGTCCTGGAACATTGATATTATGGGGTTTTTGTTTGATTTGGGTGATGTTCTTAATAACATTAAAATTCCACAGTATGGCCTATTTCTTTGCTAGACAATGCTACAGTCCAGGAATTTTAGACCTTAAATGGAATGTGGGCGTTTCAATCGTCGTGACTCAGTGTATCTGTCTTTATTAGATATCCAAGTCCTTGGTACGGTCTAAAAGAGTGGCGTGCACATTATGCCTCTGTAGATAATACTTTGCAAAGCTGTGAATAATGTGAATAAGCCAAAAGTCCGCTTTTTTCTTTCTCAGGAAAATCAAAGCAACGCTATCATTTTCCTTCCTAATAAAATAATAATAACTGCTATTATTTCCTTAAAAGGAGGAATTTTAAGTGGCCTGCTGAGTAAATAATTGTTTTTGAGACTTGCTTCCTACAGTGTTCAGAACAGCCTGGTTACAGGAGCCTTTATAATGCAATTGATTCTCTGTAGCAGAAATAATTCCAAGGTGTCAAACATTTAAATATATGTTATGAAGCCAACCCCCAGGACATGTTCTTGGAGATTTTAATAAAAATATCAGCAATTTATAGCACACCCATAGGACGACTTCAAAATTAAGGGTTCTTTGAAAAGTGACTAATGCTTCTGGAAATGTTTTGTGCATGAATGCAGTAGAAAGCTCTTATTGTTCACAGTGAAAAGTTAATGCAGTAAATCCTCACACATTGTTATTGCATCAAGGTGGTTTAGGTTTTTTGTTTTTTGGCTGATGCATGTTAATGAGGTATAAACAGTGACATAAGGAAAGTGGTGTGAATTAGATTCCCAGTTTTCTATGTATGGGAACTGGGAAAATACTAACTGCTTTGGGTAATTCTTTCCAACCATTTAATACACCAAGGAGTTGAATCCTTGGCTGTAATCTGTCTACATAAAGAAGTTGTTTATTGTTTTAGGAAGGGTAAAATCTTTCAGCCCCAAATGTATGTTCTTTCTTGGCTTATAATAATTGCACCTTTCTGCTTTTTCTCATTACTTTTCAGTCTGTTTCATCTTCAGAAACAAAGTCTCTTGATCTCATTGCTACTTGCATTTGTTAGGTGGGATTTTCACCCATTTGCTTGGTCTAACACCGCTCTTTTTAAAGTCCATGGTAAAACTCCCATTAACCTTTATGGAACTGAGTTAGGCTAGTGCTTTGGAAAATCCCTCCTTTCTTCTGGATATTGTGGTGATAGGTGCTAGAGAGATACCATAGGTACATTGGATGCATAGATCTGTTACAATCAATGTTAAATAGTTCTGTGTGAATTCCAGACTTCCTCCTAAGTTTTTTCTCTTCTTTAATGTAAAGAATCTGTATTGTATTGTAACATAAACAGAGAGAAGGGGAGGAGGGAGAATGTATTGGCACACAAATACAGATGCTATGTAACTAAAAGCGTTTATATGCTGTACATAAAATGACCTCTTATTTATTTTAATTTAAATAAATGTTCATTTAATTCAGACATTAAGGCTCTTTCCTGTGAAATCAGGGGGCAATTGCCTCTAGTGCCTCCACTGATCAAAATTGCTGCGCTATCACAGAGCTGGAGAGGTGGGATTTTCAGGTCACTAAAGTTCCAAATCATTTGGGACTCGATGGGAGCGAGATGAGTCTCTTAAAAGGTTACCTTCTTGAGGCAAGGACCCTGTCATCTTATTTATCAGTCAAGCTCCATGTAAGTCTTTGTAGCTGTAGGTGAAATTAATTCTCCCTTCCTATATATCTTTGCCTCCACAACTGTTTCTTTTTAAATCACATCTTTAAATGTCCCACTTCTCCCTTTCCTATGCATTGTAATGTAGTTTTCCCCTCTGCTTTTGGTCTTCCGACTAAAACCTTGCCTATGCTACCAAAAATTGCCATTCTGATGATGAGTGTCAACAGGTGCTCAACTGGTTGGCTACATGGGTAGTCAGGACCAAATGAGGTGTTCAGCACCACTTGTGAAATCCTGGTTAAAATTTCCTTCAGTTTACATCCTCCATTGTCTTTTGTATTGTTTTGACTTGGTAAAGTATTTTGGAGATAGAATTTGTATGAAAGACGCAAAATAAAAGAAAGTGACTGATCTTGCAAGATGCTGAATGGCCTTGACGGCCATTGCCTTTGGCTGGAGTCGAGCAAGCTCAGCAGCTTGCAGGACTGGGCCCCAAAATTGCATTCCATTGTAGTGATGGTGGTAAGCTAGGCCACGCTCAATAAAAAGGGAGCCAAATAGCTACACTAAAGAGGTGAAAAACATTGTGTGTTTTTAAATGTATTCAACTTTTGCGAAACTCACCTGTTTTTTAAAATAAAGCATATTAGGTTTCTTACTAAGGTATCCGATTGTCCATTTGCAGCATTCCAGACCTTCCTTGGGAAAGATGATGTGTCTCATGAATTAGAAGAGAGTGAAGCACAGAGAAATGTTAAATTAGAGTCTGTCCTTCAACTTCTGAGAAACCGCTCTGTACACTGGCAGATCATTACTGTGATCATCACCATGGCCTGCTACCAGCTCTGTGGGCTAAATGCTGTAAGTATTCCTTTTCAGTATCCAGCCTGCTAATGGGTCACATCTTTTGTTAATCAGTATTTATATGTTCTCATACTTGACTATTTTCATAATTTATCATTTCTCTGCTATTCCTCGTGATGGTGTCCCTAACCTCTGTTTGCCAGAAGCTGGAAATGGATGACAGGGGTGGATCACTTGAAGATTACCTGTTCTGTTCATTCCCTCTGGCACACCTGACATTGTGTATGCATTGTTCTCTCTCTCTCACACACTTTCCCCGCTCCTTCCCCCTTCTCCCCCCTCATTCATAGTGGCAATTCACAGTCATTCACAATCACAATTTTTGGGTTTGGTTCAACCCGACCCAATTTTTTTTTAACTGCCAGTGAACTGAAAAATCAGTTATTTGCCCAGCTCTAATTGGGGTCTCCTGGGGGTAACATTTTCACAAGTGACTTAGGCATTTAGAGGCCTAAGTCCCTTTGATTTTCAGTAAGACTCATGCTCTTAGGAGCATAAGTCCCAGTTTGCAAAAGTGAGCCTTTAAGGGTCTATCTACACTACAGCTGGGAGCAAGGCACCTGCCCAGATAGATAGACTCATATTAGCAGGACTCATGCTAGAGTGCAAAAAATAGTGGTTTGGCTCTTGCAGCCCTGGCATAGGCTCAGGATAGCCACCTGAGCTAGGATTCAAGGGGCAGGATGGGCATGTGCACAAATGCCTTGTCCAAGCCTCCCTTAGTGCTGCAACGTCAACGTTGCTGTATTTAGCACGGTAGTGCAAGTCTGTCTACCCAGACTGGGAGGCTCACTCCTAGCTGCAGTGTGGACATACCTTAAAAGTCATGTAGGCACTTTTGAAAATGTTACCTAAAGTGATTTGTCTAAGATCGTACTGCAGAATAATGAATTGGAAATGTAACCCAGGTAACAGAAAAACTTTTCAACACATACGAGAAAGAAGTCTAAAAGATTTTCTTCAATTTTTAGGATACACTAGAAAAAACCTAGCACAGTAGATATTGTTTTCTTCTAACTGCAAGATTTCAGTGCTGATGACAGGGTTTTTTGTTCCTTGTTGTGGATATTTTGAGATGAAATGAAATGGAATTATCTTGTCACGCATTCTTTGTTACAGTTTATCAACTCAATTTATAAATGAAATAAATGACACCTACAGTAAGTAACACAGACTAATAAAGTTATGTGCTTGCATTGTTTAAAAAATCCCATAGATATATTTTCAGGGATATAAGGAGAAATGTGTGACTTTTGGCATATTTGAAAGACCAAAATTGACCAGCTCCAATGAAATATGACATGCTTTAAGAGCAAAATACCATATCTTTCCTGGTGGGGTATAATTTTTTTAAAACTATTGTACATATTCCAAAACTAATGCAGCATTTATTTTAGGTAGGCACATTTTGAAATCAAGCTCCATATAGAAATATCAATTGACAGTGCCCTGTAATTGTAGGAATTAGGTATTTTTATCTCATTTTTTCTTTTGTTTCTTTTTCCATATAATTCTGCCAATTATGTAAAATTTGTTACACAAGTTGAGTTTTGAATTAAGATTTGAAACTGATTTTCTAGTTAAATTATTATTATTGTAAAACCTTCTGAGATGCCTGCAAGAAAGCTGCTGTGTAATAGAAATTGGCTAAAGTACATACTGAATCACTGTTTCACTTTTCTTTGTTATGCCACTAAGAACTTAAGACATTCTAAGAAGAGGGTAAGGTACCTGGACATACCTGCTGCTGCTTTTCTTTGGTTGATGTCAATTTTATAGCCCTCTCTACTCTTTTCCTGCAAAATCAAATCATAGCTAAATTCAGCTCTTTGATATATTTACTGGGCTCCCATTGAGGTAAATGGAAATCATGCACATGTTCAATGACAGTGTTGCCCCAGCTGTTTTTTTTAACTTAATTACACTATTTGCATCAATCATATTTCACAGTAACTTATCCAGTATGTTCATTTCTCACTTGGGAAATATGTCTCCTTGAATTCCTTATTTAAGACTAAATTCAGGAAGGTATTTAAGCACAGTCCTAAATTTAAGTGGATGCATACTTCCATCGATTACTTAAAGTTAGGAATATGGTTAAATACTTTGCTAAATCAGGACCGTGCTTCTGTACATGTGCATACCTGAGCTTTGAATTCTTCACCAGTATAAACATCCACTGTAATCTTGAAAACGTAATCAGAGACTTAGTTTGAGGAATGCTAAGCATTTCTGAAAAAATCTCTTGGTACACAGAAAGTGTCCTCACACTTAGGCATATGTTGGAATCCTGTTATCTTGTGGAAATTGCCATTTTAATGTCTATTGGAATCTACAGATTATTCATCATATAGGAGGGCACAAAGAACAAGCAGGTTCTTTCTTCCCTATAGGATCTAAAAGTAGAACAGTGCAAGTATATGATGTCTTGCATGGTGTATACTGTTTTCTCAGATTGGGCCTGATCCAAACCCCACCGAAGCCAGTGCAAATAACTCCAGTTGATTTCAGTGGATTTTGGATTAGGCCCCCAGTCGGGACAGTGGGACTGAGAGAGAAAGATGCTACTGTCCTTTGGGCAGGAAAATAAGATTGTGCGCTTGCAGGCACCCACCCTCTCCTGGTGCAGGTTTCTTGAGATAACGTTGTTTTAATTTTGAGAGAGAATTAAAAAATAAGTATAGCCTTTTGTTTCTCAACCATGCAACCATTATTCTTACAGACTTGACATAACTTCCATAGGAATCCCACTGAAACCAGTGGGACTATGTGGCAATCAGGATTTGGCCCATGAGCAAGTATTTTGCCTACTCAGTCGCAAGCACTCAATAAATCCATTCTCACACAGACACAGTATTTTAAGTGGATTAACATTTTTCTCTGATTTCAACTGGGAGTTCTTTACAATGTGAAAATCCTTCATAATATTAAACTCTAAGATCCAGCTGGCCTGTGGTGGCCTACTAGCCAGGCAGGGCTTGCCATATGTCTTGCCCAGATGGGTGTGTCAGAAAAAAGATTGGACTGATCCTTCCACATTTATCCAAGAGCTTCAGATCATTCCCACGGGAGATTACCAAGTGGCTGCCTTCTGTAATTGTCCAGCTGGTATCTTGAGGAGTATATCTAGCAATTATTTCCTTCTAAGGCTTTATCTTGTAATAAAAAATCTCACCATTTAATTCCACCAAGTACATTATTTTCTAGATGCACCAGAAACTATAATGAAGACATTGATGATCATACTACTAGATGTAATTATGGTGAATCATTAAACAATCAATCACAGTATTCAAAAGAAAGCTGTATTAGTTCTACTGGTTAATAAAAAGTTGTATATGATAAATCTATATACCATGGACAAGGAATTAACTTCAAAATATAAATTAATAATAAAGTATCTCAGCCCTAAAGTACACATAAAACTAAATGAAATGAATATAATTTCTCATCACTGGTGAATTTGATCTGTTCCTTTTCTCTCCTGCTTCATATTTAATATAATTAATTTAAAACTGCTTAACATACACCATGTGCAACTTAAGATAGAATTTTGAGGGATAAAAAGTTTCTGATAGACAATCAACAAAGATTAATTTTATTTTGTAAATTATGTTTAAGGGCAAAGATGCTGAAATATTTTATCCAGATTACTAAAATAAATCATTGGCACTGGTTATTCTTCTCTCAAACAGTTATTCCTTGGCATGTGAATTGCACAGGGACATGAATGCTCCCTTTGCTTTTTGTTTCTGCCATGTCTAGTTGAGCTGAACCATTTTTTAATAGAATCATATTGTCCACGGGTCAGAATTGGGTGAACAAGATGGTAATACTCTTCTAAGCTCCACCCACACAAGGCACCAAGTCAGAATGTGGTGTCACATACTCTCTGGGCTGCTTGAGTTCAGACACCCTCACTAGGATCCCTTAAGACCCAGGTGCTTTGGTGGACTTCTCAGGCTTGACTTCCCCTCAGTGAGGTTCATATGCCCCACTGGGCTTATTAAACTTAGCTTCCCTTTGAAGAGGCTTTGGTCGTCTGCTGGCATCTTGTTTGGAGTGGGAGGATTGTCAATCTCTCCCAAGCCCATTCACTCAACATGCCAAGATGTTGTTTATGGCTTTCATTTTCAATATGGCAGGTGACGGGCTTTATTTTAGAGACTTCACATCCTTCTAGCAATCCGTTATTTTTCTCCTTCTCTGGTAATCAAAGACATCCCTTCTCTCTGTCCGCCAGATGTTTCTGCTTTACGGTTGCATCACATTGCATGTTTTGGCATCTGATTTTCTTTGTCTCATTTCCTTCTGTCCAAGAATCTCAGATTTCAAATAAATGTTTACAGTTTTCACTTCTCTGAACAGTAGCTGATGCTTTGGTATTGCCCAGACACATTATTTTAAAGCACAAGCACATTACATGGTGTACGACCGTCTAGGTAGAAAGCAGTCCTTACTAACTGTAGAAAATACAAATCAGCTTCATCCAGCCCTTCCCAAAAATCTATTGGCCTGTAGAGGTTTTAGAATGTGCCATGTTTCTGTGCTGTCATTTACTTGCCAAGGGCCATATTCATCAAGATACTGAATGCCTTTGATTGACTTGTGGGCCACTTGCGGGCACTCAGTGTAACCCACTGGTGAATGTGTGTTAAAGTCCCACTCTGTGCCAGTCCATAGGGGAGATGAGTTGATACAGCCCCGAACTAGAGAGGCCAAGTTGTAGTAGCTCAGGCTTGTAGTTCTGGGGGTCCTCCAGTTCAGTGTGCAAAGTGTTGGCCAAGATGTCAGCCATCACATCAGTACCTTGCTGGGTTGGGCCCTAGATATTCTGTACTGCCGTGCATCTTGTGTAGCCATTTGCACTTGTGCAGAGTGGGTGTAAGATACTAGTTTAGTGACTTGGTTGTGTTTTACTCCCCCTTTTCAGTCTATTATGCACAGGTGTAAATATTACAGGTCACCTCACAAGGCGTAAGGCAGTACAGAATTAGACCCAATATTGTATTTCAGCTTTTATAATTTGCCTTTTAGGTTTTATCCATTTTTTGCTCAAAGTTCTTGATTTGTGAGTGAAGAAACAAAAAATTATACATCGATCATGTGCCCCAATTTAAGATTTATAGTCACTTCAACACTTTCAGGCAGCTCGTCGTGCAATATTATTTGGGTTTTTTTTAAATCTTCTATTTATATATTCAAATTAAATGTTCAAGTCCTCTTTTTCAAACTATGACAGCTAATGAAGCATTTATTTTGTATTTTAATATAGATCTGGTACTACACAAACAGCATCTTCAGGGAAGCTGGGATAAGTCCTAAACTGATCCCTTATGTTACCTTGAGCACCAGCACTGTTGAGATTTTGTCTGCTGTTTCTTCCGTAAGTTGAGTGATAAATTGGATATGTGTACATTTGATGATAAATAACCCCCTTAAAATTACTTATTTAATATTATGTTACTGATGTATTATTTTTTTATTCATGTTTAAAAACTTTATCAGCAGTCATATATTGATGATTAAGTTCAACAGCTTGAAAATACCTGTTGAGTCCAATTCTAGACCTACTTTCCATGACTCTGTAGGGTGTATATACCCCAGAATGACATTTAAACTATATAGCAACAGCTTTAGTATCAAATTTATCCAGATAGTGAGTTGTGAAACTGCTCCATGTAAATGAACAGAAAGAAGAGCATGGAGAAGTTTATCCTCAAGATCCCAATTCAGGGTTGGGCTAGGTAAAAAAGGTAAGTCATTTTGGACTTCAGAAAGCCGTCAAAAAGTGGTGATGTGACAATTATTCCATAGTGATTAATGAGTATCAAGCAAAATTTTTCACCTTGCATGGCGTACGTGTAAATGTTTGTTTATACACCAGCTGTTCATTTTACACAGTGATGGGAAGATAAGCAAAACAACCACAATCATGTGGAGGATCCAAAGTTCCATGTTTTCACTTCTGGCCCCTTCAGTGGTAGCGAATACAAAGCTCTTTAGCACCAGAATCTATAATGTGCCGTGAATGTATACTGAATTCAAATGCTAAAAATCCCCATAAACTTTTGATGGAGAAGTAGTAGCCACATACATTTTCATTACTCCCCACCCTCACCAGCAAACTTGATTAGACAACATGATACGCTATTGTGACAAAATAAAACCGAAGGAACTTTCAGTAGTTGAATAAATTGCTCACTGTTAGTGTAAGCTTATTTTTGTTTGCACTGTTATAATTAAAACATTTAAATGTTTTTGGAATGTGACATTGCAAATCAACAGATTAACTGCAAAGGTAAATTTCATACTTTTTAATTAAAGCTTTATCTGCATATATTCTAATACTATTAAAACAATATTACATAATCATGTTGGGATTTAAAGCATTTTTAAATGTTAGAGAAACAATCTTGGCAAAAAAACCATCCTAGTAGGATAACAAGTGTTTTGTGGCCCCTTAAATGTTATACTAAAATCAAGCTATCAACATTATTTCCATATTGTACGGGACATAAGGAGATCTTAAATGTCACAAAGGCCTTCTCCTGATCTTTGTACCTTTCCACACATCTATATTTAGATTTGTGATGATCTCAGTTTAGATACATAGCCACACTTTTAAATAAATGGGACATTATTTTAATATTTCTTTGTTTAAGATAAACACAAAAAATGATTTGGCAGATATTTTTATATGGGGAGGATGCTGACCTTTTGTTTTCTGGCACTGAAAATTACACGGAGAAGGTTTGATGATATAAAAGCCATTCTATAAAGAGGGTCTGTTGTCTTTTCAGTGGGTTCCATACAGTCAATTTTTAGGGCATGTTCAGAATACATTCTTATATCTAACAAGAAATGTCTAAGTTAGTTCCCGGTATCTGTGATTTCTTCAGTAAGTTTCTCATGCCCACAAGGTTATTTTTAATTCCCTTCTTTTATATGCAGTCTGCTTGCTGTGCCTCTGGAAATACTGATGTATGGAAATCTCTAACTTTTCAAACATGCTCTTATGAGATACACTGAAACATTGCTTTATAGACTTAGTTTTATTTCAAGAATCCTCTGGCACATTTTATTGTTCCTGTTCCAAGGGACACCAACTTGAATTTTACATTGCCATTTGAAAATGTTATACCTTCTCTTGTTCCAAGTAACTCCTAAGCCTATTATAGTTGGAAGAGATTGAAGGGGGTATGTTTTTCTTTTCTTTTCTTTTTCCCCAAGTTTGTTTCTTTTATGCATTTGCCAGCATTTTATGTATGTTCAGTTTCACTGTTTTGTTGATGGCAAACTGCACCACTCTCCTGCACTGCTCTGGGTGGGAGTTCATAAGCACACTCTTTCACAGGAATCTGCAATTAGGTGTTTACAAATAGCAACAAAATGAAACTGAAACCAGGTCACCATCAGGAATAGAACCCACCGCACAGGTCCCTACCAAGTGAGTTAATGAATTACAGTACCTCCATTGTCAGATAGCAACAGTAGACTTTTATCCTCTTTGCGGACTAGTCATTAAAAGATCCATGATGCAATTAGACAGTAGGTTATACAGGCAGCACGCTGTTGTATAAAAAGACAGCAGAGCATTTGGTAGTAGTGCTTTGGGTCTACCCAACAGACGGGAGAGAAGAAAAACCATAATATATATTTTTTGATAAAGAATCTAAAAAACATTCAATTCACAATATATCCTTAATACAGGAACATAAAATTCAAATAGAAAGTGTCCCTTTAAGTTACCTTCTGGGAATAATAGCCCAGTAATAATAGGTTGATGTGATCCTTGAGGAAAAACAAACATACAATGATTATAATTAAGGCTAAGATTTTGTCATGGATATTTTTAGTAAAAGTTACGGACATAGAATCATAGAATATCAGGGTTGGAAGGGACCCCAGAAGGTCATCTAGTCCAACCCCCTGCTTGAAGCAGGACCAATTCCCAGTTAAATCATCCCAGCCAGGGCTTTGTCAAGCCTGACCTTAAAAACCTCTAAGGAAGGAGATTCTACCACCTCCCTAGGTAACGCATTCCAGTGTTTCACCACCCTCTTAGTGAAAAAGTTTTTCCTAATATCCAATCTAAACCTCCCCCCCCCTGCAACTTGAGACCATTACTCCTTGTTCTGTCATCTGCTACCATTGAGAACAGTCTAGAGTCATCCTCTTTGGAACCCCCTTTCAGGTAGTTGAAAGCAGCTATCAAATCCCCCCTCATTCTTCTCTTCTGCAGGCTAAACAATCCCAGCTCTCTCAGCCTCTCCTCATAAGTCATGTGTTCTAGACCCCTAATAATTTTTGTTGCCCTTCGCTGGACTCTCTCCAATTTATCCACATCCTTCTTGTAGTGTGAGGCCCAAAACTGGACACAGTACTCCAGATGAGGCCTCACCAATGTCGAATAGAGGGGAACGATCACGTCCCTCGATCTGCTCGCTATGCCCCTACTTATACATCCCAAAATGCCATTGGCCTTCTTGGCAACAAGGGCACACTGCTGACTCATATCCAGCTTCTCATCCACTGTCACCCCTAGGTCCTTTTCCGCAGAACTGCTGCCTAGCCATTCGGCCCCTAGTCTGTAGCAGTGCATTGGGTTCTTCCATCCTAAGTGCAGGACCCTGCACTTATCCTTATTGAACCTCATCAGATTTCTTTTGGCCCAATCCTCCAATTTGTCTAGGTCCTTCTGTATCCTATCCCTCCCCTCCAGCGTATCTACCACTCCTCCCAGTTTAGTATCATCCGCAAATTTGCTGAGAGTGCAATCTATACCATCCTCCAGATCATTTATGAAGATATTGAACAAAACCGGCCCCAGGACCGACCCTTGGGGCACTCCACTTGACACCAGCTGCCAACTAGACATGGAGCCATTGATCACTACCCGTTGAGCCCGACAATCTAGCCAGCTTTCTACCCACCTTATAGTGCATTCATCCAGCCCATACTTCCTTAACTTGCTGACAAGAATACAAGACCGTGTCAAAAGCTTTGCTAAAGTCAAGAAACAATACATCCACTGCTTTCCCTTCATCCACAGAACCAGTAATCTCATCATAGAAGGCGATTAGATTAGTCAGGCATGACCTTCCCTTGGTGAATCCATGCTGGCTTTTCCTGATCACTTTCCTCTCATGTAAGTGCTTCAGGATTGATTCTTTGAGGACCTGCTCCATGATTTTTCCAGGGACTGAGGTGAGGCTGACTGGCCTGTAGTTCCCAGGATCCTCCTTCTTCCCTTTTTTAAAGATTGGCACTACATTAGCCTTTTTCCAGTCATCCGGGACTTCCCCCGTTCGCCACGAGTTTTCAAAGATAATGGCCAATGGCTCTGCAATCACAGCCGCCAATTCCTTCAGCACTCTCGGATGCAACTCGTCCGGCCCCATGGACTTGTGCACGTCCAGCTTTTCTAAATAGTCCCTAACCACCTCTATCTCCACAAAGGGCTGGCCATCTCTTCCCCATTTTGTGATGCCCAGCGCAGCAGTCTGGGAGCTGACCTTGTTAGTGAAGACAGAGGCAAAAAAAGCATTGAGTACATTAGCTTTTTCCACATCCTTTGTCACGAGGTTGCCTCCTTCATTCTGTAAGGGGCCCACACTTTCCTTGGCTTTCTTCTTGTTGCCAACATACCTGAAGAAACCCTTCTTGTTACTCTTGACATCTCTTGCTAGCTGCAGCTCCAGGTGCGATTTGGCCCTCCTGATATCATTCCTACATGCCCGAGCAATATTTTTATACTCTTCCCTGGTCATATGTCCAACCTTCCACTTCTTGTAAGCTCCTTTTTTATGTTTAAGATCCGCTAGGATTTCACCATTAAGCCAAGCTGGTCGCCTGCCATATTTACTATTCTTTCGACTCATCGGGATGGTTTGTCCCTGTAACCTCAACAGGGATTCCTTGAAATACAGCCAGCTCTCCTGGACTCCTTTCCCCTTCATGTTAGTCCCCTAGGGGATCCTGGCCATCCGTTCCCTGAGGGAGTCGAAGTCTGCTTTCCTGAAGTCCAGGGTCCGTATCCTGCTGCTTACCTTTTTTCCCTGCGTCAGGATCCTGAATTCAACCAACTCATGGTCACTGCCTCCCAGATTCCCATCCACTTTTGCTTCCCCCACTAATTCTACCCGGTTTGTGAGCATGGTCATGGGCAATAAAGAAAACTTCACTGGAGCCCATGACCTGTTCCTGACTTTTGCTAAAAAATATCCATGATAAAATTGGAAGGGACTGGGAGCTCTGAGGCCCTCACCACCCATGGGGGCTCAGAGATCCAGGGTCCCTCTGCTCCTTCCCCTCCCCCCCGTGGCAGAGGGGAGCTGCAGGGTCCCCCTCCCCATAGTTTGCCGCCACCACCGCAGTGGGGAGCTGCGGGGGTCCCCCTGCCCTGCTGCAGTGGCCAGGGAGCTGCAGGGGTCCCTCTGTCACTGCCAAAGTGGGGAGCAGCCAGGGGCTGCAGGGGTCCCTCTGCCCTGCTGCCACAGTGGGGAGCTGTAGGGTACCCGCCCTGCCAGTAGTGGCGGGGACCTGCGGGGTACCCCCACTGCCCCTGGCTGCTGGCAGCTTGCGGGCCCACTGCCTAAGGTGGCAGGGGTATCTTGCAGCTCCCTGCCGCTGTGGGAGGCGGCAGGATCCTGCAGCTCCCAACCGCGGGGCTGAACTCACGGAGGTCTTTGTAAGTCACAGATTCCATGACTCTCCGTGATCTCCGGGATAAAATCGTAACTCTAATTATAGTATTAATTTGCCCCTTTATAGCACTGTCTCTTCAAAGCATTTTCAAATATTATCTCATTAATACATAGCCATTACATTAATATATTTGCTTGCTTGCTATTAGCAAGCTTTAATTATAGCCCTGTTACTCTTTCTGTAGAGTAGAAATCCCAATGGTCACATAAACAAACAAGAACTTGAAAATTGAAATGCAGATATTGTTGCAAATACCACTGTTCCCAGGCTCATGCCCAGACTGAAACTCCTGTCTAGAATGTCTGTAGATTTTTTCATGAATCATACCATTGTGTGCTCCAGCACTTATGATCCCACTAGTTCAGTGGGCACATGCTGTATCAGTATTTGAATGAAAGACCAGAGGAACATTTAAATGCTGCGGGAAGTGGTCTCAGTGATTCAATATAGTAGATGACACACTTCTTCTCAGCCATTGCTCAATCAGTGTCCGAGTACAGGGTTTTATGGAGGACTGTGCTGCTGACGTTACTGCTTTTTTTTTTTTTAAGAGAGATGTAGAGAAACAGTGGTTTTAGCCATGCGTGCTCATTAAATATCCCATAGTATTTTTAATAAAGTAATAGGGGTGATAACTCAAGACTTCTGGTCGCATACAAACTCTGGTTGCCATGTTTTCCCTATCTAAATGTCCCTTACATTTTCAGTCGGGTAGGGAGTCTTCACTTGATGAACTATTAATTATCTATCAATTCAAAGATCCAGTTGTGCAATACATGCTTGCATTAGTAACTTCATTTACATGAGCGGTCCAGCTGAATTCAGTTTGTTTGTGAAGCACTTTGGAAATCTTTGGAATGAAAGATACTGTGAAATCTAAGTAGCTTTTTTACAATTATTATTTTTTTACTAGTAAATACAGACTGTAATGAGAAAATACCCTTTGCCAGTATTACTGTTTTTTTAAAAATTTACAGCAGTTCGCTAAAAATATTCTCTATTGCCTTTTTCCCCCCATAGAGTGCTTATAAAAAGATTTACAGCCTTTTAAAACAGCATTTTCCCCTTAATAAAATTAACCATGGAACAAAAAACTGTTAATTTTATCCAAGAGCAATGTTTATGCAGAACATCATCTATCATTTTATCCAGCTATAAATAATTGCCCATGCGAGCAAACATTTGGTTTTCTAAATTGACTGCCATGCTAATTTGTTTAGACCGCATAACATTTCAATAGCATGAATTTTTAGATGATTAAATTTTTAATGTGTTTCACTTAAACCTATGAAAGGTCTCCCAAATATGTGTGGTAAGTGGTAGCCAAAGAATACTCAATGATTTATTCAGTGTGTAAAGCACTTTATTCTTCTGGTCATAAAGAATGATTCACTAATTAATCTGTATTCATGAGCTCATCTTCATTTTGCAGTTTTTGAATGCAACTGTCTGTGATCCTTATGAAGCAAATTTGTGAGCTGAAAGATACTTAGACTAGTGTCACACCACATACAAATGTAAAATCTAGTAATGCTATAGTAGTGGAAAATAGCTACTGTCCCAGAAAATTTTCAAGAGCATTAGACATTCTTTTATGTGTATGTGTGTGTGTAGTGGTTGTCTTCTACTACATGGGGAATCTGGACTCAATAATGTAGGGCCAAATTATGATCACCAAACTCACCCTTAGTAGTACCTTAATCCACATGTATATTGAGGTCAATGTGACTATTTCTGGATTAAGATACTACTCAATGTGAATGAGGGTAGTCTGGGCTGTGAGAAGCACTGAAATCTACCACAAAGAACCAACCAGTTCAAGTTCTAGTTTAACTAAGGCTCTGTCTAGAGTGGCACTTTCGTCGCTAAAACTTTTGTCACTCAGGGGTATGAAAAAACACCCCCCTGAAGGATAAAACTTTTAGCAGCAAAAACCGCTGGTGTGGACTGCGCTTCATCGGTAGGAGTGTGCTCCCATCAATGAAGCTACTTCTCCTCGCTGGAGGTAGTTTTATTTTGTCGCCGGGAGAGCTCTCTCCCAGCGCTGAAGTGCAACCACACAGTGCCCCTTACAACGGCACAGCTGCAGCAACACAGCCGCACGGTTGTAAGGTGTGCAGTGTAGACAGAACCTAGGAAAGTAATCTGGTGCAAGGCAAAACCCAGCATTTCCTCCAGCCACCTCATCACCAAAAGGGGTCACTTGCCAAAACTATAGTTTAATGGGATGAGAGGAAGGGGGTACTATAATAATACTTAGCTCTTACGCAGTGTTTTTCATCTGCAGATCTCACGGGAGAGAAGCAGCATTATCCCAGTTTCTCAGATGGTGAAACTGAGACAAAGAGAGGTTAAACAACTTCCCCCAGGCCACACGGTCCGTCAGTATCAGAGCCAGGAATAGAATTCAGGTCTCCAGAGTCTTCCTTGAATCATCCTCCATTTACCATTAGAAATAGTTCTTATATTCAGGGTCAGAAAGTCAGAGAGAGGTCCCCAAAACCTGAAAGATAGAGCAGCTGAAACAGATGGGGGCTTCAGCATGCCTAAAAGATATCCAAAAAAGGGAATCCAATGGACCTCCTTCAGGAGGTGTTCCCTTACTGAGGGCCTTTTGATTGATCAGGCTGAACCTATAGACCAATGCCATCAGTTGCTGACAGTCCCCTGAATGAAGGAAATGCTCAACAGGTTGTTCTATGAGGGCATAAGAAGGTACCCACCCAAGTTGATGCAAGAGCCAAGCAGGACATATATTTATTAAAGTGTGATGTGCCCAAACTGGGTGCCTCAGGCTAAACTTCTAAATCCATATTTAGGTACCTGATTCTTTTTCTTTTTGCAACAGCATGGTTCATGTTCTAGGAGAAATGACTGTGCTGTGAATAAAGGGGCTACAAGTAAAACTATAAATCCACCTCTCTGGATTGTCTATTACTCTTTTCTTGGATGCAAGTGACTGTACCCTGAATGATGAATAGACATGAGATTTGATGATCTACTTAATCCTACTGCTTAAGATGGAAATAGCACAGAAGTGGCAAGTCACGTTAATCACATGAGTCTGAGTCTAAAGAGAAGCTCTTATTCAGGACAGGTTTCAGAGTAACAGCCGTGTTAGTCTGTATTTGCAAAAAGAAAAGGAGTACTTGTGGCACCTTAGAGACTAACCAATTTATTTGAGCATAAGCTTTCGTGAGCTACAGCTCACTTCATCGGATGCGCATCCGATGAAGTGAGCTGTAGGTCACGAAAGCTTATGCTCAAATAAATTGGTTAGTCTCTAAGGTGCCACAAGTACTCCTTTTCTTTATTCAGGACAGAGTCAGTCAGAAGCCTGTCAGGAGAAAAAAGTAATATAAATAATAATTATAATATTGAAAAGTAGTAGAGCATATTTAATAGCAGGTCTTAAGATATTAAGAGAGTAAAATTGGGAGTTTTTCTTAACAAAACTTGAGGGTTGGGGAAAATTTGAAATGAAGTATTCAGGAACCTACCGTAAGAACTACAGAATTGGGACCTGTTAGCAATTCCACTTCCTTATATAATCATTTTCACCACATAAACATGCCCAGAATTTTTGAATATGCTCTGATTTCATTATGTTAACACCAGTTTCTGCAGTTGACTCAAGTGGAAGCGATTGGCGATTGGTTTTTTAACACTGTATTTATTCAAAGGAGTTGTCAGTCAAAAGGTAGTTGTGTGTGATCTGTTGATAGAGAACATAGTTCCTTTGTTGACTGGTGATATATGAAGTTGTATTGCTACCTGAGAAAAGTTACATCAGTGTAATTTTACGGTTGCATTATTAATTGCACAGAAGTCAAGAACTTCAGAGTTATGTTAATCACAGAAACCACCACAACTCTTCCTTCCCGGGTGTGTGCTCATGATCTCACAACGAAGTGCTATATTTTGTACTATTTGGCAGGTAGCACAATCCAGAGTAATAGAAAGCAGCTGCACTTTTTCTGTAACCATAGGTGAACACGTGTATTTCCTTTTATGCCATATACAGTGGCTTAAGGTACAAAAAGATTTCTACCAGTTTTTACTGGTTTGAGAAATATTCCTATTACGGTTAAATGGTGAATGCAGAACCATAAATGCTTTAAAACTGATAGAAACATTTTTCACACTGAGTAACAAAAACATCTAAGTGGGTTTTGCTAATTAACAACTTTTGAGCAAGTTATCTGTCAAAAGAGGGGCTTATAATCAAAGTCTGTATGTTATCTTAACTGTAGCATTCTTTACCAATGAAACATGTAATAACTCATTACAAGCTCAATAACATATGACTTTCTTTTTATTTATTTGTTGAGACCTTTTCTCTTTAGCTTTCTATTTAATTTCAGTGGAGCATTGGGATCAATAAGACAAGGGGAATGGGAAATTCAGGAAGTATTACCATTCTATAAATAGAAATAATAACAAATATGTAATGTGAAAAAACATGGTAAACCATATACCTGACTGTGAAAAGAATGCTTTGGTATAGTTGTGTTTTGCTTCCTTTCCATTGTTCCCCCCCCCGCACCCCCACTGAAAACCAATAAATAGTAGGAAAGAGTCAAATGATTTCTTAGTTAAGAGAATATTAAACTTTTATACAAGATGTAAGGCTTTGGTGGCACTCCCAATCTGCTTGTAGTGCTGTAGGTATGTGCAAACACACACACATACACAAAATGGTCTAAACTTTCCCCCCTTCCTGGGGTTTGCTGTATTATTAAGGTAACAGCCATAAATTTCAACCTGATCTTGGCTGTTTCTCAGATTGCTCCTTGTATGAAATCTTTGCTCATACCCCTAGTTTCCTTTGTGTCACAATGACATTCATACCCTTTCTCTACTTCAGTACAAAAACACAATGTTGTGTAACACAGAAGATGTCCCATTCACAACCACCACCAACTCTATATGGAAAATTAAGGAATCCAGTTATGTCAAATGCATTGCAAAGCATCCAATCACCAACAACTTGTAGAAAGCGCAGTCTTCATCCAGCTCTATTCAACGTTTCTCATCTCTCACAACCATAAACAAATGTCCTACCAGAACAAGGTTATCCATATGCATAAGTGTTTTCAAGACTGGCTCTTTACTGGTAGTTGAGGGCTCACAACATCTCACAAAAGTGTTCAGCACCTTATATATCCAAGTCTCAGCCACTGAAACTATCGGAAGTTTTTAGAACGGTCAAATTTTATTTAGAGTGGCTTATTAGATTCAAAAGGGGACAAAAGTTTAAAACATAGCATGAAATTGTAACTTGTCATTCATATGTCATTATAGTCCTATTTTTATATATATGTGTGTGTGTGTGTATATGTATGTGTATATATATATATATATATATATAAAATTTGAATCCTTAGGTGATGCCCAAACCAGTTTCTTTTGCTATTTAAAATAATAAAAACCTCTTCATTTTGTTATTTAAAATAACTAGAACAATCCAAAGTGAAAGTAAAATGAATGAAAATAGTGCTGGAATCCAAAATAACTTGCACTGTAGGCATGACTTCTGAAGCATGACCATATCCAAGCACAATCCACAGCTGAAACTACAGTAGCATGACATTTATTTAACTTGAAAATAAAAATACACCTCTAGGATTGACATATATGGCAGGAGAAGTATTTGTAAATGCTTTCAAGGAAAAAGAGGTATAGAAAATCTGAAGCTAGTTTTTAATTGTCTTTGTGTCTTATTTTGCACCAGTTTCCATTGTGGTTTATAGATGACCACCTTATGCCGAGGGACAAACTCTGTGCATGGTTTGTATGACAGTTTAACAGAAGAATCCTACAGGAATTCTGTTTTGAAAGATAACACTGTTCTCACTCTTACAAATGAATAACACGTCTTTTCGCTTGCACCATAAACCACTTAATTAATTAATTAATTATAACATTCTCTCTATTTCTGTTAATGACTTACTTCCTACAAGTTCATCTGGGTTCTAGTTTTAAGGCAATAATGATTTACATTTAGGTTTATTGTGATGAACTGCAAAGCTGAAATGAAAACTGAGCCCTGGTCTACTCTGAAAAGTTTGTACTGGTATAGCTGTGTAGTTAGGGGTGTGATTTTTTTTTTTTGCCAACATAACTGTGCTGCTGAAAGCCCTAGTGTAGAGGTAGTTATGCTGGTATAACTGTGCTTTCTACCAGCATATTTTCTGCTGGTTTCCAAAGTGGCATAAATTATACTGGTATAAGCACTTTCATACTGTCAGCAGTACGCTGGTATTGTCTGTATCATTAAAACAGCAAAACTTTTTTTTTTCCCCCTAGCCACCCTTAGGCAGGGACATTCAGAACATATTCCTATCATTCTGTGGGGAACATTCAGCAAAGAAATACATTTCTTTACCTTTTAAATTTCTTTTACTCCCTCTGTGAAATTTTCTGGCAGGTTCTGTTTAGCTACAGGCATTGGTGTTCGTTCTATGACTTGATTATTGCAATCAGAGTTACCCAGAGGGGAAAAAGAATTATATAAAGGTAATTTACTCTCTCCTGTTTGGTCACCACAGACTGTATTATGGGGACTTCCCTGCATAAGGGAGCTAGACCTCAATCATGGAAGGAGCTGAGTGCTCTGGCACAGGTCCAGCAAAGCACTTACACATCTGTTTAACTTCTAACACATGAGCAGTCCCATTGTGAAGCATGTGCTTTGCTAGATCAGGGCCAGCATGCTCAGCACCTTGCAGGATCAAGTCCGTAGGGCATGGTCTACTAGTTGAAGCACAGAGATCTGTCTTCTGTTCCAAGCTCTGCCAAGGACTTTCTTTGTGAGATTGGGAAAATCTCTTGGGCTAAAGTTTTCCAACTACCTCTCCAATGGGGTGCCTCTGTTTTGACCCAGAGTTACTGGGCTTGAGTGTGTTTACTTGTGCAGTAGGGAAGGATAATTCTCTCCACTACTAATGAAGTTCTGTGGCCTGTGTTGTGGAGGTCAGACTAGGTGATTAGAGTGGTCCCTTCTGGCCATAAAATCTACATGGGTTGGTTTCTTTGGTCCACTAAGTTCACTTAGTGCTGCGTACCCCCATGCCTCTTCCATAACAACTAGCAGAGCTGAAATTTGTGGAGAGAGTACCCACTCCACAAGTGTTGTCCTCCCCCTCCACATCTACAGACACGTGCCTGCCTATAACACAACTTTTCCTGGAATTCCATGGCTGCAAACCACCACGGAGGCCCATGTAATTTAGAATTCATTTCATTTCTGCATTTCACCTTTCGCATGGGTGATGCTTGAACTCAGGCTTTCCGTCCAAGGTAACTATTTACCTGGCAAATAAATATTTGTGTCTACCTTTTTAAAATCATCTGAAGCAGTTATTTGACACATACCTTTTAGATTTCAAGTAATGTTACCCTTTCTTCATAAGAAAGCGATTTTAATTAGTAATTACTGGTGGGAATAGTATGTTAGAGAATGTTCTGATGTGTCTGGTCTAAAATGTATCTCACTCATTTACGTATGAATCTAGGAAAATCAATTGTTTTATACTAACCCTTTTTAGAGCTCTTTTTATTATATTCCTCTTTAGCAGACATACTCTGATTTTATGTGATTTTTTTAATTAAGTTCCTTTGTCTGCAAAGTAGTCAACATAAATAAATGAAAAGGTGCATAAATGCACAGGTTTCTGTGTATCTATGCCACGTTTGAATGAGATTTGATATCCACTGCACTAATGGAAATTGAACCTTCACCATTGCACTTTAAGACAGTCGATTACAAGTTTCACATTCTTCCATGTATAGTCCCATTATGGTTCTGTAGGGGAAAAAAATTTAACCTAACCAAATATTACTTATTTGCTCTATTTTTAATAAGCAATGCCGAATATTACAATTACCTGTTTTCCAAAAGACGTCAAATGATGTAATCTGACTGTAATTATGAACACACTGTAGCTGAGAATTAACAAAATGAAGTTAATTGTTACTATCTATGGTTTTTACGTAGCACCTATCACTTCACTATAAGAATTTTGTTAATTAACGAAGCTCTACTGGTTCTTCAAGAAAGTAAAATACCATTTCTTCTTATTCAGGGTTTAGCTGTTGAACGACTTGGACGTAGACCTCTGCTTATCGGAGGTTTTGGTTTGATGGTCATCTCCTTTACGATACTTTCAGTATCCCTGACTTTACAGGTACAGTATATTCATTACGTAACTATTCTCTTTCATTTCTCTATTTTAAATGTCCGGTATATAGTACTTCTTGGCTTCAGCTTACTTCTGTGGACCATTCCAACTTTTGATTAAGTTTAAATGATGGCCTATTCTGAATTGGAGATTTAAAGTTCTGTCTTCTGCTTAATTATAAACTTAATTATTTCAGAGTGTGACTGTTAGTCATAATGTGATCTAAAAGATTGTCTCATTCATTTCTTACCAAGTGAGAGTTTCATGCAAGCAGATTGGAGAGGATAATTTTGCCCATGGTTGAGAAACGCTGCATTCAACACCTCATACTTTTGCTGTAAAACCGTATATATCGTCTTGAAATTTCTTGCATTCTCTATGTGCCTTCTGTTTACTGGTGATTTTTTTGAAAAAGCAAAAAGGTTAAATTCAAACAGAAGGCTCCTGGGGGAGAAAACATTCCAGTGCGACCGTAGCTTTGAAGTTCAGTTCAGCTATTTGGACTCAAAAGGTGAAGATTCATTATTTGTTGGAGGAAGCACCTGGCATGGAGATGCAGGGTTAGCATTTATTTCGCAAGAGATTATGTCAAATGATTGGAAGAAGGTTATTAAACAAACGATAACACTGAAAGGAAATCAGTTTGTCTGCCTTTTTTGTCCTCCGTTTGTATGCATTATCATGTACAGCTTTCTTTTGTTCTTGGGGCCTGAAAAGTAGAGTTCTGATAGATTGGAACAGCCTGCTTTTAGTGATCTTTCAGCAAGTTGTTCTTCTGCTGGCTATAGTCAAGATTTCTCTGTCTTTGGAACAGCAGCTAAAATGAGCCTCACCATTTATCTTACTGCAGTATCCTATTTCTTTGCTTGAGTTAATACGAAGGGAGCCACTGACGGTATGTCTATATTGCAAACCAACGTGTAATTATACTATGGGTAGGTATACCTGCTCTTGCTTTAATCTGGCTAGTGAAGGTGATAGTAGCAGTGACGATGTGGCAACACAAGCTTCAGAGTAGGCTACCTATCCCAGTAAAATCCCGCCAGGGACCCCGGGTACATACTTGGGTTCTTTTCCCATGCCCCTGTTTCTTCACTGCTAACGTACCTGCGCTAGCTAGCTTATGGCTAGCACAGGTATGGTCACTGAGGCTATAATTATACCTTACTGTGCAGTGTAGACATACCCTCAGAGTCAATGTGAGTAGCATGTGAACGTAGTAAAACCATCACAAGAGCTAGTGAGTGGAAACTGAAGCCAGACAAATTCAAATTGGAAATAAGGCACAAATTTTTATTAGTGAGGGTGATTAACCAGTGGAATAAAGTACCATGGGAAGCAGTGGATTCTTCATCTCTTGATGTCTTCAGATAAAGACTGGATTCCTTTCTGGAGATGTGCGTTATCTGAAGACAAGTTATTGGGCTCAGCATAAGGGTAAATGGGTGAAATTTAAGGGCCTGTGTTCTACAGGAGGTCAAACTAGATGATCTAATGGTGCCTTCTGGCTTTAAACTCTATGAATTTGTGAACTATCTGAATAGGACTTACCATATTGTCAACTGTATGAAACAACAGAACTGTACTTTACAGACGAGGTCATAAAACCAAGGTTGTTAGCACAACCACAAGACACATAAGATAGAAGGCTGCAAGTTTTGTTATGAGCTGACTGAAAAGTAGGCGTTTCCAAACCCTTTGATACATAATGTGACATGTTTAAACTAATTGGACTAGATCTTCAGCTGTTGTAAATCAGTGATGCTCCATTGACTGTGAGTTAGATTTTAGTGGAGTGACGTCAGTTTACATTAGCTGAATATCTAGTCCATTATGCATTAAGTATTAGATATAAGTCTGAACCAAGAACCCAGGATGCAAACAGCCTTGAACTCAGAGGAAAATTATATCTGGTTCTGAATTTGCACCTGTGTCCTCTCTGTATAAGGGGCTAACAAGTTTAGATCTGTGTTTTGGATCCAACATGAGCTCATCTCTGATAAATATATAAGTTTATGAATTCACACTAATGCCAAGAAGAGCCTTCACATATTATCATATTTTGAGAGTTAGTGTATAAATGAATAAACAAGTTAAAAAGGAACAAACCAGTATAGTACTTTTTTGTTTGAACCTGTACATCAGTCATTTATATTGGCAAGTATAGGTATGATGATGCTTCAGATACTCTAAGTAAATATATCTTCATATTTTGTAAAAATAACAAAGACTTGCGACCTCACTATAACATTCTGCTATTCAAAATTTTCTGAGAAATAAGATGAGACCACAGGGCTGTGGGAAGAAATCGGGAGTTTTTATTTTTCAGCATTACATAGATCAGGGACTGTGGTCTGGCAATTCAGTAGAATTCTCTCTCCGTATTTAAAGCTAGAGGGAAAGCTCATATAATTTAGAGAGATCCTATTGAATCAAATGTTGCCTTCCTTTAAGCTCTTCTTTTTAATCTTAGTCAGTTCCTTTTGATTACTTTTTACCTGTATTGCTGTTGCTTCACTTAGTTTTCTGTAGACAAAATGAACTCCTCACAAAACCACGTAATCTGTAATAGAAATAGTAGTGTGGAACTTTGGAAGAATACACTGGCTGTGTCTACACTGTAAGCTGGAAATGTAAATTCCAGGTCAGGGAGACATACCCGCACTAGATCTGATTAAACTAAAGCATTAAAAATAAAGTGTAGCTGCAATGGCACAAGGAGCTAGTTGCCCTGAGCACATACCCATGCAAGATGCTAGTTATATACCCTGGGCACCTATACCGTCTCACCGCTCACGTTGCTGAGGCTACATTCTGTTTTACCACGTTAGCTTGATGAAAGCTAGTGCATGTAAGCCTCTTTGAGCTGGAATTGACACTTCCAGCTCGAAGTTTAGACATACCCAAAGACTTATAAAACCATCTACAATCTATGGCAGTGGTGGGTAACCTACGGCCCATCAGGGCAAGCCGCTGGCAGGCCGCCAAACCATTTGTTTACATTTGCACGGCTGCCTGCAGCTCCCAGTGGCCGCGGTTCGCTGTTCCTGGCCACTGGGAGCTGCAAGTGGCCAAGCAAATGTAAACAAACGGTCTGGTGGCCTGCCAGCGGCTTGCCCTGATGGGCTGTGTGCAGCCCACGGGCCGCAGGTTTCCCACCACTGATCTATGGGCTGATCCTGTGGCTGTCCTTTTCCATACAAAACTTTCCTTTACTGCAGAATCAGATCCATTAGGTTGTTTGTCTACAATTTCAGGATGTGGCTGAATATCCCAACCTGTTTGACCACACCCAATGTATATTATTTTAAGCTTAGTACGTATGAAAGGCCATACTGGATAAGACTAAAGATCCATCTAGCCTAGTATCCTGTCTTTTGCCAGATGCTTCAGAGGGAATGAACAGAACAGATAATCATCAAGCAATCCTTCCCCTGTTACCCAGTCCCAGCTTCTGGTGAACAGAACTCCCTGTCCCATTGAGAGACGTGTATTTAATCCATCCTTCACACAGATTAACTTTGTCATTTAAAAAATCTGCCATACTGGCTTTAATAATATGGCAGAGACATCTGGGGAAGGTGACTAAGAAGAGTTTGTGCAACCCAAGGAAACTTTCACAGCTTGGCTTGAATTGCAGCATAAGAAGTTATGAGTTTTTTGAATATTTGTGGCTTCTTCAATGTAGCAGACCTCTTGACATTTCACTGTATAGATTCCAAATTTTAATTTTAATACAAATTGTCTAATAAATATTTCAGGAATACTGATTTCTAAGACTAACTCTTGGCATAAACCCTAATCTATGGAAAGAATGTAAAGAATATTTTGTATTCCATGTGATCTCTTATTAGGCATTTGACATAAGTAATGCTAGTGTGGGTTATTTTTTGTTGTGTTTTTTCCAGAATCGTGCATACTGGCTCCCCTATCTCAGTATATTTTGCATTCTTGCAATAATTGCATCATTTTGCATTGGCCCAGGTAAGTAATTTTTTTTCATGTTGTTCCATGTCATTTCTCCATGCACCAAACACTAAAACATGCACATTGAAGTGACATGACATTAGACTTTGCTATGTGTGTGGCAGGGATTTGTGTGTGTGTGCCTTGTATAAGAAGATAATCAGAAAGGTTAGTCTCCTGTTGATAATGCTTCTGGGGTTCCCCATTGCATGTCAACTCTATATAGACTTCATGAATTTGAATCTGATGCCTTTGGATCACTATGTTGTTAGTGTGCCAATAACGACATCTCACTTGTTCTCAGTTTACCTGTGCGGGTTCTGTCAGGATTATTAGGCTTCTTCATGGCAATAGATACAACTTTATATACTGTATATTCTTAGTTTGCGGTCTTTATTACAATGAACTCTAGGACTCATTGGAGCAGGGGTTTCAGTAGAAGTATTAAGAAACACTGACACATAATGAACTAGATTTGGAACCCAGTTACATCAGTGTAATTTTGGAACAACTCCATTGATTTGAACATTGTTACTCCAGGATTACATCAGTTTAACAGAGAACAGAATCTGGCTTTGTGAATTAGCAAGTAACTAATTTCGATAGCATATGTTTGCAGGTGCAGAAAGAGGAATTTAACCAGAGCATAGTTCATGTACAGTATGTGCTGCTAAAAGGAGGTGTGGGTTTTTCCCAGAGATTCTGTAACAAACTGTTCTTCACAAAAAAGGGGAGTGGGGTGTGGTGAAATGAACTGCTTTTGTGGTTTTCCTTCATATATGTTCTGTTATAAATCCGAAAACAACATTTCTGTCCCCATCACTTCTGCCATGGTTTCATCCATTTTTTCAACATTTCAACATTTTTTTCTCCTTTCTTTTTAATGAAGCTGAAATTTAACGTGATTCTTTTGTTTCGTTTCCTTGCCTGTGCATCATTGTTGTCGTCGTCATCATCATTACTTACTTAGGCCACTTTTGTCTTTTGTGGTGGTGTTTTATTATTTAACTGCTACTGGGAAGACAGCTGGAAAAGGCAGCATCCTGTGTTTTGGGATCCTCTAATAAAATAGGACTAAACTGTAATATTGAAACCCCCCCTCTCTACCCTCTGAGAGAGAGGTGTTACATATCCATGACAGCTCAGAAAAAGACCAGGAAGCTATGACTCTGACTCACAAGTTCCTCCCTAGTTTCCTAATGCTCCTGGGGGAGGGACTGTGTCACTAATCTATGCCAGTCTCCTTCCATGCTCTCTGAACTTCACTGGCTGATATATGGATGGAGCCACACTAACTTGAAAAAACTGAAAATTTCCTGCCCTGCCCTCTATCTGTGTGGGAGCCCGGGAGCAGTAGAGAGTAGAAGTCCCTTGAAGACTGCTCTTTCTACCCCCACCTAACCCTGGCACTGAAACCCGTGATGCAAATCATCATGCAACCCCCTTGTGCTTTTGTAAGGGCAAATTTCAGTTCTGCCCAAGTTCCTCATGTTTAAAACAAAATTCTCAGCAATAGATTGCTGGGTTTTTAAAAAAAGCATTTTGAAATCAAAGCTGGTTCTCAACCAGATAGTCTTGAGAGATCAAGTGGTGACTTTAAACTTCTTGCAATTCTCCTTTTAAATCTGCAAAAATAGTTGAACTCCTGTAAGTAAGTAAGTATGAACACTTGTAACCTCTACTTATTTTTCTTCCAAAAAGCCCCATAGAAACAAATTTACAGAGTAATTTAGGCCAACCCTAAAAGATATTCACTAGTTTTCAAAACTTCAAATGTACATCACAGTTCAACCTTTTAAAATAAATCCTCCACTTTTTTCCTTTTCTTTTTTCCTCTTTTTTCCTTTGTTCCCTATGATAGATTATATTTTTGTTCACTTAGCTGTTGTCCCTTCATTGCTGCCAGTCAGTATTTTCTAATGCATTTTGCATTCGTATTGAGGCAGTACATCTATAAGTATGCAAGACTGGAACGTCTATTCAGTATCACAGACTGCTTCCTATAGAAAATCTTTAAAATTGCAGCATTCTTCTTGCTGTTGTGTTTTCTGTTTCTGTTTTTTGAAAGGAAGAAAACATGGCACTTTGTTTTCTTTACAACCACCCCATCTACCATTCCGATATAGTCAAATACTCTAATTGCTGGGGAAAATATGGTGACTGTGATGGATGCTATCAGCACATGATACAATAATCTATGAATATTCCAACCTTATAAATTTTGTGTATGTCTTTATGAGCTAGGGATTGTATTCCTGATTCAATACGGGTGTTAAAATGTTTCCTCAGGAACTATAATCACTAGGGAATAATTAATGCACATCCCTAAGGCAAGTAATAAGTCTGAAGAAGTTTCATCCCTGGGGGGAAATTACACATACTGGTTTGACATGGTTCAAGAGGCCAGGCAAATAAAGAACTGAAAGCCATCTAAAGTGACCACCCTGACTGAGGAGGGAGGTTATTTTCACACTTGATCCAGAGCCTCCATATGGAGGCTGGGTGATACCTGGTAAGCTAGACATGTGTATAAGCTATTTGTTGTTTGGGTGAAATATTTTCTCTATAATGTTTCAGAGTAACAGCCATGTTAGTCTGTATTCGCAAAAAGAAAAGGAGTACTTGTGGCACCTTAGAGACTAACCAATTTATTTGAGCATAAGCTTTCGTGAGCTACAGCTCACTTCATCAGATACATATTGTTAACCTAAAAAAAAGTGTAACTGAAAAGTACAACATCCACATCTGTCCATGTCACAAGACAGAGGCATAACTTTGAAATTTTTAGTGCAATTATCGGATCTACTTTGAGAGGGACAAATGTGGTTGCAATCCTAATAATGAGGTTTCAGTTCTCATAATTTAGGCTTGAGTGTGCCTGAGCACAGGCTGGCACATAAGCTGCAGGAGGAATTGTGTCATAGCTGATTCCCTTCCTGATTTCCCTTTGTCCATGGGTGGTGGGAATTAACAATTTGCTGCCAGTTTGTACCAGCAGTAAGTTATGACACCCCTTGTCTGGCATATCTGTGCTGGCTAGTGTATTGGAAAATAGAGCCCAGGTTCTACTCATTTCCTGATCCCGTTCTCTTAATCTGTGAGGTGGTAAACAAGCATGTAGCAGTTCATTCTTTTCTCTCTCCTTGCCCAGTTTCAAGGTCTGGGTCTTGTGTGGAGAGTGAAGAACACCAGATGATGTCACTCCCTGCCTTATACAGCTTTAGCATATGGTGGGAACCCTTTGTTTCAAAACTTGTCTCCCAGATCAGTTTGTGGAAAAATACTGACATCCCAAGATGAAGTCCAGAGACATGGTCTGGTCCTATGTCCTTGCAGAGTCATAGTAGCCATTACTTACAGGCTGTCTGGAGCATTCTCAGGAAGGCTCACAAGGAGGACGATAAGCTTCTCCTGAGGCCTATTGTTTTCCCTAATGGCTTATTACTCTGAATAGGCCCTTCCCCACCCACCAGTCTAGACTGAAAGCATCTTGCAGCTATACACCCAGGTATAACTACATTTGAAATATAGATACATAGTCAATATTCATAACTTCAGATACAAAAATGATACATGCATACAAATAGGATAATCATATTCAACAAATCATAACTTTTCCAGTGACATTTCATATGGCCGACTTGCATAAAATGCATCATAATTATGCTATAATATCATAATAATATCACTATGAAGAATATGGGGTGCAGTGTCACAGTATTTCCTAACGTTTTCCAGTGGTGGTCTATCAAAAAGTTCGTTTAGGTTCTAAATGACCACAGGCTGGAGTTCAACAGTAGTTTGTGAACTTAAAACAGAAAAATATCCTTTGAAAAATAACAGACTCTTCTGTAGGTTGTGGGGAAAATGCTGCTTCTAGGTACTTATTTGTTTTCAGTCTTTTTAGTTATCTCATGTAACTACAAGTATCTGGATGCAAGATTATTTCTGGTTAAGGAAACACAAGTTAGTAAATAGCTTTTAAAGAGCAGTCCACACAGGAAGCAGGAGCTGCAGGAAGTCATTGTCTCTTGCCCACACATTTCAGCTGAAATATCTGATATATTTGATCTAAAGAAGCTTCATGTGATTAAAAAATAGACACAGACACAGAATCAAGGGGATTGGTTCTGGTTACTATGGAGTCAAACAAAACAGAAAACAAATGGTGTTGCTGTCTTGGGATGCTCAAAACCATAGGTCAGTGTGACCCCTCTGCATCAGTGAGAGAGAGATTTTGCCGGTGCTAACCTGGGTGACACTCCCTGTCTCCACAGTCTGTTAGCCACCCCAGACAAATTTCTCAGGACTCTGCCAGCCCTTACTTTGCCTTGCAGGTAACACTTGGTGCACCCCAGTTCGCAGGCCACCTGGAAGAGTGTTCCCCTGAGGTAACCAGCCCATCACTGGGCACTCACAGAAATTATCAAGTTTGCTATCTCCAAAGAGACAGTGTACAAACCAGCTTGTTTCGTTCAACTCAAAATTCATGCTTTGCCTAATATTACTGTATTGAGATCTACTTATGATAAAACAAAGTGAAGTTTATTACCAAAGATAGCGTTTTAAAGTAGAAACTGAATTGGTTACAAATAAAACAAAAGTATAGCACATTCCAAGAGACTAAACATATCTAGCAAACTACAACCCTTTGGCTAAAGCAGTTTTCTCACTCTCACAACGTTTTTCTGTAAAGCTTGCTGATTCTTCTTCAAGCAGATGCAGCTGTATATTCCACTTAGGCTTGTTCACACCCAGTATATCAGAGCTGGAAAATTTTGCCTAGCAGTACCCATAGGAGGCAGCCCTTGCACCTTGTGCTCATAACCCCTGCCATGGCTATCTGAGGGACTACCACCTCTGCCCCCTCAGTTCCTTCTTACTGCCATGGCTGGAGTCTGAGCGCTGTGTGGTTCCTAACCTTACAAACTATCTGTGTCTTAGTGACTTTTTCTAGTTGTATATAGTTAATTTGTACCCTTATATAGTGTTAGTTGGTTAGCTTTAGTTTAGTTTAAGTATTTCCCGGTGATGCCCTCATGGGGGTTTAAACATTGTCAGTCATGTGGGGCAGCGACCTCCAATAATGATCCACACACACAGTGCTTCCTGTGCTTAGGCAAAGCCCACATCAAGGAATGGTGTTTCTTTGGCAAATTGTTCACAAAATGGACTCGTGGCGAGGGATCTTTGTCTAAAGCCACACTGCTCCAACAGTCCACAGCCTGATTTGGCACCAAGGGCTACATTGGATCGAAGGTCACCCTCGGGTTCTGAGAGTGCTGCTGTTTCCTGCTCTGGAGCTAGAACCTCTCCAAAGAGATGGAGGAGCCATTCCCCAGCAAGTGCGCTGAGGAAAAGGTCACAAAAGAAGATGGAGGCTGCTCCAGGTCATGTGAGGACCCATGTGTCTCCTCCAGAGGAGCATGGACCGGCATGGTGTGAACACCAAAGCACAGGATGGAGCAGGTCCTGTCATCCACTCCCCAATACTGTGCTTGAATGTCAGAGATCCCATACCATCCACCCTAGTTCCAGGCCCAGGGTGTCTGTTGAGTCTGGTACTGATGAGGGTGATGTCAGCACCAGCTGTTTCCACTTAAGCGGCATAGCAGGCAGCCTGTTTGGTTCTTCCCCAGCCTTTCTGTTCCAGCCTCTCCATTAGTTCAGGACTTTGCCAGGGCTGCATCATTTATAGCCCCGGGTTGGGCAGCTGTTGAACCTCTGTTGGCACCACACCCCAATGTTTCCCTTCTACAGACAGTAGAAGTGGGGCCCGTGGTAGGCTCAGCACAAGGGACCTACTTGGCACCAGGAACTTCTTTGGCACCCACGCTGTTGGCGCTGCCATTGTTACCATGGTGGCACTCACCTCCCTCCACTTTGGCACCATCAGTCACATAGGTAACACTGCTGACTTTGGGGTCAACACTGCTTCTGGCACCAGAAATGACAGAGGCATACTCAGTGTTGGCAGTACTGTTTCCACCATTGGTACCAGTTCCCTCTTCATACTGGGCTATGGAGTCATACTGGTTGTTGTCTCCGCTTTTATGTCCTGAAGCCCGGGACTCCTCAGTATCCAGGTTGGGATCTTCCTCTTGTGCTCTCCATCGCCTGACCCTATCAGGGGCCATTCATGGAACCCTATGGGTACCAAGATTCTCTCATCTCACGGTCGGGACAGGGGCCCGGTGCCCACTGGCCACCAATACTCTATCCATACCACTGGTCTCCGTGGAATCTCTGGAATGTTCCTCAGTTACCAAGGTCCCACTCCTCATTTCTCTCTAAGACGAGATCACTGGGCAAGTCTGGTGACCATTGATCCACCATAGGCCCAAGCACTGGTTAACCTTCCCCTCAAGGAGCCTCCGGAGTCTTCCCATCCAGGTCTGTCAGTCGTGGAGCAGGCTTTGGCTCTGGCACAATTAACCACTTCATCTTCATCCCCAGACAACTCCATGATGCCTGGCTCTTCTTCCTGTTCAGTACTGGAGGATTTCAAGGCATACCAAGCACATATGTGGTGTGTGGCTGCTTCGCTGGCTATTCAAGCAGAGTTTCTGCAAAAGAATACACATAAGTTGTTGGCTATCCTGCAGCCATCTGCCCCTGGGAGAGTCACCCTTCCTATAAACAGTGCACTCCTAAACACTGCTAAGGTTCTCTGGAGCACGCTGACTTTGGTACTGCCTACTGCAAAGCACCTGGTGCAGGGATTTAAAGCTTTTTACTCCCACCTACCTGCAAATTTCGTGGGTGTAACCCCTGTGAACGATAGAGCCTGGAAGGGAAGATTTAAGTCCATTCCCAAGGACGAGGACTCCAAACAGATGGACCTGATGGATAGGAAGATTTACACTTCCTCTTCCTTGCAGATGTGCATTGCTAACCAGCAGACTATGCTGTCCAAATATGACTTTGTGAACTGGGTGGTTATGTCTAAGTTTGCAGACCAGCTGCCTGAAGCCTTAAGGGAGGAATTTCAGGCATTTATCACTGAAGGCTACTTGGTGGCTAAGGCTCTGTTTCAGTCTGCACTGGATGTCACAGATACTTTGGCCAAAGAGGTGGCCTTGGTGGTGACCATGAGATGGGCAGCATGGCTGCAGAAGTTGGGTATTGCCCCCTGTGTGCAACAGGCCATAAAGGATTTGCCCTTCAACAGCCATGTGCTTTTTTTGGACAAGACAGATGAGACTCTGCACTCCTTCAAGGATGCTACGGCTACCCTATTGTTCTTGGTGTGGGGTTATATGCTTGCAGTGCAGTCACCACTACAGTGGTCAACAGCAGCACAAGCAGCAGCAGTATCATATGCAGCACTGATTTTGGCAGTCTTTCTCTCCCCCCGAGATCATGGGGCGACCCCAGAAAGGGGCATAGAACCCAGAGGAGGAGGCATTCGGGTTCAGGGTTTGGCCAGTTGACACACCTTCCCCTTGCAGCCTCCCCAGGCACCCTTTTTTGACTTCTTGGTCCACAGCAGTATTTCAGTCGCCATTCCCTTCCCCTTGTCCCTTCTGTCTGGGGACAGGTTGGCTCACTTTTTCAAAATGTTTGGGGCTCGATCACCACTGACAGCTGGGTGCGAAGTGCTGTCAGATCAGGCTCTGCCATCCAGTTCCTTTCCATCCCTCCCCGTCCCTCTTCAGGGACCCCCTCATGAGAAACTACTCCTCAAGCAGGTTTGCTCTCTACTGGCTATGGGAATTGCATAGGATGTTCTACCAGAACATCAACATCAGGGTCCGTGCTTCTTTTCCCGGTACTTTCCAGTGCCTAAAGCCAAGGGAGGGGTAAGACCTATGCTTAACCTTTGTGGCTTCAACAAATATATCCACTACATGAGCTTCCGAATGGACATTCTATCGACTGTCCTCCCTCTATTGTCTCAGAACAACTGGTTTGTTGCTCCGGACCTTTCATTTGGTGATTTTGCCAAGCAACAGAAAATTCCTTTGATTCGTCATAGTGGAGTGCCATTTTCAGTATACGGTGCTTCCCTCTGGCCTCTCTTCTGCCTGTCAGGTTTTTACCAAATGTATGGTAAAAATTCTCACACTGTCAGTTCAGCCTCCCATACCACTTTCTCTCCCTCCTGAACTACTGACACAGAATCACACTTGCACTTTACATCCTGCACTCAGCTCCCTGCATCTCATGGCATGGCTGCTTTGTGGCTGAATAAGCAGGAAGTACAGTGATTGGCAGCTGTTTGACAGGTCCTATTTGACAGTAGAAAGCCCTCTACCAGAATGGTCTATTCAGAGAAATGGGAGTGGTTTTTGGTGTGGTCATTAGGGCGTGGAATCCAGCTGACACTGGCTTCTGTCCAGCACATCTTGAAGTACTTGATGCAAAGTCACTGAGAATGACATCAGCATTTCAGACCCCCCATTCAGAGAATATCAATCTTCTCCAATGCCAAGGAAGCAAGATTCTTAAAAGGGCTTCTTCTTCTCCATGCTCCTGTCGAAGAGCCAGTTCCTATGTGGGACCTTTCATGGGGCCTCCATTCGAGCCCCCAACATCTTATCCCTTTCTGCTTACATATTAGAAGACTAGGAGTACTAGTGGCACCTTAGAGACTAACCAATTTATCTGAGCATGCATGCTCAGATAAATTGGTTAGTCTCTAAGGTGCCACTAGTACTCCTTTTCTTTTTGCGAATACAGACTAACACGGCTGCTACTTTGAAACCTGTCATATTAGAAGACTGCATTCCTGGTAGTGATGACATCTGCAAAGAGTGTCTGTGAGTTATCTGCTCTGAGGATCGAGCCTCCTTAAACACAATTCTCTCAGGACAAAGTGACTTTGAGGCCTGGTATATTTGAACTGTACATTTGCCTGTGTTCTTAAGCCACATTAATCTCTGGAGAAGCAGCATCTCATTACATTAGAAGTCAGGCAACGCCTAGCATTCTGTCTGGACAGGACTAACCATTTCATGCTTTGCCTCGGTGGTTTGTATCACATGCAGATCGTATGAAGGGGCAAGCGGTCTCTTTACAGTCTCTCTCTCTAAATGGATAACATCCTGTATCAAGTGGAATATTCCACCTACGTGGGCTACACAGTTGCATCTACTTGAATCTAGATCCTGATTTGATTGAAAATAAATGGTTTATTTAGTGTAACTGTGGTTCTTTGAGATGTGATACAGACGTGTATTCCATGACCCACTTGCCATCCCCTCTGCAGCGGAGTCTAGTCTGTGGGCATTCGGTGTGAAGAAAATGAGGGGGGTTGAGGCGGTGGTCATATAGCCAGGGGAGGAACTATGAGCACAAGGCACAAGTGCTGCCTCCTATTGGTACTACTAGGCTAGGGGTTCCTAAATTTGGCCAGGCCTGCACCGCTTCCCGCAGCTCCCATTGGCCGGGAACGGCAAACCGCGGCCACTGGGAACTGCGAGCAGCCATATCTGCAGATACTCAAGTAAACAAAGCATCTTGCGGCCCGCCAGGGCTTACCCTGAACAAGTTTGGGAACCCCTGTACTAGGCAAAATTCTCCAGCTTCCAGTGTGCTGGGTGTGCATGCACCTAAGTGGAATACATCTGCATCACATCTCAAAGAACCAGAGTTACATTAAATAACCATTTCTTTTCAATCAAATCAGGATGCAGATTTTCATGATTCCCCCATACAATATCAGAGATCTCCTCAATAAATGGATAACAAAATGTCTTTTTGCTTCTCCTTATATTTCCCCAAAACTCATTGTTTTGACCCCAGAGACAAGACAGCTACCCTGTGGCTTTAGTCTGGTGTCTTCCCATGCTGATTTCACATACCCTCATTAGTCTGTTTTCCTGTTGACTTAATATGCAAATGAGGCTTTCTTTGTGTTGGTTTATCCTGCTTACTTTACATCAGAGATCTAGGCAGATGGGTAAATCAACATTCCTTTGTTTAGGAAAAACTTATCTATCAACCCTGCCTGGTTACATAGTGTCATAAATATAAAGGAAGGGTAAACACCTTTAAAATCCCTCCTGGCCAGAGGAAAAACCCTTTCACCTGTAAAGGGTTAAGAAGCTAGGATAACCTCGCTGGCACCTGACCAAAATGACCAGTTTGGAGACAAGATACTTTCAAAGCTGGAGGCGGGGAGAAACAAAGGTTCGCTCTGTCTGTGTGATGTTTTTGCCAGGAACAGAAAAGTAATGGAGTCTTAGAACTTAGTAAGTAATCTAGCTAGATATGCATTAGATTCTGTTTTGTTTAAATGGCTGATAAAATAAGCTGTGCTGAATGGAATGCATATTCCTGTTTTTGTGTCTTTTTGTAACTTAAGGTTTTGCCTAGAGGGATTCTCTATGTTTTGAATCTGATTACCCTGTAAGGTACCTACCATCCTGATTTTATAGAGGTGATTCTTTTTACTTTTTCTTCAATTAAAATTCTTCTTTTAAGAACCTGATGGCTTTTTCATTGTTCTTAAGATCCAAGGGTTTGAGTCTGTGTTCACCTATGCAAATTGGTAAGGATTTTTATCAAGCCTTCCCCAGGAAAGGGTGTAGGGTTTGGGGAAGATTTTGGGGGGAAAGAAGGTTTCCAAGCGGGCTCTTTCCCTGTTATATACTTGTTAGACGCTTGGTGGTGGCAGCAATAAAGTCCAAGGGCAAAAGATAAAATAGTTTGTACCTTGGGGAAGTTTTAACCTAAGCTGGTAAGAATAAGCTTAGGCGGTTTTCAGCAGGTCCCCACAGCTGTACCCTAGAGTTCACAGTGGGGAAGGAACCTTGACACATAGTTTAAACATATTTAGTATATATGTACAAACTTCTTGTATGACACCTGTACACACAATTCTTAGGATGACCAGCTTTTATTTGATACCTCATACAACATTCTTTATAGATACATACTAGGACAGCAATGTATTAGGTGTAGTGAGATTGTCAGGCCTGATAAGAGATGCTGTTACATGACAGTGATCCCTTTGCCATTTGGCATGGAGGGGCTCATAGGATCACACAAATCCAAAGAAAAAGTGCCAAAAAAAAAAAAACCTCTATAAAGTCTCTGAGCATTTGGGTTAGGTACCACAGGCATGGAAGAAAGTATATTGACTTTTATTGAAAATGTCTTTCAACTTTATGCCAGTAGAGCAGTCCAAAGCAACTTCAGCATAGGGGCGGATCTGTACTTTGTTTCTTGAATAATTTTTTCAATATACTAACATTCTATAGGCTAGAACAGTGAAAATAAAATAGAATAAAAATTAACCTCTGATTAATTGATCAAAAAGCAAAGATGATATATGTATTCATGAGTTCAATGGAAACTCAATGATGAGTAGAGCTGATTGGAACATTTCCATCTAAGTAAAATTTCGTCAGATTATGTTACGTTGAAGTCAGAAAGTTTCACAAAGACATATTAGTTATGACTAAGTTTTGTCAGGAACATGTGAGGGAGGGGGAGAGAGAGAGAAACTTCCTAAATACAAAAAATCTCATTTCGATCTGAAAATGGATATTGTGACACACATTCCACTTTCACAAAAACATTGGAAAGGTGTTGCAGAAGGAAAACAAATTTCAAAAGTTCCTATGAAACAGAATTGTCATCTTGTGCCCAGCTCTAATGCTGGCTTTAGCTACTTATTTGAATATTAAATGTAATTAGTTAACATAATTTCAAACCTCAGTATTATCAGCCCATAAGGAGGTAAACAATAGGCAGTCAGGCTTTCAGACTGGGCCTTCTGGAAAGTGTCCACAAGGAACTGCACCCGCAATTCAACGCTTGCAATCAATTACCAGAAATCCGCATAAATGAATTACAAGTACAAAAATGTCCATGAAAGAATGGATGCCCAGTTTAAATATCACACCAGATATTTACTGTCCTGGCACATAAATGTTTTAATCCAATCAAAAGCCAAGATTGTATTAAATTGTAATGTTCCTTTATCCAGGTTTGTTAAGTATTCCAAATAGTTTAGCATTTTGTATGTGATTATGTTGCTATTTGTCCACTGCTTATAGCCAATACAGCCTGTTACTAAGATTCCTCCCCCCTCCTCCAATTATGAAATTAGGGCAATATCTTTTAGAGCAGAATCCTGCAGCTTTAGCAAACTGAAAAAAACAGACTTATTTTTTCACCTGAAACAACTAGCATTGACCTAATACCACTACAGGGAGATACAATCATGCTATCTGTCCTTTGACCACTGAAATGGCATATAAACTAAGACAACAAATATGAAGCTTTTGATAAACAAAAACAGAGACACAATAGTATTCCTTGTTTTGTGGAATGGTATCAAAAAGCTATTTGCTACGGTAGAGAGGAAATCTGTCTGCGTCTGAATGAGGAACAGTGAGTAATAATGTTGGGTGAACCTTCAGAGATCTGAAGTGTTGGTTCTGTGTCTGTTACTTGAAGTTTATCCCAACCATCTTTGCTCTGGAAATTGTACTAGTTTGGATCCAGCTCAAGTATGGGATTGATATTTTTTTCAGTTCTCATTTATGCCTTTGATAGTTTTAATCATAGAATATCAGGGTTGGAAGGGACCCCAGAAGGTCATCTAGTCCAACCCCCTGCTCGAAGCAGGACCAATTCCCAGTTAAATCATATCTAGGAGTATGACATAGGGTTATAGACAGTTGAAAAGTATGCTACCAGTCGAAGAAGCTAAGGTATATTAAGTGGTTGGGTTGACTGTATGCTTAGAATAAGATAGGTGTTAAAATATTGACTAACTGAGAGAGAAAACAAGAAAGAATACTTTTGTGTCCGAGGGTGAGCTTCTGCATGGGCAATTATCTTGCCTTTCTGATCCATCTCTTTAACTTCAGTTATTTGTGGAGAATTAACTGTGTTTACTTGGGTGCTATTTTCATGCATTTCTTGTAACCTCATGAATCTAACTCCCTCTCTCTTTGTAATGCCATGTGGAAAATCTGAGTTGAGAAGACCCAGCTCTGAATGTTCGTGCCCAAAATAGCTGAGGACGTGTAGCAATTCTAGTTTTGAAATGTTATTTTCTTCCTTTCCTCGGATGCTTCTCCCCAAAATAAGAACGGACTAAGCCAGTTATAATAGTGGGCTCTCTTCCCTTTTCCTCAGAGAAATACATGACCAAAATAGACCCTCTAAATACCCCTTTTCCCTGGCTACCCTATAACTAGGGCCTTACCAAATTCAAGGTCCATTTTGGTCAATTTCATGGTCATAGGATTTTAAAAATAATAAATGTCATGATTTCAGCTATTTAAATTTGAAATTTCTTGGTTGTGTAATTGTAGTAGAGGTCCTGCCCCAAAAAGGAGTCGTAGGGGGGAGGTCGCAAGGGTTTTGTAGGGGGGGTTGCAGTACTGTTACCCTTACTTCTGCGCTGCTGCTGGCCGTGGCACTGCCTTCGGAGCTGGGCACCTGGAGAGCGGCGGTGGCTGGCCAGGAACTGAGCTCTGAAGGCGGAGCTGCCACTGGAGCAGCAGTGCAGAAGTAAGGATGGCATGGTATGGTATTTCCACCCTGACTTCTGCATTGTTGCTGGTGGTGGTTCTGCCTTCAGACCTGGGCTTCCAGCCAACAGCCACAGATCTCCAGCTACCTACTCTGAAGGCAGTGCAAACTGCAGAAGTAAGGGTGACAGTACTGTGACCCCCACCCCTAAAATAACCTTGTGACCCCCTGTGCAACTCCCTTTTGGGTCAGGAACTTGAGAATTTGAGTAATTTGAAAAATGCTGGTCTCCCCCTGTGAAATCTGTATTGTATAGGGTAAAAACACACACAAGACGAGATTTCACAGGGGGAGACCAGATTTCACGGGCCGTGATATGTTTTTCATGGTCGTGAATTTGGTAGGTCCCTACCTATAACAGTCATCTTCTAATAGTGATCTTCTAAAGAAACCTGTACACTTCCTGGAAAGTGATCATCTTTGTAGGGAGATGCCTTTCTGGTCATTGTATTCATTCATTTAAAGACTAGATTCTGCCATCATTACTGACTTTGACTAGTGCCTCATTGAAATCAGTGGGACTGCTCGTAAAGATTATTCAGTGTTAATAAGGGTGACAGATTCTCTAAGCAGTCCTGATACAGTAGTTTCAGGGTCCTGACTCTGCCACCCTTATATTCATGTTCTGTAGCACTCTTCTCCACAATTAGTGACTCTTGTTGCAAATGGCTCAGATTCTGTGAACCTTCTTCCAGTTGTGTAGCGCCTTCCTCCAGAAATAATCCCGTGGACTTCATGTAGCATAAGGCATCATTCCAAGTGCAATAGGGGTATCAGAATCTGGTTCAATAAGACTACTTGTGCGGTACGGTATTACTCAACATAAGTAAGGGTCATCAGCCCTAGAAGTACTAATTTAGCAGATGTTCTGGCAGTAGGAAACATAAAATGTACCCTAATAATGTGCTCCCAGAAAAAGAAAAGAATTTTTAAAAACCCCAACAGTTTAATTTAAAAAATAATCCTATAATACCAGGATTAATGTTTCCCAACGGTTACTTTTACTGCTGACTGCATTAATACACAGGGCTAAGACATACTAGCAAACTAAATTGTCTCAGAAGGAGATTTCACTTATCTTTTGTCTCTCTTTAATAGTTTGTGACTTATTTTATGGTTTTGTAATGATTTAGTTCCAAGATTAATGGAACTTTATGGAAAGTGATTCAAGATTGAATTTAGACACAAGGTATATATGGTAAATTATGGTAGTTGCACATTTGGCATATGTTAAATTGGTGGCATGTTGTGGACAGGAGGAAATTCAGAGGAAATGGTTGATGCACCCTGAGGTTGGTATTTAGATTTTAAATCAGTCTGGACTCGTATTCTGAATGTCAGCACAAAGTTGTATTGACGGTGGAGCTGGTTGTGAAAAAAGGGTCACTTTGAAAGTCAGGAGGCTTGTTCGACCTGAGAGTGCAGTAAAAAAAAGTTCCTGAATCCATGACAAAAGCAAAGAGTTACACCATTCACATTTATATGTTACATTATGTGCAGCCAGAGAAAAAGGACTGACATAAAATGCAATTTCAGGGTTACCTTCTGAAAAGAAAATTACAAGCAGCATTGTGTGGTGGTATTGTAGTTTCTCCAGTTACAGGGATGCATGTATTGAGTCTCATCTCAATGCACTCTTTTTAGTGCACTGTGAGCAAGTGTTAGATCCAGGCTTGAATTCATAAGCCTCCATTTTCAACAGAAATTTGTACCATCTAAACAAATCCTATGTCACTTTTTGTGTGTTTTAATTTAAAAAGCCATTCATTTTAAAATGCCTGTGTATTTTCAAACAGGGACTTTGATCCTTTCGGTTAGAAGCTAATGAAATCCTCCCAGGCAACAGGCATGTTTATATGATATAAGAGGACAGATTAAGACCTCTTTGGAGGAAGTAACCTTTAATAGTCCTTTATATTAAATAAAAAAATAAATGGGCTTTTTTGTAATTACGGGGCCTTTTTGTAGGTTAAACATTAGATCTAAAGATGTGCTGACACAAAAGCAGTTAAACAGAAAATATTCCAAACATTTTACAGTGTGGTCTAGTCCAGTTCAGAGATAACTCCCACAATAATTGAAGTCAAAGAATTCTATCCAAATATGAATGAACCAAACCATAAAATTGTGAGGGATGGAGGGTTTTCTTAAGGCTCCAGAGCCCCGTTACTTATTAATATTCATCTATTATACAGGGCTAATGGTGTCTGAGATATGTTACAAACGTTGGATAGGGTCCCTGGTTTGAAGATTTTATAAGAGCTTACAATTTAACTATGTCAATTTGCTTCACGATGGGAATTGCAAGTAATGTAAATGTTTGCAGCATGTACACCCACAGAGATGAGCTGAGGGAGTGGCCAGTTTTGGTTTTGCATAACAAATACCGGGCGAGGTTTGAGTCCAGGTTCCATTTGATCTGAACCAGCAAAGTTCAAAGGTTCTCACTTGTTTTGTCTCGCCAGGGCAGTGGCTCTCAACTTTTCCAGATTACTGTACCCCTTTCAGGAGTCTGATTTGTCTCAGGTACCCCCAAGTTTCACCTCACTTAAAAACTACTTGCTTACAACATCAAACATAAAAATACAAGAGTCACAGCACACTATTACAGAAATATTGCTTACTTTCTGGTTTTTACCATATAATTATAAAATAAAATGAATTGGAATATAAATATTGTACACACATTTCAGTGTATAGTATATAGAGCACTATAAACAAGTTATTATCTGTATGAAATTTTAGTTTGTACTGACTTTGCTAGTGCTTTTGATGTAGTCTGTTGTAAAATAGGAAAATATCAACTCATCTAGAATAGCTGTACCCCCTGGAAGACCTCTGTGTACCCGCAGGGGTACATGTACCCCTGGTTGAGAATCACTGCCCTAAGGGACACACCATGGTGGTTTGGGCTGTGCAGAAACAATACCAGGGTTGGTTTGGATTTTGATGCATTTTATCTGTCAGAATGTGGAAGGTGACCCCCTCACAGTATTAAATAAGATATTATTACTGACATCTCAGAATTAATACACTTTTAATTTGGTTTGAATATGCGCTTAGAAGTTATCTACATTGAGCCTAGAGTGTAAGCCTGTTGACTTTCGTAGAGTTTCACTAGGGATGCCGTTTTGGGCTTTTGCAATTAGTAAAGGTTTCAAAAGAAAGATGAGGGTCTACAATAACTGAAAGGTTATAATCATCTGTATCTGTCAGATATGGAGAATTACTGGAGATGACACTTGAGGACCTCCACATCAGTAAAGCTTATGAACTTTCCCCTTTTAACAATGGATTGTGGAAAATGATCTTCATTTCAATTAAAATTGTAGCTTTCATATTGTGATTACTGCAGCACTTGAAAAGAACATTAGCCTTGAAATATGTTTTCCTGAATGATGGTTAATTGCTTGTTAATGACTCACAGCTCTAAGACAATAGAAATCCACTGCTAAGTTGGAAAAAATTCAGCCATGTGTTTTAGAATTTTGCATATCCCTAAAAGTTTATGGTGAAGATTTTCAGAAGTTGCCTGTGGCGTTTGGACACCCTACTCCCATCACAACTATTGGGAATTGGGTGTTCAAATTAGATTGGTGGCTTTGCAAATCACTGCCTACAACACTGGTATATGCAAAGGTGAACAAACAATTTTCTTTTGTACACTATGAATAAAGCAGTGTATTTATAGTTACCACACAACATTATTCCTGTACTAACAACATTAGCAGGCCTTAATTCTTCCTTGTGCATGTGCACACACACATACCCATGCACGCACGCACACTCTAAAGGCCAGCCTTCCTCTGTTTGTTTAAGGCAGTCGACTAGTGGAACCTTGATTTATTTGTTCCCAATTAATAGTTTAAAGATTATTAATAGGACCAAACTGAACTCTTTAAGATTCGAGCTTTTGGGGCAGTTACAGATCATTTAATTTAGTGGAGGATTATGAATGGTACAAAAAGTAATTGAATTAAGACTTTATTTAAAATAAAATAATTAGGTAAAGCAAACAGATGTTACAATATAACCATACACTGCATTTATACTCACATTCCAAAGTATAATGGTGCATCCGGTGGTGATCTGTCCTTGGATGAGAAGAATGTGTATATAATTCTTTCTCTAATGAACGATGCATACTAATCTAAAATGACTAACTTCTTTATAATCAATTATAGCACCCTGTTAATTAATTAAGCTTGTCTGTTACCATATCTATATTTCCACTGCCATATGTAATGTTCTGTACCCCAAACCCAAATATCTTTTTTTATTGGCTATTAATATAAAACATCAGTCTAATTATCATTTGTGTCAATGCAAATTCTGTGATTACCGATATCCCAAAACATCCAAAAATTCCCCTACAACACTTGTTAAAACCTGTTAAAAATATATATATATTTACCATATAACCGAAGGTTATCTCCTAACTTATCTCACTTCACTCATATTTTACTAGGCCTTTTTGTTATCAAGCCAAAATTTTGGCCCAGAAACCTATTCTTTACTTACTTTTCAGCACATTTCTTTTTAACTTAAGCAAGCATGATCTCTATAGGTTGCACTAGGACTTAAGGGTTAAAATGTAATAAGTTTTAAGATGCATTGTTAAATGACCCTAAGGACAAGAATGTATTTTCTTGCAAACTTATTTTCTATAAGGAACACCACACAAATGAGCACCAGGAGGAGTTGTGTGGCAAAAAATACACTGGGTAGAATCAGTCTGGTGGGAAGGCGCAGCACTCATCCAGAAATATGAGTACATGGGCAAGGCATTGATTGACAAAGTATGTTTGACCCAGCAATCAATAACCCTCCTAAGATCTAGAGGATTCACATCCAGCTCCTGCTGACCACTTCACTTTTGGAATGACTGGATGTCCCAAAGCAAACAGAGCTACATTGGCTCACCAGCTACTCTCTCAGACACTGAAGCAACCAAAGTCTGTGCAGCCTTCTCAGTTCTTAGAAAAGTATGGTCACACTGAGCCAACACACTAACCTGCAAGCTGTATTGACCTTCCACATCACCCCAGCCTCCATCCCAACTCTCTGTGACCTATGTATGTCTATAGAGTGTTTAGCTTTTGGTTAGGCCACGCTACTGATATTTACTCAGGATAGAATCAGGATCAGTCATGTTCCAATAGAATGTGTATCCAGCAAAATTTCCTCAAGGATCTAGTAAAAGATTCAGTTTGTATGAACATCCAGAATGTAGATGCCATCCAAACCTTTTCAGAATGTAAAAAATGTGTAAGGCTATCCTCTGTTCTGAAGACCTGCCATTTCCCCTTCTCCTGCATCATTTCCTGGAGACACTGTGAACGCTCATCCCTTCATCAGAAGGAAACCTTAAAACCTCTGTTGGGCTTTAGCGGCTGATATCAATTTTCTGGATGGGACATCATCATGAATGGGGGGAAGGCCTCAAGCTCTCTGTTCATTCCCTTCTCCCTCCAGTGGCAGTGTTGAGTCTGGCCATTGGGCACAACACCAGCTCTACTCAAATCATGTGCCATTCTGGGCCATCCGCATTATTTATTCCCCAGAGTGCACACATTACTTACTCCCCGGTGCACGTCTGAAGCCCTAGAGTCCATGAAATTTTAATGACTTCCGGCAGTCATTAACAAGGAAGCCTCAGTGTCTTGCCTATTTTAAATATACACAGAAAACCCAGATCCTATCATCCCAGCTTCAGATAGAGTTTGGCCTAGAGTTTTGGCCTAGACTTTGGCCTAGAGTTTTTGGATCCTTTAGGATGAAAGGGACTATTATAAATATAAGACAATATAATTGATTATTATTATTTATTATGATTGTTATTGTTAAAATATTTTACCAGGGAAGCCTTAGATATCACATCAAATTTTTAAGACAGTTTTGAATGAGAGGTAGTTCACAGCCAGCAACGTTTGTTGCTAATGGACTGTTATCATGAATTCATGACAGGGAACTCATGCCTGATTGATTTTTATATAAGTATGTTATCAAGGGAAGTAGTAAACCTAATTTAGCTGGATTTGTAAAATGTTGTGATTCTGACATGACTATAAGAATATTGTGCATTTACGCCGCAAGTTGTCACACCTGTAAATCATTAATTCCTGGTATTGCTGTCTGTTGCAAGATAGAAATGTAGTAGATAATCCAACTGTTTAATAGAGTTTAAAGGGGTAACTATAAAAAGCTTCTTTAGTTCTTAAAGTCCATTTGCTCATAATAAACTAAGGATTAGCTGAAGTAATTATTATCAGATTCTGAAGCTTAAAAGTGTAAAAGTAATTCTACCTGAATAATGATTTCTAGCTATGTAGTTCAATAAAGAAATTATTTGCTGTATGTTCAAGCAGGTGAGTGGAAAGACAGATTATAATTAGGGTTTTGATATGGCACATGGAGTCTGAGAATACAATTAAGGTGGTTAAAATAGAGTTTTTACATGTAGTTCAAGAAAAGGGTGTATATCTGAATAATGTTTTATGCCTTAGTTGAAGTACAGAATTGTAATGGTGAAGCAAAAGGCAATATATCTCCACTTGATTAATAGCACCAAAATAGATAATTATTTAGATCCAGCTTTCTGTAGATTTCCCAACCATCTTGATGTTAAATTCGCAGGCATTTCATTGTGATATTGTTAAGACTACTCCAATTGATTCCTGACGAGGCTAAGCTGCTGCATGTTTGTTTTGTAATTCTTTCAGTTTGTTTTTAAAAAATGCAGCCATGTACTTAGGTTCTGTGTTTGTACAGCACCTAGCACAATGAGGTTCTGATTTATAACTTTTGCTATCAAAATACAAATACTAAAGAAGAAGAATAGGCTGCTTTAAAAAATATCATGTTACCCCTTTTCTAATCTCCTTCTGTTGTGTACTGAGTCTTTTAATTTTACTCTAAGAACCAGTCACACAGTGGTTATGCATCCAAAATTCTAACTGAGGTCATTTGGATTTTTGACTGTGTACTAATTTTTGTATTGACTCCTAACATTCAGAAATAGCCCAGTCCTCTCGATGCACAATAAAAGTTGACGCATTCTAGTGTGTTTAGCATGCCACGATATAAGGAATTTTCAGGGTTGAGGGTATTCTGGTGAAGAATGATTAGATTTCTGATGCAGCAAGACTGCAGATCTCAAAGTACTAAGGGCTTGATCTAGCAAAACTGAAGTTGAAGGGCAGATTCGAGTGGTTTTCCTTGGGAGTTGGACCTGAGCCTAAGCCTCTGAATGTCTTATCTTGGCATTCACTGGATCTTATGTAAAACGTATGTTGTGTTATTCAGAGATTGTCTTTGCTTTGAATATTCCAAAGCCATGGTCTAAAGTGTAGAGGAGCTCTGTCCAAAACATTTATATCTCCCATGTCACCATGAATCGGTTCTGAAATACAATTTACTGTGAGATTGTCACTATATTAGAGCAGATAAGAGATTTTATTTCAACTCATCATCCTGAAATACTTGTTAGAGATGAACAGATATGGAGGGAACAGCAGATTTATGAGACTTATTGAAGGTGAGACCAAGGAGCTAGAATTTGATGCAGTGGTAAAAGTGGAGCTAGTAGAAAGATTCAAAGATGTCGTAGGTAGGTGACATGATCAAAATGACACTCTTACCAGCTGCTTTTTGAATTAACCAGAGGTAGCAATGTGGTTGTTGTGGAGACCAGAGAGAAAAAGTTTACAGTAATTAAAACAAAAAATAATGATGACTTGGATAAGTGTTTCAGTTGTATGGAAAGAGAGAAAAGAACAGATCTTTTAAAAGTTATGTAGGAAGAAGCAACAAGATTTGGACATTGCATAGAAGTATTGGGTGAGGGAGCAGGGAAAGTCAAAGATGACCCCTCCCCGCAAACATTACAAGCCTGGGTGACGATGAGCAAGTTAGTGTTATCAGCAGTGACAGAGGACGAGGAAACTGTAGAATGTCATGGAGGAAAGATAAGGAACCATGGTAAGTTTAAAATGACATTTAGGTATCCAGGAGATCAGGTGTATTTAATGGGAGAAGGGAATTACAAGCACCAAGAAAGGTGAAATTTTAATCCAGTTGAAATTCCTGTGGTTCTTTTGTTGCAGAGTGTACTTTTCTTGTATAAAAACAATTAGGAGAAAGAATAATGCAGCCAGTAAATTACGGTTCTGAAAATTCTGCTTGAGAGTGCTGCCTTTTGGAACTGAGTATATACCAAAACTCAGTAATTACTATTCAAGGAAGGACGAACTTTTATTCAGTGGAGAACAAATCATCAGGTGATTCAGATTAATGGTATTCTTAATTTTTGCAAATTAAAAGAAAGCACAAGGAATATGTGGGTTTTTTTAAAGATTACCCTAATGGGCATAAAAAAATTATTTTATTTTTTTCTCATCTAATGGTTTTGTATCTGTACTTAATTATATATTTAACCACTAAGGAGTAAAGTACATAGACTTAAAAACCTAAAATTTATACTAATGGAGTTATTTCACCAGATATCAGTTTATACTTTTTGTTCACACCATCGGTTAATTTATTTATTTACTCTGAGATGAGTTTTGTTAATATGGGTTATGCACCAATAACATTAATAATGCTCCCAGGGCTGACTTTCTACATGCTGTTAAATTGATACACTTTCTGAGTACCAAACCAAAATATATGTTAAACAAAAGATCCCTGAAATAACATCCTGGACCCACGGAAAGAAGGCCCTTGAAGAATTCCACCAGGATTTCAACAATTTCCACCCCACTATCAGCCTCAGCCTGGACCAGTCCACACAAGAGATCCACTTTCTGGACACTACAATGCAAATAAACGATGGTCACATAAACACCACCCTATACCGGAAACCTACTGACCGCTATACTTACCTACATGCCTCCAGCTTCCATCCAGGACATACCACATGATCCATTGTCTACAGCCAAGCTCTACGATAAAACCGCATTTGTTCCAACCCCTCAGACAGAAACCATCACCTAGAAGATCTCTATCAAGCATTCTTAAAACTACAGTACTCGCCTGGGGAAGTGAGGAAACAGATTGACAGACTGAGATGGGTACCCAGAAGTCACCTACTACAGGACAGGCCCAAAAAGGAAAATAACAGAACACCACTGGCCATCACGAACAGCACCCCAGCTAAAACCTCTCCAGTGCATCATCAATGATCTACAACCTATCCTGGAAAACAATCTCCCACTCTCACAGGCCTTGGGAGGCAGGTCAGTCCTCACTTAGAGAAAGCCCCCCAACCTGAAGCAAATACTTACCAGCAACTACACACCACACCACAGAAACACTAACCCAGGAACCAATCCCTGTAACAAACCCTGTTACCTTCTCTGTCTCCATATCCACTCTAGTGACATCATCATTGGACCCAGCCACACCATCGAAGGCTCATTCACCTGCACGTCTACTAATGTGATGTATGCCATCATGAGCCAGCAATGCCCCTCTGCCATGTACATTGGCCAGATCGGACAGTCTCTACGTAAAAGGATAAATGGACACAAATCAGACGTCAGGAATGGTAACATACAAAAGCCAGTAGGAGAATGCTTCAATCTCCCTGGACATTCAATAAGAAATTTAAAAGTAGCTATTCTTCAACAAAAAAATTTCAAAAACAGACTTCAAAGAGAAACCACAGAGCTACAATTCATTTGCAAACTTAACACCATTAATTTGGGCTTGAATAGGGACTGGGAGTGGCTAGCTCACTACAAAAACAATTTTCCCTCTCTTGGTATTGACACCTCCTCATCAATTATTGGGAGCGGATCACATCCACCCTGACTGAATTGGCCTTGTCAACACTAGTTCTCTACTTGTAAGGTAACTCCCTTCTCTTCATGTGCCAATATATATTTATGCCTGTATCTAATTTTCACTCCATGCAACTGAAGAAGTGGATTTTATACCCACGAAAGCTTATGCCCAAATAAATCTGTTAGTCTTTAAGGTGCCACTGGACTCCTCATTGTTATCCTGTTAAAGAGCAGACCTGTGACTGATAAAAACTAATAATGCAAGATTATCGATTGTAGCAGCTTTAACTATATTTCATTTTCTGGAATATAGTTCAGTACATGACTAGTAGTAATTATGTACTTCAGGATGCTTGGTAATATTATTGTGTCAACTGATAGAGCTTTAAATGGTCTGGTTCATAAAGACCACTGGGGCCAGCTCCTCAACTGATATTAGTTGGTGGAGCTACGTCAGTTTACACTAATTGAGGGTCTGCCCCAGTGCTTTGTTTTGTTTGAATCTGTGGCATATAAGATCAGTTGACTTGTCCCCTGATTTATTGATGAGGGACTGAAGACAAGGCCCTGGCGTGTGGAATTCACTTCCACCAGCAGTTCATCAGAGCCTGAATTTGTTGACCTTCAGGTCATGGCACAAAACCTTCCTGTTCTCCTAACCAATGGAGGAAAGAGGCCAGGATGAGTAGATGGGTTGGAGTGGTGGGAAAGTTTTAGGAGGGTCCCTGTTTTTTGGACATTGTGTCCTAATTATCATTTGTACTTGTTATAGATATGCCACTTTAAACCAAAATACTGACGAGGCACATTTTAGATACTTAACTCTGAAAAAGTCAAGCAGTACAGACTAAAGGTCTCAAGTTAAATCCACAGAGATGACCACAGTGTCTTTGTTCATGAATCAGAGCAGTGTTACATCCCTGCCACACATATTCTGCTCCTAATTCCCTAAATGGGATTAGCTAGGCAATACCACTTTTGCATTTGAATGTGCTACACTGTTATTTGTTGAGCATTATTCTGTCAAATGGAATTTACACTTTAAGGAGATGTTCTGTAACCTGTCAGATTATCTCAAAACTCTAGTTAAATATTTTTCAGAATTTTTGCTCCATGTATAGATTAATAGAAATCAGAGATGGAAAAGACATATTAGGTCATTTAGTCCCTCTGCTGCTGAGGCAGGGGTGTTTCCTACAATATTCTTTTTTCAGCACTTTATCCAGTTTTCTTTTAGGCCATGTCTTCACTTCATGCTTAACCCCAGGTTCAGCAATTGCAGGCTATTCAGTGTATGGCAGCCAAACCCACTTCAGCATGACCATATGTTGATATAAGCATGCTGCTGTCATGCCCCATGTCCACACCAGCACTGTATCTGGTTGTGATACACACCCAGATAGTTGTATTGTTTATCCTGAGATACATTGCACCACAACTCACTACACCATTCTATCCTCACAATTGCAGAGTGTTATGGGGCAACATGCCTGTCCACTCTGGGGATTGTGTGAAGAAATTGCCTTGGCCCAGGAAGTTCATTTCCTGGCAGGACCAAAGTCGGTGTGGTGATGTGCTATTCTGTGCCAGAGGTCTGAATCCTACTTGCCTTAATAACCAACAGCTGCTGTTTTTTATGGAGGCAATGTTTCTTTTCCGTGCCTTTGCTGAAGCTGCTGCCAAGAGACCATGGCAGGTGTTTCTGAGACTACTTTTGGCCCAGAGAAGACACAGGCAGCAGCTTACAAGCAGAACAACAACAACAAAAGAACAGGACCATGAAGTGTTTGAGTGGATGCTGCTTTTTAGGGGAGATCCCCTCCGCGTACTTGCATGCACATGTGCGCGCGCCCACACACACACGCTGCTAGACTGGGACCACCAGCACATATTGTTAGGGCCACATTGTGATGCAAACATGGGAGACCAGCAGTGAGGCCAGGACTTTCACATGAGGTGTATAAGGAGCTTGCTCCTGCCCTTGAGAGGCAGAACACCCAGATGAAACGGCCTATAATGGTCCAGAAGTGAGTTGCTATTGTGCCGTGGAAGCTGGCAACACTAGACTGTTATAGATCTGTTGTTAATCAGTTCGGGGTTAGCAAAGCCACGGTGCAGGTTACTGGACTAGATGACCTCTTGAGGTGGCACAGCAATCATGGAGGTATGCCAGACAATTAATACTGTGCTGTCCCATCCCCCCCTCAGGTTGTAAAAATTGGAAATATTCCTGAAATAACTGCAGGGTTTGAATGGATGATGTTCCTGAACCGTGCAAGTGTGACACTACCTAGGGAGGTGGTAGAATCTCCTTCCTTAGAGGTTTTTAAGGTCAGGCTTGACAAAGCCCTGGCTGGGATGATTTAACTGGGAATTGGTCCTGCTTTGAGCAGGGGGTTGGACTAGATGACCTTCAGGGGTCCCTTCCAACCCTGATATTCTATGATTCTATGACTGTGGCATATCTCTAGCCTATGTATGCCATTTCAAACAAGCGAGTACATTAACAAGAAAGGCTGCTACTCCATCATTGCACAGGCCTTATGGACCACCATGGCATATTCGATGGACACCAACATTGAATGCAGTATCATGGTGCATAATGCCAGGCTATTTCAGAAATCTGGGTTGTGTCAATATAGGCCAGCTGGTACATTTTTTCCCCCAACAGTCGTGCTGTGATTTTTAGGTAAACTGCTGCCCTAGTTGATAAATGTTTATCTTGATATGCGCCAGATTGGATAAGAGGCAGTTTAACTACATGCTGAGCATGTGCAGAATCATGATGGAATGTGCCTTTGACTGACTGAAATCAAGAGGGTGCTGCTTACTCACTTGTTTGGACAGTTACCACCACACATGTAAAGCACACAAGATATCCTAATCACTATATATATATGAGATGGAATGGATTACCAGTAATGATGCTTTGTGGTCTGCTTACAGACAACTACCAAATGCAACTATTTGTGGTCCTGGGTCTGTTTAAAAAAAAAAAAGCCATGATAGATGTCTCGTACACTTGCATTCACAATCTGCAGAAGGTTTACACTGTGGTCGATTAATGGTGTTGTATAGCGCATTGAGCTGTTGCCTGGAGATCAAATGTAGTGTTTATGCACACATTAGAGAAATAAAGATTCCTTCTTCTTTACCTTTATTGACATTCAAATTGGAGAAGGTTTAGAGTGCAGCTGATATTGCGGATATTGTGAGGATCCATGAGTGGCTGGATGGTGAGTGGCTCTCTGGCTGGCTCTGTCAGTCATTGTTGGGCATGAGTTGTAGGGCATGGCAATGTCGAGGCAAATCCACAGGAGTCATGTGCCCCGTGGATTTGCCCCTCCACCTCATGAGCCAGAACTTGTCCCTGTGAAATTCAATGTCTCATTCCCTCTGCTCAATGTCATGATGTTGATATTCATCCAGAAATTTTTCCTCAGCCACTTTGTCCTGCTCTTCATCACTTTTCCTCTGATTCCATGTGATTTTCTGATCAAATGGAGCATTCTTTATGCATTTCCATTACTAAGTCCTCTCTAGTCCTCCACTGTTTTGACATCAAATTCTGAAGTCTTTCACTGACATTGAGTGGTATCTTAGTTGGCCTCCCATCCCTGGAAGACTCTGTGAGTACATTTACACTGCAGTAAAAGACCTGTGGCACAGCTCCGTTGACTCAGGCTCATGAGATTCGGGCAACTGCAATGTAGATGTTTGTGATCAGTGTAGACCCCCCATGTGTAGTTTGCACAGAGGTGGGCAAACTACAGCTCGCGGGACCCTTCTGCCCTGCCCTTGGGTTCTTGGCTGGGGAGGCTAGCTCCCGGCCCCTCTCCTGCTGTTCCACCTCCCCCGTAGCCACGCCACTGCGCGGGCAGCACAGGTTGCACCCACCCACCTCCCAGGCTTTCCAATAAGCCAGTCCTGCCGCTCTGAGCGGCATGGTAAGGGGGCGGGGAGTTTGGATAAGGGGCAGGAGGTCCCAGGGGGCAGTCAGGGAGCAGGGAGCGGTTGGATGGGGTGGAGGTTCGGGGTGGGGGGTTGTCAGGGGACGGGGAACAAGTGGGGTTGGATAGGCGGGGGAGTCCTGGGGTGGGGGATGCCGGGAGGGGGCTGTCAGGGGACAAGGAGAGGGGGGGTTGCATGGGTCGGAGGTTCTGAGGGGGGCAGTCAGGGGGCGGGGGCCAGGCTGTTTGGGGAGGCACAGCCTTCCCTACCTGGCTCTCCATACAGTTTTGCAATCTTGATGTGGCCCTGGGGCCAAAAAGTTTGCCCTCCCCTGGTCTAGCCCCAGCCCTAACATCTATTTTTAGTCCAACAGCTGGAGCCAATTGACTCAGACTCTGAGGTTTCTTTGCAGTTTTGACATACCCTTCTACTGTCTCACTTAGTCCAGACAGACACAGGAAAAATATTTGCAAGTATTTATAACTCCCTGAAATTTCATACTCCCTATACATGGCCACAACTAAAACAGAGCAAATTTTTTCTCAAGGAATACCATTCTCTTTGGTCATTCAAAAGAGACAGAGTTTCTACCCTTCCCTTGGGACTGTTCACCAAAGCAATAAATTTCCTTGATACTCAGTTTAAATATTCCCTTTCTTAATTTCATCCCAGAAATCCTACTTTTACTCCACTGACTTCAATGCCAAAGTAAGGACTGAGTAAAAACAGAGTAAGGATCTCAAGATTTTGCTCACTTTGCATATTTTCTATGATCAAAAATTTGCTCCTGTATTTAAAAGCCTTTGAAAGAGAGATTTAGGTTTTATATTACATTCATCAACTCCTACTAAGCAGCATTTATCTGAAAATATACCATTTAACTAAATATTAAAGACTGCACAATTTTTATAATACAATTTTATTGTTGATTCATATTTTATATATATATTTAAAATGCACACTGTTGTATATGCAAAATTCATGTGCATTTGTGTGCCTAAATTCATGAAATTGCCATTTGTATTTATTTATTTATTTTTGTGCTGTAATATCAGTTGCATACATAACTGACTATTTGGATGAGTAAGTGGGCATTTGTGAATGAATTACATTGACTGCAATTTTGATAATTATGTATGCAAATAAATATTGCACAAAAATACCCAAATATTATTGTCTGCCAAATTGTGTACACACACATTTTTGGGTGTTTATAAATCTGACCCATAATATATTACAGCTGAAATAAGAGACTTGTAAGTTGTAATGGTGGTAGCAGGTTAACAGGTATACTAGTTTTTTATTAAGACATCACAGTGTGTTAAGAGTTCCTCCTCCTATTATATTCATTGCAACTCTGAAAAGAATAAAGTAATAAAAGTGAATCACCACCTTAATTATGGTCGGTGCACTAGCTCTGTAAATTCATGTTCAGAAGCTGCCTTGCTGAAAATCTCCTACAGGAAAGTTTCCTAATGTACATTTTTTTTTGTAATGATAAGTACCAAAAAATAGCTATTTTAATGAAAAACTTGTTTATAGCCTTCTGATGGTGATGCTCAGGTATGGCTCATTCTCAGTGGGAAAGTACATCATTCAGAGGTGTGCTGAATCCGTAATGTCAGCCCATGTAAATACACACAGTGGAAGTTGCAAGATCCCACAATCATGTGTTTCAAGACAGCCATGGCACCTTTGTGAATTGGTCAGACTGGCTGCTTTTATTTATCATTTCCAATAACAAAAATCATATGTGAACATAGGCCAGAAATTTTCAGTTCACGTTAGTGGTAGGGAAGGGGACACTTGAATGAGGGCACTCGCTCATTTGTATGGAATGACTGATAAAGACAAACTTTATCACAACAATCCAAGGAAACTCTAAAACTTAGTTTGCCTACGGTGTCCATTCCTCATTTTTTCTTTCACTGGTATACGTGTCAAGATGATTCACCTTGGTGGTGTGAAGACCATATTTGCACCTCCTTCAGTTTGGCAGGTTCAGTTTGTATAAACTTCCAAAATCTGAATACTGAATCTAAGCTGAACCTCTTTTGGCACGGAAGTGTAGTTACAAATATCACAGGAATAATAATAATTTGCATTTAATAACAACTTCCATCCAAAAATCTCATATTTTACAGACACTGATGAAGTCTCACATCCCCCACTAGGACAGGTGACAGATATTGTAACCACATGCAACACCTCTGGGCTTATGTATCATTTTGGGCTAGCGACTGTCTGCAACTCCAGGGGGGAGGGTTATCTCAGCTCCTACAGGAACCAGAAACAATGTGTGGGGGGTGATTAAGGTGAATCACTTAGGTTGTAAATACCTCCAGAAATGGATCACTCCGTGGGATGGTTTGCGTATGCTGGTTCAAACTGAGTTTTCCAGAGACCATCAGACAAAGGAAGTTTCAGGAATCAAGGCTGTTGCAGAGCCAGTCTCCAGGCCACCTAACAGTTGCAGCTGGCCTGTAGTAGGCTGCCTGGTTGGCTGTGCTGCCTGAATGGTTGGAAAAGTCGGCACACTGGCTCTTCAGCCCGGCATCTGCAGCAGTTCAGTTGAGTGGCTGCCAAAAGCATTTACCCATGGCTGTGATCGCTCCTGCCTTGTTACAGCCTTGCCTCACTGGGTAACCTGGTTCTGACCATGGGCTCCAACTCCTGACTCTGGCGGTGGCTCTTGGCTCTGTCACCTGGCTCCAGTGCTGACCCTAGGCTCTGATTCCTAGGTACTGACTCTTGTTCTGACCGTTAGGCCTAATTCCTGCTCTGCCCACTAGGCATGATTGCCCAGGTCCCAGTCACATGACAGAAAGAGCTTTTGCTATAAAAAAGAGTGAACTGATTCAGGGCCTCCTTTCTGATCCAACAAGCGGACAGGACTATCCAAGGAGGGCCCCAATCCTTGTGGGAGGGTTGGAAAGACTTTGGCTTACTAGGGCCCCTTAAGACTGATGGGTGATTCCTGGTATGTTCAGTGTGTGTTTACATCTGTTTATTGTTTTTATCATGTTTTCTCTGTAATGCTTTTACCTTTTAAGAACATGTCTGCTTGTTTAGCTGTGTGGTGGCTTGTGACTGCTGGCAATACACTGATCATAGCCCTTGGACGGAAAGCAAAGCCCAAGCACTGGTCTTTAGGCAGACTGGCTCTCTGTGGATATCCTAGTCTAAGGCAGGAAGTTATGAAGCCTTAAAACTCCGCCTCTCAGAATGGAGTGGGACCAAGTTCCCTGCCCAGAGACAGGTGATGGCTTGAGACCTGACTGAGAATTGAGGTACACAAAGGTTAAGCAACTTTCTCAAGGATATGGGAGAGCCAAGAATAGTACCCAGATTTATAGAACCATAAATTGTAACAAAGAAAATGGTGTTTTCCTTTCTTTTTCCTTTCTTGTTTTTAACTGAATGCAATTCCCTAGGAAATGCTGCTTAAAGTGTGAGGTAGGCCCCATTGTATGTGTAACTGATCAGTTGGGGGACTAAGACATGTATCCCAGTGGCTTTCCAGAGACTCTGCTTTTGTTCAAAAAAGAATTAAGGGCCAGATTTTTAAAGGTATTTTGGTGTCTAAAGATACAAATAGGCACCCAGTGGGGATTTTCAGAAGTGCCTATCTGCATTCGTAAGCACCTAAATACCTTTAAAAATCTGCCTTAACCTATAGTTGCTGTGGAGAAAACCTTGGAAGTGTCATCTAAGTGTAACCAATGCTGTGATGTCAACCTGAATTTGCAGAGAGCCTGAAATGTTAAATCTGAGGTGTATGCTGACCCATTCACTTCAATGGGTTCTGCAGATTCAGATACCAAAGATGAGGCTTAAATGTCAACATTATTTGCTGTTTCACTGTTTACCAAAGCATGCAAGAAGGGAGAGGAAGATTATGAAAATCTGCACAGCCTGCTCTGCATCACAATTATCACAACAGACCACTTATTTTGGGCAGGCCTGGTTAGGTTAATGGGGAGAAGTGATTTCATTTTCCTGAAAGGAGGCTGTTTTCCTAAGTCTGAGACATGCTGCTCTAAAGTTTAATTGTCATAGATGTTGGTGTAATTTTCATCTAAATTGATTCATTGATGTTAGAGGGCCAAATCAAGCCAACAATAAACAGTCGATTTTAATGATGTACATATCTAGATTGTGTATCTTGTCCATTCATATTCCTATACTCAAACATTAAATCCTACCTATACATACAGTGCCTTAGCTTGGTCACTCCTCTGACATCCTGATCTTGACCTGTATCTCACTGCTTTTTACTCTAGATTTCTCTACTCTAGGTTTCATATTGAAAGGCCGTTGGATCCTGAGCCAAGACCCCTTTTTCAAAGGTTATTTCCATGGTTTGTCCAGTGGTTCAATCCCTGCTTCATTTCACTCTGTTTTGCAGTGGCTCCTTCACCACAATTCGATGAACCATGTACTGACTCCTGGAAGACCCCTTCATCCCCATGCCTCATGTCCTAGTGCAGCATAAGCCCTGTGATATTTTAAGGCTTTGCATCAAAGAATCTGTCTTAACCCAGCCTCCTCGTTTTCCTCAGAACTGCCCTATGCTTCAGCTCAGTCAGACTTTCCTTCACACACGCAGAGGCTGATTCATTCTCTCACGCCATCTCTGACATCATCCCACTGCAGTAGCGTATCCTCCCTATGCTAGCTAGTCAGTGCCTTTCAGAAACAGTTGGCTATATCCCCCTGAAGTGTGGAACAACTTGTTTGTGCCATCTCTAATATTCCCCCCCCCCCGCCGCCCAAAAAAAAACAAAAACACTTTTGGAAAGGCCTCCACAGCATCACTCTCCCTTTTCTTGACTTCTAGAAAATCTCTTGGACATGGTTTTAATTAAATTAATTAAGATTCTTTTTTAATTACATTCAAGAGCTCTGGTGACTAATGTAAAGCATAGGCTTACTGGTGCTGAATATGTATCCAGAAAGCACACATGATTTTTCAAGAGCCTGTTTTTCAAGTAGCACAGTTACATTTATGCTTTATGACATGTTTCTGTCCTTCTGTTCTCTTTCTTTTTGCCTTTGGCTCTTTTCCTCTCTTATACAATGTGTATTTTCTCAAGTGGATCTAGAACAAGATTTTGATTATACTGACAAGAACAGCAACACCTCTGTAGCTTGTCCTACAGCAAAGGCATGACAGAATAAATAAATATAAATAAATCCTCATTCTATGGTTTCTGCGTATGCAGTGCTTCACTTCCTCTCTCCACAGGGCAAATGCTCTGGCAAACAGCTTCCTCACATGGCATGTCAAGATCTGAAACAGATGCTGACATAACAGATGCAGTTATGTTGCCTGCCAGAACCTAGAAGTTGAACCCAGGTCCCAAGAGTACGGAAATCTCTCTGTGCAGGGAGATTAGGAGGATTAAGAGACAGTGTGTTGCCTGTGCTTTGTAATATACACTATAAGAGATGCTCCTATTGAACCATTACATATCACTTCATTATACATCTTCAAAGTGCTGTACAGAAAAGCCAGTGCACTCTACTAATTCCCCATAGAGATGAATACAGTTTTTTAGTTGTAGAATATGGACAGGATGGGTAGCTTTGAGGTAATAGCACTTAGTGGCTTGGTACCTCATTTCCCCATCTGTAAGATGAGGATAACAATACTACCTTTCTGTCCCCTTCCTACTGTCCATTTAGACAGTAAGCTCTTTGGGGCAGGGACTGTCTTTTACTGTGTGTATGTACAGACCTAGCGCAATAGGGCCTCAAATTCAGTTGGGGCTTTCAGACACTGTCGTAAGATGAATAAATTATAGTAATAGTTAATATGATGCATGCTGAACTGTACTATCAGTCAGATGGCTTTTTGTTCATCCCATTCCCCTCTTTCCATGTGTCCATTGTTTCACTAGACTTTAAGTTCTTTGAGGCAGAGACCGGTCTTCCTACTGCATGTTAGTAAGGTACATGCCCTATCTTTTCTATATGTCCCTTTATATGTCTGCAAAGGGTTATGTCTTAGTGTTCATAGTATGGTTGATACTATATGTATTTTAAGTGTTGTACTGTTAAGCACTAGTTACTGTATTGTAGCAGTCTATTGGTATATCATTTTTAAGCACTGACAAGTGTGTTCAGTGCTATGCAAAAGCCAAATGAAGTTAAAGTCTCCACTCAAGGAGATAACAATCGAAAGGACAAAGAGAGATCAGATAGAAACATACTGGGAGACAACACAGAGAATGGATATAACATACAATAGGGTTTGTTTTTTTAAATTTGTGGGTAATATGGAAAAATGGATTTTCCAGAGGGATTAGAATTAAAAGAACATTTTCAATATAAACTGTGTGTGTGTAAAATAAATAACAATGAAAGTATACCAAATAAAGTAGTAATCATTTGTCTTTTCATCATTTCCAGCTTCACTGTCACAAAAATGTGAATAATTATGAAGTTATTTAATATATCATCTTTCTTTTTTAAAGTATATTTCTAAATCACCTGTCCAAATACTAATGTTTAACATAAAATCTGTTTCAGAATATCCCTCAATCTGCAGCATTTTGACTGTTTTAGTAAGAACAGGAGTTAAACTGCTCCCATGTGTTATCAACTTAAAATTAAATTGGTAAACACTTTGGGCTCCATTATCCATTCTAAAAAGAAAAGGAGTACTTGTGGCACCTTAGAGACTAACCAATTTATTTGAGCATGAGCTACAGCTCACTTCATCGGATGCATACCGTGGAAACTGCAGCAGACTTTATATACACACAGAGAATATGAAACAATACCTCCTCCCACCCCACTGTCCGCTCATGCTCAAATAAATTGGTTAGTCTCTAAGGTGCCACAAGTACTCCTTTTCTTTTTGCGAATACAGACTAACACGGCTATTACTCTGAAACCTGTCATTATCCATTCTGTTACCAGTTTTACGTCATTCTAACTCCACAAAGGAGTTATACTCATGTAAAGCTGGTATAATGGAGGGGAAAGCCAAGCCCTTTAAAATTAAAGTTTCAATAAACCATGTGGAATAATAAATCGTAGTGTTCAAGGTCTACCTGTTATAACTTCACACCAGAATAGAGATGGAGAGCTGCACCAGACAACTGATTGATGTCGCAGATCTCATGTCGCAGATCTCAGTGCTTGTGAATTTTTGACATTTCCATATTGATTGCTACCACAGCTTTAGGCATCAGAGTTTATTAAACCAACCATTTCTTGGCTGTTACATTTCAGGTGGGATTCCATTTGTCTTGACGGGAGAGTTTTTTCAGCAGTCTCAAAAGCCTGCCGCATTTCTGATAGCTGGGACAGTCAACTGGCTCTCCAACTTCTCAGTGGGACTTCTTTTCCCTTTCATTCAGGTAAACACCCTGCACAATTAACTGTATGATAGTTGAATTAATAGTTTATCATTGGGTCATTGTGAAACTTTCTTTGTTGAGAAGTGGATTGAAACCTGCACCTCCTTTTGGTGCATTTAAGTGTGTCAGTTGTAAATGTGTGTTATGCTGAAGCTCCACTTAATGGAAAGTGAGGAGGAAAATATTATTATGTTGTGGGCTTGTGAACAATAGCTTATTTCTGGTGGGGAAGGTGGGTGTGACGGGATCCCCCCGGGGTGCAGCCTGGGACTGGGATGCATCCTGGGACTGTGCCCCCTGAAGTCTCCCCAGCCTGTGCTGTCTTTCACAATGCCTTGCTAGTGACCAGCAGCAACCCCTCCAGGAGCTGTGATCACTCAGCACAACTGCATGTGGAGTCCCCACACCCAGCCGGATTGTATGAATGTTCCCAGAGCCACTCATGAATCACACAGAGAAAGGCACCAGCCAAATCCCCTCAGCTCCCAGCACTGTACTCCAGGAATATACCATCTTGCACTGCTCAAGATGGGCAGTGCATATTTATTAATTGGTTCACCACTTCAGCAATGGAAAGTGGACATACACCAGCCTTTGGAAAACCTGAGCAGTTTTGCCACACTCTTCATACAAACTCACTGATAAAGAAAAACAACTAAACAAATGTGTTGACTATAAAAGGTAGATTTTAAGTGATAGGCAAAAAGTCAGAGTTAGTTACCAAAAGAAATAAAATATAAGCACACAGTCTAAACTCTCAACCTTATTAGACTGGGCAGCAACTAGATTAAGCCGTTTTTCTCACCCCACTGAATATTGCAGTCCTTAATATACAGGTTTGTTCCTTAAACCTGGGCCAATCTCCTGTGTTGTAGTCTTGTCTTCTTCTCAGTGTCTTGGTTGATTGCACCATAGGTGGGGGCAGGAGAAGGGCCCAGTGTGGTCCACTCTGTCTGTTTTATACCCTCAGTCCATGTGCTTGGGGAGCACAAGTCCAGGCATGTTTGGGGGGCATTGCTGAGGGCTTGTCTACACTGACAATTTACAGCACTGCAACTTTCTCACTCAAGGATGTGAAAAACCACCCGCTGAGGGCAGCAAGTTTCAGCGCTGTAAAGCGGCAGTGTAGACAGAAAGTGCCAGCCATTCTCCCAGTGCTGGTAGCTACGCCCTTCATGGAGGTGGGTTTTTTTAAGAGCTCTCTCTCAGCGCTGCGCCGTGACCACACAAGGCACGTTAAAGCGCTGCCGCAGCACCACTTTAGCACTTCGAGTGTAGACTAGCCGTGAGTCTCTCCAAGCGAGGTTGAGCAGTTCCCCTGGTGTGGCCTCATGCAGGTGAGTCATTGCATTGTAGCTCCCTTGCTGGACAGTGGCTGTTGATGGGTTGTTTGACACCCTGTCCAGGTGTTGGTTACTTTCCTTGCTGTTGCCTCTGGGGAGGTAATATCCGGCTGATTCCCCAATTTACAGCATGTTTTAGTGACCACCATACAACACAATTCTCATAACTTCATATGCATTAATGATATACATGTATGGATAGAGAACTGACTTTCAGCAGATCATAACCTTTCCCCTAATACCTTACAAGGCATGTTTTATATGTAAGATCACGATTATATGAAAATGAGGAATATGGGGTTGCAGTATGCTCCTCCAAGGTATAAAATGTCACAATGGGGACTTAGAGAAGGAGAGAGTTATGCTCCCAAAAAATGAATGATGACATTCAAAGAAATGATGAACATGGGTGATAAATCAGGACTTCAGGTTTGATCCAGTACCCGTTAAAGTCAATACCAAGATTCCCATTCACTTCAGTCAAATGGGATTTTGGATAGAATCATAGAAATGTAGAAGTGTAGGGCTTAAAGGGACTTTGATACCAAGTATATCTAGAAGACCATCATTGACAGGTGTTTGTCTAATTTGTTCTTAAAAAATCTCTGTTGACCGGGATTCCACAACCTCGCTTGGAAACCTATTCCAGAATTTAACTGTCCTTACAGCTCTTTTCCTAATGTCTAATCTAAATCTCCCTCACTGCAGATTAAGCCCATTGCTATTTTTCCTACCTTCAGTGGACAGGGAGAACAGTTGATTACTTATAAAGTCCCTCCTCAGTCTTCTTTTCTCAAGACTAAGCATGCCAGGTTTTCTTAAACTTTCTTCATAGGTGAGGCTTTGTAAACCTTTTATCATTTTTGGTGCTCTCCTCTGGACTCTCTCCAGTTTGTTTACATCAAGCTTTTTGACCGCTTTGTCAGCCATATACCTGTCGCAGTGCTACATGTGTGTAGCAGGGTCTCCCCAAACATAGCAAAGAACCCTGTTTTTGTTTCCCCACTTTCAGGCAAGCTGGTGGGCTAGTTCACTGGCCAGTGCATCAGTGAATCTACCACCACTGACAATATTTCAGTCCCTTTCTCCGGGGATGCATTTATTGTTCAAACACAGCTAAATGTCAGCCAAAAGAGGTAAACCAGGTCTTGGCCCCTGCTAAAGCCTTTGCCTCAGAGGTCTTTTGCTGCTGCCTACATAGCAGTTATCTCCACCCAGGCCTTTCATCTGGCTGGTGTGGCAAGCCCTCCTTACCAGGTTTTTTCCTGAGTCTCCTGCATGAGCATCCCTTCTCCCTGTAAGTGAGCTGCTTGTTGGCCTTTTATCTCACCAGCTGGGATGCAACTAATTAATCACAGGTGGGGACTAAACCCAGCTACCTGGAAGGGCCATCCCACCCTGTGATAACATGATAAAAGTGAAATTCACAATTACAAAGCCAAAGTAGTGACACCATAATTGCCTGTTACCATTTTAAGTGGATACAAACAGAAAATGTTTTAAGGAAAGAAAGCAAAAGTTTTTCACATTTAAATGTTGTCCAGAGGAGAACTGTTCTGGAAAGTCTGAGGCTAATTAGACAAGTCCTTTCTAGATAATGAGATTTGGAATAGGTGGTGGTTTTTTTAATTTCTGAAAATTGCTTTTTGTGTCTACTCATAACTGAAAAAATACTTGATGTAAACCATGTACTGTTTCTGCTAGACATGTATTCTCAGTGAGAAGAAGCATATAGGACATCTTTTACCAACTAGCACTAGTTAAATTTCTCTGCATGGATTATAATTTATGTGAGTGATCTGGAAACTGTTATAAACACTGACCCAGATAATCTAATCTTGCATTTAAAAGAGGGGGTAGTGGGGAAGTCTTTAGCCTTTTGATTACTAAGAACACATTCAAAATGTAAACTGAATACAAAGATCCCAGTCCTTTGTACCTTTCCTACTCCTTAGAGGTGAGTGAATAACTGATGTTTTGGGTTCAGGGCTTAACTGAAAAATCCAAAAAAAACAAATCTGAACTGATTTAGTGTTTTTGGTTTTTCTTACCAAAACAAAAAAAAACAGAAAAAAAAATCATCTTGGTCGAACGAAAAGACATTTTAAAAATGAAACGTTGATTCGAAATGACATTTTCTAAATGAAACAGATCAATTTGAAACTAAATTTCAAAATGGCTCATTTTGAAAATGTCAAAATGAACTCTCTTGACTTTTTTTAAAACAACTTCCTCATATTTTCGTTGGCCAAAACTTCATTTTTTGGTAAATTTATCATTCATCAAAAATTGTTGTCATTGACTTCCGTTAGACTGCTCACAATAATAAGCCCCAAGAGTCTGATCCAATCTTCAGTGAAGTCAATGGGAGTCTTTTCATTGGCTTCACTAGGCATTGGGTCAACCCATAAAGTAAGAGTAAGGATTTGCAAAATGTACTTTGTGCTTCCTAACTCTGCTCCTGTTGAAGTAACTAAAGCTCCCATTTTCTTCAGTGTAATTAGGCTAATGCTCTGTGATTTTGAAAATCCCACCATAATTGTGTACATTTGTCAGGGCAGTTTTCTCCTGAAAATGACACTTTTTTCAGATTTTTCTTGTAGGACATTCAAGGTGCCTCATGTTTGCACATCTCTCATTTAATGTGTCCATGATTATCTTTGCTAGATTGTATTATATGTATCCTGTGTTTCTGCTAATTCTTCATCAGAGGTCATGCCCTGAATGTTAACTCTTTAAAAAGGCACTATGTAGGTCTCAGCAGGCTAAAACGTGATTGAAATTCTTTGGTTTTTCATCTTATACTAACATTTTTCTAGTGATTTCATGTTGTCCTGGGAAATACACAATTTAGCTTCATGAAAAATTCTACTTTTTATGACAAAAATACATCTTCAGTTATACAGAAGGCAACGTGTACTGCTGTTTTTGTGTGTTTGTTTTTTGTTCATAGAGCTTCCTTATAATTTGAAATCAGATGTATGTACATGAAAACAGTTACTTGTGTTTTAATTTTCTTCTAAGATTATTCATGAAATTGACCAGTAATGCCTTCCTCATTCACAAAGCTAGAGAGAATAAATCAGGAGTTTAAGAATGGTCTTCCTTAACTTTCTCTTTGTCCAGCTCCTTCAGTCAGCTTTGTTTTCTGAATTATAGCATCTGAGTCACATACTTCATTACAGAGTCAATAGCCCCATAGTCATTTCCTGGTTAAGGCTGTTGTAATTTTGTTCTTATAGCATGATATAAAAAAACCTTATCAATGCTTGAAACATCGTAACAAAATGATTAATCCATTCAATCTGTTTAAGTTTTAGTATGATTGCTCCATGAATTATTTCAATAATTTCTTTTATAAAGCAACAAGAAGAGGCAGTTATTTATACATATTTTATACTTTTCACAATAGTTTTATGTTAAAATTTTTGGGGGGAAATGTGTAAAATATTCATAGCTATTGAAAATTAATTGGTTTCAGAGTAGCAGCTGTTAGTCTGTATCCGCAAAAAGAAAAGGAGGACTTGTGGCACCTTAGAGACTAACCAATTTATTTGAGCATAAGCTTTCGTGAGCTACAGCTCACTTCATCGGATGCATTCAGTGGAAAATACAGTGGGGAGATTTATATACAAAGAGAACATGAAACAATGGGTGTTATCATACACACGGTAATGAGAGTGATCAGGTAAGGTGAGCTATTACCAGCAGGAGAGCGGGGGCGGGGGGAGGAGAAACCTTTTGTAGTGATAATCAAGGTGGGCCATTTCCAGCAGTTGACAAGAACGTCTGAGGAACTGGGGGGGAATAAACATGGGGAAATAGTTTACTTTGTGTAATGACCCATCCACTCCCAGTCTCTATTCAAGCCTAAGTTAATTGTATTCAGTTTGCAAATTAATTCCAATTCAGCAGTCTCTCGTTGGAGTCTGTTTTTGAAGTTGTTTTGTTGAAGAATTGCCACACTGTAATCGAGTGACCAAAGAGATTGAAGTGTTCTCCAACTGGTTTTTGAATGTTATAGTTTTGATGTCTGATTTGTGTCCATTTATTCTTTTACACAGAGACTGTCCAGTTTGGCCAATGTACATGGCAGAGGGGCATTGCTGGCACATGATGGCATATATCATATTGGTAGAGTTGCAGGTGAACGAGCCTCTGATAGTGTGGCTGATGTGATTAGGCCCTATGATGGTATCCCCTGAATAGATATGTGGACACAGTTGGCAACGGGCTTTGTTGCAAGGATAGGTTCCTGGGTTATGGTTCCGTTGTGTGGTGTGTGGTTGCTGGTGAGTATTTGCTTCAGGTTGGGGGGCTGTCTGTAAGCAAGGACAGGCCTGTCTCCCAAGATCTGTGAGAGTGATGGGTCATCCTTCAGGATAGGTTATAGATCCCTGATGATGCGTTGGAGAGGTTTTAGTTTGGGGCTGAAGGTGGTGATGGCTAGTGGCATTCTGTTATTTTCTTTGTTGGGCCTGTCCTGTAATAGGTAACTTCTGGGTACTCTTCTGGCTCTGTCAATCTGTTTCTTCACTTCAGCAGGTGGGTATTGTAGTTGTAAGAACGCTTGATAGAGATCTTTTAGGTGTCTGCCTCTGTCTGAGGAGTTGGAGCGAATGCGGTTGTATCGTAGAGCATGCCTGTAGACAATGGATCGTGTGGTGTGGTCTGGATGAAAGCTGGAGGCATGTAGGTAGGAGTAGCGGTCAGTAGGTTTCCGGTATAGGGTGGTGTTTATGTGACCGTCGCTTCTTAGCACCGTAGTGTCCAGGAAGTGGATCTCTTGTGTGGACTGGTCCAGGCTGAGGTTGATGGTGGGAGGGAAATTCTTGAAATCATGGTGGAATTCCTCAAGGGCTTCTTTTCCATGGGTCCAGATGATGAAGATGTCATCAATGTAGCGCAAGTAGAGTAGGGGCATTGGGGACAAGAGCTGAGGAAGCGTTGTTCTAAATCAGTCATAAAAATGTTGGCATACTGTGGGGCCATGCGGGTACCCATAGCAGTGCCGCTGATTTGAAGGTATACATTGTCCCCAAATGTGAAATAGTTATGGGTGAGGACAAAGTTCAGCCACCATGAAAGTTCAGGTTTACCATGACATTATCGGGGGATACTGTTCCTGACGGCTTGTAGTCCATCTTTTTGTTGAATGTTGGTGTAGAGGGCTTCTGCATCCATAGCGGCTAGGATGATGTTTTCAGGAAGATCACCGATGGATTGTAGTTTCCTCAGGAAGTCAGTTGTGTCTCAAAGATAGCTGGGAGTGCTGGTAGCGTGAACTCTAGAGTACAGATGTGGGGACCTGCATGAAAGACCCCCTAAGTTTATTCTTACCAGCTTAGGTTAAAACTTCCCCAAGGTACAAACTTTTACCTTTTGTCCTTGGACCTTATGCTGCCACCACCAAGCGTGTTAAACAAAGAACAGGGAAAGACGTCTTCCCCCCAAAATATCTCCCCAAGCCCTACATCTCCTTTCCTGGGGAAGGCTTGATAAAAATCCTCACCAATTTGCATAGGTGAACACAAACCCTTGGATCTTAAGAACAATGAAAAAGTAATCAGGTTCTTAAAAGAAGAATTTTAATTAAAGAAAAGGTAAAAGAATCACCTCTGTAATCAGGATGGTGAATACCTTACAGGGTAATTAGATTCAAAACATAGAGAATCCCTCTAGGCAAAACCTTAAGTTACAAAAAGACACAAAAACAGGAATATACATCCCATTCAGCACAACTTATTTACCAGCCATTTAAACAAAACAGAAATTGAAAGCATCTCTAGCTAGATTACTTACTAAGTTCTAAGACTCCATTCCTTTTCTGTTCCCGGCAAAAGCATCACACAGACAGACAGACCCTTTGTTTCCCCCTGCCAGCTTTGAAAGTATCTTGTCCCCTCATTGGTCATTTTGGTCAGGTGCCAGCGAGGTTATCTTAGCTTCTTAACCCTTTACAGGTAAAAAGGACTTTGCCTCTGGCCAGGAGGGATTTTATAGCAGTGTATGCAGAAACGTGGTTACCCTTCCCTTTATATTTATGACACGCCCCCCAAATCACAGATAGGGTGAAACACTGGCAGTCAGTTCACCAAAATGTCACCTAATAATTAGTTTGAACATCAAAATTTCCATCAATCCCTGTCGTTAAATTTAGTGAAGTAAGATACTTGCCTGACCCGTGCACTAAAATGTAGAGTTAAGATTCTAAAGCAAATACATAATTGAAAATATTATATGGGTTCCCATCCTCATTGTAGAATATTGAAAGTAGAGTAATTTGTTTGTATCGATTTCTTAAATTGGTTTCAATGTGATAACTATTTTAAAAATTGAAAGTTAGAGGGAAGGTCAAAATTAAGTTTAAAATGGAAAGCAGTACATTATATGGAAATATTCAAGGTGTATTTGATCTGCTCATCTGAATACTACATTATAATCATATCACTGCAGTGCAAAAAAAGTGTGGCTCTAATGTTTTCAAAACAGTTATTTGTTGCTCCCTCTTTATTACACAAACATTGTGGATTAGCTACCCATTTCTAAATAACATAAGTTTTTAAAACTTTTTTCCTCTGGCTGTATTCTGCTACCATGAAAAACTGAAAACTGTTATGGTCCAGTCAAGACTTTTTATTCTCTTCTCCAGGAGTCTGCAACTTTAACATGTCCCTGCAGTCCTTTTCTACTGGCAGATGGCAAAATTCTATGTTTATCTGGTCATATCTTTGTTTGTGGGGACAGCTGCTCAGATTGAGCTGCGAGGTTTAGGTACATATAGTATTTACAACAAGAAAATTAAGAAGCAAAGCCGTAATATCTTTTAAATAACAGATGTCAAAAACATTCATTGTTTTATGCATTAAATTTATTAGCTTAAGATTGTAGGAATTGTGATGTCTTCATCACACGTGATCTTGTAACCTTTTCATATACAAACACATGATAAAAATTGTATTTCTCAGTCTGGAGGCATTTCAAACTCCTATTCATCACTTCAGGAGACTGCCTCCTGAGAGGTGTTCAATGCTCTCTGCACCCTCTAATTTCATTGGGCATTGAGGACACTCCATAGTTCATAGGATTGGGCCCTGAAGACAAAGACAGACCTTAATGAGAGAAGGGAGTCTGTAGACCAGATTTACGAAACAGCTCACAAAGATATTGCAGCCCCTTCCCCCACAGTGCCCCAGTGTTTCTCTGCGTGGTAGAGTTTTAGACTGTTTTAATGCTGTCTGCTTTATAGGCCAAATCCCAAAGTCCTTTATTCAAACAAAATGTCCATCAAATGGATATTTGGACTGAATTAGCACTTCAGGGTTGGTTCCTGTTTCCTAACATATACATTTTTCCATGTGGATCTTGTATCTGGGAGGGTTATTTTTATAGCTGTCCATAAAACAGCCAACAGATCCGATGCCATGTAAGTTGGGGCTGAGTAAGTGCACTCTTAGCAGCATGGTGACAAACTGCAAGAATGTCCATGGGACCTACCCACATAATCACCACAATTTTTGAGGGAAACTTTCTTAAAAGTTCTCTTGAGGGAAAATCCCTGCAGCTGCAATAGTAATTTTTAAAGCTTTATTTCTATTTTTAAATACTTTGTCCAGGGTGGTGACAACAACTTCTTATCATTCTTGGATTTAGCCTCATAAGAATGGCCATACTGAGTCAGACCAAAGGTCCATCTAGCCCAATCTCTTGTTTTCTGACAGTGGGCAGTGTCAGATACTTCAAAGGGAATGAAAAGAATAGAACAATTATCAAATGATCCATCCCCTATCGTCCAGTCCCAGCATCTGACAGTCAGAGCCCTAGGGACACCCAGAGCATGAGATTGCATCCCTGATCATCTTGGCTAATAGCCACTGAGGGACCTACCCTCCATGAACTTATTCGTTTTTGAACCCAGTTATACTTTTGGACTTAACAACACCCCCTGCCAACAAGTTCCACAAGTTGACTGTGCATTATGTGAAGTACTTCCTTTTGTTTGTTTGAAACCGGCTGCCTGTTAATTTCACTGGGTGACCTCTGGTTCTTGCATTATTTGAAAGGGTAAATAATACCTTTTTCTCCACACCATTCATGATTTTATAGACCTCTATCATATGTCCCCAGTTGTCTCTTTTCCAGGCTGAACAGTTCCAGTCTTTTTAATCTCTCTTCAGAGGGAAGTTCCATACCCTTAATCTTTTTTTTTTTTTTTTTGCTCTGATCTAGACCTTTCCCAGTTCTGATACATTTTTCTAAGTTGGGGCAACCAGAACTGCATGCAGTATTCCAGGTGTGGGCGTACTGTCGATTTATATAGTGGCATTATGATATTTACTGTCTTCAGTATTCCAGGTGTGGGCGTACCGTGGATTTATATAGTGGCATTATGATATTTACTGTCTTTATTATTTATCCCTTTCCTAATGGTTCCTAACATTTTTGTTAGCTTTTTTGCATGTTGCTGTACATTGAGCAGATGTTTTCAGAGAATTATCCAAAATGACTCCAAAAACTCTTTCCTTAGTGGTAACAGCGAAGTAGACCCCATCATTTTGTATGTATAATTGGGATCATGTTTTCCAATATACATTGCTTTGCATTTTTCAACATTGAATTTCATCCATTTTGTTGCCTAGTCACCCAGTTTTATGAGCTCCTTTTGTAACTCTTCGCAGTCTGCAGTGGATTTAACTACCTTGAATAATTTTGTATTATCTTCAAGCTTTGCCATATCACTGTTAATCCATTTTTCCAGTTCATTTTTGAATATATTGAACAGCATTGGTCCCAATACAGATCCCTATTTACCTCTCTCTACTGTGAAAACTGACCATTTATTCCTGTCCTTTTTTCCCTATCTTTTTAACTAGTTATCAGTCCATGAGAGGACCTTCCCTCTTATCCCATGACTACTTAGTTTCCTTAAGAACCTTTAGTGAGGGACCTTGTCAACGGCTTTCTGAAAGTCCAAGCACAATATATCCATTGGATCACCCTTATCCACATGTTTGTTGATGCCCTCAAATAATTTTAATAGATTGGTGAGGCATGATTTCCCTTTACAAAAGCCATGTTGACTATTCCCCCATCAAATCATGTTCATTTTTGTGTCTAATAATTCTGTTCTATACTCTCGTTTCAACCAATTTGCCTTGTACTGAAGTTAGGCTTATCAGCCTGCAAATTGCCATGATTGCGTCTGGAGCCTTTTTTAAAAATTGGTGTCATTAACTATCCTCTAATCATCTGGTATAAAGCTGATTTAAGTGAAAGGTTACATACCACAGTTAGTAGTTCTTCAGTTTCATATCTGAGTTCCTTCAGAACTCTTGGGTGAATACCATCTGGCCCTGGTGACTTATTACTGTTGAATTTGTTAATTTGTTCCAAAACCTCCTCTGTTGACACCTCTCTCATCAATCTGTTGATGATTTAACTAGGAATTGGTCCTGCTTTGAGCAGGGGGTTGGACTAGATGACCTTCTGGGGTCCCTTCCAACCCTGATATTCTATGATTCTATGATTCAGTCTGAGAGAGTCACCTAAAAAGAATGGCACAGGTGTGGGAAGTTCCCTCAGATCCTCTGCAGTGAAGACCAATGCAAAGAATTCATTTAGCTTCTCCACAATGGTCTAGTCTTCCTTGAGTACTCCTTTAGCACTTCAGTTGTCCAAGTGATCCCACTGATTGTTTGGCAGGCTTCCTGCTTCTGATGATCCATACTTTTAAAATAAATGCACTGAACTGGGGCATGAATCTCAAACTTCTAAGGGCTCACTCCACTTCGGTACTTAAAGCTAAGGATATTGCAGGTAAAGGAAATCACTGCTTTCTATTATTTGCTCACACCTTGAGAAAGGGCATTTTTTTCAGATATCTTAAAAATAATATACTGAGATTGAGTATTTGCCTGGAGAGCTGGAAATCTTACTGAATATATTCTATCTAAACAGAGCAAACTAAAGTCCTGATCTTGCAAAGATTGATGCAAATGTGTAACATTACACACATGAGCGAGGGATTACCGGCATCCATAAAATTAATTATCGGCCTCGGTCTTCCCCAAATTGAGACCTAAAACCCTCAACATCCTGGCCAAATCTCTTGAAAGTAAATTAAAATACTAATTTGCTGTATTAATGTGATCATTTAGTAATGGGTTTGTTGTCTTCAATATTAAAGTTATTTATTTATTTAAGCTCAGCTCTAATTATTTAATTATTTCACTTGCCAAAAACTGTATAAGCATAATATAAAAACAGCAAATGACATGAGTTTAAGAACAAGCAATGTTGTCTTTTATGTAACTGTAATTACTGTATCAGTTCCACACTGACTGGCCAAGACTTTCAAAAATGTGTTCCTAAAATTAGTTTCTTACATCCGTATTTGGCTATCTCAATAAGTTGGCTGATTTTATGGGCTCCCAACAGAACCCAGTGAAGTCAGTGGGAGCTGAGGGTGTTCAGCATGTCATAAGAGACATTCACCATCTGACAGCATCAAGCCCTAACTTCTTTCTTAGACACTAACTTCACTCATTTACTATAGATAATGAGCTTGCGCCAATCCCTGCTTCTGCCCTGCATGAGAATTTTGACAGTGAGTGTTGGAAATCATCCATTATCTCAGTTTTGGGTAATGTCCTTTGAAAATCATATTAAACCATCTTGTGGGTTTAAAGGGCACATAAAGTCCTAACGAGAGCTGTGTGAATTGAACCAAAACAAATTTTTTTCTAAAATATTGGAGGAATCAAAAAGTTTTTAAAATGTATTTAAATTTCAAACATTTTTAAATGTTTTTTAATTTTTTTAATAAAATCCAAGGAAATTTCAAAACAGAAAGTTGATTCAAATCAAAAACTTGAAATGTTTCATTTCAAAACTGTCAAAACATTTTCTATTTTTTCACAAATTTTTGAGTATGTTTTCTAACTGAGTTTCATGTAATTGACATGAACTTGCTAATGTTGTACTATCACCAAATCTGTATTTTTCACTGAAACAAGTTCTGGTTGAAAATGTTTCCCTTCTGTATTTCTAACTTGGGAGTGGTTGGGTCATTACAAAACCTAAACCTAATTTCCCCAATACTAATTTCCCCTACTGTTACTCACACCTTCTTGTCAACTGTCTGAAATGGGCCACCCTCATTACCACTACAAAAGTTATTTTTCCTCCCTTGGTATCCCGCTGTCAATTGAATTGTCTCGTTAGACTGACCTCACACTTGGTAAGGCAACTCCCATCTTTTCATGTATTTTCCACTCCATGCAGCTGATGAAGTGGGTTCTAGCCCACGAAAGCTTATGCCCAAATAAATTTGTTAGTCTCTAAGGTGCCAAAAGGACTCATCGTTGTTAAAACAAAGCAAGTCTTTGAAAATGTGGCCTGCAGTATCAGTCTTTTTTCTACTGTGTGAAATTATTTCAAAAAGTAAAGTGACCAAAACAAATCTTGTAAAAGGCTTGTAATTCTCCTGGACCATATGAATAATACATTGGTGAATACAGTTTCTTGAGATCTAAAGTATGTGTCTCATGTCCCAAGCATCAGGTCGTCCATACAAGTAGTATTCATAGGCTCACTGCTCAAATGCATAGGATCAGGCTAGTATAAATGTCTTTGGCCGTTGCCTTTCAGATAATTTTTCAGGGCTCTTGAAAGAGAGTGATTGATATATTGCCTCATAATAAGATCTCATTATTAATTTTAAAGAAGGCATGTTGTCAGAAATGGGATTCTTAGTAAATCCATGAGAGAGATTTTAGCTCATTCTAAGAAATCTGTCAGGTTGAAATGTTGAACTCAGTTATGTCTGTTTTCCTCTCTGTTATGTACCAAGTCGAAATGTTTGCTAAAGGTTCCTTTTGGGGAATGCATAAAACATGAAAAGGTTCACTTTGTGATTTTCTTTTCTGGATAAATAATGAGTTGGACAGTACTATTCAGAGCTAAGTGAATACAACAAAAAGATTCCAACAAGTATTTACTTACATTTCAAAATTAGTTCACTTGCACAGTGTCCTTTATGTTCTTTACCCAAACATTTAAGTAATCAGTTTAATGATCATTATTGTTTGCTGAAAGCATATTTGAAACAGGCATCTGCAAATACTCATTCAAAGCAAATTTTAAATTTGCACATGCCATCATGCATTCATGCTGTCGTATGCCCATCTAGTCAGGGAGCAGAGATAATAACGTATCTTATGCGATCAGTCACAGCTTACCAATACAGCTGAAATTTTAGACTGGGATTTTTGAAACTGCTCACCATTGACTGAACTCTGCTCCCATTAAACTCAATGGAAGTCACTGGTGAAATTCCCATTGACTAATATTCCTGCAGAGTTCAGCCCTCACTGAGCTTTTTTGAAAATCCCATTCTCAATCTTTAAGTATTTAATAATTGTAGTGTATTCAGGATGAATCTATAGAGGGAAAGAAAAAACTCACCAAAAATTGTAAAACAAATTTGAGGAAACAGTGTTCTCATGTGAGCTAAATCATTTGTAGCAATTTTTTCTCTCAAGCCTAGTACAATTAGAGAGAGAGGTAATGGGGCAGAAAACCTCCACGCAAGGCAGGAAGGGATTAGTGGGCTACTGGAGGCCCAATCAACCCCAAATTAGGACACCTGGAGCAGGAAATAGTCTTCAAGGGAGGAGCTTAAAAAGAAGAGCCCTGCTCAGCTCGGGGGATAGGGAGGATAGTCAGAGAGATATGGGGTGCTCACTGTGGGCAAGAAGGCTGGCTAGGGTCAGAGACTGGTGCCTACCAGCTCTCCTGGAGGAATAGGAAGAGTTTATGTTGCTTCGGACTTGTTTGCACTTTGATTGCTTCAGAAGCAGTAGGACTGTAAGCGACCAGCCAGAGGGCTAAGTCTCTGCAACCCAGAAGGTGTTGGAGGCTGGGCAGAGCAGTGGGCGAGTTGTTGGGAAACTGAGGTGAGTCACTGCTGCTGTGACAGACTGACGATATCCTGCAATATCTTGAGTGAACTTATTGAATTGAGTTAATACCTTTGGGGTCCATGGTATTAAAAATGCAATTGGGTATGTGTTATTGTGGAATTGTGTGCATTTCCATGGGAAGGGTGAATAGGAGAACATCAGGAGTGATTTGGCAAATTCACTCAGGTTGTAACATCTCCAGAGAAACCACCCCCCTGGAAACATATGCCTGTATTAGTTCAAAGTAGATTCTCCAGGGTCGAATAGACAAAGCAAGGGATTCTGGATAAATTACCTGGTTTTAAACTGGCTTAGGGCCTTCTTCCTGGTCCAGCATAGGACTGAGCCTGTCCGGATCCATGTTAGGGTTGGGGTTAATTCAGGTAAGTTTATTCGCGTGTGTGCAGGTTCTTTTATTGCTTTTAATATGTTTTCTCTGTAATGCTTTTTACCTTAATAATGAAGTAGACTTGCATAAACTTGTAGATTTAAGGCCAGAAGGGACTGTCATGATCATGTAGTCCAGTGGTTCTCAAACTGTGGGTCAGGACCCCAAAGTGGGTCATGACCCTGTTTCAATAGGGTCACAAGGGCTGACTTAGACTTTCTGGGTTCCAGGGCTGAAACCGAAGACCGAGGACTTCAGCCCTGGGCAGTGGGGCTCAAATTACAGGCCCCCTGCCTAGGGCTAAAGCGTTTGGGCTTTGGTTTTCGCCCCTCACCAGGGGTGGTGGGGCTTGGGTGGGCTCAAACTTCGGTCCCCCCCTCCTGGGGTCATGTAGTAATTTTTGTTGTCAGAAGGAGGTTGTGGTGCAATGAAGTTTGAAGAAGGGGGTTGTGGTGCAATGAAGTTTGACAATCCCTGCTCTAGTCTGACCTCCCACACATTGCAGGCCATGGGACCTCACCCACCCACTCCTGTAATAGAATTGTGTGGTACTTACAACTGTTAACTCTCTCTCAAGAGAAAGCAAGCAGGTGTCCATGAGCAAACTGTCTGTTGCTGGGAAATACACAGTGAAGGCAGGGAACTGTGCAGCCTGGAAATACCCTGTTCAGAAGGGAGAGAGGTGTGGGTCTCTACTCAAGAGAGGAACAGCTAGGGAGGTGGAAGCCTGAGATTGGGTGCCCTTGCTCTACCACTGAGGGGAAATACGGGTGCAGTTGCCCTGAATTGTGACAGCTGCACTGCACAGTACTACAAGGGGGCACTCTGTTAGGGAAGCACCAAAACATATTTGTTCTTTTTTAGAGGAAAAAAGGAGACCGTATAGGTCAGTTAAGTAGAAGAAGAATCAAAATGGGGTCACATTAGGTTCCTATATACTTTGGTCATGGAACATTACAAATATGTAAAATGGCCAGATCTCTAGATATTAATAAAAAAGATTTTTTTCCTCAGGCTGTTTTAATGTTTCAGGATAAAAGGAACAGTATGAAAGATGCTTATTGCTTTTTATCATTGCACAGTTCCACAGTCCTTAGCTGAGAGAACACCTCTTACTATTTATTACATTTGCTAAGGCCAGCTTGGATGATACTCTTGCTGTCATTTTTTGGCATTACAACCTCTGATCCAGTGGAAAGACTTTCTTTGTGCTCGTTCCTTTGGAACGCTCTCTCTTTGGAAATCTGCTAGGGAGACTGTGTTGGGTGACCCTCAAGGCAGGATGGCAAGTGTATTCATTTGTTTCCCTCCTTGATTGTTTTTGCTTTCTCTCTTTATTCATTCTTGACAACCTGAGTGCCCATATCATTTTGATGGTGCCAGGAATAGTTCATTAACCATGGGGTTAATATCATTTCCAGGTGGGGTTCTCAAAAGCGCTGAACACTGGCTGTTCTACAGGTGTCACTGGGGCGGAATTATGACAACAATGAGCGCTTTGGAAATCCCACTGTCTCTCTTCAAATATTTGTGTGAACAGTGCTTCGCTCCTCCAGCGGTAGGCACTTTATAAATTGCGCTGCATCTTCACTAGCAGGTTCCCATCCAAGTACAAATCCACACTCACCTTGCTGAGCCTGTGATATCTAATGGGATCCCAGCACAAGCTAGTGTACTTCAAGTCCAGAGTCACATTCTCTGCAATTGCACTGACTTCAATGGAATTACACCAACAGAGCGATTGTCTCCACATTGTTTTAGCCAATGGAATCTGCAGAGGACAAGACAAGACCGAATGAACCCTATTTTTGTATGTATCTAATTTTTAGTGCGGGATCTTTTTCTACAATATTTGAATATCTTGAATCTATTCATCTATGAGGTTAAATTACATTTCATGCTACTTGGCTTGGAATTAGAGCACCACATTAATTACTTTGCACAAGCTTCCTTTTTAATCATTAGATTGTGGGTATCATATGAACCCTCCAGGTTACTTAAAAGCTTAATTCCTGATATGAATTAGTCTTTGACTAAAACTCACAAATAGATTTAAATATTAAAAGTAAGCCATTTACATCGGGAGCAAAAAAAGTACGTTTGTATAGAGAACATAAAAGAGAAAATTAAGAGTCCATTCATTGCGTTGTGTATACTTTCTTTCTAGCAATGGACTTTTGATCTAGACTGTCTTGCAAGCTTTTCAAAGTTACGCTAATCAGAGCTAGTGGTGATAGCTTATGTGACTTAAGCTTGCTGACTGATGTTCTAATGCTTAGAGCCCATCAGATCAGAGCTTTCCATCTTTGGAAGCTGCAAAAATGCACCCTTTTCTATGTATAGCAGGTATAAAAATAAACACTATAAGGGCCTAAATCAAAGCCCATCAAAGTACTTCTAGCAGTCTGAGGGTCATTTAGCTACTACTGTGTGCTGCCAATTCTTTGGCTTTTCTTCCAAAGCTGTCAACAAGGATTACTCATGTGTTGTAGATACCAGTCTGCTAGGATCCAGACAGAGGTCACCAGATTATCTATCACAAGGGACTAAAGAGCCATTAATAACTGTCAGTCTCTATCACCATGAGCAGTATTCAGACTCTTAGAAACATAGAAATTGAAGTCTGTGTATCCAGGTCATCTAATCTAGTCATTCTTAATTTTTCCATACCAGAATTCCTCCGGTCATTTAACCAGAACCCTCTTCCCCTTTAGCTATATGGAATGGGCATGGTGTTTGTGACCACCCGACATGTGTTCACTATGCCTCTGGGGTCACAACCCCCAAGGCTGGGCTGACCTAAGTTGTTCAGTCTTTTAATTATGGTTTGATTGAAAACTCTGCTCTTTTGAGTTTCTTGATGCTTGTACATAATAGAATGGAGCACAGAAATCAATAGGGATCTATATTAGCCTATCAGTATGCGTAGGATTTTCACACCACTCCTTTTCTATGTCAGGCTTCAGTTTAGAAGCCATCGTTATGAAACGCGGGTTTACTTCAGAGACACTAGCAAATCTCCTATTCTAGTAGAACTACAGAACGCAGCTCTAATTATTTTTACCAGAAAAACATAGTAAAATTGCAGAGGACCAAAACATAGACAATAAAGTAAACAAGAAATGGCCTATAACAGAAAAAAGTAGTACAAATATTAATATAGTGGCTTAGCCTTAGGCCATAACGCAACAGGAAAAATTAATGGAGCTGCAGAAGTTCCTCAAAATACATGACAATTTAGCTGTGATAAAACTGAATATCAGTGATTCAAGAACAGCTGCTTGCAATTTTTCGGTTGTTCTACAATGGCTAATAAAATGAATCACATTTCAGTTTATGGCTATGTCTTAAAATCAATTTGTATACAGTGAAGTAAAGGCAGCAAAAATAAACTTCTATTTTTCATCATTAATTTTTCCTTTAGTGTTCATTATTAAAAAATTAACTAACCATAGGTTTTGCACTTAATGTGTAAAATGCTTTAGGCCAAAACTTTTAAACCCGTGTGCCTAAAGTTAGGCTTCTAAATGCATATTTAAGTACTGTGGGTCTAATCCGGCACCCGTCAAAGTCAGTGGAACAGGATCAGACCCAAAATAACTAAATATATAGCCTTATTTTCAAAAGTTCTGAGCTCCCACTGCTGACTTCTACAGGTGCTGTTGGTTAAGTTAAAAACTAGAAACTGGCTGGAAAATTTTCAACAAAATGTTTTTCATTAAAAAATACTGATTCATCTAACCAAGACTGTTCCTGGGAAAGGGTATGTTTTTGGGTCAAAATAATTTATTTTAAAATATATATATAGTTTTTTTAAAAGGTCAAAATTGAAATGAAACATTTTGAAATCATTAAACCAAAATGTTTCAATTGATCCAATCAAAAATTTTCACAAATCAAATATCTGAAAAAATATTTTGAAGATTTCAACTTTTTCTCCCAATTCAAGATGGGAAATGTTTTTTAAATTCTTATGAGACAGGAAAATTATGCTGCACAAAGGAGAAATATCCTAATAATGCTTAACTTTACATTAATGTTTACTAAAGCATTGGTATAGCATTAAATAAACAATGTTTATTTATGGTGTTCCCGGAAGTTTGCCTAACTTGTAGCTCTTGAATAAAATGGAGCTGTGCAATTGAAAAAGTTCAAACAGAACATGAAATCCTTCACACTCCTATTAGAATGCAGACCAGGAAAGTCAAAAGCTCTTCAAATTTATTTTCAGCTGCTGCTATTAAAATTTTGCAACCCTTACTCAGAGAACTATAGAATCAAGCTAGTACTTTGTAACTATTACCTTCAAGGGCCCTTATAAAATTCTGGAATTTAAAATGCTCCCTTTGGCCTTTCTGTTTAGTGCTTGATCACAAACCCACTGGGAGTGACTTTAGCTCTCAAAGACTTTGAAGTCTATAAAATTGATCCGTCTTTGAAAAATTGATTTAATGAGATCTTGCAGATGAGCATTTATGCAACCCATACATTTAGGCATAACCTATGGCTGAAAAGCTTGAAAGGCTGTGGAACAGGGGAGTACATTAATGGGGTTGAGTACTGGGGGGAAATGCATTATGTCTTTGTAAAGAGCAGTGGCTCCAGGGGCTTGGGAATCAGGGTGGGCAGCAGAATTAAAAGGTGTAGCCATCACGTCTCCTGTTCTCACTCAAATGCAGAGCTGTCTAAACTTACTAGTGTGCATGGGGCAGAGCCATAGTCGCAACTACATTGTGCCCTGGCATTCCTCTTCTGGGCTTTGAATGATGCTAACTGTGCTGGCTGCCCATTCAACATCTTTGTTTCCCAGTAGTTTGCAGCCAGTTTATTTGTCCCCATTCTCCCTCCCACCCTCTAGCACATCTGTTGCAGGACTAGCCATAATCTCACCCTTAGGTTCTTGTCTCCTATTAGTAAAAGCTGGAGATGGACCTGTCCAGTTCTTCAGATGTCACACACACTCAGTTACTCCCTGTTCCCAGGCTGGACTTTCAGATGGACGGTAAATTGCAAATCTCATTATTTGCAACGTTGGTTTCACCTTCTCTCACCAGGAATTTGAAAATAGGCTGTGTAGGGATGGGGAGAGAATTGTGTCAGTGGAGAAAGTTCCTCATTTTTTCAATAATCCTTCTCTACTAAAACTGATCACATTTAATAGATTTCTTTGACTTTAAGGCCAGAAGAGACCTGTGGTGATCTACTCTGCTGCATAACACAGTCCATCAAATTTCACTCAATTATTTTGTAATCTAGCCCATCTTGTGGTTGAACAAGACCATATATTTTAGAAAGACATGTAATCTTGATTTCAAGATTCCAAGGGATGAAGAATTTCCCTTGGTAACCTATTGCAATGATCAGTTCCCTTCACCATTAAAAATTTGCATCTTATTTCCAGCTTGAACTTTTCTGACTTCATCTTCCAGCCTTTGGATCTTGTGGTGTTTTTGTCTGCTTGATTAAAGAAAGCTTGAGTATCAGATACTTTCTTTCTTGTTGTAAATCTGTCTTTTTAATTAATTGAACCTTTTGTTTTGTTCATTAATTCTTTGTGAACAGACTGATTTTTATTAATTTATTTGTAATTGTTTGGAAAGTTTATACAAACAAATTTCAACCGATGTGCTGTTCGCAAATTCTTTGTATAAACTGCTCATAATTCACAATCTGTAGTTCAGATCACTAATTCTGTTCCTTGATTGGGTGAATGAAATTTTAAACAGGAGAATAATGAATAACTAATAGCATATAACAGATGCTCTTGCCTGCCTGTGGATAGCCTCATCCACCCTGAGATATAGGTGTTCATATAGAGACCACCCATTCCCCAAACATTCATGGGAACCAAAATTCATTCATGTGAGTATTTGTGAGCCCAAAGGGATACCCTTGTATGTGTTTGTATGTCTACACTGCAGTGGGAGTGAACCACCTAGCTCAGGGGAGACAGACTTGCACTAGCAGGGCTCAGCTAGCACGCTAAAAATAGCAGTGTGGATGTTGCAGATCATGCTGCAGCTCAAACTCTCAAGTCTGCCAGGTCAGGTGGGCTTTATAGTGCAGTGCCATTTTTAGCTTGAGCCCCATTAGCGCAAGTCTTGTCTACCCGAGCTGGGAGGCTCACTCCATGCTGCAGTGTATTCATATCCCAAATGGCCAGACTTCAAATGACTGATAGTAAACGCTGTTTTGCCGTGTTCACCAGCTCCACCCACTCCTCTGAATTTCCATATCACTCCATTATGCTGATAAGTAAGGGTCCTGTAGGGTCCTGTAATTCTGTTAATTTAATCACAGAAGTATTGCAAATATTTGCTCAAGGAAAGCTCAGAATTGAATCTGGCAAAATAGAACACACATGGAATAGCTATTTTAATGTTCTCTTTTTACACAGCATTATTAAGTGATTTCCTGTGCCATTTAACTAAAGGATTTGTGTGAGTTCAACCTAACCTGGGCCTTACAATTGACTATAAATTACCAGAATATTTATTGAATTGTGGTCTGACTGCCATGTTACTTAAAGTAGTCATCATGACATAGTGATACTGTTTTTTTTTTGTTTTGGTTTGTTTTTTTAATAACTGATTTATGGATATAAATGCCATCCATAATGCCATGAAATATCTGTCCTGTTCTTTTGTGTTTAGGCCAGGTCTACATTACACCCCAGTATACATTAAACTAAGATGACAAAGAGTTCTTCTGCCAACATAGTAACACCACCTTTCTGAACTACAACGAGGAGTCCTTGTGGCACTTTAGAGACTAACAAATTTATTCGGGCATAAGCTTTCATGGGCTAGAACCCACTTCGTCAGCTGCATGGAGTGGAAAATACAGGAGCAGGTATAAATACATGAAAAGATGGGAGTTGCCTTACCAAGTGTGAGGTCAGTCTAATGAGACAATTCAATTAACAGTAGGATACCAAGGGAGGAAAAATAACTTTTGTAGTGGTAAGGAGAGTGGCCCATTTCAAACAGTTGACAAGAGCGTGAGAGTAACAGTAGGGGGAAATTAGTATTGGGGAAATTAGGTTTAGGTTTTATAATGACCCAACCACTCCCAGTCTTTATCAGGCCTAATTTGATGGTGTCCAGTTTGGAAATTAATTCCAGTTCTGCAGTTTCACTTTGGAGTCTGTTTTTGAAGTTTTTTTTGTTGAAGAATTGCCACTTTTAGGTCTGTTGTTGAGTGACCAGGGAGATTGAAGTGTTCTCCTACTGATTTTTGAATGTTATAATGATTGATGTCTGATTTGTGTCCATTTATTCTTTTGTGTTGAGACTGTCCGGTTTGGCCAATGTACATGGCAGAGGGGCATTTGCTGGCACATAATGGCTTATATTACATTGGTAGATGTGCAGGTGAACAAGCCCCTGATGGTGTGGCTGATGTGGTTAGGACCTTTGATGATGTGTGTCCCTTGAATAGATATGTGGACGGAGTTAGCACTGGGGTTTGTTGCACTCTGAAACTTTTCTGAACTACGTTAGCTAGGCCAACAGAAGCACATTTCTGTCAGCTTAGTTGCATCTATACTGGGGGTTCTGTCAGCAGAGCTATATCACTCAGGGGTTGTGAATGTTTCCCACTCCTAGACAACATAGCTATGCCAAAGCAACTTTGTGTAGTGTAGACCAGGCCTGAGTTCCTCCCATGCTGCTGAAATAAAATGTTACTTGACCGGTTTTGATTCTGTTTAAGCACATCAGTGTATTTATAATACACATTTCAAGGGCCCAGCCTAGCATTTGAGGTTGGATAATACCAGCTACTGAATACCTCATGTGAATTGAGGACACTTAGCACTGCACAGAATTGGATACTCTTTTCATAGCCAGAATTTCTACTAGCTATACTGGGAGTTTTGGTTGCATAAGGAAGGCAGGATCAGGCCCCAAATCATTGCGTAGTAGAACAGTTTTATGTTAATGCATGTTAAACTCCAACCCAACGACAAAGCCTGCATAGGCAGACCCCTGCAAACTGTCTGGGTCTTACAGGAGGATCAGGGCCTTAGATTGTATGTTCTTCACGACAAAGATCCTATATACCAGTGGTTCTCAAAGCCAGTCCACCGCTTGTTCAGGGAAAGCCCCTGGTGGGCCAGACCGGTTTGTTTACCTGCCACATCCGCAGGTTTGGCCGATTGCAGCTCCCACTGGCCACAGTTCGCCGCTGCAGGCCAGTGGGGGCTGCAGGAAGGGCGGCCAGCACATCCCTCAGCCCGCACCGCTTCCTGCAGCCCCCATTGGCCTGGAGCAGCGAACCGCAGCCAGTGGGAGCCGCGATCGGCCAAACCTGCGGACGCTGCAGGTAAACAAACCGGCCTGGCCCGCCAGGGGCTTTCCCTGAACAAGTGGTGGACCGGCTTTGAGAACCACTGCTGTATACTGTATTTTATATGTTTGCAAAGCACTAGGTAAATATAAAGAGTTACATAAATAGTACATATGAATGATAATCAGTCTGCCTCTTCAATTAATTTCACGTCTCTTTAGCAATTTAAGATGTTACATTGATGTACTCTTACTTTCTATTTCAGGTTGCTCTTTTAGATCATTGAAGTTAAATTAACACTCACATTTTAAAGCAACGTTATGCTGTAAGATAGCTGAATTGGCAGTTTCACAGAAATTTCTTTTTGTATGACAGTGAGTACAGTGCATTTAACTGTGGCAGTCATCAGTAGGGTGACTAGATGTTCCATTTTTAATGGAACAGTCCCATATTTAAGCCCTTCTGCAAGTGTCCCGACTTTTTCTTTAAAAGGGGCAAATTGCCCCATATTTTCTGTCTTCCTCCCCCCACATCAGTACTGGCGGTTCCTGCTGGCTGGATCACTGCTCGCCAGCGGTGAGTGTGCGGGGGGGGGGGTGTGCAAGGCTAGTGATGGGGAAAAGCTGCACCGTGCAGGGGTGGGCCGCTCTCCCTGCTGGTCCATCAGTGCAGTTCCCAATGCATGCTGACTCTTGGCTACCTGGGCCCCGTCCCATTTACAGCTGGCACTGGCTGCGTGCTCCAGGCAGTGGCCGGTTACATGTTCCCTCTGCTGCCCACCCATTGGCCCTTTACGTGCTCCCCCTCTCGCTGTCCTCTCCCCGCTTTGCCCCTTCACCGCCCCGCCCAGCCCCGCTGCTCCTCCAGATCCCCCCCCCCCCCCCCCCCCACGGGGTACATCCTGCTCGCAGTGCTGTGCAGAGAAGCAGCCCTTGGTCAGAGCGCTCAGCTCACCAGGAGCCTGGCCGGCAGGCTCCTTCCTTCCCCCACTGCCTCTGGCTGGGCTGGAGTCCTGAGAAAGCACAAGACTTTCCACACTTGCCAGGAGGAGCCAAGCCCTGTGTGTGCCAAAGCCCCGTGCAGCGCTGGCATAGGGAAGCCTCTCCGCCCCGCAACTAAGCTCTGGAATATGTGGGGGAAGTGATTTCCAGCCTGTTCCCACCCTGAACCTGCTCCACAGCAGCCACACCAGGCAGGGGCTTAGCACCCTCTCCCCCACCACCACCCTGGGTCCTGCCCCCAGGGCATCGGGGCTGCTCCATCCCTTAGGCACCCTCCCCTGCTGAGCCACCTCTCTGGCCAGGCTCCGCGGCTCAGCTGAAGGCCCTGCAGTTAGGTTCCCTGGGCCTCGGAGCACAATGCAACCTTAGGGCTTAACCCCTTCCTGCTTGGGCTGTTGCTGGCGGACAGGAGGCAGCTGGGTTATGTCAGTGGCGAGCAGCAGCCTGGAAGTGTTAGCCTCCTTTAGACACTTAGCAGGCAGGAGGGATAGGCTGCTTCCAGCCGGGGCAACGTGGGTTAAGAAGGGCTGAGCTCTGGAGAGACATAGGCCAGGTTATCTCTTCTCCTACTCCTCCTCCCCTGTGACTGGAAGCAGCTCCTGTCCCTTCCCTCCTGCACAGGGCCAAAAGGCTGCTGTTGGCCACATTCTAGTGTGAACATTGGCAGGAATCTGATGGTGGGATGTGATCCCGCATCCCCCGCCCCCCACTGCCTTGAGAAGAGGTGGTGCCAGGTACCAGGAAAGGCAGGTTTATCGCGAGGGTCCAGCCAAGCATGGAGGGCGGAGAGCACCAGGCAGGGAGGGTAAGGTCGGTCGGTCACCCCCGCCCTCCCGTGTGAGAGAGGGATATGCGTGGGGAGAGGTCACCTCACTCTGTATGGGTGGGGGTAGAGGTGTGTGTCACCTCTCCCTGTGTGAACCCTAAAGCCTTAAAGACAAGAAGGTAAATTAAAAAGAATCCAGCTATGCAGGATTTCTTTTTAACAGGGGCTCAGTCAACTTGATGTTAATTTGAACATTTGTACTGCATAGTTCTGATTGGTTGCTGTTGACCTTGCTTGAATATGAGTAATTTTACCAGGTGTCCTGTATTCAGCATAGGGAAATATTGGCACCCTAGTAAGGAGGTACATACAATAACACAGAACTCTTCACAGTGTACCTTCAGTGAGGACTCAGATCAGTGTAAGCTTTATTGAATCTGGGATTTTAGTGTGGAGGTGCTAATTTATGCTTGCTTCTTTGCCTAAGTAACATTAAAAACAGCAGTGAGCTAATCACTTTTGTCCTGGAGTGTTCCAAAATTATTGTGTGTTCTGTGCCTGTTTTCAAAAAGATGATTGCTCTGTCTTACCTCTGTTTAATCATGACTCTGCCATAATGTGAAAGAGTCAAAATGCAGAGCATTGGAAGAAGAAGAGGAAATGATGCCCCTTGGTGTGGTGACCTACACAGCAATGCCTTAGGTGGCAATTGCACCCCCTTCAGTCTAAGTAAGTGGCACCATTTAACTCTTAGAATACCAGTAATGGTTCCCTTCCAACTCTTCCTCTCCCAGTTAAATGAGACTTCCACCCCAGCTGCCAAAACTGAGAGCCAGAACCTAACCTTTGCAACCCTGCAGAGACCAGTTGCTTCTTCACTGTCTCATCTGCAAGTTTCCGTGTCAGTTCCTCTTCACACTTGCCTCCTCACATAACCTGTTCCTCTCCTGCCTGAGCATCAGGCAGGAGTAGCCTGTTAGGTGCAGGCCTGGAGATGGAGGAAGGGGATTCCTGAAGCAGGGAGGCAAGGCAGAACTCTTCAGTCAGACAAGTCTTAAGCCATAGGCTGGAAACTAGCCTGAGAATATCACACTGTACTTTACCATGGAAAGTAAATGGAAAAACTGATAGTTTAGATAATGAGGATATATGTCATTTCTAATACAAACTCAGGAAGAATGAGGTTTTTGCTATAAGTGCATAGGAAATTGGTGGACCAAAAATGAAGTTTCATTAGTTTGGGCCAGTTAGTGAGTGGGAGGAGCCTTCCTTCCACCTTTCAGGGTCTGAGTACATCCCCTATCCTCGGTGATGGCTGTGATTTTCCTTCCTCTCCCCCCACCCCCTCCCCCGGCCTTCTCTTTCCCTGGAGACTCAAACCATCCCAAAAGGGACAAGGAGGAGGCAGACACATTGTTTCCCAGCGCCATCCCTTGCAGCAAGGCCGAGGCAGTGGCGGGGGCAGGGCAATAAGTTGCATGATTTTTGTGTAGTGGTTTGAATACATAAAGACCTAGGTAAGGGCTCAGTCTGCAAGGTCTTGAAGGCTAAGACATTTTGATTAAAAACAAAAATCATTGGAGCGGAAATAACTGGCTTGCCGATACGGCTGCATGAGTCGGAATGCTGGCGTATGAGAAACGTGGTACGTGTTGATTTCTTTGTCCAGTTTTAAGGATGGTGTTCACTGCAGTGTCTTTTTTTAAAAATCTGCTTCGTTCATCATAGTCCAGCTGGATCTGTGCACAGTAAGAACTGCCTGTGCCATGAAGTGCTGCTCATTCTGTTCTGCCTGCTATTAAGATGCAATGAGGCTTGATATGTGTTTTAATTTTCCCCCGTTTCCCTTGTGTATCTTCATTTCTCCTGGTGAAGTGGCACTTCCACATCATTATACATTTCATTAGCACCCTGCATGCACCTCCATATTGTTTCTGCCTCATTTTTCTACACTCAAGAGTCCCCTTTTTAGTTCCTGAGATTCACTTACCCAGTAGGGTTCCTTTTGATTATTTCCACCAATGTGTAATGATACATTTTAAATTTTTTTAAATTATGCTGCACAATAATTTGAATAATGGGGAGTACTGACAAAAAAGTGAGTAACAAGGCTTCCCTATCCATTGGTATTATCTTAATCGAGTTATTTTATGCTTTTATAAGTGTATTTGGTGTTTTAAAATAATTATGTCTGTAGTTAGAGAAATGACAATCTTTTACCAAAATAATCAGCATTTCTTTTCACTTTCTCATGGGAAGGTTAGACAAGGAAAAGCTCATTAGGGCTATTTCTACTACAAGTACAGAATTAAATGCTGCATCATGTATTAAGGGGGAAATATGAAATGAATGGGAGTTAGGCATCTAACTGCAATTTATGCCTTTCAGAATCTCCTCCCCATTCCTCCTGGAATATTGCATACAGGTCTGGTATCCACATTTTTTAAAGGATATTCAAAATTGGAGTGGGTACAGAAAAGAACAACAAAATGCCTTGCCCTGGAGAAATTGCCTTATCGTGAGAGACTTAAAGAGCTCAGTTTGTTTAATTTATCAAAAAGAAGACTGGAGGGTGACTGGGGAGAAAATACTGGGTACTAGTGGGCTATTTAGTCTAGTGGAGAAAGGCAGGACAGGACCCAATGACTGGAACCCAAAGCCAGCCAAATTTCAAATTAGAAATTAGGCAAAATGTTTAGCAGTGAGATGATTAACCACTGGAACAAACAACAGCGGGAAGTAGTGAATTCTCCATCTCATGATGTCTTCAAATCAAGACTGGGTGACTTTCTTACTATCCGTTTTAAACCTCCTGCACCTACCGCTTTCCTGCTGCCTAAAGTAGATGCAAGGAGTCATATGGGGTTTCTTCAACAATGCATTCATCTCAGTTGGTGGCTGATTCTGAAACATATTGTCACAAATTTAAATGTCGTCATGAGTAAATATTTCACTGCTGATCGTTTTAATAAAAACATCCGATCAGCGTGCTTATCAGTTCTCATCACATATCCTCTCATGTGCCAGAAACTCCAATTCATCCCTAGTCAATGCTCATGACCTCTAAGTTGCCCCCATGGCAATTTCTAAAATGCAGGCATGCAATGTCAAAATCTGTGACATTACTCTGAAAACTGCAAATTTAGGAGCAAACTAAAATGCATTGATGATGATATTCACTTTCATATTTAATTCAGTAAATTCAGGAGCTGATACAGAATGTCTAATGTATTCCACTGGGTGTTTCAGAAAACAAAGGGCCTCGCTAAAAAATTTAATCAGAAAAATAAGAATGATAATTGGGAATTGATTAAGAACACCCAAAATCCACAATCAAGGAAGAAGGTCATATTGCTTAGAAATCTAACTTGGGTTAGCAGGGAAGTGAAGGGAGCTTTATTTATATTTTTTAATATTATATATAACAAAAGGAAGGGAGATAGTAATGAACATAAAAATCAGAAGCTAGGAATTCTAGAAAATTGAGAAGGGAAGCAAAGGGACAGAAGGAGATAAATCTCAAAATGTAATTGTAAATGGGGAATCATGATTGAGTGGTTATGTTTCTAGTTGGGTCCGATGGGGATCAGTTCTTGGCTTATCTTATTTAACATTTGTATCAGTGACCTGGATGAAAACATAAAATCATTACTGATACAGTTTTCAGGTGACGCTAAAATTTAGGGAGTGGTAAGTAATGAAGATGGCAGATTACTGATACAGAGTGGTCTGGATCTGTTGGTAAGCTCGGTTCAAGCAAACAATAGACATTTTTAATATGTCTAATTGTACATGTATGCATCTAGGAATAAAGAATGAAGATCATACTTACAGGATGGGGGACTTTGTGGAAAGCAGTGACTTAGAAAAAGACTTGTGGGTTGTGATGAATAATCAGAGGAACATAAGCTTCAAGTGTGACACTGTGGCTAAAAGAGCTAATGTGATTCTGGGAATGCATAAACTGGGGAATCTCAAATAGGTTATTTTATGCCTGTATTTGGCACTGGTGCAGTTACGTCTGTATACTGCGTCCAGTTCCGGTGTCCACAATTCAAGAAGGATATTGATAAATTGGAGAGGATTCAGAGATGAGCCACAAGAATGATTAAGGATTAGAAAGCATGCCTTATAATTAAGGCTACATTTTAGTCATGGGTATTTTTAGTCATGGACAGGTCACAGGCAGTAAACCTGTCCATTACTTGTACTATATACTACTAACTAAAACTTGGGCCGGGGTCTGTGGGTGCTGGGAAGGGTGGCCTGAGACGAAGCTGGGAGTGGACCCCTGCTGATGGGGTGGGGGGGTTGCAAGTGTCAGCCTAGGACCCCCGCTGGTGCCAGGGGTGCAGGGGGCCGCATGGCCCAGGACCCCCACTGGTGCTGGGGCCAGGCAGTGGCACGCAACCCGGGACCCCTGCTAGTGCTAGGGGAAGAGGGTTGCCAGGGCTGGCAGACTCCCTACCCAGCTCCGCACATCTCTCAAGAAGCGGCCGGCATGTCCCTGCAGCTCCTAGAGGGAGGGAAGCTCCAAGCGCTGCCCCTGTTATGAGCACCCGCTCTGCAGCTCCCATTGGCCGGGAACCGCAGCCAATGGGAGCTGTGGGACGGTGCCTGCAGGCAGGGGCAGCGCTCAGAGCCCCTTGACCCCTCTGCCTAGGAGGAGCTGCAGGGATATGCCGGCCACTTGCAGGGAGTGCCCCTCAAGGTAAGCACCTTCCCGCACCCCAAACCCCTGCCCCGGCCCTGAGCCCCCTCTCACACCCAAACTGCTGCTGGCCCAGGGGCTGCCTGCCACACTGGCCGATGCGAAAGTCAGGTAATCTGTGACTTCCATGACCTCTGACAGACATGCAGCCTTACTTATACAGTAATGATAGACTCAGTGAGCTCAATCTATTTAGCTTAAAAGGAAAAGGTTAAGGGCTACCTTGATCAGTTTATCAGTACCTACATGGGGAACAAATATTTGATAGTGGTATCTTCAGTCTTGTAGAGAAAGGTATAATGTTGGAAGGTATAATGTTCCAATGGCTGGAAGTTTAAGCTAGACAAAATCAGACTAGAAATAAGTTGTAGATTTTTAACAGAGTAATTAACAATTGAAACAGTTTACCAAGTATCATGATAGATTCTCCATCACTGGCTATTTTAAAATCAAGATTGGATGTTTTTCTAAAAGAGATGCTCTTGGAATCATAGTGGGGAAGTTCTAAGGCCTATGTTATACAGGAGGTTAGATTAGATGATCAGAGTGGTCTGTTTTGGTCTTGGAGTCTATGAATCTATGAATTTAAATATCAGTTGTTGCAGAGTACATGGGCTCTTGATTAAATGTCATTAATTTTGCCCCTGTAAATAAACAGCAGATTAGGAAAATGAAGAGAAGGGCAACAGTCCCCAGGTAAAATTCCCCAAACAAGTAACGGGGTAATCCGATAATAATTATGAAACACTGCCGCTATTCTAGAGATGGCAAATCAGGTACAAATAAAAAAAATACTCAATACATTTTAGTTTGGTTTTGGATTAAATTTCCATAGAGAATAATCTCAAAAAGGTTCACAGTTCAGTTAAAAAACATCAGGTCAACATCAGAGCAAGATAATTAAGGTTTCTTTTTCCAAATGAGAAGATTTTAAAAGGCCTGTTTCAAAAGCTCAGGTTTCTTCAACACCTCTCCAGAATGAATTCATTCACTCATTCTCTTCTCTGTTTCTGAGAATACCTCCTGCCAACTGGTAGTTTAATCCTCTTTACAATTATCACACCATCACTTAGTAACTGAGCCCTACAGCAAGATGGACTGAATAAGGAATCAATTGACACATTATTAAATGATCCAGCAAGGGACATTCTTCCAGGCTATGGTACTTACAGAATGTAAACAGGTGTAGATTTTTCCTCTTTTTAACAGCTTTTGAAAGCTTTAAGTTTAAAAAAATCTTTCAGCATATACAGAAATCATAGCAACATTTATTTTAATACTAGATCTTTTTTCAACTCATTTCACTTTTCTTGATTTGAAAATGAGCTCTCTAATACTTGCTCCATGTGGGTGGATGCTGCAATTTGAAAGAAATGACTTTTGATAAGGGCAAAAATCAATACTCAGTGTCTTTCAGCGTTTGCTTGGGTGTGGAGGGAAGATAATGCCTGTACTTTGTCTCTGCACACAATAATAACCCTACGCAGGCTTGGAACATTTTTGTATCTTTTATCCTGTTGAGAGGGTCCATTGACTGCACTGCATTTACATCGAAATGGAGTACCTGTCTTTAAAAAGGGGAACAAAGAGGACCTGGGGAATAAAGCCTAACTTTGATACCTGGAAAGATACTAGAACTAATTATTAAACAATCAGTTTGTAAGTACCTAGAGGATAATGGGGGGAAGCTGTAGCCATGATATATCTTGATTTTTAGTAAGGCTTTTGATGCATTCCCATGGGACATTTTTATACATGAACTAGGGAAATGTAGTCTAGATGAAATAACTTTAAGGTGTGTGCTAAACTGATTGGAAAACTGTACTCAAAGAGTTGTCAATGGTTTGCTGACATATCTAGTGAGGTCCCACAGAGGTCAGTCCTTGGTCTGGTACTAGTCTATATTTTCATTAATGACTTAGATAATGGTAAGAGTGGAGAGTCCACTTCTAAATTTGCAGATGAGGCCAAGCTGAGAGTGGTTGCTAGTACTTTGGAGGATAGCGTTAGAATTTAAAATAATCTTGACAAATTGGAAAACTGATCTGAATTCAACAAGATGAAGTTCAATAAAGGCAATTACGAAGTACTACACTCTGGAAGATAAAAATCAAATGCAAATCTACTAAAAGCTGAAAACTCACATTCAAAATTACAGTTCTCAAGATGACAGGATAACTTATGGAGACATTGTGAAGTTATTTTTCATAGCTATTAAATCCATTTGTTTCTGTCTGTTCATAAGCTTGAAAGCCAGATCTGCGTCCTTACCAGAACATTTCCCCTCATTTCATGTGTACATGCTCTTATTATTGCTTGGTTTTTCAGGAGCATTGGGCTGCTGCATTTAGGGGGCCTTAGTCAGTATATCAGAGGATGTGCTTTCTTTGCATTTCAAAAGTGAATAAAAGGGCAGAGCCAGATTAATTATCCCTGGAAACATTGTGACTAGCCAAATTGGTAATTCAGCCAGAATATTAAAAATGACAGGGTAAGAAATCTCTTTTATTGGACTTAGCCTTCACCAGAGAGTGTTTTGTTTTGCATCAGTTGTGACACCTAGTATTTAGGTGATGGTAACTGAATGGGACATGTAAAATAATGTTAGGCATAGTACAAACACATGCCCCACACCCCAAAGAGCTTGCATTCTAGAATGTAGATGTGGGACAACAAAGAGGGGAGGAATATACTATAAGGTTGGGGAAAGTCAGGGTTTCATAAAGATTGTGTGAAATTATCATCAGTTCCTGTACACTTAATGACCAATTGTAACTGTGTATATGTGTGTGTGTGTGTATATATATATATATATATATATATATATATACACACACAAATCATAGCTCAATTCTTGTAGGCTTCACAGCAGAGATGAGTGTTTCAGCGGAATTTGAATGTGGAAAGGATAGTGACTTGGGCCGAGATACACAAATGAGATTTAGGCAAAGTGACACTGAACTTCACAATGCTTAACTTTTAGGTGCATAGAAGAATCACTGGCACCACACTGTGATCCATGAGGCTTAGTTAGGCTAGGCTCTCTATACAATGAATGGGGAGGAATAGACACTGTATAATATGATCCACAAAAGCCAGCAGAGTAGGCAGGGAGCTGCTCAAGGCAGCCAATGGGAGATTCCGATGAGATGGGTGCATGCTAAACCCCACCCCTCCAAAGGAGCTAGGCACCCAAGACCAGGTGTGCAGGGAACAGTCTCTCTCTGCCCTTTATCTGCAACCGGGAACCCCCTCCTGGAGTCACTTGGCTTAGACATCTAATTCAACTCTGTTGAGAATGTGTTAGGCACCCGCCTCGCTCCCCACAAAATAGCTGAAGGAGGCGCCCACCTTATAATTTTTAGCCTAGTGATTACAGCACTCACCGAGGATGTATTCAGGAGACCCAACTTTAATTCCACCCTCTCAGCGGAGGAGAAAGGATTTGAACATGGATGTCCCACCTCTCAGGAGAGTGTTCTAACCACTGAACTATGGGATATTCTGAGGCAGGGTGCCCTCTATCTCTCCTATTGAAGCTGTTCCACTGTGGCTAAATACATCACTAGGCCAGGGAAAATGAGAATGACCCTGAAGTTTGGCAACTAGGGTATTAACGGGGGAGGTGGGAGACTGAGGAGCCAGTCCCCCTGCTCCAATCAGTCTTTGTTTGTCTTCTATACAACTTGCCTTCTAGCAACCTCTGTCTTTAGAAAAGTGTGTGTGTGTGTAATGTCTAGTTCCCTTTGTATTTTTTACTCATGACTGCATGTCAGATGTCATGGAAAATATGCAATGTGTGTGTAGCTATTCTTTTATTAGGTCTGCAACCAATGCTTAGTTCTAAACTTTGCCTTGCAAATAAAAATAAATGAAAGATTTGTTGTGGGTACCATACACATCTGGTTTGAGTGTATGAAGTTACATAAAAACAGAGACGGGAGATACTTCAAAACTCCAGTTGATATCCTGGCTCCATTGAAGTCAATGACAGTTTTGCCATTGACTTCAGTGGGGGCAGAATGTCAGTCTGCATTCCCAGTTTAAAGAAACTGTACCTTGCAATATTGTGTCTCGAATACTACAGAACATTTTGAAAAATTGTTTTATAAAAACTTGGGTAGACTAACAAGGGTCATTTAACAACCAGCAGGATAGAAACACTGTCATTTTGATAATATGCAAGTCCTACAATCTAGCTAGAGTTTTCATGATAAATTATTGAAGTTAGTTATCACTTTTTTACAGTAGAGCATTTGCAGCAGTAAAATCTGAAGCATGTAAACTTGGATTGTATTTCATATCACTGATCTTAGTTAATCCTTGCAATGCTCTCTCTTTTCTTGAGAAAGGTAGCTCTTATTGTAACATCTTTTCCTATATAATATATACCTATAACTTTAGAAACAGGGGGAAAAAAAATCTGTGTTTGACTTTATAATCTCAAAACTTTCATTCGGCTCCCTGAAGGCTGTGACAGATTCTTAATATTGTGCTAACCTAAGTACAAAGGGGTGCTACTAAAAATATTGGCCAGCATTTTCAAACCTAGATGTTGAAATCCATATTTAGGCACCTAAGTAACTGGCCTGATTTTCAGAAGTGGTGAGCAGCCTCAGGTCCCATTGAAGTCATGTGAGTGACTCCTCCATCACCTGCTTTGGAGTGCAACATGACTCAGGAGCACCTTGATTGCAATCCTGTGCTCCTCTGAGCTCCTGATCTGGCCCTTAAGTAAGGGTCCTGGAGAAGGTTGGAGGAAGCTCTTTGTACCCTCCCTTCCTCATGAAGTAACTGAAAAATTAGCATGTTTAAACTGGTAATGATTTGCTCTGCTGGCTTGCAATTAATGCAGCCTACTATTGTACTTTGTACTATTGTACAAAAAAATTGCTCCAGGTCTCTCAATATAAATGCAATTCACCCAGGCTGCTGTTCTGTATGTTTAATGTACTTTCTTTCAAACAATTCCCAAGAATTACTTCTAATCATAAGATTCTTGCCTCTCTAGTATCTGTAATGTTGGTTTCATTTGTTTTCTGTTCACAGGCTGGACTGCAGACATTTTGTTTCCTGGTGTTTGCTGTCATCTGCCTCGCTGGAGCTACTTATCTGTTTTTTGTCCTGCCCGAAACAAAAAATAAGACTATTAATGAAATCAGCCAGGCATTTGCCAAAAGGAATAAAGTGACTTTAGAAGGGCGGGAGATGAGCCAGTTTTCATCAGAAATGAAATCAAGTGAAGAACAAGAACATAACTTCTCTTCTACACTGGAGAATGGTGAAACTAAAAACAGAATAATCTAAGCATTCAGTGTTCTTTTTATGGAAAAAAAATACCCATATGCTCTGCTGGTTTGGAAAGCATGTGATCATTCTAACAGTTCAGCATTTGTGTTATTAATACCCCTGTGTATGTTGGGGGCGGGAGGGTTGTTTTGTTTTTGTTTTTTAATCCAGGAGAATATGGGCATAAAGTAAATCAGTGGCAGCTGGGAAGTTGAGATGAGGTACAGTGATACCTGGTGGGAACAAGACCCAGAGTTTCCAGGAAACGTGTGGAGTGGATCATCAGGTGAATGGAGGGGGAGGGGATCAGGACTAGGAGAGGGAAACTGGATTGGCAGTGGGAACTGGGTGGAGGGATCCTGAGCAAGGACTGGCTGATCAACATGCCACATGCCAGCTTGCATGGGTGGACCTATATGCTAGTGGCAGAGATTGGGTGTGAGTCAGTGGATGCGAAGAGAAGGAGAGGTAAGTTTTATTTCTCAGCTTTTCCCAATAGGCTTTTAAAATTGCACTTCAAAATGAAAGGGACAGTATCGTGGTAATTTTTTCCACCTTCATTTTTAATTTTAGCTGCTTTCCTCATAAGAACCTCTCTCGCTCCCACTGTCTCCAGAAGACAAACTGCAATTTGTTTCCATAATTACTGACGTGCTTCCTCCCTCCATCCCACAAATACTAGCAAGAGTGCTAGATTGGTGGCACTGTGTTTCTGTTGTTTAAAGCAAATAACAGTGAAGCATTTGTTCTGAAAACAAAAACTCCACATATTCTGAATAGTGGGCTCCGGGGAGATAGGTACAGGAGAAGAAAAAATAATCAAACATTGAGCTGCCCAGACTATAACAATAGTAACATTTTTTAAAAGCACAAGTCCTATTTTCAAAAGTGATTTAGGAGCCAAAGTCTCACTGAAGGCCTATGGGACTAATGCTCTGAAGTGCCTAAGTTAGTTTTGAAAATGGGGCTTAGGCTCCTAAGTCTTTAGGTGCTTTTAAAAATGTTACCCAATGTCCATTTAATTTCATGATAGGAAAATAGCAGGGGTTTCTGGTTTGTGACGTTGACTCTTCCTGATTCTTAGTGTTTTTTAGGCAAGTTATGGCTCACTTTTTAATATTTTTCAATTATTTTCCTTTAATTCCTTAGGTGCTTAGATACTATAGGGATAAGCACTTTCTAAATAAAATAATAAATCCCATAATTAGCAGTCTTTGGGGATAAGTCCTCAGTGAGCATGTACAATCTCTTAGGGTGAGCCATGTTTCTCTATGAGCTATTTTGCACAATACTAAAATTGTAAATTTGACATGTATATTTTATTTTTAAAAAGTTGTTCTCAGATGTTTGCCTCGGTGAGGATTTTTTGGTTTTAACCTAATATGTTTTTAAATCATACCCTAAAATAAGTTGTTGTTGCCAAATAATCTATGCTGTATGCTGCTGTTGTAGTAGCCATTTTGGATCCAGGGTATGAGAGAGACAAGGTGAGTGAGGTAATGGCTTTTATTAGACCAACTTCTGTTGCAGGGAGAGAGAGATGACCTTTCCAGTTTACATAGAGTTTGTCTTCAGGTCTGGGAAATGTACTCAGAGGGTACTGCAGTTGGTCCATGGTAGCTGACTTGGGCTCAGGCTATGGGGCTGGTTAATTGCAGTGTAGACGTTGGGCTCAGGCTGGATCCTGGTCTCTAGGGCCCTGTGAGGTGAGAGGGTCCCAGAGCTTGGACTGCAATCTGAGCTCAAACATCTACACCGCCGTTAAACAGCCTCTTAGTCCAAGCCCTGAGAGCCAGAGTCAGGTGGCACACACCAGCCACAGCTGTCTGATTGCAATGTAGACATACCCACTGTCACTGCTAAATACAAGGTGGAACAGATTGTTTAGCATAAGTAGTTAACACATATTTCAAGGGACTATTCAAGGTGAGGTGGCTAGTTACCACCTATCCAGGTATAGGGGAAGGAAAGAAGGGGGGAGGGGGAAGCAATAATCTATAGTCCCTCCTCTGTTCCTTCTCCTCCCTCCCCCAGCCCATGACTGAAGACATGTTAACTGGCTGCTTCATTTTGATTGTATTCAGCTGTGATACACTGAGCACATTTCCCAGACTGGAAGAAGAGCTCTGTGTAAACTCAAAAACTTGTGTCTCACCAGTAGAAGTTGATTCAATAAAAGATATTACCTCACCCACCTTGTTTCTCTAAATGCGATATACTGTGATTTGTATATTTTTGTACATACTGCCCATATTAACCATTACTAGAACTTAATTACCCAACGGAGCAACTTCATTGCTGGGTAACAGGAAAGAATGCTCTCGTTCTCCATACCAGATTTTACATTGGGTAGCTACTGATGTCAGTGGAGTTACTCCAATGTATAATTTGGGTAATATCATGGACAATCAGACTGTTCTGCTGCTAAAGAAAAGTGTAATGAATCAGGATTATGCCAATGGAGAATCTTTTAGGACTAATCAGATCTTTAGGGGGAAAAACTACACCAGTATGTTTCCTTAAAGAAAGTACTTGAAACTGCATAGCTCTTGTGTGCAGCCTGTGTGTGGTTTTGTTTCTTTGTTTCTTGGGTTTATTTTATTTTTTGCTACACAGGTTTTTGAAGTAAAAAAAAAATCGCCAAAGCCCGTGCTGCTGGGTTGGTGAACAATACGAACATTTAAAATCTCAGTTCGAGCACAGAGGTCTTCCTTTTCCGACTGATAGAATGGTGGGAGAACTTTTACTCAACTTGAGGGGTACCTTACTTCACAAGCTAGGCTTGCTCTCAGAGTAAGGTACTACTCCACTTGAGTTAGGTTGTTATAAATGGGCTCTTAATAACAATTAAAATTAATAGTTCATGCTGCTCATCTTCTAAGCACTTGGTAGGCATTAATCCTTGATAATATTGACCTTTGATCAATTAAGACTGCATTGGCATCCTGATATATTACTGAACTTCTGAAGCAAGGTTTAACCCTTCAATAATTGAATGCAACCACCAGCAATCTCATTTTGAGCTCAGCTATGAAGGTTCTTTCAGCACCTCATTAAGACCCAAATGTTGTTCACTGCTCTCCTGCCATGCATACAAAGCATGCATAAATGAAGCTTGGACAGAGGATCAGAGAGGGGTCAGGTGAAACCTCCCTTCACAACTAAGGGGCTTTTATAGTACTAGCAACTAGGGCTCTACATCCTCTCTAGGTGAAGGTGCCGTGACATATGGCTCCATTAGCTCCTCTCTTGCCACAGCCTAGATGTGCACGCATGCACTACTGCAAAGAGAGGCATAATAGAAAAGTCTCCATGGCACATAAGGAGTGCAAAGTCCCTTTGAGTAGCCCCCCTGTGTCCTGTCTCCTATGAGCTGTATCACATCAGTTCTGCTGAGTTTAGGGCCTTCTGGGCTTATAGGATAGGGAGCTGTGGAGGTTAGACACCTGTTGATTTGTTCCAAATCTTTCTGTAAGAGAGCAGTACAGAGTGAAAATGTCAGCATCAGGGAATATTAGTTCAAACATTCCACTCACTGCCTAGGGGAGGTGATTATAGTATATTCAAACTTGGTTTCTGGGAACACCCAAGATTTGCATAACTCCCTCATTTCCAACCCCAGGGGTGGTTTTGAATTGTTCTCAAGTATTGCGTAGCAACATTTCCCCCCTTTTTATGGTGTTATAACTTCAACAATCAAAGGCTAGAATGTAATATGCTGACAGTTCTTCACTGGTTTTTCTATTTGGGTCTACAGACTATCTACAGCCAAACCTGTACATTTGTCAATGAATGTTCTGCTTGTGCCATGTTTGTTTCTCTAAAATCTGAATTAATGGGAAAATGCTGCACTGTGTCTTAGTTTTTAAAGCAGTATTAAAAATGGATTGTAAGTGTGTGACTACTTCATACATAGATTTCACTGATCAAAGTAGAAGAGTTAAACCAACAAGATGCTAGGATCTGTTTCATTTCTGGAAAATGTGAGATTATCCAAAGTTGAATGTAAGGTGTCATTACTCAGTTTTCAGTTGCATAACCTGAGTTTTTCGTGTGATTCATTATTAAAATCTTCTATGTACAGTCAGGCCTGGATAGTCTGTTATTTTTCAAATGGAAAGAGTAGAGGTATGGCCCTCAGGATCAGAAGGGGGGGTTTAGGGAGGGGGGCCACATTCAGTATTGAACCAGCAATTGCCTCTTCAAATAGGAGATAAAATAATAAATTAACAATATTGTCTTGGCTGAATAAGAGAGAATGTGTGTGTTGTCAGGGCGTACAAAGGCAGTGATCCAGAGCAAGCAAAAAAGCATCGCTTCTGGCATTTAAAAAAAGGTGAAAACTGAGTTTGCTGCGCTAGGGAAAGAACACAAAGTGGAAGATGTCAGTAAAACTATGCAAAGATAATTCCCAAAATGGTGAAAATTGAAATACTTCCCTGTCAGATCAAACAGACAATGTTCTGTGGTATGCTAGGACAACATTCCGAGAAGGGAAATAGGGCAGATTGCCTGTTGCCATGTAAGTTGCCAATTGCCACGGTAAAGAGGGAAAAAAAGTTATTCTCCCCCCTTAAAGGCCAGTCAAGAAATGTGCCATGCTCATCACCTCCTATCTGTTCCACCTTTGCCCAAATTTATACATTTTTCATGTTGGTTTTGAAAGTGGGAAGATGATTAATAGCTACCTAGAGGAAACAAGTGAAAGAGTATAGAAGTGGATAAATGAATTCCTTTGTAGGCTTTAGAGTAGCAGCCGTGTTAGTCTGTATTCACGAAAATAAAAGGAGTACTTGTGGCACCTTAGAAACTAGCCAATTTGAGCATAAGCTTTCATGAGCTTTCATAAGCTTTCATGAGCTCTGATGAAGTGAGCTGTAGCTCACGCAAGCTTATGCTCAAATAAATTGGCTAGTCTCTAAGGTGCCACAAGTACTCCTTTTATTTTTGTAGGCTTTACCATCTACGATGATGCGTTAGTGGAAGTGATTAATCCCTTTCAAGGCCAAACCTTATTGAAATATATGTATAGAATTAAGGTAGCTTTGTCAGCTTCTTTTTAGTGATTAAAAAGGGCTGTTTGATACCATGTAAAAAACAGATATGACTAATCCAAAACCATTGGAAAAATCCATCAGATTTTGCTCTCTAGGGGATAACTGCCCCTCTAAATCTTACATTAAAAGTTTTAGGCCTTGTCTACACTATACAGGTTTGTCGAGAAAAATCAGGTTTTTGCTGACAAAACTGGAGGTGTACACACTTCAATGGCACTTCTGCTGACAAAACTCTCCTACTCTGCTGACAAAATCAAACCACCTCATCAAGAGACGCAGAGCTTTTGCAACAGTTATATCAACAAAGTGTCAGTGTAGACACCAAGCTTGATTATGTCACTGTAAATGGCCTCCAGGAGGTGTCCCACAATGCCCATCCTGATCGCCCTGGGTCAGCAGTTCAAACTCTACTGCCCTGCTCACAGGTACACAAGCTTCTGCCCCTCCCCCTTTAAAGGTCCAGGAAATTTTGAAAATTTCACTTCCTGTTTGCTTGGCGTGAACCACTCACATCACATCTTTCCAGCTGCCCATGGCAGTTCCACGCAGCAAATGCTCTCCTGCTTAGAGTACACAGGACCCAGTGGATCTGGGGAGTGTATGTGCAGTCCCAGCGCCGCTCCAGCTGTAGGAACTTAGATTTCTACAGGCAGATTTCTCATGGCTTGTGTGATAAGGGTTTACAAACGAGTCACGTAGCAGCACAGTGTGAAGATAAAGGAGCTGAGGAAGGCATACCAGAAGGCAAGGGATGCAAACCTTCACTCTGGTACTATGATGAAGACCTGCCGCTTTTATAAGGAGCCATCCTCAGCAGAGACCCCACCTCCACTGCCAAGAACCCTGTGGATACTTCATCGGGGCTGGAGGCAGCGGACAGTGGCCCTAACGAAATTGTGGATGAGGTCGTCAAGCTGGAGGATGATGCAGAGCACACGGCAGGGTTGTCTGGCAGCACAGGAAGTCAGGACCTCCTTTCCACTGTGGAGGGGTCTAGCCAGTCCCAGCAGTCAGTCTCTGGTGGGCATGATACAACAGAGGAGAGCCCTGATCTTTTTGAGTTGATGCTGCTCGGTTAACTCATATGCAGTGTAGTTGTCCTTTGCTCTGTGTATTCTAGAAGTGGATGAAGGGATAGAAATGTACAAGACTAGCTGTGTTTGAGTGTGCTCCATATTCCCCTGTGTAGCAAAGCAGTGCGGCAGAACAGTGTGTTAATGCACACGGAGATTTCACAGGAATCCTCCAGAGAGATCTGAAGGAAATTTTCCTGGAGCTACTTACCAATCTTCTGCTGAAGGTGCTTTGGCAGAGCTGCTTGTTTCTTCCTCTGTTGCAGGAAACTTTCCTGTGCCAATCAGCCATGACTTGTGCAGGGACCAAAGCAGCACACAGGCAAGCAGCATAGGGACCCGGTCTGAAGCCACATGCATGCAGCAGATGCACCCTTACATCCTTAATTACCCTCAGGAGTGAGAGGATTGACCCCTGCATGGAAATTGGTGACAGATTTTACAATATTGTCCTTAGTCACCTGCACTGATACCCTTAAAAATAACACACACACACCTAGACCCTTTGCCCCATCTTGAACAGCCAATCCCCACCTGGGCTGAATTCACCATGTTTAGTGTGTTCGCCACAATATGCCCTTGCCAAAGGACAGGGAGAAAGTGATTAATACATTAAAAGATGCATTTTACCGTAATAATTCAACGCTCTGTGTGAACTAATTAGCATGCTTCTGTTACTGTTTCTTGTGTTTCTGCAGATGTGGCCTTCAGGGGAACCCCCTACACAATGGTGGGGTGCCTCTACCAGATAAGCAAGCAGCCAAGGCAGAGCAAGAAGGACATGTTCTGAGAGGCACTCCAATCCTCAGAGGCCTAAAAAAAGAGAACACAGGAAATGGAGAGAGACCCTGAAGCAAAAGTGTAGAATAGAAAGGCAGGACAGAAAGGTGAGTGAGCAGCACATTTTAAAGGGCCAGGAGCGGATGATAAAGGTGATAGAGGTGTGAACAGAGATATTGAAGTCCCAATTCACGCTCCAGGCAGAACACATGCATGCTCGCTCGCCCCTGCAGCCTATACAGAACTGCTTTCCATGCCCCCCCCAAACTCCTCCCATACATTCTTTGCAACTTCCCAGAATGTCTCAGTACCCTGTTTACTCCACCCCTTTGTAGAACTTCCAAAATAATAGCTGGACATACAGACAGCTCTGACAGCATACGCTGCCCTACACTGTCATTTCCCTTCCCACCAAGCCTTTTGTATGTGTGTTAATTGGTATATAATAAAACTTTGTCTCCTACACAGGGTGGTTGCTGCTGGTAGTAACACATAGTGGCAATTTGATCACTTGCTGCCTACAAATCCTGGTCAGGAATAGTCAGGATTCTCATGCAAGGCGGCAAGAGAAGCATGGTGGAGTGCTGTACAGTAATGTGTCTTTCTGGTAATCATTGTCACAGTGTTGCCTCAAAGCCTTTCTGATTCAAATAGCCCCCCGTTATGCCCCTCTAATAGCTCTGGTACCTGACTGCTCAAATTCAGCCGCCAGGTGATCAGCTTCCACGCTCCACCCCAGGGGAAAAACTTTTCACCCTGAGCCTTACAAATATTATGGCCATGGGAAGGTTTTCCTCATTTAGGTCTAACCTGCCATACAGGCAGTGCCAGCACACTTTTAATCTGCCAAAGGCACAGTCCATGGTCATTCTGCACCTGCTCAGCCTTTTGTTGAAGTGCTCCTTGCTGCTGTCCAGGTTTCCCGTGTCAGGTTTCATGAGTCATAGGAGTAAAGGGTATGCTGGGTCTCCCAGGATCATTATGGGCATTTTAGCATCCCTCCCAGGAATCTTCTGGTCTGAAAAGAAAGTCCCTGCTTGAAACTTTCTGTACAGATGGTGTTCCTGAAAATGCATGCATCATGCACCTTCCCTGACCACCCCACGGTGATGTCAGTGAAAGGCCCATGATGATCCACAAGTGCCTGCAATACCATAGAGAAGTACCTCTTTCTATCGATGTACTCAGTCACAAGATGGGCTGGGGCCAGAATTGGGATATGTGTGCCATCTATTGCCCCTCTGCAGTGAGGGAATCCCATTGCTGCAAAACCATCCACTATTTCACACACATTTCCAAGAGAGACAGTCCATTGTAGCAGGATGCGATTAATGGCCCTGCACGCTGCATTAACGTAGCCCCAGCAGTCACCTTTCTGACTCCAAACTGATTTGTGACCAACTGGTAAAAGTCCAGTTTCAACACAGCGATCATCACATGCTTCTCCACCAAGAGGACAGCTCTCATTTTGGTGTCCTTGTGCTGCTGGGGCAGGCTCCACTCATCTGAAAGTTCTGCAGTCACTGCTCATCATCCCAGACCTGCATCACAATGCGATCCCACCACTCAGTGCTTGTTTCCTGAGCCCAAAAGCAACGGTCCACTATGTTCAGCTTTTCCGTGAATAACAAAAGTAATCTGGTGTTGTTTCTTTCCATGGCACACAGTAGGTCAGGCAACTCTGATTCCTGTTAAGATTTGGAGCTCGTGATATACTGCATGATCATCTGTGATGCGTTCATAACAGCAACCACCACAGTAGAGAACAGCGCAGGATCCAGCCTTTCAGACAGAGATGGCGGGCACACAGTAAAAAGGGGCCGTTGAAAAATGCCACAAAATGCCGTCGAAAGCCCACGGAATGCTGGAACAGAAAGAACTGCATCATGGGGCACTGAGCCCACACCCATGATGCACTGCGATCCACTCTGCCTTCCCACAACTCCTAGCTGAAGGTGGCATGTAGCATAGTTGGATAAGCACCCAGAGTGCACTGCTCTGACTGTCAATGCTAGTGCACCAAAGTATGGACATGCTCAGTCAACAGACCGCTCATGCATGTTCACACTATGCTCTATGTAAATATATCAGTTTTTGATTGTCAGCTTAACTTTTGTTGACAAAAAACTCTGTAGTGTAAACAAGGCCTTAGGGTAGTAATTTGATTCCTTGAGTCAAATGTAATCAAGCAGACTTTATTATCAGAAAAGTGAGCTCTAATAGTATCTTTTGCTTGTGGGAGGGGTAACAGAAAAAGACATATTAAATCTGTTTTTTTGGTTATCTGGCTTCAGATTTACATTTGGATCCGCAATTTGAGACGTTAGAGGGGCCTGATTTTTAGAGAGGCTGTGATCCTCACAGGGCCGGCTCTACTGTTTTTGCTGCCCCAAGCACTGAAAAAACCTGTCACCACTGAATTGCCGCCGCAGATGGCAGGAGAGAGAGACACTACTGCTGAATTGCCGCCGCCGCAGACACTCTGTCTTTCTCGCTGGTGCCTGGAGCCAGCCCTGGATCCTCAGCACTTTCTGTAAATGAGACCCCCTGTAAGGCTCATCAAGTTGGGCACCCAAAAATTGAGGCATCTAAAATTACTAGTCAGTCATTGTCAGGGTTCCTTCCCCACTCTGAACTCTAGGGTACAGATGTGGGGACCCGCATGAAAGACCCCCTAAGCTTATTTTTACCAGCTTAGGTTAAAAACTTCCCCAAGGTACAAACTTTGCCTTGTCCTTGAACAGTATGCTGCCACCACCAAGTGATTTAAACAAAGAACAGGGAAAGAGACCACTTAGATGTCTTCCCCCAAAATATTCCCCCAATCCCTACACCCCCTTTCTTAGGGAAGGCTTGATAATAATCCTTACCAATTTGTTACAAAAATCATTAAAGACCCAAACCCCTGGATTTTGGAACAATTGAAAAATCAGTTAGGTTTTTAAAAGAAGGATTTTATTTAAAAAAAAGGTAAAAATAATTTTTGTAAAATTAGGATGGAACACACTTTACAGGGTATTCAAATTTAAAACACAGAGGATCCCCCTCTGGGCAAAACCTTAAAGTTACACAAAACAGGAATAAACCTCCCTCTTAACACGGAAAATTCACATAAAACAAAAGAAACTAATCCGCTTTGCCTGGCTTACCTATGCTGGTTGCAATATTGGAGACTTGGATTAGGATGGGTTGGAGAAGATGGATTTTTGTCTGGCCTCCCTCAGTCCCAAAAGAAATTTACCACATTAAAAAAAAAAAAAAAAAAAAAAGCACAAACAAAACCCTTCCCCCACCCCCACAAGATTTAAAAGTATCTTGTCGCCTTATTGGTCCTTAGGGTCAGGTGCCAGTCAGGTTAGTTGAGCTTCTTAACCCTTTACAGGTAACAGGATGTTGTCTCTGGCCAAAAGGGATTTTATAGCACTGTATACAGGAAGGTAGTTACTATTCCCTTTATATTTATAACGGTCATTTTTGAAAATTTTTCCCTTAAGACCCTGATCCCTTCACCAGAGTTCAAGTGGCCAAAAATAAAAATAAAAAAAAATTAAAATCCTCTGAGCAACTTGAATGGCACGTTAGTCTTATTACATTTCAACTTTCATCCCTGAGGTGAAAAATGAGTGTATTTCCATTAAAAGTCCGATTATGCGAAGTGCTAAGCTTTCCCTGGAAGGAATTTAAGAATTAAATAGCTGAGCTTCCAACAAAAATATGCAATTGCTCATTAAAATCAGCTACTGTAGCAGGGGACTGGAGGGTATCAAATGTTGCACTTATCTTAAAAAAAGGTTCCTAGGGCATGATCCAGAGAGCTACAGAGCAGTGAGCCTTAATTTGGTACATAGTAAATTAGTTGACATTATAATTAAATAGAATTTTAAAATAGATTGTAATATGAAAAGGACAAACCAGGAGGCCTTCTGCAAAGGAAATTCATGCCAATGCAATGGAATTCTTAGACTTAGAGCATGTCAGTAAGAGACTAGGTGAAAGAGAACCAGTTAACACATATTTGGACTATCAAAAATTCTTTAACAGAGTCCCTCACAAGAAGCTATTATAGAAACTGAGTGTTCATGAGGTGAGAGGTAAAGTGCTGTCATGGATTAAAAATTGGCTAAGAAATAGAAAATAAAGAATAGGAATAAATGGACCATTTTCAACATGACAAGACAGTAAAGGTCCTTGTCCCAAAGTCTGGTCTTGGATAGGTGTTTTAATATGTGTATCAGTTATCTGGAAAAGGGTGTCAACAACTAGGTGACTAAAAATCTTCCAAAGAAGACTGTGAGGAACTTGAAAAGGACTTACTAAAGTTAAGTCAGTGAGCGTCATGATGCCAGATGAAATTAATAATTGACAAATGCAGGCAATGTATTTTTGTAATAAATAATTTGTGCAACTCAAGAGGGAGTTAAATAATAAAAGAGGAGGGTACACAAAAGAATGAGCATGAATGTAGCACAAAAATCAAGATATTGAGAATAAAATTAATCAATGAACCAAAGAACAGGAAGAGAAGAGATATTATTATAACCTATACACAAATTCTAGAAGCCTGGATAACAAACAAGAGGAACTGGAATTTAAATTTAATTTAGTTGGTATTACTGAAACCTGGTGGGAAGATTCACTTGACTGGAATGTTAATATCAATAGTTATAACCTACTTATGAAGGAGTGAGTGTTCAAAAGAGGAGAGGGGAGTGGTGCTCTATATCAAAAATGATATTACCTGTTTCTGAATCACTGATAAAGTGGAAGAAAATGATCTTGAATACTTATGGATCAATTTCTTAACAGATAGAGCACAAGATGGGGTATTAGTTGCAGTCTGCTACAGGCCACCTAATCACACTATCAAACAGGATGACTGGCCCCTTATACATTTATCTATAATGTGTAGGGGAGGGGGGAAGCTATGTGATCATGGGGGACTTCAATCTGAGTGACATATTCGGGAGGTCTTATGCTGCCAGTACTAAAGTATCCTTGGAATTTCTAAATATTATAGATAACAATTTTCGAATTCAACAAGCATTGCATCCAACATAGGAGAAATTCTATATTAGACCTCATCTTGACAGATAAAGAGGAACTGATCACAGAAATAAAATGGTTGCTTAGGTACAAGTGATCATGACTTGATCGTATATAATGTTCAGACAGAATAAAAACCAGACCAGTCATACATACATACATACACACACACACAGAGTGCTTTAAAAGGGCTAATTTCACAAAACTGAAAACAATTATGAGCCAAATCAGGTGGAAGGAAGAATTTAATCAGAAAAATGTGAATAATAATCAGAAATTGCTTAAGAATACTTTACTAGAAGTCCAAAAAACAATGATCCCACAATCGAAGAAGAAGGCTATGTTGGCTAAAAAAAACAGCTATAAAAAATTAAAAAATAATATATAAAAGATGGAAGAAAAGAGAAGTTGATAGTAATGAATATACACCAGAAACTAAGAATTGTAGGTTTCAGAGTAACAGCCGTGTTAGTCTGTATTCGCAAAAAGAAAAGGAGTACTTGTGGCACCTTAGAGACTAACCAATTTATTTGAGCATGAGCTTTCGTGAGCTACAGCTGAAGTGAGCTGTAGCTCACGAAAGCTCATGCTCCAATAAATTGGTTAGTCTCTAAGGTGCCACAAGTACTCCTTTTCTTTTTAAGAATTGTAGAACATTGATAAGGGATGCAAAGGGACACTAGGAGAAATCTATGGCCAGCAGAGTCAAGGAGGCATTTTGAAGTATATTAGGAACAAAAAGAATCCTAGCAATGGTATTGGTCCCTTACTAGGTGGAAATGGTAGAATTGTCAATAATAATGCAGAAAAGGCAAAATAATTATTTCTATTCTGTATGGGGGTGGGGGAATGGATGATGTCATATCACATAACACAAAAAATGATTTAGGGGCATGGAACAGCTTCCATATGAGGAGAGATTAATAAGACTGGGACTTTTCAGCTTGAGATGATGGGGCGTGGGGGTGGGGGTGTATGATTGAGGTCTATAAAATCATGACTGGTGGGGAGAAAGTGTTATTTACTCCTCCTCATAACACAAGAACTAGGGGTCACCAAATGAAATTAGTAGGCAGCAACAAACAAAAGGAAGAATTTCTTCACACAACATGCAGACAACCTGTGGAAGTCTCTGCCAAAGGATGTTGTGAAGGGAAGATTATAACAGGGTTAAAAAACGAACTAGATAAACTCATGGAAGATAGGTCCATTAATGGACCTATTAGCCAGGATGGGCAGGGATGGTGTCCCTAGCCTCTGTTTGCCAGAAGCAAGGAATGGGCAACAGGGGATGGATCACTTGATGATTCCCTGTTCTGTTCATTCCCTCGGAAGCAACTGGCATTGGCCTCTGTCAGAAGACATGATACTGGGCTAGATGGACCTTTGGTCTGACCCACTGTGGCCATTCTTATGTAGCACTCTCTTCTTTCTGCATCTCAGGAGAATGTTAAACAGCAGGTACTAAAGTTAGACATTTTAAAAATCAGCAGTTCCCAATAACTTGCATCCACGAGTTTTAAAGAGCTGGTTGAACAGCTCACATGCCCATTAATATTGATTTTCAATAAGTCTTAGAACTCTGGAGAAGTTCCAGAAGACTGGAAGAAAGCTAATTTGGGAGAATATTTTAAAAAGGTTAAACAGGATGACTGAGATAATTACAGGCCTGTCAGTCTGACATTGATCTCAGCCAAGATAATGGAGTGGCCGACAGGGACTTGATTAATAAAAAATTAAAGGAAGGTAATATAATAATACCAATCAACAAGGGTTTATGGAAAATAGGTCATGTCAAACTAACTTAATATCTTTTTTATGAGATTACAAGTTTGATTGATAAAGATGATATTGTTGATATAATATACTTAAACTTCTGTAAGGCATTTAAGTTGGTACCTCCTGACATTTTTATTAATAAACTAGAATGATATAAAAAGTCAACATGGCACACAAAATAAATGGATTAAAAGCTAACTCATATGTTATAATACTTACTCCTGCTGTGAGTGCAGGAGACTGGACTAGATGACCTCTCAGGATCCCTTCCAGTCCTACAAGTCTATGTAATTGTAAATGGGGCATCATCATCAAGTGTGTTTGTTTCTAGAGCGGTCCCTCAGGGATAGGTTCTTGGCCCTATGCTACTTAACGTTTTTATCAAAGACCTGGAAGAAAACAAAAATTATAACTGATAAAGTTTGCAGATGACAGAAAAGTTAGGGAGGGATGTAAATAACAAAGAGGACAGGTCGTTGATACAGAGAGAGCTGGATCTTGGTAAGCTGGGTACAAGCAAACAATAGGTGTTTTAATAGAGATAAATGTACACATCTAGAAACAAAGAATGTAGGGCATAAAATACAGGATCAGGGACTATCTTGGGAAGCAGTAACTTTGAAAAAGGTTGGGGATTGTGGTAAATCAGCTGAAAATGAACTCCCAGTGCAATGCTGTGCTCGAAAGGGCTAGTGTGATCCTTGGATGCATTAACAGGGGAATCTTGAGTAGGAGTAGAGAGATTATTTTAATTCTGCATTTGGCATTGGTGCAACTACTGATGGAATACTGTGTCCAGTTCTGAGGTCCACAATTCAAGAAGGAAGTTGATAAATTGGAAAGGGTTCAGAGAAGAGTCACGAGAACAAATAAAGGATTAAAAAACATGCTTTATAGTGATAAGCTAAATAGATTAAGCTCCTTTAACAAAAAGAATGGGAAGGGCTGATTTATAAGGTACCTATGGGGAACAAATATTTGATAATCATCTCTTCAATCTAGCAGAGAAAGGTAAAACATGTTCCAGTGTCTGGAAGTTGAAGCTATTCAAATTTAGACAGGAAATAAGGCATATATTTTTAATAATGGGAGTAATTAACTATTGAAACAGCTCACCAAGGATCATGGTGGATTCCCCATCACTAGCAATTTTAAAATCAAGATTGAATATTTTTCTAAAAAATATGCTCTAGGAATTATTTTGGTGAACTTCTATGGCCTGTTTTATACAAGAGATCAGATAGGTGACTACAATGGACCCCTCTGGACTCGGAATCTATGAAGATTTGCCTCCAGGTCATAAAATAAGAGAAAATGTTCCAGCAACAAAGTAAAAGCTCCAATCCAGTCTCCTCTTAAATTTATCACAAATTATACTGTTAAGTAGCAGTTGCATTTATTATCTTTGTTATTCTTGTGAAAATAAACAAACATTTTATGTTGTTATCGTACTGAAATGATATGGAGTGAAATCCTAGCCTGATTGAAGTCAAGGGGACTTTTGCCATTAGTTTCAGGAGAGGTCAGGATTTCACTTGGAAGCTTTAGGTTCCAGTCCTACATGCTGTCATGTGAGTTGTCCCATCAGCACCGATGAGATTACTCAGGTCAGTAAGGACTAATCAAGTCGGTAAAGGTATGCAGGACTGGGCTCTTAATCAGCAAATTGGAATTGCAATCTTTTACACAGGTTTCAGAGTAGCAGCCATGTTAGTCTGTATTCGCAAAAAGAAAAGGAGTACTTGTGGCACCTTAGAGACTAACAAATTTATTTGAGCATAAGCTTTTGTGAGCTACAGCATCTGATGAAGTGAGCTGTAGCTCACGAAAGTTTATGCTCAAATAAATTTGTTAGTCTCTAAGGTGCCACAAGTACTCCTTTTCTTTTTGCGAATCTTTTACACAGTACTTGTGAGGTCGTGCAAGTTTATTTTAAAGATAGCCAGAACATTGTTAAGACTTACCTGAGCAATGTAAAATTAGCCCCATCTCCACAGTTCCCTTTGTACTTTGAGAAAGCCACTCTACAAGAATTAGCATAATGCAGGGATTTGCCTAAGGCTGTTGTCTATAGAATTCCATTTCTTTAATTTCCTTACTAACATCACTCTGACCCACATCTGCAACTCAAAACAATACATTACCAATGTGTCCTTCTGACTGATTAGGTTAAACTGTGTCTCTCCATATCGTTACTGTTGGTTGCAGATTCATTCACTGACTCTCACAATCATTCATTGTCCTTTTCCTCTAACAGCACAATTGAAAGTTTCATTTAGTCCCTTAATATTTGTTTTTTAAAAAAAGACTAATATAGCAAATAAAACAAAAGCCCATAATTCTTCAAGTGATTGCTCATATAGATTCCAATGAGGGGTGCACACATCACATGCACAGTCTCTGAAAGCTTTTCCCCTAGCAGCACCCAATGGGTCGGCTATGGAGCCCCCGAGAGTGGCACCTCCATGGTGCTCAACATATGACCCTGCCAATCTGGCACCTCCTCAATTCTTCTTACGGCCAGTGACGGTTGTTGGAACTGTGGCACCTTGCTTTGCAAGCTCTCCATGTTTCCCTAGCTTCTCTTTCAGACTGTTTGTATTTTATAGTTGATTAGAACTAGAATAACTAAAAACCAACTAAGCACTAATCAGTCAGTTACTTAAATGTTGGGCTGGGGGTTTACCCTCCAACCCGACTGCATTCTCCTTGGGGGACTAACATGCCTAAGTCAAGCCCTGAAAGTCCTGCAACAAGGCCATGCCAAGAGGCGACCCTCATGACACTTGTTTAAAGTGTCTGGGGGAAGCACATCAGTCAGAAAAGTGCAGGATTTGTAAAGGCTTTCACCCCTGAACCAAGGAGGAGGGGGACTTTAGATTGAAGCAGCTCCTTAGGGAGGCAGCACTTAGACCGCAACCCACATCAGCGCCGCTGGACCCGGTGCCAGGGTGGCAGAGGCTGTACCGCGAAGGACTCTGGTAGAGCCCGCAGCACCGTCACTCCCCAGCACTGAAGACAATGAGACGGACCCGGCACCGATCCCATTCACCGCTGCAGACGCGGCACCAGAAGCAAGGGAGGAGTGGTTCCCTATTTCAGGATCCACCCCAGCGGAGCCGGCCAATGGGGCAAGTCCTAGGGAGGAGCCCCCGGCACCGAAACTTTTGGAGCCTGCACCATTCACTTCTGCCCCACAAGGGGGACTGTTGAGTCCAGTGCACTTGGACTCCCCACGCCTGGTGGTAGAAGAGGTGGAACTGCCTTCCACCCCAGACACCTTTTGAGGCTGCCAACTCATTGCGATGACGAGGTCCCCGGCCCTTCGTATTGAGCCTCTGATACCACCACAGGCAGCACCATCCTGGGGAAAGCTGACAACGATCTTCCCTCCGACTCAGCCTGCAGAGGGGAGGTACCGCTCGGAATCCCAACACCGCTCAGAGTCCTGGTGCCGGTCGCATTCACAGAGCGGGTCTGACTCGCAGCACTGATCCAGGTCCCTCCAGCGCTCCTGCTCATGGCACAGATTCCTTCTTGCGGTAGGTCCTGATCTCGACACCATTCGTATTGGCACTGATCCGGCTCTCTGCGCAGATGCCGTTCACGGGACCGCTCCCCATCCTCGCAGCACCGCTCCCCAGCTCAGCTGCGCTCGGCACTGCAATGGCCATCGCAGTCGCAGTTCCCATGTTCGGACTCAGAGATGGGGTCCAAATATTCACAGTGGCCCCAGCACAAGTCGGCATGGGATAGACTTGATGTCAGTGCAGGGCCATGGCCTGTGCAGTGGCATAGGCCAGTGCAGTAGCCATTTTGGACCCCATGAGCATACTACGAGGCCCAGGGGCCCAGTCCAAGGCCTCACACTCGATGGCGTCTGAGCCTAGGGAGCCTGAGGCAGCGGCCAGTCACCCCACCCACAGGGTGGCACCACCTCCTCTGGAACCCACCCCAGTTCCAAAGCCAGACCCTGGAGTGTCTGGCACGGAGCTAGAATGGGGGCAGGAAGTCCCTGAGGACTAAGAGGGTCCAGAGAACCCAGTTCCCACACTAGCGTCCTCGTCATCCTCCCTGGACGAGGCGGTTGCAGTCACCTCCAACCCCCTATAGATAGCCGTGCCCACCAGGAACTCCTGCACAGGGTGGCACGAAATATGAACCTGCAGGCTGAGGAGGTGGTAAAGTCGGAGGACCCTATGGTGGATATCCAGGCACCAGAAGGGCCATCCAGGGTCACTCTACCCCTCATTAAAACTATACAAGCCAATGCAAAGACCATTTGGCAGACCCCAGCCTCCATCCCTCCCACTACTAAGGGTGTGGAGGGGAAGTATTTTGTACCCTCCAAAGGGTTCAACTACCTGTTCACACACCCACAGCCTTGCTCATTGGTAGTGTTGGCAGTAAATGAGAGAGGGGCATGGTCAGCAAGCCCCAGTGGCTAAAACTAAGGGCGCGAAGCAACTGGATTTATTCGGATGCAAAGTTTACTCCATGGGGGGCTTGCAACTCAGGCTTGCCAACCAGCAGGCATCCCTTCTGTAGTGTGGGGGGACCAAAAATGGATGCAATACTTCAGATGCAGCCTCACCAGTGCCGAATAGAGGCAAATAATCACTTTCCTCGATCTGCTGGCAATGCTCCTACTAATACAGCTCTATATGCCGTTGGCCTTCTTGGCAACGAGGGCACACTGCTGACTCACATCCAGCTTCTTGTCCACTGTAATCCCCAGGTCCTTTTCTGCAGAACTGCTACTTAGGACAGAAGAATCCCACGCACCACTACAGGCTGGGGACTGACTGGCTAAGTGCAGGACTCTGCACTTGTCCTTGTTGAACCTCATCAGATTTCTTTTGGCCCAATCCTCCAATTTGTCCTGGTCACTCTGGACCCTATCGCTACCCTCCAGCATATCTACCTCTCCCCCCAGTTTAGCGTCATCTGCGAACTTGCTAAGGGTGCAATTTATCCCATCATTCAGATCATTAATAAAGATATTGAACAAAACCAGCCCCAGGACTGACCCCTGGGGCACTCCGCTTGATACCGGCCGCCAACTAGACATCGAGCCGTTGATCACTACCTGTTGAACCCAACAATCTAGCCAGATTTCTATCCACCTTATAGTCCATTCATCCAATCCATACTACTTTAACTTGCTGGCAAGAATGCTTTGGGAGACCGTATAAAAAAAGAATATGGTTTTAACTTCTGGAACTCAATGCTGAAGTTTAGGGAGCTGGTACCAGCAGAGTCCAGGGAGGAGTTTGGGGCAGTTGTCGAGGAGAGCAAGGCAGTGGCACAGACCTCCTTACAGGCCTCACTGGATGCTGCAGACTTGGCAGCGTGCACCTTGTCCTCAGGGCTAGCTATGCGGAGTAGTTGATGGCTGTAAGCCTCGGGGCTCCCGCCCAAGTTTCAGCGAACTATGCATAACTTACCCTTTGATACAGTGGGCCTGTTTGCTGAACAGACTGACTCCAGGCTGCATAGCCTCAAAGGCTCCAGGGCAACAATGAAAGGTTGTGTCACATTTCCATACTAGCCAAGACATATTCCCATCTGTTTTTTATCCTAAGCCTCATACCAGTAGCTGTGAGCAAAGGCTGCACTCTCTGGATGTTCAGCGGACGCTAGCCTTCTACATCGAACCCACCAAGCTGTTCAGGAAGTCGAACCAGCGGTGGTAGACCAGATGAAAGGACTCCTTGTCTCATCTCAAAGAATATCTTCCTGAATCACATCCTGCATCTGCATGTGCTACAAGCTGGCCAAGACACCAGCCCCGGCAGTTATGGCACACTCCACAAGGGCACAGGCCCCATCGGTGGCATTCCTGGCCCAGGTCCTGATCCAAGAAATCTGCAGGGCAGCAACTTGGTCCTCGGTGCACATGTTCACCTCTCATTACACCATCATCCGGCATGCCAGAGATGATGCAGCCTTCGGCAGAGCGGTGCTCCAATCAGCGATTCCATAACTCTGACCCCACAGCCTAGGAAGGCTTGGGAGTCACCTAATTGGAATCAATTTGAGCAATCACTTGAAGAATAAAAACGGTTACTCACCTTCTCGTTACTGTTGTTCTTTGAGATGTGTTGCTGATGTCCATTCCAGACCCACCCGCCTTCCCCTCTGTCAGGGTAATCGGCAAGAAGGAACTGAGGAGGCACTGGGTCGGCAGGGTCACAGACTGAGTGCCATGAAGGCACCACTCCACCCTGACGGGTGCTGCTAGGGGAAAATTTTTCCAACGACTGTGCATGAGGTGCGCACACACCTAATTGGAATGGACATGAGCAACACATCTTGAAGAACAACAGTTACGAGAAGGTGAGTAACTTTTTTCATCATGATCAAATTCTTAAGCAACTACTTGATCTTCTCTTATTCCCTTTGTTTTTTGTATTCACTTGTTTCTCTTTAGATGATAAGCTCTTGAGAACCAGCCCACTGTTCATTTGTCTGTAAAGTACTATTACTTTTGTGCTACACTCTTAGCACTAAGTCTTTTTCCTAACCTAAGTTTGGCTAGGAGGCAAAACATTTTTGCATTATAAGAATATAACATACTAATCCCATTTTGCATTTATATAGTGCCTTCCATCCGAATGGCTCCCAAAATGCCTTACCAACAGCCATGCAACTTCACTGAAGTCAATATTTTTGCTAACTATTTTTACCTGAGGGCTGGGATTAAAGTAACAGGCAGTAGGTGGAACCAGCTTCCCCTTCTCCACTGAAATTGAGAGAGAGCGCCTCCTTCTCTCCAGGACTTTGAGGAACAGTACTCTCCCACAGTTCCTCCTCCTCTTTTGCCTGGTGTGGCAAGAGCTCTCGCTCTTTTTTAATTTACTTCAATTACTGCCAAGGGCAATTTTCCTTATAATGTGGTTGACCCCAGCACCAGTCAGTATTTGCTTTAAATGCCTTGAGGTTTTTGTCTGTAGTTTATCTATTGAAAGAGAGGGGGGAGCTTTCTCCTTACTGGCAAGTACTAACCAGGTGGCAGGGCTAGCATAGCATGGTTACTGTCCCCCAGTCTCCAGAGCTCCTTCCCTCAACACCACCTTGCCCTCCCACCATTTACCTACATTAATGACCTTGGGAGAAGTGGGAGGCGGCTCCAAAACTTCAGAAAAGGATTTTTCAGGGAACGGCTAGAATGGAGGCACTGTCTCTCACCCCCAACTTTAAACACGTCCCTGACAATGTTCAGGGCAGAACCAAACTGTAAAGAGAATGTGCAAAACAGAATTAGCACATTTTTCCCACTTGGGATTAATCCACACTACAGAAGTATTACCAGCATAGCTAGGAGTGTGGGGGAAAAAAGGCACACCCTCTAGCTAGCTAGGCTATGTGAGCAAAACTCCCAATGGAGACACAGCTAAACCACAGAAGAGTGCTTCTGTCAGCGTAGCTAATGTCATTCAGGGAGGTGGTTCAGCTGTGCTGACAGAAAAACTTTCAGCATAAACTGTATTTACAGTAGAGGGCTCTGCTGGCATTGCTATACTGGCAAAGCATTCACAGTGGAGACAAGCCCTTAGGCTTATCAGCTTTGCCAGAAGCTGGGAATGGGCGACAGGGCATAGATCACTTGATGATGACCTGTTCTGTTCATTCCCTCTAGGGCACCTGGCATAGGCTACTGTTGGAAGACAGGATACTGGACTAGATGGATCTTTGGTCTGACCCAGTATGGCCGTTCTTATGTTCTTAAGGTGGGCACACAGTTGCCCTGTGGTTGGCTGACAAGGTAACATGCCCCTGTGAACTTGAATGAATCTTCAGCACACTGAAAGTGAAACAACTTTCATAACAGGTATAGTAAAAATAGTTGGGAGTTTTCAGCTTATATGAACATACACTGTCACTTGGGTTGAAAAAGTGACATCTAGTAGGCAAAAATGTTCTTAGCTTTTGGATGCAGTGTCCTGCTGTCAAACATTTTTATTCTACAACAGTTTCACTATAACTTACTTTCACTCCATAGGCCAAATTTGACTTTTATGCTGTTGTATAGAGTAATTCTAAAATAACTTCAGTGGTGTTGCTTCAGACATGCAGTGTGAGTGTAACTATAGCTCTATATTACATATTAGATATACATTTATTGAGTGTTATCATTTTGATACAGTACTAGTGGTCAAGAACTAAACAAGCCTCTCACAGCTATGATGGTGGACAGGGCTACATCTATTTTATTCTAGTTCTTTTACTATATTGTATTTATTTTAGAAGTGAAGGAGATCTAGCCCCACCTGATAAAATATTTTAAACTTGCAATCCTATGTGGAGATGTTTTGAATCCTTTGGGGTTTAAACACAGAATGCTGGTAGGCTGCAATGGGCAGAGGCTGCAGAAGATTCCAAATGGAATGGTGAGGAGAGACAGAGTAAAGAGAACAGATGTCAAGGGATGAAATTGAATAGGACTCCCATACTCACAGTAGGAGGGAGCTAGAGAAAGTGAGGCCAATGGCCTTCTGCCAGGAAAATTTTGAAAAGTGACAATCTCCCTGGTCTTGGAAGCTACCAGAAAGACTAGACATTAAACTTTTTCCCCACAATTGTGAATTTGTCCAAAAGCAGTGAGAGGGCTCAATAGTACTGTTAATTTTCTGTAAATAAATACATACATACATACTCTCTCTTCACTTGTCTAGTTCAATGAGTTTGTAAGCTAGGCATTACCTCTTTTCAATGAGGTTTTCTGGCAATGTATTTATCAAAAACAACATTATAAATATCTGAAGCCTGCCCTAAACAACCATGCTGTATTATGTAGCCCAGATACAGCAGGAAAATCACCAGAAAGACTTACTACTGTTTTAAAGGCACTGTGGAAAGGTAGGAATAGATTCTGTGCTGAATATATACTCTGCTTCTACACACATTTTACATGTCTGTCTGTTGGCTAAACTCAATATAGGAGTTAAGCCTGAGCAATCCGTTGTCATCTCCCCCACCATGCTTGCACATACCCACACACACACACTCACTCATGTCTAAGGTGTCCTAAACGGTCATTCAAACACAGTGGGAGCTCTGCTGAACGTGATATTTAAAGTATAGTTCTAATAGGCTAAACTGTCAAAATGGCTCTGTGGCCTCAGTGGAGTTATTCCTGGTCTGCACTGATGTGAGCAAAGAATCAGGCCTAATATTTAGTTATAACTGCCAGCACCGCACACACATTTGGGGCTCTGACAGTAAAGCTGGTCCATCTCATTCCATGTATGTATCACCAATAAAAAGTCTCTGCAGGCCAAATCAGGCTTTTCAGTTAGACTGATAGAATCCATTGTCTTCAGACCAAGTGAGACCTGTGCAACTTCATTAAAGTTAATGCTGTGCTGTTTTCAGAGGTGGCTTACTGTATTTATATATGTAGTATGCGCACACACAGTGTAGGAACCCAGCTTTTAATAGGGTTAGTGGTGCAGATGTATGAACAATTTGCATATGCAGCAAATTGCGTCTACAAAAAACTGTAAATGAAATATGGAAATAGTCAGTTGCAGTCATATGTGCATGCAATTACCTGATTTACTCTCACAACCATGGACATTTTCCTCACCTGCACAACATAATTTTGCAAATTTTGAACATGCAATTGCATGTTCGAATTTTTTTTTTTTTTAAACTTTGGCCCTCAGCGCTCTACAAGTCGGTATATATGAAAGTAGTGCCAGCCTTGACAGCAATAAGCTATAGCCAGCAGTTCTCAAACTTCATTGCACTGCAACCCCCTTCTGACAACAAAAATTACTACACAACCCCAGGAAGTGTGTGTGTGTGTGGGGGGGTGGCGAGGGTGAAGCCTGAGCATCTGAACCCCACCACCCCGGCAGGGGGCCTGTAACCTCAGCCCTGCCACCCAGGGCTGAAGCCCTCAGGACTCGGCCCCAGGCCCCAGCAAGTCTTAAGCCAGGCCTGGTAACCCACTTTGGGGTCCCGACCCACAGTTGGAGAACCCCTGAGCTATACCTTCATTCACATATTTGGTTAGAAGTTACCTTATTATTTAAGTGAGTAAGCAGACACACTTTCTTTATTCCACCACAGGTTTATTAAAATTAAATTATTGATATGTATGTAGAGAAATGTGTGTGTCTTTTTTCTCAGTTGATTCCTTCCTGTGAAATATAAATATGATTATGCCTGATTGAAGAAAGGGAGTTCAATCGTTCCTTGGTGGTTATACCTCACTTCCAAGTTATTGATGCAAAGAACGATGCAATCAGCCTCAATCCACTTGCATAACACTTAGTCTCTGCAAAAGCAGTTTGCATAAATCAAGGACCATATAGCAAATGGCCAAAAATTGTGGGTTGTGTGTCCAGGCTAGAAGAGTAACTATTCAAAATTTGAAATTTAGAACACCATAAAAAAAGGCACGCGAAAGAATTTCAGATGAGTTATTTTATATCCGTTCTTACATCCTCTAGATTATTGTATATAAAACATATTCAAATATTCGCACAGAACTTCACTAGCAGCTTTGAATGGCTCATGAATGTTTATGTTTCTTCAATATTTAAATTGGCATAGTTCTTTCTGCAGTGCACCTGATTTATTGACAGTGGAATGGAAAGAAATTCTCATTTATAGAACACCTCCTCATATACACTAGCAAGAGGGATAGCTCAGTGGTTTGAGCATTGGCCTGTTAACCCTGGGTTGTGAGTTCAATTCTTGAGGGGGCCATTTAGGGATCTGGGGCAAAAATTGGGGATTGTTCCTGCTTTGAGCAGGGGGTTGGACTAGATGACCTCCTGAGGTCCCTTCCAACCCTGATATTCTATTATTCTAAGACCTTATATAAAGATCTCTATGTTAGCCATGGAGGAACCCAGGGACAATCAGATGTGCAGGTTGGGGTCAGAGGTGACAGTAAGCAGGTACGCCCCGGTACGGCATACTGGTAAGAGCCGGTGCACCGTACTGGGGCAGCCCAGCTTCCCCAGGGGGCAATTTAAAGGGCCTGGGGCTCCCAGCAGCGGCTGGAGCCCCAGCCCCTTTAAATTGCCTCCAGAGCCCTGCCGCTGGAGCCCTGGGGTAGTGGCTGCAGGGCTTTAGCAGCAATTTAAAGGGCCTGGGGCTCCCCTGCTTCTACCGCCCGGGCCCTTTAAATAGCTGCTAGAGCCCCATCGCCACTACTCCAGGGCTCTGGCAGCTATTTAAAGGACCGGGATGATAGAAGAGGGGAGCCCCGGGCCCTTTAAATAGCCCCCGGAGCCCCAGGCTGCTGCTGCTACCCCGGTGGGGGGAGGGGCACTTACCTTACAGGGTGGGCTGGGGCTGGCTCTGACCCCCTCAACCCCACCCCTTCCGCCCTAGGCCCCACCCCTTCTGGGGGCCAGAGATGGCCCCAGAGTACCAGTAAGTCACTCGACTTACTTTCACCCCTGATTGGGGTTCTGTTGCTGACCACCAGGTTTCCAGCTATGCAATTGGATGGCTTAGATATGGTAATAGGATTTGTAAACTAGTCTTCCAAACCAAAAGCCTTTCACTTCCAGGCTGGAATCTGCTTCCAGATCTATAATGACCAAAAGTCATTCTTATTTGGTGGCTGGTCAGTTGCCTATGAGTTGATGAGTAACAGCCCTATTACTACAAAGACTGTCTTAAGAGTACCATTAACAAGAACTAGCATAGACGGATGAAGTGTATTATTCTAGCCTACATGTAAGGCCTGTTTCAGAACATCACAGGAGTTTAACCTACACTAAACACTAAGGTGCTTTTATAGCTTTTTCACCTAAGTGTGACATCTTAAACTAGGTTTATATTATGCTTTGGTTCTTTATAAGTTGACATTTTAAAGTGGGGGTGATGGGTTAAGTAGCACAATAGATTTTCACTATAATTTTACCTTCTGGGAACTGAGTTTGGTTCCTGGGTATAGGCCAAAGTGAATATGGATTCTGTGGTTATTTATTCTGATCCCAGTGTTTGTCCCCATAATAAGAACCATTTAATTATATCAAATGGCAAGGTGACTAACAAGGACGGGATAGATTATCATAGCTTCAGGTCATGCTAGCTGTATTTAAAGTAGAACTTTGTGGTATACTTTTAACACTGGAGTATTTTTGCATAATGAAATGTTCATATATTATAAAGCCTGTGATCATCTAGCCTAACCTACTGTATGACACAGGCCACAGAACTTCTCTGAATTAATTCTTGTTTGAACTAGAGTATATTTCTAATCTAAACTTGATTTTTAAAATTGCCAGTGATGGAAAATCTATCACAACCCTTGGAAGTGGTTTCAATGATTAATTACCTTCACTGTTAAAAAATTACACTTTATCTCCAGACTAACTTTACATAGTTTCAACTTCAAGCCATTGGATTGCTAGATTGAAGAGCCCTCTATTATCAAATATTTGTCCCCCATGTAAGTACTTATACCCTTATCAAGACACTCACATAGCCTGCCTCTTGAGCTAAATTGAACTCCTTCTGTCTAACTCTGTAAGGCATATTTGCAAATACTTTAATAATTCTCATGGTTCTTCTCTAAACCCTCTCCTATTTATCAACATCCTTCTTGAACTGTGCACACCAGAACTGGACACAGTATTCCAGCAAAGTTGCACCAATGCTAAATACAGAGGTAAAATAACTTCTCTACTCCTACTTAAGAGTCCCAGCTTTATTCATCCAAGAATCGCATTTGCCCTTTTGGCCACAGCATCTCAGTAGGAACTCTTGTTGAATTACCTGTTCACCAAGACACCCACATCTTTTTCAGAGTCACTACTTCCCAGGATAGACTCCCCCATCCTGTAAGACTGGCATAGATTCTTTGTTCCTAGATGTATGCATTCACATTTAGCCATATTAACATATACATTGTTTGCTTCCACCCATCTTACCAAGGGATCCAGATTGCTCTGTATCAGTGACCTGTACTCTTCATTATTTACCACTCTCCAACTTTGTGTCATCTGCATATTTTATCAGTGAGAATTTATGTTTTCATCCATGTCATTGATAAAAACATTAAATAGCCCAGGGTCCTAGCCATAAACATACCCCCTTGATGAGGACTCCCAATTTACAACTAACATTTTGGGACCTATCAGTTAGCCAGTTTTATACACAGTTAAGAGGAGATAAAATTATTGATAAGGCACTGCACAGACTGTCAAAAGGCCTTGCTTCTGTTACTGGCTTTGCCACTGACTGTTGTGTGATCTTGGGCAAGTCACTTCCTCTCACTGTTTCAGTTTCCCCATCTATCACATGGGTACAGTGCATACATTTAAATGTCCTGAGTAAATCCATGAGCACAGAGTAGAATGCCAGGATAAAACCAACTCTGTAGCAATGCAATCATGAACAGCCAAGGTTCCTGGAATTCTGCAGCAAGCAGTGGAATGTAATATTTTCTATGTTCCCTTGAAGTGCCCCAGAATCTCAATGACTCTGGCTAGAAGAGGAAAAAACTTCAAAGAACACTCCAGCTACCTACCAGACACACAATTCTTTCTCCAGAAGGAACAGACTGCATTCCAACTCCCTTAAACTCTTATCCCTTCTCCAACAATTATCAAGACCTTTGGGTGCAGTTTTCTCTGTGGACAGAATAGAACAGAAAATTCCTGAATTTTTAGTGACTTCATCCATAGATAATGCCTCTTTTCCAATAATCTAGTTATTTCTGTCTGCTACAAGAGGATGCAGCATGTACCATTGTCTTTCTAGTGAATTATGATAATTCTTATACAGGCTTTAGAATTTATTTTAACCTGGAACTTACATTACAAAATAAGCGATGAAAACACAAACTGTTCAAGTTGCATTTGCTTATATTTTGCAATGCACAGAGTGTGAATAATTGGACTGCAACTTGCTCATTCCACAGATATAGGTCACAACTGTGCTACTGACCTCAGTGGAAAAAATCACAATGGAAATCAATGCAAACAGGATCAGGCCCTTAATTAGCATCTAGAATATAAAAAGCTAAACATTGATTTGGAAACTCCCACAGTAATTACATCTGAAATCTACAGCACTTCAATGAAAGTGAAATCTTTACACTATACTATTAAGCTAAGCAGCAAAAAAATACTCCTGAATAATTGCATTTCCTTAGCTAACAAGTAGTGGTAGAAACAATCCTTGCTGATTTTCTAAATGGATATCTCCAATTCCTTTCAAATCCTTGATATGAACTGGACCACTGAGTGCTGTGAATCTGCTAGTCAAGAGGGCAACTTGGTAAAATGAATGCATGAAATCTAGCCATCAGCCACTGAGAATTATGAAAGCATCATATTGTGTACTAGTGATTTGATAGACAAATTTAATCTTCCTAAATAAGTCATGGTAGTATAGATTCAAGAAAGAAATAGCACTCTGAAAACAAATATAGTTTGGACACTGTTCTATGTATATATTCCAAATTCTAACATCTGCTGTATGATAAGCATATGCTGCATGTTTGCAGGACATACTTTCACTTGCTAAGGCAGTCCCTTTCACTGAAGAATCCTACACCTACTTCTAAAAGCTAAGTGATTTTTACTCTAAATACTCACACATTTCAAGTGCTGTTAATTTGACACACTACAGAACGTTTTCAGTAATATTTATGTAGATATTTTATATATGCCTGCCACACTCTAAAGCAATTAGAGCATTGAAAGGCATAATAAAAACAAACAAACAATCTACTCTTTGTAGCCCATGTACCCATTACTGAAGGTACACTATTAAGTGCCAGATGCACTATTAAGAGTTGAATTAAAGCTGTCCATAGAGGATGCTGCTTTCATCTATAAAACACTTAAGAGTCTTTTACTTATAGGATTTGTTTTTCTTCTTCCTCCATTATCCTTATTCCTGCTAGTTCTTGCTGTTAGTGCTGTAATATAATAATAATCCTATCTAAAAGGCCTCAACCTGAGATTACGTCATTGAAATTCCCATTTAACTACTCAGTTCTTCTCTGATGAAAATCTTTCTACCTAACCTAATATTAATCTTTACAACCAAATTAACATGAGATAGAAGATGTGACATAAGATAAAAAATGAACCCCATACATCAGCTGAATCATCCTCTCTATTCTCTGACATTGCCTCCCTTGTCAGAAATATCATGATTGCTGGAGTGACTGTTTTTAATCACATTCATTCCAAGATCAGTTTGCATAGTTGAGAAATGGGTGTAATCTCCAGGGAGGTTGAAAAGATGCTCAGATACTTTGGTGATAAGTTGTCAGGACCCTGCTACAGGGCGTGGGTAGAGGCCAGGGCCTGGGTTGGAGAGAGCTCGAGAACACAGGCTAAATTCAATCTGGAAAGTTAAGGTCAGAAGCAGCCATCCATACCAGTGTTATACCATAGGATCAGGTCAGAATTTAGGTCAGTTAGCTGTACCATGTAGAAGCCAGGTAGCCAGCCAAAGTAGGGCTAGTGGAACAAAGGCAGGGTGAGATGACCGGAGCAGAGCAGGAGATCAGGACCGGGAGTGAGGCCAGGTAGCAGGAGCAGGGCAAGATAGCAGGAGTGTGCAGCAGGATCTGTTTGCATCAGCAAAGCAGAGATCCACCTGGTGACACAAGCAGCCTCCAAGGTGTTTTCACTTGCCCAGGCATGTTATTTAAGGGCTATCAGAGAATACAGTAGACTCTGCCATTCAGGACCTCTGTGGGCAGTACATCCAGCGTTGCTTGACCCATAGGGCTCAAACTGCTGTTCCTCCTTTCACCAGAGGTGTTGGACCATAGCAGCCACCCAGGAGCCAGTAGACGTGGGTTGCAAACCCACAGAGCCGCACACAAGTGAAGTATAGTAAATAGGTCTCCTTCTTGTTAAAAGAGGACAGTCCCTAGACAGTCTGGTTATCGGGGCAGGGTGTGGATCTTTGTGTCTAAGCTCATTTGTCATGAAATTTCAGGCAAGTGACTTTAAGGATAGATCATTTTCAATGTAACTGGATTCAGTTGTTTTGGATTTACACCAGTCTAATGGAGATGAGAATCTAGTCCTTTCTAATTCACAAAGTTTAATGTAAATTTCACACAAAGGTAAGGTGTGAAATTAAGAAAAACACAACTTTGCAAAGACTAAACCCTACTGGGAAGAAAAAACTCATAAGAAGAGCTCTTGAGAGCTTGCATAAATACAGATTAATATAGAATAACAGAGCCCTGATCCTAGTTGGGGGTCCCTAGGCACTATAAACACAGATGTGTTATATCCTGTCTTCAACACAATCAGTCTTGGAGTTCTCATGCATTCTAGTGAGACCAAATCATAGAATATCAGGGTTGGAAGGGACCTCAGGAGGTCATCTCGTCCAACCCCCTGCTCAAAGCAGGACCCATCCCCAATTAAATCATCCCAGCCAGGGCTATGTCCACATTAAACAGCCAAGGTCCTTGCTAGTGAGAATGCTCTGCCCCAGACTCTCGAGCGGCATTCTAGAGATTGCCAGCCAAAATATTTCCTATAAGGACAGCTAACAGTGTGGAGTACTATAAAGACAAAAAAGGGCACAATCCTAATCTTTCTCCCTTTGCAGTTCACCTTTAGTGTTTGTACAGTGATTTGAGATGTTGTGTAAGTGCCAGGTATCATATCATGCTCTCGATCCTCATGCAGTTTCCTCTGGTGTTAATAGGCATTCTGTGCAAATATCAAGGGGGGAGAATACAGCTCATGTTTAGAAGATCACTTGGTTAAATTTTAAAGTGCCTGGAGCTCCTTCTGAATGAAAAGCACTAGATAAAATACAAATGAAAATGACTTATATCTTCTTCTAGTAATTGCAGCCTCTGTAGGGAATCTAAATTTCTTTGTTCCCAGATCTCTCTCCTAATTTGTAATATAATGAGCCAAAAGAATCTTTAGTATTATAATTCCTATTACCATAACAACTAACACAAATGGGCCAGACTAGTTAGCAGGTATTGAGTATACTTGTGCTACTTTTTTTTGTGATCACTATTAATTTGACAAATAAGCATGGTTACTTTCACTACTTAGTACAATTAGCCTTCTATTATGACCATTGGTTCTCTTACTATTTTCCCAATTGATAACCAATAGTAAAGAGACAATAATGCAGTACAATGAGTAAATATTTGAATGGAGCGAGATTTGGGGACACATTCTCTGCTGGTGTGAAATAGCATAGCTCCACTCTCATCAATAAAGAAAGGTCAGTTACACCAGCTGAGGATCTGGGATAGAAAAACATTATAGAAAATATAGTATAAGAAGCATTATACATTTTGCTACATAACCCTATATGCACCAGATTGCATGGCTTCTCACCCACAAAGGATTTAAGTTCAATTCCCAAAAATATACAACTACCATCACAACCATGATATCCCTGAAGTCACTATATTGATACAGGACAAAATTCAACTTCATTACGTGGTCTGCATGAGAGACTGGGTTAAATGGAACCCATTGGTGAGTGTGTATTATAGGTCCACCTCTGTGCTAATCCACAGAGAATGAGTCTACTACATGTTTTAGCTTGGGAGCTTTAGCTCATGCAATAGCAGCTCATGCTTTTTAAGCCCTGGAGGACCCTTGTTTAATCCCTGTTGAAACCAAAACTTTAGCCATTACATAAGAAATCCTTAATAAATAGCCGTGTGTTTAATATACCCTCTGCTGGGGTTTGACACTAGTGAAGCTTTGTTGCAGCAGCTCAACCAGTGGTGTATGTGTCTTGGTGTACCTCAGATTCAGAACATCCCTCAGTGGTGGTCAGCCCCAGTGGAAATTCTGGGGCTCCATTAGATAGGCTCCATTAGAACCAGTTAACTGACTTCTAGTGGAAGACCAGTTGCCACAGGAACCAGTATTGTTCCAAAACCTAGTTGCCAATTAGAACTGGCTGAAATTTTTCAGCTGGTATTTCCACTACGGTTGGGGTGGTAGGTACTTGAATCTGAGATATGTAAGGAACTGAGCCCTCCTGGTTTGATGCCACTGCTTGTGGGACAGTTTGTGATAGATGAATATTACCAGAAAGGAAATAAAGTTCCCCAAGGTCTCCAAACTGTAGCTTTCAACCAAATTTCTCTTTAGTCACTGGGTATAATCCACAGCACCTGTCTTCTCTTGCTATCAGTGACTAGCCATTGCTTAGTGCTGTAGCATTCTCCCGCTCTGCAGTATTTGCTGGGGATGTGCTGATTAATCTAGGTGCCTGCGAATGTGGATCATGTCTGTACCTGAAGAGGAACAATTCCTGCTTAGTTCACATTGTCTCTGTTATGATGGAGCATTGTGATGTAATGCATCTTGGTCACAATTTAGTTCTCTCACTTTTTGGTGTCTGTGTTTAACTGGAAACCGCTTGCTAAGGTCTAGCAGTAGTGGGCCTATGTGTGACTGCAGATACTGTCTACTCAGTCATGTTTCTTTAAATCTGTGGCAGTGCCGAGTAAGGTTCTACATGTAGATTTTCCAGTAAAGTTGAAGGCAAGACAGGGTCCACCTACACCGCACACCACAAGCGGCCACATGTAGCGTACGTGTAACTAGACACCGCAGTGAAAAGCCTGCTGCGTCCACACCGTGACTTGTAGCTACATGCCTCAACGAAAGGTTCTGACAGGGAGTAGGCAGTGGCGAAATGCGCCAGCAGCAGTGAGGCAGCAGGACACAACAGTGGTAAAAATAGCAGTGTAGATAGGACAGGTACTGCTTGGACACGTAGAGAGCCATGTAGGGCAGTGGTTCTCAAAGCCGGTCCGCCGCTTGTTCAGGGAAATCCCCTGGCGCACCGGTCCGGTTTGTTTACCTGCCGCTTCTGCAGGTTAGGCCAATCGCGGCTCACACTGGCCGCGGTTCGCCACTCCAGGCCAATGGGGGCTGCGGGAAGCAGTGAGGGCCAAGGGACGTACCGGCTGCCCTTCCCACAGCTCCCATTGGCCTGGAGCAGCGAACCATGGCTAGTGGGAGCCACAATTGGCCGAACCCGCAGAAGCGGCAGGTAAACAAACCGGACCGGACCGCCAGGGGCTTTCCCTGAACAAGCGGCGGACTGGCTTTAAGAACCACTGATGTAGGGTACATGTCCGCAGAGTTCAGGTGTTTCTTTACTTGACTCACCTAACCAATGCCTCTCCATCTAAATTGCTATTTATACCTGAGCTAGGGGGTGTGGGCAGAGTATGTACGCTATGTGATCCTGGCTGACCTGGTCATGCTAGAGTGTATTGAGATCAATTCACTTGCGTATTAGATCAAAGCAATTGTAAATGTTTATGTGTTTTTGGTGTTTAAATTTCATAAAACTAATGGAAGATTGCTAGTACATTATGACAGGAGTAGATAAGTGAAAACAATACAAGTAAACATTTACATGGTAAATGCCTTTGCAACTACATTACCCATCAAAGAAATCTTGTGAAATGCTAATGAAGGACTTAAGGTCTTTAACAGAAAATGCTGATTTCACAGCAAGTGGCCATTATATGTAACCCTTCTGCCAGGCCGAGTTGATAGCCGCAAGAGCTGGGTTCCATACACAGGGGTTCCCTCTCATCAAAGCAAATGCAAAACTGGCTCGAGCCCCCACCCAGTGACCTGGGAAAATCTTACAGACACCGCTGGGCGCCTCAAAGAGGCAATACTTCCCCTCTCACAAGCACAGAGTCTCGGTGTAGCAGAGAATCTTTAACATGAGGTAAACGACATCAGCATTAAACTGGGAAACCACCACAGCTACGGTTCATCAACCAAACCATGAGCAAAGACCCACCCCAGCAAATTGGGCCAGGTCCTTTCCCTTGGGTTCTTGAGTCCAACAACCCAAATGTCTCGAGTCCAGCAACCAAATCACCCAAAGTCCAAAAAGTCCAACAACCCAAAAGTCCAGCCCCAGAGTTCGAGAGTTCATCTGCAGAGTGTTACTCCTCAGTCTGGGTGAAAATGTGGGGGGGGGGCAAGGGGAAGAGGTAAGGGGCACCTTACATGATCTGAAGCTGACTGCACCGCAGCTCCATAGGGCTTCACTCCGATCCGCTCCACGAGCCGCTCCGCTCCACCAGCGGTCCCACAAACTGCTCCGCTCTGCAAGCAGCTTCCACCGTCCCACGAGCTGCTCCACCAGCCGATCCACGAGCCCCTCCAGCCATCCCATGAACTGCTCTGCTCCGCATCCCACAAGCGGCTCCCACCGTCCTGTGAACTGCTCCACCAGCCGCTCCAGCCATCCCGCGAACTGCTCCGCTCTGCAATAGATCTTCAGGCTCCCCACTACTTGACACAGTGCTCAGTGATTTCAGCTTGTAGTAGTGGGAGCCTCAGTGCTGGTGCACCATAAGACTAAAGTGAATTCAGCTCTGCACCTATAGCTAGACTCCTAATAGACCCAAAATTAGCTCTGATGTTCCACAGTGGAGAGAGATGGAGGTGCAATTGATGTTTCAGGCCCTCACAAAAGGGGCCCACGCCACCAGGTACTAATACCTGTCTCCAGCCTCTCTCAATTCACAGAGTTTTGGAACCCATGTCCCTTGCCTAGCGAATGCTACTTAGTTGATGGTGAGTCCCTCCATCATAACAAAAGGCCAAGTACAGTTCCACTGTCCTTGATTCCCATAATCGGGATAACAATTTATTCTTCCTGCCCCAATAACAGAGACAGTGGGGATCCCACAGCAGCCAAAGTGACCATTTGGGCAGCTATGGGCTCATTCTAGGCAGGGTGGGTGTGCCTATGCAAATGAAATCAGCCCCTGAAGTTCTTTTCCACAACTTGCCACCTCACCACCGGATGTCAGGGTGGAGCCTGTCCTGACTCTGCTTACATTCTCCCCCCAGCCGAGAATTTGTCATCCTGACAAATCACATTCCCTTTATACCAACTCATTGGCTTCCTCCAAAGGGCCTCAGGAAGCCCACTTTAGCTTCCATAAGCCTGTGTGCTAAATGTATGGGCTCCTCACTAGTCACCCCAGGTGCATAAGTTAACCGTTTTACTGGTCTTATCACCCTGTCTCGTCTATTGAGAATCTCTGTTGCCGTGGTAGGGGGAACATCCCCGAGTGACGAATGGAGAGGTTTCCTTCGAGGATGTCTCCATTCCAGGATACACCAGGGTTGTGTCTTCATCCTCAGACTCACTCTTGGATGTGCTGCATGGGGGTAGGTTAGCTGCAGATGTTGGATGGTGGCTTTGGTCTAGCAACTTTATCCTGCCCGGTTGCCCTATTGTAGTCCATCTCATAAGGGATACTTACTAATTCCCCCACCGGGAGCAAAAGGTTTCTATGCACTGTCTTTATTTGCCCTGGATCCTCTTCAGGTTTGATCTTGTAGACCGGCAGGTCTCCCAGCTTTTCCATCACCAAGTAAGGTACTGCCTTACATCCGTCAGCTATCTTGTGTTTGCCAGCAATACCCAAATTTCGCAGCAGAACTTTGTCCCCCGGCTGGAGCTCCTGCAAACGTACCCTAGCATCATATTGACGTTTGTTGCGGTCTGCGTTCTTCTGAGCCACAGATGAAGCTAAGTGATAAGCATCTCGCAGCTTTTCCCTTAGTCAGGATACATATTGCTGATGAGTTTCATAGCTATCTCCATCCTCTGATACACCAAAGCACAAGTCTATAGGTAATCTTGGTTCTCGCCCAAACATCAAGAGATATGGGGTGACTCCCGTAGCATCATTCTTTGTGGCGTTGTAGGCATGCACCAAAAATGTGAAATGTTGGCTCCAGGTTGCCTTCTGCTCTGGTCGCAAAGTCCCCAACATATCTAATAGGGTTCGGTTGAACCTCTCTGGCTGAGGATCACCTTGCGGGTGATAAGGTGTTGTCCTAGACTTTTTAATTCCTGCTATCCTCAGCACCTCCTTCAGAAGATGACTCTCAAAGTCCCGCCCCTGATCTGAGTGCATCCGGGCTGGGAATCCATAAACTGAGAAATATTTTTCCCACAGTACTCGAGTGACAGTGATGGCCCCCTGATCACGTGTGGGATATACCTGTGCATACCGCGTAAAATGGTCAGTCACTACTAGAATGTTCCCAACATTCCTCTTGTCTACTTCTAAAGACAGGAAATCAATGCTTCACCCCTCCCTTTTGGCAAGTAGTGTATCACGAATGTCAGTATCTTGCAGCTGGGCTTCTTGCCAGTCAGCCGCATTGAGCATGGGCAAAGGAGATTGGTCGAATGCAATATAGTTCACTGAAGCAGAAGGCATGCATTCAGAGGGCAGGCCCAAAGCTTCTGCAACACATCCCTGAAGGCTCTCATGGGCCTCTGGCTCTCGGTGACTCACACTGCAAGATATGGTCAGAGGTCAAAAGTCTAAGTGCCTTCCTCACTCACTGTCATCAAAGGAAAGGCCCATGTGGGTAGAGAGACTGTCAACTTGTCTTCTGTGAGAAGATGTAAATATGGATTCAAAGAAAGATCCTTCATCTCTGGACTGTTTGAATTCTAATAGGGCAGAATTTGAAGTTACAAACTGTGATTTATCTATTATATTTGACCCGCTTTAACCTCTCAAAAACTCATTCTTTTTTCTTAGCTAACAAACCTGTAGTTTCAAAAAAAAAAAAAAAAAAAAAAGAAAAGGAGTACTTGGGACTAACCAATTTATTTGAGCATAAGCTTTCGTGAGCTACAGCTCACTTTATCGGATGCATACTGTGGAAAATACAGAGGATGTTTTTATACACACAAACCATGAAAAAATGGGTGTTTATCACTACAAAAGGTTTTCTCTCCCCCCACCCTACTCTCCTGCTGGTAATAGTTTATCTAAAGTGATCACTCTCCTTACAATGTATATGATAATCAAGGTGGGCCATTTCCAGCTCATCTGATGAAGTGAGCTGTTGCTTATGCTCAAATAAATTGGTTAGCCTCTAAGGTGCCACAAGTCCTCCTTTTCTTTTTGCAAATACAGACTAACACGGCTGTTACTCTGAAACCTGTAGTTTGTTGATCATAGAATTGGCTGCAAGCATTATCTTTGGTGTAAGATCTAGAGTACCAGTTGATCTAGGATGAATGACTGGTCTCTTGGGACTGGGATAAAACTGATGTGGTGTGATTTTAGGTTTAAGTAAATTTTTAATCACAAAGTTCAGTTTGCCGGGGTGACAAGACAGACTGGAGAGTGTAAGGTGACTGTCTGTGACTCCATGGTAAGACTGGTACTGTGATCCAGAAGTTTACATTTGTTATTGACTTGGTGAAATCTAATAGAATATACCACCAGTTTGGGGCATCTGCCCTTGTTTTCTGACAGTCTGCCCTGAGATAGGCACTCACAGTTGTGAGTCACTCCAGACAGTGCGACACACTACACATCGCCGTAAGGAGTGTGCAGTATAATATAGACATAACCTTAAAGCTTCTCTGGGGGTAACACTGTTTTTCCTTTCCTAACAAAGTTCCTTATTCACTGAGACAAGGGGAAGGATATATTATATCCTTTTCTTATTGGCCAGAAAATCGGTTCAATAAGGGATACTACCTCACCCATCTGGTCTCTCTAACACCAATACAGCTACAGCAACACTGCATGTACACTCCTTATTCACTGTAAGAAAATAGGGCTCTTCATTTCATTATTACTGTCAAATGATAGCATGTCAGGCAGGGACTCATTCTGAACCAGCAAAAACAAGAGGCAAAGAAAATGCTAGTGTTCATCCCTCCTAAAGACTTTCAGTTTGATAAGGCTGAGTGGAAAGAGAGCTTCATCAGATTCCCAGCTGTATCAAGGCTTACCCCAGAGCAGCAAAGCACAGGTTAGCTTAGTAACTTACGCAATGGGCAGTGAAGCTGACAATACATACAAATCACTTGCCTTTACTGAGGAAGAAGAGAGAGAGAGTGTGGGGGAGGGGGCGGGCATTTCCTCAGTGCACAGTTATTTGGGCTCTGCACTGGGTACAGCAATTCTCCCTGAGGATGAAAGTCTTGTAATCAGTTATTGTCAGAGTTTCTGATGTAAAAATCTGAAAGCCAAAACAAAGTGTACATGAGACTTGAATGTGAATCTCTCAGATAAGTGCCTTACTTAAAGGAATGTAGAATAATCAGTTATGGAGAAAATTCAGAGGAAATATTGACTTATTTACTGGAGGAAATCTGACTCCCACTAAACAGCCTGCCATCAGCTGTAAGTACTGGATTGCTACAGTGAGATTTGCTGGAGTTGAAGGGGACTTTGTAATATATGAAAGGATTAACCAGGGGATCAAGATGGTCATCTGGTTATAATACTACATTTATAGAAGCCATCTCACTAACTTCTGAGGTTCACATAAGCTTGCCACACTTTTCAGCATTCTGACATTAATTTCAACATAAGGAAAGTTTCCCCTTTTTAATAAAGTTGATTTAAATTTACAAAGGAGAGCCAACTAACAGGTTCACACTCTTCATCTTAAATAAAATGGAAGGATAATCAAAACCTGGTAATCAATTATGGTTTTTTATTTCAAAATGTCAGACTTTGGGACACGAAGAAAATTAGTTAGAAAAGTCAACTGGATGGAAGAGCTCAAAGACGTAACTATGGAGGAGGTTTGGAATTTTCTTTAAACCAACTATAAAAAAAAAACAACTATCTGCAATTTGCATGCCAAGCAAGTGGGGGAAAATTGAAGGGAAAGGCTCCAGACTCAACAGGACGAGTAATACCTCAAAATGTTATTAAGAGTAAGCAAAGTTACATCTTGGAGGTCATAAAATTTAGGAATGAAGTGAGAATTGATAACAGTCAAGCTGAATAAGATCTTGCCAAGGAAATTAAAATAATAAGAGGGGTTTTTTTTAAAGCTATATAAATAAAAAGAGAATAAGGAAGGATATGGTCAGGCTGCTATGCAGTATGGACAGGGAAGAGATTAAAGATAATTTAAGTCTGACCCAAACCAATATGAATACTTTGCCCCACTTCTCAATAAAGATGAGAATATGGAACATGGGTATGAAGGCAGGAAGGCTGATGGAAGTGAGTTTATAAAAATGGAAATTACCACAACTGAAGCAGAATTAAAACTTAAGTAGCTTAATGTGCTCAAGTTGGAGACACGGGATAATTTCCATCCCTAGAATACTGAAAGAGCTGTCACATGAGACTGCCAGTCCATTTGCAAGGATTTTTTTTAAATAAATATATCTATTTGGGAATAGTACCATATGAATTGAGAATAGCTAACATTGTACTTACATTTAAGAAAGGAGTGGGGTAGGGTGGAAGTGATCTGGGCAATTATAGACTTGTTAGTCTGGTCTCAGTAGTATGAAAGGTTTTAGAACATACATTTTGAAAGAGAATAACTAAATTCATGGAGGTAAACATAAGAGGAGGCATAATGCAACATGGATTTACTAGACTGTAGATTGTGCCAGATTAACCTGAGATACTACTTTGAGAAAAAAAATCAGTTAAGATCAAGGCAATGCAATAGATCTAATACTTGGACTTCAGTAAAGCATTTGACACAGTACCACATGGGAAATTATTAATTTATTTAGCCCTGGCCTACACTAGGAGTTGAGGTCGAAGTTAGCAGCGTTAAATCGATTTAACCCTGCACCCGTCCATACGAAGCAGCCTTTTTTTTTTTTTTTTTTTTAACTTAAAGGGCTCTTAAAATTGATTTCCTTACTCCACCCCCGACAAGGGGATTAGCACTGAAATCGGCCTCGCTGGGTCGAATTTGGGGTATTGTGGACGCAATTAGATGGTATTGGCCTCCTGGAGCTATCCCAGAGTGCTCCATTGTGACCTCTCTGGACAGCACTCTCAACTCAGATGGACTGGCCAGGTAGACAGGAAAAGGCCCGCGAACTTTTGAATTTCAATTTCCTGTTTGGCCAGCGTGGCAAGTTGCAGGTGAGTGCAGAGCTCATCAGCAGAGGTGACCATGCAGAGCTCATCAGCAGAGGTGACCATGATGGAGTCCCGGAATTGCAAAAGAGCTCCAGCACGGACTGAATGGGAGGTATGGGATCTGATCACTGTATTGGGAGAGGAATCCGTGCTATCAGAACTCCATTCCAGTTTTCGAAATGCCAAAACATTTGTCAAAATCTCCCAGGGCATGAAGGACAGAGGCCATAACAGGGATCTGAAGCAGTGCCACATGAAACTGAAGGAGCTGAGGCAAGCCTACCAGAAAACCAGAGAGGCGAACGGCCGCTCCGGGTCAGAGCCCCAAACATACCACTTCTATGATGAGCTGCATGCCATTTTAGGGGGTCCAGCCACCACTACCCCAGCTGTGCTATCTGACTCCTTCAATGGAGATGGAGGCAACACAGAAGCAGGTTTTGGAGACAAAGATGATGATGAAGTTGTAGATAGCTCACAGCAAGCACGCAGAGAAACCGGTTTTCCCGACAGTCCGGAACTGTTTCTCACCCTGGACCTGAAGCCAGTACCCCCGGAACCCACCCAAGGCTGCCTCCTGGACCTGCCAGGCAGAGAAGGGACCTCTGGTGAGTGTACCTTTTAAAAATACTATACATGGTTTAAAAGCAAGCATGTTTAATGATTAATTTGCCCTGGCATTTGCGGCTCTCCTGGATGTACTCCCAAAGCCTTTGCAAAAGGTTTCTGGGGACAGCCTTATTCCGTCCACCATGGTAGGACACTTTACCACACCAGGCCAGTAGCACGTACTCGGGAATCATTGTAGAACAAGGCATTGCAGTGTATGTTTGCTGGCATTCAAACAACATCCGTTCTTTACCTCTGTGTTATCCTCAGGAGAGTGATATCATTCATGGTCACCTGGTTGAAATAGGGTGCTTTTCTTAAGGGGACATTCAGAGGTACCCATTCCTGCTGGGCTGTTTGCCGGTGGCTGAACAGAAATGTTCCTCACTGTTAGCCACGTGGTGGGGAAAGGCAAAATGTGACCTTGGAACGAAAGCACACATGCCATGTATGTAATGTTAACAACAAGGTTTATCATGAAAGAGTGTACCCATTGTTCTATAAAATGTGTCTTTTTAACTACCACTCTCCCTTTTTTTCTCCACCAGCTGCATGTGTTTCAAGGATCACAGGATCTTCTCCTTCCCAGAGGCTAGTGAAGATTAGAAGGCGAAAAAAACCACACTCACGATGAAATGTTCTCTGAGCTCATGCTGTCCTCCCACACTGACAGAGCACAGACGAATGTGTGGAGGCAGACAATATCAGAGTGCAGAAAAGCACAAAATGACTGGGAAGAGAGTAAGTGGCGGGCTGAAGAGAGGGCTGAAGCTGAAAGGTGGTGGCAGCATGATGAGAGGAGGCAGGATTCAATGCTGAGGCTTCTGGAGGATCAAACTAATATGCTCAGGCGTATGGTTGAGATGCAGGAAAGGCAGCAGGAGCACAGACCGCCGCTACAGCCCCTGTGTAACCAACCACCCTCCTCCCCAAGTTCCATAGCCTCCTCACCCAGATGCCCAAGAACGCGGTGAGAAGGCCTCCGGCCACCCAGCCACTCCACCCCAGAGGATTGCCCAAGCAACAGAAGGCTGGCATTCAATAAGTTTTAAAGTGTTGTGTGGCCTTGTCCTTCCCTCCTCCACCACCCCTCCTGGTGCTTCTCTCCTCCACCACCCCTCCCGGTGCTACCTTGGCAGTTATCCCCCTAATTGTGTGATGAATTAATAAAGAATGCATGAATGTGAAACAACAATGACTTTATTGCCTCTGCAAGCAGTGATCGAAGGGAGGAGGAGAGGGTGGTTAGCTTACAGGGAAGAAGAGTGAACCAAGGGGTGGGGGGTTTCATCAAGGAGAAACAAACAGAACTTTCACACTGTAGCCTGGCCAGTCATGAAACTGGTTTTCAAAACTTCTCTGATGTGCACTGTGTCCTCCTGTGCTCTTCTAACCGCCCTGGTGTTTGGCTGCACATAACCAGTGGCCAGGCAATTTGCCTCAACCTCCCACCCCGCCATAAACATCTCCCCCTTACTATCTCAGATATTGTGGAGCGCACAGCAAGCAGTAATAACAGTGGGAATATTGGTTTCGCTGAGGTCTAACCAAGTCAGTAAACTGCGCCAGCGCGCTTTTAAACATCCAAATGCACATTCTACCACCATTCTGCACTTGCTCAGCCTGTAGTTGAACAGCTCCTGACTTCTGTCAAGGCTGCCTGTGTACAGCTTCATGAGCCAGGGCATTAAGGGGCAGGCTGGGTCCCCAAGGATAACTATAGGCATTTCAACATCCCCAACGGTTATTTTCTGGTCTGGGAATAAAGTTCCTTCCTGCAGCTTTTGAAACAGACCAGAGTTCCTGAAGATGTGAGCATCATGTACCTTTCCTGGCCATCTCACGTTGATGTTGGTGAAACGTCCCTTGTGATCCACCAGTGCTTGCAGCACTATTGAAAAGTACTCCTTGCGGTTTATGTACTCGCCGGCTTGGTGCTCCAGTGCCAAGATAGGGATATGGGTTCAGTCTATGGCCCCACCACAGTTAGGGAATCCCATTGCAGCAAAGCCATCCACTATGACCTGCACATTTCCCAGTGTCACTACCCTTGATATCAGCAGATGTTTGATTGCGTTGGCTACTTGCATCACAACAGCCCCCACAGTAGATTTGCCCACTCCAAATTGATTCCCAACTGACCGGTAGCTGTCTGGCATTGCAAGCTTCCACAGCGCTATTGCCACTCACTTCTCAACTGTGAGGGCTGCTCTCATCTTGGTATTCATTTGCTTCAGGGCAGGGGAAAGCAAGTCACAAAGTTCCATGAAAGTTCCCTTACACATGCGAAAGTTTCGCAGCCACTGGGAATCGTCCCAGACCTGCAACACTACGCAGTCCCACCAGTCTGTGCTTGTTTCCCGGGCCCAGAATCGGCGTTCCAGGGCATGAATCTGCCCCATTAGCACCATGATGCCTGCATTGCCAAGGCCCATGCTTTGAGAGAAGTCTGTGTCCATGTCCTCATCGCTCTCATCACCATGCTGACGTCGCCTACTTGCCCAGTTTCGCTTTGCCAGGTTCTGGTGCTGCATATATTGCTGGATAATGCGCATGGAGTTTAATGTGCTCCTAATTGCCAAAGTGATCTGAGCAGGCTCCATGCTTGCCAGGGTATGGTGTCTGCACAGAAAAGAGGCGCGTAACAATTGTCTGCCATTGCTCTGACTGAGGCAGGGGCGACTAATGACATGGCTTACACGGTTGGCTTACAGGGAATTAAAATCAACAAAGGGGGTGGCTTTACGTCAAGGAGAAACAAAAACAACTGTCACACAGAATGGCCCCCTCAAGGATTGAACTCAAACCCCTGGGTTTAGCAGGCCAATGCTCAACCCAGTAAACTATCCCTCCCTCTGGTATTTCAGGCAGGACTTCATGGAGGGAGGGGGGAGCAACTGAATACAAAACAAATCTGGTGTATTTCTTGTTTTGATCCACTCCATCTATCTTTTACATCTTTGGCTGGCAGCAGACGGTGCAATAGGACTGCTAGCCGTTCACATCTCCTGCCTGCTCACCATAAGATGGTACAATAGGACTGCCTGCAGGACTAAAGAGAATGACCTGGTCAAGTCACTCCTAATTTAGTCCCTGCACCCATATCTGCCCAGGCGCTCCTGATTGACCTTACTGAGGCAGCCAGGAGCACCTCGGACATGATGAGGATGGTTTTCAGGCCTATTGTACCATCTGCTACCACAAGACAATAGGTTGCTGCTGCTGTGTAGCAATGCGATACCATGTCTGCCAGCACCCAGGAGACATATGGTGACAGTGAGCTGAGCGGGCTCCATGCTTGCCGTGGTATGGCATCTGCACAGGTAACTCAGGAAAAAAGGCGCAAAACAATGGTCTGCCCTTGCTTTCACGGAGGGAGGGAGGGAACGGGGGCCTGACGATATGTACCCAAAACCACCCGCAACAATGTTTTAGCCCCATCAGGCACTGAGATTTCTACCCAGAATTCAAATGGGCAGTGGAGACTGTGGGAACTGTGGGATAGCCACCCACAGTGCAACGCTCTGGAAGTCAATGGTTGCCTCGGTACTGTGGACACACTCCGCCGACTACATGCACTTAGAGCATTTGTGTGGGGACACACACAATCGACTGTTTAAAAACGCTTTCTACAAAACCAACTTCTATGAATTTGACCTAATTTCATAGTGTAGACATACCCTTAGAGAAAATGGTGATTAATACAAGAATTGTACAGTGGGAAAAGGGAGAAGGCAGCTGATTGTGCTGAAAGAAGAACTATCGGACTTGAGGGAGGTTACTAGTGGAGTTCCAGGATTTGTCTCGGGACCAATCTTACTCAATGCATCCGATGAAGTGAGCTGTAGCTCACGAAAGCTTATGCTCAAATAAATTGGTTAGTCTCTAAGGTGCCACAAGTACTCCTTTTCTTTTTGCGAATACAGACTACACAGCTGCTACTCTGAAACCTTACTCAATACTGTTATTAATGACCTTGGCACGAGAAGGAGGAGGGTGCTAATGAAACTGGGCGATAATCCAAAGTTGGAAGGCAGTGTCAGTATGGATAATGATCAGGTTATTGTTAAGGAAGATCTGAATGACCTTGAAGGCTGGAGTCACAGAAATGGGATGACATTCAGTAGTACAGAGTTCAAGGTCATGCACTTAGGGTCTAATAAGAATTTCTTCTATAAGCTGGGGTGGCTCATCAGTTGGAAGAGATAGAGAAGAGAGACCTGGTATATTAGTCAGTCAGAGGATGACTATGAGCTACCAATGTGATACAGCTGCGAAAAAGGCAAATGCAATCCTAAGGTGTATCAGGTCAGGCATTTCTATCTTGGATAAAGAAATACCGTGCACAGTTCTGGTCACCCATGTTCAAGAAAGATGGATTTAAACTGGAACAGATGCAGTCATAAATATAAAGGGAAGGGTAACCACCTTTCTGTATACAGAACTATAAAATCCCTCCTGGCCAGAGGCAAAACCCTTTCACCTGTAAAGGGTTAAGAAGCTAAGATAACCTCGCTGGCACCTGACCAAAATGACCAATGAGGAGACAAGATACTTTCAAAGCTGGGGCGGGGTGGGGGGAACAAAGGGTCTGTTTGTCTGTGTGATGCTTTTGCTGGGACCAGGTCAGAAATGCTCTTCAGAACTTCTGTTAAGTTAGTAAGTAATCTAGCTAGAAATGCGTTAGATTTCCTTTTGTTAAATGGCTGGTAAAAGAACTGTGCTGAATGGAATGTATATTTCTGTTTTTGTGTCTTTTTGTAACTTAAGGTTTTGCCTAGAGGGATTTTGTGTTTTGAATCTGATTACCCTGTAAGGTATTTACCACCCTGATTTTACAGAGGCGATTCTTTTACTTTTTCTTTAATTAAAATTCTTCTTTTAAGATGCTGGTTGCTTTTTCATTGTTCTTAAGATCCAAGGGTTTGGGTCTGCATTCACCTATGCAAATTGGTGAGGATTTTTATCAAGCCTTCCCCAGGAAAGAGGGTGTAGGGCATGGGGGGAAAGATGTCTCCAAGTGGGCTCTTTCCCTGTTCTTTGTTTAACACGCTTGGTGGTGGCAGCATACAGTTCAAGGACAAGGCAAAGTTTGTACCTTGAGGGAGTTTTTAACCTAAGCTGGTCAGAATAAGCTTAAGGGGTCTTTCATGCAGGTCCCACATCTGTACCCTAGAATTCAGAGTAGGGAAGGAACCTTGACAGATGCAGAGGAGAGCTGTAGGATGATCTGGGGAATGGAGGGAGGGCCTATCTTATGAGAGGAGACTGGAAGAGCTTGGCTTGTTTATTTTCGTAAAGAGATGACAGAGGGGATATGACTGCACTCCATCAATATGTCAGGGGGTTAAACACCAGGGAGGATGAAGAGCTATGGGTCAGCTCAAGGACAACGTTGGCACAAGGACAAATGGGTATAAACTTGCCATGAACAAATTCAGGCTGGAAATTACAAGAAGGTTTCTAAACATCAGAGGTGTGGAACAGCCTCCCAATAGGAATTATGGGAGCAAAAACTGTAATTAGTTTTAAGAGAGATCTGGACAAATTTGTGTGGGGGTATTGCTTGCTCAGGGTCTAACTGGTCGCCATACGTAGGGTCAGTAAGGAATCTTCCCATGGGTCAGATTGGCAGTGATCTTGGGGTTTTTTTGCCTTCCTCTGCAATGTGGGTGCAGGTCACTTGCCGAGATTGTCCAAGTATCTCTCATTTTAATCAATTCACTGTCACTGCAGGGGCCTTTGACATGGTGCACCTCAGTCCCTCCTATTCTCTGCCTGTGACACAATAGTTTAGTCTCCTAGGGCTGTAATATGGTTTACTTTTAGTTTCTGGGCTTAGTGTACAGGTGCCAGATGATGTTTGGTGGCTTGTGATATACAGGAGGTCAGAACTGATGATCTGTTGGTCACTTCTGGCCTTAAATTCTACTCCTCTTCTGGAGGGTTATGGAATGAGTACAGGATGGGTTAAAGAGAAAAAGTAGAGCAGCAGTGCTGTTACCATCTGGAACATTTGGAGCACAGGCAGCTGTATTTCTAAAAATAGAAACTCAAAACAAGTAAAAAAGCACTAAAAATTAGCTATGCTCACATTTAAAGAAGAGAGAAAGGAAAGGAGCAAGACATATCGGCACCACAAAAAGGCTCAAGAAAAAAAATGGAGGGAATTAATGAGAGAGTTCCCTAGTATCCTAAATAAGGTTAAAAGATCTCTAAGGAATCCATGTGGAAAAATTGTGGAACCACCTGCACTCTGCCCATTAATCCATCTTCCAACCAGACCGTGTCTTACGTCCCCAACATCTGATCTGCTTTCAAAGAGCCACCTGGTCTCTTAAAGTCACCAGCCACAGAAGTGTTCCCTGTTTTTCTATCTGATTATGGGCCAGGCAATATTCAGTCCTGGTTCAGTGCAACCTTAAGGCACAGTGAGCCAGAGTCCTTGATGTGGTGCAGCCATTTTGTACCAACAGACTCTGGCTCTAAATCAGTCTAAGCAGCCCAGGGAGTCTGAGGTGATTACCCTCACCTCAGTGAAATGGGCGATCACCAGGGTATAGAGCTGACACAGGGGCTTTCCACCACTCCCCCTCTGTGCTGCCATTGTAACAGGGAAAATAGTAGATGGCTGGAGGGAAAGGGATTGTGGCCAGCCACATTGTGGCTCTTCGCAGCCTGGTGTAAATTATAGCAGTCCCAAGGCAATTGGATTGATGGTACGAAGACAATTGATTTTATAGTTGGAAGGACATTTAAAAATAGTATCAGTAGAATGGTTAAAGCCTGCTGTAATTTTTTTCTATGAAATCCATGGGATATTCAGAATATATTATGGGTTTCTCCCACACTTCACTAGGAAAGAATCAGAGTGACTCAACTCACTGTGGTACAGAACAACAGGATCTGGCCCCAGAAGTGACCCACAGGGAAGGAGTGTGGTGGTATAAATGCGTCGGACTCTCTTGTGGTTCCTAGCTCTGAGTTGGGGGTGGGAGGCATGGCACTTCAAGAAGGCATAGTGATCTCTTAAAGTTTGTCTACACTGCAATTAAAAACCCACAGCTGGCTCATGCCAATGACTTCAGCTCAAAGGGTTCAGGCTAAGGGGCTGTTTAATTGCAGCATAAATGTTCAGGCTCGGGCTGTGATTCCACGAGGAGTGAGGATCTCGGCACTTGGGCTGCTGCCCAAGCCTGAACATCTACATGCCAATTAAACAGCCCCACAGCCCAAGCCACTCGAGCCCGAGTCAGCTGGCACAGACCTGCCGCAGGTTTTTAATTGCGGTGTAAACACACCCACAGAGTATCCCAAAGCACATGGGAAACATACTTAGTGTACTTTTTCCTATGGAGCTGGTCAGCTTTGCTGGCTGGTGAAGAGGGAGAGTAGATCCATTGACCTGCCTCCTTCCCAACCCCTTTAGAGTAGCTTGCACTACAAGGGGTACTAGCAAGTATCAATCCCTGCTCCTAGAAGAGACCCCTGGGAATGTGAGTAGCCCTAGCACAGGGAGCATGAAGGCAGAAAGCTCACTGAATCCTCTACCTCCCATGTACCTCTAAATAGGTACCAGTCACAAACTTATTTTTACCTGCATCAATTTGAGACGAGCCACATCTCTCAGCTGTGGTTTTATCACTCCTGAATATAGCATCAGTCACTGGCAGCACACAGCATCATGCATGGTCTCTCTTGGAGTATATCTTCCTTGAGAAGTTAGCCTGGGTGATCAGCGCATGGGTTAGCATAGGCCAGGTGTGAGGAGACATGCTGCAAAGCCATACCCAACTTACTGTGTCCTCACTGGTGCTGCACTCCCATTTCCCTGTGTCACTAGCAGTCCTGGGGGCATAGCACGTGGTTCTTTATGCTGATTTTCTCCCAGTGAGTTGTAGGAGAATTCAGCTGTCCTTCTAGGCACATAGAAGGAAATGTGGGAAGGCACTGGAGGACTACAAGCACTTGAGTGATTTAGCCTGAGTCCTAACTGTAGGGTTGCCAACTTTGAAACTGCAGAAAACTGAACACCCTTGCCCCACCCCTTCTCTCACCCCCCGCTCACTCAATCCTCACTCCCTCTTCCCCACGCTCACTCACGTGCTCATTTTCACCAGGCTGGGGCAGGGGTTTGGGGTACAGGAGGGGGCTCCAGGCTGGAGCTCAGGGGTTCAGAGTGCAGGGCTGGCCTTACCATGAGGCAAACTGAGGCAGCCGCCTCAGGTGCCAGACTGTGGGGGAGTGTCACTAGGACCCAGAACGTAGAAAATTATGTCTGCTGCTGGTGCATATGTATTCTCTCTACTCTAGATGCCCAGAGATGGTGGAGTGCTGTGCTGGAGGAAGGATGGCACAAGAGACATAACTGGCAGGCAGGAGAAAAGGTAAGAGGAACTAACAGAAAGCAGCAGGAGCTGCAGGAAGAGAGAGAGGAGAATCAGCCTCTTACGTACCTCTCTAGCAGCCCCAGGAGCCTGGGCTGATTAACACCTGCTTCTCAGGGAGCTTCCTGTTTCCTGCTGCTTCCCTGAACCCACTTGCGGAGAACAGGCAGTCAAGTGAAGTAGTAGGAGCCAGTTACGCCCTTAAGATGCTGATATCTTCCCTCACTCAGGCCCTGCTACCAGCCTGCTTATTTGTCCCCTTCAATTACACGTTGAGAGCCACTATAGCTGGCACAGAACATCAGTCATGAGTAAAGGAAGAAAATGCCCCTCTGGGGCAGCATTTGGAAAAAGCAAGCAAGCAAGCAAGCAAGCTTTTCTATCTAAGCAAGAAGGAGCTCTCCTGAGATCCATAGACACAAATGTTCATGGTGAGCCTTCCAGCCCCAGTGAGGATGTGAGTGGCGAGGAGATGCCTGATCTTTCAGTTAGTCAGAGTGCAGGTGACCTGGCAGCCACTGCAGCATCCATATCTCCATCTCAAATGGATGTAACCATGCACATTCCTGAAGAAAAGTGTAGATCAGAGAACAGCTGCTGCCAAGTTTAGTTCCTTAAGTCTAGATGATCCAAGACTGTAGACCCACTTGAGCAGTAGCCTGAGGAACTACCTTGTACTGCATGGGACACAGCAAGTGGAAAAACTTCATGTTCCCCAAAGACAATGAAAATAGAAGTTTCCATCCAACACATTAGTGGTGTGAAATCCCCAATGATGACAAAGTGGAGAGGCCATGGCTTATGTACTCAGAAACCCGGAATGCTGCATAATGTTTTTGTTGCAAATTCTTCCAGTCTAATGTTCCAGCCACATTGGGTTCTACATGAACAAAGGGCTGGAAAAATCTGGCTAGAAATCTGGCATGCCATGAGAAGACAGGAAATCACCAGAGAGCATTCCATAGGTGGAAAGTGCTTGAGATGAGACTAACGTTAAAGGCCACCATAGATGATCAGCATCAAGAGATGATTGCATCAGAGTCTCTTTACTGGCAAAATGTTCTGAAAAGGCTCATTGGCATTGTGAGAATGCTTGCGACCCAAAACCTAGCACTGCGTGGCACCTCAGCTCAGCTGTACGTGCCAAACAATGGAAACTTCCTTAAAATTGTGGAGCTGATGGCTGAGTTTGATGCTGTACTCCAGCAGCATCTAAGAAGAGTCACCACCCAAGAAATGTGTACACACCACTACCTTGGAAAAAAACATTCAAAATGAGATCACACAGTTACTGGCAACAAAAGTCAAACAGAAGATTGTGGCAGATCTGAAGTCAGCAAGATATTACTCTGTTATTCTGGACTGCACACCTGACGTCAGCCATACGGAACAATGGCTTTAATGGTGCATTTTGTAACAACAGAACCTAGGGAAAATGTCCCTGCAATGGTGACTGTCAGAGCATTTTCTAGAATTTATTGACATTGATGATATTACAGGAGCTGGTATGACAAATGTGCTTCTTAAAAAGCTAGAAGATATGGGAATTGTGATAGCTGACTTGAGAGATCAGGGCTACGATAATTGTGCCAACATGAGAGGAAAGAACAGAGCAGTGCAGACACGGATCCGAGAGTTAAACTCTCGAGGTTTTTTTGTTCCATGCAGGTCTCATTCATTGAAGTTGGTGGTCAACAAGGGCGGCAAGTTGTATGGGCCTGTGGTGCTCAGGCTCCAGCAATATTCAGGGCCCGGGGGCCCAGCGCCAAAAATGTTTGGGGCCGGGTCTCTCCCCTGGCCCCGCCTGCCATCCCCCGCACCTCTCCCAAATGTCCCCTGGCCCCCACTTGCTGCCCCTGCACACCTCCCCTGGGTCCTGGAGTGTCCCTACCTTTCCCCTGCAGCTCCACGCTGCCTCCGCCCTGCTGGCTCCCGGCATCAACTGCTGCCACAGGGTCCTAGTGCCCTCCATACACTACTGGCAGGGCAGGCTCCCCTGACCCTGCCCTTCCGCCTAGGAGCCTTCCCTTTTCCAGTGGGATCCTCCACCAGCACGGGGCCCCCCCTTGCCTGCAGTCACCACTCCTGCCATATGCTGGGCAAGGGGCAGCCCCATCCCTCACCCCATTGAGGCTATAATGAGGGGGCACATGTGATGGCAGCCCTCTCTCCCCCTCAACCTGGCATCCACCACAGGGGAAGCGAGGGGGCTTCCTGAACCTGAGAGGGGCCCATGGAGCATGTGCAGTGACAGTGGTGCAAGGTGAGTGTGCTGCCAGAGGGAAGAGGGGGGCCCCTCCCCCAGAGCTCACTGCTGCTGGCAGGGAGAAGGCTGTGGGGAATCCTCCTCTCTGGCCCCAGCTCAGGGGCAGCTTGCTTGCACCCCAAACTCATCCCCAGCCCTGCCCCCCCAGAGCCTGCACCCCAACCCTCTGCCCCAGCCCTCTGCCCCTCCCACACCCCAAACCTCTCATCCCCCCCGCACCCTGACCCTCTGCCCCAGCCCTGAGCCCCCTCCTGCATCATGAACCCCCGAGCCCTCACCCCAACCCTCTGTCCTAGCCCTAAGCCCCCTCCCACCCCCCAAACCCCTCATCCCCAGCCAAACCCCAAACCTCCATCCCTGCACCCCCACCCTCCGCACCCCCTACAACCTCCAACTCCCTCCCAGAGCCTGCAACCTTCACCTCCTCCTACACTCCCAGCCCAGAGCCTGCACCCAAACTCCATCCCAGAGCCTGCACCCCCACTCCCTGCCCTAGCCCAGAGCCTGCACCCAGTACCCAAACTCCATCCCAGAACCTGCACCCCAGACCTCCTCCCCCCACCCAAACTCCCTCCCAGAGCCTAGGCAGATGGGGGGCAGAGTTTGGGGGGGGATGGTTCTGGGCACCACCAAAATTTCTACAAAACCTGCCATCATGGTGGTCAGTGACGCAGCATCAGCTTCTAGTGAGCCTGCTGAATTTTTTTAATGTAATTCAAAGCATCTATGTATTTTTCTCTGCATCAACCCATTGGATGGCAAATTTTGAAGCAACATCTGAGAACATCCTCTCTGACACTGAAACCACTGAGTGCCACATAATGGGAAAGTCAAGTGGAGGCGATAAAGCCTATCAAACACCAAATTGGGAAGATAAATGATGCCATAATTGCCATTATGGAGGATAATGCTATGACAAGAACTGTTCATGGGAGAACAGTGGCAGAGGGAAATGGAATCACCAGAAATGTACATAACTTCAAATTTCTGTGTGGCTTAGTGTTGTGGCATGACATACTGTTTGAAATAAATGTTGTAAGCAAGAGATTCCAAGGTGTTGACCTTGATATATCTGGAGCAATGGAACAACTGGACAGAGCAAAGTCATACCTACAGTCTTACCGGTCAGATGAGGGATTTCAAAACATTCTGAAGACTGCACAGAAGTTGGCAGAGGAAGTTCACACTGAAGCTATTTTCCCACCCATTCAAGAATACAAGAGTCACTCAAGAAGACGATATTTTGATTATAAAGCACGGGATAATCCCATAAGAGACCCCAAACAACAATTCAAAGTTGAATTCTTTAACCAGGTGCTAGATCATGTAATACAGTCAGTTGAAGAACGTTCATGCAGCTTAAGGAACACCACAGTATATTTGGGATGTTGTATGATATTCTAAAACTCCTCACTGTACCTGAAGAAGACCTACACCAGCAATGCAGGGCACTAGAGACAATGTTGACACATGATGACATACACGATATTGATGCGAGTGATTTAGGAGATGAACTGAAAGCCCTTTCAAGATACATTTCAGCAGGATCAACTCCAAAGCCTGTTCTGGAATATATGTGCATGAATAAGATGACCACCCTCTTTCCAAATGCTTTTGTTGCTCTGTGCATACTTCTAACACTTCCTGTAACAGTTGCCAGTGGAGAACGCAGCTTCTCCAAGCTGAAGTTAATAAAAAACACATCTACGCTCCACAATGACATAGGAGAGACTGTTTGGCCTTGCAACCATCTCAATAGAGCATGAGTTGGCACAGACTGTGGACCTTCAGCAGGAAGCAGTTCAAATCTTTGCAACCAAGAAGACACGGAAAGCACCACTTTGATTATTCAAACAGATAAAAATGCCAGCGTTTACTATGCAGACAAGAAAAGTTACGTTTGCTGTTCAGGTGTTTGAAAGTTAAGTTTCAGAGTAGCAGCAGTGTTAGTCTGTATCCACAAAAAGAAAAGGAGGACTTGTGGCACCTTAGAGACTAAACTTTATTTGAGCGTAAGCTTTCGTGAGCTATAGCTCATTTCATCCAGTTAAGTGTTAACTTAAAATGCCTTGTTTAAAGATTTTAAGTTGTTAGTTCTCCTTTCTTGGGGTAGGTAGCAGAGCAGTACCATGAGAGGAGTAGAACAGGAAGAAGGCAGTATTGAGACCTTTCAAAGTTTTGGCCCAAGCGAAGGGGCATGGGGGCGTCATTTGAGCTCCCCGCCTCAGGTGCCAAAATGTTGTGGGCTGGCCCTGTCGGAGTGTGGGAGGGAGCTCCAGGCTGGGAGTTGGGGTGCAGAGAGGGTGAGGGCTCTGGCTGGGGTGGGGCTTTGTGGTGGGGCTGGGGATGAGGGGTTTGGAGTGTGGGAGGGGGTATGGGCTCTGGGGTGGGGCAGAAGACGAGGGGTTCAGGGTGCTGGAGGGGGTTCCAAGATGGGGCAGGTGGTTGGGGCATGGGAGGGAGTTCAGAGTGCAGGCTCTGGGTGGCACAGACCTCAGGCAGCTCCCCAGAAGCAGCAGCACGTCCCCCTTCCAGCTCCTAGGTGGAGAGGCGGCCAAGGGGCTCTGCACGCTGTCCCTACCTAGAGGTGCCACCCCCACCACTCCCATTGGTTGTGGTTTGCAGCCAATGGGAACTGCAGAGCCGGTGCTCGGGGTGGCACCCGTGGGTGGTGGCAGTGCATGGAGCCCCCCTGGCCGCCCCTCCACCTAGGAGCTAGCGGGACATTCCGGCCACTTCTCAGAAGCCACGTGTAGCTGGGCACAGAGCCCGCCTGCCCTGCTGGTGCTGCACGCAACTAGACTTTTAGCGGCCTAGTCCAGCTGTGCTGATCAGAGCCACGAGGGTCCCGTTTCGACCGGGCAGTCTGCAAAGTGGGTGAATCACCAGCTTGAGCGAAAGTAGAACCTGAACTCTAGCCTATATACTCAGCCAGGCTAGCTGGCCCAGACTGAAAACATCATTAGTTGCAGGAATCCACCCATGAAGATCCAGTGACAGTATCTCAGCCTTGTAGGCTTTTCTTGTGCCCCAAAGAACTACAGCCAGAATTTAAAAGTACTTGTTTGGGTTGGGTTTCTGTCCCCATAATTGTAAATGAGTATATTAGGTACGTTTATACCTGTTACAACTCTCATTTGTCTGAGTCTTCAGGTTTGTTTTCATACCTCTGAGAATGGCTCAAACCTCATGCTAAAACAACGAGCAACCAGTAACTTATCCATGTATTGGCAACCGCTGCTCCAGCATACTGTGTACCATTTACAGTACAAACACTTCTAAAATTATCCCACCCTCACTGGGAAACTGCCTAATACACCTGTAAACTTGCCTTGGAAAAAATCAGATTATGGTTGCTCTCTGTCTCCTCTGTCAACACAAATAAAGATAAGTCAACTTAAAGTAAATTCTAAAGAATTTAATTTGCTGTCAAGATTGGAGTGCCTGCTGAAATTGAACTTTTAGAATAGATCACACCTAAAACAATATTTTCTCCCATCTGTGATCATTACAGATGTCTATCATTAAGTCTTTTGTCTGCATTATCTTCACTTCTGCACTGAGACACTTATAATAGCAGTTATGGTCTTAAAAAGAAAATCTTTTTACTCCATCACTTAAGAGCTTGACTAACATAACTATTAAAACACTTTGTCTTTATTTCTGAAGCTATTTTTCAACTATTTCCAATGCAATCCCAGATAACATTTCTGTCCAACAATTCTGTTTCCAGAAAACTAAAATGAAAATGAAAAACTAATGTTAAAATTAATTTAAAAGTTGTGACACAAGCTGATAAAAGCTAGTACATTTCAAGTTAAGGCTTCCATTCAACTTCATTCTTCCCCTAAGGCACTAATTAATAGTTTAAAAGGACTAGCATTGCCATTGTAACACTCTGGATTAGGTAAAACACTCAGAGGTTTAATGTAATAATACAAGCGTGTGGGAAGTTTAAATTCCTGTCAGCTGTGAATCTAGGAGCGTAAGATAGCAGTCAGACTGGAAAAATAAATTAGTTTCAGACACACTAGTAAGTCTAAAACTCAGCTAAAACCAACAAGGTTTTCCTGGTTTCAGTTAAAACCATAAATGGGGGTGAAGGCATCAACGTCTGGCTGCACAGATCTGATTGCTGGACCATGGCCTAAAGGAAAGGAGATGGCCAACACAGGAACCATAGGCAACAAGGTGAACCTTTTAGAATTTAGGTCCTGTCATTTCTCCATGGAAGCTACAGATCCCATGGTGCTTTCTAAGTGTAGGCAGACTGCCTTGATATCTTTGCCAATTAGTTGCTACTTTCTACACCAAGAATCGGTGGTCTTTCAGTGGCAAGGTAATTTCTACCTCTATGGTTAGCTCCAGAAGGAAGAAGAAAGGAAAATCTGCAACTTGTCTGCTCTGCTGGCGATAAGCAGTAACTGACCAGGTGGATAACACAGTTGAAAAGGTCTATGCAGAAATATACTCTTGTAATTTTCTCCTAGGTGCTTAACAATGAAGGCTGGGTCAGTATGTCTAGGTGGAGTCTCTTGAAAAAAATCAAGCCCCCACCAAGAATTCTGGGGAAAAACAAATCCTGCTCCAGTTCCCTGTGCAGGCAGGACTCCTCCCCTCCCCCAGGCACTCTGTCCATTAGACAAACAAGGGAAACTTTATTAAGAAAAGAGAAAAGGACACAGAAGCTGATGATGTCAAGGAATTATGACATGATTGGAATAACAGAGACTTGGTGGGATAACTCACATGACTGGAGTACTGTCATGGATGGTTATAAACTGTTCAGAAAGGACATGCAGGGCAGAAAAGGTGGGGGAGTAGCAGGACTGCTCAGAGCTCCGGTATGAAACTGCAGAAAAACCTGAGTGTCTCTGTATTAAGTTTAGAAGCATGAGCAACAAGGGTGATGTGGTGGGAGTCTGCTATAGACCACCGGACCAGGGGGATGAGGCTTTCTTCCGGCAACTCGCAGAAGCTACTAGATCACACGCCCTGGTTCTCATGGGCGACTTTAATCTTCCTGATATCTGCTGGGAGAGCACTACAGCAGTGCATAGACAATCCAGGAAGTTTTTGGAAAATGTAGGGGACAATTTCCTGGTGCAAGTGCTAGAGGAGCCAACTGGGGGGGGGGAGCTTTTCTTGACCTGCTGCTCACAAACTGGGAAGAATTAGTGAGGGAAGCAAAAGTGAATGGGAATCTGGGAGGCAGTGACCATGAGATGGTTGAGTTCAGGATCCTGACACAGGGAAGAAAGGTAAACAGCAGAATACGGACCCTGGACTTCAGGAAAGCAGACTTCGACTCCCTCAGGGAACTGATGGGTAGGATCCCCTGGGGGAATAACATGAAGGAGAAAGGAGTCCAGGAGAGCTGGCTGTATTTCAAGGAATCCCTATTGAGGTTACAGGGACAAACCATCCCAATGTGTCAAAAGAATAGTAAAATATGGCAGGCAACCAGGTTGGCTTAACGGTGAAATCCTTGCGGATCTTAAACATAAAAAAGAAGCTTACAAGAAGTGGAAGATTGGACAAATGACCAGGGAAGAGTATAAAAATATTGCTCGGGCACGTAGGAATGAAATCAGGAGGGCCAAATCACACCTGGAGCTGCAGCTAGCAAGAGATGTTAAGAGTAACAAGAAGGGTTTCTTCAGGTATGTTGGCAACAAGAAGAAAGCCAAGGAAAGTGTGGGCCCCTTACTGAATGAGGGAGGCAACCTAGTGACAGAGGATGTGGAAAAAGCTAATGTACTCAATGCTTTCTTTGCCTCTCTCTTCACGAACAAGGTCAGCTCCCAGACTGCTGCGCTGGGCATCACAGCATGGGGAGTAGGTGGCCAGCCCGCTGTGGAGAAAGAAGTGGTTAGGGACTATTTAGAAAAGCTGGACGTGCACAAGTCCATGGGGCCGGATGCGTTGCATCCGAGAGTGCTAAAGGAATTGGCGGCTGTGATTGCAAAGCCATTGGCCATTATCTTTGAAAACTCATGGCAAATGGGGGAAGTCCCAGATGACTGGAAAAAGGCTAATGTAGTGCCAATCTTTAAAAAAGAGAAGGAGGATCCTGGGAACTACAGGCCAGTCAGTCCCCAGAAAAATCATGGAGCAGGTCCTCAAGGAATCAATCCTGAAGCACTTACACGAGAGGAAAGTGATCAGGAACAGTCAGCATGGGTTCACCAAGGGAAGGTCATGCCTGACTAATCTAATCGCCTTCTATGATGAGATTACTGGTTCTGTGGATGAAGGGAAAGCAGTGGATGAATTGTTTCTTGACTTTAGCAAAGCTTTTGACATGGTCTCCCACAGTATTTTTGTCAGCAAGTTAAAGAAGTCTGGGCTGGATGAATGCACCATAAGGTGGGTAGAAAGTTGGCTAGATTGTCGGACTCAATGGGTAGTGAGCAATGGCTCCATGTCTAGTTGGCAGCCGGTATCAAGTGGAGTGCCCCAAGGGTCGGTCCTGGGGCCAGTTTTGTTCAATATCTTCATAAATGATCTGGAGGATGGTGTAGATTGCACTCTCAGCAAATTTGTGGATGATACTAAACTAGGAGGAGTGGTAGATACGCTGGAGGGCAGGGATAGGATACAGAGGGACCTAGACAAATTGGAGGATTGGGCCAAAAGAAATCTGATGAGGTTCAACAAGGATAAGTGCAGGGTCCTGCACTTAGGACGGAAGAACCCAATGCACCGCTACAGACTAGGGACCGAATGGCTAGGCAGCAGTTCTGCGGAAAAGGACCTAGGGGTGACAGTGGATGAGAAGCTGGATATGAGTCAACAGCGTGCCCTTGTTGCCAAGAAGGCCAATGGCATTTTGGGATGTATAAGTAGGGGCATAGCCAGCAGATCGAGGGATGTGATTGTTCCCCTCTATTCGACATTGGTGAGGCCTCATCTGGAGTACTGCGTCCAGTTTTGGGCCCCGCACTACAAGAAGGATGTGGATAAATTGGAGAGAGTCCATCGAAGGGCAACAAAAATGATTAGGGGTCTGGAACACATGAGTTATGAGGAGAGGCTGAGGGAACTGGGATTGTTTAGTCTGCAGAAGAGAAGAATGAGGAGGGATTTGATAGCTGCTTTCAACTACCTGAGAGGTGGTTCCAAAGAGAATGGTTCTAGACTATTCTCAGTGGTAGAAGAGGACAGGACAAGGAGTAATGGTCTCAAGTTGCAGTGGGAGAGGTTTAGGTTGGATATTAGGAAAAACTTTTTCACTAGGAGGGTGGTGAAACACTGGAATGCGTTACCTAAGGAGGTGGTAGAATCTCCTTCCTTAGAGGTTTTAAGGTCAGGCTTGACAGAGCTCTGACTGGGATGATTTAGTTGGGGATTGGTCCTGCTTTGAGCAGGGGTTGGACTGGAGGACCTCCTGAGGTCCCTTCCAACCCTGATATTCTATGATTCTATGAAAAAAATCAGCAGCAATACATTCAAATTAAGATTAAAGCACTCCATTCAAATCCCTCCCCACCAGTCTCTCTGAATGCCCAATAGGCCAGAGTTCCCAGGCCACCTACCACAAATCCCTCTGACAGCTCAGGTCAGCGAATAGCAGTAGCCCAGACACCTAAGGGCAGCAGTCTCTGCATGTTTAGCTTTGGCCTGTTAAAGCTTCTTTCCAAGTTGTGCAATGAGGTGCCACCACCTCACCCAGATTTTGTGACTCAGCTCAGTTTAAGTGCTGAGTAGTGGAGGATCACACTGAAGTCATCTCTGCTCTGTAACAGCCCCTCTGGTTTATGTTGAGAAGGCCTCGCTGTGCTATTGTCTGTCAAGGAGTCCTCTATGCACCACAGGATCCTTAGCATGAGGAAAACAAGAGCATCCAGGACACTGGGTCAGCGTCCTTGCTACCTGGAGATGAGCTGTTCACCGTAAGCAGAGAGTTCTTTCCCTTTCAGAGTTCAAACTTCACCTCTCTACCAGGTCTGGTTCAGTTAGGGTGACTTCCAAGAGTAACTGGTGGAATTCTGGGTATGTAAGATATGTCAAGGCTGTTGACAGCAGCTCTTCTATAAATCCAAGAATAGAAGGCGCAAAGAGCTCCTTCTGCTCTGAAGCTTCTACTTATAGGCTTATACTCCATTGTGCAGTTTGAATGTATAGAGAGCATATTCACCACAAGCAAAATAGGAGCAAAAGGTATGGCACTGCACTGTTCAAGCAAGCATTAAATTGCCATGACATATTTCCAGCATTTTCCATGTGCTTTATCCACTTTCTCTCCTTGTCTCACAAAATCAGGATTAATCTGAAGGTCACATAGCTTTTCTACCACATGCGTACCAGTTATCCTGTCATGATTCCATGGATTTATTATAGATCAATAATCTATCATAAGTTAAAAGTAATAGGAACTGATGAACCTAGAGAAAAGAAATCTAATGTGGTTATGAAATAGAATTTCATATAAAATGAGTTCATTATGCATCAGCTATCCTACACTGTTACAGATCCCATGTACATATCGATTTATTGCAGCTTTCCTAGAAACTACAACAACTGAAGAAATATATTGTATGAACAGTTCAAATCAACTAGTCTCAACATAAGCAGCTCTTGGACCGGATCAATATTGCTTAAGTGAATCTTTACTCAGATCATGTTCAGTCTGAGAAGCCTTAGCTAGACAAGCAAAGGTTCAAATTTGGATTTGCCAACAGTTTTTGCAGCCTATGGGAGACTCCCTAGAAAATCTCAAACTATTCAGGACATTCTGAAACTGGGGAATGTTTTGAATTATTGATCACATCATGCAAGACCCTGGGTTATACTGCACACGTTGAGAAAAATGGGAATTAAAAGATAACAGTATTCAACAGGAATTTTTTGTTAAATAACTAATTTTCACCAGCAATACAGAAATTCATTTAGAAGCTCTTCTGGAGCATTAGAAGATAGACAATAGTGTATTGAATAGTGAATGCTTCCTTGAGTTTGTAAAACAGAACCAGAGATGAAGTAGGGCAGTGGACACTGGGGAAGTATTTCTTCCTTCCCAGTGATGATGCAGAAATATCATCAATGCTCCGTATTCTTCCCTGCAAGATTTTTCCAACACAGGGGACAAACTCTCTGAGTTTCAACTCGAGTTCCCTGCACATTGTGACACCAGGGGCACAGGGTGAAACTGGCAGGGAATTAAGGTTTCTCTCTAAACCCACAGATATTCTGTCCTGAGAGCCACGCAGACCAGAACAAACCCAAAGTGGGGCACATGCCTACATTAGCAGACCTTAGGCCCCTGCTAGTCATTGGGACTAACGTGTATGGCAGAGGCATTACAGTAGTGCAAGCTGCCCCATAGATCTACTCCTCCAGAGCCAGTGCACCCCACAAATTAGAAAAGGCCAGTCAGAGAGGGGGTTGGGCCGGCTTAACTGAGTTAGGCTACTCAAGGTGTGCTGATTCAGCACATGGGGCACATCCCTGGTGATACATTACCTAGAATCCTATGGTCTGATTCTGCACCAGTGAATCAATGGGAGTTTTGTCCTTTCTTAGTATTTCCATATTTAAGGAAGTTTTCTAAGCAAATTGAATGCTGAAAATATGCAATACAGATTTTGAAATATATTAGATCAGCATCACTCTAATATATACCTCTCTAAAGGCACTCATCTCTGATGCACACATTTCTTAAATAATAATCTTTATTCTCATTCTGCTGTTTGCATTGTAGAGAAAAATCTTTTTAGTGGCCTACTTTTACTTGTATCATTTTCTAAATCAGTCACACTCCTGTTTTATCCTAACCAACAATGAATGGAAGATGAATTTGAAACATTAATATTAGCTCTCTTTTTAAAGAAAAGCATTTACAGTTCTCTTCACTTAGTGAGCAAGTATAATGGAACCTAATGATCATTGCATTTTAGTGGTATTCACCCAACTCAGTTTGCTTAAATGAAAGCTTCTTACAAACACAAAGCATGTACCAAAATGCTAAGGTATTGCTTCAGGAAAAAAATTGACTGTGAAATCCTTAACGTACATCACATCGACTGTTGCAAGGACAACCATTCAGTCCCTGAATCCAACCACAAGACAGCACTCAAATCAGCAGACCAAAGGGATGCCATCATAGTTCTCAATCATGATGACTACGTTAACAAGGCCAGCTGGCAACTCTCTGACACCACCTCCTATAAAGGACTCAGGGATGACCCCATGCCACAGTTCACCCCAGAATTTAAGGCTACCATCAAATCCTTCCCCAAACAACTCCAAAAGAAACTCTACAACCTCATCCCTCATGAACTCACCCCAGGGACCTTCTACGTGCTTTCCAAGATACACAAACAAGGGAACCCACGCAGATCCACCACATCTGGCCACGGCACTCTTACCAAAGGAATATTGGGACTAAAACCATCCTCAAACCACTGTGATGCTCTGTATCTTGGGGGAACACCCAGCACCCCCATGTTCATCCTGGTAAAAGGATTGTGTGCTATCCAATCGCAAAGTTTGTCATGTCGGGTGTGTTCGGAAGGCTCATGATGCATTGAGCATTGTTGTTATAGTGATGTTATTGTAATGTTATAGATTGTAATTTCATGTACATAGTTATGAGGCTGAAAATGTGTCTTCATGGCTTAAAATAAGCCCAGGCAAAAACTCTCCAAGAGAGAGGCAGTTCACCCCTCATCAGGGCACGTATGGGACAAACCCAGCCCAGCCTCACAGGAACAAAGGCCTAGGCAGCAACAAAAGGATCTGTTGAACTCTCGAGTGAGTCACCCACCTTCCTTTGATCAGTTTGGAACTTCGATGAGGTGATGCTCACCTAACTCTGAAGGTGGCAGGGAAAAGCCAAGAGGGAAGAAAGACGAGATGTTTGCCATGCTCTTCCTCTCTCTTCCACCTTCATCTACTGACATCACCACCAAGCAACTGGAGCGCTGATCAAAGGGGAGAGCCTGGCTGAAGAGCAACCAGCCAGCCTTTGGTGAAAAGCATCTAAGTTTGTAAGGGCATTGAAAGTGTTAAGATCAGCTTAGAAAGTGTTTTGCTTTTATTTCATTTGACCAAATCCAACTTGTTATGCTTTGACTTATAATCACTTAAAATCTATCTTTCATAGTTAATATAATGTGTTTGTTTATTCTACCTGAAACAGTGTGTTTGGTTTGAAGCGTGGTCAGAGACTCTCCTTGGGATAACAAGCCTGGTACGTATCAATTTCTTTGTTAAATTGACAAACTCATATAAGCTTGCAGCATCCAGCGGGCATAACTGGACACTGCAAGATGGAGGTTCCTAGGGTTGTGTCTGGGACTGGCGATATTGGCTAGTGTCATTCAGTTGCACAATCCAAGGAGCAGCTTACATGCTAGAGGCGGTGCGTGAACAGCCCACAAATGGGGGTTCTCACAGCAGAGCAGGGTAAGGTTGACTACCAAAGTCAAGGATTGGAGTGACCTAGCAGATCACCGGTCCAGATGAACATCAGTGGAGAATGTCACAACCACTCACCACACAAAGGTCCAGCTTCTTCCTGGACACAACTGACTTCCTCTAGAAACTCCACAACTTAAACAATCTCCCTTTATACACAAACATCCCTCACAATGATGGCATTGCTGCCTGCCTCAAATATCTACAAGACAATCGACACTCAGATATCCACCCCAAACCATCTGACATTCAATAACGCTTTGTCCAAACCACGGGAACAGCCATGGGTACTGAGATGCCTCCCCAATATACCAGCCTCTTCACGAGCCACCTTGGGGAAGAATTTCTGGACAAATGCACCATGAAACCAATGATATACCTGAGACACATGAATATTTGTATCCTCTGTACAGGTACAGATCACCTAAACTCCCTCAGTTTACCACCACAACTTCAACAACCACCATCCATCAAAATCTCTCTAGAACACTCCCACACCAGCATTAACTTCCTGGACACTGATCAGCTTCAACAATGGAACCCTTCAAACAACTGTATACAAGTAGACCAAATCACTACACTTATCCACAGATCCAGCAACCACCCTAAACACAACGAAAAAATTGGTTATCCACAGTCAGGTACTCAGATACCACAAAATATACTCAGAGGAGAAAGTTCAGAATACACATCTTAACACACTTAAAACTGCCTTCACCAAACAAGGACACTCTACCAGAGAGGTAGATCAGGTCATGGAACAGGCCATCCAAATATGCAGAGAGAACCTGCTTCAATACAGGGAGGAAAAAATACTCTGACCACACTTCTTTAATTGTCACCTCCCACCCCATCCTGGAACTCGTGTGGGATATCATTAAACAATTACAACCCATACTTGGTGGGGAACACTTCCTGAAAGAAATCTTTCCGGAATCCCCTTTGCTGGCTTTCAGACAAAGCACCAACCTCACCACACTCGTCATCAGAAGCAAGCTTCCCACAGACCAGGACACACCAACTCAATGCGGCACCAGACCCTGCCAGAACAACAGATGCAAAACCTTAAATCTTATCTACACTGATCAATGCCCCCCGCCACGACATACCTTCAAGATCCCTGAGTCCCACCCATGCCCATCACATGTGGTGTACCTCATCCGGTGCACTAAATGCCCTAACAACAACTATGTGGGTGAAACAAGACAATCACTCTGCACTCAAATGAACTCACACACAGGAAGATAAGACAAAAAACAACATATCACCTATAGACAAACACTTTTCACAAAGCGATTGCTCCATAACTGACCTTTCAGTACTCATCCTCAAAGGAAACATGCAAAAAACCTTTAAAAAAAACAAACAAAAAACAAACACACACAAACCTTTGCTAGACACTAAAAGTCATGGTCTTCATAATGAAACTGGATTTATGGTTTCTTACAACAATTAACTGGCCACTTCACCTTGAATGGGTTCTTTCAATGAGTGTTAACTACTTATGCTAAACAATCTGTTCCATCTTGTATTTAACTGTGACACTGAGTACCTTTCCCAGATTTGAAGAAGCACTCTGTGTGGCTCGAAAGCTTGTCTCTCTCACCAACAGAAGGTGGTCCAATTAAAAAAAAAAACACCACACACCACCACACACTTCACCCACCTTGTCTCTCTAATATACTGTGATTTTTATGTTCATGTACATATTCCACCAGAGGTCTCACCAGTGCTGAGTAGAGCAAGTCAGTTACCTCCCATCTATTACGTACAACTCTTCTGTTAATACACCCCAGAATGATATTAGCCTTTCTCAGTTGCATCATGTGTTGACTCAGTCAATTTGTGATCGATCCACTATAATCCGCAGTTCTTTTTCAGAAGTACAGTACTGCCACCTAGTCAGTTATTCCCCATGTAGTACTTGGGTATTTGATTTTTTTCCTTCCAAAGTGAAGTACTTTGCACTTGTCTTTATTGAATTTCACCTAGCTGAATTCAGACCAAATTCTCCAATTTGTCAAGCTTGTTTTGAATTTTAATCCTTTCCTCCAAAGTGCTTACAACTCCTGCCAGCTTGGAGTCATCCGCAGATTTTATAAGCATATTCTCCTCTCAGTTATCCAAATCAGTAATGAAAATACTGAATAGTACCAGACCCAGGACTGACCCCTGCAGGACCCCAATAGACATGCCCTCCCTGTTTGACAATGAATTATTGATAAGTACTCTGAATACAGGCTTTCAACCAATTTTGTACCTACCTTTATAGTAATTTCATATAGACCACATTCCCCTAGTTTGCTTACGAGAATGTCACGTGTGACTGTGCTAAAAGCATTAGTAAAAATCAAGATATCATCTCTGCTTTTCCCCCGCTCCCCCATCCACTAGGCCAGTAAGTCTATCAAAGAATTTGTTGTCTATTACCTCTAAGTCCCTAATTTTAACCTTTCTGGAACTCTTTGTATTGTTTCTCCGTTTTCACTCCCGCCCAACCCTATTGAAAATATTTGTTCCTAAAGACTTGCTTCACTGAAATCTCATATACTTCACTGCTGCATTCTGTGAACGCACCTTTTTTTCCTGTGAAATTGGATTAGCATATAGGGAGGCAGCATTTTTCAGCGTGTAGGGCATCAGACTGGAAGTAGTATTTTGAGACAGCAATATATTATTCCAGTTAGTTTCCCATCTTCCACTAATTTGTATAAGTAGTAATGTCCAGCTGATAGGGCCTCCGACAGGGAGTCAGGAGACCTGTGTTTTATTACCAACTCTGCCATTTATTTGATGTGTAATCCTGGGTAAGAGACTTGGTTTCACTCTGTCTTACCATCTGTAAAATGAGGATAATAATGGTTCTCTACCTTTAAGTGTTTTGAGATCCCTAGAGGAAAATCACAATGATATACTTGTATCACATGAGGATAATAAAATATTTTACAGTCCATTAGTAACCAAGGAGGTTAAGCAACATCAACTGGAAATAAACATTTTTTAAAATTGAGAGGCCCATTTAACTTCTACCCAAGAGTCCAAAAAGAACTGGTTAAGGAGATCTCTGGTCAGCTGATGTTCCTGTTTTTAATTTTTTGGAAAATAATGAAAATTCCAGAAAACTGAAAGAGTGCTAACTTTGGGCCAATATTCAAAAAAAGGGCAAGTGGGATGACCACGGTAACTATAGGCTGGTTATCCTGATGTCAATCCCAGGCAGGGGAGGGGCAGTTGAGGGAATCCAATGAGAGACTTAGGATAGGTCTATCTGGCCTTCTTTTCCTCTGCTAGAAGTGTCGGTGCCTGACACACCCCTAATTAAGAAAAACCTGCTCAGGGCATGCTACCATCATCAAGATTTAGTCTTCCAGAGGATTCAATTAATAAGAATTCAAAAGATTGAAATATAATTAATACCAGTCAACATAGTTGTCAGAGCTGATTTCGTTCTTTGAGGAGATTACAATTTTGCTTTGTAAAGGTAACTGTGTACATGTAATATACTTACTAAGTCAAACATGTTAGAAAAAAGTGTAGCTCATGACATTCTGATTTTAAAAATTAGCACTATACAATATCAATAAAACAGACGTTATACGGTTCATGAACTGGCTAACTGACAGATGTCAAAAAAAGCAGTCATCAGTGTGAAGTCATTCAATGAGTGTGTTTCTCATGGGATTTTGCAGGTATTGGTGCTAGGCCTGATGCTATTCAAAATTTTCATCAATTATATTGAATATAAAATCACTGTTGGTAAAATTTGCAGGTGCCACAAAGATTGGCAGGGTGGTAAATAATGATGGAAGAAGACCGACAGATCTGTACCTTTTAGGAATCTGGGTCTATTCAAGCAAGGCCTAGTGGATAGAGACTGGGACTTGGGGAGTGGTTAGGTTCTATTCCCAGCTCAGCCATTTGCCTGCTCTGTGACCTTGGGCAGGTCATGTCCCTTCTTTGTGCCTTAGTTGCCCTACCTCTAAAGTGTGGATAATGATACTGATCTCCTTTGAGATCCATTGAGGAAAAGGGCTATATAAGAGCTAGGTGGTATTATTATTATGGCAGCCAAATGCATAGTTACACATCTAGGAACAAGGAATGCAGGCTGTGCATACAGAATGGAGGAGTGTATCCTGGAAAGCAGGGACTCTGAAAAAGATCTAGGGGTCATAGGGGACAAGCAACTGAACACAAGCTCCTAGGGTGATATGCTGACAAAAAGAGCTAGTGTGGTCCTTGGATGTATAAACCAGGGAGTAGCAAGTATGCAGTTCTGATGCAAACAATTTTAAAAGAATATTGAAAAGCTGGAGAGGGTGCAAAAAAGAACCACAGAAATGATTTGAGGACTGTAGAAAATGCCTTAGAGTGAGAGACTTAAAGAGCTCCATCTCTATACCTTATGAGAAAGAAGACAGAGGTGATTTAATTATCTTCACAGGGCAAGTATAGTGGGTACTAAACAAGCTTTTTAATCCAGCAGAGAAAGACAGAACCACCACCAATGGCTGGACACTGAAGCAAACAAATTAATCTTTTTATTACTGACCTGGGCACAAAAAGTGGGAGTGTGCTAATAAAGTTTGCAGATGATACAAAGCTGGGAGGTATTGCTAATTTAGAGAAGGACAGGGATACCCTACAGGAGGATCTGGATGACCTTGTAAACTGGAGTAATAGGAATAGGATGAAATTTAATAGTGAGAAGTGTAAGGTCATGCATTTAGGGATTAATAACAAGAATTTTAGTTATAAGCTAGGGACGCATCAACTAGAAGTAACGGAGGAGGAAAAGGACCTTGGAGTATTGGTTGATCATAGGTTGACTATGAGCTGCCAATGTGATATGGCTGTGAAAAAAGCTAATGTCGTCTTGGGATGCATCAGGAGAGGTATTTCCAGTAGGGATAAGGAGGTTTTAGTACCGTTATATAAGGCACTGGTGAGACCTCACCTGGAATACTGTGTGCAGTTCTGGTCTCCCATGTTTAAGAAGGATGAATTCAAACTGGAACAGGTACAGAGAAGGGCTACTAGGATGATCCGAGGAATGGAAAACTTGTCTTATGAAAGGAGACTCAGGGAGCTTGGCTTGTTTAGCCTAACTAAAAGAAGGTTGAGGGGAGATATGATTGCTCTCTATAAATATATCAGAGGGATAAATACCAGAGAGGGAGAGGAATTATTTAAACTCAATACCAATGTGGACACAAGAACAAATGGATATAAACTGGCCACTAGGAAATTTAGATTAGAAATTAGACGAAGGTTTCTAACCATCAGAGGAGTGAAGTTTTGGAATAGCCTTCCGAGGGAAGTAGTGGGGGCAAAAGATCTATCTTGCTTTAAGATTAAACTCGATAAGTTTATGGAGGAGATGGTATGATGGGATAACATGGTTTTGGTAATTAAATATTCATGGTAAATAGGCCCAATGGCCTGTGATGGGTTTTTAGATGGGGTAAGATCCAAGTTACCCGGGAAAGAATTTTCTGTAGTATCTGGCTGATGAATCTTGCCCATATGCTCAGGGTTTAGCTGATCGCCATATTTGGGGTCGGGAAGGAATTTTCCTCCAGGGCAGATTGGAAGGCCCTGGAGGTTTTTCGCCTTCCTCTGTAGCATGGGGCACGGGTCACTTGCTGGAGGATTCTCTGCTCCTTGAGGTCTTCGAACTACAATTTGAGGACTTCAATAGCACAGATATAGGTGTGAGGTCTTTTTTAGGAGTGGTGGGTGAAATTCTGTGGCCTGCATTGTGCAGGAGGTCAGACTAGATGATCATAATGGTCCCTTCTGACCTAAATATCTATGAATCTATGAAAAAAAAAAAATTCAAACTGGAAATAAGGCACAGACTTAATAGTGAGGGTAATTAACCATTGGAACAAACTGACATGGGAAGTGGTGGATTCTGTCTCAATGTCTTCAGATCAAGACTGGATCCCCTTCTGGATATTATGCTATAGCCAAGCACAAGTTACTGGATTCAGTACAGGGGTAACTGGGTGAAATATAATGGCCTGCGCTAGACAGTAGGTCAGACTAGGTGATCTAATGGTTCCTTCTAGCTTTGAACTCTGAATCTATGAGTAAGTATTGGTTCCAGAGTAGCAGCCGTGTTAGTCTGTATCTGCAAAAAAAGCAGGACTACCTGTGGCACCTTAGAGAATAACAAATTTATTAGAGCATAAGCTTTCATGGGCTACAGCCCACTTCATCAGATGCCTAGAATGTCTACACTACAGAATAAGGTCGAATTTATAGAAGTAGTTTTTTTTAGAAATCGGTTTTATATATTCAAATGTGTGTGTCCTCACAGAAAATGCTCTAAGTGCATTAAGTGCATTAACTCGGCGGAGCGCTTCCACAGGACCGAGGCCAGAGTCGACTTCCAGAGCGTTGCACTGTGGGTAGCTATCCCACAGTTCCCGCAGTCTCCGCTGCCCATTGGAATTCTGGGTTGAGATCCCAATGCCTGATGGGGCTAAAACATTGTCGCGGGTGGTTCTGGGTACATATCGTCAGGCCCCCGTTCCCTCCCTCCCTCCGTGAAAGCAAGGGCAGACAATCGTTTCGCGCCTTTTTTCCTGAGTTACCTGTGCAGACGCCATACCATGGCAAGCATGGAGCCCACTCAGGTAACCGTCACCCTAGGACTCCTGGGTGCTGGCAGACGCGGTACGGCATTGCTACACAGTAGCAGCAACCCCTTGCCTTGTGGCAGCAGACGGTACAGTACGACTGGTAGCTGTCGTCGTCATGTCCGAGGTGCTCCTGGCCACGTCGGCTGGGAGCTCCTGGGCAGACATGGGTGCAGGGACTAAATTTGGAGTGACTTGACCAGGTCATTCTCTTTAGTCCTGCAGTCAGTCCTATTGAACCGTTTTATGGTGAGCAGACAGGCGATACGGATTGCTAGCAGTCGTACTATACCATCTTCTGCCAGGCAGGCAAGAGATGAGGATTGCTAGCAGTCGTATTGTACCATCTTCTGCCGAGCAGCCATGAGATGTGGATGGCATGCAGGCCTTCTGCACTGTCTGCTGCCAGCCAAAGATGTAAAAGATAGATGGAGTGGATCAAAACAAGAAATAGACCAGATTTGTTTTGTACTCATTTGCTTCCCCCCCCTCCCCTGTCTAGGGGACTCATTCCTCTAGGTCACACTGCAGTCACTCACAGAGAAGGTGCAGTGAGGTAAATCTAGCCATGTATCAATCAGAGGCCAGGCTAACCTCCTTGTTCCAATAAGAACTATAACTTAGGTGCACCATTTCTTATTGGAACCCTCCGTGAAGTCCTGCCTGAAATACTCCTTGATGTAAAGACACCCCCTTTGTTGATTTTAGCTCCCTGAAACCAACCCTGTAAGCTGTGTCGTCAGTCGCCCCTCCCTCCGTCAGAGCAACGGCAGACAATCGTTCCGCGCCTTTTTTCTGTGCGGACGCCATACCAAGGCAAGCATGGAGGCTGCTCAGCTCACTTTGGCAATTAGGAGCACATTAAACACCACACGCATTATCCAGCAGTATATGCGGCACCAGAGCCTGGCAAAGCGATACCAGGTGAGGAGGCGACGTCAGCGCGGTCACGTGAGTGATCACAACATGGACACAGATTTCTCTGAAAGCATGGGCCCTGCCAATGCATGCATCATGGTGCTAATGGGGCAGGTTCATGCTGTGGAACACCGATTCTGGGCTTGGGAAACAAGCACAGACTGGTGGGACCGCATAGTGTTGCGGGTCTGGGACGATTCCCAATGGCTGCGAAACTTTCGCATGCGTAAGGGCACTTTCATGGAACTTTGTGACTTGCTTTCCCCTGCCCTGAAGCGCATGAATACCAAGATGAGAGCAGCCCTCACAGTTGAGAAACGAGTGGCGATAGCCCTGTGGAAGCTTGCAACGCCAGACAGCTACCGGTCAGTTGGGAATCAATTTGGAGTGGGCAAATCTACTGTGGGGGCTGCTGTGATGCAAGTAGCTCACGCAATCAAAGATCTGCTGATATCAAGGGTAGTGACCCTGGGAAATGTGCAGGTCATAGTGGATGGCTTTGCTGCAATGGGATTCCCTAACTGTGGTGGGGCCATAGACGGAACCCATATCCCTATCTTGGCACCGCAGCACCAAGCCGCTGAGTACATAAACCGCAAGGGGTACTTTTCGATAGTACTGCAAGCTCTGGTGGATCACAAGGGATGTTTCACCAACATCAACGTGGGATGGCCAGGAAAGGTACATGACGCTTGCATCTTCAGGAACTCTACTCTGTTTCAAAAGCTGCAGGAAGGGACTTTATTCCCAGACCAGAAAATAACTGTTGGGGATGTTGAAATGCCTATAGTTATCCATGGGAACCCAGCCTACCCCTTAATGCCATGGCTCATGAAGCCGTACACAGGCAGCCTGGACAGTAGTCAGGAGCTGTTCAACTACAGGCTGAGCAAGTGCAGAATGGTGGTAGAATGTGCATTTGGACGTTTAAAGGCGCGCTGGCGCAGTTTACTGACTTGCTTAGACCTCAGCGAAACCAATATTCCCACTGTTGTTACTGCTTGCTGTGTGCTCCACAATATCTGAGATAGTAAGGGGGAGACGTTTATGGCGGGGTGGGAGGTTGAGGAAAATCGCCTGGCTGCTGGTTACGCGCAGCCAGACACCAGGGCGGTTAGAAGAGCACAAGAGGGCGCGGTACGCATCAGAGAAGCTTTGAAAACCAGTTTCATGACTAGCCAGGCTACGGTGTGAAAGTTCTGTTTGTTTCTCCTTGATGAAACCCCCCCGCCCCTTGGTTCACTCTACTTCCCTGTAAGCTAACCACCCGCCCCTCCTCCCGTCAATCACCACTTGCAGAGGCAATAAAGTCATTGTTGCTTCACATTCATGCATTCTTTATGAAGGAAAATGCCACACAGCACTTTAAAAGTTTACAACTTTAAAATTTATTGAATGACAGCCTTCTTTTTTTTTGGGCAATCCTCTGTGGTGGGGTGGCTGGTTGGCCGGAGGCCCCCCCACCACGTTCTTGGGAGTCTGGGTGTGGAGGCTATGGAACTTGGGGAGAAGGGAGGTTGGTTACTCAGGGGCTGCAGTGGCAGTCTGTGCTCCAGCTGTCTTTGCTGCAGCTCAACCATACACTGGAGCATACTGGTTTGGTCCGCCAGCAGCCTCAGCATTGAATCCTGCCTCCTCATCACGCTGCTGCCACATTTGAGCTTCAGCCCTCTCTTCAGCCCGCTACCTCTCCTCCCAGTCATTTTGTGCTTTCCTGCACTCTGACATTATTTGCCTCCACGCATTCGTCTGTGCTCTGTCAGTGTGGGAGGACAGCATGAGCTCGGAGAACATTTCATCGCGAGTGCGTTTTTTTTTTTTTCTTTCTAAGCTTCACTAGCCTCTGGGAAGGAGAAGATCCTGTGATCATTGAAACACATGCAGCTGGTGGAGAAAAAAAAAGGGACAGCGGTATTTAAAAAGACACATTTTATAAAACAGTGGCTACACTCTTTCAGGGTAATCCTTGCTGTTAACATTACATACATAGCACATGTGCTTTCGTTACAAGGTCGCATTTTGCCTCCCCCCACCATGTGGCTACCCCCTCAACCTTCCCCCCTCCCTGTGGCTAACAGCGGGGAACATTTCTGTTTAGCCACAGGCAAACAGCCCAGCAGGAATGGGCTCCTCTGAGTGTCCCCTGAAGAAAAGCACTCTATTTCAACCAGGTGCCCATGAATTATATCTCACTCTCCTGAGGATAACACAGAGAGATAAAGAACGGATGTTGTTTGAATGCCAGCAGACATACACTGCAATGCTTTGTTCTACAATGATTCCCGAGTACGTGTTACTGGCCTGGAGTGGTAAAGTGTCCTACCATTAAGGACACAATAAGGCTGCCCTCCCCAGAAACCTTTTGCAAAGGCTTTAGGAGTACATCTAGGAGAACCGCGAATGCCAGGGCAAAGTAATCCTTTCACATGCTTGCTTTTAAACCATGTATAGTATTTTAAAAGGTACACTCACCAGAGGTCCCTTCTCTGCCTGCTGGGTCCAGGAGGCAGCCTTGGGTGCGTTCGGGGGGTACTGGCTCCAGGTCCAGGGTGAGAAACAGTTCCTGGCTGTCGGGAAAACCGGTTTCTCCGCTTGCTTACTGTGAGCTATCATCATCATCATCGTCCCCAAAACCTGCTTCCGTATTGCCTCTATCTCCATTGAAGGAGTCAAACAACACGGCTGGGGTAGTGGTGGCTGAACCCCCTGAAATGGTATGCCGCTCATCATAGAAGCGGCATGTTTGGGGCTCTGACCCGGAGCGGCCGTTCGCCTCTCTGGTTTTCTGGTAGGCTTGCCTCAGCTCCTTCAGTTTCACGCGGCACTGCTTCGGGTCCCTGTTATGGCCTCTGTCCTTCATGCCCTGGGAGATTTTGACAAAGGTTTTGGCATTTTGAAAACTGGAACGGAGTTCTGATAGCACGGATTCCTCTCCCCAAACAGCGATCAGATCCCGTACCTCCCGTTCGGTCCATGCTGGAGCTCTTTTGCGATTCTGGGACTCCATCGTGGTCACCCATGCTGATGAGCTCTGCATGGTCACCTGCAGCTTGCCACGCTGGCCAAACAGGAAATGAGATTTAAAAGTTCGCCGTTCTTTTCCTGTCTACCTGGCCAGTGCATCTGAGTTGAGAGTGCTGTCCAGAGCGGTCACAATGGAGCACTCTGGGATAGCTCCCGGAGGCCAATACCATCGAATTGTGTCCACAGTACCCCAAATTCGAGCCAGCAACGTCGATTTAAGCACTAATCCACTTGTCAGGGGTGGAGTAAGGAAATCGATTTTAAGAGCCCTTTAAGTCGAAATAAAGGGCTTCATTGTGTGGACGGGTGCAGGTTTACATCGATTTAATGCTGCTGAATTCGACCTAAAGTCCTAGTGTAGACCAGGGCATAGAGTAAGAAGATATCTTTTTTTCCCCTCTCTCACTCACAGAGAAGTTGGAAGTTGCCATACAAACTGTAAGAGGCTTAATCTTAATTAATTAGCCTCTTACAGTTTGTATGGCAACTTCCACTTTGTATGGTGTGTGCACGCGCGTGTGTATATATAGAGATCTTCTTACTCTATGTTCCATTCTAGGCATCCGATGAAGTGGGCTATAGCCCATGAAAGCTTACGCTCTAATAAATTTGTTAGTCTCTAAGGTGCCACAAAGTACTCCTTCTCTTTTTGTGAATAAGTATTATCCTTGTTCTTCCTTTGCCCTTTGGTGGCACTAGGTAGGTGCCTCTGGAATGCCATGTATATTGTCATACTGCCACCTAGTCAGGTATACAAGAGGCGTAAGAATTTCCTACAAGAGTAGATCAGTGGTCCAGCTTTCAAACTGGATTGGCCTCCAAGATTAGCCTACCCCAAACACCACAAAGGAAGGTTTTCCCCTAGTGCTTAACAGTATTACCCATAGCTGTGATCAGATTATTGCTGGAGGATAATGACACATAGCCTTTGTAATAAAAGAGGATAGGGGAATAAAAGCTGCTTATTGGCCATAAGGTTTACATGAAAGAGGTATTTAAAAACACACTACTCTGTTACCCAGAAATCCACTGACAAATAGTTTGCCTATGAAAACAGTACCAGCAGTTGACCTCTTGACTGTTAACAGGAACGTGTGAATGTAGTGCAGTGGTCACCCCACTCTGGCCCTGAAGGGGTTAAAGCAGCCCTGGAGAGGGCTGTGGCTGGAAATAAGGGGATTAAGAACAGCTGGTGAAGCTGAGTGAGCAGCTGACCAGAGGCGTGGCCAGCTTAATTAAGGCCCAGCTGGCCCTTATAAGAGGGCAGTGGGCCAGAAGCCAGGGAGGACACACACTCTGCCTTTAGAGGGAGAAGGGCCTGGCTGCTGCGGAAGTGTAACTGGGTACCTAAGGTGGAGCAGGCCTGGGGGAAGGCCAGAGGAGCTGGGGAGCTCTGGCCTGGAAACCCTTACCCTTGTGTAAGGCCAAAAAGGGTACTAGGGTTACAGGGGGCAGCCCACTGCCAGAGGCAGCAGGTCCAAACCCCTCTTGCCTGTGATGAGTGGCTTATACACTGCAGTCTGAACCAGTGAATGGGGGCTAGATGGTGACTGGGTAGTAGCCATATACTGAGGCGAGGTGGGATAGGTGGTTGGGGGGGGTCCCCGGGGAGGGGAGACCCAGATCTGTGGGGGTACTGCCGGGGGCAGCACCCTGGCCTGAAAGGGGCACTGGGGTCCAGGAGGGACTCAGGCCCAGCAGCAAGCAGGACACTGGCCTCCAGAGGGCGCTCCGGAGGCTGGAAATGCTAATTCCCTGGATGACCAGCAGGAGGTGCTGCAGGGGTGAGTCCCGCCCCACAGTGAATCACCTACTCCAGTACTAAATAAAATCTAAACATTCTTGTTCAAAGTTATTACTAATACCAAGGATACATAAGGTCTCATTAGAAAATGGTGACTGAATTAAAAACATGCAGATTAAATCAAAAGTTGTACTAGGCTAATGATGCAGAAGTGCTTCCAAAGTTAAATGTAGGTGAGTGTCTAAAGAATTATTTAGAGAACAAATGAAAAATCAAACTTCTGTTAAATACAAAAAATTTCCCCATTCACAAACTTCAGAACCATTGCACCTTCCACAGAGTCAGCTCATAAAACTTAGATCCCCCTCTTTTTTCATGTGGGTGTAGGAGGTGGCTATATTTTATTTGTTTTTTTCCCCCAAAGAACTTTAAAACTAAATGTATTTTCACCTTTTCATTGTGGGGTAGAAAACTAAGCCCCTGGTCCTGCAATTCAACACAGTCTGACCTCTGCATCCCCCGCAAAGCCCCTCTGAAACATACATGCACACAGTGTCTACCTGCATATCACAAATTGCAGAACTGACAGCAATCAGGCTGGCAGTGTGTAGCAACCCCTGCCTACCATGCTGAGCAATATCATCTTATTGTTTACTTGTACTCCATGATGTCTCTAGACTGATGTCTCTTGTTTTATACTTAAACTGTAAGCCCCTTGGGGCAGAGACTTTGTTGTGCATTTGGGGTCCTGGTCCATGACTAGGGCTCCTAAGCACTTCAGTAATAAGAAATATTAATGGGGGTAATATAACATTCTTTCTTTTCAAAGCATTTTATTTGCTAACAAGCCTAATATTTTCGTGAAATCCCATGTGTAATAACTGTTACTGTCCTTCACAGTAGGAAAGGATGGGAGGACTTGTCGCACCTTAGAGACTAACCAATTTATTTGAGCATAAGCTTTCGTGAGCTACAGCTCACTGCATCGGATGCATTCAGTGGAAAATACAATGGGGAGATTTATATACATAGAGAACATGAAACAATTGGTGTTACCATACACACTGTAACGAGAGTGATCACTTAAGGTGACAGGTTTCAGAGGAACAGCCGTGTTAGTCTGTATTCGCAAAAAGAAAAGGAGTACTTGTGGCACCTTAGAGACTAACCAATTTATTTGAGCAGCCCGACTTGATTATGTAAAGAGTTGTCACTTTGGATGGGCTAGCACCAGCAGGAGAGTGAATTTGTGTGGGGGGGTGGAGGGTGAGAAAACCTGGATTTGTGCTGGAAATGGCCCACCTGTTGATCACTTTAGATAAGCTATTACCAGCAGGACCGTGGGGTGGGAGGAGGTATTGTTTCATGATTTCTGTGTGTATATAAAGTCTGCTGCAGTTTCCACGGTAAACATCTGATGAAGTGAGCTGTAGCTCACGAAAGCTCATGCTCAAATAAATTGGTTAGTCTCTAAGGTGCCACAAGTACTCCTTTTCTTTTCACTTAAGGTGAGCTACTGCCAGCGGGGGGGGGGTGTTAGAGGGGCGGGGAGAGGAACCTGTTGTAGTGAAAAAATGGTGACTCGTGGAGTCTTTCCAATGACATGTTATCTGTGACAGTGCTGTAACTTGTCAGTTAATGATATACAGTAACGTTAGGTGAAACTTCAGTAGTTTTCTTTATCCAACCTGCCACACTGTAGATTGTATAACTGAAAAAGAGTTTCAACGAGTTCCAAAATTTGCATGTGAATTGGCAACTAATCTGGATCAGGAACTTCCTCCAGGTATTTTCAGCAAGCAATTGGAAGACATGTTATGACCAAGAGATTACTGTGTAGCTTTTAGAGCTATTTCAATAGCTTATTGAAACTCACTTTCTGAGCAATGTTCCTTGATTTCTTTTACATTTGTTTCTGCCACTCAGACATGACTCACGACGGTGTTACTCCAATTCTACATCAGTACGATTCTATTGAAATCAGCGGAGTTAAACTGAAGTAATGCAGTGGTAAATGGAGCCAAAAGTGTCATAATATAAATCAGTGGCACAGTTTCATCTGGAATAGTGGGTGCAGCACTGGTAACCACATCACAAAGAGATTTCAAAAGTAGAGGGTATCCAGATGAGAACGTGTAGGGGCACGGGAAAATTCTCATATGAAAAGAGATTGAAAAGCTTGGGACTGTTTACCTTTGAAAGAGAGATATAAGAGGGGACACTGTAAGGGTACGGAATAATGAACAGTCAAGAGATGGTAGAGTGGTACTTTTATTCTCCTGGCCCCATAATACAAGAACAAGAGAATGTTCAATTAAAATTGGTAAGTGCCAAATTCAAAACTGATAAAAGAAAATACTTTCTCATGCCACATATGATTAGACCAGGCCACAGGATGGTTCTGAGACACACAATTTAGTAAGATCCAAAGAGGGATTGGATATCTATATTGTTATCAAGAACATTCAGAGTTGCTATAGTCAAGCTTTTAAAAAATCCTGGACCAAAGATGGCTTAAAGTCACCTCTGCATTCCCCCCCTTATGAACTACAAGTAGCATTCCTCAGCCAAAGCTCAAGTTCTGGGCCATAATTTTGAAGCAGAGTTGCAGCACAGCTCTGGTCCCGATTCCATAGCCCATTCAATACAAGGAAGCCTTACAGCAGGAGAGTCACATTTAGAATCTTTGAAAGCAACTTCTTGGTATTCCCTCTCTTATAGAAGTGAATCCCAGGTGGGTTTATAGGCTGACTGCTTGGACAGATAAAAAGAGTAATTGTGAAATGAGTATTTCTAATTTACTTCAAAGGTCCCTGAGCAATATAATCCTTTCTAGCATTTATACAACCAGCTTCCAAAACAAGGAACAGTTTCAGTTGCTCAGAAGTACAGAACATCTTTTTTTTATTAAGGGTGCAAAAACCAAATAAATAAGAATTCTCCCAAGTCAAAGACAATCCAACTATCCCACACTCAGAAAAGCCTGATAAAAAGACATGGCTTTTTACCCTGCCCTAAATATCAGGCCTTGTGTCTGTTGAAACCTCAAGGGAAGTGAAGTCCAGAGACAACTCTGCCCTGAGAACATTCTGCCATTGTCCTCACTGGGGACTGTTACCCTGAGCCAATCAGCTGCTACTAAACAGCTGTCACAATGCTTGGGAAGAGAGGCATAATAGAAGGCTTTGTAGATCAAATTCAGTGATTTGAATTGTTCCCAAGCAAACTGTATCCAGTTATCCCAAGAAGCCTGCACAGTTGTGAAAGGACTGGAAAGAACGTAAGAATGGCCATACTGGGTCAGATCAATGGTCCATCTAACCCAGGATTCCTGTCTTCTGACAGTGGCCAGTGCCAGATGCTTCAGAGGGAATAAACAGACCAGAGACATTTAGAGTGATCTGTCCCCTGTTGTTCAGTCCCAGTTTCTGGCAGGTTTAGGGACATCCCTTTGCTAATAGCCATTGATGAACTTATCCTCCATGAGTTTTTCTAATTCTTTTTTTGAACCCAGTTATACTTTTGGACTTCACAACATCCCATGGCAATGAGTTCCACAGATTGACTGTTGATTGTGTGAAGATGTACTTCCTTTTGTTTTACACTTGCTGCCCATTAATTTAATCAGATGACCCCTAGTTCTTGTAGTATGTGAAGGGATAAAAAAACAATTCCTATTCATTTTTTCTCCATACATACAATTTATGATATTATAGACCTCTATTTTATCTTCCCCCCCCCACCTCTTAGTCATATTTTCTAAGATGAAATCCCAGTCCTTTTAATTTCTCTTCATATGGAAACTATTCCATACCTCTAATCATTTTTATTACCCTTTTCTAATATATCTGGAGATGGGGTGACCAGAATTGCATACAATATTCCAGGTGTAAGCATACCATGAATTTAGAGTATGGCATTTCTTTTTTTGTATGGTTCCTAACGTTATTAGGTTTTTTTTTGTTTTTGTTTTTTTTTTTGACTGCCCCTGCAAATTGAGCAGATGTTTTTAGAGATCTATGAGGATTCCAAAATTTCTTTCTTGAGTGGTAACAAATCATTTAGGCCCCAATCATTTTGTATGTATATTTGGGATTTTTTTTCCCCAATGTGTGTTACTTTGCACTTAGAATTTCATCTGCTATTTTGTCACCCAATCTAGTAAGATCTTCTTGTAACTCATCACAGTCAGCTTTAGCTTTATCTTGAATAATTTTATATCATTTGCAAATTTTGGCACCAGACTATTCATCTCCTTTTCCAGATCATTTATGAGAGTTGATCAGCACAAGCCTGTTGCCAATTGTGCCCACATATCTATTCAGGGGACACCATCACAGGGCCTAATAACATCAGCCACACTATCAGAGGCTCGTTCACCTGCACATCCACCAATGTGATTTATGCCATCATGTGCCAGCAATGCCCCTCTGCCATGTACATTGGTCAAACTGGACAGTCTCTACGTAAAAGAATAAATGGACACAAATCAGATGTCAAGATTTATAACATTCATAAACCAGTCGGAGAACACTTCAATCTCTCTGGTCACGCAATCACAGACATGAAGGTCGCTATCTTAAAACAAAAAAACTTCGAATCCAGACTCCAGCGAGAAACTGCTGAATTGGAATTCATTTGCAAATTGGATACTATTAATTTAGGCTTAAATAGAGACTGGGAGTGGCTAAGTCATTATGCAAGGTAGCCTGTTTCCTCTTGTTTTTTCCTACCCCCCCCCCCAGATGTTCTGGTTTAACTTGGATTTAAACCTGGAGAATGGTCAGTTTAGATGAGCTATTACCAGCAGGAGAGTGAGTTTGTGTGTGTATGGGGGTGGGGGGGATGTGAGAAAACCTTGATCTATGCAGGAAATAGCCCGACTTGATTATGTAAAGAGTTGTCACTTTGGATGGGCTAGCACCAGCAGGAGAGTGAATTTGTGTGGGGGGGTGGAGGGTGAGAAAACCTGGATTTGTGCTGGAAATGGCCCACCTGTTGATCACTTTAGATAAGCTATTACCAGCAGGACAGTGGGGTGGGAGGAGGTATTGTTTCATGATTTCTGTGTGTATATAAAGTCTGCTGCAGTTTCCACGGTAAACATCTGATGAAGTGAGCTGTAGCTCACGAAAGCTCATGCTCAAATAAATTGGTTAGTCTCTAAGGTGCCACAAGTACTCCTTTTCTTTTTACAAGTCCCAGTATAGATCATTGGGGGGATCCCACTATTCACCTCTCTCCAGTGTAAAAATTTGACCATTTATTCCTACCCTTTGTTCGGTATATTTCAAGACCTTCCTCTTATCTCATGACTGCTTACTTTAAGAGCCTTTAGTGAAGAACCTTGTCAAAGGCTTTCAGAAAGCCTAAATATGCTATATTGACTGAATCACCCTTGTCCACATACTTCTGGAGGCTGTCAAAGAATTTTAATAGGTTGGTGAGGCATGATTTCCCTTTACAAAAGCGGTGTTCACTCTTTCCCAACATATTATATTCATCGGTGTGTCTGATAATTCTATTCTTTAGTATAGTTTCAACCAATTTGCCTGGCACAGAAGTTCGGCTTAGCAGCCTGTAATTGCCAGGATTGCCCCGAAGCCTTTTTAAAGAATCTATATCTCATTTGCTACCCTCCAGTCATCCAGTACAGAGGCTGATTTAAGCAATAGGTTATGTACCATAACTAGTAATTCTGCGGTTTCATTTTTGAGTTCCTTCAGAACTCTTGGGTGAATATCAGGTCCTGGTGACTTGTTAATTTATCGGTTTGTTCCAAAACCACCTCTACTGACACCTCAGTCTCAGACAGTTCCTCAGCTTTGTCACCAATTTGGTGTAGTATAATGAAAAGGACACTGTCGAGTAGATGGGCGGTCTCCTACAGCTCTCTCCGGAGTTTGAGTAATCTTCCTGGATACTCTGAAATAGAACACTGAGACTATTTTAACACGGAATCAGCCCTTAGCCAAGTCATATGCATGTATATTGATACCCCAAGTTGATAGAATGCATATTTGATGACCCTCCCACCACATCCCTTCTTCAGTCCTGCACTGCATTTAGGACAATCTGACCCCATAATCAAGACCAGTTCATTTCTGTGTTCCAGCAGAGCTAGAATCTTGCAGCTCGCTACAATCATTAATTGTAGACCACTGAATAAAAGGAAAAAAAACCCAGATCTGAGCTTTCCATCAGAAGTCACCAAGCTATGATCAGTTATTTTCATTGGGTTTCAGCCATCCAAGTGCTTTAACATGAATAGTAGGGCTATGAGGCATCCACTAAAATAGGCTGAAAAATTTTCATTGAAACTGTTTGACGGAAAATGTGATTTTCAATTAAGTGAAATCTTTCCTAACAACTATCTACTTCCCACAGAAAATTGATTTTTTTAGTTTATTTTCATAGAAATAAAATGAAATATTTTGGTTGAAAATATTTTGATTTGGAAAAGCTGCCATGGTGCCTCATGAGAGGTGTAGTTCAGCTGCCTTAAGTCCCTGTTCTCCTCTATGGTCTGGGCTTCTTGGCTGGATATTGGAAATTTCAGGTTTTTAATTTCTGCCAAAAATCTAATTCTTCTGCAGGGGAAAAAATTGCCAAAGACGTGCAATTGTGAAGCAGAAACTGACACGATAACCAGGGTACAAGCAGCACATGTTGAATAACTCACAAGTGTGTGTTCATGCACATGCATATGACCAACTGTTTTTCATTTTGTTATGTAATAGTTGAGGAGATATTAAGATTTTAATAGCAGACAGACCTGGAGAAAGAAACAAGGTAAAGATTGATTGTGTTATAGAGTGGCTCTCATCCCCTTCCCCCCACCCTGCCAAGCAGATTAAAGATAGAGGAAAAGAGCAAGCAACTATCTTGGTCCTCTAGGTGCTTGTTTGGATGCAGAACAGTGAGATTGAGATCAAACAGGGAATAAGCAATGTCAATTTGGGTAGTAGCATTTGTGAGTGTTGCAAATTCACAATCTCTGAACTATTTTATTAAAGGCTATTCCATTGTGGCTTCTCTCTAGGGCTTCCTTCTGCAAGAGAGTAAGACAAGATCCCGCAGGAGACTCTCAGAGAATAGTTCATTATGTTTAATCAAATAGAAAATATCTTTCTGTAGAGAACAATTTCTATTCATTTTGGATAAAGCATGAGTGAAAAGGAACCAGGAAAGAATACCCAACAACAACAACATCAAAATCAACTTTACAGTGACAAACCCTTCTCTTTTTAAATTATCTTCTCTATTAAATTAATTGTATTGGTACAATAAAGTTAGTGAGTTTATACTGATGTCATCACCAGATTAATCAGTTTTGTTTTTATACGCAAATGCACTGAAGTGTTAGAACTATTGAAACATCCAGTGCAAAAGATACATTGTGTAAAAAAAAAAAATTATTTTAAAGCAGTATTTCATAGGATTTGATTTTTGTGCTGTGCCTCTTCAGGTACGTGTACACTTTGGGGTGGGGTGGGGGATGGTTCCCAGCTGGAGGAGACATACCTATGCTAGCTCCGATCGAACTAATGCACTAAAAATAATATAGCCACAGTGGCATGAGTGGATAGAGGAGCTAGCCACCCCAAGTACCCACCTATCCCAGGCATTAGGCATGTATTTGGGGCAGCTAGTCCCTCCCTCCCCTCATGTCACCACAGCTACACTCTATTTTTAGCACACTAGCTAAATCAGAGCTAGTGCGGGTATATATCTTTGAGCCGGGAATCACATCTCCAGTTCAAAGTATACAAAATACTTTTGCCCCCATTTACCCTAAGCAGAGAGTTTCATCTAAGGGTAAATGGGGGCAAAAGTAGCTATAACACCTATTGTACCTGTCTGACTCTGGAAATCTTACATACAACACTCCTGTTAATACACCCCAAAATAGCAGCAGCCTTTTTTGCAGCTGCATCACCTTGTTGACTCTTATTCAGTTTGTGATCCTCCATAGCTCCCAGATCCTCTTCAGCAGTACTAGCACCTAGCCAGTTATTCCCCATTTGGTACTCGTGCATTTGACTTTTCCTTCCTAAGTGCAAAGTACTTTGCACTTATGTTTGTTGAATTTTATCTTTATGAATTCAGACCAATTTTCCAATTTGTCAAGGTCATCCTGAATTTTAATGTGGTCCTCCAGAAGGCTAGAAACCCCTCCAAGGTTAAGTGTCATCTGCAGATTTTATAAACATCCTCTCAACTCCATTATCCAAGTCATTAATGAAAATATGGATTAGTACCAGACCCAGGACAGACCCCTGTACAACACCATTGGATACATCCCTCCCCACTCTCAAGTTTGACAGTGAACCATTGTTAACTACTCTTTGAGTATGGTCTTTCAACCAGTTTTGCACAAATCTTATAGTGATTTCATCTAGACCAGTTTCCTTAGTTTGTTTATGAGAAGGTTAGTAAGGCTTCTGTCCCACATGACAATCAAGACTATCACATCCACAACTTCCCTTCTATCCGCTAGGACAGTAACCCTGTCAAAGAAGGAAATTGGGTTGGGTTGGCATGATTTGTTCTTGAAAATCCAAGTGAGCTATTCCTTATACCCTTATTATCCTGCAGGTACTTACAAATTTATTGTTTAATATTTTTGCAGTATCTTTCCAGGTATTGATGAGAATCTGACTGAATATGTCTAATTCTCCAGGACTTCTACATTTCCCTTTCTAAAGGTTGGCAAACATAGTACCTTTCTCCAGGTCTTCTGAGACTCCAGTCATCCTTCATAAGTTCTTTGGGGGTAATAACTAACAGTTCCAAGATTGCCACAGCTAGTTCCTTAAGCACCCTAATGTGAATTTCATCAGGCCATACTGACTTGAATACATTTAACTTATTATTTTTATGCTGTTTTCCTTATTTTGGCTTCCTTCTCATGGGTCCAGATGATGATCTTCATCATCCCATGGGAAGGAGGCGCTTGAGGAATTCCACCAGGATTTCAACAATTTCCACCCCACCATCAACCTCAGTCTGGACCAATCCACACAAAAGATCCACTTCCTGGACACTATAGTGCAAATAAGCGATGGTCACATAACCACCACCCTATCCCAGAAACCTACTGACAGCTATACTTACCTACATGCCTCCAGCTTTCATCCAGACCACATCACACGATCCATTGTCTACAGCCAAGCTCTAAAATACAGGCACATTTGCACCAATCCCTCAGACAGAGACAAACACCTACAGGATCTCTATCAAGTGCTCTTAAAACTACGATACTCACCGGGTGAAGTGAAGAAACAGACTGACAGAGCCAGAAGGGTACCCAGAAGTCACCTACTACAGGACAGGCCCAACAAATAAAGTAACAATGCCACTAGCCGTCACCGACGGCCCACAACTAAAACCTCTCCAGCGCATCAAGGATCTACAACCTATCCTGAAGGATGATCCCTCACTCTCACACACCTTGGGAGATAGGCCAGTCCTTGCTTACAGACAGCTCCCCAACCTGAAGCAAATACAGGGATGTCCCTACCCATACACAAAGTACACAGCTGCATAGGGCACCAGGAAATTTTGGGCACCAAATTTCCTGCCCTGCGCAGCTGCATGCTGCTCCAGCCCCCTGCCCCTTCCCCATGGCCCCTGCTCTGCTCCAGCCTGCCCACACTCCACCCCTTCCCCAAAGCCCCCCGCCCTGCTCCACCCCAGCCGCGAGGAAGTGCAGCGACCCGGCCCCAGCTCCACCGCTGATGAGTGCTGGGGGCGGTTCCCACCTGTTCCCCAAGCCAGCCCCCCAATGGGCCCCAGAATAGCTAGGGATTGCCCGGAGCCAATACTCACCAGCAACTACACACCACATGTCAAGGTTCCTCCCCCACTCTGAACTCTAGGGTACAGATGTGGGGACCTGCATGAAAACCTCTTTTACCAGCTTAGGTTAAAACTTCCCCAAGGTACAAATTAATTTTATCCTTTGTCCTTGGAATATCCACTGCCACCACCAAACTCTAACTGGGTTTACTGGGAAACGTAGTTTGGACACGTCTTTCGCCCCAAAATCCTCCCAACCCTTGCACCCCACTTCCTGGGAAAGGTTTGGTAAAAATCCTCACCAATTTGCATAGGTGACCACAGACCCAAACCCTTGGATCTCAGAACAATGAAAAAGCATTCAGTTTTCTTACAAGAAGACTTTTAATAGAAATAGAAGTAAAGGAATCACCTCTGTAAAATCAGGATGGTAGATACCTTACAAGGTAATTAGATTAAAAACATAGAGAATCCCTCTAGGCAAAACCTTAAGTTACAAAAAAGACACACAGACAGGAATAGTCATTCTATCCAGCACAGTTCTTTTCTCAGCCATTTAAAGAAATCATAATCTAACACATACCTAGCTAGATTACTTACCAAAAGTTTTAAGACTCCATTCCTGTTCTATCCCCGGCAAAAGCAGCATATAGACAGAGACTTTGTTTCTCTCCCTCCTCCCAGCTTTGGAAAGTATCTTGTCTCCTCATTGGTCATTTTGGTCAGGTGCCAGCGAGGTTACCTTTAGCTTCTTAACTCTTTACAGATGAGAGGATTTTTCCTCTGGCCAGGAGGGATTTTAAAGGGGGTTTACCCTTCCCTTTATATTTATTTATGACACCACACAACAAAAACACTAACCCAGGAACCAATCCCTTCAACAAACCCTGTTGCCAATTCTGTCCGCATATCAATTCAAGGGACATCATCATAGGACCTAACCACATGAGCCACACCATCAGGGGCTCGTTCACCTGCACATCTACCAATGTGATATATGCCATCATGTGCCAGAAATGCCCCTCTGCCATGTACCAAACCAGACAGTCTCTACGCAAAAGAATAAATGGACACAAATCAGACATCAAGAATTGTAACATTCAAAAAACAGTAGGAGAGCACTTCAATCTCCCTGGACACTCAACAACAGACTTAAAAGTGGCCATTCTTCAACGAAAAAACTTCAAAAAACAGACTCCAACAAGAAACTGCAGAACTGGAATTAATTTGCGAACTGGACACCATCAAATTAGGCCTGAATAAAGAGTAGGAGTGGCTGGGTCACTACAAAAAGTAATTTTTCCCTCTGCTGATATTCATGCCTTCTTATCAACTGTTGAGAATAGGCCACTTCCACCTTGACTGAATTGGCCTTGTTAGCACTGACCCTCCCCGACTTGGTAAGGCAACTCCCATCTTTTCATGTGCTGTGATATATATACTGCTTTCTGTATTTTTCACTCCATGCATTTGATGAAGGGGGTTTTAGCCCACGAAAGCTTATGCCCAAATAAATTTGTTCGTCTCTAAGATGCCACAAGGACTCCTCGTTGTTTTTATGGACCGGATGGAAACAGCAGCAAATGACAAAGAGGAATGGAAGAGACTAGTTTCCACCGTGTACGCCTACACTGGCATGGGAAGAATGTAATGTAATAACGCTCACTTTAGCAACAAAGGCCCTGATCCTGTAATTGGCTCTGAATGGGCAGACCCTGCCACCCACATGGTGTCCTACTGATTAATAGAGCTCTGTGCAGGTGCAAGGATCTGCCAGTGCAGGGTTGGAGTTTAATATACATTGTGATTACTTTTTACTCCTGTTTGCTCTGCAGAGCTAAAACCAGCTATGGATGTGTGATCTGGATTCTATTCCAGTTTATGCATCATCCCAAAATATCATTAAATTCAGATTGCAGAATTTCTATTACTGGTAATGCATAAGACAGAAAGAACACACCATTATTTTGAAATTCCAGATCTGGTTTTCAGGGCTGTCAGTTTGGGGGGAAATACCTATTTTTGTATGTTGGGCAGATTTGATCTGGAATCACTAAGTCAGTATACATGGCACCACCTTGTGCCATTTTAACAGGTTTTTTTTTTTTTTCAGAAAAACTGCAGAATGAAATAAATTATACTGTATACTCTCCACACACACACACACCTGGACTATATTAAATAGATAACAGAAATCATTGTAATGAGTCACATTCTCTAAAGATGCTTTTAAAACTTAAAAAACCCCTCTTATTGTGATCTCCATCAGAACATAGTTTAGACAGAAGTTATGGTATGCAGTTATCCAGTTCATGTAGGAGGAACACTTACACATTCTATCCTTTTAGCCGTTGACAAAAATAAGTCCCTACCAAGCCAAAATTACTACTGCTATAAAAGAAACAAATATATTACATAAAGGTTTAATCACCTGATATAATTTTAGTACTATGGATATTATTCAGTCCTGAGAATGACCATCACCAATAGATTCTATCACATTTAGATTGCAAGATTCTTGGAGGAGAGACAGCCTATTATTCCATATCTGTACAGGGCTGAGCTTTGTCTGTAGCTAAGTAGTAACCACCCATGGACACCCCAATTCTAATCTGTATGTGTCTGACATACAAGATTTAAAAATAAAAAAAAAATAAAAAATAAAACAAACCTGCCCTAAACCACAAATTAAAAAGAAATGTTCAGTCATGACAGCATTAAGTTACTCTTATAAGTATTACGTGAAACATCATACAGTTAAAAGAATTAAAGCATTTCATATGAGTCATAAAATGGTCAGGGAAACACAGCTTGTATTAAACCAGCAATTTCCCTCCATCTCCTGTTCACCTGAAGATTCTGACAGTGCATTGTCCTCTGCATCAGCCTTTATTTGCTAAAATAAAATTCGGTTCTCTTTCATGTAGTCTTATTCAGTGATGCAAGTATGGTGGTACGGTCCAGTACGCCGTACGTGGAAGCAGTGATTTCCCTACACTCCCCCCTGAATTTCCAACACCCCCCCTCAGTTTTGTGAGCTAATTACATGCCAATTTAGTGACTATTTGGAAATTTGAATTGAAATTGAAACATTAATACACACTTTAAAACCATAAACACTGTACGATAAAATACATGTATCTGAAAAAGTATAATAGATTTTAAAAGTATGAACATAGACTAGCTTCCTTATACAGCTTTTTTTTTTAAAATGACAATGTCAGTGCATTCATTTCGGTGATGTTGGCCAACCTAATAATTTCAAAATATGATTTGTAAGCAAAGTCTAAATGAGCTCTCCCTAACAGCCAACAGGGAGCTGGGGGGACAGTCTTCAGGACCAGACTGTATTTACATTCACACCTAATCTACCTAGGTAACAGAGCTGTGTTGTTCAAGTGATAGATTTTGGCTGGGGTTGGGTTACAAAATCACTTGAATGCGGGGGGGAATGAAATGTTATTCTTATTGTATAAGTAAAGGGCAGTAGAACTGTACTTAGCCTGTGTTGATTGAGGGCATCAAGAGAGACAGTGGGGACAGGTGTTTTGCTTGATGGTCTGAGTCAAAAGTATGATTTGACCTGCCCCTCTCCACTGTTTAAAGACAGAGCTGATTAGGCTCCATAGATAATCTTTTGTTTTGTTAAGTGACCACTACAGCTGAAATCACTGATAATCAGGTCTAAGTGCTTAGTCCTGCTGCCTATGGGGACAGCGTTTCTGTGGAAGAGATGGCGCAGCCTGCACTAGCAGGGAGGTCCCCCCACTGAGATCTCAGCTGAAATCACCGAGAGCCGGTGGAACCTCAAGAGACCAACTCGCAGAGGTCACAGTGGCAGCAGAAGGTGACTGCGCAGGGCCATTGGCAACAGAGCAGTGGAGTGAACGGTGGCACAACAAACAGTGGACAGAGCGAACTGTGAGCAGCTGAAGAAAAGAGCAAGGTGCCTTCTTGCCCCCCACCTAGGAGGTGAACTCATGCAAAAGCACCTCTGAACTCTGAGTCTCCACTGACCAAGGACAACACTAGTGAGTGGGGTGCTGTGGAGGGAAAAGTGAGGGGCACATTAAACAAACATTTGTTCGTTGGACTATATTTTAGTGACATTGCTCCAGAATGCTAGATTTGTGACTGGCAATGGAAACATACATATGTTTCCTAGTAGGCCAAGATTTTTAAAATGCATTATTTGCCAAGGTTGTTATCTCACATCATTGCTATCTTGAGAGGTCATTATGTTGGGGAGTTTCTGTACTAAACATTTTTATTATTATAATTAATTTTTATATAAGAATGGTCATACCGGGTCAGACCAATGGTCCATATAGCCCAGTAGCCTGTCTTCTGACAGTGGTAAAGGCCAGGTGCTTCAGAGGGAATGAACAGAACAGGTAATCATCAAGTGATCCATCCTCTGTTCCCCATTCCCCAGCTTCTGGCAAACAGGCTAGAGACACTCAGAGCATGGTGTTGCATCCCTCCCCATCCTGGCTAATAGCCACTGATGGACCTATTTTCCAGGAATTTATCTAGTTCTTTTTTTAATCCTGTTATAGTTTTGGTCTTCACAGCATCCCCTGGCAAAGAGTTCCACAGGTTGACTTTATGCTGTGTGAAGAAGTACTTCCTTTTGTTTTGTTTTTTAAACTGGTTGTCTATTAATTTCATTGGATGACTGCTAGATCTTGTGTTATGTGAAGGAGTAAACATTTCCTTATTCACTTTCTTCACACCAGTCAAGATTTTATAGACCTCTATCATATCCCCCCTTAGTAGTTTCTTTTCTAAGCTGAAAATTTCCAGTCATTTTAATCTCTCCTCCTGTTTCATACCCCTAATCATTTTAGTTGCCCATCTCTGTACCTTTTCCAATTCTAATATATCTTTTTTGGGATGGGGTGACCAGATCTGCACACAGTATTCAAGGTGTGCACATACCATGGATTTATATAGAGGCAATATGATATTTTCGGTCTTATTATCTATCCCTTTCTTAATGATTCCCAACATTGTTTGCTTTGTTGACTGCCGCTGCACATTGAGTGGATGTTTTCAGAGAAAACCTCCCATGTATTAGTATTAGTGAAGACACTGGCACAGTTTTGTGGGAAACTAATATGAGGCCCCCACTTTTCTGATTTATGCCAGTGTTAGTAAGGCCTCACTTTTCACTATCCACAAGGACTCCAACATCTCTTTCTTGAGTGTTAGCAGCTAATTTAGACCCCATCATTTTGTATGTATAGTTGAGATTATGTTTTCCAACATGCATTACTTTGCATTTATCAACATTGAATTTCATCTGCCATTTTGTTGTCCAGTCACCCCTTTTGTGAGATCCCTTTTGTAACTCCTTGCTTTGGGCTGAACTATCTTGCAGCTCTACTTTTTTTTGGCCTATCACTTCAAAAATTCACAACAGTTCACCTCTTGACCACAGAGTCAATATGGTCATTTAATGATTTACCTTCACCTTATGAAATCAGCCAGTGATACTGTAACAGTGTATAAATTTTGTTAAATCAAAATAAAAAAAATTAAAAAAGCTTACCGGAGCATATTTAATATCCAAATATAATTTAAATATACTCATCTAAAAAGTGAAACGAAAAAAAGCGTTGTGCCCTTCAGCTTCAGACATATATTTGACCACATTGGGGAAGAAACTGTCTATGCCTAGAAGCGATATTATTGATATATATCTAGACAGTCAATGTGTCAGTCACAGGACAAGGTGCACCTCTGTTTCCTTTCTGGTCTTTGAGTGCCCCCTGCTCAGGACTTGTGCATCTGGTTTTTGCCTGTGTCAGGAGCCAATCTCACAATTCTTCCACTCAGACTGCGGCCTAGGTCAGGCTGCCCACATGGACCATACTCCAGATTGGAATGGGTTTGGGGCACTTGCACTTCCTCCCTTTAGGAACTTGTGATATAGTAACCAGCTGCCTCAAACTACTTTTATTTAGCACTTGGAACAAGGCATTAGAGAATTAAACAGAATTTAAAGGACTAAAATAAATTAAAAAAAAATACACCAACCTACATGCATATCTGTCTTACCTCAAGTACTGCCATCCCTTAATGGTGACATAGGCCAGGCATAGCTTTTTCAGGCACCTTCCCTCCCCTGACAGGCTCCAGTGTTTGAGTGTGTCCCTGTATTTCCCCCTACTCCAAGCCCCCAATATAGTATTATTCTTTGTCCTGTACCTGGCTTCTTTATGTGTTAGCATCCAGGAGGGGCAACAGCCTGCCGTTTGGAAGACTAAGCCAGAGTCATCAGCAGTAATACTTCTGGCTTTGTGTCCCTTTAAATGGAAGCTGAGCAAAGGACCACCTTTAGCCATCTCCTTTCTGCCTGCCCCATCCCCTTTAAATCAATCAATATTATACCATACTAGAGACAGGTGCATGCAGAGGATTAAGAACTTCTTACAGGTCACTCCCATTTTTACCACAACATACATGTGCATGCTTGTATGGACTGATCATTATGTGACAAACATTACACTTCCAGCCTGATTCACCAGTATACGCCAGATAATTGGCACTTTGACTGTCCTATTAAACTGGACTCACAGCTGTTTGTGTCACCAGAGTGACACAAAAACATCAAGAGTTTACTACTGAATCTTGCCCTTAATAAATTACTTGCAGAAATAAGCAGTTTGCGTTTTATCGTTAGAAAATAGTTAATTTGGCAAATATTCTTCCTTGCAACTGACTGTAAAATTTATAATTCAGGAAGCTTGATTTATTTTTCCTAAATTGGATACTCTGTATAATAGGTTATGCAGATTCCCATTGTCTGTTGATGAAACAGAACCTCATTGTACTCTATCTAGCAGGTTGCAGCTTCTTTTCACTGAAAATGAAAGACACCGATATTGTCTACTACTTATTTTTCAAATACACAGATGCTTTTAAATGATCAAGCTTCCTTGCTGCAAGTCTCAAAATAATCTGTAGCATTTAAGATCAATAGGCAAATCTTGCTAAAAATTCTTTCAGTGAAGAAAATAATTGGGCAAAACAATTTTGTATATTCCATTTCACTGTCATGGTGGAATAATCTACTTTCGAATTTTCAAAGATTTACAGTACTTAACTAAAAACAGGATGTTTTAAGTATTTGGGAAACCGTACTTGTCTTTGATTTGTGTGATTAAAAAAATAGCAAAAAATTGTAAGATTTGTGTATATAAGCCTGCTCCCCTCAGAATTCCTTGAGGAAGTTAAGTTTTATTATTTACTTATTGTATTCATATTGTGCCTAATGACACCAATCAGGATCAGGGCCCCTTTGCACTGTACAAAACAGCCCTTGCCTTGATGTGCTTACCCATCCAATTTAAGACTAAGCCCTTAGTAAGTAGGTTTACAATTTAACTGGGTGCCAGTTAAGTTCCCAGTACCATTATCTTTATGCAGGCAAGACTCCTAAGTGCTCTCAAAGAGATTAGCTATTTAATCTTGTCCTCTAAAGAAGTTAGTGTCCCTGGTGAAATATCCTAAATAATGAGAGAAACAAACAAACAAAAAAAGACTGTCAATTTTGATACTTTGCTTAAAAGATCCCCAAAGGATTGGCAGAAGTTGTGTAGTATATCTCCAGATTTGGGCATGACTAGGTATGAGATACCATGTGCCCTCCCTTCCACAACCAGTTACCCATCTAGACCACCTTCTTCCCAACTACCCACAGCCCATTTAAAAAGCTTTCTTTAAAAGGCCAGTTGTTCTCCTTTACCCACTTCACAGGGCTGTCAGAAGGATTAATTAGTTATAATTTTACAGTGCCCTGAAGATGAAGAGGCCAGGTCCTGCCCTGAGTAAAAGCAGGGGAGAGAGAGAAGCTCAAGGAAATGTATCAGAGCAACTAGCAGCCCCATGCTGTACCTTGCTTGCGCAGCACAATCTGCCCCAGGCACAAACTCCTGCTTTAGTTAGTGGAGTAACAGAATGGCCCTCTGCGCACACACATCTCCCTGCACCCTACCCCACTAATGACCACTCACACACACCTCCCACAATCACTCTCTTTCATATCCATATGCTACGTACTCATATCACAGCTTAAAATTGGGGAGGTGGGTTTGATATTGTGGCTCCATTGCAGTCAGTGGCTAAACTCCCATTTACTTGCATAGGGCCAGGATTTCACCCAGGATGGATAGGAGAATGCAGGTACATGCACACAGTGAAAGGATTTTACTCCCCTTATGCACCTGCAACTTGATAACTGAGTTCTGGACAGCGCACTAAGGCTCTGCACCCTTTTGCATGAAGCGCTTATATACAATTGACCCCTCAAAATAAAATACTTGGCATTTAGATATCACTGATCCTCTCCATTTTGGAGTCAAGCAATTTTTAGCATTGTTTAAAAATTTAAACAAGAGTTTTCAGTACAAGAATGCACAAAATGTGGGTGAGTGGCTCGATAGCAACAATAAAGAACACAACAAAAGCTGTGAGGGCAAAGCACTGAGCTTATTGCAGCACTTTTCCTCCCTTTTGACAAACATTCTATCTGTATCCAACTCAAGGAAAAATTTCTAAGTTTCTTTATCTCAGAAAAAAATGACACTCACAAAAGCAGACACCAGCAATGGCTCTTTTGGGGTTTGAAAATTAAAGCAGTATTTATAACTGTTTGCTGCTTTTTTACATAAAATGTTCCACATCTATATTGCTTCTCATAAAAAGAAGTTAAAAATTAACGAAGAGATCCGTGCATAGTCTTTTTTAATTCACATAAAAGATTTAATTGAAAACATTCTACTGCTGATGGACTTTCCCAGCTTTGAAGCAAATCTCATACTAGGCTTTGGATTGGGCCATATTGAAGACCTGATCATTACCACTGCATCAGCTTCAATCAAATTTAACAGTGATAAATATTGCAATGTAAGATTTGCTACCACTCTACAGAACTATAACACAAGCTAGAAACAGAAAATAAGCCTGTGATCTTGAAGTCCACCTATTAGGCTGAACTGGGATTACTAAACAAGAACTACTCAAAAGCCAAAATGTATTATACATTTAAATTACTTCATAAAAGCTACACTTAAGGCACTAAAAGAAAGAATCAGGATAACGCAGTGTTCTGATATTTAATTAGGGAACAAAAACCATGATAGGAATAGGATGGCATTCATGGAATAATCATGCTACTTGGATGCTGGGAGGTACAAGGTATATCTAAAGTCTTAAGAAGAGAGTAGATGTATAATGATCACTCTTCTTACTTGCTGTTCCAGTAAAAACTGAAAAAAAGATGAAAAATTGTGTTGGTAATACTAAAAAGGGAGACCACTTAAAAGGCAGGGTAGCAGGTTCATCTGAGAGAAACTAAATGAGGCAAATCCTTTTTTGGAATCTTCTGATCAAAATGCTCTGTCATTTATATAGTTACAGGCAAGACTGTCATTTCAGAAACAAAACTCTTGTCAACTCCAAACACTACAACCATGTGAGCAACTTCCAAACACTTGGTCCAATATGTTTCAAATAGAATCACAGTAGAGTTCCACATATCTGTGTTGTCAAGGTTCCTTACCCACTTGGAACTCTAGGGTACAGATGTGGGGACCTGTATGAAAAACCCCCTAAGCTTATTTTTACCAGCTTAGGTTAAAACTTCCAAGGTACAAGCTATTTTACCTTTTGTCCTTGGACTTTATTGCTGCCACCACAAAGCATCTATCAAATATGTAACAGGGAAAGAGCCTCCTTGGAAATGTCTTTCCCCTCAAAATCCTCCCAAACCCTACACCCCCTTTCCTGGGGAAGGCTTGATAAAAATCCTCACCAATTTGCATAGGTGAACACAGACCCAAACCCTTGGATCTTAAGAACAATGAAAAAGGAATCAGGTTCTTAAAAGAAGAATTTTAATAGAAGAAAAAGTAAAAGAATCACCTCTGTAAAATCAGGATGGTAAATACTTTACAGGGTAATCAGATTCAAAAACAGAGAATCCCTCTAGGCAAAATCTTAAGTTACAAAAAGACACAAAAACAGGAATATACATTCCATTCAGCACAACTTATTTTATCAGCCATTTAAACAAAACAGAATCCAACGCATATCTAACTAGATTGCTTATTGGCCCTTTACAGGAGTTCTGACCTGCATTCCTGCTCTGGTCCCAACAAAGGCAACACACAGACAGAGAGAACCTTTTGTTCCCCTCCCCCCACACCCCAGCTTTGAAAGTATCTTGTCTCCTCATTAGTCATTTTGGTCAGGTGCCAGCGAGGTCATCTTTAGCTTCTTAATCCTTTACAGGTGAAAGGGTTTTTCCCTCTGGCCAGGAGGGATTTTAAAGCTGTTTATCCTTCTCTTTATATTTATGACAGGTGTTTTCAAATTTAAAAAGATTCTCCCCTTAGTATGAAGATGACCAGATGAAAATTAAAAGGCACTGTCCCTTTAAAAATGGACACCTTGCTGAAAAGCCAAATGGAGAGAGCATTTTATTAACTATTTTTGTGGCCCAAGTTACCATAGTATCTTAGCACCACACAAAATGTTTTAAAAAAGGCATTGGGGTGATTAGTGACTTATAGACTGAAAAGTCCAGTAAACGGTTGCAACCATAATTAAACATAAAATTATAAAATACCTTGAAGATCATGATATGAAAGGGAATGACCAGCATAGTTTCTGCAATGGAATATCAAGCCTCACTAATCTGTTAGAATTCTTTGAATAGGTCAATAAGATAGTGGATAAAGGTGAACCAACTGATATTAATAAATATCACAGAGACTGGGAACTTCCAATCACTCTCTCATAACACAAGAACACATTCATTGGTATAAAAGGGATGCAGATTCAAAACTGATAAAAGGAAATATTTTCCCATAACATTCAGACTTTGGAACTCACTGCTACAAGTTATCGGAGACCAAAAGTTTAGCAGGATTCTAAAAGGATTAGAGATTTATACAGATAAGAATATCCAAGTATAATAGGAATTTAAAAAAAAAAATACACAAGAGCTTTGGAAAGGATATAAACCTATCTCTAACTACCAAGGGCTCAGAGGACATGTTCCCTGGGGTGGGTTATCCCATAACTGCTTACTCCAGGGTTTCTTCCTCTGGAGTAGCTAGTATAGTCATGATGGGAGATAGGATAGTGGCCTAGAGGAACCATTGGTTTGATCCAGAGAGTGACAATTCTTATATTTCTAATTTTCTGTTATTGTATTTATCCTCATACCCCTCGAGACGTAACTAAATATTTATCCTCAGTGTACAAATGAGGTGCTGAGGCACAGCAAGGCTAAGGCCCAGATCTTCTAGGGTATTTAGGTGTCTAAAATCAGGGCTATTTGTGAAGCAGAAATTGAAGGGATGGAGGAACCAGCACAGGTGGCACATGACAGGGCATTTGGAGATGTGGGCAAACACTGTCTGGCAGACACCAGTGGGATATACAATTAGATAGTCACATTACACTGTATTTTAGACTATTACGTTCCTTGGGTTCATATTTTGTGTGCTGACGTTTTGAAGTTCATCTTGAGATTGATACCTTCTTGAGATGGGTGGAAATAAGCTTGAGGGAGCTATTTCCTTGGAGTGAAATTCACCTGGATTAAGGGCCAGCACAAGGTCCTCCACGCAATTCAAACTCTACATTAGATCCACATAAACAAGGATGTTGTGGCCCCTCTCTTTACTTGCCCCATCATGACTGATTTATGCAAGACCTGAGTGGGGACCCCATCATCATTATATGGGGGTATGGAGATGTGACACTGTACCCCAAAGAAACACCCACTTGGCACCCCTATATTCACCATTGTTATATAATTATATGTTTTGTACAAAGTATGCCTTGTGAGGTATCATTTAAAAGGTCTTGTTCTGTTAAATATTAATATCCTGTTGAATTGTATGTGCTATCATTTTGAGAGAAGTTATGAAGTTCTGCTATGTGGGTATTACTGAAATACGTTGTGAAGTTGGAAACAACCACAACCAGTCTTTCTGGAACAACAACGGAGAATCCAGATGGTGCTGATGGCCCATTAAGGGAAATCCACACTACTAATGACTATCGCAGGATCTGCGTACAATGAAGGCTTCTCAGTGGAAGCATGTAAACAATGGACACTGCTTGACCCATGTCATAGCAAAAGATCTTTGCTGGAAGAGCCTATAAAGGAGCGGAAGTGACATCATTTATCCTTACTTCCTCCACAACTCAACACCTGGAAACGTGTCGAGAACAAAGATTGAACTAGGAAGGTGGTCCCAGGCTGGAAAAGATAATCCCAGCCTGTGTATTAAGGAACAATACCATCAGGATGAGACACTGCTTGATTCAAATCCTGTCTAGTTTATAGAACTCAGATTGTGGTTTTACTTTTATTTCTTAAGTAATCAGCTTTGATCTGTACACTTAGTACTTATAATCACTTAAAATTGATCTTTCTGTAGTTAATAAATCTGCTTTATATTTTACCTGAAACTGTGTTTTGCTTCAAGTGCTTGGGAACCTGCTCAGGAACAAAAACTGGTGCATGTCCTCTCCACATTGAGGGAGGGGCAGACTGGGTAAATAAAAAAAACTTACACTTGTCAGGCATCTGACCAGGGCAAGATGGTATAGTTCTGGGGTCCTAGGTTGGAGATCTTATAGGGAATTGGCTGGAGCCTATTGAGCGGCTGGCAAAAGCATTCATGTAACTCAGCTGGGTGTGTCCCTACCTGTGGATGTCTGTAAATTCAGGACCTGGAGGGGTTTGCAACTTGTCACAGCATCACAGTGGGAGAGGGAGCCCAGGTTGGTGAGACAGATGGCGCAGTGGTACTCCAGTTCCAGGTTGCAACCCAGGGAACTCACAGGAGACATTTCTGTTTTTCCCTTAACCTGTGCTGACCTAATGTCCCTCAAACACTGTGCAAGCCCATAAACTTGAGTAGCAGTTGAGAAGCTGTGGAGACCTGACTCCTAGCTGAGAATATATTTCTCTCCACCACCATATTCTGGGTATTCCACCCACAAAAAGTCCAGTTACTCTGAATTAGTCAGGGAAAGTGAATTTTACTCTGGGTAAATACTAATCTTGCAAACAGAACCTGTTTGCTTGTATTCTTTGATCCCTAAGGTGGACCTAGTGGTCGGATGACCCTGACTATGTACAAGAGACTATTGCTTTCCAAAACTTTCCTAAACCAGATCCACAATACCCTAATCCAAAAGGCAGGCAGGCAGAAGATATGAATTGAGACCTATAAGTAATAGGAAGATCCACCCTCAGCGACCAAAGGAGAAAAATGAAAACAAACATCTACATAACCAGTTAATGTCAAATAGAACACCAAAAATACTACATACATAAAAAGGTCTGATCACTAAATCCTAACTAAGCAAAATTCCTACTGTGTTCAGTGGAAGTGCTGCCTGAATAAGGACTGTGGGATCAAGCCATTTATAATTTGATTTCAGTCTTATTTAAGCTCTTTTAACTTTAAGCAAATGAGCAATGACACTTTTAAAACAAGACAAAACTCAAACATTATTCATAAAACAAAGCCAACTCTTAAAAAAAAAATCACATTTTAATATTTAATTTGCTCCCTTTGATTTACTTCTTCCCAGGCAATTTCTCACTTCCATTTTCTGAGCTGAAATGCTTTAGAATGTTTCTAAAATAATGTACCTAACTATTCTAAAATCACTCCATTGTACTTGGAATGAGTTAGTAGAATTAAAGTTTCTTTAAAACATCTCAATGTAATGTTTTTCTAAACCTGTATTAAAATCTTCTAAATCCTAAATCTCATTAAATACCTTTAACATTTTAAAAGTTTGAATTAAAGATTCAGCAAGACGAGATTTCAGTTTAAAATCCAACAGCAGTACTGTCATGCATTTTGGCATTGGTGAGAGCTCCCTGAAACTATAAAACCTACTAGCAACACTGGGAATGACTAATTACTGCTCTCATTTTCTAAAATAGTTACTATAGAAAACAGTTTTGTGAACACTATCAGGAGGTTATTCTTTGCTCACTATTAGCATCTTAAAAGTCCATTCAGGTTTAGAATTAAAATGATTTTTAATATTTTATAAATACACATTTGATATTTTAGCTACAGAAAATCATGACTAATAAAGGACATCAGTGACAATTAATGCAAAGGGAACAAAAACTGTAAGCATTAATCTAGCTCTGAGTAGAAGTATCAAAAAGAGCTAATTTAAAATCAGATTTTCCTGTGAGCACTGCTTTAACTCAGACATTCTATTTCCACACGGACTTTAGATTGCTTTTGAAATAATAAGTTACTTTAATCATTCAAGTAGAAATGCTAACATTTGTTTACACAATGTAAATCTTCATGCTAATGAAGGAAAAAATAACTCCTTGATCAACAACATTTATTTTCATCTTCAGGACAAGGCAAAGATATCAAAGGCAATAATGCTGCCTAGGAAAACACATTAATTACAGAGAAACTGTTTTGAAAGAAACAGAAACAAGTATTTAAATAATCACCCAGTTCACCACCAGCCCAACCCTTAGCTCCACATAAAATTCAAACAAAAACAAGAATTGGACAATCTAATAATTTTTATTTTTAGTGACCATGTCATTACAGCATCTGTCCCTGTTCTTAGAAGTTATGATACTTTATGCTTTGAGAGCACTTTCCATCTTCAGAGCTTTTTACAAACACTAACTAACTAGTCATATCCCAGGATCACACCCCAGGGCTGATTTAACTTCCTAGTCCTCTCTCAGTTTCGGGGATGTTGAATTAAGCTTGTTTTTATCAACTCTGTGTGGCAATTTCTAAACCCTGAAAGTGCAAGACACAGTTGGAGTGAATTGACTGACCAATAGTCCAGTAGTCTTTTCATTCTGTGTTTGCAATTTGTTGTACAATCCAGTAAAAGCAGACAGGACACAATGCAATTTAATGTAAACCATTTGGGGTGAAAGGTGTTATTTTGTCTAGGGAGATCTCCCCCTCACAGTCCAGCTCACACACAGAGTCGGTGGCAATCTCATGGTCTGGGGAGATCTGGGACATCCTGTCGAAAGGATCATCCTCGCAATCAACCACATTAGGGATCATGTTGACATAAGCAGTCACTATTTCCTTATGGAAAAGGGTGTCTTGATTGTAGGAGATGAGTTCATTGCTTATATTGACTGTCTCCACTGGAGTGCTAGAGCAAAACTCACTGCACCCTAGGAGGTTGGAGAAAACCTTTCTGAAGTCAGCATTGAAAGCATAGATGATGGGATTGAGGGATGAGTTGGCCCAGCCAAACCATACAAAAATATTAAAGGTGGTCTCGCTGACACAGGGAAGGCCAGCATAAGGGTTGTCAGGCGGGCTCTCACAAAAGGGGACTATGCAGTTCAGAATGAAGAAGGGCAGCCAGCAGCAGACAAAGACTCCCATGATGACTGAGAGGGTCTTCAAGACCTTGGTCTCTTTTCTGATGGAAGTCTTGAGGCTGGTGTGGTGGTGGCAGTCAACACGGCTGCTCCGGCAACTCTGTGCATGCTCAGCTGCCCTCTCCAGGGAGGAAATCCTGCGGATCTGCACTTGGGCAATGCGGTAGATCCGTGTGTAGGTGACTAGCATGATGGCCACGGGGATATAAAAGCTGATCAGCGAGGAGGAGATAGCATAGGTCCTGTTGAGGCTGGAATCACAGCTCTCAGCCTGTCCCTCAAGAGTCTCATTGCTGCTGGCAGTCCCCTCTGAGGGTCTCAATACTACTGTCCAGTTAGTGCCAATCCCTTCCGCCCAGCTGGGGCCAGTGCCTGCTGCTGCTGAGGTAGTGCCAGGCCCACCTCCATCAACATCCCCGCCTTTGTGCCAGTTGAGCTGGACAGGGATGAAAGAGATAAGGACAGACAAAGCCCAAGCCACGCTGATCATCACCAAAGCCACCCTCTGGGTCATCTTCCTCTCATACCTGAATGGGCTGGAGATGGCCCAGTACCGGTCCATGCTGATCACACAGAGGTTCAGAATGGAGGCGGTGGAGCACATGATGTCAAAGGCCACCCAGACACTGCAGAAGGCCCCAAAGGGCCAGTAGCCGGCCACCTCGGCCACTGCCTTCCAGGGCATCACCAACAGGGCCACCAAGAGGTCAGAGACGGCCAAGGACACGATGAAGATGTTGGTGACCTTGCTCCTCAGGTGCCGGAAGCGGATGATGGCCACACACACCAGCACGTTGCCGAAGAGCGTCCAGAGAATCAGCAGGGACAGTAGGCTGCCAGCCACTATCTGCGCGGGCCCCGCAGCCACAGGCGGCTCCCCTGACCCCTCCCCAGCGCCCACTGCAGGCGGCCCGGGCTGATGCAACAGCAGCGAAAGCGGGAGAGGCTGGGAGAGCAGGGTCTGGTTCTCCCCTGGAGACTGCAGCATGGCTGGGTCCCTCCCCCCGGGGCCAGGGCAGCGGAAGCGCGCTGCACGACTAATACTTCTCCCGAGCGCCCATCGCTTGGCCCCATTGGATCCCCCGGGGGCGCTCGCTCCGCCAGCCGGTCGCCGCCACCACAGCCGCCGCGGACCGCTGCCGGGCTCGCTCCTGCTAGCCACCTGCTCCGAGGCGGCGGCCCCCCGGTTCGCCCCCGGCACTCACTCAGGGGGCATCGGGGCTGCTGTTAGGCTCCCCTCCTGCAGCCGGTGCGCCTGAGTGGCACTGCTGCGCTGCCTGGACTCTCCGCGAAGCGCGGGGTGCTGCCGCTGCCCCCCGCCGCTGCCAGTGCCCCGCTCTCAGCGCGCCCCTGAACGAGTGCGGGGGGGGGGGGCTCCTGCTCTCCGCGCCGGGCGCCGCCGCTTGCCTAGCCCTCGTGCTCTAGCTGCGCCCGCTGCTGTGGGTACGTCCCGGAGCGACGGCGAGACTCCCTCTGCGCTCCGAGTGCTGCCGCCACAGTGTCGGCTCCCGCCGCCCTCGCCTGCGCTCCCCGAGCCGCTGGGTGCGCTCCGGCGGGCCGAGCATGCTCAATAGCAAGGGGAGCCGCTGTCCTGAACCTCCGCTCCCTGAGCGAGGTGGGGACAAAACTTTGGGATGTGGGCGCACGGGAGCGGGGCTTGGGCGCCGCCTCGCCCAGCGCGGCTCGCTGCCGCTGCCCACAGGGGGCGGGGGCATTCCGGGCACACGCTCGCCCGGTGCTGCTCAGCTCGCCACGGGAGACCGAGAGACTGTTTCCAACGCCTGCACACTGCGCAGGTTACACTCATCTCGGGGGGCGGGGGGGGTTCGCCCTCTGTCCTGCCCTTGTCGTCAGTTTCTAGGAAGCCCATGGGGATAAAAGGTGAAGAGAATACCTGCCCTAGAGGTCCTGTTGATGCAGAGCGGAGGTAGGAGACAGAAGGGGGTGACTGATGGCACACTGCGTAGAAGTCCCTCTATGACCAATATCCCTTGTGCAGGGGTCTGTATTTCGTGTCTCCATGTGGCCAGATCCAAGGAACAGGCAGTTGGACAAGATTGGCCAAAATGATTAGGGCTCCATCTGAATTAACAGAGAGATGTCCGGGGGATCATTTCCTACATGGTTTGGCTAATCTAGAGTGACTCTTTCGATGCATAAGGCTAGAGCCATCATCCATCAGCACCTGGGAGAGGGGGACTACTAAATTAGTGCTTTTTTGCATTATGTTTATTAAAAAAAACAAACTCAATCACATAACTTCATAAGGGAGTGGTGCTGGTGAGGAAAGCATTACAAATGCTTGAGTCAGCAGTGTGCCCTTGTTGCCAAGAAGGCCAATGGCATTTTGGGATGTATAAGTAGGGGCATAGCGAGCAGATCGAGGGACGTGATCGTCCCCCTCTATTCGACATTGGTGAGGCCTCATCTGGAGTACTCTGTCCAGTTTTGGGCCCCACACTTCAAGAAGGATGTGGATAAATTGGAGAGAGTCCAGCGAAGGGCAACAAAAATGATTAGGGGACTGGAACACATGAGTTATGAGGAGAGGCTGAGGGAGCTGGGCTTGTTTAGCCTGCAAAAGAGAAGAATGAGGGGGGATTTGATAGCTGCTTTCAACTACCTGAAAGGGGGTTCCAAAGAGGATGGCTCTAGACTGTTCTCAATGGTAGCAGATGACAGAACGAGGAGTAATGGTCTCAAGTTGCAGTGGGGGAGGTTTAGATTGGATATTAGGAAAAACTTTTTCACTAAGAGGGTGGTGAAACACTGGAATGCGTTACCTAGGGAGGTGGTAGAATCTCCTTCCTTGGGGGTTTTTAAGGTCAGGCTTGACAAAGCCCTGGCTGGGATGATTTAACTGGGAATTGGTCCTGCTTTGAGCAGGGGGTTGGACTAGATGACCTTCTGGGGTCCCTTCCAACCCTGATATTCTATGATTCTATGAAATGGCACCTGCCCCCACAATACATTTCACAACCTAGTGTAGTGCCTGGTGGGTAGGATCGAACCTCTGGAGCTTAGTGCATGAGCCTGTACTGCATGAGCTAAAAGCCAACAGGCTGTTAATTAAGGGCTTGGCTACACTTACATTTTATAGCGCTCTAACTTGCTGGCTCGGGGGTGTGAAAAATCACCCCCCAAGTGCAGCAAGTCAAAGCGCTTTAAAGCGCTAGTGTAAACAGGCTCCCAGGCAAGAAGCCATGCTCCCAGCGCTCGGAGCTAATCCCCTCGTGGAGGTGGATTACCAGGAGCTCTGGGAGAGCTCTCTCCCAGCGCTCGCCCGTAACCACACTCGCACTTCAAAGCGCTGCTGTGGGAACACACCCGTCACAGCACTTTGAAGTTTCCAGTGTAACCATGTGTCAAATATTAAGGGAAGAGTAAACACCTTTAAAATCCCTCCTGGCCAGAGGAAAAACCCTTTCACCTGTAAAGGGTTAAGAAGCTAGGAGAACCTCGCTGGCACCTAACCACAATGACCAATGAGGAGACAAGATACTTTCAAAGCTGGAGGGGGGAGAAACAAAGGGTCTGGGTCTGTCTGTGTGATGCTTTTGCCGGGGACAGAACAGGAATGGAGTCTTAGAGCTTAGTAAGTAACCTAGCTAGATATGTGGTAGATTGTTTGTTTAAAATGGCTGAGAAAATAAGCTGTGCTGAATGGAATGGATATTCCTGTCTGTGTGTCTTTTTGTAACTTAAGGTTTTGCCTAGAGGGATTCTCTATGTTTTTAATCTAATTACCCTGTAAGGTATTTACCATCCTGATTTTACAGAAGTGATTCTTTTTACTTTTTCTTCAATTAAAATTCTTCTTTTAAGAAACTGAATGTTTTTTTCATTGTTCTCAAGATCCAAGGTTTTGGGTCTGTGGTCACCTATGCAAATTGGTGAAGATTTTTATCAAACCTTCCCCAGGAAGGGGGGTGTGAGGATTTTGGGGGGAAAGATGTTTCCAAATGGGCTCTTTCCTAATAAAATAAAACTGGTTAGATGTTTGGTGGTGGCAGCGAAAGTCCAAGGGCAAAAGGTAAAATAGTTTGTACCTTGGGGAAGTTTTAACCTAAGCTGGTAAAAGTAAGCTTAGGAGGTTTTCATGCAGGTCCCCACATCTGTACCCTAGAGTTCAGAGTGGGGAAGGAACCTTGACACCATGCCCTTAGACTATAGGGCAAACTCATTAAATCTCTAAGTGGTCTCCGTGCCACTAGATGGGACAGAACACCACACCCAGAAGGTGTGTGGATTATACTCGCACTTGATCCTTCCTAATATATTATTAGGATTACAGGAAATAGCATTAGAGGTTCAAGTAGAGTTTTGTAACACACATTTGGCAAAATCTAATTTACTTTCAGCCTATACCAGGGACACAAGGCACCCTACATATTTAAAGGTAGCCCACAATAAAGAAGTTTTTGAAGTCATTCTTGCTTCTCCCTGAGGAATAAAAAGCTTGAAAATTATTTTAATCTTAATAATTCCAGCCTTCTGTACCTGATCTCCCCTGAAGACTCAATGGTCAACTGGAGGACTTGTTTATAACATTCAAACAACATAGCAAATGAAAATTTGATTCCATCCGTCTCTGGGTTTTCTGTAGAGTCCATCATTATTCTGTCTAAGGCTCTAATCCTGCAAAAAGTGTAAGCATGAGTTTAATGTTCTAGTCTCATTGAATTCCCCATTCACTTGTGTAAAGTTAAGCCTATATGTTTTTGGAGGATCAGAGGCTTGACTCAAAAGGTAAGTGTTTTTTATTCAGACAGTTATAAAAAATAAATAGGTGCACCAAAACATTTTAAACAATTGGAAGAAAAAAAATCTGTTCAAGATTCATATCTGTTTTCAGTTGGCATTTTATTGGAATCATAGAATATCAGGGTTGGAAGGGACCTCAGGAGGTCATCTAGTCCAAATCCCTGCTTAAAGCAGGGCCAATCTCCAGCTAAATCATCCCAGCCAGGGCTTTGTCAAGCCTGACCTTAAAAACCTCAAAAGGAAGGAGATTCCACCACCTCCCTAGGTAACACATTCCAGTGCTTCACCACGCTCCTAGAGAAAAAGTTTTTCCTAATATCCAACCTAAACCTCCCCCACTGCAGCTTGAGACCATTACTCAACTTAGGAGCCCTATGTCCTAGTGAACTGAAGTTAAAGACTTGGACTTATGGTTTAAAAATATTATTTACAGATAATCTCCTATATTGGGAACTCCAGTGACCACAAGAAGTGGAGTCCAGACACCACAAAAGATTGGGGCGGGGGAGGAGGGAAGAGAAAGAAAAAAAAAAAAAAAAAAACCTGTCCAGCCAAACCAAGACAGAAAGCTAGCAAAGAAAAAAGCCACACAAATTATGTTAATGTTAACAGTCCCCTGCCTGGGGTCACGCTCACAGGGGTAGAGAAGGGCATCCTTATTTGACATTAGTGTGCTGAGAATCTGGTGTGTTAAAGTTTGTGGTGTGTGTTTAAAGAGTTTTACTCATCCCATCATGATTGTTCCATTAATTTCAGGAAGTTATTAGTTTCCTTCCTCCTCCCCCCCCACCCAAAAAAAAAAATCACTAAATCAAAACTCAGTCAGTTACTTTGCAGACAAATAACATTTTTAAACTGTCTATACTAATATAGTCGCCTCTTGAGGCTGGCTATGCCTATATTCATCCTTTCTAATTTAACAAAGAACACAAGTAAGTGGGGACAAAAACTAGAGAGGCAAAGGCACAAAATAAGATTAAACTAGTTAGAGACAAAGGATAACAAGAAAACATTCTACAAATACATTAGAAGCAAGAGGAAGACCAGGGACAGCACAGGCACATTACCCAATAAGGGGGGCAAGCAAGAACAGAAAATTTAGAAATACCAGAAGTGCTAAATGACTTTTGTTTCAGTTGTTTTCACCAAAAAGGTTAGTAGCAATTGGACAGCTTGTGAATGCCAGTGAAAATGGGATAGGATCAGAGGCTAAAATAGGGGAAGAACAAGTTAAAAAATTACTTAGACAAGTTAGAGGTATTCAAGTCACCAGCCTGATGAAACACATCCTAGAATACTCAAGGAGCTGACTGAGGAGATATAATTGCTAATGGCTCAATCTTCAAAAAAAAGTAATAGAAGATGGGAGAGATTCCACAGGACTGGAAAAGGGCAAATATAGAGCCATTCTACAGCAAGGGAAATAAGGACAATTCAGGAAATTACAGACGTGTCAGCTTTAACCTAAGATACTGAAATACTATGGAACAAATAATTAAGCAATTTGCAAACACATAGAAGATAGAGTGATAACTAACAGTCAGCATGGATGTCAAGAACAAACTTCTAGCAGATCACAGAGCAGCAATAGCAGGATCACAGTTGTGGTTGGTTATCAGATTCTGGAAGGCTCATGCAACATACTCTTTGTGATAAGATAAAAATCTTTAACACTTGATAGGTTACCCACCCTCTCGCAGTTTACATATATATTCCATTTCAAGGGTAGCCCATTAAGGTTAAGACTGTCACTTGGCAAAGAGATGTGTTACTTTTTTAATGTTCTAGTGGTTTTTGTGCTTCTCCCTTGAAACAGTGTGTCCTCTTTTAGGCCTGTAAAAATTGTGCTTCTCTCATACAGCTGGCAGATTGGAAGCAATGGAATTAGACTGGTTCAGAGAGAAGAGTTTGTGCATCTCTATTCAGGAAATTGGTCTAGCTTTTTGTATTCTTTAGTATAGCAAAACCTACATCCGTTTAAGAACAGGCACCCAGAGCACTACAGTAAAATATTTACATAAAAATACAAAGATCAGACAAGAGGTATAGCCACTCAAAATCCCTAACTGTGACAGAGAGGAGAATACTATGATCATGTCTTAATCTTTTATCTTTCTCTTTTGAAGAATTAAAAATACAGAGCTTCTTAAATCTTACTGTAAGGCAGGTTTCCTTGGATCATTCTTCTGTTTTTAACTTCCATTTTTGAAGTGTTAACAACAGAACTGGATGCAGTATTAAAGTACTTTTTTCGCCCATGCTGTATAGAGAGGCAATACCACATGAACCACTCAATAGTCTCCTGCTTGTACATCCAAGCATGTGTTTTCCATCCGTTTCAAAGCACTAAAACATGTCAGTGAAATCAATGGAATGTAAGTAATCTTAAAATTAAGCACGTGCTTAACTGATATGCTGAATAGGGATGGACTTAAATATTATGCTTAAGTTAAGCAGATGCTGAAATGCTTTGCTGAACAGAGGCCATAAACTAATGTACTATGGCTCTCAACTGCTTTTCATGTAGTTTTTCTTGCTTGCTTTTGAATTTGCTTGATAGAATACTTTTTGATGCAATCCTTTTACAACTTAACCCCAGACACAGTATCTACCTCTATATTTTTAACTCCGTATTGGTATTAGCTGCTTATAGAGCCCAAAACACTATAACATTGGAAACATTTGTAACACAGTTGGAGTGATCAGTTTTAACATGGACAACAGGGACCGAGAAATTCTCCTCATTGTTTCATATTTTACTAAGTTTGCAGTCAATGAGCTCAGTCTTTGGTTCCCAGTTAGAATCATCGAATCATAGAATATCAGGGTTGGAAGGGACCCCAGAAGGTCATCTAGTCCAACCCCCTGCTCCAAGCAGGACCAGTTCCCAGTTAAATCATCCCAGCCAGGGCTTTGTCAAGCCTGACCTTAAAAACCTCTAAGGAAGGAGATTCTACCACCTCCCTAGGTAACGCATTCCAGTGTTTCACCACCCTCTTAGTGAAAAAGTTTTTCCTAATATCCAATCTAAACCTCCCCCACTGCAACTTGAGACCATTACTCCTCGTTCTGTCATCTGCTACCATTGAGAACAGTCTAGAGCCATCCTCTTTGGAACCCCCTTTCAGGTAGTTGAAAGCAGCTATCAAATCCCCCCTCATTCTCCTCTTCTGCAGGCTAAACAAGCCCAGCTCCCTCAGCCTCTCCTCATAACTCATGTGTTCCAGACCCCTAATCATTTTTGTTGCCCTTCGCTGGACTCTCTCCAATTTATCCACATCCTTCTTGAAGTGTGGGGCCCAAAACTGGACAGAGTACTCCAGATGAGGCCTCACCAATGTCGAATAGAGGGGAACGATCACATCCCTCGATCTGCTCGCTATGCCCCTACTTATACATCCCAAAATGCCATTGGCCTTCTTGGCAACAAGGGCACACTGCTGACTCATATCCAGCTTCTCGTCCACTGTCACCCCTAGGTCCTTTTCCGCAGAACTGCTGCCTAGCCATTCGGTCCCTAGTCTGTAGCTGTGCATTGGGTTCTTCCGTCCTAAGTGCAGGACCCTGCACTTATCCTTATTGAACCTCATCAGATTTCTTTTGGCCCAATCCTCCAATTTGTCTAGGTCCTTCTGTATCCTATCCCTCCCCTCCAGCCTATCTACCACTCCTCCCAGTTTAGTATCATCCGCAAATTTGCTGAGTGCAATCCACACCATCCTCCAGATCATTTATGAAGATATTGAACAAAACCGGCCCCAGGACCGACCCTTGGGGTACTCCACTTGATACCGGCTGCCAACTAGACATGGAGCCATTGATCACTACCCGTTGAGCCCAACAATCTAGCCAGCTTTCTACCCACCTTGTAGTGCATTCATCCAGCCCATACTTCCTTAACTTGCTGACAAGAATACTGTGGGAGACTGTGTCAAAAGCTTTGCTAAAGTCAAGAAACAATACATCCACTGCTTTCCCTGTTCATCCACTCTGCTTTCCCTGTTCATCCACTCTGCTTTCCCTGTTCATCCACTCTGCACTATTCTGGAAGTACAGAGCAGACAAAGCTACTCTAAAAGGGCAGCCAAGAATCACCCCTGTGAAGGGGTATCCTTGTTGGTGTAAAGCCATTTATAGACAGCTCTACACCTCACCTTCTGCCCCCTTCTATGAAGATGGCTATAGCATTCTAGCTGCAATCCAGACCAGTGAGATGTTATCACCCATGCCCTGCAACCTTGGGTGCCTCACAATGCTTTGCTGTTGTAGCTTCCAACTTGAGTTGCTCACAATCAGCTTGCAGGTCACACCCTGAGTGTGTGTGTATAGCCAGAACCCTGGCCCAGCAATTCTGACCCCAGCAGCCTGTGAGCAGCACACCAGCCACACACTGGCATTCAGCAGTCTTAGTTACTACTTGCAGTGTGATCCCAACACACTCCTACTCCTGAATTTTGCCCCCAAATCGTGGGTTCTGCACTGTTCAGCCATCTGATATTTTAGGTCCTTTGCCCCATAATGGAATAAACAACAATTTGCTACTTTAATTGGCATTACCAAAAATTCCCAACACTGGATTAGTTTTGATTAAGAAATAAAACAAGTTTGACTGCAAAGATACTTGCACTCATTTAAAATCTAAGGCACTAAAATGCCTTCTAGTACTAAAGTTTGAACTAGACTTGCTTCAACGTGAAGTCCTTACCCCAGGTTCCCAGCAACATTGCTGACCAAATTCGCAAGTCAGCATCTGCTCCCGAAGTCCAAAGGGCTGGTTTCATTTGTCTTCTTAAGTGAAAGAGTGAGTGAGATAGAAAGCAAGAATATCTGGGGTGGTTTTGCCCCTCACTTCTATAGTCCAGTCCCCCTTTGAAGTGGAGTCTTCTGAAGATTACTCCATAAAGCAAAGTTTATTCAAACAGTAAATTAGGCAACAGGAGTCTTGGGGTGACTGTGTCCCCATGCTCACCCCTCCCCTGTGTATACTGATTTGCCTTGTCTTCTTGCTTTCTCAAGGACCTTGTCTACTAGTTATATGTAAACTGAGGTAAGCAAACATTCCTTTGTTTAAGATAGACCTGCTTAACCCACTCCTGCTTAATCAGGACTACATAGGTTTGAATGTGCGCTACCATCCTCATTCAGGGGGCATTCATAACTTTACATATAATGTTGCTACATACATTTCACCATGATATTGACCAGCAAGTTATTTGTAATCAAATGAACCTCTCAAGGCATATTTTGTACAACAATTACAATGGTGGTATAGGGTGTAAATACAGGGTGCAATCAGTTGCAGATAGAGAGAGTCAGGCCAGAGTCATGACCAAGGGCAAGGTGTGCAGGAGAGTGGGAGCCAGAGCTTATAATGCTCTGCCCGATTGTTAACTGCCCCATGAGATCATTACAGCTGTCATAATTGACAGCAGCAGTTAGGCTGTTCTAAGCCCCGAATCAGAGAATGAGAAAAAAAATTATAACTGTCTAAATAGTTAGATTTTCTGCCTTAGTATTGCAATACTTTTCATGGGCCTGACTATCCCAGAACTATTTTACAGTTTAGGATTTATTATTGGGCTCTAATCTTGTTTCAGATAAAAAGCTAGTTTCAAGAATCAGCAACTGTGTCACCTCTGACCCAAGCAGCATCAAATTCCTGCTCCTTCTTCATTTTGCTTTACATCTTGACTGAGACTTAAAATCAAATGCTCCTTTAGAATCAACAGGGCTTGTGTGTCTTCATTCAAACAGCAGAGTGAAAACAGATTAGAAAATCCATTAACTTTGACAACACACACATTGATTTATCATCTTAGTATTGCAAGTAGGAAGCAAGCCAAATTGTTTTTTAGAATGATGGACATGTTATAACATTCTGGACCCCCCCACCCCCCCAAGGCAGGGTTTGATTGGGCTAAAGTGATAAAGGAGAACTAATGCATATATGCTTGGACATCCCCAAAATAGCATTAGCATATATATTCTGAGTTATGAATATCCACTTGAGTATTGCACAGATGCTGCTTGGGGCATTTCACTGAACAGTGTGACTGGATGTGCAAGCCCCTTGTGTACACACAGACACACTCTCCAGTCATACTTGCAGTTCCTGCACTCCCTTTAATGTAGGGAATGCCCTTACATCTCACAGGGGAAAGAGCAGAGAAGAGCTGGGGCCACTGCACAAGCCAGTAGAGCAGATGGCAGAACTGGGCCCTTAGTGGACTCTAAACTATTGACTTTTCCAAGACATGCTTTAAAAAACCAAAACCCACCCACACTATTTTAACCAGGGACACTCAATAGCAATAGCTGTATATGAACCAATTTTCCATCTAACATTAAACAATATTGATCTGAAAAAACGAGTTGTCTTAGTGATTGGCTAGTTCTCAAGCTGACATATGAGAAAATGAAAACAGGTAAATAAAACTTGCCGCATAAAAAAAAAAAAAAAAAAAAAAACTTAGCCAGTCATTATCAATGCAAATATTGTGTAGCTGCATTCAGCTAAGGCAGCAATTGCAGATCAAAACATCTGGCATTTGTGAAGCCATCCTTTGTTACACAGTCTCTCCTGATTGCAGCAATTATATATAGTAATGCTACCCAACTCTTAATGTCCTTTTGATTCAGAAAAAATTACAGCTACTTGGTCATACTTATTAGTTGAAAATAACTGCTTGTCAGTTCAGGAATTTTACCTTTGCTTTATGGACAAATATTTATGACTAGAGGCAAAAATGAAAGTAAGCCAGTACAGTCCAGTACAGCGTATTTAGTATGCCGTGCCGCACCAGACTGGCTTCCCCAGGCTGGCAATTTAAAGGGCCCGGGGCTCCCTGCAGCAGCCAGAGTCCCGGGCCCTTTAAAGTGCCGCCCAAGCCCCGCTGCCGGAGCCCTAGGGGAGCAGCAGCAGGGTTTTGGCAGTGATTTAGAGGGCCCAGACCTCCGCTGCGGTAGCCCTTTAAAACACCCCGGGGCTCTCAGCTTCCTCTGCAGCAGGTAGCTCTGGGGGGGTGATTTAAAGTCCCCTGGTGCTGCACCCACAGCCAGAGTCCCAGGGCCTTTAAATCTTGATTTAAAGGCTCTGCCTTTTCTGGTTGAGGCCATACCCCCTGCTCAGGACTCCAGGCGTACTGGTGAGTCCTTTAAGTTACTTTCACCCTGACTAGAGGACACCGTTTCAACACTGATTTTTAGCAAAACAACGGTTACTGTAGTGTAAGAGGTTTACTCATTTATTACTTGAGAGAATAATACAGAAGTAAGGCATACATCCTCCTTGAATCACTTAATCTACTAGCTATATCTATTCTGTCCCACCAACTTCATTTTTTTTTTGAAAGTATAATATCCCCATCTAGTGGTTTTCAAACAAACCTGGTTTTAATTAGTTTTAATCTCTACCCACTAAGAACCTCATGCCACAGTTTAGCAAGATACTTAAGCCTGTGCCTAATTTTAAGCACAAGTAGTCCCATTAAAGTCATGTGCTTAAGTATTTTGCTGTATTGGGGCCTGGGTACCTGACCCTGATCTCACTTATAACTGGAAAGGCTTTTGAAATAATGATCAAAGAAATTTTTTTTAAAATTTGAGAATTAAGGATTCTGAGTGAGGGGACAACATCTAGTGGTTATGAAAGAACATAAGAGTGGAGTTCCCCAGATATTGTCATTCCCCCTCCCCACATTTCCATCTACACCATTATGGATAATTTACTCAGCCAACGTGCATCAGAAGGAGGAGATCCTGTTTTCCATTCCGTTAGCCAAAAGAGTCAGTCCCATGAAACGGAAGTGCTGCAAGCCATTTTTGACTTCCATTGGATAGCTTGTTCCATAGACTTATGGTGAAATCCTAGCCACATTAAAAATCAATAAGATTTTTTCTATTGCTTTCAGTGGGGCCAGGATCTCAATCCTAGTACCCAAACTTGGTGATGTTGTTTGTCTGTTCAGAACTGAAGGGCCTTTGAAGATAGGCGATAGGTGCTTTGAAGGGCCTTTGAAGATATGTAATCACTGGAGCACCTATTTTATGGCAAATGTACAAAATGTTTTAATAGTCCCTTGGAAGGTAACAAATATATTTTATACCAGTAGTCTGGACTCCAGTAATATGTATGGAGTATTTTATCCTGGAACAAAATAGGGTCCTAAGAAACTAGAGTTGTCCTTGATGTACTGACAGATTCCGAGTCCCTTTCTTTACCTGTGAGGATATGAGCAATTCTTCACTCCATTTTCCTTTAAAGTGGTGATAAAGTTCTTACTGGAGTGAGTTGATCCATTTATAAGTTTCTGTTTAGTTCCAGTTTTGCTGCAGTGACCCTCTAATGGTGATTCATTGGAAGAAGACCAAGCAGTGCCAATTTCTTTCTGCTATTTTTGATATGAAGGATTGCATGAAGGCAGTCATTTGTATTTGTTGTGAGTTAAAGACAGGAAGGCCAATTTATTTTCCTGAAATATGTCCCTATTCATTGGTACCCCCTTACCTGTCACACTCATCTTTATATAATAATTTTATCCTTAGTTCTGAATTATGGGCTGTTCTCTGCTGGCAAGAGCCATGTATAGATTGAGACCTACTAAGGGGCACTTGATATGAAGATGAAAACTCAGTGTTTTCCTAACAAGCTAGGAAGATGCAGTACAGAGGGCAGGGGAAGGTATGAAGCATTCCAGAGGGAGCTGCAAGATTTGTTTTAATCTTAAGCCAAACTAGTGTTATTGGGGGAAACAAGGGAACCATTTTACAAAAAAAAAAAAAAAAAAAAAGACATGCCAGATTAAAAAGAAAAAAAAAAAATAAGGAACCCATCCAGTCAATGGGAGCTTTGCTATTACTTTCAATCCTATTCAGGCTTTGGGTTCAGTAGACTAGGCTACTTTAAAAAAAAAAGTTTATTTGTGACAATCACAGCTGCTTTAACATATAAACCAAGATTTTATTTTATTCATGCATTTATAGAATGAGACCACAATCCTTAGAGAAGTAATTCCAGCATTTAAGTGATCCAAGGTCAGATGTTTATTTTTATTATCTCTAGCCTGATTAGTCAAAATAAGAAAACCTGTTGCCACTTGTCTGCACCTTTGTTTAGCTGCTTTATCATAAAATATATTCAAGGTTTATAGAGGGAATGTTTGTTAGTCTTGATCTTACTATTCTTGCCACATAGGTAAATTTAAAATGGGAGATTTATAAAAGAAGGGATATGATGTTTACAAGAGATCCATTAACCTAATCTCTTTCTGTTCCCCAGCCTGTTCCTTATGGTCCTCAAATACCAGAGGTCCTTTTCTTTCCCCCCCATCTGGGCCCAGCTACCCTGCAAGTACACCATGATTTTGCAGCTGGGTTGTGACACTCACCAGTGTTGCTAACTTATCATAAGTCTCACTCCATTCAGTGTTGGTCTTAAAATCCCCAGTTCCTAATGAATGATGTGAATGCACCAGAATCTCAGCTCCCACTTAAATTTAGATCTTAAAGTTGCAGAAGGCTTGAAACTATGAACTCAGGGCTCAGAAAAAAGGTAGCAGATACAATAAAAAAAAAATCAGTCATACTTCAAGAATCTCATTATGTTTAAACAAATCTCATGAATTGGGGACAGGTGTGTCCAACTCAGCTGTCCCCTATAGCCTCAGTAGAGGATAATGTCCTTAGGACATGCACACAGCATAGTACCAGCAGCACTAAGGCCATGTACTTTGAAATGTCCTGCCACACACAGGCCTCAGAGGGTGGAGAACTCACTAAACTAGCTACACAATCATGGTTAGCGGGTGTGACTAGAGTGAGGGTTTTCTACTCACCACTTGACAGCACCTCCTCCTGGTGGTTCTGGGGATTAGTTCTGCCAGGCTGATTGCAGCTGCAGGATGCAATCTTTGTCACTTTCTGAGTCTCTCACTCATGCTGCAGTCCTTCTCTTACTCCAGGAGCTGTAGTGCTCTCTTTGTGACTCAGCCCTCCAGCCAGGTCACTAAGTGGTTTCCCCTTCCAGGGTAAAGTCCTTCAAAGTTTCTTCTGTTCAAGTGGCATCAGGCAGTCCTCATGACCACTGCCCTGATACTATCATTCTTGCACTGCTACAAAACAGTACCACCCTACAGTAGTTGGAAGGGATATCTAGGCCCATCCTCTACTCTGGGTTCAGGTCAGTCCAGTCCAGTCCAGTCTAGCACCCTTTACCAAGCAATCAAGGTCTGCAGCTTCCCAAACTTTACTGTTCTTACCTCTAGACTGATTCCACTCTTCCTAGTCAGACCCCTTTTTTCTAGATCCCAGGAATTCCTATCTCTCCTTCCCTCATGGAGGATAACTGCTAGTCTTGGCTTTGTGTAAGTCCTTGCTTGTTCCCTCACAGGTGAGCTTACTTCCAATTAGTGGCCTCTTCCTAGCCTAAACTCTCCCCTGTTTGCTGCTTAATTGGCTGATTGGGCCCACCTGGCCTCATTCAGCTGGTGTGGGGAGTACACTTTATCACAGGGCGTCACATCCATAAAGCAGAATAGCAGCATGCTGGACAAGCTGGAGTAAGACAACCGTTGACCAACCTTGGCTACTAGCAAGGGAAAAGCATGGTGAGCTGTCAGTTACTAACAGAGTATTAGCCATGTTTTGTGTGGACACAGACTATGCACAGAGCAATCCATTCTCCTAATTAGTTACAAACTCAGTTCAAAGTTATAGTGTAAAGTGGACTTTTGCAGATGGTTCTCTCATGTTACCCCCACCATCAAAAATAGGACCTCCATGTCTCTGTGCCTAACAGAATGACCATTTTCAAAGCACATCTCAAACCCCATCTTTTCTCCAGCAACAGTTTCTCTAAAATAATAAATAAGGGCAGGAGTAGGGGGATTTTTAAAAGTACTTGCAGGATTCAGGATCATGAACCCTATTGACAGTTCACAATCAAAGTCCAAGAAGACTAAACCCATGATTCAGGAAAGCAGCCTATTCATCAGAGCTCTTAAACACATGCTTAAATACTATTATGAATAGGAGCCTATCATAAATATAAAGGGAAGGGTAAACCCCTTTGAAATCCCTCCTGGCCAGAGGAAAACTCCTGTCACCTGTAAAGGGTTAAGAAGCTAAAGGTAACCTTGCTGGCACCTGACCAAAATGACCAATGAGGAGACAAGATACTTTCAAAAGCTGGGAGGAGGGAGAGAAACAAAGGGTCTCTGTCTGCTGTTTTTGCCGGGGATAGACCAGGAATAGAGTCTTAGAACTTTTAGTAAGTAATCTAGCTAGGTATGTGTTAGATTATGATTTCTTTAAATGGCTGAGAAAAGAATTGTGCTGAATAGAATAACTATTTCTGTCTGTGTATCTTTTTTGTAACTTAAGGTTTTGCCTAGAGGGATTCTCTATGTTTTGAATCTAATTACCCGGTAAGGTATCTACCATCCTGATTTTACAGAGGGGATTTCTTTACTTCTATTTACTCCTATTTTGATTAAAAGTCTTCTTGTAAGAAAACTGAATGCTTTTTCATTGTTCTCAGATCCAAGGGTTTGGGTCTGTGGTCACCTAGGCAAATTGGTGAGGCTTCTTATCCAACATTTCCCAGGAAAGTGGGGGTGCAAGTTTTGGGAGGATTGTTCATTGTTCTTAAGATCCAAGGGTCTGGGTCTGTAGTCACCTAGGCAAACTGGTGAGGCTTTTTACCAAACCTTGTCCAGGAAGTGGGGTGCAAGGTTTTGGGAAGTATTTGGGGGGGGGAAGACGTTTCCAAACAGCTCTTCCCCAGTAACCAGTATTTGTTTGGTGGTGGTAGCGGCCAATCCAAGGACAAAGGGTGGAATATTTTGTACCTTGGGGAAGTTTGACCTAAGCTGGTAAAGATAAGCTTAGGAGGTTTTCATGCAGGTCCCCACATCTGTACCCTAGCGTTCAGAGTGGGGGAGGAACCTTGACAGAGCCTCTGTAAAGTTTAAGTTTTTTTTAATATTTTACTTTGTAGGGTAAATAACTGAATCTTTTAGCTTTAAAAGCATTATTTTCTCCCTTTCTCCCTCTCTCTTTAAGACCTCCCACTGAAAAAAATGTTTTTGAACAAACCTTTGAAAAGATCTACAAGGCTGGATATTCTACAATGCCAGGAATCTCTAAATATTTCTAAACAACATCTTCCAGGTTCTTCCATCTTGGAACCTCATACTGAAGAACAAAAATCAAACAAAAAATTGCATTGGTATATTTTTCTGAACTTTTTTATGAAACCCATTAAAAGCTGAAAATTGCCTTCTAATTTTAGAGTCTTCTAAAAACTATCCAAGAGACTGTGAAGAAATGGGAGAGATGGACCAAATATTTCAATCTGATTTATTAAAGTTTAGTGAGGCCCAGGAAGACTACTTGTAAATTGTTAATAAGTATTCCAATATTAACTGTATATAAACTTGCTCCAGGTGATCCTGACAAAGCTGGACAATATTGTTTGGTTGTGGATTTTGTAAACTATGTTTGCTCACTCATCCCTGAAATATTAGGTAACATTTTCAAAAATGTATAACGATTCCTTGGTTAAGAGTTCAGAGAGTTGCTGCAAAGCTCTTTACTTCAGGACTGCAATATTAGCCTGGGGAAGATAAGTGCTTACGGAGTTGTTCCTTTACCTTGTCAGTACAGCATTTGTTCAAATAGATGCCTGAGGGTATAGTCTTCTATAAATGTGCTGCATACCTCCCATTAATTTAATGGGAGTTCTATTTGCTCTGAGAGGGGAATGTACCCGTGGGTTACCATCTCTCTGTGGCTTTTAACTGTATTTACAACAGTATATAGAAATAAGTGAGTGTGTTTGCCCATAAGAATGAAAGTAAGAGAGAAATATGTTGGTGAGTATAATGTGTAGTATATCTAAATTGGAAGCATTTCAATGAGTTATATAAACTTTTGGCATACTCTCCCTGCATGCTCTGAGTTTAATAATAGTGTGACTCCAGGAATGCTGGGAAGAAAGTTTATTTGCTGATACAAGAAATGCCCATTGACTTCAGTGGAAGCTATCGATATAGTGTGAGAGATAATCCGGGCCTTGTTGTTTTAGTTAATAACATTGTCTTGGTTTCAGTGGCATCTAAACAATATGATTGAATAGGATAGATGTCAGCTATCACACCTGATTAAAAATAAAGACAGAAGATTACAAAATAAAAGAATGAATCCAAGGCAGAAGTCTTTTAAAAGGAAACTTGAACTATACAGGACCCTTTACTTCAAGCCAGATTCTGATACCTTTAGTCATGTTGAATAGTACATTACTCCAAATAGAACTCAATGTGGCTACTTATGGAGTGAGGTGCCATGTGATGTGAGGAAAGGTGATCACAGTCTAGCTCCTTATATTTGCAACAGAATAGTAAAGTGCATTGTCATGGTGATTCACTGCAGGACTCTGAAGATGTCAGACCCTTTCCAATAGGACAGTGGTCCCGCACCCCCCTTTCCCCTGTCAGGGCCAGGAGCGAAGCCATGGCTCCGGGGGGGCACAGACAGGAGTAGGGCCAAAGCTGGGGCTGCAGCTGAGGGTGGGTCTGGGGCCAGAGCCAGGGTCGAGGCTGGGGGCAGAAGCCAGGCCATAGTAGCGGCTGGCAGCCGGGCCCACGGCTGGGTGCGGCTCCACTCCCAGCCTCAGCCCTGGGCCAGGAACGAAGCCACAAGCAGGGGCCAAGGCTGGGAGAGGGGCCAGGAGTGGAGCTGCAGCTAGGCCATGGTGGGGCCAGCAGCCTGGCCAGGTACGGCTCCATGCTGAGGCTGGGGACGGGGTCAGGTGCAGAGCCAGGAGCTGGGGTAGTAAGGAAAGACCGAGATTACAGTAATGTGCTTATGCACTGACTCATTTTAAGAACATGGACATTTTGGTGGTTCAAGTAAAAGAATTTTGCAGGAACAAAGGACTTGCCAGACCCTGTCACACCTGTGGTCCATCTAAACCAGTATCCTGTCTGTGGCCAGCACCAGATGCTTCTGAGGAAGGTGCAAAAAACATATAGGGCTAGATTCACAAAGAAAATTGTGATGATGCTGAGCATCACTACATGTAACTTTTAGGCATCTAGAAATCACTTGATTTACAATGCCTGTGTTTGGTGCCTAGCTCCCTATGCAATGAACAGGAAGTGAGAGGCACTTCTGAATGGGACTTACAAAACCAGCATGCAAGGCAGCTCCTTACCTACATTAGCCCGTGGGAGATGCCAAACCAAAGGGTGTGTGCTAAGTCATTGGAGTAGAGGGACTGGATCTTGAGTTTCTCACCTCTGGAATGTGCTAGCTACAGAGTCAATCTTGTGCTTACTCTTGCTTTCTGGCCCAATTATTATTTATTCACAGTGGAATAGTTTCAACAGGAGAGACACCCGCCCCGCCATATCTGAATATCCCATGGCACTCACCTGAAAGGTGGCAGATTCCCTGTTCAAATCCTTTCTCCCCCTCAGGGACTGGAACTGGGGTCTCCCACAATTGCAGGTGAGTACCCTACCTACTGAGCTAAAAGTTACGAGGCAGGGACACAAGGCCCCAGAGGATCCTGGTGCAAGAATAGGCTAGGATACCTTTCCCAAGTCTGAAATTTTCCTTTCCCCCAACATCACATCCCTCAGCCTACCCCACCGCCTCATAGAATATCAGGGTTGGAAGGGAATTCAGGAGGTCATCTAGTTCAACCCCCTGCTCAAAGGAGGGCCCATCTCCAATTTTTGCCCCAGATCTGTAAATGGCCCCCTCAAGGATTGAACTCACAACCCTTGGTTTAGCAGGCCAATACTCAAACCACTGAGCTATCCCTCCCCTCTCATAACATCCTCCATTCCTCCCACAGTCCCCCCCTGTATCCTCCACCCCCTCACTCGGCAGCCTTCCAATCACTCCCCACAATCCACCAACAACTCATCCCCAGCCCCTCACCCACTGCTTCCAGAACCTTCCTGGCCACATGTCAGCACACCCCCAGCCTAGCACTCTACTCCTCTCCCAAGCTAGGGCAGCTCCCCCAAGTCCTGGCTGCCCAGCGGCTCTGCTCTTTGCCGTTGGTCGCCCCGCACTCATGTGGTGCAGTTGAAATTTGAGTGATGAGTGACGTTGTGACTGAGCGCACAGGTTTGCAGCACCACTCTGGTTTGGCCTGTCTGCCCCGCTGTCATGACCTGTGCTCCAGATGAAGTGCCGGAGCACCATTTCCTCTGAATGGGCCCCCATATGATCCTCGTGGGCCCTGGCGCCATGGACAGCAGATCTAATAGGCATGGGGGAGGCTCTGCCTCCCCCGGTGCGGCCGTGGCTGCCAGACCCTCAGTTGTGGGGTTTGGCAGTGAAGTTTTTGTTTTATTATGCCCCCTGCAGGTACCAGGGCGGCTGAGGAGACATATACCACCTCCTCAGCCACCCCGAAACCTGCATGGGGCATATCAAAAAGCATCTTCTACAGACGCTTTTCCCCTGCGCAGTGGGCGGGTTGGGTCCGGGGAGGGGAGGCACAGCACGGCTGTGGCCAGTTCTGGGCTCCTCCAGGCGGGGGAGGCTCGGGGCTTTGGCCAGTCCAGCCAGGGCTCCTCCAGGCCAGGGAGACTTGGCTCAGGGCTTCAGCCAGCCCGGCCTGGGCTCTTCTGGGCAGGTGAGGGGGGGGCTCAGGGCTTTGGCCAGTCCAGGGCTCCTCCAGGCTGGGGTGGGGGCTCTCCAGGCAGAGGGGGGGAGGGCTTGTGGCTCTGGCCACGGGGGCAGGGCATGAAGGGGGTCTTGTGGCCATCAAGAGGGTGTGGGCAGAAGGGACAGCTCTGGGGGCTAGCCTCCCCGGAGTGGGGCTTCACCCGCCACCCATGCCTGGCATGACTGCACCACTTGCCCCATTGTAGCTTTGCCACTGGCTGGTGGCAGTGGCATGTAAGTTTGTCTATAGGGGCCAGTCTGGTAGGTGAGCTCTAAGCCTACATACCAGAGCAGGCCCCGCAGAGGAGTGAGGCAGATGAATGTCTATCTTCCCCTGAGGGAATTGTTTTGGGCATCTGGACACATGGTGTAGGGCTTCAGTGCACATGCTCAGAGGTAGAAACATCAGCGCCTAGGCAACTTTAGGTGCTGAGCAAGTTTAAGCATCTACAGGATTTGGGGCAGCTAAGCGGAGGTTTTTGTGAATTACAGTGGGGGCTGATTCTGGGATTTAGGCACCTAAAGTAGCAGTTAGGTAAGACCTTTTGGGAATCCAGCCCATAAAGTGCAGTAGATAAGCTACATGGAACTCCACCTGTTCACCTAATATTTCACAGAATAAAACCAAAGTAATTGGGCTATGAGGTGCTCCTTAAATCTAATCACTTAAATTATTTACTGCACTATTCCTGCTTTGTCAGGACTTCAATTATTTGTATTGGTGTAAGATCACCATCTAGTGGTGTGCAGGCAACATTGTTTTTATCAGTTGAAGTTAAGCAGACAACTGTAATCCTTCCCTAGGTAGCTTTTTCCAATGGTTCATCACCATCAACGTTAAATGTTTGTGCCTAATTTCTAACTGAAATCTCTCTGGCTTCAAATTCCAGCCATAGGTTCTGATTATGCCTTTCTCTGCTAGATTAAAGGGTGCTTTAATGCTTGCTATTTTTTCCCTGTGACAGTACTTACACACTGTAATCAAGTTACCTTTTGATCTTCCTTTTCATAAAATAAACAGATTGATCTCCCTAAACCTCTCGCTGTAAGGAACTTTGTCCAGCCCTAAAAGCAGTTGGTGTGGTATAAAGGAACTTGAAAAACTAGTACGCTTAACAGTAAAAGGCAGGGTGGGAGTAAACAATATTTATCCCTGTTACCCCTTTCCTTGTGGATAGGTTATTTTAATGGTGTATTGCAAGTTCCTTGCTTCTTCCCCTGAAGCGTCTGGTACTGGTCACTGAGAAACCACTGGACCACTAACCTGGTTCAGTATAGCAGGTCCCATGTTCCTGACACCACATATTCATGGTTACAGCAGCTCATGAAAAATAACAATTGTACTTCTGTGTGATCTTCCACCCAAGGATCCTGCCAAGCTTCATGGGCATTATTAGCTAAGACTCACGGCCCCAGTGTGAGATAAATAGGTATTATTATCCTCATTTTACAAACTGGAGCACAGAGGTACAGAGAAACTAAGAAATTTCTCCAAAGTCACATGGGAAGTTTGTGGCAGTGCTGGGACTAAAACACAGGTCACCTGGAGCTGAACATAAACTACAAGATTAGCTTTCCCCTCAAACAGTTTCAAAGATCTGGAAGCCAACCTGAACAATTAAAGAAATTAACTTTATTCATTAGTTATTTCATATAGTAAGTAAAAAACAATGGGAGTTCATGAATAAAATCATGTTTAACTCATAAGGAATTATATACAGTACCATATCTAAATTTATACAGTGTCTGTACTTTCTTACAGTGTACTCAGGAAGATAACATATTATTTTTCTCAGTCCGAAAATTAAATAGAATTTTCCCCCTCTAAATAACAGATTATGTTTCCAGTTTATATTATAAAAAATTTTGCTAAAAATTGAGGGTGAGATTTTCAAAGGTGCCTAAGTAATTTAGAAGTGTAGGTCTGATGGAAAGTCAATGGGATCTTTGCTCCTAATTTTTGAAAAATCCCATCCAGAGGCAACACGCAGAGGAGAACTGCATCAGTACAAATAACTCAGAGACTATATCTTGTTTCCACATGTTGAGCCTCAGATGATTTAGACAGCAAAAGATTCAGACACATTTTGGTTAACTTTACAATAATATCGAAGTGTCTGTCTAAAAAAAGTATAATAAAATATGTGGGGGAATGAATGATATTGAATATTAAGTTCTATTAACTATAGTCTTGTTTATTAAAATAGTTGTAGAACCTGTTAATATCAACGAGCTGCTGGTGTATTCACTCTGTCCCTTTTCATTTATTCAGTCATGCATTCAACTCATTGTTCACTGAGACTGTTTATAGATTATGTTTTGCAATAGACCTCAAAGAGTGAGGCAGCTGAATGCATACGATAGAAAATAGAAAAAGGCATTGCAAGGTTAACAACAATTATCCAAGGTTCAAAGCCAAAAACTATTTCTTCCAGTCCATTGTCATACTCTGGGCGGCAACCAAATGCTGGTGGAATCCAAAGCTGCATGGAAAGAAAACAACACTGGTATCAGTCATCATCATCTTCATCACGTGATGCTTGCCTATAGTGATTGTGGTATAACATACTCATTCCTTCGATACTGCAAATGAACCAATATCATTTGGTGTCAAAGATCACTGAGCCCAATTCTCTATTCACATGGATTTCAGCAGTTACTCCTAGTTTATTCCAGTGTAAGCAAGTGGAGAATCAGGCCCTCTGTCTTGCTTAAAGCTAACAGATGTGGCCTGAGTTCCTTTCCACATAGTACATTAAGAGGTGGCTTGTAATGCAAAACTGTGTACTTACAATATAATGTATATTGCTTAGTTCCATAGCAAGATTTCTGGAAAGAACGGTCAGTTTTTAGGGCCAGATTTTAAAGGTATTTAGGGGTTGTTCCATTCAACATTCACAGCCTAAGTGAATGAGACAAGTAAGTCCTATTTTCAGGAGTTATTTAGGCATATAGTAGACTAAGTCCTGCTGACTTTCAATGCAACTTGGGCTCCTGAGGGCCAGAATTTTAAATGTGTTTAGGTGTCTAAAATGCAGATAGATGCCTAGTGGGATTTTCCAAAGTACCCAGGCAGAGTTAGGTGCGTAGGGCCTTTTGAAAACCTCACTAAAAAAGACCTGTCTGCATCTTTAGACACCTAAATATCTTTAAAAATCTGGCCTCAGGCACCTATCTTCATCTTCAGATACCTAAATAACTTTAAAATGTTGCCCTTGGGCCTTGCAGTGCTGAGCAGAGCAATGCCTAAATACCTTTAAAACTGGGGCCTTAGTGACTTTTATAAAACAATTCTACAGCAAGTAAATGAACCCTTATCAAGGAATTCTTGTCTCAATGTGTGTACATAATTAATAGTTACTTTAAGGAGAGCTACATTTGTGCACTGAGTTGACAGATAAATAAACCCCTTAGGCCACGTTACACTGAAGTTTAAAAAAAAAAAAAAAAAATTCCCCCAGGTGGTATCACAGGGACAACTGAACCGGTCTTAGCACTAGCGTGAGCCCTAGTATAGACAAGGATCCCATGGAAGGGCCCACTTTTACCATCATATTAAACCTATAATTTGGGGCTAGTTATTTCACAGAATATGGTCCTATCTTGGAAGGTGATGAGTGCTTTCAGTTGAGGAAGTACAGTATGTTGCAGAATCAGGCCCATAGTGTTTCTGGTTTGGGGAAGTTGCGTGGGTGGGAAGTTATGAACACCAGAGTTACAAACTGACCAGGAAACCACAGACAGCAACTGGTCAGGCAGCAACAGAGTTTTTTTCTTAAAGCAAATACGGTACAGTACTGTATTAAACATAAATTATTGAAAAAAAGAGTTTAAAAGATTTGACAAGGTAAGGAAACTGTTCCTCTATTTGTTTCATGCAAATTAAGACTGTTAAAAGCAGCATTTTTCTTCTGCATAGTAAAGTTTCAAAGCTGTATTAAGTTAATATTAAGTTGTAAACTTTTGAAAAAACAGGCACATTTTGTTCAGTTACGAACAACCTCCATTTCTGAGGTGTTCATACCTGAGGTTCTACTGAATGTACAGTACATTTTTACATAACTACGTACAAAGTTTAGCCTAAAAATGTAGTAATTGGGGAAGCAGCTGCTCATACACAAGCTAAAAAAAGGGACTTTAAGGGGTTTTGTATTGTCCATGTCCTCAAAGCAAATCTGTTTGGCAGAGCAGGTAGTAGCACTGGCTAGTCACCCACGTACAGTCTCACCTGAGACTCGGACAGCTAGCCCAGGCTGCTGCTAGCACCACTCAGACTACACTGCTATTTTTAGCACACTAGTTCAATCAAAAAGTTAATGCATGTACCCAAGCTGGAAATTACATCTCCAGCTACAGTGTAGATGTACCCTAAAAAGGAAACTGTGAAGTCATAATGATGTGGCTATGTCATCATTCTCAGAATGGAGAGGGGGCAGGCTGACTGACATGTAATGGCAGACAGCTAAAAAGTGACAATTTTTAAGTGCTTATATACAAATTCTAGAAGTCTAAATAATAATATGGGTAAACTAGAGTTCCTTATATTAAATGAGGATATGGAAATAATAGGCATCACAGAAACTTGGTGAAATGAGGATAATCAATGGGACACAGTAATACCAGGGTACAAAATATACTGGAAGGACAGAATAGGTCATGCTGGTGGGGGAATGGTACTATATGTAAAAGAAAGCATAGAATCGAATGAAGTAAAAATCTTAAATGAACCAAATTGTACCATAGAATCTCTATGGATAGTAATTCCATACCTGAATAATAAGAATACAGCAGTAGGGATATACTACCGACCTCTTGACCAGGATGGTGATAGTGATTGTGAAATGTTCAGGGAGATTAGAGAGGCTATAAAAATAAAAAAACTCAGTAATAATGAGGTATTTCAACTATCCCCTATTGATTGGGTACATGTAACCTCAGGACACAGAGATAAAGTTTCTTGACGCTTTAAGTGACTGCTTCTTGGAGCAGCTGGAACCCATAAGAGGAGAGGCAATTCTTGATTTAGTCCTAAGAGGAGCACAGGATCTGGTCCAAGAGGTGAATATAGCTGGACCACTTGATAATAGTGATCATAATATAATTAAATTTAGCATCCCTGGGGCTGGCAAAACACCACAGCAGCCCACCATGGTAGCATTTAATTTCAGAATGGGGTATTACACAAAAATGAGGAAGTTAATTAAACAGAACTTAAAAGGCACAGTGCCAAAAGTGAAATCCCTGCAAGCTGCATGGAAACTTTTAAAGACAGTATAATAGTCTCAACTGAAATGCATACCTCAAATTAAAAAACATAGTAAGAGAACCAAAAAAGTACCACCATGGCTAAACAACAAAGTAGAAGAAGCAGTGAGAGGCAAAAAGGCATCCTTTTAAAAAATGGAAGTTAAATCCAAGTGAGGAAAATAGAAAGGAGCATAAGCTCAGGCAAATGAAGGTAAAGATATAATTAGGAAGGCCAAAAAAAATATTGAAGAACAGCTAGCCAAAGATTCAAAAAGTAATAGCAAAAAAAATTTTAAGTACATAAGAAGCAGGAAGCCTGCTAAACAACCAGTGGGGCCACTGGACAATCAAGATGCTAAAGGAGCACTCAAGGACTATAAGGACATTGAGGAGACACTAAATGAATTAATCGGGCTTCACAGCTCAGGATGTGAGGGAGATTCCCAAATCTGAGCCATTCCTTTTAAGTGACAAATCTGAGGAACTGTCCCAGATTGAGGTGTCATTAGAGGAGGTTTTGGAACAAATTGATAAATTAAACAGTAATATGTCACCAGGGCCACATAGTGTTCACCCAAGAGTTCTAAAGGAACTCAAATGTGAAATTGCAGAACTACTAACTGTGGCTTGTAACCTGTCATTTAAATCCGCTTCTGTACCAAATGACTGAAAGATAGCGAATGTGACGCCAATTTTTAAAAAGTGCCCCAGAAATTATCCTGGCAATTACAGGCCAGTAAACTTGATTTCAGAACCAGGCAAACTGGTTGAAACTATAGTAAAGAACAGAATTGTCAGACACATAGATTAACATAATTTGTTGGGGAAGAGTCAACATGGTTTTTGTAAAAGGAAATCATGCCTCACCAATCCAATAGAATTCTTTGAGGGGGTCAACAAGCATGTGGACAAGGAGGATCCAGTGGATATAGTGTACTTAGATTTTCAGAAAGCCTTTGACAAGGCCCCTCACCAAAGGCTCTTAAGCAAAGTAAGCTGTCATGGGATAAGAGCTAAGCTCCTCTCATGGATCAGTAACTGGTTAAAAGGTAGGAAACAAAGGGTAGCAATAAATGGTCAGCTTTCAGAATGGAGAGAGGTAAATAGTGGTGTCCCTCAGGGGTCTGTACTGGGACCAGTCCTATTCAACATATTCATAAATGATCTGGAAAAAGGGGTAAACAGTGAGGTGGCAAAATTTGTAGATGATACAAAACTACTCAAGATAGTTAAGTCCAAAAGAGACTGCGAAGAGCTGCAAAGGGATCTGTGATGGGGCATCTGCCCCACACTGGCTCATAAGGGGTTAATAGAGCCCTAGGGTGGCTGTGCAGGAGACAGACAATTAGAGAGGGGCTGCGAGGAGCAGCCAATCAGGGCTGGGCTGCCCCATATAAGAAGGGCTGCAAAGCAGCTTCAGGTTTCAGAATAGCAGCCGTGTTAGTCTGTATTCGCAAAAAGAAAAGGAGTCTCTAAGGTGCCACAAGTACTCCTTTTCTTAGAGCAGCTTCAGTTGCTCCCTGGAGACCAAGGAGGAAGAACTAGATGCCTTGAAGGAGGAAGAATGCTAGCATTTTAGACAGAGCAGTGCTGGGCAGGATCAGGGGAGTGAGAGTGAACTCCTGGCTGACTGCCAAGACTGGCATGCTGAAGCCCTGAGATAAGGGCAGAGATGGGGCTGCGGGGAAGTGGCCCAGGGAAGTAGACTGAGACTGGAGGAGACGCAGCATGTGGCTGTCATCTACAGAGTCCCTGGGTCCTCCCCTCACTCCCCCCTCACCACTGAGGAAATGGCTGGACTGAGATAGTGTCCCCGCAGAAGGCAGGATGAGTGTGGCACAGCCAGAGGGCTGTGTCCTGAAGGGGACATTGCAGTCCTTGGAGGGAAATGGGTCTTGGAGCAGAAGTGATGGCGGTGAGACGCTATCAGAAGAGGGCACACTCTTAGCAGAGCTGATCCCTGGGGCATCCAGCAGGGGGTGCTGCAGTGGCAATTCCCACCCCATCACAGAATCTCACAAAACTGAGTAACTGGGCAACAAAATTCAAAGTATAAATGCAAAGTAATGCACATTGGAAAACATAATCCCAACTATACATACAAAATTATGGGATCTAAATTAGCTGTTACCACTCAAGAAAGAGATCTTGGAGTCACTGTGGATAGTTCTCTGAAAACATCCACTCAATGTACAGCTAACAGAATGTTGGAAATCATTAAGAAAGGGATAGATAATAAGACAGAAAATATCATATTGCCCCTATATAAATCCAAGGTCAGCCCACATCTTGAATACTAAGTGCTGATGTGGTCTCCCCATCTCAAAAAGGATATATTGGAATTGGGAAAAGTTCAGAAAAGGGCAACAAAAATGATTAGGAACAGCTAATCATGGAACCACTTCAATATGAGGTGAGATTAATAAGATTGGGACTTTTCAGCTTGGAAAAGAGACGAGTAAGGGAAGATATGATAGAGGTCTATAAAATCATGACTGGAATGGAGAAAGTAAATAAGGAAGTGTATTTACTCCTCCTCATAACACAAGAACTAGGGGTCACCAAATGAAATTCATAGGTAGGAGGTTTAAAACAAAAGGAAGTATTTCAACACACAACACATAGTCAACCTGTGGAATTCTTTGCCAGAGGATGTTGTGAAGGCCAAGACCATAACAGAGTTCAAAAAAGAACTAGATAAATTTATGAAGGATAGGTCCGCCAATGGCTATTAGCCAGGATGGGCAGGGATAGTGTCCCTAGCCTCTGTTTGCCAGAACCTGGCAATGGGTGACAGTGGATGGATCACTTGATGATTTCCTGTTCTGTTCATTCCCTCTGTGGTACCTGACATTGGCCACTGTCAGAAGACAGGATACTGGGCTGGATGGACCTTTGGTCTGACCCAGTATGGCCGTTCTTATGTTATGTTCTTATCATAGAATCCTAGAATATCAGGGTTGGAAGGGACCTCAGGAGGTCATCTAGTCCAACTCCCTGCTCAAAGCAGGACCAATCCCCAATTTTTGCCCCAGATCCCTACATGGCCCCCTCAAGGATGGAAGTCACAACCCTGGGTTTAGCAGGCCAATGCTCAAACCACTGAGCATAGTGGTTGACTGACAACCAGTAAATTGACTGACAACTTTTGAGTGGCCAATATGAAATGGATTGGGAGTCTACTGGACCACTCTCGCCACTATAATAGTCACTAATTACATCCTGTCTTGTTAGCAGTCACAACAGAAAGACCAAGGATGGAGACTGAATTACTCTTTTCTCCTCTGTAAACCTATCTGAAACCTATCTTTTCTCCTCTGTAAGTAGTCCTCCAGATCATTTTGGGGGCACATTGAGAGGGCAGAGTTTCAGGGATCACTGCCTGTGTCATTCCTGTACTGTGGATAAACAGACTTTAGTCTCCAAGGTTAAATACCTTCTCCCATGCCTATTCCGCTTCTAAATAGACATTATTCCACAATGGTGCAGTCAATCCACCTCCTTTCACAAGCACTAAAATTCACTTATTATAAAGAGTAAAACTGAGTAACATTAATATTCTTCGTCTTGGTGGTTTTAGAGAGCTTTTTGGTATTAATTTTGTGAATTACATTCAAAATACCTTACCGAAAGATTACACAGGAATAAAAATGCTGCAATGTTCTTCAGGATTCTCCTCTTATTGTTAACTGAGTTTCGACTGTACGGTGAGAAATCTGAGGTTGAGTGTCTGACTGGACTGCTAGCTTGACTCCTGACTTCATCAAAACCATCACCACCACTTCTTTCTCTCATGTAGATATTCTCATTGAACATGTATGGAAACTTTCCATTGTCCATATCAGCTGCTCCATTGTAAATTTCTTTGTATGATGGGGTAAATGACAGAGTGCTCTGACTGGATACAGTTACTATTCGAAGAGTTTTAATGTCATCATTCACCTTTTCCTGTTCACGATGTATGGACTCAATGATAAAGAGGTTCTGAATATATTTCTCAATAATAACCAGGATGGAATAAGGCAGATTGTACCATGTGTATTTTGGATGGGCCTGGGCACAGATAGTCGCTAGGATAGAACCCCAAGAGAGGAGCCAGGAACCTGAAGCTGTGCCAATTAATAGGTCTGCATCAAGTTTCCTGGCAGGATTTTTTGAATTATCCATTGATCTTTCTTCTAGTCTGTAAATTAGAAGGGCGACAATTCCAGCTGCACACATAAGAGTCAGTACGGAGATAGCATATAAGTAAAACATAGTAAGTGCTAACTCACTCTTGATTTTCGAACGTCCTATCTGAATTAAGTACACGACAACGATCGCTATTGTGCTAATCAGCACAATCAGTCCAAAAATCGTGCCCACTGTTATGCCATGAAACTTGAACGGTATTTTGTATTGGTGGTGGTGTTCTACTTTGCGTCCAATATTCTTCCACAGGACATAGAGCATTGTGGATGCTAAAATATGATACTCTATGTTGAAGGGATATAGGTAATACATTCCTTGAGAAAATATCGAACAGAGAGTTGTTGTACAATTACATTGGGGTGCATGGTCATCTAAATCTAAAAAAGGAGAAAGAGATTAGATTTTGTTGTGCAATAAACGTTTTTTCTTTTAAATGAGACAACACCATAACAAGGAGAATGATGATTTCAGTCAGACAGCTCATGTCGTACATTTAGTCACCTGAAAAAAAAAATTAGCTGGGTGTTGGACACTAAAATCACTAGTCTAAGAGTAACTTTTGCACCTCCTCCAAAACTTGAACGACCGCCTTATTACAATTTCTAGGCAAAATCCTCATCAAAAGTGAATGTTAAAATTTCACACACATCTCTTAAAGTTCAGCACAGTTTTGATGAGAACAATGTATTTAAAATATTTAAGATTCCAAACCAGTAGGGGCTTGATTCTGCTGCCATTCTACAGATGAAACTCCTACAGTAGCTAATAGGAGTTTCATATCCGGAACAGATGCAGAATTCAGTCCTAACTGTGTAGGGCCTAGTTCCCCTTTCAGTTATACACCACTGTAACTCCACTGACTTTATTCCTGATTTACACCTGTATAAGTGACAGGATAATTGGTCCTTATATACTTACACTTAAATATTACCAATATTTTAATTTAAAATAAAATATTTAAATATCAATTCCCTTCCTATTTATCTACCAAACTGTGAATTATGGCTTCTACCAGCTGTTGTTGGGAAAACACAGGCTCAGTCTTGTCAGGCTAGTAAAGGAGAAACTAATTATCACTTTTATTTTGCATTGAATTTATCTGTAATATGTAAATTTATATATATGGGACACATTTTCAAACAGGTCACAACTATAGTGTACTTCGACTTTCTGCAAGCCTTTAACAAGGTCCCTCACCAAAGACTGTTAAACAAACAAACCAGCCACGGGATAAGAGTGAAAAGTCCCCTCATGGATCAGTAAATGGTTAAAAGATAGGAAACAAAGGTTAGGAATAAATGGACAGTTTTCACAATGGGGAGAGGTAAATAGCTGCATCCCTGCAAGGATCCATACTGGCACCTGTGCTGTTCAACAAAAGAACATAAGAATAGTCCTACTGGGTCAGACCGTTGGTCCATCTTGCCCAGTATGTCCTCTTCTGACAGTGGCCAGTGCCAGGTGCTTCAAAGGGGAGTGAACAAAACAGGCCACTTTATCCAGTGATCCACTTCCTGTCACCCAGTCTCAGCTTCTAGAAGTCAGGTGTTTCAGGACACCAAGTCCACATACACTATATCCATTGGATCACCCTTGTTCACATGTTTGTTGACCCCCCTCAAAGAAGTCTAACAGATTGGTGAAACATGATTTTCATTTACAAAACCGTGTTGACTCTTTCCCAGCATATCGTGTTCATATATGTATCTGATAATTCTGTTCTTTACTATAGTTTCAATCAATTTGCCTAGTACTGACATTAGGCTTACCAGCCTGTAATTGCCAGGATCACCTCAGTAGCCTTTTAAAAAAATCAGCTACACATTAGCTACCCATCAGTCATCTGGTACAGTGGGTGGTATAAGTGGTAGGTTACATCCCAGTTAGTAGCTCTACAATTTCATATTTGAGTTCCTACAGAACTCTTGGGTGAATACCATCTGGTCCCAGTGACTTACTGCTCTTTAATTTATCTATTTGTTCTAATACCTCCTTTACTGACACACCAATCTGGGACAGTTCCTTAGATTTGTCACCTAAAAATAGTGGCTCAGGTATAGTAATTTCCTTCATATACTCTGCAGTGAAGACCAATGCAAATAATTCATTTTGTTTTTCTGCAATGACCTTGTCTTCCCTGAGTGCTCCTTTAGCACCTCGATTATCCAGTGGCCCTACTAATTGTTTGGCAGGCTTCCTGCTTCTGATGTACTTAAAAAAACATTTGCTGTTAGTTTTTGTGTCTTTCGCTAGTTGCTCTTCAAAGTCTTTTTTAGCCTACTTAATTATACTTTTCAATAAATCGGGCTTCCCAGAATTTATGCTTCGCTTTTCCTCAGTTCAATTTGACTTCCAATTTTTAAAATAAGTCTTTCTGTTTCTAACCACATCTTTTATACTGTTGTTTAGACGTGGTGGCATTTTTTGGTCCTCTTACTTGTTTTGTTTGTTTTTGGGGAGGGGGCCTCTATTTAGTTTGAGCCTTTATTGTGGGTTTTTTTAAAACTTCCATGCAGCTTGCAGGCATTTCACTCTTGTGACTATTCTTTTTAATTTCATCTAACTAGCCTCCTCATTTTTGTGTAGTTCCCCTTTTTGAAGTTAAATGCTACTGTAGTGGGGGGTTTTGGTATTTCCCCCCTACAGGGATGTTAAATTTAACATTCATAAATGACCTGGAAAAGGGGGTGAATAGTGAGGTGGCAAAATTTGCAGATGTTACAAAATTATTCAATACAATTAAGTCCATAGATGACTGTGAAGAGTTACAAAAGGATCTCCTAAACTGGGTAACGGTGACAAAATGGCAGATGAAATTTAGTGCTGATAATTGAAAAAAATGCACATTGGAAAAAATAATCCCAATTATACATACAAAATGATGGGGTCTAAATTAGCTGTTACCACTCAAGAAAGAGATCTTGGAGTTATTGTGGATAGTTCTCTGAAAACATCCATTCAATGTGCAGCAGCAGTCAAACTAGCAGAATGTTAGGAACATAGATGATAATAGGGATAGATAATAAAAATAGGGATAGATAATAAAAATATCTAAAAAGAAAATATCATAATGCCACTATATAAATCCATGGTATTCCCACATCTGGAATACTGCGTGAAGTTCTGGTTGCACCATTTCAAAAAAGATATATTAGAATTGGAAAGGTGTAGAGAAGGGCAACAAAAATGATTAGCGGTATGGAACAGCTTCCATACATGGAGAGATTAAAAAGAGTGGGACCGTTCATCTTAGAAAAGAGACGGCTAAGGGAGGGTATGATACAGATCTATAAAATCATGAATGATGTGGAGAAATTAAATAGGGAGGTGTTATTTACCCCTTCACATAACACAAGAACTAGGAGTCACCCAATGAAATTAATAGGCAGGAGGTTTAAAACAAACCTAAAGAAGTAATTCTTCACGCAACACACAGTCAACCTGTGGAATTCATTTTCAGGAGATGTTGTGAAGGCCAAAAGTATAACTGGGTTCAAAAAAGAATCAAATAAGTTCATGGAGGATAGGTCCATCAATGGCTATTAGCTAAAATGGTCAGAGATGCAACCCCCATGCTCCCTAAACCTCAACCTGCCAGAAGCTGGTACTGGAGGAGAGGAATCGTTCAAATTGCCTTGTTCTGTTCATTCCCTTTCTCTGAAGCAACTGGCATTGGCCACTGTCAGAAGGCAGGATACTGGGCTAGAGGGACCATTGGTCTGACAGAGTATGGCTTTTGTGTGTTAATTTGGTTCTAAAATTTGACCCACAAATATTTGTGCCTGTGGGTTTTTTGTTTTTAGTGCAAACTACACAGAGGTGCAAACAAATAGAATTCTCAAATCATTACTTGGTGTGGAACACATGTTAATTCAGAGATTGACTCATGGATCACCTGCTCCAGTCATCCACAATTGCATGGACTATCTTTTACCATTTGCAATTGCATCTCCTCTGTGGCAACCACAGCCATTTATTACATAGAAGAGTAATACAGTAAAACCTCAGAGTTATGGACACCTCGGGAAGAATGGAGGTTGTCCATAACGCTGAAATGTGCGTAACTCCAAACACGACTTTATGGACTTCAGCTGCTGGGGGAGGCGGGTTGGGGCTGCAGTCGCGGGGGTGGGACAGAGCTCTGGGTAGGGGGCGGTCAGAGCTTCTGACCCTCGGGAGCACTAGGGCTCAGGCCCTTAGTTCTGGAGCGTACGCTGGGGCTCGGGGCTTCAGCCCTGTGGCTCTGCTTCCAGTTTCAGCCTCGCGGGCGGCGGGGCACCAGGGCTCAGAGCTTCAGCCCCATGGCTCCGCTCCTGGCTTCTGCCAGTGGGAGCGGGGCTCAGGGCTCCCCATGGCTCCACTCCCAGTTTCAGTGGGGTAGAGGGGACACACCAGAGCTCGGGGCTTTAGCTATGGGGGGAGCGCTGGGGCTGAAATCAGTGCTTCCCTTGTAGCTAAAGCCCCGAGCCCCGGAACCACCCATGGGGCTGAAGCCAGGAAAGAAGTCACCACTCTGAAGCCTCAGGCTGAAACCAGGAGAGGAGCCATGGGGCTGAAGCCCCAAGTCCCAGTGCTCCCCCCAGATCTCAAGCCCTGAGCCCTGGTCCTCCCAAGGGTCAGAAGCCATGACTCCCACCCTGCCCAGAGCCCTGACACCCCCCACCTGTGGCTGCAGCCTTAACCCCCACTCCCCAGCTGAAGCCCTGAGCCCCAGGGCTAAAGTCCCGAGGCAGTAAAGTATTTCCTTTTTTTGTGTCTCTGCGTGTCTCCACTGCTGCCTGATTACTTCCGGTTCCAGAGGGTGTCCAGTTGACTGGTAAGTCCAGAACTCTGGTGCTCATATCTTTGAGGTTCTGAATGTTTTGAATGGATTTTAGCTGTCTCTAAATGCAATTTAACAGATGGAAACTAGGAAGGAAGCCAATAACCTGCTTTCTGCTGGCCACTGGCATGTATTCCACAGACCACCAGTGCTCTATGCAGTACAACTGGAGAAAATCTCTGAACTACATATCTAAATACTGGATCTGCAGCAGCAATCAGGTAATGTGGCATCTGGATTCTATTTGTACCTATATGAGATAGAACTTGTAAATTGCAGGTATAAAACTGTGGATCCAATTTCAGAGGTAGTTTTTGAAAATGTGGACTATATTATTAATAGGGTGACAAGGTGTCCGGTTTTCGGAACACCCAGTCGAAAAGGGACCCTGGCAGCCCAGCCAGCACCAGCTGCTGGGGGGAGGTGGTGCCTGCGGGCGAGAGCAGCGCACAGAGCCACCTGCTTGCCTATCCCTAGGAGTTGGACCTGCTTCTGGGGTGTAGAGCGGTCTGTGGTGCCAGGACAGGCAGGAAGCCAGCCTGAGTACCCGCACTGAGCTGCTGACCGGAAGCTGCCGCAGGTAAGCCTGTGCCCCAGCCCCATGCCCCAATCCCCTGCCCCAGCCCTGACCCCCCCCAACCAGGAACCCCCTCCTGTACTCCAAACCCTCATCACAGGCCCCAGCCCAGAGCCCTGACCCCTCCTGCACCCTAACCCCCAGCCCTGAGCCCCCTGCAACCTGGAGCCCCCTCCTGCACTTCAAACCCCTCATCTCCAGCCCTACCCCAGAGCCTTTACCCCCAGCCAGAGCCCTCAGCCCCTCCCGCAACCCAACTCCCTTCCCCAGCCCAGAGTCCCCTCCCGCACCTTGAACCCCTCATTTCTGGCCCCACCCCAGAGCCTGCACCCCCATTTAGATTCCTCATCTCCTCCTGCACCCCAACCCCCTGCCCCAGCCCAGTGAAAGTGAGTGAGGGTGGGGGAGAGCAAGCCACCAAGAGAGGGGGAATGTAATGAGTTGGGGTGGGGCCTCAGGCGAAGGGACGGGGAAGGGGGCATGGCTTCAGGGAAGGGGCGGGGCAAGGGTGTTTGGTTTTGTGCCAATAGAAAGTTGGCAATCCTAATTATTAAGTATATTTTTTACCAGTTTTGGAATTTACCTTGAACTCTACTGGGAGCAATGGAAAATTGCAAACTAACTATTTTCAGCTAATCCTCAACAGAGGGAGGCAAAAATGTGGTTGGTTTGGGTTTTGGTTTTGAAAAACCAAAACCAGGGGTTGTCAAGATCCAGGTGCTACTGGATTCACTAGGAAAAAATATTTACACCAAAGCTGCAAGCATATTCCCTCCTTGCATATATCTGGCTCTCCTCCCCGTCACCTGCAGCGAGGATTAGTATGATTCCAAAAATCCTACAGAACAATTTTGGGAGCAGAAGAGAAGTACCCTCACTTGCAGAGTGCATTTATCTCCCATTTAAACTGCTGACTACCCTCAACTTCCCTTGATTTCATTGGGAGTTGAAAGCGCTCAGCACCTCAGAGGATCATGTTCATAGTTTGTCAAAGTCTGTGACATATTATCAGTGGAGAAAATTGTCCAGTATGAGAAGAGACTCTTATAATACAGAAGGCAAACCAGCACTGACATACAGAATCTTGACTTCGGTAGCGCTAATTGGAGGGGGCTGGGGAAGGGGCGAAGGAGAGCAAATGCTGCTCCACCCCATCCCGAAGGGTTTTGCACTTGCTTAAAGTTCCATAGGCTGCAGAGCAGGGAAGCAGGTGCACAGCCTGAGCACGTTGAAGCAGTGGTTCAATACTAAATAAGTACAGCTGCTGCCAGAGTGGTCTGGAACATCGCTTTGGCTGTGCAGTCGCAATGCCACTGAAATTTGACCTCCCCCCCCGCCAACCCCTAGCCTGGTGCACCGGAAGTCTGTTCCTGTACAGTGGAGTGCAGGGAAGTCTGCCGAGAATTCAACTCCTGGTGCCACTGGCTCATATACTGTGTTAGTAAGAGAGAGGAGAGACTCCCCAGTCAAGGAAGACCCTGCAGGAAGAGGACCAGAACAGGGTCCCGGGTGGGGGTGGAACAGGGTCTGGAATTTGCTTCCCCTCCTTAAGAAATATCTGCTTGGTGCCACCGGAGCAGTTCCATTGAATTCAGTGGGACTCCTCACCTGACAGGCTTTGCAGGATTGGGCCCATGTCATGAGAGATGCTTACCACTAGTAATATGGCAACAATTAAAATCTCTTTTAACTACATGCTTTGTTCAATTACCCTCTGTGCTTTCTTACTGGATAGGTGCTTTGAGGATTTTATACATCAAAATAAATGTTAACAACATGCCTTTTTTAGAGTCTGTGGACATTATTGTTACTCTGGTCCTGATTCACTAAGGTGCTGAGAACCGTCAGTTCCCACTGAAGTAAATGGGAGTTGCAGGTGATCAGGACCATTATTCTTATGTATGGACCATTGCAGGTGATCAGGACCTTATTATGTATGGTATGATACTTACCGTTGACCTGGTGGGATACCATATGTAAGGGGACTGTTGCCCCCTTACTAACAGTCAGTGGGAGTGTTTTGGTTGGCTAGCTCCCAGTACTAAAAGGGGAAGGGTCGCTGGGAAATCAGGACCCTGAGACTGACAGTCCCTAAGAACAATAGGGAGAGGCCAATGCTCCAGGTCAGCCTGAATGACAGGGCAGGCAGGCTAATCACGGAGTCAGGAGGCCAGGGAGATCCCGTCCTCCGTGTGAGCTGGATTTGCCTGGGTCAGACAGAGTGGGGCTGAGCTAAGGAGAAAGCAAGGGCCCAAGCTGAGCTGCGGAGCAAAGCTGTGCCAGATCCAGAGAGAGCAGACCCTGTCCTGGGAGCAGAGCTGCAGCCGCAAAGCCAGAGGCACACCCCAGAGAGAGCTGACTTGCCCTGGGAGCAGAGCTGCAGCAACCAGAGCCAGAGGGGCCAGAAAAGCAGCCCAGGAAGCAGGTCAGTGCTGGGAGCAGAGTCACGGAAGCAGCCTGCAGAGCAGACCTGTCCTGGGTGCAGGGCTGGAGCAACCAGAGCCAGAGGGGCCAAAGAAGCAGCCCAGGGAGCTGGAGGCAGAGCAGCAGCAGCAGTGCAGAGATAGAGTGGTGGAGCTGGGGCTGGAGCAGTCCGGAGCTGGGTGCGGTGAGCAGCTGAAGAGAGCGAGGGGGACCCTGGGCAGCGGGCCCAGCACAGGGAGACGCCTCAGCCAAGAGGCTCTGCAGGCCAGGCTTGGATCATAACCCCAACAGGGCGGGAGTGACACTGGGAAGAAGGGTCCTACCACTTAGAGCCTGAGAGCGTGTGGCCACCACCAGAGCAAGTGTCCGACCCACAGCATCCCTGCAGCACAGCCAAGGCCTGAGAAGAAGGCCTGGGTCTTACAAGGAACAGACTGTGAACTGCCCTGACATTCCAGAGACACTGTTTGTGATGTTCCCTGCCACAGAGCGGGGTGATGTGTTTCCTTTAGCCTTTCCCATTTTCCCTTATTCTTTTTAAAATTAATTGTTGATTAAATAACTTGCATTTGCTTTAACTTGTATGTAATGGTCAGTGGGTCAGAGAAGTGCCCATTGCAGAGAAAGTACCTCGGAGTGGGGACACCCTAGCCCCTGTCCTAGGTGACCACAGCAGGGTTGGGGGTCGAGCCCCCCAGGAATCCTGGGCCCAGCTTTGTTGGGGTTACAAGGACTCTGCCAGACAGGAGAGTGGAAGGGGAGTCTTCAAGGGCAGGGAGGCCACTGGGTAAAGGAAATGGGAGCAAAGATTCAGATCCTTTCGTTAGTCCACTTCACCGGGGTAGTACAGAAGCCAGGAAAGTTCCCCACAAGAGCGGGACTATTCCCCCGCTTACACATATTTAGAATGTTCATGCATTGTAGCAGAACTTCCAAAAATGTACCAACCCTTTAGCTTACCTATTGTTATGTTTCCAAAACCAAGTGTGATTAGTCTTTCCTTGTGTTCATTGAGTAGGTGTTTTGATTCTGTTAACACTCCATTTGTCCACAGGAGTAAATTTGTAAACACGGAATGGATCACCCCAAACCTAGAAAATAGATTAGTTATCGATACAATCTGTACAAAGGATTTCACCCCATCTATCTTAAATGGAATACATCACTTTTTCCTGGGTACAACAATTGACACTAGTTTACTCCTCAATAGCCATAAAACAAATGCTAAATAGTCTTCTTACGGCATGCTTCATGGTGAAACAGGTTAGAAAGGTGAGTCTTTCAGGATGTTATAAAAAGGCAGTGGTTTAATCTATTAAATTGCATTGTAAGTAGGATGCTGCTCTTATTTGCTACAATCCCTTGTACAATGGAATTGTTTATATGATGGCATTATGGAATAGCATACGTCATTCTTTGGAAATAGTCGTATATTATATGGCAACTTTCTGGATGGGTTTTTATGAATGTTCACATTTATGACAATGATTTACTAATCTAAACAGGAATTGATTAGTGTTAATAGGCTCTACTGCTCCCACTCCTGCACAGGTACCTCAAAGCATTCTGCACTCCTTCCTCACACCCACTGTAGTCATCCTTTCCTTACAGAGATTCCTCTGCCTTCTCCAGATTCCACTCCATTCATTTCTATCTACTGAACAAGATTTCCTGGTTAAAATTATCAAAGCCACATAGGGGATTTAGCCACACAGTTCCAATTAAAATAAATGGAAATTGTGTGGTTAAGCACCCTAGAAGGCTTTGAAATCTCAGTCTCAGAATGTGATCCAGTCTGGGGCAAGAGAAAGATGTCTGGGGTAAGCAGTGAGATAATGGGTCAAAACATAACAGTAATTACAAACTGTGATGTTTTGATCCATTATTATAGAATACTGTGGTAGTTTTTCCAAGAGTGAGCCAGTCTTGGTCCCTCCACTTCCCACTGCTTACCACAGACTTCTTTCTTTTGCACCAAATTTCCAATGTGTTTGCATTCCTTCTTCTAGTCAGCTTCTCTGATCAATTCTTTATCTTGCTTTTGCACAAAGTCCCAGATTCAGAGGTAACACACTATAAGCAATCCACTTATAAATAGATCTATTTCAATAGCTCACACTGCAAGCCTTATTTTGAAAATAAACTAAAAGAATAGTATTTTACATGTTTAAACAAACAGAACAATATGTTTTAATGTCACCCTGTATAGAGGTACTGTAGAGCATATAACAAAGGCTCTATTGTGCTGCTGCAGTGAAGCTAATAATGGAAGTAAAGAACTAATACATCACAAATGTTTTCAAGAGCATTCCCACAGTTGTATAAACTGCCCCCAAATCCAACTAACAGTGTTAGTTAGTGGTATTGTGTGTGGATTTTCACAGTTGTGATGCATAAAATATGAGTTTTTAATTCAGGACTCAGGAACCTGTCTAAAAATGAAAGCCAAGTCTGGTCAGATATTTATTATTTGTATAACAGTAGCACTTGGAAGCCCCAATCAAGGTCAGACCTCATTGGCTCTGTATAAAGACACAATAAGAGAAAGTCCCTGGCTCAAAGAACTTACAATTTAAATTGACAAGACAAACAAAGGTGGGAGACCAAACATAGTGAAAGTGACCTGCCTAAGGTCACACAGCAGGTCAGTGGCAGAGCCAGGAATAGAAACCAGCTCTCCTGGCTCCCAGGCCATTGCTGTATCTATTGGACCACGCTGCCTCCCTTGCTCAGGACAGCACACTGGATCACCTCATACTGTCCCTCACTCTTTCTATTTCACTCCTCACAGTGACTGTGTAAGGTAGCTGAGTAATATGCGGAACATGATACAAAGAGACTTGCTAAGAGCCACAGAGGGGGTCATTACTGCTGGCAAGATTTGGATTTATGAATTCCTGGCTCCAACTACTGAACTTGGGTCACTGGACCACACCTGTCTCTGCTCAATACATCAGAAAGCCTTATAGTCATAGGACTTGACTTATTTTCTTTTCTATATGTTTACCTAATTCTCATTGGTGTTCATGGGATTTATACATGAACCTAAAGAGAACAGAACCCATAGGCAAGGTTTCTGAGTCATTTTCTTATTTTGTTTTCTATAAATATTTGGCCAGCTCCTGTAGTTTGTTTAGCAGTGATGTTTCAAGATGAGCATTATGACATTTCATAGAATCATAGAAGATTAGGGTTGGAAGAGACCTCAGGAGGTCATCTAGTCCAACCCCCTGCTCAAAGCAGGACCAGCCCCAACTAATCATCCCAGCCATGGCTTTGTCAAGCTGGGCCTTAAAAACATCTAAGGATGGATATTCCACCACCTCCCCAGGTAACCCTTTCCAGTGCTTCACCATCCTTCTAGTGAAACAGTGTTTCTTAATATCCAACCTAGACCTCCCCAACTGCAACTTGAGACCATTACTCCTTGTTCTGTCATCTGCCACCACTGAGAACAGCTGAGCTCCATCCTCTTTGGAACCCCCCTTCAGGTAGTTGAACACTGCTATCAAATCCCCCCTCATTCTTCTGCAGACTAAACAAGCCCAGTTCCCTCAGCCTCTCCACGTAAGTCATGTGCCCCAGCCCCTTGATCATTTTCGTTGCCCTCCGCTGCACTCTCCAATTTGTCCACATCCTTTCTGTAGGGGGGGGCCCAAAACTGGACACAATACTCCAGATGTGGCCTTACCAGTGTCAAAGAGAGGGGGATAATCACTTCCCTCAATCCGCTGACAATGCTCCTACTAATGCAGCTCAATATTCCATTAACCGTCTTGGCAGCAAGGGCACACTGCTGACTCATATCCAGCTTCTCAACCACTGCAATCTCCAGGTCCTTTTCTGCAGAACCGTTGCTTAACCAGTCAGTCCCCAGCCTGTAGCGGTGCATGGGATTCTTCCATCCTAAGTGCAGGACTCTGCACTTGTCCTTGTTGAATCTCATCAGATTTCTTTTGGCCCAATCCTCTCATTTGTCTAGGTCACTCTGGACCCTATCCCTATCCTTCAGTATCTACCTCTCCCCCCAGCTTAGTGTCATCCACGAACTTGCTGAGGGTGCAATCTATCCCATCGTCCAGATCATTAATAAAGATGTTGAACAAAACCGGCCCCAGGACTGACCCCTTGATGCCGGCTGCCAATTAGACATCGAGCCATTGATCACTACTCGCTGAGCCCGACAATCTAGACAGCTTTCCATCCACCTTTGTCAGGCATCACCAGATAAACTTGTTGGCTTACATCTGTGGCGCTTCATCATTGTACAATACCACGCATGATGACAGTAGAATGGACATTCTTTTTTATTCTTGCTAGAGATCTTTTGACATTTAGGAGTGGAGGTCCACTGAAGTCAATGATGCCACATGAAGATCTCGGCTAAAACTTTCAAATGTACCTATGTGAGTTAGGAGCTTAAATCCTACTGAAAGTCCATAGGACTTAGGTTTCTAAGTCACTTAGGCACTTTTGAAAATTTTATCCCTGGCCACTGTAAGTCTTTTTGCTGATTTCTTCCCCTTTCTCAGTGCTGTTGCCTATATTTTTTATTACTTTTTCAATCATGGTTTAATTTTGTCTCTGCTGAAATGCTGCCCACCTGTGCAACCATAGTTTTAAGAAGTATTTTCATAGTTACTACATAGTTTGACATTTCCATCTATTTAATTAAAAATAAAAAGAGCTATCACTAAGATATACAAGATGCTGCTCTGTATTCCCACATGAGAGGCCCCGTTGGATCCTTAAAGAAGAAGAAAGCCAAAAACGATGGGGTGGGAAAAGCAGGAATTGACACTAAGGGTTTGATCCTTCCTTCCTTCCTACCTGACTGTGCAGCTGCAATATTTTCTGAGTGCACATAAACCTTATGCAGGCAAAACTCCCGCTAAAGTTAATAGCAGATTTTTAGGATTGGACCCTAAAAGAAGAATGGATTTTTTAAGGTAATTGTAAGGTAACTAGACAGCTCAGGAACTTGGGGATGGGGTATAAAAACATTTGTCTCATGATCATTGGTTCAGTTTGCCTGCAATGTGAAATCAGATGATGATCTCCATCCTCTGGCTGTAGCACAGTTGACACTTCTGCAAGCAGAGAGGAGACTGCTGCCAGCACTATTGGTGATGTTCCTTCCAAGCCAGAATTCAGACACACTGAGCCTAATTTACAGGGGTGCTGAGCTCTCATAACTCCAAGCGAAGTCAATACAGGGAGTCATTATTCCTGGAAATTGGCCCAACTTTTAGGGAGCTGGGTAGGAAAGGTTTAATTGCTGCTGTCTATTCTATATGTATTTTGTGAATAAAGATACGGGTATAGTCTTTGTAATCTATGACTTTATACTATCTACCTTAGGCACTTATCTGGTCTCCATTAATGTAGTATCTGAGCACCTCACAATCTCTAATACATTTATCCTCATAACAGCCCTGTGAGGTAGGGAAGTGCTATTAATTCCATTGTACAGATGAGGAACTGAGTTAGAGAGAGACTATATGACTAGCCCAAAGTCACTCAGGAAGTCTATGGTAGAACAGAGAATTGAATCCAGGTCTTCCAAATTCCGGGCTAGTGAATATAGTCCTCTATTTCAAGATCATCTGAGTTTATTTAGTGTTTCCAATTAATGGGATATGTAAATCACACTGTAGATGCCAAGGTCTGCCATCAGATGTGTACACAAATCCCTCTGACTTCAATGGGAGCTATATGGGCATACCTCAGAGCAGAATTTGTCCCACAGTATATTTGCACATTCATATCTGGTCCAAAGAAGGCATTCCCCCATAACAATTTAAGATGTTGTCAAACGTGTGTCACTGAATGCAAGCTCCTGCATACAGTGGCTGATGCCAATACCCTTCAGACAGCTAAATAAATTAAACATGAAACATATAGGTGATATTTCCTTACTCTGAGAAGGGTATGTGTAACTCCCAAGATGAAAAGTTACTTTGCTGTAGCAATCATGTTACATGATTCAATTAGTGGGAAAATAAGCATATTCTTTGACTATTTTTGTTAAAGAAGTATAAACGCTGTTTAAATTGAAAATATAAATTAAAAAATAATGATTCACCCTCTCACTTACTCCAGTAAATGGAATTGCACCTGATTTACACAAACATAAGTAAAAGGAGAATCAGACTCCAAAAGTTTTCACGATCTGCATTTTTATGATAATACAGTACATGTTAAAACAATATACATACAGACTAGAAGTAATGTTCTAGAGCTAAATCATATTCATTTTACCTTTCAAGTGTTTTGAAAGACTGGATAATATCCTTGGCATGACACCAAAGAAAATACACCTAAATGGAAATACAGATAAAATACAATCAGTTCATTTGGGTAAATGTCACTATATTTGTGAGTATTAACAATGAAGGTGGATATACAGGAAAACGCTGATGGCCAGATTCTCTGCTGGTGTAAATTGGTGCAGATCCATTGCCTTCAGGCTCAACTGATCTGAAATGTCATTTGGTCCCCTGTTCCATTCACCCAGAACTGCCTGCCACTCAGAAATCTAACATCTCTCATGCACACAAGACAGTGGAATAGATTGCAGTAGAAACTTCATTAAATATGTCTCATCCAAAATATATCCCATACTTTGAGTTTCTGTATCTGGAAAGACTTTTATTTTTCAAGTAGTGGTGAAAAATGTGAAGGAAAGTACCAGACTGACAGCACAGAAATATAAAGTCCGCTGTCCTAGGGGTAGGCAGCCGCCAAAGGCGGCATGCGAGCTGATTTTCAGTGGCACTCACACTGCCCGGGTCCTGCCCACTGGTCCCTGGGGCTCTGCTGTTGACCTGGGGTACCAGCCGCTGGCCCCCTGCCAGTTGGGGTTCTGTCCGCCGGCCCTGCTTGGCCCGCTCCCGGCCCCGGGTCCTAGCCACCGGTTCAGAGGGCTCTGCTGCTGGCCTGGGGCAGTGAGGGGTGCAGACAGGGGCAAGAGGGGGCACAGTTCAGCACCCCCACCTTAAAAATTGTTCCAGCGCCACTGTACTTGGATATTTTTAAGTCCTGATTTGCTGCTTCCATCACTATCACGCCACATGGAACAGCGCACTGCATTTGACATTGAGATTAGAATGTACATGCAAGAACTGGAATCAGAATTTTCTGACAGATTTCAAGACTTCCAGAGATTTGGCCCAATGCTTTCTTTTCTAATTAAACCTGAAAAGTTCAACAAAAGCGACTTGGATTTGTCTGTATTTCAGTGGGCAGGTGTTGAAGATTTCAAAATGCAACTCATTCAGTTAAAAACTCAGAATTGTGGGCATCAAAGTTTGGAGATCTGCAGAGTGCACTTGAAGCTACCGAGAGAGATCATGGGGCCTCTATTCTGACCTGCTGGACGTCCCTGCCAGTGAAATTTAACTGTTTGAAGAAAACTGCGTTTGCAATGCTTTCAGCATTTGGATCCACATACCTGTGTGAATGGTATTTTCACACATGAAATCTGTCCTCTGTCCCTCTCGGAGCTGGTTAACAACTGATTACTCAGAAGCCGGTGTGGAGCTTAAAGTATCCAAATACGTGCCAGACATTGGAAAACTCAGCAAAGAAAAGCAAGGGCAAGGATTACACTAAACTGATAAGAGCTGCATTTTAATTTAATTTTAAATGAAGCTTAAACATTTTAAAAACCTTATTTACTTTACATACAACAATAGTTTAGTTATATATTATAGACTTATAGAAAGATACCTTCTAAAAACGCTAAAATGTATTACTGGCACGTGAAAGCTTAAATTAGCGTGAATAAATGAAGACTCGGCACACCACTTCTGAAAGGTTGCCAACCCCTACTCTGTCCACAAGACAGGTATTGCAACTGCAACAGTAGCAGTGCTGCCATGAGCATCTATCCTTCTCCGAGAGGAGCATTTTGATGGGTAAGAGGTTCGAACTGGTTCCCAACCCATATAAAAGTGTGATTCTTGCCTGAGGCTGCCAATTAATAAAGGGCTTTTATCTTGCAGCACCTGTCAATTAGCAACCAGTATTATTAATTTAAAAGGTATGGGCCAGTACATTTACATTGGGCTTTACAGCCTGATCAAGGGAGATGAATCCCCTGCCCCAAGTCTGAAGTCTAAAATAGACAACAATAACACACATGAGACAAGTTACGAGATAACATTTCAGATGAGAGATCATTGGTGAGTGGAACAAGGTAGGAAGAATTCCGGGAAGATGAGAGATTTTAGGAGGGCTATGAAGGCGATCACAGTGAGGGCTCCCAGTGGACAAGAAATGGGAGACTGCTCCATGAATGAAGTGGCTGCATGAGCAAAGGCACGAAGCCAAAAGAAGGAAATGGAAAGGAGTGGGAAGAAGAGGAGAATGAGAGGAATGTAGGAAGTGAAAGTAAGAAGTGAGATCAGAGATGTAGCCAGCAGTGAGATTTATGTAGGGCCTGGTGAGGCTGAGAATGTTGAGAATGATGAGGTAAGAGACAGGTCAATGAAGGGATTCAAAGTGGAGGGGTGCTGTGAATAGCCCGCAGGGAGGAGAAGTGACATACAGAAAGCAGGAGAGAAGGTTGGTAGTAATCAATCTGAGAGACAACTACAGCAGGTACAAAAGTTGTAGCGGCCAAGAGAGCACAGAAAGGTCAGTTTTGGGGGATATTAAAGAGGCAGAGCACATCAATGGAGACTGGGTCTGAGAGGTGGGAATGGGGGGGAAGAAAGAAGAATCAGATGATATTGAGGTTGTGGAAGGATAATGGAGTGAGACTTCAGGATTTAGTTCCCTATTGATGCAGTCTAGTGGAATGAATGAGGAATGCAAGGTGATAATAGAAGGATACACCAGATTCCACAGGGATGCTGGCATGGAATCTGGAGACATCAATCTCAGTTAGGTTCCCAGAATACTGAAGTTTGACAATAGAGGAAGTGCTTGAAAAGAGGTCAGGCATAGAATCACAGAGTTTAAGACCAGAAGGGAACACCAGATCATCTAGTCTGACCATCTGCATATCACAGGCAACCAACACTCACACCCTAAACCCAATAACCAAATTAGACCACAGTATTACAAGCCCAGGAGGACTATTATTTGCCACAGGCAGAGAACAGGAGAGACTGAGGTGCACCAGTGCCCAAGGCCCCTGCAATGGCAAGGAAATGATTAAGTGAGATATACCCAGATAATCTTGGCAAGTGACCAGCATCCATGCTGCAGAGGAAGGCAAAATACCTCCAGGCCACTGCCAATCTGACCTGGAAGAAAATTCCTTCCTGGTCCCACAAATGGCTGGTGATCATGTGATATTTGGAACCCTGACCATGTGAGCTTCCTGAGCTGTGCCAGCCAGACAAGGACCTGAGTGAGAGAGCTCTCAGTGTCACCTCACAGCTCTGGCCCATTGCATCCAACGTCCCATCTCCAGCTGTGGCAAGCAAGGAGATAAAAAGCAAATAAAAACAAAAACAATCCAGCATAATTGAGGGGCTTGCAGTGGGAAGAGAAGAATCCGTTCCTGATTCCTGCACATGGCTTGCTGAAACCCTGAAGCATGAGATTTTAGGGACATCAGACTGAAAGTGAGCCTCAGGGCTTGCCCCTACCATCACAAGTAACCCCATCATACAATCACACTCATAAATTTGTCTAGCCCTCTCTTAAATCTAATTAAATTGTTTTCCCCCACAATTCCTACTGGGAGGCTGTTCCAGAACCTCATTCCTCTGCTGGGTAGAAACCTTCTTCTAATTTCCAGCCTGAATTTGTTCATAGACAGTACATACCCATTTGTTTTTGTACCAATATTGTCCTTTAGCTTAAATAGCTCTTCACCCTCCCTGGTGTTTACCCACCGATGTATTTATAGAAAGCAATCATATCCCCTCTCTGCCTTCTTTTTACAAGGCTAAAAATTCCAACCTTTTCCAGTCTCCTTTCATAAGATAGGTCCTCCATTCCCCTGATCATCATACGAACAGAAAAATGGCCATACTGAGTCAGACCAATTGTCCATCTAGAGCAGTATTTTGTCTTCCAACAGAGGCCATAACCAGATGCTTCAGAGAGAGTGAACAGAGCAGGGCAATTCATAGTAGTGCTTTTCTACACCTGTTCCAGTTTTATTCATCTTTCTTGAATATGGGTGAACGGAACTGTACACGGTATTCCAAAGGAGATCTTACCAGTGCCTGGTACAACCACATTAATACTTCTGTCTCTACTGGAAATGCATCACCTGATACATCCTAGGATTACATCTGTCTTTTTTGCAGTCACATCATGTTGATGATTCATAGTCATCTTGTGATAGACCAACACAACCAGATCTTTATCCTCCTCTGTTTCTTCCAACTGATGAGCCCCTAGCTTATGGCAAAAAAATGTATTAGACCCTAAGTGCATGACTTTGCACTCAGTACTTTGAATTTCATCCCATTTGTATTACTCTGGTTGTCAGTCATCCAGATCTTCCTGTATAATATTCCAATCCTCCTGTGTATTGACGATGCCTCACAACTTTGTATCATCAGCAAATTTCACTAGCAGATGCTGACTTTTTGTGCCAAAACCACTAATAAAATTATTGAATTAGATTGGTCCCGAGACTTATCCTTGAGGAACTCCACTATAACCTCCCTCTAGTCCAATAATTCACCTTTCAGCACAACCCATTGTTTTTGCACTTTTATTTACCTTATCATTCACCGCCTTGTACTGATCCTCAGCTTCTCTAATTTCACTAATAATTTCCCATGTGGTATCAAGTTAAATGCTTTACTGAAGTCCAAGTATATTAGATCTAATGCCCTTCCCTTACCTAAAAATGGTTCACTCTTCTCCACAGAACCTTTAAAAACAACATTGCCTGTCTGCTCTGTCTGCTAATGGTCCCAGCGAAATGGAGTTCTGAGAAGTTGAAAACACGTTAGGTGGTTTTATAATTAACAGTAAATTAAGGCTTAAATTTTCACAAATGTCCATTCATTCTGGGCACCTCAATTTTTGGTGCCAAACTTGATATCCAGGGCCTGATTTTCTGCAGCCCCCATTAACTTCAGCTAGAATTATGCATGATCAGCACCTCTGATTTAAGGAACTCAAAATTAGTGGACACTTTTGAACATGTGGGCCTAAGTCTACACAACATTTCATTGGCAAAACTGAGAATTCTGATCTCCAGCCACCTAACCAGAAGACCCACATTCCTGCCACATTTGCCCATCTGTTCAGTGAAACATTTGCCAAATTTAAAAAGGGACTAAACTAAAACACTGGATCAAACGGCTTCCAAACTTTATGAAAGTTTTGAATGAAATCCAAATTTTCTGGCACAGTTCTTATACTGTGGCCCATCGCCATGTTATCTATGCACCTTCTGGAGGTGCATTAAGTGACCTGACTAGCATCAGTTATCTGTGTTTTTTATTTTTCCCTTCCTCAGTACAGCGCTGCGTTGCACATGGAATCGGAATTGGAATTCTGCTTCAGAGCTGGTTGTGCAAGGGAATGGAAGCTAGTTGGGCCTCCCCCAACCACACACTGTGCTCAGCCCTCATGCATGCGCATAATCTGGCTCACCATCCAGGATGGAGAAATTGTAAGAGGATCTTGATTCAGGTATTCAACATTATGGAGGCTATTGTGAAATCTCAACAGTCTCTCCCTTTTGACCTATTACATAATAACAAGGGAGTTGTCTGCAAGTTTAAAATACTAGAAAAGGAAACCCTTCTTTATGCAACATGTAATCAAATGTGGAATTCATTGCCACATGATGACATGGAGACAAATGGCTGGACTTAGAATACGACTGGATAACTGTACACTCCTCATTGGCTACGTTTGCTGCTATCCACAATGTGATGTGCGTAATCAAATAACATGCTTCAGGGTGAAAACCATCATTTACTTGTTTTAGGAAGGAATTTCCCCAGATGAACAAGCATTGCACAACTACATAAGTACATTATGTAGGAGTTTTGCCTTCCTTTGAAGAATCAGATATTCATTACTGTCAGCCGCAGGATACCAGACTAGATGGATCGATGGACTGAACCAGTATGGCAAGTTCCTGTACAGAAGCAACAGTGAAATGCATGTTTCAGAGTAGCAGCCGTGTTATTCTGTATTCGCAAAAAGAAAAGAAGTACTTGTGGCACCTTAGAGACTAACCAGTTTATTTGAGCATAAGCTTTCGTGAGCTACAGCTCACTTCATCGGATGCAGTGATGAAGTGAGCTGTAGCTCACGAAAGCTTATGCTCAAATAAACTGGTTAGTCTCTAAGGTGCCACAAGTACTCCTTTTCTTTCAGTGAAATGCATTTGTCTCATTTCATATAAAAAAAATTATGACAACTATGTGCCTAACTTGAACTACAAAAAGGTATGTCATTCCAAATGTGGGACCAAATTTTTAGGAGACCTTCTTATCCATGTGAAACATTTATATATACATCTCTATATGTGAGGAGCTAGTTCATTTTCAGATACAAACAGGCATTTTTGGATACAAATTGGGTAACTTCTTGCTCAACTGCCTGGTCTGCATGCTCAAATCCCAGTTTGCATGCAGAAAGGGGTATGCACACACAAAAAGTTTAGCCCTTAACTACTTATCTCCTAATGTTTTTATAAACTAATTTAGCAAAAACAGAGCAAGAAGAACAGACAAAAGTTATGCTTGGTCAGAAAAACAGACATAATAACAAGCTAAAACTGGTTGCTTTTACCTGTAAAAGCGTATGCACTGCATGTGTGACAGGAAAAATGCCTTCAGTTGCTGATAAACAGTTTGAAAATCCAATAAAGTATCCAATTTTAAAAGAGTCCAGAATTAAAGTAATCACTGCAAATAATGTAATCCCACCTAAGACAAAACAAATATTAGAAAATGTTAATATACAGTTAACCTGTCTTCAGAGAATCTGTACTAATAAATGAAAATTCATGTTTTGAAAAGGCTATCCCTACTAATCAGTAAAATAAGTAAATGGTCATAAGATCAGTTTACTCCATGCAATAAAGCTCTGTAATTCATGAAAGCTCCTTCACAATCTATGACTTAAACATAACCACAATACATGAATAGCTCATGCAGTATGTAGGGACCAATCTTACAATTCCCAGGGAGTTGAGGGCATTCAGCATCTTGTAGAAGCTGCTCAGAACTTTGCTGGATCAGAGCCTCAAGTAACTGTAGCACAGAGCCAGTTATACAGTCAAATGAATTAATGCACTATATAGCTACACAGCAAACTATACCATTCACAGAGCTGAACAATAATGTTACAGTCTCCTGACCCAAGAGTCCTACACTGGGTAGTAATACAATCACTTGGTATGCCATCTCAATTGTTCAGAAGGTTATACTGAACCACTATAAGTCAGAGACCAAAAACTGTATGCTTTCTTTTTACAAATGCACTCAGATTTCAGACTTCATCCTGAGATCCATTACTTTAACATACATAAATAAATAAATAGTTTGTCTAAATTTTTATATAATGTTTTTAAAAGGTTTTTTAAAATGTTTCCTTTACTGGTTTTTTTAGTATAACTCCAATGTCTTTCACTTCAAAGATCTAAATGGGAACTCATTGTGGAAAGCTATATGATAAGATACAGCTGTGTTGCTATTGAACCTTATTGTACCAGCATAATTAAGTAACAAGACACAACGGGAGATAAAATTACTGAGCCAGACTCTGAGACCTTTATTCAGTTTTTTTCCTAAGTCCTTACTCAGACAAACTCCCATTGACTTTAACTTAACTTTAGCTGAATAAAGCCCAGGTAAAAACTGGCTAAGGACCCTCAGAACGTAGATCACTGTGTCTTTGTCCCTATTTCTTATTGCTCAAAGAGAATTGTGATCTGAAGATGGTAAATGATATCACAAGAGTTGACTTTATTAAGTATTTATATTATACTTAAAGGTCCAAATCCTGCTCACCTTATTAACGTGAGATGTTCCACTGGAATTATTGTTTTGGGGCAATATATATTTTGTTCCCTAAAATTAAAGTTAACAAGTCAACGAAGGAGACCCTTCATTTTTATAATAACATGTTAAATACCCTACTAAAGGTGAGCTATTTATTTGAATGAAAATGTTTAAAATATAGTGTAATTGTTGCTGTTTGGGAATTATTCATATTTACAGTGTACTCACCTGTTCATTACAAATGAACAAGAAGCTCCAACATGGGTTAGGTAGTACCTTCTATTGGACCAGAAGTTGGTCCAATAAAAGGTATAACCTTACCACCTTGTCTCTCTAATACCCTGGGACTGACACAGCTACAACAACACTGCATACAAGAAGCTCCAAATCTGGTGCAGTGGAGAAAAAAATACATCAGTCACTTTGCTACAGCCATTTCTAAAATAACACAGTTTATTCAATTTGTTAGCTCTTTGTCAATATACAAATACAGATTTGGGGACAGAATGCAATGTGAAGAATTTCATTTCCATTAGTATTTTTAGTTTTAATATTTTACAAATACTTGCTATATAAAGAAACCAAAGACCAAAATCCCTAGGGTTATACCTTAAACCAGCAGAGAATTTGGCCTCAACTTTTCACTTTTATAGTTCAAAAACTAAGGGCCCACTCTGCAAACACCTGTGTGTGTGCGTAATTTTACTCAAGCGAGTATTCCCACTGAGTTCAATTGAACTAGTTATTATGTGAGTGACGTTACTCACATATGGAAGTGTTTGAAGGATTGGGCCCTAGGTTTAACTACACGTATTGTATAATTTTTCATTATGTACACAAGTAAATTGTACTGTAAGGTGGTAGATTCTAGACTGCTTTAGCAGTTAGTCGTTTAGGTTTCCTTCTACAAGGAATTAATATTGTTCTAAAGGGAATTAGCATTGTTAATTCCATTAAAATAACTTGCAGGATTAATTTCTAAAAATACCAGGAAACTACTACCAAAAAAATGCAATTTTAAAAATCAGTCTATTTGGATTTTTTTTCTAATGGCTTCAACATGCCTTGAGGATTTATTTCTTTTTGAATATAATTATCTCATCAACAGGAAACAAGATCCTTCTGCTGCAACAGTTTATATCACATTGGAGAAAAACTTATGTGGTTCTTGTTTAATAAATTCTTATACATAGACTGACTTGATGTGTGACTGGAAATGATTTAAGAACTTAATCCTGATTCCAGTGGGAAAACTCCCATTGAGTTCAGTGGTTTAGGCTCAAATCCTAATATATAATATTTATATATTATAAATATATGTATACACCATTTTCTCTCACTTTAGTTAAGTACTATATATAGTAAATATATTTATAATGTAGATTTATAATATTTTATCATTTATAATTATATATTTATAATTTAAAATGGTGTGAAATGGTGAAGCAATGTAGTTGGTGAAAAGGATGCACAGTCCTAGGGTCTGATTCTGCAAGCTCTTTTTCATTACTTATGAGAAGAGTTCAACTGACTTTAAGGCATTACTAAGGTGAAGAAAAAGAAAGAAAGAAAATCAGGTTTAAACACACAAAAGCAAAAATAATCATATCTTAGATTCCTGATCAGACCCCTCCACTACGCACATATTTGTTTTTGCATGAATCAGCTATTGTATATTTACTGTAACTCCCTTCTGTGTAACTTGGTATTACACATGGTCATGGATTTCCTTTAATGAGGGTTCTAGATTTCAAGTGTTTTAGACAATTATTCTAAATGGTCAGTGGAGAAACACTTACTTCCCCCCCACACAGCGTAATCATGATTTATGTCATAATGAGTATTTCTGCACACATGCTTCCTTTGGTTCTCTTTAAATATGCTATGGGTTCAAACTTACTCCCACTGAAGTCAACCAGAGTTGTGCCCATTGACTTCAAGGAAGCCAGGTAGGTCTTCTGTGACTCATATAAATAAAAATATTTTGTTTGGTCTGGTTCAAACAACAAGTAGTACAGGTAATGTCTCAGGCCAATACACCAACAACATATACAAAATGCCCAACATTCAAATTTAAGGCTAAGGGTCATAGTCCACGTTAACTAGGCTGGCCATAATTTATGTATAACTTGTGCTGTTGGAGAAATAGGATAAACTTGCTCATGGGAACAATTTGTTTGTTTCTCTCTTTTTTTTCATAAGATGTCCACCTCATTTGACTGATCTTCATTGTTTTCTTGTGTAGTTCCTATGGCTCTTTTTTAACCATGGGATCAAGACAGGAAAATGCCATACTGGAATAAGTCAGGCAAAGGACTTCATTTATGCATCTTTCTTGATAAGCTTTGAGGAAATGATTACTTGGGGCATGCTCATATAATCCTAATGGAAGCAAAACAGCAACTGAAGTCAATAGAAACATTGCCTACATTAAGACTTCAGGAGATGTGCTTTGTATACCATACAAATTGGGAAAGAACAATGCTCTAAGGTTCAAACTGCCAATATCTAGTCACAAAAGGATCTGGTTAGAAATGGATATAAAAAGATACATAACTATATAAAAAGATGTTTTTGTTCAGTAATTCTCATCCAACATTTATGCTGGTAAAATGCAAGCCATAAGTGATACAGTAATTACAGTTTTTCACCATGGTATTCACTGACTAAAGAAAATTCATAAAATAGGTTATTTATTGGATATCAAAATGCTGGACAATTAAATCCAACTAAGTAATCTAGATAAATATTAACATTTTCTAGTCTAACTAGTCTTTTTTCTAGTCTTACCAGTTAATTCATGCACATTTTCTTTATGCAATGAGAACAAAGAGGCACATTCTAAAAAACTAGCTAATAGAGCTGGCCAAAAAAATGAGGAAAACTTGTGAAAATAATCATGAAAATGGTCAGACTAATTAACGGTCAGAGTGATTAACCAGTAGAACAATTTACCCAGGGTTCTGATGGATTCTCCATCACTGCCAGTTTTAAGATCAAGGTTGGATATTTTTCTAAAAGATATGCTCTAGGAATTATTTTAGGGAAGTTCTATGGCCTGTGTTATACAGCAGATCAGACTAGATGGTCACAGTGGTCCCTTCTGGTCTTGGAGTCAAAGAATCAATGACAAAACGTTTATTTTTTTTCAAACTTTTAAACAGTTCTACTAGCTAATCATTTTTATCGCAACATTATTGATACTTTTTAAGAGATTAGTACTGTAGTTCTAACTCTGGAAAAGGAAGGTAATGTGAGTCTTGCCAGAGTAAGTACTGCAGGATTAGACCTTTTTTAATAAATCCAGGTATGTTTTCTTCTAACATTGGTTAAAGGAATTGTCTAGAATTGTCCAAGCAATAATTTAGCATAGGAAAATGTGGTCTGAATATCAGGAAAATTTTTCTAACTGTGAAATTTATTAGACTGTGAAATAGTCATCCAATGGAAATTTTGGAAGACTCATCACTTGACAAAGCATTAAAGAATGTACTGTAAAGAGCAATCCTGCATTGGCGGGGGATATGGATAAGATGACCTAATAGTTCTTTTGCATATCTCATTTCTAAGATTCTATGATTCATTATATCCTCCATGGCAAGTGAAAAAATGTGCCACAAAGATAAAGGGCCAGATTTTGCCACCCTTACTCAAGTTGAGTAGTATCTTACTCCTCAATTAATGGAACTACTCAAGGAGTAAAACGCTACTTAATGTGAGTAAAGGTAGCAGAGCTTGGCCCAAAATAAAGCCAAATTCAACCTTGGCATAAATCAAATGACACCCAAGAATAATTTGATCCATCTATCTTCCTAAAGTAAAACTGTTTAACTACCAGGATTTGGCTAAGAATGGCATATTATTATGGGAAATAGTAAATAATAATCAGTGACTATTCATGTGATGCCATGTTAATAGTATAAATTTTTAGCAAAGTGTCTATGCAGAAAAAGTATGTATAACTTTGGGTTTTAATAAAATACAAATTTCAAGTACTGTTAATACTGGCAGTAAGAGACTAAAGAAGGCACAGCAGTAGGGCTGAGAAAGAATGAAGTTTATTAGCAACTACTTATTGTTTAGAATTATCACATTTTAAACTTCCTAGTGTTTTTCATCTAAGTGATAGTCACTAGCTGCTGCACAGAGAATTTTCTCTATTTGCATCTAAGCCATGAGATATTGATTTGAAAATTTCTCTGGCCCCAGTGGTTTATTCAGCCTCTATATTGCATTTAACTCGTTGGTGTTTCCAGTCTACCATTTACAGCACTACAGGCAGAAAAAAAGACTGTTAATAAAAACAGCCTTGCCAGCTGGAATTCCAAACTACAGCTCAATGGTTACTGCAGAGGACCTTGCTTTTTTCCTGCAATCCTGAAACACAACATTCTTTTCAGTTAATGTGATTTTGTCATACTATTCAATACAACATTCAATAAAACCATTGCGGGCCTACATCCCATATGCACATGACTGCGCAAATAATGGCTTCTGCAAAAGCCTTGCAAAGCTTCCCAGAAATTCCCTTTTTCGCCTACAGGTGCTACCAGTATGATACACATAGTTCCTATCCCAAACTGCAAGCTCCTTGGGGGAGGGTCCTTGTCTTCTTGTCTCTCTGAAAAGTACCATAAATACTTATGGTGCCTTAAGAACATAAGAATGCTGGGTCAGACCAATGATCCATCTAACCCAGTATCCTATCTTCCAGCAATGGCTGGTGCCGAATGCTTCAGTTGGAATGGACAAAGCATGGCAATTATTGAGTGATCTATCCCCAGCTTCTGGCAGTCAGAGGCTGAGGTACACCCAGAGCATGGGGTTGCATCCCTGACCATCTTGGCTAATAGCCACTGATGACCTATCCTTCATGAACTTATCTAATTATTTTTTGGACCACAATATAATTTTGGCCTTCATAACATCCCCTGGCAATGAGTTTCACATGTTGACTGTGTGCCCCATGAAGAAGTACTTCCTCATGTTTGTTTTAAACCTGCTGCCTATTAATTTTAATTAGATGACCCCTCCTTCTTGTGTTATGTGAAGGGATCAACAACACTTCTTTATTCACTTTCTCCAAACCATTCATGATTTTATAGACCTCTGACATAACCTCCTCTTAGTTTTCTCTTTTTTCAAGCTGAACAGTACCAGTCTTTTTAAACTCTCCTCATAAGGAAGGTTTTCCATACCCCTAAACATTTTTGTTGCCCTTCTCTGTACCTCTTTCAATTCTAATACATCTTTTTTTAAATGGGGCAACCAGAACTGCATGCAGTATTCAAGGTGTGGATGTACCATGGATTTATAGAGTGGCATTATGATATGAACTCTCTTATCTATCCCTTTCCTACAGGTAACACGGGTAATAATAACAGTTTGTTTGTATAGACAAGCTTTGACACCTGTGATGCATTCTGCAATAAAATAAATAATATTGCATTGCTTGAAAAGAGTTCACTTCCCAAGTCCCAAATTCCTCTAGACAAATAGACTCACACCTACACAATTGCCTGATCTAACCTAACTATCCTATTTTAAATGTGCCCACCATCCTGGTTATCTAGGTTTTAAGTAAGTAGGGAGTGTGCATGAGGCGGGGTTCAATCTGTAGTTTGTTCATCTCTGTGATTGGTATCCATATAATCTATATCTACATCTATTTTTATATCTAGATATAACTATGTATATCTAGATATAACTATATATATCTAGATATAACTATGTAGTTGATTTTAATTTTTGTTTGGTTGGTTTTTATTGTTTTTGTACAGAAAATAAGAAAATTATCATTATGAACAACAGAAGAATAACAAAATAAAAAGGAGCTTCAAATATACTGGTGTCAAGCATATGTCGGACTCTGGTAGGAAAGGTAGACATTAGGGGATTTCAGAGGAACCCTCTGGGAGTGAAATTTCTCTTTTCATAGTAATCTGACTGAAGTTGCAGGTTGCATGGAATGAATCCACTAGAAATTTCCATTCTGCTTGAGTATAGGAACCTTCACTACTATACGGCCAAGGGTAGGGCAAGTGCACAGACCATAGATTTGACCCTAAAACGCGCTGAGCCCCCTGGGAGGTTGTGGGGTTTTTTTTGGCATCCTCGCAGGGGAAACCAAAGCGCAGACTTGGCTCTGCCAGTAAATGGAAGTGGGACTCGCGACTTACACTTTAACCAGCGGGCTCCTGCGTGGGTGTCTTTCTCTTGGATCAGCGTCCTCTGCGTGTAGCTCCTGAAGATGTACCACAGCATCCAGAGCAGCTGGATGAGCATGATGGTGATGAGATAGGAGAGCAGCTCCTGCTTGCTGATGCCCACGGCATGCACAGCCCAGGCGAACATGAGCAGCAGCCCGGCTAGGAACAAGTTGATGCCGTACTGGCTGCTCAGGATCTCAGCGTTTTTCTGCGGGCAGCTGCTTCCCACCAAGCGGCTGCCTCCAGGCTGCCCTGGGGGCCCCTGCGCCGACTTCTCCATCTCCCACTCCTCCGGCTGCCGGCTGCTTGGGTAAGGCTGCGGCTGGTCCGGGCACCCCTCGCGGCTCTTCTTCCCCGCAGAGGTGGAGGTGGTGTCTGCATTATCTTCCACCATCGCGGCCACCCGCCAAGCGCCCTGAGACCGGCTGGGGGTGGCCGAGCTCCTCAGCGGGACTCGGGTGGGGAAGAAACGGGGGGTGACAGACAAGGCCCCGCAGCAGGGACCCCCCACTCGCTGTGTAACAGTGAGGAGGCGGGGGGGGGGGCAGCGAGCAGGGTCACTTCGCCGCCTCTGTTAGCGCTCACAGAGACCGCTCAGCTCCACTGCCAGCCTGCTGCCTCCTTCCCTTCCTCCCCCTGCCTGTCCCTTCTCCTGCCCGGGTCACCTCCCTGCTCCCTGCCGGGCTGGGCTGGGCTCAGTGGCCTCAAAGTTCCTCCCTCCTTCCCCGCGGGTTTGCAGGGGCTGCGTGCTCAAGCAGCAACGCGCCTCCCTCGCCCGGCTCTCGCTCCCTCGCCTTCGCAGCGCAGGGAACCCGAGCCGGGTTCTTATAGAGCCGGCCGGCCGGCGCGGCTGGGGCAGGTCCCGCTGGCACTGCCGCCGGGCTGGCGCGGGAGGGGATTGGATGTCAGCCGCCCACCGCCCTGGGGGGGGTGGTAGTGACCCCTGGGCAGCTCACGAGCGTCAGCCAGCCCCTGGGCCCCGTTCCCTCCTTCTGTCCCTGCCCCGGGTGCGAGCGCCGCGAGCAGGGGCGGGGGGGTCTAGGTATCCGGTGCGGGAGCGGGGAGCGGGCTGTGGGGTGGGGTGCGCCTGTCGGAGGAGTGTGTGGGAGGAGGTGGGTATGGCGGGTCTGTGTGCCGCGCCTCAGCAGGGGTGAGACGGGTGAGGGACGTCGGGCGATGCACACGGAGGGGGCTGATTTCGGAGGGCCTGCAAGGCAGCTGGAGAAGGCTGCACGTCGGGCCGCTGAAGCGGGGCGTCGGGGAGTGGGGCGCGCCTGTTAGGGTGGAGGGCTGAGCTGTGTGTCGGGGCTGGAAGAGAGGGGCAGGGTGTTTGGCGGTGGGGAGCCGGGTAGTGTAGCGGTAGCGGTGGGACGGGAGGGGCGAAGGACGCAAGCGGTGGCTGGAGCGGTTTCCTTGTCGGGGTGTGTAATGGAGAGGTGCGGGGATTCGAGTGCGGGCGGGTTGTCAGCGTGTCGGGGCCCGGGCTGTGCGGTGGAGCTGTAGGAGCAGGGTGTGTGGAGCGTGCTGGTAGGAGTGGGAGGTGTTAACTGTGGAGGGGATGGGTAAGAGAGGTGAAGGGGTTCCCCCGTGCAGGGGCCTGAAGAAGGGGTGGTTTGTCAGTGCTGAAAGCGGGCGAGAGTGGATTGTTTCTCGGTGTTTGGGTGGGGAGTCTGTAGCGGAGGTGTGGGACTGAGGTGGGCGGTTTGTGGGTGCCTAGAGTAGGGGCGCCTGACATGAAGTGGAGAGGTGTGATGTGCTTTGAGGAAAGGGAAAAGGAAGAGAGAGAATAATCAGCGCAGAAAAATCCATTAGCTAATTTATCTTTCCCAGGGGAGCTTTGTGGAAGGGATCCACAAATAATGACAAAGAGCTAAGCCACGTGGTATCAAGAGAGAGAGATAGAATGTCAGTGTTTCCTAGACAGATTCCTGAAAGGCATATGGAGTCTGGGATCCGGAGGGGGGAATTAATAACAGGTAATTCAATTCCATCTCACTCAGGTGGAAATGTGGTAATTGCCATGATCTGGGACTTTCATTCCCTCTCATCTTATTTTGGCAGGTATTACTTCATCTGGCTATAAAACACTTTTCTTTTCAAGCAGCATCTCTGTTACCCAAGGGAGTACAATCTAGTAAGGAGCTAAGAGTCACGACTTCTAGGCATTGCTGTGTGACATAGGCAAGTCACATACTGTATAGCCTGATCCTATAATGTGCTGAGCAGCTGGGAAATGCTGAGACTCCCTCAGTTTCCGTTAAAGACAGGACAACCAAGGGCACTGCAGAACTGGTCACTGAACCATCTGTACCTTAATAACAGGAGTGTTGTGGTGCTTGACTAATTAACATTTGTAAAGTACTCTGAGATCCTTCAGTGAAATGGTTACATATGTGGTATTATAATGTTTGCTTGGTAGAGAATGCCAAACTCAGGGTTTCAAAACAGGTTTAGTTATAACCTCCTATTTTTGCTTATACAAGACATAAATAAATAAGTAAATAAGTAAATAAATAAAAGATAGATTTAAAAACACCCTTTATTTGGGCTGAAATTGCCCACCCTTGCTAAATAATTTCCATTTAAAAAAACAGATGCAGTTTTTTCCAGTTAGGGTAGACTGGAAAAGACAGGGGGGGGTATTCTAAAAAAATAATGTCACACTTTCATCACTCTATACCTACTCCCACCACCACCCCCCAGAAGCAAACTGTAGCTCACCCACACTCTTTGTGACATACAAACACACATTTTATTTGCTTAGCATGAAAGATATAGGGACACAATTTGCATGAGCGAGCCTATAAATGTCTCATTGAATCACATGCAGTAAAATCCTCCAAATCCACCACCTTAACAGCCAGAGCCAGAAAGTGGATGTGATGCTCTGTACCTCAGGGGAACACCCTACACCCCCATGTTCATCTTTATAAAATGACTGTGTGGTATCCAATGCCAAGTTTGTCATGTTGGGTGTCTTTGGAAGGCTCATAATGCACTGAGCATGGCTATTATAGTGATGTTATAGTAATTGTTACAGTAACGTTATAAGTCATAATTTCATGTATATAATTATGAGGCTGAAAATGTATCCTCATGGCTTAAAGCAAGCCCATGAACAAAACTCTCCAAGAACAGAGAGGCAGTTCACACCTCATCAGGGCATGGTTGGGACAAACCCAGCCCAGCCTCACAGGAACTATGGACACTGGCTTAGGCAGCAACAAAATAATCTGTTAGACCCTTGAGCAAGTCACCCCCTTCCTTTGGTCAGTTTGAGACTGTGATGAGGTAATGTTCACCTGACTCTAAAAGGGGAGGGGAGCAAAGCCAAGAGGAAAGAAAGGACATGATAAAAGGGAGAGACATTTTGCCATGCTCTTTCTCTTCCTCTTACATCTACAGACACCACCACCACCACCAAGCAACTGAAGCTCTTATCAAAGGGGAGAGCCTGACTGAAAAGCAATCAGCCAGTCTGTGGTGAGAAGCATCTAAGTTTTTAAAGACACTGAAAGTGTTAAGATCAGCTTAGAATGCATTTTGCTTTTATTTCATTTGACCAAATCTGACTTGTTATACTTTGACTCATAATCACTTAAAATCATAGAATATCAGGGTTGGACGGGACCTCAGGAGGTCATCTAGTCCAACCCCCTGCTCAAAGCAGGTCCAATCCCCAACTAAATCATCCCAGCCAGGGCTCTATCAAGCCTGACCTTAAAAACCTCTAAGAAAAGAGATTCTACAATCTCCCCAGGTAATGCATTCCAATGCTTCACCACCCTCCTAGTGAAAAAGTTTTTCCTAATATCCAACCTAAATCTCCCCCACTGCAACTATAGCACTCCTTGTTCTGTCATCTGCTACCACTGAGAACAGTCTAGATCCATCCTCTTTGGAACCCCCTTTCAGGTAATTGAAAGCAGCTATCAAATCCCCCCTCATTCTTCTCCTCTGCAGACTAAATAATCCCAGTTCCCTCAGCCTCTCCTCATAAACCATGTGCTTCAGCCCCCTAATTTGTTGCCCTCCGCTGGACTCTTTCCAGTTTTTCCACATCTTTCTTGTAGTGTGGGGCCCAAAACTGGACACAGTACTCCAGATGAGGCCTCACCAATGCCGAATAGAGGGAAACAATCACATCCCTCGATCTGCTGGTAATGCTCCTGCTTATACAGCCCAAAATGCAATTAGCCATCTTGGCAACAAGGGCACATTGTTGACTCATATCCAGCTTCTTGTCCACTGTAACCCCTAGGTCCTTTTCTGCAGAACTGCTGCCTAGCCACTCAGCCCCTAGTCTGTAGCAGTGCATGGGATTCTTCCGCCCTAAGTGCAGGACTCTGCACTTGTCCTTCTTGAACCTCATCAGATTTCTTTTGGACCAGTCCTCTAATTTGTCTAGATTCCTCTGTATGCTATCCCTACCCTCCAGCATATCTACCACTCCTCCCAGTTTGGTGTCATCTGCAAATTTGCTGAGGGTGCAATCCACGCCATCCTCCAGATTATTAATGAAGATAATGAACAAAACCGACCCCAGGACCGACCCTTGGGTATTCTGCTTGATACCAGCTGCCAACTAGACATGGAGCCATTGATCACTACCTGTTGAGCCCGATGATCTAGCAAGCTTTCTATCCACCTTATAGTCCATTCATCCAGCCCATACTTCTTTAACTTGCTGGCAAGAATACTGTGGGAGACCGTGTCAAAAGCTTTGCTAAAGTCAAGGAATAAGATGTCCACCGCTTTCCTCTCATCCACAGAGCCAAATATCTCGTCATAGAAGGCAATTAGGTTCGTCAGGCATGACCTGCTCTTGGTGAATCCATGCTGACTGTTCCTGATCACTTTCCTCTCCTCTAAGTGCTTCAGAATTGTTTCCTGGAGGACATGCTCCACGATTTTTCCAAGGACTGAGGTGAGGCTGACCGGCCTGTAGTTCCCCAGATCCTTCTTCTTCCCCTTTTTAAAGATGGGCACTATATTAGCCTTTTTCCAGTCATCTGGGACCTTCCCCAATCGCCATGAGTTTTCAAAGATAATGGCCAATGGCTCTGCAATCACATCCGCCAATTCATTTAGAACCCTCGGATGCAGCGCATCTAGCCCCATGGACTTGTGCTCATCCAGGTTTTCTAAATAGTCCTGAACCACTTCTTTCTCCACAGAAGGCTGGTCACCTCTTCCCCATACTGTGCTGCCCAATGCAGTAGTCTGGGAGCTGACCTTGTTCATGAAGACAGAAGCAAAAAAAGCATTGAATACATTAGCTTTTTCCACATCCTCTGTCACTAGGTTGCCTCCTCCATGCAGTAAGGGGCCCACACTTTCCTAGACCTTCTTCTTGTTGCTAACATACCTGAAGAAACCCTTCTTGTTACTCTTAACATCTCTTGCTAGCTGCAACACCAACTGTGATTTGGCCTTCCTGATTTCACTCCTGCATGCCTGAGCAATATTTTTATACTCCTCCCTGGTCATTTGTCCAATCTTCCACTTCTTGTAAGCTTCTTTTTTGTGTTTAAGATCAGCAAGGATTTCACTGTTAAGCCAAGCTGGTCGCCTGCCATATTTACTATTCTTTCTACGCATCGGGATGGTTTGTTCCTGCATCCTCAATAAGGATTCTTTAAAATACAGCCAGCTCTCCTGGACTCCTTTCCCCTTCATGTTATTATTCTCCCAGGAGTTCCTGCCCATCAGTTCCCTGAGGGAGTCAAAGTCTGCTTTTCTGAAGTCCAGGGTCCGTATTCTGCTGCTCTCATCTCTTCCTTGTGTCAGGATCCTGAACTCCACCAGGTCATGGTTGCTGCCTCCCAGGTTCCCATCCACTTTTGCTTCCCTTACTAATTCTTTCCTGTTTGTGAGCATCAGGTCAAGAGCAGCTCTGCCCCCTAGTGGGTTCCTCCAGCACTTGCACCAGGAAATTGTCCCCTATACTTTCCAAAAACTTCCTGGATTGTCTGTGCACTGCTGTCATGCTCTCCCTGAAGATATCGGGGTGATTGAAGTCCCCCATGAGAACCAGGGCCTGTGATCTAGTAACTTCTGTTAGTTGCCTGAAAAAAGCCTCGTACACCTCATCCCCCTGGTCTGTTGGTCTGTAGAAGACTCCCACCATGACATCTACATTTATAGTTAATAAATCTGTTTGTTTATTCTACCTGAAGCAGTTTGGTTTGAAGTGTATCAGAGGCTCCCCTTGGAATAACAAGCCTGGTACATATCAATCTCTTTGTTAAATTAATGAATTTATCTAAGCTTGCCACACCCAGCGAGCATAACTGGACACTGCAAGACAGAGGTTCCTAGGGTTGTTTCTGGGAACGGAGATATTGGCTCGTGTCATTTGCTTGCAAGTAGCTGTGAGCAACTGACATGCCAGAGGCTGTGCACAGTCAAGGAGTGGGGGTTCTCACAGCAGAGCAGGGTAAGGCTGGCTCCCAGAGCCAAGAATTGGAGTGGCCTAGCAGATCACCGGTCCAGATAACGCCAGAAGGGAACGTCACAGTGGATATCAGATTTTTTTAGTTTCATCAAAATTACTGCTGCATTCTGCAACACTCTTACATTTTATCAAGAATTTAAATATATATATATATATTAGGTGCCAAAATATAGCCTTCACAGAATCAAATACATTGCTTCCTTGTTAACTCATCTTTGGAGAAATTTTTTTGCAGCTAAGGAATAGCAAGTCAAATCTTCAGGCTTGGTGCCTGACTTTTTAAATGCTTAGTTACTGATTTGGGCAAGTAGTATAAGGGCCCTACCATCAATCAAATGTCAGTCCCGCCCCTTGACCCCTTAAGCCCTGCCCATCTGTCACTGGAAGTCCTGTCCTGGGGGTATTATTTCCAGGGTGAAGCCGGACACATGACTGGAAGCAAGGTGTGTCATATGACCCCTCTAAGAGCTCCTACCACTGCCCTCTACCAATCAGGATGGGTTTCACCCCCGTAGGACCATCCTGATAGGAGATTTGACTAATAGGGGGGAGTTGCCCCATCCAACCACCCCTTCTCCCTGACCGCCCCCAGACACCTCACCCCTAACTGCCCCCCGCTGCCCCATCCAACCCCCCTCCTTCCTGATGGCCCCCCAGGACCCCTACTCCCATTCAACCCTCCTGTTTCCCGCCCTCTGACCGCCCCGACCCCTATCCACACCTCCAGCCCCTGACCCCCCCCGAACTCCCCTTCCCTCTATCCATCCCACCCCCCACCCCCACACCGCGCTGCCTGGAGCACCAGTGGCTGGCGGCAGGGCTGCACCAAGACAGGCAGCCACACCACACAGCACAGAGCACCGGGTCAGGCCGCGGCTCTGCAGCTGCACTGTCCCAGGAGCTCCTAGGTGCTACATTAATACAAATAACAATGTTATGGGTTCCTTCTGCCTGGCTGTTATAGGCATCTGCGCTTCTCTTCATTTTGCAACACTTGTGCTGTAGCTGGCTTCACTTTAACCAGGAGCTTTTATTTTGCAAAATAGTACCAAAATATTCCTTGGAGCAGGTTCCTGAGGGAGATGCACATCAAAGTCAAAGTGGGGAAACTGTGGGTGTGTACCATGCAATTTTTTTCAGTCAACAATAGCTGCCACTGGGTGTGCCAATGACTGTGGCAGTCGGAGTACAATACTGGAATTGGCAGTATGGTAAGGATTGTACATAGCCTACCATCCTTGTACTGCTTCGTGTGTGTTGGCATTCACTTATACTAAGACCACACATGGCTGCCATGCTGTGCTCATGTGCCCATGCTGTTTTGCAAATGGGTGGCTTAAGTCACAGATCCACAAGCTCTGGTCTATGTCCTAGCCTGTAACCTGTCCCTTGGGAGAGACCCCTTTAATGTTCTCCGGCCAAGGACCCACAGGAGCAGTTCCATGGCTTCCAAGACTCCGATACTGGGCCTTCAGGCATGAGTAATCTCAGTGTCTCTCCATGGCTCCCTGCAGTGAATCCAGCCAAGTCACACTCATGTGGGAGAGACATGTACTTCAGGGTACAATGCTTTCAGTATTGAAGTGACACCAGGCAGCTTCTTCAAAACAAGGTAACAATTTATTAATGGCCTAGAGATTCTGAAAGTCCTTAGGTCAGCAGAGTGAGGCAAAGGGTGCCCTTGAGCCATGCTGCTCTCAAAGTCATCTTGGCTCGCTCTCCGTCTCTGACCCTTTGTCCTTAGTCTGAGGTGAGAGCTGCTGAGTATCTTCCAACAGCCAACTCTTAACCCACCATTGACCCATGCTGAGTTCACATGTTCCACCTGTTGGAGATTCCCATGGATAAGTATCAACTGTTCAATTCTTGGGGGCTTCCATTATCTTGGTGGATCTTCCATGTTGATATGGGTCAGTTTCAGCCAATCCTTTAACAACCCATTAATTCCACCTCAAATAGTTACGTGACACAATACCTCATGTCTCCTGCTCTGCCCCAAGTCAGCTTAACTCTTTTGAACCCACTGGGTAGCATTGCAAAGTACAGAGGGAAACTGAGGCACACAGACATCATAGAAATATTACAGAAATTTCCCACATTGTCAGAGGTTACCAGATGGAACATTGCATCATTACTTGATGAAGGGTCAATATCTGAGGAATTCAGAAGCAATATTTACATGTAAAATGAATACAAATCAAAGATTTGCTACATCCCTGATTAAATAACACCTGTATTTGGAAAATACAAGCAGTCATTACTCAAGAAATACACCTAGAAATGTTTCTTCTTGATGCTGACAATGAAATGGTAAGAAAAGACTGAGCAGCTGGCAGTATGCTTAACCCACCATTGACCCATGCTGAGTTCACATGTTCCACCTGTTGGAGATTCCCATGGATAAGTGTCAATTGCTTAATCCTTGGGGGTTTCCATTATCTTGGTGGATCTTCCACGTTGGTATGGGTCAGTTTCAGCCAGTCCTTTAACAACCCATTAATTCCACCTCAGATAGTTATGTGACACAATACCTCATGTCTCCTGCTCTGCTCCAAGTCAGCTTAACTCTTTTGCACCCACTGGGTAGCACTGCAAAGTGCAGAGGGAAACTGAGGCACACCGACATCATAGAAATATTACAGAAATTTCCCACATCGTCAGAGGTTATCAGGTGGAACATTGCATCATTACTTGATGAAGGGTCAATATTTGAGGAATTCAAAAGCAATATTTACATGTAAAATGAATATAAATCAAAGATTTGCTACATCCCTGATTAAATGACACCTGTGTTTGAAAAATACAAGCAACCATTACTCAAGAAATACACTTAGAAATGTTTCTTCTTGGTGCTGAAAATGAAGTGGTAAGAAAAGACTGAGCAGTTGGCAGTATGTGTTGTATTGCTCTGGCAAAAGAGAAACATTGCTGGGATTAATATATCTGAAATATTTGTTGACATCCATGTTAATTCATTGACGAATGTTTAAAAAATAACAATTATCCTTGGGGCCTTGTTTTGTAATAGCCTCTCCTGAAATCATTCTTTACCTTTTCATTTACACTGCAGCTTTCTGTGATCAGCTTCTTCCCTTCCTTTTGACACACACTGTACGGACTTAGATGGGGGAGTAGTTCTATTACTAGGTGGGATAGCCAGAATGAGCAAAAAATAGCAATGCCTTCTTTAGAATCTAGTCCTCAAAGAGTTTAAACATCCATTGCTTATTTTCTTTCCTTTCCCCTGTGTTTTATAGGTTTTGTTTGTGTTTGGATAACTTTATGATCATTGTTACCATTTACAGCTGTGCAAGGTAAAGAGAATATTATAAATTCATATCTCAAAATTTGGAGCATCAACCAATTGCTTGCAGGACTGGAGAAGGAATTTACTCCAGTGTAAAATATTGCACAAGTGGTTTACGTGAATTGTGGGTTGGGCATCTCTCTTTCTTCTGTCACATCACATAGTGGCCACAGCTGGAGGCAAAATACCAACTAGATTGGTCTGTGGTCTGATTTGGTGTGGCGATTCTTACCTCTTGTTTTTTCTGCATGTGGTTTGTGCATAGCATCTTTTAAATACATTACAATACTTTTCTTTTATTTAACATTCAGCTCAAATGTCCAAGCTAGGCCATTCAATTTTTTTTTAACTTTAATTATTTTTTGAGTGGCCATAATGTCTCGTGTTGTCTCAACAAATTAAGATGACAGATCTAGGTGCAGTTAAAGCTGGAAACAAGTGGAAAAAAAATAAAAGCACCTGCTTCATTTTCATGACCACAAGCACTACTATCTTGTGATCTAAACACCCTGGGGGTATGCAGATGCATGATTGCTCCTTAAAAGAGACAGCAGACACTATGAGTGTCCTCAAGTGACTAATTAAAATACTGACTGCTGATTATTAAAATTCTTCATATTTTTACCTCTCTCAGCATCAAATCTGTTGCACTATTTCTAACTTCAAAATATCCCCATAGATTATATATACCTTTAATTTTCGCTTTGAAAAGAACCTGGATACCACTGTGATGGGTCAAGTATAACAACTGAACCAGAATGTAAAAAAACAAAGAGAAGGAATGTGTGAAGAACAGCTGTGGTCAATAGCATTAAATGTAAACACAGTATAAATGGATAAATAGAGGGTAGACATGAAGAGTGAGTAAGAGAAAACACCAATTAGACATGGTGTTAAGTATAATGAAGTGGCTGATCAAGAGAGGATTTTGGAAGACTAGCACAACAGAAAGCGACATATTCATAATAACGGACATTCAACTCTGATTAATGGCCAATAGCACCTGGCATTGGCCACTGTCGGAAGACAGGATACTGAGCTAGATGGATCTTTGGTCTGACCCAGTATGGCCATTCTTATGTTCTTATGTAGATTAGAACTTTGTAAAGTTTTTTTCTTTTCCAGTGCCATAAATGTATGAAATACTATTTTGGTTACATAATAGGGATTATTCTGAAATATACATAGGCTTCTAATATTAGTGTTACTGGTAAGGAAAATGGAAACATGATTTAAGTGCAAGTAACTGAGTGAATTTTGTGCAATCACCTATTCAGGCAAATATGATGCAAATGTTTTACGGAAGATATGATTGTTTAGGTCTCTCTGTCATTGTTCTCATGTAACAAAATATCTACTCTAAGGGCTCGGCTCCTTGATCACTTAGTGTAAATCTACCCTGTAGTAGCCTGCCACACACTAAATGTCCATGTAGATCCTACTGACATACTCTGACAATTTGTTTCAAAGTGGAGTAGATCAAAGAACACTGAAGAACTGTTAGTGCCCATCAGCAGGATCCCTGAGGACATTTAGTGTGCAGCAAGCTAGTGCAGGGTAGATTCACACCCTAGCTTGCTGAGAACTAAATGTTGGTGTAGACAGGCTCTTAAGTGACTTATGAATAACAGCAAAGGAGGACTTCCCACACCGCACACCCCTCTCTTATTTTAAGTTATTATGCCTTACTTTCTGGTCCGCTATAGACTATTGCTAGACAGCCTCTTGTAAAGTGTTAAGAATCTGATAATTAAACAACAATTTTCCATCTCTGTGATTTCAGGAAAACAACTATTTTATCTGTAATCCAAATGCAGTATTGCCAACCCCAAATGTTCAGAAATCATGAGTAAGGCTCACCAAAAATCATGAGATTGGCTTTAATTCATGAGATTATGTACAAATAGTAGATTTGGTGTTCTTTTTATTTACCTTCTGCTTTTTGAGCCTTTATGGTGCACTGGGTCACATTGTGAAGCTTTCTCCACAGCCACCAGGGCTAGAAACTTACTTTTTCTTTAAGAATGAAGGCTGAAATCATCACATATCCACTTGACTCCAGGAGCTGAGGCTTTAAGGAAACAATAATTATCATAAGAATCATTGTTGGATCATATTAAAAAAGTTCTGTATTAAAATCACAAATGAGTTTGATTCCCCATAGTTTAAATTCCAGGGTATTACTAATTAAGAGGTCTCTTGTTTTTTGGTACTGTTTCTTTCCCTCTATGTGTGAAACTTGCAAGCTGCTAATTGTGTTAGTACATTCTAAAACAGAGTCTGTTCTCAAAACAATTCACACAGAGAGAGACTCAAAGCAATACTCTGTAACAACAGAAACAGCACCCAGAGACTCCCCGCCCTTTTGTTGTATTAACAATTGTGATTAAAATAGAAATAGAGGATGTATGTGGATGGATGCTTGGTGTGGATAATAACTGAATGATCAGGGAGGTGCCAGCCTAAGAATCTAGTGTCCATCGGCTGAAGAAGTATTCTTGTCAGCAAGTATTCTTGACAGTATTCTTGTCAGCAAGTTAAGGAAGTATGGGCTGGATGAATGCACTATAAGGTGGGTAGAAAGCTGGCTAGATTGTCGGGCTCAACGGGTAGTGATCAATGGCTCCATGTCTAGTTGGCAGCCGGTATCAAGTGGAGTGCCCCAAGGGTTGGTCCTCAGGCCGGTTTTGTTCAATATCTTCATAAATGATCTGGAGGATGATGTGGATTGCACTCTCAGCAAATTTGTGGATGATACTAAACTGGGAGGAGTGGTAGATATGCTGGAGGGGAGGGATAGGATACAGAAAGACCTAGACAAATTGGAGGATTGGGCCAAAAGAAATCTGATGAGGTTCAATAAGGATAAGTGCAGGGTCCTGCACTTAGGACGGAAGAACCCAATGCACAGCTACAGACTAGGGACCGAATGGCTAGGCAGCAGTTCTGCGAAAAGGACCTAGGGGTGACAGTGGACGAGAAGCTGGATATGAGTCAGCAGTGTGCCCTTGTTGCCAAGAAGGCCAATGGCATTTTGGGATGTATAAGTAGGGGCATAGCGAGCAGATCGAGGGACGTGATCGTTCCCCTCTATTCGACATTGGTGAGGCCTCATCTGGAGTACTGTGTCCAGTTTTGGGCCCCACACTACAAGAAGGATGTGCATAAATTGGAGAGAGTCCATCGAAGGGCAACAAAAATGATTAGGGGTCTGGAACATATGACTTATGAGGAGAGGCTGAGGGAGCTGGGATTGTTTAGCTTGCAGAAGAGAAGAATGAGGGGGGATTTGATAGCTGCTTTCAGCTACCTGAAAGGGGGTTCCAAAGAGGATGGCTCTAGACTGTTCTCAATGGTAGCAGATGACAGAACGAGGAGTAATGGTCTCAAGTTGCAGTGGGGGAGGTTTAGATTGGATATTAGGAAAAACTTTTTCACTAAGAGGGTGGTGAAACACTGGAATGCGTTACCTAGGGAGGTGGTAGAATCTCCTTCCTTAGAGGTTTTTAAGGTCAGGCTTGACAAAGCCCTGGCTGGGATGATTTAACTGGGAATTGGTCCTGCTTCGAGCAGGGGGTTGGACTAGATGACCTTCTGGGGTTCCTTCCAACCCTGATATTCTATGATTCTATGATTCTAAGGCGTCAAGTGGAAATAACCAGAGGACCCCCGGAGGGCAGACTGGAATCTACCCAACAGCTTCAAGAATGGGAGAACTAAAGAACAAGATAACATCTGGCAGCACGGAGTCGTCAGGAATGTGCTATCTGCTGATTGATTCAGCAACAGCATGATGAAGCAATTCCCATAGACTGGCATAGGAAGAAATTCCTATAAAAATGGACTCTGGAAAGTGAGAACTTTGGGGTCTGATTCTGCAAACCAACTTCCAGGAGCATCAGATGAGCATCTGACAAGGCCCTGCTCCCTCCTCTTGTCCAGGCCACCTGGCCAGTGGCTTGGCATGAGCATCTCTGAGGCTGGTAACTATGATAACAACCTTGCAGAACCTGTGTGTGTGGGTGTGTATGTGTGTGTGTGTGTGTGTGTATGAATGAATGTGTGAATAAATATGAGATTGAATGGAATGTTATAGCTATAACTAACTGCTTACTATGATTCTTTCTGTATTCACAATAAATGTGGTATTTTGCCTTTTTCCCTTTAATAAGATCCTGCTGGTTTTTGTTTTTATTGGTATAACATCATGACAAAATCATGAGAGTTGGCAAATGTACAAAATTGAAGAGTTGAGCCATAGGAGATTGTGCAACCTTCAAAAACAGTGTAATCAACAAATGGTAAAGTTAGACAAGAGACAGTTACAACTTCCTTGATTTTTCATTCTCAGTGCAAAGCTATATCTGTCAGTTTATGAACTTCAGGAAGGGCTAAGTCATCACTAATTTTATTTAATTTAACCTGACTTTTAAACAACTATGGAGATGATTTTATATAAGTCGTTTCTGCAGGATAAATACTTTAGAAAAATAACTCTACCTGGTTGAAGAATTATTTTCTATATATTTCTAACAGGGAATACTGGCCCTTTAAGACTAGAGGGGACCAAAAGGCCTCTTTCCAGGAACGCTGGAATAAACAAAGGCCCCAGAAATGGTCTTGTTGAAGTAAGAGAGGAAGAAGTCCTGCAGAATTAGTAGTCCTGGTTTTGCCCATCCAACATTGTGCCTTTAAGGGCCTGGGACCAGGAGCCCTGTAGCTTAGAGTGGGGGCAGGGCTCCCCTCTCCCTCAACCAATTGGTGGGAAGCTCTCTGAAGGAGAGCAGTATATAGGCTGCCTACCCACTCAGAAAGAAGAGGGCAGTGGCTGACAGGGAAAAGCAAGCCAGATCCTGTAGGCTAAGCTCTTACTAGGAAGGATGGGAGCTGTAGCTCTGTGTGGGAAGAATAAGAGCTGTGTGTGTGGCAGAAAAGCCAGAGATGAGTATGAACTTTTGCGTGGCTGTGATGCACTTTAGTTTTTTGGGACACTGAATGCTATTTTGAGCAGTGTTTAGCCATTAAGCTAGCCCCAAGCGGTGGTAAGTGATAGGCCTGAGAGACTGCAGGGAGTTTCTAAAGGGCCTGAGGAGGGCACACAGGGTGGATACTGAAGAGGCATCTCTGGCCATTAGGGGGTTCCCATTAAATAGCAAGCCTGTTACAATATTCTTATCTTACCTACCATTTAAGTATTTCTAGGGCATTGACATACCTAAATACCATAGACGCTGTCCACTAGTCTTCCATATAATATTTTCTATATTATTTTAGCAGTGTGAACTGCTCATTTAATCAGGGATTTTAATCATGATTTAAATCAGCAGTCAGAAAACCTTGTTTTAAACCAGTAGTTTTCAACCTGAGGTCTGCGGACCTCTGGGGATCCCCAGACTATGTCTAAGGGAATGGTTCTCAACCTTTCCAGACTACTATACCCCTTTCATGACTCTGATTTGTCTTGTGTATCCCAAGTTTCGCCTCACTTAAAAACTACTTGCTTACAAAATCAGACATAAAAATACAAAAGGGTCACAGCACACTATTATTGAAAAATTGCTTACTTTCTCATTTTTACCATATAATTATAAAATAAATCTATTGGAATATAAATATTGTACTTACATTTCAGTGTGATACTTCAGCCTGTTTTTCACTTGTCAGCTTTGTCTGAAGACTGAGCCCCACTGCTCAGGGCCAAAGCATGTAACTTAGCTTTGCAGAGCTCGCTGTGGCATGGGGCCCTGACAACTGCCCTGCTTGTCAACCCCTAACACCAGCCCTGCACTTGCGATGCCCCTAAACCCATCCCACAACCCCCAGGTTGAGAAACACTGATCTAGATGTTGAGTACCCCCAGAAGACTTCTGCATACCCTTGGTTGAGGACCACTGGTCTAAGGGGTCCGTGAAAGACTGTTGTTACCATAGAACAGTGGTTTTCAACCTGTGGTCTGCGGAGCCCTGGCGGTCTACAGACTATGTCTAAGATTTCTAAAGGGATCCGCATCTCCATTTGAAAATTTTTAGGGGTCTTCAAATGAAAAAAGATTGAAAACCACTGTTTTAAACAATTGGTTTTAATCTTGCATTTGTACTTTAGTTATTTTCTTAAAAAGGTTCTTTCTCACTTAATGGTATACTCATTAAAACCTGCTGATTTGCAACCCAATATTGACTTTATGCCAAATTTCATAGTTTAGCTACCCAGTAGGAAACACTATATGCACTTATTTTAGGCTATCTAGCATACATTTATTCCAATTTATTTTTCATTATGTCAGAAAATGGTGAATGACATTTCTTGTTTACTAGATAACCTTTTACTTGGGATATGGCAAGCTGTCTTTGGATGGAAATTAGAATTCAATAAATATATAAGCATTTTAAATTACTTTTACTAGTTAAATAAAAATACCTTAAATGTGCAGATATACAAGAAAAAAAGTAAGTTTATCAATATTTTCTCACTTAAAACTGATTTAATAAACAACAGAAATATTAACTGTAGTAAGTAATTACTGGATTGTTTCATTGGCCAGATTTTCAAAGATATTTACATACCTAAAAATGCAGGTCCAGATCCACACAAAGATTAGGCATTACTGTGATCCAAAATCCCTCTGCCTAGCTGCCACCTAACCCTAAATTCACTCAGTGCCTAAAATTTTGTGATAAAAGTTCCCTCGGCACCTTAGTTTCTGCCTCCGGGTATGCATATAATGCCTTACACCAGACATCCAGGCACCTAGATCATGCCTAAGTCCCAACTCAAGCCCCAAAGCTGGTGGAGATAGGTGGGGGAATACCTTTCTCACCTGCAGGACCCCTTTCAAAATCCAAGAAGAGATAGTAGTGATGCCTCCCTTATAATTTAGCCCAGCAGTTAGAGCACTCAACTAGGATGTAGGAGACCCCTGTTCAAATCCTGCCTCTCTGAGCATCCTATCACTGGGCTAAGGGATATTCTGATATGGGTCTTTCTGAGTCTCTCCTGTTGAAGCCATTCCACTTTGGATAAATACTCTAGTGAGTCATTGGGCCAAAGAGAGAGTGACTGACTCCAAAGCCTGCTGGTTAGGACACTCACTTGGAACATGCATGATCTATTCTGGGGGGGCGGGGGGCAAACTATGATCCACAGGCCTGATCCAGCCCGCGAGTTCCTGCTGGGGAGCGAGATCTGGGGCTTGCCCTGCTCCGGCACTCTAGCTGGGTCGCAGGCTCGGGGGGCCGCACCACATGGCTCCCAAAAGCTGCAGCATGGCCCCGTTCTGGCTCCGACATGCTCCAATGGCCCCCTCCAGCACTCCAATGGGAGTGGAGGGGCGGTGCCTGCGGATGGGGCAGTGTGCGGAGCCACCTGGCCGTGCCTCCGCTTAGGAAGCGGAGAAGGGACATGCCGCTGCTTCTGAGAGCCCCTTGAGGTAAGCGCCGCTGGGAGCCTGCACCCCTGAGCCTCTCCCCAAGCCCCAACTCCCTGCCCCAGCCCTGATCCCCCTTCCACCCTCCAAACCCCTCAATCCCAGCCCACAGCACCCTCCTGCACCCCAAACCTCTCATCCCAAGCCCCACCCCAGAGCCTGCACCCCCAGCTGGAGCCTGCACCCATTCCTGCACCCCACCCTAGAGCCCCCTCCCACACCCTGAACTCATTTCTGGCCCCACCCCCAACCATAGCCCTCACCCCTTCCCACACCCCAACCCCAATTTTGTGAGCATTCATGGCCCACCCTACAATTTCTATTCCCAGATGTGGCCCTCAGACCAAAACGTTTGCCCACCCCTGATCTAGTCCCTCTATTCCAAAGACTTGTTCATTTACACAGAGCAGCTTTAACAGAGAACCACATCAGAACACCCCCTAGCCCAGTGCTTCAAGCACATTTGTAAGAGAGAAGGACTTGAACAGGCATCTCTTTCTCCAGACCAGGCAGAGTGGGGAAACTGAGCCCAAGTCTTCCACATCCCAGTTGAGTTTTCTAAAACTGGGCTAAAATTTAAAGAAGACCCACCACTTGCAACCACCCTCCTGCAGCCTGGGCATCTAGTTCAAGTAGGTTCACAGCAGTAGATCCCAAGCAGAGGGAGGTGCTTACCTCCAGCCTGGGTGTGGGGCAGAGCACACATCCTGGTCTCCATGTCCCAATGACTTAGACAGTTCCCCACCTAGCATGCTGGATTTTATAGAGCCTGTTCCCAGGTACCTATCTATCCCCATGCATCATATAGGGAGCTGAGCCTCTCAACACCTAAATTCCTGGGAAGACATAGGCTGCAGTTCCTAAACAGCTTAGGAGCCTAATTTCCACTGATTTCAACGCGAGTCAGACACCTAACCTGCTTAGGAACTTTTGAAAGTCACATTAGGCACCTCTCTACATCTTCAGGTACAAAAATGCCTTTGAAAATCTGTTCCCACGTCCTTCAAGTTTTCAGAATTAGACCACCTCTGCTCCTAGCTGGTCTTTAGTCATATGCTGGAAGAGGGAACAAGCTTTCCTGCTTCTTCACCTCCCAACTGGTTTCTCAATTTGAATTAACTAGTCTAAATGAAGAAAATACTCTCTGCCCCTACTAGCTAAATTGAAACCAAATTAAATAAGACAAAAGCTTTTCTGTACAGCAGAAACTGAAAATACTTGAGAAAAATGTAAATACCAGCATTCGCTCCATCATAAAGGATGAAAACATATCTACTTAATGTAAAAAGAAAAGGAGGACTTGTGGCACCTTAGAGACTAACCAATTTATTAGAGTAATTACATTGTGACCTTTATAAAGCTTTTGTTGACATCAAAAGTTAAGATGTTTTAGCCCTGATTGTTTCTAGTTTTAAAAGAAATCAGCGCCCTTTAACTCATTAAAGTTAGAGGACTTACTGATGAAGTTATTGTTAAAGTAATTTTAATAGATTATAGTAAATGCAGGCCTTAACACAGGTTGTCAATTTCAGGTTTAAAATGTTTATTTAAGAAAAATATATTTAAATGTTTGATAAATACACCCTGCCTGTTAAGCACAAAACACCACCTTTTTCTCCACACCCTTCAATGTTATACCAAGTGATTCTGTCCAGCTATTGTCTATTTTAGAGTCAGGGGCTTGTCTACACTACAGATGCTTTGTGGGTACAGCACTCTTCACAACTCAGATTGAGTACATTCCACAATTCAAGAATGGTGATAAATTCTGAGAACCAGCAGAATGATTGAAGGATTAGAAAATATACCTTATAGTGAAACTCAGGAAGCTCAGTCTATTTAGCTTAAGAAACAGAGGGTTTAAGGGGTGACTCAAACAGTCTGTAAGTACCTACATAGGGAACAAATATTTGAAGGTGGCTCTAATTTAGCAGCCAAAAGGTAAAAGATCCAATGGCTGGAAGTTAAAGACAAATTCAGAATGGAAATAAGGCACAGTTAAGGTAATTAGCTATTGGAACAGTTTACCAAAGGCTATGGTGGATTCTCCATCACTGGCAAATTAAAAAAACAAAACAATCTGATTTTGACTTTAAAAAAGATATACTCTAAAGAAATTGTCTTCAGGAAGTTCTATGGACTATATTATATAGGAGGTCAGACTGAATACCCTTCTGGCCTTGGAATCTATTAGCTTGTCATGAAAGTCTAACATTTTCACAACTGTAGATCTGAAAAAACCCATGCTTGGTGGCAGAATTTAGCTTCTAAAATGTTTCATTTACAGTCCAAAATTTAATAAGACATTCACAGCCAGTGTCTTAACAATATTTCCTCTCACTGTGATGATGTGTAGACAACCAGTACCTATCAAAACACCTACACAGATGCAAGATGGGTGCGCAGCTAGGACAACTATTTCATAGGCTTCCACATGTCCATGTGCAGAAGAGCTCTTTTGCAGTTGGGCAAGACCCTGGCCTCAGTGAATCTGTCCCAAGTGGTTATACAGAGTATTTATAATAACTCAGTGTCTGTCAACACAAGCTAGCAATCAAGTTTTGGTAAATCAGGTATTCTAACCATTTAGAATTCCAGACCCAGTTCAAGGAGGCAGTCGAGCATATGCCTCGCTGTAATCTAGTTTTCATCATGATTTGAGTGTAAAAAAAGTCAGAGGGAGTTACCTCAAACTTGAGGTGTAAGTTCTGTTTTGACAGTCCAGCCCTGGAGGCTGCTGGTTAGTGAACACTTCATAAATTTAACTCCGATCAACTTTGAGTCATTTCTGAAAACAGTATCCCTTAGCCTGCTTAGAATCATGGCACTATTAAAAAAATCTATTACCCTTCAATGAAAGTACAGCAAAGATAGTCAAAGCATTTAAAATGTAGAGTATTAATAAGGGGTTTATTTTAAACAACCTTTTTTCCCTTTCCAGTTAGCAGGAGAGAGCTTTTAGAAAGATCCCTCTCAATTCCCCCCCCCCTTTTTTTTTTTTTAAAACCATCTCCCCCATGGCATTACAGATGGCCATAACTGTCCTTTTTGGGGAAAAGAGGTTAGCTGAGATAGGCCGGAGTCGCTGCTGCTGCCGCTGCTAACGTCCAATCCTATTTCCTAAAAGGCAAAACAAGACACACATGGGAAAGGAGAAGAATGGGCAAAGATAGAAAATGTAGGTTCTCTGCCTCTGACTTTCACAGGCAACCTCACTGCTGGAAAAATGCAGGCACAAAACAGGGTTTTATTAACCACTTGAGACCTGGCAAACTTATACTAGCAGTAGGCTGTTTAGGTGCTGCCTTTCTGGGCACAGACTTACAGCAGTGCTGCAAAATATGTAGCCTTGACTAGTTAAGACAGATCTTTTAGACAGAAGAAAAGAGAAGAGGGATACAAAAGAAGAAATAAAGCAACACGCGCATGTACGCATGAGACACACACATCACCCCTCCTCCCCAAGTGGTGGCAGGATTTAGCTGGAGCAGGTAGGTGTGGCGAGCTCTTGTCCCCCTCTCTCTGGCCCAGGCTGGTCAGAACATCTCTCAGGATTAGGATAAAGATCGGGTGGTTCCAGGAAATGGTGGCAGTGGCAGCAATGATGGGGAAGCTCACTCCTTCCTCATCTCTTATTTTTCAGTCAGCCAGCATTTCCCCCAAAGTTGCTTTTTGAGGCCCTCAAAAGGGAGTGATGCGTGAAATACCAACCAAATAGGCCTAATTTTTAACACACCAATTTCAGTCCCTTGATTTCTGGTCCCACATTTGTGTTTGCCAGGTATGATCTTAACATGGTCCTTGAGTTGTATCAGTAGGCCTCTTTGTTTGGATTAATTTCATCCACTCCCCCAACATTTGTTATAGATTATTATAACACTTTATGAACTTTCACTTATTTTACAGTTGAGCTCATAATTGGGTAAATTCATAGGCCCAATTATTACAACATACCTGCTTCACAAATCAACATGTTTACTGTGTTCTTGAACACCATAATCAGATTGTTTAAGGAATGAGGCATTGAAAATGAATCAGTCATCTTCATCTGTATATAAACTTTATTAAAAGCTTCCAGTCAGAAGCTTTGTAAAATTAAGTGTGCTGCATAGTGTTTTATTAATGCAAATATACAAGATTTAAAAGGAACCAATTCATGTTGTTGATGTATACAATGACAGAACTACTACACCTGAGCAATAATACATTTGAGGCATCATGATAAACAAAATACATCTCAAATTTACATATATACACACATGCAGAAACTGTAGGAATTTTTAAAACAAGTTGAAAACCCTGAGCCTGCAGCAAGTCTCCCTTTTATTATTTGAGAATATTTCCAGCTCTCATTAGATCAGCAAGGTTAAAATTAAAAGAGACTTACTCAAGCGATCAACTTATTGTACCAGCTAGTTCAAACAACACCAGTTTTAATTTGATGGGTCACTTATGTTGCATGCTTTGAGTAACATGTTTTCCAAAATGAAGCAATTTGTTTTAAGACAGATTAGAGCCTATCAGAATGATGGCTAGTCCCATGAGCTTCTAAATGTTGACAAACACTTCATATACTGTGGAAATAGCACTAGTATTGATTTTATAGCTTGAGTTATGAAAATTTATACACGTTAAATGATTTAGCCTCCTGTAGTCGTTATATGCTGGCTTGCTATCTCAGATTTCAAGTAACAATCACAAAGAATAAATTTAGTACACAGTAGATGTGAGCTGAAGCATTCTTAAGTTTTAAAATGCCTGTTTTTTGGTGGTATCTTACATTAAGTACTCTACCCAACACCATCTCTGTGATTAAATGCTGTAGTTTTCTAGAAAAATATTTGTTAATCTCAACCAAAATGAACTAACAGTTTTACATTCCCAATGTTGCATGACTAGTTGCCTTTAAATTTATAGTAGATTTCCTTCTTGATGAGAAAGGAAAGGGAAATCTGGTTAATAGGCACTCTTCCATGTAATACACAAAATTAATTTAACAGCAGATAGGGAGGAGGAATGGTGAATAAGTGCAATTTAATTCCCCAAATCTTGTATCAGAGAAGCAAACAAAAATCAAGAGAATAAGTGGCACTTGTACTTTTCATAACTTACTGTGTCTAGGAAAGATCTTAAAATGTACATGTCTGAATTGGCAAAGAAACACAAATATGTACTAAAATTTTATGGATCAATAATTTTTCTAGGCATAGGGCATATTTTCTGTTGCCGCATGGCTACACAGTGCTGGCAGAATCTGGTCACAGAGCCACAGGAGGGTCACACCAGCAAAGGGGGAACCTCTAGTAGCACCCACTCTTTTGAGATGCTCTAATTTATGCCAGGGATACTAAAGTGGCTAACAATGGTACCAGGATCAAGGGTGTGCAAAGGTGAGGTTTACACCATCGTTGAAGGCCTACTCCCATACCTGCTTGTGGCTTCTTTGCTATTGCAGATGATCTGGCCCCAAAATTTTAATGGAGGTACAGTAACAGGCAATAGACCAGAATATTTCTTTAAAGATAAAATATGGCATACCAGAAGTTTATAAACATTGTCCATCTAGATTGAGCCTGATTCACTAATTCCAAATACCAATAATTTAGCAGAAGATACACAAACAAAAACTGAACTGACAGCCAGCCAGAAGCTCATCTCTTTGGGTATAAGCCTGGGTTAGAATGGTCATCTATTGTAGGATTACTTTTAGAATTCAAATGGAATTAATAAGGTTTAATTGTGTTAAGTGGCACAACATTTAAATCAAAATCTCAAGTACTTCCAAGTCAACTGATTATTATTTTTAGACAAATTGCATTTAAAAATACATCCCTCGCTTGTTACCTACCTTTGTAATACTATACATAAACTTGGTCAAGAAATAGAAAGATCATAAGTTTTGGGTCACTAAAATAGGTTCTACATTACTGCATTTATACTTTGATAAAAAAGTCAAACAACTGACTGACAAGCTATTGGCTGAGATATTACACAACTTTTGAGTTTAAGCAGAGATTCTCCGAATTATCATTTTTAAAAGGTATGACAGAGCACAGGAATTTAGTTTAAAAGGAAACTGTTGCCTTATAATTTGAAACAGCGAGCTCTTTACATACAAAGCTTAAGGAACCAATATTTTGTGTAAATTTCGTAGGGCCAACAGTTTCCACTCAATTTCAAATTAGACTGCACACATACTTATACTGCACTATATTTTGATGAGTTTGCATCATTAAATTCAGTACACAATTCAGAGGTTATGTTCCGAATTCACTTGAGTTGTTCAAGTTGAAAGTTCTCATCTCTTCTGAATAGCTGACATTGATATGTTATCCAACTCGCTTCCCATTCCAGACATCTGCTACTAATAACAGACCCTTCTAGGACTCTTTAGTGACACCTTAATTTGATCAGTTCTTTAAGTCAGCCTTGTAGCTTCTGGGCATTGCAGCACATGCACCCCTCTTCCCCCTACAAATTCCAACAATAACATGGCTAGTGACAGACGGAACTGTCATGAATGTTGAATTGATTTGCTTTTGTAAATGTGAATCAGACTCTTAATGTGATATTAAAGTTCTGAAATACAATATTGCCATGTTTTTCAGCAGAGGTTCACAAGGAATCCATAGTATTTAAAGTTTGCACACAGTGTAGTGAACCAAGTTAGTTACCTCCTTGCAAAGGCAGATTTCTTGACACCTAGAAACTCAAAGAAAAGTAAGGATTAGTTATATTATTTTAGCTCTTTTATGCAAACAAAAGCAAAACTAGCATTATATATTGTCAGAACTATTAGTTATCTCAGATGTGTTAGCTTTAGAGTTAGAGACAGAAACTGAAAGGAGTACATTACATTCTTCATCGCTGTGTTCACATAAAGGCATGCTGGCCCTCTTAGAACGGGTTTACAGGGCCGAGGATGGGCAGGCAGCGGAGGGCAGCCGAGGACAGGCTAACCCACTAGGCTATGCCCTGTAACACCAGTCAGCTAGCCAGTGAACCAGTTTCTCTAGGAGGGGAGCTACCATTGGATAATCCGGATGTCTGTTGCACAGGGCAGTTAATAAAGAGCCAGGCTAAACAGAAGAGGGCCTCTTTCTTGGCTCCAGCAGCTGGTATAAGCTGTTTGCTGAACTGACATGGATATACGTGGTTTTGTGTTGTGCAGCTTGGATTTTTTTGTTTGCTTTACTTTACTTTCAGAGGATCACAATTTTGGGTTGTACAGCCGGTCAGATCCCCTTTTCAGGAGGGTAGTTACTGGGATGGTGGTCTCAAATCTGCAAGGGGAAATTCTTTTCCCTTAGAAAAGGTGGCTCACTTGCAGGAAGCATGAGCCACCTCATGAGACTTAGTGGTTTCTCAAGCCATTCTGGATTGCAAACAAAGAAAGGCTATTGTTTAAGTGGGAAGGAGGAGACCTAGGAATGGAATGCTCTGGATTTGAGCATCAAGAAAGGGGAGAAATGGTAACAAATGGGTGTCAATAGTTTTCTCCTTTTTCCTTTGCTAGTAGGACAGATTGCCCCCAGAAGTAATCCTTTTGTGATTAATAAAGTTTCAGCCACTTGGCCAAAAGTTCCTGATGTCTAAATTCATTGGTCTCTACTGCTTACAATCCAGACTGACAATGTTTTAAGTAAGGATGGAAAAACTCCCTCAGTTACCAGAGCATGTGGAATATGGGAAATAAGATATACAAGTATGTGGGAGAAATGGAGGAGGAAACCTAAAAGTTCGCCCTGTCCTTGAACGTGAGATGCACAGGATGAAAAAAGGTTCAAGTGAAGAGTTCATATTGCTTGAGGCAAAAGAAAAAATATTGCAATGTTCTTCTCAAGTCACTAGTGTTCTAATACCACATTTATTGGGAATTTTAGTAGAGTTTGGGCCAAGTTTTCCCCTCAGATACTGAGGTAACATTTTAGTTAGGGACTTTGTTTTTTGCATATTTGCCAATATACGTATTAATTTTAATGCTATGTTAATGGCATATTAGGAACTCAATTCTTAAGAGGCTAGCAATAGTCCCACCTTACTCCAATGCTCTATACAAAGCATGCTTTGCAATTCCTGCTTTTAGTCCCATCTCTTCCTGTAGCTGCCACTCCTCCTTTCAGCCAGATAAATGCCAGCACAGCGTACACTCACCTACAGACCTCCCCACCCTCAGTCAATCAGTGGTCCATCTCCCTGACAAGCCACTTAATCCTATTCTGCAGTACATTTCTTTCCTGCACTATGGCCAAAGCACCACGAAGACACACACTGATATACCACCTACCAACATCTCTACCCCACTAGCACCAACACAGATGTAACAAATTCCAACCCTGGCTCCTTCCTGAAGGTTGAAAAATAATTCAGAAATGAAGAGGGGGGGGAGGGATTAGTTTTCAGCATGTAAAAACTGCATATTTTGCATAAGGACTAATTTACAGACAAGATAATTGACTAAACTTGTTAGAGTGCAATTGGTTTGTCAAATGAAAGTTATTGTAATTCAAAAAACAAATGTGTGGATGTACATAAATATTTAAAAATGTGTTACCTTATGTGACTCATCCCAGCAGTGACACAAGCATCACAACACCCATAAACTGAGTGAACAGCAACATAGGGGTGAGAAATGACCATACAGGCCATAAGGCAATGTTGAGACTGGAAATAAAAACAAAAAGTTTAAATTTTTTTTAGTAGTTCTAATGTCACTTACTATATCCTGCACATATTTGGCATATTGTACCAGAAGTAAGATTAAGGACTCAATACCCCAATCTTGAAAGACAAAAATTTATTTGAAAACAGTATTGTAATAAGAAAAGGAGTACTTGTGGCACCTTAGAGACTAACCAATTTATTTGAGCATGAGCTTTCGTGAGCTACAGCTCACTTCATCGGATGCATACTGTGGAAACTGCAGAAGACATTATATGCACAGAGACCATGAAACAATACCTCCTCCCACCCCACTCTCCGGCTGGTAATAGCTTACCTAAAGTGTTCATCAAGTTGGGCCATTTCCAGCACAAATCCAGGTTTTCTCACCCTCCGCCCCCCCCCCCCCCCCCCCAAACTCACTCTCCTGCTGGTAATAGCTCATCCAAAGTGACCACTCTCCCTACAATGTGCATGATAATCAAGATGGGCCATTTCCAGCACAAATCCAGGTTCTCACCCCCCCCCCCTTTTTCCACACACACAAACTCACTCTCCTGCTAGCAATAGCTCATCCAAACTGACCACTCTCCTTACAATGTGCATGATAATCAAGGTGGGCCATTTCCAGCATAAATCCAAGTTTAACCAGAACGTCAGGGGCGGGTGGTAGAAAAAAACTAGGGGAAATAGCCACTCCCAGTATCTATTTAAGCCTAAATTAATAGTATCCAATTTGCAAATGAATTCCAATTCAGCAGTTTCTCGCTGGAGTCTGGATTTGAAGTTTTTTTGTTGTAAGATAGCGACCTTCATGTCTGTGATTGCGTGACCAGAGAGATTGAAGTGTTCTCCGACTGGTTTATGAATGTTATAATTCTTGACATCTGATTTGTGTCCATTTATTCTTTTACGTAGAGACTGTCCAGTTTGACCAACGTACATGGCAGATGGGCATTGCTGGCACATGATGGCATATATCACATTGGTGGATGTGCAGGTGAATAGTGTGGCTGATGTTATTAGGCCCTTTGATGGTGTCCCCCAAATAGATATGTGGGCACAGTTGGCAACGGGCTTTGTTGCAAGGATAGGTTCCTGGGTTAGTGGTTCTGTTGTGTGGTATGTGGTTGTTGGTGAGTATTTGCTTCAGGTTGGGGGGCTGTCTGTAGGCAAGGACTGGCCTGTCTCCCAAGATTTGTGAGAGTGTTGGGTCATCCTTCAGGATAGGTTGTAGATCCTTAATAATGCGTTGGAGGGGTTTTAGTTGGGGGCTGAAGGTGACGGCTAGTGGCGTTCTGTTATTTTCTTTGTTAGGCCTGTCCTGTAGTAGGTGACTTCTGGGAACTCTTCTGGCTCTATCAGTCTGTTTCTTCACTTCCGCAGGTGGGTATTGTAGTTGTAAGAATGCTTGATAGAGATCTTGTAGGTGTTTGTCTCTGTCTGAGGGGTTGGAGCAAATGCGATTGTATCGCAGAGCTTGGCTGTAGATGATGGATCGTGTGGTGTGGTCAGGGTGAAAGCTGGAAGCATGTAGGTAGGAATAGCGGTCAGTAGGTTTCCGGTATAGGGTGGTGTTTATGTGACCATTGTTTATTAGCACTGTAGTGTCCAGGAAGTGGATCTCTTGTGTGGACTGGACCAGGCTGAGGTTGATGGTGGGATGGGCTATTACCAGCAGGAGAGTGAGTTTGCGTGGGGGGGGGGGGCCGCAGAGGGTGAGAAAACCTGGATTTGTGCTGGAAATGGCCCAACTTGATGAACACTTTAGATAAGCTATTACCAGCAGGAGAGTGGGGTGGGAGGAGGTATTGTTTCATGGTCTCTGTGCATATAATGTCTTCTGCAGTTTCCACAGTATGCATCCGATGGAGTGAGCTGTAGCTCACAAAAGCTCATGCTCAAATAAATTGGTTAGTCTCTAAGGTGCCACAAGTACTCCTTTTCTTTTTGCGAATACAGACTAACACAGCTGTTACTCTGAAACCTGTCAGTATTGTAATAAATTCTCTCCTTCTTCTACACAATCAAATAATTTTGTTATGGTGTGGAAGACAACTCTATAGAAGTGGCACCATGTTATTACACACCTGTGCCACAATTCTTGGTTTACTAGAAACCCTCCCAACAAAACAGTTATTAATTATTGTCCTATACAACAAATATTACAGCCATGAAGAGAGGGCATCAGCATAAAGAACTTTTAATTTAAGGCTTCTTACTGTCTGTGTTTATGTAGGAAATAAGATGAGCAATTTGATTTTTAGAGAGTGTTCAGTGTGCAGGGCTGGCAATTATGAAAAGCTTTAAAATCATCCAGCTAAGCAGCCTTGACCATGAGAACTCCAAGATATCCTTGTATAACCTGAGAATAAGATTTGACTTAAGCAACAAAAACAGAAATTTTAAGCCAAGTGTGACAGTTTTTCTTCTTTCACCCTCCCTTTTGTTCTCAAGTTTTGTAGCAGATGTGTCATAAGGTCACCTACTGGCACTGTCTGAAAACTCATGCAATAGTGAAACTTGGAATACACAAACTTCTTGTTTTGCAGATTTCTTTTTCTGTATCCATGCAAAATTGTTATAGACTGGGAATAAGAGTTTAGCATTTTACAAAGCAAGACATCAGGCTGGAGCATTTAGGTAAGAGCCAAGTTATAAATCCTTCAAAAATATCTTGAAATTTTTCTATTTAAGCAGTATTCTGCAAGTTTGATAAAAGCTATCTGTACTGACCAGCAGTCTGGCTATAAGGCAATTTGAGGTAGATGCCACCTTGAAAAACAGGACAAAACTAAATACTGTCGGTGTACAACTAACTTGTCAGTTATACACTATCTTCTCAGCTTTATTTTTAACAATCACCTTTAATTTAACAAAAAGTAGTGAAGGACTTTTCTATCTTCGTAACACTTGGAAAAAATAGAAGACCCAGCACACCTAGAAGTGGACTTAATATACAATTTTGACCATTACTGGCCTCAGTTCCAGTCTGCAATCATAGCTTTCCAACAATTAGGAATTCACTTTTTCAATACAAGGAAAATGCAACCAAAAAATGATGGAAGTGAGTAACATTATTGGACTTGACCAAAATCTACAGAAGTGACCATTCTATAGCACTTCTAAATTAGACAGCCTGTTGGTGTTACCATTGGTAATCCCTCTTCAGGTTTTGCAGAAGTTTTATGTATTTCTGCAGCACTTTAACTTACCAAACTGCTGCTGCAATAAAAGTGGCAGTTGTGACAGGTATCAATACTGGATACTGGGCATCATAATCCTCAATTCCACAATACCACTCTAGATATATTATGCAGTAAAAAGCAATAGCTAAGCTTGCAACCAACAAACAGCTGCCGAGGACAAAGCACCAACTGCAAAGAAATAAAGAAATTAAATACAGACAAATTTCAGTTTGCATGTTATTATCCATCACTCTAATTCACAAGTAGCTCCTTACTTCATAGATTTTTATTGTGTGGTAGTAAACGCTGATGTTACTAGGAGTACATTACTTTCACAAAATACAACACATCTGCATAAAACAAAGAAAGTACTGAAGCATATCTTAGGATACATAATAACAGCAAGAATAACGTATCACAATAATTCACAAAATTCAGTTACTTGCAACAAGTCTCAGTAATTAGGGGGAATTAGTGAAGTTCTGCTCTGCAGTGTATAAATATACTGGAACAATTCTTTTTGTTAGTCAAGCTTTGTCAACAGATTAACAGAGTCCTATATAGTTAGGCTCATGCCAGGTCTACACTAGAAAAGATTTAGCCATATCGCTATATGGACCAATCCATTTTATACCATCAAAAGTGCTTTTGCTGGTATAGCTTACACCAAATCATCAAAGTGAAATAAACTATACTACCAAAAGCATTTTTATGCCAGTATAACTGGATCTGTTCTAGACTTTTGCTGATACAGAACTGTATCAGAAACAAACCAAAAAAAACAAAAAACCACACACACAACCTCTCTAAACACACCCCCTTACTGATATTGCTATATTGGCAAAACTATTTTGTTTAGACTTGGCCACATTCCCAAGCCAGAGGATAACCACTACATTTGTATTTCATATGACAGTTTATTATGTAGTTCTTTATATAAAGTGAAGTTCTGAGCTTTTCTTTGAACATCATCAAACAGAAGCCTTCCTGGATTAACTAAAGTTTAACTCCACTTAGTTCTGCGGTACTGCAACCCTTGGAAAAAAGTTCTTTTTTTAAATACACAGTATTACCTTGTTTTCAACTCCTAAACTACAGTATTTTCTCAGATCATTCTCACACGGAAAGTTAGTTAAATGTCTTAATAAACTTTCACATCTGCAAACTCATTACAGGATTCTAATAGAGTCAAACAGTTTAATACACTGGCTAAACAAAACCATAAGGAAAAATTATTTCAAATCCAGGCATAACAGTGTATGGAACTCAACATGTATGGAGCTTAGAAAGCTAACAAATTATGGACTATAGGTGATGGCTTCTTACCTCCTAGAAGAAAATTATTTTTTAAAATTATTTTCTGGTGAGATATGTCCAAATAGAGTTCAAATATGCTCAACTTTACAAATTAAGCAAATTTATATCACCTGAGTTGAATTTACTAAACCACAAAGGACAGCACAGCAATTGTCTTTGTTCAAGAGATCACCTGCTCTGAAATATTGCAGCAAAGCTCTTAGATGTGCACTGGTAGAGACAAGGGGACACTGGGGACCTTATTCTGCATGGAGCTAAGCACTCTCAAATCACAGGGGACTGAACAGCTCAGCACAAAATCGGACCCTCAACCACATTTGGGGACAGATTTTCAAAAATACTCATCAAGCACCAGCCCAACTGAAAACAATGCAAAAGTGTTAGTGCATTCCAAGTCTTTCTACTCTATTCAGGAAGGAAGTTATTGATCTGATCCTAAACATAATTTTTAAATTTAAAGAAAAAAATACACACATCAGAAGACAAGTTGATATTAAATTTCATTACCTTTTTATAGTACCATAATAGTACTTTACAGCTCTGAAAACTTCTATGTTTTATGGATTTTAAATCTGTTCTTATGTGTATGCATGGATGAGACAAGTTACATGAGTGATAATCAAGGCAAACCAAATCCAATGACTGGATAAGGAAGTGCTTATCAGTAACAATTATCTGGTTTCCTGAAACATAAAACTGTCTATGTAAAATTCACAATGTTTGTAGAATAATCTTTGGCACAAGATTAAGCCACTGGAAGCAGCTACTTCATTTAAAAAAAAAAAAAAAGCTTGCCACCTCTCCTCACCATGAGAGCCATTTTCATAAAGAGCCCAGAAAATATCAGCAATATTCAAAACTGATAACCTAGTAAGACACACACACGATGAATGAAAACTATGTGCTACAAATTAATTATTATGACTGTGTCTGCTATACGTGCAATATATGGAATTTATGTATTAGCTCACATAATATTAGGCAAGAATTTTAGAATTTCTCCAATATCCCAAAACTTCTCAACAAAGATTAGTTCATAACTTGTGTTACCCCTATTTCAAACCAGCTCAATATTTAGAGCCCTGCAAATCTGCAGATATCCATTTTATATCTGTGGATAGCCACATTGGTGGATGCGGATATCCATGCACCGTGTTTACGGATTGGACGCAGATACAAATTTTGTATCCGCACAGGGTCTACAAATCTTTACTCCAATTCAACTATAACACTAGTACTTCTATTGACGAGTGTGCAGTCTCAGACACCAATCCTGAAAATATGCACTTTACTACTATGGGTAGTCCCATTCATATTCAATAGATTATCCATAGTTGTAAAGTTTAAGCATATGTAAGTGTTTGCACAACTGAGGCCTTATAAAATACTTAAAAGACTCGATCCTCAATTCGCTCCTTCAAAACCAATGAAGGTTTTGGGTTAATGGTTTCAACTTAACCCACCCCCCACAAATACATTAGCTGTGTAAACTAATGCCATAGGACAAATAGCAATGAAAATAAATATTACCTTTTTAATCTTTTGACTTCTATCTTAAATCCAGGTATTATCCCCTCATTTTTACATTTTAATTCCCTTTCCCTCACTCTCAAGGAGTGCAGTAAGCCATCCTTGGTTAATGGTGTTAACTTCTTTCAAACTCAAATGAATTTTCCAAAAACAGACAGTTTCTGCAGAGCCAAAGTAAGACACTGTATGTCCTTTCCAAAATGTAACCCAATATAGGACCAAAAGACAGAGCAAGTTCTAAATTCTGTTCCCATATACTATAGCAAAATAATGTACTATAATTCGATTACTGGATCCTGTGTTATTGTGTAAGAAGAATTTTTTAAGCTTATATGGAAAAATTAACTTTTTAATTGACCACAAAGATGAAATCTACAGCAATAATGCAAAGTTTAGAAATACCATGTTTTGTGTATGACACTGACGATATACATAGAACTTTTCTTTTTAAGAAGAGGGTCCCTTACCTATCTGCTTGAATGGTCTCTTTGATAGTTTTAAAAAAGTCAACATAGTATGTCACAGCAATTGATGCCAAAATCCAGAATGCAGAGTGAATATTAAGTCTGGGAAGAGGCTTCTCTTTTTTCTCCACATTTGTAGATTCTTCTGTAAACAAAATCATGATTGCTCTGTTATAAACCACCAGTAAATGGAGTATCATTTTATTAAAATAAAATAGGACACTTAATCCTTCTAATTCATTCTTCTTTAGAGATTAATGTATTCACTATAAAAATATTTTGAATTAAAATGGAAGCATTCTAAAAAGGTTCTGCAAATTTCCTGAAATAAAAACAAAAACTAAGCAAGGTGCCTTTTGATGAAAAATAATCAGCATACACTGTTTGTGTATCTTGCCAGAAACATTAAGAGCTGTTTACATTGCTGAAAAGGTTATTTAACCACTTAAGACTCATTATAAAGAAAGAATATATTTGTTTAATATGAAAGACACACATGCAAAGGTAAGACCAGTGTTCCACACACTAATTTCTTTGCATCCATTTTCATTAATTCTGATGTTTGCAAGCTGAATTTCCCCATAGATCGTCTTCCTACCAATGTCACATGCCAAGTTTTCAGTGTCAGGAGCTAGTTTGATACGTAGAGAATATTAACTTAAGTTACTGTAAAAAAGTGATTACATGGAAATCTAGATTTTTCTAGAATTCTCACTGTAAGATCTGAGTGCCTTACAAATTTTAGAGCAGACTGAATCAGTGTGAGGGCAAAGGAGCATGTGGTTCTGAAAGCAAGGATATATGTTCTTTTACCTGCGATGTTGAAAGACCAACTAATTAAACAAAACACATACATTTAACTAAACTAAAGGGAATATCTGCAGAAATATTTGCATATTTGAACATTTCATATATTTTAAGCCTCCTTTATTATGACAAGCATATTAATTTATAACTGCCCTGGATTTGCCTCTCTCTTTTCCCGAGTACTAAACATTCAGTAACACCCTTGCCATGGTAATATATTTTATTTCACTTTATATTTTTCTGTGATTTGCATAATCATTTGCTAAATCTATTATGACACAATTTGCCTAACTTACCACTTTGGAACCTCCCTTTGTCTCAACCCCCTTTGGTCCACAGTTCCAGAGGCCTTTATGCTGCCTATAAACATTGCTTTGAGATCCGATTCTTGTATTCCTGAGATCCTCTGCAACAAGGGTGTGAGACCTCTGATTTTTTTTGTCCTTCACTTTTGGTACAGGTCTTCCTCCCCACTACTCTCCCTCCTCTCATGAACATTTTAATAGCTTCATAACAATAAATTACCACAACCTGATGTCTGACACACCTATAAATTCACAAGAAGGAAGTACTGTTAAACTCTCCTCAGCAGCTGTGTATGGGGGGGGGGGCTAGCATAAGGGGCAGAGAATATGTACCCTGACAGACAGGGCCAGCTATTGGAACTCACACACAAGGGGCTTGTCCACATGAGAAAGTGTAGTTTGAGGTACCACCCCTTAGCACAGCACCCCCCCCCCCACCATGGATATAGTTATAGCAGGGCATGCTACAGCCACTTATTCCCCTATGGGAAGACTAATAACTGCACTGGCATGAGCCACATTTATACTGGTATAATAGGGGCCACACCAGGGTTTTACTGGTGTTCACTACTTCAATTAAAAACCTCTAAACGACACACTTAACCCCCTAAAATGGAAGTGTAAGGCAGGCTTAGAGCTGAAAGTGCTGCCTCCAGTGTAATACTCCTAGAACTGGTGCAATTACTCCCCTAGACCAGACATCTAGTACAGCCACCGGCAGCCCCGGGGCGATCGTCTCCCCTCCCCACATCAGCCCGGAGGCTCCTTCTCCCTGCCGGTCTCCTTTGGCTCCGTCTGCCCGGCACCCCAGCTGCTGCAGGAAAGCCCGGCGGCGGGCACAGCACGCTGTAAGAAAAGCCGCGGGACTGTCGGCGCTGGCGCCCCCCCCCCCCCGCACGCACCGCATTCCACAGGGGAGCCCCCCCCGCTCCCCGCAGCCGACACCGCTGCGCCCGCGCGAGGGCTCTAGGGACCGGGGCGCGCGGGCCCCGCCTTGCCCTCCTCTCCCAAGGCCGTGGGGAGAAGGGGAGGCGCCGTGCGCCACCCAGGCAGCGGTCACGCACCACCCCTCCCCCCCGTGTTAAAGGGGGGAGTCCCCCCCACAGGCTCCAGGAATCACCTACCAGCCACTCCCCCGGGGGGAGGCTGTAGCAGCAGCGTCTGGGGCTCTACCTCCTCCCTCAGGTGGCGTCTCAGCCGTAGCAGCGGGTCCCTGTCACCCACCCCCGCCGCCATGTTGGGCTGCTCCGGAAGTGACGCCAGGAGGAAGTGCAGGTGGGGGGCGGGCTTTTGAGCGGGAGCTATAAATAGAGGCGTTCTAAGCACTTGTAGCCCTTGGGCTCAGCGGCGCGCTCGCCGGGGGGTGTGCTGCCTTGATGTCCATTTTTGTGACTTATTGTCTTGGTAGTTCTTTTTTTTATTAAAAACCACTGTGCGCTTTTGTAGTAATTTGTTCTAAAAGCAAGAGCCCCACAGGTGGCGTCCCTCACTCACGGGGACGAAACGTGGTGCTGGCGTGGGTAGGGTTGCCAGCCCTGCGGTTTTTAACCAGACCACCCGGTCGAAAAGGGACCCTGGCAGCTCCAGTCAGCACCACTGACTGGGCCGCTAGAAGTCCAGTTAGGCAGGCTCCATGCGGCTCCTGCAAGCGGATGGCATTTCCCTCTAGGCGCAGGGACTGGGATGATCAGGGAAGCTCCGCGTGCTGCCCCAGTGCCAGCTCCACAGCTCTCATTGGCTAGGAACCGTGCAGAGCTGCCTGGCCCCTCCACCAGGGGCCGGTTATGCCAGTCGCTTCCAAGAGCAATGGAGCCAGGGCAGGCAGGGAGCCTGCCTTAGCCCTGCTGTGCCGCTGCCTGAGGTAAGCCCAGCCCAGCTGGAGTCTGCCCCCTGCCCCAGCTCGGAACCCCAAACCCCTGCCCCAACCCTGAGCCCCCTCCCAGAGCCTGCACCCCAACCACCTGCCCCAGCCCTGAGCCCACACCCCTGCCCCAGGTCAGAACCCACCCCGCACCCAAACTTCCTCCTGGAGGCCACACCCCCTCCTGCACCCCAGCTCTGAGCCCCATTCTGCACCCAAACTCGCTCCCTGAGCCTGCATCCCAACCTCCTTCCCCAGCTCTGGGCCCCTGCCTGCACCCTGAACCTCCTCTCCCAGCCCGGAGCCCCCTCCCACACTCCAAACCCCTAAACTCCAGCTCAACCCCAGAGCCCACAGCCCCAGCCAGAGCCTGCACCCCCTCACCCCCCCCCAATCTTATTAGCCTGCTCCCCCACCCCAGCCTGGAGCCCCCTCCTGCACTCTGAATCCCTAATTTCTGCCCCCACCCCCTCCTGCACTCCCACCCCCTGCCTCAGCCTAGTGAAAATAAATGAGGGTGGAGAAGAGCGAGTGACTGAGGCAGGGGCTGGAGTGAGTGGGGGCGGGGGGCTTAGAGAAGTGGCGGGGAAGGCACGGGGCAAGGGTGTTTGGTTTTGTGCAGTTAGAAAGTTGGCAACCTTAGGCTTGGGGATGACCAAGCCTATAGCTGTGGTGTCCATCCACAGTGTTTTTGCCCCAGTCACTGGGGCAGGTAGGTGCCTGCATCCTGCCCCAGTGCCACAACTGCTACACCTATTTCAACCTCTTAAGTGTCCCTTTGGTGGGTGAGTGGCGTTGACCTGTAGCATGGGTGCAGGACACAGGGAGACCAGTAATTTGATAGCATTGTATCTTGACTCACCTTGAGCCCATGGGAAGGATAGATGGTATCCACGGGTACATTCAAATAAAATGCAAATCTCTTGAAGTATTTTTGAGTGCCACCAAGGAGTCATCTCTGGCAAGGGATGATATACCAGTGCCCAGAGAGTGGGTAATATGCTTCTGAGGTATGTTAGTCATCTCTCTTCAGTTTGGTGGTGGAATTGAGAGCTTTCTTCAACCCATCACTGTGTCAGACTTGCTCAAAGCGTGTGTGTCCGGGATAAGTCAGTCGCTTCTTATACCTACGCAGGAGAATCTGTACATGGTAAGACAGGAGCCATAGAAAGGCTTCAGGCCTATTTGCAATTTTTCAGTTTCTTTCCAAAGAAGGTTTAAATATAGCACAGTATGTCAGTAAGTGTTCAGTCTTTATCCAGTTTACTGCAGTTTGTTGTTTCTTTTCAGAAAATAGGATTGCTCTCTCTATATATATCACAAAATACAAATCAAATTTGTATATGATGGCTTTTTATAGTTTTATATATATTTTTGTTCTAATATTGTACAAGCATGTCTTTACCTACAAGACCCCACCTACCTGACAAATACAACCAGGAGAGGGGACTCATCTGGTGGTCCCCAAACTCACTTACTACATATTTTCATTTTATATATAGTGTGTTCTGTAACCATACTAAAGCCTTGGACATATACAAAACGCATTCAGAAGGGCAGCCTCACTGGGATAATGATTAGCAGTGGGAGAGGGTTGCTGTTTTTCCTAACCTGGAAGAATCTGTTAGAAAAGTAAAGTTATAATTTATGGCTGGAGCATTATATGAACCTGCCAGTAAAAGTTTTGATATATACTTGTTTGCTTTAACCTTTTATAGGTAAAAAGGGCACAAAAGATTTTTAATAAGAATAATACTGTGCTACCGTATAGTCATGAGTCAATTTGTAACAGAAGAGGTTTACTCTGTAATCACTTTGAGAACTATTCTAAAAGACAATTGATAAAGAGTTATGGAGTGCCAAAAATAGAAATGTTGGTTGAAACTTGACAAAACAAAACAAGTGCATTTACCTGAACTTTGGCAAAGAAGATAAAGGCAAAACACTTTATAATTTCATGGGATGACTGAAGACATCATAGGATGTATAAACCAGAAACATTTTCAGTAATTGAGTAATAAGAATAGAAGTGTTTATCTGATATTTATATGTGGAGTGTTTATTTTCTGGGAAGGATCCATTTTATTAAGTATATTTTTCCCAAGGAGTGGAAAGAGAATAACCTTCAGGTGAAAATGTTTTAAATTGTATTAAATGTCCCATGTCTCCTGGTAGATCATAACCAGAACAAGCCAGTTGTTGGTCATCTTGATGCCTAAAAGGGAACCTTACTTGTGTTCAACAGGTTGTTACAGTGTTTGTGTCTGAGCGTGTGAACTAGAACAATTTTGGAGGAAACTATGTAACGGAGAACAGTAAGGTTGAGGTCTATTCCTGTATACATGTACCATGTTAACATCTTTTTTCAGTATTCTGTGATTAGAAAACAAATTTGAGTTAGTTGGATAAATTATTAATTACAAATCATTCACCCTGGTCCAGTAAAAATGCCTTTCCATTTCATTCAGGTTCTTTACTTTTTGTTCCCTAGGTTATTTCTCACTTCTTACAAATAAAAGCTGCTTTCTACATGAATTGCTTCAGGAAGAGAGATACAATTTGTATATATTTTCTAGGGAGAGACAATCTTATGCATTCACCCATAACCAATTATGGCTATGGCCCCAATCCATCAATTGAACCCATACAAACAGATCTTAGTACCACACAGAGCACCAGTGAAGTCAATGCTAGGTAACTGGATCCGGCTTCAGAATTGAGGCCCATAATATAAAAATAATTTAAAATCAGGGACTCTCTGTAGGTTCTTTTGGCTGTCTCATGCTGTAGCATTTAATCAGTCTAATGGTTTCCATTTAGTTTTTTCTTTACTTTTAATTTCTGGAACAAAGTACAGTGGCTTGGTCAGATTTTAGCAGAATGAATCATAGGAACTGGTTCTTGGACATTTACCATCTTAAAAATTAAATTGCAGAAGAAATAATCCAATGTAGCATTTTTAATTTTTTGTTCTTTGCTTTATATGTGGACAGTTTTAAAAACTTGTTTTGAATATTTATTTAATCTATTTTACATAGAAATGGCACTTCTTTGTTAATCATTTATCAGTTGAGCTGTAAATATGTTTAATTACATGAAAAGATAAGGTGAATGTGTTAACCGGCTAGGCAGGTCACTATTACAACACAAACCCTCTAGCACGTCAATAGCATAGGGAGCTAGTATTTGCCCTTAAACTCCCTTCCAGTACAGATTCTCCCCCTCCTTCCCCCCCATTCCCATATCTATCACCGGAAGTAATAATGACTCTTAAAGTACTAGGAGGTAAATATAGAGGTACAAACAGAACAAAGTTTATTAAACAAAGAACCCCACAACCAATAAGAGTGAACAAGCAATATCTATTCAGGGGACACCATCAAAGGGCCTAATAACATCAGCCACACTATCAGAGGCTCGTTCACCTGCACATCCACCAATGTGATATATGCCATCATGTGCCAGCAATGCCCCTCTGCCATGTACATTGGTCAAACTGGACAGTCTCTATGTAAAAGAATAAATGGACACAAATCAGATGTCAAGAATTATAACATTCATAAACCAGTCGGAGAACACTTCAATCTCTCTGGTCACGCAATCACAGACATGAAGGTCGCTATCTTACAACAAAAAAACTTCAAATCCAGACTCCAGTGAGAAACTGCTGAATTGGAATTCATTTGCAAATTGGATACTATTAATTTAGGCTTAAATAGAGACTGGGAGTGGCTAAGTCATTATGCAAGGTAGCCTATTTCCCCTTGTTTTTTTCTACCCCCCCCAACGTTCTGGTTAAACTTGGATTTATGCTGGAAATGGCCCACCTTGATTATCATGCACATTGTAAGGAGAGTGGTCACTTTGGATGAGCTATTGCCAGCAGGAGAGTGAGTTTGTGTGGGGGGAGGGGTGAGAGAACCTGGATTTGTGCTGGAAATGGCCCACCTTGATTATCATGCACATTGTAGGGAGAGTGGTCACTTTGGATGAGCTATTAGCAGCAGGAGAGTGAGTTTTTGTGTGTGTGTTTTTTTGAAAAAAAGGGGGTGGGAGGGTGAGAGAACCTGGATTTGTGCTGGAAATGGCCCACCTTGATTATCATGCACATTGTAGGGAGAGTGGTCGCTTTGGATAAGCTATTACCAGCAGGAGAGTGAGTTTTTGTGTGTGGTTTTTGGAGGGGGGTGGGCGGGGTGAGAAAACCTGGATTTGTGCTGGTAATGACCCACCTTGATTATCATACACATTTTAAAGAGAGTGGTCACTTTGGATGGGCTATTACCAGCAGGAGAGTGAGTTTGTGTGTGCGGGGGCGGAGGGTGAGAAAACCTGGATTTGTGCTGGAAATGGCCCAACTTGATGATCACTTTAGATAAGCTATTACCAGCAGGAGAATGGGGTGGGAGGAGGTATTGTTTCATGGTCTCTGTGTATATAATGTCTTCTGCAGTTTCCACAGTATGCATCCGATGAAGTGAGCTGTAGCTCACGAAAGCTCATGCTCAAATAAATTGGTCAGTCTCTAAGGTGCCACAAGTACTCCTTTTCTTTTTGCGAATACAGACTAACATGGCTGTTACTCTGAAACCAAGCAATAAAGCACTCCTATGTTAACAGACAAATAGGCTTGAAGCCAAGGTCCCCAAACAATACAGGTGGTTGGTAGGTATACAATAAATCAAGAAAATTAATACATCACCATGTCACTGACGAACAAGGAACGAGACAGGATCACACGAGGACTCGGGAACAGGAACCAGGAACTCTGGAATCCACAGGAACAGCGCAGGAAATCAGGAGCAATCAGGAACAACAGGTAAGTTCTGGTCTTCTCTTCTGGTCAATGTTCCCTCTAATTTTTTCCATCTATGTGCAGAATGAATTTTGTTATGTGCACCAATATCGAGGTAATATGAGGATGGGCACCACCAGTAGAAACAAAAAACCTAGATATAACATATTTTTTTAAGTTACCATAGGTATCGAAGAAGAAGAAAGGAAGAATATTAAAACAAGGTACACTGCTTCAGATGTTTATTTAATATGAAATCAAATAATAATAAAATTAACACTGCAAAAATTTCAGTAGCCTATTAGGATTACATGTATCTATTCCTTTTGAGACATAAAAGAAAATTATCAATTTTCTTGATATAAGAAACAAAATATTTTATCATTAGTATTGATGCATGAAATAAAATGTTTACACTTTATGCTTGAAATTAAAGATATCTCTTGGCTTGATATTAAAAGTTTTCATCTAGTGTCTTTATGTATGATTGATATATATATTCCCTTTTTTTTGTGACACCTGTATGAAATTACTTTATTTTCTTGATTTAGGAGACCACTAATCACTGTCATTGGAATGAGACCCCAGGCCAGTAGTTAGCAGATTAGATGATGGGGCAGACACTTGCCACTGGCTATGAACCTTTTCTTTTCTGTCTTTACCACTCTTCCAGTGTATATATAGAGTGTCACGGTTTACTTCTTCACCACTTGAAGTATGAAATTTGATCCTCGTTGGCATATCCAGGTGATTTTATTTCAATCTGTTTCATGATTTAGTTTTGATATTATTCATATGGCTAAAGCCATGCTCACAGTCAGCATTGGAGACTTGGAAAGTTGCACATATATCCACCAGTTGTGAAAGTACACTCTATTGTTCTGCATTTTTGTAGAATAAAAGTCACCATTTCCTGGAAATTTATCATCAACTTTGCTTAATGTTTCTCTGCAATTATGTATTTCTAATTGTTGTATTTGTTCACAATGGACTCCTTTTTTCCCATGGTGTTTTGGGTAGATGACTTCACTCGGCTAAGGTCCAAAATTTTTCTGTATTTGTCAACTAGCTTGCTAATGTTTTCAATGCTAAATCATAACTGATTTGCTGTGATGAAAGTAGGCAAAATCAAAAGCTACCTATTCATTTAGTTCCTTTTCTGGAAACCTTTTATTCAGATGATCACCCCGGAGATATGAAACTTAGAATGGATTCACCGCTGAATTGTTCATCTCTTGTGCTTGATGCAATTAGATTTTTCACACTGTTGGTCCAAGAGACTGTTTCTCCTAGATAGTGTCCTCTCATCTTGCGGATCTGGACCCTTGCTAACTGTACAGCTTCAACTGTTGTTAAAGAGCTCTTCTGAAAGCATTTGGTCAGTTCTGCTAATTCATATAAGACATCATTTAATGCAGTCAGAGTGATACCGTAATTAGTGTCAAAAAGCTTCTTCAGGCAGTACTTTGCTATCGGGTGAATTGAGATTTCACGTTCAAAGTATCTAGGAAGGGTCTCTTAATTGCACATCAAAGCACTTACTGTGAAATGTCTAGATAGCCAGCTGACTTTATTTAGAGGTTTAAATGCTACAGTCTCATTTTCTGAGATGTTTGCCATTTCCTCAAATTGTCCTCTTTGGACTGAGGATCTGCAGAAGACTGTATAGATGGTCTTCAAAAGTGTTTCTATTTTCTTCAACATTGGTACTTTGTTCCACGCATCGACTAACTCCAGATTTTCTCAATGGACCACACAGTGTTTTTCTGTTAAATGTGGAATGCACTCCCTGAGTTGCATGGCAGCACCATTGTTTTTCCTAGTATGACAAAAGCACCATCAGAAGTGAACGTCACCATTTTCATCAAGTCTAGCTTATTGAGAGTGTAGAAATCCACCAAACAGTGTATTAAACACTGCAGCTGCTGCATCTCTGAACTTAACAGAAATATCTGTGCTTTCTTCAATAATAAGTGTATAATAGGAAGACAGGCGAATCTCTGACATGATTTCTCCATGGACAACACTGTTGTTTGATTCCAAAAACTCAAAAGCATAGTTTTTGCTACGCCATCTCATTGGTACATGCAGATACTTTGCCATGTGATCATTTATATTTTGCACAGAGTTTATGGAGCTGTTCATTTGTACTGCAAGCAGAACGTTATGAGAAATTTGATTTCTTCTGGCTTTGAACATTGTCTTTCCATCAGTTCCAGTCTCTTCTGTCTGTCGTTAGTGGTTTCGGATAGAATACTTTGCAAGTCAAATCCCAGTGGGCGAGAATTTATGCTTCTAAGAATATGTGCAGCAGATTCAGGACCTTTGCTTGATAAATGCCTCTTCATGTAGTCCAATTTCCATCTATCTTCCCATTTCTTGCCTGTAGAGAAATCACTGGATATTCTAGCTCCAGCACAAATTTTGCAGATCAAGCCCACATCAGCACTGTATTGGAATATTTCCCTCAGTTGTACACGAATCTTGCCTCTAGATTGTTGAGATTCTGTTTCTACTATTTCATCCAGCCACTCTCCTTTGAACGTGAGGCAGCATTTCTTCTTAGGATTTGCTCCTTTGTTGGTTGATACTGTTTGCCTTCATTTAAACATGGCTGTTAAAAGGATATGCTTTTGTTAATAAATAGAATTTCCACAAAAATAATTAAAATCAATAATAATTTTTAAAATTCTACATTAAACTCTGACATTTTACTCAATTACTGTAGGCAAGACTTTACCAATAGTATTTGTTTTATATGTTTGATGTGAGAGAAGCAACTTGGAACAGTTAATCGTTATATTGAACAGCAACATTGTTAAATTGAACCGAAAACCCTATAAGGTTATTGCAAATATGTACTTTTATCAGCAAAACACACATATATTACAAGTATAAATTCTATCAATCTTACCGAAAACTGGGTGAAAATCAAGAGAGTAGCAACTGCACACCACATTGCAACTGCCCCTTGGCTACGTGTCCTTCTCTGTCCCAGTTTCCCAGCACAAAGAGAGATGTCAGCACCAGTCCAGCGAATACGGAGCAAAATTCAAGTTATTTTTTTCTTTATTCCTATCAAAAACATAATGAAGCCCTGACATTCTGACAAGTTTATTTGACTGAATTTACCAAGATAAACACAAGTTGCCATCGCTCAGGATGTGCGCAGCTGTAATAATCAAGTGCGTGGCACTTGATGGACTGTTATGTGGCCATGCAGGCATGCAGCTTAGAGGGAATGCTGCTTCTGGTCTTGACTTGACTTGACATCTCAGCTGGTTTCACTTATTAGGTACTGGGCTGCTCTGAGGGCGGACAATCTGGAGTGCTGTGCGCTTAGTCCTTATATAACTTCCTGTCTCTGGGCAGATTACACTTGTTACATGATCAGTTCCCGCCTTTGTTTGAAAAAGGGCACCATCTTAACAAACACGAAGGGGTACCAACATGGAGGCCAAACAACAACCCTGGTAAAACAAAATGGCGATTTAGGAATTGGCCCTACAAATGTATATTTATTTTGATGAGTTATGATAATAGGTGAATTTAAGCCATGTTATTGGACTCTAATTCTTAAGGTTTATTGTATTTTCAAAGTAGCCTAAAGGATTTAGGCGATGGAATTCCATTGATTTTTTTCAATGGGATTTGAGCCCCTAATTCCCATAGACTCCTTTTGAAAATCCCAGCATGAGATTTAGAGAGAGAGTGTGTGTTGTGAAACCCAACTCTATTGAAGTCAGTGGGAGTTTTGCCATTGATATCTGTGGGCTCAGGATTTCACCAATTGCGTACTTAGATTGTTATGTCTTCAAGGCAGGGGCTGTGCACTTTGCACAATGAAGTAGGGCCCATATTTATTTGTAATGCAAATAAATAAGAAGAATTGTGCTATTTTTATACATTATGGTTCTTTGGCAAGACTTCAGAGGAATACTTTGCAAATTGTACTTTCCCAGGATCATTTTACAAAGCAGATATTGCCCCTCAGAAGGATGACTAGACAAATGCTACATTAATAGAGATACAAAAAGGAGAAAATAAACCATTATCACAGAATGTGGTGATTCACTGTGGGCTCGATCCTATAGATCTTTTGATGCTTTTGATCATGTCTGATGCTTTAGGATCTAAAGCCCTAGCTACATATCTTTTTCCAAATGTACTGTAGTCCCAACTTCAAAAGTATAGAAGTGTAATATATGTATTTATGATAAAATTATTTCTGTAAAACAATTCATCCCTGTTCTTCACACATACAAAGCCTTTTGCAAACCTTGTTGTGCAGTTGCATCCACTTAGAACAAAGATAGAACAAAAGTCTAGACAAGACAGGAGTCAAATATAAGGGTTTGGGAGTTATGAGAACTCTGGGTATCCTGTAATATTGTGGGAGAAGCCTGTAATTGAATTTAATAACCAGGTTCTTAGTACTAAAACAGAAGATAAAAAGAAAAGTTTTAAAAAAACTAATAAAACAGTACAATAGATTGCCTTTGTTTCAACTCTCAGTAGATGAATTATCTGTCATATAACTACTTTTGATAAATTCACGTAAGCATGTTTCAATAAACACAGCCCACAGAATTCCTAATAAGCTTACTGTATAGTTGCTTTCTTTGTTACTCGAGCATGTGGACAAGGTAAAAATTAGGGCTCAAAATTTATTTATCTAGTCCATTTATCTTTGGTATTTATAAGATGTCTCTGTTACATTTTCATCTAATCATCTTTAATGATATGTTAATTGAATACAATTAATGAAGTAATCATATTTTTGTAGCTTTTTATATGGCAACAAACATACATCTTACTAATAGTAATTATTAATTAATTAGAAAGGGTAATTCTGCTTCATGATATCTTTGATTACTGATGTGATACTGACATTTGAATCAGTAAAGTCAGTGGAAGTTTTGCTTAAGTAAAGGCTGCAGGAAAGCCCAATATCTGTAACTGTCAAGTGTGGCATCTATTAAGGTTAAATGTTTGTAACACTTTAGTGGTGAATGATCACACAGGAGGAAATGAAGAATTAATCTTTAGTAGCTGGTCAGCTATTGGTAGCCTCTCACTGGAAAAAGAAAAATAGCTCCACCATAGAGGAATGGTTAAAAAACATATGGGAAGTTGTGGTTATGGAAAAAAATTAAGATACCAATGATGTATCCAGCAAAATAGACAGAGGACAAATAGATACTAGATATTTGGTTACCTTTTATTCAGTACTCAGAAAAAGTAGATTCACCTTCAAAAAAAAAAAATCCGTACGCCTATCCAGTTGTTTTGAGTATTAATATTTGATAGACATGCCTGGTCTGTTAAATATGTGTAATAGAGAGATTTCACTCACTCTAGTAATGATATACTATAGGTGGTGTAATGACGCTCGCTCTGTAATATGATAACACCCTACAAAATAGAAAGATCTGATTACTATATTCCTGTCTCCTTAAACAAAAGCTAACTTGTAATAAGTGTTATGTTTCTGATAGTTACATGACAAAGATTGGTAAACTTGTTAAAACTTCCTAAATAAATAAACATTAGTGGTGATTGAATTTGTGCAGAAATACTTTAGTGAAACTGTATGAGTTAGGATCTTGGTAAGAAACTGTTGCTGGATTGAAGAAAATAAGTAATTTCTGTATTGTGTTGCTTTACCATACCTATGGACTGTAACCTGAAATCCAGGCACAATAAGATGGATAATAAATGTTTGTTTTAAATGTATTACATTTTAAATTATTGCATAGAGGGTAGAGAGTTCTCTGTTTACATGGGCAATGAAACAAATGTGATGAGAGAAAATTCTTCATCAAAGAGATCAAGTTTTATGATGTATATAACGGAAGTACTATTTAGATTACAGGTTTCAGAGTAGAGCCTTGTTAGTCTGTATCCGCAAAAAGAAAAGGAGTACTTATGGCACCTTAGAGACTAACAAATTTATCTGAGCATAAGCTTTTGTGAGCTACCGCTCACTTCATCGGATGCATGCAGTGGAAAATATGGTGGGAAGATTTTATATACACAGAGAACATGAAACCATGGGTGTTACCATATACACTGTAACGAGCGATCAGGTAAGGTGAGCTATTACCAGCAGGAGAGAAAAAAAAAAACCCTTTTGTAGTGATGATCAAGGTGGGCCGTTTCTAGCAGTTGACAAGAATGTGTGAGGAACGGAGGTGGGAGGGATAAACATGGGGAAATAGTTTTACTTTGTGTAATGACACATCCATTCCAAGTCTTTATTCAAGCCTAATGTAATGGTGTCTAGTTTGCAAATTAATTCCAATTCAGCAGTCTCTCATTGGAGTCTGTTTTTGAAGTTTTTTTGTTGAAGAATTGCAATTTTTAGGTCTGTAATCGAGTGACCAGAGAGATTGAAGTGTTCTTCAACTGGTTTTTGAATGTTATAATTCTTGATGTCTGATTTGTGTCCATTTATTCTTTTAGGTAGAGACTGTCCAGTTTGGCCAATGTACATGGCAGAGGGGCATTGCTGGCAGTTGATGGCATATATCACATTTCCCCCCTCCTTCCCCTGTTCCTCACACGTTTTTGTCAACTGCTGGAAATGGCCCATCTTGATTATCACTACAAAATGCTTTTTTTTTTTTTCCCCTCTCTTGCTGGTAATAGCTCACCTTACCTGATCACTCTCATTAGACTGTATATGGTAACACCCATTGTTTCATGTTCTCTGTGTATATAAAATCTCCCCACTGTATTTTCCATTGCATGCATCCGATGAAGTGAGCGGTAGCTCACGAAAGCTTATGTTCAAATAAATTTGTTAGTCTCTAAGGTGCCACAAGTCCTCCTTTTCTTTATATAGATTACAGTATGTTTTACCTTTAAACAGTACCATGCCTGAATATTTTACATAGAACCATTGATTAAAAAAACAAACACTATAAATATGAAGAAATATTGAGGGGTGGGGTGGGTCAGCTTTTACTCACCATGAACATTTGCTGTGAGAAATGTATATAACCTTTTTTTTTGTTCCTTCGATTTTGTAGACATTCATTTATCATTCAGTGGAAAATTAGAAAGTAGAAAAGATGGAATTGTTTGCTATAGTTACATAACAACAGTATACTTAATTACTGCACTACTTCTCATAGTATGGTAATTTTAAAATTGGAGTGGAAACCAATTGCTAGAGTTATTTGAAACTGAACTTGACAGAGTACTGGAAAGTATATTGTACTGTTTGAAAAAACCCTGAACTGGTGGGGTAACGAAGGGCCTGATCCAAAGCCCATTGAAGTCAGTGGAAAGATCCTCAGTGAACTAATAAGTCTTTTACAGCATAATTCATTACTGTGTTACTCCAGTTTTATGACCGTTTAACTCATTTACTTCAGTAGTTTCACCAGCTAAAAGGAGGAAAAATCAATTCCCTGGTTTCTATAATATTTCCTTTACCATCTGTTGTAACTTTTTAAGGAAGCAGTATTTTTTTTAAAAGCTCACTTTGGATCTCTCTCAAACCCAAAGAGAAGCAAGCAGTTAGGCAGTCAGTGTGTAATTAGATAAAATGAGATTAGTTTTGGAGTTGACAGTTTTGGCATATAACAATTGTGTGAAACATCTACCAAATAGTTTGGAACACTGGTACCTCTGAAGAAAGGATCTGCTTGTAAGATGGTCTAATCTTTCAAATCTGGAGCATACTAGAATGGAGTCTGACCAGGACTGCAGTGAACAGATAGAAGAGAACTTGTCATTGAGTCAGTCTGATTGCTGCATGATAGTAGAACCCACTGTAGTTTAATGAAACTGAGATACAAAAACAAATAACACCCTCACCCGACCCCAATCACATAAATTCCAATGCTGTAATATAAAAATGGATATACATATTTGCTGTCAACAATTTCACATCTGCACCAAAAATAGACCGAATGCTTCATCGTAGCTACCCAATAACCATGCTACTAAAATATTATAATATTCAGATAACTCAGCTGTGGAATTCCCAGTCAGGCTCCACTTCCAACCCCAACTATCAGTAAGGTAGTCTGACAATAATGAAATGTATGTTTAAGGTATTGAGCAAGAAAGAAAGTATTGCATGGGTGGTATAAACAGTGTATCTAGTATATTGCATATGTGGACAATGAAGAACCAGTCCTGCAGACTTTATGTATGTAAAACTCCCATTGACTTCTCCATGAAGGTTATGAGAACAGGTCTACCTTGCTGTCCCAGCGCCCCTCAGATGTGGAATGGGACATTCTGCCAGCTAGTTGTCACCTGATGACTCAGGTAAAGAAAGCCAATCAGCTATGGCTGAAGTTGAGATAAGAGAGCCCAGCCTTCTTAACTAAAAGACAGCTAAAGGTAAGGAAGAACTGAAGTTAGGCCAGGGGGTCACCCATCTCAGCTTGACTAACTTCTCTTTTCCTACTCTCTCGGAGGATCAAGGGTCCCAGCTCTGGCAGGGATCTTCACTTCCTCCCAGATACCTCGTGATCTGAAATCTTTGGGGCTACTCCCCTTCCCTTCCCCTAGAGGCAGCAGGAGGGCAGTGCCTGGCAAGTAACTGTCTTTTACAAAGAAAATACACACGTGGTATGTGTAGGCAAGGACACTTCCCCACCCCCACTCAAATTGAGGAGAATATTTTGTTAGGGAACTATGCTCTTAAACTTACAGCACTGTCTATGCCAGTCGTTATCAAACTTTTGTATTAGTGACCCCTTTCAGACAGCAAGCCTATGAGTTCCCTTATATATTAAAAACACTTTTTAAATATTTAATACTATTATAAATGCTAGTGGGGTTTGGGGGTGGAGACTGACAGCTCACGAAGTGGTGTTTGGGGGTGGAGGCTGACAGCTCACGAACTCCCATGTAATAACCTCATGACCCCCTGAGGGTTCACAACCCCCAGTTCTAGAACTCCTGGTCTATATCTAATTAACAAGTCATAATAGCAAAAATATAGGCTATAAAATAAAACATTTGTCAACAGCTCCCAAATTTAAGAGCTGAACTATATAAGGAATGAAAATTAAATAGTTTACTTAATGCTGCTTTGAAGATTCAACACACTGTTATGGAAGCAGATCATACTAGTCTGTCAGCTCAATAAAATCGTTGTTTGTTTTTAATTAAATCGTTAAATAATCCCCTGTTTTCTGAACTGCTTACAGCACTGTGCAATTATTCTAACACTAAACTCCTAGTCATTCTTCAGAATGTCATAACTGCTGATTTTCTTCGACATCCTTAAGACATTCTATGATAAATTAAAAGGCCTGTTTTAATTAAATAAGTATATACATTCTTTCATCAAGGTAGCTGATTCACCAAATATTATTTAATAAATGAAATTTCATATCCAGAAATATTTCTAAATTCTGAATGGCATTACTGTAATATGTGTTGCTTTTCATAATTACAACTTTATTAATTTTAGATATTGGCACACTTCTGTCATGTTATGCAACTTTTTAGTTTTGCAAGTATTGAATTTCATCATAAATTCTATTTATTATTGACTGTGGACAGATTTTTGTAAAATGATGCAAAAATACCACTGTCTTCAAATATTACTTCTTGTTCCCAAGTTTTTCATGATGTTGAGGAACTTGAAACAGGCCTAAACCTCTTATAACACTGTAGTTTTGCAACACAGCCAATTAGTCTGGTAATGGGAAATCTAGGTGCTGAAAAAATGTGGGATCAGGCCTAAAATACATATTGTACAAATAGGATATAACTGTTGCTTGATGTGTTGAAAAAGCAGAACATGTGAAACCTCCAACGATGTGGCTTTGAACATAGTCAATTGGATAGGATATTTTCAACTTAAGGGACAAAAATAATTTCCATGATGAGCTCAAGCCTATATTCTCTGTACACCTAAAGCTCCCATTGACTTTAATGGGAATTTTGAGTGCACAAGAAATGTAGCATGGACCCTGTAAAAGGAAAGCTCCAGTTACTGTGTGGTAAATTTTCAGAAGAAATGGGTTAATAGAATCACAAATGTTCATTATTAATGTGTAAAAAGAAAAGGAGTACTTGTGGCACCTTAGAGACTAACCAATTTATTTGAGCATAAGATTTCGTGAGCTACAGCTCACTTCATCGGATGCTTATGCTCAGATAAATTGGTTAGTCTCTAAGGTGCCACAAGTACTCCTTTTCTTTTTGCGGATACAGACTAACACGGCTGCTACTCTGAAACCTGTCATTATTAATGTGTGTAACTCAGGTTTATTATTATTATAGTCAGGACAGGTAGCCATGTCTATAGAAAAGGTTAGAGAGACAAGGTGAGTGAGGTAATATCTTTTATTGGAGAACCTTCTGTTGGTGAGAGACACAAGCATTCAAGCCACATAGATCTCTTCTTCAGGTCTGGAAAAGGTATTCCCACAGTAACTGTAAAATGCAAGATGGAACAGATTGTTTAGCATAAGTACTTAGCACATATTGTTAGGGACTATTCAATGTAGAGTGGCCGTTAACATTGCGATGTTGCACTCTATATGATTTTATAAAAATATGCTAACGAGTGTGAATATAATGTAACTGGAATGTGCTTCATGCGAAAGGTCTCTTGTAAGGTATCATTACAAGTTTATAATCTACTGAGTGTGGTCATCCAATTTGTATAAGTGTATCACTCTTGTATCTGAAACTAGAAATATGAAATATAACTCTGAGGTCCTGTTGTAGTTATGCAAAGTGTGGGCCATTAATGGTGGTTTGGAATCTTGATGGCTCCCATTAACCAGGACAATTGTCTGTAGATGGCTCCGTTTTACTTGTAAGTCTTCCTGTATAATGTGTGCTGGCAAGTGGGTAATGAAGTCTTACAGTGACGTGATCATGTCACCTGAGCTGGAATCCATCTTTAACGTGGTGCTTTTCTATTTAGAAGGAAGGGTGGGAACCCAGAGAGGGACAAAGGATTCCCGCCTTATGCAAAAGATATATAAATGGGTGGAACCGAACAAAGAGGTAGCCATCATGAGAAATCCCCTAGCTACCACCTGAGCTGGAATAAGGGCTGTACGAGGGGAAAGGATTGTGCCCAGACTAGGAACGTGTTCAGTCTGTGAAAGAAACTTATTGAAACATCTCTGAAGGTGAGATTTTATCTGTATTCAATTTTATTACTGTACTAGACTTAGACTTGCGTGTTTTTTTATTTTATTTTGCTTGGTAATTCACTTTGTTCTGTCTGCTATTACTTGGAACCACTTAAATCCTACTTTCTGTATTTAAAAAAATCACTTTTTACTTATGAATTAACCCAGAGTATGTATTAATACTGGGGGCGGCGGCAAACAGCTGTGCATATCTCTCTATCAGTGTTATAGAGGGCGAACAATTTATGAGTTTAACCTGTATAAACTTTATACAGGGTAAAACGGATTTATTTGGGATTTGGACCCCATTGGGAGTTGGGCATCTGAGTGTCAAAGATAGGAACACTTCTTAAGTTGCTTTCAATTAAGTCTGCAACTTTGGGGCATGTGGTTCAGACCCTGGGTCTATGTTGGAACAGACTGGCGTGTCTGGCTCAACAAGACAGGGTGCTGGAGTCCCACGCTGGCAGGGAAAGCAGGAGCAGAAGTAGTCTTAGCATATCAGGTGGCAGCCCCAACGGGGTTTCTGTGATCCAACCCGTCACAAACACCTCTGCAGTCACAGGACAAAAAAAGAGGGGTTGTGGGTTACAAATTGTTGTAATAAGCCATAAATCCAGTGTCTCTGTCCAGTCCGTAATTTTTGGTGTCTATCTGAGTAATGAATTTAAACGTTCAGGTTTATCTTTTGAAAGTGTTCCTTTGAGGATGAAGACTGAAAGGTCAGATATAGAGTGATCGCTTTGTGAAAAGTGTTCACCTACAGGTGATAAGGTGTTTTTTTTTTCTTTTTCCTATTTGAGAGCACAGTGATTGTCTGGGTTCACTCACATAGTTGTTATAGGATCATTTGGTGCCCTGGATGAAGTATACCACATATTGTGATAAGCATGTGTAGGATCAATGGATCTTGAAAAGTGTGTTGTGGGGAGAGTTGATCATTGTTGAAGTGTAGATATGTCTGCCAGTTTTGCTGCTGTTTGTTGTTCTTGTGGGATCTGGTGCCACTTTGAGTTGGTGTGCCCTGGTCTGTGGGGAGTTTTCTTCTTCTGATGAGCTTGGAGAGGTTGGGGGATTGTTTGAAGGTCAGAAGTAGGGGTTCAGGAAAGATTTCTTTCAGAATGGGGTCCCCATTGAGTATAGGTTGTAGTTGTTTGATGATATCCCATATGGTTTCCAGTGTGGGGTGGTAGGTAACAACTAGGGGTTGTCCAAGAGTTTATATTACAAGACGCTTTCAATTGCTTATAATTTTGCCAAACTAACCATTGGTCTGAAATTTTCCAGACAGGGAATCTACCTTAGGCTGCTTATTTAAAAAAAACAAAAACAAAAAAACTTTCAGCAAAAACTAGTTTAGCAGTTTCTGGGAATGAGATTGGAAAAAAAAATTCCTTTAATGTTATAAAAACTTATTGTTTTGTTGAGAAGTGCGCACCTACAAGCTTTGCAGCAGGGACTTGAAGTTTTGCCTGGTAGAAGAAGGTATTTCTTTTGTGTCAGGAATGTGCCTTTTGCTTTTCCCGTAAAAACAGCTAAATTTGATTACGTTATAAGCCTCTGAAAAGTTTCAGTTTGCACATGTGGTAGCTAAATTCTCAGAAGATTCTAGATGTGTTGAATATGATCTTTGCCCAGAACTTCAAAGGCTGAGCAAGACCTGCCTTGTAATTGTTTTTCCCAGCTGCTGTGACATCAGGCACCAGAGCAGGGCGACTGGATCTCCTGTGTGCCCAGTGGTCCCTCTGCTGCTATTTGGCTCCTCTGCCACACTTCCTAGACAAGCCTGACTCAAATGCAGAGAGGACAAGAGCTGGATTGGACAAGGGGCTGGGGGTGTGGAAGACAGAGTGAGTAGATTGAGACAAGGATCCTGGTGGTAAGGGGAGGAGGGAAGATCTGGGACTGGGAGCCAAGGGTGAAATGGGGGAAACACCAGTTGGACAAGGTTCAAGGGAGAGATGTGGGAGATTGGGATTGGGTGGGCAAGAAAGCTGGGATTACTAGCAAGAATGTGGAAGGAAGAGGGAGTTTGCCTGGGATCTGTCCGAGAGGAGTTACGCTAAGTGCTGCATTAGGGAGGCTGTCTTGGTGAGTATCTGAATGTGTGTTGTGGAGACAGTTTGTCAATTTGACCGTGTGCTTTATTGTTTGAAAAGTGTGAATTGGGAGTGCTTTGTTCTACGTGAGCCTTAAGTGGGCCTGACTGTTATAAAAAGGCAGTCAGCGGCGAACCAGGGGAGCTGCAAACAGAGGGAGTTTGCCTGGGAGTTCGCCTGGGGAGAGCCCACTGAGGCTTTCATCTTGCAGGCTTCTCTGAGTAGTTACTACAACACCTGAGGAAGCTCTTAGAAGGAAGGTAATATGGATGGTGAGTGTTCAGCTGCTGTTACCTGCACAGGATGTGCCATGTTTGTCTTTCTTCCACAGGACAGAAGTGACTTTGTCTGTACAAGGGCAAGCTGGTCTCCATATTGGAAGAGAAGGTTCAAGGTCTGGAGAAACAAGTATCGACCCTGCGTTGCATAAGAGAAACTGAAGATTTCCTGGACAGACGTCAGGATATGCTTCTAAGGGCATAACATTCTGAAGATTCAGAACAGGCTCTGCAGCGGAAACAGAAGGATGGTGAAGAAATTTGGCAGCATGTGACCTCCAGAAGAAGAAAGGGGAGCATCCATGTACCAGCAATGCAGATACAGGTAAGCAACCGTTTTCATGTTCTCTCCACAGGTAGTAATGCGGAGAGTGGACTAGATGATACATCTGAGGGAAGGGAGCAGAAGGAGACTCCGCTGATTGGAAGGCATGAGATGCACTGTCTTAGGGAAGGGAGTTCCATGACCACTGCTCCCAGGAGAAGGAGGCAGCGGGTGGTGGTGATCGGGGAGTCCCTCCTCAAGGGGACTGAGTCATCTATCTGCCGCCCTGACTGGGAAAACTGAGAAGTCTGCTGCTTGCCAGGAGCTAGGATTCATGATGTGACGGAGAGACTGCTGAGACTCATCAAGCCCTCAGATCGCTACCCCTTTCTGCTTTTCACATGGGCACCAATGATACTACCAAGAATGACCTTGAGCGGATCACTGCAGATTACATGGCTCTGGGAAGAAGGATAAAGGAGTTTGAGGTGCAAGTGATGTTCTTGTCCATCCTCCCCGTGGAAGGAAAAGGCCCGGATAGAGACCATTGAATCGTGGAAGTCAGTGAATGGCTATGCAGGTGGTGTCGGAGAGAAGGCTTTGGATTCTTTGACCATGGGATGGTGTTCCAAAAAGGAGGAGTGCTAGGCAGAGACGGGCTCCACCTAACGAAGAGAGGGAAGAGCATCTTCGCAAGCAGGCTGGCTAACTCAGTGAGGAGGACTTTAAACTAGGAGCACTAGGGGAAGGAGACCAAAGCCCTGAGGTAAGTGGAGAAGTGGGATACCGGGAGGAAGCACGAGCAGGAGAGCGCAATAAGGGAGGGCTCCTGCCTCATACTGAGAAAGTGGGATGATCAGCGAGTTATCTTAAGTGCCTTTACACAAATGCAAGAAGCCTGGGAAACAAGCAGGGAGAACTGCAAGTCCTGGCACAGTCAGGGAATTATGATGTGATTGGAATAACAGTGACTTGGTGGGATAACTCACATGACTGGCAAAAAGAAAAGGAGTACTTGTGGCACCTTAGAGACTAACCAATTTATTTGAGCATAAGCTTTCGTGAGCTATAGCTCACTGATGAGCTGTAGCTCACGAAAGCTCATGCTCAAATAAATTGGTTAGTCTCTAAGGTGCCACAAGTACTCCTTTTCTTTTTGCGAATACTGACTAACACGGCTGTTACTCTGAAACCTGTCACATGACTGGAACTCACATCACTGTCATGGATGGATATAAACTGTTCAGGAAGGACAGGCAGGGCAGAAAAGGTGGGGGAGTTGCATTGTATGTAAGAGAGCAGTATGACTGCTCAGAGCTACGGTATGAAACTGCAGAAAAACCTGAGAGTCTCTAGATTAAGTGTAGAAGTGTGAGCAACAAGGGTGATGTCAGAGTGGGAATCTGCTTTTGACTACCAGACCAGGGGGACGAGGCTTTCTTCCGGCAACTAACAGAAGTTACTAGATCGCAGGCCCTGGTTCTCATGGGAGACTTCAATCACCCTGATAACTGCTGGGAGAGCAATACAGTGGTGCACAGACAATCCAGGAAGTTTTTGGAAAGTGTAGGGGACAATTTCCTGGTGCAAGTGCTGGAGGAACCAACTAGGAGCAGAGCTGCTCTTGAACTACTGCTCACAAACAGGGAAGAATTAGTAGGGGAAGCAAAAGTGGATGGGAACCTGGGAGGCAGTGACCATGAGATGGTGGAGTTGAGGATCCTGTCACAAGGAAGAAAGGAGAGCAGCAGAATACGGACCCTGGACTTCAGAAAAGCAGATTTTGGCTCCTTCAGGGAACTGATGGGCAGGATTCCCTGGGAGAATAACACGAGGGGAAAGGAGTCCAGGAGAGCTGGCTGTATTTTAAAGAATCCTTATTGAGGATGCAGGAACAAACCATCCCGATGTGTAGAAAGATAGTAAATATGCCAGGTGACCAGCTTGGCTTAACAGTGAAATCCTTGTTGATGTTAAACACAAAAAAGAAGCTTAGAAGAAGAGGAAGATTGGACAAATGACCAAGGAGGAGTATAAAAATATTGCTCAGACGTGCAGGAGTGAAATCAGGAATGCCAAATCACACTTGGAGTTGCAGCTAACAAGAGATCTTAAGAGTAAGAAGAAGGGTTTCTTCAGGTATGTTAGCAACAAGAAGGTGGTCTAGGAAATTGTGAGTCCCTTACTGAATGAGGGAGGCAACTTAGTGACAGAGGATGTGGAGAAAGCTAATGTACTCAATGCTTTTTTTGCCTCTGTCTTCATGAACAAGGTCAGCTCCCAGACTACTGCATTGGGCAGGACAGCATGAAGAGGAGGTGACCAGCCTTCTGTGGAGAAAGAAGTGGTTCGGGACTATTTAGAAAACCTGGACGAGCACAAGTCCATGGGGCCAGATGCGCTGCCTCCGAGGGTGCTAAAGGAGTTGGCGGATGTGATTGCCATTATCTTTGAAAACTCATGGCGATCGGGGGAAGTCCCGGATGGAAAAAGGCTAATGTAGTGCCCATCTTTAAAAAAGGGAAGGAGGAGGATCCGCGGAACTGCAGGCCAGTCAGCCTCACCTCAGTCCCTGGAAAAATCATGGAGCAGGTCCTCAAGGAATCAATTCTGAAGCACTTTGAGGAGAGGAAAGTGATCAGGAACAGTCAGCATGGATTCACCAAGGGCAAGTCATGCGTGACTAATCTAATTGCCTTCTATGACAAGATAACTGGCTCTGTGGATGAGGGGAAAGCAGTGGACATGTTATTCTTGGACATGTTATTCTTTGACTTTAGCAAAGCTTTTGATACGGTCTCCCACAGTATTCTTGCCAGCAAGTTAAAGTAGTATGAGCTGGATGAAACGACTGTAAGGTGGATAGAAAGCTGGCTAGATCATTGGGCTCAACAGGTAGCAATCAATGGCTCAATGTCTAGGTGGCAGTCGGTATCAAGCTGAGTGCCCCAAGGGTCAGTCCTGGGGCTGGTTTTGATTCAATATCTTCATAAATGATCTGGAGGATGGTGTGGATTGCACCCTCAGCAAGTTTGCAGATGACACTGAACTGGGAGGAGAGGTAGATACGCTGGAGGGAAGGGATAGGATACAGAGGGACCTAGACAAATTAGAGGAGTGGGCCAAAAGAAATCTGATGAGGTTCAACAAGGACAAGTACAGAGTCCTGCACTTAGGACAAAAAGAATCCCATGCACTGCTACAGACTAGGGACCGAATGACTAGGCAGCAGTTCTGCAGAAAAGGACCTAGGGGTTACAGTGGACAAGAAGCTGGATATGAGTCAACAGTGTGCCCTTGTTGCCAAGTAGGCTAAAGGCATTTTGGGCTGTATAAGTAGGGGCATTGCCAGCAGATCAAGGGATGTGATTGTCCCCCTCTATTCGACATTGGTGAGGCCTCATCTGGAGTACTGTGTCCAGTTTTGGGCCCCACACTACAAGAAGGATGTGGATAAATTGGAGAGAGTCCAGCGAAGGGCAACAAAAATGATTAGGGGTCTGGAACAGATGACTTATGAGGAGAGGGTGAGGGAACTGGGATTGTTTAGTCTGCAGAAGAGAAGAATGAGAGGGGATTTGATAGCTGCTTTCAACTACCTGAGAGGGGGTTCCAGAGAGAATGGTTCTAGACTATTCTCAGTGGTAGAAGAGGACAGGACAAGGAGTAATGGTCTCAAGTTGCAGTGGGGGGGGTTTAGGTTGGATATTAGGAAAAACTTCTTCATTCGGAGGGTGGTGAAGCACTGGAATGCATTACCTAGGGAGGTGGTGGAATCTCATTCCTTTGAGGTTTTTTAGGTGAGGCTTGACAAAGCCCTGGCTGGGATGATTTAGTTAGGGATTGGTCCTGCTTTGAGCAGGGGGTTGGACTAGATGACCTCCTGAGGTCCCTTCCAACCCTAATATTCTATGGCTCTATGATTCTAAGAGGACAGTGGGGATTGAGAGCAAGTGGAGGGGCAGGAAGACTGAGGTCAGATGAGGAGTTCGGGGGGAGGAAAGACTAGGACTGGTTGGGCAAGAAGACTGGGACAAGGAGTTTGGAAGCGGGAGATGACTACATTCCAGCGAGGAGCCCTGTGGTAGGGTAGGGGCTGGGATGAGGAACCCAGGGATGGAGACTGGGCCTGGGAGCCAGGGTGAGGAGAAGATTGAGGCTCAAATAGTGAATCTGGAGAGAGAAACTGGATATGACCAGGCAAAGAGATTTCCATTGGAAGTGGGAGACCAGACTTAGGCTGGAGGGGACAGGGGAAGAAGGGTGTGGTACCACTAGAGAACACTCCCATCCAGAACCTGGAATGGAACCCAAGATTCCCTAGTGTCAGCATTCCTCTTTTTGCAAATATATGTGAAACCCTGTAACAAACGGTGTCCCCCATCCCTCTGTAATACCATTGACAGAGGATGGTAACCTACAACTGCCATCATTTACTCTGTTAGCTCAGGTGGTAGATGGCTATGCCATGGATCTACAGGTTCCAACCCTGCTGGTGACCTATGTGGGCGTCAGTATTATTCGCATTAAGACTGCAAAGTCAAGCACTCAAAAGTTAGTAAACGCCAAATTTAAGGTGGCCTGTACAACCTTAATTCGTACCACTTGTGTGTATCCACTGTGATAAAGTCTTAAATTACATGATCAAATAATATTTTTTCCTTGTCTCTCTGATTATCTATAAAGCAGGCATTGTGCAAAGTACTGAAATAAGAGCTTCTCATCACTACCTCCCTATTGACCTTAACCCTAGACCACTAATGTTCAGCTTTTGAAGAGTGGTGGTGATGTTCACTTTTCATGGAGCTTCTCCAACAGAGAAATTGAAAGCTTGGTAAAGAACTATCAGTTATCAGGCTAGGAGGCAGACTGCCCCAAAATGACTAAAATGTTAGGTGAGGAATCAAAACAGTGGGACTCTTTGCATAAGTAATGATTATTCCTGGGCATTAAAGTTGCAGATTGGTGTAGGGATTAGCAAAAAAATTCAAACAAAGTTCTTTATCTGACTAATTGCACCTCTTTCTATCTGCAGATTGTGATTTTTTTTTTCAGTTATTTGCTGTATATATTTCTATGAATAATTCCTGGTCTAGTAGAATCTGAATGTTTCCCACACTATCAGAAATTGCTTAGGGCACAAACAAGGCTCCACCATTGCTGTTTATCTTGGACTGTTCTTTGCATGTCCTCTGTGTTACTAACTCCCATATCTTTTCCTACTCTGGGTAAAATTCAGTGGAGGGATTCTCCAGGAGCCCCTCTTGCATATTCCAGCTGGTTGAAAATTTTCCTCTAGACTTTCCCCCACAAAAAAGGCCCTTTTTTCAATGAAAACTTTTATGGAAAGTTGTTTTGTTCAAAAATGTCTATTTTTTCAATTTAAATACCAAAAGCTGAACATTTTTCAGTTTTCAAAATCCGAGTTTTTTCAAAAAACAAACAAAAAAAATGTTTTATTAAAAACCAAGGGTTTTTTTGTTTTGTTTCATTGAAGAACTGGAAAAATTCCACCAAAAGGTGGTTGGTTTGTTTGTTTTTTATCGAGTTTAGAAAAATGAAAAATTTGTTTACATTTTGCCATTTTCTGACCAGTTCTAGTGTCTAGATTGTTTGCTTATTGGGCAAATTTAACACAAATTCTTGATTGGACACACAGGCTGCATGGTATGTTTCGGTTCCCTGATTGAAGAGGTATAATTCTTAGAATCAGGTTTTTGTATCAAATTCAGATTTCATTTTCCACAAGTATTCTCCAAGGTTCCATGAAATTTATTGTTATGGCAAATATTCCTGCCAGTATACTTGTTCACTAGAATATCTGCATAAAGAAAACACAAGGAATGTAAACAGTCTCAGCAAGTTTGTTTAAAAATTTGAACTTCTATTCATGGAAAAAATCTTGCCATATTCATCCAGCTCTTGATTTGAGGACCATTTGAGATAAGAGCTCAATGTGTGGACTTGTATCAGAAGAATATCCAACCCTTTTGAGGTTTTCAGTATATATTGCAGATTCTGGAACATCTAACTATACAGTCTGACATTCTGTCTGCATCAGTGGTCAAAACTCAGTTCTTCAGAGCAAGACTTAGGGAAAAAATAATTTAAAAAATACATTCTCCACCTCATAATGCATCTAGCCAATTATACAGTTCTGTACATTGAGTTGGGAGAATGATCTATTTCAGAGTGTGAAGTGGGATTTCCCTGCATCAAAAAGTACTTCCAAATTTATTGCACAGCAGGTAAAATCTGAAAATGGCAAGCAGCCTGTGGAAGACATGCACCCTTCTGGCTGGGCATACATAGCAGCTCTTTCCTCATATACAGCCCCCTTCTGACAGCTGCTCTAGCTCTGTGGTGATTTCTCTTCTTGTGACGTATCCCTCTGATCAGGTCAATTTAAAGTCTCTCCCCATTTGGGGTAACAAAAGTAAAAAAAAGGTCCCAACACAAAAGTTCCTTCTGCCCCCCCTTGGGCTATTCCTTGGCCCCTCTTGGAGGCTGAGCTTCAGGTCCATCCTGGGCTCAGTAGTCCTTATATTGAGCTTGTATGCCCCTTCCTTGGGGCTGATAGAAGAACCCAATCCCACCCTCTTGTCTGGGTTCTAATCCAGGGATCCTGTATTAAGCAGGCAGGTCTGCTCCTTCAGATGCACTGCTGTTTCCTTGGGCCACTTACTACTTGGCCCCAGGCCTGTGGCTTCTCCCTCAGTCCTCCTAGCTCATTCTTTCTCTGCTGGAATGCCAACCCTTCCTGACTGCCTCTCTGTGCCTTGCCCCCCAAAACTCACCACCGGGATTAACTCTGTCCCTGTGGCCTTCTTTAGCTTGCCTTCCTCAGGCTCTTCCCAGAGAGCAAGAACTCCCTATTGCCTCTCCCCTGGGTTTCTCTGTCCTGGCCCCCTCTCCTGGATCTCCTCTTCAGCTTTTACTTCCTTGTTTATGAAGAAGCTCTTCCCTACAGGGGTGTCATAATAAATCAAGCCTGATGCCTTCTCCAGGTACAGCAAGGTGGGCTAATTGGGGTCTCAAACTCCTGTTAACCTTTTGTTCAGCTGTCTGGGGTAGCCACCTTATCACACAGACAAACCTGCTGAGGCTCCACAGTAGCAATTGTAGGTTACCAAAGGTGGAAAGGTCTGTTCAGAAACAAAGAAACTTTTGGCCAGAGAGAGAAGGCACATATCCAAAGCTACAGAAATGTTTGTGGTCAGTTTTATGTTTGTATTATTGGTGGTCGTCAGACGTTTAGTTTAAATAATAATATGAGGCAGTCACCCATCCTTAAGACCTAACACTGGCACGGTGATATCCCCACTGTCCTTCCCTTAATGTCAGAAAGTGGTATTCAATATACTCTTGTTCTCCTGCAACGACATAGAGGGTGGGACACCAGAGGTAGGAGAGAAGGTAAGGGAAAAGAGATGAAACATTGGGGAGTGAAAGGGACAATAGGGGAGAGGTATAGAGATGTATACCATCAAAGTGGAAGGTCAGAAATAACACATGGGAGGAGGGTTGAGGGGACTGGATGCATTTCACAGTCAGGGCATGGGGGACTCATACCACCACTCTCCAACTACAATCACACCCCATGGGCATAGCCTGTGGGGCAGAGACTTCCCTTGCCAGTAGTGGGTTCCAGAACTCCACCCTTTGCTTTGGTGTGGAGACCCCCTCCTACAGCCTGTGAGGAGCCAAGAATTCATCCTCAAGTGATGCCAACACCATTATTAGTCTCACTCAGCTTTATCAGCAAGGCACCTTGATCAGCAAACAAACAGCCTCAGTGTCCCCCCAGCATCAGCTTCTCCGTCACTAATCCTTCCCTCTGGGCTCTTGGCCAATCTTCACATGCAGCATAGTGCTGGCTCACCAAGGACACCCACTCAGGCTGCTCCCTGAGTTTGTGCCCTGGACCTGGGCTCAGACGCTCTGCAGTGTCTCAGCAGCCATTGTTGCCACACCCACACATCCTCTCTGGTTGCCTGTGAATTCTTCACCCAAGTCCCAGAGAGCTTTTAACAGGAAGTTAGGGGCAGGATTTCCTGCCACCTCTCTATCCAACCAGAGCTCTTGCCAATCAGGGCTACAGATTTCTGCTATGGTGTTACATTCCTCCCTTCCAGTGAAAGGAAGGAGGACCAGCAGCAGGAACTCAGGGGTGGGATTTTCTCCCAGTCCCTTACTGAACTGGGGATTTGGGCTGGCTCCCCTCTCTGCCCAGCCCCTAATTAATCAGAGGGCATGGAGGCTGGGCTTTCCCTTTCATGCTGATGCTATTCTGGGGGGTGACTGCTCCACACGTGCTATGCCCTCCTACACAGGGAGGGTGGTCAATGGATCTGCGCACCAACTGATTATGCTATAGGGTAGGGTTCTGTAGTAGATTATAACACCACAGAAGCAAGAGGGTGGCATGCAAAAAAGAGATGCAAAATTGCTTCCCTGGGCTGCTCCTGGGGTGGTACATCTAGGTGCCATGCCTTACAGAGGGCAAATTAAAAACACAATCTAACTCTGAGATTAGGAAGAAGCCGTTTAATAGTACTAAATCTTAATGGGCTTTGTCTAGCCTGTCTTTTTTTAAAATTCTTTTATATTCATTATTAAATATAAAACATCACCAAAGAGTTGAAAGCACTTGGAGTCAGCAGCTTAATGCAAATCTGCTGAAGTATAACCAGAGGTTAAAACCTGATCTAACTTGAACATTATACATATACAAACTGTTGAGTTCAAGTGAGAATTCTCATGTGTGTATTAAATTACAGTGCAACCCTGAGCTGACCCTTTAAGAGGAAGACAATACATATAATAGTGTATTTGATACAAAGAATGTGCTATAAGCACGCATGCATTTGAAGTGCATGAGGGGAGAGGTGGGAAGAGAGGTAATGTAAAGGCAGTTAAAAGGTGAACAGGGCACCTTTGGAAGTCTAAGGCAGAAAATTTAAAAGAGAGGCATTGTATAAAAATGTCATCTGATCTACCCAGCTACTCCATCCTCTGCTCCAAAAGTTGTCAGTGCAAATTATGGAGCATGTAGTTTATCCAGCAACATTGCTTTAGTCTGAAATTCCTGACTCTCTCCTTGATGAAAGATAGTTTCAACACTTTACATTGCTCTGCAAAAGAATCCCTGGCTACTTTAAAGGGATGATTTTTGCCCTCACTTTTGCCGTCACCAACAATAAGAATATAATGTGAGGAGACATTATGATCTCTCACCAAATCCACACACTATTTCTCTCCTAAATACTTTCTGCAATATTTCTCTTTACAGTTTCAACAAACTATTCTTACTTTCACAGGGATTATAACACTGTGAATGTTTTCCTCTGTGGGACTATTCTGCTAGAATTCCCCTCCCCCCTCCCCGCACCTCCATATACATTTAAGTACATCTGGGGGCAGCTTTCAGGGTGTTAAGACTTTTTTTGACGGTGTGTTTGTTTATTGTATGTATGAAAGAGAGGGAGGGATATGGTGGTTTCTGTGGTTTTGCATCTACTCTTGAAAACAAGCATGTGGGTAGTTTTTAGAAAATTAGTAATCTATTAAATTTATATATGCCCTATATCCTGAGGCACTTTAAAAACTTTCACATAAACTATATTATCACTACATCCACCATTGAAATACACAGGGATCACTTTATCCCTTAATGAAATGCACTGTCCTCTACAGTAGAATACAAAAACTCCTTAACACTGCACAGCAATACAATACAATGGCTGAAGGGAACATATTTTTAAAAAGCTGAATTGTACTTCTCTGAAGTAGCTAAACCTCTTGAGACTCATGGGCACTTACTTCAGTAGAGGGCAAGGTATCCATAATTTCCACAGAGAGTGGGCAGTTTAATATCCATTGAGAATTCACTTCAGTTCAGGAATTCTCCATTTTTTTTAATAGTGTGAGCCACATCTGAACAGAGATTGTCTCACTGACCAATTCCCATTCTACTATCCAAACACAGTCCCATTCACGATCAGCATGCCTATGACAACTGCAGCAATTGCCTCCAAGGAAAAATCAGAATAGGAAATTAGTCAAGAATTTTAAGATGACTAATAGGATAAATGTTTTGTTCATTTGAAACAAATTGTTTATGCTCTTCATTTAAATCTTACTCCCACCTATTCTGTTTTTTCCCCAGATTTCCATGCACATGCTTCCCTGTTGGCTGGTCCTCATCCCTCCAATCTTCTGCATATTCTTTTCCCGCAGATAGCACCTGGGTAGTTACTGGTAGTCCCTCTAGGGGCTGGAGTATCTAAAGTCCCACTCCAAAAAATACTTACACACTTGCTTAACTTTATGGACTGTGAATAGTCCTACTGAAGTCAATGTGCAGAGTGTGTAAAATTAAGCAGGTGCATTAATCTTCAAAGGATTGGGGTTTGTAGGGAGCCAGGGTGGCTTCCCTCCGAACCAGAGGGTAAAGAGCCACCCTCTCAGCCTGAGTGGGTGGGGCCAGACCAAGCTTACGCTGATCCCCGGAAGGGGTGGGGTGGGACAGGAAGTACAAAGGGGGGGGCCCTTTGCCCAGTGAGAGGAGCACCAGGGAGAGAGACAGACACAGGCTGCTTCCTCCAGACCCTACTGCCGACCCAGGAGGAACCTGACCGGGAGGAAGGCCTGTGGCGATCAGGACTGCCAGCTGCTGAGTACCCGGAGGACCTGGAGGGGCCAGGCTGTAACCCGGGCCAGCGTGAGCCTGACACAGAGGGGGGAGCTGGAGCTGCCAGCAGCTGAACGCCCGGACAAGCTGGAGGGACCAGAGAGGCCCACTTGAGAGACCAGGAAGTAGCCCAGGGGCAGAACTGCACCATGTGGTGGGTGTATTTGGTCAGCGGGGCGCGGATGGCCCCCCGCTGACCCAGCGGCAGGACCGTCTCCTCCCGCCACTGTCAGGGCCCTGGGCTGGAACGCAGTGGAGTTGGGTGGGCCTGCGTTCCCCTACCTCGGCCAACCTGCCTTGGGTAGCAGACTCGTGCCGGCGCGCCCCAGGGCTCGAGGGGGCGCGCTGCAGACTCATGCCGGCATACGTTTTCCGCTAATTCCCCAGCACCCGAAAGGTGTGACTAAGGCCTGCCCGTGGGACTATAGCTCTCCATCACCCCCTAGGGGTTTGGTGGCCTGATTGAAACCTGTCACAGGGTTTAATGATGTTTCTTGTCCTTCTCCTTTGCTTATGGAGGCAGCTGGCTGGCTCCTCCCCCTTGTTTTCATATAACTCTGCCCCTGTGAAGAAACAGCCATGAGCCCACAAATATTTGCACATAAACGCTTTTGAACTTTTATGGCTCCATTGGTTCCAGTCTACTTCTTTGATCTTGCTCTGTAATCAGGGTTGGACCCAGCAATCCATCCAGACTGCTGCTGCTCTATGGGTTTGTCTTCACTGCAAAGTTAATTTGAATAATAACCCGAGTGTTGCTCCTTCCTTGAATCCTGTCCACAAACAAAAACTCTGAACTTCTGTGTGGTAGTGCTTTAAACTTGAGTTGTCTGGCCTGTCAGGAAGTGTAGGCTAAAGTTTGAGTTACCACAACTTATCAGCTCCATTCTGCAGTGCGGACGTAGGCTGGCTCCATTCAAGTGTTGCTAGTCCTCCGGTGCCTTCCTACAATTTCCCCTGTATGCCCAGAAAGGACAAACAAGTTTTTCCACAATTCACTGGGAAAGAAATTGAGTGGTTCAGCTTACTTCAGCATAATAAACCATGGAATATGTCCCTGGAAACTTTAGTGAATGCAGCACTAGTGTGGATATAGAAGTCAAGTGTTATTTCACAGTGTGGCCACCCTTACTTGAGCTAGGCTAACTGGAGAGAAGTAACTCAAGTATAGTCAACTCAAGTTAACTCTGCAGTGAAGACACCCCAAGTCTCCAAGGGCTGGTGGGATGTGTGGGGAAAGATCTGCCCACTCAATAGGGCAGGAATAAGTGGGCTATGGATACTTTTGTGTTGCATCTGACCTGGATTGCCGGGTTTTCTGTTGCTCCAAATGGTCCTCAAGAGTGTGAATGAAGGATGGCAGTAGAATGTAGAGGGCATTTTTTAGGTCCAGTGTGTCATCCCTATATGAGATCTTCTCTCCTCTGCAGGTCACTGCACATCCTCTTCCTCGTTATTCCTTATAACATTCATTTCCTTAATGTCTGAAAGGCAAAACTACTTAAATAGACTTTTTGTATGCTGTAATTGGTTTTGCATGTGGGGTTTTTTTTAAAGAGAAGCTTTGCTGAGTAGTGGAGCCCAGGGGGAAATTGTGAAATCTGTGAAAAATATTGCTGAATAGAGGAAGGCTTTTTCCCCCTGGAAATAATCACTCACGTATTTGTTCAAAATAACTCATTTAAATCATTGCTCTAGAGTGGGAGAAGTAAGTACCGTAGTACCTTTACAGAAAAATACTACAGTATTTTACAGTAATAGTCCAAACCACTATCATAGAGAAACTGCAGTGTTTGCAGCAGTTACTCTAGAGTATTGTAGGGGATTTTGGTTGTTTACATTGTTTTGTTTTATAAAAATGGCCAAATTGGTTCAGCAAAGCAACATTTAAGAGTCTCTACTACGTCAGGCAGCAAAGTAAAAGACTCAGGACTTCCACTCCTAAATTTGATAAGACTGTACTTTGCAAAACAATTGACTACATCTTTTGGGCTAAGATGTTTTTGTAATTAGGTTGCAACACGCACATCTGCTCTGGTTACAACAAACACAGCTAAGTTGTGTCTACTGAGCAGCTTTTCCCACAATACAGTCTTGTGTCAAGTGTTTATATTCCACATCTACCATTTTGTGCATTAGTGTATACTGTGAAAATCTGGGCATACTGTTTCAGAGGACAATACACACAGAGCCATACTAAAAACAGCAAGGCACAGGACCGGCTCTGGGCACTAGCAAAGCAAGCGTTTGGGGCAGCACAATTCCAGGGGTGGCATTTTGGCTGACCCCCATCCCCCCCCCCCCTTTTTTTTTTTTTTTTGCTTGGGCAGTTGCGCTCTCGGAGCTTGGGGCGGCAAAAAACCTAGAGGCAGCCTTGGCAAGGCAATGCACTTGGAGATATCCTACAGCTAAAAGAGTTGGGAAGCAGAATGATCAGCCAACTTTGTTACACAAACATGGTTCAGGGCGTTGTCTGCATTGCAGAACAACTGTGTTATGATACGACTAGAGGAAAAGAACTGTGTGGCAATATAGGCAACTGGCAGGAGCGGCAAGTTGTATGGGACCGTGGTGCCTGGGCTCCAGCAAATTCAGGGCCTGGGGAGCCCGACTCTACCAATGGTCAGGGCCGGGTCTCTCCCCCGGCCCCGCCTGCTGCTCCCACATGCCCCTCCCCCAAGCGTCCCCGCCTGCCCTGGGCAGCGGGCAGCTGCTCCATGCTGCGCTACCTCACTGCCGGCTACAAGGGAGTGGTGCCAGGGGCAGACCGAGGGGGCTGCTGCATCTGCAGAGGGAGGAGGCACATGGAAGCCCCCGCTGCCCCAGTAGGCGATTCTGAGTTGACTGCGGGGGGGTATCCTGGCTGGACCTCCTGAGTAGCAGCCTGGGAGGGCTTGGGTGAGTGTTGAGCTGGGGAGGGGCCCCTCTCGTCCGCAACTCACTGCTGCCAGCGGGGAGAGGGCTGGGGGGAGTCCCCTCTGGCCTCCTGCCCCAGCCCTGGGGCAGCCTGCCCTCTGCACCCCAAACTCCTAATTCCTGGCCCAGCCCCATGCCCTGCACCTCCTCCCACACCCCAAACCTCTGTCCCAGCCCAGAGCCCGCACCCCTCCCGCACCCAAACTCTCTCCCAGAGCCTGCATCCCGGCCCAGAGCCTACACCCAGCACCCAAACTCCATCCCAGAGCCCACAGCCCTCCTGCACCAAAACTACCTCCCAGAGCCTGCACCCCAAACCGCCTCCTGCACCCAAACTCCCTCCCAGAGCCTTAGGCAGGTATTGGGGGGCGGTGGGACTTGGACCCATTCTGGGCACCACCAAAAATTATACAAACCTGCCGCCCCTGGCAACTGGCAAGACTGATTAACACTTCATTTTCACAGTTACTAATTGGAGAGACAAGATGGGACCAACTTCTGTTGGTGAGGGAGACAAGCTTTTGAGCTTATACAGAGCTCTTCTTCAGGTCTCAGAAATATACTCGGAGTGGCCAATAAATGATACTACCTTACCCATATTGTCTCTCTAATATCCTGGGACCAACACAGCTACGACACTGCATGTAATTTCTAATTGAGAGTTAATCCTGTTGTGTGGATGTAAGCCATCTTGCTAACTGGTTACAAATTTGGTTAAACAATACAATGTAGACAGAACAGAAATTGAAATTTTCTTCTCACTGACGTGAATGAGGTTGAGGAGAGACTAAAATTCATACTTTCGCTGCTTCTGTTTGGTTGGAGACATTTTTTTGTGTACCAGGATAACAAGAAAGCAAGCTTGGGTGCGATAAACCTCAACATGGCAAATAACTCTTTTCCTATCATCCCACAGTTCATCAGTCACTGCTTTGACATCCTGTTTGGTCATGCTTTTATAGGCTACTGACACGATGGACAAAAGCAGTCAAGGGCTCAGGAAGGAGAAAGGAACTGAATGTTTTTTGTGCTAAACATAAAGACAGAGATCAAGGGAGAAGAGGGAGCTGTTCCTTGGCAACTGAGCTGAATTCACTGGTATTTTAGCTGGTGTTCCTACAAGTGAATTAGGAACAAAGGATGCAGGCTGGCAGGGACTTCCTGGGTCAACAAGTCCAGTCCCATGCTGTTGCAGGCGATCCCATCATATAATTCTGTTCATAAATTTATATCTACACACAGTTATTGAGACACTCTCTTTTGGGTTATTTTCTGTCCATTGTATTGTTTTCTTATTTGCACAGTAGTATTGCCAACCCTATACATTCAAAAATCGCACCGATTCAAATATCTCAACTATAGCTTAATCATGAGATTTGATTTCAAATATTTCATCTTGGTCTGTTTTCTGATTTTTGAATGCTCAGGGGTAATTGCCCCTGTTTGTGTGTGCCCATTTCAGGAAACAACCAAATGTACCAAATGTACCAAAAAAAATGTACAAAAGAAAGACACACAGGGTTAGGTGTGGGCTGATTAGACATCATGATTACAATGTGAATGAAAATTATATTGTCAAGGCATTTTTTGTCTGTGTGCAGTTTCTGCAGTTGTTACTTTCTGTTCATAGTAAATAGGACTTGGGTTTATTTTGTAAATAAACAATGAACACTAGAAAATACCCAGACTCTGTCACCCATTTCTTTTCCCAGAGGAAATTTCCCCAACCGCAAACTCCCCAGATCTGTTGCCTCTCAAATGGTCAACAATGTAAACAAAGCAAAGCTAGAAACTATGAGCTGGGAACTGCAACAGTGAGAAAAAAGCAGGTGTGTACTTTATGGTGTAAGAGAAGGAAACTGAAAGAACAAACAGTTTTTCTAATGAATTAAAGTGTTTCTGAAAATCAATAAAAGCCTGAAGTTCAATGGAGTGCCTATGAAAATTTATAAAAGCTTTTGCATTAGCAAATGATTTAGGGGTCTAAGGCAGGATAATTTTGAAGTAGAGTATTGATTGGCTGCAGAACTCTTACTTTGTCTGCTAAGAAAGAGGAGTCAGGAGGAGACTTTTCTCCAACCAAAAACCAAACCATTAATCCCCTTACATAGAATCATAGGACTGGAAGGGAGGTCATCTAGTCCAGACTCTTGCACTCATGGCAGGACTAAGTATTATCTAGATCATCCCTGACAGGTGTTTGTCTAACCTGCTCTTTAAATGTGTGTGTATGGTGCACACCCATGAGCCTTATGCTCCCTCCCTGAAAGACTGTGTCATTTATTCATCACCAAGAATCAAAGGGTAACATAGGGGCAGAAATCAAACCTATAAGTGCCCTTCATTCTTTGTCAATAATATATTAATGTTGTTCTTTTTTACCTCAGGGGTTAGCCAGGTTTTGGAGTCTTGAGGATGGTTTCTGTTATGAGGAGAAATTGATGTGGAGTCAGATATTTCTTTGATGCAATCCTGTTTATTTACAAAGAATATACAAAGTCCTGCCTCCCAGAACACAGCTGGACTCAAACAACAGGGGACAGTTTGTTTGCTCATAGTTCCGAGCCCCATTCCAGCCAGCACTTAGCCCAAAAATTCTCTCAACTTTTTCTCAGTGTCCTGCTACCAATGCTTCTGTGGTTGTCTGGTGCTACCTTGTTGCCTTCTTTCTCCTGTAGTGGTGTTTATGCATGTGTCTACACTCTCTCCCATACCCAACTCCAACAAACAATAACCAGTGAAACCCTTCCCCCCACATAGCTCAGTGTCTGACCAGCTCTGCATGGCTTTCGTGTTTTGGGGGCTCCTATGGTTTCAGCTGTCTATTCCATAATGCAGCTTGATTGTTTCTTACATTGATCCCGAATGAAGGGCATTTTAATGCAGCCCTCAGCATAACATTAATATCCATATGCTAAGAGCTAGCATGAGAACATGTCACTGGGAAGAACAGAAGGAAAATCTGTTGTGAAGCTCTGAATACCACTTGCAGTAAACTGAAATTGCAGCACTATTTTTCACTCATTTTGTGACTTGTGTCACAGTGATTTAAATGCTTTAAAACAGATTTATCCTGCATGCTGTCAGGGTCAGAGAGAGGGCTTTAGAGGAAAGGTGACAATTTAATTTATTGACACGCATAGGCCATGTGTACGCTGCAAAACCTATACTGTACTGGCTTAGCTACAAAACCATAGCTATGCCAGCATAGCCCCACAGTGCAGACAGACTACATCAAGAGATGCATTCTTCCGGCAGCCTAGTTGCACCTACATCAGGAGTTAGGTCAGTATAGATATGTCACTCAGAGATACGGATTTTTCACACCTCTGAGTAACGTACTTATGTTTGACCTAAATTTTAAATGTAAACCAGGCCTTAGCTTAATAAAATGAGGGGATATCCTGATGTCAAAGAGAAAGGGAAAGTTAGAAATGTGAAACTGCAGGTAGGGGTAGATACTGGAGCAGGGGCGGGCAAACTTTTTGGCCTGAGGGCCACATCAGGTTTCCAAAATTGTATTGAGGGCCGGTTCGGGGAGGCTATGTCTCCCCAAACAGCCAGGCGTGGCCTGGCCGCCGCCTCCTATCTGCTTCTCACCCCCTGACAGCTCCCCCAGGACTCCTGCCCCATCCAACACTCCCTGTCCCCTGATAGCCCCCCACAGGACTCCTGCCCCATCCACCACCCCCTGCTCCCTGTCCCCTGGCTACCCCCAGACCCCCCACCCCTGACTGCCCCCTGTTACCCCATCCAACCCCCCCGTCTCATTCCTGACTGCCCCCCTGCCCCATCAAGCACCCTGTTCCCCGCCCTCTGACTGCCCCGACCCCTGACCACCGCCCCCAAACTCCCCTGCCCTCTATTCAACCCTTCCTGCCCCCTTCCCGCACTGCCTGGAGCACCGGTGGCTGGTGGCGCTACAGCCGTGCCGCCCAGAGCACCAGCTCATGCCACGGCTCTGTAACTACGCTGCCCGGCCGGCCAGAGCGTTGCGCCAGCGACGCGGTGCGCTGAGGCTGCAGGGGAGGGGGAACAGCAGGGGAGGGGCCGGGGACGAGCCTCCCAGGCCAGGAACTCAGGCAGGCAGGAGGGTCCTGCGGGCCGGATGTGGCCCATGGGCCATAGTTTGCCCACCTTTGTACTGGAGTATAGATTTGGCTTGTTCTTTGGATATTTTCTTTTCCAAAAATATTGAAGGCCAAAAGAGGAAGAGCTGATAGTGAAAGATTGTCCAATTAATCGTTCTTCCAACAGGACAGTTTATGAACCTCTGTTCCCTTCTCACTCTCAATTATGATATCTTTCCATTACCTTTTAAAAAATATGTAGAGAGGAATAAGCTTTCTACCATCTCAGCTTGGCTAGGAAACTCTGTCCCATCCTGGCTTGTTCAGATGACCTGGCCTCAGTTATTCGTGCATTCATCACTTCTTGGCTGGATGACAGTGATGCAGTATAGCTGGACATGAAGCCCTCTGTACTCAGAGAACTCCAACTAGTACAGTATGTTGAAGCATGTCTCCTTAGCAACACAGTCTACCACGAACATACCAAGACCCGTCCTTTCCTCTTTACACTGGCTTACCATAGAATCTCAAATAAAGTTCAAGGTCTCTGTACTTATCTTCAAAATGCTCCATTGCCTGGGGCTCAGGATATGTAACAGATTGCCTAAAACTTAAGGACAAAGACTGGAGTCAACAAACTGCTTCTCTGGCACAGTGGAACTCTCAACAATAAGAGTAAAGCTCATCTGTGCGGGACAAAAAACTTTCTCTGGGGGCAGTCCAAGACTGTGGAATAAACTCCCATGGAAACTAAGGACCTTCACAAATCTCACCACTTTATGCACAAAGTGCAAGGAATAGAGATATCAGTTTCTCTTTTCTTCTTGCCAGTAGTGCTATTCTTTACATCCTAAGCAGGTGGGAAAAGAACAATCCCAAGTGTATTTCTGCCTATCTCTTCACTATCCAGGAGGAAGTTGAAGATCCTAAGGTACTTTTCAAAAACAGTAGGGTTCAAGAGAAAACAGTAGTATCCTGCCCAAGCTTCCCTTTTCTCAATAAAACAGGCTACATGTGAGAGCTGGGGCAAGTGCCTATTGGTTGCTCCACTGCCCACGAAGTCACTCTACTCTCAGTAAGTATTTACTAAGATCCTGAGTATAAAATGTGCTATATGAAACCAAGGCCTCGTCTACACTCCAAGTTTTGTCGCCAAAGCTGCCGTTTGTCGACTCAAACAGTGAGTGCGTACACACTACAAGGTGAATTTTGTCAGGAGAATGCCTGGTTTTGGCAACAAAATACATCTCACAAGAGATTTACATCTTTTTCGTCTACATTTTTATAACAAAGCGCGAATGTAGACACCACATTTAATTTCATTGCTTTAATTGGCCTCCAGGAGGTGTCCCACAATGCCCATCCTGACCGCTCTGGACAGCAATTTGAACTCCACTGCCCTGCAACCAGATAAAAAACCATCCTCCCCTCCCCCTTATAAGCCCCAGGAATATTTGAAATTCCATTTCCTGGTTGCTTGGCGTGGAGAGGTCTCACCTCATCTTCCCAGGTGACCATAGCGGGTTATCGCAGCAAATGCTCTCCCACTTGGACCGCTGCAGAGCTGTTGGATCTGCTCAGTATATGGGGAGAGGAGGCTGTGCAGTCCCAGCTGTGCTTGAGCCACAGGAATTGGGATACCTATGGGCAGATTTCTCAAGGCTTGTGCGAAAAAGGCTATGATTGGGACAAGCTGCACTGCAGAGTGAAGATAAAGGAGTTGAGGCAGGCGTACCGTAAGGCAAGGGAGGCAAACCATTGCTCAGCTGCTTCGCCTAAGACCTGCTGGTTCTAAAAGGAGCTGGATGTTTTTCTTGGTGACGACCCCACCTCCATTGCCAAGACCCCCGTGGATACTTCGGAGGGCACGGAGGTGGCAGAAAGAGGACCTAACTCGGAGGACAAAGTTTTTGATGAAGAGGTGGAGTTGGATGAGGATGTGCAGCTCCTCGCAGGGTCACCCGGTGGGGCATGCAGCCAGGAACTGTTCTCCACTCCAGAGGTGCCTAGCCAGTCTCAGCAGTTGCTCTCCGGCAAGCAAGAAGCAGGAGATGAGACTCCTGGTAAGTGGCTGTGGCTTGTGTAATGCAGTGGTGGGTTCAGGGCATAGAAATGTGGGAGGCTGGCTGTGTTTCTGTGAGCTGGAGATTTCCCTCTGTAGCAAATCAGTACAGTGGAGCAGGGTGTTGATGCATGCCAAGATCTCATGGGAATACTCCAGAGACGTACCTCCAGGAAACTTTCCTGGAGATACTGGGTAATCCTCTACCAAAGGATCCGTGGCAGAGCAGCTTTGTTCCTTCCCCCATTGTAGGACACTTTCCCGTGCCATTTGGCAATCACTTGTGCAGGGACCAAAGCGGCACACAGGTGAGCAGCATAGGGAGCATGACGGAAGTCACAAGAATGGAGTAGATGTACCCTCGTTTCCCTGCTTACCCTTAGCAGTGAGATGTCTGCTAGAATTATCCCCATATATGGGAAAGTGTGGGAGAATTTTAGAATTTGTTCCTTAGAACGCTGCACCACAACCCTTACTAAGAGTATGTGCTCTCTTTTCCCCTTGTGGTGCACCCCCAACACTCACCATGTTTTGGGTGTTCGCAGAGATGTGAGCCTGGCGAGGGTGAGTGAGAAAGTGATGGCAATGTTGCAAAAGGTGTGTTTAACAGAAATGTTTCAATGCTGTATGTGAATTTAACAATCCCGCCGCTGTGCATTGTCCCCTGTGCTTCACCAGATGTGGCCTTAAGGAACACCCCATGTACCCCGGCCAAGGGTCTCTGCCAGATAAGAAAGCGCCCAAGACACAGCAAAGAAGACATGTTCCGGGAGATCCTGCAGTGCTCCAATGCAGAAAAAAGGGAATGAAAGGACTGCTGGGAAGCCGAATGGCAGGACAGAAAAGAGAATCATCCGCTTGTTACGGATGCTATGTAGCGGATGACTGACGTAAGGGAGGAGCAAACGCAGATGCTGAAGTCCTTAATAATGCTGCAGACTGAGCAGATCAGTGCCCAACCTCCACTGCAGCACATTCAGAACTCTTTTCCATGCCCTCCCCAAAACTCCGCCAGCACTTTCGTCCGGGACTTCTCAGTTTCCCCTTCACTCCATCCCCTCGGACAACTTTCGCAATGATAGCTGGACCTACACTCAGCTGTGAAAGTCTGCCCTTCCCTGGTTCCTCCTTTCCCGCCAGGCATTTGTGTGTCTGTGTGTGCTGTTTCTTGTGCAATAAAAGCAAACTTTTTTAATGGTGAGTATGTTTATGTTTTTTTTTTTTCCTACAAGGTGAGATTGCAGGCACTGCCAAGACATGCACAGGCATTTTAATCACTTTATTACAGGAATATAAGGCCCCAGATGTCATCATTGCCCCCTAGGAAAACTACATGTAATGTAACATTGAAGCAACCCAGACAGAGATATGTTACTGGTGGTCATTGTCAAAGTGCTGCCTCAAAGCCTCCCTGATTTGAATAGCCCCCTCTGGGCTCCTCTGACAGCCCTGGTATCTGGCTGCTCAAAATCAGCGGCCAACCGATCTCCCTCAGCATTCCATCCCTGAGCAAACCTTTCACCCTTAGCTTCACAGAGATTATGCAACATACAGCACGCAGCTATGACCATAGGAATAAGAAAAGGAGGACTTGTGGCACCTTAGAGACTAACCAATTTATTAGAGCATAAGCTTTCGTGAGCTACAGCTCACTTCTTCAGATGCATATCGTGGAAACTGCAGCAGGCTTTATATATACACAGAGAATATGAAACAATACCTACAGACTAACACGGCTGTTACTCTGAAACCGACCATAGGAATGTTATCCTCAGTGAGGTCTAATCTGCCTAAAGGCATTGCCAGCGTGCCTTTAAACTGCCAAAGGCACATTCAACTGTCATCCGGCATCCTGTTGTTGAACCGCTCGCTACCGCTGTTCAGGTGTCCTGTGTAAGGTTTCATGAGCCATGGCTGTAAGGGGTATGCAGGGCCCCCCGGGATCACTATGGGCATTTCAACACCCCCCACTCTAATCCTCTGGTTAGAAAAGAAAGTCCCTGCTTTCAGCTTTCTGTATAGGCCAGTGTTCCTGAAGATGCATGCATCATGCACCTTCCCAGACCACCCCGTGTTGATGTAAGTGAAACGCTCACAGTGATCCACAAGCACCTGCAACACCATGGATAAGTATCCCTTCCTATTGAGTACTCCATCGCAAGGTGGTCTGGTGCCAAAATTGGAATATTTGTGCCACCTATCGCCCTTCCAGTTAAGGAAACCCATTTCTGCAAAGCTGTCCACTATTTCACACACATTTCCCAGAGTCACGGTCCTTTGTAGCAGGATGCAATTTATTGCCCTGCACACTTGCATTAATGCAGCCCCAACGGTCTACTTCCTCACTCCAAATTGATTCACTACCAACCAGTAGCAGTCTGGAGTTGCCAGCTTCCACACAGCAATTGCGACATGCTTCTCTACCAAGAGGGCAGCTCTCATTCTGGTGTCCTTGTGCGACGAGTCTGGGGCGAGCTCTGCACACAGTTCCAGGAAGGTGGCTTTCCGCATCCAAAAGTTCTGTAGCCATTGCTCATCATCCCACACCTACATAACGATACAATCCCACCATTCAGTGCTTGTTTCATGAGCCCAAAAGCAACGGGTCTACCGTATGCATCTGCTTTGTGAATGCCAAAAGCAATCTAAAGTTGCTCCTATCCATATCACACAGAATGTCGGGCGCCCGCAAGTCTTCAGTTAGGAACTTCACAATTAACTGCACTGCCATTCGCGATGTCTTCATGACAGTTAACAGAGCATAGGAAAGCAGTGTGGGATCCATCCCTTTTCACAAAGATGCTGGGGTGCACAGCAAAGAAGGGCTGTTGAAAAAATACCATGAAAGAAAGCTGGAAACCCATGGAGTGTGGGACACAAAGTAATGCATCACGGGACATTTAGTACCGTCCCAAGATGTGCCGCAATCCACTCCGTCGTCCCACAGCACCTAGCGACAGAAGGACTGTGGGATAGGTACCCACAGTGCACTGCTCACACTGTTGATGATGGTGTCCACACTGTGGATTCGATCTGCCGACAGAGGGAGCAAGTGTGAACATGAAATAGTGATTTTTATTATGTCAACTTTTGGGTGTCGACATCACTTTTGTCAACACAAATTGGTAGTGTAGACATGGCCCAAATGTGATTGTGTTCTTAGCAGAAGTAGGGCAGGCATTTTTTAAGCCATCAATAAATTTGTCTGCTTAGTGCACAGTTCATCTCTGACATAGTATATAATCACAGCCTAGACTTTTTTTTCCCCAACATCCTAAATAGATTGTCTGCACTCATGGATACAGCATTAAATCACCAGTGAGGATAAAGGTGATAGTAAATAAAGGGCTAGGGACCTGCCACCTTACATTTGCAATACATATGATGGATTATGTTAGCACAGCTGTATAGAATAGCAACTCTTCTGTATCAAGTGATATATGATATTTTATGTTCCCAGTTTCACAAAAGACTAAGTTAAAGCAACTTCCTCCCTAAACAGTGTTTCCATCCATCTCACATTCTTATATGACCCTCATTATAGTATCTTTTAATGAATTTATCCTCACAGCATCCCTGTGTGGTAGGAAGTTCTATTCCCCCCATTTTTTACAGATGGGGAACTGAGGCACAGAGAGACGAGCTAAATTCACAAAGGGATTTAGGTGGTGTGAAGCTGAGCATTGCAATGGCTAACTTTTAGGCTCCTAGAAAGTCACAGAAACAATCCTAGTTCATGAATTGCTTTGGGGCTTAGGTTGAAAATAGGAATCTAAACACCTAGAGTGATGTATGCACAGAGGAAGAAAAATAGGTGCCATGGAAACTTTTACCCTAAAATTAGGTGCACAGTGAATGTAGGCATCAGAGGACCCAACCACATCAGCCACACCATCAGAAGCTCATTCACCTGCATGTCTACTAACGTTATATGTGCCATCATGTGCCAGCAATGCCCCTCTGCCATGTACATTGGCCAAACCGGACAGTCCCTACGTAAAAGAATAAATGGACACAAATTGGACATCAGGAATGGTAACATACAAAAGCCAGTGGGAGAACACTTCAATCTTCCTGGACATTCTATAACAGATTTGAAAGTAGTTATACTTGAACAAAAAAACTTCAGAAACAGACTTCAAAGAGAAACAGCAGAACTAAAATTCGTTTGCAAATTTAACCCCATTAGTTTGGACTTGAATAGGGACTGGGAGTGGCTGGCTCATTACAGAAGCAGCTTTGCCTCTCCTGGAATTGACACCTTCTCATCTGTTGTTGGGAGTGGACTATATCCACCCTAATCGAATTGGTCCTGTCAACACTCGTTCTCCACTTGTGAGGTAACTCCCTTCTCTCATGTGTCAGTATATTTATGTCTGCATCTGTAACTTTCACTCCATGCATGTGAAGAAGAGAGGTTTTTACCCACAAAAGCTTATGCTGAAATAAATTGGTTAGTCTTTAAGGTGCCACCGGACTCCTTGTTGTTTTAGTATATTTTAACTGTTTCAAGCCATGTATAAATAATAAACATAGCATATATGGTGAAAAATACATTTAAAAATCAATATTTAGTAATCTAAGATGTAATATCACTTTGTAAAAATGGCCAGGACTATGCCAAGAACCCCAGGTTTCAAACTCTGTGCATCCTGCCTGCGATCCTTCTCAGTCAGTGATGACCATCAATGCTGCCTCTACTGCTTGGGAGAAGCTCACACTGCAACTAGGTGCTGTATTTCCCAGCCAAATCCAAGAAGGCTGAGTTCTTCATCTCCGCAAGAATCTCATGGAGATGGCCATGAGACCACACTCAGATCCAGGTCAGGGAACCCCTCCTGTACATTGGTCTGATTCAGCGAGGAACATGCCTCCCACTACTATGTCTGACTCTGGTGCAACCACTCCACTGACCTCATGGTGGGGCCTAGTTGGGAAGTTTGGAAGCACTCCCAAAAGCATGTGGCTAATTATTCCTCTAAATCCAAGAAAATGGGCCCTTCCTCCATTAGCTCAGCCTAAGGGGACAGAGCACATTCCAAGTACAACAGACAAGAGAAGAAGACCCAGAAACTATGGGATCCAACTGTCCTGGGCACTGAACCACTGGTACTGCCTTCACTGGCACCCCACAACTGCTCATACCAGGGAAGTTCTCAGTGCAGTGCCGATGGAGGAAAGAATGCCCCTCATAGCAGGAAGATCCAAATCAGTAGCTGAATCTCAAGAGGTCTTTGCCTTACCAGACTCAGAGATCTCACTTCCCTGGTCTCCCCTCACTGTCTTCCTCATGTCAAGCCCTGCCTCGGACCAAAAGGTATTTTTGGCAAGAGCTTGAGAGCCAACAACCACAGAGCCTAAGACCTTGCGACCCCTCCACTTGTTGGATCATATTAAAGAAGTTCTGTATTAAAATCACAAATGAGTTTGATTCCCCATAGTTCAAATTCCAGGGTATTACTAATTAAGAGGTCTCTTGGGTTTTGGTACTGTTTCTCTCCCTCTATGTGTGAAACTTGCAAGCTGCTAATTGTGTTAGTACATTCTAAGACAGAGTCTATTCTCAAAGCAATTCACAGAGAGAGAGACTCAAAGCAATACTCTAACAACAGAAACAGCACCCAGAGACTCCCCGCCCTTTTGTTGTATTAACAATTGTGATTAAAATAGAGATAGAGGATGTATGTGGATGGATGCTTGGTGTGGATAATAACTGAATGATCAGGGAGGTGCCAGCCTAAGAATCCAGTGTCCATCGGCTGAAGAAGGCGTCAAGTGGAAATAACCAGAGGACCCCCCCCCCCCGGAGGGCAGACTGGAATCCACCCAACAGCCTCAAGGATGGGAGAACCAAAGAACAAGATAACATCTTGGAGCCGTCAGGAATGTGCTATCTGCTGATTGATTCAGCAACAGCATGATGAAGCAATTCCCATAGACTGGCATAGGAAGAAATTCCTATAAAAATAGACTCTAAAAAGTGAGAACTTTGGGGTCTGATTCTGCAAACCAACTTCCAGGAGCATCAGATGAGCATCTGACAAGGCCCTGCTCCCTCCTCATGTCCAGGCCACCTGGCCAGTGGCTTGGCATGAGCAACTCTAAGGCTGGTAACTATGATAACAACCTTGCAGAACCTGTGTGTGTATGTTTGTATGAATGAATGTGTGATTAAATATGAGATTGAATGGAATGTTATAGCTATAACTAACTGCTTACTATGATTCTTTCTGTATTCACAATAAATGTGGTATTTTGCCTTTTTCCCTTTAATAAGATCCTGCTGGTTTTTATTTTATTGGTACAACACACTCCCTTTAGGGGTTGCTTAGCACCAAATGCAATAACAGACAAATGGGTGCTGAATATCATCCACCACAGCTATACGATCAAGTTTGTCATGCTACCTCCTCCCCCCCACCATCTGCCTTCAGGGACCACTCTCACAACAACTATCCTCACCTACCAAGTGAACTCCTTATTGCATCGGGGAGCAATAGAACACATTCTTCTAGAATATCAAGGAACAGGGTTCTACTCAATTTACGTCCTGATCTCCAAGAAAAAAGGCAGTTGGAGACCAATTCTTGACCTCCACCACATCAATCACTTCATACATAAACTAAAGTTTTGCATGGTCATGTTGGCAGCGATAATTCCATCCCTAGAAAAAGACATGTTGTTAATGGCTCTCGATATGAAGGATGTTTACTTCCAAGTCAACATTCATCCTGTCCACAGACTTTTTCTCAGATTTACGGTGAATGCTGACCATTTCCAATACCAGGAACTGTTAAGGAAAAGTTAGCACATGTGACTCCATTTTGGTTTGGGGCCCACCATTGTTTAAATGCCAACACATCATACACCAGGAGGAGTGATCCTTAGATACTGAATCCCTGTGAAAATCCTCCTCCTTGTCTCCAGCCTGCCTTGACTCCCAGTATCTGGTTTTTGTCAGTCTCTAACTCCCTGTCTCTTGGTCTTGATGTGAGGCCTCCCATTCTGATAATAAAAGTTACTGATGCATGGCTTTAGGACCACGCTGTGTAATTAACATACTGGCATAGCACGAGGAATGCACCAAGCAGGGATAGGTGGTAGATAAGACAAGGGTTTGTTTATTGGCTAAAGTTTCCGATGCACGAGGGCAACATGCTTTGCTAAAAAGTATATAACCTTTGTATAATCTGTATTCAGGGTCCCCCCCTGGCTAGCAGGGGGGCACCATGCTCAAGCGTAATAAACTTAGTGTCTTTTGGGAACTCTGCAGTTGTGGACTTTGTTTCTGTGCCTCAGCCTAGATTTGAACTGTGCGTGACCTATCAGGTATAATTCGCAGCATTGGTGTGCGTGTCCTATCAGGTGTAATTCGTAGCACTGGTGTGCGTGTCCTATCAGGTGTAATTCGTAGCACTGGTGTGCGTGTCCTATCAGGTGTAATTCGTAGCACTGGTGTGCGTGTCCTATCAGGTATAATTCGCAGCATTTGTGTGCGTGTCCTACCAGGTGTAATTCGTAGCATTTGTGTGCGTGTCCTACAAGGTATAATTCGCAGCAGTTGTATGTGTGTCCTACCAGGTGTAATTCGTAACAGTACTTCCTTCAGAATAGCTACCACTCCCAGAGACTTCGAAGTATTTTCTGTAGTAGCAGCTCACATCAAGCATTATGGTCTACTTGTTTTTCTGTACCTTGACAACTGACTCCTGACAGCCAAGCCTGCCAAGAGGCCCTCACATTGACCTCCATGTTACTCAAGTCCTCGCTCCACTGAGAGAGACAGCATCAACATCAAGAAATCAATCCTCAACCCCACACAGTTGCTAGACTTCATTGGGGCTATCATAAACTCTATCACATCAGACAGACAGACTTCAGGCAATGAACGCTATCATAGCTCACATAATGAACCATCCACATGTACCAGTCATGACTTCCCTGTCTCTTCTGGGCCACATGGCTTTGTGCACCTCTGTGACCACTTTTGCAATACTTAACCTTCACTGCCTTCAGACATGGCTCTGAACTGTCACTCTATGATCCTCAGGTGGACAGTCCTGACCAAGGTACTGTTGTCTTTTCTAAGGTGGACAGACCCACATCACACATGCATAGGAATTCCCTTTCTTCCCTCCTCTCCAAGCAAATTTATCATCACTGATGTGTCCCTGGTAGGTTGGGAAACCATATGGATGACTATATGGCACAAAGCAGCTGGACACTTTGAGAATTCAAGATGCATATCAATATCCTGGAACTTTGAGCAGATTAAAAGATGTGTGAATCCTTTCTCCCACTCATTTGATCTCATCATGTCCTGATCATGTCAGACAACACCACCACAGTTTTCTATATCAACAAACAAGGAGGATGCTAGATCTGCATAGAAGTGGTCAATCTCTGGAACTGGTGCATCAAACATCAAATCGCCTTACCCACAACCTATATTCCAGGGATGCAGAATGTTCTTGCAGACTCGCTCAGCAGACATTTTGTGACTGACCACAAGTGGGAGCTTCATGATACAATGATATGCAACATTTTTGAACAATGGGAGACCCCAATCAGAGACCTATTCACTTCTCAGACCAACAGCAAATTGTACTTCTCCAGAGGAGCCCTCGATTATCATTCCCGGGGCAATGCTCTCCCGTTTTCATGGTCAGACCAACTCAACTATGCTTTCCTCCACTGCTGCTCCTATCTCAAGCACTCCACAAAATCTGACATGACAGGGTGATGGTCATCCTCATCACCCCTTTCTGGATCAGACAGTTCTGGTTCTCCAGCCTCCTCCACATGTCGTTCCATCCTCTGATTCCCATCCTGAACTTCCCTTATCTCCTAAACCAGCACGGTGGCAGAATCAAACACCCCACTCCATATCTGCTCCATCTCAGGTGATAGTTGGATGGGCATCCATCTAGAATGGGCATGCTCCTCAATTGTACAAGACATTCTCTCTAAGAGCAGGAAAGACTCCACTAGACAATGGCACTCGGCTAAATGGAGGTGCCTTTCTTCTTGGTCCCAATGTAAAGGGGTTCTACCTCAAGACTGGGATGAAGGATCTTCCCACTTTCCTGGGTGAGGAGATGAGGAGTGTCCTGGAAATTGATTGGTGAGCAAACAGCCAGCTTTATCAGGTAAAGAAACCATATTTGTCGGGGCCAGGTTGGAACTATTAGAATGATTCTGGCTTTGTCCTTTTTTATTTTGAGTAAACTGTGACTATTACAGGAGTCAGTGAGAACACGTACAGTAGATCTGATGACCAATGAAGGTGAAAGGCATCCCCCAGAGATTAGTGACTCACCCTGCTTCTGGAGCAAAAGTGGGCACGTTTTTTGTTTATTGCTATGGCGAACAAGTCTATCTGGTACTCCTGAGGGAATTCTGCGCCAAAAAATATAAAATTCTGCACCAAAGAATTAAAAATTATGAGCACAATATTTTAAAATTTTGCTAATTTTATTTGTCAATAAATAAATGCGGCTCCTGCATGACAGTGGGGAGCACAGGCCACTGGCTGCATTGATGTGGGAGATCACCCTGAAGCCCCCACCTCCCCTGGTACAGGGACTTGGCAGTGAGGCTGCACCTGACCCAGACACAGTACAAGAGTGGGGCCTGTCCCAGAAACACCCAGTTCCCTGCCCCTCTGCGCCAGGTGCACCAGGTGTCAGTGGGTAGGCTCAGCCCAGCAGGATCCAAGTGTGGAAGGACTTAGTGTGGGGGGATTCAGGTGTGGGGTGAGAGGTTTCTGTGTGGGGCAATCTGGGTGCGGGTGGCTCAGTGGGAGATCTGGATGCACAGGGGCACATGGGGGGTTCTGGGTGCAGGGGAAACGGGTCTCTGCAGGGGCTCCAGGTGAAGGTGGTTGGGGCTCAGTCTGGGGAGGGGTCTGGGTGTGGGGAGATGGGGCTTGGTGTGGGGAAGTGGGGATTCAGTGGGGGGGGGAGGTGCTGGGGGAGCGGCTGGGAGTTTGGGTGTGGGAGGCTCGTCAGAGGGGTCCAGGTGTAGGGTTTGTCAGGGTGAAGGTTCGATGGGCCTGCTTAATGGGTGAGTCCCAGCTGCTGTGGAGGGGATGCTGCAGGCTGAGGTCCTGCTTCCTCTTTTCTTCTCCATCCCCCTACCCTCACTCCCGTATTCCCCTGCCCTATTCCACTCCCACTTCATTCCCCACTGCCTCTTCCTCCCACCCCCTCACCCTCCTTCCCTCATTTCCCCCACTGAGAGCAGATATTTTGCCTCAGTTGCCTGAAATGCCTTACAATACTTTAAACTGGAAATTTGCAAAAAAACCTTGAGAAAGGGTTTAAAATTAGAAAAAAATATAATTGGCTTAATCAGACATAAAATGAGTGGTGATAGTATTAAGACCCTTTAGAATGCTCAGAACAGGAATTAGTTTTAGGAATAAACGTGTAATTAAGTAAAAATTAAGAATAGTTTAAATTAGAAAATCTAGTAATGGCAGCTATAGGGTGATGTAATATAGTGGGAGATCCCATTTCTAGGGTACTTAGGGAGCTATTGTATATGATGTAATAACTTCACTTCCTATGATGCAATGGTCTATTCCACTTCCTGTGGGGAATGACTCAGCAAAATCCCATAGCCATACATTGTCGCCCGTAGGAATCCATGGGACTTTCAGACAGACAGGAGCTAGGGGTCATCCAAAAGTCAGCTGACAAGCTCCATAGGAATACATTAATCCCATAGAAGTCTATGGGAGGAGGCCAAGCTTCTAGTACATATGACTAATTAGTATACAATTAGCATATGCTAATATATCGAGGCTGATTGGCTGAGCTTGTGTGTCGCATCAGTGCCTGTGACATAAATGAGCATATGCAAATACTTGAAAGCTGATTAGCTATCGTTTATTAGCATAATTCAGCCAATGAGCTGAAAATTGTAGATAAAGGAGACAGCCAGCAGGCTAAAACCTTAGAGAGGGCAGGGACCTGAAGGCGAGTGGGAAGCTGCCGGACAGCTGGAAGAAAGAAAACGCTCACAGAGCTGCGGCCCTGGAGCCCTGCTGGGTAAGACAGCTATTTCCTGACCGCGGCAGAGTAGCAGCCACTCGCCCTCACAGACAGCCTCAGACAACGCTCACTGGCAGCCATCGCTCACAAAGCAGCAGCAGCAGCTGCAGCAGCAGCAGCAGCACCACAAGCCATAGCAACGGCTTCTGTAAGTAGCTAACGGCCTTTCCCTCCCAGCCACATGGCACCGCAGCCCTGCAAGCCCCGCTCACCAGCACCCTTCTCGAGCCGCTCGTGCAGCAGTAACAGCAGTCCACCCAGGGGTCCGAGGTTGCCCCTGACAACGGCTATTTCCGCCCCCCAGGCAGCAGGAGGCCACCTCAGCAGCAGCCAAGCAGGCTTCCCTATCCGCTCTCTGAGGAGGAACCTCGCCTCAGTGGAAGCAGGCAGCCGCTGGAGCCACACCGCGGCATTGCTGCTCCCCGCCAGCACCGCTCCCGAGCATCCAGACAGAGCAGAAGGACCAAAGGCCACCTCGGAGGGGTTAGAGAGAAGTTTCCTGTGAGCCTCACCTTTCTGTTTACCTGTTTGTGTCCCTGACACGTGTGGGTTCCAAGTGTCAATAAAGCTGGGTGCTCGTGGTCTGAGTGAAATCTCTTCCCACCCATGTAGCAACTGCCAGGCCAGCGCTTACTAGATGCTTAGTTTTAAATATTTAATATTGAATGTTTAATTAATATATTGTTACATGCTTGACTGTTATAAGGTATATAGAGTATTAAGCGAATGATTCGACTGTTACAGTGTCATATGCCACAGAGTTAAACTGAAATTGCTATTGTAGTGCTGTCTTTATTTGCCACCCTCCTTCACTCCCCTTTTAACTGTAACCCGATTCTATCTATCTCTACTCTTTTACTGTAACCACTTACTTGCAATTAAATATTATTTCTGTTTTCAAAGTATTTACTGCTTGCTTCCCTATTTTTGATCAGAGGGCTGTAGCCACGTCCTTTCAAGGGAACGTTAGCTAGCTGCAGCTTTCCCTGGAAACTCCTCTAGGGCAGGCAACAACCTTGATTACCGAATTCGATAAGTTAGTAGAGTTGATTCCAAATCTTCCGGTAACACCCCCGCCCCTGCTGCACCTCACTCAGCCCCACCGAGGGCACTCAATTGTACAGAAAACAGGGAAGCTCCCAGCGCGCACACAAGCGGAGCTTGACTGGCACTAGGACCCAGGAGGTGATGTTCAGCTGCAGAGTCAGCAGAGCCCAGCAGCAGTCTCCTTCAGCTGGGCAGCTCTGTGCTTAAAGAAATGAGGGGGAGGGGATGAGTGGCACGTAACCCATGTGCCCCCTCATGTCTCACCTCTATTTGGAGGAGGACAAAGCCCTCCAAAAAAACTGTGCCCATGGTTCCCCCCTCTCCCTGTGCAGCTTCCTTGCCATTTTCTGCAGGGAAGCATAGGCATTCTGCAGGGAGACAGTTTTCTGCAGTCATGCAGAACCCCCCCAAGAGTAGTTGAGGGGGTGCCCCATTGCTGGAATATGTAGTTTAGCTATGTTCACATTTTGAACCCCTCAAAGATAGGCTGCTGTGATGATGACCTGATTGCAATGCACCAATTCCAAAGCTTGACAACCTCAGTGCAGAGGTTGCTCCTCCTAGCTCAGTGATATAATACATGCAGAACATGTTATTCATCCTGATCTTTATGTACTTGCCCCTGATTAGTGGTAGAAACTGGAGACAGATGTATCTGATTGCTATGAGTTCAAAGAGATTGATGTATAGCATGGTCTCTTGCGACATCCATTTGCCCAGAGCTGTAGGAGCATTCTGATGTGCTCCCCACCCTAGTAGGAAGGCATCTATCATTATGACGACCATGGGGAAAGGATGTGCACATGAGACTCCTGTGCAAAAATTCTGATGGTCTTTCCATCAACTGAAGGATTCCTTTAGGCAGGTGAGTATGGAAAGTAGTATATTTAAACTATTTGATGAATAAATGGTCCTAAGCCACCGCTGAAGGCACCACATTCAGACTCCTGAGTGGTCTGTGACAAAGGTATCATAGAATATCAGGGTTGGAAGGGACCCCAGAAGGTCATCTAGTCCAACCCCCTGCTCAAAGCAGGACCAATTCCCAGTTAAATCATCCCAGCCAGGGCTTTGTCAAGCCTGACCTTAAAAACCTCTAAGGAAGGAGATTCTACCACCTCCCTAGGTAACGCATTCCAGTGTTTCACCACCCTCTTAGTGAAAAAGTTTTTCCTAATATCCAATCTAAACCTCCCCCACTGCAACTTGAGACCATTACTCCTCGTTCTGTCATCTGCTACCATTGAGAACAGTCTAGAGCCATCCTCTTTGGAACCCCCTTTCAGGTAGTTGAAAGTAGCTATCAAATCCCCCCTCATTCTTCTCTTCTGCAGGCTAAACAAGCCCAGCTCCCTCAGCCTCTCCTCATAACTCATGTGTTCCAGTTCCCTAATCATTTTTGTTGCCCTTCGCTGGACTCTCTCCAATTTATCCACATGCTTCTTGAAGTGTGGGGCCCAAAACTGGACACAGTACTCCAGATGAGGCCTCACCAATGTTGAATAGAGGGGAACAATCACATCCCTCGATCTGCTCGCTATGCCCCTACTTATACATCCCAAAATGCCATTGGCCTTCTTGGCAACAAGGGCACACTGCTGACTCATATCCAGCTTCTCATCCACTGTCACCCCTAGGTCCTTTTCCGCAGAACTGCTGCCTAGCCATTCGGTCCCTAGTCTGTAGCTGTGCATTGGGTTCTTCCGTCCTAAGTGCAGGACCCTGCACTTATCCTTATTGAACCTCATCAGATTTCTTTTGGCCCAATCCTCCAATTTGTCTAGGTCCTTCTGTATCCTATCCCTCCCCTCCAGCGTATCTACCACTCCTCCCAGTTTAGTATCATCTGCAAATTTGCTGAGAGTGCAATCCACACCATCCTCCAGATCATTTATGAAGATATTGAACAAAACCGGCCCCAGGACTGACCCTTGGGGTACTCCACTTGATACCGGCTGCCAACTAGACATGGAGCCATTGATCACTACCCGTTGAGCCCGACAATCTAGCCAGCTTTCTACCCACCTTGTAGTGCATTCATCCAGCCCATACTTCCTTAACTTGCTGACAAGAATACTGTGGGAGACCGTGTCAAAAGCTTTGCTAAAGTCAAGAAACAATACATCCACTGCTTTCCCTTCATCCACAGAACCAGTAATCTCATCATAAAAGGCGATTAGATTAGTCAGGCATGACCTTCCCTTGGTGAATCCATGCTGGCTGTTCCTGATCACTTTCCTCTCATGCAAGAAGAGGTACCAGCTGCCAAGTGCCACAACAATTGAAGACAGTTCTTGACTGGGGTTTGGGGGCTGAGTTAGATGGTATTGGCTATGATGAAAAGAGCCACAAACCTATGCAGTGGAAGGTACTTTTTTCATTACTAAACTGAGATGCACTCCCCTGAATTTTGTTTTGCACAGGGGTAAAAGTAAATTTTTGAATGTTTAACTGTAGGCCTAATTTGAGGAACAGATGTAGGCTTCAAAGTTGCCTGTGAAGTTAGTTCTAGGGAGCAATTCTTCAGCAGTCAATCATCTAGGTAAGGAAGACTAAAATACCTTTAGTGTTAGTGCTGCTAACATGATCTTTAAAAAGGCCCTTTGGGAAGATGACAAGCCAAAAGGGAACACCCTGTACTGAAAGTGGTCCTGGCCAACAGTAAAATGTAGGAATTGTTTGAGAGATAGGTAGATCACATGGAAATATGAGCTCTGAAGGTCAAGGGTTGAAAACCAATCCCCTTGAGCTAGCGATGGAATAATCACCACTAGTGTCAACATTTTGAATTTCTGTGCCTTCATATAGTGTTGAGTAGCCTCAAATCTAGGATGGGTTTCCAACTACCATTCTTTAGTACCAGGAAGTACCTTAAATAAAAGTACCTGCCTCTGTAGTGCATGGGAACTGGTTCTGTAGAATCAAACCATAGGAGAGTCCATTCCTTGATGAAGCAAGCTCTCATGAGAGAGGATGCCTGGGGTTGGTTGGTGGAAGAGTAGTAAAGATAGCATTCCCTATGAAGATGATCTCAAACCCATTTGTCTGGGGTGAGCAACTCCCAATCCCACCTGAAGTGGTAAAGGCAGCCACCAAAGGGAGGAAGGAGAGGGAAGTGGTGCATGGTAGAGCTATATTACTACTTTCTTTAAAATTGGAGGTAGAAAGAGACTGTTGTGAGAGATTTAGTTTAATTTAATGAAGCAAGGGGATATTTTCAACATTACAACAGTGAAAGGAGGAGCATGATTTCTCTCCCCCCCATGAGTAGGGCTATTTCCAAGATTCTTTTAACTAAGGGCAGATCTACACTACAGTGGGGATTGGTGCTCTGAGATCAATCCCCCAGTGGTTGACTTAGGGGGAATCTAGTAAAGACCTGCCAAATCAACTGCTGATCGCTCTCCAGTCGACCCCTATACCTTACTCTTCTTGTCAGGGGTAGAGTAAGTCAACAGGAGATTTTCTTCTGTTGACCCCCTGTGGTGCAGACCCCATGGTAACTTGACCTAAGGGATGTTATTCACATCTTAATCTGGCAGTGTAGACATAGCATGCACATTGTGTAAAGAGTTGTCACTTTGGATGGGCTATCACCAGCAGGAGAGTGAATTTGTGTGGGGGGGTGGAGGGTGAGAACCTGGATTTGTGCTGGAAATGGCCCACCTGATGATCACTTTAGATAAGCTATTACCAGCAGGACAGTGGGGTGGGAGGAGGTATTGTTTCATATTCTCTGTGTATATATAAAGTCTGCTGCAGTTTCCACGATATGCATCTGATGAAGTGAGCTGTAGCTCACGAAAGCTTATGCTCTAATAAATTGGCTAGTCTCTAAGGTGCCACAAGTACTCCTTTTCTTTTTGCGAATACAGACTAACACGGCTGTTACTCTGAAACCTGAGATATTTAACACCTTCCAGTTGAATAATGCACTAATTAAAATTGCAGGTAGTATTAATTATTCTAAAAGCACAAACAAGGATAGATAAAATTGGGGAAAATTTCCTCAATTTGATAAATTGGTATTATCAGTATTTATTGTCAAATTCCCAATTGAGGCAATAGCCCACACTTAACAAAAACCACACGCTTTACTTGGCTTCTAACCAAATATTTATAGTAATGAAATATGAACAGCTTTAACTTTGTTTATATAAAAAGGTATGTATTTTCATTTAGTGTTCATTAGGAAATTAAACAAAATGGATAATGACTTGACAGACAAATCTCAATTATTCCTTTTATGCCAAAACAGGATGCTAAAATATTAGCACGTATGATCTGCAGTATACACCATTAGTTTTGGACCAAAACATTTTGCTTCTTATAACACAAAATATTTTCATTATGTGTTCTATTAATCCATCATCAAGTTTGCAGTTGTACTGCTTCCTGCAAAGGTGCAATACAACCTGTGTCTTAATAAAGAAAAGCACACCTGCATAAATTCAGTAACATGAAAGATTTTAATAGAATGGGCAGCAATTTTCCATTGTCTGTTAAAAGTTCTACCAAAAATATATTTTCTGTAAAAACAAAATTTCTGAAAACATATGCAACCATTCCCAAATTTTCAGTTGTACATAGTGTAGGGAAGAAAAGGAGTGGGGAATCCAGGAATAGAATTACAGCTAAATTATGCTGTGATACATACTCAGCATCTACTGAAGTCAGTGAAAGCTGCATTTGCGTACATGATAGGAGAATTTGGACAGTCTGCAATTGTAAAACTTGAGCATTATGAAAACACTCGTTTTCTATTTCATGAGTTTAACTTTTTCCTTTAAAACCTTGAATTTGGGATTATTGTTCACTTTCTTATTAAATATAACTAGAAGATCCTCTTGTGATTTATGATGTTCACCAACTACTGCATGATATTGGGCTAAAACCTACACAAAAAGGAAATAAAATAGTTCAAGTTAATAGGAATGATTTCCACCACTTTTTTATGGAAACATTCCACACTAAAATGCACACACGTCTCAATTCAATAACATTGAATAATTAAAATCCAGCAAGAAATCTATTAATACCTACAACTCAAAGCTGAAATTGCAAACTTATGTCCTTAGATCGTGTTTTACTGGATTGGGGGTCTCCAATTTAAAAAAAAAATAAAAAAAGAATAAACTCCTTAAATCACACATTTTTGAATCTTTATATGATTTACTAATTAACCAGTTCATTCAATGGCATAGGACTATATGCTCAAACTTTGTTTATGTAGGATAGTTGTATATTTTCCACATAGTTTTAAAAGAAAACTACTTATTTCACAAACTAAAAGGGGTTTTAAAAATGAAGACTCTACTATACCTTTTTTCTTAGTTTTTTTATTGAAATTTCATTGTTTGGGGCTTGCTTCAGAACAGCTTTGATAGTTCCCTTCCAGTTGAATTTACCTATAATATTGTTAAAAACATAATGGTATTACATATCTTCTATATTTCTAAGTCATCTTTTCATCACATGTTCTAGCTAAAACTAATCACAGAACGATTGTCCAGTTCCGTTATCCTTGCCTTATTATTGCACCTGCAGCACCACCACCACCCTGGCACAAGGATCAAGCAAGTTGTTCCTCAGGTTAGCTACTGTAATGGGGTGTACAGACCCCATGCTGGCCTGGCAACCAAGAAGTTAATGTAGCAATCACCAGCCAGTGCTGATTGGCAGCCTCATAGCAGCTGGGGGAATAAAAGAGCTGAGAAGCAGAGAGGCAAGCAAGCTGGAGAAGGAAAGTCCTGCCTGAAAGCTGGTGTGAAGCCACACAGAGAAGGGATGATGGATACACAGGCTGTAGAAGCCTACAGAACCTAGGGAGGTAGGAAGCTCAGCACAGCAGGAGGAGTTGCCAAGGCCCGATTCCACCGCCTGGTTTAAAGGTCCTGAGCTGGAATGCAGTGGAGTGGGTGGGCCTGGGTTCCCTTACCAGTCCCTCAGAAACTTAACAGCCAAAAGTAGTTTCCAGATCTGCTGAGGACAGGGACCAGTGAACTCTGCCAAGGATAAAGGAGGAAACCCATAAACCCCAGCAGGACTGAAACTAACACCCTTCACAGCCCAGAATGGGCCTACCATACAGACTCAGGCCTTGTCTACACTTTAAATGCTACAGCAGCACAGATGCAGCACTTCAGCATAGCCATTACCTACGCCAATGGGAGGGGGTTCTCCCATCAGCATAGGTATTCCACCTCCCCAAGAGGCAACAGCTAGGTTGACAGAAGAATTTTTGCATTGATCTAGTTCTGTCGACACTGGGGGTTAGGTTGGCTTAACTGTGTCTCTGGGTTGTGGATTTTTCACACCCTGGGCAATGTAGTTAAATCCACTTAATTTTCTAGAGCCAACCAGGCCTTAAGCAAGAGATGCTGACTGACTGCCCCGCCAGACTAAGTGGATTCTGTGCAATGCTTGGTCTGACCAAAGTGGGTGCTGTTGCATTAGCACACCAGCTGAGGAAGGAAGAACAAATGACAAGACACCACCCTGGGAAAGGGAGAAACTGAGCCCTTAAAAATTATTATTATATCGTGCTTTTCATCAGATCTAATTTATCTCAGCTCCTTTGTTGGTTTTTTCCCTTCTTTTTCCAAAAACACAGATGGCAAATTTAACACAATTACTAAATTTGAAAAAACTGTAACCCCAAATTACATGGGCTCAATAAAAGATTCATTATACAGATCCTGGGTGTCAAATACAACTAGTTAAAAATAGCAAAGGCCAATTTGTGACCCAGCTATCATGTCATGTGAAGGACTAAGCAGGTGCAAGACATGCCACCCTCTTACTCCTCTGCGCTGCTATCCATATTGTATGTAGGAACACAAGAGTGAGAACAGCCTATGTGTGTGGGGGGGGTGGGTGGGGGGCGCAGCGCGGGGCAGCTGTTACTCATTCCTAGAAGGTGGGTGGAAGTGGGTGCTGTAGAGAGCGGCCAGTACAGCTGAACCAACAAATCAGGGGAAATAGTCTGCACCAGATATCATCACCTTCACAGAGATTACTTCCCCTGGAGCAAGGTATGAAACAGACTGAGGGCTTATCCTCAATACCGGGGAGATTGCAGCAGCGTCAATTTAGCAGGTCTAGTGAAGACCCATTAAATGGACAGCAGAGTGCTATACGGTGGACTCTGGTGTTCCCCCAGAAGAGTAAGATAGGTCGACCAGAGAGCATCTCCCGTCAATTCAACACAGTGAAGACACTGGGGTAAATCGACATAAGCTGCACCAACTCCAGCTATGTTATTCATGTAGTTGGAATAGCATAACTTAGGTCGACCCACCCCGGTAGTGAAAACAAGCCTTTAGTCACAATCTGGTTCACGGCTTTCTCCTGGGGCAGCCCTTTGCTCAGAGTTTTGGCAAATCAACGTTTTGCCCCAAATGAATAGCAGCACTTAGTTATTTGACTATGAAATCACTCTTACTAAAATATAGATGTCTAAACTTCCACTTTAAGTTTGAAGATACCTTTATCTGCATCCCCAATTTCTTCAGTTTCCATGGTTGCAGATGTTTTTATATATTTCATTCTTTTTGTTGTGGTGTAAGGTTCTTCTAGAGAACGGGGAGATAAGAGATAAATGAGGAAATATTAAAAAATTTAAATTACTAAAAAATGCAATTAAAAAGTTTCTATTCTTGGCATTGGAGTTTGCTGTAATATTTTTCCCGATTTTGAAATAAAAAATAAACCTTGCATCACATTACAATGTTTTTTTTAAGTTGCATTTTTAAAAAAAAAAAAAATGTATAAATGATAGGTGTCGTAAAGATTCTACCAAAGCAGGTTACTGAATTTTCAAGATGCCAAGAAGAAAACAGCCTTTCCTAAAAACTGCATGGAATGTGAGCTAGATATATACCTTCTGGATGTTTACGTTTGTGTTTCTTTATATTTGTTTGTTTTTCTTCATTATGATTGCCATTTCCATTTATTTCCAGCTGAGCTGTATTATTTCTCTCATGCTTTTTCTTCTTCCTTTCTGCATTACTACTTTTGGAAGTTTCCTCATTTTCGTTCTCAGTACCTTCCTTTTCTTTCTTAGGCTTTTTGCCTTTTTTATTTTCCGGGTTATCTTGTTGGCTTTCTACTTTCACTTCTTTTTTCTTTGTCTTTTTGTTCTTTTGTCTTTCTTTTAGTTCTCTTTTATTCTTTTTCTTCTCAAGTTTATCAGCTGTCATTTCATTTTTTTCTGTAGACAATGGGTTTACTTCACTTTTTACAGGCTGGCTTCCTACTTTCTGCAATGGTTTCTCTAGTTCTTTTTTGCTTGGCCCCTTTTGTTAAAAGAAAATACTGTAATAAAAATGTCTTCCACATACTACTTTTGGTAATGCCACCCAGATCTACTGCATTATTGGGGAAGGGGCAGGGTGGGGGGGAAGAAGAGAAGGGGGAGATGTTATGCTCTGAATAAAAAAAACAAAACAAAAAACCATACACACCATGATCAATTATTGAGGAATAGCATTACTTGCTGGAGATAATGCATCTCAGTTGAAGATGAAAGGACATGCCTTACTCTAACTGTCCCATCTGAGATGTTAAAATTTACAACACATACATGCTTGTCATTTGTTATTCCACTTAATTTTGTTTTTAGAAGAATGAAGTGGGCATTTGCAATATATATTAGTTTATTCATTATTTTAGAAGTTCCAACATGATAAACTTAATTTCAGTGCAATAGCAACATTTCTAGGCAGATGGGAGTGCTCTGAAGCGGAGGCAAGCAGTAACAGGGAACTAGGCAAGTCTAGGCAGAGGGTAGTTCCTAAATTAAAATATAATAGTGAACAGGTTAACGTACTTCTCTATGAGAGACAGAAGGTGTTGGCAACAGCTAAGCAAAATCAGAATATTAAAACAAACTGGGAGCATCCAGCTCACATAGATAAAAGTTTTTTAAAAAAAATTGTTGAAAGTTGCTGGTTACAATTCCATAAGCAAGACAGAGTTCCATTTTGTACTTAAAGCATGGATTCACCATTGCGTTTTGCATGAAAACACAAGCACATACTCTCCAAACTTAAAACATTTACACTTCGAGTAACAAACTTACTACTGCCCTGCAGTGAGGCCACAAAGGGGGAAAAAAAACAAACAAACGGAATAGCTGGGACCACAAACAGTAAAAATACCTTAATCATACTTGACAATTATTGTAGGACATCACTACAGGGCAGAGTTAGAGTTGCTTGGTTGTCTTAACTTATCCAAACATATTAAGAAATGCTAAGTTAAGTGTAACCTTAACTCTGAATTTCCTAGGTTTAGAACACTTGACAGGGGGACAGTTGAGACACACCTTTGATGTTTTACCCTTACAGTATTGATATACTTAACCTTAAATTCATCTTAATGAAGCTGTGTGTCTGGGAACAGAATTATTAATCTTAAAATGCATTAGATAACATTTATATTTAATAAAGCTATTTTTCAATAGAAAAATCCAATTTTAAAGTTGCACTTATAAAATGAGTTAATAAAACACTCCAATGGGTGGATAATGAGACAATATACATACTTTTTGGTTACAATGGAAAAAATATTCAAAAATATAATTGGACACAGATGTCGGATTGGGGCAGCAATGATCAGAAAGTGGATTTTCTGTTCCTTACTAGAAAAAGCAGTCTGGGATAAGAAGTTTACACATAACCTTCCTACCACCACGATGCTGTCACTGCCTATAGCTTACCTTCATAGGTTGTTGTGAATACCCCAGCTATGCTGCATCAGCAATACATTCTGCCATAGATTAGCAAGAATTTGGTCTCATGTACTCTCCATTTGTCTTTGGACACCAGCAATGACCCTTCCCTAATATATAGTACTCAGTGACCGCAATAGGAGTCTTGAAAGTCTCCACCCTGTTGCCCTATTGTTGTATTTGTACTGAAAGATTGTGGCTTTGATTAGACTTACGTTGCTGGTTGCTTCAGAAAAGATCTCCCACACCTGGTCCAGGAGAGCACTATTGTCAACATTCAAGCTGTTCAGCATCCAATTCTGTGCAGAAAAAGAAATGAGAAGTGACAAGCATTCAATTTTAACTTTTTAACCATATGTAGGATAAGTATAAAATTAAAGAATTAAAATTAACTTAAGTTTGGTTAGGAAATGTGTGGGTGTTGTAAAGAAAGGCCATGACTAGCAAGTTAGAAGAAAGGCTTTCAAAATAATGAGTTATAAGGCCAAAAGGAATAAAGTAGGGAGAATGTATGGTTCAAAGAATAACTAATGGGATAAGTGAAAAGAAGGCCCCTGATTGATATAGGTGACTGCAGATTTTTTTAAAAAAAAAATCTTAAAGTGATCCAACATGGCCCTTCCCCAACCCACACACCAGTGTGAATCCAGGTGCAATGAGAAAAACTGTTGGACAGCTAGGAGCGGAAGAAAGGCCTTGGGAAGAAAGGAAGTTGTAAACCTTGTCTGGATTAAGACTAGAAATGTGTGAATTGTCTCCAATTGGTTTTTAGCTGAAGTCAGTAAATGGCAATGACATTTGTAAAGGGTATAAAGAAAGTCAACTCTTTAAGGGTTCATTGCTAATACCTGCCTGACCATGCTGGAGTTGACCAATATGGGTTTGAGCACCTTGGGGTTTAGCCCATTTGTAAGTATCTTGATCAAATGCTTATAAATGTTTTGTTACTATTTGGATGTAGCAAATGGTCTGTTATTTAGGCTTTTTAGGCATGTTTGGAGCAACTGCATAAAGTACTATTTTGCCTTTGGATTTAATAAAAGAATTTATGGTTAAATTGGTGTCTGGTGATTTCCCATACAGTAACTCCTCACTTAACGTCCTCCCGCTTAACCTTGTTTCAAAGTTACGTCGCTGCTCAATTAGGGAACAGGTTCGTTTAAAGTTGTGCAATGCTCCCTTTTAACGTTCTTTGGCTGCCTGCTCTGTCCACTGCTTGTAAGATTTTGTGGAAGAGCAGCAACTTTACAAGGGAGCATTGCACAAGTTACTCTTCTCCGCCTCCCTCCCAGCGCTTCCCCCACCGCCAAACAGCTGTTTGGCGGTGCTTAGGACTTTCTGGGAGGGAGGGGTAGGAAGGAGTGGGGATGCAGTGTGCTCTGGAGCAGAGGTCGGAAGACTTGGGCCTGGAGTGGAGTGGGGACGGGAAGAGGCGGGCCTGGAGCATCCCCCAGCAAAGTTGGAGCCTGTTCTTCTCTGGGTAAGCTGCCACTGCTGCTGCAAAGGTGCTTCCTAGCGTCCTTGCCTGCAGTGGGCTGTGCCTGTGTGGGGTAAGCCAGGAGCACTTCCCAACCACTGTACAGTATATCATGCCTTGTGTCTGCCCCCCCCCCAAAATGTCCTTGGAACCTAACCCCCTGCATTTACATTAAATCTTATGGGAAAACTGGATTCGTTTAACATCATTACACTTAAAGTTGCATTTTTTAGGAACATAACCACAACGTTAAGTGAGGAGTTACTGTATTAATAATTTCAAATTTAATAATTTCAACACCATATGACCACAAACTGATGAATTCTAGGAGTCAGCTGTTACAGTGGTCAGCAGGCTAAAAGGTTCATTCTCACCTTTGTGCTACTGCTTTAATTTTGCATATTATTTGCATCTATTATAATATGCCACATGCCAGCCATGCCTCTAACTGAGCACATCAATAGCTGCCCAAAATTCTTTTCCAAGTCATGAATTAGTTCCAGTCTTCTGAGTAGGAACTGCCAATTGTGCTAACATCCCCTTAAACCCTGTAATTGTTTATTAAGTAAGAGATAACATTCAGGCTCACTGAAGCCATTTGAAATATGGGACAAATGAGCACACTTCAAGGTCATTTCCTTAGTTTGCACAGATTATTAAAATGCAAATAAGCTTCACATGTATCTGTTTAGAAAATTGTTGGAGCTGTTTCAGGAGTTCCTGCTGCAGAGGAAAGTGCAGCAGCAAATTTATTTTGATATGAGAAATCAGCAGAAGCAGGGTTTTTTGGTTAAAAAAAAAAGATGGCTTTAATGGTGTGGCCAAAAAGTGGCCTCATTGCAATGTACTATTTCAGTAGTCCTTTCTTGGAACAAATGAAGTGACACTGCATTGTTTAAGTTTTTGATCGCTATAGCTTTGGTATATTACATTGCAGTGTTTCCAGGCAATACTATTCAATTCACCTGAAATCATTAATTCCTCAGAAAGCTACTCAAATGTTCACCTCTTCTGCAATCGTTCAAGAAGTTTCACCACAGCTTCTGTTTCCTGAACATATGTATTGTCCATTATCAGCCACACAAACTGAGACATGGAGTAGGAGAAACATGCTCACTTATCCCAGACATGTCTGCTATTCTTTGTGGACGCTATATAAAATGTGTGAAACCTGGCATAGTTATCTAGTGGCAGCTCCATAAGGGTCATCTGGAGGAATATAAGTTAGAGCCCTGAACAGCAGTGAGTTTCTGGCAGGAACAATGTCTAGCAGAAAGTTCACTACAATTTTTTGAGGTGTGTTTGCGGATGTGGAAGTTGGCAGAAACAGCAAATGGAGAAATATTAAAGTGTGTGGTTTGAGGGGACACAGACTTACAGAGGGGGAATTTGCACTTGCAGGCCTCCAAACCCAACAATTTCTCCAACATGTAATTTTTATCTAAATTATTATTAAACAGAAGGCCTTTCATCCAAAGATCAATGCTCTATTAATTAAGTCTCAGACAGACAGTTATTCTTCCCCACCTGCCAATTATACAGATGTACAGACAGGTTAAGCAACTTGTCTCAGGTAACACAAGTTAGTGGCACATATGACCATATAATCCATTTGTCTTCATTTCAAATCTACTACTGTCCCATTAAAATCATACCTGAAATTTGACCTTTTTTCTTGGAATATTATCATAGGTGTGCATTTGCTCTAAGACGTTTCTCACTTTGGGGCTAATGTTTGGCTTCTTCAATACTTCATGAATCTTCTGCAAGAAAGAAGCCGAATAACTTGTCAAAGGAGCACGGAGTTAACTAGCAAAGTCAGATGCAAGGTAAGATCAGAAATACAGAGTACCTTGAATAAATAACATCTGCAAAACATTTAGCGTATAGTCTACTATTTGCCATCTTTATATTAGACAAATTATACAGTCAATTCTGAAAGTGCTATAGTACTACAAAAAGTGCACGAGGAATACCAATTGAGTTTTTTGTTCTAAAAAACATGGTGGGGGTGGGGGAGGGAAGAGAGGGGAAAAAAAAATCACAGAAAGTGATATGAATCATTTACATACTTTACAGCTAAGCTGAAACACAACTGATGCACTAAGTTTGAAAATTGAAATTAAGGTATTCCACTACTTATATACTAAATGGACACACTATATAGCTCATCTTCGCTTTCAGATCATGCACTGGTGAGAGAGAAAAGTCAGCTCAGCTATCATCTCAAATTTAAAATATCTAAAAGTAGGACAAGTAGCATAACACCAAAGAACTTTGTTACACTAAAGTTTGGTTATACCCTGCGAGTTGTACTAGAAGAGAATGCTAGCTGGTTGTCTCTTCATAAAGCACTCCAGAATTTCACGGCCTCTTAAAAGAAGGGGAGTAATCGTTTTTTAATTTGGAAACCCAGTGTGCAGGTTTGTCAAAGCATAACCAAGAGACACTAGACTGCTCATGGGTTCTTCCCCAAAGGTTTTGTGCATCTCTCGGGACCACCAGATAAACAGGGAGGCACTGTAAAGCTATGCTACTTTTTTGTAACTTAAACAGTAAGTACATTGTACAATCTAGTGCCTATCTTCACACTACCATCCACTACTGAATTCAGGCCCTGTTCTAGCTATTCACTCAAATACTAAAATAACTTCAATGATATCTGTAATCCCATTTACTTGAATGGGATTACATAAATACTTAAGTTAGGTACTGGTTTCAGTGCTCTGCAGGATAGTGGTTTTAAGGCTTGTCTACACAAACACTTAACTTGCAACAAGCTAGGGTGTGAATGTACCCTGCCACATACTAAGTACCTGCTCACAGTTTCTTAGTGTGCTTTGATCTACTTCTGTTGCAAAGCAGGGGAGACCAGAACATACTAAGGAACTGTTAGTACATGTCAGCACGGTCCACACAAGTACTTAGCCTATGTGACGTCTACATTGTAGAAGGCTGTGTGCTTCCTCAGAGTGGAAAAAGAGCGGTGTGGCCACTCTGGGAAGGGCAGCAGCTCAGGCTAGCTGCCTGAGTATATACCTAACAGGTCAGGTGTAATTGTACTTGGGTAGCTAGCCTGAACTGCTGCAGCCATGCTGCTGTTTTTAGCATGCTAGCTCAAGTAGAGTTAGTGCACACATTCATCTGCCCCTGCTGGGAAGTATACTCCCAGGTGCAACGTAGACATAACCTGCTGTGCGCTAAGGGTACTGTTGAGTTGATTCACACTTCGCATTGCTGAGAATTAAATGTTCTCATAGACAAGCCCTTAGTTTACAGTTGATAATTTTTGAAGTAATTCAAGTGACTACTGTCAATGATGTTGCTATAGAGGTGGAAGAAACAAGGTTACAAATCCAGTTCAAGACCTGTATTACTGATTACAATACAGTCTCAATTATGAGACAGACAATGGGATTATTTACATAAATACTTACAATTCTCTACTTCATACATTCATTCAAGGCTGAGATAAAGAGATCTCTAAAACCCTCTTAGAAACCTCAAGAATCCTCTCACCAATTTTTGGTTGTCACTTTCTCCTTTTCCTCAATGTACAGCAACCACCCCACTAGAGAAATAATCAAATTCAGCTCCCTAAAAAGCAAGCAGGGTCACAATAGATAGACATACTCCCTGCAGGGGAAGAGCATGTTAACATTTACAGTGTCCAGCACAGGAGCAAGGACAGCACCTGAAGTTCTGATGCTCAGCTGGTGAGATGCATTAACGTTAGAGTGTCAGGCTTGTCTGCTCTTCTCCTCATTTAAGGCCATTTTTTCCAGAACATGCATTGCTATTTAAAATAAAGCATCTGTACATTTATTTTCCCAATATGAATTCATATTTTTTAGTATACAAAGTTTTCTGCAATGAAGTTGAGTTATCAGAAAGAAAACATTAATACAATATTTTTTTAAATTATTACCTGGATCCACTCCTGTTGTTTAACATCTCCTTTGTTAGTTTTGGCTTCATAACCCTTGCCACCATATTTCTGATCTTCACTTATACATTTCACATGGCTCTTATAATCATCACCCCTTAAATATTAATAAGCCACACTTAAAATCAGTAAACAGTGTTCCTTTTCAATTAACAAAACTTAACACGTCACAGTCAGTCTCTCAAACAAGGCAACCTTCATAAGCAGCGAAACTTGAGTTGTAATTGTACAATACAAATTTAGCTTCCAATACTATTAATGCTTACAAATGTGTACACGTCTGCCTGTGTTAGTGGCCCCATTGAAGTCAGTGGAACTATTCACATGAGTGAAGTAAAGTACATGTATATTTGAGGATTGCTTGAATTCCTGCCAGTCTAGAGCTTGATAAATATCACTTGACTTCAATGGATGTTAAGATTTGCAAAGAATGAAGAATTAGGTCTTTAATAAATATAAACGTATAAAGTAGTATACATCTCTAATTACATATAGAATTGTTATATTTAACATTTCCCTATGCTCATATTGTGGAAAAGCTATATTTTTCTGCTCTTCGGCAGAGTTTAAAAACCATTTAGAGAGCACCACTCACTGCTCAAATCTAAGGAGCCTATATGGCTCCCATTACCATAGCATCTGAGTGCCTCACAATCTTTAACACTCTTGTGAGGTTGTGATATATTATTTAATCCTTGTTTTACAGATTGGGAACTGAGACAGGCTAAGTGACTTGGCCAAGTTTACACAGGAAGTCTGTGGAGGAGCAAGGGAGACTTGGCTTCAGTTCACATTCTAGGTTAATGCCCTAACCATTGGACCATTCTTCCCCCTTCAGCAAAGTGGAATGGGGCCTGAATTCTGTAGCAGCTACTAGTGCTAAAATGGGAAAACAGATTAAACACACTTCTAAAGAAACTGGTTCCTGGACTTCGGAATTGTTTACCAAGTTCTGTCTAAGGACATTTTTCTGATCAAGTTATTGATAACTGAAAAATAGGGCTGATAATGGAAATGCTAATCCTACCACTAGTGAGCCTACTGGTCTGTACCTACAATTTTATTTCCTGTTAATTTAGATAAAATTTCTACTTTTGCATTTGGAAAGTTAGACTGTAGTGGGGATTTTTGAAGAATCTGGGTACTTACAGGGAGAGCTGCTGCAATTTTGGTAAAAAGTATTCCAGTCACACTGATTCTGCAGCAATCAGCAACGTTTTTGCCATAATCAAAAGCTCAAAGTACCATAATTCATAGCTGCAAAGAGTAACCATGGTAACTTTGATGTTTGTAGCATATAATAGGGATTGAAAAGTTTTAATGCGCACCTACATGCCGTAACACTTAAATTACTAACAAAAGAATACCAAAGATGAGGGAGCAACATAACAACTAACCCACTTCAACCTGCAGAGAAGTGCAGAATGCTATTCTCTCCCTTCCAAGCCTTAATTTTTGGGCCCTCTTACCCCACAATTAGAACCAATGACTGCCCCTGTTGTTTATATGTTTTTAGCATAATTTCTTGTCAGTTTCATGGCTGTATTTAAGGCTCTGAATAGAAACTGTGAAATTAATCTTCTCACTCTGCTACTACTTTGGAGAATCTATGCAGTAGAACCACTGGAATGGTTTACCACAGTGGTTTTCAAACTTTGTTTCTGGCAATCCAGTGGAAGAAAATTGTTGATGCCCGTGACCCAGCGGAGCTGGAGATGAGGGGTTTGAAGTGTGGAGGGGGCTCAGGGCTGGGGCAGAGGGTTGGGGTGCACAGTGGGACCAGGGGTTTGGTGTGCAGGAGAGGGCTCCAGGTTGCAGGGGCTCAGGGCTGGGGCAGTGGGTTGGAGTGCAGGAGGGGGTCAGGGCTCTGGGTGCTGGTTCTGGGGTGTGGCCAGGGATGAGGGGTTTGGAGTGCAGGAGGGGGCTTCTGGTTTGGGGGGCTCAGAGCTGAGCCAGGGGATTGGGGCACAGGCTTACCTTAGGCAGCTACCAGTCAGCGGCACAGTAGGGTTCCTGCCTGTCCTGGCACCGTGGACTGCACTGCACCCCGGAAGCAGCCAGCAGCAGGTCCTGCTCCTAGGTAGAGGTGTGCAAGCGGCTCCGCACAGCTCTCACCTCAGGCACCGCCCTTGGTCAATGGGAGTGCAGAGCCAGTGCGGCGGGGGACAGCGCATGGATCCCCATACCCCCCACCTAGGAGCTGGACCTGCTGCTGGCCACTTACGGGGCACAGTGCAGTGTCCGAACAGGTATGAACTAGCCTGCCTTAGCTGGACAGCACCGCCGATGGGACTTTTAACCGCCTGGTTAGCAATGCTGACCAGAGCCGCTGCAACCCAGTACTAGGTAGCAACTCGCAGTTTGAAAACCACTAGTCTACCAACTGCCAACTCAGGACAGCACATGTTTTGGTTCACACTTAAAGGGTATTTGCGCAACGTTACAGCTAGAGTTGTTGGTTTGGGTTTTTTTTTTGGTTTTAAATGAAACCCTGAATACCTCACAAAATAATTTAACTCCAACATATCCTAGGAACCTTTTCTATGGTCACTGCTGATTGTGCAAGATCATTAACATACCAAAAATCTTTGCCACAATCCATGCAAGAAAGGCACTGGCAGTTTCTGCAAATGTTTACATGTTTTTCAACTTGTCCTTTCTTCACAGACTCGCCACATGCACTGCAGGTAAAAACCACCATTTTGATGAAGTGATCAAAATAGTTTCTTCTCAAAGGTGCTTACAACTGCTTCTTTTTCAAATTGAAATCTACAAAAAAAATGCAATTCATATCATAACTCTGAAAAAGCATGAGAATTATATTTAAGAAAAACATAAGCAACCCACACAAATTAAGTGCATGTGGCTCAATCTACCAACAGCAAATCTATCAGACTTAAATGTGAATAAGATTCACACGTTAATTGCGCTTTTATGTAACATTCATTTTTAATTGCAAAAATATTTCTTTGTATATACAACTCAAATAATTATTCTGATGTTTTTCAGTTGAAAACTGCACGTCACAAACTCAGACTACCTCAGATTCCTGCCTTTCCTTCTCTCCTCACATTAAAGTGCTTGCCAAATCTTGCTGTTCTCTCTTTGTAAGATTTCTGAAATATGCCCTTCCTCTTTGTCTCTGCTGCTAAAATCCTGGTTCAGACACCATGGTATTGTCTCACATCTGAATTAATTTAACCTCCCTTATTCCGAACTGTGGAAAGTCATGGACTCTAATCTATGCAACTTTGTACTGATAAAAACCATCTTCTCCTAGCATTTTGACTACATCATGACTTTCTGCTGTTATCACCATTTCCCGGTCACATTTTGCATAAAGATCAAAGTCTTTTCACTCAAAATTTAAGGCTTTATCCCTCTGCCTTGACCATCCCTTGCTCTCCACCTCACTTTTCTCATTTTAGTTCTCCTCCCAGTCTTGCCTTCATGCCTTTTTTAAAATTCGCTCCCATATTTGGCTCTCTCAAAGGGGTATCTCATGCCAGGCATCCTTGGTCTTCTTCAGATCCCTTTTGTAGAACCCATTTCTTTCATTTAGGGCATGTCTACGCCACAGCAGCACAGCTACAGTGCTGTGGTGTTGATGCTTCCTACATTGGCACAAAGGGTTTTTCAGTGTAGTTAAGAAGAATTCTGTTGACCTAAATTCTTCTACACTGGAGGTTAGGTTGACCTACTACAGCTTTCAGGGCACAAAAATGATCACACCTTGAGGGCAGGTGGCGTGCACTAGTCTAAATCAATATAATTTAGACCGATTCAGGGCTGGTCTACATTGGCAATGCTAAAGCACTACCACGCTTTAAAAAAAACAAAAAACGCCTCCACGAGGGAGCATAGCTACCAGCGCTGTCTACACTAGCGCTTTGCAGCGCTGAAACTTGCTGCGCTCATGGGGGTGTTTTTTCCACACCTCCGAGCAAGAACGTTGCAGCACTGTAAATTGCAAGTTTAGACGTCCTCTGCAGTGTGAGGAGCCCCCCCCAGCGGTGCAAGAGTCACACTGTCCACACCCCCGCTAGGCTGGCAGGAGACACTCTCCCATCCATGTACCTTCCGCTTCTTGCGGAGGTGGAGTAGTTACGCTGCGGGAAGAACTCTCTCCTATCGATATATCGCGTCTTCACCAGATGGGCTGCTGCGCAGACATAGCTCTGTAGGGCAGACTTGCGAGGGAGCTAGGCCACCCTGTTTCAAGCCTACCCCAGGCTTGAGCATTACCGCCGGCGATCCACCCCCGGCCGCAAGCTAGGCTGCGCTCACCTCGCAGCGACAGCGCGACCACGACCGGTCCCGCCTCCATCGTACAGCGCAGGAAGGCGAGGAGTGGATGGGTCACGGCCCACGTGGCCCACCGGCGTGAACGCCGGGCCGATCCCCGCGGGGCCCCCGGCAGAGCGCGCGCCTCCCAGACCCTGCCATTATTTCCCCCTCCCCGAGGGGCTCGTGCCGCCAGCGCGCGGCTCGCCACAGACCCCGCCACACCCCCTCACAGCCGGGGCTCGGCCTGCTCCAGCCGGCTTCCATGCGGGGGAGGCCCCAGCCTGACGCGGAGCTCGCAGCTGCTTCCCATGCCCGGCAAGCGCCCCTCAGACCGCGGCCGAGGCGCCTGAGGCGCTCCGAACCGCGCAGGCCGAGGCGAGTCCCCCTCCACTCACTTTAAATGCTGCGCCACCGCCTCCAACGGCCAATCCCGCACCCGGCACGTGCTGCGGCTACCACCTCGCCTCCCCCCAACTCGGCCGCCACTGAGCAAGAGGTACGGCCGCGCCCCAACTGCGCCTGCGCTCCGGATGGTGTCACCGTGTTTCCCTTCCCCCGCCGCACGTGCGCCTCGGTGTCCCCGCTGCCGTCTTCCCTCCCGGCTCGCATGCCACCTCCAGTCTTCTCCCCCGTTCCTCCGCGGGGAAGCGGAAGTGCTTTCGCCGGAAGTGCCGGGGCGGGAGGGTAGTGGCCCGATCGGGATCAAGGTGGCATGGGGCGGCCGCGGTGATGGAGGAGAGAAGCCGCCGGAGCCGGTAGGAAGGTTGGGTGGGAGGAGACCTTAGAGCGGCCCCCTAGGGAAAGGAGCAGATCCCCGACCTCACGTGCTGGGAGCCTGGGGCCGGGGCCGGGCCAGGGGCCGCCCGGCCACGCTCGTCAGGGTCAGTGTTTCCGCAGTTGACCCCTGGAGTCTGCTGCCCGTACCCGGCAGCGCTGGAGCAGCATCCGTCCTGCCCACGAGAGCTGATGCCCAAATAAATTTGTTAGTCTCTAAGGTGCCACAAGGACTCCTCGTTGTGTTATACCTGTAGCTGGGGGTAATATTGGGCTCAGTATAACCCCCTCCAAGATTGCACCAGCCCCCCATGTTATATCTGTAACTAGGGCTGACCTGGGGATTCGTATATAACTCCTGTATGTTCCCTCCTCCGTCCCCAACATTACACTAGTCCCCTACATTATATCTGTAACTAGGGCTGACTTGGGGGTATATGGCATGTATATATATTGTTCTCTGCCCACCAACATTAGACCAACTCCCTACACGTTATACGTGTAGTGAGGGCTAATGTGGAGCTAACCCCTGCGTGTCCCCCCCTCCTCCAACATTAGACCAGCTCTTCTCACCCACCCACATTCACGTTAGCCCTGCAAGTAGGGCTAATCTGGGGGTTAGCACAACCACTGCATATCTCTCTACCCCACTCACTAACATTAGACGAGTGACGTCCTTCCCCCTCATAGTATACTTGTAGCTAGGGGTAATATTGGGGTTAGCATAAACCTTGTATATCCTCCTCCCCACACCCACTAACATTAGACCAGATCCTCCCTCACTTCTACACACTGATGTTAACCCTGTAGCTAGTGCTAAAGTGGGAATTCACATGATGATAGTGTCCCTCTTATATTCCTTATCTGCTAACATTGGAGCAAACCCTTTCCCTGTCTGCCTTCCCCTGTGTTATACCTGAGGCTGTTTCCTTCCATGTTCAGACTTCATGGAGACTTTTAATGAACATTTAAAAGAAAAACAAAGCCTAGTGTGCTGCTGAAATTACTCCCGATAAGGCAGTGGCTTGCAGAGCCTTTGGGTTCCCTTCCCCTGGGGGAGCGAGGCACTTGCACTCACTGTCCTTAAGCACACACACACCAAGGTCACAGATTGCTTTAATAAACTATAAGATCCTTTGGAGCAGGGAGAGGTTTTAGGAACTATTATAGGCTTAAGGGGTTTTCAGTGAACCATTTGTAAGTTTTAGTGACTTGGTGAATCTCTTATAGGAATTTTAACAAAAGGTGCACAGGGGTGGCCAAACCGCAACTCTTTTATACTTAATGTCCTGCTCGGGTAGCTCCTCATGCTGTCCCCCTTCTCTGCCTACCAGACTGGGGAAGAGGGGGAGCTCAGGGCTTCTGTCCTTTGGTGGGGCTAGGGGCTTTTGCCCAACAGGGAGGGGAGTCTAGGGGCTTCAGCCCCATGGGAGGCGCCTGCTGGCGCTGAAGGCTTCAGCCCCCCGGGGCACACCTGCTGGGGCTGGAGGCTACAGAAGGAATGGGACTGAAACCCCGAGCCCTGGGAGGTGCCTCCAACACCCCCCATCCCCACAAGGCAGAAGACCCTAGCCCCCCCACTCTGCTGCAGGGCTGTAGCCCTGAGCCCTTGCAAGCATGCCCGTCTCTCAAACTCTTGAAGATTATCATATGTGGTTTGGAGGGTCAGTAAGTTTGGCCATCCCTGTAATAGCAGATGAGAAGCTGCATATAATTAGGATGCATTAAAAGGAGACATGTCAAAAAAGTCCCAGGATGGTGCCCCCTAGTAGTCCTGAGAACGTGATGGATAACTAATTTAATTGTAGGATGCGGCGTATATGCAAATTTATTTTGGTGGGTGACCCAATTAATTTTCACTGCGAGATCCAGTAGTGAAGAGAAGCCCCTAAAAGATTGGATTCTTTGTCCTCTCCTACTTCTAAAACATACGAAAGGGGGAGATTCCCTCTCCTTTCCCGTGGGCAAAAATTAAGTTAAAGCATAGATTATATACAGTTGTTCATTTGGGAACAAATGTTAGATATTTTCTGTTCCAGGTCACTCTTGTGAACAGCTTGAAGAGACTTTAAATATGATGTAAACTTTTTTCCCAGTACAAATGAGAGTCCTGAATTTGTCTAATACTATTATAATTTACCTATCTGAGAACTATAAGTGAAATGATATAAATATAAATATATTTGGTCTTTTCAGGATTTTCTATTCTGTGTTTAGAGAATTAAGAAACTGAGTTTTTCCAATACAAAATGCCTATTTGCTTTTAAGTTTGTGGATATTCTGTGTTCTGCTTGCTAAAGTCTAATACATATTTAAGTGAATAAAGAAAGTGTATGATTACAAAGTTCAGTTTATTTGCAGCATCTCCATTAGTAGATATTTGTGCAAAATGTCATTGTAATAGGAAATATTGACTTTAATAAAACTTTCTGTGTCTGTACTGCTACAGCCATTAATCACCTACAGTTTTTTCATTTGTCTTTAAATGGCCCAAATATTATTAGGTTTCAGAGTAAGAGCCGTGTTAGTCTGTATTCGCAAAAAGAAAAGGACTCCTTGTGGCACTTTAGAGACTAACCAATTTATTTGAGCATAAGCTTTCGTGTAGCTCACGAAAGCTTATACTCAAATAAATTGGTTAGTCTCTAAGGTGCCACAAGGAGTCCTTTTCTTTTTGCAAATATTATTAGACATCTGCATTAGCTCTGTTTCCCTTGCGAGGTAGGGAAAATAGTACATTAATTTTTAATGTCATTTTAAATTTGTTCTGCAAATACAATATTTAATTTAAAACTTAATCCCAAGAGTATTTTTATCTTATTGTATTGTAGGTAATCAACTGGTATTCTAGCATGGACACTGTTGCTAGTCATAGTTGTCATCTTCTCCAGCAGCTACATGAACAGCGCATTCAAGGCCTTCTCTGTGACTGCATGTTGGTAGTAAAAGGCGTCTGCTTCAAAGCACATAAAAATGTATTAGCTGCTTTCAGTCAGTATTTCAGGTATGTAGTTGGGAATATATTTTTATTGAATTAACAGGATACTATATAACTGATGTCTTAATCTCTGAGGAGAGAACTTTTATGCTAGTTACAAAGTAGTAATGCCTAATCACAGGCTGGAATTAAAAATTATGGTGACCTTGGATTACTTGTCCAGAGATAATCTGTATCTCACATTTGGTCTAATTAGAAAATATGGTCTGCCTAATTTATTTTGTAATTGTACATATTTGGCCAGTAAGCTCTTTGAGATCTCTCTTCATTATATACTTACAGTGCCAAGCATAGTGGGGCCCCAGTCTCTGGTTAGAGGCTCTTGCCAATACTGCAGTACAAATAAATAGTACAGTAACTCCTCACTTAACATTGTCCCGTTGTTACGTTGCTGATCAATTAGGGAACATGCTTGTTTAAAGTTGTGCAATGCTTCCTTGTAACCTTGTTTGGCAGCTGCCTGCTTTGTCCACTGCTTGCAGGATTCTCTAGAAGAGCAACCCCTCCTCGTGGGGATTAGAACGGGGGGGGCTCACAGCCCCCCCCCCCCCAGCAGCTCCCCTAAATTCCCTGTAAGGTATGTGGCTCAGCAGCTGCCCAGCAGCCGTTCAGGTGGTCGTCCCCCCACTGCCATGCTGCTCCTGACCTGCCCTCTGCCTTGGAGCTGCTCCTGGGAGCTTGTTGAGGGAGGGTGGGAGAGGGGTGCTGATGTCAGGATGTTCCCCTGTTCTGCCCCGTCCCCGCTCCGTACCCCCTCTCCACAAAGTGGAGGAGGGGACAGTCACAGGGCTTGGGAACAGAACTGGGGGAGCTTTCAGGAAGCTGTTGCTTCCGGTCTGAACTGGCTGATCTACTTAAAAGGGCAACATACTCAGCGTATTTAAAGGGGCAATGCATGTCTCTCTCTCTCTCACTCATGCACGCACCCCCAAGCACTTTGGAAAGTCAGCGCCCATGCAGCCGTGCATGTGCTGTCAGGAGGAGGGAGTGGTGCGCTCCACCTGGATAGCGTGGGTTCATCATCATGTTCAGTTTTTGCAGGGAAGTGTTTGCAGCTACTGCCCTGCATCTATTGTGTTTCCTCCCTCCTGCCTCAGTCCATGCTGCCTTGTAGAGTGTGAGGCTACGTTAATAACAGCATATTGACCCTTGAGGGCTCAGCCAAGTGCTAGTTCATCATTTAGCAGAAAGGCATTCCCTGGGAAATATTCCAACTTCTTACTGTACCACCTCAGCCAAGTTTTACAATCATTCATTGCTATGTACAATATTAAACTGTTTGTTTAAAATTGTTTAAAACTTATACTGTATATGCATATAATATCTTTTGTCTGGGGAAAAAATGTCCCTGAAACCTAACCCCGCCATTTACATTAATTCTTATGGGGAAATTGGATTCGCTTAACATTGTTTCGCATAAAGTCTCATTTTTCAGGAACATAACTACAACGTTAAATGAGGAGTTACTGTAATAGTAATGCATGCTCCTTCATAAGAACGGCCATACTGGGTCAGACCAAAGGTCCATCTAGCCCAGTATCCTGTCTTCCAACAGTGGCCAATGCCAGGTGCCCCCGAGGGAATGAACAGGTAATCATCAAGTGGTCCATTCCTTGTTGCTCATTCCCAGCTTCTGGCAAACAGAGGCTAGGGACACATCCCTGCCAATCCTGGCTAATAGCTATTGATGGACCTATCCTCCATGAGTTTATCTATTTCTTTTTTGAACACTGTTATAGTCTTGGCCTTCACAGCATCCTCTGGCAAAGATTTCCACAGGTTGATCGTGCGTTGTGTGGAGAAATATTTCCTTTTGTTTGTTTTAAACCTGCTGCCTATTAATTTCATTTGGTGACCCCTAGTTCTTGTGTTATGAGAAGGAGTGAATAATGCTTTCTTATTTACTTTCTCCCCACCGGTCATGATTTTATAGACCTCTATCATATCCCCCCTTCATCATCTCTTTTCCAAGCTGAAAAGTCCCAGTCTTATTAATCTCTCCCCATATGGAAGCTATTCCATACTCCTAATCATTTGTGTTGCTCTTTTCCATTCCATTGTATCTTTTTTGAGATGGGGTGACCACATCTGCAGGCAGTATTCAAGATGTGGGCATACCATGGATTTATATAGAGGCAATATATTTTCTGTCTTATTCTCTATCCCTTTCTTAATGATTCCCAACATTCTGTTCGCTTTTTGACTGCCACTGCACATTGAGTGGATGTTTTCAGAGAACTATCCACAGTGACTCCCAAGATCTCTTTCTTGAATGGTAACAGCTAATTTAGACCTTCAAAAGTGCAGTATAGGATTGCAGTATGGTGAGCAGAGCCAGGTGAGAGATTTAGTGTGTCAGACAACCAGATCATCCCCTTTTGCTGCTTGGTGCTTAAAAGGAGACTGAGCTGGAGGACAATTTTCTTTTTTTAGCCTTTCCGAATCTGTATCTGGAACAGAGTCACACACTGAAATTTCTTGATGTGCTAGTCAATGCATCTGAAACTTTTTAAAGTGTGTCAGTAGCCCTTGCAGCAAGCAGCATCTAATATTCACTTGTCTTGGGATGCTGGGCAACAAAATTTTCCTTGCCTGTCAGTGAATCGTCTGGTATGGTTTTGGGGTTTTTTTTACCCTGTTTCTTCTCTCACCATCTCTAAAGCTTGTGATACCAATAATACATATATAAAAACAATAACTGGGAGAAGGTAGTTTATAGTGACTTTATGAGGGGAAGGAAAGTTGACGTTCAGATGCTTCTCCATCTGTTATAGTGTCATGAGCACTGTCAATAATAAACTGTAACTTTGTAAAAATAAACTTTGACTCATGCCCAAAGAGTTTTGGCCGTCAAGTTTGAATTTAAGGGAGTTAGGTGCCCAACTCCCATTGAACTTCAATGGGCATTGGGTGCCCAATTAATTTAGGGTCCTTTCAACATCGTAGCACAAATAAAATAAAAACAGAATTACAGTAGGCTTCAGTAGTATGCATATAAAGTGATTTTATTCTATGGATATGGCCACAGCTTGAACATTTTACCAGCCACTTAAACCTACTTGTTAGGCAGAGCTCTAAGAAGGATGAGCCCCAGTGAGGTTCACTAGCAGATCCTGAAGGAAAGGCTTAGTTGCTGGAAGGGGGAGCACATTGATTTTCCGAACTGTGGGTTTCCATCTTTATTTTCATTTTGATTAGCTAAATGTAGAGCTTCCTTTCTTGCTCCCCATTCTATTTGCCAGGAGGGAAGGGGAAGGCCACTTCTCAATCTATCCACTTCTGCACAAACAGTCCACTAACATCTGCACAAACAGTCCACTAACATCAACATTAAGGTTGATATTTAAAGCACATAAGATATTACAAGTGTAGGGTGAGATTTTCAAAAGCACTCAACAGTGGCATAGCTGCTCCTGTTGAAGTCAACAGTAAAACTACCATTTGCTTCAAAGGGAGCAGAGTTAGGCTAATTACAAGCAGTTTCAAAAGTCTTATCAGTAAGTACCAGAGCAACTGTCTCTCAGCCGCATGTTGCATATCGAGTTATTGATTCACATTGTGTTAGGATCGCTGTTCCCTCTAAGCTGTGCGCGTGTGCACATGCACACAGATCCTAAACGCGCACACGGCAAAACACTGTGCACACAAAAATTTGCACAGAAGCACAATTTGCACAGAAGAAATTTTTTGCGCGCACATCCTGTGAAAAATTTGCACAGAAGAAATTTTTTGCGCACACGGCCTGTCAAAAATTAGAGGGAACATTGGTTAGGATATTGTGTTTGATAGATATTTTATAAAAAAGCTCTTCAAACTAGCAGTGTATGTGCTTGTATATTATAAAGGGTTATGCTTTATTTCATCAGGACCATATTTCAGAATTCTCCAGGCCAGAAGAATGATGTCTTTCACTTGGACATTAAAAACGTAGGTGGCATAGGCCAGATCTTGGACTTCATGTACACTTCGCACCTTGATCTTAGCCAGGACAATGTACAAGCTATGTTGGATATTGCACAATGTCTGCAAGTGCAAAATGTGCTGAACATTTGCCACACTTTTTTAAAATCCTCCACAGCTGTAGAGCCTCCTGCCAGCATGCCTTGCAATAGTGTGTTCTCCTTGCAAAGTACTTTGGCTACAGAGACTAACTGTGTGAATGAAAGTTATGGTACTAACTTACTGCATGAATGCTCATCAGATGCACAAGCGAGTAAAATGTTGGATGACCACCATTCCCATGGATCACAATCTATTAATCTTCATACTTCCTCAGGTGATGTACAGAAACAGACACAGGACTCCCTAGATGGTAATTGCACAGAGCTTCCATTTAAACAGCCAAATTACTATTATAAACTGCGCAACTTTTATAGCAAGCAGTTCTACAAGCAGAATGCATGTTCCAACCATGAGAGAATAACAGAACAATCCTTTGCTTTCAATACATCTACTGAACTAAGTACAGTAGAGAGCAATTCTTGTACTGTCAATCAATCTGAATGTATTTTAGAATCCTCTGACCACTTACCCTCCAACTTTCTGGTTCAGTCCTTGAATGAATCTGCACCAGACCAAGATTTGGAAAGCACGTCTTTGCAGCCTACCAAACAGATGCGGTTAAAAAAGGCAATACACCTTAAAAAACTGAATTTTCTAAGGTCACAGAAGTCTGCAGAACAATTGTCTGAACCTAAGAGAGATGACAACAGTATAACAAGGGTAATTGAATGTGTAAATGAAAGTACCATGGATATGACAAATATTAATGCTGTTGAAGAAAAAGAAACTGAAGATCTTGTGAGTTCAGAGAGTTTTGAACAAACTGTTGAAATGGAAAGACCTCAAGGTCCTTCAGAACAAGATGAGCAATCACAGATTCTTCAGTCACAGAGGCAATATACTTGTGAATTATGTGGAAAGGCTTTTAAACATCCAAGCAATTTGGAGCTCCATAAAAGGTCTCATACAGGTACAGTTATTTTACTGCTTGCAGACCAAATATTTAATAACGAGATAAAAAGGAAAATGACATCCAGACTTCCTCCTGGTTCAAAGACAGTTGTTTCATAGGGATTCACTTTCAAAAATGTACTTTCTATGGGAAGCGATGTAGGGAAAAAGACAGTTACAGGAATATATTAAGTTAATAGAGAAAAGCATTCTAGATTCAATTTATTCTCCATTCTCTCAACTAAATTTTCTAAGGTTTTCTTCAAAAGCACACTTTGTAATATTTAAATGTAAACGTCATATTTTTTCCTCACATTTAAAGGAGACACCTTTTGTGCTCTATACCCAGAGTGTATAACTTCCCCAAAGCATAGATGTATGGAGAAAAGTCAGTACAAATGGATGTGGGTGAGGGAAACCTTGTAGTTAAAGAATCTGTAAATTCCAGCAGACGTACCTTTATTTGTAGTATTTCACACTGAATTGAGACCATTGTAAATCATATGGGGTAGGAACTTTTCCTCTCTTTTGCACAGTGCCAAACACACTGTGGTAGATAGTTACAGTGTTTATCGAGATTTTTAGTGGATACTATGGTCCTAGTGGACATATGTACTTTGTAAAGAAAATGAGGGAGTTTGAACAATTTGACTGTACACTTCTAATATCCATTCAGATAACTTCATTTTAAAATCAAGCACAGAGTGATTTCTAAAAACAGAAAACACAGCTTAGTATTTTTTGTCACAGTGAAAAATAAACCCACTCTAACTTTTTAGCTCATCACTCTGAATGTTTAATGTCCCCAACAAATAAATTTGTAGAACTACAGTAAATTTATTCAAAAAACCTTTTATAAAACTTTAGCTTAGCTCAGTGGTCTCCAATCTTTTTACTCCAAAGATCACTTTTTGAATTTAAGGGCAATCCAGGATCTGCCCCCCACTTCCCTGAAGCCCCGCTCCACTCACTCCATTCCCCTCTCTCCTGTTGCTCGCTCTCCTCCACCCTCACTCACTTTCACTGGGCAGGGGTTTGGCCTCTGGGCTGGGGCCGAGGGGCTCGCAGTGTGGGAGGGGGCTCTGGACTGAGCCTGGGGCAGGGGATGCAAGCTCTGGGAGGGAGTTTGGGTACAGGAGGGGGCTCTGGGCTGGGGCAGAGTGTTGGGGTGCAGGAGGCGGTATGGGATGCTGGTTCTGGGAGGGGGCTCAGGGATGGGGTATAGGGTGCTGGCCCCGGAAGGGGGGGCACTTATCTCGGGCGGCTCCCAGTTGGTGGCACAGTGGGGCTAAGGCAGGCTCCCTACCTGCCCCAGTCCCACTCAGGCACATCGGCACCTCCTCCCCATCATGAGCCAAGCCACACCCACACGCACCCCCTCCCCCCGCCAGTAGTGCACCACGTAGCCATGTCGCTCCCAGAAGGGGCCAACGTGCCTCTGCGGCCCCTGGGAGAGCACGTGGCTCCGTGTGCTGCCCCTCTCTGCAGGCGCTGCCCCTGAAGCTCCCATTGGCCACAGCTCCCCGTTCTTAGCCAATAGGAGCTGCGGGGGCGGTGTTTGCAGGCAGGAGCAGTGTGGAGCCTCCCCCACCCCCGCTGCAGGGGCATGGATTGACCAGTCAATCGCTATTGATCAGTTGGTGACCACTGGCTTAGCTATTCAAGCAATACCATTAATTTCAATCATTTACCACGGTGTCTTTCGTGGGGACTCAGCTAATGGATGTTTTCTGCCCCTCCTTTTCCTTTATATTCCAATAGCCAATGACATAATTTACAAATGCATAAGGGTTCATCTCGCCAAATAAATATTATCTGACAAGTGAATGTGCATTTTCTGCGCAAAAGTCAAAGAAAATGTGGCCCTTGTTTTAGCATGCATTCATTTCTTTTATAAATCATAGTCTTTAGTAATGGGAATTTAGATTTCCATAAATTGTTAGATTGCACAGAATTTGAACTTTCTCCATCATAGGGTCTACTCCAAAAGGTCTCATTCAGTTTTTGTGAGGTTTTCCGGTTGTTCATGTTACAACTCTCACTCACATGAGTATTTTTTTAAAATGATGTTGCCCAAACACTAGATTTTAATTCTTTATAGGTTTCTCTGGGCAGAAAAAATATATGGCATACCAATCTACTAAACCACTTTAAATTGTTTGTGGAAAAGTGTATATTGTAAATTCAGGATTTCATGAAATATACTGTTATTTATTCAGCGAGACCTATGTTCTTTATAGAGCAAACAAAACATGATCTCTGGTTGACATCTTACAATTTCATTTTAGACACAGTGCAGTGAGGAACACTGAACAGGGGGAGGTCCAAGGAGGACAGGGTTGCAATAATAAATTTACATGGTTATTTACATTCATTGCGTGTAATCTTTATGGTGTTACTGTACCACTCCTGTTTGAAATCCATGTATTCACACACAATCCAACTGCAGTCAAGCTAGTCTATACTGTTTTTAACTGCAGTTTCAGCTGCACACACATTCAGCTTAACTATATAAAATGTAACAAGACTGATCCCATTTGGTTTTCTGTTCTGTCCTGTACGCTGCTAATTCACGTGCGGGAGTTGAAGTTGTGTACAGGAATTCCATGTTGTTTTCAGAAACCTTGCTCCTCCAACTCTTGTTTTTCAAAATAACCCGAGAAATGAATAGAACACCAGATAGCAGAATTCTGCTTATGCTTCCATGTGACATTCCTCTAGAGATTGTTGTATTTTCGTAGTCAATTCAAATAGCTACTGCAGGCTACTGGGTGGGATGGCATCGTCTGACTTCTGCAGCATTCTCCTGTTATGTAGTTTTAAAAAGAGGGAGGGGAGGTGGGAAGTACATCATGTAATTCTTCAGTGCTCTGCCCCATTTAACTGTCAATGGGGTGCTGGGAATGGGATATAGCCGCACAGGAATAGGAAATTGAGACAGACAAAGCAAGGACATGTGGGTGGCTAAAGCAGTAGGAGGTATACTAAACAGAAAGGCAAAGGAAGAGGACACACACCAGGGTGTAAAGGGAAGAGAATTTGATAATTTCTGTTTGCTTACCCTATTAAGTATCTTCCTATGTCATGTGTATTCTATGACTCAATCTATTTAATGGTGTGAATTCTGTTGAACATACTACACCTGTGCGCCATGTAATGGGTTGCTTCCTATTTGTTTGTGTGTACAGCTCAGGGCATTAGGTGTTGGTACATTAATCTACAAATCCCTCTATAGTCTGGGTATCTAGGGAGAGAGGTAGTTTCTTAGTGCCCTCTTGACAACCTAGGTCAGATACAACAGCTCTGCTAACAATCAGTGTAGCTTTTTGGGTGTTAGAAGCAGGGTATTCAAAATGATCGGAAGATTTTCTTGTACTTAACTGGACATCAATTCCCTTGACACGACCAGTCTGTCAACTGGAAACAATCTCTTCAGGGTTCTCCCAGCCCTTACTTTGCCTTGTAGGTTTACAATAGGTGCATCCCAATCCCCAAATCCCCTTGAAGCATTCCCCTGCAATATCCAGCCCTTAACCATTTGACACTCTCAGAAATTACAAGGTAAGCTACCTCCTAAGGAACAGTGCACATATCAGCTTGTTTGATTCAACTGCAGATCAGCTCAAATATAATATCACAATGCTGAGATATAGTGAAAATACGTTTATTATCAAAGGGTAAGATTTAAGAGTTAGTGAGTAAGGATAACAAATGGAAACAGAATGGTTACATATAAAACAAAAAGTATAACTTCATGCTTCGCAGAGTCTAAACTTTTAACAGGTTAAAACTCTTGTCTAACATATTTAATCTCACCCTAAGCAAGCTCACAGCATCTCCAACCAACATGGTTGGGATTTCCCTTTAATAAATGCAAAATGTGCTCTCCTTTTAACTTCCTCTGTGAAGGATGAAAAAGGTCCTTTTGCCTTCTATATCCCCAATATTCATTGTTTTATCCCCGGAGTCAGGATGACCTTTGTGGTTTATTCCCTGATGCACTGGCTCCATGTTGCATTCACATCCATGATGTTGTATGCAGATGGGCTTCCATTGTGTTGACATACAATACTTATTTTACATGTGAACCAAGACAAATGATTGAATGTACATCCTTTGTCTGGTCAAAATCTGCTTGTCAACCATGCTTTGACTCAGACTTTAAAATATATTTTCTTGTGTATATACACACAGCTCCTTAAATGTCATCCATACATACATCTCTCAATCATTATGAAGATCAGTATGACATAAGCTTTTATTAGATACCTCCCTTGACGCTCTTTGGATAAATACTATGAAATCAATTTGTTGGGTGTAGTGAGTTTGTTAGGCCTGTCCTGGGTTATTGTTACAGAACAGTGAATGAACCCTTTGCCAGTTGCCATTGACGGGTTCTCAGGGTCACAGATGGTATGACTGATGTTCTGCAAAATTAGGGAAGTGATAGACAAGGATAACAGACTATTTTTCCACGTCAGTGATGGTTCAGAAACCAGGTATAGGGTGAAAGTTTCAAAAGTCCCTTAGTCCTTTGACTTTCAATGAGTCTTCGGTTCCCTGGTACCAAAGGGCTAGACCTTTAAAGGTATGTAGGTACTTAGTGGGATTTTTCAGAAGTGCCAAGATGACTAACGCCCATTGAAATCCCTGGAAGTCAGGTTCCTGGGCACTTCTGAAAATTCCAGAAAGGGCGAGATTCACAAAGGGACCTGGGTGACTAACGGCCACTTTAGTTGCGTGAATCCCAGAATCAGGCCTCACTGGGACTCACAAACTCCTGCCCAGTTGCCATCTAAACCTGAGGTACCTAAACTCGCTCAGTGCCTAATTTTTTTTATTAAAAGTTTCATAGGCACCTGTGTTTCTGCTTCTGAGCATGTGCGCTACTGCCTCACTCCAGGCATTTGGATGCCTGAGCCACGGGCTAGTCTCAAACCAGAGGAAAATAGGCATTCTTCTCCTGGATTTGTCTGCAGAGCCCAATCTGGTAAAAGTGCTCAGAACTCACCTACTAGAGATCGGGACACAATAGGTGAGCTTACACAAAACAGCCGTGGGTGGAGGGAGGACCTCCCTCATAAATTTTAGGGTATTCACTGGGGTGTCAGAGACCCCTGGTTCAAGTCCCCCCCTCGACCTGAGGGGAGAATGAATTTGAATGGGGATCTGTTACTTCTCAGGGCTATGAAAGATGTGTGGCTCCCTCAATCTCTCCTGCTGAAACTGTTCCATTGCGTAAAAATAAATTTTAAAAAGTCATTGGTGCAGAGGGATTGGATCCTGGGTCTCAGAGATGAATGCTATAACCACTAGGATACACAGTCATATTCTCTCTCCCTCCTATTTTCCCCCTTTTCCATCAGTGATGCTTTCATTATTTATCCACAATGGAACAGCTTCAGCAGTTGAGACTGAAGGGGCCGTACATCAGAATATCCTATAGCCCAGTGGTTAGGGCACTGACCTGAAAGGAGACAGAACTCTGTTCAAATCCCTTCTCCTCCTCAGGTGGAGGAGGGGACTTGAAGCAGGCTCTCCTATATCCCAGATGAGTACTCTATCCACTGGGCTAAAAATAATGAGGGATGTAGTCCTCCCCTCTCTGGGCTTCTTCCTAAAATAGCATAGGTACCTAATCTCAAGAGAGGGTTTGCAGCTGAGAATCCCAAGCAAAGGGAAGAGCTTCCCAGCAGCCCAGTCTTAAGTGCCTGTTTCTGTGAGATTGGAAGGGTTTAGCAAACACTCCTCTTGCCTTCTCCCACTGGCTTGCTTGGGGGAGGAGCTGCCCCACGCTGCCTAGCATGCTGCTTATTGTGAATCCCATTCTGAGGCATCTATCCCCATTCATTGTATAGGGAGCCTAGTCACCTAACCCACGCTTTGTGGATCACAGTGATTTTCTAGGCACCTAAAAAGCCTAGCCCTAAATGCCTAAGTGCATCTCTAGGCAGCTAAATATCTTTAATAATCTGGCCCTAGTCACTTTGAAAATGGGATTTAGACTCCTAAATCACAGATGCAGTCGTGAAAACTACCCATTATCTAAAATTAGGAAACCCTTTAAAACGGAGAACTGTGGCAGAACTATTTAGTGACTAAATGTCCTTATAGAATTTTTTAAGGTCAGGCTTTTCAAAGCCCTGGCTGGGATGATTTAGTTGGGGATTGGTCCTGCTTTGAGCAGGGGACTGGATTAGATGACCTCCTGAGGTCCCTTCCAACCCTGATATTCTATGAGTCTATTCTGTGATTCTATGGAATAGGTGGAAAAGAGAATACATTGATTCAAACTGATAACTAGGTGGAATTACATTTCAAAAAGTACAGTGTATTGGACTGATTTCCCTATTTGTCAAGCTTCTTACACAAAATAATTTTGAGAGAGACTGAAATATCAGTTTATACCTGGTTGAGAAACATCAAAGCTCTTTATTGACCAAAATGCTCAAGTGAGTTGTCGGATCCTATTATAAAGGACAACTAAGTGTGAAGGGTTAGAGGGCAAAAGTAAAGGCAGTTAAATACAGTTTATTTTTAGTGAGAAGTCACTGGCTGTAGATTGCTTCCAGGGTCTCTGACCAATTGGAGCTGATTTGTCAAGTGTACAGAATCTTGCAAAGGGAGAGTACAAGACCTCACACACACTTGATTTCTCTGTGAATGATTAGCTTTAGTCTGTAGGTCAGGGGTGTGTGTGTGTGTGTGTGTGTGTGTGTAAAACTGATGTGATCCTTTTAATTTTGTCTTAATTTGACAGTTACCACATTTCCTTCAAGCGTTTATAATTCTCATTCTCACCCTTATGCTGCAAGGAAGAAAGTATAAATGTTAAGAACGTTTCTAATCGTGTCCATTTTTTACTAGTTATTTGTTTGTGAAATATAAATTATATTTCAAAGAGATTCTCCTTTAAGAGGTAAATGACAGAAACACAATACCTATTTAATTTTCTCTTTAAATTACTTCGGTAAGTGTCCTTTTGGCTTTAAGTTGTATCTAAATTATATCTTTTAGAGGGAAGTATACCAATTTAAAGCATTTGTATTCTGTTGAAACTATTAGATATGCTATGTTCTGTCTTTTCTCCTTTTAGGTGAGAAACCTTTTGAATGTAACATTTGTGGGAAACACTTCTCACAGGTGGGAATATTTTATTTTATGATACTTACAGTTAAACTAAATGCATCCATGTTTTGATTCTAAAAGTAAACTTAGTTCTGTTTGCAGTGATATAAATGACATGGCTTTGTCCAATGTTACAATCCTAAATTTAGGATTTAGCCACCTTTGGTGGCTTTTGAAAATACAAATTACAGTTTTCTAGGTTTCTTTAAGATGTTTTCTGCCTTTTGACTTTTATGTAGCAGTTCTATCACCTCTCCCTCAATCTGTCTTTAATTTTCATGCTTTTTTCTCAGCGGTTGGGTGCTTAGCTATGTAGATTTTTTAAAAAAAGTCCTCTGCATATTTAAAATCTAGAGTACATTCACTGCCAAATTATAACAATGTGGGGCCTAAAATATATATGTACCTCATCTAGAAATACAATTTGAGTGGTGTTTATAGGAACTGTGGAGTCAGTCTTGCATACTATTATTTTAACATACTCTAAAGCAATGGTTCTCAACCTGTTTACCATCATGGGTCGCATATGTGGCCCATAATCTGTTATGTGGGCCGCATCCAATACCACCTGTTTGGGCCTGAGATTGTCAAATGGGCTGCAGCTCTGTGCTGACTGGGCCACACGTTGAGAACCACTGCTATAAAGCAAATACCTCTTAGTCAGATATATAATTTGTTGCAAACCCTATAGTCTTCCTATACACCAAATGTAGCAATACAGACTTCTCCAGAGGTCCAAATACGAAACATTGAGTAGATGATAATTGCATAAATACAATCAGACTAATTTCTTTTTATCTGAAATTCAAATGGTTCCAAAGCCTGACACAATAATCCAGTTTAAGTTTACTTAAGAAATAAAAGTCAGATTTTTTCCCTCCTGGTATTCTGGCCTTGAATTTTATCTGCGCCTCAACTTGACTTCCAATATTTAAATTGCAAAGTTGCAGGTACTGTTAAATTCACTTGTATTTGCACATATCAGGCACCTAACTACTTGACTTACAGGTACAATCAGGGAGGCTGTTAAAAAGGATACAGTTTGTTTTGTCCCTAAAACTGCATCAGCAATACTGGAGACCACTTCTGAAAATTTAGGACTCCACCTTTTCATTGTAATTTATTATCTGTACTCACTGTCTTACTCTATTCCATATTTTATTTGGTCATAAGATACCCTGTATTTATATCAGAATACTTACACTTTACAAGAGGGGGATGAGCAGGAGGTGGGAGAGAGAAACAGTCAAGTGCATGTTTTATACTGGGATAGATTTAATAACTGAAGTGTGAGGTCCGGCCCTACATTCAGTGTTCAGTTGTGCTTGTCCAGTCATTTTGGACAGCTTTGAGTGCATATTAGCCATAGAAAAAACATTTTTTTTTTTTGGTTGAAGACTGAAATTCTAAGTATCAGAAGGGGTCTAACCATTAAAAGCAGCTTTTCAAAATTGTTGTGAAGATATACCAGCCTAGCTGCAAGAACGTATTGCTGCCCTTCATGTTGATGAGGATAAGAAAAAATGGTTGGTTTATTTGACCATAAAACATTTCTTGCTTCAGGCAAGTGGAGTAGCATTTTGCAAGGCTAGTTTAAGTTATTGAAGGGGGATTTGTGGGAGGGGAGAGGAAACAGTAAATAAAGTATGTATCACAGCTATGACCAACTTAAAACATTTTTCATGGAACAGACTTTGTTTTTAATGAATTCTTTTAATTTTCCATCTGTTGACAAAAGGTACTGCAAACTGTGATTTCTCATTTTAACTACTCTTAAACAGTTTTTCTCTCCTATCTTAATCTCCTGAAGGTGCTGATAGACTAATTATAATACAGGGTATGCATGTTTGCAAAATATAATGTCCACAATGCAATCCAAGTGCTACAACTAGTTTCCTGTTCATAAAGTGGAATTTACCTCCCTCCCTATTCTTTCCTTATGTTAACATCTCAAAAACGTGTTGTGACTTACAAAAGCAGTGGTTAAAATTCTGTTGTTCTTGGCTTAATGTACTGATGAATATTAGCAAATGAAGGGTGAAATAGTGAAATTCCAGGTATCAGTCTTTTTATCATATCTCTCTCCTCTCTCCATTCTGCAAATACAATACCATAACCACATGTTGTAAGACTCCACCTACCAAGAAGTAAGGTGCAAAGAAAATTTACTTCTGCCTTTATAATGACTAGTTCCTCCCACTTTCCTCTGTTTTCTTTGTTGTCACAGCCTATACGTATGAAGTATGAGAACAGCACTGTTTTCTCTAGCCTTCATCTGCTGTGCTTTTGGGCCCAGTCTTACGTCGGTCCAGTTCATGGACTCCTATTGACGTCTATGGCAGTTCCAAGTGCATAGCAGATGCTGGATCAGTATTGTTTTTTGTACTTAGAAATAAATGGAAGATTAAAATAGTAAAAATTGAGACTGGATATAGGAAGAAGATGAGCAAAAGGAACCTACTTTACACTAACCTTGACTTTGAGAAAGGGCCCTTTGCCTCCCAGCATATGTCTTCCCCTCACTATCAGTATACCAGCTGCTTTTCTGCATGATTTTTTGCCAAACCTCTTCTCTGCAATCAAGGATAACATTGCAGGTCTCTTCTGTACCTTTCTCGGCAGAGTCTCTTTCAGGACATTTTGTGTGAGTGTCTGCTCCCTAAGACATGCCACCTGAGCCTGAGATTGTTTTGGTCACAAAGATTTGTAAAAAGAAAAGGAGTACTTGTGGCACCTTTAGAGACTAACCAATTTATTTGAGCATGAGCTTTCGTGAGCTACAGCTCACTTCATTCTGAAAGATTTGTAAAAGGATCATATCAACTGTCCTTTTCTTCTTCTGAGTTAATGTGTGGAATGCAACCAGGATCAGTCAGGCTCAGAAATCCCATCCCATTATCTTTAATATCTCTTTCTTTCACTGAAATGCCCAGTCTCCGCCTATCCCTCATCTTCCTAGCCAGTCAGTCTTATTCCTTTGCAGAGTTAAAGCCCAGGGATCAGGCCAAAGGTGATAGGACAATGATATACAGTAGAACCTCAGAGTTATGAACACCTCAGAAATGGAGGTTGTTCGTAACTCTGAAGTGTTCATAACTCTGAACAAAACGTTATGGTTCTTTCAAAAGTTTACAACTGAACATTCACTTAATACAGCTTTGAAACTTTGCTATGCAGAAGAAAAATGCTGCTTTTAACCATCTTAATTTAAATGAATCAAGCACAGAAGCAGTTTCCTTACCTTGTCAAATCTTCTTTTTTTTTAAAACTTTCCCATTATTTTTTTAGTAGTTTACATTTAACACAGTACTGTACTGTATTTGCTCTTCTTTTTTTCTTTTTTGTTTTGGTCTCTGCTGCTGCCTGATTGTGTACTTCTGGTTCCAAATGAAGTGTGTAGTTGACCGCTCTGTTCATAACTCTGGTGTTCTACTGTACTTCTGTCCTCCTCCTCCAGTCTTCACGTTACCCCTGTAACAAAGGTATCAGAATTTGTAATAATAAGTTCATTGACCTGGCATCCTTAGGGGATGGGTCAAGGATTATGGATTTATTTGCATAGGGAAATTAACCAGAATAGCTATTCCGCAATAGCTCCCCGTGGATACTTTTATTCTAAAATAAGAATGTCCAAATGGGAAACTATTCCAGAATAGCTATTGCGCTTTAAATTCACACTCTACCTTAATCTGAAATGACTTTCAAGTGCAGACAATCCCTATGTTCCTGTTTGTTCTGTGGTACAACGGAAACAGAGGTTCTGCCGATTCTGTGATGTGTGTACTTCAAGCTTCCCAAGTTGTGCCTCTGCATGGAGAATCTCTCTTCTCCCAAACCCCAGTTCTACATGGTCAGGTTATACAAAGGAGAGGTTATCTTAGTCGAGATGCCCATTGTTCTCAGAGCTCCAGAGATCTGCTCATAGACTCTGTGAGTCTCCAGAACATCTGTCCTAGTTCCCTTTCCTGTTATAGATTTCAGCCTTCTGACTCTTTGACTGAGAGCATAAGGGTCAATCTGATTTCTTTCTGAAAGACTTTGAAATGGTTAAAAGCAAGCTGTTTCAGGGTGCAGTCCATGGTCATTTTTCATTTGTATGGGTTCTTTGCAATCAGTTTAATCTTTTCTTTGTTGTTTAATCCCCTGATAGTTCCTTTCACCACCTTACGTTATATCCATAAACTTTGGTTGTCAAGAGTTAATATCATTGCCTACGAGGATTTCAAGGAGAGAGAGAGTCAGGAGTGTGTGCCTTGAGGTCAGTTTCTCTGATCTTTCCTTATCTAGGGAGGTTACTGAATAAAGGTCATTATCCAGAATCTCTGTACACTTAATAAGAGAGATGTATCTTACATTTCCTACTCGAGCTGTATTTAAATAAAGCCAAATCAGTTGCTTTCCTTAACAGTTCTAGAATTGCAAAAAGGCTGCCAAGTGTTAACAAGGGAGCTTGGGCTCAAGTAAAACATTCCTGGACAATGTTTGGGGTTCCTCCCTCCAACATGTCTATGTCTTGCATATACAGTTGGAGTCTCAGTTGATTACCTATTCAGAGCCATCACTGATCTTCACTACTAAGGCTGTGTCTACACTATAGCTACAGTGACACAGCTATGGCCCTGCAGGTTTGGTGCTGTAGCATTGCAGTATAGATACTTGCTCCAGCACATAAGGGGTTTTTCTGTTGCTGTAGTTAATCCATCCCTCCAAAAAGTCTTCCCTCGACCTAATGGTTCTACACCAGGACTTAGGTCAGCTTAACTATGCTGTGAATTTTTCCCACCCTGGGCGATGTAGTTAGGTTGACCTAAGTTTTAGGTTTAGCCTAGGCCAAAGAGTTATTAGGAAGAAGTGTGCTTCATGCTTCTGGGTTTCTTATCTGCCTTGCTTGATATGCCAACATGACTTTTGCAGGACAGGGAAGATGGAAGATGTACAAGGAAAAATTACTTACCAGTAATTTGTTTTGTTCATAGTCTTCTCTTCTTCCTTATCCTACTTTCTTCTTTTGTTGGGGGTAAATATGTGTGGCTTTTCATAGAATACCAGGATTGGAAGGGACCTCAGGAGGTCATCTAGTCCAACCCCCTGCTCAGAGCAGGACCAATCCCCAATTTTTGCCCTGATCTCAAATGGCCCCCTCAAGGATTGAACTCACAACCCCGGATTTAGCAGGCCAGTGCTCAAACCACTGAGCTATCTCTCCCCCCAGACTTGAGTACATTATATATAGATAATAACTGACCATTTTTCTTTGCCTCCTGGTAGGTGAAGTCATACATCATGATGTAGTGGTGTTTTATTTGTAGGATAGGGAAGAGAAGGAGACTAAGACAAATCTAATTACTGGTAAGTAATCATCTCCCCATGACTGTAATCCTGGTGGTTGTTCTAGGTTTTCACACTTAACAGGATCAGTCTTTCAGATGTAGCTTGTTTCCAAATTGTTTGAATCTGGGCTTCGGTTTTCTTTTTTTTAATTTGCTCTTTTTTCTGTTTCCCAATTTGCTGTTGTCAATTTATAGCTGCATAGATAGATAGCTGGCTATTAGTGTAGACAACAGTATTTCTTGATCAAACAGCATAATTCTTCATTCTCCAAATGGTGCATAAGCTTGACCGTTTTAAAATTAGGAACTGAAAGCCAGCTTCTGGATTCTGTTCTTTACACCTCTTCATCTACAGACACCAACTAGCTAGTTCTGGCCTCTTTAAACCGTTTATTCCCATCTTTTCAGGCAGGTAACCTTCAGACTCATTTACGTCGGCACTCTGGTGAAAAACCATATATTTGTGAAATCTGTGGGAAAAGGTTAGTACAGTTGTTAATCTCCTATACAGTTAGTATGTCAGTGTTTTAAGATTGTATTAATAAAACATTTTCTTAACCCTTATAACAACTCAGAGGCCAAGGTTTAGGTAACAGGAGTAGACTGTGTTGATTTATACCACCATAGGCTTCTATTGTCTATTTGCCCATCACTCTTTGTGCACTTCTGCCTTTATTGGATACTGGTAAATGACAAGAGATTAACATTAGGAATTGCTTCTTAAAAGCAAGTACAGAATGATGGGTTAAATTACTTTACGCAAATATATTTTTAGTGCCGTATCCCATAAATCAGCACATCTGGTGAGTCTATATGGTCTTATTTGGATTTCTGTTCATTGGCAACTTTTTAATTAACTAAAAATATCCAATGTCTAATTAAACTATTTAACTTAACAGAACTTTTGGAAATGTTGAGTCAAAGTACGCACAGTTCTGTGCTTTTCCTTTAAAGCTATACATTGTCGTGATTTAGACTCAGAATGATTAGGGTTTTGTTAAATTTTACAAAAGCTATGGTCAATAGATAGGTCTTCATTATTTTTATTTGAGTTTTTAAAATATTTCCTTGAAGTCTTTATAACACAAATATTGCTGCATTCAGCACATGACAGAAAATACACAAACTTGTAACTGGCTTGTCTATTTTTGTTCAAACTGGGCAAAATACAAAAATTAAAGAAATAGTATTAATGGCAAAAAATAAATTTGATTGTTAAAATAGATGTTTGAAATTTAAGGCATTATGTTTGTTAAAAAAATATTTTGAACCTGACAATGTCCCCTTAATAGCATCTAGTGTTAGGAGTTTTTAATATTTCAGACTACAGTCCTCTAAGCATTCTAGAATTTGCTAGGCTGATGAAGCATGCATAACAGCTGCTCCCCATATGATACACAGCTATGGAAGGTAGTAGGTATGTAGAAACACTTTAACTGAGTTTCCAAATTCTGTTCCAGGTTTGCTGCTTCTGGTGATGTACAGCGTCACATTATTATTCATTCTGGAGAAAAACCTCATCTGTGTGATATCTGTGGCAGAGGTATGCTAGAATTAATTTTTTCTGTCTTTAGGGTTTATGATTGAAATGTGAGTAGTCGTCTTAATCTTAGTGTCTGTTACATTCTTCCAGGGTTTAGTAACTTTAGTAACTTAAAGGAACACAAAAAGACCCATACAGCAGATAAAGTATTCACCTGCGATGAGTGTGGAAAGTCATTTAACATGCAACGGAAGTTAGTAAAGCACAGAATTAGACACACAGGAGAAAGACCATACAGCTGTTCAGCATGTGGTAAGTAAGGTTTACAATACATACATATTTATTTTTAAAAGCTAGTGGAAATTCACCTTATTCACTGATGACTTGGAAATAGACAAAGTAAAACTGGATTGAAATACCCTTTCCTGGATCTCTTCTATTGGGCATAGCAGATGGTTAAAATCGTTTTCAGCTTGGTTTTATTACTTGTTTACACCATCTCATACATAGGACTTTAACATTATTGATGGTACAAATGTTACTTTTTCAACAAAGTGCCCTGTTGTTATCACCTATGCGGTAGTTATTTTTTCTTTAAGCCTAAAACAGTGCTAGGCTGAGCACAAATGAGATCACAAGTGAATTTTGAATGGAGAATACAGAAAGGAAACTGGAAGAGTGAATGTTGTTTAAAGTGGTGAATCTTCTTTCTGGACCCTATAGTCTGGTTTTCAACAGCAATACTGATCATAGCTGTTTCAGAGCTTTGATTTACTTTCTGTTTATCACCAGGACATGCTTAGCCTCCCTCCAAAAGAAGTATGTTGAAATAGCAGCCTTAGTGCTTTTGTCCTAAACATTTGGTTGCAACATTCAAATGAGATCTCACTGAATCCTAGTGAAAGCTGGAAGCAACCTTTAGTCCTTCACTTTAATTTGTAAAGGGAAGGCTCTTTTGAATTATAAAGCATAACTGGGTCATAGCTGAGAATATTAGTTCTCAAATTGTATCAGATGGATCCCACTTCCTGGTGGTCTGCAAAGCTGCTGTCTTTGATAGCGATTCATCTTTGCTTGTGAGTTTACAGAGGTTTTATTGATCATCTAATATCTCACACCCCAAGCACCTTTCAGCATCCTGCAATGGTATTTAATTATCTGCCTGTGACTATTGTTGCTTTTGGTGTAAGTTCAGTCATGTTCAAAGAACACCAACATTGGAGAGGGATAGCAAATACACAGGATAAAAACACCTAACTAGAGTATGTCTTGGCATGGGGGTCTTGAGGCAACAAGGTGAGTCTTAACTAATGTAAAGCCTTTCACCCAGTCAGAGGAAACAAACAGCAGATACAAATTAGAGTAAGCGTAAGCAAGCATTTTCTCCCATCACATTAAAATAGGCTTACTTTAAACTTTAATATTGTTCTGATTAGTTTTTCTTATAGCGAGTTCATCTGGTTTCCACAGAGAAGGTGTGAAATCTAGACTGAGCGCAAAAATGACCCACAAGAGGATCCACCTCTTAAGAAATAGTCCACCATATGCAAAAATTCAACACCTACTGACCCAGTGATAGTGCAGCATAATTGGCTATGCAGAAAAGCCTGGGCTTTGTAAAATTAGAGATTAATATAAACAGGTGTATGCAAAAGTTTAATGGCAAAAAAATAAGAATATATTTAAATGAATGGCTAGTAGATCAACTGCAATTTCCTAAGCTTTCAAATAACACATTTTATTTTCATGGTACCTGTCCACATAAAGTACAGCATTAAAACAATCATTAATATGGACAAAACTATATAAAGTCAAATTATACTATTTTGAAGAATGTAAAATCTCAGAATCACTGTGTATAATTAAGGTAGCAATTTTAGAAATTAGAAACATCCTTTTCTCCTGGTGCACTATGACATTGGTATCTTTGTCCAATTTCAGTCACTTACTATATTGCTGTCTATAATTTTATAAGAGTTATTTTACCTCTGGCTTCTGTTTATTTTGAAAATATGTAAATACTGCATGTTAAGAAGTTGATAGTTTTTCATGGTACCTGAATGCTCCTAGCAATAATAAAATTGCAACACTGAAAATTATTCTATAGCCAAAATGGGTTTTATGTTTACATTATCAATGCAGCTAAGTTTTTATAACAGTACCCATCCCTGTAGTATCTGACCAATAGTACCTCTGTACTGAGGGAATTATTGTAAGGTGTATTTGAGGTAGTGCAGTTCTTTTATGAAAAATGTATTTTGAAATGTCATCAACATGCCATGTTCCTCAGACTGCTACTATAGGGATCAAAGGGATTCAGTTCAGCAAAGACAGAGACAAACTGAGAAAAGCGGTTGCTACTAATGCTTGTCACAGCATTCCAGTGCTAGAGGGGATTTCTGAGACTATAGACTGTAAACGGAAGGATATGGAAATACAGGAGAGCAAGTCGGGTCAAGAAGAAGAAAAGTACAAATAATTGAGTTTTAAAAATAGAAGGAACAAGTCTGAGACTGTTGTAGACAGAGAACATGACACAATAGGAATTGATATGTAGTTTTAACTCAAACTCTTGATATTCCCTCTAATCAAACATGTTCATGGCACTCACATTGAGAGGAACAAAATCTAAAAGTATTACTTCTGTCTCTCAGGAAAGTGTTTTGCAGGGTCTGGTGACCTACGCAGACATGTGCGGACTCATACAGGAGAAAAGCCCTATACCTGCGAGACCTGTAACAAATGCTTCACTCGTTCTGCTGTTCTGCGGCGGCACAAGAAAATGCACTGCAAGTCCAGTGATGAGGGATCAAATACTCTAGAGGAATTTACTCAGGCAATTGAAACTTCTGATCTTGAGAAATCTCAGGGTTCCGACTCATTTGCCCAAGAAATGTCTGTTACTTTGTTACCAGTATCTGTTAAATTTCCTGTTCGTCCAGCTGGAAATTCAGCTAATGAATTTGATAGTTCTGCAGGATCTTATTGCAAGTTGCGGTCAATGATTCAACACCAGGAGTCTACAATCCAGCAGAAATTGAGTCTGGATCCTGCTGAACTCCCAAAACCTCAGACACAACAAACTCCTCAGCCACCTTTCACTTACACAGAGGTAGATGTATCATCTGCAGAAGAACCCCTACAGTCCGATAATATTTCTATGATTCGTTCATCAATGACAACCCTGGATGGTCATTGTGGTGACCCACTGGGCAATCGTGCATCTTCTGCTGCATATAGGAGTAATGAGGGACCATTCTTTTCCAGTATGACCTTGTGGGGCTTAGCTATGAAGACCTTGCAGAATGAAAGCGAGTTGGATCAATGAGGGTTCATGTTACCGATTCACAACCTTTTAGGGGAATTGTTTTAATTTACCAGACTAAGACCACATATTCCAGCTAGTGTTCACTTCCTCCCATTTGATTGTGCATGCTCTATCCTTCAATGGAACTTGAGTTGTTCCAAGGCCCAGTTTCATTATTAAAGTGCACAAAGGTGAATAGAGAGTGTGTAAGCGAAATCAGTACTTAGGGTAAGGTGTGGGAAAAGAATAGTGTTCCAGTCACAAAAAGCTGAAGTACCAATAATGGAATGCTTATCAGTAAGTTCATTGGTTTACATGACTTCATATATTTAAGTAATGTGACATATTAAAACTGATTGTCAAATACTGTACAATATTTGTCAATAGTGCAAAGTAATTGTATATCTAGAAACTTTATTTTTACAATAAAAGCCTTTTGTCGTATTTTATAAACTATTTTGCACAGAAGTTTTATCTGTAGAATGTAGAACACAGTAAAGAAATGATAATTTAATTTGAATAAAGGGAAGTTATTTTACGTAACATCTTAATTGTTCAGTGTGTTGCACTTTTCTGAATTAGTAAAGACGCAATGAAAATTGTTGGTAGCTATTTCAACAGTATAATTCCATTTATTCCTGGTGGCTCTCACACTGTTGCTATTAAGACAAGCAGAGCTGCACTACAGTTCATGGTCAGTGCACCAACAAACTGTCATGTTTGTTGGTAAATTAATGGAAAATGTTGGCAAATTATTGGGATTAATGGACTCAAAGGAGGTTGTCCAGAGGCCTTAGTGTTCGGCTGATGGTTTTCATTTTCAGTATCTCTTTGGTCCTGCCTCACAGACTGGGTTGCTGCCATCAAACAAGTGTTACAGGCCAAGCAAGTTTACAAACCATTTAAGTGCGTTTTCAGGCTTTGTGCCAAAACGTCTTTACAGATATTAAAGTCTTTGAAATTTAAATGACTCCCACTAATCTTGTTTCTTTTGAAGTTTTTTTGGTGTCTGGAGACTCTTATAACCTAGAGGGCATACTGTTGGCTTCTTTATAAGGAGCTTCTGGATTTGTGCACGGGAAGATAACTCTCTGCACTGATGTCCCCTAGCCAATGTGATAACCTTGCTTCTTGTTAGGCTTTGGTACCTCACTTGTGTTGAAAATATTTAGATATTTCCATTTAAGACTGCATCATTTTGACACAGTGTCATGTGTCAAACCAGAAAAAAACTCCTGAAACAACAACTGATTGCATGAAAGTTAAGACCAAAAGACCTAGTTAGTAGTCCGAGGAGTTGCTGACAGTGTTCTATGGCAGTGAAGGAGATCTGTATGTTCTCATCAGGAAATGATGACATTGCCATTCCTATTTGAAAAAAGCATGGCTTTATATGCAGCTAGGAAACCCACCTGTGGTCTAGGTACCAGTTTATACAATGTCTTTATTTTATACCAGAAAAAACATAATTAAAAGGTTTCAGCTTCCCTGTTTTATTTTCAGCTTCATCTTTGATAATGTGGGCCTGTTGGAAGTAGAAAAATGCTATCACCATACAAGAATAGGATGTGTCCATTAGCTATTGTTTCAGACTCTCTGGAAACTCAGGCAGAATCTCTGCATCTGTTTCACTCCATGTTATGACAACTTTTTTTCACAACTATAACATCATTTGTTTTACACAAAAGCTAAGACACTTGAAAACAGTTTAGAGATTTGATATAATCCCTTAGACGGAAGTCCACACATGCTTAGGGAAACACTGTGACCTCTTGCCAGCAGGTGCAGACTGGAAGAAAAAACAAAAGCTTCTAACTGGTAGGCCACAGTGGTTTCTGTTTGGAGAAGATGGGAAAGAATTTCTGCTGTCTGTTTTGAACCTTTTTTTGTAGCTTTTTCCTCTCTCTCTCTCTCTCTCTCTCCCTGTTTTCTTTCCCCCCTACGATTGCTTTTTGGTCAACACCAAAGGCCTTTGTGAAAACAGCTCATCTATTCAACAGACCTTATTTTGTCCCCTGTTTGTTTCTCTTTCACTCTCACACTTCCACCACCATCCTTGGGCCCAGTACCAGAGGCAAAGTGTGAGTAGGCATCAGTCAAGAGCAAGGAAAACCCATCTGTGCCTTTTGGCCCTTACTTGTCAGGTCCCACAAGCAGGTTTGTCCCATCCAAGATGAAAGGTAAATCTAGCAGCCTTTGTCACTGAGAAAGGGAGAAACCAGTGACCCTGTGGATCTCTCACCCTCCCTTCTGCTTCTGGAGATGCCCTGGGACAGTCTGTCCCTCTCCCCCCAGATAGAGGAACATTTGGGGGACATTGCAGGTGTTGCAAACTCCTTCCTCCATCTCTTTCATGCTGGGTAGATCTGTTCACATTGTAGGGGGCTCTTGTTGCAGGATTTCTCTTTGAAAAGGGGTTCTCAACCTTTTTCTTCTTGAGACCCCCAACATGCAATAAAAATTCCTTGGCCCACCTGTGCCACAACTGTTTTTCTGCATATCCAGTAGCTTAAAAGCCAGGACTGGCATTAGGGGATATCAAGCAGGGCACAGGCGTCCCCCCCGAAGCTGCTTTGTTCAGCCTGTGGCTTCAGCCCCACATGGCAGGGCTTGGGCTTTCTGCCCTGCGCCCCAGCAAGTCCAGTACTGACCCTGCTCTCTGGTTTATTTTGGCAGACCCCCTGAAACCTGTTTGCGGCCCCATAAGGGGCCCCGGACTCCTGGTTGAGAACCACTGTCTTAGATGAAACAACAGCCTTCAGCCCCGCTGCATGCACGTCCACTTGGCAGCTGGAGAGGGGACATACCAAATGAGTGCAGCCACATTGTACAAAGGGCAAGTTGAAGACACTCTCTTCCCCCTTTTCTGCAGTCCCCTCTGCGACCCTGTTCCTGCCCAAATGCACAAAGATTCAATTCTGACTTGCTGCCAGGCTATGAATTACGGAGTGCTGTTTGAGGCTTCTCATAATCCAATGCATTTTCAGTAAGGAAGTAGAGAAAAACAGCATGCACTCAACACAGACGCAGTTGGGTCCCGCAGTAACAGATGATGGAGGAAGAGTCATGGTGGCAGCAGGAATTACTGTAGCAGCACTGAGGTCCAATAGCTATACTTGCTTGTTTCAAGGACCTTTGAGGAAGGGGTTGAGCAATGGAGAGGGACAAACTGGTGGAGGAAGGGGATGATCTTGCATGCTTGGTGAGGGAATCTCGGAAGCTAAGGGGTGAAATAGGCACCTTCCTTTTCCTCATTGCTGTGTGTATGCTTCTTCCCCCCCCCCACCAAAATACATTCTGGTTTTGCATTTAGAAAATCTAGTCACCCTAAATGTGCCATAACAAGTGCAATTCAGTGTCTTTTACAGCGGGGTCTCTCGCTGGAAGAATGCTTTGAAAGGGATAGTGTTTCCTTGAAATATGGAAAGAATCCTATGACAAATTATTCAATCAACCTGAAAGCAGCATTTCTGAGTGTGAATGGGAACGGTGGCGCAACTAAAACGATCCTGCCTCTGGGGAGAAAAAGGCCAAATCAGAGACCAGCAGCTGCATCTTCACTTTGAGGTGAAAACCACAACATGATTATTCAGCTAGCTTTGTGGGGACAGTGTTTCTACAAGCAGAAAATTCATATAGCTGCTGCTCACATGCCTAGCCATGCGCATAAGCATCAGGCACTGCTGCTATGCCATTATGATCAGTGTAAGGACCTTGGGTAGGTTTTTTAAATCAATATTTCTTGGAATGATATGACCTAATGTGGTGTAAATAAAGTACCTACTAATTAGTTATTTATTATAAAAGGTATCCTGCAGTTTAGCATTGCCATTCAGTTTATGTTGTGTACTTGAATCACTTGTTGCTTCTGATACATGTTACTAATTGCCCATTGTTTAGTTACCCTTTTTTCTTTAATTTCTGCACCATAATTAAGAGAACTTTAGACCGTGTTAGCGCTTAGACTTCTAATGATATTAGTTTCAGAGGAACAGCCGTGTTAGTCTGTATTCGCAAAAAGAAAAGGAGTACTTGTGGCACCTTAGAGACTAATATCTGGATTTAATTACTAAGAACCAAGGGTAAAGTTCTGTGATTACAACCCTTCGCATGTGCATACAGGGGAACTGTATGCACTGTTATTACTAATAGGTCTGCATGGCCCTTGAAAGCACAGCTCCCTGTCCTGAGAAGTTTACAATATAATTTCCTGAAAACTAAAGTTGGTTGGGCATTTTTGTCAAAACCAGAACTTTTCATGGAAACATTTTTGTTTTGACACAAATTTCACTGGGAAGATTTCTCAGGTCCAAGGTAGAGTTTCTGGTCAAAGTAAGAGACCGCTCCCAGAATGGGCCAGAGAGAGACTGATGGTTAGGGCACTAACCTGCCTATTCATTTTGTGGTTTCCACCTCAAATCAGGTTGGGCAGGGACTTAAAGCTAGGTCTTCCACATCCTAGGCAAGTGTCTTAACCACAGTGGGTGGGTGTGGGTGAGACAGAGAGATATTGTTTGGAGGTGGGGGTTGGTGCGTGAGAGAGAAAAAGTTAAAAAAGTCTTGGTGTCCTTCTGATGCAGAATGAAAGGAAATGTCAAAACCTTGATTTCTTGCTAAATGGAATTCTGGTTTTCTGGCCAGCCCCAGTCAAAACAGAGTGAAAACAGATGGGGGTGGGGTGAGGAATTCAACAGGGAAGAGTAATGATAATTTGTATTTTTTGTATCTTCTTGCTTCCGGATTTGTTTGGGGAGTTGTGCTTAGAGTTCAAAAGGTCAAGTACAAGAATACGTGTAGATGATGTTAGCTGAAGAGAAAGTTAGTGGTGGAAAGCCAGCCAAACCAAGTGAGTTTTACAGGATGATTTGAAATATGAGAATGGAGTCACTTGGAAAATAAATTGCCAACAGAATACAAGAGCCTTAAGCATAGATGTCTTTTAATGTAATTAAATAATGATTTTAGAATGACCTGTGTTCCACTCTACTGCAAATAGATTTTTTTTTTGTGTTAATACACGTTGACTTGTGTTTTCTGACCCATAGCCTGACTCCTTAATCCTTACTGCCACCTAATATTGAATTTGGTGTCTCTAAATAGTCAATCTCCATCTCTCCTTATTAAATCTCTATCCTAGTGAATGGAGATAAAAATTATTTTACCTGTTGCATAAAAATACTATCTTTAAATGGTATGACATCTCAGTATTTAATTTTTTAAAAAGACACCCATAATGTTGTTTAAATACAGGGGGAAGGGTGTTGTATTTGATATTCACAGCGGTTTTGTGATTTGCCAATAGTTTTGTTCTCTTGGGATGAGGGAATTTTTCCTTGAAGGTTACAAAGCCCCTGTTAATGCAACCACACAATGCTGTTCTGAGGAGCTGCATTCATGAGTTACACATCTGCCTGCTTTTTGTTAAGCTCTGCAGGGGTCAGTATAGTGATATAAATTATTTCAGGCTCTTTTAATGTAGAGCTGACCTTCTACTCTATATTAAACAGATGACTGGAACCAGAGAGATAGGTCAGCATGATTGCAGTTAATATTTGTAAGTAGCTCTATGCCTTTGAGATAGAAGGGAATGATCTTAAATGTGAAAATGTATCCTGCAATTATAGAGAGGATCAAAGGGAGGCCAGCTTGTGCTCAGACATCCTTTCATAACCTTTCAATCACAAAACTAGAATAAATCAACCTCAGTGGACATCTATTCAGTTCATGTATTTTAAGTAGACAATAAGTATTCCACTGAAACAAAGCAGTGGAAAACTCACCCTCATTGTAACTAAGGGATAGACTACACACAAATTTGCACCCATGTAACCAAATTGATTATCTAAATCAATTTAGTGATTTTGGTATGTTGGGGTGGGAGATACTTACTTTGGAATAGAAGTGGCTAAAGTCAATTTTGCTATAACTAAAATGTAGTAACAAATAAACTTAGTTACTTCAATTTCAAAATAAGTGTTCTCCACATCAAGATTTGCACTGGAATAACAAGAGGGGGGAGTTAAAACCACTTTCTTTGGTGATTATTTTAACTCCCCCTTCTTGTTATTTCTGTGTGTGGAGCTGCCCTAAGTGTTAATTAGCAAGGAAATACTGTAAACAGAGTCAGGGAAAGGTCAAGTTAAAAAGAGTGAATTATAGTAAAAAATGCAGGGTGAATACTCTAGCTTTTGAGCTATCAGAGCACAGCTATCTAGAGCCTTTTAGAAGATGTTTCCATACCATTGCATGTAAAGTTTGCAGCACCAAATTGGGGAAGCTACAAGGATTCTTCTCCTAGTATTGGGCTGCTACAGTAAACCTCTGTTTATGCAATCTAAACTATGTTACCAGTACCTGAGGTAACCTTTTTTCTAAAGGGAGCTTAGTTGCTTAGTAGTATGAGAGACTTTTTCCATTGGACCATATGAACTGGAACCATAAACTCACTGAACATTAAATCTCACCAAATGAGGGTAAATCCAGCCTCATCCTCGTATCCACTCATACTCCACACCTGAACATAGTCATTATATGAACAACATACCTTCATATTTCAATGTCTGTACTTTGATCCGTTAACCTTTTACCCCCAATTGGGGATATTGCAGATTATGTATTCCTTACGCCATCCGATCCTAAACCAAACTTTGCATCCCTTGATACTCTGTACCTTATTCCCTGATGAGCAGAAATGTCTACTCTTAAACGCTGTACCGTTTTGTTTTTATTTTAACATCATCTTAATAAAATTTTTAGGCCATGTCAACCCTGGCAGGCTAAATAGAGTTTTTAAACTATGTTTAAAACTGGTTCAGATAACACTGTACTAGCTCTATTGTAGATGAGGGACCGTAGTCTGAAGGCTAGTAACTCAGTCATTTGGGCCTTGTTTACATGAATATATCATGAAGCAATAGTGGGAATACTGGTATAGACTAGGTGCCAGTCTTCTTACCACCGTATTCTATCAACAGGGAATACCAGTGGCAGAGATACACATCCGGGACCGTAGAAAGTTCAAACTGACATTAAAAGATTCTGATAATTGTTTTAAGGTTTGGATGCCAGTCACCATTAGAACTGATTTTAATAATCTAGGGTACTAGTTTATCCCCTTCTCTTGTTAAACAGATCTTAACTTCCACTCAGACAGGAAGGACCTCAGTTAAATGTCTGATATGAAGGACAGTACTCGCTTGTGCTCATACATAATGAAACACTTAAATCCTGATATGGAGTTCAGCTCACAACTTCCTAAGATAACAAAACAGCAAATGGACAGATGAACACTAGCTCTCAGTTAGAATCACCTCTTCCTACCCAGGGAGTAGGAGTAGAGACAGTGGTCGCATCAGGCAAGTTGTTAAGGAGAGAGCCTGTGAAACAAGTCTGGGGGTTGAAATTCTGACAGCTTCATGGGACATAACTGAATTTCATTTCATGAGTCATTAAAATAATTCCTAAATTCTGAGCTCCAGGAAGAAAGGCATTTAGGTTTTTTTCTCTGAGTAATTTACATTTCAGATTTCTCTCCCGTCACTGATGTGCCTGAGCAGCTTCTAGTCATGAATCACTCCTGTCATCTTAAGCATATTTTAACACTTCTAATGTGCTTTAAAAGACAATGCTGTAAAGCAAACAGTCTACACTGTTTGCAACACCACTCTTTCCCTTCCTCCATCCCCTCCCCCTCAGACCCAGAACCTTTTTAAATTTTGATTTTAGAAGCTAGGGCACAGGGGAATCACATACAGGAAAATATGCCGAGATACAAAAAGTTGTATCATAACGTTACATCAGGTTCACATGTAAAACACAGAACAACTGTTCGAGTGGCAGAAGAGTTAGTAGCTCTTCAAGTGCTGGTTCCCTTGATATGTTCTGCACGTGAGTGCGTATGTGCTCCACGTGCCTGAGACTAGACACGTGGAGCAAGTGGTGTCACTTGGTCTGCATCTGCACAGTTGCTCCCTTCATGCTGTGGACCAAGGGAATAATGGGTGGCATGCACTGACATCTCTCCAGTTCCTGCTTATTGTCACATAGCCCAAATCGGAATCCTCTGTGCGTGCTAGAATTTTTCTCTCTTTTCAGAAGCTGTAAATATATATTGTAAATAGTTTTAGTCATCTTAGACTTAGTGTTTTAATGGCTAGTATAGTTTCTTTAATGACAGGTTTCAGAGTAGCAGCCGTGTTAGTCTGTATCCGCAAAAAGAACAGGAGGACTTGTGGCACCTTAGAGACTAACCAATTTATTTGAGCATGAGCTTTCGTGAGCTACAGCTCACTTCATCGGATGCATTCAGTGGAAAATAAAGTGGGGAGATTTATATACACAGAGAACATGAAACAATGGATGTTACCATACACACTGTAACGAGAGTGATCAGGTAAGGTGAGCTATTACCAGCAGGAAAGAGAAAAAAAAAACTTTTTGTAGTGATAATCAAGGTGGGCCATTTCCAGCAGTTGACAAGAACGTCTGAGGAACTGTGTGTGTGTGGGGGAAATAAACATGGGGAAATAGTTTTACTTTGTGTAATGACACATCCACTCCCAGTCTTTATTCAAGCCACTAGCCATCACCTTCAGCCCCCACCTAAAACCTCTCCAACGCATCATCAAGGATCTACAACCTATCCTGAAGGACGACCTATCACTCTCACAGATCTTGGGAGACAGGCCAGGCCTTGCTCACAGACAGCCCCCCCAACCTGAAGCAAATTCTCACCAGCAACCACACAACAGAACCACTAACCTAGGAACCTATCCTTGCAACAAAGCCCGTTGCCAACTGTGCCCACATATCTATTCAGGGGACACCATCATAGGGCCTAATCACATCAGCCACGCTATCAGAGGCTCGTTCACCTGCACATCTACCAATGTGATATATGCCATCACGTGCCAGCAATGCCCCTCTGCCATGTACATTGGCCAAACCGGACAGTCTCTACGTAAAAGAATCAATGGACAAATCAGATGTCAAGAATTATAACATTCAAAAACCAGTTGGAGAACACTTCAATCTCTTTGGTCACTCAATTACAGACCTAAAAGTGGCAATTCTTCACAAAAAAACTACAAAAACAGACTCCAACGAGAGACTGCTGAATTGGAATTAATTTACAAACTGGATACAATTAATTTAGGCTTGAATAAAGACTGGGAGTGGATGTGTCATTACACAAAGTAGAACTATTTCCCCATTTTTAATCCCCCCCACCCCCGACACACACACACAGTTCCTCAGACATTCTTGTCAACTGCTGGAAATGGCCCACCTTGATTATCACTACAAAAGTTTTTTTCCGTCCCACTCCTCTGCTGGTAATAGCTCACCTTACCTGATCACTCTCGTTACAGTGTGTATGGTAACACCCATTGTTTCATGTTCTCTGTGTATATAAATCTGCCCACTGTATTTTCAACTGAATGCATCCGATGTAGTGAGCTGTAGCTCACAAAAGCTTATGCTCAAATAAATGTGTTAGTCTATAAGGTGCCACAAGTACTCCTTTTCTTTTTATAGTTTCTTTAGTTCCTCCCACCCTGGTGGAACTTCTCCTTGTGAAGAAGGAATATGCAGAGTCCCGGGGTTTCAGAACAGTATCTCTTGCTCCGTTCCTTCTCAATCAGCAACAAACTTTACTGCCTTGGGGAGGCTCATGGCTGCTAAGTGCAGCATCTGCTGCTCCTTCCCTCCCTGAACCTGTGAGGAATGAGAGCTGTGTCTGTGAAAACATCTCACAGAGAAGGCCATGAGACCACAGTTGGATCCAAGCTGAGGAGATTCTCCTGTACATTAGCCTCAGACTGTGAGCAGTGCCCTGCTGAGCACAAGCTCCAGAACAGAGGCCAGATTAGTTATGTGTAAGAAACCCCTCTCATGAGAGTAGGGGATGTGATCACAGGCATAAGAAAGGATCCCTGTCCAGATGTGCCTCTAAGAAAAATGATCCCTCCCCATGTTGGTCCAAGTCAGGTGAGTCCTTGTGCATGATCCTAAGGAATTAAGTCCACATAAATCTTCCCCTCCAGGAAGGGAAGGCGCAAAGGAAAGAGGATCTGCTGGTACTGGCTTCATCTTGATCTCACAGGCTGAAAGATCAGCACCAGCTGGTTCTGACTGGGAGTTCTATGATGGACCCATTCAATGGTTCTGGTACATTCCGGATAAGATTCTCAGAGTACCATGTCACTGGACACACCTAATCAGCTGATCCTGACAGAGGACATTTTTGCCTTACCTTATCAGTCTCCTCGCCTGTTGGGACAGTCCTCCTCAAAGATGTTTCAACACCAGAATAAACCACCATGAGGAGGAGAGGATACTTTCCCACCATGACCACAAGCTGGAGCATTCTTTCATTGGGGCTGACAGTACCGCTGGTAGAACAGGAATCTACCTTCTCTTTGGCTGAATCTGTTGTTCCAGACAAACCTTTCCCCCTAAGGGAAACAAGTCCAGACAGAACAAACTGGAGGTCTTGGAGCTCTCCTCCTCCTGGTTACAACTACCCAGGGGACCGTTGGTACCCAAAGCCTTGGCTGCACATCCTCACCCTTGTCCGATCCTTCCTATTGGCCCTAGTGGGCTCCATGGAATCCATATACTAGATACTCTCGGATGCATGGAGGAATCACACTGCCGCTGTCAGAGTCTGCAGAGGAGGAAGTCAAGCCCGATCTGCCAGTCTCAATGGGTGTGTCATCCTCCTCACCAGTTGAGGCAATTGCTCCATCATCCCCTTTTCCACCTGATGACCACAGGCAGTACCAGGAGCTTTTGCAGAGGGTGGCAGCTGAGCTCCAGATCCCTCATGAGGAGTCCCATGATACTCAACACAGCCTCTTGAACATCCTGCAACCCTCTGGCCTTAATAGGGTGGCCCTCCCAGTTAACTAGGACATTTTGGAACCCACCAGGATGGTGGGGCATACCCCTTCCTCCTGTGCTCCTACCCTGAAAAAATGCTTTTTCATTCCAACCAAAGGGGTAAAGTTTTTATTTACACACCCAGCCCCCAACTCCTTAGTGGTGCAGGAGGCTATAGAGAGGTCTAGGACAGCATCCCAAGTCGACTCCAACTGACCAGGGCTTTAAATGCCTTGATCTTCTGGGAGGAAAGTATTTTCATCAACCAGCCTCCAGTTGCAGTCTTATGAGGAAATCCTTCATCAGGAGGTAGAGGCTCTCCTTCAATGAGGGCCCATAGAACAAGTGACATCCCAACATCCAGGAAATGAATTATACCCCCCATTTTTCATAGTTTCCAAGAAAAATGGAGGTTGGAGACCTATTCTGGATCTACGTCAACTAAATGTCTTTATTCACAAAGCAAAATTTTGCAGGGTGATACCAGCATCAATAATTCCCTCCGTAGAAGAGAACACATAGTTTGTGGCTCTCAACATGAAAGAGGTTTACTTTCATGTGGATTGTCACCAGTCCCACATAAAGTTTCTCAGATTTGTGGTAGTACTGGAGCACTACCAGTTCAGAGTCTCCCATTTGGGCTGGCAACAGCACCTAGGTTCTTCACAAAGGTTTTCTTAGAGGTAGTGGTCCAGATGAGATGCAGTGGCTATACCATTTTCCCATATCTGGATGACTGACTACTAACAGGCAGATTGAGCCAGTAGACCCAGTTGGCGACTCTATTCTTACTCCACCTTCTGATAGCATTGGAGATCTGTGTAAACAAAGTAAAATCCATTCCGACTCCCACAAAAACTATAGATTTTATAGGAGCAACCCTAGACTCATTCTCTTACTTTCCTATAGAAAGTTTCAGGCCATGAATAGCCTGATAACTCAGTTCACCCTCAGACTTTGTATCACAATCACAATTTGCATCTCTTTTCCTACTAGTCCACATAGCTTCACATACATACATAATGTCATTCACCTCCATTGTCTGCAAACCTGGTTTCGGTCTGTTTACTCATCAGACAGAGACAACATAGATACCAAGGTAACCATTCCCCAAAAGGTCAGAACCTCTCTAGTGGGCAAAACTGAAACAGGTGCGATCAGGAGTCCCTTTCCTTCCACCCACCTCTGAAGCAACTCTAATTATGCATCCCCCATAGGATGGGGAGCCCACATGAACAATCACATGGTCCCCCGGGAAGCCAAAATGCATACCAGTCTCTAGGAGGTAAGGACAGGTCATCTAGTCTGCAACACATTTCTGCTCCTTATTTGTTCCATCACATCCAGATAATATAGAGCGGAGCAAAATCTCTTCCTCTGTCCATAGAGGCAGTGAGTTTATGAAACTAGTACACCAGAAACCACATCACACTCTTGTCAACATGCCTACCAGTGTTCAGAACTCTGGTAGACAATCTCAGCAGGCACTTATCCACAGATCACAAATGGGAAATACACAATTCTGTCTTCAACAAAATTTTCATCCGGTGGGAAACACCATGTTGGGACCTGTTCACTTCCGAAACAAACAAACAAATTCAATCTCTCCTGCTCCAGAGGAGCATTAGACAGAGACTCTAGGTGTTATGCCCTTCTTTTATCCTGGACAGACCATCTGAGGTACACTTTACCTCCCTTCTACCTCAGGTTCTGTGGAAAATTCACTATGTCAGGGTCAATCTCATTACACCAAATTGGCCCAGACAGTTTTGGTTTCTGGATCTCTTACAAATGTTATCCCATTCTCCTGTCAATATCTGTCCCTTTCCAGATCTGTTAACTCAGCAGAACAGCAGGATCAAACATCCCAACCCAGATCCTTTTCATCTCAGCCGGTATTTGGATGGGCATCAGACCTAGAATATTCATGTTCAGAGGCCATCCAAGCTGTCCTCAATGCTAATGCTTTCTGGTGGAAACTCTTCTGCTATCTAAATGGAGGCATTTCTCTACCTGTACACAACATAATCAGTTATCACCAGAATCAGCAGGTAGTCCTGCTATTGTAGGCTATCTCCTGTCCCTCAAGATTTCAGGACTTTCTATTAGTTTGTTGCGAGTCCACCTGGCAGCAATCAGTGCCTTAATCCCCTGATGGAAGCCTATTCTATCTTTACTCACCTGACCATGATTCAGTTCCTGAGAGGTTTAATTAGTGCCTTTCCACTCATAGTCCACTTTGCAATGATACCTCAACCTGGTACTCTCAGTTCTTACCACACCACTCTTCGGAGTGATGACCACGTTGTTCCTTGTCACACCTTTCCATGAAGGTTGCCTTCTTTGTTGCCATCACATCAGACAGATGGGTGAGCAAGCTGGGAGCACTCATGGCTGACCTGCTGTACACCATATTTCATAGGGAAAAAGTCTCCCTTCATTTGCACCCAAACATTCATCCCAAGATAATTTCTGAGTTTCACATGAACCAACCTATTCACATACTGGTATTCTTCCCAAAACCTCATGCTTCCAGCGAAGAAAAGAGACTGCGTTCCCTCAACATCAGACAGGCCTAAGCTTTTTATCTGTGAAGACCGAAACTGATTAGGAAAACATTGAGGCTATTTGTTGCTATAGCAGAGCAATTGCAATGACAAACATCTTTCCAGAGACTCTCTAAGTGGATCTCTGGATGTATCTTTCTTTGTAATCAGTTGGCATGTATTTGTCCACCAGACAAGGTGGGGGCCCACTCTTTGAGAGCACAAGCAACCTCAACAGCATCTTTTTGAGAGGTACCTATGCAGGTCATTTGTAAGGCAGCTACCTGGAGTTCCAGCCATACCATTATGAAGAGTTGCACCTGAGTTTAGGCCTCTTCTGCAGATGCAGCTATGGGGACAGCAGTACTACAGACATCTATACTAGCTGCATCCTTGCACCCTTCTCTTGTTTAAATACTGTTTACAAATCACCCACCACATAGGGACCAGCACTCGAAGAAATGGAGGTTTCCTGGGGTTCTTCAAGATGTGTGGTCCATATCTGTATTTGACTACTCTGCCCTCCTTCCCCTCTGCTTTGGATCTTCTCTGATTCCAGGTAAGAGAAGGAACTGGAGAGGCGTAGGTCCTTGCCAACCTTTATGCTGTCAGTCCAAAGCACAAGAAGGGCACCTGCCCAGGTGCAGTCCAACAGACACTACTTGCTACAAATCTCCAGTCTCAGGACCATGGAGTGCATGCATACCAAGTTTGGAATACAGATAGAGACAACATATCTTGAAGAACTTCCTGTTACAGTAAGTAGTCTCCATTTATATGAAACTTGTAAATTTAACTTAAAAGTAATTCACTGTAAGATGAAAAGGAGTACTTGTGGCACCTTAGAGACTAACCAATTTATTTGAGCATGAGCTTTCATGAGCTACAGCTCACTTCATCGGATGCATACCGTGGAAACTGCAGCAGACTTTATATTCCTTTATGAAAAAACTTGTACAGATACAGACAGACATCATCTTCCTTTGATCTCTGTGTGTATATAAAGTCTGCTGCAGTTTCCACGGTATGCATCCGATGAAGTGAGCTGTAGCTCACGAAAGCTCATGCTCAAATAAATTGGTTAGTCTCTAAGGTGCCACAAGTACTCCTTTTCTTTTTGCGAATACAGACTAACACGGCTGTTACTCTGAAACCTGTCACTGTAAGACAGCACCCTCCACATCCTAATAATTCACTTTGCATTTATAATTTGAATGAAATCAAAAATCCACAAAGCAAAGCTCATTCTTACTGTTATCTGAAAACGATATGGATTGACACAAACCCATGAGTTTGTCCAGGTTTCTTCCAAAGTTGTTCTATAGCTTGGAAATGGTGAAGTGATCATGGTGATTAACAGTTTTCTATTTCTGTAATGTTCAGGATTTTTTGTTTTGTTTTTGTTTTTTTAAGTAGATGGCAAAATTTCTCATGCTGTTAGAGATATAGGGTATGGCTACATAACACACTAGACCCGATCTCTGACTCCATTTTAAGCCCAAGCCCCATTTCTATCCACACAGGAACCCTTCTGGACTCAGGCCGGTGGACCCTGCTAGAGGGAGGGTCAGAGCCTGAGTTCTGTGATGTGGGTATTTTGCAGTATGGATGCAGCTGAAACCTGAGTCACCAGACTTGGGTCTGGAGAGTCTGCCAATGCTAACCTCCAATCTTCTGGGGCTGAGTTTGCCAGCTCTTTCATCCCCAAACTTCCCACTCACTTTCCAGGAACTGGAAGCAACTTCTTGGTTCAAATGCAGCTACTTGGCATTTAACCCTTCATTACCATGTGGACTGCTCAACTGGAAACAGCTAAACCTCTTGTGTACTAGCGTGGCCATCACTAAGAAGAAGTCCTGCATCAAGCACACTGCTAGGTGACCAGAGGAACACAGCTGGATTCTTGTTAACCTCTAATATAAGGCAAGCAAGATGTTTGTCTTCAGTAAGAATATAAGAAATTATCATGTCTACAAAGCTATATCCAAGTGGCTGGAGGCACTGAGGATTGACTGGACAACAGAACAATGCAAAGTATGGATTAAGAAGCTGAAGACAGGCTACTGCACAGCCAGGAAATCTAATGACCCCTCTGAACTCCTCATCTTCCTCCCTCTGTTATGAGAAGATACTATGTCTGGAAGCTGAAGCTAGACAAATTCAGACTAGAAATAAGGTTCACATTTTGAAACAGCAATGGTAATTAACCCATCAGAACAAGTGATCTAGGGATGTGGTGAATTCCCTATCACTCAAAGTCTTTAAATCAAGACTTGATATCTTTCTGAAAGTTATGGCCTAGCTCAAACAGAAGCGATGGGCTTGATTCAGAAATTAGGTGAGGGGAAGTTCTTTGGCCTGTGTTATGCAGGAGGTCAGACTAGATGATCATAATGGTCCCTTCTGGCTTTATAATCTATTAATATGACTGAGTGAATAAATACCAGCATAAATTTAGCAGAATTAGGCCCCTAATTTGTAAATTTAACTCCTCTTCCTGTCTGCAACTGTGCCTGATCTTAAACATGATCTGAGAAGTCAAATTTCTTGTGCATGCACTCACTCTTTCTCACCCCCCCTGCACTTTGACGGTTGGATCACAGAAACCCTTAGGGCTGCCAACTGATGTGCCGAGACTGCTTCTGCCCCTGCTTTCCTGCCCTCCCAGCTTGGGACGTCAGTGCCCTCCTGGTTTGAGCCAGACCCGCTAGCCTGCTGCAAATCCAGACCCAGGTCTGAACCAGGTCCCCTAACAGCTGTAGGCTTAAACTGAAAGCAGCTTGAGAAGTGTTCTTGTTTTTAACACTCAGATGCCCAACTCCCCATGGGGTCCAAACCCCAAATAAATCTGTTTTGCCCTGTATAAAGCTTATACAGGATAAACTCATAAATTGTTCGCCCTCTGTACCACTGATAAAGAGATATGCACAGCTGTTTGTCCCCCTACCCCCCGGTATTAATGCATACTCTGGGTTAAATAATAAGTGATGATAAAATAATAAAAAGTGATTTTATTAAATACAGAAGGTAGGATTTAAGTGGTTCCAAGTAGTAACAGACAGAACAAAGTGAATTACCAAGCAAAATAAAATAGAACACGCAAGTCTATGTCTAATACAATAATAAAACTGAATACAGATAAAATCTCACCCTTATTATACCAATAAAATAAAAACCAGCAGGATCTTATTAAAGGGATAAGCAAAATGCCACATTTATTGTGAATCCAGAAAGAATCATAGTAAGCAGTTAGTTATAGCTATAACATTCCATTCATTTTCATATTTATTCACACACACACACACAGGTTCAGCGTTAGAGTTGCTCGTGCCAAGGTGGCCTGGACATGAGGAGGGAGCAAGGTCTTGTCAGATGCTCATCTGATGCTCCTGGAAGTTGGTTTGGAGCATCAGACCCCAAAGTTCTCAGTTTCTAGAGTCCATTTTTATAGGAATTTATTCCTATGCCAATCTATAGGAATTGTTTCATCATGCTGTTGCTGAATCAATTAGCAGATGGCACATTCCTGACGGCTCCGTGCTGCCAGATGTTATCTTGTTCTTCGGTTCTCCCATCCTTGAGGCTGTTGGGTGGATCCCAGTCTGCCCTCCAGCGGTCCTCTGGTTGTTTCCACTTGATGCCTTCTTTGGCCGATGGACACTGGATTCTTAGGCTGGCACCTCCCTGATCATTCATTTATTATCCACACCAATCACCCATCCTCTATCTCTATTTTAATCACAATTGTTAACAAAGTGAGATGAATACAACAAAAGGGTGGGGAATCTCTGTGTGGTGTTTCTGTTGTTACAAAGTATCGCTTTGAGTCTGTCTCTCTGTGAGTAGTTGTTACGAAGTATTGCTTTGAGAACAGACTCTGTCTTAGCATGTACTTACACAATTAGCAGCTTGCAAATTTCACACAGAGAGGGAGAGAAACAGTAAAAACAAGAGACCAAAACCCGAGAGACCTCTTAATTAGCAATACCCTGGAATTCAAACTATGGGGAATTAAACTCATTTGTGATTTTAATACAGAACTTCTTTAATATGATCCAACATAACACCCTTAGAGATGTTTCAATAAGTTTCTTTCATAGACTGAACACCTTCCTAGTCTGGGCACAATCCTTTCCCCTGGTATAGCCCTTGTTCCAGCTCAGGTGGTAGCTAGGGGATTTCTCATGATGACCACCTCTTCGTTCTGTTCCACCCATTTATATATCTTTTGCATAAGACAGGAATCCTTTGTCCCTCTCTGGGTTCCCACCCCTCCTTCTAAATGGAAAAGCACCAGGTTAAAGATGGATTCCAGTTCAGGTGACATGATCACATGTCACTAAGACTTCATTACCCACTTGCCAGCACACACGTATACAAGAAGACTTACAAGTAAAACAGAGCCATCTACAGACAATTCTCCTGGTTAATAGGAGCCATCAAGATTCCAAACCACTATTAATGGCCTACACTTTGCATAACTACAATAGGACCTCAGAGTTATATTTCATATTTCTAGTTTCAGATACAGGAGTGATAAGTTTATACAAATTGGATGACCACACTCAGTAGATTATAAACTTTGTAACGATACCTTACAAGAGACCATTTGCCTGAAGGTCCAGTTACATTATATTCACTCTCGTTAGCATATTTTTATAAAATCATATCGAGTGCAACGTCACACGCACCCCTTAAGCCTAAGAATCCTCACAGAATGGAATGAACTTGGCCCTGTGTTTACAAGTCCATCTCTCTTTACTCGTTTTCATGTGTTTTTTCAAATCAGTTACTAGCAATTGTCCACCAGGTGGCAATAAAAGCCTAATTTAACAGAGGTGATTATATTTTTCTGTCTTGCTTCAGATGACTGCATGACAAATACCATGGCTCCAATTCAGTAATTAAGACTGGTTTATTTATTTATACATACTCTGTATGCAGTCAGAAAACTCTTGCTCTGTACACTATCAGCAATTATAAAACCCGTTCATTTCTATTAGTGTGTGGTTATGCGGTTAATAAACTGGATTGAAATCTGGAACTCTAAACTGTAACACTGTAGTAAACTGTAACAGTGATTTCTTAACAATGCTTGCTATTAGAGTAAAAGCTGGAGAAGTCAACATTTCCACCAATAGCAAGGATGTGCGCAGGCTTCAATCTGTGACTATTATGAATGGATAGTGTATCAAGTTTCATGGTTTCAGAGTAACAGCCATGTTAGTCTGTATTCGCAAAAAGAAAAGGAGTACTTGTGGCACCTTAGAGACTAACCAATTTATTTGAGCATGAGCTTTTATCACTATGTGTCTTGGCAATTTATGTTCTTGTTTAGTCTGAAAAATCAGAGCTATATTTTATGAGCCACTGATTTATCTAAATACATTCAATATATTCTTCCGGTTTTTATATCTTGCAATTATCCAGGGATAACTAAGTTCACCAGAAGCAGTGATGTAAGACTGTGCAAAAGAATATCAATGCTCAGTTTTATTTAGTTGCATTAGCTATATTTCACCAAATATTTCATTAAAAAACAATATAGGGTTCTCATCTACCCCATAGATATTGTTGTCTAGTTAGCCTGGGTGATCAGCCAATATTCTGGGCCTTGCAGGCTTGTTTCTGTGAGGAGGAAAAATTGATTATATGAGTCAGATATATTCTTTGGTACAATCCTGTTTATTTACAAAGCAGTATGGGTTAAAATATTTTTAAAATTTGGTTTATTTATTTAGATTTTTAAAATACATTTCTTTTAAAAATATATATAAATTTGAAATTATGAAACCTATATTAAGGCCTCAATTTAGTATAATCTATTAAAATAATTTAAAGTTTAAATAAAAAATATTCAAGCCAATATTTGCTGCCAAAGCTTTAAAGAAAGTCAAACCACTGAATTGGTGGAAATCACTGGCTAAGCACATGGAACCAGAATTTGTTGAAATGCTAAACCAGCTTTTGACAGCAGGTACAGAGAGAATACTGTATTGTCTTCATTTCAGTTTACTCGACTAGTTCAGTTCAATGACTAGTTCATTCAAAGTTAAGAAACCAAGTGGTTGAAAAAGCATGAAAGTTTGTTTCCTCTACCACTCTATGAATAAAAATGAGATGTGAGGATGGGATCTATTAGGCCATGTCTACACTATGAAAGTACTCCGATTTTACAGAAGTCGATTTTTGGGAACAGATTGTATAAAGTCAAGTGCATGCGGCCACACTACGCACATTAGTTCAGCGGTGTGCATCCACAGTACCGTGGCAAGCGTCAACATTCTGAGCGGTGCACTGTGGGTAGCTATCCCACAGTTCCCGCAGTCCCCACTGCCCATTGGAATTCTGGGATGAGCTTCCAATGCCTGATGGGGCCAAAAATTTGTTGTGGGTGGTTATGGGTAAATGTCGTCAGTCAATCCTCCCTCCCTCTGTGAAAGCAACAGCAGAAAATCATTTTGCGCCCTTTTCCCTGGATTGCCCTAGCAGACACCATAGCATGGCAAGCATGGAGCCCTTTCAGCTCACTGCAGCAATTATGACCATTATAAACACCTCGTTCATTATTGTGCAGTTTATGTAGAACCAGCACCTGAAAAAGCAGCCGAGGAGGCGACAGCAGCGCGGTGATGAGGACATGAACACAGATTTCTCTAAAACCGCAGGTCCCCGGCAATTTGGGGCAGGCTCATGCTGTGGAACACTGATTCTGGGCCCAGGAAACAAGCACAGACTGGTGGGACTGCATAGTGTTGCAGGTTTGGGATGATTCCCAGTGGCTCCAAAACTTTTGCATGTGTAAGGGCACTTTCATGGAACTTTGTGACTTGCTTTCCCCTGCCCTGAAGCACAAGAATACCAATATGAGAGCAGCCCTCACAGTTCACAAGCAAGAGACAATAGCCCTGTGGAAGCTTGCAATGCCAGATAGCTACCGGTCACTCGAGAATCAATTTGGAGTGGGCAAATCTACTGTGGGGGTTGCTGTGATGCAAGTAGCCAACGCAATCATTGAGCTGCTGCTATCGAAGGTAGTGACTCTGGGAAATGCGCAGGTCATACTAGATGGCTTTTCTGCAATGGGATTCCCTAACTGTGGTGGGGCTATAGACAGAATGCATATCCCTATCTTGGGACCAGACCACCAGGGCAGTCAGTACATAAACCGCAAGGGGTACTTTTCAATAGAGCTGCAAGCACTGGTGGATCACAAGGGACGTTTCACCAACATCAACGTGGGATGGCTGGGAAAGGTTCATGAAGCTCGTGCCTTCAGGAACTCTGGTCTGTTTAAATGGCTGCAGGAAGGGATTTACTTCCCAGACCAGAAAATAACTGTTGGTGATGTTGAAATGCCTATAGTTATCCTTGGGGATTCAGCCTACCCCTTAATGCCCGGGCTCATGAAGCCATACACAGGCATCCTGGGCAGTAGTAAGGAGCTGTTCAACCATAGGCTGAGCAAGTGCAGCATGGTGGTAAAGTGTGCTTTTGGACATTTAAAGGGTCGCTGGCGCAGTTTACTGACTTGCTCAGACCTCAGCGAAACCAATATTCCCCTTGTTATTGCTGCTTGCTGTGTGCTCCACAATCTCTGTGAGAGTAAGAGGGAGACGTTTATGGCAGGGTGGGAGGTTGAGGCAAATCGCCTGGCTGCTGAATACGTGCAGCCAGACACCAGGGCGGTTAGCAGGAAGCGCTGCGCATCAGAGAAGCTTTGAAAACCAGTTTCATGACTGGCCAGGGTACTGTGTGACACTTCTGTTTGGTTCTCCTTGAGGAAAACCCACCCCCTTGGGTGCCTCTAAATTCCCTGAAAGCCGCCCGCCCTCCCCCCTTCGATCACAGCTTCCTTGCAAAGGAAATAAAGTCACTATCATTTTAAAAACATGTATTCTTTATTAATTGATTATAAAAATAGGGAGAGAACTCACAAGGTGGCCCGGGTGGGGTGTGGGAGGAGGGAAGGAAAAGCCTCCCCACCCCCACTCCCACGTGGCTAACTGTGGGGAGGATTTCTTTTCAGCCACAGGCAAACAGGCCAGTAGGAATGGCCACCTCTGAATGTCCCCTTAATTAAATTCCCCTATTTCAACCAGGTTACCATGAACGATATCACTCTCCTGAGGTTTCAGAGTAGCAGCTGTGTTAGTCTGTATTCGCAAAAAGAAAAGGAGTACTTGTGGCACCTTAGAGACTAACCAATTTATTTGAGCATATGCTTTCGTGAGCTAAAGCTCACTTCATCAGAGGATAACACAGAGAGATAAAAAACGGATGTTGCTTGAATGCCAGCAAACACCGGGACCATACGCTGCCAGGCTTTGTCATGCAGTAATACCAGATTACTTGCTACTAGCATGGCATGGTAAAGTGTCCTACCATGGAGGACGGAATAAGGCTGCTCTTCCCAGAAATCTTCTGGAGATGTCTCTGGAGGATTTCCGCTCCATCCCCAGACACATGAACAGACTCTTCCAGTAGCTGTACTGGCCACGAATGTATCCCAAGTCCTCAGGGCTACTTAATCATTAAAAAACGCTTGCTTTTATAACATGTATTATATTTAAAAAGGTACAGTCACCAGAGGTCCCTTCTCCGGCTTCATTGGGTTGGGAGGGTATTTCATTCAGGGTGATAAAAAGACCCTGGCTGTCGGGAAGAATGGTGTGCTGTATGCTGTCCTCAAGCTTGTCCTCCTCCTCTTCATCTTCCCCGTCCGCAAAATCCTCAGGCATGGCGGAGAGTACCCCATCATCGGAGTCCACGGACAGGGGTGGGATAATGGTGGCTGCCCCCCTTAGAATTGCATGCAGCTCAGCGTAGAAGCAGCATGTCTGGGGCTCTGTCCCGGAGCGTCCGTTTGATTCTTTGGCTTTCTGATACGCTTGTCTGAGCTTCTTAAGTTTCACGCGGCACTGTGTTGTGTCACTGCTGTAGCCTCTGTCCCTCATTGCCTCGGAGATTTTTTTTAATGTTTTGGCATTTCATCTTTTGGAACGTAGTTCTGATAGCACGGATTCCTCTCCCCATACAGCGATCAGATCCAGTACCTCCTGTTCAGTCCGTGCTGGATCTCTTTTTCAGTTCTGGGACTGCATGGTCACCTGTGCTGATGAGCTCTGCATGGTCACCTGTGCTGATGAGTTCGCCTGGCCAAACAGGAAATGAGATTCAAAAGTTCCCGGGGCTTTTCCTGTACACCTGGCCAGTGCATCTGAGTTGAGAGTGCTGTCCAGAGCGTTCAGAATAGTGCACTGTGGGATAGCTCCCGGAGGCCCATTGCAAATTGCGTCCACACTAACTCTAATTCGAAACGATGATGTCGATTTCAGTGCTAATCCCCTTGTTGGGGAGGAGTACAAAAATCGGTTTTAAGAGCCCTTTATGTTGAAAAAAATGGCTTCGTTGTGTGGACGGGTGCAGGGTTAATTCGATTTAACGCTGCTAAATCTGACATAAACTCGTAGTGTAGACCAGGCCTTAGTTTTAAAACCTTGAAGGACATGGTGACCAGAAGCAATCAGTTCAATACTTCAACTACAAAACTTCCTTTGTTTAAAAATAAACCAGTTATAAATGCAAAACATGTTTTGATACTTTCCTTATGTATCCCACATATTTAAGTTTGTTTATTAGTTTACATAAAACTATTTTAAAATACTAGTTTTGTGAAATTTTAATTGAATTCCAGCTTCCATCCAAATACAGCTTGATGTAAGTTGCAATTAAAAAAATAATCTATTCAATAAGAAATGCATAATTAACCATTTTCTAACATAATTAAAATGTAAAATTTAAGAATCTGAATAAATGTAATTTAAAGTAAATAATTACTTGTATAAAAAGTGTGCATAGATAGTATATCCTGGTTAGCAAAAAAAGTACCATATTTAGTGTAAAGTTATATTTAATTGCAAATCAACATGTTTTAATGAGAATCAACATCTCTTTAGAAAAAGTACAAATATAAACCAAGATTAAAATTTATGATTTAAATCAAGGTTTCCTGCTTGTTATATAAATAATAAAATCAGCACTTTAAATCACTTTGATTTAGATCAATCCACCCTGTTACAAAGAATGTTCAAAATCCTGTTTCCCTGATCATAATTTGAACAGACAGCATGCCTTCCTTGTTCACTATTTCCAAATATGCCCCTCCAGTCAGTTCTGTGCACCAGGAGCTCTGGGTCTCTGCCCTCACTCAAGGCCATGCTTGATTTTTTCAATGGCTGCATCCTGGCTTTCTGCATCTAACACACAGCTTGACAAACATTTTCCCAGCCCTCCTGCTTGTAACCAATCCAAGGGAAACCCCTCGGACCACATGCCTTCGCCCTGCTCAAGCTTTGCCATCTGCTCAAGACACTGGGCCAATAGCCTCTTACTGTTCCCAGTTATCACTACATAAAGGAGTATTTAATTACTTCTTCCATTTAGACTGAAACACCAGTTGGCTTTAACCAGGTCTGCAATTGTCTGCAGATCAAAGATGGCAGCCATTAAGTTCTTCCAGCACAACAATATAGAAATGTATAAAAAATGAAATGAAATGAAAAGAAATGAAAAAAAGTTTAAAAGCAGGTGCTGCTGCCACTTCTTTTTCTCCCTTGCTCCCCTCAGCAAACTGAATACTCCATCCCTTCCAGATAACACAACTCTCAAAGCTAGCAAGTGAACACCCTTTCTTACAAATCCCAAATCTTCACCCCTCGGAGGGGGACTCACAAGCCATCCTTTACCAAATGAACAATTTTACTCTTCTACCTCCTCCAAGAGTTCTCTGGTCTCTTTCTCAGCTCCTTCAGCACAGGTCTCGCTCAGAAGAGGGAAATGATTTATAGACCTGCCTCTGTTCCCATAAGTTCCCAGGATCCCTGAGATGTACAACTCCCCAGATGCCTCTTTCTGGGATGAAATTAGTGAAAGGCCTGTGTGTAATAGGTCAGCATGCCCTGTTACAACCGTAAAAAGCCAGAAAATCCCTAATTTAGTCATCACCCTTGCAAACTAGACCCAGCATTTTGTTTCCTACTCATTATCTCTCCCAAAATAGCATGCCTCCACCTTCACCACACAAGATGGCCATCTCTTATCTCTTGCTGCGTAGAGAGGTTAAAAATGGAAGTTGAACTGAAATAGAAGGTTTGTGTAAACTGTAGATATTCAGTTGATGGTTATGTTGAAGCGTGATGTGTAGGAAGATTGTGATTAGAAGGATTTTTTTTTTTTAATGTGGACATAGTTTACAATAGGGTTTCTTTAAATGTGCCAATTATATGATTTGCACCATGGGGCCTCTAACATGAGGCTAACCAGAACACCCCAAGGGAAGCACCTCCTCAGTCCATCCTACTGCTGGCCTGTGATTTCTGTGCTGGGTTTCTAAATGGTACAGCACAGAATTTTATCCCGTCTTCCCAAAGCCCTGTGCAACCCCTTAAGTCCCTAAAGCCCCAGGCAATGCGCCAGCTTTGCCTGCTACTGCCCAGCCTATCTCCCTATAGTCTTTGGGATGAATGGACTAGTGAGCAGGCTGGCATCATCAGAAAAACAGAAGAAGTGCCGAACTTGACATTTCCATCAGCTACTCTCAGTGCAGCTCAAACCAGCTATCCTGAATCAAAGGAATGACTTTTTAAAAAAGTTCAGAAGTAGCCTATGTCTAGGGTGACCATATTTCCCTATGCTGAATATGGGACACCTGGTAAAATTACTCATTTTCAAGCGAGTTCAATGGCAATCAATCAGAACTATGCAGTTCAAATTAACATCAAGTTGACTGAGTTCCTGTTAAAAAGAAATACTGTGTAGTTGGATTCTTTTCATTTACCTTATCTTTAAGGCTTTAGGGTTCACACAGAGAGGGGTGACACACTCCCGTACACCTCTCTCACACGCGGGGGTGGGGGTGTGTGACTGACCGACCCAACCCTCCCTGCTTGGCGCTCTCCGCCCTCCATGCCTGGCTGGGCCCCCGGGATGGACTCGCCTCTCCTGATACCAGGCGCCACATCTTCCCAAGGCAACACGTGGGGGAGGGCGGCCACACAGGGTCACATGCCCCCTTCCCCATATTTCTGTCAGGGTTCACACCAGAATGTGGCCAGCAGCAGCCTTGTGGCACTGTGCAGGAGAGAAGGGATGGGAGCTGCTTCCAGCTGCAGGGGAGGAGGAGGTGGGGGGAAGCGATGACCTGGCCTGTGACTTTGCAGAACTCATCTCTTTCTCCCCTTCCCCCCACCCCCGGGCTGGAAGCAGCTCCCATCCCGTCTTGCCTGCACAGTGTCGAAAGGCACTCCAGAGCTTAGCTGAGGGGTGGAGAGGCTTCCCTGTGCCAGCACTGTGCAGGGCTTTGGCACACGCAGGGCTCGGCTCCTCCTGGCCAGTGCCCTGGGCTGGAGGATCTTGGGCCTGGGAAGTGGGTATAATATCCAGGGGAGGCACATACCTCGTTAGCCGCCCCGGAACTGCATGGGCATATCAAAAAGCATCTTCTACAGATGCTTTTCCCCTGGGCAGTGGGCGGGTTGGGTCCTGGGAGGGGAGGCATGGCATGGCTGCGGCCAGCCCTGGGCTCCTCCAGGTGTGGGGAGGCTCAAGACTTTAGCCAGCCCAACCGGGGCTCCTCTGAGCCAGAGGGGAGGTTTGGGGCTTCGGCTACCCCAGGTGGGGCTCCTCTGGGCAGGGTGAGGGGAGCACTCCGAGCTGCGGCTGGCCCAGGGCTCCTCCGGGCAGGTGTAGGGGCAGGGAGGTTCAAGGCTTTGACCAGCTGGGGCTCCTTTGGGCAGGGGGGGCTCTCTGGGCTGGGGAGGGTGCAGGAGGTCTTGAGGCTCCAGGCGTGGGTGAAAGGGGCGGAGCTGGGGGTTAACTTCTCCAGAGTGGGGCTCCACCCACCACCCATGGTCTTGGGCTTTCTCGGGACGCCAGCCCAGCGAGAAGCAGTGGGGGAAGGAAGGAGCCTGCCGGTCAAGCTGTTGGTGAGCTGAGCGCTCCGACCAGGGGCTGGTTCTCCCCACAGCACTGGGAGTGGGAGGCGCCCCGCCAGGGGGGATATGGAGGAGCAGCGAGGCTAGGGGGGCAGGTGAAGGGGCAAAGCAGAGAGAGGACAGCAAGGCCGATGGGTGGGCAGCAGAGGTGACACGTAACCGGACACTGCCTGGAGCCTGTCTGCACTCACCAGCTGCCGCAGCTCATGTGCACAGCCTGATTTGCACTTAGAGCAGGATTAAAATCCTTGTTTTACACTTTAAGGTTTGATTTTAGTCTGCACATTTGGCACAATAACGTTTTATAGATTTTTCTACATACTTTTTTCAGGAAAATATTTACTATTGTAGAGAAAACACTTTCAAATGCTCCCTTTTGGCCCACATTTCTTTGGGTTACTCTAGCTAAACAACCACAATCCTACAAATTCCAGACTCTCTGACTCTGATTGGTTGGCCACAGGTAGGGTGACCAGATGTCCCATTTTTAAAGGGACAGTCCCTTATTTAAGCCCTCCTACAGGTGTCCCAACTTTTTCTTAAAAACGGGCAAATTGTCCTGTGTTTTCTGTCTCTTCTCCCTCTCCATCAGTAGTGGTGGGTCCTGCTGCTGGCCTGTTCTATATGGTAGTTAAGTCCTGTTCAACTTTTAATGGTATTTAGGTGCCTAAGATGCTGATGGATACCTAGTTGGGTTTTTAAAAACAGCTGGGCACCTAAGAAACAGGTTTTTTAAGTGCAAATCTCAACACAACCTTAATTATGCAATTGCTGCAGATGCCTTTATAATTTGGTTTTATACAATGTAGTTTTGAAGCTAGTAAAATAAGGCTCATACCACCTCAGTTGGATTTAAATCTCTTTACAACACTAAACGCTGTAAAGGAAACTATAAAGTGCCATGTGTCAAATAATACAGCTTTTGTAGTGACTTTGGCTATAGAAGCCAATTACATTTTATTGATTTACCATTTACGGCAAAAAGAAAAGGAGTACTTGTGGCACCTTAGAGATTAACCAATTTATTTGAGCATGAGCTTTCGTGAGCAGCTCACAAAAGCTCATGCTCAAATAAATTGTTTAGTCTCTAAGGTGCCACAAGTACTCCTTTTCTTTTTGCGAATACAGACAAACACGGCTGTTACTCTGAAACCTGTCATTTACAGTAAGAATGTTTATCATTGTAATTGGTGTTATCTTGTTACTAGCTGTGTCACTGTTAGGAAAAATTACCCAAGTTGAACAGGATTTAACTACCATCTATAACTCCCTCTAAAGTCAGTAGGAACTGAATTGCTAAAGCACAAGCACCTCTGAAAGTTTAGAAGGCAGCTAAAGGTATATTTTAACTACTGTATTACACAAGTTAAAATAGTTATTAACTTTTTAAGAGCATCTTGTTTTCTACATGTCCTAAGTGCATAGGGCTACGGAATATTCTGTTGTGGTTTCCTTGGTCTCCTCTGTTGAACCTGTTTCACTGTGGAGAAATAATTAAAACATCCATAGGAACAGGAGGACTAAATTCTGGGTTTCTCAGGTCAATGCTTTAAAGAGCACAGAGTCAGTCTTGTGCTTGTGCTGTCCCTGGCCCAATGATTCTTCCATTATTTAGCCACACTTCAATAGCTTCATTATTGGGCCAGAGAGAGAGAGAAAAACCATGGGAATGACACTGTAGCCATGTTAGAGCACTTGTGAGAGACCCAAGATCCAGTCCTCATGCTCCAATGATTTTTTAAAATTATTTATCCTCCATGAAACAGCTTCAATAGAAGAGACTGAAGGAGCCCCACATCAGAATATCCTATATTTCCGTGGTTAGGGTATTCACATGAGTGGTGGCAGATGCCTATTCAAATTCTTTCAGGTAAAGGGGGTCTAGAACTGGATGGCTCCCATATCTCAGATAAGTACCAAGAAATGTACCAGAGCACCATCTCAGGTGAGCCCTCTTCTTTCCCCACCCCCACTCTGCTGTTTCTGTTCCCCACCTATAGGAGCCCACGCTGGTAGGTGAGATCTGAGTATGCTTACTTGTCTGCGCCTTGCCAACAAGTTAGGTGAAGGAATGCCTGTCTTCTCCCATTCATGACTCACTCTGGAAGCTCAAGTGTCTGGACATTTGGTGTGGTGAGGCGGTGCACATGTTCAGAGGCAGAAATGTAGGCATCTAGGGAACTTTTAATGCAAAAATTTAGGCATCAAATGAGTTTAGGTTCCTATAAGATTCTGAGCCAGTTGAGTAGGAGTTTTGTGAATCCCAGTGCGGACTGATTCTGGGATATAAGTACCTAAAGTGGAAGTTAGGTGCTTAAGTCCTTTTGTAAACCTAGACCCTAGGGCAAGATTCACAAGGTATTTAGGCACCTAAAGATGCAAATAGGAACCTAGGGGATTTTCAAAGGTACCTAACTCCTTAGGTGCCCAGTTGTTTTTTAAAATCAATCTAGCTATCTATCAGCATTTTTAGGCACCTAAATACCATTACAAATCTGGTCCCCAATTTCCACTGAAATTGGGATGTCTAATTCTCTTAGGGTTTGTCTACCCACAAAAGTTATACTGGTTTAACTAAAGCCATCATAGGTATACCAGTACAACCCCTACTACTGATGAATTTATAATGGTATAAAGGTGCTTTAAATTAGCATAGCTGGTCCCATCTGGGAAGAGTAATAAGCTAGACCAGGATAAGGTGCCTTTATACTGGTATAACTATGTCCACCCTAGGGGCTGTACTGGTACAACTATTCAATTTTAAAAAAATCAATGACAGTTATAACTAGTACAAAAATTGTGTATAGAATAGGCTGAAGCCTCCTTTGAAAATCCCAGCCTGAAAGCATCACGGTGAGCCCACTGCTTTAAAAACGTTTGGGGGTCATATAGAACCTATTTAGATTGACGTCTTGATAATCTTATGCCAAAGGCAAAGATTAGAGACTGGAGAGAAGATCTCCGAGAAAGTCAAGACTTTTAATTCCAGATTGTTGTTCTTTTTAACATCTTTCCATTTGGATCAAGACCATTTAATGACATAACAATGGCCACACTGAGAACAATCATCTGTGTACAATGGCAGAAAGTATCCCGTTCTTGCTGCTACTGATCTACTGGCAAGCTTTTATACCATTGAAAACTGGGTATTGATGGGTAGGTCAAAACAGCTCTTCAGTGGTTGAGCTCATTCTTATTACAAAAGGCCTCAAAGCTGGTGATGGACACTTGTGTTCCCTTTATGGGGTGCCACAATTTCCCTCACCCCCAATATTCAACATCTGGGCACATTCTGTAAGAAAGATGTGAACACATTAGAAAGTGTTCAGATGAGAGAAAGAAAAATATCAGAGGTTTAGAAAACATGACCTATGAGGACTGGTTCAAAGAACTGGGCATGTTCAATCTGGAGAAGAGAAGGCTGAGGAAGGACCTGATAACAGTCTTCAAACATGTTAAGGGCTGTTATAAAGAGAAGGTTTCAAAGAACAGATTAGGCAGACACCTGTCAGGGACGGTCTAAGTATACTTAATCCTGTCTCAGCGCAGGGGGGTGAACTAATGATGTCTTGAAGTCCCTTCCAGCCCTATTTTTTTTATGATTACATGATTTTATATATGACAATACTAGGAGATATTCTAAAGGAATGTAGAGGGCTGAGATATCACCAGTGATACACAGCTGCTTGTCTCTTTACCTGTTGAGCTGTCTCAACTATCTCATTAACCTGTAGACTTTTTTGCTTGGGTAAGGGGCAACTGGCTCAAGTTCAATCAGAATTAAATGGAGGCAATTCAGTGAATTGAGCAAAATGCGTATAGGAAATTGGGAGATTTGTGCACCCTTCTTTTTGAGGTGCAAGGTCCAGAATAAGGAGCTTCAGCATGGAAGTCCATATTGCATCAGTACCTCTGATTAACTTTTATCATTTCCACATACTCCAGAAGCTGTCCTTTTCTCTCTCTTTGTCCTCCAGACAAGCATTCAGCATTTGACTAATTTGCTTCTACTTGGACTTCCCTGGAATTCGATTTTGCCTGTTGCATAGGATGTTGTGAGGATTACTTAATTCATGTTTGTCTAGTGATTTGAATATGGAAAGTGCTCTGCAAGTGTTCTCGGAAGCTGCAGAATACGGTTTTCTCCTCGTGAAGGAGGCAAAGGCATTAGTAACATCTGCTACCCTCATTCTGTCCTCAGTCTAGCACTTGAGACATCTTGCTCCCATTATGTTCCTCTTAGGCAGTTGGATGTCCTTGTTGTCAGTTCTGATTCAGGATATTGATTCAAGGGACTTCTTGAATATATTTGGCAGAGTTCTTCTTAGGCAGTCCTTAATTCTTTTATGAAGCCTTTCTATCTGGGTCAGTACATTCTCGGTCATGACTCTTATTTTTCACAATCTTTTCTTTTTTGGATAATTCTCCTTCAAAACTCCAAATCATCACAATCCACTTTGATGTATTTTTAAACTGGCCAGATCCTGGGCCTTTTCATTTTTAGCCATTTTGAGCCATTTTATTTTTAGTTTTGTTTTTTCTAAAATTTCTAGTATCTGATGTCTTTGATGGGAGCTTTATAAAATAATATAAAATAGCAATATATAATATAAAAATTAGCAATTAAATACAGTACCATCAATGATGAATATTTTATTGAAGACAAGGAGAAAAGATTTTCAAATATTATTCTTTCCAAGTATTTTGCTCTCTGGCTGCATTACATGAGGAAGAAATCTGAATATCAGTAGTTGTGTGCTAGTTGACATCTGTTGCTGTCTGGATGCAACTGGCCATGCTTTTCATTTTTTCAACTAACAGAACAGGAGTTATCCCTTAAGCAACATAATTCATTTAGCGTCCTGTGGGTCTAACACTTACTCCCCCCCCCCCCCCAGAGTTGCTACTTATACTACTGTCATAAATATAAAGGGAAGGGTAAACCCCTTTAAAATCCCTCCTGGCCAGAGGAAAACTCCTCTCACCTGTAAAGGGTTAAGAAGCTAAAGGTAACCTCGCTGGCACCTGACCAAAATGACCAATGAGGAGACAAGATACTTTCAAAAGCTGGGAGGAGGGAGAGAAACAAAGGGTCTGGGTCTGTCTGTATGCTGCTTTTGCCAGGGATAGAACAGGAATGGAGTCTTAGAACTTTTAGTAAGTAATCTAGGTAGGTATGTGTTAGATTATGATTTCTTTAAATGGCTGAGAAAAGAACTGTGCTGAATAGAATGACTATTCCTGTCTGTGTGTCTTTTTTGTAACTTAAGGTTTTGCCTAGAGGGATTCTCTATGTTTTGAATCTAATTACCCTGTAAGGTATCTACCATCCTGATTTTACAGAGGTGATTCCTTTACTTCTATTAAAAGTCTTCTTGTAAGAAAACTGAATGGTTTTTCATTGTTCTAAGATCCAAGGGTTTGGGTCTGTGGTCACCTATGCAAATTGGTGAGGATTTTTTACCAAATCTTCTCCAGGAAGTGGGGTGCAAGGGTTGGGAGGATTTTGGGGGGAAAGATGTGTCCAAACTACATTTCCCAGTAAACCCAGTTAGAGTTTGGTGGTGGCAGTGGAAATCCAGGGGCAAAGGATAAAATTAATTTGTACCTTGGGGAAGTTTTAACCTAAACTGGTGAAAGTAAGCTTAGGAGGTTTTCATTCAGGTCCCCACATCTGTACCTTAGAGTTCAGAGTGGGGGAGGAACCTTGACAACTACCTGCTACATTTTTTTCAGATATGCCTTTTCAAAGGATCTCCACTTGCAGGGATTGTCAGTGTAAAGGAACCAAAATGGATTAAAGGAGAGGAGAAACTCAGCACTTTAAGTGACAGTAGGGCTCTAATCTTATAAAGATGTGTCCATAGGGTACACTCATCACTCTGGATAAAGATTTTTCATATATATTTCCCATTAAAGCAAATGACACCAACATAAACCCATGTGCATCCAGAGTGTAGAAACACAATAGTATCCTGTAGGAATAGCAGTACATATTAGGTAAAATGTCCCTCCTCTTACCAGGTTATTCATGAGTATTATAATTAAAACAGCCTCACATCATTTCCTGTGGCATCCTGACAGATGTCTCCTGACTCAATTAATTGCTGTTTACTAGTTATCTTTATTTGCAATCCTTTTTCAAGTTTTCAGTCCACTGTATTTAAAATTTTGCAAAAAGGCTTAATTGTGGTACACACTGCTGCATTCCATTATTCCATTCTATCAAGTAATTCAATCAAAAGAATCTAGTTGAGCCGAACTCACTTAGGTGCTTTTGTAAATCTTACTAGACCCTTACCTGCATCTGTAGGCTCTATGCAACCTAAAGTCCAGTTCACAAAGTAAACAGAGACAGGTGCCTAGTGGGATTTTCAAAAGGTCCTAAGCAGGGCTGTCCCTAGGGGGTTGCGGGGCCAAGGACATTAGAAACTCAGTGCCTATCTGCCATGAGGTGCTTCCCCTGGCTCCACCCAGGCCACGCCCCCCTCCACGCCTGCCCTGCTTCTTCCTGCCCCGCCCTGCCCCCTCCCCTGAGCGCGCCGTGCCCTTGCTCCTCCCAACCAGCACCTCCTGATGCCACGAAACATTTGATTCATGGCAGGCGCTGGGAGGGAGGGTGAGGCGCTGATCGGCGGGGCCTGCTGGTGGGCAGGAGGCACTGTGGGGAGGGGGAGGTTCTTGTAGGGGGGCTCCTCCTTGCCCCCCGACCCACTGCTTGCCTCCTCACTGGGCTCAACCACCCGCCTCACCTCCCTACCCGCGGGGATCCCAAAACGCAGGGCCTAGGGTGGTTGCCCAGATTCGCCGTACCCAAGGAACAGCTCTGGTCCTAGGCACCTAACTCCCAGTGATTTTCCACTGGTTTCATTGGGAGTCACGTGCATAGCCACTTTTGAAAATCCCACTAGGCACCTACATCTTTAGGTGCATAAATACCTTAAAATCTGAACCTAAGTCAGTCTTGAAAATGAAATTTAGGCTTCTAAGGCTCTGTCTGCACTAGAGACTTCTTCTGACATAATTGTGTTGCTCAGGGGTGCGAAGAGGTGTGATCCCTGACTGACATAGCTGTACTGGCAGAAGCCCCTAGTACAGATACAATTATACCCACAAAATTGTGCATTTAGTTATATAGTTTGGTTTACTTATGTGGGGTGATTTTGCTGTACCAGTACAAAGCACAGCTTGGCCAGTATAGCTGTGTCCACACTAGACACACTTTGCCAGCATAGTAGACGGGTATTCCTATATCGATAAAGCACTCCAAATGTAAATATGGCCTATGCTATTTAGGTGCTTTTGAAAATGTTATCCAAGGTCCCTGTCCTGAGGAGCTTGTGAAGTTTCAGTATTGCCTCCAAATAATTGCAACCACATTTCTATCCCCATCAAGTACTGCGGATACAGACTAACATGGCTGCTACTCTGAAACCTGAGCACATTTAGGAATTGTGGTTTAAATTCTCAGAAGTGACCAATGATTTTAGGTGTCTCAAATTAAGACACCTGTAAAGGGATCTGATCTTCAAAGAGGGTCCCTGCTCAATGCTTTCTGAAAATCAGGCTTCTTCTCAGGTGCTTCAGGTTGGGTACTTAGCAATTGAGGTACCCAAAATCATGAATCCCTTTTGAAAATTTCAGCCTATGGCTATTGAAATTAAAGCAGAAGTTACTTGCAAATTGTATATCTGCCAGGCTGTATCTGTAAAATGATCTAAAAAGGACACACACGAAATAAAGATCTGAAGAGGTTCACCCTGGCCTCTATATTAGCATGCAGAAAAATGGTCGTTAGATATGAGGGCCCGATCAATCTATTTGCATACACAAATTCTATTTACACACTCAAATGAGAGTGAGCTCAAAATTGTGTACACAAATGTAAAGGCAGTGTGTTTAATATATTAATGTGTGTCTAATTACATTTCGTTTCAGAAGAGCTTTTTCTTCCTACATTATATAAGACTTTGTCCTAATATTTTTTTAAAGATAAATTGATTTGATTTAGCTGCAGGCTAACTGCAGGTTTTGAGTATTATTTGTCCTATTTTTTTCCTTTGCTTTCTCTGAGGAATTACATAACTTTCTCATTTCTAATGACTTTTGCCTAAATATAAAACTATGGCATTATATTATCCACCTCCTTTGGCTCCAGACCAACTAATTTCAAGTGGTTCAAGGCCAAAGAGAAGTCTATAATCATATCCCAGAATGCTCGGTAAAGACTTTTTCTTTTTCTTTTTTTTTAAATAAGTGGTTCCGCAGGTAAGTTGGTATTTAGTTGAAACTGGTCTTATCCTTAAAATTTCACCTAATATTCTCAATTAATAAGAAGTCACTTGAATATATATGTGACCTTGTGTGTTTTGGATGCTATCTGAAAGCCACGTGCAGTGGCAATTTGTATACTAGCCAAAACATTACTGTGTTTGACAAAGCAGATGAGAGTGACTTTTGTGATTTAAATGAATTTAAATCACAAGCAAAAATAACCTGTGCAGAGATCACTAAAAGCTCTATCTCGATTTACTTCTAGACCAAGTGTTCTCAAACTTCATTGCACCACGACCCCCTTCTGACAACAAAAATTACTTCACAACCCCAGGAAGGGGAACCGAAGCCTGAGCCTTCCTGAGCCCCACTGCCCCGGTGGGGGGCCAAAGTCCGAGCCTCACTGCTCTGGACAGGAGGGCCAACGCTGAAACTCAAGGGCTTCAGCCCAGGCAGGGGACCTGCAACCTGAGCCCTGCCTCGGGCTTTGGCTTTGGCCTGGGCAGTGGGGCTCGGGCTTCAGCCCCAAGCCCCAGCAAGTCTAAGCCAGGCCTGGCAACCCCATTCAAAGCGGGTCGCGACCCACTTTGGGGTCCCGACTCACAGTTTAAGAACCGCTGTTCTAGAGAATCTGAGCACCTGCAGCTCCCATCGACTCCAGTCCGATTTGTGGGTGCTATTTAAATTTTATTTAGAGTCTAAATGTGAGTTTAGGAGCTTAACTTTAGGCATCCAGATTTGAAAAATAAATTGGCAAAGATCTTCCACTTGGTCAAATATTCCAGTCTAGAACATTTCTTAATTCCACACCACATTTCTTAATCACTGATTACATTTCTCAATTCTGATATGTCTGAGATTAATATCCCCTTTCTCAACGATTCTGGAATTAGTAGATTTTACCTCTTTATTACCATTCTTTCATTCCCACCCAGGTCATCTCTAAGGGTTGGTCTAAACTTACAAGTTAGGTTGATATAGCTATGTCAGTCAGTCAGGGGTATGAAAAAACCTCACCCCTGGCCAACGTAGCTGAACGGACCTAACACCTAGTGTAGATGCAGCTATGTCCATCAATGTAGCTAACTTTGTCTAGGTTAGTGGTTTTTCTACTCCAGTGGAAAAACCCCTTGCATTAGTGTAGGCTGCATCTACACAATGGAGATATGCCAGCATAGCTACACTGACATAGCTATGCTGGTATAGTCTCCATAGTGCAGACACAGCCTTAGTATAGTATTAATATAGAATAACCAGAGAATCAGTGTTTTTTGAATATTTTATATTACTGCTTTTAACATTGTCAGGTCTTCATCTTTGTCTCTGACCTGATAGTTTTTGATCATTCACTGAAGATTAGCTACAAGATGTGTTTATTAACCCAAATATTTCTTCATCCATTTCAGCATGAATGTCTGACAATTTCATTAAAACCCACCCTTAAAAGTCTGTCACATACTCACTGTCACTTTTCTTTTCTTGGTTAGTACCTTAGGGAAGAAGGATAAGTTTATGATTCAAGGAATTTAATTCTATTTCCACCTCTGCCATGCATGTTAAGTATCCTTGAATACATCATTTAACCTCTCTGAGCTTCAGTTTCTCCATCTGCATAACAATAATTCATACTTAACTACCTTACAAGGCTGCTGTTAAGCTTAATTCACTGTTTGCCATGTGTTTTCAGCTCTTCAGATGTAATAAGCTCAATACTAGCAGTAGCCAGTGTGTATTTGAAATGATTATTGGTTTGTTTTAAAAAAAAAAAAAAGGATTAGTTGTCTGAGATCTGTTTGATTTAAAGGAGCTATTCTCTCTTCACTACATTCAGGTCCAGCCTCTTTTAGATTAAACACAGATATGTAGAGGACTGAGTGCCTTTGAATAAATAAATTGGTGGGACAGCTGGCAAACAACAACAGCTAACACTTCCTTCTTTATTTCAGCAGAGTGTGGGTCTTTTTATGAAAGCTTTTGTTGCACAAGCAATTGCTGCATTGTTCTGCATCAGCACTGTTCCTAATCCTGATTTGGGAGCATCAGCTGATAACTTGACAGGGTGTGACACATGGTATGTTAAAGTGTTTTCAGCTGCATTGACATGATAAATTGTAATGGCTCTAAAAGAGTCAATTCAGTTGACTGTGGCAATGAACCACAAACTGCAAAGAAGACTATACATGGCAGACATATATGCAGCATCTTTAAGGCTGAAAATGTCAATATGCATAAGTAATTTTCTCTTTTAAATTATTTTTCAGAAGAAAGGGACTTACTCCTCTTTTTAAAGAAACAAAAATGTATACTTAAGCAGTGGTGAAAATGAAAATCCTAGCAATCTGCTGTCCAGTCGTGTTGCAGTGTGCACCTTGCTAGAATGGTATCACTTTTTCCATTTCCATATGGAGAGAAGCCACTACAGGCCCCCTCCTAGACTGAGAACGTGACATGACTGATACATACTCTGGTCACAATGGAACATAGGTTGCCCTGTCTAGTTGTTCCTTCTGCCACACCACCTTTGTTTGTCACAACCTTAATATTATTTAAATAGATTAGGCCACATTCATCCCTGGTACAACTCTATTCCATTGCAACAGCGATGTATTTGGTCCAAATTTGGCCATTGTCTGCTCTGTTACAAAGGTGAGATGTATTGGTATGACTCAGAACAGAATTTGCCTCAATTTTATTATAGCAGGCAAGATTTTATTCTAGTATAATTTCTAAGAATAACTTCCAGCAGAGACAAGCTTAGCATACTTCCTATTTGCTCAGCCAGGGCTTCCAGTCAGTTCACTATGTAACACTACAACTACTTACTACAAACTACATGAGTATCATTTTTACATTTTGCTTGTGGTAGTGTTCAGGGTGCACACTCCATGGACCAAATTCTGCTGATTTACATCTTTGTAACCTCAGTGAACTCAATGAGATTCCAGAGCAAGTAAATCAGAGCAGAATTTGACTTAATGAGTCAAGCCAATGGTGAGCAATTCCACTACTAGGTTGTTTGTTCTGTTGCCTGCCCACCAGTTTAAAAAAAAAAAAAAAGCACAAACAAGTATAGCATTCTCAGAGAACACTAACTTTAGCTAAAGATTGCTGTCCCATGACTGTATACCTCCACACCAGGGATGTGTACTATATATTGTGCCCTGGTCACTTGCTTGATTCTGTACAAGACACACTATCAGGAGGAGGATTTTACAATCGATTGAGCAGACATAGCAAAATGACACACAACAGGAAACCTGGAGAAAAGAACAGTATTCATTTTTTTAAATATATAGTTAATTTAATATTCTGCCTTTTCCATCCTTCTGGGAGAAGTGAGTTTTGTTAGGAGAGATGTGAATGAGAAACAAGGGGGGAGCCAGTGTATTGGGAATACATGGGAATATATCGCTCCATTCATGAAGCAGCGTAGAAAAAAACATAAACATGGGAATAGGAGAAGGAAATAAAAATTGCAGGAAATTCTAGTGTGTCTTAGTCAAGTCTAGTATTTGTAGAGAATAGTAAAACCAAATTTCAACATCTATGACTGAAAAGATCTGAGGGCTAAGCACAACTTCTACTCATAATTCCTTTTCTTCATTGACACTGACTGAAGGAGCTCTACAGCTTCTCATGACCTTGAAAAGCAGCAGAAATGTGGAATATTTCTCCTCTCATTTATGTCATGACCAGACCAGTTTGATGAAACATGGACTGAACATGAAACTGATGACTTAGGTTATCTGTGGAGCATAAACAAAAAGATTTCCATGCACACAGTTGTGGCAGATAGATTCTACCCACAAAACTATTTTGCTAAAATGTTTCTCTGTAGCTTATTTGGAAATCTCCCCTTCTTATGAGACAATAGAAAGAAGATTTGGGTGATGTATATTACTCCAGGAGTGGAGAGTTTGGTAGTACCAAGTCAGATTGTCATAAAGCAGTCAGGATCTTGAGAATTAGATATGGGTATTCCACTGCACAGTGGACTTAGCTGTAGCCTAAATACGCTGGGTTCTTTAGCTAACAGCTCTGTTTCTATGGCTTGCCCAGGAAAATGTGAAAAGAGACCTGGGGACCAAAACTAAACTTAAAAACTGGTGTTTGTGGAAGGTTCTTACAACACATCAGTGATTTGGGCTGTAGTGGAAGATTAATTTTGTTTTGTTAAAAACAAAGTCTAGAAGACAAGTGAAATCTAGCAACATACAACTAGGAGGTCCTGCAGTGGCAATTTCTGATTTGTGAACATGGCAAGGTACTTCATAATGACCTCATTACTTATACTCTTCTAATATAACCACTGGTAGCAATCTGTCTACAACAACAGTTATGCATAAGCTGGAGATGAAACCGCTCACAAACTCTCTGATGGCTAGTGCTCATTTTGTGTATCTAGTGTGCAAAATGCAAGGCTTTGTCAGCCTTTGACACTCCTTTTCTCAACCTCTAATATATACCCCTTTTCCTGCTATGCAGGTTGTAGCATTATAGGGTGAGCTGGGGCTGAGCAGGACGAATGGCTCCAAGCTATTCAGTACAGCGGTCACAAGTTATTTGCGCACAGAAGCAGATTGCTATATGACATGAATATCTCTGGGTAGGACTGGGTCCTATATAGGGACTTTTTTTTAGAGTATGGTCACTGTTCTGGAAATGCAGATCCCAGAGTCTCTAATGACTTTTTTCTGGCTAAAGATCAGAACCAATACACCCTCCTCATCCTCCTTGACCTACCACCAAATCATAGAAATGAAGGGCTGGAAGGGATCTTGAGAGGTCTTCTAATCCATCCCCCCATGCTGAGGCAAGACCAACTTTACCTAGACCAGTGGTTCTCAACCAGGGGTATGTGTACCCCCAGGGGTACTTAGAGGTCTTCCAGGGGGTACATCAACTCATCTAGATATTTGCCGAGTTTTACAACAGGCTATATAAAAAGCACTAGTGAAGTCAGTACAAACAAAAATTTCATACCGAGAATGACTTGTTTATACTGCTCTATGTACTGTACACTGAAATGTAAGTACAATATTTATATTCCAATTGATTTATTTTATGATATTGTAAAATGAGAAATTAAGCAATTTTTCAGTAATAGTGTGCTGTGACACTTTTGTATTTTTGTCTGATTTTGTAAGCAATTAGTTGTTAAGTGAGGTGAAACTTGGGGGTACGCAAGAGAAATCGGACTCCTGAAAGGGGTACAGTATCCTGAAAAGGTTGAGAACCACTGACCTAGAACATCCCAAGTACACATATCAGCCACCTGTGACAGTCAGCCATGCTCTTGAAATCTTGTTTTCCCTTGGCTTTATGACTCAGTCCTCTCGAGCTTCTCCTCTTGCCTCTCTAATCGCACCTCCAGCACAACCTTCAGAGGATCCTCTTCATTCCCTCCTCCAACTTTCTGTGGAGTTTCCCCAGGGTTCTCTCTTCACCCCTCATCTTTGGGTAATCTCATCCACACACAAATTAAACTATCATCTGTCTGCTGACAACTCACAGAACTACCTCTCAACTCCGGACCTGTCTCCTTCTAAATCTTCTAATCTAAAATCTTGGCCTATCTCCCTGACATCCCTGCCTCGCCGATATCTCCTCATGGATGTCTAGCCTTCAACTCAAGCTATATGTGACTAATATAGAGTGCCTACTCTTGCCCCGCTCCATGTCCTACCCACTACATCCTTTCTCAATCACTCCGTACAACACCACCATCAGGCCTGCCACTCAGGCCAGTAACATGGGTGTCATCTTTGATCTGGACCTCTCCCTAAATCCTCATATGCAGTCTATGTCTAAATCTGGCTGATTCTTTCTGCATACCATTTCTAAGATACAGCCATTCTTATCCACCCACAAAGCTAATCCTCTTGCTCAAGGTGTTATCCTGCATCTCAATTACTACAGCAGCCTTCTCTCTGGCCTTGGCACATGCAATCTTGCCCCACTCTTCAGAGTGTTGCGGCACTGATCATTTCCCTAGCATGTCACTTTGACCATATCACCCCTCTCTTCGAATCTGTTCACTAGCTCCTCCTTCTCTATCAAATCACACATAAGTTGCCTGTATTCACTTCCGAGGCCCTTCTTGGGCAATCCCCATCCTCTCATCTCTCATTTGCTTTCAGTGCTTGCCTCTGATTGGCCCATGATGCCAGCCTCCATCGCCCACTTCTTAAATTTTCAAACAATCACATTTATGCGTTCTCCCATGCTCCTCCATATGCTTAGGAAATACTTCCCATAGAGGTCTGCAAAGCTACCTCATTATCCACCTTCAAATCCATCCTCAAAACTCTTCTTTGCTGTGATGTCTATAAAAAGAATTGACAATGATTTGGCTGCTGGTGTGCAGAGGCTACTGCCTAACATGCTGACCAATACTGTCTCCCCATCTATCTGTTTCTCCATGTGTTGTCTCATGTCATAAATATAAAGGGAAGGGAAAATACCTTTAAATCCCTCCTGGACAGAGGAAAAACCCTTTTACCTGTTAAGGGTTAAGAAGCTAAGATAACCTCGCTGGCACCTGACCAAAATGACCAATGAGGAGACAAGATACTTTCAAAGCTGGGGTGGGGGGGAAACAAAGTGTTCTCTCTGTCTGTGTGATGCTTTTGCTGGGACTAGAGCAGGAATGCAGGTCAGAACTCCTGTAAAGAGTTAGTAAGCAATCTAGTTAGATATGCATTAGATTCTATTTTGTTTAAATGGCTGATAAAATAAGTTGTGCTGAATGGAATGTATATTCTTGTTTTTGTGTCTTTTTGTAACTTAAGGTTTTGCCTAGAGGGATTCTCTATGTTTTGAATCTGATTACCCTGTAAGGTATTTACCATCCTAATTTTACAGAGGTGATTCTTTTTCTTGAATTAAAATTCTCTTTTAAGAATGTGATTGCTTTTTCATTGTTCTTAAGATCCAAGGGTTTGGGTCTGTGTTCACCTATGCAAATTGGTGAGGATTTTTCTCAAGCCTTCCCCAGGAAAGGGGGTATAGTGCTTGGGGGGATATTTTGGAGAGGTGACGTCTTCCAAGTGGGCACTTCCCCTGTTCTTTGTGTAACACTTTGGTGGTGGCAGCGTTTAACCTAAGCTGGTAAGAATAAGCTTAGGGGGTTTTTCATGCAGGTCCACACATCTGTACCCTAGAGTTCAGAGTGGGGAAGGAATCTTGACATGGTGGCAGAGCGGTGGGATTTATCTGAAATCAATTTGAGATTTTTTTTTTTTGAACCAGAAGCACAGAAGGATTTTAAAAGATTTTAAAGGGTTTTGTAAAAGGGGACAAAGCAACAAGCATAACAAAAGGACATAATTTTCCCCCTTTGGGCTGCTTGAAAGCAGGTTTTAAGCTGAAAAACAGTTAGAGTTTTTTGTCTCTGCTTGGCAACCAGAGTAGAGACGAAAGGGATTTGTCTTTTGTGAGCTGGAGTTTTCTCTGCCTAAAGGCAGGGTAGTTAACCTCCTGCAGGGAAATTCACAGGTTCTTCACAGACCTGAAGAGGTGGGTTTTTTTTAAGCTAAGAGCAACTAGAGGGTTTTTCTGTCTATTTGCCTGGAGACAAAGGTGTTAGGTTTTTTAAAGGATTTTTCTGTAGGCTGACAATCACTATCCAAGAACATCGGTATCCGGTTACAGCACAACCTATTTTTGTTTTGACAAGCCAAGTTTTGTTTGTTTGATTTCTAACTATCGGGTGTAAAGTTAGTTAAAAACAGAGAGGCTAACATGACAGAGCCCAAGGCAGAAACAGCCAAAGAGGCTGCCCACAGGAAAGAACTGGAGGCAGCGAAAGAGGCAGAAAAAAACCAAGAGGCTGCCCACAGGAGAGATATGGAAGCAAGGGAAAAAGAAATGGAGGAGAAGGAAAAAGAGGAAGCACGAACTGGAGTTGGAGAAGGTAAGGGCTGAGCGGAATCTACTGGATAACCCTAACCAACAATCCTTCCCCAACAATCACAAATGGGAGTGACTGTGTCCACAGTATGATGAATCCAGTGATATTGCTCAATATTTTCTCATCTTTGAGAGACACTGCACTCTCCATAAAATTCCTAAAGCTCACAAGATGACCACATTGGTTGCAAAATTGACTGGAAGAGCTCTGGACATATTCAATAAGATGCCTATTGATGAGGCTTCTGACTAGAATAAGTTCAAGGATTTAGAGTCATAGAGTCGAAGATATTAAGGTCAGAAGGGACCATTATGATCATCTAGTCCGACCATCTGCACAACGCAGGCCACAGAATCTGACCCATGCACTCCTATGAAAAACCTCTCACCTATGTCTGAGCTATTGAAGTCCACAAATCGTGGTTTAAAGACTTCAAGGAGCAGAGAATCCTCCAGCAAGTGACCCGTGATTTGGTTTTAAAGCAATTTCAAATTACATCTGAAACTTACAGAGTAAAATTTTGAACCCTTAAGAGAGGGCCTGGACTAAGTAATGTGACTTATCTAAACCAGACGAAGGATCTGTTAGATAAATGGGTCCAAGGAAGGGATGTCACTAGCTTTGATGGAATGTGTGATTTGATAGCTCACGAGCAATTCCTGAATATGTCCAAGGAGGAAATAAAACAGTGTTTATGGGATAAGGAAATGGACTCAGCAAAAAGTCTTGCTTCTTATGCTGATCGATACGAGCAGTCCCAGACCGCCAGAGAGGCGGGGCAAGCCGGAACAAAATGGGTGGAGGGAGGAGAGAGGAACAACCCTGGTCACAGTTGGAGCGCATACCAGAAGGGACACCCTCAGACCACACCCTACTACTGGGGGCAGCCCAAGGCCCCAGCTACACACCAAGGAATACTCCAGACACCGTATCGTTCTGCCACACCGTTCTCCAGCAACTCACCTCGCCCCAGTGACCCGTCAGCTGGACAATGTTTTAAATGTAATGAGCTGGGGCATGTAAAGGCCAACTGCCCCAAGAACCCCAACAGATTACAGTTCATTGCACCGGGATCACACCAGAGGTCCTCAGGCCCAGATACCTCCCAGATATCCTCAGAGCGGAGGAAAACTGTGAGTGTGGGCAGGAAGAAGGTCACCGCGTGGAGGGACACCGAAGTACAAGTGTCGGCTATCCATGCTTCCTTAGTGGACCCAAATTTAATCGACCCAGCGATCCAAGTGACAATTCAACCCTTCAAGTCCAACTCTTTCAATTGCCTACAGCCAAGTTGCCTGTCCAGTACCAGGGCTGGTCAGGAACGTGGACTTTTGCAGTTTATGATGATTATCCCATCCCCATGCTGCTGGGGGAAGACTTGGCCAATCATGTGAAGCTAACCAAGAGGGTGGGAATGGTCACCTGCAGCCAGGCTAAACAAGCTGTCACGCCTAGCTCTGTTCCGGAAACTTCTATCAGGACCTGGTCAGAGGTGATGAAACTGGACTCCATGCCAATGTCAGCAACAGCAGCAGTGAATCAAGTCCCAGAGACCCAGACAGAGCCAGCCCCAGAACCGGCAGAAAAACCAGCACCAGACCCATTGCCAGCACTGAATCCAGTACTTGCAACCCCAACACCAGAGGGCCCCACGGAACCTGAACCAGCAGCAGCCAATAACTCTACACAAGAGGCTCAGCTGGAGCCTGAACCCCAACATAGTGCACCAGTGGAGAGTGGTTCACAGTCAATGGAAACAGCCCCATCCCCTACCCCTAGGTCCACAATCCAATGAGGAACTGATGTCTCCAGCATCAAGGGAACAGTTCCAGACCGAACAGGAAGCAGATGAAAGCCTCCAGAGAGCTTGGATGGTGGCACGGAGCAACCCACTGCCTCTCAGCTCTTCTAATCTATCCAGAGAATTAAAGGTTTGTCAGTTTACAGCCCAGGGAGGAGATGACGCTGAGTGGCCTGAAGGTGTCTACTACAAAGGGAAAAGTGTTGGTGGCGTGGGAGAGGTGAACCTCTCCATGACCCTTGGGCGTATGCAGCAACAGCAGATCAAGGAGCTGTGCATTAGTTATGCGCTGACATTCTCAGCCACCCCAGGACTGACTGAATGGGCATACCACTCCATTGAAACAGGTAATGCTCACCCAATTAAAGTCCAACCTTACCAGGTGTCTCCTCAAGCTAAAACTGCTATAGAACAGGAGATCCAGGATATGCTACAGATGGGGGTAATCCGCCCCTCTGGCAGTGCATGGACATCTCCAGTGGTTCTAGTTCCCAAATCAGATGGGGAGATACGTTTTTGCGTGGACTACTGTAAGCTAAATGCTGTAACTCGCCCAGACAACTATCCAATGCCACGCACAGATGAACTATTAGACAGACTGGGACAGGCCTAGTTCATCTCTACCTTGAACTTAACCAAGGGGTACTGGCAGGTACCACTAGATGAATCCGCCAACGAAAGGTCAGCCTTCACCACCCATGTCAGGCTGTATGAATTTAATGTACTCCCTTTTGGGGTGCGGAATGCACCCGCCACCTTCCGAAGACTTGTAGATGGTCTCCTAGCGGGATTAGGAGAATATGCAGTCGCCTACCTTGACGATGTGGCCAAATTTTCGGATTTCTGGGCAGACCACCTGGAACATCTACAAAAAGTCTTTGAGCACATAAGGGAGGCAGGACTAACTGTTAAGGCTAAGAAGTGTCATATAGGCCTAAACAGAGTGACTTACCTTGGATACCATGTAGGTCAAGAAACTATCAACCTCCTACAGGCCAAAATGGATGCTATCCAAAAGTGGCCTGTCCCAAAGTCAAAGAAACAGGTCCAATCCTTCTTAGGCTTGGCCGGATATTACAGGCGATTTGTACCGCAATACAGCCAAATCGCCGCCCCACTGACAGACCTAACCAAAAAGAAACAGCCAAATGCCGTTCAGTGGCCCGAAGAGTGTTAGAAGGCCTTTAACCAGCTTAAAGCAACACTCATGTCTGACCCTGTACTAAGGGCCCCAGCCTTTGACAAACTGTTCCTAGTAACCACAGATGCGTCCGAGCGTGGTGTGGGAGCAGTTTTAATGCAGAAAGAATCGGATCAAGAATTCCATCCTGTAGTGTTTCTCAGCAAGAAGCTGTCTGAGAGGGAAAGCAACTGGTCAGTCAGTGAAAAAGAATGTTATGCCATTGTCTATGCTCTGGAAAAGCTACACCCATACGTTTGGGGATGGCGTTTCCACCTGCAAACCGACCATGCTGCGCTACAGTGGCTTCATACCACTGTATTTCATGGGAAATAACAAAAAACTTATTTGGCGGAGTTTAGCTATCCAAGATTTTGATTTCGACATCCAAGACATCTCAGGAGCTTCTAACAAAAGTGGCTGATGCACTCTCCCATGAAAGTTTCCCAGAATCAACTGGTTAAAATAGTCTTTGAGATGTGGAAAATATTGTTAGTCTTTATATACTTGGAAGTATATTTAGAGGTGCATGTGTCTTATTAACTCTGTTTTCTCCTAGACCTCCCGGAAGAAATCACAGCCAGCGTTTCACCCTATCTGTGATTTGGGGGGCATGTCATAAATATAAAGGGAAGGGTAAACACCTTTAAATCCCTCCTGGACAGAGGAAAAACCCTTTTACCTGTTAAGAAGCTAAGATAACCTCTCTGGCACCTGATCAAAATGACCAATGAGGAGACAAGATACTTTCAAAGCTGGGGCGGGGGGAGAAATAAAGGTTCTCTCTGTCTATGTGATGCTTTTGCCGGGACCAGAGCAGGAATGCAGGTCAGAACTCCTGTAAAGAGTTAGTAAGCAATCTAGCTAGATATGCATTAGATTCTGTTTTGTTTAAATGGCTGATAAAATATGTTGTGCAGAATGGAATGTATATTACTGTTTTTGTATCTTTTTGTAACTTAAGGTTTTGCCTAGAGGGATTCTCTGTGTTTTGAATCTGATTACCCTGTAAGGTATTTACCATCCTAATTTTACAGAGGTGATTCTTTTACTTTTTCTTGAATTAAAATTCTCTTTTAAGAACGTGATCGCTTTTTCATTGTTCTTAAGATCCAAGGGTTTGGGTCTGTGTTCACCTATGCAAATTGGTGAGGATTTTTCTCAAGCCTTCCCCAGGAAAGGGGGTATAGTGCTTGGGGGGATATTTTGGGGGGGGAGACATTTCCAAGTGGCCACTTCCCCTATTCTTTGTGTAACACTTTGGTGGTGGCAGTGTTTAACCTAAGCTGGTAAGAATAAGCTTAGGGGGGTTTTCATGCAGGTCCCCACATCTGTACCCTAGAGTTCAGAGTGGGGAAGGAACCTTGACATCTCATTTTATTATTAGGTTGTAAGTTCTTTGGGGAAGGGACAGTATTTTGGTTCTGTTTGTACTGTGTCTAGCACAATGGGGTCCTGGTTCACGATGAGGGTTCCTAGAAACTATAGTAATACAAATAATAAATAGTAATAAATAAAGGGCATATCTTAGAGGTACAGTGTATGAAATGTACTTCCTGGAATTAAAAAACGTACATGAGTTTCCTCATATGCATAATCAATAGTGAGCTGTCTCAGTACATGCTAATTTTTCACATCTTTTAGCTAACTCAGGGATCCAAATGTAAAATCATAGACATTAGAGGTGGAAAAGACCTGCTCAGTCATCTTGTTAATCCCTTTGCCATTGCAAGTTTGTTCCCTATAGTATATTCTCAAGTGCACTTGAGGGCATCATATGGATTTGTGACACACTGTGTGACTTTGGCTCCACAAACCAATGACTGGATTACACTCACCCACCTGTGGTTTATTCATTGGTTCAATTCAATAAACTCTGACTAGGGATACAAGCATTGCCAAAGTTAATTGATCAACTCTGATAGCCATTGCTTCAGAGAAGTCCTTCCTCTATCATTTTCATTTGTCAGGGCAGATTTCACTACAGTATAGGTAATATTTTTTGATTATTAACAAAGCCAAGAAAAAATTGTAAAATCTTGCTTATAAGGTAGAAATATTATTCATCTTATTTATCCATCGCAACACTGTGTGGGAGAACGCAGCTCAGTGGGAATTGCAATTCCCTCTCATATATTATGTATATAGCATTTTGTTAAACATGTAGCATACATCTTAGTAATATAACAGCCATACAATTTTTGACTGAGGAATAGTATGGTAATATGCTTTTCAGTTCAAACAAAGCTGTAACCCTAACTGCCCCATCTTGTAATACTGTACGTATTGCAGGCATATAATATTGTGGGTCTATATATAATTTTGGATTCCATCAATCACAAATAGATTATTAGGAATACAAGTATATATTACATTAATTGTATCTCTTGCTAATGCATATGTTGGCTAGGTTATTTAGAACGGTCAGTTTTAGTAAATTAAAATTAATTTGATACTTAATCTTAGTCACTGTTCTGAGTTATTTTTATTTAATATTTGTATTATGGTAGCACACAGCAGCCCTAACCCAGATCAGATCCCACTGCACTTTCCACTCTACGAAGAATGAGAGACAGTTTCCACTTCAAAGAGCGTACAGTCTATATAGACCAGACAGATAAAGGGTGCAAAAGGAGGCATAGAGAGTGTCTCCTGAGTCTTAGACCAGTCTAGAATCCCATCTTGGATTAGAGAACCAGAACAAACCTCACAGGAAACCTATACTTAGCCAGAGGTAAGACGTGAACAGTGGCCATATTTGTCAGAACATGGAGCACGGATCTGGATATGTACATGCAAGATTGCCAAAGAAAATAGCACAATGTATAAGGTAAATGCTGCTACTGTTGTAGTGCTCTGAGATACACCTACTTTTTTAGGGTTTTTCCCCCCAAAACAAAGATCAGACGTGATCTCCCAGTGATTGAAAGAGATATAGACAAGCAGGTTAGGCACAAAATTTCACTTACCATAAAAATACTCTATGCTGGTTTAGGAGTATCCTGTGGATCCTAAAAACCTATTTTTGGAATCATAGAATATCAGGGTTGGAAGGGACCCCAGAAGGTCATCTAGTCCAACCCCCTGCTCGAAGCAGGACCAATTCCCAGTTAAATCATCCCAGCCAGGGCTTTGTCAAGCCTGACCTTAAAAACCTCTAAGGAAGGAGATTCTACCACCTCCCTAGGTAACGCATTCCAGTGTTTCACCACCCTCTTAGTGAAAAAGTTTTTCCTAATATCCAATCTAAACCTCCCCCACTGCAACTTGAGACCATTACTCCTCGTTCTGTCATCTGCTACCATTGAGAACAGTCTAGAGCCATCCTCTTTGGAACCCCCTTTCAGGTAGTTGAAAGCAGCTATCAAATCCCCCCTCATTCTTCTCTTCTGCAGGCTAAACAATCCCAGCTCCCTCAGCCTCTCCTCATAACTCATGTGTTCCAGTCCCCTAATCATTTTTGTTGCCCTTTGCTGGACTCTCTCCAATTTATCCACATCCTTCTTGAAGTGTGGGGCCCAAAACTGGACACAGTACTCCAGATGAGGCCTCACCAATGTATCTGCTACTCCACCAAGAAACTTTTAATAAGCAATTGATATCCATTGTAAATGCTGGTCTCCCACGAGCTTTGTTTTGCTGTTGAAAAGATGGCAACATACCCAGCAGGTTAACTAATGAACTGTATTTCCTAGAATTGTGCTGACGACATTGACGTTATCAGTTATGCTTATGACAACAACACAGTCAATGAAGGAAAATCCATTTGGTTTGTGTTCTCTGAGAAACAGAAGGAAAAGTAAATCAATTATTTGCCAAAGAGAAAAAAGGAAACCATGATAGGAAAAAAAATTACATGCTGGCCCTTAGACAGCAAAAATAAGAATTAAAATATACTTTGTATTATCACTTTAAATTGCTCTAAAGGTGATTCTTGGAGTAGGATATTGTGGGCTTACAAGTATATTCTCTCATTACTTCCAAGTCAAATTTGCTTAGTTTTTCAGTCGAAAGATTAAGGGTGAAATCCTGGCTCCTTTGACTTCAATGGGAGTTTTGGAACCAGGATTTCACCTATAGATTCAGTGCCCATTGAAGACTTAGCAATACAGCCATGGGTCCTGATCTCTCCAGTGCTATTTTCAGCGCCGGGATTGTCCGTGACTTGCTTGGCTTTGCAGCCAAAGGCAGCCTACTGTCCCTTCATGGGAACAGACAGCTAACTCTGATGCTGGATCCATAGACTAGGATGGCCTCCTAGAAGAGGAAGGCATAGAGCCTCTGTTGTCTATTAGTGTGGGCTCAAGGAGGGTAGGCCCCACACTGGGAGTAGCCATCTGTGAAATGGGAATCCTGAGATGTATGTGTCTACCTCTGGGAACGTGGAGGGGCATAACACACAATCATAGAAAAGTAGGGCTAGAAGGGACCTTGAGAAGTCATCAAGTCCACCCCATTGCACTGTGGCAGGATCAAGTAAATCTATATCACCGCTGACAGGTGTTTGTCCAAGCTGTTTTTAAAAACCTCCAATGATGGGGATTTCACAACCTCCCTTGGAAGACTATTCCAGAGCTTAACTTCCTTATCGTTAGAACATTTTTCTTAATACCTAACCTAAATCTCCCTTGCTGAAGATTAAGTCCTTTACTTCTTGTCCAACTTTCAGAGGACATGGAGAACAATTGATCACAGTCCTCTTTACAGCAGCCCTTAACATATTTGAAGACTGTGATCAGGTCCCCTCTCAGTCTTCTTTTCGGAAGACTAAACATGTGTATGGGTTGTTTGTTTTTAACCTTTCCTCATAGGTCAGCTTTTCTAAACCTTTTATAATTTTTGTTGCTCATCTCTGGACTCTCTCCAGTTTATTGACATTTTTCCCAAAGTGTGGTGCCCAGAACTGAACACAGTTTACCAGCTGAGGCCTCACCAGTGCCGACTACAGCAGGACAATTACTTCCCATGTCTTACATATGACAATCCTGTTAATATACCCCAGAATATTAGCCTTTTTTTGCAGCTGCATCACATCGTTGACACTTATTCAATTTGTGATCCACTATAAACTCCAGATCCTTTTCAGCAGTACTGCCACCTCACCAGTTATTCCCCATTTTGTAGTTGTGCATTTGATTTTTCCTTCCTAAGTGAAGTATTTTGCACAGAGCCATCCCTAGGGTACGGTGAATCTGGGCGACCGCCCCAAGCCCGGCACTTTGGGGGGTCCCGCGCTTCGTGAGAAGGCGGGCAAGAAGGTGAGATGGGTGGCCGAGGGGGAGCAAGGAGGAGCCCCCCTACCAAACTTCCCCTCCTTCCCACACCTCCTGCCCGCTGCTTGGCCCAGCCAATCAGCGCCTCCCACGTCCTACAGCGTCTGGAGCCGCTGGGGGGCAGGAGCGAGGGTGCAGCGCGCTCGGGGGCGGAACTGGGCGAGGCAGGGAAGAGGCAGGGCTGGGGCCTTGGGGAAGGGGTGGAGTGGGGGTGGGGCCTGGGCGGAGCACCCCCCGGCAGATAGAAACTCAGCACCTATGTCCTGGGCCCCGCACTCTCCTAGGGACGGCCCTGATTTTGCACTTTGTTGAATTTCATCTAGCTGAATTCAGACCAATTCTCCAGTTAGTCAAGGATGTTTTGAATTTTAATCCTTTCCTACAAAGTGCTTGCAACTCCCCCCAGCTTGATGTCATCCACAAATTTTATAAGCATACTCTCCACTCCATTATCCAAGTCATTAATGAAAATATTGAATAGTACTGGACCCTGGACTGACCCCTGCAGGACCCCAATAGATACGCCTCTCAGTTTGACAGCGAATCACTGGTAACTGCTATTTGAGAACAGTTTTTCAACCCGTTTTGCCCTCACCTTATAGTAATTTTTTTTAGACCAGTGGCTCTCAACCTTTCCAGACTACGATACCCCTTTCAGAAGTCCGATTTGTCTTGCGTACCCTCAAGTTTCACCTCACTTAAATACTACTTGCTTACAAAATCAGACATAAGAATACAAAAGTGTCACAGCACACTATTACTGAAAAATTACTTTTATGTTCTCATTTTTAGCATATAAATATTGTGCTTACATTTCAGTGTATAGAATATAGAGCAGTATAAACAAGTCATTCTCTGTATGAAATTTTCGTTTGTACTGACTTAATGCTTTTTATCGGTTGATGTACCCCCTGGAAGACCCCTGGTTGAGAAGAACGGTTTTAGATCACATTTCCCTAGCTTGCTTATGAGAATCTTATGTGGGACTGTGTCTAAAACCTTATTAAAATCAATATCAGATCTACCGCTTCCCCCTGTCCACTAGGCCAGCAACCCTACCAAAGAAGAAAATTAGGTCAGTCTGCGCATGATTTGTTCTTGACAAATCCATGCCAGCTGTTCCTTATAATCCTATCATCCTCCAGGTACTTACAAATTGATTGTTTGGCCATGACGGAAGTGGTCCAAGAGCCCTGGCCCAAATGAAAACGAAGAGTTGGATTTTCATAAGCGTTCAACACTAGCCTAGCAATGCTTCCCTTTGAAGTCAAGAGGGGAGGTAGGCCAATGCTGAGCATTTATAAAAATCCCACCCCAAGTCTTTTGCACCATTACACACCTAACATTACTAACTCTAATGCCACTAAACAATAAAAATTAGGGGATTTATAGAATTTAAAAATGTGAACTTGTTCTGGGCAAAGGCAGCTAGCTGTGAAAAAGAAGAAATTTTGGGTAGTGGAGACCACATAGTTCTTTATTAACATTAGCTCTAAAGTGGTGGTCCCCAAACTTGTTTCGCCGCTTGTGCAGGGAAAGCTCTTGGCAGGCCAGGCCGGTTTGTTTACTTGCTGCATCCGCAGGTTTGGCCGATCGCGGCTCCCATTGGCCGTGGTTCACTGCTGCAGGCCAATGGGAGCTGCTGGAAACGGCACGGGCCAAGGGACGTACTGGGACAAACTACTGATGCCACAAAAGCAGGCGTGTATGCCCCTAACAGGTAGTGCTTTCCAGGAGGTTCTTGAATTTCAACAGCACAGTAGAAGCAATAGCATGTATCCCACCAGTGTGAATATGCAGCCACCACCTTGAATAAAAATAGCAGCTTTCGTTTAAAATTAAGGTCTTGTTCATATTTGGGAGTAGCTTCAAATCAGCTACCAATAGTGAATAACTGGTTTTACCACTTGAACTTACCCTTGGTAAACTCACCCAGCGCAAATAGCAGCTTTCCTTGTTGGCACTTGAATGGTAATGATACCCAGCTCTCATATAGCACTTTTCATCAGTAGATCTCAAAGCGTCTTGTATTTATCCTCACAACATATTATTATCCCCATTTCTGGGGACTGATGGCCGACTCCCAAATATAGATAAACCCTTAGGTCCAGATCCTCAGAGATACTGAAATCAATGGGAGTTAGGCATGTAACTAGTCTCTAGCCGTTATGGTGACAAAGGAAATCTTCACCATATGAAATGAGTGTAAACCTACAGCATAAAGCAAGCACACAAGAAAGGAGAGGGATGATCATATTATAAAGATCAATTGTGAGCAGTGTCTTGTTTTGGAGGGTGGACTTTGATTTTTGTCAGTGGATCTTGGCTAAGCAACCTTGTTCTATCCTCTCCATCCCCTCAGTGACTTCATAATATATAAATCAGTATTCCTCAGGATGCCTACATTTGCTTTCTACAAGGTGCTGCACCTGCAAGATTACAAGCAGTGCACACTGGTTGCCTGGGGTTACAGAAGACAGAAGGAGAGTGCACCTGAAACACATTTCCCCACCCAAAATGGCCTCTTGCTTGGGCTTTGTGATCTGTGTCTGTCTTGGAGCGCCAAGGACTTCAGTACAAGAGTTAGTTTTCTATTTGTTTTGACCTTCCTGTGTTTTACTACTGTGAACGGCAGATCTGTCTCCCAGTTGGGGATGGGGGAAAATACTTAAGGGCAAAGTTAACTGTCCAAATGATGAAGCACAAAAATCCTAAAATCTCCTACCCATACTCATCAGGTAGCTTGAGCGTTATAAGCTGGCCCATTGCCTTGGGCTGCCTCCCCTCCCTGGGGCCTCCTCTCGCTTTTTGACTTGGCTCTGACATTGAGGAGGCTGTGCAGCGCCTGAAATACTTATGCCTAGTCCATCAGCAGCAAAGCAAGCAGCGCCAGGAAAGCCGAATAACGGATCGCGTCCTCCCAATTACCAGGGCCCAGGAAAACAATGCAATTAAAATGATAGATTGGCTGCACCAGCGAGCAGGGCGCACCGGGCGGCTTATTTAGCGCAAATTTTCCTTCTTCGTTGTGGATTGCAGCGTTTTGGACCCCCCTTTCACCAACCCCCGTCTAAGGCGAGGAGCGAGCAGCGCGGGCGCCTGGCTCCAGGGGTGTGTTCGGAGGCAGCGGCTCACAGGTGCGAGCCCCGGGGGAGGGAGGCGGGCGGGCTTCTCCGTGCTAAGGGGCTGAGTCAGCAGAATGGAAAGAGAGGGGGCGCCGGCGCGACCCTCCCTGTGCTCCCCGGCCATAACGCGGCTCCGCAACATCGCCGTCTAGAAGGGGGCAGGCTCGGGGAGCGCCGCACGCCCCCTTCTCGGCCCCCGCCGAGCGCCGCTGCCCCCGGGAGAGAGCGACGAGCGCTCGCGCGGCAGGAACAAAGCCCCCAGCCCCACCCAGCCCCTTTGCACCGCGCCTCCTGCCAGAGGCGCGGGGAGGGACCTGCAGCTCCACCGGGAGCCTGGGGGGAGCGACGCCCCCAGCCCGCCCCCATACTTGTGCCGCGCAACCCCCCCCGCTGGTACGGCTGCCTCACGAGGTCACTGTCCCCTCCCAGCCCGCTTGTACCGCCTGGCGCTGACCTCGACGAGGAGGGAAGAGCGACGCGCCTCCGCTGCTCCATGCCACGGCTACCCTGGCGGGAGCAATGCACCCACCCCCCCCCCAGCCGCTTCGCGCCGCCGCCCCAGGACCTTGCCGGGGGACTGCGCCCCCCACGCCCCTTTGTAGCGCTGCTGCAGAGGGAGCCTTGCAGCCCCCCTCCAGCTGCACCAGCGGCCGGCGCAGGGGGAGCGAGTAGCGCGCCTCCCCCGGGGCCCCTTTGTGCTGCTGCTCGGATCTGCCCTAAGACACGCGGCGGATGCGTCACGGCGGAGGCGCTGCTGCTGCTAGCAACGCGCACAAGCCCATTCACCTCAAGGCAACCCATCCCCGATCGATCCTTTCCCGCCCCCCCGCCCGCCCCAAGCCGCTCCGGAGAGCCGTCCCAGCAGCTCCGCCATTTCCGAGAGCTGAAACAGAAGGGCTTGGAGCATCCCCTGCCTTGCACCCACCCACCCACCGGCCCCGCACAAAGGGAAAAGGCAGAGGAGTAGGTGGGGTAAGTCCAAGCCTGTTCTTTCCCGTAGGTAGCGACTCTTTCGGCTGCGGCTATTTGGGAGAGGGGAGGAGAGCTTCATGCCCAGCATCTCGTGGTGGGGAAGGACGCTGGAGGGCTTCTCGTTGCGCTCTGCTCTCTCGCCCCCCTCTCCTGGAGATGGGCACGTTCAGAGACAGCCGAGAAGGGATGGATGCGGAGAGGGGGGCGATGTCGCTGGGCAGAGAGAGATGCAGAGACGGGGACTGTGGAAATGGATTGATGGACGTGGGAGGGGGGGAAAGCTGTGTCGATGGAGAGATGCGGTGAAAGGGGCTGTGTGGATGGAGGGGACTGCGGGGATGGATGGATAAACTACATAGAAGGATGTTGCATTTCCACTTGATGTTATTCAGGGCTTCCAGAAAGCGCTCTGGAGAGGATGCCATTCGCCCTTGGACTGGGAAGGAACACAGAGTTTTTATTAGTCTTCTGTTTAAAAAACAAAAAACCAAAAAAAAAAAACAAAAACCCAACCTCCACCTCCTCCCAAACTGTGACACAATTATAGCTTATGCCTTCCTAATGACAATTCAGAAAGTAATAGCGATGTAAAAAAGTGGAATTAGATCACTTGAGATCAACAGAAGAAATTTTCCCTGAGGGGAAAAAAACAAAACAAAAACGTGTTTTAGGATTTGTGTGTTTGGGGCATATTTTTGGTGCAATATGAGTTTAAGGCCTATCACTGTGTTAAGGTTTTCATTTTTATGTGTGTGTACTTGTAGGACTTTTTTTTTTTTTTAAATTTTTTAATCCAGGAAGGATGGTGAAACTAGGGAATAATTTCAGTGAGAAGAGCACAAAGCAGCCCCTTTTGGAGGATGGATTTGACACTATCCCCTTGATCACACCCCTGGATGTCAATCAGCTACAGTTCCCGCCTCCTGATAAGGTACAGTAGGCTACAGTTTCCACCACAGAGAATCACACCCAATCTCTCTCAAACAACAGGAGAATCATTTGTGTAATAAGCCATTTAGAAAACTCCATTTATTAGAGGGCATTTTAAGGAGTGGCTATTTCTTCTTGAGAAAAAAATAAATAATTAAGCCAATGATCATCATAAACATTTCAGTAAAAGTGATTTTTTCATTTAAATGCCATTAGTTATCATTAAAACACATACATATTATAGGGTTAGATGGTACTGAAAAAATCAGTGATAAGTACTTTTAGATTTCTTTGTTGCTTTGAGGATACGGTGTAGTATTTTGCAAGCTTGTCTGTGATATGTTGTCATTCTTTTCATTGTATGCCCTTATCTTCAGAATCTGTAAGGCAGCTGTGAAAATTCATTGGGGGTGAAATGTATCCTGCTGGCTGTAAAACCTCCCAAAGTGTGGAAGCATTGCTTTAGAACTCCACAGGGTGGGCTCAGGCAGGACAGCCACACAGGGAACTTCCACACCATTTGTGTGTCTCAGAAGGGGCTCCATGCTGATAAGCCAACTGGAAAGGGGAAGCTGTGGATGGGATAGTGGCTGGGTTACTAGATGCATAATTAACAGATTCTGTGGTCCAAAACTCCTGAATAGGGTGTGTGGATTAGTATCTGCTGTTCCAGCCCATAGGCTAGAGTGTGGATCAAAGAAAGGTTGTACTGCCACCCCCTATCCTGCCCACTTGGGGGAGAGGCTTGTATTTCACCTCCCTGACCGCTGCTTAGTGGTCCCTTATGCAAAGCCTGATTATTCAAACTTTGATGCAGAAGGGCAAGTGCAGAAACCTCAAGACATTTTTTTCATTCCCCACACAAATAATCTGATAATAATTATCAGTTATGGGACATAATGGAACAGATACAAGAAAACAGTTTTGTGTTTTGTGTTTGTTTGGTTTTTTTTTTTTTTTTTCAAACATTCTTCCGTTTGTATAAGTTAAAAGCTTACTGGTCTCTGGTGTTGATACCTTCTGAAAAATAATATAAGCAGCCATAAACTTGAACTGGAAATGGTCACTAAATACATATGGTAACAAATTTCATGGTGAGTTTTTGCTTCATAATCTTTGAAGGCTTATTTCTTTTCTTAGATAAATGGTAGGTATAGGTTGCATATCTTGAAAATCTCATGTGCTCTTACCCTAGAGATAAAGAATATCTGTAAAATTGTCTAAACGTTCATGTATGGTAGACAATAAGGGTCTATTTATACCCTCCATTACATGGGTGTAACTTCCATTGACATTTCTGTATAGTACGTGGTCACCACTTGGCAGGCACTTTAGATGGGATTAGCCCATAACATTGGCTTCAAAGCCCTAGAGCCTGTTTCTGCCCTCAGTTACATGTATGTAATTCCTGTGCTGAGGGCAGAATTGGACCCAAACGCTTTAAAACTGTTGTTGTGGCTGACTGTGTCTGCCAGTTGGTGAGCAGACAACCAGTTAGCAGGGTCCTGCATCCAGAGGCCAAACTTGCTGAGTGTGCATGTTATATTACTCAGCTGCTAAGCAGAGCCTTGAACCAGGAACCCCTGTGGTCCACAGGCAGCAGATTAATGAAAATGGAGCCACTGTGGTTAATCCAGTAAGAGCTGTACTAAGTTTGTCATTACTGGAAGTTGTTCTTTGATTAGTACGTGGTCAAGTAGCACTGGGCAGAACTCCCACTGCAGATAACAGGAGTTGTGTGAGCAGAACCAAGGGCAAGTTATGGACCCGAACAGAGGACTCAAACATTTGGTTAGCATTTCTTCTTTCCCCACTGCTCATCTGTGTGTGTGTGTGTGGTGTTTCCTTTCCTTTGTGCAATCATTTACAACGAGTAGAAGAGTATTTTACAGGCCTCAATGGGTCCCTTTTGTGCCCAGCCAGGTAAGATGCTTCTTAGTTCGTAGACCACTGATACAGACTTAAATGTTTTATTTTTTAATAGAGCTCATATTAAAGATGCCAGTAGTAGAAAGGATTGACAGAAATCAAATTCTGAAGTAGCAGTGTAGTCTTGTGTAATAAATGTAAGTACATATTTCACATATCCAAGCTTATGCAGTTACAAAGCTCTGGTGTTGCAGTGAAGCATAAAACCGTCATGGAGAGTAGTGACTAATGCTAAGAATTTGATGTTTTTGACAGTTTCTAAATTAAAGGCTGAATTGATTTAAGTATACTTTTGGTTATATTAAACAAAAGAAAACATTATATAACCAGGCAGCTACAACTATGATCACTGTCAGTTGGATGTGATTTTTTTTTGAATGCCTGCAATTATGCAATATGATGAAAGGGGGGTAGGTGGCGGGGGGGGAAATCCCAAAACCAATTAACTCCCATGATGCCACTGAACATAATTATAATCAAAATGAAGATAGGATGTTTGGAAACTAGTTTCCAAAACTAACACATCTATGTAATATTCTAAAGATACTGTGTATGTTTTGTGGAATTGGGCCCAAACCATCACATGTTTCAGAGAAGGAGCTGGCTGAGAAAGTAGGCAAACCCAAAGCTTTCGGTTCAGTGTCTGGCTTAAGTGTCACAGTTCTGCTTTCAGAGGTGTATAGTTCCCACTGACATCAGTGGGTTTCATCTAATGACAGTATTGGGCCCTAAAACCAAAAAGGATACAGAGTTATAATCTTTGGAAGATGACAAAATATGGAACAGATCATTAAGGCTTTGGGAGGCAAAGGGAGGATTGTGCCCAGTTTTGAATGCGATGCTATAGAGACGGTATTGGAAAAAGTTGTAGAAGATGATGAACTATAACTTTGTGAAGGAATAAAGGAATCTAGATTTGTATTCACTAGAATACAAGAGATTAATAGGGACATAACTGAGGTATGGAATATTTTAAGGATATGATGATGAGATGGAATTGTTTGATGGGGCTTTTAGGGCTTTCAGGAGTCTCTTTACAGAGAAGGCCTGTGTGCAGTTACTACCATAGGTAAATATTTTTTTTTAAAAGTTAGCCTGACACTTGAACAATATCACAGCATAGATGCAAAACACAGTATGTAGATAGGTGGGTGGATGGACCTACACTTCTTTCAGTCCCAGAATGCTACTGTGGAAGACTACTGCTATTGTTACTATGTTGTCATCCGCTCGATTTTATTTTTATTTTTTTAAACTGACCTCTTAATTGACTATCTGATCCAGTCTATCTCTGGTTTCAAACCTCACTAGTTGAATTCCCCTGAAGCTGATAGAGATGACCACTGTGACAGACTGACAATATCCTGAACAAACCTGATGGAATTAAGATCAACTTTATTGAATTAAGCTAAATCGTATTGAATTTGGGTTAATATCTTTGGAGTACATTGTACTAAAAATGCAATTGTGTATGTGTTGTGTTGTTGTGTATCTTCTCTAGTAAGGAGGGGGAGGCTAATGTACTGCCTCTGTTTTCAGACCTTTGAAACCCACTTCCCCAGCCTCCTCCCCAGAAAGGTGCACAGATACTAGCTCAAACTGGATTTTCCAGGGACCAACAAACAAAGGAAGAATTTTGGGATAAACAGCATGGTTTTAAACTGGCTCTTGACCTTCTTCCTGATCCAGTAAACAGACAGGGCCCTGGTCCAGAGCGGGCCCCAATCCTTTGGGAAGGATTGGAAGGACTGGGCCTAATGAGGCCCCATAAGACTGGGTGCTTGTTCTGAGCTGAAGCTGTGATGAGCTTGTAACCAGAAGGAATCCCCTTGGGTGAGGGGTTGAAGGACTGCTCCTGACAGACTGCATGTTAGGGTGATTTCTAGTAAGCTTATTAAAATGTGTATAGGTACTTTTATTGTTTTTTAGTATATTTTCTTTGTAGTGCTTTTTTACCTTAATAACATAAGCTTGCATAGGAATTGTTGTGTGGTATCTTATAATGGTAGCAATTACGCCTGGTAACAGTCTCTGAAAAGAAAGCAAGTAGGTGTCCTTGGGCAACCTGTCTGTGCTGGGAGTAACACAGTGAAGGCAAAAAGAAAGGGAGTACTTGTGGCACCTTAGAGACTAACCAATTTATTTGAGCATAAGATTTTGTGTAGCTCAAATAAATTGGTTAGTCTCTAAGGTGCCACAAGTACTCCCTTTCTTTTTGCGAATACAGACTAACACAGCTGTTACTCTGAAACAGTGAAGGCAGAGAACTGTGCTGCCTGGAAATACCCCAGTCAGAAGGGAGAGAGATGTGGATCGTCACCCAGAAGGACAACAGCTGGGAAGCTGAAAGCCTGAGAGTAGATGCCCTTGCTGGACCAGTGAGGGGAAATACAGGTGCAGTTATATCTGCTCTTAAAATATACTAAAGGAATGGGGAAACAAATCAGCACCACATCATATTTGATCTTGACCAATAGTGGATTGAACTAACCAATTGCATTTCTTATGTGCTCACATGCACCTACACCCCTCTGCACAAATAAAATGTAGCAACATCAATGCAGCGTTTAAACAAAACCAATCATTTGTGGAATAGTCTTCTAATTATATGCTCCCTTCAGCTTCCTCAAAAACACATGGAAGGGAAATTCATCAGTATTTGCTAGTTGACAAAGGGTAAAATTGATAGGAAGGATATTTTCATGTCCTCCATGAGGGAATGATATGTAATAGGAAGAATTACTTAGTTAGCATCACTAGTGTGTCTGATGCCAGTGAAAGCAGATAAAATGAATTCAAAAAATTACTTGGTGGTTGTGACCCAAAGCACCCCTGCATTTACACACTACAGTATTGTAAAAATCTTTGCACAAAATATGCCGTATGAGGTATCATTTGAAAACTAATAACTCACTCATTAATATTCTTGCATGATGTATGTATGCAATGGGCATTAAGAATTATGAATCTATGCTGCAATTATAACTGTGTGTAAACCAGGTGTGTTGGGGAGTTGTTAAACAGGTGTATCCTGAACAAAGGAGTTTGTGTTTCCATCAATTTACATGTAAACAGGCCCATCAAGCTAACAAGAGGTGGAGGAAAACACACTAACAAGTGGGAGAGAAGACAGGATGGTGTCTACTACACCCAGCAAGAGAGAGAAGCTTGGTCTGGGTATTACTTTTCAGAAGAATCCATTTCAAACTGGCCTATAAAGACAAGGGAGCTGTACCTCAAGTGATAAGCAATCGAATCAACAAATTGAATGCAATATTAATGCATCATGTAAGATCTTTTATGAATGCATGCCCAGATAGGAGGGACTGTCACAGCTGTCAACTTGTCCCTATGTAAATTAGGCATGGTGGAATCAAACAATAGAAGTCCCATTTACATAGAAATCACCTAGGGGATGGGAAGCCCACAGGAAGAGAAGAACAGTATGAGGTCATCCTTCCTCTTGAAACAAGTTCATTGGACTTTGGAAAATAGAAGTAAAGATGGAAGCCATCTTTGGCATCCACCACTAGACTGACACAAGAGGCCAGAGTTCTTGCAAGCTGAGAAAGATGGGCCTTAAAACCAAGATGCAGGGGAGGGGTTTGGAACTGAATATAGGTGAGAAACCTGCTTGGGCAAAGATCTTTCATCTAATAAGACAAGGGAAGCCAGTGCCTTGTATTTTTGTGGAAGGTCCTGACTGAGGGAAAGTCAGCCATGACTTGAAGAATGACCTGGTTAGCATAGGTGCTGGGAATAGGTGTGTGGGGGGGTGCTGCAGCAATCCATGGCTTCCATTATATACTGAGTTTACAGTTTGGTTCAATGTCTCTCAGCATTCCCACTATAAAAATTGTTCCAGCACCCCTGCTGGTGAGAGGAACTATCTTGAATAAAGCCTGTATCTTGTTAGATTAAGTTTTAAGCTCTAGTTTTGTTTTACTTATACTTGAACTCACTTAACCTATGTTTATTTTGTTAATTTTTTTCATTTTTACTCAGTGCTGTGTTTTACAGGGAAGTGTGTATTTACCCTGGTTAGCTTAATAAGCTGTGATGTTTTGTGTCTTTAGAGGAATAAACAAACAATATTATTTCTCTGAACTTTCGAGGACAGAGCTGGGCATTGCAGAGCACACAGTTTTGGGAAAACTTGGGACTGGGAGTGTGCTGGAGTCACACTGCAAGTAGTAACCCAGACTGATGAAAGCCAGAGTTAGGCTGTTGACAGGCTGCTGGGGTCAGGGCTGTCTAGCACACAGACAATCAGGGTGTGATCTGCATGTTGGTAAGCTAGTTATGAGCAGCCCAGGTTGGAAGTTACAACAGGAAAGCATTGTGAGGCACCCAAGCTTACAGGGCAGGTGGTGACAACTCCTCACCAGTCCAGATTCCACCCCAGAATGTGACAATGGTATCCTTTTAATTGCATTGGGAAATTTACATTATTTCATATGTAAAGCTATGACCAAGAATAGTCCCATGTCTAGTGCAAAGCTAGGTGTTTTGGGGAAATAAGCCTTAGGGTGTGCAGATCTAATTAGTAATCAATCGCTTTTTTGTTGATGTTTTTGATAAGGTTGTGGTCAAAACGAAAACAGAATATGAACCTGATCGCAAGAAAGGAAAATTTCGTACCCCCAAAATAGCTGAATTCACAATCAGCATAACTGAAGGAGTTTCGGAAAGATTTAAGGTAAGCAAGGCTATCTATGCTGTTAATAACTCAATTGCTGTTACAGAACTACACTCAATCAATTACCAACTATAGTCAAAGAAAACTTGATTTAAAGAACAAAGATATGGCAGAAAATTTTTTAAAAATTGAGTGCAACTACAGTATCTCAGCATTAGTAATTAGGACCAACTCTTGCAGTCCTTACATCCAGGTACTTCACTCCTTACTTCGACAAAAATCCCATTGAAATTTGTCCGTGGAAGTTCAGCATGATTAAGTGGCAAGTATCTTACGGGCATGTAACTCCCATTATGTGACTAATACTCCCATTAGCTTTAGGGGAGAAGTACTGTACAGGCATCCACTTTCTTTTTTGCTTATTTTTTTTTTTACCGTTTCAAACACATTCTGTTAAAGGAGCAGTCTTTTCCCCAATGTTATTCCTTGTGATGGTTAGTGAATTTGAATACACTGATTTGGTGGCTCAGGGAATTAGTAAGATGGTGGCAAACAGCTCTGTTACTAGTTCAAATTTATCCCCTAGTATGGTGATGTATGAAAACTCTTACCATCTGATGCCTGTTCAGTGAAAGTGAGTGGTCTAAGTCCATTCCTTGGTGAAAATGTGTCCACATCACAATAACTCCCTTTGTAGGTAGTCTGACAGAGACAAAGGACTTACCGGATGAAAAGACTTGAATCATTCCTCCACCCCAGCCCCAGGATAGGGTTCCTCGAGCCATATTAGCAAGGCAAAGTGTTGAAATGTCAGCAACAAGGCAAGCTTCTGTACCTGTTCTGTCAAACTTCAATTTCCTGTCTGTCTGGCACCTTGCACAGGCATTAAGTTCACTCAGAAAACATCTTTAAAATATTTAGTGTGTGATGGCAGTTTAAAGTGCACAGACTAAAACATGGCTAGAAGGTTTAAGGTTTAGTTTGGAGATAGAATGCTGGGCTGAAATAAAGAACCATATTCTTTTCCCAGTGCACATGTGTAACTCCCATTGGTGTTAATGGGAGTTTTGTGGGCACGTCAAGAGAAGAACATACTCTTTAGCATGCAGAATAGAACACAGCAACCATGCATGAACAATGATTCTGAAAGTTCTTTAGGCCAAAAGCTGCCCTCAGAAGTGTACAGATAGCTTGCTTTGATTTCAGTGACGGCTATATGCATATAGCCAACAGTGGAATTGGAGTCTTTGTGCCTGTGTTGAGAGAGAGCTGAGCAAAGAAGACCTCTCTGAGCAGCAAGTGCATTGCTTGTAATATTGTTGTGTAGTCATTTCTAATTTGTACGGCTGAGCAGTTAGAAGCATACTTGAAACAAAATGTCTTTTAGATATGACTTTACAATTACCTCTCTGGGATTAATCTCAAACTACAGGGTTGCTAGGTAGTGCTGCTAGGTAACTGCTGCATCAGAGAGATTTCTGTAAGATTTTTGTATCTCTGGGGAATTGCATGATGAATCACACTATGGCTGTATGTCTAGGTTTCTGAAGGGAGGGCGTGAGGGGTTGACCAATTAGGAAAATTGTAGTTTGTTTAATAGAAAACAGTAGTTTCATACAGAACAATCAAGCCCTAAAAATGTCCCTCAATTTCCTTATAGCAGTGTTAGGATTAAGTTATGCTGCTTTGTAACATTTTAGAAAAGACTGACTGCTTCTCCAGCAGAGACGATTGTTATATTCACCACTCCCAGTAGTAAACAGTTCATGAATAATTGATAAAATTTCATAAATATGCAGATGAAAAGAAGAGATGATTGTGGGATTTTCTCCTGGGTCCTTATTAATTGTGAACCATCATGTTAACTGCTGCTGCTGATTTCTGAGAGAGCAAAAGGATGTTTGTTTGAAAGTCAAATATTTGCTATAATTATAAAATGCATTATTTAACTGGTAGGATATTGACTTTGGCTGGTGTGCATGGAAAAAGCTTCAGAAGCTGTTTTAATGACTTTAGTATTGTACATCAGCTATGGATATGCTTTCTGCAGACTAAAAACATAAAGTTGCACTAAAAATATAAACAAACATATTTACTAATAATTCACATGTGTATTCCAAGATGTAGTCCTTAAATAAGGACAAAGCAGATTGTATTTTGGGGATTCATTAGTGCAGATCATCTAAAGCTGTGCTTCTTAAGAAGTTCTACATTATGACAAACTAAGCAAACAACAGGTGCATATGTCATATACCTCATTTGTTTCAGCAGTTGGGTGAATAGGAAGTTGTAAAATATATTCATTCCGACTACACTATCATAGTTATAATACAGCTGAAATTGTTTTAGAGTAGAATTAAAGTGTAATTTTTCCCTATAGCTTAATTAGATATATACAGTCAGATTCTGTTTGTTACTTCAATGCAACTGAAATCAGGATTTGTCCAAAATGGACAGAATATGGACATTGTGTATATATGAGAATCCAATTCTGGTTTTCCGCAAGTAACCACTCTGGTATGGACATGAATTTAAATGGCTAGTTTAGAGTATGAATAGATGTCTGTGGAATTACTGTGGAGAAATATGGGGAATTATTCTGTCACCTTTGGAAAGCCAGCTTCAATTGAATTACATGTAGAGGTTTTTATCTTGTCTCCAACAAGTTGTCCACAACACAGAATCGCTACACATAGTTCAGCATGGCTGGCAGTCTCTGCTCAGAAGAGACCTATGGTGGGAATTGTGGGAAGAGGAAGAAGCTATTGCAGGTCAGAATTGAGGTGCATTGACACCTAGGAGTGAAATACTGATTCAACTGAAATCAGTTATGACTCCCATTGACTTCAGTGGAGCCAGGATTTCACACTAGATGTTCGATATTCCTCCCATTGAACACTGGCATAGTGATGCACACGCTGTCGGCTGCACACAACAGTTTCAGAAATAAAGTGGTGCACTATTGAAAGATGATGCTTTTACCTTTTGTGAAATAAACCTTGGTACAGAAACACTTACAATTTAAATGATTTGGAAAGTAAATGTTTCAGTTTCCCCAATACATTTCAAGCCTTTTTTAAAAAATTGTAGTACATTTTATAATCCATGTTGTACTTACAAAGGCAAATGAATTCTTCAGACATTATCCTTGACATCTATGCACACATCAAACTACACAGCCAAAGTCCGAAGCCTATTTGCAACACAAGTCATGTGCTATGAAGTAACAAACAGTTGTTTAAATATTTACAAGCGGTTATGGGAAAGCAAAAGAGGCATCCTCCTAAAAAAAAACAAAAACAAAAAAACCCCAGTTTTCATTATTCACATCCTACAGTTTGGTATCTTTTCCCTATTATTTCAATAAGCCATTTTAATAGATGGAAGAAATGTAAGTGTATACAACATACTTAAAGGTTTCATTATTGATCTACTTAAAGGGATAGAATCAATTTTAAGAATGACCTTTCTTTCTGAAGAGACTCAAGGTGGGTGAGGTGATATCTTTTCTTGGACCAATTTCTATTGGTGGAAGAGACAAGGTTTCAAGCTTCATAGAGCCATGGGGTACCCAGGGCAGTGAGGCACCTCGCTACCACCTGCCCTTAATATGATGAAGCCTTGTCTGTGCCTGCCATGGGTCAGCTCCCCAACTCCACTGGCAATGGGCAACACCTAGCATTCCCCTCCCAGCCTATGCAGGTTGTATTGTCCCTCTGCAGGTTAGTGATAAACGTACCAACCCCTGAGTTCTCCAAGTATCTCCCTGGAGTGTCCAGCCCGTTTCCTGAGACAGCATGCTGCCAGCTTGTTGCTTTGGTAAAGGATATCCTATTATGTCTCTCTTTGCAACCTCATATATGTCAGAACAGTCCATTGACCTTTATTCCCATGGTATGTTTTACAACAGCATTAACCTGCAGTGATATAGCCAGACTTAGTCTTGAATAATTACATTCTGCCTGCCTAAAATTCTCCTGGATAACAATAGACTTCTCTGTGTGGCCTAAACTGTTTTGCATTGTTGCTGTATTTCCTCCCAGACGTGCCTGCATTTCAGTGGTAAGTGGAACAGATGTATAGGTTGTGAGTCACTTGGATGAAAGGTAAATACAAGTTTTCACTCTTTAGTGTGGCATCAAGTGTGCTAGGTACCTTACAGACAAATCAGAAACGAGGTTCCTGTTCCAAAGCGTCTACAACCTAAATTGCTTAATATGGAGACAGAGACTGGGGGATGGAATGCGACGAAAAGTAAGTGGCTGAGCAGGGAAACCTAGAGCATGCCATGTTAGTTCCATGTTTACTAACATGAATGTTTTTAGGAGGGGAGGAGTAAGATTTATATGCTTCCTGACGGATGTGTGCTTTGAGGAAAAAATTTGATGGAGGGGAGAGTGGTTAACCCAGTCTATCAGGCTTCCAAAGGCTTCAGGCAGAAAGGGGCTAGTTGAAAGACAGTGTGGAGGTGAGGACACAAGGAGCAGTAAGCCAAGTAAGTGAACAAGAGAAAGTAAAAGGAGAAGAGAACAGAGATGGGAGCTAAATTGCACATGGCATTGAAACAAATTGACTTTTAGCTAAGGTGGTTAAATTTAATTCAGAAGGGGAGGGGAAACCAGTAAGGGATTTGAAGAGGGGCAGACGGTGTTTGAGCAGTGGATAACTTTTTGCATTAGCATTTTGGGTTGGTTGAAAGGGAGCAAGGTAAATGTCAGCAAAGTGAGAGAGGAGGAGGTTGCAGTAGTCAAGGAGAGAGGTGAACACCGCTTCGACAATATTTTTTGCAGCTGTCGTGTAGGGGAATGGATTGATTAGAAGATCTTGTAGCATTACATCTGTTGCTTTTCAGACTTTTTGATTTTTGTGTGTATCATTTGCCTCTTCCTATGTTAGTTTAATTGTCAGAACCCGGGAGTTTTGTTTCTTTAGTATCTCCAAAATCCATAATCATTTAACTGTACCCACAGTAGGAACCTTGGTTCATTTGTTAGTCATCTCTTGCCTAGATTATCGTAATGGGCTTCTGCCACAATTCTGGGATTACTGACAGGTGCCTCCTGCTGTTTGGGTGCTGCAAAACTTGTAGGGGACCCCCATCTGCATAAACAGGAGTCTCAGAACTGAATAGTCTGTCTGCGTTTTGAAGGGGATGGGGCTCCTGGCTCCCACTCCCCATGTCCTTTCAGTATAGTTCCGTATTCCCTAACTTCGGGAGGGGTTGAGCATAGCAATACCAACCGTTTGGTGGCTCGCCTTGGGGCTTGCTGAACCTGTCCTGCCCAGATGGTAAGCCAGAGACTGCTGTCTCCTTGTAGGATCAGTTTGACCTTCTAGAGGGCAGTTTCCCTGAAGCCTTCCAGGAGTCCTCTCTTGGGAGCTGTAGAGCTGCTGTCTGCTCTCTCCCAGAGATGTCCTGCAGTTGACTGGAACTTCCTGCTTTCTAAACCCTGATTCCACCCCGATACAACTGACCCAGCTGGAGAGGTGGGCAGCCTTGTTCACAGCAGCTCTTTAAGCCCTTTGTCACTGGTGCAGGGTTCATGCACCCCACCATAGCTTCTGGCTAGACTTTCACTTAAAATCTATTCAGAAATCTGTCATATGCTTAATATATTGTCACCTCTTCCGTCTGAGGAATCACACCACAGTGCTGTCTAAAACCAGGTGAAAAGGACTCTTTTAAAGAACAATATTATAGAAATATTTACATGAACTGTTTTTGTACTTATAAAAATCATTTAAAGGGGTAATCACTCCTGTGCAATGGTGGAGACCCAAACGCTTCCCAGGAGAGTACTCAGGCATGCACGCTCACTAGCAGACACGCTCTCTGCTCCCACTGTGTCGGCACTCCGGCCATGAGCAGAAGAGATGCGAAGTCCCCTTGGGGACAAGAACAGCTGTGTCTGTACCAGGATTTCTACCTTTTCCCCCCATCTGAACAAAGGATGAGGGTGAACTGCCAGGACCACTGTAGGAGGAAGAAAAGAACCTTCCCCTAGGTGAGGGAGAGGATGAAAAGCTACTGGAGGGAAGCAGTAGAGTGACTGTTTCAGTTGGGAGTCATGGATGTGGAGCACCTTGCTCATGTCCTTTGCCTCCATCCTCCCACCCCTCAAATTGCCGTGGGCAATTGGTTGTTCTTGGGGGGGGGGTGGCCATGGGGATCGAATGAGGGTTCGGGGGGGGTGGTGGGTGAGACTTGCTATAAAGATGGGGATTTGAATGGGGAGGATCAGTTGTGTGGGAGAAGTGGATTTCTTGCCAGGTGATTGGATCAGAGTCTGGAGGGTTGCTCTGGGATATCAAAACGAGGGTTATTGTGTGATCAGGGGAAATTTGGCTGTTGGCAGGTAGATGAGGCTTTGGTCAGGCTATAGGAGAGGATGAGTGAATTGGGTGGAACTGAGGGGAGTTCAGATTGTAATCTACGGACTTTATTCTTTCCCTCTCCTTGCATATGCCTCTATGGATATATACAAGGAGTAACTTGTATCTTGGAGGGGGGAAGGATGGGAGGAGGATAAGACACCTGGTTGGAAGGAGCCAAGAGATTTCTGATTAGGGGTTTGGAAATGTAGCATGGTTGTAAATTGCAAGCATCACAGGAATAAGAATTCACATTTGAATGCCATTATTAATTAATTAGGTAATATATTTTATAATAGTGTGGGATAATGGTAAGACCTGGGAACAGAGAATTGGGAGATCTGGGATCTATTTCCAGTTGTGGACTGTGTGACAATGGGCCAGTCATTTAGGACCTGAGCTGCAGAAGCACTGAGCACCCACAGCTCCAAATGAGGTCAGTGAGAGATATTTATAGTCAACACCCCTGAAAATCAGCCCCCCAAAGCCTTATTAGCAAGGTGCCAAGCACCTACAACTCCCAGTAAAATTGCAGGATTGGACATAAGAATGGCCATACTGGGTCAGACCAGTGGTCCATCTAGCCCAGTCCCCTGTCTTCCAAGTCACGTAATTTTGTTTGGCTCTGTTTACTGTTGTTTCTCTGGCTGAAACGTGTGCTATTTTTTCTGATTTTTTTTTTGATTTTTTTTTTTAAAGCCTTTTGCAGCATCTAGGCACATGTGCATCCATTTAGAATTTCAGCTAAAAATAACAAGGTCATTTCAAAGACAACTCCCCAAACAACAAATATAAAACACTCAGGCTACACCTCTCTCAGGCAAAGGCCTGATGAGATAAGCTCTGCAACATGCCCTTTAGCTCAACCATCTTGGGTTTCTAAGGACAAGGGGAGAGCTCCACCCGCAGTTCCATTCTGGGAATGGGTAGTTTGAACACGGAAGCTCACATCACAACCATCAGGATGATGCTTAGGGAAAGAGATTGTCTAACGCCCTGCTCCAGCACCCTTTCAAGTCAATGGGAGTCTTTCCATTGACTTCAGTGAGCATAAAGACCCTCAATCATGGGGCTTTTTTAGGTCAAAGTCAACACCATGAATTTTACTCAGTAACAGACTGGTAACCAGTGCAGTCTGTTGAGCACAGATTGTCACATGCTCTACCACATGCACTGCTAGGTAGCTGGGCAGTTGTATTTGGAGTTTCTAGTCTTCAAAGGTAGCCTTATTTTGAACACATTGCTGTATTTCCATTTGGAGGTGGCAAGACACTTCTGCAGTGCAGCCTGCATGTGATAAGTTGCTGGTGCAACCTATGAATTCTAGAGCACTGAGAATCCAAAAAGGATCCCCAGACTGCAAAGGTCATTAACAAAAAAGTCTCACATCCCCTAACTAGAGGAAGCAGATAACACTTTCTCCATACCCTCTGGATGGTTTTCTTGCACCCACCAGTGGCAGTTCTGTCATATCTAGATTGATCTTAAGTTGCTGACATCCAAACCCCTGTTTTGGGAAGGCATTGGGAAAGGAAATACACTTAACCAATGCAAGCTAGACTTAGAGCTTATGTTATCCTGATACTGCTGCCCCAAACCACCTCATTCTGTCCCAGCAGGCTTAAGCACATATTGAACAGGAAAGGTGACAACAGAACCTTTCAATACAAGGGCCTTTTGTATTAATTTAGATGGAATAAATGGTGCAGAGGTGTTAACCCAGTCACTGTCCAGCATTAAACAGTGTTAAAGTCTGGGGCTTGTTATACAGAGACCTCAGCTTGCTTAGAACCATGGAAAATCCACATTAAACATTCTTTTAACTTTTTATTAAAGAAAAGCAGGAAAAACAGTTAGAACACTTGAAATGTACAGTAGTGAGGTTTTCATATTAACAACATCCCTTGTTTCCTTTCCCTTCCGCTTGAGAGAGATTTTTAGAAGGAAACCCCCCTTGTTTGACAATCTCTTAGATGGTAATAACTGTCCTTTTGGGGTAAAGAGAAGCTAGTTGAGATGGGCAGGAGAAATTGTTGTGACTGTTGCTGTTAAAATCCGATACCGTTGAATCCCAGGTGGTGGTTGGGATTCAGCTGGCCTGGTAAAGGTGGTGATGTCATCTGGGTCCCTCTTTCTGGCCTGATATGGACATCTCTCAGGATCAGGACGACGACGGCCTGGGGTCCCAGAAGATGGTGGGGATGGCAACCATGATGGTGAAGCTTACTCCAGTAGCCACCTTCTCTTCTTCCTCTTCCTCTCAAAGACTTTCTTTAAGGACCCCAAAAGGGAGTGATGGGTGGAACAGCCCATCCCCTGATAACTGAGGGACAAAACAAGGCCAAGTTTCCAACACACCAATTGCGGTCCATTAATTTCCGGACACTTTCTTGTTTACCAAGCATGATCTCAACATAGTCCTGGAGTTATACTAATTGTCCTTTTTGTTAGGACTAATTCAGTTTTTGTGTCTGGTAATTAGTTGACCAACTTTTCATGGTTTAATTCCCAAGCAGACACAGTTATAGGCCCAATTGTCACAACAGCCCTCTAGGCAATGAACAAATGACTGGAACTATCTTCTGTCTTCTCTAATTGGGAGGAACAGGGGCACTCTTGCTACTCTGTTCACCACTTAGTGGTTAATTACCTGTTTGATTTTTTTTCTTTTATTGCAAAGCACACTGATACTAGACAGGTATTAAGTACATTAATGAGTGATAATGTAATAAGCAATGCATTAGTAATAAGAATGTTGTATTTTCTCTCCTTGCAGGTAACTGTTCTGGTCCTTTTTGCCCTTGCATTCCTAACATGTGTTGTATTTCTAGTAGTCTACAAGGTTTACAAGTATGATCATACCTGTCCGGAAGGATTCGTTTTCAAGGTAAAGCACACACATTCTAGAAAAACAGAAGAACATGCAAAAGTGTCTCTGCTACTTTTTCCTTATCCTTGGGGAAAGTTATGTTTATTTGCATAATTTAATTTTTTTATAGAATAAGGCTCTATTTCTTTCTGCATACTCACCACCTCACTTATCAACTATCTCATAATTTTCATAATGTTCTTGGTTCTTTTTGCTGCTGCTCCAGAGATCAGGCGAACATCATTCTTAATGCCTGTGCACTTAAAATTAGGTAATCTTCACCTGCAGCTGTTTGAAAGATGTTCTTAGTTATTAGGCAAGATGGATATCACGTGTGCCCCCAAATTTATAGGCCATAGGAAAGAACAAAGATATAAATCTAAATCATGGAGTGAAGCATCTGGACTCAGCTCCTACTTTGGATTTATGACAGATGTATGAAAGTTGTCATAGTGTGAGTGAGAGTGTGTGTAAAAAGTTCTTATATGCTCCGGGGGGAATTCTGCATCACTGCACATGTGCAGAATTTATGTCCCCTGCAGATTTCTTTGCTTCCCTGCAGAAAAATGTCTTTTTGAGGGGGAAGCAAAGGAAAGACACAAGCAGTCATGCGACCCTCTCCAGCAGTATGTTTCGGGTGCCCAGGCAGCTGGCAGAGAAGTAATCACTGGGGGGCAGGGGTTGGGACTGGGGAAGACCCAGCTGGTGGCTCCTATCCTGTGGTGGGCTCAGCTGCTAGTCCCAGCTGGGCTCGGGGGGATGGGACTTCCTCTTCCCCTGCACTGTATCTGGGGCCAGGTCAGATCCCAGATTTCTCCCCCAGCTGCAGGAAGCTCTGCAAATCCTCCCACCCACTTCCTGAATGCATCGCTCCTCAGATGCAACAGGATCCCTACACAGGGAGCTGCTTCCCCATCTGCCCAACCCCTGTGTATCCAGACCCCCTCATACCCAAACCTCCCACTGAGCCCCTGCCCCATTCGCCCTGCACTTGGACCACCACGACGAGCCACCTGGATCCCCACCCTTCTGAGCCCCAACCATCTTCACCTGGACCCCCCTGCAAAGTCCAATTACCATTGCATCCAGAACCGCCCAATAAGCTTCTGCACCCGATCCCCCCAGTGAGCCGCCTGCACCCAGATTGCCCCAGACAACACTCAACCCACACCTGGATTCCCCCCCACACTAACCCCCTCCACACTTGGATTCTGCCTTGCTGAGCCTGCCTGCCCACACCTGGTACAAAGGGGAAGAGCCTTGGGGTGTTTCTGGGGTAGGCCCAGTCCTTGTGCTGTGTCAGAGTTGAGGTCAGGAGTCACACCAAAGGTCACAGCCAGAATTGCAGTGAGGAAGCAGGAACAGGCACAAGGAGTGGGAACCAGGCGAGGAGGCAGAACTTGATCTCATGGGTCTGGTTAGCAACTGGCTGCGTCAGGAACAGGACGCTTTATGCTGTGATATGTCCAGTCAGCAGTCTGCTGCTAGTGAGCTGATCCTGCTGAGCCAACAAGTTCAGCCTCTGTTTGTGGGAGTGTTAGCTAGTTTCCTGGTGGCACAGATAGTAAGGCTTTCACTCAGCAACTCTGCCTGAGTTCAGGAGATCAGACTTCAGTTTCTGTTTATGCCTTGGAGATTTCCTGTGTGACCTTAGGCAAGTCACTTGCTGTCTGTGCCTGTCTCATTTTTAAAATGGGGACAATAATACTTTCTCCTAACCTGTGTCCGTTTTGTCTATTGAGATTGAAAGCTCTCTGAGCAGGGACTATGTGTTTGTACAGTGCCTAGAATGATTATCTCAGTTGGGCCTGTTAAGTGCTACTGCAATAAAGGCTGTTTCTTCCAGGAAGACTTGTATCATATTCTCCTCAGCAGTAAACTCTCTACATCCCCCCATACTTGAATTGCTGTCCCATGTGCTCTGTTGTCTTTGCTTGCCTTTTCTAGCTTGACTGGTCAGTGAAGGGAAAACTTCTTACCTCTAATTCAGCATTTCTGAGGATATTATTTGACTGGATTCCTACTCTTGGTCTTGTCCTTCTAACAAAGGACAGGTGGGATCTCCCATGGCTCTCAAAGCTTTCTGGCTGTTTAATGCACTGGTACATACAGCTCATGCAAAGACCCTTATTGCTACTTGTTACGGTCCCAGTGGTGAGGGTTTTGTGGAGACTGTTTCCAAAAGGAAGTGTAGATCTATGACCATCTCATGATACAAGGGATCGTAAACTTACATTTTGTCAGATAAATCCATAGAATATCAAAGCTGTGCTGCAATAACGGATCTGCATGTCATGAGGCCTAAAACTGACTCAATGCTGACTTGAGTCTGTCTTTGGTGCCCATGTCTGTGCCTCTTTTCTGGAAGATCAGGCAAAGCTCTGCACAGATGTCACATTCTGAGACCAAGGAAAAGTCTGCACCAGAAAAGATTACTTTAACTGTCTTACATTGATCATGCAGCCCTTTGGGCAGACTGTCTATGCTAACTTTGCCTGCACTGAAGTTCTCTTGCATCGACGTCCCCAAGACTAGGATGCTGATGTGCTTTGCTTGCAGAGGGTAAAGAGTGTCCCGCATCAGTAGTTCTAGTGCCATGCGGTATCTTTGCATAAAGGCCATGCTGCCACGTCCTTGAGTCAAACTTAGTTTACTCTACGCTGATGTCCACACGTTGTGGGCCATCTTCAGACTGAAACAACTTGTTTTTAGGCCCTTGTTGAATCGATGCCTGGCTGTGATGGGCAGTCCTACCATGTCATGGATGCCTCAGGCTCCATGGTCTCAAACCTTTACGTTGTTCTGTACATCCAAGGCTTCAAAGTGTCTGTGTTGACTTAAAAATGCTATATTGTCATCTCCCATGGCAATGGTACAGCTGCTTAGACCATGAAGGCCAGCTGTATTAACATTACCTAATCTGAGGCTTTCAATGTTGTTGGTCATGCTTGGAGCACAGCTGTGTGGAAATCTCATGGAAGTAAGACCCTGCTTTGACCATAAAATGTCATGGATGGCTTTGTCAGTTCCACATGACTCTCTAGCTGCCTTGAGAGGTGGATCACATGGCATGTTATGCACTGGAAATACTTCCATCAAGACTTTAGTAGCTATGCTCTATGGAAAAGCTTTGCAACTGTGTCACAACCACACAGCCATAAAATGCGTGTGTCTTGACTCCTGCTTGCAGGCCCAGAGGGTCCTGGATTGTGAGACAGCTCTGTAACTCAACAACCAAGAACTGAGACACAGGAAATAACTGCTTCTCATCTTGACACTTTAGGGAGTCAGTGATCCTGTCCCAGAGAGTCTGACGACCAACCTTGTTGCTTCTAAAATAATCATGGTGCAGCTCTGTGCCAGTGGCTCAATAGCATAAATTTGTGTTGGCTCCTAATTTGGCCTTGTGGGATAGCTTTATAGCCTCTAAGCCTTTCCACAATGAAGTCTCCTTCCACCAGGCAGCAGACATAAAGCCATGGCTTATTTAGATGCTGGGTGAATTTTGACATTGTGAGCCTAACCCAGATATCTGCTATGAGGTAGACTGCACCTCTGAAGCACTCTGAACTGGCTACATACTGGTCTGACTTACAGGAGTCTCAGCTGGAGACATGGGTCATTCCACTCTCATCTAAACAGCCTGGGTCAGTTTCTCCAGGATATGGAGTTACCTTAACATACCCATAAAGGAGTTTTTAGCCACAGATGCCAGAGTGCTTGCGTTCTGATGAACCCGGAGACAATAGGTCAAAACAATTTCAATAGATCAACTAGAGGCCAGCACAGCCTTGCACATTACATCTGAAGCTCCACAACAAAATTAGTGGAGCTGAATAGAGTCACTCTCCTCCTAAAGGAAGCATTGAGGCCATTAACACAGCCCACCTCAAGAGAACTCAAGAGCCATCCTGATGCAGTCAAATTCAGGTCAAGCTGGAAACCACAGTTGCCACAGGCATGAAGGGCTCTGCCTGTGACTAGCTACTGTAGCAGGCTGTGAAAAAGACTGGTGCCCCAGACTTGAGGTGTACACCTCATCTCTGTCACCCCTCTGTGTTAGTTTCTTTTCTAATGTGGGCATTAGGAAAACTGATAAAGGATTCAGGATGATGTCCTGAACTAAGACAAAGGCTGCAGGACAGGTAGAGGTCTGGAACCAGCCCCACAAAACATTTACAACAGGGAGCTCATTTGGTGGCTCTGACCAGTGCCTTACTGGTGGGGAATGTTCAAGAACTCTGGGCTGGGCCATACAATAGGTACATCTAGGAGTTCCTCAAAGGGACAAAAGCCTTTCATTGCGAGTAGGAATCCAGTCAAAATGGGATCTCTAGTATGTGTGTCTTAAGCTGTTCTGCCATGTGCTGTGTACATCTGTGACTGTAAAAAAAAGAAGAAAAAAAAAACTTAATAGGGGATACTGTGCCATTTGGGAAGCTGTTCTTTGGGTGTGATGAAATAAAGTGCATTTATGATCAATTAAAGATCCTGTGGTACCTTTTGTACTGCAAGTAGGTTTGGCTTGGTTCCAATACTGGTAATTCTTCTGTTTGCCCCCTGCAATTTTAATTAGGTAACTAGATTGTGCCCCCCTAATCACTAATAACAGCTTAAAGTATACAGCCCCTTTCATCTTTAAGGCATGCCAAGCGCTCTACAAACATTACACATTCACTGTGATGTATCAGTTTTAAATGTAAGAGCAGGAAAGTCAGGGAATGGTACCATTAAGGTTCTGTTAAAATCACATACAGAATGTGCTATATCCATGTAGTAATTTCAATATGCAACGCAGATGAGTTGGACACCTGACATGGAGTATTTTAACTCAGTTTGTCAAAGTTATAAGCAACTGAAGATAGGGGCCTATAATGAGAAGAATCAGGCATTGCTTCCAGTTTGTGCTATAATGAAACACAGTTGCCATAAATGCCAATTACAGAAGCATTTTAATCATTTTTCTGTTTTAGTGCTAATGTAAACTATTCTAGTTTTTCACATTAAGAATTTATATTTTCAGATGACAATGTGGTTGCTGTAGCTGAGCAAAAACAGCTAAATGATTACTATCCTGGAGTTACCCTTGCCATTCTTCACCAAGGCTCCCATCCTCCAACTGTCTCTGGGTGCTTTGACCACTGTGCTCATACAGAGCCCCATTGACTTCACTGGGGCTCTGCATGAGCCTAGGACTCTGCTGATATGGGGTGAAATTCTGGCCGCATGGGAGTCTGTGGCAATGCTTCTATTGATTTCAGTGGGGCTAGGACTTAATTCATGGAGCCAGTTGTAGGATCCAGGCTAGTGATAAGACAAGACAAAGCGGAAAATCCAGGTAGATTGACTCTATCCAACAAGATTCACTGTCCCTTGTCCTATGTTATCGTTAATCTGACATGCATCCAGCTTTTGTAAACACTGAATGGATGAATGGGTTAAAACTGCAAAGTCATCAAATCCAATGTGCTCTTACAAATTAGGAATTTCAAAAGGATGTTTACTGAAATGCTCTTTGGCAGCAATGCTTCCTGCACTGGTCAGGCCTACCACAATATTTTATTCTTCAGACCCTTTCTGATAGATATAACACACACAACCTCACAGTTTTGGTTTGCCTTTACTTTTTTCCTTAAGTTTTGTGTGTGTGTGGCCTACAGAATGGGGCTAGTGTTTATCTAATGCATGCTCTACCCCAACATTTTAGGACACAAATTATTCTAAATTAATACTTTTCATTGTATCTCCCAGAATATCTTGTTTTATTTTTGTCTGTCTCTTTAAACATCCAAGTTATTGGTACTCAATTAAAAGCCACTTTCTTTTCTACTAAGGTGAGGATTCGACAAACAGAAAAGTAAACACTGTTAAAGTGGTATCTAGTCATTAAGGTTGTAATTTTAACATGCCCTCTATTGTGCCTGAGGAGTGCTGCCACTCAACTTTATTGCTGTTGTGGAGTTCTGTGAGAATGCTATTAAAATGTATTGTGTATTTGAACATGATTTATATAAATATTCCATTTCTGTAAGGAGACTTAGCATACCATTTCTTTTAAATGTGCTTCTAGCTGAGGTAGACGTAATTAGACTTCTTCATTCTTCAAACTGATCTGAGTAGTGCAAGTACCAATACCTTGGGAAAAAAATTATTTTTAGTCATATTTTCCTTCATCTTCACTTGAACTAGCCTCCTAAGCGGAGTTGAAATTGCCTTAGCTAGTACTGGTGTTGCTTACTACATCATCACTGGAATAATAGCTTATAGCTAGCCAACCGATAATGAAAGCATGCACATGTCCCCATCTGACAAAGTTTTCAAAAATAGGTGGCTACATTTAGACTCTGAAATCCATATTTAGAAGCCTAAGCATGGATTTAAGAGCTTAACTTTAGCCATGTATTTTTGAAAATCTTGGTTTCTTTTTGTGTAAACACATACAGGCATATATTTTTTTTGCTGTGGCATTAGGTTTACTACACTGACATAGTGTGTTCATAGTTTGGCAACAGCATATTCGTTAGCCTGGTTTCAGTCTGTGTTGAATAAAAGCTATTAAAGTGCCTACAGCCATATCTAACTATGGAACTGTAGCTTTAACTGCTTGAATTGGCTGACTGTTGTATTGAGAGGCACCAAAAATGTCTGGTTCTAGACATTTAAAGCCTTTTAAAAAACCTTGTTAGGGTAACAAACTAAATTTGACTGCTTGATGTTGTCTGCTATTTTAGAGTGTCTGTAATAATAACTACTGAAGTATAGTGGAGTACAATTGCATGACTATTGTCCCCTGGGGACTCATGAAAATAAGATGTGATCTAGGAGGTTTATCACAGTAAGGAATGTATTCCAAAATAAATTTGGATCATTGAGACCACTGTATACTATTATCATCACAATGATTCAACAATATTGGTGTGTTGCTTCTAGACTCACACACAAGAAAATCATGTAGACTATAAAGAGAAGTTACTTGTCTTTGGAACAGTCTCTAATGTAAATGGTGGGTTTTCTTCCAGAATAATCAATGCATTCCAGCTGGATTAGAGAACTACTACTCTGAACAAGACTCCAGTGCTCGAGGGAAATTTTACACTGTCATAAACCACTACAATCTGGCCAAACAAACCATCACACGCTCAGTGTCTCCGTGGATGACAGTACTGTCAGAAGAGAAATTGTCTGAACAGGAGACTGAAGCTGCTGAGAAATCAGCTTAGTGCGATAAGCTAATTATTATGTCATTTGAAGGTAACCAAGGGACTTTAAGGAACTTTTCATTAAATATAATTATGGATAATTTAGAGGTTACTCATGTTTATGGTGCAATTGCTTCTGTTTGCTGATACTGCTTTGCAAAAAATAAAACTTGCTACAAAACATTCATGGGCATAAAATAAGGTGCATATCAGCGTCGCTTTAGAGCTCTGACACCATTTTCAATGTTAAAAAATTAACTTTAGATATTTTCTTGCAATTTACTGGATGCTGACAATTTTTCACTGGATTTTTCAGTGGTTTGGACTTCACATAATGTGCTTTATTGTCTGAACTGATTTTGTTTTTATTATGTAGCCATTTTTGCAAACTGAACCACCATAGCCATAACTAGAGTGATCTCTTGTTTAGCAAAGAGCTATATTTAAAACTTTTGTTTTCAGCTCAAGTAAGGCTGATATCAAGGACATGCTGTAATGATTAGAATGGAGAAACTGTCAGGTAGCATATTTTTCTTCACTGTTGATTTGTAAGTGATAATGAAGTTCTCTGCAACAAGGCATGCTCAATGTTTTATTATTACTGTCAACAAAATTTCACTACATTGCCACTATGGCTTTAGTATGTTAGGGTGTGCACTGAAACACAAACGAGATAGGACATAGTGGGGAGAGAGACACATTTTTAGCTGTGGATTTGTTCAGGTGGTGTAAAAGCAACTTAAGAACTGGAGGGTGTTTTGATGAGAAAAGACATCCTTTGATCACACTGAAGAAAGAGGCAGAAAGCCTTTCACTCTAGATATAGTCTGTAATTTGTCTGATATGACAGAGGGAGCAACATTTAAAAAAAAATCCCTTTTATATAACATTAACACTTTTTTCCCCTTTTTATATATTCTGAATAGCTTTGAGTTAACTATGCTGTTTGCAATTTGCTAACTTTTAAACTACACGACATCACAAGTGAAACTAGTGTATTAGTTTACGCTACTTGCTGTTTTAAAGTGACATGTCGAAATTGAGTGAAGAAGCATAACTGTTTATGTATGATTTTGGAGGAAAAAAGATGTAGACAAGCCTAGTATTGTGAGTGCACGTTCAAGTTTGATGTTTCATTGTATTGACAAATTTCTTATTTTGTATGAAACCATGGTTTTTTCATTTAATCCTAAATATGCATTACAAAAATAATTTTATTAATATGCTGGTTAGACAAAATAAGTTGTGTGAAGCTTTTAGGTATGAGATTCACTTTTCCTTTCATATTACTTGAATGTGATATTTCTAGTGGACATGTCAAAAGTTTCATTGTTATAGGCACTATACAAAAATGAAGGGAAATCATTGGTTATTTGTCTAGTTCTGTAGTAGAACAAATTTGGTCAGCTCCACTTTTGGGTTTTCTTCTAATCCATTATTAATGTATTTAGTATCAAGAATTTTACATACCAATAAAGTACAAAATGGCCACTGCTTCTCAATTCTATAGGTTTGATACCAAACATAACAATGAGTGTGCATTATATAGTTATGAACTATAAAAAGCTTTGTTATTATGCTGTGTGGAATGCATAAAAAGCAATAAATTATGTGCCAAAATTTTCTTTACAGGAGTTTGAACTTTAAAAATGCAAACACATCACAACATACCATGTTTTGTCTGCTAGTAGACATGTACTTTATTGAATGTAAATTAATTCACATGTAACTTTTGACATTTTCACTTCATACAAAATAAAGAATAAGGATGATATTGCCTGTTGCATACAGTATGTTTATATACATTTCCCAAGACACACAGTAAAATGAACTTCGAAATCAAAATTTTTACCAAAAACATGAATTCAAATTTTGTAAGATTTGCTTCTCATTATTATCCTCTAGCGATGTAATTTAAAACTATATTTTCCCTTAACCTTAGACCACTAAACAACTTCATTGTAGAGCCAGCTGCTGAACAATAAGGCTAGTTACTGTCCTCAAAAGAAAACATTCAAAAATTTCAAGCAGCTGAAAACAACTCATTTGGTGACTGATACTGCACCCCTTGAAGTCAAAGAGTTTTCTCACTGACTTCAGCAGGAGGTGGTTCATAAGCTCCTGGCTCCAACAGTTTCTGAAGTGTGGGTTTTTGTTTTGAACAGGTAGTTAATTTTAATACTTCAAAAAGTTTGGCTTCTATATTATCTATTCTTCGGCTTTGCTCCAACATCTCAATACATCAGTTGCATCACAATGGGTTTACTATAATTTAACAAACATGACACTTTCCAAACTTCTTAGAACCTAGTGTAAGTAAAGCTTTATAACAGTGTTTAAAAGACAGTTATTTCCCAACAAATACAAGTGACCCCTGCGCAAACTAACTCTACGGGAGTAGGAGTGGCTGTCATACATGAACAAGGTCTCTACACTTTGTAGTGAGTGATGTGACTAAAAAAGAAACCTGAGAAGACAAACAGAAAAGCTCAACCCTGTCTGCATTGCAACAATTTTCTTCTTTGTACATCCTGTCTACATTGTGAACTTTCCACTAATTGGTTTGGTGGGCTAAAATTTCCTAAACGTATAACTTACATTTTATTGAAAATTTCTTGCAACGTACTAAACTGGAGTCTGCTTTTCACTTGCTAGCTGCCTCAAAGTTTTTAGCTTTGAAAGACTACCTGTTTTATGAAGTTGCTGAATGGACTCAAATGGTGTTGATCTGTTCACTGCAAGAGTGGTACATACACACTTTTTTGCAGGAAAATATTTTCCAGTCACAACAATATGTCATTTGCAGATAGTGTATCTTGCTTTGAGAGGAGGAATGTCTAAATCTTATTCAAACATAGCACATAATAAAACAAAGCCTAACTGTCATACCAGTCCAGGAAAAGCAAGGAGAATGAACACATTACAAGGAAGAAAAGGATCCATACTCGAAATCCAGCATTTTTTTTGATTGCCTGTAGGAAGATATGAGCTCAATGACTATTTTTCCCTAAAAATACTGATTTCCATAATATGACTCAACCAACAGTCTATCTGGGCCCAGTCTGGCACCTCTTTAAGCCAGTGGAAAAACTCACCATTGACTTCACTTAGAGAAGAGTTAGGCCCATATTTCTCTAGATTCTCACCCCATGACTCAGGCCTCAAAATTCCAAAAGCAGAGTCAGCAGAAGGGAAAAAAGGAATCCCCCATCCCACCAATAGAGTTGGGTTAGTTAATGATTAGAACTGTTCATTCTTGTGCATGGCATATGTTCTAAGAAAGTGATACAAGAACTGATTAAAAATGCATACATTATCTATTTCAATGCCAAAAGTTAACTTTAAGAACAAGAGAAACGGCTTCTCTAAATAGTTTATTAAAGCTCTTTAGTGATTTAAATAATAGCTGTTACTGAGGGCTGATTTAACATAGCTCAAGGCAATATTTAAATATTGTAAATGACCAAGTCCAAGTTTAAAATACCAAACACTGATTCCAAGATTTGTTTTTCAACTGAAATGGGAAGGATGGGGGGTTATTTTAGACTTCATATCAATAGACTATCATTAATAGTATCAGTCTCAATTAAATACAGAAGTTTTCATTTGTGGATCTCAGAGTTTTAAGGGGAGGGAAACTGAAGCACAGAGGTTAAGTGACTTCCCCAAGTTAACATGCATCAGAAGATCTGTGTTTTAGTCCCAGCTCTGCCACTGACACACTATGTGACCTTAGGAAAGTTAGTTACACTCTCTGTGCCTCAGTTCTACCAGCTGTAGAATGAAGATAATGATGCTTTGAGAGCCATGAATGAGATGCACTGTACTTAAGTGCTGAATATTATTAATAATCTATTTAGTCTATTGGCAATGAGTCTAAAAAAATTCATCCCTGCCATCATATGCTCTGCCTGCTAAGCCATGTTACCTTTTGGATAGTTGAATATGAGAAATAACAATCCTAAATCAAGTCTCTGAAAAAAAAGTCCCAAACAGATTTTCAAAAATAAGTGCCTAATGATAGGGTCCTAAATTCATGTTTAGGCATTTAGATAAGACAACCTGTAAACAAGACCTTATGCAGTATGGGGAAGGGCCTCTTCGAATCAAGATAGCATATCAAGACTGCATTCCCATCTATTTCAGTGGTGTCTTCTTCCACCAAACTCCTTTGCATAGGTGACTACATGCAGCCCAGGGTTATCCTCATCTTTAACAAGGAGGTAAAGACCAGCAAAGTTTACAGGTCCCAGTGGTTGTTCAGATCAACATTAGTGAAACATGAAGTTTCACAGGCTACACTTCAGTGTAAGGGATCCGGGTAGCTTCCGCCCACACTGCTATTGCTAATCAGATATGCCCATAAGGCAGCCTGCAAGTTGTAAATATTGCCATAGTATAGGGTATTGCTTAGGCAAAAATGCTTTGATAGCTAGGAACAATAAATGCATCAAAACACTACTTAGTAACATTACCTCTCTTATGTCTTCATTGCCTTCTTTGATATTCTCTGTTGCACCCACGACTAACTGATGAATATTGTCAATTTCAGTGTCCTGTTGAGCAAGAGTTCCATAAAGACAATGACAAATTCTGTAGAAAAATGTTAACTGTAAAGATCTGGGCCAGAATAGATCACAACTATGAAGTAAAGAAGTATGTGTCTTAATATTTTATGTGCATCTTTACCAATCTTCAAGGAACCGAGGGTTAATTAAATCTTAAATTTTCTGTCTATGTCACTAGGACCCTGAAATCAATAGAAAAACTTCCATTGACTTCAGTAGCCTTGTATCAGACCTACGTGTAGCCTATAGTTTTTCACCAGTTGTCTTAGGAAAGATGTTTAGTTTCCAAAATGCCACTAACTGAGCATAAGTAACAAGCAACATTAACAATACATTGTTCTGGAGCAAAGAGACCTTACTAGGAAGATGTATCTACTAAGAATATTATGCAGGAAAAGCCATTCGGTATTTGGCTTTGAAACACAACTTTTAAGTTCCATTTTTCCTCAGTGTCTGGGTTTTCTTTTATTCACATCTCTGATAACGTAATGTAAATAAGACACAGAGCAGTTTCACAGCAGAGAAATGTCTGCAGGAAAAGCTCATTTCTCTTAAGCATACAGTTCAGTTGTTTCTCTTGACATTTTGACATTACAGCAGCAAACATTTTTTACCTGTTGCAAGACTTTTTCTGTGAATATCTCTTGAAGTCTGGAGATTTCAACCACTTTCCCTTCAATTTGTCTTGACAAAACAAAACAAAACAAAACACCCCCCCAGATATGTCATTGTGTTAGTGCAAAGATTTTCCACTGTAGATTACTCTAGACTCACATCCTCAAACCCAGCAAATCATACTATTAATATGGTAGTCATATTGTCAGCAATTTTAGATAGCAGTAATGTACAAATATTCCATGATTTATGGTGAGAGGGAGTGGAGCCTGCACAGGTGCTGGAGTATACTGGAAGTTCTGTAGCAGCTTCACTTATCTTAACAATGAGGGTTATCCAAATGAGATGGAAATTAATAATACAAATACAGTAGCCCTTAGATTAATTAATTATTTTGACATATCTATTTTATGATGACCCCATGTTTAAAATTTTTGATTGCTGAAGACTTGTATTGACAACACATGTATGGTAGAAGTTGTCAGAGAAAAGATGGAGAGGTTTGGTAGGTGGGCAGTTGGGTCTTTTGCACCTGGAGAAGCATGGGAGATAATTGGGCATTATAGGATAAACACAATCTGGATTTATCTATCTATTAAAAAGATCAGCAATGAAACAATTAATATTTAAATGGCTATATTTGAGTTTTATAACCCATCAAATGGAAATATCAGACACCAAACATCAGATTTTTTTCAGGCTGCCTGCAGACTCGGGAAACAACATGGCATGAGTTTACATTCAGTTCACATTTTCAAGGTTTATACCCAACTTTATGGATTTAGCTTTTTAAATGAAAGTTCATATTCTGGAGCAAGATATTAGCAAGGGGTGGATTCTGTAGCCCTGGAACACAGGGGACGCTGGTTATAAAACATGCAAACGCAGCAAATAAGAGAAAGTTGTACCTCACTTCATCAAATAGGCTATTCATCTCACCAACAAGTCGCTGGTTTTCCTGTTCAAACTAAAGGAGGAAAACAAAACAACAACAAAAACCACATGAAGTCACAGATTGTTGTAAAAGACATTCTAAACAAGAAAGCAAGATCTCAATATTAATTATAAACATTGACTGTTAGTGAATTAATTAAGAGCTGCAGAGATCTTTCTGTATTACTCACCCCAGTTTGAGAAGTAGAAAAAACCAGCATGAACATGTTTGCTTTAACCAGCCACCTGAAAAGCCACTATTTTCCTCTTTTCCCCCAAAGATGAGCCAAAATGATTCTACAGATTTGCTCAATACACAAGTACACAAAAGACACAATAAAAGCAACAATCCTCCTGATTTAACATATGTTTTGACTTTAGAAGCAGCCATAGTATATGATATTATTCTAACCTAGTGTAGTATGAAATTAAGAGCATGAGTTTGACAAAATATGAAACCTTCTGACGTCTAGTACTGATACTTTAGAAAATAAAGCAAAGGCCAGTACAGTTGCAGTCTCTCTAACTTGTCACTTTCCATTTTAAATTGGGGTTACTTAATGAAATAGCTTTTAAATGTACTATTATCATTACATTTTCCAAGCAAATAACCATAAACAAATTTTATTAGGGAAATAAGCTCTTCTTTCAGAGATGGACTACATTAATTGCCAATTCATTTGCAGTTCACCATAGTAGATTTTGCATCATGCTCATCCAAAAAGACTAACAGATCTGAAAATGATTTAACAAGTCTGCACAGTCAAACTGTAACATATAAATAACAGGCTAACTGCAATCCTCACCTTAAAGAAACTGTTCCAAGAAGAACCAGTTTCTATGCCCTAATCACCAGATGAAACTCTACATAGATGGGGATGGGATTTTCCAAAGTGCCTAAGTGATTTAGGAGAACAAATCCCATTGAAAGTCACAAATTCCATTTGAAAACCACACCCAGGGGAATTCAGAATTATGTTGATTACTTCTCAAAGAGCAGGTATGCTTCTGAAATCGCCCACTATAAAGTTTCAGAGTCCCTGAACAGCTATAGGTGGAAAATGCTGGGTTGATTTATTTTGTGTGAAAATTTTACTGGATATGAAACCTTAATACTTATAATACACATCCTAGGTAGGATGTGCCTGTGATATATTGTATTTCTAAATATAGAGCCCCATACGTAGCAGTATGAATAGTGGAAAATGTGGTCCTTGCAGTCCAAATAATTTGACACGAGAGTGGAGTGAAATAGTCCAGCACCTTAACTGTGCAAAGAGAATGAGTATTATTCCATTTCTTTCAAGAACACTTGGTGTTTACACTGAACTCATCTATTAAAACACTTCCTTTGTGTTTTGCATAAGCCAATCGAGTTTCAATTTCATTAGCAATAAAAATCCAATGCTTCTGCATTATAGGGTTGCCAGGCGTCCGGTTTTTGACTGGAATACCCAGTCAGCAGTGCTGACCGGACCATTAAAAGTCCGGTTGGTGGTGCTGCCGGCAGGGCTGGCAGGCTCCCTGCCTGGCACCACACGGCTCTCAGAAGCAGCCAGCATGTCCCTCCGGCTCCTAGGCGGAGGGACAGTCACAGAGACTCCACGTGCTGTCCCCACCGGGAGCACTGGCTCCGCAGCTCTGTCCAATAGGAGTTGGTAGCAATCTGAGCAAATGCCAAGTATTTCTAAGAAACAGAAGTTCTGTAGGGATTAAGCAAAAATTACTCAGAACACTATATGTCAATGCAAAAAGCAGAGGAATTTAGTAACTGCCTGAGAACCACTATCTTTAACAAGAAAGACAGGTAGTTACATTCATGTGAAATTAGTCTCATGTAGGTAGCTAGACATTTCGCTTTCTACACAGACGTTACTGAAAATGCCCTCACTAAGCTGTATTTTTTTAAATGATGGACAATGTAAACATTTCAATACTTCAGAGTAATTTAAACATTTAATTCATCATTAATTTTTTCAAGATACTGCATGTAAATCAATGTGCACAATATGGCACAGAGCTAATCAGACTCAGCTTTTGTGCAGCTCCAATCTGCATAAGTAGGCAACTTTAATGCCATTATGCTGCCATCTTTCAAAATTAATCACAATGTTCGTTTCTCACCCTAGTCACTTTCCCCCCAGTCCTCTTAGCATAAAAAAGGATTATGCTCACAGCACAAATTTTTCAAAAGATCTACTTTTATCTCAAACTAATTGACATTAATTTGAAAATCCTCAGAAAATTCAATCTTTATTTACAGATTACATGCTGTAAATTTCAGGAAGATACACTGGAATCTTTGTACTAACCCAGAAATTGAATCTTACTTTTAGAGATTCAAGAGGCTAAATCAACACTGTCTCCATAATGTCTACTAGTTGATCCATATTCCTAGGATATGCCGTTGAATACTGTGTATAATAGTCCAGTATTTTTCTTTCCTGCTGGTAACACTATTCCAACTTTCCAACACAGCAACAGTACAAATTCTTTTCTTTTTGCTTTTGGGTATAGTCAGGCACTTCTTCCCTTCCAAATGATCTTAGTTCATAGAGTGACCATTAGACCATTCCAGGAATAGAACATACCAAGCAGATCTATGAGGAGGAAGTTTGCCCTTCAAGAAAGGAAGCCTGAATTTTAGAATATTTCTTTTTAGGATATACTGTTCTGGGATTTATTTACTCATTACGGAGAGATGCTGTCACAATGTGACTGGTCCCTTTAAGGAGAATTGGGACCAGCCCCGTATATGCCATAATTAATTAGCTGCTTCCCAGCCTGAGAGGGCAGGATTAAGGAGTGTCAGCTGATGCTTTAATGTACACCTGGGTCACAGAAGAAGGGCTGAGAGAGATCAGTCTAGAGTGGAATCACAGACAGCAGGCAGGCTCCTGTGAAAGGCCGTGAGTGATGGTCCACAGGAGGCTGGGTACTCCAAAGCTATTAGCCTTGTGGCCTGGTGCTCTATACCAGAATAGGGAAGGACGCAAGGAACAGAGCCCAGCAGGGAACGTGGACAGTATTCCAGGGGAAATGGCCTGGGGGCTGAGCGCTCGATCCCAGAGCCAGACAGACTCTCAAAGGTAGCCCAAAAAGGGGCTGGGAATGGAGCCTGTGGCTGAAGAGAAGCTCCTGAAAGGCAGAAGAACCTTGTGTTTGTTGGGAATTTTAGCTGACTTGTGCTATAGTGGAAGAAGTGTTTGTTTGTGACTTGGTCACATCTCTAGAACAACCTAGTGTCTGGAAAGCTGAGGCACTACACCTTGGGGAGGAAAACCGAGGCAGGGGGTGCCTTCAGTGCCCAGGTTTGGCCAGCAAGGGGCGTTACAGAGGAGTCACCACCCCACAACAGATGGTCTTACATTTTGAAATACTGTTTTAGTAATTGTGTGTTATTTACTTCATTCTGATATTTAAAATGAGCATTAATCCATTAAAAGGAGCTAGTGTCCAATTAATATTGCTTCAACATTCACAACAGAAGAGTGGGTGCTGACTATGATAATTTTTAGCAAATCCATTCATCTGTTTCTTCCCAAATGTCCTATCCTGTCTACAGATATATCTTTAGGGATGGCTTCGTAACAGCTACATTCCATGTATCAGGAATATTCAACTGTATCAAATATTCGCAGCCTGGCCTACCCATCCTCAACTACAGAGTGATTCTAGGGGAGTGATATCTAGTGATACAAGTTCCCTTTCCCCACAAGCATTGAAGCACTCTAGAAAGTCTCTTCCAGAGGTTCAGTCCTATCAGCAGTAATCCATCCATAGTTCAGCCTATTCCCCTGCCCACAGATTCATGATTAGATCATGGCAGAATTCTAACATCCCAACCTAAATGATTAAATTACCTCCCATCACAAGGACCCTGTCTTTGGAGACTTTTCCTCCAAGGGAGCATGCATTAACAAAATCTAATGACTGGTATAGACATAGTTACAATTATAGTAATGAATGGCTAGAAGAGTTAAACCCGTGGGACCTGATTCACCATTGCACTATGTCAGGTTTACACAGGTGTAAGTATTAAATGGAGTCACACCAGTGTAAACCTGAAGTAAAGTGGTGTACCGAGTACAGAAGGTCCAGCACCAAATAGTCAAGATAGTCATTGACTGGAGAAGGCAGCCAATTTATAGCTGTTGGTAAAATTTCTGGTGCTGAATTTTTCACGCAGGACTATTCAAACTTGTTCATGCTTCTGTGGGAATAAGTTGGAACAGTCCTGTATTAAAAATTCAGCACCAAAAATGTTACCGTTTTTTAGCACCCTAGTAAGAATTATATAACCAGTTTAAAAGTCAGATTTTCAATACACAGTAAATGCTTGTGATCTGTTACAAATAGTATAAATCCACTTTGAGAATGTATTTTACAAGAAATCCCAAACCCGCTACTCATATTTAAAAAAAATATCCCTAGATAAACTTTGTAATTTGAAATGATGGCTGATGAATTATTTGGTCTGCACTGTAATAAACTATGATAGAACAGTCAATTGAACAAAAGGTTAGAACACACCACATAATACATCAATATGTCACAAAAGAATTTACATGATAGGAACATAAAACTGAAACTACAACAATCTAAATATAGCTCAACTATCTATGGCTTAATAAAGAAAGCGCTTTTTATGACAGTAAAATATGCTGCTACAAAAGGATGGCACAAAGTGACAAATTGCTTAGACTTTGTCCAAGATTTAATGAATAGAAGTAATAATCAGAGTTCTTTTTTGTTATCCCAAGAGACACATCATTAAATGTCTGTATGTGATTTCACCGTAGACAAAAAATAATAAGATGAAAGTAGTTGAGGAAAATTAGACCTTTTCAGAACAGACACAGCAGAAACGGATTTTATTCCACTCAATCTGACCACAAGACATCTGCTTACAATAACTATAAAAGCATTAATATACCTGCACTATGGGTTATAAATTAGGATTTATTGTGCAAATCGTACAATAGTCTGCAACCATTTTGGACCATGTAATGATCTCTCCTGTGGGTGAAATAATGAATTAAATTGCTGTTGTAGCCATATGAGAGAGGTTTAACTCATTATTTTACCCTTAAGAAAGATCATGAAACACTGATTGTGAATTATGGGTATAATTTGCCACAACACTTTAAAACCAATACTCCAGTTTCTACAGTATTTCTCACCCTTTGGGAGTCAATTTACTTAAAATAAATGTAACTTCCATGCAATTGGACCATTATTCACAGAAAAAGAATTAAAAGAGTAAAAATTAACTATTCCTGTAATAGCATACATAAAAATAGAGAAATGTCTAAACACCCCTTATCAAATCAGCTATTGGATGCTGTGAGGATTCTTTGACGTTTGTAAAGCACATTGAGATTCTTGCATTGAAGACACTAGGTTGTTGCAGTGTTGTGATGAAGCATGTTATCTGGTACAATGTCCTAATACAATGCTCAAGGGAAGAGCATATAGCTGCCTGATTTCTGCTCGTACTAATGTAACTCCACTGAATTTAGTTTTCGCACATGAATGGAAAAACTGGGTCCAGCGTTTTGTCAAACATTTTATTTCTGCCAGGGGAGAAAATCTTTCAGAACAGCTTGTAAATTTATCAGCTTTGAGTTCTTGTTAATTAACACAATAATATTAAAATAACCTAAAATTCAACAACATATGGACAAAATCCTTTGGCTAGGTGCCAGCAGGTCTCCAAACCTCAGGCATACCTGGAGAACTATTGCTCAAAAATGCTTTCAGGTGTTGGAGACAGTGCAGTTTCATTTCAGCAAACTACTGCACACATCCCTGCATTTTGTAAATACCGTCATCTAGTTATATTTAATAATAAAACTATTCATATTGGGTCTAGAAAATGCTAGCAGCACTTTAAGCATCAATCAATTAGAGGGAAAAGATTATATCAGTAACATTCTTACTGCTCATATGAAAAAAGAGAGAGAGAGAAGGAAAGAGGGCAATACCAGGAAAGAATGATTACTCACCTCTTATAACTATTGTTCTTTGAGATGTGGTGTAGATGTTCATTACACTACATGTGTGGGCATCCTGTGCACCGGTGCTGACAAGTTTTCCTTAGCGGTATCCATAGGGGCCATGCCTCTGCCTGGTGCCCTCATGCTCCAAGCCAAGGGTCTAAAGGGCAGAGCCATGCTGCCCACCCTTCACTTCCTTCATACCCGACCCTTAGATTAAACATCTGGAAGTTTGGGGAAGGAGGGTGAGCTCTATGATGGACATGCAATGCATCTTGAAGAACAACAGTTATAAGAGGTGAGTAACGGTGAGCTTCTTTGAGTGGTTACATATGTCCATTAAACTAGGTGACTCCTGTGCAGTTTCCACTGGAGGTGGGGCTAGGAATCTCACTGGAAGAGGGACTGCAGAACTGCTTTCCCTACATTAGTATCTTCCCTTGACTTGGTGGCAATCACAATGTCTCGATCACATTGCTGCTCTACAAGTGTCCACAATAGGGATGTTTCCTACAAATGTTGTGGATGTTGCGTGCTCTGGCTGAAAGCACAGATGGTGTTTCTTGAGCGGTGGAAACCTTAGTGTTGTAGCACATGACAACAGAGCTGATGATCCACTTGGACAATCATTGTTCTGCATAGGAGACTAATAGTTGAGAAGAGATCTGAAAGGGCTTCATTCTATCTAGAGAAAAAGCCAGAACATCCAGAATGTAGAGCTTTGGTTCGTCCTTACAAGCTTGTGGCTTTGGAAAGAAAACCAGTAAACATACTGACTGATTGAGATGGAAGACATATACTCCTTTGGAGAGAAACTGTGGCCTAAGCTATATCTCGTCCTTAACAAAACAGTATATGGAGGATCATGGACATGCAGCTCACCTACTCTCCTCATGGAGGTGACGTTCACTAAAGACCACAAGCAGGAGGCTAACAGATCAAAAAGGGGGACCCATAAGGGCAGATAACACTAATCCCATTTGAGAGGGTGAGAAGCTAAAGTACCTTACTTACAGCTTTGATTAATGTTGGCCATATTCACCTCTTATAATGCTGGTGTAGCAAAAGAGATCAACTCTGGGTAAGATATCAGTGATTTTTCAGGTAGGACTCCAGCGCTTGAACTGCAGGTATGGTGTAGCCTACACCTCCATCAAAAGAAAATGAGCCAACCAGTTCAGGATTGACTTTTGGCAACATTTTAAGTAAGTTAGAGCAGGAGAGAGGGTAACTCTAGCTATAGCAATAGCTCACTTTTGTATGCTTCTTTCACCTCTTGTTTCCTGCTATATTTTCCAGTGCTATTTGCTCCAGTACTAAGGGAAGCTACTTTTCCTTTTATGCTAACAAAAACACATTTGAAGTGAAAATTTGTAGTTAATATTTAAAAGTAAACTAATGCACAATCCCAGGAGCAATTTACTTACCATGTTAATATATTACTCTGCAAGCAGAGATTTAAGAAAAAAATCTCAGTAGCATTCTGCATCTGATGCTCCACTGACCAGGCTATTACATTTGGAGCTAAGGTTAAAACTTCCAACACAAGTTATTCCACTAGCCTAGGCATAGCAGGGGTGTCAGGTCGTTGTCATGTTTGGGGTATCATCCTGCAAAATGTCGGCAGAACAAGGCATGTTAAAAATAAAAGTGACAGGATGGCCTTGTATTTGTTTATTTAGCTCAGAACTTCAATGTTGTTTTTAGGCAGGTTTTTTGGATATGTCAAATTTGAAGTGTCACTCGTGACTCACAACAGATGAAGTGTAAAAAGTGAGTCGGTTTAGTAAGAGGGACAATGCCAAGTGCAAATATATAAAAAATAAAAATGAAGAGCAGGAGGAGTTTGAAAGATTGCATGGAGTAATAATGCACTTTCTAAAAACATCCAGCAGCTATCCCTTAGGAATAGCTGACAGAATGTCAGACTACAGCTAGTTCAGGATTGTGAATTCTAGAATTCCTTTCATCATCTCATTGTGAATATTTATTTCTCAATCACTTAAAAAAATCTTTAAATACTATATAGAGATGCCATGAAACTTTATCCTAAACTGCTAGAATAAAGAGTATGGCAACTGGTCCAAAACCTAGTATATAGCACAGAGCCAAAAGAAAAGACAATAACAAGATGGTTATTAATCAACTATTAGAAAACCATTTTTTATATATAGCAACTCAAATAGCTGGTGTTAACCTCCATTTACATGGAGAGCTCCAACATTAGCATGCAGACTGCTGGAAGAAAACAGAAGAAAACAGGCCTCTGTGAAAAGTGGCCTTTTTATGTCAGATTGAGAAAAAAAAAGATGGTAACGTGTGAGGAGGAGGATGTTGTCATCATCCAGGGAAGCCTGTGAAGGGCTTTAAGTAGGATCATGTCTGCTCCCTTATCTTGAGAGGGGCCACATTCACTCATTCTCAATATGGTCTGCAATTCAGGGGGCTATTTTGGTCCCTCACCTTCCTCCTAAACACTCAGCAACTGTGGTCAAGAGTATTTGTTTTTTCAATCTGCAACTAGCTAAGTTAGTCTGACCTTTTTCCTTAGATATAGCCCTTCCTACAGTTATTTATACCTTTGTCATGTCTAGGATGAGTATTATAGTGCTCTACCTAGGACCTAAGTTCCCTCTAAGCTATATGGCCACCCAGCAGTCTATCCAGTGTCTTGCACTTCAGGTACCCCTCCCCCCACTGCTGCGCTACTCCTTCCCTCTGCCTTGGAGCCCTTGGCCAGCTGCTCCTGAGAGCCTCCTGCTTGCTGTGCAGAGCGGAGGCGGGGGAGGGTGGGAGAGAGAAGGGGGCACTGAAGTCAGGGTGTCCTCTTCCCCCTCCCCCACCCCTGTACCCCATCTCCATAGAGCAAAGGAGGGGACATGACAGGGTTCAGGAGTGGGACGGAGCTTGCTGGCAGCTGCTTCTCTGTCTGAACAAACAGGTTTCAGACTGGTGAGTGCCAATCTACTTAAACGGGCAGCATACTTAAAGGGCCAGCATGCGTCTCTCTCTCTCACACACACACACACACTCAGTGTGTGTCTCTCTCTCTCACACACACACACACAGTCTTTCACACTCACCTCCCAACACATACTTGTATTATTGTGGTTGTTACTTCTTGATACTTCCTGCAATGCACACATATTCTCTGTAATTTTATTCTTTCAAAGTGCTGTTATTTTAGTTTTTTTATTGGTCTATGCCTTTCATAATTTTTATTTCTCTCTTACGCTTACATTTAATTCTTTGAGTAGTGAGTTCTAAAATGCCTAATCTGTCCTGGCTGGTGTAATTATCCCTATAGGTAACTTTTTAAAAATATATATTATATCTAGTTTTTTGTTTCTACTGGTGGCACATATCCGCACATTACCTCAATATTGATACACATAACAAAATTCAATCCGCACGTGGATGGAAAAAATTAGAGGGAACGTTGCCTAGGGCTACTCTTGAATACCATCATGGAACTTCAGATACTGCTGCATTCAGCAGCCTTCTGCTTAGCAACACTAGTCATGTTGAGGACATTAAAACCTATGGCCTGTTTGTTGTTATGCTTCTGGTTTGCTTCAAAGTGCAATACAAGGTGTTTACTTTAAAGCCCCACGAGACCTGGTTTCCGAATACTTTGGGTCCTGTCCACACTAGAGAAAGTTCAGTGACATGGAGACCTCATGTAGATGGGCTACAGCTGCTACGTGCGTTTTAAAGCACTATGTCAATCAGCTCTACCAAGAGCAGGGTTAACTGACACAGAGCATGAAATTATGGTGATAGCCAGTGGCCTATTTACACCAGGACTCCCAATATGGCTGACATGGATAGTGCTAACCTGGTGTTAGCAATGGCAGGAAAGATTCAGAAAATTTCCCTAGTGTAGGAAGAGCCTCAAAGACTGCCTCTCTCCTTACCTACCCCCTTCTGACAACTGGGATCAGAGCATTTGTTAGTCCCAGGGTTTGAGTTTTCTAGCTTTCCAACACATTGCTCTGAGAACAAGCCTCATAAAGTGGCAAAGAAGCAAGCTGCACAGACAGCTGTGAAGGAAAGCTTGCAGGCTGCCTATTCACACTAAAAAAACTGCTCAATCTCTTTTGTAAGCTCTAAAAATTCACAGATAAAAAGAATAAAATTACATAAGAGTAACTGGCAACAGAACAACTCGAACAGGGACGGCAATAGCAGCAGCAACTATCTTTATCTTCCAAAAGTTTTTTTATGCTTCTCTTAATGTTGCCATGACTTCCTTGGTTTGCTGATTTAAACAGCAAACCCTAGCAGTAATTTAAAAGGACAATTTAAATTTAAATTTCAATGGGCAGTTTTAATTGCTGAAAAATACTCTCTCACTAATACCATGGCTGCACAGCAATCTCTCTTTTTTTGTAGCAATTTTAAATATTAACTGATACTAAGAATTAGGAAACCAAGTTGAAAAGGCACATTTGTTATTAAGTTCCTCTGCACAAAAAGCAAGTCGAGAGCCAAGTGAGAGTGTGTACTGTGTTCCTTAATGCACCATATGCACAGATAGCATTAGCTGGAAAGGTGGGCGGGAGGGAAGAAATAAAACAGAATTTACCATCTGAATTTCTTCAGGTGACAGTTCATCTTCACCTTTGCCATCCCCCCACAGCCCAAAGTTGGAGTTGGCATCTGTCAGATTCTGATCTGTAAAGATAACCAAAAATCCCAAACACATCAGCATACTGAAATGTGAAGCTACAACCACCGCTTACTCATTTAGTATCAACTATCAGATGATTAGATTTCATTTCTAGTTAATTGAGATTCATGCTCTACATCTATCAGCAGTTCACACCGCTAAGGTACAAGTGCAGGACTGGGGCCAAAGATTTATACACCCGCTTAATTTTGTCACTGGGAGTAGCTGCATTGAAGTATGGACGTTGCAGCAAGTAGAACTACTCATAGCGCATAAAGTTAAGCCCGTGCAGAAGTCTTCGCAGCATCGTTTCCTTTCTCAGGAAACGAGACATCTGTAAAAGTCGAAACAAAGTAATTTCTCCCATAATTTGCACTTTAACAGAAATATATGTACACTTTTGAAATATTTCAGGTTTCAGAGTAAGAGCCGTGTTAGTCTGTATTCGCAAAAAGAAAAGGAGGACTTGTGGCACCTTAGAGACTAACCAATTTATTTGAACATGAGCTTTCGTGAGCTACAGCCCACTGTAGCCCACTGTAGCTCACGAAAGCTCATGCTCAAATAAATTGGTTAGTCTCTAAGGTGCCACAAGTACTCCTTTACTTTTGAAATAGACACCAACTGTATGAAGCCATTACCTTTCCTGAGATTTCAGAAAACCACCTCCTTGCTACTCACATTATTTTGCAAAATTAAACCCAGAACCTCATTTCAAAATATTAGCATAAACCTCCCAAGACTGATTTCGTTTCCTTATGTTGTTGACTCTGAAGATTATGGCCCCAATCATGCAACTGATTCCTCACAAAGGGTCTGCCTACATGCAACAAGTCAGATCAGGCTCCATCCTGCAATCACTTAACACCAATTTTTATTTTTTTACATACTGGAGCAGCCCCATTCATCTCAATAGGGCTACTCTCTCATAAGTGAAGTTGCCTATTGATTTGCAACACTGGGACCTAAAACATCTTAAATATATAAGTTCTGAAAATGGAGTATACAACAGAAATTGAAGTTTAAGATTAACTACTACAAGGTACTTCTGTACAAGGAGAAAAATACCACTTTCTTTTCATTCCTTTTATCTCATAGGAATCAACTGATTCTGACATTTTGTCTGTTTTGGCAAGAAGCAGCATCAGTACCCAAAGTGTCAGAGTTTTTACCATATCCCTGGGAGGTTCTTTACTACCACACAACTGGGACGTTGTTACAAGCCTCAGCACAGAGATCTGTGCCATCCCACAAGGGACTCTATGCCTTGGTTGCTTAGAGTTACCAGATTCAAGTAATAAAACTAAGATGCAGAAAGGTTTTTGTTTCACTTTTTAGTAGGTTTTGGAATTGCTGTTAATCATAATATTTTTCCTTATTTAGATGCTTAGATACTTTTTTATTTGATTTATTGTAATTGTTTATAATCTTGTATCTGAATGTTTTCAGTTAAATAAGCAATGTTGATGCATCACTCTAAGAAACCAGGTTTCAGAGTAGCAGCCGTGTTAGTCTGTATCCGCAAAAAGAAAAGGAGGACTTGTGACACCTTAGAGACCAACAAATTTATTTGAGCATAAGCTTTCGTGAGCTACAGCTCACTTCATCGGATCCGATGAAGTGAGCTGTAGCTCACGAAAGCTTATGCTCAAATAAATTTGTTGGTCTCTAAGGTGCCACAAGTCTTCCTTTTCTTTTTTCTAAGAAACCAGCTTCTCTTGGGAAACCTCTGACAGCAGTCTGTTTAAAAACAATTTCATGAGAGATATTTTAAGGGGATATTTTCCTCTTGCTCTTTGTTACCAGAACATCTGCATGAAACCCATCTTTTTTTAAAAAAAAACGCTTCTGTTACTGCTCATTCCTTCTCCAAAAATTATAGGACTGGTTTCTGACATCACAACTGGTTTCTGTAGAAATGTTTGCAATGTTACAAACAAGGGATTGTGAATGAGCAGCAGGATCAGCTTAGCTCTTATGAAAACCAGACTTTTTGTTTCTTACAAGTGCCCTAACTAATAAAAGCAAGTTAAGATAAGAAAACATATAAGATTGTTTACAAATAATTCTGGTTATATTTTCCCTGGGGCATCATCAGCTCTTTACATGTATTTCACAGAGACATAAATCATTTTATTTAGATGTTACACCAAAATTATAATGAATACATGTCACTTCAGGAAAATATCCTGTTCAGTTTTCAGTGAAGTAGTTGTTCAAGATTTCATCTGTCATTCTGAGCTTATTCACTTGATTCAAAGAAAAGAGGATAATTAGTTTACGGAACTGACTATAAAATAATAATAAATATTCCCTTTTTTATCCCCAAGGAACCAATTATTTACAGGCACTGCCAATACTTGGCAAGAAACAGTACGTGTATCCAACAAGTTCATTAATAAGCAAATACTTATTTGGTATAGGTAAGGTAAGCAGCAGGTGAGAGACATTCTCTCATCTTCCCAGATTTCAGAGTAGCAGCCGTGTTAGTCTGTATCCGCAAAAAGAAAAGGAGTACTTGTGGCACCTTGGAGACTAACCAATTTATTTGAGTATAAGCTTTCGTGAGCTACAGCTTGCTCTTGTCACTACAGCATGTTTCCTGCTACTGGGAAAGCAGATTTTGGGCTTTCCTGGGGTATACCTTAATGCTGCTCAATGATTATGATTCATCTAGCAAAACCTAGAGAAAGAAAAATATCTATTTCCTAGGATTGCTGAAATAAAATACTTCATATCTCTGTTGTTTCTGAAAGATGCATTAACTGTTTTAAATAACTATCAAATTCCTTTTAACCCATTTCCAAACTGGTTTACTTCACACTGAAATGAAAGAAGTGCTAAAATGAAGGATTAATTCAGAAGCTATAATTTATATTTCATGCCATAAACAAACTGTCCTGTTTGTAATAAGCAAATCAAAATTGGGCAATATATAATCTTTCAAGACTTATCAAACACCAAATGGGCGTTTCCTACAATGATCCATGTTTTTTATAATTCTGATGTAAAAAAGGTGTTCAGTATCAAAACAAAGTAATCTAATCTGCCAGAGAACAGACTAAACGATGATGAACTGAGGAAAAAGATTCATCCAAGATTCCAAATGTTCTAACAAAGGGCAGAGTACGTGCGGATTTGGGCGAGAGCTATGCTCCCAGCAGGGAACAATCTTTGTAGCACAGATGTTTGTGTAAGAGTGCCCAGAGGCTATGGTGATAGACACTTCAGAAATGCAAACGATCACCATTCCCCAAGCTACTGATACCCCATGGAAAATATTCTATTTAGAAATAACCTCGATTCTATTTTTTCAATTTTCTTTTGTTTGTTTTTTATTACAGAAAACACTTCTACGAAATGAAAGGTCAAAAGATTTAAACTCACAATCCTAGTCTCTAAGGTGCCACAAGTACTCCTTTTCTTTTTGCGAATACAGACTAACATGGCTGTTACTCTGAAATCCCCTATTGATAGCATCACCATCATTTTCACTACTGTGACGCCATAATGAAAATTATGGTTTTATAAACAATAGCAGCAAACTCTTAAGTCAACCTCATACAGTCACCAAAGAATACGGGGTGTAGGGTGAGTGGGGGTAATGTAGGCGTGTACAAAATATTCCAGGTAGAACTATTTTCAGAGAGACCTCACAGTGTTCTCAAAGAGTAATTAGCATCTCTAAGAGCTCTGCATCAGCTTTACTTATATAATAAAACACACTTTTAGCTACTTGCTTCTAAACAATTAAAGGTAGGCTAATAATGAAAATAACTAGCACAATCAAGTCTGAAATGCGGTGAAAGGTGCAATAAGTGACACCTCTTTGCAGTGTAATCTTGTTATCAGATCTGATGGCCCCAGGCAATCAAAGACTAGAGTCTCTTGTGGCATGACACAGATTTCTGAGCTGAATATTATAACCGTGCTCTGGACGATTGAGCTGCACAGAGTTGTCCAAAATTGCAGTGGTGTCCTAGGCGTCTGGAACCACACAGAACCACTGACGCTACTACTACATTGCCGGTTCTCTGCAGGAGCGCCTCACAGCTGTAAGGTGCTGATAATATGAGCTAAGGAAAAACATGACTATAACCTACATGCTGCATTGCTCAGACTTACTATGGAAATGTATGGTTTCAGAGTAGCAGCCGTGTTAGTCTGTATTCGCAAAAAGAAAAGGAGGACTTGTGGCACCTTAGAGACTAACCAATTTATTAGAGCATAAGCTTTCGTGAGCTACAGCTCACTTCCTCAGATGCATATCGTGGAAACTGCAGCAGGCTTTATATATACACAGAGAATATGAAACAATACCTATTCCCACCCCACTGTCCTGCTGGTAATAGCTTATCTAAAGTGATTTCCAGCACAAATCCAGGTTTTCTCACCCTCCACCCCCCCACACAAATTCACTCTCCTGCTGGTGATAGCCCATCCAAAGTGACAACTCTTTACACAATGTGCATGACAATCAAGCTGGGCTATTTCCTGCATAAATCCAGGTTCTCACATCCCCCCCCACCCCCATACACACACAAACTCACTCTCCTGCTGGTAATAGCTCATCCAAACTGACCACTCTTCAAGTTAAAATCCAAGTTAAACCAGAACATCTGGGGGGGGGGGGGGGGGTAGGAAAAAACAAGAGGAAACAGGCTACCTTGCATAATGACTTAGCCACTCCAAGTCTCTATTTAAGCCTAAATTAATAGTATCCAATTTGCAAATGAATTCCAATTCAGCAGTTTCTCGCTGGAGTCTGGATTTGAAGTTTTTTTGTTTTAAGATAGCGACCTTCATGTCTGTGATCGCGTGACCAGAGAGATTGAAGTGTTCTCTGACTGGTTTATGAATGTTATAATTCTTGACATCTGATTTGTGTCCATTTATTCTTTTACGTAGAGACTGTCCAGTTTGACCAATGTAGCATGTACCATAAACAGACACTCACAGTCTGCAGCTTTATGTCTTATAGCAGGGTCAATTTGAGAAGAAAAAGCTTACTGTAAAGTTTCAGAAATGTAGCTGGTTAAGTAGATAAAACTACAGCATCTGAGGATTAAAATGTTTGTATGTGCTGAGGGACCATTCAAAATTAAAGCCTTCATTCAGAAATGGAGTTTCCACTTCTCCCCAATCATCCTTCCGTATGACATGTAAAATCACTGCTCAGAGGGGCTTGCCTCTTTCACCAAAATTGTTTAAGAAAAGCACTCAATAGCTGATGACCAGAAATACCCTTCTGATTAATAGACTGTCTCCATGTACATATTCCCCTCTATCAGATGCAGTCTGACCCAAACTTCAAGTAACAGTCATCCCACTTTTTGTTTCCCTCTAAACAGAATTTCAGTGCTATATATCATATTCATACAGTACCCAGGCTCTTCTATCAGATCAAACGGCAGAACTAATGCTGGAGAAAGCACTTGTTTCCATAACATCATTTAGAAAATAGAGGTCCCTTTGGGGATGAACCCTGAAACTATCCTTGAGGTTGCTGGTACTGCACAGAAAGGCTTCCTGCAAAAAAGTTCTGCCAGTTTACCTGCCCTGATGCAGACTTAGAATATGCTTACACTGCAAAAAAAAGGTGTGCTTTTAACTTGCATTAGCTAACCCACCTTAGCCAACTCAGCTTAAAATAGCAGCAAAGACACAGCAACTCAGCTTTTAATTCAAGTTAGCAACTTAAATTCAACCTCAGGCTCCCTAACCTGAATTAAAAGCCAAGTTGCTGTGTCTTCATTGCTATTTTAACCAGAGCTGGCTAATGCAGGTTAGGTAACCTGAGTTAAAAACACTTTTTTGGGAGAGAGGGGTGGTTTGCAGTTTAGACATAATCTGAGAAGGCTATCTTGACAGATAGAGGAGAAAAGCGAGACACATCTCACAGGCTCAGGCAGACACCTTTAGAGAATTTCTAACACTATCCTCAGGCTCCAGCCTAAAGGGAACTGGCTGAATTGAATACTTATCCTAAGTACCATTTTTAACAACCTCGCTATCAGGCAATGCTCACCTACTGATGGACAGGACACAATCCTTTCAGAGCAAAAATCAGGATTGTGGTTCACAGGAACCAGATATTTGCCATCCCATCTGCCTCCTCTCCCTCAATTCACACACTCTTTTTCTTAACATTCCAAATCTTTGTTGTAGGTGCTAGATTGAGTGCCTCCCTTGGGCTTTAAAAGAGCAGATGTTCTTTTAATAATATAGTAGGCTAATTTTCAGACAGCCTGCCCTTTTATCAGTTAAGGAAATTCTACAGAATCTTACAGGACCTCAGGGGCAGATGCATTTAGAGGAGTACTAAAAAAGTGAGAACCAAGATATTCACAGAGTTGGTTTAATACGGGTTGAACTGTCATATCCTAAATATTGGGGGAAAAAAAATCAGGAAATTATAAACAACCAGGGAACAAAGGCTTTTGGGAAAGTTTATAGTGATCTCTGCTGGCAGCTCTGCGTGGAAAAATGTGCTTCAAAAAAAAGTTTTTGCCATTGGCTGAAGAATGCTTCTGAAATATGCCACAAAGTTTAAGACTTTGCTGCCTCACTCTCAGAATCTGCTTTGCGACAGCCTGGTTACCATAGGAAGGGAGAGAGAAAGAAGAGGAAGTAAAAATGACAAGAGGAAGCCTTACAATAGCTCTGTGATCTGAAAAAAGAAAAGGAGTACTTGTGGCACCTTAGAGACTAACACATTTATTACAGCATAAGCTTTCGTGAGCTATAGCTCACTTCAGAGTGAGCTGTAGCTCACGAAAGCTTATGCTCAAATAAATTGGTTAGTCTCTAGGGTGCCACAAGTACTCCTTTTCTTTTTATGGATACAGACTAACACGGCTGCTACTGTGTAATCTGTGATCTGAGGAAGGTATCCAGTTGGGTGAAGAGTGCCTGCCACAAAAGTAAAAACTAATAGGATTGGATTCTTACCTTTGTTTTCCTCATAAGCAGGTTTTTCTTCAGATTCTTCTGAAGAATTCTTTACAATTTTTTCAGGGAAAGAGGATGCTTGAGCTTTATTGCTCTGTTCAGGTTCAAGCCTGGACCTACAACACAAGAGCCCATAATTTAACTAAGTTTATACAGCTGATTCTCCCTAAAATGAGAATAAGGAGTTGATGAAAGATTACTTAGAAATATACCATACAGTAAAGTCAGCCTTACAAAACTCTTACGAAAATTTACCAGCCAAGACACAAAATCTATTTACCACCCTTTACCATGATGTTTGAGAATAATAAAGAAAATGAAGGACATTTTACTCACTCCAGAAAAAAATAATTACTTGCTCAGGGTAAGCAAAATATTGTATCCATTTATTGCAGCCTTACTAAGGATTACAATGAACTTCCTTTGATAAACCTAGCATATTAAAATGTCAATTCTAAACTAATTTGTTTAAACAGTCCTCTAATACCAAACATGCTTTCTGTTTGGCCAATGGCCAATTCAACATTACTTTTCAAGTAATTTTTGAGTTCTTACTGTATATATTGTCAAAATATCATCAAGCAAAGGTAACAAAATATAAACTCTGAGCATCTGGTTTCAAACATAATTATCTTTATTCAGCAAGCCAACGTACTCCAGTAGTGCAGCCAGTAAAGGAAAATTAATGTCACATATACTGTTTGCCAAAGAGCATAGCAGATACTTAGAAACAAATCAAGAAAGTTTGTATGTGATGTACAGATTTATTGTAAAGTAACTCCCTGCAACTGTCTGTAATATTAATAAGTGTGCTATGAAAAGAGCATTGGGCTGGGACCAGGGGTGAAAGTAACTTAAAGGATTTACCTGTATTCCGGAGTCCTGAGCAGGGGGGCATAGCTTCGACAGGAAGAGGCGTGGTCTCAACCAGAAGAGGCGGGGCCTTTAAATACCCGGGCCCTTTAAATCAAGATTTAAAGGCCCCAGGGCTCCGGCTTCAGCTGGGAGCCCTGGGGCCTTTAAATCACCCCCAGAGCTACCAGCTGCAGAGGCAGCTGGGAGCCCCGGGGCTCAGGGGCGATTTAAAGGGCCCCAGGCTCTGGCCGCCGCTACCACAGCAGAGCTCTGGACCCTTTAAATCACCGCCAGAGCCCTGCCGCCACTACCTCGGGGCTCTGGCAGTGAGGCTTGGGTGGCGCTTTAAAGGGCCCAGGAGCTCTGGCTGCTGTGGGCAGCCCCGGGGATTCAGGGGGGCTGATTTAAAGGGTGCGGGGCTCCCCGCAGCGGCCAGAGCCCCTGGCCCTTTAAATCAGCGCTGAAGCCCTGCCACCACTACCCCACGGCTCCGGCAGCGGGGCTCGGGGGGCACTTTAAAGGGCTCAGGGCTCCCCACAGGAGCCGGAGCTCCTGGCCCTTTAAAGTGCGGCCGGAGCCCTGCCACCGCTACTCCAGGGGCTCCAGCAGTGGGGCTCGGGCAGCACTTTAAAGGGCCTCGGGCTCTGGCCACTGCGTGGAACCTGGGGCCCTTTAAAGCACCAGCCTGGGGAAGCCGGTCTGGTCCGGCACGGCATACTGGCTCTTGCCGGTACGCCATACCGGACTGGACCGGCTTACTTTCACCTCTGGCTGGGACTTAGGAAACATGAATGCCATCCTCAGCTCAGCCACTGGCCTGTTTAGTGATTTTGGGCAAGTCACATCATCTCTCTGTGCCTTGGTTTCTTCATCTGTAAAATGGGGATAATGATGCTGACCTCATTTGTAAAATGTTTTGAGATCTATTGATGAAAAGAGCTACATAAGATCTAGGGATTAATTAACGTATTAATTATTATTATTAAAAGACCAATTAAAATATCAGTTATTTATTCAGCGATCTCTTGCTAAATATCCGTCACACATATTTCTCCTAAAAAAATACAGAAATAGAGTAATAGTGGAATTTAAAATGAGCAGTAAACTTCAGTGGTTTGTATTTGTCAGCTATGAACTCTAATAGCAAGGGACTGGAGGACTGAAGCTAAACTGGTATGCTGTTATATGGAGAAACTAAATAGCAGATCTGACCTCTTTATATTTTTTCAAGTATTGATGAAAATTTGCTACCCAAGAATGCAAATGACTGATAAAAACTATCAGGCAATAACACCTGCCAACCCAGTGCACTAGGTATTGCAGTAGCTTTCTCTAACACACAAAAAATCTCACATATGACCTTTTACTCTGTCTAAATACTTGTGTATAATTCCTTTGGTATGTACCCAGTTAGGATATTAATAAAAAATGGAGAAAGTGGGATAAAAAGTCTAATCTGCTCATTCTCACTATATTTAAAACAAGACAAAAAGAGAGGTAACATGAACTCTGGTCCTATAAATTAACTACAAGAACTGGGTCTTGGGGGAAGCATGTACAGTAAAAAAAAGCCTCCTGCATCTGTACTATAGATAGAAATCTATGACTTGCTGAAGATGACAATAACAATTTGCATAATTGCTCTGAAAAACAATACAATACTAATTCCCCATGTAAATGAAAACTAACTTGAGTTGAATAAAAAATCTGTTCTCTCTTTAAAAGCTGTATCCACTGCCAGAGTTTGCAGTCTGTACCTATGAACAGTTTATAATCGGAGATAAAATATAATTTTAAATATCAATTAATATAACTATTTTTAACTGATTAGGCACATTTCATAAAATCGTAGCAATGTAGGGCTGGAAGGGACCTTGAGAGGTCATCATGTCCAGCCCTTTCTGCTGAGGCAGGACCAAGTAAACCTAGACCATCCCTGACAGCTGCTTGCCCAACCTGTTCTTAAAAACCTCTAATGATGGGGATTCCACAACCTCCCTTAGAAGCTTGTTTCAGATCTTAACTACCCTCATATCTAACCTACATTCCCTTTGCTGAAGATTAAGCCCATTACTTCTTGTCCTGTCTTCAGTGGACATGAATAACAATTAATCACATTCTTCATTTAACAGCTTTTAACATATTTGAAGACTATTACCAAGTCCCCCACAGCCTTCTTTTCTCAAACTAAAGGTTATTTTGAATTCTAATCCTGTCCTCCAAAGTGCTTGCAACCCCTCTCAGTTTGGTGTCATCTGCAAACTTTATAAGCATACTCTCCGTTTCATTTTCCAGTTATTAATCAAACGCTGACTAGTACTGGTCCCAAGACGAATCCCTGCAGGATCCCACTAGATACACTCTCTGTTTGACAGCAAACCATTGATAACTACTGTTCGAGTACGGTCTTTTAACCAGTTATGTACCCACTTTATAGTAATTTAACCTAGACTGCATTTTCCTAATTTGTTTATGAGAATATCAGAGGGGACTGTGCCAAACACCTTATTAAAAATCAAGATATATTACATCTACTGCTTCCTCACCATCCACTAGGTCAGTAACCTAGCAACATAAAATGGAAGGGAAACAGCCCACTTCTCTTAACATTCATTTTGGGAAATTAGTCGAATCTAATTGGCAGAAGTTTTGAATACACAAAGCCAAATTATATTATGTCAGGAAATTACAACACCCAGATAGTTTGTTTAAGATTTAGAATGCTCATCTAAATAAAGAGAAACAAGATTTACTTATATAATACTAAAAAAGGCTCCTATTAACAAGCATATATTTAATGCCTGCTAAACTGCAGTAAAGAAGATCTGATGAAGGATTAATTGACTTTTAAATAAATATATCCCTTTATTTTTTGTAATCCTTACCTTCCAGAGTATGCTAAAATACCCATTTTCAATTAACAATTAATAAAAAGTCTGCAATGCAGCAGACTTTAACAAAACCTAGTTTAAATAATAAAACAAATTCTTATTATCACATGAAGTGTCTACTGAAATCCTTAGGGAAATTACAAATCAACTTGTTGAAGGCATATGAAAAAAAACAATTTTTCTTTAAGTCATCAGAAAGATTGGTTTATGCCCTGTGATTTATTTAAATTGAATTTTAATTTAAATAGCAATTTAGCTATTACATCACATCTGCAGTGCATACAGCCTCCACCTGGTTAACATCTGTTTTCTGGTTCTTACACTGGGTAAGACTGGCAAAACAACATATTTTGGTCTTTTACTCAAGATTTTATTTAAGTGTTATACTGTTGCTTAGCCTTGAGAGAAGTTCTAACTTCTAGTGTATCTCTTTTGCTCCATTGTTAGCGCACATAAAATTGATTTGTTTTCCCCATTTAGTTCAATGAGGCATCTTGAAAATGGGCTTCACATGGAGGTGATAGCACAACAACATGGTGAGCAGAATAGCAGGGAACATTTATTAGCTTAATTAGATGACTGCTGGAATCAAACTGTTTTTTTCTTCAAAATTCAATATGAAGAATACTGAATCTGACAAGATTTTATGCCTAATGTGCAAGACTTTATTGCTGGGTTGGTTTTTTTCCATTGTGTTGTATGAGAAGCTGCCTCTCAATGGGTTACAAAAAATTGTAAGGCGTTATCCTGACTTTCTAATATAGTTGGTTTGAACCTCTCCACAAAAGAAAAATAAAATATATCTTACAGCTATTTATTTCTAAGGGGAAAAGCCTCAAGTGAATCCCATCACCTCTAATTACAGATGTTGTATGATTCTGGAGATACAACATACCAGAGGATATTTAAAGACCACCCCACTAGTTTTAATTAAAATAATATCTGACATGTTTGCACTCTAACCAGATAAAGGAGTATGAGTTCTTTGAAAAATGTTTGAGACTTTAACTACTGGCACATACATTGTGCAATTTGTTATTTCCACATGAAAACCTGCCTCAGGGAAAACAGGGTTAAAATGTGCATTGTGAAGACTCAGAAAAAGTTGGCAGTATTACAACTTTAGAGACTTTGGTTTTTAGAAGTGACCAACTTTAAATTGTTAACTTTCTCACTCAGTCTCCCCACATGAAAATGAACAAACCAAAAAGAAAAAACTTGCAGGCAGCTGTGTTTGTAACCCTTGGTTGGAAAAAAGCAACAACCTTCATATTCTTTCATAGTAGCCTTCCTTGGATGACCAGATGTTTCAGGGGAGTAGTAAAACAGTACTAAGACTTTTCACCTCTAGGTGACTAGTTCGAATCTAACTCATGCTAGTGGCAGGAGAAAGCTGTTATTTTCCAATAGCTGTTTGATGAGCTATGAGTTTGTGGTTTCAATCCAGTTTCTAGTTAGTCCACATCACAAAAAATGCTAACTCAAGCATTCTTTTATCCCTCTTAGCAGTGTCCGCAGAAAGATCAGAGCTGAATGGGCATGAAGAGTGAACAATTACACACGGAGAGGGTATCCTCCCTATCAGGTTTGAGGAATATTGTCAGGTTGCACTGTCCCCAAACTGGATGATCTTACACACAGTAGCATAGATCTAATTTTAAAAAGGATGGATTACAGAGGCAATTTCAGATCTACACAAGAGTTTCCTTGTATTTGTGGGTTTCAAGTCAGATTGTTAATCCTTCTTTTAACAATTCTGTGGTTTATTCATATACTTATCTGAAATCTGGAACAAATGGTTATATATTTTAGCATTCAGCAATTTTATAGCCTTCACGGTGTGATACAGGCATAAAAAGTACGAATATGCTGCCGTTCACAATGAAAGCTGCACATATTGTTGCTTCTAATGAATATGTGCATCAGCTGAAATTTGCTAGTCCCATGCACTAGGTTCATATTTATTCAGCTAAAGAGTTACATAGGGAACCGGGCAATTTAAAGTAACAGTACTCACAATCTTTTCTTATCTACCATTCGTTTGACTCGGATGGCTCTTTGTTCAGAGTACAGCTTACACACTCCTGTTCAAAAATGTCAAGAAGAACAGAAAAAAACGTAGTTAGACGACCATGATTTTCTCTCAGAAATTATCAGTATGATCTTAAAAATATGAAAATAAAGAGGTTGACAATATTGTACAATCAAATAATTATTCACTTTGAACTGTTATACATTTGTAGAAAAACATGCATAGGGTACTTTTTAAATAATCTTCAATGAAATCCAAGACAGCTGCTCTGTGCTCCCTCACTTGTGGGGATTGGACGTTCTTGTGTGCTGAAATGAAAAATTTCAAGATAATATTTTACACTTTGTGTTGAAAAATATGAAAGCCTACCTTTTCAGTTTTCCACAGAATATACTCTTTATATACATCTTTATATTTCCAAAAATCTATTAGTATATTTTAAGAAATTAAATTTATATCTTCACAATAGCAGTTAAAGAAAATAAAAAATAGTATCACGTAGTTTACCTTTTATCATTGCTCGTAGATAGTTTCTTCAGGTTCCCTAGTTATGTGTCAATTACATTTGTATTAAAAATAGACTTTTGCTGAAGCTAAGCTTAAAGAGACAAATCTAAAGACTCAACTTGCCTGTAACGTACTAGACTATAGACTCTCCAGGATAGAGATTGTCTTGATATTTATGTCTTGCCCAGTGCCAAGCACCAATTTGGCCCTTAAATATTTATGTTTTTTATTTTAACAACATATAGCTCCCATGGCTACATTACAGAAATACATTTCTTATTAGTGCTGCAGATGCGTATCTATCTATCTATGGAAGCTTAAATTTGATGCAAACCTTTGGTACACTTATCACATATTAGGAAAGACCGGCTTTTTAGCAAGTCAACCTAGGGTTATCCAACCCTGACACAGTATGCCCACCCATTCCTTGAATTTATCTTTACCATGTGTTCCAGTCTCCTCTCTTAATAGTCTACTCCCTGTGCTGATGGTCCTCTTTGGAATGCTCCCATTGGCATTAGTTATAAATCGGGCTTCTAATTTTAAGATTTTAACCAATAAACACAGATAAAACCTCTCAGATACAAAAAATGAAATTGGTGTTTATACAATAAAGACAAGAAATAGATACTTGTTTCTAAGGGCTTGTCTACACAGAGCAGTAATACAGACTACAGAAGTGTGATTTCTAATGTGCACTGAAGTGTTGCAAATTAACTGGTCCATGCAGATCCTGCTGGTGAGCACTAAGGGTACCTCAGTGTGCTTTAATGTAGTGCTGTTTGAAACAGTATTATGTTAAAGAGCATATGAAATATTACAAACAGATTACTCATTACAGTATATTTGAGTAAAATATACAAAGAATGTATCCAAAGAGAGCCCCAACCTCCCCTCCCTCAATTTTTGGACATCTACATAAAACTCAAAAATTGCTAAAAAGAATCCCCCCCAAATAAAATTAATAAACCCCCAAAATCAAAACCCTAGTTAGAAATTATCTTTTATCAGTTCAATCAATTTTGTCCTCTTCTTGTAGCTTGACCTGTCATGATTGACCATGACCTTGGACATGCCACGTACTGACATGACTTGGTGCATGCAATCAAATCAATTTTAAAAAGGCAAAAGAACACTCAGGTCATGAACCCTCATAAAATATATCCTGCAAGGCTTTCATCTGGATATCAGAAGCTTCTTCCTCAAACTATCAAGATTGGCCATATTCCTTTACAAACTCAGTATCCAGCAGTGGCCACAATATTCCAAGCGTGCTATCAAGAAAACTTTGCATAATGAAACCATTGTCACTTAGTTGTATACAACTAATTCTTCTTGGCTTGTCTATATGAATGTTTAGTTTGTGGCAAGCGGGGGTGTGAATCTACTAACAGTTCCCTAGTGCACTTTGGTCTATCCCGCTTTGAACCAGGAGTAGATTTAAGACAGTGGTGGGCAACCTGCGGCTCATCAGGGTAACCTGATTGCGGGACGCAAGACATTTTGCTGATGTTGACCATCAGCAGGCATGGCCCCCCGCAGCTCCCAGTGGCCACGGTTCGTCATTCCCAGCCAATGTTTACTCAAACAGATAGAAAAGGAGTACTTTTGGCACCTTAGAGACTAACCAATTTATTTAAGCATGAGCTTTCGTGAGCTACAGCTCACTTCATCGGATGCATACCGTGGAAACTGCAGCAGACTTTATATACACACAGAGAATATGAAACAATACCTCCTCCCACCCCACTGTCCTGCTGGTAATAGCTTATCTAAAGTGATCATCAAGTTGGGCCATTTCCAGCACAAATCCAGGTTTTCTCACCCTCCACCCCCCCACACAAATTCACTCTCCTGCTGGTGACAGCCCATCCAAAGTAACAAGTTGTCCAGCAGGAGAGTGAATTTGTGGGGGGGGGTAGAGGGTGAGAAAACCTGGATTTGTGCTGGAAATGGCCCAACTTGATGATCACTTTAGATAAGCTATTACCAGCAGGACAGTGGGGTGGGAGGAGGTATTGTTTCATATTCTCTGTGTGTATATAAAGTCTGCTGCAGTTTCCACGGTATGCATCCGATGAAGTGAGCTGTAGCTCACGAAAGCTCATGCTCAAATAAATTGGTTAGTCTCTAAGGTGCCACAAGTACTCCTTTTCTTTTTGCGAATACAGACTAACACGGCTGTTACTCTGAAACCACTCAAACAGATGTACATCAAAAATAATTCCACTGAAGTCAATGGAGTTACAAGGGTTTAAGTGAATGGAAAATTAAACCCTATGTATCTTTCTTTTTAAAGGTTGCTCAGAATATTGTTCAACCTTCACAGTCATATCAGCATTTATCATTAACTCTTCAATAATTAACATAATCCATTTACGATTTTATTAATTTTACCTTCTGTTCTCAGCTGTTGAATGGCATCAGCACATGTCCTCATAAATATTTGAGCATCTTGATCAATCTGATCACGTTCTGGGTCTGTCATCCTAATGTATTCAGACATAAGATGGCTGAGGAAAAAAATGAAATACTATCATTTTTTTAAAATCCTGTATAATTTATAAATGTATGTTTTGACCTTCCTTTCCCTACTTCTCTTCATCGAGATGTATTTATTTATTTATTTTTGTGTCAGGTTATTCAGCCTGATTTTCATAAAGACCAAGAAGGTGCAATGGGCCACTCTCAAAGTACAATACCCAGCATACTGGTGGAATATCACTAAAAAACAGTCACCTACCTTTCTGTGACTGTTGTTCTCCAAGATGTGTTACACATGTCCATTCCACTGTGGGTGCGTGCATGCCTCGTGCGCAGTTGTCAGAGAACTTTTTCCCCTCTTCAGTACCTATCAGGGCAGCTTGAGCGCCCTGGGCCGTCGCATGCCACTGCATGCATGTATAAGAGGACAGAGCCACCCCGACTCCCTTCTTACTGGATAGACTCCGATAGAGAGGAGGAGGAGAGTGGGTCATGGAATGGACATGTGCAACACATTTCGAAGAACACCACTTACAGAAAGGTAGGCGTGACCGAACGTACCCCTGTATTCACCACTATAGTAATAATCTTTGTACAAAATAAGCCTTGCGAGGTAGCATTTGAAAATTAACTACTCACTAGTCAGTAAGATCATGGTGAAATGTGTGTAGCAACACTATAGGTAAAGTTATAAACATAAGGGGAAATTATGACTCAAGGTGTTTACCAGACAAGTTTGGAGAGTGGGTAAAACAGTTTCTCAAAGTTGACACCTCTAGCCAGGTGTCATCAAAGCTGATGGGCAACCACCTGTCATGTGGCCATGCTTTGGCAAGGAATGGGGGCAGGAACAAACAGATCTGCATTTTAGCAAACAACAGTATGGAACCTCTTACACCACAAGACTCCTTGTCTCCGTCCTCACAGCAGGAATTAACTTTATCTCAGGGTAACCCTTCAAGGAAATGCATTTCAAAGGGGGACTGGACTACAAAGTGAGGGGTAAAAACACCTCATGGTATCTCTTCCTATCCATCTCTCTCTCTCTCTCTCTGACCTAAGACAACAAAAGGAAGCAGCCATTTGACTTTTGGAGAGAACCTGACCTGAAATTTGGACAGCCGTGTTGTTGGGATCATGTGGTAAGGATCTGATCTTGAACCAAGTCTAATTTGTTAAGTTTTAGCACAAGAAGACATTTTCTCTTTATTTCTCTTGTAACCATTTCTGACTTTAATGCCGTATGGTTGTACTCACTTAAAATCTCTCTCTTTGTGGTTAAATAAACTTGTTTTCTTCTTGAATCAAACAAATCCAGTGTTACATTCAAACTGAATTGTTTCGGTAACCCCATTTAAAGTAGCAAACTGTTGGACATTTTTCCCTTACAGGGGCAACATACCTAAAATATTTTAACTTTCCAGGAAAGGGCTGGACATTGCAAAACCCACATTTTGAAGGAAAATTCAGGACTGGGAGTGTGTTGGGGTCACCCTCCAAGTAGTAACTCAGGCTGGTGGAAGCCAGAGTGTGACTGGAGTATGCTGCAGGCTGCAGCTATACACAGACACTCAGGGAGTCACCTACATTCTGTTTGGCTGTTTGTGAGGGGCTCAAATTGGGAGCTACATCTGCAAAGCATTGTGAGGTACCCCAGGCTGCAGGGCAGGCGGTGACACAACCCCTCACTGGCTGGATTGTACCCCGGAATGTCATAGTAGGTAAATATTTTTTCTTCTTTGAATGATTGCACGTGCCCATTTCACTGTAGGGGAATCACAAGCAGTTTAACATGGAGAAGGGCTCGGAGTCTACCTGAACAGTGATTGTAGAACAACCCGTCAGAAATTGGCTCCATTCCTACACTGACTGGAAATGGCATAATGAGCAGCAAAAATGTGAACCGATGACCAAGTTGTTGCTTTGCAAATGTCTTAAATAGGTACTTGCACAAGGAAAGCTGCTGAAGCTGCTTGAGTGGGCAGAAGCTCTAGGAAGTGACAGGATATTCGTTAACTGGTAGCACAAATGAATGCAGGATGAAATTCACTAAGGGGAAGCCAGTTGGCCTTTCATCTTGTCTGCAGTCATGACAAATAACTTACACTGAGGATCCAAAGGACCCAGTATAGTCCACCCAGCCCAGACGAGTAGCTGGAAGACAGATGCATACCCAAGGACATGCTATATGGGGAGCTATCAGAGGGAACAAGAACAACCAGACATCCCAGACATTTTGGGGGGAGGGATAGCTCAGTGGTTTGAGCATTGGCCTGCTAAACCCAGGGTTGTGAGTTCAATCCTTGAGGTGGCCATTTAGGGATCTGGGGCAAAAATTGGGGATTGGTCCTGCTTTGAGCAGGGGGTTGGACTAGATGACCTCCTGAGGTTCCTTCCAACCCTGATAGTCTATGATTCTATGATCCCAGGCTTCGCTATAAAGACACATGCAAGCGAGATATGGAGGAATTTTGAATTGCTCCCAAACAAAGGGAAATCTTGGCAAGTGATCATAACAAGTGGCGCCATTATCTCCATCAGGGTATCAAAGTCCATGACAGGAGCTGGCTCCTACAGCTTGAAGAGAAAAGTGCCCACAGGAAGCAAGCAACTCCCAACCAAGACACACGTATTTGCAACTGCCAAAGATCATGCAAATCTCGGATTCGACTATTCAGTCATATGGGACATTGAAAACCATTTACATCATAGGCTGCAATTCCCACCGTCTCTCGCTGATGAAAGGATGCCAATATCAGCGTGGTCCAAGTAGAAGGCTAACACTCTTTTAACATCCAATGAATGAAGTTTATCCTCATCTCTATGCATGTGAGGCTTTGGGAAGAAAACTGGCAAATAATTTGCTTGGTTAATGTGGAAATTGGAAACCACCTTTGTCAGGAATTTTGGGTGGAGGTGGAGGTAAACTTTATCCTTCTAGAAAACTGTACAAGGAAATTCTGAGACTAAGGCTCTCAGCCTGCTGAGGTTACCACAACCATAAATGCCACTGTCAGAAAGGTGGAGTAGGGAGCAAGACACAAAAGGTTCAAAGTGTGATCCCATTAATTTTGCTAGCACCAGGTGGAGATCCCCTGGAGGAACAGGTTCTTGTACCTGTGGGTATAACTGTCTAGCCCTTCTAGAAATCTGATATTGGGACTGCAAAAAAGCAATCTATGACTCACTGAAGGATGAAAAGCTGAAATTGCTGCTAAATGTACTGTAGCAGAACTGTCAGACCTTGATGTTTTAGGTGCAACAGATAGCTCTAAATGTGGTTGATGGAGGCTTGCACTGAAGAGACATGTTTCTGTTGAGCCAGATAGAAAAACATTTCCATTTAGCCAGGTAAGTACACCTAGTTGAAGCCTTTCTACTATTCAGAAGTAATTCCTGAACGTCTTCTGAGCAAGCCCTTTCTAATGGTGTTAGCCAGAAAGCATCCAGGCTGTCAAGCTTGCAGATTGCGGTGGAGCAGATGGCCATGGTCCTGAAAAATCACATCTGGGTGCAACAGAAAAGGCAGATGAGATCTCATTGACAATGCTAGTAGGGTTGAGAACCAGTGTTGTCAAGGAAACGCTGGTGCTCTCAGTATGAGGTAAGCATCGTCCTGTTTGGTCTTGAACAAGACTCTGGGAAGTAATGGTATCAGAGGACAGGCATAGAGCACAGAGTTCTTTCATGGTAGCAAGAAAGCATCCATTAATGAACTCGGACTGTGATGCCCCCAACCCTCCTCCATGGAGCAGAACTGATGGCGCTGAAGGTGGACTAGATGATGGTCACAGCAGACAGTATTTGAATCTCAGATTGGCCTCTCACTAGCCAGTCATCCAGGTAGAAGAACACATGGATCCCCAACCTCCAAAGATATGCATCTACCACCATCATCATGCACTCTGTGGGGGGCTCCTTATAGGCCAAACAGAAGTACTGCAAATTGGTAGTGGCTTCCATTCACTATGAACCTGAGAAATTTCCAGTAGTCTGAACAGATCTTTAAGTTGAGGCCAGCAGGGAAGGAGTAATAGAAACTAGGGTAACCATGCAGAACTTTATTTTCCTCAGGTATTTGTTTCACTCAGATCTAAAATAGGCCTGAGATTGCCTTTTACTTTGTGAATAAGGAAACAGCAGGAATAAAAACCTTTCTCCCTGAGAAACAGAGGAACTTCTGCTATGGCGCTGTGACACTCTGTACCTCAGGGGAACACCCTGCACGCCCATGTTCATCCTTATAACATGATTGTGTGGTAACCAATACAAAGTTTGTCATGTCAGGTATCTTTGAAAGGCTCATGGTGCACTGCACACTGTTGTTATAGTAATGTATATAGTTATGAGGCTGAAAATGTGTCCTCATGGCTTAAAACAAGCCCAAACAAAACTCTCCAGGAGCAGAGGGGCAGTTCACACCTCATCAGGGTACGTATGGGACAAACCCAGCCCAGCCCTACAGGAACAAAGGACACTAGCCTAGGCAGCAACAAAGGATCTGTTGGACTCTTGAGTGAGTCACCCCTCTTTCCTTGGTCAGTTTGGGACTATGATAAGGTAATGCTCACCTGATTCTGATGGGGTCGGGACAGGGGAGCAAAACCTAGGGAAGAAAGAACATGATAAAAAGGAGAGACTTTTGCCATGCTCTCTCTCTTCCAACTCCATCTACAGACACCGCCAACAAGCGACTAAAACACTGATCAAAGGGGAAAGCCTAGCTGAAGGGCAACCAGCCAGCATATGGTGAGAAGCATCTAAGTTTGTAAGGGCACTGAAAGTGTTAAGATCAGCTTAGAATATGTTTTGCTTTTATTTCTTTGACCAAATCTGACTTGTGCATTGACTTATAATCACTTAAAATCTATCTTTTGTAGTTAACAAATTTGTTTGTTTATTCTACCTGAAGCAGTGCCTTTGGTCTGAAGTGTGTCAGAGACTCCCTGTGGGATAACAAGCCTGGTACATATCAATTTCTTTGTTAAATTGACAAACTCATATAAACCTGCAGCATCCAGAGGGCGTAACTGGACACTGCAAGACCGAGGTTCCTAGGGTTGTAACTGGGACCGGAGATATTGGCTAGTGTCTTTCAGTTGCACAATCCAAGCAGCGGTTAGCCAAAAGTGCTCACTCACGTAGCTGGGAGCAGCTTACATGCCAGAGGCTGTGCGTGAACAGGCCGGGAGTGGGGGTTCTCACAGCAGAGCAGGGTAAAGCTGGCTCCCAGAGTCAAGGATTGGAGTGACCTAGCAGATCACTGGTCCAGATAACACCAGGGGAACATCACAGGTGCCCACTAAAAGGAGAGATTGGACCTCCTGCTGAAGAACAATCTCATGAGAGTGGTTCCTGAAGAGGGACAGGGAAGGCAGGTGGGAAGGGGGATAGAACCAAATTGAAGGGAATATCCCAGCTCCACAAAGGTTAAGACCCACTGAAGAGTTGTGATACAAGTCCAAGCACAGAGGAAGTGGGAGAGACTATTGCAAAACATAATTGGTAGGAAAAGATGGGCCTGTAGGCACTGGTATATTGCCCTAAACAAACCTGTCAAAATGTGTGTCTAGACTGAGCTGCTGATCAAGAGAAACCTACTGTCGCAGAGGAGAAGGGAGGTGGTCACCTCCTGTAATTCCTGTCCCTTATTCTCTGCAGGTCTTGGGGCTCAAGCTCCGATATCTGTAAGCCTGCTGTGGCGGGAACTGCTTCCTCTTCTTCCATAGTGTATAGATTCCAAGTGACTTCAGAGTTACCCTGGACTCTGCTAAGCTATGTAGTGGTACACAACAGCAGAGAGCGCTTGAGCCACCCTGACAGGTATCACTGAGAGAAAAGTTATCTGACAACTGTGAAGGAGGCATTCACACGCCTACAGTGGAATGGACACATTCAATGAAATAATCAATATTTGAGAACATGCTTTTTGGGATTTGCAAGAAAAATAACATTTGTGGAAAAAATTATTTCATCCCATCAAACCCCTAGATGAAAGTCCACCACAGATTCTCTTTTACCAAACTGAAGAAAAAAGAAAAAAAAGAAACATGCAACTGAAGGGGGGGGAGAGGAGGAGAGTGATAGCTCAGTGGTTTGAGCATTGGGCTGCTAAATCCCGGGTTGTGAGTTCAATCCTTGAGGGGGCCATTTAGGGATCTGGGGCAAAAATTGGGGATTGGTCCTGCTTTGAGCAGGGGGTTGGATTAGATGATCTCCTGAGGTCCCTTCCAACCCTGATATTCTATGATTCTATGAAGAACCCACCATCTATTATTCTCAGTACCTGTTCTTTTTAGACAGTTTTTGGTTCTGAAAGTAAAAGATCCATGTTTCAGAAGCACACTAGCTTACTCAGTAGGATGTAGGAACAACTCAAATAGTGAAAGAACTATAAAAATGTGGAGATTATGAGTTCCCTGAAATTCATGTGTTAATCATTTCATACTCTGAACTTGCCCTTTATAATGCACACGGCTTCACTTCTACAAAATCTCTGACTTCAAAGGACAGCACTTGGAAGAAGGTGTATGGAACAGAATATATTTAACATGATATAGGTTTATCAGATAACTGAAAACATCTACTACTGCTTGCCTCTTTATTTATAGATGATATATTATGCAATTAATAGTTTCTAACAACATTTTACAATTAGTCTTGTAGTTCAGAGATAAACTAAAATGGAAGCAAACATTTGGAAGCAAACAAAGGGTCAAATACTACCAGGGAGTTTTAAGCAGAACTCTCCATTCAAAGGCAAAACAGGTCCAATGCATTTAAGTGCCCACATTATAGCTTTAGTTTTTTAATTCAGCGTATTATATCAATAACATATATAACACACTAGATACCCAGTAAGATAATATACAAGGAGAGAATATCTACGGTCTGTATCCACTTTTTAGGGATTCCATAGTTGCTCTGTACATGAGAGGGTGATCAAGCTTTTATTGTGGTGATTTATTTGATATTTATCTCAGCCCTCCTGGCTATATATCCACCACAGCACATTACAACCCACTTTAAAACCATAAATGGAAACCTTCCCCCCAATTTTAATTAGTGCAAACCTTTATATGTGACCCAACTCTCCCATTTGTTTACAGCATGTATATTATAAACATGCACATATAATTCTATTTATGTATAGCATATAAAAGTAAAAAGTGAGATAGTTGGTAATCTGTATTTTATTCTGTTCGGTTTCTTATTATTCCCAGCTATGTGGTATACCAAATGCATCACTGAGGAGGTCAGAGTTGCCAATGAGAGCAATTCTAAATGCGAAGTACTACAAAATTATTTTAGTTTCTTTAAATAGAAGATAAACCAGCTAATCCAATTAGGGGAAGAAATGGGGAAAATTTTAACTCACAGGTGCAGCCACGTATGCTTCTTCCATTTACATAGTTAGCCATTTTATTTGTGGGGTTTTGTTTTTTTTAAGAATTGAGAGGTTTCATAAATCTGTGAAAAAATCCCAGTAGGAATTCTAGTCTTCCTAATTTGCACTTTTTAAATAGGATTTGGAGGATTAATGCTCAGAGATTGTCTCATTTTAGAAAAACAGTAGAAATGCCATCCCACAGCCAGATTAAAGTTATATATTTCAAACATAACAAATTATTTAAAGACAGATCATGAGTGATTATATAAAAGAAAATAGCAGCAATTATTTGAAATTATATTTCCATTATTTCAAAGTGTTACATCGAAGTGTTTTGTCAATACCTGAAAAAGACAATGCAACTGTGCTGCAAAGTATTGGTTATTATTATTATTTTCTTATGAGAGATTTACAGTGTACATATAAATTCCTCACCCACAGTATAATAAAATGAATGCCATTAAACATATTGGGACAGATCCTCTGCTTTGCTCCACTCCCTCTCCATAGCTCAGGCAGTGTTCCTCTGACTAGGGTTCACTAGCGTCCCCACAGGTATAGAGCCAGTAAAGCCAGCTTTTACACCAGCCTCCACATAGACCAAATATTGCGCTATGCCGCATATCAAGGTAATTGGGGATGGGGCATACCACAATGCACTCCAGCTATCCACAGCTGGTGAATGGTCACTAGGGGAATATTGTCAGATGGAGTAGAGGTCTGCCTGACCTCAACCCGATTAGCCCAAATCCGACATGAGTCATTTTCAGACCCAATGTGAACCTGATACTTCCCTCCGAACCTGTCTCAACACTGCCACCTCATCCTTGGGACTTGGTCTGGTGGGGACTCCATACTCCCTACGCCCAGGCCTGCGATCCATCTTCAGCCACCTCCTGCCCATGGGGTCAGTGTGGTAGTGGCCGTGTGCCCCACTCCTGCCTTCTGACACTGCCTTGCTATGCTGTGTGTGCTGCAGAGCAAGCCACGTTGTGACTCACTGGCACACTCTCTCCACAGCACACACAGCATAGTGAAGTAGCAGTGGCTGGCAGGAGCGGGGCACACAGCTGCCGCTGACCAACCCCACAGGCCGGAGAAGATGATCAGAGACTACCCAACCCAACCTGCGCCCAAGAACGTCAGGTTGTTTTCAGACTCTACTCAACCTAAACCAGACACGTGTCGTCAGGTTTGGGTTGGGCTGCAAGATTCTAAGCTGGAGCACCTTACAACAGCCCCTGGGCTTCTCCAACATGTGATCCACATGTGATTGTCTCTTCCTGTCACATGTCTCAATCTGTTCTGCAACGCCAGGTACAGGGCAGGGAAGTAGTGTGTCAAGATCTAGTATGTATATTTGTAGAGAGAATTAGAGGAATAACGGACAGCAATTTCCCATCAAATAGGCAGAGGAACTAACCAGCAATGCGCCTAGCCACAGCCTTGATAGTGAGGAGACATTCCGATTCCCCAGAGAACACACATTATCACCACCAAAAAACTCTTAGCTCGTGAGAAGCACCTAATACTCCACACAACTCAGGACTTGGGCATGAACAGTAAACAACACATAAGCATTGCAACCTGGCCTCGGTGAGGTAGATACCCCTCCAGGTTTAGCAAAAGGTTCAGGTCAGACGATGCTACTAAATGACTGTACTTGTACTGGCCAAGCAATTGTAAACCACCATGTCAACCCATCTATCCAATGGCAAGGCTCTAGTAAACCGATGTATCATCATGGTCTTGATAAAGAGCCAGTTGCTAGCTTTTAAGACATGTTATTTCTATGATCTGCTATATCATTTGAGTAGGGATTTTCTTAAAGATTTGGAGGAAAAATGCTGCTTAAAAACCTTCAGTCAACCATTTAGACTTCTCTGTCAGTATCTCAAAATATTGTAGAAATTAATGGCATCATTCCAAAATATAAGATAGATTTTTAAAATATAAGTAATATAAAATAGTGTCCATAACCTTAGTGGAAAACAAATGTGAAAATAAATCTTTCTAGTGAAAGTAAATAGGGTATATTCTGTTCCTAAAGGGAAAGGTATATATTTTTGAAATAGACCCAGATGACCTGCAAATTTAAGTACATGAATTCAGCAAACTTATACTTCTTTCTGTGCTGTGATAATGTGATTTAATCAGCACCAAAAAAATGTATGGCAATGTGCAGGAGCCAGAGAAAGATTTATTTTCAGTCTCTAAATTAACTATTTTATTTTCTATTACTGGTTAACATCACCTGAGCGCTCTCAGCTGTATAAAGGGAGCATGCTTTATTGAGTTCACAAATAGTTAACTGATTTGGTGTTTGTTTTCAAATACTGTTAGGTTCATAAATGAAATATAAGTCTCTGGTAAATAAAAAAATGAAAAACAAACGGAACAAAGCTTATTTTCTTTTTTTCCAATTTATATTGCTTGTCTGTATACCCAGGCTATATTAGATGTACAAATATCTAAGAATCAGTATAATTCATAATGAGGTAACATTAAGCACTGCCAAGCCCACACCAACTCTAAAACAATATCCTCCTCACTCAACACACCCTGAGAAAGCCTGAATAACTACATAAACTTGCCTCCCTGCTGCAAAGGACTGGTGCTCTATCAATCCAAGGAAGGAAACAAATTCCACAGTTGTAGATGTTTCATTGAGTTTGACCTGCTCCATGGCCCAAACCTAGAAACTATAAGATCAAGCACTCATTTAATCTCAAATGTCTCTTTCCACCATTGAGAGAGAGAGAGAGAGAGAGCTGGTCTCTAAAATATCCAGGATCTAAACCACAAAGGGCTGCATAACTGAAAACAAAACACCTTGAAGAACAATTGGAAGCCAGTACGGTATCTAGAGCACAGGTGTGTATGCTCTCTGCACAAAACACTAATTAAGCAAGCAAGCAAGCAAGCAAGCAACCTCATTCTGCACTAATCTGAGTGATTTACAAGAACCTGATACCATGATGATAAGAGCCATATAGGTAGAAAGGTAAAGTGACGGATGCAGGACAAACTGTGAGATGAAGGGAGGGAAGGACAGATGGCCAGAGTGCATAGTGGTAATCCACTGGAGGTGACAAAGACATGGAAACTATGACTGAGCTGCATCCCTGACAAGCAAAGATGAAAAAAAAGCCCTGTTGGGTCTCCCCTATCTAGATATCTGCAGAAGCAACAAAAGATATAGCACAGCCCTACAGAATATAGAGCATATTCAGAGCCCAAGAATCCCCCAATTAGGGTGACCAGATAGCAAGTGTGAAAAACCCATGATGCACTGGAGTGTAATAGGCGCCTATATAATACAAAGCCCTGAATATCGGGACTGTCCCTATAAAATCAGAACATCTGGTCACCCTAACTCCCAGAAGCTCTGCAAATCAAACAGCTTAAGACTGGTGTGAGAGGAGATTCAGGCCTAAAGTCTGTATGAAGTCAGGGAAAGATTATTTAGTGTTGCTCACCAGTGACATATATTATAACAGCTAATTAATTGAATTCCAGTGTACAGGAAAGAATCTATAAATGTCAGTTTAACCATGGTGGTTTTCTGACATGTGACAGGAATCAATATTTAACCTTCTGATATTTTCTGTATTGATCATGGGTGTAAACACTCTTTGTAACTATCAATAAGCTTTAAAAATAAATGTGTTTACAATTCGAATAAACTCTGCTTTAGGAAAGTCTTTGACTCTGTTCATTTTTTTACTTTCATTAAAATATATGCAATGCCGCAAGTAACTACATCTAACAGAACATGTTCTCTGAACATCAGTCAGAAATTTAATATCCAACCAGGAAACAAATTATTAATGAGCAAATTGTTGAGACAATGACAAACCAGATATTAACAAGCACTTAAAATACTATTATTAAACAATACTTCAAAACAGCTTGATAGCACCTCTCAAATATTAGCTAATTTATTTAAGGCCATAACTAACTGCCAAATTTTACCCTCCCCAAAAGGAGGATTGTGACGGGTTAACCCCCACTCTGGGGTGCCACCTGATATACTGGGGTACCACTGTTCCACCCGACGGGGCTCCCTCACCCTGCCCTGCAGAGCCAGGCCCTCAAGCCGCCTCTAGCACACACACAGGTAGGGACACACTCAGCTGCAGAAAGACAAAGACACTTAAATCAGGACTTCATGGGAAGTCTTTCAGCTAAGGAACTGCCCAGCACTCAAGTGCACACCCCTCTGGAGTGTAAACCAAGATTCCCTCTAATTTTTTCCACCCACGTGCGGAATAAATTTTGTTATGTGCACCAAGGTAATGTGCAGATGTGCACCACCAGTAGAAACAAAAAACCTAGACATAATATATATATTTTTAAAAAGTTACCAATAGGGATAATTACTGCAGCCAGGACAAGTTAGGCATTTTAGAACTCACTACTCGAAGAATTAAATTAAGTGTAAGACAGAAATAAAAATTATGAAATGCACAGATCAGTCAAAAAACTAACTGAAAGCTCTCCTCCTGAACCATGTCCCCCTCCCCAACTCTGTGGAGATGGGGTACATGGGCAGGGGGAGGGGAAGAGACAGAGTGCGCGTGTGTGCACGAGACACACACACACACACACAGAGAAATTGTGCATGCTGGCTGCTGGGGAAGGCTCTGAGAGACCATGCACTTTCTTTTTAAGGCACTCACTCACCCGAAGGCCTGTTCAGACTTCAGAGCTGCTGCAAGTCCTGGGCCCTGTCCCCTCTACCCTGCTCTGTGGAGATGGGGTACAGCAGCTGGGGGAGGGGGGACACCCTGACATCAGCACCCTCCTCCCCCTGCTCTGCACAGCCAGCAGGAGGGTCCCAGGAGCAGCTGCAGGAGCAACATGGCTGCAAAGCAGCAGGGGAGAGGAGCACCTGAATACATGCTGCCAGCTGGATGTGCGTGGCTCTGCTAATCAACTGCGCGGCACTTGAATCTCTCCTGGGTGGCCACCCAACTGCACAGCTTACAGGGAACACAGACATAAACCCCAAATTGTATTGTCTTGCACTGCACAGAGAACTGTATAGCGTGAGCTAATTAACATTAACCTCCTCCCTCAATGTGGAGGAAGATATGCACAGCTTTTTGCCCCCCCGTTATGAATTTTACAAACTGGTTTAGAGAAAACAAAAAGAAGTTTATTAACTACAAAAGACAGACTTTAAATGATTATAAGGGATAGCAAACAGATCAAAGCAGATTACCCAGCAAATAAAAACAAACACGCAAACTAAGCTTAATACACTAAGGAAACTGGTTACTAGTAGTAATTTCTCACCCTAAATGTTGTTTTGCTCTTTCTTGCAACTTATAACTCCAGATATTTCTTTCACAGGCCAAACACCTTTTCCAGCCTAGGCTCAGTCTCCCCCTACCCCTTTTGTCTTTGTTTCTTAGATTTTTCCAGGAGTCATCCTGGGTGGGGTTTCAGCGAAGAATGAATCTTGATTAACTCACTTCCCTGCCTTATAGAATTTACATATGGCAGGAATCCTTTGTTTCCCAGTTTGATACCCACCCCGTATTAGTAGTTCAAGATGGAGTTCAGTACCAGGTGACATAACCACATGACCCTGCTATGTCAAAGCAGCATCCCAGGAAGCTTCTCAGGAAGGTGGGAGATTAACATCTTCAAAGTCCAATTGTTCTCCCTAATGTCCCATCCATTGCATTCTGTCTGGTGGGCGTTCCCCTGGTGTAAACCCACTTGTAATTGTTACATAGTCAATATTCCTAACTTCAGATACAGAAATGATACATGCACACAAATAGGATAATCATATTCAGTAAACCATAACCTTCCCAAGGATACCTCACATGACCCATCTAGCATAGAACACCTCTTAATTGTGCCATATTCATATCATAACAATATCTCTACGAAGAATATGGGATGCAGTGTCACAAGGGTAAAGCCAGAGAGTGGCTGTAGTTTAAAAAAAAAAAAAAAAAAGATCAAAAGGAAAGCGGAGTGACAACTAAGGCTATCTCTACACTATGCACCTTTAGCAACATGGCTGTGCCGCTACAGCCGTGCTGCTAAAAGGTGTGCAGTATAGCCGCTGTTTGTCAACAGGAGAGAGCTCTCCTGCCGACAAAAAACTTCCACCCCCAATGAGTGGTGTTAGTTCTGTCAGCAACACTCCTGCTGATAAAACGCTGTTCACACCAGTGCTTGTCGGGGACAAAACTTTTGTCTTTCGGTGGGGTGTTTTTTTAACACCTCTAAACGCCCGAAGTTTTGTCTTTCGCTTGCCAGTCTAGACAAAGCGTAAGACTTACAAGAGGCGGCGATCAAACGAAACTCTCTGGACATTACTGATAAACTGTTTCTTCTCTCATCTTTGCAGTGAAAATACTGGGCCAACAGGTATATCTATTTGCCTAATGATTGCTGTTTGCAGTGTATTTGTAGCCATGTCAGTCCCAGGATATTAGAGACACAAGGTAGATGAAGTAATCTCTTTTATTGGACCAACTTCTGATGGTGAGAGAGAGAAGCTTTCGAGCCACACAGAGCTCTTCTTCAGGTCTGGGAAAGGTACTTCCAGCATCACAGCAAAACGCAAAGTGAAACAGATTGTTCAGCATAAGTAGTCAGCACATATTGCAAGGGACCATTCAAGGTAGAGGGGCATGTTAACTCCTCTGCAGTCATAGGACAAAAAGAAGGGATTAGTGGTTACAGATTGTGTAATAAGCCATAAATTCAGGGTCTCTGGTCAGTCCATCATTTTTAGTGTCTAGCAGAGTAATGGATTTAAGCTCCCAGGCTTGTCTTCTGAACGTGTTGTGCAGGTTTCCTTTGAGGATGAGGTTACCACTTTGTGAAAAGTGTTCACCCATAAGTAAGGCTAAGATTTTGTCATGGTTATTTTTAGTAAAAGTCATGGACAGGTCACGGGCAATAAACAAAAATTAATGGAAGCCGTGACCTGTCTGTGACTTTTGCTGCTGCGGTTCCATGGTTTCCACTGCCACCATGGGGGCTGGGAGCTGTGGCATTCCCTCACTGCCCGCGGAAGCTGGAAGCGGTGGGGGGGGGCCCTCCACCCACGGCAGCAGGGAGAAGCTATCACCTGTCACTGGAACCCTGAAGAGGGCCCCCTCAGGAGTCTGTTGTCTGTCCCTGAAGCCCTGCCAAGGCCCCGCTGGCTGCCAGCTCCAGAATCCCACAGGCCCTGGGGCTGAAGCACAGAATGTCACGGAGGTCTCTGGAAGTCTCGGACTCCATGACCTCCGTGACATAAATGTAGCCTTACCCATAGGTGATGAGGTGTTTTTGTCTTTTATCATTTTCCTGTGTGAGTTCATTAGAGAAAGTAGTAATTGTTTGGTTTCACCCAGATAATTATTACTGGGGCACTTAGTGCACTGGATGAGGTACACCATATGTTGTGATAGGAATGTACAGAACCTATGGTGCGTTGTAGGGAGTGTTGATCATTGCTGAAGTGGAGATAAGTCTGCACAAGTTATGCAAAACAATCTGTTCCACCTTGCATGTTGCTGTGTCGCTCATAGTACCTTTTTCAGACCTGAAGAAGAGCTCAGTATGGTTCAAAAGCTTGTCTCTTTCACCAACAGAAGTTGGTCCAATAAAAGATACTACCTCACCCACCTTCTCCTTGTTTTTGACTTTAATGTATAAATGGAGCCTGTACTTCTTAATGAAGATTAGATTTTTTTTCTTCTAATTTAAAAGGGGATAGTCAAGTAGTTAAGGTCTAAGGTATTTTTTTAAATAAGTTTTACAAAATCTAATAAATTTAATTACTTTAGTGCTAATGAAAACATTATTTTTAAAGGTTTCAGAGTAACAGCCGTGTTAGTCTGTATTCGCAAAAAGAAAAGGAGTACTTGTGGCACCTTAGAGACTAACCAATTATTTGAGCATGCATCCGATGAAGTGAGCTGTAGCTCACGAAAGCTCATGCTCAAATAAATTGGTTAGTCTCTAAGGTGCCACAAGTACTCCTTTTATTATTTTTAAAGTCAACTGCACTGCGTTACACTGATCTTTTGTGCTAGAACATGAGGAAAAAATACTGAGATCCACAGACCAGTCAAATTTCACTAGCCAAACAAAAATCCCAGCATAATTAGTGAAAAATAAATTTGATTTTTAAAATTGATATAATTTGAATTGTTCAAGTCATTAAAGAAAACCTCTTAAGGTACTGAATGAAATATTCATTAAGAGTGGTAGACAGATAGCCCTAGAGACTATGATCCTCTCTTTATCCACAGATAAGTACATCATGGACAACAGAAACTTCACCACACTCTCCCAGCAGCATACCTCAGTACTAAAGAAACAATGAACAATTGCACAAAACCATATTTTAAAAATATCTGTGGAGAACCTGAAGCTATGAAATACTAAAGAGCAGGAGGCAAAGGATGCAAACAGATACTCCTATGAAGATGAGGTTACACATCTTGTGCAGAAGCTGCAATTCTTTGAGGTTTGTCCCCCTATGGGTGCTCCACTTTAGGTGCACATGGACCTCTCGAGCCCTTGATTGCAGATTTTTCCGCTAGCAGTGCCTGTTCAGGTCGCACATGTGCCCTATGCCTCCTCGTGCCAGATACAAATCTACATAGGGAAATATATATGTGGAACTGCCCTCGGCTACTTCTCCACCCGAACATATCCACAGAGAACAGTCCAAAGCAGAGGGTAATGAAGGGGAGGTAGTGGAGCACCCACATGGAGACACATCTTGAAGATCTGCAGTTACTACAAAAAGGTGCACTGGATGGTAGTAGGTAAGTAACCTAGTCTTCTTTGAGCAGTGCCCCTTTGGGTGCTCCACTTCAGGTGACTTCCAAGCAGTTTCCACAGAAGGCGGAGGGAGCTTCAGAACTGAAGACAATACTGCAGTACCCAGAGCATCATTAGATCTGAGAACATGGATTAAAGCACAGAGCTCTGAAAACGTAGGTACTGAAGCCCATGCAGATGGACCTGGTGGCAGCGTCCACAACACCTAAGGATGCTTGAAGAGTGGTCTTGGCTAATAACTGGCCCTCTGAAATAATGGACTGGACTTGCTTCCTACTTTTCTGTGGCAGTTGTTCAATAAAGGCCATCTATTTATAGTTTGTGAAACTGTATCTGACCATGAGTGCCTAATAGTTTGCAATACTGAACTGCAGGGTTGCTGGTGAATAGAACTTCCATCCAAATAGATCCAGTCTCTTTTGTTTCTTGTCAAGTGGAGTAGACCTGGAGAAGTGTTGCCTGCCCCACTCATTTCCTGAATGGCCTACTAGGGAGTATGGTGGAGGATGGAAATTTGGAGTCCTCAGAAGGAATGTAATACTTTTTATCCACCCTTTTACACATTGGTGGAATAATAGCAGATGTTTGCCACAGTCTTAGCTGGTCCAGGAGCACCTCGTTGATGGGTAACATCGCCCTGGATGTTGTTGCTGACTGTAGGATATCCAACAGCCTGTATTGTGAATCCCTGACTTCTTCAACTGGAATTTGAAGCATATCAGCTACCCTCTTTATGAGGTCTTCAAATTGCTGAAAATCATCAGCCATGGAAGGTGGTGGAAGCATAAGCATTTTGTCTAGTTGGGTGAGGAGAGAATGAGATGGGTGTTTGAGGGTGGCCTCTTTATGTGCCCTGGCCTCCTGCTCTTCAAATGTCTCCTCCTGTGGGGAGATTGGTTGGAGAGGACAGGATTGAACAACACTAGTCTCTGTTTGACATGGTACCAATGGTGTGGAGCAGTGGTTCTCAACCAGGGATATGCAGAGGACTTCCTAGGGGTACATCAACTCATTTAGATATTTGCCTAGTTTTACAAAAGGCTACATAAAAAGCACTAGTGAAGTCAGTAAAAACTAAAATTTCATACAATGACTTGTTTATATTGCTCTACATACTATACACTGAAATGTAAATATAATATTTATATTCTAATTGATTTATATTATAAATATATGGTAAAATTAGAAAGTAGCAATTTTTCAGTAGTAGTGTGCTGTGACACTTTTGTATTTTTGTGTCTCATTTAGTAAGCATGTAGTTTTTAGTGAGGTGAAATCTGGGGATACACAAAACAAATCAGACTCCTGAAAGTGGTAGAGTAGTCTGGAAAGGTTGAGAGCCACTGGTCCGGAGAATTGCTGTCGGTAAGCAGCCTAGAGATCCTAGTATGGCCATTGCAGCAGCCCCCTTAATGTATGGGCACTGTGGGAATCCATCCTGGAAGTAGGGGTGATATGCAGGGTTGGTCCCATCGCTCTTAATGAGTCATGATCTTCTCCGTGACTGTCAATGACAGGATATGTTCCTGACAGGATAAGTTGGGGAATCCTGGACTGAAAGAGAAGAGACTGACTGGGAATCCCATTCACCTTCCTCAACATTGTCCAGTGGAGGAATCCCCATAGAAAAGGGTGGAGAGTCCTGTGGTACCCAGGGATGGTAGCAGCCTGGAGACCGAGGTCTCAATACCAAAAGATGCTCAGTACCCATGAGGAGTGGGGATTCCAACTCACTTGTTATGAACAGGTCCCTCACGTATCCAAACTGTTGCAGTACCAAGCAGGGAATCGGTACCAATGTGGTAGCTGAGGAAGCAGTAGCTGAAGCTGATGATAACTTTGACAGGCATATTGATGTAGGTGCCCATGGAGTCCGGCGCCATTGCTTGCTCGGTACCGAGTGCTGAATGGGTAGGTGCCGATGACAGGACTGAGCCTGACAGCACCGGACCAGATGAAAGTCTGTACTCCATTTTTTGGGAGCCCGCTCAGAAGCCTCCACCTTCCTTAAGGGAAGCCTGCATCAAAGTGGAAGGGGCACTGGATCTGTCCACAGACAGATGTACGTGGGGGTGAGGGGAGAAGGGGTGTGTGTGCATGTGTGTGTGTTTGTCTGTCTGACCTGACTCAGATGCTGGTCAAAGTGAGCATTCCATCATTAACAATTTGAGCTTAGTTTCCCTGTTCTTCCTTGCCCTCAGCTTGAAAGTTAGGCAGACATTGCATTTCTGGGAGACATGGGACTCCCCCAGACAACAGATATACTCAGAGTGGCCATCGCTTACAGGTATAGCCTCTCAACAGGCGAGACAGTGGTTAAACCCCGGCAAGCCAAACATGCCATGCCAGAATGACATGACTCCCCAAGGAAAAAAAAAATTATCCTCTCGCTACTAACACTTATTAACTGACTATAAGTATGCTAAAAACTAGGTATGCTATCAAAACTTAACAAGCAACAACTATAAGTATACAAAACAGCTGAGGCACACTCAAGGTGGGCATGCTAGAGCTCCATCTCATCCTGAGGTGCTTGAGAAGGAACTGAAGGCAGTTTGCTTCCACATCTATATATAGACTCAGAGTCTGGCAGCAGAGCATGCCAACGGGCACTGCTGGCGGAAAACTCTCCAATCAAGAGCTCAAGAAGCGCATATACACCTGAAGTGAAGCACCCACAGAGACACTACTAAAAGAATATGACTGTTAGGAGAAGCAAAACCAATAAATTAGGAAGGAAAGCAGATGGATTTTTTGGGTTACAGAACACGAGATCTTTTACAATTTTATATGCTTTCACTGCGATATATTATCATTTACGTCATGAGAGCAGATTATTCTACTCCTTGGCATCTATTCATGGGAAACTGAGATCTATTGGAAATTATTTTTCATGAAAATAATGAGCTCATGACAATTCAGCAACCTACTATAAACATTTGACAATACTGCATATTTTAGGTTTCCACTTTAAATACAGGCTCTATTGCTATTGGTGCTAGCATCTGTGGAGAAACATTGAGAATTACTGCTGTAAGAGATTACAAAAGAGCATTTCCAAAAAGCACACGGCAATATTTTTAAAATCCAACGTGAAACTAGACTACTTTTCACTCCATCCATCAATTCACTTTTAATCTCCCTTTCAAGACAGGTAAGCCAAATACAGTATGAAAAGTTAGTGCATCCAGAATATTCAAATAATTTAAGAGTTAATATACACCCAATTATTATTGACATCTTTTTTCCTCATTGCAGTTACTGAAATTCCACTACTGTACCCATTCATATTGTGGCTTTCACAAAATAAGACAGCCTTTTTTGTATTAAATTTACAGCACCACCTAGTGTTGTTCATTAACTATTCCAACCAATATTACAAAAACAAGAGTTTATTATACCAAGTATAGATCATAGAATAGAATATCAGGGTTGGAAGGGACCTCAGGAGGTCATCTAGTCCAACCCCCTGCTCAAAGCAGGACCAATCCCCAATTTTTGCTCCAGATCCCTAAATGGCCCCCTTAAGGATTGAACTCACAACCGTGGGTTTAGCAGGCTAATGCTCAAACCACTGAGCTATCCCTCCTCTTTATGCTGGTTTCGTTTGTTGTTTTGGAGATACAGTTACTCTTTGCCTGGCTTTGGCGTATGTCAATATGTACAGATGGGCTTGATTTTCAGAAGACCAGAGCACACACAGCTCCTGTTGGCTTGAATACAGTTGAGCGTGCTCAGCATTTCTGAAAAATCAAGCCCTTAGTGTCCTTTTTTGGCACACACAACATTTGTTACCAATATCGGGGGGAAAAAAGGGCACTCAGTAATTTGTCAATTCACCATGGAACACCTTTTGATACCACTGATCATATGGCATTGCTGACACAGCCACAGAGCCTCACAGGGTTGGAAGGAGTCGTTATTGAGTGGCTCTGTTCATCTGTTACCGAGAGGAGCCAAAGGGTAGCACGGATGATTGCTCATCTACTTCCAGCATTCTCTAATGGGAGGGGTTCTATCTTGTCGTCACTTCCATGCATCTGTGAGGCCTTTGGAGGAAAGGTAGAGAGATGATTTGGGACTCAAGGTCTTCAATATTCAGTTGACATTCAGTTCTACATCTGCAAAAAGAAAAGGAGTGCTTGTGGCACCTTAGAGACTAACCAATTTATTTGAGCATAAGCTTTCGTGAGCTACAGCTCACTTCATCACTGCATCCGATGAAGTGAGCTGTAGCTCACGAAAGCTTATGCTCAAATAAATTGGTTAGTCTCTAAGGTGCCACAAGCACTCCTTTTCTTTTTGCAGATACAGACTAACACGGCTGCTACTCTGAAACAAGTTCTACATCTGTATTTCATCTGGCTTGGCTAGTGCAACTGATTAGCTTACCCAGTGTCCTGCCAGAATCAGGAAGCGGATAGGGCTGGCTGCAACTCAAAACCCCAGTTATGCTGATAGGCTGGGAAAAAACACCAAAGAAACTACAGAGTGGTATCAATGCCCTCAGCTGGAGAAGACTGCCCACATTCTTTTACTCAAGTTTCCAGTTGGGGAATCCTGATGGCTCTCCAGCTGATGCTGGAAGTTTATATAGCAGCAGAAGCCACAAGTAGTTTTTATTATTTATGCTTGACCAGTATGCTTCTTTTTCAGATATGGGCATTGCCACATTTGCTTTTGTCATCTCAGGAATGAATTCTAGCATGATCCTTTACACAGGGCTACACTCCAAGACAATTTGGAAATGTCACCTCGTGCAAAATTTGATGGCCCATTTGTTAAAGGGTGTTTCTTGCAGGAAGCACATGATACATCTGTGTTCTATGATCTGCATGGGCTTCCAATTCACTTTTAGGTGAAATGTAAGCTGTTGGCAGGGCCCTGGTAACCTCAGAGGCTATCTTTTTCTCCATATGATACCATAGCACAGAAGATCATCTTAAAATGCGAGTAGGTTGGAGGCATGGTAATTTCTATCTGGGGTATTCCACACTTGAATATACTTCCCTTGTCAATTAGCCAAAGACTGAATGTATTGATTTTCAGGTTACAGTGCAAGGTTCATTTTCTCTCTCAGACTTTTTGGTGGACTGGAGGCAGGAAGGAGGAAGAGAAGAATGATTAGATAGAGTTGGAGTGAGATGGAGTAAGTCCTAGTTTGAGGCTTCTGGGAGAATTTAGGTAACTGGTTCAAACTGTTTATAGTCTTCACAATGAGTGTGCTATGACCCTAGGGCACTGGATTGGCATATTTTAGGAAGAAAGAAAGTAATATGACTAATTATCAAGTATTTTAAATTGAACTTTCAAACATTTGCTTATAGTCATGGAGTTGATAAACAGGAGACCTTTCCTCTACACTCTCCACACTAGTTTTCCATGGAGTGGAATGTTGTTCACAGTGTGTAAATACATATCGATACACTTATTAAGGTTGACAGGTATCAAAAAGCGTCCCTAAAGATTACATTTTCCTGTTTTTAAATGTTTCCTACAGATTATTTGGACTGAGAACTCCAAATTTCAGGTTGCGTCAATATTAAAACCTCAGGCCTTAGACTGTGACCTACCAAGAAACAGAAAATGCTAAGTTTGCTGGGATGGTAGATGTAAGGCTACAGTCAACTTACAAGCAAGAGGTCTGATTCCCAGTTCAGGCTGACATAGCTCGATGAGAGCTCGAGCAAGTACAAATAGTAGCGTAGCTGTGGTAGCACAGACAACAGTGGCACAACTTAGCAATGCCAAGTACAAAACCACCTGAACCTGCGCTAGCTCTAGTGTGACTATGTGTACGCCAGCTGGGAATCACACCCCTATCTCACAGTGTAGACATAGCCTAAGTGTGCATGCTACAGCACCCCTTAGCTTTTCATACCAGCGCCAATCTTGTAAACAGACAAAGGATTGAAACAGACAAGACACCTGCTCCTCAGGCAGCAAATAAATTCAAGAATGTCAAATGTTTCCTACATTGACTTAAGTAAGGATGGTTTTACTGTCACAAAACCAAATATATTCTCCCCGTAAGTTCAAGCATGCAGAATTGACTCCTCAAAATTTCCATGTAGGAAAGGAAAGAAATTCAGAGATAGTGGTATTCCAATATGGTGTTCTCAATGAGGTCCCTAAGTTCTGGAATTCACTTCCCAGAGTTTGAAAATCCTTATCCCATGCCATTCATCATCGATCTGCTCAGGCTTTCCACCGATCACTTCGGGCATGTCTACAGCACAACTGGGAGGCGTAATTCCCAGCTCGAGTAGAGGTGCACATACTTGCTCTGTGGAGCTGGTGCACTAAAAGAGCAGTGCGGCAGGGATGGCACAGGCAGTGGCTCAAGCTAGCCGACGGAGAAGAAACCTAGGATCGCAGGCAATGTTATACTCAGGTGGCTAGCCTGAGTTGCTACCTGCACTGTCCTGGTCACACGGCTATTTTTAGTGCACTAGCTTGAGCAGCTAGTGCCTGTATATCTCCCAGCTGCTATGCAGACATAGCCTTAGTAGTAGGCAACAAATCTAGCTTATCCTGAATGGCATATGATCTGGTATGAAATTGATCAGCAAACTGTATATTTTGTTTTAAATCATGTCAGTGTGCTCATGAAATTTTAGTGGAATCGTTTTATACATTTGAAAAATCAAGTTTTAAAACATAGAGACTATTTAAACACAATACAGACTTACCTGTAAGCATTAATGTAATTCTTTCTGTGTTGCAGAAGAAAATCTTTCAGTTTCCCAATATTAGTAATCTAAATAGGAAAGTAAAGTAAAAATGTTAACTCCACAATCAGCTAAAATGGATTTTTAATATATTTCTCTTTTCTGTTCCATTTTAAATGTACAAATATCAGTATGTCTTGTGCACTTGAACTATATACTAAACTACGACCTATTTTGTAATTCGAGACTATAATTATAAAGGCTACACAGAGCTCTAAGTTATTTATACAGATTCCCCGTTGCAATAAGATTCTCATTTTTATTATATATGTAGCCAATGCATAAAAATCGTATAAGGGAGAAAAGTTTAAGTGAGGGTCCAGCTTGAACAGAAAAAAGCACTGTATTCAAAAGGCGATTACGTGAAGTATATACTTAATCACTAAATGTAAACTGAATGTTGGCAGGCAATGATCAAGCACACATTTTAGAAAACAGGTTCCTTAAAAAAAAAGGATTTTTACAAAAATAAAATACCAAATTATACATAAATGCTTTATAAAACAGAAAACTTGACCCAAAAATTTGAGTTCAATTGTAAGAAGGAACCTCATAGCAGCTATATTACCCATGTCCACCAAAAAAGGGAAGCAAACTGATCAATATTATTTATCTGAATATTTTCACCTATTTTTGCAGTGACTGCTTTATTATCCAGACTGACTAATCCCTGCTCCACCTCAACCAAAAAACTTAAGCCTATCAAGTAACTCCTCACAACCATTTCATGATCAATTGCAGAATTTGAACATATCTGAGTGCATGTGCATGCAGAGGGGAAACTGTTTTTCCACCCACCTCTCCATTTTACACTCCTCCTGTCATTAGTCCATACATTTTCCTCTATATTATCTTTACACTCGCCCAAAGATCACTTAAAGGGAACGATGAACAACCTTTTATGAGACTTCAATGCCTTTTAACAACTTTTAAGTCTGGGTTTAAAGAGGCTGGTACCACACAAGATGCAATTTGGCACAGAGAAAGGAAGAAGTCTCAGAAATACAGCCTTTGTTAGCCCAAGGAGTGAAATCCCCAATGTGATTCCCTTACTGAGCCTAAAATATGGCTCAGTATCTTTAAAAACATTTTTTACATGTATACAATGACTATGTAGAACAAAGAAAGTTTTCAAAGGAGAAACCAAAAATCTCTCTGAGGTATGTTAAAAAAAATGGTATTAATTATTCAGTGTACAAAAATTTGCTAGGAATTTTACAGAGTACAGCAAATTATGTTGTTACAAATGCAGAATTATGACATTTGGTTGAAAATAAATATCAGGCCATGATGGGGTAGCTGGTGGCATGGCTACCTCTGAAAAATGCCCTATGACGAGGATGTCAAGGTGAATAAAGACCACCTTAAAATAAATCTTGTTGGAGCAGGTGGGCTCCAGTAGTCTCAGTAGGCAGCTCATTTACAAGGAAAACTCTGATTTCAAAGTTCCAAAGTTGTCAGCATTGGACAGCCAACCTGTAAAGCTTGTGCATTAGATACGCTCATGAGCACTGATGTCCATGACAAGTGTACCTCAGAGTTAGGGCATTCCCTGCAAGCAAAGTGCAACAGCCTTGCCTGGCTGTTGTAATTGGTTAAGGGATGCTAAAGTTAAAGGGAGTGAGTAAGCTGAAATATGCAAGCTGGAATGTAGAAATGCTGACTGGAAGAAGCTTGGAGCTTTGTGTGGTCTTAAAGAGGAAGAGAGTAAATGTGGCATGTGTACAAGAGACTTAATGGGAAGGTCAAACTTCAGACAAAATCTACTATTCAGGGAGTTCAACTTCCTGAAATGGTGCTGGAGTTTTTCTGGATGGAACCATCCAGAAACATGTGATAGAAGTTATCAGACAGTCAGACCAACTGATAAGCATTAAACGGAGTTGGGAAGAGGTAACTCTCCATATAGTCAGTGGGTGCGCACCACAGTTAGAAGAGGATCAAAAGGTAAAAGAGGAGTTTTTTGATGAGGAGGTGTGTCTTATTGGAAACATATCACTCAACAAGAAGATAATCCTGAGAGCAGAGGTAAATGTATGCACTAGAACAGGCTGGATATGAAACAGGCCGTGAGGGCATAGCACAAGAACCAGAAACCCCAAGGGGTCCTACAGACTTGTCTGGCACTGAACATGGTGATTACAAACACACTCTGGTTTTCTCTCCTCTGACTTATGCCAGTGTCTCACATTGATCTCTTTTTAACCAGAAGAACTGTAATACGCGATGAGAGTACTGTGAATCAGCACAGACTTCTTCTTATGGACTTCTGAGGATTCTGCATTCTGAAACATCTGAATCTCTGGGCATCGGAAAGGTCTAAGTGGGGGAAACAAAGATGGGAATGAAAAAAATCTTTAAAACAGGAAGTAATGTGTAGATTTCCTGATTACACACAGGGATCTGAAAATGATAACTGGTACAAACTAAAAACAATATTGCTGGAAATGGCACATGAAGTCCTAGGAGTGATGAAACCAATGTTCAAAGAAAACAAAGGGAGACATGGAGGTGGACTCTAAGTTAAATAATCTGTTGAGAAGAAAAAGGTAACTTTTAAAAAATGTCAGGCCAGTGGGCGTAAGCAGTGAGTGATAAGATGGAATGTATGGAGGCAAAAAAAAAAAAAAAAGTTGTGAAAGTTAAAAATTTGGCCTGTGAAGAGCTAAATAACTGACTAGGTGGATATGAGGGAGAAAAAGCCATCTACAAACTTTCTAAGGCAAGAGAGAAAACGAAAAAGGATGTGAATGAGTTTACTTATATTAGAAATGAACATGGTATATTGCAAACAATGGTGAATCAAAGTTTGGGGCGATTATTTGGAGCGATCAATAAGGTAAACCTAAGGAAGGAACTGAGAACTGGGGTGTGATAGATTACATAGAGGAAGAAAAGGTTGCAGAGGCACTAAGAAAAATGAAAAAGGGGAAAGGCATCTGCATCAGATGAAGTACCGGTGGATGCGCTGAAGTCACTGGGAACAGAAGGCATCAAGTATTTTACAAATCCATTCAATTATATTTTTAAAAGAGAGAAAATGCTGGATGAATGGGGTAAAAGCTTTATGGTGCCCATTTTTAAAAATACAAGCAATAATATTCTGTGTGTTAACTGAGTGATAATTAAGCTGACATCCCATGCTACAAAAATATGGGAGATTATTGAAAAGTGCCTGAGTGAAACAGTTGAAATTTGGAAGTGTTAGTAAGGACTTATGCTGGGAAGGAATATAATTGATGCCATGTTTGCTATTTGAATCCTCTTAGAGAAGTTCAGAGAAAACAGACAGCACTTGGACATGGTCTTGGTAGACTTGGAGAAGGCATATAATCATGTACCAAAAGAATTACTTTGGTGGAGTTTGCAACAGAGGTGTGTGCCAGAAGGATATGTCCATCTTATCCAGGATGTGTGTGATGGTGTGACTACTGTAATCAAAACCAAATAGGGTACAGCAGAGAATTTCTAGTAAATGTTGTACTGCACATGGGGTTAGTATTGAGCCCTTTTTTATTTGTGGGTGTCTTGGAGGTGATAAGTGAAACTATATGAAGAGCTACCTTGAAATTTGTTGTTTGATGATGACCTACTGATATGTAAGGAAGATCGTGAGACTGTGTAAACCAACTCTGAACAGTGGCAACACAGTTTTGAGCAGGCCTGACTTAGACTGAACATTGGTAAGACTGAGGCTATGGTAACTGACAGAGGCAGACCATCAAAATAATATTACAGGCAGAGAGCTTAGAAGAGTGAAATAATGTAAATACCTAGGATCAATGGTTGCTGATAATGTGGCCCTCTTGACTGATGCCTGGTATTGTACTAAATCTTTTGGATCAAATGGTGGCAATGGACCCCAATTTACTGTGATAAAAAGATGCCAGTATAAAGGTTGAGTGTATAAAACTGCTATTGACCACAATCTAACATACAGAACAGAGATCTGGCCAGTCACAAGAAATCAAACCAGTATGTTCCACCAGGAAATGAAGATGTTGAAATGGTCAAACCGTAGGAAATGAAATGGTTGTGAAGGGTTTAATGAGGGTTGCTGCAATTGAAAACAAGTTGAGAGAGGCTAGGCTACGCTGCTATGGACATGTGCAGTAGAGACCTAAGAGTTACATTGGTAGGATGGCCTTTGCAATGATTGTGGATGGAAGATGATAAAGGGAGAGGCCAAAGACATGGATCAGATATGAGCATACTTTAGAGAGACCAGGCTGCCATGAGTTTAGGAAGAAAGCTTGCTTATTTGTGTAACTATGTAAGTAATTTAGTTGTACCTCACTACACATAAAAACATGCATGTATTTTTTTTAAAAAACCTTACGCTCTCTACCCCCTTCCTTCTCCAATTGCCCCTTCTTACAATTCATAATTTTAGATAAGATTTTCCCCTGGTTTAATTTCTAAGGCTTTCCATGTAGTAAATAGAGGGCAAAATACTGGCCACACTGAAGTCAAAGGGAATTTTTGCTACTGGCTTCAATGGGGCTGGGTTTCACCCTGTTTATTATTAAAATGAGTTGTCAAAGGAGAAGTAACCTGGAGTAGTAACTTGGATAATAGGGCCCGAAGGGGAACCAGGCAAACTCTTCTACAAATGTGTGGGATTTCCAGGTGGTTTTCTTCTCATCTTTATTTGAATTTGTTTTCTGTATGCCCTCTTTTCCTTGCCTCCCACTCCATATGGTGTGACATGTATTTTATATATACAGTATATTCATTAGAACAAAATATAAAAACAAAATATATTCCCAAATTAGTATTTCTATACAGTGTCTGCACAGAAAAACCATTATTGAACAGGCAGCAAGAAATTGTTTCAGAAAACAAAGAGTAGAAATGTAAAATAGTGACATATTTCACATTTAAATTAACATGTAAAAATAAACAGTAAAGTCAAAAAGGGGCAGATTAGCACAAATATATAAATCTCTCTCAGTGGCCAACATTACTGCATGATGAAAGTGTCCTTCCAAACTTTAGTTAGGAATGGTTCACATAAACAGAAGTCTAGATTACAAGCAAGAAAGCTGTGGTAAGAGAAGTATTTCAGCCGTTTGCATGCAAAGTATTCTATCTGTGCTGAAATTCTCTTCTCACATTTTAAATTGCATTGACACTACTTTGCCTCTCCTCCATTTGTAACATTATTTCCATGAATTTGGACTCAGACTGACATCGTTATGCCTCCACTCACATCAGGCTTTTATTTCCCAGGACTTGCACCAGAAAAGAGTTTTTCCCCCTTTCCTTAAATCCTAACGGCATCCCCTCTGTGGCCATGTACTGATGCTGTTTCTTTTTGCCTTTTCTCACTTGCCTCCGCAGTGTTCTATTGACATGTGCTCAGCTGGTCATTGCCATAGGCATACATTGACCCAGACAGGTCACTGTGAAAAGAAAAAGTTTCACTAGAAGGGACTAGACATTTTACTTACTTTTTCAAACACCTAGCCAATGCTTTATGTACTATGTTTATTTTATATCACAAAGAAACTATCATAGAAAAATACCCATGAAACTCCATAAGTCCATTCCCCTTCAGCCTACTGAATATCCGCTATAATTTGTTCATCCACCATAAATAAGATTCCCTCCCCACAAAACACAGTGCTATTCCCCCAGGAATAGCAGTAGTAGCCTTCTTCACACATTGGAGAGGTAGGGAGTGGCAGCCGGGGGGGGGAGGGGGGGTTCCCATTGTACATATCCCAGCAGCTGGGATGCATCAGCTTAGGTAGGTGAGCTGGGCCCATTGCACTCTTTTCCTCCTGCTACACAAAAAGAGTCCCCTATTGTAGCATTAGTGGTGGGACCCCCACAAATTACAGGTGTAGCTAACACCTCACTGAGTTGCACAAAAGAATTTACACCTCTGAGAGTTATTGTTTCTCGCTGACAGCAGATTCAGACCTGGTCTACACTTAAAGATTAGGACAACATAGCTATGGAGCTCCAGGGGTTGAAAAATCCATACTTATGAGAATAACTATGATGAATTCCACCGCTGGGGTAGACACAGCGAGGTTTACGAAAGCATGCTTCCATCCACTCAGCTGCCATCCCTCGGGAAGTGTTCCTACAGCAATGTAAAAACCCTTTACGTAGGTGTAGGCTGTACCTATGCTACAGGGTTATGCCGGCATTACCATGATGCCATAGCTATACTGCTCTAGTCCCTATAGTGTAGACGCGGCCAGATAGATATTACTACACCAGTTACACTAATGTCACATTTTCAAGCTTTTCTCTGCCATTCTGAGGGCTAAGAAACTACTTTTTTTAAATGAAAGCTCAGATTCCAACATCACAAGACTCCAGAAACTGCAGCCCTAGACATGAAACTGTAGTGCCAATGACTTAATCTTGTCCTGCCCTCCAGGAGATATCTGGGAAGTTAGTCAGGCCTTATAGACCATCATGGCATTCAACAAATGTAGGCCCTGTTGGACCAAAAAGGTGGCAACAGAGTTACAGAGTTGAGGGCCCCTCACTGAAGATGCCATGATGCTACCTCCTCTTTCAGCTGTGTATCTGCTGCACTATTACTTGAGAGACGAAGTCTCTAAATCAGTCATTACCAAACATATACAACATTATCAAATCAACAATTTAAAGTAGGGTACTAGAGTAATAAAATTCTGCTGCAGGCTCGCACCTTGCAAATTACATTTTTAAATTTAAATTTAGTTTTTTTATCCTGCTATGGTTGGGGTAAGATTTTTTTTTAATCGAATATAGAAATAGAGTAGGATTAAGCATTTCTAATATCTATAAAGAAAAATAAACTTCCAATAATAACTTATATCACAAATTGCAACCCAGTCTAATCTTAAAACACCACAAAACTAAGCACCCAAATCACAGTAATATTTAAAAATTCTCTCATGTAATCCTATTAGAGAGAAAATGCTTGACTCTTGATCCTCTAGACAAGAGTTAAATGAAAATTCAGAATTGTGATACATAAAGCATCCACTAGATGGCAACAGAAAGTTTCAGTGTCATGCCAGTATCAAAGATTCTCTGTAGAGTACATTCACATTTGTAGTTTTAATATGGCATTTTTTTAACTTTAGGTCCCAAGCTTTATATACTTTAAAAGTTGTATCTTCATTTAGACAGCATCTTGAATGCACACGTATTTAGTTTTTAAAAAATAATGAATCTAGTTATTATTAAAAACATGAGAACAAATGTTGCTTTTAGTGCAAGTCCAACAGAAAGGAAGCTGTGAACGGTTGCCATCTGCTATCACAGGTGGCATGCACAACTTTATTTATATTTGAATAGCAGTGGTACATACATTTTTATTTTTGTATTTTTCAAAGTGGGATACTTTTAATAAATGAAAAGAGATAAACAGGAGAACATTTGCTAAGAAACACCTTCAAAAGACACATACAAATCAGGCTGAACAACTTGACTTGTATCATTTTCGTATCTCAGCAATAGATATAAAATTTCTGTTCTACTTGCAACAAGCACTCATGAAACTGTATGCTCCAATTTGCATAAATTTACCACTGCAAGAAGCAGCAGCATGGTTTATGATTAAAGTGATTGGAGTATTTCTATGACATATTGTAGGGAAATTCTGCAGTACTGAATAATTATTTTCACTGAACAAATGTGGCATTTTGTCAAGTTTACACTTCCATCTGAACAATAAAACACTATTTCCTGCTGTATGAAGTTGCTAACTATACGTTAACTTTAAAACTTTTTGAGATGCAGTTTGTAAAAAAAACAAAACAAAACCCAAAAAACTTTAAAATACCTTACAGTGATGCACTATAGAACAGCTTTTACATAAGTTTTCTGTAACATATATGTAACATGTATGCTTTTTAACTTAAGTTTTAACAGAAGTTAAAATCTAAAGCCAAGGTGCTGTCTTTTTTTTTTAAAGGAATCCTAAAAGTTAAGCTCTAACTCCATATTTAGACACCTAAACAACAGTCCTGATTTTCAATAGTTTTGAGCACCCAATAGATCCCACGTAAAGATTCACAGAAGCTTCTTTGCATTTACCACTAACCCCTCTTGCTGAGTAAGCAAACGATGTAAGGTTTTAAAAAAACTGCTATATTTATAAAACTTTGTTATTATTATTTTGTTTTCTACAGTGGAATTTTTGTTAGTTCAAACACATCCGTTGACTGTCAACAGAACACATTTTAGAAGGATTTGTGACTTTCAAACAGCAGCCAAAAGATATACAGACACTGCCTGGCTCAAACATGAAAAGCTACAGCCTCCGTAGAAGTGGGAGATGTACCAACAGCTATAATTAAGCTTGCATACATGTTTCCATTATAAAACCCTGTAACCTAAACTTCCAAAACTTTCACCTTGTTGGCTGAAATTTTCCAAATCTGGCCTCTACTCAAAGGTGAACTTTTCTGGGAATTTGGAGCGAAACGTATTCAAAATTTAAGAGTACAAGGGGAGTTAAAACCAATGAACTTTTTCCATAATTAAAAAAAAATTCTTGTTTTGTTTTATTTCGTTTTAAAAACTACTAAATAGCAGGTTTCAGAGTAGCAGCCGTGTTCGTCTGTATTCGCAAAAATAAAAGGAGTACTTGTGGCACCTTAGAGACTAACCAATTGAATTTTTACTAAATTTTTTTCTATTTTTTTATTTACTATTTTACTATTTTTTTTACTTTTCTTTTTACTAAATAGCAGGAAAAGTTAGAACTAGAGGACATTTGGCAAGGATATAGCTAAATAGCTCTCACTGAAAAGTCTGTCAGTGAGAACTGATACTGATTTCATAGAGTGCCACTTTCAAAGGTTCATAGTAAAGCCCAGATCCTGCCAAAAAGTTACACATGTGATTAAGCATGGTAGCCCCACTGAGTCTGCACACAGAGGGGTGCACAAAGGGGGGCAAGCAGGGGCACAGGCCCTCCCAGTAATCATCTCCACCATCATCCGCAGCTTCTGCCCTGGGCCCCGCCCCAGGGTTCCCTTCCCTGAGCTCCTCCTCCCCCCTTTCTGCCAGGGTGGAAGTCGGGCTGAGCACAGCAGGAGACATGCCTGGGAAAGGCACGGCAGCTAGTGCTGCCCCTGAACCCCACTAGATGGCGCCCAGAGCAGGGAAGCTGGGCTGACAGCAAAGTTCAGTGAGAGGGGGCCCGGGAAGCCAGCTGAACCCTAGGGTTGCCAAGCCTCCAGGATTGTCATGGAGTCTCCAGGAATTAAAGATGATTTTTTAATTAAAGATTATATCATGAAATGAAATCTCCAGGAATATGTCCAAACAAAATTGGCAACCCTACTAAGCGCCATTCCTCGCCCGCAGTCTCCAGTAAGTGTTTGGAGCCCGGGACAATGGGGGTAGGGGGAGGCAGCGAGAACCAGTGGGGTGAGAGAGGCAGCAGGGCCCGGAGACACTGTGGGGGTGGTGTTTAAAGTGCCCTCCCCCCCACAGTAGTCACATTTAAATCCCTGAGCACACCCCGGTCCGCACGTGTAACACTCTGCAGGATTGAGGACTAAACACAAACTGCACATTTTGCATGGGGATTTTTTTTTAAGCTGATGAAGTGAGTGGCTCAGAAATGCTGAAGTGTATCTGAGCACAATGTCTTTTTGGCTGTGTGGTGAAAAGAATACAAAAAGGTGCACATGGGTTCTACAGAATCCCTTGGTTCAGATACTGGCATCTTGCAAGGAATGAAAGTTAAGAAGGGAGTTTAAGATGAGCAGGCAAAAGCTCTACTATGAGGCACTTCAGGAAATGCACATATAATACACAAATTTACAATTTAGAAGCTGAGATTCAGGGCTGACTCTCAAACTCGTTTCCAGGACTTCTAGCTATACATTTCAGGAGCCTGAGGTCAGTATACAATATGCCATACTATATATGCTGCAATTCCTAAGTACAGGACATATGATGAAGATTAAACCCAAATGTTCAACTTCAATTCTGAATTTCCTGGTTCAAATAATACTGGCTTCACACCATTCTAATAGTTTTTGGTGGCTGATTATTTCTAGTCCATCACGTGGTACTGTCCTATATGAATTTCCTGAAAAAGGTACATTACATCAAAATGACAACTGCCCAGTTTTCAGATGATTTGTTTCTTGAAGATATACATTTGGTTTAGGTTTCCACTGCAATGTTGAAGTTCCTAAAATAGGTCATACAGATCAATTGGTCTTGTAATCTGAAACCCAAAAGAGCAAGTAATATCTAAACAATAGGACATGGGTGGCCCTGCGCTTAAATGGGGTAACAGAAAGCCAGGAGACAGTCAGCCTGGCTACCTCTAATCTCATGAAAATTGTTACCTTGTTTGGTTTTTGCTTTACATCAGCAAAAGGATTACACCTTCAACAACAACAACAATCCATAGGGAAAGTCTAAAAGGTAGAGCATAATTCAGAACTACCTTATTAATAATGTAATTTACATATTGTATCACAGATGTTTGTTCTATAACAATATTTCTCCTATGACAGAAATGTTACAAAACAAGTTTTATTTTAAAAAACAAAACACAAAAACCAAGCCCAATGCAGTTTGACTGTGAAAAAAGTAATCCCTGTAAAAAAGAGATATGTGGATGTTCCAGAAGTCAGTTCTTGGTTCTACATACATACGAGGACACAATATGGAGCACAAGGACCTCTGCCAACAAAATTATTCAAATTCCAAGTTAAATCCAAAACCATACTTCAGAATTCTATTATCTTAAATCACATTCCTTTCTTCCATTGTGGTCTCCTTCAAAGTAAATAAGGCATGAAACTTTAAACAGTAAAAAAAAAAAAAAAAGTACTCGTAAAGTGTTTATTATGTATTTCTCCATACACCTAGTGAACATTCAAATATTTTCTGTTTGGGGAAAGCCAAAAAAATAAAATCTAAACACATGCCTGCAAAATTTATATTAACCATTGCAAAGACAGTATCCAGTAGTGATAAAAGAAATCATCTGATTATTTATCATTTGTATTAAGATGCAATAGCTAATAAACTATTACCAGTTTTATAGAAAAAAACATTTCATTTTACACAGTATCAAAATGACCAAAAAAACCAAAAGACATTTTAAAAACACTCTCTAATATAATAAGAAAGAAAGTTTATTTTGGAATGAAACATTATTCATTTTATAATTTTACTTTATTAAGCATCTATTTTTATACATTGTACAAGGTTCAAAAATTATCTCACTGATGTCGATTTTTATTACTCTCAGTTCATATTTTAAATACTACAACTTTTAAAATATATTCTGCAGCTGCATCTGATCATTTTCATTTTTTTCTATTTTACAATATAAAGGTGGGCTGAGGTTTGGGGGAATTTAAGTCAGTTTCAACTTACGTCAGTGAAGAACATTTTGCAATACTGTTCTTAAAAATGAGCAGTTCAAAATAGGATCTAGAAGATTTTGGAAAAACACATGCTGGATAGGCCATTTTTAAGAAGAGTGCAATTGTTACTAGCGTTTTGATTTTAAATTTAGTTTTACTAGACAGAGGATGGTAAAATTAGGTCCTAATCCTGGTAAATTACTTAAACACTATCAGTGCTTCCACTGACTTCAGTGAGCACTGAGAACACTCAGTATCTTATAGGATGTGGGTCACTGGTTGTTTTGCTATACATTAGAAACTTAGCATTGTACTTAAACCAAACTCTAGAACTGTGCAAAAAACAAACAAAAAAACCCCAACACTTTCACAGCTTCAGAATATATTTTATGTTTTCTAAAGCCAAAAGATACAATCTTTATCAGACAAAAATCTGTGTAATGATTACTTAAGTGTATAGGTAGAATCATTCTATGAATTGCTAAAAATATAAAATTTGAAGACAGAAACTGCTTTATTTAATAGATTACTTGAAACAGAAACTTAGGAACTTTAAAAAAAGTAGAGTACATTTTGAATTAATGGTAATAATGCATACAATTAGCTTTTGTGGGATTTTTAAATGTCTTAACAGAATAGATTAGTTTGCTACCTATGTGTACACAAACTATACAGACATTTTATGAGAATGCACTGTAAGCAATGACAATTAAAGGGCTCAAAGAACACATCCTGAACTCTAGACCAAATAAATGGAAGATCTCACATAGTCAAAACAGTCTAAATTTTCAGCTCTACTCGTCTGCTTATATTCACTCACTCTCTCTCTCTCTCTGTTTCTGGCAACAAGCACATTCAATAAGAAAAAAATAGAGGCAACATCTGATTTTAATAGACCTTCCCAATTTGTTTTTTCATGTTTGTTGTCCAACTCCAATCATAACTTTCCTTAACATTTATATTTTCACACAACCATCCAAACCTCACTGACTAAAATACAAACCCCACAGCAATTGTGGGGGATGTTTTGCTTGAGAGATAAAAGCAAACTGGTCAAAATATGTATTTGCAATAATTGGCCTTTACTGTTGTTGTTGAAAAGACTCCATTTTTGCAACTTTTCAGTAACTGCATTAAACTTCATTTGTGTCTTTTTGTAAGACATATTTTTTCTTTTCCCTCTGTTCTCACAATTGAAACTCATTTAATATAAAATATTCTTGACTCAAATAGATTTTTAAAAATGATAACATTTCCAGTCACATAACACATTCAGTAATGAAATGTTTTGATTTTTTTCTGAAGTTCATTATGAACTTTTGAATCCAAGTTTACACACTCCAGCCCCAATCTGAAAAGACTTGCACATACATATGCTTAACTTGACTTCAGTGGAACTAGTCATAATGCATGGGAAAAAGCAGGTAAAGTCAATAGGACTACCCACAGTGTATAAAGTTAAGCATGTGCTTAAATCTTAGTTAAATCAGAACTTAGCATGTGAAAACAATGAGGTGACTATTTGTTCCCACTGAAATCAGCAGGGGCAGGAATCACAAGGGGGACTCAGGAACCTAACTGCCCCCTTACGCACCTAAGTCCAACAGTTAGGGGTCACTTGCATTCACAAAATCCCCTGCTCTGCTGCCACCTAACTCTGTAGGCATCTCAGTTTCCATTGTAAAGTCCCCTAGGTACGTAAATTTTTGCTAGTAGGCATGTGCACTAGTCGGCATGCTGCCTCAGTTCTGACACTGTCAAGCAGCTCAGTGCCTAACTTACGCCTAACCCCGATGGGATTCACAAAGGAGGGTCTCCCCATGCCTATTGCACTTACAGGGCTCCACCTGGTGGTGTTGGTGCCTCCCTTTTACTTAATACCCCAGTAGCTGGAGTACTGACCCACGATGTGGCCTGGACATAGGCATCTGATTCCCTGAGGAGGGTGGGGTTTAGGTCACCCTCCGCCCTCTACATTTACTACTGGCTAGCTTAGGCAGCTTCTCACTCAGCTTGTTGACTTCTGTGAATCTCTTTTTCAGGCATCTAACTCTCCCTATGCATTGCAGAGGAAGCCTGGGAGCCTAGCTTGGGGTTGTAAATTCCATTTGGTGGCAGGGCGTCTGAAAGTTAGGCTAAGTGGTGCAGAGCCTAAGGGTACGTCTACACTGCCCCACAATTTAGATTACATGGGTGTAAATAGCAGTGCGGACTAAGTACTGCCCTGTCCCTGTGTGGGCATGAATTTAAATTTCCCTAGTTCACATATAACCCCTTTTGAAGAGGACTACATTAGTGTGAACTATGGACTTTTAAGTCTGCACCCACAGCGTCCACACAGGGAATTACACTGCAGCATTTTAGTGCACACTGATATTCACATCGGGGTGTGTGTGTGTGGGGGGGGAAACAGGGGAGTGTAGGTATGCCTTAGTCCCCCCTTTATGAATCTAGCCCCAGGACTAGACTGACTTCAGTGGAAGAGACTGTGACCTAAAACTGTAACACAACCTGGTAACAGGGTGGTGCATGATATAGGGCTCACAAATAAAAATGGTGTAATATGACAGAAAATCAGCAGAAGAGAAACTGATTTTACTTTTAAGATATCATAACCAAGCATCTTTTAGTTCATTAAATTCTGCATCAAAACAGATATAAGTAATTGTACACTGGCTTTTGAATTTAGAATTTTATAGATAGCTATTAGTATAATTTAGACAAGCAAAACTGTCATTATTTATGCTACTGTGCTCAGGGCCTTCTTTGAAAAACTACACTGTAAAGCTTTGTCACAAATATTTCAAAGGGTACATTTAATATAATCAATCTCTAAGGATTGCAGGATCCTCTTGCAATCTTGCAGGATCCTCGCCCTTATCTCCCTTTCTCCAAACTGATGGAAGTTAAGGTTTTGACCCTTAAGAGCAAAAACAAAGATGCAAAGTGTCAGCCAGGCTTCTTACTGGATACCATTCACCACCAACTTCTAAGTAAAAAGTGATATCTTCTGAACATTCCCATCAGTTCTTTGGCCAGTTTGCTTAATAAAGAAGCTGTACACAGGATCTCTGTGACATCAGCTACTGCTCCAGATATCCTTCAGCTACCAGTGATGCTCATCTGGTATATTTCTTTGGGCCAATCTTTCCTTCCATTCAGGTCCAGTTCAGAGTTCTACATTTTTGAAGCCTTTGCCTTAAGCACTTTGGGGTAAGACAAATACTCAGTTATCCTATTAAAAAGCCTTTTATTGACAGACATACTGTGTGCACATTAGTTTAAAAGAGATTCAGGAATACTAATAGAATTGATAATTATTTTTTTTAAGTACAAGAAACATTTTTTTAAAACTAGCAGAATCTTTTGACGTAAAAGAAGCATTTTAAGTGCAACTACTTGAGAACTATGGTTCACAATGCTTTAGCAAATGGCCAAAGTTGATCCTATCAAGAGAGAGTATGGGCACAAATCATCACTCAGAACTAACTCAGGAGTCCTCGAGCTGACGGTAAAATTCCATTAGGCACTGTGCCTTTGAGAAGATGGCTTGGGTCTGCATTTTAGTAGATGGCTTCCTAGGTATAAGGAAAAAATGGTTACTAACCTGTTCTGTAACTGTTCTTCAAGATGTGTTGCATATGTCCATACCACTTCCGGTGTGTGCATGCCCAGTGCACTAGCAGAGATTTTTCCCCATTAGGGTGGTGCACGTACCCTCTGCTGCTACACCCAAACCCCCTTCAGTTCCTTCTTATCAGACAGACTCTGATATAGAGGAAAAGAAGGGTGGGTTGTGGAATGCACATGAGCAACAAATCTTGAAGAACAACAGTTACAGAACGGGTTAGTAACTATTTCTTCTTTTTTGAGTGATTACACATCTCGATCCCACTTCAGATAACTCACAAGCCGTTCAATCTGGAGGTGGGATCAGAGTCTACCTGAATAAAGAATGAAGAACTATGCATCCAAATCGGACATCTGACTGTTGACAAATGGCATAGTGAGAAGCAAAAGTCTGTTCCAATGACCAAGTTGCAGCTCTACAAATGTGCAGTAGAGGCACTTGAGCCAGAAAACCTGCAGAGGCCGTATGCGATCTAATTGAATACACTAGCACCCTGTTTGGCAGGTACACTGGCCATGTCATGCCACAAACATATACAGGAGGAAATCCATGATGAGATTCTTTGAGATGAGACTGGAAGGCCCTTCATCCTGTCTATGACTGCCATGAACAGTTGTGAGGATGTCCCAAATGGTTTAGTGCCATCCAAGTAAAACACTGATGCTCTCCAAACATCCAATGTATGTAATTTCTCCTCATCCTCCCAAGCATGAAGCTTAGGAAAGAAATATTGCCTGATAGACATGTGAGAAATGACTTTGGTGAGAAATATGGAATGAGGGCTTAAGTCCTTGTAAACAACTGTATACAGTGGGTCAGATACCTGGCTCTCGATTCTCCTATTCTCCTGCCACCAAAAAGGCAACCTTCACGGAAAGATGAAGCAACAAACAGATGTGTCCACTCTTTGAATAGCTGGCTATTAGCTTTGGTAACACCAATGTGACATTATCCAGGGTAAAACCTGGAGTTTAAAACTAGGTTTACCAGGGGAAGGAGACCAAAGCCCTGAGGTAAGTGGGGACGTGGGATATTGGGAGGGAGACAAGCAGGAGAGCGCAAGAGGGGAGGGCTCCTGCCTCATACTGAGAAAGAGGGATGATCAGCGAGTTATCTCAAGTGCCTATACACAAATGCAAGAAGCCTGGGAAACAAGCAGGGAGAACTGGAAGTCTTGGCATAGTCAAGGAATTATGATGTGATTGGAATAACAGAGACTTGGTGGGATAACTCACATGACCGGAGTACTGTCATGGATGGATATAAACTGTTCAGGAACCACAGGCAGGGCAGAAAAGGTGGGGGAGTTGCACCGTATGTAAGAGAGCAGTATGACTGCTCAGAGCTCAGGTATGAAACTGCAGAAAAACCTGAGAGTCTCTGGATTAAGTTTAGAAGTGTGAGCAACAAGGGTGATGTCGTGCTGGGAGACTGCGATAGACCACCGGACCAGGGAGATGAGGTGGACGAGGCTTTCTTCTGGCAACTAACGGAAGTTACTAGATTGCAGGCCCTGGTTCTCATGGGAGACTTCAATCACCCTGATATCTGCTGGGAGAGCAATACAGCAGTGCATAGACAATCCAGGAAGTTTTTGGAAAGCGTAGGGGACAATTTCCTGGTGCAAGTGCTGGAGGAACCAACTAGGGGAAGAACTGCTCTCGACCTGATGCTCACAAACAGGAAAGAATTAGTAGGGGAAGCAAAAGTGGATGGGAACCTGGAAGGCAGTGACCATGAGATGGTCGAGTTCAGGATCCTGACACAAGGAAGAAATGAGAGCAGCAGAATACGGACCCTGGACTTCAGAAAAGCAGACTTTGACTCCCTCAGGGAACTGATGGGTAGGATCCCCTGGGAGAATAACATGAGGGGGAAAGGAGTCCAGGAGAGCTGGCTGTATTTTAAAGAATCCTTATTGAGGATGCAGGAACAAACCATCCCGATGCGTAGAAAGAATAGTAAATATGGCAGGCGACCAGCTTGGCTTAACAGTGAAATCCTTGCTGATCTTAAATACAAAAAAGAAGCTTACAAGAAGTGGAAGATTGGACAAATGACCAGGGAGGAGTATACAAATATTGCTCAGGCATGCAGGAGTGAAATCAGGAAGGCCAAATCACAGTTGGTGTTGCAGCTAGCAAGAGATCTTAAGAGTAACAAGAAGGATTTCTTCACGTATGTTAGCAACAAGAAGAAAGTCAAGGAAAGTGTGGGCCCCTTATTGAATGTGGGAGGCAACCTAGTGACAGAGGATGTGGAGAAAGTTAATGTACTCAATGCTTTTTTTGCCTCTGTCTTCACGAACAAGGTCAGCTCCCAGACTACTGCATTGGGCAGCACAGCCTGGGGAGAAGGTGACCAGCCCTCTGTGGAGAAAGAAGTGGTTCGGGACTATTTAGAAAACCTGGACAAGCACAAGTCCATGGGGCCGGATATGCTGCATCTGAGAGTGCTAAAGGAGTTGGCGGATGTGATTGCAGAGCCATTGGCCATTATCTTTGAAAACTCATGGCGATCAGGGGAGGTCCCGGACGACTGGAAAAAGACTAATGTCATGCCCATCTTTAAAAAAGGGAAGGAGGATGATCCAGGGAACTACAGGCCAGTCAGCCTCATCTCAGTCCCTGGAAAAATCATGGAGCAGGTCCTCAAGGAATCAATTCTGAAGCAATTACATGAGAGGAAAGTGATCAGGAACAGTCAGCATGGATTCACCAAGGGCAAGTCATGCCTGACTAATCTAATTGCCTTCTATGACGAGATAACTGGCTCTGTGGATGAGGGGAAAGCAGTGGACATGTTATTTCTTGACTTTAGTAAAGCTTTTGACACAGTCTCCCACAGTATTCTTGCCAGCAAGTTAAAGAAGTATGGGCTGGATGAATGCACTATAAGGTGGATAGAAAGCTAGCTGGACTGTCGGGCTCAACGGGTAGTGATCAATGGCTCCATGTCTAGTTGGCAGTCAGTATCAAGCTGAGTGCCCCAAGGGTCGGTCCTGGGGTTGGTTTTGTTCAATATCTTCATTAATGATCTGGAGGATGGTGTGGATTGCACTCTCAGCAAGTTTGCAGATGACAGTAAACTGCAAGGACAGGTAGCTACGCTGGAGGGTAGGGATAGGATACAGAGGGACCTAGACAAATTAGAGGATTGGGCCAAAAAAAATCTGATGAGGTTCAACAAGGACAAGTGCAGAGTCCTGCACTTAGGACGGAAGAATCCAATGCACCGCTACAGATTAGGGACCGAATGGCTAGGCAGCAGTTCTGCAGAAAAGAACCTAGGGGTTACAGTGGACGAGAAGCTGGATATGAGTCAACAGTGTGCCACTGTTGCCAAGAAGGCCAATAGCATTTTGGGATGTATAAGTAGGGGCATTGCCAGCAGATTGAGGGACATGATCATTCCTCTCTATTCGACATTGGTGAGGCCTCATCTGGAGTACTCTGTCCAGTTTTAGGCTCCACACTACAAGAAGGATGTGAAAAAATTTGAAAACGTCCAGCGGAGAGCAACAAAAATGATTAGGGGACTGGAACACATGACTTATGAGGAGAGGCTGAGGGAACTGGGATTGTTTAGTCTGCAGAAGAGAAGAATGAGTGGGGATTTGATAGCTGCTTTCAACTACCTGAAAGGGGGTTCCAAAGAGGATGGATCTAGACTGTTCTCAGTGGTAGCAGATGACAGAATGAGGAGTAATGGTCTCAAGTTGCAGTGGGGGAGGTTTAGGTTGGATATTAGGAAAAAAACTTTCACTAGGAGGGCAGTGAAGCACTGGAATGTGTTACCTAGGGAGGTGGTAGAATCTCCTTCCTTAGACGTTTTTAAGGTCAGGCTTGACAAAGCCCTGGCTGGGATTATTTAGTTAGGGATTGGTCCTGCTTTGAGCAGGGGGTTGGACTAGATGACCTCCTGAGGTCCCTTCCAACCCTGATATTCTTTGATTCTATGATGGAGAGCTGTGTCCCCTCAATTCTCTAACCTAGTGTGCCTCTACACTGCTTCGCTATGAGAGCCACCACTCCTGGTCTGCTCACACACAGCCTCCGGCATGTAAATCACTCCCAGCTATTTTGTATGAGTGCTATAGCCAGCCACTCATGAATTACACCGTAGGGCAATATCCGCAAACTCCCAGACCCAGAGTTTCCCCCAGAAATGTGTGTTTTGTACCGCCCAGCACCCTCCTGGACAATACAAGTGCATATAAAGTTCATCATTTCATTAACAGAAAATGATATGCACAGATCCTGTTATCTCAAATGAAGTTTCCCAAACACTTCGGTCCAAGCACACTGGTTTAGATAAATCAATAAAACAAGATTTTAAGTGGTTACAAGTAATGAGGCATAAAAGTCAGAACTGGTTACAGGAAAATAAAAGGTAAAACAATTAATATCTAACTTAACATGCTAAATGAACTCAAAGCAAAGGAATCTCTCACCAGATGCTTTAGCAGTCTGACTGGATGGACTCCTTTCAGCCAGGGACTTCCCCCCCCCACAGTTCACTGTTACTTTCTTGTCCTTCAGGTGTTGTTGATGCAATGAGTAGAGAAAAAGGTAGGAGTATTTGGGGGCATCTGTTCTCCTTTCTTATTGTTCTCGAGGTCCCTTCCAACCCTGATATTCTATGATTCTTTTTCTTTGAAAAATTACCTCCAGCCGAGGGTCAAGAGACGGATGGTCTGGGGAATAAGAACCTCCAGCTGTTTCTTTTCCAAAATGTTGACTTCTTGCTCACACCCTTTTTCCTGCTGAAGAATGGCCTCTTAACCAGGTGATTGTCTATTTGATTTTGTTGACACCTGGCTGAGGCATTAGTTTGCCCTTTCCCTTTGAGGAACTGGTTTGTGCCTGATTTCCTAAACTTGGAATATGTCTTAGTCATGTTATATGGTAGCATCTTATAACTTTACATACAACATTGCCACACATATTTTACCAGGAAAATACTGATCAGCAACTTCTGAGTTTTCAAATGGTACCTCACAAGGCATACTTTGTACAAAATCCATTGTAGTTTTGTTAAAAGGGTGAACATAGGGATACAGAATGTCACAACCAAGCTTAAGTCCCAAGGGGGAATAGGATTATGTGGGGACTGCCCCCAAGTCTGAATAATAAGTCTGACTATATCTGGCTGGAAACACTGCTATTGGTGACTGGGGAAATATCTGCTAAATCGATCTGCCAGAATGTTCTGGGCACTCGGAAGGAGGGAGGCTTTGACGTGAATTGAATTGGTGATGCAAAACTCCGAAATCAGTACCGCTTCTTGGCATAGAAAAATAGATCTGGTTCCTCCCTGTCTGTTCACATCGAACACTGCTGCCATGTTGTTTGTGAGAACTAATAAATTCCTTCCCTCGATATGAGGAAGGAAAGCATGACAAATTAGACAAATGGTCTCAACTCTCTCATCTGGCAAGACAGAGATCTTGAGTCTGTAGAGTCCCCAGGTAAGTTCCCCAACCTAGGGCAGAAGCATCTGTAACCAGAGTCAAAGTAGGTTGGGAGGGAATAAAAGGAACTTCCATATATACATCAGTTGGGTGCATCTACCTGTCCAAAGAGTCTAAGACAGTGGTGGGCAACCTGTGGCCTGTCAGGGTAATATGCTGGCTGGCTGCAAGACAGTTTGTTTACATTGACTGTCCGCAGGCACAGCCACCCTGTCATAAATATAAAGGGAAGGGTAACCACTTTTCTGTATAGAGTGCTATAGAATCCCTCCTGGCCAGAGGCAAAACCCTTTCACCTGCAAAGGGTTAAGAAACTAAGATAACCTCGCTGGCACCTGACCCAAAATGACCAATGAGGGGACAAGATACTTTCAAATATGGAGGAGGGGGAACAAAGGATCTGTCTGTCTGTGTGATGCTTTTGCTGGGAACAGATCAGGAATGCAGCCTTACAACTCCTGTTAAATTAGTAAGTAATCTAGCTAGAAATGCGTTAGATTTCCTTTTGTTTAATGGCTGGTAAAATAAGCTGTGCTGGATGGAATGTATATTCCTGTTTTTGTGTCTTTTTGTAACTTAAGGTTTTGCCTAGAGGGATTCTCTGTGTTTTGAATCTGATTACCCTGTAAGGTATTTACCATCCTGATTTTACAGAGGTGATTCTTTTACCTTTTCTTTAATTAAAATCCTTCTTTTAAAAACCTGATGGATCTTAAGAACAATGAAAAAATCAAAGAGTTTGGGTCTGTGTTCACCTGTACAAATTGGTGAGGATTCTTATCAAGCCTTCCCCAGGAAAGGGGGTGTAGGGCTTGGGGGGATATTTTGGGGGAAGATGTCTCCAAGTGGGTTCTTTGATTAAAACGCTTAGTGGTGGCAGCATACGATTCAAGGACAAGGCAAAGTTTGTACCTTGCGGAAGTTTTTAACCTAAGCTGGTAAGAATAAGCTTAGGGGGTCTTTCATGCAGGTCCCCACATCTGTACCCTAGAGTTCAGAGTGGGAAGAAACCTTGACAAGCCCGCAGCTCCCAGTGGCTGCGGTTCACCGTTTCTGGCCAATGGAAGCTGCGGGAAGCAGCGCGGGCTGCAGGGATGTGCTGGCCACTGCTTCCCGCAGCTCCCATTGGCCAGGAATGGTGAACTGCAGCCATTGAGGGCTGCGGGCAGCCATGCCTGTGGAGGGCCAATGTAAACAAACTGTCTCGTGGCCTACCAGCGGATTACCCTGACGGGCTAAGATTCCTTAGCCCACCACTGGGCTAAGATTCCTGTGGGCACTCAAACCCACATGTCCAGTGGGTGACAAATTGTGTGAATAAAAGCCCTCTCCCCCTGTGCAATGGAGGAATGTCCTCTATGGCTCCAACAGGAGAGACTGGAACTTCCAAAGGAGGATCTCCTCTTGAGAGTGGTTCCTGAAAAGGGATCAGGGAGGAAGGAAGGGGGGTGAGAAGGAGGGATAGGAACAAACTGAAGAGTATCTGAATTCCACCGTGCTTAAGACCTACTGGTCTACAATAATGAGTCCAAGCATTTTGGAGTTGGGATAGCCACTGGAGCCAACGTCCACACTACTATTTTTAGAGTGCTAGCTCAAGCCAAGCTAGCGTAAGCCTGTTCACCTGGGCTGGGAGGCTTATACACCCTTAAACTGCTATTATGGCCTATCATGAGAAGATCTTCAGGGAAGCAAAGCTACAGGTAAATAATTTTCTCTTAAGGACTAAAAATTATAGCTTAGATGTGCAGACTGAAATTCATCCCAAGGAAGGATTTGAGAATTCTGTACATTATGCATCAATAAGGACAGTTTTAGGGATACTGAAAATGGGAAATAGACATTTTTCTTAACATCCAGCAGATTATTTTAACATTTGTAAGAAAAGACTTGTAATTGTCAGTCAATCACTGAATACCTGACAATAGAGTTTGTTTGTGTAGCATGACATTCCATTCCTCCCACCCTCTCCAAGCTAACAATTCTAGTAAAATTTTTTAAAAAGCCTATTTCCTGTAATTTTGGTTACTTTAGTGTACAATTATTTTACATTTTTATGATGCCACTGGGGTACCATTACAAATTTTTTTTATGCATTTAAACCTAGGAAAGAATGTAAGTAATAGTTTCTCTTAAGGAGAGGCTGTCAACCCTGTTCTGAACAAACACAATCTTTCTTTAAAGCAATCTAGAGATTTATTTCTCCCTGTAACCATAGGAATTAATCTTGAGCTTAGACAAAATAGCATAAAATACCATCTATTTAATGAAAATCAGAACACTGCTATTGCAAATTAGGGTTGGTATTTTTTCTTTAATTGAACAGAAAGTTCTGTATGTAGTCATAGGACTTTACTTGATGGGCTGCTTCTTACAGCTTAATTGTACCCAATTAACCAATTTCAACAAAGCATTTAGATTTCCATGCATTTTAATTTTACTCCAAAAGGGCATCAATCAGGAAGAAAAAAGTCATTAAAAAAAGCCGTGTTCAATAGGAGAGTTCTTTTAATGATGTCAAGCAGCCAAGAAAAATCACAATTACATTGTGAGGTTAGTAAGAAAACAGCACAAAAAAACTTAAGTATGATAGACAAGATACAACCACAGACTGAGCAATATATTTATGTCAGCATGACTATAAAATGACAGGACATTATGAAAAACAGTTTTCATCATGGAATAAAAGTATTTACAAAGTTTCATGCAGCAGTTCTGTATTGGGTTGCCACGGGAACCCAGCAGTGTACAGTCAGATGTACTGACCGGACACCAAAAGTCTGGTTACCGCAGGTGGGAGAGGCGCTGGGTCATTAATTCATGCCAGCCCCTGCTCAGCTGGGGTCGCCTCCTACCTGCTTCTTGTGGGCAGGCAGGCAGGCAGGCAGGCTCCGTGTCAGGCTGCAGCTCCAGAGCAGAGGCAGCATAGCTGGAAGGAGGTGGAGTGGATCTAGCTATGGGGGGGCAGAAATAGCAGTGAGCGATGGGGTAGGGAAGCAGAGAAACAAGTGCACAGTGGGGCCTGAGGAAGAGGCGGAGCAGGGATGGGGCCTTGGGGGCAGGGCCTTGGGGGTCCAGCTGTCTATAATGAGAAAGTTGGCAATCTTAGCTCTACATGCTTTACATCTTAGTAAACTACAAAGCCACAACAACAAGTAGCACAATGTCATACAAGGAACTATAAGATTAAAGGAATTACTTTTTTATAGCTTGGTTAAAAGAGAACTAAGGGGGACATAACTATCTATTATTTTTTCGGCAAGGGAGAAAAAGTAATTGTTTAGGTTCACACAAGGGAGCATAGATAGGTTTGATGTTATAAAACCATTGAAAGGAAAATGTAGCCCAAATACCAGAAAAATATTCACACTGAGGTATATTAGATTGGAATAGTTTCCCAAGGGAAGTGGTGAAAGCCACTTAAATTTGACTGGAAAGGCCCTGAAAAACATACAGCTGGGAATAATTTTAAACTCACAGGCAGCTGTCCCCAGTAGTCTTTTCCATTTCTGATTTATATGGATTTTATGATCGAGTCCATTATATGTAGATTTACAAGGATTAGATTTTTGCTGGTCAATGTCAATTTCACAACATCCACAAATGAAATAATATTTCCATTAATAATAATGACCTTAGAGTTTGATTTTCTTACAATTTAGATGTGATGTTGACAATTTGTGTTTTAAGTTATAAAGCTTTAATTTTTTTAATATCAACATCTGTTTAGATTTAATATTTATCTGACCCTTCCCCTGTAATCTCCCACAACTTCCAATTTAAACTTTGAAAATTTAAATCAATAGAAAAAAATGCTTGACACAATTTTGTGCAACTGTGAAAATTAAACTAATAAAAATGTTAAAAGCTTAAAAATAAACAAACATAGATATCTGTCAAAATTAAAAAAAATGTAAGAATAAAATTCTGCCAAGCCCAATTATGAGACACTGTTTGCTACCTGCACACACTCCTTCCACGTGAGCCTACCCAAGTAGATACGAAAATCCTTTTAGCCCTTCAATAGGTCGAGTTTTTATCAGACACAATGTATTATTAGCTTGCCAATAATCATACCACATACTTAAGGACATGTGTTGCAGAAAGACATGGAATGACATTTGCAATGCATTGAGTCTGTCCGTGGACTATCTTCAGCTGTATTATGAGAAAATATCAGAACACATTAGGCAAATAATTCCAGGTCTTTCTCTTGGCTGGGAGGCCTACCATAATTAGAACCCATAATTACCCTACCTCCTACTACATGATGAATGGAGTAAGCAGGTCTGGTGTATAACTGAAGAAAAGATGGTGAAAATCTTCAGAGAAAACTACAGAAGTTTAGAAATATATAGGAACCATTCTAGAGACATGGCCAAACTACCTTTTCTGTCATTATCTGGACCGCTTTCTACACTGATAAATTTTCTACCAGGCTTGATGCATTTCCTCAGTTTGAAAATTTGTAAGCTTCTGTTTAAGATGTTTCCTCCTCAAAAGTACAAACTTTCTCCATAGATTAATTTTTAGTTCAGCTTCAGACACTAACCAAAGAAAACCCTGTGAGGAAGTAGCAACTACAAAGATGGATAAAGGAAAGGGTCCCCAGAACGGTATTTCATTATATTAATAGTTTTTAAAAAGTTGTTTTTGTTTTAAAAAATAGTCTTTAATTAGCAATGTGAATAGAGAGAAAAAAATCCCACCCTCATGCCAAACGCGTGAGAGATTTGATGGCGAGAGCCTGTTTTCAGACTAATCAGGCTAAAGTAATCTGTTTACCGACAGATCTCTTTATAGCACCTCATTGGAGCAGAGACTGGAACCTCACTCTTCAGGTACATCTACATCAGGGGTGGGCAAACTTTTTGGCCTGAGGGCCACATCTCGGTATGGAAATTGTATGAAGAGTCAGCTGGGGCAGAGGACTGTGGTGCACAGGGGTGGATGAGGGCTCCAGCTGGGTGTGCAGAATCTGGGGTGGGGCTGAGGGGTTTGGGGTTTAGAAGGGCACTCTGGACAGGGATGAAGGGGTTGGGAGGGCAGGAGGGGGGGGTCGGCTCTGGTGGGGGGGGCTGGGGATGAGGGGTTTGGGGTGCAGGAGGGTGTTCCAGGCTGGGATCAAAGGGTTTGGAGGGCGATCAGGGCTGGGGAAGGGGAGGAGGCAGGGGTGCAGGATCTGGGCAGCGCTTACCTGAAGCAGCTCCTGGAAACAGCGGCCCATCCCCCGTTTAGAGGCGGGTCCATGCTGCTCTGCACGCTGCCCCATCCGCAGGCACCGCCCCCACAGCTCCCGCGGTTCCTGGCCAGTGGGAGTTGCAGAGCCGGCGCTTGGGGAGGGGGCAGCATGCAGAGCCCCCTAGCTGTTCCCACTCCCAGGTGCCACAAGGAGCTGCTGCACACGCGGAGCGGAGTGGAGCGGAGCAAGGCAAGCGTCTGACCCCGCTCTCCGGCTGGAGCACCAGAGCGGGGAAAGCTCCCAACCCCGCTCCCCAGCGGAAGCTCAAGGGCCGGATTAAAAGGTCTGACGGGCCGGATGCGGCTCACAGTTTGCCCACCCTTGATCTATACAGTGAAGAAAAACCCACCGCATGGCTGCGGCAGCCCAAGCTTGGGCTGCAGGGCTATAAAACTGCAGTGTAGACAATTGGGCTTGGGCTAGAGCCTGGGATCTGAGACCCTGGGAGGAGGCAATGTCGCAGAGCCTGGGCTTCAGCCCAAGCGCCTACACTGTGGTTTTTAGCTCCACAACCTAGCCCCAAAGCCCAAGTCAGCTGATCTGGGCTCAGAGACATGGTGCAATGGGTTTTTTTTAATCACAGTATAGACATACCCTTAGGGCTGGTCTACACTATAAAGTTAGGTTGGCTTAACTGCATTGCTCAGGGCTGTAAAAAATTTCATACCCTGTGCGATGTAATTAAGCTCACCAAAACTCAGTGTCAGTAGAAGAATTCTTCTCCAAGAGGCAGGTTTACTACAGCGATGGAAGAACCCTTCCACTGCTGTACTAAACATCTACACCACAGTGCTACAGAAATGCTGCTGTAGCAGTGCAGCTGTGCCGCTGCAGTGCTTCTCGTGTAGACATATCCTAGGGTTGGTCTCCACTGAAAAGTTACATCAGTACAGCAACATTGCTCAGGCTTGTGAAAAATCCACACCCTGAGAGATTTACGTAAAACAGTGTAGACAAAGCCAGCTGGAACTGCCATGGGCCACTGTGCTGCACACAACAGCCTTGGAGACCTTCACAGCTGAGGCAGAACCGCCATTGCCTGCACCAAAGCACAGAGCCCTGACGTCTGAGCTAGCGGAGGATCTCTGCTCTCTTAGCAGTGTAGATACCGTGGCAGCTAGGACAACCACGAAAGGCACATGGTGCACATGCACACCAGCCCATTCATTACACATTTGCCCTCAGAACTAGCTGTTCAGATCTTACTTCTGACATCAACATAAGAAATCTCTGTGTACCAAGTGCTTCTACCCCGTAACTTCCAGTCTTTGCTCAGGCTTGTCTGAGATGGGATCTTGGGACCTTTCATTCCCAAATCCAGAATTCTCCCCTGAGAGCAACAGGCCCTTCGGTGACTACATCACCTCCTCCTCATATGGGACTTTATCCTGGCCATGGGGATTGAAATGGACTCCTCCCATTCCCAAAGCACAGGCCCCTCCCCACAACCAACTGAGCTGAACGAGGGTCTCAACGGTTAATGGCAGGACACAGCCAAACAGTTCTGACTCCACCTCAAGGTTTGGTATTAGGAATATTTTGCTGTATTATCTCTGGATTGTTCTAAACTTACATATAAGCTTAAAATATGGCTTTAATTGGTGTTTGTAATAGGACTGTCAAGCGATTAAAAAAATTAATCGGGATTAATTGCACTGTTAAACAATAACAGAATACCATTTATGTAAATATTTTGGATGTTTTCTACATTTTCAAATATACTGATTTCAATTATAACAGAATACGAAGTGTACAGTGCTCACTTTATATTTATAACAAATATTTGCACTGTAAAAAACAAAATAAATAGTATTTTTCAGTTCACCTAATACAAGTACTGTAGTGCAATTTCTTTATCATGAAAATTGTACAAATGTAGAATTATGTACCAAAAAAACCTGCTTTCAAAAATAAAACAAAGTCCACTCAGTCCTATTTCTTGTTCAGCCAATCGCTCAAACAAGTTTGTTTACATTTGCAGGAGATAATGCTTCCAGCTTCTTGTTCACAAAGTCACCTGAAAGTGAAAACAGGTGTTCTCGTGGCACTATTGTAGCTGGCGTTGCAAGATATTTACATGACAGATGCGCTAAAGATTCATATGTCCCTTCATGCTTCAACCACCATTCCAGAAGACATGAGTCCATGCTGATGACGGGTTCTGCTCGATAACAATCCAAAGCAGTGCGGACCAACGCATGTTCCTTTCATCATCTGAGTCAGATGTCACCAGCAGAAGGTTGATTTTCTTTTTAGTGGTTCGGGGGTCTGGAGTTTCCGCATCGGAGTGCTGTTCTTTTAAGACTTCTGAAAGCATGCGCCACACCTCATCCCTCTCAGATTTTGGAAGGCACTTCCAATTCTTAAACCTTGGGTCAAATGCGATAGCTATCTTTAGAAATCTCACATTGGTACCCTCTTTGCTTTTTGACAAATCTGCAGCGAAAGTGTTCTTAAAATGAACATGTGCTGAGTCATCATCTGAGGCTACTATAACATGAAACATATGGCAGAATGCAAGTAAAATAGAGCTGGAGACATACAATTCTCCCCTAGGGAGTTTAGTCACAAATTTAATGAGCGCATTATTTTTTTAAATGAGCGTCATCAGCATGCAAGCATGTCCTCTGGAATGGTGGCTGAAGCATGAAGGGGCATACAAATGTTTAGCATATCTGACACACAAATATCTTGCAACACCGGCTACAAGAGTGTCACAAGAACACCTTTCAGAGTAACAGCCGTGTTAGTCTGTATTCGCAAAAAGAAAAAGAGTACTTGTGGCACCTTAGAGACTAACCAATTTATTAGAGCATAAGCTTTCGTGAGCTACAGCTCACTTCATCAGATGCATATCGTGGAAACTGTAGCAGACTTTATATATACACAGAGAATATGAACCAATACCTCCTCCCACCCCACTGTCCTGCTGGTAACAGCTTATCTAAAGTGATCATCAGGTGGGCCATTTCCAGCACAAATCCAGGTTTTCTCCCCCTCCACCACCCCCCACAAATTCACTCTCCTGTTCTCACTTTCTAGTGACATTGTAAATATGAAGTGGGCAGCATTATCTCCTGTAAATGAAAACAACTTGTTTGTCTTAGCGATTGACTGAACAAGAAGTAGGACTGAGTGGACTTGTAGGATCTAAAGTTCTGCATTGTTTTGTTTTTGAGTGCAGTTATGCAACAACAACAAAAATCTACATATGTAAGTTGTACTTTCACGATAAAAAGACTGCACTGCAGTACTTGTACAGGTGAATTGAAAAATACTGTTTCTTTTGTTTATCGTTTTTACAGTGAAAATATATGTAATAAAAAATAGTAAAGTGAGCAGCATACACTTTGTATTCTGTGTTGTAATTGAAATCAATATTTGAAAACGTAGAAAAAAACTAAAAATATTTAATAAATTTCAATTGGTATTCTATTGTTTAACAATGTTATTAAAACTGCAATTAATAGCGATTAATTTTTGAGTTAATCGCGTGAGTTAACTGTGATTAATTGACAGCCCTAGTTTGTATATATTTTTTCTTTATTATACAGTGCTCTGCTCTTTATACAGTGCTCTGGTCAACTAATTTCTAAGTAATTATCTACCAAAAGACTGTTTTCAGGTGCCTACGTAGTCCCTGGAATCATAGTTAAAGTTCCCCCCCAAATCTGAAATGGCGCTCCTGCCCAGCCCTGGGGAGGGGGAGAGGCCCCCAGGAGGCACTGATTGACAGCTGGCGCAGCATCCATGGCCTGCACCAGCCACCCTGCCACTGTGAGAGAGCAATACTGCTCCCCACCTCCAGTGGGTACTCCCACCACAGGTACCCACTCCAGCACCCCCCAATATCCCTCCCAGTACACAGACACCTCTCCAACACCTCCCAACTACTTCTTCCAGTGACCCTTATCTGTACTCCCCCCCCCCCCCCCCCCAGCAGTGTCCTCTAGTGTGGAACTTGAAATATAGTAAGGCTAGGGGTCGCTCCGTTCTCACAGCCTCAGTTGCTGGAGCTGGAGGGAGCAAGTCTGCCCTGCCAGCAGCAGCCACCTTCCCCCAGAGCCTGAGCTGGGTACTGGGCTCAGGCTGTGCGACCACAAGCCCAGCAGCCACAGGGCTTGGGCAGGGCAGCCCAGGGGGGCAAGGGGCAGTTCCGCTCTGCACACAGGGAGTGTGGGGACAGTGACGTCACTGCAAGGGCAGGTCCCTGGGTTCTGAGGAAGGTGTGACCAGGCTGCTGAGAGGCAGGTGCCCAAGTGAGATGAGTACTCCAGGGAGCACCTTGCATAGCATCTCATGGCAGCCAGGCTCTGTGGGCAGGGGGTGGCACCAGAGGCGTCACTGGCCATTGCCGGGTTCCTTCGGGGCAAAGGCAAGAGCATATCAGGGGTACACCTTGGAGCTGTGCCACCCGTCCTGCCTGGGGAGCACCTGGCCACGCAGAGGTGGCAGGGAGGGCTGCCAGGCAGCCATACAGTGCCCCGGCTCCCTCAACACGGAGGGCCAGGGACTCGAGTGGGCCGGGTGACTCCCACCAGCTTCTGATCTGCTGGCTCCTGGCAGGTGACAGTTTTCAAACTGTGGGGCGCATCACCCTAGGGAGGTGCACCCCACAGTTTGAAAATGTCTGTGCTAAATGGAAGGCAGAAACCGGGGCGGGGGGAGGGGATCCTGCATGACCGCCCCCCTTCCCCCCACACGTCACCTCTGGGGGCATAAATATGCTTGCTCGCCCAAGGCACTAAAATGCTTAGTTATGACTCTGATGGCAGTGCTGGGAATACACCCCCCTTCTCTGATTCCTAGCCAAGTGTCTTATCCACTAGATCATGCTGCCTCCCACAATTTGGTTGTGAGAGCACATGCCCAGCCCCAAGCCTCCAGTGAGCATCCCCCCAACTCATAGCAGCATGTAGCCTTTTGGTAGGGGAGGAAGCAAATGAACAAAATAATTGGGGATGAGATGCAAACAAAGAAGAACAGAAAGCAAAACAACAAAAAGGAAAAGAAGGGTGGAGGGGAGGCACAAGAGAAGAAAGGAGTGGGAGTGGACAGAAACAAGTAAACAAGCAGCAGCTGATCTGGGGCATAGTACAAGTGCATATGGCGGGGGTGAGGAAAGAGACTCTCATTCAACATTCTACAAAAAGGGGCCTCCAAGAAGGAAAGGATGATGGAGAGTAAATGTCACTTTACTTCCATCTTTTGTTGGGGTTTGTGTCCCTTTTTTAAAATTCTGCAGAGTGGGTGATGATCTGAAGAGTGAGAAGAGGGAGTGGATGAGCTAGGGAACATGGGAGTGGGAAAAAAGCGCAATACTAAAGAGGGAGGGAGGGAGGAAAGCAGTAAGAGAGAAGTTGCAGCAGAGGGACTGTGAGCGAGGGCTGAGCGTTGGCAAAAACCACCAAAAAGAAATAAATCTAAATCATCACTTAGCCAAGATATGTATTAAGTCAGTGTTGCAGGAGAAGGAGATATGAAAAGTCTGCAGTTATTTGAATGTATACACCAAAGGTGCGGGAAGAATTATTTGACTTATACAGACAGATATTCATAAAAAGCAAAATATAGGCTGGATATCAGGAACAAATGTGTGACAGTGAGCGCTAGTAGGCTGTGAAGCTGGCAAGGGAAGGGGCAGAAGAGTCCTTATCATGTTAAACTAAATCAACATAAATCAGATTAAAATAGAACTAAGAGTATCCACACATGGTTTTGCACAAGTATAACTACATCAATTTAAACATCACACCTTTAATCAAATGTGTGCAACTCTGATTCTTGGGAAAATAAAACAGAAAAGCAAGGGCTGAGAAACAGAAGAAGAGAGGAGAGCAATCAACAAGGAAGGGAAAGGAATTTCTACTGTTTATCAGGGTTTTCATTCACACACACCATCCTCTTTTTCATATCATCATCCTAGATCGTCATTCACACAAACTGGAAAAATGAAAGACTGCCGTTTGGTGCATAGGGAGGATAAGAACAATGGCTAGAGATCTGCAGGCCACTAAGTCATCCCCATGCCAATTTTTAATTATCTTATTGCTCAATTAAATGAGTGGTTTTTAATTTCATGGTGCATGCTAATAGAAAAGGAAGTACAGAGAAAAAAAAAACAGTATCAGAAAGGGACTGCCTGGACCATAGACAAAAGGAGACTCAAGACAGGAATATACTGAAACAAAGCCTACATGAAATACAGACTGCAACAGAACCAGACATGAAAAGAGTGATACACTGTGATAGAGCAAATAGAGCCAGAAATAAACGCACATACAAATAGAGAAAAAACAAAAATCAAGAATTAGAAATAAACCAAGAAAAATATGAGACAGGGGGAAAAAAAAGAGATCCCCTAAGAAAGCATGAAATAGAGGAGAATGGAATGACTTTTTAACAGCATAATAAGCAGTAAGGAGGAATCCAGCCATTGTAGTTTGTTACAACATTTTACTTTTAGATTAGAAATGACAGCACCAAGAAAGCAGGGTCATATTTTCAACATTTAGTTGAAAGGATGCAGCTAAACCAAAAATGTGAGCACTCTGAGTGATTCTGAATCCATGTATGATATTTCCATCACAAATTAGGTCTGGAAAATGTGGATGCAACTGCAGGGACAGATTTATGAAACTCTGGTCCAAAATATTACAAGGGAAAGATTTCCATTGGGACGCAGAGGACATTTACCATCACTTTTAAAAACAAACTAAAAAACCATCAACACTAGAATTTCTCTTTTTAAAAATACAGTTGTTCATTTTTGAACACCTGCTTTACAAATATCAAGAGTATGTAATCAAGGAAATGACGAAACATACACCAGGCAGTATCAGAATGAAACGTAACCTGGTTTCCTAATATGGATTCCATAACCATGTTGTATCATCTACACTACAAACAAAAATTGTGTTAATCCACAGACAACCTGAATCACAGCAAACAATTATGCACTGGTACCAATAGACTGGTAGTATAGATGGGGCCATAAGTAACCTAGTAAGTTGTATACTATGTATACATACAATAAGTTGTATTCTATAGCCCCAAGATGTCTTTTTTATTTGTTTCTAACTACCATAATATCCTTCACAATGTACAACCATTTTTTGTTAACAGTCTTAACATTTTACTCAGCTTCAGAACTAAACCACCTTAAGTTGCATGGAGGCTGCGAGACATCACAAATATTGATATAGGTTGTCTACAGACTCAGGAAGACACTGCTTTAGTTTACTTTCAGAATAATCTCTTTGCAACCATGAAAGGCTAAAAAAATTATTTGTTAATTAAAGCTGAAGTTCTGCAGAACTATGAGAGGAAAAAGAAATTTTGGTGCACGCCACAGGGTCAGCACCACAGAGGAAGGAGGTCTTTTGTATTTCTAACTGCTGTGAACCTATACGCTCAACTTTAATAACTAGAATCACAATTTTGAAATGGATGCCTAACGCTAGGCTCCTGAAATAATGTTTTGTCAGATTTTCAACCTTGTTAAGTACCCGCAACTCCTACTGAAGCCAAAGGAGGGGAGACAGGTTCTCAGCACGTTCAGAGAAAAACCTTTAGAAATGAGTAGCATATATAATTCTGGCATTTCCTAACTTTTCAGAACTCAACTTTGCAACCTTAATGTTCTTTTAACATAATTTTTGGTGTGTAATATGGGTATATTACAATGGCATTTCTGGAATAATATCTTGAATGTCTTAGGTATTATGTTTTGCTTAAAAAATTAGCAACATGAACACCCAGCTAATGAATGTGAACTACAATTAATTAATTGAGAAAACTGGCATCAAGTGACTTTTTCCAAGCTTATCAAGCATAGAGAGAGAATACATTTTGAACAACACAGACCCCAAAAAATAAGCTTCAACTTTTATTAGACACCTCACTTTCATAGTCATTTAACATCTCAATCTTATCAGTTTTTCCTGGCTAATAGGTGTTTATGACCAACAAGGAAAGCTATTTAAACATGAAAAAAAAAAAAAGCCCTAGCGTTGCAATAAATTAGAAAAGCTGATTATTCACTGGAAGAGTCGGTCTTCTTTGTTATAAAATGGTAGCTGAGAACGTGAGAAGTCATCACCAGGTTCATTCATTCTTAAGTAATTACACCAACTACTACACAATACTGATTTCTACACTATTACAAATCAGAAAGTTAAACTAGATATGTCTATTACTATAGTCATATCCCTTTCTCTCACTATTTGCACACCAAAAAACCCCTATGATTCATAATAATGTATGTTTACAAAGGTTATTTCTTCATGTTTCAGCAAAAGTCTTATGTATGAACATGTGTTAAAAACACAATATTTATTCTTCACACTGTTGCCATCAACGTATGAAATGAATGAAATTACCTTACCACCAAGAGTCATTACTTGTTAGGGTTATGTTCTGTATAGTAAGACAGGCTCTGTTTGCATACTATATATCATCCTTATTGTACAGACCACTTTCTAATTAATGGTTGCATATATAAGCCACCTTATTAATCACTCAGACTGGTAAAATGGAAATATTATTACTATCCGATGCAGCACACACCATGTATTTCCCAAAGATAAGATAATGAACTGGTGGTTTATATACTTTGTGAGCTGATAACACAGAAGTTGTCTGACTTAGGACTTGGCAGCCAAGGACTCTGTACCAGCTACTGCAATTTGGAGCAGTGGAGCCTGTTCTTTGAGTATGCTTATGTGACTGAACATATAGCCCATTAACTCTGGCTATAATCCGCTTTTATCCAGAATCCCACCTGAAACAATCCCACCGAAACAAACAAACAAATAGGTGAAATGACAAACTTTTACCCTGGTTTCTGATCACTGCCAACAGGCAAGTTAGGCAACTGAAAAGCCTATCTTGATTACATTTTTCAGAATAAACCAAAAATTATTTTCTCAGGATGTAATGTCTATTTATGTGACTGCACAACAGAATTTAAAAACATTGGTTTCAGAGTAGCAGCCGTGTTAGTCTCTATCCGCAAAAAGAACAGGAGTACTTATGGCACCTTAGAGACTAATAAATTTATTTGAGCATAAGCTTTCGTGGGCTAAAGCCCACTTCATCAGATGCATAGAATGGAACATACAGTAATATATATATATACACATACATACAGAGATCATCAAAAGGTGGAGTTAGCATTGTTAGAACTCTTCAAAACTTAATCTAGTACAACAAAGTCTCAATTAAAAGCAGCACTGTTAAAAAAGACACAGAATTGTAACAGCTGATTAACAAAAGCTTTTGTTGCACTTCAAATGTGTTAACTCAATGTTGAGAAAGTAAATACTAGGTCCCCATCCTGCAAAATTCTTACTACTAGGTGCAGATTTATTAACTTCAAAAGGACTAAGACCAGTAGCTAGCACTGTGCCCAGCAACAAGAGCTTTCATGATCTGGCAACTACGTAGCAAAATGAATCCTTTAAGAGCTATCAAACCAAACAAAAAAAATAAAATTAGATATAAATTCAAGTTTTAGACTGCGGTCAATTGAGGTCTAGACAAAACCCTACATTTGTTCACTGCCTAGTCTCCAGTCTGCTCCAAGTTTGAAAAGGTAATTGAACTCTGTCTGTAATTACTGGATTAGACACAGATGGGCTCTGTACATTTCAGGGGGGGAAAGCACTGTTTTGATTCATTTTATGATTGCCTGTAAGGTTGAACTTTTCAAAATGTACTTTCATCTGTTAAATGGTTTCTCAAATTCTCAGGGGTATATCTTCAATAACTGATGTTTTAAGCAATTTGGGCCTATCAGATCCTGTCTTTGAATGTAATAAGCTGCCCATTTTCTAGTATTATAAACGTGCATGTAGGTTAATAGCTACATCTCTTACATATTTTCAAAATTGCACTTTTTTGGATAACTGAAAATTTTACTCAGCAAGGGGTATATAGAAACTCTTAGAAATACTATATTTTAGGGTGAAAAATATCTACACAGGAATCAATAAATTATCCAATTAAACCATGAATGCTCTTACTCATAACAGCAGTCAGATCAACTCCCTACAGTAATTGATAAAAGATAGCCTTTTCAGTAACTGATAAAACTTCTCTTCTAGGCTCCAATTCAGTAAGGTATGTAAACACGTTCCTAATTTTAAACATATTCTCATGCTTAAAGTTAGACATGTGCTTAAGCATATTACAGAAATGGGACTTAAATACATTTTAACAGTGAGGTTTCCCTTCCAGTGAACCACCCCATCCCCCAAAGCAACAAGCAAAATTGTGGAACATGACATGCCATCTGCTGACCATCACTGTTTACTTTGCTTGTATTTCACGAGTGAAATCCTGTCCTCACTGAAGTTAATGATACTTTTGCCACTGACTTCAATAGGGCCAGGATTTTGTATATCCTTCCCCCGTAACCCTTTTCTATCTAGATTGTAAGCAGTTCATGAAAGGGACTATCTAGCTTCCTGTTATTCTATGTCTGCTAGTGCCCAGCACAGTGGAGCCCTGATTTTGGTTGGGAACCCTGGCCATTACCATAGTACAAACAATAAATAATAATTTAACAATAACCAATCAGAATGCTATGTAGCAGCGAAGACTGTAGCCTCAACACATAAAGGGAAAGATTATTTAAATAAAATAAGACAGATTTTTATATTTTACTATTAATATCTCAGAAGTTGCACTTCAGCCTTTTTGTTCTGCATAATAATCTTCCAACTAGAATATGAATGAGTTGTATATGAGCAAAAATACACGTAGGTCCTTATCCTGTGAAGAGATCTGGCTGTGCAGACCCTTACACTCAAGCAGTTGCTTTTGCAGGATCAGACAAGATTGTCTACATAGGGAGTTATTCTGGAATTGTTATTCCTAATTTCCATATGTAGATGCTCTTAGTCTGGAATAAGAGTGCCTTAATCCTTTGAAATAAAGCACTCTTTATTCTGGAATAAAGTAGACTTAATTGGGCATAGTTAATCCACTGAAAGTGTACATTTTGCCTCATTTCACATTAGTTTTTGTCGACAAGCCCTAAGAGAGTATTTCATCAAAGATTTAGGATCTAAGCACTCGTAATAAGGATAATATCAAATATGTTAATGTAAACCCTCTTGTCTCCATACGGGATGCTGAGAGAGGCTGGAAAGTATGGCATTTACTCCAGGGAACTTCAAATGTTTAATATTTTAATCACATTACTTTCAAATGATTCTTCTCTTCTCACTAAGGGCCAAACCCTGGTTTTATTGAACTAAGAGGTAGCTACTGCAAAAGCTTAAGTGGAAAGATGCTTCAGAATATATAAGAATAATGTTCATCATACAACCTCTATGACAAAAACGTACCAATGTCCTAATACATGGATTGTGTAATATATAGTGACAAAGTCCCACTGAAATCAGTAAGAGTCTACAAGTATATTTCCATGGTTAATATAATTGCTGCACAATATGATAAAATAGTTGTTCTTATATTTTAGGAGTTAAAAAGTGTTCTGTTCATGGAAATGCCCTCATACAAGTAACAAAATTAAACACAAAGCAAAAAAATTTCAAATAATATGAAGAATCTTAAAATATTTCTTTTGCTTTCTTTTATGTAGTCATAGTTATTTAATAACGCTGACAACACAGCCACCCCTACTCAAAGCCAAATTCTGCCCTCAGATGTGCATGAATGACTCCTATTGGTGTAATGGCAACTATTCACATGCACTCCAGAGCAGATTTAGACAATGAATATTTGTAACCATATTATTTCCTAGATCTCTCCTGCGTGCTTTTGACTACATTTCATTACAACAAGAATAATGTTCATATGGCTATCTATATGGGGTAACATTGTTAAAAATAAACATATAAAAATACACACACACCCCATTTTAGGAAACAAAGGAAAAGGCTTCTTTTCAGCCCATCATTCTTGGGGGTGGGTGGGGACTGGACTTTCTTTTTTAAAAATGTACAATGTTTTATTTTTCCTACAAAAGAAAATTATGCTATGTGATATTCCAAATGGACTGTGTGAACTCACAAACTACATCTAAAACTACTTTAATTTTCCAGGACAGGGACAATAAATTTTCAAACAATGCTACCATCATAGACCACAGTATAATGCACTTTATATGCCACAAAGCATAAGGACGGTAAATATGAAATAAAATGATAATGCAAGGTCAGATTTTATTCAAACTGTTTAATTCTTAGGTAAGTTTTTACAGTGTTCTCTTGATTCTTTACATCTTTGATTCTGTAATCAAAATACAGATGCAGCATCTGTGTTTTCATAAGTGTTTCCCATCTGTAATATTATATAATGGGTTTATAAGCAAGGCAAGAATTTAAGGTTAGGAAACAAAGAATATCATTGAAAAAAACAAAATTCATATTTTAATGAGCCAGTTGCACGTATTTTATTGCAGAAATTGAGTATCATGATTTTTTTTAGAGAAATGAGAAGTAGAATACATGAGAAAGGGATACCTGATATATGTATGAAACTGAGATGGTATAAAGAGCAAAGCAGTTCAAAGGATATAATTATTTAATCCTCCCATCCCTCCCCTCACTTCTCAATTCAAATAGAATGATTAAATATTCTTTGGATTTGAGTATCTCCACTGGTATTTATGTAGGAAGAAACCACAATACCAAACTATTACAGAAAATAGAGCTTTCTTAATTCACAAAGGTAATTTCTACAACCAGTTGTTAAACTAGGCACAAGACTAAATTCAAGACTGGTTCAGCTACATTAGAAATGCTTTAAATTAATGCATCATTGCCTAGTTCTCTTATTATTAAAATGAAGACAGAACATTCATAGATTCATAACTTCTAAGGCCAGAATAGAACATTATGCTTGTGATCAGAGGAAGGATGGTCCATGGATTACTGCATTTGCCTGGGTCTCGAGAGACCTGGGTTCAATTCTTTGCTCTGCCATAGACTTCCTGTGAGACCTGGAGCAAGTAATTTAATCTTTCTGTGCCTCAGTTCCACATCAGTAAAGTGGGGATAATAGTACTTCCCTTCTTACATGGGTGTTATGAAGATAACTACATTAAAGATTGTGGGGCATTCTGAATAATAATGGGGATGATAGTACTGTACGCATATAGATGTAGTTTGACCTGCTAAATAACACAGGCCACAGAATCTCACACAGTAACTCCTGCATCAGGCTCACACCTTCTGGTTGAACTAGAGCAGACCTTTTAGAAAGATAACTAATCTTGATTTAAAAACTTCAAGAGATGGAGCGTCTACCACATCTCTAGGATCCTAAGGTTAATTACCTTCATTGTTAAACATATGCACTTTATTTCTAGTTGGAATTTGTACGATGTCAGTGTCCAGCCACTGGATCTTGTTATGCCTTTGAGAGATGAAAGAGCCTTCTACTACAGTATCAGAAATCATCCACATAAGTGCTTCTACATCATGATCAAGTCATCTCCGAACCTCTTATTGGATAAGCTAATAGGTTGATTTATTTAGTATCTCACTGCAAGGCAGATTTTCCAGATCTCAGATGATTCTTGTAGCTCTTTTCTGAACGCCTTCCAATTCTTCAACATCCTTTTAAAAGTGTGGACACAAGAACTGGACACAGTATTCCACTGCTTCATTAATGCCATATTCAGTGACAACACCCTCTCCCTACTTCTACTCAATATTTCCCTGCTTATTTTATTAAACTAGATTTTAAAATTAAATCTTAGTGTTTAAAAACGTAATATCATTATTTCTGTGTACATCTTCAATTGGCCAGGTTATGCTCTCACATTATTTCCCGATGAAGTCAATAAAAGCAGTATTTGCACATCTCCCAGTACAATTTGGCCTATGAATCTTTGAAAACTTTCAATAAATCCTTTAGATAATGAAATCTGCTGTACTCCAATTTAAATCTACACGGTGAAACTCTTTGCCCGCCCTGAATAATACAACAAAAATTATACTACATATATTATCCAGGTGGATCTATCTAGAGTACAATATAGAATAAAAGCTGAAGAAAAAAGAAATTAAAAATAATCAAAAATTTGTAGCTATCATTTAAAAATAAAACCTCTGTAACCAAGTTCTGAAAGAATATCCCAAGAACACGCACATCTGTTTAATATTACAAGCCAACTGTCAACATCCTAAGTGAAGTTTTAATTTAATATTTTTTCTTTCTTGATGTTTTACCTTTAATCAATGCCTCGTGAGAGTATCAGCTTTCTACAAGAAACTGTTAAATATAAAGAAATGTTATTGTAGCATGTTTATAAAATCATAGTTCGAGAACTTTTTATTTTTCTAAAGCCTGACCACAACTTAATTATCCGCAGGACATTCCAAACTCACAATTGCAAGCTCCAGTTCCCAAGCAATTTTAAACAGTATCTACTGTACAGGACATAGGGTATTCCAAATACCACAACATGGTTATATTTCCAAAAGTCAGCATTAGGGCCTTTAGACCTGGTTTTTATTTTCAATAAATATTTGTTTCTCCACAAATCTTTAAATGGTTATCATCACAATCACGTTTTTATTTCACATGTCAGTTTGCTATCTCAGTTATTTGTTTTTACAATTAAAGTAAGCTAGGTTTATCTATCTTTGCATAATATATTACCTCCAGTTCAAAGAGTTTTGTTAGATACCTATTCAACTCTCACCTCCATTGCTCATACTCTTCCCCTAATCAAATAAAAACAAAAGAAAGAAATTCCCAGGCAAAAACTTTGTAAACCTGGAGTTAAGTTTGAAGGAATGTATCACTTAGCTCAGCCAAAAAAACCTCTTAAAAGAATGCTGAAGTTTCCTCAAGTGACAGAAACACTAGAAAGCTTGGAAATTCCACGTTAAGTTTCCACTTTACAATATCTTCCAAACTATTTGAAGGTATGCAAATACACACACAATCCAATTACTCAAGCAACCTTAGCTCTGCATACATAGTGCCAGTCTGAGAACAACCAGAAATTCTGAGACTGTGTCATGAGAGGTGGTTGGAAATTCTCCAAGAGAACGTTTTTCCATCAGAAAATGCTGATTCTTCAAATTTGAGATTTTCCAGGGTACATGTCAGTTTCTACAAAAATTCCAACAGAAACTTGTCTGGTTTCTTGCTCACTCACCCACCTCCCTGTCTCCTCAGCAGCCCACCTGGTGGGATGCTATGAGGTTGGAGCTCTCCGTCAGTTCACCTGATGGGCTACTGCAGAGGCAGAGCTCACAGGCTGCCATGGAGCCAGGCATTCCAGTCCCCTGGGGAGGATATTCTGCTTTGAAAACACCAAAACATTCCCACAGTGGGAATATTTCAGTGTTTCCAAAATGAAATATTGCAGAATTTCACTTCTGCAAAAAATGTCCAGTGTTTGGCTTTTCATCCTGATTCAGGATAACAAAATTTCCAAAACCTTGAAATTTTTTTACAGTAGTGAAATTCAGTTGGCAGCCAGCTCAAAGCCTTCTACATCAGAGTTTCAACTCTTTAGTGACCACAAAACATTAAGACCTTGCTCTTAATTTTAGTGAATCTGTCTAATTAACGGATATGCTTTTTCTCAGAGCTTCTGGGGGATACGGCTACACTGCACACTAAGCCCAGGCCCTGTCCCAAGTTTGAGCCCAAGCCTCCCTTCCATCCATTTTGCAGTGTGGACATAGGTCAAGCTGCATACCAGAAACAGATTAAATCCACAATACCCCAGGAGAAAAACAGTCAACCAAAAAAGGAAATACCTGACAGATGGTGATTCAAGTGCTGATTCTGCACAAGTTAATTTTTTCATATTCATCTACATCTAAGCACTTATATGGCCTCCATGACACCTTAGTATAAATTAAAAATAGATAACTGGGTGAAAACATTTTAAAAAATTTCATCCATTGTGGGCTTCATCATGAGGACTTTATTTACCAGGAAAATAATACTTAGGAGGAGGATGGATTACCTTTAAATGTATTTGTTTTTTCAAAGATGTGAGACAAAATATTTGTGTAAACAGAACAAAAGGCAGAAACTTAAACTTGAGTATATGATGTACATGTGTTTGTACTATACTGCTGTTCTACCCCCAAACAAAGGGAAAGATGGAAGCTGAGGCAGAATGAAAGGGTGAGAAGGGGCAAACAAACACCGGAAAGGTTGGCACCTGACAACTATGAAGTGTTATTTTTGGCAGACAAAGGTTTGCCACCACTGCCCTGAAATCAGGAAACTTATGTCTTCAGTAAAGTAGCCGCTATTTATCATTCTAAGCAATTATTTTAAACTGTAATATTTTAGTTATTAGAAACATTTTTCAAAAATTGTTGGCAACAACTCCCCCGCGACCCCACAACTTTACCCTTTAATTGCTCTAACTGCTAAAGATGTAATTCCAATCCTTAACCTACTTATTCTCCACGTTGAAAAACATTTTACAGGTATAGTCATGGAGATCCCAAGACCAAGAACATTACACAATATTTTACTGACATACAATATCTCTTCAACAATGCTGAAACAAAAAGAATTTTAATCCATTAGGTGCCAAAAAATACAAGGAAACAGCTTGACATTGAGATTTTACCCTAGCATCTAATTATGGTGATAAAAACAATTCCAAAGATACTGCAGCATAAATCTGAGCACATATTGACAGCAAATATATATTACTATTTGTTTACATAATACAGTTTCTTTGGTTTTTCAGCTCTGAATGCCCACATCTTAAGTACTTCCTACTCACCTACCTTTGTACCTGTGCTGAGAGAGAAAATACGGCAACCAAAAACCTCCCATTTTGTTGCTGACAAAATTTAATGTATAATCACGCTAGAGTCCTAAACTACAGTACCACAATTGTATTTCTGATAATATGGTAAAAGTTTCACGGCACAAAGTTGCTAAGATCTATGATCTCTCTGAAATTCTGTTAGTCAGAGAAAGGAAACCACTTCGGCCTGCTTCTGTATTCAGCAGATACTATGGTGAACAGCATTCTAGAAATGCCCAAGACAAATAGGGTATCCCTCCCTGCCTCATCATGATTTTCTTTTTTTACATCACCATAGTATAAAATTAAAATGTGGGACATATGCCATACACACACATAAAAGTTCAGGCCTACCTCCCCTCCCCTCTAAAATAAGAAAAGGGAGAAATGAGAATATTCAGGTCTCTCCTGAAGAAGAAAGAGAGCTGAGGTATTCTCAAAGCAAGCAACATCTGGGGAAAAAAAACTCCCCAGTGGACAACTCTCCAAAGAATGAAGCTGGTTTTCTATTTGCTCAGCTAAATTTCAAATTTCATTTTTGTCTTTTTCATGAGTTCTTTAATTGCAGAATCCAAAATTGCCAACAATATTAACATAACAGAAGTGGTCAAAATGATCGGCCCATCCTACTCCCAAAATTTAGAGATACAGAACATCTGCCAGAATAATAAATAAATAAAGCATAACAAACAAAATTCACTAACCTAAAAGTTCTCTAGGTTTTTCCTTGCTTTCCCTTCTTCATTCCCTTTTTTCTCCTCCCATTTCAGACCCATTCTATCATTCTCCATGCCATTTTCTGTTTTCTCCCTCGTTTTCTCTCTCTCTCATTTGTCCTATTTGTTCTGTCCCTCTCCCTACTCTGTGTGTTCAACTATCTCTCCTCCTCTTCTGTTCTCTCTAGCTCTCTGGATCTCACTCAGTATTCCACTTTATCTCCAGTCCTCCCCCCATCTCTCTCTCTCTCTCTGTGCCTGTCTTTCCCTATCACTTTGTTCCTCCACTTAAGTTCACTCCCCTTCTACTCTCTCTGAGGCTCTCCCCCCACTCTCCTTTCTGTTTCCCCTTTTCCTGGGGTTCATCCCTTGCCCCAAGTGTGGCCTGCTGCTGAGGAAAGCAGGAGGCAAAATCCTCCCTTCTTCACCAATCCACCATGTGCTAGAAGCTTGTAACTGAGCCTCTGTTGAACCTATCCTGTACTTGTGGCAAGATGTCAAGTCTGCAACTCAGAGGAGAAGCCAATTCAACTGCTAGCCAGCAGCTGAAAAGAGTTTACAGTGGCTCTAACTCCATCAACAGGAGCCTAGGGAGTTCCTCCCATAGTTAAAACCCAGTAAAAAAATCCCCTTCCCCCTCTCATCCAAAAAAATCAGTGACCCAGGGACATCAAAGTTAGCCCTGGAAGACTGAAATGGGAGGATGGGGAGGAATGAATATCCTCCATCACAGAGGGCATATGCCCTCAGAATATTGAGTGGCAGACTTGGAATACTTTTGGATGCTTCACTGCCACTGGATGGTGGATTAGCCACAGTGGCAAAAATGACTAGCAACTCGGGGGGGGGGGGGGGGGGGGCCAGAAATCACCGTAATTTTCAGCCCTGTCATTTTATATTGAGAAAACAACTTATACAATGGGGTTAGGAGTTTACTTTTCTTTCTTTTTTTTTAAAAAAGGTAGCTGAATTTGAACTGAAATTTAAGAGATCCCAAAAATAAGGACACTCATAACTACATCCTCCAAAGGCTAACCATGTATACTTGCCACTATTTCTTAAATTAATTTGGCAGAAACAGTCACATGGGGACCATTAGTTGATTGAATTAAAGCTTTTTATTCTACTCTGAAATCATTAATATCTTTCCTATATCATTTTCTCTTATTGCTTTTCACTCTTTCTTCTCCAGCACTTTTAATATGACCTTCATAGCTTCCCTCAACATTTTAGGACAAAATTCTTCTCTAAGAAGAATGGAGGGAATGCAACGGGGGAGGGAAGGGGCAAGGGGGGATGGAAATAAAAAATCAGGGCGAGAATAAATCGGACACCACTTTCAACCTCAGTTATGAAGCAGAATCTGACATTCATACTGGAAAGAGATGCATTTAAATTGTGCTGAAAAAAATTTACAATTTGGAATCAGTCAAAAGATAAAAGTTTGTGTACAAGTACTGTACAAAACACAGCATTATCAAGGAATATGTTATGAAATAATGAACTTTTTAACAGTTAGAAGAGGGAGAAATAAATCTCTTTTTTTCCTAATGACCTCAGCTATGAGCTCAATTTATTAGACTCTAACTCATTGCCACAGTAAAAAAAAAGTGAACTGAAAATAACTTGTAGTCCAAAATTGGTCATATTAATTAATTTCTACTAAAGAGTATAATTTGCAATACCAAGAATATGATATATTACATTTTCAGGCATATGTTCTCTTTTGGGAATTATTAGGTAACCATTAGAGTCTATAAACTAAACAGTAAATCTGTTTAGGATTATATATATAAGGATTCTAACAACTTCAATTCTGACATTTTTGGCAGTATTTGTTGTCCCATAGTATCTCTCTGAGTGAGATTTTGTAGCACTAGTTCTTATGGTGTATCTCATCACAGAAAAACTAATTAACTATGATGAAACAGATTCCGTTCTGATGTTGTCTCAATTTTCTCATAGATTTAAATGAAATTAGTCTCATGAGCAGAGGTTTTCAGGATTAGGCCTCATCAATTATTATATCCTACAGCAAGCCTGAATTTTTAGCAAATACAGTACTATATTAACATACATAAAGTGATAAGGAACTCATGCCACTATGATATCAGTAGCTTCCCTTAATCACCGATCTAATTTTCTAGCATAGACCAGTCCTCTGTCTCATCCACCACAGAAGCTGGTCCAATAAAGGAGATTATCTCACCCACCTTCTCTCTCCTATATCCTGGGACTAACATGGATACAACAACACTGCAAACATTATGAAACTATTGCAATATTATGGGTAACAGCTATCTTGTTTGAAATCTAGATCCAATTAGCTAGACTAGCAGCGTTCTATTTCTGCCTGTTGTTGCTGCTGATTACATATTGGGACTATGTCCACAAATGTTGTTCTCAGACCCCCTTCAAGTCAGTAAAGAATAGCCTGATGGGATTAAAGCATCTACATTTTGGCCATTTGGTTTTACCATATAACAAGTCCAAGAGACTGCTTTGCTGTAAGTGTATGCATGATTTTATTTTTGTTTTTTAAATAAGTGGAAAAACTGTCACCACTGCAATGCTACAGGACAATGAGAACTGTCTTTTACCAATGGCAATATATCAGGAACGGCAGGTGGGTTGGTGGTTAAAAGCTATGTTAGACACGCATATACACTGTCATTTGTTATGGATTTGTAGTAAAGTGTAATTTCAGACACTAAACCGCTGAGATGGGGAATTTTTCTTTTCCTCCTTACTCAGTACCTGTATAAAGAAGTCTAGCATATTCTTGATGCGTACACTGGCCCATTATGGCAATTCTTTTTTAAAAAAATGATTATATCATCATGTAAACTGAAAACACCCCCAACCACATGAATTTTATGTGCACCAATATGAAGGTGATGTGTCACACATCATTCCATATTGGTGCCATTAGCAAAATTCATTCCACACAGGGACGTAAAAAATTAGAGGGAATACTGGTGTTTTCCTTCGTCCACGTGTCTTACTAGTAACTGGGAGACCCTGACACATCCCTTAAAAATGGAGTCTTCAAGGACCCCTACAAAGTGAATATATACTATTGTCTCATAAACATCCTTCTTTTCAATTATTGGAAGGGAAAATGAAAAACAAACTTGAAAATCTTCTGTAAAGTGGTAACACTGATATCCTGGGAAACCTAGCTGTGGTAACAATCTCTGTGACTAGTTGTGTTTCATTCCTATACCAATCCAGCAAATATTCACTGGTGATGAGGCTAGGCATCTTCCCCATTTGGATATCTCTTAAAGCTTCTTGAATGTTTATGTACCCATTGCACTGCACATTATATCCTTAGCTCTACTATAATTTCCAGTTTTAATCATTATTGTGATTAATTAACCGATTAATCCTTTTTTTGGGTTTCCCTTAATACTTGGGAAATAAGAATTGTACTAGGGTATGCGGGGTATTGATAATCAGTGGTTCACAGTCGTGCTGGAAGGGCATAATGAGTGGGGTCCCTCAGGGATCAGTTCTGGGTCTGGCTCTGTTCAATATCTTCATCAATGATTTAGACAATGGCATAGAGAGTACACTTATAAAGTCTGTGGACGATACCAAGCTGGGAGGGGTTGCAAGTGCTAGGATTAAAATTCAAAATGATCTGGACAAACTGCAGACATGGTCTGAAGTAAATAGGATGAAATTCAATAAGGACAAATGTAAAGTACTCCATTTACGAAGGAACAATCAGTGGCACACATACAAAATGGGAAATGACTGCCTAGGAAGGAGTACTACTGAAAGGGAACTGGGGGTCATAGTGGACCACAAGCTAAATATGAGTCAACAGTATAACAATGTTGCAAAAAAGGCGAACCTCATTCTGGGATGTATTTGCACGAATGTTGTAAGCAAGACATGAGAAGTAATTCTTCTACTCTACTCTGCACTAATTAGGCCTCAGCTGGAGTATTGTGAGGGAAGGGGGATGGAGAAGAAAAGGGGATAGGGGAATCACGGGGGGGAAGGGGAATCCTGGCATGCAGAGTCCCCTCGGCAGCAGCTGGGGCTCTCCCATTAAGCAGGCCCATTGAACCCTCACCCTGACAAACCCTAACCCCTACACATGGACCCCTCCGACAAGCCCCCCAGCCCAGAACCCCACTGAGCCCCACTCCTCCAGCATCCAGACCCCCCCATGAACCCCCAGCCCGCCCTGCCAAGCCCCATCTCCCCACACCCAGACCCCGCCGCTGAGCCAAACCACCATCACCTGGATCCCCTGCAGAGTCCCATAGCTCCTGCACCCAGAACCCCCCATGAGCCCCTGTGCATCCAGATCTCCCACTGAGATGCCCACACCCAGACTGCCCCACACAGAAACCTCCCACCCCAAACCTAGATCCCCTCCACACTTGGATCCTGCTAAGCTGAGCCTGCCCACCCACACCTGGTGCACATGACACAGAGGGACGGGGCCCTGGGGTGTTTCTGGGGAAGGCCCAGCCCTTGCACTGTGTCAGGGTTAGGTGCAGCCTCACTGCCAAGTCCCTGTACTGGGCGAGGTGGGGGCTTCAGGGTGATCTCCCACCCCAATGCAGCCAGTGTCCTGTGCTCCCCACTGCCATGCTGGAGCCACATTTATTTATTGACAAATAAAATGTGCAGAATTTTGCAGATTTTTAAAATATTGTGCATATACTTTTAAATTTTTTGGCACACAATTCCCTTCGGAGTAAAGGCGGGTGTAGTACCTCTGGACTGGCAAACTAGGGGGTCCCAATCTTTAAGAAAGGAGACCAGAGTATGTGTTCCAACTATAGGGGGAAATCACACTCCTCAGCCTCCCCTGCAAAGCCTATGCCATGATGTTGGTGAGGAAGCTATGCCCATTAGTTGAACCTCGGTTTCACGAGGAACAATACAGAGTCCGTCCTGGCCGTTGAACAACAGACCAGCTCTTTGCTCTCGTGAAGATATTTGAGGGGTCATGGAGTTTGCTAATCCGGTCTACCTTTGTTTTGTAGGCCTGCAGAAGGCATATGACCACATTCCCTGAGAGGTCTTGTGGGAAGCATTGCAGGAGTTTGAGATGCCAATGCCACGTTTGCATACTATCTGGTCCCTCTATTCTTGGAGTGCGAGTTGTGTCTGTATTCTTGGCATTAAGTCAAGTTCATTCAAGATGAGCATTGGACTCCGCCAAGGGTGCAACTCGTCCTCAACTCCCATTCGTGATTTTCATGGACAGGATATCAAGACGCAGCCAAGCTGTGGAGTACATCTGGTACAGGGACTCGGAGATGGCATCTCTGCTCTTTACAGATAATGTTGTCCCTGCTTCTTCAGACTGTGATCTTAGATGCACACTCAAACATTTTGCTGTCAAGTGTGAAGCGGCTGGGATGAGAATCAGCACCTCCAAATCGGAGATCATGGTCCTCTCCCGGAAGAAAGTGGACTCTTCTCGCCAGGTGAAGGGGAAGCAGCTGCTTTAAGCAGCTGCCTTAGTGGAAGAGTATCTAGGGGTCTTGTTCACAAGTGGTGGTAATTACGAGCGGGAGCCTGACTGGTAGATTGGAGCAGCAGCGACACTAATGCAGGCACTGTACTGGTCTGTGGTGGTGAAGTGGGAGCTGAGTTCTTGGATGAAGTTCTCAGGTTACAGGTCAATCTACATTCCCATCCTCACCTATGGTCATGAACTTCGGGTAATGACCGAAAAGGACAAGATAACAGGTATAAGTGGCGGAAATGAAGTTTCTCTGCAGGGTGGCTGAGCTTACTCTCCTAGACAAGGTGATGGGCTCGGTTATATGGGAGAGCCTCAGAGTAGAGCCACTACTCCTCCGGATCGAGAGGAGCCAGCCGAGGCAGTTCGGGCACCTGATAAGGATGCCCCCGAAGAGGCTTCCTTTGGAACTCTACCGAGCAGGTCCCACTGCGAGGAGGCCCCAAGGCCAACCCAGGACACACTGGACAGATTATCTCTCTCATCTGGCCTGGGAACACTTGGGAACACTTTTAGAATCCCTCAGGAGATGGAAACTGTTGTGGAGGAAAGGGAGGTCTGGTCTTCCCTACTCTCCATGATACTGCCACGACCCTCACTGGGAAAAGTGGCATAAAGGAAAAAAGTGGAAAAAGAAGAAATGTAAAAAGAACGTCACGTGACACAGAACATACAACATATAAAACTATAAGGCTAGGCAGGTGGAACCAGAGTTTTCCAAAGCAAATACAATGAACAATTTAACATAGTAAGCTGAGTGAGGAATATAGAAAATGCTATTGGGGTTAGTCAGTGGGAAAAAAGACATACGCTGACTGAGACCAACTGTTGATTCTTAAAAGAAAAGAAAAAAAATGTTTGAGTTAGTAACTGCACTTCAGATGAAGTTCATCCAGGACTCTGTTTGTCTTGAATGACTGTAACAAAAGAAACACTATTAAACAAATGATTAATTTTTTTAATATACTTAATTCTTTACTTTACCCAAAGGACTTTATAAGTTTTATGTTTGCCTTTCCCCCCTACTTTCTCATATGTGTGCAACCATATGTTGTCTGCTTGCCATAGGACTTTCACCATTGCCTGTCAGCTTTTTAACTTAGAACCAAAGATGATAAGATTAACTTACTTTACATATTTAAAATCATGAATAAATTTAATTCTTTGACTGTTAAGGCAAATAGATTTAGTGGAATTCTTTTAAAAGCCTATTAATTTTACACATGCCTTCCTCTTTAAATGGGGTGTGACGTTCCTGAAGTTTTTCCTTTGTATATTGCAGATTGTAAACTGTTGACACGTTTAAGCTGCTCACATGTCCAAACTGCAATTTTACTTGACCATTTTCTCTGTTTCTAGCAAAAACTTAACATACATGTTTTCATGGATCTGGGTGGTATGAGGAATCCAACATCATATTTGCTCTTCCATGACTTAACACAAACTTTTTAACAAACTATTTGAGAGATCTATAATAATTAAAATTACCAGTGGCCGACATTTTAACAGAAGAGTTCACCAGAGTGAAGGAGGGGGAAGAACACAAATCAAGCTCATCATTATCCTCTTCCCAAAGAGGCAGATGCGGAAAATGCAGCAACAGTGACAGTGCCCTTACATTTCCTTAAATTCTCTATAGTTTGATAGCACTCTCTCCATTTGGGCACATCACTACGCATTTTGTCTTCTCACGACACATATTCTGTGTTGTTTTTGGTTTCTCGCTGTCCCAACACTGTGATTGATTTTCACGAAGAGCACTGGCCACAGCCTTTTTTAATCTGTACTTTTAACTGTTTGCGGGACTAACACCTTTTAACTTGTCCCACACACAAGACCGTTAAATATAATTCTTCAATACATAATCCCTTTTTATGGAAGTTCTTGTATTTCTGTTTTTCAGAATATTACTCTTAAAAGTCTTTTCAACTATGTCCTACCGTTCTTCCTTGGCTAAGACTTTTGTATCAAATCTCCCTCTGTGAGAGATTATAAACTGTTTGACATATTCCTTCATTATGATAATGAGAACTTATTTTCTTACCTGTTTTGTTTTTTTTTTCCCAATCCCACAGCTAGGGGCTCCCTACAACCTCGTAGGCCTTGTTAATACTCCAAAAGTCTTTAGGTCACAATCCCAAAGACCCAGAAGTGGCAATAAGAAATCCTGGACTCATCCCCATCCAGGAAGTGTAAGGTGGTAAACAGAGTCACAAGTCCACCCAATTTAGGCTTACTCAATTTTCACCTTTACTTATAGAATTTCAGACAGAATTATCATCATTCATGGTGACTGAACATATATTTATGCCAGATGATAAACAGATAAAACAGAACTGGTAGGGAGTCCCAGTTTCCACACTGCAGAAAGTTCTCCTCTATTTCATGACGGTCATCGCCACCTCCGATCTCTGGTCTGGTATTTCAGCCCCTTTCCTTCAGTTTCTGATCCAGTGTTTCTCCAATTTAGGCCTTGTTCACCTGGATCTTTTTGTACATTTTCTCATTACATTTTTATAAACCTTTCCCCAACCAACATTAAGCATTTGTTTTAAGTAACCTGTACAATACACATGCTCAAGCTTCAATTTACACAGCCTTTGCTGTGTAAACTGAACCCTTCCACACAATGTTACCTTTGTCCTGTCAGCAATAACATCGTTTTAAGCAAATTAGCAATTCTATACAAAAAGAGAACCAGCAAAACCACACTCATGCCATCAAGGCCTTGACTGAAATGTTACCTCATCTAAACTCATTTACTATCCATAATTATAAATGATTAAAAATATAACTAACAATGCTCTCAATCTTGCCATTTAGCCATTCTTCATATTTATTTTTCAATATCATAGTTCAGTACGTGTGTATTATCATGCCTGGTGGGGTGGAGTGGGGAGCAATTAAAGAGCACTCGGACCCCAAAATGTCAAAGCTATTTAAAATCTTCTTTAAATATGGGTTTTCAAAGGCCTTTTTCACTCAAAGTCTACCCTTATGTTTACAAATCATTACAACACACACACACAATTGGTAATTTTCTCTGTGTTGTATTTTGAGAGATGTCTTAATTTTAGAGCCTTAATCATCATTCCCCAACAAGCTCCAGCAACTTTGCAATAGCTCTGCTGAAGTCTGAGATTAATCTGAACTAACTATCAGTCTAAAGAAGACAATGATTGTGGTACAAGATGTGTTGACTGCACCAGAAGTTTTACTAACTAGCACCACTCTAGAAGTTCTGCACAAGTTCTGTTATCTAGGACCAACTGCATCGGATAACTTCTCTTTTGACAATGAGCTTACTGCTCATATCAGAAAGGCAGCTACTACATTCGACCAACTGATCAAGTATATGTGGAATAAAAGGAAACCAACATTGATCATCAAGATATGGGTCTACCAGACATGCATTCTGAGCATGTTTCTGTATGATGGCAAGATCTGGACCACCTACAGCAGGCACAAAAGAAGGCTAAACACCTTTCACATACTTTAAATATCAAAACTCATGACTCCAAAGAACTTGCGAAAGCAAAAATTACCAAGTCTAATTTGCAAACACATGACAACTCCATGAGCTTGTTCATCTGTGCCGGATTGATGACTGACATACTGCAAAAGGATCTCCTGTATGGAGAACTTGCAGATGCCCCAAGGTCACTGCACAGACCTAGCCTCAGGTTCAAAGACATTTGCAAGAGGGACTTGAAAACTTTCATCATTGACACCCCAAGCTGGGAAGATGCAGTAGCAACAAGCCACACTAGAGGACTGCACTGCACCACAGAGTCAAAGAGGCTGAACAGAGGTAATTGCGAGAGAGAAAAGGATGTTAGATGGGGTGGGATCTAAGTTACTACAGAGAATTCTTGCCTGGATGTCTGGCTGGTGAGTCTTGCCCACATGCTCAGGATTTAGCTGATCGCCATATTTGGGGTCAGGAAGGAATTTTCACAGTTTTAAGTGATTTAAGATGAGAGATTTCCTGGAGACAAGCTTCCAGTTTTGATAAAGTCAAATTACCACCACAATTTTATCAATTATCTTAAACTAACAAAATAGTCTTTAAATGGGATTTTAATTTAAGAATATTTCTACCTATGCTAGACTGTAAAAGCTCAGTTTATAAAAAAAAACTAGATAGAAAGATCATTACTATTTTTAACAAAAATATTTATTTCAGAGACTTTCTCACTCCCACCTCTAAATCCATTCTTCTGCAAATCACTGATACTGTCAAAAGTAAAATATTCCTGTGACATTATGCCAAAAAGTGCAAAAACTCTGCAGATACCTTCCAGCAAAAGTGCCACAACATTTTTATTTCTTAATAATACATTTTCTCTCTAATATATATATTTTTGTTTCCAGTAACTGCAGGTTATATATTTCATTTATATATATCAGGTCACTTCACCTCTAGTGTATGCAGGTACAACTCCACTGACTTCAATATTTAAACCAGGATTGAATTGAGCCTATTAAATATCTTTTTTAAAAACTGCAACTCCAGAAACAAACATTTCTCTGGTTGTTGATTTTAAAAAGTGGCAATTCATTAAAGCTGTTCAAGCTTTTAAAGATGGTTGGAATTATAGACTAAAACCCAAAGAGGGAGATTAATGAACAGAAGGCAGGTAAGGTTGTCAAGAGGTTCATGGTGAATACAATTTATCACATGGTTATGACGCTATACCTGTATGGTGTGTAACATTTACCTGCACACAGAACATATACATAAATCTGCAACTCAGCTCTGCATGAGTAGCGGTCAAGAAAACCACTGACAGTGTCTATGGCCCCAATTCTGGAAAATTAATTATGCACATACTTAAGTTTATTCATGTGAGTAGTTCTAGTAACTCCTATGCCACTATTCATATGAGTACATTTACACTCATGCATAAATGTTTGCAGGAGCAGGGGCTATAGAAAGGGAGATGACTTGGTGTTTTTGGAAATTTTGGTCCTTGCAGGCAACAGAATCAGCGCAAATGAGTACAGACTAGAGGCTATATAACATCACCAGAGACTGTACTACGTGTCATTATTATAAGCAATATGCATGCCTTACTAAGGATCTGCCAACTCACTTGGGGGAGGGGTTAGTTTTAAAGCGATAATGTCAACCTGGAAACTAGTCTTTTTTTTTTTTTTTTTAAGCGTTGAGAGCAGTTTTAGGTTCTCCTGAGTCCCCACACCAATTGCTGAGCGTTTTACAAGGATACTGTTTGCTATTATTTTATTTATTCTAAGGTTTTCTTTCTCTCGTCTTCTTGCGTGAAAGTCCCACACAAACCACAGAAAGTCAACGGCCACCGGGCAGACTTCTTCAGAAGCGCCCGGCCAGCAGCTGGGTCTTCGTGGGAACGGAGCCTTTTAAAAGCCTCCTCCTAAAGGCCGCAGCCTGCCCTCTGACCCGCGAGGGCAGAGCCCTGCCGCCAGCCAGGGACTCGGCGGGCACCGCAGCTGGCAGGACGAGGGGGTTACAGCGGGGAAAGAGAGACAGCGCCCGGGCGGGCGCGGGGGTTGCCAAGTGCACGAAGTAAAAGGAGGAGAAGGAGAAGGAGAAGGGAGCCCCCCCCCCCCCCAGCCCATCGCTGCACGGCACTCATCTGCGGGTCACCTGGAGCTGCGGAGGGGGGCTGGGGGCTCGCGGAGAGGCGCCTGTGCAGACGGGGCGGTTGGCTGTGACTACTATTACACCCCCCCCCCCGGACGCCTGGGTCCCCTCCCCGGGGCAGTCCCGACGCCGGCCCCCGCACTCACCACCTCGCGGGCCCGGCAGGAGAAGTCGCTCTTGGGCCGCTGGCTGCCCCGCTTGAGCAGCTCGTCCCTGGGGCTCTCGCCGGCCGGGACCCCCAGCGCCTTGTTCCGGGTCTTCACCGTCTTCACGCTGGCTTTGAACAGCAGCGTGATGTCCACGGCCATGGCGCTCCGCTCCCGCCGGCCCGGCCCGCGGCCACCGGCTGCCAACCAGCCAGACCGGCCCCGGTCCCTGCGCACAGTCCTCCCCGCGCAACTCGGCCCGCCGCGCGGGGTTCCGCCGCCTTATCCGGCCGGCCCCGGCGCCGCGCCAGGGGGGAGACGCCAGAGGCAGCCCTAGTCCCAGCATGAGACCCCCCCCGGCCCCCAGGGAGACCCTGCACTGCCCCAGTGTGTGTGTGTGGGGGTGAGCCCCCAGGGAGACCCTGCACTGCCCCAGTATGTGTGTGTGGGGGGGGGTGAGCCCCCAGGGAGACCCTGCACTGCCCCAATGTGTGTGTGTGGGGGGGGGTGAGTCCCCAGGGAGACCCTGCACTGCCCCAATGTGTGTGTGTGTGGGGGGGGTGAGCCCCCAGGGAGACCCTGCACTGCCCCAGTGTGTGTGTGTGTGGGGGGTGAGCCCCCAGGGAGACCCTGCACTGCCCCAGTGTGTGTGTGTGGGGGGGGTGAGCCCCCAGGGAGACCCTGCACTGCCCCAGTATGTGTGTATGGGGGGTGAGTCCCCAGGGAGACCCTGCACTGCCCCAGTGTGTGTGTGGGGGGGGTGAGTCCCCAGGGAGACCCTGCACTGCCCCAATGTGTGTGTGTGTGGGGGGGTGAGCCCCCAGGGAGACCCTGCACTGCCCCAGTGTGTGTGTGTGTGTGGGTGAGCCCCCAAGGAGACCCTGCACTGCCCCAGTGTGTGTGTGTGGGGGGGACGACTCCCAAGGAGACCCTGCACTGCCACAGTTATGGAGGAGTATAAAAATATTGCTAGAGCATGCAGGGGTGTAATCAGGAAGGTCAAGGCACAATTGGAGTTGCAGCTATCAAGGGATTTGAAGGGTATCAAGAAGGGTTTCTACAGGTATGTTAGCAACAAGAAGAAGGTCAGGGATAAGTGTGGGACCCTTATTGAATAAGGGAGGCAACATAGTGATATATCTTTACTTTAGCAAAGCTTTTGATATGGTCTCCCACAGTATTCTTGCCAGCAAGTTAAAGAAGTATGGATTGGATGAATTGACTATAAGGTGGATAGAAAGCTGGCTAGATCGTCGGGCTCAACGGGTAGTGATCAATGGCTTGATGTCTCATTGGCAGCCAGTATCAAGCGGAGTGCCCTAGGGGTCAGTCCTGGGGCTGGTTTTGTTCAACATCTTTATCAATGATCTGGATGATGGGATTAATTGCACCCTCAGCAGGTTTGCAGATGACACTAAACTGGGAGGAGAGGTAGATATGCTGGAGGGTAGGCATAGGGTCCAGAGTGACCTAGACAAATGAGAGGATTGGGCCAAAAGAAATCTGATGAGATTCAACAAAGACACATACAGAGTCCTGCACCTAGGACGGAAGAATCCCAGGCACCGCTACAGGCTGGGGACCGACAGGCTAAGCAGCAGTTCTGCAGAAAAGGAGCTGGGGATTACAGTGGACAAGAAACTGGATACGAGTCAGCAGTGTGCCCTCGTTGCCAAGAAGGCCAATATTGGGCTGTATTAGTAGGAGCATTGCCAGCAGATCGAGGGAAGTGATTATTCCCCTGTATTTGACATTTGTGAGGCCGCACCTGGAGTATTGCATCCAGTTTTGGGGCCCCCACTACAGAAGGGATATGGACAAATAGGAGACAGTCCAGCAGAGGTCAACAAAAATGATCAGAGGGCTGGGGCATATGGGGCTGGGGCACTTATGAGGAGAGGCTGAGGGAACTGGGGTTATTTAGTTTGCAGAAAAGAAGAGTGAGGGGGGATTTGATAGCAGCCTTCAACTACCTGAAGGGGAGTTCCAAAGAGGATGGCTCTAGACTGCTCTTAGGGGTGGCAGATGAAAGAACAAGAAGCAATGCTCTCAAGTTGCAGTGGGGGAGGTTTAGGTTGGATATTAGGAAACACTATTTCACTAAGAGGGTGGTAAAGCACTGGAATGGGTTACCTAGGGAGGTGGTGGAATCTCCATCCTTAGAGGTTTTTAAGGGCTGGCTTGACAAAGCCTTGGCTGGGATGATTTCGTTGGTGCTGGTCCTGCTTTGAGCAGGGGATTGGACTAGATGACCTCCCGAGGTCTCTTCCAACCCTAATATTATATGATTCTATGAACCCCCCAATGAGACCTTTCACTGCCCCAGTGTGTGTGTATGTGGGGGGGTGAACCCCCAGGGAGACCCTGCACTGCCTCAGTGTGTGGGGGGGCATGAGTTTCCTTTCCACCCCCAGTGAGATTCTGGACTGCCCCAGTGTGTATGTGTGTGGGGTGAACCTCTCCACTGCCTTACTCTGTGTGTGTGTGGGGTTATCCCCCTCCACTCAGAGAACCGTGTACTGTCCCATTGGGGGCGGGGGTGAGCCCCCTCTTCAGTCTCCAGTGAGGCCCTGCACAGCCCCAGTTTGTCAGATGGGAAGGGGTGAGCCCATCTAATATCAACAGGACTCCCTCCAGGAGTGGTAGAGGTCCATCAAGACTGGGGTTTGGGGAATAATTTTTCTTCAATTGAATCATGTAAAATAAAAATTGGAAGTGTTCGTGCATTTACTAAAAAGATCAATATCTGTCTTTGGATCTTTGCACTCTAATCCCATTTACTTCCATGACAGCTCTGTATGTATCCAAGAGCATAGTTTGGTCTTATGTTTAGCATTCACTTTTTGTTTCTTAGAATAAACATTTTGTATACAGTAAAGGAAACACTTAGCCATTACAAGCCAACACTAATTTAAAGCCTTGGTCACACACACGAATTTTCCAGTATAGCAATACTGGCCAAACCCTCCTAATACAGATGCAGTTATATGGTCACAAAAGTGCTTTTGCCAGTATCTCTTTTTCTGGTTCAGTGAATGAAACAAGCTGTATTTGGCAAAAGCGCTTTTTTGTTGGTATAACTGCATCTACACTAGGGCTTTTGCCAGTATAAGTGTCGTAAAAAAAATCATAACTCTAACTACATAGGTATGTCTGCAAAACTTGTAAGTGTAGACCTTTCATGCAATGTTTTCTTATATACAATATTGTTATGGCAGGTGTCACCAGGTGGTGCTATTACAGTGTGTTATAGTTGTCCAGTTCTTTTTCTCGGGATATGTCTGCACTGAAAATGTGTGCCACTGTAGACACTACCTACTACCATTCCATTCCACCATCAACCTCAGCCTGGACAAGTCCACACAAGAGATCCACTTCCTGGACACTACGGTGCTAATAAGCTATGGTCACATAAACACCACCCTATACCGGAAACCTACTGACTGCTATTCCTACCTACATGCTTCCAGCTTTCATCCAGACCATACCACACGATCTATTGTCTACAGCCAAGCTCTACGATACAACCGCATTTGCTCCAACCCCTCAGAGAGAGACAAACACCTACAAGATCTCTATCAAGCATTCTTACAACTACAATACCCACCTGCGGAAGTGAAGAAACAGAATGACAGAACCAGAAGAGTACCCAGAAGTCACCTACTACAGGACAGGCCCAACAAAGAAAATAACAGAACGCCCCTAGCCATCACCTTCAGCCCCCAACTAAAACCTCTCCAACACATCATCAAGGATCTACAACCTATCCTGAAGGACATCTCATCACTCTCACAGATCTTGGGAGACAGGCCAGTCCTTGCTTACAGACAGCCCCCCAACCTGAAGCAAATACTCACCAGCAACCACACAACGGAACCATAACCCAGAAACCTATCCTTGCAACAAAGCCCGTTACCAACTGTGTCCACATATCTATTCAGGGGACACCATCATAGGACCTAATCACATCAGCCACAATATCAGAGGCTCATTCACCTGCACATCTACCAATGTGATATATGCCTTCATGTGCCAGCAATGCCCCTCTGCCATGTACATTGGTCAAACTGGACAGTCTGTACGTAAAAGAATAAATGGACACAAATCAGATGTCAAGAATTATAACATTCAAAAACCAGTTGGAGAACACTTCAATCTCTCTGGTCACTTGATTACAGACCTAAAAGTGGCAATACTTCAACAAAAAAACTTCAAAAACAGACTCCAATGAGAGACTGCTGAATTGGAATTAATTTGCAAACTGGATACAATTAACTTAGGCTTGAATAGAGATTGGGAGTGGATGGGTCATTACACAAAGTAAAACTATTTCCCCATGTTTATCTCCCCCTCCCCCACACACTGTTCCTCAGACATTCTTGTCAACTGCTGGAAATGGTCCACCTTGAGTATCACTACAAAAGGTTCCCCACCCTCCCCGCTCTCCTGCTAGTAAAAACTCACCTTAAGTGATCACTCTGGTTACAGTGTGTATGGTAACACCCATTGTTTCATGTTCTCTATGTATATAAATCTCCCCACTGTATTTTCCACTTTATGCATCCTATGAAGTGAGCTGTAGCTCACAAAAGCTTATGCTCAAATAAATTTGTTAGTCTCTAAGGTGCCACAAGTACTCCTTTTCTTTTTACTACCTACACTGTTGGCAAGATAATCCACCTCCCCAAGAGGTAGTAACTAGAGTGGACAGAAGAATTCTTTCATCGATCTAGCACTGTCTATACTGGGGGTTAGGTCAGCATAGCCACTTCTCTTGGGGGTGTGAAAAATCCATACCCTGAGAGAAGTAGCTATGCTGATGTAAATTCCCAGTATAGATCCACCCTAGTTTCTTCAACCATGGGAAGACATGTTGATTAGAATTGGTTAGTTGATTGAATCAGATTTGTTCTCTGGAACTGGGCATTTTTGTTAGGCTGAGATTCCCGAAAAAAGGGTTGCATGCAATCTGTTGACCACCTCTGTTCCATGACTGATGTATAAGTGTAAATAAAACAAGTTAATGTGTCAATGATTTCTCCACTGGGAAGCTGAGCTGCAGGGCCCTGGACATCTGCTACCACTCAGCAGATGGGCAAAGGTAGTCTCGCAACATAACACTGGTGATGAAAGAAGGGGCAATAGTATATTGCACTTTGAATTGTCATGCAGTGACACTAGCAACTCCATGGAAGGGCTGGAGAAGACTTTAAGAAATAACATTTGTTATGATTAATTAATATTATTGGGGCAAATTCATTCTCCCCAGGGAAGCAGAAGTAGCCAGCCTTTGTGCAAGAAGAGACTGCAGGCATAGAGGGGAATGCAGTCTCACTCAGCAGGCTATGATGCTCCCCCCCCCCCCCCAGTAATTTCTGTACATGGCGAAGGGATAGGAGGGTGTGGATATAGCTGGTGGATCTGCATAGAATGTAACCTCCAACTCTGCTCCCACAGTTCCCCAGCCTGCTATTGGCCCATAAACTCCCATGGGAGTCCCCAAAGAGCAGAACTCCTCCCCCCTAGAAATAATAGGTTCACAGCTTGGCTCATAGTCAGGTATTACTAAAAGTGGGAGAAGGTGGCAGAATCAGGATCTAGTTCCTATGTATTCTTATGCTTATGGAACCTGATCCAAAAAATAAAAAGTCAGTGGAAAGTTTTTCATTGACTCCAATTGGCTTTGGATAAGATTTAGAGTTTTTATATTATTGGACTGTAGCTAATATAGCTCTTATGCTATTTGACTGTACTGTAGCTCTTAGGAATATAAAAGACGTGTTTGAAACCTTGACATTCATCTTATCTTCCTGTGTTCAGAAACAGCATTTCATTGGTGCTTATTTCATATCATGGCCTATTCCATTTTTGCTTTATTATATGCATGTAGGTACTTATAATTAAACGGTATATTAAACATGATTTTGGAATGAAAATTTGAACTATTACCGTGGGTGATTCACTATTGGCTGAAAGGGTCATATTAATCCTATTTGCTAAAGTAAATAAAAATCTGAGCAGTGACTGGGATAACAGAAAAAGAGGGAAGTGGGAGCTTCAGCATATTAAAGCAAAATAGATTTTAAACCACAAAGTATAATTTAGGTCCTGATTCTGAAAAGACTTACGCACATACTTTGTGCACTGTGAATTCTCTTACTGAGGTCAATTGGATTACTCACAATGCATAAATTAAAAACATACATAACTCTTTGCAGGATCAGGATTTAAGATTATAAACTCTTCAAACCAGGATTGTGTCTTTACTTGTATTGTTAGATCCCTGCATGCTTTTAGGTGCTAAGACATAATGTGTGGGTGGAGAATGAGATATTTTTCATCTATTTACTGAAAATAGCAAAATTATAATATTGGTTAATTCATAATAAAATTACAGAACCATTCTTGAACTTTTACAGTCCTTAAAACTTCTACTCAGAGTATGAGGACAGAAGACGATATATTTTTCAGTGGCAACATGGTGTTAAAATTTTGCATAGCTGATCTCATCTGTCAGCAATAGACTGAGTAGCTAATCTGAAAGAGGAAAAAGTTAAAATATTTTTTTTACCTGGAGAGAAGGCTGCTTAAATGGTCTTTCTCATTAGGTATATAATACCCTTGTCCTCTTCCGCAGAGATAAACAGATAGCTTTGTAGATTCAACTACTTTAAAATCAGTTGCTAAGAACTGGTTGCCAGACCTTTTATTTGAACTTGATCCTAGCTTCCTGTATACAGTAACTGCATCTACTCAGTGGTTATTTGCAGTTCCACAGGCACGCACCTTGTTTTGAAAGTTTAAAGCTTAGTTTGGGGCCAGATAGGTTTCAGTAGTACATGCTGTAGCTTCCTGTAATTGCTAAAAAGACTAACCTTGAAATTTAAGATTTTCAGGTTGGAGTAAATTTCCTAAACACACACAAAGAACTACATTCTTTCCATAAGCACAGCAGGTAAATATGTAAAAATGTATACACTGAGGCCTCAGTTATACCTCTGCAGAAAGAGACCCAAGCAATGCCTGGAGGCATTAGGCCTTTGCAAAGTATAATTTTCCAGCCATTGTGAGGAGAACTTGGTGGGCATCAGAACTTGATATATCTGTGCAACAGCAACAGGTGTATCCAGTGCTGTCCCCAGTGCAGCCCTTCTGGGATAAATGGGATCTGGGACAGGTTAATCCTCTGCAACACAAGATTCCCTGTCACATGCAGTCTCCTGTACATGAGTAGCTCAGTAGAGGGAAAGAAGCTCCTGAACTTTCTCCTCTCCAGTACACTCATGCTGGAGCAGCAATAATTTGGCCATAACTATATAAAACTACCTCAAATGTATTTTATGTGTTCCATATTTTTTTGGCATAGAAACAGCAACTCCTTCTATGTGATGTTAATGTTGAAAACTTAATCAACATATCAAAAGGTAAGGCAATTTGCTTACAAATCACATTTGTAATCATGGCAAATCAAAAGGGGAGAAAAGCTGTATTTGAAGATTGTTTAAATCACTGAGCAAATTGCATGCATTCTCACTGGCCCAAATTCAAAGTAAACTCAGCAACTTCATGGATGTGTAAAGAACTCTTTTTCAGAGTTTAAAACTAAACTTAGAAAAAAGTACAGTGTCTGTATGAAGAGCCTCACCGAAAGAATGTTCAGTATATACTTAATGTTAAGAACATAAGAAAGGCCATACTGGGTCAGACTAAAGGTCCATCCAGCCCAGTATCCTGTCTATCAACAGTGGCCAATGCCAGGTGCCCCAGAGGGAGTGAACCTCACAGGTAATGATCTAGTGATCTCTCTCCTGCCATCCATCTCCATCCTCTGAGAAACATAGGCTATGGACACCATTCCTTACCCATCCTGGCTAATAGCCATTAATGGACTTAACCTCCATGAATTTATCTAGTTCTCTTTTAAACTCTGTTATAGTCCTAGCCTTCACAACCTCCTCAGGCAAGGAGTTCCACAGGTTGACTGTGCGCTGAGTGAAAAAGAACTTCCTTTTATTTGTTTTAAACCTTCTGCCCATTAATTTAATCTGGTGGACTCTAGTTCTTATATTACGGGAACAAGTAAATAACTTTTCCTTATTCACTTTCTTCACACCACTCATGATTTTATATACCTCTATCATATCCTCCCTTAGTATCCTCTTTTCCAAGCTGAAAAGTTCTAGCCTCTTTAATCTCTCCTCATATGGGACCCGTTCCAAACCACTAATCATTTTAGTTGCCCTTTTCTGAACCTTTTCTAATGCCAGTATATCTTTTTTGAGATGAGGGGACCACATCTGTACGCAATATTCAAGATGTGGGGGTAACAAGGATTTATATAAGGGCAATAAGATATTCTCCATCTTATTCTCTATCCCTTTTTTAATGATTCCTAACATCCCGTTTGCTTTTTTTGATTGCTGCTGCACACTGCGTGGACGTCTTCAGAGAACTATCCACAATGACTCCAAGATCTTTCTCCTGATTAGTTGTACCTAATTAGCCCCATCATACTGTATGTATAGTTGGGGTTATTTTTTCCAATGTGCATTACTTTACATTTATCCACATTAAATTTCATTTGCCATTTTGTTGCCAAATCACTTAGTTTTTGAAGTTCTTCACAGTCTGCTTTGGTCTTAATTATCCTGAGCAGTTTAGTAGCGTCTGCAAACTTTGCCACCTCACTATTTACCCCTTTCTCCAGATCATTTATGAATAAGTTCAATAGGATTGGTTCTAGGACTGACCCTTGGGGAACACTACTAGTTACCCCTCTCCATTCTGAAAATTTACCATTTATTCCTACCCTTTGTTCCCTGTCTTTTAACCAGTTCTCAATCCATGAAAGGATCTTCCCTCTTATCCCATGACAACTTAATTTACATAAGAGCCTTTGGTGAGGGACTTTGTCAAAGGCTTTCTGGAAATCTAAGTACACTATGTCCACTGGATCCCCCTTGTCCACATGTTTGTTGACCCCCTCAAAGAACTCAAATAGATTAGTAAGACATGATCTCCCTTTACAGAAACCATGTTGACTTTTGACCAACAATTTATGTTCTTCTATGTGTCTGACAATTTTATTCTTTACTATTGTTTCAACTAATTTGCCTGGTACTGACGTTAGACTTACCAGTCTGTAATTGCCAGGATCATCTCTAGAGCCCTTTTTAAATATTGGAATTACATTAGCTATCTTCCAGTCATTGGGTACGGAAGCTGATTTAAAGGACAGGTTACAAACCATAGTTAATAGTTCCACAATTTCACATTTGAGTTTTTTCAGAACTCTTGGGTGAATGCCATCTGGTCCCAGTGGCTTGTTACTGTTAAGTTTCTCAAATAATTCCAAAACCTCCTCTAGGGACACTTCAATCTGTGACAATTCCTCAGATTTGTACCCTACAAAAGACGGCTCAGTTTTAGGAATCTCCCTAACATCCTCAGCTGTGAAGACTGAAGCAAAGAATTCATTTAGTTTCTCTGCGATGACTTTATCGTCTTTAAGTGCTCCTTTTGTATCTCGAGCGTCCAGGGGCCCCACTGGTTGTTTAGCAGGCTTCCTGCTTCTGATGTACTTAAAAAACATTTTGTTATTACCTTTTGAATTTTTGGCTAGCTGTTCTTCAAACTCCTTTTTGGCTTTTCTTATTACATTTTTACATTTAATTTGGCAGTGTTTATGCTCCTTTCTATTTACCTCAGGATTTGACTTCCACTTTTTAAAAGATGTCTTTATCTCTCACTGCTTTTTTTACATGGTTGTTAAACCACAGTGGCTCTTTTTTCGTTCTTTTACTGTGTTTTTTAGTTTGGGGTATATATTGAAGAGCCTCTCTTATGGTGTCTTTGAAAAGTGTCCATGCAGCTTGCAGGGATTTCACTCTCGTCACTGTACCTTTTAATTTCTGTTTAACTAACCTCTTCCTTTTTGCATAGTTCCCCTTTCTGAAATTAAATGTCACAGTGTTGGGCTGTTGAGGTGTTCTTCCCACCACAGGAATGTTAAATGTAATTATATTATGGTCATTATTTCCAAGTGGTCCTGTTATAGTTATTTCTTGGACCAGATCCTGCGCTCCACTCAGGACTAAATCGAGAGTTGCCTCTCCCCTTGTGGATTCTTGTACCAGCTGCTCCAAGAAACAGTCATTTAAAGTATCGAGAAATTTTGTCTCTGCATTTCGTCCTGAGGTGACATGTACCTAGTCAATATGGAGATAATTGAAATCCCCCACTATTATTGAGTTCTTTATTTTGATAGCCTCTCTAATCTCCCTTAGCATTTCATTGTCACTATCACTGTCCTGGTCAGGTGGTCGATAATAGATCCCTACTGTTATATTCTTATTAGAGCATGGAATTACTATCCATAGAGATTCTATAGAACATGTGGATTCATTTAAGATTTTTATTTCATTTGATTCTACATTTTCTTTCACATATAGTGCCACTCTCCACCCCGCACGACCCATTCTGTCCTTCCGATATATTTTGTACCCCAGAATGATTGTGTCCCATTGATTGTCCTCACTCCACCAGGTTTCTGTGATGCCTATTATATCAATATCCTCCTTTAACACGAGGCAGTCTAGTTCATCCATCTTATTATTTAGACTTCTAGCATTTGTGTACAAGCACTTTAAAAACTTGTCACTGTTTATTTGTCTGCCCTTTTCTGATGTGTCAGATTCTTTATGTGAATATTGCTCTTCTGATCTGGCCCATACTTTATCCTCTTCCATCCTCTCCTCCTGACTAAAACCTAGAGAATCTCTATCAATAGACTCTCCTCTAAGAGAAGTCTCTGTCCGATCCACGTGCGCCTCTGCAGCCATCGGCTTTCCCCCATCTCTTAGTTTAAAAACTGCTCTGCAACCTTTTTAATGTTAAGTGCCAGCAGTCTGGATCCACTTCCTGTATGGGCTCCCCCATCCCAAAAGTTTCCCCAGATCCTAATAAATATAAACCCCTCCTCTCTATACCATCGTCTCATCCACGCATTGAGACTCTGAAGCTCTGCCTCCCTATCTGGCCCTCCACGTGAAACTGGAAGTATTTCTGAGAATGCCATCATAGAGGTCCTGGATTTCAGTGTCTTTCCTAGCAGCCTAAATTTGGCCTCCAGGATGTCTCTCCTACCCTTCCCTACGTCATTGGTACTTACATGTACCACGACCACTGGCTCCTCCCCAGCACTACACATAAGTCTATCTAGATGCCTTGAGAGATCCGCAACCTTCGCACCAGGCAGGCAAGTCACCATATGGTTCTCCTAGTCATCACAAGCCCAGCTATCTATGTTTCTGATGATCGACTCTTCCATTACTAACACCTGCCTTTTCCTAATGACTGGAGTTCCCTCCCGCAGAGAGGTAATCTCAGTGTGAGAGGATACCCCACATCATCTGGAAGGAGGGTCCCAACTATGGGAAGGTTTCCCTCTGTTCCCGTTGACTGCTCTCCTTCTCTGGACCTTTCAGACTCCTTAACAGCACAGGAGCTGTCTGACCGGAGGTGGGACATATCTACAGTGTCCCAGAAAGCCTCATCAACATACCTCTCTGCCCCCCTACAGCTCCTCCAGTTCCTCCACCCTGGCCTCCAAAGCCCGTACATGGTCTCTGAGGGCCAGGAGCTCCTTGCACCGAATGCACACATACGCCACCTGCCCACAGAGCAGGTAATCATACATGCTACATTGAATGCAATAAACAGGATAGCCACCACTCTGCTGCTGGGCTTCTGCCTGCATTTTCTCCTACAGCTACCTAGGTTAATGATAGGGTTTTTGTTTAAATCAAGAAGTTTTGATTTTTGTTTAGTTTAAAGGTTTTAAAGAATGGCAAGTGTACCTCACCCCCTTTCCAAACTCCCTCTCGAAACTCCCTGTTAGTGGCCCCTGGTCGCAAAGCTCTCTGGTCGCTTGCTCACTGCTTTATAAAGCCCTGGCCTTCTTGGTAGCCCTGACTAAGGCTCAGCCAATGAACAGATGCTTCTGTTCATGTATAGAAAGATGGATCTGAAGAGCACACTACTTTCCAAGTTGGACAAAGTAAGTTGCATTGTCTATGGCAACAAATTGCTTTTTCTGTGGCTGCTAGATACTAATACAATTTGCAATAACATCAAAGTTATATTATTTCTTTTGACTCTAGACCACTACTATCCAATCTGCACCAAAAAAATCCTTAAAACCCAATGTATCATTTCCTAAAATCTTCTGTGATATGGGATGTCCAGGGAAACATTAAAGTCTGAGTAAGGGTTTAGGGAAAAACAACAACCTGTCTTTATCATTATTCAGGGACATGGGTACCCTATAACATTAAACCATTTTTAAATTGTATTGGAGGACAACTGTATTGTAAGTGTGTCCGCTGATATGGTAGATACCATCTAAATTACATGATCAAAGTGCTAAAGATTTTTTTGTATATAGTATAAACAAAATTATGGAGCTTTATAAAGTTTGGCTTTCTACAACATCCAGGGCTGAATCCTGGCTCTGCCAGTTGACCCACTGTGAACACTAGAGGGAGCTAAAGAGTCAGGAGGAAGGGAGACTGTGACAAGAGAGTGGAGCTATTAGAAACTCCTTTGATTTTATGGCAGTAAAGAATAAAGTGGACTAGGTTTGATGCAAATTGAATTAATGTGGTCTATTATTAGGGTGGATGCAATTTCTCTGCACCACTTTTTTCCTCACTTCCAATGGCTATCCCACAGTGCTTTGCAGGTGAACACTGATCTGTCTGTTCACCTGTGTGCCCTCCTCTGGTGTGGTGTCAAGTTCTCAGGATATCCCCTCCCCCCTTTAAAAGCTGACACAGGGACAGAACTTGCCCATTTGCTCCTGGAATCAAGGGTATTAGCATTCTTGTGATATGACTAGGACAGCACTCCAGAAGCCCTACAACATGCCTCAAGCTGTTTGAGGTCATGCTGAGACGCTGGATCTCATCGCCTCATCAACATAGGAAGCTCTCATGGCCAGCCACCAGAATAGAGACCTTTTTGTAGACTTTGCCAAGCAGATGTCCGAGAGGGGCCATGACCAGGGTACCAACAGTGCTGGATAAAGACCAAGCAACTCAGGAGTAAGTACATTGAAATGAGGGACAAAAGGGGATAATCCAGCAAGGGACATGTGACCTGTCCATTTTTATGATGAACTGGGCAGGATCTTATGCAATTATAGCACAACCCGTCCAAGACACCAAGCTGAGCCTGCAGGCTGCACTCTACCCCTCAATGAGGACAATTGGCAAGGCCAACTGGGGATGAGCTGTCCCCTCAGAGCCAGGATCTTTTTGGAAAGCCAAGGGCAATATACCTTCATCCCCATTTGCATCGGGCAAGCCCGAATCCCAGCCAGAAATACTAGCTGGGACTGAAGAGGCAGATCCTCTGTAGGGAACTTGGGCCTGGAAGTAGCTATGCTTGCAATGTATTATTTATTATTATTGTGCTATTCTGCCATTCTACCTTCTCTCTGGGTGACCTTTGAGAATCCAACCCCTGCCTCCCTCCTTCCCATACATGTTTCCAAAATGCTGGCTGCTCCGCTCGGGCGATCGGCTTCGGTCTTCTGCTAAAGCCACAACTATTGACAATTTTCAGGACCGAGGGATGGAGGGCACTTGTCCATTCCCCTCTTTCCCTTTCCCTCAACTCTTTCTGCCTAGCAAACACCTTTCCCCCTTAAATCCTATTTGCCAGCCCAATATGGAGTCTGACAGCACAGTTGCTGCCCCAACCCACGCCTCTCTCACGGCATATTTGAATAATGAAAAAAATCATTTGTGCAAAACATGACAGTTTATTGAGACAATGGTTACAGGGAAAGAAGCTTGGTTAGTGTGTTTGTAGTTTACCTGCGGTATACATGGACATTGCATGCCTGGGGTACAAAGGTACAAACAGGACTATTCCCTGCTGAAGTTTAAATGCCGTGCATTCCAGCTGACAAGCATTGGAGGACTCTGATTATTTTTCTCTGCACTTTTTCTTCTTGTCTGCAGAAATAAAGCAGAACTTAAGCCCAAGGAATTGCTCAATTTTGGGTTCACACACTGTAAGGAATAGCCACACACACCCATGCCCCATGGCATAGCTCGCAAGCCCCTCCCACTCCTGCAACATTTCTGGAGGGGCCATCCTGGTGAACAACTTCACAGGGTTTGTCACTGGTCTGCTCTTTGCCTTTTTGAATAAGATCATTCTCTGCCTCCTAGTCACCCGCCACAGTCTAGGTTCAGCCTAAAGGAGATGCAGGGGGGCTTAGCCCCTGATGTTCCCCCATATCCCCTCTGACATCATAGAAGTGCCTCAAATACATAAATACAAAGCATTTCTATGGCCAAGGAGAGCATGGGAAAAGACAGGGAGATGCAAAGGCCACTCATGGCATTGTGCTGAGCCAGAAGACTCTTCTATAAAACATGCTCCTGTTAGGCCAGGACCCAACTATAACCTTCAGCCCCTGGACAAAACTGGCTACTGGCACTGGCACCAACACCAACTTCCCCTCACCAAACCCGAACAGGACTTGTCCCAGAGGCCATTCCCCTCTGAGGTCCAACATCTGCCCACTGAAAACACTGGCTCCTGGAAGCCCAGAACTTTTGAGCTCTTCAATGCACCAGAAAATGTTATGCTGGGGCACTCAACTCCAGGACCCCTGTGTATAAAAAGAGGCACAGGAAAGACCTATATGGGACTCTAATTTAAGCCTTCCCACTCCTCTGTTATTTTTGCACTGTCTGCATTGTTGAACTTTCAATATGGTTTACACTGTGTTTTTATTTAAAGGTTTGCTGTTTGTTGGTCAGTAAGTAGATTGCTTTGCTAAATGAATTTTCAAATAAAACATGGGTTCAACGAAAACTTTATTTTTGGCTTTATTACTGTTGTTTCATAATAAAAACCATTTCAAATCCATTTTGGCCCAACTCATCACTGCATGTAACACATACAATCCTTTAAATACAGCTAAAATAATTCATAGAGTTTTACAAACAAACTATACTGCACTGGCTCACAGTCTATCCCAACCCCACCTCCATGGATTAGCAACTGGATGTATAGCTACACATGTTCTATTATGAGACTCAAAATATGAACAATAGACAACCCTGACAATATTCCCTCAGGTGCTAGTGGTCTCTGTGGGGTGCCTTACTGGTTGCTCAAATCACTGAGCAAGTCTCTGCACCTCAGCCTCCCACCCGTCATTAAGACATTCCCCTTGGTCTCACAATTACTGCACAGAACACAACACATAGCTATAATGGTTGGGGCTTGTTTTCTGCTTCTTGCAAATAATTCCATAAGCAGTGCCATCTCCCCGTTCAGACAGCCAAATACCCACACAACTACCATTTTTCAACTACTCAAGGGATAGTTAAAATGTTCCTTCCCTCTGTCCAAGTGGCCTGTGTATGACTTCATTAACCAGAGCATCCCAGAATAACTGGACCAGCTTCAAAACCAGCAATGTCCAGCGTGGTCCTGGGGCAAACCTTCCTTTCTCCATTAATTTAAATAGAACGGAGTTCTGAAAGATCCCAGCATCGTAAACCCTTCCAGACCACCCAGCATTTATGTTTGTAAACCTGCTGCAGTGGCTAACCACTCCTTGGTGCACCATGGAGAAATAGCTCCTTCTATTTATAAATTCTGTGCTTTGAGAGGTGGGGAAGGGCATGATAGACACATAGGTTCTATCAATTGGCCCAATACAGTCTGAGAACCCCCTGCATATAAAGCCAGCAATGTCTGAGCATTACCCAGCTAGACAGTATCTTAAAATAGCACAGCAGGCCTGCATGACAAAGGCCCCAACAATTGATCTTCCTAAGCTAAACAGGTTGACTATAGACCATTTACATTCTGAGGTGACCAGCTTCCAAAGGGCAATGGTGTCCCCCTTCTCCACGGGCATGGGGCACTATATGTTGGTATAGCTGCTGCTGTAGCTCTGGGCTCAGTTCCGCTCAAAAAAGGATGCAGTCCCCATCCTGAAAATCTCTCATCACTGCTGATTGTCCCAGGTCTGCAGACCCATCCTCTCCTACCATTCCATGCTGGTTTGCTCTCATGACTGGGACAGAAACGGTGCTGCATGGTGTGTAGTTGATCCTGGAACGAATCCTCTAGTTCTAACAGCTCAGGATCCTGAACCTGCCGCAAGAGGTTCACAGTGTTCTCCTGCTGCCAGAGGAGCCTCTGATGCTGTCATTGAATATTCTCCTGCACCCCCGCCCCATCTGCTTGATGGTGGGCAAAGTCCAATGCTGAATGTGTCCAGGTTTGAATGTTGTGACACAGCCCAGGCAGTCTCTCCATATTCATGCATGCCACCATAGCAGCACGGTGCATTTTTAGACCAGTGCTGGCAGACAGCCATTCAAAATAGTGCTAGCTTGCTGTGACCTACCGGAGTCAATCCAGACCATTGAGGGGGCTATGTCACCCCTGTCATGCAACCTTGAGTGCCTTACAATGCCTTGCTGAATTAGTTCCCACTTGGGCTGCTCACAAACAGCTTTCCTGCACACAAGCCACACCCTGAGTGTCTGTGTGGATCTGCAGCCAGTCAGCTAAACCCTGGCTTTCACCAGCTTTGGTTATACTGTAGGGTGACCCCAGCACACCCACAGTCCTGGATTTTTCCCCAGAAATGTATGTCCTATACTGCCCTCTACTGGACAGTACAAATATTTTAAGTTTTATTTTACTTTAAGGGAATAATATACCAGCTTATTATCTTAAATAAAGTTACCCAGACACTTCAACTTAAATACACTGGATTAGATAAAACAGTAAAACAAGATTATTAACTACAAAGAAATAGATTTAAGTGATTACAAGTAATGAGGCATAAAAGTCAGAAATGGTTTCAAGAAAAATAAAGATATAAAGCTTACTAGTATCTAACTTAACAAACTATATTAGAGTCAAGCAACAGTTCTCATCAAGTGCTTCCAGCCAGATTACTGATCAAACTCTTCATGACATCTCCCCACTACCCTGAGTCCAGCAGCTGTTTCCTTTTGTCTTCTCAGGTGCAGTGGCTATAAAGAGAGAGCGAGGGATCCCTTGGGGTGTTTGTCCCTCCTTTTTATAGTTCTAGTATCCCCCTTGAAAAACCTTTCCAGCTGAGAATGAGGAGACAAATTGTCTATGTGGAAGGATGTTCCCTGCTGGTTATTTTCACCTGTTTGGGATTTCTTTGTTTTACCTTTCTGCTTGATGACTCTGTTTGCTGGTTAAATGCAAATTAAGAGAAGTACACACTTCTGTGTTTAGGTAAGACCTGTTTGCTGACTTCTGCCTGGGCAGGCTGTGGGGTTTGGAACATGTGTTAATAACATCATATAGGGGAATCTTAGAACTTCACATTCAGTGTTACCACACGTATTTTATCAGGGCAGTACTAACCAGCAATTTATGTGTTTTCAAATGATACCCTACAACGCATACCTTGTACAAAAATTACTACAATAGTGTATAGGGTGTGGACACAGAGGTGTATTCCATCACACTTGCCCAGAAAGGAAGCATGGGTGGAGACAATGGAAAGAACTTTTTAAAAAAATATTTGAACCCGCCTGGCTTCCACATGCCACAATTCACAGCTCTAACAATCCCATGATGCATGCTGCTCCGCCACAAAGCAAAGGACCATGGATACCCTGCAAGAACGCTACTCCCTCAGTTAGCAGCAAACCGCCCCATGTGTTCAGATGATGAAAACTGAAAATGGAAGAGGAATCCCGTGTGCATGCTATTGGTGTGTCATGCATACTGCAAGTTATCAGATGCCCATCAAAAAGTTTTGCACTAAATCCCCCATGAAGACCTACTCTTAGGTTAAGTATTAGTTTGTTTCCATTTCTTTCTGCATTCATATTATGGCATCATTAGGATTTGCTAGTTGGAATATGTATATTGAGAATACAAACATAATAGAAACATAAGAAATGTCTTTTCTTTTTCATTTAAATTGATGTTTATTTGTGTTCTCGTGTTTCTACTCTCTTGGCTTCGTCCTCTGCAGTCTGATATTTCATCTAAAACGGGGAAGAAGGATTGTAAGAATACTTTGGCAAACTGTAGTTATACATCCCCTAGGAAAATACAATCATTTTCAGTGAACACAATACAATGAGGAGGTGTCTTATTACATAATTGAAGAGACAATGTCTTTTGTATGCATTCTGGTTCACTTTTCACACTAAATTAATCTTAATAAGCATCTGCTTTGAGTAAAGAGAGTTTTGTGATAATTCAACCATGACCTCTCTAGAAGTCCAAATTATTTCACTTTATGTCTCAGACTGGAGTATTCTTTTGAAACATTCCTCTTTACTGTATGATAATCAGTATGTTAACATGAGTTGATTAATCCCATCAGTCTAACTAATGTTGATATCCTGGCTCTTGTGCTCTTTTCCCGATAAACTCATGATTATGAAATCACTGGCTTTACAACCGAAACTGGAAGATACACAACTGCATTTATCTTATCAATTAGTCAGCCGTTAGACTTTTTGATATTTATTCAAAGAAGAAAATAAACACCTTTTCTAAACCACCAATACAACAAAATAGAAAGTAAAGTCCTTTTAAAGAAGGCTTTCTTTTAATTTTAGAATATAGACTGAGTTGAGGTGTGTGAAAAATGCTTATTCTGATTTGTCAAATTATATATAAACTTGGAAGGATTAGTTTTTTATTGGTAAATGTTGGTAAACGTCAATTTAACCATATACACACAAAGGAATGAAAAAATATTTAAATTAGGGCTGTCAATTAATCGCAGTTAACTCATGCAATTAACTAAAAAAATTAATCACGATTAAAAAAATTAATTGCAATTAATTGCACTTATAACAATAGAATACCAATTGAAATTTATTAAATATTTTTGGATGTTTTTCTACATTGTCAATGTTGATTTCAATTACAATGCAGAATACCAAGTGCACAGTGCTCACTTTATATTATTATTTTTGATTACAAATATTTGCACTGTAAAAATGATAAACAAAAGAAATAGTATTTTTCAATTCACCTCATACAAGTACTGAAGTGCAATCTCTTTATTGTGAAAGTGTAACTTACAAATGCAGATTTTTTGGTTAGATAACTGCACTCAAGAACAAAACAGTGTAAAACTTTAGAGCCTACAAGTCTACTCAGTCCTACTTCTTATTCTGCCAATCGCTAAGACAAACAAGTTTGTTTACATTTATGAGAGATAATGCTGCTTGCTTCTTATTTACAATGTCACCTGAAAGTGAGAACAGGCGTTCGCATGGCACTTTTATAGATGGTGTTGCAAGATATTTACATGCCAGATATGCTAAACATTCGTTTGCCCCTTTCATGCTTTGGCCACCATTCCAGAGGAGATGCTTCCATGCTGATGATGCTCGTTAAAAAAACAATGCATCAGTTAAATTTGTGACTGTACTCCTTGGGGAGAGAATTGTTTGTCTCCTGCTCTGTTTTACCCGCATTCTGCATATATTTCATGTTATAGCAGTCTCAGATGATGACCCAGCACATGTTCGTTTTAAGAACACTTTCACAGCAGATTTGACAAAAGGCAAAGAAGGTACCAATGTGAGATTTATAAAAATAGCTACAGCACTCAACTGAAGTTTTAAGAATCTGAAGTGCTGTCCAAACTCTGAGAGGAACGAGGTGTGGAGCATGTTTTTAGAAGTCTTAAAAGAGCAACACTCTTACAGAACCAAAACCACCACAAAAGAAAATCAACCTTCTGCTGGTGGCATCTGACTCAGATGATGAAAATGAACATGTGTCAGACCGCACTGCTTTGAATCGTTATCAAGCAGAACTCATCATCAGCATGGAAGCATGTCCTCTGGAATGGTAGTTGAAGCATGAAGGGACATATGAATCTTTAGCACATCTGGCACATAAATATCTTGCAATGCTAGCTATAACATTGCCATGTGAATGCTTGTTCTCACTTTCAGGTGACAAGAAGCAGGCAGCATTATCTCCTGTAAATTGTAATCAGCCTTGTTTGTCTGAGTGATTGGCTGACCAGGAAGTAGGGCTGAGTGGATTTGAAGGCTTGAAGGTACATTGTTTTATTTTTGAATGAAGTTTTTCTGGTACATAATTCTACATTTGTAAGTTCAACTTTCATGATAAAGAGATTTCACTACAGTAGTTGTATGAAGTGAATGGAAAAATAATTTTTTTTTGTTTTTTACAGTGCAAATATTTGTAATAACAAATAAATATAAAATGAGCACTGTTCACTTTGTATTCTGTGTTGTAACTGAAATGAATATATTAGAAAATGTGGTAAACATCCAAAATATTTACAATAAATGATATTCTAATGTTGTTTAATAGTGTGATTAATCATGATTAATTTTTTTAATCATGATTAGAGATGAGAACTTATTAGAGTTTGATGTAAGGATATTTACTCTGTATATTTTGACATGTGATGTTGACAATTTGTGTTTAGACAGTAATAAAGCTTTAAGTTTTTGAATCTCAGCGTCTACTGTCATTAAATAATTATTGTCTACCCCCTCCATAATTTCTCACAACTGCAAAAATTTAACTTGCTAAAACTAAAAAAAGTTTCAAAAATAAACATCAATATTATCTGTCAAAATTAGAAAAAAAAAATTGAGTTCTGCCAAGCCGAAATATGTAGCGATGCCTGAGTAGCGATAATTCAAAAACTCCATGGCTGATCCTATTTACTTTGAAGTCAATGGAAATAAAGAGTATACAGCGACTTCCTAAATAAAGCCCTGTTTTGACATTCCAATGCTAACATATTTTCTTTAAATAAAAAAAAGCAGCAAAGGAAAGAAAACCATAGCAAAAGCAGGCACCTTTGTTTTTTTTGTGATTATCTGCTCAAAAAAATTATATTAGCACATTGCACACATTTAAAAAAAAAAAACTGTTCAAAATACATTTCAGTTACATTTGTTGGCTGTCAGAGCTGTAAGACCAGAAAGGGGGAAGCTCAAATGAAGCAGGGCTGGACTGGGCCAGGGCTTCAGTTGGAGACCATGTAGGTCCTGCAGGAAGTGGCTTGGTGATTTACTCAGTGACACTCTTCTCTCTGAGGGTCTGATCCTGCTCCCATTGAAGTCAAATGATAAAATTAACATTGACTTCAATGGGAGCAAGGATGGGCCTAAATCAGTACGGAATTTATGCGTTTACGTGGTGTTCACAGGTGCATAAAAAGGAGCTTGTAATTACTATTGGTCATTAACAATTCCATAGCATTTTTTATATGAATAAGAATGTTAGCCCTACTGTCCTGACCAAGACTCAACTCCAGTACTCATATTTACCTACTTTAAATTCCTCCTGCAGTTTCAGTTATTTATAGTATTTTTCTTTACTTTGTCCAATATTTGTGTACTAGTGCTATTCATTTTCACATGGGCTATGCTTCCTCCCAGATGAGCTGGCATTTCAGGGGTAGGTATATATACACCTTCTCTACCACACAGGGGTTTTGTGGGACTCAATTAGTGTTTGTAAAATACCTTGAGATGGAAATGCAAATTAGATTCTATTTTAAATACATTATTATTATAAATCTAAACTGCAATTATACATTTAAAAAATATTTAGAAGAAATAAATATTTAACTCAAACTCCTTTATTGTCTCCCCAGACTCCTCCCTCCTATTTCTTTCTTCCACCCCAACAGCAAAGTCAGAACATTTGTTTTATTTAAGAGAAATATTTATCAAGCAGCTTAGTGTTTGGCACAGTACAAGCTGCAAATACACATATAGGCCAAGAATTTCAAATGTCATGAGTGATTTTGGCAGCCTCAATTTTTGGGTATCCAATTTGAGACACTTTAAATTGTCAGAAAGGGCTAAATTCACACATCCTCTAAAAATCAGGTTCATTTAAGTTCTCTTTCAGCTTGCTTACTTACACCGATCTCAGACTTGTCAATATTAATACCCCAAAATACATACAACTTTCCCAGCTTCACAACTTTCTTTCAGGTCTAAACTACAACCACACACGCTCAAATGCACAATTTTAACTCGGACCTCCATACTTTTTGTTTTTCAAACAACACATTGTAGACTTCAATGATACAGATATGTCAATAGGTAATTTTTACCTTAATTTAGCTAAGTTTGAGTGTGATTATGAAGAACTAAATGTGAGCATAATAGCTGGGTATGTAGTTGGAATTGACAGGGAAATTTGTTTTGGAGTGGAGAGAGCTGTAAATGTCTTTATGTGTTAACATGTTAGGGTAGTGTGGCATGTGAGTTGAGATTGGTGTGCTTATGGATGCTCATTTAATTGGTGATTTCCTTGAAGTTTAGTGATTGTGTTGCTAGAAAACACACTTGAGCAATGTTAACTATCCATTTAAAGTGGGGGCTTGTGTGGGATTAAATAAGAATATAATTTTTGGCTACGAGAAAATTATGTTAATTAGAAATTCTTTGGGTTAAGTGTTACCTCAACACTGTCAAGGTGACCTTTCATGGGTGGACCTTCACTGTTTGGGTGGAATGTGGAATACTGACTGTATAACACCAAACCTCTTGCGCCAGGTCCTGCAGATGTGTTTCCATTGGAATCTAATGTTCCATGGTGCTTTGGGGGCAGGAAGGGATGGAGAACTGTAACACATGCTCTCTGAGATACCAATCTATACAGACTTGTAGAAAACCAGCTGGGGCTTTATTAACTGCCTGTGGGTCATAGATCATAGTTGCTCATAGAATATTAGGGTTGGAAGGGACCTCAGTAGGTCATTTAATCCAACCCCCTGCTCAAAGCAGGGCCAATCCCCAATTTTTGCCCCAGATCCCTAAATGGCCCCCTCAAGGATTGAACTCACAACCCTGGGTTTAGCAGGCTATGCTCAAACCACTCAGCTATCCCTCCCCCCCCCCAAAATACTGCAAAGAACAAAGGGGGGGTCCCATTCAGAGCTGTTACTGAGAAGCCAAAAGAGAGTCCAGGAGAGAACACTATGGAATGAAGTAGTACTGAGGGGCATTCCCCTATATAAATGGCTCTATGCACCCAAGATTTGGGATGTCCTTTCCCTGTGGACCCTGGAGATCCACGGTACTGACAGGACTTATCTTTGTGGCCCTAGAAGCCCCTTCCTACTGAAGGGATAGTTTATAGAAAATGCCATGAAGTCAAACCTCACAGTATTTTTCTGCCTGTCTGACCCTCTCCTACAATGTTCTTGAGAAGGATCAATCTAGCTCCTTGTCAAGGTTCCTTCCCCACTGTGAACTCTAGGCTACAGATGTGGGGACCTGCATGAAAACCTCCTAAGCTTACTTTTACCAGCTTAGGTTAAAACTTCCCCAAGGTACAAACTATTTTACCCTTTGCCCTTGGACTTCCACTGCCACCACCAAACTTTATCTGGGTTCCTGAGAAAACATTGTTTGGAAACGTCTTTCCCCCCGAAATCCTCCCAACCCTTGCACCCCACTTCCTGGGGAAGGTTTGGTAAAAATCCTCACCAATTTGCATAGGTGACCACAGACCCAAACCCTTGGATCTTAGAACAATGAAAAACCATTCAGTTTCCTTACTAGAAGACTTTTAATAGAAGTAAAAAAAGAATCACCTCTGTAAAACCAGGATGGTAAATACCTTACAGGGTAATTAGGTTCAAAACATAGAGAATCCCTCTAGGCAAAACCTTAAGTTACAAAAAAGACACACAGATAGGAATATTCATTCTATTCAGCACAGCTATTTTCTCAGCCATTTAAAGAAATCATAATCTAACGCATATCTAGCTAGATTACTTACTAAATTCTAAGACTCCATTCCTGTTCTGTCCCCGGCCAAAGCATCACACAGACAGACACAGACCCTTTGTTTTTCTCCCTCCTCCCAGCTTTTGAAAGTATCTTGTCTCCTCATTGGTCATTTTGGTCAGGTGCCAGCGAGGTTACCTTTAGCTTTTTAACCCTTTACAGGTGAGAGGATTTTTCCTCTGGCCAGGAGCAATTTTAAAGGGGTTTACCCTTCCCTTTATATTTATGACACTTCTCATTGGGAGTTTTGTCTCAGTAACCAATATGGGATTGGGTCAATTATTAATACATTACTAGCACCTGATTTGATTATGATATGTGTACATTTCACAAACAAAAAGATGTACTAGACATGTGTTATCACTACCTAAATGTGAACACTTTAGTACATCGTGGATAGGGTGACCAGATAACAAGTGTGAAAAATTGGGATGGGGGTGGGGGGTAATAGGAACTTATATAAGAAAAAGACCCCAAAAATCGGGACTGTCCCTATAAAATTGGGACATCCGGTCACCCTACTCATGGATAATACTAGCATTAGAATTAGTCCTAAAGAAGTAAGTAAAGATTTCAGATTATGGCCCACAGATTTTTTCAAATTGATGTGCAAGGCCCTATATTAGCCAACCCAGTCACACATGGGCATATCAAATTTTAATTTAAAACTAAATCATATCCAATTTGTGGAAATTTTTTTGAGGGCTTGTTTACATTCAATTCCTGTGCCAATTTAAACTAAATTGGCATAGAACATGATTTTAAATCAGTACAACTCTTTAATGTGGATGCAGTTACATATATATACACACACATATAGCTAGATGATCACAACTGACTATCTGATGTAACTTAGCTAAACCAAAATAAACACCTTTCTGTCATTATAACTCCAGCCACACTTAGGGGTTGCACCAATTTAATAGTTTTTTCTATTATTTAGTCAAATCAGTGAAAAACTGAATGTAGACCAGGCCTCAGAGCATGCTCTTATTAGTAAAGCAAACACTGACTTTGTTTTTGCTGCTATTTGTTTTCATTGCTGTCTGAATGACCCTTTTGTGGTGTCTGCCTTTGCCTGGATGGCTGCACCCAACTGCATTTAATTACACTTACTCAATAGTTTTATCAAGGCTCACTGATCATTACCCATCAAGTCCAATAACTATTATTTAAATCCAATGATTCAGAATTGGATAATTTATCTGTTATACAATTATTGCCTAAATATCCAGTGTAAACATGCAGAAAATCTGGAGGACTTGTTCTGACGGTGGTGATTAAAGGCAAAGAGCAAGATGGATGGAGTCAGTTGTGATCAGCTGGCTCAGTTTCCTGCTGTGCGCCAGTCTCTACCATTGTACTGGGCTCTGGGTACCAGACTTGCCATGGTCCTCCCCGCTCTAAAAGGAAAGCTGGCTTTGTTTGCCTGTAAGCATCTGCAAACTGTTCTGACACATGATCTACCCTCTCAGCAAGGCCACTCATTAGGCTGATTATCACTTCAAAGTTTGTATTATCATCCATCTCTAAAGGCAATTAGGAATGGGTGGCTTTGAGTATCAGACACTGGGTGACACTAAGTGACTCATCTTTATTGATTCTTTTGTGAGCAGAGACAGTGATTGAGATGATAGGATTGCAGCCTACCTGCCCCTTTGACTGGTAAATACTGAAGAAAACGGTGTGTAATTAACTGACAGTTAATATAGGTTCTGTTTAGTGTTCAGAGAGCACAATAGGAGAAGCTGCCCAAAAGGAACAAAGTAATGCAACTCCTTTGACAAGTTAAACTCTAAAGCCAACTGTGTAATTATCTGACAGTTAAAGGGGGGAGGGGGCTGGGGAGGGGAAGAACTCTGTTTAGCATTTATGAGACCAAAGGAATTCCTGTGTGTGAACAACAGAGACAGTTACGGACAATAATCATAACAGCTGCACAAAATATTTGTATAAGTTTGACTTTCAAATGAATGATGATTGGTTTCATGGACAGAGGAAACAATACAACTTTAGAGATGGAGCGCTAGAGATATAACTTGTATCAGTTTGTATGTGAGAAATAAGTCGAGCTGTATTATAGGCCTATATTCTAAACAGCTTCCATTTTAGACTTATGAATTAGGGCTTGACTACATTTATGCTACAGTGGCACAAATGTGTAGCGCTTCTGTGTAGATACTACCTACATCAAAGGGAGTGGTTCTCCCGTTGGTGTAGATAATCCACTTCCCTGAGAGGCGGTAGCCAGGACAACAGAAGAATTATTCCGTCAACCTAGCTCTGTCTACATGGGGATTTATGTTGGCTTAACTGCACCGCTCAGGGATGTGGATTTTTCACCCCTGACCTAGTTAAACTGAACTAATTTTCTCATATAGACCAGGCCTAGATTCCAACCAGACCAATGTTTGGAAGGTCAGACTTGCCTGGTCTACAGTAGAAAATTGTACCAACAAACCTTAGCACAGCCTGGCTTGCGCCTGCCCTTCCTTTTGTCTCCCACCAATAAAACTCTCCACTTTCTCCAGCATAGTTTTTCTCCTTTATGGAGTAACATAAGCTGGTATAGTTTTACTTGGCACAGTGGCAGCGTGGATGCACATACACCTGTACCAATATAAGCAGTCCTCCAGCTGCAATCCCACAGTGCAACCTTCCCTTCAGGAATGGGCTGTCTGATAGCACTTTTGAATTCCACTGTGCAGAGGTCCCAGTCAATGAGAAAGACAAAGCTGACCTGATTTTCATTTTAATAATAACTGTTAGGAAATGGAGATATATTAGCCTCATGCTGTCCTGACACAGCTGTAGTTGGAGCAGGTGGTCAAGACCAATTCACCTCGCTATAAAAGAGCAGGGACTGGAAGCAGAGAGTTCTGTAACAACCTTTACCTCCCCACACTTCAGGCCAAAATAGCCTCTCAGGGCATGCACAAGGCACATCTGCTTGTGTAGGCTGCTGCAGAGGGTGGGGTTTCATGGGGCTGTTATGAGTGTGTGGGAAAGGAGTTTTATGCTCCCCTTCCCTCTGTGCCCATCCTCTCTGTTTCCATTGCCTTTTTCTCTATGGAAACTGGGAAAAGGGGAAAATAAAGGCCAGGTCCTTCTTACTTGGGTTAGTCCCTACTGTCCCACCTGTGCAGCAAGAGGTTGATTTGAGCTGGATGTGACCTCCTGTCCATGGGTGAAAAAGTTATAATTGGGAGGAAAACTACCTGAGGAGTAACTAGTTTGAGGGGTTTGGTTGGAGGCCACCATAACTAGAAGGGACTAGGATGTTCTGGAAAGTTGATAGAGAGGGATTGTGAGGGTGTTTTTCTTTCTTTTGGGGGGCGGGGCGGAAGTCTTTTCACCCCTGTCCGGGGTGGTTGAGAGGGAGGTTGAACTGGTTGGTTGGTATCTCCCTCCTATGTTTCAGGGGAAGGGCCTCAGTAAATTAGGAAGTGCGGTTACCAGGGAGGGATAGTACTTTTGGCAGTGGGAGGACAATGGTGTGTGGGTGAAGGTATGAGACTCACTTGAATAACATGTGTTGCAATACAGCTAAGCATACAGTCGCACACCTAGGAGCAAAGAATGAAAGTCACTCCTATAGGATGAAGAAAAGGAGTACTTGTGGCACCTTAGAGACTAACCAATTTATTTGAGCATAAGTTTTCGTGAGCTACAGCTCACTTATGCTCAAATAAATTGGTTAGTCTCTAAGGTGCCACAAGTACTCCTTTTCTTTTTGCGAATACAGACTAACATGGCTGTTACTCTGAATTCTATAGGATGGGGGACTATTTCAGAAAGGAGCAGCTCCCTTTGAAAGGGACTTATGGGTCATGGAGGATAACAAATGAATATGAACATAGATGCTGTGGCTAAGAAAGCAAATGTGGTGCTTGAATGTGCAATCAAGGAAATATAAAAACAGAAGTAGGGAGGTGCTATTACCACTGTATACAGTTAGTTAGACAGTTATTGAGATACTGTGTCCAGTTCTTGTGTCCACACTTCAAAAAGAATGTTGACAAATTGGAAAGAACTGAAGAAAAGAGCTACAAGAATTATTTGGGGTCTGGAAACCTGTTTTACAGTCATAGATTAAAGAAGTTCAATCTGTGCAGTTTATATAAGAGAAGGTTAAGAGGTGACTTGCTCACAATCTATAAATATCTACACAAGGAGAAGATTTCTGATAGTATAGAGCTCTTTAATCTGTTAGACAAAGGCATAACAAGATCCAGGGGCTTGAAGATAAAGCTAGATAAATTCAGACTTGAAATAAGGGACACATTTTTTAGTTAGGGTAATTAGCCACTGCAACAATTTACTTCGGGGGATTCTCCTCCATTGCAAAGTTTTTAAATCAGCACATCAAGATTGGATGTATATCTAAAAATATGCTCTAGCTCAGCTAGAATCTATGAGCTTGATGCAGGAACCACTTGTTGATATTCTCTGGCCTGCATTTTGCAGGAGGTCAGACTAGGATGATCATAATTGTCCCTTCTGGCCTTAAAATCTATGACTCTGAGTAGGGAGAGTTAAGACGCAGCTTGGGGGACATTAGGAGTTGGGAGGGCAGCTGTACTGGCAGGATGGATAGAGCTTTGGACTAGGACTCAAAACTCCTGGCTCTGCCACTGACTGGCTGTGTGACCTTGGGCATGTCACTACACACCTCTGTGTCTGTTGTCCCGTTTGCACGCTTTGATTGTCTTATCTGTTTGGAATGTAAACGTCAAGGCAGGAACTGTCTCTCACCATGTGCTTGTACTACACCTAGCAACCCACTCTCAGGTGGGGCCTCCAGATGCTACTGTGTTACAAAAACAACATCAAAGCACTTCTCTGTCATTGCTAGTTCCTCCTCCACAAAAAGCATCCCTGGAGTTTCTGGGGGGCAGGAAGTGTAGGATCAAGACCTATACTCGTACTTCAGTAAAACGAAGCAATGTGAGAACTTCACAATACAGCAGAAACTAAAAGTAGCAGCTGGAAGAATTGTCAGCAGGCAGCAGAGTCCAAGGAAACTACATTCGCTGTAATTATGTGTTGGTTTTTTTTTAATTCTATCCAAGGGGGAAAATCCTTGGTAAATTTAATAATTCCAGACTCACTTACATTACAAAGTTATGGGAAGGTTTTCAAATCCACATAGTTCCTCCTGGATATGTAACTGTAACTAGTACACCCCCATAAAGTACTTAGAGTAACCAGATTGGAGGTGTGGGGGGGGGAAGAGAAGAAAACTGCAAACAATGATTTTGCTAATTCATTTTGACCTCCGCTAGCTGTTTGTAGGGTCCACACTACTTTCTCTGTCTCCCACTTTTACCTTGATTCCAATGTAATCTGATCCAAACAAATTATATGTAAATGGTTGTTTTTATTTGAGCCTTGTTCATTGAGACACTTAACATACGATCAATTGACGAACAAGATAAGAAAAGCAAACAAAGATTAGCTTTTGTTTAGATAGTAGAATCACAGATAATGGCCTAACTAGAAATAGCCTGCACAGGCTCAACACTGAATGATATTATCTTTTAAAGTGCAGCATTGTGATCCCATACATTGTATTTATCTGCTAGTACTACTCATGAAGCCTAATTTACATGAAGACTGATTTGTCAGTTCATTTTAAATAGGTACAGAATAGAAATAAGGCATATTTTTAGAGTGAGGGTAATTTTTTTGGCTGAAGCTAAGAGAAGATGTCTGAAATATAGATTATTTGCCTTTTAATCTCTATGTTTTGTCTCAAGAAAAGCAGACTCACTTGAATTGGAAGAAGGAGAGGAGCACATGGAAAAAAGGAATAAATGCTTTGGTGAAGTTACAAAATGACAACAATCCTTCTAGGTTGAACTGCGGCTTTGTCTACACCAGGGATTCCCAAACTTGGTTCGCAGCTTGTTCAGGGTAGGCCCCTGGTGGGCTGCGAGACGCTTTGTTTACCTGGTTTCAGAGTAGCAGCCGTGTTAGTCTGTATTCGCAAAAGGAAAAGGAGGACTTGTGGCACCTCAGAGACTAACCAATTAGTCTCTAAGGTGCCAGTAGTACTCCTTTTCTTTTTGTTTACCTGAGCGTCCACAGGTACGGCCGCTCGCAGCTCCCAGTGGCCATGAACCAAGTTTGGGAACCCCCGGTCTACACTACCCACCTTTTAGTGACACAGCTGTGCTGCTACAGCTGTGCTGCTAAAAGGCGCACAGTGTAACTGCTGTTCTGCTGACAAAAAACTTCCACACACCTTTGTCCGCAGGAGTGCGCGCCGGTCGACAAAGCGCTGTTCACACCGGCACTTTTCGTCGGTAACACTTTTGTCGTTTGGTGTGTGTGTTTTTTTAACACCCCTGACTGGGAAAAATTTTGCTGATGAAGTGCCAATGTAGACAAAGCCTGAGTTTCATTGGTGGAGCAGTGTGGGAGATCTTGCACTGTCATTGTGAATGCTGTATCTTTTCTGTGGATAAATGAATAATACTTTTCACTTCTGTAATATCTTCCATTCAAAACACATTACAAACATGAATGAAATCAGTCTCATCACTTTCCTATGAAGTAGGTAGGGACTATATTATCTCTGTCACATATGGGGAAACTGAGTCAGAGTGATCAAGTGACTTGCCTAAGGTTAAACAGGAAGTCTGGCAGAGTGGGTAATTGAACCCACATCTCCTGACTCATAATCATGTGTCTTAACCAAAAGACCATAATTCCTCTAATAGGACCTCCCCCAAAATCCATTGATGTTAAGGGGTTTTGGATCAGGCCCACAAAGAACTTCAAACTTTACAGATATTTAACTGTCACCTCTGACCAGCACTAATGTCACATAATTACATTTTTAAAAAGAGCACGATAATTTTAAATGTACTGGGAAAAAAGGAGCGTAGTTCAAAGATATCAGTTCCGGGTCATGAGTTCTATATTTCAGAAAACACGTATGTACAATCGGAACACAACCAAATGTTTGCATTGAATATATCTGGACATTGACAACAAGCTTTTCTAAGAAGTCATGCATAAATATTGTTCCACTGAGTGAAGCATTTTGTAAACAAATCCTATTAATTAAAACTCCAATTAACACTAGTCTGTGTTAGAAAGTCTGATTCACGTTCCATCATGTTTTACATGTGTAATATGAAAGTGTATGTACACACACACACACACACACACGATGTGCAGGAAATGTTGGTGGAATGAGTGAATTATTTTAAATTAGAGATGGACCCAAACTTCAAATTTCAGATTCAGATTTGGAAAGATACCTGAATTTTTTTCAAAGGCCAGGAGTTTTTAGATCTGAGGCTTTGGTTTAGTCCAGTGGTTCTCAAATGTTTGTACTGGTGACCCCTTTCACATAGTAAGCCTCTGAGTGCGCCCCCCACCCTGCATACATTAAAAACACTTTTTATATATTTAACACCATTATAAATGTTGGAGGCAAAATAGGTTTGGGGTGGAGGCTGACAGCTCACGACCCCCCATGTAATAACCTTGGGACCCCCTGAGGGGTCCCAACCCCTAGTTTGAGAACTCCTAGTTTAGCCCATTTTAGAGACATGGGCCCATTGTGAAGTTTAGTGGGTTTGTACATGTGTAACAGGGAATGTAACTTGTCCTTGGTCTACATCACACAAAAGCTTTCAACACCATTCAGTACCGTTATCAGGGGACTATGAGAAGACTGCAGTCTACCATGGATAACCTAAGCAGGGGTTCTCAACCTTTTTCTTCCTGAGGCCTCCCAACATGCTATAAAAATTCCATGGCCCATCTGTGACACAACAACTGTTTCTCAGTAGATTAAAAGCCAGGTCTGGCGATAGGGGATGCAGGCAAAGCAATTGCCCGGGGACCCACGGCACAGGGGGCCCCATGAAGCTAAGTTGCTCAGGCTTCAGCTTCAGCCCCAAGCAGAAGTAGACCTGTAGGAGGAATTTGAAGGAAAGGATAGTGGTCTTACAGATCACATCTAGGAGCACATTCCATTTCCCCAGGTTTCATGCAATAAAGCTCAAAGATGGTTATGGGAGAAGTGGAAAAAAGAATAATGGAAATGTAGGGCTGGAAGGGACCATCATCTTGACAGTTCATCTAGTTCAGCTCCCTGCGGTGAGGCCATTCCTGGCAGTTTTTTTTCTAACCAGTTCTTTTAAGTCTCCAGTGATAGGGATTCAACAATCTCTCTTGGAAACTATTCCAGAGTGTAACTATCCATATATTTGGAAAGCTTTTCCTAATATCTAACCTAAATCTCCCTTGCTGTAAATTAAGGAAATAACTTTTTGTCCTACCTTCAGTGGAATACAATTGATCATCATCTTTTTTATAACAGCCCTTAACATACTGACGACTGATAGCAGGTTCTCCCTCCTTCTTTTCTCAAGACTAAACATGCCCAGTTTTTTAAACCTTTCCTCATAGGTCAGATTTTCCAAGCCTTTTATCATTTTTGTTGCTCTTCTCTGAACTCTCTGATTTGTCTCCATCTTTCTGTTAATATTAATTGTGCTAGTATCTGGTCACCATTAACCTTAGTGAAGACGGAAGTAAAATAGGCATTGAAACACCTTAACTTTCTTGATGTTATCTGTTATTAGCTCACCTTCCTCACTAAGTAGAGGACCTACAGTTTCCTTCATCTTTCTCTTGCTCCTAATGTATTTATAGATCTTCTTCTTATTGCCTTTTATTTTCCTTGCTAGGTATAACTCATTTTGTGCCTTGGCATTTCTAATTTTGTCCATACATGTTTGTGCTATTCTTTTGTTCTCATTCTTAGCAATTTGCCCATGTTTCCTCATCCAGTCATTCAATGCTGGGAGATAAGACTAATATCACTGGTAAAGTTGGAAGGGCTGCAGGGATGAGGGGGTGTTCAGACAACAGCAGATAAGTATGGATGGGCAAAGTTGTGAAGGGTCTTGAAACTGTAGACAAGAAACTTGAATTTGATGCAGTGAAAAAGGGGGAGCCAATTAAAGGATTCAAACTGTGTGTGTGTGGGGAGTGGGGGGATAACATGGTCAGTATGGTGGATGACAACCATAGTAACAAGGTTTTGAATAGACTGGGGCAGGGGCATAGGATGTGGGTATTGGGGAGGCCAGAGAAGAGGAGTTTTCAGTATCACACAAGGAGGTGATGATGGCTTGAATGAGAGTTCTAGTGACGTGAGCAGCAAGAAAAGTTCAGATCTTAGAATATTGTGGAGGAAGAGTGGCAAAATTTTGACCATGGCCTGTATGTATTGGGTCAGGGAGACCAAAAAGTTGCAGATGAAGATGCAATTTAAAAAGAAAGAAAAATATTAGAGAATGGCCTGGTCACATTCAGATCCAGAGATGGATCAATCAGATTTCAAGCATCCTCCACTCCAGAGTTGTGGTTCAGCTCAGAAAGATAGGGTCTATTATCCAAATTCAGATATTGGTTCAAGATTTCAATGATCCAAGGAGTTGGTGTGATATTATCTCTAGAAAAATCTTATATGGAGTTAGGTTTATATAGAGAACAAAATGTTCAGAACAGGAGTTTTATGCTGATTGATATTTGCTGGGGAGTCAAATTTGTTCTGCCTGAAAAAAGCTAGGGAAAGGGTTCCTCTTCTCTGATTCACTGAACAGAAGGTAATTGAAGGATCTCTTTATGGGAGGATTTACGACCCTTGAGCCGCAGTCGTTTTGAACTAAATAATAATGCATTTGCATCGTGACTGTATCTAATTTGAATTTCGTTTCCTGCCTAAACACTTTGAAAAGATGCATGCCTTGAGGTGTCTGCCTGAATAAAATTCCTGTGGAATTGAGGCTTACAAATAAAGTCTGTCGTGGTGCGTTAGAATCTGCCTTGCCCTAGAGAATAGCTCTCCTGATAAATTGTCTGATTTATAATGACAATTGCTCCCACTGTTGTATACAAGTATACCTTACAGTAATGGGGAATTAAAGAGGCTTTTATGTGAACCAAATATTTAGCTTTGAAGTTGTCGGGAATGGAGTGCTCAGTACATCGCAGGAGCAGTCCCTAAGGAACTAACTTTTTCACTTTATAATTTCTTCTCAACATTTCTTCCTTCTCTATAATAATGCTATCTGAGTTCGTAACTACACCGCGTAGTCAGGATGCTGAGATTTCATAATGTAGGGTGGGTTAACATGCGCTTCTTTCTGGTTTAAAGAACTCAGGGCTTATTCTTTGCTCTGTTACCCGAGTTTTACACCAGTCTGATGCCCCTGACTCTGGTGTGAATTTAGTGTTTGCTCGTGAATCTTTTATAATAGGTTTGGTGTTTGACCATAAAATCTTCAGGAAGGGGCTTTGTTATCCATGTATTTGCAAAGTGCTGTGGACTATTACAGTACTCTGTAATCCATCCCTTTACTTCTTATGCCAGAGTCATACCAGCTCTGTAATTCTCTCTCTTGCCTGTTAGATATTTTCTATTTGCCTTGTGTCCTGCCCAGTTTGGATTAATCAAAGTGCACATGGAAAGCTGGTATGTTCTCCAGTTACTTACTACCCATGCCATAGGGGGAGCACTTCATTCCAGGTAGCCCTTTGTTAATGACAATATTATAAATGACTTTTAAATTGGTTGTTATGAAACAAACAACAATGAAATAAGCCAGTGTGAGAACTAACACACTGCTTACAATTAGTTCTGGTTGTTGGAGAATGGCACCCTTGCTGCTGGCACTGTAAAGTATACAATGTCACATTGCATGAATTATGTGGGGTCAGCCTTCCAATACACCCAAACTACTAGTTATTTATTAATTGGTAGTATTATGGGAGCGCCCAAAGGCCCCAGTCAGGATCTGGACCTGTGAAACAAACAAAGCAACTTAAAAAAATCCCAAACAGGACAGAAGTGGATAATGATGAGGGTGATTCTAAGGAAATACATGTACAGGATCCAATTCTTTGAGGTGCTAAGCGCCTCCACCTTCAAATGTTTTGGCTTCCATGGGAGTTAAGTTAATACCTTGCAGGGGTAGTTAGGGGACTGAGCTCTAAATGACATGTTTTCTCCATGGAGAATTGAAAAATAAGTAAAGGGCATAAGCAGACTTTTCACATACAGACCTTTGACACTCGTCACTGCTTTCAGTGCCTTCGACTTGCGCATGCCAGCTTTCCTTGCAAACTCCAGTGATTTATGTGAACTATGTGAATGTTATATTGTTCCGTGGGGCTTTTTGGGCTGTTAAATTGGGCAGTTAAGCCTTTTGCTTGAAGAGAATATGGGAGGAGGTGTTAACCAGTAACCCTAATAACATGGGAAAGTAGATAGTGTAGTAAGTAATAGAAATTTTAACAGTGCAATTGACTGCAGTTACAGGAGGCTTAACTCCTTTCCTTTATTAGGGTTGTAACATATTCAACCCTTACTAGAGGGTCTGTCTACACTAGACCCTCTAGGTCTGTCAACACTAGTGAATTTTAGTGCAAACAGCACCAGCTGAAGCACTCGTGAAAGACTTCATGTCAACACATACAAGTGCTTCAAATGCTTCCCAAGCATTCCAGGTACCACTGCAACTGCATCAGAACCAAGCAAAGCTGCCATTTCAGTCTAGCACAGACGGACGTGCAGGCAACGAAGCTGCACTTGGTCAACGGTTCTTCAAGCACAGCGACACAATGTTCTTGATCAGTTTTCAGTGACAAACCTCAGAGCACTGGCTCTATCACCTGTCAAACCCAACCACTGGCTGCACGCATGAGGAAGCTCTTGGCTCTGCCTATTACCCCCAGTCCTCTGTTGCACGCAGGTTCAGGAGCAGCCAAGGGAGTGCTCAGCTGGTCGTCCTCCTGCCAATCACCCCCCTGCTTCTCCAAGGGAGTAGTCATGCAGGATGCAAACAGGTTCCTTAAAATTAAAAACCAAAGTCAAAATCCCATTTACAAACAGTAACAATTCTTCCCATCTCAAAACTAGTTTTTTCAATTTTAATGAAGAAACTAATTTTACTTTAACTCTCACCCCTAACTCCTCCTCCTGACATGTCACCTGAAAAACACAAGGTAAACATGTATTGAACACATTGCAAACATGCATGCTCATGTATATACTTAACACATGTACTCACCGCACTGAGAGCTGTGGTTGGCACCGTGGGTAGAATATAGGGCACAGAAGGTTAGTAGCTCATTATGATACAAGCTTTCTAAAATTTTCAATGATCAGCCTTAAACATTTTTCAAACAAGTACATTTGGACTTCTTGGAAATAGGTGTAACAGTAACAGAACACAAAAGCCCAACTCCAGACTTAAGTGATTTAATGTGAAGGGTGTTTAATACTATTTCCAAGCTACAATTTAAAAGAAGGCTTTTAAAATAGATTTTTACTATTATGCGTAATGTATCGAGTTCCATAGATGTTCATGGTGCTTTGTAGACATGCAAGACAACATCTTCTGTTCCCAGAAGACCTTGCGATCTTGATTACTATTAAAAAGTGGTAAACAATCACAAAAGGATGCAGGGAAGGGAAGGAGAGTTAATAGAGAACAATGAAAAAAGGGATGCTGTTCTTCAATGGGAAGCAACGGGTGCTGTGAGCGCTCAGCACCTCTGAAAGGCAGGCCGCTCATTTAGGAACCTACACATGGATTTAGGTGTCTGTGTCTAGGCATCCAAGCTTGAAAATTTTAGGCACATAGTAAGTTATCATAAAAGACATTGGGCCAAATTCCAAAGTCCTTACTCAGTTCTTACACTGACAAAAGCCAGATTGGCATCTGATTGCGCCTGAAGAGAGAATGAGTAAAAACTGAATAAGAACTTCAGGATTTGGGCCATTGAGATTGGAGCTGGAAAAGACCTCAAAGGTCATTGTTACCATTACAGAATTATTCCCTTCACGAGACATGTCAGTAGCGTTTCACTGTGATTGTTATTGTTTCTTAGTCCTTTTTTTCACAGTAGGATGTTTTCCCAGGGAGCAGCACAGATTCTTATTCACATAACGCACTTTGACCCAAAGATAAGAGCATGATATTGCCTGAGACACTTAATTAAGAGAACATCTTCCCAGTGGTCTGTAGCTGCAGCCTTCAGAAGCATGATCTTGTTTCAGACTGTAGATTAATTAATTAAAGTTGCAAGCACATTTTTCCCTGTCAGACTTTTGACTGGTTCTGAAATGTGTGTGGACAGTTTAAAAGAAATATCTTCTGTCAGCACAATCGCATCAGCTTCACTTCATATTTTGTTTAAAACAAAAAAGAACAGATGCCTGATAAATTGTAGCACCAGGGTTGAAACTCGCATGGTCAGCACTGACTTCATAACTGTGTGAACAAACCCCCTGGGCCAGGGCTGATTTCTGTTACATGAGTGCAAACCCACAGTAAGACTTTTGAATTCAGTGAAGGTTTTCAGGGTTTATACTGGTGTAAATGAATCAGAATTCATCTCCGCGGAAGGACAAACCATTGAAACTGTTTATACACAGTCTGAAAAAAAGTTGTAGCACATTTTGGCACTGAACAGGGGGGAATGGGCAAGCTGAGGAAAGTCTGGGTTTGGCTTCTCCTATTCATCATAAACGTTTCTGAAACTGAACTTCTTCTGCACCCTATGCTCCAAGGATAGGTTTCCAGAGTGCAGGGCTCTTAATCAGTCACATTCAGAAATTATTGGCCCTACCCTAACCCTTGTGCTGCGGTGGTGATGTTCTCACTTTTCAGCTTTCTGAGGAAGTATCTAACCCTAGTTTCATGCCCTCAGCCTGGGGAGGGTCACCCAGAATATAAGGATCTGGCACGTGTTGGAATCTGTGCCACAATGCGAGCAACACGGTGTCTGCTAAACCTGACCTCACAGTGACTGTGTTAGGCTCAGCTCACTCAAACTGGTTGGGATTTCCACCTGATTCATTCATAGAACTACAGTGAATATCGCAAAGGGCATAACACACACCTGTGATTCCAGCACGGCATGACACGCTTTATCTCCTCACAAGCTATCTACATTGTACACAGGCAACTGAGGCAGCTTGTGAAGAAGTAATCTGCTACTGGTAAGGGCCATGAGTAGATTACGTCCAACTGGGGAGTAACCAGGGAAGGAAATGTACTTTTTCAAGTCACAATTTCTTCCCTGGACTGCTCCAAAGTTGGTGCAGCTATGCACCATCCCTTATCTAGCTGAGATGTAAAGTCTCAATCTTGTCCTAAGAAATTAAGGGTCAACCCAAAGTCCTTACTGATGTCAGTGAGAGTTTCTCATGAAGGAGGGATGAGCACAGATGTCAGGATTTGGTCTTAGATGCCCAGTGAATTCAGTGGGAATTGAGAGTTCTCTGCACTTTTCAGGAAATCTCTAACTTTCAACATAAATAGATGAAAATGTTACCTTTACAAGGACACTGCTGTTTGGCATAAGGCCCCAAGCTAGTTTTTTATAAGGTTTTTTTTTTTTTTTTTTTAAGAATAATATGAATGGAAAAGTCGTTATGGCTTGTTCTCATTATAATGAAAAGCATTTTGCATTTGAACATCACTTGCCACGTTGTGAGTCCAGCTCACTCTGGAATGTGAGTGCCTGAAAACCAGAATATGAACATTACCAGAAAATGAGTATAAAAAAAAAAGTGACACTGATGACTGTTTTCAATTTGCATTTCATGCAGCTGAGAGAAAGTAAATAAATGGTATCAATAATAAAAAGAAAAGTAGATTTTGAGAAATCCTTTGAGCCAAGTTCTGGTTGGCATTTGTACCTAGCTGCATAAGGAAGCACCCCAAATCTGGTTCCCCCAAAACCTACAGAAAGACCATATCACAGGCCTCTGCAAGAGGTTCAGAAAAGAATCATGGAGCAACATTCATTGTGAGGTCCAGGGACCAGGAATGTTCATTTAAACTCGTATATGCTCTTGCCTGGCCATAGTCCTGCAGATGACACATGCACCTGGAAAAAATCATCTAAACAGAGATAATGTGCATAGGGCCATAGGAGGCACAAAACTAATACCACAGTCGGTGCTCTAAAGGGCTCAGTTGTATCTGATGAGCACAGACTGCTGTTGGGGGTGGTGAAGAACTACACTACTACAGGGGATCTCTGGAAGGCCATGATCTCACCTCCTCACTGCTCTTCCCCACCCCCTTTGGGGTGGCTAGCATCCCAAGGCACATTAAGAGAGACTACAATTGCAAAACTTCTTTGCTCTTGCCTTCCCTGAGCACCAACAATGATGCCTTTTTGAAAGGGAAACCCAAAGAGCTCTAGAATGTGCCCAGATGTCTTTGAAAATCAAAGCTGTTTGCTAGTACAGCTGATTGAAATTGTGTTTCAGAAAAAAATGTGGTAATTTTTTTTCATGAAATACAAACATTTTGGTGGGAAAATAATTTTCAATCAGCCTTTGATTTTATTCCCCCCTCCCCTGGAAATGTCAAAGTGAAAGGACAATTTGTTTAATTTCAAATTGTATTTTGTTTCATTTAAAAAAAAGTCTATTCAAATAGAAATGAAAATTTGCTTTTAGAAATTTCTCATGAAAAATAAAAAAAATTTTGCTCAAAATTTCTCATGGTAAAAATGTTTTTGACCAACTACAGTCACTAGCAATAGAAGTAAAGATTTTTCTTTAAATACATGTATGTAGAGAACCCTATAAGCAAATATCCGTTTTGTCATTTACACTGTCAAACACAAATATTGGGAATGACAGTTTTTAAATCTGGAAAAAGCTCAGCAATGCTGTCTTAACCATTTCTGAAATGCCTTGAATGAGAAGTATAACCACATCCTGCTGAATATCTGGATAGTAATAACATGGTGTGAAACTTTGCGGAGATGTGTCCCAAATAATTAACCTCTTTGGTCAACTTCCTTTTGTCTGGTGCCAGTTGCCATATGGAACCTCTAAAATGTTCATTTACGATCAATGGAGAATTTGCTCTGTTGTTGTGGTGTTATTTTACTTTAGAGATAAAACTTTTTTTTAAAATGTCCATTGAGATCTTAACTCATTAATAAAAATAAATATTTAGACAGAAAATAAACAATTACTTATTCATAATGAATTCTTTTTACTCGTGCTGGGTGAACCGGTTGAGATAAAATTGAAACTGACTCAAACTGAAAGAGTCAAACAGAACCAATTTTTTCTTCAGTTAATAAAAAGTTCCATTAATTTTTTCGGGGGGAGGGTTATGACATTATTTTGCATTTACACTTGCCTCTATCCTTCCTGGCTGTACCTGAGGCTAGAAGCACAAGAGTCAAAATACTAGCCTTCTGTCCATTTTGTGCCGAATTTGGAAAGAGCCATAAATCCCTCAAGAAACCATACTTGCTTAAGAATTCCAGCCCAAGGGCCTGATCCTCTTCCTGCTGTAGTCAGTGAGAGGCCATTTACTGATTTCAAAGAGAATTGGATTGGGTCCAGGGGTAGCAGATGTCATTGTTTTGGATTGTTCAGTTGGGATGAGGTTTGGACAAGCATCTACCCATTTAATTCATTACCTGACCCCAACTGAGTTGCCAAAATGGAAGGTTCACCTACCACTTGTTTTTACATTTCAAGTCCTGAGCTCAGGGATTTGTCTGTTCCTCTTGTAACAATCATGTCACTAACGTGATCATCTAAAGTAATGCAGGAGCTGCGTTTTTCATAGTGCTTTTAGAGGAGGCCCCTGCAGTGTGGTGGAGACAGGATACGACTGAGTGAATACCATGCACATTTGATAGACAGGGCCTTGTAGTGCTCTCTGACACTCTAGCTCCAATCTAGCTAAAAAGAGTCTGCTGGCTAATATCATGATGCCAGGCCTTGGCTAAGCAGTCAGGGAAGGGACTGCAGACAATCCCAAGACAAACTCCCTTGAAGTCTGGAAAAGTTCAAATCAAGATCCAAATTTTGCAGCTCAAAGCAATCTGTAAGCGCTTTAGGTGTCAGTGATTTCTCTATCTAGGTTCTCTTACTTCACCCATCACCAGAGCATTTGAGTGTGAGAGCACAGCAGGCATAAGAAACTCAGAACTCCGTTGTCCTTAACTCATGTTTTTGAAGCTACATGAAGAAAGAACTAATTTTTAACAACTGCTTTTAAGTTACATTTACAGTGTAATATTTTTAACTTCTAACTCTACATATGTGTTCTGTTAGGGAAATGAGATCTCCAAGAGCTGTGCGTGTGTATATTTAAAGCATTTCAGTTCACCTTTAACCACAAGTTTCTATAACACAAGAGGATGCTGTTTCAACTTCAGAGCTATAAGCTCAAGGGTCTTCAGGGGCCTGTGACCTTGGAGCCTTTTGAGCAGGACAAACCAACAATCAACAAAGGCCACAGTACCCAGGCTCTGCCACCCTACCTTCAAAGCATCTGTGGGTGCTCACACAGCAATTTCCTCCTTCGTAATCTGACAATTACAATGTAGTCATGGGGCTTTTCTTTCTCTCTCTTTTTTTGCTGGTATTGGTGCCTTTTTCAGCTTTCAGGCTGCTACACGTTGTCAGAAGTCTGGCTTCAATGGTCTGAAGGGAGACAGATACTGATAAATTTCCTTTTGATCTCTGCTCTGCAAAACCACTCAGTCAGAAAAAATAGAGGGGTCTGTGTGCGTAGGGGTTGGACGATGTGAAAGGCAGAAAGCACCCTATCATGCTAGAGTGAATATAACTTCCATTTCACATTAGATCTCAAAGAGGAACATAAAGAGCTGTGTAAGTATTTTGCAAATCAAGGCAACACAGCATAAGGAAATGAAACAAAAACTAATTTAAGATCATTACAATTACTTTTCTCAAATAATTGCCTTAGTTAAATCATATGCATTGATATCACTGTTGAAAGGCTGGAATTTGTAATCTATAAACTAATCTACTTTGGTGCTGTATTCATGACACTGAACTGTTTCATTTTGATGAGAATGTACTAACTTGCATTTATCACTTAAGGCTCATTTGTGCAACCTTTAATCACCCTGGTGAGCGTTTACACAAGTAGTTCACTAGCTTTGTCTGCACTAAACTTAGTTCTCTAAGATGTCTCTACCTAGGGTTAGACGTTGGAAGCACTAATGAAGACAGGGTGCCAGTGTTGTAAATGCCATGTCATGTAGATGTGCTGTTGGCAGAATTAGGCAACACAATGCTTAAGATACCAACTGCTGCCTCAAGCCCCTTCTACTCAAAAGCTCACAACATTGCTAGTACTGGAGAAATTAAACCACTGGAAACAATGGTGGACCTTTTGGAGCAAAAAAAGCCTCATTGTAAATACCTCCAAGGGGATTACTTGGATGGCCAAGTGCTTACCAACCTGAGTTAAGGCTCCAGAAAGAGGTCCCAGATCACAATATCTCCCAAACTAGCTTTTTCTCAAAGGCATATCTGTTTCTTTTGATTACTACATACAATCTGCTTAACAGAACACACAAACATTTATAACTGGACCTGTAAAAAAAAAAAATTAAGCCACGTGTAACATATTTTCTGTTGACAGGAATGCTTTTTTTAAGGTAAAAGGCGTATATTAAACTTATAAAATAGCTAGTAATTGTAATGTGTAGCAAGAACTGATAGCAAAATGCTAGCTGCAGAGTGTGTAGACAAAACTATCATCACTTTTATATATGGTTTAACAGGGTTTGTACTATATTAGTTTACAATAAGGTATGTGTTATGTCTTTTGCTTTTTACACCAAAAACAACAATATGAAGAAGGGACACAGGGACAGTTAGGTTCTAAATAACCGGTCTGTATTCTGTGTATTCTTATCAGTTCAAAACTCTGCATTTTAATGGTCCATGACAAATCCATTATATTTTCAAATAAACCATTCCCCTTTCTCTGGAGGCTTACAAAGTTTTGATACAAAAGGAGTCATTCTACTATAGGCTCTTCCAAACCATATCACAGAATGTACAGTACATCATCACATTGTTCTTAAAGGAAATCTCAGTTTAATATAAATGATATGCTTCTCACCACCTTTAATTACAAAGAAGAATAAGTTACTGAAAAAAGGTTTTAAAGGTAATTAACAAATAATAAAACAGGAATATGACCTCTTGACAGTCTCATATACTTAAATATAGTTGAGATTCTGTTCTTCTTTTAGGGGTCAGTTTTATCACCCATACACATGTGACTAAGGATAAGGATTTCAAGGATTAAAGATTGTGAGAGCTATTCCTGTGAGCAAAGGCTGCAGGATCAGGAAATTAACAATATTTTGCATTTTTATATTGCCTTTCATCCAAGGATTTTAAACCTCTGTTACCAACATCAACGGATGTAGACTTCAAACACCCCTCTGAAGTAGGGGATTCATATTCCCTCCACCTCCTTTTAGGGCTCACTTGTACCTACCAGATGTGCATTAGGAGGGTGAGTAGCCACATCTCCCCAGAGGGTGTTCTAGGTGGGATTGTGTTTCAGGGTTCCACAGTCCTTCCTACAGTTCCCCGGCATACAGAAGGAAACAGGCACACTGCACGATCCTTTAGACTGGTCCCATGTACTCCCCTCTCTGAGTCCAGCTAGCTCTGTTGGCCAGTGTGTAGGGATTGACTGGTGATAGTGGGATCACAGTCTTGTCCATGCCAACTTGGTGTGAGCAATGGTGTCTTGCACCCTCCTGTACCTGTGCAGCAATTGGGCACTAGCTGACCCTTTCAGGTGAAGTCACTCTGGCACATAGAGGATGCTATTATTGTCAAAACAACTATTCGAAATCCAGGAAATTAAGAGTAGGGTGAAACTTTAACAGAAACCCACATCTGCAAAAGTATGGATAATTGGGTTTTTAATCTCAGCGGGAGGCATCACTAGTGGTCATTTTACACTGTTTCACAAGGAAAGGCATAGAAATTACAGATGGGTAAATAACTGATTTTTTTGGTTCATTGGCAGTTCAAAAAATAGCTTTGGGTTGAAAGGCAACTGTTTTTTTTTTGTTTTAAATTTTCAGAAAATTAAAAAAGTTGGAAAAATTTAATTTTGGGTTGAACAAAACATTCCATCTCTGTGTAGTGGGGTCCGCGGTAGGGTAGGTGGCCTAGCGGTTAGCACCCTCCCCAGATGGAGGTTGGGGTTAGTGGTAGGGGAGCCTGGGCCCACCTACTCCAACAGGCTCTGACTCTGGGCCATATGAGGGTCATCAATGTTGGTGCCTGGAGAGGATTGTGGACCCCCTATGCTATCCTTCATGAGTCGCTTCCTATCACTGCTCTCTCTGCTTCCAGTCCCAGCTAAGGAGAAAGAAAATATAAAAGGGAAACCAAACTGTCAGTCCCAACTGGGCTCAGTATCCAGTCTTAGTGTCTCAGGGAGGCATCTCTGACTCCTTTCACAGGAGCCTGCAGGATAGGTCTGCACTCTTCCCCAAGTTCTCCCCTTCTGAGCTGGGTTGCTCCCTTTTCAACCCTGTTTCCAGTTGGAGCATGCTTTGCAGGGTTGGAGGGGCAGAGCTATCTGAGCCCAGTATAGTCTTTTATCCCCTTCTGTCCCAGTGTGAGGTTTATATACCGATCACACTCTCAAAAGTGGCTTTTCTTTTATCTACAAGTATATCTACATGAAATGGGGTCTACAAACCCCATCCTGAGCATAGACAGTGGGGGGAGGTGAGTCTCTTCTGTTTACAAGCAAGCAGCTTGATCACAATCACACGCAGCTGCCAGAGCTGCCAATCATGGAGGCAGGCACCCACAGCGGCAACCAATAGAGGAAACAAGGCCTGGTACAAAAGAGGGAGAGTGCAGAGAAGGAAAGGGAGGTAGAAAGAACTGGGACAGCAAGGTGGTGACAGTCCTGCAACAGGCTGCCTCCAAGAAAACAGCCAAGAGATGGAAAGAGACCAAAAGCCCAGAAGGTGAAGGGCTGACAGGCTTAATTGAAGATGATGGTCCAAGAATTGACCTGACTGAGAGCAAACTAAGGAGGGTCAATCAAGAGAAGCTAAGGCCCCTCAGAGACCACCCCAAGAGGCAGTGACAGTGTGTTACTAAAGGTGCAATTGCAGTTAACCATCCCTGTAAAAAGGGATTGAAAAATAAAACCAAAAAGCCCTTCCCTCCTTTTTTTCTTTATACACAAGGGAAGTATGGAGGTGAATCAGCGCCTGCAATGGCTGACTGACTCACAAGCACAACAACAATAGGGAGAACAACAGGTATTTGAACAGATGGCAGCCCATCAGCAACTGTTTTTGCAATTGTTGGCAGCACTAGTACTGGCCGCTAATCCCCAGAGTCCTGCCCCTGCGGGGAATGCCTCCCCCATAATTCAGGGGATCACTGCAATCCTGAAAAAGCCCATCTTTAAAAAAGGGAAGGAGGAGGATCCTGGGAACTACAGGCCAGTCAGCCTCATCTCAGTCCCTGGAAAAATCATGCAGCAGGTCCTCAAGGAATCAATTGTGAAGCACTTAGAGGAGAGGAAAGTGATCAGGAACAGTCAGCATGGATTCACCAAGGGCAAGTCATGCCTGACTAATCTAATCGCCTTCTATGATGAGATTACTGGCTCTGTGGATGAGGGGAAAGCGGTGGACATGTTGTTCCTTGACTTTAGCAAAGCTTTTGACACGGTCTCCCACAGTATTCTTGCCAGCAAGTTAAAGAAGTATGGGCTGGATGAATAGACTATAAGGTGGATAGAAAGTTGGCTAGATTGTCGGGCTCAACGGGTAGTGATCAATGGCTCCATGTCTAGTTGGCAGCTGGTATCAAGTGGAGTGCCCCAAGGGTCGGTTCTCGGGCCGGTTTTGTTCAATATCTTCATAAATGATCTGGAGGATGGCGTGGATTGAACCCTCAGCAAGTTTGCAGATGACACTAAACTGAGAGGAGAGGTAGATATGCTGGAGGGTAGGGATAGGATACAGAGGGACCTAGACAAATTAGAGGAGTGGGCCAAAAGAAATCTGATGAGGTTCAACAAGGACAAGTGCAGAGTGTCATAAATATAAAGGGAAGGGTAAACCCCTTTGAAATCCCTCCTGGCCAGGGGAAAGCTCCTCTCACCTGTAAAGGGTTAAGAAGCTAAAGGTAACCTCGCTGGCACCTGACCAAAATGACCAATGAGGAGACAAGATACTTTCAAAAGCTGGGAGGAGGGAGAGAAACAAAGGGTCTGTGTCTGTCTGTAGTCGTCTTTGCCAGGGACAGAACAGGAATGGAGTCTTAGAACTTTTAGTAAGTAATCTAGCTAGGTATGTGTTAGATTATGATTTCTTTAAATGGCTGAGAAAAGAATTGTGCTGAATAGAATAACTATTTCTGTCTGTGTATCTTTTTTGTAACTTAAGGTTTTGCCTAGAGGGGTTCTCTATGTTTTTGAATCTAATTACCCTGTAAGATATCTACCATCCTGATTTTACAGGGGGGATTTCTTTATTTCTATTTACTTCTATTTTTTTATTAAAAGTCTTCTTGTAAAAAACTGAATGCTTTTTCATTATTCTCAGATCCAAGGGTTTGGGTCTGTGGTCACCTATGCAAATTGGTGAGGCTTTTTATCCAACATTTCCCAGGAAAGGGGGGGTGCAAGTGTTGGGAGGATTGTTCATTGTTCTTAAGATCCAAGGGTCTGGGTCTGTAGTCACCTAGGCAAATTGGTGAGGCTTTTTACCAAACCTTGTCCAGGAAGTGGGGTGCAGGGTTTTGGGAAGTATTTTTGGGGGGAAAGACGCGTCCAAACAGCTCTTCCCCAGTAACCAGTATTAGTTTGGTGGTGGTAGCGGCCAGTCCAAGGACAACGGGGGGGAATATTTTGTACCTTGGGGAAGTTTTGACCTAAGCTGGTAAAGATAAGCTTAGGAGGTTTTTCATGCAGGTCCCCACATCTGTACCCTAGAGTTCAGAGTGGGGGAGGAACCTTGACAATAAGGTGGATAGAAAGTTGGCTAGATTGTCGGGCTCAACGGGTAGTGATCAATGGCTCCATGTCTAGTTGGCAGCTGGTATCAAGTGGAGTGCCCCAAGGGTCGGTCCTCGGGCTGGTTTTGTTCAATATCTTCATAAATGATCTGGAGGATGGCGTGGATTGAACCCTCAGCAAGTTTGCAGATGACACTAAACTGAGAGGAGAGGTAGATATGCTGGAGGGTAGGGATAGGATACAGAGGGACCTAGACAAATTAGAGGAGTGGGCCAAAAGAAATCTGATGAGGTTCAACAAGGACAAGTGCAGAGTCCTGCACTTAGGACGGAAGAATCCCATGCACCGCTACACACTAGGGACCGAATGGCTAGGCAGCAGTTCTGCAGAAAAGGACCTAGGGATTACAGTGGACGAGAAGCTGGATATGAGTCCAGTGTGCCCTTGTTGCCAAGAAGGCCAATGGCATTTTGGGATGTATTAGTAGAGACATTGCCAGCAGATCGAGGGACATGTTCCTTCCCCTCTATTCGACATAGGTGAGGCCTCATCTGGAGTACTGTGTCCAGTTGTGGGCCCCACACTACAAGAAGGATGTGGAAAAATTGGAAAACGTCCAGCAGAGGGCAACAAAAATGATTAGGGACTGGAACACATGACTTATGGGGAGAGGCTGAGGGAACTGGGATTGTTTAGTCTGCAGAAGAGAAGAATGAGGGGGGATTTGACAGCTGCTTTCAACTACCTAAAAGGGGGTTCCAAAGAGGATGAATCTAGACTGTTCTCAGTGGTAGTAGATGACAGAACAAGGAGTAATAGTCTCAAGTTGCAGTGGGGGAGGTTTAGGTTGGATATTAGGAAAAACTTTTTCACTAGGAGGGTGGCGAAACACTGGAATGCGTTACCTAGGGAAGTGGTGGAATCTCCTTCCTTAGACGTTTTTAAGGTCAGGCTTGACAAAGCCCTGGCTGGGATGATTTAGTTGGGGATTGGTCCTGCTTTGAGCAGGGGGTTGGACTAGATGACCTCCTGAGGTCCCTTCCAACCCTGATATTCTATGATGCTCCCCAAGGTGACAATAGATGATGACCCGGAATCATTCCTGACAACTTTTGAGAGGATAGCCATGGCTTTCCACTGGCCTCCAGCCCAGTGGGTGATCTTGAGCCACATACCTGGGGCTCGGTGATGCAGTGGCCCAGGACTATGAGCAAGTGAAGGCAACCATATTGGACATGCTTGGACTAGATGAAGAGATCTACCACCAGTGTTTCTGCCATGAGTGCTACCTCTCAAGGAATGACCACAGGCAATTGCCCAAAGCATTAAGATTAAAGCCAGAGTCCCGGATGGGACCCCAGATAGCTGATCTCAGTAATGGAACAGTTCATACAGATTCTTCTACCCGCTGGCTGAGACTGGGTTTGTAGACACCTACTGGTAATTCTAGCTGAGGCCACCTGCCTCATGGACTACACAAGCCATTTGGGGATTTTCTCCAGAAGAAATAACTGCTGCAGCTACACTGAGGAAGGAAATGGGCCAGGGATCCAAGTGTGGTGGCCCCCTCATGTAAACTTCAAGAAAACTCTGACAGCTGACTGGTTGATGGACAGGATGGGGGCAGGCAAATGCTTCAAATTTCATGAGTAATATTTCCTTGCGACAGTAGGCCTGTGCCTTTAAGTGCCCTGCCAGCTCCTTGCCCCACCCCTACATAGGAACAAGGACCCAGTGGACATTAGGCCAAGACTGGCCGTATTTCCCTGAGCTCTTGCAGAGACTTCCATTAACACAGGAGCCTGAGAAAAACATCCTAGAAGAGATGTTAGGGTTCTTATTCCCTTTTGAGGACCCTGACCTTTTTACCTCTGAGCCTAACAACAGACAATCCCAGAAAGAAAAAAGGAGAGAAAGGAAAAAGCAAAGGTTGGTGAGAGAGGCAAACCCCTCTGTATGCATAATTTTTCTTTCTCCTCCTTGTAACAACTTTTTATGTATTTGAAAACTGTTATCATGTCCCCTCTCAGTCTTCTCTTCTCCAGACTAAACAAACCCAGTTTTTTCAATCTTCCCTCATAGGTCATGTTTTCTAGACCTTTAATAATTTTTGTCACTCTTCTCTGGACTCTCTCTAATTTGTCCACATCCTTCCTGAAATGTGGTGCCCAGAACTGGACACAATACTCCAGTTGAGGCCTAATCAGCGAGGAGTAGAGTGGAAAAATTACTTCTTGTGTCTTGCTTACAACACTCCTGCTAATACATCCCAGAAGGATGTTTGGTTTTTTTGCAACAGCGTTACAGTGTTGCCTCATATTTAGCTTATGATCCACTATGACTCCCAGATCCCTTTCCGCAGTACTCCTTCCTAGGCAGTCATTTCCCATTTTGTATGTGTGCAACTGATTGTTCCTTCCTAAATGGAGTACTTTGCATTTGTCCTTATTGAATTTCATCCTATTTGTTTCAGACCATTTCTCCAGTTTGTCCAGGTCATTTTGAATTTTAGTCCTATCCTCAAAAGCACTTGCAACCTCTCCCAGCTTGGAATCACCTGCAAACTTTATAAGTGTACTCTCTACGCCAGTATCTAAATCATTGATGAAGATATTGAACAGAACCGTACCCAGAGCTGATCCCTGTGGGACCCCACTCATTATGCCCTTCCAGCATGACAGTGAACCACTGATAACTACTCTCTGGGAATGGTTTCCCAAACAGTTTTGCACCCACCTTACAGTAGCTCTTTCTAGGTTGCATTTCCCTAGTTTGTTTATGAGAAGGTCATGAGAGATAGTATCAAAAGCTTTACTAAAGTCAAGATATACCACGTCTACCGCTTCCACCATATCCACAAGGCTTTTTACCCTGTCAAAGCTATGAGGTTGGCTTGACATGATTTGTTTTTGACAAATCCATGCTGACTGTTACTTATCACCTTACTATCTTCTAGAATATGTTTGCAAATTGATTGCTTAATTATTTGCTCCATTATCTTTCCGGGTACAGAAGTTAAGCTGCCTGGTCTGTAATTTCCCGGGTTGTCCTTATTTCCCTTTTTATAGGTTGGCACTATATTTGTCCTTTTCCAGTTTTCTGGAATCTCTCCCGTCTTCCACGACTTTTCAAAGATAATCGCTAATGGCTCAGATATCTCCTCAGTCAGCTCCTTGAGTATTCTAGGATGCATTTCATCAGGCCCTGGTGACTTGAAGACATCTAATTTGTCCAATTAATTTTTAACTTGTTCTTTCCCTATTTTAGACTCTTCTGATCCTATCTCATTTTCACTGGCATTCACTATGTTAGACATCCAATCACCACCAACCTTCTTGGTGAAAACCAAAACAAAGAAGTCATTAAGCACCTCTGCCATTTCCACATTTTGTGTTGTTATTCCCCCCCACCTCCCATTGAGTAATGAGCCTAACCTGTCCTCGGTTTTCCTCTAGCTTCTAATGTATTTGTAGAATGTTTTCTTGTTACCCTTTATGTTTCTAGCTAGTCTGATCTCGTTTTCTGCCTTGGCCTTTCTAATTTTGTCCCTACATATTTGTGTTATTTGTTTATATTCATCCTTTGTAATTTGACCTAGTTTTCACTTTTTGTAGGACTCTTTTTTGACGTTTAAGATCATTAAAGATCTCCTGATTAAGCCAGGGTGGTCTTTTGCCATCTCTTCTACACAGTATACTTTCTCGCAGGGAAAGAGTTTCTGGCTGACATATACTATCGGATGGTCTTCTCCATCTGCCTCTTGGGAAAGACCCCCCCCCCAGTCCTACCTCAGATGTGTCTGTTTGTAGAACAGAGAGCCGTGGGTGCTGGGGGGAGGGGAGGTGCCGCAAGTGCTGGTGGGGGGGTGCCATGGGTGCTTGGGGCAGGTGCTGGGGAATCGCAGCCAATGGGAGCTGCAGGGGTGATGCCCGCGGGTGGAAGGCTTTTGGACATCACCATATACTTCTCATTGTGGACTATGCCACCAGCTACCTGGAAGCCATACCACTCTGGTCTACAACTGCTAAGATTATTCCTAATGCGTTGCCGAAAGTCTTTGCATGGGTTTCCTAGAGAGGTCCTGACAGATCAGGGACAAATTTCACATCCTGGCTGATGAGAGAAGTAAGCCAGTATACATAGTATACTAGATTGGCAGCATATATGCCAATGATGGAGGCAGGCACCCAGACTGCAACCAGAGGAAACAAGGCCTGCTATAAAGGGAAGAGTACAGAGAAGGAAAGAGATGACAAGCCCAAAAAGTGAAGAGCTGACAGGCTTAATTGACGGCAAGGATCCAGGAACTGACTGGACTGAGAAAAAACTAAGGAGGGCCAGTCAGGAGAAGCTGAGGCCCCTTGAGAGACCACCTCAAGAGGTGGTGACACCACATTATCTACACATTGATAATGGCCATTAGCTGCTGTATGCCCAATCCAGAAGTGTTCTGAGTTATACAATTAAGCTTCAATTTCAGAGCATAAATTTTTACTTACATGAAAACTTTATAGGAACACAGCAGAGAAAACATACTTTAATAATAAACACATAATTAAAAACATTTGACACATGCCTGTGTTTTATTAGTAACTAAAAGCAATGGTATGTTGCAATTTAGTTATGTGGGTTGATCTGGTGCTATGTTATATGCCAGTTACAAAGACATGTAAGGAACGCACCATTAACAAATTCAATTTCTTTCTTTAACTACTCAGAAACCCCACTTTTCTTCTAAAGTGAAGTCACATAACATCCCTCACAAAAGGCTCAGTCCCGAGGCAAGCTGAAATAATGACAATCCTTAGTGAAACATCCCCACCCTAGATATGCATGTTTACAGAAAAGAAGAAAAGTAAAATCTGGAGGAAAGTTTGGTTAGTTTTTTAGAAGGCATCAGTGCTTTTAATGGAGCAGAGATACTGTGATGAAGAGTACCTTAGAAATGTTGTTAATATTACTAATTAATATGAAGAATTAGAAGTGTAAGGGACCAACAAAGATGCTCAGCTGGTGTAAAGCTTAACAGCTCTACTTAAATCAATTTTTCCCACTGCTCTGGCAGTACAAATTGGCCGCATAGCTTCCTTAAATAGCCACCTGGAGATTCCCCCATTGCACTTGGAATTTGTTTAATTAACTCATTTGTTAGGGAAAATGTCAAGGTGATGGAAGGTTTCTCCAATAAATTTTACAAAAGAACACAGTAAAGGTTTGAATGCTGCCTCATGTATTCTTGCTCAGAAAGGATGGTGGTTAGTTTGCCATTGGCATCACTTTGGAGGCATCTACCATATTTGAACTCATTAACCCTTTTTATTCCATGGGACTGTTTAGTCACAGTTGCACAATTCCCTGAAGTTTAACTATTACTGTACCTGTAGAGGAACACAGATAATTCGTGAGTTATAAGTGGACAATTTACTGTTAACTGTGTAATCTAGCATATGTGTCTGTATTTACATAGCACCAATCATCATAGTATGTAACCACATGAACCTGTGTGCCCTCTAACAATGCAGTAGATAAAAAGGGTCTAGGCCTAAATATCACAAGATTACCAAGGCCAAATGCTTCAAAAATAGCCTCTAATTTTGAATAACTTGGGCTCGATTTTCAGAAGTGTTGAGCACCCAAAACTCCAGCTGAAATCAATGGCAGCTGAGGCTGCAAAGCACCTCTGACTCAAAGAATCAGAACTTAGGCAATCAGAAATCCTTAGGCAATCAGAAATCAAGGGCACCCAAAATAAGAAGCCATTTTCATAAACGGTTTGGAAAGAGAACACATGCTGAAGCCCATTTTGGGGAAGACAAGGAATATGATACAACATGGTCCTTTACATAAGTTATTCACATTCTGTTGTAATCCTTGCTCTCCTGCCTCCCTGCCCCCCCCCCCCTTTTTTTAAAATCTTGCTTTAAAAATCTTCTTTGTGATTCCAATTAAAGCATCGTCCGGATTCAGCAGATGGTTGCATTTAGCTATTTGTTTGTCTGGTTATTGAGTTTCATGGGATGGAATGATGAAACAGCTATTGTACTTGCTGCATAACAAGTAGAGCTGGGTTGAAAAATGGAAATTTCTGTTCTAAGGTAATTCCAAAAACAATTTGTTTTGGAAATGTCAAAACATTTAGTTTTGGCTCAGTTTGACATTAATCTGTGCCCCCTGAGCTACCATGGTGCCTCATGGGAGCTGTAGTTCGAAAGCCTCAGATCCTAATTCACTCGTATGGGCTGGGCTCCCCAATCGGACTAACTCTCCCATGAGGCACCAAGCTCACATATCTCCTATGATGTACCACAATCAGTTCAGCCAGATGGGACACCATAGTGCATCATGGAAGAAGTATTTCAGGTGCCCCAAGTCCCTCCTCTACAGGCCAGGCTCTCACTCTGGCTAGACTACAATGCTCATGAAGCAGTACAGCAACTCAGGCAGACAAAAATTAATGTCAACCTGATCCAAAATTAGACATTTGAATTCAGTTTGACAAATTGAAATGTTTAGATTCAGGTTTACCTGATCTGAAACAAAATATTTTGTTTAAATTATTTCAGTAGAAAATTAAAAAAAAAATCAGCAAAAGTGAAGTTTTCTAGAGGAAAATTGCATTTCCCATTGAATAAACATTTCAATGGATCATTCCTGACCAGGTGTAATAACGAGTATTGTAGGTTCTCTTGTATCCCATTGGAAAATGAGCCATTTAAGGGGTTGCTTCATCAATCAAGAGCTTAGTTTAAGAGCATGACATAAATAAGTGCTATAGTAATTACACACTAGGCACAGGTCCTGGTCTCTGATAGCAAGCAGCAAAGGTTACATTGGGAAAACAGCTCTGAGCTGTTACCTGGCAGGTGTGTGAAAGTGCATTCCTTATACTTTGCCTTAAAGTCTATTTGTAGTTTAGGAACTTACTGGCTATGAAAAATAAATGCCATTAAACAGCATTGTCAAAGGCATTAATGGCAATTAGGCACGAGGCTGCCATTGACTTTTAATTGGATTTAGATGATTAACTGCCACTGGTACATTTGAATATCTTTTTCATATAAACATAATGAAACAGCGCCTAAAGGCCTCAACCAGATCAGAGCCCCATTGTGCTAGATGCTGTAGAGACATAATAAATGACAGTCTCTGCCTCACAATTTAGAGATGCAAGCTAATCCCATTAAAGCAAGGGTGAAACTTGGTTAAATGCATCTACACGAGGGATTTATACCAATTTAACTAGATCAAGTTTTAACTACGTTTAGGTAAATCTGTGCACATTTCTAGTATAGACATGGTCTTAGACTCTCTTACATTCAATTTATTGGGCCAAATTGATAGGTGATGTGCAAGTGGTGGATTATAAATTATACAGTGGTAAGCAGGTGTGAGTCTAGGGGCTAGCCGCTTCACAAAGGAATTTAAGCATTGCAAAGTTCAGCATTGCAACACCTTAGATGCCTTACTATCTCATCGAATTCACAGCACTGAGTTAGGTGCTCAGGCTCCCGATACAATCCATGTGGAAAATTGGGTGCCTAAAAAGGGATTCACATAAGCCAATATGATGAGTGGGCAAGTGCCTAAACTAGCCAGTAAGAAAAGCTAAGGAAAGGGATGTGGCTTAAACCCAGCCTCTCAAAAGACATTAAGTGCCTAATATCTGGCTGGAGGGAGGCAGGGACTACCTCCACTTGGGATTTACACTGTGAACCTTCTCACATCAATTCTTTCTCAGGAAAACTGAAGGAGGCTTATACCTAATAACCCAGCGGTTAGGGCACTCAGCCACAAGGCAGGAAATCCAGGTTCAATCCTTGGTCTGCCTGATTCAGAGCAGGGACTTGAATCCATTTCTCCCACATAGGCGCCTTAACTGGTGGTCTAGAGAGTCATTCTCTCTCTCTAGCCCAATGACCATGTAAGCATGTCACACAAATGGAACAGGACAGTTTAGGTTGGACATTAGGAAAAGCTTCCTAGCTGTCAGGGTACTTTAGCACTGAAATAAATTGCCTAGGGAGGTTGTGGAATCTCTGTCATTGAAGATTTTTAAGAGCAGGTGTGATGAAGTGGGGATTTTCCCTTGTTATGTTGTATGTTAGCCTATGTGAGTCTTACTGTTTTGCATAAATGCTGTGTGTGCCTCAGTTTCCCTGTGTATTGCACCAATGTCTAGGTGGTGGGAATAAGGGGGTGTGACTTCTGTGGAGGCTGCTCCAGCTGCCTGCACCAAGGCTATGGCTGCTGCTTTGTAACCTGAGATCCAGGAGGGGGATGTGACCAGGTGACTCTTGGCCTGGGAAGCGAGAGAAAGGCCAGAGGAGGAGCAATAGGCAGGGCAGGGGTCAGGCAGCTGGAAGAAAGTCAGTCTCGGCTGGCTTGGGGCTCAGGGGGAGGGCCAGAGCCCTGGCTCTGGGCTCCCTCCCCCTCACCCCCCAGATGGACTGGCTGAAAATCACTGATTTCTGTGCTAACAAGTTTTGTCCTCGCTGTGTTCCTGTTGACTAATAAACCTTCTGTTTTAATGGCTGGCTGAGAGTCACATCTGACTGCAGAGTTGGGGTGCAGGGCCTTTTGGCTTCCCCAGGAGCCCAGCCTGGGCGGACTCGCTGCGGGAAGCGCATGGTGTGGAAGGGGATGCTGAATGCTCCGAGGTCAGACCCAGGAAGGTCGAAGCTGTGTAAGCTTCTTGCCCTGGAGGCAGTATGCTCCCAGAGAGGAGGCACCCCAGTCTCCTGACTGGCTTTGTATAGAGTAGTTCCAGAGAGCATTGACCCAGTGACTCCATGATGGCAGGTTAGACAAACACCTGTCAGTGATGGTCTAGATAATACAGGGGTTCTCAAACTAGGGGTTGGGACCCCTCAGGGGGCCGTGAGGTTATTACATAGGGGATTGCAAGCTGTCAGCCTCCACCCCAAACCCCGCTTTTCCTCCAGCATTTATAATGGTGTTAAATATATTAAAAAATGTTTTTAAATTATAAGGGGGGTGTCACACTCAGAAGTGCTATGTGAAAGGGGTCACCAGTACAGAAGTACAGAACCACTGAGATAATACTTAGTCCTTCTTTGAATGCAGGGGACTGGACTAGATGACCTGTCGAGGTCCCTTCCAGTCCTATGATTCTATTATTACATTATAAAATTGGCATCACTGGTTTCTTGCTTGCTTAGATGAAGGAAAGATACCCTTTAAACTCCAGCAAGACTTGATGATCCCTTGTAAATAAAAGAAAAGGAGGACTTGTGGCACCTTAGAGACTAACAAATTTATTTGAGCATAGGCTCAATGCATCTGATGAAGTGAGCTGTAGTTCACGAAAGCTTATGCTCAAATAAATTGATTAGTCTCTAAGGTGTCACAAATCCTCCTTTTCTTTTTGCGGATACAGACTAACATGGCTGCTACTCTGAAACTTGCAAATACGTTGAAGTATAACCTGTGTGGTATTTGCTCTTTTCAAAAATGCCAATATTATTACTCTTTCTGGTGTATTTTTGTGTCTTCATGGGATATTTGCCTTTCAGGAATTAATTGTGTGTCAGACCATGCCAGCAATAATATTCACTCACAAAAAGGAAAACCATATGAAACTCTTGCTGATAAGTTGCGTTTAAAAACATATAAAGGAGGAAATATCTTAAGCTAGACAAAATATCATTTTATTACATACAAAAAATATATTAAAGAAGTTAAGAGTCTGGCTTAAAGGAACAAAATCCAGGACATTCAGAGGTAAAGATTTTTCTCTGCCCTTAATTTACCCCTGAGCTATTTAAAGGGTCAAGTGAAATAAGACAATTAGGGCTAACTTGGTGATCCTGTATATAAGCTTATTAACCCTAGTAGGGTAGTCAAGTTAATCCAGTTTATTTAATATGGTGATCAGTTACTGCTCTGATGGGGTCTAGATGAGAAACCAGATAGCAAATTTTTGCTCAGTTTGTTCTTACAGAAAACTTCCATTAATACCAGTGGACATTTTGCCTGAGTAAGGGCAGCAGGAATGGATCCTTAGATGGCTAACCCTTTCTAGCATAGCTCCTTTTAAAAGATACATTAGGCTGGTTTTGCCTCTCACTTAACATACAGGTTTCCAATTTCTTGTAGTTTATTGGTTATCACATTTGTCTCATGTGGTCCCTACTTTGAAACCAGACAGAAACAGTCTTGCTATCTTGCTATCACTGCAAAACCTTCCTCTTTGAAAAGGCCTTTCTATCATATGATTACCACAACATTGACACCCCATTCCTCTGAAAAAACCCCCAACAACCCTCAACCCCTCAAACAAAACAAAAAATAACCCGGAAAAAAATCAACCTTAAAAAATAAATTAAGGAAAACAAAAACTTCCTCAAGTAAAGTTTCTACCCCAAAAAGGGAGATGTGCCAGAGACGCCACAAAATCCAGTAGAAACGTTGCTGTTAATTGATTTTATGTCAAAGGTGCTCAGATACCACAGCTGTATAAAACCCTAGGACAGATGGGTGCATAAGAACAGCCATATTGAGTCAGAACAAAGGTCCATCTAGCCCAGTATCCTGTCTTTCAACAGTGGCCAATGCCAGGTGCCCCAGAGGGAATGAACAGAACAGGCAACCACCAATTGATCCAAACCCTGCTGTCCACTCCCTGCCTCTGGCAAACAGAGGCTAGGGACACCATCCTCTAGAGGTAGATATATTGGGAGTAACTCCATTGAAGTTACAGCAGTTCTACACTGGTGCAAATGAAGAATCAGGCTCCGTATACCTTTATATGGCTGAACTGATCTTTTTGTAACTTGGAGATTATATAACACCTTTTTGAACCTTTTGAAGTCATACGCACCTGTGCAGAGTAGGTGTAAAATGCACCAAATCAAAATGCACTTCCACCTGTGCACAGTGGGTGGGAGGTATATCTGACCCACTTTGCACAGAATAAAATGATTCCATGAAGGACAAGGCAGTGGGGAATTATCCTCATACTCCTCTTGATCAGTTATGATGATCTGATTTGAGTTAAGATTATGATTTTTTTGGTTCTACTTTTTAAAACTATTTAGTATGGCTTGGGAAACAAGTTATGGGATCATAGAATCATAGAATATCAGGGTTGGAAGGGACCTCAGGAGGTCATCTAGTCCAACCCCCTGCTCAAAAGCAGGACCAATCCCCAATTAAATCATCCCAGCCAGGGCTTTGTCAAGCCTGACCTTAAAAACTTCTAAGGAAGGAGATTCCACCACCTCCCTAGGCAACAGATTCCAGTGTTTCACCACCCTCCTAGCGAAAAAGTTTTTCCTAATATCCAACCTAAACCTCCCCCGCTGCAACTTGAGACCATTACTCCTTGTCCTGTCCTCTTCTACCACTGAGAATAGTCTAGAACCATCCTCTCTGGAACCACCTCTCAGGTAGTTGAAAGCAGCTATCAAATCCCCCCTCATTCTTCTCTTCTGCAGGCTAAACAATCCCAGTTCCCTCAGCCTCTCCTCATAAGTCATGTGTTCCAGACCCCTAATAATTTTTGTTGCCCTTCGCTGGACTCTTTCCAATTTATCCACATCCTTCTTGTAGTGTGGGGCCCAAAACTGGACACAGTACTCCAGATGAGGCCTCACCAATGTCGAATAGAGGGGGACGATCACGTCCCTCGATCTGCTCGCTATGCCCCTACTTATACATCCCAAAATGCCATTGGCCTTCTTGGCAACAAGGGCACACTGCTGACTCATATCCAGCTTCTCGTCCACTGTCACCCGTAGGTCCTTTTCCGCAGAACTGCTGCCTAGCCATTCGGTCCCTAGTCTGTAGCTGTGCATTGGGTTCTTCCGTCCTAAGTGCTGGACCCTGCACTTACCTTATTGAACCTCATCAGATTTCTTTTGGCCCAATCCTCCAATTTGTCTAGGTCCCTCTGTATCCTATCCCTTCCCTCCAGCGGATGATTTCAAATGTTATGTTTGGACCTTAAAAGACTGATTGACCAGGGAGGGACCAGTTGATAACACATTTACTACTTGCTGCCAAATATGATAGCTCATTCACTTTTGGAAAAGGACAGATCCCCTTACGTTAGTGGCCTGGAAAAAAAAGGTATGGGAAATCCTTTCAATGGCAAAAATGACAGACAATCTTACATCAGGATCAAGTAGATTTTATAACATATGATTAACATCTTTGGAATAGGGACAAAATAAATACACAGATAAGAGACTGACCAAATCCAAATGGGTCTTTTAACTCAGACTTGTTAATATTTCTATAGAAAGTTAATGTATGTTAATAACGATAAAATAAAAAGGGGTTTTAAAGGCCTGATTAACAGTTGGACATTTGAAGTAGTGCAATGGTTTGTAGGGCTTTGTACTTCATGAGAAAGAAAAGTTGTTAGACTAAGTTGCTGTGAGTTTTGCATCTGGATTTTATGATGTTTGGCTTTGTAATGGCTGTATATAGAACTGATTCCAGTACTTTAAAATTTTGACTAAATGTAATTAGCTTAAGTGCCTAGAAGATGAAAGTTTATTTGTTTTATACTGGATTAAAGCATAAGTAGCAAAGGTAGCAAGAACAGTAAGTTATATCTAGTTACTGAAGTTTCCAAAGATCTACATGTTAGTGTAGGACAGTGGTGGTCAGGAAGTCCAGGGATGTTAGAATTTATTAAGCTTGTAGTAAAAAAACCCCCCAAATATGTATAATGGAATAAAGAGGTTAAGTGAAAACACAACTTGCATAAGGAAGTGTCTGATCATATTTCTTCATAGAAATGCTATCATAAATGAGTATCAGACATCAGTGTTTCTAGCTTAAACAACGTAACACATAAAATTTTCTGGGGTTTTCAATACGTTCAGGTTTTTCTCACCTAGTTTTCACTGGAGAGGATAGCTTTGATACTCCTGTCTTGTGTTCAAGAGGATAAAGGTAAGGGAGGTATGCAGGTGATAATTAGCACTACATCCATTGTGGCATCAGTGATTTATTCTAACCGCTAGTACAGGAAAACAAAGTGCCACAAAACTGACCATCGGGACCCAGCTCCCTGGCAGCCTAATTTTACATGTATGAATCAGTAATACGCCGAAGTACAATTCTAAATAACTAAAAACAAGATTAAAATAAAGTCAGAGTGCCAAAACTGTTCCACATGGGAGAGCTCACTGCTGAATACCAGATCTGGAACCCATGAAATACAGATAAAACCCAACCAGAGGCTACTGGCAGATGGAACACTTTTATCTTTTCCAGGGAGATAAACATGCATACTTGGATGGGTATTCTTTATTTACAAGAGCAAGTTAAATCAGTTTTAACACTTATATAATCATGTAAAACACGTTACCTAGTAACTGCTATGAACTCTCCTTAGTACTATTCAAGCTTGGCTGATTTACTGTTTTTGTTGTTGTACTTTTTTTTCTTGATGTTGAATTAGCTTGGAATTTCTTCATTCCTAGTGATGCATGAGGTGATAGTCTTTCAAAAACACTTGACCGTATGTTCATTTTCTGCCTCTCTAAGACAACTGCTTTTTCTCAGTCAAGGTAAGATACCAGTATTCCCCATGGATAGGATTTCTCCCCTCATTGGCTCAGTTCTGCTGGTGTTATCATTTGGAACTGGGAGTAAATGAAAATGGAGTCAAAAATGTGTCACTCTTTTTTGCAGGCTTCCTACCTAATGTTTCTTGTCACAAAATATCTCTAAAAATGGCAGCTGTGCATCAACTCATGCAAAATTTTCATAAGTGCGATTTAAAAAAAAAGTAGAATTTTTTTTTGGCAAAAATATTATTTTGATTCTGCAATTTATTTTTAAAATTGTTTTGATCAAAACCAGAGCCCATTTTCACTCCACATTGATCCTATTTTTGAGCAAAATCCCATGGAATTTCATTTAACACCCCCCTCCTAACCCCTCAAAAATAGAGCCAATAAAACTGCAAAAAACTAAATGACATGCAATAACTTTGAAGTGTCACTATTTCGAGGCACAAATGTCATTGTAACTGCTACATCTTAAAAACCATAGTGTCCATCCTCCTTTAGGCAGCTCACAGTACCACCATCACAAGTTATTTTTTTCTCTTTTACGAGTCTCTTGTTAAGTTCTCACAGCGGTAAGACAGGATGACTTCCACATTAGCCATCTCTTCATTGGGAAATACTCTGTCAGTTTAGCTGTGATATGATGGACCCAAGGTCTGCTTATCTGACCATTTAAATAGTCAGAAAGCAATGTGTTAACCCTTTGAACAGCATACAACACTGAGGATATAGAGATAGGTATACTTGTCCTCTGCTCCTAATCCCTCCATTACCAGTGACCACTTCCCCACTGTCAACCAACCAGCATAGATTTCAGAGTAACAGCCATGTTAGTCTGTATTCGCAAAAAGAAAAGGAGTACTTGTGGCACCTTAGAGATTAACCAATTTTATTTGAGCATAAGCTTTCGTGAGCATCCGATGAAGTGAGCTGTAGCTCACGAAAGCTTATGCTCAAATAAATTGGTTAGTCTCTAACCAGCATAGAGAAAGCTTCCTTGACCTGACATGCTCTCCTGTCTTCTGGATCCCATCCCTAAGGACCTATGCATCACACTACTGACCTGTTGTGGCATGTCTTCTTGAAGGCTACAATAGCTAGATAGTATACTCCCTTCCCGTCTCCTGTGGGGCACTTTTTAGACATTGATCAAGTAGGTCACTACTGATCTTGTAGGTCACTATCTGCTCTGCTCCATGAAGACCCATGCCAATGGGCCTGCTGAACTAGGGTTGACTCCAGGAATTAAAGATTAATCTTTAATTAAAGATTGAAACCCCCAGGAATACGTCCAACCAAAACTGGCAACCCTATGCTGAAGTGGCTACTTTAAAATGTTGGGTTTTCTTAGAATGTCTTCCCAGAGTGCAGAAAAAGCTTAGAGTGAGTGAAAACATTACTTGTGGTATTAGTGCTTCCTATATGAAAGGAGGGAGGGAGCTTAAATGCTCTGTGCTTTCAGTATCCTACTGTGCATGCTGGGGCATAAACTGCAGAGACTTTTCAGTCATGCTAAACTTTAAGGGTCAGATTTTCAAAAGTGCTTGGAACCCAGAAGCTGCCATCGAGAACAGAGGGAGCGGCTAGGTGCTGAACACATTTGAAACTCTGGCCACTTCCAGTTGCCTAACTGGACGCTGAGTTCTTTTGAAAGTCCAGCCCTAAAGCTGCTCAATATGAGGGCCCATGAATGTTGTAGGCCGCTGGTCTCCATAAAGAGGGAACACAACAAATAATAGAGCCAGGCTTGGGCCTGGTGATAAGTCAGTGTAAAGGTTGGATAATTAGGATAAACATTGGGGATGAAATCCTGGCCCCACTGAAGTTAATGGGAATTTTTCCATTGACTTCAAGAGGGCCAAGAATTCACCCTCGATATTTTGGAAGCATATCTAAACTGACCCTTTAGTTATTTACCCATAACTAACACTTATTTCAGACACTGCCTTCTGAATGACTTTGAAATTGGAAAGCTACTTTATTTATTTTACATGGCCCTGGCAAAAAACACCATTTGTATTTGGTTCCTTCAAGACTGGGGAACGTCTGTTTTCCATAAGCAGTATGCATATTCAGAGGTAACAAAGACAGGAGGCACTAAAAGACCACACACAATGCTCACCCCATTATAATGTTGGGAGATGATGTTTTTATTCAGTGGATGGACTTAATTTTCAGACATGGCAAAACATTGAACGGGAAATACCTGGCGCAGCTATAAACGGCAAAGTGCCAGGAGCGAACTGCGTGCAGCAGTGCAGAGAATGGAGCCTTGCTGTGCCCCATGGAGGTTATTGTTATAGGAAATATTGAAGAAAACTGGGGGGCAGGAGGTTGAGAGTAACTGGTGAAGAGGAGAAATGAAGATTGCCTTGTCTTGCTCTTTGTCACTCATGCTAGTTGGGTCAGATACATTTGAGTCACGTTTATAGCTCTCTCATATTTACCATACAGAGGAAGAAAATATAGGAATCCATTAATGTAAGAATTAGAGACACAATATACCCTGAAAGAGATGCATCATGAAGTTCCCTGTTTCCAATCCACACTTTGTGTGTGTAGTTATCTTCCCTGACTATTGGTTTATGCTCTGGATTTATGCATTGCCTCTTCTTCTAGAGAAAATAGAATCTCTCTAGGCTCTAAGTCTAAGATCTGGCACTATATGGCTTTTCATGTACAATATCTCCCTTCAGAGGCTAATTACATGCAGACTTTTATTTGAAACAACAGATAACCATTAGATCTCTTTAGAATGGTATTTATTATTTATAGATATTCATAAAGAACTAGTGCAGAGAAAATACTTGTTGAAAATAAGATAACAGAATTTCTATTGCATTTAGATCTGTCAGTCTAAGAATCCAAAAAGGTATAAAAACAAGATAGATTCATGAAACAAAGTATAAGAAAATTACAAACAAAAATTAAATCTTACCATTTCTCTCTCTATTTTAGACCTCGGCCCTGATACTTACTGTGCACAGAGTCATCATTCTTCTTTTCCCCTCTGACTCTCAGTAAATAGCCATTTGACATTTAAGATTTTTCCCTGTACACCCATTTCCTGGAAAGTAAGATGGACAGCTAGGTTAGATCAATTCCTATTGGTCATGTCAAAACACCTGAGCATATACAAATAAATCTACGATGACTCTACTATGCTTTCCTAGCTCTGTGTATTGCAGTAGTCTGGCTCTTCAAGGTTACAGTGTATATCCTCCCTATGGCATCTCTTTTGCTTTAATCTCAGATTAAGTGATGATATTTTCGTTGAAAATTACTTACAACAGGGGGCAGTTTTTGGTTATATGTTAATATTCAATTGCCCTCATTATCAATATATCAAACAATACATGGTTGTTCGGTCTGTGCTAGCTAGGCCAGAAGAAAATTAGTATTCAGTATTGCCAACCCTAAGTAAACAAAAATCATGAGTCAGGCTCCAAAAAAATCACAAGACTGGTTTAAAAATCATGATATATATAATGAATGTTGGGTTCTTTAAATTTGCTTGTGGGTTTATTTTATGTTGCACTCGGTTCATGTTTTCAGGCTTGTCTCCACAACCATTAGGGCTAAGAACATTTTTTTTTTTAAATGAAATCTAAGATTCTCAAGTAGTCACTGGGAACTGGAGTTTTAAGAAAAAAATCAAATATCATGAGACTTGCTACAAAAGCAAGAGAGTTGGTAACATTGGTTACCCCTAGGTTATTATTTATATTGCAATAACAGCCAGGGGCCCCAATCAAGGATCAGGGCCCCACTGTACTAGATGCTGTATAGACAAGTAGTAAGAAGACAGTTCCTAACCCCAGGGAGTTTACCATGTAGATGAGCCTGAATGAATTAGCAGTTTACACAGTCCCTTAAAATTACACTATTACAGGTATAGTACTTTCACCCAGAATGCTGCAACATTGGAAACATTGTTTGCCTTTATTGAAGAAGGTAAAAGAATGCACCACTATTAATTGACTTGTGATAAATAAAAGGTAAAGAATCAACCTGGTAATTTTGATGGACTGTGCAACTTTCATGCGAGATGAGAGGAAGCGGGGGAAGTGAGATGCGAGATCTCATGCAAGATGAGAGGAAGTGGGGGTCAGTGTGAAGAAAATGGAAGAGCATTTGCTAGGGTGGATAGATTCAGCATTAGAAAAGGCCATTAGAATGTGTCAGGTGGTGGAAATGGCTCTAGAACAAGATATCAGCCAGTTGACTGTGCTCATATCTGCTTTAAAATACAAAAAAAGTATGGAGTAGTAGCACAGAAAAAAGGCTTAAAGGAGCTCCACTCACAAATATGGTAGTGTAGAAAGTGACTGGCAAGGTTATAGTGTGAAAGCTTGAAGCATTCCACTTAGGTACTGTTAGTCAGAAGGGACAGTTCATACCCCTGGCACAAATAGGCAACATTAACTACAGCAACGTTGAGTGATTGATCTTTTAATTTGTTATGAATATTCTCATGAAAAGTGGATAGAGCAAGCAAAAATTTTCACTGGACTTGAGTGAGCTTTGAATTGGGCTCACGCTTCCCTAAATCTTGATCTGAAAGAAACCTTTGATCTGAAAATGATTATAGCAGTGTCAGAATGAAGGTGAGGGATTTCCTATCCCCTGCTCCCTACGCTGGCTCTCTAGCAGCACTGCTCTGCTCACTGCTGTCTCTAGAATTCCATTAGAGGGCAATTCCAAGTCATGGTGGTAGCTTACAGAAAAGTTCATGCACCTTAAAGCTTAGCAACTCTTTTCTGAAGATTCATCATTGGCTGAGACAACACTTGAGTGTACCTGTCTCCCAGACTCCATCCTCTTAACAGTGACCCTGGTCCTAACAGAGGTCCCACAGGTCTGGGAAGAGAAATAGTGCCATAGAGGCCATTGACCTTCTCCCAGGGGAAAGGGGAATTCATACAGGGAGGAGAGACTTTGCATGCAGAACTTGGGATGACAGTCTCCCCCAAGGAGCTTGAATTATCTTGCTGAGTAAGAAGGGCTGAGCCCAACCCATCAAGATTCAGACCAGTGGCTCTATAGTTCAGGTGTTATAAAACTAAGGTGACATCCTAGGCCCAGTGAAGTCAATAGGAGGTTTGTCATTGATTTGACCCTGATACTTACCCATTCAAGTCACTCACTTTGGAGATAACAAGCTACTGACTGTGTACAACTTTAATTGAATAAACCAAACAACTATTCACATATGAGATCCAGGTATTACTGTAGTTTTCAGTGCATAATAACTATACTGAAGCTCAGCTTTTAGGATAGTTGTAAAATTACTGTTTTTTCTTTCTTAGGTTACCTCTTATTTTCATGTTCTTGACCAGTCAGAATAGATTTTCTAAGTTACTTTCACTTTGAAATCTTTGATAAGTGGTTTGCTGTTTTCAAATGACCAGTAGTAAGTGTGAGCTTTTTAACAAACTGTATGAAAAGCATTCATTTGTAAATGAAGTCAGGGGCTTGGCTTCACTGGGAGTTAACTCCACATGTGGACACTTACTCTAGAATAAGAGTGCATTGTTTCCACTTTCAAACTGGTTAAGTTCAACAGTAACAAGGCACTTGCATTCAGTATGAATGTCCACCACTGAATTTAATCAGGAACAACTCCAGGCGTAGACAAGCTCTAAGTTCCAGTGCCATTTCATGAGTCCCTGAATAATTGTTTCATATGAACCAGAAACTGGAGGCAGGAACAACCTCTCCTTTTATGTTGGTAGAGGCCTTTGTTTATGGCTTTGGCAAGGAGCTGAACTCAGCCTAACATTAGGTAGGTTCTTTCACTTTCAACTTTTCACTCAACTTTCCTGTGTGTCTTCTGCGCAGCCAAGGCAGGCAGTACAGAAAAGGGACTCCAAGCATTCAGTTAACAAAAGCATGATGAGCCAGCCTCAGCCTTCTGGACTGGGGCATAGTCAAATTCAGTCTCTTGCTCCTAGATCCCTGTAGAAGCCCTCCCACCAGATCTGGGCAATCTCACTATTCCCAGCAGGAGTTCAGTTCACTTCTGAGTCTCTGGTGGTGTTCCCCACCCAGGTCTCACCACCAGTTGCTGGAAGCAGCCTTCCAGGGCTCCTTTCCCATATCAGGCTTGCAGTGTCTGTCTACCCCAAGCAAGGGGCAGGCAGAAATGCTGGGCTGCACTTCCTACCAGAGCTCACTAGCAATCCCCTGCAGCCTCTCCTCCTAGGCAAACTCAACTCCCCACAGTGGCAAGCTTCAACTTTTTAAGCTCCACTTCTCTTCGAGGCTCGTGTTTTGCAGGTGCACCTAACTGGCACTGCCTGAGTGCAGGAATGCTCTCTGTCCTTTCTATCAGTGGGATGGGGGTATGTCCCATTAAAGAGCACCAAGGAAAACCTCTTGTATCCTGTAGTGCCTAACAGGAGGATGAGCAGTGACCAGAGACCTAAGCTAAATGTGGTGGTTCCTTTCACCACAGAACAAGGAGGGACTCAAAAAAAAAAATCTGAAGTTGAACCAACCAGCAGAAAGTGAAGCTGGGCTATGAAAAAACTGAGCAGAGCAGACTGTCATTAAAACCATAACTACCTCTCCACCCTCCCACCAATTACTTTATACAGTGATTGTGCCAAATGTTGGTTTGTGTTTAGAGCTCGGCTCCTGGCAGCATTATGGAATAGGGTTTGGTTTGGGGTTTTCCTATACTCTGCTCACTCCTTAATGCTTCATTTAAGTCTCTTTCTCCTGTTTGTGACTTTAGGCCTGAATCAGCAAAGCATTTCGACACAAGATTAACTTTAAGCATGTGAGCAGTACGATTGACTTCAGCCCCTTGCTGGATCTAGGCCTCTGTGCTTTCTGCTCAAGTAGTGGGACTACTTATAGGACAAAGAAATAATTAGCTCATCATGGCAGAATCTGGCCCTGGAGATTGTTTCTGGTGTGAAAATGATCATCTTCATTAAAGATAAAAAAATCTACCCAATAAGCAAGTTGCCTTAAAAATAATATTCTACTAGTTCATCAGGCTTTTGCTAAGGGGCACCCATTCACCGTCAAGCATGGTCTCATTCACCAAAGAGAGTTACTGCAAAGTTACTAATATAATATACTAGAGACTATTTTTTAGCAATGGCTTTATCTTTCTTCCCTCCAACAGGCTGATCTGCATGGGTCTGAGCACCACCTCTTGACTTCAGTGGGACTCGGCAGTTCTCAGCATCTTGCAGGGCCAGGCCTTAAGATTTCTCATACTCACTTTTGTTTTCGACTGTGGGTTTACAACTATAGGTATTATTCCTGTATGCCAGGTCTAGACCTCCTTATGACTCAGAAAAAAGCAGTATAATTAGAGCAGTTTTATGGGTGAATCTTTCAAACCATTGTCCTAAAAATTCCTCCTTTAAATTTACTACCTTTTTACAAAACAGTACCGTTTTCATCTTTAGTCATCACAGATATTACATAAGGATAATCCTAGTGACCATGCATGCAAAAACCCACACACAAGTAGTGTTTCTGACTTCAGTGCTTTTTTTTTTTTTTTTAAAAATAAAGCACCCAAATGGCTTCTGGGTATCATTTACATTCCAGATCTCAGACTGGTGGCAACCTTGTCTCTCTGGTCTTATCAACTCCTTCCCTTGGATGGTTTTAAAACCCAGGTTTAGTAATCCAAGAATGGTGTTCCTCCCTCGATTTCAATCATGGACATTTATTGACAGAGCAATTTGTAGCACTGGATGGAATACACATAAACAAACCTATTTAGAGAGTAGGTCATATACTTCTAAGATAAAAATACATAAGCCACAATCATGCATACTTGAGCACTAGCTTTTCAAGTTCTGGTCACAAAATTATAACTATTTAATGAACTGTACACTGGCCCCATTGTACTCAATGGGAGTTTTGCTATTGACTTCAGTGGGGCAAGTGTTTCACACTGTGAGTAATAATGGAATGAAAAAAAATCTTCGTATGTTGAATCGATTTTTATTTAAAAGATTATATTTAGCTTACATATAAAGCTACATTTATTGCTATAAACCAATTTCACTTCTCTGTACACTCTACTACTATGGCTTTTAATTCCAATCCTAGCTAAATATCTTTCTATATATTTATATATTTCTCTCTTTCAAAATTCATATTTCCATTGATCTAGACTTATGTTCACTTATTTTAGAAATAAAATATTATTTATATGTTGAGACAAGAGAACCCAGTAACCTATGTTAAAATGGAGTTAAGGTTGAGAATACACATCAGTAACTTAAGGGTAAAATACTTTCCAGGAATGTTTTAATGAAGTCAGAACCAACCATTATGAATCCAGGAAATTCAGAGTTAAGATTAATCTAAAAAGAAATCCATGCATGTTAAGGAAAGGAATGCACAGTTAAGGTACCCAAACAGCCTTAAATATGTCCTGTAGTGATGCCATGCAATAACCATGTAGTTATGATTACGGTATTTAATATTTGGGGTCCCAGATTAGATTAAACTAATTTTTAAAAACATTAATTTTTGTTCATATTTTTCTCCCTTCATGGCATCACAACAGGACAGAGCTAAGGTGGTTTGGGTGCCTTAAGTGTACATATTACAGATTTGGGGAGGATATTCTGTATATGTCATACAAAACACAGAGCTCGAATCCTTGCTTTAAGTGAAAAACAGAACTCAGCCTCAACTATGATTTCATGACTGGCACCTCCATAATTACAATAATGCCCAGAGGCCCCAAGTGAGATGGGTGTACACACACACAGAGCCTGATCCAAAGCCTATTGAAGTAAGTGAGAGAGTCTCCCATACTGAGAGTCAGTCTTTGCCCCCAAGATCTTATAATCTAAATAGGCAAAAGAGACAAAGGTCAAGGTAAAGGCAAGACTATTATTGTTGTTTTACATGGGGCATAGCCTCCAAAACCAAAGCTCTCCCATCCCCTCTGCTCATCCCTACTGCTTGGAAAAGTTTGGGAGAACAAACAGACTTTGCAGCATGAAGTAGAGGTCAGCAAGGTCAGGCTTTGGTGAAGTGACTTGATAAGCTCCTTCCACAGTGGAAGACCTAGCTTCTGGAAAGCCACTGGCTTTTCCAGGTAATGAGAAATTTAAACAAACCTTTTCAGCAAGTTAGAATGTGCCTGGTTTGATACTGGTAAATAGACCTTGAAGTAAGAACAGCTTGTTTATACTGGTAATATTTATTTTTAGGAGTTACTTTGACGCAACAAATATTGCTATACACTTACCAAACTTTAAATTGTAGAGTGGTCCATTAGCAATATTCAGAGAATCCTTTCTACATAACTCTCTTAAAAAGCTGTCCACCTTTCCCACGTTCCCTTTGTATTATGTATGCATCTTGCTTTGTAGCTCTCCTGGTGCATGTTTATATTTTGCATTTAATTGATATGCATCTACAACACAATATGCTTCCAAATAGGATTTCACTAGGATGCAATTAATTTTAAGATTTGAAACAAGTTGTGGCCATATTGACTCTATGGGACAATAAAACTAGGATTAGAATGTAATTAAAGTTGGGGATAAAGAATGAGCTCATGGAGTAGTTAGATGGGAAAAGTATAGACACATCAACAGAATGTAAGTTCTCTTTCTAACTCTTTACCAAATTAACAGTTTTTACAGCAATTACAGTGTGTGAGAAATTCCTGATTAAATCTTTTCATCAAAGACCAAAACCCCAGTTTACACTGGCTTATGAAAATACTTTCAATTGTTATTAGCAGACCTTAATTGCACCAATATGCTTTTCAGTGCTTAGAAAGGCCTTTGTTCTTCACAAATAGTAATACAAAGGTAACAGCAATACTTTAGTGGCTTTTACTGCTTGGATGCAAAATGTCCTTAAGCTTTAAAAATCTTCTCTCTTAGAGATACAATCTTTTGCCTGCAGCTAAAGGAATTAGGGGATATTTACATGATTTAAAGCTAATTTTATAGCATATTATATTCCTCCTCTGCCATGGAATCAAATACTGGAGGATTTGATTTTTAAAAAAATGTAAATATTAGTAGAATGTAATAAAACTATTGTTTGTATTGCAAATTTTCATATTAATCTGGAAACAATATACAAATATTTGAGTCATGTATCTTGGTGGTCAGCAACATGAAAACAACAGTATGGAATCTCTGAAAAGATAAGCACAATTGCGTCTGAATGGAGGCTGCAAGAAAAAGTAGCGTGTGCTATTGGTATCTATGCTAGACTCTTGAAATAATGTAGAAGGTGAGATTTAGAAGGTGCCCGGTTTCTTTGGCACTGGAAAACAGAGAGAACTGTGTGATAGATGAAAACTGGATGCCACCAAAATCTGACAGAGTTTGTAAATCTCAATCAAAATAATTAAGCATGATGTTTCTAAACTGGTTACCCAGCATCAGAGTCTACGAACACATTGGGAATGACCTAATCTTTAGGTTTGAAATAAACTCACAGAAAAATGATTGCCTTTATTTTGGTTAACCTTTAACACTTCTTAAAGACACATTTTTGAGAAAGGAAATAAATGAGTCAGTCTAGCATTTGCCTATTTGGGTCTTAACTGTTCCATATGTGGTGGTGAATGACAGAGAGTAGAGGGTTGATTTAACAGCAGTATTTCTAGCTAGTCCTTTTAAATTTGTTCTCTGTATAAAAACAAATCTGAAGAGCTGTGTAGTGTTTCCAAAAATAGCTGACAACATATAATGGCTCTCCATTCAAAGTACATTTATAACTATCCTTTTACCCTTTCATGTACCAAGTTACTATCCAATGCGTACTTAGATACCATGGTGATGGGCACCATGGTCCCAATCCTGCAAAAATATATGCACAGGTACCTTTGTCTATGCAAGTAGTATTGCTGAGCTCAATGGCACAACTTATGTTTGTAAAGGTATTTACATGAATAAGAATTTGCAGGGCTGTGGCCTTTATAAAACCTAGACAGAGGACAGCAGGATATCTAAGTCTTCAATCAAAACACATGCTAAAATTAATTGAAATTGCATAAGGACCTAGTAAAGACTGCAGGAACTGGCACTAAATTTAATCTGGTCATATATTTAATTTAATAATTTAATCTGGTCTGCTGTGTTTCATTTTTCTGGGTATACAGATAACTCTGGGATTCCCTACCTTGTGATGAATCTCCCACACTGTTTTCATGTCCCAGAGCCATTTCCCTCCCTCCCTCCCAACCACTTCACTTTGCCTTCATTGTACGGAATTTGTTTTAGGTTTTGTGCCTGAAAATGTCATTAGAGCCATATTTAATGGTAGAAATGCTTGGTCCTTCGAGCATGTTTACTTGATTTGACTGACTAGATTGATGTACAAGCAATAGCATCACTGGCACACAAGCGAGCAAGTCTGTATCAAAGTAATCTGTGGATCATTGTTTAAATGACCACCAAGCATGCGTGCTGTAAAAATGTGACCAAGCAGCTATTTCTTTGAGTTAAAAGTTCTTATACTTAATATTAGCACTTTCAAGCCACAAGCAGTAAACTTTTAACAAAATATACTGCAATTTCAGAGCTGTCAAATATCCAGGCAAAATCTGAAGTGGAGTCTCGACCTTGTGTGATTTGAGTTTGTTTTGAGCAAGGGAAAATACCTTGCTGATCTTTTTTTGAAATGAAGTTCTCAGACACTTTTGACTTTGCTTTTGTCATGAACCTCAAGGCTTTGCAGTATAACAATTTTGGCTTCTTTCAACAAAATATCCCTTTACCTTATAATTTTTTTTTTTGCCATTTGAGCATGGTTGCACTTTAATAATGATACTTAACACTTGCATGGCACTTTGTCTCTTCAAAGCAGTGTTGAGAGTTTTGCCCGAGTAAGAACTGGGTAAAGACTTGAGGGCTTTTCCCCCTGTGGTGATTTAATATGAGACCAAGAGATTTTAGGTATCTGTTTGCAATGCATGTAACATTTAAAGAAACCAATGCATTGAAATTCATTTTTACAGTAATCTTTATACACTGTTTGGGTTTGCAAATAAAGTTAGACTATATTTAATTTTTTTTAAATTGTTGCTTAAGAAAAGTTACCACGAAAGCACATTGTTTTAAAAGAAACAGAGTTAACAATAGCAAATAGCGTTCAAGTGTTTTGAAATGAATTAGAGCCATAACAAAAAGAAAAGGAGTACTTGTGGCACCTTAGAGACTAACCAATTTATTTGAGCATAAATTGGTTAGTCTCTAAGGTGCCACAAGTACTCCTTTTCTTTTTGTGAATACAGACTAACACGGCTGTTACTCTGAAAAGAGCCATAACAATATCAAAATATCGCAGACTTGCAGTTTTCAGGACAAACACAAGAGGGGGCTTCTAGATCCTATTGTATCTTTCCTTTAGCTTGCTGCTATACAACCTTTTAGCAAACAGTAGGCCCACAAAGCATGTATAGACTGGCTCTGGTTCTCCTCTCACACCAACGCCATAACTTCAAAATGAAATTACCTCACTTTTGTACCAGTGAGAGTAAGAACCAGACTCTGCGAGGTTAATTTATTTTCTGTCTGGGAAAATTCAATGTGTTGAAGTGTGTATCTATTTATATATTAGACACCACACAAAAGTCTTTGTGAATGTTGGGCATAGCCCACAAAAGAAAACACAAGGCAGTTAAATCATTTCCCACCCCATTTACAGTCTACTCATCCATTACTCTTCTCAACCCCAACTACTTCCCTTCCACCACTTGCAGCCCACATATTGCCACCTCCAACCAAAACAACCAACATGCACTCTTGAACTTTGGCCAGGTTTACTGGTTATAAGTTCCTATGTTTTAATGATTACTCTATGGCTAGTGTGGCTTTCATGAATTACACTCTAAGTGATTCTGTATGTGGTTTTCTATTGGGGTGTGTAAGTAAGACACACAGTGTCAGACTGCAAATAGTAGCTATAAACTATATTTCTTGAATGTTCAGGGAAATGTCTGAATGTCTGATGATCTATGTTGGCGATTGTTCTACATTTGGTATTAATTTTTATGAGGAAATTACAGTATTGAAATCTGCATGTGCTTTGGTGTATTATGTTTATGGATGGAGTGAAGGTTGCACAGTGATTGTTCAGGATGTCAGCATGGTATATGGGCCAAGAGGGGGGTGGTAGAGGCAGAGTCTGAGAAGGGAACTGATTGTTGGAGTATAGATGAGGTGTTGAATGTCCTAACTGCTTGTTTTCTTGCTTCTTACAGTTTGCATTGGTGGAATATGGGGTCCATCCACTATCTCTAAAAGGTAACAAAGTTTTTTGGGGGAATTTACCAGATACTTAAAAATTTTGTATCAGTGTTAACAGTTATAAATAGCTATCACCGGTTACGTATTATCACCTGTATGCCTCCATGCAGAACCCCATTGTTCCTCTTCCCCAATATAGAGCTGTATTCCATTACCCCCATGCCTTCATAGTTTCCCTGCTCTCTCCCTGAAGCCACCTGCTTCCTTCATTCCCCCCCGATCATGCCCTGCTCCACAACATGCTCCCCTCTTATCCCCATTCCTCATCACAATCGTTTTTTAAAATGTTGATGGGTATCGATATTTGTAAATAGTCCCAGGGACATATATTGATGTTTGAGAACTGAATGTGGTAGGGAAGTACAGGGCATGGTGGGGAATGAGCATGTGGGGTGGAGTCGGGGAAAGAGTAATATTGGGGTTTGAGGGTTTTGCTGGTGGGGAGGAGATGCAAGACAGGTGTATAATGGTGGGTGAGGGGCATAGAGGGAAGACCTGGGGTGGGACGGGAATATAGGACTTGAGCTAGGAGGGGGCGTAACCCTTCTCCTAGGTGTCGTCTGCGGCAACAAGGGCCAGGTTCAATTATCTAATGTTTCCTTCTGAAAACTTAAATAACATTGCTCGAGACCTTGCTCAGAAACCTGGGGAAACTATATTGCCTCCTCTGGATGACCTTGATAAGCAATAGTTGCCCCTACACAAGCACACAGTCCATTGTACAAAACCAATAAAACTTTACTGGAGGAAAAAAGGGCACCAAATAAATCAGGGAAAGCCAGTAATACTATATCAACAATATCTGCGTGTATGTAAGTGAGACTCCCCAACCCTAGGTGTCTTGGCAATGGTCTTAAATAAATTCATCCACCTGCATTGTGAGCATCCAGTAAAGTAATGTGATCCTAAAATAGTCACTTCCCTCCTTCCCTTCATCCCCCACTCACTGTTTGTTGTTCAGGGTTAGCAGAGTCCAGAGTTCAGATAGGCCCACCTCCAGCCCCTAAGTTCTGCTCCAGGGGCCTCTACCACCTAACCCAGCTGTAATGATTACAGCTTTAGTGATTACTGCATAGGGGGGTCCTCACTGGAGATGCACAGCTATATTGTTGCTCTTTATGGCTTCCATAAATGCCACCTCAGTACCACCACCCACCTCAAAATTGCCTCTTCAGTTGGTCTTCAGAGAGGGATCAATGGCTTATAGGACCCTGAGCAGAGTCCTGGGATGCACTCCACCAGAAGACAGATACCCCTTTCCCCATCTTTCTCTATTTAGCTTTGTCCAGGCTCCACTACCCAACCATGCTGTTTTGGTTAGGGTGAGTGTTTACCCCAGAATCATTTGGTGCAGTTCTCCTGTACTATCATTACCTAACAGGGATAATTCTGTTTTATTACTCTCATATTTTAAACATAAATGAATTTTGACCAAAAGGCCCCAAAATGTTACATAACAAAGATGCAAGTAAGACCTGTGTCGTTCAGTCATTTTGCCTTGCTCACCAGCAGATGCCAGCAGAGAGCTCCCTCCCATATGGAACTTCTCTCCATGTGGAGTTCTCAAGCAGCTCTGGATCACTCTTCTCCTTGTTTACCAACAGGTGTCACTAGTCAGCTCTCTACTCTCTAAGGCTACAGGGCTTACAGGAAGAATTGGAGAGTATAGATCCCCACTCTGACAAAGCACCTACGGTTCTTCAGAGAGACTGCTTGTTCTTGATGTGGGTGGTGGAAGGAAAGGTAACTGAGGATGAGAAGGGGAACTGATGTTTGGAATATAAATGGACCACTGAATGACTTAACTGCTCATTTCAATACATTTTATGGTTTGAGTTGGTAGGAGATGAGTTTAATAACCTTATCTCAAAATTAACTATTGTATGCACCAAGTGTCTATGCAGCTATGACACTTGTGTATGTCTCTCATGCTACACGGTATAAGATTCTTGACAGATAGGGCCAGGAAGAAATTGCTGTGCCCAATGGTACAGTATCATGGAAAGTTTATTCCTTTGAAACATTTGGCACCTGTCACGATCAGAGACAAGATGCTGAATTCAATGAACCATTGGTTTAATTTAGCAATGGCAATTTTTATGTACTTAAAGTAACGTTAAAGTTCAAAATAGTATTTCTTCTCCTATCTTGAGTTAACTCTAATGAAGTACATTGGACATCTCAGTACAAAATTTAGTGGAGTTTAAAACTTGCTAGAACTTCTACTGTAGATAAGGAGAATTACGTTTAAAAAGTTTCTTTCCACAGAAAGCATGAAAAAGTAATCATCTAGAAAATGCTCTGAAACCCTTTATATTTGTATATTTTCAACATGGACTAAAACATCTGAAGTAAGAATCTGTCTCTCCAACCTCCTCCCCAAATACTATCATTGGCCCATGAATTTCAGAACAGTCTCACAGATCCAAAGGAAAATAAAGATATTTTTTACATGTAAAAGTTGAAGTCATGTGTCAGGCCAAGCTCTGTTAATTTTCAGGTTAAAAAATTATTTTAGATACCTCTTAAACATTCAAGTCTTTTTTTCAAAGCCCTATATATATATATATATACACACACATTATGTGTCAAATTAAGACCTGCGGTACTTCACTGAAGTCCCATGAGTAGAGTTACACCCACTTTGTATCGTTTCTGAATCTTGCCTATTACTTGTTTGTAATTAACAACCTATTTCTTACCTCTAATAATTGATCTCTTTCTTACCTCATCCTTCTTGATCTCACAGTAAACTATGATGACACCACTTTCTCCTCTATCCTCGTTGGACTCTGAGCACACAAAAAACAAACAAAAAAATGACTATACCAGTCTCCCACGTACTTTGAATACTTTGGGACAATTTGGACCCTTCCAAATCCACAAAATTTGCTCTTTAGATCTATTTTTATGAGCCTCAAGAGTATCACTTGTTTTTTCTCCCTCATTTTTTTTGTTAATTTTCATAAAAAAAGAAACCATAAAAAATACAAAAAGGTAAAATAACTTGCAGCTTGTATGTGTTACCAAATACCACACATATCACAGGATAGCCAATAAAATGATGCAGTTATGCAACTTTACAACTTGTTGTAAGGGGACTGTTGTAGCTGAGGCATTACAACAAGCTAGAACAGAACAGAGAGAAGCCTTATCACCGGCTAAGGCAGTAATAGACCAACAGGCAGCAGAAGCTAAGAAACCCCCTACTATTTATGTCTCATGGGAGCGGAAGGGCATGGAGTTTGGTGGCTTCCCGACAAGACCAGGAGACATTACGGTAGAGGAGTGGGTCAAGTCTGTGAAGGCAGCTCTGCATGTGCTAAGAGTACCTGAAGAAGATTGTGTAGACTTCACAGAGGAACACCTCAAGGGCCAGGCCAAGGCCACAATAAAGTTCATGGCAATGGCGAACAAGAAAGATGTGGAAAAGGTATTTGAACTCCTCCTAGAAGTGTATGGAGACAAGGTACCTATTGGAACCCGACTAAAGGAGTCTTTTGAGAGGAAGCAGGAGCCTGGTGAAACTGTCCGGGCATACGCATATGACCTCCAGGAGAGAATGAGCAAAGTGGAGCGGCGGGACCCTCAATGAGTTCCAGACCCAGATATGGTTCTAAAAGAGCAGTTGGTGCTGGGGCTCTGGGATGACTCCCTCTGACATGAAATGAAAAGGAGGTTTAAAGAAGAGCCCAGTAAGAAGTTCCATGAACTCATACAGGCTGCCATTATGTGGTCCAAAGAAGAGGAAGTCCCTGTGGAAGAGAGGGCCAACTCTAACCCCCATACACCAAGTGGGGGCCTAGTGAATGCAACTACTGAGGAAAAGACCCTGCCTCAAACACAGTTAACACTGGAAAGTTTAAGTGAGGCTTTCCAAAAACTGGCAGTCCAACAGGAGGAGATGATGAAAGTGATAACTGAGTTGATGAAAGAAAAAAATCCCATTAGTATGTCAAAGTATCCAAGGGCACTGGGATCCCGAAGAGCCCCACTGAAGGATGAGCTGGGAAGGTACCTCTGTTACACTTGTGAAAGGCCAGGGCATACTAGCCGAGAATGTCCACTGAGAAGGAGAACAGAGTCCCAGGCACTGGAAACCAGTGGGGCACCAGGAGCAAGTGGTCCATCTACAGTAGAAGGCCAAGCAGTGGCAGAAGGATTCCTAGGCCTTTCCTTGGTAGAAAATCACTCTGCATACAGTGTTGAAAGGAATGTGGGCAATGCCAGCATATCTAGTGACTTCTGTAAGTGAACATTTGGAGACTAACTGGTGAAGTATGTATAGCAGGGGTGAAGACCAGATGTTTGTTAGATATTGGCTCAGAAGTCACCACCATTACTGAGTCGCATTTTCAAAAATATTTGAAAGACAAGGAGCTGACCATGCATAGCACACAGTTTGTATATCTAACAGCAGTTAATGGACTGGCAATCCCAGTGGTGGGATATCTTGAAGCAGACATAGACTACATGGGCCAGACACTGCTAGGGAAATGCATCTTCATCCTGAAAGACAAAGACTATGAAGGGAGCCATATGGGAGAAGGAGTCCCAGGGATTCTAGGGATGAACATCCTGAGCTGAAGGAGCTACCACTGCCATTAGAAGGAAGTAGGAGGATGAATCGTCATGGGCACTCTAAGAAGAATGCTGTGCTGAGTAGAGTACTGGCTTGAGCACAGAGACAAAACCATTCATTGGGCCCTGCGGGGCAGATTGGAAATGTTAAAGTGGGCAGAAAGCAGAAAACTGTTATTCGTCCTTGGAAAGGGAAGGTCCTTGACGAACACTGCTGTGTATCAGAAAATACCAATAGATATCGAGCTCTTGTAGATCCTACATCTGGGGTAAACCTACCTAATGGACTTCAGTCAGCCAATGTACTGACTAGTGCCATCAAAGGAAGAGTACCAGTGAGTCTTCTAAACTCAAGCGTGAAGGCTATGGAGTTGCAGCCTGAGGAGGTGATCCCTCAGGTGAAGGTAACATTTGGGGAGAAGGGAGAACAAGTTACCTTTCTTCAGGAAAGATGTGGTGGGAGACTGCCAGTTCCAGTTCAAGCAGCATGCCAAGGGCTGATTCCTGCATAGGTGGCTAACTTAAGGGTGTTGCCAGAGAAGCATCAAGAAGCCTTTTCAAAGGATGGGATGACCAATTTCGATGACTGGGTCAAAGGTGTCCTTGACAGGCCAAAGACAGCAAGCGAAGTTGCTCCCAGTACAACTAAAGACACAGCCCAAAGTAGAAAAAGGACTTATGATTGCAAGTCCAGTGGGGCTCTCATCAGACCTGGTGACTGTGTACCAGTTCGTAGCCACAGATGCCAGAGACGTAATAAAATACAGGACAAATGGGAGCCAAATCCCCACACTGTGGTCACTCACAACAGTCCCGAACTGCCAGTGTACACTATCCAGCCTGAACAAGGAGGTCCTGAGAGAGTAGTACATAGGGACCGGTAACGAACCACCAGTCTTAAGAAGGTCCCAAACGGCTAATAAGGGTGTACTGCCTGTTAAATTTAGAGATGATTATGTTATTGGTTCTATGTAGTATTTTAATGAATATTGTCATGTATAGTATGAAGAAGTAGATGTGGAATGTTAAATATGTTAAATGTTCTTTTGATATAACATGATGTGGATATATGTTGTTACTATGGGGCCCAGATGTGCTGGTGTGAATATTGTGGCTGTAGCAGAATTTTAGCAAGGGGGAATGTAAGGGGACTGTTGCCCCCTTACTAACATTGAGTGGGGGTGTTTTGGTTGGCTAGCTCCCAGTACTAAAAGGGGAAGGGTCACTGGGAAATCAGGACCCTGAGACTGGCAGTCCCCAGGAACAATAGGGAGAAGCCAATGCTCCAGGTCAGCCTGAATGACAGGGTGGGCAGGCTAATCAGTGAGTCAGGAGGCCAGGGGGGTCCCGTCCTCCGTGTAAGCTGGAATTGCCTGCGTCAGACTGAGTGGGGCCAAGTTAAGGAGAAAGCAGGGGTCCAAACTGAGCTGGGGAGCAGAGCCATTCCAGATGCAGAGGGACCAGAAAAGCAGCCCAGAGAGAGCAGACCCTGTCCTGGGAGCAGAGCTGCAGCCCCAAAGCCAGAGGCACAGCCCGGAGAGAGCAGACTTGCTCTGGGAGAAGAGCTACAGCAACCAGAGCAGAGGGGCTAGAAAAGCAGCCCAGGGAGCTGGAGGCAGAGCAGCAGCAGCGCTGAGACAGAGTGGTGGGGCTGGGGCTGGAGCAGCCCAGAGCCGGGTGTCATGAGCAGCTGAGGAGAGCGAGGGGGACCCTGGGCAACGGGCCCAGCACAGGGAGATGCCTCAGCCAAGAGGCTCTGCAGGCCAGGCTTGGAGAGGGATCATGTAACCCCGACAGAGCGGGGGCAACACTGGGAAGAAGGGTCCTGCCACTCAGAGCCTGAGAGCGTGTGGCCACCACCAGAGCAAGTGTTCAACCCACAGCATTCCTGCAGCACAGCCAGGGCCTGAGAAGAAGGCCTGGGACTTACAAGGAACAGACTCTGAACTGCCCTGACATTCCAGAGACACTGTTTGTGATGTTCCCTGCCACAGAGCGGGGTGATATGTTTTCCTTTAACCTTTGCCATTTTTTCTTATTCCTTTTTAAACTAATTGTTGATTAAATAAATTGTATTTGCTTTAAGTCATATGTAATGGTTAGGGAAGTGTCCAGTGCAGAGAGAGTACCCCGGAGTGGGGATACCCTCTCCCCTGTCTTAGGTGACTACAGTAAGGTTGGGGGGTTGAGCCCCCCAGGAATCCTGGGCCCAGCCTTGTTGGGGTTACAAGGACTCTGCCAGACAGGAGAGTGGAAGGGGAGTGCTTGAGGGCAGGGAGGCTTCTGGGTAAAGAAAGTGGGAGCGAGGACTCAGATTCTTCTGCTAGCCCATTTCACTGGGGTAGTGCAGAGCCAGGAAAGTTCCCCACAATAGCGGGACCATTTCCCCGCTTACATTGTCAATGCTGTAAGATCAGAGAATGCAAAATCAGACAATATTACACAGCCATAGAATGGGGGAATAATATAAAAAAGAAGACAACATGAACAAATAGGTGAGAAAGGGAAGGAGGGGATCGAGGGATGGGGGTGGGAACAATGGGAAGAGGGAGTGAAAAAGAGGAGAGGTCAGTTGGAATGGAAGTCTGGCATTATTTAAAGGAATATCATATCTGGCAAGGATGATATACCCACATCCAGAGTGGGAGTGAGTGGTGTCAGAAGCAGGGAAATTATCTCAACGCTCCCTTCAGCATGGTGCTGATATTTTACCAAGGGTCTCCTCAGAGCCTCCTCTAACACATCACCATGCGGGGGAGGCAGTTGTCAGAGGGTCACTAGTTCTATCTGCCTGGAACTCCGTCTTTATATCTTGCTTTACAATTGTCTCTAAAAACGTGTGTGATACAGGGGACCCATTTTTCAGATATGGCAACCTTAGGCCATCTTTTGTCTGCTCAGACCTTGCTTTTGAATATTCATATGGCACTTAAGCACATAAGTGGCAATAGGGAATTTGGAGCTCCTATTAATGACCCACTAATAGAGAATTGGGCTAGTTTCACAAAGGGGACCTAACTGCCTAACTTCCCCTTCAGGTGCCACTGGCATTCACAAAGCCACTGTTCAGCTGCCTTTGGTACCTCTGGAGGTGCCTAAAGTCCCTAAGCTCCTAAATTCCATTGGTAAAGTGCCCTAGGTGTCTGAGTTTGTTCCTGTGGGCATGTGGGAACCCACCTAAGTCCTGACACTGCCTAGTACCTCAGCCCCTAACTCATGCCTAAGCCCTGGTGAGATTCATTAGCTAGGCATTTCCCTACCTATCTTGCCTGTGGGGCCCTATTCAGTAGGCATTCTCAGAGCATATCTACCCCACACAAAAGATGGCTGAGGATGAGGTATTGTGTCCTCATCACCCTTTATACCCAATAGCTCAGTGGTTAGGGCATTCACTTGCGATGTGGGACATCCAGGTTCAAGTCCCTAGGCTAATGAATATTTATGCATTTTTTTCATACAGAGTGGAACAGCTCCAACAAGAGAGATTGGGAGAGCTCCCTAACCCCAGAGTACCCCCTAAACCAGTGGTTAGGATGCTTTCCTGAGAAGTAGGAGAGCTGGGTTCACATCTCTACTCCACCTCAGCCAGAGTGGGGATTTGAACCTGGATCTCCACATCCCAGGTGAATGCTGTCAATATTAGGGATGTATAGGTTCCCCCTCTGCTTTTTGGGAGAAAGGCACCAAAGCCAGATAAGCCCTATCCCCAGGAGAGGGCTCATGGCTGAGGAGAGGTTTATGGCTGCGAATCCTGAGTGAAGGGAGGTGCCTCCTTTCAGCTAGGATTTAAAAGGCTAATAACTCCCTGAGAGATGTGGGACTCAGGCCCCACCACCTCCTGGGCATTTCCTACTAGGTAGCTTAAGCAGCTCCCCCTCAGCTTGCTGGCTTCTGTGAATCCCTTGCTTAGGCACCTAATTCTCTCAATGCATTGTATAGAGAGCCTGAGTGCCGAACTCAAGATTAGGAATTCCACTATGCAGCAGGTATCTAAAAGTTAGGTGTTGCAGCCCTGTGTGTTGCAATGCTTAAGTCCACCCTGTGAATCTAGCCCTGTGTATTAAGCATGCTATCTAAAAATGTATTGTTTTTCTGGATAGGTGTACAACGTCATATGATGGACAAGGGTATTGCTAAAGGATCTTTTACCCTAAAGTGGCCTGTACTGGTGATCTGATATTAATACAGCCTCAAAAGCCAATCAGTTCATAACAGCGCAGACCTTAGGGGGAACAACATGTGCTATGAATCTTTCTGCTGGTGAGTAAAACAACAAAGAAGAGATGCAGTCTCTCTGCCGCAGACTAATCTGGAGATGGATCAGTTGTGGAACTCTGCAGACAGCCTTTCTATGGCAGAAGCCCGTGCAGTTGTCACTCACACTGATGCAACAGAGGATCTACTATGACAGTTCCCGGGCTGTGTGTTCATAACAGTAGTTCTAGCTGCATTTCAAGCATTCAGACTCTGAGTGGGGGATATTTCTTCAGTCATGAATCTTTTCCCCTCAAGTTCACAGCCAACAAATTCCTCATTCACGACAGCATGAAGCATTCCTTCCAATTTCAGATACTCATTCAGTTCAGGATCCGGGAACCAGTTCTCCAGCTGTACAAAGGGCACAATTTCTTTGAAGTACTACATGCTGAAAAATTCTTCAGACATTATTCTATCAAGTTGCTCCTCTGCTAGCAGCACATCGCCGTAGGGAGCTTTGGGCTGTGGAGGTGCTATTGGATCCAAGTCCAGTGTTTAGACAATTTCTTCTGCTTATTTAATAATAGACACAGTTGAATCACTTCTTTTGCCTCATTAATTTTTCTTTGACAAAGTTTACCTGACATACCCAGCTTGGTATAGTGCATTGGCTCTCCTGTGAACTTTTATTCCAGAGGTGTCTAGGATTCTACAAGTGAGGGACATTAAAGCAAACACATTTACAATTGAATTATCCTATTCAGAGACAGCTGGCCTTTGTTTTTACATCTCCCAATTTAATTTCTTTTGTAGTGTCACATGGCTGGATAACAGCTTTTAACGATGCTGTCCCTTTATGAAAGGGGCCAGACTAGATGATCTAATGGTCCCATCTAGTGATCTAATGGTCCCATCTATGAAACCATGTGCACCTAAAGGACACCTTTAAAGTATTGACTTGGCTTATTCAATACAGATGTAGTCGTTTTTGCAGTGAAATCCCCAGAACTGCCTGCCACAATGCTGTGTGCCAGGGTCTACATGGTGGGGACTAACACTTTCTTACTGCATGCCATATCTATGTAATCCTGAGCTCCATCAGCTATGACAGAATGGCATTGTGAACCACAATTAATTTCCTTTACAATAGTGTGGATAACTTCATGGCTCATTAGACTGATGATTTCATTCGGAATTGTTGGACTTGTGTAATCTTGTTTTCTCTTCAGCTAGCTTCCCAGGGTCTCATTGTCATTGCTGTGAAGCTTCAGTAATTCAATAAAATTCCCTTCATCAATCTGATGGCCATGAATTGCCAAGCCTTGTCTACTCAAATAAGATACAGAGAGTATTATTTTATACAGTGTGCAAAACCAATCTCTTTGAACATTACATCTTGCCAATCTTCTTCAAATGATGATGAAAAGTGCAAAAAGAAAAGGAGTACTAGTGGCACCTTAGAGACTAACCAATTTATTTGAGCATAAGCTTTCGTGAGCTACAGCTCACTTCATCGGATGCATACTGTGGAAACTGCAGAAGACATTATATACACAGAGACCATGAAACAATACCTCCTCCCACCCCACTCTCCTGCTGGTAATAGCTTATCTAAAGTGATCACTCTCCTTACAATGTGTATGATAATCAAGTTGGGCCATTTCTAGCACAAATCCAGGTTTTCTCAACCCCCCCCCACCACAAACTCACTCTCCTGCTGGTAATAGCCCATCCAAAGTGACCACTCTCTTCACAATATGTATGATAATCAAGGTGGGCCATTTCCAGCACAAATCTAGGTTTTCTCACCCCCCCCCCTTCCAAAAACCACACACACAAACTCACAAACTCACTCTCCTGCTGGTAATAACTTATCCAAAGTGACCACTCTCCTTACAATGTGTATGAAAATCAAGGTGGGCCATTTCCAGCACAAATTAAGATTGTAAGGAGAGTGATCACTTTAGATAAGCTATTACCAGGAGGAGAGTGGGGTGGGAGGAGGTATTGTTTCATGGTCTCTGTGTATATAATGTCTTCTGCAGTTTCCACAGTATGCATCCGATGAAGTGAGCTGTAGCTCACGAAAGCTTATGCTCAAATAAATTGGTTAGTCTCTAAGGTGCCACAAGTACTCCTTTTCTTTTTGCGAATACAGACTAACATGGCTGTTACTCTGAAACCTGATGAAAAGTGTGTGATTCTGACACGACAATCAAAATGTGAGCATTTCTGTGATATTTAAAGCTCACTGGTACCTGGGGGGAATCCTTGGATGGTGGACCTGTGCCACTGGAGTTGGCGCTCCTTTCCCTCTGCTTTGTTTTAGGAACAGGTCATGCTGAGCAGAGGAATTGTGACATCATAGAAGTCACCTGTTCAGTAAAATAATTAGAGTGGTGGAATTGTGACATCACACTAAGGAGAACAGCCATGCCGCAGGCAAGGATGGTTGGAGACCAGACAGGAACAAAGACTATTTTTTTTAATGAATATGGGAACAACCCACTTCTCCCCAGAGGAATACAGAATATTTACACAGCTGGATCTGCCAAACTGCCATGTCATTATATTTTCCTGGAATTACATCTAGAATGAATGACACTGCAGCAGCATCCAGTCAGAATTCACCATCACCAGGCATGCAAAATGAAAGACAAAAGAAATGGAAAAAGAGAGATAGTGTGTCAGTGCCAAGAGCTGTGGGTTTTCAGGAGGGATTTGAAGGCAGAGAGTAAGGATGCTTTACATGCTGGGAGAAAGCAAATGTAAGTTGTTTTTAATTTTGGTTGTAATGTTATAAAGCCAAAAGGATACAATCATGTGGTTTTATTTCCCTCTTTCAGCAAGGACATTTGTTTATACTCAGGTCTTGAGATATCCAATCTCACTGTGCAGCATTTCTTTAGAAATGTCACCCCCATTATTCCATCTGTGGTTGGAACAAGAAATTGAGAGGCAGGATTATCCAGTGGTTAGGGTACTAGCCTGGAACTTGGGAGACCAAGATACAATTCTTTGCTCTGCCACAGACTTCCTGTGTGACTTTGATTAATTCACTTAGGGATACATGCACAAAGGGGACTAAGGCTCAGCGTTCCAATACCTAACTTTTATGTGCCCTGCTGTATAGCAGAATCACAGCCCTAAGTTAGGCATCCAGGCTTCCTATACAATGCACAGGGAGAATTAAAATCGGATTTGTAGAAGTCAGAAAGCAGAATGGGGGCCACCTAAACTAGCCAATAAGAAATGCCAAGGAGAGGGGCAGGGCTTAGGTCACACCCCTTAAAGAGGGTTAAGTGCCTCTCTGTTTGGATTCACAACTGTGATGCCTAAGCCACATCAGCCCTTTCTTTAAAAAGTGATGGTGATGTTGTCCCGGTTCCCTTTCACCCAGTGGTTAGAGCTCTCACCAAGGCTGTTGGCAACCCAGCTTCAAATACCACTCTACCTGATTTGACTTGAAGCCAGTTCTCCCATGTAAGTGTCCTAACCACTAGGCTATAGGGTATCTTTGCTCATTCTCTCCTACTCTACTTTGTATGACATTTATTTAATAATCTAATATTCATTAGAGCCAGGACTGGAACCTGAGTTTCCTAGGAGATTGCTCTAATCACTAGGCTTAGAGAATCACTCACTCTCTTTCTGACCCAATAACTATTTATGTCTTTATGCACACACAACCAGTAGAGGCCAATGGGAGTCGCATATATGTATGTATATTCATTTTGAACCCTCCTTATGTAGCATGAATTATGTGAATAAGTCCAGTTTGGTTCATTTGGTGATCCCACTATTCCATATGTGTTACATCACAGCTCTCCTTTCACGGTAGTGAATTGGAAAGTCACAGTTAAACATTGGATAGCAATATTGCTGAACAGGGCAAGAAGAACAGAGTAATTAGAAATGAGGATATTTTTCATAACATAATTAATATAAATGAATAATGAAACACTGGTTATACTTTTTAACAGAGTGACTAATGGCCTTGTAGTTGCCTTGCATTTACAGTGCAGTTATGCTTTGACTGCTGGGAACTAATTCATATAACTTTAATCCACCTACAAAGTAAATATTACTAATTACCCCTTTTTCATGTTTTTAAAACCAAGTACATGTAGTGTACATACCCGCGGTTCTCTAACTTTTATACTGGTGACCCCTTTCACATAGCAAGCCTCTCAGTGTGACCCCCCCTTATAAATTAAAATCACTTTTTTATATATTTAACACCATTATAAATGCTGGAGGCAAAGCGTGGTTTGGGTTGGAGGCTGACAGCTCATGAACCCCGTGTAATAACCTCACGACTCCCAGTTTGAGAACCCCTGGTACATACACTGCGATTAGACTTTTGGTTATAGGAATTATTGGTAATTAAATTACATGCATCCAAAAGCACAACCATAAAGTAATTACATAGGAATTGCAATGTAACTACAGTGTTATTATAGTCACTCCATTATAAAGTGTAATTTGTATGTGACATATGAACTGGGTTTGACAAAAAATACTTTTGAATGGATGTCTGGGTATGTGCCCTGATTCTTTGCAGTACAACAACAAGATTTTCATTAATGTAAGTGAAGTCTCTCAGATATTTCAGGCTAAATCCTGAGCTTCACTGGGACATCTTTTTATTATATTGGACTAGGCCATAGGGTTCAATACCTAATAGCAGATACTCCAAGAGTTCCACATAGCTTCCAAAGTCAAAAGTCCATACTGCCAGCTTAAGCATCAACTGAAGATTCCTTCTGTGTATGGGGAATCTTCTGGTAGCATAAACCAGATACACACAGATATATAGGCTCCTAAATCCCCAATTTAGGTGCTTAAGTCCCAATAGGTGCCACTGCAACCCACAAATCTCCCAGTCAGCTGCTGCCTAACCTGGTAGGTTCCTAAACTCACTCAGTGCCTACATTTTTTGGTGTAAAAGTTCCCTAGGGTGCCTAAATTCCTGCCTCTGAGTATGCGCTTTGCTACCTTGCTCTATGAGCCTGGATGCCTATCTCACAACTAAGCCCCAGTGCAATCCATGAACTAGGGGGAAGAGAGACACTCCTCCACCTATCTTGCCTGCAGGACCCAATGTGGTAGGCATGCTCTGAATATGCCCTTATCACATTGGGCCCTGTTCAAAACCTGGCCAGCAAAGGCTGCTGCCTTCCTTATATATTTTAGCCAAGTAACTTGAACACTTACCTGGGATGTGGGAGACCTGGGTTCAGTTCTCCTCTCTCGACAAGGGGGAGTGAGGATTTGGCCAGGGGTCTCCTACAATCTCAGGAGCAATAGGATATGCTAATGTGGATTTTCCTCACTTTTTCCTGTTGAAGCCATTCCACTTTGGATAAATACTCAAATAGTCCTTGAGCCAAAGAGGGAACATGAGAATGACTGACTCTATAGCCTGATGGTTGGACCACCCACTTGGGAGGTAAGAGATATGGAATCCAGAACCCCTTCTCCAATGACTATTTATATACCGTGAAGTGGCTTCAACAGGAGAAACTGAAGGACAGCAACATTAGACTGTCCCATAGTCCTGTGGTGAGGGAACTCCCCTGGGAGGTGGCAAAGCCCCTCTTGAAATCCTTTCTCCCATTCAGGCAGAGTGGGGGGATTGAACCCAAGGTGTCTCACATTCTGGGAGAAAGAAAAGGAGGACTTGTGGCACCTTAGAGACTAACCAATTTATTAGAGCATAAGCTTTCGTGAGCTACAGCTCACTTCTTCAGATGCATATCGTGGAAACTGCAGCAGGCTTTATATATACACAGAGAATATGAAACAATACCTATTCCCACCCCACTGTCCTGCTGGTAATAGCTTATCTAAAGTGATTTCCAGCACAAATCCAGGTTTTCTCACCCTCCACCCCCCCACACAAATTCACTCTCCTGCTGGTGATAGCCCATCCAAAGTGATAACTCTTTACACAATGTGCATGACAATTAAGCTGGGCTATTTCCTGCATAAATCCAGGTTCTCACATCCCCCCCACCCCCATACACACACAAACTCACTCTCCTGCTGGTAATAGCTCATCCAAACTGACCACTCTTCAAGTTAAAATCCAAGTTAAACCAGAACATCTGGGGGGGGGGGGTAGGAAAAAACAAGAGGAAACAGGCTACCTTGCATAATGACTTAGCCACTCCAAGTCTCTATTTAAGCCTAAATTAATAGTATCCAATTTGCAAATGAATTCCAATTCAGCAGTTTCTCGCTGGAGTCTGGATTTGAAGTTTTTTTGTTTTAAGATAGCGACCTTCATGTCTGTGATCGCGTGACCAGAGAGATTGAAGTGTTCTCCGACTGGTTTATGAATGTTATAATTCTTGACATCTGATTTGTGTCCATTTATTCTTTTACGTAGAGACTGTCCAGTTTGACCAATGTACATGGCAGAGGGGCATTGCTGGCACATGATGGCATATATCACATTGGTGGATGTGCAGGTGAACGAGCCTCTGATAGTGTGGCTGATGTTATTAGGCCCTGTGATGGTGTCCCCTGAATAGATATGTGGGCACAGTTGGCAACGGGCTTTGTTGCAAGGATAAGTTCCTGGGTTAGTGTTCTGGGAGAGTGTTCTAACCTCTGGGATAAAAGGTATAAGGGAAGCCTTAGTGGCATATCAACTTGGCCCCTGTTTTTTGTAGTTAGGCACCTGTTTAATTCTTGCAAGAAATGACTTAGGCACCTAAGCCATCAGGCTCAAGGAAATGGGTTTCTGACAGTGGGTCACCAGCAGAGATGGCTGTCTCCCTGTAGCATGGATTTAGGCATTGAAATTCCTGGGGGAGGAGGGACTTAGGATAATATGCCCCTTTTCTCACCATCTCCCATTGGCTAGTTTAGGCAGCTCCCTGCTTAGTTTGTTGGCTTTTGTGGATCCCATTCTTAGGCACCTATATCTTTGCAGGCATTGTATAGGGACTCTATGTGCCTGACTCAGGCTTTGTGGATCCCATTCTTGTTGCAGTGATTACCTAGGCATATAAAGGTCTCTCTCTGCTGCAGTGGGGAGTAAGCCTCCCAGCCTGGATATACATATGCTTGCTGGCTCTACTGTAGCTAGCCCACTAAAAATAGCAGTATGGACATTATGGCAAATGTGGTGGTATGGACTAGCCACCCGAGCTTGGACCAAAGGGATTAGGTGGGCTTGTACTCAGGTGGGTAGCCTGAGGCAACGACCTGTGCCAGAATATACACATTGCTATTTTTACTGCGCTAGCTAGAGCAGAGCTACTGTGTGTCTGTCTACCTGGGCTGGGGAGCATGCTCCCAGCTCACGTGTAGATATACCCTAAAACATAGGCATTTGCAACAGTGAGGTTTGCAATGCCTAAGTCCCTTTGTGGATCCTGGCAACAAAGATGCCATAGCTGGCTCTTCATCACCCTCTTCCTAGCCTCTGGTGTAGGGTGCATGTTGAGTACTGAAGAGGGGATGATTGAAGTGTGTCTGCTCCAGTAATTTTTAGCTGGCACAAAGCACTTTGAGGGTGGGAGGGTGTTGCAGTAGGATTAGAAAATCTGTCCAAGTTAATCTTTTTTATATATTGCATAAAGCACTATAATAGATAAAGGATGTACCATACAAATCTGGAAACTTCAAGACAAGGTTTTACTCACACAATGGGTTGGGTTATTTTGTATCTTTTAAAGCATTATTATTTTCCACCTCTGTATAATTTTGATTCTTGGGAAAAAATAGGTGATGTAGGATTTTATTCTTTTGGGACTTCTTCAATGGTTTCATGACTATCCATCATAGTATTAGTAAGTCTAGACAGTTTAACACAAGTTGTATACTGTTTTCTTGTGATCTTAATATATCATATTACACTCTCCATGGAATAGTCTTTTAATACTGTGGCTAAATTGTTATCCACATCAGTAAAAAAGAGGTCTACTTGCACTGTTTGATCTAGGTGAAAGACTGGCCATGGATTGAATTTTGACATTTGGAAATAGTGGGTAAAATTACCCAGCTGTGCACCAAAAGTGGATGTGTTTTTTTGTAGTAAATTACAGGTATTTTACACATAGTTTCTCAAAGAAATGCCTTTCTGTATGCATTAATTCTGTGACAAATCCATCACAGGCTTTTTTGCATAGCAGGGAAGAGACTAGGGCTTACTGCAGATTTATAAAGAAAAGCTGGTCTATGTGCCAGAACGTCTGTTTCCATTTGGAACAAACCCTTTTTATAGTCATTCTACTCCAAAATGCAACAGTGTCTTTACTTCTTGAGATCAAAGCTTTTCAAGGTACAAGACATCTAAAAGAGCAATGTGGGTCACTTATTTTCTCTACAACAAGCTATGTCAAAACCCCAGTCTGGCATAACCCACTTAAGGCAACAACTCTAGATTGACTTTTGGATGAAATTTAAAGATGGTTTTGATTTATAAAGCTCGGAATGGTTTGGGTTTGAGAGACTGCATCTGTTCCCCAGTGGTACTAGTTACTTTTCCCCAGATAGCCTTCTCACAAAATCTACTGCTTCCTGATAGCTACAAATCCTCCCATTGCGCTGGCAGCAAAGGTGTGTTATTTCCTGATCCAAATTCCTGCTCAATTTCTGATAAACACCTAAAGGTTCAATCTGCACAACACTCAAGCAGCAATCTATTTCACTTACCCTAAGACATGCCCAGTCTTTCCAAATCTTTTGGGCCCTTGTCCTTTCTGCTCCAAGCATTGGCATCATAATCATGATAACCATGAGCAATCTTGTATCTTGTTCTCTAACCAAAACTCTAACTGATGTCAATGGGAGCTACAGGTTCTCAGCCATTGGGTTCTGACCCCACTCCCTGTTAAGTCATTGGGAGTTTTACTATCTGTTTCAATGGGAGCAGGTTCAGCGCTTGAGTGCCATGAGCAAGGAGGAGGTAATTTGCAGGGAAACCACCAAAACAAACAAACAAACAAAACCCCGAGAATGAATCCTGAAACAGGCCTATTAATTTATAAACAGAAAACCTAGAACTCAGTTTGTGGGAATTAGAGTGCAAATTAAGTAGCCTCTCAGATTTAAAGTACATAATTTTCATTTATATGGCAAATAGATAAGCAGGTTAGAGATCTCTTTTTAAAGATGAACTGATTTAGAAATATTTGACTAATGTGCAAACAGGCTTTAGACATGTTTTATTCCTCGTTCGTCCTAATTTAGTATGAAACATATTTTTTGTGGATTGTAAGAAAAATCCTTGAAAAACTGTGAGCTAGATTCAGTCTAGAAACAACTGAAAAACTGTATATTAAAATGTCCTTTTAATTTTCAGCTAATCTCTTTACAATTGTATATTGAATTGTTTGTAATTTCTTTTAAAGAAGCTTGAAAGTCTATTGAGCCTCTCTTAATTTTGTCCTGTTACTTCATACGAACATGGAAAATACTGTGTTTTGAATGAGCTGAAATTAACCTGTCTTTGGCTGATACATTATTTAATGGTGGAACATTGCACTAAAGGAGAAAAGTGCTATTGAAAAATGTTAAGTATAACAGGACAGATTTTCAAAAGTGCTTAGAACTTATAGGAGGGACTTGATTTTTTTAATAGAGCTCAGCTGTGATTCAAGCACCTACATGAAGTGGCCCAATTTTCAAAAGTATTAACCTCATTGTGAACACTTCTGAAAACTTGGCCACTTAATTTGGGTGCCAGAATGAGAGCTGAGTTTGTTTTTTTTTTTGGTGGGGGGGTGGGGGTGGGGAAGGAGTCAAGCATTGTTGTTATTACACACCTCTTTATATCAAAAACACCTTTGTTCTGGACCTCATTCTGTAGTTCTTACACAAGCAAAAGACCTTGTTATCATCTGGGAGTTTTCCTTGAGGAAAGTCTACAAGAGTGGACCGTTTTTGTGGATAATATTTGGAGCATTAATATTTCTTAATATATCTTATTTAACTTGACCAAATGAAATGTAATTCAGCAGCGGAATTAAAGGGGGATTCTGAAATTGCTACTAGACTGATCCATGACTTACTGTAACTGTGAACATAACAGTACCATGTTTTCTTCCTTTAGGGTCTTGTAGGACCACCACTGAGCACCCAAACAGCAAAAGCCAGTCTGAACATTTATAGGTGAATTACAAAGTTTGGTTAAACTGTTTAAGGTTCTAAATTAATAGACTATGGGCAGAAAAAACCTACATGCTTATTTCAATTTTGATTCAATTTATGAATCACCTAAGCCTTTAAATGTAGCTAGACTTTGAAACACCATGAAATAAAATTTGATATTCCACCAAGTGGCAGCAACAAGATGAACTCCTTGAATTTACAGCTACTTCTGACAGAATAAAAATAAAGACAAGCATAAAGTTCTTAATCCATTACCTTGAGCAGTCCTAAAACAAAGCATGATGAAAGCATGAAGAAATGGGCTGTGCCCTGAAGGTGTGCAGACTGGGGTCTGGTCTACACAAGACATTTTTCATATATAGAGGTATGATTTTGTGCCACTATTGTTATACTGGTACAATCCCTAGTGTGGACACTGTTATATTGGTACATTAAATAATGTATTCCCCTTGCCAGATGGGAATAAGCTATTCCAGTATGTGTGTTACCCACTGGTGAGTGGGTGTTACAAGTCCACTTCTGTGCCAGTCCATAGTCAGTGTGTTGTTACAACTCCCGGTACAAAAGCTTGGCTTTTTAGCTCTAGCCTTCTCATGCTTTTGACTCTGGAAGTTCCTGGTTCAATTCCCAGTGTGTGGGGCAAAAAAGCAATATCAATACAACTGAATCCACACTAGCACTGTTGTGGCACTTTAACTATACAGGTATAGATACAGAAGTACAACTTTTGTGCAGTACACAAACCCTTGGGCTCCACTGGACTAAATGGGGTTGGAAATTCCATAGCTGAGGACTCTGAGAATATTCTGCCCTCAGCCCCAGACATGACTCTAAAGACTGTTAGCCAGCATCTCATTTGATCTCTACTGTTGCAGCAGTGCACAGAGAGAGAGCTGGTTTCTAAGGTGGTTAGGCCCTAAATCATGTAAGTCTCTAGAGAAGAAAAAAGTCAATATTTTAGTTTCTACGTCACTTCTGAGTGCAAATTAATAGTTATCTTTGGAGCACCGATATTACGTTCTCCCTTTTTCCAATCCTACTAAGCAACTAGACCACTGCATTCTTCACTAGCTGGAGCTTCCAAGACTTTCAAGAGCATAATGTGTTCAGAAGGCAGCACAGTAATCCAGTCAGTGGAGCAAAAATACAGAACAACTGTGGTCAACATGTGGGAGAAAAGGATGAACACATCATCCCAAGATCAGTTAAAAAAAAGACTTCACAAACCACTGTTGTTACCTGGAAAATACAGGGGCAAATGAGGGTTCAAAATTCCTTGTATTTTGCCATTGCCAAAAAAGATAACATAACAATGGCAAAGCGTAACAGTATATACGACTTATTCTACTGCACAAAAAAGAGTTGACAGAACCATGGACAAAAGCACTTGCTCCAATTTACAATTAATGTGGCATCTTTCACACCACATGTTGCTATGCCAGTGACACAACTATTCTGTCCTACCTAGGATTTTATACTGTGCTAATCACCAGAGTATCTGAGTGCTTACTTCTCACTTTGATTTCAGTGGGAACCACATCATAGGAGACTTACAATCTAGTGAAACTGAATTGTGCACATTTGAAAACTCAGATAGTTCTTCTATTGGTCTGTTTCAAGCGAAAGCTTTGTGTCATATCATGCTAAGTATTCCACAGCATTCAAACATTTTTGAACACTTCTTTCAAATGACTTTGATATGGAAACAAAGACTACTATGCCATATTACAACTATTTCGATGGTACTGCATGTAGTTTGAAGTGAACATATTTCTGTAGGGACCATTGTCTTTTTGCAGGAATAGGAAACTTCAAATATCTCCCTTGTACTGTAAGCTTCTGAATCATAATATAGATACTCAGTGGAATTTAGGAATTGCCATAGGGGATCAAACCTGTGGTCCATCTAGAGTCCAGTCCCATTTCTGACAGTGGCCAGTACCAGGAGCTTCAGAGGAAAGTGCAAGAAATTCTGCAGAAAGCAGTTATGGAATAACCTGCTCACAAGAATAGAAATGTAAAAAAAAAATGGAAATAGAGAAAATGTAATAAATGCGCAAAGAGAGATTCTCTCTCTACTCTTATAAAGATATTTGTAATTGGGTTCCATAGCATTTAAAGAACCAACTGGCATCCTTTTATTAAATATTTAGAGTAAATTCTCTATTTATAAAAATGCTGGACGACTTCTTTTGCATCCACTGAATATTCATTGGGAAGTTCATTGGTGAGTGCCTATTCAAAACTAAAAGATCAAAAGGGAACTGTGTCAATTTTGTTCTTTTCTGGGGTGACTGCTATTTTTTGATGTAATAAATTGCCAATTTTGGAGGGGTAAAGAACAGAAATGGAAACGAGTATGCCTTTCAGGGGACTTTTGACTGTGCCATTATGAATAGTCTCCAAACAAACAGCTTGTTGCAGGCCATTCAAATAGTAGATAGACATCCAATTGTTAACCATGCAAATAGCCATATCCAATGGTCAGACAGCTGTTAGCTGGCTTTTAGAATGTTGGTAACCACATTTTTGTAGGACTTACCCCTGTCTACAGGCTGCTGGGTCTCATCTTTTTCTGAAGTCTTAATAAAATTAAGAAGTTTTATGCATGCAAATGTCTTTTAAAAAACCCCTAACAGTATTTGTTATATACTGTACTAAATGAAAGAAAGATGTTTACATGTTATCTTTATAGCCACAGTTTACTCCACATAAATTTTATGTATATAAAATTATCTGTGTGTGACTATTGTACAGCCTTGTACTTGGAATGGTCTATGTGTTTTGTGTATATAAAACACTCACAGTTTATATGCATATATATACACTCACACTATGTAGTGACATAATCACAGGACTATACCCTGAAAATGGAGCATATAGTAGTTTCCAAAACTTAGCCACCTAAGGGCCCCACCAAACTGCCACTGGTGTCTATGAGAGTCTCTAATGAACACTCCCTTATAGCATTAGACAATTGAACCCTCACTTGGTTCAACCTAAAGTTTTGCACAGTCTTCTCACCATTATGGGGATGGTTTTCATGTCACAAAAATGTTTGTATATATCAGTGAGATTTTTTCCTACAGATAGACAGATTAATGGGAAAAAAATCTCAGGATTAATCTAATAATCAGAGCAATAGCTGGATCTGAATTTGGCATGCAGATAAAGCAAATGATCCTGTAGGATGTACCATTTGCAATTAATCAGAGGATCACATGGGATAATGGGGCTTGATTGGGACTGTGTGACTCTTCATGAAAGGATCATGCATTGATAATATTAACTTAAATGGAGTGCACTATAAAAATTATTTTTATAATATTTACAGGCCAAAGTACATTCCGGCCTAAGTGTATCCACTGTAAATAATTTCAACACATAAGGAGAGGAAGGGTGGTTTAGGGGTTGGAATACTTCCCTGGGATTTGAGAGATGGAGCACTTGTTTACACTACACAGGTTTGTCGGCAAAAGGCAACAGTGGAGAAGTACACACTACAAATCTACTGCCAGGCTTCAGAGTAGCAGCCGTGTTAGTCTGTATTCGCAAAAAGAAAAGGAGGACTTGTGGCACCTTAGAGACTAACAAATTTATTTGAGCATAAGCTTTCGTGAGCTACAGCATCCGATGAAGTGAGCTGTAGCTCACGAAAGCTTATGCTCCAATAAAGTGGTTAGTCTCTAAGGTGCCACAAGTCCTCCTTTTCTTTTTACAAATCTACTGTTGGTGGCAAAACTTGCTGTTTTCCCAACAAAATAAAACCAGCGTGACAAGAGGCATAAAGCTCTTTGCGGCAAAGTTAAAACGACCAAGTGTCAGTGCAGACGCTGCCATTCATTATGTCGACTTAACTGGTCTCCTCCAGTATTCCACAATGCCCACCGTGACCGCTCTGCTCACTGTTTTGAACTCAGCTGCCCTGCAGGCATGTGTCCCTCCCCTTTCAAAGCTTTAGGAAGTTCTGACAGCTGAGCCTGCTGCTGTGCTGCAGGCAACAAAGAGCAAATCATTAATGTGGAAAGTTGCTCTGTCCTCCACAAGGAACACAGAGGCAGGCAGGCCGGGGGCAGGGGTGTGTGTGTGTGTGTGTGAGAGAGAGAGACTGCTGTACAAAGCCAGGGAGAGGCAGGGGCTGATGTCTGGGGTGTCCCCCTCCCTCAGGATTGGTTGCTTCCAGCAGCTGTCTGAATTTAGAGACAACATGCCGACACACTCACTCTCCCCCAACACACACTCCCCTGACCATAGGCGCCGAGAAAAAAATTAGCGGGTGCTTGGCACCCACCGGCAGCCAGCTGCCCTCACCCCCAGTGCCTCCCGCCTGCCACAATCAGCTGTTTCCTGGTATGCAGGAGGCTCTGGGAGGAAGGGGGAGGAGTGGGGATGGGGCGCACTCAGGGGTGGGGGTAGAACTGGGTGGGAAGAGGCAGGGAGAGGGTGGGGCAGAGCAGATGCGGGACAGGGCTGGAGGCTTGGGGAAAGGAGGCGGGACCTGGGGCGGAGCAAGTGGTTGAGCACCGCCCCCCCCCCGGCCCGGAGGAAGTCAGTGCTATGCCCCCAACATATACTCTGTCTGTTTCTTCTCCTGCTCCCACATGCTCCCCGTCACACATTCTGCTCCCCCTCCTCCACTTCAGTCGAAAAGCATCTGGCAATCTAGTAGGATGCCCATGGAACAAAGGGATTGAGAAACCTGCGTGCATCATGTGACTCTGTATCTGCCCCATGAGGCATTGCAAACCCTTTCCAAAGCACTCTGTGGCCAGTTGCACAGTGGGATAGCTACCCACAGTGCACTGCTCTCTGTGTCAATGCAAAAGCTGTTAGTGTGGATGCGCTCTGCTGACACAAGGAGTATAATGTGGACATGCACCAGTGCTTTAATTAAAGCGGCATGACTTTTGTCAACAAAACTCTGGAGTGTAGACAAGGCCTCGGGTTCATTTTCCTGTGCTGCCACTGACTTGCAATCTGACTTAGGGAAAGAGATTTTGTCTCTCTGCCCTCTCAGTAGTGCTAGGGAGGATAATAAATACATTGAAGATTGAGAGAGCCATAGTGGGTGAGGCAATATCTGTTATTAGACCAATTTCTATTGGTGAGAGAGACAAGCTTTCAGAGAGCTATTCTGCAGCTCTGTATAAGCTTGAAAGCTCGTCTCTCAGCACCAGAAGTTGGTCCAATAAAAGACATTGCCTCACCCACCTTATCTCTCTAAAATCCTAGGACCGACATGGCTACAATACTGCATACAACAATTAAAGACTGAAAGGCATTCAGGTATTATAGTAATGGGCGCCACGTCAATATCTTAGATAGATGTAAGGAAAGAGAGATACAGTCAGGTCTAGAACCAGATACTGCCCAGTAAAAGCCACCAATGACCATAACATATGGGAAGATAATTGTTTATAGCGTCCTCCTTTCATAAGTTGATCATTGAGCTAGTTTTACTTCTTGCTCCAAGCTAGGTATTTTTGATTATAAGAACTTCTTGGCTTCACAGGAACAATAACTCTTTGCAGCCATATGACTCAGTCAAGGAAATATGAAGGGCCAGATGTGATGCTGGTGTATGGTGAGAGGCATGGCAAACAATGTTCTTTTCCTCCTCAGTTGCCCCACCCAAGGGCCAAGCACAATCACAGTCCCTGTACTCAGGGCAGAGCTGTGCTACTGCCTTTGTGTGCTCTCCAACATGAATATTGCCTCAACGGAGATAGGGAGGAGAAGTGGGGCCATAACAAGTGATGAGCTGCCAAAATCTTAACAACCGGTTCCCTCCTCACCCCATGAGGAGGTTGAGGCCCACCCCCGCCCCCCGGGACTCCTGCCCCATCCAACGCCCCACGTTCCTTGACGCCCTCCCCCGGGACCCCTGCCCCATCCATCCCCCTCCCCTGTCCCCTGACTGCCCCTAGAACCGGGCAGGAGGGTCTCGTGGGCTACTGTAGTGGGTGCCCACCCTGCCCCTAAGAGCCAGAGGGACCTGCCGGGGGGTGAGGTGGGGAGTCCCGGTGGTGCTTACCTGGGGCGGCTCCCAGGAAGCATCCAGCAGGTCCCTCTGGCTCCTAGGGGCGGGGTAGCATAGCTGGGGGGGGGAGCGGCCTCTCCCCCCACTGATCACATCAAAAGTGGCGCCTTAGGCACTGACTCCAGGGCTGGAGCACCCAGGGGGAAAATTTGGTGGGTGCAGAGCACCCACCGGCAGCTCCCCACCCCACGCCCAGACCCAGCTCACCTCTGCGTGGCCTGCGCCTCCTCCCCTGAACGCACCGCCCTGCTCTGCTTCTGTGCCCCCTCCCGGCTTCCCGCGAATCAGCTGTTCACACAGGAAGCCGGAGAGGGCTGATAAGCAGGCGGCAGCTTCGCGCTCAGGTCCAGGGAGGCGGAGGCAAGCTGGGACGGGAAGGGGTTCCCCTGCGCCCCCCCGGGTTACCTGCTGCTGCGCGGAGGGCCCTCCTCGTGCCCCCCCGCCCCAGCTCACCTCCCCTCTGCCTCCCTGGGCCTGAGTGTGAAGTCGCCGCTTGCTTCTCAGCCCCCCTGGCTTCCCGCGTGAACAACTGATTCGCGGGAAACCGGGGGGCGGAGAAGCAGAGCGGGGTGGCACATTCAGGGGAGGAGGTGCAGGCAGAACGGAGGTGAGCTGGGGGTGGGCGCCTGGCGGGGAGCTGCCGGTGGGTGCTCCAGCCCTGGAGCACCCATGGAGTCGGTGCCTAAGGAGCCACTTTTGGCTGGTTGTTAAATTTAGAAGCCCTTTTAAAAGGGCTTCTAAATTTAACAACCGGTTCCAGCGAACCGGTACGAACCGGCTCCAGCTCACCACTGGCTATAACCCTGACACCACCACACAAGTGAACAGGCTGTGCCTTGTTCCACCCCCATGGCAGGACGCCAGAACATTCAGGCGGTGCTCAACCACTTGCTCTGCCCCAGGTCCCGCCTCCCTCCTCCAAGCCTCTGGCCCTGTCCCGCATCCACTCTGCCCCAGGTCCCCACCCTCTCCTTGCCTCTTCCCACCCAGTTCTATCCCCACCCCTGAATGTTCAGGAAACCAGAACATTTCTTTACCCTCCTCCCCGCAAAGTAACAATGGGTCAGATTTTCTTGCTAATATTATGCTCTGTCCTGTAAGGATTTGAACTAGACCCATTGTTTCAAAAAATACCAAGATTCCAGCCAATTGCTGCAAGGAGCTGAGCACCTGTCAGCTGTGGGCCTATATTTTCCAATAATGCAAAGTGTTCCAACAAGCTGCTTCCCAGCTTCAGACACATTCCACATACTCGATTATCCCAGATTCCCAATATTTTCCAGTATTTCTGAGTTTCTTAACTATAGTTTCTTTTATCAATTATGTCAAAACCTGCTTTAATACTCCGTACCTGATTTTCTTGTTGCCTGATATTAGTGTACTGTGAATGCTACAGTGAAACCATTTAACAGGAACTTTAACTTCATTGTTTATTATTAATTTTTTCTTTAATGTATCCAGCAACATAGGTATGTATGATGCTTAAAAAAGTGGGACACGGTAGATGAGGTAATATTTTTTATTCGATCAGCTTCTGTCAGTGAGAGAGAAGCTTTTGCGTCAGACAGAGCTCTTCTTCCAGTTAAAAAAAGTGACAGGGCCCTGTCCCTGGCAATCTAAATTAGGTCGAACACAGCAACAACAAAAGGGATGAGAGTGTTTAGAAGAGGGGTGGGGAGACAAAGATTATTGCAACAGTGAAAGGTCAGATATACTTATTGCTACAGATGTAGTGTGTCAGTTCCCCCTTTTACAGCTGGCTGAAATTGGAGGAGAGTGGGATGAAAGCTGGGGAGAGTTCATTCAGCACTGGATGGTTAACTGGCAGTTGTGGGTTTTGAGGTGAGATTTGAAGGAGGAGAGTGAGGTTGCATGGTCTAGAGATGGGGGTGGAGGGAATCTTCCAAGCATGGAGATGGCATAAGAAAAGATGGTAGCTCTTGAGGGGCAAAGAGGCCCAGGGAGCATCAGGAGAGGTGGATCAACAGATCATAGGGCAGCTGGAAGAGAGATGGTGCAACTTGGGAGAGCTGTGCAGAGTCTTGGAGGTGAGGATGAGAAGCTATTTGTTGAGCTCTCTTGATGTGCCTGGAGATGTTCGTTACATAGAAGACACGGTCCTTACCCCAAAGGTGTATAAAGACACCAAGACTGGTAGTTTTATTTTCCAGTCTTTTCAATTTATCCTCCACAGCTTTTACAACTGAAGATATCCAACACCAGGAACATTGTCAATCTCTCAAGTCAGAGGTGGTTTACGCTGAATGTCTCTCAGCGTGAAAAGGAACAGTAAGCGGAAACATGCAAACAGTCTATACCTCCTCCACACTGATCAGATCTGATATGTGTTTTTGCCTTCAATCTATTTTGCCTAATAGAACAGAGGCAAGTATGCTGAAATTAATGTACATGACTAGAGTCAACCCATTTATTATGTCTGACTTACAGTTCCATCTTGCCCTATAAGTGGGGACAGGGATTCTGCTGTATTGACTTGCACTGTGACATTGGGCAGAAGATTGTATAACCAATAATCATGGGTATTTGTCCTTTTCGGTTTTGGTGACTCTTGGAAATTTTATGTCAGACTCATATCTGGAAGGAGGAAGCCCTTATATTACAAAAGCCTTTTTTTGAAAGTTTGTATAGTTTAATCTATTGAGTGCTGTACTGATTTGGTCTAGTTCTGGTGGTTATGCTTGGTGTGAGGGGTATTTAGTGGCCTGTGATATACAAGAGGTCAGGAACTAGATGATCTTAGAATTATAGGACTGGAAGGGACCTCGAGAGCTCATCTAGTCCAGTCTGCTGCATTCATGGCAGGTCTAAGTATTATCTAGACTAGGGCAGTCAATAGGCAGACTGCATGTCAAAGCTGGATCACCAGATGCTTTTGAATGGACCCCATAATCTTTTTATTTACTTATCATTGTTATTTTTTTTTTATTTTTTCTGGAGTCTGGATCTTCAGTATACCTTGGCCAAGAAATTTGGACCTTGACAAAAAATAATTGACCACCATGAGAGGTGTTTGTCTAACCTGCTCTTAAAAATCTCCAGTAATGGAGATTCCACAACCTCCTCAGGCAATTTATTCCAGTGCCTAACTACCCATTTAGTTAGTTTTTCCTAATGTCCAACCTAAACTGCCTTTGCTGCATTTTAAGCCCATTGCTTCTTGTCCTATCTTCAGAGGTTAAGGAGAACAATTTTTCTCCCCACTCCTCGTAACAACCTTTTATGTACTTGGAAACTGTTATGTCCCCTCTCAGTCTTCTCTTTTCCAGACAAAACAAACCCAATTTTTTCAATCTTCCCTTATAAGCCATGTTTTCTAGACCTTTAATCATTTTTGTTGCTCTTCTCTGGACTTTTTCCAATCTGTCCACATCTTTCCTCAAATGAGGCACCCAGAACTGGACACAGCGCTCCAGCTGAGGCCTAATCAGCACAGAGTAGAGTGGAAGAATTACTTCTTGTGTCTTTAGAGTAACAGCCGTGTTAGTTTGTATTCGCAAAAAGAAAAGGAGTACTTGTGGCACCTTAGAGACTAACCAATTTGAGCATAAGCTTTTGTGAGCTACAGCTCACTTCATCGGATGCATACTGTGGAAAGTGTAGAAGATCTTTTTATACACACAAAGCATGAAAAAATACCTCCCCCCACCCCACTCTCCTGCTGGTAATAACTTATCTAAAGTGATCACTCTCCTTACAATGTGTATGATAATCAAGTTGGGCCATTTCCAGCACAAATCCAGGGTTTAACAAGAACGTCTGGGGGTGGGGGGAGGAAAAAACAAGGGGAAATAGGTTACCTTGCATAATGACTTAGCCACTCCCAGTCCCTATTCAAGCCTAAGTTAATTGTATCCAATTTGCAAATGAATTCCAATTCAGCAGTCTCTCGCTGGAGTCTGGATTTGAAGTTTTTTTGTTGTAATATCACAACTTTCATGTCTGTAATTGCGTGACCAGAGAGATTGAAGTGTTCTCCGACTGGTTTATGAATGTTATAATTCTTGACATCTGATTTGTGTCCATTTATTCTTTTACGTAGAGACTGTCCAGTTTGACCAATGTACATGGCAGAGGGGCATTGCTGGCACATGATGGCATATATCACATTGGTGGATGTGCAGGTGAATGAGCCTCTGATAGTGTGGCTGATGTTATTAGGCCCTGTGATGGTGTCCCCTGAATAGATATGTGGGCACAGTAGTCAACGGGCTTTGTTGCAAGGATAGGTTCCTGGGTTAGTGGTTCTGTTGTGTGGTATGTGGTTGCTGGTGAGTATTTGCTTCAGGTTGGGGAGCTATCTGTAGGCAAGGCCTGGCCTGTCTCCCAAGATTTGTGAGAGTGTTGGGTCATCCTTAAGGATAGGTTGTAGATCCTTAATAATGTGTTGGAGGGGTTTTAGTTGGGGGCTGAAGGTGACGGCTAGTGGCGTTCTGTTATTTTCTTTGTCCTGTAGTAGGTGACTTCTGGGAATTCTTCTGGCTCTATCAATCTGTTTCTTCACTTCCGCAGGTGGGTATTGTAGTTGTAAGAATGCTTGAGAGAGATCTTGTAGGTGTTTGTCTCTGTCTGAGGGGTTGGAGCAAATGCGGTTGTATCGCAGAGCTTGGCTGTAGACGATGGATCGTGTGGTGTGGTCAGGGTGAAAGCTGGAAGCATGTAGGTAGGAATAGCGGTCAGTAGGTTTCTGGTATAGGGTGGTGTTTATGTGACCATCGTTTATTAGCACTGTAGTGTCCAGGAAGTGGATCTCTTGTGTGGACTGGACCAGGCTGAGGTTGATGGTGGGATGGAAATTGTTGAAATCATGGTGGAATTTCTCAAGGGCTTCTTTTCCATGGGTCCAGATGATGAAGATGTCATCAATATAGCAAGTAGAGTAGGGGCGTTAGGGGACGAGAGCTGAGGAAGCGTTGTTCTAAGTCAGCCATAAAAATGTTCGCATACTGTGGGGCCATGCGGGTATCCATAGCAGTGCCGCTGATTTGAAGGTATGCATTGTCCCCAAATGTGAAGTAGTTATGGGTAAGGACAAAGTCACAAAGTTCAGCCACCAGGTTTGCCGTGACATTATCGGGGATAGTGTTCTTGACGGCTTGTAGTCCATCTTTGTGTGGAATGTTGGTGTTGAGGGCTTCTACATCCATAGTGGCCAGGATGGTGTTATCAGGAAGATCACCGATGGATTGTAGTTTCCTCAGGAAGTCAGTGGTGTTTCGAAGGTAGCTGGGAGTGCTGGTAGCGTAGGGCCTGAGGAGGGAGTCTACATAGCCAGACAATCCTGCTGTCAGGGTGCCAATGCCTGAGATGATAGGGCGCCCAGGATTTCCAGGTTTATGGATCTTGGGTAGTAGATAGAATATCCCAGGTCGGGGTTCCAGGGGTGTGTCTGTGCGGATTTGATCTTGTGCTTTTTCAGGGAGTTTCTTGAGCAAATCAGATGTCAAGAATTATAACATTCATAAACCAGTCGGAGAACACTTCACTCTCTCTGGTCACATGATTACAGACATGAAAGTTGCGATATTATAACAAAAAAACTTCAAATCCAGACTCCAGCGAGAGACTGCTGAATTGGAATTCATTTGCAAATTGGATACAATTAACTTAGGCTTGAATAGAGACTGGGAGTGGCTAAGTCATTATGCAAGGTAACCTATTTCCCCTTGTTTTTTCCTCCCCCCCCCCCAGACGTTCTTGTTAAACCCTGGATTTGTGCTGGAAATGGCCCACCTTGATTATCATACACATTGTAAGGAGAGTGGTCACTTTAGATAAGCTATTACCAGCAGGAGAGTGGGGTGGGGGGAGGTATTTTTTCATGCTTTGTGTGTATAAAAAGATCTTCTACACTTTCCACAGTATGCATCCGATGAAGTGAGCTGTAGCTCACGAAAGCTTATGCTCAAATAAGTTGGTTAGTCTCTAAGGTGCCACAAGTACTCCTTTTCTTCTTGTGTCTTGCTTACAATGCTCCTGCTAATATATCCCAGAATGATGTTTGCTTCCCCCGCCCCCACCCCTGCAACAGTGTTACACTCTTGACTCATATTTAGCTTACGATCCACTATGACCTCCAGACCTCTTTCTGCAGTACTGCTTCCTAGGCAGTCATTTCCCATTCTGTATGTGTGCGACTGATTATTCCTTCCTAAGTGGAGTACTTTGCATTTGTCCTTATTGAATTTCATCCTATTTGTTTCAGACCATTTCTCCAGTTTGTCCAGGTCATTTTGAATTTTAACCCTGTCCCCAAAAGCACTTGCAACTCCTCCCAGCTTGGAATCATCTGCAGACTTTATAAGTGTACTCTCTACGCCAGTATCTAAATTATTGATAAAGATATTGAAGAGAACCAGAACTGATCCCTGGTGGACCCCACTCGTTATGTCCTTCTAGCATGATTGTGAACCACGGATAACTACTCTCTGGGAATGGTTTTCTTGTGGTCCCTTCTGGCCTTAAACTCTGTGACTACGACTAACTGCAAAAAAATGTTGCGTGGGCCTCCTGCCTTCAGCACTTGATCTCATTATTGGCTTCATGAGGAAACTCTACCCTGCTCATGAGTAGTGAGTCAGGAGTCAGTATTAGTGTACAGTAGGTCAACCCCAACAATAGGCATAAGTGGCATATTTAATATTTATAGCTGAAGTGTGCACGTACACTAAAAATAGAATATTGTATGAATTCCTTTTTTAGGCAGATCTCAGCTACTGTGAAACAGAAAGTTATTTGATACAGTTCTGTGTGATTTCAGACTCGGTGGTACCATAAAAATCTTCACTGACTGTACATCAGGGTAGCTCTGTTAGCGTCAGTGGACCTACTCTGATTTATACTAGCTGAAGATCTTGCCCACAATGTCTGTTTCTCTCTTGATTTGCTAAAATATGGCATATCATTTATGTTTGATTCCTTATAAAAATTCCCTGGTTCTAACCTGAGCCATGTCAACTGAAATATCAGAGTTAAAGAACATTCAGTTACTAACTTAACTGCTCTGAGGCAAGAATACATAGGAGTTAATGTTACACTGTTCCCACTGTGACAAGATATTGCAGTGCACATGTTTTACTCATATTGTCAACTCTGCTTTCTCTCAATAGGTTCTTCATACACACCAGTGCCATAACATATGATTATGTTAAATTGGTAAAGAAAAAATGCATCCCCTGGTTCTGTCTTTGCCTGTCTAAGATAGGGTGACCAGATAGCAAGTGTGGAAAAAGGGGAAAAAACATTTCCAGGAGGGTGCGGGGGGGAGTTGTGTATATAAGATTTAAAAAGTTGAAAGTAGAATGTGCACACAGGGCTCCTCGAAGGAGCCCTACAGTACAAAGTAGGCCTCCTTGAAGGAGCCTAAGCCTGAGCTCCTCCACGTGGCATGGCTCGGATTCCTTCAGCACTGTGAAAAATCTGGGCAAAATGACGTCCTGACAGGACTTTGATTGGGATGGGGACAAAGCCCCTAATATCAGGACAATGCCTGTTTTACTGGGACATCTGGTCACCCTAGTTTAATATCAACATTAGCATTAGCTGGTGAGTTAGAACTGCCCAGAAAATAGGATTAAGACCAGAAATGCAGACTGACCCTTAACAGCGGTGCCAACAGGCACTGCTTTGATCGACTTGTATTTAGCAGTCGAAGATTGCAATCCACCCTCCAGCAAACTTCCTGCGGCTTCCAAATACAACATGACACAGTCAGATAGGGAGGGGAAAAGCAAGCTATTTATTTATTTTAAATAAGCCTCTTTTTTTAAGTATAACCATTAGTTTTTATTGATGGGACTAATGCTTTGCATTTAACCTAAATTACAATAGGAAAGGAGATGCTTAAGGGTAACTGGGTGATGAAAGGACTACATTAGTGTACATGTCCAACGGCTGCTGTTTCTTATTTGTAATGCTGAATCCACATGCAAGTCAAATTTAGTCTATAAACGGTGGCGCCTAGGGAGTATACACTCAGATTGCCTTGAGAAACTAAATACTTTTATCAAATCACCAGATGGCCCACTATTCAAAAACCACTTTCCTGAACAACATTGTTGGTAATATGCCTACCCTCAGTTAAGTTCATGGGCATTTCATAAGTAAGGCTGATAAGCTAGTGTGTTTGGCCTTATCTTTCATTTATTTAAGCATTTCATTTATTTCAATAAGTTTTCTATATAATACAATTTAGTCTTCATGAACCTGGCATATTTTAATCCAGATATTGTATAGTTCAACTAGCATCAAATTTTGCTCCTCAGAAATGCCATGATATGCCACTCATACTCCCACATTTTAGATAAAAACAATTTTGGCTAACTTTCTGGCTTCATAAAGAAGTTTGGAATATTGCATGGACAGATGTTGGGAGAAGGTAGAAGAGGAGATGTGGGCTGCAAGGAAGAATCATGCCCCACATTTGAAATCTTGATTAGGGTAAGAGAGGAGGGTTTTGGATTCATGGATCATTAGAATGGTTTCTGTGATGATAGCTTTAAGGACCTAGCTAGAGATCGATGTGGGTGTTGCTCAATCTGCCAGGAGGTTACGTCCCATTGGGATTTGCCATGATGAGAGCCTATTTGGGTTAAATAATCTTCACTTTAGCAGAAGGGGCATCAACCTCCTAGGTGCAAACCTTTCAGACCTCTTTAATTATACTTTAAATCAGTAGGAGCAGAAGAGAGGGGAAAGTTTTGTTAACTCAAATGATCGTATAAGTACTTGCAACATACAAAATAAGGTGGAAAATAGGGTTGTTCTGAAATAAAAGATGAAGGAGAATAAGAAGAGTAGATGAGTTTAACCTCTAGCATGGTCTGTACGGATGCAAAACAAGCAAGACAACCTAGATATATTAGATGATGGGAATTATGGCTTACTTAGTGAGCATTACTGAGCCTTGGTGGGTTAATTCTCAAATGGAGCGTCAGCACAGCTATATGGAAAAGATCCAAAGGGAAGAAGAGGTGCACTCAGTGTCAAAAATATTTACAGTGTTAGCAATTACAGTTTGACAGTGCAGTGGGTGGTGGTGCTAACAAACATATCTGGACTAACATTTAAAGCCCAGTTCTCAGAGCTGCTGAACGTCTGATATTCTCCCCTCCATTAAAGTCAATAATAGCTGCAGAAGCTCAGCGTTTTGGAAAGTCAGCCTGCTAATCTCGCTACACATCTCTAGATGTATTTCTAGTGTACCAGTGACCATTGTGTCTGGGTGCTAAAGCACTCTAAACCACATGACACCAAACCCAAGGGATTTTTAAATATCCTGTGTTGGGGCGTATTACCTCTTTAAGGGATAGTCTGATACTTACAACCAAGACAAAAAAGGGGAAAAAGTCAAAGAACACCTTGCCCTGTCCTTGGGACTGGGCTATATGAACAAGAAAAGGAAGCTGAGCAAGAGAGAACAATGCTGGGGCTAGGAACAACGCTGGCTGTTACAGGCCCCAGACCACTAGCCTGACCTGAGCACAAGATGCTTTATTTTTCTGTGTATAAGTTGGGTTGCTCTGATTGAAGGCTTTGAGGTAAAGGCCTTATGAACTGGGTTAAATGGCTTCTCCCCTAACCCCGATGGCTAAAGGAAAGGGAGAAAGCCAGTTTACCTCCTAGAACGATAGGGGAACTAAGAACTCTGCTAGCAGGGCTTGGCTTGGCGGCCTTCCTAAAGGGGGCATTTGTTGTTGTTAGTTTGGCGTTGGCTTCCCTCTTCTTGGAATCCTGTATACACCCATACAGCTGCTCAGTAACAAATACAACCAAACATGCATTCAGGAGTAGGGGTATGATGTTCCTCCTGTTACTGTCCAGTTGAGCCTGCTTCCAGTCAATTCCCATCTGCCTGGCTTCTCCTCCAGGTGCAGCCTGTGGAGTTAATTGGCCCACCTGCCCACCTTAGTACCACACTGGATACCCTACCACATTGCCAGAAAGATATATAAATTGAGCAAAGCACAGAGAAGAGAGACAAGGATGATAACCCAAATAGTTATCCAGACTAGCTTTTGCAAAGTATAAGACTAAATGTGTTAGACACACTATTTCTTTTCTTTCAAGCTGATTTTCTGTCCTGGTATTTAATCTTGTTTTACTACAACCCACTGTCCTTGGGAAATCTCTTTCAGGTCATCCTGAAGGGATGAAATAATGCTTAGCCTCAGGGGCTTGGTCTTCACTGAAAAAAAAAAGTTTGTTGTGGTTTTTTTAAAGACACAGAGAGCTAACTTGAGATAGTCATTTTATGTAAAAGCACTCACCTGTTTCCAGTGAAGAAGCAGTAATGAAGGAAGGGTTTCTGAAAGCTACCATTCTGGATTCTCTGTTAAAAAAGCAAGGACGAAATAGCGGCGTTTAAATTAAGGATGAACATAGTTCCTCTGCTGTTGAAATTGGAGAGGGAATTCCCTTTCATCTCCCTCTCTTGAGCTTGTGGGAGCTCATTTTCTCCAGAGCTACTCCTATTGCTGTTTCTGCATTGCCTGGTGAAATCAGGCAGAGAATCTGATGTAGGAGCAGCAAGAGAAACTGTGCCTGACTCAAGAGTGTACTGATCTCTAAGACTTTCTCACCAGCAAGTGGAGCAGAAACCTTGATGTAGGTCCAGCCAGTTAGAGTTGTCGAGCAAATACTCTCAGAGACCTGTGCTATGACATCAGTCCATCAAGTTAGCAGTGGTGAGCTAGTGGATTTCACAGAGGCCTGAACCTGGATGCAGGAACAGATAGCCAAGGATGTTGAGCCAATGACCTCATAGGGGCTTGTACTGTGACAACAGAACAGCTAGCTATGGATGTTCTGAAGCTTGATTTTTCAACACTTGAGGTTGTTAATACTGAATTAGTGCCTGTAATGGGGTTGGCACCCACCTCTCATGAGTGCCCCCTTCTGGTTGGGCATGTCTGCATTCTTTAGTTCTGGTGACCCCTTTCGGGGGTTCTCAGTTGGGTTTGTCAGTGACACAGTGCTCCGGCCAAGTTACACTGTCTTCCTGTTAACCAGCACAAACCCCTTCCAGGGTATACAGTCCACCAGGGCCTATCTCAGCATCCCTTTGGTGGTAGTAGTCCACCCCTGATATGGGGCTGTATCCCCAGGCCTTCCTCCCTGGAGACACTATCTTCCTGCAGCCCTCCCCAGGCTCAGTCCCCACTCAGTCTTTGCAACCAGCCAGGAGCTTCCTCAATGCTCCCCTAGTCTCTGCTAGCAAACCATCCTTGGCCCTGCTGCTCCTACAGTCCTTCTTCTTCTGCTCCAAGTAGCAACTGACTACTGCTGTGCTCTACAGCTCCTTTTATATGGCCCTCCTGGGCCCTGATTGGCTGCTTCCCCTGCAGCCAGTCCAGCCTGCTCCTTTCCTGGGATGGGTGTGGCAGAACCCTGAGGCCTCCAGCAAGGGGGCTTTTGGGACTAGTCCACCCCATCACAGTGCCATTTTTTTATGTCCCCATTTCCCCAAAGAGCTGGATAAAAGCAGCCATTAAATGGCAATAACTTTTGGTAATCACCTGCCCAGGCCTGACTTGAACCAAGGATATCTATATAAACTGTCTGTCCTTTCTCTCTCCCTCCTTCAGCTATTTCTAAAGCATCTTGGTATATAAAATTAAAAGTTAAAATTAAGTTAAAGTTAAAATTCTTTGTTTTTTGTTACCAGTCCTCAGTGCCATTCCATCTCCTTAGTATTATTCTTCATTTAGGAAAGGACATTTTCTGTACAGAAGGACTGTGGTAGAAGGAGCGTTTGAAAGATCTGATAGTGAGAAATATTTGGAATTTTCCTTGTTGGCGAGAGATGTGTGGTGTCTAAGCCAAGTGTCCATTCAAGATTATGTAGTAAAACTCTCCCTGGCATAAAAGAAACAAAGACTTTCATTTTGGTTTTCTATAGGCTCTTAGGCCGCTTTCCTGAACTGATTGTCTTTCTGGTTTGTTACACAATTACTTTTAGTGAATCACCTTTTTAATAAGAGCAGAAGGGAAACAGCCAAACAAACATTACTCCAGAAAGGCCCACTGGAATTTTAAATGGTTCTTATTTTGTGTTCTTTGCATAATTTGTTACACTAAATATGAAACAGATTTCACGGCAACTGTAGTGCATGTGTTGTTATTCAGAAAAGCTCAAGTCTCATAGAACACAATTGCTGGCTAATTCAGAGTTTGTTAAAATTGTAATTGCTGGGCAAAATGACACTGACTAGAAATGCTGTCCAATGATGAAATGAAACAACCAACCAGGGGCAGGTGACATTCAGCTGAGAAATGACATAACATTTGCTCCTCCTCACCTTTATTCTCGGCAAACTGCGTTATGACTTAAAGTTATATGTACTGAGGGAGAGAGCAGCAAATCTTTTACCAAACTGTTTTGTCAGCAGCATTATCATCACCAGGAGAACATGCAAAGAAAGAAACATGGGGCTTGTCTGCACTGGGGACTTGCCCCAGTTACATCCATTGAGGGCTGGCCACCAGTATAGCTGTACTAGTGCAAACCCTGAATGTAGACAGGCAAAGCTGTATAAATCACAGTTTGTACCAGGCAGCAGTTTCAAGCAGGGACACTGATGCAAATCTTGTTTATAGCAGTTTTGCCTATCTCCACTTTGGTGTTTTATGTAACTTCAAAAACAGCCACCAGAGGCTGGTTTTGACTGCAGCTCCCTACAGTCCAATGCCTCACTTTCCAAAATGGAGGATACCTTTGCTCTCTGCAACAACACCTGCACCCTGGCACATCAATCACAGCTGCTCCCACATAGATTAAGGGTAAGTCTACATTACAAGTGCTACAGGCACTGCAGCTATGCTGCCTAGTGTAGATACTTACTACAGAGAGGGAAGGGGGTTTCCCATCACTGTAGTCAATCCACCCCCTTGAGAGGCGGTAGCTAGGTTGTCGGAAGAATTCTTCTGTTGCCCTAGCTGTATCTAGAGAGGAATTTAGGTGGATCTTACAGTGTCACACAGGGCATAACATTTGTCACAGCCCTGAGTGATGGAGCTAAGTTGACATAAATGTTAGCTGTAGACCAGGCGTAAGGGTTTGATTAGCATGGCTATACTGGTGGCTAGTCCCTAATAGCTGAAACCCCCAGTGTAGGCAAGGCTGTAATTACAGGTGTTTACAAAATGGAAATAGTGCTTTATTTCTGCCATATTTTCAGAATCTTTTTTTAAAAAAGGTTTTATTATACAGCTTTTTGGGAGCAGGAGTTAGTTTTTGTTCTGTGTTTGTACAGTGCCTAGCGCAATGGGGTCCTGGTCCATGATTTAGACTTCTTGGTGCTACTGCAATACAAATAAATAAGAATAATAATTGATAATGTTGGTGGAACTGGCAGCACCACCTACAGGTAAGGTTGCCTTACATGTCCCATTATAGGACTCTGTTTGAATTTGCCTATAACTTTGCCAAATTTTAACCATTCAGGCTGAAATTCTCCATGCTGGGGGCCTGCCTCAAGCTGAATTTTTGGAACCTTTTAGTTGAGTTGATTTGTTGAGCATCTCCGTGGTCTGTGGCAGGGACTTGAAATTTGGCTGGCAGTCAGGTGTCACCCCGCTGTCAGGAATGAAAAAAAAAGTCTGATTTGGCCATGTTATAAGCTTTAGAAAAATCATACTGTGCACATGCTCAGTAGAGACTGGTAAAGTTTGGCAGCTAAAGTTTCCAAAGATCCTGTTTACACTGAGTACGGTTGATCACAGGGGTTTAGAAGCTGAACAGGACTTTCCCTGAACTTGCTGCAGCTGGGGGCCATTGTGGTGCCTGGCACAGTAACTGAGAGTTGGGAGACTGACTCTCCTGTGCTCTCAAGGTCCCTCCTGCAGCATAGAAGAGGAAGCCACCTGAATGATATGAAGAGGGGTAAGAGGTGAAATTGGGAATGGGGCAGAGGGAGTAGATTGGGACAAAGCCTCTAGGGTAGAAGCTGAGAGCTGGGCTATTCAGGGGAGGATACTGGGAAAGCTGGGAAAAGTGATGGGGACATGAAAGCCAGAGGGGTGGGGGGAAGGAGGGAGATGTGCACTTACTGGGTAAAGAGATTGGGGCTAAGAACATAAGAATGGCCATACTGGGTCAGACCAAAGGTCCATCCAGCCCAGTATTCTGTCTACCGACAGTGGCCAATGCCAGGTTCCCCAGAGGGAGTGAACCTAACAGGTAATGACCAAGTGATCTCTCTCCTGCCATCCATCTCCACCCTCTGACAAACAGAGGCTAGGAACACCATTCCTTACCCATCCTGGCTAATAGCCATTAATGGACTTAACCTCCATGAGTTTATCCAGTTCTCTTTTAAACCCTGTTATAGTCCTAGCCTTCACAACCTCCTTTGAAACTTTAATGTTCTTTTAACCTCCTTTTGATATTTATATATAGACTTAGCAACCAACTTCATGTATAAAATTAAAACAGATCCAGAAATAAGCCAGAAAAGTAGGAAAATCAAATGCATTCATTTAAATTTTAGACATTATTTTAAAAATGCTCCCACTGCATACTGCAGAACTTTCCAGCTAAAGTCTGCAACAATCATTATTCTGAAACATATTAGCTCACTTTTAGTAAAATACATTCCTTTATAACAGACGTTCCCAAACTTGTTCTGCTGCTTGTGCAGTGAAAACCCCTGGCAGGCCGGGCCGGTTTGTTTACCTGCCACATCTGCAGATTCGGCCGATCGCAGCTCCCAGTGGCCGCGGTTCGCTGCTCCAGGCCAATGGGAGCTGCTGGAAGTGGCACGGGCCAAGGGACGTACTGCAATCAGATCCAGTACCTCCCGTTCGGTCCATGCTGGAGCTCTTTTGCGATTCTGGGACTGCATGCTCACCTGTGCAGAAGAGCTCTGCATGGTCATCTGTGCTGATCAGCTTGCCACGCTGGCCAAACAGGAAATGAAATTCAAAAGTTTGCGGGGCTTTTCCTGTCTACCTGGCCAGTGCATCTGAGTTGAGAGTGCTTTCCAGAGCGGTCACAATGGAGCACTCTGGGATAGCTCCCGGAGGCCAATACCGTCGAATTGTGTCCACACTACCCCAAATTGGACCCAGCAAGGTCGATTTCAGTGCTAATCCACTTGTCGGGGAGGAGTACAGAAACTGGTTTTAAGAGCCCTTAAAGTCGGAAAAAATGGCTTTGTAGTGTGGATGGGGGCAGGGCTAAACTGATCTAATGCTCCTAAATCCAACCTAAACTCATAGTGTAGACCAGGGATAATTAACTTTCTATATGGACCAGCCACTAAAGAGCAACAAGATCGTTTAGACAATCTTCCACCTGAAAATCACCCATTCGCATCAAACTTGGTAATAACTAGCTGGCTCAGTTGTAGGGCTGTAATGTAAGTAACCTTCTGAGAAATCCTTTCTGAGCCTTCTAGGTCAGAGTTCTGGAGCTGCCTAGGCGCTCCAAAAACTGAGAAATATCCACATCAAAAACTGGTCTTGCTCCAAAGGAATTCAGTGACAAAACTATTGACTTCATTGGAAGCAAAATCACACCCTTAATTTTTCAAGCAAAATTGTTAAAGTCCCTGCCTCATCTTCATCCCAACTCCTCGCTAAGGCAGCTCCGTTTGTTCTCCTTTCTTTGTCCTAATACAATTGCAAAGGCAATTGGTTTGTGTGATGGAAGGTTTTGAATCTTTCAATCATTCATATTTAATATAAAATAGAAAGACTGATAAGATGAAATGATCCAGAAAATGCACTGTAAATCCTGACGATTTAAAGACAAACTGAGCTTGACTCAGACTTACACCTCCAGGCAGGAACCACTGACATGGAAACCAGAAGCCAGTCACTTTGGTCCTCAGGGGTGGGCAAGATCAAAAGGGGCATGTGAAATGCTAGGCTTTCTAAAAAGAAATTGGAAAATGCTTCCAGACCTAGGCTATGTCTACACCATGGACCTTACAGCGGTACAGATGAACAGCTGCAGCTTGTGCCACTGTAAGGTCTCCTGTGTAGCCACTCTATGCCGGCAGGAGAGAACTCTCCTTGTGACATAATTAAACCACCCCCAGTGAGTGGTGGTAGCTATATTGGTGGGAGAGCATCTCCTGCTGACATAGCACTGTCCACACTGGTGCTTTTGTCAGTGAAACTTTTGTTGGTCAGGAGTGTGTTTTCACACTCCTAAGTGACAAAACATTTACCAACAAAAGTGCTAGTGAAGACGTAGCCCGAGACAAAGAGGGGCTGATGCTAGAAGGTGAAGGAGGTGCACAGGAAGCAGAGACTATTGTACCTCCCCAAAGACGGCATATCAGGTCAAATGTTATTGCAGAGAGTTTCAAATGCACAAATCATTGTTCATTAATACCTAGCAGTCTTCCATTTAAAGTCAATAGAAGTTGGATGCATAATGCCATTGCACCTTTAAAAGTTCCCCCACATGTTCCATCACATGAAGGCAGACAACTAAATATTGACAAATTTTGTAAGTGCTTGAATACAAATGCAAGAAGTTTAAATACAAAAATGGGTGAATCGGAATGCCTGGTATTAAATGAGGATATTGATATAATAGGCATCACAGAAACTTGGTGGAACAATGACAATCAATGAGACACAATAATACCAGGTGACAAAATATATAGGAAAGACTGAGTAGTCATGCTGGTGGGAGTGGCACTATATGTGAAAGAAAGGATAGAGTCAAATATAATAGAAATCTTAAATGAATCACACAGTATCATAAAATTCCTATGGATAGAAATTCCATGCTTGAATAATAAAAGTATAGCAATAGGAATACACTACTGACCACATGACCAAGATGGTGAGGGTGACTGTGAAATGCTCAGGGTAATTAGAAAGGTTACAAAAACAGAAAACCCAATAGTAATGGGGGATTTCAACTATCCCCATATGGACTGGGTACATATCACCTCTGGATGGGATACAGAGATTAATGACTGCTTCTTGTAGCAGCAAGTTCTGGAACCCACAAAGGGAGAGGCAATTCCTGATTTAGTTCTAAGTGGAGAACAGGATCTCGTCCAAGAGGTAAATATAGCTGAACCATTCAGTAATAGTGACCATAAAATGTAATTACATTTAACATCCTTTTGTGTGTGTGTGTGTGTGTGTGTGTGTGTGTGTACTACATTAGAGAAACCCAACACAGTAGTATTTAACTTCAAAAGGGGAACTACAAAAAAATGACACTAATTAAATGGAAATTGAAAGGAACAGTCACCATAACAGAAGCTCAAATTAAATATATACCCCAATTTATAAAAAAGGACCAAAAAATTGCCACCATGGATAAACAGAGTAAAAGAGGCCGTGAGAGACAAAAATACATATTTTAAAAATTGGAAGTCAAACCCTACTATGGTGGAAAATAGAAAGGAACATAAACTCTGGCAAATCAAGTGTAAAAATATAATTAGGCAGGCCAAAAAAGAATTTGAAGAGCAACCAGCAAAAGATACAAAAACTATCAGCACATTTTTTTGTAAGTGCATCAAAATCAGGAAGCCTGCCAAATAATTGCTAGGGCCACCGGACAATCAAGGTTCTAAAGGAGCACTTAAGGAAGACAAGGCTGTTGTGGAGAAGCTAAATGAATTCTTTGCATCAGTCTTCACTGCAGAAGATGTTAGGGAGATTCGCTTGAGCCATTTTTTGCAGGTGACAAATCTGAGGAATTGTCACAGATTAGGGTGACAATAGAGGAAGTTTTGGAACAAATTGATAAATTAAATAGTAATAAGTCACCAGAACTGGATGGTATTCACCCAAGAGTTCTGAAGGAACTCAAATATGAAATTGCAGAACTACTAACTGTGGTATATAACATTTAAATCAGGCTCTGTGCCAGGTGACTGGCGGATAGCTAATATAATGCTGAGTTAAAAAAAAAAAAAAGACTCCATAGGTGATCCTTGCAATTACAGGCCAGTGAGCCTAATTTCAGAGACAAACTTTCAATCTTACACAGAGCAGTGGCAGCAGCAGAAGAGCGCTGTGTAAACTCATAAGCCTGTCTCTTTCGCCAACAGAAGTTGGTCCAATAAAAGATATTACCTCACCTACCAATGTCTCTAGAATTATCAGACACATAAATGAACATGATTTGTTGGGGAAGAGACAACACGGTGTTTGTAACAGGAAATCATGCCTCATAACCATATTAGAATTATTTGAGGGGCTCAGCAAACAAATGGTCATGGGGGATCCAGTGGATATAGTGTACTTGGACTTTCAGAAAGCCTTTGACAACATCCCTCACCAAAGTCTCTTAAGCAAAGTAGGCAGTCATGGGATAAGAGGGAAGGTCCTTTCATGGATCTATAACAAAAGACAGGAAACAAAGTGTAGGGAATAAGTGGTTTATTTATCACAGTGGAGAGAGCTAGATACCCGGGTCCCTAAAGGATCTGTATTGGGACCAGTGTTGTTCAACAAATTTGTAATAATCTGGAAAAAGGAGCAAATAGCGAGATGACCAAGCTTGCAGACAATATAAAATTACTTAAAATAGTTACATTCAAAACTGACTGAGAAGAGTTTCAAAGGGATCTCACAAAACTGGGTTACTGGCCAACAAAATGATGAAATTCAATGTTGATAAATGCAAAATAATGCACATTGGATAATCCCAGCTATACATACAAAATTAAGGGGTCTAAATTAGCTGTTACCATTCAAGAAAGAGATCATGTAGTCATTGTGGATAGTTCTCTGAAAACATCTGTTCAACGTGCAGCAGCAGTCAAAAAAGCAAGCAGAATGTTAGGAACCATTAGGAAAGGGATAGATAATCAGACAGAAAATATTATAATGCAACTGGATAAAGCAGTGGTATGCCGACACATTGAATACTGTCTGCAGTTGTGGTCACCCCATCTCAAAAAAGATCTTTTTACAGAGAAGGCAACAAAAATTATTAGGGGTTTTGAACAGCTCAAAGGCGTCAGCTTCCTCCAGGCCCTGGGGTTGCTCAACCCCCTGCTCAGCCCCAGGGCCCACCCCACCCCTTCTCCCAAACCCCCACTACTGCCCCGCCTTTTCCCACCCAGTTCTGCCCCCTCACCCAAGTGTGCCCTGTCCTCCACCTCCTCGCAGTGCCTCCTGCATGCCGGGGAACAGCTGATCACAGCGGGAGGGAGGTGCTAGAAGGGTGTGGGAGGAGTTGATCAGCAGGGCGACTAGTGGATGGGAGGCTCTGCAGAAAGAGGGGGGCAGCAGGCTGCTGGTGGGTGCTAAGTACCCACTAATTTTTTCTCTCTCTTCTTCTTTACCTTTATTATTAATGCTTTAGTTTTTAGTTATTAAAAGATTGGCATCACATAATTAGTGGGTAAGATTTTAGTTATATATTGACCTGGCTAAGTGGCTGATCCCTTGGGATTAGAAGGACCCTATATTTGATGAAATTGGTTTTCAGTAACCACACATCATAAACTCCAGTGTCTGGTGAGCCAAGGGCTGTGATACCTACGGAGACTGCATTTTTGACTTCTCGTTAACCAGTGCGGTGAGTCAGTAACTTCACCTTTGTTACTAACTTGGTATAATCTAAGGATAGAATACCCACGAGTTTGGGGTGAGTCTGTCCTGTTTCTCAGCAGTCTGTCCTGAATCTGGCATCTTCAGCTGTGACCCACTGAGGCAAGGTGACAGGCCGTTCTTACGTTAAGTGCTGATGTAACATCAATCAGCATGCCTCATCTGAGAATGGATTCACATTTTTAATGGGTTTCATGTTCAAAAATGGTCTCAGACCCTGAGACCATAAAGAACAGGGGTGCAGACGGGACGACTGGGAAGAGGTATTTTGAGACATTTCAAGTCAGATGGTATATCCAACGTGAAGAGAGGGATGTAGCTATGAATGGCTGGGAGGCTGAAAAGGTCAGGCTAGGAGAAGGAAAAATGTTACCTTCTACATGCAAGCTATTTAAAAAAAACCTCATGAAATAAACCTATGGAAGACTTGTCTGGATAAGTTTTGCAAACTTTAAGACTCACTATGTTCAGCATGCTCTCCTTTGTTTTACTCTGATCTTCTCTCTCTAGCCTTTCATTAGACCTCTGGACCTCTTCTGTGGATTGGGAATTTCATGCAGACCCATCCTAGAAAGTCCACTTCATTTGAGATTCTCAGTCAAAACAGCACAAATAAGGAGTCCCCTCCCATCAGGCATGTCACTCGCAGGGCAGTGTTCCAATGAACACATGAGAAATGCTTACTGAACACAGATGACAACTGATCTTAAAGTGGATGAGGTGACAGTGTTTGGAATAATCTTTCACCCGCAGCCACAGATAAACAGGAATATGTCTGTGACTCAGAGAACTGAGGGACAGATCCTCAGTGGGTATAAATGGACATGGCTCTGTTGATGTCAACATAGCTATGCCTCTTGGTTTGAAACCCAAACTCTGTGATCCAAAACAGAGGTGGAGGAAGGTTAAGAACTTAAGAGATATGGTGCCTTATTCTCCTCTCAGTTTCACTAGTGGAAATTGGGAGAAATTCCACTGAAGACAATGGAGAGCCATAGGTTTAAAACTGGTTTAAGTCAGGGCAGAATCAGGAATGGGGTCTAATCCAAAGCTCACCGACATCAATGGGAGTTTCTTCATTGTCTTTACTGAACTTTGGACCAAGCTACCCGTTCCTTGAATTACTACAGCAGTAGAGTTGCCAGCATTTCTACAGTAGTCAGCCATGTTCTGCTTCACTGAATGTAGGAGAGCCTTGGGGCCATACTTCCATTAACATAGTTGTACAAAACAAAACCAAGTACTTGTGTGTGTTCTCTCTCTGTTTACCATGTAAATAACTTACTCCACTGTGCAACAAAGCTGGAGTGAGCATGCTTTTGCATTTTATCTGTGCAAAGCATCATGTACGTCTATTACACCATGTACACAAACGTTGATAACAATAATTAATAATAATAATCATGCTACCTTACCAAATAGGATAGTGATGATTTATACCTTCCTTATGGTTAGAAGATCTGGGTATCTGTGCATCTCTGGAACTATTGATAGCCACTTTAAAAACTAAAAAGAAATACATTATTTTATGAGTGAGAACCCTGGCATTTGCTTTCATATTTAGGATAGATTTCCCCACCCCCACTCCAAATCATCACTACCCTCTTTATATCTTTATTATAAAGCTTGCCGTATGGTTAACTCTAATCAGATTAAATGTTGCCAATTTTAAACCATTGCTGATCTAGTTTGATCCCAGTGAACAGGCTAAAATATGCAGTAATTTGTACAGCTGGCAACACTTTTAGGAGCAAATACACGGTTTTGTTTTTTTTCCCCTGAGTTTGGGAGGAGGGGAAGAGCAAAGGAAAGGAGCTTGAAATTTCAACAGTTTAATGTTGCTTCAGTGCTTAGTTTAAGTATAAAAGAATCTCTGAGGCTGTTCAAGATATGCCAACAGGTCAAAGTGCTTTCTAGTTCATCTAACAACTTCTTAATAAAGTAGTAACTGTTCGAGGATTTGACAAGTCCCATGGGTCAGGAAACACACATTAAACAGCCTTACAGCAGTTTTTCCCCTTCAGTGTTGAACTGATATCGTATGACGTAAAAGGAGAGCTTCCATTCTCTTGCATGCCATACAGGGATCTCTTTCAATCTCATTTTTGAGTGTTAGGGTGTAGGGACTTTTCATCTTAAATATAAATCATGCCCAGTTCCCTACCCAAAAAAAAAAAAAAAAAAAAAAAGGAGACGGAATATGGAGGAGATAAGTGAAAGGGGGAAGAGAAATAAAAGGAACGGAGAGACAAGAAGGACAAACCTTCTTTTCCTCTATTTCCTGCTTTCCGTATTAATTCCTCTTCTTTTTCCTTCACCCCCCTTTTCACCTTCTTTTACTATCCCCTTTTCTTTTCTTTTTCCCATATTTTCAACAATTTTTCTTCAGCCTTCCATTATTTTTATGTAGATGTATTAAAATGAGCATATTCAAAGCTCTAAATATTTGTTCCTTAGTTCCAAAGCCATCACTACAGGAAGTCATGGCTTCCTGAAAGGAAACAAGTCTCACCAGTGGACTTCATCAGCCTAGAAGAACATAGGTCCAATTCACAGGTCATAATCCAAAGGTCCCAAAACATTTCCAAAACCTCAGTATGACACCATCCAAAACTTAAACAAAGAAAACTCCATATTTTTCCTGTCATGATCTGGCCATCACAAAAGACAGGCTGATAGAAATCCAAGTTGTCTCACCCACAGATAGAGTGAATACCCCTCACAATGAGAAATACTTCACTGCAAACAAATAGAGACCCCGTGGGGTTCACCACAATGTTCACCACCTAGAACAGCTACATGTTAAATATTCTGAAGCCTCCCCACTTTTCTCTGCTTGTCCCTTATTCCCAATCATTTTATTATCTTTGTGTTCAAGACTTTGTATTCAATTTCCATCCGCCTTCTCTTCTGTTACTTCCATCTTCTCCATCAAGTTTTTAACTAATTAATTTTATATTCTTCAAAGTCTTATGTTTCATCATTCTTTTACTAAGAAATCTCATCTCCCCAGCTTTGCTTTCCTATCCCTCCTTATCTAAATTCCTCAGCACCTAAAAAAGTTAGCTCTGGTGTCCTGGTCAAGTTCCAGTCTACCTAATGTGTCCAGTAGGTTAGATACTCTTCATAAAGTATTCTCAGTTTTCTACCCTGAGCAATTATGAAGTTTTGCTGTGTGCTGTTAAGTGATTGCTGCTTCTGAAGGAAGTCAGCTCTCTCTCTCTCTCTCTCACTAGGGTTGCTAGGAGTCCAGTTTTTGACCAGAATGCCCAGTCAAAAAGGAACCCTGGAGGCTCTGGTCAGCACTTCTGACCAGGCCGTTAAAAGTCCGGTGACATCTTTTGCTGAAATTTCAAATGTTGACTGAAAAACACAGGACAAATTATTCACAATAATCTTCATTCCAGTTTTTAACCAGTTCTAAAACTGAATTTGTTAGTGAAATAAATATGAACTATTATAATACAATCAAAAGAGATCTGGTTTTAATCTGATGTTCTACTTGTTTTATATAGCCTCTCGATTTTTAAATTTTCACTGTGCTGCAGAAGTGTGTATTGAAAACAGGGCAGGATTCCACTTTTTTGGTAGGCCTGTGAAACAAGTTGCCACCATAACCTCTTCGTCCCCAAAAACTGACTCCTATCTCAGCCTTCCAAGCCTCTTTCCCAAACTAACTCTTGTCCATCATGATCACACCCCTATAAACTCTACTGTGTATGAACAATACACTTTCCATTTTAATAACTAAATAAGATAGCTACGTGCCCCCTAAAAATTGGGACTATTTCCACCCAGAATCTGCCTGCCAAAGCACACAGCTCTATTGCTGAAATTGCAGCTGTGATAAGGCTATGCTACCGCTCTAATGTCTTGGGGGGAAGAATTTTCTTCTACTTCCTTTGTCTACCAGGGACTTCTGTGGTCTATGCCTCAGTTTTATTGTGGTGATCAGAATTTGGCCTATTATAGTTAAGGGATAATCTCTGTTGCTTTGTAGTACTCAAACAATAAATTACTTTGATTGATGGCTAAAGCAAAGATGAGATGTTTATTCCATCTCTAAGGCTGTTAATTGTGAGCATACTAGAAAGCAATGGGGGATAGTCACAATTACACAATAAACTATAGTGCAAAAAAGAACAGAAATGTGCTTCTCTTCCACCAGGATCTCAGTGTAGTACTCAACATCTGTCTCAGATTCTAGTGACAGATCAACACACTTTGGGGCGTGGACATTAATAACTCAGGATGAGCGAAGCTAGACCTGATTAATAGCCTCAAAGCACACCAGATTGGGCCTTCTTCGAAAGGATTATGTGATCACCTACATACTGTATGAATCAACAAGGGTTTTCAGTGTCATTTGTGAGACCTGCAATGCTATTATATCTATCAATCCCTTTATTTATAACAGTCACCACTGTATCTGTTGTCTATGCACAATATATTCAGCATCACTCTAAAGATACAAACATGTTACATGGGTTCTGCAGGGCTTGTAACTCTATTTTTCAATAAAAAAGGACCAAATCCTGCATTACTTAGGGGGAAAAATCATGTTGACTTCAACTGGCATTTTGCCTGTGTAAAGTGTATAAGTTTTAGCCCAGGATGAGTAATTACCAAAATACACACCAGATCCCTTCCAAAGAGTCATCTTGCAGATGTCCTTTTGTCACACAGCCTAGAAAATGTACTGTAATAAGTGAGCAATCACATTGCCATTAATTGGCATACCATGTACTTACTGATAGATTAGTCCCTGAGAATCAGTCTCATTTACAGCATGAGGCATAATATGATAATATGTAAAAGAAACAATTTTGGAAAACAGATGCAAACAAAACCACAGAGTAACATTTCCTTTTGATGTGTGGTGCTGTATCACAGCCGTTTAACTTAATCCCACAAATAACAGCCCTACAGTTGCATATTGAAACCACATAAAACTTTACCAAATGCTGTAATACTTTGTAATGATAAAGTATTTTGACTGTTTTTTTTTTAAATAAATTTACTTTACAGTTACTAGTAACAGCCATTTACCAAGACATCAACATTAAAATTGGCATCTTACATTTATTATTTTACACAGATTCCAGATTCACTCATACTCCAGAGCTGTCACTGAATAATTTAATCTTTCTTAAAACAAAATCAATATTGTTTTCTGGTTTGCTCTATATCTTTCTCTCAATGCAACCATCACGTCTTTAAACCTTTCTGAAAATGATCCTTCCCTTACCCAAAAAACCTCTCCTTGTGCAAGTATAATTCTGGAAAGCTGTATTCTATTTTGATCGGTTCCTCTTTTCTTTAGGAAAAAAACCCTGAAGCATAGACAAGCAAGCGTAATATATTACCTCTGTTGGCTTAGCTGGACAGCAGCGGGGGCTTGTAATAAGGATGTGGTAATACACCACAAGGAATCTGTAGACTCATAAAACCTGACCTTATAAATCTCTACGTTTATCAATTCCATACAGCAGCCACTCCCTGCGGTGGAAGTCTCAGACCAATAAACCTGCAGTTGATAACCATATAATTTATCCTCAGTTTTTTTCCCCACCAAGCCAGCTAATCATGCTACATTAATAACGTCCGTAAAAAACTGAAATGTCATTTTAAAATAAAGATACCATCTGATCATTCTCGTTACCCTACATACAATTAAAATGTTAAGCAAATGAATTTACATGTATAGCAAAGCATCCTAGAAATGTTTAATTCATATGTTTGTATCTCTTTTGTTTTTTGAAGTGCCTTCTCCCATGAAATACTGTTTTTCTCTTTTCTCACTTTATTTAGTTCCTAAGTTAGGTCAGCTTAATAGTTTCTCTCACTGAGTGATATAAATTCAAGGAACAGGGACACAGATTTAGGTTGCAAGTATACTGAAACTATGGAATATGTCCTCTTTTTTAAGGCTGGCAGTACCTTTAAAACACTGTGATTCCTGGTTACGCATCTTAAGAGCATTAAGAAGCAAACCCTGTCCCTGCACCAAAGCAGATTTCAGAGGCTTGGCACAGGGAAACTCTGCAAGGGGTTGGAGTGGGGGGAGGAGTAATCCTCCTGCCAGGCCTTGGAATGGCAGCAGAGAGGCAGAGGCTGCCTATTGAAGCCTCATGACTGCAGTAGGTTGCTCTTTTCTCCCTTTCCAACAGTGGTGGAGGAGAGGCTGGCAGATGAGGATAGGCCTGACCCATCGTCAGCTCATTCACTATTCATGTTCGAACAGGGGCCTAGAGCCCTCAACCAGGCTGGGTACTGTACAACCCCACCTTGCCTTGATCCTCAGTGCAGGAGCCCCTGCAGAGCTATGGTCCACAGAGACACTCAGGATGTATCCCCCTGCCCCTTCTCACTGTCCTGATTCCTGCATAGTGGAGCAGGGTTTTTCTTAAAAAACAGATTTCTACACTCCTTGTACAGTTTTGAATGCAGAAGGGCTGCTGCTGGCTGAGATCCTAAATTTGAATGTAGAAAGTGACTAAACAAACATTCTTCTCTGCTTCCCAAGCCCATATCCTCCCACACAAGGTTTCCATTTTCAGCTACACACACATGACGTGCACCAACAAAACTGCCAGGCTATTATGATGTTCAGTCAGAAAGTCTGGTGACTTAGATGCAGCCTGCCAGCAATAATGAGGATGAAGTTTGGTTTATTCATGTGATATTCATGGTCTGTTTAAATGTGATTGTGCAGCATACCCCACCCACAATGAGCCCAACTCTGCAGCAATTCCACATGCTAAATGCCTATTAGAGTTATTCAGTTTCATATAGAATTAGCTGCAAAATCAGGCCCAATGTGAGTGATTTGTTCTTTTAGCTCCATAAGAGTTAATAGTTGTTGTTCAAATAAATCTCTTACACTTCAAGAGAGATATGACCCTGACTTCTGTAACTTACAAGAAAAAAAAACCATACCCAATAAGATTAATTCAGATCACACTGAGTGACAGATGACGGTGCAACATTTGTTATATTTCTATATCTTACAAGTATCCTGTGAATGCAGTTGGCTGGTATGTGTTTAAAAGGGACAATTTTAGGTTGAAATGAGACCCTAAAAATATATATATATATTTTTAAATCAAGGTCCGGTCTGATCTGCATGGTTATTAAAGGTCCTAGGCACTTTTCTTAAGAGTAGGGGTTTGTCCTGTGTCCTCGGCCAAGAAGTTACTCTTTATTCCTATTGCCTTGCACTGTTACGTGTGTGGGACTTGGCTATCATCCTCCACCCGAGAGTAGGCTGCACATTAGTATGTACTGTATATAGTTTGCAAAGTGCACTAGGATGAAAGAGGCTTTAGAAACTTAAAATGTTACTAATGAGAAATTCATAAATATAAATATCTTTTGTTCTTAATACTTTGCTCTCCACTGAATGCCCATGGGCATTCCCAGCAATGCTTATATTAATGATCATTATATTAGGCAAGGCAATCCAGGTGAGAGTTGATTCTATAAAGCTTAATTTTAGGTGAATAGTTCCATTGAAATTAATGGAACAAATCTGCCCAAGATAGGGCCCACGTCTGTAAGCTTTACACATGGGAATAGTCCCATTAACTTCAGCAGCCCAGATTATGTCCTTGTTTTAGGATTTGTCTACACAACACCAACACAACAAAAGAGGTGTTTTCTTAATTTCGGTTAGCTAGCTGTGGGTAAAATAGCAATGAAGACACAACAACTTGGCTTTTAACTCATGTTAACAGCTGGAATGAAAACCTATAGGCAAGATGGTGGATGAACTCAAGCTGATAACCCAAGTTAGAAGCAGAGTTGCTGTGTCTTCGCTGCCATCTTAACCCAAGTTAACTAATTCAGGTTAGCTAATCTGAGTTAAAAACTTTTTTTTTGCAGTGTAAACATACCCCCATACTCAGCTTTGCAGAGAAGTAAAGCTAAACCCACCAAAACGTGCGCCATCTTGGTAAGACTGAAGTACCTGCATCTTAAGTCTGAGTCCAGCTGTGGGGCAAATCTCAGCCCCTGCCCTCTGGATAATCCCACCCAATTCCAGAAACATGTAGTCGAGGAGAAGACAGGAAGGGGGAGTGGCCAGAACTGCTTCCAGTCTAGTGCACTAGCCTGTGGAGCTGGATAGTAGGGTGGATGGAAAGTATACTGAATCATAGAATGGTAGGACTGGAGGGGACCTCGACAGGTCATCTGGTCCAGTCCCCTGCACTCATGGCAGGACAAAGTATTATCTAGACCATCCCTGACAGGTATTTGTTTAACCTGCTCTTAAAAACCTCCAATGTCAGGGATTCCACAACCTCCCTAGGCAATTTATTCCTGTGCTTAACCACCTTGACAGAAAGTTTTTTCTAATGTCCAACGTAAACCTCCTTTGCTGCAATTTAAGTCCATTCCTTCTTGCCCCTATCCTCAGAAATTAAGAAGAACAATTTTTCTCCCTCCTCCTTGTAACAAGCTTTGATGTACTTCAAAACTGTTATCATGTCCCCTCCCAGTCTTCTCTTTTCCAGACTAAACAAACTCAGTTTTTTCAATCTTCCCTCATAGGTCATGTTTTCTAGATCTTTAATCATTTTTGTTGCTCTTCTCTGGATTTTTTCCAATTTGTCCACATCTTTCTTGAAATGAATCCAGTAAAGAGGTGTGAAGTCAACTTCCTCTTAAGAGCAGTCAGGGAGAAAAGGATGAATTTTGACTCTTCAAGACACAGTTTATTCCTGGGTCTATGGCTAGGGGTGCAGCTACATGCTACCCCTCACTAAAGGATGGGCAGACAGGCTCAGTCTAGTTTTACTGGTTTCTATGAATTTAGAGCCAGATTCTGTGAGCAGTGAGGGCAATCAGCATCTTGCAGGAGCCGACTCTGAATGGTTAAGGGATTGCAGGAGTACGGGTACAGGACTGGACCAATAGCTGGTATAACATTGCAAACATATACCCTGATGTAGGCTGATAGAGTATGAAACAAACATGCCAACAAAAATGTTCTGGAACAAAAACCCCACACTAAAAACAAAAAATCCAAACATAGCGATATCCAAATATATATATATATATATATATATATATATATATATATATATATATATATATATATATATATATATATATATCAATACAACTTGACTATTAAATCACCAACAAGAATAAGCAAAGTAATAGCAATGGCAGGCTAATATAAGAGTTCTCTTTCCAGGATTATTTTTTCCCGAAAGGCAATCTTGAAAAGCGAAAGAAGACAGTTCTCATTTTCCTGTAGCTGGGGAGTCTCTCTCTCTCTCTCTATATATATTGTTTTAAGATTTTTTTGTCTTTACTGTAATGCAAATTTGCAGTCAAAATTGACCATATTCTAGTCTCTGAATCAAGTGATCATTTTTAAAATTTGTTTTAAGTCTACATCAACAAAGTATGCAATTATACCTAGTAAAATTATGGGGTGATATCTCAGCCCTATTGAAGACAATGGAAGTTTTGCCATTATCTGCAATAGGGCCAAGATTTCACCCATGGAATTTACTAGCTGTATTTTATCAGTAGAGTATGATAAAGCAATTCTGAATTTAATGAACACATCTAACGAATTATTTACAGATGGAATAAATAGTGTATTTTAAACAAGTTTTCTGTTTGCCAGAAATTATTTTTTATCATGTTAATATTTGTTTTTACTCTTTATCAAGTCTATCATAACAATGAGACTTGACTGAAAATATGTACCAGATGAGTGGAAACTGTTACTTTTAGTGTATAATGTAAGATGGTAAATTGCAAAAACTGGGCCTGCTGCTACATCTCCACAGAGTTGATATGTTTTCTTATTATAGAGTTTATGGTCTGGATCCTGCAATAAGTTTTGCAATGGCCAATCTTATTACAAGATCAGGTCCTAAGTGTGTATGTTCATCTACCAAATACTTGGAGTGAAATCCTGGCCTCACTGAAATCAATGGCAAAACTCTCACTAATGTCAATGGGGCCTTGCGTGCTGATTGTTACCTATCACTAAGGAGAAGAAAAGCCATTCTCTTTGGTTCGGAGCCTGCAATTTGTTGTGGGAGGCTGGATTTCTGCACCTGTTTGCTGCTCCATTTGTTTAATTGGGACTTGACCCACGTGAATGAGAGTGTAGAAAGGGCCCTGGTGTGGAGGAAGTGTGGTGTAGTGGATAGTCACTGGACTAGGACAGGAGATTTGGGTTCTGTTCCCAGCTCTTCTACTGGCTGATTGTGGGTAGTTGCTGTACCCCAGTTTCTCTAGCTATAAAATGGGGATAATGATACTGACCTCCTTTGTAAAGCACTTTCAGATCTGTGGATAAAAAGTGCTATGTAAGAGCTAGATCTTATTGTTTGGAAAAAGCAAGAACAACTGCATATATATGATCTATATGGTCAGAAAGGCATAAGAAATATTGCGCAAGTTAAATCTTAATTCTGATTATTACTAAATGAGCTTATAATCATTTAGGCACTACCTTGCTATGGATGTATTTCCTATAATAACATTTGATATGTACAGGAAACTATTCTGAAACTCCCCAAAACAGGAACGGTCTCTTCATCCAAGTTTGTACACTGGTTGGTGGGATGGCACCCCAATTATGATGAGGCTTCTGGACAGTACCATAAGATAACTGATGAATAATAACAACAAGAAGATTCAGTATTTGTGCAATCTATTAAAGCAAATAATCATTATGAACTATCTCATTTGTAAATTAAATAGACTAGTAGAAAAAAATTACTAGTTACTATTCTTTTCGTGTGTCACTGGCTTTTGTAACATGGCTGAGGTGCCTAGCGCCTTGAACAAGTCCCCTTGTTACTTTGTACAAACCTACACCCTAGTTCAGAGGGTACTTAAGCATATTCTCATCTTTAGGCACGTGCTTATGTCCCTTGTTGAACTCAATATAGTTGAAATATGTATTTACAGTTATGTACACACTTAAGTGCTTTGCTGAATTGGGGACCTAAGGAAAATTAATTAAATATCTGGCCCAGTGAGGTTTTTTTTTTAGGGAACAGGCCTCTAATATGCTAATATTAATATACTAATTCTGGGTTGGATCACTAGTCTGCAATCTAGCTCATTGCTGGGCTGGCTCTGGAGCAGGTCCCCAGGGAGACTTTGACTTGGGAATTTCCCTCCCAGTCTCCTCCTGGCTCCAGTGAGGAGGTAAGTGGTGACAAATATACACCTATCACATTACTTTATACAGTCCTTGATGCGCTGGTGTAACTACACCACTGAGCAGTTTAGGGGTGGATCTAAGGCTGTCCCTCCCCACCCCTTTCTGCCCAGCTGCACAAGGGTGAGACACAGCAGTTCTGCAGAGATTACTCCCTCAACCCCACCATGCAGGAAACAGTGGTGCAGTGCACCAGTGCAAGGGGGCTCCTTTCACCCCCTCTGCTCACTGGAGCTAGTGTGCAGGATGGGCCATGATTTTGTTGGTAAACACCATGGCTGTAGCAATTTGCACAACATGATATCAAATAATCAAATACTCATCTGGATGAGGTGCAAAATCTGCATATTTTTTTGAAACCTTAAAGGTATCAATCCCTTTTCTGTACTCCAAAAGTGCTTCCAAAATTTAATTGTATAGGACAGAATTCTAAGGGAGTGTTGTTTTGTTTTAAGCGCCATACTGAAGAAAACTGTTGTACCAAAAGAAAAGAAGAGGGGTTAGGTCCAATTCATGCAAGAAAGTATTTAACTCAGATGAATGTACTAATTTATTCAGCATATTTCTGTAGGATCCACATTTTATCCTTTTTTAATTAACTCATTTCAAAGCTTTCAAACTTGTACAAAAATATTTTATTGGAATTTCATTACTATTGTTTTCCTTGGGAAGGCAGCCTATAATCTTCATGATATTATTGTAAAGCCATCACTAAGCAACATGCTTTGGCATTTGTATAAGCTTTTGTCCTCCTCCTTCCCCACATCCAAATGCAGACATTTGCATTCACTGTTAAAATATTATGGATGCTGACACCAGTTTAGCCACAAGACCTGGTGTTTGACTGTCTCTAATTGATTTAATTATTCATAATTGCTCAGTTGGGGCTTATGAGTACTTTAGTGTGATTAAAGGGGAACATACAAGTCTGCAGCTAATGATGTGTTCCATCATAATTTACAACCGTGAAGTTGATAGAGTTAAATTGTATAGGCATAGTACACTTCTAATCTTGTTTTAGAATGGTATTTCAGACCTAGTTAAAAAAAAACAACAAATAAACAAAAAACAAACCACACTTGCTCTACATAAATGAAGATTAAAGAATGATTGGAACAACCTGGAATCTCTTTTAGTTTGTTTAAATAAAAAAGACACTAGATAAACTCATCTATGTCTGTAGAGTGTATGATTCCATTGTAATGCATTTCCTTTTGTTGTCTCCTCCTCTCTATTTAGATGTATTTACTAATTTGATGCTAAAATCAAAGTGGTGTTATTTTATTTGGAAAATACTAAGGCATCTGTGGTTACACAAATATAAAAATAACTTCTGTCAACATGATGCATCACAATGATCATACACGGGCAATTTCTTAATTGTCACCAAACATGTTTCCATAATTAGTTCAAGACAAGCGATTTAGACAACGTGGTGTACATTTTATGAGACAATGTCCTTAAAAACTAATGTTGAAAGACAACAGTCCTTTCTGTGTTTGGACAGTGGCTTGCACATTGTGAATGTTATTGGACTACAAATAATAATACTAAAAATTGTGTGTTCTTTGGTAATTAGATAGCTTTAAAAAAGGGGCTTCTTCTAAACTAAAGTGTGTCTTATTTTCCTAAAGGGTATGTTTGAGGAGGAGAACACACGAGTGCACACACACTGCTACAGTGTGAATGATGATGAACTTTTTTTTTAGATTTATAGAATCATAAAATTGTTCGTTAGTATTAAGTTCTGCCTTTCTGTTGAATTCACTTAAATCAGAGACTGCCACAGAAAGAGAGCAAGCCCTATTTACAGGATGAGATTCAATTTGGTTAGGTAGACGGGGAAAGGATGCAAACTAGAAAAGGCACCATTTTCATCCTAATATTAAAGGCCGTGTGGCTTTGTCTGGAATCAACCCTAAGTGGTAGCATGGCGTTAACTTTATATAGCCTTTGTATTTTTAACTCCTCTGAACAACCCAAAAAGAGAACCGTTCCCCTAATCATTACACACAATGGTTTTGTGGACCTGTAGATAGACACAACATGCAACAGTTAGAACTGAAATGTATTATCAGAAGGATGTAATTACAATTATTTATTTAAGCTGGTTCTGAACCAGAGAATTCTGATATGAAGCTGGAGCCTGTAAAAGCTTGAAAAACTACTGACAATAAGCAATTCTTCATGGAACAAAACTATTACAATAGAGAGCCTTTGATCTTGCCTGTCTCCTGTTGCCAATTGAACTTTGTCACCATGCACTGTCATCCACAAGGGAGCACTTTTGAATTAAGCAGTCTACAGCAATTTAGTCTGTTCCAGCTTTGAAGTGCCAACATCAGTCAGGCCAGTACTAACTTTTTTCATTAAATTTTTTTTTTTGAGTTCTCTTAGGAGTTGTGCAGCCCTGGCATTTAGATAACTAAAGTCAAGAAACCAAGGCACTAAGACATCAAAAGCAAGTGAGGCCCCTAAAATACAAACGTGAACAATCATTAGGCTCTAATGGTGCACTTCATTAATGTCCACTTCAAAGCAAAAGTTTACTGACTTTGGGATTGACTAATTTACACATTGTGGGAAATTGCTGCCAGCCATGCATGTAACCACTAAATGTTTCTGAAATAAATAGAAACGCCCTCTTCCTTCAGAAATCAGGAACTGCAAACTGAGCCTTTAATTGCAAAATGGCTTTTCATTTGAATTGGAAGGGATACCCTGTCTAGTGCATAAATCACTAAAGCTGTGTGTGAATCACAGATGCCAATCAGCACCTTTCTGCAAATTCTTACTCCTCCTCCCTCCACCCCAGAAGAGAATATTACTTGATACTTTTCTTATGGAAATGTTCATCTGTTTGGAACTTTCATTGACAGGGGCTAAAACTCTCTAAAGTTCTTAAGTGACTTAGAAGCGTAAGTCCCATTTTTGAAAGTGACTAAGGTGCTCAGGAGCCAAAAGTCTAATTGAAAGTCTGTGGGACCAGGGGTATGTGTACACTTCATCTGCTACAATGGCATGGCTAGGTGCTGCAGCTGTAGTGCTGTAGTGTAGATATTTCCTACATAGACAAAAGGGGTTTTTCCATCTGTGTAGGTAATTTACTTCTCTGAGAGGGGGTACCTAGATGGATGGAAGAATTCTTCCAATAACCTAGCTGTGTCTACACCAGGGTGGAGCTCAGGGCACAAAATTTTCCACAACCCTGAGTCATGTAACTAGGCTGATGTAAGTTTTATGTAAAAAGAACAGGAGGACTTGTGGCACCTTAGAGACTAACAAATTTATTTGAGCATAAGCTTTCGTAAGCTACAGCTCACTTCATCGGATGCATTCATTGGAAAATACAGTGGGGAGATTTACATACACAGAAAACATGAAACAGGCCTTGGACTCTGCAGTACCTAAATCACTTTTCAAAATGGGACTTTATCTCTAAGGTCTTGTCTACACACAAAAGGTGTACCACTTTCAATATACTACTGTACTTAAATATACAACTATATATTTAATATTTAAAGTGGTACAACCCCTCCCCCCACGTATAAATGGTACCTTTATACTGTTATAACTGCATGCACACTAGAAGTTTCACAGTATAATTATCAGTTAAAAAATCACACCCCTTATTGACCTACTGGTCCAAATATTGTGTATCGATCAGGCCTTTGGAAAATGTTACACGGCAACTCTACTAAATCAAAGTAAATAGTGCTAACAAGCAAATTTACACCATACATAGTCCAAGTTATACAATCTGCAGCAATATTTGAGATTTTGTGATTTTCAAATTGTGAACAATTGAGTTGGATGACACAGGAAGCTGACCATGACTCAGAAGTCAGTGTAGCCCAGGAAAAGTGATATTCAGGATTTAATCATGGTGAGTTGATACTATAATGCTAAATATAATTTGGTCTATATTAACCACTAAGTATCAGAGGGGTAGCCCTGTTAGTCTGTATCCACAAAAACAATGAGGAGTCCGGTGGCACCTTAAAGACTAACAGATTTATTTGGGCATAAGCTTTCCTGGGTAAAAAAAACGCTTCTTCAGATGCAAGTCATGGTAGAATCCTGCCATCTAACTGTACTGTTCCCAATCTTTTTCAAACAATCAACTCTTGTAATGTAGATGAGCCCCACAGGAGCTATAAGAGATCAGCACCTTTGAAAATCAGGCCATTGGTTTTTCATTAGCAAAAGAGTTGAAAATAGCCTCCTAAAACAGTATTTGGACAAAGTTGTCAGAGAGCTACACTTACACATACATTCTTGGAAAAGGAAAACTATTAGACATGGATTGGCCAAAACACAGAGAGAGGTTGCCAATGGATATGATAAAAAAAACCCCAAAAACGGGGGGAGAAAATTGTAACTCTGCTGCTTTGCATTTCAACTAACTTCCTTAATTATAGAAAATTTTATCAATTACCTCCTCTTTGCAACATTGCAATAAAAGTTCTGCCTTCATGCCTGGCAGGGAAGCTGACTTGCCATGGGCAAGAATGGCAAAAAGAAGAAGAAGAAGAAGAAGAAGAAAAAAACCCCACTTAGCAAACCACAAATTTCAGAGACCTAGTCACATCTGCATTTTATCAGCTTTTTCCGGATAGTATTACACCAAACAATTGTCTGCAGATCGGTAGACAGCTGAGACTTTAAAGTGCTGAATTACTGAGAAAATGCTAGAGATAAAAAACAGCACATGTATCCTATCAGTATAATGAAACCAACCTGCTGCCAGCGCCATAGTGCCTTAGTTCTAAGTACCCTGTAGAGGAACGGAAGGCTTTCATTTAACTCTTAAGAGGAAAGTAAGGGAAAGAAGAGTAAAGGTCATCTAATACCCGCCTTAATCACAGAACAGAAATACTTTTAGATATATGAAGGGAGGAATGCTTGGTGTTCAAAATTAAACACCAACAGCAGACAACAAGAGGGTGCCTACTCATGCGGGGCCAAGCATTTCCTGTGGGAAATTCCCAAGCCTTACCTTGACGTCAGCTGCAGTTACACATCCATGGAACACAGCAAAGGATAAAACTAAAATCAAACATGTAGGTATTCAGGATTAATTCAATCTACTCATAAACTCTCAAACAGAAGGTAGATTCAGTAGATCAGCCAGAAGGTACTTTGGAAATGAATAATGGATATTTCCTGAACTGAGAATGGTTATTATGCATCAGGGCTACTACCTAGTGACAGATGTCTAGGTAGAAGTCATGTTTAGAAATCCAAACAGGGGAATCCATTAGTCACGAAAAAGGGTTTATTGTAGTATTTCTCACTATTCATTGTTTGACTTCATGTAAGGATTGCAGTGTAGATTATATCTGAGATTTGAGTACTCGTCCTAGTTGAGCATAACATTTAGGCAGATGTCAGAGGTCGATTTACTCAAAAAAGGCGCAATCCTGCACCCATTGAAGTTAGTGGTAAAACTCCTGGGGTGAAATCCTGGTCCCATTGAAGTCAATGGGAGTTTTGCCATCAACTTCAATGGAGTCAGGTTATTAGCCCCAAGGCCTTCCACAGAAATAGAATCAGCCTTGAGTGACTGCATGAGACGACAGAGATTATTATTCTCATAATTTAATATTTCTATTACAGGAGCACCCAGAAACTCCAATCAGGATCAATGCCCCTTTGTCCTAATTGCTGTACACAGGGCCGGATTAACCAAACATATTTTTGGACCCCCATGGATGCAATGGAGCGTGGGGCGGGGAGGTCAGTCCCCTGAGTGGGGGGCCAGCCAGAGGCAATGGGGCATGGCATGGCAGGGGCGGCCCTGCTCTGCCCAATGTGAGGGCACTATTTACAAACCGACAGTTGCATGTGCTGCCAGCATGCCCACGCCACACCACACAGCACCCCCCGCCCAACACCCCCCACTCCCTATGGCCAGAGGCCTCCTGGACCCACTATGCCCAGCGCCACCACAGACCCACCCACAAATGCACAGCGCCTTGCACAACACCACCCCTGCCCACGGCCCCATCACAACTACCCAGCACCCCCCACAGAACCCCCACTCCCTCATGCCCCAACACACACACAGATCCTCCTGCCCCTTCACAGCCCAGCACCCCCCCTATACTCCCCACAGGCCCACTCCCCCGAGCCCTGCTTCCTGGCCACACTCACTGGCCCTGCTGGGAGGTGACTGTGTCTGCTGGGCTGAGCTGACAGCGCAGCCAGTGCCGGTCCCAGGGCTGGGAATCACTCTGGCCCCTTGGGAGTGGAGCGATCAGCCAGGCCAGGATCTGCCCCGGCCGGGCTCCCTCAAGACGCACTTTCCTGGAGGGGCCCAGCCAAGCCCTCTGCACTGTCTCCCCACACATCTGGCTGAGACTGGCTAGGCTTCTGCAGCAGTCTCAGGCGGCTCAGCTCCAGGGCGTCACAGGTGGCAGGAAGCAGAGACTGCCCAGAGCTCGAGGTGCACTGCAGTCTGGCCAGGGGGCTGAGAGGAACAGGGGGTGGGGCCAGGGAGTGGAGAGGAGTTCTCGGCCAGCCGGCAGGCAGGCCGGCCAAGAAGAGCAAGTGGTGGGCGGGGGGAGCCAGCGGGGTCTTGGGACATAGTGCAAGCAGAGCAGGCCAGGGCCCCTTCTCAGCATGGGCCCAGCTCCATGGAGCCACTGGAGCCATTGTAAACCCGGCACTGGCTGTACAAAGATAGAGGTAAAAAATAATCCCTTCGGAGATTTAAGAACAGCAACACTGGAAGGATGATGTAAAGGAAAATAATCAAATTTAAACAGTTTTTTGTAGTCATATACATTTTACTACATTCCTTCTACTAGTTTTGTAATTGTAGCCTTTTATTTTATTTTAAGTTAATTTAGTAATATTGTATTACACCACCATGAGTTCAGCTCTGGTGCCTACAGTTTCAAGCTCAACAGAGTGAAAGTCACCTCCAATACTTGCTTCAGATTTACAGTCTCTAGGAACTCATAAAGACCAAGGATAGTGACCACACACATTTCACAAGTACACGATCTCGTCTGCTTTACAAGTTTTATTAAAGTTACAATTGAGGTTATGATTACCCAAGCATATAGAAATCCTATAAAGACCTATGCACAAGTTATAAAGACAGTCAAACTCACATCCTTAATGAGATTCTTCGGGTCTAATGGCTGCCTTGTCAACTGATCATAAGTAGAGGGATGGTTCCTGCTGGAGTTTTCCCATAGGGAACTCATTTTAGCCTATGCGGGAGCCCCCTTTTATCTTGTGATTTTGACTGTACTTCATACCCCACGCATGTGCGTGAAGGTGTCCACTCTCTTTTCCCTTATTTGTATTGTGTCCCCCAACAATACGGGGGTGCCCATTTTTCATAGGTTGTTTATAGTTCCTTTTATTCTCATTAGCATTTGCACACATAGTGGACCCTGCGGCTAGGGCGCGTGGTAGAAAAGAGAGTGCCTCTAGGGCATTTTGTGATTCAAAATTAAAAATCTTATGGCCAGTTTTTCACAATACCACCCATTGGTACATCTTTTCCCATAACTTGTGGCATAGGGTCATTTTTTGGTCACTTATGTCAAGCATTTCTTAACTCTAAGGCCTAGTATGGCTAAGCTGACATACAGGCCTCAGCCTAACGCCCTGCATTTCAGCCCTATTTTGATACTTAATACATACTTATCACTTCTAAATACTTATCAGTCTTATACTTCTATCATTCTAATCCTACAATTTAAATCTATTCAATTTATGATGGTTATATATAAGAGAACATGTTAATTAATCATACCATCAGAAGATAAATGAATGATACAATGAAGAAATTGGCTACATAATTAAATACATAAGTATTAACTTTCCCCAATTATCCCTTAGGCATCTGCCCCAAATACCCCTCAGTTTAGCCATTTAAAACTGGCTGATTTCTTCTAGATGTTGTGGCAGAAACATAGAGTAGAGATTTGAAGGAGGAGAGAGACTAGCTTTCAAGCAAGGTATTCCAGACCTAAGGGGTGGCAAAGAAGAAAGCACAAGAGACATTTATAGAGAGAAGATGGCAGTTCAGGCAGGCATCATTGGCAGTGTAATTTGTAATTAAAGGGTGCCTTTTATATATGTTAGCCCAAACAATTTGAACACACCATTTAGATTTTTCATGCTCATAATAATTGATACTCTATTTTAGTGTCAGGTTTCAGAGTAGCAGCCGTGTTAGTCTGTATTCGCAAAAAAGAAAAGGAGGACTTGTGGCAACTTAGAGACTAACAAATTTATTTGAGCATAAGCTTTTGTGAACTACAGCTCACTTCATCGGGTGTTTAGTGGGTGTTTTCAGTTGAGCCTTCTGACAGTGATACACACATATTTTAAACAACTATATCTATATTCTTGGAATTGGGCACACCACAGGTGCACAACTGAGCTATATGGAAGTAAAGGAAATGAGGAAGTGCAAAACTCACTCACTTCATGTATAAGTCAATTCCATTTTTAATGTGCTCTGCTGTGCAACCAAATGTGAAACTGAGGGAAAATTTTTATGAATAAAACATATAATTTATCCTTATTGACACTTATTGTTATTGGCATTCTCAATGAAACACAGTGGAGAACTGTAGTTTGCAAGGTTTGTTTTTAACTCTGTGTTCAAACACAGGCTCCTTAATAGGGTGTCCAAATCCCACAAAGTGGCATGTAGGCATATAAAATGGGATTTTATGCATTTAAGATCTTATTTGGGCATCCAAATATGAGCTCTAGATGTCATACATATACCATTTATAATTGAAAATTGGGTTCTGTCCATGCTGAAAGCTCGCTTCTGTAAACCTTCTGGGATTCATCACTTGCAGAGCCTTACAGCGTGCTGTCTCTTAAAGAAAGAGTAGGTTTACTTACAAATTCTATACAAGATGGATATTCTGTGTCAAAGGAACTAAATAGTGAGTTGTGAGAAGATTAGAGGAAGGTTGAAAGATAGGAGTAAGTGTCCAGTAACTTTATGGGGCAGTATACGTGGGAGACAGTACTCAACCTATGTACTATAATTACAAAGAATGTGAACAATTAAATCAATCCCCTCAATACACAAATATAGAAGATTTTAATTTTGTTTACAGAGTTAGGATTTCAAAACTTTCCAAGCAATAGTGCATGTCATTCACTTATTGTTCCAATTCCATTCTTCTTTAATGTTGATTGATTTAAAAGGTTGTCTTTAATTTAAAAGCTGTTTTCATTTTAGTTTTCAACTTTCTGTCATGTTCCAAAGGAGATGAAATTGAATTATAAGTATAAACAGAGTTTTGGTTTTCCTTATAGGTTTATCCCCAAGGATTGCAAATAAGCATCTTTCATTGCTCCCACCTCCAACCCTGAGACCACTCATCAGGAGGGTGTGGCCACTGACCATCTCAGTCCTTCCTTAGCATACCTTGTTCTTTGTGCACCAAGATTAGACTCACAGAATCTAAGGCCAGATGGGACTGTCGAGATCATCTAGTCTGACCTCCTGCACATTGCAGGCCACAGAACCTCATCCACCCTCTCCTGTATCAGGCCCATAACCTTTGGCTGAGTTACTGAGGTGCTCAAATCTTGATTTAAAGACGTCAAGTTACAGAGAATCCACCATTTACTCTAGTTCCAGTCACAGTATGATCAGTTTTTAGACAGCAAAGGGAAGGGGTGAGTACACAGACATGCCCCACAGCAGTGGAAATACAGCTGGAAAAGACATAGTGTACTACCTGTACAATGCAGCATTCCATATATATGCAAAAAGGATAGAAGTGCAGGTCATACTGAAGCAAAGAGAGGCTTGTATACTGCTCTGTGCCATGCCTCAATATGATGAGACCCAGACAAATTGGAAATTGACAGATGATCAGAACATATTGTCCTTCATGCAGGATGTACCTGTGTTTATTTTGTATCCACTTCATTTTGTTAGGATCCCATAATGTAAATCACTGTACTCTGGGTATCTCCAGTTTTACTATAGCCTTCAGTTTTTGTTGCATTCTCAACCCTGCTCACAATGTGCCGGTTGCCTTTAGCACTGCTGTTCATAGCATGGCATTGTCTCTCTTAGCCCCACTTGCAAATCATGGTCAATGCACTTTCATTTTTATGATATTTTCTTACATAAACCATCACTGCACATCAGGCAAAAGCACATCGTGTGGCCTTTTTATCCGAGATGGTGTGTGTGTGACTCCTGGCCTATTGTTCGCCTGACAAAGTCAGGCCATGGCTTGTGTCTGGTAAATTTCCAACGCAGCATGGAAAACCGAAAATAAAATCTCTTAAAATAAAACAAACACCATGGGAGTCCTAAAGGTCAATCCAACCCTCTCTGAAGTAATGTCAAGGTGCTGTAGGTCAATATTTTTAGCTTTATAGCCTTGAAAGTGTCTTTTTAATAGTAGACATCTCATTCCTGCTTGCTCCCTACTTAAGGACAACCTATGAAAATACAGCTAATTGTAGCAGCATATGAGCAGTGGGATGACAGAACTTGTCCTGCAAATACCTGGTGCATACAAGGGCTATTGGCATTCTTTGATTAGCACTTCTGACTTGTATACAGTAGCTGGGGTGAGGCAATTATTTACCCAGTTCTGCTGAACTATCACCTGGATTTTCTTTATCATTTGTCATTTTAGTGAATCAGCTAGCAAATTGTTTTGCTTCCAAGACACTTAATTTAGGTTTTTAATTGAATAGCATATTCTTGAACATGCTAGTGTGTGTCAAGAGCTCCTTGCAGGGTCTCTCTTTCATCTTGAATTGGGAAGGAATCAAAATTAATCTGTGCAATTTTGAATGTATCTTTATGTACAATTTAAATAGATTTTATAGGAAAGGGCCTATTTTGATAAGCTCTTGGCCTGAAGTTTCCTGGGTGGAGTTTAGCTCTACTTCTTTGATTGGGAGGAGATCAAATGCTGTTGGCTGTATGTTTTTCAGCCTATTATAGGAATTCTAGCCATTGATCTGGCTATCCATCTGAGATAGTCTAAGGTATGGCAGCTAGATTAGAGAGTGGAACACAGATTGGCTGGCTTCAAGACAACACCCACAAAAACATTTTTACAGGCATATTCTCATCTCAGTGCATATAGATTCATGCATATAACTCCTGTTAAAACTGACTCCCTGTGGACTGAGATAGAAGGGGTCCTTTTCATCAAAATGAGACCTACAATATATGTCCTAAGAGATGAAAAGCAGCAATTCATTCCCAGTCAAGTGTGTTATGAAATGGCCAGCCAGGAATCATTAAAGGAAAACTATCTAGGTATGGATTAATTTTCCTTCCATCTCAGGGTTGGAAAGATATGGAAGTTACCACGACTGATGGAAAAGAAAATGAGATGCATTGATTGAAAAATGGGTCTCATGGTAAGGGGTAAGCACTCAAACCCTCTACCCCAAACCCTTCTGAAGAAATAAATGACAATTAATGGATTAGAATCCAAGAGAATTAGGTGCTCAGAAAAAATGGTGATGGGAGCCATATGAGAATCCTAATAGAAATAGGGGGGAAATATTTCACAACAGTCCTGAACAGCATGTGAAGAAACATGTGAAAAGAAGTAGTCAGTCCCCCTCTGTCAAAGTACAGAAAGGAAATCTTAAGAGCATGTGTCTGCATATATGTGTATATAACACACACACAATTATACACATATATAATCTATTAACATGGCATTTCTTTAGCAAACTATTGGTTTCTTTACCTCCTGTGATTCAAATATATGGATTAGTTCAGATCAGGTGAACTCTAGCCCCAAATATTTAGAAAAAAATCAAGTTGTTCTGCTATTGACACTTGCTATATGTTCTCAAGTTCCTATCACAATTCTTTTTATTTTGGATAAAATATCTGAAAACTTGTTCTATACTATTGCATACACATACATGTGTTTTCCTTGGTTAAGTTATACGACCTAAGTGTTGAGATGTGGCAGTGCCTAGTTAGGCATCCTGCCCATCACAGAATTTAAGATAAGGACCAATTGTATGTATTAATCAAACTAATGGTAATTATGTATAAAAATATTTCTGATGACAGTACTCTGAGCATCTGACCAATTTTAGATGCTGAGCTAATGTGTTGGGAGTTTTTCTGGTTTTCTCACTAATCCGTTTTTGTCTTTTTTGGGAGTTTGTCCTGCCATTTTGATTCCTTCCTACCCCCTACCCCCCCAGTGATATCAACCCTGATTCCTTGACTCTTCAATTATATTTTTATAACTTTTCTCTTCCAACCTTTCTCTATTCTGCCTCTTTCTTTTCTCATTCATGAAAAGAAGTAATATGGCAAAACACAACATTCCCAGTAAGTTCTTGGAATGTATTGGGGACAACTGTGGAGAAAGTAGCTCGGGAGACAGTCATTTTAGATTTGATTTTAAGCAACAGGGAGGAATTGGTAGAGAATCGGAAGGTGAAAGGCAATTTGGGTGAACGTGATCATGAAATGGTAGATTTCGTGATTCTAAGGAAAGGAGGGAATGAGAACAGCAGAATAAGGACAATGGACTTCAAACAATCAGACATTAACAAACTCAGAGAACTGGTATGAAAGGTCCTATGGGAAGAAAATCTAAACGAAAAAGGAGTTCAGGAGAGCAGGCAGTTTCTCAAGGAGTAATAATAAAGGCATAACAGCAAACTAATCTCATGTGAGGGAAAGTCAGGAATAATAATAAAAGGACAATATGGTTCCATGAGCTCTATAGTGACCTGAAAATCAAAAAGGAATCCTACAAAAGTTGGAAACATGGCCTACAAAATAGCACAAGCATATACAGGCTAAGGCACAAAATGAATTACACCTAACAAGGACATAAAAAGGCAATAAGAGGAGGTTTTAAAAATACATTAGAAGCAAGAGAAAGATTTAGGAAGCCATAGATCCTCTACATAGTGGGGAAGAAGAAAAGGAGTACTTGTGGCACCTTAGAGACTAACCAATTTATTTGAGCATAAGCTTTCATGAGCTACAGCTCACGAAAGCTTATGCTCAAATAAATTGGTTAGTCTCTAAGGTGCCAAAAGTACTCCTTTTCTTTTTGCGAATACAGACTAACACGGCTGTTACTCTGAAACCTGTCATAGTGGGGAAGGAGCGCTAATAGCTGATGACATCAAGAAGGCTGAGGTACATAATGCCAATTTGACTTCAGTCTTCACTAAAAAGGTTAAATGTGACCAGATACTCAACACAATTAATATTAACAACAAGAAAGAAGGAATGCAAACCAAATCAGGAAAAGGTCAGGTTAAAGAATACTCAGATAAGTTAGATGTATTCAAGTTGGCAGGGTCTGATTAAATTCATCCTAGGTACTTAAGGAATGAGCTGAAGCAATCTTGGAACTGTTAGCAATTATTTTGGGGAACTCCTGGAGAATGGGTGAGATCCAAGAAAACTGGAAAAGGGCCAATATAGTATGTGCCATCAAAAAGGAGAACAAAGAGGACCTGGGAATTTATAGACCTAATAGCCTAACTTTGATACCTAGAAAGACACTGGAACAAATTACTAAACAATCAATTTGTAAGCACCTGGAGGATAATAGGGTTATAAGTATCAGAGGGGTAGCCATGTTAGTCTGGATCTGTAAAAGCGGCAAAGAGTCCTGTGGCACCTTATAGACTAACAGATGTATTGGAGCATAAGCTTTCCAATATATCTGTTAGTGTATAAGGTACCACAGGACTCTTTGCCACTTTTAGGGTTATAAGGTATAGCTAGCATGGATTTGTCAAGAACAAATTATGCTAAACCAACCTAATTTCCTTCTTTAAACAGTGTTATTTGCCTGCTGAAGGGGGGAAGCAGTAGATCTGATACATCTTAATTTTAGTAAGGCTTTAGACACAGTCCCACACAATATTCTCATAAGGAAACTAGGGATATGTGGTCTAGTTGAAATTATTGTAAGATGGGTGCACAACTGGTTGAAAGATCATACTCAAAGAGTAGTTATCAATGGTTCTTGACAAACTGGAAGGGTGTATCTAGTGGGGTCCTGCAGGAATCAGTCCTGGGTCCAGGATGATTCAATATTTTCACTGATCACTTGGATAATGGAGGTTTCAGAGTAACAGCTGTGTTAGTCTGTATTCGCAAAAAAGAAAAGGAGTACTTGTGGCACCTTAAAGACTAACCAATTTATTTGAGCATAAGCTTTCGTGCTCATGAAAGCTTATGCTCAAATAAATTGGTTAGTCTCTAAGGTGCCACAAGTACTCCTTTTCTTTTTGGATAATGGAGTGGAAAGAATACTTATAAAACTTTCAGATGACTCCAGGCTGTGAGAGGTTGCTAGCACTTTGGAAGACAGAATTAGAATTTAAAACAACCTTGACAAATTGGAGAATTGGTCTGAATTCAACATGATGAAATTCAATAAAGACAAGTGCAAAGTACTACACTTAGGAAGGAAAAATCAAATGTACAACTACAAAATGTGGAATAACTGGCTAGGTGATAGTATTACTGAAAAAGATATGGGGTTTATAATAGGTCACAAGTTCAATAAAAGTCAACAATATGATGCAGCTGCAAACAAAGCTAATATCATTCTGGGGCTTATTAACAGGAGTGTTGTAGGTAAGATGCATGAGGTAAGTGTCCTGCTCTAGTCAGCACTGATAGGGCCTCAGATGGAGTACTGTAACTAGTTCTGGGTGCCACACTTTAGGAAAGATGTGGATGAATTGGAGCGAGTCTAGAGGAGAGCATAAAAAATGCTACAAGATTTAGAAAACTTGACCTACGAGGAAAAGTTAAAAAAACTTTTGTGTATGTTTAGTGTTGAGAAAAGAAAACTGAGGGAGGACCTGGTAACAGTCTTCATATATTCGAAGCAATGTTACACAGAGAACTGTGATCAATTGTTCTCCATGTCCAGTGAAGGTAGGACAAGAAGTAATGGGCTTAATCTGCAGCAAGGTAGATTTAGGTTAAATATTAGCAAAACCTTTCTAACTACAGGGTAATTAAGCTTTGGAATCGACTTTCAATCAAGGTTGTGGAATCCCTGTCATTGGAGGTTTTTAAGAACAGGCTGGACAAACACCTGTCAGGGATGGTCTAGGTTTATTTGTTCCTGCCTCAGTGCAGGAGGCTGGACTTAATTACTTCTCAAGGTCTTTTCCAGCCCTACACTTTTATGATTCGATGGTTTCTATGATTCTATGAAACATATACATAGAGCTGGACCCTGAAGCAAAGCCATGGACTAGAACTCCCCTTTAGCACTAAAACTTTGTTCAGAATTTGGCTCTACATCTGAATTTGGCAGGTGGGTGCCATTTCTATAATGAGTCAAACCAAAGCCCTAGGCCTTAACACCCCAAAATTGAGCGGGTCACAATCCAAATCTGAATTTTGCCTTTTGGGTCCATCCATAATTTCACGCAGAGTGACCCTCAAATGTAAGCAACGTGGTATAGTCTACAATACTGGGACCTTCAAACCTAAGAGTCCTTAGCAGAGTATTTAATTAGAGCAACTGGATAAATATAGATGCTACAGGGGAAGAAAGATGGATACATTGCCAACTCTTCAGCTGATTTCATACTGCAAAGTTACTGGAATTACTGGGGAAAAAATAAGATCTTCTTTTGCTTCGTGCACATCAACTGTGAATACGAAACATTGAAAATAAGCAGTTACGAGCCCCACAGACCTTAACATACCAGTCTCCATGACAACATGAAACCCAGAGGAAGGAAAAATATTCCTAAGGGAAAGCTGAGAAGTGCAAAGAAAATGTTAAAAAAAAAAATAGAAAAAAAAAAGTGGGATGTGGTGTTTGTTTTTGTTAGCTGAGTCCTACTATTTGAAGTCCCTTCTTCTTGTTAGATTACTTTATCTACTGCTCCTCAGGGAACAGACACTACGCTATCACTTTGTATACACTGATAGCGCTATTGCATTTGGGCTGCATTTGTATGGCCCTTTCATTAGAGAACTTCATTTTCCCTAGCGCTGTCCGAGCACAGAGCCTATGTGATACGGAGCAAACTTGCTTCAGTTTTGTTTCATCTTTAAACTTACAAGTTTAGGGATGTCTTTAAATCATTGGAAAAATTTAAAAACGGGGGAAGGGGCAATAAAATAAAAACAAGCTGTGCAGGAAAGAGACACATTTTCTAAATAACAGTGCAAAATATAACCTGTGAGAAAGTTGTGAGGACCATGTGAGAAAGTATCATAACAACAGTAATATCAATAACAGGCAACATTTTCAAAAGCACCTAAGTAACTTTGGAGTCTAAGTCCCATTGACATTCAATGGAACTTAGGCTCCTAAGTCACTTAGACACTTCTGAAATTTTTACCCAACAACAACAGTAATGACTATTATACAGCACTTTTTATTCTGAAGGATCCCAGAGCATTTTAAATGACTGCACATGCATGGATACAGAGACACATGTTACTGCGGCTACTACTGAAACACAACCACTTTTTGTGTGGATTACGACAGTTTTTTCACCATGCACAGCAGTATAGGAAAAGGCAGAGGGCAAATTAAGTGTGCAAAACTACCCAAATATGCTTTCACTAAAATTAGTGGGTAAACTCCCATTGACTCCAGTGGGCGCAGGACCCAAATTAGAGATTTGGCCAGGACATGGATAAATCCTCTAATTTTATGAGATGCCATGGGAATTTTTATGAGCACAAGTGGTTAGGAATTCAGTTGTACATTATATAGACAGTATTTCCAGCAGTACAACACTAAGAGGATTCTGGGAGACTGGTTCCGTACTGGCCCAGTGAGCAAGTTGTCTACTCCAGAAACAGCAATGTCATCAATGACTTGAAAGGAAAGAATGAAAACGTCTGTGTAAATTTGAAAGAAAGAAAAAGACAACAGAAAGAGTCTTGTGTATGTGAAAACGCACCACTCAATCAGACTTGCATAGTAACACAATGGACTCATCTACCTCCTTATTGCTCAGAAATCAGTCTCATACATAGATGCATGGTGTGTTGACTTCAGTTACCTTTATACACCTCGTCTTGCCAGCATAGCTATTAAAAGGAATTGGAAAGAAAACAGTGATGGGAACCTTAACACTGTCATGTGCCTTCCCTCCCAAAACATCTTAAAGTAACTAGCAGGTATTGCCGGTGTATGAGTCAAACTGCTTTATGTATCTGGCACACAGATGTCTGATTTTCTATGTCCCAGTTACCCAACAGCAGACAGATGTTTCGGACGTAGAATGGTGGGGGAAAAGTGTATCCCACCATTTTGTCCTATAGTGAAGCAAATCTGCCAATCCTTACCCACCATCTCATTTACTTCTTGAACTCTAGCTGATACAGAAGAGACCGCTATCATCATCCCCTATTCTACTACTGTGTGGAAGAGTGTTTGGACTGAAATTAGATAAACTGTGCTGTGCTTTTACACATATAACACATACTGCAAGTTCCTTAATCCTCACTTAAGGAAGTTCTCCTCTTAGAATAGCAGCAGTCATGTCAGTCTTTTAACACTGCGCTATTGTAGGAGGAGAAAGGTGTGAGCTGTTTGTGGTGTTTTCAAGCATGCTGCTAAGCAGTGGTATATATTTTTTTTCATTTGTAACACCATAGCACAGCAAAGTAAAACAGCCCACTGCTTCTATAGCATTCACCTCCAATCAACCCTCATTTTACTTACTTGTTGTATTATGAGAGATGAATAACCTAGATCCCAACTTGCAGTGCTTCAGTTCAACCACATTTCTTCAATCATGATTTTTTTCAGAATACTTTAGAACTGGGGTGGTTGGTTTAACAGGGGTTGGTCTTTATTACAAAGCTTCTCATGCAAGAGCAAGTATAAATCAAACATATGTAAAGCCAGCAATTAGCATAGTACTGGGAAATTCACCCCCAAATATAGGTGAATATTACCCTATTTGTAGTGGGGTTTGTTCTATTAGTATATGACTTTTTCAATTTAATATGGGGCCTGATAATCCTAGTCTCACTAAAGAATAAGCTACCATTTATCTTCATGGAAGAAGGAACATGGAATTTATTCTTAGAAATTGAGTGTCACAGGACTGAGTTGAACTCTCAACCCTCTTAAAGGGCCAGCTCCCCATGGTGCCTCCTCAATCCCCCCATTGGTAAGTTAGCCTCCATTGGCGAAACTGAGATCCAGTGAGGAAGCATTTCAGTACATTCTGATGTCAGAAAAGAAAGCCAAACCATAATAATGAGGTTCAGAAAAGAGAGGCTTTATTGGTGTAATAGAACCTAAAGACTATTGTAAATGGCATTTGAAATGCCTGCTTGAACAGGTGGAGATGCATGTTGTATAAGTTTCTACACCAGGCTTACAGCTATATTCATGGAACCAAACTTTGCCTTCAGTTACATCTGTCCAAGCACATTGACTTTACTGAGATTGCAGGAATATCAATCAGGGCTGAATTTATAGGCCAGTCTGTCTGCTTCAGTCACACAGTGCAGTCTGAGGTATGGGAGTAACTAGCCCCATGTGATACAGGGACCTTTCATATCAGATTTCCTCTCAAGGCCACACCCACTGATGATGGGACTACTTTTTTCTACCCAGTGTACACCTTTTAGTTGTAAATGTAAATACAGTTCAACATCTTAAAGCATTAAAGAGGTTAATAATATCAATATTTCCTGTAAGCTGGTAGCAAGCCCAGTTTTGAAGGTGTCGCTGACTTACTCCAGCTTTACAGAACTGTAACTGATAACAGAATTTGATCCCATATGCATACGGGATCAAAATAGGCTTGAAGCATACGTTTAGCTCTTTGTGTATAATAACATACTGTAATATGAACTGCTCACCTGTCCTTACAGTAGGTATCATTTTACTTTGATCCACTTTGCTGGAAACTGTAGAAACACTAATAGATAAGCTCTTTTCAATATAAATGTGTTGTTGTGTTCATCCCACCTTTAAAAATAAAGATACAACACTGTAAGATATAATGGTCAATGTGGCACATACTATCTTCATGAATTGCTGGCTGTTCTTTTTTCAGAGGATGATAACTAGCTATCTAATCAAAATGCATAAGCAGTGTCTGCCCCCTCCACCCCCAACTCCATTCATTTTCTACTCATGATCTCTGCTTGGGGTAGTATAATTGCTTTAGACATAATTTACTGCTTACTTGGTAATGCAGCATTTCAGCCTCTGATAAAAACCATATCAAGTCACAGCACTGGTCCTCAGCTTGAAAGGGAGTTCATGTAATCGCTTTCTTACCCTAACCCATTGCCATATCATTTTTGCTGGATGAGGGGCTGAAAAGTAATCATTGTTAAATGATGCTAGCTCCAAAGAGGGGCTTTGACTTCTCAGCCTTCCCACTCTTCTTTGTCTCCTGCTTCTTTTATGGGGAGGCAGCAGGGAAACTTTTATAGTTTGAATTTCATGGAAATAAAATGAATATAATGGCGGACCATAGAGACATGAGACATCTATCCTAGCACAGGGCAAAGATAGGTATCCCAGAACTAAACTTTGGGGGCTGCAAGGGGGAGTTGATTCATCATGATGGTGTAGGAGTATAGAGAGTAAAGTCTTGAACATTTTGTTTCAAATCTGTGGGTATATCTATGCTGTAGCTGGGAGTGTGCTAAAAGTAGCAGATTGGATGCTGCAGCATGGGTGATGGCTCCTCCAGCTAGCCGCCAGAGTTTGCACCCGGGGGTTGGGTGGGCTTGGACTTGGGTGGCTAGCCCAAGCCACCGCCAGTGCTGCAACATCCACATTACTATTTTTAGGGCACTAGCTTGAGTGGAGCTAGCATGAGTCTGAGCACCTGGGTTGGGAAGCCCACTTCCAGCTGCAGTGTAGACATACTCTTTGTGCTCCTAAATGTTTCTGTTGTAGCTGGTAATGTTTAATAATAAAGACTGGAAGTTAACATAATCAGTAGTATTTAACAAGGGTGGGACTCTATAAGAAGGGTGGGACTCTATGCAGGGCCTAGTTAATTAAAGTCTGTCTTGTGAACTGAAATCCTTGAATGGTAGAGGTAAAAAGGTGGGTTAATCCCTGGTCCCATTTAAGTGAATAGGAGGTTTGTCATTTGCTTCAATGGGATCAACACTGGAATTTATGTTATTGCTGATGGGCTCAGTCTCCCCCAGTCAATGCACAGAGGCATCCTCTCTGCAGGATCATACATACTTTCATGTGGAAAGGGGTGTTCAGCTGCCTTCATAGAAACATCCCCCTTGCCTTATGCCTGGACTCTGTTGAAGGCACTCTGTAGATGTGTTGATCTGTATGGGGAAGGTAGGCAATAGATGGGCCAGGGGAGCAGTGGCAAGGCAGATTGGTGGATGGAGTACATGCCATCTACACAGCTAGACCTGTGGAGCTCAGGAAGAAAACTAATACCACCCCAGACCTGCTCTGCCATGGACATCTCAGTATAAAGGAGGAGAGAGGATAATTCCATCTCCATGCCCAGGTATTCCTTGGTCTCTGTGCTGGGACTGTCAGGGCTGCTAATTAGTGTCAGTTATGGCTTTTTGTAACAGTTAGATAAGCAGCCAAATGTATTCTCACTGGAGTTCCACCAGTGGAAAGAAGAATAGAACTTGGGCTGCATCCCCTAGGAACTGGACTGAGGTAGTTCATTTCACATGGGTGACTGAACAGTCATCAGACGGTACAGACTTTTGGTACCTCTAACCCTGTGATTCTAAGTGTGCAGAATTCCGTCAGCAGAATTCCACAATCCTATCTCTGGTCTGGATTCACAGCTTCCACTAGTTCAACTTGCACAGAACTTGACTGTGTCAATCACTTACTTCCCCTGCACCATGTAAACACATTTTAAAAAACAGAGCATGGAAAGCGTGATTCACACATTATTATAGAACACTCAGTTATACTTTAATACAAAGCAGAAGCTATTTTAAAGAAAAAAATCACATTCTGATTCAAGGTCAGAAAGCAGCAGACACACCTTTGACAAGAATCCCAGTTTGCTATTGCAAGCTGTGATTCAGCCTGAGATCTTAATAAGGTTTTTAAGGTGATGTCCTTACAGGTCACAAGCCACTAGATATATGGTCTGTTAGCTCTGGCAAAGTGCGCTCTATAATGATAGCTTGAATCTGCTACCAGCCATCTAGCCTCTGCCTTACAGAGCAAAATTCTGCCCTCAGGTGCACCCCCCGCAGCTCCACTACAGTCAGTGGTTCACCATTCAAGTCAGATTGTTTATTTTACCTTTGACAGTCAGGCTACATCTACACTACCAGCTAGGGGTGTGATTCCCAGCTGGCGCAGACATACTCCTGCTAGCTCTCACTGAGTGAGTGCGCTAAGAATAATAGGGTAGCTGCAGTAGCACGGGCAGTGGCAGCATGGGCGAGCTGCCCCGAGTACAGCCCTGTCTGAACCCCGGAGTACGCACTCCGCGACACTAGCTTGTGCCACTGCTCACGGCTGCCTGTGCTAGCTACCGCAGCAACGTCGCTACTTTTAGCATACTAGCGTGATGAGAGCTAGCAGGAGCATGTCTGCATGAGCTGGGAATCACACCCCTAGTTCCAAGTATAGACATGGCCTAAGTAAAAGATTGATAACCCCTCTTGCGTTTAATCAAATGTCACTGACTCTGCGCCCAATCCTGCAAGGTGCTGAGCGTGCTCAACGCTCCGTAAAGTGTAAAGGGTGTTCTCACCTGGCAGGATCAGGTCCTTAGAAATGACTGCATTTCGATGGTGTGATATCCACGCTGTAATTCAGAGGGAGTCAGATGTTACTGTAGACAGGTAAGCATTCATGCCAGCTGGCTTTTAAAAGTTGATAAGTCCTGTGCTGACTAGGCTTGTTCTTTGAAGTTGTAAAATGGTCTACTTTTACTTTGGCAACAAAGTAAAGGTCAGTATTTAGCACAAGCTACTACGGCACAGAAAGAGACAACAAGCATGAAAACAGGGTTTACAGTGGATGAAAAGGTAAAATAATAGGTGCTCTACAGTCGATAATCTCCTTTATATCAAGGAAGAGAAAGAAACAAAGATTTGTTACAGCTGGGAGTCAAGAAGCCAAGGTACTTTACAACAAAAAGTCTATTCTGGTACCTACTGAAAGTTAAACTCACAGATCTAAGCTGGCATCTCTACTCTTAACACATAACTCAAGACTCTTTAAAATCAATACCATTGCATGTAGAAACCTTGTCTATTTAAATAAAAGAATATAATAAACAGTTTTCTTGGCTTTGAACACAGCACTGTGTTCTACTCACACATGAAAAAAGATGTTAGAATATTGTCAGAACCGTAGAAGCCAGGAAATTAAGACTGAAATGCTGTCCTTAGTTCACCCTGTTGTGTTTCAACATTGCAGCTCATATGTTACATAAAATCACCTACTATATTACAGCCCCCTGAAAGAGTATATCAAATGCGTTACCTGGGAATAACAGGGTTAATTCAGGATGAGGTTTTAACCCTGAATTAGGAACCGATCCTACAAAACTCTCTTTAAAGTTGGGAAATGGAGTAATGGAGTTTTGCCCAAGTAAGAATAGCAGGAATGGGCCTTACACTTATTCTGTGAGTTTACTGATTCCTGAAAAGGTTTGTTTTTTTTTCTCCTGCTAATAATAGCCCACCTTAATCGATTAGTCTCATTAGAGTTGGTATGGCAACCCCCATTTTTTCATGTTCTCTGTATATATATATATCTTCCTACTGTATTTTTCACTGCATGCATCTGATGAAGTGGGCTTTAGCCCACAAAAACTTATGCTCAAATAAATTTGTTAGTCTCTAAGGTGCCACAAGTACTCCTTGTTCTTTTTGCTGATACAGACTAACACAGCTACCACTCTGAAACCTGTTTTTTTACTGTATATTTAATGTGCACATTTCCTTTTCTTTACATGTTAACTTTTTAAAAATGAAAAGCATTTACGATTTTTTTTTTAAATCTTGCATTGGCTCAGTAGACTCCAATGTTTTAATGTTTGCAGATGTGTATTCATTGCATCACCAAATATAACAGCTCCAAGCAATTGTATATCTGTATTTAGAAAGCTGGAAAAAGGTTGGGGTGGTTGTTTGTTTGTTGAGGGGAGGGAGTGATCTACTTACTGGAACAAAAGGATCCTTTTCAGTATATAGGAGTTATATGAGTATGGGAGCATAGAGGTATATAGGAGTATATAGGAGTTAAATGAATGGTCTATGGCCCTGATCCTACAATGCACATGTTTAATTTCAAGCCTGGAACCACTCACATGCTTGAAATTACACATGTGCATAAGTCTTTGCAGGATTGTGCTCTGTGATTGACATGCTTGCATATGCTTAGACAGGGCCTGATTCCGCTATCCTCTAGTATATTACTCTACAAATAGTTTCAACCTGAAATCAAACAAGGTTCCACTCAACAGGAGTAAGAGTGGCAGAATTGGCCCTATGATAAATATTTGGTGTGAATTTTTAAAATAGTAAACTTTAGAGAGCATCCACAGTAAACTACATTTTAAATACATTTACATGGTAATTTGTTTATTTCTAAAATATCTAAAGGCATCAGTCCATGTTATGGACTAGTGAGATACAGAAATTCAGATCAGAAGACAAAACTATTTGAAACCATGAGCTTCTATTTATTTATGGCTATTTCTTTATTTAAGGAATACGTTTGTCACTAAGAGCTTACTAGGGCAAATTATAGGTTCAAAAACTGCTACTAACTTATTGGCACTCATGCTATACATTTAAATATGGCCTCTGGATTTTCTTTAAAATTCTCAGCACGAGTGAGGCTAATAACCCAAATGTTAGTCCAAAGTATGAAATTGTAAGACAAGCATGTATGTTTCTAACTATACCTCTGCCGTTGCTGCTGTTCTAATTTAACAGACAACATTCTAGTATCAGTATAACTTTGCCATAGCAATAAGCATACACATTAACTTTAAACTGAAACTGGAGTGTATGTTTGAGCTACGCGCACAGGTAATTTTAACCTTCTGGTTTAAATCCAAATGTTTTAGTTGCAGGAAGCACTATGTTCTCTTTTCACATTCATTATCTCTGGTGTATTTAATGTGCCATTTGCATCAGAACTGTGTTTCTAGTAGCTGAGTTTGGGTTGCTTTCTCAGGGTAAAAACTATTAGGTTTGGATTTATGAATTGATGAGATACCCACACTTTATTCCTATCAGATCAGCATTTTAATACAATACTGTATATAAATATAATGAAATAAAATGGATGGAGGTCATCATTTCCAGATAGATTTCTCCATATTCCCAATGATAGATAAATTGTTTTATCTTTTCAAGCAGCTACCATCCTTCACAAACAAGACACCATTTACCAAACAACTATCTTTTTGTAGTAAGTAGAAGTAAGATGGTAAGGTCCCAATCCTGCAAACTCTTACTGATCGTGGATTACACATCCCTGGACCTGGAACGAATGTATAGGGGGATGTGCAAGGAGCCTTTCTCCCACACACACTATGTACCCCACACAAGTGATACGGGAGCACAAAGACTGCTCCCTCCATTCAGCTCCAGGTTGCAAATTTTCTACAAAGATGTCAGGAAGAACGCCTTGACTGTGTCCCTTCCTCATGCACTGTGCAGCTGTGAACAAGGGAGCCCCGCAGGGGGAGTCCATTAGCTACCCCCAGCATGCCAGGGAGTTTGAGGATGGACAGTATCACCTGAGGTGCAGTCCTTCCCTGAGTTCTGCACCTGCCCCTACTTATGACTGTGGTTCTCTCAGTCTTGCCCCATGCAAGTAGTCTCTATTCTTGACAGTAAGACCTACTTGCCAGAACAAGGCTTTGATTTGGGCCCTAAATTAGCTAGTGATCAAAGCAGCTGAGAACTGAATTGATATCCCAGTGCTAGCATGCTGCCTGCTTCACAGGTGAACTCTCAGTCAGAGACATATTATAGGCTAGAGACTATACACAGTACTATGCAAAGGGAAATGTATAGCTTTGTTACCCCAGGTGAAGGCTAGGGAAGGAATTTTGACACATAAGGCCATTATTCCTTCCCTGTGTCACAGTTCAGGGCAACTGCATCTGTACTTTCCTCAGTGGTTTAACAAGGGCACTTATTTTCAGGCTTTTAGCTTCTTAGCTGATGCCTTTTTGGGTGGAGACTCATGTTTTTTTCCCTTCTGATTGGGGTATTTCCAGGTGCAGAGTTCCTTGTCTTCAGTGTGTTACTTCCAGCACTAGACAATTCCACAACAACACATGCACAATTACATTTTTAATACAATGGACCCCAATGGCTTAAACTAATTCAATAAAGTTTATTTAGGGTATTCCAAAAAATTGTCTGTCACACCCTGCTCCCCACCTTGCTGTCGGGGAGAATGGGGAGGGGCATCTTATAATCTGCTACTGTGCTTTACTAATAGCAATCTGTTTCTTTCTCTCACCTGCACTTGCCAGCACACGTGGGAGAGAGGAGGAGGTGGAATCGCAGCTCTGGCTCCTCCTTGCCCATCTGCGAAGAAAAGAGGAAAGATCAGTCCCCTGGAGCCTGCTGTCCCCCGGATGCTTGGAGAGGTGATCTGGAGGAGGCTGCAGGGGAAGATGCTCTTACTCCTTTCATGGCTACATAAGTCTGGGACCACAATGTGGCCCTCAAGGGTTAGATTAGGCTGGCGTTTCTGTAATCCATCTCTGCCATGATCTATTTTGGAAACTTCTTGCACTGTCCAAGAAATGTTAGCTGAGGAAGGGCATCAACTAGTCTATGAAAACGGATGGTATGTCAGCCTATCATCTACTTCAGCTGTCCTTGGCCCCACTCTTATGTTGTATTATGTCTTATCACTAAGTGTTACATGGTATCATGTCTCAAGTGTTTTGGTCTAGTGTCTGTGATAATGTCAATTTGGACCGGAACATGGTGAATATTTAGAGCGCAGACATCTGCCCCCAAAATATCACAATGATAAGAAATGGGTTCTTCTGAATAGGTTGAATATTAACATTATTTGCTGCATAGTTTTGTATAAATTGAACATTGTTGGATTAGTTGATTTATAGTCAAAATCTGTCCCTGCTGGTCTTCTGAACCAATCCCTGTGCAATATTAAAAAACAACTTTAAAAAGGGTGCATGAAAGAAAAAAACTGGTCTCCTCTAATAAATCTTTTCATTCTTGATCCCTCCTTCCTGGGAAGGAAGGATGTTCTTGAGGCTAAGGCATTGAACTGGCATTAAAGAGACCTATGCATCGAAGAGACTATGCCCTATTCATTGTTCTGTAACAGACTTTGTGCGCTGTCCAACTTAAGGGCAAATAATGTCTGTATAGGGAAGAGAATGGATGTCACCTACTGTTCGGTTCCCATGCCCTCCCCTTAATGATCATGGGCTTATGGCCTCATAGATCTGCACTGAGCATGAATCTACTGCTCACACCCTTGTTGTGCTGCTCACAATTGCCTTTGCAGTAGGTAGTTACAAAGGACTTCTCTTCTACTGTGAATGGTGGATCGTGGAATCCCCTGGGCTTCCTGGATCTCTTGTAGAGCACAAATATAACATCATGGGCCTTGCATGCCCAAGATTTGACCCTTTGTGCCTGTAAAAGGGTCCAATTAAGAGGTACTTCTTGGTGCAGGGCTAGTTACAATGATACTTGGCATGTATATGGAAATGTCCAGGCATAAGTCTCAAAACACTTTACAAAGATGGGTAAAATAGTGTTAGCTCCCTTTTACAAATGGGGAAACAGAGACATGGAAAACTGAAATGCCTTTCTCATGGTCACACAGTGAGCCAGTGACAAAACTAGGAATGGAAGCGGGTGGCACAGCCCTGGTACAGCTCCTGTAGCTGGACACTCAGCTACTGTGTTTGGGTCCCACCGCTGAGCCCAGGTGCTCTTAAGCTTCCAGTAAGCTGGAGCACTGTCTCTCTCCTTGGCCTCCCAGCACACTTCCTTGGCACTTCTTTGTCTGTTGCCTCTTCATGGAAATGGGATGTCCTGGCCCAGCTGCCTCTTGAGGTAATGGAGTAACTGATAGCAATAGTAGGTTGCCATCCTTTAGATGGACCAGTGCTATGGGGGGATGAGACACTTTGCTGACAACAGACTCAAGAATCTTGAATTCCACTCCAGGCTCTAGACAGAAGTTTGCTCTAGTGGGCACAGACTCTTCTGCCCCTGCCCCCTCCCCTCCAATCCCTGTCCCAGTCTTACCTCTTTCCCCACCCCTAGCTTCTCAGCCCATGCCCTTCTCATTTTAGGCAGTCCCTAGGAGAGTATGGTGGATCTAAAGGTTCCAGCCTTGCTGTTGATCCATGTGGCTGTCAATAATACACCACATAATGCTGCAGTTGCTGGGTTTTTTTCAATTTGATTTTTTTAAAACCTAGAATATTAGTTTTGTTATGTTAAAAGAGCATTTTTAAGGTTGCAAAGTCAAGCGCTCAAAAGTTAGGAAAAGCCAAAATTAAAGTTGCTGGGTGATCATTTATTGTGTATTTCTCATTTTGTGAGTGCCTGACTTGAGATGCTGGAGCTGATTTGAAAGTGCTGAGCACTCTCAGTCCCAGGTGAAGTCAGTCAGAGCTGTGATTTGAACATGTGAAGGGCTATATAATGCTACATACTCTGAAAAGTCAGGCACCCAAAATTAGTGGACTTTTGGTTTGCATTGATCTCTCTGTGCCTCAGTTCCCCATCTGTAAAATGGGGATAATACCCTTTTGTTTCACATGAGGATTGTGAAAATAAATGGATGTTTGTGAAGCATTTAGACACTGTAGTGACGAACACCACAGAAAAGGCCATGAGGAAGATAATAATACCCTCTACAGTCGAGGGTTTGAATAATGCACAATAAATAAGGACTGGGGCCACTCATTGAACAATGAGGAGAAAATAAAATATTTAATAACTGCTCGCTATGTGAACACTGTCTGTCTTATGCATTAAATGAGGCAGGGGGTCCAGTGGAAAAAATAGTAAATGATCATGTAATTAAAGGCTGTATCATAGTGCATATGCACAAAGGGGCTAAATTAAGGTTTTACTGGAAACTTTAATTCAGGCATTTCCTAACTTTTGAGAGCTTGATTTTGTGACTTTAATAATGTTTGTTTAATGTAGTTGTGTGTGTGGTTATAATTTACACTCAGTGTAGAATGTAAGTTTCCAATATGTTTCCTCATTTCTCCCATTCCCCCGGTTGTAGAAAAGAGAGACTAGGATTTTATTTTTGTTCCACAAGTCTGGACCAACATGGCTACAACACTGCAAACAAGGATTATTATGTTGGTAAAATTCCAGCTGTTAATAAGTAGCAGGTGTTAAATATTTTAATCTCTTTCTCTGCTGGCTAGATCAATGACTTACCCATTATAATATTACGACTAGAGATGTGCTAAACTGACTAAAGTAATTAGTGACAAAAAAGGAATTGCCTTGGGGTTAACAGGCATATGAGTAATAGGAGAGATGAATTTGTTTCCTATTTTTGTTCCAAATTTCCACTTTGTTACCTTTGCTTAGAATGTCAAATGACATTTTACTCTGATAGACATGACTTTACCTTGTACAACATAACATAGCCCTGCACAGCCTGATGGCTCACCCACTTTACATTTCAAAATGCGCTTTATTTCATATAGGGTCAATATTTACAGAATACATTTCAGCGGCACAGTATCTTATGTGACATATGATACTCATTTTGCCTGAGCACTTTCCATTAGGAAATCTCAGCTGCTTCAACAGATGAATTTACATCCCTGACTCAAAGTGGGATTTGGATTCACATGTATCATCAGCTGGTGATTTTCCCAGGGGATTTTCATTTAACTTTTTTAAAAAAATAATTTTGGTTTTATGTAGTTACACGTTATTTCGTTGAAAGGTCTCTATGGGATCATTTATTAACTGTTCATGAACGTGTAACTGATTGGGAAAGACACATTCCTGCTTGAAATATCATTAGCACAATCATGAGTACGCTGAATAGGGCAGAGGCCATCGTGAGATGTAATCAGCGACACACTGAGGTTCCTATGGCATGGCCATGGTATCTTTAAAGGCTTTCATAGAACAACTGCTTACCGAAAATCTGTGAGATTAGGAAAAGTCTCTCCAACTGTGTCCAAGGAACTTGTATTTTGGGCTTTGGTGACATACAGCTAGACCGGTGTGGAGCGCAAAGTCATACCAGCTGTATGGCCACGTATGGAAGTCTGCTTGTACTAATGAGTCACTCCTGAATTAACTGATTACATGCAGGTAGAACAATGGTGCTGACATGTAGGAAATGGATTTGATGAGTTGCAATCTTTTTCTCTACCCTTCCCAATCTGTGGCTTTTCTTTTTTCCCCAACACAAGAACCTAGTTACAGATGATGAGAGCTCCTGCCAGGAGACAAAGATACTCTTTCATTCCAAGGCGATAGAGACTCTGGTATTTTATTTCAGTGCCCTGTGTGGTCCTGATTAACTGAAGACTGAGTCTGCCTAGTGACAGAAATAGTGTGTCAGTGTCGTCCGCTTCAGTTCAGGGACAATCAGATAGAAACTCAGTGATGCCAGTGGAAGACCACCCCAGCCCCTTACACCTACCATGTTTCTACAGCTGTACCCAGATCAGAAACACTGCTCTTTCCTTTCGATTGTGCACTCGTACAAAATGTAACTTCTGAGATGGGAGAAAGACCTAGCAGCAGTTTGCTAGAATCATGGCATCATAATTAGTTCCTGCACAGAATATGATTTAAATGATGGAGAAGATCTATCTTGGAAACAAACCAGTTGGCAGGATTCACATATTATATCACACTTCTAGTGCATACAGAAACCATAGTTTTGGCCCTGGATCTTTGAAGGTTCACCCATCATTACTTTGGCATATATGACATAGTTTGTGGTTCCTTCTCCTTTCCTCCTGAAGCAGTGGTATGGTACCAGGCTAGGAGTTTGTTTTCAAGGGAAAGTATTATAATGGAGGAGAGGTCCATGTGTATTGATGGATGTTATTGAACAATTTTTCAATTGTTGTGGCTGGCTAGCTATGACTAGTAGCTAGGGATTTGGGGGATGATTTCTTTCTTCCAAAACCTGGGGACAAATCTGTAAAGTCAATGCTCAGCACCTGATTATATTCCCAATCCATATTTAGCCATCTACCTTTAGTCACCCAAGTTTGAAAGTTTGGGCTTTTGTCATTATTTCTGTAGACAATTACAAAAGGTATGACTGGTACTTGAAACATTTTTTTTCGTAGCTGGAAGTAACTGAGTCTAGATAGGTTTAATTACCATTACTCAGTATCCATAATCTGAACTCTGATTCAAGTTTTGTTTTTTTTCTTCCACTGGCATAATACTTACAACAGAGAGTCAAAAGAGGGTGAGAAAACATATTTGGAGAGACAAAGTCAATCTGAATCCAAAAGATGCAGATCAGTAAATTCTATCCCTGTTGTGAAGAAGCAGTTTTATTATTGTGTTGAAATTTTCCATATTATAGTACTATTCTATAAAGCCAAAACATTAAAAGTTAAACTTTCTTCCAATTCCAAGATTTATTTCTCAGAAATGATTTCTAGCTGTGATATTTTATTTATACTTTATTTGACCACAGTTGTTCAGCTTTTCTTCATATAAACAGTTTGTGGATTTGGATCTGCCTTTCCTCCCATAAACCTTAATACACTCACACAGAAATACATATATTCAGACATAATGTGTATATAATTTTAACTCATTCATGCAGTCATATACATATGGCATGTGTGTATAGAGATGCATGAATGGATTAAAAGTCACTAATGACACTGATAAGAACAGAAATGTCTCACGGTGAGTTCCATTATAAAATGAACTGAAGAAAACCGTCATAGAAAAATTAGCTAACTTTTAATCCTTTTATGAAAATGATTCATTCTGTTAAGCTTTCCCTTGTAGGCTCACCCTGGTGAGTTTCAACTGCTGCCCTACTGTCTTTCTCACAATCATTTACTCTCAGAGGGTATCCTTCCAGACTGGGCTTGAGAAGAGATTGACTGACTGACAGAAGGACTAATTTGCAGAGTATTGTGTGGGTTTTCGAGGCCATTACTCTTTTAATCCCCAAAGATTCCACATAAAAGGAAAGGGCAATATCACATGACCCAGCCACAAGTATTCTTTCCAGCCAAAGTACATTTACATCTTATAGACCAGCCATCTAGGCTTGGCCGTGGGTTGACCTTGATGTTTAGAGATTAGAGAAAAAATAGTAATGCAACAGTTCAAACAACAGACAACTTCATAGCCATCTAAAAGGACATGGGGACAAAGAAACTAACGGACCAAATTATGCATTTTTATCTAGAGCGTTCAGATCAACCCATGGCTGTCTTTTCAGTCCATCACAAGGATGTCTGAGTCTATTCACCTAATTGTCTTTAGTCTCTAAGGTGCCACAAGTACTCCTTTTCTTTTTGCGGATACAGACTAACACGGCTGTTACTCTGAAACCTCTCTTTTGTTTGGCACTCAGGTATCTTATGATGGATCTGCTTTGCTTTGTTTGCTCTTCTCCTCAAAGGCCAGTCTACACTGGGGTCTTGCATTTTACCACATTCCTTCATCTGAAATCTCTGTTAATACCTTTACTTAACTCTGCTCCATCCACATGGTGCTACTTAATTCTAGTTGGAAAGTCCCCACCCATGAAGGCCCAAGGTAAAAGCTATTGCAAGTACCATCAGGTGGCCAAGGGTAAATCTACTAGGTGGAGTCAGAGTATTTGAGGTTTTCACTTGAATTGTGAAAAACTCTTCATAATGAACTCAAAACCAGGTGAAACTTGTCTGGCTTTGAGTATTGTTGAGTTGAGTCTCCAGTGAATCTGGATCAGTTCACGCATGGTGAAAACCACGCAGATCCAGTGGCTTCTTATGAAACAAAGCAGAACTCAGTGGTTTCAGCTGACTTCCACACTGCGGTTTTGGTCTCATTTCAGACTGAAGCTCAAAGTGAAATTCAAGGAGTATGAAGCCACAGAAAGTGAAATGGGGGATGGGCGGGGGGAGAGGGGAGTTGTATAGATTCCTTTAGGTTAAAACTCTTGAGATCCATGCAGCTGTACTTCTCAGCCTGTCCTTTCATGTATAGTTTAAAAATAAATCACACACAAAACCAAATTCAGTAGATAAGCCAATGAAATTCACAGTAAATGAAAGAAAGACCAGATTATGGCTGGGAAATGGGAGTTCCCACTCACAGGGCTTATGTTCAGAGGACAGCCATGATTTGGCAGTCTGCCCTATCTGCGCTCCTGGGAACACTGAGCTAGCTCTTCTTGGCATCACTCAGTGACTCAGTGGGGCTAGTCTGGGTCGAGTGAAGGCCCAGCCATGTCCTTGCTCACCCTGTGCACCAGATCACATCTTCAGAGCTATGCTAGAGGGAGCACATGCTCAGCAGGATTCCATATGTGAAGCAGCAGCTGTAGGTGAGCACGCCTTTCCTGGAGTTTTTCTACGCATTATGCTTCTCCTCGTCTCCGCATGCATGATCTCTCCAATAACAGTGCTTGAGTGAGGGATGACCTCCTCTTCCCACAGCATGATTCCATCTCCAGGGCTTTAATGCCAACTGTGACATGTCTCATCCATCACAGTGGTCCTGATTCTGCTCTCAGTTATACGTGTGTAATTCAGGAATAACTCCACTGAAGTGGAGACAGAGAGGAAGGATGGTCCAGTGGCTAGGATACTTGGGAATCCAGGGTTCAAGTCCTTGCTCTGCTACAGACTCCTGGTGTAACCTCGACAAGTCACTTAATCTTTCTCTGCCTCAGTTCCCCTACTGTAAAAATAGGATGATAGCTCACCCCTCCCACACAGAAGTGTTGTGGGGAGAAATGCACTAAAGATTATGAGATGCTCAGATTTTATGGGAATGGGGGCCAAATGAGAAGTAATTGGAAACAGGTATAAGTGAGATCAGAATCAGGTCCTGTGTTTTAGCTGTTCAGGGAATAGTAATTCTTACCCCACAGGCAGGTTGTGGGGATTTGTACATAACCAGATAAGACTGAAAAATGCTTTAGATTGAGGGAAGCAAATAAACAAAGAGGCAGAGATTACATACGCTCCCTTGATTGAAGGGATACGTCCACCGTTTGCTATTCAGGTTCACTCCCTGCGGGTCTTGTTAGATTTCCTGCTGCTTTTGGATACACAGTGTGCAGCTGTTCCCAAGAGCACTCTTTATCATTTGCGCTTGGCAAGGAGGTTATGACCTCTTCTTTTGCTTGCAGTCCTTGATAGTGATCCTTGCCTTTGCCACTTTGAGGCTGGATTACTGCGATGTGCTACTCTTGAAAATCATTCAGAAATTGCAGCTGTTGCAGGATTTGGCTGGCTGTTTGTTAAGCAGTGTTTCACACAGAGAATATGTAACACCTGTGCTTTGTGATCTGCACTCGTTCTCAGTTGATGTCTGAATTATGCTTAAGGTTGGCATTTGACCTATAAAGCCCCATATAGTTTGCATCGAAGCTACATGCACATAGAGCAAGATTTTCAAAAATGGGAGCCTAACTTTTGGCACAAAGGGGTTATTTAGATGCCTATGGGTAGGATTTCAAAAGCACATAAGGGAATTAGGAGCTGAAAATCTCACTGAAAATCAATGGGGCTTTTTAAATGAGGTCATTTACTTAGGGTAGGAATAAGTGCGGCGCGTCCAGCAGCTCCTATTGACCTGAGTGGGGCTGCAAATGCTTGACACTTTTTAAACTCAGGCCACTTATTGAGGTGCCTTTAAGGACTAACTTTAAGTCCCCAAATATATTTAATTTTAGCTATAGTATCTTCTAATGTGGTATCATGACAATTGTGATAAGCGAAGGCAGCCAGCAGTGGTTTCTGAACTGAGGCCCATGGGGAATTAGTTGAGCTGCCTCCCCCCTGCCCTGCTTTATCACATTAAAATACAGCTAAAAAATACATTAAATACTTTCCAACCAAGCAATAGCTGTACTTGGCCCAGGGATATTACCCAGTTGCCAATGGGAGAGGAAGTGGCCATTATGAATCGGAGTAAAGTGAACCACACTGTCAGGGTAGGAGGGAAGATGGCCCAGAAAAAGGCTCTCTGTTAAGAAGCGATACACATCATAAAAGAATCGGAGAACTACTGTATTGAATGAAACCATTCTCCTGTTTTAAATGGGCTGGAACGGGTGGCAAAGCACTCTTGGTGCCTGCCTCTGGAACTCACACCCATCCTTGGTGTGACAAAGCTTGGATTTGATCATCAGGACATGTGGCTTGTCTACTCTCTCAGGCTTTTTTGGGAGTGCTGTATAGAGTTATGAAGGTTAGATAGAATTTATCTGAATAGCCCGGGAAAAATATTGAGGCCTTTGACCACATGGTTAAATGTTTAATTATTTAATGCCTACAGTCCATGACCAGCACTAACCAGAACTACCAACATAAAGGAGAAGGAAGCTTTTGGAAGTAAACCACCCCCTGTCATGGGCAGAGAGATCTTCACAGCCTGAGGCCACCCTCTGGCACTCATAGATTTTGACATCCGTTGATCTCAGTAACCATGGCCTCTGTAGCTCAATGACCAAGTCACCTCTCTGCTTCATCTACCTTACCTCTCATTAACTTGCTGCCTTGTTACTCTGTTGGCTGGTTATTTTTACAATTGCGATACTGCCTGGTTTTACAGCTCCATTTATTGTATTACTGATCACTTGCTAATTAATTTCCTTGCCTGCACACTATGCACTTGGCTCCCAGATTTTCACCTACCCATTGACTGTATCCTGCCATTACTTTTCTACCATACTCACCACACCTCTTTTGTGTTTTTTTTTCTCCGCTCTCTTCCTTCTCACCTCTTCTCCCTCCCCACAACTTCCATTTTCCTTTCCCTTGTACACCGTCCTTCTCTTCTTCTCTTCCTCATCCCCTTATCCCACAGGATTCCCTCCTCTTCTCCCTGTTCACCTTTTTCTCTACATGACATGACCTCATCTCACATAGCTTCAGCTACCTTATCTAGGCCAATGGCTCATGAATCTGCCCTTCTGCTCCTGGCCTCTTTCCCTCATTCCAGTATTACTGTTCAGCCTGTCTCTATGATCCCTTCCTCCTATGCATTTAAATTTAATATGGTCAAAACAGGACACTTTGTATCCTTCCCTTTTCTCCCTCTTCTCTGTCACTGGTGACCACAATTCCATCCTCTCTGTTGCTATAAGGTGGATGTCATCTTTGACTCCACTTTTTCTCTGGAACTGGTGGTACATGTGGTAGCTAGAATAAAAGAACATAAAATGGGTTATAAAAGGCAATAAGCCATGGACATAAAAGGCCATAAAAAGAGGTTCTTTAAACACATTAGGAGCCAGAAAATGATGCATAGTGCAGGTCATCTACTCAGCAAAGGAGAGCTAATAACCAATGACATCAAAAAGGCTGATGTGTTTAATGCCCATTTTGCTTCAATCTTCATTAAAAAGTTTAATGGTGAGCAGATACTCAACTCAATTAATATCAACAACAAGAAGAAAGGAACACAAGCCAAAATAGGAAAGGAACAGGTTAAAGAATATTTAGATAAGTTAGATATATTCAAATTGACAAACCTGACAAAATTTATCCTCAGGCACTTAAGGACCTAGCTGAAGCAATCTCAGAACTATTAGAAATTGTTCTGGAGGACAGTAGGGGCCCAGAGAACTGGAGAAGGACAAACATAGTATCTATCTTTAAAAAAAGGAAACAAAGAGGAGCTAGGGAATTATAGATCAATCAGTCTAACTTCAATACTGGAAATATACTGGAACAAATTATTAAATGATCAGTTTGTAAGTACCTAGAAGATAATAGGGTTATAAGGAATAGCCAGCATGGATTTGTCAAGAACAAATCATGCCAAACCAACCTAATTTCCTTCTTTGTCAAGGTTAGTAACCTAGTGGATGGGGGGGTAGCAGTGCCACATGACATTCTCATAAGCAAACTAGGGAAATTCAGTCTAGATGAAATTACTATAAGGTGATTGCACAACTAATTGAAAGACCATACTCCAAGAGTAGTTATCCATGGTTCGCTGTCAAGCTGGGAGGGTGTATGTAGTGGAGTCCCACAGGGGTCAATCCTTGGTCTGGTACTACTGAATATTTTAATTAATATTTGGAGAATGGAGTGGAGAATATTATTTTAAAATTTGCATATGACACGAAGCTGGGCAGGGTTGCAAGCACTTTGGAGGCCAGTATTAGAATTCAAAATGACCTTGACAAATTGGAAACTGGTCTGAATTCAACATGATGTAATTCCATAAAGACGAGTGCAAAGTACTTCACTTAGGAAGGACAAATCTAATGTATAACTACAAAATGGAAAATAATTAGCTAGGTGGTAGTATTGCTGAAAAGAATCTGGGAGTTATAGAGGATCACAGACAGAATATGAGTCAACAATGTGATGCAATTGCAAATAAAGAAAAAAGGCTAATATTCTGGGGTGTGTCAACAGGAGTGTTGTATGTAAGACCTGGGAGTTAATTGTCCGGGTCTACTCAGCACTGATGAGGCCTTAGCTGGAGTACTGTGTCCAATTCTGGGTGCCACACTTTAGGAAAGATGTGGACAAACTGGAGAGAATCCAAAGGAGAGCAAATGATACATGGTTTAGAAAACCTGACCTATGAGAAAAGGTTAAAAAGCTGGGCATGTTCAGTGTTGAGTAAAGAAGACTGATGGGGGACCTGGTAACAGTCTTCAACTATGCTAAGGGCTGTTCTACAGAGGCCTGTGATCAATTATTCTCCATGTCAATTGAAGGTAGGACAAGAAAGAATGGGCTTAATCTGCAGCAAGGGAAACTTAGGTAACATGCTAGGAAAACCTTGCTAACTATAAGGATAGCTAAGATCTGGAATCCCCACCACTGGAGGTTTTTAAGAATGGTTGGACAAACACTTATCAGGGATGGTCTAGGTTTATTTTCATCCAGTCTCAGTGCAGGGGGCTGGACTTGATGACTTCTTGAGGTCATCCCTGATTGCAGTGTAGACATACTCTTAATCAGGGAGATGGATTGGAGAGGTTACTAGGAGGTGCCTCCCACACACCAGCAGCCCTCCCCACACCTCCCCATCAGTTGTTTCGTGGCATGCAGGAGGCTCGGGGGTGGGAGGAGCGAGGGCACGGCAGGCTCAGGGGAGGGCCCGGGAAGGGGTGGAGTAGGGGCAGAGCCTGTGGCAGAGGCAGGGGTTGAGCAGTGAGCACCCCCCGGCACATTGGAAAGTTGGCACCTGTCGCTCCAGCCCCAGAGTCGGTGCCTATACAAGGAGCCACATATTAACTTCTGAAGAGCCGCACGTGGCTCCAGAGCCACAGGTTGACCACCCCGATGTATAACCTTAAGGCAGGAATGAAGGAGGCAGGGCCATGACCCCAGTCTCCCATGCACTAGCAGAGCCAGGGGAAGGCTTTGCACCAGGCCAGTCAGGAAGGAATTTTGCCTACTCTGGCTGGCAATACATTGCCCTAATTGTCGAAATCTCAGGATTTTTCATGCAATCAAACCTTCCAAAAATATTTTGTTTTGATCTTATCTAAATATTTCATTTCCATAAGGTTAAAATGTTTAAAAAAAGTTTAAACTTTTGACTATGGTATTTTTATTATTATAAAATATGTAATACAAGTTAAAATAATAAATTTGAAACCAAATGTTTTATTTCCCATAGACAATTTTGACAGAATGTTTTGATTTAGTCAAATCAGCATTTTTTGGGAAACTTCCATTGGAAAATTTTTGACCAGTTCAACTACAGACAAACTGTTAATTAACTTCTTAGGGCTATTGGTCATATGTAATCGTTGACTGAAATAGGCATGCAAGCATGCAGTTCTCCTTCTGCCTCATATGAAGCTGTTGGCAAAATACTCTGCTGGCATAATTCCATTGACTTCAGCAGAGTAAATGCCAGGAGAAAATTTGACCCACGGACTCAATGACAGTTCTCAATTTCCAATATAAACACTTGGGACACAGTTCTGCAACTTACATATATAATGGGTAGGACTGAGTCCCACGGGTAGTCTCTTGATGTTACGGGGCGTAAGTTCTACTCAACAAGTGTACAGGTTGCAGCATCAGGACTTCATAAAGTAGGAGACTACTGCAGGGTTAACAAATCCCTATACTAATTCTCTGAAGAGGTTTAGAGTCCTTTTGCGTGATCATGATGTATTGTAATATCCCATTCATTATAAACATTCAAAGCATGATTTTCAAATCTTTCCTTTTTTTTCTTTAGCATTAACAGGATTTGAATTTGTGTTTCATTTCTCACTCCTATCTTCCCTGCTTGCTTTCAGACTTCCCCATTTGTTCCCTTTCACAAGTGGCTCTTTGCACATGGAAAACATTTCGTATGTGGGATGAGTCGCCATGTTAAAAAGATTATCGCACCATGGAGTCCATCGGCATTTAGCAACAACAGCTCTTATATTTTTCTAAAACTGCCTTTATCTCTCTTAATCGTTATTAGCTACCTCAAATTTATCTTCCTCCAGAGATAAAATCAATTAGTTGAAAAATCCTCAGCTTGTTAGCCATAGTAAAAAAAAAACCCTAACTGTTCTCTTGGTTGTGTATAATTGTATTTTCCAGTTCACTGAGCATGTGCACAGGAAAACAGCAACAACCCACAGCAGGGAGTGGTCAGCTGATCCCAGGCTTTTCAAGGATCTTGCCTGCAGGCCAGCTTTCAAAGAAGGGGGGTTGTGTCCTAAATAGCCCAAAGGATTTTCCCGACTCTCTTGGGTAATTTACACCAATCTTAAACATGTATGTTTGTCTGAAGTCTCTTTTATTAGTGTGGTAATCCCATTACTGACAAATGAAGATGTAATCACAGTTTATTCAAATAGCTTGAAAGCTTTATCCCCTTTTGAGAGAGAGTAGAAAGTACAACTGGCTGCAACTGACTTCTTAAACTCCTACCGAGATGCTAGCATAGCAAAAATGATTTTTAAAAGTCATGGAGATTTTGGAGGCAGAATAAAAATACATATTTTAAACTGGATCTTGTGGAAAGGATTCTCTTCTCTTTTACATGGATTTTACACTGGCTTTGGTGGATTGACGCCAGTCAGAGTGAGGTGAGAATTGGGCTCTGTCTCTTTGGCCTTTTCTACATTAGCCTTTTCCCCTTCTAAAATTTCCCACCATAGCTATCACTGATGCAGCTACACCCATAGAAACAACCGTGGGGATGCTAGTATAGATAGGCCTTAATCAGCCACTGGCAATCTAATCACTACGAGCATGTCTAGCTAACATGGTGGTTAAAATGCCTGGGGCCTACATGCACCAGTACTCTCCGCATCATTATGACCACCAAAGCTACTACCACTGGTAGCAGATGTTAGGGGAGAAATGCTAGAACTGATACCTTCTTTGTTTGAAGGCACTTCTCAGATAACAATTGCAGCCTCTTAATTAATAAAAAAGTTGGTAGCACTTTAAATTTTAAACCCTTTTGTTATTCCTTTTCAAAATGTGGAACCTTATGTATTGCAACAACTACTTTGTTGAGTGATCATGCTGTGACGAGATTGCCCCCTGCTCATGTTATAATGAAGTTTGGTGACAACTATACAAGCAAGATCAAACACTGAAACAAGATGGCTAGGAGATTATCATGTTATGACAGGAACCTTCTGCATGGTCATTTTAATGGCAGAGATGGGACTCTAAACACAAAATATTTTGAGTTTTTTTAAATTCTCACTTGAAGCAATACCTTAGCTATATCTTCTAGACTGTAAGTGTCTCTTTTCTGTCTCTTAGGAAGTGCCACAACATCTATCTTGTCCTGGTTTATAGCTACAGATGCTTTTTTACTCTAATTGTCATTGTACTTTGTAAACTACATGTCGTATGACTAATATGAAGAATATACATGTGGAGGGCCAAATCTAGCAGTCTTGATGTAGGGCATAATCCTGCAAGAAGCTGAGTGCCCTCTACCCCCACTGACTGAGATCAGTCCCTCAGTTGTTACCTAAGTAAAATTCCCATCACATTTGGATTTACTGTTATTGTGTTTATTTTTTATTAGTTAATTGCCCCAACCAAGCCTGCGGCCCCATTGTGCTAGGGGCTTTACATTTATATAGGAAGATATAATCCCTGCTCTGAAGAGTTTACAGTCTAAATAGATGAGATAGACAAAGGGTGGGAAGGAAACAGAGGCCCAGAGAAGTGAAGTGACTTGCCCAATGTAAAGCAGGTCAGTGGTAAAGGCAGGAATAGTATCTAGCTTTTCTGAGTTTGACTTTAGTGTCCTATCAGCTGCACCACACTGCCTCTTTCTATCTGATCCATAATAAAAGAATTATTATTATCCACAATAAGAGTGGTGAAAACCCCAGAAATGGGTTTAGAGGGATGGAACTCTTTGCTTCCCCATAGGAGAAAACGGAAAATTCTAGCTGCTGACAGACCATTTAAATAAATTATAATTTTGCTTACTTATAGTTCCATATTGTATAGTGTGTAGATTTATTTGGAGTTTGTGTTCTGTATGACGCTGGCAAACCAGGTGGCAGCTCCTGCCAAGGTCCCTATGCTTCACTTGAATACTGACAAATACGGACAAATTCTGGGGCAAATTCTGACAAATACGGACAAAATCTGTTAGTATTGTTAAAATAAGTATTAGAGTTATATAAATGTGCTTAGTGTTTAGACTTTATTGAATGCTCGTAAGTTGCTGCATGCATTAATCTCACTTATAACATCTGCATCCCATATTGTAAGGCAATATTTGAGCATTTGCATTGTAAGCCTCTGTAACTGTGTAAATCTCCAGACAGGAGAGAGACATTGACTAGTAAGAAATGCTGGCCTCCAGCAGAAGATATGTCCTACCCCACAAGGAAGGTCTATCGACTCCAGACAAACTTTTGTGGAACATCAAAGAGGACAAAAGACTTTGTTGATTGCTGTCCCCACTGCCCCATGAAGAGGGGACCTGCAAGTGAATTCCTCCCAGCTATGAGTTTGCAGTTTGAAGCAGACGAGGAGAAGGAATAAACCCTCTAAGAAGGAGGAACTGTATCTTTATACTGCTTGCTCTCTGAGGGGCAAGGATGACTAAGCATAAGCAAAAGATCCCCAGTGCTTAGCCCGGATTAGCCCTAAAGGATATATAGAGCTTGCCTATAATAGAAACTTTTACTATTTTTGAAATTTAAGATTGGGACTCATTTGTGTGTATATATGTTTACCTGCTGTAACCTTGACAATAACCCTCTTGTTTTCCTTTCCTATAAAATAAATCTTTAGCTAGTTTATTATAGGATTGACTACAAGCATTGTCTCTGGTGTGAGATCTCAGGTGCGATTGACCTGGGGTAAGTGACTGATCCTTTGGGACTGGGAGTAACCTGACTATTGCTAGGTTTCAGAGGAACAGCCGTGTTAGTCTGTATTCGCAAAAAGAAAAGGAGTACTTGTGGCACCTTAGAGACTAACCAATTTATTTGAGCATGAGCTTTCGTGAGCTACAGCTCACTTCATCAGATGTTTACCGTGGAAACTGCAGCAGACTTTATATACACACAGAAATCATGAAACAATACCTCCTCCCACCCCACTGTCCTGCTGGTAATAGCTTATCTAAAGTGATCAACAGGTGGGCCATTTCCAGCACAAATCCAGGTTTTCTCACCCTCCACCCCCCCACACAAATTCACTCTCCTGCTGGTGCTAGCCCATCCAAAGTGACAACTCTTTACATAATCAAGTCGGGCTATTTCCTGCATAGATCAAGGTTTTCTCACATCCCCCCCACCCCCATACACACACAAACTCACTCTCCTGCTGGTAATAGCTCATCTAAACTGACCATTCTCCAGGTTTAAATCCAAGTTAAACCAGAACATCTGGGGGGGGGGGGGGTAGGAAAAAGCAAGAGGAAACAGGCTACCTTGCATAATGACTTAGCCACTCCCAGTCTCTATTTAAGCCTAAATTAATAGTATCCAATTTGCAAATGAATTCCAATTCAGCAGTTTCTCGCTGGAGTCTGGATTTGAAGTTTTTTTGTTTTAAGATAGCGACCTTCATGTCTGTGATTGCGTGACCAGAGAGATTGAAGTGTTCTCCGACTGGTTTATGAATGTTATAATTCTTGACATCTGATTTGTGTCCATTTATTCTTTTACGTAGAGACTGTCCAGTTTGACCAATGTACATGGCAGAGGGGCATTGCTGACACATGATGGCATAGATCACATTGGTGGATGTGCAGGTGAACGAGCCTCTGATAGTGTGGCTGATGTTATTAGGCCCTGTGATGGTGTCCCCTGAATAGATATGTGGGCACAATTGGCAACGGGCTTTGTTGCAAGGATAAGTTCCTGGGTTAGTGGTTCTGTTGTGTGGTATGTGGTTGTTGGTGAGTATTTGCTTCAGGTTGCGGGGCTGTCTGTAGGCAAGGACTGGCCTGTCTCCCAAGACTTGTGAGAGTGTTGGGTCATCCTTTAGGATAGGTTGTAGATCCTTAATAATGCGTTGGAGGGGTTTTAGTTGGGGGCTGAAGGTGACGGCTAGTGGCGTTCTGTTATTTTCTTTGTTAGGCCTGTCCTGTAGTAGGTAACTTCTGGGAACTCTTCTGGCTCTATCAATCTGTTTCTTTACTTCTGCAGGTGGGTATTGTAGTTGTAAGAAAGCTTGACAGAGATCTTGTAGGTGTTTGTCTCTGTCTGAGGGGTTGGAGCAAATGCGGTTGTATCGCAGAGCTTGGCTGTAGACGATGGATCGTGTGGTGTGGTCAGGGTGAAAGCTGGAGGCATGCAGGTAGGAATAGCGGTCAGTAGGTTTACGGTATAGGGTGGTGTTTATGTGGCCATTGTTTATTAGCACTGTAGTGTCCAGGAAGTGGATCTCTTGTGTGGACTGGACCAGGCTGAGGTTGGTGGTGGGATGGAAATTGTTGAAATCATGGTGGAATTCCTCAAGGGCTTCTTTTCCATGGGTCCAGATGATGAAGATGTCATCAATATAGCGCAAGTAGAGTAGGGGCTTTAGGGGACGAGAGCTGAGGAAGCGTTGTTCTAAATCAGCCATAAAAATGTTGGCATACTGTGGGGCCATGCGGGTACCCATAGCAGTGCCGCTGATCTGAAGGTATACATTGTCCCCAAATGTGAAATAGTTATGGGTAAGGACAAAGTCACAAAGTTCAGCCACCAGGTTAGCCGTGACATTATCGGGGATAGTGTTCTTGACGGCTTGTAGTCCATCTTTGTGTGGAATGTTGGTGTAGAGGGCTTCTACATCCATAGTAGCCAGGATGGTGTTATCAGGAAGATCACCGATGGATTGAAGTTTCCTCAGGAAGTCAGTGGTGTCTCGAAGGTAGCTGGGAGTGCTGGTAGCGTAGGGCCTGAGGAGGGAGTCTACATAGCCAGACAATCCTGCTGTCAGGGTGCCAATGCCTGAGATGATGGGGCGTCCAGGATTTCCAGGTTTATGGATCTTGGGTAGTAGATAGAATATCCCAGGTCGGGGTTCCAGGGGTGTGTCTGTGCGGATTTGATCTTGTGCTTTTTCAGGAAGTTTCTTGAGCAAATGCTGTAGTTGCTTTTGGTAACTCTCAGTGGGATCATAGGGTAATGGCTTGTAGAAACTAGTGTTGGAGAGCTGCCGAGCAGCCTCTTGTTCATATTCCGACCTATTCATGATGACAACAGCACCTCCTTTGTCAGCCTTTTTGATTATGATGTCAGAGTTGTTTCTGAGGCTGTGGATGGCATTGCGTTCCGCATGGCTGAGGTTATGGGGCAAGTGATGCTGCTTTTCCACAATTTCAGCCCGTGCACGTCGGCGGAAGCACTCTATGTAGAAGTCCAGTCTGCTGTTTCGACCTTCAGGAGGAGTCCATCTAGAATCCCTCTTTCTGTAGTGTTGGCAGGGAGACCTCTGTGGATTAGTATGTTGTTCAGAGGTATTTTGGAAATATTCCTTGAGACGGAGACGTCGAAAATAGGATTCTAGGTCACCACAGAACTGTATCATGTTCGTGGGGGTGGAGGGGCAGAAGGAGAGGCCCCGAGATAGAACAGCTGCTTCTGCTGGGCTGAGAGTATAGTTGGATAGGTTAACAATATTGCTAGGTGGGGTGAGGGAACCATTGCTGTGGCCCCTTGTAGCATGTAGTAGTTTAGAAAGTTTAGTGTCTTTTTTCTTTTGTAGAGAAGCAAAGTGTGCGTTGTAAATGGCTTGTCTAGTTTTAGTAAAATCCAGCCACGAGGAAGTTTGTGTGGAAGGTTGGTTCTTTATGAGAGTATCCATTTTTGAGAGCTCATTCTTAATCTTTCCCTGTTTGCTGTAGAGGATCTTGATCAGGTGATTCCGCAGTTTCTTTGAGAGCGTGAGGCACAAGCTGTCAGCATAGTCTGTGTGGTATGTAGATTGTAATGGATTTTTGACCTTCAGTCCTTTTGGTACGATGTCCATCTGTTTGCATTTGGAAAGGAAGATGATGTCTGTCTGTATCTGTACAAGTTTCTTCATGCAGTTGATAGATTTCCACTCCATACGGCTAAATGCAGTGCCTTGCATAATGACAGGTTTCAGAGGAACAGCCGTGTTAGTCTGTATTCGCAAAAAGAAAAGGAGTACTTGTGGCACCTTAGAGACTAACCAATTTATTTGAGCATGAGCTTTCGTGAGCTACAGCTCACTTCATCAGATGTTTACCGTGGAAACTGCAGCAGAAGACTATTGCTGTGATCTTTGGTGTAAGGAACTGTCTATTGCAAAGGCAAGCTTACCTGGGTTGCAAGACAGATTGCAGTACTCAAGAGGATTGTCTATGATTCCATCTTAAAGTTATTATAGTGCCTGAGGAATTTATACTTGAGAACTGGTTGGTAAAATCTAAGTATAGAACTCAGAACCAAATTGTGCCCTGTTACCTAACAGTCTGTCCGGAGCGCCTGCAGGACAGTTTGACATTCTGATTTTACGAATGCTGTTTGTTGATACAACGAATTACGAAAGAGCATATCAATGGTGCAAGATATATCCTGACCTTACAATGGACACTGGCTAGATAGGAAATCCAGAGTCAAGAAGGGGATCTTAGGGGTGCTGTTAAAACCAGGGATTTGGAACCCAGTCGAGAGCTGACCTTTCTGGACTTGAGTATGTAACTGCAGGTCAGACCAGGACCTGGGGGTGTGGGGTTTGATGGACTGTAATACTGCCATTCCTAAATATTCAAGAACACTGGAGAGACAGTGGGTGAGTAATAGGAGTTTATTTTGGCTTGGCAGTTCATAGCCCCGGCACCCCTGGGCTTCTGGCCAGCAGGCACCATTCTCCAGCTGCGCAGCTCTGAAGGCAGCTCAGCCACCAGCAGCAGCGCAGAAGCAAGGGTGGCAGTACAATACCATGCCTCCCTTACCGCTGCACTGCTGCTGGCATCGGTGCTGCCTTCAGAGCTGGGTGCCGGCCAGCAGCCACCACCCTCTGGCTGCTCAATGGACCCCTGAACCCTTTGCTAAGGGAGCTGATCCCAGGCACTGTGGTCAGATTGGGGCAGGGGGTGTGTGTGGATCATGAGTGTGTTGTGCTTGGGGACTGTGACCCCTAGAATCTAGGGGAGTGGATTCCCAGATATCAGGTGCTGGATCCTGTGAGAACAGGCTTGGGATGGGGCAGTGACTCCCTTGGTGTTTGCTGGAGTGGATTTAGGGGTTATTTGGGAGTGGACACTGGACACACTGGGCTTGAGCAGGGGGGTAATGGATCCTGGGGTGCTGCCTCAGGTTGGGAGGAGTAGACCCCAAGGGCTGGGCACCTACTCCGCCCACCCTGACCAGCATTGGACAGGCTGGGGTGGGTCCTGGCTAGGGCGTGGGGCCCAGGGCTAGCTGAAGGGGGCTCCACCTCCCAGGATTTAAAGTAACATAAGTAGTTAACGATTTTTCCACCTTGCATTTTGCTGTGATGCTAGGGGCAGTAGCTTAGCCGGGGGGAGCTGCGGGGGGAGCAGCCGCTCCCCCTCTGAGCACAAGTGGCACCTTTTTAATTTATAGGTGCCTTTTTTAATTTTTACTGACCCGGCGGTGCTCCGGGTCTTCGGCGGCAGGCGCCTTCATGTGCTCCGGCTCGGCGGGGGCGGGGGCCTTCACGCGCTCCGGGTGGTGGCCTTCACTCGCCTTGGGTCCTCAGTGGCATTTCGGCGGAGCGGGCCTTCAGTGCCACCGAGGACCCGGAGCACCGCCCGGTGAGTACAAGCGGGTGACATCTTTTTTTATGTCCGCTGCCCCTGTTCGCTCCACCTAGCTACGCCACTGGCTAGGGGTGGCTTTCCCAGACCCGAAGAGGAGCTCTGTGTGTCTTGAAAGCTTGTCTCTCTCTCACCAGCAGAAGTTGGTCCAATAAAAGGTATCACCTCACCCCATTGTCCCTCTAATATCCTGGGGCTAACACGGCTACAGCAACACTGCATACAAGAATCATGGGTTACTCTCCAAAAATTCATAGAATTGGCTTAAGACAAGCGATTGAAAAGGGGGTTATTTCTTTTTGGAGGGTGTTTTGTTTGTTTGGGGTTGAGGAGCGTGTAATTAGATCATGTTTTCAAGCTCTTCTCTGCCACCACAAGAGCTATAAACTTTTTTTAATGAAAGCTGAAATTCTCACCGAATCACAGATCTCCAGGAGCTGAGGCTTTAAGAAAAACACCAAATAGTGCAAGACCCTCAATAAAAGCATGAGAGTGGGTGTAGCGGGGTGGTCAGCTGCTCCTGCCTTAAAGGGCTTAACACAGCCTGGGGCGAGGGCTGTGGTAGGGAAGGAAAAACTGGGCTGATTGGCGAACCAGCCGCAGCGGGGCCATGCCCCAAACAGACCCAGCTGGCCCTATAAAGGCCAGGGAAGCCAGGAGCTGCAAAGAGTCTCCTCTAGCTGTGGAGGGAAATGGGCTTGGCTGCTGGGGAGCATACCAGGGTACCTGAGGTGAAGCAGGGCTGGGGAAGGCCAGAGGAGCTGGGAGGCTCCAGACTGGAAAAGCCCCAGGCTGCAGGTCTGGCAGACGGCCTAAGACAGGGTTCTGGGGTTGCAACAAGGCAGCCCAAGGGTAGGTGGAGGCAGCAGGTCCAAACCCCCCATATGATGATTGGCTTATACAGACTGCAGTTGGCCCCAGTGTAAGGGGGCTAGTTGGTGACTGGCAGTAGCCCATAGGCTGAGGCAAGGTGGGGATAGAGAGGGGGAGGGTTCCCTGGGGAGGGGAGACCCAGGTCTGTGGGCTCTTGCCTGGAGGGGCGGCACCCCAGATAAAAGGCAGCGGGGGTCCAGGAGGGAGATGGGGGCCAGTGATGGTGAGACACTGGCAGAGGGTGCTCTGGAGCTAGTAAAAAGAGCTAATTCCTTGACAGCCAGCAGGAGGTGCCACGGGTGAGTCCGTGCCCCTTTACAGTGGACAACGCTGAGAACAGCCACTTCCTGATGCCGATATCACCTAACTTTAGGCAGTGACACATGGGTGCTAAGGAAGCCTGAAGAGCAGTGGATTGACATTTTCCATTCTTGTTGTCTTAGTTAGCTGCTCTGTGCTAAGTGGGAAGAATCATAGAATATCAGGGTTGGAAGGGACCTCAGGAGGTCATCAACTGCAGCTATAATCAGTATGTTTTATTTGATGAGTCACAAAAGGCACCTTACCAGATCATTTGTAACAAGCTGTTAAATGGATGGACAGCAAGCAGCACCCTGGGGGAAGGAAATCAATTTTCACACAGGTCAATTTTATGATGGTTGAAATTCACATCTTCACCACAAAGGGCAAGATCCATATTTGGTCTAAATTACCACAGCTCCATTGTGTTTTATAACAGTTGAAGACTTGGCCCAAAGAGTCTCTAATCCAATTTTATGCTGGATACTAAACAGCTGTTGAAATTCACCTGAACCGAAGTCGGGTGGTGAGTAGGCACTACTTTGGGTTGGAATAGTGGTTGCTGTCTCTCAATACCTCCTGTGTGAAGACTGCTTAGTCATTAACTCTATGACCTTCTCCCACCTTGCCTTAGGCAGCACCCGCAAAGCCCTTTGCTGCATTAAGGCCACCTATGCAGCCGGTGCAGCTGCACTCCACTCTCATGGTGCATGGATGATATGGCGAGCTCTAAACACAGGAAACTTTCACCCTGTGAGCAAAGGTTCATTGTAACTGGAGTCTCTCTGAAAGTTTGCACATTGCAATGCCTTCAAACAATTTAGAACTTTAATTCTTTTTCACTATAAGTGGATTCCACTGTATATGGTTCAACTACTCAATTTCCCCCATCATTCCCTAATCAATGGGCTGGAATTAGTGGATGAGTTAATGTTTTCCCCAAAGTGCTTTTTAGAAATCAATGAAATATATGTGATGTAGTTATGTGGTATTTTAGAAACACCTCTCCCACATATACCGCAACATAAAAAATAAAGTGTCAACAGATAACACCATTCAGTATTTTTAATTCAGGGCTTGTCAAATGGGACTACCTTCATGCGCACTAGGAAACTTTTAGTGCATGACAGCAGCATCCATAAGGGCCAGTTAATGAGCTACACACTAATGTGCATTAGAATTTACACCCTAGCTGGTGTGGCCTGTGACATCGTGAAGACAAGCCCTCAGTGATGATCAATGATTTACAGTATGTGTACACACCCCATGGCAACAAGCCTCCCAGCCTGGGTCAACAGCTTCAGACTCATGCTACCATGCTAAAAATATCCCTGTAGACATTGTGGCTCTGGCTGGAGCTCAGGCTCTGAAGCCTAGGAAGGGAGGTTCCTTCAGAGCCTGAGCTTCAGCCTCAGATGCAACTTCAAAGCACTGCCAATATATAGTAGTGTGAGCCCGAGTCTGTCAACCCAGGAAAGGAGGCTTGTTGCTGTGGGCTGTTTAGATGTACCCATAATTATTAGAACTGATTGAAATTTTTCCAACAAAATGTTTTTCTTCAGAAAAAGCCTTTCCAACCAAATGAAAATTTTCATGAACATTTTCGTTTTGGTCAATTATTTTTCATGTTTTGATGAAAGTTATGAAACCAAAATTTCAAAATGTTTTGAAAAAAATTCATTTCAGTGGAGGAAATAAACCAGTGGAAAAAGGAGAGGGAAGTGAAAAGTAAATGTTTGTTGTTGTTGTTGTTGTTGTTTTGTTTTCTCTCCCTTGGGAAACAAATCTTACCAAAAAATGTAAAATTTTTCATTTAGAATATTTTTGTTGAAAAATTTCATGGAAAACATTTGAATAACACTCAAAAATTTTCCTTCAAACTTTTTCACAAAATATACTTATGAGAGCTGGCTAAAATATTGGATGGAGCCATTTTTCCACTGGAAACTACAGTTCTGTGAAAATTGAAATGTATAATCAAATCCTGTCAATTTTACTGAGCTTTTAATTCAGGAAAAGAAGAGAAAAACATTCCAAGAAGGTCAATACATCCTATTTTAACATTTTCAGAATGTTTAATTTTTAAAACTTGTATTTGATATTATAATGTACCAATAAAATTTTGTTTTGTTGAAATTAAACATTTTTTATCAATCCAAGTCCCCCTCTTCGCTCCCCCCTGAATTTTCTTTCACATAGAATTTATAAATTTTCAGGTTTTGTTTTGAATGGGGACAAAACCAAATTTCAAAATCCTTAGTAAAATGGAATTTCCATCCTCCACATAGCTCTAATACTTACCTAGTTTCAGTTCTGTGCAATTATTATGGCTAGGGGCCAAGAGAGGTTAGAACTCTTCAATGGAAAGGTTGCTTAGCACTGGAAGTCTGTAAGGACGCTGCTCTTTCCATTTGTATTCAATCAGCTGATCACAATCTCTGAGAGGGAGGCTGAATATTTTTGAATGTCTGGCCAAGTTTGCTGATCAGTTATAGTGCTGTGTATATGATTATGATACCACCTTATCTGCACTCAGTATCTACAGTGATGGGCCCCTTACAAATCCATGAAATGGTAATCTTGTGTTTAGTATTCAGAAACATGCTGAGTCCAAGTTTGTGTGCTCTAGTTGTTCACACTAAATTTAGAACGTATGTTAATCAGTTTTTGCAAGATCAGGTATATTGTTTCCCCTATAAATTACATTAATATATGATGCAGAATAAGAAACAGAAAATATCCTAATTATTAAATATGATGCCAAGTTCCTAATAACTTATTGTTTTTAATTTTTACTAGAGGAATTGAGAATGTTCTGCATGGTTAGTAAATTCTTCCAACTTATCAAGGGCCGAATCTTCCAACGTGCTGAGCGCTCTAGCCATGATTCAGCAATGCACTTAAGTACATGCTTAATTTAAGTGTATATGTGAAGTCACATTATATCAATCGTATACTTAAGTGCTTGGCTAGATCAAAGCCAGAATGCTCAGCACCAAACAAAATCAAGCCTCAAACCTGCAAAGTGGAGGAGATTTTAATTAATTTTTCACTATTACTATAAAATTACAGCTTTTGTTTTTGGAGTAACAGCCGTGTTAGTCTGTATTCGCAAAAAGAAAAGGAGTACTATTGGTTAGTCTCTAAGGTGCCACTAGTACTCCTTAGCTTTTGTTTTAATGCTCCTCAAGAGATTCCCACTGTTGGTTTGGGCATATCTTAAAATGTCTCTAAAAATGACTGTCCTCACTTTTTCTTTTCCTGTCTAAGCAACAGAACAAACCAATTTATATAAATATAAAATGAATGATAAAGCTGTCATTCACAAAAGTTGTCTTTAAGGACAGAATCTGGCCAACTTTCTGATGGCTCCAGGGAATCAGTAATCCACAGGGTGTTGGATCAGCTGCTGACAGTCTGACATTCCTGAGTCAAGTGGATAAACTGTACATTCAGTATTTGCTTCCTGTTTCTTTCAAGAGAGCACGTGTGCCTGCAGCCATACCATCTTAGACTGTGGTCTCATAAAATGTGATAGGCTATGCAGGGCTGGGTTTGTTCAGTAGTACAAGAATGGGGATGAGCAAGGTGGAAACAAACTATTGCAGGAACTGATTTTTGGTAATTCAATAGGTGGTATTTTTTCGTCTGATGAATCAGGGCTACTGAATTGCCATTTTCCAAACCACTTCTCATGATAAGATTCCATGGTACTTCTTGAAGTAATATGAGTACCTGTCTATTCTAGTGTCCTAACCACATTCCAGCTTGGGCAATTGCCTTCTGCCTGCCTAGTGTACATACTGCTTGGTAAGGTATTTTACTTAACTTCTTGCTCCTAAAACTAGCACCCTTCTAGTGGCTGCAGTTTGTAGGTTGGCAAAGTGACGTTATCCCTATGTGTGATATGTCTAATTCTTTAAATTATTTTGGACCTGATTTTGATACATTTTAAGTTGACTAGCCCTAACCTTATTTCACAAGTAATCCCATTGAAATCATCAGTGGTTCCACTTGTGGAACAAGGTACTCATCAACATATAGCTCATTATTATTATTATTTAGACTGAGGAGGGACATGAAAAGAATCAAGGAATGCACCTTCCCATTGTAAATACTATGGAACTATTATAATGTTTTACCTTTTCTAAATGAAAAGACCATTTTATATGGGTTACAGTGCAAAAACAAATCTGAGAGCTATCCTGATTTCACAGTGCAAAAGAATGATTACATACAGTGCACCCAAGGACAAAAGTTTATAGTGAGCCAAAGCATCAGAGGAACCTTACTCTTTTTTGTTTGATAAATTACAAAGAAAAAATAAGTACTAAATTTGTCAAGTCTCTGGAGCCAAGACCAGAAGTGACCAGGAATCAGTGAAACAGAGAAAAGTATTCTCTTGCTAGGGTGACTAGATGTCCTGATTTTGTAGGGATAGTCCTGATATTCAGGGCTTTTTCTTATATAGGTGCCTATTACCACCCACCTTCTGTCCTGATTTTTCACACTTGCTATCTGGTCACCCTATCTCTTGCCTACCCAACTTCTGACTGAGTTTAGCTGGGCATGTGGACTGCTGCAGCAGACTGACCTGAATAGTTCATTGTGGCAAAGGTTGAAAAGTATGGAGAGGGTTGCCAGTATTTACTGTAAAATTTACCACTCTTCTGTCTCTTCAGGATTTTGTGGGATGTCAATAGAATGGATTTGATCACCTCCGTATTCATCCCACTACAGAACACAATATAGAGAAATAACTCATAAGATTTTTAGAGGCCTGTAAATCCTTAAAGCACTATGCAATCATCGACTAATTAAAAAATGAATGAGGCCTATCAAAACAAACCTGCTCTGAGGACTAGTTTAAAAATATTACTTGAGAATTGAGAACTGTAGTTAGAGGTCTAAAAATGATTGTTAAAGAAGAAAAAACTAGCACGTTTTGGCCAAGAACACAGCTGGACCCAACTGGGACATATGTGGGAATAACACTCCGCTGCTCAGCCTCCCCCGCCTTGTCTCCAGGCATGGGAAGGATTTTGTTCTGTGTTAGTACAGGACCTAGCATGTGGGGTCCAGGGCCATGACTGGGGCTCCTAGATACTACAGCAGTGCAAATGCAGTAACAAGTTCTGTAGCTACTACTTCCTTCTGCGAGCAAATGGGCAGGGAAAGGCTGGGGAGTGGGCGGACCACCGATTCTGCCACACACCCCAAAGCACTGATCCACAGAGCTGAGCTGGCTGTAGTGGGGAGTATGCTACCTCTGGTAAGGGGCTGTAGCTAACTCTTCCACCACTGGAGCAAGGGAAGGAATTCCTCTTCCCCAGACCTCATCTGAATTTAGACATGCAAGTCAAGATACCTGTGTACTTCTTTAAACATGAGAATAGGGTTCAAGCTTCGGGTATGGAAGTCAGAGTACCCAAAAATCTGACTCTTCTGTCCATGAGCTTGGTTCTTAACTCCCATATTCATCAGAGTAGGTCATGTGAGTCATCTAATTAAAGTCAATAGAACAATTTGTGTGAGTAAGGATTAATTGCTTGATTAAGTGTGACTGGATTGGGCTTTACAATTCCTATTATTGACTCAGATTAGTCAATTGATAGAAACCATCTTTCTCACAGGTCCATCTGTATGCATGTGTTCACTGAAAACTTCGGTCAAATTCCTAATATTATTTTTTACTTTGTTATTTCACAAAAAAGAACATTCTCTCCTAGGGAAAGGGAATGAGCATGAATAGAAAGCTACCTTTTATCTTTAATGCTTAAGAACTGCTTCAGATCTCGAATAATTTATTTCAGAAACCTAAAAGGTAATAATGGGGTTTCAAATTCTGCATTTGATGCATACAGTGGACTGTATTCTTTGCACACTTGCATTGATGTAAATCAGGAGTAATTCCATTGAAGTCAGTGAAGTTACACTATTGTAAAATTGTGTATTTTCCACTGCATGCATACGATAAAGTGAGCTGTAGATCACGAAAGCTTATGCTCAAATAAATTTGTTAGTCTCTAAGGCGCCACAAGTACTCCTTTTCTTATTGTGAAACTGGTGAGAGATCACAGTCTGGCCCAAAGAGTCCACAGCATTAGTCAGCTGGAAGGATCTTTCCTCTAACCACTTAATTTCTAGGAAACTGCACAATGTGACATTACAAGGATCCTATTTAGAGACATGCACTGAACAGATCAAAGCAGTAACTACTGGAAATGCTTTCTGAAGGTATGTGTAACTATAAAATGTTTTGAGTGGTTGCCAGTATTTAGTAATCAGTGTTGTAAAGTTTTGCGATACTCTTGATGTCTGCAGCTGTTATGTGGCCCGTGGCAGAAAGCTGATGTTCAAAATTACCAATTATATACCTAATGGAGCCTTGAGAACGAAACTCCCACTTTGCTATTGGTCACTGGAACAGCCTTTAAATGCTAGGAAGGGACCAATACTGTAAACATAATGCTGTCTCCATAGCAATGTGCAGTTCAGCGTTTAGCTTTTCAACACTTGAAAAGGTAATTGCTGTCCTTTTTTTTTATATATATTTTTCTATTCCCGCTTTATAACAGCAATAATAACCTCCTGAGTTGGGCATTTCCTGGCCATTAATGCCTGACTGTATTAAGAGCCCTTGGATTTACCTCAAACCCTCAAATCCTCCAGCCGGTCATTAACTGCCAGGAAATTCCCTTCCCGATAGTCATTATTGCTTATGGAAACCTGGATTAGAAATGTAATTACAGAGGTCTAACGTTTCTGTGATTTTTTTTCCCTACCATCCCACAGTATCTGCCATCATTATCTGTTGAATTGACTGAAGGCTAACTTGATATGAAATAATGACAGTGCTGGCAAGGGTCCTTTCTTGTTCAGCTTTTACCATACAATTGTCTTCTGATACACTTTCAGTTATTGGCTTTCTGCTATTTGACAACAGATTTTAGCTATGTCTCCCTTTCCCTGGCTGTATTTCAAGGAATCCCTATTGAGGTTACAGGGACAAACCATCCCGATGTGTCGAAAGAATAGTAAATATGGCAGGTGACCAGCTTGGCTTAACGGTGAAATCCTTGCGGATCTTAAACATAAAAAAGAAGCTTACAAGAAGTGAAAGATTGGACAAATGACCAGGGAAGAGTATAAAAATATTGCTCGGGCATGTAGGAATGAAATCAGGAGGGCCAAATCACACCTGGAGTTGCAGTTAGCAAGAGATGTTCAGAGTAACAAGAAGGGTTTCTTCACGTATGTTGGCAACAAGAAGAAAGCCAAGGAAAGTGTGGGCCCCTTACTGAATGAGGGAGGCAACCTAGTGACAGAGGATGTGGAAAAAGCTAATGTACTCAATGCTTTCTTTGCCTCTGTCTTCACGAACAAGGTCAGTTCCCAGACTGCTGCGCTGGACAACACAGCATGGGGAGTAGGTGGCCGGCCCTCTGTGGAGAAAGACTATTTAGAAATAGGGACTATTAGGGACTATTAGAAATAGTTAGGGACTATTTAGAAAAGCTGGACGTGCACAAGTCCATGGGGCCGGACGCTTTGTATCCGAGAGTGCTAAAGGAATTGGCGGCTGTGATTGCAGAGCCATTGGCCATTATCTTTGAAAACTCGTGGCGAACGGGGGAAGTCCCGGATGACAGGAAAAAGGCTAATGTAGTGCCAATCTTTAAAAAAGGGAAGGAGGATCCTGGGAACTACAGGCCAGTCAGCCTCACCTCAGTCCCCGGAAAAATCATGGAGCAGGTCCTCAAGGAATCTATCCTGAAGCACTTACACGAGAGGAAAGTGATCAGGAACAGTCAGCATGGATTCACCAAGGGAAGGTCATGCCTGACTAATCTAATCGCCTTCTATAATGAGATTACTGGTTCTGTGGATGAAGGGAAAGCAGTGGATGTATTGTATCTTGACTTTAGCAAAGCTTTTGACACGGTCTCCCACAGTATTCTTGTCAGCAAGTTAAAGAAGTATGGGCTGGATGAATGGACCATAAGGTGGATAGAAAGTTGGCTAGATTGTCGGGCTCAACGGGTAGTGATCAATGGCTCCATGTCTAGTTGGCAGCCGGTATCAAGTGGAGTGCCCCAAGGGTCGGTCCTGGGGCCGGTTTTGTTCAATAGCTTCATAAATGATCTGGAGGATGGTGTGGATTGCACTCTCAGCAAATTTGCGGATGATACTAAACTAGGAGGAGTGGTAGATACGGTGGCAGGAAGGGATAGGATAGAGAGGGACCTAGACAAATTGGAGGATTGGGCCAAAAGAAATCTGATGAGGTTCAACAAGGATAAGTGCAGGGTCCTGCACTTAGGACGGAAGAATCCAATGCACCGCTACAGACTAGGGACCGAATGGCTAGGCAGCAGTTCTGCGGAAAAGGACCTAGGGGTGACAGTGGACAAGAAGCTGGATATGAGTCAACAGTGTGCCTTTGTTGCCAAGAAGGCCAATGGCATTTTGGGATGTATAAGTAGGGGCATAGCCAGCAGATCGAGGGACGTGATCGTTCCCCTCTATTCGACATAGGTGAGGCCTCATCTGGAGTACTGTGTCCAGTTTTGGGCCCCACACTTCAAGAAGGATGTGGATAAATTGGAGAGAGTCCAGCGAAGGGCAACAAAAATGATTAGGGGTCTGGAACACATGAGTTATGAGGAGAGGCTGAGGGAAATGGGATTGTTTAGTCTGCAGAAGAGAAGAATGAGGGGGGATTTGATAGCTGCTTTCAACTACCTGAGAGGTAGTTCCAAAGAGGATGGTTCTAGACTATTCTCAGTGGTAGAAGATGACAGGACAAGGAGTAATGGTCTCAAGTTGCAGTGGGGGAGGTTTAGGTTGGATATTAGGAAAAACTTTTTCACTAGGAGGGTGGTGAAACACTGGAATGCGTTACCTAGGGAGATGGTAGAATCTCCTTCCTTAGAAGTTTTTAAGGTCAGGCTTGACAAAGCCCTGGCTGGGATGATTTAATTGGGGATTGGTCCTGCTTTGAGCAGGGGGTTGGACTAGATGACATCCTGAGGTCCCTTCCAACCCTGATATTCTATGATTCTATGATTCAGTGTGTACACAGTCTGATTAAATCTGCCCTTCCAAAGTGCTAGCTTCTAGTGACAATGTTTAAAATAAGAAGGATGGCCCTGATCCCACAATCAGATACCCACAGACAGCCCACAGAAATCAATGGGCCTGTGCACAGGCCAAAGAGCCTTCCTTGATGGATCCAACTGCCTGCATAAATAACACCTAATATGGCACCCTAAGGACAGTGCAGGATAAAGACGCATCCCTTCCCCCAACACAACACTTTATAGATTCATATTCATAAAGTTGAAGGCCAGAAGGGGCTATGAAGATCAGCTAATTCCACTTTCTGTATAACACAGGCCAGAGAATGCCATCCGTTTACTCCTATATTGACCCTAATATGCTTTAGTCAAAAAGGTTATCTTACAGAAAGGCATTTACTTTATCTTACAGCTTCTTCTACACTCTGGCTGGTTGTTTTCTACTTATTTGGCATGTTACACTAGCTTCCTCCAATTTACTAATGTGTAACTTACACCATGATTTCTGTCCTCTCTGAATTTGGCCTTGGAAAAGTTGCTTGAGCAAAAAGCTCAGTCCCTAGTCAAGTCCCTATTTATGGACCAAATAAAAGCAAAACCCCAAGAATTATATTATTTGTATCCTTGGGAGAACTCCCACTAACTCATTAATTTCTGTTACTGACTCTTGTGCAGCCTGTATGGCACCATTTAATAATGACTTAGTGTCTTGAACACTCTATATAACCATAACTACTTACATACTTCATAAAATGCCTCAGTGTTAATTGTTTTAATGTACAAAGGGTATATAATTTGGATCAAAGGGCACTTTCTGTGAAGTCTTAATTATGTATTCCAGCACTTGTACAAAATATTACTTCTTGACATATAGGTCATGTTCTAATAAACAGGGGAACCACAATAATGTGGACATGAAACTTAATTATTATATTATTGAATCATCTCTTTAATTTGAAGACCTTTTAAAAAGCACCGTCTGCCTTACTACAACCTCTGTCAATTCCTTCCAGAAGTGTTAGTGTATTATGACAATACAACGCAAAAGCACAAATGTCTTTTGAAAGCTCTTTAATTGTAACCATTCCATTGGTGTCTGTTGTGCATTAAAAAAGAAGTTTCAAAAGAACAAAGCTGAATATTATAAAACATTTTTTAAAACCCTCAGTTTTCTCCTTTTAAAAAGTTATATACTAAAGTAATACCTTTGTATCAAAATGACTGCAAAATTCCACTCAGCTTAAAGTAAATGAGTAAGTAATGTCTATTAAAGACACCATTATTTCTGTGCAATAATTAAGCTTCCATACGGTAATGCTGACTCTTGAATAACATAATATATTTAATTATGGCTTAGTTGTTTACAAAATGTACTTACTTACAATAACAAAAAATATATACGCTTCTTTTTCTTTCTTTTTTTTTTAATTAACCCAGCAGGCCAGATTCTGCCCAGATCCAGATCCTATGGAGGGGGACTTGCCACTGGAATAAATGTGGGGGAGGTGGTGCCTGCTCCAGCTGATTTCCACCCCCCAACCAATTCCATCATAGGGGATATGCTGGATAAGGGTGTGTGGGAGTATGATCGTGTGGAACTTCGCTCCACTGACCCTCTGTTGACATAAGGTCCATGGGGAGACTGAGCTGCTTCAGGTAGAGAAAGCTGTAAGTTGTTCACTGAAAGCCCCCGCTTCTCCTGCACCAAGCAGAGCTCGAATACAGGGGAGAACTCAACCCACCTTTAAGTTTTTTCTGATTGTTTCTCTTTCAGGATTGAATGCCATGAAAATGGTATCGTGTTCCATACAACCAGTCTGATGGAGCTCTGATTCACTTCTATCGTATGGCAGGCACACGGGACAGAATGCAGTGTCTGGCCCGAGCTATGCTTAATGCAGGAATAGGAGGGCAGAGGGAAGGTGGCTTTAAACTGCCATCTGAGCATAGCTGGAGTGCAGTAGCAATGCAGCCATCATGACCTCCTCACCTGACTACACCCTCAGCCCAACTGGGGCTGAAAGGGATACATGGCAATGGCCTGGATAGCCAATTCTGTGTCATCCAGGGAACCCCCTTATGCTGGAGGTATTTTTGGCATGAGAGATCTGCTTGTTTTATTACCCCTTTATGCCACTGGAAGGGTATAAAGGGTCCATAATGCATTACAGAATTGGCCTCAGAACATTTATATAGAATCTGTCCCACAAAGGGGATATTCACACTGGTAGGAGAGTGTATATAAACACTTCTCCCCCCGCCCCCAATCAATTTACTATTCTGTATACCTCTAGATATTAATAAATGAAGATATTTATAATTAAATAAAAGCTTTCCCCTTATCATCTTGAGCTGCCGAGGAGTCATAATCCTATGTTTAAGACACTATATTTAATTCTCAAATGATGCGAAGCTGTAACAATTTACACCAGCTGATGATCTACCCAAATAACTTTGCAGTCTTAACATAGTAGCCCAGGGTTAATATAAATAGTGAATGAAAGTTAAAGTGTCATGTATTTAGATGCAATACTGTGTATTGCACAATTTAATATTTTGCTAGTGTCAGAATAAGAATACAAACCCACAATTCCTTTACATTTATATTTATAACTATATACGTTGGGTTTTCTTTTAAAACATACAATTATTAGTAAATGGTACTGTGTTTTTGGAATGCACAAATACATTAATTTAATGGCCAAAAATCTTTAGTAAAGCAGAAGGCACTTAATACCAGCCTTGCATTATCAGGTGGTGCATCTTTCGTTGTCATGCATATTAGTTTAAATGGACAACTCCCATTAAAAATGGGACTCGCTGTCTGGTTGGCCACATATGAATTCAGAGTGACTAGAATTTTCATTAGAGTTTTCAGTTTTCATAATATATTGTAACTACAGCAAGCTATGAATTCTTTCTACATCAGATACATCTGGTTTGTCAAAACTGAGAATATGATTTATTCCAACATGTGCTCTGCCAGGACTAGTTTTATGCTCATCATAGGCCAAAGAGTTTTGCATTAGTAAGGACTGCAGGACTCAGCTCCAGATAGCAAATATACTCACCTCAGAATCCAGTGCAGAATGCCTCTCCTCCTGCCAAACTCAGAGCTGAATCTAGTCTTTAAGCTGATGTAATTTACGTCATCTTCTCTGAGTCTGTGCTGATGAAAAAAGAAGATTCTTAAGACTTGTCTCTGCACAGAAGAGGCACTGGTAGAATTTACATTGGTTTAGTTAAACTGACACAACTCCAGCTGAGTGAGTTCAGAATGTTGTGCTTGAGTCTGCACAGCCTCACACTGCATCAGTTTCAGTGCTGTGTGGCTGGGTATCCCAGAGCCCCTTGCACTGCCTGCAAGCTCACTGCATTCTGGGCAAATTCTATGGTGTATTATGGGAAATGGAGGAGCAGGGGTCAAAAGGCAAACGTCGCTCTGCTGTAGCTCAGAGCTCATCTTGTGCCTGCACCATTGCCAAACTGCTCTCTGCCACCATGGGTGAACCCCAGAGGAACACTGTGCACTATTGTCACAGGAAAGCTGATCTTGTTATGTTGGAGAGGCCATGGGACTGCACCTGCGATGCTGATGAGAAGAATCCATAGCTGGAGAAAGATGGCACAGGAGAATACATACTTTGATGCTGCTTAGGTACTCCTGTTTCATCTCTTCTTGGAGAAGCTGCTCTTGGTGGAGTGATACTTTTGGAGATACCAACAAGCACTGAATGGAGCAGATTGTTTTGAAAACCTAGGATGGCCAGTGGTGGGTCCAGAACTTCAGGATGTGAAGGCCACATTCCTAGTTCTGTGTGCCAAGCTAGCCCCAACCCTGCAGCGTCAGAACTCCAGAATAAGAGCTGCCCTGAGTGCGGAGAAGTGATCGTCAATCACAGCGTGGAAGCCTGTCATTTCAGTTTGTTACTGGGGTTAGTGGAGAACCAATCTGGTGTGGGGAAATGCACAATGAGGACAGTTGTTATGGAGGGTAGCACGACAACTCAGCATCTCCTGTTATGTGTCCTGTTCAAGCAGATGGGGTTTCCTAATTGTGGGGGTGCAGTTGACAGGACACATGTACCAATTTTGTGCCAGTCTCACCTAGCTTCAAGGACAGCTTACTTCTCAATGGTTTTCAGACCTTGGGGGATTGGTGGGGATGGCGATGGGGGTGGTGGAGGGGCAGATTTATAGACATTAACACTGGATGGTCTGGAAAGGCCCACAATGTGAGAATATCCTTAAATTCTGGTCTATCTGAAAAATTGCAGCAAAAATTCCCCCCCGCAATTATCCAATTGGACATTAAGGGAGCTGCTTCCTCAATTGTTGTGGGTAATTTAGCCTACTCTTTGCTTCACTTGGGTATAAGACATATGCTGACAACAGAGGAAAAATCATGTGTGTGGGTGTACACATTTTGCTTGTTTTTCAAATTTTTGAAATTTCTACATTTTCAAAAATTGAAAAATTGTGAACAACTCTATAGCTGGTCAAAAATGGGAAGGTTTCTGACATATTTTATGTTTGTTTCACTGATTTTTTTCATCAACATTTGACTTTTTTAAAAATGAAAATTCAAAGAAATTTGACCAGCTCTAGTTCTTGGCAAGTAGATAGTAAAACAGTGGATTTCACATCAAAGTTGCATGATTCTGGCCTGATGTTGATCTTCTGTATCTCTGAAAGAAAAGGGAGTTCCCTAGTTCTTGCACAAACCTTTCCAGATGAAGAAGGGTTGATGTAAATGATGAGTCATACATAGAATGAATATTAAATTGCATGGGGCTTATGCATAGGCAAAATAGATCAAAAGGGAATGTGTGTAAGCAGGGTTATATAAATTGAAAGACATACACTGAAAGATACAAATAATGAAATGAATGGTGAAGGGAGAGGAATGATCTGACTGATTAAACTGATACGAGTCAAACAGTGCTACTGAGTCTTTGATGAGTGTGTCAGAGGTCACCTCTATACAATCACTAAAGTTCCCAAGACATGCAACCTTCCCGATCTAGTCATAAGTTTAAACAGGAGCTCTGAGACTTCATCAGCAAACAATAATATACCAGATGATGATAACTGATAGACTTCTAAGGAAATACTGTAAAAAGGGATTGGGAATAGGGAGTTCGTCAAAAAGAGAAATTGGGTGAGAGGGAAGAAGTTTAAAATAAATTAAAATGGCTACTTCATTTTTAATTCCCATACTGCAGCAATGGTATATGAGAGAAACTCACAGATGACACTAAGTTGGGGGGAGAGGTAGGTATGCTATGGTAGGAATAGGGTCCAGAGTGACCTAGATAAATTGGAGGATTGGGCCAAAAGAAATCTGATGGGGTTCAACAAGGACAAGTGCAGAAGAATCCCATTCACTGCTACAGGCTGGGGACTGACTGGCTAAGCGGCAGTTCTGCAGAAGAGGACATAGGGATTACAGTGGACAAGAACCTGGATATGAGTCAACAGTGTGCCCTTGTTGCCAAGAAGGCTAATGGCGTATTGGGCTGCATTAGTAGGAGCATTGCCAGCAGATCAAGGGAAGTGATTATTCTCCTCTATTCGGCGCTGGTGAGGTCACATCTGGAGTATTGTGTCCAGTTTTGGGGCCCCCACTACGGAAAGGATGTGGACAAATTGGAGAGAGTCCAGCGGAGGGCAATAAAAATGGGCTGGGGCACATGACTTACGAGGAGAGACTGAGGGAACTGGGCTTATTTAGTCTGCAGAAGAGAAGCGTGAGGGGGGATTTGATACCAGCCTTCAACTACCTGAAGTGGGGTTCCAAAGAGGATGGAACGAGGTTGTTCTCAGTGGTGGCAGACAACAGAACAAGGAGCAATGGTCTCCAGTTGCAGTGGGGGAGGTGAAGCACTGGAATGGGTTACCTAGGGAAGTGGTGGAATCTCCATCCTTAGAGGTTTTTAAGGCCTGGCTTGACAAAACCCTGGCTGGGATGATTTAGTTGGTGTTAGTCCTGCTTTGAGCAGGGGGTTGGACTAGATGATCTCCTGAGGTCTCTTCCAACCCTAATCTTCAATGATTCTATAAGAACAGGCATCATTCGGGTATGGTTTATCAGATATTAATCAAATAGACGAAGTTCATATTCATGCTGATTATCTAGTCTTCCAGGTTTGTCTTGCTGGATAGAGACTTGGAGCTTGATTATTTACTGAGAAATGCTGGAGTCTTAAGAGTTTCTTAACACAACTCATTATGTTAAAAATAACATGTAAATTAGAAATAATATATATGAGTATACAATCAGATTCACATTAGAAGGAGTTGCATCCTTTTACCCCATCCAAGGACTTCTTAGATTGCAAGCTCCTCAGGTCAGGGATCATGTCTTCTTTTGTGTTTGCACAGCACCTGACAGAAGTCTCCAGTACCAATTGGGCGACTAGGTAATACTTCAACAATAAATACAAATGTTCTAAAAATGCAGGAAAAATGACTGTTTATACTTGTGTTTTAAGGATGGCTTACTTTTCTGACATACAGGGGTGTTTTGTGTTGTTTTTTGAGGGGCGTGTGGGGTGGAGGATAACTCCTTAGAGCCTTACAGAGCCCACATAATGAAGAGAGAGAGAGAGAGATTCCTTTCTGCTTAGTGCAATGCAGGCAGAACTGTTAACTGAGTTCCAATGGCAAACTCTCTCTTACTGGTAATGATGTGTAAGCCAGAAGGAACCCTGCTTAACTTTCAGATCCTAGATTGGGTTTGTAGGCTTAGAAAGCAGGGAAACTCCCCTCTTTAACTGTAAACTGAGCAAATTTGATGCCAGATCTGTTGAGAGAAAATAAACATGGAACTCTATACCTTTTTTTACAGGGGCACTTTTCAGAGTACAAGACACACTTTGAAAGGGAGAACTGATAAGCGTTGTTAGCGAAATTAAATGCCATAGAAGAGGTAGAGAGGTTCCCCACCCTCAACCCCTCTATCTACGCCCCTTGCTAAAATAATTGTCCAAAAGCCTGTATGGTTTATTTAAACAAATTTACTCAGAGGCGTGACTGACTGTTTTTAAGCTGGTTTCAGAATAACAGCCATGTTAGTCTGTATTCGCAAAAAGAAAAGGAGTACTTGTGGCACCTTAGAGATTAACCAATTTATTTGAGCATAAGCTTTCGTGAGCTACAGCTCACTTCATCCGAAAGCTCATGCTCAAATAAATTGGTTAGTCTCTAAGGTGCCACAAGTACTCCTTTTGTTTTTAAGCTGAACTCTCACAGTAACAATTACCTGTGAGCTCCATGTCCATGAGCCTCAATAAACAGCCCATGGATTTAAGTCTTAGTGAGAATCAACCTATTAGTTGCAGCCATAAATCTCATGTGCCTTGTGTGCAAAGTGAATTTTAATAAAAAATCATATAAGGAGCCAGAGTTGCTAGGCTGGGTTTCACCTGGCTGCCAACATTTGAAAGCAATTAATAAGGACCTTTTGGGGGTGGGTGAATAAAGCCATGTCTTTAGCTGCTGTTGACATGTACTGGACTCGATGAACTTGTCTGAAGGACAGAATGAAAAGGAGTTTTCTTAAAAAAGAAATGGGGACAGTCATTTCTAAATAAGGACAGATGGTAGACATGGATCAGTCCTCTGAGTTTACAACCTATTCTCATCTTCTCCTATACTCTACCACCATATAAACATCATAAGTGCCATAAAAATGAATTGGTAAAATAAAATAAATATACATCTGCACCCATCAGGCCCTGTACTGAAAACAGATTCTGCTCATAATGAATAGAAGTGGAGACTATTAGAATAAGCAGGGTATGTGTCCATTTTCAAAGTTCTTACTTTCCACCTTCATTGTGCATCCCACATCCTATATACAGGAAATGTGATGCAGTTTCATTACTGACTCAGAATTAAAGGTCAAGCAAATAATTACTGTTAATTTTTATAATGATATTCACATTATTTTTATAAATCAATCAGCTCAGACCTTTTGTCATTTGCTTGAAAAGATTAAAAGAGCACCTCCTGAGTGCCAGTTGCTTTGTGTTGTCTCAGCAGTGAAAATCAGCTAGAAAGCTGCCCTAAAGGGGAAGCCAGGGATTCCCCCTTACATACAAAGTGTATTTCAGGGACTGAGTGTATTGTACTCCATTGGTCGCTATAAGACCAATTCAATTAGTGCAATTTAGCACAGCCTTTAGGCTGCTCTAAGTTATATCAGGGGCCATTTTGGTCCCTGGTTGCAAAGGACTGGGGAGTGGAGGGCATTTTAGAACTACCTTTCCTTCCCATTCAGCTGTACCAAGTGTAAACTCAGTGCAGCTGAGGGCTGCTCCAGATCCTCTCTGAGTAACTGTTGGTTTAAGTAATCATGGTCAATTCAGCTGTCAGTAACTATATAGGCTTGACTTGCATCTGTATATATAGAGCAGGCCTGGCAGTGAGAATGAGGTAGATAAATTTTAATTGATCACTTTTCACTGGGAGGTTGACCTCGCTTTTGTATGTCTTTTGAGCTGTTGAAGTGTTACCTGTGCCCGTACCTATAGGCGCTACATGCTACTTCAGTACAAATCATTTAAACCCCAGAGTGGGATTCTAGTTTTCAACGAATATTGTATCTGCAGCTGGGCTCAATCCCTTCACTCTCTGTCAACATTCAATTCCAAAGGGGACACTGTGCCTCTTTTATGTCAGTTTTCTTAGGCCTTGAAGGTGTGGGTCCTATTATCCTATGCTATGCATGTGTACTTCTTAAGCCAAAATCACTGAGGGCTGGGTAAATAGTTTGGTGGGGGCGGCGGGGTGGCAGGGAATATGATCCATTCCAAACTGGCTGGATTTGAGTCCGCTGAACCAAATTCATACGCTCAGATTAAAGTTCAGCTGAATTGGCAGTGTGGCCTAGAAGAGTTTGTGGATAGCTGTGGAATGGTTAGGTGGGGAAGTGCGTATTCCCGGTGAGTCCTGTGCTTGGGTAGGCCAGCCCCCCAGAATAGCAAGAAGTGGGCTATTTCCCTATCTATTTGCCCTTCTCTCAATACCTTACTGTCATTCCAGGATCATGGGTCGTGCTGGTCTTGCTTTGTTGATTGGAATAGTTGCATTATAGTTGTTGTCATATCCTAAGGCAGTTTGAATAGGGGTTCAACATGCATGAAAACAGACACCCTCACTCCTGAATACTCAAAAATCATTAGTGCCAATTCCTGCCCTCAGATAGGTGTACACTGCCCCTGATTTGGTCACTGAGAGCTGAAAACATGTATCTATTTGGCTCTAAGGGCCTGGGCCTGTGCTGTTGAACACAGGAAAATGAATGGGAGTTGAGGGTGCCCAGTATCTTCAAGGATCAGGCTCTAAGAATCTAACAGCCCCACAAAAGATATGAAAACCAGAGCTGAAGCAGAAACTCCATCTTTAATCTATCCCAATAGGTCTATTAGCAATTGCAACATATCAGATAAAATCACTCGGGGCCTAATCCAAATCCCAATGAGAGTCTTTCCATCGACTTCACTGGCCTTTTGGTTTAGGCTGAGAGGGTCTTGATACTTTGCAGTATGTGCTTACCTACTGCTTACTGTGGGTAAAGGAGGTAACTTCAGCCTTTGTGCCCTTGTCTTTGAGAGTCCGAGAGAGAACTCCAACATTCTCTAAGTGGGTTTTGATTGTACGTTGTCTAGTTGGGTTTGATTTTGTACAATAATACCCGCTTCTGACAATAAAAACTTGAATGGTGCTGTACCAGTAAATTTTATATAAATAATATAACGTGCCAGTGATTTGTTATGGGGTCCAAGGTTTACAAAAAATTACGTCTCCCAATATTTTTGTTCATGTTATTGACTGATAACCTGCCAAGTTTCATTGTAAAAAAAAGCAGCAGTCTTTTTAGCAACAAAGGAACAAAAATGTGCTCCAAAATGCCCATGTGTTTTTTTTTAATTTTTAACTTCCCTGCAGTGCTGTGTCTTTACTTCCCCAGTCTCAGTCTGGAACATAATTTTATGGCCAAGTTATCCAACCTCTTTAAACTGAGGTTCATAACAGCAATAGGGACAAGATCTTTAGGTGCATGGGTGGGCATTGCTATAGCAGTTGCATCTTTAAAGGCATTATTCACACTATCACGCTCATAATAGTGGCACCTGCTAATAGTGCTGCCGAAGTCTCTCAATGTTTCCATTATAAGCCACTCTTTTCATGAGTTCATTTCTTGGCTAATAAAAGTTTACTCCACAGCTGAAACTTGGCTGAAAATGGCTTTTGCCTGGGAACGATTATTATTAATATTTTAAAATAAATTTTGCTTTACAAATCTTTGTTGCTTTTAAATTAAAGGATGGAGAGGCCTACACAGCACATGTACAACCAATCTGGCAGCCCTCTTTAGAGTTATAGGCCAACTAGCAGCTAAAGGGTCTGATTGTCCTGTGGTTTGTAGGCCGCAAAACTGGCCAAAGAGGTGTCAGTTGGACAATGGAGTGGAAAACCGGCATGCAGTTCTGCTGCTCCTGTGCATGTGGGAGGATATCAGCAGTCGACACACCCCGATCCTGGCCTGTTGAAAGAGGATGTGGCTAACAAATGAGAAAATGCAGCCAGGGAAAAACCAACTATAACATATACTCTTCCCTTCAAAAGTGAATTTAGCAATGCCAGAAGGCTGTAAGTTAAAGCAGCCTCAGGAAGCTTTAATTTAGAGGTATGAGTGGGGGACTGGGATCCATCTGGTGGGCCTGTGCTTTCATTGACTGTGTTATGTCATAGGGGTGTGAGGAGAAGCTGCACTGTAGCTCCTCACCACATAGAGCTCAAGTCTTGCTGATCTGTTGTCTTCCTGCTATTCCTGATGATTCATGTCAGTCACCTCCTTTCCAGCCCCGTGCTTGTGTGTTCATCACTCTGACTTGCGCTCATGCTGCTGCTGTCCAGCATGCTATGCTGCAGTATATGCCATACCACTCCCCTGGCTCAATCGCTGGATCTGCTCTCTTGTACACTGGTTGCAAGGTTGGGGTCGTGAGTACAAACCCTTTCACCACAAGTCTCTCAAAATCCCTCTGTCCTTATTCAGGCTATCTGTGCACCTCTTCCACTCCAAGCAGCTTGCATGTCTCTTGGGGTGATGGTCACGTTCAATTTGTGACCCTAAGTTTCATTGCATGTTTCAATCAAACACCCCCCCATCCTTTCCTGGCATTTTCTGCCAATAAAGACAAATTGGGCTAAAATGTTAAGTAGCATGGACCATCTTCACAGTCAATACATAGGGTGAAATCATGGTCCCAATAAAGTACATGGCAAAACTCACCCTGACTTCTACAGAGCCACGATTTCACCCAGAGTATTGCAGACAAACACACTTCATTATAGCAGAAAGTATTTCCAGTTTATATGTGACGCTGCTACAACGAGGGAAGCCCTCCCAGAGTTGCCTCCTGTATAACACCACTCCTTTATAATTGGCCTTATCTGAGCACCTGAATTTCACCTTGCAGCCACAGCCCAGATTTAATACCTGCTTTACAAGTGGCAGGTTGTGGGGGATTTTCTTTAATTAAAAAGATATCCAGAAACTGAACTTCCAACCAGGAGTTACCTGGGTTTTGGCTTCGGTCTTGTATGTGCAGTATTTCAGCCTGTACTTTTGCTGGCCGATAGAAACAAGTCTATAAAGCATCCACTCGCTTGAGCAGTACTGTACAAGCACATTCTGTAGAACTTAGGGACAGCTGTCCTCTGCCTTTGAAGTGTGCTGTCCAGGTGGATAATGCTCATCAGTTACAGACTGGAAAAAGCTAGGCATGCCACTGTAGTTTACTTCTGAGAAACTGTGAGAGGTGTGGTCCAGTGGCTACAGGACAAACCAGGATCGGGATCCAGGAACTCCTAAGGACTAGTTTTCTCTCTGACATACCTCCTGAAACAAGTCACTTAACTTCTCTGCCTCGGATTCTCCACCTGTAAAATGAGGACAATGATACTTATGTGTCTGCCCCACACTGGTAAATTAGTTAGTGGGCCAGATCAAAGGTAGCTTGCTGACTTACCCCAGTCGAGGATCTGGCCTTAATATGTGTAAAAAGCATTTTGAATTAAATGCTGTACTTTATATTTTTTCCTTGAAGAAAGAGGACTAAATTCTCCAATGCTGTCTAAAGGAAAAATCAACATTTGGTAAAATCTTTGCTATGATTTCCAGCCATGAACTCTGATTATCCTCTCCCCCTTTTCCTACCCCAGTATATTTCTATTGGCCCCATTGAAGTTGCTCCTGATGTACAGCTGTGAGAGGAGAATTGGGCCCATAGCCTTCAAATTCAGTTATTTTTGCCTAGCAACAATAAGATGTTATGCAGTTAAATAACAGGGTGAAAAAAACTAAGGGGAACGGTAAATATATCCTAATAATTGTATTGCAGCATAGGATTTATAATTACTAAATGTGTGATAACTGCTTCCTAAATGCCCATGCTCTTTAAACAACCTAATTTATAATTTAAAAAGCTGACAACTCTTAAAGTGTTTTATTTTATCTTGTCTGAAATAATTGAAGAGTAAGTTATTGAAAACCTTTATTTTTCATTAGCCTTAAATTCAGCTACAATTAATGTGCCCAATTTGATTATAAACTGCACAAATTAAACAATAAAGAGCTGTCTAATGAGAAATTAATTATGAGGTACAGAAGGGGAGCTGGGCTGGATAAAAGTAATAAGTTATGGCCTATGGCAGGATGTGTCAGGTTTTAAAAGAGACAAAGGGCTTTTTCCTCAATGTGTACCAGTGCTGATAGGGCTCATCACAGATCAGTAGATCCAGAAGCCATAACAGCACGGTAATTGAAACTGCCAAAATCAATAGTGCTGACAACCTTAATTAAATTAAATATGTCTCTGATGAGCTCAAACAGCATGGCAGCGGACCACTTGACCCTTTCTCTGAGCACCGCTTGATAGAATGCGGCCTGCAGCATGATGGATTTCACCCCTGAGGACAGTTGGAGCACTCTAGCTACAGTAGAAAATTGCTCCAAGAGTAATGGTCCCCCACAATGTAACTATATCTTTGACTTACAAAGTACAGCTAGAGTTCCTTTCGTGTTGCAGTTTTTGCTTTGCATAGCTGCAGTTTTGCAAGGCTCATGGCTCCTTCTGGTGAGAACACCACAAAGAACTTCTTCCTCCTGACGTCTTTCCTTCCTCTGCCTCTTTGTCCAAGAAAAGGATCATTTTATTTTCCTAATGGACAAACAACTTTAGCAACGGCAATTGATTGATGAAACAGTTCTGGCTATTTTTCTGTTACAAACGTGGTATTCAAGAGATCAACTTTGCAGTAGATCGAATTCATTCTTTTTTTATCATAACTTTTTAAAGCAGAAAGATTTGTTTGAGAATTGTATCTGCTTAGCATTACCCTGAAGATCCTCATGACATAATCAGTGGGAAAATGTGTGCTATAAATGTGCAGGAGACAAAGAAAAACCTTCAGCCCTTAAATCACAGGGCCTGAATCTCAGTTCAGCTGTATAATCAGCATTTGTTTTTCTCCCTAGGAAATTGCATGAGTAAATATTTTTATAGAATGCTGTTCTGTTGACTGGGTAGTGCTGACTTCCTAAACAACATGAAATAATCACACCTCTAGGTTTTTCAAAATGTTTGTCAGCATTAACAAACTGTTCCTTCATTATAAGCCTGTCAAAGATCAGAGGTTTAGATTATTGAAGTAGATTCCTTTCAAATGCTAAAGTTGTTGCTGTGACAACTCCAGGAGAGAATAGATTGTTGGAGGTGGACAAACTGTGGGTTTTCCGTGCCGAAAGAGTTTAAATAATCCACCTCTCTGTTTAGCAAAATACTTTAGCTAAAGGGTGTTTACAGTGATTAAACACAGAGCTCTCAGGAAGGTAAAATGTTACAGTGGATGTAGGAACCAATGATTTAAAATCATCCTGTTCGGCTCCATTTTATATATATTAAATTGGGCTAATTTTAAAGACATGTGATATGGACACTGTAATTCTGTTCCGTGTAGGATGTTTTATGAAAGACATTTGGAGCATTTCTATTCTGCTAGCACCCTTTACAGAAATGTATGGCACTGGAAAAATTATGCAAAAAGCCAGTGTCCTTGAATCACTACTTGGCCCTTCTTGGTGCAGGTTATTGCACTGCTAATTTAAATGTGATTCGGTGTCAGCCAAGCTGCTTTATAGCAGCCTCTCCAGGCCAGCCTTAAAAACGTTCATGTTGGCCAGGGGCATAAAATAGACAAGGCGGGTAAAATAGACAAGGCGGGTAAAATAGACAATAGTTTGATCAACAATATCTTCTGTTGATGAGAGAGAAGCTTTCAAGCGCCACAGCGCTCTTCCTCTTCAAGGGCGCTGTGTAGCTGCAAGCTTGTCTCTTTCACCAACAGAAGATGATCCAATAAAAGATATTACCTCACCCACCTTGTCTCTCTAATATTCTGGACCGACGTGGCTACAAGGCGCAGCACCGGGTCAGAAGAGTGGCAGTGTGTAGGGCGGGGGAGGAATGACTGAATTTTGTTTTCAAAGGGAAGGGACCTACCCTGATTTTTTTCTCTCGTTTTGATTTAGATGAGTAAAAAGTACCCAGCTAATAAAACGCTCAGCACTGTACGTTATCCTCATTCACATTGGTGGAGCTTTTCAAAAGTGCAGGGAAGTTAGGTGACCACTCTCGCTGAAAGTCAATAGGAGCTAGGTCCCTCAGAGCAGTGCTACACCAAGTGGTGGTCTGCAGACCGGTGCCGGTCTGCGAGCCGTCGGCTGCCGGTCTGCGCGCACATTGGAAAAAAAAATGCTGGTCCCCCACATCAGACAGCTTGAGAAGCACTGCCTTAGGGTACGTCTACACTGGCAGGTTTCTGCGCCACAAGTTATCCCATTTTTATTAAAACGCTGAAATTAAATCGCTGTTGCGTGGCCACGCTGTGCTCCTTGTGACGCTGGAGGGCATCCACATTAGCAGCTCTTGCAACGGCAAAGACAGCCGTGCATTGTGGTAGCTATCCCACTGTGCTACTGGCCGCAGGGTGCTTTGGGAAGGGTTTGCAATGCCTCATGGGGCAGGTATAGCGTCACATGATACAGATTTCGCAAACCCATTGTTCCATGGGCATCCTACTACATTGACAGCTGCTTTTCAACTGAAGTGGCGGTGGGGGAGAATGTGTGACAGGGAGTGTGTGTGTGTATGGAGGGGGGAGAGAGACAGTGTGCTTTGGGGGATGGAGAGTGGGTCAGCATGCTGTCTTGTAAGTTCAGACAGCAGCAGGAAGCAACCAGTCCTGAGACAGGGGGTGGGGGAAACCCGGACATCAGCCCTCGCCTCCCTCCCTGGGCTCTCTGCACAGCAATCTCTCTCTCTCTCTCACACACACACACTGACACACAAACGCCTTTGTGTTCAACAGCACGAGCTTCCACATTAATGGTTTGCTTTGTGTCCTGGAGCAGATCATAGAATCATAGAATCATAGAGTATCAGGGTTGGAAGGGTCCTCAGAAGGTCATCTAGTCCAACTCCCTGCTCAGAGCAGGACCAATCCCCAACTAAATCATCCCAGCCAGGGCTTTGTCAAGCCTGACCTTAAAAATATCTAAGGAAGGAGATTCCACCACCTCCCTAGCCAGACACAAGAACACTAAGGCCTGGTCTGTACTACAAAGTTAGGTCAATGTAAGTCACCTTGGGTTGACCTATTTAGGCATGTATCTACACTCAAATTTGTCTCCAGCTGACATAAATAGCCCATTACGGGGACACAGTCAAACCACCTCTCCAAATGGCACAGAGCCATGATCAAACTACTTTGGCCAACACAATGAGAATGTAGATGCTGTGTGACCTGTGTCAATCCTAAAAGTCCTCCAGGCACTGTCCCACAATGACCCAGTCCCTGCAACAGCGACCACTCCATTCACAGTTTAAAATTCCATGCCAAGGGGTCACAGGGACTGAAAGCCTGCCCACCCTGCCTTAAAAGCCCCATGTATTTTTGAAATGCCCTTTTCTGGTTGTCCAGAATGCCACCTAGCAGTTGACTTTTGTTGTGTGCGTCCAACTGACCATGTCGTCTCCATGCACACAGTTACTTGACGCATTTCTGCCTGGAGCAGGTAAGAAACGTTGGATCCCCTGGACCTGTGGGGAACGAGGCTGTGCAGGAACAGCTACGGACCAGTCATAGAAACATGGACATCTACGAGCAGATTGTATGGGGGATGCAAGCAAAGGGATAGAACCAGGATCAGCAGCAGTGATGTGAAAGGGAAGGAACTTCAACAGCCATACCACTAGGTGAAGGAGGCCAACAAGAAATCTGGTGCGTCTCTACAGACGTGCTGCTTTCATAATGAACTGCATGCTATGCTAGCTGAGACCCATCATCAGCCTGCAGACCACTGTGGGTGCCTTGGAGGACCCCAAGACAGAGAACCCTGCCATGAACAGTGAGAACAAAGAGTTGCAGTAAACAGGAGACAGGGTGGGGGACTCAAACCATGCTGCAAGCCAAAACCTTTTTGAAACTCAGCAGGAGTCTAGCCAGTCCTGCCAGGTGAGTGCAGATGAATCCACTGATGTAGGGGAAGGGACCTTGGGTAAGTGAGTGCATGCATTTTTCCTTACAATTTTTTTGAATGTGCTTTTCTTCCTCTTCCCCATCCCCATCTCCTTGCCATTTAAAGAAGATGGCAGCTACCCCATCCCCAAGTACACAAGACAAACATATTAACTTTTCATTGCTTTACTGGTATATGGTGAGAACATTTTCGATTTGTTCTCCTATGTTCAAGCAGAGGTAGAACAAACAGAGGTAGAGTTGGCATCTGCTTTTAATTCACTTGCGGGGGTAGGTGGTGGTTATGGGGTCATGCAGAGCACTTTGTGCATGTGAATAGGAATGTCCCTTTTATCCTCCTTAAAGATCTTGATGAAACTTTCATGGCCATACTCTCCAATCCTTTCCCAAAGGTTTCTAGGGAGAGCGGCATCATTTCTTCCTCTGTGATAGGACACTTTCCCAGGCCACTCTGCGAGGCACGACTTCAGCTGGCACTTTCCCATGCCCTCTTCATGGCATGACATCACATCACAGCAAACAGGCTGCGGCATGTGGTCCCGGGTGGCTTCCGGATGTCAGTGGCAGCTGGGCTCTCTGTGCCTTTGTGACCCTCAGGGGTGAGATATCAGCCAAAATCACCACTGCCTGTGGAAAATACTGCCAGTATTCATTGTCATTGCCCTAGGCTCATACCCATGGAATAGGGGCCACACATTGTACAGCTTTATGTGGCAGAAAACCCTGCCTCCACCCCATCCTCCGTGCCATGCCACATTCACCAGGGCTGGCGCTGGAGAGTGGTGCTGTGTGAAGACGCTCCAAAGCTGAATGGTTAGTAAATGTTTCTTATTAACAGTATTTATGGGAATCAGGGGAGGGAGTTTGGAAATTTATCTTTCTCTTTCCATTCTAACTGCAAATCTAATGGTACCTGCATCTGTTTTTATCAGCAGCTTCTGGTGTGGAGGCCTTGACATGTGTCCCCTCCATGCCTGTAGAATGTCTGACCCTGATGAAGAGAAGAAGGAAGTAAACCAGGGAGGAGATGTTCTGTAAGCTCCTACAAGCCAGGGCTGCATGGGACTGTGAACAAATGGCTTGAAGGGCCAATATGACTGAGAGGGTGGAGAAAAACAGAGAGGCCAGGCAAAAGGCCTAGCACTCACAGCAGGACAAGGAGCAGGAAATGCATCTCGACATGATGGGTCTTCTCAGGCAGCAAACCCAAACATAGGTGCTGACTTCTAATGGTGCTGGTGGGTGCTCAACCCCCCCGCCCTTGGCCCTGCCCCGACTCCACCTTCCCCGCCCCCTCTGCCCCCATTCCAACCCCTTCCCCAAAGTCTCCGCCCCAACTCCGCCCCCTTCCTGCCCCTATTTGACTCCTTCCCCAAATCCGCGCATCAGTCCCGCCTCCTCCCCTGAATGCGCCACGTTCCCGCTCCTCCCCCTTCCCTCCCAGAGCTTGCTACAGCTGTTTGGCAGCGGCAAGCGCTGGGAGGTAGGTGGAGAAGTGGGGACACAGCGCGCTCAGGGTGGGAGGCGGAGGTGGAGGTGAGGCGGGGGGGGGGAGTTTGGCTGCCGGTGAGTGCAGAGCACCCACTAATTTTTCCCCAGGGGTGCTCCAGCCCCGGAGCACCCACGAAGTCGGCACCTATGAACCCAAATGCAGCAAGCCTTGGCTTAAATCCTGGACTCACCAGCCTTTGCTCTCTTTGGAGACCTCCAGTGTCACTGCTCCCCACACCCCGCTAACATACCATGTGGCATCATGGACCACATCCTTATCTTTGCCACTCCAGGCCAGGGGACAGCAAGGAAAACCACAGCTTCACATACTCTGGCCTGTGAAAACTACCACTACGGGTATGCATATGGAGAACTACCTTTTCGTTTCTACAAATGGACATAATTATTTACTTTCTTTTCAACTGGCATTTTAAAAATGTCACCCTGTTAAATTGTTTGACATTTGTATGACAGCATGGGCTTGTCTGCACTTCGAGTTTGTGCACTGAATTTTTGCACTCAATAAAGTTCTGTTTCTGGATAACCAAAGTATCTTTATTAGATTGCAGCAAATATTACAGAATGTGTAGCAGCACTCAAAAAACAAACAAAGAGTGACTCTAAATGCCCCTCCCAGGCACCATAAAATCCATAGTCTCAGGAAAACACCCAGCCGTATTTATACATGTACAAGCACCGCACAATTCACAGCAGCAGGCAAAGCCCCAGGCCCAGCAGTATTTACAGTGTGCAGCAGGCACAACAGAATAGATACCAGCAGCAAAAACCAAACCATATGAAATGTCTGTCTCAGGTCATTTAATTTATCTCAAGACAGAACACTGTGTCTGACTCTGAAAGTGAAATGTAGTGTAGACGTGATTTTCTCCCTCTCCTCTGTAGTTGTCTCGAGACTACTAAAGTTAGCGCTTGAGCCTTGCTGTCAAACGCAGAGGCAACACACATTTCCATCCACTTTCGCAGGAGAACATACAGTCTTTCCATAGACGGCGCTGATCCTCCAATGTCACCCCAGTGTGACTTAGTGCCAACTGATCCATCTGTCCTCCAATGTGCTCCAACAGGGCCCGTCTTTCCCTGGTTAGGACCGTGCACACAAGGATGGGCTTGAGGCTCCTTTGTGCCTCATGACTTCTCAAATTCCACAAAAGATGAAAGCTGAGCTTGTGGTTAAAGTGCAGGAGTGGAAGTCAAGACCTGGGTTCTCTGCCCAACTAAGCCATGGCCTTCTTTGGGCAACTCCCCTTGCTTTTAAATCTGTAAATTGGGGATATTAATATGTCCCTAGAGCTCACCAGGTAGTGTGGCTTAGTCTATTCATGCTTGTAAAGCATTCTCTAGCATCCCATGTTTTGCCAGACATCCTACTTCCGGGTCCCTGGAAGAGGGAGAGAGCCAATTTCTGAGTGAGGAGGGTTGCCACATTGGTAGGCCATTTTTTGTGTGTTTTACTTTTTTGGGTTTGGGGGAGGGTCGGCTGCATTTGGGAGAGCACCAAAAATGTTTTTCACCTGGGGCAGCAAAAACCTTCAGATGCCCTGTCAATATCTTTCAAAATCCCTATAGTTTAGGGGTCTGTACCTCATTTTAGTATGGAAGGTTGAGAACATACAAATCTTTCTTCATGCTTTTTTCACACAACTGAGCTAATGTTACATGCATGTGTATTTTTGCTTTCATTCTTTATTACCTCCTCTGGCTTCACTGACCCCTAAAGCTGCTTCTGGGTTGCTAGCTCAGTAGGGATAAGATATACTCAAAAAATAGGAGTCATCATCACCCTATAACCCGCTCCCCTTCTCTGCAAAGATATCACACTTTGCTAGAACATTCTGGATCATGTTCCAGTGGAAGCTGATTAATGCTGCTTTCTTAGAGCCCATTCCTATGAGACCTTCTGAGAGCTGCTGAAGACCTTTGAATGAAAAGGCCTTGCAAGATCAGTACAGATGGAACTCATCCTCTGCATAGGATCTGATCATGACATCTCCACAGTACTCAGCCTTGGGGACCCAGGAAAGCCAAGAGATGAGGTCTGAGACAGCATTTACTGACAGGATACCAAACAAGCTCAACTTTTGTTCCTTTGAATGCAAACAGAAGCATAATTTGGGAGTATTTTAATTGGGGAGGGAAGGAGGGCGGGTTGGGTAGTTTTTAAAAATATTGATGAAGTTAATGAGTGCCTCAAGAACAGAGATTTGAGAACCTTGTCATTTTATACTTCTCTGGAAGGCCTGAATTGGAAACAGAATTCAGAGATTTTTAAACTTCTTCCTTGAGGGGCTTTTTGTTTTAAATTACTCTAGACTTCTACAGCTGTAGCAAGCCATATATGTAAAGCTCTTCTTGTTGGGAAAACAGTGTAGAAAAAGTGATTCCTAATCTGCTTACTCAAGATAGAGATACTCTCTGGAGCCAAACTTTTCTGAATGTTTTGTTTTTTTTGGCTGGCCAAACTATAGTCTGATAATCCCACAGTATTTTCTCATTGCCAAAGAAACACTTGCTGTTTGGGACAGATCTGATTAGCTATAGGCCGCTTCATCGTTCAGTTTACAAGCTTCCACTCCTTACCTTAGTAGCTGACCTCCCAGTGATTATGTAGTGTGACCGTTGTCACTATGATCTGAGTATGTAAACTCACTAATTTAAAGCACAGAGGTAGAGAAGCATGAAGGTTTAGGCTGGAATCCATGTTAGCAAAGGATATAAGATACAATTTGGCCCTTTTTTTTGCAGTATAGTTTTATGTACTCAGGCTGATCTAGAGGGAGGTGACTGTGTTAGTCTTATGTCACCAGCCTTTGCAAAGGGTTAAAGTATTTAAGATGGCAAGATAGCTAGCTAGGAAGAAGCAATTTGTAGAAGGAGGAGCTTCACATTGATTATATCGTAAAATCAGCAGCCACAACAAAGATGCTCTAGCTCTAAGGAGAAAAGCAGAAGAGATTCATTCTTACAAAAAGAGGATTTCCTGAATAGCTGAAGAGAGTAAGATGGGCCCAAAGTAGCTGGGAATCAGCAATCAAGTGGTGGTGGGGAGAAACATATGGAAAATGAAACGTCACAAATGAAAGAAAGAAACTGACACTCTTCCTCATGCCCTCACTAAAATATTCCTAAGGGCATGTCTACATGTACAGCACTGCAGCTCAGCTGGTCAAGAGAGCCTTCCCATCGGCATAATAAAACCACCTCTGTGAATGGCAGAAGCTATGTTGGTGGGAGAAGCTCTCCTGCCGACACAGTGCTGCACACACCAGTGCTTATGTTGGTGTAAATTTTATTGCTCAGGGGGATGGTTTATTCACACCCCTGAGTGACATAAGTTCGGCCAGTGTAAGCTGTAGTGTAGACTCAGCCATGCTTTCTCCCAGGCCACCCCTTATGCATGGAACATCTGCCGAGCCAGCTTAATGTCCTCCTTCAAGCTCTCCTCTGTCACAATGCCAGCAAAAATTCAACAATAACTAGGCAGCCAGTGTTCCGCAACCCCGGCTTATCCAACTGCTTACAATCTTCCAGGTGGTGTACTCTCTTGCTGCCTCTCATTTTTGCGCTTAGGGCCGATGTGCACTAGAAACTTACATCCATTCAGCTACGTCTCCTAGGGATGTGAAAAATCCGCACCCCTGAGAGATGTAGCTACACTGAGCTCACCCCCCACGCAGACAGCACTAGTCGCCTGAAGAATTCTTTCACTGACCGAGCTACGGCCTCGCAGGGAGGTGGAGTACCTGTGAGGACAGGAGAAGCCCTCCCATCAGCGTAGGTAGTGTCTGCGCTGAAGTGTTACATCACTGCAGCTGAGCAGCTGTCGTGTTTCAAGTGAGGCCATAGACCTTTAGAGTACAGTATAAACTCTTTGGAGCAAGGACCATCTTTTTCTTATGTGTTTGTAGGGCACCTAGCACAGTGGGGTCCTGCTCTCTGGGGCCCAGAAGCTAATGGAATACAATTAATAATTACATACTCCCTGGGGCTGTTGTGAAGTTCATTATTGTTTACAAAAATGCTTTGGGATCCTTGGCCAGAAGCCTCAAATCCTCAATTATAAGCTATTACCAATTGTTATGTGGCTACAACTCTTGACAAGGAGCACCCATATTTTTGCTTGCTTCAAAGCCTAAGTCTGGGCGCGGGGGGGGAGGGGTTAGCTTTTCTTGAGAAAACTGGATTCATTAAAGGCGATGAACCAGGAAAGGATGAAAGCAGCAGAGGCCCAATCCTGAACACACTCCCGTTATTGGCTTTCCCCACCTTGAGTTCAATGGGCAAGTGATCAGCCTGTGAAACAAACTTTTGCTTGTTGTCTTGTCTTGTAAAACCCTAACTGGTTTATCTGCTTTCAGCCAGGCTCTGAATTTGTTACATACCTCGATACACGAACAAGGCAGGTGAAAAGTCTTTTAATATATACCAGGCCAGATCACCGAGTGCGGCATGACCAGTTTGTATTGCACCACCAGCATAATTTGGCTGGAAATCCAGCCATACTGGTTCAGGGAGAATTGCTCCAGTGCAAAGGTGACAGCTGCCAAGAGGGCTTGCATCCCACACAATGTCTGTGCTGCTGGGATCCTGGGGAGAAGGAGGTGTACCTAGCGCAAAAAGAGTTTGATTGGGGTGAGCCTATGTCACACCAATCTGCCACTGCCTTTTTGGTGATTAAAGGTCAGTGTGTAAGCTACAGCAGTTCTCAGGCTGCTCTAACACAGTGCAAGGGGAATGGTATGTATGCAGCAACATTGGACCAGGGCGCTCAGAGGAGAACTTTAAACCACCTTTGTACAAAACCCATTGACTAGTGCTTTGTGCATTTTGGCCCTATCTGGGGAATCCGGCCCTTTATCTTGTGTTAAAGTGGGAGTTCAGGATATAGATTCAAAGAAATTAAGGCCAGGAGGGGTCATTAGACCTCCTGTATATCACAGGACAGCAAATTTTATCCAGTTACCACTGTATTAAGCACAATAACTTGTATTTGGCTAAAGCCTATCAAGGCAGCCAGTCTTGACTTGAAGACATCAAGAGATGGAGAATCCACCAATATCTTGGCAGTTTATTCCACGGGTTAATCAAGCCCCACTGTTCAAAGTCTGTGCCTTATTTCCAATCTGAATTTGTTTGGCTTCAGCTTCCAGCCATTGTTCTTGTTATACCTTTCTCTGCTAGAGACACATGCCTCCCTCGCTCCGTTGAGTCCGCATTGACAACTTTTTTTGAGATCTGTCAAATAGCCAATTCTTAATCCATCTCATGGGTGAGTTATTATATTATGTGGTGCTCAGTATTTTTAATAAGAATGGCATATGGCACTAAGTCAAATTCCATTAAGGGTAAGGCTACACTGCAGTTAGACACTCCCAGCTGGGCTATGTGCTGACTCAGGCTCACAGGGCTTGGGCTAAGGGGTTGTTTGATTGTGGTGTAGATATTTGGGCTCTGGCTGCACCCTGAGCTCTGGGACTTTCCCATCTTGCAAGGTGCTAGAGCCCGGGTTCCAGCCTAAGCCTTAACATCTGCACCACAGATAAACAGCCCTTTAGCCCAAACCCCGCAATCCTGAGTCAGCTGGCAAGCTGTGGGTGTCTAATGGCAGCATAGACATGCAATTATCTTTATCAACCAGATGCTAATGAGATTACAATACCTATTTTCCATAAAACCATGTTGACTGGTATTAATTATATTCCTATCCTTTAATTATTTATCAGTTGAAACCTGTATCAACTTTCTCATTATTTTGCCTGGGATTTGTCAGGCTAAGCAGCCTGACATAAATCCCAGGCAAAATAATAAGAAAGTTACCTGCGTGATCCCACTTGTCCTTTTTGAATATTAGCACAACTTTACACTCTTTCAGTCTTCTGGAATTTCCCTGGTATTCCAAAATGTATTAAAAACTGACATCAGTGGACCAGAGATTTCATCAGCCAACTCTTTTAGGACTCTTAGGTGCAAGTTATCTCGGACTGCTGATTTAAACATTGTTAGCCCTAGTCAATGTTGTTTAATATCCTCCTTGGTTACTAATGGACTGGAAAATACTTTCATTTCATCCTGCTTCTTTCCAAATACAGAACAGAATACTGAATTGACAATTTTGCCATCTCCATCTAGTAATGAGCCTATACTATTAACAGGATTTATTTTGTTCCTAATCTACTTAGAAAAAACTTTTTATTGTCCTCAGCACTGTCAGCATATAGATATTAGTTAGTTTAATAATATATATCGACTACAGAACACTAAACAGAACACTGCTTTTGTCCTTTCCTTCATTTTGGGCTAGATTCTGGAAATATTTGATGGCTTGATGATGCCATTTAACAACACAGAAATGTGATGAACTGCATGCCCTGAAGCACAGACCTTAAGAATTTAGACTAACATGAATCTGCATTGAAAGACATTGTATTGCCTTATTATTGAACTATTATAGAGGAATGCTTTGCAGGAATGATAATATTAACAAATTATTGTATATGTGGATCATACGTCAAATCAGACACCTTATTGCAAATTTAAAGAAAGTTATCTTTATAGATCCTAGAAGGTGAGATGGAGTTCAAGGCCAAACCTTCATGCAATTGCGAGAGTTCAAATCATACATATGATAATACTTGGTGACAACAAAGTCATAGGTCAAGTCTGAGACCTTACTGTTGCAAATCTAGGGAAAATTACCTTTCAGATATTATACGACACTCTTGTTAGTTTTAGGGAGAGATTCTGACCTTAGTTCCACAGGTGTAAATCTGGGATGATGGAGCTACTCCAGATTTACACTTTGGTAATTGTGTGTTTTTACACCTGAATTATTATTTAGATTTTAACTTGTATTACACTGACATTATTATACATTCTAGTATAGAAAGGATACAAGTATTTGTTCATATTCTTGTTTAAGGAATAAGTGTTTGTAATGTATCCTGTTTACACTAACATTTATAATGCAAGCCTATGCATATTAAAAATAAGATTAAAAGTCAAATGTAGACATATCCTTAAAGGATAATTTGGCCCTAAGAGTCTTCATACAATCATTCTGATACTTATATCTCCAGACTCCCCAGCCAAACAGCAGCTGAGGTATGTCTTAGTGAAATATATACAGAATAGTGAAAAATAATTGGTCTATAGTAAACAGCTGGAAAAAAATATACATTTGTTTAAATACATTTTGTTGTAAATTTCACTCTATGGCTTTTAAAACTGCCAGAGAAAGATTTTATCTGCTATTGGAATTAAACCATTTAAGCTGCTTTTATTTTAGAGTATATTTCTTCGTTAAATGAATAAAGAGGTGATTTTCAATAGGACATGTGCTGTGTACTCCTAAGTCACTTAAGCACTTTTGAAAATCCCACTCAGACAACTAGTTTGGCAGCTTAAGAGAAGCCTGCTATAGCTTTTACAGTGAACTTTCTTTGCCAGCATGTAGCATAGATCATGTTAGAATAGTCGTCCCCAAACAAATGGGGGAAAATGTTAATTATGCCAATTTGCACATAAAATGAACAATAATTTAGAATCATACTCAAACACAAGGATAATTTATGCTTGCAGTTCCCATAAATTGTTCATAGCTCTTTTAATAATATAATGATATTTAGACCGATGCAGTTAATAGATGCCAGAATTATGATGCAGAAAAAATTACATGAGCATGTAGATTCCTTTTTGCTTACCTTTATTACGCAGGTGCCACCGCAATGTAAGTGTTAAATAGTAGTGATAATAATACAATACACAGAAGTGTTGCTGTTGAAGAGAACTGATGCCATTTTAATTAGCACGTTATTTATATGCACTCAATGTCAAACCTGCTTTTCACTGAGATGTCACAAGAAAAAAGAATCCATGAGACAAGTGAAGACATACAGAGTCCTTTGCAAGAAAAATATGGTAATGGCACTTTGTTTACTTGCCTGGTTGAATGTATATTCTTCTAGAAATACTGTCATGTTAGACTAGTTTACAAAGCGATATATCCAGACTAGCGTACAAAGAATAATGTGTAATATAAAGCTGAAATGCTAACTGGATGCAGCAAAACATGGAACGAATCTGCTAAATATTATGTTCAGAAATGTATATACCAAAACCAGCTGAAGTTGGGTTTTGAGACCCAGGTACCGCTTGATGCCAACTGGCAGAGGGCACAGGGGTACATAAGGGTTACAGGGATCCCCAGGGTTTGGTATTTACATTTCAGTTCACCAAAGAGTGTCACGTAAGGTTTTTGTGGAAAGCCTGTGTCACCCTGGTCATCATAATCTTTACAAAATGTATGTGCAGATAGAGTATGGGGGGAGAGGAGATAAGCGTGCCTTAAGTCAGTTTCCACCAGGCAGAAGGTGGGAAACATTGATCTCTGTAGCTGACCATTGTGCATTGTATGTCTTAAAATGGTGGTCAATTTACTGAGTCCAGTATTAATGAAGATATTCCAGAGATTTCAGAAGGAAAGTTAACAGGAGGAAGTAAACAGAGAGGAGGTGAACCCTGTTTTAGAGGTGAAGAACAAAGGACTGCTCTGGTACATCTGGGGGTGCAGAAAGATGCCCTGGGCTCCTTTGTCATGGGGAGCCAGCAGGCTTGATCTCTTGATAGAAGGGTCTCAGCCATCCTGGTTGAAGAACGCTCTGAGAAGAACTTTATGGTAAGCGGTACCTTATTAGACAAGAGGGCACCTTGTTAGTTGAGTTTAGACTCTAGAATGAGTGTTGCGATTTTATTTTATATGTAAACCTTTCTTTCCAATATTTCTGTAAAGAGAGAGCGCGGCCTACGAAGGCCTGGAGTGGTGTGCTTTTGTTGTCAGTACCAGGCAGGAACACACACAAGGCTTCCTCATGCTAAGGGCAGGAGTTAGCAAGGTGCTTCCCAACCCCAAGGACCTCGGGGGAGTGTCACCAAGAGTAGGGGAGGGCTCTACATTTTCTCCTTCTCCTCTTATTAATAATAAATTAAGATTGAGTAGAAGTCAGAATTGGGCTTGCTCTGAAATATATTTAATGACAATTAATGTCGTCCTGGTTCAGCTGAACCAGATCATGCTGGCTACGGAGATGCTATATCGCATCAGCTGCTGATATATTCCAGAGCCAGAACCGTGTCCAGTACTCTTGGCTCTGTCAGCCCTACTGCAGCAAGCACAGAGGCAATGGTTACCACCAGTCTAGTTCCTCTTATTTAATATTTACCTTCAATATCTGTTGAATTGTACCATCATCCAGTACAAACAGGAGAGGTTTATCTTTCCAACCCACCAACGATGTATCGCTATTTTCTGGTAGTTCCAGCTAGAAGACAATGGCCACATGAGCTTTCTCTTCACCTCTAAGCGTTACTAGCACAGGTCTCTATCCAGTCGCCGGCGGGAAAAATTCAAATCACATGGAACATCCCAACACTAGAAATGAGGGCCTTGCCCCCAAAGGCCAGTGACATTGCACATCCTCAACTGGGGAACATGGATCACTCCAGGAAATAGAATGGGAATTACTCCACAAGAGAGAAAAGTCTGATGGCAGAATTTCACTCCTGGGAAATCGGATAATGAAAAATAGAGAAGGAGGAGCTAGTGAAGAGTCAAAGTAATGTGATAGGGAAACCCACACTGCAGCAGGATGCTGAATGAATATGAGTGGGACAAGGATGCATTTGCCAAAGCTACAGAGAAGGATGTTGCTGTAATCAGGATGTGAGCTGCTGAGAGCTGGATGAGAGTTTTAGCTGTGTGAATGGGTAAGAAAAGCTGTATCTTAGAGGTGTGATGTGGAAAGAATCAGCAAGATTTAATACTGTGACAGTCTGTTGGTATTATTGCTTGTGGTCTAAGTGACACTCTTCATCTTTTATTCAGGTTATACAGGGCTTCAGTAATAAGATAATCAAACAACTGCTTTATACACATAAAATAGGGGTGTTGGTGATTCAGTGAGTGGCATTGTAGCAGCCTTTCCTTGGGGGCCAGCAAGCCTAGTGGTCAGGCCACAACCAAACAGTCTCTCCAAGACCTGAGGCACTCTTCTGTCCAGGTTGGGGGCACAGTAGCCAAGCCACAGTTCATCACACCTCCCCTTGGGGGCCTCCAGGATCTCTCAGGAGCCCAGGGGCAGAGGGGAGGATAGAGGAACCCAGGCCTTCCCTCTCCACAAGGTCTCAGCCCAGGCTCAAGGGGAGAGAGGCAAGGGGTGGCTCAGTCTCTTCTGGATGACACGCCAGATCAGCCTCCCCTGGACAACTTCCTATCTTCCCTGTTTTCCCTTTGGTTTAGGGCATGGCCTCAGTCTTCTGCTTACACATTCTCAGTAGTTCAGGGCTTCAGATGGAGGGATGCTTCCAAGCTCAGCCTCATGGTCCTGTGCGCCCCCCCCCCAATTTAGGGGGAATGGGGATCCTAGCTAAGTCCTGTTCACCGCCCCAATCCTTCCCCTATAGCTCACTCTGATTCAGCAGCTGCAGCCTGTCTACTTCCTCACAACCAGTCTTTCCTCCACACTGCCCTCTGCCAATGCTCTGTTTTAAGTCAGTCCTCCATTGGGACCATGCCTGGCAGCTGCTGAGGAGCGGGGCCTTCTTGTCCCAATACTGTTCCGCCACTCCTTTTACCTTAGTGTGAGGCCTGTAAACCCCTTCACAGGCATTCTTCTCATCCCTCACAACTGAAATAGTCTCCCAGCGTGGTGTCAGGTGGCATTGTGCTGTGGGAGATGCCATCTTTTGGAAGGAAGTGAGCTCCTGAGTGCTTGGGCCCACTAATGATCCCATGGTTTGGTTTCTATCTATCTGCCTATCTATCTATCTATGAATAAAGTTTTAATACCAGTAATGTGGCCAGATTCCGACTCTATTCCCCTTATAGTTTCAAATGGATGCATCTCCAATTCCTGACCTAAACTATTGTGTATTGTTCCTACATGTCATTGAACAGCTGCCATGTTCTACCCAGGAGATGGCTGCATTACGGAGGTAGGTGAAGGGCTTCCCTTGCTAATCCTTACTGACTGCACATATGTGCTGCGAGAGTTAATTAGCTAAAGCTTGTAAAGCCCTTTGACAGTCTTAGATGGAAGGCATTATAAAAACACAATTTTAGGGCCCAGTTCTTCTAACCCTTATTCATATGCACAGCCCTATTGACCCCAATGCCAGAAGAAGGATCACTTGCATAAGAAAGGAATTGGAGGACTGGGCCCTTGTTCTTGTATCAGATATCTAGGCAGTGGCTGTATCAGAGTTGGGGTGGCCAATCTATGGCTCAGGCGGTACATATGATCCCCAAGGCTCTAAGCTGTTACCCCTGAGAGTGATTGTGCTGAGAAAATGTCTATTTGATTAGGAGTTAAAATATGATCCCTGAGCCTTACCCGGTGCTTTCCACACACAGAGTTTGATTTAGTGAGGGGCGCTCCAGGAGCAATGCTGCATTGAGCCAGGAGTGCTCTGAGCATCTGCTGTCTCTTCCCTGCTGCTCAGCGGCTCCCCTTTTAGCTACCTGCTGCTTCACAGGGGCAAGAGGAGAGAAGTGCTGGTTGCTCACTGCCTGTTTTAGGGTGACCACCGACCAAGTGTGAAAAATCGGACGGGGTTGGGGAGGGCAATAGGTGCCTATATAAGACAAAGCTCTGAATATCAGGACTGTCCCTATACAATCGGGACATCTGGTCACCCTAGCCTGTTTCCCTGCTGAGCTGAGGGAGCCCTACATCTGCACAGCAATAAAAAATCCTGCAGCACTGAGTCTCAGAGCCTGGGTCAATTGATTCAGGCTTGCAGAGCTCGGGCTACGGAGCTAAAAGTTGCAAGTGTAGACATTTGGGCTCCGGCTGGATCCCCACCTCTGAGATCCTCCCTCCTCTCAGGGTCTCAGAGCCCAGGGTTCCAACCCAAGACTGAACATCTACACTGCAATATTTAGCCCCACAGCCCGAGCCCCGTGTTCTGAGTCAGCTGACTCGGTGCCAGCTCTGGCCTTGCTGCAGGTCTTTTATTGCAGTGTAGACATACCCAGGGAGAACAGGATAGGATGTCATCTGGCTCTGCCTGAGCCTGGAGGCGTGATTAGCATAGTCACCCAGGGCAGCCTGGGAAAGGAGGAGAAGTTGAGAACCAACAACCAGTTATGGGTTTCCGGTTCTCACCCCAGCCCAGTTAGAGCTGCCATCCCGCTGGTAGTGATAGACAGAACATGATACACTCTTGCGACTCTCATTTCTTGCTTCTGACACGTCCTTCTGCACCAGGGCTTGCTGAGAGGAAGGCATAGTAGCCAGCAATGCAGGCAGCTGGATGCCTACTGGGGACTCTGCCATGCTGGGGTACCACTAGCAACAGACTTATGGGTGGCATCTGCTTATTTTGTGCTACCTGTGGTCTCTTGGCCTTTTTGAAATAGTATGTCCAGCCCTCAGGCCGGAAAGCGTATTAGAGTCTGCATTAGACCCACTGTATTAGAGTCTGAAGAAATTACAAGGACACTACCAGTGGAGATAAACAGAACTTCCCCCTGACTGTTACATTGCAGTATTTTGTTTCCCTAAAACCAGACTGTTTCCATAGAGTTATTAGGGGGAGATAACACATTTTAATGGCAGTTAGCCAAACAATCCAAATCTATTGATTCAGCAAAAGGAACATTAATCAACATCATTTAGAGTGGAGTTGTAGCAAATAAAGATATTGTGAGTCCAGTCCTGCTCCTGTCAGAGTCAATGGGCAGGATACCCTTTTACTTTCATGGCAGTAGGATCTGGCCCAGGGTAAAAACGACACCACCACCTTACTCTATATATCTCTATGCCTTCAAGCATGTCTGCTTACTTCACTTCATAATGTGTGTTTATGATCACTAGTACCACAGAGTCCAAACACTTACGGAAAAGCCAGCTGGACTCCATTTTGCCTCATACATCGTTAACAAATGCATCAGCCGTGTCTCTGATTGCAGGGCCTTTCTTACTGGCAATGGGATCAGAGGTCCAGCCCTGCATCCCTTAAAATCAGTGGGAGTTTTGAAAGTGACTTCAATGAAATCAAGATCAAGCCCAGAAAGACAAGGGCTTGGTTATCTTCTCAGATCTCAAGCTAAGTTTACAATGCTGGTAGTTAGAAAATCATCGTGTGGAACTGGACCTTACACAGTGCTCAGCACCTTCAACTCTCATTGGAATCAGTTGGAGCAGAACACACCCAGCATTTGTCAGGATTGGGCACTTGCCAAGGTTTTCAAAAGTGACTACTGATATTGGCTGCCTTGGTTTGTGAGCGCTGAACCGGGGGGCTCTTTAACGGGACCTGATTTTCAGAAGAAGGTGAGCACCTGCCCTCTGAAAACAGAGCCCCTTTAAAGTACCTAACATTGAATGTCCAGAATGGAGGCACCCAAAATCACCAGTCTATTATTATTGTTTATTATATTATGAATTGCAAACAAACCAGATCTGTTCGGGAAGTCACTGAGAGAAAATAAACCTGGAATGCTGCCACATCACTCTTAACAGTCTTTTCTTCAGACTACAGCTGTAAACTGCCTGCAGAAATGAAAGATAATGATTAAGTTAGAATGAAAGGGGAATATTTATTATTAAGGCTAATAAAGATCCAATAAGAATAACTTAAATCTCTGCCCCTCTCTTTTTTAAATCAGGCATTTGAAAGTTGGTTTATCTACATCTTGCAAATCCTAATCCTCACAAGCTAAACTTTAGAACTGAATAAGGAATGCAGGTAGAATTCATTTCTCTTCTAAAGTAGAAGGGCAATAGCATGTCTTTTCTGTTTCAGAGTCATAGTGAAGACAAGTTCCACTTGATGAAAGAGTCACAGTTAATCCGTCTCAAGACTGGTGTCTCCATGTAACACCCAGGGGAACTGGAATAAAGAGAAGTGGTTTTGACTGTTGAGCTGCAGAGAATGCAGTGTAGGAAAATCCTTGTTGTACAGTATGCTAGATTGTTTCACTAATGTATTTTTTTCCCTACACTCTGAATGGAGGGCTTATATGCAGTCAAATTGGCTTTGAGGGGAAATATAAAGATGTAATGGTGTCAGTGATCTGTCTCGCAGCACTGGTGGTGGTCAGCTGATAGCTTGGGTCAAATCACAGTAGGCCTGATCCTGCAACTATTTCTCACCTGGGTAACCGTTCCTCAGAGGAATAGTTCTATTGACCTCAGTGTGACTGCTTTTGTTGATAAGGACAATTCTAATGCATAAGGGTTGTAGGATCTGGCATTATTATGGTAGCTTAATTGTGGCTAACTGTAGAAGACAGTAATCTTTTCTTTTTCTTTCTTTCTTGTTGTGAATGAGCTAGAATTAAGCTATGTATTGCAGTTCAAAGCACCCTTTAATATTTTCAGGGGCAGACGATGGCAAAATGGGGTTCTGGGTTATGAACTGTATGTTAGGCAGGAACTTTTCCCCACCTGGCTTTTCCAGCGGTTTTTATACTGATTATTTTTTGAGGACAGGACCATAGCATCTTCCACAATTCTGAAAATTATCATCACTTCTTTATATTACAGCAGTGCTCAAAGGTCCCTTTCAGAACACAGGACCCACTGTGCTAGGAACTGGTACCAGTGCATATAGAGAGACAGGCCCAGATCCTTGAAGGTATTTAGGTTCCTGCCTCCTGGGCCCCAGTCTCTGCCCCCAAAGATTTTACCACTTTTTTTCTCTGTCATAACTCCTGGGAAGTTTTCTGCTGGTTTGCTGCACCAAACGTTTTTTTTCTTCTTTTTTCTTTGCACTGACTAGTTTTTTAAGGCTGTTCAGAAGTAAGAGATGCTGATTTGTTTGTTTGTTTTTTAAGAAATTAACCACAGTGCAACATTTGGATTGTATGTGAGGGGACTAAAGAGAGTTACATCAACTTTGCAAACATGTGTAAGAAACCAAACAACTTTCAGATTGCCCTTTTAACGTCAGAATCATATTTTCTTGGAATATGCCCTCTTGCTTTGTGAAGGGTCATCCTATCTAAAAAGAGACCAATTTTGTCAAAGTCCTAGGCTAGAAGATGAAAGGTTTTCAAGATGCAATTCTTGGGGGCTAATTGGAGAGCATTTTGTCAGTGTACACTGCTAATCTGCTTAATCTAGGCTCATAGTTAATGCAATAGGATTTCAAATCAGCTGTTACCAAGAGTATAAACTAACTTCATATAAGACTGATGGTAGTAATAAAAATGGAATCCTTTCAAAGCACATACGAAACTCTTAATTAATGATCAAAAAAATGCATCAAACATTCCTCTTTAAATGAACCATTTTGAACTGAACTTAACCATTTTGCTGTTAACTAACTAAAATATTATTTCCAGAACATGAATATGATGTAAAGAACTTTACTTTCACAAACTGTGCGTGGAAGAACTGATTATTATAATGTAAGAATCAGAGTAGTTAAGCAATAGTAGGAATAAAGGTGCAGAGCTTTCTGGCTAAGAGGAGAGAAGGTTTTGGAAGACCTCTTAGGATTTCTCTCTCAACCACCTCCCCTGCCTTTTGCATAATGGAGTTGATCTAGGAATCCTACAGGCCATTTGTCCCTAAAAGCTGGGGATGTCCCTATCCTCAGGGCCTAACTCAATGTTCTGTCCTATGATTTGCAAACCCCTGAAGACTGGCCACCTGAAGGAATTGTCTGCCTAATGACTCATGAAATTTATGACCATCTGGATGAGAGTGTGTATATGTCAAGGACCTCCTGCACTAGGCCTGTTACATGTTCATATCCTGCCCTCTCTTCTCCAGAACTTCCAGTGAGTCTGCCCCTTCCCTTCCACACACTCACCCCACAGTCAAATCCATGGGGTGGCAGGGGAAGAGAGGGAGAGAGGAAGAAGTAACCAGTTTCTTCTCTGGAGAGAAGGAGAAGTGGGCACCCTCTTTCTCTAACCCTTACATGTGCACACACCCCAGATGCCAGGTAAGGTGTTGTCAACTGAGATTTTAGCCACTGGGGTAGCTGCATCTGGTCACCCTACTGCCTCCCCATGCCAGATGTTCCTATTTTTCACTTTGTTTCCCCCTCTATAGAGTCTGAAGGGGAAAATGAAAGGAGGTGAAAGGGGTGGCTGTATAAAGGAGATAGGAGAAGAAGGTAGGGGCTTGGATGACTGGGAGTAAGAGAAGCAGTGGTAGGCAGAGCCTGTCCTGTTGTGAGTCAGACAGTGTGTGATCCCAGCCTATTGCCTTGTATCTTCCTGTCCGTTTTCCCAGACTATTGTTATATGTCACCAACTATTGCCAGCCACACAATCAAAACACTCACATGCCAAGATTCTCAAAGGTATTTAGTTGCCTAACTTGCACTGGAGTTGCTAAATTTCCTGGTGTCATTTCCAGTACCATAACCAGCACTCACATATAACTGGAAGTGTCTGATTCTTCTGACTGGACAGTGAGGAAATGACCCCCCGGTAAAGGTGAGGATTTCAGCACTCCACATTGGGGTCCAACCTGTAATTGACCTGTAGTTTGGAAGAGGAGCAGTAGAAAACTCTGAGATCTTTCATGGTGTCTTAGATCAGAAAAAAATGCTACTGCTCCTCTTCTTAATTGTAATACAGTTGTTAAGGGATTCTAGACCCTTTCTTCTTAAAACTTGCTATATCCTCTGGAGCAGATCCTCAGCTGGTGTAAATTGGCATAACTCCATTCACACCAGCTGAGGATTTGCCCCCATGTCTTATTTCAGTTTGTGCTGATTTCAGTTATACTAAGTACAGAGTGTTTGTCCTTCTCGCCTCTTCCACATGATACCCACAAGCTTGTTATTATGATTATATTAATATTTTGCATTTATAGGACCAGATCCTCGGTGGGTATAAATTTGACTTCAGTGGAGCAAGGCCAATTTATACCAACTTAAGATCAGGCCTAAGGTTCCGTCTATCTGAGGGTCCCTCGGAGAGCTTTATAAATGATCATTGGTTTGGCTGAACAAGTAGAATAACATATTTGATGAATTCTGAGTGATGCTGAAATAAATGAATTTGATTCTTTTCCCATTATTCACCCAAATTATAGAGCTGGGCAAATAATTCAAAATATATTGTATGAATAATTTAGTTTATTTGTTTAATTAAATGTTTTGAATGGTATATCTGAAGGGTTCCCCCAGTCACCACTTCATTATTTGCCTAACCCTAATGGTCCCTGAGATAAGGAGATAATATTATCAACTTCTTGCAGATGTGGAAACTGAAACACAGAGAAATTAAGTGATTTGCCTGTTATCACCCAAGAAGGCCATGACAGAGCTGGGACTGGAATCCAAGTCTGAGTCCATGCCCTGATGCTTGTTAGACTCAAGCAAGTTGCTATCAGAACACACTGATCAGGTTGTGCTTATTTATCTGATATTGCGACATGCTTTGTGCAAGGGGTCTGAACGTTCTGTCATCTTCCATTAGTACCAATTGTATTTGGTTAAGTTGTGACTACTCAACTGGTAATTATCATGATTGTGCAATCCAGGGCTTCGAATGATATGTAAAATGACAACAAAGTAAAAGCAAAAGTTATAAACTGTTGGTATCTTGAGAGTAAAATGGTGCCAGAACAAGGTTTATATCTTTTTGAAGAAGAGGCTGCTTTTCCTTTTAGAGCAGCTGCGTGATTTTTTTCATCACTCTCTGCATGCACTGTAGTCTCCTACAGGGCAAATTGCTTTATTTAACATGCCACAGAAAGCTACTGTTTCATCAGAGAGATGGAATGCCTCTCTTAAACTGTAATGCCAATAATTGCCTTTGGACTGCCACACAAAGAAAGTTTTGGTCTTCAAACTGTCTGGAAGGGTTTGTCTGTAATTGCTGTAATGTACAATCACTCTAGAACGAAGAGAAAAATGACATATATTTAGAAAGTTCAATAAGAACAGTGCAAACAAGCAATGCTATTATCCGAGATGGTGTATGAGCCTCATGTTCTGAGGCTGAGCCTCAGAAATTGTTTTACTGAGCATGATGAGCAGTCATATTGTTATTATAAAAATATGACAAACGCTATTGGACTAGCCACAAGAACCCCCGTGAATGTTTTGTTAAACCTGCATGTATGTTTGGTTAAACAGATGTGTCTGAATTCATACCAGGAAATCAAGCTGACATATTATTTATATGAATTCTTCTCTTCCAGTCTGATCCACAAAATAGGTATATTTCATTTCTACATGGGAAATCTCATTGCCTACATCCTTCAAAGGGGCTTACAAGTCAAAATAATATGTGTCTTGTATGTTCCACAATTACTAAGCCACTAGCAACCTTTTTGACTACAGCCATGCTCTCTGAGGAATGCACTGGAGGTAACTTGCAATGCACTGGATTACTAATCCAGTCTATAGTCTCTCAGCCCTAACAAGTTACCTCATTGTTTTCAGCACATGGGTCTGATCCAGTGCCCACTTTGAAGTCAATTGCAATCTTTCCACTGAGCTTGGTGGGCTTTGAACCAGGCCATGGATGTGTACGACTGATGTGAGGAAAGTGCATGATGAGATAAATATGTTATTGCTATGAAACTCTGAAGAGTGTCCTAAAAAGATCAGGAAGAAATTAGACTGCTGTTCAACATGACTGGATCTATTTTCCTCTGGGGCTAGGTAACTATATCCCACTGAGGAATGTTTTAGAGGACCTACGCCATGCTGTCTGGAGGAGTAGGGAGCTGGGTATAGAGTAAGGAGACAAGGAATTTCTGTGCAGACACCACTTTACCTCAAGACACCACTTTATCTTAGGATGGAACCCAGCCCCCAGCCCCCTCAGTAGAGAAGGGCATAGCCTTCTTAAGCGAAAAAATTACTGGAAATGAGGAGTTTCTAATTCCCTATAAGGTTCATTCTTGAGTAGGAGAGAATTGAGCTCTTGGTTTTAATCTCTTCAGATATGTGCATAGTATCTTCGTAGTATTTAGTTTGTCTTCTGCTGCTGCTTTCACATCTGAGGTCATCATGATCCTCGGTGATATCGCCATCATCTTCACAGTAACTAGCTGTGGTGGCACAAATGGGATTCTATCTTCAAGGAAGAAATAACTAACAGGAGCAAATGAATTCCAAAGCAATGAACATCCTGTTTTCTTGTACATGTTCCTAGTACAAAAAGCAAAGAGAAGGAATGTTTTCCAGGCGATGTCAGCATATATGAGTTCTATCTATATGCCACCTTCTGAAATGGAGACGGTTTAACCAGTTTGGTCATCATAAGTCACAGCTGATCTTGGCTTAAAAGCGTATGCAATTCAGACTGCTTCAGATGTGTAGTAAACAGGGAACTGTCTTGCTAAATAAGGTTTTGCTAATCTTTTAGCTAAATCAGAGAGCCATATGCAAAATATAAAACTTAAGGACATGGATGGTCCTCAAAGAGGATGGTTCTAGACTATTCTCAGTAGTAGAAGATGACAGGACAAGGAGTAATGGTCTCAAATTGCAGTGGGGGAGGTTTAGGTTGGATACGAGGAAAAACTTTTTCACTAGGAGGGTGGTGAAACACTGGAATGCGTTACCTAGGGAGGTGGTAGAATCTCCTTCCTTAGAAGTTTTTAAGGTCAGGCTTGACAAAGCCCTGGCTGGGATGATTTAATTGGGGATTGGTCCTGCTTTGAGCAGGGGGTTGGACTAGATGACCTCCTGAGGTCCCTTCCAACCCTGATATTCTATGATTCTATGATTCTATGGGGCTTTTCCATTGGACTTGGGATCTATAGAGCAATAAATGGATTAAACTGATCCCATTGTGTAGTTTTTAGAATCTGCAACATATACAATACACTGTACTATTAATACTTTCACTGTACTATTAAATTATTATCTGAGTATAAGTATCATTTAAGACTCTATGCTTCATTGTTTCAGAACATTATAGAAAACATGCAACTGAAAATACATATATAGAAAATAGGTCAGGTATCTATATTAGTGAGCTATATGTATTTTATTTTGAACAGTTGTAACTAGAATATAAGCACTGCAGAATTGATCTATCTATTCCTTTGTTCACTTTGAGTTGAGGTTGCTAGACTGCATAGCTCATCAAGGCAAACCATAAAAAGCAAGGAAATAAGCAATTAGGCAATTCAGCACTCCATCTACACTCCACTCACCAGTTCCTCTTCCAAACCTCAACTATCTCCAACTGCAGCCTACGTATCTCCACCCTCATTCTGAACAACCAGTGGGTGCCCTTGAGCTCTGCCTGTGTCCATTGGTAACATGTCATGTGTTTTGATGACTGGTGTAGGGTTACCAGGGCTTTCATAAATTACAGTGGCAGCATTGTAGTGCTGTATGTGGTTTTGTAGGGGTATGTGTGAGCGAGGTATGGTGGCTGTGAGATATATTTCATTTCATGCTTCTGAAAACCTATGTGACTGGGTCATCTGTGTTGATAGGGACTGTTCTAAAACTGAGCTTTGGGTTTTATTGTAGAAATTTCAGAACTGAAAGCTGCATATGTGTTATATGTATGGCCAGAGTCTAAGACTGCAAATAGGGATGGAGGTTTGGGGGACGCGAGTGAGGGACTGGGGATGTGTTCAGATGCAGGCTGCTGAGGCAGCAGTGTCAGGACTGATGCTGCAGCACAGAGACAGTGGGATCAATGCACATCCTTAATCCGTACTACCCCATCCATCCCTTCTTCTTGAGCGAAAACCTCTCTCCCTGCCCCACAAACCCAGCCACACATCTATGTTAATCCCCATGCTCTATCTACCGACAGTCCTGCTCACACCTCATGACTGTCAAACCTCTCTCCCTCTGCCTGTCCCGTCTCCTCATTCAGTCCTCCAAAACCTGCTCCTCAACCCACATTCCCCACCTCCACCCAGAGTCCCATCTTTCTCTAGATCACATCTGCAGCTGTCCAGTCTGCTTCTCTGGTTCAGCAGGGGAGTACGTGAGAACACAGCTGATGAACCAGGGTCCAGAAAATTGGAAGTAACTGACAGATCTGAGCAGTTCCAGCAGGGTCAGATACTCAGCTGTTGTAAATCAGCATCGTTCCACTGACATCAATAAAGCTAGGCTGATTTATACCTGCTCAAGATCTGGCTGTCTTTTCATTTAAAATTTTCAACAATGGCCTATGTCTGAGATGTAAAGTGTATGCAGGTGGGAGGGGGTAATTTGGAACTCCTGGAGACTATGGTTTTTGTTGGTTTTGTTGTTTATTTTTAAGTTTGGGGAACCTAAAGAAGTAGAGCAGAACTGGGAAAGTAAAATTTCAAAAATGAAGCATTTTAAAATGTGTTCTATACAAAAGTCAACAAATATTTTGCTGGGGAAAACATTGGACAGCAAATTCACTTGTCCCTTGAAAAGTCATAGTACCAAATTTGGAGAGTAAATTACAACTGTAAAACATGAAACAGTGGCTTTTTAGTCTGTTTAAGCATAAGTCTCAACACAGCCTGAATTATGGAGTCACTCCTGACATAATATCATTTCTTAATATCATTTCTTGGCCATAGTTATGTTTAACTTGCTTTACTGCTATGCCTCTATTTCTCACATGCTAATTGCTGCTGTGTTTATGATTGTCTTCATTGTATCGGCTGCAGAATTGCCAAGGAAACTTATTCTGGGCTGGCTAACCAGAATGAGTCACACTGTAGACACAAAAATGCTCAAATAGACACAACGCAGTAGAGATCTCTGTGTTATTTGTTTAGTGCCCTGTGTGCCAGAAACACAGGTTCTAAGTCCCAAGTGGTTGCGTTCTGTGATGTGCTGCTGAACACCTTCAGTTCCTAATGGAGTCAGTACACACGCTGTCATGCTTCCTCTACAGGAGTCTAATGTGCAAATGCCTTGCAAGACTGGGCCCCACACTTGGAAATCTCGCTCCCAGCCAGACCCACAAATATTTACCAGATCCAGGAAAATCCAAGAGTCCTGGTGGTGGCAGTTCCCTAGATCTGGTGAGGCAATTTGCTCAGCTAAAATCTACATGGTAAGCAAAGGAATCTTCCAAAATATGGTTCCCCATATGGTCTGCTCTTTTGTGTCAGGATCCCACACTTGATACCATGCCTTATTTGGAATGCACATCAAATCACCTGCAAACTCAACATCAACGGTAGTTATGCACATGCATGAATCACAGAGCGAATAGACCCTTAAACCAGTTCGGTGCATAGTTAAAAAAAAAAAGGGCATAGGAATATAAATCTAAATTAATATGTTAGTTCTGCTCTTTGACGTTATATCATTCCCCCTCTTGAGCCTTTTTTTAATTTTATCCATTTTCCTTGAATAGACTGGGTTTTAAAACCCTCCCACTGCTGCAGTAGCTTTATTTTAGAAGATCCAGTACTTGACGAATGTATCATATGATTTGAAACCATCTATAATATGTAGGATCAGATCCTTGGCTGGTGTAAATTGAGGTGGAGGTTTCACTGACTAGCAGCAGCTGAGGATTTGGTCCTCTAATGTTTGAAGGGAATAGGTCAATTATTTTGTATTGTAATTTTTGATAAATCCAGGACCAAGTATTCATCCAAAAAAAGATCTCCTGTTGAATGAGTGTTGCCTTCTTCAAGATCAAACATACAAGGTGCTGAGCACCCTCAACTCTCACTGATCTTTGCTCCAGTTCTGCTCTCTCACTGAAGTCCATGGAAGTTTTTCCATTGACATGAATGGGAGCAAGATCAGGCCCTTTAAAGGGCGGTGAAGGTATTCAGCGCCTCAAACAAGGAGCTCAGCACCTTACAAGGATTGGGCCGTAACAGAGAGCCAGCTTGCCCTCTCCCACACAGGAGGGGTGAAGGGGACAGAATTCTCTGGCTGGGTCCCCTTTGTGGGATTTGGACTTGCAGCCATGCAGAACGAACTGCGAGACCTGTCTATAGATCCATATGAATCCCCGGGTGGGGGGGGGGGCAAGAGCCATCTCCTCAGAGGCTCTGTTCTCTCGCATTCTCACTGTCCTACCAGCAGGTTCCCTTCCCCATCCTTCTTCCTGGCAGTGTGGCTGCTCCAACAGCTTCCCTTCAAGGGAGATCCCCACCAGGACGGGGCCCCTATGGAAAAGGGAGCACAGCCTCAGCACACCTTTTCAGGTACGCCCCAAGAGCCACAGGGGTCAATCAGCATGCTCTGCTCTCTCCCAACAAGGGGCTACCCTCTCTCAGCCCCACCAAACATCCAGTCCCCACCTCTTCCCACTAGATCCTGACCCCAACAGAGTCCTCTGTGAGGTTCTAGGAAAGGCAAATGGTGCCACAAAGGTAGCTGATTCTACCCTTCTATGTAGGAGGGGTGAGTTTCATGTACCAAGGATCAGCTGTGATCATTTGTCTTGGGGGTGAATAAGATGAGCAGAATTTGGCCTTAAAGGTCAGACAATGAGAAAGTGGGTTCCTTCTTACTGAACTGTATCCTTTTCGGGAGGGGGAGGGGATGTTACTGAGTTTGTTACAGCAATCACTGCATAGCTTGAAGGGTAAGTGAACTGGATCAGCTCTGTTAAAGTCTTTGTTATCCCTAGATGATAAATTCATTTTCTTTTTATCATATCTATTTAAAATGCTTGGTAAGGATAAATTACAGTGACTCACCACTACCTCTGGAACAGTTACTGCTGTTGCTGAGAGACAGGCAAAGTATGCAAGCTGTAATAAACTTACATTTCCATGTGAATACAGCTGGATAATAACATAAATGCAATTTGGATTTTTGAAATCAGTATAGATATGATTACAATCTATTCAACATATTTGATTTTGATAAGGGGAGCATGCAAATTATCTAGACATATTAAACTGATTATACCTTGAATTAACATAACCTTTTGAGTAGATTACAGGTTGCTCTATGACTCCCAACTGTTAATTTTGAGCCTAGTTCAGAGCTTTAAAAGAGAGAAGCATTCTGAGATCTTGTGTGAGTGATGGTACTCTCTGTGATAGTTTCAGACAAATCGGTGGAATAAATGCAACTGCACATTCAACACAGAGTGTACAACCTCCACAGAGCCTTCCTATGCAGGGGCAAGTTTTCTTGGTTGCACAAGGGAAAAGGGGAAGATCCTTGGTGGGAAAAGACTTGTCCTAACTCCGGACCTGTTTTGCCCCATGCAGTACCTTACCAGCTCACTTCGGGTGGACTGGCCCTTACTGAGGACTCGAGGCACTGATCTGAGCAATAGGCAGTATTGCAACCCAGTTCCTGGTGTAAACTGTGAGTGGAGAGAAGACAGGCAGAGAAGAAGCTGTCTATGTTAATCAGTATATATGCAATGTTGTTGTCAGTTCCAGGATATTAGAGAGACAAACTTGTCTTTGTCACCAACGGATGTTTTGGTCTAATAAAAGATGTTAGCTCATCCATCTATGTTAATCAGTCACAGACGCATTCTCCACAGGTGTGTGTAGGGTGATACCCATCACATTGGAGGGCAGGCTTCCTGGTCAGTGGATAATTCTGGATCTGTAGGCATGTCGTTACTCTGACAGCCAGTGAGATGACAACAATCACCCATGAGCGCAGCCTTTCCTCTGGGCATTATAGCCATCCACAGAAGTACGATGGGCCAATGCAAGACTACATAAGACTATAAGAACGACCATACTGGGTCAGACCAAAGATCCATCTAGCCCAGTATGCTGCCTTCCTGCAGTGGCCAATGCCTGGTGGCCCAGAGGGAATGAACAGAACAGGTCATCACCAAGTGATCCATCCCCTTTCACCCATTCCCAGTTTCTGGTGTCCTAGTTTTTAAAAGGAGGTTGAAAAATTGGAACAGGTGCAGCAAAGAGCCACAAAAATGATTTGACTGCTGGTGAAAATGCCTTGGAGTGAGAGACTTAGAGCTCAGTCTGTGTGTTTTGTTTATCAAAAAAAAAAAAAAAAAGTCGGAGAGATGACTTGAGTATAGGGACTAAGCAGCGATGCCTGCGCCCGTGCACATGATATGCACTAGGGGCAGCCCCGAGAAGGAGCAGCACTGGCCACCCCGCTGCTCACTCAGGTTTGGCCCTGCCAGCCCTCTGTCGTGGTTGAGCGGCCACAGGGCCAAAAAAGAGCTAGTGGTGGCATTCGGAGTCAGCACAGCTCAGGATTTGGCCCTGCCACCCCTTTGTCATGATAGGAGAGGGCCAAAACTGATTAGGCAATGGGGTGGCCAGCACTGCTCCTTCTTGCTGCTGCCAATTTGCAAAGTCACTCAGTCACTCTTTGCCCCCCAGTCCCCTGTCACGACGGAGGAAGCACAAAGCCGAATCTGAGCGGGCACACTGGGCAATGGGGTGGCCAGTGCTGCTCCTTCCTGCTGCAGATCAAGACTGGATGCCCTTCACAAACATACACTTTGTTTAGTCAGTTACTGAGCTTAACTCAGGGGTAACTGGATGAAATGTAACAGTCTGGGACATACAGGAGGTCAGACTTGGTAATATCTAATGGTCCCTTCTGGTCTTAAATGCTATGAATCTATGAAATATCTCAGGGTAATAAATAGATATGGAGATTACAAATCCAAGAATACAATTCTCCCCCAGACTTGCTCAAATCAAGCCAGGTTATGGCATGCTGTGACCTGTAGTCTTGTAGGGTTTACATCCTTATTAAAGATGGGATCCTCTGCAATGTGGTCCATTTTATGCAAACTACATGTGGCCCTTCGGCTTCCAGAAATTTGACAACATAGCCTTCATCTGAGCAAAGATTGACTTCTTATGTTTTAGAGTACACACTGAGAGAGACCTGTTGAGCACGCTTAACTCCTCTTCATTTTAATGAGACTTGATGGTACTCATCACTTCTGGATTGGACCTTGAAAACTTTTTTCTTTCAGTCAGTCAGTCCCCAGCTCCCTGGAAGATACTGTAAAAATTTTACTGGAAAATAAGCTTTAAATAAAATGTGTACCTTTTAAAAGCAAAGAGTGAGCACATTCCAAACGATCTCCTTCATCTTCATTTTTGAGGACCACCTGATTGACTCCTCTGGTAGCATCTCTGATCTTCCTGTACATTTCAAGGGTTGGTTTTTTTTACACTTGTTCTTGTATTATTGTTTAATGATCAATCTTTTTCTAACCCTGCCAACTTACTGAAATGTTACCTTTAATATCTGCATTTCCACTCTCCATATTTCCAGTCCTTTGAAACAGATCAATGATCAGTTTTTAAAAATCAAACAGAAACAACAACAAAAAACTATTCAGAATTTTAAACTAATCTGTGTGTGACATAACGGTGTATATATAAAAATTAATAGAGAAGAAATCTATGCCGGGGATGAGGATGCAGTTTACCAGACATGGTTTCAATCAGTTACAAGTATATGTATATATGTACAGGAAATAAATTAAAAGGGAAAAAAACAGAAAGGGGGGAGGAGACAGAATGGGTAGGAAAAACAATTCTAAAAAGGTAGGGACTGTTCACTATGTTGAATTTGTCTCTCTCTGTGTTTTTTTAAGGGATTCCATACACAGTAGCATGAAATTAATTACATTTGTCCTGTAACCTGAAGATAAGATAATTATGGAATGTTTAAATTTAATATATTTGAAACGACTTAAAATACCAAGGACCTGTTTTATGGAAGCCAGTTTGATTTTTCCATGGATTTCAATGGGAGTGGGACCTAGTCTTATCACATGAGAAACCCAGATGTCTAAAACATCATTTTATAAACACTTGGGGCCTAATCCAAAACCCATTAAAATCAGTGGAAACACTTCCCATTGATTTCAATCGGTTTGGGGTCAGCCCCTTACAGATCAAACAACTGGAATACCCTGTAGGTTTGATAGAACCCCACAATCTCGTTTTACAATGAATTCTGCTCCTTGACTGGCTGTCTCAATGCGGCGGAAAATTCCATTGTGGAGACAAGACACACATTGAGATTTTAAAATCATAAACCTGATCTTGGACTCCATCACGGGGCTCAATCCTTCCCCAGGCACGGGACTCCACAGGAGTGAGGACTGGAGTGGCTGACCTGTTAAAAGTCATGCCCTCTGCTCCCAGGGGCACCCACAGCCCGGGATGCAGAAGGAAGGTGGGGGATGATGGCCTGAGAGAGGCAGAATCCTTTAGCCCCGTCACAGAAGGGTTTGGTCTCGTTGTCCCTCTCGAAGCAGCATGTTGTTGAAGCCACACACTGCAGCTCTCCTGGTTTTTGTGTTTGCCCGCTCCAGGGTGTCATAAACACGGTCAGGCTAGTGAGCAGTTGGGGACCGGCTGCTTTAATGGCTGTTACTGCGCTGTGGGTGCCATCTCTGGGGCACCTGGGAGAAGAGGAAGGGGCAGCACAACGCCCCCTTGACCAAATAAAAGGGTCACTAACTCGGCGTGGGTGCAAAGGAAGCAGGGCCAGCCGGCTGCGTGTAGGACGCGGGCTTACAGGTGCACCGCTTCGTGGTCCGGAGGCAGGAGCTGCGGTACCAGGCGCATCGCTTGACATCGACCAGGTTTCACAGCCCCGGTGTCCGCGCTGTTAAACGGCAAGGTGCAAACTTCCCCAGCCTTTCCGGTGCCACGTCCAGCCGAGTGCCTGCCCTCTCCCGAGCCGGGGGCTGAGATTGTGGGCCCGATCCTGCAGCCCGCGCTTCTGCAAAACTCCTTTTGAAATCAAACAGGCAAAGCCTGGGGAAGTTTTGCCTGGGTCCGGACTGCAGGGATCCCGTATGCGTTCGTGCTGCCTTCCCTGTTGCACCTGGGAAAACAGGCAGCCCCCCCCCCCCCCGCGCTGTCCCCAGCTATCTGAATGGGGACGAAGAGCCGTTTTCAAATAAATAACCCAAACCAGCCCTTGGTTCACTGCTCCCCAGGCTCACAAGTTGCGGCAGATGGGTCAGAATTAATGCCCGGCCCCTTATTTCAGCCTCCTTCCCGCTTTCTGGTGTATCCTGATCAGCTATCGAGGCGCCCGGAGCAGAGGACACGGTACACAAACTGGTCTAAAAGAGCGAGAGCCGGAGCTCGCATGGGCGAGCCTTGCCAGCCGCTCCAACGCGGCCTCTCCACTCTGCTCCTCCGGCCGGCAAACCCGCCCGGGTAAAGTGACACAACCAAGGAGAAACGGGACGGGAAACGTTAGTTTGGCTCTTTTCGAATCACGGGCTAATTCCTGAGTGCTCCCCTTCGCCTAGAAATAGGTAACAACATTTGCGCACTGTGTGTGCGGGTGTGTTTAACTGCTAGATTAGGTACCTGGTTAGATTACACACACACACACACACACAGAGAGAGAGAATGTTGTTATCGGAGTCTGCAGGTGGCAGCAGGGAAAATTCCCATTCGGTTTACGGTAGGAGTAAGGAGTCCCGGATCCGGGCCATTACACATACACTGCTAGATTTCCCCGACTCCGAGTTTTCACTGTACTTCGAGTATCACCCCCCGCTGTTACTGAAACCAGAACAACGCACTCGGCTCAGGTACCGGCCAGACACTTCATGAGCCTGGGTCAAAACTTGCTTTCTAAAATTCCAGACCTACCTTTTGTTCAGATCTTTGCACTCCGGGATATTGTTTTTTCCCCACCCGGCACACCCTCCACTGAGCTAGGGAGTGTGAACCTCCACTTGCCAATCCGGCCATCTCCCCGCGTTGGAGTTTCCAAGGGGAAAACGCGTGCTGAACTCCTCGGAGGAAGACTGCAGAAAATCATTATGGTGCCTGTTTAAACAAGCGTGTCTGAACAGGAAAATCAAACGGACAGGGAACGACTTCGGTTTCCCCGCTGATATGATGTTTGAAATGATAAGCCAGGATATATTTTCACATAATTGGGCTGTGTCAGGGTACCAGCCGTTTGATCAGATAGGAGCTTTCTATGTAGTCTCACATCAGAGGACTAGTAAACTACAAATTAAGGCAGGCTTCAGATTTTGTCTGCGAAGTAGCCAACTAAAGGGAAGTTTATCCTTAAAGGTCACAACTGAAAAAAGTCATTAGAAAGTGGCCAGTACAGAATACAGAAAAGAGCAGGATGGAATTCGTCTGGGAAAGGGGTTATTTTCCGTGTATGATCGCTGATAAAAGCCCATAAACATTGAGCAGATAAAGATTAACATCTCTGAGATCTAATGGGAACTTTAGAGCTCACCCTTTCATCACGCCAAATTATTACTTGCTTCCTATATACCGGGTCAGAGTCTATGGAGTGTCGCATGGGGGACAGAGCAGGACATGGAGTAAGCTAGGTTGTATTTAATTAGTAACTGGTCAGTTAACGCGGTGGATTTCCTTTTTGTGCAAACAGTATTTCCAAAGCATATTCATTGCATGGCGTTTTAAAAGCATTTACCCATCTATGATTTTTGAGTTTCAGACCGATGAGATATTTTGCTCTGACTTTTAAAGTTAACGTGTCTGGCATAATTAAGTGCTTAAGTTTTCTTATTCAAACGGAATCTTCTTTCAGTGGAATGTGTGATCTAGTTTGGTGAGTTTCAAATGCCCTGGCATTTTCACACTTGCTTCTAAAATCTGAATATAAACGTAGTAAGTGGGATGTGTTTGATGCATCTACAAAACCTTTGTTGATTGAAGCCTTCTTCTGAACAGAATTGAACGATCTTCAATACTTTCGTGCCCCTGTTCTGCAATTCTGGCTGATCCCAAACTCTCACTGAAGTGAAGGAACATTTTGGACCTTATTCTTTTGTGTAGCTGTGGAAGAAGCAAAGTGCCTTTACTTGTCATCAGGGAAGGAGCCTTGGCGAAGGAGCGACCTTCCTAAGAGGTCTGATGGTGGCACAGAAACCTGTCTAGCTGAACCATTAATTTTCACAAAATACACAATTATGCTGCACGGGTCAGGCCCACAGTTCGTATTCTCAGAGCCCCAGCACAGAGAAAGGAAACAAAGTATGGACTTCTATTGCTCCTACACAACCATTTTGCTTTACAGCCTCCGGTTCACCCACTGCTCTCTGAAGCAGATGGCAAAAGAAAAATGAAGGGGGCGACCTGAATTTGGTCAGGTGAGCTCAGTCACAGCCATTTGTCAAGAAAAAGTCAAGGCTGATGTCTCACAGATAAATATCATTCAGGAGCCTCTGTCTGAGTTCTTAGGACTTCTGCTGTGAATAACTTTCTTAGGTCTCCAAGTGTTTGCAATTTAGGGCCAGGTCCTGCAACCTTTATTCTCGCCAAGGGAATTTTGCCTTTGTGAGCACGGCAATATGGTAAATTTCTCTGTAAAAGCCTCGTCCTGTGAATGCATTCTGGACCCACCTATATTCTTAGCTATTGGGTAATCTCTCTCTCTCTCTCTCTCTCTCTCTCTCTCTCTCTCTCACACACACACACACACACACACACACAAAATCAAATCCTGTTACAATTTTACCACTCCGCTCAATGGGACCATAATTCGGTTGACACATTGGTAGAAAGTGTAGTTAAAAGTGTGCTAATGTAGTTCTCTCTAGGTACTACAGAAAGCCAAACCTAATAGTGAGGACAGAATGAGTTTAAAATAAATTCTGAGACCTTCTATTTTTGTTGTTTATTTTTCTTTCTTAAAACTTCAGAACCCACACTGAAGAATTAAAATATATTACTACTTAAGTGATAGGGCTATGATCAAAGATGGTAAATTAGTATTTTGGTATAAAGATATATTATTAATATATATGTGTGTATTTATACACACATGCACACTAATACCTAGCTTCAAAGGAAGGAATCATTATATGCATTTTACAGATGGGGAAACTGCAGTGAAATGACCTACCCAACATCACCCAGGAGGATAGTAGATAATCTGGACTAGAAGCCTCATCTCCTGAGTCCCAGGCCAGTGCTCTATCTACTAGGCCATACTAGGTCTGTGGACATAGACATGTGAATTATATCTGATTAATACATTCTTCCCTTGACTGTTATGCAGACATAGTGCTGAAGCTCTGTGTAAGCTGCAAAGCTTCCAACAGAAGTTGGTCCAATAAAAGATATTACCTCTCCTCACCCACCTTGTCTCCTCATATCCTGTGACCAACACAGCTACAACAATAACACCACACAGACACATACACACACAGGCACCTATGTCCACAGGTCTGTGCACTTTGCATTTATCTGATCATTCCAGAATGAGAATCTAGCAAGGGAATATTATTGGAATTTAGCGGTAGAGTACAGACCCCATCCTGTAAATCCCCAAATCAGTCAATGAGAATCTTGCCATTAGCTCTAATAGCATCAGGACCATATCTTCAAACTCTCTATCCTACCAGCCCATCAGTAAAGGGGGGATCATAGAGCTAGGTTCACAGTAGCCTTTGCTGCAAAGGAACATACAGCTACTCTCCTTTAATGGGGTAACCTTTTCTTGCTTCTGGCAGGGCAGTGAACAAGGATTATCATAGAGCTGGTCTTATAGCAGGTTTGATGCTATTTGAAAGGCTAGAAGAGGCTTTGCGTTGATCGACAGAAAACGACTGGCTGTTGAGCAGAAAAGTGATAGCGCCCATGGGGCACTCACACTTGTTACATAAATAATGTCAATAACACACATCCCGGGAATAGCATGAACGCAGCCGGAGCCGTGCTGGTGTTCAAACTTGTTATCTCCGCAGTTCCAGATTCGAATCACACCAGCAGCAGGCCAGCCAAGGCCAGTTTAGATTATGTCTCGGTTTGCGGTTGATGGAAAGTCTGAGACGAAAGTTCGTTTTGTACAAAATACTGTGGATTTCCACCCCTCTCCTCTGGCACATAAGGTCACATTGATTTATTAGACTGATGTCACTCGGCAGTATCGTATCGAGCCATCAGGTGCCATTAAGCAAAAGGAGATCCCATGGCAAATATAATAAGGGGCTGGAGTTTCTAATCAGGAGGTTACACGCAGTTAGGGAAGTTTAAAATCTGTTGATGACTTCGAAAGCGCTAGAAGTATATGTTTTCCCTTTGAATTCTGTAGAGAAGATACCTGGCGTCGGTTTCTATACAGTTATAGCCTCCTTTTCAATGAGGGAAATTGATATCCATATTTCGCCTGAATGGCTTAGTGCAATCACTTTACAACCCCATTCTCCCAAGATAGAAATCTCTGGGCTGACCTTATTCCCATCGAGTACAGTGGGAATTTTCCGACGGGTCGGTCCCCAGGGTTGAACAAACACACACACACCCAAGAAGGCGCAAAGTAAAGGAAGATTACCCTGGAAAGCTGCACGAAGCCAATAGGAAAGTTAAAAATACGTGCAGCAGAAAGTATCGTCAGTTTCAGATTAGATATCTGCAGGGCTCTCGCTTGGCGTAAATCGGCGGAGCTCCTCTGACTGCAATGGGGGATATCCTGATTTACACCGGTCAGCTGATGGAAGAGAAAATCCTCTAGACAAATAAAATCTGTCATATTCGGGGGATTTTTTCTTCCTGTATTTTCCTTCGTATGTATTTTCCCAGGAACTGATTATTATCTAGCTGAAATAGATACCCCCACTATAAAGTAGTGCTCGCTTATTCTTTTCTGTGGGCACATTTGCTGCAAAAGGGAAACATCTCTATTGGGAACAGACTTCGACCGGGGACTTTTAGAGTTTGCAATTTAAGAAAATGTGGCGACATGCTTTTCCCCCTGCTATATACTTTTCTAATGGCCTTTGCATCATACGTTTTCCAGTGATTTATCGTCGTGTAAGGATTGGCTGTTTCACAATAGGAAAAGAAGCGGGGGATTGTTCCAATGGTTTTACAATTTGGAGCATTTCATCTTCTTCAAAAGAAAAAAAAAAAAACCCCGATGGCCTTGTGAGCAAATGATTAGAAGAAGACTGGGAATACAATAATTACCCCAAATGGAAACCCAGACCGCAGGCAAACAATACAGCTTTTGTGAGGGAGCTCTGCCTGTTAAAACATCTAGCAAATCTCGTAACTGGCACTGGCGAAATCCTTTTCTTATGCAACTCTATGTCAAATGCTTCTGAGAAACATGGAGTAAACATGGGAACACTGTAAAATAGCATGGGGATGAATTTACGCTCATCGGCTGGCAGGACCAGCGTGGGCTCTTTAAACCACAAACTGTTTTCGCATGTTGCAGAATTCGGGACAAATTGCGTCTGGTGACATTTAGCCAATAAACGAACACAAATGAATGAAATCTACCTTGCTCTGCGTGGAATTCAGCTAGGCTCAAGGGGATGGGGTTGGGGGAGAGCGTTCTGCTTTGAATGAGCCTCCTTTATAAGAGAGCAGAGAGAACATAATTTACATCCTTCATATTTTATAATTTTGCCTCTAGAAAAAAAGACCAGTGGAGCCCTAACTACCATATTTACTCATAATGACCGCATTCGATCTCGCTTCACAATGAGTCATGGAATAAGGTTCCCATTTGCGCAAAGAGGACAGAAAGAGAGGGCGGGTTCGACTTTATTTACTTCATATTTATATCCTCCCAGCTCTCTGTTGATCTCCTCTCATTCAAAGCACTAAACCGTTGTGATATTCGCTTTATCACCCCCTTTTTCACAATAAAGGTAATCGGAACGACAGCTGACAGGTTAATTGCACAGTTATACCATAATTGCCATACGTCAGTGTTTCAGCTAAGCATGCCCTGACTGGGCCCGCACAGCCCCCTCTTTAACACATTTCAAAGCTAAACTTTTTGCTTAGCGGGGCATTGCCAGGAGCTAAGGGTGAGGTATAAAACACTCTCCCTTTTTTTTACTAAGGTCTAGTGGAGCGCACGTCATTGGCCGGCAAAGCTGGACAAGGAGTCAGGGCCGGTTTGAGCCGAGTTCCACGTTGTGTGTGTAATGGCTAGTAACGTGGCTGGATTGAACAGGAAAATCTAATGCAGTTACACGAAACGCTGTTTCTCGTGGGATTGGCTGCCCAACATGGCTGCAGATATAACCCCCGGGGTATGGCTGGGCTATAAATACACACTGGCTCTGGGGCTTACTTGCCTCACTGTCGCTTAATTCAAGCGCAGATAAAAAAAACCGATGACTTGGTACAAGACGGTGATGTACGGATCCCGCTTCACAAATTCATGGCATTAGCAGGGGCAGGATCGGGCCCCAGGCATATGTATCTAAACACACACACAACGCTTCCTAAACAGTTGCAGACAGCCAGGGCCTGAAGTCGCATCACGGCATCGCTTTGCTCCGGTGTCTTGTGGCTGGTCAGCTATTGCACTGAACTTCAGCTTTCTGACATCGCTATTTAAACTCTGAACCTTCCCCCCCCCCCCCTCGCCCGTAGATATAATTATATATATATATATAAAGGCGCAGAAGGACATAATTTATAGTCAGTTGCGGGGGTGCTGGGTTTTCCTTTGGGAGCCTGGTCATCGCTATGTGTTTAAGGTTTAAGATAAAAAATGGGAGAGCAATTAATTTTAACACTTAAAGTGGCTTAAACGAACAGCCTCAGAGCAACCAGGTTCCGCTGATAGGGAAATGCCAAGTCTCAGGTACACACGTGGAAGGCGGCTCCAGAGCAGAAATAAACTTCGGGCCCGATGCTGCTCCTTTTGAAGTCGACCGTCAAACTCCCTTTGGCTTAAATGGTGGGAGGCTCAGGCCCATTGATGGAAGAAAATGGATGAATGGAAGTTGTTTTGAATCAAATTAGATCATATTTGCTGGCGAGACCCGACGATTAACTCATCCAATGAATGCTTTATCCTCTAGATCAAATGGAAAATATTAAGAAAGAAAGAAAAAAGCGGTCAAATGGAGGAGTGAATGAGTGGCTTGGGAAACAAAAGAAGCCTAAAATCAATGGTCAACAGCGTGGCAGAGTGATGCTGGGGGGGGGGGGGGGACGTTACACGGGGGTCGGTTTAATCTCACTAGGTAGGAGCAGTAGTGAGTGATACGGTGTTAATTGTATAGTAGTATTTTCACCATCGCAGACACAATCGCCGACAGGAATGATGCTGAAGTACTTTGGAGGAAAGTTGGCACCTTTATCAAAGCTCCCCCCCCCCCTTTTTTTAAAGGTTTGTTGTCACTGAAGGGAAGCTACTGCGTTTGCCATGGGGACTTTCACCAACAGAGCCAAGTTCCCTTTTGGGCAAAGCAAAGAGTCTCGGAGTCTGTTTGACATCTTGAAGCTTAAATAACCGTAAGGCATTGTTACTCCCTGGCAGCAAAGTGCCTCGTTACGCCTGATTGAGCTAATTGCTTTGAAATAGGATATATTATCTATAATTATAGAGATCTTGGAGGAGACGGCCGGCCTTTTCTTTCATCTTTTCCAAGTGCATCATAATGTCGCGATCAAATTAATTTGGGCCACTTGAAATAGTGCCTTCCATTCAGCCTCGAGCCCTACCAAGTCTTAAAGAGACAAGGACGTCTTTGCAACTGGGGCTTGTTTGACCAACAAAATTACCACTCTTCATAATCTCAGGAGGAACATACCAGATGGCTCTAACCTTAAAAGTAGTTAAGAATATGTTTGATCAGCTCGTTTGACTTTATTAAGGTTCGGGGTGGAAAAGAGGAGGGGTGGTGGGGTGGGTGGGAAGCTTAGAGTTCTGAAAGGGTAATAAGTCTGCAGGGCAATTTTAACACTAGCAATGTGTGTTGATCTCTGGGAAGTTTCCATAAAGACCCAGCCACACGATAAACGAACTAGACGTCTGTAAATATCGTGATGTATCTTTCCAAACGATCTTCAGTATAGGGCATCCTTGGTTATCAATGCGAGCACATGGCCACTTTGAGTCCAGGTCCAGGGTGCTTTGACATTTCGGTTTATGGACTGGCCCGTTCCCCTGTCTGCAAAGGGTGTCATGTACTTTGCAGAGCTGTCTGATCTCCGGTAACCTAAAACAAAAGAGAACTGCCGTCTTTTCAACCCCTTCTTTCTTATTTCTCCGCACTAATTCAAAGGTAACGTTTACAAAAGGCAGACAATGCCCTGAATTGGCTTAGAGCTGCCTTTTCTCCCCCCTCCCATGATCATTTGTTGTATTCACACACTGAAATAAAATGCTATAGGTAATCGGTTTTCATAGCACATTCATTGTATCAAACGGGACTGTGTAGGATGCTAATTGCCCAATATTGTTATCCAACGCAAGCGCCTTACTGAAGCTCCGCAAATTCCAATAAAAACGGAAACAAACATCCATAAACCAGCCTACTGCCCCCACTTCACTTCGGAATTTCAGAGAGCCCAGAAAGGGGAATGACTGAGAGCTATTGAAAAGCAGCTGTCAGAGTGTCATCATAACACAAACAAAATAAATGGTCTAAAATCCCTCAGTGCTTAGATCCGCCATAGCAGAGCAGCTCACTCAGGAAAAGCTTTGACATTCAAATCCTTCTGTTAAACGTAAAAAAAACCAACAACAACAAAAAAACCAGTACCAGGGAAGAGTTCGTTGCATGGAGGTAAAGTTGATCTCTTCCTCCTGAACTGGGAGCTTGTATGTTTAATTTAAAAAAAGATAAAAGAAAAAAAACCACTCTTGGATTCCCCTTCTCAAGCAAAGCGCTTGCCAGCCTGTGAATTACAATCAAGCCCTTGCTATGCTATCCTGATTAAAATTCCTCCAAATATGACAGAAACGTAAACAGAAAGCGTTCATTGCTGGGAAATGAACAAGGACGTAATTATCTCAAACTGACAACTCTCAGGGAGAGCGGGCTACACACCCATCTCCTAAAACTCCAGCAAGTACACCCACCGCTCCCCAATGCAGTTTACAAAAGAGTAAACAATATATTTCCCATTCATGTTTCCATCAAAACAATGAGATCGGAAGCAACTTAAAAGCTGCCAGTGAGTCTAACAAACCCATGACCCCCGTCTTATTGAACGACTGCGTTTGGGAACCAGAAATAAGGATCCTACCTGTAGGATCAAGAGGCAATTTAAAAAAGATTATATTTGAAAAATAAAAATCAATGTTGCCCCGCATCCAGCATCGGGGTTTGGGAAAATGTCCTGTGATTGGTAGAGCAAACTAATTTTATCAGGCTGAATGTGCTGATGTCCCAGGGCTAAGGCGTCTTGCTCCCTTGATGCGGGTTAACGTCCTCAATAGTCCCCCTCCAGCTGAAGCCTTTGATCAGACCGCTGCTGGCGCCTAAAAACAACATCACTTGTCTGCCTATTAGAGGCACTGACTAATCGTGACAGATTGTTTATTCTCGCAATTAGCAATGCAGCCGCTTCTCGCAGAAGCCACTCACCCCAGCGGACCGACCCAGCCCCTCAGAAGGATCGATAAGAGCCGCAGGGGGGGAAAATCGTTCTTCATTCCCACCAGACTGCAGCAGGGAGGCTGGGCAGAACTGGTAAATTCCACATGGCTCTCCGGAGGCAGGGGATATGGATTTTGAAAAAGTAACAACAACAGACTAGAGTTTGATCACATTGTTGGAAACCGTTTTCACCGTCAGCTTTTCAATGACAATGTAAGGGTCCTACATTAATGAAATGTGGTAGTAAAATGCAATTCATTTAACACATGTACTCTTGTGTATAGATGAGTGGGCATCAATATGTGCGTAGATTTTAATATACATATACAAATAATCTTTTTGTAAGGGATCATATATAATATAAGCAACAAAATACGCTATACCCTACATTAGTATAATATTTGTGTTTATATTATATATGTTCCTTTATTTAAAGATGATTTGTACAGATATGGATGCATAAAGGAATTATCTTATATGTGCATATACATGATAATTCATATCAAACAGATCTGTCACGTATCTGATAATAAAATTTCCATTACATCAATTCATTTCATAATCTATATGCTCATAACCTACACGTTTTATTGGATCCAGTTAAAATGAAAGGGAATTCGCTGTCCCTCTCCGATTAGATAATTCCCCTTAAATGACTGCAAGAGCCTCTTGTGTTTCTAGGAGATTAGAGCCCTGCAGCTATCAATAAACTTTTCTCAGCGAGTGGCCAATCACAGTATTAGAGGGCTGCTCAGCTTTACTGCACATCCGTCCTGGGCACAAGGATAAAGGATCGTAAAACAAAGTTACAAAACAAAATAGCCAAGTCTTTAATGGGTCGAGAAACTTAGGGTTTCTTTTCACATGAATGCATATTTTATTTTATGTTACTGTATCTGCCCATCCAGACATATTTATTGAATGAAATATACCATACTTCAACTATATATGTATATGCGTACAGACATGTATACACGTAAACACTGCCTGTTACACGATGTGTGCTCATTTAAATACTCTCCGTGTTTTAAACGCGCAGACAGCTGATGGACTCTCTATAAGGACTCACATTGTGAGGTCACACTACTGGCAGCCCGTTGTTTTGTTTATGTTAACATTTTTTATGTCAATAACAAACAAAATTGGACTTAGTTTCAGGAGTGTATTAATATATCCATATATTATCCCTTTGGATCTTTTCTACTCTTTACAATGCGCCCCGGGCGCTTATTGGACATGAACCCGGAGGGTACTTTTATCCGTGGGAGCTGATGTTATATTTCTCATTGCCACAGCTTTAAAAACAAACCCAACAACAAGACGTGTATTTGTATCGCATCAACGGCCATGTTCCTTACATTGAAAAAACAATCTGGGGGTTAGAAATGTGCAGCTCAGAGAATTTCCATCGCAGTAAAAACAAAACCAAACAAACAAAACCCCGGAGTGAATGGAACGCAAGCGGCTTGAATAGGAGCCATTCTTGCAAAAGACAAGAGACGGGCACAGAATTTACTCCAGAGGAAAGTTTCCCACTAACATCCTCGCGGTTCAGGGGGAGCAAGAAGGCAGCGGCCTGTTGATAGTAGCGAAGTGCCGCGCCGCGTCCAATGGGAAGCGGCCGTCCCTCCCCTCTGCGCGCTGGTTGGACAGCTCTGGAGTTCGCTGGGCCTTATTAACAAGTCCAGCCGGGAGCCGCGGCTGAAAAGCGCCCGACGCCCCGAAAGCGACGCGAAGGAGTCGTTGCTGCACTGGCTGGTCACAACCCCCATGAACGGCGGCTGCCGCGGCTCAGCGCTCAGGTCGGGAAGGAGGACTGCCTCTGCATGGCCCCCGGTGTTGATATGACTACTGTACAGCTCGGGGTCAAAATCGAGGAGTCTCCTGCGTCTGCTTTCAGCAAGCCCAGCAGCTGCACCCAGGCGAGCGTGGCGGCGATGGGAGGAGAGGAGGAGGGTGACAAGCCCAAAGTGTCCCCATCCCTCCTGCCTTTCAGCGTGGAGGCGCTCATGGCTGATCACAGGAAGCCGGGGGCCAGAGAGAGCATCGCCACCAGCACCGAAGGGGCAGTGCCCCAGGCTGCTGGGACTTCCACTCATCAGACCCTCAGTCCCAGGGTGGGATCCTTATCGGTGGCAGCAGAGACGCCGGCTTCCCCGCTGCAGATCAACAGCCATTTTCCTGTCGGGGGACTAGTAAAATTGTCCGAAGATGCACTTGTCAAATCGGAAAGCCCCGAGAAGCAAGAGAGGACGGCCTGGATGCAGAACGCCAGGTTCTCCCCACCTCCGCCTAGTAAGTAGGAGATCCGATTCGTGTGGCTAAACTGAACGTGTAAATACAGCCATGTGCCGGGTATGTTGTGTGCACTAGGACGCAAACTCCAGAGTCCTGATCAAAGGGGAATTCCGCGGGACTGATGATTGGGACTCTTAGTTTTAAATTTCATTACAAAGAAGCCGCTATTTCCCTTCGTGTCCCTCCCCCTCCAACAAAAAGCAAAAGCTCCCCAAAAGCTATTTGCACCTCGCATTGCGTTGAATCAGTTTGGGACACTCCTGGTAGATCACTAGAACTGGAGTTCCGCTTAAGCGAATTTGGTTATACTGAAGTTCCCGTGCAATTTCTTTCCCCAGCACGTTTAATATGCTTTCTTTAAAAAAAAATATTTAAAACGTTTCTAATGGCAGAAGATGGCTTCAGAGTTTCAAGTGGAAAGGGGGAATTGAAATGTCTCCTACCAAACGTTGTTTGGGGGGAAAATACTTGATTGCGTATGTCAGTTCAAGTTTTGATTTGAACGAACCATACACATTCTCCAATCATGGCTTCAGCTCAGTGGTGTTCTTGTTGAAAGTGGTTTGTATTATTTTGTAGCGATACACATAGAGATCAGGTTCTTCAATCCTGATGCTTCAGTCCCGGGACTCGTTACAGGCGTCATGAGTGCAGGCTCGGTAACTGCAAGCGTTTTATTTTGAAAGTACGTAAATCTGCAATTTTAGATTTTTTTTCACTTTATTCTTGATATAAGTAAAATTCTAAAAATATCAAACCGGATGAGCTCTATTTAGATGAAAAAATCATGTCTAATTATTGTGCAGAGTTCCAGAAATTCAGTACAGAGGATTCTCTCTCTGGTTCTTTGTGGGCCCAATTCTTCTCCCCTTACTAAATAAAACGAGCAGAATTTGATGTATACCCATGTTGCCATATAGAGTTCAGCACGGTGAAACTCGTTCAAAGGCCCTTGAGAGAGGACAGTCTCCAAAAGTGAGTTGTGTGCATATTTTTGTGGCTTTCATTGATTTATATTACAAAATTAGCAGAAGTATTTTTAACTCAAAATAAAACAGGCCAGGGTTCGGAAGAGTCTCTTTTTTACATTTTAAATTAGGCCACAGGAAGCAGAAGGATATGAAGGGCAATAGAGAGACAGAGTGTTAATTCAGAGCTCATAATTAATTACATGCTTAATCTCTTTCCCAGGGGCCTAATGAAGAGGGTGTGAGCCTGAGAAGGCCTGCCTGTTTTATTTTTGTAATTTAGTCCAATTAAAAAAAAAAGACAACACACACACTTTCTTGGGAGTCTTCCCCCTCTGCCCTAGGCTAACACCGGCACCCGTTTTATGTCCTTGTACATTTTAAAAAGTAAGCGGACACTGAGGATAAATGGCTACCTGTCCCAGTGCAAAGCGTTTTGTCGGCTGCTTTATATGAAGGGAGATGGATGATCTAGCTATGAGCCCTCGGTGGGTACTAGTTAGCATCATTGGGGCTGTGACCATTTGGGGGGAGAGTTTTGAACCCTTTGTTACACACTCTTTGAAAAACACACAGCGCTGCTCCGCAGAAAGCGGGCGATCATTTCAAAAGTGCTATAGACATTGGAGATAGGCCCGCTCCAAAGCCCCCTGCATCTAGGCAGGGGCTAGGATCTGAATGTGAGCCCCCAGACTCAACCCCTCTTTCCACCCCTCCCTGATGCGTGTGTGTGGCTGGGGGGTGGGGGGACCTCCTGTGAATTTAGCAGCCTGCGCCCGGTAGCGGCTCTGCAGCGTTGCCTCGTGCCCGGTGCGATGTGCTGATAACCAGTTGGCTTTTTGTTTTGGTCCTTGTTGCCCCTTCTCCCTCCCCCCCAGGGCGGCTGAGCCCCCCGGCCTGCACCCTGCGCAAGCACAAGACCAACAGGAAGCCTCGGACCCCGTTCACCACGGCGCAGCTGCTGGCCCTGGAGAGGAAGTTTCGGCAGAAGCAGTATCTGTCCATCGCCGAGCGAGCGGAGTTCTCCAGCTCGCTGAGCCTCACCGAGACCCAGGTGAAGATCTGGTTCCAGAACCGGCGCGCCAAGGCCAAGAGACTACAGGAGGCCGAGCTGGAGAAGCTGAAGATGGCAGCCAAGCCCATGCTGCCCCCGGCCGCTTTCGGCATCTCCTTTCCTCTGGGCGGCCCGGCGGTGGCGGGCGCTTCCCTGTACGGAGCCTCCAGCCCCTTCCAGCGGGCAGGGCTGCCAGTGGCGCCCGTGGGACTGTACACGGCTCACGTGGGATACAGCATGTACCACCTCACATAGAGCGCAGCGGGGCACACGGAACCCACCCGACAGCAGCCTGGCTGGGGCGCCCCCTCCCTCAAAAGCCAGCGGGCCAGCTCCTGTCCCCGCCTAGCCATCTTGTCCCCACCAACCCTCAGCTTGGCTTTCAAGCGCCCCCCCCCGCGCCCCCCCCCCGCCAGCCCTTTCCCTGCATCTCTCGCCCCGGTTCCACGCTCCTCACACTCTGCGAAGTTCCTGACAGCCCCTTTGCAGAGACTTCCAGCCATCGGGCTCCACGGTCAAGTCTGGCTTTGTTTGCCTCTTTTAGCTCTTTATTCTTCGGCACCCTCCCTGCGTTTAAACGTTGATCCGATCTCGCCAGTGGTTTCTACAAGCTGCTCCTCCCTCAGATCCCCAAACCAGGAGAAACCGAAAACATCAACCATCCTTCCAGCTCAGACAAGGGGCCGTGGCTCCAAGCCCTGTGATTCCTTCCCAGGTTAATTCCGAGACATTCAGGCAGAGCTAAGAGTTTGGGGATAGACCACTGCGTTATTTGGGAAGGGTTGGCTTGGAATTGAAATGACAAAGGCTGAATGCCAGGAACACTTTTCTCTCTCTTACGCAAGAAAGAGACAAAATGTACAATAGTCTCTTCGTATTCATTTAACAGCGCTGTCTGTTATCTGTGTTTCTTCCTCCAACAGCTCCTTTGGAAGGGGCCCTGTGTACTATGTAATATACTGTATATTTGAAATTTTATTATCATTTATATTATAGCTATATTTGTTAAATAAATTAATTTTAAGCTACAGTGCTTGCCGTATGTTGATTGCCCTTTGTCTCCACACCAGACCTGAGCTAACGGATTGGATTTGTTCTCCTCCCAAATAAGACATCAGTGTGTAGATGAGATTCCGCAGCGAGCACACATGAAAAATACTTTCCTTGGGCCAGGGTTATCCACATGGTGCTGTATTGCCCAGCCTGTAACATATTTTAGGGTGTACTCCCGGATTTATTTGAATTTTACTTAAAAGTTCCCCCACTTTTTCTCTGATGCGAAAGAAATATCCTGACCCATCTAACAATTGGGACTCAAAATGAATTGCTCGGTAACTGTCAGAATCCTGGAATGAAGAGGTCAGATGCACTGGGAATGCTGATCTCAGCTGACTGCTTGAGGAACCGAGTGTGTTCCCTTTCTTGTCCCAGATTATTTCAAAGTCCAGTTGAACAGAATAATTTCCTTTGTATCCTCACATTTCACGAGCCCCAATTTTCTGTGCGATTAAGTGAAGTAGGTGGTACATTTCTAACCCGAGTGCTGCTGGTGAGATTAAAAAAACCCAATCCCGAGCAGTTTGTCTAGTTCAAAACTCCCAGAGTATTGGGGGAGTGTTAAGCTGGTTTCTCATCTGAAGTTATCGGGGCTACAAGCAAAATAGAAGTCGGTGGCATTTCACAGGAAACATGGGGCTACCGCTTCCTCTCCTCCAGGCTGGGCTTTGGGGCTTTGAAGGATCTATGGGGTTGAGGGGAATGTGCAGGGGCCTCTATTCAGTTTCTGGTTGAAAGCTATTGGAGTTACTCCGAGGATGTAGGTAACTCGGTGTGCTAAGTGGGGGAACATTGCAGAGATGAAGGATAGGATCCAGTCCGGCCTGGTGTGTGTGAGGAGGGAGACGGGACATTGGGTTGAGGGGCGAGGCCGGTTCGGTGTATAGAGGGGCACTGGACCCCTCCAGGCCTTATGCTGGGTGACTGGGTGGGCAGCGCGATCAGTGGGGAGAGCCAGCAGGCGGGCTGGGGACTGGGCAGTGGAGGGGACAGACCTTGCATTGCGGGTGGGAGGTGGGGTTAGGGAGGGCAAGTCTCTTAAAGGAAAAGGGTGGGGACAGCTAGCAGCTCAGGAATTCTGCCCTTGGGCCCTGTAGGATTGAAGTTCAGCTTCGCGCTGGCGCCTGGAGAGCTCGGGGGGACCCCCCAGCCCTCAGGTTCTCTGGACTCCGTAACTCTTACAAAGGTCAATTTCAAACCGGCTTTGATTGAAGTCTGGACTTGTCAAAATTACTCTCAAGAAAATATTAGCGATATTAAAGGTGTTCAGTTACCGCGGGGGAACTGGTGTAAGTCATCCATGGGCCAGCTCCCGGCGATCGCACGCAGCTATTTGGTATTGTAAAGCAAAACCTACAACACCGCTTGCCCAACGCGAAGGTCACAAGTATGAGGCTGTTCTTCTCCCTGTGGACGCAGAGCTTGGAACAAATAGGGGACCCTCTGGCCGTAGGGAAGCATTTCGTCTGGGACCAACAGACTCGAGCTCAACCCCCAAGATCCTCCCGCGTTTCAGTACAATGAAGTCCCCCGCTACACGGGCCCATTGTTGCTTTGACATGAATGCTCCCCATAAATTCCTCTCTAACCGTGCCACTCAATCTGATTTCGGTTTGGGAAGGATCGTTCGGCAAAGACTTCTCTCTCTCTCTCTCTCTCTCTCTCGTTTTGTCTTTACGTCCAAGCAATGGCACCGGGCTTTCCCCTGCTCGCCTTGCCAGCAATTTAAAACATGAAGGTTGAGGCAAAGTTAGAAGAGAAATAATTGCTGTAATGAGCCCGGGCAATCTTCTGCAGGCACAACATGGCTCCAGCGAGACTGTAGCTGTGGGCGAGACTTTTATCATCTTCTAACTATCAATGATGCTTTCAGTAACTCAGCACTACATACCTGCGCCTTGCCGCTCTCTCCAGCGCTTGCTTTTCTAATCTCCCTGCTCTCATCTTTCTCCTCATCCCCCCTCCCCCCGCTATTTTCCTTTTTCTTGCGTGCCCGTCTTCTTGTCCTTTCTTTTCTCCGCTTTGTGAAAACGACAGCGGCTGCAATAACGACAACAGGGCAGAGAGCCCTGCACGGTGGCGAGACACACCGAGATGCTGGCGATTTCCCACGTTCCGGCTCCAAGAGAGTGGCCTGGGATAACGCTGCCCCCTGTGAGATTAGATCTCGTACCAGAATTCACCTTGAGAAGGGCCTTTCAAAGGATCAGAAGGCAGGAGTCACCCCCAGGTCTTCAGGCAACACACACTGTTTGCTTTTGGGAAAGCAGGGGCTGCCTGCCACCCTCACCTTTGCCTGCACCTCTGGGTGGATATTAAATTAATTACCACCCAAAGAACGCTGAGCTTTGACATCAGAGCCATGCCCTTTCATCTCTCTCGCGTTTCTTGTTGTTGTTTTTTACACTGTGCCAACTTGGGGTGGATCTCTGAAGCAACGAGTCCTACCGACCGCGCCTGTGCTTTAGGTCCCCCGGCCCCGACCCTTGGGGTAAAGTCCCTGGTTGCTCAATTAAACCCAGATGAGAACAATTAATAACTAAGTAATGACAATAAGTTGGGAATCACACGGATGAACGCGCCATGTGAATAGGAAAAGCTCACACAAAAGAGCAAAAAGGATTTGTCGGCTCTTTTTAAGGGGGGATTGGCTTTTCTTTTCTCTTCCCTCTGGCTTACCAGCAAATAAAACTCACTTTGGTGTCTTTGTCGCCTTAAGGATCTCAGTGGGCAGTTGGAAATGAGAATGGCTGTTTTCCTTTCAACTTGAGGGTGCTGGCGCCACGCAGCCCCAAGGATAGAGAGTAGCCAAAGCAAAGTTGCTTAATATCTCTCCTCCCGCCAGGCAATCCCCTCTCACACAAACAGCGTATCCCGACGCATATCGATGGAGGCTATGCACACCCAACGTACGGAACACAAGGAGATTTCCCCGCAAATCCCCCAGCTATAGAACACTGCATGTAAGACCCCCCCTCGCCCCCCCCCCCACACTGTGCTATAGAGAAAGCAAACCAGACAAAGCCCGAGAGGGCGCCTCCCATGTAAGAAGTAGCACGTTAATGCAAATCTCTACAGAGGAAATAATACACACAGTAGCCAGACCAGGGGGAGTGTAAACAAACGAAAAAGGAAGCCATTTTGGTAAATCTTCCCCCCGAAAGGAGTCCAGTCGCAGTATTTTGTTTATGTCTACATTATACTCACAAGAATTCAGCCTTTAAATACACGTGACCAACCAGCATATATCTCCATACTTTCAAAACGACATGCCACCCCTCCGCCCCCAACACCAAAGCGTGCTTCTCCACATAGGAAGTGGACAGCCAAAATTCAAGGCTCCTGTCACAAGGTGAAATTAAAAAAAGCAGGGAAGCAGGCTGCTCCAAATTTAGGATCACACTGCCCATTATACATACAGCAAACAACTGGAAAAACCTGCGGAAGAAATGCCCCACTAGAGCATGGTTTAATGGTGTTTAGTGAATTTCTGGTTATTTCAATGTTTCTTGCAGAATTTAAGATTGAATTTGAAATGCAGTTTAGTGTCTAGTCCCTCTGAATGTGACCCCGATGACATGTTGGGTAAAAGTTTCGGAAGCGCTTAGGTATTTAGGAGCCCAAGTCCATGATTACACACAGTTCTTGTACCAGTTTAACTATTCTTGTTAGAAGCATCGTTTTTCTATCAAAATAGCTGTGTGTCCTTATACCCACAGAACTGCACCGACACTAGGGGGCTTGTACTGGTATAGTTAAACCAGTGGAGTTTTTGTATGTAGACAAGGCCAAAGTCACTATTGAAAATGAGACTCAAGCTCCTAAGTCATTTAGGAACTTTTGAAAAATTAATTGTAAGTGTGTAGTCAGTGAAACTGGAGCTATAGCTCTGAGGGCCCATCTATACAACAAATAATAAATATTAACATATTACAAATATGGCTGTAGCAGTGACTTCAATATACAGTGCAGCTGGCCACTGACTGGGTTACAACATGATTCCAACTAACAGTGTTCCCTAACCAGGTCAACCCATTTTACTTTCCTGGTAATGCAATACATTTAAGGACTCCCCTCACTACAATTGGAGCTGTGTTGTAATGGAGTAAGGAGACAATTGTGTTATAACAGGGTCACCTACCATAGCTGCATTTTTGCTCTAGACAGATGTGATGTGCCCTGCCCCTGCATCTCACTAGGTTGTTGATTCTGAAGCTTAATGATGAGAATTTAAATGGAACTATTGTTATATATTTCACAGCTTCTCTTTGTAAGAGAAACACCCTGTGAGTCTGAGGCTCTGAATGAACCTCCTTGTGACGGGGTAAATTAGGCCAATTAACCTATAGACTCCTATAACCTGGAGCCAGGGTGTGCTAAGGCCTAGCTGGCTGAGGAAGTCCAGCTGAGGGAGAAGCTGGATGGGGTTTATAAAGCCAGGAAGCTGGCAACAGAAAGGGGCTATGCTATAGGGAAGTAATCTACAATCACTGTCTGGGAAAAGGGAGGTGTGTTTTGGAAGCTATTTAGAGCAGATAGCCTGCAATTACTCCCTAGGAGGAGGGAATTTGGGCTGGCAAACCCAGAGGTACTGAAAGAACCGGAAGTCATGAAAGAGGCTAAGGGAAAGGCAGCAAGGTTCAGGAGGGAACAGACCATGGCTGCTGTCTAGCGGGTCCCTGAGCTGGAACTCCGAGCAGGGAGTGGGACTGGGAAGTGGAGTCATCAGGGCAGTGCTGGAGAAGACTGCCTCAGACTAACTGTTTGTGCAGAAGGACTTTGGTACCCCTGAAAGGGGAAACTATGTAGTGACCTGGCTGGAGGGCTGAGTCATGAAGAGGAGGCTGCAGTTCCTGGAATGAGAGAGGGGCTACAGAGAGAGGAAAAGACAGAGTGATTGAGTGGGACCACTGGAAGGGGCATTGCTCTGTCAGAGCTAATCCCCAGATCTGCCAGGAGGTGGTGCAGTCCAGGGGTGAGTACAGCCCATGTCACACTCCTATTGACATCAGTATTGTAGGATTAGGCCCTAAATGTATTTGATTTAGCATGGCTGGATTTACTGGGAAGGATGTTCCACAGGAATAGGGACCCAAATCTGAAAGTGGCTGAGCATCTTCAACTTCCACTAAAGCAGTAGCCCCCAAACTTTTCATGGTTGTGAGCCCCATTACCCCTGTCTGTGCCCCCTCAGGAGCCAGGGCTCTGGGGGGGAGCATGGACAGGGGTAATGGGGCTGCAGCTGGGAGCAGATCTGGGGCTGGGAGTGGAGCTGTGGCTGGGTGGGGGGGCAGGATTGGGGCCAGGCTGGGAGTGAAAGCTGGCCTGTGCTCTGCTGCAGCCCCCTCCCCCTGAACGTTCCTCTTTGCTCCCCCTGGGGGTGGGGGGGAGGTGTCTCTCAGTTTGGGGACCTCTGTACTAAATCCAATGGGAGCTTAGGGTCCTCAGCTGCTTTTAGGGGGATCAGCATCTCCCAGGTCTGGAACCCAAGAATGCAAGTTTTAAAGGTGCAATTAAACGGGTATACTTTAAGACAATTACTTTATGCGTTTTGTTCTCCACAAACCATTTGGAGTGGAAGAGAAAATGGAAGATTTACGGTTGTTGAAAGCACCCTGCTAGCAAGGGGTAGAAAAAATTAAGAGAATTGGAAAAGGTGTAAGTGGGGTCTGAAAATTCTCAGGAAGGGGGGAAATAATTGTTTTAAAAAGATCAGAGGGGGTGAAATACTAATTCCATTTCATGTAATTATATAAGGGTGTATGTTTGACATTATATGCAAAGATCAGCTAATGTTAGTTCAGAAATATAGCTGAGATGTTTGAAAAATTAAAGGGCTAAGGCCCACATTCTCAAAAGGTATTTATGCATCTAACTCCCATTTATTTCAATGGAAGTTAGGAACCTAAATATCTTTGATGATCTGGGCCTAAATCCTCTGTCAGAGCCAGTGGATGAAACACATTTATGCGAATAGAGCTGAATCCATTTACATTAGCAGATAATCTGGTCCAAGATTTCTAATTCTGCTGTATTGTCCATCCTCTATGTTGGTGATAGATTATATAAATAGTATGCATTGAAGTTTGTTTTTAAAAAAGAAAGCAGGATTACAAAATACTTGTGCCTTGGAATTGAGTTAAATGTGGAATAGACAACAGACCTTCATAGAGTAACGACTTTAAAGCCAGAAGGAACCATTATGGTGTGGTCTGTACAATAGCATGAACATGCAAAGCGCTGTATAAGTGCTAGATAAATAATATTAGATAACAATGATAACAACATGAATAGTAATTTGAATGCAGACTTTATTTAGAGATAAGCAGCGCTAAATAATGTTAGCGACTTAGCTTTAACTGATGTATATTTAACTGAAGTACCTTTATCTGACAAGCCAGTATCTAAACTCAGAAAGCTCTGAAATTTAGAGCTTAAGACATCTTTAATTTAGGAATCTTTAACTAAGGCATCCTTCACATCAGCGTTGCTAAATGAATATTTGATAGATTTATTCTGAACGGTTGCATCCTGAACTGAGGGACAGAGTCACAAATGGATCCTAATATGAAGTCTCCTTAACTGTGGTTTTTATTAACCACTAGGATACCTGAACTACAATTAACTGAAGCATCCTTAACAAACTTGTCTTTTGCTCTGGAGGCCTTAGCAAAGGTATCCTAATAAAGAAAAGGAGTAGTTGTGGCACCTTAGAGACTAACCAATTTATTTGAGCATAAGCTTTCGTGAGCTACAGCTCACTTCATCTGATGCATACTGTGGAAAGTGTAGAAGATCTTTTTATATACACACAAAGCATGAAAAAATACCTCCTCCCACCCCACTCTCCTGCTGGTAATAGCTTATCTAAAGTGATCACTCTCCTTACAATGTGTATAGGAGAGTGATCACTTTAGATAAGCTATTACCAGCAGGAGAGTGGGGTGGGAGGAGGTATTTTTTCATGCTTTGTGTGTATATAAAAAGATCTTCTACACTTTCCACAGTATGCATCCGATGAAGGGAGCTGTAGCTCACGAAAGCTTATGCTCAAATAAATTGGTTAGTCTCTAAGGTGCCACAAGTACTCCTTTTCTTTTTGCGAATACAGACTAACACGGCTGTTACTCTGAAACCTAATAAAGAAATTCCATAGCAAATGCATCTTTAAATATGTTCATTTTTAAACTAATCCAGGCCAAAACCATTGGGATGGGGAATAGAAAGGTGTGATGGACATGTAACTTTAGAACATTCATAGTTTTAAAATAATTTTCTTCAATGTACATGATTTTTCCTTCCTCAAAGAGGAGTATAAAACCAGGTAGGTTTGACGTTCCTAACTGCATTTGCTTTTGAGTTACATATGCCCAAAAATATCACTTGAAATAGACAGGACAGTGATTTTTTCCCCCCAAGCTTTCATAACCTTAAACAAGAGGGAATCTATTGTCAAAATAAAGAAATAAAATACATTATTTTAAACTAGAATTTGGGACTGAAACCAAACAGACGTTTTCATTCTAAGAGGAATTAGTTTGAAAACATTATAAACTGAGATCCTAATCCCAATAGTTTATCTAGAGTTTACTAGTAGCGAATGCTATAATACATGTGAGAGACAAGGTGGATGAGTTAGTATCTCTTATTGAATCAACTTCTGTTGGTGAGAGACAAATACATCACTGGCTTTGAGCCTGATCCAAAATCCAGTGGAGTCATTCCATGAACTTTAGCAGGCTTTGGATCAGATTCATAAACTTGTGCAACTTCACTGTAGATGGTGGAGTTGAGCTGCTTATGTGAAAGTTAAATAGAGCCCAATGTGTGTGAGTGTATGGGTGAATTGTGGTGGGTTGGTTGCGAAACCACTTAAGGAGCTTTTCATTTAATTCATATGAGTGTTGGTGTGTATATAAAGATTTTCATATGTATGCACACACAACATATGTGAAGTGTATATTTTCATTTAAAATATTTGTCACAATGCCCACTGAAACAAGTATTAATGCACTATGATAAACATCAACATTTACTGTGTAGATAGCACAACGGTAACATACACACTCTGACAGACCTGAACACATACTTTAGAAATCAGCAGAATCTGTTTACACTGAACTGTAATAAAAACCAAAGGACACATCAGTTAGTATCAGAAGTTTATCTTTTCAATATCCAGAAACCGTTTCTGTGCCTTTGATCTATTCTGTCAAGCACTACTGGAAAATTGCATCTCTGTAATTACTGCATTCAGTATAGGACACAACTTGCTGGCAGCATTCACCAGTATTGACCCCATAGGGACATGCTTTCTGGGTGCAGATAAGTGACGTTGGCTCGTGTTCTAAAAAGCTTTCACATAAAGAGAAGGCAGAATGTGCAACATTTCAGTGGATGGGATGATGCTATACAAATTAGTTATGTCTCTTTTCTGTTTCATCTATTAGGCTCTGACCCTACAATGATTGATCCCTCTTCAGGCAATATTCCTGTTGGCTTCAGTGAAACATTGGCCCGAGTGAAAAAACATGCAGGATCAGGCCTCACTTGTGAAATACATGCAAGTGCTGCATTGTGCCTTAAATTTATCAACAGGACTCCTTCCCTGTGGGTTCCACCTACCCGGATGGAGTCTGGAGCTGTCCTGTTCTTGCGAGGGTCCTCAGAGCTGCAAGACATGGTAGTGGTCCATTGATCCTACATCCTCTTAGCTGGGTCCCGTCCTATGGCTGGGAATTTACCCTCAGTCACAGTCAGCATACTATCAGCCCTTTACTTACCTTTAAGTCACCTGTTGTGGGGGTCCTTGCTTTACCTGTGTTCCTATCCAATTGGTTCACCTCTGGTGTACCTTGTTTAGAACTGTTGATGGCTTAATAAATATCTTGGTGTTTACACCCACACATCCTAGTTGGTTTACTTTTTTTTTAAGGGGTCTAACAACAAACCGCAATGATATATGTGGGTGGGGGGAGGTTCTTTTAAATTGGTTCTCTGCCAGCCTTACTAACCAGTCAACACTATGTGGTGATTGTCAGAATACAAGGTGCAGAGCAGAGAGGTGAAAACCAACATAAAGCACTCTCGTAAGGGAACAGCAGCAGGAACTGTCCAAAAAACACAGGGTAAGTCACAAACATGCTTGGGCAACATGTCTCCAGGATGGTGAGGTAAACACACATGAAAACAATGGTGAAACAGCATCGTAAATACTGGCAACTCTTAGTAAACTTCCAGAGCAATATGCTCCGTACACATGCAGCCCACATGCTTGCACCACAGTATTTAGTGGTGTAAATAAGGGAAGAAACAGCAAGAAGGACACACAGTTCTTGCTCTTTGGTTTGGGGAACTGTGTGCCAACAGACTCGCCAGAGCTGGGTAGGGTGACTCTGCTGGATGGGCCAGAATCATCCCCACACTGGGCATGGTGGGCACTGGGTCTGCTGTTTGAAGCTGCTTAGTTGATTTCCATTGTGGTCAAGTAGCCTGGCAAGACACACCCAGAGTCACTGACAGTGGAACCAAAAGGAACTCCAAGGGGTTGGGGAGGAGTTAGGATACTCAGTGGTGGGGCAGTACAGGGCGCAGAAGGGTCAGCTGTAAGAATTGTATTCCTGGTACTTCAGCAGTTGTTGGATTTAGACTGTAGGTGCCCTCAGCCCACCAGAAGAGAAGAGGACTAGAATTGTGTGACAGGGTGTGTAGTTGCAGCTTGTCCTTGCAGAGATACAAAAGGAGTTTGAAGGAGACTTATGACTTGTTTTCCAGACTTTAAGAAGTTTGTGTGCCTTACAGAGAGTTTGGACAGCATCCCACAGAGTCTGAGAAGGGTAAATCCTTCCAGAGAAGAGCCCTGCGGGAACACATGTGCATATGAATAAATTACATTTTTGCAATTGAACTTGCAATAGTATCAAGTACTAAAATTTGGGGAAATGCCCCCTGAATATCTTGTCTTTGAGAGGTATTGACAATATTCAGAATTGTTTTGTGTTAGAAGTAAATTATCTATACATATAGATTTTAGTAAATATTGGTCCTTTAGAGGTTTTATTGCTCTGCTATCAGAGATTTAACACTGTGTAATATATGTCTGTATACCAGTCCTGAAAAGGCTAACTTCTTGTCTGTACCACAGCAGAAAAGCCTGCTGACTCATAGAAGACTAGGGTTGGAAGACACCTCAGGAGGTCATCTAGTCCAACCCCCTGCTCAAAGCAGGACCAACCCCAACTAAATCATCCCAGCCAGGGCTTTGTCAAGCTGGCCTTAAGAACCTCTAAGGATAGAGATTGCACCACCACCCTCCTAGTGAAATAGTTTTTTCTAATATCCAACCTAGACCTTCCCAACTGCAACTTGGGACCATTGCTCCTTGTTCTGTCATCTGCCACAGCTAAGAACAGCCTAGCTCCATCCTCTTTGGAACCCCCCTTCAGGTAGTTGAAGGCCATCAAATCCCCCCTCACTCTTCTCTTCTGCAGGCTAAATAAGCCCAACAGAGAGAAATGCTATACCAGCTATTAGCAGATTGCCTTACCAAAATCCATCATGCGTTCATAGTGCACATACAATGGGCCTAATGAACTCATACACATTTTGGTGAGGGTGAACTCAGGCTCAATATGAAGAGCCCCAATCTTTGTCTTGGTGTAATGGTTAGGCCCCATGTCCTGTTTTGTTTTTGAATGTTTTGTTACTTATCTGTCTACTTCCTATGAACAGCAGGTATGCGTAAACAGTTCAGTCAGTGGGAGACTAAGGCAATAAGTGTCATTTTATCTTTCTATTTACCTACTTTTTTCCTTCTTTCCATTTTATGATGGTTAGACCACCCTTCATCACTCAGCCCATATCTGTTAGTGCACCAGTTCTTGAAGGTTTAGTTGTTTGAAATTTGAATAAGGTATACTTAATTTTTTATAGTACAGTGGTGTATCCATTTTCCTTTTCTCCTCTTTTGGGTGTTTGTATGCATTGTATTTGGCCTCAATCCTGCAGAGATTTATGCACATGAATATCTTTATGGACATGAATAACCATTGACCTCCATCTTGTGTATCACACTGAACTAAGTGGAATTGCTCATGTAGGGTAACACTACCGATGAACATGAGTGTTTCCAGGTTCTGGACTGTTTTTTGTAACTTTGATCTTTATAGTCATATTAAAAATCTCTACATTTCTATTTTTAAAATAGAGAAAGTAAATCTTGGAAGATTCTTACATTTTAAGAGCTGTACTCACTCAAAGAAAACTTACTTTGTTTTTTACTAGTAAATGTTTTCTATTCTGACATCGTAAATGAAACTATTGACACATTATTGAGCTATTTAGAATAGTCATACTACAGATGTATTGTAGCTCTTGTATTTGATTTTAAAATAAAGTTTGTTAAACAGCATAATATCCTTATAACATATTCCCTGAGATCTTAATTGAGGAGAAGATGTCATTTATGCTAACATGCCAATTAATATACAAAAAGCTTAGGCCCTGATCCTGCAACATCTACGATGTGGGCAGACACTTGTGCTTGCTCAGAGCCCCACTGTCTTCACTGAGGCCCCTTCAGGCATAGGGAGTTGTCAGTGTGCAATGAGTTGTGGGATCAGGGCCTTAGATATGATCATAAAGCTGAGCATCTTTCCAGCTCTTCCTCAACTTAATTTTCACAACCTTTCCTCCATTGCCATGAGAGCATCTCCAGCCAGATTCTACTTAGTTTACACTAAGGTGTAACCAGGGAGGTGCTCTGTTGAAGTAGAGCTGAGGCCAGTGGAGTCACTCTAGATTTTCACTGTTGCAGCAAAGCAGAATCTGGTTTCTTGTCTTCTCTCTGGGACCACCTCTTGCCCCAGCTCAGTTCAGTTCTGCAGCTGGTCCTGGCACCATTTTCATCTCATTGTCCACGACCCTCATGTGGTGATATCTGCTCCAGTCTCATTTCCTCGTCCGTTCCCAACTCCAGCTTGACTCAGTCCTATCATCAGCTCTGATCCAAGCTACATTTTTATCCCCAGCTTGTGTCTGATATCAGTTTTGCTCCGTTCAAACCTTTACCTCCAGCTTCTATGCAACTCCTGCATCCCCACTGTCTTTACTCCTGACATAGATTGCACTGGGCTCTATGGTGAGTGAAGTAGGCCCAGAAACCTCAAAGGAAAATCAGAGGAAAACAAACCTTCACAGCTCTCCAGAAATTGGTGTCAGCTGAGCTCCCTGATACAGAGAGTTTTACAGCTCTATAAATCAGGCTGAAAATGTAACCAGAAGCCCTGTTAGCTTTCTGTTTCTTTTAGCACATCCGCTTCTTGTAAAATTCAGATTAGAGGGGCTGGTCTCTGTAGAACTTGTTCCCTCTGAACCCAATAGGACCATAAATCAAAGACCTACAAGTCACTTCAGCCAGCAGATTCTGGATTTCATCATTTTATTGCCTTTGCTGAGGTTATGTAAATGCTTTTTTGATAATCTTGACCTCAGTCATATTCTTAGAAGCTGAAAAAATTCTGTATTTTCCATGGCTCAGGTATGGCTTCAAATATCCAGGATTATCTTATTTCTATATAGTCCTGCAGCCTCTATTCATAGGAGTAATTTCCTTGAAGTCAGTGGCACCACTTACATCAGCAGGGGCTGCAGGATCAATTGTTTTATTATGTGAGCAGAGGAAATGGAATGGGACGGGACTCCAAGAACCACTGCAATGAAAAAAAGCTGATTTCATGTTGATGTGTGAACTATTTCTTTAACTTTGATGTGTGATTCAGTGGCATGTAAAATGATCAGATGAATAACAGTGTATGATTCTTCATTAGATAACTTGTTTGGCCAGACAAAATGATGGCTGTATAACCTCGGGCAAGGATTTCACAGTCAGACTGCAAGCATGAAAGATAAAGCTGTTTCAAATAAATTCTGCCTTCTTAATGATAGCAAATCAAAGTGGGGCTAGCAAACTCATGATAAGCCAGTGCTGAGTTACACAAGCCTGTTCAGTAGTGCATCAGAGCTTAGTCACTGCCTCAATTCAGTGAGCAATATGAATGGGAAATCATTAGTGGAGAAAGGAAGGCTAGTTTTTGTCACCCTGTTTTTGAATCCGCTGCCCGGTAATATAGAAACAGGTTCTGAGCCTGCCTGTACTTATCTGTTTTACCTGTCCACTTCCAGATGTCACAAACCCATGGTCAGCAGAATAATTTTTTTACTCCCTCTTCCTTCTTGTTGGGACAGATTTCTGTCCACCACCATGATTACACCACTATTCAGAGTTCCAATACACGGTTTTTTTTTGAGGGGGGAAGGCTAGCAAAATGATTCCTTGGGATACACAGCAGATATAGTTGATTCATATAACATAAAAATGCTTTTGGCTATTGATTCATATAACATAAAATTGCAGAAATCAAAACCGTAGTAATGTCTCACTGTAATTTCTTAGGGGTAAGTTTAGTACCAGTGTTCATTTGTCAGTTTTTAGATTAAAGCATATGCACCTAAGAACGGCCATACTGGGTGAGACCAAGGGTCCATCTAGCCCAGTATACTGTTTTCCGACAGTGGCAGATGCCAGATGCTTCAGAGGGAATGAACAGAACAGGGCAATTATGGAGTGATTCCATTCCCTGTTGTCCAGTCTCAGCATCCCTCAGTTAGAGGCTTAGGGAGATGCAGAGCATGGGATCTCATCCCTGTTGAAGTTCTATAACAAGATATAAGTTAAAGCTTATTTGTCAGAAACCAGGACCCCATTGTGCTAGGTGCTGTACAAACACAGCAGAAAGATGATTCCCTGCCACAGAGAGCTTACAATAATTTACAGTACAAGTACACCCATAGTTTCATATTTCTAATTATAAATAACACATGATCTGTGGAGAAGAGTGTCACAGGCACTAGTGGGAATTAAGTTGCTAACTCCCATTGACTTTAAATGGGGTTTTGATGACTGCCCATTGTGCTTTTGAAAATCTCTACTTACACTGTTAGTAATATGATTAAATGTCAGAATAGATGCTGGTAACGTCTTCAAAAGTTTTAAGTACCTAAATCACTTTTGAAAATGAGATGTAAGTTTCTAAGTCACCTAGGGGTGTTTGAAAATGTTACTTATTTTCATTGTCTGGCTAAACATAAAGCGGTATTTTAAAGGCTTGTTAAAGATTCTTCTGAGTATGTGATAGTGTTACATTAGGACACCATCTGCTGTCCAACTGGGGTCCAGCTACAGTTGGCTAACTGCTAAAGTAGAATGTACTATGGTAGCTATAAAAATAATAGAAACTAGTAGTTTTTACAAAACAAATTACCTGTCCGATGTTGTAGTCTATAGAGGACTATACAGAATTATGCTTTTTTGTGTGTGTGAAGTGAGAATGCATTGAAAGAGGATTTCTTCCTGCATTAAGAGTTTCTCCTCTTCGCTAAAATGTTGTTCAGATTTTCAGAACAGCTGAGAAATAAAAGGAATCAGTAGCAAATGGAAATCAATATTTCTCACTTCCCATTCTCCAAAGAGTTGTACAAACATTACCTCTTTATTCCTTCCACTACTGCTGTGAGAAATGTAAATTTCATCCTTATGTTACAGTTGGGAAAATGGAGGCCAAGAGATGCAGTGGCTTACCCAGGGCCATACCATGATTCAGTGGCAGAGTCGAGGTTAAAAGGCAGGACTTCCTGATGCTCATTCGGTCTGACCAAACCACTGCCTCTGTTCCTTAAAAGTCCCCAAACCATACATACCTCATCACTGACATACCAAACTTAGTGGGGTAGATGCTCAGCTTGCATAAAATGTCAGAGCTCCATCGGCTTCACTGGAGCTGTAACAATTCACACCAGCCAAAGATCCTCCTCAACATGTCTCTTCTGAACTGGTTGCCCAAGGGTTCATGTCACGTGAAATGAATGCTGTTAAAATAACCACAGACTGCGGGAAGTTGTGTACCAGGGAAAGGGGCTTCAGCAAAACAAATAAAAAATGAAGTTAATTTAGTACTCCTGAAAAGTTTTTTGGACAACGAGCTTGGAGATTAAGGATATTCAAAGAACAGATCCGACACAGACATCAGCAATGCAAGCTACCTCAGACTGTCCCCGAAAAGCACCCCAACTTGTTCTTGCTGAAGCACCTTTAACACTGAGAAGGCAGCTTCGTTTCCATGGTCACTCAAGCCGTGGCCTTTTTGCTGATACTGACAATTAGTTCTAATTATAGAGGAGGTTTCTATGCGATGGACATCTGTCAGTCACAAATAGAATTGAGACCACCAACTCATTTCACATAGGCCACTGACTAACCACCAGATGGTAATGGCTTTCAGTCACTATTAACTTGGGCCATATTGAAACCAGTGACCTAGAGGTGAAAGACTCCATCTCCTATTTCAGATCTCCTGCTGTAGAGCCTGTCATAATTTGTTTCAGGTGTGGAAGGTAGCTTGACAGGCAGTTGCTGACTCCTTTTAGAAAACTATTCTATTTAGGGGTAACTTTGCTTGTATAGTCTATTTTTTTATTTCTCTTCCCCTGTTCTTTATTAATGAACAGGATTTCTTTTATTTTGTCAATAGGTCTTTTGCTCCTACTGCTTAAAATGGCAAGACTATTCCAGAGGAAGAAACTTCAATTAGTTTAAACATTTGATTAACGTCTGTAAGATAGCTGTATCAATTCACTGTGGGGAGTCAAAACAACTCCTGTGATAGGGATAATAAAAAATGGAACAAACTAAAGACAGCGGGTTAAGTGTTTGAGAGCAAACCAGACTAAGCTGGCACATCTGAATTTTGCCCTGTAATGAGATCGTCCTAAACAATCATCAATTAATTCCTATATTAGCTCAAACAACTAGGAAGTCCTACTTTGAACTAGGGACACATGTATATGTCTTATTATATTTACTTACAAATCAGTTAATGTAATAGTTTGTTTTTCAAGGTTAGACACAGCATAAATCGCATACAGTTAACTTTTCTCAATAGACATGTAGCATCAAGCTGTCAAAACAAGTAGTACTGTTCCCTACCCTGTTACCAAAACTAAGTTCCAGTGTGTAGGGTGTCCTTAGACAGTTGGTTGATGTTCAGACTATTTACTAATGGTTCTCCTGTGAAAGCTCCTTATAGGCAGTGAGAAAGGAAGTGGTAGTAGTTCCCCTCCACAGGGTCCTCAGCTAGTCTTCACCCTAGACAATGCTATTCAGGGGTCAAATCAAGAAGTTTCACTGATCCTGGAACACTATAGTCTGCCAGGCTGCAGACCTTTATAAGGGTGAGGGTGGTCATGGGCTGCATTGTAGAATCCTGTTTGTCTGTGTGGCTTCTGATGTCCTAACCCATTATCCCTGGAGAAGGTAGCCCCACCTGGAAGGGCGAAGTTTTTCCACATCTAAAACTCACCTCCCTTGGTTATGAAATATTCATTTCACAGGCCATAGTCAATCAGCTTTGTGGGTTATGAATACACTTTGCAGAATGACCTGTGAATGCTATACTTAAGGCTTGGATGTGGCATTTTTTGATAGATTGGCGGGGGTCAGAGGTGAGTGTCAGGGAACTGGAGAAGAGTTGGCAGTAGTCTAGGTGGGAGATTAAGGCTTGATAGTGTAGACATAGGGCTATGCTGGCATAGCCTGTAGTGAGGTGGACTGGCCCTCCCCAGACAAAGGAAGAGGGTGGCTCCACCCCTTTGTGGGCAGATCCCTACCCCGAGCTCCAAGCTCCGTCTGCCAGAAGTATAAAGGCGGGATCCGGAAGCTCAATAGGGGCCCAGCCATTGGAGGGGACAAAAGAGTCCCCTGAGCACCTGTGCAGGGAGGTGGCAGCAGGCCTGCAGGGTGCGGACCACTGGCCTGGACCACCAGGGTCCTGGACTGACCTGACCCCAAGGGAGGCAGACAATTGGACCGTCTGGACTTCTGGATGACCCGACCCCACAGGAAGCAGACAGCTGGCCTGGACCGCCTGGACCCTTGGACTACCAGATCCTGCAGGAGACAGATGGCTGGCCCAGAATGCCAGCTGGCCCAACCCTGGCAGAGCTTCATCTTGCTTCACTGGACCAGCAGGTACCCTTGGAGGGGGAGAGTGGAAGTGGCCCAGGGGTGGTAGACCTGTCTGGCTGCAACATTGGCAGAGGGTGAGTCAGCATGTTGTAACTTGGGCCCTTACTGATGCAGTGGCAGACCCCTCTGCCACCCTTAGGTCTCTGGGCCAGGACGCAGTAGAGAGGGAAGGCCTGCATCCCCCCACTGCCACCCAAGCAGTGGGTGGCAGTTTCCCCCTCCCAGAGGCTAGCTGAAGGAAAGCCTGAGTTAACTGACTTTGTTTGCAGCCCCACCTGAGTGCAGGTAGGAGCTGAGTGAGTTTGTTTCCTGCCCTGCTCTGAACCAGAGCTTTGGATGATTGACTATTTGCAGCTCCACCTGAGTGAAGGCTTGAGGAGGTTCTAGGGCTGCAGGGAGGCAGCCAGGGCAAGAAAAGGCAACAGGTCCAACCCCCTTGTCAGTGAGTGGCCATTTCAGACTTCAGTTTGCCCCTGAGAGAAGGGGCTAGAGGATGACTGGCAGTAGCCACTGAGGCAAGGTAGGTCTAGGGGGTTGGGGTTCTCCTGGGAGGGGACACCCAGAGTGTGGGGACACTGCCGTGGGGTATGGGCACCATGGTCCGAGAGGGAGGCGAGGCCTGAACTGGTGGAGATAAAGGAACTGCAGAGGGGCAGGTAAGGGCAGAGGAGAAACCGACCAGAGGAGGGCGTGCCTGAGCTGGATCAGCTAATTCCTGGATTGACCAGCAGGAGTGCCCTGCCCTGCTACAAGCCCAGTAAAGTAGACACAGCCTACGCTGACAAAGAGTCTTCTTTATAGGAATACCATCCCCCTGAATGATGTTAGCTCTGTTGATAGATGCCTTCTTCCATTGACATGGCTGCGTCTACACTGGGGTTTTTGTTGGCTTAGCTATGTCAGTCAGGGATGTTGGTTTTTCACACCCTTGACTGATGTAGCTATGCCAACATAATTTTTAAGTGTAGTCAACTCTGAACAAGGATTTTAACAGCAGGAATGAAGAGGAAAGGAAGATTCTCAAGATGTGTTACATTCTTTCTTTTCTTGCACCCACTTTTGCCTGTTTAGTACAAATGCTGGGGGTGGATATAACCAGACCACTAAGTGGTCAGGCTGTTTACCGGTGACTATTAAAGTTGTTCAGTGAGCAATTTCTGTATTGCTCAGTTAGGAGCTCAGTGTCGCTCTTCCCAGGGCCACAAAACACCTTGCTACCACCTGCCCATGGCATGAGGAAACCTTGTCCGTACCTGTCGGGGGGTCAGCTCCCTGACTCCACAAGCCACAGGTAACACACTCACACATTCACTCACTCACTCCTCTCTCAGTCCGCATGGGCTCCGCTGTCCCTCATGCAGGCTGGACATAAGCACACTCCAACCCATAAGTCCTCTGAGCATCCCCCTGTGCTGTTCCATCCCTTAGCCACAGGAGACTCTCAGAATTGCAATGCCTGCTGTTCCAAAAGGAACAATACACCACAGCTTACTAGTTACACCTTAGAACACAGCTCTGCTTGACACACAGCACTTTGATTTCTTTATAGAGAAAGTGAGTGTAAGTTTATGTAACAAAGAATAGAGGCTGATGTGATAGCAAACAAATATTGGAGACAAAGGGTTCCATATAAAACAACATCCATTTTAAACCTAAACTCCACTAACAAGATGCCCTCTTGTCTAATCACGTACGGCTTACCCCAGAGTCTTTCTCCATGTTTTTCAACTGGGATGGCTGAGACCCTTCTTTCATGAGCCCATGCACACTGGCAACTTGTCTCCCCTTGATGAAGGACACCTGGGGATTCATCTGCACCCCAGATACAGTTCCAAAGTTCACCATCTTTACTTCAGAAGAGGATAACTCCTACTATTTTTTCCTGAAGCCCCCACAACTTGTTGATTAGCATTTTATTCAGACTGTAAATGGGTATCCACTGTGAATCCTATGGTCCTCAATTTGCACATGACCAGCCAGACAGAGATAAGCATCTTCCTCGCTGTCTGACAGGAGTATATGGATCATCCTGTAGTGACCTGCCTTAACTCACAGACCTGGAGAATATATATTAAAATTTGTGTATCACTCCACATATTTTCTATATATACATCTCACAATGATTATGATGACCAGTGTGACACAGGCTTTCATTAGAGACCTTACATGATGTTCTATGGCAAACTAGTATGTAGATCCTAGACCCAGGGGATCCCAGTAACTCTTATGCACCCCTGTTTCCTCTGTCAGTTGGCACCAAGAGGTCTCTGGATCACACTGAGGCATGGTCTGCACTTAAAATGTAGATTGGCATAACCACAGTGCTCAGGGGTGTGAAAAAATCCACCCCCCTGAGTTCCCTAGCTATGCTGACCTAACCCCATAGTGTAGATACAGCTAGATTGACAGAAGGATGCTTCCATCAACCAAGCTACCATCGTTCATGGAGGGGCAGCGTCCATTGCTATAAGGGTCATCTATGCTATGGAGTTATGCCGGCACAGATATGGCTCCATAGCTATGTCACTGTAGTCCCCATAGTGTAGACATGGCCTCAGATATACAGGTAATGCCTCACTCTCAGAGGAAAGCATTAGGAAGCATACACTATGATGCGTATCTGGGCCAAATGCACACTTCATGTGTAGATAAATATACATTTTCAACCAATAATCATTGCTGATAGAAAATGTCCAACATTGATTAAATAAAGAAGTTACAGATCACACACTGCTATTCCACAGGCAATAGGCAGGTAGAGAAACTTTACCAGTCAAAGGACACAATGGATGATAGAGGGTCAGCTCTTTGAAATATACATATATTTAGACTTGGCAGATTATTTTATTTATAATTTTGATGGATAATATTCAACTCATTATTGTTAAGCACTCTTTTTATTTTTAGTGATTTAAATGTTCACATTTGTGTGAAATTATGGGGGGTGTCAGACAATAGGGGGACTAGACAATTATTTAATGAGTGTAGATGTTGAGATTCAAAAAATTAAAGCTTTATAACTATAACTGTTAACATCGCCATATCAAAATATACAAAGTAAATATCGTTAAATCAGACTCTAAGTTCTCTAGTAGCATTTTTCTTTTTCTTCTTACTCTGCCTATGCATAAATTTTAATCATTAATGTAAATCTTTTTTGTCTGTGTATGGTGAAATCAATGTTTGTTGACATTCACAGATAAAAATCGAATCCTTCCAAGCCTATATAGTAGTTCCTAACAAGGTGGTTGGAGTTCCCTCATTTTATCTAATGTTCAACTATGTGACAACCTATAATTGCCACCCTTCAGTAACTGAAATTTTTTGACGGATCATCTTGATTGCCCATCTCTTGATTTCCTCCTTGAGGCACTTCTTAGACGCAGAAGCCACTGACAAATGTAAAAGCTCTGAATGTGAGAACTGAATTTTTCTGAAATATATGCAATGAGCAACATCTCAGTACTATTGTTGTCAAAAACTGGCTTCACTCTTACTCTGCTGTTGCCTTCTTTCAGTCGTCTTTCCTTTTTTTTCACTCTCCATTCCCAACTAGCCGTCTAATGGCCATACAGGGAATGTCAATTATGGCCTTGTCAACATGGGAAAGTTTTGCCAGTAATGATGGAATAATTATCCTGATATAATCAAACTGCTATAGTTATACCAGTAGGACTTGTTGTGTAGGCATTCTTAGGGCTTATCTATGCTTAAAACTTGTACAGTTTTAATTACACCAGTTAAAGCAGTGCAACACCCTAAAGGTGGATGCAGTTCTTCTGGTGTAAAGGTACTGAAACCAGTATAGCTATTCCCCTATGGAAAGGAGAATAACTATACCACTGTCAATCATCTTTATATCAATATAACTATGTCCACACTAGGGCTTTTACTGATGTAACTGCATCGCAAAAAAAATACCAAAATACTAACTGAAATAGTTATACCATAAAACTTCTAAATATAGACCAGGTGTTATTCTGGAGTTAGAAGCTTTCTTCAGCCCAAAGCAGCATACGATGAATCAAAAGGGCCCTCTTATACCAGAATAAGATTGTTCACAGGGAACAATATACTGATATGAATTTAAACTGATAGTTATATCTTAGTTTATAGCAAACTTTCCCAAGTAGACAAGCTAATGATCATTCATTCATATCCTGTTCCTAATGGCCTAGTCAAAGGGCCAGGAGTCCCTCAAAAATCTCTCTGGTAGCTCTTGTACAGTACAAAGTCTCCACAGAGAGAACTGGTCATCTCTTAGCTCTCATGACATCCATCATCATGAGTGGTTCACTAGGAACTACCACCTGTTCCCAGCGCCCTGTCCAGCGTGAGTTTTTCCTCCCCTCTTATTTCCTACTTTTTCTACCTTCCTCCTCCCCCAACAACCTTTCTTCCCTCACTGCCATCTTTCTCCTTACACAGCACACAGGTGAATTTCACTGTATGTACCTCTTACTCCCTATTCTGAGAGCTTATATAGGGCATAGGCTTAGTACTGGCCCTGTACACAGGGCTGAATTTCACTCAGTGAGTAGTTAATATGGCTACTCAGTTGAGTAAAATAAGGAGGATTTGGCCCTAAGTCATTTAAGGCTTTAACAATAAACCAAGGGCTTGATGCTGAGAGGTGCTCAGCACCTATTAGTTCTCTTGACTTCAGTGTATGATGTGAGCCTGATCCTAAGAGCACCCACAATATACAACTAAAACATAACTAGTGATAATCGTTGCCCTCTTGCCCACAAATGAGTCCCCCAACTATTAATTGATCTGAAGAACAAAACAGAACCACATGAACCTGAAACCAACCAACTGACCCCCTTCTAAAATCAAACAACCTCTGCAATACATGCCTAGAAGATGGAATACACCATTTAAAGATGAAACCTTCATTATATAGCAATCCTTCCAATACATATAGAAGTATTACATATTTTCATACATTAATCCTGGGCCCAGCAACATAATCCATAAACGATTTCCATATGTTTTTGAATGAATCTCCCCTGTTCTGTATTTTATAAACCACTCTCCCAAGGCATGCAATATGAGTAAGGAGAGCCATCCCTTCCGCCTCTGTTAGGGGAGCTCTGTCTTTCTAGGGCCTCAGAATGAGTCTCTTTGCCACTGTGAATCTGAGCCACAACCAGGTTGCTTCCTTGAAGGAAATTTCTTAAGATCAGAAGTACTAGTAATATACAGCTCTGGAGTATACAGTAATATACAGAACAGCAATACCATCGCTCTCCCCTTTCCCCATTATGCACACGTGACCACATAGTCCCAAAACATGTAAATAAGGCCTGCCACATAGATTTGATCCAACCAAAAAAACATGCAGGGCTCAGACCCAAACCTTTTTCTGATGTATTCTGTGTAGCTTATGTAAAATATTAAAATATGTAATTTTAAATTCATGCCCTTTATTGCTTTATAATTAAGAAACCAGATCTTTCCCCACTGATTTTCCATGCAACTTTTCCCTGTTCTCATATCCCATGTGGCTCCTTAAGTATGTTAAGGCCCCACTATTAAAATTTATATAAATCAGATGGCTGGTGAGTGTTGAATCTGATTTTTCTCACTAACCTGAGGGGCGGGGAAATATTAATATGTTTGAACTTTAAAACCACAAATGAGCTCTTGAATAATCTGGGTCAAAGCCTTAGATGGTGTGCACCAATTTACAGCAGCTGAGGATCTGGCCCTGTAAATTTTAGTCCTGAGATTCACAGGGGTCTATGAGACAAATGATAGGCTCAGTAAAAGGTCTCTTCTCAAAACCCACAAATGAGGCACTAATGTGTGAAAGTGAGTTTTACTCACAATTTTAATGGTTGTATTTGTATCTTTACACAGACACACAGTTCAGTCAATGAGATTGTGTTGGACACAGTAGAAACATTACAATCAAATCTCCACTTTCTCCCCAGTCCAGGAGTCACCTCTGCCTCTGCATCTCAGTACCTCATATCCAGCCCTCCTCATATGAACATCCCATTCTCATGAACCCTCCATCTGTGCTTCTCTTCACACAATATCCCAGGAATTAATGTCTGTACGACTTTCAGTCCTCATGCTTGCAGCACACTATCATGGCAGGCATAACAAGGTGACGCTGTTACCCATAGTCTTCCAAGTTCTTTTTCTTCGAACGTGACTGAGCTTTGACTCTTGGAAAGACATGCTGTGTTAGTTCTGAGTTATGCAAGGGTTTGTGTAGAGGCAGTATGGCAGGAGAGGGAGCTGTGTGAGCAGCGGTAGACTTTGCTGTCTGCCTCGGGATCTCATTAGGGTCAGTTCTGGGGGCAGAGTCAGGAGCACCAGAAGCTCACTAGAAGCGGGGGCAGGGGGTGGGGGAGAAGGGGGGCTGCTGGTGTCCAAACCATGGCCCTGCCCCGCACTTGCTCCTCTCCACCCCTCCCTCTGTCACTCGCCATTAAGGCAGGTAAAAAGTAGGAGGAAAAAGCCCTCCCATTTAAAGTGATAGGGCCATGATCCCTGGGCCCCCCTGTTCCAGTGCCCTTGGCAGAGTTGTCCCTTGGAACCAGGCACTGGTGCTGAGATTCCCTGAAGAAGGGATTGCTCTGAATGCTGTTTGATCATCTCATTTCAGGATGGTTGCATATTTACAAATAAATAACTTTGCATCCAGGGGGGAGTTAATTTGCAAAGCCCTGACATCTGCTTCTGCTTAACAGAGGGGTGATGCTGGTGCTGGAATGGGACACTGTTGTCAGAAGAAGAGGGGCACCATATATTTAATATTCTAGGTATTGCTAGTTATATATTTTACTCTGCTTTTAAAATTCCTTTTACACTGAAGATATTTTGGAATGAAAGTTGGCAGGAATCTGAGGACAGGACAGGGAATAGTCCCTCCTAGCCTCTATGAGCACATGGAATTTTAAGAAATGTAAAGAAGTTTTAGGGAGTATATTTTGGGGAGGACATCAGCCCAATTCAAAAAATGAACACAATGTAGATCTAATTGTTATAACAGTCTTCCTGTCTTCAACGTCATAGTCTCTGAATTCTTTGCTATGACATGCAAAACATACCAGGCATTTGGCTTTTGGGGGTTAGTGCCTAACCAAATGGTTAGAAAGCTGCTTAGAAGTGATTTGTTGTCTTAGGCGCTATATTCCTTAAAGAAACTCCAGACCACATGAAATTTGGCTTAAATGCCATTATGATAAAATCATTCTGTGCATATTTGTACTCTACATGTTTACCTGAAAGACAGACCTGGGCATGCTTACACTAGTTTTTCAACATATTTCTAAGTTCTGTAAATGCTGTTATGTACTTTATATATTTGACATTTTTAAACCACGAAGACTGAAAAAGGCATGTGCACCATTATTATCATTGGCCCTTGTTATCAAGAAAAGCAGCATGTTAAGGTGATTACTGACCAATAAATTCAAAGTGGAAGAGACCTATTAGGCCATCTGATTCATTCTGACAATGTGAACATGGTGCATTATTAGAAAGGAAATACTAGTTCATGCAGACTCATAACGAGCAACGCTTTTTCACCTTGAGATGCTAGAGTCTGTTCCATTCAAAGGTGGCATTCCCTTGCTGACTATAGCTCTCCATTGGGTTTGATCAACTACAAAGATTTCCCAAGTCTTACCTTCAACGTTAATGCCATTAAGGGTACATTTGAGTTTATCTTTAATATGGAGACACTGGTCTCCAGGCTGATCTGAACTTTCACCTAGTTGGACTCTGGAGGGAGGGAGGGTCTTGCATTTAAGGCACTGGGACTCAGGAGACGTGGATTCAAGTCCAGGCTCTGCCACAGACTGTTTGACCTTTGACAAGTCATTGAATTTCTCTGTGCCTCAGTATTAAAAAAAATCCCTATGTTGTTCATTATCTTACTCCTGTAGTCGAAAGGCAAGCCAACAGGATATTTGCTCAGAACTATTTGCAGGCAATGCTCCAAACAGCCATTAATTTACTAAACAGCTCATACTTTCTATAGACTGACAGATTCTGATCTTATTTACACCAGTGTAAATCTGAATCATCTCTCCTGTGAAGCCAGTGGAGTTCTTTTGGCAGAATTTAGCACACATCTTCTTAAGGACCTTGTAGTTAATGCTATTAATATGCCTTGTAAAACCACGCCTTTCGGTCCATGATTTTTAGCTAAGAGGGAAAGGCATTCTATTTTGCAGGAAGCCATACATAACAAATACAGGTTTAAAAGGTCCCCATCTGTGGGGTGCGCCCCCCTTGGAGGGTGAAGGACCATTCAGAGGGATGCAGCTGGGGTCCAGGCCAGCCCCCATGGGGGTGGGGAGGGAATGACACCCAGCTCGCTCCTAGCCCCAGCTGCTGGTCACAGCCACTGGCCCTGCACCCGGGGTCCCAGCCAAGGGCCCCCTTATCCCCGTCTGCATCCCCTGCTCCTGGAGCCACAGCCCCGCTCCTAGCCCTGGCCCCAGAGGGTGGGGTGTGGACAGGGGTAAGGGGGGTGCAAGGGAAAAAGTTTGGGAAACATTGAAATAGAGGCAATATGATCCAGCAAACAGGGCATTGAATCAGGAGTCAGAACACTTGACCAACTCAGAATGGGAGCATAGTGCACCCACTTGGCACAATTCACAGGCATAAATTACGTCACCAGTTGCAAGGGGGTGAAGAATCAGATAGTACATTTTTTGAATGAAGTAAATACTGAATTTGTGGCTTTGAAATGCAAAAGACAACCTGAGAACTCTACTAATGAGAGATAAATATTTTATAGTATTGAACTTGAAATAATTAGGACACAACCAACACATTTTGAGACACAATTTCTTTATGTGGAGTAGATGAATTTAGCTAACTGATTGCATGAATTTCAAAGATGCTGAGCACCTGCACCTCCTGTTGAAGTAAATGTAAGTTGTGAGTAACTTAGCGCCTCAGGAAATAAACCATGTAGTTCTATCAATGAAATGCAAGGCTCTTTTAATGGTATATGATTCTCACTGTTCAAATGTAGAAACACAAACAATTCTAAAATTTCTATAAAGAAACAGAACATAAAAATTACCAGGTGAGGTTCTTTGGCCTGTGCTATACAGGAAGTCAGACTAGATGATCATAATGGTTCCTTTTGGCCTTCATGTATGAATCTATGAAAATTATTTCTCCATCCGCTTGACGGTATGTATATTTATGAATGCACCTAATGGCAGCTGGAATTCTAACTGTATGAAATAGCAGAACATCAATGGATCAGGAAGCCAGTCTTACATCCTGTGACTTCTTCCTCTGGGACACTTTATGCATACTGCACACAGGCAAGGTGAATTATCAGTTGTGCAGCTTTCCAAGTTGTTAGGGCCTTCAAGCAGACAAGGTAGATAATATGCTATCATTATGAAGACTCATATTCACAGACATAGCATGCACTAACAAATACAGTAGCGTCTAAAATTGTGTTTATCCTTCTAGAATCTCAATAGTGCTTCTAGAACTTGCAGAAACCATTCTAAAATTAGAAAGGCTCCAAACATTTTCACACGCGCTTCTTGAACCTGAGTACCTTAGCTTTTCTCAGAGTCAGTGTGCTTCTTGGAATCCTTTTAGACTCTTGATTTATTTTACATACAAGCTTGTCAGAAGAATTAACAAATGACCCAATTCAGTTTGGTCTTCACCTTTCAGCCACATAAAAGGTCAAAAGGAGACCCACTGTTGTTGCTTATGGTATTACCATGTAATTATGAAGAAATTCAGTAGCAAATTACTTTGATGGCTTTTTCCTCTCCTTTCTTAGCAGTTGAAAGCATTCTTTCAAGATGCTGTGAATACTCTTATTTACCTGTTCTGAGAATAGAACACTCATGAACACATACATTTAATATTTTCCTGTAAGAGAAACAGCAGTGTCAGTGGAGGCAAATCATTGTCCATTATCACTTACAATTTGGCATGCATTCCCTTTATTGCTCAACACCACACTAACACTGGGAAAGTAAGTAATACAGGACATTGTGATATCTCAAACTTTGAAAAAGTTCTTGTGCATACAAAGTGGTACTTACCTATTAGAGTAGTCCATTTAGATTCCTAGAACTGTATGTTCATAGAGTGCCATCTCTTTTGAAAGTGTGGAAAAATCATGAAACAAATTTAATAACCTATAAGTGTTGCAATGGATTGATCATATCATGGTCACCATTTTGGATTTCTTCCAATCCATTTACAATGCCACTTGAGGATTTACTGATTCTCAAAATGCTGTTTCATCAAAACTAAAAATGCGTTGTTCAGTGACATAGACAAAATGAAAAAAGAATTTTGTAACTCAAACAAAGCATTTATATATTGAAATATGGTCATGAGACTACTTCCTCTTTGGGGTCCTAGCTAACTTAGTGGGTCCCACAATTTGCAACATATCCCTCACATTTTAAAAATAATGCACTGTCATGCATTACTTATAATGAAAGGGTAAAAGATGTGTATTTCCTAACTACCTCCCATAAAATTAGTAGATTACGATGCAGGAGTTATGAAGAAATAGAAACATTTATAAACAATAATAAAATGTGGCCTAAAATTAAGCAATTTTGGGGCAGCTTGATGGCAACCTTTACCATATCTTACTGAGAACTGTAGGGAATTACAAACATTTGTGACTAATGAAATTATATGTTAAGACATCTATAGTAAACTGACAGTCTATATAATACACTGTGGAAAAGCTTGTTGTCCAGTCTGTCTCTAGAATCACTGTATGCAAAGCTTTCTTATATTTGTGGAGTTGCTTGACGTTTGTCATCTAGATGAACCTCAAAGGACTGAGGGTTTTTTACATATAATTTTACATCAAGTTTTTTAGGGTTGTTTTTATCAGCATTACATTTTTTTGTTTGCTAGCTGTAAAGATGAACAGGAACCTGGCAAAGTTTTTGATAAGGAAATCTTTGATTTGAAGATCTATAAAGAGGTGCTTTTTTAGGTTTATTTCCTCATATATTTTTGGTGAATTTGCTTGAATGACGTAAATTGCTTATCTATGCAACATTCAACTTCTTTGAGTGCCCACTTCATCAATAACTTGTTTTATTAGTAGATTGGACCTGAGCTATTCCAATACAGGTAAGATGGGCTGAGAGCTGACTGCTGTTCTTCATTTAATAATTATAATTTCTGGACTTTGTGCCAATTTTACAGGGAGATGGACAAAATGGGACAGTGCCTGGCAGTTTAGTTCAAGAGGTTAGTGGGCCCAAGTCTCCACTTGGCTACCCTGAATAAATAATAAATAACTTCAAGAAATGACATGATTGTAGAGCAGTTGCACATCCAGGTAGAATCGGGGCCAGTATACTTAATAGGCTATAGCTCATATGTGGTGGTACAATGAGCTAAATTAGGAAGATAGGAGTTGCTCTTTTTTTCTGAAAGATGTTATGTAATCACACAACTTCCTTTTAGGCAGAGTTAGGCTTCTCTTCCCTCCCCTCTCCCCCCGCTTGCCATTTCTGTAATTGAGGATTAAGAATCTTGGTTCTGCCATTGTCAAAATAATTGTTCTATGGAGATTATTTTAGGAATTGCTTTGTAATATTAGAAGCTCAAAAAGGATATAATCCCAGGTGAAAGGAAACTGGAATTCATGGTGAGCAAATGTACCATTAACCTTTTCAAAGCAGACTAAAATAACATTTCAACTAAGAAAATAGCAGAAGGAATCTCTGAGTTAATCTCATCGATCAGTGAACATAAAACTGTAACACCTTCCATTTAATTGCAATTGGTTGTAACTTCTTTTACAGCTAGACACGGTCTATGGGAAAATATGCCCTTTCCCACTTCCTGATGATGCAAACAGCATACTGAAGCCAATCATTTCGCAGTAGCACAAAGACTCCATGTGCTCCTATGAGGCCCATGTTATACCAGTACTCTGCCTGGGTCGTTCACAAGTTTGTAGTGGCAGGGAGTGTGAGGAAGGAACAGGGTGCAAGGAATCTTCCCTCCCTTAGTATGGTCAGTGTAAAGGACAGACAATTGCAGACCCCACCCTTAGGACTGCTCTGCATTGTACCCCAATGGGGAAGGAGTAGGGGATGGGTGAGGAAGAGGTAGAGCCTTGATCCATTACCCTCCACCCTCTTTGTGCTGGGTTGCAAGTCAGGATTGTCACACAGTGGGAGGTAAACTGTCCTCATAATAGGGAGCAGTAGCAGGCACACACCTACATGACAGGGAGCTCCAGCAATGCCTTCCTGTGCTCCCCGGGGGCCAAGGCAGCTTTGCACTATCCCCTGATTTTGGTGTGCTTACATGGGCATCTTAAAAATGGTTAGACTGAGGCAGTTAAATAAGTTGCTTTAAATCACTGATTTGAGCCCTGGTTAGAACCCAGGCCTCCTGACTTCCACTCCTCTGGGGTGAGAAGATTCTGTTTTCTCCACTCAGTTATCAGGGAAGACTCTTCTGAGCTGACAGGTTATGCTTTACCAACCTTCTTTTGAGTAAGATACAGTAAGACTTTTAATTACTATTGAAGGTTAGATTCAGGATGTGAACCCCTTGAGGGCCCATGTCTTCCTTGTATTTTTAGACAATATCAGGCACACAGTCTGTGCTCACTAAATAACAAATTGGCAAGGAGCCTTAATGGGTTGGTTTTGCTCCTCTATCAGGTGTCTCCAGTCTCCACCGTTAACTTGATTTGGCTTGGTTCAGATGCATCGATTCAGAATTAGTTACATGTAGCATTTGTGTATTATGAAGTTGCCTAATTTGCTTGAGAGTTGTTAGAATCCAACAATATATATTTTGGCTAGGGTTAAACCTTAATCCCAGATGCTATATGCCAATTCAAAGTGTGTTTTGTGTGCAGATTATCTGAAAATGGCTTGGCACCCAAGGACTTTCCATTGGCACTAAAAGAGCCATACTGTGCCAAGAAAATAAATATCAAACAGAAATGTGCCAGTATTTCCTGCCAGTCTCACATTTTTGAAACTTTTTCCATCCTCCATGCCATTTATTTCTAATATGCTTCCAGGCTTCCTAGGGAAAGTCCTTTGAGTTTCACCCTGGGATGCTGAAAATCTTCTAATCTGAATACTAAAAATGTTAAATGAGAAGGAGGGGGGCCCTCCAGAGCAGTGAGGAAATTCCATGAACCTTTTCCTGTGACAAGTTGGAAAACTTCAGGGGTTGTCAGACCATCCAGAAAACACAACAGATGGAGAACGACACTGTCTCAGGATGGCAGATGTTCCTTCCACAGTTTGCACAAAAATGTTGGTAAACAGTCCCTCCTACTGTCTGAATCCCACATACCATACACTCCTCCCAACCCTATGTGCTTGTTGATTCCTTCCTATCCTTTCCCCACTCTTGCCTTTGTAACTGTCTTACCCCCCTTTACTCTTGGAATATCCTCCCACCTCTTGTCTGCCGAGTCCGCTCCTTCGAATCCTAGTCTTCAAAGCCTCTTTCTTGCACACGTCCTTCCAGACAGTTCTCTTCACCACTATCCGCTCCAACCCGCCTTATACCTGAAATGTGTTTGGCTTTGTATGTGTTAGACTGATTATTCTGCAGGGCAGAGATGTGGTGGTCTCTCCTATGTGCCAATCCTGCAAGCTGATCCATATTGGTAGAACTTTTCTGTTCTTGTGCAGAGCACCCTTGAAGCATATGGGACTCTGTGAGGCCATAAGGGTCCACGCACATGAACCAGATTTGGACCTTGTTTTGTAAAATTCTGTGAATTTGACACTATATACATAATGATCGTAGTAATAAAAGCCTTCAAATTATGCTTTAACCAACTCACTGTAATAAAATAGAAAATAATGTGACTAGATATTTAAAATATTTTAAAGTACATTTAATGTGTATATCTAGCATGCTTGTTTGATGAAATTTCATTATCCACCCACATCTGCAATACTGAATGAAGAGAGGCTACACTCCAAGGTAACACACTCAGCTTGCCTACCTTTGATATTCAAGCACCTGCCAGATAGATCCAATAATCTCCAAGTTTTGGACCTGTGTTTGGGAAGACACAATGGAAACCAGGAAAGCTTATGTCCTGTTGTTCTAGATAAAAATCCATTGGGCTGTTTTTGATCCAAACTTTTAAAAAAGAAGAGCTTTTGACTGTTAGAAACTATTTCAATTTTTTTTAAACACAGGCAAGTGGTAAGGACTTTAATTTTAAAGCCACCATACACATAGTCTCAAATGATACACTATTTCAAATGTCAGAAGAAATCTGGCATAGACACAACATTAAAGCGGATTGGAAATAAAATTTCAAATTGATGGTGGCTCATGTTCAGTAGGTAGTTTTGAATTCTATTTTATTCTATTCTAAATAGATTTTTATACTGTGCTTATCATGGTAGTATCTAAGCGCCTTCCAATAGTGCAGTAAGCAATGTGCCTACACATTTGTGGCATGTTCTCTCCTCTCCGCAAAGGGAAAAATATATGCAGAGGAGTGTCTCATTTTGGTAGGGTTTTGTTTTGTTTTTGTTAAATATGCCTATTGCCATGAGGGCTGTCAATTGATCACAGTTAAATCATGCGATTAACTAAAAGAATTGAATCGCGATTAATTGCACTTTTAATCACACTGTTATAGAATGCCAGTTGAAATGTACTAAATATTTTTGGATGTTTTTCTACATTTTCAAATATATTGATTTCATTTACAACATAGAATACAAAGTGTGCAGTGCTCACTTTATATTATTTTTGATTACAAATATTTGCACTGAAAAATGATAAATAAAATAAGTAGTATTTTTCAGTTCACCTCATACAAGTACTTTAGTGCAATCTCTTTATCGTGAAAGAGCAATTTACAAATATAGATTTTTTTGTTACATAACTGCACTCCAAAACAGAACAATGTAAGACTTTAGAACCTACAAGTTCACTCAGTCCTACTTCTTATTCAGCCAATTGCTAAGACAAACAAGTTTGTTTACAGTTACAAGAGATAATGCTGCCTGCTTCTTGTTTTTTAAAATCGCTTGACAGCCCTCAGAGTAGCAGCCGCGTTAGTCTGTATTCGCAAAAAGAAAAGGAGTACTTGTGGCACCTTGGAGACTAACAAATTTATTTGAGCATAAGCTTTCATGAGCTCACGAAAGCTTATGCTCAAATTTGTTAGTCTCTAAGGTGCCACAAGTACTCCTTTTCTTTTTACTGTAACGAGAGTGATCAGGTAAGGTGAGCTATTACCAGCAGGAGAGTGGGGGGGTGGGAGGAAAAACCTTTTGTAGTGATAATCAAGGTGGGCCATTTCCAGCAGTTGACAAGAATGTCTGAGGAACAGTGTGGGGATGGGGGGGGCACGGAATATACATGGGGAAATAGTTTTACTTTGTGTAAAAAGAAAAGGAGGACTTGTGGCACCTTAGAGACTAACAAATTTATTTGAGCATAACCGATGGTTACATAAACACCACCCTATACCGGAAACCTACTGACCGCTATTCCTACCTACATGCCTCCAGCTTTCATCCTGACCACACCACATGATCCATTGCCTACAGCCAAGCTCTATGATACAACCGCATTTGCTCCAACCCCTCAGACAGAGGCAAACACCTACAAGATCTCTATCAAGCATTCTTACAACTACAATACCCACCTGTGGAAGTGAAGAAACAGATTGACAGAGCCAGAAGAGTACCCAGAAGTTACCTACTACAGGGCAGGCCCAACAAAGAAAATAACAGAACACCACTAGCCATCACCTTCAGCCCCCAACTAAAACCTCTCCAACACATCATCAAGGATCTACAACCTATCCTGAAGGGTGACCCATCACTCTCTCAGATCTTGGGAGACAGGCCAGTCCTTGCTTACAGACAGCCCCCCAACCTGAAGCAAATACTCACCAGCAACCACACAACAGAACCACTAACCCAGGAACCTATCCTTGCAACAAAGCTCGTTGCCAACTGTGCCCACATATCTATTCAGGGGACACCATCATAGGGCCTAATCACATCAGCCACACTATCAGAGGCTCGTTCACCTGCACATCTACCAATGTGATATATGCCATCATGTGCCAGCAATGCCCCTCTGCCATGTACATTGGCCAAACTGGAGAGTCTCTATGTAAAAGAATCAATGGACACAAATCAAACATCAAGAATTATAACATTCAAAAACCAGTTGGAGAACACTTCAATCTCTTTGGTTACTTGATTACGGACCTAAAAGTGGCAATTTTTCAACAAAAAAACTTCAAAACCAGACTCCAATGAGAGACTGCTGAATTGGAATTAATTTGCAAACTGGATACAATTAATTAATTTAGGCTTGAATAGAGACTGGGAGTGGGTCATTACACAAAGTAAAACTATTTCCCCATGTTTATTCTGCCTCTTCCCCCCCCCCCCCCCCACTGTTCCTCAGACGTTCTTGTCAACTGCTGGAAATGGCCCACCTTGATTATCACTTCAAAAGGTTCCCCCCGCCCACCCCGCTCTTCTGCTCATAAGCTCACCTTACCTGATCACTTTCATTACACTGTGTATGGTAACACCCATTGTTTCATGTTCTCTGTGTATATAAATCTCCCCACTGTATTTTCCACTGAATGCATCCGATGAAGTGAGCTGTAGCTCTCGAAAGCTTATGCTCAAATAAATTTGTTAGTCTCTAAGGTGCCACAAGTCCTCCTTTTCTTTTGACAGCCCTAATTGCTATGTCTTTATACTAGAGAAGGCAAGATCAAATAAATGTGCCCTGCACTTGGAGTGGAAAGTGTTAAGGTTTGTGATGGTCCTTAGTTCCTGGGCGATTTCCTTCCACAGTCTCGGACCACTTTTCAAGAAGATACCATCTCCCACACAGATGAGCTTTACTCTTACTGTTGAGAGTGCACACATTTCTGTAAATTCAGTGTGCCCACATACAAAATCCTGCTTACTTGAAGGCACAGATTATGCATACTTTCTTTACATCTGTGAGCAACCCACTAATTATACTGGTCAACTTTGTGTGCACACACATTGAGACTTACTAAGAGGGAAAAAGGGGCAGGAGGGAAGATGGTAAGAGTTAAACAGAAGACTATTTTCTAAACAAAAATTACATGCATAAGCCTATATTGATAGCAGGGCCATGTTGTGCATGCAAACAATATAAATCAGACATAGAGTCCCCTTTGTGTATATATTTTACTAATTAAAGACAACATTCTGCTCCTAGATCTGAAATAAAACATTTGTATAGTACATACTTTAGCTGGATCCCAATATGGAACTCCCACTGACCTTAGTTTGAATTATGCATAGTTATTTCATGTAGAATACCCTAGAGACCCACATTGCACCTGGGAGCAAAATTTTGCCATAAATAAATCCATTCCCCTTCTTTACTCCCTTTTACAACTTGTGGCAGTGAAAAGTGGAGCATATCTTTTCCACAACGACAACCCTGTAAATCCTCCTAATTCACGCATGTGGAAGGGAAGGGAGGGAAGGCAAGGGAAGGGAGCAAAGCTCAGACTGTTGTGGAAATCTTACTCCTGAATTTCTTGATTTCTGGGTATTGGAAATCTCATCCATGTTGTTACTTAAATATAGGTTAATGCTGAAGAATTAGCATTTGTTCTTTGACCTTGTCTATACTCAGGATTTCAGTCATCAGAAGCTAGCCACCAGTATAGTTGTGCTGGTGCAAAATCATAGTGTAGACAGAAACTGCTATAAACCATGATTTGCACAAGCACAGCTTAGCCTTGCTTGAAATTGGGGTAAGCTGTGTCAGTGGAAGTCATGGTTTATATTGGTGTGAACAGTCTACAATCGGGTTTTGTACCATTGTAGTTGTATTGATAGTTAAACCCAATGGCCATAACTGTGGAAAATCTCAGTGTAGACAACGCCTTCGTTTTACAAAGATAGCTTAGCCTGAGGTGAGCATGACTGAAGGGAAATTTGTTGAATCCATATCTACCCAACTGTGTGATCTATTTTCTGTTATAGACCACAAACTAGATACAGATCAGGCTTGTCTCTAACAGGAAAAATATTATAAGGGAAAGAAGAAATTTATTCTTGAAAAATGTTATCTGATATAAAAATTACAGGCAAACAGTTGCTTTGATTTATGTTCTGTTGGAATAATTCACCACTTAGCAGATCTGCTAGCCTGTCTGTAAATATAGTTGAGCACAATGAAACTTACGTAAGGTCTCCCCTGCCAACCCTGGTTCTGTAATTCATTAGCATCAAGTTGCTGGCACAGTATTGAGCTCATTTCAAGTTGGGTTCTTTTTTTAAACAGGGAAAAGTTCTCCTAGTTATGAACACTAGGGGGCTTGGTAGACGTTTTGGAAGCTTTTATTCAAAGCATTGATATGGAGGGGAGCAGAGAAGGAAGATGGAGGGTGGGGAAGTGCTGCTGCTTTGCCAGTGGTAGTGGCTGCTATTAGGACTAAAACTTTGATATTGGCACCACTGACTCTAGGCTTTGCCACTCACTGGGCCCAATTCTCCTGTCTAGCCATTTACCTCAGTGTCACGTGGATATAAAAGGTTTCCACATCAGAATGGGAGCACCAATGTAAGTGCCCATACACAGATATTGCCATGACCATCAGTGCTTATAGACTCTGTCTCCTATAGAAATTGAGCGAGTTAGACAGGATTCAGGTTTCAGACTTGCTCCTATTAAAAATTATTTATGTTCCTGTGAGCATTGGCTGAAGTAAGACTTTTCTGTGAATCTGAACAGTCAGAAGTCAAATGATCAGAGGAGCGAGCCATGAGAGTTCAGGCAGCTAGTAGACAAGGAGTCAGAAACCCATAGCACTTCATTTGTTTTCCTTCCATTGTATCTCAGGTGTAGGAGAGCAAGTGGGAGTGTCTGACTTAGGTCACATCTATACTTAGCTGAGAATTGAGCTATGAAACCATTTAAAGCTATCCTACAGAATTCCATAGAAAAGACATATTTCTCTGTTGTATTCTATAGGAAGGCTTTAATTCTCTATCCAAGTCTATGGGTTATTAGAGTAATATTATATCATGAAACATACATTCTCTACTGAGGACCATTGCACCAGCCAGCCACTGTTGATGGCATCAGACCAGGCCAGGGGCAGCAGGTTTGTATAATTTTTGATGCCCAGAACGGGTGCAAGTCCCGTCCCTCCACCCCCACCTGCCTAAAGCTCTGGGAGGGATTTTGGGTGCGGGAGGGGTGCGGGCTCTGGGATGGGGTAGGGGGTTGGGGTGCAGGAAGGAGTGCGGGCTCTGGGAGGGAGTTTGGGAGTGGGAGGGGGTTTGGGGTGCAGGCTCTGGGAGGAAGTTTGGGTGCAGGAGGAGGTGAGGGATGCAGCCTCTGGGAGGAGTTTGGGTGCAGAAAGCGTGTGGGATTGGGCTCTGGGAGGGAGTTTGGGTGCGGGCTCTGGGCTGGGGCAGGAGCTGGGGTGCAGTGCTTACCTCAGGTGGCTCCTGAAGGAGACCCACACACCCCTCTGACAGCAGCTCCTAGGCAGGGGGGCCAGGGTTCTCATTGTGCTGCTGCCCACAGGCACCCCCCCCACAGCTCCCATTGGCTGCAGTTCCAATGGCACAGTCATAGCTCGGTGTAGGGGCAGCACGCAGAGACACCCCCAGCGGGCAGGAAGCCGCTTTAGCCCCTTTTAAATCACCCGGGGGCAGCAGGCGGGGCCGGGAACTGTTCTGGGGGAGGCGCGCAGGGGCAGCCGGTGGGGCCGGGGGAGAGACTGGGCCCCAAACATTGGTGGAGCTGGGCCTCCATGCGCTGAATATTCCTGGAGCATGGGCACCATGGGTCCATACCACTTGCCGCCCCTGGACCAGGCATCACTTGGTGAAGTTCCTAGACCTGGCTCAATGCTTCAAATCCATGAATTTCTGGGGTGGCTGTGGACAGCATCAATTAGGGTCAGGGTGCTCACCCCTTCTTGTGTTGATGGAGTGTTTGAGAGCATAGTGCACTGGGGTGTTTTTGTCTATCCTGGCAACATGGCCAAAAAGCATAAAACATTACTTTTGAATATAACGTCAGACTCAAGGTTGGTCAAGAAGTGTTCAGCGACCAAGACTTTGCCAGGGACTCTGCCCTGCTTGGAGAGAAGTCAGATAATTTCAGCCCCAGCCCCCAAAGTCTTCAAGATGCCGCCTGAACTATGGGTTGAACATCTGAGGGCAGAAGTCCCAGGTCCAGAACCTAAGACCTGGGCCACCAGAAACCCCAGTGCAGGTGGGGTCGAGTGCCATGGAAAGTGTTGACAAGTTAATCTACCTAGGCGGCAAGCACAGTTCAAATGGTCACAGCAAACGGGATGTTCTTTGATTAGATCTTCCCACCTCCTTCATGGAGTCCAGGTCTCGCTTATGGACACAAACATCTTTGCGCTGAGACAAAGTTCAGGATCTACCAAACCTGTGTATTGCCTGTACTGCTATATGGGTCAGAAACCTGACCCCTCTTACAGGCAGATTTGGAGTAGCTAGACATATTCCATACATGCTGTCGGAGCTAAATCCTGAGCATGAAGGGGTTTAACTTTGTGAAAAATGCCATAATCTCACAGAGATATGGACTTCCTTCAATCACTCATTCTATTCAAAAGAATCGTATTATAGGACCATATTAATGTGTATATAATCTTACTGGTGTGACATCTATTTAATTATTTGTATTATGATCGTACCTACAGATCCCACTCAAGGATCCCAGCCCCATTGTGCTAGGCACTGTCCAAATAAATAAAGATAGTTTCCACCCCCAAGAGCGTGCAATCAAAAATTCTACAGGGTTTTTCCATGAGGGGCTGTCCTGTAATAGAAAACACAACAGCCTGGGTTAATAAGGAATCTTAAACCTAATACTGATTGATAGTGAAGATATTATACTGTTAGCCATTTTAATTCCCACAAGCTGCCTGCAGTCCCCTCCATTAGAAGTTCTGGAGCTGGAGCTGGTTAGCCAAGGAATAGAGGAGGGAAAAAAAGGAGCTGTATAATCAAATTAGCTGACATGACTTGAACCACCACTTGGCACCTAGTGTAGGCACAGTTTAACACCTTTGCAATCATGTTGGTTGGTCCTGCTGTTACCTGATACTGAAAAACAAAACATCACTATCATACACTACCAAGAAGGAGAAATAAAAAAATCTTTACTGATCAAAACACAATGGACTGCAGTGATGGAGTTGCACGTTTCCTCAGTTCTAAACTTGCACCATTATTTATAAATGCTGGAGATACCATTGAGGAAGAAAAAAAATGCGAGGCACTTGGCCCAAATAGAAAGAATCTGGCATTCTGAACTGTGTTTCATAAAGAAACGTACAGTTGCAAAGCTTCAATACATTAAAGGCACAACAGTTTTACTGTGGAAGAGACAGAATTGATTTAGATGTTTCAGCCACTTTCTGCATGACCTTTTCCCCAGGAAAATGTTGCAAGTCTTTTACCTTATTGAAAATTTGGAATTGTATTTAGCTGTATGGAATGATTTTATATAGAATGTTTTAGAATGCCAGATTGTTCCTCTCTCAGTATTAATACAGACTTCCCCTCCCCACAATTGGAAAATGCATTTGATTTCTTAAACGTCAGTTTGAGATGTGCTGTGAGCAGATGATATGTTTGCAATCAGTTGGAAGTTTTGCCAGCTAAGTCAGTGGGGGTGGGCAGAACAGATCTTCCTAACACCATAACCGTCCCCCACCAGTGATATATGCTCCCTCAGGCATTTATATGGCCACCCATTACCATAGTATCTGAACACTTCAGGGTCATTCATGTATTTATCCTTATGCCTGTGGGGTGTAGAAGTATTTTCCCATTCTACAGATGGGAAACTGAGGCAAATAATTGCCCAAAGTCACACAGGAAATCTGTAGCCAACCAAGGAATTGAACCCATAGCTCTTGAATTCTATGCTAGGACCCTAACCCCTGCACCATCCTTTCCATCTTTCAGTCCCTATAAGGTTCTGAACTTCTCCCTCTTCATTAACATTCCCTCTTTCCAGCACTATCTTCCTTTTGATCTTCAGTTGGGATGGCTTGATTGCTTATGAGTGGGATTTTCAAAAGCATACAAGTGATTTAGGCATAAATCTGGTTGGAAAATTAGACGTTTCCCACTGCACATTTAGACAACAATGATGAAATATTTTTTTGTAAATTTTCCATAGAAAAATTTCACTTTTGGCAAACCATCAAAACCTGAAATATTTTGGCCAGAAATGAAACATTTTGCCTGAAAACTGAAATACTCAGTTCAGAAATCCTTCTAGGAGTTGGAGTTGTGGTGCCTCATTCTTCTGTATAGGCTGGGTTCCCTGATTGGACTACATCTCCTGCGATGCATCTCATGGTGAGAGGATGCAATTCCATTACGGGCATTTCTGGCCCTTGTACATCCTGGTGGGTGTAGTCCAGTTGGGTAGCCCAACCAATAGAGTTCCTTGACACAACATGGCAAGCTATCTGAATCAAAATATTTTGGTTTCCAGGCTTTGGGTTTTTGGACAAAACCACAATTTTCTGTTGAAAGCAGAGATTTTCCATATAAGATTCTGTTTTATCAAGAACCCAATTTTCAATCAAAACACAGTTAGATGGAAAATTTTTGAGCCCTGCTCAAATTTTTCAGCCCTGCTAAGCATCACAAGTCCTCTGGATTTGAATTAATGGGACATATGCGCTTAAATAACAGAGGAACTTTTGAAAATCCCTCGGTATAGCCTGAGCACACTAATTTGAGGGCTCACTTGGGCCTAAAGTGATGGATAACCTCATGCTGGCCCTCTACATGGGGGAAATTTCACCCCTACAGAAGCTCAGGCAGCATAACTCACTTCTACTGTGGTCAGGGAAGCTTATCCATAAAGAAAATTATTAGAAAACAGAAGGTCATAAGAACTTGCTGCGAGAGAGTTGTGTTGAAACCGTTGCCATCATCTGCCCCAAGATTTTAGGCCAAATGCAGTCCTTTCTATAGCAAACAGGAGTACAAAGATGTGCAGAAGATGTGACCTTTGAAAATGATGATGCCTGGAAATGGTGTGTTTGACAGGGTGTACCAGGCCCTTTGAGGCCCCCTGCTGCAAGCCTCATGGTCCTGACCCACCCTGCACCAGGAAAAGGAGTAGTCAAGTTAGGTCCTCCAGGCCTCCCTAGAAAGGTTGCTGGGAAACAGCCAATCAGTGTGAAGCAGGCTCAGCTAAAAGGACCTGCAGGGGCTGACCAGGCCAGTTCTTGGTGGGGACCAGAGGAGCAAGGAAGGTACTTCAAACCTGAGGTAAAGATGAAGAGGAAGGGGCTACATGGGAAATGGCCCAGGAAATAGCAGCAACAACTATTACAGGAAGCAGCACATGGCTGCTATTTATAGGATCCCTGGGTTTGGACCTGGAGTAGTGGGCTGGCCTAGGTCCCCCACACTGGCCACAGGCAGGGTGGCCTAATCCACAAGAAAGGGATAAGGCTTGTTTAGGGTTCAACTGAAGGGCGGGACTTAAAGATCCTACGGGGAGAAAACCCTGGTGACACTGCTCTGTATCAGGGCAAACAGGGACTTAAAGCTGGTCCAGAAGTGACTGAGAACTGAGCCCAAAGATGGGGGTAAAGATACGAACAAGGGCACTTTTAAAATTAAAAATCCAAGAAGAGTGAGTTTAAGATTCAAGGACAGTGTAAAGTGTATCTTACTTTTATTTGCCAGATGGTTAAAAAGAGAAGTAAAAACAGTATCCCTGAGCAAAGAAAAATCATTAATTGTATAATCCTTCTGCCAGGTAGAGTTGGCAGCAACAAGGGCTTCGTTCAATATCCAGAGGGTCTCTCTTAAGAATACAACACAGAACTGGCTCAAGCCCCCACCCAGTAATCTGGGAAAATTAAACACCACCCTTGGGCAACTCTAAGAGGCAATACTTCCCCCTCTTGCAAGCAGTGAGTCTATGGCCACGTCTACACTACCCGCCGGATTGGCGGGTAGTGATCGATCTATCGGGGATTGATTTATCGCATCTAGTGTAGACGCAATAAATCGGTCCCTGATCACTCTGCCGTCGACTCCAGAACTCTACCAGGGCGAGAGGCAGAAGCAGAGTCGATGGGGGAGTGGCAGCTGTCGATCCCGCGCCGCGAGGACGCAAAGTAAGTGATTCTAAGTCGATCTAAGATACGTCGACTTCAGCTACACTATTCTTGTAGCTGAAGTTGCGTATCTTAGATCGATTCCCCTCACACACACACACACACCCCCCAGTGTAGACCAGGCCTATGTGTAGCAGAGAGAACTTTTATTAAGAGGGGAAAGGAACCCAGTATTTTGGGAAAACACCACAACTATGATTTGAACGCATCTGACCATAAGCAAAACTCCTCCCTAGAGTACATTGGGCAGTGCCCTTGGTCCCTGTTTCTCACTTTGAGGTGTGAAAGTCTGACAAATAAATGTCCCTTTAACACACCACTCCTCTCCCTCCACTGCACCCCACTCAAGCTGCTCTCCTTGGTCAGTGAAGACCCAGGGTGCAGAGATGGGCGGGGGGAGGGAAGAGAACGTTGAGCAATGCCGCCGCTCCTGCTGCCACCATTGCGACTGGCTCACAGTTGCTGCCATTCAGTCTGAATCACTGCCGCGCCGTTGTTTACCCTGCTGCTGTCGTTAGTCATCCCCGCATTCGCATCCCCGCGCTGTCGCCTGCTCTGCCACTGCTGGCCCTGCACCATCACTTTCTGCTGCCCTGCCTCTCTACTGCAGCCGCTGCAAGTCGGTCTCTGGAGGTTCCACCCCAGCTCTGTGATTTCAGCAGCTAGTGGGGGAAGCTCACTGCTAGTACAGCCTGTGCAGTCTCTCCCACGGAAATGCTGTCCCCCAGCAAGGCTTAGCACTTGGACCCGATTGTCAGTGATTTCCCGTCCTGTAATCGCTTGACTGACAAAAGGTTCTTAGTTGAGTCTAATCAGCTCTGTCTTTACCAGTGGAGAGGGGCAGCAGGCAGGTAAGATGGTGCCTATGATTCTTAAGCAGAGCCCACACCACCAGCTCCCCACCCTCTTTCCGCTCCCCTGCTGAGTGAGTTCAGTTCAGTTGAGGTGACCTCCTCAACCAGGACAGGTTAAGTACAGTCCTGCTTCCCTTGACTCATACCGGAAGGATGACATTTCATACCCCTGCATTCAGACTGCATTTTTTTTTTTTTGTTAAAGCTAATGTTAAAATACACAGAGAGCCCTGCGCGGATACAAACGTGTATCCGCATCCGAGCTGCAAAAATTATTTGCGGCTATCTGCATTCATGGATGCGGATGTCCGCGGCTTTTCAGGGCTCTACACCGGGGCCGGGCTGAGGTTCTGAGGCATTTCCCCCCCGGAGTCCAGTTGGGGAGAGCAGCGTGGGGGAAGTTGTGGGGAGCCTGTGTGGGGTCGCGGACCCTCCACCTGCCCTCGGCTGGGCAGGGAGCCTGGGAGGTGGGGGCACAGCTGGGGTCTGCTCTCAGCTTCCCCTCCACACCGCAGGCAGCTGGAGGGTCTGCCGCAGCTCCCCACAGCTCTCCAGGTGGGCTCCATGCTGGCTCGAGCAGCCGCTGCCCAGTGTCCCTGACCCCCAGAGCCCCCACCCAGGGCAGGTGGAGGTAACCAGGCTCCCCACAGTTGCCAGCGTGGCTCTCCCTGACCCAGCTCTGGCCATGGGAGGAGGGGTGGTGGCTCTTGGAGCCACAGTCCGGACACAGGAAGAGCTGGACAGGCAGCTGTGGACCCTCCACCTGCCTTGGGTGGGGGAAAGGGGGGCAGGCAGTCCCCTGCCCAGTGTCCCTGCCCTCCAGGCCCCCCTGCCCAGGGAAGGTGGAGGGTCTGTGCCATGGTTCCTCACAGCTGCCCACCTGGCTCTTACCATCAGAGCTCTGCGTGGATACAAAATTTGTATCTGCAACTGCGCTATCCACAAAAACGGTCCATGGATACAAAACAGACACCCACGGATTTGCAGGGCTCTATCTGTGCATCTGGGAATAATGCTTAAATAATCCAAAGGTAGAAAGTTTGGTTTAAAAGTCATAAAATACATAGAATACATAATCTGCAACATCCCACATTTATGTTCATAAATTTAACGATGGTTTAGATAATAGCATCCAATACTCAAGTACATCACTCAGAAAAGGTTATACTAAGAGTAGCTTGTGGAAAGCAAATATAGTAATGAGTGTAGATTGTCTCTGTCCCTTTAGTAAATACAATCCATCAGAGAAGTATTTGTTACTTTCCTGTCTTCACTTCTCAATGGCCCTAAAGTGTTTTAGCCAAAATTTGATTACTTGGGCAACACAGCTCTGTCTTCTAGATACCTAGGCAGAATAGGTGTATTTATGTGAATACAGTCTGGTCCTGAAGTCTCTTCCCTGCAGCTCATCACTAGATGTGAGGGGAGAATTCATTCAGACTGTGCTTACAATTGCTTTGGCTTTCTGTACACAAATCTGTACAAATCTGGAGTTATCCTTCCTCCTTGCAGTTTAGAATGCTTGTCTGGCAAAATGTACAAGGCTGAGTCTCAGGAGATCTGAATTCTGTTCCAACCTCTCTCTTGCACTTCCTGTGCAACCTTATACAAATAGCTGTGGGCTTGTCTAGATGGAGAAATTTACCATCAGAACTAAACTGATGTAACTCCCTGTGACATTCATATACTGGAATAAGAGTGTTTTTTCCTGTCTAGCTTAAATGACTTTCAAAATGACAAGCTAAACTGGAAAAAAGTATTCTTACTCTGAAATAAGTGTCAACATAGGGAGATATACCACTATAACTGCAACAGTATAATTATACTGGTTTAATTCTATTGGTAAATTTCCCCATGTGGACAAGTCCTTACTCTTAAGCTTCCTTACTTCCTGTGGCATACTGTACCCCATGTAACCCCCTGTACCCACATATAAACATGATCATATAACAGTGGTGAATGTTTTGTACAAAGTATGCCTTGTGACTTTTCAAATAATCTCACAATGTATTGAACATAATACATTTCAACAGAATATTAATCTTCATTGTATATGAAGTGATGAGATTTTGCTATATGTTTGTGAGCCTGGGAAACGCCCACAGACTATCTCCTGAGAGAGAGATAACAAAAGAGTGACCAACATCCAGCCAGGTGTTAAGTGACCATCACTGGCTATTCTTTAGCAGGGGAGCTGTAAACAAAGACAGTTGCTTGAGCATGTACACGATGGGGCTGCCTAAACCCCATGACACAGCAAGGATTTTCCAGCACCTGGAGAAAAGTATAAATGAAGGACAGTGATATCACCCAGGCACCTGCCTCTTTCCCCCCCTCCCCGACTCTACACAAGGAAGCAAGATCATCTGGAAAACAAAGAGATTTCCCTTGAGACTTCGGGAGGGGCAAATCACTGGAAGGTGTTCCAGTGAGCATGAACTGTTGTGAAGTTTTGGGTGAGAGAAATCCTCTTGGTTTTAGAATGATTAGCCTGATAACGTTTCAGGTTTAGATTGCAATTTTGCTATTTTATTTCCTTTTTTAACCAGTCCTAATCTTATATGCCAATATTACTTAAAATCGATCTTTCTCTAGTTAAACTTATTTTGATGTTTAACCTAAACCAGTGAGTTTGTCTAAAGTGCTTGGGGGATCTGCTCAGATTACAGAGGCTGGTGCATGTCCAGTACCCTTCGAAGGAGTAGTGAACTAATTAATGAGCTTACACTGATCAAGAAGATCTAATAATGTATGTTTCAGAGTAACAGCCGTGTTAGTCTGTATTCGCAAAAAGAAAAGGAGTACTTGTGGCACCTTAGAGACTAACCAATTTATTTGAGCATGAGCTTTCGTGAGCTACAGCTCACTTCATCCGAAGTGAGCTGTAGCTCACGAAAGCTCATGCTCAAATAAATTGGTTAGTCTCTAAGGTGCCACAAGTACTCCTTTTCTTTTTGCGAATAATGTATGTGTCTACACTACCAAGTCTCTTCCGCTGACCTAAGTGGCCAGTAAAGTCGACTTCTGTATTCCACCTCCACGAGAGGCGTAGCGCTTGATTTGACATCCAGGGGTCGACATGGGGCTAGTGTAGATACTGAATTGTGTAATTCAAATGATTTGGCTTCCAGGAGGTGTCCCACAGAGCTCCACTATGACTGCTCTGGAGAGCGCTTTCAACTCCACTGCACATCAGCCAGGTACACAGGAAACAGCTGCTCCCCTGTTAATGCCCTGGGAACTTTCGAATTTTAATTTCCTGTTCAATCAGCATGGAGAGCTTGCCAGCACAGCTGATCATGGAGACTCAAGTCTGCAAAGATGCTCCAGCATGCAGTACACAGGAGGTGGTGGATCTAAATACTGTGAGGGAAGAAGAGTCTGTGCAGGCAGAGCTCTAGCCTCTGATCTAACAGAAGAAATGCTGACATCTATGCCAAGATCGTGCAGGGCATGGGGGAGAAGGGCTACACCAGGGACACACAGAAGTGCTTTGTGAAAATAAAGGCAAGGGTAACAGAAGACAAGGGAGACGAACAGTCGTTCTGGTTCCGCTCCACAGTTGTGACTCTTTTATGAGGAGATGCATGCGATTCTCGGCACCAACCCCATCACTAACCCAAAACTCTCTGTAGATTCCTCCCAGGAGCGCCGGGCAACCTCAAGCAACAACAAGGAGAACATTGTTGACAAGAAGGAGGAGAATGTGAGGCAGGCAAGCGGATGATCCATTCTCCCCAACAGCCAAGAACTGTTTTTAACTCTGGAACCAATCCCTCCACAGGACCAGTTGGTGGCAGAGCGTGATGTCGTGGAAGGCATCTCTGGTGGGTACACGTTTCCAGTCAAACTGTGGGGGCTACATGCTATTATTTTTTACGTTTAATCTGAACAAAAAAATAGGTGTAGTGGGTATCGGTGGCCACTCCAGCTATGCAAAGGGTGCTCTCTGAAAAAGACTGTTTATGTGTACAGGGATGGTTTGGGAATCCTCTATGGAGATCTCTAGGAAGCTTTCATGGAGGTACTCTGCAATCCCTTGCAGAAGGTTTCTGGGGAGGGCTGCCTTATTTCGTCCACTGCAGTAGGACGCTTTCCTGCGCCACTCCGGTATTAACTCTGCAGGTATTATTGCAGCACACAGCATTGTCACAGAAGGACCAGGTATGTACCCAGACGCTTGCAGCATCTGCTCCCTTGCCGCCTCTGTTATCTCAGAGTGATATCACATAGGGTCACCTATGCAAAATGGGGGAAGTTTTCAATGCTAGTCCTTAAAGCTGCAAACAATTCAACAAGTAATCCGCGCCCCTTTGGTGAAATCTGGGTGTCAGAACCATGCTTTACAAAACATGCTGTGTTTGTGTTTGGAAGGGATCACCATGTATTGCAAGAAGCATTTAAAAAGGGCCGGGGGTGGCAGCTTCCTGTTTGTCTCTGTTACCCCCAATCCAGTGCCACTTTTGTAAAAAAAAAAAAAAAAAAAAAAACTGTTTGGGGGGCTTTACACTGGTGCCTGTTCTCAAGCACCATCCAGATTGCCAGGGGAAAAGGGGCTTTTCTCAAGTTCCACCTGTGATCCCAAGGATGTCTTCAGAAAAGCAGCAGCTGCACAAGACCTCTCGCCCATGTCTCTACTCACCATGGCAGCAAACCAACTCTTGCAATAGCCAAGGGTTGTGATTATGTTGTGGCTTGCAGTGAAGTGTATTGAGGGGGTATTTTTTATTAAAAAATTTAAAAAAAGATATTAACCTTGCACCAGAAACAATGTATGTCAGTGTTACCCTTGTGCTTTGCATTTCTTGCAGCTGAAACCTCAACTGTCAGCACATCCTCCACAGTGGGGCAGAGACTTTCCCAGATTACAAAAAGAAAAGGAGTACTTGTGGCACCTTAGAGACTAACCAATTTATTTGAGCATGAGCTTTCGTGAGCTACAGCTCACTTCATCGGATGCATACTGTGGAAACTTCAGAAGACATTATATACACACAGAGACCATGAAACAATACCTCCTCCCACCCCACTGTCCTGCTGGTAATAGCTTATCTAAAGTGATCATCAAGTTGGGCCATTTCCAGCACAAATCCAGGTTTTCTCACCCTCCGCCTTCCCACCCCCCCACAAACTCACTCTCCTGCTGGTAATAGCCCATCCAAAGTAACCACTCTCTTCACAATGTGTATGATAATCAAGGTGGGCCATTTAGGTTAGTCTCTAAGGTGCCACAAGTACTCCTTTTCTTTTTGCAATTACAGACTAACACGGCTGTTACTCTGAAACCTTTCCCAGATTAGAAGGCAGAAAAACAAGACATGTTCAGGAGGACATGTTCAGTGAGTTAATGCGCGCCTCCGAGAGTGACAAGACGGAGCTCAGCACATGGAGGATTACACTGTCTGACAACCTGCATAAGGACAGGAGAGCTTGCAGGGAACAAGAGCGTGCCACGCAGGAAGAGACGCTGTGGATTATGAAGGAGCAATCAGACATGCTGAGGCATCTGGTTGAGGTTCAAGAAAGGCAGCTGGATGCTAGAGTCCGTATGCTGAACCTGCTGCCATCAATGCCCAGTTGTACATCCTCCTCCCCGAAAAGTCCTATGAGGTGCGGGAGAGGGGAGGAAGTTTGGTATCCCTTGCCCTCAACACCAGGGGAGGGTAAAAGGACCCGAAGGCACCCATTCCCACTTCTTTGGTTATTATTGCAGTGCATCTGTAAGCAAGCTTTTCTTGTTTCTTCCCACCACGGTGTTATCAGCCTTTTTGCCCCAAGTTATCTTACTTTTCTTTGTCTCTGTGTGCATGTGTTGTGTGCATAATAAAATTTAACAGACTGAGGAGAGAAGGCTCTTTATTCATTCAACCCATCATGGATGGTGGGGGTGGAGTTTATAGGGGAGAAAATGCAATGGAGGGGGCAGTTTGGTAAGGAACAACACAGATAAGTGTCACGTTACTCTGACTCATTGCTGAAACTGGTTTTCAAAGCCTCAAGGAGACGCAGAGTTCCTCGATGTGCTCTTCTTATTGCCCTGATGTCTGGCTGCTCAAAACTGGCTGCCAGGCCATCTGCCTCAACCCCCAACCCTGGCAGAAACTTTTCTTCCTTTGTTTCACAGATATCATGGAGCACACAGCAGGCAGTAATAACAATGCAGATATTGCTTTCAGTGAGGTCTAACCTAGTAAGCAAACGCCAGCGACCTCTTAAACGTCCAAAGGCACATTCCACCCTCATTCTGCACTTGCTCAGTCTATGGTTGAACTGGTCTTTATTGCTGTCCAGGCTGCCTGTGTACAGCTTCATGAGCCACGGGAGCAAGGGGTATGCTGTGTCTCACAGAATCACGATTGGCATTTCAACATCACCAATGGTTATTTTGCAGTCGGGAAAGAAAGTTCCTGCTTGCAGCTTTCTGAACAGACCTGTGTTCCTAAAGATGCGCGCGTCATGCACCTCTCCTGACCATCCAACGCTGATGTTGGTGAAACAGCCCCTGTGATCCACCAGCACTTGCAACACGATTGAGAAGTACCTCTTTTGGTTTATGTACTCTTTGGCAAGGTGGTCTGGTGCCAAGATAGGGATATGCGTTCTGTCTCTCACCCCACTGCAGTTAGGGAACCTTGTCACGGCAAAACCATCCACTGTGCCCTACACGTTGCCCAGAGTCACTACCTTGCTTAGCAGAAGTCTTGTTAATGGCCCTGCAAACTTGGATCATAACAGATCCCATAGTAGATTTACCCACTCCAAATTGATGCCCCACAGACGGTAGCAGTCTTGTGTTGCAAGCTTCCACAGAGCTATCACCACTCGCTTCTCCGCTGTCAGAGCAGCTCTCATTTTAGTGCTGCTACACTTCAGGGCTGGGAAAAGCTCTTCATAAGGCCACTTTCCAGGAACTGTGTGCATTCAAAAGTTCTGCAGCCACTGCTCATCATCCCATAACCGCATAATGATGCGGTCCCACTAGTCAGTGCTTGTTTCCCAGGCCCAGAAATGGCACTCAGCCATGTCAAGGTGATGTGTGACTTGCCAGCAACTGTGAATGGCTCCACTCTATGTCTTCCAGCAGGGCTGCTTGCGTGGCATCACATTGTTCCGCGCAGTGGCTCATTTATTGGCTGTGTAAATACTGAAGGCTCAGACGCAAGGTGTTTGTAATGCTCACAACAACAGTGTACAGCTGAGCGAGCTCCATGCTTATCGTGCTATGGCGGGTAACCCAGGCTTACGAGAAAAGGTGCAAAAAAGGCTTGGTTTGTTTTCCATTGATTTCAGGGATGGAAGAAGGGAGGGAGGGAGGTAAGTGCATAATGGGAGGCTAACGCCATGTTCCCATAACCACCTGCACCAATGTTTTGGTACCATAAGGCATTGCAAGCCCAACCCAAAATTCAACACAGCTATGTGCACTGTGGGATAGCTGCCCACAGTGCAGTGCTCCGTGTGTCGATGCAAGCCCTGCTCTTGAGGATGCACTCCACCAACACTAAGCTTAATGTGGACATACAAGATAGATTTGCTTAAGTTGGAGGCTCGATGTTGACTTGCATAAAGTTGACTTAACTCTGTAGTGTAGACAGGGCCATAGACTTTAAGGTCAGAAGGAACCATTATGATCATCTAGTCTGACCTCTTACACATTGCAGACTCCAAAACCTCACCCAGTCACTCCTGTAATAGACCCCCTAGCCTCTGGCTGAGTTATTGATGTCCTAAAACCATGATTTAAAGACTTTAAGTTACAGGGAATTTGCTATTTACACTAGTTTAAACCTATGCCCCATGCTACAGAGGAAGGCAAAAAAACCCAACAACAACAGGGTCTCTGCCAATCTGATCTTGGGAAAATTCCATTCTGGCCCCAAATATGGTGATCAGTTAGACCCTGAACATGTGGGCAAGACCTACCAGCCAGACACCTGAGAAAGAATTCTGTGTAGTAACTCAGAGCCCTCCTCATCTAGCGTCCCATCACCAGCCATTGGAAATATTTGCTGCTAGCAGTCACAGATTAGCTACATACCAATATAGGCAGTTTCATCATACCATCCCCTCCATAAATGTATCAAGCTCAGTCTTAAGCCAGTTAGGTTTTTGCCCCCACTCCTCCCCTTGGAAGACTGTTCCAGAACTTCACTCCTCTGATGGTTAGAAACCTTGATCTAATTTCAAGCCTAAACTTGTTGATAGCCAGTTTATAACCGTTTGTTCTTGTGTCCACATTGGCGCTTAATTTAAATAACTCCTCTCCCTCCCTGGTATTTATCCTTCTGATGTATTTATAGAAAGCAATCATATCTCCCCTCACCCTTCATTTGGTTAGGCTAAACAAGCCAAGCTCTTTGTCTCCTCTCCTAAGGTATGTTTTCCATTTCTCTGATCATCCTAGTAGCCTTTCTCTGCACCTGTTCTGGTTTGAATTAATCTTTCTTAAACATGGGTGACCAGAATTACTCACAGTATTCCAGATGAGGTCTTGCCAGTGCCTTGTATAATGGCACTAACACTTCCCTGTCTCTACTGGAAATAGCTCGCTTGATGCATCAAAGGATGCATTAGCCTTTTTCATGGCTACATCACACTGGTCGCTCACAGTCATCCTGTGATCAATCAACACACCCAGGTCTTTCTCCTCTATCGCTTCCATCCTCAGCTTACAGCAAAAAATCTTGTTGTTAGTCCCTAAATGCATGACCTTGCACTTTGCACTATTAAATTTCATTCCATTTCTATGACTCCAGTTAACAACGTCATCCAGATCATCTTGTATGATATTATGGTCCTCCTCCATATTGGCCCTACCTCCCAAATTAGTCAACTGTACCTTTTATTAGCGCTCACCCACTTTGTGTGCCAAAGTTAGTAATAAAAATGTTAAATAAGATGGGTCCCAAGACTGATCCCTGAGGAGCTCCACTAGTAACCCCCCTTGAGCCTGACAGTTCACCTTTCAGTATCACCAGTTGTAGTCTCCCCTTTAACCAGTTCCTTATCCACCTTTCAATTTTCATATTAATCCCCATTTCCAATTTAACAAATAATTTCCCATGTAGAACTGTATCAAATACCTTACTGAGAGCCATGTAGATTAGATATACTGCATTTCCTTTGTCTAAAAAATCAGGTCGCTTCTCAAAGAAGGAGATCAGGTTGGTCTGGCATGATCTACCTTTTGTAAAACCATGTTGTATTTTATCTCAATTACCATTCACCTCTATGTCCTTCACTACTTTTCTTTCAAAATCTGTTTCAAGACCTTGCATACAATTGAGGTCAAACTAACAGGCCTGTAGTTTCCTGGATCATTTTCCCCCCCTTTCTTAAAAATAGGAACTATATTAGCAATTCTCCAGTGATAGGGTACAGCCCCTGAATTTTATTGAGTTTGTGGACTAAGACCAATTCAGCACAGGTGCCCAGGAAATAAAGACCAGTTCTCCCACAATACACTGCGAAAGAATTCACAGAGCAGCACAGCCTAGTGCAGTGCTAAGAACCATGGTATATGCCCCCAAAAGTCCTAGCACCTCATCCGAGCGTCCACAGTAATACTGTACACAGAGCTGAGTGGACACACTTGACTGTGGCTTTGCAGTGTGGCTGCTCGCACTGGGTGCCAATCATCGAAATTAACTCTGCACTGAAGTGGTGACCCAGCCCTCGCTGCTTCCCGCAGCTCCCATTGGCCGGGAACGGTGAACCGCGGCCACTGGGAGCTGTGAGCAGCCGTACCTGCAGATGCTCAGGTAAACAAAGTGTCTCATGGCCCGCCAGGGGCTTACTCTGAACAAGCCATGAAGCAAGTTTGGGAACCCCTAATCTAGGCCATATTCCACTAATTTGTTTGAGTGTCATGGGGGACTGTCAAAAGCCTTATTAAAGTCCAAGTAGATAATTTTTACTGCTTCCCCCCTAGCCACAAGGCTGGTCACCCTGTCAAAGAAGGAAATTAGGTTGGTTTGGTGTGATTTGTCCGTGACAAATCCATGTTGGCTATTTATCACCTTATGATCCTTTAAACATACTTTATAAGAAATGAAAGCTGAGATTCAGGAGCACAATTCTGTGACAAGAGGTGATTTCCATGTGAAATTCTGTGGCCTAGAATACTCTGGGCCCTGCCTACTTATGTTACAAATAAATTTGTCAGGCAGCTCTGAAGTAATGTGTACAGTATGAGAACGTAGATAGTCTGGCTGAAAGAGCCCTCTAATGCTGTAAAGATATTTGGAATGTTCCTAAATGCCACACACGTCTTTCTATAGGGTAAACTGTTAGCTTAGTGACAGTCTAAAAAGGCAGCCCCCCTTTTCTGGAATCAAAGGGTCTGAATCACTGCTGTGACTGTAAGCAAGGATCATCTTTGTGTTTTCTGTCTGTCCAGCATGTAGCACACTGGTGTCCTGGTCCATGGAGCTCCTAGGCGCGCCTAGCAATAATGAACAATACTTTACACTGTTATAATGCCATTTAAAAACAAAGAAACCCCACAGTGTTTTGAAAGTTTTAATTTAGAAAAACTACTATCCTCAGCTGCTCCAGAAGACAACCCTGTATCTCATAGGGGCTGGCTTCACCCATGGGAGCTCCGCTCTGCTTCCCCAGCTCATGTAGTTTTCCCTGCTGAAGCCTGGTTTTAGGCGTGTTCTAAAACTGGATAATAAAAACATCTGATATTATTGCTGGCAATAACGGCTGCGTATTTTTACTGTGCGTTAACAATGAGGGTTATTAGGGGAATTCAGTAACTCTTAAACTATCCAAGCTGTTTTGCTATATATTGAACCAAACACATTTTTTGCTAGGCAATTAAAATTCTGCTGTAGAAACGCTGGCTTTCAAGTTCCTCCCTTTCCCATTACTTTATTTATTTATTTTTTGACATGCTATGTGTGCGATTTACAAATGGGATTAGAAATGAAATCTTTATATAGCAGCTATTGTAAAATCATGTAAATGCTATGCAGTATTTGTTTGTATTAAACCATCTAATTAAAGGGATCTTGTCAGGTCCAGAGCTCAGGGAATTCTGCACAGCAGTAGGTCCAAACATTTATTTGAGTTAACAGTACAAATTTGGCTAGACAATTCCATTGTCCCTTTTTATTCATTTCACACAAATACTAGTACAAGCGAGTTTTGGTTCAAAAGTAATATTGGCAGAAAGCAACATTCTTGAAAATTCTCATGTGAATATGTGTTTACATGAAGGTACTCCTGAGATATGTTTGCATGGCCATCTTGAAGCCTCTTTGATTTCCCTCCTTCTGCTTGCAAATGTTTGAATCATCTAATCAGAGAGCAGAAACAATACCATGTGACTTAGGCAGTGTTGCCAAGATCACAAGTCTCATGGTATTTGATGTTTTTTCTATAGCCCTGAACCCTGAAGTCATGCGAGTTCACCAGAATCTCAGCTTTAACTTTAAAACAAGAAAGTTTCTAGCCCTTCAGGTTGTTGAACAAGTATGAAAATGTAATCTGTAAAGATGCAAAAGAAGAAGATCAATAAAAACCTCAAAATTATTTTAAAGTCTCAAGATTGTTAAGTCAGTTTTATGACTTTTTGGGTCCTGTGTTAGAGGGCATTCCCTCCACCCTCCCACTTCCCTGGTTCTTGTCACGCAGACAGCAAGTAGCAAAGGGCCAGAAGTCCGAAGTGCAGACAATGCAATGTTTATTGGGGTTAATTTCCAGCAAGCATGATTCCAATTTTCCCACCTACTTCCTGTTTGACCCCAGTTTATATAGTAATATTCTTGGCTATACCAATCATTTTATTGAAATCTATCTAACCAAGATAATATATTGTAACATAATTCTCTAACCAATTATATCCCACTACCCTAATTAACTTACACCTTCCATAATTAATTATATAGCTGACAGAAGCAATTAGAGAACCAGATTAACAATAGAAAAGTGGGGGCCATAAAGATAAAACATACAGAAATGAGGGTTTCACAACCACAACCATTGATAAGTGATTTCTTGCCAGACAGGATGTAACCATCTTAAGATCTGTTTCTTTTTGGTGATAGGAAGACAATCCTGTCCTGATAGTGCCCAACAGCCCAAAACCGCCTTATTTCAATGTGACTGGTTTGGGATGTGACCGTTCGCTTCCCAGCTTATGGCTGCCTCTGCTGCTTAGCCAAAGGCCTTAGCCTAAGAACAAGGCCTCAGACTCTCCTAGTGTGAGAAGGCCCAAACGCAGGCAGACTTGTGATTTTGATTCTTTGATTTATACCCCTGTAACTAGCTAAGTGATAAAAATACACCTAAGTTCTTAAAGTATAGGCCTTTACAGGCAGGCCTGCATATCTATATTCTAACATCCTGACACATGGTTATTGAATGCTTAGGTGACCAATTATGCACCACAACGACTGAATAGGGAAAGCTGAAGATGCAGTCTAAGCAAATTGTTTGCAAACGAACCATAGACTGAAACATGTTTGCATAAAGTGTCTTCCTTCCACATCTAGGAGCTCTTTAGGCATTTGTACCTTCCTGAGCAGAACATCTTTCAGTGCTGCCCCTGGGACGATGCAACTCTGTAGAGCCCCCAGTACATATAAGCATAACCTTGCTAGAAAAATATTCTCAAAAAGAAAAGGAGTACTTGTGGCACCTTAGAAAAAAAGCACTGTGTAAATGGTCAAAGTCCTTTATTTGCACAGCCAAAGGCTAACCACCAACCAGCTCAGTGACCTTCATCGCCATTGATCTTTGTTAAGGTTTTGCTTTTCTCTTTTTGCCTGTTTTTACTGGGCTCACTTACGCTTGTTTTTTTTAATATTTGTTGTTCCACTCACAGGCGTAAATCCTGCCCTTGCTTGTGTTGCTCCAGAGGAATCAAAAAGGGTGTAGGCAACTACAAAAACCCACACAGTCATGGTTTGGCTGCCATGTAGAACTTCACCATCATATGCAACAGTGCGCTAGGAGAGATATGAAGATAATATGCCAGACCACACACCACACCCCCACTGAGGTATGGTCTTAAGGACAAAGAGTGTTCTCAGCTGCAAAGTGACGAGGGGGTACATGCATTGCTCCTGCTCAGAGGATCAACAAAATGCACCACACAGTGCATTGCCCTGGTCCAGCAGCTTTCCTTTTGCATCAGATGGATGTGCCAGCTTTTCTGCACTCTCTTGCTGACCTGGCTTGCTTGTGCTATGGCAAGTTTTGACCCTGTCACAGGGTGCTCTACTCACCGCTGGTGGCACCCTTTTCTGGCAATTCTGGGGCTGAGTTCAGCACCTCTTTGCTCTCTTCTACCATTGCAGTTCTGCTCCTGCTTACTGAGTTGCAGTACAGCTGCTTTGTGACTGGGCCCTCCAGTCAGGTCACATTGTAAGTTTCCTACTAATTAGCACCCTCCACACAGCCTAAATCTTCTCCCATCTGCAGCTTAATGGACTGATTGGGCCCTCCTGGGCTAATTCAACTCTCTCAGGGCCGGTGTGGGGAGTACACCCCATTGCAGACCCCTAGTTTTCAGAGGCAACATCTAGGGCTAGGTTTTTAAAACATGAATTTTAAGCATATAACTAAGAAACAATCAAACACAAAACTGTAATTACAAAGACCTCAGATTTGTTTTTGTCTAAACAAGGAGTGGAAGCTTGGAGCAAAAGGAGAGCTGGAGTTTGCCAATGAAAAAAGCTTTATGTATTGAAGTCCAAAAAGCTTGCAGGAGCCTCAGGCAGATCCTGTAAATCCTGCAGGAGCCGCATTTATGCTTTTAATGCAACTTAAAACTAAGGAAATTCTCAAACAAAAATAATTGGTAATTTAAAATAATTGGTTGCTTCGGTAAGTAACAAATGATAGAAGAAATAATACCAAGAACGTCACAATTACAAGTCCTATAATATTAAACAGTATGAAAATGAGAACATATTATATACATACCTTTCTAGAAGATGTACTGAAGGAAGATACTTACTAGTTTCCTATCTATAATTCAATATTGGATACAAAAGCCTGTTCTTTGTGTAATACCTACATACTTTGCTGATTAAAATATTAGTATTCAGAAGACAGAAGGTATACAATGGAAGATATACAATCGAAGGGTAATCCTGAGACAAGACACAAACACATACATTAGAGATAGACATATTAGTGCTATATGGGCCTGATTTGGTGCCCTCTGAAATCAATGGGAGTCTTTCCATTGACTTTGATGGGCACTGGACCAAGTTCTATACAATTAAACAAGTGCTTATGTTCTTTTTCCCACTGTCCTTCCATAACAAAAACAGAAGCACTATATTTCTTGGTAGTTATATCCTGGTGAGTCTAAATTAAAGTTGTTACTGAAATGTATAATGTTAGTTTTCAAATGGGTAGACTTTTGTAAGTTTAATGTACAAAAAAGTGTATTTAAATATTTATTTGCATTACATTTTTTATTTCCAGCTTTTTAATAGTTAGAATTTTTAACTGTTTTTGATAATTATTGTTGATTTTTTTTTACTTGTAGGTAGACATGTCTATCTACCTAATCTTAAACTGTTAAAAGAAAATGATTGAGGTTGCAAAGTCAAGCGCTCAAAAATTAGGAAGTGTCAGAATTTAGGTTGCCCATAACCTTAATTCAGCCCCTCTGTGTGTATGCATTATGATACTCTTTAATTATATTATCATATTCTCCTTTTTCCACAGGGCTCTGTGGTGCTCCGTGTAAGTTCGAAAGCTTGTCTCTCACTAACAGAAGTTTGTCCAATAAAAGATATTACCTCATCTACCTTGTCACTCTATGGTTCAAAATTGATTTTCAGTGATGTCCAATGTTGCCAGTTCTTGCGCTTTTATTGTGAAAACTGCAATATTTGGTGATTTTCTTAAAGCCCCTGCTCCTGTATCCTATGCTCATGTGAGAATTTCATCTTTCATTTAAAAACAAACAAACCAAGTTTCAAGCCCAAAGCTTGAAAATGTGAACTCTATGGCTCTCAAACCTGAAGGTAAATAAAAGACGCCCAAATTAATTATTTTTTAAAATCTCATTTCTAAGCCAACGTCCTGATTTTGGGAGGACTTGGTGAGTGATTTTGAATGCAATATAAGAAGTGTTAGGTACTTCAATCTTTATACAGGCATCAAAATAAGTGTGGCTTGATTTTTCTAAGGGGCCAAGAATTCCAAAAATCCCACTGATTTACCCAAGGACATACACAGGTAGATATAGCTAGATGAGGTCAACGGTATACCCCTGACCTGATATTTACTTTGGCATCTATGTAAAAACTTCAATGCCACAGAGAAGAGGCAGTGCTAAAAATTAAGAGTATATCCACACTGCAATAAAACATCCGTGGCTGGCCCGTGTCAGCTGAGTTGGGCTTGCAGGCTCAAGCAGCGAGGCTATAAAATTGCAATGTAGCTGTTTGGGCTCAGACCCAAGCCCAAATGTCTATATTGCAATTTTACAGCCCTGCAGCCTGAGAGCCCGATTCAGCTAACATTGGCCAGCCCCAGATGTTTTATTTTAGTGTAGACATACCCTAAGGGTCTGGGCTTTAAAGAAATATGCTGATTTTCTACAGCTTTAGTTGTAACCATTATAAAATCTGGAACAGACCATAAAGAAGTGTGAGGGGCAATAGGCTAAATTCATGGGAACAGAAATGATCACTATTATAAGTGTTTGATGGCTCCAGTAACCTTTATATAACTTAGCTTGTATTCTGGTATCACTTTTATGCAATGGGGCAAAGTTGCAAACAGTATAAATTAAAAGTGGTAAAAGTATTTATTGCCACACTACATTTTTTAGGAGCACAATTTTATGTGTCTCTGCTTGCGTTGCTTCAACCTAAATGGGGTAATATTAATACCACAAGAAGGTCTGTTTACATGCTGCTCCAAGAATTTTCTTGCCAAGGGAAAAAAATCTGCCTTTTCAATTATTCTGCATGACAATAAACCCTACTTAGCTTAAAAAATTAAAGCCTCCATTTTTAAATGTTTATACGTTCTATTTTTGTGATCATGGAGGAAGGAAAGAGTTGCAAGAGACCAGAGTACCTGACCATGCTAGCTCTGATATCTATATTAATACTTTGCACTTCTGCAACACCTTTCACCTCAAAGCCTTTATCATCCAATGAGTGAACAATACTTATCTTGCAGGGAAATGTAGTTGTTGCCAGTTTTCAGACTGGAAAGCTCAGTCACAAAGAGGTTAAGGTTGTAGTATTCTCTTGCAGTGGTGGAGACAGGACTCAGTTGTAATGCATATAAAGGCAATTCTTTAGTCAGACCAGTGACAGGACTTTGTACTTCTCCCTGATTCTATTCCCAACTGACTAAACACAGCCAGGAGCAGCTACAAAAGAAGTTGGGAGAACCAATGGAGTCATTTTTGGCCTCAAAAATTGGTGTGGGTGTGTGTATGTATGTGTGTGTGTGAGAGAGAGAGGGGTGGAAATGACAAAAATCTGGCCCCACAGAAAGCCCTCCAGGAGCACCACATCCTTTATTTAATCCATACAAATGGGGATGTGTGTGTGTATGCCCACGCCCATGCCCATGTATAGTGCTCTCCTCCCAGGGCTCCGAGTCCCTCTCAAGGTTCTGAGTCCACCTATGTCCTGCTCTGCTCTGTGCTGGGTCAAGTCTCCCCACTAGAGGGTGTCTCCTCTCCTCTCAGCAGTACTTTCCTTCTTCACATTAGAAAAGGAGCTGGTAGGGGTCCACTGCTCCTCCCACAGTGTGCAAAAGCCACTAAGAGTAAAGTCAATAGAAGGGAGGTGTGACTTTTCTCTCTAGCACCCCTGCTGGCTGAATCTGGCACTGCCTTCTAAGCCGAGGGAGTCTTTGCTCATCAGCTACTAGCCCCACAGGAAGGCGGGGAGTGAAGTGTGTATGGAATAACTTTCTTTTCCCATCCTCCATTCCACCATCTGATCAAAGCTGATAGGGGCAAGAGGGGATGAAGTTGTGGTTTCTCCTGCCTGAAAGTTGGATAGGGGATGTGTCCCCTTCATCCTCCCCTTCATGGTAACTAGAAAAATCTCTGCTTCTGGAAACACAGCTATGTGATGAAGAAATAAGTCATTAAAAGCTGACTGCCAAGTCACCTTGTTGGAGATGACAGGATACCCTGTTTCCTGTCAAAGTCAATCCTGAAAATAAGAGTGATTAGAAGAGTGAAAGAGGTGGGGATGGAACTTTGGGTGGGCACTGCATGAGAAAGAACGGGAAAAGAATGAGAGGAGAACTGAGGAAAGAGAGAAAATGGAAGGAATGAGGAGAGAGAAAACAGATTGGGCTTCCACCATCTGAAAGTGTCACATATTTCTAAATAAAAATGAAAGAGGCATTTAAAGTTGGTGCAGAATAGATTAGTTAGAGCCTAGCAAGAGACTTGTCAGCAGTGCGACTTACAGCCATGATGGAAACTAGGGTTAGAATTGGTGAATTAGAATCCATGAGCATTTTCGAGTATGGGCTGATGTCTGATCACTCTGCTTGTGGCCCTTCCACACAGAGACAGGCCAAAACTGGGATAGCCACTGAGGTTGAGCACAAAGGCTGGCATTTATCCATCTTTGTGGCTGAAGGAAAGAAAGTGCAATGGCTTCAGTTTTCCATAAGCTGATGTCTTCAAGGGTTTATAGGTATAGAATTATAGATCCTGACTTTCAGGATGAAGAAAAAGCCTTCAGTTACATCTGATCTGACTTTCAGGTCATGGCTAGGTGTGAGTGTGGTTCATGCACCTCAACCCTGTGATTACTTTAAGTATTTTTGATCTAGAAATGATGCTGTATGTCCATCCAGACGTTCCTTTGTGCCATCATTCAATTACCTGACCCTGCCCTTAGTCCTGAGATTGCACAGATGGCATAGGAAGGATCATTGCTTTTGATCAGTGAGGTTGAGCCATAACCCCCACCCCCAAATAAATCGTGGAGCTGTCCATGTATCAGTACAAATACATATACCCAATACAGAGTTAATTTAGTCTTGCCTTGATGCGATCTGCATGTTTTTACCACGTAGGAAAAAAAAAAGTAAGCCTGTTTTCATTTTGCTCAAGATGAACCAATGGCCTTGAAATTTGAAAACAATATATATTCGACCACACAAATTAATAAGGCACCCAGTGTTTTAGCAGACATTATAAAACATAAAATTAGATGGAAAATTGCCTTAAGCCCCTGTAAATTAAAATTGCTCTTTTTACAACAAAAATGAGCCTTATATAGCAACAAACAATTTTGTGATCTTCATTTAACTGACCAATTTCATATGGCAAACAGTATTTATTCATCCCGTTCCAGTGACCTAACCAGCATTTTACAATGCGATGCCTGGCATATTTTCACAGTATTGTAAAAAAATAGGGTTCTGTAGATTTATTTGATCCCTGTTGAAAATTATTTTTTTTTTACTTCTTTCTAACCAGTGCAAACTGGAAATTGTTCTTAAGGTAATTTTCTTGCTTACCATCCAGTCATTAATCAGGAAACCAATTAGAGCTATTTTGTGTACTCTAATTTGAAAAGTGAAAGTAACATATGTTGACAGTTAATTTGAATTTTTTTGTTAACAAGCAAAGATTTTTATAATGAAATAATATTTGATTCTGTTATAGAAAAACATGGACTATTAAATTACAGCAGATTGGGAAAATGCCAGTGCATTAATCACTCTGGGAATAATAACATAGATCATTTAGTGTTAGGTATTTTAACATTTTTTGTTGATGATTTTCCATTTTAGTTATTTTTATACAGTATCACTGTGACTTGATTTGGAACTTTTCAAACACAGGTCAGTGCAATTTTTTTTCTTAGCACATTGTGGCTTTGTACCAGTACTGCGCAGTATCTGAGACCTAATCACAAGAAAAATATTAGGTATCCAGGCTCCATTTCGAACACTTCTATTTTCTTGGGTTTTTAAAAATGTCAATATTTGTAAAAAGGTGCCAGACTGGCAGCCTGCAAGATTGAAGTCTTTCATCTGAGGGCTTGATCTGAAGCAACTGAAGTAAATGGGAGTCTTTCCATTGACTTCAATGGGCTTTGGGTCAGGCCGTTACCAAACAGATACAGAGGTAGTGCAAGTATCCCCACTCTGGGCTGACCCTGGTCTAGAGAGACTGAGGGCTTGTCTACACTTGCCAGGGGATTGAGGAGTGGCGTTCGATGCATCGTTGGTCGATTTACTTTCACTTTTCTAGTGAAGACCCGCTAAATTGACCACAGATCATTCTCCCGTCAACTCCTGTACTTCACCAGATCAAGAAGAGTAGGGGGAGTCAACGGGAGAGTGTCTCCCGTCGACATGGCATAGTGTGGATCCCGCAGTATGTAGATCTAAGTGACGTCAATTTGAGTTACGCTATTCACATAACTCAAATTGCGTAGTTTAGATCGAATTCCCCCTATAGTGTAGACAAGGCCTGAGTCAGAAGGTTGTTTGGGCCTTGTTTACTCTTCTTGATCCGGTGGAGTACAGAAGTCAATGGGAGATCTGCAGTCGATTTAGCGGGTCTTCACTAGACCAACTAAATTGAGCACCGATGCATCAATCGCTGCTCATCAATCCCCTGGTAAGTGTAGACATGCCCATAGTCCACATACCTATCCAGTCCTTGGCCTTATGTTAAAAATTCTTTCTAGAGTGCCAGTTTGGAACAAAGACACTAGAATCTGGACTGAGGCAACAAATTTGTGTCCTACAAGTCACTGAAAAGCCATCAGATAAGTACCATCTTTCAGTCACTTCCATCCGAGGCTGAATTCTAATCACTCAGCTAGAAACACCACAATCCTTTACCTATCTCCTTGGCCAGACATTCTCTTTAACATGTGCAGTTTTAGATCTTATCTCCTCTACAGACATTGGTATTAAACACTATTTAAAAAATAGTAACCAGAGTTACACAGAAAACATAAATCAATATGGGCAAAATACCCAGTTCCTCAAATTACCTTTTAGCAAAACTTCTGACAGGGCCTGTATCTGAATTTGGATGTATTGACAGTTGGTTTGGATGCTTTTCAAAGAAAGAAACGTTCTAAAGTAAAACCTGCCAAGCGAGCAGAATTTAAATGGGTCTTTCCTCCTTAAAGGGTACAGCTTCACTGCAGAGTTAACTCGAGTGCTCTACACTCAAGCTACCACCCTCACATTAGCCTAGCATGAGGGAAAGTGGCCACACTGCAAATAACAGTTGAGCTCCTGTGTCCACACTGGCATCGCACTCACTTATGTGTGTGCCCAATCTTCTGGAGGAACATCCTATGGTTCACAGCGCTGCACTATAAGCCTCTTTATGAATTCTCTTGCAATGTATCATGGGAGAACTTTCCTGGGCACATGTGGGGGAAGTGGTGTTAGCCCAGCATCTCGTTAAATTGGGAAGGAAGACTTAACTGCAGCCCTCAAAACAAGACCTTTTAAGAGGAATTTATATCATTGCACGCAATGGGAAACAGGTTGGGTCCAGTAAGTTTAGCACATGTGCCCTCTGGAAGGGTCTGAGGGCTCACAACATTGTTTTAAAAGGTCAAACTGAGACATCTCAGGCACTCTGGAAATCCGGTTTTGGACTGCTGTTACATTCCTGATCAATTACTTTGTGCCAGACTGTGACTGGACCTACCGTGAGAGTAAGAAAAATAATAACCCGTATCCCTGTAGGGGACTAACAGGGCAATCTGGCCCTTTAAGGGCCAGTAGGGTCAGGGAGCAGCCAGACTTGTTCTGGAGGGAAGCCCGGTAGGCAATCAGCTGAATTATCTGAACAGCACCTAATGACTGGGTCTGATCCCCACTGGAGGATATAGAGGAGGGCCTCAGATCCATGAGGGGGTGGGGAACTAGGTGAGAGTTGAGATGAGATAAAACTCTCCTGTGGCTGAAGTAGAAGGCTGTAAAAGGGCAAACAGGCCCTATGTACCCATCCCTTAGGCTTGGGAGGTCCAGACTTTTTAGTTGCTGGAGGACAGAGGACCCCACAATCTCAGCCAAGAACTGGGCTATTGCACTTGGTATAGTTCTAAAATTCCTTTTGTTTTGTGTTTTTATATCTCTGAGGAAAGGGGCTATAAATGCAACCGAGTGTGGCTGATGGTTTGTCCTAGGCTGTTGATCAGGTCTATTAGCTTACATGGGCGGAGAATGCAGGCACAGTTTGCCACAGCCTAGGGTAAACGTGGATCCTGAAGCTCTAATAAAATGGATGAGAGAGCAACAACACCAGCAGCTGAAGCAGACCCTTGTACAGCACCAGTTACAGCAGCAAAGCTACAACTACAGAAGAAGCTTTTCCAGGAAAACCAGCAGGAAAACCAGCAGCAGTTCATACTTTACCTATTGATGCGGGATGGTCAGGACCCACAGGTTGAAGTGGTGCCAGTTACCTATGCGGAAGGGAGACGTCCTCACTAAGGTGGGGCCAGAAAATGACCCTGAGGCCTTCTTAGAAACCTTTTGATTGCATGGCTGAGGCTCCAGGAAGCAGAGGCCACCAAGATAGCACTGTATGTTCCAGGGGAAGCCCAGGCAGCATACCGTGCTCTGGGTGTAACTGTGGCAAAAGAGTATGGGACACTCACAGTCACTATACTGGATTGCCTAGGGCTCAGTGAAGAAGAGTATTGCTGGCAATTCAGACAGGAACCATTTACTTCAAACTCCTGACCTATAGTGGTAGCCCAATGGCTAAGAGACTTTTGCTCCCATTGGTTGAAATCAGAGACACACTCCTCAATGGAAATAGTTGAGCTGGTGACTTTAGAACAGTTCTTCTGGATCCTACTGGCAGGACCCAAGGAGTGGGTCTGTTTCCATCAGGTGACTCTCCTGGAGGAGGCAGTTAGGCCTCATGGAGAACTTTCTTGATGCACAATTAGACTGAGAGCCAATAGAAGAACCTGAAAGACAGAATTCTCCTGTGTCTGGGTCTTATGCGAGGTGGATGCAAGCTAAAAGTCTCCTCCAGGAAGGATCTCATTGAGCTGTGAGATACGTTTACAGTCTCCCAAGAGATTGAAACCCAGGATAAGTCCCAGTAAGCAGGCTGGGTAGGAAGGGTTAAGGACCAGCTGTGGAGGAGTCCCCAGTGGAAAGGAAGAGGGGGTCCCCTAATTTGTTTTACACGTGGACAGGAAGACTATAGGTACAAAGATTGCTCCCATAAGCAGGGTGCCTCAGATGCTGAGGAAGAGCCTGTTGGCTCAAAGGGATAAGTTGCCCCAGTTACAATAGCTAGAAACAAGGTGCTGGATCTAGTAGATTCGAGTTCAGGCCAGATAGTCATACAGGAACAGTTGATCGCTCCAGAGGTTGTAGTAGGTGCAGAGTGGGTGTATGTAGGCTGCATTCACGGGGATGTCTGGCCCTACCCTACAATGGAAGTTAGATTGACTGGGGGAGATCAGGAGGTCAAAATGAATATGGCTTTAGCTCGATACCTAGCTTATGCGGTGGTGCTGAGCCGAGATTAGAACCAGTCTTTTGAGGGTGGCTGCGAAGGCAGGATCAGAACCTGCCCTCAGTACACAATGGGAAGATAAGGCAGAAGATATTTTTCCTTTTCTCAACCCCCAGCTGTTTGGTGCCTGGCCAAAGTCATGCCAAGAACTGCGTCAAGGCAGAAGGGAGGCACTCAGGGCTGAAGGAGTCCCTGGGAAGAGATCATGGAAAGGCATCGGGGTACAGTGCAGTTTGGACTCCTCTGAGTTATGTGTCCGAGAACAGGCTCTCCTTAGCCCATTGCCTGGAGAAGACATGCCAGCTCAAACAGGGATCCCAATTTTGTTCAAAGTCAGAGAGCAGATCCAGTGTTCAGCCTATTATATGGCTGACAGGGTAGGGCAAATGGAGTGCTGGATGACCCTGCCCAGGATTCCTGGTACCCCCATTTTGAACTGGAGGGGGATCTTCTGATGAGGGTGATCTGAGGCAAACAGATTGGAGCCCTCCAAGCACAGCTCCTAGTTTCCAACCAGTACCAGGACCAAGTATCAAAACTGAACTATGATGTACTGTGGTCCAGCCACGTGGGGATGGAGAAAACTCAAGGAAGGGTACTGGCCAGGTTCTTTTGGCCAGGTGTTTACTGAGATATTAAGGCTTACTCTACATCCTGCCTGGAGTGCCAGCAGTGGGTGCCAGACTGGCCCACAGGACTCCCTTAGGCCCTCTCCCATTAGTGGGCAGTCCATTTGAGTGGATTGGGGAAGACCTGATAGGGTCACTTGAGCCAAGTTCGAGCAGGTGTCAATTTATTTTAGTGATTGTAGACTATGCCACCTGGTACCTCACGGCCATGGCCTTGCACTATGCCATCGCACAGGCAGTAGCTACTGAACTGCTGAAAATATTCTCCAGGGTAGGGATTGTGAGAGTCATCCAGACAGGCATAGCTTTCATGTTGCATCTAATGCAAAAAGTATGGTCCTTGCTCAGTAAGAACTCCTGTCCGCCACGCAGAAACAGGTGGGTTGGTAGAAGGGTTCAACTGTACACTAAAAGAAATGTTGCAAAATTTGTAACTATAAAGTCCCAGAATTAGAGAGACAAGGTGAGTGAGGTAATATCTTTTATTGGACCAACACCTCACCCATCTTGTCTCTCTGATACCCTGGGACTGACGTGACTACAACACTGCATATAAATCCCAGAACTGGCACAAGATATTGTCCTACCTGTTGCAATCAGGGAAGATCCTCAATCTTCTATGGGCTTCTCACCTTTTGAATGACTATATAGCACTTAATGATTGGGGTTGATTCCCAGCTTGAAGATATAAAGGACGGCCCCAGCTCCCTGAGGGGGATGAGTAAGTAAACAAGCTTTCTCCCTGGCTGTAGCAGAAGGCTGTGAGAAGGCAGGCCTGCCCCAGGGAGGACCCCCTTGCCTGTCTAGGAAAGTCCACAGGCTATAAATGGAACTGAGTGTGGTTGATGGTTTGTGCCAGCCTGGTGATCAGATCCACCAGCTTAGTAACCTTGGTAGGGATCCTTGCTTTGTGGCTCAGGGGAGAAAGCAGGGCCTGTGCCCCCAGTGTTCATTACCTCGAACAGGTGGGTGGAGAGGAAGGGGAGTGGATGGAGCTTTGGCTGGCTGCTTGCTGGCATGGTGGGGTGGGGGAGATGTAAGCTGCAGTAAGTTACTTCTCTCAGGAGTAAGAGGGGAGCAGAGGATTCTCAAGAGACAGAGCAGCAATGTGCTGCCCCAGATGCTGGTACTAGAGAAAAGTCTCAGTATAACTTTTAACGACCATTTCCCATAGATTGGAAGTTCCCTTATTGCACTGAACAATGTCAGTGACCTCCACAGATAAATTAAAAAACATAAAGTCGTTTTAAATGTACAGCTTTTGGAATCTGCTCCTTCTACAAGAAAAGGGGTAGGCTGCACATACAAGGTAAAGAGACCAGTTAGACCAGTTACAATGAGGGCATTCTCTACAGTTGGTCACACACTTCCCTAGGGTGGATATTGAAAGGGGCAGAAGACAGTAATTGGGGATTTCTCTTTTTAGTAATTGCATTGGCTCTGGACTTCTCATCCTTTAGAACACTTGGAAGAATGACAGGTTTCAGAGTAACAGCCGTGTTAGTCTGTATTCACAAAAAGAAAAGGAGGACTTGTGGCACGTTAGAGACTAGCCAATTTATTTGAGCATAAGCTTTCGTGAGCTACAGCTCACTTCATTGGATGTAGCTCATGAAAGCTTATGCTCAAATAAATTGGTTAGTCTCTAAGGTGCCACAAGTACTCCTTTTCTACTTGGAAGAATGTCATTTAGTCCTGACTCAATTTAATAAAGCTGGTTGGGAAAGGATGTTTTGTTTCTGTTTTGTGTTTTCTTTTCCTGCTAACAATTTTAGTGAAAACAATATTTTGCTCTAACCAATGTTTTTCTACTATACTTTTGTTTGGGTGGGGGCTGAGTTATTAAAAATATTCAGTTTTTGGAAAACTGGTCAGATCAGAGTTTTCAGTAAAGCCCCAAATTCTCACTTGCCCAGCTAAAATTATTCAGTTCATGGCTGCCAAAAACTGAAATTCAGTTTTCATTTTTCTGATGAAAACCTGAAGAAAATTGACACTTCCCACAGAAAGTTATGTTTTGGCCAAAAAGACATTTAAAAAAAAAATTGGAACGGAAAAATTTCAACCCACTCTAGAATTTTATTTAAGGACCTGAACTTTGCCCCACAGAAACCTGATATCATCAGGGGAAGGCCTGGGGCTGTTGGAAAAGTGAAATAGAAAAGGAATAAGAGCCACGTTCTAACGAAACAAGGGAAGGGGAGGAAGAAAGTTCTGAACCCTCATTTCAAAGACTTTTGTACCAGGTAGAAAATGCATCTTGCCTAGAATATGTTCAACAGCTTTAATTCTGACCAATGACCACTAGAGGTCAGTTGTGCTTTTAATTTTAGCAAAGGTGCTGATAAAGTCTATTTATAATTTTTCTTCAAAAAATACAGTATTAAAATAATTGTTAGATTTGTCTTTATTCATTTTCTGTAAAATAATTTCAAGGGCTCATATCCCTGTAATGTAAGTTACAAGAGGAAGGAATATTTAGTTCTCGAACAAGACAATTCTCCAGTACTTTTTCTGCACAGTATTCTAAAAGCTTCATTAGTTTGTGGAAAACATACTCCTCAGCTGGTGTAAACAGGCATAGTTTCATTCACTTCAATAGAACTAAACCAGTGTTAGCTCTGTTGAGGATCTGAGTCTCAGTTTAGGAAATGTTCTAGAGTTACGATGGATTTTATGTTTACATGTTCCCTCCAGTGTTTTCTATTATAGTAGACTGGTTGGTTGAGGTATATAAAACTTAATTATTTCAGTAATTAGGGGATTCTCTGAACTTCTTGAGGGCTTTCAGTGACAATGGTTTGTACCTTCCTGTGTTTCTATTTTGAGTTTCAGGATCAAATGAGTTTCTCCACACCTTTACATGATCTCATAAATTGCCCTTCCCAAAGAATCTCTATCATCCCCAAATAGACTTGGGCTTCCTCTCAGCAGGGAATGTGGAGAAAACAGGCCCAGTGGTTTGAAACTTCCTATCACCTTAAATGGCTTTCTGGGGTGGCTGGCTGGCTCCATGCCATTACCTGGGTTCTTTAAGAGCGTGGTGTGGATAGACCTACAACTTACTTACCTTCAGTCTTTGTGGAGTGAGCGTGGTAGAAGCTTCTAGGGAGATGGCAGCCTTTTCAAAACCTGAAGCAATGGGCCCACTGTATAACAGATGCACTTGCAGCTTTACCTTAGTCTGGTACTGAGAATGGCCCTGTATAACACAAGTTACACTGGTGTAACTAAGAGCAGACTATGGGCCAAACATTGTAAAGTATATTAAATTAAACAAAGATATTAAGCCTGAATCATTTTTCAGCCATAGTAACACAATGACTCAGCCTGAATTGAACAGAGGATGCAATGTAATAATTGGGAAATATATGCCAACACTGCTGATTTCATCATATTGTACATGACTGTGAATCATCTTATATACAACATTCAAATAGATTATAGTAGCTAATATGGTCTGTCATTTATCAATTGCTTAGAGTCACTCGGGTGTATTATTCTGAATCTGCTCCCTGGCAACTTCCTCAGTTAGCAGGGCATGCCACTTATTAGGCTGCTGATTAAGAAGATTGTATTGTGGTTTTCCAGTCATAAAAACCTCATGCATACTTCATCCAGAGAACTACCTGTGATTTAATTCTTAGCCCACTGCTTTTTAATCTGGATGATGGATTAGTATTTTATGATGTAGCCAGTTAGTTTAATATCTCTGAGAAGGTTGAATGCTGGAGGTATCGCTTATATAACAATATATCAGATGAGGTAAAAGTGATGCAGAATCATTACATTTTAAACTGGGGAAACTGGGACTGTCCCAGAGAAGATTTTGTCCCTAAGAACCTGCCCCACTAACCAATCAGCTAGATTCTTACAAGAAGTAAAACCAGGCCCCCAGATTTGGGTATGGATGCAGATTTCAAATACCCCAGAATTTGGCGGTGGTTGATTCTTTCTTTGTTTCAACCCATTGTAGAGATAAAACTAAGAGATAGGACTCTTGTTAAATCCTGTGTCTTCTCTCTATTTTCAACATTCAACCCTTTCTCTCCATCTCTACTGCCAAAATGCTTGTCCATGATTCGGTTATCATTCCCTATGATTATGGTAACATTCTCTTCTCGAGCCTTATCTGCTGCTCACCTCATCCCTCCTGCCAATCTAAGATACAGCCGGTGCTGTACAGTGTTATTCTTTCTTGAAGGGCCCAGGGCCAAAAGCCTGGCAGAGAGTATAGTAAGGCTCCCCTCTCCCCTGTACGGATTGGGGATGAACTGGGAAAAAGGGAGTGCTGCCTTCTCCCTCATAGCAGAGAGACTCCAGAAGACACCAGCAGGGAAAGGCTAGACTAATTAAGGAAAAGGGTCCAGCTAAGGGTGAAGGTGGCAACGGCCATACAGCTGGCTAACCTGCAACTCTACTCTGGACAGGAGAACTGAGGGCTCCTGCTTAAGAAGGATCAGGAAATCTGATTTACAGACCCCTGCTCCAGGGAGGAGAGCTGGGGCTTTCTGCTTAAGGGAGGACTAAAGTGGGAAGGGTTCCAGAAATACAGACTGTTTACAGGCATAGGGAAGAAGAGTCTCCAACTTCTATTTATGGCTCTTGTTAATAAATAAACCCTTGGAAAAGGGGTGCTCTTGGATTTAACATGGTTTATCTGGACTCATTTATAAGCTATGTGAAGGGAAATGAGGGAGGGCTGTTGGTGAGCCCTCCCTGCCTTCCAAGACCTCCCAGGTCCTTGTATATATAGAGTCAGACCTTTCAAACTTTTAAAGGGCCATGACATGTGAGGGGGTTGGCTGACTAGTAGGCCCCACTACTATTAAGGGGCAGACTATGCCATTGCAAATGGTGGATCAGGCCACTTCTATATAACATATACTTTAACATTACCCTAATGAAAGCTGACGGGCTAGACTGTACATACTACACAGGCTCACATGCGCAATGTTGTAGCGTGACACCAGCTCAGCAAGAACACTGAGGGTCAGGGGAGTTCCAGAGCCATCTCATAGGGCACCTGGAAAAGCAGCAGCTGCTGAAATGGGTGCAGCCTGTGATCTCTTCTGTGGCTGGCAAGCACCACAAAGGTTTGTGCCATGAAGGAGCTGGTCCCACCTCCTCCATGTCCCCTTTAGGGGGATTTGTGTCCTAGCAGAGAGCAGTCTTGTGGGGACTTAGGCGATAGTAGCACTGCAGTTATGGCTGGCCCTTGTACTCGGGCCCTCAGGAAGAGGAGGTTGGTATACACCACTATGTGGCCCAGAAAGGCTAAAAGAACAGGCTAATAACAACAGCCAGAGGAAGAAGGAAGGTCTAGCTGCTTTTCTTATTACACTACAGGACTTGGAGCAGCATAATACATTGCCACAACGGCTTTATCTTTGGTCATCCAGAATTTCCTGACTTCCTTTCTGCAGCTTTGTCTCACACATTAAAGCTGGGTATTCAGATATCCAGTGTGGCTTTCCATCTACTGCTGTCCACTGCCATTCCCCTTCGTTTCCCCCAGCCGTTTTCCTTTTACACTTAATTGCTATGGCTGCTGACATGGAGGGGAGGATATGTTGATTGACTTGTCTCAAGAGCAATCAACAATTCACACTGATGCTCGTTATCGAAACAGATGTTCATTTTAAATCTGAATGTCATTCGTCTTCTTTAATTATGCCTGATAGTGGAGCAGATATTAATACCTCAGCTCCTCTTTAGAAACACATTTGCAGCAATCTGATTGAGATATTCCACATCTCCAAACTATTTTCTCTTCTGAATGCTGAAGAAAAACATCTTATATGAATCAACGGTCAGCCCATTTTGAATGCCCCAATTTTTTCCTACTTCAATAACACGGTGACGGGTACCTTGGAAATACCTGCAACAGACAGCTAATAAACTGAACTTTCTTGTGGAGATGAAAATTTGGAGAAATTAGGAAAATTGTCAGAAGTACTGCTACCCGTGCACCACACTGGTTATGTATCACCATGAGGCTGTATAAGCAAAATAATTTCAGATAACTGCTCATAGAATGAATTCTAAGGGCAAATAACTTCATCTACTGCAGCCTATTGTCTCATAATGAGAGAGTAAATAATGTGCACAGAAAAATGTTCTGCATGATGTTGTTTAATACCGAATCACAAGAACAGAGCTATCTGAATTATTCTGAGGTGTAGAATAACATCTTGCAGGCTTAGTGGTTGTTCCAGTTACACAGATCATCAGAATGAGTCCAGGGCTGGGACAGCAGTTGGTTAAATTAATTTACACCTGATGTTCCAATTTTTAGACAGATGACTCAATTAACAAAGTTCATCCCTCCCCCCAAGACTCCACCCATGCCCCGCCTCTTCCTGCCCCCACTCCACCCCCAGTTCCGCCCCCTTCCTTCTCCCTCCCAGCCTCCTGCACACAGCAAAACAGCTGATTGCGGCGGGCGGGAGGTGTGGGGAGGCATGGGGGAGGTGCTGATCTGCAGGGGTTGTTGGCAGATGCGGGGTATGGGGGGAGGTGGGAAGCAGCTGATGGGTGGCTGCTGGTGGGTGCTCAGCACCCACCATTTTTTTCCCATGGGTGCCCCAGCCCCAGAGCACCTATGAGGTTGGCACCTACAGAAGGCATCATTCAACACCCTCTTTCGGGTGGGAGGTGAACTCACCTGACGGCACCCCCGAACTTTGGGACTTCACTGACTTTGAACAACAAACAATGAGCTGGGTGCAGCAGAGGGAGTGGCCTGTGAAAGGGACATTTGTCTGTTGCACTTTCACAGCACAGGTGAGAAACTGAGGCAAAGGACACTGCCCAAGATATGGTGGGGTAGGTGTCTAATTATTGTTTGAATACTTTTGAACCATTGTTGCTGTGTTCCCTCTTCTCTTAATAAAAGTTTTCTTTTGTTATATACAGATTCAGTGCTGATGAGTGGGGAAGTATTACCTCTTAGAGGCACCCGGGGTGGTGGTTAGTTTTTCCAGATTTCTAGGTGGGGGCTTGAGCCAGTTTTGTTTTGTTTTTGAAATGCAAAGAAGAACCCCTAGAAATTGTACCCAGCCCTTGTTGCTGCTGACACCACCTGGCAGATGGGTTACACTGGGATATTTTACCAAGTATCTTTCCTCCAAAAAAGAGCTAGGTAAGTTCATGGAGGATAGGTCCATCAATGGCTATTAGCCAGAATGGCAGGGATGGTGTCCCTAGCCTCTGTTTGCCAGAAGCTGGGAATAGGTGACAGGGGATGATCACTTGATGATTCCCTGTTCTGTTCATTCCCTCTGAAGCACCTGGCATTGGCCACTGTTGGAAGACAAGATACTGGGCTAGATGGACCTATGGTCTGACCCAGTATGGCCATTCTTATGTTCCCTTTAGTTGTCCTGGGTATTTAAGGAAACACAGGTATTGATAGCATTAGGAATTCTATTGTCACAGTATGTGTTAACATGCACCTCAATACACACAAACAGCTGCATTTGTAAGGATTGTTTGGTAAAAAGCGAACATCTGCATTTCTACCACTAGATAGCAATATGTAGCAAAGAATGCTGCCTTCCAACATGGACTACAAGAGCCGTTGAACCATGCTCCACATCCACCCATGTTCCGAGAAGCAGGAAGCGGGGAGAAAACTGAGGGAGGAAGGGGCACAAAGGAGAGCCTTTTTCTTTTATCAGGGTGAGTCACCTCAACCATCCTTCTTCGGCTACAATTTCTGTTTCATAAAAATGCAACTGCCCCCTTACGCTGAGGCATTGAATACTGTGAGGGGGCTTATTCTTTCACCCACTTACTTCCCTGGTCCTTCCCGCATGAACAGAGAGCAACAATACCCCAAGTCCAAAGGTGCAAACAATTGGATGTTTATTGGGGTGAACTTCCAGCAAGCATGATTCCAGTTTCCTTCCTTAGTGTCCCCCTTCCCAGCTCTGACACCACAGAGCCTTACCTGTGTCCCTGTTCCCATTTCCCCCTTTAGTAAAACATGATTCCAATTCCCCACCCCCATTCCCTGTTCCCATTTCCCCCCAACACACACTTCCTGACTGACTGCAGAGTATATAGTAAAACTTGAGTTCTGCTTAGCTATACCTTAACCAATAATTTTACTGAAATTTAACTAACCAATCCTACCATATTGTAACATGATTATTTAACCAATTATATCCCACCACCTTAATTAGTTTACACCCAGCAAAATTAATTATACAGCAGACAGAAACAATCACAGAACCAGACAGCGGTTCTACAGACAAACAATAGGGAAATGGGGACTACAGTGATAGAACAACCAAGAAATGAGGATTTCACATCGCAGCTATTGATAAGTGAGTTCTTGCCAGACAGGATGCTATCAAACTAAGTTTCCTTTTACATCTTCTAGGCACTTCCCTTTCTCTGGAGGCGATAGGCACTATCAGGACAGGATTGTATTTCTAACAGCCCACTAGCACCTTCTTTCAATGTGACTGGTTTAGAATGTGAGGATCTGACCATTCGCTTCCCAGTTTATGGCTGCCTCTGCTGCTTAGCCAAAGATCTTAGCCCAAGCACAGGGCCTCAGACTGTCGCAGTAAGAGAAGGACCTTACACTGGCAGACAGTGATTTTGATTCTTTCTTTTATACCTCTATAACTAGCTAAGTGATAAGAATACACCTAAATTCTTAGAGTATAGGCCTTTACAGACAGGCCTGAATATATCCTAACACTCCACCCCTTTTTTTCTTTTTCTTTTGGGATCCTCCTGCCCAGGTATCCCTGGAAAAGCGTAGGACATATGGCAACACATTTCCTGATAGGGCCAAGCATCGAGGTGGAAGATGTCAATATTCCATTTGTCCCACTGCCCCTTGTGTAGTATAGTGCCCTGCACCTTCTCTCGTACGGGTATACCACACCTATTCCAATTAGTGTTCCAGACTTCCCATTACAGTGGGCCCGAGAAGGTTGGGTCCGGGTTGTCTAGTACACTGTAGGGTTTGGAGTAACCTACATTACTTATAGGTTATCTCCATATGCAACGTAACACAAGTACAGTTAACAATACAAAATCCACAGCAACACCAAGTCCTGACCACTGCAGCAATGTCCAACATCCGAGACACCCCCAAAACACTGCCCCCCCTCCTTCGACAGGGTCAAGATTGTGTGTGTCCAGTTGCTGGCAGTTGCAAGAAGCTACTCCTACAAGTTTTGCATGCTTTTGTCCATATCGTAAGTCCATTGAATGTTCACAGAGAAATGGGTTATTGTCCAAACCAGCTTAACTACTAGGTATGGAATCAGGCAGTATGCCCTGGTTTGATTATTCACAGCAATAAGATTCACAGATCCATTTGTGCACCAAAGTCCAGATAGCAACGTATAGATGGGTGTAGTTTGTTTATGGGCTGGTGTAATTGTGCCCCCAGCAATATGTACATTCTCAGCAAAACACCTTATACACAGTACACCCAATTGTCCAACCCTTGCATAGGCCATTGATTCTGCTCCTCCAAAGTCATAGGAGAGGGGCACATCCAAACATCTTCCGTTGATTTACACTATTTTACACACCCCTCCATTGATTCCCAGTGTGCTCCTCCCCTTCTCATTATTTCCATAGGGCTTGTGGGGACCACCTTAGTTGCCATTCCATTTCCAGGTACCATGGTAGCTATTACACAGGTGCTGGCTTCCTAGTTGAGCATTTTGTATTCCCATACACATCTCCCCGCCAAGGTCAGCCTTTTGAAGCCATCCCCCACCCACGTCATGAGATTTTCTGTTCATTAAAACACAACAATGCTAGCGACAAGACAAACACCACAGAAAAACAACACAAAACATAGATCCATGGTATTGTGGGTTATTTTTCTGCTGGAGCCAGCTTACTTGTAGAGTGTCTGAAAAACAAAAGAAACAATTTCCACCCCCCTGGTGGGGACAGATTATTGCTTAATAATAATAACACCACTTTCTTTTACAAATTTCCTTGCTAATTGCAGGAAAAACAGAAGAATTACCTCTAGGCTGTCCTTATTTTGTTCTGTAGTCAGGCTAGTGAATTACCCCTCTCACTGGTCATTTATGAAATTCATGAGGTGGTGTACCTCAGTTTCCCCCTTGTACAACAGACCATGTTTGCAATAGTTTCTCTGCTGTACCAAGCTTTAAGTTTATTCTCAGGTAATAGCTGAGACACAGCTTCAGATTTTAGCACTGTACACACACACACACATACCCCTTAAGGTTAACCTGTCCCCCTTATTTTCAGGTTTGATTTGTTTTTTCACCTCCCTTTCCTGGAGGGCCATAATATGAGTCTTCTAGTAGCTTGTTTGCTGACCAGATGTATTCATTATTTGCAGCTCCTTTGTGCCCATCAGCTAGGTAATTTGCATTTACACAGAGGCTTAGTAGCTTGCTTTTGGATCCAAAGCTATTAGCAGCTCAGAGACTGTCTTAAAAGAGAAACATTCCACTTCCACTAGAGTTCTGATTACTTTCCACTTTCATCTCCTGCTCCAAAACAGAGATCTGAAAAGAAAGCACAACCTATTGTGGCTCCTTTTGGAGCCCTAATAGGATTTTAATGAAGTACCATGTTTTATGTGCATTTCTTTTACCCCTTCTCCAATATACACTGCACATGTCCTGCGAAAATGCACATTCCTTTTGTATAGTTTAACTTCCATAACGTTATATTAGACATATTAATTTTACACAAGGTGTAACTGCCTCCCCCATGCCCACAGAGTTTTCATTCACACCCACCAAAGCAACAATCTGATCCCCTAGAGCCACCCCAAGGCTCAGTGTTCCCATCAAATACTTTTGAAAACAGCCCTGAAGATAAAAGGCCAAACAAGCCTTATTGTTCTCTGTTATCTGAGTGCATAGCAGAGGTACAGAAAAAAAATTCTATGTGCCTCCATATGGTCCCAAAGATGTGAGTCAGTTTGTAGGACAGGTGGTTTGTTCATTTTGCAACAGCTAAGCACTGCCTCTGTTTGCTTGGAGGTGAAGGCGCAGAGTGGGAGTGGACAGGGAAGCAGCAAAGGGCTCGTGGTGTCTAGGTTCCGCAAAAGCATCCCGAGACAACCTTCACACTCCCAATTCTTGGCGTGTATTAGAGGCATGAGTGTGTACTGTAGTGGCCAGAGCAGGTGAGATTGGGATTTAAGGATCCAGGATTCTATTTCCAGCTCTGGGGGTGTGTGGTCCTATGTCAGAACAGAGGGAATCAGGACTCCTGGAGTTAGCTCAAGTATTACATGAACACACACATTACAAAGACTAAACCCAAGAGCCTTGATTCCCAGTCACTGTGCTGTAACCACTAGCCAAGACTCCCCACTCGAAAGAAGGGTAGGATATGAGGGTCATCTCTGCATGTGTCTTTGCAAGGAACTAGAAGCCAGGTTGTCTCTTACATGGGTTGCTGCATTTTGTGATGTCATTGTCTGGGAAATATTTCCTCTTTAACACCTGATGGCTCTCTTTCACCTGCAACTGTGCTGTCAACTTAGCAAACAGTGCTAGAAGCTCAGCAGTCTGCCCACTCGTTTGTTTCCATACACGGCAGCTGACATGATTTTCTGAGCTGCAGATGTAGGTTACAAGGGCACACTGCACTCATCATTGTCCAGAGAGAGAGAGAACCGATTGGCTTCCAGTGGGGGATGCCAGTAAGCCGTGATTGTGTGATAGGCCTACCTAGGGGAAAGCACAGTTTGATCCTGCCAAGGCACCTGAACCAAACACAAGTTTATCAGCTTTTCTACTGCTGATGAGAGTTCACAGGTGAGTGCTACTGCCATTGGATTACTCATTTGTTTTCTCGAACCTGTTCTCACATCAGTTATGCTCCTGTTCACCTATGATCCCCCAATGTTAGTACACTAAGGACTAGATCTTGGAGGAGGTTTTGCAGAATACATGTGTTATATAAAATAGTGATTTGTACCAGGTGTGCATCAAACATAATTCACACCGGAGATACTGATGAATGCAGGTAGTAAGCTTCACATTTGCTAGGGTCCAGTTTAGACAGGTTGGTGTAATTCATTCACAATTTAGAAAGCGATCAATGGCTCTCTATTGATAATTCTGCTCCATTTTTATTAGAAGCTGGTACATTAAAGACTAATTCAAAATCAGAGATGGAACAGCGGGTGGTTGTAATTGGAGTGTGTCATGGAATAGGTGAGTCTTAAAAATAATTTTATCTTTAAAGAGGAATGAGGGATGGGTTTTTGTCTTTCTGTACACACAAACCTGTTTAGCTGGAACTACTTTTTTGTTTTATAGTGAGGAAAAACAAGGAAGAACTTTGATTTTGATTTGTGTACTGTGCTTTGAAATCTCTAAGGCCTAGTCTACACTAGTGTCTAAGTCAATGTAAGTTACGCTAGTTAAGTTACATACGTAACGTAACTTAAATCGACGTAGCATACATCAACTTAAAGTGGTATCTACACCACTCAATGTCAGCGGCAGATGCTCTCCCATTGACATAGCTTCAGCCTCTCATTGAGGTGGATTAATTAAGTCAACAGGAGAGCGCTCTTCCATTGACTTATCACATCTTCACTAGACCCCTTAAATCAATCCCAGTGGTACCGATTTAGCCCGTAGTGTACACAAGGCCTAGGAGTCTGCTTTCTGTGGGAGGTAGCTGACATTTTGTATTCAGTTCAGAAACAGGCTGTTACAGAGGAAGCTGGCTCTCTGCTCTCTCTGATGGAAGCATTAGTTCATTACAGAGCTCTGTATGCCACAGGGGGCTTTTATAGGTGTATGGAGTGTTGTGGAAGATGGCACAAAGTTGGGGGTGAGCAAAATTCACATATATAACCTAGGAATGAAGCTTCGGCACAGCAAAAGAGATGAGTGGAAGCAGGAGGACTGTGAATGGAATTATGTGAATGGGAGAATCTTGCCATGCATTGCTTCATGGGTGCCATTAGGCCTATGTGGAAATAAGAGATAAGTTTTATCTTTATTTTTATCATTGCCACTGGAATTTTAATATCCATATTTACTGTGAGGGAGATTACTGCCTTGCACCACCCAAGGAGACCATTTATACTTGTCCCCCATCCTTCCAGACACACAAGTGATTGCAATCTACTCCTTTTCCTGTTCATCCTCCACTGTCATTGCTATTTCTAAGCAGCAAGGCTGAATGTGACACAGACTTTGTGTCCCACTTAGTCGGTTTCATGTCTTATACTTTCCTTGTCTGTCAGCATGTCTTGAGATGCTTATCACTGTAAAATGCCACAGTGAACAAACCTGCTGGTTTACCGCACACAAATGAATGCATTGGCAATATTTTTTCTCCCTCCTCAATGTAATCATTATGTCAATCATCTTTTGAGACTATAGTGAATTCTGCAGGTAAAGTCCTCTCTTTAAATAAATGCATTACTTTGCTCAGTTTATTAAGCACTGAGATTACATACTACAAAAATGTGTCCTCTTTCCCCTCTGTAAGTGAACAAGCTTTGTGTATGAAGATTTAATGTAACTGTGTCCTTTCCTAAGACTAGTATTACTTAGTTCTCATTGCTGCATTTTTTGGTCACAATTGCCAAGTCTATCTAGATTATGGATTGTGATGTCAAAATCTCTAACTAGCTGAAAATTTGGCAGCAAATATAATATACTTATCAACAAGTATGTTAGCAGGCTTTCTAAAGGAGAGGTCCTAGACATTTGGAAAAAGGCAAATATAGTGCCCATATTTAAAAAAGGGAAGAAAGAGAACCTGGGGAACTACAGACCGCTCAGCCTCACTTCAGTCCCCGGCAAAATGATGGAGCAGGTCCTCAAGGAATCAATTTTGAAGCACTTGGAGGAGAGGAAGGTGATCAGGAACAGTCACCATGGATTCACCAAGGTCTGGCTCGGCAAAGCCCCAGCTGGGATGATTTAGCTGGTGTTGGTCCTGCTTTGAACAGGGGACTGGACTAGATGACCTCCTGAGGTCTCTTCCAACCCTAATATTCTATGATTCTATTCTATATAGGGAACACTTGAGGAGCTCTTAGGATTAGAATCACTTCATGTTTAATGACAGGTTTCAGAGTAACAGCCGTGTTAGTCTGTATTCGCAAAAAGAAAAGGAGTACTTGTGGCACCTTAGAGACTAACCAATTTCTTTGAGCATGAGCTTTTGTGAGCTACAGCTCACTTCATCGGATGAAGTGAGCTGTAGCTCACGAAAGCTCATGCTCAAAGAAATTGGTTAGTCTCTAAGGTGCCACAAGTACTTTCTTTTCACGTTTAATATTTAGTACTTCAGTCTACATGAATATTTCAAAGATGTTGTTAGATGCTATCTTGAATCTTAAAACAAGACTTTCCACTGCTCTGACCCACATGTGACCTTCTCTAGTCAATCATCCTTTACAAGCTTTTTTGTCGGTGAACCGTTGCATTTGAACTTATTGCTTCCTGAATGGCAATGCAAGGGAGTGTTATAGGAGAACTCTGTTCCTCTGTCACTCACCTAGTCTCTTTCATATCTTGGGACCAATAGGGCTGCAACAACACTGCAAACAATATCTGTAAATAGCTGACAGACAAGGTTAAGTAGATGGCACTCAGGAATATGCAGCATAGGACCAATAGAAATGTGTGTGTATTGCAAATGGCTTCCTCTCTGCAGCTTTTCTACATCAGGAAGGAGTAGAAGTTTTGCCCTGCACTTTCTATACTCTGTAGTACATCCAAGGCTGGATTAAAGCAATCTAGGGCAGGGGTTTTCAACGTTTTTGTTTCTGAGGGCCCCCCACAACATGCTATAAAACTCCATGGCCCACCTGTTCCACAACAACTCTTTTTCTGAATATCCAGTAGATTTAAAGCCAGGACTAGCATTAGGGGGTAGCAAGCAGGGCAATTGCCTGGGAAGAGTTCACAACTCTCAGCTGTTGTTCCAGGCTCTCTGCAAACTCAGGCAGGCATCTCTGCATCAGTTGTGCGTGGTTCATATTTTCAAACTCTTTTTCATAACTATGAGGCTAGAAACTTACATTTCTTTTAAAAGTGAAAGCTGAGATCCTGACCCCATTAATGGACTCCAGAAGCTGGGACCCTAGGCATGGACCTATGTTTTAATCCATCCCTGAACTCTTGTGCTAGTGTGGGCTTAGTCTGGTCCTATGTCTCTTAGCTCACTTGTGTGATGTCTGGCTGACTTGTGTGTTAGTATTGTTAACATAGGTATTAGAGTAATAAAAATCATGCTTAGTGTTTAGACTTTGTTGAATGCTTATAAATTGCTTCATGCATTAATCTCACTTATAATATCTGTATTCCATATTGTAAGGTGATGTTTGAGTATTTGCATTGTAATTCTCTGAGTAAATCACCAGACAGGAAAGAGTTCGTGTGAAATGCTGGCTTCCAAAGGAGGGTGTTGGGTTCCGTCCAACAGAGAAGGCCCATCACCACCAGACAAACTATTGTGGAGCATCAAAGAGGACAAAAAACTTTGTTAATTGCTCTCTTCCCCCTCCCTTTGTATTAAGAGGAGACATGCAATGAATTCCTTCCATCAGCTGAGCTGGCAGATAAAAAAAGGGCAAACGGGAATAAAAATCCCTGACAAGGAGAAACTCTCTCTGCTGTTTGGACTCTCAAGGGCAAGATTTTCTAGACATAAGCAAGAGATCAGCAGTGTTTAGCCTTGATTAGTCCTAAGGGACATATAGAGCATACTTATTATAGAAGCATCTATTATCTTTTGAAACTTAAGACTGTAATTCATTTGTGTGAGTGTATATATATGTTTGCCTGCTTTAGCTTTGTAAATAACTCTTATATTTCCTTTTCCAAATGAATAGACTGTTTAAAAATTTATTATAGGATTGGCTACAAGGGCTGTCTTTGGTGTGAGATCTAAGGTGCAGTTGACCTGGGGTAAGTGACTGGCCTTTTGAGACCAAGAGTATCCTGAATATTGTTGTGATTTTTGGTGTAAGGGACTGTTTATCACAAAGTCAAGCTTGCTTAGGTGCAATATAGATTGGAGTACCCTAGGGGACTATCTGTGATTCAGTGGTTAGGCTGTTATAGTGCTTGAGGAGTTGACACTTGATACTGGGTTGGTGAAATCTAAGTATAGAACTCACAGCCTGTTTGGGGTTTGTGCCCTGTTTGTTAACAGTCTGCCCTGCGGTTGGTACTCACTCCTGAGTCACCCCAGACAGTCTGACCTCTGTTATGCAGGAGGTCTGACCAGATGATCATAATGGTCCCTTCCAGACTTAAAATTTCTGAAATACGGTGGTGGTGTTTGCGATCTGGATGCTAGTCCACTAGGAACCATATTGGGGCAACTAGCCCATCTCATAAAGAATGCCTTGGAAATGACTTTCAGTCACTGTCAACCTGGAACAGATTTGAAACACTGTTCCAAACATTGTTTAATGTTGAGGTTTAGGGATATGTGTACACTTGGAGAAGGTTGAACTTTCTTGTGAACCTGGGATGCCTCCTTTCAGAAGCTTCTGTCTACCTTTAATTTGCTCTGCCATGGTGAACTGGGGAGCTGCCTGTTTGCTGGCGGGGAAGAGGAGTTTTGTTAATAGCAGAAGCAAAACTATTACACTGATTTATTCTTTGTGCATTCCGAATGTTGAAAACATTACATTTCAAGGAAGCCTGCACAAATGGTGATCTCTCATTACAACCAGCAGCCCTGCTGGACTCTTCTCACCATGAAGGGAAGGAAACATAAAGCTAGACTGCTATCTAAAACTCAGTGCTAGAAAATTGAACAGTAAGATCCTACAGAAGTGAGGTTTGTTCTGTCATGTTTTCCTCTACCTTTCATTCATGACAACGTGACCCATGTCTTTTAATAGCAAGAGTGTTTTGCCTTGGAATTCAGTGGGAGCATGATTCACCCACTGGATGTTGAAGAGAGTCAGCACTGCACAGGACTGGGCCCACACCTTTGTCAAGTGGTAAACTCTACTTATCGTGGTATGCAAATACCAATTTCCTAGACCAATGGATTTAATAACTGTGACGGGGCAAGGCCAGATGGCTATAGAAAAGTAATGGGAGATAGATATATTAGCTCCAGGCGAAACAAATCCCTGGTACCAGGATAAGTTAAAATGGCAGTTGCTCCAGGTCAATTAAGACACCTGGGGCAAATTAAGAACTTTCCAGAAGGCAGGGGGAACGCTAGGTTGATTGGGACACCTGAAGCCAATCAGGGACTGGTTGAAACTAGTTAAAAGCCTCCCAGTTAGTCAGGTGGGTGTGCATGTCAGGAGCTGTGGGAGGAAGTTGTGCTGTTGGAGAGACTGAGCAGTACACACCATATCAGGCACAAGGAAGGAAGCCCTGCGATAAGGGTGAAGTGGAGCTTGAAGAAGTGGGGGCTGCTGTGGGGAAGTAGCCCAGGGAATTGTATGTGTCATGTTTCTAATAGGTCAGCTACCATAGCTGGTACTATTAGGGTCCCTGGGCTGGAGCCCGGAGTAGAGGGCAGGCCCGGGCTCCCCCTTAGGCCCCCTCACCCCGATTAATCACTGAGACTGGGAGACAACAGAGACTGTGCAAGAGAGAATAGCTTCTCCTCACCTCTCTCGCTGGCTCATCATGAAAATGGCTCAGTAGACTGTGACCCTTGTCTCTAGAGAGAGAAGGGTTATCTAGAGACAAGAGTCACAGTGAGGGTCACAGTGAGCCTCTGAGGCTAGCAAAATCCGCCAGGAAACGCGGGACCCACGGAGACAAGGACAGAGCTTTGTCACATAACTTAATTGTGCAGGAGTCACTCTCCTTAACCAGTTTTAGACCAAGCATGAGGCCCATAAAGGGAAAATCCTATGTCAAAAAAAGACATAAAAAAAGGATTAGGGAGGAACATTACTATGTTCCCAGGTAGTTTCATGAGCCCTAGTAATACTTGTAGCTATGCAAAGTAAAGGCTGACTCTGCAGACTCTTACTACTGGGAATAGTCCCATGAAGTCCATTGAAGCTAAGGGTTTGCAGGCTGTGACCCTGAAATAACACAGGTAATTGCATTTAATCTTTAAGGGTCTGATCCTGCACCATTGAACTCTATGGGTGTATTGCTTTCAGTGGGAGCAGCAACAGGATTTTCAAGAATGGGCTGATCACTTATCGGACTCTGAAATCTCCTTATGTCCCCTTCTATAAAATATCATAGCTGTTAACTGTCCTCTGAAGTCCCAAGTATTAGTTATTGCCAGTATGCTGGACTACATGGACCAAAAGTTGAACCCAGATTCTCCAATCCTATGTTGCAAGCATGCTAGAGTTAGCTAAAAAAGTACAAAGGGTTATAACAGTAACTTTGTGGTTAAAAATAAGTATTTGGTGTATTAGTCTGAGACCGAAATTAAATGCTTATCTGTTTATAATGACCGACACTTGAGGACCTCTGAGAGACTACTTGTGGTAGTTGTGGCATCTTAGATGCATCCAGTGAAGTGAGCTGTAGCTCACGAAAGCTTATGCTCAAATAAATTGGTTAGTCTCTAAGGTGCCACAAGTACTCCTTTTCTTTTTGCAAATACAGACTAACACGGCTGTTACTCTGATACTTGGGGTAGGAATTAGCTGCTAAATTCCATTTTGTCCTATTGACTGTCTGTGTATAGTCCACAATCCAAGAAAACCAGTATATTTTAAGTGTCTGTGTGGTCTCTTGCTCAGTTTATTGAATGAAGCTATTGAGGAGAGAGGAAAGGAAACAGCGTGGGTACCCAAGACACCAATTTGTATACTGGTTTCTGCTAGAATGTAAGTGAGAGTTTGCCAACGATCAGCTGATACACAAGGGAGGAAAAACTCAGTGATCAAAGCAGGCATTGGCAGCCCTGATACTAATGTTTTTTTAATGTATGCCCACACTCCACTCAAATTCCAAATGTTTAATATCATTGTCTGAATGATGGGGCAGGATGTATAATGGTAAAAGAAAATTTCTTAAACACAGAGCACACCATTGCAATTCTAATGATCATAGAAGGTACTTAACTCTTTTAAGCGAACAGCTGCTGCCAAATGCCCTTCTTCTTGTTGGGAAGCGTAACCCATACCTGCTCAGTCTAGGGCTCTGTCCTCTTCTCTTGCGGGTTGATGAGATTGCTACAAAGTGTGTCTCTTCGCTCAGGCAGGAGCAGGTCATGCTTTAAGATCCAGAATACCTGAGTTTAGTCCTCACTGAGTTTAAATTAATGTTTAATTTATGTCTATCTGCCTGTGCGTGAGCCAGATGCAATGGGAGGGAGGGATAGAAGTAAATGCGAGGGCAGAATTCAAAACAGACACTGAAAATATATGAGTTTTGTACTACGATGAAGAATTAAACAGCATTTACTTTGGCGATTTCACCGAAGTATACGAAAACTGGAAATGAGTACTTGGAGGAGGAAATCTCCACCCCCTTCATAAGGAGTTCAATTAGAGCAACCAAGTCTGTTCTGCTATTTTTCTTTGACTACGGCATAGTCCTGTGAGGTGCTGAGCGCCCTTGATGGTTTATTCAACAAAGCACCGAGGCCCATGTTTAACTCTTTTTGACTTCAGTGGGATTTATGCATGTGCTTAAGAGCTGCTTTGAATATGGGCCAAAATCAACAGGAGCTGAGGTTTTCAGTATCTCAAAGAATCAGACCCCTAGTGTGTGTTTGTCAAAAGAGCTAGACTTAACATTTTAGTGAAACTGAACCCAAGATGCAAAATGAACTAAAGAAGCTCTCCCAAAGCCATTTTTGTTCGAGGGAATCATATAAACCTCGTTTTTGCAAAAAGAACGAGATCTTCTTTGAAGAAGTTTGAATCTCAAAACCGGGCTCGCTTGTAAAGAAAACCAAAATGTCCATTTTTCAGACTGATAGAAGTCATTACCTGCTTCCATGTTTCTTTCTGGATACAAATCCCCTTTGAGTAAATGCAATCTGAACCTGGTGATAAGAGGAGGATATAAATCTATTTTAATTAAAAGTAGAATCACAATCCCTTTAAAGCAAGACAATAAACTATTCTAGTGCACTGGGAATAAGCTGACCAGATTTCTGGATGACAAATCTAGGGTATTGTGGAGCAGGTGTTGTGAATGCTTATCAGAGGTTTGAGGAAATATGTTACACCGATAAGAGAGAGAAATTTATCATTGCATTGTATATACGTAAGCACTAATATCTCAACAGGGAATAGTTACATGTGAAATAATTACACTTTGGAATAGGAGGAGAGTGTAAGGGGAGAACAAAGTACCTTCAGCTTTCTGCAGCTTATCATGTTTCATCATAAATGACATCTAATTCACAGATTTATTTTCTAATATCTTTATCAATTATATTAACGGGCCATATAAAAGTCATTTTTAAAACTGTCTGTGGTTCTCAGTAATTTTACATCACAGAAATGGTTTAATAACTTTTCTCTAGCTAGAATTCCCTTGGACTTAAAACCATGTGCTTAGGGTTACCAGATGTCCCGATAAAATTGGGACAATCTCGATCTTAAGTTATTTGTCCCGCGTCCCGACCATACATCGGTCGGGACACCATTTGTCCCGATATTTTGTTTTGCACCACACGTACCTGGAATCCTGGGTTGGCGGCACTTACGTGGGTAAGCTTCCGACTCCAACCAGGGAAGCGGCCTGCAGGAGCCTGTGGCCCCTCAGCACAGAGGCGGTGAGGGGGATCTTCACGTGCTGCACCCGCCATGAGCACTCTGTCCTGGCCAATTGGAGCTGTGGGTGTGGGGCTTGCAGGTGCCAGCAGCGCGCAGAGAGCCACTGCCCACCCCCCGCCCCCCCCCGACCCTACCCTAGGAGCCACAGGGAACTGCCAGATGCTTCCCGGGAGCTGCTCCAGGTAGGCACTGCCGGCACCCACCACCTCCACCCCCAGTAGGTCCCTCTGGCTCTTAGGGTTGGGGGGGGGGCAAAGGGGACTCTGCACGCTGCTCACACTTGCAAGCCCCGCTCCACGGCTCTGGCAGCTCCTATTGGTGCTTTTCCTGGCCAATGGGAGCCCCGGAGCTCATGCTTGTGGCGGGTGCAGCAAGTGGAGACCCCCTGACTGCCCCTGATCCTAGGAGCCAGAGGGACCTGCTGGATGCTTCCTGGGAGCCACCCCAGGTAGGCACTGCCGGGACCCCCACACCTCCACCCCGGCAGGTTCCGCTGGCTCTTAGGGTTGGGGGAAGCAGGGGGCTCTGCACACTGCTCCCGCCTGCAAGCCCTGCTCTGTTGCTCTGGCAGCTCCCATTGGTGCTTTTCCTGGCCAATGGGAGCCACCAAGCTCACGCTTGTGGCAGGTGCAGCACATGGAGTCTGGAGATCCCCCCAATTCTGACCCTCGGAGCCAGAGACCTCCCAGCAGGGCCAGTGAGTGCGGCCAGGGAAGGGGCAGGGCGTGGTGGAGTGAGTGTCTGGGAGGTCTGTGGTGGGGTGCTGAGCTTTGAGGGTGTGGAGGGTGCTGGACAGTGGGGGAGGTTTGTGTGTGTCAGGATACTGGGCAGTGGGGGGGGTCTGTGTGGGGCATTGTGTAGTTGTGGTGGTGGGGCTGTGGGGAAGGGCACTAGTAGGGAAGGAGGGGAAATCTGTGTGTATTGGGAAACTAGCGAGTGGGGGGATCTGTGCGGGGTGCTGGGCAGCTGTGGGGGGCTGTAGGCAGGGGTGGCACTGGGCAGGGGTGGCACTGGGCAGGGGTGGTGGTGTGCACAGTACTATGCATTTGTGGTGGAAGGGTTGGGGGGGGGGCTCTGGGCATAGTGGATTCAGGGGTGCTGGGCTGTGGAGCTATGTGGGGCAGCATGGGCCCACCCCAACAGGAAGGGGCATGCTGGTAGCACAGGACCAGGCGGACCAGTGTGCCTCTGGCCATGACATGCATGCCCCATTGCCCTGGCCAGCCCCACCCTGCCCACTGCTCACCTCCTCAACTGAGGGATGGGGCAGGGGAAGGAGGTGCAGAGGTGGGTCCTGGCAGCGCTTACCTGGGGTGGCTCCCAGGAAGTGGCCGGCAGGTCCCTGAGGTGAGTGTCAGCTCGGCTGAGCCAGCAGTGTGGCCCTGGCCAGTCTGAGGGCAGGGAATCACTCTTGGAAACAGCATGATCAGCCAAGGCAGGGCTTGCCCCTGCAAGGCTTCTTCAGGATCCACTTGCCTGGAGGAGCCCAGCCAAGCCCCCCCACCTCCCCCCACTGGCTGAGACTGACCCCACTTCTGCACCAGTTCCAGGCGGCTCAGCTCTGAGAAGATAGGCAGGGCTCTAGAGGTGGTGGGCACATGACTGTCCAGAACTGGAGCTGCACTGGGGTCTGGCCAGGGCAGGGGGCGGAGAGGAGCCAGCAGGCGTGGTGGGATCTGGGGGCACAGCACAAGTGGAGAAGGCCATGCCATGGCCCCTTCTGAGTGTTGGCCTGTTGCCACTGAATCACCATTGTAAACCAGGTACTGAAAAGAGCTGCCCTTTCCTTGAGGCTGGGAACAAAAGTCACACTTCATTTCAGCTGTTACCTGCCAGCTCTTTGCGACAAGGCTCAGTGCTGCACCAGATCCAAACCCGCTCTTGGCAAACGAGCTTTGGGATCCGACCGATCCAAAGTGAACTGAAGTCGCCCATTTATTTTAAGGGGCAGGGGCAGCACCCCCAGAAAGCTCTGCCATCTGGGAAACTCACTCTGCAGCGACAACAGAGGAAAACCCACCCCAATCAATTGAGCCTGGGTGAATGCTGACCTCTGGCCCAGGGCTGGAGTGTTCCAGTGGCTCTCGGCACCTAAGAAGTGCTGGGCAGGTCAGCTTTCAGGGGGCCCTGGCTTGCAGAGCCAGGCAGGGAGTCCCCGGCAGCCGACTCCGTGGATGCAGCAGAAGGGCTAGAACTGCCGGCTCTGAAATGAGATGTGTCTCTGTGCTCGATGGGATAGGCTGCTAGAATCGGAGAGTTGCCATTTCAAAGCTTTTCTTTCACCACCTGTTTTTTGCGTGGGGGAGGTGCCCCACGGAGGTAATAGCCACATCCTCCCCGCAGCAGAGTGTGTGCAGACCGGTCCACCTAGCTCATGGCAGAGCCAGAGAAAGGAGGCACCTGCTTCTGCACATGCTGATTCCCCACAGGGCAGGCTGGGGCTGAGCACTGCTAAGCTGCTGCCCAGCTCACTTACCCACATTGGCAAGCAGGGATTGCACCTGGCGGCGGACATCTGCTCGATGTACAATCGGGATGCCATTTGTCCCGATATTCAGGTAAAATTTAAAATTTGGTAGTGAAATAGAAAATTAGTCGATTGGGAATGTCCCATTAAACCCCATTGTGCTCTGTGTTATCCACTGGCAATTTTGGTTTTTCAGGTTGTTTTCAGGTGTAAGTTCTGAACCACAGTGCATACCATAGGACAAACAACAGTGGGCACGTAATAACATGTAAGCAGCACAGAGACTGCACGGTTCCTTTCAGTGGCTAGCTCTCTAGCTAACGGTCTTCAGCCAAAAACCCCACCTGAAATGGCAACAGCAAGGGAGGAGCCAACTACCAAAAAACAAAAAAGACAGTGCAGATACAGGACAGAATGGGAAACCACTTACACCTGGATTCGGAAATCCTACGAGTGAGATTCAAAAGCCTTTTGTAAAGCATGCTGGAAGGAATTTAGCATTCACCATGGCGGTGAGTCCAATGTTGAGCATCATGCTGATTCAAAAAATCATGAACAAAACACCAAGACTCACAAAAGCACTACCCTGGTCTCAAATTTTTTCAGCAGGCCAAATGAATCCTTCAATAACAAGGTTATCGCTGCTGAGCTGACTCAAATTTACCACACAGTAGTCCATCAGCACTCCTATCGCTCGTGCGACTGTGAACTTAAACGGGGGCCTACCTTGTATCCACATTCAACGATTGCAAAGCACGTCAGCTGTGGCTGGACTACAGCGGAGGCAAAAATGTGCTGTCACCACTCTCAACAGGATTTTCAAAAGACCCCAGCAAGCCAGATGGTCCCTATTCCTCACTTGCCACAGATGCATCGAACAAGGGCCATGTGAAAACTTTCCCCTTATCGCTGAGATACTGGCCACCCGAACATGGGGTCCAAGGTAAACTGTTAGACTTCTATGAGCAAAGCGAAGAGACTGCAGAGGCAATAATCGACACATTATTTGAAAAACTTGCGACACACAAACTAGACTTGAACAAAGTGTCTTCCTACTGTGCTGATAATGCAAACGTGAATTATGGAAAGCGACAATCTGTACCAGAACTTAAAAAAACAAAACGAAAATATCTTGCCTGCAAACTGCCCTGCCCATGTCGTGCACAACGCCGTGAAACATGCTAGCAATACCCTACAAGTTAACATTGAGACTCTGGTAATTAAGACGTTCAATCATTTCAGCAGTTCTGCTAAGAGAGTAGCAGCACTGAAGGATATGTTTGACTTTGTGGATATGGAGTATGCCACTTTACTGCGCCACGTTCCGGCACGCTGGTTGAGTCTTTTCCCAGCTGTAAACAGGCTTGTAAATATGTGGCAGGCTGTTAAGTGCTACTTTGTTTCTCTGTGCAGTGACAAGTACCCACAATCTCTGTGGATGCTGTTCTCCAACAGGGAAAACGGTGAACAAGGTGAGGGGCCTAGCAAAGTTGAGGTTCATCTGTTTTTCCTTCAGAATGTCCTGAAAATCTTCAATGATACTGTGTTCTGTTTGGAAAATGAGAGTATGACAGCATGTGAAGTGTATGGCATAATGAATACTATGAAAATTAAACTTCAGCAATGAAAGAATGACAAATTCTTTAGCTCCAAAGTTGAAAATTCATTAACTGAGATGTTGCATGTCTCTAGACAGACTTCATGAAATTTTATGATGCTTCGATCCTATATTTGGAGAAATGGTTTGATTTTTCAACAACTGGCCACTTGTTCAATACCCAGTGTTTGAACATCAAAGTGAATAGGGCATTCAAATACAAGGATCTGTCTGCTGCCATGACAGCTGTAAACCTCCAGAAAACAGTGGATCTTGATCAGCTCTATGATGAGTACTGTGTCATCAAAGACATCAACTCCAAGTTGGAGCCTGGAACTAAGAATACAAAGAAAGGAGATGCTGCTTTACAAAGAATAAGAGTGAAATAAACAGAAGAGAGAATAAACTGGGAAAGAACAATGGAGAGGAAGATGGAAAAATGAAGGCGTGAGAAAAAGAAGAGGATAAAAGGAATGGATACAAGGAAGGCAAGATGTATGATAGTGTGCCCAGAGGCACCAACCAAGATTGGGGTCCCTTTGTGCTAGGCATTGTAAACACACAATGAGAGATTGTAAGCTCCCTGGGGGAGGAACAATCTACATAGACAAAAGAGACAAAAGATGAGAATGAAAACAGGCCCAGAGGCAAAATGACTTGCCCAGGGTGACACAGCAGGAGAGTGGCAGAGCCAGAAACTAGAGCTGGGCAAATAACTGGGTTTTTTGGTTCACTTGCAGTTCAAAAACTGGGGGGAGGGGGGGAATCAGTTTGGCCTGAATTGAATCTGAAAAACGTTGACAAATCAAAAATGTGCATTTCTTGGGTCAAACAAAACTCATCATTCAACCCAAAACATTTTTGCTTCCAAGCATTTTTAGAAGGCTAATGTGACAAAAATGTGGGAGGAGTGTCCATCTTCTAACTTTTAGAGTAGTTGTTAGAACTACTGGGGTGTAAGAGACCCAGATTCAAATCCCTACTTGTGATTTGAATACAGGTCTCCCAGGTAAGTGTTCTAACCAGCAAGCTACAAAGTTATTCCCCTTCTCTGCCTCTGGCTCAATGTCTATTGAAGTATTTTATACAAAGCGAACTAGCCTGAACTGGAGAGATTGAGACCCATCTCAGAATAGCCAATAGCTTTGTGATTAGGGCTGCATTGTATTTTTGTTAACTACACTTTGTTTCCCTGACAGAAAAGGGAAAGCTGCAAGGAACTGTCTGGAGGAGGTGAAAGGAGAGGGTTATTTTTGTTTTGTTTTGAATAAAAGAAGTCCACAGACAGACCCAAAATTAATATTCATCCACTTTAAAAGTGGCCTGCAAAGGGAAAGATATGCCTGCAGCTTTTGTTTTTCCCCCTGAAAGGATTGTTTTAAATGTCAGGAATATAAAGTCTTGTCTTCCTTGTTTTTGCTAAAGGAGGCTTTTTGTGGATCAAAGAACTGAACCAGGCCCTTTCCCACGCCCATAAGCATGGGAACTAGGGTGAGGAGGGTGCTGCAGCACCCCCAGGTTTTATGCGGGGTTCTGCTTCCAGCTCCACATGCTGGGTCCTGACGGTCAGCCCTGCGCCTCCACTTCTGGCCCTGCACCCGTAGGTCCTGGCTGTGGGTCCCAACTGTCGTCCCTGTACCTCTGGGTCCTGGCCGTGGGTCCCAATTGCTGTCCCTGAGCCTCTGCTTCTGGCCCTGCACCCGGGGGACCCAGCCGTGGGTCCCAACTGCCGGCCCCGGGCCTCCGCTTCTGGTCCCACATGTGGACACCGGCCCCATGCCTGGGCCATGGGTTCTGGCCGCCAGCCCTGTGCCTGTCCCCAGCTGTGGCCCCAGCCTTGGCCCCCTTACACCTGTCTGGGTTCCCCGCTCCCAGAGACATGACCCTGCTCCTGGCCCCAGCTCGGGGGTGGGGGCGGACAGAGGTAAGGGAACTGGCTTTCAGCACCCCCACTATTAAAAATGTTCCAGCTCCTCTGCCCAGGCCTCCGTTGAAGGGCAGGGGTATCATTAACATCTCTTGTTGTGGATGTTGACCCACATCTTGTCAGCGTCTGAGCTAAAGAGGTTTAAACAGTCAGACTGAAAATCCAGGTTTGATTCTTTTGTCTGTCAGGATGCCATGATGTCACCAGTTCTCCAGTGCGCCACAGTGTCCTCTAGTGACATCAAAGGAATCAAGACCTATTATTTCTAATGTGTGTGTGGGGGGGCAGGGGGAAAGGGGCAGCAAATACTTTAAAAACACTTGTTTAGGACAAAAGTGCACAAACACATTCTCCTGTCCCAGGTCAGCTTCAGGCCCAAGTAGTAGGTGTGGCGTAAAGGACCATTTTAGTGTCCAGCTTGCTGTTAAAGAGGAAATAATGTACAAAAGCTGTTGCCCATGCCCTCTTGCTGTCCCCTGTGATGGTCCTTTCCATTAGTATTCCTCTCTCTCTTCTTCTGCGTATAGGGCCTGATCTAAAGCCTGCTGAAGTCAATGGAACAATGGGTTTTGGATCAGTCCCATAAGGTGAGAGTGGCTGGGTCCCAACTGCTTAAAATAGACTGTGCTGTGAGATGAAAGGGCCCCCCCCCCTTCCTCTCAGCAAACCAGGCAGGACATGGGAGTGAAACTGTCCCCCGTTCCCCCCCGACCAAAGTCAGGTGGGACATCTGAGCTAAAGCATGGCTGCTGGTATCAATGAACCTATTTAGGCTCGACAGACACTGGACTATAAAATGCAGAAGAAAAGTTACTGGAAATCTCTACATCATCTTTTTTTATGAGGTTTCTTCTTTTTCTGCCAGGTCTGCAAGCTTCATATTTGTCACCTATTGCTTAGCACGAAACGAAGGCATTCCTCACACAGGCTGTTTTCTTCAGATTTTTCTTGCAGTTCACATTTCAGACTTGTCATAAGTGATTTGGATTTTTTTATCTTCCTGCCAGATCAGCGTCTGTATCTGCAAGTTCCAGTAAACCTTGTCCAAAATATGAAAGCCATGGCTCCACAAATCAAGGTATTCAACAAGCAGGGCCTAAAATGAAATCAATTTTGGAGTCATAAGATAGGGTCAATCCCTCAGTCAAATTGTTAAAGTAAAGCTTTAAATAGCGGAACTACAGTTGATCAATAGCTATCTTCTTTCCTAGAATAAGATTCACTGTCTCCCTGCAATCATGCTTTCTTTAAAGCAGAATTAATCTCTTCTTGCAAAAGACTGATCACAGGCCAAACCCTGTTCACTTAGTGAAGCCAAGCTATATGAAACATGGCTGCATTTGTTTATAGGAATTTACATGAACGTTTCTTATTTCAGTTCATTTGGGTACAAAATCCCTAAAGTTCCACACTCCAAGAAAGGTTTGTGAATCTTGGCCAACTTTCAGATTTGTAATGAAGTCCTAAGCCAGGTGGGTATGAAAGCTTTGTTACAAAAGTCTCAAATGCTTCTAGAGAAGTGGTCGATGCGGAAAGTCTGACAGTGCTGCTGCAGAATGGGAGCACTGGAAGTAGTTTAATTATGGCAATGATAGGACAGTATATCCTAGTGGATAGGGCACTGGAGAGAAGATCTGGGGTGTATTCCTAGCTCTGCCACTGAACTTTTGTGTGACTTTGGGCAAGTCACTTCCCCTTTTTGTGCATTTGTTTTCCCCTCCTGTTGTTTGTCTTGTCTCTTTAGAACATCGATCTCGCTCATCTGGCAGAGTAGTCCAGATTCTGAGTTTGTTTATGTTTGGTGTGCCAGGGTAGAAAGTGAAGTCTATACACTCAAAGCTGTGGAATGAACACCCACTGATGTCAGGAGAGTTGCAGAGATCTAGCGGGGAATGTGACCTTTATATAATAATTAAACATTTAATTATTTTTTGTTTAGTGCCTTATGGTCACTGTCATCACTGTTTGTCTGAGAAATCTGCTCTCCTTTAGGCACTGCTATCCCTGCCCTTTGTTTTTCTTCCTTCCCCAGGTGCATTTCCAGGCCTGCCGACAGAAATTCTGGGCCCCAGGGCCAGGGCTGTCCCTGGGGGGGTGCGGGCCCCAGGGTGGAAGTGATGAATCTGTCACTTCTGGGACTGTCCGTGCTGGCCAATCACGCCACCCTGTGGGGCCCCCCAAAACACGGGGCCCAGAGCTGTCTCGCACCTAGGAGCCCTGTGGACCACCCGGGCAATTTAAAAGTACCCGGGGCTCCTGGGCCCTTTTAAATTGCCCGTGCCCCTGGGCAATTGCCATCTTTGCCCCCTGTGTCAGCGGGCCTGTACATTTCCCTCTTTCTCTTCTTCTCTGCAGCAATTCCTAACCCAGTGGCCTCCACTCACCCAGCCACACTCATCCTTTCCACTGAACTGATCAGTGTTAAATAGTTTAATCTTGACAATCAAGTGGGTTTTAGAGTAGAGTGATGGCGTGTCCACCCCCAAAATAGCCTAGAAGGAGTTAAAGAGGATGAGAAAGGAGCCAATTAACCAGATAGGCCACAGCTGAGAGGAATTAGGTGGCCTAAGTAGTCCCCTGAATGATGAGGGAGCCCAGCTGAGAAGGAACAGGTGGGGCTAGTATCAAACCAACAGCAGAAATGGGCTTCAGTGAGGGAGTCTGTAGCCATTTTTTGGACAGGAGGATGGGAAGGCTATCTACTTATGGGAGAGGGTGTAGGAAAAGGCTTGGGGAAAGGGTGGTGAGGTTTAAGACAGTGCAGACCTTGACTGCTGAATATAGGATCCCTAAGCTGGAGCCCAGAGTAGAGGACAGGCCTGGGGTTCCTGCACCAGCCCCTGGGGAAGCAGCACAGTCTGGGTAGTGAATGGGAAGACTTCCGGAGACAGTTTGTATGGAAAGACTTTGATACCCCAGCAGGGGGGAAACACATAGTGACCTGGTCAGAGGACCAAGCCATGAAGAGAAAGCACTCTGTGTTGCAGAGAGAGAGAGAGGCGCAGCAGGGCAAGCGGATGAGCAGCAGAAGGAGGCATCAGACCTGGAAGGAGCTAATCCACAGAGCAACCAGAAGGAGGTGCCCAGTGGTGAGTGGAACCCTGTGACAAGCAGACACTCTAATCTGATGATTAGGGTACAGGGGGAGTTTGCCCCCTCTGAGTCACAGTTTCATGCAGACCAAGGCAGACATTACTGCATTAGTTACGCTTGGGTCATGTTTGGAAGGTCATCTCTGTAGCTATTTGGGCTAGAAACTTACTTTTTAAAAATTAAAACATAGTTTCTCCAGACTTTGAATAGGTTATTCAGGGCACATAAGAACATTCTGTGGGTCAAATCCAGCTAGTGCGCTGTATATTTGACACTCTTGATTAAGGCAGTAAATTAATTGTGGCAGAGATTCTCTGCCCACCACTATGGGGTCCTGCCCTCAACTATGGCCTCTAGGCATTGCCTGCAATACCACTAACTATATAAGTCTGTGTGTAGTAGTGAATTTTGAAAAGGAAATGCTCAATTGCGTGTGATTTTTCTTTCTACTCTCCACTGACTGGTCTATACTAACTTTAATATGAGCTTTCATGAGCTACAGCTCACTTCATCGGATGCATACCGTGGAAACTGCAGCAGACTTTATATATACACAGAGAATATGAAACAATACCTCCTCCCACCCCACTGTCCTGCTTATAAGCTATTACCAGCAGGACAGTGGGGTGGGAGAAGGTATTGTTTCATATTCTCTGTGTATATATAAAGTCTGCTGCAGTTTCCACGGTATGCATCCGATGAAGTGAGCTGTAGCTCATGAAAGCTCATGCTCAAATAAATTGGTTAGTCTCTAAGGTGCCACAAGTACTCCTTTTCTTTTTTCGAATACAGACTAACATGGCTGTTACTCTGAAACTAACTTTAATGTTAATTTCTTTTTTCAGTTTATACAATATGGACCCACTATTGTAGACACTGAGGTACATGAGTAATTTTACTCATGGGAATAGCCCCTTGAACTCGGAGTAAATAAAGTTACTCCAGGCCTAACCTTATTGCATGGTTTTCTTATTGTACCGGGCCATAACATACTTCTGTTAGTGCTCGTTACCATTAATTATTAATAAGCTGTCTGTAAGATTCTAACTTTTAACAGTGCACTTATATAAATGGGATTGTGACTTTGCTGGACATAAGTAAAACCTCATATTCCTTCAGCAGAACAGCTTAAATAAACATGCTAGTATAGCCATCACATTAGAGCAGCAAGAATGACCAGGGTTAATAATGAAGTAGTGTAAAGTGTTTGCTGAAGTAGTCCAATTATTATTTGATAAATCGAAGAGAAACGTGTACCTGTGACAAGGCTTTATGTTACAGGAATGTACAGTCTTGCACCCCAATTCAGCAGAGCACTTAAGTCCGCTTCTAAATGCTGAGCTGAACAGGAATGAATTTAAGCAGATGCTCCACTGACTCAGGGTCACAGTCGCCTGCTCCTGCAGCCCACCTCAAATATCCCACATCAGAAAGGCTTGACCTGCTTGGTGAGTGTTCCATTTCCTCAGAGAAAGAAGATAATGCCTTTGGTGGGCCATCAGCTCCCCTGCAGAGCAGTAGCACTTAGCTGACAACAATTCTTTCTGTTAATGGGCTTAAATTGCAGCAAAGGAGATTTAGATTAGACATTAGGAAAAACTTTCTAACCGTCAGGGTGGTTAAGCACTGGAAAAAATTGTCTAGACAGGTTGTAGAACCTCCATCATTGGAGGTTTTTAAGAACAGGTTAGACAAACACCTGTTAGCAGTGGTCTAGTTATTACTTAGTCCTGCCTTGAGTGCAGGGTATTGGACTAGATGACCTGTTGAGATCCCCTCCAGTTCTATGGTTCTGTTATCCAGGGACATGGATGCCTAAGGGCTTTGAGAGACATTATGGATTTTTGAGTAACAGCTGTGTTAGTCTGTACTCCTTTTCTTATCACTATGGATTTTCTCTTTTCTCATCACTTCATAATTGCCTGGGAGAGGTAATAGTATTAACTTAATGATCTCTGCTCTCTCTCTGAGGAACAGAACCCTCCCATTATGAAGCACTGCTAGGACACTTTCAAAAGTGTGATAAAAGAAAAAGCTGGAAGCAAGACCAGGTGAGATAAAAACCAGAAGCATGCCCTTAGGGGGACATTCCTAGCATGAAAAGTGACTCTCAAAAAGGGGTAGGAAGTCATCAAGAAAAGGAACATGCATCTTTTGAAATGTTGTAGGGAAACAGATCACTGCATGCTGTCAACATTTAGCATGAGTAAAACTCTGAGAAAACCTGGATTTGTGCTGGAAATGGCCCAACTTGATGATCACTTTAGATAAGCTATTACCAGCAGGACAGTGGGGTGGGAGGAGGTATTGTTTCATGATCTCTGTGTGTATATAAAGTCTGCTGCAGTTTCCACGGTATGCATCCGATGAAGTGAGCTGTAGCTCACGAAAGCTCATGCTCAAATAAATTGGTTAGTCTCTAAGGTGCCACAAGTACTCCTTTTCTTTTTGCGAATACAGACTAACACGGCTGTTACTCTGAAACCTGTCTTAGAACCCAGGTGATCACAAACAATAGAGATTTTTGCAGGAGAAGCATAATTCCCTGAAGTAAATATTATAAGTAATGTCTCTTTCCTGTTTATAAGAGACAAAAGCCTTTCTTATGATGGATATTTGAAGGTGGGCTGCTCTGAAGATATTTGGCAAATGTGGAAATCTGAGAAGGGCCTCTACAAAAGGGAGAATTTGGTAGAGCTGATTAGAGAATTTGTTCCTCAATTTTTTTTAATTGAAACATTTCTAAAATTTTTGACCAACTCTAGTTTACTCTGAGTATCCAGAAAAACTTTGACCCTGTGATGCAGCCCACTGGGCTGTGGAATAGTCATTAGAAGAAGGTAGTAGAAGCTGCTTAACTTGGGGCCAGGTTATGATACCGTAAAGTAATTCTACTGAAGTTAGTAGGACCACTTGTGAAGTAAAATGCTACTTGGCATGAGAAAAGGTGTCAGACTCTTGAGACTTCTTGCTCTTTGTCCAGGCTTTAAAAACGTTAGAAGATGTACTGTCGGGACAATTCTGCAACTTCACAGAGATAATCCCAATATGGTTTTGCTACCTTTTAGCTTCTGTGACATAATGGGTCTTTGCTACTCATCATTTCTATCATTGTTTGGATTTGGAAGACTCAACTGAACGGGTCCATTAAAATGATTGGCAAAAAAAAGTTCATAATAGCGTGCATTCATTGTGACTAAGTCTGGATGGTTTTATTTCTTCATTAGAGCTCAGATATCTAACTTGGATATAAAAAATTAAATTTGGAAATCATTTACATCATACTCCAGATTTATGCAGGCAAAACTGAGCCAGTTGCCCTTGTTTGTTACCACGATCTCCTTCCAACTATCCATAATGATCTTCGGCATCTGTGTTCTCAAAATATTTTAGTTTTTTAATACCAGGGCTTAACTCGGTTGTTGGAGAGTTTCAGAATCAATGAAATAAATGGAAAAAAGACCACTTACCCAGCAAGTTTTTGAGCCACAATCTGGATGTGGTTCCAAAAGTCATAAATTGGTGGATGGTTGAAAAGTAAGTGTAGTAAAGTGCCAAGAACTTTGATTGTAAAACCAGCAGAAATGTGATGAGAGTAACCAGTCCAAAATTATTTCAGGGAAGTCTCATTTTTTTGGGTTTGGTTTTTGGTTTAAATGGTCTAAGTTATGGTTGCTGACGTGGCTGCTTTCAATGTAATTGTGAGACTCTAGTTTCTTTCATCATAATTGATCAGTTTCAATGGTAATTCTATCTCAGAAATGTTCTCTTTAGTGGAGCTCAACTGCTGGGACTAAACCCATGTTTTCTAAATTGAAGAAGTGAACTTAGGTTACTAGTCTCTTTACAAATCAACTTGCCCCAAATAGGAAAAGATTAAGAGGGCCAGTTTGTTACACATCCTCAGCTGAATCACATCCCAGAATTCAAAGGACAGTTTGTGCTCGGCCATCACATGCTTGAGCAATGGTAGGAGAGGGTGTAGGAAGCCTCCTCACTCTTACACAGATCATGTAAGGGCAGAATTGAAGCCCCTGTACTTTGGGGAGCACAGGGACTGCTTACTCCCTAGTCTTCTGGGAACCAGAAAGAGAGGAAAGCAGGTAAGGATCATAAATTGCTCTCAGCACTCTCTAGCTAGCAGATCTAGCTGGCTGTACAGGGGACAATAATGTGCACCTCACAAAGGGAACCAAGGGGTGACACCCAGCTTCTGTATGCTCAGGAGTTCTGCAATACAGAATGTGCCTCTAAGGCAAAGTGGCTCTGAATTAACCCCTACTATGAGTTGTGCCCAATGGCACAAAATGAACTACCAGGATTTCTTATCTCTAATTTGCATGAGCTCATCTAGGGGGAGGCTGAATCTTACAAAGTGTTGAGCACTTGATTTCAATGGGTATGGAAGGGTCTTAGCTGCTTTACCTCATCTTTCTCAGATGTCAGATTTTCCCTCTACAACAGAAGGCAGGAGAACCAAAGTACCAGAACATCCAAAAGAGATCCCAATGAGAATAGATCTCCACGCACTGCAGATTAGGCTGTGATGTAAACAACCATTGGCCACTGAGACTGAAACCAACATTTGTTTATCAGTTACTGTGGCAGACTCTTGCATAATTCAATGGCTCAAGTGTTCCTATTCTGTAATGCTTTTTAAGAGAGAGCTTCTGATGGGCCACTCCTGATCCTATATCCTCTCTGCAGCAACAAACTGGCTTGTTATATAAAAATAAATGATTTGTCATTAAGAGACAAGATGAAAATCTAACTCTAATGCCGTGAGTGAAGCTGCTTGTCTGTGTCTCTCCCGTGCCCCTCCATCCACCCCATCTTGTATCTTCACTACATTTCCCTGAACCTGCTTGTTCTCTCATTTACAATCATGGGAGAGAGTTGTTCCCCTTTAACTTCATGAAGTTATTCAATTACATAGGTAAGGCAAAGGAGACCCAGGCCCTTACTGTCCAATTAAGCTCACTGCCAGACTGCAGGCAGCCAAAGCCTTGGTTAGTTGTTTCCTTCTACAATCTGAGTGCTGGTGTCAGATTTTGACTTGGATCTGCAAATCAGCAGTGTTTGATTTGAATGTTGTGCATCCACAAACTGCCTGTCAGAGCTGAGGCTCTGATCTGAGGCTATTCTGAAGCTGCTATTTGCTGCTAAAATTTAGATGCTGTTCACTGAAGTCAAATGAGCGAAGTGTTTTCTACTGTGACCATTAGGTCCTGCTTCTCACAAACTCACATGAACTGTATGAACCCACTGGAACCAGTATGTCTGACTGGGAACATGTAACCTATGGGCTGGTGGAGAGATCTGACATGGAGTAAAACTCTCTTGAAACCAGTTTTGGTACAAGAAACTGAGCAACCATTCTGAACCAAACTTTTGCAGAAACGTAGCTTTGACCCCAGAGATGCTAGATGCAATGCTACATTAATCAGCTCCAGTGCAGTGTGAAAAACACTGGATGTCTGTAAGTAACCAGAGGGATATGCCTCCCTCTTTCAGGGAGAATAGGTAAAGGTAATAATGAGAACATGAGATCATTCTACTCCTGGCTGTGTCATTAACTTGCTGTGTGACCTTGGGCAAGTCATTTATGCCACAACATTCATAGTTAGGTCCATAAAACCATATTTAGGTTGCTAAACAAGCAGCCTAATTTGTGTCTTAAAAACTAAACTTTTCAAATGTAGGACTTGTCTACCCTTGGAACTTACAGTGGCATACCTACATCACCCGGGGGTGTGAAAAATCCACACCTCTAGGTGATGGAGTTAAGCCAACCTATCCCCCAATGTAGATAGCACTAAGTCAATGGAAGAATACTTCCAGTCTACCACCTCTGGGGGGTTACCTACACTGACAGCAGAATTCCTCCCTCAGCATGGGTTGTGTTTACACTGAAGTGCTGCAGCAGCTCAGCTGTAGATGCACTGCTGTAGCACAAGTGTAGACAAGCCCTCAGGTGTCAACCTCTCTGCAGCTCTTTTTCTTTCCTCTGAAGTACTATGAGGAATAACTAATTGTACTCCTTTTCTTTTTGCGAATACAGACTAACGCGGCTGTTACTCTGAAACCTGTAATTGTATGTAATGCACTTTGAGATCTCCTCTTTATCTGTCTAGGCTACTTGCCTAGTTTTGTACCATACTGATGAAATTCTATATATGTGAAAAGTAGTTGTTGTTTATGTATAAAGAAATGGCTGAAAAAGCTTGATAACGTAATTACACTATCATTGGATTTTTTTGAGTACATCTCTGTGCTTCTCCTTTTGAAGGTAGTAATGATTAGAATCATTCCATTTGCATAACTTCACTCTAGGCATGAATCTTTTAGTGATGACAGACATTTAAAAATAAATTTGATTTAAACCAAATCAAAGAAGGCAGAGGAAAACCATTGGCCCACATCCTTCTGTCACATAAAGAAAAGCATCGCTGAAGGACTTTAGCTGAGTAAACAAGATGACACAATGTTTTTGCATTGACCCTTTTTCTTCCTACCACCTGTCCTAGATGAAGAATGGGCAGGTGCCATTTCAAGATGCCTGGCATGAAGAACTCTAGGGAATAATTGACAGTCATAATTAATCAGAAAGATTAATAAGTGCCTGAAGTCAGGCTGCTTGATAAGTAGCCTGGTTTTCAAAGGTGCTGAGCACCTGAAAGCTTCTGCTGAGGTAAATGGAGCTAGGGGCATTTACACCAGTGGAGGGTCTAGCACTGAGTTCCTGTCAGCTCTGCAGGATTCTCAAAGATCCCATGAATGGTAGGAATTTGTCTTCATGTCTGTGGCCAAAATCTCCCCTCTCCCACACTGCTGCACTATGTGATGTCGAATGCCACGTGGACATAGCTAAATTAAATGGTGGTGTATGTACTGTGTGTTGTAAGCTCCTTGGGACAGGGATTGTCTTTGTTCTATGTTATACAGCACCTTGCACAATGAAATCCTGGTCTATAAATGGGTTCAAGATTTAGCCTGCTGCCTGGTAAGGTTCAAGATTTAGCCTGCTGCCACCATGTCTAGAAAACATGGTGGTGACGTTGCTTATGTCTCTACATAGATTGGGTGCCCATCTCAAATATGTGCCATAGTCTGTTCCATTTTAACATCCTATTTCAACCCCCACCCACTGCAAGAGGAAGCTGAAAAGTTCCTTTTAAAAATGTAGCCTTGATTTGTTCTTCAGCTTTTTATGCCTTAATATCAATATAGAACCAGCTTCTCATGGGACTGTACTGGAGAAAGGGCCAGAGACTAGGCCCAACAAAGTGTGATGAGTATGGTCCAGCCCTGAAGGGATGTAGCAGTATTCATGTGCCCCCAGCATCCCTGGAAGGTCTAGGAAGAATTATGCCCTCAGTGTGGTGCTGTATCCCTCTGCCCCCCAAAAAAGTGACTGAGCCTTTGTTATTTTTATTGCAGCAGCCGTATGGTTCAGGACCTAATTGTACAGCGCCTAGTACAAACCCAGAACACCAAGATGAGATGACAAGATAATAAAGATGCCCCAAGATAACACTGTGCTGGTGTTTCACACTTACATACCCCTTAAAATAGCTAGCTAACTCTCACCCTTATGAGGTAAATGACTTACCTGAATTCACAGAGGAGGAAACTGTTTCAGAGAGCTTTCCCTGGAGGTGTTAAAGCTATGCAGAGTTGCCACTGTGGTTCAGTGGGTATAGTGAATAAATGAGCCCTAAATCTATAAGTTGTGGTCAGGATGAAAAAAAAGCTCTCTTCCTCCTTTCCCTGGTCTCTACACTGTAAAGAAGACAAAATAAGCCTTTCAGGAAAAAAAGCATCTCCCTCTGTTGGGCTTGTTTCTTATGGTGTAAGGTAATCTCTGTAGTAGCCTGATAGTGTATCATTTCTAATGTATTGTACGAAGTATATAGTCTCTGCAGTATGACCCTGATCCAAAGTCAGCTGAAGTCCATGGAAAACTCCCATTGACTTCAGTGTACTTTGGATCAGGCCCCATAATAGTGGGAGTAGCTACTGGACGTGTGTATCTGTGGGGACTTTTTCTTTTTTCTTGGCTGAGGGGGAATCTCCACTTGGAGCTGTGGGTGTGATTCCCAGCTCGCACAGACATTCTTAAGCTAGCTCTCCTTGAGTTAGGGTGCTAAAAATGATAGTGTAGCAGGGGTAGCACAGGCTAGCTGCTTCATGTACATATCCCTGGGGTTCAGGCAGGTTTGTACATGGCGTGGCTAGCCAGTGCCACCCCTTGCTGCTGCCCATGATACCCTGGCTACTCTACTATTTTTATGGCACCAGCTCAGTGAGAACTAGCTTGAGTATGCCTACGCAAACTAAGAATCCTAGCTCCAAGTGAAGATGTACCTTAACATGTGGAGCATACTTACGCCTTACTCCTATGTGTAGAATATTTCCTGCATATGTTAGCAAACATCACTCTAAAGTATAAGAATGGGTCCAGAGTCTTCAGAAGGGACACGTAAACTTATGCTCTATGCCTTGATAGAACAAATATCTGGTCTGAATTATATGATCAAATAAAACACATCTTCCCATTCTTCACAAAATATATAGGGGACGGATTCTCTTAATTTTCCCACTTGTTTAGACTCAAAATCATTGTAAAATCTAAGCACATTCAAATTGTCTAGACATCCTTTTTTATCTTTGTGCTTCTCAAAAGAGATTTTTTTTATTGGCTTTATTTTCAGAGCTTATCGTTTTCTAACTGCCATATTACGTCACCCAAGGATGTGCTTTTCTTCAGTGCTGAGGCTTTTAAAATGGACACAGGCATAGAAGATAAGGAAAATTTGTTTTCATGAGATCACAATCTTATTCTGATCTGGGGGCAGAGGCGACACTTATGTTTTTGGCTTCAAGAGATAGCAGCAGTTCCCTTACTGTTTGAATTTTGCTGGCTGGCAGGCAATACAGTTTAGGGCAGTAATTCAGGGTTGCTGTTTACTGTAAGTCTAAGGGGAGAATATAGGTAAGTCCAAGAGTTTTTGCAAGTGAACGTGGTGGTCATTCTTTGGAGTTTGGATCTGCATTGAGCAGCTTACTACCACCCTAGAACACTTTTCTGGGGATGGGGATGTGTAGATAACCTTAGTGGGTAAATATTTGCAAAATAACATTCAAAGCTATATTCCTGGAGATTTAGCAAAGCATTTGGAAAAAGCTAAATCATGTCCTTGGTTTGCACTGCCCAGAGATGTCACAAAACACAGGGGAATGGAGACCATGGTTGTATGTAGTTTGGACAAATTCATATAAAAAGAAATAGTAATACAAGGGATTAAAACACACCAGGTCAAACCCATCTCTAGTCTAATCCTGTTTATTTCAGTGGAATTGCATACGGGTGAATTTGGTCTGTGTTCTGTATCCAGCAAATCCCCATCAGACCAATGGAACACAGTTTGTTACCTCCAATTTTCTTGGATTCAAATGAAAAATAAGAGTATCGTTTCTACCCAGTTAATGTAAAGGATGTGGGGTTGGATTTTCAAAAGCACCCAGCATTGGCCCAACTCTCTGCATTGAGCCCAATGGATGGGGAGTTCGGCAAACATTAGCCTCTTGAACAACTAACCATAGGGTGGGGTTTTCTAGAGAATTGGGAACGAAGCTGATTGGAGCACTTTTCAGAACACGCAATGTTGCCAAAAGATGAAAATTAAAGGTTTTGAACAATCTTGCTGCAGCCTCCTCCTGCTCCCCCATTCACAGACTAGCTTTAATTAGGACTAAGTGTAAGGAGACAGACCAAGTAAAGGAAGCAACAATAACCTGATTAAAACAAAGCTTTCCCCAGTGGAGAAAATGGAGTGAGAGGGGTGACAAGGGGCAGGAGAACTCAAGGTGTTGCCAAAGGTGGGCGGTGTTCTTCTGCCCTACCTGTGGGCATTCCCATTCCACACCCTATCGCCATGGCACCGCTTTCTTTGCCGGTGGTTATCCTAGGGAGTGATCTTGCATGGGGTTTGCTGCATGCAGAGGGGATCCAGGGAAAGATCATCTAGCCCCAGGATTTATTACTTTTACTTTTTCCACAAAGCGAGTGGACAGACAATGGGCCAGGTTCTTCATGGCTCTGCACCTTTTGCAGTCATTGTACGCTGGTGCAACGTGAACATAGATTGCTACCAATTGAATTTTGTAGCATTTTACACTTGCTTTGCACTGATGTAAAATGACTACATGAGGTGCACGGCAACTAAAATGTGTCTCCCTAATTCCTGCCCAGTCCCTGCTCCTTACCCCTCCACTGATCCTGAAGAGCACCCTCCACTGAGACCTAAGAAGAGAGGAACTGTGCTACACAAGTGCCTGTGCATCTTTCACATGGTGCTTTTCCTGCCCATGGATCTCACTGGGATGAACTGGGCCACTGTATGCTGCTGTGAAATAGAAGTGTTGGCTCTGCTTTCAGTATTTTTTTCCATTAAAGATGGCATTTGAGACCAGATAAAGTCTGAGTTGAACCCACTGGGAATGTAACTTAGTGGGAAAGCACTTCAAAGATCAGACAGAACTGATTCTGGGAATAAGATAAAACACTAAGTGGAAATGGATAAGCTGTTAAAATCCAATCTAGAATGCCTGGTGTAAATACCACCCAGCCTCTTCTCCCAGCTCACGCAGACGAAGGCTGTATCGACATGGGAGAACTGAACCATTGGTAAATGAATGAGATTGTACCAACGGTGGTGCAGTCATGAAAATTAAGAAACGCTAAAGTCACTAGCCATACAAAAGTAACAATTTCTGTTCAGTCTCCAGTTCTAGAGCCTTCTTGAAAGACCCTTTGCCCTGGGACTAGAAATAGTAAAGGCATCAGATTAGACTTCCCTCACAAATATAATATAAGCCTAAAGTGGGGGAAGGAATATGGGGGGAATGGGAATAATGTGGGAGAAGCCTGAAGATAGGGTCATGGGATTCAATTCAAATAGAGTAGAGAAATCCCCTACTTGTACCCCATTGTGGTCTGATCCTAGGGTGTAGCTCAACAAGCTGGTGGGCACATCTGCCATTGCCGGGACATCCGCTCATGCAGCTGACAGTTGGGTGAGGGGGTACCAAAGTGGGTTGAGGGAGGGGCTCAGTAGCTATTGCTTGCACTTTGCAAATGTGAAGGGAGGGAGTGGGTATTTCCATCCCCAAGTGGGGCTACCTCCCCCATCATGTAAGGCCAGATACCATATGTCCATTTTATATAGATAACTTCAGTGTTCACTGGAGCCCAGAAGTCCCTTCCATTATCCCCCGACCCTGCAAAAGTCAGTCGCCATTGGTATATATTACAATGAACTGCTGTATATATCCGCTGTAGAGGATTCCTAGTCTCCTAATTCCTCTTCCCAACCTGGATTGGTCATTGCCTCTGATACTATCTGTGGACCTCAGGCAGGGCTGGATTTGCACCTTCCGTACCCCTAGGCACAGCATCTTCAGGGCCTGCATCTCCATGTCCTCCTCCTCTCCCGCCTCCCCTGCCTCTGCGGCTGACTTTCATGTCTGTATTTAAAAAAAACCAAACCCCACAACTTTTAGATGGTCCTAGAACGCTGGCACCCTTAGGCCAGTGCCTACTGTGTCTAATTGGAAATCCAGCCCTGTCCTTAGGTATTGATATGTTCTTAGGCATTTTACAGTCCAGCTCCTCATCGCTGGTCTGCCAGGACTATGGAGCAACCCTTCTCCTCTGCCCTTTCCTTATCCCTCAGCATTGCAGTACAGGGAGCATCTATACCAGGGATCCATGGGCACAGACTCCGTGGGTGCTCTGGGGCTGGAGCACCCATGGGGACAAATTTTTGGGTGCTCTGCATCCACCGGCAGCCAAGCTCCCGGCCCCAGCTCACCTCGCCTTACCTCCTCCCCTGAGCACACCGCATCCCCACTTCTCCATGCAGCGCTTGCCACCTCAAAACAGATGTTTTGTAGCGTAAGAAGCTGTGGGAAGGAGGGGGGAGGAGTGGGAATGCAGCATGCTCAGGGGAGGAGGCGAGGAATAGGCGGGGGTGGGGCGGGGATTTGGGGAAGGAGTCCAATAGGGGCAGGGAGGGGGTGGAGTTGGGGCAGGGACTTTGGGGAAGGGGTTGAAATAGGGGCAGGGCAGGGGTAGAGTTGAGGTGTTGCAGGGTGAGGGTCAAGCACCCACCAGCGCCAGGAGAAGTTGGCACCTATGCAGGGATTGGCAACCTTTGGCATGCGGCCCACCAGGGTAAACCCCCTGGTGGGCCGGACCGGTTTGTTTACCTGCCGTGTCCGCAGGTTCAACCAATTGCAGCTCCCACTGGCAGTGGCTTGCTGCTCCAGGCCAATGGGGGCTGCAGGAAGTGGCGGCCACCACATCCCTCGCCCCGTGCTACTTCCCACAGCCCCCATTGGCCTGGAGCAGCAAACCGCGGGCAGTGGGATCTGCGATCGGCTGAACCTGCGGACGCGTCAGGTAAACAAACTGGCTCGGCCCCCCAAGCTGTGTGCCAAAGGTTGCTGATCCCTGATCTATACTGTCTAGTAGCACATGAGGCTGCACTGAAGGTCAAGTCTAGGTCTTCCCAAAATGGGCAGATGTTCCCCTCTGCCCAGGATTGGCTATTATTATCAGGGGCTTCGTTGTGTTGCACTGTAAGGCCCTTAAGATCTTCCCCAGCACGGCTTGCTAAACCAAATGTCCAAGTGCTCAGACACTTAATTATAGATGAGTGGTTTTTGTTTATCAGAGTTCAGCTGTGACTCAATTTCTTGGATTCCCCCGAGAGACACCAGTACTTGTGCTCTGCCTGGCCTGCTGCCAGCATGCTAATCGTTTTCTTCTGACACACACGTGCTGCTAAAGGAGTTGACCTTAGGTCAATGCTATCAAAAAAGTTAGACTGGCAAATTGCTTACAAATGAGTTCTAAGGGGTGTATAGTACTTTCCATAGAGGGAAGAGGCTTGAACAGAAAACACATTAGACAAACAACCTAGGCAGTGATCAGCCCACTGTGGTGTGGCTGGAGAAGGACTATTTGCACCACTACGACTGTTAAGTCAGCACTTAAATCCACACTGGCAGTGCACTAGTTGAAGATCACATGGTGGTGAGTCTTGTTTGGAAGCAGGGCTAAACCAAAAGGTTGTGTGGGTGACTGTGCATTGTTAGGAGAATTTTGGGGAATACATGTGTACATTTGGGGTGGGGGCGGTATTCCAGGCATGGCAGGGGAATGAAATGGTGGTTAGCACATTGTATTTCTCTAGTGTAGATAAAGCCTTAGGGTTTTATAGATGCCTTTCTATATAAAGATTTTTCAGATAATACACAAATGGGAAGAGGCTGAGATCCAAATATGAAGGTGGAGGGGGACCACCTCGCTCTCATTTTGCTTGTTTTACATCTCTGACTTGGTGTTTTACTGGCTCTTAATTCCATGCAGTCAAACAGGATATTCTGGGGTTATAGAAGTTCTTGGGATGGCTTTCAAATAAATCTCATATTCAGAATACATGGGACTGCTGAGAGGTAAATAATACACACTCAACGCACCTGAATAGAGTCAAAGGTCAAGGTCAAACTTATCCTTCAAGCAAAGGAGTTAGTCTTTCTTGCTTATGGCAATGTTTTTTTATTGGAATTCTCAAGCTCATTTTGATTTCTGTAGGCATATTTTATTTCTGCTTAGATCTTCATTAATCTATATGGTAATTTTTGATTTATACTTCAATACTTTGCCTTTCTGAAAATATCACATCCTTTTAATTAAACTCGGAGCACTATTGTCAGGCAGGAAAATATTATACTAATTTTAGAGATAAGTAAAATGATGCACAGAGAAGTTACATTGACTTGTCCAAAGTCACACAAAGGCCTCTGTTGGAACATTATGTAGGAGTCCTGATTCCAGTTCCTTTCTCTAAACACTAGAACATTCTCCCTCCTCAGAACCTAATCCAGTAGGTGCAACCCATCTCCCCAAGAACTCTATGCATGATTGTGCTCCTGGTCATGAGCAGCCCCAATGTGATCAAACATTGGGGAGCAGCTGTTATTGATATGTAAATCTGTGAGAAGGAGCTGGAGAATTCTAATGGCCCCTCTTAGAATAGAATAGAATATCAGGGTTGGAAGGGACCTCAGGAGGTCATCTAGTCCAACCCCCTGCTCAAAGCAGGACCAATCGCCAATTTTTGCCTCAGATCCCAAATGGCCCCCTCAAGAATTGAACTTACAACCCTGGGTTTAGCAGGCCAATGCTCAAACCACTGAGCTATCCCTCCCTTCATAGAGCGGAACCGAGTGCTGCATGCCACAGCTGAGAACGGACTATAGTTTCTGTGGTATTGGGTAACCCCAAATGTTCCAAAAACATGTCAGTTCTTTCCTATCCCCTAAACCTTGACTCTTAAAAAAAGATAATTTGAGGGTTCTTTTTAGTTGCCTGATGACTCTTGAGCCTTTGGGGTTCATGGTTCCAAGCTTTTCACTGCAGCCAAGAGGGCTAGGAACTTTTGTCTTTTTAAATGAAAGTTGAGATTCTCACAATCACATGATTCCAGGAGCTGGGGCTTTCAACAAATACCCGACACTGAGATTGGCAATTAAAATCATGAGAGCTGGTAACAACTGAGAACAACGCACCAACCACCAGCATCAAGGCTCGTGAAGGAGGAACCAGTAGCACAGAATTGAGGAAGGACCATCTGTGTATATAGCGGCCACTTCCATGGGTCTCAGAGTTTCTTCTAAGTGGGTCCCCAGGATCTGCAAGGTTGGAAGGGGAGGGGCTCACTCCCTGTACACATTTCAGGGCCACTAAGCCCTCCTACTAGATGGGATGCTTTCATGGAGTTTCCAGTCTGGCTCTTTATATCCAATATATGTATTCTATTTCTATGACTCAATTATCACTCAAAGTTCTGAATAAGCTTCCGAAACTGCTCTCACCAAGCTAAATTTTCGTAACACAGAAACTGAATTAAAAATGAATATTCATATAGTAGTACTAATAAAGTTAGCATTTAAAAATGGCTGTTTCCTAAAATGTTTAAAAACACATCTTGATGACCTTTCTAAGCACAGCTTCATTCTGCAGGCATGGAAATGTTTGCATTGCCATGGAAACAAAACTAAAGACCGCTCATGCTGGGGGGAAAAACCCCAAGTTATGGGGTGATTGTGGGGAAAAAAAAGCTAGAGGGATGATATCTTTCAGTGTGTACATGAAATGGACATGATGTGATGCTGACTTCTCTGGATAGAAGGATTTTTTAATTTAGTTTTTCACTGAGATTTCCACTGGCTGAAGGGTTATTTTTGATACATACAAGGTTGACACTAAAAGCAATCAATATACATGTATACAAACTATAAAAGTACAGAGACATCTGTGAGTACAGACTAACACTTCTTCTACCAATTGCTTTAGAAAAAACAGACAATCGCAAGTTTACCTCGAGAGGAACCACTAAGTTAAAATATGAATCATATTTTTCTTTGTATGAATGTAGTTATTCATGAAAGAGTAACAAACCCAGCATTTAATTTCTGATCAAACAAAACATACTTTCTAATTTGGCTAAACTGAAACATCAAATGCCAAATGACTAAAATGCTTTCTAACCATAGTTTTGCTAGCAGCTTGATAGGTATGCAAGGCATGCAGATCATTTCCTGCCAAGGCTGAGAAACATGGGTAGGCCTGAGATAATAGGGCTGGTGTGCTTGAAAAAGAACAAGGTTGTTAATGTTGTAGTTGATTGCATTTTTTGGGTGGCTCTTGGCTTCCTTTAAACCATCCCAGGTACTTCCTGTGGTCTGACTTTCTTTTAGCTCTGAATGACAGAGGGATCAGTAGGAGACAGGATAGGGATTTCCAAAGCATCACAATCGTCAGTAAGGAACACTAAGTCCTGGGGAAATAAGAGCAATGATTAGTTTTATAAATGGGTGATAAGGAGGCAGAAGACAGTGAAAATATCAAGGTTAGGGACTGATCCAACTCCACTGAAGTCAATGGCAGTTGGATCTGGCTGGAAGCAGATGTTATAGTAGCAATGTACGTTCATTGACATACCCTCCTGCAGAAGGAGATCATAATGGTGTACAGGCTCCGGATCTTTTCCTTCAGAGCACTCACTTGTGGCACTCTTTGGCAAGCGGAGTATGCCACAAAGTTTCGGAGTTTTGCCAACACGCAATAATTCTGCAAGGCATGGAAAGGGTGATTTGTAAAACTGTTTGGATGCAGTACTGGTGGGTTTGCACTACCCATTGGCCACTCTGAAATATTCCCTTTCATCAGAATGGAGAACTCCCAACTCTGTGTATGTGTTTTTAAATAAACTATTTATTACATAAACAATCAGTATTTCATAACAGGGTTGTCTGCTCCCTCTTTGTTTTACATCTCTGACTTGGTGTTTTACTGGCACTTAATTCCATGCAGTCTAACAGGATATTCTGGGGTAACTGCATAGACCCTGCCCCTCCCACTCCAGTCTTGGCTCTCATAGTTCAATAGCATCACTGGCTTCTTTTTATGCTCTCTAGTAGAGGATAATACTAGCATAACCCTCTGGAGTTAGTGGAATTATATGCAGGAGAATTTGGTCTATTCCTTCAATAGGAGCATCTCAGTTTGTTACAATATACAGTAACCAAGATCTTTGTCATAATTTGCCTCATTCCCACTGGACAGTGGTGTAAAGGTCAGGTGGAACTTTGTTCATAGCACTTTATGTTGTCAAAATACTGCACAAATGTTAACTAATTTCACCATGTTCCTATAAAGCAGGTGAATAAATTACCATCCCCATTTTGAAAACAGAGAAACTGAGGCACTGAAGTTAAATTACTTGCACTTTGCCATGCAGTGAGTCAGTGGCAAAGCTGGGAGTAGAACCAGGAGTTCTTGGGTCTCAGCCCTTTACTGACTTCTTTAGATTATGCTGCCTCCAGCAAAATTTAGGGGTTTTTCCCAGTTGTTTGTGAAGAAAGCATAACACAGCATATTCTACTGCTTAGCACTAGAACTTAAGGTGCTTGCACAAAAGAACATGTCACACATCCTTTGTGGTGGATGGACATGCATTTATTATTATTGCTGCCATTCGTTTGTCTCCTATGGAAAACTTTCAGAGAGCTCAAGAAGTGATGGTTTCTTTTTTAAAAATCAGCTCAGCAATGCACTCCTCCACTTGAATTTGTTAAAATAACAATTTGTATGAGCTAGATATGCCACATCTGGAAAGAAGACACAATGGTCTTGATTCTGCTTTTGACCTTTTCACTATTCTCATGCATTCCCATAAATACATTACTTGCTGGTAAAATTCCATTATAATAAATATACAAATGTTATTCACTTAAATGGTGATTTAATCATTTCCAAAATTTAAAAACCACAACAAAAAGCCTTCAGGAAAAACATCTTCATTTTTAAATGAGATCCTACAGTGCTGCTTTTCACTGTTTCTCTCTAGTCTGGTTAGACTTTCAAAAAGTAGCTTCAATACATACTCAAAGTAGGTCCCATACTTGCACTTTTTTTCATTAGCTGCTTTTAATTCATGGTTGTAAAGAAGGAATAGTGTAAACTTACATGTATGTCCAAGTAGAGGTTGGGCAGCATCTCCATGCAGGGGTCCTGTAGTAAAGAATAGAGACGTTGCCATTTTTTTTTTCCCTAGGGAGATTTGTTTCAAAAGCAACAATCTAAGTAGTGTTTTAGATCAACTCACCACAGGTTCAGTGTTCTGTAAAGTCTTAAATGATGCCATGATTTCTTTGCTCAAAGATAGAATCCTTGAGTAGCATGTTGGAGGAGCTGAACTAATCAACAGAAAAACAGAGAGCAGAACAACCAAACTCAGCAGCATCTTCATTATGGAGAGTATGTCAAATGTTAATGGTTACACAACTACTGATAGGTTTCAGTGGAGTCTAAGTTTGACAAGTGGACTCTCACCTTAAATAGGCTCTTGTATCAATGAAAAAAATGTTTTGGGGTTGGTCCAAACAGCGGCTCACTGCCGTTTTAAATTTCCTGCCAACCTGAGAGCCAAAGCTGCTAGCACTTTCCTGTCCTGGAGCAGGGAAAGGAGGGAGTGAGGATAACCAAACAAACACAACTGGTACACTTTATTCCCTAAAGAAAACAACCCAGTAACCATCTAAAGGCTAACACAAGTATGTGTAATAAGCAACACAGGATTATTGTGGAGTTGCAGACCCCACTCCTGCAACCACTTAGGCACATGCTTCCCATTATGCACACAAGTAGTCTCATTGTGTGATTGCTCACGTGCATAAAGAGAAACAGGTTTCTCTAAGTCTAAATGCTAGCAAGATGGGGGGCCATATATTGTTGTATTAGTTAAAATGGAAAACCATTTAAAATGGTTGTAGTGGCACACATCCTCTGCTGGTCTCGTAGACATTGCTGAATCTGGGAGTGTAGTGGGTTTTTTTTGTTTGTTGCAGTCACTGTTTCTATTGTCTTTATCTACATATTCAGTACTTTGAGATTAAAAGGAGAATATATGTTTCATACTAAAATTCCCAACACTTGACCAGATTCCGATTAATTTCCTTTTTTATGGTAAAGGGATAGTGTAACCCTTTGACTTTAGTCTTTGACTTAAGTCGTGACAGGTTGAAGAGTTTCCTGTCTGATCTTTTGTGGAGATACACTCCATCTTTCATGTCCTTAAACATGCAGTTCAGGAGTACAAAAAAGATTCCAAAGAGTGTAGGGGCAAGAACACATCCTTGCTTTACTCAGCTTTTCTTCTCAAAGCTATCTAAAGTGGACCTGTCAAACTGGACAGTTGCTCTCATGTTGTCATGGAATGAACATAAAGATTTAACAGGGTTGGTGGGCATCCTATCTTTTCTAGTATTGCAAATAAACCTGCTCTGCTGACTGTCAAATGCTTTGGTTAGGTCCACAAAGGTGATGTACAATGGTCGGTTTTGCTTTTTGCATTTTTCCTAGGGTTGACCCAGAGAAACTATCATGTCTATAGTTGATATTCCAGCCATAAATCCACACTGTGTGATTCAGGGTAGACATGATTTGCCAGCTGTTGTAGGTGTACTAAGATGACATTTGCAAAAGCTTTTCCCACTATACTTAGTAGCGAGATACTCCTGAAGTTGTTGCAGTTGCCCTTTTCACCTTTTATCTTTATACAGAGTGGTGCTGATTTATGTCACGCATCTCTTGTGGTACCTCACCCTCTTTCCAACACTTAAGTTGCAGATGATGAAGATATGGTAGTAGGCTGTCTTTCCCTCACTTGAGGATTTCCGCTGGGATGCCATCTGTTCCAGGAGCCTTGCCACTTGATAGAAAATCAGTGGCCTTTCTTAGCTCTTCTACAGTGGGCTCCACGTCTAGCTCTGGCATGACCTGTAGAGTTGGTATTTTGTCCAGTGATTTGCTGGTGATGTATGTTTCTTGTGTGTATAGCTCTGAATAGTGTTCAATGAGACAACTGCTTGCTTTTATCTGTAAGGATTTCACTGCTGTGCAATTTGTGAGGGGCAACCTTGTTGACAATGGGGCCTAGAGCTTTTTTCAGGCCATCATACATGACTTTGAGGTTTCCTGTGTTGGAGGCTGTTTGTATCTCTTCAGAGCTTCACTAAAGTCAAAAAGGTGCTAATCAGGGGACTTTTATTAGCTGATTATGCTGCCCTCATAGTCCACTGTGACCAGGATCCTGGGAGGGGAGGCAGCTGAGGTCACTCAGAGTGAACTGCAAAGAATGGGGCAGACAATCCCCAAAGCTGGTGAATATTCCAGTACTTAGATTTACCAAGCCAGCACAAAACAGATTCTTTATTACCTCACTGGTTGCTCAGAAGCCAACAACGCAGTTCCCTTAAAGTGATCCAGCCTCAGGCCTCCATCCAGATACCTAAGTCAAGAACAAACAATTACTGAAAATCTTTTTCATCATATAAAAGAGGTTCTACCAATCCCAAAGGATCGGACACATTACCTTCCAGGTTAATGAATATCCCAGATCTTACCCAAATACATGCCGACAGCCAATTCTTATTAACTAAACTAAAATGTATTTAAAAAGAAAGAGTGGTTAAAAGATCAATATACATACAGACGAGTTCAATTCTTGAGGCTCAGATTCATAGCAGAGGTGGTGAGCTTTTGTAGTTGCAAAGAGTTCTTTTGGAATTTAGTCCATAGTCTACAGTCCAGTGTCCAATATCACATTCAGAGTGTATCAGCATAACTGGGATCTCAGTCTGGTGACTCAAACTTCCCCTGATGAAGCTTAAGCAGATCTCAGATAAAAAGGATTGGGACCCAAGGGTCTTTTATACAGTTGTCTAGCATCCGCTTGACCATACAGTCCTGGGTAAACAATAGGCTTCTGTTTTCTAAACCTCACCAGTAACTAATTACACAAATTAACATAGGGCAATTTATCCATTAGGCACTCTGTCACAAACTTCAAAGAGACATATAGACAATGACATTATTTCACCCAGATTCATCTAAATGTTAATATTCCGTTTTGCTCTCTGAATTAATAGTTATAGTGACAGACAAGAATTGTCTGTTTACATGGCTAATACTTATGAGTACACACAGACTATTAGTATAACTTTTTTAACTTCTAACACTATAGGTTTACATTTCAAAGTTCTAACATTGAATGGCCCTCATTACCATTTACATGATTTCTAACATGACTTTAAAGGTTGGCTTTGAGACATTCAGCCTGCAAGCTGTTTAACCCTTTCTGGTCGTATATTATACTTTGTATAAGATTTGTTGCAATTATATAGCAGTGGTAGCAATAATTTGCATGATTATATTTTAATTAGACAACGTCACACCCACTATGAAGATCTACTACAAGAACTCATGGACCACCTTCCAAGTGCTTGTCAGGCATTTGCTCTCACCATCAGTATTAAGAAAACTGTTATATTAGGACAAGGGGTTCCACGAAAGCCTTCAATCACCTTAAATGCAAACCAGCTAGAAGTAGTCAAAATGTTGAGCTACTTAAGTTCTACAGTGACCACTACCCTCTCACTGGATGAAGAACTAAATGTTCACATTGGAAAGGCTGACACTACCTTTAGCAGACTAATTAAAAGAGCATGGAACAACTCAAAGCTTACCATTGAGACCAAAATGCTAGTGTACCAAGCTTGCGTCCTCAGCACACTCGTGTGGTGGGGAAACATGGACAACTTATGCTCATCCAGAAAAAAGGTTAAACAGTTTTCACCCATGCTCTTTACGCTGCTTACTCAACACCAAATGGCAAGATAAAGTCAATGCAGAGTTTCTTCAAAGGGCAAATTTACCACGTGTGGCAGCCCTGCTGAAGCAAAGATGACTTCGCTGGCTGGACCCTCTGAGTAGGCTGGAAGACAGCTCCGCAAGTAGCATGTCCTTGGGTATGCATCTATCAGAGGGAACAAGAACAACCAGACATCCCAAGCTTTGCTATAAAGATACATGCAAACGAGATAGGAAAAAATTTGGAATTGATCCTGATTGATGGGAAATCTTGGCAAGCGATCGTAAAAAGCAGCGCCATCATCTCCATCAGGGCATCAAAACAGGAGCTGGCTCCTACAGCTTGAAGAGAAAAGAGCCCATAGGAAGCAAGCAGCTCCTAACCAAGATACATATATTTGCAACAACTGCCAAAGATCATGCAAATCTCAGATTGGACTATTCAGTAACGAGACATTGCAAACCATCTATATCTTAGGCTGCAATTCTCACTCTCCCTCACAGAGTAAAGGATGCCAATAGTAGTGTAGGATCTTATTGATAAGCAGAGCGGTGCCATAAACTCCTGATTATGGACAGGAACTATTTACGGAATGAGGTAATTAAACTTTCAACTACTCTGTGAAGCTGAGCCTGTGACTGTCCTGTCCTGGGCTGCTTTGTTTCTGTCTCAGCAGAGTGTGTGTGTGTGTGTCTCACAGGAAACCAAAGACTACCTCTGGAGCATACAGGAAGTGTAGCACTTCCTGGAGGACTTACTCGGTAGCACATCTTCCCTTTTTGTAGATCCCTTTCTAAAGTACCTGATTGTATTTGGTATAGGTTGTCAGTTTAATTTACTAGCATTTTAGTTCAATCAGTGATTTAATAACCCTTCAGGTTGCTCCAACACAAGGCCCAGATTTTTAAAGGTATTTAGGAGTTGGTCTCTTTAATAATGCAAGGCCTAAATCCTATTTTCAAAAGTGACTTACACTGTTAGGCCTACAGTTGGGTTGGAAATGTTTTTACCATCCCATGAAAACTTTTGAGGTTTCAAAATTTCTCATTCTCCAGCGATATAAAAGACCTTTCAAAGCTTTTCATGTTAAATGACAGACACTAGGATAGCTGATATCCTGCATGAGTCCTAACAACTAGACTGTAGGAGACCTAGGTTCATATCCCTTCTCCAAATCAGGTAGTGCAGGGACTCAAACCTGGATTTCCCATATCCTTGTTGAGTGCCCAAACCACTTGGCTATTGGCTATTCTCAGGTTGGTTTGTTTGTGTACTCTCGTGAGATTTCTGTGAAAAAGTTTGAAAGGCTTCTTTCATACCAATGTGGAATGAGAAATTTTGAAGTATCAAACTGTCATGCTTTGCTCAGTATTGCCAAGCCTAAGTGACTTGTCGAAGATCACACTGGAAGAACATGGTGGAGATGAGAATCAAACCCAGATCTCAAGTCCTAATCAGTGCTTTAAGCACAACACACTCTGCCCTTTCAAGGTCCCTGTATTACAACCTCAATTTTTACAGTGAAACAAAATCTCTCTATTTCCCAGGTCTCTTTCTTTTGTATTTTTTCCCTTAACCTAGAAATGGAAGCCAGATCTGTAAGAAACAACTGTCCTTGTCTCAGGTGCTTGAACTTTTTAAAAGCATATGAATCTTTTTCATAAACGTCTATTTTGATTACCATAATACTTAACAATAACATGTTATACTTAATAACAGCATTTAGATTGCACTTTACATGGTCAAAGCATTTTAGTGTTTTGATTGCTAATCAACTGCAGAGTAGACTAATACAAGGGAAAGAAAAAAAATCATACTGTGAGCTGACAATGAGTGGATAGAGCTGAGCTAATACATCATGTTTTCTTTGAATAATTTATGGAAAATATTTTGAAGTTCACTCCACCTGTGTCTATTCCCCTCTTGCATCCATTTTCTGAGAACATTCCTGTGAATGACATTACTGGCAGGAGTGGTCATGGAAATAAGTTTTAAGCTAAATAGAGAACATTTTGCAAAACTTTAAACTTCATGTGACACTCAAACCTGATTCTTAGTTACTCATCTAATCCAAGAACAGAAAAAAATATTGTGTGACTAATGTATTCAATCTAACAAAGTGCACTTCAGTGCACATGGAAATAATGAGAGACAGACATGACAAGAAGGTTAAATGCAGAGGCCACCGCTTTATTTAAAACTTTCCCCTAACTGGATAGGTAACTTTACCCCAAATACCCAGAAAGGTTGTTCCAGTGCATTTCCCAGTGAGCACTAATGGCCTTGGTAGACATAAGCTTGAGGATGGGTATGAAGGCCATGTCCTCTGCTCCCTCAAGCCTGCCAAGAGACTCTGACTGGAAGCCAGAGTCCTGACCCAGTCCCCTCCTCTATGCTGAAGGTGGTAGGGATGAGATGAGAGGAGCCAGGAGTTGCCTAGGATAGAAGCACTTCTGCCCTCCCCAACATCATCCTACCCAGGCAGCCCAATAAGTTACAGGGACCTTAGTTGGACACTTTTCTTTTTTTTTCTTCCCTAACCCGTGAACTGCACTGGAACCTACTGAACTGCAACAATTGTAATTTAACCCCTCCTCCCCCACCCCCAGACCAGAACTGGATGCGGGGTGGAAGGTGAAAAACCCCACACAGCAGTTAGCCAGCCATTTTTGCCACATGGAAGAAGTCCCTTCCAGACCCCAAAACTGGTGATCAATCAAACCCCTGGCATCACCAAGGATCCAGCAGGTAGGTAAAGGGTGAGGCTGAAACTGGGAGCCCACAATGGCCACCCAGACTAGTCAGCAAGCTGCATCAACCACCCTCACACTCCAGTACCACCAAATGGCAGCCAAATACCTGGCCCTAGCACCACACTCACTGCCCAATGGCAGCAGCAGTGGGCAAGACAAGCCTCCCTCTTCCCCCCCCAAGTTCTGACCCCTGATGCAGCATGTGACCCCTTCCCACACCCTGAGCAGGAAGGAAGGGTTGGTGGGGGGAAGAGAGAAGAAGCAGCTCCCACATGCTGGAACAAAGGGGTGAGAGAGAGAAAGGAGAAGACTCTACTCTGCACTGTTTAGGGCTCAACTGGAGTATTGTGTCCAGTTCTGGGTGCCACATTTCAGGAAAGATGTGGATGAACTAGAGAAAAGCACAAAAAAGAGATGACCTGTGAGGGAAGATTGGAAAATATTAGGAGAAGAGAAGACTGAGAGGGGACAGAATAGCTTTCAAGTACGTAAAAGGTTGCTACAAGGACATGGGGGGAGCGGAGAGGGGTGGATCTGGAGACAGTGAAGGCAGAGGTGTGTCTAAGCTATACAATTCAGATTCAGATCTGAACTCCCCATTGACTGCTTACGTCTAGGTTTTGGTCAGAGACCTGAGGACCATAGAAGCCAAGCAACCAAAAGGTACGTGAGTAGGGAGAGGAGAACCATTTTCATGGAAGGGGAAGGGAAGAGAAGAGAGGGAGCTGGTCTGTAAATCATAAGGTTGTGGTGAGGGGGGTAGCAAAATGGAGAAGCCTAGACAGGAGAAACATATGACAGGAAGACACTGGAGGAGAGCAAGATATAACTTATGTTCAATGTGTGTTATGTGTTGTCTTCTGTGCCTGATTCACAGAGGATCTGACTCTACTATAGTATCGTAGTTGGGAACTGTGGGATTGATCCAAAGCCCACTGAATTCAGTGGGGAATAGCTCAGCCTTTTAGCTGAAGTTGCAGAAGTTCATGCCTGTGGCTCTAGAAGACCCAGGTTCAATCTTTGGTAATGATCAAGGTGATGGTTGTTATAAAGAAACACCTTAATTGTATGTGAATTTCTGTCTTGGTCATCACATGTCATGCAACCATTTGATCTTCACTCTTGTGGTTTATGATGTCACCAGCACCCTTGGTGGAAATTCAACTTGTTGATTTACTCTTTAGTATGCAAAATTCCTTTTAAAAGCAAACAGAAAAAGAGAGATTGGGAAGCATCCTATGACTTAACTACCTACATTTTTGAGCTACATAGTCTTGTTTGCTTTTAAATTACTAAAAAATGAAACAAAAATATTTTTCTAAAAATGAAAGGGCTTGCTGTATGGGCAGAAATTCCTGCCATGTTTGAACATGAACAGTCTACTGGGACTCCAAACAACTTTCTTTATTATCCCTTTAAAGTTGAAGACTTGTCTAGTGAATGTTTATATTAATATTTAGAGGCTGCCATCAGGCACTTCATGAAATGAGCCACTTTTTTAAAAAAGGGGGAAAATATAGAAAAATGCTTTTCTTTAAGCCCCGTGTATTTAGGAATTGATTTAAAACACCTTTCCTAAGCTTTCTGTTGTGACAAAAATAACACTCCTTGCATTTAGAGCTGGGCGGAACTGCTTTAGCAGACTTCAGTCTCTCCATTATACAGAGGTATTCAGAGGCTTACTCTAGATACCAGGACTACCTGTAAGGGCTTATTTACACTGGGATTTATTTATTTTGCATGGATGCAGCTATATTGATGTAACTACACTGGTATGAAGTTTTAGTGCAGATGCACTGTATAGGTGTAAAAGATAGAGCTTGCCTTCATTTGAAACTGGGGTAAACCAGACTTCTGCAAGTCATTTTTGATATTCATGCTCTCTGCTAGTGATTTGCACCTCTTGGTGAAGCTCCAATGGCACACAGATCCCCGGTACAGACAAGCCCTAAGCAACTTACAGTACCTCTGAAATGATGGTTGCCATTATTACTATACAGTAGTAATGCCTTATGTTGGTGATTGAATCCTCTTTGCTGCTTAATCTCTGGTGCTTAATGATTTTATAGTCCTATCTTCGTCCCCAGCATTCCTGCTGTTTCCATATACTAAGAGCAAACTGATATTGCCACTCAAAAAGATATTTATTTTAAATCAAGTGAATAAAAGAAACTAAACCATGAAACAGTCAAGAGTAGAACCCCGGTGTTCTGACTAGGAAGGGTGAGCATATCTGTGTTCATGTCACATGAGCCACACAAACTGAACTCTGGAGGACCTATTAACAGGGAACTGGCACTGTACTAATACCTGCAAGTTACTTGAAAGTTAGATTTCTATACAACACGTATGGAGATGGGGGGACCTTGTGGTCTTAGAGATAGGATTGCCCAATGGTTAGGGCACGAGCTTATAACTCAGGAGACCTGCATTCAATTTCATGCTCTGCAACAGACTTCTTTTGTGATTTTTGGGCAAGTTACTTAAGTTCAGACCCTTAAAAGGTATTTTGGCTCCTAACACTGATTTCAATGCAATTTAAGAGCCTAAATACCTTTTGAGGATCTGGGTCTTAGTCTGTCTCTTCCTCAGTTCCCCATCTATAAAATGGGAATAATGCTCTATCTCACAGGGGTGTTGAGATAAATACACTGACAATGATTGCACAGCTCTAGTCCTGACTCTCCTATTTTGGCAGTGACCACTAGACTTACTGATTCTACTAATTTAGGCTTTAGAGACTTGTCTTGACCACCAAAAAAACTGGGTGGTGTGGTTTTTGTTATGTGGGGTTCTTTTTTGTTTTTTTTTTAAATCTCGGGATAACTGATACACATGAGCTATGCCAAGGGAAAAACACAATGAAAAGCAGACACGTTAGTTTTACCATGAAGTAAGCTAGGTGAGGTCTAGCCTTGAGGAGTATGGGGGTGTCTGTAAAAGGTTAGACTTTTACCTCAATGTAAAACTAAAGTGCCTGGTCTTCAATTTGTTTTTTACCTGGGACAGCTTGTGTGTTAGTGACCCTGAAGTCAAAACACACTATTTCCTAGCAGTGACAAGGCCTAAGCAACACTTCTAGATTCTGGTTTAGATTTAGATCCATATTTGTTAATCTGAGGCAGCTGAGAAACCAAGCCCATCTACTAACAAACTATCCCCTCCACCCCTTTTCCAAAATATGTTCCATAGCTCCAGGCCTTCTAAACACCAGTCATCTTCACTTCCCTTGTGGTCATCTTCACAACGAAGAATGGTGTGAAACTAACAGTTAACAATGAATGCATCAGAGCAGCACATTCAGTGGGCCAAATTAATCTCTGGTGTAAACGCATTAAGGAGATTAATGGCTGGGGTCTGAGCTACCCACTTGCTCGTAAAGGATGTCCCTCTAGATCATCCTGGTAAGGAACTTCTGTGTGTGTGGTGCCTGATCTGTAGCTAAATGGAAGAATTCGTTCCCCAGGACTAGCTCTCCAGCACCTTTCAGCAGTGTTAATTCACTAAAACACACGCAGTGAAATGAATGAGATTGAGAATGCAACTATGTATAATCAACTGGTTCAACCTAAACAGAAATCCAGGGAGACTTCTCTGGTGCATGCTGTAGCTCAGCAGGGCTTTCTCAGTACCATGTTAGCCCGGTAGCAGATTGTTTTCCATTTATCCTTTTTTACCAAGAAACTAACATCTGGTCAAATGTCCATTGCTTTGTGTATCTCTGATTGTAAACAGCTCTTCCAGCAGAGCTAAAACAAATCCTCAAATCAACTAGCTATGATGAGCAAAGTTCCCAGCTCAGATCCATGTAATAGACGGTGGCTCTTTTATTCTGTTGTCTCCACATACATAGATCTCATACTGTGTACAAACTTTATGGATGAAATCCTGCCCCCGCTGAAAACAATGGCAAAACTCACTGTCTTCACAGAGCCAGGATTTCCCTTTAGGTATCAGGAAGCCACCTTTGCAAGCTCCTTCGAGCTACACTGGACACCAAGGATCTTCTCCACTTTGCATGGTGTGAATAACTCTGCCAAGTCCAAGAACATGGAGAACAGGCCCTGGATGAATGAAGCTCTACTGACTACAGTCATGTATGTTGTGAAAATAACTGGAGTTGCTTTCTGTTCAAGAAATTGAATAAACTTATTAAATATATCAGCCAGGCTCAGGAATAGAATTAGGCAAAATAAATCCTCAAGCATGACAAGGAAAAGTAAATAATGGAACATGAGAAAAATTAGTGTTAATATGTATGCTGTGTATCAAATATACTTGTCAATTAAAAACCTTATTTTTATTTCAAATTCTTCATCTCAAATTTTTTTTAATTAAAAAAGAAATGAACCTTCTCTTCTGCTTAGGAACCACACTTCTCAACATTCTGATTACTGAGGGTCCCTGTAACTTTTATTTTTAAATCCAGACAGCTGAGAAGGCAATGAGCTGGTTAATGTTAAGGATTCTTGTACATTTTTGTGGAGTTTTGTATTTGCTGATATTCCTGGTACAGTGAACTTCCTGCAGTTAACCCAACCATAACTTAGATGAAGACCTTGTTGATACTAGAAAATTGTACCACTTTAACTACACTGTACCATCTGACTTCCCATCCTCTTTATATTAAAAAAGAGAAATTCTGATATTCCTTCTCCATGTAAGAGTTGTCTGCTATAGCAAATGGAAGGAGATGTAATCACTACAACAACCCGTGTCTTGAGATGTGATCCATGCCACTTGAAAACATAGAAACCGCTGTATTCAAGGATTGCAGGTTCCAGTCAAACCAGCTTTACCACATTCCCACGCTGGAGTCAGGGCTAACTGACCAGGTCAGCATTACATATATGTTGGTTTGATCAATTGTGCAACAGTTATCCTCTTGTCTGATGCAAGGGATTGAACTGGGACCTCCAGAGTTATAATGTGACCGTTCATAGCTTGAGTTAAAGAACCAAGAGCTGTAACAAACTTTCATATTCTCTGTAGATCAGGCACAGAGGGGATGTGTAACACTGACCAGAGGATTACACTTGCATACTGAACCCCAGTCTGAATGCAATGTTACACTTACCCAATGGTTTTTATCAGCTGTTCTATGTACTCCAAAACACTCTCATCATATTGTGAACCAAACTCAGAAAATAAACCCATTCTATTTATTAGTGGTACTTAATTGGCAATGACTTTGTCCATGTCAAACAGACCGAGGTGCAGTTCCTTTTCATGTATAATTTTGGTACAGGTTGTGCTTTTGCACTAAAACAATCCAAGACACTTTAGTAGTGTTATCTGTATTACTTTTATTGTCACACAACAAAGACATCAAGGGAATGGAAGCAAAGGTAGAGACCCTTTAGAACTAAGCGTTACTCATTAAAGTTTTAAAGTGATCAGACAAAGCCTAGTTTGATTTACTATCCTTAAACTCCACTATGTATTTATAAATGTAGCCCTCCTTTGGAATAGATGTACAAAGGGCCAGTTCCTGCTTCCACTAAAATAGTTCAATGGGAATATAGCCATTGACCTCAATGAGAGCCCGAATGGTCCCAAATTGTTACCTTTTTAACAGTCGAAGAGTTTGCTTGAAATCTGATCAGGTGTTGATCTTTCTGGGAAAGGGTTAAGTGTGTGTGTTGTTCAATCTGGATGTAGGAGACGGGGGTGTTTGTTCTCTGTGTGAGAGAACCTAGTGTGTGAGCTGAGAAGTCCTGTGGGAGGACCTAGCAGTAGCCAAGCCTGGTTAGAAGATCTGAGCTGTTTGTTAACAACAACAACAACAACAGCCAAGCACCAGAAAGAGGAGAGTTTGGACTTTTACATACTGTGTTTGTTTGGATACCTGTTTGCAGAAGGTGACTGTTCAGTACTTTTAAGTCAAGAAAATATTGACTACACTTTTTTGCAATTAGTTATTTCTCATACTCTTTCAAGGGGTGTAGATAATATGTTCCAGAACACCAGACCTAACTGGCACTCCTAAAAGTTACTTTTTGATGTTCTAGTTTAACGATTTCAAACTTTTCTTACCTCCTCACAGAACTTACTCCATTTCTTTCTTTATAAAGCTTTCTTTCTCTCTCTGCTGCACCACATGTGAAGCTCCAGCTTCCCTTAGGGAAGCATTTGTTTAGCTGTGGACACATTCCTTACAGCAAACAGAGGCCAAAACATACACACCAGGAACTAAATGAGAAGAATTTAACTTTTAATGGAAAACAAGCCAGAAAACTGGCCCTGGGGTCTGAAAGTCAGTATATATTGAACTTGTTTTCCACTTTATTTTTTTGTCTTTACTGGTTGAATCAACAGAGTAATGTATGCATTTTCTGAATACAGGGCAGTGCCCAAGGTCAGTGTCATATCCTCTGGCTGCTGTAGGGCTAAAGAGAAATATATATCAGAGAAGCTTGTGTCCTGCTTATGTGTGAAGCAGAAGTGGCCAAGGTCAGTTTTCATCATGAGTCAAAGTTAAGGCAAAGAATTCAGAACACATGTGATTTTTTTTTTTAAAGATGGAAATTGGTGCAATGGGGGGAAAAGTGAAGGAAGATTTATTATTCTATGTTCTTGTTACTTTCGTGGCAGGTGCCACAAAGCATGGTAAGTCAGGCACTCCATTTTCTTCTAATAGAGTCTGATACCGCCACTTGCACCAATGGGATGGCTGTTATAGTAAGGCACTATTCAATAAGAGAAAAGGTGTCAGAATCTGGCCACATATAGCTGGATCTGGCCTTTGCTTAGGAATATATGCTAAATGTCTGTCACTGTGCAGAGGCGTAGCTGCTGTTAGGGTGGATTGCATGAAGTCCTGGTGCCACCATTTTTCAACTTTACTTTCCACCATACTGCACTGTTTGGGGTTCCATCAGCAGAAATAAAGCCTGGATTATTAAAGATATACAGGCCTTGCTGTACTCAGCGGTGCACTTCTACCCGATTTAGGAGCCTAGGTCTCATTTTCAAAAGGGATCTAGGCACTTAGTCAAAATCTCATTGCACGGAAGCTTTAGGTCAGTTTATATAGATTTAGTGCCAGACAATAGTAGGCCCTTGTGCAGCTGTGCATGAAGATGGGGGTTGCCTCCCCACCTCGGTACCCCATGCAAGGGCCAGTCACGATTGCAGTTTTTGTGCCCCTGAACACAGGGACTGCCCCTCCTGGGGCCCTCTGGAGTACAAGCCACACAAAGTGGGCAAGAAGGTTGGGGAGGAGCCAGGGGATGGAGCCTCCCCGCCAACATTTCTTGGCCTCCCAGAGGGAGGGATGCACACTGCATGATTTTAAGGAATGACACGGTATTGACACTTCATTTATACTGGGGAGCTCCACCCCTTCTTCAGGGCTGTGCATTAATATTTCATGTATTCCAATGAACTAGCACTCGATTTTCAGTTTAAACAGAGCAGGTAGGAAGAAATGGCAATGTCTTTTTCCAATCTGCATCCAGCTATATGGGGCCAGAGTGTGCAAACCGCACAAGGGTGTGACCGGAATAGTGGCTTTTGCAGTTTGCGCACAGTGTGGTGGGATCATTCTGGGAATACTTGATTTTCTTCTGGTAGCCTCATGTGAGCAAAGTTTTCTTTTCCTAATCCCTCTTGCATGATGAAGTGCATGGGGATAGAGGAGGAGTATACTTGTCCCAGTGGTTACCTATCTGCTCTGTGTTCTTGGGGAACCAGGGCTCAGTACCCAGCCTGTCTGACTCATGAAAGACCTTCCCCCACCCCAGACACTTTCCCCCCAGCCTCTACTTGAACCAAAGCCGATCAGAAGGAAGACTTGGATTTAATATTTATTATAACTATTTTGTTTGGGCTCCCCTTGTATGGTTATTACATGGTAACAAATAACTTTCATGATTAAGCTGGTTGCCTCTCTCTTCCCCCCCCCCCCACTGGGTGTTTTTGGCTTCCCCATTCTCTCTGCAGCAACGATTCTCCTACCTAAGCTAAAGATCCCCTCAGGGTCCAAAAATCCTGTGGGGTTTGCTCCTCAAGTGGGTTACTACTAGAAAAATGGTAACATGAAAGTGGGGATAAGGACATGCTGAACCTAGGCATAAGAGGGTGGCAGATTGAAAGTGCTGCTCGAATCAGCCTGCTCGGGCGTGCTCTATTCCAGTGTGGTGCCCATGGCCTATGAGGGTGACAGCTTGGAAGTGCTGCTTGACCCAGCCTGCTGAGTCCAGGGACATATAAGGGGTCAGTGTGGGAGTGCTGATTAGCCCGGTTTTCTCAGACGCGCTCTCTCTCTCTCTCTGTGTGTGTGTGTGTGTGTGTTTGTTTGAGTCTGGGGCTGGAAGAACCCAGCCCTGGGGAACCTAGGTCCTGCAGGATAGCTCCATTGGGAGGGAACTTGCAGCAGGGAGAAGAGCTCCGTATGAGAACACAAGTGACACAAGCAGTACATTGATAGAATTACAGAAACCCCCCCCCCCCCAGAAGAGTAACCCTAATAAATGAGCATACCCCGAAGTAATGGGAAAATCTGGTAACACAGTGTTTGATACCACAGTGATACAGAAGAAATTGCTATGCTCTGAGATAAAACCATCCCCTGAGCCCTTTGGCGCATTATGTCTGATTCGTGCTGTCTGTTTTTGATCATCTGCACCGTGGGACAGCAACTGTGTCATCATAAGTGTTTTGTACAGCACTGAGCATACTGTCATTTCTTACAATAACAGTAATTAATAAGCAGATGCTTAATAACTGGGGTGAGACTTTATGCAAATAAGGATTTTTTTTTCTTTCCCTTAGTCTGTTCCTCTTCACTTTCATTGCAAGCTTTCTTTGTGCTGCCATTTAGCAGGAGGTATAATAGATATCTCCTGAAAAAGCACAGGCTAATATTGGATTTGGTTGTTGATGCTCGATGTCTTAGTGGTGAAGAGGTTACTTGAGTGACACCCACAATTTATGTACAAGTTTCAATAAACCTAAATTCCATATAATGGAACGTCATCATCAGCTGATGATGATTGCCTCTTAGGGGGGAGCTACTGTGACTGATTTGGAAGGAATAGAAGAGAATGTTGTTCTTGTTTGTAGGCAGACTGAGGCCTGGATCCAGCAAAGTGTTTAACATGTGGGTAACATTAAGCATCTGATAAGTCCCACTGACTTCAGTGGGAGTACTGGATATGCTCAGAGTTATACACATATGTAAATATTTTGCTGTATCAGGGCCTAAGGCTGAAGCAGGAGAAGTATTTCCAGAAAAAAATGTGGCCAAATCCTTGTGTACTGCTGCATATTTTCAAGTCAAATATGTCTTACTGAGTCCCCAGTGAAGTGATCAGACAGCAGAGTGGAGTGCAAGACATTGTTGTTGAGAGCGTGGCATAGTAAAATGCAATGGGCCGGATATATAGTGAGGCTCACTGACAATCGATGGACTGCAGCTGTCACCGAGTGGAACCCACAGGAACTGAAAGGACCACTTGGCTGACCTCCAAAGAGATAGGAAGATTTTATTATGAAAAGACATGGCCACACATGGAGAAGGAAGGCCAGGATACAAGGAGAAGAAGACCGATTGATCAAGGTGAAATATGTTTTAGGTAGTTCTGTAATGGAATTATTGCAGTACTGCAAAATTCATCAGTGTGGTATTACAAATCTTTACAGATATCTGTGCTCATTGGTCCACATGCTACTGTTTAGGCCGACATAATATTGGCTTTTTTGTTTACGTACAATCCTTTTATTATTTTAATTCATTTATTCTTGTAGCTAAGAGCTTTCAAACAGGCTACAAGAGAACGTAATCTATTACAGGTACAACTTTCCAGAGGTTTGCTTGAAGCAACAGAATAAGAAAGCAATAGATGTGATTGTTTGCTATGACTGCATGCGTTATTGCTGCTGAAAGCTGGAGATGAATTTTCACATGCCACAGAGAGAGGGGGGTGGTGTAGTGCATTAGCACCTAGGGACCCCAACCACAGATCAGGATACCACTGTGCTAGGCACTGTGCAAACACAGAACAAAGAGATGGTCCTTCCTCCATCGATCTTATGATGTATTCTCTGTACACTTCTCCATTTTCAACCCATTGGCCATTTTCTCATAGAGGCTGTCTCCCTATGACTAATAGTAACAACATATCTTTCCTTGACTGACTCTTGTATGCCTAGCTTGGCATTCGTTTCACAAAATCAATAGATGAAAAACATCTATATCACTATGGTGGATTCCTGGCTGTTATGCCTAGTGGCACCAATGAATCATACCCATGAGCGATGGACAAATCGGGTTGCCACCTGGCTGGTTTTTGAACTGCCTTGCTGGTTAAAAGATTTAATGTGCCAGGGGTGGGGAGTTCCCTTGGGACATGTTAAAGTGCTCTACAATTCACACCCCCTGCTGTCTGGACTGCAGCACCATGTTAGGATAACATAAGAAAAATGATTAAATTACATAAAAAGGCACGTGTGTGTGTAAAGTGGTTCTCTAAAACATTTGAGTAAAACTAACTATAGTCATCACTAGGATCCTGTTCGTTGGTATAACACTTGTGCCTAGAGGCCCCAGTGTGCTGAGCACTCTGTAAACAGAGACAGTGCTGCCCCCAAAAGCTTCAATCTAAAGAGACACAACACAGAGGGGTGAAGTGACTTACCCAAGGTCACCAGCAGAACTTAGAATAGAACGCTTCTCTGCTCCCAGTCCTGCATCCTGACCACTAAACCACGCTGAACTCAATGAGATTTCAGGGCATTCCGCACCTTGCAGGTCTGGGCCCCTCAGAAAGTTTTCTCATCTGAAGGCTGATGTAAACTGTAGGTCCTGATTGTAGAACCCTTGCTTGTGTTGTGGAGCACTTCTGCAAGTAGTCCCACTGACCCCCGTGTGAGAGGGATCCATAATTGGACCAATTCAAATAAAGAACACACTGCTCCAACAGTATAATTCTACCTTAACATTTTCCCTTCTATGCTCCCCCCCCCCCAGTGCTGTCAGTTTTCAGCAGTAGCCACAGCAGGTTGCTTTCAATCAACAGCCCTGGCTCCACAGCAAGCAACAAAAGTAACAAATTTTCCTCAGAGCAAGCACACTCTGATTTCATTCACGCACAGACATACATTCCAGAGCCCAATCTCCCAGCACATCAAGACACAGGCTGCAAATTGTCCTGAAACAAAACAGATAAGCAAGTAGAAACACTTTCCTCCCCTGCTGAGAACAAACACACCAGCAACAGAGTGACAGATTCTGCCTACCTGCTGCAATAGCTCCTCTCTCCAAACTGAGGGCCTGATCTTGCAAGGTACCAAATATACTCTGCTGTAAGGGGAATCGGAAACACTCAGTGTACTGGCTTATGTATTCAGCACCCTCAAAGATTTGGGGCCCTGGTCTGTGGCCAAACAATCAAAATTATTCTTCGAAGACTTAATCCTGATTTTCATTGAAGCCAATAGGATTTTTGCCTTTGAATTCAAAGGGAGCTCTTGCCTGTGCTCTTGAAAGACACTCAGACATTGAGGCCAGAAGGGACGATCATGATCATCAAGTCTGACCTCCTGCACATCGCAGGCCATCTAATCTCTCTCACTCACTCCTGTAATAGACCCCTAACCTCTGGCTGAGTTAAAGACTTTAAGTTACAGAGAATCCACCCTTTACTCTAGTTCAAACCAGCAAGTGGCCCGAGCCCCATGCTGCAGAGGAAGGTGAATGCCCCCCCCACCCCCCCAGGTTTCTCTGCCAATCTGACCAGGAAGAAAATTCCTTCCCAGCCCCAGATATGGTGATCACTTAGATCCTGAGCATGTGCACGAGATCCACCATCCAGACACTACAGAGAGTTCTTTCCCAGGTAAGCCAGAGCCCTTCCCCTCGAGTATTCCATCTTGGGCTGTTGTTAATAGCAGGCAGGGATAGGTCATATGCTATTGTAGGCAATCTCATCCTGCCATCACCACTCAGTCAGCTAATGAAGGATGGGGAAGTCAATGATTGGTGTGAAATGATAATTACTGATAACTTGCCTGTCACAGCAAAAGACGTGTCAAAATACTGGCTGTTAGCAAAGCATCCCTAGTGTTCTAGATATAGCTGTATTACATGGGGGGCGGGGGAGAGAGAGAGAAAAAAATCATTACCTCATCATGACTACTACCTCATTAAGCAGTAAAGCGTATTAAACACCTAATATTAAAGGGGATGTAAACCACAGGTCACCAGCACTGGTTTTGAGAAAGGAAGACTGAAGCTGTTTTCATTGCTGGGGAAGTGGCTGCACAGCTTGCAAATAAACCAGCTAAGCACCCAAAGCTGGCTGGCTCAGGGAAATCTCTATCAGCTGATCCATCTTCCTTCTCTGTGGATTCACCCCAGTGCTGTAGCCTGACTTCCCTTGGGATGTCTATTGGGAGTTGGGGATGGGGTGTGGGGACGCGGGCACTAGAAGTTGTTTTCAGGACTCCATAACAGCTTTGCCAGAAGAAGCTGCTTAGCGGACGTGCTGGATCAGTGCATCTCTTGGCTGTTTCGGTCATGGCCCATCCCTGGCCAATTCCATCCATGTTTTTTGGATGGTGCTGGACACTTGCTCCCTCAGCAGAGGAGAGGTTACAATCACTTTCCATTGGCCCACCCTCCTCTGATACTGGCCTTTTGGCTGCTACGGCTCAGCTCTGTCTATTAGTCTCATTTTATAGATGGAGAAACTGAGGCAGAGAGGGTAACTGTTTTGACAGAGGTCACACTCAGCCAGTAGCAAGGTCAAAATTAGAATTTTGGCTCTCAGTCTCATCTAGGGAATGCTGCCTCTCAAGCACTATAATAAACTGCCCATAATAAAGTATAATTGTTTTAGAGCTGACATCTGCCCACTCTGGATAGGGTAATGGTGCTCTCAGAACCTGCCTCCAACAGTCCTTGTACTGAGTCCCTGAGCATAAAGTTAGATGTTATGACTAGTGCTTGACAGGGTGAGTATTTTTGGTACCTTCTCTCCACCTGTGTAGGGTGTAGGCAAAGTCTGACATTTTTTTCAGCATTACCAAGAGCTAGATTCTGCTCCCACCAGCAGTTTTACACCAGAGTAACTCCAGTGATCGGAATGAACTTGGAGTGGAGAATTGAAGCCAGCTCCTCCAAGTCCCAAGCTAGCACCATAACCACTGAGCCATCCTTCTTCGAGGAATAGCAACATGAGGAATAGTACTAGAAAATATAACTTTCAGTAATGTTTCACAGATTTTCAGAGGTGCCTCTTACTTTATCAACAATGAACTTTCCCATTCCTGTGCTGAGAAAGGTGTACAGTGTCACTACAGGTTAGATATACTTACTCTATAGGAGGCATTACTCCAGAGGAGCAGGACTGGACCACAGAAGAGTGAAATGCTTTCTATTGTAAGTTACTTCTGTTACATACTGTAGAGAAAATATTGATTAGGATATACTAATGCAGGATTGAGAGTAACTAATGTCAATTTATTAGAAAGTTACAATGGGCCCAGTCATGCTAGCACTGAAGTGTATTGCTCACAGATTTGGGGCCCTGGTCTGTGGCCAAACAATCAAAATTATTCTTCGAAGACTTAATCCTGATTTTCATTGAAGCCAATAGGATTTTTGCCTTTGAATTCAAAGGGAGCTCTTGCCTGTGCTTTTGAAAGACACTCATAGACATTAAGGCCAGAAGGGACGATCATGATCATCAAGTCTGACCTCCTGCACATCACAGGCCATCTAATCTCTCTCACTCACTCCTAAGGCTATGTGAGAAGATTTTGCCTATGGTCAAAAGTTCTTGAGGTAAATTCATCCCTGACCTGACTCCATTTAAATTTTATACATTTACTATCTCAGTCTACTACATCATTCCCTGGAAAAATAATGGAGCAGGTCCTCAAGGAATCCATTTTGAAGCACTTGGAGGAGAGGAAGGGGATCAGGAACAGTCAACATGGATTCACCAAGGGCAAGTCATGCCTGCACAACCTGATTGTCCTTCTATGATGAGATAACTGGCTCTGTGGATATGGGGAAAGCGGTGGAGGTGATATATCTTGACTTTAGCAAAGCTTTTGATACAGTCTCCCACAGTATTCTTGCCAGCAAGTTTTAAAAAAGTATGGATTGGATGAATCGACTATAAGGTGGATAGAAAGCTGGCTAGATCGTCGGGCTCAATGGGTAGTGATCAACAGTTCGATGTTTAGTTGGCAGCCAGTATCAAGAGGAGTGCCCCAAGGGTTGGTCCTGGGGCTGGTTTTGTTCAATATCTTCATTAATGATCTGGATGATGAGATTGCTTGCATCCTCAGCAGGTTCGCTGATGACACTAAGCTGGAGGGTAGGGATAGGGTCCAGAGTGACCTAAACAAATTGGAGGACTGGGCCAAAAGAAATCTGATGTGGTTCAACAAGAACAAGTGCAGAGTCCTGCATTTCGGATGGAAGAATCCCACTGGGCACCGACTGGCTAAGCAGCAGTTCTACAGAAAAGGACCTGGGGATTACAGTGGATGAGGAGCTGGATATGCGTCAACAGTGTGCCCCTGTTGCCAAGAAGACTAACTGCATATTGGGCTACATTAGTAGGAGCATTGCCAGCAGATCAAGGGAAGTGACTATTCCCCTCTATTCGGCACTGGTGAGGCCACATCTGGAGTACTGGATCCAGTTTTGGTCCCCCCACTACATTAGGGATGTGGACAAATTGGAGAGAGTCCAGCGGAGGGCAACAAAAATGATTAGGGGGCTGGGGCACATGACTTATGAGGAGAGGCTGAGAGAACTGGGCTTATTTAGTCTGTAGAAGAGAAGAGTGAGGGGAGATTTGATAGCAGCCTTCAACTACCTGAAGGGGGGTTCCAAAGAGATTGGAGCTAGGCTGTTCTCAGTAGGTGGCAGATGACAGAACAACGAGCAATGGTCTCAAGTTGAAGCTGGGGAGGTCTAGGTTGGATATTAGGAAAAACTTTTTCACTAGGAGAGTGGTGAAGCACTGGAATGGGTTACCTGGGGAGGTGGTGGAATCTCCATCCTTAGAGGTTTTTAAGGATTAGCTTTACAAAGCCCTGGGTGGGATGATTTAGTTAGGGTTGGTCCTGCTTTGAGCAGGGGCTTGGACTAGATGACTTCCTGAGGTCTCTTCCAACCCTAATCTTCTATGATTCTATGATCTGAATGCATTTTTTAAAATGTGTCTACTGTACCAGGGCAAGCAATTCAGTCTGGTTTGGTTGTTTGAAGGACAGCGTTTTATTGCACAAGTAACAAATTATCATATACAATAAGTAGGGATGGATCCAAAGCAGAACCCCAAATCCAAAGCTCAGAGAATTTGGGAAGAGTATGAACCTGGATGTACACTTTGCAGCTCAGCGCCATTGTTAACTTTCATTTATTGGTTTAGGGTTTCTTATTGGTAAAAGTTTCCAGTGTATGATATAGTACTTAAACAGACATGATCATTTCTGCCCTTTATATTTTGCCCTATGTATCTTTATCAGTTTCAAATGTGACATGCTCACTCCTGCAGTATCTTCTCAGGCTACGCTTTCAGTGAAGCCAATGATTGTATTGTCCCTACTCTGACCCTACAATCGGGCTATGATGTGATAGCACTGGTCCTGGAGGAGGCAGGAGGTTGAACATACAACTTCAAGCTGGGGTTCTGTTCTGTCCAGGGAAGAAGGAGATAGTCGCCGTGGCCAGAAAACTGTGGAAGTCCTTTAGCCCTGCTGGAACATACAGAAACGTAAGTCAGGTGCTGCTGCAACTGGACACCCACAAAGAGCTGCACTGTGAGTCCTGTTCTGTTTAAAACACTTTGATTGTTTCAGACCTGTTTGGCATGTCCTCAGTGTGGTGGAACTACTACGTTCAGTTCCTCTTCTGAATAAAATGGGACCTAGATGACTATCGGTCAGATCTTCAGGTAGCTGCACTGAAGCTATGCTGATTTGATCTAAGATGTGTGTCTGGTTCTCTGTTTCCTTAAGCCTGTTCGAAGGTTTTTAGCCTCCACCTGAAAAGCGAGGATCCAGAAAACTATGGTTGGTGCCAAAACTGTTAGAAACTTTATTTTGTTCTAGTACTGTATCTTGGGAACAGGGATTGTGTTGCAGGGGGAGTGGAAGTAATCTCAGGAGCACAGAAGAACTTGGGAAGTCAGCCTAGATCCTTTGCCACAGGCCCTCCAAAATGCAGGGTGGGTTGTAACTCAAGCCGAGTGTGGGGAACCCTGAATTTATCCTGGGATCATTTATGGAGCCTTGTCAGTTTTTTAGATTTTTGTACAACAGATCTATACTAAGACGACCCATTCTTTCTTATTGTAAATCCAATGTAACTTCAGCTTATTAAAAACAATCTTGTCCCTGCACTGCAAACTTGCCCTTGGATCTAAAAATGGAATTGGTGTCTTTCTGCCTTATGCATTTTCTGCCACTATTGAAGACTTTGCAAATAGAACTTAGTTGACGGTTTTGGGTGATTCTGAAAATTGATGGGCTCTGTGATCCTAAATCACTTACGCTCTTCTGATAATCCCATGTTGGTTGATGATGGATGAACCAGAACAATACCTAGTTTCACTCTTCTCCAAGATTGGCTCTCCAATGCTAACAGGAGTACAAAGCAGTAAACACATCTTTTTCTCAGAAAAAGAAGCAGAGGTGACCAACTACATGTAGGGACCCTGTCAGAGCCTCATTTTAAAATACACCATCAATATAGAAAATAAATTGAGTTATTTTTAATATAAGGAACTAACTTTTGGATAATACTCAAACAAATGTAAAATGTCAGTACAAAATAACCTGTAATTTACAAAAAGAAAAGGAGTACTTGTGGCACCTTAGAGACTAACCAATTTATTTGAGCATAAGCTTTCGTGAGCTACAGCTCACTGTAACTGCAACTGAGTATGTTCTGAAATCAAGAACTGTGAGGTCACCATGTAACTGCCATTAAAGGCATTTTAATGTAAAAGCTCTAACGGCAGAATTGCTAACTACTGACTTCTAAACTACAAGAATGCCCTAAGGGAAGTTTTATAGTGCTAAGGAATGTAATCCTGCCACATTAGTAGTGATTTACAGATCTCCAAGCAGAGTGAGCAATAAAATAAACAGAAATCAAAGACAACAAGTTTTTAAATAAATGAAACCATACAACACTCTGTTGGAATGATGCTGTTAAGATTGAGAAGAGTAAGTTTGCAGCGTCTAATAAAGCATTCACAGAAAAGTACCGAGCTCTAAAAAACTGTCCTTTTTCCTCCTTACCACACAATGTCAAAAAAAAAATCCTACATTTTCCATGCAGCGTACAATTGTCAAACATGTCTGTAAGGATAAAACCAAAATGTACTTACCTTAAAGACAATTGACGAGCATACAGGGTTAGATACAGCTCTTAGTTAAATGGGGTAAGTCTGGAATAATTTTGCTCAAGCAGCTGGAGACCTTTTGGATTTTCTTTGGTGCAGCTCAGAGGAAATATCTGTCCCAGAACAATACATATTAGACATAACTTAGTCTCAGGTTGAATGGTCTCACAAAAGTTATACTTTAGAGAGTCCTATCAACTTTTTTTTATGTAAAAACAACAAGGAGTCCTCGTGGCATCTTAGAGACTAACAAATTTATTTGGGCATAAGCTTTTGTGGGCTAGAGTCCACTTCATCAGATGCATGGAGTGGAAAATACAGGAGCAGGTATAAATACATGAAAGGATGTGAGTTGCCTTACCAAATGTGAGGTCAGCCTAATGAGACAATTATGTAGGCATTCAATTTTAGGTTCTGATTCTCAAAGGCAGTTGGAAAAGCATATGGGTAATTGTTCCTGGAGAGTTTCTATAAGACCAACAAGAGTAAGAAGGAGGGAGACTAAGATTGTACACTGGAGTCCAGGATTTTCTGGGTAAACCTAAACTGAGGATTCTTCTTGTTGTGCATCTGTTAAGCACTGAGAGGGTGCTCAGTGTTATACGGAACAAAAAGGAGAGACAGATACACTGTCCATAAGGAGCTTACCTTCTCAGGGCGTGATGCTACTCCCGTTGAAGGTACTGGAAATTTGCCATTGATTTCAGTCGGAGTTGTATTGGGCCTTGACTGTGGATTGGGTGGCAGATCAGCTCTTCTGATGCTGTATCTCTGTTTCTAGGGATACCACAGCGGGAACAATAGAATCATAGAATCAAAGGACTGGAAGGGACCTCGAGAGGTCATCTAGTCCAGTCCCCTGCACTCATAGCAGGACTAAGTATTATCTAGACCATCCCTGACAGGTGTTTGTCTAACCTGCTCTTAAAAACCTCCAATGATGGAGGCTCCACAGCCTCCCTAAGCAATTTATTCCAGTGCTTAACTGCCCTGACAGGAAGTTTTTCCTAATGTCCAACCTAAACCTCCCTTGTGGCAATTTAAGGCCATTGCTTCTTGTCCTACCCTCAAAGGTTAAGAAGAACAATTTTTCTCCCTCCTCCTTGTATCAATCCCTCTCAGGCTTCTCTTTTCCAAACTAAACAGACCCATTTTTTTCAATCGTCTCTCATTGGTCATGTTTTCTAGACCTTTAATCATTTTAGTTGCTCTTCTCTGGACTTTCTCCAATTTGTCCACATCTTTCCTGAAATGTGGTGTCCAGAACTGGACACAGTACTCTGGTTGAGGCCTAATCAGCGTGGAATAGAGCAGAAGAATTACTTCTCGTGTCTTGCTTACAACACTCCTGCTAATACATCCCAGAATGAGGTTCGCTTTTTTTGGAACAGTGTTACATTGTTGACTCATATTTAGTTTGTGGTCCACTATGACTCCCAGTTCCCTTTCCGCAGTAATCCTTCCTCAGCAGTCATTTCCCATTTTGTATGTGTGCAGCTGGATGAATAATCATTCATGTCAACATTTCTGAAGCTTTTACAGGTAATGAAACTTTTAACCAAAAAATAGTGGCTTTAAGCAGTCTCACCACATTTTATTTATGGAAAGTTGTAAATTGATTTTTGCACTAGTCAACCAGCTGTAGCAGTCTGTATATTCTGCATGTTCTGTGCTACCCTCTTATACATGTACCACAGAATCTCACCCAATGTGGTCAGTTCTGGTCACCCTATCTTGAAAGCCCACGAAAGCTTATGCTCTAATAAATTTGTTAGTCTCTAAGGTGCCACAAGTACTCCTGGTTTTTTTTTTTTTTTTTTTTTTTCGGATACAGACTAAAACGGCTGCTACTCTGAAACTTATCCTGAAAAGTTATACCAGAGTCGGGGTGGGGGCAGGGTTTTTATAGACAAGAGATGAGAATGACAAGGGGCAGGCATATACAATTTTTTGCATGCAGAGAGATTGAGAAAACAGTGATACTGTATACTTTGAGAGGAGGTAACTAAGAGAGAACATGCTAAAAATGTGTGTGTTCATAATCACAGGACAGGTGAAAAATAATATTATCCCCATTTTACAGAAACTCCATCCCTGGAAGCTAGTAAGTACTTGACTAACTTTACAGATGGGCAATACTTAACTTTTGTTACATTTCATTCCCAAGGAAACTCAGTGGGTCTCGTGTCATAACAGGACCAGAACCCAGTGTCCTTACCCCAGTCTGCTCAGCAGATTAAAAATTAATATTATTTTCCATGGTTGCAACTATTCCCTGGCGGTGATTTTCTATCAGAATGATCTCCCTACATTACAATGGAAAGAGTAATATGATTGTGATATAGAAACTGTGAAAAATGCAGTGCAATGACTACATTCGAAAGCAAAACACTCTTGATTAAATACCACTGTGAACTCGTAAAGGCTATTATCTGGCACTGGAAGGAAATAGCAAGCTGAAACTTCTTTGTTGGAGAAGAGCCCGCAGTGTTTACAAATTGGCCAACACTCATAATTTACCACCATGACGAACAATATTATGCTTAGTTGTCTGGTGTATCACTACTGATAAATATTCTCTTAAAGGGAGTCCCTCCAATTCTTGTTAACGTACTGCTTTAAACTTTCTCAGTTTAATCCTGATCCTGCAGTTGGAGCCACATGGCTGAACCCTTATGCCTTTGAAATCCATGGGGTTCTGCAGACACAGGAGTGTGCCTAGACAGATCGAGTGGCAGGATTGGGGTCTTACAAGGAGACTGGAGGTTTTTATTTGATAGTTCTCACTAACCCTGAAGATACCAGGGCAGCTTTTGATCTTGGTTACCAGCGTAAATCGAAGTAACTCTGCTGAAGGCAAGAATCTGTCATACAGTATGGAAATTAAATGTCACAATTTTATTCTAACTGTACATTGGGTCCAAACAGCTAGGGACTTTTTTCAGGGATAATTTTTAAAAATTCAAGTTCATTGTATAACTCTTAAATCTAAGAATGGAATTAGGCCCAGACTCAGCAAAGCACTTTAGTGTATGCACAACTTTAATCAGGTGAGAATTTCTGTTAACATTCATGGGACTGCTCATGTACTTAAAGTTACTTAAGTGCTTTGCAGGAACGGGGCCAAAGTGCATGGCACCTTGCTGGATCCAGCCATAAAAGAGGGATTTATGTTTATGTTTACATTTTTTTGACTGAGCATCAAAGTTCACCTAGAAAATCTCTGAGGGATTTTTACAAAGAGACCGAAATAATTTTCCCTGCTCTTTAGAGTTTTTAATTTAAATTTTCTACAGAAAAAGCCAGTAGTTATTGTATATCTCCTTTTGCATTCAAGACACTGAATACTTTACTGTGGCAGCTTTTCTTCTAGAGCTTGATCTAAAGATGGGTATCTTTTCATTAATATCAATGAGCTTTGCATTCGGCTTCTAGTGCACAAATCATGAAGGCAAAAGCTGGTCAGGTCAAAGTTAACTGTGAGTTTAGGTTTTGTAAAAATAAGCTTTTACAAAATATAACACTAATGGGAATGTCATTCATGTTTTTTTTTTAATTCTAATGTTAATTAGCAAACAAACATTTTCCAGCACTGTTTGCAATCCAAACATGGAAGCTTTCTGCTAGTGCAGACGACAAAGCTTTCTCTGGGGCTAGTCTGAGACTGGGGAATGAACTTGTACACAAACTCAGGGCTATCTCAAACCTTACTACCTTCCTCTCTGGTTTGATCTACCTTCTCAAACACACACACACATAGCCACATGTATATTTAAAACACAATACCCTACCAAAACTCTACATGTAATTCTCCCCAGGACGAGGGTGACAGAGAATGAACTACCTGTGATAGATGTTAGTGATGTCTCTTAATGCACTACTGGGAAAAGCTCAAATGCTACAGTGATGAGTATAAGAACCCAGAACATAAGAATGGACAGACTGGGCCAGACCAATGGTCCATCTAGCCCAATATCCTGTCTTCCTACAGTGACCAATGCCAAGTGCTTCAGAGGGAATGAACAGAACAGGTAATCATCAAGTGATCCATCCCGTGTTGCTCATTCCCAGCTTCTGGCAAACAGGGGCATAAGGACACTTCAGAGCATGGTTTTGCATCCCTGCTGATCCTGGCTAACAGCTAACCTGTGTAGAATAAAATATGAATCTGAAAGGGAAAGCGATGAGGAGCTGATTACAGACAAAAACGAACTTGTTCATTTTCCAAGCTGTCAGAAATACAAAAAGGAAACAAATGACATAAATAGTGGAAAGGAAATTATAGTTATGATTTTTTAAATTTAAATTGTTATGAATAATAGAGTTAAGGAATCTTGCTCCTTATTGTTCCCTCCATGCCTATGGGCAGAGAGAAACCAGGGCAGGCAGATCTGGCTGGGAAGGAGCCACAGAAGAGGGGGAAGGACTGACTCTGTAGTATCATCCTTTCCTTGATTACTCAGAAGCCCTTCTGTGGGTACATCACAGGAACTGGTCTCCAGAGATAGGGAGGGGCCGGAGCTGGAGGACTGGCTGTCTTTATCTGTTCTCTACAGCATTGCTCCCTTTATTTGTATTAATTTAGATGGAATAAAGGGTTAACATAACCCAGTTGCTGTCCAACATTAAATAGTGTTAAAGAATAGTGGTATACAGAGACCTCAGCCTGCTTAGCACTATGGCAAACACAGCATTAAAATCTTGTGACCTTTTATTAAAGATATAGAAAAGAAGGAAAAACTGTTCAAGTATTTAAAATGTGAAGTATTAAATAAAGTTTTAATTTTAGCAACATCCTTTGATCCCTTTTCCTTTAGCTATAGATGATTTTTAGAAGGAACCCATCCTCCACCCGCATTGTTTGACAGTCTCTCTTAGCTGGTAATAACTGTCATCTCAGGAGTCCCATGTCTGGGATTCAGCTGGATCCAGTAGGGGTAGCAATGTCATCTGGGTCTCCCTCTCTCTCTCTCTCTCACTCTGTCCCAGTCTGGTCAGGACACCTCTCAGGATCAGGATGATGAAGGCCCAGGGTCCCAGTAGATGGTTGGGATGGCTTGCACCTCTATCTATTCTTTCATACTGTCCCCACAAAATCTTTCTTTTAAGGACCCAAAAAGGGAATGATGGGTGAACCAGCCCATCCCATCATTGTTTTGTTCACCAATTAGGCCTAATATCAGATATACCAATTTTGGCCCATTAACTTCTGGCTCTAGATCTCCTGTTCTTAACAAGCATAATTTTCACATAGTCCTTGAATCATATCAATTTAGCCTTTTTGTTTTAGACTAATTCAATTATTCTGACTCCCTTTCATACCTTTTCCTATCAACTTTTGTTATTATAGGTTATTGTAGCATCTTATGAACTTTGACATACTTTTTAAACTTGAGCTCACAATTTGGGTAAATTTGTAGGCCCAATTATCACACCACCTCCCGCATCCTCAAATGCCTTAGGATTTCCTGGAGTGAGATAAGGCTGAGCCCATCTGCATTAGCTTACATAGGGTTGTCTTCTCTCAAACAAACTCTTCCTGAGGAGAGGGGTTCCGTGGGCAGTAGGCATGGGGGAGCAGCCTTTCAGCCTCTGTACAGATGACCCTGGCCTCTCACAGGTGTCTTGAAATCTTGGAAAACCCATTGGTTTAGGGGGTAGAACCCCCTATGTGTTCTCTTCCTCCCCTTCCACTAGAACAATTAATGGAAACTGTGGGTGGAATTTCAGTTTTTCTCCTATGTAGTGTGCAATATGGGCTTTGACTTTCAAACATATATGATTTTTGACATTGAATGGTTTGTATTTTTTATTACAGTATGAATAATATTTTGAGGATAAATGATTGTAGAATTCAGGCCAATCTCTGTAAATAAATACCTATGTCATCCAAGAAGGGGTTCATTAATGGACATTATTTGTCAAGATTCTCAAGTTGATATTTCTTAGGAGTGTCCAGAAAATGACATGTAAAAAAAAATTTCCACATGTAAAAATATAAGTGAGGTAAATACAACTAGAAGTTCCTGTTAGTGGATGATGATAATACTTAGCTCTTAATACCTAGTTCTTTTATAGCACTTTTCATCCATTCATCTCAAAGCACTTTACAAAGAAGGTCAGTCTCATTACTCTCATTTTACAGATGGGAAGCTAAGGCACAGGGAGGTGTAGTGACTTTTTGGCTATGATAACAATCCTCAATTACTCCCAGAGTAACAGAGCTGCTCAAATTCATCTCCTTCCTTATAATGATCACCCTTGGGGCTGGATGATTACATGTCCGAGAGTACCACTGAACTGGAGCCAAACCCTGACATCCTCACTCAGTAAAACTTCTGCTGAAATCAAGTTTATGGAGGAGATGGTATGATGGGATAACATGGTTTTGGTAATTTAATATTCATGGTAAATAGGCCCAATGGCCTGTGATGGGATATTAGATGGGGTGGGATCTGAGTTACCCAGGAAAGAATTTTCTGTAGTATCTGGCTGGTGAATCTTGCCCATATGCTCAGGGTTTAGCTGATCGCCATATTTGGGGTCGGGAAGGAATTTTCCTCCAGGGCAGATTGGAAGAGGCCCTGGGGGTTTTTCACCTTCCTCTGTAGCATGGGGCACGGGTCACTTGCTGGAGGATTCTCTGCTCCTTGAAGTCTTTAAACCACGATTTGAGGACTTCAATAGCTCAGACATAGGTGAGAGATTTTTTGCAGGAGTGGTGGGTGAAATTCTGTGGCCTTCATTGTGCAGGAGGTCAGACTAGATGATCATAATGGTCCCTTCTGACCTAAATATCTATGAATCTATCTATGAAAGAGGTTTGGACTAAATAAGCAGGATTTGTTGACTTCCTTGGGAGCAGCAGGTGCTCAGCACCTCTCAGGAAGAAGTGCCTAATGCGGTATTCTTTAAGGTTCATAAATATGGCTATTTTATAGTGACTATTTCCCCAGGAATCAAGTTTGATTGGAGGGTGAACAGAATCCTGGAGATGGAAAGGCCAGATGAAAAAGGAATGAAGACTTGAAAGAAGTCACAGTGAAAATAACTGAATGTAGACGAAAGCATTGGGAAGCAACTTGTGAAAGATTGGATCCTCATAGAGAAGAAGATTTAGGGGTGACACTAAAGCAAACTGACAACAAACAGATGAAGTTGTGCAATCTAAAATCCTGAAAAATGTAGGTATAGAGGCTTTAGATGACAAAGCATCTGCAAATATGCTAGTTGAACATTAAGCCAAGATTAGCATGCTCACTACAAAGCTGAGGATAGAGCCATTGCAAAACACACAAGGTGGAGTAGTCAAGAGGAAAGACTAAGAGAAGACTCTTAAAAACGTGCACACAGATCCAGTTGAGTACCCTGGCTTCAGAAACTTGTTTCTCATGATCTAGAGGATTCAACAGGGAAGCATGAACCAAGCAAATTTCCTGGGGGTGACCTCATCTATGGCCATATGATAAAGCACTTTGGGAAGAAGGCTAAAGCCAGGTTAGAGATGGGATCAACAGAGATCCACTGTTGGGAGCAGGCTTTAACACCCATCCATGCTTTTGAATGTAATATTGTAAAGAAAGTGATACTCTTCAGATGTGACGCTTTGGATCAAGCCTTTACAAAGGACCCTGTAAAAGTTGCTGAGTTCATTCTTGAACTTCATGGCCTGCTATAATAGTTGTGGGACAAGAGAACTATAACAGCATTTCTCACACTCATCTCTCCTGGGTTTTTTTCAGTGTACACTGAAGCACTGAGGCAAAAATTTTGACAGGAGTCAGAAAATAAGACACACAAAGTGTGCTAATTTGTAGTGTGGTTAGTTTGCTCAGGAGACTACTGGGTCAGTATTAAAGAAAAGAAACTCACCCCCCTCCACCACCAGAACTGGAGAATCTCCTCTATAAAACTATACATACAAGAGAATTAGAATGCATCTGATGAAGTGAGCTGTAGCTTACGAAAGCTCATGCTCAAATAAATTTGTTAGTCTCTAAGGTGCCACAAGTACTCCTTTTCTTTAAGAGAATTAGATTGTCTATTTAACAGTACCCACAACAAAAAGCAGCAGTTTAGCATCCAGACGACTGTTGTTGTACCCTGATTAGGTACCTTAGGCTGACTTCCCCTTGTACCTAACAATAATGATCACATAACTGACCATTTTATTGCACAGACAAGAGTGTGTTTAGTTGAGCCAGCAGGTGGCATTGTAAGGCTGAATATCTCAAATGTTTACTGGGGGAGGCGGTATTTGTTTAGACTCAACCCTTTCTGTGCTAGGATCAAGTCCAGCTAATGATCCCCACGCTCTCTTGGGCTGGGCTCTGTCTTTTCCCATTTGTTTAATTGCATGTTGTTTACGGCAGATCCTCCTCACCTGCAGCTGTAAGATCAGCCCAGGAGCAGAAATAAACGTGCCGTGATCTGCCATGGGCCAGTTTGTTTCCCAGCACGTTTCATGTATGACTCCATCACTTGGCACACGCAGCTGAAGAGACGTGCCCAACCTGTACCTCCGACCCGGCCCCAAAGTCCACGGCTTTGCGTGCCCCAAGGGGTGAGATATGCAGCAAACGTGAGCAACCGGCCATTCCCAGAACATTACTGTGCGATTCCCTGAGTGATGGACCATTCGTTTGCAGCCTCGCTTATTAAGGATGAACAGGAACAAGTCAATAGAGATCGCCCTCATGCACAAACCACACCCTTCACTGCCACGGGGCCGTGTCTGGGGAAAGTTGGATCCTCCCAGATTTTAACCCCAGATCCCCAAATTCCATTATCCAAATGGCGAGCAAGTCCAGCCGCTCCTAGTGAGCCAAAAAACCTCCCAGCCCCCAACACAACAGTGCCACAAAAAAACGCGGATCCGCCACCTGGATCCAGACAATTTTTGGTCTCAGTCGCGAAATTCTACCACTTAAATGGAGATCTTATTTAGTTGCTCCTACTTCACCTTTCAAATCTAGACCCTCATACACCACAGCACCTCAAAAACTCAGCTCCGGGCCTGGCTGCAAGTTTTTGCAGCGTAGTGTCTTGGGATCCAGAGTATTCTGGTGGACATGAAGAAGTGCCTAGTTGCTAAATGTAGACAACAAAAGTATGTGGGGGAAGGGGGTTGCCACCTAATATTAGCCGCACCCAGGGGGATACAGATGCTGAACTGGAGTTTCTGCAGCTTTCTTACAGCAGACGTTGGAGTTCAGATTTGGGGTCCAGCTTTCTTACAACCGGGAGCTGTTTTTGTGGAAAAGGGGAAACGCTTGTCTCTTTGGATGATCGGATTTCTGTGTTTAGAGGCTGTGCTTGGCAAGTTTTTGCAGCGAGGTTGCACCGCGTTGCGTCAGAGTCCTGGTTTCGATACCATAACCGGGGCTGGGGGGGGGGTCTACTTTTCTCTGTTTGACCAGTGGAACTGGGGGGAGTGGGGCCAAAAGTTGGCTGGAACTAGCAGGATCTTGGTGCTGGAGCCTGGTGTTTGTAGCTCTAACGCGCTGGGCTGCACGGGGCTCCGGAAACAATAGGAGTGGCTATAATGTCCTCACTTTAGGCAGCGGAATTTGGGATCTTGGGTACCAAACTCAGCAGGATCCAGGTAGATCCAGCTTTTACCTTTTACCAAAGGCAACCATCAGCAGGACCTGCGCCCTCTCCCTCCTTCCCTCCCTTCAGCTCTCCCCCTTCCCCTGACTGTCTGAATGAAATATGGATCAAGTTAGTAAGTAGCAGCAGCAATTCCTGTCAGAGGCAGATGGATCACTTTCATTTCAAAGGATGATTTCTAACCTCGCCGAGGATTCCCCGAGCAGCCGCAGCCCGCCTCGGAGCGGCGATCGGAAGAGCGTCCTGGGCGTGGAGGGGAGGTTGAAGCCGTGAGAGCATGGAAGGGGATGCGGAGATTCCCTCCTAGTTCCAGAGCTAGCGGGAGTCAGGGAGGGCTCCGAGCCCGGGACGCTGCTGGGAAGTGCGATCAACCCTCCCTCACCGCTAGTTGGGCTGGTTTCTTTGGCTGGAATTCGCCCCCTTCTCCCCTTGGGATGCTGGCCGTTCCCCCTGTGGAGATTGTGGCTGGGGATGTGGAAGAAGCTGTGGAATAATATGGGTGGCAATCACTCCCACAAAACTCCCGTGTTTGATGAGAATGAAGATGGTAAGTAAGGAGCTGTCCATTGTCCCTTGTGCTGCCCCGGCCTCAGATTTTGCCCCCACCCCACCCTCTTCTCACCAAGCTGCCCTTTCATTGCTGCTTCCCATCTCGCCTCATAGGTTGTGTTTTCCTCCCTATTTCACGTGTCAAATATTTGTAGTAAATCCTTAGGTTCAAAGCAACATGATCATCCTTAGCGGTTCAGGAGCTTGGTAACACTCCCTTCCCTTTTAATAATCTCCAGTCCAAGATTTGTTTGGGTCACTTAGGGGTTTATTTGTCTTTGGGTTACAATAAATAAACGGACTCAGTAAACAAAAATCGTGTCTATCCTATCTTTATGTAGCACTAATTGTTCACTCTTAATGTAGCTAATTGCACAATTTCACACTGTCCATCAGGATTCACACCACATGTAGTTGCATATGTTTGTGAATGGAGTTCTGACTTGAATTGGGCGGCGGGGCGGGGGGGGGGGGGGTTCTTTTTATTTTCCTGTCCAACTGATTCTTTGCATTAGCTTGTTATTACATATTTTAAATAGTGATGCATGGTCCCATCAACATTATACATTTCCCCCCTACTTTTTGAAACTTTGAGTCTCCTATGTTACTTGGAGATTTCACTCTCTCACAGATAATCCTGCACTCTGTATTCTATATTTAAAGAAGTGCTTTGAACTAGTAGAAGAGCTTTTATTAGGTATGATGGTTCTTTAATACTTATATATTCAATTTATGTATATTTCTCTTAAAAACAATGTTTAATTAAAATTTTGCAATTGCTTGAATTCAACCACCTTAGCTTTCTGAAGTAGAGAGAATTATGTTGTACTTTTAAGTATGTCATCACTGGTAATGCTTTTGATGGAATATATATCTGTGCTAGCTATTTTTGTATATATGGAGAGTTCATACTGAATTTTGAACATGTGCATTTCCCAATAGTTCTAAACTCATTAAAAGATATAGATTTTATTCAAGGGATGTTATGGCACAACAGATTACATTGCACTGCCTTAGTTTATTTGTAATGTGTCTGCAATACATCTTTCAAAACTCTCCAGTAATATGATCTTCTGAAGACACTTAAGACATTTTTATTGTTCTGTCAGTATAGAGGAACTGTGGAAAATTTAAAGTATTTTAAAAAGCAGATCCTCATCAATTCTCATTTCAGACACAAAACCCAGTTGTTGCTCCCTACTTCTCAGCAAAGATTTAATAGCAGAGTACTGAGATGAGAGATCATAATAATAAGACCTCATTACTTTTACAAAATACATGACAGCTTATTTTGTAGGTGACTCTGTTTTGCGGATTGATATTGTTCAGCATCGGGGCAAAATTGAGTAATTCAGCAAGGGTCACTCAGGCTATGTCTTCATTGCAACAGTGGTGTGCGTACATCAAGATAGCTCTCTTGATGTAAATCCTACTGGAGACAAGGCACAGGTAGTCTAAGTCCATGTAGCTAGATGAGACAGACTCCAGGTGGAAGGCATTGTGTTGACCTCCAGTAGCTACATCAAAGTAAAAACTACCTGTTCTTTGTCTTCACTAGGATTTTACATCAGGAGAGCTATCTCGAGTTAGCTTGTCTCAATGTAACACACCACTTTTTGCAATGAAGCCTCAGTCATCAGTGCAAATAAACACATTTCAGCTGTGAATTCTATGAAGACAACTTCATGCCACTTTGTCCTTTTCCTACAGAAAACCATTTCCATTGTGCAGTTATTAGTAATTATGCTAAAATCATATTTTGTATAATGTACTAAGATGTCTATCAAATTATTATTTATTCTTTGCTTTTATTAATTCTGGAAGCTTCTAACATCAACTTCATGTTTGCTTTTAAAGTATATGTTTACAACAGACTTCCAGTTCAGAAGAGTTCATTTATATTGAAATGCTAGCTTATTTTATTAGAAACAGTGTTTCTGTTATTTATATAATGGCAGTATATAATGGCATTGCTGAGTTATAAATAAGCATTTAAGGTGGGATTTTCCAAAGTGCCTAAGTGATTTAGAAAAAAACAAGGAGGAGTCCGGTGGCACCTTAAAGACCAACAGACTTTAAGGTGCCACCAGACTCCTTGTTGTTTTTTGTTAATACAGACTAACATGGCTACCCCCGGTAGGTGATTTAGGAGCACAAAACCCTTTGTACTTCATAGTGTCACCAGATCCAAGTGTGTCACTGTTTACCTAACAGAGTCTGTGCTATGCAGAGTGCTGAAAATGAAATACGAACAGGAAAAAATATAGTAACAACCGAGGGTAGCTTCACTGTTCGAGATGGGCTAATTTTGCCTGATAATAACAATACTGATCAGTACAGGTATAATCAAAATGAACGGGAGTTGTATATGCATATTTGAGGGCCTAACTGGAACAAAATGATTCAATGTATTGGACATGGTGTTGCTGGTTTCTCCATGTGGTGGGCACTCAGATGGCACTCACACATCATAGTGATGGATATGATATAAAAACCTAGGCATTAAATTGTCTTATACTATCATTTTGTTAATGTAAACAGATATAACCTAATGGATCCCTTACAACTAAAGCCTTCTCGATGGGTCACTGTGAAACTGCATGGAGACAACAGGCACCACACTATTGCCTGGTAAAGCCTGGGCAATTCAGTCGTCATAGTCACCAATCCCCCTCTCCCTCAAAGGAGAATTGAATTTGATTGTGAGGCTCCATTCCCAGGTCTAATCCAACAGTAGAGTTTACCCCTTCCAAATTATCTCCACCTATGTCTGTGTTTGGGATAGTAATGGCTTAGCCTTCCAACATCACTGTGAAATGAGTTTTAGAAGAAATTTTGCTAAATTGTTCAAATAAACCACATGTATGTTTTTACAATAAGAGACATTACATCCATAGTAAACTTGCATTATATAGCAACTTTAATTTGAGGTGTTCAAAGCTCTTTAAAAACATTTAGATTCACAAAATCCCTGTAAGGCTGGTCAATATTACTGTATATTATTGCACAATATAATTGTAATCTGGTGTAATAGAAATGGGGCATGGTGACGTTAATGACCTGGCTAAGGGCTATACAGTGAGTTCTTAATTCAGTACAGCACTTAAGCATCTGCTAAAGTCCAACTGACTTTTCTAAATCAAGGCCTGAGTCAGTGGCAATGCCTCCAATTATGCTGAAAACAAAGACCATAGGCTTACTGCTGCATTTCTTTCACAATCATAATCTTATACATTTATAGATTCCAAGACCAGAAGGGACCATTGTAATCCTCTAGTTTGACCTATTTATACCTCAGGCCATAGAACCTCCCAAAAATAATTCTTAGAGAGTATCTTTAAAAAAACATCCAGTCTTGATTTACAAATTGCCAGTGAGGGAGAATCCACCCCAACTCTTTATAAATTATTCCAGTTTTTGATTATCCTCCCTGTTAAAAATGTGCACTCTATTTGCACTCTGAATTTGTCTAGCTTCAACTTCCAGCCATTAGGGATTGTGTTACACTTCTCTCTGCTAGACTGAAGAGCCCATTATTAAATATTTGTTCCCCATGTAGGTACTTGCAGACCGAGATCTAGTTAACCCCTTAAGCTATTTAAGCTAAATAAAGAGCTAATTATTAAGCTAATTATTAATCAACATCTTTTTTGAGTTGTGGACACCCAGAACTGGACACAGTATTCGAGCAGTGGTCACAACAGTGCCAAATACAGAGGTAATATAACCCCACTACTCTTACTCGGGATTCCCCTGGTGTGCATCCAAGGATTATATTAGCTATTTTGCACTGGGAGCTCATGTTCAGATGATTATCAATCCTGACCCCCAAATCTTTTTCAGAGTTACTGCTTCTGAGGGTAGAGTCTCTCATCTTGTAAGTATGGCCTACATTTTTGTGTGTACATGTATGTATTTACATTTAGCCATATTAAAACACATTGTTTGTTTGTACCCACTATACTAAGCATTCCAGATTGCTCTGTATCACTGACCTGTCCTCTTCATTATTTACCACACCTCCAATTTTTGTGTCACCTCCAGACTTTATATAGGATGATTTTATGTTTTCTTCCCGGTCATTGATGATAATGTTAAATAGTGTAGGACCAAGAACCAATCCTTGCAGGACCCCACTAGAAACACACCCACTTTTGATGATTCTCTGTTTACAGTTACATTTTGAGACCTATCAATTATCCAGCTTTAAATCTATGTAATATGTGCCATGTTTATTTTAGTCTAGTTTTAAATTTAAATGTCATGAGGTACCAAGTCAAACACCTTACAGAAATCTATGTATATTATACATCAGCATTATTACTTTTCTTAACCAAATTTCCAGTCTCATCAAGAAAGGATATCGAGTTAGCTTGACTGGATCTGTTTTTCATAAACCCATGTTGATTGGCATAAATTGCCTTACCCTCCCTTAACTTTTATTAATCAAAGTCCCTTATCAGCCACTCCCTTATCTTTCCCACATTCAGTGTCAGACTGACAGGCTTATAATTAGCTGGGTATCTGATTTACCATTTTGAAATATTGCCACAATGTTAGCTTTCTTCCAGTCTTCTGGAACTTCCTCAGTGTTCCAATACTTATTGAAAATCAGTCAGCTCTTTTAAAACTCTTGGGTGTAAGTTATCTAGCCCTGCTGATTTAAAAATATCTCACTTCTGTAGCTGCTCTTTAACATCCTCTTGTGACACTAGTGAAATGGAAAGAGTTTATCATATGATATAACTACATCATCTTTTTCTTTCCCCAAAACAAAACTGAAATATTTGTTGAATACCTCTGCCTTTTCTGCATTATTACTGTAGAAATCACATAATGGACCAAAGCAGTTGAAACGAGGGTGTGTGTGTGTGCGTGTGCGCGTGCGCAAGGAATGCATGATCTATTCATCCAAATTGTAAATGCTATTTTTAAGTATTCGGGCTTGTATGTCATCCTTGGAAAAGCTTCATGGAAGACCCTCATTTTAAAGGAAGGTTTTGAAGTTGCCAGTAGAATGCAGAGAAACTGACAATTAAGTGACTAGCTCACCAGACTGACAGCTTGTGATGAATACATAAAGTATATGAAGAAATACTAATGAATAAAAATGTCTGGATTAGCATGGATTTGAGGGGGTTCAGGGTGGTAAATAACAGCTAAGGTATGGCAGAAGTTGGAGGTATTTAAAAGTGAATAGGCAAAACTGACATGTGGGTTGCAATTTGGAGCAATGGGTAAAGATCGGAATGAATCTGATGCAAAACAAAATATGCAGTGTCTAACTTCTTGCCAATGATCAGATAGCTGCTATCAGCCTGTTGCCACATGACTATAATTGATAATGTCTGAAAGATCCACATAACAACTGCAAAGAAGCTGTTCCAATTTAGGGCCAAAAATCTGTGTTTCAGAGCAACCTTGCATGTTAGTCCATAACTTTAAAAGAACAGTTACAGTAAAATGAGTCAATAAAATTAACTATGAGTGTTAATACATACAGTATGGACAAGATAAATTATAATAGCTCCAGATGAAAGTAATGAATTCAGAATGGGGATCACCCTTAGCTCTGACTTATATTTTGTTATGTAATTCAAACCTTGGTGATTACAATCCACTTTATTTTCTTCTTTAGAAGAAGAGTATTCTTACTCCCCACTAGCATTTGTCTTTGGATAGGGATAAACCCCTCCCCCATTTTAACCTATACAGTTGCTCCAAATCCATTTTTCTTATTTTTTAAAATAAAATAAATTAAATATAGTTTTTTTTTAAAGCTGTACCACCTGTGCTCAATATCAAGCTACTGCAGAGATCAAATATAAAAGTAAGAAGCTATTAACATTTTTTCACTTCTGGCTATGCTGATTTATATAATTATCTTTTCTACTTATGTATCAGCCCTTAGCAGCGATTTCATTATTATTTATTATTTGTGTAACTATAGTGCTTAGCAGCCCCAGTGGAGGACCAGAATCCTGTTATGGTAGGGGCTGACAAAAACAGAACTAAAAAACGGTCACTTTCCTAAGAAGCTTACAGCTGAAGTGTAGTACAAGAGACAAAAGGTGGAAATTGGATCCTGAATGGAAGACTTCAAGCTTAACTACAAGAAGACTGAGGTAATGTTAATAGGAAGGGGGAAAGTGGCAAACTGGCAGATATTATAACCTAACCCGAAGATACCAAGGTAGGTCCCAGTCCTGAGAAGCCTTGCGCACAGGCTTAACTTTTGTGTACTGTAAGCAGCCCCACTGACTTCAGTTGGATCACACACAGTGCACAGCTAGGCACAGGTAAAAGTCTTTGCAGTTCTGGGGCCTTTTTTTCCCCTAAACTGTGTGCATATAATAATACCCAGCTCTCCCATAGACTTCTCATCAGTAGATCTCAAAGGAGGTAAGCATCATTCCCACTTCACGGATGGGGAAACCGAGCCACAGAGGTGAAGTGACTTGTCTAATGTCATCCAGCAGGCTGATGGTAGAGCCAAAGATAGAATGCAGGTCTCCTGAATCCCAGTCCAGTCCTCTAGTCACTAGGGAAAACTATATATATCCGTTCCCTTCCAATAGCAGAAAGTAGTTTAAAGACTATTATCCCTCAGAAAGACCCTTATCGGGGCAATGAACATATTTCCTTAAGTAAATCTTGGGCCTGTAGTCTGCCACTGCTTTTTTAGGCTGAAACCCCATTGACTCCAATTAGTTTTGCATATATAATAAATGCAGATTAGTTGCTTTGTAAACAGAATAGGGTAATGTGTACTGATTTCATCCTCCCCTTCCTGTAAAGAAGGATAAAGCTGTCTTTGTCAGTGGAATTTAGTCTCCAGTACCCTAACCATTTCCAAGGACAATATCAACTTCAATATGTGTCGAAGTATCCACTCAGCACAAGGAAACTACTTCACACACACACACAAGAATTCTGTGCATGCTTTACGTTTGCTGCCAGTAGGTGCAGGTGAGAGGAGAAGCCTGGCATTTTCTGTCATGGAATAAAGTTGAGTTTTAGGTTGATCTTCAGTTGTTTGGCCAAAGCTGGAACCAAATTAGGACTGGTTCAGATAAGATTATATTTATATGAATTATAAGTGAGGTTTTGATATTGCAAAACTAACACTGCACTTGGGTTTGCCCATGTCCAATAGTTTCCTTTTCTTTCCCCTCTGACATGTCAGCACATGCAGTGGTAAGGTTCTAGTCCAGCTTAATCTCTTGGTCAAGAAAATTGTTGTCAGCTGGTAAAATTCCCGAAGTTTTACCTTCAGAAATCAGAAATTTTGGCAGGAAAATAATCATGGCATTAGTTCCTTGAGCAGTAAGCAAGAGGTGGTGTTGTGGGGGTTTGTTTTTTTGTTTTAGTACTGCCAGCCTTTTCCTTTCATAGTCTTGCTTTGCAGATATCTGGCAAAAACAAAAAGTTGTCGACCATAGCCTGTTTGCAGGACTTCATCAAGTCAGGAAAACCTGCTGTTCTACATTGGTCACCATTAGACAGTCAATGCTTGCCAATAGCTTCCACACAAAGGTGAAGTGTTCTCAGCATAGAGATATATTCTGGTATCTCTCAGATAACCTAGTGTGGCAACTGTTAGCAAATGTTAACTTTCCTCCATTTGTTTTGTCCAAAATGTACCCATCCTTTTCTCTCTCAATTGCCAAAAGATTTGTTCAGCATTCTAGTCAGCTCCCACTCTGACTAGCGTAACCTTCTCTGGTTTTAATTCCCGCATTCTGAACCCCTCCAGTCTGTCCAAAAAGCAGCTGCTAAATGTATCTGCCTGACCCAGTCAGGCCCTGTAACATTCTTTCTCAGAACACCTGCCCACTGGAGCCAGCTCAAACGTCTCATCCTTATCTTTTGGCTACTTCTTTGCCTATATCTTGGATATGATTTTATTGTTTCCTACCATGTCCACTCACACTATCAGTGATATGATTCTCATGCAGCTCTGTGTTTCCCACTAGCACTGTCCTCTCCATGCCTTTTTCTGTGCTATCTATGCTTGAAACTGCCCCCAATCCTAGTTCTCCCATCCTGAACACTGGACCTCAATCACATCACTCTGAAAGACGTGCGTCTTCTGTGAAGCTTAACCACTAGCCCAGCACTGTCCTCTCTACCTCAACATAGTGTACAAAGTTTATAAGGCTGGTGGGGCAGAGTAGCACCTTTCTATAGGTCTCTTCATGTTTGTCCCAACTGTAACTCACTCGGTTTGTAAACAGGGCTATGTTTTGCACAGTGTTTCTGAAGATACTAACAGTTCTTGAACAAAAACAGGACCAAATCATGTAGCACAATGGCAATTATGGATTATGGGCTGTGACTGAGGTCCCAGTGGGAGCCAGCTATGGTCACTCAATTAGGGTGAACTGCAAAGAATGGGGCAGACAATCCCCATAAAACTGGTGGATATTCCAATACTTAGATTTACCAAGCCAGCATAAAACAGCTTCTTTGTTACCTTACTGGTTACTCAGAAGTCCAAACAACACAGTTCCCTTAAAGTGATCCAGCTTCAGGCCTCCATACAGGTACCTAAGTCAAGAATGATGATGATTTCTGAAAATCTTATTTCATCATATAAAAGAAAAGGTTCTATGAATCCCAAAGGATCGGACACATTACCTCCCAGGTTATTGAATATTCCAGGTCTTACTCAAATACACGCTACAGCCAATTCTTATTAACTAAACTAAAATTTATTAAAAAGCAAAAGAGAGAGAGAGAGTATGGCTAAAAGATCAATATACATACAGACCTGAGTTCAGTTCATTGAGGTTCAGATTCATAGCAGAGATGATGAGCTTTGTAGTTTCAAAGAGTTCTTTCAGAAATAATTCAGAAGTTATAATCCAATGTCCAAATCTCATATTCAGGGCGTACCAGCATAACTGGGACCTCAGTCTTGTGACTCAAACTTCCCCGGATGAAGCCTAAGCAGATCTGCGATGACAGAATCAGGATCCAAGGATCTTTTATACACTTTCATGTCCTCTTTGAAAAGTTGGGAGTTCCTCTGGGAACAAAAGGTAATTAGCATGACTTTGAAGGAGGTCCATCACCAGTACTTAGCTATAGAATTAACATAAGGCAATTTGCTTGTTCCTCCACCATTCACAGTACATTTCAAAGAGAGAGAGAGATACCGAGCTATCCCATGTTTAGAATTCATTTACCTGCGAGGATGTTCTTTTGATCTCTGAACTATCAGAATACAGAATAGACAGTGACTGTTGATTATATTGTGGACCCTACTCATACATTAGTAAATACACAAAAACACAAACATTATCTTCCCACATGTCTTTTGAGGGTTATTTATTTTGCAGGATGTTTAACCCTTTCTAGCCATGTGTCCCAGGGGCATATGGTAGGTAGGAGGAAAAACAGCACAATAAAGACAGTGGATTTCAAGAAGGCAGACTTTAGCAAACTCAGGAAGTTGGTAGGTAAGACTCCATGGGAAGCAAATCTAAGGGAAAAAACAGTTCAGGAGAGTTGGTAGTTTTTCAGAGACATTATTAAATGCACAAGAGCAAACTATCTACTGCATAGGAAAGCTAGGCATTATGTCAAGAGACCACCCTGGCTTAGCCAGGAGATCTCCAATGATCGAAAACTCAAGAGTGCTGCAAAAAGTGGAAACTAGGTCAAATCACAAAGGATGAATATAAACAAATAACACAAGTATGTAGGGACAAAATTAGAAAGGCACAAAATAAGATTAAACTAGCTAGTGACATAAGAGACATAAAAGCTAACAAGAAAACATTCTACAAATACGTAGAAGCAAGAGGAAGACCAAGGACCGGGCAGGCCCATTACTCAATGAGGGGGTAAATACAATAACAGAAAATGTAGAAATGGCAGAAGTACTAAATGACTTTTTGTTTATTTTCAACAAAAAGTTTAGTCGCAATTGGCCATGTAACTTAATGAATGCCAGTGAAAATGAGGTAGGATCAGAGGCTAAAATAGGGAAAGAAAAGGTTAAAAATTACTTAGACATGTGAGATGTCTTCAAGTCACCAGACCCTGATGAAATACATCCTAGAATACTCAAGGAGCTGACTGAAGAGATATCTGAACCATTAGTGATTATCTTCAAAAAGTCTTGGAAGATGGGAGAGATTCCAGAGGACTAAAAAAGGGCAAATGTACTTCCTCCCCATTTTATAGATTGGCACTACAACATGGGGAATTACAGACCAGTCAGTTTAAGTTCAGTATCTGGAAAGATAATTGAGCAAATATCAATCAATTTGCAAACACCTAGAAGATGATAAGGTGATAAGTAACGGTCAGCATGGATTTGTCAAGAACAAATCATGTAAAACCAAATTGATAGCTTTCTTTGACAAGCTAACAAGCCTTGTGTATGGGGTGGGGGAAGTAGTAGATGTGGTATACCTTGACTTTAGAAAGGCTTTTGTTACTGTCTCACATGACCTTCTCATAAACTAACTAGGGAAATACAACCTAGATGGAGCTACTATAAGGTGGGTGCATAACTGGTTGGAAAACTGTTCCCAGAGAGTAATTATCAGTGGTTCACAGTCAAGTTGGAAGGGCATATCAAGTGCTGTCCGGCAGGGATCAGTTTTGGGTCTGGTTCCTTTCAAAATCTTCATCAATGATTTAGATAATGGCATAGAGAGTACACTTGTAAAGTTTGTGGATGATACCAAGATGGAAGGGGTTGCGAGTCTGTTGGAGGATAGGATTAAAATTCAAAATGATCTGGACAAACTGGAGAAATGGTCTGAAGTAAATAGGATGAAATTCAATAAGGACAAGTGCAAAGTACTCCACTTAGGAAGGAACAGTCAGCTGCACACATACAAAATGGGAAATGACTGCCTAGAAGGGAGTACTGCGGAAAGAAGTCTGGGAGTAATAGTGGATTACAAGCTAAATATGAGCCAGCAGTGTAACACTGTTGCAAAAAAGCATATATCCTTCTAGGATGTATGAGCAGGAGAATTGTAAACAAGACACAAGAAGTAATTCTTCCGCTCTGCTCCATCCTGATTAGTCCTCAGCTGGAGTATTGTTTCGGGTTCTGGGTGTCACATTTCAGGAAACATGTGGACAAATTGGAAAAAGTCCAGAGAAGAGCAACAAAAATGCTTAAAGGTCTAGAAAATGTGACCTATGAGGGAAAATTGAAAAAATTGGGTTTGTTTAGTCTGAAGAAAAGAAGACTGAGAGAGGACATGGTAACTTTTTATGTACTTGAAAACTGTTACAAAGAGGAGGGAGAAAAATTGTTCTCTTTAACCTCTGAGGATAGGTCAAGAAGCAGTGGGCTTAAACTGCAGCAAGGGTGGTTTAGGCTGGACATTAGGAAAATCTTCCTAACTTTCAGGGTAGTTAAGCACTGGAATATATTGCCTAGGGAGGTTTTGGAATCTCCATCATGGGAGATTTTTAAGAGCAGGTTAGACAAACAGCTGTCAGGGATGGTCTAGTTAATACTTAATGATGCTTTGAGTGCAAGAGACTAAAGTAGGCGACCTCTCAAGGTCCCTTCCAGTCCTACAATTCTATCATTATGTTTGTGTTCCAGAGATTGCACTGGCTTCCAATTTATTTCCAAGTGCAATTCACAGTGTTGGGTTTGATCTGTAAAACTGGCTGAGTTGCCTTCCCTGTTGATTCTGCAGCTCAGACTTTTCACTGCTGGCCACAGTGTTCTCAATGGTAGGACCATATATCTTGAATCTGCTTAATCCATCAGAGGCTATGTTTGAAGCCTTCAATGGATGGTGTAAGACTTGTCTGGCTCATCTATGGCTTGATTTTGGTATTAGGGAATGTTAGGGAGAAGGCCTTGTAACTAACAGGCAGTTTGCTGTAGTCTGGTTAGTAATTGGATTTTAATGATGTAAGGTACCAGGAGTATTGGCAAAAGGCACCAATATAAATATCTCCATAAGTAAATCAACCAATACAAATGAGTAGCCTAGAATCTGTAAGAAACTTGGACAGTCTTGTTTTTTGCCAATGCAACTGCTTTCAGATCTGTAGGAGATATTGATAAATAGTTCAATGCCCCTGTTTTTTTATACCACTAGTTCAGTTATGCAGAAATTTGTATTTGCTGCTCTTCCCAGTCTGGAATTCTTTGATCTTTCAGAAACTCTTTCTAGCACCTTTATTTTCAGTGTACTCCAAAGAAATAGTCCTGAAATTTTATTTCACTCTTTATTTTATGTATCAGTTTTTATCATTTTCTCACAGATGCTCAGTTTCTTCTGTAACTATAAGGGAAGATCCATTCTCTCTACAATCAAAATCTGTTCCACTCTGTCTACACTTTCTATTCGCTCTCTCACACTGCTTTATTCTAAACACAAAAATCTCATACTGCTTTTATGAATATCATACCCTATTTTTATATACTTATTCAGCAGAATATGAAGAATTTGCTTTCATTTATTCCTAATTAATACCCAGACATTTTCTTCTTGCCCTCCACAGTATAATTATAAAACATTTACTGGAGACAGTGGCAGCCCACCAGTACTAATGTTTGAGCTTTATTTGTTCTGTCAAATGTAATAAGCCTCTGAAGTATTTTCTTTTATGAAACCCATATTCTTAAAATATACTGTACGTTTATATATTTGTGATACTTTCCCTGTTATCTCTCTATTAATATGCTTTTTCTTATTACTTCCTATCAAATGTGCACAGTACTTTGGTTATCTGACTCAAATCCACACCTTGTAGCTCTTTTCTTTTGTTGGATATATTAATATTTTCAGTTGCTTTTATTTATTTCTACTTTCTCACTGTTCTTATTCTAGTTCTTCAAAATTAGGGAAAACACTGAAGGCGATTGATTATTCACTCTCATCCAAAACTTCCATTGATTTTAAGTGTAGTTTTGCCTGAAGGACTGAAACAAAAATCAAGTAACAGTGTCATGATTTTGGCCCTCACATCTGCTTTAGTGAAGACTGATGCAAATAATTCATTTAGCTTTTTCATAACAGCCTTGTATTCCTTAGATGCTCCTTTAGTACCTTGATCATCCAATGGCCCTACTGATTGTTTGGCAGGCTTCCTGCTTCTGATGTACTTAAATATTTTTGCTACTTTGCTTGTTACTCTTCAAATTATTTTTTGGCCTTCTTTTTTTTACACTTGACTTGCCAGAATTTATGCTCCTTTCTATTTTCCTCCATAGGATTTGATTTCCAGTTTTAAAAGGATGTATTTTTGCCTCTAGCCACCTCTTTTTACTCTGTTTAGCCATGGTTGCATTTTTTGTTCCTCTTACTGTTTTTTTTTTATTGTTTGGGGATATAAATTTAGTTTGAGCCTCTATTATGGATTTTTTTAAACAGTTTCTATGCAGCTTGTAGGCATTTCACCCTTGTGACTATTCCTTTTAATTTCCATTTAACTAGCTTCCTCATTTTTTTTGTTCCCCTTTTTGAAGTTATATGCTACTGTGGTGGGTTTTTTTGATATTTTCTCCCCTACAAAGGTGTTAAATAAAAATTCAATTACATTATGGCTGCTACTACTGAGCTGTTCAGCTATATTCACCTTTGGGACCAGATCCTGTGCTCCACTTAGGATTAAATCAAGAATTACATCTTCCCTTGTGGGTTCCAGGAGTAGCTGCTCCAAGAAGCAGTCATTAACGAGGTCTAGAAATTTTATCTCTGCATTCCATCATGAGGTGTCGTGTACCCAATAAATATGGGGATAGTTGAAATCCTACTACTATTTCATGAGGGTGCCATAAGCAAGGGCCATCATAATGAGGTTTTACTGTACTCTTATTCTTATTATGACAAAGTGTGGAATCTCAACATGGCTATGATCCAGGGTGAAATTCTGTCCCCATTGAAGTTAATGACATTGATTTCAAATGGGGTCAAGATTTTACCCCAGGTCCCATAAATATAAACCATATACATATGGCATATGCATATGAGCTCTTGCATGCTCAATACTCCCACTGATTTCAACATATATTTGTGTGCAAGTTGGAGGACTGCAGGATTGAGCCCCATATTTATTGAATATTTATAATTAAACATCTTGTGTCTGATATTGCATTACCATGATTATAAGGAACTGGATTGAGTGGGTTTACTATTACTGTATGTGTGCTTCAAATTTTAGACTACCCCCCCGATGCTGCAATGAACAGTTTTATCTTCTGTGAACTGCTCTCTGTACTGTGCAGCTAATAACTTCTGTCATTAAAAGAAGAAGCTGTGTTCTAGATATTCTTCATTAACCAGCTGTGCATATTCTTGTTGCTCCTTCTTTTGACTCACTTCTCCTGTGTCATGCCATATTAGCTTTGCTTTAAAACTTGCTTATTTCACTTCCTGACTTACTAGTGCCATAACTATAGATATATGTACCAGATTCCTATGTCCTTACTCATATTTACTAACTCCTTACTTCATGACTGGTCTCCTCCACTTCAGTGCTATTTGATGTGATTAAGAATATTGCTAGCCATCTGAAAAAAGTTTTATATCAGCATTTTTATTCCCTAGAGGAAAGTACAGGGAAGCTTAGAAAAAGTGAGGTAACTTGATCAAAGTCAAAACCGGTGCATTTTAAGGGTAGTCACTGTATGTACTTTCTGCAGTGATCTAGATATTTACCTGCTTCATCAGGACCAAAAGTACCAATGTTATCCTTAAATAGATTACATCCATCTCACACAATACAGTTGTGTAGTTAACAGGATACAGAATTTTCATCAGATCTCAAAATCATATTTTAAAATAGGTCTCCAAGTTTCTGATAAGGGAATTATGGCTGTGATCGCCAAATATCTTATCAAAAGAAGATGGGACAAGGTGGTGGTTTGGGGATCCCAACTAAAATTGGGCTCATGGTTCACGTTTTTGGGTTTGGATTTGATGGTAATGAAACCTTGCTCTCAAAAGATTTTGATCCCAAATGGCAGGCTGAATGGTGGAAATTATGAAATCAATTGATCCCACAGTGGAATGGGAGGTAGCCTAACTGGAACCAGAAAATAACAACTCTTTGGCTTTGGATATGAACTGAAACGTTTTGTGGCAATGTATCTGTTTTCACAAAATTTGCATTGAAAGAGGTTTCTCAGATCCAGAATGGGGGTAGAGGAAACAAAGGCATCAGTTCAGAATAGCCAGTTGGTTAGGGCACTCACCTGGAAAGTGGGAAACCCAGCTGCAAGCCCCTGCATCTTCCACTTCCCAGGTGAGTGCCCTAACCACCAAGCTCTAGAATCACTCTCTTTCTTTTTGACCCTGTTGTGGCATTTACAAACCCCTCACTAAAGCAGGGACAGAGGAAGGGTGGGAGCAGTACTAGGCCAGGCAGGCCCCACCCCTCAGGCACTGCCAAGCATATTCCTGGGGAGAAAACCAGCAGCCCCATTTGGGGAAGGAGGAGGGCAGAAAGAGACCATTTCCTGGAGGAACACCAGTCAGCAGCAACAGGAGAGGCAGCTTCTATTGAGGGCAACTAACTCTGAGTCTCCCTCCCCCCGCATTCCTAGATGCCCAAGGGGGAGGGGGGACTGTGAGCAAGGGTTCAAGAAGGCTGCAAGCACTGGCCCTAAACTCTGGGGGTTTGGAAGTAAAGACGCTAAGTGACCATGCTCCAGTCAGAGATGCAATGGTGGTAGGAAGTGGCTCAGGGGAAGGTGAGCAGGTGGGTTGGCTGACCTTAGGCCAGTGCACACCACCTCATTTTCAGGTCCCTGGCCCAGGATTGGGTGCAGAAGGAGAGCTTGGATTCCCCTACCCACCCTAGAGCTACCCAAGTAGGGCAGAGCTAGGGGTTACCACCATCAAAGAGGCCAGTGCTTCTAAAAACTCATCCAGAGGGCGGGGATACCTTGAACTAGCAGAAAGGCTAGAATTGGAGGGCCAGACCAACTGGCCAGCTGACTGCCCAAACCACCCCTCTACAGACTGATAGAAGGACTGGACTCAGCAGCCCAGACAACTATGCCTGCCAGCCAACTAAACCATGCTGGGACAAACTGACAGACTACAGTCAGAGACCCAGACTGCTAGGCTTGCTGACTGAACAAACCAGCCTGCTTCAGAACCGATCAATATTTATTTATTTATACAGAATGCAACAGCTCCAGCAGAAGAGATTGAGATTGTTGACCCCACAAATAGCCTGTTAGTTAGAGCACTCACCTAGGATGTAGGGAACCCAGGCTCAAGTCCTGCTGAAAAGCAGATAGGGACATGAACCTGGGTCTTCCACTTGCTAGGTTAATATTCTAACCACTGGGCTACTCTGGAATAGGGTCTTGTTTTGTGTTTTTTTCACAAGAAGTTAATAAGGTCTGGGTTTCATCCAAAGTGGGAGTTTGAAAGGGGAGTTTGTCTTGTGGTGCTTGTGTGGGGTTTGGTTTTGCTGTGGGTGGTGGTGTTTTGGTGTGGTTTGTGTTTCCCAGATTAACAGGATTTAGGTGGGAAGGCTATGACAGATTCAGAGGTGGCAGTGGGAGTGACCCATGTAGCAGATGACACAATGAAGATGACTGGATGTGGAAGCTGTGGTATGTACATGATCCTGGAGGGGGCACCTGGTAAGAGTTTTGTCTGCATGAAATGCCGTCTGATAGAGCTGATGGAGGAAAAGATCAGAGGTTTGGAGATGCAGGTGGAAAGTCTGGTAGAGTTTAGGAAGGGGTTTGAGCAGATTATGGAGCAAAGACATGAGGTATCTGAAGGGAAAAGCTCAGACTTGCAGATGGAAGCAGGACTAGGGAATTCTGAGGGGAGACTGGGTGAGGAAAGTGGTCAGTGGAAGCATGTGACTAAAAGAACTAGGCAGAGGAAAAGACGGGCTAGTGAAGGAGAAATAGAGCTTCAGAATAGGTTTGCAGAGTTGGAAAATGAAGAAGGGGCTCAGCAGGTAGTCACTGAAGGTGACAGGGCAAGGAAGAAGAGAAGAGCGGTTAGTCCTATAGGAAAAGGGGAAGAGTTAATGGAGATTACACCAAATATGAGCCCCAGGAGGATACAGGATGGGTTAAAAAGGATTACAAGGGAGAATGGGAATGGAAAAAACTTGCAGCCAGAGGGAACAGGGGATAGACTGGAGAATAGCACCGTCACTAGGAAAAGGCAGGTCTATGTGATTGGGGACTCTTTATTGAGAAGAATAGATAGGCCTGTAACCAGAGCTGATCCAGAAAATAGGAGGGTGTGCTGTCTTCCAGGTGCTAAGATACGGGATGTAGACCTGAGGTTAAAAAGGATTCTAAAGGGAGCGGGAAAGAATCCCCTAATTATCCTTCATGTGGGAACAAATGATACGGCTAGATTCTCACTGGAAAGTATTAAGGGAGACTATGTTAGGCTGGGGAGGACGCTTAAGGAAATTGAGGCTCAGGTGATCTTTAGTGGGATTCTGCCTGTTCCTAGAGAAGGGCAACAAAGGTGTGACAAGATTATGACTATCAATAGATGGCTTAGGCAGTGGTGCTATAAGGAGGGCTTTGGGATGTATGGCCATTGGGAGGCATTCATGGATAGAGGACAGTTCTCTCGGGATGGACTTCATCTGAGTAGGGAAGGAAATAGACTTCTAGGATGGAGGCTGGCACAACTGATTAAGAGAGCTTTAAACTAGGAATTTGGGGGAGATGGTTGGGAGATGTCCAGGTAATCTCCACGCCAGAATTTAGCATAGAGTGGAAAGAAAATGAAGTAAGAGTGGATACAGCTGTAGGTAGGAGGAAGGGCAGTGTAGATACAAGTCTAATAGGTTATACTGGTAGTAAAATAACCATGCCTAATAGGGTACAGAATGCGAGTGAGGCCAAACAGCAAAAATTAAGATGTTTGTACACTAATGCAAGGAGCCTAGGTAACAAAATGGAGGAACTAGAGTTACTGGTGCAGGAAGTGAAACCAGATATTATAGGTATAACAGAGACCTGGTGGAATAGTAGTCATGACTGGGCTACAGGTATTGAAGGGTATGTGCTGTTTAGGAAAGACCGAAATAAAGGTAAAGGTGGTGGAGTAGCACTGTATATCAATGATGAGATAGAATGTAAAGAAATAAGAAGCGATGAAATGGATATGACTGAGTCTGTCTGGGCAATAATTAAATTGGGGAAGAAAGCTATTAGAGCCTCCCCTGGGATAGTGCTTGGGGTGTGCTATAGACCGCCGGGATCTAATTTGGATATGGATAGAGCCCTTTTTAATGTTTTTAATAAAGTAAATACTAATGGAAACTGTGTGATCATGGGAGACTTTAACTTCCCAGATATAGACTGGAGGATGAGTGCTAGTAATAATAATAGGGCTCAGATTTTCCTAGATGCGATAGCTGATGGATTCCTTCAACAAGTAGTTGCTGAACCGACTAGAGGGGATGCCATTTTAGATTTGGTCTTGGCGAGTAATGAGGATCTCATAGAGGAAATGGTTGTAGGGGATAATCTTGGCTCAAGTGATCATGAGCTAATTCAGTTCAAACTGAATGGAAGGATTAACAAAAATAAATCTGCAACTAGGGTTTTTGATTTCAAAAGGGCTGACTTTCAAAAATTAAGGAAATTAGTTAGGGAAGTGGATTGGACTGAAGAATTTATGGGTTTAAAGGTAGAGGAGGCCTGGGATTATTTTAAATTAAAGCTGCAGAAGCTATCGGAAGCCTGCATCCCAAGAAAGGGGAAAAAATTCATAGGCAGGAGTTGTAGACCAAGCTGGATGAGCAAGCATCTTAGAGAGGTAATTAAGAAAAAGCAGAAAGCATATAGGGAGTGGAAGAAGGGAGGGATCAGTAAGGAAAGCTACCTTATTGAGGTCAGAATATGTAGGGATAAAGTGAGACAGGCTAAAAGTCAAGTAGAGTTGGACCTTGCAAAGGGAATTAAAACCAATAGTAAAAGGTTCTATAGTCATATAAATAGGAAGAAAACAAAGAAAGAAGAAGTGGGACCGCTAAAAACTGAGGATGGAGTGGAGGTCAAGGATAATCTAGGCATGGCCCAATATCTAAACAAATACTTTGCCTCAGTCTTTAATAAGACTAAAGAGGATCTTAGGGATAATGGTAGCATGATAAATGGGAATGAGGATATGGAGGTAGACATCACCATATCTGAGGTAGAAGCGAAACTCAAACAGCTTAATGGGGCTAAATCGGGGGGCCCAGATAATCTTCATCCAAGAATATTAAAAGAATTGGCACAAGAAATTGCAAGCCCATTAGCAAGAATTTTTAATGAATCTGTAAATTCAGGGGTTGTACCATATGATTGGAGAATTGCTAACATAGTTCCTATTTTTAAGAAAGGGAAAAAAAGTGATCCAAGTAATTATAGGCCTGTTAGTTTGACATCTGTAGTATGCAAGGTCTTGGAAAAAATTTTGAAGGAGAAGGTAGTTAAGGACATTGAAGTCAATGGTAAATGGGACAAAATACAACATGGTTTTACAAAAGGTAGATCGTGCCAAACCAACCTGATTTCCTTCTTTGAGAGAGTAACAGATTTTTTAGATAAAGGAAACGCAGTGGATCTAATTTATTTAGATTTTAGTAAGGCGTTTGATACTGTGCCACATGGGGAATTATTAGTTAAATTGGATAAGATGGGCATCAATAGGAAAATTGAAAGGTGGATAGGGAATTGGTTAAAGGGGAGACTACAACGGGTCCTACTGAAAGGTGAACTGTCAAGTTGGAGGGAGGTTACCAGTGGAGTTCCTCAAGGATCAGTTTTGGGACCAATCTTATTTAATCTTTTTATTACTGACCTGGGCACAAAAAGTGGGAGTGTGCTAATAAAGTTTGCAGATGATACAAAGCTGGGAGGTATTGCTAATTTAGAGAAGGACAGGGATACCCTACAGGAGGATCTGGATGACCTTGTAAACTGGAGTAATAGGAATAGGATGAAATTTAATAGTGAGAAGTGTAAGGTCATGCATTTAGGGATTAATAACAAGAATTTTAGTTATAAGCTAGGGACGCATCAACTAGAAGTAACGGAGGAGGAAAAGGACCTTGGAGTATTGGTTGATCATAGGTTGACTATGAGCTGCCAATGTGATATGGCTGTGAAAAAAGCTAATGTCGTCTTGGGATGCATCAGGAGAGGTATTTCCAGTAGGGATAAGGAGGTTTTAGTACCGTTATATAAGGCACTGGTGAGACCTCACCTGGAATACTGTGTGCAGTTCTGGTCTCCCATGTTTAAGAAGGATGAATTCAAACTGGAACAGGTACAGAGAAGGGCTACTAGGATGATCCGAGGAATGGAAAACTTGTCTTATGAAAGGAGACTCAGGGAGCTTGGCTTGTTTAGCCTAACTAAAAGAAGGTTGAGGGGAGATATGATTGCTCTCTATAAATATATCAGAGGGATAAATACCAGAGAGGGAGAGGAATTATTTAAACTCAGTACCAATGTGGACACAAGAACAAATGGATATAAACTGGCCACTAGGAAATTTAGATTAGAAATTAGACGAAGGTTTCTAACCATCAGAGGAGTGAAGTTTTGGAATAGCCTTCCGAGGGAAGTAGTGGGGGCAAAAGATCTATCTTGCTTTAAGATTAAACTCGATAAGTTTATGGAGGAGATGGTATGATGGGATAACATGGTTTTGGTAATTAAATATTCATGGTAAATAGGCCCAATGGCCTGTGATGGGTTTTTAGATGGGGTAAGATCCAAGTTACCCGGGAAAGAATTTTCTGTAGTATCTGGCTGATGAATCTTGCCCATATGCTCAGGGTTTAGCTGATCGCCATATTTGGGGTCGGGAAGGAATTTTCCTCCAGGGCAGATTGGAAGGCCCTGGAGGTTTTTCGCCTTCCTCTGTAGCATGGGGCATGGGTCACTTGCTGGAGGATTCTCTGCTCCTTGAGGTCTTCAAACTACAATTTGAGGACTTCAATAGCACAGATATAGGTGTGAGGTCTTTTTTAGGAGTGGTGGGTGAAGTTCTGTGGCCTGCATTGTGCAGGAGGTCAGACTAGATGATCATAATGGTCCCTTCTGACCTAAATATCTATGAATCTATGAATCAAAGCAGAATGGGAACACTTTTTGAAATCTCAAACTTTTGCAGATGGAAAAGATGTTTCCCACCCAGTTCTAACCCTTATCCATTGGAAGCCCCTTTGACTCAACTAATGGAGCTGTATTTGGTTATGAAAGGTCTTTAGGATATTTTAAATTTTGGACAGAGAGTCTGAAACTTTTCTACTTGGTTTCAATGGCACGTTTACCCTTCAGAAGGGTTCTGAACAGCACATAGACTCACAAAGGCTTGCCTGCTATTCTGTGTCTGTGATAAGGTCTTGTACATTGGTTCCATTGTTCTCCAGTGACTTCTGATGTTTCCAATGTTGCTACTAGGTTAATAGCTTTTTTGAACTAAAACTGTCCTGTATCAAAACAGAACAGTTCTCAATTGCAGCAAAAAAGAATCTTTAATTAAACTTTTATCGATATTAAAAAAATTGAAATTCACTCACTTATGAGTTTTTAATAATGGATTTTTATAAATTACTACTTTATGAAAGGCTGTATGCCAGAGTCATTCAGATTGTAACTTACATTCCAATTACTTTCCACTCAAACAAGTTATCCATATACAAATAGCCTTTTTACTGTGTAAAATGGATTACCTAAATGTTATATTCTTTTGCATGTAAACACACCCATGAGATCAGTAGCAACAACTCCTAAACATGGTAAACTAAACTGGAGTTATCCTGAATATTTTGACATTGCATAAATACTACTAGTCTACTGAATTTTGATGTAGTAGATTGTGGGTCTGTCTACACTGGTGGCCTGTGACAGGTGACTAGATTTATGGGATGTAACTTTTAATCTCTAGAACCCATGAATCATGCTGCTACATTTCTGTGGGGTTTTTTGACAGCAGAAATGACTAGATACTTACCTGCTGATCACATGGTATGAAGTGGGCTGTAGCCCACGAAAGCTTATGCTCAAATAAATTTGTTAGTCTCTAAGGTGCCACAAGTACTCCTCTTCTTTTTGCGGATACAGGCTGACACGGCTGCTACTCTGAAACCAGTCAGTAATTATAGTGGTTTTTCAATAATTCCATGATTGTTGGTGGCATGTAGACAATGACTATATAAGAAGTCCAAACAAATGTTTTCCCCTTGAATATTAAGTGTTATAAATTAGCAAGAACCCGTACATCAAGCATGATCCCCTTTCTAACTAACTGCAGTGCACACTTGATCAGTTTTCCTGCAGGAAAACCCATTGGAGGCTAAAAGGGAAGAAATCTCCTTAGGGTGCTCCTCAGATATTGCTCCAGAACAGTTGACTTGGAGGGAGGCTTAATGAAAAGAGGGTTATGCAAAATAAGTGCAGTTCTTGTCCACATGATCCATAGGAGGCCACAGCAATCCATGTAAAGGACTTGCGCTCATGCTCAGGGACCCTGGTGCCTTCCTCACCCTACTGCCTCTGGCTGGGTCAGGTTGCACTCCATCATGCATGAGGAGCAGCAGCAGAGAATGATCTTTCTTGTGTACCTTCTGGGATGGTACAACTCTGCACAGCCCCGTACTCAGAGCTGTGGCTTAGAAATCAGACTCTCTTTTGTATCTTCAGTCAGCTAGGTACAATTTTGCTGTAGAATCTGAGGACTCATAGTTATGAACAGCATCCATTAACTCACTTATACACCTGTACCTTTTTGAACCCACTGGTCCCTTTTTGGCTTATGTTATATTGTCATTTGGAAATTACACCAACCTGTATTTCCCCTCTGTAATAGTATTTACTATTAGCAGTTATTTTGGATTCCTCTTGTCACTTCTCCTGTAGGGTTGTCTCAACAACTGCTGCTTTTAATCCAAAGTTTTTGTCAAGGAAATTTTACCTTGCTTGTGCACACACCATTGATTGGTATTTAGAATTGGCCCAAGCGATAACAGGTAGAGCATGTTATCCACCATGTATGTTCCTGCAGCTCAGATCACAGCAGTTACATTACAAAGCCATTCTTGTCTTAGGTGAACACTTTCTAGTCTCCATATTTCTGTCCCTTTTAGCACATACTGTCCACTAAAGGGGTAGACCCCTATTTTATTGACCAGCTGGCTTACTGCAGCTGGGACAGACTGTGCATTCCTTGTATTTTCTGTTCAACTTTTTCAGCTATATTTGAAGTTTCCTTTTTTGTTAATGTTGAAGGATTTAAAACCCATTAAGATGAGACTCATAAATGAGTTGATAGGTTTTATTAGGACTTTATATTTCCCACAACTTTGCTTTTGAATAACGGCAGTCCTGTCTTAGACTACATTAATTTAAATTGCACTGACACATGTACCATTCCAAGTAACATTCAGGAAGGTTGGAGTGTAGCCCTTCTTAGATTTCCATCTAAGTCAAAAGGCCTGTTAGCAGGTCATTTAAAAGCAAAGTTTATTTCTGGCACATATTATGAGAAATTTGAAGGATCAGAGTCAGTGTACTTTAGTGGTATGGTGAAGAGTTTGATTCTACATCAATGAAAAGGGATAAAATCTGGGCTTTATGAACTCTATTCAGTATTAACATTATAAATTTGATAGATGTAGATCTATACGAATTATCTAAGTACTTCATCCTAGGGTGACCAGATGTCCCAATTTTATAGGACAGGCCCAATTTTGGGGTCTTTTTCTTATATAGGCTCCTGTTACACCCCCCCCCCCCCGTCCCAATTGTTCACATTTGCTGTTTGGTCACCCTACTTCATCCTCTTCCTTTTTTCCCTCTTAACAAGAATTTTTTTGTCCTTTCTATTAAATTGGGGTAGTTGATGTAGGATTAAAAACAGATTAGATATTCTGCCACCTTTAGGTGGAGTAATAACTTATTCCCCAAGCAGAAGCAGCCAAAACAGGAACCTTCAGACATTCAGAAAACTTTCTCCAGTTTTGATTGTTCTTTCTCTGCCCCATGCTGGTTGGTTGTTTGCACCAAACCCCTCTCTCCCTCTCCCTCACAGTTTCTTCACCTCAGCTTCATTACACACTGGCCCCTCTTCTCTTCTCTTCTCTCCTCTCCTGCTGTTCCTCTCAACCTCCTTCTCTTCATGTCCTCTCTTCCTTCCCTTTTTCTTTCTGTTTAACTGATCCTCTCCTAACTAAACCCACAAAAACAAACAAACAAACAAACAAACAAACCACCAAAACAAAACATGGAAGTAACACGTTTGTTGCCATCACGTTGTTTGCTTTTCTGGTATGTTCCACCCCTTCACCCACCCTGTGTCTGTCTTTGTCTATTTAGATTATAAGCTCTTTAGGGCAGGAATGTCTACTACTGTGTTTTAGACAGTGCTTAGCACAATGGAGCCCCTTTCTTGGTTGGTCCATAGGTACTACCATAATAAACTTGATTAATAAGTAGCCCCTCCATCACAATGGGCCAGGGACTTCATTGCTTGCACCTTGTGTAGTGACTTATGCCAGTACAAAGTCCACGCCAATTACTTGCATTCTGATTTAGCTGTGTTTTACATCTACTTTGTGCTGGTGTAAATGACAACACAGGTGCTGGGCAATAGAGATTCTGGCTCATTATAAGGGCTAGCTGAAAACTGGGGATTCTTTTCCATGAAACATTTTAAACCAAATGACAAATGTTCATTTTGTTCAACATTTTTCCTGAAATGTTCTGATTTTTAAACTAAATGGTTGGAAACATAATGTATTTTAGAATAAATTTGAAATTCAATAAATTCATTTCAGTACAAATAATAATGAAAACTTTCTGTTGTGGTGTGTGTTTGTTTGTTTGTCTATTCCTTTTTCCTCTCCTCCCCCTTCTCTCCCTCTTTTCCACTGGAAAAGGAGAAAGGTGAAAAAGAGAGAGACCAGAGGGATCCCAAAACCCAAGTAATTTTTTATTTGATTCAAAATGAAAAATTCTCATTTCAATTCAGTAGAATCAATTTGAAATGACATTTTTGTTTCAAACCATTTAATAAAAATATCAGATTTTTTTTGAGAATTTTCATATCCTCCAAAAAGCAATTTTTCATCAAATTATTTTTTTCTGAATAAACTTAGCCAACCCTACTACTCATGTGTACTCAACCAGGCTATGACAATTAAAGATTTGCTTTCCAAATACTTACTATTTTCCTGACATCTAATGAATATTCCTGTATGCCTTGTAATACAGTAATCTTACTAAATACGACAGAAGCACCCATAACCATAACCAGACTCAGATTTTTACAAATTCTGTTTTGGACTAACCAATGACTAGTTTTCAAGGCTGATGGATCCTGGAAAGTTTTGTTTATTTACTAGTAAACCTAGTGAACTTAAGGACGGTGGCAGAGAAATATGGCTCTTCTGACTGATGCAATCATGATATGTAAGTAAATGGACTTCTCTACTCTAAGAGGACAAATAACTAATCTAATAACCATTATAAATACATATGGAGCAGTGCACAAGCTAAACACCATGACCTTCCACTGATACAATACTCTTTTCTTCAGGACAACTTTAGGAATACCCTTTAGTTTCAGTGCCTGGGCTTTCTGAAGCAGCTTTTGCTAAGGTTAGCATGAAGTGCACCTTCGAGATTCCAGTAGGCTCTTTGGCAAAAGGATACAACTGGACTCTTGGAGCTAAACCCTGGTCCCACAGAAGGCAATAGCAGTTCTGAAATTTATTTCAGTGATTTTGCAACAAGTCTCTTTGCTCTCTGAGAACCTAGAATGTATGGAACAGCCTCCCTCAGTGCTTCAGTATGAAATAGGGGGGTTGTTGGTTTTGTTGACTTATCTTGGTTTTCATCAGAAATGGCGCCTGAGACTGTGGCATAGTCAGGCCCTTACAGTTTGTATCTAAATGCCTGCCACAGTCTAGCTGTAATAATTGCAATTTGTAAGTACCTTGCTGAAAGAGGAAAATTAATGGTCTCAATTAGCTGTTTGATGTATTTTTACTGCCTATTTGCATTTAACAGTATGATTTTTGTAGGTGAAAATAATTGTAGGTACAACCTACATCATTTAAATGTCAGACACAATCATAGCTGAATATCTAAATGATTACAGTTTGCCGGTACATAACTGTGGATGCAAAATTGCGCTGGCAGTTTTTTGTGGTTGCAAATTGTGGACTCAAAAGGGAAGTTAGGCTTTGAGAATGTGATCCTTTGAAGCTTCTTCTTGAGCAACCTTGTTCCCCCCCACCCCAGATGCTGCCTTCTGCTTAATGATTTCAAATTCACATTGTTGTACTCATGGCACAGGTGATGTATTGTTGTTAGATAACCAAGATTTGCTTTACTTTAGTGGACTACACTTTATCATTCTAGTCTATTGTTAATAGGATTCTTAGTATAAAATGGCAGGTCACTCTAGTGCCTCTCCAAAATGCGTAACCCACCAAAATTAATACAGTTACGGGGGTAAACTTTTTTCAGGGCACAAGCTCTAGACAGTAATTTATAATGGTGCTCTGTCTAATCCCAGTAGTTTACTTCTGAAAAGAAAGTCTAGTGCACTAGGTGATTGATTAAAATGTGAATACCTATAAACAGGTATTCAGAACTCTTACATCAAGAATTTTAACATTTCACCCTATATTAAAATAAACACACTTACTCAGGTAAACCATGTACTTTAAAATACATGAAGAAAAAGAGTCTAGTGCAGAAATCCTGTTCCTTGGTCCAGTGGTGGCAGCTGGTAAAAGTAAATGTGTGGTTTAATCGAGAAAAGTTTGAGTCAATGGGAGGCTTTTTATTAAAATGTCCAGTGAGTCTAAAGCTATGAAATTTAAAAAAAAATCAAGAGGACTACATGTTTTGGATTATCTTGATATAATTGAAATCTGTAGTTAGAATAATTGTTATGGGCGTAATGCTAAGTCTTCTTTCTGTATGTCCTTGGCAAACAGAAACCAAAGCTACTAGAATAAAAACAATCATTCAATTTTATGCCAGAAAATGTAACATTCTTCTGTGTTCTAAGTGGTTGAAATTGATCATATTTACTTTATAGGGCACAAGTAAACACAAAGTATTTTGGTTTCAGGAAATTACTTTTATTGTATGACACAGTGTGGGAACAATTTTCATATGTGGTCACCTATATATGAACACCAGATCCCACATTTTGGCATTTAAATAGTACTTAGGTGCAGCATTCTTTGGGGCAGGGGAGAAAACATCTTTTTTCTATTTAAGTAAAGTAACCTAAATTAATATTTGGATGTTCTCTAAAGATATCTGGGAAACTGGGGCAAGGAAATTAAGGCCTAAATCTCAAGTTGGACACCCAAAATTGACACTCAAACTTTGGCCTAAGTGATACACAAGTTCAGTAACAGAGCCAGTTACAGTGAAACCCTGGTTCCACTGGCAAAACTCCCATTGACTTCAACAGGCAGAGGGTTTCATCCCAAGTGTTACTGGCTCCCATTCTTGTCCTCAGACTATGCAACATGGAAATGTATGACAAATTTGGTGGTGATATTTGATGTACTTACTGGTAAGAGGATTAAAGGAAAGAGTTTCTGTGAAAAGCCAAGAAGTTTTGTCAAAATCTAATTTATTTTATTTAAGCAAGAAAATGTTGATTTCAATGACAATTTTTTATTGGAAAAATTCTCAATGAAACATTTCATGTTGAATTGGCACTTTGACTGGAGCTGGTTGGGAATTTTCCATTGGAATGATTTTTCAGCTGAAAATGCAGTTTCTACAAACTCAAAAATTTCCCAAAAACAAAGTGTTTCATTTTGAGTCAGTTTAACATTAAATTGTGTTTCCCCATTGTTCTGCATTGTCTTGTGGGAGCTGTCATTTGGGTGACTGATGTCCCCATTCTCTCCTATGAGCTGGGTTCCCTGGCTGGACTATATCACCCATGATAAGCAGAATGTTCCCTGTCACTAAGTGGTGTCATGCATCATAAGAGTCATGTGGCTGTGGTTATATCATGGGAGATGGAGCCTGGTCCATAAGGGAAAATGAGGGCATTAGTCACCCAAACTACATCTCTCTTGAGGCAATACACCATTATAAGGTGCATTTATAAATACAGATTAATGTTGAACTGACTTGAAATGAAACAATTCTGATCAGTTCGAGAAATTGAAATGAAACTTTTCCATTCAGGCATATTAGAACATTTTGTTTTGACTGAAAATGCTGAAACAAACAGTTCATCATTCCCAAACAGAAATTTCTCTGAATTTTTTGTTCTACAAATAAAATTGATATTTCAATTTGTCATCCTGAATTAGGATGACAAAAATATTGAAATATCAGAATTTCCTGTGGGATGGAAATTCCAATTTTTGCTCAACTAATTTTGATATTTCAAAATGTCAAAAAAAATCCAAAATGTCAGAAAAACCCTACTTTTCATTTCAATCCAAAAGCAGAATTTTTTGAGATTTCCAAATTGATAGATTTCTCAACACTTCATTCTGCAAACATTTCTGATATGTCAATATTTCATCCCATTTTGGGACAAAAACAAATGTTAAAATGCCAATTTCCTTTAGGATAGAAGTTACATTTTCTGAACACCACTAGTTCGCAAATATGGTCAAACTGAAATTTTGTTTCAAATTCAAACAAATATTAACAGAACCATTTTTTTCCATTTTTCACTTGGCTCTGGTTATCAGCTTTGTATCAAAAGACTGCACATACAAAAGTCTTCAGAACTTCCTCAATCCAAACAGACTGTAGATAATTAAGAAAAAAATTAAGAGAATGATTAAAACAGTAATTAGAAACAGCAGGTAAATTTGACTTAAAACAGTCATTAAGCCTGAAGAATTGAAATGTCTTCAAACAGTTTAAATGCAAAGCTCTGAAATGCAATGATAGAAAAATGTAGCATTAAGTGAAATAAAAGATCACCCTTGAAACTGCTGTTATCTTTCTCTCCAAATACCTATTGTTTTCCTAATTACCATGTTCTTCCCATCTTCCTAATCAAATGAATATATATTGGTGGCATATTCTATCTCAAACTTCATTTAAGTACCCAGTCTTATTCTCTGCTTGCCTCAAAAGATACAGCTGCTTCTACCATTCTGTCAACAAAAGCTTGTGTTTTATACTCAGTTTAAACATTCTCTCTCTTTGCTAATGTATTTTCTATAAATAGAGCAATATGGACTATGATTCCATCTAATATAACATTTTACGCCCCTTAGTCTAATTTTTAAGTATTTGTCATGTTTCTCCTGTATATATTTGTTCACCTTCAAGGCTCCATTATGGCCGCTGAATACATAACTGCATATAGCTGGCTAGTCATCTTCTGTGCTTGTGCATGCAAGTGCAGTAGCAGTTGAACAAGCTGTGATGTCTGCTCAAATTTATGCCAGAACAACCTTGCGGCTTGTAATTGTCATATCTCTGTCTGTTCAAAAAGCCTTAGAATTTACAACATAACCAAATGGCAAAAGCATGCTGGAGAACCCTTGAAAACTCAATAACAATACTGCCAAGTGAGTAAAAGGTACATGTTGAATCCACAAGGAAAAAATAATATTTAGCTATTCTAGTTCTTTGAGTTACATACGAAATGGACGCAGAATGTAAAAAAAAATTAGCAGATGTCTAAGGCACAAAATAGACTTGAATCAAAATCTAGCTCCTTGGCTGAATGTTTCATTGTGAAGCATTGTCTCCAGGCAAACCTTTTAAAATATATTGTAATGTGGTAACCCTGTCTTTTCTGGAAGAAAACTATGGCTAGGTTATGGCATATGAAACTGGTGCTAGAAAGAGCTGCAAGACACTGTTCCCTTTGTATTCCTTGTCATTTTAAAAAACAAACGCAACTTTGTAACATTTCTAGTTTGGAAGAAATAGAGAGGTGGTCTATCTGTATCACAGTAGTGAAATACAGAGGCATGCTGAACTTCACGTAGACAGAGGGGAATACATTGCAGGATCGGGCCCCAGTTTCTAGTGTTCTCTGCTGTGTGCAATCAGATCTGCTCAACTGTGTGTCAAAAAATCTGTGCTTCTAACAGCTAATAGGGTCATTTAGGTAAAGTGGCGGTGGTGGGGAAACAAATGGTGTTCTTAAAGCAGGAGGTCTCCATTCAATCGCTGCAGCCCTGTCGAGTTCAAAGCGTGGTGTGCAGCAGAGTGTTCTGGTGTGTAGTCCTAGGCGGTAACTGATTTGTTAGAGTTCTGTATCATGTGAAATGGATGATGCATGCAAAGTAGAAACAGTTTCATCCAAATTCCTTGGCTTTCTAGAACTTTATATGGGGAATTAATAGAGAAACTAATGTTCCTCTGCTTCAAACACCATGTGGTTTTTGCTTATGCTTCATAAAGGACTCAGTCATGGTTTTCATTTTTTTCAGATTTATGAACTTGGATCATATTTCGGCCTCAGTTACACCCGTGCAATCGAATGAAGTTAGTGGGATTACCTAGGAAAAATTAAGAAAAGTCTAGCTCAGAATAGCAACATCTAGATACCAACATCTACCAAGTTGCTTACACAATTTCAAATCAAATTCCTCTGCATTCTTTTCAGCAATGCCAAAGTTGTATATATCTGCATCTATAGCACTTAAGATGAGGTATATGTTTTATTTTATGGAGTGTAAAATTCTTCAAATAACACTTCTTAATGTATTTGGTCTAATGATATATTTGTACAATAGATATATCTCAGCCACACTGAGCACACAATAGGTAAGTCAGCGCTCTACAAAATCCACCCTGTTTTCATATCATCACCTCAGCCACATGTAATTTACAATTGAACAAATTATGCTGAAAATGAGAATATTTTAAATTAAATTCCTAAGTAAACCTACAAATCAGTGAGTGGAAATTTTGTGTTCCTATCCGATGTGGCATGAATCAAATACGTAATGATCTGTATCAAAATAATGGTTTGCTTATTTTTATTTGGCTCGAATCACTGCACCATTCATGAATAATGCAAGTGGGGTGAATGCATGTAAAGGACTCTATTATTTTAACACAACATTATGCATATAATTCTATATAGTCTTTGCAAAAGGATAAGTAATAGACATTTCCATGAAAATTATCTAGTTTATCTGCAGCATGGCAGTAAAAAGTCAATAGACTGTGATGTGAATGTTATTTTCCTAATGGTCTTCTTTTTTTGAGGGGTGGGAGACCAGGAAATGTGTATATCTTACTTTCCAATATATATCTTTTTACTGCATTAGGAACTTTCTGCTGTGTTATATTCTTTCAGCTATACCAATGTCATTTGAGAGGTGGTATGGCTGGACTGGGCATCGGGTTCTGTTCTCAACTCTATGGCTAATTTATATTAACTCCGAGAATTATTTTATCTGTTTCTTAGTACTGAAGTGGACCCCATTACCATATTATCTGAGCACCTCACAACCAGAGCTGTGCCAATAGCTACTGGTTTTTTTTAAATTTTTGTTGGCAGTTCCAAAATATAAAATTGCATTTCGGGTCAGCCCCAAACCAAAATGTTTTGGAACTGTCTGCAAATTGAAAAGTCAATAAAAATAGTTTTGGGTTGAATGAAGAATTCTGTTTGATGCAAAACAGAATGTTTTATTTTGATATTAGACACCTTTAACACTATTTTAAATTTATTTAGGAAGTATTAACAGGTTTACAAATTCATTTTTTAATCAAAGGAAAGGAAATTTGGAAGTGAAGGGAGAACTCTCCCTACCCCCTTCTATCCAGTAGCCCAGTGGTTAGGGCATTTATCTGATATGATATCTTATTTGACCCGTGTTCAAATTCTCACTTTGGCATAGGAACTCGAACCCAGGTCCCCCATGGGAGTGCCCAGACCATTGTGTTATTGGTTATTCTGCAGTGGGTCTCTCACCCTGTAGACTGGTTGTGAAGGTACTGGCGTGAGAGATGGGAGACCTGGGACTGGGAACGGTTTCAACATTTCTGAATTTTTTTCCCTTTTTTTTATCTGAAACAATTTGCTGAAATTGACAGGAATCTACAAAATGTTTTGACTGATCTAAATATGTACCTCAGTTCCAGGTGGCATTCCAGGGGGCTTGATTTCAAGTTTTCTGAATCTGTTTGGGGAGAAGAGGGATGAGCGGGGCGAATCCAAACTAATTTCTAGTCTCTGTAAAATACCCAAGTAAAATATATATTGTAAGGGCCAGATTCAGAGCTGATGAGCAAGTTAAATCTCCTATAGGCTTGCTTAAAGTCTCTTGGAACTACTTCTCTAAAATGGCATTCATTTACATATGTGTAAGGGACTCTGCTTTGGGGAAATCCACATGCCAAGTCAGAAAAAGATTTAAGTTAAAGAGTGTGTGTGAAGGCCTACTATAATTTACACATTCTTACAAGATTCTTTTAGCTGCTTTTCTTGCTACAGTCATCTCATCTGGACACTCAGCATAAGAGTCACTTCCTGCTTTACACTCATAACCTCTGCTCTAGCACTATCTGCTCCCACTCTCAAATATAGTCTTAGAGTTGAAGGCCAGAAGAGACCACCAGATCATCCACTCTGACCTCCTGTATATCACAGTCCACCAACCAGACCCAGCACCTGCATGCTAAACTCAACAACCAAAATTAGACCAAAGTATTATAGCCCCCAGGAGATTAGACTATTATGTGCAAAGTAATAGGAAAGACTGAGGTATCACCAGTGCCCCAGGCCTCCACAGTGGCAGGGAAATGATTAAGTGAGATATACCCCGATAATCCTGGCAAGTGAACCACATACTCATGCTGCAGAGGAAGGGAAATGATTAAGTGAGATATACCCCGATAATCCTGGCAAGTGAACCACATACTCATGCTGTCAGTGCCAATCTGAGCTGGGGGGGGAATTCCTTCCCAACATCACATATAGCCATCAGTTAGACCCTGAACATGTGAGCAAAAACCAGCCAGCCAAGCAGCTGAGAGAGAGAGAATGCTCGGTGCTACATCAGAGCATCAGAGCTCTGATGTCCCATCTCCAGCCATGACCATCCTTGATACTTCAGAGGAAGAAGATAAAATAAAATAAACAATACATTGGGGGAAAGAATCCCTTCCTGCCATTTAATCCTTAATCGTTGTGCTGGATCTAATATAGGGCCTGATCCTGGAATCCTTAGTCAAAGCTCCCACTCATGCTTGTTGGAAATTTGAATGAGTAACAAATGCTAGATCAGGCTCTCAGACTGCAGTCTCCATGAGATACTTTATTTTCCTACATGTTTGTAAAACACCATTAACCCCTATTATCCTACATATGATAACCCACTTGCAAACAGTGCTTGCTTAAAAAACTAGTAAAGATAAAATGCATCAACCTCCCCAAAAGTTGGAAAGGAAATTTTTTCCTCCCAAGTAAAGGATACCAAGAAAACTATTTTAAAAAAAGCAATAGTCATATGACTGCTGGTAAAGAATGAGTTCCCCTGCCAAACATACTGTTGTTTCACCTGGATTCTGTGCTAGTGTAACACCGACAGATCCTGGTGGTTGGCAGGCAGGCAGGCTTGAACCTGGGACCTCTGAAGCTTAGTGCATGAGCCTCTACCGCATAAGCTAAAAGCCAACTTCCTGTTAGCTAAGGCTGTAGAGCTGACTCATTTTAGCTCTTTCTCTAAGTGGTCCCAGTGCCACTAGATGGGACAGAACACCACACCCAGGAGGTGAGTGAGTTACATTAGCAAAACATCATTAGATACAACAATAGAGGGCAACAAAAATGATTAGGGGACTGGAACACATGAGTTATGAGGAGAGGCTGAGGGAACTGGGATTGTTTAGCCTGCAGAAGAGAAGAATGAGGGGGGATTTGATAGCTGCTTTCAGCTACCTGAAAGGGGGTTCCAAAGAGGATGGCTCTAGACTGTTCTCAGTGGTAGCAGATGACAGAACGAGGAGTAATGGTCTCAAGTTGCAGTGGGGGAGATTTAGGTTGGATATTAGGAAAAACTTTTTCACTAGGAGGGTGGTGAAACACTGGAATGCGTTACCTAGGGAAGTGGTAGAATCTCCTTCCTTAGAAGTTTTTAAGGTCAGGCTTGACAAAGTCCTGGCTGGGATGATTTAATTGGGGATCGGTCCTGCTTGGAGCAGGGGGTTGGACTAGATGACCTCCTGAGGTCCCTTCCCATCCTGATATTCTATGATTCTATGATTGCCAGTCTATGCAAGAGTGTTAGATGTGTAATACTTTATGGGATGAGAACTCTGTAGTTGTGATACCCTCATTGCACAGACACTGTCTGATCTTGATGATATTTTAAGCACAGGAGCTATTGGAGCTCATGGTCAACCATGGCTCATCTCAGCATCTGCTGTGGCATTGCAGTCTCGAATGTTCACAACAGGGAAAAACGCACTAAAATAACATAAAAATTGTGTGATTAAATAAGAAAAGGCAAGTACAAGGAAAAAAGCAAGTCAGAAGGAAGGATTAAAATTAATACCTGAGGACAATGGACTAGTATAACACTGAGGTAGCACTCAGTTTAGGTTGCAATACTCTGTTAGTTACAGCTCTATTGCCAAGCTGACTGCTCTGCTTAATGTATGCAGTGTTGTTGTAGCCAGGATATTAGAGAGACAAGGTGGGTGGGTTAATAACTTTTATTGGACCACCTTTAGAGTATACATAGAGCTTTTCTTTATGTGTTAACTATTGCTATGTGTTACTATATGCTAAACAATCTGTTCCATCTTGTATTTAGCTGTGACACTCTGAGTAAGTTTCCCAGACCTGAAGAAGAGCTCTGTGTAAGCTGCAAAGCTTGTCTCTCTCACCAATAGACGTTGGTCCAATAGAAGATATGACCCCACCCACCTTTTCTCTGCTATAATTAATGTTTTTCTGTTCATCTTGACCCTCTGATAGGTCTACTGTTTAAAATAGCATAGTCCTACAATTGAATATTGCTATTTTGACTGTATGTCTCATCTGAAAAAAAAATGTCCCTTCTACCCTTCTCTAGCGTCATGCTGAGAGCACTGGGTCAGAGGACTTAGAGGAAAGAGTGTCACCTACTGAATCAGCAGCACTGCTTCTTGCAGAAGAGGTGCTGGAGGGGGGTGTCCTATCTAAGCGTTGACCTAGACTCCACAACTCTGGTTGTAATCTAAGGTGTGAGGGAGCTTTGCCACTGCCTCCAATAGGACCAGGATTCAACCTGTGGTGTTGTTATCTATGAAGATCACAGTTCAGGTTGGCAAGGCTATAGGAAGCCAGAATTCCTTTTCACCTGCCTGACAACTACCAATTGGTTGTGTCCCCTTTCATTGTCTGGCAGATCCACCTTGCTCGTCTTAACTTCAGTACCTAGAAGTAGATATTCACTTTAAAATTTAAAGTAAGGGGCTTGTTTTATAGCAACCCACAAAACGACAACATTGTTTTCTCTTCAAGTTAGGTTGAAAAGTGTAACCTTCCACTTTAGCTTCATGCTGAGAGTGAAAGTTGTGAACATTAAATCAACTATTGTGGCTGTATTTTTTAATCACTCTTATGTGGTTTATTAGTAATCTGAGTTAAACCAAAAGGGACAAATGCTTCATTTAATCATTTACTTCTTGAAGAAGTCCAATTTGCATTTAAATCCCCTATAATAAATAAATTTTATCGTTGTCATTAGGAGTAATGCTAACCATTAAAGAACAACATTTAGAGAAATAAGATTTAAGTGGACACTAATAAATTCCCTTCCCTAGCTAAAAATGAATGTTTAATCTAGGTTCTTATGAAAATAAAATCCCTTATTAAAATGATAAATTTCAAAATCAACCCAGTGCTGTATAATAATATAATATATCTCTGTTGTAACTTGCGTGGAATTAATTTCAAATTGCTGGAGATGAATCTACATCAAATGCTATCCAGCTGTAATTGGGGACCAGCCTCAGTGGCCCAGACTCTGATCCAAGCTATACCTGTTTGTACGTCTGCAGTAAGCCATTTGAAGCCAATGAACCTGATTCTCCTCTGACTTATTTTCTCCTGAATTATATTGAGAGGAAATCCAATCTAACAGGTGTTACGCTGGTCTAGTCAAAATCAGTCTATGGCCTAGCTGAAGAGCCCAGTCGTATCCTTTCTGAGGCCAAACTCCCATTCACATAAATAGGACTTTTACCTGCCTAAGGAGTGCAAGCAGCAGGCGATGCTCAATCAAATGACATTTTCTTTAAACAGAGGTGTCTGGTTTAAAACCAGATCAATAAAATGTATAAGAAATATCAAAGGGGTGTAGTATGTGAGTTACAGAGATAAGCTTGTTTGCAAAGGAGAAAAGCTGTCAAAGAGTGGAGTAAAAATCACTCTCTACCATTTTAACAAGAGGTAAGGGGAGCACATCTCTCTGAGCCTTTCACATGCTACAAGGATGTACATCTCTGATCAGCTTCAAGATCCTGGTCACTGATCCTGCAAGTCACTCCATTCACTGACTTCAGTGGGTGCACTGTGCAGAGTGACTAGCCGGGACAGGGCATAAAATGTCAGAAGCCTCTGTGGATTGGGGTCTCGCGAGCTCTGGATCACTGAAAGAACAGATTCCGGGACAGCACCTTTGATAAATAATAACCATGGATTGCCTAGTGCTAAGGGAGAGGAGCACAGCCTTTTCAGCATAGGCCCTCATTTGGATCAAAATATTAGACTCATCTCTTTAATAAGCCTTCCGCCAACAGCACTGTAGCCCACTCTTCAGTGTGTGTTATGCATACCCACTGTGCCTGCTCCACAGATGATATGACTCTGCTACTGCACCCCATTAACCTACTGCTTTGTTTAGCTCACACTCTAGTACCCTGCTTCTAGCTTCCTAGGTTCAATTCCTGGTGATTATCGTGCAGATATTTGTTATGGCAGCGCTAACAAATGGACCAACAATGCTTTCTTGAAGATGCTGAAAGCTAGCAAAAATAATCTAATATTTAATATATTATATTATTAATATAATATAATATTAATATATTTAATAATCTAATATTTAATATATTATAATAATATTTAATATATTATATTATTAATATAATATAATATTAATATATTATAATAGCATTAATTGAGTCAACATAAACACTACAAGCATTGTTACAGGGAGACACTGAGTCGTCAGCCTTTCTCTTTGACTTGCTATACATAGGGACTTAGGACTGCAAGGGAGCTCCTGGGTCATCAAGACCAGTCTCCTGCTACCACAGGCAGCCCCCTTGTACAATTGCAACCATCTCATATAACTGGTCTCGACCTTAAGAGGCACTACTCTCCTATTCGACCTGGGCTGGTAGATGTTTCCACGGTAAACATCTGATGAAGTGAGCTGTAGCTCACGAAAGCTCATGCTCAAATAAATTGGTTAGTCTCTAAGGTGCCACAAGTCCTCCTTTTCTTTTTGCGAATACAGACTAACACGGCTGTTCCTCTGAAACCTTTAACAGGGATGTATATCGTCTCACTTCGAAGTTTTGTTTGTTTGTGAGTAGTTTTTTTTGCCTGAAGTGGTACATTTTCAGAGCAACTTTGCAAAGGTGCTATACATAATTTTGCAGATGCCCAGTTAACACAGTGGAGGGCACACTGGAAATGGACAGCCAAAGCTAGAACAACACACAAGTTGCCAGTTCTTGTTTGTTTGTTTAATAAGTTTCAATAAATGTTGCCAATTTCAGTTCACGTGGTTCTGTAGCCTTTGGATTTCACTTTAAAGTGTGATTCTGTTCTGACAAGTGATTGTAAAAACTGAATCACACATTCCCATGGTTGTGTCTCAATATCAAATTTGCTCAGACTACCAGTATAATGAGGGGTTTTTCCCTTAACTACCAGCCCTACCACCTAACCTAGGCTTTGAAAGTCACACTGCATTCTATCTAGCTCATGCAACAATACCGCTAAGAAAGGTTCTGAAAGCCAAAATCTGCTCTTTCACAAGCCCTGGCTGGGATGATTTAGTTGGGGACTGGTCCTGCTTTGAGCAGGGGGTTAGACTAGATGAGTTCCTGAGGTCCCTTCCAACCCTGATATTCTATGATTCTGTGATTATGCAAAGCCAGTGTAGTCTCTAATTTATATTGCTGTGACTCTGGAGTAAATCTATTCTATGCTAATCTTCTGAAGTAGGCTTTGTATTACGTCTAAGAAAAATGTGTGTTTCTTTTTAAATTACATTTTGCACTGGGTTAGCAAACCGTATAGGGAAGGCCTGATGCAGACCCTTTCACACCATCCAAACTCCCTTTCACTTCAATGGATTTTCTGCCTGAATAAAGAGATGACAGGAATAGGCCCTGAGAGTGGTTAGTGCTACCATTGCTATTGCATATCTGTAACAGGATGGCAGTGTTTGCCTATTAGCAGATGATGATACTGCTAGAAACCATTAATTTAACTGATTTGCTGACTCACTGGTGCAGCTGGCTCATTATGGGTACAAGAGAGCTTGGGTGTTAGCCTGAGCTGGGACCTGAGGGAAGGAATGAAGAAACTGTAAGAGCAGATAGAAAAGGAGTACTTGTGGCACCTTAGAGACTAACCAATTTATTTGAGCATAAGCTTTTGTGAGCTACAGCTCACTTCATCGGATGCATACTGTGGAAAGTGTAGAAGATCTTTTTATATACACACAAAGCATGAAAAAATACCTCCTACCACCCCACTCTCCTGCTGGTAATAGCTTATCTAAAGTGATCACTCTCCTTACAATGTATATGATAATCAAGTTGGGCCATTTCCAGCACAAATCCAGGGTTTAACAAGAACGTCTGGGGGTGGGGGGGGGTAGGCTCGTTCACCTGCACATCCACCGATGTGATATATGCTATCATGTGCCAGCAACGCCCCTCTGCCATGTACATTGGTCAAACTGGACAGTCTCTACGTAAAAGAATAAATGGACACAAATCAGATGTCAAGAATTATAACATTCATAAACCAGTCGGAGAACACTTCAATCTCTCTGGTCACGCGATTACAGACATGAAAGTTGCTATATTACAACTAAAAAACTTCAAATCCAGACTCCAGCGAGAAACTGTTGAATTGGAATTCATTTGCAAATTTGATACAATTAACTTAGGCTTGAATAGAGACTGGGAGTGGCTAAGTCATTATGCAAGGTAACCTATTTCCCCTTGTTTTTTCCTACCCCCGCCCCCCAGACGTTCTTGTTAAACCCTGGATTTGTGCTGGAAATGGCCCACCTTGATTATCATACACATTGTAAGGAGAGTGGTCACTTTAGATAAGCTATTACCAGCAGGAGAGTGGGTTTGTGGGGGGGGGGGGGAGAGAAAACCTGGATTTGTGCTGGAAATGGCCCAAATTGATTATCATACACATTGTAAGGAGAGTGATCACTTTAGATAAGCTATTACCAGCAGCAGAGTGGGGTGGGAGGAGGTATTTTTTCATGCTTTGTGTGTATATAAAAAGATCTTCTACACTTTCCACAGTATGCATCCGATGAAGTGAGCTGTAGCTCACGAAAGCTTATGCTCAAATAAATTGGTTAGTCTCTAAGGTGCCACAAGTACTTCTTTTCTTTTTGCGAATACAGACTAACATGGCTGTTACTCTGAAACCTGTAAGAGCAGATACACTTTAGTGTGGAATTTTTAGTTTACTAGTTATTAGTATTTTGAGAATGACCTTTTCAATAATAAATCAGACCTGAAGAGAAGTAACTTGCTTTCACTGAGGGTTTGTCTACACTGCAGTTAGGCACCTGTGGCTAGCCCTTGTCAGCTGGCTCGGGCTGTGGGGCTGTTTAATTGTGGTGTAGACATTTGGGCTTGGACTGCAGCCCAGACTCTAGGACCCTGCAAGGTGGGAGGGTCTTCTGTAGCCTGAGCCTGAATGTCTACAGTACAATGAGCAGCTTTGCAGCCTGAGCCAGCTGGCATTGGCTAGCCACAGGTGTCTAATTGTAGTGTAGACATACCCTGAGTGTCTAGGGTTGTTGCAGTGAGGGAAGGATTCCATACATACTCACTGTAACACGTTTGGTTTTTTTTAAACTAGACTTTGCACTTTCTGTAGCTTCTTCTGTCTGAAGATCTCTGATGGGCTGTATGAACAATGAAATATCCCTTTGAGGTTGGCATTAATTCTGGAGCCCTGCGAAATGCATTTTGCTGGGTGGATGAAATGTTAAAAATTCTAAACAATCTCTGCTGCACCGGGGAACTGTAGACAGTTATTGGACTGGAGCCAGTGACATCAAAAGTGGATAAGACTGACTCAGGAGTGGAGTGGAATCAGGCAACCCAAAATTCACTCATGGGCCAGAATTCACACCCCTCTCTTTTGTGTGTGTGTGTGTGTGTGGGGTGGGGTGTGTGGGGGGAAGCAACAGCTGTGGTCATCCTTCTCACTGGGATATATTCTCCCTCCAATTGGTACAATATTGCCAATCCCAGATGTTCAAAAACCAGGAATTAGATTTCGCCCCTCCCCTCCCCCACAAAAAGGTGAGATTTTCTTTAAACCCATGAGGTGGTTTTTTTTAATTGGGTTAATTTATTTTACTTACTGGTTTCTGAGTATTTAGGTTCCGTTCCGTTCATACTTTCAGGTTTTTGTCTGCAACTATTTTTAAAGAGGGAAGGTCATCTCTGTGTAAGCTCAAAAGCTTCTCTCTCTCTCTCACCCCAACAGAAGCTGGTCCAGTAAAAGATATCACCTCACTCACCTTCTCTCTCTAGTATCCTGGGACCAACATGGCTACAACAACACTGCAAACAATGCTTTTTTTCCCCCAGTCAAACATATTTTTATTTCGAGGACCTGGGGCTTTAAGAAAAACAGTAAATATCATGAGATCTGTGATAAAGTCACAAGAGTAGGCAACATTGCATCGTTTTTAATTTTTAAATAATTATTTCTGAGCCTGCATTTTACAAACTATTATTCCTCTCTTTTTCTATTTGCTTTTACAGTTAATTTTGACCACTTTCAAATACTGCGTGCTATTGGGAAAGGGAGTTTCGGAAAGGTAAGAATCAATGTTTAGTTGTTGTTTTTGGTGGTAAATCTAGCATCAGGTTTCTTCATACTAATATGATGTGCTCATTCACTCTGGTTAGACTAACAGAGTTGCATTTTTGTAGCATTCTGATCACAATCAAATTAAGCGCAACTTTGGTTGTACATTAAATTAAGTTACTCTGACATTTGCTTAAGTTAATTGTGTAAATATGATTATAATATCTTCCACAGGGCTTATCAGGACTAAGAAATCCACTTCAAATAAATAAATAAATGAAAGAAGTAGTAGCAGACATCTCAGTTAGGTTGTACAGATAAATCAGGATCAGAACTAGATCATTCTTATCTATTTTAATATTTAAATTACAAAGATACTTTTACATTGATTCAAATACATGTAAAGTTCTATCAGCTGAAATGTAATTATGGTAGAAAATGTTTCTTTAATTCAATGAGCATGTGCTAGAATAGGGAAAACTAATGACTTGTTTACAAATGAGTATATAATAAAGAAGCCGGTAATAACCAAGATTTTAAATTTTCATATGGGTAAATACAAGGCTATGCAGTCAGATGGAGTCATGTTAAGAAAATGTTAGAGAGAGAATATTACTTGAAATGGTAAATTTTGAAGCTTGCATATAACTTGGACAGCAGATCAAATAATAATGAGTTAGACTTTGATTCAGGAGATATTTAATTTAAGCATATGCCCACTGTGTTCTTTGGAGCTACTCCCACACTTACGATTAAGTCCATATATGAAATTTTGCAGGATCGGTGATCTTACATGGGTAATGGTGTATTTCATCCAGCAGAAACCCAAATCACTTTGCAAGCTGACTTTCAAATTTTTGGCTGTAAATCTTTATTTAGACCAATGAATTTCATGAGAAGTTTTACCTGAATAAGACTGCAGGAATGAGTGTCATATGCAAAACTTATCCAAGTATCCTCTCCCATACCACTGAGGTTCAGCCACCTCTGGGGTGGAACACAGTAACTGTTTACTATCACACAGCACTACTAGAACGTCACATCAAACTGAAACTACAGAGGTCCTTCGTGATTCCACTGTCTGGGGTACAGGTTAGATCCAGGATAAGTATTCATAGGTATATCCAAATGATCCTAACCTTTGACCGGAGCTTGCATTCCTATCTTTCCCTCAGAGTTGCCCCCTTACCCTGATATGACTGCCTTCCCCAAAAGGCCCTGGCTCTTCATGCCAGATGCAGCTGTTTTGTAAGGGAAGGAAAAACGGAACACTACAGCCCTCTGAGCTCTTCAGGAGCTAGCTGGTGGATCCATTCTTGTCAGGGCCATGTGGGGCCCATGGCAATGCTACCTAAAAGAGACCGGTTCATGAAGCACTGTTTTTGTAATTCCTGATACGACAGCCTTTTCTGGTGCTGAGTATTTGTTTGGGGTGCAGTTGGCTACAGTGTTCTCTGAATCTTTTTATCATTTGGATTTAGATTCACAGTCCCCTAGAGCATCCACTGAACAACAGGAAGAAATATACACATGCTGCTCATCTTTTAACATAATTTGTTTAATGTACAGTTGTTAGTGCAACAAAATAGTCTTCTGAATAATGTACTCATTTATCCCAAATCAACACAAAAAAGTTCCACTCCATATCCTGTCTCTTCCACAAACAGTAAAAGAAGAAAACACATGTTAAGATGACCTGTCCTACAGTATCCACAAGGAGGGCGGGTCAAAAGCACAGCTTCCAAAAAACTTTTTTCAGCAAATCCCTTTCAGCCCCTACCATCCATTCAGGAATGACTTTGATCCCAACTTTACCTGTCAATCTCCTTCTGGAACCTCCTCATGATGGAAAGCAGCAACACAGTGTTGTTGCCTCATCATTTCCTTATTTTGGTAAATTGTGCCTGAACCTATTGTAATACCCTCCCCGATTGATGTCCCGTATTTTATTTTGTGCTTGTAGAGCATGGCACTTTTCTTGACTTGCCTTAGTGTCAAGATAGGTGAAGTAATATCTTTTACTGGACCAACCTTTGCTGGTGGAAGGGACAAGCTTTTTGAGCCCTTTCTCAGGACTGGAGAAGGTAACCAGAGCATCTGAGCTAAATACAAGTTGAGACAGAGTGTTAAGCACAAGGGGTTCACGCATGCTAGCAGGCAGTAGGGTGTGTTACAATTTGTTCTAATGAGCCATAAACCCAGTGTCTCTGTTTAAGTCCTTGGTTTTTAGGGTCCAGCGGAGTTACGAATTTAAGTTCCCAGACTCATCTTTTGAAGGTATTATGCAGGTTTGCTTGGAGGAAGAGGACTGAGAGGTCATATATGGAGTGATCGATTTATGAAAAGTGTTTGCTCATGGGTGATATGGTGTTTTTTGTCTTTTTTTTGTGAGCTCAAGAGCATAGTGACTATCTGGTTTCACTCACACAGTCGTTGCGGCATTTCATGTAGTGGATGAGAGACCCCACATGTGATAGGCATGTGTATGATCCATCGAGCTTGAAAGGTGTGTTATGTGGGGGGTGTTGATCATTGTAGCAGTGGAGATATGTTTGCAGGTTTTGCATCTGCTGTTCTGGCAGAGTGTGGTGCCGCTTTCAGTTGGTGTGCCTTGGTTTGTGGGGAGCTCACTTCTGTTTGTGAGGGTGGGGGGTTGTTTGCAGGCCAGAAGAGTAGGTTCAGAAAAGATTTCTTCCACTGTGAGGTGGTATGACAAATTGGGAAGTGTGGTGAGTGGTTCCCCCTTGCCTGTTGTAATGGGTTCTCCCAGGGAATTTGGGTGGCCCTTTCCGTGATGTGGTCCATTTATCTGGTAGAGTGCCCTGTTTAGTGAAGGTGGTTTTAAATGTGTTTAGGTGTGTATGCAGAATTTTCTCTCCAGAGCAAATTCTGTGGTACCTGAGTGCCTGGCTGAGAAACTTATTTTTCTAGGGTGTTTCTAGGGTGGCTGCTTGATCTGTGGAGGTAAGTGTGGTGATTCAGGGGCTTCTTGCAGATAGTTGTTTATAGGGTTCCATTGCTGAAGCTGATGCTGGTGTGGGAGTGTTCTAGAAAGAATTTGATGGATGGACAGTGGTTATTCAAGTTATGGTGGAAATCAGAAGGCATTTAGGTCATCTCTCCAGAGGTTGAAAATCTCATTGATGTAACTTGGGTATATCATTGGTTTCATGGTCCGTTTTTTCCAGAAATCCTTCCTTAAGGTGGCCCATGAAGAGGTTGGAATAATGAGGAACCATCCTAGTACCCATGGCTATTCCCATGGTTTGGACAAAGTGTTCATTAAATGTGAAGTTGCTGTAGGTGAGTTTGGCAATTCATTTGGGGTGGATTTCAGAGTGCTGTACGTTATCTTGTAAGTATTTGAAGGAGGCAGTGATGCCATCATGGTGAAAGATGTTGGTGTATATGAAGGTGGTATCCATTGTGGCAAGGGTGGTGTTCTCTGGGAGGTTGTTAAAGTTGCAGAGCTTCTTAGAGGAAGCTGGCTCTTTGTGTGGTAAGTGGTTTGAAGATGGTTTATATGAGTCCTATATTCCTTCAGTAAGAGTGCCAGGGCCAGGTATGCTGGGTCTGCCTGTATTCCTTTGTTTGTGTATCTTGTGGCGCACCTTGTGGGGTGGGTTCATGGGGGATGAGGTTGTAGAGTTTCTCTTGGAGTTGTTTGGGGAAGGATTTGATGGTACCTTTAAATTCTTGTGTAAACTGTGGTTTGGGTCTCCTTTGAGTTCTTTATAGTAGGTTGCGAGAGTTGTCTGTTAGCCTCATTGATGTAGTCATCACAATTAAAGACTACAATGGCGCCTCTTTTGTCTGCTGGTTTGATCGCTATCTGATAGTTGGATTTCATGGGCTGTGTAGCTATCCTGTGTCAGTAGTGGAGAGACTGTGATAGATGCAATATTTGCTGAGAATATCACTGATTTATTTCCCCTAAAGCAATGGATGTTATGATCCAATGTCTGGCTTTGTCTGCTGGAGGGTGTCCAGTCAGATTATTCTTTTTTTTGCTTTTCTTTTTTTTTTCCTTATGACTGTTGATGGGGATGTGATAGTTGTGGGTAGTGGTATCTTTGTTGTGACAGAATTCCTTGAGGTGGTGTCAGCAGAAGAATTCTTCTGGTTCTCCACATGATAGTATGGTATCAGATTCTGTGGTGGAGCAGAAAACCAGTCTCTTGGAGAGTACAGATACTTCAGTTCCAGTTAGGGGCAGTCTTGATATGTTGATGATGTTGAGGTGTTGTGTATTGTGTGGGGGTCCTGGTGTCATGGTATCTCCCAGAGGTGGTTCCACATTTTATTTTTGTGTTGGATGGCTGTCATCGGCCTTTTTTTTTTAGAGTTGTTTTGGGTTTCCTGAATGATCTCCAAGTAGGTTTCCTGTTTATTTTGAGAGGGGTTTTTTTTCTCCCAGTTTGTGGGAGCATGTGATAATTTCTTGTTTGAGGAGTTCCCTTCTGGAGTATGTAAGATGGTTCCTCAGTTTTTCTGAGGTCCCTTTGCAGAGCTTTCCCACACACTTAGAATTGTATGCAGTAGTCAGAGGGTTATAGATGGACAGTCCTCTGGGGATGATGATGTGTTTCTTGCATCTGCTCAGGAAGTAGATGTTGCTGTTCAGTCTGGCTTCCTTCATCATGTTGTTAAATTTCCATTTTAAGGAGCAGTGTTTGTTGTTTCCCCTCTTCTGGCCACCCCAGCCTCTTTTGTCTTCTGACAGCTGCAAGACTTTTTATGACACTCCTAGCTTTATATTTTACTGCTACTGGGTTGCAGTGTCTATGTAGATATATCTTAAAATTACAGGGTTGCTACAGCAACCTTAGGCCTCTGCAGGGTTCAGCTGCAGGTGGCAGCTGATATGACAGGCACAGACTTTGCACAGCTCAGCATGCTTTTGTGCGCAGTGCTCAAGGTGATTCTCTCCATCAGCTGTCCTTCTCTTTCCCTCTGGAGCTAACTCCCTCAGCAGCTACCCTGTCTCCCTAGAGACAGCCTCAAAAAACAAGAAAGCATTTTTCCTGACTTTTGTTGACATCTGAGTGGCAGTTTATCTTCAATATTTGACTGCAATAGTATTTGTTGTATGAGAATTCACAAGCCACTCAGCAGATAGGAGGATGAGCTCTTGAGACATAAAGACTTGAGAAGTGGTCACCAGACTTTCAAATGACCCTATACCAACATGTACCATTTTCTTAAAGGAGCAGTATCTGTCTTGAGATTGACAGGGCAGATGCAGTCTTGTAACTACAGTAGTAGTTCTTTTACTAGAGAAAGTGAAAAGGTATACCACAATGGCTGTGAGCAGGATAGGAAGGGACCATGGATAAAAAGGGGGAGGAAAAAAGGAGTAAAATTAGTTTTCCTGAAATAGAAAGGTTTATTTACCCTGCTCTGACAGCTAAGGTTCCAATTCAGCAAAGGATGTGCTTAAATATCAAGTGACCTAAGTTCTGAGCCTGATTTAGGTAGCGATTCACTAAGGTATGCAAGCATATATCTTCCTTTAAACAAGTGAGCAGTCTCAGTGGCTTTATCCCTAACTTCCTTTCTGGCTTTGGGTAGCTACTTTCGCAGTTTTCTCCTCTGTACCACAGGACATTGATATTTCACAGTATCTTGAGATCTCTGGGTGAAGGGAACTTTCAAAGTTCAGGGCACTATACCATTAGTATTTCCTCTAATACCCAAAGCTGGCCAAGTCAGAAATTCCTCAAGAATAGTCCTCCGCTTGGTAGTCAGTATTTCTTTTCCTGGTTTATGACCTTGTAAAAAGAAGTCCAGCAGGGAACACAATTTAAAAAATCATTCAAACTGCAAATTCCTAAGATAAGTCCAGGTAATGGTTGTTTTACACCCTGTCAAATATTGCAAGTGTGTGCTTGCATCTGATCAAACTAGATTTTCTTTTCTTCCTTAATAGAGTTCTGTAAAATGTGAGTCTAATCAAACCAATTACCGTAAACATTATATATCTGGATATTCAATAAATCAAATATTGACTAGGAATGAAATACTATAATTTTCATTTAGCTTTACTGCAGATGTAACCATGTAGTTGCAGGCTCGCACTGGCAGGATAATTTGAATTCAAGTGCAGGATCTACTTTCCACGGATGATATTGTACCAGACTTCTTCAAATTCTCTGTTCAAATTGTCAAGTACATTGAACAGTCTGCAGCATCGGCCCCTATTTTACTAGCTAGGGCAGAAAACATTTGTGGAACCACCACCCCACCAGCAGCCAAACCAAAAAGAACAAAACCCCTCCAAAATACCACCCCACAGCCAGCCAATCGGAGTGGAAAAAAGGCAAAATAAAAAAGCAAAGCAGTGTGGCACTCCCTGGAAATTGGCATCCAGGGTCATTGCCCTGCTTGCCTGCCCCTAGAACAAACCCTGACAATACGACCTCCTTAAATTTAAATTATGATTTGACTGTACAAACATTTCCTCCTCCTATATATCTCAGGTGTTGAGACACAGGGCTGAGGTCTGATGCTTACTGGTGTACATCAGGAATAGTTCTACTAAAGTCAAGGGAGCACCACTGGTGTAACACGGATGTGAGACCAGAATCAGTCCCACAGTCAGGGCCTGCTTGACTGAATAATTGGTAAAGTATTTTCTAATAATCTGCAGTTTATCCAACAGCAACATACTGCACCAGCGCGGAGTAATAATGTTTCTTGACAATATGGCCACAAATATTCTTGAGCTTGAAGTGACATGAGAAGATTCTGGGCTAGATGTTTTGCCTCTGTTCCAGCCGTTTTGTATTGGTCATGCCTTAAAAGGGCAGCTGAGGGTTCCCTGGGTCAGAGAAATTCCTTAGTGGTGTAAAGCCAGGTCTGTAACACCCAGCCCCCAACCCTTTTCTAAGTTTCTCCAGTCTATGGCCAGGGCCACCTAGCTGAGACCATGGATATTAGTGGCTTGGAGCATGAGGGGACAGATCAGGAGTGGAGGATAGATTCTGTATCCCTATACACATCTACTATCTATTGCTTTAGCAAGTTTGTCCCAGACATAGACAGGAACAACTTAGTTGGGACTAACAGTGTGTGGAGATAGAGTACCTCACCTCTGTTTCCAGTTGTCTCCCCTAGGCAGCTGCTCTGGAGCCCAGCACAGAACACCTGGAATTGCGACTCTCCTGGGTGGATGGGAGACTTAGCCCTGGTCTACACTAGGACTTTAGGGCGAATTTAGCAGCGTTAAATCAATGTAAACGTGCACCTGTCCACACAATGAAGCCCTTTTTTTCGACTTAAAGGGCTCTTAAAATCGATTTCCTTACTCCACCCCCGACAAGGGGATTAGCGCTTAAATCGTTCTTGCCGGGTCGAATTTGGGGTACTGTGGACACAATTCGACGGTATTGGCCTCTGGGAGCTATCCCAGAGTGCTCCATTGTGACCACACTGGACAGCACTCTCAACTCAGATGCACTGGCCAGGTAGACAGGAAAAGAACCGCGAACTTTTGAATCTCATTTTCGGAGACTGCAGGAACTGTGGGATAGCTACCCACAGTGCAACTCTCCGGAAGTCGACGCTTGCCTTGGTACTGTGGAAGCACTCCGCCGAGTTAATGCACTTAGAGCATTTTCTGTGGGGACACACACACTTGAATATATAAAAACGATTTCTAAAAAAACGACTTCTATAAATTCGACCTAATTTCATAGTGTAGACATACCCTTAGTAGGTATATATTCTCCAGCAGGGAAAGTGATTCTCTGCAATCCCCATCATTGGTAGAGGAAGTGTTTGTTTAGGACCACGTGACTAGGTGGGAATACTGCACAGCACAGTGAATTTCTCCTCAGAGTACAGGTAGCAGATTGAAACTGGCTAAGAGACAAGTTCTGCCTTCTTTTTATACAATAAATCCTTTTCCAGACCCCACCTCCATTACACAACGGTGTGAAGGCCAGGTAGAATTGCAGTCCTTGCACTCTGGGGACCTGTTGAGCAAGGGGTGTAAACTGGATCTCAAATTTGTGTAATAGTGTGTGTCCTCCCTTTGCATGTTGGAGAATTCAGAGGCAGAATACAGTCCAGCACTGGACTTTACTCTGGATTGTGCCTCAAACGTTCAAGCTAGCTCTGAAGTCATAATCACATCAGTAAAAAGAAAAGGAGTACTTGTGGCACCTTAGAGACTAACCAATTTATTTGAGCATAAGCTTTCGTGAGCTACAGCTCACTTCATCGGATGCAATCACATCAGTTTTACTCTCCAACGGGCTCCATGGGGAAGGCAACTCTGTATGAATATGGCCCTTGTCAGATTCTTTGACAGCTGTTAGCTTTAAGAGAACAGAATTAGAGGAAACAAATCAGTCTTTAGATTTTATCAGGTGAAAGGGACTATTCCATCTCCCAGTGACAGCAGTTCAGGTATGTAAAAACAACTCTCTGTGGCTAAAAGAAAAGAAGTACTTGTGGCACCTTAGAGACTAACAAATTTATTTGAACATTTTCGTAAGGGACACTTTAAAAATAAGCATCACATGTCCCAAAACCAAACTGATAGACAAATTCAGCAGGTGTCATTGATACTGAAGCTGAAGGTACCAACTGTGCAGAACTCTAATTATTGACTTGATATTCACAAGGAAATTCTAAATGGATAATGTTTGTAATGTGAGCACAACAGGTGCAGAATCCCACACTTATGTGCAAATGAGGGAACTGTTCACTTGCCTCCCTCTTTACACATCAGTTAGCCTGTTTCTCTTTACAAATGTTGGATTTGTGTTCCCATTTTTGTTTTTGCACTTGTTGTGGCCCATGTTTCAAAATGTCTCCAAGCATTTGAAAGTATTTAAGCAATACAAACATTCCATGATTTCCAGAAAATATCTTTAGTATTTTAATGAAAATTCTCATTAATCTCAAAAAAAAAAAATTATATGTTGAAAAGTGTGTAGGAACAAGTTGTTATAACAGTACCTTTTAAATTTCTTTAAAGACACATCTTTACAAGTTACATGTGTATCCGATAATAACAGAGGGTCAGATCCCATCATGAGCACCTCCATATAGCTCACCCCCCTCATCTTCAGTGGGAGCGGAGAGAGTTTAGCACCTTTCAGGAGCAGGTCCTTGTTTTTAAAACACTTTTAACATCAATTTAAACTTTTATAAATATTGTGTTATCTTAATTTCAAATGTTAGAGCAGATTTGAGATGCTGAGTGCATGATCCTATATTGCAATCTTAAGACTGGTTCCTGCCACCTTTAAACTGTAACACCTTACTTTTTGAGCAATCTCTCAGAAATCTCAACGGGGCCCTTAGACTCGTAATACAACAGAACAGGTAGTTTCTAAGGAAACCGTGCAATCCTGGCCAAGGATTAGAAGGAAAAAAAGTAAGCCAGATGTTCATGTAAATGAATGACTTCTGGGCTTTGGGTGGTGAGCAAAAAATCCATTACTGGTTGATTTACATAGTGCATTGGGAAATTGGTTTGGAACATCTAGCGTTCTATAAGCATTCACTTAATTTCAGACTGGGAATCAAGAATGTCTACTGAAACTCCTGCTTTTTACAATCCTGCAGAGCTTGGACAAGTCTGAACATTTTCCCTCTCTTTCAGCTTCCCTCCCCCATTTTTTTTAATGCTCCTATACACATATAGGGAATGGGGGAGAATAATAACAATGGGGGGGGGGAGAAAGTAACCGCTTGTGTTGTTGCTGTATTGACATCTTGGCACTCAGCCTGTAGTTCTCCTGAGTTCTTTCGCTAATCATTAGACTTCCATTAGGTATCTCAGAGGGAAAAAAACACTTAACTTTTATTGCGCTCACCGTTATACGTCAGTGATAGGTTTAGCCAGATCTTTATCATCCTTGTTTTCCTTGATAACTAGATAACTTGCCTTCTATCATCAAGAAAGGCAATCAGAAGCTGCATTTATTCACATTGGAAAATGTGACTTTAACTTTATATGTGAACAGAATATAATGCCTTAGAGATTGTAGGGGGCCGGGGGTTGATATCTGAGCCTGGTAGCACCACCTAGTGGCAGTGATCTGGGCCATGCTGCTCAGTGACAAGAGTCAGTGGGCAGTGGTAGGGGTACCCAGACCCTTCTTGCTCTACCAGGCTCCAGCCTTGGACCCTCTGAATAATAGCTCAAATATGTGGCTTAAGGGCAGGCACCCTTATGCCTGTTCCCTGGGACACTTCCTACCCAGCTTTGATTCCTCCATCAGTGTCACTTGTCAGCTTCTGGATTCCCCCTGGAGTTCTCTCTGACTGCGTTCAGAGAGTCTTCCTCTGTCCGCTGCATCCCAGATTCCATGGGGTGAAGGGCCAATGGCAGCTGTCTCAGCTATGTGGAGCCTCAGCCTCAAATGCTCCCCTGTTGTGTCCACCTAGACTGAGCTGAGTCGCTCCATTTTTGAGCCCAGCTCACAGCTGAACCTCCAAAGTGAGCATGCCCAGCACATACAGCCTTCTGGGCCCAGAACTCTTCTTTAAACTTGTCCATCAGTGTGGGGATCATACACTCCATCACAGGACTAGATTAGGTCTGAAGGACACATTCCATAGAAGCTGGCAACCCATTGCTGCACTGTCCCAAAGCTGCCCTGCAAAAGAGCTTTATAGATTTAGTGCCACTACCTTTTCCTTCTTTGAACCTTTCCTCAAGACCCACCTCTGTTGTGATGCCTACAAGAAATCAATCAATTTATGATGTCTTGAAGGGCAGATGGAGTTAGCTGGAACTCACTTTATCTTTAAAAAATTGCAAATATATATACATTGTGTAAATTTGATTCTATTTCTCTTCCTTCCCTTACTCTTTGTGTGTCAGGATTTCTAAGGGCCATATTCTGATCCCCTTACTTGTACCTTACCCCCCAGATATTCCCCTTTAAGTCACTGATGTGTAAAATGCTATTCAATGTGAGTAAAATTGTCAAAATCTGTCCCTTAGATTGTCCTTCCCCCAGAACACTTGCAGTGGCTGAGACTGCTGGTGCACTGAACCTGCAGTCCAGAGGGAGGGAGTCCTAAAGTGACTATAAGCCATCTTTGCACCTTCCAAAACCTTGGCTGCTCTGGAGCACCTGGCGTAAGTTAGCCATGGGGAGCCTAAATTATGGCAGCCTACTTGGGCTGCTATATGGGATGCAGCGCTGCATATAATCTTTGCAGCTCTGTCTCTCCTCTGGCCCCATCTCTGACATGCCCTCCTGCCCCCAGAAGACACACCCTATGCTCGGGCAGGCAAAGGGTACTCAAAAGGCAGCCCTATGGCTGTCTTCAATGGTTCCTGCACTGGGGAAATCCTCCCTTTAGCTGGATACAGGGTTTTAGATCCCCTTCATGCTGCTCTGCCCCTTTTTATGTGGCATAAATTGGCTAGAGCATGGGTGACGTTCTCATATAACGTTTTATGCATTTGTACAGTGCTTAGTGGAATGGGACTTGGATTCTGATTGGAACCTGTTCATGCTACTGTTATACAAATACTAACTTGGAATAACATGGTAAATTCTAGCAAAAAGTATATTAGAACACTTTCAAGGGGGTGACTTTAAAAAACCCTGCAGGAACAAGAGCATTCAATGGGAAAGCTTCTCAGTCCATCCTTAACCCACATTGTTTTGCGGCTGTATTTAGCATTTGTTGCGAATGTGAGATCACTCACTGCTTTCAGGCCCAGATATATTTTAACCCCACGTTCCAATGTTACCACAAATGGTGTTTCAGAGTGATGGTTCTTAGAAATGCCTGCTATTTAAGAATATGGCTGTCAGTCCAGTTTTACCCAGATCAGAGTTAAGCTAGTCTTTGCTTACACTAGATCATCACTTTGCATTAGTTTGTTTTACTCTTTGAGGCTGTAAAAGAAACCAAAGCAAAGTGATTTATGGCCTGAGACTAGATGATTGCAATGATCTCTTTCAGCCTTAAAATCTTTGATAATCCAGTTTGAGCAAGATCATCTTTTCCTTAACAATAATTGGAGAACAGCTCTGATAGTTAGATGACTTTTGTGGCACATTATATGAGGAAATTATTATGTGCATGTGCTTCTGTGAATGAGGACACTAGACAATCTTTTCGTTAAACCAGAGGTCCCCAAAGTATGGGGCATGCTCTCCTAGAGGGGCATGGCAGGACCTTTGGGGGTGTGTGGTGGGCCTGGGGGTGGGGGTGGGGAGCCCTCCTTACCCTGAGCTCTGCTCCAGCCCTGCCTCCAGCCACAGTCCCAGCTCCATGCCTGGCCTTGTCTACAGCCTTGGTGGGGCTTCGCTGGGGCTGAGGGTGGGGCCAGGAGTGATGAAGCCACACCTGACTGTGGGCCTGGCTGCTGGCCCCCACTGCAGCCCGGTTGCGACTCCATTCCTGCCTTGGTCCCTGGCCCTGCTTCCGGCCCCATCCCCATCCCCATCCCTGCGGCCCCAGCTTCTGTCCTCTTACCCTTGTCCACATCGCCATAGCTGCAACCCGCTCCTGACACAGGGGGAGGGGCAGGGCATGGACAGGGATAAGGGGAGGGCGCAGTCTTCAATAGTTTGGGGACTGCTGCTTTAAACTAAAGGGGGTAGTGTGGCCTGGTGGACAGAGCACTAGACTGGAACTCAAGAACAGACTGGGTTCTGTTCCTGGCTGTGCCATTAGCCTGCTGGATGACTTGGGGCAAGTCACATCCTCTCTGTGCCTCAGTTCCCCCATTGTAAAATGGACATAATAATATCTCCTTTGTAAAGTACTTTGAAATCTAGGAATGAAAAGTGCTATAGACAAGCTAAGTTGAGGTCTCACTCAGGATCCTGCTGGTTACCAGCATTTATTCCTCCTCAGAGTCTTAAAGTAATCATCATTATTGAAGAAGGATATTTTTTAAAGTCACAATGTTATATTTTTCTGTGATTCCAAAAGGCTAATAGCTGTGAAACTTACGTTTTTAACTTTGCTGTCTATTAGGTGTGCATTGTGCAGAAGAGAGACACCAAGAAAATGTATGCCATGAAATACATGAATAAACAAAAGTGCATTGAGAGAGATGAAGTCCGGAATGTCTTTCGGGAGCTACAGATCATGCAGGGCCTTGAGCATCCCTTCCTAGTCAATCTGTGGTAAGCAAACCTTTAAAATTTTATCTGGCTCCTATTGTCTCCTTATTGCTGAATCAGTTCAAATTGCTGGGAGTTGAAATCTTGAAAAGATTCTTTGAGACTTTTTTTTAAGCTCATTTAATTTTTTTGGTAGTTTTGCTTCCGTAAATATTTTAAAGGTGCCCTTTCATGTTGGAATGGTTAAACATAACAATGTGCTTTTACTTTCTGGTGTGTTTTCTTTCTAAATTGCTACAGTAACTGTGTTAAAAAAACTTGGTCTCCCATGGTTTATCATTTTCTGTGACACTAGTTTTGCTAGGAGTTTGATTACAAGATTTTGGTATATGGATATTGTGAATACTTATAAGGATAAAATAGCTCCTTGCTCAAAGCATGTCTCTCGATGCAGATGAAACTAAAGGAAGGAAAAGCTTTTTGTCTAAGGAGAGTTAACTAGGCAGCCCATGAGACTAAAATTCTGGATCAGATGCCATTTATAAATACACACACGCACCCTCCCCCACCCCCCCGAATATGTCAGTGGGCCCTCCCTTCCCTTTCTCATCTTGCCAATGCCAACAACAGTATCTCCAGAAGCTTCTCTCCTTTTTAATGTTGTTAAGGACCATTTTCTACTAGATGAAATGGCTGTTTTCTCCTCTGGTACATTGTACAACTTCAGCAAATTACTCAGTTATTCTGGATGTTTACTTCATAAGACTGAGAATAATGGATGTTGTGGGCAGCCATTGTTATAATAAAGATAGTGATATGACATTTGACTGTAGCTTGGAGTTGCAGTAGTCTGGAAATAAGCAGAATAACAGGTATCATTCAACAGGTGACAGGTGGAAAGTTCAAAAGGAGGTGCCTGACTCCAGTGATGATTCAAATATTTTCATAGATGTGGCAGTAGGGAAAGTATTTTGCTATTTGACTTGTCCTAGCTTCACGGGTAACAGAATCTCTATCATTCCCCAAAGTACTCTTCTGTTTTGGAAACAGAACTAATGACTGGAAATAGAATTCAAACATCTATCCATCCCCAGGTACGTTCATGACCTTTGTCATTATGGCATTTGAGTGTCCCAGCCTCGCATAGTGGATCTGAGAATTTTTTGGCAAAGAGACAATGAGTAGATCAGATATACCTCTGGTGACTTCATAAACTGTACTGCTTATGTCTGAGGATGCTGGGCAATAGGATGCAAGTTTTTCACCTCTGATCTGAAAATAATCTGGATTAGATGCTATGGGGATCAAAAGTCATTGCCTTTTCATAGCTCTTCACTTAGTGGGTAGGTTCATGGTCTGCAGGTGTCCACTGGGCAAACAGGCTGCTGTTAGTGCTTTGGAGTGTTGCTTTTCTTGGAGCTCCGGTGTTAGCTGCACCATGGGGGAGGGATAGCTCAGTGCTTTGAGCATTGGCCTGCTAAACCCAGGGTTGTGAGTTCAATCCTCAAGGGCCCCATTTAGGGATCTGGGACAAAAATTGGGGATTGGTCCTGCTTTGAGCAGGGGGTTGGACTAGATGACCTCCTGAGGTCCCTTCAAACCCTGATATTCTATGTTGAATCAGCAGACCTCAATGTTAGTCATAAAGAGAGACCACAGGCTTGGTTCAGTGGCAAAGGTGCTCAGCCAAGTTTATCGTTGACAAAGCACAGTACTAGTGCCCCATAGGAGCTGCAGGTACACTAACATATATATACCCCTGACAACGTACCAGTTCAATCAGCACACCAGGATGTGTTCCCTAGACTAGTACAAATATGTCTCTCCTATGACTGCTCCTTTTAAACATTGATACAAACAAGTTATGAATTACACTCCAGGTGTTGTTAGTTACCACCTTTATCCTTGTACCTGGTGGTTTGAATGTAACATCCTCATCCATTATCCTGTCATCCCTTATTTACCTTTATGAGAGATCAGTGTGTTCTTGTACCATCTCTTAAGAATGTGTTTACATAGTTACTTGAGAACTCTGTCTGTTTCTGTACCATCCTGTCAGGTCAGGAATGCGCTTACTTGCTTAGCTGACACCCAATATTCCTATTCTAACAAGCCCTACCCTAATTCATAGCCTTGGCTCATACCCTTTAGCCATGCCCAGGGCTCCAGCAAGGCCTACGCAGGCTTGCTACAGTTCTTGGCTGTTTTGGCAGAGAGGCCAAAGATTAGCTGACTATATGGACAGCTAACCTACCCTCTCTTGGCTCTCATTTTGCTCATTCTGTGTCTACATAGGTAAATAATGGAGCGACATCTGATTCACTTGTTGTCAATCTGGCACCTTTCACGAATGCTAAGGGCCAGTGTTTCTTCTGGTATATATGGGCACAAGTGATCCCGATTTGGGACAGAACCATTTTCTTAATTGGACCATTAGGCCATATAAGCTACAAGAAACTTTAGCAATATTAATAATGGATCAGTCCCAAAGATCAAACATCTGTTGTGAAACAAATTGTATGCCAGGTTTTGATTTCACAACAGTGAGACTGATTTATCACAGAATTTTAATGCCTGACAAATTCCTCTTCTCATTATTTTTCCTTTTTGTGACACAGATTAAAACTGGGAACAGGCAATACCACAAAATGTATTCATTTTCATGACAAGATTTTTTGATAAATAATTAATCTGTTTTTATGACACTCCTGGGACTATAATCTCATGATCTGAGGATTCACATGAAATATATCCTGTGTATATGTTGCCCTAACTCTGCTAGAGACGTTTAATATTATAAAATACTGGAAAATTTCAGGGTCAAAGGAAGACCAGAAAAATCCAAAAAGACCTGCGTGAGAAAAATGTTTGATGATGATCTAAAATTGGCTAATACAGGCACCTTAGATAGATTTTTGTACTCCATGGTGCCCACTACTGCAGTGCCCAAGCACCTCATAATTGTTGAAGTATTTATTTTCTCAACTCTTCTGTGAAGTATGGAAGTGTTATCCCCATTTTACAGTGAGCTACATTGAGGCTAGGTAATTCACCCAGGGTCACAAAGGAAATCTGTGGCAAAGCAGGAACTTGCAACCCAGTCTCCCAAGTACTAGGCTAGTGCCCTAAGCATTGGACCATCCTTCACTGGACCAAGTTTAGTTGGCCTTTGCGTAGACAGCATGCTTCCAGAATCCAACTGGATCTCTCAAATTTCAACAATTGCAGGTTTTTGTAGTTTGTTCTCTATTACAAACCTTGTTTGTGTAATGCAGTTCTGTCTGAAGCTCATAAGATATCCCACTCCTTAACTTCAGGTCCTGACCTTTTTGTTTATTGTATTGTGAGGGCACCAATAAAAAACATCTGTATGTCTGTCATAAGAATGTTTTTTTGTTCCAGACTAAAGTGTATACATAGATACAGTCCTCTATTACATCATGGTTATTTAATAAAAAAGTAACAAATTATTAAATAGACTACTGAAAATATGAAAGGAATGTTTCTCCTAAATGTATTTTCTGTGATCTAAGTATTAATATGTCTTAAAATAATGGAATTTTCATTGATCACCTGTGAAATGAGCAATCTGTTCAATACATTATCACTTGCAGTTTGCAGTAGTAATCTACATGAAATAAGTTTCCATGTTAGTTACAACTCACATGGCTGATTAGCGGGATTGTCTCTGGGGGGAGTCAATTTTTCACCATACTAATGGGGAAAGTAGATGACAAGAACTAGCATTTCTTTTTTTGGTTTTGGCAGTTTTTTAGTTCTTTTGAGCTGAAATTATTTCAATTAGTTATGTTAATTTTATGTTTTTTTTCACATTGTTGTATATGTGCCTACAGGCTGCAACAAGTACATTTTACAGATTAGCGTATGAATTTTAAAGGATTAATCATCTTAGTGCATGTGTAACACCAACAGACCCCTGGTCATTGGCGGGCGGGATTGAACCTGGGACCTCTAGAGGTAAATGCATGAGCCTCTACTGCATGAACTAACAGCCACATGGTACTTAGCTAAGGCTGTAGCAGACTCATTAATCTCTAAGTGGTCTCGGTACCACTAGAGGGGATAGAGCACCCCACCCAGGAGGTATGTGGGTTACATATGCACATGGACTGAGCTGGAATCCATGTGAGCTGTTGTGTTCTTTCTGGCTAGGCACATTTGGGAATAGTCTGTCTGTCTAGACACCATGCCCCATTGTCATAGCATCTGAGCTTCTAAAGGCGACATGTTGTTGAAACTAATGTGATATCTTGAAAGTATGTTTAATTATTGTGGCTTGAAATAGGTTTTGCTCTGGGCTTCCGAAAACGGAAGAGCAGTGAAGGCTGTTAACTAGCTTTGTAGATTGGCTAAGTTAGAATTGTGTGGAGAATGAAGGTTCTGTTTTGCAAAGGATTTTGAGATTTCAAAATCAGGTTTTGTTCCAAATCCGAACAAATTCCCCACCAAGGAAAATTCTGAACCTTTTTTGTTTTGCGTTCATCGATGTGTTTTGCTTTGTTTTGATTTAGACTTATTTTATATTATGTTATAAAACAAAATGCAGTAAAAAAAAATTGAAAATGACAAGTCATTTCCAAATAAAAAATCAGAATGTTTCATTGGAACTTCCCCCCCAGTTTTCTTCCAAATTGAAATTCCAGTGACATCAACCCAATTTTGCAAAACGTTTTGGTGGAACTCAGTATTTTGACAGAATGTGGTTCTGTCAATGTTTCTCCAACCAACTCTATATGAAATCCTAATGGGAGTTTTACTATTGACTTCAGTGGGGCCAGGATTTCACCCACAATGTCTATACTCCACACAGCATGGACTCTTTAAAGCTGGCTGGTTTGCAAGGTTAATCGGCATTCTGTTTGCTATTCTCTAGCAGTGAGTTATCAGGTGAACAAGCACTTTGGAAAGTGACACAAACAAAACCAGAAGACATATAATGACCATATATTCCACTTTTCATATGATGTCCTGGTGTCCCAGGAACTTCCCTACGGGGCCTGAAATTATCTTGTTTTTCATTACATCAAAGTGATTGTGGTGTGTGTGTGGTGGCGGTGGGGGGGAGGGGTTTAAGAACAACAAAATGTTTGTTCAAGATATTTCTACACTGATTGGGATTTGCTCTATGTTTGCCAGGAACAATCAGTGGAACAAGTGCTCAGTGTGATGAACAGTGTTTGGAGTAAAGATAGAAGTCAAATGTGTGTAGATACCAGCAAAAGTGTTCTGTTGCTCAGCGTTAATGTTAATTGGTTGGTCAGGAATTTTCCATCAAAATGCAGTTTCCATAAAATCAAAATTTTATGCAAAATTTTTGGGTTTTCCTTCAGGAGACTCAAAATGAAATAGTTTAGTTTGTTTTGGGTCAGGTTAAACCAAATCAAAATGTTTCATTTTGGGTCAGTCTAACATTAACCTGTGTTTGCCGGAGCTGCTATGGTGCCTTATGTCCAACTTTCCTCTATGGACTGGTCTTCTTGTCTGGACTACAAGTTCTATAATGCACTCCCTTCCCCTCTCTGATTAAGATGCCATAGTGCATCATGAGAGTCATGTGACATGGTACATCATGGGAGTTGTAGTCCATCTGGGGACTCCCTCCAATACAGGAAATGAGGCATAAAGAACCCAAGCTACAACTCCCATGAGGCAACACAGGGGACACAGATTAGTGTAGAACAAAACCAACATGAAGAATTTTCAATTCAAGAATGTCGTAACATTTTGTTTTGATTGAAAATGTCAAAACACCACTCTGGCATTTCCAGATTAAAATGTTTTAGAATTTCTGTTCTGTGAAAAAAAATTCAGTATTTCAACTTTTTTTTCCTCAATTCAGGATGAAAACTAATTTCAAAATATCTGAATTTTCCACAGGATGAAAATTCTGGTTTCTAAACAGCTCTATTAATAAACACGTGTTCAGTGTATCATGATAAATGCATAATACACTCAAAATTGGAGTGAATAATAAAAATAAACCTTAAAGGTAAAGGACAAAGGGGGGGAGGGATAGCTCAGTGGTTTGAGCATTGGCCTGCTAAACCCAGGGTTGTGAGTTCAATCCCTGAGGGGGCCATTTAGGGATCTGGGGCAAAAACTTGTGGATTGGTCCTGCTTTAAGCAGGGGGTTGGACTAGATGACCTCCTGAGGTCCCTTCCAACCCTGATATTCTATGATTCTATGACAAGGGCCCAGAATCATTTTTAAAAAAACTCAAGGCCAAATTATGTTGCTTACAAACCTGTCCTCTAGGCCTTCAAAATATGAATGTATTCACAGACTGTCTCATAACCCTGAGATTTCAACAGATTAAAATCAAACGCATATCAACAAAAATCCTGTATGTATAGTAATTGAAAATGTGGAACTCCAAATATAAAATTAAGAGCAAATTTTGGGGACTCTCCTGTCAAGGTTCCTCCCCCACTCTGAATGCTAGGGTACAGATGTGGGGACCTGCATGAAAAGCCTCCTAAACTTATCTTTACCAGCTTAGGTCAAAAACTACCCCAAGGTATAAAATATTCCACCCTTTGTCCTTGGATTGGCCGCTACCACCACCAAACAAATACTGGTTACTGGGGAAGAGCCGTTTGGAAACATCTTTCCCCCCAAAATACTTCCCAAAACCTTGCACCCCACTTCCTGGACAAGGTTTGGTAAAAAGCCTCACCAATTTGCATAGGTGACCACAGACCCAAACCCTTGGATCTGAGAACAATGAAAAAGCATTCAGTTTTCTTACAAGAAGACTTTTAATAGAAATAGGAGTAAATAGAAGTAAAGAAATCCCCTCTGTAAAATCAGGATGGTAGATACCTTACAGGGTAATTAGATTCAAAACATAGAGAATCCCTCTAGGCAAAACCTTAAGTTACAAAAAAGATACACAGACAGAAATAGTTATTCTATTCAGCACAATTCTTTTCTCAGCCATTTAAAGAAATCATAATCTAACACATGCCTAGCTAGATTACTTACTAAAAGTTCTAAGACTCCATTCCTGGTCTATCCCCGACAAAAGCAGCATATAGACAGACAGAGACCCTTTGTTTTTCTCCCTCCTCCCAGCTTTTGAAAGTATCTTGTCTCCTCATTGGTCATTTTGGTCAGGTGCCAGCGAGGTTACCTTTAGCTTCTTAACCCTTTACAGGTGAGAGGAGTTTTCCTCTGGCCAGGAGGGATTTTAAAGGGGTTTACCCTTCCCTTTATATTTTTGACATCTCCAGACAAGACAACTTAATTATAGGCTCTCTGGAGCCTCCCTAGACAGAATAGGTACTTCCAAATATTAACAATTGTAGCCATGAAAGTAGTAATATAATTAAGTACATAATGACAAATCTCCTTACGCTTTAAAAAAAATCTTTCTTCGTGCAATTAAATTATCAAGGAAAAAAAGTTAATCCGTAGCTCAATGCAAAATTTCATGTTTCTTTCCCCCTCTGTAACACAACTACTGGAAAGCAGTTAGGTCTTGAATCAGAAATCCACAAGAAAGTGATGAGAGGTGATTGTGCAATTTGTCTGTCAACAGTTTTAAGGTATTAGGTCAAAATCTATGGTGGGGCTAAGTCCATTGAGGTCAGTAACTTCACTGAAGTCAATTGATAACCCCAGCAGAGAATTTGGCCCAGTGCATGTAAAATATACAGAATAGCCAATATTAAACAAGGTAGAGCCTCTCCTTCAGAAGAGCCAGATAAAAATTTTTTATGAGGCTCATGCATCTTGTCTCATTTTTTTAAATTAAATTTAACTCCACAAGCAGAACTTATTAATCGTATTATTTGAAATATAAACAGCATTTCATAATGTCTGATATAGAGAGAGGTCATTTCCCTCCCCCTCTGTCCCAATGTTAAATAATAGCCTGAGTAAAACTCAGTTTTTCAAAAAGGGTTCAGTGGTTTGATTTATAGCCTACACTTAGGAAATAAAACTGAATAAATGTGTGTAAAGATATGTGAGCCTTATAACCAGCTTTATCTGTTTTACAGGCATTGCTGGTAATAGAGATTTCTTTTTAAAATGAAAAGCAGCCCAGCTTTGTATCAGCTCTTCTCTGAGATGAATGAGCTGTAGAAATGCTGATTCTTAACACAATCTCATGCTAAGACTGCAGCACGCAACTCTAGACTTCAACATTTTACTTTATACTGGTCAGTAATATTTTAGTCGTCTTACTCATTCCCATCTCCACCCAGGGGTCCTCTAGGCCAGACTCTGTTGCCTACCCTTAAGAGGCCCACAAACCATCTTTCTTCCAGTTGACCTTAGGACTGAGCCAAGAACCCAAGTTTAAATCTACTATATACCAATACATTGCACTGCCCACTTGGCACAACTTTGGAGTCTGAAGGGATTGACTAGCTCCTCCAGGAAAACCATAAAGACCAGTTGCTGGCAGTAGATCCTCCCTGCCCAACAACTCAGGTGTTGAAAATGGCTTAACTGTTGGCATAGAAGGGAGAGACACATTTTCAGCAACATTCCTGACAGTCTGACTGAGATCTGTTGGGACAAAGTAGCAACTGAGTTTTTTGTAACTTTAATTGACAATTTTGACAGGATATATTTTTAAGCAAAGTGTTTACAATGCCAGTTGAGGGGAATATTATTGTGAATTATGTTTATTCAGAAAATGTTCGAGAATGGGGTCCCATGTTGTTAGGCAGTGTAATAGAAGGTCCCTGCCCCAAAGAGCTTACGATCTAAATAGACAAGACACAGGGTGTGGGAAGAGGTAGAACACACAAGCAGAGTGAACAATTTGATGGCATCGGACATGTTAGTTCCATGACTATGATTTTGGCTGTATTTACTTAAGGGGATCTGCTACATGGAAAGAAAAGCGCCCCTGCATAGTACTGGGCCCAGGGCAGTACTCTGGCGAGGGGTGGTCCTGGCTGGGCCCCATTTTACCCCTCCCCTCCAGGGCAGCACTCCCTGCTTTGGCAGCTTCTGCTGTGGCTGGCTCCTCTGCAGCTTTGGGAATCTATCATTGTCAACATACAGGCCATTTTCCTAGTCTACTCCAAGCTATATGGTTAATACACTTACACCACATAAAGTAGGGTTGGCTGCATTGTCAGGGGAGCGATATAGTTTGATATATTTTCCTTCCAGCGCAGCACCGTCTGGGATGTGTGTGTGTGTTTCATAAGAGAAGCTTACAGGAGTCTCACTGGTTTTAGATTACTGCTGTAGACTACTAGCCCAGATTAAAGTGGCTTCAAAATCAATTAAAATTGGAAATAGCAACCTATAAAGGATATTAACTGTAGCCAAAATATGGATGCCAGTCTCCCAGGTTCTTGCTAACACCTTGTCTGCTGCGTTCATAATAACCAAGGTTATGCTACTGAATAAGTCAACTGTAAATTGTCTGTTTAAGCTCAAACATGAAGTGCTCCCATCGGAAAAAACATGTCATGTTTTTCGCTTTTTGGAGTTTTCCACTGGCTCTGACGTGGGACTCCTCGATACTGGTTTCTGCAGAGCCAGAGCACTTTGCAACACTAAACCGGCACCAAAAGTGCATTTTTGGACAGTGAAGTGTTTTCAGCAATATTTATTTATCTCCATCATTGGCTCAGAATGTGAGCTGTCCCTGCTTGGCTGCAGAGGCATAAACAAGAAACTCTCCCCACTCTTTCACAGACACACAGGGGCCCCTCACAATAGCAGTCCCGCTGCTTCCTGCGTCCTCAGGAGCAATGCTCCAAAAAGGGGCTGATAAGGAGGAATAATCTATTCTAATGGATAGACTAGACTGTGCACTCCACATACACAGGGAGCAGCACCCTTGAAGGCACGGTCTCCCTGTGGATTGTCCTTGGACTACTCTCTGTTGCCCCTTTTTACTTAAAGCCACAATCTAGCCCAAAGATTTGTAGTGAATTAGTTCTAGAAGCATGCTGGAAACACTTTGAGACTAAGAGACTGTGGTGGTTAGTTCACTTGTATTAATTTAGATGGAATAAAGGGAGTTAAAGGTGTTAACCCAGTTTTAAACAAGGTTTGGCATACAGAGAGCTTAGCTTGCTGAGTACCGTTGCAAACATGTCATTTTAACTTTTTATTCCAGATACAGAAAAGAAGGAAAAAACAGGGAAAGCATTTGAAATGTGAAGCATTAAGTAAGGCTTTCATTTTAACGACATCCCCTGTTTCCTTTCCCTTTAGTTGGGGAGAGTTTTTAAAAGGGGGAAAAAAACCACACCTTGTCTGACAGTCTTTTAGATGGTAGCAAAGATAGTAATAACTATCCTTTTTTGAGGGGGGAAATAGAAAGTTAACTATGATGAGCTGGAGCGGTTAGTCTGATCCCATTTCCTAAGAAGACAAAACAAACACGTACATAAGGGAAGACAGAAGAATAGCAAAGACAGAAGATACAGCTTCTGGCTCTGGTGTTGACTTTCCCTTGCAGCCTCACTGCGGGAAGGTGCAGCACCCATCTTACTAGTCACTCTGAGACCTGGCAAATTTGTACCATCATTAGGTAATTTAGAGTATTACATTTAGCTGCCTTTTTCTGATCACAGGCTTATAGCCGTGTTGAAAAATATGCCATTTTGGCTGACTAAGCCAGACCCTTATTATATGGAAGAAAATAGGAGAGAGATAGGAAAGAGATAAAAATAAGGTGAGGGGGAAAAAAGGACAGGTGGGAGGGAGGCAGAAGTCTCACATCTGGGTAGTGGTTGGTTCTGGCTGAATTCTGGCAGAGGTGGTACTGATATCTGGTTCCCTCTCTCGGGCCTGGTCTGGTCGGGACATCTCTCAGGACCAGAATGAGTAAGGCTCGGGGACCAGGAGATGGTGGGAGTGTCAGCCACGACAGCGAATCTTGCTCCAATAGCCAATTTTTCTCCCAGAATTTCTTTCTTTAAGGACCCCAAAAGGGCGTGATAGGTTAAATAGCCAGTTCTCTTATTATAGGATTGTCAAGGAGCACAGACTCTCCTGGCAGTGCCTCCTGCTGGTCATCATTGGAGACTTAGCACCCAGCCTCCGAAGCGCCTCCTTCAGGCCGGTATCTCGCCACCCCTGGCCCCCATGTCCCTCCCGGACCCCGTGCCCTTGTCTTGGGCGCTGCCCCCTGGCAGTACCCCCACAGTTCTGGGTCTCCCCCTCCCAGGGGAACCCCCACCCACTATCCCAACCTCACCTCAGTCTTAGGCTACTGCCAGTCACCAACTAGCCCCTGCTCCCTGGGGCAGACTGCAGTATAAGCCATTCATCACAGGCGAGGGGGTTTGGACCTGCTGCCTCTGCCTATCCGTGGCTGCCCCTGTAACCCCTGTACCTAATAGGCCTTCCCAGGCCCGCAGCCTGGGGCTTTCCTAGGCCGGAGCTCCCCGGCTCCCTTGGCCTTTCCCCAACCCTGCTCCAACCTAGGTTTCCCGCTCGGCACCTTGCAGCCAGGCCCTTCTCCCTCTATAGGCAGAGGGAGAGTGGTCCCTGGGGCTTCTGGCTCACAGCCTTTATACAGCCAGCTGGGCCCTGATTGGGGCGTGGCCCTCAGCTGCCACCACTTCCCCCAATCAGCCAGGGTTTCACTCCCTTCCCCCGCTCCAGCCCTCTGCAGGGCTTTTCCAACCCCTTCAGGGCTGGAGCGGGTGCTCATCCTGCTACAATGATCCATCAATTTGGCCTAGTTTTCAGCATACCAATTTTGGTTTACTGATCTCTGTTTTCACACATTTCTTGTTTATCAAGCATGATCTTAGCACAATTCTTCGGTTACATCAGTGGACCTTTTAATTCAGTCTGTCTTGCTTTTTGCATTTTTCCTCATTAGATGTTGTAGGTTATTCCTACAGTCCAACAACAGAAGGGACCATTGTGATCATCTAGTCTGATCTACAGTATAAGACAAGCCATAGAACTTCCCCAAAATAATTCCTAGAGAAGATCTTGATTTAAAAATTTGCAGTAATGGAGAATCCACCACCCCCCTTGGTGAATTGTTCCAATAGTTAATTACTCTCACTCTCAAACATTTATGCCTTATTTCCAGTTTGAATTTGTCTAGCTTCAACTTCCAGCCATTGGATGGTATTATACCTTTCTGTGCTAGATTGAAGAGCCCATTATTAAATATTTGTTCCCCATGTAGATACTTATATAGACTATAATCTAGCCAACCCTTAACTTTCTCTGTTAAGATAAATAGGTTGAGCTCCTTGAGTCTTTCACTATAAGGCATATTTTCTAATCCTTTAGTTATTCTCATGGTTCTTCTCTGAACTCTCTCCCATTTATTAACATCCTTCTTGAATTGTGGGCACCAGAAATTGACACAGTATCCCGGCCCTGGCTGCATCAGTGCCAAACAGAAGCAAAATAACTTCTCTACTTCTACTAAAGGTTATTCTGTTTATACAGCCAGGATCACATTTGCTCTTTTGGCCACAGTGTCACACTGGGAGCTTCTATTTAGCTGATTATCTGCCATGACCTTCAACTTTTTTTTCAGTCGCTGCTTCCCAGGATAGAGTCCCCCATTCTGTAAGTATGGCCTCCATTATTTGTTCCTAGATGGATACATTTTCTTTTAGCCATATTAAAACATGTATTGTTTGCTTGCACCTAGCTTACCAAGATTGCTGTAAATCAGTGGCCTACCCTCTTCGTTATTTAACAGTCCCCTAATTTTTTTTGTCATCTTTAAACTTTATCAGTGATGATTGTATGTTTTCATCCAGGTCATTGATAAAAATGGTCAAAAGCGTAGGCCAAGAACCAGTCCCTGTGGGATTCATAGAATATCAGGGTTGGAAGGGACCCCTGAAGGTCATCTAGTCCAACCCCCTGCTCGAAGCAGGACCAATTCCCAGTTAAATCATCCCAGCCAGGGCTTTCCACTTGCAGCACAATATAAATTTTCACTCTTTCTACAGTTGAACTCACAATTAGGGCACATGTGTAGACCCCATTATCACAACAGTTCCACATCAGCTAAACAGCATATGCTAGGCATAAATCCTATACCAGCAGCCTCTGTGAGGGTCGGGGTCCTGCAGTTGCTGCTACAATCACATGGGAAAGTGTAAAGCTTCAAAGCCTGGCCATCTTTCTGAAGTATCAAATGGCAAAAGAAGGGGCCGTGAAGCAAGAACAGGAGGTGAGGAAAGCTGGTAAATCCCTATTTTCACGCAGGAAATTACTTTTTTCTGCAGAGTAAATAGGGTTTTCTTAGTCTGCCCAACCATCTACCTGTGAGCCTCCTCTCTGTTCTTCTGGCACCATCTGGAGCAGCCAGTCTTAGGAGGGACATATGAGAAGGCAGATGGTAGCAGTAACTGCTTTGTCTAGTTAGCATATCCACTGCTGACTGGCAAGGTACCTAACATAAGAATGGAGGTGAAGAAAGGGCCAGAGAGACAAGGGATAGGGGAAGTGTGGAGAGAGGCAAAGCTACCAAAAACTTGTGTATGTTTGGGAAAACTGAGCTAGAGCCACCAAAGACTTGGACAGATAAGGGGAAAGGGGCTGAAGTGGGGTAGGAAACAAGCAGGGTAGGATGTGGGAAGAGGAGCTTTTGCTTGAGTGTAAGATGATTTTGAGTTTGTGAGTGGCTATGAGAGGTTGGAATGGGTCAACTTATTTGAAATTTGGCAATTCAGGTGCTATATATTCTTGAGACAGTACCAAGTTATTATGAATTGCTGTGACTGATGTGAATGAATGTGGCAAGCATGAGTCTGGGATGGCTTGGTATGTCTGATTTTGCTAGAGGATTCTGGGAGCAGGATTCTCTTAGCATTAAATAAATGATGTGGAAAATTACTGGAAGTGCTGAAACTGCATTTGAATGGTTAATAAAGGCTTAATCTGCGTGTATGTTTCAACATCAAACTTTTGAATATCAGCTGGGGGACCAGCTCACAAAGTAAAGAAGATGTAAAAACATGCGATCAGTGGGCTTGGTACAAGCTGACGTGGGTCAAAATGACCACTCTGGATGGCATCATGTTAAGAGTTTAAGTGAATGATTGATGAGAGGGTAAACATTGATTGAGCTTTGGTCTGTGTCTGTTTTGCAGTCCTTTCTAAAATATTAATTAGAGAAAACCGGTCATGAACGCCCACAGGGCATATTTCTGGGACGTGTGACTCCTTTGAGAACAAAAGGTATAAATGCTAAGCAAGGTAAATTAGTTAAGTTAGTTTCCCAAGTAACATCTGAAAACACTGTGAGTCAGAGGGCCTAGGGCAACCTAGGCCCTGCTTTGAGGGACCTTTGTGGGATTCTAGAACCAGAAGGGCTCAAGCTAACTTAGACCCTGCTTCGGGGGTACTAACAGACCAAGTACCTGAGAGGGGAAGAGAAGAGAAGTCTCCATCTAGAATTGGTAGATATACCTGCTTTGTTTGCCAATCAGGATACTATGTAAAGCTAACATAGTTACTGAGGGTTTATACTTGGGTAGCAGACGCTTATTGGAAAAGCTGTATAATGCGTAACCTTAACTGCTTGTGTGATTCTTTCTCAAATAAATTACTGAGCATTACGCTTATTGGTTTCCAATTCTCACTGGTACCGGTAACAATCCGCCCAGCTGTGGGCCATTAAAGATCCATTTCAACATGCATGAGCCCGGAGGCTACCGTGGGCTCGTATTGTAGAACTCCAACTAAATAAATAGCAGTAGCTGATCAAAGTTTATCAACTACTAATTTCTGTATTTACAGATGTGATCAGAATGTATAACTTGACACTAGGCTTCTCCTTGTTTGTCTGTTTATGCTGATTATTAGAATTGCATAACTGTAAAGTGCTGAATTGTCCTGCTGGGTTTTAAATCCAACTATTGAATTGCGTGCTGGTGATAGATCAAGTAGCAATGATTGCTCTCTGAGAGCAATCACTGCTACTTGATCTATATCAGACTTTTCATCTTAAAACACAAGTTAAGGGGCATAAATTGGAATTAGCCTTAGGCTAAATTTGATTTCTTTCTCTGCTGTAGGTATTTTTATTTCATCTGCTATCTCTCTCTGCATTCTGGGGTGCAGGTAGTGTCCAGTCCTGAGTTCTTTGTAGGTCTAATTTCTTCTGCATCATCCTTATTGAGGTAAATGTTTCATTTCGCATGGCAGGACTGGTCTGGAGCCACAGACCCTAGGAGCCTGGATGCCCCAGCAGCCTCACCAGGAAACCCAACAATTTCTGTCAGAATCCTCTCTGTGATTCGACAAAAGTTAGTCAAACCTGAGGTGCTTCCATGAAATATTTTGGGTTTGACATATCAGCATTTTCCTCTGAAATTGTGTTGCATTGGAAAATTCCCAACTAGATCTTGTACCAGTGCATTGGAAAAAAAATCCCAGTCTACTGTATTAATCCCAAATTATTTTAATGATGCACTGTTTCATTAAAATAATCCTGTGAGTGTTCCATTGTATCTTAGACACTAAACTGCTCTTGTGCATTTAGGGGCATGTTCACTCCCTGTGCATGGCCAGACTAAGACAACCCAGAACCCTAGGCATACCCCTCATGGGTGTCACCATGGCTATGCCACTTCTTTGTAGTGGGAGGGGCCACCTATACAAAAGCAATCTGGTGGGCTTATGGTCAGTCTACCCACCATACCTCTTTGGGCAAGATAGGTCTGCCCAGATTTCTTTACTCTGTCAGCTGAGGTCTTCCCAAAGGAAGGAGGACTCTCATCTTTCTGTGTTAGGGGACCTGTGATGGGGTGTTAACAGTTTCAGGGCTAGTGTGGTGTGAAGGTGTTTCGGAAGGGGGCAATTAACAATATAGACTGCAGCTGAGGGAGAATCAGGGACTGGAAAGACTAATTGAAGATGAAGCACAGCTGGTCAGGAGCAGGCTGGGCTTCTGTAAACTGACAGCAGAAAGGGGCTGCAGGGAGAGAGTCTGTACTCTCTCTCTGACAGAAGAGAGATGGGAAGGAATAAACTCAGTGGGGGTGTATAAGCTGAGAGACCCTATCTCTGGAAGAAGGGTCAAGCCCAGAGGAATTGTGAGAAAAGAGAAGACGGGGTAGGAAACAGCGGCAAGGAAGGGGACTATGTAGATCTTGGCCCCTGGTTATAGGGTGCTTGGGCTGGCACCCAGTGTAGACGTAGGGCCTGAGCTCCTCTACTAGTTCCTGGGAAGTGGTGCAGAACTGTTGGAGGTGCCACCTGGATAGCTGGTCCAGTGAGACTTTGATACCCTGGAAGTGGGGACTTTATAGTGACCTAGCAGAGGACTATGTTGTGAAGAGAGAGATCTGTGAATTATGGGAAGAGAGACCATGCAGTGACCATTGGCAGGGGGTGCCATATAGGAGGAAGCTTCTATGCCATGCCTGACTAGGAAGAGGTGCTCTTGCAATGAGTGATCCCTTCTGACACCACCCCAGCAGACTCATGAAGGGGTGGCTGCAGCATGGGCCCCTGCATACCCAAGACCTCCTGTTAGGACACTGCTGCCCCCCAGAGCATTGGTCTTCAGTATTGACTACAGAATGAAGTGAAGGGGTAGTTCACCTATATGAATTTGTTAATCTAGATTTGATCAGATGCATTTCACCACACAACCACTCCACCTGCACAGAGCCCACATACTAAGGCTTTCTTGTGGTGCTCACACTCCGCAAAAGGCTACAGTCAGTGGATAGATTCGGTGTACATAAAACATGTGATGAAGGCATTTATTAGTACTAAATAACTGAAATAAGCACTTACGCTGCTTTAACTTTGTACATTGCTTTGAACATCTTATTCCTCAAAAATCTGTACCCAACTCCGGAAATGTCTCAGATTAACTGTTCTCCTTAGGAATTTGTGCTGACGTATTATAGCTTGTAAATAATTCACATTGGCCTTGTTAAAAGTACACTGGGGCTTTGACATCCATGATATTTTAGTTTGAATTGCAACTAAAAGGCACAGGTGAAATCTTACGCATTTGCAAGGGAATAGATATAATCTGAGTGCGTCCTCAATCCTGACAAAGCAAAATCTTTATTAAAAGCAAAAATCCCAGAACTACCAGAGATGTAAATATCTCAATACTCTCTTCTGTTGTACCTCTTCTTCAGGTTACATTAGAAGCTCTCTTGGGCAGGAACCCTGTCTCTTTACCCGTCCATAAAGCCTAGCATGTTGGTGATGCTGTACAAATAACAGCGACTGATCCCACCAGTTACCTAAAGAGACAAAACAGCAGCTCAAGCTATAATAGAGCTACGTAAGAGGTGTAACAAATTCCTGTGTGTAATGTAATTTAAAACTTTATGCTGTAAGAGTCACATTAAGTGGAGCTGTTTTAAAATGGGAAGTAATAGAACTGAAGCAAAGGAATAAGTTTTATAATGTATCATTGTAATACTGCTTGCTTTGGGAATTCTTTGCCTCAGTTCATTAAACTTAGCAGAAGCCTTAGTTACTTTTAAAAGTAAACTAAAGAGTTTTTTATGGTATAACTGGGCAGTTAATTGGATTTTATTGATCTGAAATATTTTATTATACTTGTAAAGCACTTTGAGGAGCTTATGTTAAGAGTTAAAAGAAGTGATTAATTTATAAAGATCATAGTTTAATCAATTACATTTATAATAATTTTATGCTACAAAGGAGACTAATGCTGAGTTTCATTATATGGTGTGTTCTAATGAAGGACTTATGTTTATATAGCCCCTTTCCTCCAGAGGGACCCTAAAAGTCTTTACAAACTACAGAGTGAAAAGGAACATTTGACTCGGCATTAAAATGCAGCCATCTCTAGGGTGGAGGGCAGTAGCTACTTTGTAGTGCACAATACCACTTCAAAATGGTTTTTGAACAGAAAGAGAAGAAAATGGAAACTGAAGTCTGCATACCAATAACCAAACTGGAATTTTCCCAGGACACTAGGGTTAATACCTCTGTTCTTGCAAAAAGTGGAGGAGATGTTGATTTTCCTTGAAAGCCCTGTGACTAGTAAACAAATAAGTGGAGTGAAGCCAGCCACAGCAACGTCGTCTTTGAAGCCTCATTGCTCCTGCTGATTGTCCAAGAGAAGATGAGCCAGGAGAAGGGGAGCAATGGAGGATAGGCGGGAGGAGAGGATAAGTGGCTGGTGTTGCAGGTGAGAGGAGGAGGAAACAGAAGGAAGGGGATGAAAGCAGTGGTATTCTCAAGATGGAAGGAGAAACCCTGTATTCTCTTTCTGCAAATAAACCATTTCAGTACGTGAACTTGGCCTGGCAGCAAATGACTTGTTCAAATCCGATACATTCACCTGTGTTTGAGCTATAGGAACAATCACACACAAACTAAAGTTTTGTGGGTTTCAGATTTTGTTTTCTTCATTCCAAAATAAAGTTTACTTTTCCAGAGTGTGTTTTGCAAGTGACGAGGCTTTTAGACTAATTCCAGTTATTAACTTAAGTTTACATGATTTTTGTTATTGTCTGAAACTAACAGCTTATGCACATGTTATGCAACATTTTTCATAAATTTGTTATCAAATGCCAGTGCATGCTCCATCAAAATGAACACTCTCCAGTGAGGTTGGTTTGTTTTGTTTGTGGCTGCCATTTTGAATTCAGTGCCCTTTTCTCTGATGACAAAGGCCAAGTTTTTCAAATTAGGCTCCAACATGTATTTTTAAGGACCTGAATAAGTGACCTGAATTTCGGAAGTGCCGAACATTCAGAAATTCCCACGGAAGACCATCCGTTTCAGAAATGTTCAAAATTCAGCAACTTAAAGGCCCCTACATGAGTTCCTAAAGTTGTAATTTCAGGCACCTGTTTTCAACAAGCTTGGCCTAAGACACAGGAGGCTTGTTGTCATTGATAAGAAACACGTTGTTCTCTTTTCGACAGTCATTTTACTGAACAGCAAAGGAAACATGCTTTTGCATCTTTGACATCTGACCAAGGGAGCTAGGAGAGACCATAAAGCATTCAACAACTTTTTTATTATACTTCTACATACCACAACTTATAATTATGCTATGATTGCTCAGTTCACCTGTCCAGCAACATTAACCATCTGAAACTTTTTTCTGCTTTTCAACTGTGCATCTGGTTATAAAATGTAAACCAAACTGAACTACATAGAAGTCAGATTCCCAATTGCATCCTGGGATAAATAAATTATGAAAATTACAGTAACCATCCCCTCCCTCCCAAATGAGGAAGGATGGAATGTCCCTTGTACAGACAGGGTTTTTAAAGAGGATGTATGTCACTGTTACTATGACTGACAGCTACCAGGTAGAGCCTGACAGAAGGAACCACTGCAACAAGACTCAAGATGCACAGTGATCAAATCCTAAATGTAGGCCTCTCAGAAAGCTACACACACTCAGCCTGGCATAGGATTAAAGATGGAATACTTAGTGATTCAGAAGCATTCTAGCTGATTGCTTCTTTAGGGGGCTTTAGTTATTATTTAAAAACCCTAAAGAAACACAATTTTTAAACATTATTCAGTGGAATATTAAAGAACTACAAAAATATTGTCTGGCTCCTACTTTTGAAACCTCCTCTCCATCTTCCTCCACTTTTCCCTTCTCTTCTCCTGCTCCTTCTGGAATTTGCATTCCATCACAACCTTTTAATTTTCCATTCCTTTCACTTAGTCAAGTCTGGATTTTTTTTTTTTTGAGATACAGCCCTGCATTTGCTTTCTCTTACAGTGAGCTCTTGCACTCCTTGTCCAGAAGCATCATAGACTTGACACTGGTCTTCTCTCTGACTCCTCTGTTTCCACATTTTTTTCATCTTCCATTGATAATGCTCCATTGGTTTCCTTTCCTCTCCCCCACCATGGTGCTGACCTCTATGATTTTCCCCCATCTCCTCCACATCTACTATCCTCTCTGATTTTGACTCTAGATCTTCCTCTTCCATTCCTCACATCTCCTGCCTTTATCTTCAGCAACTTCTGTTTGAACAGACCATCTGGCCCATTAGCCTATCTTAGTCAATTATGCCAGCCTCAGCACACCTTCCCTCCACATTTGTCTGCTTCTCCCACAACCACCTTCACACTTCTTTACATGCCAATCCCCATTCATAGTTGGAACATCTTCACAAGCTAATCTGCGAGGCCTCTACCCTCTCCTCTAGAGTGACTTCTGCCATAATGCCTAGAAGCAATACTCAGCTGGTAACGGCTGGATGGAAGGGCGGTTGCAGGTGGCTGATATTTACTTTATAAAATTGACTGTATGATTTATCCCTCTCCTCCCTGCATCCTGTTTGTTTGCTCTTTGTCTTAGATTGTGAGCTCTTTGGAGCAAGGTCTGTGTTTGAAAAGCACATTGTGGGTGCTTCTACAATATAAATAATAATAACTGTCCAATGTGTCTGCCATGTGGAAGATGCATGGTACATTAATAAGGCTGCATTGTTACTTTGTCCTTTATTAATGCAGGTTTCCATGACTCCAGAGGGGGAGAAATTTATCAAAGCCAGTAGTTAAAACTGACAATTTACATTCTGGTCGTCAGCTTAAAAAATGTGATGTGCATTTAAATAATTAGATTCTTTGAGTGCTTGGTCACATGTTACGCTGCTGACTGTTCATCTTCCAGTAAGCTTCTGTAATAACACAAAACCCTATGAGATATCAATTTCCAGCTGTCTGACTTGGTCTATTTATAGCAAATCTTTGTGATCTGAATGGGCTATTTTTTTTTAATCATTTTTAAATGTGCAACATTTAAAGGCAGGTAAGGAACTGTGTGTGCTATATGTATGCTAGCAGTACATGTTATATCTGCATGATAGGAACGTGCACATAAGATGTTTGTTTTAATGGAATATTGTCATTTTTCTACAGAAAATTGGCTTTTTGGCTAAACAAAACTTTTTTTAAAAAAAGACTGTGGTGCCCCATGGGGGATGTAGTCCAACCAGGGAGCCTGACCTACAGATGAGCATGGGAGCATGAAAAACATGAACTTCAATTCCCATGAGGCACCAGGGTGCTGTTTCAGAATCAAAATACGTGTGTTTCAATTTCTGGTTTAAAAAAAAATGCCCAAGAAAATTCCATTTTCTGACTGGCTTTGCCTACACAGCTCAAAGCCTTAAGCATTTGAAAACAAAATCATAGAATCATAGAATCATAGAATCATTGAATATCAGGGTTGGAAGGGACCCCAGAAGGTCATCTAGTCCAACCCCCTGCTCGAACCAGGACCAATTCCCAGTTAAATCATCCCAGCCAGGGCTTTGTCAAGCCTGACCTTAAAAACCTCTAAGGAAGGAGATTCTACCACCTCCCTAGGTAACGCATTCCAGTGTTTCACCACCCTCTTAGTGAAAAAGTTTTTCCTAATATCCAATCTAAACCTCCCCCACTGCAACTTGAGACCATTACTCCTCGTTCTGTCATCTGCTACCATTGAGAACAGTCTAGAGCCATCCTCTTTGGAACCCCCTTTCAGGTAGTTGAAAGCAGCTATCAAATCCCCCCTCATTCTTCTCTTCTGCAGGCTAAACAATCCCAGCTCCCTCAGCCTCTCCTCATAACTCATGTGTTCCAGACCCCTAATCATTTTTGTTGCCCTTCGCTGGACTCTCTCCAATTTATCCACATCCTTCTTGAAGTGTGGGGCCCAAAACTGGACACAGTACTCCAGATGAGGCCTCACCAACGTCGAATAGAGGGGAACGATCACGTCCCTCGATCTGCTCGCTATGCCCCTACTTATACATCCCAAAATGCCATTGGCTTTCTTGGCAACAAGGGCACACTGCTGACTCATATCCAGCTTCTCCTCCACTGTCACCCCTAGGTCCTTTTCCGCAGAACTGCTGCCTAGCCATTCGGTCCCTAGTCTGTAGCTGTGCATTGGGTTCTTCCGTCCTAAGTGCAGGACTCTGGACTTATCCTTATTGAACCTCATCAGATTTCTTTTGGCCCAATCCTCCAATTTGTCTAGGTCCTTCTGTATCCTATCCCTCCCCTCCAGCGTATCTACCACTCCTCCCAGTTTAGTATCATCCGCAAATTTGCTGAGAGTGCAATCCACACCATCCTCCAGATCATTTATGAAGATATTGAACAAAACCGGCCCCAGGACCGACCCTTGGGGCACTCCACTTGATACCGGCTGCCAACTAGACATGGAGCCATTGATCACTACCCGTTGAGCCTGACAATCTAGCCAGCTTTCTACCCACCTTATAGTGCATTCATCCAGCCCATACTTCCTTAACTTGCTGACAAGAATACTGTGGGAGACCGTGTCAAAAGCTTTGCTAAAGTCAAGAAACAATACATCCACTGCTTTCTTTTCATCCACAGAACCAGTAATCTCATCATAAAAGGCGATTAGATTAGTCAGGCATGACCTTCCCTTGGTGAATCCATGCTGGCTGTTCCTGATCACTTTCCTCTCATGCAAGTGCTTCAGGATTGATTCTTTGAGGACCTGCTCCATGATTTTTCCAGGGACTGAGGTGAGGCTGACTGGCCTGTAGTTCCCAGGATCCTCCTTCTTCCCTTTTTTAAAGATTGGCACTACATTAGCCTTTTTCCAGTCATCCGGTACTTCCCCGGTTCGCCACGAGTTTTCAAAGATAATGGCCAATGGCTCTGCAATCACAACCGCCAATTCCTTCAGCACTCTCGGATGCAACTCGTCCGGCCCCATGGACTTGTGCACGTCCAGCTTTTCTAAATAGTCCCTAACTACCTCTATCTCCACAGAGGGCTGGCCATCAAAAGACAGAGCTAGGGTTTTAATTCAGAACTGTCTATCTGGTTATTTTTTAGCACTCTCGGATGCAACTCGTCCGGCCCCATGGACTTGTGCACGTCCAGCTTTTCTAAATAGTCCCTAACTACCTCTATCTCCACAGAGGGCTGGCCATCAAAAGAGAGAGCTAGGGTTTTAATTCAGAACTGTCTATCTGGTTATTTTTTATATCACTATCATGAGTGTAATATCAACATTCCTCCAAACTTTGAGGAAGTTCAGATCTGGATCCAAACTTGTTGTGTTGGACTATTTTTGTTAAAACTTTGAACTGAATTTTCTAACAACGTATAAGATGTAAGAAACGAACACATGTATAAAAGTCTTTTCTTAAGTATTTCAAGAGATACTTGCCACTTATGGGACAGATCCTCAACCCACACACCATCCTCTTGGCACCATTCCCACATTGCAAAGGGGATGTGCAGCTGCTTTGACTGGGATGAGGGGACTTCCCTCTTATGGGAGAAGCCACAGGTGGCATGTAGCTAGTATAGCTGGCTCTGTGCCACCCTCTCCTGGATCCATGACCTAGTGGGTGTTCTGGGGGCATGTTACAGTGGAAGGGAGCTGGAGGAGAAATGGAAAGGAACTGTATTCTGGGCCAGTGGAACAGCCCATATGGAGTCCTTCCACCATCTATAAGTTAGAGAAGCCTCAGAGCTATTCTAACTTGTGCAGAGAGGTGAAATTTGCTGTTCCCCCATCATTCCCCAGGATTGAGGAGAGCAGAGAGGTGACCTAAGTCCACCTAAGCACTCCTCTCCAAGAGCGTCAAGAGGAATTCAGGAAAACCTGAAGATCTGACCCTGTCTTTTTGGGGAAGATTGCTTGTTAAAACCAGAAAACCTAGGAAAAAATTAGAAAGCTTCTTGTTAGCACCCTCTTTTCTGTAATTGTTTTCAGTATTTGATATTCATAGTTAGTTTGAATCATGATTAATTAGCTTTAAGCTTCCCACTGTATAATTGTAAGAATGTGGGGAGATGAAGGACAACTAGATTCCTCTTAAGTAATGCTGTATTATCTGGAATTGATCTAAAAGCTGGTATAGAAATTTTGTCAAAGCATGGTGGGTTGGGTGGAAGATTTGAATGGCATCTGTAAAGCTGCTGCCAACTGGATCTAATTTAACCAAACAACATGTATGAGTCTCCTCCAAACCAGTAACATATTGTATAAATTTAATGAATAATTCTATCCTTTAAAAAAATTTTAGTGCATTTACATGTGATGGATATAGGTGAATGAAGTTTGTGTAGATGAACAAATCAAGGTGGCCTCTTAAAGTAAGCTGCAGATGGAGAATGGGGATGGGGAACATATTTCTCCTATCACAATCCTCATCCTACCCACACTATTAGTGCATAAGGCATAAGTCAAACAATGCCAATTATTCCTATCCTGGGCTTGTTTTTCCAGGTCTTTTATATTAAGATGTAATAATGCCACTTCAGCCATTACTGTCTATGGCAGGGGTGGGCAAACTTTTTGGCCCAAGGGCCATATCTGTGTAGGGAAATTGTATGGCGGGCCATGAATGCTCATTAAATTGGGGGTTTGCAAATTTATAATTACAAACACTACAATCTATAATTGGCATTTCTTTCTTCACAAAGCATGTGTTGCATATCTAGGATTCATGCTATCTAATATGAATTTGTCCATACTATGTGTATATCTTTTGATTTTTATGGCAAAGAAAATTACTTTTCCTGTAGCTAGAACTTGATCCAAAATATATTCATACACTACATCCTCACAACGAGCTCTTGAAAGAATAGAAAATGCAAGATAAAGCAAGTGAGTGACACATCCAGGTTGGGAGAGAGCTGGCTCTCTAGCCCATTAGTAATGTTAGAAGTTGCCTTTTGAAAAGTCAGTCTTCACCAGTAATTACTGCTCAGTGGTAACTGAGAAAGCTTGTCTCCACTTACTGGGGGATCAATGCATGGTGATCAATCCACTGGGGGTTGATTTAGCAGGTCTAGTGAAATTGACTGTAGATCGCTCTCCCGTCGACTCTGGTACTCCACCGGAACGAGAAGCATAAGGTAAGTCGACAGGAGAATTTCTCTCATCAACCCAGCATGGTGTAGACACAGCAAAAGGCTGACCTCAGCTACGTTGATTCCAGCTACATTATTCACGTAGCTGGAGTTGTGTAACTTAGGTCGACTGAGCCCCATAGTGTAGACCTGCCTGAAGATTGCCAACTTTCTAATAGCAGAAAACATAACACCCTGCCCCTGCCCACCCCTTCTCTGAGGCCCCACTCACTCCATCGCTTGTTCACCCCCATCCTCCCTCACTCACTCATTTTCACCAGGCTGGGACAGGGGTTGGGGTGTTGGAGGGGGTGATGGCTCTGGCTGGTGGTGTGGGCTCTGGGGTGGGGTCAGGGATAAGGGGTTTGGGATGCAGGAGGGGAACCAGGGCTTGGCCAAAGAGTTTGAAGTGTGTGTGTGGGGGGGGGGGGGCTTCAGGCTAGGGCAGGGGGTTGGGTGCAGGAGGGGATGAGGGCCCTGGCTGGGTGTGCAGGCTCTGGGGTAGGGCCAGGGATGAGGGGCTTGGGGTTCAGGAGAGGGCTCTGGGCTGGGCAGTTTGGCCTAGGGGTTCGGAGTGTGGGAGGGGGCTCAGGCTGAGGCAGGGGGTTGGGGTATGGGATGGGGTGCGGGCTCCGTGAGGGAGTTTGGGTGGGGGCAGAGGGTTGGGGTGTAGGAGGGGGTTGGGGCACGGGCTCCGGGCGGCGCTTACCTCAGGTGGCTACTGGAAGTGGCTGGCATGTCCCTCTGGCTCCTGAGAGCAGCAGCGCTGGCGTGCAGGGCAGGGGCAGCGCGTGGAGCCCTGTGGCCATCCCTCCACCTAGGAGCTGGAGTGGAGAATGGGGTGTAGGAGGGGGTGACTGCTCCAGCTGGGGGTGCGGGCTCGGGGGGGCCCAGAAATGAGGGATTCAGGGTGCAGGAGAGGGCTCCAGGCTGGGGTAGGTGGTTGGAGTGTAGGGGGGTGCCTCTGGTGTGGGGCTGGGGACACAGGCGCCGACGTTTCAAAAGTGCCAGAGATGCCCCATCCCCGGCTCTACCCCCATTCCACCCCTTCTCCCAAGGCCCCACCCTGCCTCCTCCTGCTCCACCCCCGCTCCTGCTCTACCCCACCCAGTCCCTCTCCCTCTCCCTGCCCCAAGCACGCCATATCCTCACTCCTCCCCCCTCCCTCCCAGCCTCCTACATGCTGTGAAACAGCTGTTCACGGTGGGCGGGAGGGAGGGGGAGGCGTTGATCCGTGGGGTTCACTGGTGGGTGGGAGGTGTTGGGGGGAGGTGCTGATAGGTGGGCTGCTGGTGGATGCTAAGCACCCATCATTTTTTCCCCATGGGTGCTCCAGCGCTGGAGCACCCACGGAGTCGGCATTTTTATGGCCAGGGATGAGACAATACAAAGGAGCATAAACTCTGGCAAGGCAAGTATGAAAATATAATTAGGCAGGCCAACGAAGAATTTGAAGAGCAACTAGCCAAAGACTCAAGAAGTACCAGCAAAAACTTTGTTTGGCCCTGCTTCTAATGTACTTAAAAAAATCAGTGGGACCACTTAATGATCAAGGTGCTAACGGACCACTCCAGGAAGATATGGCCGTTGCAGAAAAGCTAAATGAATTATTTGCATCAGTCTTCACTGCAGAGGATGTGAGGAAGAGTCCCACATATGAGCCATTCTTTTTAGGTGACAAATCTGAGATACTACCCCAGATTGAGGTGTCAATACAGGAAGTTTTGTAGCAAACTGATACATTTAACAATAATAAATCATTGTGACCAGATGGTATTCATCCAAGAATTCTGAAGGAACTCAAATATGAAATTGCAGGACTGCTAACTGTGGTATGTAATCTATCATTTAAATTGGCTTCTGTACCAGATGACAGAAGGATAGCTAATGTGACACAAATGTTTAAAAAGGCTCCAGATCTGATCCTGGCAATTACAGGCTGGTAAGCCTGATTTCAATACTGGGCAAAATGGTTGAAACTATAGTAAAGAACAAAAAGCCTAACTTCAGTACCAGGCGTATGTAAAGAACAGAATTATCAGACACACAGATAAACACGATTTGTTGGGGAAGAGTCAATGTGGCTTTTGGAAATGGAAACCATGCCTCACCAATCTACTAGAATTCTTTGAGGGGGTATGTAAACATATGGACAAGGGTGATCCAGTGGCTATAGTGTGCTTAGGCTTTCAGAAAGCCTTGGACAAGGTCACTCTCTAAAGGCTTTTATGCAAAGTAGGCAGTCATGGGATAAGAGGGAAGATCCTCTCAGGGACCAGTAACAGATTAAAAGATTGGAAACAAAGGGTAGGAATCAATTATCAGTTTTCAGAATGGAGAGAGGTAAATAGTGGTGTTCTCCAGGGGCCCAGTACTATTCAACATATTTATAAATGATCTGAAAAAAGGGGTAAACAGTGAGGTGGCAAAATTGGCAGACTATACAAATTACTCGTGATAAGTCCAAAGCTGACTGCAAAGAGTTACAAAGGGATCTCACAAAACTGTGTGATTGGGCAACAAAATGGCAGATGAAATTCAGTGTTGATAAATGCAAAGTAAAACACATTGGAAAAATGGAATCCAAACTATACATACCAAATGATGGGGTCTAAATTAGCTTTTACCACTCAAGGAAAAGATCTTGGAGTCATTGTGGATAGTTCTCTGGAAACATTTGGTCAATGTGCAGCGGCAGTTCGAAAAAGCTAACAGAATTTTAGGAAATGGATATACAGTAAATATCATAATGCCACTGTATAAATCTATGGCACACCCACACCTTGAATACTGCATGCAGTTCTGGTCACCCTGTAGGCCCAGCTTGACATAAGTAACTTGCCTCATTTCTCAGTGGGCATAATTGGTAAGGTGAATGGAAGGTTAAGTTGTAAATAGGGGCTTGACAAACAGTATGCTGGAGTCAGGATGTCTGTGCTAGCTAAAATAAGCAGTAACTCTCTGATGCTAGGGACTATGCACAAGATAAACCTGTAATATAAAAATTGGCTTCCACATGGACAGAGCATGCTGTGCAGGGATTGGTTCCTGCAAAGAAAACAAGCCAATCCAAAAGTGAGTGATTTAATGTATAGCAAATGCAATGTAATGTGTCAATGTATATAAAGGAAGAGGTGGTCTGTGTAACTTTGGATGTGTGATACGCCCTATACCAACCCCCTGCGCTTGAGTCTGATCAACTGAGTGTCTCTTTGCTGTATGCAAAATAAAGGAACCTGAGTGACTAAATCTAGAGTTGAAATGAGTGTTTTGGATCCCAGAGAACTGGATAAAGTGTTGTCCCAGAACAGGACAAGGTGTCTGAATAAGGATAAGCCAAGTAGAAAAAGTCTTGGAGGGAATCCTAACATACCTCATCTCAAAAAAGGTATATTGGAATTGGAAAAGGTACAGAGAAGGGCAACAAAAATGATTAAGTGTAAGGAACAGCTTCTGTATGAGGAGAGATTAAAAAGACTGGGACTTTTCAGCTTGGAAAAGAGATGACCGAGGGGATATTATAAAGTCTATAAAATTGTAACTGATGTGGATAAAATGAATAAGGAAGTGTTATTTACTCCTTCAGAACACAAGAACCAGAGGTCATTGAATGAAATTAATAGGCAGCAGATTTAAAACAAACAAAAGAAAGTACTTCTTCATACAACACATAGTCAACTTGTGGAACTCGTTGCCAGAGGATGTTGTGAAGGCCAAAACTATAACAGGGTTCAAAAAAGAATTAGATAAGGTCATGGAGGATAGGTCCATCTGTAGCTATTATCCAAGATAGTCAGGAATGCAACCCCATGGTCTGCGTGGCCTTAGCCTCTGATTGCCAGAATCTGGGAATGGACGACAGGGGTTGGATCACTCGATGATTGCCTGTTCTGTTCATTTCCTCTGAAGCACCTGGCATTGGCTACTGTCAGAAGACAGGATACTGGGCTAAATAGACCCAGTATAGCCATTTTCATGTTCTTACAACATTTTAAACTGTATTGAGACTATGGACAGAGTTAAGATGGATGGTACTATTATGCTGGACGGTATTTACAGCTGTTACCAACTGGTTCTTTGATCCATAGACAGTTACAGCACTGACTTCAAAAGTTATTAAGTTATCGATGTCATGTTGTCTGGAGTGTCTCACGAGCATGAGTACCAACCTCAGGGCAGACTGAAGAAGCAGGGCACAAACCCCAGACTGATTGTGAGTTCTATACTTAGATTTCACCAACCAAGTATCAAGAGTGAACTCCTCAACCACTATTACAGCCTAAACATGAAGTCACAGACAGTCCCCTTGGGTACTCTGGTCTGTCTCACCAATCAGGTAAACTTGCCTTTGTGACACTAAAAATCACAATATTCAGGTTAGGACCAGTCACTTACCCTACGTCAATTGCACCTTAGATCCTATACCAAAGACAATGCTTGTAGCCAATACTATAATAAATTAACTAAAGATTTATTAGCCAAGAAAATTAACTAGTTATTTACAAGGTTAAAACAGGTAAACATACACACACAAATGAGTTAGTCTTAGGTTCCAAAAGGTGGAAGAAGTGTCTATAATAAGCATGGTCTAGAAGTCCTTTAGGGCTAACCCCAGCCAAGCACTGGGGATCCCCTTGCTTTTGCTTAGAAATTTTGCCCTCCCAAAGTTCAAGCAGCATAGAGACCCAGTTCCTTCTTGTCAGAGATTTTTTAGTCCCATCCCCCAGAATTCAAGCTGATGGAAGGAGCCTGCCATCACCTCTTCATGGGTGTGGGAGGAGTAATTAACAAAGTCTTTTGTCCTCTGATGTTCTACAATGGCTTGCATGGTGTCTAAAGACCTTTTGTTGGGCAGGAAGTGACACTTCTTGTAGAAAACTAGTATTTCATATTTGATAATGATTCTCTTCTGACTTGGAGCAAACACTTAAATACTACTTTATAACATGGGATAGAAGTATCATAAGTGAGATTAATGAATGCGGCAACTCACAAGCATTTCATAAAGTCTAAACATATTTTTGTAAATCTGTTACCTATTTTAGAAATACTAACACACAGGTGAGCCAGACTGGTTTCCAGTTACACATTTGTCACTGTTCAGTGAGGCCTAGGGCCTGGGCATGAGCTGGCACCTGGTCTAGCAGTTTCACAATAGACATACAGACAAAATGGAAAAATGCCATCAAGTTTAGTATAGGACCTCTCTTTGCTTGGCCAATTATAATATGCTATTTCTCAAACAATACAATTGAATATACAAATTTTCTACCCCCTCAGGGCCTGATTCTCACAGGTATTTAGCGTAGTTTTCTATTGGAGTTGCAGGTTCTCAGCATCAGTCAGGATGAGGCTCTTTGATATTCATATGTCTATTTTTTTACGTTTACCATAATTTCATTGTCAGAATGTTTTACTAGGCCTTCCGTTCACTGAGGTTCCTTATATGTCAAGTTCTCACCTCTCTAAAATGCATAATTTAATTATATGTACTATGGGCGACTATTTGAAACACAGGTACCTAAACAAATGGTCTGAAATCAATAGGCGCTCCAGGGACTTAGGTGCTAAAGTATGGATTTAGGAACCTAACTTTACACACCCAGGATTGAAAATTTTAGCGTAAGTCACCCAATGAAAAGCTGCTGCAGGGAGGGGTTTGAAGATAGTTACTCGGGCTGAAATGAGATAATTTCAGTTAATGTTGTCAGCTGTATGTGGCTATCTCTGGGGAAGACCACTTTGGCCAAAACATCTTTGTTTTTTGTCGTCTTTTCATGAAATCTATATTGATCAATAAGTGTAGGATAATGTGAATTGATTTTTTTTTATTACAGTGTATAGCAGGAAGTCATTGTTAGAAGTTAGTATCTACAGCTCCCAGGACTGATTTAAAAAAAAAATCATTACAAAAATCTATACATGGTCTGCTACTGTAGCCATAAATTGCAGGGGGAAACTAATATCTTGACTACTTTTCCTTTGAATTACTCCGTTAGTTATTCTTTATTAAAGTAGGCATGTGATTAAAATATAGCTCTGGGTGATGTAATTGTTGGTCAAAACAGAACGCCAATGCATTCAGCTTTCAGATCCCATTACTCAGCTATGGCTTAACTGTTATTTTAAGCATATGCTAAGATAGGAGCCAAAACCTGAATGCTGCTAATAGTTAGCGAATGCTGCAAACCTCTTGCATGAATATTCATTTTAAATACATGTGCTTTTTCTGTATTTGAACCCCTTGTGCATTTGCTTTCTGTAAATAGTCTAGCAAATGAGATTTTACTAGTTTGAGAGTCTGAAAGATATTTTATTGAGATCAACACTGGAGTGACTGGATGAAATGCTACGGCCTGTGTTTTACACGAGGTCAGACAACATGATGTGATGGTTCCTTTTAGCCTTGAAATCAATGAATAATCCAAAAGGGAGATGGGACAGGAGATCTAGTGAATCATGGAAGCAGCATTGTAGACTCTCAGTAGCTGGTGGATGTGGGAAGTTCTGCTGTCTTTTCTTTGCAGAGATCAGTTAGGTTGTGATTAATCAGAGGAAAAATTTTTTGTGCTTAAATATAAGATTTGTAAAGTGTTTGATCCCTGAAATGTTATGAGAATGTAATTGTGTGTGAAGTTTGTGTTTAAAGTGACTGTGGGTCTTCAGTGGCAGGCAAGCAAAATACTAGACACCAAAGGAGAAAATTCAGCAAGGGCTTTTATTTTTAAATGTTTCTTCTGGAAAAGTTAGTAAAATACTAACAAACATCATGCCAAAGTCAGTTATCTGAAAAAAATAGTGTTAAATTTCCAAACTAAGTTCAGTCAGAATACGGTGAAATAGAGGGATTTTAATGCTGGTTTAAATGCAAATCTCAGCACAACTTGTAGAATGGAGTCACTGCTGACCTCTTCATAATACAACATTCATACCCTATATAGCAGTGAATTGACCAGTGGGTCTGCATGTTACTGCCCTCTATGGGATACAATCAGAAGTGTTCAGGTTTGCATTATAGATTTAGCGCAACTGGGCTTTCTGGGCAGGAGGACCTGGATTTTCTCCTGTTCTGTTTGTTTGTTTTTTACTGGAGCCCCTAGAATGCAAAACCAAGATTGTGACTCCATTGTGCTGGGCACTGGACATACACATAATAATTCTTCCTTTTTCCATCTTACTATCCCTGTTTTATAAATGGGGAACTGAGGCAGGGAGAGATTAAATAACTTGCTCAGGAAGGCCTTGGCAGAATAAAGAATGGAACTCAGATCTCCTAAGTTTCAAGCTACTACATTTTTCTCCAGGCTGTCATGAGGCTGCTTCTGTGTGTGCAGACATGTCCTGCATTTTTAGACTGTCACTTATTATTTACTCAAGCTCTGTATTCCTCTAAATTAACCCATGGACACTGAAAACTTTCTCCCATGTGTTCGCACGACACTGACATATGGCCCAATTTATTGCTGAGCACATTATTAGTTGATCACTGACATTCCCACCCTTTTTTGGGAAGGTATACAATGTGCTCACACATTTATAACAGGTTTACACCTAACATATGTATGGACTATTTTATGAACATCTGTTTATGAATGCCAGCATGTTCCCTGTCTTTAATCACTCATTGGTGCATGTAATTTAGAAAATTTAGCCCTCGGGATTTTCCACATGAGTGACTGAAGAGCAAACAGAAAGGGTGGGGTTTTTTTTTGTTTGTTTTTGTTTTTTTTAAAAAAGAAACCATTGCTACCATTCATCCACTTAATGTGATCCCACTACTTTGTGCTCTGCTGGGTTATGTTATAAGTCCTTCTAACATCCATTCAGATAAACTATTTGAGAATTAGTTTGGGTAACCTAGTTGGGCTCCAGTTCAGCACCTATGTACTTACCTAACTTTAACCACGTGCATAGTCCCACTGAAATAATTGCTTAGCATCTTTTCATGTCTAGTACATCTCTGATGTGCAATCCAGAAATCCAGGATCTGCAGTATAGATGGTTAGAATGTTCATCTAACTTTAGGATGTTCATGTGATCCAGCTTTTGGCTATGTTATTCTTCTGGGCCTGATCTACTGAGAAAGTGAATCCATTACAGCTCCTGATTATGGGACCCTATCTCAGCTATAGATGCTTATGCTTTTAATTCTGGAGATCCTTGATTTAATACCCAGTGCCGGTCACAATGGTGGTTGTCATGTTATAGTGGTGTCAATTAAGCGTGTGTGGAGGGGAGGCAAAGTTCCTCCTCCCCAGTTTTCCACTGCTGAGAGTTCTATAAGCCGCCCAGCCAATGAGCCATGGCCCGATCACTTTCAAGTCCTGTACTAAATCAGTATGGCTGCTGCTGTAGCAGCCCAGAGAATTGCTCCAGCTGTGTGGTCACACCACCACTGAAATCTGACCCAGGTGCCCCTGCATACAGACAGGGGCGGCTGGGTCAAATATCTGTGAGTAGCATTGCGACCTGGTGCACAGGGTTGTCACACCACTGAAATTTCACCTATCCACCCACCTCTGTCCAGATGGAGGGGAAGCTGAGCCAAATGGTGTTGTGACCTGGAGCACAGGGAGTCTGTAACTGTACAGCGGAGCACATGGGAGTCTGCTGAGAACTTGACTCCTGGGGGCACTGGCTCATGCATTGTGTGAGTAAGAGGGAAGGGGTGGCAGGAAATTAGTGGGGATTGGAACAGGGTCCCTGCTAGAGGGTGGGAGGAACTGGAGTTTGTCCCCTCACCCTAAGAAATATCTGAATAGGTGTCACTGTTACGTTAGCACACACGGACATCAAGATCACTGATCAAATTTCATTGATGCAATGTGTACATCACCACTCTGCAAATCCACAGGCCTCTGAGGTAGAGGACTTATGTTTAGCTGACACTAGTTGGTCAGTAAGTGAAACTATGAATACACTGAGCTTTATTCAGTGATAAAATGAGATTCATACATTATTCATCTAATATTATTTGCCCACTGATAGAGCTGGCTGAATAATGGCAAAAAGTATTTGCTAATAATTTATTCAAAGTAAAATGCCAAAATTCATTGGATGAATTATTCACAATGAATAATCTGACCAGCCCTATCAGCGTAGCGTTTATCCTCTATTGAACACTAGAACTGAGCTAAGAACTGATTGGTTTTGGTACACTGGGAGGTCTGGAGAAAAAAATTAGTTAGAACCAAAACTATAATTATTAGGACTTTTCAGTGAATTGAAGAAGTTGGGAACATTTTGTTTCAGGTCAAACAAAACGTTTTGCTTTCAGATAGGGATTTTTAATCTTTTTAATTACAAACAAAGGAAATGAAATGAAATGAAATGAAAGGAGGAGGTACCCTCCTCCAATCCCATAGCTTAGTGGTTCAGCCACTCAGCTGGGATGTGGGAGAGCTAGGTTTGAATCCCAGTTTCGGAGCTGGGAGTTGAACCCAGGTCTTCTCTTTCCCAGGTGAGTGCCCTGTCCTCAGGCTATTTGCTATTCTGGGGTGAGTTTTCCTCAGTTTCTCCCCTTGAAGCTGTTACACTTTATATTAAAATATTTTGGAGCAGGGACTGGCACCATTGTCTCCCCTGTCCCAGATGAGTGCCTTAGCCACCAGGCTATGGAGTCTCTCTCTCCTGCCCAATGACTGTTTGTGTATTTTATACAGAGTGGAACAGCTTTGCAGGTGATATTAAGTGAGTCCCACACTAGAATACCCTATAGCCTGGGGGCTGGGGCTACTCCCCAGGGAGCAGAAAAACCCACATTCAAGTCCCTGCGCCCCAGACAGGCACTATGGTTTCCCTCCTCCCAGCTGAGCAGGGATTTGCACCTGTTTTTCCCCCACAGTGAAAATCCTTGTTTAAAAACTCTCCCCTCTCTGACCCCATATTGGCCACTGTGACATGGTCTTGCTTGAGGCACAAGGAGTTCTAAGACTGGCTCTGATTAAACTCCTAAAGAACATTTAAAAGTGGCTCTCTTGTGTACCAAGTAGACTAATAAAAGAGGAGAGGGAAGAATTTTCACTGAGCCTCTAAGAGAACCTTTAAGAACTTTTGTATATTTAATTTCTTAGCTGCAAACAGTACAGGAATGAAGGGAAAGACTTTGAGCCAGAGACAAAATACTAAAGAGCATTTTAAGTGCTTTTCCTCCCCACCCTACTCCTTTTTGGTGATTTATGTTGGTTAACGTATTTAAAACTAATCAAGGAAAATGAAAGATCTAAAGACAGTTTCAAAGAGGCAGCTAATACAGGTCACTACCAACAACATTGTCTCGCCACTTTAAACAGGATGGTAATTTAATTTATTAGAGCAATAGTGGCATATAACACCTTCTTAACCTGAAGGAGCCCAAAGCATTTGCAGATTACTTGAATTCATTTTTTAATTGTTACACTTACCAAATACTGTATAATACTGTGGAGAGCCAAGATTTCTGTCAAGGCTGAATCCCCACTCTGCCACTCCGAGTGCAGGACGTGGGGGCTCGCACGGATTCTAAAAATTAATACTTGTCGCTCCAGTCTTGTATTAAATGCCTAAGGTTACAGCTTGTCTCTGACCTTGGCTTGGTAAACGCTGCCACCACCCAAATGCAAAAAACCCCCTTTGAACCCAGGAAAGAGTGCTTGGGAATTCCTCACTGGGGGGTACCCTGAAGCCCTTTCACGCTCCCTCTGGGGAAGAGCTGAGAAAGAAAACAAAGGAAATTAGCTGTGGCGACCAGTTAATAAAGCAGCACGCACAAACCTCTTAAGACACCAAAAATCCAATCCTGTTCTTAAAAAAGGTAAATTTTATTAAAAACAAAAAGGAAAAAAAATACATCTGGAACTTAGGCTTATTGCTAGATCTTAAAAGAAACAATTACAAAAATTAAGCACCCAAAACAGCTTTCTCGGGGGTTCAGCTTAAAGGTTGCAAGCAAACAAAAGCATCAGGGGTTAGCACAGAGGAGATCCACAAGCCAAAATAAGAAATAAACCTGATAGAGTCTAAGTAAACATTCCCTATCTAAATTATTTCTTTTAGGTATGGAAGATACTTTTTCATACCTGGTTCAAACCTTTCACAGCACTTCTGCTTATAGCATTGCTGGTCCGTGTCTCTGCAGCCCAGAGAACCACAGACAAAGGGAAAGTTTCTTTCCCCATTTTAAAAAGTTCTAGCTTTCCCATTGGGTCTTTTGGTCAGGTACCCACTTTTTTTTCTTTATCTGGGGGACTTTTTAACCCTTTACAGGTAAAGCAAGTAAAAAACAGCTACTAAGAGGGATTTTACAGCTAACTGGCTGGCTGGGTGTCCATCAAAGGGAGCTACCCTCCCCCCACTTTATTTATCACAACTTCCAATCGAACATTTAAATTACCCAGATTTTATGTTCTGAATTTCAGTGTAATTTGAATTTCAGTGTAATTTTTGACATTGCAGTGACATTCCTGAAAGACCTGATTAGCAATATTCCATTTTCAGCTGAAATGGGAGCTGTGGGGTCAGTTGAGTTTGTAAAAGCTGGATTCCATGAGCAGGGAAAGCAAATTCCTGGTGTCTCCTAACTGCAGAGCATTAGCACTGCAGATTACTGGCACACTGGTAATGTGGTTTCACTCGTAGTTGGACCTATTTTGGGTGTGAAATAAGGGGGCACTGGCAGGAATGTTTCATTTCTTTACCAAAAAAAATCATGGTAATGCATAATGCATAGGACAGTCTGATGCTACACCCTGATTCTTCATAGAAATATTATAACATGAATATGGCATAACTAAGTTATATTTGATGCAAGATGGGTCTTGTGAGATATCATTGGATAGGTTATGATTTACCAAATATGATTATTCTATTTCTATGCATGTATCATTGCTGTGTCTGAAGTTGGGAATATAAGCTCTGTATCAATTGCAAAAGTATTTGCAGCTGGAAAACGCCCACCAGACAGTAAGCAATTAGCCTCAAAGGGTGATTAGGAAGAACAATAAGAATTCATATCTGGGGCGGGGGAGGGCAAAAGCTGTGAAAATCCCCCTCCACATTGAGGGAGGGGGTGATATTTATGATCTTGCACTGTACAGATCTCTTTCTACAGCACAAGACAATATTATTTTGGATTTGCACCCCAAAGGAGGTATGCACATGAGTGCGGGGTAAATCCCTGAGCTGAATCCTACAACACACAGCTGTGTCTGCAGTCTGTCTGCAGCTGGGTGTGGCTTTACCTGTGTGTGTGCTAGAGAAGACTCGAGAGCCTGGCACAGCAAGGACAAGGTGAGGAAGCCCAGGCTGGTGGAATGAGTAGGCTCAGTGGGACCCCAGCACATCCAGTGCCATCCTGGACCTGGAAGGATCCAACCTCTCACAGACAGTACGTGTTTTGCTCCAGTATGGTGTGATTCTGTGTTTGGATGTGATGGTCAAATGAGGAGAAGTTTTTCTAGCAAGATATACCAGATCTGTTCAAAAATTAAATAAGTAGGGGGTTTTTTTGAGAGAGGAAAAAAACTCATTGTGACATTCCCCTGGTGTTATTTGGACTGGTAATCTGCTAGGTCACTCCAATCCTGAACTCTGGGAGCCAACCTTACCCTGCTCGGCTGTGAGAACCCCCACTCCTGCTCAGCTGTGAGAATCCCTACTCCTGTTCACGCACAACCTCTAGCATGTAAGCTGCTCCCAGCTAAGTGAGTGAGCACTTTTGGCCAGCCGCTGCTTGTATTGTGCAACTGAATGACACTAGCTAATATCTCTGGTCCCAAACACAACCCTAGGAACCTCTGTCTGGACACTGCAAGCTTATATGAGTTCGTCAATTTAACAAAGAAATTGATATGTACAAGGCTTGTTATCCCAAGGGGAGTCTCTGACATGCTTCAAACCAAATGCACTGCTTCAGGTAGAATAAACAAACAAATTTATTAACTACAAAAGATAGATTTTAAGTGATTATAAGTCAAAGCAGAAGAAGTCAGATTTGGTCAAATGAAATAAAAGCAAAAGGCATTCTAAGCTGATCTTAACACTTTCAGTGCCCTTACAAACTTAGATGCTTCTCACCACAAGCTGGCTGGTTGCCCTTCAGCCAGGCTCTCCCCTGTGATCAATGCTTTAGTCACTTGATGGAGGTGGAAGAGAGAGAGTGTGGCAAACGCCTCTCCCTTTTATCATGTCCTTTCTTCCCTCTTGGTTTTGCCCCCCCCCCTTCAGAGCCAGGTGAGCATTACCTTATTGTAGTCCCACACTGACCAAGGGGCAGGGGGTGCCTCACTCAAGAGTCCAAAAGATTCTTTGTTGCTGCCTAAGACAGTATCCTTTGTTCCTGTGAGTCTGGGCTGGGTTTGTCCCATACATTCCCTGATGAGGTGTGAACTGCCCCTCTGCTCCTGGAGAGTTTTGCCTGGGCTTGTTTTAAGCCATGAGGACACACTTTCAGCCTCTTAACTATATACATAAAATTACAACCTCTAACATTACTATAACAACAATGCATCATGAGCCTTCCGAAGACACCCAACGTGACAAATTTTGCATTGGATACCACACAATTATATTATAAGGATGAACATGGGGGTGCAGGGTGTTTCCCCGAGGTACAGAGTGTCACAGTCCTCTCTAAATTTAAAATACAGTATACTAAGGTGCCTTCTTCAGGGTAATTTGGGAATTTAGGGTGACATATCTGAGCCAAGACAAGCTCAAATATAAATTCAAACATCGTTTACTTGATCCAAACTCAGAAACTTGTCGGTGATCCTAGGAGAGGGTCCTAAAGTGCTGGATGCTCCTTGACAAAGTTGTGAAGCTTTATCTTCCAATCATAAACTCAGAGATTTGAGGTTCAGTAAGCTGGAAAATAGCCAGTTCAAGTGACTTCAGATTTTATCTTCTCTTCATTCACCCTAATTTAAAATGTTGACTCTTTAAAATGAACTGTCTTTGAGGTTTTTTCCTTATTTAGGGGTACCTCCCAGTTGTTAGGAAATAGTTGGCTTGTTAGTTCTGAGTGTGATCGCTGAATAGTTTCAATAATTCACTAAAAAGACACTCTATATATTCTTCACTCATTGCTCTCCTCTTTTGTATTTTCATGGGTATTTTTTTTTTACTCTTCAGACGACTTTTTTCCATCTGTCAAGGTTCCTTCCCCACTTGGAACTCTAGGGTACAGATGTGGTGACCTGCATGAAAACCTCCTAAGCTTATTTTTACCAACTTAGGTTAAAACTTCCCCAAGGTACAAACTATTTTACCTTTTCCCTTGGACTTTATTGCTGCCACCACCAAGCGTCTAGCAGATATGTAACTGGGAAAGAGCCTGCTTGGAAACGTCTTTCCCCCAAAAATCCTCCCCAAAACCTACACCCCCTTTCCTGGGGAAGGCTTGATAAAAATCCTCACCAATTTGCATAGGTGAACACAGACCCAAACCCTTGGATCTTAAGAACAATGAAAAAGCAATCAGGTTCTTAAAAGAAGAATTTTAACAGAAGAAAAAGTAAAAGAATCACCTCTGTAAAATCAGGATGGTAAATACCTTACAGGGTAATTAGATTCAAAACATAGAGAATCCCTCCAGGCAAAACCTTAAGTTACAAAAAGACACAAAAACAGGAATATCTATTCCATTCAGCACAACTATTTTTCTCAGCCATTTAAACAAAACAGAATCTAACGCATATCTAGCTAGATTACTTACTAAGTTCTAAGACTCCATTCCTGTTCTGTTCCCAGCAAAAGCATCACACAGACAGAGAGCCTTTGTTTCTCCCCCCCTCCAGCTTTTGAAAGTATCTTGTCTCCTCATTGGTCATTTTGGTCAGGTGCCAGTGAGGTTATCCTAGCTTCTTAACCCTTTACAAGTGAAAGGGTTTTTCCTCTGGCCAGGAGGGATTTTAAAGGTGATTACCCTTCCCTTTATATTTATGACACCATCTTTTAATTCTCCCCATTGATTTTAAGTTTTTCCCAGGCTCATAACCTGAGGATGAATATATATATATATATAAGCCATTTTGTTTGCTAGGTTTTGTTTTCCAGTCTGCCTTAAAAATCTGCCAAATTTGTCAAGTCTGGAATGTCACATCACTTCTCTTTTTTTAGTTCAGGATTCCCTGGCAAATGAAAGGCCGTTAATTTGCTTTTCCATTTGTGCTAAGATCACGTCATCCATAATTCAAAACCCATTGTCAAGCTTGAATCACATCCCACCTCCAGTTATAGTTCCTTTCCATTTCAATAAGTACATACTTCCGAACTAACAACATATTTGTAGCTTTGCTTCATTAGGATTCAGTTCGAAAATCTAGGGTATATCCTTTCTTCGATGCATGCATGTTAGCCCTCCACTTTAATGGGAGTTGCATATTCACATCACAAGCAGAATATACAGTACCTCTCAAATCCAATTTCCATGCCTAGAGGCAACAGGGTTCCAGGAATCACTGTATAACAATTTAAACATCCTGAGAATAGGTTTCAGGATTTACCATAATAACCAGAAACCAGCCCAATCAAATGTTTGTCAATAAATATTTCTCGTATTATTATTTTCCGTACAGTAACACCTTGATACCATAAGCAAAACTGTGCTTGGCACAGTACATACACGTAGTAAGAGACAGTTGTTGTCTCAAAGGGCTTCCAACCTAAACAGACAAGACAGACAAATAGTAGGAGAAAGGAAGGATGATTATTCTCATTTTAGAGATGAGGGATAGATTGTCTTTTGCACTCAGGCACCATTAAGTTACTCCAGCGGCATAAAGGGAGAGGGGGGATTAAATGTAGTTCAGCACTGTAAAATGGCATTACAGTAAGAGTAGAGTGACATAAAAAGGCCTTGGTGTAAATGAGAATCTGCCCCTCTGCACACCATCTGTAAACTGGGAATAATGCACTGAGTTGTGTAAAGGGGACTTAGCCAGAGAGGAGAAATGGCTTGCACATAGTCACACAGGAAGTCTCTGGCAGAGCTAGGAGTTGGATCCAGATCTCCTTAGTCCCCGAGCTAGGCTTTAACCACAAGACCGTCTCCCCACCATTGATATTTTGGGTGTGAAGTTAGGTGGAGCAACAAAATAATTCAAAATAATCTGCTTAATAGGAAGTTTTTTAAACTAGTAAAATACAAACAAGGAAAGTTTCTGCACATACACAGAGGCCATCAAAATGACTTGAAAAACCACATAGCCCTGTCAATTCCTTTCTTTTTCCACATGGGGTAGATGAAATTTGTGACATTTCATTATTAATTTAAAAATGGCTGGTGGAAGACATGAGAAAATCACAGATTCCAAGGCTAGAAGGAACCGTTTTGAGCATCTTGTCTGCTCTCCTATGTAATAAAAGTTCTAGAAAGCCCCAGAACTTTCCCCAAACAATTCCTAGAACATATATTTTAGAAAAACATTCAATCTTGATTTAAAAATAGTTAGTAATGGAGAATCCACCATGACCCTTGGTAAATTGTTCTAATGGCTAATTACTCCCACCATTAAAAAATTAAACCTCATTTCTGGTCTGAATTTGTCTAGCTTCAACTTCCAGCCACATCATGAGATTTAATTTTAATTTTTCACTTTTGTGGTGGGCTTCTCTCTGGAACATCTGACCCTGCCTTGGCATAGCAACTTGGAAATCAACAAACAATGCCCACCGCTAAAGCCCAGCACATTGTTGCTGCTTTTAAAAGAAGCAGGAAATGGGAATGCTCTAAGGAGTTGGTGGCAGCACGAGGGGGCAGCAGGTGCTGGTGAACAAGTAAGACAGGATCCTGCCGCAGCAGGTTAAGAAGATCTGCAGTGAATGTGGCCAACTATCCCTATTTTTAAGTACTATTTAAAGCCCCAGCTTCAGGAGTTAAGTGATTACAGGAGAATCTCAACTTTCATTATGAAAAAGTTTGTTTTCTAGACCTCAGAGTTATGGAGAAAAGGTTGAATATATCAAATGAATGCACCCTAAGGGCTCAGAAAATAAATAAGAGAACCCATTGTGGGGTTTTTTTTTTTTTTTAGATCTCATGATTTTGGGGGCCTGATTCCATGATTTTTTTAACATTTGGGTTTCACAATACCATGAAGATTTCATGCCAAAAACCATGATCCCAGTCTCCCCATAGGAGGAAGATGGGGGGCACAGAGTGTTGATGGGGAGATCAAAATAGATTAGTGAGCTAAAATGGACTTACCAAGCTGTGTCACCAGCACTCATTCTAACATTTGAAACAGCTGCCATTTTGGAAAAAATCAACTTGGCACAAAATTATTCCCTTTTTCTCCCTTGCTCCCCCAAATTACACTGGTCCCAGATCCAGGGTTGGCTCTAGTCAGTCTTGGACCAGTGATGGAGTAAAATTCGGTATCTTGTTAGCTATCTGGACCAGAAATGATAACTCAGAGTCATAGTATTGTAGGACTGGAAGGAACCTAGTCCAGTCCCCTGCACTCATGGCAGTACTAAGTATTATCTAGACCATCCCTGACATGTGTTTGTCTAACCAGCTCTTAAAAATCTCCCATGGTGGAGATTCCACAACCTCCCTAGGCAATATATTCCAGTGCTTAACCACCCTGACAGTTAGGAAGTTTTTCCTAATGTCCAACCTAAACCTCCCTTGCTGCAATTTAAGCCCATTGCTTCTTGTCCTATCTTCAGAGGTTAAGGAGAACAATTTTTCTCCCTCCCCCTTGTAACAACCTTTTATGTACTTAAATCTGTTATCATATCCCCCCTCAGTCTTCTCTTCTCCAGACTACACAAACTCAATCTTTCAATCTTTCCTCATAGGTCATGTTTTCTGGACCTTTAATAACTTTTATTGCTCTTCTCTGGACTTTCTCCAATTTGTCCACATCTTTCCTGTGGCACCCAGAGCTGGACAGAGTACTGCAGTTGAGGCCTAATCAGCACGGAGTAGAGCAAAAGAATTACTTCTTGTGTCTTGCTTACACCACTCCTGCTAATACATCCTAGAATTATGTTTGCTTTTTTGCAGCAGTGTTACAGTGTTCACTCATATTTAGCTTGTGATCCACCATAAACCCCAGATCCCTTTCAACAGTACTCCTTTCTTGGTAGTCATTTCTCATTTTGTATATGTGCAACTGATTGTTCCTTCCTAAGTGGAGTACTTTGCATTTGTCCTTATTGAATTTCATTCTGTTTACTTCAGATCATTTCTCCAGTTTGTCCAGATCATGTTGAATTTTAATCCTATCCTCCAAAGAACTTGCAACCCTTCCCAGCTTGGTATCTTCTGCAAACTTTGTAATTCTCTGTGCCATTATCTAAATAGCATAATGCTATTGGGAAGCTGGACACCCTACCAATGGTACACAGTACATTTGCTGTCAGTCCTTGAAAATCCAAGGAATTGTATTTTAAATCATAACATTTTTATGCATAGAGAAATTATTTTGATTGGTTTCAGAAGGATTAAAATGTCTGTTTTCTCTTTCATTCAAAGATCTGCAGTTGAAATGATGGTTCTTCCCTCTTACAGGCAGAGGGATACAGAAAAGTAGTCCCAGTAGCATTTTTTAAGTTTTATAAAATATTTTCAAATAGTTTTTCTATAAATTATATGGTATATACAGAATACACAATGGTATGGTTTGATTCAAAATTTTTGCCAGCACTGTCCTTAGGTGATCTGTAAATCTCAGTAATAGCCAAAAAAAGTCATTATTCTACACCTCTTTGTGCATAGGCGCCGACACTGTGGGTCCTCCAGGGCTGGAGCACCCCTGGGGAAAAATTTGTGGGTGCTTTGCACCCACCAGCAGCTCCCCGCTCTGCCTCTGCCTCCTCCGCGAGCACACTGGTCCCGCTTCTCCCCCTAGCTCCCAGCGCTTGCGCTGCAAAACAGCTGTTTTGCGTGGTAAGCACGGGGAGGGAGGGAGCAGGAGGGGGAACGCAGCGTGCTCGAGGAAGAGGCGGGGCCAGGGTGGGGATTTGGGGAAGGGGTCCAATACGGGAAGGGAGGGGGCGTAGTTGGGGCCGGGACTTTGGGGAAGGATTGGAATGGGGGTGCGGTAGGGATGGGAGAGGGGTGGGGCGGGGGGCACAAGCACCCACCGGTGCTGGGGAAAGTTGGCGCCTATGTCTCTGTGTAATGTACCATTATCTATAGTGTGTGTTTATGTGTGTAAATAAATAAAGGCAAACACAAAATCTCTGGTTAATCATGTTAAATCTCTCTGACATCACTTATAATCTGTAGAACAAAATGAGCATCCTGTCACTAATATATTAGCCACTAAAATAGACTTAAAACCAATTTTAAAATTACAAAAATTACAGTGATCAAATTCATATGAGCAGTAGTTAACTATTACTGGTGGATGTGATTTAAAGTGCCTGTTAATTTAACTAGAGCAGTAGCATGTTTTTATTATTTATCTAACAAATTATAGCCTCTTCTTTGTTTCCTAAAGAGCCTCTTTAGCTATAGGCAGGGATGATCCTAATTAGCTTGATTCTTTAAGAGTCATTGTTCCTCCATGGAGGACTTGTCATAGTAACAGTTACATAGGTGTAACAGACTCTGGCTATATTCATCCCCACTAAGGATCAAACCCCGGGCCTTCATCACCAAAAGTGCAGATTCTTTCTATTTGATCTAAAGAAAAATTCCCTTATCTGTGGGGTAGTTGCAAGCTATACAGTTGCTAGAATCAGCTGTTATAAGGAGATGATTGCATTCACTGACTCAGCATAAGTGCTAAGGCAGTGGTTCTGAACTAGGGGTCTTCTTCCAGGGAGTACGTCAGCTCATCTAGATCAATGTTTCTGAACCTGGGGGTTACAGGACAGATTTAGGGGGGTTGCAATTGCAGGGCTGGCATCAGGGGGTGGCAAGTAGGGCAATTGCCCGGGGCCCCACACCACAGTGGTCCCAGTTTAGCTAAGTTACATGCTTCAGCCCCATGCAGCGGGACTTGGGCTTCAGGGATACAGTAGTCTGGAAAGGTTGAGAACTACTGTGCTAAGGTATTGAACCACGTTGTCTTTCATCTAAAATTAGTACAGACATGATCTCTGGTGTCCAATGTGCTATGGCAGAGTGATCTCTGTGGTGGGAATCAGAAGGGTCATGAGTTTAAATCCTGACTTTGCTATTGACTTGGTGTATATCCTTAGGGAAATAATTTCATTTTTCTGTCTCAGTTACCCTGTCTGTAAAATGGGGACAAAATACTTTATGCACCTAACTCATAGGGATGTTATGAGGATTAGTTAGTTAAAATGCGTACAGGGCTCTGTACTTGAACTATATAATGCTTAGTATTTATTTTTCTATTTTTCTATTTTGCTAGTTTATTTTGCTTATTTTTCTATTATGCTAGTTTCTATAACTCATGTCAGAGTGATATCATAGTACTCTCACACTGGTGAGAAATGCCTCCCTGTCTTGTACAGTGTTAGGGGGAGAAGACTCCTTCTGCAAGGGTCTCAGGATCTTTGGCTTCGAAGGATATAGTTGCTTGCACTATGCATCATGGCTCCCTCACAGTATTAGAAGGGACCACAGTAGGTAGCAGAGTAGACAGGGCAACAGGGAAGGCACAAAGTGTGCAGTGGCCTTATCAAAAGACCCTGACACCCTGCTATCAGGGAACTCCCACTTCTCACGCTAGCTGTGGGAGGAAATGAAAACTCGCCAAGGGAACAAGAAACTGAGGAGAGTTCAGTGGAGGGCGGAAATGAAGATATGGGGAGAGGGTAGAGGGAAGGAGTTCAGGAGTGGGGAAATAGGTCCAGAAGAAACGCAGGATGGGGAGCTTAGCCGGGAGGGGTTGGGTTGGGAAAAGAACCTGGCAGAAGAGGGGACAGAGATGGGGTGGGGATGAAGAGTCTATTTTTAGGAAGGCACGGATTGCTGAATGGAATCTATCCATGGAATGTTCAGGCACCAGGGAGGAAAATCTGTGAGAGAAAGTGGGCCTGGAATTTTTTGAGGGGCAGTGATTTAATAGGCAAGATTAGTGGAGCGTGAGCTATTTGAATTTTGTTCAGTTAAGGAATAGGTCACGGAAAACAGTAATACATCACAAGGCACATTTTGAGGAATTGAAACAGAGCTTTTCTGTACTGGAATCATTAAGCGTGGAGAAAGGCAAGATGAAGGTTCAGCTTTTCTGGTATAATATACTGGAGGAGTGTGGGTGGCCATGTCTCCCTCTAGTGGTCAACTAAAAAAAAAGGATAAAGAGTCTGCTGCCATTGACAACTAATGGAGTTACTACTTAACCTTAGTTATCGGTGCTGATCACTCCAGGTTTTGTCCATACTAATAATGTGTATACATATGGTGAAAGGAGGGTTGTTAAAGTGTTTCTAGATTAAGGAATTCAGGATTTGCCCACCATATTAAAATGCAAGTGATTGCAGTTCAATTGAAATTAAAAAAAAAAAACAACCCAAGGAACCAGAAGCAATAATTGTCGGTTTGTGAGTCGGTGATCAAAGATCTGAGAGTAAAAATGAACATACACTGGAAATGGAGCAGCTAGGAAACCAAACAGATATACACACAGTTAATATATGTAGGCAGAGCCAGCCCTAGGTTTTGTCTGGACCTACAAGACATGGACTCAGAGGAAGACTTCCATAATCTACATTACATATTTTGTAGGCAGAAAGTGGTAACACTAGGAGAGTTTAGAAACTGGGTAATGCATTAGTGTCAGTCTTAGGGAGAAGGGGAGTACAATAGAACCTCAGAATTACAAACACTTTGGAAATGGAGGTTGTTCATAACTCTGAAATGTTTGTAACTCTGAACAAAACATTATAGTTGTTCTTTCAAAAGCTTACAACTGAACATTGACTTAATACAGTATTGAAACTTTAAAAGCTGCATTTTTCTTCTGCATAGTAACCATATTAATTTAAATGAAACAAGCACAGAAACATTTCCTTATCTTGACAATCTTTTTTTTTAAACTTTCCCCTTTTATTTTTTTTAGTAGTTTACTTTTAACACAGTACTGCACTTATTTCCCCCCCCCCCCTTTTTTTTGTCTCTGCTTCTGCCTGATTGCCTACTTCTGGTTCCAAATGAGGGGTGTGGTTGACCGGTCAGTTCATAACTCTGAGGTTCTATTGTATTATCACTGTGATACCATGGAGATTTAGACCTCTCCAAATGATTTTTCATGGTGTGTGATTGATGGTGAGAAGGTGGAGGTCCAAACTATATGCTGGAAAGAGCTGCTGATGGAGCAGAACTTGCAAAAAACACAGGGCCCTGTGTGGTCAGACTAGTCAGCTTTGCTTGCTAGCAAAGTTAAGAGTAGAATTGGCCAAAATTTGGGGATTTGGTATTTACAAATTTGCTTTAGTTCCAATTCTGAATAAACTCAAATTTACTGAAATTTCCACACAAACTTGAGATACTCCAAAAATTTCATTTCTGAAGAAATGGAATATGGTGTTCCTGAAACAAAGCGTGAACATGACATTCTGCCTGAATGACAAAGTGGCTGAAATAATATCTTTTTATTGGACCAACTTCTGTTGGTGAGAGGAACAAGCTGTCTAGCTACACAGAGCTCTTCCTCAGGTCTGGGAAATGTGCCCCAAGCATCACAGCTAAATACAAGATGGCAGAGATTGTTTTGCATCGTTAGCACATATTCTAAGTCAAGGTGGAGTGGCCTATTAACAGCTCTGCGGTCACAGGACAAAAAAAGGTGAGTTAGTGGCTTACAGATTATTTTAATAAGTCATAAATCCAATGTCTTTGTTCAGTCCATGATTTTTAATGTCTAGCAGAGTTATAAATTTAAGCTCCCAGGCTCGTCATTTGAAAGTGTCGTGCAGGTTTCATTTGGGATACGGACTGATAGGTCAGATATAGAGTGATCGCTTTGTGAAAAGTGTTCATCCACAGGTGATAGGATATTTTTTGTCTTTTATCATTTTTCTGTGTGAGTTCATTTGAGAGCGTAGTGATTATCTGGTTTCACCCATACAGTTGTTGTTTGGGGCATTTAGTGCACTGGATAAGATATACCACATGTTGTGATAGGCATGTGTAGGATCCATGGATCTTGAAAGGTGTGTTGTGGGGAGTGTTGATCATTGTAACAGTGGAGATATGTCTCCAGGTTTTGCATCTGTTGCTCTGACAGGGTCTGGTGCCACTTTGGGTATGTCTGTGCTACCAAATTATGTTGACCTAATTTACCTCCATGCACAGCCATTGCAGTAAATAAATTGCTTTTACATATCCACACTATGCTGCTTGTGTTGGTGGTGCACAGCCTCACCGGGAGCGCTTGCACCGATTTAACTGTCAGTGTGAGGCAGTGTGGGATGACTTCTGAAAGGCAGCAACAGTCGATGTAAGCAACGCAGTGTCTACTCATCAACATTGCCTCTATGCATCTCATGGAAGTGGAGTTAAGTCAGCGTATGGGCAAGTTACGTCAGTGGCAGTGACATTTTAGAATAGACGCTTATAGTTAGGTTGACGTAAGCTGCCTTATGTCAACCTAACTCTGTAGTGTAGACCAGGGCTTTGAGTTGGTGTGTCCTGGTCTTTGAGGAGTTTACTTCTGATGATTAGCTTGGAGACATTGCGGGATTGTTTGAAGCCCAGAAATGGGGGTTCAGGAAAGATTTTTTTCAGCATGAGGTCCCCATTGAGTAAGGGTTTGTAGTTGCTTGAAACCCTGTGTGGGTTCCAGTGTAGGGTAGAAGGTGAGAACTAGGGATGTGCAGTCAGAGGGGGTTTTGCTTTTGTATTGAAGCAGGTTCTCTCAGGGTATTTGGGTGTACCATGGTACAATTCCTTCTCTGGTGGAGTGTCCTTGTTTGGTGAAGGTGGTTTTAAGTGTGTTAAGGAGTATATCCCGGACCTTTTCCTCAGAGCATATTCTGTGTATCTGAGTGCCTGGCTGTAGATAACAGATTTCTTGGTGCATTTGGGGTGGTTTCTGGACCTGTGATCCATGCGTTTCTTGTTTGTGGTTGTCTGTAGGGTTTCACTGTTGAAGCTGATCGCTATGTCCAGGAAGTTGATGCTAGTGTGGGAGTCTTTCAAAGGGAGTTTAATGGAGGGATGGTGAATAGCAACTGACATGCACATTAATTTCACACTAGCAGGCTCCCTGCTGAGGTTCAGGGAGCTTAGCAGCCCTGGAGAGTCCTGGCTTCAAAAGAAGGAGGTCTAATAATCCATGAATACATGAGAGGTGAAATTAATAATGATTCTACAATGGTGAGCTACTTAGCCACTTTTGGAATTTGGACTTTAACAAGAAAAAGATGTAAATTAAGCTCTGAGCAACTAAGAAATAAAGGAAAGTGTATAAATATAGCTAAAGTGCAAGTAAGAGACTACTTGAAAAATTGGAACATATGTCAGCAGATCTGCCTAAGATACATACAAGAATCTTAAATCAATTAATTTACCAATCATAAATTATTTAGTCAATTAGTGTTGACAAATTCTGAAGAACAGGGGAAGTACCATAAGACTGGAAAAGAGCAGATAGTACATCTGAAAATATAATAGACATGTAGTCTAGCTCTTTAAACTGACTAGAGAGAGAGAGAATTAGTTTACAGCTGCATCCCTCAGAAACAGTGTGGATTGGACCTAACAATTAATTTCCATGCAGGTGTTGGGAAGTTCCACTAGTTTTAGCCTCTGATGGCCAGAAGCTGGGAGTGCATGACAGGGGATGGATCACTCAGTGATTGCCTGTTCCTTCTGAAGTACTTGGCATTGGCCACTGTCGGAAGATAGGATACTGGGTTAGATGGGCCATTGGTCTGACCCAATATGGTCATTCTGAAGTTAGTTTTCTGGGTTCAGGTAGAAATGTATCTGCATATTTAGCATCACAGACTCTAGCTCAATATTTTAAGTGGTATTAAGTGATATTAAGGTCAGAAGGGACCATTATGATCATCTAGTCTGACCTCCTGCACAATGCAGGCCACAGAATCTCACCCACCCACTCCTGTGATAAACCTCTCACCTATGTCTGAGCTATTGAAGTCCTCAAATCATGGTTTAAAGACTTCAAGGAGCAGAGAATCCTCCAGCAAGTGACCCATGCCCCATGCTACAGAGGAAGCAATCTGCCCTGGAGGAAAATTCCTTCCCGACCCCAAGTATGGCGATTAGCTGAACCCTGAGCATATGGGCAAGATTCACCAGCCAGATACCCAGGAAAGAATTCTCTGTAGTAACTCAGATCCCACCCCATCTAACATCCCATCACAAGCCACTGGGCCTCTTTACCATGAATATTTAAAGATCAATTAATTGCCAGAATCATGTTATCCCATCATACCATCTCCTCCATAAACTTACCGAGTTTAATCTTAAAGCCAGACAGGTCTTTTGCCCCCACTGCTTCCCTTGGAAGGCTATTCCAAAACTTCACTCCTCTGATGGTTAGAAACCTTCGTCTAATTTCAAGTCTAAACTTCCCAATGACCAGTTTATATCTATTTGTTCTTGTGTCCACATTGGTACTGAGCTTAAATAATTCCTCTCCCTCTCCGGTATTTATCCCTCTGATATATTTCTTGAGAGCAATCATATCTCCCCTCAACCTTCTTTTGGTTAGGCTAAACAAGCCAAGCTCCTTTAGTCTCCTTTCATAAGACAGGTTTCCCATTCCTCGGATCATCCTAGTAGCCCTTCTTTGTACCTGTTCCAGTTTGAATTCATCTTTCTTAAACATGGGAGACCAGAACTGCACACAGTATTCCAGATGAGGTCTCACCAGTACCTTGTATAACGGTACTAACACCTTATCTCGACTGGAAATACCTCATCTGATGTATCCCAAGTCCGCATTAGGTTTTTTCACGGCCACATCACATTGGCAGCTCATAGTCATCCTGTGATCAATCAATACTCCAAGGTCCTTCTCCTCCTCGATTACTTCTAATTGATGCGTCCCCAGCTTATAACTAAAAATCTTGTTATTAATCCCTAAATGCATGACCTTACACTTCTCACTATTAAATTCCATCCTATTACTATTACTCCAGTTTACAAGGTCATCCAGATCTTCCTATATGATATCCCAGTCTCTCTCTAAATTGGCAATACCTCCCAGCTTTGTATCATCCGCAAACTTTATTAGCACACTCCCACTTTTTGTGCCGAGGTCAGTAATAAAAAGATTAAATAAGATTGGTCCCAAAACTGATCCCCGAGGAACTCCACTGGTAACCTCCCTCCAGCCTAACAGTTCACTTTCAGTATGACCCGCTGTAGTTTCCCTGTTAACCAATTCCTTATCCACCTTTCAATTTTCATATTGATCCCCATCTTTTCCAATTTAACTGATAATTCCCCATGTGGCTTGGTATCAAATGCCTTACTGAAATCTAGGTAAATTAGATCCACTGCATTTCCTTTGTCTAAAAAAATCTGTCACTTTCTCAAAGAAGGAGATCAGGTTGGTTTGGCACGATCTACCTTTTGTAAAACCATGTTGTATTTTGTCCCATTTACCATTGACCTCAATGTCCTTAACTACTTTCTCTTCCAAAATTTTTTCCAAGACCTTGCATAGTACAGATGTCAAACTAACAGGCCTGTAGTTACCCGAATCACATTTTTTCCCTTTCTTAAAAATAGGAACTATGTTAGCTATTCTCCAATCATACGGTACAACCCCTGAGTTTACAGATTCATTAAAAATTCTTGATAATGGGCTTGCAATTTCATGTGCCAATTCCTTTAATATTCTTGGATGAAGATTATCTGGGCCCCCTGATTTAGTCCTATTAAACTGTTCGAGTTTTGCTTCTACCTCAGATATGGTAATATCTACCTCCATATCCTCGTTCCCATTTGTCATGCTACCATTATACCTAAGATCCTCATTAGCCTCATTAAAGACTGAGGCAAAGTATTTGTGTAGATATTGGGCCATGCCTAGATTATCCTTAACCTCCACTCCATCCTCAGTGTTTAGTGGTCCCACATCTTCTTTCTTTGTTTTCTTCTTATTTATATGTCCTTACAGAACCTTTTACTATTGGTTTTAATTCCCTTTGCAAGGTCCAACTCTACTTGACTTTTAGCCTGTCTCACTTTATCCCTACATGTTCTGACCTCAATTAGGCAGCTTTCCTTGCTGATCCCTCCCATCTTCCACTCCCTGTATGCTTTCTGCCTTTTCTTAATCACCTGTCCAAGATGCTTGCTCATCCAGCTTGGTCTACAACTCCTGCCTATGAATTTTTTCCCCTTTCTTGGGATGCAGGCTTCCGATAGCTTCTGCAGCTTTGACTTAAAGTAATCCCAGGCCTCCTCTGCCTTTAGATCCATAAGTTCTTCAGTCCAATCCACTTCCCTAACTAATTTCCTTAATTTTTGAAAGTCAGCCCTTTTGAAATCAAAAACCCTAGTTGCAGATTTATTTTTGTTAATCCTTCCGTTCAGTTTGAATTAGCTCATGATCACTGGAACCAAGATTGTCCCCTACAACCATTTCTTCTATGAGGTCCTCACTACTCACCAAAACCAAATCTAAAATGGCATCCTCTCTAGTCGGTTCAGCAACTACTTGATGAAGGAATCCATCAGCTATCAAATCTAGGAAAATCTGAGCCCTATTATTATTACTAGCACTCGTCCTCAAGTCTATATCTGGGAAGTTAGTCTCCCATGATCATGCAGTTTCCATTAGTATTTACTTCATTAAAAACATTAAAGAGGGCTCTATCCATATCCAGATTGGACCCCGGTGGTCTATAGCACACCCCAAGCACTATCCCAGGGGCGGCTCTAGTAGTTTTCTTCCCCAATGTGATTTTTGCCCAGACGGACTCTGTCTTATCCATTCCATCGCTTCTTATTTCTTTACATTCTACCTCATCATTGATATACAATGCTACTCCACCACCTTTACCTTTATTTCTGTCTTTCCTAAACAGCGCACACCCTTCAATACCTGTAGTCTAGTCATGACTACTATTCCACCATGTTTCTGTTATCCCTATAATATCTGGTTTCATTTCCTGCAGCAGTAGCTCTAGTTCCTCCATTTTGTTACCTAGGCTCCTCGCATTGGTGTACAAACATCTTAATTTTTGCTGTTTGGCCTCGTTTACATTCTGTACCTGATTAGGCATGGTCATTCTACAGCCAGTATGACCTATTAGACTGGTATCCACACTGCCCTTCCTCCTTATGTCCATTCTCCTACCCACAGCTGTATCCTTTCTTACTTTGTTTTCTTTCCTCTCAATGCTAAAATCCGGCATGGAAATTACCTGGACATCTCCCAACCATCTCCCCCAAATTCCTAGTTTAAAGCTCTCTTAATCAGTTGTGCCAGCCTCCATCCTAGAAGTCTATTTCCTTCCCTACTCAGATGAAGTCCATCCCAAGAGAACTGTCCTCTGTCCATGAATGCTTCCCAGTGGCCATACATCTCAAAGCCCTCCTTATAGCACCACTGCCTAAGCCATCTATTGATGTCATAATCTTGTCACACCTTTGTTGCCCTTCTCTAGGAACAGGCAGAATCCCACTAAAGATCACCTGAGCCTCGATTTTCTTAAGCGTCTTCCCCAGCCTAGCATAGTCTCCCTTGATACGTTCCAGTGAGAATCTACCGGTGTCATTTGTTCCCACATGAAGGATAATTAGGGGATTCTTTCCCGCTCCCTTTAGGATCCTTTTCAACCTCAGCTCTACATCCTGTATCTTAGCACCTGGAAGACAGCACACCCTTCTATTCTCTGGATCAGCTCTGGTTACAGTCCTGTCTATTCTTCTCAGTAAAGAGTCCCTGATCACGTAGACCTGCCTTTTCCTGGTGACTGTGCTATTCTCCAGTCTATCCCCTATTCCCTCTGGCTGCAAGTTCTGTCTATTCCTATTCTCCCTTGTAATCCTCTTCAACCCATCCTGTATCCTCCTGGGACTCATATTTGGTGTAGTCTCCATTGACTCTTCCCCTTTTCCTATAGGACTAGCTGCTCTTCTCTTCTTCCTTGCCCTTCCACCTTCAGTGGCCACCCGCTGAGCCCCTTCTTCATTTTCCCTGGGCTGCTGTGGGTGCTGGGCTATTCAACAAAGGTGTGCACTCTCACTGACGTTTTCCTGCTGCTGCTTTTGAGCATGGCATGGGAGTTTGTAGCAATGGAGCAGCTACCTTCGCTTAGAACCTGCATCTGAAACAGTGATGCTATTAACAGCCATGAGTGTCACACTGGATCAGGCTGGAGATAGTAAATTTATTCTACTTTTATTTAATTCTCATTTTGAATTGGGGCAGAGTCACTGCTAATACTTGTAAGAGGGCAAACATAGTTTCTGTAGTGGGTTAGTGATGGTCCCTCTCCCCTCTGAGTCAGTGGGAGGCTACTCCACCTCACTATGTCACTGGGCGTTGCCCACAGTCAGGGAATTAGCAGAGCACTGCACAGACTATGGCTCTGGCCTGTAATCAGGGCAGAGCAGCAAAGGAGTGTCTGAGCCCAGGCCCTCTGTTAGGGCGGGGTAACACAGTCTATGCCCCTGGCTTGCAATCAGAGCAGAGCAGCAAAGGGGTTGGGTGTCCTAGCGCCGGCGGACAGTTGACAAACACAGCCCTAGAGAGGCCTAGAGAGGTGAGGCTGCCATCCCAGGGGTGGGATGGCAGGGGGTAGAGGGACCTGGACCCACCCAACTCCACCAAGTCACAGGCCAGGGCCCCGACAGTGGCGGAGTGGTCTGCCACTGCGTCAGTGGGGAATCCAGCCAAAACACGCTGACCAGGTCTCCAGCAGCAATGCAGCCAGACTGGGGTCAGCTGCCCCTAGGCCACTTCCTACATTCCCCTTGGGGTGTACCTGGATCCGTGGGGGTCCTCCATTTCATCGAGGTAGAAGGTCAATGGCAGTCCCAGCAACTCCTCAGTGCCTTGGTCAGCAGGTGGCTTCAGCAGCTCTGGCCAGCCCTCAGCTTGCCGAGGCTCCGCTACTGTCTCCTAGCTTGGGAGTGAGCAGGAGGCGTCTGTTTCCTCTGACGGTGGCAGCACAACTGAGATACAGAACCCCCACTTCCTGTCCAGTCTCCTGAGTTTCAGTGGGAGGAGCAACCATGGCCTGGCTTTGCCCACCTGGGTTCAAAGAATGGCCCTTCCCCTACTGGCTCAGTGGGAGGCCTCTCTGCCTCACTACAGTTTCCTATCGCAAAATAGTCACACTTTCACACAGTAGCCATGCATATATTGTCAGTTCACATAGTGTAGTGCTTTAAGTTCCCACTCCAGCTTTACCAGATTTTAGTCATTCTTTGGATAAAAGGATGAGCCTTATCTAATAGTTTAAGAGAGACAATGCAGCAAGGAATAAATATCCACTATCTTCCCCAGCTAGCAGTACTGTCAATGTTTTCCCTAAGCATAATGTTGTTCATTGGACTTCCAGCTGTGTTGCTTGATGAAACCCTGCTGTTTTAAAGGGCTTCCTTTCTACCTTTCTTAACGTTCATTTCATACAGAATTTGTGACTAGCATGTAAACCAAGCCTGAATGCCTCTGGCACATTGAGCTCACGCTGCCTTCAGCTGATAGTTCAATCCCCCTCCCCCCCCAACACTAATTGTTTGTGTTCTTCTGTTTCTTTTCTGCTCCCGTTGGATCATCTTTTTTTTTTTGACAACCGTTGCATCAGTGGTGCTAGCAACAAAGTTAGCTAGTTATGATAGCAATAGCTGCAAATAAAAGCAGCAAATGATTCATCCTTCCCTATAGTAAAAATGTCTTGAAAATTACACTCTTCTTTTGTAGTGTTTTCCTGATTCCTGTTTGTACTTTTCTGTCAGATTTCACGCTGTGGATATAAATGTGAGGCACATTTTTATAATTTTTTCCCATGATTGTGACAGCATCCTTGGTATTATCAGATAGTGATTCACAGTTTGGTATTGCTGGAAAATAATTGTGTTAGCCCTTTTTGTGCTAAATAGCATTCCCTCAATGATTCACTTGGGTGAATTGTGTGTTATGTGCTGTCCTTCCTTATGTATCTTAACATATATCACTAGCTTATATGCCATCTTATAAATATGTGGTCATTTTTGTCCTTTATGTTGACATGCTGAATTTTCTCACTGCACATGTAACAAATGTTGGTCAGGAACACTGATCAGTACCAAATTCCTGTTTAAAAGAAACTGCCACCCTTCAGGACAGAAGGAATTATAAAGGGCCAAGCCTCTGTGTGACTTGGTAGGTTTTATTTTCTAAATGTAAGTAAGTCAGTGGGCCATCCAGTCACTTGATAAGGAATAGTTAAGTCCAGGATGGTTAATAGGAAAGCTGGTTTCATGAAAGCCCTTAGATGTTCATAATGAATGGGAATCTCTTCAGGACTGTCTCTGCACTGATGACATCTTCCTGTAATCACAAAGCATGAGTTGATTATTTCTCACCTCCAGACTAAAAATTGACCAGGAAATCTGCTTCTTGGTAATACATTAAGGTAAAATGCTAGTGGATGACCTTCCTGTAATTCTTTCTTGCATGCTCATTGACTTGACATCAGCCCATAGTTTGAACCACTATTTTGGCCATATGCTGAGTACTACTATATCTGGCATCACCAGGTTGTGCTGTTACATATAGTCTTCCAAGTTCCTTTTCTTAGTGTATGAGCAAGTTTTAAGTCTTGAAAGAAATGTTTGTGATAGTGCTAGGTTTTAGTTATATAAGATTCTGTGTAGAGGGAGCTGTGTGAGCAGTTGGAGAGTTTGATTTGTGCCCTGGGTTCTCATTTAGAGTAATTTTTCAAGGCAGAGTTGCTCCCTGTGAACCAGGCATCTATGTTGCACAGAGATTCCTTGATAGAAGTGATTGCCCAGCATTCTGTTTGTGACCACCTCTGTTCCAGGACTCATGTATATATATAAATAAAGCAAGTTACATTTCAAATATAGCTAGACTCCATATCACTGATTTCTCCTCCACTGGGAAGACAACCTGCAAGGCTCCAGACATCTGCTTCTGTTCAGCAGAGGGATGATGACATAACAGGACACTGGCATTAGAAGAATGAACAACAATAAAAAGCCAACATTTTCCTTACCTATTGCTGACTGCAGAATTCTATCCTATAGGGGTTTGTTTTGTTTTACTCTAGTTCATGGAGGGACCCGTCATAATGTTTTGGGGAGAGACCTAAATGCAAAATGATATTAACATAATCATTATAACTTATTTTTTAAGTTGTTAAAACTTTTTTGCACCTTTACCGAATATTAAGATAAAGCTACAAGTATGTTATATCCAGGATGCTTGGAAATATAACAATCCATATGTTTAGTTAGTTATGATTACAAAATGTTAGAGCTCATCAAAGAAGTTCCAGAAGTTTTCTGCTTCTATCTTCCAAAGACAAGAAAACATGAAGAAGAAAAACATGTACAACGTTACTTTCATAAGTAGAAGCCTAATTGTAAAAAGGAATGTAGAGCCATAAATGTAGGTTGTTAAAGTGGGCTTATCCCAACCCTTTTCTTTTCAAACAAAAACCCGAGTTTAAATACACATAAAGGATTCAAGAAATATCCTTATTGAAATTGATTTCCTTTGTAAACACACTAATGGCTTCATTCTTTAAACTTGGAAAACATTTATGGTGGGCAGTGTTTACAGAAGATATTGATTACTTCCAGCTAATGTTTCCACGTAAAGGTGAAAACTTTTTGTTATTTCTCAGATGCTTAAGATAAGCATAAGTTTCTTTTAAAATGTATATTTGTAAGTATTTTATATTAAATGCAAGCCTTTATGTAATAACTGCCTGATATCATTGTCATTAGATGCTAAACTATACTAGTGTAAGAAGTAACTTAAGTATAGAATATTGATATTAATGGGGAATTAATTAATTACTGGCAGTACACAAGCAAATCCTCATTTAACTCAGGAAGATATGAAAATCATTGTTCCAAAAATTGCCATGTAGAGTCAACAACTTAAGCTAAAGACTTTTAAAAAGTTATTTAATTGTAAAAGACTGTTTTGAGAACCATAGGAAGAACAGAAGTATTTGGACTTTTTGAAAACAGAATTTCATTTCCTGTCAAACTTTAACAAAAATGGAAGAGTACACCAGAGTGGATGTGACCAAGGTGGATGTAAGTTGCTTGAGCTCTGAATCCACCCACGGGAAATCCCCACACATCATTCCCTAAAGACCACCATCCAACCCCCAAAAATATTGTGGCTGACTACCAAACCCCCCAAGATTCATTTTCCTCTCCCAATTGGAAAGCACCAAAAAAACAGAGGAGATGTGTCTCCATCTCTTCTACAAGCAGAATGCCTGAGCCTGAGCCTGATGGAATGGAGCTGATGGCTGTACTACAGCAGGCTTCTGCAGATACTGTTGAAATTAAATCGACAGTTTCCACCCTAAAGAGCACCATGACTGTAATTCAGAGCACACTACACCCTCTATCCAGACAGCTGGGTGAAGCAGAACACAGAATTTTTGAAGTGGAAGATGATTTCAAAGAGAACAAATTATAGGTTATGAAGAACTGTAATGATATTAAGACCAAGCTAGTTGATCTAGACAGCCACTCAAGACAATGTGACATCAGGATTATGTGTGTCCCTGAGGGAACAGAGAAAGGTAAACCTCTGAATTTGTCCCTAAATGGCTAACTAAGTTGTTGGGTCTGCTGGTAGACTTGCTTTTTATATAGAATGGCCACACTGAGTCCTGACCCCCAAGCCAGCTCCAGGAGGTCAGCCTAGAACATTGATTGTGAACTTCCTGAAGTTTACCACTAAGGAGCTTATATTGCTGAAATCCAGAGGAAAAAAGGAGCTGTTATGGAGAGAACCAGCAATTAAAATACTACTCTTTCAGTGTTATACCTGTGATGTGATTGCAATGAGGGCAGCTTTTAACCAAGCAAAAAAACTGGCCAGGGAGATGGACATGAAGTATTTTATTAAATACCGACCAATACTCCATATTAAGAATGGTGAGATCATAGTTTCATTCATTTCCCCTCAGGACGCAGAAAAATACCTAAAAAATCTGCTAATTCCTCCCTTACAAGAGGAGTCACCTATGGAATGATCCAACCATACTGAATTTATGTACTGGTCTCTGAGATCCAACATGGTTGTGCTAAACAAGTTGATGGGTGCTAGTGAATCTTGATATGTTAGTTCCTTTTTGGCTCCTGGGGCTGTCAGGATCCAATGCACATTGGAAAACATAATCGCAACTATACATAAAATGATGGGGTCTAAATTAGCTGCTACCACTCAAGAAAGAGATCTTGGAGTCATTGTAGATAGTTCTCTGTAAACATCCACTCAGTGTGCAGCAGCAGTCAAAAAAGCGAACAGAATGTTGGAAGTCATTAAGAAAGGGATATATAATAAGACAGAAAATATCATATTGCCTCTATATAAATCCATGGTACGCCCACATCTTGAATACTGCATGCAGATGTGGTCACCCCATCTCAAAAAAGATATACTGGAATTGAAAAAGGTTCAGAAAAGGGCAACAAAAATTATTACGGGTATGGAACGGCTTCCGTATGAGGAGAGATTAATAAGACTGGGACTTTTCAGCTTGGAAAAGAAATGGCTAAAGGGGTATAGAGGTCTATAAAATCATGACTGGTGTGGAGAAAGTAAATAAGGACGTGTTATTTATTCCCCATAATTTAAGAACTAGGGGACACCGAATAAAATTAATAGGCAGCAGGTTTAAAACAAAGAAAAGGAAGTATTTCTTCACGTTACACACAGTCAACCTGTGGGACTCTTTGCCAGAGGACATTGTGAGGCCAAGTCTATGACAAGGTTAAAAAAAGAACTAGATAAATTCATGGAGGATAGATCCATTGATGGCCATTTGACAGGATGGGCCCGGATGGCGTCCCTAGCCCCTGTTGCAGAAGCTGGGAATGAGCGACAGGGAATGGATCTCTAAGTTTTGCCTGATCCGGCCACCCTCTTTCTGTGTCAAGTGTGTATTTTTGGACTGTTTTTTAAACAGATTCTTCTTTCTGATCAGATGGTACAAATATGTGTATCTCTCTTCACCATCTTTTCTGTTTTACCTCTTCACTTACTTCATTCCTTTTTCTGTCCCTCTCCTGTTACCCTCCCACTCTGGGAATTTCCTTCCCACTCCTGTAGAATATGTATTGGGAAATGACACTTATAATTTGCATCAACTGATTAACAGTATTGCCACTTCAAGAGATTCTAAAGAACCCAGTTCTTTAGGTGCTGAAAAGGCCTTTGATCACATAGTTGGGAGTATCTTTTTCACATGTTTACAAAATTTGGTAACCAGTGTATTGCTTGGATTATTTCTTTATGCTCTAACCCAACTTCCAAGGTAGTGACCAATGGTATTATTTCCACCCCATTTCCATTACAGAGAGGTACAAGGCAGGGCTGCCCCCTTTCTTCTCTTCTGTTTGATTGAGCTCTAGAACAGTTAGCCATAGCCATCCGAGCAAATCAACATATTCATGGTATGAGGGTAGTCCAAATAGAGCACAAAATTATGATCTATGAGGATAATGCTATTACATTTGTATCTAAGCCTGAGGTTGCCATTCCCTATCCTTGCAACAAAGCCCGTTGCCAACTGTGCCCGCATATCTATTCAGGGGACACCATCACAGGGCCTAATAACATCAGCCACACTATCAGAGGCTCATTCACCTGCACATCTACCAATGTGATATATGCCATCATGTGCCAGCAATGCCCCTCTGCCATGTACATTGGTCAAACTGGACAGTCTCTACGTAAAAGAATAAATGGACACAAATCAGATGTCAAGAATTATAACATTCATAAACCAGTCGGAGAACACTTCAATCTCTCTGGTCACACGATTACAAACATGAAAGTTGCGATATTACAACAGAAAAACTTCAAAACCAGACTCCAGGGAGAGACTGTTGAATTGGAATTCATTTGCAAATTGGATACAATTAACTTAGGCTTGAATAGAGACTGGGAGTGGCTAAGTCATTATGCAAGGTAACCTATTTCCCCTTGGTTTTTCCTACCTCCCGCCCCCCCCCCCCCCCGTCGTCCCCCCCCCGTTCCTCAGATGTTCTTTTTAAACCCTGGATTTGTGCTGGAAATGGCCCACCTTGATTATCATACATATTGTAAGGAGAGTGATCACTTTAGATAAGCTATTACCAACAGGAGAGTGGGTTTGTGTGTGTGAAAAAAAGGGTGGGAGGGAGAAAACCTGGATTTGTGCTGGAAATGGCCCACCTTGATTATCATACGCATTGTAAGGAGAGTGATAACTTTAAATAAGCTATTACCAGCAGGAGAGTGGGGGGAGGGGGGAGAGAAAACCTTTTGTAGTGGTAAACACCCATTTTTTCATGGTTTGTATGTATAAGAACATCTTCTGTATTTTCCACAGTATGCATCCGATGAAGTGAGCTGTAGCTCACGAAAGCTTATGCTCAAATAAATTGGTTAGTCTCTAAGGTGCCACAAGTCCTCCTTTTCTTATTCCTAACCTTCTAACCATTCTTAATACGTTTTAATTGGGGGTAAATCAGAAATCTTGGGCATTCACAAATATGTCCACAAAGGCCTTTTCTCAAATTGGGACTTTCAGTGACAATTCTGTTATATGAAATATTTGGGAATACTGAGTCCCAAAAATATTCAGGACATCCCTAAGATAAATATAGAACCAGTTATTGCCCAAGTGGCTAGCGATTTGGGGAGATGGAATTCATTCATTCCATTTGTGGGGTAAAATTAATATACTGAAAATGAATGTCCTTCCCAGAATTTTGTATGTCCAGAGGTGTCTGCCTCTTTCTATTCCTTAAATTTATTTTGAGAAATTCAATAATATTTTCAGAAGTTGCTTTGGGGTGCAGGTAAGAAACCTAGACAGACTCTGAACAAATTATAACTCCTCCAATCTCTAGTTGGATTTTGTTTTCCCAACCTGAAAAATTATCATATCTCCTTTTGTTAAGCTAGGCATCTTTATGGCTATTAAATATGACCCCACAGACCCCACTTTGGGTTCAGAATGAACAAGAATTGGGAAACCCTCTCCCCCTTTCAGGCATTGTAGGATCAAATTATTATAGATTAGGTGGCTCTAGCACTCCCACAATAATGGCAGTGGGACAAGCTTGATCAAACTTGGTTGGAAAGTTCTACTTTCATCCATTCTTCCATGTAGAGGTGGTCCTATGGAGCAGTCCTTTCCTTAAAATCAATAGCAAAACCTTGATGTGGAGGGATTGGATTACTGGGGGTGTTTTGTGTTCAAGGCCAGCAGTAATGCCTAGTGGCCATACATCAGGCTTTGTCACCTGGTGGCAAGAGTCTGTGGCTGCCTTGCCTTTCCGCTAGCGTCAGTGGTAAAGTCACCCAGCCGTGAAAGTCTGTGGCAAACTTGCCTAGCAGTTAGAATCAATGGCAATGTTGCCCAGCAGTGAGAGTCAGGCCCATTGGGTTCCAACTCAGGGTCCTTCAAAATAATAGTCCCAATCCATGGCTGGGGAGAGCACCCTTATGCCTGTTACCTAGGTCACTTCCTTCACCTGCTTCTGTTCTTCCATCTGCGCCACAGCTCTGTGGTCCCCCTTGGAGTAGTCTCAGTCATTCTCTGGTCAGTCTTCCTCTTTCTGCAGCAACTCTTTGCCCTTGGCCAACGCAGTTGAGAGGCCACCAGCAGCTTGACAGTGAGCCATGGTCTCAGTCCCTTGGAGTCCCAGAGGCTTCTTTTCAGGAGGCTATAGCACCCAACTGCTGTCCTGCTCGGTCAGCCAAGACTGAGCTGGCTTGCTCCCTTTGAACACTCCCTCCACTGGGAGCATGCCCAGCACAGGTATGGAGGTGTGGCTTCCTGCATTCAGAGCAGCTCCTTAACCCTTGCCAGTGTGGATTGGTACACCCCATCACATGGATGGACAGAGGAATTATGACTGTATTGCATTATATATTATTATTGTATTATGATTGTATTGTTGGTAATGATGAATCTAAACCATTTGTAGATCTTGAGCAACAATTTGGATTGCACTGCTCCAGAGCATGGAAATATCTCCAGTTAAAGCATTTGCTTATGAATGTATTTGGACTGGATGCATTGGGAGCTACAGAACCTCCAGAACTTTTATTATTTATGAAGAACCTTCCTGGATTTATTGGCCATCCATATCCTTTCATGCTTTCTTGGCCCCAAAAAACTCTGCTAAAGTTAAAAATTTAAGAGCTGCCTGGAACAGAGATTTGGATACACAACTATCTTCAACCCAGTGGAATACAATTAGATCTAATGTTAAAAAAGCAACCCTAGACCTGAAGTTGTAGCTTATTCACCAAAAGACACTGTTTTGAATATGCAGGTCCTCATGTAGGCTAATGGTAGTGGGCCTCATCAGGGCTCATTGAAATGTAACTTAGAATCATAGAATCATAGAATATCAGGGTTGGAAGGGACCTCAAGAGGTCATCTAGTCCAACCCCCGCTCAAAGCAGGACCAGTCCCCAATTAAATCATCCCAGCCAGGACTTTGTCAAGCCTGACCTTAAAAACTTCTAAGGAAGGAGATTCTACCACCTCCCTAGGTAACGCATTCCAGTGTTTCACCACCCTCCTAGTGAAAAAGTTTTTCCTAATATCCAATCTAAACCTCCCCCACTGCAACTTGAGACCATTACTCCTCGTTCTGTCATCTTCTTCAACTTCCTTGGTGCTACATTAGCTCATATGTTTTGAGATTATTTTGTATCAAGAATTTCTAGTATGAGATGGATCAAAGGACTAAACTGATATTGAATACTAAGTTGCAGCCCATTCTTGGATGTATTCCTGAGACTTGGAGATTACCTGATAACAAGGCAGTATGGTTCCAACATGCAGCTTTGGTTCCTAAATAAGCTAACAAATGACTAGGAGTACTTGTGGCACCTTAGAGACTAACCAATTTATTTGAGCATAAGCTTTCGTGAGCTAAGGTGCCACAAGTACTTCCTTTCTTTTTGCGAATACAGACTAACACGGCTGTTACTCTGAAACCAAACAAATGACTGGCATTCCCCAGAAAGGAAATGTCTGAAAAATGCAAGCAATTTGGGCTGACTTTTTAGAGGTCTACGATTAGCATAGATCCTGAAGATAGATATGTTGCTTCCCCTGGCCTCCTTTAATCCTAACCCTTTTTATTTACTTTGTGTATTGTGATGCATCTGGTGTTTTGTTACATTTATTGTATTTCGAAGAAATAATAAATTATAATTATTTTTAAAAAGTGAAAGAGTATCTCTGAGAATGGAGTAAATAAAAAGAGAGTTAATACTGGCTTTGAAAGTTGTCTGGTGCTTTCCTGCCACAGGAAGAACAAAGGTAATTAAAGAAATGTTGATTATTCTTAAATACACTATGTATTCATAAGACGAAGAGGCGCCTAAGGACTATCCATGAAGGAATGGAGCCAGTGAGAGGGTGACAGCAACCAGTTTGAATCTAAACATGCATGAAAGAAGAGTGTTGTCCTATAGTTTCATAAAAATAAGGAAGAGAAAGTGTATAAAAGGTTCTGAAGTGAGCACCCTGCCCCCTCCCCTCCCTGGCTACTCTGCTTAAACAGCAAGCAGACAGAACTCATTCTGTCCATCTCCACAAACAAGTTGCCACAGGCAGATAAGAAAAACAAAGAAGACTGATGAAGAAACCAAGCCAAGGAAAGAAAACCTTTTCCAAACTTCAACATGGATCGGTGAGAGAAAGTTAACTAGACACTGCCAAGGGATTAGATTTAAAATCTTGTAATGATTTTATTGGGATATTAAAATGCTGTTGAAATTTAAATTACTAATAATTTTTCCTGTTAATCACCAGATGATTAGACCACATATTCCTAGAGAGGAGACTGGGCTGAACATCAGGATTTAATTGGACTTAAGATTTATAATATTGGTTATTTGACCTGTCTCAAGACAGCTCCTTAAATGGTTTCTTTTAAGTAAAAAGCCAAAACCAAAAAAAAAAAAAATAAATATTTTCTTTAGCTTCATAAGATTTAGTTAAGATTGCCTATTTCCCCCCAATTATGAACTGTTTGTTATTTTTTAATAACCAACAGCATCCACTTGCCCTTAAACAAATTATTTTGCCACTATTTAAACAGTTTTAAGTATATAATAAGATACTAAATGGAATTCACAATAATTCTGGAAACAATACACTTTGTCCTTAACTTACCAAATGAAGAATGTCCTGCAGGTAATTCACTCTCACTCTGTTAAAATTCTCCATAGAGGGCATACAGAAGAGGTTGCAGCAGAAGTCACCAGTGTATCACTTATAGTCTGTTTTGTGTTGTTTTGTTTAATGATTTCTTTTACTTTTATTAATAATAAAGTAGCCATGGTTAATCATTGATTATTTTGTTTGGTCTTGATCATGGTATCCCCTAAATTATATAAAAGAATCCCTGGCTCTAAATAGTAGGAGTCAAACTCCTGATTAGCAGTAAAAGAAACAATTAGTAAGAGTTGGCCCTGCTATTTCTTGTTTCTCTAAACGAACTACTTTAAAAAATAAAATTACTCGGTGTAATTAAATTTACAATTAAGTTTACCCCTTTCTACCCCATAGTACTACACATTCCCTTTAACTTCCAAGGGAGTTTCGTTTCATGGCAGAATTGAGCCCAAATATATAAGGTTTCAGAGTAACAGCCGTGTTAGTCTGTATTCGCAAAAAGAAAAGGAGTACTTGTGGCACCTTAGAGACTAACCAATTTATTTGAGCATAAGCTTTCGTGAGCTACAGCTCACTTCTTCGGATGCATACTGTGGAAAATACAGAAGATGTTTTTATACACACAAACCATGAAAAAATGGGTGTTTATCACTACAAAAGGTTTTCTCTCCCCCCACCCCACTCTCCTGCTGGTAATAGCTTATCTAAAGTGATCACTCTCCTTACAATTCAGAGGTGTGTTGGAAATATTCCTTGAGTCGGAGACGTCGAAAATAGGTTTCTAGTAGTGATTGTGGTGTTAAACACCCATTTTTTCATGGTTTGTGTGTATAAAACATCTTCTGCAGTTTCCACAGTATGCATCCGATGAAGTGAGCTGTAGCTCACGAAAGCTTATGCTCAAATAAATTGGTTAGTCTCTAAGGTGCCACAAGTACTCCTTTTCTTTTTGCGAATATATAAGGTATTAATGCCCAGGAATGATCCTTTACAGGATGCTTTTCATGTTCAATGTGCTCTACAAACATCAAACACTGACAGCACACCTATAAGGTAGATGAGAATTGTTCTTATTGTTGAAGATGGCAAAAATGGCACACAGAGATTCAGCCTGAAATTTTCAAACTTGGATACATAATATTAGACATGTAAATCCATAATGAGGCACCTAAATAATGGAACATGTAGCTGTAGTTACATTATGTCCATTATTGAGGTGCCTCATTATGGATTTAAATGCCTAACATTAGACACCTAATTTTGAAAAATTTTGCCTAAGGGAGTTAGCGAAACCACAAAGGGATTGAGGCTTTCTCATTGCTAGTCCTATGCTTAAACCATTACTCTGTGCCTTTCTCAGAATTTCAAATTAATTCTGAGTGTGATTTTGTTTTGCTCAGCCCCTGTATCTCCACAGCCACTAGTCAGAGCTTAGTTAAAACAAATGTTCTAAATGAAAATGACTAGTATATCTTTATGCTTCCCTCTAACTGATGGAGGATTGCTCAGATCATTTAATGCAAAACAAGTGTTTATACTGAAAAGCATGCTTCCATTTGCACTTACTGGAGTTCCTGAATCCCATCCCATTAGAAGCTCTGATTTAACACCTCGTAAGTACTGCATGTTGCTTTTCCTACTTAGCTCCAGCCACCTTCCAGAATTTCTTCAGCTTAAACATACTTTTAAAAAACCCCAAATACTGTTTCTTATTGTCCTCTCCAACCTAGCTACAGAATCCAGTCTTGGAGCCAGTAATCATACCAGCTGCATGTATTATATCACATTAACGTGGCTTTCTACCCCTCCCCCAGCCCTCGTAACTGGATCTTCTAGTGATTTCCTATTAGCAAGGCATTTAAAATAAATGTGCTGTTAGAGCTGGTCAAAAAATTTCCAACAGAACAGTTTTCCATCACAAAATGCTGATTCAATAGAATCTAAAGATTTGGTAGGAACACGTCAATTCCATCAAAACTTTTGATGGATATCAGGTAGGCAAGGTTCCCTGCCAGCTCATTTGACTTGCCAGCATCCCTGCCATCTCAGCTGGCAGGCTACTTGCCAGTTGCTCCACAGCCCACTTGGTGGGCAGCCAAGGAGTTGGGGTCCTTATGTTCCCTGGTCTTCTGATCTCTGCACCTGATGGATTGCCAGGTTCCCCAAGATCTCTGGTTCCCCCACAGCCTGCTTGGTGTGGGCTCTCTGGGTTCCAAGGCTTCCCAGGTAGCCTGCCTCCCCAGGATCCCTGATTCCCCCCACAGCCCATCTGCTGGGCAACCTGGGTTTCTAGGCTGCCTGGCTCCCCATTTGACAGGCTGCTGGCCTCCCAGACTTCCTGGACTGAGCAATTTCCTCACAGCCCACCTGGAGAGCTGCCCTGCACCCAGCTTGTAGATTCTGGGCAGGTTAGCTCCATGGGCTCTCGTCTGTTCCCCATCTGCCCAGCTCCACCACCAGGCAGCCCCAGGAACCCAGGGAACATATTTTGTTTCAGAAACATTCATGCTGCCCAGGTACTGGGAATGGTTCAGTGTTTCTAAAATGAAAATATTTTTTAATTTTAAGTCTAGGAGTGTTTTGTTTTTTAAACTCTGTATTTTTCATGGGACAGAAATTCTGTTTCCCAACCAGCTTTAGCTGTTATATAAATAGTACTTCTATGGCAGCTCCCCTGGGTAAGTGTAATAATCCCCATTTTATAGATGAAGAAACAGATACAGAGAGCTTTAGAGCTAGATCGTTTCATTCACGGGGGAAAGAGGAATAGGTAGGGAACAGAAAATGGTATGAGTTTCCACCATGTTAATCTGTCAGAGAGAGGAATTGTCCACCCCACTCCCACTGGTAGAATGGACAGGGTGGTTGTGAGCCCCAATACAATGGATCTTGAGAACCACACAAATCGAGTGCATTTGTAATGCTGCCTGTTCCATCCCCTCAGCTGTTAGTGCAGCACAGCTTTGATGGGATGCATGGTAGTGATCAGGTAAGATGATGCTGATTGGGGCAGCAGTTTCATACTTTCTAATTCCCCACAGGCTTTTAGAAATGACCCCTTCTAAGTGCAATCTAAGTAACCTCCAGGATGCTCCTCTTTATTCCCTTCCTCTTCTCCTGGTGATCTTCCCCTCCCCTTTTAACGTACAGCCCTGATTCCCTTATCACAAATCACATCAGTAACCCCTGTTAACATTAAGTAACAGGGATTAGCTGTTGTACCTTGTACACTTGTTCCAAGCTGACAACCAATTTCTGTGGGACATATTTAATTGTCTAGTGCAAGATCAAATCAGAGTATTCAATGATCTAGGGTCCTTCCTCAGACCCTCCTGAATCAATTTGATAAACTCAGCAGCTAGCTAAAAAGACAGGAGATATTTCATTTTTATATCAAATACTCCTTTTTACTGTAACAATAATGGGAGCTGGGAGAATGAAGTGCTGCAGCTGGATGAGGTAATAAGATCCGAATATTTAGGAGCCATATTCTCCCATACAGTACATTAGCAAAACTCACAGTTTTTCAAGTAATATGGAATATGTGAGCAATGTTTTTGTGGGTCCCAGGGGGAGGTAAATGAAAATAACATTCTGCTCTTCCAATAATCTGCATTACTCAATTGCTAAGATCTTGGAGATAGATAAAAGCAGCAGAGCACAGAAGTTAACTCCTAAGAAAAATTAATTGGGAGAGTATAACAAACTACATATTAACTTTCCCTCTTTCAAAAGGTATGAAAATGGCTACAGTGAGGGAGGGGGGAGAGGTGCGTAAATTAAAACTGTTTGAGCAATCCAGTCCTGTGCTGCTGAAGGAATTATTTGGATTTCCATTAATATTGAGCATTATCCCCAAGCTTCCCTTCTGCTCATTTGCAACGTTGTACACATCTCTCGACACATTAAAGTATTTATTCAGTCTCTTCTTATGTAAATCTTAATTTCTAACATGGGCTTTGTTCTTTTCTTATTTATATATCTGCAACCCCAGTGATTTGAGTGGGGTTTCATCTGTGTAAAAGAGCATAGTATTTGGTCCAAAACATGCCAGGTACAGAACTGTTTAGATATTTCAATAAAATATACGTATTATATTGATTCTCTTCTTTTTCTTTAAAAAAAGGTAGAAGAAAACTTAGTAAAAATGGATTACTTACTATTGCATAAACCATAGTAAGAAATGGATGTGATCTTAACACTTTTTCCTCATTAGAATAACAGATAGCATACCCATAGGTAACTACCAAGTATGCAAGATAATAAGCTTCTTTGGTGTGGGTGGGCGGGTGGGTGTGTGCAGGGCCGGTGTAACCACTATGTGAACTAAGTGGCCGCCTAGGGCGCCAAGATTTGGGAGCGCCAAAAAGCGAGCCTGGTGGCAGCGGGGCTTGACAAGGAAACGGGCGGCTGCCTTGGCTCAGCCTCCAGGCTCAGCCCCAGCAGGGGGCATGGAGAGCACATTCCTCACCACCTCCCCCGCCCTGAGAACAAAAGAGCCTTGCGCGGCAGCCCGGTGGAGGAAGAGGACGCCGGAGCGTTGGCCAAGGTAAGCGCTTCCCCACAGCTCGGGCGCCTGCTGATCCACGCTCCCCTCCTGCGCAGGAGGCTGGAGAGGACGGCAACCCACAGAGCTGAGCTGCCCCGGTGTCCCTCTCCCTGCCCCAACCTCTGTCAGTGAGGGAATGGTTAGAGCTGCCCTGGATTGGGGCTTTCTGCAAACTGGGACCCAGGCAGGGAGAGAGGGACAAAGCCAGAGAGACACTGTGCGCCAAAGAGGGATCAGGGCTGAAGGGAAATGTAGAGCTGCACTAATGGCTTCAATTGCAAATAGCAATTGATTGGCTCCAACTATGCGGTACTGGAAAGGGAGAGGAGTGTAGGGCATTGATGCAGCAAATTAGTTCAGTATTTGGCTTCCTATATTATGTTTACAGTTTGCAAAATACAACACCAAAGCAAATTATGGAACATTGCTTGAATCTGGAGCAAGCTTTGCAACATGGTGAATCCAAAGATATTGATGCCTTTGACTTGTGCAATGAATTGCAAGCTATTGCAAGACAAGTCCAAAAGAGTGCATCACCACAAGATGTATTGAACTTCATCTGAAAAAATAAGCTGACAGATAGTGTCCCCAACACAGGTATTGCTCTTCACATCCTCTTGACTCTCCCAGTTTCTGTGGCCAGTGGTGAGCGAAGCTTCTCGAAGCTCAAGTTGATAAAAACATACATGCGAACATCAATGTTGCAACAAAGACTTGTTGGGCTATCTACCTGGTCAATAGAACATGACATTGCTCGCAGCATTGACTTGGAGGAACTTGTTTCTAAATTTGCTAAACTGAAAGCGCCGAAAAATAAATTCTAAATTATAACGTGTTACTCTGCAACAGTGTATTGTGTACAATGTATGTGATTTATGTTAAGATCCATGCTATGTTGTGCAAAGTGAAAACAATAACAATGTCAACACTGTGAGGTTATTCATTTATTTTCATTAAATATGTAAACTAAATAATGAAATTAATAAATTTTCAAGCCAAATGTATATTAATTCTAATGAACAATGCCACATTATGCAGTATTCATTTTTGAAAGTTTATAATAAGCGATGCTCCAGGGGCTGGTGGGGGCACAAGGTGGAAGTTTCACCTAGGGCGCAAAATATCCTTGCACCAGCCCTGTGTGTGTGTGTGTGTGTGTGCGCGCACGCATGTCCTGTGTTCAGGGTTTAGGCATAAGATGAGAGCCAAGACAATGCAACAATCAGACAATATTCCTTCATCCTCATATGCTGTATTTCCCATCAAGCACTTCCTGACAATGGAATTTTGAAAGTCCCTACACATTACCCTATATGTAAGCATACTATCATACTATAACGCCCCTTATTGGGAAGTTATCTATAGTAACGTGCTATATAACTGTGTGTGTGATACTCAAGTCTGGGCATCTGATTAGTGGATGGACGTTGCGTTAGGAGGAAAGGCTTTGACATCTTAATCAGTGGGATTTGGATGCCCAGATTCCATTAGAAATAAATGTGAATTCATAGAATCATAGAAGGTTAGGGTTAGAAGAGACTTCAGGAGGTCTTGTAGTCCAATCCCCTGCTCAAAACAGGACCAACTCCACTAAATCATCCCAGCCAGGGCTTTGTCAAGCCGGGCCTTAAAAATCTCTAAGGGACATCCCAGATTTTTTAGGTGGCTTTGAAAACTCCATCCAACACATTTATCCTTGGGGCAGGGGGAGAGAGGTAAAATAGAAGAGTTCTTGCCATGCTTCACAACTATAGTACTTAAAGGAAGAAAAGGACCTAGGTCAGAATCTGCATGCTCTGCATGCTGAAGGCGAAATCTGTGCTTTGGAACAGAAGCTGTAAAACAGGGGTGGCCAACCTGAGTCTGAGAAGCAGCCAGAATTTACCAATGTACATTGCCAAAGAGCCACAGTAATACATCAGCAGCACCCCCCTCAGCAACCCCCACGCCCCCTGTCAGGGTTCCTTCCCCACTCGGAACTCTAGGGTACAGATGTGGGGACCTGCATGAAAAACCCCCTAAGCTTATTTTTACCAGCTTAGGTTAAAACTTCCCCAAGGTACAAACTATTTTACCTTTTGTCCCTGGACCTTATTGTTGCTACCACCAAGCGTCTGACAAATATAACAGGGAAAGAGCCCACTTGGAAACGTCTTTCCCCCCAAAATCCCCTCAAGCCCTACACTCCCTTTCCTGGGGAAGGCTTGATAAAAATCTTCACCAATTTGCATAGGTGAACACAGACCCAAACCCTTGGATCTTAAGAACAATGAAAAAGCAATCAGGTTCTTAAAAGAAGAATTTTAATGAAAGAAAAAGTAAAAGAATCACCTCTGTAAAATCAGGATGGTAAATACCTTACAGGGTAATCAGATTCAAAACATAGAGAATCCCTCTAGGCAAAACCTTAAGTTACAAAAAGACACAAAAACAGGAATATACATTCCATTCAGCACAACTTATTTTATCAGCCATTTAAACAAAACAGAATCTAACGCATATCTAACTAGATTGCTTATTAACTCTTTACAGGAGTTCTGACCTGCATTCCTGCTCTGGTCCCAGCAAAAGCAACACACAGACAGAGGGAATGCTTTGTTTCCCCCCCACCTCCAGCTTTGAAAGTATTTTGTCTCCTCATTGGTCATTTTGGTCAGGTGCCAGCGAGATTATCCTAGCTTCTTAACCCTTTACAGGTGAAAGGGTTTTTCCTCTGGCCAGGAGGGATTTAAAGGTGTTTACCCTTCCCTTTATATTTATGACACCCCAACTCCCAACACCTCCCACTCACTGGCAGCCCCACTGATCAGTGTCTCCCCCTCCCTCTCCACACCTCCCAATCAGCTGTTTTGTGGTGTGCAGGAGGCTGGGGGGGTGGGAGGGGGAAGAAGCGAGGGCACTGTAGGCTTAGGGAAGGGGGTGGAGTGGGGGCAGAGCCTGTGGCAGAGGCAGGGGTTGAGCAGTGAGCACCCCCCGGCACACTGGAAAGTTGGCACCTGTCGCTCCAGCCCCAGAGTCGGTGCCTATACAAGGAGCCACATATTAACTTCTGAAGAGCCGCATGTGGCTCTGGAGCCACAGGTTGGCCACCCCACTATAAAAGGAAAAGATTACACCAAGAATGGCTCTTCTTCCTATGTGGTCAATGACTTCCTTTGTGGAAGGACCAAATTGTGCCTAAGCCCTTCACTTGTAGATATTTAAAATCAGGGAATGGATTTTGGTTATTTGGTTATTTCCTTTCAACTATTCCTATATTTTCTTCTGTGTGCCTTGACAGGAACTTCTATGGACGCAGGAGCCTGGTCTAGGGGCCTTATCACTCTGTCCACATTGCCCTACGACAAATTCAGTTGCTGTTGGGGAAAAGGAAAATGTAACAAGTATGTTAAATGAAATATTAACAAAATAGCCTCTCAAGGTCAAGGTTGAGGTACAGTGGCAGTAGGAAGGGGATTTTTCCACTGCTCCCATCTGTTGTACCTGGATAAAGCAGTTTCTCCTGCAGTGCTCATCCTGCAGACCTCCCCGGAATCAAGATAAACCCTAGAGTGAAAGGAAGGTGTGTGAGAGCATAATTGTACTCAGGACTTGAGTCAGGGACTGAATCTGATTTTGACTCACTGTTTAAAAAATAAGACAGTAGTGCCAAGTTATAGATTCCAGGCACGTTGTTTTATTAGCAGTTTTGAGCAGTCGTGTCTGTATCTGAGAGTCCTAGACTGGCTACAAATTCAGGTGACCAGTCACACTAGAGAGCCCTAGTCTTGAAATGTACTGAACACAAAGTGGCTCAAACCCCAGTTGAGTTGAGGATGCTCCTCACCTCACTGGGGCTGAGTACTCTGGATTACGGACTAATATACTAGGAAGAAGAACAAGAGAGAGTCCATCTCTCAGTCCTGTTGAGAGCTCTGCAGTTGGTGCATGGATGACAGGCAACAGTGAGGTCCCAGTACATGAGATTATTTCCTCTTGGGGATCTCCTGAGGTCTATATGGAAGCTGGGGAAACCCCATGTGTGAGGCCATCCCTCACTTCTTCCCCAGAGAAGCAAACTTCACACTGGCAGAAGAATTACAAGGAAACTTAACTGAATCTCTTTTTCCACATGGGGAGAATTGGGCTCTGAATTGGAATTTGAGGGCAAAATTTTTCCCTCAGTTATATCTGTGCAACCCCACTGAAGACAATAAGCTAAATTCTACCTTGTATTATGCTCCCTACACTGCTGTTTAGGACTTTGCCTTTCCTTTGGCTCTGGATAAGTTGAGATGCTTGCATGTCAGGACTAAGGTGTACTGGTAGAGATGTGTGGCAAATGATTCAACAGCACCTGTGTGCAAAATGTCTTGCTCAAGCTAGTGTAATTAGTTTCTCACTTTCATAACCACTCACAAATTTAACAAAAAGCCTGTTAATGGGATAGATCTCACCAGGAGAAGTGCTTCAATTTCCTAGAAAATGTAAGTTGACAGCTACATGAGGTAAAATAAGCATCTTCAAATATGGTGGTTTTAAATTAGGTAAATTAGTCTCAGGAAATGAGTGGAGCTTCTTGTATGAAGTGTTTCTTTAGCAAGGTCAGGCTAGCTTTAATAACTAATGCCAGCATCAGACCAGAGGAGATACTGTCTGTGAAGGATTGTGGTACTTCTAATACAAAAGCAAGAGAACATGAATCGTTTATGACAGCAGCAGAGAGCGGGTTTTTTTGGACTAAGGCAAGGTCAGGTGGAGTGAAGGGCATAAAAGGAGGACCATCGAACTCCTACAGGATAACTAGCTATAGAAAACGGACAGCAAGTGCTAAAGTCTGTCATCCACATGGTGGATCTACTAGGAAAACCTGGATGGCCTTTTCTAGGTCACAGTAGTAACAGAGGGAAATTTGAAGGTTTTTAATATAGTTCAAAACAGAATCTGACCCCGCCTTGCTAAATCAAAGGTATAACAAAACCTTGAGAGTGCTTTCTAGCTGTATCTATATGGCTGCAAAGTATTACTCTCATATCTAAGGCCCTAATCCTGCAATGACTCTCACATGTGCTTAACTTTTAGCACGTGCATAGTGCAAAGGGATTGCTTACATGCTTGAAGTTAAGTATATACACAAGTCTTCGCAGGATCACTGACTGTGAATGTTGCAACTGTGATGTTGCTTTGCATAATAATTCTGAAAGCCAGAATTTTTTAAAAATCTGAATGTACTTGGGTCAGAAACAGAACTACATTTAGTGTTAAAAATAGAGCTGGGTCTGAGGCAGCCCTTACGTCTCCCTCCCATGTCTGATCACCCTGAACTATGGGAGCTATCGAAGTCTGAGCCCTGATCTGGAAATTGAACATTGTGAATGGCTCAAAACTCTAGATCTGAATGCCCCAAAACTTTGGGTCGTTCATAATCGCAGTCTGGGTTAGAATCACTATTGTGCAGTTTGTGCCTATTTCTAATAAAAAGTGCTGCCAGGGTTTTTTTTTTTACCCTTACATTGATGAAATAAGTGCTGTGAACAATTGATGAGAAAGATACTCATATTGTTACAGGTCCTTCTGTTAAGAAATAGGAGAAGAAACACATTAGGACATTATTACAGCTGTGCAGGGTATGAAGGGAGCACAACACACCAGATCTGGTCTCAACAACTGCTTCTTTATTAACATACAAAATGGCATCCAGGGACTGGGCAAAACTCCCCACTCCTGAATATGTCTTTGGGGACTATTCTAAAAGAACTATACTGAACCCCCAGGATACAACATCTCTCCCCCTCAAAGTTCAACAAAGTTCCTTGATAGGAAAATCAACAGCTCAATATAGTAACTGGAACTCCAACTAGAAGTGCAGGGAAAGGGTAAAGACACCGGTCTCAGGCAGTCCATGTATGCTCAACAAGAAACATAGCTCCTCAGTAGTTACAGATGAAGTAGCTACTCTGACCAGAATGACTTCCATCCACTTAGAATGTGCATCCACCATCACAAGAAACATTGACCCAAGGAAGGGACCAACAAAGTTGATCTGTAGTCTGATCCAAAGCCTTCCTGTCCATTCCCATAGTGATAGGCCTGTTACCATAGGCAACTTTCTTTGTGTGGCACAGTCCAGTACCGCTTACTTTCTCTAACTAGGCGTGGCCAGCAGACATAACATCTGGCCAGAGTTTTCATTCAGGTCATCCCAGGGTGAGTTCTGTTCAGTTTTTCTAGTATTCACTTTCTTGTCTGGAGAGGAGAACTCCACTTTGGAGATTTAGTTCCCAACACCTGTGAAAATAAGGATGTATGTCTGAAGGTACCATCAACTTGGGCCATCCATGTTATATGAAATGACAGAACTGCGACAGAACAAGGTCTCTGTTAATCCACAGAGTGATCTGCTTAGCTGTTAGTGGAGCTTCTTCTACTCTGACTAAAGGTAGCACCACTTTTTGAGATACTGGAGTATCTTCTTTACCTACCGACAATGACATGGGGCCATCTACATTAGCAATTGCTGGTCCAGGCTTATAGAGCAGAAAGGGCTCTGCCAGAATCCTTTGTGCATTGCTTCATTATTGTTGCCACAAAGAATGCAGTTGTGCAACATATCTTCCCAACCATTTCCAGTTTCACACTGGGCTGCCAGCTGGCATAAATTTGCCACAAATTGAGACATATTCATTTGGCACCTGGATATAGGAGTTATGTTTAAACCATAGGACACTAACAGATGGTTTGGGTTCATAATCATCCGTCACTGCTTTAACTATAGAAATGTCACCATTTCATGAGTCTGTGGCTCCTGGAGATCATGAATCAGTCCACAAGTCTTGCAACCCACAACACTGAGGAGGATAAACTTCTATTTTGTCTCATCCATCACATCATTAGCCAATAGGTAACAGCAGAAGCATTCTACATAACGTGTTTGTTTCCTTTGGCGACTCAAATTCATCCTCCCTGCTGTACTGCACCATTCCCCTGTGTGGTGGAAGAACGCAGAGTCTGCACCTCAATGCTTTCCCTGGTATTCACTTTGGCTTTTCAGGGTGGCTGGGCCCCTTGTCCTCTCTCAGGAAGACAGAGAATCTTGGGAAGCAGCTCCTTAGGAGCACCACAGCCATTGACAGCAACGCATTAAGTTCTTTGCACACATCAGTCAGTGTAACTCATTGCCAATATGTTACAGCAGCACAGTGTATGGTGGGAGCACAACACGCCAGGTCTGGTCTCAAAACCTGCTTAGCAACCAGGCAAAATTCCCCATCCTAGAATACATGTTTAGGGACTATCCTAAAATGACTATCCTGAATCCCCAGGATACAACATTGGGGTCTGCCCAAGTCCCTTTCCTAAATGCTGCTTTTGTCTGTTACATGCTCCTGGCTTAGGAAGCCAGATCCTTGGAGCTGTCAAGTTACATGAGCTGAAGACTAGGCACTGACCCTTTTTTCAGCTGACTCCCAAACTTGGGAAATTATCTCATCATATTTCCTAACCATACTTTCTCTTCCTTCATATCACTCCTGAAATCCCGCCTTTCTGAAAGGTCTCCATATACAGTCTGTGTCTTGGGGTACCCACATGCTTAGGGGTAAAAACCTCTGACTTCTCCCTTGCTTTAGTTGCATTTTGTGTGTTTGTGCCAAGTAGCACACGGCGTTCCTTGCTCACTGGCTGTATACATATGATAATTACTACTGCTATAGTGCCATGTACAGCTAAAATGATATAAATAAGCAGTGGAGATAACATGAAATGATAATGAAGAACTTGCAGAATAGTTTTTAAAGTATGATGAATCTATCCACATCTATTCACAGATCTAGCCACAGTACATCTGCACCATGAGTTGACTGACATGTCATGTCAGGGTTCAGCTGAGGAGATCAGTAAATCCCAGTGCTGTTTCAGTGTATTGTTTTTCATGTAATTTGAATGTGGTTATCATGTATCATGTATAGCTACGGGGCACCTCTCATAATCTAATCACCTTTTATGATGAGATTACTGGTTCTGTGGATGAAGGGAAAGCAGTGGATGTATTGTTTCTTGACTTTAGCAAAGCTTTTGACACGGTCTCCCACAGTATTCTTGTCAGCAAGTTAAGGAAGTATGGGCTGGATGAATGCACTATAAGGTGGGTAGAAAGCTGGCTAGATTGTCGGGCTCAACGGGTAGTGATCAATGGCTCCATGTCTAGTTGGCAGCCGGTATCAAGTGGAGTGCCCCAAGGGTCGGTCCTGGGGCTGGTTTTGTTCAATATCTTCATAAATGATCTGGAGGATGGTGTGGATTGCACTCTCAGCAAATTTGCGGATGATACTAAACTGGGAGGAGTAGTAGATACGCTGGAGGGGAGGGATAGGATACAGAAGGACCTAGACAAATTGGAGGATTGGGCCAAAAGAAATCTGATGAGGTTCAATAAGGATAAGTGCAGGGTCCTGCACTTAGGATGGAAGAATCCAATGCACCGCTACAGACTAGGGACCGAATGGCTAGGCAGCAGTTCTGCGGAAAAGGACCTAGGGGTGACAGTGGACGAGAAGCTGGATATGAGTCAGCAGTGTGCCCTTGTTGCCAAGAAGGCCAATGGCATTTTGGGATGTATAAGTTGGGGCATAGCGAGCAGATCGAGGGACGTGATCGTTCCCCTCTATTCGACATTGGTGAGGCCTCATCTGGAGTACTGTGTCCAGTTTTGGGCCCCACACTACAAGAAGGATGTGGATAAATTGGAGAGAGTCCAGCGAAGAGCAACAAAAATGATTAGGGGTCTAGAACACATGACTTATGAGGAGAGGCTGAGGGAGCTGGGATTGTTTAGCCTGCAGAAGAGAAGAATGAGGGGGGATTTGATAGCTGCTTTCAACTACCTGAAAGGGGGTTCCAAAGAGGATGGCTCTAGACTGTTCTCAATGGTAGCAGATGACAGAACGAGGAGTAATGGTCTCAAGTTGCAGTGGGGGAGGTTTAGATTGGATATTAGGAAAAACTTTTTCACTAAGAGGGTGGTGAAACACTGGAATGCGTTACCTAGGGAGGTGGTAGAATCTCCTTCCCTTGAGGTTTTTAAGGTCAGGCTTGACAAAGCCCTGGCTGGGATGATTTAACTGGGAATTGGTCCTGCTTCAAGCAGGGGGTTGGACTAGATGACCTTCTGGGGTCCCTTCCAACCCTGATATTCTATGATTCTATAAGGATTGTTTATACAGCACAGGAACTGGTGTTTTATTTAATCTTCTCACCAAAATGAGAATGGAAAAAAATATTTGGAAAAGCATTTGGAAAAAATAAGTTGATGGAGATTGAAATTGACACAGGATTGTGAGCATAAGGACTAGCTGAACTTGGTAAACCTCACCATAGTACCCAGCATGAAAGCTGTACAATTAAAATGAGCTTTGAATTGATTGCATCTGAGTCTGCTAAAAGGTTGTACAGAGAAAGAGACTGAGGTGTGGATTAATTTGCATTCATTTGCAAGTTTTACTATATTATTGGCCTGCTAATATGTGAGAAAATTGCATGCTTTTCATCCACAGATCTGTGCCATTAAGTCTGCAAGTATGTGAGTCTATTTCTGGCAGCTGAGCCAGGAGAGTAAATAATTAGACTCCGGAAAAACAAATTATCAGAGAGCACTTTTGGGAGGGATCACGTGAAGAAAGAGTATGTGTACATAGTCTTCAGACACAACAGAAAACATTATTATAGCATAACAGAAAACATTATTGTAGCATAGCAACCAAGAGTTTTTATGTTGGACTATGGTTTCTAGTCTAAATTCCTCTTTTTGCTTGTAACTTTTACCTATTTGCCTGAAATTTTCCAGGCCTGAAGACAAATAGTTTTAGAATGTTTGAGCAAATGTCACCCATTATCATAAAAACATTCTGTGTTATTTACTTTCAGACTAAAATGGTTGCAGTTTTAATTTTACAATGACTCTCTCAAATCCTGTACCCACACTCACAAAGCAGACCTTACTGGGACAAGCAAGTCCCCATATCAGCTCCACTGAGACATGAAGCTCTAGAATCACAATCTGAGCATCACTTGCATTGACTCCTTTTTTCATACAGGGGTTAGCCCTGTGGGCTGAAGCCTATGAGGGAAAGGAAGTAACTGAGTGAGCTCTCTGTTGGAGAACAAGGGTGACTGAGTGAGGCAGTGCCTCATTTAAATATCAACTGTGTTCTTTGCAGTACCTCATTTACATATCAGCTTGTGTTCTTTGCTGTCATCTGCTACAGAGCAAGGGGAGTCAGTTGATCAAGGCAGTGCCTCATCTACATATTTACTGTGGATAGTTAAGAACACTGGGGTGTACTTTGCCCAAGTTTTGTACTTGGGGCCAATATTTTGGAGATCACCCTGTTGGGAAACAACTGAGCAAGGCCTGGACAATGACTGGGCTCTGCGTCAACCTGATTAAGGCTTATGTTTGCTGAGGTTGGGAAAGAGGCCTTGGAGAGAGCCAAAGAGTGGAAGAAAGAGTCTGTAGTTCTGCCTTGTTGGAAGGCGCACCCTGGTGGTGGTGACTCTGTGTAGGATCACATATACTATTGTTCCCTTTCTAATATCGCTGAATTGAGAGCAATAGTTTCTTGTGAGCAGAGCAGAGCAGCTGATCTGGCCCCCAGCTGAGGTCTCCAGGTGGAGCAGAACAACAGAGCTGGTTCCAGATGAGAGATAGTCTATGAGCGGAACAAAGTAGCAGTCCCAGGCCACCAGCCGCATCTAGGTGACAGCTACAATCCCAGGCAAAGGATGGAGTGGAGTATGACCCTCTAACAGTGCTGAATGGGGAGCAGCATTACTGAAGGCTGCGTATACAGAGAGCAGCTGCTCCAGCTATGGAGGCAAAATATCTGAGGGGTTATAAGTAAGGCTGCGAGTCTGTCACGGATTCCGTGACTTTTTGGGACCTCCTTGGCTTCTGCAGCGGCCAATGCAGCTGGCCAGGGGGCCACCTGAGCATGCACCCCCCCAGCAGCAGGAGTTTGGGTGTGGGAGGGGGCTCAGGCTGAGGTGTGGGGTGTGGGAGGGGGAGAGGGCTCTGGATGACACTTACCTCGGGGGGCTCCCCAAAAGTGGACAGCATATCCGACTCCATGTGCTGCCTCCACCCACAGTACTCGTTGGCCATGGTTCCCTACCAATGGGAGCTGTGGAGTGGGCACTCGGGGCAGGGGCAGAGCGCAGAGCCCCCCTGGCTACGCCTCTGCCTAGGGGCTGCAGGGACATGCTGGCCACTTCCAGGAGCCATGCGGAGACTGCCAGCCCCCGGAGCACCTGTGCGGGTCCAAGGCCACGTGCCACCGCATGTCCCCACAAAGCACCTGTGGCGCCCCTCCTGAACATGCCCCTGGGCTGTTCCCGCGCCCTCCCCCGAGCACTCAAGTCTTAGTCGGGGGTATATAGTACAAGTCATGGACAGGTCACGGCCGTGAATTTTTGTTTACTGCCCGTGACCTGTCCATGCCTTTAGTAAAAATACCCATGACTAAAACATAGCCTTAGTTATAAGCCCCAGTCTTCATCTACCTAAGAACTCGTGTGATGCCTCCCTGATCCAGCATCACCACAGAATGTCACTTTAGCGGGTCAGATAGCATAGCTTCAGAGCAGGCAGTCAGATGAAGGTTTTCCTTGGGACTTTCTGACCAAGTAACTGAGTGGAGAACTGGAAAGGTGACTGTGCTGCACCGGCAACTCATGGCTGTTATATGGGGATGCACAAAAGCTAGGACTCAAGTATCAGGGAGTAGCCGTGTTAGTCTGTATCCACAAAAGCAACAAGGAGTCCGGTGGCACCTTAAAGACTAACCGGTTTATTTGAGCATAAGCTTTTGTGGGTTAAAACCTCACAGGCTAGAACTGTGACCTTGGGGTAACAGTGGCAGAAGTTAGTAATTGTTGTTAAGTTTACCCTGTAATTTCCTTTCCTTCTCCCCAGTAAAGTTTTCCTGTTTAAAATCTGGTCGCTGTGCTTGCAAGTGGGGAATAAATTGTCTATCAATGGCACCCAGAGTAAGATAGATGGATACAAGTTCCCAGATAGTTGAGTGGGGGATCGAACTGGAGTTTTGTATGTGTTAGAAAAAACCCTAGGAAGTGAGGACCCAGCCCTTTATGCTGCCAGCATCACTGGCAGGAGGGTTACGAGGGCAACCCTACAACCCAGCCTTCCCTCTCACTGAATTGTTAATAAATCTGGATATATATCCATGCTAAGACATTGAAGAGCACCTCATGAGATGGATGTGGGGCATTTGAGTCAGGGAGTTCAGGAGCAATTAGGGCTGTATAATCTTTTCTGCAGACTCCAGCTGGGAGGGGATAAGAGAGTACGGGGCAGCTAAAGCCAGGCAGTGTCCCTACGAAATAGAGCCATGCTGCAGGGGCTAGAGCCCCTTTATAGGCACAGGTCCTCCTCATGGTTAGTGTTGGCCCGCAAAAAAATCCCTGGAAGTTTGGGGTCGGTCCCTGAGCCTGTTTCATTGGGGACAGACCCCAGTGGAAAGGAATGCTACCTGGGGCTCCTAGCTGAGAGTTCCTCCCTCTGAACCCATGCCTGTGTTGCTCTTTTGTGGGACAGGATAATCTGGCCCTCACTTTCCAAACTATTAAATTTCAGAGAAGCAGAATCATCTAGTGGTTAGACAACAGGTCTGGGATAAGCAGCTGTGGAGTACTGATCCTGGCTTTGCCTTGACTTGCTGTATGTCTTTGGGAAAATCACTTAAGCATCTAGTGTCTCAGTCTTAGTTTTATAACATGGAATAATAATACTGTAGATTACCTGTTTCACAGAGCTAATGTGGTCTAATTAGCTCTTATCCATCCAGCACTTCACCAAGTATAAATTGCTACATAAGGCCAACAATTATTATTGGCTTTTTAGTAATTCTCTTTGCCTTTAGTCCATTTGTTGTTTTGATGCTATTATCATAGCCTAGCATATTCAACAAAGAATCTACATTAAGAGAATGTCAAGATTTTAGAGCAAGGCAGTCTTGTCAGGAAATGGCAACATTAAGGTTGGAGATACTACATTAATTATATCTCCTTTTTCATGTGCATTATGATACAGTATTTTTAATTACACAATCATATACTCTCATCCAAATAATACAACAGAAGATCATATAGTTTATCTATAACCTAAGAAACACATGGGTAGCATCTTGTAATTTTAAAAATTCTTGTATACTTATGCTATTTGAGTTTCATGATAGACTCAAAGAGCTCAAGTTTATCTTAACAAAGAGAAGATTAAGGGGGCGACTTGGTTACATCAATAAGTAGCTATATGGGGAACAAACATTTAATAATGGGCTTGTCATAAATATAAAGGGAAGGGTAAACCCCTTTGAAATCCCTCCTGGCCAGGGGAAAGCTCCTCTCACCTGTAAAGGGTTAAGAAGCTAAAGGTAACCTCGCTGGCACCTGACCAAAATGACCAATGAGGAGACAAGATACTTTCAAAAGCTGGGAGGAGGGAGAGAAACAAAGGGTCTGTGGGTCTGTCTATAGTCTGTCTTTGCCGGGGATAGACCAGGAATGGAGTCTTAGAACTTTTAGTAAGTAATCTAGCTAGGTACGTGTTAGATTATGATTTCTTTAAATGGCTGAGAAAAGAACTGTGCTGAATAGAATAACTATTTCTGTCTGTGTATCTTTTTTGTAACTTAAGGTTTTGCCTAGAGGGGTTCTCTATGTTTTGAATCTAATTACCCTGTAAGGTATCTACCATCCTGATTTTACAGGGGGGATTTCTTTATTTCTATTTACTTCTATTTTTTATTTAAAAAGTCTTCTTGTAAGAAAACTGAATGCTTTTTCATTGTTCTCAGATCCAAGGGTTTGGGTCTGTGGTCACCTATGCAAATTGGTGAGGCTTTTTATCCAACATTTCCCAGGAAAGGGGGGGTGCAAATGTTGGGAGGATTGTTCATTGTTCTTAAGATCCAAGGGTCTGGGTCTGTAGTCACCTAGGCAAATTGGTGAGGCTTTTTACCAAACCTTGTCCAGGAAGTGGGGTGCAAGGTTTTGGGAAGTATTTTGGGGGGAAAGACGTGTCCAAACAGCTCTTCCCCAGTAACCAGTATTAGTTTGGTGGTGGTAGCGGCCAATCCAAGGACAAAGGGTGGAATATTTTGTACCTTGGGGAAGTTTTGACCTAAGCTGGTAAAGATAAGCTTAGGAGGTTTTTCATGCAGGTCCCCACATCTGTACCATAAGGTTCAGAACTCTAGGCCAGGAGGGATTTCAAAGGGGTTTACCCTTCCCTTTATATTTATGACAGGGCTCTTCAATCTAGCAGAGACAGGTGTAACGTAAGGCATGGGTTAGAAGTAGAAGCTCGACAAATTCAGACTGGAAATAAGGTGTAAATTTTTAACAGTGAAAGTAATTAACCACTGGAACAACTTAACAAGGGTCATGATGGATTCACCATCACAGACCATTTTAAAGTGAAGATTGGCTCTTTTTCTAAAAGATGTGCTGTAGACATTATTTTGTGAAGGTTCTATGGCCTGTGTTATTCAGGAGATCAGCCTAGATGATCACAGTGGTCCCTTCTGGCCTTGGAATCTATGAACCTTTATTATCTGAGACGTTATATATACTGTAGTACCTGCTCTTCACCATATTGTAAAAGAGACACCCATGACTTCCTGAACACCATCTTGCAGCTGAGTCTGGCTCTGCTTTACACTGCCTCAATTTCCCCCTCAATGAGGTAACAATGAGGTCACTTTAACAGCCTGGTCACAGAAAAGCCAAACATTCTACTTTCCTTGACAGCAGTGTGTCTCCCTTTAATAAAGACTTCTGAAAGGAGCAATTGGAAAATTATTAAAGGCCCTTACTTCAGAGCCCAGACAGAATTCAAAAGTCCCTGGGTTCCAACAACAGCGTGTCCTGTTTAAGTTCTCAGGCTTCTCTGCTCTCTACTGAGCTCTACAGTTTTCCACCTGCTTGTTCAGGGTCTCTCCCAGACCTCTCTGCCTGGAGAGCCCTGTAATCCTGACTCTCCCTGCCTTAGGGGCACCACCTTCTGCCGAGTTCAGTCTCCCTGGGAACTCGCCTTCCCCCAGAGCTTCTCCTCAGGAGCCTCCCCAACTGAACTCTCCTAAGCCTTTCATTAGGCCCAAGTGTTCCTTACTTTAACTGCCTAAGTAGCTAGAAGAGACAAGGTGTGTGGGCTAATATCTGTTATTGGGACACTTCTGCTGGTGAGAGAAACAGGTTTTCAAGCTTACACAGAGCATTCCTTCTGGTATGTAGCTGGAAGGCAGTTATAACCAGGTGGACCTTGACTGGATCATTCTCTTCAGCAGAGCCTGTCACAGGTAGACTGGGCAGCTGCATCTCCTTAAAGGATCATCCCTGTGACACACATGTAATTTAATAATTTTGTCAGTCTTTATGTTCTGTACATTTTCTTTTCAATTACCAGCCCCAGCCTTCCTAAGGTGCAATGTGGAGGATAAGGCAGTTAAGTATGAAGCTAATTTACTTGAAAAATTTGGTGTCCTGTGTATGCCAGCAAAATAAATGTATTGCTCTATGTTCTACTTTATTCTGTGGCATATGTTGCATAGCTATTGTTCACTGTGTTCCGCCTACCCCTGGAATCTGACCCTCTGTCTTGTATCTTGTACAGTTATTTCCACTTCGTAAACTGAGGGTAAAATGCTGTTATTCTGACCTGATAGAGTGTAATACCCACTTTGCACAGTTGTAAATGAGCACACAAGTTGAAAGGCAGTGAATAATCAGGCCCTGCTTGTCTGGCATATATGCATTAGGAAATATATTACTGTGGTTTATTATTTGTATTACCATAGCACCTAGGAGCCCCAGTCGTGGACCAGGATCCCACTACACTAGGTGCTGTACAAACACAGAACAAAAAGGTGGTCTCTGCCCAAAACAGTTTATAATCAAAGGGGTAGCCTGAATAATTGTACACTTGTATTATTTGAGTATGTGGTGATATAATTAAAAACTTAATTGTAATACATACAAACAAGGGGGCAGAGTTGAGGTTTGATATGCAACATAATTTTTTTCTATTTCCTGATTTTTATGCACTTAATTGAATAACTTTATTCATCTCTTAATTTAGTATTTCCTAGGATCCTCTTCCCACCCCCATGCTTCTCTTGCTTGTCTCTGCAAACCTTTAGAGCTCTGTAGAAGATTACGTGAGGAGCCCATGTCTCACCCCTGCACATCCATAGTATAATGGTCAGCATGCATCTGAATTAGCCCGACATATATGCAGCATGGCCTTCCTTCACTGCACAGTTTATGCTCTTAGCAAGACATGTCAATGCAATGCACGAACCATATGTAATTTTCAATAACTTTTAACTCCCTCAACTCAAGACCAGTGTTTTCCAGGACACTCACTTGGATTTCTCTTTGATGGGGTGGGAACTTGGGCTTTACTTTGACCTGCTAACACAGGTTAAAACTACTATGGCCTTGTCCTCTTTAGGTTGATAACATGGATTAGTTTAATGCAGGTTAAAAATATACCTTTTTTGTAAGGTGGACAAGGCCAAAAGGTTCCATGGCTACACATTACTTTGTGCATCAGTCCTCGAAAGCCTCCTTTTCTGTGCATTGAAGTAGCACTGCCAGAGGAACTGAAACAGGAACATACGGGGAGTCCTTAAGGCACATAGATTAAAGGTCTAGAAAACATGACCTGTGAGCAAAGATTGAAAAAAATTGGTTTGTTTAGTCTGGAGAAGAGAAGACTGAGAGAGGACATGATAACAGTTTTTGAGTGCATAAAAGGTTGTTACAGGAGGAGGGAGACAAATTGTTCTTAACCTCTGAGGATAGGACAAGAAGCAATGGGCTTAAATTGCAACAATGGCGGGATAGGTTGGACATTAGGAAAAACTTCCTGTCAGGGGTAAGCACTGGGAGGTGCTTAGGGAAGTTGTGGAATCTCCATCTCCAAAGGTTTTTAAGAGCAGATTAGACAGAAACACCCGTCAGGGATGGGCTAGATAATATTTTGTCCTGCCATGAGTGCAGAGGACTGGACTAGATGACATATCGAGGTCCCTTCCAGTCCTATGATTTTATGATAGACATTGGGTTGGTTCTCACTAATACAGCCCTGTAAACTAATAAACTCAATTGTAAACGAAGGGCCAAGTGCACCAGTACAATTCGCTGCTTTGCATTACACCAGTGATGCAAAGTAACTGTAAGCCCGGTTTAACTGGCTGGTGCTCTCTGGTGCTGGTAACCAGGAGGAGAGTGAGTTTGTGTGGGGAGGGGCGGAGGGTGAGAAAACCTGGATTTGTGCTGGAAATGGCCCAACTTGATTATCATACACATTGTAAGGAGAGTGATCACTTTAGATAAGCTATTACCAGCAGGAGAGTGGGATGGGAGGAGGTATTGTTTCATGGTCTCTGTGTATATAATGTCTTCTGCAGTTTCCACAGTATGCATCCGATGAAGTGAGCTGTAGCTCACAAAAGCTTATGCTCAAATAAATTGGTTAGTCTCTAAGGTGCCACAAGTACTCCTTTTCTTTTTGCGAATACAAACTAACATGGCTGTTACTCTGAAACCTAAAAATTATTTGGGGTTAACACAAAGAATATGGACTATAAATGAGTCAGAATAACTTGGAGTCTTTACCCTAACGTGCAATAATATGTGTATTCAAATCTGAAATCAGATATTAACTAATTTATAAAGTGTTTAGTTTTGTTTCTGTGATTTTGCTCAACATCTGATTGATCTTCCAGTCTGAAAAATGCCAAACCATTAAACCAATTCTCCGTTGCTAATGTTTTGTTTAGTTTGGTTTCTATGGGTTTGCTCAAGACATGATTTATCATCCAGTCTGAAAATACCCCAAAAGTGAAACCAATTCACTGTTGCTAAAGGCATTATACTTTATTTTAATTCAGAGAAAGCTGATTATAATGCATTAAAACTTTTCTTCAAGCAAGCAGAACATAGTTCTGTAATTAGAATTATTTTCTATAACAGCTTTATGCTACCATTTCCTTTTGTGTGATTTTTGAACCCAGACAAAGCAATCAGCTATAAGCCATTTACGCTTTCATTTCTGTGTAGATTAAAATGTGGTTTTACAATCCCTCAGTAATGTGGCAGTCAGTATTAGCACAAGCCTGTAATTCATACAGAAAGGTATTCTCCAGCTACCTGGTAAACATAAAAGTCAAAACCAGCCTCTGATTTACTTCAGAATCAATCAGCATTTTTTGGTATGTCATTTGCCGTTGAGCAGATAAGAAGTTTTCTGAAGTAAAATTACAGTGCTAACGCGAAAAAGCTAATCTCCACTTGGCTGATTTGCCAAGTGCCCTTCCCCCTTCTCCCAAACCTGCATAACTTTGTCTCAAAGATTTGTTTTTCAGGTGACTGGTATTTCATTTCCTGTCAACTCCAATTCTTACAACAATAAATCAAAATCATTAATAACATGAAATGTCAAATGGAAAGGAGTTAAAAGGGAATATTTCATTTGTTTTAAAAAGGATATTTGGTCTGTAGAAGGGAAAGTCTCAGGGAAGGAAAGACATTTTCACCCTCAAAAGAAAATCCATCGGAGTTTAGGAGTTGCTACATAGAGTTCTATTCAGAACTTTGGCAGATAGGTTGGTCTTATAATACTCCAGCTACTTGGTACAGTTGGAGGAACTCCTACTCCTTGTTTCTTAACACAAAGGTAGGTAGCTTAAGCAGCTGCTGATGGGGAGTGGCATGGGTTGCCAGGGTAAGAAGACTTCAACTGGTAGGAATGCCCATTTGTTCCTTCATGTGATAGGTACACATCTCTCATCCATGCTGACCTCATACATTCTGCTCTAAAAATCTCAGGCAGTGCTGTCGTACTGCACAAGGTCAGAACAACTGTTACCAGAACCCTATCACTCAGGCCCTGAGAGAGGTGCCAGACACTCAGGTCTCAGTCAAGTAGTGACTATGCAGGAAAAATGTCTATAGTCATGGCTAATGATGTTTCAGCCAACCAGGACGAATGTGGTCTAACCTAGTGGTTGGAGTGGGTCAGAGTCAGTAGTCAGAAGCTGGACCCAAGTGACAAACTGGAGGTCAGGAACTGGAGCAAACGGGAAAGCTGCCAAAGCAGGAGGAGGAGGAATAAGGTAAGGCAGGAGCAGGCACAGTGGTGAGCAGGAGCATTGAGAAGCCCGCAAGCTTCTGATGCTCCTGGCTTACGAACCAGCCTGCTGGCCGCTGCAGCCAATCAGGCAGCATGGCCGATTAATCAGCTTGCTGTCGGGCAGTTTTACTGAGGAGGATATTAGCTCTGCTCCAGGCATGACTCCTGATAGTACCTCCCCCTTTCCCTGAGAAGTATGTCTAGGGCCTCAGGACCAGGTTTCTCAGTGTAAGCATGCTGAAAGGAACACATGGGTGTGTTCTGTAGGTTCCCATGGATGTTGGTCAGGGCCCAACCCATTCAAGTCAATTAGATATTGTAATTTTCCTTGGACCCAACAAGAATCTAGAATCTGCCGAAGCACATATTCTTCTTGGCTCCGAACGGTTATAGGTGGCAGAGAAGAGTAGTACAGCGTGGGAAGGGATCCTTGACTAATGATTTTGGAAGAGGGATGTGGAAGACTGTGTGAATCTTGAGGGAATCTGGTAGCTGTAACTTGAATTTAACCAGGTTAATCTGTTTTGTAATCTGGAAAGACCCCAGATACTTGTAGTCAGGCTTCACAGAGGGGTCAGTCCACCACAGATTCTAGGTAGACAACCACAGCTTATTCCCTACCCAGAAGCCAAGTGTTGGCTGGTAGGACCAGTCAGCATATCATTTGTAGGATACCTTGGTATCTTCTAACTGCCTCTGGAGTTCTTGGTTCACCTGCTGGATGTGGTCTGTGAATTCAGTAACAGCAGGCAGCGATGATTCCAAGGGCATCTCTGGATGAGCACAAAGATGGAAACCATAGTGAGCAAAGAAGAGAGTCTGCTTGGTAGAGGCCTATGGGCATTGTTTTAAGCAAACTCAGCATGAACGATCAGGTACAGCCAATCATCTTGATGGTAATTTAGGAAGCAATGTAGGTACTGTTCCAGGACCACACTGACCCACTCTGCTTGCCCATTGTAGCTAGGATGATAGGCTCTTGAGTTCAGGACCTCGATACTCAAATGGCGTAGAAGTGAGATCCCCAGTCAGATACCACATTTGTAGACAAGCCATGGAGGTAAAAGATATTGCTCACAAATAGGCAGAGGAAAGCACTCAATGTAGAACAAAATGTGCCATCTTGGTTAAGTGGCCAACCACCACTAGAACGGTTGTGTGGCCTTGCAAGTGTGGTAATTCCATGATAAAGTCCATGAAAATGATGACCCAAGGCTGAAGTGGATTGGGTATGGGCTGGAGGAGACCCAGCAGTCTTGAACAGGGGGTCTCGGTCACAGCCGCACAGCTCACAGGAATCTACATAGGATGCAACAGAGGTGCTTGTGACAGGTCACCAAAAGTTCCTGGAAACCAGGTCATGGGTCTTGGAATAGCTGAAGTGGCCTGAGAAGTGTTGTGGCAGAACTGTAGGACTTGAAGCCAAGTGGCCCTTTCAGGAACATAGATGTGTCCCTCATTGTGTAGGATCCTGTCCTGGAAGGTGAAGAATATAGGTCTTGATGATGGTCTAAGGCTGACAGGTTTGGATGACAAGGGGATTGCTAGATAACTGAAAGCAGATGGAGGTTGTGGTACCAGAAATGATGTTTGAGGGCTTGAGAATTGTGGACATAATCTCCTCACCAGGTTTGTAGTATTCACGCTTTCATGACAGTACATCAATACTTCCAGTTCCTAGTCCCTGGCCCGTAGGTGACCACAAACTCAAATCACGCAAAGAAGAGGGAACAGAGTGCCTGCGGCTGGTTCAATTACCTGGCCATTTTTAGATATTGCAAGTTTTATGTTATGTCAGGACTTGGACTGGAAACCTAGCACCCTGCAGAAGAGGGGACCATTCTTCAAAGACTGCTTTGATGGCCATCAGTTCCTTGTCCAGGATGTCATAATTCATCTCAGCAGGAGTGAGTTTTCACCAATAAAAGGTGCACAAGTGAAGCTGACCAGCAGGAGCAGTGGGTTGGAAAAGTACTGCCCCTACCACAAAATGTGAAACATCTACCTCCACTGTAAACAGTGTGGCAGGGTCTGGGTAGATCAAGATGGGAGCTTTCAAATTATCAAAGGCAGCCTGTGCTTCCGGGACCAGGAAAAACAGGTTCCCTTTCGCAGCAAATCCGTGAGAGGAGAAAACCAGCTCGGCCTGGACCCACTCCCAAGGGCTGGGGACCTGGCATTTCCTAGCTCTGGTTCCACCCAAGTCTTCACTGTTCACATCAAGGCAAGATGGCTAAGTTCCCCACAATATAAGCAGAAGCCTAACTCTGGTGTCGGTGCTTCTCCAAGTTGGAGAGGTGTGGATGAACCTGGCTGGCTTGCACAAGTTCTGATGCTTAGGCAGACCTGCACATTTGGGTTGTCGTGGGCAGGATGCATGGCAGCCTCAAGAAAATCAAGGTATGCTCATAACACTGATTCTCTCAATCAGATTGTTCCAACTGGACAGAGGCTCCCCCTGTGCAAGCTCATCCTTTATATCCTCATTTAACCCCAGGCGGAAATGGTGGTATTGTGCCCCCTCATTCCACCCAGTGTTGGAAGCCAAACAACAAAACTCAGCAGTATACTTGCCAATGAGTCGGCCTAAGGTCTGCACATGGTTGGGGGTCATCAAAGATAGTGGGCATAGTTTGAATGAATTCCTCTAATTGTTGCAAGATGAGGCTGGACTGTTCCAGGAAAGGAAGGGGGAAGCCCTGGCCAAGGCCTCCCCAGTCAACAAACTTAAGATGAGTCCCACGCAGGCCTGGTCCATGGGGAATGATTGAGGGCACAGTAGGTACAGGAGCCGACATTGGTTCAGGGACCCTGAAACTTGTCCCAGTCTCCATTAAATTTGTTGGGCCGCGAAATCTTTGGCTCTGGGAAGGGTGGAATAGGAGGAGCCAGGAGAGCAACCTGTGCCTGCAGGGCTGCCTTCTGTGTTATTCGCACCTGAAGGTTTTGAATGGTGTCCACCAGTCCTGCTGGGGCCTTAGTAGGGTCCATGCTAGCGCCAAGGACTCCTGGCCCTAATTTCGAGGGCTTCTCAATCTGCTAGCCGATCAGGAGGAGGGCAGTCTAGCCTAGTAGTTGAAGTAGGTGTCAGGCCTAGTGGTTGGAGCAGGCATCAGACCCCGAGGACTAGGGTCAGAACCAGAGTCAGTGGTAGGAAGCAGGACCCAAGGGTCAACTGGAGGGCAGGAACTGGATACCAGAGCCAAGAATCTAGCTGGAGTCAGTTGTCAGGAGCCAAAGCCAAGGATCAAATCGAAGATCAGGAACTGGAGCAAGTGGAGTATCAGGCAAGGAGGGGTTCCAGGCAGAGGCAAGGCAGGAGCAGGAGAAACAAGATAACATAGGAGCAGGCACAGTGGTGGGCATGAGCATTGCGAAGCCAGTGAGCTGCTGGTGCTGCTAGCTTAAGAGCCAGCCTGCTGACCCCTGCAGCCAATCAGGGGGTGTGGCCAATCAGGCAGCCTGCTGAAGGCCAGCTATCCTGATGAGACTGCCCGGTGATTAGCTCTGCTGCGGGCCCTAATTCCTGACATGATGATACTATGACACAGCATGTTGGCAGGTGTTATATATGAAACACAAAACACACATCCATGATTTTCCAGTATCTCTGTGCAATATGACTCTGCCTGTGCACAAACCCTTAAGGTGAGACATAGTGCCAATGAGAATGGCTGCTCTCTGTATCCCGTGATTCAGTTTGTGGTGTCTGTTCCACTTCCAGCATGTCCACAGGTTCAGACATTTCAGGTGAGCGGACAAGTCTTCCTCAGGGCCATGGATCCGTTCAGCTCAGACCTCAGCTACAGTGGCATAAATCTAGAGTAATTCCGTTGATGTTGGTGGAGTTACCACCAGATTTACATCAATGTAGGTGAGATGAGAATCTGACCTCTGGTGAGGATGGGTTGTGTGAGGAGACCTTACTCGGATCTTCAAGAGCTAGGTTGTGTATAGCCTGTTACACTACCTCAAAGGCTGGAGCAACAGCTTGCTCTGCTGCCTGTTTAAGCTCTCTACTTCCAGTCATGACAGATGCAGAGAGATGTAATAATTGAAATGTTAACCAAACTTTTGGGAGATGCACAGAAGTGCAACAGAAGATCATGCTCTAAAAGAATGGAAAGAGTTTAAATATGTGACAACCCCTAAGCAGTACCTCATTTCACAAAGCATGAGTCTGGGAATAGAAGTGAGACTGTATAAAGCTGTTTGATTAAAATAATCTAATAAAGACTTCCCTGCCTCATATTTTTGCTACAGATTTTCTAGATGTAACATATTTTTAGGGACTCTTAGAAATTAGAGGACAACATACTGTAGTACTGAAGATGTCCCATAGATAGCATGCACAATTGCACACCACACAATATGTGTCAAAGACATATTACTATGGTTGTTTAGTAGTCAGTGGGTCAGATCCTCAGGTGGTGTAAACTGGTGTAGCTCCATCAGAGATAAATCTAAGCAGACTTATTTTATATTAAAAAATAAATAAGCCGTTCATCATTGTACCATTTGGAAGAGGGAAAACAGCATCTTGTAGAACTACACTGTTCAGAAATTAAAACCAGTGAGTTCCTGACAGTGTTTTCGGATGGAAAAAAAATATAGCAATGGCATGGTAAGTAGAAATCCATGGAAATTACCCTTTGTCCGGGTAATAACCACATTATATGGGTTAGCTGGCTAACCTTTGGATCTACAGTGCTTAAGACGGAGTAGAATTTGGCCCTTGGAGTTTTCCACAAGCACTTCTTGGAAAGGGTTAATCAGAAATCAATCAGTGACCATGGAGAATTTAACATTTTATAAAATGTCATTATATATGGAGAACATATGTAATGGTGGGCAGTGTAATCCCAGTTTTATTTTCTCTGCTGTGTGAATTCAGGGCCATAATACAAGATATGGGGTAGATATGTCTTAATGGGAGCTGGATATATACACAGAGTGGGGAATATAACCTACATGATAAAAGGTACCAATCCTGCAAGGTAATACTTATGGATGCAGATTCTGGACTTCAGAAAGGCAGATTTCAACTGACTCAGAGAAATAGTAGGCAAGGTGTCATGGAAAGACCAATAAGGAAGAAAATGAGTTGAAGGGGGCTGGCAGTTCCTAAAAGATGTAATACTAGAGGCTCAACATCAAGCTATTCCGATGCAGAGGAAATATAAGAAGAGCCATAGGAGGCCAATGTGGCTGCACAAGGAGCTATTTAGCCATCTAAACACCAAAAGGGATGCATGCAGGAAATGAAAGGAGGGGCATGTCACCAAGGAACTAGCTGTCATCATGGGACTAGCGTGAGCACGTAGGGACAAAATCAGGACAGCCAAGGCAAAGAATTAATTACAGCTGGCAAGAAATGTTAGAAACAACAGGAAGGGGTTCTTCAAATATGTCAGACAAAAAAGAAAGATAGAATCATAGAATATCAGGGTTGGAAGGGACCTCAGGAGGTCATCTAGTCCAACCCCCTGCTCAAAGCAGGACCAATCTCCAATTTTTGCCCCAGATCCCTAAATGGCCCCCTCAAGGATTGAATTCACGATAAAGGATGGTGTGTCCCCACTGCTCAATGGAGAAGGTGAGCTGGTAACGGAAGATGATAGAAGGCAGAGCTGCTCAAAGCCTGCTTTGCTTCAGTCTTCTCCCAAATAATGATATGACCAGACAATTAGCAAAGTTACCATAGAAAATAAAGGGGAAGGGATGCAGATTGGGATACACAAAGAACATGTCAGAGATCTTCAGACCAATTTGAATGAATTCAAGTCAGCAGGGTTGGATGCAATTCACCCAAGGGTACTGAAAGAATTAGCTGAAGAAATATTGGAGCCACTGTCAATAATATTTCCAAACTCATGGATGACAGAAGAGGGCCTGGAAGACTGGAGAAGAGCTAACATAGTGCCCACCTTTAAAAGGGGGAAAAGGAGGAGCCAGGAAACTATAGACCAGTCAGCCTGACTTGGATACTGGGGAAGCTACTAGAGTAATGTATAAAACATTCAATTTGCGAATACCTGGAGGATGAAGGAGTAATCTCTAGCAGCCAGCATGGATTTACCAAGAACAAACCATGCCAAACCAGCTTGATTTCCTTCTTTGACAGAGTAATTGGTTTGGTAGATATGGGGAATGTGGTGGACATAATATACCTGGACTTCAGCAAGGCTTTTGACACAGTCCCAAAGATATTCTGATAAGTAAACTGGAGACATGTGGGCTCAACAGAACTACCGTTAAGTTGATACATAATTGGCTAAACAACCGCAAACAAAGAGTAACTATTAATGGAATGATGTTGGATTGGAAGGAGATCTCAAGTGGGGTTCCACAGGGATCTGTTCTGGGAATGTTGTTAACATCTGTATTAATGACTTAGATGTAGGCATAGAGAGCATACTGATCAAGTTTGCAGATGACGCAAAGCTGGGAGGGTTGCCAGTACTTTGGAAGATAGAGCTAAAATTCAGAGGGATCTCGATAAATTGGAAAACTGGTCTAAAGACAACAAAATGAAATTCAACAAAGACAAATGTAAGGTGCTACACTTAGGGAAGAAAAAACAAATGCACAAATACTGAATGTGGGAAAACTGGCTTGGAGGCAGCACTGCTGAGAAGGATCTGGGAGTTGTGGTGGATGACAACCTCAGCATGAGTCAGCAATGTCATGCTGTTGCAAAGAAAAGCAAATGCAACTTTAGGTTGCATTAAGAGAGGCATAGCATGCAAGTCACAGGAGGTGACAGTACCGCTCTGCTCAGTGCTGGTTAGGCCTCAGTTGGAGTACTGTGTCCAATTTTGGTCTCCAGTGTATAGAAAGGATGTAAAGAAACTGGAAGGATCCAGAGGCAAGTGACAAGGAAGATCAAAGGGATGGAATGCAAGTAATAAGAGCAAAAGCTGAAGGAACTAGGTATGTTTAGTTTGGAAAAGAGAGATTAAGTGGGATATGATAGAGGTCCTCAGATACTTGAAAGGCTGCCATAAAAATAGAGAAAAGTTCTCTTTGTGCCGTAGAGAGCAGGACAAGAGGCAATGGGTTCAAACTACAGCATAGCAGATTTAGATTAAATCTCAGGAAAATCTTCCTAACTGTAAGAACAGTAAGACAATGGAACAGACTGCCTAGGGAGGTTGTGGAAGCTTCTTCACTGGAGGTTTTCAAAAGGAGGCTGGATAACCATCTGTGTTGTATGTTTTAGACACTATAAACCCTGCATCTTGGCAGGGGGTTAGACTAGATGACCTTCGCAGTCCCTTCTAACCCCATGATTCTATGATTCACAACTTATGACTGCACTTATCTAAATACCAAGCATGGTTTTTATAGGCCTTATTTTTATTCTGGATACTTGCCAGGGCAATTTATGACTTCAGAAGATACATACTCATTTTAAAATACATAAATCCCAAAAGGTTTTCTAAATACTGCCCAGCAATAAATCAGTGTTAAAAGTGGTGATCTGTGTTTCTCAAACTCAAAATGCCAGGTGACGTCCATGGGCCCAATTCCGCTTTCCTTACGCACCCAAGGGAGCTGCTGTTGTCAGAAGGAGGTGCGGGGGCACAAGGAACACAGGGTTGGGCTAGTATTGGTAGCACTGGAGAAAACAAACTGTAATCTTACCATGGGCAGATCTACCTCTGTTAGATAACGGAAGGGTCTGGCTGTTTTTTGGTTTTTTTTAATAGCTTGCCTTGCCAAAAACAACTCACTGAATTTAATTGAATTGAATAACAGGTTGGTTGGTTTTTTTTCATTTTCATAATTATTTCTTCCAGGTATTCTTTTCAAGATGAAGAAGACATGTTCATGGTGGTAGATCTGTTACTTGGAGGGGATCTGCGTTACCACCTACAACAGAATGTGCCTTTTAAAGAAGGAACTGTTAAATTATATATTTGTGAACTGGCACTTTCACTGGATTATTTGCAGAGATACCAAATAATTCACAGGTAAGTGAACAGCATTCATTCTATTAGGAGAGAAAGTGTAGACCATGCCACAAGTGAGGACTTCTTTACTTAGCCACACTGGGATTTATTTACTCCACTTGTACAGTATGTGTCTCATTTATTACATTGTTGGTTTTGTGTAACTAAATTTTGCCTGTGGATACAGATGCAAAGTTCCTGCTGCATAAATGTAAACAGGAGTTGAGTTTGGCCCTGGTGTGGTTTATCCCCTCTTCTCAGCCTTGCAATATTGTTGTTTCCACACTCCGCTTTCTTTGTTATACTCCCTTTGTTTATCCTCTTATCCAAGAGCTGTGATGCATGCTTATTTAATGTTAGACACAATACTCTGAAGGCCACATGTTTTAATTTTTCTTAATTCCCTTATAATTTTCCTGAACACACACATTTGTAAATCAATAGAATAACTGTCAGCAGGGAAAAAAAAACAGAGCATCACAGTGACTGATGATGGGGAATTAGCTGTCAGTTTCCAGACAGCTAAAAATGTGCATGGAGTAAAATAAAAGATATAGAAAGGAACAGAGTGGCAGAAATTACAGGCTCTGTGTTCTTTCCCTCTCTGTGGCATTTCCTATGCTGCAATGATCTGTTTGTTAGTTTGCTGTCTCTTAAACTATTTAAAGAGTCACAATACCAGTCAGTGTTAATGATGCCTCTTTGTCAAGCATGACCCACATCAGGTATCTCTCCATTTTTCCTGAATGATTCTAAAACTAATTTGAGCATGGAGGTGGGTTCCCTTGTGATGGCAATAATAGCAAACTGTGGAAGAAAAAAATCCTGGGCCTGATTCTGCTCTAACTTGCATTGGTTTTACAGTGGTGTAATACTATTGAATTCAGTAGGCTTCCTCTTGGTTTACATTAGTGTAAGTGGAAAGAGAAGCTGGCCTCATGCGTCACCAGAATTGTTTCATCTGAATTCCAGAGGCCAAACTGAAACTGTTCATGCAATGGGGTTGACAGTAATCAATATAAATAGGTTCTTCTAAACAAATTAATTGAGACCTGTCATCCTGTCCACCCACTAGTACTCCCTTGTGCTGTGTATGAGAAAGCTGATTACAAGGACATTCTGACTCAACATGGAGAGGGCGGAATCATATCCTATCTATTCCAGCTGGTAGGATACTTCTCCAATCTAAGCTCGGGCAGGAGTAAAAGGCTTATTCTGTATTATGGCAACCACACAAAACAAAATTGAAATAAGCTTTGTAGCTGTTGATTTTTTTGCAGGTTACATTTGGATGAATGTTGCGGGAATTCTCTGAACTTTTCCATCTTCTGCATATTTTTTTTGTAGATTTCTATAAATTTTGCACACATTTTGCATTCACAGTGAATGCTTCTAAAGTACAGCTCAGCATAGTCTATTTCTATGACTTAAGGAATGCTCCTTGATGAAGAAGAAATTGTTGAGCATTTCTCCTTTGTGTGCAAGCTTGAAACTGAGATGCAGTTCCACAGAAAATGTCCATACTTATGTTCTTATCTACCATACTTTATAGAAACACACTAATTCCTATTCAGCTTCTCTGTGAACTTTATAGAGTTTTAATAAATTTTTCCTGTGGACAGTTAGTAAAATACATTTTTATAGGAATTGTATTTTGCTATATTGTTATCTCTTGTTTTGCCAAAATTAATATTTCTCAGCCAAACATAGTACACACGTATTGTACAGTAGCTATTGGAAAACTATACAATGCACCTCCTGCCCCTCCATAGGTATTCAGTTCCCAGCACCTTGATTGGTAACTACTCTAAAGCTATTGTGTAACTACTCTCAAGCTATTTTGAAATAACCATACATTATGTGAATGACTATATACTAATTGGCTGATGGTTGTTAAATGTCAATCAGCAAGCTGGAATTTTGCCATAGCACTCTGGTTATCGTATCCCTCCTGATGATCTGATATGGAGGGACCAGGAAAGTATGAACTAATGTGGAAGTGGTGCCTGATTCAATTCTCGCTGTGAGCAACAGAAGTTCTGTTCTTGTAGCCATCTCCTTGAGAAGTGTGGCTATCCCATTGTGGCTCCATGCAGGGCTAATGTCAGAGTATATCTGTGTCAATCCTCACTTTCTGTTATTCATACATATTTCAGCATAACTGTGATGAAGCAGAGAAACTGCCAGCCAGTACAGCAGGGGTTAAAAAGAGCCTTTGGGCCCAGACAGCCCCACCCCATTTTACCTGCAGCTGATGCCAGGCCTGGAGGAGGGAGAAAAGGAGAGAACCTGGCTCAGTTCAGAGCTGACTGGTGAAGAAGCAGGAGTAGGGTGACCATATTTCCCAAAAGGAAAATAGGACACCACGGGGGGCTGGCCCGAGCTGCTCACCCAAGCCCCAAGCCCCATGCGGGCCTGGCCTTGCTGCTTCTCATGCCCTGCCTGCCCCCCACCCGAACTCTGCCTCCCCCTCTGTGCGGGGCTGACAGTGGCATTGCTGCTCGCTTGAGCCTTGCCTGTGCCCCACCCAAGCCCTGCCTCCCACCCTGCGCAGGGCTGGTTTTGCTGCTTGCCCCCCGACAAAAGTGGGCATTCGTCCCGTTTGCTCTTGCCAACTGATCAAGTTGGCAAGAGCAAATGGGACAAATGCCCATTTTGGGTGGCGGGGAAGTCAGGATGGCTGGGACAGGGCTCAAAAAAGGGACTGTCCCAGACGAAATGGGATGTATGGTCACCCTAGGCAGGAGCTAATTGTCTCCCTACCTGAGGGGAAGGAGTGCTAACCTGCCAGCCATGGCAGCCATCTGGGAGTAAGCACTGTCTCTTCAGCCAAGAGAGACTGCAAAGGAGCTTCCAGCACCTGAGGTAACTGAGTGAACCCCAGAGACATTGTGAGGCTCGCCCTCAGCAACTGGTGTTGCTGAAGGAGCCTGGTGCCGTCCAAGACCCAAGAGTGGACCCTACAGGAAGCAAGCCACCTAGCAAATTGGCGCCACACCCCAAACTGAAGAGTCTGGTAGAAAATAGCCCAGGGCAACTGATTTTCTCTCCCTGCTGGGAGGGACCCATCACCCCAGTTGACATACATAGGGCCCGGGAGGGACCCACCCCCCCAGTTGATATATGCAGGACCCTGGGATGGGACCCAATAGAGAGGGAGGGCCAAGGTCCCCCTACCTTCCTTGGCCTTAAAGATTGAGGCTCCTTAACCAAGCAGAGGGCTGAGAGCAAAGCACTCTAACCACTAGGCTGCCTAGCCCTCCAAGCCACCTGTCACAATAAGTGTTTTGCATGCACAACCCTGCAAAATAAATCTTCAGGATAAGAGAGGTGTTATTTAATATCGCACAACCGTGAGTGCTATACAAGATATCTTGCTTATAGTTCTGCCAGAGATGTCTGCCTTTGTATAGATGTTTAACTAGTGTTTTAAATAGTAATTTAAAAAAAATTCTAACCTCATCAGCATTTTCTGCTTTACAGTCTATACTTGGCCCCCATCCTCACTCTGACATGTAAACTATATAGTTTAACTCATCTGGGCACTTAATAACCTTTCACTTTAACTCACACTCATTTTGCACAGTCTTGCTGGAATTTAGAGCACGGTAAAATGTTTTCTTTGGGTACAGTGATTTGGTAAAAGCTGTCTGTACAATCATTTCCCACAGACCACCAGAGCCATAGAACAGAGACAGGCATCTTCTGCTAACTTGCATGGTTTTCCTCACTCCCACATGTTGGATCGAATCCTGACGTCTTTCCTCACTGATATTAAGCTTCAAGATAAATTGGAGAGAGTCCAGCGAAGGGCAACAAAAATGATTAGGGGTCTAGAACACATGACTTATGAGGAGAGGCTGAGGGAGCTGGGATTGTTTAGCCTGCAGAAGAGAAGAATGAGGGGGGATTTGATAGCTGCTTTCAACTACCTGAAAGGGGGTTCCAAAGAGGATGGCTCTAGACTATTCTCAATGGTAGCAGATGACAGAACGAGGAGTAATGGTCTCAAGTTGCAGTGGGGGAGGTTTAGATTGGATATTAGGAAAAACTTTTTCACTATGAGGGTGGTGAAACACTGGAATGCGTTACCTAGGGAGGTGGTAGAATCTCCTTCCTTAGAGGTTTTTAAGGTCAGGCTTGACAAAGCCCTGGCTGGGATGGTTTAACTGGGAATTGGTCCTGCTTCAAGCAGGGGATTGGACTAGATGACCTTCTGGGGTCCCTTCCAACCCTGATATTCTATGATTCTATGATTCTAAGACTGTATGACTAGGTCCTTTATACTGTGGCTAGTGCCAGATGAAAAGTATTAATAAATAATCTATTTGGCCAATTAAAGATTGAATAAATTAGTATTATTTCAGGCATGACCAACACACCTTCTCTCCCCTCACAAGCTTTGTTGCTCGTAGATTTTAACAAAACCCACCAGCAGTTGCCTAATATGCTACACAATTTCAGTCTGAGTAACTTGAGCTGTGTATTTTCAGCCAGCTATTTCTTACCATGTTTACTTGAAGAGTTGAATCCTGGGTGCTTTTGCAGATAGAGGCTTAGCTCTGAGGAATGTTAGGGCCATAATTCTATAGATGCTTTATTTGTAACACATGCCATGTTGATAGAATTACATTTTTCTCTCTCATTGGGGTAAGTGGTTTTTATGGCCCTCAGTTAACTGTGTTGCCTTTACAATTTTATCATCACTTGGCTGTTCCACACTGTGGCTGGATGTGACAGATACCTGGAAAGAAAATTACAATAGCCTTCCAGCAGTATTGTAGTATAAAGCACTAAATGGTCCATCTGCTGTGATTTTTGTGTGTGATGCATTTGTTTTCTCTCGCCTACCCTACCCATCTCGTGATTTTATTGTCCTCACCATTTTGATTGGCACTGCTGAAAGTTCCACTTTTGACAGAAAACAGTAAATCTGTTATGATCATGGGTGGTAGTGAAGAGATCATGGGAGGTTATACAGCTGCCAGTGTGACACACTCGCAAAGTGTGTGACTCCCTCTTGTGGCCACTCCACTACCAGATAACAGCTTACCATTGCTACTAACTTCAGGAGTTATTCTTTTAGTTCAAATGGCAAAGATCTATGCTGCAATGCAAAAGTTCACAAGTTCTATGCTACTGGTGACCCATTCAGAGAGTGATTATACCAACAATTCTGTAAAGTTATGTAACATTTCTATGCCTTTACAACTTCTATCTTTTATGCAGACTTTTACTTAGGGCTCCAAAAATAATATGCCAATATTATAAACTCCCAAGTAGAGTAATTCCTGTATAAAATTATCCACTTAAAGTGTAAGTGGTAGTTAAAAATATAGCAGAAAAAATACTGAGCATTTGTAAGCCCAGTACTGACAAAAAAGAATGTAATTCTTGGCATAGAAAAATGAAATCTCAAATGGTACCTTTTAAAGGAATAAGAAATTATTTATATTCAGAAATCATAAATTTCACCATTTGAATTGAGTTTTTCACCCATGCAAATGAGTTCTAGTTTTATTGTTAGTTATCATTAGTTATTCATTTTGAAGCTGTAAAACAGCCCCAAACCCTTTGTGTTATCATATGATTCGCTAGATGACTTACGTCCCTTTAACAAAGTTTGGTGGGAAATAATATTGAAGTCTGGGTATCTACAGCATAGATTCAATTGATAAAATCAGCAGTTGTATGTATCAATGATAGGATTCTCTGAGGTGTCCTGAGGTGCTCCATGCATATCTCTGTGAGGAAAAAGACCATTCATATCAGTGGTCATTGCTGGGGTCAACTCTGCTCTGGTATTGAGAAGGGGAAAGAGAAGGACCCACTTTCACACCTCATCTATCCATACCTTTTTGGGGAATCAAGTGCTGCTGTTGGTAGTAGACTCCTTTGTTCCTTACATCCTGAAAGTGCAAGAATGAAGATTGTGTCTGAACTCCGCACAGGGAGGCGAGGAAGCGAAGGCACTTTCTGCAATTCCCTATGCCACTGCTCCACACTTTATAATGAAATGTTTATTTGCAGTATATTGTTCAGCCACCAGCTGTCTCTGTGTGCCGCATAGACATGAAGACAGGGTGTGGTCATTGGTTTTTTAAAAAAAAGGGAGACAAAACTGGAACTCAAGCTATGTTTGTAATTGTAGCTGTAGCTGTTCCATAATACATGCCTCTTATTTGAGAGGCTATTGTTCTGTATATTACGAAACACCCAAGTAGGTGTAGTCATGATTTGGTCCTTGAAGATAAAAGAGCTATATTAGTGCTAAATAATATTCTTATACATCCATTCCACAGTCACTTGCAAAGTGAGCTACTATTATGTGGTCTTTTTTCTGGTTTCCTTTTTGATCTTTACTTACTGTTTTTGCTTTTCTTTCTGAATCTCTTGTCTTCCCGTTGTCAACTACATAAATACACTTATGATTTTAGAAAAGGAAAATGAAGACTTAAGTATGTGATAATGTTATAATTAGAGGATTGTGGACTCCCGGGATTCTCAGACTTCCTGTCATTAGTTGTTTTATACTCCATGCTTCATGAAAATATTTCTGTCCTGGAACAAGATAAAGAACCCATCAGTGAAGTTCATCGGAGTAAACATCTATCCTTTTTCATTGTTGGGAAAATGGGGAAAGGATTAAATATAAGCTGGGTGGAGCAGTGCAACAAACTAGAGGATTTTTTTCTCATGATTCTCATAATTGAAGACCACAAAACCCTTTTTACTTTTCTAAATATCTGCAGGGTACTAGTGACTATGACTTAAAATATGAGTATGTCCAGAAAAAAACAATTGGAAAGAATCAAACCCATCAATGCTAAGTAGGGCTGAGGGAACAGTCTTGGCAGGAATCCAAATGTTTTTGTACCAAAGAGTTCAGGCCTGCTCAAATGAAACTATACTCCATTTATTTGGCTTCTCTTTTTGAGATTGGGTTTGATAGCAGCAACTCTGGGTAAAGCAGGGGAAAGAAAGAGCTGCTCTTTACCAAGAACAGCTGACTTTAGTGAGACTGGGCTCTAATCAGATTAACTGCTTTGTGCAACTCACCAGGTGGAAAGAGGCTAGAAAATGGACCACAAATAGCCAGGAGGGATTCCCTGAGACTAGAACTCCCTGCTGATGCAAGTATGACAGGTCCCACTTTGGCCCATACACTAGGCCACAGCTAAAACATGTGCCTCTAGAGATTGAGCTAACGGTCACTAGCTGGGGCTATAACAGACTATTAGGATATGTCGACACTGCAAAAAAAAAAAAAAAAAAAACACTTGCAGCTGCCCTGTGTCAGCTGACTCTGGCTCATGGGACTCAAGCTGTAGGGCTAGAAAGTTGCAGTGTAATTATTTGGACTCAGGCTGGAGTGAGCCCAGGCTCTGGGATGCTCCCCCATTGTGGGGTCCTAGGCCAGGCACCAGCTTGAGCCCAAATGTCTGTGCTGCAGTTTTATAGCCCCACAGCATGAGCCCTGTGAGACTGAGTCAACTGACATGGGCTGGCCGTGGGCGTTTTTATTGCAGTGTGGATATAGGGGGGAGGGATAGCTCAGTGGTTTGAGCTTTGGCCTGCTAAACCCAGGGTTGTGAGTTCAATCCTTGAGGGGGCCATTTAGGGATCTGGGACAAAAATGGGAGATTGGTCCTGCTTTGAGCAGGGGGTTGGACTAGATGACCTCCTGAGGTCCCTTCCAACCCTGATATTCTATGATTCTACCCATATTCTCAGGGGACTGGAAACAGAGGGGAATCTCTAACGTACACTAACCAGTAGGTTACATTAGTTTGCTGGCTCCAGAGCCTCCAGGCCCTGCGCCTACCACCTCTCGCTCACTGCTGTGGCGCAGAGTGGGGAGTGTATGAGAGTTCTTCTCCTCTATGCCTATCCTCCACCTGGATTCTTTGACAGGGCCCTTGGACCACCTTCTTTCTCTTACATTTGTCATTCCAGTCCATACATAGGAAATAGAATTAAATATAATCTCCTTCCTTCCCTCTTCCTGTTTTAAAATGTGACACATCATCATTTCCACAGCTTCATTTGGTATGAATTGGGATAAGTTGACAGAGATGAAACACTATATCCTGACTCGAAACCGTTTCATGTCTCCAGGCCCAGAGTTGATCTCACTTATATCACTTTTCTGCTACTGTAACTCCAGTAGACGCTCTGATATTACCCCTGATGTATTGCAGTGTTGGCTGGGAATTCAATAAGAGCATTTTTGAAAATCCAAACCAGAATCTTCAACAGTGACGAAAGAACAGAGATTGTCATTTACCTAGTTCATTTGTTTCTCACAGTGCTATCTGTATTCTGTATGACTCAGGTGTGTTTTTTAGCTACCAGCCATGTTGGGGGAAGTTCAGAGCTTCCTGAACTCATCTTCCCTAGTTGGACTATCCTATGTGCACCTCTTCTGATCTCCTGCATACGGGCTCATTCTGTCCAATAATGGGAAAAGGAGCAGTTTTGCATTAATTATTCTTGAATTATTCTGGTTTGCATTTTTGATGAAGACATAAAAAAGTTTAAGCAGTTGGTTAAGGATACAGTGTGAATAAACTAGACCCAATAGCAACAGATGGGCCATTTGCACATACCTCATGTCTCAGTTTTAGTGGGTGAAAAATGCATTACCTTACTCTGCAGCTACTGTGAGTGTCTCTTTGGGGGTTCCTATTATTTCTCTTGAGGATTTCTTTATAGTGAAAGCTTTTTTTAATACTGTCAGACTAGCAATAAGTGAAGATGAGAAAATGCAGATTTTTGTGGAATTTTTGTGATTGCAGGAATTCTTTTGTCTATTGAGCTATCTTACTGTAGAGAGACAAGGTGGGTGAGGTAATATCTTTTATTGGCCCAATTTCTGTTGGTGAGAGAGACAAGCTTTGCAGCTTACACAGAGCTCTTCTTAGACATGAAGAAGAGCTCTGGGTAAGCTCGAATGGTTGTCTCTCTCACCAACAGAAGTTGGGCCAATAAAAGATATTACCTCACCCACCTTGTCTCTAATAATCTGGGACCAACATGGCTATAATAACATTGTATACTATCTTACTATAGATATTTCACAGACACCCACTATTGTAGCATTGAGCCACCTGTGTAGCTGATGAGGTGGAAGGAATTTTCTTAAAGGACAGCATCAGTTTAAACTTGTCCTTCACTCATAAATGTATTCAGCAGATTCCAAGACAGTTTTGTGAGAGTCCAGAAGAGCTTGGCATGAGCTGTGTAACTTCTGACTTAGCTGGATGTATGGAGAGTGAGAGAGAGGGGGAGAGTCAAAATATGAGTCATGCTATTGATTGACTCAGAGAGCTTTATGTGCGAAATGTGATTGATTTTGTATTTATTTTTCAAGAGTTCTCTTTCTGAAGCGCCATTATTTCCCCTTTATTCTCATATGCCTTCTGGGAGTTCTCTAGGTGGCAGCTTTCAAATATTTCTATGGCCTCCATTAATTTCAATTCTAACAGCAATGTAGTTTTCCCGCATGAAGCACCGCTGCAGTTAGATGTTTCTGATTCTGAATGTGAGTCCCCCTAGCCAGTGTCAGCATGTTCCAGATGTGCAAACGCAACCTACTGTCAGTCCAGGGGAGAATTTCCTGCTGGCTCCAGGAGGTGCAATTTATAGGTCCCTGCATTAGTTGGAATGAATGAAGCTTTCTGCGTGACTTCAAGTGATACAATAAGTCATTTAATCACATGTCTAACTTGAAGTTAATATGCGGACAATGCAGATTCTTAATGATGGTCACATGTTTAAAATTTAGGCCTGTTCAGTTCAGTCTGTTCAGTCTGTTCAGTCTGTAGGCACACTGAAGTAAAATTGTGTTTTACTTGATGTTGGAACAGCAGAGGGATTATTCTCAGCACCCAGTGAACAATAATTAATAATTTTGATGAACTAAAGCCTAGTAAATAAAATAGAGTGGGAATAGTGGTCCATTACAATGTGAACAAAATCAGGCCCCTACACTATAATAGTGGTGATAATGGTAAATAAATAGAAACGGGCTGCATTTTGTTTTGTTTTGGGGGGCAGTTAGTTTGTTTCATTATGTATCTTACTCGTATCAGGCCTTATTTCTTCTCAATGTCATTGTGCATTTTGACTCTGAAACGTCAGCATATCCTTTAACCCAGAACATGCAGGTGTTGCTTTGTGGCTTATAAACACTAAAGGCGATGCTCTTCAAAATAAGTGAAAACAATCTAAATATTTCTTATTTGTTCACCCTGATTTCATTAATCTAAATGTGTTATTGGGGGGAAAGGGAGAATGAGCTCCTGGTTCTCTTCTGTGATTCTTTCTCTCTCACATACAGCACTCAAAAATATTTTTCCATGTACAGTTTAAGTGCTCAGTGGTGCCCTTGGAGGAAGAACACTTGGATCCTACTACAAAAGGAATTTCTACTCTCTTATTTTAAATGTGGACTCCCAGTGTATAAACCACTTTTTATTCTGTCTTATTCAAATGAGACTGCAAACACCTTCAGGCAGGAAGCATGTTGTTCTCTAGCCATAAGCACACTATCAGTTTATTAAAAATAGTAAAGTTATTTAAAATAATACCATCACTTTTTATGTCTCTGATAAATGCCGAATAACTTGCATCAGAATTGGAACAACGAAGAATGGTAGGAATAATGAGAGAACACGATAACCAATATAGCAAAAAAGTATCATACTTCTTTTGCAGTGTCTGAAAAAACAAAATGGCCAAAAATGCCAAATGCTGGGTACCTAAAGTTAGGCTCCTAAATAAAAGTGGCCTGATTTTCAGAGGTGTTTGAGCCCCAGCAGCTCTCAGGGAAGCCAGCAGCAAGAGGCAAATTAAGGATTTGGTGGTGAGAGAAAGGGGACTCTAACTTGGGGGACTGAAGAAAGAGGAGACAACTCTGACTGCAGAAGGGGTTGGGATGAGAATGGGGGAAGTGTAAATGGTGAGCCAGCTGGGGAAGAAGTGAGGGGAATGATGATGAAGGGAGCTGGTAAGAGAATGGGAAGTGGAGGCATCTGTGGAGAGTGAGTGGATGCTGAATGTGGATGTACGGGAGGGCCTCTGACTGTACCGAGAGCAATTCCTGCACAAAGTCTTGGGAGGCAGGTAAGAGCAGGGTGTGCATGAATGGGAATGCTGAATGAGAGAGGCTTGGGAGAGTAGGATTGCTCAAAGGAGTTAGTGGGAAAGCTGTTGAGAATGGGAAAGTAGGAGTAACTAGAATGGGGTATAGCTGAAGAGATAATAGGGAGGCTGGGGGAACCTAATTGCTGAGGCAGAACTGAGGGGCAAATAGGGGAATATTGAGTGGGGGTGATGGCAGGGGGAACTGTGACTGGAGAGAATATGAGGGACTCTGACTAGGGGCAGCTGGAAAAAGAAGAAAAAGTAACTGTGCCTACTCACTTTCAGATGCTTTTCACTATCATGGGCATGCATTTGAACAGATGAACAGAGTTGTTGTAACTCAAGGCCAGGATGATTTTGAATAGTTTTGCAGTTCATATTGAACAATTCACACACCCTTAATCTGTACCTTTGAAGAATTCTCATCCAGTCTTTTTCATCATGCGTATTCTATGTAGGACTTAATACAGAGAAGAAGGAAGCACTGTCAGAGGAAATTTTCTCTCTTAGGTAATCATGGAGCAGGTACTGATGTGAGAAATGCACTCCTAGATTTGGTACATTGCTTCTCAAGTTGCTTACTGCAGACATTGAGAGATTGCCCTCTGTAAAGAAGAGCTGATCAACATGTTTACTCAAGGAACAACAGGCCTCTCTTCTGAAAGAAAGTCAATGACTGTTAATAATATAGTTATTTTAGCGAGACAAGCTGGGGTAAAAAGTTATCTTCAGCAATGCCACACTTCCAAGCTATTGTGCTAATTAAGTGCTTTAGTCATCTACAGTTCTGGCTTTAAGAGTTTCAGCTATAAAACTCTGCAACTCTGCCTAGTTTTAACTTTCGGCACTAGCCCCGCAGAATTTTCCATGTAGGGTACTCTTTCAACTCTTCTTCAAAACCTACACACAGACCCAGACTCTCACAGAGTTCCACACTAATTTAAATTTGTAGCCCATTTCCCCATCTCCCATAAAAGGGCTGTGCACATGAAGCTAAAACTTATGAATATATGGACAAAGATGTGCTTTTCTAGCCAATACCCTTTAATCTTAATCTGCACCATGACTATTTAATACTTGATTTGGGGAGGAAGATTTCATGTCAAAAAGTTACATTTTAGAAGATCTAACACTGAAGAAATAGAATTATTAAGGAATACCTATCTCTGTGTTTCACGCAAAAATAATTTACATATCAGACTAGAATAATTGTCTCCTTGAAAAGAAGCACAGTCCCAGTCAGAATCATTGTCTGCCACCTCAAAATCCTTAGTCACCCATTTCAGTCATTAGATGGTATCTTTGTTCCCGAGTTTCAACTAAAATATAGCAATAGAGATATCTTTTCAAACAACCTGCCTCTTTGTGACGTTATCCTTCCATGTCAGTTAGGCTCTTTGGGGCTCTAGAGTTGACTGTGTCTAGGGTGAAACTTGACAATGCGGGAAATAGGGCATTCTTGGCAGGAAGCCAAAAACATACGTGCATTCTGTCATTCAGAATGAAACACTACACTTTTTCCTGATTGATAAAGCAAAGTCAATAATGATGAGCTCCTTCTGCCCTTCTTTTAGACCACTTACACAGGACAATGTTCATGGGATCAAATTCTGTTCTCAGTTACACTTGTATATGCATTTGCACAGGTATAAGTGAGAAAAGGACCTGGCCCATTTTGTCCACTTTGTATGTAGAAGGATCCAGTGATACTTGTGTGTTTGTTGATAGGAGACTTGCTGATCTCTTCATCTGCTTTGGTGGCAACTTTATTCTTAGTCTTCAGAGATGCTACATGAGCTCTAAGAAAAGGAGTACTTGTGGCACCTTAGAGAGGCAACTCTCATCTGACAAAGGTATTCTTTTCTGCCGTATCAGCTGCTGTATTCTCCAATGCCAACCTATCATCTGGTTCCAGTGAGCTATGTTTCCTATGGTTCCAGTGAGCTATGTTTCCTATGATTATTAGAGACTATATGTGTTCTTGAAAGGTGATTGACTCAAAGAGTACGAATCTGTACTCACACATGTTGAACGTCCTAGAAACACTTGAAGCTAGGAAGCTGAAAAGATTACGGCGCTATCAACTGTGATTATATCAGTATTTGAGAGGCCATTGTAATGCATTTCAAAATTCTAATCAAAAACTGTAAAAAGTTCTCCAATAAAACCATATAAAATCTCTCCAACATTGGGGAAAATCCCTGCAGTTTTCTTCCATGCACAGATTTTTTAAAAAAGAAAAGTTTAAAATTTTTTTTCCAGTCTGATTATAACCTAGTGGGCATAACTGAAATCTGTTAGGATAAACCAGACATATCATGCCTGATGGTTACAACCTAGCTAAAGTGGCTGATCAGTCACCATTTATTGTAATGATGAATTATGCATTGCAGGAATTAACATAAGGCATACTCTGCTAGGGACCAGCATAAATCTTCTAAAAAGAGTGCCATTCTGTAAACTAAGATTCCTTTGGAATGTACATGTACAAGGAAGCAGTATTATAGTGACCGTGGGATCTATCAGTAAGTGTCCCAACTTTTGTGGTGGTAAAAATCTCATCTTTGCATTCATTTATATTTTGCATTCAGTATTAAGTGCAGCATGCATTAATGCTCCATAGAAAGTGTTTCTTAGAGAATGGCCAAGGTTTTCTAAAATGACTAGAAGCTTTGGGTCACTCCCGTTTTTGGGAGCCCAACCTGAGAAAGCATAAAGGGCCCTGCTTCTCATTGGGTGTAACACAGTGCTTTATGAAAATTAGGCAACTTAAGATGTCTTGAGTTGGGCAGTCAAAAATGGAGGCATTCATAGTTGCTTTTGCAAATCTATAACAGGATGCAAAAAAGGACTAGATAAGTTCATGGAGGATAGGTCTATCAATGGCTAATAGCCAGGATGGGCAGGGATGCAAAACCATGCTCTGAAGTGTCCCTAGTCTCTGTTTGCCAGAAGCTGGGAATGGGCACAGGGGACAGATCACTTGATGATGACCTGTTCTGGTCATTCTCTCTGAAGCACCTGGCATTGGCCACTGTCAGAAGACAGGATACTGGGCTAGATGGACCATTGGTCTGACCCACTATGGCTGTTCTTATGGTCTTAAAAATCTTGATACATAATAGTTGCCTGATTTTGTACGCCTGCTTTGTAGATCCTGTCTGTAACCAAAATGTCTAACACAACAATCAGAGTGAACTCTAGGGAACTCCTCCTCACAGAGCCTTTCAGCCCATAATGGAGGGTTCAGTCTTCCATTGTTTGGTCAGCTTATTAGTACTAGCAGTGTTGGAACCTTCACAGTGCCTTCCTGAGAGGTGTTGAGAACTCCCCCTGAGCGGTGAGCACCCTCAACTCCCACTGAACACAATGGGAGCTGACTGTGCTCAGCAGTACCCTGTGGTTGTGCTCACCTCTTTTCTGGATCAAGCCCGTGTAGCATTAGAAAACTTTCATGGGGCTGGTGTCATGTTGTATTGCAATCTGTATCTGTTTTCACTGCTATGATGCAAAGTTTAATCAAATCTGCAATAAAATCATATTGGATCTGCAAGCAAATATGATTGAAATACAATCATTAAATTAATCATTCAATCAAGTATTGAAATACAATACTTTACAAATATAGATATCACTACTGCCACCTATTGATGAAAGTAGAGAATTGAAAGTATTTGACTAGTCCACATTTTCCCAAATAAAGATGAGAAATTGCTAAAAACATTTGTTTGAATTTGTTCCAGTTAGGATATTTGTACATTGGTGTGAGTTTTAGGGGGTGCTTTTGAGCTGAGTTCCATTTTGTAAAAGTAAGGGAGCTTGAAAATTGGTTCCTATCTGGACAAAGATGAGGGTTTCATGAAGTGGGGTTGCATTAAGCCCACAGAAGGGCCAGCTCCAAAGCTCATTGAAGTCAATGGAAATCTCCCATCTTTCCATTATCACTGGTACCAGCTGTACTGGAGGTAGCAGCATGTTAACTGTAGTGTTGATGGAGTATCAGCATCCTTACTACTAACTTTGCTCAGATTACCATGCTAAAAATGCCAGTCCCCTGTCCAGTGTTCACATGTTGCTTTTATAGTGCCATGGTGGGTGATTTCCCAAAATAATTCAGAGTAGACAAGGCCAAATGTAGTGCACAAATGTTGTCATGATCTGTAGTACACTCACTGGTCATTTAGAAAGAGTGTGATCATAGATATTTTGGACTTCAGGCCTGATGTGTTCTGGTTTGTTCATTTGTTTTTAAAAGAAGAGCCTTAAAGAAAAACAAAAGGAAAGTTACAGCACTTCAGAATTCTTAAACAGACTCATAAAGACTACTTCATCATTTTGTGATAACTTCAGTACAGTTACATTATGTATGTGCATCAGAAATGGTCCTCTTGCTCAGGCGATACATTACATAGAAAGCGATCAGACATGTGAGTGAACACGGATGGGGCAATGGAAGTCTGACCAAAGTGTCTCATAGTGAACACGGATGGAGCAATGCAGTCTGACCAAAGTGTCTCATGAGCACTTCCTATCAGCTAATTAATATGGAGTAATAATGGCTTTGCATTTTACACTAGAGCCTAAGGAGTAGTTACTACAAAGATGCCAAATGCTATAAATGGGAGGAAAATCTCTAGCCCTAACAAAGATAAATAGATCTTTGCACGAGTGACTTGTGGAACAATACCATCATAAAATACTTATGGTTTTATGCATTTCTAAAGTGTGACACTAAGATTTTATTCAGGATCTAGAGTAAAATCTATAGACTTTTGGCTATAGTGTATGATATTTATTCAGAAATGTTCCACATCCTGAAATCTTTATTCACTTTTCATTAAGATAAAATGTCCATTCATGTCCAGACTTAAGAATGGAAAATTTGCCTCAATTTTGCCAAATTTGCCTCAAGATTTGAACAATATAAAATGAATAATATACGATGGTTGAAAGAGACCATCTGTGGATTTGCAATGTTTATTGGTCCAAAGTTCTTATAGGAGGAAAAAAAAGTTTAATCTTTTTTACTACCACTGATATCTGTCCAAATATATAATACAGTACAATACACTTTTCTATGGTGTACAACATGTTTCACTCAAGTAACTGAACAGAGTCTGGAAAGTTCACATAAAAAGCTTGTTTCTGAAAGTATTTCTCCCTTAAATGGCTCTGAAACTACCATTCTAGCTCAGAGTCACTCTGAAGAGATGCTTTCCATTATTTTAGGTCTGAAATGTAAATTTTTCAGGGGAGGCGGAGAGGGGAGAGCTGTATAAAACTTAAATAAATTTCATTGGGCCAAATTCGGCCCCAATTAATGTTAGGCTTTTTGACATTTTGGATTAGAATGAGACACTGTAAGTTATTTCAAACTCTTTGTGCATAACGGCCTCTAGACAATGCAGCTGGAAGTGGCTAGGTTGATTAAGCAAGTTCTTGCATCCTTTGCGTCTTAAATGATAAACTTATGTGTGGATACCATGGTGCAAAATAGTCCTTTTAAAAAAAAATTCAAGCAGAATTAATGGATATCAACTGTGCTAGGATTTTCAGCTCATTGGAGAGAAAAATATTTTAAAAACATGTTCTGCAGGATAAATAGCTCAGTTCATCAGAAGGCTATCCTACAGTTAATCATCTGTAGCACTTGCCTCTGGTTGTCGATATAATTAAAATAGACCTACATTGGAACTAATCCATAAAGGTACCAGGGATTGGATTACTAACTTCTCCCTTTGTTTCCTCCTGTTTTAAAGTCTGTTTCAGAACCTAAATGTTAAGTTTATTTGGGTACCACACGGATTATCTTGTGGAAGTACAACCAGATACATACTCACATACACCCAGCCCCCTACAAGTAAAAGCTCTTTCTTTGCAGACAAAGATCTAGCAATGGTAGCCTTAAAGGGACACATCATTTCCAGCTCTGCTGAAGTTATCAGGATTCAACACTATGGTGGCCTTAAAGGGACACATCATCCTATCATACCATTAATTAATACAGTTTCAGAGTAACAGCCGTGTTAGTCTGTATTCACAAAAAGAAAAGGAGTACTTGTGGCACCTTAGAGACTAACCAATTTATTTGAGCATAAGCTTTCATGAGCTAGTCTCTAAGGTGCCACAAGTACTCCTTTTAATTAATACAGAAATTGATGGCTCTGAAGGATTTAGTTATGGAGGGACAGCCTTTGGCAGTCAGTAATGAGCAGGATTAATATAGTGGGAACACGGACTGCCAGTCAGAGATCTGGTTGGGCTGCAGTGGTGGCGATTTCCACTCAGATAGGGTGTGGCAGGGTGACAAGATGTCCCAATTTTATAGGGACAGTCCTGATTTTTGGGTCTTTTTCTTATATAGGCTCCTATAACCCCCCCCTCCGCCCCCCCTCCGTCCTGATTTTTCACACTTGCTGTCTAGGGTGTGGGCTGTAGCACTTTTTATTTAATACTTTTGCTGTGCTGCTTGATTAATGCCATTGGGCAGTTCTAGTTGCTGGGAAGAATGTTGTGGGGGGCAGGAGTGAGAAAAAGGTGATTGAACTACCTGGTGCAAAGGAAAGGAACATAGTAGTTTTCACTGTAGTGTGTTCTACAGGCAGATCCGTGCTGGGGATGGAACCCTGGCAGTGCAATGCTTTCTCAATACAGCTGAGTTCACTCATCACCACTGGGCCCTTACTGTGCTTCCCATCCAGAGACAATACCATCTGGCTAAAGTCCTGTCTTAGCTTTAGTATAGCCTGTGAATAGTGATGTATACCACATCTCAGGCTTTACCAGATATAGAATGTCAGACCCACACTGCATTTTGTAATCTGCTTTCCTCGGATGTGTGATTTTAAAATCCTGTTATTTCTGAATATCTATACCAAATAGAAGCAAAGCACAGTGCCAAGCCCCTGAACCCAAATGTGAACATCAAAACCCATTCGTAGTCCTTTCTGAAGTCAGTAGAAACCAGTTTAACACCACCCCATAGTTCCCCGCCTGGTGGGGATTACCTCAGTGCTCTCAGGTAATGGTAAATCTCATGTGAACTGAACGTTCTCTAGCTGGAACTTCCATTTCCCAACTCATTGCTATTATTTTATGATTGTTAAGAAATGTCACACAGGTAATATTAATCTTTATTAAACTTGTCCTGAACTACACACATCAAATTAGCCCTTTATGCTATGGCAGGTGAATGTGCAATATATCTTTGGTGTAACTGAGTGTAAAATATTAAAAAGATCCAGTCAGGTATTTTGTGTGCTGCATCAAACTGGTAGAGAAGAACTAATCTGGAATAATTTATTTTTTGAATTGCTCAGATACTCACCAGGGGATCAGGTTATTTGAATTGTCCTTGCATGGCTTGAATTTATCATCCATAATTTATTTTTTTTACCTGTGCTTTTGTTTTTTTAATGGTAGCAGCTAACTTCCAGACATCATCTTGTACTATTATTCATTCCAGACAGCTGCTCTTTGTACAGTGTTCTCCATATCCTAGACTACAATTTGTGCGCATGATTGGCCATTGCTATGGGGAATATTTTAACAAACTGGAAACATATAGGTTCTGACAAAAAGATTGTGAGGCACCTTACAGATTAAAAGGTTGTTGAAGCGTTGTTTCTCTTTCATTTTGTACCTGTCTTTCTCCTAGGTGACATAATAAGAATTACTTCCATGGACTACTTCTGCTGAAAAAGGAAAATATTAATATAAGCGATTAGCTTTATAACTAAGAAAATAGAGATTTGACTGTACTTTTAATGTACAGTGAATTCTGTCCTGATTTTTCTCTGTTTGTCCCATATGACACATTTGTTAAATTAGTAGCATGGGTTTATTTTCATTAATTACATGTCAGCACTAAAAAAAAATAGCTACTGTTGTTTATTGAAAATTGTGTTAAAATTGTGATCTATGATTTTAAATTCTAATAGCTCGCCAGCTGGGGGCTCTCTGAGGAAGCCTAGCAGCAGGCAGCTACCCTAGAGTAATGTGGGATGAATTGTGAATCTTTGATTGAGGGAGCAGCCTGCTTTTGTTTTTCTCTGTTTTGGGGTTCTTGTGTGTTAATCATTCTGAATTTTAAGAAATAAAGAGGTGTTATGCTGCAGCCTTTCAGCAGGAGTATTAATGTTTTTCCCTAACTGTTCTGTGTGTACGCCATGAACATACCAGTTAGAGCTTGGTTAGGCTGAAACAATGCCTGCTAAAGCCAGTAGGAGCCTTTCCATTAACTTCAATGTGCTTTGGATCAGGCCCTTATTGTGTAAAGCTTAAGGCCACATAGCCCTGGTCTACAGTGGAGGGGGGGGAGGTCGACCTAAGATACGCAACTTCAGCAACGCGAATAACGTATCTTAGGTCAACTTACAAGGCCGTGAGGATGGCGGCGAGTCGACCGCTGCTGCTCCCCCGTCAACTCTGCTTCCGGCTCTCATGAGCTGGAGTTCCGGAGTCGATAGGGAGTGCATTCGGGCATCGACTTATTGTGTCTAGATGAGATGCGATAAATCAATCCCCGATAGCTCAATCACTTCGGGTAGTGAAGACCTGTCTTTCGTGTCAGGTCGCTGTAGGAGCTGAACAAACACAGTGAGCCTGCTTGAGAAAAACCATTCTGAAAAGTTCATCCATCAAAAATTCCATAGATGGTGTCTTGCTATTTCAAGTAACAAGCTTGTAAATTTTAGCAATTGGGAGTTGGGGTTGGGTGGGAGGCCAAACAATTACGTTACAGGCAGCGATCATCTGCTCTAAGAATACCAAAAATCATCTTCAAAATGAAAGTTCAATTTTTAATCTAAATTCCTTTGATGAAACTATTTTTGATTATTCTTTAGGTGCAAACCCAGCCCCCTCTTCTACAAGTGCACAGGCTGCTTGGGAACAAGCCAGTGCAGTTCCATTGGGTGAGTGTGGGGACTGGAACCAATAGACTTGTGCAGGCAGGGTAAGGACCTTGTGTGCAGTGTGGAACTCAGCTCTGAGTGCACAGGATGCAGTGTGTGAGCAGGCCAATGGGAATCTATAACTGAGTGGCTCCTGCCTTCCCCTCGCTGCAAGGGGTTTGCATAGAGGGCTGTAGAGCCTACTCCAATCACTGGGCAAGAGTAGGTTTCACGGAGCAACTCTGGCCAGGTGTATGGTGAAAGGGCCCTCTCCCTTTGCTTTCCACTCACCAACCAAGACCCAACCAGGCCTGGATACTCAGGCTGACCTCCAGGGGGAGTCTGCATAGAGCATATGCTGTCTCCCTACTAGCATGTTAGACTTTGCCCTTTGAACAAAAGCAGCATTCTAGAATGACCTGAGAAAAGAAACTTGCCAGAGGGAAGCTGTTGTTAGAAGTGTGGCCTAGTGGTTTGGATACACATCCACAGATAAGGAATTCATGAATTCTAATTCTGGTTCCTGCAGACTCCAGCTGTGGCCTTGGGAACTTATAGCCAAATTTTCAAAACTTGCCTTTAATTATAGGCCCTTCAGTTTTGAGCTTCCAACCTGAGACAACCAGAGATACTGAGAAACCACAGTTCCCATTGTCTTTAGTTGGAATAGTAGGGGCTTATCGCCCTTGAAAGTCAGGCTTGTAAGTGCCTTAACTTGGGTAACCATAATGGAGACACTTAAAATTAAAGTCCATTTTTGAAGATGTGATTCTAAATGACTCATAAGGACGAAGACTTTGTTTCATAATATTGTGTACACAGGAGTTTGCTTTGTAAGTCTGCCCCAGATCAGTGAAAAGCTGAATCCCACCACTGGCTTTCATTGTCCATTCAAAGCTAATATCTAATCACCAGAAAAACCGAGGTTTGTGCTAGCAGTGCTGACATAATCATAGTATAAGTCTTTAGAATTTGATGCTATAGTAACATGTGCCGGTAAAACATCTGTCAGATACAATTTGAACTTGCTTCGACACATCTCTATGGGGATCACCTAGATTCCAAAGCTTGGGAGACTGGAAATATCATTGAGGAAATCTTGAGGAAGTCCAGGGAAAAGAATGGGAGATCATCAGACAGGAAATTAAAATAATATATCCTGGATTTTTGCTGGAGCCCAGGAAAGGGATGGCAATCCTTAAACATGAGATAATGGACAGTCTGAACTGTTTGTAAATGCAGGTGTGAAGATCTTCTCCAGGAATATCAGAAAATAGCTTAGGTTGACGAGGGACAGCTACCACCTAAAATAATTCTGTTCTCTAGAAAAAAGTACTTGGACAAAGTAGAAGGGAAATTATGGCATGAGTAGGAAATTACAAACAAAGTGGAAAATGGCAACAACCAAGACTGTGGTAATTGCGTGGTTGCTGCGGAATATGAAAGCAGGAAAAAACAGATGGCCAGTGTTAGTTCTTCAGTTCCCTCAGGCTGAATAACAACATTATTAGTAATGGGTTTCAACAAACTAAGAAGAGCCAGCAGCTGTGCTGATTGTAGAAGTGCTTTCCTAAGGTGCTTATATTTATCTTAGCTAATGGAACTCTAGCTGATATTCCTATTACTCGTGGAAATGTCTGACCCTTTTCTTAATCTTAATGAGCCTTTGTCTCAATTATGTCTTGTGGCAGTGAGTTTCACAGGTTAATTAAAAATGTGCAAAAATATTTACATCCTTGTATATAAAATGTGTTTTCTTTCAATTCCATTTGCTATCACCGTGTCCTTGAATTATAAAAATAAACAGGAGTGCGCTATTGACCTGCTCTGTACCATGTATTATTTTATTTGCCCCATCATGTTGCCTTTTACAAATCTCTTGTGTAAATTAAATAGACCTAGTCTGTTTAATGTCTTCTCATGGGCAAGTACTTCCCATGGATCTATATGCTTTGCCCTTCTCTGGACCTTCTCTATTTCTTTCATGTCCTTTTGGGGATGAGATGAACTCATACCATTTGATTTATATTTGTATCATACTATTACATATTTATATTTATATTTATTATATATAATATTAGATATTATAATATACATATTTATATTTATATCATGCCATTTGATTTATATTATGGCATTAAAATTTTTCAATATTATTCATTATCCCTTTTTTAATGCAACCTGGCTCACTATGTAATGGCAGGCAAATAAGCAGATATTTTCATTTAGCTGCACACAGTGACACCAGGTCTCTCTCTAGAATGATTCATTTAGAAACCATTAATGTGTATGAGTAGTTCAAACTGATCCTTCCAATGTGTTTTATCTTGAATTGTCTACTCTCAATTTCTTCTGTAAGGTGTACCTGGTCTTTCCAGCTCCCTACAGGAGAGTTCACGGTCCTATTACACCTGCCCTAAAAAAGGAGTAAAAAGGGTGGGCCTTCCTGGCCTGCCTAGAGAGGCCAATCAAAGCCCAGCAGGCTCAGATAAGAGTTGCTGCAGGGCCTCAGCAGTTCAGTTCCTGGCTGAGACCAGAGGGGCAAGGAAGGGTGTTCCTGTCTGGCCAAAGGAACCTCAGGGATAGCCAGAGTTTTGTTCTGGCTGCATTTGACTGAGAGAGGACCTGAGGACTTTAACACTGAGGTGAGGTATGAGTTGAGAAAAGGGCCAGGGAAATAGCAGCAACGAATCAAAGTGAGCGGTACGTGACTGCTGTGTATAGGGTCCCTGGGTTGGAACATGGAGTAGTGGGCAGTTCCAGGTTCCCCCACTAGTGAAGTGTTGTAAGCCCCAAGAAGGGGACAAAGGTTCTTTTGGAAGCCCAAGCAAAAGGCTGAATTTAAAGGGCCCAGAGCTGGGGCTGAAGACCCTGTTGAGGGCAGATAGACAGGTTATTTCTGACTGTTTGCTACCCCAGAAGGAGATCATTTTGATTGTGTGACCCAGCTGAAAGGCTGAGCCACTGAAGACCCACTAAGCAAGGTTGACAGCCTACAGGGGCACCAGGAGCAGGAAAAGGACTGCAGTACCACACACACCAGCAGGAGGCATTCAAGAGGTGAGTTTCCCTCATTACAATCTGCCACTGTATTGCCCAATCACCAATCTTTGCTAGGTCCTTCTGAAGTTCCTCACAGTCCTCTCTAGATTAAATCATCTGGAAATCTTATCAGTTCAGATCATTAATAAATATTATCATAGAATCATAGGACTGGAAGGGCTCGAGAGGTCATCTAGTCCAGTTCCCTGCACTCATGGCAGTATTAAGTATTATCTAGACCATCCCTGACAGGTGTTTGTCTAACCTGCTCTTAAAAATCTCTGATGATGGAGATTCTACGACCTTCCTAGACAATTTATTCCGGTGCTTAACCACCCTGACAGTTAGGAAGTTATGCAATGGTAATCCCAATACAGGTCTTTGGAGCACTTCACAATTATCTTCTTTGTACATTGAAGATTTGCCACTTAGTCCTACTTTTATTTCTGCCAGTTAATCTAGTCCACACCAGAACGTAGCCTCTCATTTTATGACTAGTTAGTATCCTTCATAGCCTACTGGGAGAGACTTTAAACTTGTTGAAGTCCAAGAACATTATATCTATCTATTTTCCTTGATTCCTGCCATAATCTTCTTTCAGCTAAAAACCCTAGCCTCAGTTTTGCCAGAAGCTGGGAATGGGCAACAGCGGATGGATCACTTGATGATCACCTATTCTGTTCATTCACTCCAGGGCACCTGGTATTGGCCATTGTCAGAAGACAGGATACTGGGCGGAATGGACCTTTGGTCTGACCCACTATGGCTGTTCTTATGTTTTTAAAGGGGAAAAGACAACATTCCATCTGCCTTCCCACTCCTCACTGGTTCAGCATGCTGCCTTTGCCATCCTTCCAGGCCAATAAGTAAGAGACAAGGGCAGAGATTCAAAACTAGGCTTCACACAGACCACAATGCACTATGTGTTGTTGTTATTTTAACTTTGCTTATTTGAATGCATGCTTTCCAGTGCCCTAGATTTTGGATTGTAAATCCAATTGTTCTGCTCCTGTCAGCTGCTGACTTCCTGGTGTAAAAGCCAGCTTCTACCCCACTCTCCAACGTGAGCCATAGAAAGAAGATAAGAGAAAGGAAAGAGCAGTGGAGACATTCAGGGCGTGAAGCTAAGCCCCTCAAGGTCAGCTTGAGCTATTCCACTGGCTTCAGTGGGCTTTGAATCGTGCCTTGGCTGAGCTTGATCAGTATACTATGAGCAACATGGTATGGTCTCTACACAGTGAACATCTTCACAATGGGGATTCCACTCGCTCTGGATTTCATAGCAGAAGTTAATTTCTTATTTGGAATCTTGGTGGGGTATTTTCTATTTCAATTGTATTTATATTCTGTAGGCAGCACCAGTCTGACACACTCTAATATCGAGAACAAAGGGAGGCAGAAATGGTTTTACAGGCAATGGTAAGCAAGAAAAGTTTACACACATACCTCTTTTTTCTGTCCTATACATGATTATGACAATTGAGCTGCTAGGATCAATCTGCTCCTTACAAGGACATGCTGACTCATAATCAATTCACACTAAGCAAAGATGGTAGATGGAAGGAACTTCCCCTCTTATGGAAACTGGTGAATACTGTAGCACTGCTAATCACTACACAGCAAATGGTTTGAAAGCAGCACAAGGAATAGGCACTGTTCAATGTCTGTCTTAGTGTGCTTTTTGCAGGTGTAATGGAATTTCTATTGTGAGCTTGAATCAGGGGTTCTGGATCCTGATTTGATGGCTTCAGTTCATTTGTATGGATATTCATAATAGACAAAAAACCTTGAAGTTAATGCACAAAATTTCACATACTGCTATTTGAACATGCATGCTAAGATCCAAAATACTTTCTATCATAACAAATAGATTTTTCATATAAATTAACATGTCCAAATTGATGCTGCCTAATCAAATGGCTTGTCTCACTTTTGAACATTTTCATGCATTGCACTATGCTTTATTCATACATTTAGATATTTTTGACCAGGCCATTTATTTTTCAAGAGACTGGTTCACTTTGGTCTGTTGGAGGTAAATGTTCCAGGTACTGAGTACCCAATAACAATAACTGCATGTTTTTCTAGTGGTTTTGGCTAGCTCCTGACTTGTACTTGCTTTAAATGCATTTCTTTCCAGACAAAGCAGTGGTATGTATGTATCACAGTTCCTCAGGTTTTGACTGATGAGCTTGCTTTCCAGAATAAGACATAACCCAGGGTAACCTGCCCCTAAACTGTAGCCACACCCTGCCTTGCCTCCGAATCAAAAGAACAAAATAAATGGAGCAGGAATTATAGTAGTTCCCCCAGGTGGAGAAAAACACTTGTCTACAGTATATGTGGATCTGTGGGTATCATGTGTAAACCACTCACTGAATTTGTCTTAGGTAGATTAGCATAGATCTAATTTTATCATTTGACCGCTTCAGAACATTACAGATACATTCACCAAGTAGAACACATCTGTTGTCAGGCAATATACAGCGTGAACATTGGATTTGCCAGACTAGATCCAATTTCTTTTAATGTAATATTTTATGTTTACATAAGTATTTAATGCTTATAAACCATTTCTGATATTTATCTCATTCTTAAAATTCACAAAATCTGAAATTTAAAAAGGATTGAGTTTATGATAACTAAACTCTTGGGTGCCTTTTTGCATTGTCATGAAAAACTAGCATAGATTATGAAGCAGAATTACCATTTTATTAACTTTATAAAAATCTGATCCAATCTTACTCCCACTGAAGCCATGTTGAGTTTTTCCAGTTATCTCAATAGAAGCAGGATCAAGCCCTTAACTGATTTCTCATTTCAAGAAATACAGCTTAAGATCTTTTAAATTATATCACAAATGCTATTAAGCCCTGCTTCATTATTAAATAAAAGGCTGTAGCCTGCAAAGACCTAAGCAGAACTATCTTTACTCACTTGAGAAGTGCAGGATCAGGCTGTAAATATGAAAATATAGCAGACTGTGAGAATGTTTGGGTAAATATTATAACAGCATATACTGTCTAAATAATGTTAATTGATCTGTTACCTATTCCATGTTTCTTTTGAATTTGTTGAATTTTGGGTATCTTAAACTAAAGCCAAGTCTTGAGAATTAATGTGTATATATATATTGATTAACAAAATATGAGGATGAATAATAAATTAGAAAAAGTAATATAAAAATGGTTGTGTGACAGCAGAGACAAAGTTTAAGTAAATTACCTGAAGAAACAGATCCTCAGTCTGTGTATATTGTTGTATGTTCACTGAAATCACCAAAGCTATGACAATTTACAGCAGTTGAGGATCTGCCCCAGGAGGCTTAAGTTTATCTAGAAGTCACAAAGTGGTAAATTTATTCAGATTGTGTACCATTCTGTGGAGGCAATTTTGATACTAATGGGTATATCCAATGGCGTGCTGTGACAATTTTACTAAGGCACACACCAGCTCACTTGTATACCGTGGGTGGTCCAAAATGGCATCCTCCGTGCAGCACGAACTCGCACATACACTGCATGTGAGGTCACGCTGTGCGGAGATTTGTTCTACAAAATGGTGTCCTCATGGTCTGGACAGAATCATCCAGCAAATCAGATTTGGCCCACTGGTGAAAGTTGGACAATGCACAGCAGGTCAGGCATGCAGTGCATGCCTTGCATTCATAGATGGGACTCCATTGGGTATATTTGATTTCATTGAAACTGTAGATCCTTAAAACAGGTTTTTACTGATTTGCCAATCGAGTTATACAAAACAAAATTTTATGGAGTTGATTGTGACAGTTCAATCAAAAACAAGTCTAAAGTTAGAAACTTGGAAATATAAATTCTAAATGGCCTTTCCAGACAGTAATTTACAGCCGGACCTTTTACACATGCACATTATCCCCAAGTATGCACTGAATGTTTCAAAGCTATTTCTGATTTTTCCTGAAATTCACCATTGTTACTACCACAGCTAACTTGCAGTCATAGTTTTAATTTACTTATGAGTTCTTAGGATTCTTACCAAATGTTAAAGCAATTAAAACTTTGTATCTTATAACTCTTAACTCAGCCATCAAGCTTCTTTCTCTTGTCTGAAAAGCTGTCAATTTTGCATGATATTACAAATCATGTTATGTGAAAATTTCTAGGGTATAATTGCTGCCACTGTCTTTTTGCTGTGTACAGTTTCATTTAAAAAGTAGTGTTCTGAACTAGTGTAACAAATTTTCCAGTTTCACCACTTTTAACCACTTATTGACTCAATTTATTTCTAGGCACCTAGGTTGAAACTTATTAGTGAAATCTAAGTACACATTAGCATATTTTAAAGTCATTTACAGGCTTGTTATAATCCAGTTTATATTTCCTGATAAGTATTTAACTTGGAGTAATCAAGTTGTCCCTTGGGTAAATGGAAACTCATGTATCAAGGTTTTTATTATTTATCAAGTAAAACTAGTTCATAAATTATAGATAAGTTCTCCTGCTCAGTTTGAGAGTTTGTAATGGCTGCTTTCATGAGATTAATAGAAACTTCAGTCCAAGTCATCTTGACTTCAAGGTGGGATGATGGGGAGTTTAGCATCTTTCTGCGTGGGCATCAGCATATTAAGACTCCAGACCATGGCCATGCTGTTTCCATGCCCTCCAAACCGGAGGCAGCAGTTTAGGGGAGCCTTGCAAGTGCCAATGCCTTGGTGCAGAGCCACTGGGACCCTGCCCCCCAGCACTGTCACAGTCCCTTTCATCCCAGGATTCCGCACACACAACCGTGCCCCCCTTAATAACACCCAAATCCCCACTCACCTACTGCTCCATGGAGTAGGTGGCCATGTGAGGAGTTATGGGGAGTGGTGGCAAGGGGTGGTTAGCAGGACTGTGTGGCAATGTGGGGGGACATGGGAGATTAGTGGAGAGTGGGACGGGTGGAGGGGTCATCCATGTCCCCTATTAGTGCCCTGTCCATGTCCTCCTTGCTCAGGTCTGTCAAACAAAGACTCCCCAAGACAAACAGGCACCTCCAGCTGCAAATCGGCCCCTCTCCCTGCCCCCTGTTACAAGGAATAATTCATGTGATCTCTAAAAGCTACCTGTTTCGGTGCTAGCCATGTGGATATAAAGCCATGTCGAATGGAAGCGAACTGAATCTGCTCACCATGCACATTTTCTCAGGTCAGTAAAAGGACATCAATAGAATCGTTTGCCTTTGGGTAATGTGTGGTTTCCTTCGGAAGTGTAATAGTTTTACTGACCCAGCTCTCCTGCACAGAAGAGAAACACTTCTGAATTTGCACACGTCTGTTCAGTACTGTATATAATGCACTTCCGTTTCTTATTTTACAGAGATATCAAACCTGACAACATACTGCTGGATGAGCACGGTGAGTTCCTACCGTTATTTTATTCCCAACATTTTAATGTCATGGGCTGTCCCAGTGGCTCTGTGATGAGTGCTGCGTGAGTTTATCTGAGAGACTGGGTTCATGTGCCAAGTCTGGTCTTTCTCTGCAGCAACTTGTCTGTCAGGTTTGTCAGCTGTCTTGATAGGCTCCAAGTAGAGTGCTCTTCAGCCATGTGGGTGGACTCCACCCAAACAATTAACATTCACATATTCCCTCATGTATTCTTTCCCATATGTCATTCTATGAAGATTGTAGCGTTACCTATTGTCATACAAATTAGATCTTCAGTTTTGCAGCATTTCTCTCTCATTGTATAGAAGACACAGGCTGGATGTTCGAGCTTTGATAACTAACTGGGACGACTATGTGTTATAAACTCACATACAGCTTGGATTTGTGCGTTAGCAATTTCTGGTATGAGACTGGCAGGCCATTCAAAATGGCAATCTCATCTGCTTCTATTTCCAGTCTTCTCAAGTCTTTTGATTGCAAATCTGACGACACTTAATGTTCTGGGTTTGTTTATTTTTAAAACCTCAGTTCCTGAAATTCTGTAATTATGTGGAAATCTCTACTTTAGTTTAAAAATATAAGGAAGTTTTAGTCCTCATGTCTGGGGACAGGAGCCAACTCTGAGCATGCTGGAGAGGGTATGGGGGCTCCGGCTCACTCAGCCACTGTCACCAGAAGCTGAGCCTGGGGAGCGGCCTGCTGCTGCAGCCAGGCGCTCTCCCAGCAGCTGCTGTGCTGCACTGGACAGCATCCAGGAGTGGCTCCGGAGCCTGGCTGTCAGGCGAGGAGCCAGGCCGGCACAGCAGGAGGACAGAGCCTCCCTCCCAGGTAACGTGGGATGGGGAGAAGGTGACAGGGAGAGTGCAGGGGCCCCGGGCTGGATATGGGGTGGGGTGGAGAGGGGAGGAGTCAGGTGGAAGGTCATGTGGGAGAGGTCACATGGAGGTGTCACGTGTTCCCCCCCTTAGCTAGTGCCCCCCTTTGTGTCCCTTCCACTAGTTGCCTATGGCAAGGCTCCTAGGCGCACGTGGGATGGTACCGCCGGCGAAGGCAGCCGAGTGAGCATGTGTAAGTCCTGGCTGTGCCGGAAGAGGGCGCCCAGCAGCGCAGCTGGCAGCTCACTGGGCACCAGCCAGCACAGGTGCAGCACCGCTCAAATGTCAGGCGGACCGGGTCTGCACGGGCTAGGGGCCTACTGACTGTTCTGACCTGGGGCCCGGAATTGCTGTCAGCGGGCCTGACAGTCCATATGCCACTTTTGAGGCATAAACTTAAGCTTCTTAAAGATACATATTGTGCCATGGACAGTTATTTATATTTTTATTTTTAACATGTTGATTACAGAAGCTGGCAACTTTTTTGCAAAGGAATTTAACTTTTAAAATTTCTACTCAGATTTGTTTCTATTTAGAATTTCTTTATTGATGCACCTGAAAGGGCCAGTTTCACAGAGCTGAAAACAATTACGAGCCACATCAGCTGAGAGGAAGAATTTAATCGGAAGAATGTGAATGATAATTGGGAATTGTTTAAGAACACTTCATGGGATGCCCAAAAGCCACAACTGGGGAAGATGGCATATTAGTTTAAAAACTGACTAGGTTTAGAGGGGAAGTAAAGGCAACTATAACAAATAAATATACCAAATGGCAATAAAGGGAAGTAGATAATAATGAGTATAAATCAGAAGCTAATAATTGTAGAAAATTGATCAGGGAAGCAAAGGGATACAAGGAGAAATCTATGGCTAGCAGAGATAAGGACAATAAGAATGAGTTTTTTAAGTATATTAGGAACAGAAAGTATCCTGACAATAGCATTGGTCTATATTATTAGATGTAAATGGTAGAATTAACAGTAATAATGCAGAAAAGGCAGAAGTGTTCATAAATACTTCTGTTCTGTATTTGGGGAAAAATAGATGTTATAGTCTCATATGATGAAAACACTCTTTCCATTCCATTAGCTGCTGTTTAACATCCTCCTGAGATATCTCATGAGGATGTTAAACAGCAACTACTAAAGTTAGACATTTTAAAATCAACAGGTTCAGATAACTTGCTTCCAAGAGCTTTAAAAGAACTGTCTGAGGAGCTCACTGGACCATTAACATTGATTTTCAATAAGTATTGGAACATAGGAGAAGTTCCAGAAAACCAAAAGAAAGCTAATGTTGTGCCAATATCTAAAAAAGATAAACAGGATGACCCAGATAATTATAGGCCTGTCAGACTGTGATGAGGGTGTTCACACCACACCAACCCTGATAGGTTTAAAGTGGCTCAGAAAGGGCCAATTAACTTTACAGGAAACACCTGAGGGGAGACTTAGGCTTCACTGACACTAATTGATGATGAAGCCCAGCTGGGTTGGGGCAGGCTGAGCTTGTAGAAAGTCAGGAAGTGAGAGCAGAACGGGGCTGTAGTGTAGAAGTCTGTAGTAATTCTCTGGCCTTGTGAGGAGAGAAAGAGGAGACCCAGGAGGAGGAAGGGAGCAAAAAAACTGAGATCCTGACCCTGATGGAAGGGGTTTACTCAGAAGAGTGGTGATGAAAGTTGTCAGAGCACGAGGAGGCCCAGGGAAATGGCAGAAAGGGTTGAGAAGGTACAGACCTTGGCTGCTGATTGTAGGATCCCAGAGTAGTGGGTGGGCCCAGGATCCTTTACCAGCCACTAGGAAATCGGCACAGTCTTGAACAGCAAGACTATCTGGAATGGTACAGGTACAACTGGGCTGGTGAGACTTTATTACCCCTGGAAGGGAAAAATAGTGACCCAGCCAGAGGGCCAAGCCACAGGTCACCCCTAGAGAGCACCAGGGCCCACAGCACAAGCGACGAAAGGAAGGCAGCATCAGACTGGGTGGAGCTAATCCCCATACTCAGTCACAAGGGGGTGCCTGGATAATTTAGTTGTTAGTAAGGCAGCAGACAGTAATCATAACTCTGTGTATGTGTCGGTCTTGGCTCTTATAACAACCCCAGCAGTGAATGTAGCCCATTACAGAGGCTGACATCAATTCAGGCCAAGCTAATGGAGTGGCTGATGCAGGACTCAATTAATAAATAATTAAAGGAAGGTAATGCAATAAATGCCACTCCACATGTGTTTAAGAAAAATAGATCCTGTCAAACTAGCTTGATCCTTTTTTTTGATGAGTTTACAGGTGTGGTTGATAAACCTAGTAGTGTTATACTTAGACTTCTGTAAGGCATTTCACTTTGTACTGCATAACATTTTGATTAATAATCATAATGATATCAAACTGACGTGGCACATCTTAAGTGGATTAAAATGTGGCAACATGTAACTGTAAACAAGGAATCATAATAATCAAGCAGGTGTGTTTCTAGTGGGGCCCTGCAGGGATTGTTTCTTGGTCCTCTGCGTGCTGCTCCCACCCCGAGCGCTGCCTCCGCAGCTCTCATTGGCCGGAAACAGTGGCCAATGGGAGCTTCAGGGGTAGCATCTGCCGGCAGAGGCAGCTTGCAGAGCCGCCTGCCACACCTCCACCTAAGAGCACTTGGGACAGGTCAACAGAGGTTTTTAAGGTCAGGCTTGACAAAGCCCTGGCTGGGATGATTTAACTGGGAATTGGTCCTGCTTTGAGCAGGGGGTTGGACTAGATGACCTTCTGGGGTCCCTTCCAACCCTGATATTCTATGATTCTATGATTCTATGAACACTTGTAGGAAGCCACCCGTGGTGAGCAGCTCCTGGATCTGGCACCCTGCACTCACTCCCGTGCTTGCTCCCACACCCAAATTCCTTCCCAGAGCCCGCCCCAACCCTTTGCCGGTCCCACGCCAACCAAACTATAAACGGGACTTTCAATGAAGATCAGAAATACTGGTTTATAGAGCTTTCTGGTTGGAGAAGTGCTGTATAAAACAGCTTTTACTGTATTTAGCTTAACAAAGAGAAGATTAAGGAGTGACTTGATTACAATCCATAAGTGTGTACATGGGAAACAAATATTTAATGACGGTCTCTTCAGTCTAGCAGAGAAAAGTATAACACAGTCCCCAATGGTTAGAAGTCAAAGCTAGACAAATTCAGACTAGAAATAAAGCATACATTTTTAACAGTGAGTAATTAACCATTGGAACAACTTACCAAGGGTCACAGTGGATTCTCCATCACTGCAAATTTTTAAATCAAGATTGGATTTTTTTCTAAAAGATATGCTCTAGGAATTATTTTGGGGAAGTTCTATAGCCCATGTTTATACAGGAGGTCGGACTAGATCAGGGTTCTCAAACTGGGGGTCGGGACCCCTCAGGGGGTCGCGACGTTATTACATGGGGGGGTCGCAAGCTGTCAGCCTCCACCCCAAACCCTGCTTTCCATCCAGCATTTATAATGGTATTAAATATATAAAAAAGTGTTTTTAGTTTATAAGGGGGGGATCACACTCAGAGGCTTGCTATGTGAAAGGGGTCCCCAGTACAAAAGTTTGAGAACTCCTGGACTATATGATCAAAATGGTCCCTTCTAGCCTTGAAGTCTATGAAATCCGTATATTTTGGGACAGTTTATGACTTCCCTTCTAGTCACATAGGCCTTCATCAAAGGTCCTCTCCTCTTTTTAATTATCTTTTCCAGAAGCTGGGAATGGGCGACAGGATCACTTGATGATTACCTGTTCTGTTCATTCCCTCTGACGCACTTGGCGTTGGCCACTGTTGGAAGACAGGATACTGGGCTAGATGGACCTTTGGTCTGACCCACTATGGCCATTCTTATGTTCCACATCTTTATCATTTCATGGTCTCATGCATTTTGGGTTAAAGTATCATTTCTTTGCTAGACACTCTCAGACCTACTTCTACACCTTGGATCTGTCTTGCACTGTCCAATTTTGCCGCTCTCACTATCCAGAAACAAACAATATAGATATATTGTTTGGTACAAAATATTGTACCTAAGATCTGTAATAGGTGCCAGGATACAATGTTTGATGATGTTTTTCACAATTACCCTGAATATCCTCTTAATTTTGTTCAAGATGTCATCTAGAAGGCATTTATAGACAGAAGTTATGAAGCTAGAGAGAAGGGTCACAGTGTTCTTAACTTTTTGAACCAATATGAAAAATTCTAGACTTTGCACGTCAACGTTTTCCTTCATTACTTTTCCTATATGTGATGGCTGTAGCAAAAATACATAGAGTATTGTGGGTAAGATTGATTTGACTAATGGAGGAGACTAACAAGAGAAGTGGTGCATTCTTCATCTCTTGAAGTCTTCAAATCCAGACTGCATACCTTTCTGGAAGATATGCATTACTTAGATACGAGATATTGGGCTCCAGTAGGGAAGTAATTGGCTGAAATTCTATGACAGGAGGTCAGAGTACAAGAGATCAGAGTAGACCACCGGATGGCCGTAAAATATATGAAACTATGAAGTCTCTTTGGAATTATCTCTTAGTAATAGTGTACCTTGGAACAGCATTTTCCCCTCACCCTCTCCCTCTCTTGGTACCGGGATCAACAGTGTTGCCCTGAGCTCCTTAGAAGACGCTTTACTACTCCACAAACACACTGAATCTTTTTGATATAATCAGGTCCACTTTAAGAAATTACTTTGGAATGTCCATCAACTCAGTAAGGATCTGTGCTATTATCCTCTTTCTGCTAGTGGATCTCTTGGCAATTTCACCTAACAACAGGCAGGGCAACACTTCTGTACCTCAGAGGGGTATTGTGAAGCTTAAGCATGTATGACCATATCATGCCATTGAGGCACCGCCCTGAGCAGAGTGGCACCATCCCGGGGGGAACATGGGGAATGGAAAGTGCTTTCTGGCACACAGAGAGTGTGTGCGCGCTGCATCCTTTGGGATGATACAGACTGCTATCCCCCAGCAACCAGCCCAATGCAGAAGAGGGACAGAAACATGTCCTCATCTGCTTCGTACTCCCTCTGAGGCAATTAGCATCTTTGAAGAGGCAGAGAAGGAAGGGAGTTCAGGGACTCAGATTGACCCAGGCACTTATGTCTGGCCTCTACACAAGTGCCAGGCAAAACTAGTCCTTGCTGTTCATAAGCACTTGAGATCCCCTGCTGAGAGGTGCTATATATATGCATGGACAGTGTTACTGCTTTTGTACATCTACTGCAAGATGTAAAGAAATTAGGAAAAACACATCTTCCTGGTTTTTCTCCTTAATTTATGAAAAGACATGTCTGCTACATGATATCCACAAATGTGCAGACCTCTGGTACAGTATGTGGGGTGTAGTTTTAGCTTTGTTAAATGAAAAAATAAATATAATAAAAGAAAGAGAGAAAACAATGCAGCATAAGAGTGACAATTTGAATTGTAAATCAAATATTTGCATCAGTCTGGGTGGATATTATGTGATAGATATTCTGTGACAGGCCATCAGTCTGGTACTCTAACAGGGACAATCACTGGTGATGCTATCATTTGAGTTACAGAGCTCAATATTTATCTGCCAAAGAAATAATGAGGCTATTATTCTACAGCAATCCATGTAGTTTTTCATTCTACTGTGCATTTTGAAGTGCTTATATCTGTTGCCATTAGCACCACAAGATTGGCAAGCTGGTTGTACGAAGTATGATTATCTTTTTCAATAAGGCATTTCCCATAGTCTTTATCTACCAGAAATGAACTGGCTAGGTGTGGTGCTGGGTACCAGAACTCAGAGCAACTCATTCACTACACACCCAATGAATGCAGGGTTCCTACAGACAACAGCCTCCTTCACTATACAACTCGGATTCAGCCCCAGAGCGAAGTCCATCCTGTGCACTGAATGAGATAGGGGTTCTGTGGAAAAAATAGTGCGTAATCATGTAATTAAAGACTGTCCCATAATTCATACACAAGGAGGCTGAATTAAAGTTGTACATGTAACCTTAATTCTGGCATTTTCCTAACTTCTCAATGCTTGACTTTGCAACCTTAACATTAATAACATGTAGTTTTTATTTGTGTGTAATCTTATACAAGCTCTTTGGGACAGGGACCATTACTTTTCTGTTTGTACAGTACCTAGCACAATGGAACTCGGATCCACAACTGGGGCCCCAAGGCACTACTATAATACAAATCAATAATACATCAATCTTCTTTTTATACTGTGCACATTACCCAAAGCATCTGAGCACCTGACCAGCCATGGCCTGTTGGGAGCTTACGCCCTACGATAGCTGGGGAAAAAATGCTAAACAACATTGGAAAACTGCACAGCTACAGATTATCCAAGTTACATGGGGATTTCAGTGCTCAATTCCAATTAATTTAAATAGAAGCTCTGAAAATTTCAGCCGCAGTTCTACCCTTGGTAACTGATAAGGTATCATGCTTTGAAACAGTCACTGGACCATCAGGCTAGATCATATGCTATTTGACAAACACACTAGAATGCTTTCAGCATCACACACATCTGGGGGCAGTCTGCAACTGAATACTGTTGTGGATTCAATGGTTAGGGCCTTTAATTTTGCACTGACAAGGAAAATTTTCTTTATAAAAGAAAATTAATATGAAGCTTTAAGTTGAGTCCTAACATAATTCATTTGTGTTTTATTCTATTCAATTAAGTAGATAGCAATATTAGAAATCTAGTACTATACAGGAATGAAAGTGGTGATAACTTTGGTAACAGGTTACTCTACAGTGACTGGTTTCAGAGTAGCAGCCGTGTTAGTCTGTATCCGCAAAAAGAAAAGGAGTACTTGTGGCACCGTAGAGACTAACAAATTTATTTGAGCATAAGCTTTCATGAGCTACAGCTCACTTCATCGGTTGCATACAGTGGAAAATACAGTGGGGAGATTTTATATACACAGAGAACATGAAACAATGGGTGTTACCATGCAGACTGTAACAAGAGTGATCAGGTAAGGTAAGCTATTACCAGCAGGAGAGCGGGGGGGACGGACGGGGGGACGATGACCTTTTGTAGTGATAATCAAGGTGGGCCATTTCCAGCAGTTGACTAGAACAGTAGGGGGGGGAAATAAACAAGGGGAAATAGTTTTAGTTTGTGTAATGACACATCCACTTCCAGTCTTTATTCGACCCTGAGTTAATTGTATCCAGTTTGCAAATTAATTCCAATTCATCAGTCTCTCGTTGGAGTCTGTTTTTGAAGTTTTTTTGTTGAAGAATTGCAACTTTTAGGTCTGTAATCGAGTGACCAGAGAGATTGAAGTGTTCTCTGACTGGTTTTTGAATGTTATAATTCTTTCAATGAAGTCACACAAATGAGGGTCATTCTTGTCAGTTGCCAGCTTGTGCAGATCAAGGAGTGACTGGTTCACATTCTTTTCCAGGTGCAAGGCACACCCCATCACATAGGGTTTCTGGGAGTATAGAACTGTGTTCTGTGTGTGTCAATCCAGCCTGGCAGCCAACTACAGTGCTGTCATCCTCATTTGCTCTCTCATGGTTTTAACACCAAAAATCCATTACAAAGTTAGCATTCCCTACTTCCTCCGTTCCCACAGCTACATGTTAACTGTGCTTTCTGGCTTGTTCTCCCTCCATTTTGTCTGCCCCAGCATGGTGCATGACACCAGTAGTCAACAGGCATGTCCACACAGTCTGCTGGGGCACACAAGGTAGGAGCCAAGGCATCAGCCAGATGAACAGGACTGAGTCAGCCACAGCCTGCAGTGATTTGTCCTACTGAAAAACTTAATGGTGGCAGGCTTGGACCATCCAACTCAATTCATTATGTTCAAATCAGAATGGTGAGTGAGAGTATGAGAGCACCTGCCTACTTCCGCTACATACCCTTTGTCCTACACCCTGCTGTCAAATAACTGGTCATTTGGTGCCTGTCTGCTGACTTCACACGCACTCCTGCCAGTCTGAGTCTTATGGTTACTGAATCAGAAACAAATGGAATTTTCTTGTATAGCCTCTTTCTTCCTGGCTTCCTCCCTGCCTGGGGAGACTCAGAAAAGGACCAGGATGGAGGGGTCACTATAATCTGAAGAGAACCTGAAGGTAGACAGGTGCCACAAATACATGAAGGTGTTGGGGAGGGGACTGGTTATAGGTGGGAGAGGTACCCATATATCTCCACATAGCCCCCACAAAACCTAGGGCTGTTCCTGAACAAAAGCTACTGCCCCTGAAAAAATGTTGTCAGTAGCAGCCATGGTAGAAGCAGGAACAGGGGTACCACTAAATGGAGCTCAGCACTGGGAACCATTCCACAAACAAGAGAGTGGAGCCCTCTGATACCTAAAGAGCAGCACAAGGGTTGATTCCACCATTTGGGTGGCAACAGTTGCATTCCATTATTTTCCAACTACCTGGGCAGACCATTTAGTTTTTATTAAGAGGCACAAATCTTCCATTTCATTTCTTCGTATTAGCATCTAAATATCAATGAAGCAGGGAGGATTCATGTGCATATGCATGTCTTAAGTTCTATTTATACTTTGTTTCGTTTAATTTCAGGGCATGTTCACATCACTGACTTTAACATAGCGACTATAGTCAAAGGATCAGAAAAAGCTTCCTCTATGGCTGGCACTAAGCCCTATATGGGTAAGTTTTAAAGACCATTGTAAAAATACATACAGCATATTTCAGTGAAGTGTGTCTAAACAAGGATGTTCTGGTGTGCATGTATGATAACTCTAAGCAACTTGTTACTTGTGCTTTAGTGCGACTGGAAATGCATTAAGGATGCAGAAATAGAGGACGAGTACGGTTTTGCAAAACTTTTACTCAGCAGTGGCTTTGGTTCAAACCAACGTCTCATTTCATCTGAATCCCCCGAGTTTGAAGATATGGATAAATGACTAGTTTTGTTCCTGTTTCCACCATTTGGGAATATCAGCTTTAAACACTTTAAGCACATGCTCATGTGCTTAACGAGTTGGGGCCTTACTGAGTATCTCATGAGCGTGACAGCCCCAGCCCCAGAGCACCGTGAGGGTGGGTGTTGTGGCCACAGCATCCCCGGCCCCGAAGCGGTGGGAGGGCGGGTGGCGCAGCCTCAGGGAGACTGGAGTCGCTGCCAAACGGAGCGGGAAGCAGGAAGGGAGAGTCGGGGGGGGGGGGGGGCAGAACGGGGGCGGAACCATGCCTGGCTGTTTGGGGAGGCACAGTGTCTCCCAGGCTATTATACTTGCTGCCCATGCTGCTGGTGACCTTTTAAAAAACCCTCTTCTGGTGAGAATGAGGTGGGAGGGATGAGAAACAAGCTGCAGCAGGGTTAAGGCAGCAGGGAGAAAAGGTCTTCCTAGGTGGAAGGCTGTTCTTCTCCCCTTAGGGGAAATAATCAAGTTAACTTCTGTTTGGGGAAGGGTTGGCAACCAGAAGCCAGTGTAATAAAGCATCGCCCCAGGGATGGGGCAGGGAACTGTATTTCTTTTGTATTGTGAGTTTAGGGTTTTTTTGCTTAAGAGAAGTACTCATGCATAACCTGAGATCCACCTTGTAAATATTTAAAAATAAACCAAAGTGAAGAATTAAAAACCTCCAGAGTAGGACTGATTGACTCCAGGCCACAACCACCAGAGGGAGAATTTCAAAACAATCTGAGTAACCATTCAGATTTTAGTGCACTCACAAGAGTTATGTTTAAACCTTTTAAAATTGTGGGGATGGAATTCCTCTAGCTGTTTTTCTATATTGATGGATGCACAGTATAAAAAATGTACACTTTCTTAAATACTGTTTTTAATTTGGGTCCTCCAAAGATTTAGTGGGTGCCATGCACTACCTTGATTGAAAACTTGATTGAGACTATTGTGAGCCACACCACATCAGTAGTTTGATCTCAAGCTCTGAGGGGAAAAAAAGCCCAAAACAAACACACACAAAAAAACCCTGCAACTATATCTTATATCTCCAGAACACTGGTGGGCAACCTGAGGCCTATGGGCCACACGCGGCCCATCAGGGTAATCCGCAGGCAGGCCGTCAGACAGTTAGTTTACATTTTCACAGCTGGCTGCAGGTCCCAGTGGCTGCGGTTTGCCATTCCCGGCCAATGGGAGGTGTGGGAAGCGGCACGGGCCGCAGGGACTTGCTGGCCGCCGCTTCCAGCAGGTCCTATTGGCTGGGACTGGTGAACTACAGCCACTGGGAGCTGCGGCCAGCCGCGCAAATGTAAACAAACTGTCTGGCGACCAGCCAGTGGATTACCCTGGTGGGCCATGTGTGGCCCACAGGCCACAGGTTGCCCACCACAGCTCCAGCACCTGTGCCTCAAATGACTCCAAGTTTGGGTCACTAACTCCACACTGCAACCTCTTAAGGCACATCAACTTTCAAAGAAATACATCTAAGCATGTCAATTTTAGAGGATTTAGAAAGATCCGTCTTTAAATAGATGTTATGAAGCAACCTTAACTTATAGTGAGGCTGCCATGCCACTATAATGCACAAATTATTGTTACTTAAATTCTTCACCAAGACTCCTGAATACTGGAGATCCTTCAGCGGCCTCAGATAAATGAAAAATAGAGGGGAGAGGGGGTTAGTGATTTAAATGTAAAAATAAATAAAACAATAACTGTCAAATCTTCTTTTATATTTAATTAAATGAATTTTATTATATCCTTAAATTTTTAATCTTCAGTGGGCTGCAGAAATTTATATTGAAAATGCACAACTGTTATATAAGTGATCGGGGAAAGCTGGAGGTTTGGGTATTTGGTGAGTGGACAGGTGGGGTTTTAGCTTTGGTATGATGTGGCAGATTATCTGGGTGTGTGGAATAAAGAGATTGTCTGGCTGTTCAAATTACCTGCAGTGAATTGGTTAAAAATATTGATTCAGTCTGTCTGCACACTCAGGCAGATCCCACTTCCTGAGTTCATACTTGGTTCATGTTTGGAAGTGTTTCTTCACGGAAGAGCTAGAAACATAACTTTGGATTCTGCAAGACAATTCTGCAGTAAAGGATGAGTACACAAGGCTCTGCTGTGAGTTTATTGACTACATACTGCTACTCTAGGGGCCAGCGTGTGCATTTAAACCAGTGGCCTGCACTAGCCACCGTCTCCTGGAATTTCCAAGAATGCAGGAGGAGCAACATATGCTCCTCCCTATAGTTGGCACAATCCATAGACCAGTGCAGGAGGAAGCAAAATGCCTCTCAATCCCCCTCTAGGGCAGCTAGTGATGCTAGCGAGGAGCATTTCTTGTACTCAGTAATGTATGTGGTAATACAAATAAATAATAATAATAACGGCTGCAATTATGGTTAGAGCCTACTTCATATACCCTTCCTCCTTGTGCCCAGGTCAGGGACTGGCCACACCAGTATCTAAAGAGATTCTTCCTAAATCTCTTAATTACCCCATTCCCTTATCATTCTGCCTCCTCGTCTTTGATTTAACATTAAGATAAATAGCTTTGGTATCCTCTCTCTTTTCTATTCCTTTCAGAATTTAGTTCAATTACACAGCATAGAGTCTGATTCCTCCCTCTCCCCGACCCCCCACCCAAAAAACAAAACAAAACACCAGAAAAACCTCAGTACAAAAGAAATGGCAAAATAGAAATGCTATCTAGCCCTTTAACTAGAGATTATCAAGCCCCTCCATCATCCTGCTTTCTTTCTACTGTATCTTCCCCTACTGTACCAAAATACAGCAAAAGCCACAAGTTCAAAGCCTTCTCCACTCTGCCTGTCAGAGGAGTTTCAAGCCTTGGATTCATTTGTAAATGTGAGAAAGAATTTTTTGCATAGCCAGCAGGGCTTTTTGAACTGTTAAAATTATCTGTTTCAGTGTGAGAAGTGAGGAGTGTGGATGCTCTGCAGATTATGATGTGCATCGAGGCTTCAAAAAAACACCACTATGACAGACAGGGCCTGATCCTGATCTCACTTGTCCTGGTTTTGCCTTTGTAACTTCACTGAGTTTACTTGATTTACTCCTGATTTATGTGGGTTAAGTCAGAGGAAAATCAAACCCTTAGCAAAATGCTAACAATTAATTGCAACGTTGGTATCAAAGTTTTGGTTTTTATTTATGCTAGTTATTTGAATCAACAATATTTTCTAAAAAGTTTGCAGGCTCTGCCACAGACTTTCTATATACTTTTGGGCAAGTCACTTACACCAGGTCTAAAGTAGGAGAAGAGCCCATGCTTTAAAACATGTTGGGGAACATGCTTTAACATAATTTTAAACAGGACTTTGCACCTAATATAGACAGGGTAAGTTGTGTTTTTAAAATGTGTTAGTTGGTTGTGGTCAATACTGGTTGAAGTCAATGCACTTTAAAACACAGCCTATTTTCCCAGTCTAGACATTGCCTTAGCATCTGATTCTGCACCATTATCTTAGTACAACTTCATGCGATGGTTTCAGAATCTGGCCCTAAACTTCTCTATGCCTGTTTCCTTATCTATAAAATAAGTGCCTTCTTATTCACTGGAGCAGATCCCAAGGAGCACACTGCACCTCTGCTTCAGGGATTGCCCTGACTATGTACCAATTCATTTAAAAAAACAAATAAACGTTTTTGTTCATAAAGCCATGTTAGATTGAAACTTTAGCTACCTTGGACAGTCTCTCCCTGCATTTGACCCCAGTAGCTGATGTTTTCAATTGATCTTCATGCATAGACACAAGTAAAACACATTGCAATTGTAACCCCCATTTAAAGTTTGCCATTTCCTGGAACACTTTACTGAGCCTCTAGGGGGTCCTACCCTGTGGACTACAATAATAATGGCTCCTGGAGCCCTCTCACACCATTTCCCTGCATGCTTGGAGTCAGAGATGGGGACAAAATGGGCTAGAAACTTCTGCTGAGGCCAACAGGGATTGAGCAGTTTGCTGGGCCAATGATGAGCTGGGGCTTCTCAGCCCCTCAGTGGGATGGGATTGCCTGACTCAGACAGAGAGAAGAGACTAATTTTAGTTGCAGGTACAGTTTAGCGCTTTGAGTTTTGTGCTGAGAAGAAAGCAGAATAGCTCAGGGAGTCTCTGATTAACTCCCCTCCCCACCAAGGGAATCTTTTAACTACAGTGGGGTCTAATGCATGGGTCAGGCAGTTCCAGCCCTGTGGAGATCAGTGTCCAGAGCGCTCCCAAGAAATATATATTAGAAATCATGTTTCTCACCTACTGCTCAGTTTTTGAAAGATTTAGTTCCAAATCTCCTACATCAGCTGTAGCTTGAGGGTGCTGATTGGAAAAACAATCACTACAATTTTTTATTGTCAGAACACCTCCGAAAATGGATAGGCTTGCAGGCTGTCATGCCCCTCTTCTCTGGCAGTCACTGGAGGAGGTCACTTCATATGTCAGGTCTTTTATTTAGTGGCTGGCTTTTGACAGGCATATCTGCTACCAACAACTAACTGAAATGTTTTAGTGACATGGGTCACATCAAACCTGCAGTGTGCGTATCTGTGAGGAGAATAAGAGTGTGATGATCCTTACTGGAGAGATTTTACTTCTTGTAAGGTCACTATCCCAAGTCCACAGCTGGAATATGACTTTCATTTTTACTTCCTTCGGGTGATTACTTGGTCCTGAGTGTGCTTAAAAAGTTTTGGTATTTCATGAAGGAAGATACTGTGTAACTGCTAGGCATTTCCAGCATCAACAGAGCTTTCTTAGCAACAAGAGAAGGTCTTGGACCAAATTTTTAAAGAGAAAGGAGTTAAGGACATAGAGGTAAATGGTAATTGGGATAAAGTACAAAATGGTGTTACAAAAGGTAGATCATACCAGCCCAATCAGATCTCTTTTTTAAAAAGATAACTGATTTTTTAGACAAAGGACATGCAGCAGATCTCATCTACCTGGACTTCAGTAAGGCATTTGATACAGTTCTATGTGGGAAATTATTAGTTAAATTGGAGAAGATGGGAATTAATATGAGAATTGAAAGGTAGATGAGGAACTGGTTAAAGGAGACACTACCATGGGTCATACTGAAAAGTGAACTGTCAGGCTGGACGGACATTACTAGTGGAGTTCCTCAGGGACTGATTTTAAGACCAATCTTATTTAACATTTTCTTTAATGACCTTGGCACAAAAAGTGGGAGTGTGCTAATAAAATTTGCGGATGACGCAAAGTTGGAAGGTATTGCCAATACAGAGGAGGACCAGAATATCATACAAGAAGATCTGGACAACCTTGAAAACTGGAGTAATAAAAATGGGATGAAATTTAATAGTATGAAATGCAAAGTCATGCACTAGGGACTAACCAGAAGAATTTTTGCTATAAGCTGGGGGTTGGAAGCAACAGAGGAGGAGAAAGACCTAGGTGTAATAGTTGATCACAGGATGACTATGAACTGTCAATGTGATGTGGTTGTGAAAAAGACTAATGCAGTCCTAGGATGCATCAGAAGAGCTAATTCCAGTAGAGACAGGGAAGTGTTAGTACCATTATACAAGGCACTGGTGGGACCTCATCTGGAATACTTGGTGCAATTCTTGTCTCCCATGTTTAAACAAGATGAGAATTCAAACTGGAACAGGTGCAGGGAAAGGTTAATAGGATGATCAGAGCAATGGAAAACCAACCTTATGAGAGGAGACTCAAGGAGCTTGTCTTGTTTAGCCTAACCAAATGAAGGCTGAGGGGAGATATGATTGCTCTCTATAAATACATCAGAGGGATAAATACCAGGGAAGAAAAGGAGTTAGTTAAGTGCCAATGTTGACACAAGAACAAATGAATATCAAATATGCTCAACATCCTGAGATGGGACACTATATGGAAAGGGCTCTGAGTTACAATAGAGAATTCTTTCCCAGGTGTCTAGCTGGTGAGTCTTGCTGACATGCTCAGAGTCAAACTGATTGCCATATTTGCAATCAGGATGGAATTTTCCCCAAGGTCAGATTGGTAGAGATCCTGGGGGGCAGGTTTTCACCTTTCTCTGCAGCATGAGGTACAGGTCACTTGCATGTTTGAACTAGAGTAAATGGTGGATTCTCTGTAACTTGAAGTCTTTAAATCATGATCTGAGGACTTCAGTAACTCAGCCAGAGGGAAGGGGTCTATTACAGGAGTGGGTGAGGTTCTGTGACCTGCATTGTGCAGGAGATCAGACTAGATGATCACAATTGTCCCTTCTGGCTTTAAAGTCGATGAATCTACGAGTTATTAACTGTACAAAGTGGGCCTCAGATATGGGTTGTCGTCAACATTTTACTACATAAAATATCAAATCCTATTATAGGGCATGCCTGTTCATAATATTGATGCGATGTCCCTCCAATATGTTTAGTTAATTTTTAAAAGTATTAAAATGTGTGAATTATCTTAATTCTATATATCATTTTATTTATTTTTCATAAACATTAACATTATTCGAGTCCTACAAATCTCTATTTAGTGACTGAACTATAACTCTGTTTTGTTTGGCAGAGTTTCTACACGTATATGTTCGTTACATCGTCCATTACAGTTTGTAGAGGATAGTTCAGTTCCCACATAGAGGTTTCCTATTGTTTTCTCTTCTGTTTCAGTTATCTGAATAATGCAGCCTGGCTTCATTTAATATCAAACTAATAAAATAACTTTCAGGACTCAAATCCACCTAACAAATTACAGAGCCAATAAAATCTACAGTACATTACCTGAAAAAGTCATAACTACATCTAGCTACCTTGCATGCTGGTTATCTCTGATTTCCACAGCTCATTTTAGAGGTCATTGTCCCACTGAATTATGACTGTTCAATTGACAATGTTAGAGAAATTTGGATTTACAAGGAGTCCTATTCAACATTTAATATACATTGAGTCAGGTATATATTAATAGTGCATAGAAGTACTATCAGAGGCAGAAGAAAGCTAGTTAATGTTCTGAAATCAACCTTAAACCTCACAGGTAAAGCAAAAATATCATGTAGGGCTGAATTCTATTGTGATGTAATTACATTGGGTGAAGTGTAGAACACTGGGTGTGAATGTGGTGTGGGATTTTTAAAAAACACTCAGCACTGGCCTAATTCTGCTCTCACTGAAACTAATGAGAGGTTTTGGCATTTGCTGCTTTGGGAACTAATTTGGGCCAATGTTTCAGCACTTTTGGAAATCCCACCCTTAGCCTATAACATTTAATGGTTTGACTGCTGATCTATCAGTGCTTTTTGGAATGCAAGAAAAAGTCATGATTCCTGCAAGAGCAAGTTAACTTCTGAGTGCTCATCTTTATAAGGGATTAAGCAAGAGCTCCAATGGGGGTGGGCAGGCAAATAATAATGCCCTTCTATAGATAAGTCACAGAAACCTATCTGGGGAACACTATGGTGTAGTGGAGTAAACATTGAACTGGGGGTAGGGTACTTGGGTCTAATTCTGGTTCTTCCACTAACTTCTTGTGTGACTTTATGCAAATCAGTTAACCTGGCCAAGTTTCAGTTTCTCCACATATAAACTGGGGGCAATGAAATTTGCCTGCCCCAGAGGAATATTGTGAGGCAATAGCAAACTAATATTTCTGAAATAACAAACTAAAGATTATAATTTACATAAACCCAATATTATTAACACCAGTCAGTGGCATAGATGGGAATAGAATATGGAAGCTCCTGGGTCCGAGCCTTATACTCAATCCATTAGCTCATAATACTCTGCCAGACATTAATGCAAATGATTGCTCAAATATCTTACTAGAAAAGATGTGACAGTTTAACTGCAATGAGACCTTTGAGAACACAAAATAAGAAGGACACTTAGTTATGGATACATTTCATATTCATTAGCCTGAGACGGTTATATATTCATTTCAAATGTATAGGACCAACATTGTGTGTTAGACATCAGCATAATGCTGCCTTATTGAAGCTGGTCTAGTGATTACGCACACACACACACACACACAGAGTTACATTCAGAACTTAAGTTGTTTAGTGGGCCATATTTAAGAATAGATGCAAGAGAGGCTGTATAACTACATGGCAGATTAGTAAGGTGCTAAAGGATCAGTGTATGTATTCAGCTAATGTAATCTAATAAATATTTGCTCTGATGTAATCATATTAAAGTATGAGGTTTAAAAACTACTGAGGCATATTAACTACTGAAGGTGTGAATAAAGAAACATTACCCTTCTAAAACAGCCCTTAACCAATCACTAGAAATTACCAGTATGTTCAGACTTGAAGTACCATTTTACCATGTACCACGCACATTTAAGACCGCAAATATCATATTGCCCCTCTATAAATCCATGGCATGACCACAACTTGAATACTCCATGCATATGTGGTCGCTCCATTTCAAAAAAGATATACACTAGGTAAAGGTTCAGTAAAGGGTAACAAAAATGATTAGGGTGTGGAACAACTTCTGTATGAGCATAGATGAATAAGACTGGGACTTTTCAGTTTGGAAAAGAGATGACGAAGGGGTGGTATGATAGAGTCTATAAAATCATAACTGGTATGGAGAAAGTAAATAAGGAAATGTTTATTCCTTCTCATAACACAGGAACTAGGGGCCACTAAATTAAATTAATAGGCAACAGGTTTAAAACAAACAAAAGGAAGGGTGGTGTTTTTTTTTCACACAATGCAGTCAACCTGTGGAACTCTTTGCCAGACCATGTTGTGAAGGCCAAGACTATAACAGGGTTCAAAAAAGAACTAGATAAATTCATGGAGGACAGGCCCATTGATAGCTATTAGCCAGGATGGGTGGGGATGGGGTACCTAGCCTCTGTTTGCCAGAAGCTGGGAATGGGCAACAAGGATGGATGACTTGATTACCTGTTCTGTTCATTCCCTCTCAGGCACCTGGCATTGGCCACTGTCAGAAGACAGGATACTGGGCTAGATTGACCTTTGTTCTGACCCAGTATGGCCATTCCTATGTTCTTATTTCAGCTTTCACATATATTAATAGAACTCAACCAGAAACTTAGTCATTATAATTTAGATTTTTGCTCTTTAGTAAAAAGGAAAAGTGATGCTGGTTACCTTGATTGTGGAGCAGATGTTGACAGTCATAGTTTGTACTAATGGGTCTCTGCATGACTCCATAGACTAATTTGGGAAGAACAACATTTGTGGCATTGGCCACAGAGCCATTTGCCTAGTTGCCGGGCTGCACGTTGTTTCTGTGCCAGACACTTTGCTTCCAGCTGCTCCAAAGTCTCAAAGTCTTCTCAAAGTCTCAGACACCTGCCCTTACTGTGCAATATGATCAATGCCAGTTGCTCAACAGTCAAATCAGAAATGTTTGTTTTGCACAGATTTTGTTTCAGGGTGTCTTTGAAGCCCTCCAAGCTCCCGAGCTTAATTCAGAATGAAGACTTGTTTTGATAGGCTGGTCTCAGGCATTCAAACTACGTGACCAATCCGTCTCAATTGGGTGCAGATCAAATGAGCTGAGCCTTGATGCCGACTAAGCCAACTTTCTTCAGGACTTCACTGTTGGAAACCTGGTCCTGCCATTTGATGCCCAGCAATTGTCACAGTTGTTGCCAATCGAAATTGTCACTTTTTAATGTGTTGTTGTTAACATATCCATGTTTCACACCCATAGAGCAATGTTGTGAGGACAACAGCATTATAGACTTTGATTTTGTCTGTATATAGATTCTATGTTGCTTCCAGATTTGGGGAATCTGGGAAATCCCCTACCGGCCCCATTTCTACCATCCCACCATGTGGAGAAGGGGCTGCACTTATGGGAGGCAAAAGGGAAAAGTAAATTCTGTGCAATAGGAGGCGAACTGCTACTTACTGTTCAAACAAGTTGATATTTACATTTCCAGTGGAGGGGAAAAGTTGTTTTCTTTCATTTCATTTTTTAAACTGCTACTCTTCTAAATAGGAAATTAATTGCTACCCCTCTGATTTAATTCCTGCTTTCTATTTAAACCTCAGTTGGCAGAAGTACTAACCTTCTCTGAGATTTTTTTTTTTTTTAATGAGAAGTGAAAATTGATATTGGAATGCCTCTGTGCAAATGCTGAGAAAGCTGTTAGCATTTCCTCTGAGCATGTACAAAACTACAAATCTGGAGATTTCAGAAACCAAGTTCCATTTGTCCTTTTCATTGAAACGACTGTATTAACAAGGTGTTTAAGCATTTGTCTAATTTGAAACAAGAGTAGCCCCAGTGACTTCAATCGACTTAGTTAGGCATGTGCTTAAATACCTTGTTGAATTGGGCCTAAAGACCAGATGTACAAAGGGATTTAGGTGCTGAAAGATACAGAGGAGCATCTAGTTTATTTTATAAAAGTGCCTAAGCAAGTTAGGCACCTAATTCCAGTTGTTATATGGTGAAGAATGCCTTTTGAATTTTAGATAATAGTTGAAAAAATATACTCTTTTAGATATGCATTTTATAAAAATAGTGACTGCTTTCTCAGACCCAATCAAAAAAGCATGGTGTGAAAATCCTGGCCCTGATTGATGTCAGTGGGAGTTTTGCCATTGACTTTGATGGGACCAGGATTTCACCCATTGTGAGTAATTCTACCTGCTTGAGCTGTAGCACCAGTTAAGTAACAAACACTGTAACCCAGAATGCAGTTCCCTTTGTCTCCTTTGCCCGCTCCCATCTGGGAATTGAATGTTGAAATATGGCAGGAACCTGTCATTCAGAAGAGCCTTTGAGTGTTCTAGTGGAAATTGTTTTTGATTTGGCCTAACTATAGGACTTTGGAAATGGCACTTTGTGTGTGGGCAGTAAAGATAATATGAATATTAGTCTTTTTAGATCATGTTTGGCATGAAGTCTGCTGCACTGCATATATGCAGCACATGAGCCCTGTCTCATCCTTTGCACACAGTGTAAGTACATCAGCATTACATACTTCTTGAAGTGTATGCACTAGCCCAGTGCAAAAGTGTGTATGTGGTAGGATGACAGTTTCATAATGTGTGCATTTGAGGGCCCTATCCAGTTCCCACTGAAATCAGTAGGAATCTTTTTAGTCACTGCAATGTATTCACCTGCTTATCTCCACTGCTCCTTCTCCCACAGAGAAGATGGGGGCCAAGTCATTGTCCCTTCATGACAGTTTAGCAAAGAATGGACCAGAGTTTCACCTTTTTCTGTTGTGGCCAAGGGGAGAGGACAATCAGATTTATCTGCTTGCTGGCAAACAGAGCACAAATCAGCACTGCAGCAGAAATCCATGGTGTGGGAGCTGCCCCACATCCTAGTCATTCTGGGCTCCAGCAGGAGGATGGCTTTGGAGACAAGGGTGGATCTGTGGAGGTCAGATCAGTGCTTCCGTTGCCCAGATTTTGAGGTCCATTGGTGCCCCAAGGATCAGTCTTTAACTGCAATGTGTCTCCTTTACCACCAATATGGCCACACTAGAAATGGAGTAGTCTCTCTATTAGATGTGTTCTTCTAATGCTGTTTTGTTAAAATGAGGAGGAAGGCCGTGTGCTTTCAAATATATTGATTTGTTTTGTCCTCACCCTATGCTTTTGGTTTGATTGATAGAACATAGTGTCATTGTAATCCTGACAAAACTATTAATTATGCTGGGAAGCTCCAATCCATACCTATGATTGTTTCACAACTTTCTACACCAAGGGCCAGATTTACAAAGGTATTTAGGCACCTAACTCCCATTGAAATCAATGGAAATTAGGTGGCCAACCTGTGTAGGTGTTTTGAAAATCCCACTAGGAACCTATGTGCATCTTTGGGCACCTAAATACCTTTGAAAATCTGGCCCCATCTCTCTTTGATCAGACTGTGATTGTGGCTCTGAATTAACAATCTTCTACTACACAATGTAGATTATCTTGCTATTTATCATGGCCTGATGAAGAGACTTTGATTCATAGAAGCATGTCTTTTGTTGGACTAATTAATAAGTTATCTCTCGCAACTCTGTATTTTATGTACTTAAAGGCATTTCTATAACACTCATCGCCATAGCAACTGAGGAAGTTACATTGTAATTTGCTGTCTCCCATGTCTGCAATTTAGGCTTCCATTCTTCTCCATTGATTAGTCTAATGCACTAGTAGGGCATTTTTTGAGGATTATAATTCAATGAACTCCCCTATTTTAGCATGTTAAAATTAACCATAGACCATTTGGCTCAATGCCAGAGAGTATGCATGTTTGTTTGTATTTTGCTATTTAATTGGTAAATACTCACAAGTGCATGGTCCTTGCCAACATACAGAAAAGACACATTCCCTACCCCTACGAGCATTGGCCCTGATCCTTCAAAGACTTCCACATGTGCTTAACTTTACTCACTCAATGGGAATACTCCCAGTGCATAAAGTTAAGTACATTTTTGCAGGGTTAAAGCCTACAATTTACATGCAGACTTTTATATGACACAGAATGTATTTATCCTGGAATCCATTTGTTATTTATTTGAATTACCTTATCTATCTAGGTTCTCATGCAGCCTCCATCGCTGTGGTATATGAGTGCCATTGAATGAGCAGAGTGTGCTGCTGTTTTTATATGCTATGAACCTAAATGATTTCCATCGCACACAGTGGTATGCAGATTTCTCACTTTTTCACTGATGCTCACCCGCTGGAGATAATGTTGAGAGACGACACCACCACCAGTCTGGTTGTCTAATATACCACGGCATTAATTCTTTAGCAATAACCTTGTGCGTACAAATTCAGACTCCCTCACCTGTTAAATAATAGGCCATATTATAACTATGATTTTAAAAAATATATTTTCAATTTATTGTAGCAATGATAACCTCAGTACAGGACATTTCAGAGGAATGAATGACCAGCTTGGGTTAGTAGCACTCAGCTGCATCTGAGGCCATCAACTCTGACCAACCAGTAATTAATCTTCAGGATTTGCCTTGCACTGCTATCATTATTGCTTACACGTATTGCAAACCAGGAGATGCATTAGAAGAAAATAAAGGTCACTTGAAAAGGTCTGCACTGCATCTTCTCCCCCCCCTTCACTGATTTTATACAGTTCTAACCTGCCCCATTAGAGAACACAATAATGCTTCTCTGTGTGAAAAATCTCTGCTATAAGCCTCCCAAAGCTTCCCTAATCAACACCTGTCAGTTTCAAAAGCAGCACCGGACAGGCACACCAGAGCCTCTTCAATTAGGTTCTTACTGAACGAATGAAACTAAAACAGTTCATCAAAAAAGAAATCTCCTTTCCTGTTGACAACTGGGATTCCTCCCAGAGGCATGTCAAGGCCCTGATTTCATAATGCTGTCCGATAGTGCCCACTGGTGTGATCAGAAAGGTAATCTATCGAGGAAGGTAATAGTTATTCTCTGTTTGGGCCAGTCACTCTTGAAAGCAACAAACCTCAAGTCGATTAATTTGTCGTGTTCAACATTTTCAAACCTGGGTACCTAAAGTGACTCTCCTAAACTCATATTTAAGCACCTAATTAAAAATGATCTGATTTTCAAAAGTGCTAAGCACTTACATTTTGGCCATTGAGTTCAACTTTTCTTCAGGTGCCTAACTTCAGGCAACCTCAGTTTAACTATGGGCAATGTTTTGGCCTATGTGTAGTGTCTTTTACAAAAACTGCTTCTGGTTAAATAAAGTTTTATGTGATCATAGAAAAGTGAGTACAATGTTGTTTGCAATTATATTTATATTCCTTTTATTGCTTGTGCAAGGTAATGTTGGATACTGAGGACTTGTCACAAGTAGGGAGCAGAATTATCAGTAGATTAAGTAAAAATTCAAGTCAGCTTTGTCATTTTCTACAACATACCTATAACCATGAACTGCATCACTGTTGTTCTGCCAAAGTATAGATCATTTGGCTGCTATGACAACTGCAGAGCAGAAGACTATCTATGAATTAATTTGTCAGAAATGATCTATTTCACAAAATGTACTTGAAGCTCAAAGTACACAATTAAAATGAATAATGGTGAGCATGGAGCACTGATGTGGCTAGATTAAGGTAATTTGAAGTTAGCCATGTCTAGCAATGTTTGACAGACCCATCAGAATGAATGCAGTAACCTGAAGGAAACATGCTTTACAGTTTTTATGCTTAATTATAGTTATTACCTGTTCTCCAAATATGATTTCACTCTAAAGCAAAACATGCAATGGGTGAATCGATCATAAAATGCTATACTGAGAGATCTGGATGCAGAGATGGGAGGGTAATTAACCATTGGAACAATTTACCAGTGGTGGTTGTGGATTCTCCATCACTGAAAATTTTAAAACTAAGATTGGATATTTTTCTAAAAGCTTTGCTCTCCTTCAAACAGTAATTATGTTGGGGAAGTTCTATGGCCTTTGTTATACAGGAGGTCAGACTAGATTATCAAAATGATCCTGTCTGGCCTTAGAATCTATGAAGATCTTCAATGATTCAGCATTGTAGATCTTTGAATGCCAAAAGATATTTTAAGATTTACAAAAATCTTAACATATAGAACTCTGGAAAAGGAGATGGTATATTATTTTATTTATTAGTTCATTTAAAAAGAAAATGTATTGGAGACCCTTGAATACATTCAAACAGACTCTGTTTACACCCAAACAGGTTCATTTTGTGTCAGTTTTCAAGAAAGCAAACGAGCATAAAACAGAGTGAGATTAAAAGTATGTTAAGAGAAAAAGCGTAGAGGTGGATGAGAAAGAAATTAAGATTTATAACTCAGAGAGCCTTTGCAGTTAAAAGTGTGAGTTTGTTTATTATTAAACCTGCCAGTAAATCATCTTTGATCTCACTTACCTTGTTAAAGTTGGCACAGGTGTCGTAACATGGGACATGGACTCTTCTCTATCCTGTTCTGATTTATGACCACTGTAGGCTTTCAGTTTCATTCAGTATTGTGTGGAATAGGGTTTGACCATAAGCAATAACACCGCTGGGGTGTGCACAGTGAAATTCCTTTTTATCTAGGCCAAAAGTTGTCTGGTCCCTGAGATCTTCATGTTCAACAGTGTCCACCTTTTTGGGTGCCTGTGTCTTTGAGTGCCCAGTTTAGGGTCTTATTTCCAGAAGTCCTTAACACCTGCAGTTTTAATTGAGTTCAACCGTCAAAAGGACGAGTAAAACTACTATCCTGGCTAATGCACAGTAAGTAGATGTAAAGGTATGGAGATCGGAAGGCAGAATATGCTGATTGAGAATGTGACAAAAATTAAATCCCTTGGATTCAATGGGAGCTGCAGATACTCACAACCTCTGAAAATCAGGTTTTTGTTTTAATTCTGTGTGGCTTCTGCTTCTACAAACTAACAAGACTGTTGTGCCTCATCAAATAGTCAGCAAATGATCACTTGTTCTTATACTACTAAATGAACCTGTTGCCTCCTTCCTGTCACTTGAATGAGTGGGAAAGTATCTAACCAGTGGAGCGCGCTATATTACCAGGTCCAGTACCCAGAAAGCTCATAATCACAGGTACAGCCAAAAAAAAAAAAAAAAAAAGAAGAAGAAGCATCTCCTGAAGTCAGAGGGGACCAGTTCAGGAGAGAGGTAGGGACTGGAGGTCCAGCCTGGGAGCTGGCTGTGTAAATGCTGTTGCAGGTACAGTGTCAGCAGTAACTACAGCAGGAGGAAATAGGCAGCCACCTGCAAGGAGGAGGGTGGTATGGCGTGGTTCCAGGGAGACCCTTACCTTCCTCACCCTTTTCTGGATGGCTCTTAGGGGTTGAGTTAGGGACTGTTGGTTTGAACTTTATTATCACTGTTGAAGTCCTTATGCCTAGGGCCATTTGTACCCTTTATTTTTTCCAGCCCTAGTAAAATAGTCCTCTGTTACTTGCTTGAAATGTGTGTTTATGGGAACTCACCAAGAACTGGAGTCTGTAGAGCCTAGTGCCTGCAGCAGCACTTCATCTCTCCTCTGTGAGGTTGTAGTCCCCAGAGCTCATGGTACCAGACATCTGGAAGGAGCTAGTGAAGCATTTAACCTCACAGTAAGAGTTATGCTTGCTACCACACAAAACCCCATTGACTTCAATGCAATGATGTATGTTAGTAAGATCAGGCCCAGTGATTTTAACTTAATATCTTGCTGAAGAGCATTGGTGGGTGGATTTCACTGGGACCAGGCAGAAGTGGAATTTTCCCTCTTACCTGGGCTCTTTCAATTCACACTGTAGAACCACACTGGTTATGTTACTGGGGGATTTCCACAGCCCTGGCATCAGAGCTGGATTTGACCTTTACTCTTAATAGCGCTGGATAATTGTTTTACATATTTCAATAAATACAATGAGTAAAGTCAGTGGCAATTTTTAAAGCTCCCCTGCAAACTCTTTACTTGCTTTTATCCCAAACAGTTTTACTCAGAATTTGGCCTCCACAGAATAGAGTTACTCCTCGCTTAACGTTGTAGTTATGTTCCTGAAAAATGTGACTTTAAGCGAAACTATGTTAAGCAATTCCAATTTCCCCATAAGAATTAATGTAAATGGCAGGGGTTAGATTCCAGGGAAATTTTTTCGACAGACAAAAAACTATATATATACACACACACACAGTATAAGTTTTAAACAAACAATTTAATACTGTACACAGCAATGATGATTGAGAAGCTTGGTTGAGGTAGTGAAGTTTGCGAATACAGACTAACACGGCTGTTACTCTGAAAAGAGGATGGAGTGTTTCCTGCGGAATGCCTTACTGCTAAATGATGAACTAGCATTCGACTGACCCCAAAGGGTTACCTTTGTTAATGTAAATAAATAAATTAAGATTTATAACTCAGAGAGCCTTTGCAGTTAAAAGTGTGAGTTTGTTTATTATTAAACCTGCCAGTAAACCTCACACTCTACAAGGCAGCAGGAATGGAGGGAGGGAGACAGCATGGCAGACAGAGACACACATCCTGTGTGTGGGAGAGAGATAGAGATGCACATTGCCCCTTTAAGTACACTGACTAAGTACATTGCCTTTAAAAAAGATCAGGAGGTTGAGACAGCAGCTGAGGCCAGCAAGCTGTCTCCATCCTGAGCCCTGTCCTGTCCCCACCTTGCTCTATATGGAGAAGGGGTAAGCAGGGGGCAGGAGTAGGGGGGAGGGGGACACCCTGACACTAGCACCCCTTATCCCCCCTCCCCTGCACAGCAAGCAGGAGGCTCCTGGGAGCAGCTCCAAGGCAGAGGGCAGGAGCAGCACATGGCAGTGGTGGGAGTGACAGCTGAACTGCCGCAATCGGTAGCCTGCTGGGTGGCTGCTGCACAGGGAGCTTAGGGGTGCGGGGAGCTGATACGGGGGCTGCCGGTCCACCCTGGTTCCAAGCCCCCACCAGCTTGCTCCACCGGGCTGCTCTTCCTGCAAGCACTGGACAAAGCAGGCGGCTGCCAAACAACCTTATAAGGGAGCATTGTGCAACTTTAAATGAGCATCCTCCCTAACTGATCCGCAACAAAACAACTTTAACCTGGATGACTTTAAGCGAGGAGTTACTGTAGTCTCTTTTCATTATTCCATACACCTCAATTCAAAGCTCTTCTAAGCTCATATGTAGGATCTGCCACTCCTTTTCAGGGAGGCATCCTCTTATGGGTCCAAAATTCAGCAAGAAGGCTGTTGTCAGGCCCTGAAGTGCACCACTATTGCCAAATCACAGAGCTTTGCAAAAAAGATCTGATGGTATCCTATGGACCTAAGATCCCAATTCAGAAAAGCACTTAGGCACATGCTTAATTTTAACTGCATTCGGAGACTTAAACACATTACTTTAAGCATATGCTTAAGTGCTTTGCTGAATCAGGGCCCAAGGGTGAAATCCTGGTGCCATGGAAGTTAATGGCAAAACTTCCATTGACTTCAGTAGGGCCATATAAGATACCACGTAACTTGCCATAATTGATGCAACACCTTAACTCATTCAGCCTCTTCTCATCTGGTAGAGCAAGTGCTTAAATCCTAAAACTGTCACTCAAGCTGTTGGACTACAGAGAGTTGCTCTGGAAGGAAAATACATACCATTAAAGCAGAGAAAAGCTGCTTATCTGCTTTAGAAAACAGGAGCCTAAATGTTCATTTTCTGATCTGAGGACACTGTCACCAGCTTAAGGTGGGAAAACAGAGCACCTTTAAATAGACCTCAAAACCAAACAAACAGTTGGCTCAGTGCTGAAACTCGAAGCGCATCCTGCTGATTAGCCTAATTCGGGGATGAGGTGACATTGTTCACTGCAGCTCTCAGACACAACAAATAAAATAAAATAAATAAATAACCCAGGCACTGAATTAGAAAAACCCAGCTGTAGCGGTCTGGCAGTGCTACAACCCTCAGACACAACTCTAAACATTACATTAATGACGCACTTTCAACACTACCTCACAGAAATGAACCAGGACCCCCTCACCACATTGCAACAGTGGAGCTATGAATTAAATAGTGAGGGTCATGCTGCACCTTACAACAGAGTAATATGCCTATGTAGCAAGCAAGCTTTCTTCACTGACTTTCAACCCAATAATTGCTAAACTGTCCTAAAATATGAATGAGGGACAATTATGACTTGTGTGTGTGTAAGAAAAACAAGCTGTTATATTCCAGTTGTATATTTCATAAAGAACTGCTCTGTATGTAAGTATGGCTTAAGATGTAAATAATAGGTTTATGGACTTTCTGAATTCATCACTTAAGGGAGTTTTAATCTACGTCTCCAGGATGTCCCATGAAATGATCCAAAAGTCACATACTTCTCCATAAGGAACTCCTTTTATTTAGTTAAGGCAGATTCCCTAAATGAGATAGTCAGACCCCTGGCTGCTGCTCTGAACTAGTTGTGACTAGATTAGAGAATAGATCATTTACTGCCACACTAACATTAGTGTGCGATTGTAAGTGATGAGACGGTAATGTAGTGCATTAGTCTCAGTATCAGCTATGGAAGAACTCACCTGGTAATTGCAATCTAGCATCATGGTTCTGCTTGGCGTTACCATTGTTTAGAAAATACCCAAGGAATGTGGTGTTCTCACAGAGTTTACTGACATTATACTATGGAATAATTAGAAAAGCATGACTGCCTTTTCATTTCATACCTTAGTTGTCTGTGGTTTTCAAAAGATTCTACAGATGTCTTATTTAGAGGATTTTTTCTTACTAAAGTTAACTAATATATCTGATTTTGATAAGATCAAAGGCTTTCTTTTGTGGGCAAGCTATTTCTATGGCATTTATCACTTCATAAATAGTATATTTATCTCAAATCAGGTCAGATTTTGTATCAGTATCTGGATTTATATTTAATTTAAAAAATAATTAACTTAATTCCATCCTAATATAGAATTTTGGATGTATGATACATGAGTTTGAGATTTATTATGTCTTGTTTTATTTTCTAGATCGAATAAATAAAATAACCACTAAATTAACCCTCTGTGGAAATACAGTCAAAGTGACTCTTTGCATTTCAGTTTGTTCAACACAGAAATTTAAATCAGTTGGAGAACTTTGTGTTTCCCAAAATATTTAGTTACATTTCAACTCCTACAAATTTGGTTTACTCTAATTTATTTTAATTCACAAACCCAAACAATCCAGATAGAATTTGAAATATAAAATGGATGGCCAAAAAAAATCCTGATAAATGTTTTGCCTGGAAGATAACAACATGGATGATAAAGCCTCTCAGGATCTTTAACTGTGTGTTGAAACATATGAATTGCCACACTGGATCAGAGTCACGGTCCAGTTATTCCAATATGCGTTCTCTGACAGTGGCCATCAGCAGAAGCAGGTGCAGCAGCAGATGTTCCCCAGGAAGTTTTCATCTTAATCTTTAATTCTTAGAGATTGGTTTAAACTCTAAAGCAGGAGTTTTATATCCATTTCAATACTGAGGGAATGACTGATTCAGGGAATTGGCAAAGAATTATACAGCCTTTCACCTTTTGGTCACCAATTCCAATCCATCTCAAGTCAGTAGTGACCAAAAGTTGATTCTATGTGATGGGTGTCGAATGACCTAAGTGAAATGAGTCTGGTGGTCATAGTACAGTGGTTAAAGTTATTGTTGTTTCTACCAGTTGTCTGTATTCATAAGGGCAAATTCATTCCGGTGTTAAGAAAGCATTTACTCCATTAATTTAAGTTAAAATTAAATTTAATTTAATTGAGTCTGCTTACACTAGAGCTGAACTTGGCTCACGAAGATCATTTATTCATTTTATTTTTCCAGGCATTATATAGCAAACATATTTCATATATAGTTCCCCCACTTCAGCAATGTGCTTGCCTCTATGTATCTAGAAACATTTAATAAACAATGAATATATCTTTTCCCTGGATTCTTTTTAAAATCTAATGACGTTTTCAATGCACAATTAGGTATTTTCAAAATAACTGATAATATTTTGCCTTACGTACTCTCAGAGTACAGTAGGATATCTGCATTCTGAGCTAGGCATGTTACAATATATAGCTTCCCAATGGGGGTTGTTATAATATAATATATTTATGTATAGGGTAATGACTAGGAACTTAGAGAACTCTACTTTCAGGAAGTGTTTGAGGAAGGACTAAAGCCTGAATGTTGTGCACTCTTGACCATCTCTCTTTTTATGTTTGAACACCAAACAGTGCAGTTGGGCATGCAAAACCCCTTATTTCTAGTTAAACTGGGAACTTTTGAATACTGCGTACACTTTTGAATACTGTGTACAGATATGGTCCCCTCAACTCAAAAAAGATATACTGGCATTAGAAAAGGTTCAGAAAAGGGCAACTAAAATGATTAGGGGGTTGGAACGGGTCCCATATGAGGAGAGATTAAAGAGGCTAGGACTTTTCAGCTTGGAAAAGAGGAGACTAAGGGGGGTTATGATGGAGGTATATAAAATCATGAGTGGTGTGGAGAAAATGAATAAGGAAAAGTTATTTACTTGTTCCCATAATATAAGAACTAGGGGCCACCAAATTAAATTAATGGGCAGCAGGTTTAAGACAAATAAAAGGAAGTTCTTCTTCACACAGCGCGCAGTCAACCTGTGGAACTCCTTGCCTGAGGAGATTGTGAAGGCTAGGACTATAACAGGGTTTAAAAGGGAACTGGATAAATTCATGGAGGTTAAGCTCATTAGTGGTTATTAGCCAGGATGGGTAAGGAATGGTGTCCTAGCCACTGTTTGTCAGAGGGTGGAGATGGATGGCAGGAGACAGATCACTTGATCATTACCTGTTAGGTTCACTCCCTCTGGGGCACCTGGCATTGGCCACTGTTGGTAGATAGGATAATGGGCTGGATGGACCTTTGGTCTGACTCAGTATGACCATTCTTATGTTCTTTTGTGCATCCCTGAAAACAATTCTGTGTATCTCTGCATGCATATTGGGTGATTACTTTCACCTAACTGCACACTTATTCATTTTTTTTCAAATGCAAATGTTATTAACAAGCTACCATTTAACCTTAAAATACAATGCACTTCATTAGATTTGATTTATTTGTTTTAGCTCCAGAAGTGTTCCAGGCCTTTATGGATGGAGGCCCAGGATATTCATACCCAGTAGACTGGTGGTCACTAGGAATTACAGCATATGAATTGCTGCAGGGTTGGGTAAGAGTGTTTGGTTTTGGTTTTATTTAAAGTATTGCCTGACAATAGTTGAAATGTTTGCAGAGTGTCTGACTCATTTTGCTTAACTTTCATGCCAAACTTTGGGTGAACATGACATGAGATTTGGGTTTCCAGTGCACTCTCCAACTGGGGGTAACTTCCCAGTTTTACATTTTGTTATGAAGCTTTCACCCAGCTCTAGTAATTATTTCATGGCAGTTCACCAAAAAAGGACGTAAATTGCATGATGTGTTCAAATGAAATATTTTTAAGGGCTACTTCTGCAGGCTTTGCTCACGGGACTGCTCACATAAGTAAGGGCAGCAGGATTGAGTCCCAGATACATGAGTGTACCAAATTGGAAGCAATTACAGCTTTTCAATATATAAGTTAGGCATTATGGGGTTCCATTATATTTTTGCTCTCTTGAGCAATATCTTAGAAGAGTTAATATAATATGCCAAGATGTTTGGACCAACCACAGGAGAGGCTTATCTGCCAGACCACTCATTACTTATCTAATCAATTATGTGAATGAGCTTGATGAAAAATCTTCCTAAGCATGGTTGAGTTTCACAGAAGATAATGAAAAATTCCATTCCACTTTGCTTCCAAGGGAATAAAACCTGATAGTGTTAAATATTTATTTACCATTCCCCGTGGAAGATAGAACTTTAAATAAGATATCTGTGCAGTTACTTGTAGCTTAAGCATTTTCATTTTATATTTCATTTCTTTTTTGGAGGCGGGGAGGGGGGAAGAATATTTTATAACTCCTTGCTGCATGGTGGTCACCATACATAGTAGATGTTCTTTAGAGAAGTCATAGTTACTATTTTTATTACAGAAACACCAAGAGGCCCCAGTAGAGATCAGCTACCCATCATGTCAGGCATGGTATAAACATGTAGTATAAAACAGTCCCTGACCTAAAGAATTCAAATTCTAATTAGAGAAGGCAGAGAAAGGATGGCATGTAAATTTTTAGCTCAAATGGTTACATGTCGGCAAAGTCATGCACAGGGTATCGTAATGGGAAGTGTCAGGCAGTCTTAATAAAAAGCACTGCTACCAGCTCTGCTTAGGATAAAAAACAATGAAATAACACCGTACTGCTTTAACAGCTGTCTGTTGGCAGAGGGGGTTCTCAGGAAGAGAACATTGTGATGGAGTGCACAACAGAGGATATAGACCTGGAGTCCCAGCCCTGATCACCAAGAGTTGCCAATTACTTTAATAATTATGTAGATTATGTAGGTATCTATTTGCCAAGCTCAGCACAATCTTCCCAGAATGATTTTCTCTGACTAGAGACAAAACAAGGCTGGAACGGAGGTTGAATTTCAAAACCATGTTAAAATAAAAACACCACCATCCATCTGATGACCCCGGCAGGCATTTCTGCCCTATTGAGCAGGGTTTGTTGCTTATGGAGCAGGCTGTCATTGTGGGGACAGATTAGTCCATGGCCTTGTCTAGAGTAGGGGAAAAGCGCTTTTTTTTCTAAATTGTAAACACCGTTTTTACTAGTCTAGACAAGGCCAAGCAGAGGAGCACAAAGCACAAAAGAAGGAGGAGTAGGGGTGAGTAAATGTATTCAACCCTACATATGTTACTACCCATTAAAAGCACAAGCTCCAAAACCCCCACCTGCCTCTGTAGTGGCCCCCTGTGAGGAAGCAGGGCTTTACAGGGCTGCAAGATCAGGCAGCAGGCAGCCAGCCCAATTCTCTTCTGTGCTCCCACAGCACTCAGCTCAGCTGCAAGAGCACATACGGCTCATTTCCATAGGAGCAAAGGAATGGCTATACTGGATCACAGCCATGTTCTTTCTAGTCCTGTCTCTTGCAGTGGCTAGCACCAGATGCTTCAGAAGAAGCTGCAGGAATCCCACAAAACCACCAATGGGAAAAAGAGGAGATGAGGAGAGAGGCATAAATCTGCTGTTGTGTGACCAAATAGCTTGCCAGTTAGCTCATTTCTCACTCTGGAACTGGTGATAGAATATGGGTAACCTACAAAATGGTCTGATGGAGATCAAGATAAGTTATGTAAAAAATTAATTGTTTTTGTTTGTGCTGACTTTTTGTTCTTGTTTGCCTCTACCCTTGTTAGATAGAACTAATCTTGTGCTGGGGGGAGGGTCATAATCCTCACAGCTTTCTTGTTGCACTGTATTGCACAATACCAGTCAGCCAAAACAGCACGTTATTGGAAGCAGGACAATAGCTACCATAGCAATTTGGACTTTGTACTAGACTGCTCAGTCCATTGCTCCCTTCCAGTGTATTACATAATCTCTTAGTGTAGTCCATCCATTCACACAACACAGCAGACACAGCTAGGTAGCTAGCCAGTTAATTATAAAAGACCTGTCTAAAAAGAGAAGCTAACTTGTAAATCATTGCAAGAAGTTAACCCCCTGGGAAATTAAAACCTGTGCATTATGGTAGCCATGGTATAAGTCTGTCCACTCCTGTCTCTCTCTCTCTCAGATGCCGATATCAGAGCTCAGTGTCCAGGTTCCATTACCAGAGTGTGGCCTCTCTATCAAGGCAGGCTATGTGTTGTAGACCACTCTTCAGATGTCGGACTGGGCACATTTCCATCACATGAGCTATTGTCTGTGACAGTGCCCCACCATCACACCAGGGGGAGAAAAACAGTGCATGGTTGCAGCAACTCTGGTCAAGCCAGAGAGTAGCCTCTTGAGACTTGTCCAAGAACTGTGATTAAGTGGACAAAGAGGCAGGTGCAGCGATGTACTCGTGAATTTACTTAGTGTATTAGACTCTCTTTCCCACTGATGCTTTCACTCTGTAAGGACATAATTTTGAGCTTCCAGGCAGCGCTGATCATCTATGCATGGTAAAGGGGCAGTAGCATTCTTGTTCAAGAGTGTGTGAGCTGCCATAGCAAAGGGATATCAAGAGATGAGCCATGGTGTCACACCCCGGACCACAGGAGTGGAATTCCTCCCCTGACTATGAACAGACCTTCAGGCTGGTGCTTTGTATTGTTCACTGTCTGAGAATGGGGCATCAGTCAGTCATAGATGAAATAGTATGCAGTGGTGTTGTAGCTGTGTTGGTCCCAGGATATTCGAGATACAAGGTGGGTGAGGTAATATCTTTTATTGGACCAACTTCTGTTGGGGAAAGAGACAAGCTTTCCAGCTTATACAGAGCTCTTCTTCGGGTTTTTCACACCCCCTGAGCAAAAAAGTTGAAGCGCTGTAAGGTGCCGGTGTAGTCACACCCTAACTCAGGGAGTTACTGCTAAATACAAGGTGGAACAGAGTGTTTAGCATAAGTAGTTAACACATATTTCAAGGGACCATTCAAGGACCACCCTGCGTAGTGGCCCGTTGACACCCCTCCAATCATAGGGAGGAAAGGAAGGGAGGAGAGAAGCTGCTGGGGAGGTTGTTAGTGGGTTACAGATTGTTGTAATAAGCCATAAATGCGGTGACTTTCTTCTGTCCTTGATTTTTAGTTTAAAGCAAAGTTATGAATTTAAGCTCCCAGGCTCATCTTTTGAAAGTGTTGTGCAGGTTCCCTTTGGGGATGAGGACTGATAGGTCAGATATAGAATGAGCACTTTGTGAAAAGTGTTCATCCATAGGTGATGTGATGTTTTGTCTTTTATCATTTTTCCTGTGTGAGTTCTTTGAGAGTGTAGTGATTGTCTGGTTTCACCCACATAGTCGCTATTGGGGCATTTAGTGCACTTGATGACGCACATCACATGTTGTGATAGGGCTGTGTAGGACCCATGGATCTTCAAAGGTGTGTTGTGGGGCTGGGTGTTGATTATTGCAACAGTGGCTCATAAAATAACCTACACCTCAGACAGATGGCTCCAGAGACAAAAATATTCATAAATCTAATTTCAACTGACCTTGAAAACTTTCCTACTGACATAAATATTACAAAATAAAATCTAAAAAAGATATAAAACCACTGTGTATTTCAGTTGATTAGTACCAAAGAAATGCACACGCAATCCATATGAGAAGGGTTAGCCTTTAAGATATTATAAGTCTTGTATGTTTAGAGAAACACTGTTTTCCAGTGTAAGCAATACAGAGTTCAGGAAAACAAAGATTTTGTATGCTCTGTTTATAACCTTCCTTATTGATTTTACATTGATATTATTTTAACTTTACCACAGAGGCCATACGAAATTCATTCAGCCACTCCAATTGATGAGATCCTCAACATGTTCAAGATAGAAAGAGTTCATTACTCATCCACATGGTGCAAGGGTATGATAGCATTGCTGAAAAAGGTAAGACAGTACAAGAGCTAGTTGCACTTGCCTCCTCCCGCAAATAATCCAGTGGATATCCTTCAGGTAAGATACAGCTCATACAAGTATCAGGTTGTTTAAATCTCATGGATAGAGGGAAAGGTGCCTTTCTTTGGCCTTCTCTGAACAGCAGAGATGTGGCATTGTCTCTTATGAAGTTGGTTTATTATTGTTCTCATACCGGTCTGAAAGAACAGTTCAATTTATCTTTTAAATTACATTTTTATAAGGAATTTTAGTGTTCCTGAAACAGACCTACAGACCAAGGACCTCTGTTTTCCACAGGTCCAGCGGTGGCACCTCCTGTGTTGCCCTGTTCTTGCCTCAGCCATAGTTTGGGGGCACCACATTCTGCATTCCCATTCAGTTCTTTGCATCTCTGCTGAGATTGCCAGCAAAGTTACCTAGAAACCTAGGAACTGCCTCTCTCCTTGTGCCATACTCTCATAATTGCAGCAGCAAAGGTTCTCAGGATGGAGCCTCCTCACTATGTAACCGGAAGCCACAGGCTGGACATTCTCCATGAAGCCCCATGACACTGGAACTAGCTTTCCTCTGTCAGTCCACCTGAGCCCATATTTCTTCCTCTTCCAGTTACACTGCAAGGTATATCTTTGAGCAAGAATAGGGTTGCCAACTTTCAGACAAAACTGAACACCCTTGTCCTGCCCCGCCCCTTCCCTGAGGCCCCACTCCCTCTGTTGCTCTCTCTCCCCAACCCTCGCTCACTTGCTCAATTTCACTGGGCTGAGGCAGAGGGTTGGGGTACAGGATGGGGTGAGGGCTCCAGCTGGGGGTGCGGGCTCTGGGGTGGGCCTGGGTCAGAGGGGTTTGGGGTACAGGAGGGTGCTCCAGGATGGGGGGCAGGGCCGAGGTGTTCGGAGTGTGGGAGGGGGCTCTGGACTGAGGCAGGGGGCTGGGGTGTGGGAGGGGGTATGGGCTGTGGCTGGAGGTGTGGGCTCCGGGCTGGGGCCGAGAGGTTTGTAGTGTGGGAGAGGGTTCCGAGCTGGGCCAGGGGGTTGGGAGACAGGCGGGGGTGCGGGCTCCTGATGATGCGTACCTCGGTCAGCTCCCCAGAAGCGGTGACATGTTCCTCAGCTCCTAGGCACAGGCATGGCCACGTGGCTCTGCGTGCTGCCTTCGCAGCTTCCTTTGGCTGCGGTTACCGGCCCCTGGGAACTGTGTAGCCGGCACTTGAGGCGGGGCAGTACATGGAGTCTCCCTGACTGTTCCTCTGCCTAGGAACTGAGGGACATGTCACTGCTTCTGGGGAGCCGCGTGGAGCCAGGTAGGGAGCCTACCAGCCTCGCCAACTGGACTTTTAATGGACCAGTCAGCGGTGGTGACCGAAGCCATCAGGGTCCCTTTTTGACCAGGTATTCTGTTTGAAAACTGGACACCCGGCAACCCGAAGCAGGAAGTGTTTTTAAATGTACCACTGGAACACTGGGAGATAAATTACAGATTTATATTTGAGCAATCTGGTTTTTGTTATATGGAACATTGAGATGGTCAGTTTTCACTGTTGTCAGGGAGCTCACTGCAAAAACATATTATAATGAACTGAAAGAATACATGTAAGATGGCAAGTAGTGCCAAATTATGATGGGAAGGTATTTTTCATCACTTGGACTCTTGTCCACTAGTAAATGGACTAGTGCTAATAACTCATTTCATGTTCTATAGCCCTCAGATGGTAATTACATTACCTTAATATTATATGCAGTGTTATTGTAGCCATGTTGGTCTGAGGATATTAGAGAGACAAGCTGGGTGAGATAATATCTGACATTGGAACAATTTCTTTGGTGAGAGAGACAAGCTTTCGAGGTACACAGAGCTCCTCTGCAGGTCTGGGAAATGTATTCAGATCATCACATAAGTTAATTTTTTTTAAATACTGGAACTTCTAAGAAGTATGAGATGGTTCTCCAAGCTTTCCCTAATTAAAAATGCTATTATCCACATTAGTAAGATGCATTTACTCTTCTTGAAATCTTTATGGCATACAGTGTCTTAGAAAATGCATTTTTTTGATCACAGCTCCTCACTAAGGACCCTGAGTGCCGCCTTTCAAGTCTTGCAGACATTCAGAGCTCTCCGTACTTAGCTGATATCAACTGGGATGCTGTCTTGGAGAAAGCTGTGACACCAGGCTTTGTTCCTAATGTGAGTCAATAGTCTAGTTAAACTAAATTTGCAAATCCCCTATCCAATTATTGCTGTCATTTTAACTGTTTACTAATAGACATTTGCATTTATTTCTCCAAGGAAGTTTCAGTGTTTTCCTCCTGATGCACATTCTAAATTGCATTCTGCTCTTGTTCACTCTGCCGTAACAGAGAGCAAAATTTCCATTAGGTTATTGGACAATGGTTGGAGTGGGCCTGTGCTGTGAGGTGGCACTGAGCACTCTCCCTCTCAGGTGCTTGGCTGGTTCTTGCTCAAACTGTTCACCATATGTAGGGTCAGGAATGGAAGGGCTATCAAGAAGGCCAGGGCTTTATAAAGCAGTGAGCAAGCGACCAGGGAGCTTTGCAAACAGGGGCCGCTAACAGGGAGTTTCGAGAGGGAGTTCTCCAGGTGAAGGAGGAGCAAATATGGAACCCTTGAGGTAAGTGGCTGTCTGTAGTGTGTGTTTGTGTTTGGGGGTTACTTGCTGTGTGCTGAGCTTGTGTTTGTCTGTCTGTCTATCTGTTTGTTTGAAGGACCGTGTGCTGTGGCCGGCAGTTGGAAGCTGTGAGCTTCTAAACAAGGTTTGAAATCTAGAAGCCTCTGTTCATTGGCTAAGCCATAGTCAGGGGGCAGGGCTATCAAGAAGGCCAGGGTTTTATAAAGCAGTGAGCAAGCAACCAGGGACTGCTAACAGGGAGTTTCGAGAGGGAGTTGGGAAGGGGAGTGGAAAGGGGGCGAGGTACACTTGCCATTCTTTAAAACTGTTAAACTAAACTATAATCAAAACTCCTTGATTTAAACAAAAACCCTATCGTTAACCTGGGTAGCTGTAGGAGAGCATGCAAGCAGAAGTCCAGCAGCAGAGTGGGGGCTATCCTGTTTATTGCACTCAGTGTAGCATGTATGATTACCTGTCCTGTGGGCAGATGGCAGATGTGTGCATTCAGTGCAAGGAGCTCCTTGCCCTCAGACTGTGTACGGGCTTTGGAGGCCAGGGTGGCGGAACTGGAGGAGCTAAGGGAGGCAGAAAGGTATGTTGATGAGGCTTTCTGGGACACTGTAGGTTTGTCCCACCTCCGGTCAGACAGCCCCTGTGCTGTTAAGGAGGATGAAAGGCCCGGAGAAGGAGAGCAGTCAATGGGAACAGAGGGAAACCTTCCCATAGTTGGGACCCTCCTTCCAGATGATGTTGGGATATCCTCTTGCACTGAGGTTACCTCTCTGGGGGAGGGAACTCCAGTCATTAGGAAAAGGCAGGTGTTAGTAATGGGAGATTCGATCATTAGAAACATAGATAGCTGGGCTTGTGATGACTAGGAGCACCGTATGGTGACTTGCCTGCCTGGTGCGAAGGTTGCGGATCTCTTGAGGCATCTAGATACACTTATGTGTAGTGCTGGGGAGAAGCCGGTGGTCATGGTACATGTAGGTACCAATGGCATAGGGAAGGGTAGGAGAGACGTCCTGGAGGCCAAATTTAGACTGCTAGGAAGGAGACTGAAATCCAGGGCCTCTATGGTGGCATTCTCAGAAATGTTTCCAGTTCTACATGCAGGGCCAGTTAGGCAGACAGAGCTTCAGAGTCTCAATGCATGGATGAGATGATGGTATAGAGAGGAGGGGTTTATATTTATTGGGAACTGGGGAAACTTTTGGGATGGGGGAGCCTATACAGGAAGGATGGGCTCCACCAAAACCAGAGTGGATCCAGACTGCTGGCACTTAACATTAAAAAGGTTGCAGAGCAGTTTTTAAACTAAGAGATGGGGGAAAGCCGATGGCTGCAGAGGCGGACAGAGACTTCTCTTAGAGGAGAGTCTATTGATAGAGATTGAAATAAAAATCTTAAATGAATCCACGTGTTCCATAGAATCTCTATGGATAGTAATTCCATGCTCTAATAAGAATATAACAGTAGGGATCTATTATCGACCACCTGACCAGGACAGTGATAGTGACAATGAAATGCTAAGGGAGATTAGAGAGGCTATCAAAATAAAGAACTCAATAATAGTGGGGGATTTCAATTATCCCCATATTGACTGGGTACATGTCACCTCAGGACGAAATGCAGAGACAAAATTTCTCGATACTTTAAATGACTGCTTCTTGGAGAAGCTGCTACAGGAACCCACAAGGGGAGAGGCAACTCTCAATTTAGTCCTGAGTGGAGTGCAGGATCTGGTCCAAGAGGTAACTATAACAGGACCGCTTGGAAATAGTGACCAAAATATAATAACATTTAACATTCCTGTGGTGGGAAGAACACCTCAACAGCCCAACACTGTGACATTTAATTTCAGAAAGGGGAACTATGCAAAAATGAGGAGGTTAGTTAAACAGAAATTAAAAGGTACAGTGACGAGAGTGAAATCCCTGCAAGCTGCATGGACACTTTTCAAAGACACCATAATAGAGACTCAACTTAAATGTATACCCAAATTAAAAAACACAGTAAAAGAACAAAAACAGAGCCACCGTGATTTAACAACCATGTAAAAGAAGCAGTGAGAGATAAAAAGATATCTTTTAAAACGTGGAAGTCAAATCCTAGTGAGGTAAATAGAAAGGAGCATGAACACTGCCAAATTAAATGTAAAAATGTAATAAGAAAAGCCAAAAAGGAGTTTGAAGAACAGCTTGCCAAAAATTCAAAAGGTAATAACAAAATGTTTTTTAAGTACATCAGAAGCAGGAAGCCTGCTAAACAACCAGTGGGGCCCCTAGATGCTCGAGATACAAAAGGAGCACTTAAAGACTATAAAGTCATCGCAGAGAAACTAAATGAATTCTTTGCTTCAGTCTTCACAGCTGAGGATGTTAGGGAGATTCCCAAACCTGAGCCATCTTTTGTAGGTGACAAATCTGAGGAATTGTCACAGATTGAAGTGTCCTTAGAGGAGGTTTTGGAATTAATTGAGAAACTTAACAGTAACAAGCCACTGGGACCAGATGGCATTCACCCAAGAGTTCTGAAAGAACTCAAATGTGAAATTGCGAAACTATTAACTATGGTTTGTAACCTGTCCTTTAAATCAGCTTCTGTACCCAATGACTGGAAGATAGCTAATGTAATTCCAATATTTAAAAAGGGCTCTAGAGATGATCCTGGCAATTACAGACTGGTAAGTCTAACGTCAGTACCAGGCAAATTAGTTGAAACAATAGTAAAGAATAAAATTGTCAGACACATAGAAGAACATAAATTGTTGCGCAAAAGTCAGCATGATTTCTGTAAAGGGAGATCATGTCTTACTAATCTATTAGAGTTCTTTGAAGGGGTCAACAAGCATGTGGACAAGGGGGATCCAGTGGACATAGTGTACTTAGATTTCCAGAAAGCCTTTGACAAAGTCCCTCACCAAAGGCTCCTACGTAAATTAAGTTGTCATGGGATAAGAGGGAAGATCCTTTCATGGATTGATAACTGGTTAAAAGACAGGGATCAAAGGGTAGGAATAAATTATAAATTTTCAGAATTGAGAGGGGTAACTAGTGGTGTTCCCCAATGGTCAGTCCCAGGACCAATCCTATTCAACTTATTCATAAATGATCTGGAGAAAGGAGTAAACAGTGAGGTGGCAAAGTTTACAGATGATGCTAAACTGCTCAAGATAATTAAGACCAAAGCAGACTGTGAAGAACTTCAAAAAGATCTCACAGAACTAAGTGATTGGGCAACAAAATGGCAAATGAAATTTAATGTGGATAAATGTAATGTAACCCTTCTGCCCGTCAGAGTTGGCAGCAACAAGGGCCGGGTTCAATATCTAGGGGATCCATTCCAATAACACAATGCAAACCAGCTCGAGCCCCCACCCAGTGACCTGGGACAAATATATACCACCCCCGCTGGGCGCCTCCAAGAGGCAATACTTCCCCTCTCGCAAGCACAGAGTCTGAGTGTAGCAAAAGCCTTTTAATAGCAGAGAGAAACAATGTGGCATTATGTTGGGGAAACACCACCAACAGGATTCATAACACAATCCATGAGCAAAAAAAAAACCCACCCCAAGCAAATTGGGGCATGCCCCTTTCCCTTTGGTTCTTGAGTCCAGCAACCCCAAATCACCCAAAGTCCCAAAAGTCCAATGACCCAAAAGTCTCTGTCCCTGGTCAGGGCAGCCCCAGAGTTCGAAAGTTTATCGGCGGAGCTTTACCTCCCAACCTGGGCGGAGATGGGACGGGGGTAAGAGGCACCTTACATGATCTGAACCTGACCGCCCCATAGCAGCGCTCTGCTCCGCCAGCCGCCCCACGAACTCCTTCGCTCAGCTCCGCTCCGCTCCACGGCCCACAAGCAGCTCCTGCCATCCACGAACTGCTCCGCGTCGAACTGCTTCACCAGCCTGTCCACAAGGCACTCCAGCCGTCCCGCAAACTGCTCCACAATATATCTTCAGGCTCCCCCACTACTTAACACAACACTCAGTGATTTCAGCTCTTAGGTGAATTCAGTTTGTAGTAGGGGAGCCGCAGTGCTGGCTCAATCCCAAAAGCAGACTCTTCAGGGCCAGCACAGAAGCCATGTGTGTGAGACACAAGGAGAGTACAGGCACCCCTTCCAGCCATTCAGCTGGTCCCCCCCAACCTCATGCAGTCTCTGTGCAGGGTTTGCCTTGCACCAGTCCTTCATACCAGGAGTGGATTCTTTTGACAAGAAGTTCAGCTCAACTACTCAAAACCTTAAGATTACCTCCATTCCTTATATTTTCAGTGCTGCGCATAATGTTCTCTTAAACCAGCGCTTACTTTTAAGTCACTGAGCCAAATTCAGCCCTAGTGTGAGCAACACAAGTCCTTTGGCTTACATGAGGGTGGAATTTGAACCAGTAGAAAAACTTATAATAAATTGGAAGGGGTCAGATGCATGCTATCTGACCTTAAGAACATGCATTACCACAGATGTGATTATCTTCACAGGTACATGCTAATACAAAAGCAAAGCAAAGCAAATGGAAATATTTGGCTTTTTTTTTTTACCTTTTATTGATAAATCCAAAATACATATGTCTATTTAATCACAGTTGCTAAAACAACACACTGATTGCAAGTAGCCACTTCCAGTCATAATGTGGAAAAAAAGATGAAATACAGAGTTTTTGAGGTTAAAAAGAATCTAAACGTTTTGGGATTCAAATAGGACAAGTAACATACCATACACGACACCTCTAAATCCAATTGTCCTTTCTTATTCTGACATAATGATTATTGTTACTGCAGCCTAAAGTCAGAAATCACAAAATGAGATATCAAAATCTTACATAAATTATCTTTCGAATCATCCTCATAGATATCAGTATTTATCAATTGGGCAGATAACAATATTTAGCTTAATTTAATTGTTAAATCGTAATTATTTTCTTGTTAACTGAGATGTAATTTTGATGAATAAAATGTATAATCTCAGCTGTAGGAAACAATAGTCTCTTTCTCTGAGCCTGCTGATACACATAGAAATATATTAATCCTTTGAATTTGGAATGTAGCAGTATCTTTTCCCCCCGTATCTGATTTATTAATTTCCCGTAGTCAATAAATGGTGAAAAATTAGGTTGATAACTTGCAGACTGGATTTCATGAGGGACATAGTTAGAGATCCCTTATTAGGGATTTGAAATTATCTGAGTATATAACAAGGAGAACTGAAATCACTACTTGAGTTTACAAATATGAACAGAGTTGTGCAATTCCTCTCCCGCAGATACAGCTGAAAAACTTAATACATGAACATTACAAACATTAGTATAGTTTTCAGCTGTCCTGTTTAAGAGCAAGTTACAGATCCTGAGTTGGTGGAAAATGTCATAGCTCCACTGAAGTCCACTTATGACTTCGATGGAACAGTGACAAATTACATCAGCTGGAGATCTGCCCCATGGTCCCTATTAAGACACTAACTAAGGCTGGGGTCTTGCAAATACTTATGCATATGAATAACTTTGCAGATGTGAATAGTCCCATGGAAGTCAAAGTTACTCATGAATGTATTGACAGAATCGAGGTCAACATTTTGCACCAAAGCACTTTAGGTGCCTAAAAATTTCATGCACCTAAGTTTGAAAATTTCACCCCTAGTACTTTTTTATTTTCCACAGTTTTTTACTTCTCTTTAACTTTAATATATATTTGGCAGTTTTTTTGGTGGGGGGGAGGTTCCTCCCTAATTAAGATCTTTTTGAGGGCACCTTATCTGTCTTGTTTTCAAGAGAGTTGAGACAAGTTTCCAAACCTTCTGCTGCAACAAAAAGTTATTTAAAAGTAATTTGAGAGGCAGAAGTAGAAGCTAATTGTTTGGTACTGTTTCTCAGTCAACTGAACCGCCTCCATAATAGTAGTTGATTTCAGAGAAGGTGATGGTGGCTGTGAAACAAGAGGGACTCCTGTTCACAATTTCCATCCTATGTGGAAACACTGATGTGTCTGCCATTAAAAACGCATCACCCTATTGTATTTTGGTTTGGTTTGTCTATGTCTAGCAGGCATTGCATACATACAATGTACCTGGGTTTTTTTCTGATCAGAGCCGAAAAGAAAGCAATATCATAGACATCAAGATGCAAAATCATTCTAATGCTAACATTGTCTGAATATGGTCTTCCCATAGAAGGATAAAAAAAATTCCTGTCCATCAAAGGTCAAAACATTTTTAAAGGGGAAAAAACCATAATCCTCCACTACTACAAGTAAAACAATTTCCCTAGCTAAAACACCAACTCTCATTGGTATTTGGAGCTACTCTTAGAAAAAGATTCTTCAATTTACAAAGGCACAGTAAGGGGGGGGAAAACCATTATACCAGATGTAACTAATTCAGATAACAGCGAAAACTAATTCAGAATAGAAACTCCAAGTCTATGGTCAGGGGTTAAAAGAACACCCTTCCGATTAGTTACAAGGGAATATAATGAAATACACTTCTCCAATTAAAGGAAGAGAGAAGTAAAACTGCACTCAGATACTCTCAGACCTAGTTAAAGATTCAATTAAAAGCTTTGCCAGAGGCTTCAGGCTAGTTGCTTATATAGCAGGGTTCACTCCACTCTGCTGAACATGTGTATGAGGTCATTAGGAAGACTAGTGAAGAGGTAGGTGTCACAGTGCCTTTGTGATAACACCACCCTACTTTATGTCTTCATCTTGTCTGACTGAAGATTAGAGGACTGGACTGATGGAAAGGTGTTTTCCCTGGAATTTGCTCCCCTTACCCTATCCTCCCACTGACTCTGGCAGAACCCAGATTAGTTAACTTTTGGGGCACACAACAAATCTCGTCTTGTTTTCCAGGCTTTTGGTGATGGTTTGAGGACTGTGGGTGTTTTGATGTGGTGGGGGGGGGGACTATTTATTATTAGGGTAGAGTGTTACTTTACTCTGGGTGCTTTTACTCAGCACTCCCATGTGCATGTACACAATACTCTTGCCACTTTCCATATACAAATGGATTTTGTTCCTGCAAGGCCCATGATGGGGGGGAGAGGGACATGAAATTTCACCCTATATATATATATGGTTTTCCTGTTTTGAAAGCATTATGTCAGAAGGGGCTATACTGTTGTTGTTTCACCATCATGTGGGCTTCTTTCTAGTCATCTGCTGGCAGTGTCAAGTCCTGTATTTCTCTTAGACATTTTCCTTGTTTAGTATTAAATGTTGGAGGAATCAGTCAAGAAGGTAATTTTAAATGTAATTTTTATTTTCAATAGGCTTCAAAATTACAGAAAGAAAATTTCTCAAATGCTGGAACAAGTCTCTAAACTATATAACTGAAAAAGAAAGTGGTGTTTGAAAAAAATAAGAATGCATTTTATTTATAAAGTGCTCTAATCTAGAGGCATCCATAAAAAACAGCAACATAGTGATTGCTACAGACTCCAGCAGAACTTATATTTGAGCTAAATATATTTTGAGGGTATCTTAAGATGTGGATATGCCATACTCATACTAATAATTAAACAACAGAAAACATTATAGGAAGGAGGATAGTAAACTGACCTAGAAAATTAACCCTTGCATCTGGGGACACAAACAGCTATATCAATGAATCTGTAATGGGCTAGGTCATAGAGGTCTTTTAGTGTCTGTTGGCGTGGGGGGAGGAGGGGTCCTCCACCACAGAATCATAGGAGTTTAGGTCTGGAAAGAACCTCAACAGGTCATCTAGTTCAATCCCCTGCACAGAGGCAGGGCTAAATATTATCTAGACCATCCTTGACAGGTGTTTGTCTAACCTGTTCTTAAAAACTTCCAGTGATGAGATTCCACAACCTTCCTAGATAATTTGTTCCAGTGCTTAACTACCCTGACAGGAAGTTTTCCCTAATGTCTACTCTGAATCTCCATTGCTGCAATTTAAGCCCATTACTTCTTGTCCTGTCCTCAGATGATAAGGAGAACTATTTATTACCTTTTTCTTTAGTTTATAACAACCTTTTATGTACTTTATGTATGTACTTTATGTATGGGATCAGATGATTAACAACAGACTGCTGATTGGACACCACTGAGTATAAAGCTTCCTCTTCCTGATCCCTTGTCTGAGCACCTAGTTGCTAGGCTTGTGGCTACCTAGACCTCTGAGAGCAAGTCCTTGCCTGGTTCCTGCTAACTTGCCTTGTTCCTGTCTCCTCACCCTTACCATTGTTGATGCTGGTGTTGACCCTTTGGGTGGCCACAGCCTTGACTTTTCTCCTGGCTCTGGCCACTAGATCCTACAGCCCACTTTATGGCCCTGACACTTACAGAGAGAAAAGGGAACCTATAAATAAACCTAAACCGCAGATAGGGTTTGCTTTATGCATAATCTGGACCTCCTGTGAACTTTCTCTCCTGCAATTCAGACCTTAGGATAGTGTCAGCAGAGGAAAAGGCATTGTGTGTGAAAGATACTAGCTGACACCTTGTTTGTTTATTCTCTGCTTGATATGATCAAATTACTTTAGATCTTGCATGTGCACCACAAACTCAGATTCGGGGTGCAGAACTCATTTTAAAATATGCAAGTGAAACGGTGAAACGTGTAGAAAATTAATTAGCTTATTCAGTGGTGCTAGAAACTAAGCTGGACGAAAAAGGCAAAAAAAAAGGTTGAAAATGTGTCATTTTGTCATTGTTCACAATGGGATCTGCTGGGTGCTGAGCACTCTGGAAAATCAGGCTTTTCATACCTCAAAAGGTATTGTAAGGATTCCACATCCAAACATTACAGTGACTTTAACTATATATATATAAACAGGCAAGTCTAAATAAGCCCGAGAAGGAAGAGGAGCACTTCATTGTCACAAGTAGGTGTCAGTCAGTCGTTGAGATGCTAGAAAGGAACTGCTATTAGTTAACTGGATTTACATGAGCTCTTTGAATTAAGTCTATGAATTCTTGCTGAAATCCACAGACACACACACACTTCTCCGAAAGAATCACTGTATGACTATTTTACCTTGTCCGGTAGTAAATCAGCACATGAACTGGGAGGTGAGGATCTGTTCAGCCAAGAGCTGTGACTGTTAAAAATTTCATGGGCTCAAACAGACCTTAGGTACACAATGCGTGGGAACATGCAAAGCCATTTTTGACCCATGTTTGTTTGGTCAGCTTAAAATGATCAGTTTGTTCCTCTAGACAATTTGTACGGTAAGGAAGGACTGTCAGATTTGAGATGGTTTGCATAATCCTAGGGTCAACTTATTTGTCAACAGAGCTAACTAAAAAGTCAAAGATAGGACAGGACACTTCAGGTATTTTCTACATTCCTATACTTCAGTATATGAAACAGTTTAGCACACAGAATATTCTGCTCCCACAACAATATGTTGTTGTTTTTTTAAATAACCAGTGACTTTTTTCAGTTATATTTTTTTTAAGTTTATATCAATGTTTTTTTTGCTATTGGCCTTTGGGATCAGTTTGTTTGTTTTTACATCCTGTCATATTTTCGGTTGTTTACAAAACTGAAAATGCCCAGAAGCTGGGTTTTTTCTTCCTTTTCGTCATCCTTTTCTTCCCACAGCTGTGCAATGGAAGGTTCATGCCTGCAGCTCTAAAGTCTTGATGCCAAACAAGCTTCTTCCAACAACAACATCTGAGTCTCTGGATGACTCCTACTTAGAATTTATGTAGCACTTTTATGTTCAAAGCTCTGCACAGACATTCATTAATTAACTTTCACACCTGTATGAGGTGAGCATGGTCAGGGTTATCCCTATTTTACATGTGGGGGAAAAAAACAGAGATGATGTGACTTTCTCAAGGACAAACAGCTACTGAGTAGCAGAGCCAGGATCAGAACTGACTAGTTCCTGAATCCCAGCACTATGTCCATTCCACCAGATGACAGCACTAGAGCTAGTCGAGATTCTTTGACCATTTTTTTCTCCTAGCAAAATATCATTCTGTCGAAATTGACATTTTCCCCAGGAAAATGTCAATCTCAACCAAGATTTTTGATGTTCTGATCAGGAGAATGGAAATTAAAAAAAAACCAACAACTTGTTTTGACATGTTACATCATTTCATTTTTCATATTGAAAATGTCCAAAAAATCCATTTTGACATTTCTGATTACCAAATTTTCAGAATTTTTAATTTTGTGAAAATTTTGATATTATGACTTTTCATTCTAATTCAGAATGGAAAATAATTTCAAAATCTCAGTTTCCCACAGAAGGAAAAGTCTGCATTAACTTTCATGCTAAAGTCCTACAGGGCTGCTACTCTGAAACATCCTACTCTCAGTTACAGTCGTGTGAATCTGTAGTAACTTCACTGGAGTCACTCCAGTTTTACACCTGGGTCGCTGAAAATACAATCTACCTATTTATAATTTTACTCTTAAGCTTTCCTGTTGATTTATTCACTGGCTACTCTGCTGCTTGTGTTGTGCTGCAGCAATAGAATGGCTCTCGGCTCACGCTGGCCCTGTTTCAGCAAGGTAGTTCAGCGTATGTATGTTTTTAAACAATTTGCCTTCCGTAGGACTGCTCGCATGCTTAACTACCTTGTTCAAGCAGAGCCACTTTCACTGAATGGAAATAGATTCCCTCTTGCTAAAAGTCGGTCCATTTAGTGCTCTTGATTTATGAGAAAGGGCCATAAATAAGCAGATTCCACTCCAATTGAAGATAATGTCAAACCAGGAGCCTGGTCTACCCTATGTTTTCCCAGCATAGCTGTGCCAGCAAAATCCCTAGCAGAGGTGTAATTATGCCAGCAAAACTGTCCTTTTGACAGGATAAACTTATTTTGTTCAGGAAACTGGTTTAACCTATATCCACAAAAGCACTCTTTTGCCAGTATAAGCTGTGTCTCCACAAGGAGGGTTTGCCAGTATAGTTACAGCTTCCTAGCATAGACAAGGCCCATCATTGATAGCAACAGGAGCAGGCCCCGATACTGAATTTAAGTCTGTGTTGGCACCACATTCTCTATAGCAAATTAAAAGATCTTCCATGTGGGGGAAAAATATTAAAGTTCTTCATGAAGTGTTCAGGGCATAGCATAGGATTTTAGCCACAATTCCTAGCATCACCGGGGAGTCCTGTAGTTAAACTGACACTCAGCTCTTGGAAAAATCTATCAGCATCTATGTTTTCTGCACAAGCAATGCCTCTGAATCACTTCCTGGCGTTGCCTCATTTCTGAGGTTATCTTAACAAAGTGGAGAAACCTCTGCATTCTTTGGGTTAGACTCCTCTCTGTTACAATGGTGTAAATCTGGAGTAACTTCATTGGAGTCACTCCAGATTTACACTTGTATAAGCGAGAAGAGAAGCTAACCATTTATAATTTTTTACATTTCTATGTTTTACTCTATCATTTAAACTGTGAACTTCATTACTGGAAATGAAGGTTACAGTTTCTGTTTCACAGCTGGTATGCTTAAAATCAGCCAAATATACTGGGTTTCTGTAGAGTTACATCGGGAATGAATTTTGCCCCTCTGCATGGTCCCTTCTGGCCTTTGTATCTATTGAACTAATATTGAACAAGCAAACAAAAGACATAATGGTATTCTGAAAAATAACTTTGTACCCTTTTGTAACAGAAAGGAAGACTGAATTGTGACCCTACATTTGAACTAGAAGAAATGATTTTAGAGTCCAAACCCCTTCATAAAAAGAAAAAGCGACTTGCAAAAAACAAATCCAAAGATGGAGCAAAAGAAAGCTGTTCACTGGTAAGTCATGGACTATGGGTGTCGTCAGTTAGCATTCCATTTCCTTTCTTTGAAGGATTTGATCAATCGAGTTCAGTTTTAGCATTTCTGGTCCCAATGTTGGTTAATCTGCAGTCCCAAAACACCTCCAAAACAAGGCACAAAGCAATGATTTATTTCAGTCATGAAAATAATTTGAGCAACTTTAAGATTTAAAATGCTGAAATATACACCTTTAAAGTAAGAAAATTGCTGCCAATTGGCAAATGCACTTCCCACACATGGATGGAAGAAGTCAGAAGGAGTACTTATCTGCAGCTGGTACTGAGAATGACAAATGTGCAGCACACGAGCTGCATGTTTATAAAAGTTTTAAGGAAAGTCTAAAAGATTTTTCTCCTCTTTACCAGTCTTGATTTATGCATCCCACATCTAAAGGCTCTTTGTATAAAGATCCTAAACTTTGCAAGGAGATAAAAAGTAATCATTTTCCAGGCTCAAATTTTCAATGCAATGATGTTTTATACATTCTGTTGCTGCGTCAGGTGGTTTTGAACGCTCACACATTGTGTTCGTCTTAGAGCCATTAGACTTTAAAATGTTCAAACATTCTTTAAAGGTGAATATCTTCCTTTAAAAAAATTCTGACAGCACAATATATACAGCTTGGAGAATCTGGAAAATGCCTCTTGTTCATATTAATTTGTAAGCTGTTTTGTTCAACACAGGTTCTATTGTTGTGATTTTGTGTACAATTTTCTGTCTCATATAATCAACATATTCATGCTTTTTTTAAAGAATGTACACCTGCAGCAGTGCTTGGAAACTGTGAGGAAAGAATTCATCATATTCAACAGAGAAAAGTAAGTGCATTCCTTAAATGCCCATTTAACATACACAGCTGAAATTAATTTCAAAAGGAGGAGGATTCAGTGTCCCCCCCCCTCAGTCTTAACAAAAATGATTAATGATCACACCAGGATGAGTTAAAAGCCCTTACATGAAATAAAAGGCTAGACTTTCATTGATTTCCCTGCTGTACTGTCTGTGGTGTAGCAATTTTCTTATTCTTCCGTCTCTGAAAACAAGCAGAATGCTTACAGTGAATGTGTGGTAGAAAGAAGAGGTAAATGTCACTGGCGGTCTCCAGAGAAGCGGTTAACAATTAAGCAAAAGGACTATTATACAAGTAGAACAAAGCCAAAAGAGGTGATAACTCATGAAATTTTAATGAAGTAAGCCGCAGTGTTGCAATGTGGATATTCTTTGTGTACTTGGCCTCCAAAAACCAAGACTCCTTTACTTCTTTTCACCATAACTCAACATTCAGAGAAAAGTGATATCTCTTTACAGCTGGCAGGCATGCCTTAGTGGTCTAAGCATTAGCTAGAACCACTGGAAACAGGTTTGAATCCCAAGAGGGTAGACACCCTCCTTTGTCCTAATAATACATTGGATTCCATGTAGTTTACTGTGTGGGGGGTCTTTTGAGTATAACCATAGAAACTGTAGACCTTGACATTAAAGATCCCGTGGCAATTTTCATAAGAGAAATGGATTACCCCAGTCTCCTTGACCAAATTTTCCTTTCCCCTGATCTCACTGTTTTGAGTATCAGAGGGGTAGCTGGGTTAGTCTGGATCTGTAAAAGTAGCAAAGAGTCCTGTGGCACCTTATAGACCAACAGACATGTTGGAGCATAAGCTTTCATGGGTGAATACCCACTTCGTCGGATGCATGTATTCAACGAAGTGGGTATTCACCCACCAAAGCTTATGCTCCAATACATCGGTTAGTCTATAAAGTGCCACAGGACTCTTTGCCTGTTTTCAGTAGTTTCATCTGAAAGTGTCATTAGGCCAGAGAGAGAGCATGCACAAGGATGAATCTGTAGCTTGATGTCACAGATCCACAGGATCGCTGCAATGCACCCAATTTTGGCACAGTCTCAAGAAGGAACCCTTCAGTGTGCCAGACCCTACAGGGGGTCTCACTTTTCCTCCAGGGTAAGACAGGCAGCTTCACTGCCTCCTTGGACTGTACCTCTGAGCCTTCAGGACTCCTGCTTCACACTGTGAATTGCATTCAGCGAGTCTAACTGAGGTAGACTCCTGGTAGATGCTTGTATACTTTTCCTGGGTTAATGCACCTCACCAAGCATTTGCAGTGACATTCAAACAGAATTGTCAAACCAGGCAGATTTATTAACTGGAACACGGCATAGGAAGACCTTAAGGTAGTATACAGAACTGAAGGTTAAAGCATAATCCATCCTGGTTAGCCCAGAGCCCAGACAAGCTGTTCCCTTTGTTCAAGATCTCTGTCTCTCCATCTGACCTCCTTGGTCAGATTCCAGGGGAGAGCCCCGACTCCTTCCAGCAGCCAGCTCTTATCCCCACCTCAGACCTCTCCAATTTTTTGTTCTCCAGCTGGGGACTGTTGGGCAGCATCCCTGCTGAGAGGTGGGGAAATCCAGATCCCTCTGGGTTGTTGGTTACTAGGTGTCAATGACAGTTGGGTTTGCCATTGTTTTCTCAAGTGCTCCCTTGATATGGGGACTAAAGCCCAGACTGCTAGGTGACACTCACATCTATGTCTCTTAGCATGCCCGGAGAGCAAACTGTCCTACTGTGCAATAGTGTGGCATAAAGGGGAAACCGAGGCACACATAGATCTCATAAAAGTATCACAAAAAATCCCCACTTTGTCACACCTAGTGGTCAGACCAGTCACTCCGGAGGTAGGAGACCCAGGATCCACTCCCCAATTCTAATAACTGTACTTTAAAAATTATTTATTTGAAACAGCTTCAACAGGAGAAATTGAGGGATCTCTACATCAGAATATCCTAGCCCAGTGGTTAGGGCACTCACCTGAGAAGTGGTAGATCCACATTCAAATTATTTTCCCCCTCAGGAAGTGGGGGGACTTGCATTGGGGGTCTCCCAGAGCCCAGGTGAGTACACTAACCACAAGGCTAAAAGTTATGAGGGAGTCCTCCTCCCAGCTGTTTTGTGAGAGTTTACTTACAGGTACCTGATCCAGTAGGTGAGTGTTGAGCACACTTACCAGATCGGGCCCTGCAGGCAGGATTTGTGCATCACTTTCGGGCTTAGATATCCAGGTGCCTAGAGGGAGGCTTCAGTGCACATGCTCTGAGACAGAATCATGGGTGCCTAGGGAACTTTTATTGCAAAACATTAGGTGCAGAGCAGGTGTAGGCACCTACAGGGTTCTGCGGCAGCTGGACAGAAGTTTTGTGAATCCTGGTAGGGCCAGATTCTGGAATTTAGGCACATAAGGTGGCAGTTAGGCAAATAAGTCCCCTTGCGATTCCAATCCCTAGTCTCTACGCCCCTCTCCCCTTCCCCCCCATATTTAGAGTCATAGTCTCCGGGTGGATGCCAATGTATCTATTCCAGGATCATACATTAGGGGAGCCCAAAATGTAGTAATTTCACAGATCATATATGATTGATTGTTAGGGTTTGTAACAGGAACAAAAAATAAAAGCCATACTTACAGTATGGGGGACTCTCTCCTGGGAAGCTGTGACTGTGGAAAGGACACGGGGGTCATGATGGAAAATCAGCTGAACATGAGCACCCAGTGCGATGCTGCAGCCAAGAGAGTTAATGTGATCATTGAATACATAAACAGGAATATGAAGCAGAAGCAGGGAGGTTATATTACTTTTGCATTTGGCACTGGTGCCCTGTGTCCATTTCTGGCGTTCACAACTCAAGAAGACATTGATGAATTGGAGAACATTCAGGAGAACAATTAAGGGACTGGAAAACATGCCTTATAGTGCAAGACTTAAGGACTTCAGTCTTTTTAGCATCACAGAGAGAAGATTAAGGATGACTTGATCACAGTTTATAAGTACCTACCTGGGGAACAGAAATCTGATAGCAGACTCCTCTTCAGTCTAACCAACAAAAGAATAACAAAAGCCAATGGAAGTTAAAGATTAGGCAAATGTAGACTTGAAATATGGTGCATATTTTTAACTGTGAGGGTAATTAACCACTGGAACAACTTACTGAGAGTTGTGGTAGATTCTCCATCACTGGCCATTTGTAAATCACAATTGGATGTTTTCCTAAAAACTGTGGACTAGTTCAAACAGGAATTGATTCATAGGTCAGACTAAATGATCACAGTGGTGCCTTCTGGCTTCATAATCTAATCTGTGAATGTATAATTTGCAAAATTCTACTGGAGAGCTCACTTGTGGTGAGTAATTCCTTTTTACTTCACTTTATTTCATCAGCCTGAAAATCCTTATTTTTTTATCAGCCCATAGATGATAGCTATTTTAATTCTTGCATGTCATGAAAAACAATGACTGAAAAGACTAAATGTTAGACAGACTGTGAGATGGGTGAGTAAACAACAGAGAAAGGAGTAAATTCACTAGAAGAAAAGGAAAATTCTGGAGCGCATCTGCACATCAATCAAATTATCATGTGTTTCAGTCATTGGTTGATTGGCTTGACCGTGTAAAGGGGAGAGACCCACATGTAGGTCTGCAAGAGGCCCTACGTTGTTCTAAGTTAATTGACAGTATTGTTTTGTTTTACTTTCAGCACTGAATTGCATTAGGGCTTCATGTACTTTTCAGAGAACAAGGAAGTTAAATTAAGTTGATAACAGTGAGGAGAGATCAGATTTTGAAACAGAAAGTGAATTAAAGTTTGTGTGAACAGAATCAAAGCAATGACATACAGGAAAGAACAGAGCACAAAGAGAGTAAATCAGCATAGTCCTCAAGATGACTTTCTTCAGAGATTTCCAAACAATGCATTTCCAGCCAGTTTACTGACCCAGATCTTTCAAATCTGCTTGGTTTGAATCTAGTTCTTGTGGTTAGCCACAGATGATGACAGACATAAAATCTTCATATATGTGCAATATCAGATACTATGTGACCGTATTAATTACCCATCGTCACCACTTCCATCCATCCATCATTGTTTTTTTCTATCTTCTCATTCTTCCCCTTACTACCCTTGTTTACATTCATATTAAATTGCAGCTGTAAGTGCTGGTACTGCTACATCATACATAGGTAACTCACCACTGTTTCTTACATGATTATGCATTTTTCTATCAGTTTCTTTGCACACACCAGAACTGCCTTTATAATTCATCTGTTTGAAAATATTTGATTATTACCTCAGGTGAACCTTCACTATAAAAAGCCAAATCCTGCTGTGACTTAAACCTTCTGCCTCATTTACTTCAGTAGCATAGAAACAGGTATAAATCAGGTCAGAATTTAGCATGCATCTTTCAGGTGAAAGGATGGTAAGACCCCAGAACAGATATCTGTGAAAAGCTTCATGAGCTTTCTTATCAGATAATCTTTTCTTGAGCAGTAGGTTCTATGATAATGTGGTACAGTTAAGGTAGGATTAGGGATTCTGCCAGCCCTGCAACACCTTTCCATTTAATCCCCCCAAAATCTAGATCAATTCTGTTTTGTGGATAAACCAAGTCAGTTTGTTATTGTCTCTGACATCTGAGAGTATCCCTAGACTGTGTGACTTTCTCTCACCATGTACCTTTCATCCTGCATCAGATATCACACAGCAGAAAATATACAGTATTTATTGTGTTATATTTTTCAGTTTGTGGTTTGACAAGGAACTTTTTGACTACAGTTAAAGGAAGGTCAATGGGACTTTGAGATTCAAGAATGGGCTCTGTAAACTGTCATAACTCTCACCAAAAGTATAACTGTCAACTGACTACATTTTTGCAGTGTTTGCATAGCTAGGATCTAGCAGATCAGAGTTGGCAGAGATGGAATTTGCATGCTGTGTCACATATAACTTTTGCAGATGGTTAGATAAAGGGGGAGGGATAGCTCAGTGGTTTGAGCATTGGCCTGCTAAACCCAGGGTTGTGAGTTCAATCCTTGAGGGGGGCCATTTAGGGATCTGGGGATTGGTCCTGCTTTGAGCAGGGGGTTGGACTAGATGACCTCCTGAGGTCCCTTCCCACCCTAACCTTCTATGATTCTAAGATAATCTCCACTGAAAGGAAGTGATTGGGAGTGTTATGAGCACAGTGAACATCAAGAGGGTAGAGTCAGAAAAGACCCAGTATTCCATTCAAATGTGTGGATTCAATTCAATAGACTAATCCTGCAGTACTTCAACAGTTACCAGCTGTGTCTAGCACTGTCCTTTTCCAGTAAAATTGGAGATTACCTTGAAGTTAATTCCTTTTTCTGGACAGCCTCTTAAAATGGCTGCTGAGTCACACACATGTCCTGGACAGCTGTAAGATTTGATGGAGTAGAGAGAGGTAGGATGGCATATAAGATGAGAGAGGGCATTACAGGCTGAGAGTGCAGCGTGAAAGAAGGCCCAGGGTCAGTTGTGGGTGAAGGTGACCTGAGGAGTATCAGGGCATGCAGAGTTGGCACAGGGAAGCAGTGATATGTATTTGTAAACTAGGAATTGGAAATGGAGGAATTGGGCTGATGTTGACTGTTTTTCCTGCACGTTTGGTTTAACTGCACAGGACTCACCAAATAAACAAGTGCATTATGGCCAAGATTTTCAGAAATAGGTGCCTAAGGTTTGGCATCTACATACCTACTTAGGCACCTAAATAAGTGGCCAAATCTTCAAAAATGCTGTTCACTCAGTAGCGTCCACTGATATAAATGGGAAGCAGCACTTTTGAAAATCAGCCCACTTATTTAGGTACTTAAATAATGACGTGGGAGCCTAACTGTGGGCACCCAGATTTAAAACATTGTAGTGAGCAAAAGCAGTAAAATGCGTGACTGAAAGCAGTCTTTTGCAGAAGACTGAATGTACCTAGCTGTAATCAGCATGCAGACATTGATACAGCGTACAGAGTATGGACACTTCCATGTAAGTGCCAAGTATCATGAGAAATAGAAAAAACCCTACTTTTCCAGAGTGTAAAATAACATGATCATTCCCTGAATACAAGGAAAAAACAAATCCTCCTTCCCAAGCTGCAAAATGGCCATGGAGCCACTCCTGAGGCAACAGATAGTTCCTGTGGCACCCCTGCCTTATTATACAGTGAGCAATATCCATGGATCTGCACAGTAGCCAATCTATCAGCCTCACTCCCATTCCTTCCTTGGGACACCCATGTCCCTAAACCCCCCCCTTTTCCCCCCTAACACACACACACACAATAGCACTTTGGGAGTCCCTACAAAGCTATGCACAGGTGCACACTTTCTCCACAGGCTCCCCAAATCCTCCCTCCCTGTGCAACATAACCAAGGTTTTCAAAAGCAACGAGTGATTTTGTAGGGCTCCATTTTTAATTATGTCCCACTTAAGACTTCTTAGAGGGGCCTACTTATAGGGGGAAGGTGCTCAACTCTTTCTAAAATATCAGGCCCCTGTTTGTTATCTCAAGTTGGGCACCAAAAACCAAGGCAACCTTGGCCTATTACTGCATCAGTTCAGTTTAATTTGGGAACTCTTGAGAGCGCTGACTGTCACGTGCTGTTGGGATGGAGTTTAATATACTTTACTATTTTTTGAATGGGCCAGTGCTCATATAGGCCAGTGGCAGAACTGTCACTGGATAAAAGGCTTTATTTTTATTAGCATGCCTATTTCAGCTGAACATGAGCCACAAATTATGGAACTAATTTTACGGGACTGTGATGGGGGGTTTACCCCACATCAACCCTGGAAGGAAGCTCAGAAAGAGCCAATTAGTGTGATAGGCCTCACATGAGGGGAGTAGACTGGAGGAGCAGCCCCAGATTGGAGGGTGAAACTCACTTGAGCAGGTATGGGCTGGGATAAAGCCAGGAAGCTGGCAACAGAAAGGGCTGTTGTGTGGATGTCTTCAGCCCCTCTCTGTGTATTAGAGAGTGAAGGAGGGAACCCAGGAAAAGAGTAGGACCCTGGCCCTGAGGGAAGGGCATACCCCAGAAGGGGAAACCACACAGTGACTTGGCTGGAGGGCTGAGTCACAAAGAGGAATCTACAGCTCCTGGAGCAAAACAGGGGACACCTAGAGTGAGAGAGAGGACATCAGGTAGAGAGACCCCAAGGGGAGGCATCAAACCTGGAAGAGAGCTAATCACCAGAGCAGCCTGGAGGAGGCACAACCTGCAGTGAGAGAGAATCTCATGACAGAGACATTTTCACACTGTTTACCTTCTCCAATACTAGCACTTTGCAGAGCAATTATATATGTGTATGTGTCTAACACAAACCCAAATAAAATGGGCAAATGGGATATGTGTAGATGTAGTCTAAAGCTGATAACAAGAGTAAATGTTTCCCTTTGTTCTTTAAGAGCTATACTAACATGCCTCAGTTAAAAAAGAGAGACTCTATAAACAATATCAGTATCATGCTTTATTACCCCTTTGTTTTCTCTAGCTAAGACCCACTATCTGAAACATAGATTTCATAGTGATGTTTTGATCCTTTCTGTTGACAAGGTTTTTAAGTCCATAATTCTGTTTCTACTGTTAGGATTTTTATTATTTCTATAAAAAACCAGTGATAGCTTTCCCCCAAACATTTGCAGAAGTATCTGAATTTGTATTCTAACAGTTTTGCCAACAGTTTCTTAAGAAGCTGATTTTGTTTAGTAGAGCCTTAATAAAAGGAATCCCCTAATGCGAAAGCATAGCTGAAAGCTATATTTTCAATTCCTTTCAAAAAAAAAATTGTGAAGACAAAATCACGTTGGTGGTTCATGATTTTATTAAATGGGCTGAACACAGATTATTCCTGCTATTCTTCCAATATTATCATCGCTAGAGAAATCTTCACATCTGGCTGCTTCTATTAACAAATTAGAAGGAACCAAAATAGCCAAAAATACAAGAAAAACACAATGGAGGTGGAAGTCTGGGCTAGTGGCTTGGGAAGCAAGAACACCCAGTTCTTATCCTCCATGATCCAAAGAAAGATCTTCTCGGCCACTGACTTCAGTGGCCTTTAGATCAGGTGCTTTGACCTTGGGCAACTCACTCAACTCTCTAACCTCAATTTCCATGCATGCTTAATGCACCTTTGCCTTCCTCACAGAGGTGTCCTGAGGCTTAATAGGGTGATGAGGCAGACTACTGCATCTGGCATAATAGGTGTACATTTGGGCCCCATGAGAGATTCACCGCAAGTGAAGGTAGCTGCATTGCCTCAGCTCTCTAGCATAGTTGTTAGCCGACGGCCAAGGATGTTTGGTGAGGTGCCAGCTATGCCCGTTTATACCATCCGTGACTTTAACCGCTAGGACACACTGTCCCTTCGCGGCGGGCAGCCCGGGCTAGGCTGACGGATGCCCCAAGGTCCTAACCACCCGTGACTTTAACTGCTAGAGCTCAGAGCTCCTTCGCAGCGGGCAGTCAATACTGACTGACAGGTGCCCCAATGGCAGCACTAAGAGCCTCTCCACACCCGTGACTTTAACTGCTAGAGCTCAGAGCTCCTTCGCAGCGGGCAGCCAGGATTGACTGACAGGTGCCCCAAGAGTTTGCCCCGTGGAGGCGGCACAACTCAGCGCTAGGCTCTTAGTACTCTCACCTAATGGCCAGGCTTTAGAGCCAAAACGGCTGAGGTTCTTTAATTGTGTTGGCTGCTTTACAGTAAACCAGAGAAAACAAGTCAGGCTTATGCATAAATGGTTACCAAAATTTATTAAGCTAGATTCTAATCATGTGGTTACAAAATTGCTAGTGCCTACTTATTTAAATGTAGAGATGTTACACACACAAACAAGTTACAAAACTGAAGCCACAATCCCAAAGAAAGAAAACAAAGTATAGAGCTCTATTTCAAAATATGTGTACACTAAAGATAGGAGATCAGGTGTGGGTGCTTCTTACCCTCCTTGCATCTCTCGATTCCAGCGGTGCCAAGCCAGGATCGGTCACTCAATTCCGCGGAAAGACGAATAAGGGACAAGGCGTAGGGACCCTCTTAGCTGCAGAAGCCTTGGGAGGCTGTCACTTATCTGACCAGCAGATAGATAGTGAAAAGCACTCAAAAATCATGGTGCTGTAGGTCCCCTACTTATACCTCTGTACTCCTTTATTCTCTTTCTCCTTTCTTATGCCAAATTGAGGCTGGTCTGTCGGGGTGACGCCAGCTTTCGCAAGAGTAGTTTACACTTGCAAGGGAGAGAAACAATAAGTTTCGACTACTGGACATTTCTTTTATCAGGGTAAATATTTTCCCACCTAGGATGTTGGTGTGTGTGCATCACGCTATTTAGTTGGGGCTAAGAACCATGTCTGTCACAGGGCCTCTGCCTGCTGTGAGCTTAATCATTGTATCTGTTCCCAGAGGCACATTGTAGCAGCACACCTGTGCTTTCACAGCTTCAAAGGCTGTGCTGGAATATATGTTAAGTGCCCTGTTCCTGCTTCCTCCTGTGTTTCCAGCAATGCTGGTCTGAGGGGGGGGGGGGCTGTCTGGCTACAATAGTATGTGGAAAAACAATGCATTCCCTCATAAGTGCTGGAACTGGGGGTGCTGCCGTGCCCCCTGGCTTGAAGTTGTTTTCATTATATACAGGGTTTACAGTTTGGTTCAATGGCTCTCAGCACCCCCAGTATACAAATTGTTCCAGCACCCCTGCATTCTCTGGCCTCATTGCCCAGTTGGTACCGTTCACTTTTTGGTTCCATTGTAAACTTCCTGGTGGCAGGGCCTCTAGCTTAATGCTGAAAGCCTTACATAGATGCTGTGTAACGTAGAACTAATATTAAAAAGCATAGGGTATGGCTCTAATTACTATTATGTAGCTCCTGGCATTATTTGATGAGATGCTCTCTTGAAGTGGAAATTGTCTTCAGATGAAACGCCAGTCCCTGACCATGCAGCAACTCAATTAAGGGGGAAAGAATTGAGTTTGGATTGGTACTTCTAAATCATTAATGGTGAACACAAATGACTGCCCAGAAATGGAGAAGTTCATTGCTAAGGAGCAGTTACTAGTCCTGAGAAGCCTGCCAGACTCAATAATACTTAGCAAGGCATCTTTTTAATTAGGTAAGATGGCTGATGAAGAAAGGCAGGCACGTCCATTGCAAAAGGAACAAGGAAGAGATTAGTGAGAAGTAGCACAGTGACCTGAAATACTGGGGTGGGGAGAGAGATTTAAGATGAAGCAAGGTCAGCAGAGCATACTTTGAGTGGCAAAAAGAAAGAAAGAAGAAAAAAAGGCGAGCTTTCAGCTATTATGGTGATGAGTGATATAAATACCTAGATAGACATTACAGAGACATGAAACCCCTATTAAGAAAAGAAAATCCAACCAGGTACAGAATGAATCATTATGAGTATTCAACTCCACTTGAAAACAGGCGCTGTTTTCATCCATTTAATAGCGGCGTACAATAAGGTATGGCACACTGGCCTGCTCATGAAGGTGGTATGGCTCCCGCTACCTTGGGTCACAGGTGTCACTGAACTGTTCCGCCACGATAGGCAGTTCAGAGTCCATATGGGGGAGAAGACGAGTGCTTGGAGACGACAGAGCAATGGGTTACCCTAGGGCTCCGTGCTTTCTCCAACCCTGTTCAACCTTTACATCAATGGCCTGTCAACAACGGAGTCACAAAAGTTCATTTACATAGACGACATCTGTTGCAATACTGAGGACCAGATGTTTCATGAGCTTGATGCCACCTTAAACGGGACGTGATAAAGTTAGCTGACTGCTGTAAGACTTGGTGCCTCCAGCCAAGCGTCATAAAAACTGTCTCCAGTTTGTTCCATCTTCACCATGCCAGTGCAACCCGAGAACTGAATGTTTATCTGAATGGTGAAGCATGAAGTAGAACCAGTCTGTCTTGGTCTGACCTTAGACTTCACACTGAGTTACCATGCCCACCTGAAGAAGACAGCAGCTAAAGTTAAGACGTGCAACAATCTTCTTAGAAAACTAGCAAGTTCATCATGGGTGCTCGTGCTCCAACTTCGCGGATGTCAGCTTTTGCCACCTCATATTCAGTGGCATTTGCCACCTTGTATTCTGTGGTATTTGGAGTCGATCATCACACACCAAACTGGTGGATACACAGTTACATGTTACCAAGCGCATCATCTCTGGCACCCTGCATCCAACTCTGCTCCTATGGCTTCCAGTTTTGAGGAATATTGCTCCTCCTTATATCAGACAAGGAGGTTGCCACTGGTAAGTTACTGGAGAAAGTATGCACCAACTCAAGCCTGCTGCTGCACAATAACCTTTTTAAACCACCAGCTGCATGTTTGCCATCACATCACCCATTATTATTTGCCACACCAGGATGTTAGGGTGGAAACACTCTGGCGAGAGGAATGGATATCAGTTATAATCCCCAACCAGTCCCTCGTCGCCAACCCCACAATTTGCCCACCTGGTTTTGACCTGCCCCGTCGCCAATGATCCCTTTTGAACAGGTTCCGGACCGGGCAAGGTCTTTGTGCAGCTAACCAGTATTGCTGGGGCCTTTGTGACAGCCCTTTGTGCAGCTGCAGCCCAACACAGACAATGACATACATTGTCAAGGAATGCCTGCTGACTAGGGTCAGCGGTGGCCTAGAAGAACTGAATCATGCCACTGAAGATGCCATCACTTGGCTAGATGACTATGCACACGCTAAATGATAAAATAATTCAACTCCAATCAAACTAAAATCCTTAGGAGTATGCACAAGAAACCTGTGTTTAAATCGCAATGGAGAAAAGGACTGGGATTACAGAGGACAAGTAAAGTAAATCTTATCCTACAAAGATCAGATCCTGATGCAGAAATTATTGGGTGAATCTTGGGCCTGTGTTATGCAGGAGATCAGACTAGATGATCAAAATTATCTAAAAATCTATGAAAAGTGCTGAGACTCCTCTACTCCTGTTTTCTCTGGGAGGTGAGGGCCCTTAGCCCTTCCGAAGGAGGCATTCAGCACCTTGCAGGACCAGGCCAACGGTGTCCAAATAGGAGAGCTGTTTAGAGAATGACAGGAGGAAAAGAAGAAAATTGCAGACTTGCCCCTTACTGCACAAATTTAAGGGTGACATTAGCCTCATGTATTGGCTGCACTGAACACACCCAACTCTGGTGTCTGAAGAGAGGAATAAATGCCATAGCTGGATATTGGACTAGTAGCTTGGAAGTGGAACAAGCTGAGAAATCTGTACACATAGGAAAAGGAATGCAAATTTATGGCAAAATTCCCCTGTCAATTATATATGAAGCAAGTCATATTGAAATCATTGGGAGTCATTTAGGCATCTGAGAGTCGAATCTGAATCCTGCATATTACAGGCATGTGGTCATGGCACTATAGTTAATAAGACTGAGTAATGTAAATTTTCATTAGCATTAAAAAAACCCTCTAAATATTCTATCCTTAGTGTAATTATAAATGTTAGTTAAAATCTAGGAAATTCCAGCATGGTGTCCTTATCCCCTTCATCAGTCTACACACTTATTAAAACAGACCTGTTTTAGAATATATATGATTTACATTCACTCAGAATGGTAGCACTAGGTCCCAAAGGATTAGCTGCTGATGGAAAATCTAGAAAAACTTTCTATTGAAAGGTCTTTCTGTTTGCATAGCAGAGATTTTTCTGGATTCGTCTTCTCCCTTTTATTTAAATTAATGGGAACATTGGTGTGAAAACAGGATCTTTGCTGCTTAGGAATTCAATGGCTCCCCCTACTCGTTCTTTACATAAAATGGCTTGCGCCATGGAGTTTATATCCAAATCCAACTCTGCGAGTGGGTGAATTTCACGTTTCAATTCAAGCATGGTTCCAATCATCAGAGGGCCCAAAACTCCTCACTGCTTTCTATTCTATTTAGCTTCCTATACGGCACCCTTAACCATGCATCTGGGCACCTACCCAGATAGCCATGACCATGAAAAAAGGGCTTTTTCTTGTCTGCAGCGTAAGGATTTGCCATCTCCTGTCAGATTCAGACTTAGTCACAATGATACTTGCATGCCTGGCCTCAGTTCTCTACACCAAGGTATGGAACTGCCTACCGTAAAATCTACAATTGGTTAAGAACAAACGAGCCAATCAGCTCAGTGACACAGGCCACTGAAAGCCTATCACCTCACTGTCATGCTGTCTTACTGGCTCCCCATGGAACATTCGCTTTAGCTGAAGAATTGGATCATCATCTTCAGACCCTCCATGGGCCTGACCACAGTTACCTGGGGAGCTACCTCATACCACATGATCACAACTTCCTGTGATGGCTACCTTCCACTGGAAAAACAGAATTATCAACCTCAAGCGTGAAATTTGTGTATGCAGGAGATGGAGCTTTCTCAGCACTTGGCCTATGAGTCTGGAACATAATCCCAGAAGAGATAAGAATGGCCATGAGCCTCTGCAACAGCAGACCAAAATGCAATCCCGCTCCTTTGACCTACATTTCTCATAATAATCCCCCACTTATAAAAAACTGAACCCATGAAAAGAACAAAAGCAAACCCCGTGCAAACTAATCAGTACCCTATTAAAATGATGTAGCTAGATGGTAGTGGATATACCAAACTGGGGTAATCTCTTGACTACTCAGCCTCTGGGGAAAGAGTTAATAATTTCCATTTCCTAGTGGACATGTGTCTCAAATAATCATGAACAACCATGCTTATTTGTGTCCTTATTAGCATTCAGCAGAGTTGACATGGGCTGCAGAGACTGAACTACAGGGGGTTCCTCCAAGCCAGAGCTGAGGCATATTGATAGAGCAATGTGGAAACGTGCCCAGCTGCTGTCTGTGCTTGGCTTGGTTGGTAGATAAATAGACGATTTCAATGGACAATTGTTCCAACAACTTCTCTGTCTCTAGATACTTACCTGGCACTCATCTCCACAGGATCTGAGTGTATCACAGTCATTAATGGATTTTATCCTCTCAGCACCTCCATGAGAGAGGCTAGTATTATCCCTATTTTACAGATGGCAGATTAAGTGACCTGCCCAAGATCACACAGGAAGGAGTTGGTTCCAAGTGGGGAGGTGGGGAGCAGGAAAGGGCGTGTTCTGCTTCCTACAGGTAGTGAGGAGCCCAGGGCTCCTCTGTCGATTGGAGGTTTCTCATAGGTGGAGGCTGGTTACTGTTTAAGAGTTGTAGCAGCTGTTTTGTCTCTTGTTTGTAATGCGCACTCCTGTCCGGTGTCAGATAAATATGACATCGGAGAGCCTGTAAAACAATGTTTACAGCCACTTTCAGGCTGCAGCTAATAGCTGTTTCTGATTCCCTGGCGGTCTATTGCTGCTAGACAGGAAGAAGGAGTGATATCATCTAAGCCATCCAGCCCCTACATGTTTGTTGTCTGTCAGGCAGAGTTTATATTCACGCATTTATGATCACATGTAGTCAGTTTAGACTTTCACACACCATAATTCCGGACGTCTCTTTTCTTGTGATACCCGCTCTCGTGGGTCCACAGTTTTGATTACAGCGCCTGTCTGGCATACCTGCGGCAGCACAGATATACAGCATTAAGCAATTTGGTACTAATAAGCAAAAACCACTGAGTTTCTCCCCTGCCTCCAAACCACATCTAAAGCCACCAGAAAACAATACCATGCCCTTCCTTTCAGGAGCCAGGAAGTGGGGGGAGGGAAGAGAGGGTAGGAGAGTCACAAAGCGATGATGGATTGCTGTTGTGGGGTTGTGTCATACTGTCTCATGGCTTTACATCACTACATGTTGACAGTGAGCTGCGGCATTGCATATATCAACAGTGCAACCTCAAGAAGTCATGTCTTTATATCCATCCAGCATCACAAAGGATCTGATGACTCATTATCTCTTTTAAGTCCTTTGGCCAGTGACATATTACAAGGTCACTGAGATGAGGGAGAAGTCTGGGGGAAACATGGTACAGCTTCTTAATGAGCCTGTCTTTCATAGCTTTTTTTTTTTTTTTAAGGCCCCAAACTCAGAGCTCCAAGATCAAGGTGGAGATTAACCTTCGATGAACCTTGAATGGCTGGGGGGATAATTATTGCAAACAGCTCCACATGTGGTTGCAGGCAAAGCACTGTCCTACTCCCCCATAATTTCCTTTGGATGTGGTCCTGGTAGAGGGCAGGTCAAAGCACCTGCTGTGGGTAGTCTGCTGACTGTCTTTCAAAAGGAGAAGGCTCTTGCTCCCAACCTCACTCTACCACAGTGGTCATTCAAGGCAGGCTGGGAAATGTGTCTTTGCTTGGAATACCTTTTGGCAGGTCGTCTGCTTCTGAGAATAATACACATACGTAAACAAGAGCCTGGAGCAATGTATGAACAGGAACGGAGAGCATGGCTTTGATAGATTAAACCATTGTCCCTGTTTAAGCTCCACAGAGACTTATTACCCTGTAGATCTATGGAAGGTTTTAGGAGCAGCCTTCACTTTGCTTGTATACTTGTTACAAAGGCCATCCCTAGATTGGGAAAAATAAATCATGTTTTAACTAATACATTTTTAAACACTACTGTAGACTAGCATATCTGGTCATAGTCATCTGGGAACATATTTTTAAGCATGACCTATTTTCTTAGTCTGGGTTGAACCTTAATGCTAATTTGGCATTTATGTTTCATTTTTTTAAAAATGGTGGCACATCAGTTGCTGTTTTCATTTATTTATTCCTTCTCTTGAGTCTTATTTTGCTTTGTCTATTCCCATGGTAAGCCTGAGATTTCAAGGCACTCTAGGTCACAGTATCACAGCATCTGGTCTAATTTGTCCCTTGAATTCCACATACCAGTATTTCACATGTTAGTTAGTCTTTATGTGCACCTGAACCCATTATACTTGATTGTAAAGTGTCAGTTGATGGCAAATTATATTCACAGACATTTACTGAACATAATTACTCAACAGGAACCATCAACCTGAATCAATTATCTATGGTGTAGGCATGTTTCCCTGAGGATTTTAAGAATGAGTAGGAGTAAATGTCATAGGAGTGCCAACAGTGCAAGAAGGTATTTAAGTTTGCAGGGCCATTTCCACCAGAATTTTATCTGTAATGTTAAGCTATAGGTAAAACAGATCTATCAATTGTATTGAATTAAATTAAATAGACGTATGTGATTACCTGGTAAGCTAGTGAGCTACCAAAACACACATGTTAGTAAGCAAAAACAATGTTGGGAAGTGATGTAGCATATAGGTTATTGTGGTATATTATGATTCTTGTTGTTTTTATTACAGTAGTGCCCAGAGGACCTTATCAGGGTCAGGGCCCTATTGTAATGGCTGCTGTTCACACACACATAGGAGGATACAGTTTCTGCTCCAAAGAGCTTAGAATCTAAGACCCTGATCCTTCAATGACACTGGTAGATCCTGTGTTCACATGGAATTCTGACTTCACTGAGTCCCTATGCTGGCTCAGGTATCTACCCTCAATGAGCACCTTGCAGGATTGGGGCCTAAAATAACCAAGCAAAAAAGAATAGGAGTAGAGATTTGGTCCCATAAAGGGGGAAGTGCCAGAGACTGCTGGAAGTCCACTAGAGACTTTGCTAATGCTATTGATTATACGTGGAAGGCACTCAGATACTACAATGATGGGCAGCGCTGTAAAACCCCAAGAAAGATGGATAGCACTACACAGCTCTCCCTGTTCATATACACACAAATATTGCACTGTGGGGTAGTTCAGATGCATTATCTAAAAGTCAACCTTAACAAAGTCTAGAAAGCTAAAAATTAATAGTTAAGGCAACCAACAGTACATACTTCCACCCAAAAGCAGATGCCTCAACACTTACATAACCACCATATGCCAGAAAGATTGTACCTCCTCCATAAATCTGCCCCATTAGGGTGGGTGCTTTCCCATTTACTTGAAAATCCTCAGAAAATTCAAGCTTGGTTCAGAGATTGTGTGTTGAATTTTTTTGCATGAAAACAGCTTGAAGCCATTTGCTGACTGGGGAGCTGGCCACGAGAGCCTGCCTCTTAGGTCCTAATGGACAGTGGGAAGTGTTTGTGTGTTGTGGGAGATGTACAAAAGATAACTTCAGCACCACATGCAAGGGAAAATTCTGATTATCCCAATTTCTGGAGTGGCTCACAACTGTGAGAGCCTACCTTAGGATAGACTGTCAGAAAATAGGGTAGACACCCCAAACGGGTGGTGTGTTCAATAATTAGATTTTACCAAGCCAGTACCAAATGTGAACTCCTGGATCACTGTACCAGTCTTACTATGGAGTCACAGAGTCCCCTAAAATGTTCCAGTCTATCTTGCCACCAAACTGGACTTAGTGATAAATGGTCACTTACACCAAAGATCACATCACATCAGCTTGCTCCCAGTCCCAAGAGACTAATCACTTACCCCAGATCAATTGGTACTCTAGATCTTACACCAAAGACAATGCTGGCAGCCAATTCTATAGCAAACTAAAGATTTATTAGCTAAGAAAAGGAAATGAGTTACTGAGATGTTAAAGCAGTAAAATGTATGTACAGGTGAGTCACAGTCTATAATTCCAAATGGTAGCAGTGATATAATAGACTGCCAGTTTCCCAAAAGTCTCTGAGGGCTACCCAGAATAACTCTGGGGATCGCCATCTTCTCATTCAGTTATTCTGCCCTGTTACAATCCAAATCATCCAGAGATGAAGGATCTTTTCTTTAATCCATTCTTATAGCTGCTTCTCAGAGAAAACAAGCTGGCAGTGTGACTACCCGGGTGAGCTTTTCCTTTGATGGCGAGTGAGGAATGCATTTTGAGTCGTTGACCTCCGATCTTCACTAAGGCTAAGATTTATAATCACTGGGATTTTTAGTAAAAGTCATGGACGGGTAACGAGCAATAAATACAAATTCACGGCCTGTGACCTGTCCATGACTTTTACTATAAATACCCTGACTAAAACTCAGCAGCTCCAGGGCCCCAGAGAGCCCCCGTTCTGGGTGGCCTCAGGACACTGCTGCTTTAGGGATCCTGAGGGCCAACTGGCCCCAGCTCCGGGCCCCTGGGACTGCCACTGCTCTGGGACCGCCGCTGTTTGGGCAGCCTCTGGGGCCAGTGGCACCAGCTGCTGATCAGACAGCCCAGGGGCCAGCTGCTCAGGGCCACCGCACCAGCTGGCCCTGTGGTGCACCCCAGCAGCTGTCCACGCAGACGTCACAGAGGTCCTGGAAAGTCATGGAATCCGTGACTTCCCGATCTCCATGACAGACTCACAGCCTTAATCACCACACACAATGGACACTTGCTTTCAAATTAGCACTTTTCTGTTAAAGTTCTTTGTTTGCATTTCACAAGGCCTCTTTCTTGTCTGATGGATTATTTAGACAGGGGTCTTTACAATGTAAATGTTTGCTATTACATTATAACAGGATACAGAGAAGTGAAAACAATCTATGTAACATCCCATTAGTTTTCATGACGTTTAAATGCCAAATACACTCTTATCCATTTAACAATTACTTTGATCTGTACTAATACACAAGTGAAGTGAGGTGATGTGCCAGCATCACACTGATAACTCAATTTAATGTAAAATTATTATTACATCAGTTCTGATATATTTAGCTATGACACGGGAATGCCTTTGTTATCTGTGCCTTTAAATTTGTATGAATCTAGCACAGGGATAGCAGCCATTTTGCTCATAGAGTTGCCATTCTGTATCTGTTACAGAGGAGACACTGTTCTCTTATGGAGACTGTTCATTCTTGCTGCTGTTCATTCTTGTTGTTTTTCCTCTAAATTAAAACTCCCTCCAACTGGAAGTAAATATTTTCCTCGTGTATGGAAATGCAGCATTAGCAAGTGTGTTTATCTAACAAGAGGATCATCTTTTGTTTTGCTGTAAGATCTAAATAATAATAAAAACCCAAGAAATGACAAGGATTTTTACACTCCTATCACCCAGTTGATCAGTTTGTTTTCAGCAGGGGAGATAACTCCGCAAAATTTTGATTTAGTGAGGCAAATTGGTAGCAACTTCAGCAGCAGAGTTTGTCTGTTTCTCTTTGTTTCTGTCTCTTTTATTCCTTAAACTGCAGCTAGCTATAAAAGCTGGCAGATGAGAATTAAGTGCAGTGATGCAGGTGTAAGGCCAACAATAAAATTCAGGTATGACCTGCAAAATACTCCCAGCTTGTTCAGTTTCACAAATACCCAGAACAGCAAAAGCCACTTCCTAAGAGGGGAAAAACCTGCTAGGAAAATGCAGACAGAGAATTTATCAAGTGTTTCTGTAGCAAGCTTAATTCTTATGCTCCACAGTGGCAGCCAGCCATCAAGCCAACCTGCCTATTGTCCAAGTAATCGTATTCCCGTGTGGATATTTTCTTCTACTGCAGACAGCCATTGTCTACAATCAATGGTAAAATGATGGCCCAAAAGATAATGGGGGAGGGTTTCAAAGAGGTGCATATAGCCCATTATTTTTACAGGACGTGCACATACTGTAGGTCTTGACAATGACTTTTCAAAAATTGCCCTAATATTATAGTGTGGGCACCCTTGTGGGTGTGGGCGAGCTTCCCGTGGAAGTAAACAAAGGATCGCTGCAGCACATAAAAAGCTAAATTCACCCCCAGCTGAAGCTTGCATAAAACCTCAAGGATGGTCCTGCTGGAAATGAAATCTGTATCTCTGGCAGAGGCTTAGGGTGGGGAGGTGGTTGGGCCATGGGCTGACCTGCAAAAGGATGAGAGCCCCTGTTGGTGCAGCAGGTTTAGTTGGCGTGGGCAGCTGCACTTTACATCTGCACTTTGCCACCTGGGTTGCTGAATTTGTCACTACCACTTCAGTGTCAGTGAATTCCAAATATTTAAGCCTGTAAAGGTAAATCACAAAATGTGTCTGTCACATGAGAGTCCCCACTGAAATGTAAATCATAAACCCTGTAGAAATCTTTCCTTTAGATTATATATCCCTGATTCAGAGCAATCTGGATCATTAATAGGGTGCACACAAACAATATTTACTATGTTGTAATATGGGTAAATGCGTATATCTAGGAACAAAGAATGTAGGCCATTCCTACAGGATGGGAGACTCTATCCTGGGAAGCAAGGACTCTGAAAAAGATTTTGGGGTTGTGATGGATAATCCACTGAATATGAGCTCCCAGCTCAATGCTGTGGCCAAAAGAGCTAATGTGATCCTCGGATGCATAAACAGGGGATCTTGAGTAGGAGCAGAGAGGTTATTCTATTTCTTTATTTCACATTGGTGTGACCGCTGCTGGAATACTGTGTCCACAATTCAGAGGATGTTGATAAACTAGAGAGGGTTTAGAGAAGAGCCATGAGAATGATTAAAAGATTAGAAAACTTGCCTTCTAGTGAAATACTCAAAGTGCTCAATCTATTTAGTTTAACAGAGAGAAAGTTAATGGATGATTTAATTACAGTCTATGAGAATCCTCCTGGGGAACAAATATTTAATAATGGGCACTTCAATCTAGCAGAGGAAGGTATAACTTAACCCAGTATCTGGACATTTGAAGCTACACAAATTCAGACTGGAAATAAGGCATAAATTTTTAATGGTGAGAGTAATTAAGCACTGGAACAATTTACCAAGGGTCATGGTAGATTATCCATCACTATTTTAAAATCAAGATTGGATGTTTTTCTAAAAAAATTATGCTTTAGGAATTATTTTGGAGTACTTCTATGGCCTGTGCTATGTAGGAGGTCAGCCTAGATCACAATGCTCTTGGCCTCTATAAACTATGACTATCAAGGACTCCACAGAAGGCAAGACCATGCCAAGCTCTGATGTGAGTGTGCAGTTGCAACTCACTGCCAACACAGACTGCATGAAGGTCAAAAGAAGCACAACCCCTCAGTCTATTCAGAGACTCTCAAAAGTCTGAAAACCCTGAATCCAGAGTCTATCTTTAGGAAACATTGTGAATCCTTCCTCTTGGAGGAAGTCTTTCCACCATAAGTGATGTTCACAGTATGAACATCCTGTTAATCCCAAATCCCTACCAATCAAAAGAAAAAAAAAACAACAACCCCAATCAGAGTTTTGACATGAAAAAGGGGGAAGTGACAGACTCCATGAAGTCTGCTAAGGATTTCACTGTTGTTACTGATTTTATGAGGAAAGCACTCAGAAACACATAGGTGCTTAACTCCTGTTGATTTCAATGGGAATTAAGATTTTCAAAAGTGCTTAATTCCTATTGAAATTAACAGAAGATAAGCACCTAGGAAATGGGAGAAGGCGGGGAGCAGTAGGGTGCATTGGGACTTGATGGGTAGGACTGCTGGCTGGGAGAAAACACAGTAACCTTTTCCTTATTCATGCTCTCCAGCTTCCAACCAACAGACGTGTGACACCAGCCATCAAAAGGTGTGATAAGTAACTGCAATGTGGAACACCTGTATATCATTGTGTTGTCAGCATAATTTGCAAATTATAATGGTTTTTTACTATAAAAGCCTGTTTTTAAAGGATTTTCTTTTCACTCTGAGTGAAACCATTTGCCAGAGAAACCTGGAAAAATAAATTGTCGCATGAAACCGGAAGTTCTCCACACACTGTGCTGCAGCATCCACTGGGTGGCACTATTGTGCTGCATTCTCAGGACCAGCATGTTAATTGCACCCTGTGGCGGTGGGTAGTGGACATGCGCTGAGACTGGATGTGGACTGGCCCTCTAGCCAGGCCCAGAATGATCCTGGTGGGCAACTGCCAGCAGGTCATTGAGTGCCTGCTCCCCAGCAAACCTCTCCTATTTCCCCCAGTGATTTACCAGAGTTTGGAACAATTATGTATGACCAGTGGTGTTGTCTCAGCAACAAGTAGGTCAATAGTTGTGAACAAAAAGTGTATATAAGTCTTAGAACGCTGCCACTTGCCTTAGATGACCACATCAGATTTGCAGTTAGCTCTGGTCAGTTTTTAAAGCACTGGGAAATGCTGGGGTAATGGTACCACGTCATGTATATATTCAAAGCACTGCACAGATAAACATGTCACTCTTCATGCACCCCTGGGTAAGTATGATCATCGCCCCCACTTTACACACCGGGAAGAGGGCAAAGACCACAGTGACTTACCCACAGCCCCTCAGGGAGTCAGACCTGCCAATTCCCAACTCTGTGAAAAGTCCTTCACACCACAGAGAAGTACTGTTTGGCCAAGGTAAAAAAGGCCGGTGATTATATACCATCACAGTAATTCCCCAGTCATTTTGGTCAACATAGGGGAGTGGGCAGCGCCACAGCTCCTCCCCTTGCACATTCCTTTTTTGTCCCTCCCCTTCCCACTCACTCAAAGTAGAGTGGGTATTGGGCAAGTAGTGGGCGAGCTAGGGAAGTCAATGAGATCTAACAGGTATAACTGGGGGGCGAAACTGGGCCCAGTGTGCAGTAGCAATATGTACATATCCCTAAGCCAACAGGCACAGTACTTTTATTCTTATATCATTATTTGTCCACAGTTAATATATGTATCATTTTAATCCCTGGTAGACTGAGAAGACAGCAGGAACAAAGTGGGCCGACGTCTAGTTTGGACAGGAGAACATCTCTTCAAACACATGGAAGACTTCAGGATGGACACAACAACAACCTACTGGGACATGGGTGTACAAAAGGCTGCAGCAGCTAGTTGGACACACATCTTGTTGCACAGTTTAACACTCGTCTCTGTGCACGGCTTGATATTTCACCTTTTCCCCCAGGAAAACTGACTCCTACAAAAAGTGCAATCCCATTGCTGAGTTCAAAGATACAAAGCTCACAGATTGGGAGCTCAATTTACACAGATGACACTGTTTCTCTTTAGACTGTACTACCAGAAAAATTACCATCAGCAGCAAAATATAAGGGTTTTATGTGTTGACCCTCCTTTTGTAACATCTTCAAAATCCTGGAACAAAACTTGAAAGAATTCATTTTGACATAGTCTCCAAGGTTGGCAGGTTTCTGGTTACTTGCAAGATACAGTGCTATGTCTGGGCCAGCTTTGTCCTTAAAATCTTACCTTAGCAAATGTTAAAGGAAATACTCTGCCATCTCTGTTAATTAAAACAATCTACTTAAATATAGAATTTCAGGAGACTGCTAAACACAGCCCAAACATTTGCCATCAAGGTCATAAAGTATGTATACAATGTAAATATATTAATGTAGTGTGAAATAGACCAAATATCTAATACTTTCGTTTAACTACCTGAAATGAGTTGAAGGAGTCATAGCATTAATGTATGTATTCACATTGTTCTTTAACTTTTTGCATTCTGCTTGATAGTAGAAGACCTGATCCTAGTTTCATTAAAGTCAATGAGAGGTTTGTTGTTGATTTTAGTGGAAGCAGACTCGGGCACATGGATAGTGTATTATTATGAAGGTTAAAGATCATAGGCTGCGCAAGTGAGAACTCAAAATCTGAGAACTAAAATTGTTAGAAATTTGCTCATGTACATAACATTTAGAGAGAAAGATGTTATAAACTGTGAAAAAGTAATGTCTGTGTTTCCAGTGATCTGTTCTGGTTAAGAATTGTCTTGGGTAGGGAAAAATACATCCACTTACTTAGGAGTAACACTGATACATAACACTTTTTTAAAAAAAAAATTATGGACACCTCCATATATTTATAGTATTTTCATAATTTGGTACATCCACATTTTGTTAATAAATGCATGATTGTTCTGCTATGTCCTTTTAATATTTTTTAAGATCAACATCTGTAAGCAAATGTTCATTTTCAACTTTTTTAAAAAATAAATTAGACTTTTTGGAAGTGATAAGAAGCACATTTTATTTAAAGCATTCTATTTTATTGTATTGATTATAGCTTAATTTTTTTACGCAAATCCGCTTTGTTTTTTATAATTGAGTCTATTTTTAGATTTGGTTGCACATTATATATAATTTTTTGGCATAAAACATTCATAATTTAGATTCTTGCAGCTCCACAAACTGATAGAGCTTTCCCATGAAGAACTTAGCAGCTTACAAGTCTAGTGTAGTGAAATAAAATTATTTTAGATCTTTCATCTGAAAATGATGTTTGTTAATTGCTTAGCTGTGGCATAGCTTGGAATAAACAGGATCAAGACAAGGAGCAGAGTTTTTCTGGGCCTGTAGAAGGCAGCTTTCATTGTCCAAAATAAACTTTTTTTGCTTATACTTTTTTTTAGAATGACCTCGTTCTTGCTTAACGTTTGTTTCTCTTGGGAGGAAGCACAGCTGATACCATTTCATGTGGTTTCTAGAGACTTCCATATTCCTACTGTAGTTTAAATGAACATACAGGAAATGGTCCTGAAAGTACCCATATGAGTGACTTTACTTCTTTGCGTAGTCCCATAGAAGTGAATGGGACCACTCACATGAGTAAATATTTGCAGTCTCAGCCCTATCTATGATTATAAGTATGTCATGCACTATTTATGTTTAAGTTGAAAAGAGCATGACCGATCCAGAACAATGGCTATACACATTGTAATTATGATTGTTTTGGGTGAAATTACATTTCTATTACCATTGCCCATATTCGGTCTGGAGCAGCATTGGCAACATAAGGGATTCTGCATCCATGGAGTGAAATGTAAGGACAGTAATGATCCACTCCAAAATTTCTTTATAGCAAAATTTCTTCGGCAACCAATCATAGCCTAAACAGAGGATTTCTCCTAAAGGTGGAATTTAATTAGCAGCAGGAGCATATGGTCTGGTCCTGCAAGGTGCTAAGACCTCAGTTCCCATTATAGTCAGCTGGAGGCAAGGGGGCCTGATGCCTTACAGTCTGTTGCCAGGTGTTCGGTGTCCTGACACCTCACATAGGGTTGCCAGGTGTCCAGTTTTCGACTGGAACACCTGGTCGAAAAGGGACTCTGGCTGCTCTGGTCAGCACCGCCGACCGGGCCGTTAAAAGTCAGCAATGCTGCTCCGGTCAGCAATGCTGCCAGGCTAAGGCGGGCTAGTCCCTACCTGTCCTGGCACTGCACTGCACCCCTGAAGTGGCCAGCAGGTCTGGCTTCTAGGCGGGGGGGAACACAGGGCTCTGGGCTCTGCGCGCTGCCCCCACCATGAGCACTGGCTCTGCAATCCTATTGGCTGGCAACCGTGGACAATGGGAGTTGAGTGCTTGTGGACTAGAGCAGTGTGAGGAGCCTCCTGGCCCCCACACCTAGGAGCCAGAACTGCTGGCTGCTTCCAGGGCACAGCGTGGTGCCAGGACAGGCAGGGAGCCTGCCTTAGTCCCACTGTGCCGCTGACCAGGAGCCGCCCAAGGTAACCCCAAGCCCCAGCCCTGAGCCCCCCAAACCCAGATCCCCCTTCTGCACCCCAAACCCCTCATCCCCAGCCCAGAGCCCACACTCCAACGCCCTGCCTTTATCTGCAGCCCGCTCCCACATTCCGAATCCCTTGGGCCCCACCCCCACAGCCTGGAGCCCCCCTTGCACCCCAAACCCCTCATCCCCAGAACCTGCACCCCAAATTAGAGCCCACACACCAGCCCAGTGAAAGTGAGGGAGGGAGGGAAGGGGAATGTAGTGACTGGGGCGGGGGGGGGGCCTCATGGCAGGGGCGGGGCTAGGGTGTTCAGTTTTATGCAATTAGAAAGTTGGCAACCCTACTCACAGAAGGTACTCATCCCACTCCTGGACTGGTTCTCTAGTGTGCAGCTCTGCTCTAAAAGGCAACTATTAAACTGGCATTTTGGGTTCTATGCTTAGTGCCGCTCCATTTATGAGGCAAATGTGTTCACTTTGCATGAAAGGTCATGGACCTAGAACACACCCTTCCCCGGATCTGAGTGTCATCCCCTTCCATCCCTCCCCATTCACTGGGCATTGAAAGTCTAGCTAGGTTCTTGCCACCCTGCACATCATCATCAGCACTAAAGCTTCTGCGAATCAAATTAGGCCTTCAGTTACTCTTGTGGAACCCCACTGAGTTCCAGCAATGACATGAATGACACCTGTGCAAAATCATGACCATCCACATGTTTGTGCAGGTGTAGCAGATTGGCCTGTTATTGGAATGTCCGATGATGATGCACAAGAAAGTAAGGAACCCAGCTACCTCTTCTGTAGTAGTATTGACATCACAGGGTTGATAAGAGCTGTAAGAAACGCATTTCCATCAGTATAGATAAGACCTACCCCCAGGCAAAGCTGAGGAGGCATTTGGTATAGTCACTCTGGAGCTCACATACACACTTTGGACCCAATCCAACTCTTCTTGAAATCAATCGGCTGGTTTTAATAGGAGTGGGCTTAGGTCATTTGTCTGATTTCCAGCTTAAGGTGGTAGAAGGCAAGAGAAAAGAAAGAGTTAATTTAACTTGTAAATGTGCTTTATATCTCCTTGAAGTCGATACACCTTTTGTTTAGCTGCAGAAATGGGACCAGGAAAAGAGGCCAGGGGCAAGCTGCAGCCAAGTTATGGATGATTATTCCAAAACACAAGAATAATACGGGGGAGGTCAAAGTAAGGAAGAAATAAAACTGAAAGGGGCTCCTCAGGGCTCATTCATCCTTTATAACTTTACCATCCTACATGATCTCAGATCACTGGGCTTGTCTTGTTTACTCAAATCAGAGCAATACTTTATTTCAAGGGTAAAGTTTTGGGTCACACTTTTGTTCTGAGCAGATAAGGGGAGTCTAACCAGTTTGCTGTTAGCAGAGGGGGGAATTATATTTTTATTACCACATTTTACTGCAGTGGCACTTGATTTTGTAAAATTACAGTACTGAAGATACACAGTCCCACAATCTCTCCATGATAAAATATTCCAGAGACTGCCTTCTGTTCGGTTTTCTCTTTCTATGTTGTATATTAAATAGCGGCACATTATCTTAAATGTTTAATTACTAAGTGGCTTAAAATACAACTGGCTCTTGTCATCTGCAATCATGACAAAAATTATTAATGGACTATTTCCCGGGTTTTGGTAATGGATCCTAGCACACTATGGGCACATACCTCAAAGAATTATATAATCCAGCGTACGTCACAGGCAGCAATCCAGCTAGCCAATTAATTTAGTTTTTTTTCTGGTTGCAGAATGTGTACAATCACAATTGTTTATTCAAAATTATTTATATATTTTGGACTCTGACTGAATAGCCAATAGCAGCCAGTGACTCTTTGAGCTGCATTGGTGAGTTATTAGCGGCTAGATAAGGCACATGGCATTGTTGCCACAATCTGATTGGATAAGTGCACAAGTACTTTTACTGTGCAAGTTTGCACATGCCAATGTAAATTTGGTGTCCAATTTTTGCACAGCCAACTTAAGAGCATTCGTGCCAGGAAATCTCCCTTGTGTGGCTGCAGGTAGAAAGCAAACATAACAGAGCCTGGCCAACGTAAATTCATTTAGAGCCAGTCAGCAACCCTGGCTACCCTCCTATTCGGGGAGCAATGGAGCAGAAGGCACCCTCTTCATTCACCTGCATAGGCTACTTCTATAGGAGATAGGAGATTCTGCGGGCTGCTACTCCCCATACCATGCAGGGAGGAGGGGAGTGGGCATGAATTGGATGTACGCAGAGCCTTGGCTCCAGTCTCCCACCATGCTAGCCAGCACATCTGAGCCGGCACAGCAGGGCAAGTCATCTGCATGACAGTCCTACAATTCTATGATATCGGAATGAAACAGATGCCATTCCCTACAGAGCAAGCACGAGCTGATCCCGGTGTGATCCAACGATGTGCAGCTCCTTGCTCAGGGCTTGTAGCAAAGCCATGATTTAGCTCTTAAAATCTGACTAAATATTCGTGCAGATCTTTTTGTGGAACCTACGCTTCATATGAGCCTCTGTGAGAGACTGACCTGATTCTTAAACAAGTGCTTTGCAATTAGTCTTCTTCTGGCGTGCATAGTGTTAGCTAAATAATAACTACGCTCTTATGCAAATTGTGATTAATCATCTTTGCTTCCATCGCAGTCGTGTTCCTTCTATTTTACTGATTGGATCAACTTTTTTTTTTTTTGACCAGCAGGAAAAAAATGTTTTGATATTTTTAGCAATCATTTAGTAATGCAAATTAGGTTGTTATAATCATGTTTATGAGAAAACACACTCTACAATCAGGACTTTAATAGCGCCTGATATTAGTTATGCTCTGTATGGTAATGCACTTGGCTCCATTCATTTTTTTATTTTTAATTTGCACGGAAGAATATGGCTAATCAATTACAGCATTTTTTACAGAATAGCTAAGTAGTCATCACAAGTCCTTTCAGAGAGTCAAATGTAATAGTCTAAAAACAGAAAGTTTCTGTTGTTCAGAGATTTTATTTAAAAAAATTAATAAAGAACCATGTAAAGGTCCCAGGACATACATGGTGTTTAACATCCCTTCGAAGAAAACAGGCCTAATGACAGAGCCACTCCACAAGCCCAACCCTGGAAACACACATGCACCCCAATAAGTGAACTCAGATAAGCAGTCCCATTGACTACTGCCTGGAACAGAATTACTCACATGAATACATTTACTCACAGGTATAAGTGTTTCCAGGTTTAGGCCCAGTCTTGCGCTTGAGCTCTGGAAAAACGTGTGTGTGGTTTTTTTATACCAATAAAATAAAAACTAGCAGGATCTTATTAAAGGGGAAAAGGCAAAATACCACATTTATTGTGAATACAGAAAGAATCATAGTAAGCAGTTAGTTATAGCTACAAAATTCCATTCAATTTCATATTTATTCACACATTCATTCATACACACAGGTTCTGCAAGGTTGTTATCATAGTTACCAGCCTTAGAGTTGCTCATGCCAAGCCACTGGCCAGGTGGCCTGGACATGAGGAGGGAGCAGGGCCTTGTCAGATGCACATCTGATGCTCCTGGAAGATGGTTTGCAGAATCAGACCCCCAAAGTTCTCACTTTCTAGAGTCCATTTTTATAGGAATTTCTTCCTATGCCAGCCTATGGGAATTGCTTCATCATGCTGTCACTGAATCAATCAGCAGATGGCACATTCCTGACGGCTCCGTGCTGCCAGATGTTATCTTGTTCTTTGGTTCTCCCATTCTTGAGGCTGTTGGGTGTATTCCAGTCTGCCCTCCAGGGGTCCTCTGGTTATTTCCACTTGACGCCTTCTTCAGCTGATGGACACTGCATTCTTAGGCTGGCACCTCCCTGATCATTCAGTTATTAGCCACACCAAGCATTCATCCACATATATCCTCTATCTCTATTTTAATCACAATTGTTAATACAACAAAAGGGCGGGGAGTCTCTGGGTGCTGTTTCTGTTGTTACAGAGTCTCTCTCTGTGTGAGTAGTTGTTGTTACAAAGAATTGCTTTGAGAACAGACTCTGTCTTAGAATGTACTAACACAGTTAGCAGCTTGCAAGTTTCACACATAGAGGGAGAGAAACAGTAAAACAGTAAAAACAAGAGACCAAAAACCAAGAGACCTCTTAATTAGCAATACCCTGGAATTTAAACTATGAGGAATCAAACTCATTTGTGATTTTAATACAGAACTTCTTTAATATGATCCAACATTTTGGGCTTGGGAAGGGCTGTCACTTGAAAATCGTTATTGATTTTATTGTAGACAATTTTGCTCTCTTGAAATTTTCCAGCAGGCATTCATTTTTTGACATGAAGCTTCCCTCATGGAAGAATCCTGTAGAGTTTTATTAACAATTATAAATTCCCTTAAACCAGCAAATAGAATTCCACAGCAGGGATTTCATTCACCTTTCAGTGTTTTGAGCGTAATTTCTATAGAGCCTTTTATTATTAGTTTGTATTGCCCCAGTTAGGGTCTCATGCCAAACACAAAAGCCAGTTACTACCCCAAGGAACTTACACTCTAAACATTTGCGATATAACATGAAGGTCGAGAGAAGCAAACGGGGCAAAGGTGTGTTAGAGAAGCAGCTAACAGAGAAATCATATTAGATATAATAGGTGGCAGTTATACACAAATGCCTTATTGATTTCCTCTCTGTTAAATCACACATACACCTTATTGATTTCCTCTCTGACCACCCCCCATCCCAACACCTCAACCACTCACTCACCCCCTCCCCCCAACTTTCACTTGAAATTTCAGGGTTGGTGTGTAGCAGAATATAGAGGGCAGGAGAGAAGAGTGTATTATTCTACTGGCTGCTGCTGTTGTTAACCTTCCTCTGGTCTAACTTGGGCGCACTGGAACACAGTGATTAGTAGCAAATCTCAGCAGCTGCATGATAGAATGAACAAGGGAGGTGAATAAAGTTTAGATGACAAAATATATGCACGGAGAATAGTATCTTGCTCTCAGCCTCCCTCAGCGTGCATTAGCAATACCAAAGCTGCTGAGTTTCAACCATGGCCTTTGGAAGATGTTTGCTTAGTGCTGGAGAAAGGAGTGAAAAGAAGTCTGGTGTTGAGACCCAGAGTGCTTAGCTGTGGCTGGGAGCTGATTCCTGCATAAGGGGCCGGCAGCCAGGCCTGGGCAGCGCTCCCTCCCTTTCCCCCGCCCCAATCGGAATTTGTCCGGACCTCAGCGGCACTCCCCCACAGACATTATTCTGCACGCCCCACCCCCGCAGAGGGTCGTGCCCCACAGATTGAAGACCTTGGCTTTCCGGTGACAGTATTTCCCTATACTGAAAATGTGATGTATGGGGCTGCCCCAAGCCGCCTGGTATTGCCACCCATCCCCTGCACACTCTTAAATGTTCCTCAATGCCCCCTGTTGAGCCAAATAGCAGAGATGGGGGAGGGGAGGAAGCGGCATGGGTCTGGGCTGGGATGTGGGCAGCAAAGCAGAGTGTGGGCATGCGAGTGTGAGTACTTTTGGGCAGGGCTGGCCTTAGCATGAGGCGAACTGAGGTGGCTGACTTAGGTACCAGACTGTTGGGGGGTGGGGGGCACCACTAGGACCCAGAGTGTAGAAAATTGTGTCTGCTGCTGGTGCATATGTATTCTCTCTGCTCTAGATGCACAGAGATGGTGGAGTGCTGTGCTGGAGGAAGGAGGGCACAAGAGAAATAACAGGCAGGCAGGAGAAAAGGTGAGAAAGAAGCAGGAGCTGCAGGAAGAGAGAGGAGGAGGAGCCTCCTCTGTACCTCTCTAGCAGCCCCAGGAGCCTGGACTGATTAACACCAGCTTCTCAGGGAGCTTCCTGTTTCCTGCTGCTTCCCTGAACCCACTTGAGGAGAACAGGCAGTCAAGTGAAGTAGTAGGAGCCAGTTACGCCCTTAAGACGCTGATATCTTCCCTCACGCAGGCCCTGCTACCAGCCCTCTTATTTGTTCCCTTCAGTTGAGTGTTGAGAGCCATTATAGCTGGCACAGAACAGCAGTCATGAGTGAGAGAAGTAAACGCCTCTCTGGAGCAGCATTCAATAAAAGAAAGAAAGCAAAGGAAGCTTTTCTATCTAAGCAGCTTTCCTGAAGGTGAGCCTTCCAGCCCCAGTGAGGATGTGAGTGGTGAGGAGATGCCTGATCTTCCAGTTAGTCAGCGTGCAGGTGACCTGGCAGCCACTGCAGCATCCATATCTCCATCTCAAATGGATGTAACCATGCACATTCCTGAAGAAAAATGTAGATCAGAGAAGAGTATGGTGGAGGCGCAAGAAACAGCTGCTGCTGAGTTTAGTTCCTTAAGTCTAGATGATCCAGGACTGTGGACCCACTTAAGCAATAGCCAGAGGGACTTCCTTGTACTGCATGGGCCACAGCAAGTGAAAAACTTCATGTTCCCCAAAGACAGTGAAAATAGAAGTTTCCATCTAACACATGACTGGCATGAAATCCCCAGTGGTGACAAAGAGGAGAGGCAATGGCTTATGTTCTCAAAAACCCAGAATGCTGCATACTGTTTTTGTTGCAAACTCTTCCAGGCTAAAGTTCCAGCCACATTGGGTTCTACAGGAACAAAGGGCTTGAAAAATCTGGCTAGAAATCTGGCATGCCATGAGAAGACAGCAAATTGCCAGAGAACATTCCATAGGTGGAAAGAGCTTGAGATGAGACTACGGTTAAAGGGCACCATAGATGATCAGCATCAAGAGAAGATTGCATCAGAGTCTCTTTACTGGCAAAATGTTCTGAAAAGGCTCATTGCCATTGTGAGAATGTTTGCTTCCCAAAACCTAGCACTGCGTGGCACCTCAGCTCAGCTGTATGTGCCAAACAATGGGAAACTTCCTTAAAATTGTGAAGCTGAGGGCTGAGTTTGATGCTGTACTCCAGGAGCATCTAAGACGAGTCACCACTGAAGAAATGTACACACTACCTTGGAAAAACAATTCAAAATGAGATCATACAGTTAAACAGAAGATTGTGGCAGATCTGAAGTCAGCAAGATATTACTCTGTTATTCTGGACTGCACACCTGACATCAGCCATACGGAACAATGGCTTTAATGGTGCGTTTTGTAACAACAGAACCTAGGGAAAATGTCCCTGCAATGGTGACTGTCAGAGCATTTTCTAGAATTTATTGACATCGATGATACTACAGGAGCTGGTATGACAAATGTGCTTCTTAAAAAGCTGGAAGATACAGGAATGGCGATAGCTGACATGAGAGGTCAGGGCTACGATAATGGTGCCAACATGAGAGGCAAGAAGAGAGTAGTGCAGACACAGATCTGAGAGTTAAACCCTCAAGCTTTTTTTGTGCCTTGCAGTTCTCATTCATTGAACTTGGTGGTCAGTGATGCAGCATCAGCTTCTAGTGAGGCTGCTGAATTTTTTAATGTAATTCAAAGCATCTTTGTATTTTTCTCTGCATCAACTCATCAATGGCAAATTTTGAAGCAACATCTGGGAACATCCCCTCTGACACTGAAACCACATGATGAGAAAGTCGAGTGGAGGCGATAAAGCCTATCAAACACCAAATTGGGAAGATAGATGATGCCATAGTTGCCTTTATGGAGGATAATGCTATGACACGAACTGTTCATGGGAGAACAGTGGCAGTGGGAAATGGAATCACCAGTAACATACATAACTTCAAATTTCTGTGTGGCTTACTGTTGTGGCATGACATACTGTTTGAAATAAATGTTGTAAGCACGAGACTCCAAGGTGTTGACCTTGCTATATCTGGAGCAATGGAACAACTGGACAAAGCAAAGTCATACCGACAGTATTACCAGTCAGATGAGGGATTTCAAAACGTTCTGAAGAGTGCACAGAAGTTGACAGAGGGACTTAACACTGAAGCTATTTCCCCACCCATTCAAGAATACAAGCGTCACCAAAGAAAACATTTTGATTACGAGGCATGGGATAATCCCATAAGAGACCCCAAACAATTCAAAGTTGAATTCTTTAACCAGGTGCTAGATTGTGCAATACAGACAATTGAAGAATGTTTCATGCAGCTCAAGGAACACAGCAGTATATTTGGGATGTTGTATGATATTCCAAAACTCCTCACTATACCCAAAGAAGACCTACACCAGCAATGCAGGGCACTAGAGACAGGGTTCACACATGATGACATGCGCGATATTGATGCAAGTGATTTAGGTGATGAACTGAAAGCCCTTTCAAGATACATTTCAGCAGTTCTGGAATATATGTGCACAAAAACGATGACCACCCTCTTTCCAAATGCTTTTGTTGCTCTGCGCATACTTCTAACACTTCTTGTAACAGTTGCCAGTAGAGAACGCAGCTTCTCCAAGCTGAAGTTAATAAAAACACATCTACGCTCCACAATGACACAGGAGAGGCTGGTCAGCCTTGCAACCATCTCAATAGAGCATGAACTGGCCCACACTGTGGACCTTCAGGAAGCAGTTCAAATCTTTGCAACCAAGAAGGCATGGAAAGCACCACTTTAGTTATTCAAACAGATAAAAATGCCAGTGTTTACTATGCAGACAAGAAAAGTTACATTTGCTATTCAGGCATTTTTAAGAGTTAGTTAAAATCTTTGAACAAGGCATTTTAAGTTGTTAGTTCTCCTTTCTTGGGGTAGGTAGCAGAGCAGTACCATGAGAGGAGTAGAACAAGAAGAAGGCAGAATTGAGACCTTTCAAAGTTTTGGCCCAAGTGAGGGGGCAGGGAGGGCGTCATTTGAGCTCCCTGCCTCAGGTGCCAAAATTTTGTGGGCCAGCCCTGCTTTTGGGCTCAGATCCAGGCAGGGAAGCTATTGGACTATGATCCAGTTAGCAGTGTGATGCCCCTTTGGGGGGCTGGGATAGCAGGAAGGAGGCTCCTGGTAGCAGGAGAGACCAAAGAGCAGCGCTAGGGAGGTGGAGGGGACGCTGTGATGCAGGGCCACCATTTCAGATTTTGGTATGGTGGGGAGGCGGGACCTCCTGGTCAGTGAGGGGAGAGAAGTGAGCGATGGGGGGGACTGGGGAGGTGGTGTCCCTCCAGGCCGGTGGTACAAAACTTCAGGAGGCCTGTGGCAGGAAAGAAGCCGGTTGGCGCAGGGGAGTCTGGTGAGAGCTCTGGGGACTGGCCCAGAAGGACTGTCTGTGGAAAGGACACAGGGTCAGGGTGTAGGCCCCAAGGACTATCAGGGAGCAGTGGGGAGGGCCATGCCACACTCAGTGCCCTGGCACCAGTACATGCTGTGGGACCCAGTTGTGCACTTACCAGCTGAGTTGCCCAGTAGGGCCCAGCACCCATGAGTTTTGCTTGCATGGCCTGGTCAGAGACAAGTTTGAATTAGGGTCCTGACCACACTATCCTATGACTGGGCTGCAGAGTGAGCACATCACACTCTATCGATCACTGTTTGGAGGGGCAGGGCCTAGGGGAAACACATTGGCCAGGTTCCTCTCCCGCCAAAATATACCTGACCATTCCGCTGTGCCCCCCTGGGGGGAGGGTGTCATTGACCCACTTTTTTGGCAAAATTTGCATGTGCCAGCTGATTAGAGGGCTGTGGGAAGGGCCAACAGCTAAGTTGGTAAGAGCAAACGGGACAAATGCCCAGTTTTGCCAAAAAAGGTGGGATGTCAGGGACAGTTCTTAAAAAGGGAACTGTGCTGCCAAAATGGGACATATGGTCACCCTGTCATTAGGAAAGGGATAGCTAATAACATAGAAAATATCATAGTGCCTCCATATAAATCCATGGTACGCCCACATCTCGGCTACTGCATGCAGCTCTGGTTGCCCCAGCTCAAAAAAGACATACTGGAATTGGAAAAGGTAAAGAAAAGGGCAACAAAAATGATGATGGGGTAGGGAAAGGCTGTCCTGTGAGGAGAAATTGATGAGACTGGGACTTTTCAGCTTGGAAAAAGAGACAACTAATGAGGTAAATGATAAAGGTCTATAAAATCATGACTGGTGTGGAGAAACTAAAGAAGGAAGTTTTATTTACTCCTCATAACAAAAGAACTAGGGGGTCACCAAATGACATTAATAGGCAGCAGATTTAAAACAAAAAGAGGTACTTCTTCACAAAGCACAGTCAACCTGTGGAACTCTTTGCCAGAGGATGTTGTGAAGGTCAAGACTATAACAGGGTTCAAAAAAGAACTAGCTCTATTTATGGAGGATAATCCATCAATGTCTATTAACGAGGATGGTCAGTGATACAAAAACCATGCTCTGAGTGTCCCTACTCTCTGTTAGCCAGAAGCTGGGAATGGGCGCCAGGGGATGGATCACTTGATGATTACCTGTTCTGTTCATTCCCACTGAAGCACCTGGCATTGGCCACTGTCGGAAAACAGGATATAGGGCTAGCTGGACCCACCATGGCCATTCATATGTTCTATATACATACCAAATCTGGAACCTGATAATAAACAGCTTGCATTGTTGTCTGATTTTTCATTCTGCCATTGGCTTACAGCTTAGCATCTTTATAGACAACCTGTTCACAGTTTTGTTTTCATTATTTCCTATATTCCACAGACAACCCTCTTATTTTCACTCATAAATTTCCAGTAACATCTGTTATTTATCTAACTTTTTGGTGAGTATATTCAATTCTGCTAACTTAAGCATCTGTAACTTGCTGTTAGTACATTGCTAAAAATAATATTCCTCGCATAACAATTCTTGTAGAAGTTGTCAGATCTCTCCTGGTAATTTTTAGCAAGCTATTTTACATCTTTTTAACATGTCTCTATAGAATTATGGGAGTCTGATTCAAAGGCAAGCTATAGGGCCTCATGAAAATCTGGTTCTTAGGTATAAGAGACTCTGCAATTCTAAATTCTTGGAATAACTTGTCTTAAAGGAAGTTTCTTCCTCTCTTTGTTGAAGAAAGAAAAAAAGATTCAGAAGGATCTACGTTATCGGACCTGACATAAAACTGCTGTTATTCTCATTATCCATGTACATTTCTAATACTTTTTGAAAAACCCATAAAGCTTTGGCCACAATGGAATCTTGTTACATTGAATTCCACAGGTCAAATTATGAGATGTGTAAAAAAGTGTACTAATTTTTTTTATCAGCTTTACTTCTTATTGCCTTTCCTTCACTTGGGTGGCTTATTATTCTTGTATTGTGAGAAAGGATAAATGGGAGCACTCTCCTGTCCTTTTCTGTACCGTTCATTACTTTGTATCAGGTCCTATCTTATTCATTTCCTCTCTTAAGCGGACACACCCTAAACTTTCCTTCTTTCCTCATCTCTATATATCATATTCATCCCTCCATACCTCTAATAAATGTTGTTACTATCTTTAGAACCATCCTACCTGGGCTACATCTTTATGATGGCCTGATCAGAATGTAGTGTTATTTAATATATCAGTTATTTTCTGTCCCATTCTTAATACTATTTTTGTTTCTTGGTCACTACTGTGCATTGAGCAGATGCTTTCACTGAACTTTGCACAGTGAAGCCCTGATCTTTTTTCTGTTAATTTAGAGGCCAGCAATGCATATGAGTTATTCAGATTGTTCCTTCCAACACGCTTTACCTTGAATTTCATCTACCCTCTGGTGTGAGTCATCTAGCTTTGTTAGAAAAATAAATAAAACATGCTTAGTCCATATCACTGAGAAATCAGTCTTCTTGACGATCATATCCATATCATTTGGTTATAGCTAGACAAATAGCACAATTGATTCTTTTTTAATTCTTTAATAAAGTAGGGCCATTTACTTTGTTGGCAGCTGATAGCAATAATGCCTAAACCTTTTTCTCTTTAGTAGTCTGATTAAGAAGAAGCTGACCTTCCAACTATCCATTAATTGTTCAGTGAGTTTGTGTACATTTGGCAAAAGGTTTTTCTTAATATCTGCTGAGGACATTTGGACAGCAAACAAATGCACTTAAACTACTTGAGGAAGCCAATCATGAATATCTCTGTACAGTAGAAGTACTGATAATGATTCCTGGAATCTTTTCCACAATAGCAATCTCATCATGGGACATAGATACATTTTAAACTTTTTATTAAGGCAAAGTTACAGTAAAACATCATACATTTGGCTCATTTTTTAATGGAGAGGTATCTTAATTAAAAGAAATTAGTTGTGAATGACACTTGTTAGCCCATCCGCTTCAGGTTCATCGTCAGCTTTGAATGAGTCATCTTCATGTCAAAATGTATGAGCAAAGGAAAACATTCAGGGAAGTAAAAATCAGATTTTTTTCCTGAGAAGTGAGCCAAAGAAGCTTTGCTCTTTCATGCCAAACAGGAAGCCTAAAATATAATGAAACATAACACAAACCAAAGCTAGAAGATTGTAATATATACCCCTATCCCCGTGTCTGAGGATTTGAGATCTGCAAAATATCTATTAGATAGAAAACTGATTTAGATGAGGCAGAAGTGGCGGGGTGGGGGGAGAAGAGATTTTAAAAGGTAGTAGTGCAGACTCTTTTCCAGGATTTATATTCCTCATTTTTGGAATTTACAATGTTTTGATATTGAATGTTGCAGCTTGATGAATAAGGGTAGTTTCTTTAACATAAATAGATAAGGCTCAGCCTGACACTGATATTTAAACATGTTAATGTTACTTATTTACATTGTATTAAAAAGGAAGGGTTTATGTGACAAACTGGGTGTGACAGTCTACAATATAAATAGCAATGATCAATAGATGAACCTCAGCTTGAATTTTCATCCAAGTCTATTGAAGCCTTTTAGCTTTCTTCCTCACCTCACTTCTCCATTACATAATCGTCTCTTTATAACTTCCTACCACAACCAGTCACGGCCTTTTTATCCTCCCACCTTTTCATTGCAAACCCAGCCCCTCTGCTTCCCACCAAGTAAAGTTTAGTCAGCATTGGCTGAGATCCAGTGACTCCTATTCTTTGTTCCTCTTTAAACCTTCTTCCCTGACCCTAGTTAAGTTCTGTTCTACTTCCATGATGAAATATCAGTAGGTCTTAACAATCCTTCCAGGATAAAGGCAGAGGCAGCTCTCTGAAATCATATATAACCAAGGCTAACATGATCAAGAAGGGACTATAACACTTGCTGCCATCCAGCCATACATTTGGCAGGATTTTAGAAAAGGAGAGGGCAGAACTGACTATCGTTTAGCTAGGAGGCACTTATCCAAGTTTCAGCAGAGGGATTGGGCTCAGGTTGACATGATTTGGGAGTGTGTGGGAGGTTTAAATCTGCAGCATACTATCAAGGAATAGTCAAAGGGAAAGGATAGGTGATTATAAGTATTTACACTTCTTACAGAGGTGTGTGAATATGCACCTGTCTTTGCTTCATTAATTGGTTGTACTGGTTTAGCTTGCACTAATGTCCCACATGGACACTACTATGACATAGTCAAAGTCATGGAATGCAGCTTAGTGTAATATACTTGGAAGTTGTGATACACTAAGCTGCATTCCAGGACTTTGTGCTGTAGTGGTGTCCACATGTGATGTTAGTGTGGGGCAATCTGATGCACTGTAGTCTCACACCCTGGCTTGCTGTGCACTAGCTTGCCCTGTGGATAAGTCCTCAAGTGAGTATTTATTTATGATTATCAAGATTTTCAAAAATGGGTGCCCAAAGTTAGGCTCCTGGAGCCACGTGCTCAACTACTTCCATGGGCTGTAGTACCCAGGAAGTTAATGGAGCTCTGCCAGTTTACACCAGTGGAAGATCTGGCCCCATAGCTTTTACCTGAGCCCCTAAAAAAAATTGACCTGACTTTTCAGAAGTGCCGAGCACCCAACAGTTATTGTAAATTGCCGTAGTGACCTAAACTTAAGGCCCTTTTTTTTTAAAGCTTGATCCATAGAAAGAATGCAGTAGATTTTGAATATGTGAATTCTCTCTCTTCCTTAACCTGTTTAATGATAACATGTTACATGTGTTAGTTCACTCTGGCCATTGGGATTTTTTTGGGGTTAAACAAAATATTTTTTTGTATTTCTGTCCTCTCTAACACAATGGCTCGATATGAGAAATTTTGATTGTTTTTCTCCATTACTATTTTCTTTTAATAAAAAGGAAATTCATATTGTATAATTCATTTTCTTTTCTACTTTTTTTAAGTCCATAAAAAATCCCTCACCATTTTGTACTATTTGAGACTGCTACTAATAAAATTTAGTTATTACACCTAAAGGCTACTTATTAGCTAATTTGAGAGGATTAGTTGCTCTGCATCAGAATATTATTGCAAATCCTTTCAATAAAGTTTAGATTAAATATGTGCAGTGTTTTTTGTGTGAATGTAGCCATGGGTATGTTACACATGCTTGTATGCCTTAGAATAGACCCAATATTTTTTGTCACTGTGCATTATGCTCTTTATGTTTTAATAGGTCAAGCATTGCAATCTTTGTTAGTCCTTTTATATCCGTTCCCCCGCTCCCAAACCCGGCCATCTCCAGGATACTGCAGAAATTGGTCACTTTAGATTATATCATCTTCAGAGCCATATCTTTTGAACATATAATTTCAGCCTGTTACTCCCCAAAAGTCACTCCGTTTCATAAACCTGTAAAATGGAAGACAACCAAACCTTCCACTCTCCTTTCTCCACCTCCCATACATCTATCCCACGATCCTTTTTCTCTCCCATCATACCCTTTAATTTCTCTCTTACAGGTACCATCCTTACCTTCCATTCTCTCTTTATCTACACTTTAGTGTCTTCCACAGATGTCTGTATGTATTCCCTTTCCTGGCTCTCATCCATCTCTACTCAGGCTGCCAGAACCTAAGATAGGCAGATGTGGGCTATTTACGAGCCTTGAGGCTCCCACACTATGCTTATGTCTGCAGTGACTAGGTTCTAGACACGATATCTTCAAAAGTCTGATGCTGCCACACTTGCAAGATCTCTTCCTCTAGCCACATTATTTAAGTCCCTTGGGCTGTTCTTTGGACACACACATAGGTTGCAGTGCTTGACTTATTAGTGCACTGAAACTAAGGCATTCAGCACATAAAGAATAGTGCACAGTGACAAAAAATATTCTATTTAATATTCTATTCTAAGGTGTACAAGCATGTTTAACATTCCTATGGCCACATTCATATAGACATGATGGTTTGTCATCAGGGTCAAGCCCAAGACTGTCAGCACCAAAAATCATCGTACTTGAATTAAAGAAGTAACTCCGCTACCTAAGAGTAATTTTCTTATCCTGATACTGGTCGGCCACTAACTGGAGACATAGTCAAATACCCCTAGTCAATGCATTACATGTCCATAATGTCAACACCTCCTATTATGTGCTAGAGCTAGACAGAAAATTATTTTTCTTTAAAAAATTTCAGGGTTTTTTTGGTCAGAAAACTGAAAAAAAATAGTTTAAAAACAGAAAAAGTTTACTTTTGGCTTCCCAAATCCCCCACCAACCATTTTCAGTTCTGTTTTATGTTTTTTCAACAACAACAAAAAATTACAGAAATAGTTTTGCAAAAGTTTTCAATTTGTTGACAAGCCATTTTCCATCAAAATTATTTTAGACCAGCCTTACTATGGACACATTCTGCCTGGGAATGTTGACATGCTAAACAGATTGCAGCTCTCTTGGAGAGATTTAAAGGTGGTATCAGTATTCAGTGTGGATACTTCAGTTTGTAAATCAGTGAAAATATGGATTTTAATAGCCATAAGCAAAGCTGGATAGCTAGGAGAAAGCAGAGCAGCATCCACAACAAACCAAAACACATTCATTTGCCAGCTAAACTGACCATTTTGTAATAATCTAATTTTGTAAGCAGGAAAGTAAAGGAAATAAAATGGGTTTCAGGGGGGATTTTGTAAATCCATTGCAAAGCCTCGAAGCTAGTGTTTAATTGGAGTAACTCACACAACTTTAACTACAGAGACAGGGGAAGTTACAATATAGGAAAGTGGCCATTTAAAAAGCAGAACAAGATGGCAAGGGTTTTTTTGTTTGTTTGTTTTTTAAGAAAGGAATCATATATCTTATTGAATATGTTAGCCTCACCATATATTGAACATCGCTACAAGTTATATCTTGGCTGTGACAAAGTTCCTGCTCTACCTTGGCGGGTCTTGCGCTTATTGGCAGATTTGCTCACCTTGGAGCTTCACTGCAGCCCTCAGCTTGGCCGTTTTTCTGAATTCACAGTCCAGGTCGACTCCTCCTGTGTCTGACCAGGAGTTGGAAGGATTTGGGGGGAACCCGGGCCCGCCCTCTACTCCGGGTTCCAGGCCAGGGCTGTGGATTTACCCATTCCAGCCCTGATGGTAAACCGTGTGGATGTCAATATGATGCTACATGATTGGAGCTGGGTAGAAAATGGACTTCCATTTCTGTGAAAAACTTTGGGCATTTGGAAAATATTTTGTCCTGAATTGGAGCACGGAAGCCCTGGGAGTCATGACTCTGCAGCAGCTTGCCAGGCAACCTGATGAGGAGTCAGGGAGCCTAGAAGCCCTAGAATCAATAGAGTCTGAGCTTCCCACAGCTTAGCAAGCAGGCTACTGAGGAGTCAGATGGTTAAGCGGCTGATGAACCATGTGATGCCACATGAGTAGAGCTGGGCAGGAAACACACTTCCAGCTACAATTCAGTATGAAAAAAAAAATGTTATGGAACTGAAAGTTGCAATATTTTATTTCAGAATGATCAAAATGTTTCCACTGCAGGAATGATTTTTAGAGTTTCCAAATGAAATATGGTCTCCAGGAACTGGAAGCTTGGAGCCCCGGCTTTACGATATCCTGCCAGACAAGCTGCTGACAGGCCAGTTAGCCTGGAGAACCACATGCAACTCAGGAGTCAAAAAGGAAGGTGGGTGAGCTGGCAGAAAAGGTTGCAATGAAATTTCATTGCATGGAATAAGTCACTTTCTATAAATCATCATTTTCTGACAGGAAAACATGTCATCAGAATGTTTCTGACCAGCTCTACATATGATGGAATATCTAGTTTTCCAGTTTGCTTTTTTAAACCCGAGAAAATTACACACAACAAAACAATGTTAAAAGACTATTAGTAATGTCGCAAAGTCCAACACTCAGAAGTTAGGAAATACCAGAAGGGTTGTCTGTGTACCTTGTATGGCAAAGGAGCCCCTTCATGAGGAACAGCTTGCAGGATCAAGGCCTTCAGGCAGAGCTGGTTGAAATATTTTGACAGTTCTTTGAAAGCCAATCAAAAGAAATTGTTTTGTTATTTTCAACCTTGGGCAGTAAATAGGCCCTCTAGGTTATGAAGAAAGTTGCCATCCTAGAATGAAAGCAACAAAGCCTTTATATCACCCCCAAACCATCATGCATTTTGCTTATGCCATACCTCTGACAGAAAAACTATTGAAGAAAATGTCAGTGGTGGTATTTTTTTCATATTCCTTCTTCTATGAAGCCAGGTTGTCTTAGTGTCATGAGTTCAATTAGTGCAAGCCTTGAAGAAAGAGCAAAATTAACTTTGAAAAGTTCTAGACACCTAAAACGTACCTGAAATAATTTCTCCATACAGAATGAGATATACGAAGTCCAGACACAAGTTCTCTCTTCCTTTGGAGAGCAGCTCTCCATTTCTAGGAAGCTCTCATTTCTTGGGGCGCATGATGAAATTAGAGCAGCACTGTGCCCCCTTGGGGCACACTATTTCTTGCTGTTCCCATTGGGGCAGGATATTAATTCACATCTCATGGCCCCCGGTTCAGATCCATGCCTATCAGGCACAACTGAGGCCTTTATGATTATAGCATTCACAGACAGTTCACATATTCATTCTAACCCACCTTTACAGTTGCTCAAGTTGTCTTTTAAAGCTGAAGTTTTCCTTGCACAGTCTCAGCATGACTATGAATCTCTTTGGAAGGTCTGTGCTTGATTGGTACTATCATTTGACTTATCCGCATCAAGGTGGAAAGTGATATAATGCAGCCTGTAGTGTCTGTCAGCCATAGCACAGCCATCAGGGTCCTAAACTGGGCAAAATTAGGTCAATCCTACTGAAGAGCATATACATGTAACCCCACCGATCACAACTGAGACAAGTGAGGTCTAGTGCTCCCAATAGGATTCATAAAGAAGAGTAGCTTTTCCTTAGACGTGGTTTCTCCAGGCTCCTTTTGCTAGGCCAGAATTCTTCTCAGCAACCAAGCAGAGATAAAAATAGTATTTACTCTTACTTCAGTTATCGCTACAACAACAATTCTTACATTCCCCCCAGGGGCCCTACCATTTGAGATTGACTTTTTAAAGTGCTGTCCCTTATTGATCTCTTATCTACAACAACATTTGAATAGGTTGGCCAAAGCATTGCTCTAGACATGTCCCCCAGGCTATTCAATGGGGAAATTATTTATCAAGTGGATATTCCATAAAGCCTGCCTTCCATGGGCTCAAACTCTGCAAGCCACAGTCATTGAGCGGTATACCAAGTGCACGTATTGCTCAAAGATATATACTAGGAAAGACAGGCATCTGAAACCCCCCTGGTTACTTATTATTTATAATTATAGGGAGGAGAGAAAAAATGGAAACAGCTCTTGTTGTGGGCTTTGGCTGCTACTTCTATACAGATATTTGTTCCTAGCTGTTTTTTTATTTAGAATTCTGTATTCTACAGTCAGCATGTGCTTTCACAAGATCAAGCTGAAAGTAATGATTCCCAGACAGATACCTGCGGGACATTAGTACTCTACAGCACACAAACATTCAGACTCACTGAAATACACTAATAGGAAAGAGAAAATGTACACCTAGATAAAAGCCTCAGCTCCCAAGGAAGAGCAGATGATGTGCAAACAAAGCTACATGTATGGATCCCAACAAATATGTTGGAAAGTTGGATAAGAGAGATGCCATGCTCTGATGTTAAGAGTAACAAGAAGGGTTTCTTCAGGTATGTTGGCAACAAGAAGAAAGTCAAGGAAAGTGTGGGCCCCTTACTGAATGAAGGAGGCAACCTAGTGACAGAGGATGTGGAAAAAGCTAATGTACTCAATGCTTTTTTTGCCTCTGTCTTCACGAACAAGGTCAGCTCCCAGACTACTGCACTAGGCAGCACAGTATGGGGAGGAGGTGACCAGCCCTCTGTAGAGAAATAAGTGGTTCTGGACTATTTAGAAAAGCTGGACGTGCACAAGTCCATGGGGCCGGATGCGTTGCATCCAAGAGTGCTAAAGGAGTTGGCGGATGTGATTGCAGAGCCATTGGCCATTATCTTTGAAAACTCATGGAGATCGGGGGAAGTCCCGGATGACTGGAAAAAGGCTAACGTAGTGCCCATCTTTAAAAAAGGAAGAAGGAGGATCCTGGGAACTACAGGCCAGTCAGCCTCACCTCAGTCCCTGGAAAAATCATGGAGCAGGTCCTCAAGGAATCAATTCTGAAGCACTTAGAGGAGAGGAAAGTGATCAGGAACACTCAGCATGCATTCACCAAGGGCAAGTCATGCCTGACTAATCTAATTGCCTTCTACGATGAGATAACTGGTTCTTGGATGAAGGGAAAGCAGTGGACGTGTTGTTCCTTGACTTTAGCAAAGCTTTTGACACTGTCTCCCACAGTATTCTTGCCAGCACGTTAAAGAAGTATGGGCTGGATGAATGGACTATAAGGTGGATAGAAAGCTGGCTAGATTGTCGGCCTCAAAGGGTAGCGAACAATGGCTCCATGTCTAGTTGGCAGCCGGTATCAAGTGGAGTGCCCCAAGGGTCGGTCCTGGGGCCGGTTTTGTTCAATATCTTCATAAATGATCTGGAGGATGGTGTGGATTGCACCCTCAGCAAGTTTGCAGATGACACTAAACTGGGAGGAGAGGTAGAATCATAGAATCATATAATATCAGGGTTGGAAGGGACCCCAGAAGGTCATCTAGTCCAACCCCCTGCTCGAAGCAGGACCAATTCCCAGTTAAATCATCCCAGCCAGGGCTTTATCAAGCCTGACCTTAAAAACCTCTAAGGAAGGAGATTCTACCACCTCCCTAGGTAACGCATTCCAGTGTTTCACCACCTTCTTAGTGAAAAAGTTTTTCCTAATATCCAATCTAAACCTCCCCCACTGCAACTTGAGACCATTACTCCTCGTTCTGTCATCTGCTACCATTGAGAACAGTCTAGAGCCATCCTCTTTGGAACCCCCTTTCAGGTAGTTGAAAGCAGCTATCAAATCCCCCCTCCTTCTTCTCTTCTGCAGGCTAAACAATCCCAGCTCCCTCAGCCTCTCCTCATAACTCATGTGTTCCAGACCCCTAATCATTTTTGTTGCCCTTCGCTGGACTCTCTCCAATTTATCCACATCCTTCTTGTAGTGTGGGGCCCAAAACTGGACACAGTACTCCAGATGAGGCCTCACCAATGTCGAATAGAGGGGAATGATCACGTCCCTCGATCTGCTCACTATGCCCCTACTTATACATCCCAAAATGCCATTGGCCTTCTTGGCAACAAGGGCACACTGCTGACTCATATCCAGCTTCTCGTCCACTGTCACCCCTAGGTCCTTTTCCGCAGAACTGCTGCCTAGCCATTCGGTCCCTAGTCTGTAGCTGTGCATTGGGTTCTTCCGTCCTAAGTGCAGGACCCTGCACTTATCCTTATTGAACCTCATCAGATTTCTTTTGGCCCAATCCTCCAATTTGTCTAGGTCCTTCTGTATCCTATCCCTCCCTTCCAGCGTATCTACCACTCCTCCCAGTTTAGTATCATCCGCAAATTTGCTGAGAGTGCAATCCACACCATCCTCCAGATCATTTATGAAGATAGCTGAGATTTGGGGGGCGTGTCATAAATATAAAGGGAAGGGTAAACCCCTTTGAAATCCCTCCTGGCCAGGGGAAAGCTCCTCTCACCTGTAAAGGGTTAAGAAGCTAAAGGTAACCTCGCTGGCACCTGACCAAAATGACCAATGAGGAGACAAGATACTTTCAAAAGCTGGGAGGAGGGAGAGAAACAAAGGGTCTGTGTCTGTCTATATGCTGGTCTTTACCGGGGATAGACCAGGAATGGAGTCTTAGAACTTTTAGTAAGTAATCTAGCTAGGTATGTGTTAGATTATGATTTCTTTAAATGGCTGAGAAAAGAATTGTGCTGAATAGAATAACTATTTCTGTCTGTGTATCCTTTTTGTAACTTAAGGTTTTGCCTAGAGGGGTTCTCTATGTTTTTGAATCTAATTACCCTGTAAGATATCTACCATCCTGATTTTACAGGGGGGATTTCTTTATTTCTATTTACTTCTATTTTTTATTAAAAGTCTTCTTGTAAAAAACTGAATGCTTTTTCATTGTTCTCAGATCCAAGGGTTTGGGTCTGTGGTCACCTAGGCAAATTGGTGAGGCTTTTTATCCAACATTTCCCAGGAAAGGGGGGGTGCAAGTGTTTGGAAGATTGTTCATTGTTCTCAAGATCCAAGGGTCTGGGTCTGTGGTCACCTATGCAAATTGGTGAGGCTTTTTATCCAACATTTCCCAGGAAAGGGGGGGTGCAAGTGTTGGGAGGATTGTTCATTGTTCTCAAGATCCAAGGGTCTGGGTCTGTAGTCACCTAGGCAAAGTGGTGAGGCTTTTTACCAAACCTTGTCCAGGAAGTGGGGTGCAAGGTTTTGGGAAGTATTTTGGGGGAAGGACGCGTCCAAACAGCTCTTCCCCAGTAACCAGTATTAGTTTGGTGGTGGTAGCGGCCAGTCCAAGAACAACGGGTGGAATATTTTGTACCTTGGGGAAGTTTTGACCTAAGCTGGTAAAGATAAGCTTAGGAGGTTTTTCATGCAGGTCCCCACATCTGTACCCTAGAGTTCAGAGTGGGGGAGGAACCTTGACATGGTGGCATAGTGGTGGGATTAACCTGAAATCATTTTGAGATCCAGTTGAGATTTTTTGAACTAGAAATACAGATTTTAAAAAGGAATTTTTTTTTTTTCCTGTGGAAAGGAAGTCCAGAAAGCAGCTTTGAAACTGAAAGCAGCTTGTTGTTCTCTGCTTTGTGGCCAAGCAGAGACAAAAGGGGATTATCTTGTGAATTGCAGGTTTTCTTTGCCTGGAGGCAGGGTACTTAACTCCTGCAGGGAAATTCACAGTCTTCCAACCCAGAGGTTTTTTTTTCTTTTCTTCCTAAAAGTAAATAGGGGGTGTGTGTTCTACCCATTTGCTTTTTCTTTGGGCTGGGTAAGCAGGTTTCCAAGTAGTTGGAGGTTTTTTGCTTTAATTTGGGCCCAGAGCAGAGACAAGGGAATTGTCTTTTTCTGTAGGCTGACAGTCACTATCAGAGAATAGGTATTCTATTCCAGCACAGCAAAATTTTACAGCCACGTTTTGTTTGTTTATTTCTAAACCTCGGGTGTAAAGTTAGTTAAAAACAGAGAGGTTAGAATGACCAAATCCTCAGCTCGACTACAGCTGGAATTAGCCAAATTTCAGGCTGAGGAAAAACAAAGGGAACATGAAAGACAGATAGAACTCATGCGGCTGGAGAAGGAGGTACAGGAGGCGGCCCACAAGAGGGAAATGGAGGCAAGGAAGCATGTGGAGGAGGAGAAGGAAAAAGAGAGGAAGCATGTGGAGGAGGTGGAGAGGATAAAGGCCCAGCAGAATATACCAACAAACCCTAGCAATCCTTCTCCAGGTACCACTTCCCATCCCAGAAAGTTCCCCACCTACAAGGCAGGTGATGATACTGAGGCCTTCTTAGAAAACTTCGAAAGGGCCTGCCTTGGGTACAACATCTCTACTGACCAATACATGGTAGAGCTGAGGCCGCAGCTCAGTGGACCCTTAGCTGAGGTGGCAGCTGAAATGCCTAAAGAACACATGAACAAGTATGAACTGTTTAAATCCAAGGCGAGAGTCAGAATGGGGATAACACCCGAGCAGTCTCGTCGGAGGTTCAGAGCCCTAAGGTGGAAACCAGACATGTCATTTACCCGACATGCCTACCACATTGTGAAACATTGGGATGCCTGGATATCAGGAGCAAGTGTTGAATCTCCAGTAAATTTGCCCTTCCTAATGCAAATGGAACAATTCTTAGAGGGTGTTCCTGAGGAAATAGAAAGATACATCCTAGATGGGAAACCCAAAACTGTAATCGAGGCAGGAGAGATTGGAGCCAGATAGGTGGAGGTGGCAGAGAAGAAGAAAACTGGTCGCAGTTGGAGCGGAGACCAGAAGGGACCACCCCAGACCACACCCTATTACCGGGGGCCGCCCAAAGCCGCACCTACCTCCCAAAGAACCCTCCAGACCCCTTATCGTCCCACCACCCCGTTCTCCAGCAACCCTCCTCGTCCCAGTGACCCGTCAGCTGGACGATGTTTTAAGTGTAACGAGCTGGGGCATGTAAAGGCCAACTGCCCCAAGAACCCCAACAGATTACAGTTCATTGCACCGGAATCACACCAGAGGTCCACAGGCCCAGATACCTCCCAGATACCCTTGGAGCGGAGGGAAACTGTGAGTGTGGGTGGGAAGATGGTCACCGCATGGAGGGACACCGGAGCACAAGTGTCAGCTATCCATGCTTCCTTAGTGGACCCCAATTTAATCAACCCAGAGATCCAAGTGACGATTCAACCCTTCAAGTCCAACTCTTTCGATTTGCCTACAGCCAAGTTGCCTGTCCAGTATAAGGGCTGGTCAGGAATGTGGACTTTTGCAGTCTATGATGATTATCCCATCCCCATGCTGTTGGGGGAAGACTTGGCCAATCATGTGAAGCAGGCCAAGAGGGTGGGAACGGTCACCCGCAGCCAGGCTAAACAAGCCGTGAGGCCTAGCTCTGTTCCGGAAACTTCTATCAGGACCCGGTCACAGGTGATGGACCCGGACCCCAGGCCAATGTCTGCAACAGCAGTAGTGGATCCAGTCCCAGAGACCCAGACGGAACCAGTCCCAGAACCGGAACCAGCCGAACAACCAACACCAGACCCCGTGTCAGCACTGAATCCAGTACTTGCAACCTCAACACCAGAGGGCCCCACCGAACCTGAACTGGCAACAGCCGATAACCCTACCCAAGAGGCTCAGCCGGAGCCTGAATCCCAACATAGTGCACCAGCGGAGAGCGGTTCACAGTCAACAGAAACAGCTCCATCCTCTATATCGCTTCCAGAGGGACCAAGCCTAGGTCCACAATCCAATGAGGAACTGATGTCTCCAGCATCAAGGGAACAGTTCCAGACTGAACAGGAAGCAGATGAAAGCCTCCAGAGAGCTTGGACGGCGGCACAGAGCAACCCACCGCCTCTCAGCTCTTCTAATCGATCCAGGTTTGTTGTAGAAAGAGGACTTTTATACAAGGAAACTCTTTCTGGTGGACACCAGGAAGACTGGCATCCTCAGAGACAGTTGGTAGTTCCAACTAAATACCGGGCCAAGCTCTTGAGCTTAGCCCATGATCACCCTAGTGGCCATGCTGGGGTGAACAGGACCAAAGACCATTTGGGGGGGTCATTCCACTGGGAGGGAATGGGCAAGGATGTTTCTACCTATGTCCAGTCTTGTGAGGTGTGCCAAAGAGTGGGAAAACCCCAAGACCAGGTCAAAGCCCCTCTACAACCACTCCCCATCATTGAAGTTCCATTTCAGCGAGTAGCTGTGGATATTCTGGGTCCTTTTCCGAAAAAGACACCCAGAGGAAAGCAGTACATACTGACTTTCATGGATTTTGCTACCCAATGGCCGGAAGCAGTAGCTCTAAGCAACACCAGGGCTAAAAGTGTGTGCCAGGCACTAGCAGACATTTTTGCCAGGGTAGGTTGGCCCTCCGACATCCTCACAGATGCAGGGACTAATTTCCTGGCAGGAACTATGAAAAACCTTTGGGAAGCTCATGGGGTAAATCACTTGGTTGCCACTCCTTACCATCATCAAACAAATGGCATGGTGGAGAAGTTTAATGGAACTTTGGGGGCCATGATACGTAAATTCGTAAATGAGCACTCCAATGATTGGGACCTAGTATTGCAGCAGTTGCTCTTTGCCTACAGAGCTGTACCACATCCCAGTTTAGGGTTTTCCCCATTTGAACTTGTATATGGCCGTGAGGTTAAGGGGCCATTGCAGTTGGTGAAGCAGCAATGGGAGGGATTTACACCTTCTCCAGGAACTAACATTCTGGACTTTGTAACCAACCTACAAAACATCCTCTGAACCTCTTTAGCCCTTGCTAGAGAAAACTTACAGGATGCTCAAAAAGAGCAAAAAGCCTGGTATGATAAACATGCCAGAGAGCGTTCCTTCAAAGTAGGAGACCAGGTCATGGTCTTAAAGGCGCTCCAGGCCCATAAAATGGAAGCATCGTGGGAAGGGCCATTCATGGTCCAGGAGCGCCTGGGAACTGTTAATTATCTCATAGCATTCCGCACCTCCAACCGAAAGCCTAAGGTGTACCATATTAATTCTCTAAAGCCCTTTTATTCCAGAGAATTAAAGGTTTGTCAGTTTACAGCCCAGGGAGGAGACGACGCTGAGTGGCCTGAAGGTGTTTACTACGAAGGGAAATGTGCTGGTGGTGTGGAAGAGGTGAACCTCTCCATGACCCTTGGGCGTATGCAGCGACAGCAGATCCAGGAGCTGTGCACTAGCTACGCGCCAACGTTCTCAGCCACCCCAGGACTGACTGAACGGGCATACCACTCCATTGACACAGGTAATGCTCACCCAATTAGGGTCCAACCTTACCGGGTGTCTCCTCAAGCTAAAACTGCTATAGAACGGGAGATCCAGGATATGTTACAGATGGGTGTAATCCGCCCCTCTGAAAGTGCATGGGCATCTCCAGTGGTTCTAGTTCCCAAACCAGATGGGGAAATACGTTTTTGCGTGGACTACCGTAAGCTAAATGCTGTAACTCGCCCAGACAACTATCCAATGCCACGCACAGATGAACTATTAGAGAAACTGGGACGGGCCCAGTTCATCTCTACCTTGGACTTAACCAAGGGGTACTGGCAGGTACCGCTAGATGAATCTGCCAAGGAAAGGTCAGCCTTCATCACACGTCTCGGGCTGTATGAATTTAATGTACTCCCTTTCGGGCTGCGAAATGCACCCGCCACTTTCCAAAGACTTGTAGATGGTCTCCTAGCGGGATTAGGAGAATATGCAGTCGCCTACCTTGACGATGTGGCCATATTTTCGGATTCCTGGGCAGACCACCTGGAACATCTACAAAAAGTCCTTGAGCGCATAAGGGAGGCAGGACTAACTGTTAAGGCTAACAAGTGTCAAATAGGCCTAAACAGAGTGACTTACCTTGGACACCAGGTGGGTCAAGGAACTATCAGCCCCCTACAGGCCAAAGTGGATGCTATCCAAATGTGGCCTATCCCAAAGTCAAAGAAACAGGTTCAATCCTTCTTAGGCTTGGCCGGTTATTACAGACGATTTGTACCGCACTACAGCCAAATCGCTGCCCCACTGACAGACCTAACCAAAAAGAAACAGCCAAATGCTGTTCAGTGGACCGAAAAGTGTCAGAAGGCCTTTAACAAGCTTAAAGCGACACTCATGTCTGACCCTGTACTAAGGGCCCCAGACTTTGACAAACCGTTCCTAGTAACCACAGATGCGTCCGAGCGTGGTGTGGGAGCAGTTTTAATGCAGAAAGGACCTGATCAAGAATTCCACCCTGTAGTGTTTCTCAGCAAAAAACTGTCTGAGAGGGAAAGCAACTGGTCAGTCACTGAAAAAGAATGTTACGCCATTGTCTATGCTCTGGAAAAGCTACGCCCATATGTTTGGGGACGGCGTTTCCACCTGCAAACCAACCCTGCTGCACTGAAGTGGCTTCACACCGTCAAGGAAACTAACAAAAAACTTCTTCGGTGGAGTTTAGCTCTCCAAGATTTTGATTTCGACATCCAACACATCTCAGGAGGTTCTAACAAAGTGGCTGATGCACTCTCCCGTGAAAGTTTCCCAGAGTCAACTGGTTAAAATCGTCCTTGAGATGTGGAAAATATTGTTAGTCTTTATGTACTTGGTAGTATATTTAGAGATGCATGTGTCTTATTAACTCTGTTTTCCTAGAGCTCCAGGAAGAAATCCCAGCCAGTGTTTCACCCTAGCTGAGATTTGGGGGGCGTGTCATAAATATAAAGGGAAGGGTAAACCCCTTTGAAATCCCTCCTGGCCAGGGGAAAGCTCCTCTCACCTGTAAAGGGTTAAGAAGCTAAAGGTAACCTCGCTGGCACCTGACCAAAATGACCAATGAGGAGACAAGATACTTTCAAAAGCTGGGAGGAGGGAGAGAAACAAAGGGTCTGTGTCTGTCTATATGCTGGTCTTTACCGGGGACAGACCAGGAATGGAGTCTTAGAACTTTTAGTAAGTAATCTAGCTAGGTATGTGTTAGATTATGATTTCTTTAAATGGCTGAGAAAAGAATTGTGCTGAATAGAATAACTATTTCTGTCTGTGTATCCTTTTTGTAACTTAAGGTTTTGCCTAGAGGGGTTCTCTATGTTTTTGAATCTAATTACCCTGTAAGATATCTACCATCCTGATTTTACAGGGGGGATTTCTTTATTTCTATTTACTTCTATTTTTTATTAAAAGTCTTCTTGTAAAAAACTGAATGCTTTTTCATTGTTCTCAGATCCAAGGGTTTGGGTCTGTGGTCACCTAGGCAAATTGGTGAGGCTTTTTATCCAACATTTCCCAGGAAAGGGGGGGTGCAAGTGTTTGGAAGATTGTTCATTGTTCTCAAGATCCAAGGGTCTGGGTCTGTGGTCACCTATGCAAATTGGTGAGGCTTTTTATCCAACATTTCCCAGGAAAGGGGGGGTGCAAGTGTTGGGAGGATTGTTCATTGTTCTCAAGATCCAAGGGTCTGGGTCTGTAGTCACCTAGGCAAAGTGGTGAGGCTTTTTACCAAACCTTGTCCAGGAAGTGGGGTGCAAGGTTTTGGGAAGTATTTTGGGGGAAGGACGCGTCCAAACAGCTCTTCCCCAGTAACCAGTATTAGTTTGGTGGTGGTAGCGGCCAGTCCAAGAACAACGGGTGGAATATTTTGTACCTTGGGGAAGTTTTGACCTAAGCTGGTAAAGATAAGCTTAGGAGGTTTTTCATGCAGGTCCCCACATCTGTACCCTAGAGTTCAGAGTGGGGGAGGAACCTTGACAGTCCCTAACCACCTCTATCTCCACAGAGGGCTGGCCATCTCTTCCCCATTTTGTGATGCCCAGCGCAGCAGTCTGGGAGCTGACCTTGTTCGTGAAGACAGAGGCAAAAAAAGTATTGAGTGCATTAGCTTTTTCCACATCCTCTGTCACTAGGTTGCCTCCCTCATTCAGTAAGGGGCCCACACTTTCCTTGGCTTTCTTCTTGTTGCCAACATACCTGAAGAAACCCTGCTTGTTACTCGTAACATCTCTGGCTAGCTGCAGCTCCAGGTGCGATTTGGCCCTCCTGATATCATTCCTACATGCCCGAGCAATATTTTTATACTCTTCCCTGGTCATATGTCCAACCTTCCACTTCTTGTAAGCTTCTTTTTTATGTTTAAGATCCGCTAGGATTTCACCATTAAGCCAAGCTGGTCGCCTGCCATATTTACTATTCTTTCGACTCATTTGGATGGTTTGTCCCTGTAACCTCAACAGGGATTCCTTGAAATACAGCCAGCTCTCCTGGACTCCTTTCCCCTTCAAGTTAGTCCCCCAGGGGATCCTGGCCATCCGTTCCCTGAGGGAGTCGAAGTCTGCTTTCCTGAAGTCCAGGGTCCATATCCTGCTGCTTACCTTTCTTCCCTGCATCAGGATCCTGAACTCAACCAACTCATGGTCACTGCCTCCTAGATTCCCATCCACTTTTGCTTCCCCCACTAATTCTACCCGGTTTGTGAGCAGCAGGTCAAGAAAAGCGCCCCCCCTAGTTGGCTCCTCTAGCACTTGCACCAGGAAATTGTCCCCTACGCTTTCCAAAAACTTCCTGGATTGTCTATGCACCGCTGTATTGCTCTCCCAGCAGATATCAGGAAAATTAAAGTCACCCATGAGAATCAGGGCATGCGATCTAGTAGCTTCCGTGAGCTGCCGGAAGAGAGCCTCATCTACCTCATCCCCCTGGTCCGGTGGTCTATAGCAGACTCCCACCACTACATCACTCTTGTTGCTCACACTTCTAAACTTAATCCAGAGACACTCAGGTTTTTCTGCAGTTTCGTACCGGAGCTCTGAGCAGTCATACTGCTCCCTTACATACAGTGCTACTCCCCCACCTTTTCTGCCCTGCCTGTTCTTCCTGAACAGTTTATAACCATCCATGACAGTACTCCAGTCATGTGAGTTATCCCACCAAGTCTCTGTTATTCCGATCACGTCATAGTTCCTTGACATCACCAGGACCTCCAGTTCTCCCTGCTTGTTTCCAAGGCTTTGTGCATTTGTATATAAGCACTTGAGATAACCTGTTGATCGCCCCTCATTCCCAGTATGAGGCAGGAGCCCTCCCCTCACAGACATTCCTGCCTGTGCTTCCTCCCGGTATCCCGCTTTCCCACTTACCTCAGGGCTTTGGTCTCCTTCCCCCGGTGAACCTAGTTTAAAGCCCTCCTCACTAGGTTAGCCAGCCTGCTGGCAAAGATGCTCTTCCCTCTCTTCATAAGATGGAGCCCGTCTCTGCCCAGCACTCCTTCTTCATGGAACACCATCCCATGGTCAAAGAATCCAAAGCCTTCTCTCCGACACCACCAGGTAGATACGCTGGAGGGTAGGGATAGGATACAGAGGGACTTAGACAAATTGGAGGATTGGGCCAAAAGAAATCTGATGAGGTTCAACAAGGACAAGTGCAGAGTCCTGCACTTAGGATAGAAGAATCCCATGCACCGCTATAGACTAGGGACCGAATGGCTCGGCAGCAGTTCTGCAGAAAAGGACCTAGGGGTTACAGTGGATGAGAAGCTGGATATGAGTCAACAGTGTGCCCTTGTTGCCAAGAAGGCCAATGGCATTTTGGGATGTATAAGGAGGGGCATTGCCGGCAGATCAAGAGATGTGATCGTTCCCCTCTATTCCACATTGGTGAGGCCTCATCTGCAGTACTGTGTCCAGTTTTTGGCCCCACACTACAAGAAGGATGTGGAAAAATTGGAAAACGTCCAGCGGAGGGCAACAAAAATGATTAGGGGACTGGAACACATGACTTATGAGGAGAGGCTGAGGGAACTGGGGATGTTTAGTCTACAGAAGAGAAGAATGAGGGGGGATTTGATAGCTGCTTTCAAATACCTGAAAGGGGGTTCCAAAGAGGATGGCTCTAGACTGTTCTCAGTGGTAGCTGATGACAGAACAAGGAGTAATGGTCTCAAGTGGCAGTGGGGGAGATTTAGGTTGGATATTAGGAAAAATATTTTCACTAGGAGGGTGGTGAAACAGTGGAATGTGTTACCTAGGGAGGTGGTGGAATCTCCTTCCTTAGAAGTTTTTAAGGTCAGGCTTGACAAAGTCCTGGCTGGGATGATTTAATTGGGGATCAGTCCTGCTTTGAGCAGGGGGTTGGACTAGATGACCTCCTGAGGTCCCTTCCAACCCTGGTATTCTATGATTCTATGATGTCCTGTGAGAAAGGATGGGCTGGTAAAAAGGTAAACAGGGATTTACCTGTTTGTCGTGCACTATGGTATTCCTAGCTTCCGGTTTAATTGAATGTGTCTAGGGATTGTCCAAAATATTCCAGAAACTTGAAACCAGACATACATCCCCATGTTCTCCATAACATGCCTGTTAACATCTCCTGTAGAGGTAGGTGAAGTAATAACCTGTTACCTGATATCCCTTCCTCGCCTCCTCCTTGACAGCTTTAGGGTGAGGCCAGCTGTCATGCTCCCCCATCCACTCCTCAATGATAAGAAAGCAAAAATTAGACCCAGAACCAAGAACCGCAAGTCAGTGAAGTTTGCACAGCTTCAGTGTTGACCTTGGTGTTTCCAAAAATTGAACAATGTAGCAGAGTATCCTGGAGAATTGTCTGATAAACATTTTTTAGTGCTTCTCTAAAAAGAATTTATCTTCTCTCACATCTCTTCCCCCCTCTTTTCATAGAATCATAGAATCATAGAATATCAGGGTTGAAAGGGACCCCAGAAGGTCATCTAGTCCAACCCCCTGCTCAAAGCAGGACCAATTCCCAGTTAAATCATCCCAGCCAGGGCTTTGTCAAGCCTGACCTTAAAAACCTCTAAGGAAGGAGATTCTACCACCTCCCTAGGTAACGCATTCCAGTGTTTCACCACCCTCTTAGTGAAAAAGTTTTTCCTAATATCCAATCTAAACCTCCCCCACTGCAACTTGAGACCATTACTCCTCGTTCTGTCATCTGCTACCATTGAGAACAGTCTAGAGCCATCCTCTTTGGAACCCCCTTTCAGGTAGTTGAAAGCAGCTATCAAATCCCCCCTCATTCTTCTCTTCTGCAGGCTAAACAATCCCAGCTCCCTCAGCCTCTCCTCATAACTCATGTGTTCCAGTCCCCTAATCATTTTTGTTGCCCTTCGCTGGACTCTCTCCAATTTATCCACATCCTTCTTGAAGTGTGGGGCCCAAAACTGGACACAGTACTCCAGATGAGGCCTCACCAATGTCGAATAGAGGGGAACGATCACGTCCCTCGATCTGCTCGCTATGCCCCTACTTATACATCCCAAAATGCCATTGGCCTTCTTGGCAACAAGGGCACACTGCTGACTCATATCCAGCTTCTCGTCCACTGTCACCCCTAGGTCCTTTTCTGCAGAACCGCTGCCTAGCCATTCGGTCCCTAGTCTGTAGCTGTGCATTGGGTTCTTCCGTCCTAAGTGCAGGACCCTGCACTTATCCTTATTGAACCTCATCAGATTCCTTTTGGCCCAATCTTCCAATTGGTCTAGGTCCTTCTGTATCCTATCCCTCCCCTCCAGCGTATCTACCACTCCTCCCAGTTTAGTATCATCCGCAAATTTGCTGAGAGTGCAATCCACACCATCCTCCAGATCATTTATGAAGATATTGAATAAAACCGGCCCCAGGACCGACCCCTGGGGCACTCCACTTGATACCGGCTGCCAACTAGACATGGAGCCATTGATCACTACCCGTTGAGCCCGACAATTTAGCCAGCTTTCTACCCACCTTATGGTGCATTCATCCAGCCCATACTTCCTTAACTTGCTGACAAGAATACTATGGGAGACCGTGTCAAAAGCTTTGCTAAAGTCAAGAAACAATACATCCACTGCTTTCCCTTCATCCACAGAACCAGTAATCTCATCATAAAAGGCGATTAGATTAGTCAGGCATGACCTTCCCTTGGTGAATCCATGCTGGCTGTTCCTGATCACTTTCCTCTCATGCAAGTGCTTCAGGATTGATTCTTTGAGGACCTGCTCCATGATTTTTCCAGGGACTGAGGTGAGGCTGACTGGCCTGTAGTTCCCAGGATCTTCCTTCTTCCCTTTTTTAAAGATTGGCACTACATTAGCCTTTTTCCAGTCATCCGGGACTTCCCCGGTTCGCCACGAGTTTTCAAAGATAATGGCCAGTGGCTCTGCAATCACAGCCGCCAATTCCTTCAGCACTCTCGGATGCAACTCGTCCGGCCCCATGGACTTGTGCACGTCCAGCTTTTCTAAATAGTCCCTAACCGCCTCTATCTCCACAGAGGGCTGGCCATCTCTTCCGCATTTTGTGATGCCCAGCACAGCAGTCTGGGAGCTGACCTTGTTAGTGAAAACAGAGGCAAAAAAAGCATTGAGTACATTAGCTTTTTCCACATCCTCTGTCACTAGGTTGCCTCCCTCATTCAGTAAGGGGCCCACACATTCCTTGGCTTTCTTCTTGTTGCCAACATACCTGAAGAAACCCTTCTTGTTACTCTTGACATCTCTGGCTAGCTGCAGCTCCAGGTGCGATTTGGCCCTCCTGATAACATTCCTACATGCCCGAGCAATATTTTTATACTCTTCCCTGGTCATATGTCCAACCTTCCACTTCTTGTAAGCTTCTTTTTTATGTTTAAGATCCGCTAGGATTTCACCATTAAGCCAAGTTGGTCGCCTGCCATATTTACTATTCTTTCGACTCATCGGGATGGTTTGTCCCTGTAACCTCAACAGGGATTCCTTGAAATACAGCCAGCTCTCCTGGACTCCTTTCCCCTTCAAGTTAGTCCCCCAGGGGATCCTGGCCATCCGTTCCCTGAGGGAGTCGAAGTCTGCTTTCCTGAAGTCCAGGGTCCGTATCCTGCTGCTTACCTTTCTTCCCTGCGTCAGGATCCTGAACTCAACCAACTCATGGTCACTGCCTCCCAGATTCCCATCCACTTTTGCTTCCCCCACTAATTCTACCCGGTTTGTGAGCAGCAGGTCAAGAAAAGCACCCCCCCTAGTTGGCTCCTCTAGCATTTGCGCCAGGAAATTGTCCCCTACGCTTTTCCCCCCAAATACACACAGCAGCAACAAGAGACACATACAAGAGGCTATAAAGAATGATAGTCTACTATGGGTCTGATCCAAAGCCATGGAAATCTTCCCATTAATTTCAACGGGTTGCGAATTGGGACCCAAATCCTTTACAAGCAGTCTCTGCCAAGCAAACAGAGCTCTCTGACATGAATATTGGAAGGAATCCTAATAGTAAATTGTGCAGCTCATGTCAGGGGAACACTCACTGAGTTTTCTGCAAACTGATGGGTAGCCAACCTTTGGGTGAGAGATTGCATCACTCATGTTTAAAAAACTCCTAACCATGAGGGCAGCCCATCTGAGTAATCAGCAGCCACCTGAGCACATGGATGGGCTGTTAGTAATATATCATGATCAATGAGAAAGGACTGTCCTGCCAGCTTTGTGAAAAGCATACAAAGCTGTCTGCAGGCATCAATTCTAGGAAAAGACCAGCTGGGTCAGGTATTTTGTCTCTCCTGCTCTTTTAATCAGAATTTTGGATTTGGCAAAAAATTGCATAACTTCATAATACTCAATCCTGGCTATTGTGTAAGGTTTGAGGAGTAAATATTGACTTATTTAAATATGAATATGTTGTGTTCATTTCTCTTTGTCTTGCCTGTTGTGACACTATTGAACATTCTCCTTACTCTGATTTGGATTCTCTGAACAATTATAGTCATCTTCTTAGGCTCTTTTCTTACATTCCTATCAAAGATTATCCACCCAAGTGGAGCATGAATCCCTGTGACTCTAGACTAGAGGCTCTATGTTCCATCCTACTCACATGACTTTCAAGTTATTCATATGAATAAAGTCTGGAGGATCAGACACTTCGTTAATCAGCCATCATTAGTAAACTTCGTTGGATAACATCCATGATTTAAAAACTAAAATAAAAGCAAGTGGCAATATGGCAACAAATTAAAAATGTCTAACACCTTGGTAACAATGAAAAACACATGATGTGGTCAAAAAACTCAGTAGAGATATTGTATCCAGTGTAGCCAAATGCAAACACACAGCCACTAAAGTGGGGACTGAAATGATAATCGGCACAATTATAAGATGCCATTAGTTTCTGTCATGCACTGCCATTGTAAGTCAGTGTTAATAACACTTCCTCTGATCCTGTTACTGATCAAGTATTCTACTAATTTCCTAAGCTGACATGGATTCATTATTGGTTTGTGTTCAGTAACATCAAATGTCTCATCCAAATGCAGCTATGCAGGAATCTGAGAAAGTTTACTCCCTGTTTTTGATACTAACCTATTTTTTGATATTTCTGTATGTTCTGTATTTAAGATAGCTTAATTTTCCTAGTCTGTGTTACATCTCAAGGAAATGTTTCATCACATGGAGAAACCAGTAAAGTTTTGGTGTCTTGGGTATTTAGCTTTTTAACACGTATATAGACAAGTATCTTCACATCTTCTTCCTTGTATCTGTATGTCTGTCACACTTGCATTCTGAGAAGGATGCAGTTTAGAATGTTTCTAGGTTTTTGCAGACATCAACCATGTTAAAAGACATTATTCAAAGCCTGACAAAACAAAACAAAAACCCAGAACGCCAGGCAGCATGTGACAGTTCTAAGATAAAGCTGAGCCATGCAAAACAATATATTCTCTTTGTTTGAATGTCTGTTGCTCACTCATCATAGTTAATATTTTATGATTTTTTTCTTTAAAAATCTTGGTTGTTTTTCAGCAAAATTCAGTGTACACAGAGTAGCCAAGATATGGAAATATTTACATACACTATACATATTACACTATTTATTTTTCATATTGACATATAATAAATATGACTGGCAGCTTGCATTTGTGATGTCAAGCAGAGAAAAATAACTTCTACAATCCTGAAGACCCAGTTTCCTTGAAGATTTATCATGCTACCATGAGATCTTCTCACAGGTAACATAAAAGTTAATCAGGGTCAAGCTGGGAAATCAAAATTATCTGTGTTTCCACTATGAAATTTTGTTTTAAAATGTGTATCAAAGGTCTCCTTGTGTTGGGGGTTTGGTGGAGAAGATTGTGTGACCCTAGTTTCCTGGTGCAGTGGAGTCAGGGGTCTGGCAAATTGTTGCCAATACACTGCCCAAGGATCCCATTATTGCCACTGGGGAGACTTATATGGGAGAGGAGGTGCTACCCAGGACTTATCCCACCATTTCTGATGTGGGCTAGGGTCTTTGTCAAAGTATGGGTTCCTATAATGATGCAGTACTAAGTCAAGAGGTCGAGACCTCTGACACTATAGACGTAACAGGAAATTGGGACTTCTTGGGAGCTGGCTTCTTGTGGTGGGTGCCTAAGCTCCTCCTCTTTGGAGCCTTCCCTGAGTCATCTGAGATCTTCCCTTTCTTAGGCGAGACCTTAGCCAAAGTCGAAGGGGAACTGGATCTGTCTGGAGACAGATGTATAGGGGAGGGTCTCCTGACCTTACTTGAAAGCAGGTCGAAGGAAGCACTCCCACAGCAGCAGCTTCAGGTTGGTTTTCTGAGTCTTCTGAGCTCTGGATTTTAGAACTGGGCTAAAGTTACACTTTTGGGAGATGTGGGACTCTGCGAAGCAATGGCTACACTTAGAATGGCCGTCACTGATTGGGATAGGCTCCTGACAAGGGAGGCAGTGTTTGAAACCGGGTGAACCAGGCAAGTTCAGATAGGCCAAATAAGCTCCCTGGGAAAAAATGTGGGAAAAAGGAGGAGGAGAGGAAAAACTGATACCTCTCAGAACTATCTAGTTAATTCAATACTAAACAACAACTACAAAACAAGCTGAGGCATACACAGTGCAGACATGCTAGAGCTCCATTTCAGGCTGAGGCAGTAGAGAAGGAACTGAGGGCGGTTTGCCCGTGCAGCCCTATATACTCTCGAAGCACGGCACGAGATTGTATAGAGCACATGCGTGAGCTGAACAAACACTGCCAGCAGAAAATCTCTGCCAAGGGCTCAAGAGGCGCATGCACGCGTGAAGTGCAGCAACCACAGGGACACTACTTGAAGAAGTATTATTATCCTTATTTTAGAAGGAAATGAGGTGCAGAGAGATTAAGTGATTTAACAATAGCCACTCATTAAGTCTGTGCCAGACCCAGGAACTGAACCAGAGTTCCCTGTTCCCAGTCCAGCACCTTAACTACCAGCTGAATTATTCTGGAGTCAACAGAACCTGAGGTACCTGAGACTTCAATTTGTCACTCTCTACTTTGTGAAGTTAAGCGAGACTTACAGCAAACAGACAATTTGGAATCTGGACGAAGCAGAGGCCAATGGAAGCCATAAATATGGACCTAAGGATTCAATACTGTGCAGCAAATGTAGACTTCATTATTTAAGTGGTTATTTAATTAAGTGCATCTGATACTAAAATGAACTTGCTTCAGTAATGGTTTTTGTAATGGTTTTATCTGAACATTCTTCGTTCTGGTTGAAGTCCTATTATATGGGTAGTTAGTGAATCTAATCATGTAGTTTAACAGTATAGTAAGTGGCTGCACTGAACCCCAGGGTTTAAATAGGCAAATTCAAGAAACCAGCTTTAATCTGCTAAAATCAGGAAGGAGACCTATGGCGGCAGAGTTCTTATTTGAGAAATACACCGTAGATACTGAGTTTTATATATCCAATCAATGGTCACGATTTTTAAGTCACATTCTCCCAGAATAACTACTTATTATTTACTTTGCATTGCAGTAGCAGCTAAGATTCCCAGTCGTGTGTGGCACTCTACAAACACAGAACAAAAATACAGTCTGAAATAAATTCTGGTCTGAGCCAAACTTGAAATCACTTGAAAGATTACCATTGCTTTGGATCAGGTCCTTAGTTCCAGCACTGAATACTGGGCAATAGCTTTAGTACCTCATGTACCAGAGGGTGGGTATCTCTTGGTAAACACTGATTTCCTATTGACAATTGAACTCTAGGGTTCTTTCTGCTCAGACTAACATGACGTCTTTATTTGTTAGAAGCACAGTTCTTAATAAGCTAATTCCCCTGTCCTTATTTGATCTTCAGCATTCATGTGCAGAGATGCTTGTTGTGTCATCCAAATTTTAATCCTAACAGTAAGAGCTTCTCAGCTGTGAGCTATGATCTCTTCTATTTCTTTTTCCTTGTATTTGTTAATACTTCCCAAACCTGCCTGGGTACTGCAGAGTCCAGTGACCAGTCAGACTTCCTCACATCCCAGCCATGTTTGTTCACATCATTTGCCCTCATCTGAGTTTGCAGCCTGCCATTAAAAGGGATTAGTAGGGAGAAAGAAGAAAAAAATCCCCATACAGCCAGAAACTGCTTAAGAGACTATATAGAACGAACAGTGAGTTTGTTCAAACCCAAAAGAAAATAGAACCAAATGCACAAACTGTGATGGATTGGTTCAATTTAAGCTTGCAATGACATCTTAAAATACAATTACAGTTTTATCCTGGAGAGACTAAAACCACTGGCCCAGTGTGTGACTAAGACAAAAGAGGAGGTTTGATAATATGCCTTTTTCTTTAGTTTGCAACCATCAGCATAGAATAAATAAGAGGCATTTATTGGTCACATTAAGAACCTGTTGTCATCTGGCCTGCTCCCAGGACACTATCAGCCAAGTTCTTTGTCAATTATTGTGGAATGAAATCTTCGCTAAAGTTAGGAATTACAGACAGTAGAGGCATACAGTAATTCTATCTCAGCTTCGAAGTTAAAATCCAGGAAGAGAAATGTAACACTTTGATGTTGCCAATATATTAAAATCCCCTAGAGAAAATAAAATTATTCCAGTGCTCATTTGCCCAGTGGTCTGTCATTCTTGAAATTATGTGTTAGAACTGATTGCAGTCCCAAGCAGAAAATACATGACAGATGTCAAAATGTTTTAAATAATGCAGTATCTTAGGGAGACAGAGACGAATGGATGAAGGCTGACATATGAGAACCCAGAAGACCTGAAAGAGACAGAAAGGAAAGATAAAGGATGGTCCTGTGGTTAAGGTACAAGACTTTTACTCAGGAGATCTGGATTCTATTCCCAGTGATGCCGCAGAATTCCTTTTTGATCTTGAGCAAACAGTTTTGTCATGGTCTTCTATGGGTGCAGGAACAGACCTTTAATCTCACTGACCGGTGTGTAAAATGGGAATAATACTTCCCTAGAGAGGAATTGTGGGGAGATGTTTGGATACTCTGATGATGAGCACCATAGAAAATCATAAATAAAGGTAAAGGGAAGTTTGCATTGTCACTCACCAGTACGGCTGTCAGATATTTAATTAAAAAGTCACTTTTTACATTATTTGACAAAAAGGAGGGCCATTTTAACCCTTCTTTTCCATTAGCAGGTGAATGGGTGCTATAAGTTGGCTAAAAGCAAAATCCAGTTGGTGTTACAAAGCCCTAACTCTGAATAAAGAAATTACTCAATGAATAGCTTCTTGTCAGGCCTTTGCAATGAAAAGTCAACTGATTTTTAACATTTGAGTATGTCAGTTGCCAACATACTATGCAAGTATCATCATTTAACAACAGTGAATTGATAGTCTTTGCTATGACACTCATCAGTGCAGTTTCTCAGCACCTCACAAACAATAATACAGGTCTGCTTACTTTACACAGGTGTTGTGAGAAAAGATTGTTGCCCCATTTTACATTTGAAAAAGGAAGGCCCAGATATCTAAGACTAAATTTTCAAGACCACCCACTAATTTGGGATGCCTTGATTTTGGAGAGTCTAACTGCAGATAATTGCAGAATCAAGGCCTTTATTTATAGCCCTCTCTAGATGAGATTTAAGTGCAACATCAATATTGCATTTCTTGGTCATATAGCAAGAGTCTGCTTCACCTAGATACGGCTGTCCCCTTTATACTCTGACAGACAGACCTTACTCATGAAGGCATCCCACATACATCCCTGCATACAGCGTCTACTGTATATTCAACAGCCCACTCTGTGATTCTTCAGGTCGGGCCAGGACTTAGGGTGATCCTGTACGGTGATGCTATACAATACAAACAGTGAGAATCAATTTGGGAGCTACAGAACCAGAGTCTAGCAACTTCAGTAAAGCATCCATTTTGTATTGAACTGAGTCCTCTCTTTTTGACTTCAAAGGACATTACAAGGGCCGAAGGTGATTCTCTTTTCAGAAATAAGGGGCCCAATTGGCTCCCATTCAAGTCAGGCGGAGAACTGAGCCCTTTAGAGCAACCAAGCTATTCTAGTAGAGAAGACTTCATTGTCATGGAGAAAATGCAGAGAACATAATTTCAAGACAAATACAAATATGATTTAAATATTGCAGGGAGCGCGACTTAAATGCCCTCCCTGCGATACTTCTGGATGTGTTGTGCTTGCTCCAGTAGTAAGGGTAACAAATACACAATCTAGAACTCAAACCTGTATATTTACTAAATAAGTGACTGTAACACTGCTTCTGTTTTCAAAAGTGGGTGAAGAGTGGAGATCCAAAAGGAAAATAAATATCTTGGCCACAAGGTACTCAGAGTTAGTTCAGTCATATATTAGTTTTACTCAACATGACTAATACACTTGACATCTGTCAGCAGAAGCACTAGCAAATGCTGAGGGTTGAAAAGTGGAGAGTAAGCCCAAGACGAGCATTTCAAGAGAAAAAATCCTGACACTGTTAAAAGAGCCAGATTCACCACATGATATTTTTCAAAGAATTTTTCTTTCCAAATCTCCTTACAGTTGAACACCGCCAATTCTCTGTCTGAGCTTCACTACCCAATGCCTGGTGCAATGCGGTCACTCTGGCTGGTGCAATGGTCTTTAGTAGATAATGCATGTTTGATATAATCTCTACATGTTGATCTGCAAACCTGATGACACTCTCAAAAAGCCACCTGTCTTACCTCACATCTCCATGAAGATTTTAGGGCTAGATTATGCCACTTAGGCACTGTCAGAGTCATGCCATTCCAGAGAGCTCTCCGTGATTGGTGCAGCCTACTCCCACCCAGAGAGTTCAACTTGCTTCATGAGGTGAGGGAACATTGGGGCCTGTTACCAATTCCACTGAAGTCAGTGGGTCCCATAATGCCTGGGTGAAAGGTGGGAGCTGTCCCTGTGCTCCCCTGAGTACAGGGACTGTGATTGTTTCTGGACTTTGTGCCAGGTGCGGAAAAGACAGTTTCCTTTCACCCACACCGCTCACCCCTCCACCCGACTTCACACACATAGGAAGGTCCATCTGTCCCTTATTAGCAGAATGCTGCAGTGGATTTCACATCACTCCGATTGTTATTTAAAAAAATTAATTCAATATTAAAAGAGACAATGTATATTACATGAAGAGCGAGCCATGAAGCAGAACTTGTAGAACATATGCTTACTGGGTATTTTTACAGGGGCCCAATCATGAAGTCTTTATTTAGGGAAAAACCCCATTTATATTGGTGGGTAAGGACTATAGGATCACGCAATAAAGTTTGAAAAAGTTCTCAGAAATTAAACAATTTGTCCCCTGGACTGCAACTCTTTTAGCGAAGATAACCATACCATCTCTTAAAGCACAGATGTATTCTAGGTTTACTAAAAGCAAGATTGCAGAGGTGAAAAAAACCTGCAGATGGTTAAAAATTGAATTTAGTTTGCAACTTATTGAGGAAAAAAAAATCTAAAATATAGGAAACCTCCACTTTGGCAAGACTATATTCTCTACCAGCCAGGTCCCTGGCATCTGTCATACACCTTGAGAACATAAACATAAACCACAGTAACATAAACAGAACAGCAATCACAAACTCAAATGCAATGAAAACAAATGGACTCAAAGGGCTCCCCAGGGATCCCAGCCCATAGTAAAGAATTGGAACATAAAGCACATGTACTACAATTCCCATGAAGCACAGTGGCACCATTTTGAAACTTTAAAAAATAAATTTTTGGCCAAAATAATCAAAATTTTCTACCAGAGGGAGGGCACAGGACACTATTTTCCCCACCAGCTCTTAGTCAGTCAGTTTCACTATCCCTATTTTACAGAGGAAGGGAAGTGACATGCTCAAGATCACACAGGAAACCATTGGCAGAACAGAGATTAGAATTCAAATCCTCCTGACCCTGCCCATTCAGCTCAGCCACATGAAAATCTGTTGGTGTTCCAGAAGGGTCTCTTGAAACACTATAGCTTCAGAAATGATGTATCCAGACCCATTTTTTTAATATATAGCTTTTATGCTCCACATACTGCATATATTACTAAATTTCGGGTCTGACAGAACATGTATTTAACCTGCTGGTAACCAAAGTGAAATTTAGCCACTGAAAGGGATCGAAAAAACCCAGTTAGCTAAAATTGCTTTTGTTGCAACCATCCTTTCTTTTTCTATAAGGTGCTCAGCTTCACAATGGTACAGAAACTGAAATGCTTTGTGGATGCACTATACATAATATTCCCTAAAAAGCAACTGAAATGATGCCAAAGATAATGCTAGCTTTAAACATCCAACCTGTGTTATCCAGTCTAAGATAGAGAAAGAACTTCAATCTTTATCTGAACTGAGGATTTTAAAAAATCTTTTCCCCTCCCATTTCTGCTCCACCTCCCTTTCAGCCCCTCCCCCTGACCCCCCCATCATGAGAATCTAAGCTCTGTCCATGGACAGCTAGCAAGCGCTTACATCGGCAGTTGAGTCTACCGCAAACAGACTTTGATTTTTATCAGTTTGTTCATGATTCAGAAATTCACAAATGTTTTACACAAACAAATTTCTTCCTATATGATTGTTCATGAACTATTCAACTCAGCTACACCTTAGGCTCTTTCCTGGTCCCAATATGCACTTGGTCACCTAAGTCACATGGCATTGTTTCTGTTCCCCCACTGGATCACAAACAGGAAAAGAGAAAGGAAATAGTTTTCAGTAAGGCCTGTGCAAACACTTTTGCATCTACCTTCATGCAAACACATTTGTACATATACATGAGGCTTTCACTTTCCACAAGCACTCATGCACGAGGGAAAAAAAAATCACCTGTAAGAATGGTGACAAAAACTAACAAAAAGGGCCATGAAATGAAGCTAAGTCATAGGTGTAATGGAAAGGGCAGTGGCCTAGAGGCCTGCATCCATGTGTCTCAATGGACACCTCACTTAATCTACCTGCTGCCTCAATTCTCAACCTGTAAAATGGGGATAGTACGTCCCTAACTCACGAGGATGGTGGGAGGGCAAAATCCTTTCATAATTGTGAGGTTCTCAGCTATTAGTCTGATAGGCACCACATCAGCAAATAGACTTTATTTGAAAGAACAATCTTCCTTCACTACCTGGCCTCATTTAGTCTACTCTTTGCCTCATTTCCCCCATCTGTAAAATGGGGATAACAATACTTTTGTCCTGTCTATTTAAAGTGAACACTCTTTTGAAATGCCTAACAGAGTGCGGCCCCCCCACACTACTTTGCCATGAAGACCACAAAGAACTTGACAACAGATAAACTACTGGTGTGCCAAGACCTCTGCCTACCAATATTGTTTCATTGTTTCTTTGTACTTGTAAGCAGAGTCAGGATGAGCTCCACCCTGATATCTGGTGGTGAGGTGTGGCAAGTTGTGGAAAAGAACTTCAGGGGCTGATCTAATTTGCATAGACACACCCACCCGCCTAGAATGAGGCCATAGCTGCCCAAATGGTCACTTTGGCTGCTGTGGGATCCCCAGTGTCTCTGTTATTGGGGCAGGAAGAATAAATTGTTATTACCCTGATTATGGGAATCAAGGACAGTGGAACTGCACTTGGCCTTTTGTTATAATAGAGGGACTCGCCATCCACTAAGCAGCACTCGCTAGGCAAGGGACATGGGTTCCAAAACTCTGTGAATTGAGAAGAGGCTGGGAACAGGTATTAATACTTGGTGGTGTGGGCCCCCCGGTGAGGGCCTTACATGCTAATTGCACTTCCTCCTCTCTCCACTGTGAAATATCAGAGCTAATTTTGATTCCATTAGGAGTCTAGTTACAGGCTGCTGAGCTGAATTCACTTTGGTACACCAGCACTGAGGCTCCCCTACTACAAGCTGAAGTCACAAAAGAGCTAAACTTACTAAGAACTGAAATCACTGAGTGTTGTGTTAAGCAGTGGGGGAGCCTGAAGATATATGGTGGAGCAGTTTGCGGGACGGCGAGCAGAGCGGCTGGTGGAGCAGAGCCGTTCATGAGATGGCGAGCGGAGTGGAGCCCTGTGGAGCTGTGGGGTAGTCAGCTTCAGGCCACGTAAGGTGACCCTTACCTCTTAACCCACCCCCCTCCGGGCACCTTTTTACCCAGACTGGGGAGTAAAACTCTGCAGATAAACTTTTGGACTCTGAGGCTGCCCTGACCAGGGACAGAGACTTTTGGGTCATTGGACTTTTGGGACTTTGGGTTGCTGGACTCAAGAACTAAAGGGAAAGGACATGCCCCAATTTGCTTGGGGTGGGTTTTTTGCTCATGGGTTGTGTTATGAATCCTGTTCATGGTGTTTCCCCAACATAATGCCACATTGTTTCTCTTGAAAGGCTTTTTGTTACACTCAGACTATGTGCTTGCGAGAGGGGAAGTATTGCCTCTTGGAGGCGCCCAGCGGGGGTGGTATATATTTGTCCCAGGTCACTGGGTGGGGGCTCGAGCCGGTTTTGCATTGTGTTATTGGAATGGAACCCCTAGATACTGAACCCGGCCCTTGTTGCTGCCAACTCTGACAGGCAGAAGGGTTACATACTTCTCTCTCCATCATTTTATCTGTACCTCTCTGTTGCCTCTTGTCTTACATTTAGGTTGTAAGCTTTTGGGGGCAGGGAATGTCTTTTTTGTTCTGTGTTTGAACCACACCTAGCACAATGGGGTCCTGTATATAACTGTTGCTCAGAGGGGCTACAGACCATGGCTGCCACCCAGCAGCAAACCTGACCCACTGGAGAAGGGGGCTATTGAAGCTCTAGCTCACAAGCGGTCAGACCCACAAAGTTCCTGACTAGTGGAGATGTCCAGCCCCACTAATTGGCTGGGACCCACCACTTAAGCCAAAAAGAGGCCCAGGAAGTTGTCTGAGCAACTAGACTAATCCTTGGCTGGCTGCTATGGATGCTGTCTACTTGTCTGATTCCTGAGCCCTACCTACCAGCCTGTTCCTGCACTCCTTATCCCAGAACCCTGTCTGTGTCCAGTTCCTGCTTTCCTGCCTTGCTCCAGGTTCCTGCTCCTATGCCTGATTCTGTCTCCAGCTCTGACTGCTGACTTGGCACCTGACTAACTATTAGGCGTGACCACCCATGCCCAGGTCCCTACATGAAGTTCTGGAATAATATCCAAGTGGCAATTTTTAAGATCATAAAGAGATAACTAACATTCCAACTTCCTCAACAATTTATATCCTGGCAAACTACTTGGTATTCTCAGACAATCAAAATGCGAAGACCCAAGTGGGTTTTACTCTGCTCAATTGTGGTAAGAATCAAACAAGAATTTCTTAGGGGCTGGAAGGGTATATGAGTCTATACAAGGGAGGAATGGATTTCAGCTATAAGGGAATTTGTATCTTGTAGAAAAGTAATTTTTGATACACAGAATAAAATGGGAGGTTACAATTAACTATGGGAACAATTTCTAAGTTATCATGAGAAAGGGGTAAATATAGCAGTCAGACAGACCTCCAAACACTGAAGCACATACATCCAGTTACAAAATTAAAATTATGAAACAATATTTCCCCCCACTTACCTGTGCTTATTAAAGTTTAAAAAATGAATTAAAAAAAAAAAAGCCAGGCGGCTTCAGCTGGTGTAAATGGAACCATGCTGCTTTCCACCAGCTGAAGATCTGGCTCTCTGTATTATGCTACATGTGTTAAAAATTTCAATTCAGATTTAAAAAAAGAAATGTTAGTATCCAACTCTACAGGTAATGCAAATTCCAGAGTGCATAACTGGCTCCTTTGCGTTTGTGTCAAGCCTCGGAAACAAAGAATTTCCTCTTAACGTTGATGGAAAAATACCCAGAGACATGATCAATACTCTTAATTTCTGTAATGCAGTTGTATGGCTCATGATGAACAACTTGCAGTTAGAGTCATTATTGTACAACTGAGCATCTGTTCCCATACATGGCAATATCATCTGAAACAAAAAAGAATTAGTGAATTCGTAGAACAATATAAATGGGCCCTATTAGTCAAATATAGGCTCTCCGGACATTAATTCTCATGAGATGGTGTCGAAAGATGAGAAGCCACTTTGAATTCACAAAGTATTCAGAAATAAAACCAAGATTCTATCCCCCAACACATTCCATTGTATCTAGATATTGCAGCTCTTGTAGCATATTGACTCTCTAATTTTCTCTGATCTCCTGATAGTGGATCAGACCGTAGGGCGCAACCCTACTTCTGCTCAATGACAAAACTCTCACTGAGGTCAGTCAGTGCAGCAGTAGGGTCTACATTCCTGCTAACTACAGAAATGGTGGATATACTGAGTGCGCTGAAATCAGTTGACTTCAACAGGACTATTTGAGGAGTAAGGTGCTTCTCAGTGTGAGAGTTGCAGAATCTGGTTTTAAGTCTTTATACACTTGACAACTACAATGCATTAATGCAGATGGTTTATAACATAAGAAACTCATGGTCCTTAACTTTTTGCTTAATAGATATGGGAACCAGCAGTGTTCCATGTGTTTCCTATGATTACTATACAAAATGTTTTGAACATACAAATATGGAGGTTAGATGACTGTAAATACTTATTTAGGCTAAAATTTTCCAAAAGGGACCACTGATGGGGGGATGTTAATTTTTCAGCGCCTAACCTAAGACACCTCCAGGCTTGATTTTCAGAGATGCTAGGGCACCCAGGGCCATCATTGAGGGTGTCTACCTCCTCTGAAAATCAAGCTTGAAGAGTCTCAAGTTGGACACCCAAGAACTGAGGCACCCCAAGTCAGAGGCCATTTCTGAAAATGTCACTAAATGGTTGTCTAGAGCAATTGAAAAGCATTAGGGCCAGCATTGCATCACTGATAGGAAACCACAGTGGCTGGAGGGAATACGCTCACTTTCAAGTTATGTTGCTGCTGTTTTATAATGTAAATTACAGCCTGGTACGTATTCCAGGGCCATGTTTTATCCAATATGTAACTCTCCAAGAATGAACAAATTAAAACAATTGTTTTACATCTGTTCTCATTCTGTAAAGTCTTTCTATTCTTACTGACTCAAAGGCATCAGAAAACAATTGTACCCTTGAAACAAAACAAAAGATGATTAACATGCGATTTAATATTAGAATTATAAGATCTTCCACTCTGTTTAACTAATCTCAGATATAAATTAAAAACATTTTCAAAACAAACTAGTAGAGATTCTACAAGTATTAAGAAATAATAATAATAATATATTGCAGCTTTTCTTCTTCTGGACCTCGAGATCTGCAAAGGTCAGTAGGCATTATTGTTGCCATTTTACAGATGGTGAAACGGATGCGCTAAAAGATAAAGCAGTTTACCCAAAGTCACTCAGGAAGTCTGCTTGCAGAGCCAGAAATAAAATTCAAAGGTGGAATCCTGGCTGCACTGAAGTCAATGCCAATACTCCCATTGATTTCAGTGTGTCCAGGATTTCACTCCAGACCTCCAGTCTCCCACTCCTGAGCCTTCTTCATTGAGACACATCATTTGATTTTGGTCTGGCTCAGAGTCTCTCTACTCCCTATCTGATCTTGGGTACAGCGAACACAAATGTCCATGAACATGTGGAGGCTTAGGTTGGATGGGGGAGGTCTAGGTTGGATATTAGGAAAATCTTTTTCTCTAGGAGGGTGGTGAAGCACTGGAATGGGTTACCTAGGGAGGTGGTGGAATCTCCTTCCTTAGAGGTTTATAAGGTCAGGCTTGACAAAGCCCTGGCTTGGATGACTTAGCTGGGGATTGGTCCTGCTTTGAGCAGGGGGTTGGACTAGATGACATCCTGAGGTCCCTTCCAACCCTGATATTCTGTGATTCCGCGTCAGTCTCAGCCACTGACTAGGTTTTCCGTCATATTAGAGAGACAAGGTGGGGGGGCAATATCTTTTATTGGACCAACTTCAGCTGGTGAGAGAGAGATGAGCTTTCCACCTACACAGAGCTCTTCTTCAGGTCTGGAAAAGGTACTCAGAAGTCACAGCTTAATACAAGGTGGAACAGATTGTTAAGCATAAGGCGTTAACACATGTTGCAAGACACCATTCAGGGTGAAGAGGGCAGTTCACAGCTCTGCAGTCCTAGGACGAAGGAGGGTTAGTGGGTTACAGATTGTTGTAATGAACCATAAATCCAGTTCATGGATTTGAATCCATGATTTTTAGTGTCTAGCAAAGTTATGAATTTAAGCTCACAGACTTGTCTTTTGAAGGTGTCATTCAGGTTTTCTTAAAGAACAAGGACTGAGAGGTCATAAGGACTGAGAGATCTGTTATAAAACAAGTTCTCTGATCACTGTGAGTAAATTGATTGGCTCCTTTCTTTCATTACAATTGTATTAGTTGAAACCATGCTAGAAGGTAAAGGCCTAATACTTCTCCCATTGAAGTTGCTGGCATAACACAAATTCAGTGGGAACACGACTGAGCTGTAGGTTTCTAGCAAGGTTTCAAAATACTGTTGTAATCCAGCTAGTGCAATAACCTGCTGCTAACGTACTAATAAGATTTAACTGAGATCCATCATGTAAGGCTGTAGAAGAGATTGGAGAAAAGTAGACCCACCACATATGTGCCCTCTCACACCTGGACATGGCATAGCAGGCTCTCTTTATCTGGCGCCTCCTGCCAATGGCCACTCCAGCCCTCTAGTGGTCTTCCTCTTCTCATGACTCAGCCCTCTTGCCAGGTTACTTATAATCCCCTACCCCCCTTCCAGGATAACAGAGTCCAGTAAATAGAAGTCCAATGTACACCAGATCTTCAGGCCCCAACTCTGGGCCCAGTGGGCCTTACAACCTCTTATCTCAGGACTCTCAGGAATCCTTAGCCTCTTATATTGGGGACTTTACATCACTTTTTCCAGTGACTGGCAGGGGAACCAAGGCTCTCCCTCTCGTTTGGGTTCCAGGCCAGGGTCACTGTAGTGAGCAGTCAAGGTGTGTCTGTTTAGATCTGGCCCCTCTTAAGTTTCCCCTGCTTGAGCACCTCCCAGGGCTCTTTCCCTGGAAGTCCAGATCCTGCCTTTTTTATCAGAGCTCACCACTGGAATTTGCGGTACCCTGGTAGCTGCTCCATGTCACCAATTTTTTCCCAAGAAAGAACCCCAAGACCTACTCTTCCCCTGGGCTTCCTCATCCTTCTGCCATGCCTTTACAGTAACCACTTCTACAGCTGGGTCTCATCTGAAAGTGATCCTGGCATATCCTTTGTGTGCACTACTAGAGCTCTCCAGCTCCTCTTAACCCATTCAGTGTCACATTATAACTACAGCTCAGCAAAAAAGGAAAAATCAGTTTCATAAAAATGTTTGAAATGTTTTTCATTTTTCAGGGTTCAAAGTGGAGAAGTAGTTTTTATGCAGAAATTTTCATGATTTATTTTTCTGTTCCCTTCCGCTTGCTCCCCTTTTTAAAAATGAGAGGAAAATAGGGTTTTCAGCCATTTTTGAAAAAGAAAGAGCAATAGGGAAAAGGAGAGAAGGAAGAGTGGAGACGGGGGAGAACTAATTTGTTGGGGAGCTAATATTTTCATTTTCTATTTTGTTGCAAAAGTTCTAAAACATTTAAAATTAATATTATTTGCAAAACTTTTTGATTTTGAAATAAAGGCCATTTTTTCAACTAAACCTTTCATAAAAAAAATAAAACATATTGATCAGCTCTAGTTATAGCCAAGTTTGAAAACTGAATTTTCCCCCAAGTCAGATTGGCAGAGATCCTGGGTTTTTTTCACCTTCTGCAGCATGGGGCACGGGTCACTTGCAGGTTTAAACTACTGCAAATGGTGAATTCTCTGTAACTTGAAGTCTTTAAACCATGATTTGAGGACTTCAGTAACTCAGCCAGAGGCTAGGGGTCTATTTCAGGAGTGGGTGGGTGAGGTTCTGTAGCCTGCAATGTGAAGGAGATCAGACTAGATGATCATGATGGTCCCTTCTGACCTTAAAGTATGAGTCTGAAAACTGTTGCCAGTGCAGTTACAAGCCATAGCGTAGACCAATTAGCACACAGCGGCAGCCCAGCTCAGCTGTGTACTAAAGGCCAGCTCCCGTGGCGGGGTCCCAGCTTCCCGGCAGCCCGTCATGGAGGGTTCTGGGTTTCCTTGCAGCTCAGCACGGCACAGTTGGGGGTCTAGGGCTCCTGGTGGGCCCAGTGGGGTTGAGGGCCTGGGGCAGCTGCTCAGCCCTGCAAGCTCCGGGGCAGCTGCATGGCGGGGGACCAGGGAAGCCAGCCAGTCCGGGGCAGCTGTGTGTCAGGGGACCAGGGCAGTCAGCCTGCCCCACAAGGTCTGGGGCAGCCAGCTGGCCCTGCAGGATCCATGTCTGGGGCAGCGGCCTGGCCTCACAAGCTCTGGGGACTGGGGCAGCCGCGTGGCAGGAGTCCAGGGCAGGCAGCCGGCTGGCACAGGATTGGGGTCTGGGTTGCCACTGCCCTACCACCCAGCCCCTGTGTGTAAACCAAGCCTGACCTTTCTCAGACACTGTAACACAACCCTTCTTAAGAAAAAAACCTCAGATCTAAATGAAAACACACAACCAGTTTGCTGAAGTCCCATCTACACTCTACTAAGTTCTAGTATACATGGGCCTTGGAGAAATAAATTCTCCTCTGAAATAATTTCTTCCCACACTCGGATCAGTTTGAATTCTCCAACTCCTTTACCTCTCTGGTTTCACTTAGTTAACAAAGGCCTCCCTTTGATGTAATAATCTCTCTCTTACTCTCTTCAATCCAATTTTAATTTCAGGAACTTTATTGGCATGATAAGATGCACAAGTGCTGCCAAAGTTAATACATCAATGTCTGTGTATAGGGCAGCCTTGACAGTGGTAATGAGCTAGATAGGTTTTAGATCATGTATCCCACACTGAATACTCTCCATTTCTGATTCAGTGGCACGATGCCATATACATCCGCCATATTGACCAGATCCTGCAATCTTCACTCATTCAAATAGTCTTATTGAATTCAATGGGACAGGTCAGATGAGTAAACACTGGAAGACCCAACCTGGCTGATTCTGTCACCTTCTTACCTTCAAAGACATGCAGCACTGTCCTTTCTTGCATTCTAATGGAAAATCTTATTTCTGATAGCTAGAGGAAATATTTTTCTCATACTTCTCCCTATATATATATATTTAAACAAGGAAGAAAACCTCTCTCTCTCTCTCTCTTACACCTGAACATTCTGAAACGTGGCAGAAAAACGGTTTGCCGGATAAAATCATTTTGTGGTGATGTCACTATGAGCTCATCAGCACAGTAATGGCATCCTTGGCACCAACACGCAGGAGATTGTTTTCAATATCTTTCTCAGCAGTATTGCAGCATCCTGCCATGTACCAGGCGCCCATAGGAGAATGCCAGTAACTTTTCTGTAGAAAATCTTGGAGGGGTTTGTGCAACAGAATTTTAATCTCTCTCAAACAGCTCACTACGGCACTGTACGTGAGATTTTTCTCACAAGGGAATGTGTTGCATATTTTATGGCTGGCTGAAAATTGGCTTATTCAGAGGCTGCATGATTTTTCACTGGATGTTTTATTCAAGAGTCGCATTGTGACGCCAGTGGACCTAAGTCCTGACGCTTTTACTCTGGCTCAACTCAGTAATGAGGGCCAATCATCCCCCTGGGTGAAAAGAATAGAGAAGGGAACTGTACCGTACTCTGTAAGATTAGCTCAGGGAGTTTTTGAATGCCTGTGCCACTGAAGGGCCTGTTGAGGAAAGGCCACTTTGAGATGGGGAACACAAAGTGGTCCTGTGAGGGATCAGCAAATCTATGGTATTGCATAAATGCGTTGTGGGGAGACAAATGGGGTGCAGCTTCCAGCCCTCTTCAGTTGAAGCAAACCAGCTCAGTTGGGACCTGAGTGATTTAAGGAAATAGTTAGTCAGCAGCCTATCTCACTAGGGCTAAATGCAGGTAGTAAGCACAATAGAAGATAGGCTAGGACTCTATATGTAACCTTCTGTCAGATACAAATGGGTGGGTTCAATCTGTCCAGGATTCCTTTTCTTAAATTAAATAAAGCTATGGCCTGAGGCCCCACACAAAGCCATACTACCATTTATGGCTCTGGGAAATTAAAAAAACCCAACACTTCTCTGGTCACCTTTGCAGACATCTTCCCCCACCCTTCCCTGCCCCCCCCAAGCACTCCAAAGTCCTTTGGGAACATGGCACATAAAAGTATCTTTTTATTTGGGGGAAAAAGGGAAAATAAGTCACAAGAAACATGAAAACCCAGCATATATATTGGCATATGAGAAATTTCAGCACCTCCAATCAACACCTCAGTAGTTTGCTCAATGCCCCACCCACAACTCGAAATAATAAATGTCCATATTATAGGGGTCCAGAATGGTCTCCACCAATGCCACCCCCCTATTGCCACCCCTATTCATAGGGCAAATAAATCTCAGTGGTAGTCAGGGCATTCATGGTTGCTCTCTTCTCTCTGCACCAGACCAGACAGAACTGCGATTGGACCAGTTCTGTGATTTTGACTCCGCTGCAACCAGCTTGGTAGGCCAGAGCGCTGTGAAGTCAGCACAGTATTGTTACCACTGGGGGTCCAGTCAGGCCTTGCCATGACATCAGATCTGCTCCACCACCCCTTCCTATCCATCTAGGGCTTTCTGCAGAGTTTCTGCTGATTCTGCTGCTGCTGGCTCAACCCAGTCCTGCAGATTCCTCCACACGGGGTACCAAATTTCCATGTGGGGACCCCAGCACAGAACAAGACCTTTAGACAAAGCTTCTGATCTTTCCTAATGTCGATGTAAAATATAGTTGACCTGTCCATCTTTGGCACCAGCATGATAGGGCTCCTCTGCTTGCTGTGGGACTCCTTGATGACTCCTAAATCTAGCATAGCCTTCAGGTCTTTGTGATCCACTTCCCATATCCTTCTTGGCAGGGGCTGATGGCTCTGCTGGACTTTCTGCCCCGGCTGATCACAATGTGGTGGTAAATTAACTGTGTCCATCCTGCGAGTTAAGAACACTGAGGAAAATGTCTGGATCAGTTGTAGCATTTGTGACCATTGTTCATGTCAGAGCTCTTCCCCTGTTTGAACCAAATTCAGGCCTGGAGATGTCAGGGCTTGGGGCCATAGCTCCAGCTTGAGTGGAAGTGATGTTATAAGCAGGCCTTCCTGATCTCTCCAGGCCTTTAGGAAGTTAACGTGAGCTCAGCTGCAACAGTGGGTGCATTTGTCGTGCATAGAGGAATAGCCCCACTTGTGAAATACTGCAAACATTTCTATAAAGTGAAAAAGAAACATTTTGCAATGCAAATTTTACTACTCAGAGTGTGTGAAAGAGAATTTGTAAAGAAAAACCTTAACGTCGTAAAGCTTTAATTTTTTTTTAAGGTAAAATGAAAAGTTTAAGTATTACGGGTCAAATGTTCAAAAGTGGCTTGTAATCCTGGATGCCTAACTTGAAACACCCCAAAACTAGAGCATCCATAACTAGAGATCACTTCTGAAAATGTAGCCCTTAAGATTACCCAGATTAGAGTGTTATCAATGACAAACGCATTCCTGCATGCATGTCAAAGGAAGTTTACATAGACAACTGGGATCACATTTTTTTTTAAATGAACTTCCAAAAGAACTTCAAGCAAATGTATAATTAAGAATAAGAATCCTGTCAGTATACATTGCTTGATTTAATCACTAACTATGCACACTTCCATAAACAGAAGAGAAACTATATTAGGAAAAAAAACTTTCCAGCAATTACAAATTAATTTCAATTATTCATTTTTACAGTCACTGAACTCTTCATGCTCATAACATTGACTAATGGTTTGCAGTTTTTACTCATTCTGAAACTTCATGTAGGCCCCAATCCTGCAAACACTTATGCATACGTGGAACTTTCCCCATGTAAGTAGTCCCATTAAACTCAATGAAATTACTCACATGTGCAAAGTTCCCCATGCATGTACGTTTTCACAGGATCCAGGATTTAGGACTTTGTCAGTGTTCAGAATGAATTTATGTATAATGTACAATTCTATACTGCATTAATGTTGTTGTTTTCAGTGTTTGTATTACTAAATATTTTTACTCACTAATCTCCCTTCAAACAAACCAAGAACACAGAAAAGGCTGGTGGAAGAAAAGCACATCTGTTTGGAAGTCAGATCTTTCTCTATTGTTGTAAAGTTAACTCCTATTAAAACTGGTTTCCTTGGATGTACTGCATTTAAATCACAAAGGGTGTACATAATAATGTCCAACTTCTTCTTCAAGAACATTGGTAGTTTAAAGAACGTACACAGCAGACTGTATAATTCAAAGACCTCCAAACGAGTACACATCCCAAAGGAATAAGCAAACATCATCTTACCATCAGCAATCTGCTTCTGCTTACAACCTGTGGTAAGATGTGTGTCATCATCTTGTATTGGAACAAATAAAATGCAATGGCAATAAATGAGGACAGCAAACCTGATTCCCAAGTAGCAGACCCAAGTCAGGCCAATTATTATATTTCTCCCTTACACAGCATTTTTATCCAAGATTTCTTTTTTATAAACATTAATAACCTAAGCTTCAAAACACCCTCTAGCTAAGTGTTATTCCCATTTTACAATGAGTTAAATGAAGCACAGAGAGGACTTGCCCAAGGTCACAAATAAAGCCAGTGTTAAAACATTTCAGATAACCTAGGAGCCCTGTCTCCAAGACCTCTGCTCTCACCATTAACACTTCCATCTACCTTAAATACTGGGAAATCCTTTTGATTTAACTGAAGTTCCAAGTCATCCTTTTATAAACCTTCTGACTGCACCATCTAGAAGTACACACTGTAGCCTTTTACCATGAGATCAATACACCTGCAGCATTACCATCCCATTTTACAGATAAGGAATCAGAGAATTTAGCTAACCATCTTACAATGACAAAGTTAAGAATCAAGAATACAACCTACATATCTTGATTCACAGTCTCCTTCTGTAATACTTCTAGATGATGAGCCTCCCTGGAAGTCTGGAAGTTTGATTTGAATATGTGGGCATCTTTCTCTAAAGCTTTTGAGTCTGTAAACTAGCCTAAAGTCATAGAATCATAGAATATCAGGGTTGGAAGGGACCCCAGAAGGTCATCTAGTCCAACCCCCTGCTCGAAGCAGGACCAATTCCCAGTTAAATCATCCCAGCCAGGGCTTTGTCAAGCCTGACCTTAAAAACCTCTAAGGAAGGAGATTCTACCACCTCCCTAGGTAACGCATTCCAGTGTTTCACCACCCTCTTAGTGAAAAAGTTTTTCCTAATATCCAATCTAAACCTCCCCCACTGCAACTTGAGACCATTACTCCTCGTTCTGTCATCTGCTACCATTGAGAACAGTCTAGAGCCATCCTCTTTGGAACCCCCTTTCAGGTAGTTGAAAGCAGCTATCAAATCCCCCCTCATTCTTCTCTTCTGCAGGCTAAACAATCCCAGCTCCCTCAGCCTCTCCTCATAACTCATGTGTTCCAGTCCCCTAATCATTTTTGTTGCCCTTCGCTGGACTCTCTCCAATTTATCCACATCCTTCTTGAAGTGTGGGGCCCAAAACTGGACACAGTACTCCAGATGAGGCCTCACCAATGTCGTGCAAGAAAAGCCTGTTCTGTTGATATTCCAGTCCTTCCACCTTTAGTTTCAGCTGGAATGAAGAAGAGCAGAGATATGTGAAAAAGATCCCGGCACCTTTCAATAAACAGTTTATCCAAAAGTAATTGTTGAAGAAGTGAGATGCAGGTTACTAACAATGAACAATACAATTCTAAAACTGTAGCTACAAAGCTAGGAAAATAAAGATGTAGAGGCAAGACTAAAAAAGGAAAAGCAAGCTCATTAACTTATGGTCAATTATGGATTACTTTTTCTATAAACAAACCAAAGTAGGCATTAAGCATGTTTCCCCCTAGTAACAATACATCCTCATATGGAAGGAATCTCTTCACCTAACATCAAAATGAAGCCACCACTGCTGTGGAACATGGCAGCTGTTTGATAACATATAAAAACTCCACACAACAGTTTAAAGAATAAATTGAAGAACAATGTATGCAGTTGAAATTGAGAGGGGGTGAAGCAAGCAGAAGCCATGGGAAAATGGGGTACTAAATCTGTCAGATCTCTATGATAAACAAGTAAAAGGAAATGAGTGAGACTCACATTACTGAAAGCCTAAGTGGGGTGTAATTTAGGTAGCCTTCTCAGTTGCTCCCCAGAAAAAAGGTGATACAAACATTCTCTGAGGGTGTCTTTAGGGATATTAATTTATTTCAGGTGATATCCTAAATCACAAACTTTTTGCCACAATGTTGGTGGAAAAAACGGTTCAGTAGAAATGCACCAAGTCCAGTAGAATGCCCAGTCATTCACAGTGATGAATGCTCTCAATTCTCATTAATTTATCATTTATATTACACATCACCTAGAATACAATAATGATATTTAGCATTAATGTAACACATTATAAAGAGCTTTACAAATACTAGGTTTCAGAGTAACAGCCGCGTTAGTCTGTATTCGCATGGAAAAGAAGCCCTTGAGGAATTCCACCATGATTTCAACAATTTCCATCCCACCATCAACCTCAGCTTGGTCCAGTCCACACAAGAGATCCACTTCCTGGACACTACAGTGCTAATAAATGACGGTCACATAAACACCACCCTATACCGGAAACCTACTGACCGCTATTCCTACCTACATGCCTCCAGCTTTCACCCTGACCACACCACATGATCCATTGTCTACAGACAAGCTCTGCGATACAACCGCATTTGCTCCAACCCCTCAGACAGAGACAAACACCTACAAGATCTCTATCAAGCACTCTTACAACTACAATAACCACCTGCGGAAGTGAAGAAACAGATTGATAGAGCCAGAAGAGTTCCCAGAAGTCACCTACTACAGGACAGGCCTAACAAAGAAAATAAGAGAACGCCACTAGCTGTCACCTTCAGCCCCCAACTAAAACCCCTCCAACGCATTATCAAGGATCGACAACCTATCCTGAAGGACGACCCAACACTCTCACAAGTCTTGGGAGACAGGCCAGTCCTTGCCTACAGACAGCCCCCCAGCCTGAAGCAAATACTCACCAGCAACCACATACCACACAACAGAACCACTAACCCAGGAACCTATTCTTGCAACAAAGCCCGTTGCTAACTGTGCCCACATATCTATTCAGGGGACACCATCACAGGGCCTAATAACATCAGCCACACTATCAGAGGCTCGTTCACCTGCACATCTACCAATGTGATATATACCGTCATGTGCCAGCAATGCCTCTCTGCCATGTATATTGGCCAAACCGGACAGTCTCTATGTAAAAGAATAAATGGACACAAATCAGATGTCAAGAATTATAACATTCATAAACCAGTCGGAGAACACTTCAATCTCTCTGGTCACTCGATTTCGGATCTCAAAGTGACTATCCTTCAACAAAAACACTTAGAAAACAGACTCCAATGAGAGACTGCTGAATTGGAATTAATTTGCAAATTGGATACAATTAACTTAGGCTTGAATAGAGACTGGGAGTGGTTGATTCATTATAAAAAGTAACCTATTTCCCCTGGTTTATTCCTCCTCCCCCCCCCACTGTTCCTCAGACGTTCTTGTTAAACCCTGGATTTATGCTGGAAATGGCCCACCTTGATTATCATACACATTGTAAGGAGAGTGATCACTTTATATAAGCTATTACCAACAGGAGAGTGGGTTTTGGGCGGGGGTGGGGTGGGGTGTGGAGAAAACCTGGATTTGTGCTGGAAATGGCCCACCTTGATTATCATACACATTGTAAGGAGACTGATCACTTTAGATAAGCTATTACCAGCAGGAGAGTGGGGTGGGGGGAGAGAAAACCTTTTGTAGTGATAAACACCCATTTTTTCATGGTCTATGTGTATAAAAACAACTTCTGTATTTTCCACAGTATGCACCCGATGAAGTGAGCTGTAGCTCACGAAAGCTTATGCTCAAATAAATTGGTTAGTCTCCAAGGTGCCACAAGTACTCCTTTTCTTTTTGCGAATACTAGGTTTGTCTCTTCACAGCCTTGTTCCTTATATAACTACTTACAGCAGTGCAAGATGAGTGGAAAGTGGGTGCAAAACACTAACAGTGCTGCTTTGTTAGCATTTCACATCCACTTTGCATAGGTGCCATGGACTAGAAAAGTGCAAGGCAATGGAGTCCGGGTTTGCACTAGAATCTTTTGCCAGTATAGCGGTTGGTTAGCGGTGTGATTTATTTATTTATAAATTTTTCCATTTATTTTCTGTAACATTTTTATGCTGGCAAAACCTCTAGTGCAGACACATTTATAGTGGCATTAAAATGCTTCTGCTGATATACTTGTTTCACTCTATGAACTGCTATAAACCTACACAACCAAAAGTAATTTTGTGCTGCATCTGCACTAGCCACACTGCTATAGTGTAGGTCTCCACTTACAGGAGCATGTAGGGAAGACACTGCACACGCAGCGGGCATGGGTATAAATAGCAGCGTGCTGCTTAGGCAAGTAGAGTACAGACACATCAGAAGCCTAGGGTATGTACCTGACATGGCTCTCTACACACCGAAGCAATGCCTCCCCACATCTACACTTCTATTTTTAGCAGTGTAGTGTCCCACTGGCTCCCCCTGCCACAGCCTGTCACAGCCATGTGTAGCTATCCACCACAGTGAGTGTGGATGCAGCCTGCCTTTCACTGTGCTGTGTAGCCACAGGGATCCCACCCTCACCAAACATAGCCAAGGCCATAGTTGTATGAGCAAACCTTTTAAGTGTAGACCAGGCCGGAGAACTGGGTCAGTTAATTTCAAGAGGACTAACCCGCTGCCAGAGACTCAGGAAGTGAGAGTCATTGATGGGAAGGGGTGCAATTATTGGCACTGTGCTGTATTAGAACAACAGCATAAAACTCAGGTCTCCCCCTGAAAAATAAAGGTGCTAAAATAGCAACTGGAGGAAGAAGAGAGAATAAATGAAAGTGGCATGACTCACTAGATTCAAATAAAAGCAAATAATTATTTTTCAGAATTGATCTTATTGATCTAGTTTATCAGTGATTATATTTGCTTCTGTTTCTCTCAGTTTAGACATTACATTTCAATAAGCTTCACTTTTGTTTACATACAGTTATACTTGCCTGACCACAGCAACCCTTTGGTTCCAGCCACAGCAGAGCAATATTTTGTTTACACACAACTGTCTCCTTGGAATTTGTTTGCAAAATGTGGAAACTTTCTATTGGTCTGCTGTTTTATAAAAGCTTGATTTGACAATATTTTAATCTGGAGCCAGATTTACATTGACAGCATCTCTGTACATAGTCTAATATCGCTATACTGTGGTCAAACAATTGATTAAGTAATTTCTTACCTGCTAAATGGGTACCAACATCACTTACATTGCCAACCAGAGAAATGGAGACAGGAAAAATAAAGTGTTTTAAACCTCAGCCCTTATAAAGAGGACCAGGCCACCTGCACACTGTTTTCTTGTAACATTGTGATTTTAGACATTGTTTCAATTCCACATTCAGACTGGTAGCGAGACAGAAAGGATTCTGGTCACTCAAAATGAATGAAGTGGAATTTGCTAACTAATATACTTAGTGAAGCTACAAGGTGTAACACACACAAAAGAATATTTTAATATAATATCTATATATTTTGGCTGATATTCACATCAGTGCAGAAGAGATTGCACAGGTCCCACATATGGACCTCTTCCAGTGTTGCCAACTCTTGCAGTTTACCACAAGTCTCGTTATGATAATTGGTGATTTTCTTTTAAAGCCCAGGCTCCTGGAGCTATGTGATTACACAGGACTCTTAGGTTCCACTGTAAGGAAAAGTAAGTTTTTTTAGGCCTTCATGATCACAGAAAAAAGCTTGAAAATATGAAGGCTCAAAAATCAGAAGGAAACTAAGAAGAAACATTGTTTTAAAGCCAATCAGTGCTTGGGGTTGGCAATACTGCTTTTAAAGAGTTTAAGAAGGGATGGATTGCAGCATTTGGATTAGATTGTGCCTGAGTCTCATGCAGCGATACAAAGTGGCGGGCACAAAGGCCCAGATCCTTAAAGGTAGTTAGGTGCCCAGTGGGAGTTAGGTGCTTTAAATCCCTTTGATGATCTGGGCCAAAAAGCCAGCATCTCCATATGAAGCCACTAGCAACAGCAGTTCTTATATTCCGCTGAGCACAAGAACTACTCCCTGATAGCTCCCCAGAGGGTCCACCACCACTTGTATGAGCCATAGAGAATAGCGTACTCATCTCTCCTAAAGGGCTGTTAAAAGGCCAAGCTCCAGGAGGCATTGGACCAGATTTTCACTGCCTTGCATGTAGCGTGAAATGGTAACATTCTGATTTCACAGCATACACTTTGTAAGTAACAAGATGCAAGGCAATGCAGAAGTAGACTTATTGCATCTCCCTAAGGCTGAGTTAAATTGCTCCACAGGAGCTGCAAGATTAACTATACTCCTTTCCCATGGTGCACCTATACCTGAATGTCACAGTCTGGCTTTTCATAGGGATGGAAATTCATAGCTGTTGAACAGTAAACCACAAACTACATTTATTGCTATTTAATACTAAATCCGAGGAAGCCTTTGTGATGGCCACCATATTGGCCAAGACCAGGGACCAAACCAGTGACCTACAGACCTATAGGCAAGAGTCCCTATAACCTGAAATAAAGAACCAGGGCCCAGGTGTTAAAGACTTACTTAGACATTGCTCTGGTCAGTATTGCAGTGCCTAACCCTTTGGCAGCCTGCTGCCCAGGGAACTTTCAGCCCCACGCTAGGCACTCAGGCTCCCCATACAAGGCGTGGGGAGAGCTAGGTGCTCGAGGAAGGGATTTTCAGATACCATCTACCTAAGCTGGAAAGCTGGTCAACAACTAAAGTGGAGGAAGAAAAATTCGCTATCACCCAGAGAGCAATGGAAAGGCGAATGTGCAGGATATAGCTCCGTGACCATATACCAAATGAAGAGATCAGAAGGCATACAGAGGTGACCAATGTAGTCCAGGAGATGTACGATGCAAAGTGAAGATGGGCAGGTCATGTAGTTCGCAGGTAAGACAATAGGTGGACAATCTGCATCAGTGACTGGATCCCCAGAGACCACAAGCAACTGCAGACTGAAAATGCGCTGGGTCGATCCCATGACAAAACTCTTTGGCCAGAAATGGAAAGAATGTCTTCACAACAAAACGGAATGGTCTGGCGTCGACTTGTGTTTCTGGAGGGACGGACGAGGACAAGCTGGACAAAGGTGACCCACCTAAGCTAGCCAGGAGTGAAATGCCTAAAAAAAGGGATGGGGGGGGGAGGGTTAGGTGCTTAATCAGCTGCCGTGGTTGACATGCCAGAGATACGTGCCTCTCCGCTTGAAATCCTCCGCTACAAACCCTCTCCTGGAGGTAGGCACCTCCTAAGGTAGGTCAGCTGCTTAGGTAGCCCATGTCCTACCAGCCAAAAACATTTCTCTCACCATTGAGACCTCTTTCACACTCCCCTACATATCTGTGTCCCTGGTTGTCTTCTGTGTGCCCCTTTACCTACTGATAGGCTGCCTCCAACCCTCCTGCTGTGGGGGTTGGCAGGTAACAGATGTGAGGCCTGTTCTGAGTCTGCCTGTGGGATGGGCCTTGCTGAAGAGATTGGCAAGCCCCCGACTACCCAGACTAGAAAATCCCACTTTGGGGCCTCCAGGCCTTTGGCTTGAGCTCTAAGCATCTCATTAAATGTGGGATGGTATCAGCAATTAGGTGGCTTTGACAATTCCAACAAGCAGCAACGTAGGTACCTAGGAGACATGGGCACATCCAGGTTTCAGGAGCAGCTGAGCAGTGGCTTTGAAAATGTCAGTGTTGCCTGAACGGTAAGCTTAGGCCCCTAAATATGCAGATAAAGGACTACATTCCTTTAAGGATCTGGGCCCTGGTTCTGTGTCTGGGAGCTGTAATAGACTCACCCCCTCACTGCATAGGGGAAAAATAATTTGTGCTCACCAGTGGGTTAAAATGGCTAGTTATAAACATCTTAATTTGTAAATGCTGGCAAAGCACCCTTCAGGTATGAAGGCTAAAGCTACCAATGTTTATTAAACTGACATGGTTACTATGCAAGTCATTTTGTTAGGAGTTATTTTCTTTTCTTTAATGATTTACAGAAATTGTTGTGTCCTGGAGTAATGTTCCCTGACAAAGGGAATTTATTATTAGTTCCCCTGATTCTTTTCATTAGTTATTTTTCTAGGGCTTCTACAGTTTAAAGTGGGATCTCTTTTTACCTTAGTGAGTCCACTGATAAGCAGGAGGGCTGTTGGTAAGGGGAGGGGAATGTCGCATTTGCTGGTTCTGCCCGACCTCCACCTACTGTGTGGATGTTATTTTCTCAGGGGGAGGGGAGAGAGTCCCTAAGGAGATCAAATAGTCCAAGTACATTGTATTGCTGCTTATCAACAGTCGGGAAAAGGTGAAAAATATTTAAAGCTTTCAAGGGAAGGCACGTGAGCTCCTCCAGGATCACTGAACTGTTCATTCCCCCATTTCCAAAACCTTTGACTCCACTGTTTAATAAAGTGAATTCTGTACCCAGGTGGAGAACGTACAGGAAAAGTTGTCAGATGAATGGGATTTATTTTTTAGGTCCCAATAGTGCAGTGAGCTTCACAAGACCCAGACCTCGCACATCAGATCCTTTTATCTTTCTACTTTGGCTCCATCTGTTTTTCAGTAGGGTATTAGACCAGAATGACAGCACATTGGGACCCGGCTGTGCAAGGTGCAGAATGCCCTCAGCTCCCTCTGACTCCCAAGTGGCGTTCAGCATCTTGCAGGATCTGGCCCTTTGCTCCATAAAACTTTTCTTTGTAACTGGTAACAACCCTAAAACTAATAGAAATGTCCAAATGGATTTAATTTGACAGTGCTCAGCTAATACAGAGTCCGTGGCAGCGTTATCTCCTATCTGTAAAATGGGGATGAGAATATTTACTAAGGTCCTGATTCTGCAAAGACTTGGACACACTTACAGACACCTCCCCCCCTTCACATACTGTCATAGGCCCATAATTTCACTGGGCCTATACACAGTTAAGCATGTGTGTTTAATCAGCGCAGGACTGGGGCATTATCTATTGAATATAGATGTTTTGAGATTCAATATTTATATAGTTCTTTAAAAATATAATGCATTATGGAAGTGTGATTTTTATTATTTCATTTATGGGATGCCTTTACCACATTCAAGGAGATTACAACTGTTGAGCTGTTTAGCTTTTTGGCCAGGTGAGCTGGATGTGCAAAAAATCCTTGCATTATTGGATACACAGATAATCTCTTATAAATCCAACCTGGTGAGTTTACACATGAGATTCTGAGTCACAAGATCTTGAATTTTGGCATACATTTTATCCTCATAATTTATAGCTATCCCATCCAATTAGTGGAATCTCTACTGGGATTTTCAGTAATAAATGCTTCTGAAAACAATTCTGTGGGTTTTTTTAATGACAAGAATTCATTATAAAGATCTGACAATGTACGGGTTAAAATCTCTCTCTACTTTGAGAAGAATTCTGCTGGGAAGCCATCTCACCCTGGGGCTTTTAAAAAACCTTTATTCATTTCTGTTATTGCTTTATTAGGTATGGGAGCATACACGTTACTGCTGCTGGGTAGGTTTAAGGCTACTTCAGGGAATTTTTAAAAAAATGCTTTGAACATCTCAGAGAATGCTTTAGCCTCATGAGTGTTTAGCTGTAACATTTTCAAAATTTTGTTGATGGCTTTGTCCTTTATTAAAAAAACCTATCGTCAGATGGTTTAAGTGAAGCAATTTTATTTCTTGTTTTATTCTTTCATATAAGTAGGTAAGTGACTATCCGTTTTGCTTTTTTCAAAACATCAGCTTGCATTTAATATGAACGCAAAGACAGACAGTATTGCTTGTAAATTCAATTATATTTATATTCTAGTGCACTAATCTATTTCTTATTTTATTAGTGTCTATAAATTGACTTTCCAGAACTTCCAATTTCACTTTCCATTGTCTGTTCTGTACTGTTGCATTTTTCATGCTGTTTGGCTGTAATACATTCTGTAGAACTTCTCTGTTCGCATGGCCCTTCCGGGCATTCAGATGTTAGGACAGGACTTCCCATCTATCTTATTTTCCTGACAGATTGGTAGGAATAGGAGGGAAAAAAAGTTAATTTCCTTCCTATAATATTCAGTTCTCTCCAAGGTCCCAGTAAATTAAGATAATTTATTATCAGATCAATAACAGGCTTTCAACAATTTAACTTTGTATAAATCTAAATAAATAAAAGGGTAATTTAATTCCAACACCCAACCCAAGCCTCACACAAAATATAATATACACATTAATCAGTTCATTATACTAAATCCCTTTTATAACTAGCCACCACGCTGGTATCATGTGCTCACTCCCTGGGTTCTATTGCCTAGGGTGCTACATATAAGAGCAGGATTAGAGCTGTAATGCAGAAGTAGACCTACTGCATCTCCCTAAGGCTGAGTGGAAGGATGCTGAGTGCATCTATCCAGGAAGGATGTAAACTGAACGTATCCAAACCCAATCGTTACTTGAAAATGCCTTTTTCTACCATGGTACAAACTTATTCACTTTTGACTCAGTGAGGATAATGAAGAACAGGCTGAGAATTGTTACTGGATTATCAGGATGTGATGCTAATTAATCCACATGATCAGGAACTGTGTTAGTAGCTGAAAACTGTTAATGGTTCTTTATTGTACAGTCTGTAAAGTCCCTAACTTTATAAAGAGAAGTGACCTTTCCACTTAGGTTCAGAATAAATGCAATTCTGCAATTCTATGACCAATTATGCAAACAAATACAATTAGTGTTTACTTTCCCAAAGGAAATGGACATCTTGTTTATATAAAAATATACAGCACTAATATACAAACAGCTTCAGGGTATGTGATCATAATATTGCTAACACTGGGCATTCAAAAATGACGACTTATGCTCTAAAAATCATGATTGTCTTAAACATCATGAGATCTTTAAAATAGTACATTTGGGGTTGTTTTTATTTGCCTTCTGGTGTCAGTGCCTCTATGGTTCATATTTTCAGCCCCCCCGTTTGAGGGCTAAAATCTTATTTCTTAAATAATGAGCAGATTCTCATGGCTTCACGTGAATCCAGGAGCTAGAGCTTTCAGAAAACACCTACAATTGTAAGAGTTGGTGTGGCAGGGTGGACTAGGTCCAAAGGCCCCCTGGCTAGAGGCCTTGCAGCCCTGCATCACCCCGCTCCACAATAGAGCAGTAAGAAGTCCTCCAGGCAGCCTAGAGTGGAAGCAGAGGAGTGGACAATCAGAGGGGCTGCTGGAACGACCAATTAGGGGCCAGAAGGGTCAGATAAAAGGCAAGCAGCAGAGCAGAGCCTAGGGAAGGCTGCCAAAGACCGGGTGTCTGGCTGGCTGGCTGAACAGAGCACCAGCAGGACCATGAAAAGGTCAGTGTGGGCAGACTGAGCCCGGGGGACTGAGCACAGAACCTGGCCAGACCAAACAAGGGTACCAAATGGGCCCTGCTGGTCTGGTTGCAGACTGAGACCAGGGAGGGCTGCTGAAAGGACACTCACTGAGGGCACTGAGATGGGCCCCGGCTGGGCAGTTGAAGGCAGTGCATCTGAAAGGAAGCCTAAGGGCTACGGCTCCATACCAGGGTCATGATAAGAACTCGGGACTGTATACCCCAGAAGGAGGGACAGTGTGTGAGGCTCAGCCAGAGGACTGAACTTCTGAAGACCCACCGAAAGAACATTGGCCGGGGGAGGCGGCCGCTTGCAAGAGGCCCCAATGTAAGACCAAAAACCAAAAGCAGGCTCACAGGCCCAACCAACCAAAGGGGGCCATCACAAGAGGTGAGTGCCACCCCGTGAAAAAGAACTGCGATTGCAGGTACACTGGCCAGAGAAAGGGGGCGCTCATGAGAGGCCGATGCCGTCACAGTTGGTAACGCTGTGATCACTAATGCCTTTGGAAAATAATATAATTACCATTTTCCCCCTTTGTCTGTGAGCAGATACAATACTGTTGCTCCACTAGTACAAAGATTGGGCCAAATTCTTCACACACTTATGCCTGAGCCGAGTTTAAACAGTCAAGTTTAAGGAAGCTGGTGAAAAACTGAAGGCAATGGAACTGCTCTGGTGAGCAAAATTAAGCACATCCATAAGTGTTTGGCGGATCTAGCCCACTTGCTGTAATTTTAGAAAGCAGTCTGCAAAAATAAAACCAAAGTTATAGTGGTTATTAACAAACTATTTATTAATAATTACTACAGTTATCTGGTATACAGTTTTTCCTTATCCTTATCTGTATTTAGTACTGTATCCTGCAATAATTAAGCAGGGTTGACATCACATAAGTTACCACAACATATAAACAATAAAAAAAATATAGCAAACAGTCAAATCAGTATTCAACAGCAGAGTACTGTGCTTCTGTCTGCTGTTGCTCATCTCACATGAGGCTGGTTGACATGCAGCTTAACAAAGCTATGCGCAGTGTTACTGGGATGTTATGTGCAACTCAGTTGCCATGGCTGCCAATGCTTAGTAACATAGCACCGCCCCATATTCGCCACAAGGGGGCCTCCATTATGCTCCCGGCCAAGATCTGTGAGAAATGTGACTTGCCTCTGTACTCAGACCTCTTCAACCACCTGCTAAGTTCACCTGTCTTCTAGATACTCTTTATGGTCACTTATACCACCACAAGACATGACAGTGGAATCTGCTTGGCATAATGAGTCAGCGATGATAGTCGTAAATTACTCTCTCATTACCGATCCAACCATCTGACCCGCCAAGGCTCATGTGGGCTTCCCTGAACTGGTTTCAAACAGGACAGGACAATTGTGCGGCCAATCTCTTCAAATGGGGTTTCTCTAACGACCCACAATGTAGATGCGGTCAACTTCAGAGTATGTTGCAGATCCATGACAAGTGCCTGCTGACTGCGAGCTACCAGCTCTTCACCTGGCTGAAGACAATGCTATGAAATGGCTAGGCACACTGCGCATACGCTGAGAGTACAAAACTGGTGCATTGAATTATATGAGCACTACATCCTGCCCTCAGTTATGTAATGTGCATCACAGAGTATGGCAAAAATTCACCTACTGCTCCTGTGCATACTAAAACGATAGTTAATAGATACAGATTGTGCACTGCTGGATGACAAGAGCACAAAATCCAGTTCTAAGAATAAAAACTATTTACAATGCAAAAATCAAACTATTGCAACTTATACAAAAATTGTTTTTTAACAATGATTCAGATGATTTCAACGTACACCAGCTCCTTTTTCATGACCCTTATTTGGAAATAACCTTCGTCTCACTAATTGATGCACTAAATGGCTATCTACCTCATTAGCCTGTGTTTGCCCATGCAGCCTTTTTGGAATTTAGGAAGTTCTTTTTCTTTTTTCTTGGAGAACTATGCAAAGCAAGTATGGGATCCCTTTGATCACGGAACAGAAATATCTTCTCCCCTGTGTCTAATAGCTCAATGGCTTCTGCAGCAGAAGTGTTCAATGAATCAGGCTGGCCAGAAGGTTCCACAGGAGGGTGTCTAGACAAACATCCGAGATGAGAGAATGATGCTCTTTCCATGAGTGCAAGTTGCTTCTTCTTTAGAAGGCTATATTAAGAAACGGAAATTGAATTTAAAAATGATTTATAATAGTTCCGGCACAAAATGGTTCGCTTGACTGTATAGTCATATCCTGGCAAAAAATATTCATTGTACTTTGGGAGACTAATGTAAACCATATTTAGAAGTTGACATACAGTATGTATTATTTTCGCCATCCCAACCCAATTTCCACTTCACTGTATGAAATATAGCATTCAATGAGTCAGCAGCCTTAGAACAAATGTTACATACAAGGACGCAAGTGGGCAAAACATGTGGAGCATCAATATTTCCCTTGCAAGGACTTTAATATTATTGTACGGTAAAAGTACAGGATGCTTTATGAAACAGGAGTTCCATATTCACATGCATTCCGAGAACTGGGACAACAGTGGTAGAAGACACATGTTTGTGAATATTTTCATGAATTCTAAAACACTTCTCACAAAAAGGACGACTCTTGGGAGATATGAGGTACAAGGAGTTGTATTTTCCCCCATATCAAGTACTAATTTTTCTTTACCTTTCTTTTCTCCTGTTTGCAGAATGCATCTTTTCCAAGCCTTTGCTTATCAGATCCTGCCTTACTTTGCTCTCTAATGCTTGCCATGACCCTTGGTGCTTCCTGAAGGAGTAAGGGGGGCAAGGAGGGAAACAAAAGAAAATCCTGAATTTTACATCCCCACCTTCAAAACAAAACACACCAAAAACAAACAAACAAAAATCACCACCACCATCTGGTTTTAGGTATTAAAATTAATGTTAATAATAACTTAAATACATTCTGCAGGAATGTTCAGTTATTTTTGCTATAATTTCCTGCCCAACAATATTTATTATGGGAGAGATCCTGGCTCACCTTGTGCTCCCTGGCAAGGAAGTGAGGTAGTGTAAGTTTCCTCCTTCATCCTCTGTGTGTTTCCCACATTCTAGATTGCAAGGAGTGGGAGGACAGGGGCCAGGACTGTGCAAAGCCTGGACTCCATGCTCACAACATACCAGCCAGCACAACTGAGCCAGTGCAGAAAGGAAAGTTGTTAGGATATAGATATTCAGGCCTGTCGGTAAAGGCCTGTACTCGAAGAATTTAGGTGTATTCTTATCACTTGGCTAGTTATAGAGGCATAAAAGAAAGAATCAAAATCACTGTAAGGTCCTTCTCTTACTGTGACAGTCTGAGGCCCTGTTCTTAGGCTAAGGCCTTTGGCTAAGCAGCAGAGGCAGCCATACGCTGGGAAGCGACCGGTCACATCCTCACATTCCAAAATAGTCACATTGAAATAAGGTGCTATTGGGCTGTTAGGAATACAATCCTGTCCTGATAGTGCCTATCACCTCCAGTGAAAGGGAAGTGCCTAGAAAATGTAAAAGGAAACTTAGTTTGATAGCATCCTGTCTGGCAAGAACTCACTTATCAATAGCTGGGATGTGAAATCCTCACTTCTGTATTGTTTTGTCATTATAGTTCCCACTTTGCTATTGTTTGTCTGTATAATCTCTGTTTGGTTCTGTGATTGTTCCTGTCTGCTGTATAATTAATTTTGCTGGGTGTAAACTAATTAAGGTGGTGGGATATAATTGGTTACATAATCATGTTACAATATGTTAGGATTGGTTAGTTAAATTTCAGGAAAATGATTGGTTAAGGTATAGCTAAGCAGAACTCAAGTTTTACTATATAGTCTGCAGTCAATCTGGAACTGAGGAGGTGGGTGTGTGCGTGGGGGAGATGGGAACAGAGAATGGGGGTAAGGAAATCGGAATCATGTTTTGCTGAAGGGGGAAATGGGAACAGGGAATGGGGGTGGGAAAATTGGAATCATGTTTGGCTAAGGGCAGGAATGGGAACAGGGACACAGGTAAGGCTCTGTGGGGTCAGAGCTGGGAAGGGGGACACTAAGGAAGGAAACTGGAATCATGCTTGCTGGAAGTTCACCCCAATAAACATCCAATTGTTTGCACCTTTGGACTTGGGGTATTGTTGCTCTCTGTTCATGCGAGAAGGACCAGGGAAGTAAGTGGGTGAAGGAATAAGCCCCCTAACAAAAGTAATCTCAACCAGGAAAGACTGGGGAAAGATTACATTCCCCAGGGAGTGAGGGGGAAACCAGGAACCAAACTGTGCCTCGGGGCTGTGAATTATGAGGTTGGACAAGTGCATAAATGTTTGCCAAACAGGAGCCTTGGAATGCAGCTAGTTCTCCATGAGGTATTGTCACTTTGCTAGATTTAAAAGAAAAAAAACAGTTACCTACCTTTTCGTAACTGCTGTTCTTCGAGATGTGTTTCTTATGTCCATTCCATTCGAGGTGCGTGCACAGGCATTGGAGATTTTTGCCTTAGCAGTATCTGTAGGGTCGGCCTTGGCGCCCCCTTGAGTACTGCGCTCATCTGCTGGTATATTAGGCGCCACCGACCCTATGCCCTCTCAGTTCCTTCTTGCCAGCAACTCCAACAGAGGGGTAGGAGGGCAGGTAATAGAATGCACATGAGCAAGACATCTCGAAGAACAACAGTTATGAAAAGAAAGGTAACTGATTTTTCTTCAAGTGTTTGCTCATGTTGATTCCATTCTAGGTGATTCGCAAGCAGTATCTTCAGAGGTGGGCTCTGAGTTCACGGTCTTGCGGCTTGCAGCACTGCTCTACTGAAGCCAGCATTGTCCCAGGCCTGCTGAGTAAGTGCATAATGGAATGTGAACATGTGGATGGACGACCAAGTGGCCGCCCTACAGATGTCCTGGATAGGCACCTGGGCTAGGAAAGGTGCTGAAGAGGTTTGCGCCCTGGTTGAGTGGGCAGTGACAATCACCAGAGGGGACACCTTTGCCTGATCGTAGCAGCAGCAAATGCAGGCAGTGATCCAAGAAGAAATTCTTTGAGCAGACACTGGACGACCTTTCATCCGGTCAGCCACCATGACTAACAATTGCATTGATCTGTGGAATGGCTTGGTCCTTTCAACGTAGAAGGCTAGCACCCTCCTGACATCTAGGGAATGCAACCTACGCTCCTCCTCCAACCTATGTGGCTTTGGAAAAAAGACAGATAAGTAACTGTCTGACCACTTTGGGGAGGAAAGCCGGGTGTTTCCTTGTCTTTGTAAAAGACTGTATAGGGCAGTTCCGAGGTAAGCACCCTAATCTCAGAGACCCTGTGGGCCGAAGTTATTGCAACCAAGAAAGAAGGAGAGAGCAGGAAGTTAGAGGCTCGAAGGTGGGAGGGGGGGGGGTCCCATGAGTTGTGATAGCACAAGATTCAGGTCCCACAGAGGGATGGAGTCCCTGATGTGTGAGTAGAGGCACTCGAGGCCCTTGAGAAACCTGGCAGTCATGTCTTGGGTGAAAACCAACCTACACTAGAGGGGCGGATGAAAGGCCGAGATAGCGGCCAAGTGGACTTTAATAGATGAAAGGGACAGGACTTGGAGCTTGTGATGCAGAAGGTAGTCCAGGATTAACTGCAGCGAGGCCCACTCGGGCTTTATTCGAAGTCCAACAAGCAAACCGCTTCCATTTCGTTAGGTAGGTCACTCTAGTGGAGGGCTTTCTACTGCCCAACAGGACCTGCTGGACACCAGCTGAGCCCTCCTGCTCTTCTGTGTTTAACCATGCAGCAGCCACGCCATCAGGTGCAGTGCCACCAGGCTCGGATGCAGAAGACTGCCGTGGTTTTGGGACAACAGTTGTGGCCGGAGCAATAGCTGTAACAGAGCAGCCACCGAGAGGTCCAGCAGCGTGCCGAACCAGTGCTGGAAAGGCCAAGCTGGTGCTATAAGGATCACCTTTGCCCTGTCCTGCTTGATCTTCATGAGGACTCTTGAATTAATGGCACCGGAGGAATTAACAGAGCCCCCGACCAGGGGAGTAGAAAAGCATCCAACAGCAAGCCTGTTGATCCCCTGAATCAAGCAGAAAACATGACATTTCCTGTTCTGCCTGGATGCGAACAGGTCCACCTGGGGAGTCCCCCACCTCTGGAAGATGATGCTGACCACTTCTGGATGGAGGAACCACTCATGGTGAGATAAGAAGGTCCTGCTGAGGCGATCTGCCAAAGTGTTCCTGGCCCTGGGGAGGTATGCGGCTACGAGATGGATGTCGTGTTGAACACAGAAGTCCCAGAGCTTGAGGGCTTCTTGGCAAAGGGCAGACAATCTGGCTCTGCCTTGCTTCTTGATATAAAACACAGCCACTGTATTGTCCTTCAGGACCTGGACCACCTTGCTTTTTATGTGAGGTAGGAAGGCGTGGCAGGCCAAGTGAACCACGCTAAATTCCCTGACATTGATGTGTAGGGAGCGATCGTAAATCGACCTTGCATGCTGAGATTGCCCAGGTGGGCTCCCCACCCTGAGACACTGGAGACAAGGGTCACTGATGGGGCAGAGAAGGGAACTCCCTCCAACACCGATCCAGGATTCTGCCACCATGTTAGTGATGACGGTATCTGGTCTGGGACTCTGACTACATGGTCCATGCTGTGTCTGTTGGGGACGTAGACTGATACTAGCCATGCTTGCAGAGGCTTGAGGTGGAGCCACGCGTGCCAGACCACATAAGTGCAGGCTGCAATCTGGCCCAACAACTGCAGACACGTGTGAGCAGTGGTGAGAGGGTGGATTTGCATGCACAAGATCAAGTCCACCATGGCTCGAAACCCGGCATCGGGGAGGAAGGCTCTGGCCTGAGTAGAGTCGAGGACCACTCCAATTACTCTATGCACTGCACTGGAACTAAGGTTGACTTTTTCTTGTTTATTAACAGCGCCAGATTGCGACAGGTGGAGTAAATCAGATTGAGATGGCGCCACACCTGATCCTGGGACCGGCCCTTTATTAGCCAGTTGTCGAGGTACGGGTAAATTTTAACACCTCGACGCCTCAGGTAAGTGGCCACTGGTGCTAAGCACTTTGTGAACACTCTTGGGGCTGACGAGAGACCAAAGGGCAGTGCCGTGAATTGCAAATGGTGGTGGCCCAACATAAAACGGAAGAAGCGTCTGTGTCCTGGGAAAATGGAAATATGCATCCTTCAAGTCGATGGCGACATACCATGCAAATCTTCAACGTCTTGAGAGACCTGTTGAGGCAATGCAGGTCCAGAATGGGTCTGAGGCTCCCTTTTTGCTTGCTTTTGGGATTAGGAAATAGTGGGAGTAGAACCCTTTCCCTTTCATGTCCCCAGGGATCTCCCCCACCGCCCTCAGGCACAGGAGATTCTCGACCTCCTGAATGAGGAGTTGCTAGTGACAAGAGGGATGAAGAGGGACGAGGCAGGGAGCTGGGAGGGAGGGTCGGCCATGAACTGCAGGGTGTAACCCGAAGATATTATGTTGAGCACCCAACGATCCGAGAAAAGCTGCAACCAGGCCGACCGGAAGGGGCAAAGGCGGTTGAGGAAAAAGTAGGAGGGTGGATCCTGGGATGTCACTGGGGCGTCGTCCTCGTGTGCACTCTCAAAATGACTGCTTCTGGCCTCCTTTGTTCCTGGAAGGGCCAGGCTGAGCAGATGAACAGAAAGATGACGGGTAATGACGCTTAGACCCCTTGTCTTTATCTTTCCTGTTGGTGCTCAGCTGCGAAGTTCCCCTGGACCTAGACTGGGGAGGCAGAAGAGGTGGAGGACGGAACAACTTCCTGGCCTGCTGAGGGGTGTGAAGGCCCAAGGAACAAAGGGTGGCGTGGGAGTCTTTAAGGCTGTGGAGCTTTGCATCCGTGAGCTCAGAGAAGAGCCCTGCCCCCTCAAACGGGAGGTCCTGCATGGTGGCCTGTATCTCCAGGGATAACCCAGAGGACTGTAACCAGGAGCTGCGCCTCATGACCACCACAGAAACAACCATCCTGGCTGCCGAGTCTGTAGCATCCCAAGCCATCTGGAGGGCCTCTCTCGCCACCGCTGTGACCTCTTCAACTAAGCATCGAACTTCTGGGCTCGGTCCTGTGGGAGGGCCTCCTTGTATTTGTTAAGGGAGTCCCACAGATTAAAACTGTATCCGCCTAAGAGGGCCTGGTGGTTAGACACCCGAAATTGCAGGCTGGCCATCGAGTAAATCTTTCTGACAAATTAAGTCCAGTCTCGTGGCATGCCACTGACTTGGCGCTGCCTGTCCCTTTCATTAACAGCAGACACGACCAGTGATGCCGTTGGAGGATGGGTATACAGCTATTGGAACCCTTTTGCAGGGATGTAATACTTGTTTTCCGCCTACTTAGAGGTAGGCGGAATGGAAGGAGGGGGGGTCTGCCACAGCAATTTGGCTATCTTAAGGACCCCTGGGTGGATGGGCAGCGTAACCCAGGCTGGGGTGGTAGAGGATATAACATTAAAGAGGTCGTCAGACTCCTCTGCCAACTCCTCAATTTTTAAGTTCATATTGGTAGCAACTCTTCTATGGAGCGCCTGTTGCTCCTTGAAGTTGTTGGGGGCACACCACCGCTTTGTCTGGAGACAACTATGATGATTGCACTGCCAGGGGAGGGACGGGTTCCCCTTCAGTCTCCTTAGGCATTGTAACCTGCTGTGCTGACCCTGCATCACATTCAGTAGAATCATAGAATATCAGGGTTGGAAGGGACCTCAGGAGGTCATCTAGTCCAACCCCCTGCTCAAAGCAGGACTGATCCCCAATTTTTGCCCCAGATCCCTAAATGGCCCCCTCAAGGATTGAACTCACAACCCTGGGTTTAGCAGGCCAATGCTCAAACCACTGAGCAATCCCTCCCCCTGTGTTCTGAGTTTGATGACGGCAGTGCCGCAGGCGGTTTGTCCGAGGCGGCAAGGGAAGAACGGTGGGAATACGGGGTCGGCATCATGGGCACGCCCCACTGGTTCCAGTGTGGCTATTGAGCCACTGTCCCTAAGGCCATTCCACCACTGCAGGCGCCATGCCGGCTTCGCGGGTTGGGGGCGAATCACCGCTCCTCAGCAAGGGGCTAAACTCCCAGTCTGACTTGGACCATTGCCCTTCCGGTGACCAGGGCAGAGTCGTCGAGGCCTGAGTCTGCGAAATGACCCTGGCTGGCGACCAGCAAGGCGAGGATCGGTCCCTGCCTGATGAGAGGAAACAGAGAGGTGGAGACCAGTGCCGTGAACGGGAGCACTCCCGCTCTGTTGGGCACCAATGTCTGGGAGACCATGATGATGACCTGCACTGCGGTGATCTTAGGCTGGAAGCTCACCAGTACCAGAGGTACGGGGACTGGTGCCTTGACTCCAGTGTCCCATGCCTCGCAGAGGGAGAGCGCGGCATCGGGAACCTGAGCCTACTGACTGGAGACCAAGTGTGCGGGGCTGGAGTCCTAGGCCGTGGAGATGGGGTTCCACACCTGCAGTCTGGAGAGCAAGGATGCTCCGCTGCCCTATGGGGCAGTTCCATGACCGGCTTGCCCTTAAGTGTTGGGGTCTTAGCTGAATCTGGTGCCTGGTGTGGCATCGGCGGTGCTGGCTGGCCTGCTTGATCTTTCGCCACCAGGGCCACTTTGGGCAACAAGGGCCCCAGGAGAAGCCAGGGTCCCCTGCAGCTCCTGGGAGTGGGATACCTGGCCAGGCTAGGGGCCTAGGGAGTCTGACTGCAGAAGTACCCCTATGAAGTGGTACTCCTGTGAAGCTCCAGGGCTCTTCTTCTTTTGCAGCATCTTAGGCACCAGCAAGGGGAAATGGTGCTGGGCAGAGCACTCCACACCGATGCCAAGGTGCTAGGCACAGGGTCCGAGCGGGACGGCTCCAACGCAGGATGAAGCGCAGCCTCTATGAGGAGGGCCCTCAAGCCGATACCCCACTCCTTTTGGGTTGTAGGGTGAAAGTTCTTACAGATTCTGCACTTGTCCTTCCTATGGGATTCCCCCAAGCACTTCACACAGCTGTTGTGGGCATCACTAATAGGCATCGGCCTGTTGCATGACGAGTATGGTTTGAAGCTGGAGAACGGCTATGCCCCACCCCAGGGCGAAGTCCCAGCTGAGACTCTAATTGCTGAACTAACCTAACAGTTAACTTAATGGCTAACTAAGTACCTACAAACTGTAAACAAAGAAAACAGACAATGGGTTGTATAGAACCGCTAACGCTCTTGCACTGCCAGTCACAGGCGGTAAGAAGGAACTGAGAGGGCGTAGGGTCGGTGGCGCTTAATATACCAGTGAATGAGCGCAGCACTCAAGGGGGCCTCACAGCCGACCCTACAGATACTGCTAAGGCAAAAATATCCAACGACTGTGCACGTGAGCGTGCACGCACCTAGAATGGAATCGACATGAGCAAGCACTTGAAGAAAAAATTAAGATCCCTATATTGCAAAAGCATCTGCATAAGCATGAAGTCCCCCTTGCTTGAATGGGACTCAGGTGGGACACAAGAATTTGTCTACATTGATTTCTTTGGAGACTGGGGCCTAAAATAGAAAAGTTATGAGCAATTAACAGTTGGTTATTGAGTTTGCTCTGTGAACATTTTAAAGATTTCTGCAAAACCTAAGACAGCGCTGCCTACTATGTAGTGTGTTTATATTACCCTCTAGGATTCAGGGAGAACCACACACTTTGTTCTGTCCAAGCTGATGAAAAGCTGGCCAGGGATGGATCTATGGTGTTTCTTGCAAGGACTTAAAAGGGGAACTGATTGCTAAAGCTGGGTTTGTATATGATGATACTGAAGCCTCATTAATTGTTTGGATCAAAGTGACAGTGATCTCATGAGACAGTTGATTATGTAAGATTTTTACTGGCCAAAACAGTGGAAATCTAGCTAGGTTAGCTCCTCTCCTAAGATCGCTGTCATCCTGGGCTGAAATTTTGTAAGCACAGCTGTTCTTGCGAGTTGTCATCTCTGCAACTGAACTGGAAATGTTAGCCCCTGATTTTTGTTCAAATACAGAACACCAGAATCTTAAGGCCCTGTCTGGATCTAAAGCCACACATACCTATATATTTGTAAAGGTTCAGATTCGAGCTTCTGTGTATAGAGCTTTCTTAGAATTGTGAGCGTCAAACTGCAATTTATTGCTTAGTTTACATTTTATTTCTTATTACACATAAGGTCAAATATAGTTAAAATAAATGAAAAACTTTAGAAAGGACTACAAGATACAAACACCAGAGTTATGGACTGACTGGTCAACTGGACACCATGGGGAACCAGAAGTAAGCTACCAGGCAGCAGCAGAGACAAAAAAACCCAAAACAAACAAGCCAGCAAATACTGTACCATGCCTGTATTTGCATCTTAAAGGTTGGCACATCTGGGCTGCCTGTCCCCACTCCCACCCCCAACTCCCCACAGCCTCTTACAGGTAGGAGGTAGTGAATGCTGTTTTCCCCTCTCCCTGCCGGGCTGGGAGGGGGACAAGCTTGCAAGCTCAGAGCCTGGGAAAGAAACTTCCCAAGCTGCTACTGGAAGCTAGCCTGGAGCCGGAGCCCGAGCTCCTGCCTGCATCCTGTGCTCTGGAGAAGTAGCTCAGTTTTAAAGGGCCACAGCCTGCACTGCGTGCTCACCGGCACTGCAGTGCCCCAGGATGCCTTACTCATCACCCTTGCAGACAGGGGGCTAGAACCAGCTGTCTGTCCCCACCCTCACTCACCAGGCAGCCACTGCAGAGCTATGAGCCCCAGCTCCGAGCAGTCTACCCTGAGGAGCATCCCATAACGTCTTGTTCAGAGTTACGAACAACCTCCATTCCCGAGGTGTCCGTAACTCGGAGGTTTGACTGTAATTTACAGATCTTATTACTCCATATACTGCCTACCTCAGTGTGTCACAGCAGCAGTTTACAACAATTGAAGCCTGCTATACTTAGTATAAATATTACTAAAATAAATGGTGAAAAGAAAAGTGTATAGATAAGCAAATGCAAATTAAAACCAATAAAATACATCAAAAGAAAATGTAGCAAATAAGTAAATGGAGGAAGAATATCTAAAAGCAAAGAATGACTTGTTACATCTATGAACTATACAGATCACATTTTTCCTCTGTTAAAGTCAGATTGTAGTTAAGATATTTATAACTATGAAAAAGTGATCTAGTTAAAATGATTTAGTCCCCCCCAGGAATAACATTTCAGCAGGAAAACCCATTCATTTGCTTGACTTCTGCTCCTGTCAGTCCAATGGATATATATTCCCTCAAAGTAATAACCTCCAGCTGGAATTTTCAGCTATAAACCGACGCACACTTACCTCTTTCTACAGCTGTCAGCTTCCTCCCCGTTGATGTCACTTTCAATAACACTGTCTGAATATTTGTCACTGATTGAATCCAGAACAGAAAGAAGCTCAGTCTGTGAACTCGAAGGCAGCAGTAAGTTCAGCAGTCTGTGCAACATCCCCACCGGTACCATTGTCAGTTTGGTTAAATAAGCTGCCAATTGGAGCTCCTAGAGGAATCAATGATAAAAATTCAGACACGTTCGGCATACCATGAGGGCATGCCTCTCCGGCATGTGCTATTATGGCCTGTTATGCCCTGCCGGTACATTGTACTCAGCACCCTCTGGATCTTTTCAAACAATTACCCAGACCACGTTAGTTCAACCCCTCTTTGCAGGGTCTGGTTTATTTACCATTCTAACATATACCCCTTAACAGAGTCAGGTTTATTCCACAGCAGTAACTCACTCCTTTAGCCTCTCTAGTTCATGCCCTCTCTGGGACCATGTAAAAGTCCTATTCAGTTTCCTCCACCATTCAGCAGGCCCACCCCTCCTCCCAGGGCTGGGTTGTACGTCACACAACAACCCTGTCCCTCTCCCTCTCCTTAATACAAGAACCTCCTGGATCTCCTCCTTGAAGTTGGATTTAGGCTTCAGGACAGTAGTAGGGTCTTATGCAGCTTCTCCTCCTGACCCGTTTTCCCCAATCCATCCTAGCCTCAGGCTGGGAGGGTTCAGCAGGCAGACCGACCCCTGCTGCTGTCTTCTCCCTGTTAACTCAGGGTCCTGCAGGAAACTCTTCACCCCCTGCAGTATCTACAGGCATCTCCCTGGCTTCTGAGGGAAGAGGCAGCATTTATACCGGTCCCTTCTCCCAGCTCATTTTTCTATTGGCTGGGTGAGAAGGGAGCCTTGCCCCACCCTCTCCGCAAGGCTCCTAGCCCTGGGGCCTAAAGTTACAGGATCTCTTCTCCAAACACTATGCATTCCCCGAGACACTTTCCCTCTATCTCTATCCCCCTTATGTCTCTATATCTCTCTATTGGATCCTTAAAGAGCCACGCCACATGGCAGGGTGGACTGACCACTAGACTCTACTATCCTTAAGGGGCAGACCTCCCCATCACACAACACTACAACAAAATAAATGATCAGTAACTTTTAATTTGAAACTTTACAAAATTTACCACTTTGGAGGAAAAACAATTCAATGAAAATCATTTTAAAGTCAATGGCTTTAGAAACGAGTGCTATTATCATTTGCTTCATCACTTCCACCATGGACCAGTGTGTGCATGAAGATCTTTCACTTCTGGACACTGGGACTGCAGGATTATAGACAGCCTGACTCTGTGCATTAAGTCATTATGCAGCCACATAAATGGCTGTGCAATGCCCCATTGTTTGGAAATTACCATGTAACTGTGCTCTAGAGCAGGGGGGGTCCAACCCGTGGCTCCAGAGCTACATGCGGCTCTTCAGAGGTTAATATGCGGCTCCTTACCTAGCCACTGATTCCGGGGCTGGAGCTATAGATGCTAACTTTCCAATGTGCTGGGGGGTGCTCACTGCTTGACCCCCTGCTCTGCCCCAAGCCCTGTCCCCACTCCACCCCTTCTCCCAAGGCCCCTTCCTCTGAGACTTGCATGCCCTCGCTCCTCTCCCTTCTCCCCCATAGCCTCCTGCGCATGTGAAACAGCTGACTGTGGTGGGAGGGGGGATGTCATAAATATAAAGGGAAGGGTAAACCCCTTTGAAATCCCTCCTGGCCAGGGGAAAGCTCCTCTCACCTGTAAAGGGTTAAGAAGCTGAAGGTAACCTCGCTGGCACCTGACCAAAATGACCAATGAGGAGACAAGATACTTTCAAAAGCTGGGAGGAGGGAGAGAAACAAAGGGTCTGTGTCTGTCTGTATGCTGGTTTCTGCCGGGGATAGACCAGGAATGGAGTCTTAGAACCTTTAGTAAGTAATCTAGCTAGGTATGTGTTAGATTATGATTTCTTTAAATGGCTGAGAAAAGGATTGTGCTGAATAGAATAACTATTTCTGTCTGTGTATCTTTTTTGTAACTTAAGGTTTTGCCTAGAGGGGTTCTCTATGTTTTGGAATCTAATTACCCTGTAAGATATCTACCATCCTGATTTTACAGGGGGGATTTCTTTATTTCTATTTACTTCTATTTTTATTAAAAGTCTTCTTGTAAGAAACTGAATGCTTTTTCATTGTTCTCAGATCCAAGGGTTTGGGTCTGTGGTCACCTATGCAAATTGGTGAGGCTTTTTATCCAACATTTCCCAGGAATGGGGGGGTGCAAGTGTTGGGAGGATTGTTCATTGTTCTTAAGATCCAAGGGTCTGGGTCTGTAGTCACCTAGGCAAATTGGTGAGGCTTTTTACCAAACCTTGTCCAGGAAGTGGGGTGCAAGGTTTTGGGAAGTATTTTGGGGGGAAGGACGCGTCCAAACAGCTCTTCCCCAGTAACCAGTATTAGTTTGGTGGTGGTAGCGGCCAGTCCAAGGACAACGGGTGGAATATTTTGTACCTTGGGGAAGTTTTGACCTAAGCTGGTAAAGATAAGCTTAGGAGGTTTTTCATGCAGGTCCCCACATCTGTACCCTAGAGTTCAGAGTGGGGGAGGAACCTTGACAGGGGAGTATGTGCTGATTGGTGGGGGCTGCCGGCAGGCGGGAGGCACAGAAGGGCGGGGAGTGGATGGGGGCTGTTGATGTATTACTGTGGTTCTTTGGCAATGTACATTGGTAAATTCTGGCTCCTTCTCAGGCTCAGGTGGCCACCTCTGCTCTAGAGTCTAAGCCTTCATTTAAAAAAAATTAAGTCTCTAGCCCTTATTGTGGAAAAGAAAACCTTCAAAATGGGAATGGAATGCACAACTATGCATATTCCTCAATCGGCAGACAGCATGGAGCAATTGCTAGGAGAGAAGTGTGAATGACGGCCATTCATCTCAAAGGGGCTACTAACTCTGAAGTCTAATGATGACAATTTCAATGTTAAGTATTTCACTGCTTTTCATTTTGGCAGAAGCATCGAGCTTGTGTGCTTATCCACTGTTTCCGGGTGAAGGGCAGACGTTGGCACAGGCTGCCAACAAGAGCATGTGGCTACTGCCAAGCAGGCTGCCCAGAGGATTCAGGGGGCATGGGGCAAAGCAATTTTGGGGGCCCTTTAATTAATTAAGCGCCTTTAGTTTTACTCACCCGGTGGCACTCTGGGTCTTCGGCGGCGGGTCCTTCACTCGCTCTGGGCGTGTTCGACAGCACTGAAGGACCCGCTGCCGAAGTGCTGCCCAAGACCCAGAGTGCCACCCTGTCAGTAAAAGCGCTGCCCTGTCAGTAAAAGCGCTTTTGTGATCGCTCCCCCTGTTCGCTCCACCTGGCTATGCCACTGGCCCTTCCATAAAAAAAGTTGCAATACTACAGAATACCATACTCTCGTGGGGGCCCCTGTGGGGCCCGGGGCAAATTGCCCGACGTGCCCCCCCCCCCCCCCCGGCCCTGCTGCCAGGGGCTTCTTGTGATGGGAATTCAAACCTCCATTCCCTCAAATTTAAAATCATCTCTGCTCCTGTCTAAAGCGGAAAAAAAATCAGAAATACTCAGTCATCTCTTGGATACTGTGAACAAACTCACTCCATTTCCCACTCCTTTTCGGGTGCCAAGAGCCCTTTGTATGTCCGGTCCAGCTGTGAAAACTCCAGCATCCACCTGACAATTTCGACAGTGATCCTGTGTATTTCAGTACAAAAATCTATAGCACTTTGAAAACCTGGGGCTAGATGAAAACAACAAATTAAATGACCACCACAAAGGATGCTGCATTGGACAGTATGAGAGAAGTTATTGAGGATAGGGGGAGGGTAATACCATGTGTTCAGGAAATGTCCCACTGCGTAAATGTAGCAATAATGTGCCGTTCTAACAATTATTAACTGCCATTCCCTCTCTCTATCCTATTCAGCTCCTCTATCTGCTCCCAGTAGATCTGCCATAGGAACACTGGGCCAGCTCCCATCAGTTATAGCTGTTCTAAACCACCCACGGCTAGCACAAGCACGCCTGTGATAATCCCCCGGAGTCCTTAGAAAGCCAGCACCACTTTTGCACTGTTTACCAGCCTGTGTGTAGCAGATGCGGGAGATTAGTACCAAAGCCAGGTCACAGGCACAAGAAACCGCCAGGAACAAGTGAATACAGAACAGGAAAACAGCCAAAATCAATTTCTTTGTCCTGAGAGGATTCAAAATGTTACAGCTGCTGTTAGAAGTCTCACTCTTCTCTGTAACAGGAATTTTATACAGCAGTATAGAATGAATTTGCAGAAGAGATCAGGCAAATCCAGAGTTTGACCTTTGTTAGGATTCTCAGAAAAGGGAAGATTTTGAAGAGTAAGCCTTTCTATCATAAGGACAACACTCCACATTTACTCCCCTTCTACCTCTATTAAAAAACAAACACGCACAACCCTCAACCCAAAATCAAAGACGCAAACAAAATTAAATTAATAATCAATGAACCAGACTAAAACATAATCCTATCCCAAGCAGAAATTTTACCATGAAAAGGGAGCAGAGCCAGGGACTTCACTAATACTATCAGTTTTACACAGAAGGTCCTCAGATATGATGATGGGCAGCAGAAAAAAAAAAATCTATCCTGAACTTTGTGTGACGGTTTTGGACACCGTTGGCTCTTATGAAATCTTAAAAGAACCACTGAGGATTAAGGTAGGAATAAAATTCTTATTTCAGCCTATGAACCACCATCCCCTTTCCCTAAAAGTGAGAGGGCCTTCAGTAAGTCATTTAATTCAATAATGTATATATACATAGATGCCAAAAGAATTATGACTGAGTTCTTGGCTTTCATCTTCAGCAGTTTACTCTTAAATGTTCTTGGATGTAGACTTTTTTCACACTCTCTGACCCCTAACTTTCTGTATCAAGAATCATTTGGATTGAAGAAAAATATGTGCTGGTATTCTAATATAGCAGTATTCAGTCACGGCATGATTTCTGTCAAGTGCAAAGTGTCAAAATTCTGTCAAAATACAAGGAGAGTGACACCCACTAAACAGGTGCACACAGTATATGCCTGAACACAAAAGTGTTGATGTGTGTCTGTTTTCTGGTTGCGTACAGCACCCACACAGATGCCCTCAGCCACCTTTCAACTAACTGGGAACAATGAATGTGCGAGAGGGAAGTAGGGTGGGTATGCTAAGCTGGTATTGCTGGTCAGGGAGCACAAAGGCCTTGATTTGAGGACTACACTTGCTGTTCATATATCCTGATAGGTGTTCAGATGCCACAGTGGATACCAGGCTAGATTCCCCTCCATATCACAGTGCGCCTGTAAACCAGAGACTCTGATGTTTAGATAGGGGCCAGACTGGGGCACCCAGTTTCCACCTTACTGGGTTCTCTCTCTGGTGGCTGCAGATCTGCTGACCCATGCCAGCATGCAGCTGTAACCCACATTAGTGTAGATCTCTGTCCCTGTCACAATGTGGCTGGCCCCTGTGATTAAATTAGGTTCAGCTGCCCTGGGCCAGAGCAGGTACTCCCAGCTGAGTCAATTAATGGGTCAGGGCTGCACCTGGGCTATAAAGGGTCTGAGGCTGTTCATTAAGGCAGAGTTAGGAGGAGGGCTGTAGCTGATGATTTCCTGCAGTGGTCCCTGAAGAATAGAGTTGGCTGCTCAGACAGCACCTCAGAGAGGAGGTAGCGTGGAAGATTTGTTTTGTGTTTGTTTTTTGGGGGGAACTTTGTAAATAAAGAAACCAGACCCCAGGAAACTCTGTGACTGATTGAGAAAGACGGTGTGTGATTTAAGGAACCGCGAAGAAGGGGAAAGCAGGGGTGGGCACACTGAAGAGGAACCCCTGGTCAAGAAGCAGGGCGCGGGTGGCAGCCATTTGGTTAGAGTCCCCTTTGAGTGGCTGGACCACATAAAGAGGTTAGAACTAATGGACTGTTAGATGGAGAGGTCCAGAGTTAAATCCCTGCAGAAAGCCCAAGTGGGGGTCTTATTTAGCATTGCCAGGTGTCTGGTTTTCAACTGGAACATGCTGGTCGAAAAGGGACCCTCCCCATCCCGGTGAAAATGAGCGAGTGAGTGAGGGTGGGGGAGAGCAAATGATGGAGGGAGTGGGGATGGAGTGAGTGGGGTGGGGCCTCGGAGAAGGGGTGGGGCAAGGGCGTTCGGTTTTGTGCAATTAGAAAGTTGGCAACCCTACGCAGAAGGGACCATCGTGATCATCTAGTCTGACCTCCTGCACATTGCTCACCCACCGTACTCACCCACTCCTGCAATAGACTTATTACCTCTGGCTCAGTTACTGAAGTCCTAAAATCTTGATTTAAAGACTTCAAGTTGCAGAGAATCCACCATTTACACTAGTTTAAACCTGCAAGTGACCTGTGCCCCATGCTGTAGAAGAAGGCCGACTCTTGCAAAGTTTGGTTGAAAACTGCAATATTTTGAAATAAATTCACTGCAAGTGATAGGACATACTCAATGGTCTATGCACCACTCAAAGGCTGTGATAGGCTACATAAAGTCCTCTGGCATTCGAAGATGGGGTGAATTCAATGCTATATGAGTGCTATACAGTAGCCCCAAGGGAACAACTGTATCAGACAACACCAGAGGTTTCTTGCATCAGCAGCATCGGAGTTTGTGTTTCTTGAATTCAGTCAAAACAACCAGTAATGTAAAATTGTAATTTAAAACAGCAGAACTACTGTACAGACATCACATTGATTTGGACTGAGTAACACATGTTGAAACAACTAATGCAAAATCAATGAGCTCTGTCCATGCCGTGATTTCACATTTGCTTTGCCTTTTCACACGAATGTCTTCCTGTATCATCTGTTGTATCTACAAACAACAATTAGAGTACTTGGGAGTATAACTGTGTGCTTACTCAAAACTAACCTTTCTATGGGCAGCAAAAGATCCTGTGCTCAAACAAACCTTTCATTGACTTAAATGGGAAATCTTCCTAAATAGGAACACTAGAGCCAAACCATTGAAACATAGCAGTCTAAGTTAGGCATCTGAATAAGTGGCCTGCTTTTTCAGAGCTGCTGAGCACCTGGAGTGCCCATTAAGTTTAGTGGGAGATCTGTCCACTTATGGCAGTGCTGAATATTTGCCCAATGGGGAAAATTCCATTTAATGTTAAGAGGAAAATGGATGACTGGCAGAGGTAGCAACTCCTATAATTACGGCTGCCTAACACTTGCCATTCTAATCTATATTCTATACATTGTAAATCATAGATTTTATATGGTTTCCAACACTATTGCATTGCTTTCTATAACACAGGATTAAACACACAAAGACTAGGAACATGCTACTCTATATGTTTTATTAATAGACTATTCATGCTACAAGGCTCATCTTTCTTCTCAGGCATATGGCAAGTTGGCAGGCTGAGCGTTGGTGGGTTTTTACTATTATAGCTGTTGTGTAGTGGGATTTTATTTTAGTTGTGTACTACATCTGTAAGGCTGTATCTGTACATTTATTGTGGAAGCTGGATAACGCAAGCATGCTCAAAGCAAAGGACAGCTCCTTGCTTATGTTTTATATAACCAAATTAAAGCTCAATTCTCCAAGCACATGCTGTATAGAATAGCTGAATTTCAATTATAATAAAGTGCTGTAAATTCTCTCTGATCACAAATGTCTTTGTCTTACTAAACTGGTAAATATCCAGGGTCACTTTGTTCACTTGCTAGAGTGCTAAGTTTGAGGAAACCACAAGATACATACAAGCAAGATTATCCATCTGCTGAACCATGCTTTGAAACTTCCACTTAGAAAAATTCATACTATGTTCTTTCCAAGTTGCTTTGTAATGCATCTGTGCCACTTGTTAGAAACGCAGCAAAACTCATTACAGTTTAACATGCGTGAATTCAGCTTTGCGCGGTCGGAAAAAAAAAAAGAAAAAAAGAAAAAACAACAATTTAAATACTGTACCTGTAGTGCGGGCGATTCTGCCCACCATTACACTCAATATAATTTTGACTATACACGATTTTTGCTGACTGCAGAACGTAACCCCAGTGTAAGATGAGACTCGCCTGCACAGGAAGGCAATACCTTCTAGCTGGCTGCACTGTCCATCTACTTTCTGGTGATGCGAGATTTCTGGAGCAGCATCACAAAGAGTATCAGAGAGCTCCAAAACTTCCTATCATCCTTCTGTGGTAACTAGCAGAGAAGAGCCATATTCTCTCCCCCTCCATTCAATCAGCGAATTAGTTACTGCTAAGCTACAGGACTCCTAATTCCTGTGGTCACTAGGGTTATGAAATGTCTTTATTTGCTTTTGGACCTCCTTTCCAGTTCATACAGACCCCAAAAGAAAGACACCACCTTTCATGGAAAGAAAACGTGGAAAACTCCTTTAAAAACTAACACAAGGACAAAATTGATTTGGGGAAAAGGTTCCCATTGAAACGAATGAGAATAAGCAACGGTAGTACTCAGCTATTGTTAGGGGGTTGTTTTTCCACCTTTCATCATGCATTAGGTGAATGCACCAACCGCTGGCTCTCTAAATGCCACAGAATCTGAATAAACACACACACTATCAGCGATATAGATGCCTGGAGCTGTAGTGGAGATAGTGTTTATCCAAACTCTGATCCTTCCAGATAACAGCAACAAAGGAACAACCTCTCCAAACATCCTAAAGCATTCCCTATAACAGGGAACATTTCAGGATAGAACTCTTCTGTAAATGAGCTATGGAATTGAGGAGCTGGCTTGTCTTGTGCACCCTCTAACTGTGCTTCCCCATGTATGCTCAGTAACATGGCAAGCCAACACCAAGACTGAGACCCTATCGTACTATTCATCCTCTGGTTTTAGTGTTCTCGATCCACAAATGCTGAGTGGATTCCCCAGACTACTTAATTGCTAAATAAACTATATGATGGTAAATTTGAAGCTCTAAACTATTCTCCTAATTAGTCTGTTTATCAGACAGTAGCATATTTAAATGCTTGTAATTCAACCAAGAGAAGATATTGGGAGTGCTAATACTGGAACAGCGGACCTATGCTGTTTAAAGTCTGCACTGGGTTTGCAGCAACATCATATGGTGCAGAATAAATATTGTGACAGGGTCAGGCCAGATGGCTACAAGAGAGTGGTCAAAGGTAGATACATTAGTTCCAGGTTAAGCAGGTCCCTTTTCCCTGGGTAAGATAACAGGGACTATTCCAGAACACTCAGGAACTTTATAGAACTAATTAAGCAGCAGACTAATTAGGACACCTGTAGCCAATTGGGAAGCTGCTAGAATTAATTAAGGCTAATCAGGACACCTGGTTTAAAAAAGGCCGTCACTCCAGTCAGTGAGGTGTGCGCGTAAGGAGCTGGGAGTGAGAGGATGTGCTGCTGGAGGACTGAGGAGTATAAGCATTAACAGACATCAGGAGGAAGGTCCTGTGGTGAGGACAAAGAAGGTGCTGGGAAGAATCATAGAATATCAAGGTTGGAAGGGACCTCAGGATGTCATCTAGTCCAACCCCCTGCTCAAAGCAGGACCAATCCCCAACTAAATCATCCCAGCCAGGGCTTTGTCAAGCCTGACCTTAAAAACTTCTGAGGAAGGAGATTCCACCACCTCCCTAGGTAACGCATTCCAGTGTTTCACCACCCTCCTAGTGAAAAAGTTTTTCCTAATATCCAACCTAAACCTCCCCCACTGCAACTTGAGACCATTACTCCTCGTTCTGTCATCTGCTACCACTGAGAACAGTCTAGATCCATCCTCTTTGGAACCCCCTTTCAGGTAGTTGAAAGCTGCTATCAAATCCCGCCTCCTTCTTCTCTTCCGTAGACTAAACAATCCCAGTTCCCTCAGCCTCTCCTCATAAGTCATGTGTTCCATTCCCCTAATCATTTTTATTAAGAAAGGGGAAGTTGAACAGGACAAAAGATTATCTCCTTCTCTCTTGGAAAAGTATCCTGCAATCTTTAATTACCAAGCATACTGTCACCAGGGATTAGCAGAAAGGGCCTCACTTGAACAAACCACCCAAAGGATGATGCAAATTTAGCTGTTCCTTAAAATGCAGCTTCTTGTTGTTGTCAACAGAATTTTGTTCCATGAATAAATAAATTATTAAAAATAAAGTTGGAAAGTCTCTTATCAGTATTGTGCAAATTACAAAAAAAGGTTATGAGCATGTACAGAATTTACAGTTTTACAAATTTAGAACTAAGCTTAAAAGTTACCATCTCATGAAAATTTATAATGTTGTGGGAAATAATCTACAAAAGTATGCAGTGGAAATTTTTTCTCTGGCTGCAAGCTTTTATTCCTATCACTTGCACAAATAGAGTCCTGACAAAATGTTGTGAACTCTGTGTGCTGTTTTCAGAGTAACAGCCGTGTTAGTCTGTATTCGCAAAAAGAAAAGGAGTACTTGTGGCACCTTAGAGACTAACCAATTTATTTGAGCATAAGCTTTTGTGAGCTACAGCTCACTTCATCGGATGCATACTGTGGAAAGTGTAGAAGATCTTTTTATACACACAAAGCATGAAAAAATACCTCCCCTCACCCCACTCTCCTGCTGGTAATAGCTTATCTAAAGTGATCACTTTCCTTACAATGTGTATGATGTGTGCTGTGGAGATGGAAATATAATGGGAGGGAATTTATTGACAAAATAGAATTCAGTGATTACTGGCAGCCATGTCTGCTTTCCGTATGTCAAACTGTCAAAGCCAGCGTGCTGTGGAGATGGTTTGATAAAATGTTTTAGAGACAGAAAAGCAAAGAAGAAAATCAAACACAGCAAAGGGAATGAAAACGTCTGAATTTAAAACAAGTAGGTTGATAATGCTGGTCATGATAACTTCGAGAAAACATTTTCATATGCAATGAGCACAAACATACAGCAGAATAATGAGCTTTAAAACACACTAAGACTTTGTCTACACCAGCACTTTTATTGGTAAAACATTTGTTGGTCAGGGGTGTGCAAAACACATGAGCCTGACCGACATAAGTTTCACCACCAAAAGCATCGGTGTGGACACTGCTATGTCGGTGGGAGAGCATCTCCGGCCAACATAGCTACCGTCGCTTGTTGGGTCTGTAGTGCAGACATAGTCAAAGACACGCAAAACAACCTAGTAAAAAAACCAAACAGACAGGTTATCTGGTATGTTGTCATCATCATAACAATGTTTATCCTTTGCTAAGTAATCAACAGTTAATATACTATTCTGTTAATTCACAGATGAAGTGAACAATATAACCTGCATCATGGTGGTGAATAAGTGACTTAAGTCCCAAAGAACTATAAGTAAAAAGATAGCAAGTCTTTCTTGGAGGAAAAATTTGGAAGGGAGATAATATGGCTGAGACTTTACGTATTTGAATGTGGATTATGAAATTTGTTTCTTTAACTCCAAAGAGATAATAGTTAAAGGGACATTGCCAAAGTCAGGGCTCCTAAAAATACAGCTATTTTGTTAAACTTTTTACTTTCAGGAGCCCATTGGTTTTTTTTTAAAATTGGTTTAAATAATCTGTTGTGTATGTGAAAGATTACAGAGTGAGAGCCCTGGAGGCTGTCTTTTCTGTGGATTAAGAACAACACAGGTAGTAAAACTGCCAAATTTCATAGCACTGCCCAGATGCCTCAGTCATGGCCTGGAGGGAAAACCTCTGAGTGAGGGACAGTGGTTAATTTTTCCATGCCATTTAAGCTCAGACAGCCAACAGGGGTAATGAATAGTGTTAGCTGAAGATGTGGTTTTGTGATGTCACCACTTGTTTATTTCTTCTTAAATGACTGTGTGTGAGCATGTGTGTGTATATATATATATATATATATAAAGAGAGAGAGCATGGTGTTTATTAATGTTCATAATACTGTTGGAGAATATTCACATCTCTATATGTGTACATATACATTTTTCAATATAAATATTCTCTAGCAGCATCAGAAACCTAAACAACAGCATTGTTCTAACACATGAAAACCAGAAAGTGAAACTGTCCATACACAAGTAACTCACCAATTTTCACTGTCCAAACTGAGTGAAATGCAAATTGCATACAGACATGATAAACGATGGAAAATATTTACTATTGAGCACAGTGTTTACTATTATGAACTCAGAGAAATTAGTCTTTTTGTTCACTTAACTGATTTCCAGATACAGCAGAGATAAAAAGTGGGAAATCATTTAAATACACCCTTACCTGGCTGTAAAGTGCCAAAAATGTATCCATTTCTACATTCTCCAGAAGATCTTCAAGCACAACATCATTCCATTGCTCTTCTCGTAAGCTGAAGGGAAAGATGAAATTAGTATTATCTTCCCAGGCATAGTATTTAATGTGATAAGAAATCAACGTCCAAAATTCATCCATTCAGAAAACATTTTACTGGTAGATTTTGTTAACAGCTTTACCGCACACATCTTTAAACAAACTAAGAACACCACAATTCTTTCCCTTTTCTTCAAGAGCCAGACCCTGCTGTGTTACTGTTCAACATATCTGATGACAGCAAGGCATCTCATGTGTTTTGTTGTGGCTGCATATTCCAATCTACAAGGAGCAAGGTAACGAACAAATATTGCATGGCAATGAGTAGACTCCTGCTGAAGACTTGGCATGAAGCTTGGCCCATTTTTCTATCAGTTTTCACATCTGTCTTAAAGTATTTACAACCTTTAGCGATAGTTTCTTTCCATTCAAGTCTGTCTTTGGCTGTGTCTTCTTTGTTCCCTATATTTATGCAGCATGAGTTGAGATTCTACTGAAAGTTTTTATGTTGACAACTCTTCCTGCGGTTTCTGAGTTTCAGCTCACTACAGAAGATGTTTTTCAGGAATCTATCAGCACCTACTCTGATAACATTACCTGTTCATCTAAGCTGGGCTTTAATAATCACTACCACAATGCTGGTTGTTTTTGCTCTTTCAAGGGTGTTAATGTTTGACACTGCCTTTCCAGGAGATCTTCAGAACAGAGCAAAGAAAGTGACATCTTTAAGACTCTTATCAGAGTCTGTACACCAACTATGAGCAGCACAGGGGAAATAAAAGAACAGTTCTGTTCTGATTTGGATGACAATCAAATTTATACCCAGTGAAGACAATCTTCTAGTTCTGGGTGACTTTAATGCTGGAACTGAAGAAGAAATGAGACTTGGAGTGGTGTAATAAAAAACAGAGTCAGAAAAACGAAGAGCAATAGTCTCCTGCTACTCAGCAAGTGTGCAGAGCATGAGTTACAAAACTCAGATCTGAAACATCTTCAACACATGCAGATAGCTGATTCCCCTCTCCCTCTGTGACCTTTTCAAAGCTCACACACACTACTTATCAGGTTTCAGAGTAACAGCCGTGTTAGTCTGTATTCGCAAAAAGAAAAGGAGGACTTGTGGCACCTTAGAGACTAACCAATTTATTTGCGCATGAGATTTCATGAGCTACAGCTCACTTCATCGGATGCATACCGTGGAAACTGCAGCAGACTTTATATACACACAGAGAACATGAAACAATACCTCCTCCCACCCCACTGTCCTGCTGGTAATAGCTTATCTAAAGTGATCATCAAGTTGGGCCATTTCCAGCACAAATCCAGGTTTTCTCACCCTCCACCCCCTCACACACAAACTCACTCTCCTGCTGGTAATAGCCCATCCAAAGTGACAACTCTCTACACAATGTGCATGATAATCAAGTTGGGCCATTTCCTGCACAAATCCAGGTATGTGGTTGTTGGTGAGTATTTGCTTATACCACACAACAGAACCACTAACCCAGGAACTTATCCTTGCAACAAAGCCCGTTGCCAACTGTGCCCACATATCTATTCAGGGGACACCATCACAGGGCCTAATAACATCAGCCACACTATCAGAGGCTCGTTCACCTGCACATCCACCAATGTGATATATGCCATCATGTGCCAGCAATGCCCCTCTGCCATGTACACTGGTCAAACTGGACAGTCTCTACGTAAAAGAATAAATGGACACAAATCAGATGTCAAGAATTATAGCATTCATAAACCAGTCGGAGAACACTTCAATCTCTCTGGTCACGCAATCACAGACATGAAGGTCACTATCTTAAAACAAAAAAACTTCAAATCCAGACTCCAGCGAGAAACTGCTGAATTGGAATTCATTTGCAAATTGGATACTATTAATTTTGGCTTAAATAGAGACTGGGAGTGGCTAAGTCATTATGCAAGGTAGCCTATTTCCCCTTTTTTTTTCCTAACCCCCTCTCCTCCCAGACGTTCTGGTTAAACTTGGATTTAAACTTGGAGAGTGGTCAGTTTGGATGAGCTATTGCCAGCAGGAGAGTGAGTTTGTGTGTGTGTGTGTGTGTGTGTGTCCCACGGAAGAAAAAAAAAGGGGGGGGGGTGAGAAAGCCTGGATTTGTGCTGGACATGGCCCACCTTGATTACCATGCACATTGTAGGGAGAGTGGTCACTTTGGATGAGCTATTACCAGCAGGAGAGTGAGTTTGTGTGTGTATGGGGGTGGGGGGGTGAGAAAATCTGGATTTGTGCTGGAAATGGCCCACCTTGATTATCATGCACATTGTAGGGAGAGTGGTCACTTTGGATGGGCTATTACCAGCAGGAGAGTGAGTTTGTGTGTGGGGGGGGTGGAGGGTGAGAAAACCTGGATTTGTGCTGGAAATGGCCCAACTTGATGATCACTTTAGATAAGCTATTACCAGCAGGACAGTGGGGTGGGAGGAGGTATTGTTTCATGTTCTCTGTGTGTATATAAAGTCTGCTGCAGTTTCCATGGTATGCATCCGATGAAGTGAGCTGTAGCTCATGAAAGCTCATGCTCAAATAAATTGGTTAGTCTCTAAGGTGCCACAAGTACTCCTTTTCTTTTTACTTATCAGGTTGTGAGTTTTCTCAGGCTAAGAGCTGCTCACTCATAACTGATTATTTTCTTTTTTCAGACGCAAGCCTAAAGACAATTTTTAATCTTTCTAAGTCATTTGGAACTGGGTTGGACACTTTTTGCCTCCACCAAGTTTTAAAGTTAGATTGCTCTATTTACTCTTTCTTTAAAGGGCCTGCTGACTGGTTTGCTTGGACTTCTGGGGCTGGAGGGAGAGTAATGACCTACCTACCTACTTTTTTTCCCCAGTCTTCTGCAGCAAGACATAGAAACATTCCTCTAGAGCCCACTGTGGTCTGGCCCTTTAAAAATTCACATACCCCAGGCTGCAAAGGACCCAATCTGAAATTCTTGATCCAGAAGTCAGAGGACAGGACTCCTTTTGAAGCCTGTCAATGCCACTCCTTACAAATCAGTCCAAGTGACACCTACTTAGTAATGCAAAGCTCTCTCTCATAGTGCGACATGAAACTCAAAGCATGTGTGTGTCTGCAGGTCTCTGTGATTCATACATATATTATTTTATTTTGCAAAAATCTCACCCAGTTTGCTTTGTGACACTTTTGTCGAGATGGCTATTACCACATAAAAAATATAAAAAACCTTTTACATTTTTGTTGCAGAAAAATCTTTGCTTTAAAAGATGGTGGTTTTGCTCATGGTGGTAACTAAAAATGGCCTCTTTCACTAGAACAATTTGATTATCTAAGCAACACTCATAACAGAAAAGTATGTTCAATGTGCAGCAAAATGGATGCAGGGTGGTGGTGGAATTGCAATTCAAGTGGTTTGCATTTGATTGGAAACATTTTCCCAGAGACTATGGCTTTCATTCTGTTCTCTTGAGCTTGACTGAATTGGAACCAACCCTGGTCTCCTGCTTGATAATGTGGGGTATTAGCATTAGCCCACTGGTTGATCCCAAAGAGACTGATTGTAAGGTAAGGCTCTGCATTTCAAATACATTTTTACAGTCAACAGATTTATTATTATTTAATGGGTATATTGCAGTGGTGCCCAGAATTCCCCAGCAGAGAAGGGTGTTCTTCATGAAGAGGAAAACCCTTGCCCTGAAGTGTTTACAGAATGAATGTTTAGCTTGCTGGTTCGATATGGTATGTTACATTCTCTGAAGACTGCTTGCAATGACTAAGATATAGAAAAAGGCTGTCATACTTAATACCAAAAAGCCTTACCTTTGCCGATGAAGATTTACTAATTGCTTACACTTATTCAATGCCTGATACAGCAGAGCAGACACCTGTCTCTCTGCATTCATTTCCACAACTTCATCTGAAAATCCCAATCCGTCTGAAGTCCATCTCTGCCTGTTCAATAGATGCTGCTGCTGAGCCGTCTCCTTATGTAACATTTCATATTCCAACTTTCTGTCAAGTTCTTCAATCTCCTAGAGTTTGAAAATGTACAATGATAAGAACAATTCACAATTCACCTTGGAAGAACAATTTTCATTTGGAGTCAAGAAAAAGATGGCATCATTGGTTTGCAATATTACTTTATTCTGTACTCATTCTTCCCAATCGCTTGTGATCACTACACTTTCCAGTTCATTGTGATGGCTTCGCTAAACATGACTAGTATGCAATGAGCATCAGAACAATGCTTAAAGATATCAGTAAATCGTTGCTGTGCTAAAGGGCAATATGTCTGAAACGTTGCAATGTAGGAGACACTTGGAATGTATAATATCCATATGGCTAAGATTGAAAGGTCAGACAGCTACCTCATTTATAAGCAGGGTAAAATTACTGAAACACAATGTGAGAAATTCATGCAGACAGTTTTTAGTTATGCTGAATCTACTACTAATACTAAATAGGTTTCAAATTGGAAAATATATACCACTACTCAACATAACAAAATCAGAGTAACAAAACAATATCTCTACACTCAAACAAGAACCCTTCCCAGAAATTATTTAGGAGACCTAGCTTAATAGTGTCATTTAAAAAATCCTTGTCTTAACTGTATAATTAATATGAAATCAGGATAGCTGTGTGGTTAAGCCATTAGACTAGGACTAAGGAGATGGGGTTCAGTTCCTAGTTCTGCCACAGACTTCCTTTCTGACCATGGCCAAGTCACTTAAGATCTCTGTGCCTCTGTTACCGATCTGTAAAGTAGAGAAGATAAATATTTCCTTTCTCCCATCCTTTGTATGCTTTCTCTGCGAAGACTAAGATCATAAGGGCAAGGACTGTCCCTAACTAGGTGTATGTTTAGGGTGACCATATTTCCCTAGGCTGAATACTGGACACCTGGTAAAATTACTCGCATTCAAGTGAGTTCAACGGCAATCAATCAGAACTATGCAGTACAAATAGTCAAATTAACATCAAGTTGACTAAGCCCCTGTTAAAAAGAAATACTGTGTAGTTGGATTCTTTTTATTTACCTACTTATCTTTAAGGCTTTAGGGTTCACTCAGGGAGAGGTGACACACACTCCCACACACCTCTCTCACACATGGGGGATGACCAATCGACCCGACCCTTCCTGCCCGGCACTCTCTGCCCTCCATGCCCGTTTGGGTCCCCGGGACACCTGTCTTTCCTGGTACCTGGCGCCACATCTTCTCAAGGCAACACATGGAAAGACGTGCAGGGTCACATGCCCCCCCGCCCCCCAAATTTCTGCCAGGGTTCACACCAGAATGTGGCCAGCAGCAGCCTTTTGGCACTGTGCGGGAGGGAAGGGACAGGAGCTGCTTCCAGCTGCAGGGGAGGAGGAGGTGAGGAAGGGATGACCTGGCCCATGTCTTTGCAGAACTCATCTCTTCTCCCTCCCCCCCCCCCTGCCCTCCATGTGGCCGGAAGCAGCTTGTCTCTTCCTGCCCACATGCACAGTGTTGAAAGGCAGCTAACACTTCTAGAAAGAAAAGGAGTACTTGTGGCACCTTAGAGACTAACCAATTTATTTGAGCATAAGCTTTCGTGAGCTACAGCTCACTTCATCGGATGCATACTGTGGAAAGTGTAGAAGATCTTTTATACACACAAAGCATGAAAAAATATACCTCCCCCCACCCCACTCTCCTGCTGGCAGTAGCTTATCTAAAGTGATCACTCTCCTTACAGTGTGTATGATAATCAAGGTGGGCCATTTCCAGCACAAATCCAGGTTTTCTCAAACTCCCCCCCCCACACACACACACACAAACCCACTAACACGGCTGTTACTGTGAAACCTAACACTTCTAGGTTGCTGCTGGCCACTGATGTAACCCACCTGCCTCCATCTACAGCATGGGCAGGAAGGGGTTAAGCCCTAAGGATGCATTGTGCATCAGAGCCCAGGGAACCTGACTGCAGGGGCTTCAGCGAATCCAGCCAGAGAGGTGACTCAGCAGGGGAGGGTGCCTAGGGGACAGAACAGTTCCATGCTGTTCCATGGGCAGAACCCAGGGCGGGGTGTGTGTGTGTGAAGAGGGTGTTAAGCCTCTGCCCCAGGGGCTGCTGTGGAGCCTGCAGGTTCGTGGGGTGGGTGGGGGGGTTGAACGCGTTGGAAATCGCTTCCTGACCCTCCCCCCGCCATTCCAGAGCTTAGCTGGGGGGCAGAGAGGCTTCCCCATGCCAGTGCTGTGCAGGGCTTTGATACATGCAGCGCTGGCCAAGATCTGGCACACAGTGGGGGCTGCACTGGCGGACCAGCAGGGGGGAGCGACCGGCCCCGCACACTACATCTTCACCCCGACACCAGCCTTGCACACCCACCCTCATTGTCAGCTACTGGACCCCTCCCCCCGCCACACTCACCACTGGTGGCCAGGAGGCTGGTGAGCATGGATCTGGCCAGCAGCAGGGTATGCCAGTACTGATAGGGGTGGAGGCGCATGGGGGAGGGAGGTGGAGAGACAGAAAATATGGGACAATTTGCCTGTTTTTAAGAAAAAGTCAGAACATCTGCAGGAGGGCTTAAATAAAGGACTGTCCCTTTAAAAACAGGCTGTCTGGTCACCCTATCTATGTCCAGCACTTAATACAATGGGGCCCTATGCACATCTATAACACAAATAACAAATGCAGACTAACTGCTAGTGCTGGAAATAAAAACATGCTATTTGTAGAGAGATTAATGAAGTTAACGTACAGTTAACCATTAATTTGTTCTACTGAATGGCAACATCAATAGAGTTACAAGCGATCATCTGATGTGGTGTTAGTGGTTTTTAATTAACAGGTTTCTAAAACCTTAAAAAATATCGTGCCAGGCAGGGAAGTTTATTCAGCAGGAGACAATCTATATAAACCAAGCAAAACAGGTAGCATAAGCACAAATAGTAACCAAAAGAAACTTCCCCAATCTAGGGCTCAACCCAGCACTCACAGCCTGGATAAGAAACCTACCTACTCTCTCTCTCTCTCTTCTATGTCTCCAGCAGCCCTATTTATACCCCTTCCTCTGAACACCTGTGCAAGTGCTGTAGTTAACCCTTTGTGTATTAGCAACCGGGTAGTGTCTCTGCATCCTGTTACACTGTTGTAATTATTGTATTATTTGTATTTTTGCAGGGCCTAGGAGTCCCAGTCAAGGATGAGGACCCCATTGTGCTAGGCGCTGTACAAACACAGAACAAAAAGGAGGCCCCTACTCCAAAGAGCTTACAATATAAGTATAACATAAGAGACAGAGGGACACAGACAGACAGATGGAGAAGTACAAGGAAACAATGAAATATCATTGGTCAGCAAGACAGACAGTGGTCTCAGCACAACAATGGCTTTTTTGTAGATATCCCAGCAAAGATTTCAAAATAGGCAGTAAACCAGATGAAATTACTTTTAATGCTTTATCAGCATTGATCTTATTTCTCTTGTCACTGTACATAGCTATTACAGTTTTAATACACTGTTTGATTAAACAAACTCAGAACAGCATGTTTAAACTAACATACTGTCACTTTAAGAAAGGCTCTCTGGAGAGGACAGTATTAAATTTTAAGTTGGAGTTTTCACAGTGATATCTGTCTAATGATGCCCTCTAGCAAAAAGGTTTAACTTTTAAAAACCCATTCTGTTTCTTCTGCTTCAGTGCTCTGCCAATTCCCACTTTGATAGTCACAAATGGGAGACAAACAAACCCATACTTCCCTATGACTATATAGCATAGAACTAAAAAAACCCAACAGGATTCTGAAACTGCCAAATCTGTAAAAATTTGACAAAAGGCAGCAAAAGCTTTTTCTGAAGTTTTTGTTATTTAAACTGTGTGCACATGCACAACGAGAGAGAGCGCCAGAGATAGACTGGATATACTCTGTGTGCACAATAACTCAAGCTTATCAGATGACTGTGCAATTTATCACATAGCTCTCACTACCACAAATGTGACAAATTTTGCAAGCTGGTCATGAAAATTATTTACCAGTCTTCGCTCTAAGTTACTCCCCTGCCCTTTACTGTTTGATCAAGAGAATGAAATATTAGTTAGTTACCCATTAAAAATATTACTTCATCTTATCAAGAGAGGCTGTGATATCAATTGGGACCTATTGGTGCTACTGTAATACAAATAATAAATAATATTATCTTTCTAGCTATAATATTAATATCTTCTGTTTAAACAGTATTGTAACTTTTTATCTGTATTTCTTTCACATAAAGATTTCATATAAATGCACACACACACCCTGCCAAAGCTATATAAATAATGGGCCAAATTTTCAGCTGGTATAAATCAACCTAGTTTGATTGCAGTCAATGAAGCTACACTAGCTGATGATCTGGCCCATGAACAGTTTACCCTTCTCAGCACTTTGTTACTTACAGGACTATGTGCCTCTAAAATCTGGGTACATTCTGACTCTGACAGTATTTTTGATGTGCTCAATTCTTCCAGAAGCAAAGCTTGTACACTTATGATAGCTGTGTAAATCTCCAATGTTCTGGACTTCTTATCAGTCTTTTGGAATTGTACAGCAGCAATGGACTCTCCAAGTTTATTCTCCCGAGAATGCAACTGATGCTCCTTTTCAAGCAGCAGCTCATTATGGACCTGGACAATAATGAAACACCAAATGTAATAAAATCAACAAAAACCTGATAAGCTTTTCTAGGGTTTTCAAAAATATATAATTATTTGGCTGCCACACGATTGACATAATATGCAAGGAAATTATCCGGGGTGGGGGGAAGAGGAGGAGAGAGAAAAAGAACAGTCATTGCTTGCACATTACTCAACACATAAAAATATTAATTTTATTTAAAATAGTTGTTTTCTTTAAAACAAAATTCAGATTTCTTAGCTACAGTGGTCATATATGTAAGTTTGCCTTAGATAACATTGCCTCGGAATTTCATGTAAGTCCCACAATTCACTATACTTGGGAAAACACTGCATAATGCTGAAGTATCGGTATTTAAGGTAAGTGACAACTTTTTAAGTGCATTACTATCATTGCAGAACCTTGAAACTTTTACTGTTTCTATTGCTGTGTAGGACAGTCCCCTGTGCTCTCCCTGTCTTTTTGTCCCATCCATGGCGGTCTCTTGTCTTAAATTTAAACCATAGGCTTTCTTGGGAAGGGACTGTGTTTTAGTTTAGCACAACCATGGCCTCCCAGTGCTAGTGTAGTACAAATAATAAAAACATAAAGTAACTATTGCAGAATGGGAGACTCATAGGAGACATCTCAAAAACTTTAATACGTTTTGGATGAATTTATTGCCACCAGTGATTATGGTACCTGACGGTAGCCATGTCTGGAACCTTGAACATATTTATGTTCTTCCCCATGCCTGCATTAGCCTATGTCTGCTTCTTTGCAACACCATGTGGGATGGGATTGTTCAATTACCTTGACTTGGATTCAGTTCTCAGATGGTTACTTCTCTCCTATTTCTGCCTTACTTGAGACTAAAAAATCTCTGTGTATGCCACAGTACAGATAATGGGGAAAAAAAGATCCAACGTCTAGTGGATAAAAGTATGTCAGAGAAGGTTTTTTTCATCTAACAATGGATACGTTCAGAAAATACCCAAGTTTAGTAGTAATTCTGGGTATTGTGTGTGAGACAGCGATCTTGTGGTTAAAGCACAGGGAATCAAGAGATCGGAATTCTAGACCAATTTCTGCCTCACAGTCTTCTTTTATGGTTTTGAGCAATTCACATGGGTCCAAATTTTCAAAATTGTCCACTAACTTTTGGTGCCTAGGTTTTCAGATGCACAATAGATATGGAGGCCTTGATTTTCATAGCTGCCAAAAAAATCAATTGAAGTCAATGGGAGCTGCTCAACACCTCCAAAATCAGGAGCTTGGTATCTTAAGTCAGGAACCCAACACTTGAGGCATTTCAAATTACCAGACACTTGAATATTTGGGCCTTAATCTCTCTATGTATGTTCACCTGTCTGTAAAACAGGAATAATACATTCCTAATCCAATGATTTAATCAATCATCATCATCTAAGGACACAATTATTGCTTTTGAAGTGCTCTGAGATTCTCAGATGTAAGGCATCATAAAAGTTTCAAGTTATAAAATATTAAAGTTATTGTATTTCAAAGGAGTTTTGTTTAAAGTTAGCTAATTAATTCCAAGATGTTTCAAATTAATATAAATCCTTCCTTCTCCCCAATAAGACATTTTGTTGGATTGTCTCCTTTTGGTGAGCCCACCACTCCTGTTAATGGGAATGGGAATTGTGTGTTAACATGCGAAGGAGTCTATGGGCCTGATCCTCAACTGGTGTACAATGGAATAACCTGAAGCCTAGACTGAAGTCAATGGTAATTACAATTTACACTAGCTGAGGAACTGGCTTTATATCCCTAGTTATCTCTGCACTAATGAACAGAGACAAGGCGTAGTTATTCTCAAACTTCATAACTATATCACCTGTCTATTTATGCTAATCATAATTATATTAAACAATATATTAACCCCATTCATTACCTTTTAAGAATAATTTAACAGACTGTCACAAGGTTTTTCAGAGCCCTAAAATGACACACAGATAATGTGATGCACATGAATTTTTCTCTGGCATTATTACTGACAAGACTGCTGTCAAGAGTGGATTGCATATCATTCAAATTTTGTTATCCAATCTATAAAGCTAAATTCAAAATGTGATTTTAACCGAATCTTATTCAAGAGGATTCACGTGACATTATCTAAAATTTCCACTGAATTATATGGGATGACCTTGAACACAAGAGCAAGAAAGTTATCTGCAGAAAATTCTTCTGACCATCATCAACTAAGCCTAGCAGTACAAAGCCCTGTTAAAGAGGCAAGGTGCATGCAACAGGTACCTTCTAGATATTACTAGCATAATTCTGCCTTAACAGACAGAAAAATGTATCTTAATCATATTATTATTCAATATAAATCTCTATCTTAAACAATAAAACAAAGCAAAAATGGGGAAGATATCTAGAAAATATGAAATTGTCCCTTCCCTCCCCACAGAACCTGTAGATTCTGCAGCTCTTAGCTAGTGGCCCAGAAATGAAAAGGAGGCTTAAAATAAATGCTGCTTTCATAATTTCACAGTATTGTGGAATTTATGAGGGCCTCGATTTTGATGGTCACATGGGACCAAATATAAACTCTGGTTCTAGACTATCAGGGAAGTTTACTTTGAAATAAACTGGACTGGCTGTGGTGATACAGTGTTGTCAATTCCCATGGTTTCATTGTGAGTCTTGTGATTGTTGATGTTTTTCATTAAAAACCCAGCTCCTGGAATCCAGTGATTACAGAGGAATCTAGGTTTTTATTAAAATAATACAATTTTAAATCCTCATGGTTGTGGAGAAAAGCTTGAAAAATTTACCAGAAGGAAAACAAAAAGAATGCAACATTTATTATTTTTAAAAACTGCATGATTTTGGGGCCCAGCTCATGGTTTTTGAATGCGTGGGGTTGGTACTGTTTTGTCTTTGCTTATGCCCTATATTCAGTTTACCACATTTTTCCGTGACAGGAATAGAGAAGAGTTGTTTCATGATAATCTTTTTCCAACTGTGCAGTCGATACTTTCTCTATACCTGTGTGCATCTCAAGAAGATCAGACAGTTTTGCAAAGGGGCAGCTGGAGTGTGTCAGATGTTTACAATGGTGCAGACAGCTCAACATGGGGGGGAAATTGCCAAGCTGCACAAATGCTTCTTTACAATACTGAAACACATTAAAAAAACCAAACATAACCATAGTAGGTCTCAGTACTGGCAGAGGAAGAAGCAGAGGGAAACGTCCTTCAGAGACCCCCCAGATACTCCTCTTGTGAAGGAGGAGACTCCAAAATGATGTTAAATGGCTCCACTGTCCACTTAGGGTATGTTTACACTGCAATAAAAGATCAGCGACACGGCTGTGACTGACCCAAGTCAGTTGACTTGGGCTCGCTGGGCAATAGAATTGAAGTGTAGATATTTGGACTCGAGTCAGAGCCAGGCTCTCAGACCCTGCAGGTGGGTCATACATATACACTGCAGTTTTTAGCCCCAAAGTCTGATTCAGCTGACCCAGACTCAGACTCTGTGCAGCAGAGTTTTTTATCGCAGTGTAGACATACCCTAAAGAATTTGCGATGGGACCTGGGCCTTTCTCCTCCAGAAGCAGACTGGACTAGGACATTGGGGGAAGTTTTTAGACTTACTTTGGAGAGGCCTTGACCAGTGGGGACAATCCAGTTTACTGAGTCCTATGGGCTGAAAAGGACAGACATGCCCTTGCAGAGCACATCCACTGGTGTGGGAAGCCCAACAAGTAAGTCCATATTCTCAGCACCTTCCTCCTGGCAGAGCAAGGGTCTGCAGGCTGGGAATAATAGCGGCAGAGCCCTCCTGTTGTGGCTCCTGCGGTCTCCTTACACATGGTGCGTGCACTATGTGGGCTTGTTTTCTACTGATCTATTTGACTGTCTCTGCCAGAGTGGAGAAGGGAAGTACCTCAGCAGCTGCTCTCATTCATTAAGGCAACAATCCCCCCACCACAATTTTTCATCTCATACATGAAGAAGGATTGGGGGCAGGAGGAGCGAGTGAGTGGGAAGACTACTGCTCACTCCTGCCCCCCAAATTATCGTGCAAAGCCAGGATGCTAAAGACTAAAGCAGGACTGCTGAACTACTGTGGTAGAAAATGGAAGAGAAAGTGGAAAGTGCATGGGCAAACCTTGGAGCTCTGTGGACAAATCTGAGCTGCCTTTGGTATCTGGAGAACAGCCCAAGTATCTCAGTCTGGGCCCAGACATACCCGTTTCTCATTTTTATGTCTCGGTTTGTATAAGGGAGGACTCAAACAATAGAAAAGTCTGTATATTCTTTGCAGAAAGGTAAGAAACCTGTTAAAATGGAATTGAGGTCCTTTGGTCTCTGCGCAATGCTTTCCATTGAAATGCTAATAACTTTACCATTTCTTTCATATCCTCACAATTCTGCAGTTCATGAGCATTCAGAGATGTATGCTGCATTCCAGCAGCCCTGATAGGAAATCAAATAAAGATAAAAACTTCCGCAAAACATCATGCAAATCAGGACTTTGATTTAGATTATACAAGACAGCCAGTTCCACCATGAATCAGAATTTTTATCTTGTCAAAGCGAACTTCCTTTCAAAATTCAGAATGTTATTTCAAGATACTCTTACTTATGAACTAGCTGTGTAAGAAAGGCCAGGTGGCAGGACTGTGCCTTACTTCAATACCCAGGAAAAAAAATTGAACGTTTTCTTAGCATATGTCTATGCTGCAATCAGAAGTGTGGTTACAGCACATGTAGAGAGCTCTGATGTAATTAGCTCAAATAACAAGAGCAGATAAGCTGCGGCAGCATGAGTTGGGTATGTACTTGAGCAGCTAGCCTGTGCTGCCACAGCTTCACGGCTATCCGTACCCATGCTAGATAGATCAAAGCTAACTCAGGTGTGTCTACATATGCTGTGGTGATGGAGTTTGAGGCCACAAGGGACCACTAGATCAGAGCTCTGCCTGCACAGACTCTTTTCCCCACACAGCAATAAGATCCAGAACCTCTTGTGTATTCCATGCTGGAGCACATTTCCAGCCTTGAGTCTCCATGTGCTCCAGCTGTGCTGATGAGCTCTCCACGCAGATCAAACAGGAATTGAACCTTTAAAAGTTCCCAGAGCTCTAACAGTGGAGCGGTTGTTTCCTGTGTATCTGACTGATGTGCAGTGGAGTTGAAAGTGCTCTCCAGAGTGGTCACAGCAGAGCACTGTGGGACACCTTCTGGAGGCCAATTCATTCAAATTATACAACGCAGTGTCTACACTAACCCCATGTTGACAAGCACAATGCCTCTCGTGGAGGTGGAATACAGAAGTAGATTTTACAGGCCACTTAGGTGTGTGGAAGGGACTCAACAGTGTAGACACATACATTATTAAATCGACCTAACACAGTTTATGGTTGTGGAACTCTTTTCTAAAGGATGTTGTGAAGACCAAAATGATAACAGGGTTCAAAAAAGAGCTAGATAAATTCATGGAGGATAGGTCCATCAATGGCTATTAGCCAGGATGGACAGGGATGGTGTCCTTAGCCTCTGTTTGCCAGAAGCTGGGAACAGACAACAGGGGATGGATCGCTTGGTGATTACCTGGTCTGTTCATTCCCTATGGGGTACCTGACATTGGCCGCTGTCAGAAGACAGGACCCTGGACTATATGAACCTTTGGTGTGACCCAGTATGGCCATTCTGATGTTCTTATGTTGACCTAATTTTGCAGTGTAGACCAGGCCCTAGTCTGACCTCCTGTATAGCACCATTCAGCACCTGCACATTAATCCAACTGAAAAGAAACTAGAGTATTACAATTCACAGGAAACTAGAATATTATGTGCCACAGGCAGAGTATAGGAGAGACTAAGATGCACCAGAGGCCAAAGCCCCTGCAATGGCAGGGAAAGAATTATGTGACATATACCCAGATAATCCTGACAAGTGACCCGCATCCCTATGCTGAAGAGGAAGGCGAAAAAACAAACAAACAAGGTCCACCATGAAGCTGACCTAGGAGAAAATTCCTTTCCGACCCTACATATGGCAATCAGTTAGACCCTGAGCATGTGAGCAAGAACCAGCCAGCCAAGTGTCTGAGAAAAAGAGAATGTTCAGTGCCACCTCAGAGGCCCTGACCAACCCCACAATGTCCCATCTCCAGCTGTGGCCTTCTCCTAATGCTTTAGAGGAAGGAGATAAAATAAATCCTCTCAGAATACATGCGGGTTGGGAGGGGAGGGAGAATCCCTTCCTGACCCCTGCTGGTGGCTGGCTGAAACTCTGAAGCCATAAGCTTCAGAAACAAGATTATAATCAGAAGTGATCCCCAGGGATATCGAGCCCTGCCCCTACCATCACAAATAACCCCATCATACAATTACACTCAGAAATGTGTCCAGCTCGCTCTTAAAACTAATTACGTTGTTTGCCCCTACAACTCCTATTGAGAGACTGTTCCAGAACCTCACCCTTCTGATGGATAGAAACCTTCTAATATCCAGCCAGAATTTGTTCACGCCCAGTTTATATCTGTTTGTTCTTGTGCGAGCATTGTCTTTTAGCTTAAATAGCTCTTCACCCTCTCTGGTATTTACTCCCCTAACTTATGTGTAGACAGCAATCATATGTCACCTCAGTCTTCTTTTTTGCTCGGCTAAACAAGCCAAGCTCTTCCAGTATCCTCTCATAAGATAGGCCCTCCATTCCCCTGATCATCCTAGTAGCTCTTTTCTGCACCTGTTCCAGATTAAATTAATCTTTCTTGAATATGGCTACCAGAACAGTACACGGTATTCCAAGTGAGGTCTTACCAATGTCTTGTAAATGATATTAAATACTTCTCTATCACTACTGGAAATGCCTCATTCATCCTAGGATTTCATTTGCCTTTTTCACAACTGCATTACACTGGTGGCTCCTAGTCATCCTGAGAGTGATTCACACACCCAGGTCTCTCTCCTCAATCACTTCCAACTGATGAGCCCCCCTTGTAGCAGAAATTCTTCCTATTAGATCCTAAGTGTGTGACCTTGCACTTTGTACAATTGATCTTCATCCCATTTCTGCAACTCCAATCTTCAAGGCCACCCAGAACTTCCTGTATAATGTTTTGTCCCCATCTGTATTGACAATGCCTCCCATAGCGTGTCAGCAAATTTCATACGCATACTCCTAATTTTTGTGTCAAGGTCATTAATAAAAATATTGAATAAGACTGGTCCCAAGACTGATCCTTGAGGAACCCCTAGTAACTTCCCTCCTGTCTGAATCAGAGTCTCATCTCTGATTACATTGCAGACCTACCCTTAGCCCGAGCATATTGACTTGCAATGGGCTAAGTCTTTTTTGGAAAGGGTGCTGGACAAAGTACTATACTGTTGAGGATAGCTTCTATATTACTACTTTTCAGACATCAGTATTGCAATATGACAAGGTATTTCCAAAATGACTAATTTGGGGTTGTCAAGGTTCCTCCCCCACTCTGAACTCTAGGGTACAGATGTGGGGACCTGCATGAAAACCCTCCTAAGCTTATCTTTACCAGCTTAGGTCAAACTTCCCAAAGGTACAAAATATTCCACCCTTTGTCCTTGGATTGGCCGCTACCACCACCAAACTAATACTGGTTACTGGGGAAGAGCTGTTTGGACACGTCTTTCCCCCCAAAATACTTCCCAAAACCTTGCACCCCACTTCCTGGACAAGGTTTGGTAAAAAGCCTCACCAATTTGCCTAGGTGACTACAGACCCAGACCCTTGGATCTTAAGAACAATGAACAATCCTCCCAACACTTGCACCCCCCCTTTCCTGGGAAATGTTGGATAAAAAAGCCTCACCAATTTGCATAGGTGACCACAGACCCAAACCCTTGGATCTGAGAACAATGAAAAAGCATTCAGTTTTCTTACAAGAAGACTTTTAATAAAAATAGAAGTAAATAGAAATAAAGAAATCCCCCCTGTAAAATCAGGATGGTAGATACCTTACAGGGTAATTAGATTCAAAACATAGAGAACCCCTCTAGGCAAAACCTTAAGTTACAAAAGAGATACACAGACAGAAATAGTTATTCTATTCAGCATAGTTCTTTTCTCAGCCATTTAAAGAAATCATAATCTAACACGTACCTAGCTAGATTACTTACTAAAAGTTCTAAGACTCCATTCCTGGTCTATCCCCGGCAAAGACAGAATATAGACAGACTCACGAAAGCTCATGTTCAAATAAATTGGTTAGTCTCTAAGGCGCCACAAGTACTCCTTTTCTTTTTGCGAATACAGACTAACACAGCTGTTACTCTGAAACACAGACCCTTTGTTTCTCTCCCTCCTCCCAGCTTTTGAAAGTATCTTGTCTCCTCATTGGTCATTTTGGTCAGGTGCCAGCGAGGTTACCTTTAGCTTCTTAACCCTTTACAGGTGAGAGGAGCTTTCCCCTGGCCAGGAGGGATTTCAAAGGGGTTTACCCTTCTCTTTATATTTATGACAGGGGTGCTTCAATTTTAGGTTGCCCAGCTTGAAACAAGAGGCCAAAGGTAAAATCTTGGCCCCACTAAAGTCAGTGGGAGAACTCTAAAGTGCAGTTACAGACCAAGAACTGAGATGCAGAGAGACATTAAGGGCCATATTTTTAAAGGTATTTAGGTGCCTAAAGAAGCAGATAGGCACATTCATACCTTTAAAAGGCTGGCCCTAAGTGACTTGCTCAAGTCACGTAGGAAGCATGTGACAGAGCAAGGAACTGAACTGTGGTCTCTGGAGTCCTAATCCAGCACGCTATCTGCTTCTGTTATGCCATCCATTCTACATATTAGGCCAGTTCCTCAGCTGGTGTGAACTGTTGCAGCTGCACAGACGTAACTGAGCTATGACAATTTATGTAAGTTGAGGATCTGGCCCATTATTTTCTTCCAGCTTTTATGTACATGTGGAGGATACTAACCACCAGCATGCATTTTATTTTTGCAATATCTTCAAAATGAGAAAAACATGCTTGAAGGATGATTTGTTTCATATGGCACAACAGCAGTAACATTTGAGGGGTCTCTGTGGGGGCAAGGAATGTCTTCAAAGAAGTTTACAGTGCATCTGTAAAAAGCTACGCAAAATTATTATGATAGAAGTATAAACACAATAGGACTAAATGTTTCCCTCTTTCTTCACAGGAAGCTCACTTTTAGATGTAGGATTTAATGAATTATACATGCATGAAGTCTGGAAGTGAATGAATGAATAATGCATAGATGAATGAGTAAATGACTGATCACCATCAATACAGGTTTCAAACTCATTAAAATATTAAAATAAATAATGAATAAGCAAGAAAATACAACTTGATAGCTCACATTCACTTTGAAGCTGAGGCAAGGACGTGAGCTTTGATAGTTGTGGAATTCGAAGGGAAAAAAAGGTGACAGTCACTGGCAGAAATACACATACTTTTGTTGTAACTCAGTAGAAGAATCAGATGACGCAACATTCTAAGGTTTTGTTGCTCTCCATCCAGTTTGGTATATTATAGAAATTATTTTACTCAAGAACCAAAATAGCCAGAGGAAGTAGAAATTTGGATTCCACTTGCATGTTATTAAACACCATCCTCAATAAGAAACATGTTATTGTGTAATGGGGATTCACTCAAGTGCGTTCAGCCACTTTTTATTTATGTACAGCATTATATAATTAACAACTCTCAACCAAACAAAATGTAGAGCTATTCAGACTGGCGCTCAAAGATGTGACCATCAGCACAAATTCTTTCTTAAGAGTAACCTTCTTCCCCCTCTCAGCTTCAAAGGCCACAATCATGAAAACACTTATATATTTGCTTAATCTGAGTAATCTCACTGAAGTCAACTCATGTGTCACACTGACTTCAGTGGAAGTTGGATCAAACCCCCAATTAAATAACCCCTAGCCAAAAGCAGAGGACTATTGTAGCACTAGACAGTGAAAACAGGCATATAAAATGCTGGTTCCTACTTTAACAATCTAAAAGACTTTAAGGGCAGAATGGACCATCACGATCATGTAGTCTGACCTCTTGCACATTGCAGGCCACAGAACCTCACCCACTCACTCCTGTAATAGACCCATAACCTCTGGATGAGCTACTGAAGTCCTCAAATCATGGCTTAAAGACTTCAAGCTTCAGAGACTCCACAATTTAAACTAACTTAAACCTATAAGTGACCTGTATCCCATGCTGCAGAGGAAGGAAACCCCCCCTACCCCCCCAGGGTGTTTGCCAATGTGTCCTAGGGGAAAATTTCTTCCCAACCCCAAATATGGTGATCAGTTAGACCCTGAGCATGTGGACAAGACCCACCAGCCAGACACCTGGGAAAGAATTCTCTGTAGTAACTCAGAGCTCCACCCACATCTAGTGTCCCACCACTGGCTGTTGGAGATATTTGCTGTTAGCAGTCGCAGATTGGCTAATGCCATTATCAGCAATTTCATCATACCATTCCCTCCATAAACTTATCACGCTCAGTCTTGAACTGAAGTTAGTTGAAGTTAGTTTTTTTGCCCCCACTGCTCCCCTTGGAAGGCTGTTCCATAACTTCACTCCTATGATGGTTAGAAATCTTTGCCTAATTTCGAACCTAAACTTGTTGATGGCCAGTTTATATCCATTTGTTCTTCTGTCCACATTGGCACTTAACTTAAATAACTCCTCTCCCTCCCTGGTATTTATATCTCTGATGTATTTATAGAAAGCAATCATATCTCATCTCAGCCTTCCTTTGGTTAGGCTAATCAAGCCAAGCTCTTTGAGTCTCCTCTCATAAGGTAGATTTTCCATTCCTCAGATCATTGCTGAAAATGCATCAAATTATGCGTCTTCAACATACTCTCCTGCTGCTGATTCCCTCTGCAATTTCCTAATCAACTAACTTTCTTTAAATTTAACTGAACAACATAAATCCAATAAAATAAGCCCTTCACTTGAAAGTGTTAACTTCCAATTTCCATATTCGTTACTGACTCTAGTTGCTACTTGTGCCGTTTCTCTCTCACTTAATTTTTACAAATAAAGGAATTGATCCTAAGATGCATTGACCATCTTTGATGAGGTCTATAATTAATATTAATTACTACTTGCAGTCCAATAGTACCAAGAGGCCCTAGTTAGGGACAGAGGCTCATCGTGCTAAAAGTTGTAAATATTTTGTGCTGGATTTCTGTACGTCCTATAGTCTTCTTGCTTATCTGCAGAACAGCACCAGACTCGTATTGGATCTTTTTTATAATGCCCCTTGCCTGTCTTTTGTCTTGTACAACTGTCACTTCCTCATGCCATGTACATGGGACAGCCTGAAAGCTGAGCAACTAAGACACAACTAGAGAAGAAAGGACATATTCTGTTTGAGTCCAACCTGGAAAACTATATAACAGATTTGCAGGCACCTCTCAGAATCAGGCCTCAAAACTCTTTCCATATCCTCCTAACACATTACCTCCTATCTATAATCCTTGCTCTCACAGCCCTCTTGGAAGACTATAAGAAAGACTATATCCCCCTGCTCCTTTCTTCTTCAGGCATCACTTCCACTCACTGAGTTCAGGAGCCTTCTGCAGTACTGAGCAGCTCAGAGCCAACTCTCTCACACAGCATTCAAATTCTCAAAAAAAGCTCAGCAGGATAGTAGGAAGTGGCAGTAGTCAATGGGAAAGTAGTAAGACTTAACATTGTTCCATTTTTACATTTCTCCCTCACCCTCCTGAACTGGTCATACAATTTTGGATGACAACAGTGAGTGAGAAGAGGAAAACCATTTATATTAAAGAAAAAATATAAAAAATACTAATGGGTAAGAATTTGAATGAGAACCTAGACAATGAATTGCAAAGGGAAAGAATGAAAACTTTATTTATACTCACAAGATAAGGTTTTTTGTTACATTTCTGGTATACTAGTGATAATATGTGATCATTTTCCTTAATAATAATCTACTCTCCTCATTGGGATAAACTAGGTGGCCTTTGGTAGCTAACATGCGGTTCAACTCAAAAGAGGACAGGCAAGGACATTACAAAAGAACTCCGGAGCGAGCCTGGTGCTGTATCTAAATTGAAATAAACTCTCCATCAATGAAATGATAAAAAGGGCTATAGAAGTTACACAAATCAAGCACATTTACTGCCTCAAAATATTAGTGTCACATTAAAGCAGAATTTTCCATAAATAAAACATACTGCATCCAGTATTTCCTATTCTCTTGGGCCTCCTGGTAAAGGATATACAGATTGCAGGAAATGTAATCAAACACACTACACTGTCTATCTTAAATATATGAAAACTAATCTTGATAAGGCAATCATTTAACAGATTATTATTTGAATTATTTATCTATGGTATTCATATGACACCCATTACTATAGTATCTCAACACCCAACTCATAATGTCTAATGCTTTTATCCTTACAACACCTCTGTGAGGTAAGGAAGTGCTATTACCTGCATTTTACAGAGGCATGGAGAGTTTAAGTAACTTGCCCACTATCACGTGGGAAGTCTCTGGCAGAGCAGGGTGCTGAATCTGGGTTGCCCAAGTTCCAGGCTAGCACCCTAACTGCAGGACCATTCTTTCCTCCTGTCAGTATTGTTATACTTATTGTAGTATTCTACTTTATCTTAAAGTAGAGGCAGGCTCCTATCTTAATCTTCACTGTACAAAACCAAAGTAAAAGTTGGTCCCTGCCCCTCTGGCTTTACACTCTAAACTCCTGAGCCTAGCTTTCAGTGGAGCTGGAGCTATCAGAGCTTGATCCTGCTCCATTAAGTCGTGGCAAAACTAATGAGTTGAATGGACAGACAGTGGGCACTAAGGGAAATTTTTACACCACTTCTGATAGGTCTATTGTGCAAGGTAGCAGCAGCAGCATCTGTGGAAGTCATGCAGTGGGTGTGCACCTCCTGTGTGGTGTGCAACCTGCTTCACAAGGGCTCCTTGTGTGTATGCACACTGAAGAGTGTGGAACACGGGTGATTCAGAGACATGTGGAGCCTCGGGATCTGCTACAGTACAGATACTCTATTCTCTACCTGTGCTGAAGTCACAGAGGGTTAATTTTTCCTGGCACAGGGAGAATTCCTCCCCTTCATGCACCCAGTCCAACCCAGCTGTTCAGGCTGTGTTTCAGCACGAGGATCTGAGTTTTAATGAGGGAGGATTTTGGTGATCTATGTGAAATGAGGTAATGGCCTACACTCAGTTCCCAGTGAACAGATGTTCCTATCATCATCACCGGCATCCTTGTTTCAGTAGAAAGGTCAAGGATCAAATCAGTCTGGAACCTGAATCATTCTCTCAGCCGTGAAGTGAGCTTCCTAGAGCAGAGTACTTCAGGAACACTGGAGGGGCTGTGAGGGACTTGTATTGTTATACCCTGCTCTGACACAGATGTACTGGAGGGAGCTCTGTGGATCTTGCAGGGAGTCCCTAGTTAAAATTCTGCCACCCTGATTTCCTTGTCTCTGCCTCAGTTCATCCCTATGTTGATACTCTTGAATCATCCCTGTTGGAACAGACTTATCTATGCTGCTCCTAAAAATACTTTCAAAGAGTAAATTATTTTGCCTTTAAAATACAGCAAATGTCAAATATTTTGAAAACATTTTCCTAGAGAAAGAAACTTTCCAGGTTGCTCTATAAGCATTGTTACTGAAAGGGGTAAGCAAACTGATAGATTCCCCAGTTCCTCCAGGCTCGTCTTAGTGAGTACATGCACCTCTGGAATACTGAGTTTGTCACAGGCAAGATGAGAAATTTTTCTAGAAGCTCCTTGTCTGTGGCAGCTTCATCGCTGGGTTCTTGTGATAAACAGGAAACACCAGCATTCAGGAATGGGGACTTGCCACCTTTCACACAAACAAAATGAACTCTAAAATTTACAACTAAAATCACAGGTGATAATCTATTTTAAATGCAACATAATCTTGAAAGTCCAGGAGACAAGCACAAAAGAGAGATGAAATATTTTCCATACTTATGCATATCACAGACTTATAGACTTTAAGGCCAGAAGGGGACCATCATGATCATCTAGTCTGAGCTCCATGCCTCTCTCTGTCTTGGTCTTGAAAGTATTCATAGGAAATTATTGTTATTTTGTAATTGTTGAGCATCAATGTACAGAACAACATTTACATTTACCTTTCTCAAATTTTCATCTGTAATCGGTTCGTCATAGATGTGAATTTTATCCTCCAAAGATTTTTTCAGAACATCTATCTTATTTCTATTCTTGGATCGTTGTTTTTTGATCTTGGGCTGTGGCTGTAAAAAGTCGTCACATCATTTAATATTTTTAAAACGTATATGACATTACTATGTATTAGTATTATTACTATTATTTGTGGGCAATTCCCCAGTTAATAATACAAAACTGAAATCTTGACTTTCACGACAAAATGTTCCTTGGAAATGCATGTTCTACCTATGCCTTTCAGAGGACCCATTCAGTAATTTCAAACCAAGCCACAAAATGTGCCTAACTTTTTTTAACGCAGGTTTACATATTCATCCCTTCCATGAAAAGAAGATGCAATTGCCAAGTTGCATTATAGTAATTTTGTCCTGCTAGCATAGGAGTGACAAATTTGGTTTTACACAAACATTTAGTGAATGCTATATGCAATGACTTGATGAAATTTTCCTCATCCTTTTTGAAAGCCATAAAAAAAGAACGAGATATCATATTCATTTAAAAATTAAATTGTTTTCAAAATGCACTGTATGAATCATAAATGACCCATGATAATATTAAGGAGCACCCTACTACGTAATCTGATTATTCTTGACCTTTGTATTCTTTACAGGAATATAAACTGAGCATAATGTGCTCTCAGGGAAAAGATAACATCTGTTCAACTCTATGGCTCTGCAAAGTCATTTCCCTTTTGAAATACAGAGCATTTTGGAAATCATTAAGATTTTGAACTAGGCTAATTCCTAGTGCAATTAGCCTAAGTTAGTTTACACATTAAGAAAAACACAGTCAATCAAATTGCAGTCAGAGGGGAGACATATCACCCTTTGTTATATTGCTATGACCTACAATTCATAGAAGAGACATGTTTCTTTTTCTATGGAGAAAGTTAAGGTAAAGAATTAATCTGTAGTTTATAACATTCAAGACAATTAAGCATCATCTACACAAAGTTAAATAACCAAATAGAAAATTTGTTACCCAATTAGCTAATACTTTCCTGGCTGGGACTGACCTCTTTACACCAACTGACCTCTTCTGAGATGAGTATTCCCTAGCTTCTGTTACGTACATTAGAAAAAAATGAAAGAGTACATCCTTGGGAGAGTCATGATTCTCCTCTTGGAACGGCAAGTCTAAAAGCAAGCCACTACCCACTCTAGAACAGAAAAGGGGACCCTCAAGCTTTTCTGTTTTTAAGTGGATTGGAATGGACTTGGATTTTCCCCCAGACAATATCTAACTGACTCAGCAGTAGAGTCAGACTGAGTCCCAGATGCTGAAGAAGAATGACTCAGCATTGTGGATATGTCTCCAGAGGAGTCTCAGTTTGGGATATGGCGGTCCCAACAAATCTCCAGTTTCAGACTAAGGATCCAATAGGCTGGGAGCAGACAAAACACAGCTCCATTTTTTTGGCTTCAGAAAGGGCCTCCTTAGAGATGGATCACCTCCTGGCTTACTGCTTATTCCCATTATAGGGGATAGGGCTCTGGAACAATTAGTCTACATAGGAAGGGAAGGATGGAGGAAACACATTTTCTCATTGCTGCCTGAAAAGCATCTTTAAATGCCAAAACAACGAGGAGTACTTGTGACACCTTAGAGAATAACACATTTATTTGGGCATAAGCTTTTGTGGGCTAAAACCCACTTCATCAGATACATGGAGTGGAAAATATAGTAGGCAGGTATATATACACAGTGCATGAAAAGATGGATACCAATGACAAGGCAGCACTGAACTACCACAAATCACTTTGTAGGAGGCAGGGAATCTGTTATGCAAGTGGAAGGTGCACTGGACCTCTGAACAAATCTGAGCTGCATCAAGCATTTATAGGAAAGGAGGCTGTTACGCTCCAATGCACCCCGGAATAGAAACCCATAAGAACATAAGAATGGCCATACTGGGTCAGACCAAAGGTCCATCCAGCCCAGTATCCTGTCTACCGACAGCGGCCAATGCCAGGTACCCCAGAGGGAGTGAACCTAACAGGTAATGATCGAGTGATCTCTCTCCTGCCATCCATCTCCACTTTCTGACAAACAGAGGCTAGGGACACCATTCCTTGCCCCAAACCACAAATAAAACAAAGCAAGACATGCAGGTAGGTTGCCAGTCAAAACATGTAATAATCATGAACTAGGTAGGTTAGCAAAAGTCAGAACAAAACACGATAACAGTCTGAACAGCAGATATGTAGCACCAGACCCTGAGTAGATGCACACACCCACTGTTCAGCACACAAACAGAGCCTTAAACAAGAACAGGAACACCGAGTTCAAGGAGTTGGAACCAGGACACAAAACAGGAGCAGAAACAGAGAAGAGGAAGCAGGAAGGGAACACATCAGTCAGCACAATTTCCTTCCTTCTCTCCAAAAGTTGAGTGGTACCTGGCCAGAGGCACCAGGTGATCCTAGGGTCATAGGTTTATACCTCTGATTCAGCTCAAGAGATGGATGCTATTGCTGTGTGCAACTTCCCCAACTGGTCAATGATATCAATGTATGCAGAAAGAGTGACCTCTTCCCTATCTGTTCCCCTTTCAGTAGGCAGTATATTTTCCTATTCCAGAGGATATGTTTCCATGCTGATGATGCTCGTTAAAAAAATTAGGCGTTAATTATATTTGTGACTGAACTCCTTGGGGGAGAACTGTACATTTCCTGCACTGTGTTTTTTATATATATTTCATGTCACAGCAGTCTCAGAGATGACCCAGCACATGTTCGTTTTGAGAACACCTTCACAGGTGTGACAAAACACAAAGAAGGTACCAATGTTAGATTTCTAAAAATAGGTACAGCCCTCAACCTAAGATTTAAGAATCTGAAGTGCCTTCCAAAATCTGAGAGGGACGAGGTGTGGAACATGCTTTCAGAAGTCTTAAAAGAGCAACACTTAGATACGGAAACTACAGAACCCAAACCACCAAAAAAAGAAAATCAGACTTCTGCTGGTGGCATCTGACTCAGATGATGAAAATGAACATGAGGTTGTTCACTCTGCTTTGGATCGTTATCTAGCAGAACCCATCATCAGCATTGACGCATGTCCTCTGGAATGGTGGCCGAAGCATGAAGGGGCATACAGATGTTTAGCATAACTGAAACGTAAATACCTTGCAATGCTGACTACAAAAGTGCCATGCGCATGCCTGTTCTCACTTTCAGGTGACATTGTAAACAAGAAGCGGGCAGCATTATCTCCTGCAAATTTAAACCAAACTTGTTTGTCAGAGTGATTGCCAGAGTAGTAGGGCTGAATGGACTTGCAGGCTCTAAAATTTTACATTGTTTCATTTTTGAATGCAGTTTTTTTGTATATAATTCTACATTTGTAAGTACAACTTTCATGATAAAGAGATCGCACTACAGTACTTGTATGAGGTGAATTGAAAAATATTATGTCTTTTGTTTTTTTACAATGTCAATACTTGTAATCAAAAATAAATATAAAGTGAGCACTGTACACTCTGTATTCTGTGTTGTAATTGAAATCAGTATATTCGAAAATGTAGAAAACATCCAAAAATATTTAAATAAATGGTATTGTATTATTAACAGCGCGATTAATCACGATTAATTTTTAATGGCTATTAATTTTTTTAATCGCTTGACAGCTCTAATTATTATTTTTGATTACAAAAATTTACACTGTAAAAATGGCAAACAAAAGAAACAGTATATTTCAGTTCACCTCATACAAGTACTGTAGTGCAGTCTCTTTATTGTGTCAGTGCAACTTACAAATGTAGATTTTTTTTTGTTACATAACGGCACTCAAAAACAAAACAATGCAACTTTAGACTAGCCTACAAGTCCCCTCAGTCCTACTTCTTGTTCATCCAATCGCTAAGACAAACAAGTTTGTTAACATTTATGAGAGATAATGCTGCCTGCTTCTTATTTACAATGTCACCTGAAAGTGAGAACAGGTGTTCGCATGGCACTTTTGTAGCCGGCATTGCAAGGTATTTACATTCCAGTTATGCTAGACATTCGTATGCCCCTTCATGCTTCGGCCACCATTCCAAATGGTATTCTATTATTGTTTAACAGTGCGATTAATCATTTGATTAATTGCGATCATTTTTTTTTAATAGTGCGATTAATCACAATTAATTTTTTAATTGCTTAACAGCCCTAGAAATTATGAATGCAAAGGGATGACATCAGTAATCGGCTGTAACAGTTAGCAGTGCAATCACGGGGTGAGTAATATCCACTGCAATTCTCTGCAGCGGTCTGTTTACAACTATGCAGTGTGCAGACTGGGCATGCCCTCACATGATGCTCAATGTCTAAATGCAGCCCTGGCCACCAAACATAAACTACACCGAAGTTCCTTCCTTTTCATGACTCCCATGTGTCCCATGTGAAGTTTTGCAGTTTCACATTAGAGTCTATTTTTTAAGTTTTTTTGTTGAAGAATTGCCACTTTTAGGTCTGTTATTGAGTGACCAGGGAGACTGAAGTGTTCTCCTACTGTTTTTTGAATGTTATAATTCCTGATGTCAGATTTGTGTCCATTTATTCTTTTGCGTAGAGACTGTTCAGTTTGGCCAATGTACATGGCAGAGGGGCATTGCTGGCATATGATGGCATATATCACGTTGGTAGATGTGCAGGTGAAAGAGCCCCTGATGGTATGGCTGATGTGGTTAGGTCCTATGATGGTGTCCCTTGAATAGATATGTGGACAGAGCTGGCACCGGGGTTTGTTGAAGGGTTTGGTTCCTGGGTTGGTGTTTTTGTTGTGTGGTGAGTATTTGCTTCAGAATAGACTATCCAATGCCAAAATACTTGTTGCGGTGCTGCACAGCTGCATCAAAGGAGGACTTGGGCTCCAGGAGCCCACCATAAATATCAATGCCATCACGTGGCACCATGGAGCATCGGAGAGCTGTATAATCTGCAGATAGTTCCAAAAATTCTGAATAAAGTATCACCATCGAAGGCTGTGCCGGCAGCACGAGTTGCAGAACAGAAGCACTCATTGCCATGTTATACTCTGGTGCACCCCAGAATAGCAGTCCAAAAAATCACCCCAAGTAAGACATGCCAGTAGACTGTGAGTCAAAACATGTAATAACCATGAACTGTTAAGGTCAGCAACAGTCTGAATAAATCTTGATAACAGTCTGAATTGCAGATATGCAGCAGCAGGCCATGAGTAGCTGCACACACACAATGCTAAGGCTCTGTGTGTGCACACAAACAGGAACAAGAGCACTGAATCCAGGTAGCAGGAACCAGGAAACAAAACAGAACAGGGACCAGGAAGGCAACACGCACACCAGTCATCACAAGAGGCACCGTGCTAACATGTTGGACTCAGGGAGAGGCCAGGATCCAGCTTTTACCTACAGTAACTGACAAATAAATCAGGCCATACAGTTGGGAACTGACCCTAATTACATTCTGCTTCCAAAACAGATGAAAAATGGCACATGTGGGGAAACCCACTCCTGAAAAAGAGGCAGAGAGTAAAAGCATACATTTGGGAAATGTAAAACGTTCCCATACTGATCCCACCTGTTTGTCGGATACTGCTAAGTTCTGATCCACTTTCAGCAGCTCCGCTTCCCTCCACGCCGACTGATACGCCTGAAGCAAAGCTCTTCTCCGAATCTTGGGCAAAGCTAAGTTATTGTCCATCTGAGAATAGCAGCAATGGATCTCTTGCCTCATTCTAAGCAATTCCTCTTCAGATAACGAAAGGGGCAAACTTAAAAGTCTCCTGTTAAAAAACAAAAACAAACACATGCTGTTCTGTGGCATATGCAAACTGGCACAGGGAAGAAAAAAAACCAAAACCAAACTATCTTCAGAGATCCTAGGAACCTGCAAAGTGTGTTCCCCTTCCCAGGTGGCCAGATTCTCCAGACAGCAGGGTGTTAGAGCTGGTAAAAAAAAAAAAAGATTTTGGAAGAAATTAATTGTTATGAATTTTTTACATAAAATTTTAAAATATTGTCAACATAAATCAAAATGAAAAATGTTCAGGGTGGTTTTTGTGTGTGTGCATTCTCTCTCTCTCTCTCATTTTTCCATAGGGAGATATTGGGGGGAACGTGTAAATAAACCTGGAAATGGGGAGGGAAGGGGAAGGACCTTTTGATTTGTTTTGAAAAAAAAAAATCAAATGATACAAAACATTTCCCAGGAAGATTCTAATATAGTTCTAAAATCCATTTTTCAATGGGTAACATTGGTGAAAATTTTGCAACCAGTTCTTCTCTGCATCATCATTTGCTACTTTGAGGGCTTGCAACCCAGAGTGCACTGTCAGGGGTGTGCATGAACTTCAGTAAAGGCTTATCTCCTGAACAGGATGTATAAAGAAGTAAAGCCCTTTGTGCCCTCCTTACCCTTACAGGCCCATATAAGGACCAGATATGATGAATGTTTACTGGTAAATTCTCAGTTTAGATCACTATAGAAAACCAGAGTTTCTTAGATACACATTTGTAAACATTCATAGAATCATAGAATATCAGGGATGGAAGGGACCTCTGGAGGTCATCTAGTCCAAACCCCTGTTCAAAGCAGGACCAATCCCCAACATCCCTATATCAGCTTTTTAAATAGAAGGAATACTAGAAATTATTAGAATTCTTAGTAACATTTTCAAAATACCATAGAGATAAGTAATAAATGAGAATGCTAATTATTTGTCAAATCCCTATAAAAGGAAAATTTGCCAGCTCTCTGTTGGATGTATATGGATCTGTTACAAAAATGGACAGATTCCTCTCAAATTTAGTCTGTTTACTATCTGTTCTAGAGTTCATGTAACCACTGACTATTAATCTGTGATATATAATATTTACCGTAATGGTATGTCATAACCCAGTATTCTGTATTTTAACACATTCTCTTTCTTGTCTCCCTAAATTTCTACAAACAGAACCAGCTCAGAAGCTGGGAGAATTAATTTTTAAAAGGGCAGATTGGTATTGCTTATTTTTCAGTGTGTGTATATATATACAGAAAATAAGCAAATGTCAATCTGATAAACTATATACTACCTTTTTATGTACCTACCTTTTTCAGCAAAGCTATTGGGTGGGAATAATAACCAGGGTCATGGAGACACTGACATGTTAAACTATTTCATGGCTTATCTTTTGTTATGAACAGTTCAGTGAGGCACAGAGGGCCAGATTCTGATCTTAGTAACTCTGGGTGTGACTATAACCAGGGTCATGGAGTTACTCCAGATTTATACTGGTGGAGATGAGATCAGAATCTGATTCTCCCCAGGGGAACAGAAGGGAATCATCTGAGTCCTGAAACTCCCCACTACTTTTACCCTTTTCATCATTCTATCTTACCAGCAACACCACCTTGGATTGGTTAGGGTATATTAGGTACCTCTCCCCTTTAGAGTAAAACAACAGACTACTAAGTCTTGGGTGAGCGAAAAGAGGTTGGTTGATAGAAAACAAACTGAGGTGCTCCCCATGCGCAAGTAATGTGGACTGCCACCAGATCACTCCAAGCTTCAACCAGCCCAGAAGGGACCTCAAGGCCCAAATTCTGATTTCTGCAGTGGCAATGTGCTGCTCTACCACAAGGCCAGTTTTAATACCTTTCATGCCATTGGGTCAGGAACAGTTCAGAAAAAACACATTTAACTTTAATTTTGCAGCAACTGTGGGTGAAAGGAACAATTTGATATTAGATGCTAAGTTGGAGCTCTCCCTCTTAAATTTAATTCTTGGATATATTTCTGATACCTGAAGGTTACCTGATAACAAGGCACCGTGTTTCCAACATGCAGCTTTGGTCGCTAAAAAATTAATCCTGCAAAAGTGGAAAAGTTGATCTCCACCAAACATCAATGCCTGGCTCAATGATATGGCTGATCTTTCAGCTAGTGAATTACTGGCATTCCACAGAAGGGGAATGCCTGAAAAATTCAAAGCAATTTGTGCTGACTTTTTACAGGTCTATGATTAACGCAGACCCTGAAGATAGATTGCTTGCTTCACCTGCCCTCCCTTTAGCTTGACCCTCTTTATTTACTTTGTGTATTATGCTGAATCTTGTATTTTGATATATTTGTTATATATGAAAAAATTAATAAAAATTATAAATATATATAAAATTTGCAGCAATAAACTTCCCCCTGCCCCAGTAGTCCTAAAAAGGAGGAAATAGCCTATTTGTTTAAAGATTAAACAATAACTAATTCAAGCAGTTTTTAAAAACAGCACACTGATGCACTAACAAAGAGTTTCAATTTTAAAATTACAATATATTGTCTCCAGTGTTTTAGAAGGATGATTTTACTTTAATCACAGTGCCAACAGGTTGTCATTATTTCCATAAAATATGCCTATGACGCTTTTAGAAATTCTTCTCTGAATCAAATGATTGTAGTCAGTCTCTAAATTAAAATATTCATATTTACACTGTTTTCATCCACCTAAGACACCTATCTGAAGGCATCATTTCCCAATAGGCAGCACTTACTGCTCCACAATATTGCCTTAGATTTATACATAGAAAGGTAGCACTGCCAGAAAAAACAGTGGATTAGAAACTACGGCAGATCTCTTATGCCATGCCTATGTTAGGAAACAGGTTTCAGAGTAACAGCCGTGTTAGTCTGTATTCGCAAAAAGAAAAGGAGTACTTGTGGCACCTTAGGGACTAACCAATTTATTAGAGCATAAGCTTTCGTGAGCTACAGCTCACTTCATCAGATGCATATCGTGGAAACTGCAGCAGACTTTATATATACACAGAGAATATGAAACAATACCTCCTCCCACCCCACTGTCCTGCTGGTAATAGCTTATCTAAAGTGATTATCAGGTGGGCCATTTCCAGCACAAATCCAGGTTTTCTCACCCTCCACCCCCCCACACAAATTCACTCTCCTGCTGGTGATAGCCCATCCAAAGTGACAACGCACACTTTGCTTCTCTACAAAAGAAAAAGGACACTAAACTTTCTAAACTACTACATGCTACAAGGGGCCACAGCAATGGTTCCCTCAACCCACCTAGCAATATTGTTAACCTATCCAACTATACTCTCAGCCCAGCAGAAGCAGCTGTTCTATCTCGGGGCCTCTCCTTCTGCCCCTCCACCCCCACGAACATGATACAGTTCTGTGGTGACCTAGAATCCTATTTTCGACGTCTCCGACTCAAGGAATATTTCCAAAATACCTCTGAACAGCATACTAATCCACAGAGGTCTCCCTACCAACACTACAGAAAGAGGGATTCTAGGTGGACTCCTCCTGAAGGTCGAAACAGCAGACTGGACTTCTACATAGAGTGCTTCCGCCGACGTGCACGGGCTGAAATTGTGGAAAAGCAGCATCACTTGCCCCATAACCTCAGCCATGCGGAACGCAATGCCATCCACAGCCTCAGAAACAACTCTGACATCATAATCAAAAAGGCTGACAAAGGAGGTGCTGTTGTCATCATGAATAGGTCAGAATATGAACAAGAGGCTGCTCGGCAGCTCTCCAACACGAGTTTCTACAAGCCATTACCCTCTGATCCCACTGAGAGTTACCAAAAGCAACTACAGCATTTGCTCAAGAAACTTCCTGAAAAAGCACAAGATCAAATCCGCACAGACACACCCCTGGAACCCCGACCTGGGATATTCTATCTACTACCCAAGATCCATAAACCTGGAAATCCGGGGCGCCCCATCATCTCAGGCATTGGCACCCTGACAGCAGGATTGTCTGGCTATGTAGACTCCCTCCTCAGGCCCTACGCTACCAGCACTCCCAGCTACCTTCGAGACACCACTGACTTCCTGAGGAAACTTCAATCCATCGGTGATCTTCCTGATAACACCATCCTGGCCACTATGGATGTAGAAGCCCTCTACACCAACATTCCACACAAAGATGGACTACAAGCCATCAAGAACAGTATCCCCGATAATGTCACGGCTAACCTGGTGGCTGAACTTTGTGACTTTGTCCTTACCCATAACTACTTCACATTTGGGGACAATGTATACCTTCAGATCAGCGGCACTGCTATGGGTACCCGCATGGCCCCACAGTATGCCAACATTTTTATGGCTGATTTAGAACAACGCTTCCTCAGCTCTCGTCCCCTAAAGCCCCTACTCTACTTGCGCTATATTGATGACATCTTCATCATCTGGACCCATGGAAAAGAAGCCCTTGAGGAATTCCACCATGGTTTCAACAATTTCCATCCCACCACCAACCTCAGCCTGGTCCAGTCCACACAAGAGATCCACTTCCTGGACACTACAGTGCTAATAAACAATGGTCACATAAACACCACCCTATACCGGAAACCTACTGACCGCTATTCCTACCTGCATGCCTCCAGCTTTCACCCTGACCACACCACACGATCCATCGTCTACAGCCAAGCTCTGCGATACAACCGCATTTGCTCCAACCCCTCAGACAGAGACAAACACCTACAAGATCTCTGTCAAGCTTTCTTACAACTACAATACCCACCTGCAGAAGTAAAGAAACAGATTGATAGAGCCAGAAGAGTTCCCAGAAGTTACCTACTACAGGACAGGCCTAACAAAGAAAATAACAGAACGCCACTAGCCGTCACCTTCAGCCCCCAACTAAAACCCCTCCAACGCATTATTAAGGATCTACAACCTATCCTAAAGGATGACCCAACACTCTCACAAATCTTGGGAGACAGGCCAGTCCTTGCCTACAGATAGCCCCGCAACCTGAAGCAAATACTCACCAACAACCACATACCACACAACAGAACCACTAACCCAGGAACTTATCCTTGCAACAAAGCCCGTTGCCAATTGTGCCCACATATCTATTCAGGGGACACCATCACAGGGCCTAATAACATCAGCCACACTATCAGAGGCTCGTTCACCTGCACATCCACCAATGTGATATATGCCATCATGTGCCAGCAATGCCCCTCTGCCATGTACATTGGTCAAACTGGACAGTCTCTACGTAAAAGAATAAATGGACACAAATCAGATGTCAAGAATTATAACATTCATAAACCAGTCGGAGAACACTTCAATCTCTCTGGTCACGCAATCACAGACATGAAGGTCGCTATTTTAAAACAAAAAAAATTCAAATCCAGACTCCAGCGAGAAACTGCTGAATTGGAATTCATTTGCAAATTGGATACTATTAATTTAGGCTTAAATAGAGACTGGGAGTGGCTAAGTCATTATGCAAGGTAGCCTGTTTCCTCTTGTTTTTTCCTACCCCCCCCCCGCCCAGATGTTCTGGTTTAACTTGGATTTAAACTTGAAGAGTGGTCAGTTTGGATGAGCTATTACCAGCAGGAGAGTGAGTTTGTGTGTGTATGGGGGTGGGGGGGATGTGAGAAAACCTGGATTTGTGCAGGAAATAGCCCAACTTGATTGTCATGCACATTGTGTAAAGAGTTGTCACTTTGGATGGGCTATCACCAGCCGGAGAGTGAATTTGTGTGGGGGGGTGGAGGGTGAGAAAACCTGGATTTGTGCTGGAAATGGCCCACCTGATGATCACTTTAGATAAGCTATTACCAGCAGGACAGTGGGGTGGGAGGAGGTATTGGTTCATATTCTCTCTGTATATATAAAGTCTGCTGCAGTTTCCACGATATGCATCTGATGAAGTGAGCTGTAGCTCACGAAAGCTTATGCTCTAATAAATTGGTTAGTCTCTAAGGTGCCACAAGTACTCCTTTTCTTTTTGCAAACATGTAGTTTGTGGCCACTTCCATTGGAGGAAACAGGACTTGTGTATAGTTCGTAAATATTCAAATTACACTAAGAAAAAAACCCTGAGTTTGGCTCACCAATTTCTGCTTCAAGTGGGAAACTGACCTGGAAGGCCCCAAAATCTGCTTAGCAAAGGGGAAATACTACAGTGTTACCCTGAGATTTAGTCACACGAAATCTGTGCACTTTAGAGATAAATTTCATGGAGTGACCTTAATGCAACCCTCTTGCATGTGTGTATTACAAAGAATCTTGAAAGCATTCACACAGTGAAAGATCTTGTGGTAATGCACAAGAGGCCAGTGAAAGTTACTGTGAGAATAATATACCTGCAGCCATACCTCATTGGGGTGTACTCTTGTCAGATTTTTACTAGCCAGTGAGTGTAGGGCTTGTTTTGTGTCACCTCAGAAGAATACTGAAAGCGGTAATGAAGAGAGGAGAGAGCAGTAGGAGATGTGGAGAGTTTACAGCCCTGCAGCTGTACATTTGTATGTATTTGTATGACAACCAATTCACCACTCCTGCAAATATACCAGGAGTGTGGGGGCAAGGTAAAGGGGCTGGTCTTGGCTGCACTGTACCCCTCTGATGATAGAAATAGGATGAGAGATGGCTAGAAAAGAAATGTATATGTGACAAGCTCATAGCTTTTGAGCAGATAAAGAACTAATAATGGGTTAAATATATGGATATTTTAAATTTAATTTCCTTACTGGGGATTTTTTTTTGATTGCAGGTTATAATAGAACCTAATGTAGCATTCATAGCCTTGGCCAAGTTAGCATGACCTTTAAGTAGTGATAATCTGTCGAGTAGCTTTGAAGCGTGAAATATACTTTGTGGGAATTACCTATTTTCTGCTGTATTTTCAAGAGAAATCAAAGATATTTTAGGTGGCTCACATAGTGATACCTATAGCTGAGGTTGCTTGATGCATCCTATTAGAAGCATCTGAAAACAGGGTTGTATAACTTTGCCAAACTCTATCTATTTTGGGGCTGAAATTTTTCATGCTGGAATTCTGCCCAAGGCTGAATTTGTTTGGAAAACTTCAGCAAAAGTGGCTTCCTCCTTTCCAAGAATGATGCTAGAGAAAAATATTTTTTGTCTATGTTAAAAAAAAAATTGCATAACCATTTTATTGAGAAGCTTACGTGCTCCCCCCCTCCCCCCATGCTTTGGAGCTGTGGTTCTTCAACCAGAGGTACACGTACCTCTGGGTGGACACAGAGGTCTTCCAGGGGCTACATCAACTCATGTAGATATTTGCCTAGTTTTACAACAGGCTACATAAAAACTAAAGTACAAACTAAAATTTCATACAGACAGTGACTTATTTATGATGTATATAATACTCTGAAATGTAAGTAAATATTTATATTCCAATTGATTTATAATTATATGGTAAAAATGAGGAAGTAAGGAACTTTTCAGTAATAATGTACTGTGCGATTTCTGTGTTCTTATGTCTGATTTTGTAAGCAGATAGTTTTGAAGTGAGGTAAAAATTGGGACAGATCAGACTCCTGAAGGGAGTACAGTAGTCTGGAAAGGTTGAGAGCCACTGCTTTGGAGCATGGACTTGAAATTCGGCAGAGAAGTGTCCTTGTGTCAAGAATGTGCTTTTTGCTGTCCCTGTGAAAATGTGCCCAATTTTGGCTGAATTATGAACCTCTAAAAATCTGTTTGCACGTGTTCAGTGGAGACTTAGGGCTTGGCTACACTTGCAAGTTAGAGTGCATTAAAGCAGCCCTGGGTGCCCTAACTCCTGATGGGTCCACACTGGCAAGGCACATAGAGTGCCTGGACTCCGCAGCTGGAGCGCTCCTGGTAATCCACCTCCATGAGAAGCATAAAGCTTGCTGCGCCCCACCTGAAACGCCTGGGCATCAGTGTGAACGAGGTGGTGCATTACTGCGCTGTGATTGGCCTCTGGAAACGTCCCATAATCCCCTGAAATAAAGTGGCCACTCTTCTCATTGTTTTGAAATCGACTACAGGAATGCAGATATGCCCTTTCATAGCTCCGTTTCTGACAACTGGCATGCTTACCTGCTCCGGGACAAAGCAAGCCATTAGTGTGGAATGCTGCTGTTGTGAGTGGGTGTGGGGGGGTGGCGGGGAGGTCTGCTGCTGTCTGAACTTACAAGACAGCATGCTGACATGCTCTCAGCCCCCCCAAAAACCTACTCTCTCCCCCCACATAAACACAACACACTCCCTGTCACACTCTACCCCCCTCCACCCCCATTTGAAAAGCACGTTGCAGCCAGTTGCATACTGGGATAGCTACCACAATGCACTGGTCTTTGTGGCATTGCAAGAGCTGCTAATGTGGCCACGCCAGTGTGCTTGCAGCTGACAGTGTAAACACACGGCAGCGTTTTCCTTGCTGCGGTCTCCGAAGGCTGGTTTAACTCCCAGTGCGCTACCTCTGCAAGTGTAGACATGCCCTTATTAGAGTTTGGCAGCTAAATTGTCTGAAGATTCCATCTACACCGAGCATGCTCCATCCCCTCATAGCTCCTGAGTACTGACTAGACTATATGTATCAACCCCACCGAGCAACTGATCATGATTTAATTGGGGATTGGTCCTGCTTTGAGCAGGGGGTTGGACAAGATGACCTCCTGAGGTCCCTTCCAACCCTGATATTCTATGATTCTATGCTTCGTCCTGGGGCTGCAGGGGCTGGACCAGAGCTGTTCATACAATTGCTTCTCTCAGCAGCCAGCTGATGCTGTGGCCTTGAGTGCCAGAATTCAGAGCAGGGAGATAATTCAACCCCCTTTTATATATGCATTATTTACAGTCTTTAATTACATGATCACAAACTATTGCACAAGCATCCTTAATTTCAGTATTTCCTAACTTTCGAGTGCTTGACTTTGTAACTGTAATACTCTTTTAACATAATTTTATGTTCACTTCAATCTCTCTGGTCACGCAATCACAGACATGAAGGTCGCTATCTTAAAACAAAAAAACTTCAAATCCAGACTCCAGCGAGAAACTGCTGAATTGGAATTCATTTGCAAATTGGATACTATTAATTTAGGCTTAAATAGAGTGGTCAGTTTGGATGAGCTATTACCAGCAGGAGAGTGAGTTTGTGTGTGTATGGGGGTGGGGGGGGATATGAGAAAACCTGGATTTGTGCAGGAAATAGCCCAACTTGATTGTCATGCACATTGTGTAAAGAGTTGTCACTTTGGATGGGCTATCACCAGCAGGAGAGTGAATTTGTGTGGGGGGGTGGAGGGTGAGAAAACCTGGATTTGTGCTGGAAATGGCCCACCTGATAATCACTTTAGATAAGCTATTACCAGAAGGACAGTGGGGTGGGAGGAGGTATTGTTTCATATTCTCTGTGTATATATAAAGTCTGCTGCAGTTTCCACGATATGCATCTGATGAAGTGAGCTGTAGCTCACGAAAGCTTATGCTCTAATAAATTGGTTAGTCTCTAAGGTGCCACAAGTACTCCTTTTCTTTATGTTAGGAAAGGATTTTAAAGTGTTAATATTTTTGGCACAGAACGACTTCATAGTATTTTGAATGATTAACAAAAATAAAAAGCTATCGGTCAAAATAATTCTTGGTGAGAGACTAGAGCTGGTGTCTGGTGATCAAAATATCAAAACTAACAGTGTCAGAAAATGTAAAGACAGACATTTTTTAAAGAGCTTTTGATGGAATGTTGTATTATTGTTGTGTAGAAAAATGTACTGGAAAAATAAGTAGCTTTTAAGGATCTGATTTTTACTGTTGCTGTGTGAATAAAGATGGTATTTGACAAGTGTAACAGCAGCACTGCCAACTGGAATACATCGTCATAGAATCATAAAAGTTAGAAATGGAAAAGACCTAGGTCACTTAATCCATTTCACTACTGGTGCAGGATTGTTCTCTACAGTATATTTAGAGATAAGAAGACAGTATCTGAAAGATACATTGAAATGGTTTATGGAAAATTATTTTGAATTTTGAAAAACCAAAAGTCATTGAAAAGTTAGAAATGAATGGATTTTCAAACACTGTAAGTAACAGGCAGACTCCTATAGATCTGTTTTCTATAGCTCTATAATGTGCAGTTGGCAAACTTATTGGGACAATGTCAGGTCATCATATTTGGCCCAGTAGGTCTCATGTGTATCTGATTTTCTTTAGAGAAAAGGAAAATTCTTCCTCCCTCACCTGAAGTTGTTTAAGTTGACAGTAATGCTTTACAGTCCATTCTTTTTAATGAATACATGTCCGTACGACAGTGGGCAGATTTATTAGCCAGGGCAGTCCAAATAAAGCCCAAACCCTCAAGTTCAGTTCCATGTCCCCTTTCTCAAGGTGGGTTTATTAATAAAAAAGACAGTTACCTTTTCCGTAACTGGTGTTCTTCAAGATGTGTTGCTCATATCTATTCCACAACAGGTGTGCGTGCCACGTGCACCAGTGCCAGAAGTTTTTCCCCGCTCCCCCCATCCTCGGTTCCTTCTTGCCAGACAACTCCGACGAAGGGGAAGGAAGGTGGGATGTGGAATAGACATGAGCAACACATCTCGAAGAACACCAGTTACGGAAAAGGTAACTGTCTTTTCTTCGAGAGAGAGATTGCTCATGTGTTTTCCACAATAGGTGATTCCAAGCTATATCTGTTGGAGGTGGGTAGGAGTTCACAAGTTCCCAGGATGGAGGACAGCCCTGCCAAACCTGGCATCATCCCTGGTTTGGGGGACGATTTGGGGGATAGTGCGAGGTGAACGTTTGAACCGAAGACCACTTGGAGGCCCTACAAATGTCCTGGATGGGGACGTGGGACATGAAGGCAGCCGACGAGGCTTGCGTTCTAGTCAAGTGTGCCCTCACAATGGGTAGCCGGAGGGACACCCACCAGCTCATAACAGGAATGGATGCATGAAGTGATCTGATTGGGAAGCTGCTGAGTGGAAATCGGCTGGCCCCTCGCGCTCAGCCAAGGCGACGAACAGTTGCGAGAACTTTCCAAACGGCTTGGTCCGCTCGAGGTGGAAAGCCAGAGCCCGCCGCACATCAAGCGTGTGGAGACGGCGCTCCTCACTGCACGCGTGAGGCTTCAGCCAGAGGACCGGTAAAAAAATGTCCTGACCCATGTGGTAGGCGAAGACCACCTTTGGGAGGAACGTGGGGTGTGGGCGGAGCTGGACCTTGTCTTTATGAAAGACCATGTACAGCAGCTCGGAGGTCAGGGCCCTGAGCTCCGAGACTCGGCTGGCTGATGTGATTGCAACCAGGAAGGCCACCCTTCCATGAGAGGTGAGACCAGGAGCACGTGGCCCGTGATTCAAATGGGGGCCCTGTGAGACGAGCCAACACCAGGTTTAGGTCCCACTGTGGGACCGGGGGGGTCTAAAATATGGAAAAAGACGGTCCAAACCCTTAAGGAACCGGCCAGTCATAGCATGGGAAAATACCATGTGCCCTTGCACTGCCAGATGGAAGACCGATATGGCTGCCAGGTGCACCTTGACTGACGAGGGTGCCAGGCCCTGGGCCCTCAGGTGGAGGAGGTAATCAAGGATAAGCTGGGACCACTTCGACAAAAAACTGGGACCACTTCAACAAATAAGCATGGCGAGTGGAGGGCCGTCTACTTTTGAGGAGGACACACTGAACCTGCTCTGAGCATGTCTTTTCCTCTCCACCTAACCACTGAGCAGCTAAGCCGTGAGGTGAAGAGCTGCCAGGTTGGGGTGGAGGAGGTGGCCCTGGTCCTGAGAGAGCAGGTCCGGGCGAAGCGGCAATGGCCATGGCGGAGCTACCTCCAGCCCCATTAGGATCCCGTACCAATGCTGCCTGGGCCACGCCGGGGCAATCAGGAGCACCCGGGCCTTGTCCGTCTTTATCTTCTCCAGGACCCTGCTGATTAGAGGGAATGGGGGAAAGGCATAGAGAAGCTGGCCTGACCAGGACAGGAGAAAGGCATTGGAGATAGCGCCCCTCCCCAGGGTCTCCCCTGGAGCAGAACCCGGGACATCGCTGGTTCTGACGAGTCACGAACAGGTCCACCTGGGGAGTTCCCCACCTTCGGAAGAGCTGGTGGGCCACTTCTGGGTGGAGGGACCACTCATGTTGTGAGGAAAAGTCCCTGGTCAAGCGATCCACCCTCTCGTTCTGGGCACCCGGTAGATGGAAGGCCTTCATGTGGATATTGTGGGCTATACAGAAGTCCCACAGCCTGAGGGCTTCACGGCAGAGGATCGAGCCCCACCTTGCCTGTTGGTATAGAACATTGAGGCCATGTTGTCTGTGAGGACCCTGACTACCTTGCCCTCCAGGTGTGAGCTCCTTGACGTTTATTTGTAAGGTCAGGTCTTGAGCTGATCACAGGCCTTGAGTCTGAAAGTTCCCCACATGGGCCTGCCAACCCAGGTCTAACGCATTGGACACCAGCTCCAACGACGGGGCCCTGTCCCTTGACAGGACCCCTTGGAGAATGTTGTTTGGGGTGGGCCACCACCGTAGGGAGGTGATCACAGAGTCCGGCATGGTGAGGACCGTGTCCATCCTGTCTGTGGCCTGGGAGAACTTCAAGGCCAACCAGAGCTGGAGGGGCCTCATCCTGAGTCTGGCGTAATGGACCACATATGTGCACGCTGACATGTGACCCAAGGGTTGTAGGCAAACCCTGGCTGTTGTCACCGGGAACCTTGTGACAGAGTCGATGAGGGTCTCGAATCTGTCTGGCGGGAGAGAGGCCCTGGCCAACACTATGTCCAGGAGCGCTCAGATAAACTCTATGCATTGGACTGGGACTAACGTGGACTTGGTGTTGTTTACCAACAGGCCCACTGTGGTGCACGTGGACAGGAGAAGAGCCATGTGATCCCTCTCCTGTGACCGGGAGGTGCCCTTGACAAGCCAATCGTCCAGATAGGGAAATATCTGGACCCACCGCCATCTGAGGTAGGCCGCTAACACTGACATACATTTTGTAAACACCCTGGGGGCAGTGGACAGACCAAATGGGAGGACCATGAATTGGCAATGATTCTGTCCCACTACGAAATGGAAGAAGCACCTGTACCCCTCGAATATGTGGATGTGGAAGGACGCATCCTGTAGATCAAGGGCAGTGTACCAGTCCCAGGAATGCAGGGAGGGGATGATGGAGGCCAGGGAGACCATGCGGAACTTGAGCTTCACCATGTACTCGTTCAGACCTTGGAGGTCCAGGATGGGCCTGAGCCCCCCTTTGGCCTTTGGGATAAGGAAATAGCGGGATTAATACCCCTTGCCCATGAACTCCTCGGGCACTGCCTCTATCGCTCCTAGACGTAGGAGCTGCCCCACATCCTGCTCGAGCAGAGCTTCGTGCGAGGGGTCCCCCAAGGGGGATGGGGGTGAGGGGTATTGGTTGGGGATGAAGTAAACTGGAGGGTGTAACCCCGGGAGATGGTGTTGAGGACTCATCGGTCCGAGGTTAGCCACGACCATTCCGGGAGGAAAGCACACAACTGGTTGGAGAAGGGAAGCTTTATTGGGGGTGGCTCCCTGATGAGGACTGGTGGGGTGCCCCCGAGCGTCCCGTCACAAATGCCTTTTCCCCACCTGCTTGCCCTTGGATGACCCAGGCTGGGGGGCAGGCTGAGACTGCCTCTTATAGTCCCGCTGCTTCTTATGGGCAGCCTCGTACTTCGGCAGGGTGGCCTGGGTGGGAGTCTGCTGCAGCTTGTGAAAGTAGAATGAATTATATTGAAATTATAATTCATTAGAGAAATGCTGCTTGAAAGATTTCTTGAAATATAGTTGTCAGGAAGAGAAACATTAAGGAGTGTGAGACAATGGGTGCTCAAACTAATTAAGTTAGAGCTCCTACTGAGCTAGGAGATTGGTAAATGTTAGTATGCAAATAAGATATGTATGTATATTTGTCAGTTTCTGCTTCCTTTTGTCTCTTATGTTAAATTGGCTTTGGCTTAGCTGTATAAATAAGTTAGCTTGAGCCTCAGAGAGGGGCTCACATATCTGGGTGCATTGGCAAAGCGCTTTCCTAATAAACAGAGTGATCTGACAAATTATGTGAGTCCTGAATCTGACTTTGACAGGCTTGAACTTAGGTTTTGCTGGAGAGGGGGCACAGAGGCCCAGAGTCTGGAGGGTCATGCAGGAGTCTTTCATGCCATGCAGCCTTGTATCTGTTTCCTCCGCAAACAGAGCTTTCCCATCAAACGGGAGATCCTGCATGGAAGACTGTGCCTCGCTGGACAGCCCAGAGAGCAGGAGCCATGGACACTGCAGAGGCCATTGATCGTGTGGCTGTGTCCTCAGCATCCAAAGCTGCCTGCAGGGACACCCTAGCGGCCGCTGCCCCTTCCTCCACTAGTGCCTTGAACTCCTTCCTATCGCGCTCCTGGAGGGAGTCCTCAAACTTGGGCAGGGAGCCCCACAGATTGAATTTGTACCAGCTCAGGAGAGCCTGATGGTTTGCCACTCGTAACTGGAAGCTCAAAGATGAATATACTTTCCTTTTGAAAGAGTCCAGTCTCCGAGAGTTTTTGTTCTTTGGAGTCAGGGCTGGCTGACCCTGCTGTTTCCTGTGGTTGACCGACAAGTATTCATGCCTCTTAGCGGGTACAAAGTACTTGCGTTCTGCCTTTTTAGAGATGGGAGCCAATGAGGCCGGTGTTTGCCACAGGGCACTTGAAATCTTAGCCACCCCTTCATGGAGAGGCAAGGCCACCCTACCTGGCACCGATGGGGACAAAACGTTAAACAGGGAGACCCAGGGCTCCTCCATCTCCTCTGCCTGGAGGTGGAGGCTTGCTGCCACCCTCTTTAAGAGTTCTTGGTGGGCCCTGAAGTCCTCCTGCGGGATGGAGGCGGGTAGGGCCGCAATCGCCTCCTCTGCACTTCTCTTACTTGCCAATAAATATTTCTATGTTGTATTTGGGGAAAAACAGATGATATAGTCTCATCATATTGTGATAACACTCTTTCCATCCCACTAGTGTCTCTGGACGATGTTAAACAGAAGCTACTAAAGTTAGACATTTTAAAATCAGCAGGTCCAGATTAATTTGCGCCCAAGAGTATTAAAAGAGCTGGGGTAGGAGCTTGCTGGACCTTTAATGTTGATTTTTAGTAAGTCTTGGAGCACTGTGGATGTTCCAGAAGACTGGAAGAAAGATAATGTTGTGCCGATTTTTAAAAAGGGCAAATGGGATGACCCAGGTCACTACAGGTCTATCAGAGATCTTGAGCAAGATAATGCAGTGGCTGATACAGGACTCAATTAATAAAGAACTACAGGAGAGTAATGTAAATTAATGCAACTCAACATGGGTTTATGAAAAACAGATCCTGTCAAACTAACCTGATACCTTTTTTTTGATGACATTACAAGTTTGGTTGATACAGGTAATAGTGTTGACGTAACATACTTAGATTTCTGTAAGGGGTTAGACTTGTTATTGCACAACTTTTTGATTAAAAAAATTAGAATGATATCAAATTAACATGATGGCATACATTAAATGAATTACAAACTGTCTACCTGATAAGGTCTCAAAATATAACTGTAAACGGGGAATCATTATCAAGCGGGTGTGTTTCCAGTGGGGTCCCACAAGGATGAGTTCTTGCCCCAACGCTATTCCACATTTTTATCTGTGACTTGGAAGAAAACATAAAATCATCACTCAAAGTTTGAAGATGACACAAAAATTGGAGGAGAAGTCAATAAGGAAGAGCACAGGTCACTGATTCAGATCAATCTGGACCATTTGGTAAATTGGGCACAAGTGAACAAAGTGTGTTTTAATATGGCTAAATATAAATGTATGCATCTAGGAACAAAGAATGTAGACCACACTTGCAGTATGGGGGACTCTTTTCTGAGAAGCAGCGACTCTGAAAAAGATTTGTGGGTCGTGGTGCATAATCAGATGAACATGTGCTCCCCCTGTGATGTTAATGTGATCCTGTGATGCACAAACAGAGTAATCTCCAGTAGAGGTTATTTTACTTCCATATGTGGCACTGGTGTGACCACTGCTGGAATACTATGTCCAGTTCTGCTGCCCACAATTCCAGAAGGATGTTCATAATTTGGAGAGGTTTCAGAGAAAAGCCACAAGAATTATTAAAGGATTAGAAAACATGCCTTAGTTTGAGCTCTTGGAGACGATCACTGTATTTAGCTTAACAAAGAGAAAGTTAAGGGGTGATTTGATCACAGTCTATAAGTATCTACCTGGGAAACAAATATTTAATAATAGGCTCTTTAGTCTAGCAAAGAAAGGTATAACACAATCCAGCAGCTGGAATTTGAAGCTAGCCAAATTCAGACTGAAAATAAAGCATAAATGTTTAACGGTGAGTGTAATTAACCACTGGAACAATTTACCAAGGGTCACGGTGGATTCTCCATCATGACAATTTTTAAATCAAGTTTGGATGTTCTTCTAAATGATATGCTCTAGGAATTATTTTTGGGGAAGTTCTATGGCCTGTGTTATACAGGCGATCAGAGCAGATGTTCATAATCCTCATTTCTGGTCTTGGGATCTGTGAATCTCTGAATACTGAGAGTTTTGCAAATAAAGCATGGCATACACTGAATTAAAGCCTAAAAATTCTAAATCACCCTTATAACTTTAATAATTTCAGCTTCTTGGAATTTTCATTAAAAATCCCCAAACAAACCAAAGGGTCTAATTTTCACTAGCACAGGGCAAAGACAGCACATATTGACTGCAGTACAAGTGGTGGGTACTGTGAACCTGTGAAACTCAGGTCCAAAGTTTATAGCAAAGAATTGATAGTTAAAAATTAAGCCCGCATGTTTGTTAAACTCATACTTACTAGAGGCATAACCAAGAAAAGAAAATGGACAGACACTTACATGAATACTAACTGTTCCCAACTCCTTAGTTTTTTTTGTTCTGCAATGCTCTGTTCCAGCTCTTGGCTCAGTTTTTGCCTGGTATTCTCAAGCCATTCCCCAGTGGCCATATTATTGTCATGTTCTTCTTTTTCAAGCTGTTCAGTTTGAATAGCAATTTCCTTTTTATGCTCCTCAACAATTTGTTGCAGGAACGGCTTTGGCACACTCAGTTTTAAAAGTTCTTGAGTGATTACTCCATACTGAATGCGTTTAAGTTCTTCAATAGCTTTCTCTGTCAAAGTAAATCTAAGCACTTTTATTTCTTCACCGGCATCATTATCAAGCTTTTCAATAAGCTCTTCAAATTCAACAGCATGTTCAGTCAGGAGCTTTTGCCAGTGGTTCAAGTAGTGGCTAACCTCTTTAGTGGTTTTGAAAGTGTCTCCTATCGACATCTGCTCCTTTCTTTGTTCTTTCTGCTGATTCATTTAAAAAAAAAAAGATACAAGGTAAATAGAAGAAACCTCTTTTTAGTTCCAATCCCCTATATACATATTTCATACCAAAGTGAAATTATACATAACAGTTTTTTGTAATACTCAAAATGACAATTTCATTGCATACTATCAGCACTGCATTCATATGTGCCCAAAAGGCCACTATTAATTTAGGTTGAAGTTAGACAGAATGCTAACACCAACAAAAATGCAGTGTGCAATTTATCTCATGCCCTGACACATTTTCAAATGTCTGAAAGGGTCAGAAATCTAATGAACTGGTAAAATTCCAAATGCAAACTCTGATCAAAGAAATAGAGGAAAGAAAAGAAAAAAGTTTTATTGATATTTCATATTACACTATGCAATATTTTCACTGTAAAGCTAGCCAAAGCTACCCTTGGTTTAACACAATTTATCATTTAAGACCACACCAGTGGGAAGCACAGAGAATACAATGGAAGTGTTGGCCCTCTGCATGATTGCCAGAGCTCCAAGGCATTTTATTCCAAAGAGTTTGGAAGCTCAGTGGGTTTGGAAGGTCATGCCACCTGGTCCCACTGTGGTAGAATCTAACCCTATGATCCCGACCTGATGAAATATCAGATTTCACAAATGGAAACTCAGCATTTTCTTCATGTATATCACTTACCTGCAGGTTTTCCCAATGGTAGGGAATGATCTGGTCTTCTGTTGTCAGGCTATGAATAACTGCTCAGTTAAGACAATACAGTAGAACCTCATAGCTACAAATACCTCGGGAATGGAGGTTGTTCGTAATTCTGAAATGTTCATAACTCTGAACAAAACACTATGATCGTTCTTTCAAAACTTTATAACTGAACATTGACTTAATACAGCTTTGAAACTTTACTCTGCAGAAGAAAAATACTGCTTTTAACCATCTTAATTTAAATTAAACCAGCACAGAAACAGTTTCCTTGCCAAATCTTTTTTTTAAACTTTCCCTTTATTTTTTTTTAGTAGTTTACGTTTAACGCAGTACTGTACAGTATTTGCTCTTTTTGTTTTTTTGTCTCTGCTGCTGCCTGATTGTGTATTTCTAGTTCCAAATAAGGTGCGTGGTTAACCAGTCAGTTCGTAACTCTGGTATTCATAACTCTGAGGTTCTACTGTATATTGTGGTAATGCCACTAAAAATTCTGAAGACTGATTTTCCTCTACTATCCTAGCATGGATGTTTGTTATCTTCATCGTCATAAAAGAATTAGACCTTATCTTTCAATTCAATCAGGGCTTTTTTCAGCATAATCCCAGGGTAAACCGTTACACTGTACATAATTACCTTTTGCAACATTTCTCGTCTTCTCTTAGTAACGAGTTTCTGGTGAAGCCTTTGCTTTTCCTGTTTTAAATTATGATCCAACTTCTGTTTAACAGAATGAACTTCTGCCTGAGCTTGATCTAGAAGTGGTCCCAAATGATTTTCAGACAAATGACCAGCTCTGTAATAAGAGTGTTTAATACCTGTTACCTTGAATACTTAACAGTAGAGAGAGAGAGAGACTGAGTGTGTGTGTTTGTACAAAGGCACATAGTTATTATTTATTTCTGTTGCTGTAATGCTTAACAGCCCCTAACAAGGCTCAGGATCCCACTGTATTGGACACTATGCAAGCAAATAATACAAAGACAGTCCATGCCTCCGAAAGCTCACAGTCTAGCATATAGATAATACGCAAGAGGTGAATAAACAAATGGGAGTGTGAGGGGAGACTGGGAAGGGAGGCGGGGGAAAAAACCAAGGAGATGCATACATATATAGAGTTAGTGTTAGACAGAAGATGCTCAAAGTAATGTGCATAAACGAAAAAATTAGGGAGTGCAGGCTCACGTGGTTTGGTCACGTAAAGCACAGTCCTCATGTAAAGCACAGTCCTGACAACTAGTGAGGAAGAGTCCAATGGCTCAAGACTGAAAGACAGAGATGCCAACCCAAGAAGAAGTGGTGGTACGTCATAAAGGAAAACATGTTAGCATGTGGTGTGATAGAGGATATGGCACTGAAAAGAGCACTTTGGAAGGAGAGGACTTGTAGTGTAGGATGGGATTAATGCAAGGAAAAAGAAGGGTATTGTACAGAATTTTCAAATTAGACATGTTTTATATTTATACATTATAGTCTGAAAATGTAAAAAGTCTCCTTCAATGTTATATATATATATATCACACATGCACAATAATTTTATACACACTACAAATGATAGTTAGCAAAACCTGTGTAAAGACTTTCACTCACTTCTACAATATTCATAATAAATCAAAAGAATTACCAGGATTTTGGATGAAAAGAGAAATATAGCAACTCCACAGACCAAACTTTCCCAGTCTTACACATACAGGACATCTTTTGGATTCAGGATAGATTTGCAAGATTATGACACCAGTCTAACTCCACTGACTTCTCTAATTCACATGAGTGCATGGGCTAGACACAATAAAGTATAGTCAGGTAAGTCTCTCCCTATTAACAACTCTAATTGCATTATAAAGACTGCTGCTATTCTTGTCACTCAAGAGTTCCCAAAATACCTTTGAACAATAGGGATATAAAGGAGGATCTTAAATCAACCAGGTTAGGCTTTTGGATTTTCGCTGTTATTACCATGACTCACAAGAAATATTTCTAATATTAAATACTGAGTATTCCCTAAAAGGAGGTTAAAAGGGTCAAAATGGAACCTGGGCTGAAAGTACTATCCCTAACACTGGATTTTTGTTCAAACCCTTCCTCAATTATTCTCCAAGTACCCAATTTTCAGAAGGGCTGAGCACTGTGCAGCTCACATTGGTTTCAAATGGAATTGTGTGCGCACAGCCCCTCTGAAAATCAGGACCTAATAACATATAGGGTTCACATGCCACTGTCCCGGCAAAGTCTCCAACACACTTCAACAGTTCGACTGTGGGCGAAATCTTGTAGTCCTTTATTCAGACCTTTCTCAGGAAAGGATTGAGACCAATTCCCATTGATTTCGTGAATTTACCTAGGATTTGTCCATATGAATTTAGCTGTCCCACATTTGTTCCAAGTTAGATTTTACCTCAAATTCCCAAAATAATCAAATTAAAGCGAAGTTGAAGAACATTTATTTAGTTGTGTGGCTTTTGCATTTTACCCAAAGTGAATAGAGAGCTCCTGTTCAAAGCCAGCACTTGCTTCTCCATCTACTGTTTGAGAGTTTACAGTCAATTAAATGAGCAACAGAACACTATCCCCTGCCTATCAAACTTGCTTTAAATTCTAATGAGGAGCTCAGCTCAGCCTCCCTCCTTATCACGTAGGTTTGCTAAGTTTTGCAGAACTCAATTTTTTCAACTTCCATCCATCACCTTTTTTTTAAAAAAAAATCTTCTGTGGGAAAAAGCCCACAAAGCAATCCCACCAACTGTCAACGTGCTCTACTTGAAGCCAAATAATATTTGTCCTTGCCTGAAACCAATTGATTATAAATTCCAATGATGCGACAGATAGATTGGGCAGTGCCAAGCCTCCCTTCAGCTTTGTGAACTGCAAATTCCATATCTAGGCTCCTTTCTGTGCCAAATACAAGGGAAAACAAAGTAGTATAACATGTGGGTGGCGGAATTAGATAGAAGGAAGAGCAAGTTATGCAAAATAATAATCAATCAAGATATTACTTTTAAATACCTTTAATCTATTTTGTGCTGGGGGAATTACCGAGGAGTCTCTGCAGCCCCTTTACAATCCCTACCCAGGGTGGAGTAAAAGGGCCTGCAGCAGGAATCAGAATTGGGGCCATGAGATGAAAGGTGGAGGGAAAGTGATGTAACATGCCAGCTAAGTGAACAGGGTGGTGATACTACACACTGACTATGGGGACGATGATAGACACACATCTCATTAGTTCCAAGTTGATTTATTCTGTGGAATTGTTTTACGTGTAAAAATCTTAAAAGGCACTCAGATTAAATTGTAGGTAGTTGTGGGTACTACAGGGGGCCAGTAAAAAGGAATATGGACTGAGTTTCCAAAGACACAAACAATAGAGACAAGGAGGTGTAGCCATCGGTTCAAGCAGAAGCAGAGTGTCAGCTAAATAACACTAATAATATAAAAAGAAAAGGAGTACTTGTGGCACCTAAGAGACGAACAAATAAGCATAAGCTTTCATGAGCTACAGCTGAATGCATCCGATGAAGTGAGCTGTAGCTCACGAAAGCTTATGCTCAAATAAATTTGTTCGTCTCTAAGGTGCCACAAGTACTCCTTTTCTTTTTGCGAATACAGACTAACACGGCTGCTATTCTGAAACTAATAATATAATGGTTGTACCTCTAAGACAAAAATGAAAGCGTCTCCAGGCTACAGCTCAAGACTTAAAAGTCAAAATTAAAAAAGGAGCCAGTTAGAATGCCCAATATAATTGGCAACTCAGAGTTATGATTGACAATTAAAAAAAAAAAAGCAAAAGGGCTTCAGACTTCAAACTATAGTTTGTCTGATGGGTAGGTTAGGTTGTGTATAGTTGTATTATATCTGAAGAAGTAAAGGAAACCACAACTATTTTAGACAGATCACTCCAGTGTGGAAATGACTAAGGGATGGAATCTAATTGATTAGAAAGCCCATATGATGGAAACAATGGATGAAATCCTTGCCCCACTGAAGACAATGGGAGTTTTGCCAAGGACTTCAGTGGGACCAGGATTTCACCCAACTGGATCAGTATTCTGCAGATGTCCAGATCAGAATTGCAATGAGTAATTCCTCATAGTAAAATCCAGACACAAAGAGCTGCTAAGCAAGTCATTAATCTTAATGCAGATAGCAGCTGCTCAGCACCTGGTGGGGTCAGGCCCCAAGACATTAAAGGCTTATGCTCTGCTGACGCAATAACAACAACAATGGGTAGCTTAGCTACCCCAGTTCTACCTGGTGGAAGGGGGTATCAAAGGACTGTTTGGAGAAATATTTATTGATGCAATAGACTCCACTTAAATGGAGAAGAATAAAAAGTACACTACTAAAAGAGATCAGTAAGAGGAATGATTTGATTTGGACTTTACTGTAGATGATGGTAGGATTTAAGGCCACATATCACAGGAAATTATTGTGGTTTTATTAGAGATTAAAATCCATGGAGAAATTCATACTGCAATAGGAGTTCTTCAAGTCCAGTAAATTGCCAGGACTGGATAAGGTTATCAAAGTGTTATGAAAGAAATGAAGTGTGAAGGAGCAGAGTGCTTGGCGAAATGAAGCCATAGCACTTTAAAACTAGCAATTGTTCGGAAAAAAAAGCTGTGAAGTCACTAATCTGGTGCCTTTTTGACTATCTAGAACACAGGAATTACAGAATGGTGGGGCTCATTGTGCTACTGGGGAAACCAGTTATTAAGAGTTCCAGTAAGGTTAAAAGAAGAAAAGGAGTACTTGTGGCACCTTAGAGACTAACCAATTTATTTGAACATAAGCTTTCGTGAGCTACAGCTCCCTTCATCGGATGCATGCAGTGGAAAAGTAAGGTTAAAGTAGTACAACACCTGGACAAGTATTGCCTGGACAAGTCAAGCCCTGCATAGTTTTTGTAAGGAAAATGATAAAAAGAGCTTTCTATCTAGGAGAATTCTTCGGAAATGTTAACAAAATGGTAGATAAAGCAGCATGAATGTAATTCACTTAGATTTTTCCAAACGCTTTTTTGAAAAGGTCTCTCACACGAGACTATTAAGGAAAATGACTAATAAATGAATAAGGGCAGTCCTGCAGTTCGAACCAGTAAAGCAACTAAAAAGCTACAGCGAAGGCTGTTCTACAGGTCAAATGTCAGGGTACCAAGGTGATTGTCAGTATTTGATAAAAATTATTAAATAGATTTTGAACAAAAAGTAAAAGGAGTTGATAAAGTATGATAATGACACTAAGTCAATTTGTTTAGTAAAATGGAGGATTATGAGAAACTCTGGATGGATTTAAATATATAAATGAAATGGACAATTTGACAGCAGAGGACATTTAACTTGCATAAATGTAAGAAAATGTGTATTAGCAGCAATGGTCTAAACTCCTAACATGCGGAGGGGCACTGAAGCTGTGGAATCTTCTGAAGCAAGAGAAGAGGTTAGATTGTAGAGAGTTCAATGCAGATATCTGCTCACAATAGCACATATACAAATAAAATGGCTCTATGAATTAAAGGACAGACAACAGCAGAAAATATTGCAGTGACATATTGCACAATGGTGGATAGGCCTCTGATTACTGTTATTACTGTTACTGAGGGTCTTTTTATACAGTGTTCTAGCATCCACTTGACCACACAGTTCTGGTTAAACAATAGGCTTTTGATGTAACCTTGTGCTTTCTGAACACCACCAGTAATTACAGGTTTCAGAGTAACAGCCGTGTTAGTCTGTATTCGCAAAAAGAAAAGGAGGACTTGTGGCACCTTAGAGACTAACCAATTTATTTGAGCATAAGCTTTCGTGAGCTTCAGCATCCGATGAAGTGAGCTGTAGCTCACGAAAGCTTATGCTCAAATAAATTGGTTAGTCTCTAAGGTGCCACTAGTACTCCTTTTCATTTTGTAGTTACACAAATTAACATAGGGCAATTTATCCATCAGGCAGTCTATTATAAACTTCAGAGACATATAGACAATGACATTATTTTACCCAAGATTCATCTAAATGTTAATATTCCCTTTTGATCTCTGAATCAGTAGCTATATTGACAGACAGGAACTGTTTATTTACATAGCTAGAATTAAAGATACACACAATTAGTATCACTTCTAACAATACAGGTTTGCATTTCAAAGTTCTAGCCTATTTAGCATGAATGGCCTTAATTTCCATTCGCATACCTTTCTAAAATGTCTTTAAAGGTCATGGTTAGTTAGGCTGTGTCTACACGGCCACTTTCAGCGCTAAAACTTTAGTCGTTCAGGGGTGTGAAAAAACACCCCCCCCCCAGTGGCAAATGTTTTAGTGCTGAAAAGCAGCAGTATAGACAGCCTTTATTGACGGGAGCCGTGCACCCGGCAATAAAGCTACCCCCCCTCATTCGAGGTGGTTATTTTTTATTGCTGGGAGAGCTCTCCCCCAGCGATAAAGCACGACTATCCTGCCCACGTCACAGCACTGCTGCAGCCACGCTGTAACGTGGGCAGGGTAGACATACTCTTAGCCTGCAAGCTGTTTAACCCTTTCTGGCCACGTGTTACACTTTGCATAAGATTCGTTGCAATTATATAACAGTGGTAGAAATAATGGCTTGCGTAATTATACTTTAATCAGACGTCACACCTGTCCTCTTGCGTCTAGGGAACCATGTTCAAAGTATAAAATTTCTTTGTAAAAGACAGAGTCAGATTCTCTTCCACATTCAGCATAGAGAAAGGGAGGCAGCCTAGGAACTGTTTATGGCTGGTTACAGCTCCATAATTCACAGATCACATCTGCTTCAGCCCAGCTCCCTAAGGGGGTCAGCTGAGATTTGGCAGAATGCAGCTACACTCCCCCTCAACCCTTAAGCCAGTGTTTGTATGGGGGGAGCGAAGGGGCATGGTTGGCATGGGAACCAACTACACCGACTTTATGCCAACTGAGAGCTCCCTAACCCTTGGCAGAATTCTCAGTAGGTTGTCCAGGCCAGACTCCAGCCCCTTTGCGCTGAGTGATGCAAAGAGGGCAGAATGGAAAGGGAATCTGGCCCAGAGACATCTGACTATCCATCCTTGCCTACTATATTATGGGCAAAATTTTCAAACTTGTATACCTAGAGTTAGAGACACACAGTGGGTGTGGTAATATATTTTACTGGGTCAAATTCTGTTGGTAAAAAGAGACCAACTCAAAAGCTTTCTCTTCCACCAACAGAAGTTGTTCCAATAAAAGATATTCCCTCACTCACCTTGTCTCTCAAATATCTTAGGACCAACAAAACTACAACAGCACTGCAAATACCTAGAGTTAGAGTAAATCCATATTTAGGCACCCAAATCAGCAGCTTGATTTTCAAAAGGAGCTGAGTTGTCCAGAAAAATCAGGCTTCTTATTTAAATGCTAACTTTAGATGGTCAAGTTTGAAAATACTGGCCTCTAGACTTTGTTTGAAATTTTCTCTAGAGTCCTAGAGTGGCTGTTTTATAATGAAACCCACCATTTACTTATTTTGTTAACATTCTTACAGTATCTTTTTCACATGAATCTCGATTGACTTTTTATCCAATATATTTTAAACGTTCTATTGAGCTCTGCTTTTAAAAGTCCTTTACAGCATTTATGTCTTGACTGTTTTATGCTACCTCTGAATTTGTTTATGTGTATTCTATCTCATCCACATATTTTCCCAATTTCATCTCTAGATATAAAACAATTATGCAACTCAAAATTCCCTTTAATCCCATCCATAAATATATGTTTAAAGTACCTAATCTACTGTGTACTGGTTTTGATAAAGGAACATCTACATTTGTAATGAGAGAAGTGGGAGTTGAAGGGTAAGATGAAAAAGCAGACGAGATTAATGATACAATTTAAAAGGACCAGAATTTTGGTTCAGACTTTTCTTGCTCTTAACATTTCTTCTGTTCTGGTCTGTAAATATTCCCCAATTCCCCTTATAATTAAAGATTGAAATTCTGGCCAACCTACCATGGAATTATTCTTTTTCTGGGTTTTGGGCATGATTCTCAGCTTTGCCTGCAGCAGAATGACTCTGGAGAATGTTCAGAAATACTACATTGTGTAGTTTTACAATATCAACGTCCAAAGAATGAAAAAATAGGCACAGGTCTTGCCAATCTTCTGAAAGCAAACAAGCTGCGTGAGTGTGGGGGTGTCTGAAGTTATAGGAGGGTCACACAAGATAACTGAGTAATGTCACTTTGTTTTGCGAGGGTGTCTAACTTTGCAGAATTTATTTAAAATTTGACACTATGAAAAAAAATCTGGGGAATCCTCCATCCAACCTTCCTATTACTTATATGGTGAGAGGAAACGCCATTTGCTGATATTGTTTGTAGCTCTCGGTGCAAAACTAATCCTGTTGTAAGAAACTCAATCGCAAGATTTCTCTGGAAAGTAGAACTGCATCCCTCCCCCAATTTGTAAATTCTTCCTCACTCCTCTGAACATTATAGCCAATGAATAGCATGCAAAGTTAGAGAGAGAAAAGCATTGTTTTACATTAGGATTTCCTTACGACTCGTGTTCGTGCTGCAGTATTTTGTGCACGTGAATATCACACTGTATCACCACCAAAAACTACCCAGGCCTTGCCTTTCCACTACTGAGATTTTTTTCTTCTAACTCTCCTCTCTCTCTTTTCTAGTCATTGATTTTTCTTTTATTTTGCATCTCAAGTTCAATATCAGTTATTAAACAATGAACTAAAGCTACTTTTCCAGTTTAATAAACCCCACTTCTTCCTTCATTTTAGTAATCGGCTCCTACGAATTCATGATTAAATCTGCACAGTGGCCTATTTAATTAGAGCTTCTCATTAAGGGCCTTCCCAAAGTAACAATGTCTACAGAACAACCAAAGAACTTTTCTCAAGGAGACCAAAAGCTTAATATGATTTGAAAGTGATGTGAAAATATGGAAGGGTACAAGCTGCAGAAGTGGGGTCTTCATTACGTTACAAAGGAGGTGGTAAGATTGGTTTTGGACACGTAGCTGCACATACATTATCGTACCATCCAAAACGTGCAAAGCAGAGTACAGGCATATAGGAAGACTGTCCTTGCTCAACAGAGCTTACAGTCTAATGGCAGTCATGACTCAACAGGTGACAGCTATTGCAATAGGTGGCTAAACAGAAGAGCAAAGGTTACAAAAATAAGGTAAGGTACTTGGCTCTAAATGAACAGTTATCCAGTCTCTAATGAAGTGCTGTTCGTTTTGCACTACTTGCAGATACAGAACATGATCTTTTGGTATCTCATATCAATCTTCCTTTGGGCCTCTAAACTAGGGCTGTCAAACAATCGCAGTTAATGCCTGCAATGAACTGAAAACAAAATTAACTCATTAATTTTTAATGCGTTAATCGCATTCCTCTGGGTTGGGAGGGATGCATCGGCGGTGGGGGGAGGGAGGGAAGGCTAAAGCCCCAACCCACAGCTCCGCGGGCAGCATGGGGGCTGAAGTCCCAGTGTGCAGCTCCACGGGTACGCTGAAGTGCTGAGCTGGAGCCCCGCACCCTGAGGGGGAGCTGAAGGCCTGAACCCTGTATGGGACTGGAGCCCCGAGTCCTATGGGGGATGAAGCCCGGAGCCCTGAGCGGGACTGGAGCCCTGAGCAGAGCTGAAGTACAGAGCCCCGATCCTATCTTTGAAAACATAGAAAATATCCAAAAATATTTAAATAAATGGTATTCTATTATTAACAGTGTGATTAAAATGCCTATTAATGCCTATTAATTAAGATTAATTTTTTTAATCGTTTGACAGCCCTACTCTAGATCTTCTATTATTTTTACCTTTCAATTGAGAACAATAGCAGGAAAGAAAACAATTTAGATAGTAATATGTCTATATGGTCCTGTTACTGGCTGAGAAGTTTGGATTATATTAATCTATTTTATATTTGTTTCTGCAATACATGGCACCCAGATGACTGGCAACTGGCACCAATATATGTCTAAAATATATAAAGAAAGATGTGGGCACAGGATCAACAGAAAAATTAGTAATTTGCTTTCCTGCACACTGACACATTCTACTTTCCTGGCATACTTTTCAGTAGTTTCTCCACATGCCAGGCTAGCAGATGCTTCAGCTCTCTTGGTACTAGCTAGAGTTCTCCCTCAAACTGCTCTATACTGTCATGTAATTTTAACTGTTCATTTCACCAGCGCCATTTCATCATTTTTATGTCTCCATATTACCTTCAGGGATATTTCTACGGTATCCTCAAATACTGTATCTGAATCAGCCCAGAGCCTATATGACCTAAAAGAAATACCCCAAAACAGTTAAATAAATATTTTTTCTGCAATTCATTTTTACTTATTACTTTAGCCAACATTTATTCTTTACTATTCCCAGCAGCATGTGGCTTGTCTGCTAATAAAGATCTATACCAATTATATTATTTATAAGCTCAGTCAACTGTGGAGATCATCTTTCCTTTGGAAAACTTTTATGCATGCCAATTTGAGACCATATATCCAGCTCCTCACCCTACATGTTAAATTTAGAAGTGAATCAGAGTTGCACTTTTCATCTAGGTCTAGATTTTCATGTACATAGGGTCCTGTTCAGTAATTCTTATTAAAAATATTCCCATTGACTTAAATGGGCTATTCACATGGGTGAGTACTATCTGAATAAGTAAAGGATCTATAATCAGCCCCAAACTCTTGCTGGCTTCAGTGGGAGCCATAATCCTCCAGCAGCAGAATCTGGGCATCTGTTAATAAGTCTAACTGTACATGTTCCCATCAGTCAAGGAAACTGACAAAAACATTTTATCTGACTCTACTCATAAGACACTGCATCAATCTAAAACTAAATGATCCAGTTAAGCAAATCACATATTATAATCAAACATGGAAGTCGTTCTCTTGGACATGTATTTGTATGACATGGAGTGAGGCTGGGAGAAAAGAAAATAACCAAGATCTTATTTGAACACATTCACAGCAACACATAATTCAGATCTAGATCACACACAAGGGTTGGGACTAAAACCCTTAACTAATAGCTCCAAAAGCACATGCTTCTACCACTTGGGCTAAAGAATCTCTCTAGCCACTAATATTAGTAGAAAGTACCTTATTCTCTCAGTGGGACTGCTACCAGAGGGCAATATTAGTCACTCACACACAATGACCCTGATCCTGTAACATGCAGCACAGAAATAAACTGATGTACCCATTTAGAGCCTCACTGAAGTCAATGAGCTCTAACCGGGTATGTGAGACAGCAGTATTTCTGTGTTGTGGGATCAAGGCCAAAGACAGTATATTACACTCTGATGCTGAATAACCAATATGGTAGCTACTAAATATTCATTGAATTATTTTAAAAATAATAAATCTTCTCAGTAAACTTTTAAATTCTATTCATTAACCTTTATTAGATATAGCTAAAATTATTTTTGAGGAATACCACAGGTCACTCAGATAATGTAGGAGTGGAGACACCAGGAATAGTTAAAATAGAGATTATATTTACCTTTCCATCTTGTTAATGAGACTTGTTATCTGGCTTGCTGCTGTGTTCAAGAGAGAAGAGGCTTGAGAATCCCATAAATGTATATTATTTATTAGGTACTCTCTGAAAGCAAATCTTTTACTCAGATGATACTTCTTATTAGCCTGCAAAAAATCCATTAGCTCTTCAATGTCCTCCTACAGGAAAGAATGTGAACACATATATGTCTTAATTAGAAGTTACATTCATTTTAACTAACACCGGAGAGAGTGCTATTTAGACCAGTTTTGTGCATTAGAAAATAATAATATTAAACAGCCTTTACAAATAAAAAACAACAGTGAACTTCCATACAAGTTAGTTAAAAGTATTGTAAATTAGATGATTGTGTCATGTTATTACAGTTGCATCAGTCTAACACAGTTTGTTGATCTTTGGGCCTGAACAGCCAGCTACTGAGCACGGTGCTTACTACCCAGAGTAGTCCATGGAGGCCAATGAGACTACTCAGGGTCCTGATTCAACAGGATACTTGAAGCATGTGCCTAAATTTAAGCACATAAGCAGTCCTGTTGACTTTAGCAGGACTACTCATGTGCCTAAACTAGGCACATGCTTGCTGAACTGGGGCCCAAGGGTAGTAGGCTCTATGCTCAGTAGAAAGCATACGCAGAGCCATGCTCTTTTAAAGAAACAAAAAACATTCTCTTTCCCTAGAGCAATTTTCACTTTAAGATATAGTGTGAAATTTCCAAAAGTGCCTATGTAACTTAGGATCCTAAGTCTTAGGGTCTAAGTCACTTAAGCACCTTTGAAGAATTTAAAAAACAGGTCAAGTTTTATTCAGATTTGTAATGTAAAACCCAATTAGCTGGAACAGACTGCCTGAATGAACATGCACAACTCCCATCGTTACTGGGAACGGTTATGTACATGAATTAATAATTTTTGTCTAGACTTTAAAATTTCAAAATTATGGGACTGTAGTTTTGCATCTTATTTCTATTGTCAATCAGTTATAAAAGTGATAACATGGCAAAGTTCTACAAGTGGAGATAATTAGAGAAACATTTCACAAACATTACTATGTGATCGCTATCTGTTGGGAAGTTAAAGAGTGGAATAGTTACATCATTACCTGTATTTTAGAGTAATCCTGCACTAATGCTTTGGCTGCTTCTAACTTCAATTCTCCCTTGAAAATGGCATTTTTTATCTGTGTAAAAAAGATATTATGGAGCTCTGTTCTCTGGAAAATAGCCAGTTGTCGATAAGCTTTCGCAAAGTACTCCTCCTGCCTCACCAAAAGGAACCTCTTCATGTGGCTCTGCTCAAGTTTGTGAATTTTTTCCAGAAGACATCTGTATTCTATAGCAGACTGGGAGAGGACAAAAAACAAGAACATCCAAATGATTACCCGTGTTTAATATATTTTAAAAGTACCAATATTACTGAGACTAATGTATTACTGAGACTAAGCTCACATGTATTCAATGCTTACTACGCGCATTCTTCTTTAAGTGATCTGAAATGAGCAGCTATTTTGAAATAAAATAATATTAACATTAAATCATATTTTCAATATTCAACAGAAAAGCCCCGTTCATCTATCCATAACACTCTCCTTACAATGTGTATGATAATCAAGGTGGGCCATTTCCAGCACAAATCCAGGGTTTAACAAGAACGTCTGAGGAACAGTGGGGGGGGGGAGGGGGAGGAGGTAGGAAAAAACAAGGGGAAATAGGTTACCTTGCATAATGACTTAACCACTCCCAGTCTCTATTCAAGCCTAAGTTAATTGTATCCAATTTGCAAATGAATTCCAATTCAGCAGTCTCTCGCTGGAGTCTGGTTTTGAAGTTTTTCTGCTGTAATATCGCAACTTTCATGTCTGTAATCACGTGACCAGAGAGATTGAAGTGTTCTCCGACTGGTTTATGAATGTTATAATTCTTGACATCTGATTTGTGTCCATTTATTCTTTTACGTAGAGACTGTCCAGTTTGACCAACGTACATGACAGAGGGGCATTGCTTGCACATGATGGCATATATCACATTGGTAGATGTGCAGGTGAACAAATCAGCCACACTATCAGAGGCTCGTTCACCTGCACATCTACCCCTCCCCCCCCACTGTTCCTCAGACATTCTTGTTAAAATGGTCCACCTTGATTATCATACACATTGTGGGGAGAGTGATCACTTTAGATAAGCTATTACCAGCAGGAGAGTGGGGTGGGGGGGAGAGAAAACCTTTTGAAGTGATAAACATCCATTTTTTCATGGTCTGTGTGTATAAAACATCCTCACTGCATTTTCCTCTTTATGCATCCGATGAAGTGAGCTGTAGCTCACAAAAGCTTATGCTCAAATAAATTGGTTAGTCTCTAAGGTGCCACAAGTACTCCTTTTCTTCTGCATCTGGTGTCTCACCCACATTTCTCCACTTTGGATTGCTTCGTTTTATTCCCCTGCAATGCCACTTTCCTCCACATTCCAGAGGAAAAGTAAATGACATGAAATATAGTATCTCTAAAGCTAGTAAAGATTCTTTCATAGATTTTAGTCCACTTCTCTCTGCTTCTCTGAGTGCAAAGAGCACAACAGTTGAGGGGTAAGCAGAGGAGAGGGAGGAAGGAGATAAGTGGATCAGCACAAGAACTGAAGGGTCTGGCTTTGAATTCTTCCCCAGCCCCTATCCTTAAGCCAGGATCTTTTAGTGTCTCCCATCACTTGGGACTTTTAAAACCAAACTGGACAAAGCACTAGAAAAGGTACAATGCTGGAAAGGTAGCTGGAGCAGCTTCAACGAGAGGCATGGCCAGCAAATTTCAGCTGAGTCCTATCTGCTAGTGTAAATGTGTCAAAATAAAAGCAAACCCTCCCAAGAGTCACAGCTCATATACTTATTTGTTCCTATGGAAGAGCTCAACAGGTCTGCACCAACCTGCATCCTCATACAATACTTCTCCATCCAACAGGCCTTGCATCAAACCCTTTCTCACAAACCCCTGTACGCTGCTATTATCTTTGGTGGGTCATTTTTATCAAAGTAACCATTTCTGCAAAAAATCAGTTTTATTAACTACCATAAAAGCACTAAACAACAACAAGTACACTGCATTCAAATAAAACATGATTTTTTTTTGGTAGCATATGCAAGCATGTGACAAAGAATTTAAGACACCGAAGTGGACGTTTTCACATCTTGGTCTGTGGGAATATGTTCCTGATATGAATTCTTTTATCTCTACAACTCACTGGAAAATGGGAAGCTTGAACAGCAGCAACGTTACATTCAATACATAGGAATACACGTTCATGCGGAAGTGCAGCACCAGTGGCAAATAATAAATTGTGTTGGTTACTCCTTCTGAGCCATCTTCTTAATCGAAGTTATGAGGTTTGACAAATATGAAACAATAATTTGGGAGTTTTCTTTTTTAGGTTAACAGGGGTGAAATGTTCAAAGACTACTGGAATTCTCACTAGGCAGCTACAATAGCAAGAAAACAAAACCAGTGTGGCCATTACAGTCTAAAAGAGAAACCACAGGAAAAATAACATGCAATAGTAGGAAAAGGGTAACCATACAAATTGTTATGTTACTTTCATACCTGATTTACCTTCTCATTCAGTCGCTTAATTAATTCTTCAGCCTCATCATTTGCAGCTCTCTCTCGTTGGTGCTGAACCTCCATTTCTTTCCTAGTCTCTAGATTACATTCAGCAGTTAAAGCCACCATCTTTCTTCTATACTCCTCCTGAACTTCATTCTCCATTGCAAAAAATTGTTTTTTGAAAATTGAACCCATCCTTTTCTCCACATTAGGAGAGACATTGTGTCTGAAAACCATGTTCTTCATCAACATGGCAATCGCCTCTTTGCACATCTGCATTCGATAGGCTTCCAGATCAGCATCTGCACGAGTCAGGTTTGCTACCTCCAAGCTGTAAAATATAGTTAGGAGTGCTTAGGGCTTCCGATGACACACAATTTCCATCACCAAAAAAAGTTAACTAGCATCATTAGATTTTATACTACTGAATGGCATTCAGATCAGAGCAGGAAGATCGCACAGTATTAGTCTAATAATAATAACACAAATTTGTCAGAGTGAGTCAATTTCAATAGTTTTCAGAGTAGCAGCCGTGTTAGTCTGTATTCGCAAAAAGAAAAGGAGTACTTGTGGCACCTTAGAGACTAATAAATTTATTTGAGCATAAGCTTTCGTGAGCTACAGCTCACTTCATCGGATGCATCAAATAAATTGATTAGTTGAATTGGTTATGCTCAAATAAATTGGTTAGTCTCTAAGGTGCCACAAGTACTCCTTTTCTTTTTGCGAATACAGACTAACAGGGCTGCTACTCTGAAACCTGTAATTAGTTAAGATGAGCTATTATCAGCAGGAGAAAAAACTTTTGTAGTGATAATAAAGATAGCCTATTTAGACAGTTGACAAGGTGTGAGGATACTTAACTTAGGGAAATAGATTCAATACATGTAATGGCCCAGCCACTTCCAGTCTCTATTCAAACCCAAGTTAATGGTATCTAGTCTGCATATTAATTCAAGCTCAGCAGTTTCTCCTTGGAGTCTGTTTTTGAAGCTTTTCTGTTGCAAAATTGCCACCCTTAAATCTTTTACTGAGTGGCCAGAGAGGTTGAACTGTTCTCCTACCGGTTTTTGAATGTTATGATTCTTGATGTCAGATTTGTGTCCATTTATTCTTTTGCGTAGAGACTGTCCGGTTTGGCCAATGTACATGGCAGAGGGGCATTGCTGGCACATGATGGCATATATCACATTGATAGATGTGCAGGTTAACGAGCCCCTGATGGCGTGGCTAATCTGATTAGGTCCTATGATGGTGTCATTTGAGTAAATATGTGGACAGAGTTGGCATCAGGCTTTGTTGCAAGGATAGGTTCCTGGGTTAGTGTTTTTGTTGTGTGGTGTGTGGTTGCTGGAGAGTATTTGCTCCAGGTTGGGGGGCTGTCTGTAAGTGAGGACTGGTCTGTCTCCCAAGATCTGTGAGAGTGAGGGATCATTTGTCAGGATAGGTTGTAAATCTTTGATGATGCGCTGGAGAGGTTTTAGTTGGGGGCTGAAGGTGATGGCTAGTGGTGTTCTGTTATTTTCTTTGCTGGGCCTGTCCTGTAGAAGGTGACTTCTGTTCCTAGAAAGTACCCATATCTCTCAGATTAAAAGCAAACAAAAACATCCTACAAATGAATGCTGTGAAGAGAAATACAGCATCAAATATTTTAGCGAGTGTAAGCTGCACAGACTTTATGAAATGGTTCCAAACTCACTATCCACCCACAGTAATACAGGTCTTGCCTGAAGTATTTACACTCCTCTGAAAGCACCACAGGAAAACAAAAAGCATGCGTTTTGATTAGTTGTTGATAAAACAAATTAATATAGCCATTATCTCTTTCACATGGAAATTAATCTAGTTCCAGAAAAGAGATTAGCAACACAGAGAAAAATAATATTTTCTACAAAAGGCCAACAGGCAATAAATATCATGCTGCATGTGAAGAGCCACTCATTTGTCACTAGAGTTAATTAATTCAGAAGGACAATTACCTTTTACAGCATATTTCTTTTCTAAATTCCCTGGCTCTGCCATTCCTGCACTAGTTGGAAGTCAATTCAGTATTAGAGAAATGGATTTCTTGCCCTTGCATGCACTTTGCATGAAAAGATAGCACTGCATGCTTTTGCACACAGACTATAAGTAGATTTTAATATACTATCACTTCTACGTGTTTGACAATGTAAGTCTTGAACACATATTTGCAGCTTAAATCTGGTTAAGTGTGATCGATATAAAAATTAAACCAAAATGAAAATAAAATGTATTGTACATAATAAATATTTTTTCCAGTTATGGCAAATCACTGATTTGATTGGTTCTTCAAGCTAAATCTCTGATAAGTTTCAAATGAGACAGCAAAGGCCCTGGAAAAGTTTGCAACATGTTTACTGTAATAATAAAATGCAGCTGTTTTACCCCAAGGAGCCTAAATATTAAATCCTACAAAGTGTTCAGTTTCTTTCTCAAGCAATTCTTCATTTTTAAATTAAAAAAAGAAGTTGGTTTTTTTTTGGGAAAAGTAGTTGATCAACAGGACTGGACAGCAAGTTCCTCCGTTTATCCATGGAACAGGTACTGAATTGGCAGCTACAATGATGACTTTTAAAACTCATACTACCAACTATGTCTCAACTGAAGGGAAGGGGCTATTTAAGCTCTATAACATTCAATCCTTGGTCTCTTTGCAAATACTACAGTCAGTTGTACAACCAGTGCACACCAATCCCCATGGAATTAGATGGTGCCAATAACCTTATTTCACTCATATATTCAGATATCAAACATGTTTAACTCTCCAAATATGGTTTCTTACTCTTCATAGGATTCTGCAGAAACAACACGTTTGCAATACACACATACACACTATGTTTTTGTGCGTACGTGAATCCCCCTCGCCACTCCCCCAACTCAAAAAATAAAATTATGTTAAAAGAGTATTACAGTTACAAAGTCAAGCACTCGAAAGTTAGGAAATACTGAAATTAAGGATGCTTGTGCAATAGTTTGTGATCATGTAATTAAAGACTGTAAATAATGCATATATAAAAGGGGGTTGAATTATCTCCCTGCTCTGAATTCTGGCACTCAAGGCCACAGCATCAGCTGGCTGCTGAGAGAAGCAATTGTATGAACAGCTCTGGTCCAGCCCCTGCAGCCCCAGGACGAAGCATAGAATCATAGAATATCAGGGTTGGAAGGGACCTCAGGAGGTCATCTTGTCCAACCCCCTGCTCAAAGCAGGACCAATCCCCAATTAAATCATGATCAGTTGCTCGGTGGGGTTGATACATATAGTCTAGTCAGTACTCAGGAGCTATGAGGGGATGGAGCACGCTCGGTGTAGATGGAATCTTCAGACAATTTAGCTGCCAAACTCTAATAAGGGCATGTCTACACTTGCAGAGGTAGCGCACTGGGAGTTAAACCAGCCTTCGGAGACCGCAGCAAGGAAAACGCTGCCGTGTGTTTACACTGTCAGCTGCAAGCACACTGGCGTGGCCACATTAGCAGCTCTTGCAATGCCACAAAGACCAGTGCATTGTGGTAGCTATCCCAGTATGCAACTGGCTGCAACGTGCTTTTCAAATGGGGGTGGAGGGGGGTAGAGTGTGACAGGGAGTGTGTTGTGTTTATGTGGGGGGAGAGAGTAGGTTTTTGGGGGGCTGAGAGCATGTCAGCATGCTGTCTTGTAAGTTCAGACAGCAGCAGACCTCCCCGCCACCCCCCCACACCCACTCACAACAGCAGCATTCCACACTAATGGCTTGCTTTGTCCCGGAGCAGGTAAGCATGCCAGTTGTCAGAAACGGAGCTATGAAAGGGCATATCTGTATTCCTGTAGTCGATTTCAAAACAATGAGAAGAGTGGCCACTTTATTTCAGGGGATTATGGGACGTTTCCAGAGGCCAATCACAGCGCAGTAATGCACCACCTCGTTCACACTGATGCCCAGGCGTTTCAGGTGGGGCGCAGCAAGCTTTATGCTTCTCATGGAGGTGGATTACCAGGAGCGCTCCAGCTGCGGAGTCCAGGCACTCTATGTGCCTTGCCAGTGTGGACCCATCAGGAGTTAGGGCACCCAGGGCTGCTTTAATGCACTCTAACTTGCAAGTGTAGCCAAGCCCTAAGTCTCCACTGAACACGTGCAAACAGATTTTTAGAGGTTCATAATTCAGCCAAAATTGGGCACATTTTCACAGGGACAGCAAAAAGCACATTCTTGACACAAGGACACTTCTCTGCCGAATTTCAAGTCCATGCTCCAAAGCAGTGGCTCTCAACCTTTCCAGACTACTGTACTCCCTTCAGGAGTCTGATCTGTCCCAATTTTTACCTCACTTCAAAACTATCTGCTTACAAAATCAGACATAAGAACACAGAAATCGCACAGTACATTATTACTGAAAAGTTCCTTACTTCCTCATTTTTACCATATAATTATAAAATAAATCAATTGGAATATAAATATTTACTTACATTTCAGAGTATTATATACATCATAAATAAGTCACTGTCTGTATGAAATTTTAGTTTGTACTTTAGTTTTTATGTAGCCTGTTGTAAAACTAGGCAAATATCTACATGAGTTGATGTAGCCCCTGGAAGACCTCTGTGTCCACCCAGAGGTACGTGTACCTCTGGTTGAAGAACCACAGCTCCAAAGCATGGGGGGAGGGGGGGAGCACGTAAGCTTCTCAATAAAATGGTTATGCAATTTTTTTTTTAACATAGACAAAAAATATTTTTCTCTAGCATCATTCTTGGAAAGGAGGAAGCCACTTTTGCTGAAGTTTTCCAAACAAATTCAGCCTTGGGCAGAATTCCAGCATGAAAAATTTCAGCCCCAAAATAGATAGAGTTTGGCAAAGTTATACAACCCTGTTTTCAGATGCTTCTAATAGGATGCATCAAGCAACCTCAGCTATAGGTATCACTATGTGAGCCACCTAAAATATCTTTGATTTCTCTTGAAAATACAGCAGAAAATAGGTAATTCCCACAAAGTATATTTCACGCTTCAAAGCTACTCGACAGATTATCACTACTTAAAGGTCATGCTAACTTGGCCAAGGCTATGAATGCTACATTAGGTTCTATTATAACCTGCAATCAAAAAAAAATCCCCAGTAAGGAAATTAAATTTAAAATATCCATATATTTAACCCATTATTAGTTCTTTATCTGCTCAAAAGCTATGAGCTTGTCACATATACATTTCTTTTCTAGCCATCTCTCATCCTATTTCTATCATCAGAGGGGTACAGTGCAGCCAAGACCAGCCCCTTTACCTTGCCCCCACACTCCTGGTATATTTGCAGGAGTGGTGAATTGGTTGTCATACAAATACATACAAATGTACAGCTGCAGGGCTGTAAACTCTCCACATCTCCTACTGCTCTCTCCTCTCTTCATTACCGCTTTCAGTATTCTTCTGAGGTGACACAAAACAAGCCCTACACTCACTGGCTAGTAAAAATCTGACAAGAGTACACCCCAATGAGGTATGGCTGCAGGTATATTATTCTCACAGTAACTTTCACTGGCCTCTTGTGCATTACCACAAGATCTTTCACTGTGTGAATGCTTTCAAGATTCTTTGTAATACACACATGCAAGAGGGTTGCATTAAGGTCACTCCATGAAATTTATCTCTAAAGTGCACAGATTTCGTGTGACTAAATCTCAGGGTAACACTGTAGTATTTCCCCTTTGCTAAGCAGATTTTGGGGCCTTCCAGGTCAGTTTCCCACTTGAAGCAGAAATTGGTGAGCCAAACTCAGGGTTTTTTTCTTAGTGTAATTTGAATATTTACGAACTATACACAAGTCCTGTTTCCTCCAATGGAAGTGGCCACAAACTACATGTTTGCAAAAAGAAAAGGAGTACTTGTGGCACCTTAGAGACTAACCAATTTATTAGAGCATAAGCTTTCGTGAGCTACAGCTCACTTCATCAGATGCATATCGTGGAAACTGCAGCAGACTTTATATATACAGAGAGAATATGAACCAATACCTCCTCCCACCCCACTGTCCTGCTGGTAATAGCTTATCTAAAGTGATCATCAGGTGGGCCATTTCCAGCACAAATCCAGGTTTTCTCACCCTCCACCCCCCCACACAAATTCACTCTCCGGCTGGTGATAGCCCATCCAAAGTGACAACTCTTTACACAATGTGCATGACAATCAAGTTGGGCTATTTCCTGCACAAATCCAGGTTTTCTCACATCCCCCCCACCCCCATACACACACAAACTCACTCTCCTGCTGGTAATAGCTCATCCAAACTGACCACTCTTCAAGTTTAAATCCAAGTTAAACCAGAACATCAAGGGGGGGGGGGGTAGGAAAAAACAAGAGGAAACAGGCTACCCTGCATAATGACTTAGCCACTCCCAGTCTCTATTTAAGCCTAAATTAATAGTATCCAATTTGCAAATGAATTCCAATTCAGCAGTTTCTCGCTGGAGTCTGGATTTGAAGTTTTTTTGTTTTAAGATAGCGACCTTCATGTCTGTGATTGCGTGACCAGAGAGATTGAAGTGTTCTCCGACTGGTTTATGAATGTTATAATTCTTGACATCTGATTTGTGTCCATTTATTCTTTTACGTAGAGACTGTCCAGTTTGACCAATGTACATGGCAGAGGGGCATTGCTGGCACATGATGGCATATATCACATTGGTGGATGTGCAGGTGAACGAGCCTCTGATAGTGTGGCTGATGTTATTAGGCCCTGTGATGGTGTCCCCTGAATAGATATGTGGGCACAATTGGCAACGGGCTTTGTTGCAAGGATAAGTTCCTGGGTTAGTGGTTCTGTTGTGTAGTATGTGGTTGTTGGTGAGTATTTGCTTCAGGTTGCGGGGCTGTCTGTAGGCAAGGACTGGCCTGTCTCCCAAGATTTGTGAGAGTGTTGGGTCATCCTTTAGGATAGGTTGTAGATCCTTAATAATGCGTTGGAGGGGTTTTAGTTGGGGGCTGAAGGTGACGGCTAGTGGCGTTCTGTTATTTTCTTTGTTAGGCCTGTCCTGTAGTAGGTAACTTCTGGGAACTCTTCTGGCTCTATCAATCTGTTTCTTTACTTCTGCAGGTGGGTATTGTAGTTGTAAGAAAGCTTGACAGAGATCTTGTAGGTGTTTGTCTCTGTCTGAGGGGTTGGAGCAAATGCGGTTGTATCGCAGAGCTTGGCTGTAGACGATGGATCGTGTGGTGTGGTCAGGGTGAAAGCTGGAGGCATGCAGGTAGGAATAGCGGTCAGTAGGTTTCCGGTATAGGGTGGTGTTTATGTGACCATTGTTTATTAGCACTGTAGTGTCCAGGAAGTGGATCTCTTGTGTGGACTGGACCAGGCTGAGGTTGGTGGTGGGATGGAAATTGTTGAAATCATGGTGGAATTCCTCAAGGGCTTCTTTTCCATGGGTCCAGATGATGAAGATGTCATCAATATAGCGCAAGTAGAGTAGGGGCTTTAGGGGACGAGAGCTGAGGAAGCGTTGTTCTAAATCAGCCATAAAAATGTTGGCATACTGTGGGGCCATGCGGGTACCCATCGCAGTGCCGCTGATCTGAAGGTATACATTGTCCCCAAATGTGAAGTAGTTATGGGTAAGGACAAAGTCACAAAGTTCAGCCACCAGGTTAGCCGTGACATTATCGGGGATACTGTTCTTGACGGCTTGTAGTCCATCTTTGTGTGGAATGTTGGTGTAGAGGGCTTCTACATCCATAGTGGCCAGGATGGTGTTATCAGGAAGATCACCGATGGATTGAAGTTTCCTCAGGAAGTCAGTGGTGTCTCGAAGGTAGCTGGGAGTGCTGGTAACGTAGGGCCTGAGGAGGGAGTCTACATAGCCAGACAATCCTGCTGTCAGGGTGCCAATGCCTGAGATGATGGGGCGCCCCGGATTTCCAGGTTTATGGATCTTGGGTAGTAGATAGAATATCCCAGGTCGGGGTTCCAGGGGTGTGTCTGTGCGGATTTGATCTTGTGCTTTTTCAGGAAGTTTCTTGAGCAAATGCTGTAGTTGCTTTTGGTAACTCTCAGTGGGATCAGAGGGTAATGGCTTGTAGAAACTCGTGTTGGAGAGCTGCCGAGCAGCCTCTTGTTCATATTCCGACCTATTCATGATGACAACAGCACCTCCTTTGTCAGCCTTTTTGATTATGATGTCAGAGTTGTTTCTGAGGCTGTGGATGGCATTGCGTTCCGCATGGCTGAGGTTATGGGGCAAGTGATGCTGCTTTTCCACAATTTCAGCCCGTGCACGTCGGCGGAAGCACTCTATGTAGAAGTCCAGTCTGCTGTTTCGACCTTCAGGAGGAGTCCACCTAGAATCCCTCTTTCTGTAGTGTTGGTAGGGAGACCTCTGTGGATTAGTATGCTGTTCAGAGGTATTTTGGAAATATTCCTTGAGTCGGAGACGTCGAAAATAGGATTCTAGGTCACCACAGAACTGTATCATGTTCGTGGGGGTGGAGGGGCAGAAGGAGAGGCCCCGAGATAGAACAGCTGCTTCTGCTGGGCTGAGAGTATAGTTGGATAGGTTAACAATATTGCTAGGTGGGTTGAGGGAACCATTGCTGTGGCCCCTTGTAGCATGTAGTAGTTTAGAAAGTTTAGTGTCCTTTTTCTTTTGTAGAGAAGCAAAGTGTGCGTTGTAAATGGCTTGTCTAGTTTTAGTAAAATCCAGCCACGAGGAAGTTTGTGTGGAAGGTTGGTTTTTTATGAGAGTATCCAGTTTTGAGAGCTCATTCTTAATCTTTCCCTGTTTGCTGTAGAGGATGTTGATCAGGTGATTCCGCAGTTTCTTTGAGAGCGTGTGGCACAAGCTGTCAGCATAGTCTGTGTGGTATGTAGATTGTAATGGATTTTTACCTTCAGTCCTTTTGGTACGATGTCCATCTGTTTGCATTTGGAAAGGAAGATGATGTCTGTCTGTATCTGTACAAGTTTTTTCATGCAGTTGATAGACATGCTTTGACATGTTTGCAGAGACACAAGCTAAGATATTACAGGTCAATCTTAAACTGACAGCTGAGCTTCTGTCTCTCTTGGAGTCTCCTGAAATCCCTCCTCTTCTTCAATACATTATTCCACATCTCTCTCTTAGCCCCTGGGCTTTCCATCTGGAAATCCATTTAGCCCAAACCTGCTCACTTAGAACCACATGGCTTCAAAACAGAAGCATTGTGTCAACCCTTCATTTGTGCAGCTGCTTTGCAACACAAAGAAACCACAGAAAAGATCAGACTTCCCAGACAATGGGTGCTTTACCCCTTGATGACTGCCTGTGCAATGAGTTTCACCTTCATCTACATCAACTCATAACATGCATTGTATTTGTACTTTTCTTCATAGCAACATGAATTTAAGAATTTTTTTGCATATGAGTGTAAGTAATATCAGTACAAATTGCGACTGAACTAGTAGAAGACAGCAAAAATAAACAAGTTTTCAATATCCAAAACATTCATGGACAGCAAAACCTGTGGATCCACACTTTAACAGAGAATGATTAATGCAAGAGAATCAGACATAGTCTAGAGAACCCTGAAATAGCCTGAAAGCTCACTATTCAGATACAGATTCACCCATCCACCACTCACTCTGCTTTCTGGTCCTTCTTACAGACTCACTTAAGTGATACCCACGAGAAGTGAACAAAACCAAACATTATAAAAAGTCCTCTAAGTTATTCCTCTCCATGCCTTAACAGGGCAACCTGTCTTCTTCTTTACTGTCTGGTTTTCTGGACAGGGACTGTTTTTAATTTGAGCAAGAATTTCACATCCCCTTACTTGGTTGCAAAGGAGAGCAAGATTACTCTCCTCCTCAGCTGAATAAGGGCTGCTCAGACTGTGATGCCAAAGGCAGGAGAGACAGCAGCAGTTGCTGGCCTGATGCTCCCCTTATGAACAAGTGGGTTGGAAGGAGGCTGAGATGGCCAAGGATAAGGAAGAGCCTTAGCTTTGCACCTCCCATTTCCACTCCCCAGGCAAAGCAGTTGGGCAGGCACACAGTGGAAGGGAAAAAGAAGTGAGCTACTCCACAAAATGGAGCAAAGTAATTTATACTCTCCCTCGCATCATCTGCTCTAATGTGGGGGGGGAGGGAGTATCAAGGGATGAACTGAGCCACAACTCCTCCCTTGTCTCCTCCTGGGGTAACACGGCCATACCACATCCCAGGGGTGGTCAAACCATGTCTCTTTTAAAGTTAAAGTGCGATTCCAGGAGTCCCCCACACCTCACCACTTCCCACCTACCAGATAGGGGGTGGGAGGTTGGAGCTCAGGGCTTTTGCCCTGTGGCAGGGTAGTGGAGCTAGGGCAGTGGTTTTCAAACTTTTTTTCTGGCGACCCAGTTGAAGAAAATTTTTGATGTCCATGACCCAGTGGAGCTGGGTGAGGGATTTCAGGTGTGGGAGGGGGCTCTGGGCTGGGGCATGGGGTTGGGGTGCAAGAAGGGGTCAGGGCTCTGGACTGGGGGTGCAGACTCTGGGGTGGGGACAGTAATGAATGGTGTGGGGTGCAGGAAGGGGCTCCAGCTTTGGGGGGGCTCAGGGTTAGGGCAGGGGTTACCTCAGGCGGCTCCCAGTCAGTGGCACAGCAGGGGTACTAAGGCAGGCTTCCTGCCTGTCCTGGCACCGCGGACCGTGCTGTGTCCCCGAAGCAGCCAGCAGTGGGTCCAGCTCCTAGGCAGAGGTACCCAAGCAGCTCCACACAGCTCTCGCCCGCAGGCACCGCCCCCTCCCCCCCCAGCTCCCATTGGTCAGTTCCTGTCCAATGAAAGTACAGAGCCAGAGCTCGGGGCAGAGGCAGACTGTGGAGCCTTAGGGACCCCACACCTAGGAGCTACTAGGACCTCACCTAGGACCTACTGCTGGCTGCTTCCAGGGTGCAGCGCGGTGTCGGAACAGGTAGAGACTAGCCTGCCTTAGCTGGGCAGCACCCGCGACGGGACATTTAACAGCCCAGTCAGCGGTGCTGACCAGAGCCATCGTGATCCAGTGCCTTACATTCTGCGCAACCCAGTATTGGGTGGCGACCTGCAGTTTGAAAACCACTGGGCTAGGGGCTTCCGCCAGAGACGACTGCTGCCTGCTATGAGTAGGGGGAGGGGGCACAATTTAAAGGTTCGGCTCTTCCAACAGCTTGAATCACAGACCAGCAGGCAAATCCCCCCTTCTTACCCTCAGCGACACCTCCCTTTAACTCCCAGGTGTTAGCTCTGCAAGGAAAAACCTCTGCTTTAGCACTTTGGGGAGAGGCATCAGCAAAAGCAGCTAAAGCCCCGAGCCTGGGCAGGTGCCTTCCACAGGGCTGAAGCTCTGAGACACCCCCTCCCCACAATGCTAAAGCCCCGAGCCCCGGCAAGCGCCCCCCGGCTCTCCAACTTGTGAAGATTTGTCATATGCAGCTCAGAAGGTCAGTAAGTCTGGCCACCCCGTCAACCCTTTGCTCAGGACTGGGGGCAGAAAGAACAATCTTTGTGTCTTGTACAGCAGGGAGCACACTGTTAGCACCTAGCTACAAACCCTTAATAAGTAATAAGGCAAGTAGTTTCCCCCAAAAGAGCAATGTTTACAACTGCTTGGGTCATATGTGCCTTCACTTTGAGGTACATATTTCTTGAGAAAAAGTTCATAACCTGAGAGTCTGTGCGTCTCTAGATCCAAGCAGGTGTTATAAAATGCCTTGTACTCTCTGTATTTTTCCTGCTCATCTTATTCATGTTTAAAAGGTCTCCCACCTCTTGCTGAGTGAATTCACCATACCACAAAATATGAAAGATAATGAAACACAATTGGCAGATGGAAATCTATTGATGAAAGAGATCAAAGTTCCAGTTGGACAAATTGTGCAGTAAAGGACAGCAGAGAGATAGGTGACAGAAGGGGAAGGGAAATAAAAAAAGTGAAAAGATGCAAAGAAAAGGCTGCTGCAAATATCAAATCTACAGATTTTTTAACTCACTTGAATAGCCACAAGGTTTAAAGTGCTGCCAGAGAAGTACTGAGAGAGGAGAATCCCAGGTGTCAAACGTGAAGAGGTAGAGAGTGGCTGAACATTTGATGTTTTCAATGGCCCTGAGCATCTAATGAAAGAAGAGAGCAAAGCAACCGGTGTCATGAAAGAACTGAGCATAAAGTGATAAAAAATGAAATCTTTCATTAACTATTAAAATAGTTGTAGGGAAAGGGGTGTTAATCAGAGCACATCACTCAAACTACTGATAGTACTGGATGTACATAGGTTTTTGGGAGATATAATTTTTGAATGAACACATTTATAGATGCCAAATGTGATGCCTTTAAAAAAAGAAACGAATTTATTTCCTTGTGACATGCATTTTAAGAAATTTTCTGTGTGAGTCCAGAGCTCATGAAGATGAGGAACTCTAGTGGCATTGGCTTCAAAAGGCTAGAGGGGAGGCAAGCGCTGTACAAGTTTTCCCCACACAACATTTTCTCACTAAGATGAGACCAACCTTATTTTCAGTAGACATTCATGTCTAGCTGTGGAAGACTGGTGAGTGATTAGTATTTGCATTACAGTAACGCCCAATGATGAGAGGTGTGTACACACTCACATAGCAAGACACAGTCCCAGCCCCGGACATTCTGAGGAGACGAATATGACTTGCCTTGCTCCCCTCCCAGAAGTGCATAAGGCAATTGCCCCCACCCCCCCCCCCAGTCCCTTGTACTGGCAACCCACATCATGGGATGGGGAAAGCAGCCTCTGTGGGACTGCTACTGCCTCTCCCACACAGCTGGGCGTAGAATGGGCAAGGGAGAATAACAAGCAGGGCCTTGACTCTGCCTCCACAAAGTTCCAGCCAGTGAGGGGAAGCAATCTCCTAAAGGTGTAGACTGAGAGCAAAGAGCAGGAAGGTGCATTTACATGCCGCCTGTTGCTCCGATTGTTAACGGTAAAATTAGTCCTCAATACAAAAGGCAGACAAAGCGTGGGAACTGAGACACATCTCAATTAAAGGACTTCCCTAAAATCTCACAAGAAGAACGTGGGTATAGCTAACTGCAATCGCAGGTGTGACTGCAGCACCGGCTGTAATCTACACAGCATGACTAAAAATAGCCATGAAGACACAGCAGCACAGACCCCAGCACGGGCTAAGAACACGTTTGCACAGCCACATCTTCCATGCTATTCTTAGCCACACTATGAAGATTATATACAATTGCAGTGTAGACACAGACATATGGCACAGCCAGCAACTGAATCCAGATCCCAGTCTGGTGTCTTCACCACAACCTCATCTGTTCCTTTCATTAACCTCTCTAGCATTAAAAAAAAATGTTAAGATAAGAACACTCACTATAAAAAGCAAATATTAGTTTATTGCTGTTGACAGATTAAAACAGGTATGAAAGGAATAATAAAATAGCAATAATGTTTATTCACTAAATCATAAACTTGTTATAGGATTAATACCATAAGAATCTAGAAAGGTTTTTTTGTTTGTTTGTTTTTTAAAATATATAAAGATTCTGGGCTAAACTGAAGATTTTCAATTCCACAGAATACTGTGTGTATTTTACCATTACATGTACCAACATTAAAGTCTTATAAAATTGTCCAGCTTTAGGATTAGCTGCAGTTAAAGTAGAGAAAGAAGAGAGAAGATACCAATAATCTCTCCTGAAAACCTATTTATACAGTAAAGTCTATAGGAAATTGTTCACTGATAAACATTCAGTTCGTACTGCTGTTAATTCTTCTATTTCCAGCAATAGATAATTGTTCAGCTGATGTGGAACCCTCAAGTTGTGCAGCAGCAGCTAACCATGTGATCTGGTTTCCTCACCCTCACCCTCTGTTTCCCTTCCAATTGTCGGTTACACTTTCTTGTTGGGCCTAGTCTGAAATGAGACTTTTAGGGGCAGGGACCATGCTTTCCTATGAGTTTGAACAGTATGCAGACCTATGCTGCCTGTGGGCATTTGTACAATACAAATAATTAGTAAGTAACATAATTAGTAAGCAGGCCTGAGAACAGGTCTTGTGATGCTTCAGATGGATCAGGTTTAGCCATCATTAACAGATAAAGTGCCAAATTCTCAGCACCTATTCCAATAGCTTCATGCTTCTGAAGTTGCACAAAGCCACTAATAAAGCCGTGCTAAAGGAGTAGCTAAGGATCCCTCTTACCACAGGGGAACCCTCACTTGGTGTAAAATCCATGTAAGCTGACTCTATGCCACCTCTCTCCTCCGTGGGTGCAGGCCAGAATGCATGGTTCTCTGCCAGATCCCCACCTAGAGCAGTGACTGGCTGTAGCCTGTATAACCAAGAGCACCCTCAGCGCTGCTGTAAATTATGCCAAGAGCCATTTCAGCCCCTGGCCAGTTCTGGAGAGGGGACATAAGAACGGCTATACTGGTCAGACCAAAGTTCCATCTAGCCCAGTATCCTGTCTTCTGACAGTGGCCAGTGCCAGGTGCCCCAGAGGGAATGAAAAGAACAGGTAATCATCAAGTCATCCATCCCTTGTCACCCATTCCCAGCTTCTGGCAAACAGAGGCTAGGGACACCATCCCTGCCCATCCTGGCTAACAGTCATTGATGGACCTACCCTCCATGAATATATCTAATTCTTTTTTGAACTTTATAGTCTTGGCTTTCACATCCTCTGGCAAGGAGTTCCACAGGTAGAGTATGCATTGTGTGAAAAAATACTTCCTTTTGTTTGTTTTAAACCTGCTGCCTATTAATTTCATTTGGTGATCCCTAGTTTTTGTGTTATGAGAAAGAGTAAATAACACTTCCTTATTTACTTTCTCCACACCAATCATGATTTTGTAGACCTCTATCACATCCCCCCTTTGTCATCTCTTTTCCAAGCTGAAAAGTCCCAGTCTTATTAATCTCTCCTCGTATGGCAGCAGATCCAGATCCCTAATAATTTTTGTTGCCCTTTTCTGAACCTTTTCCAATTCCAATATATCTTTTTTGAGATGGGGCAACTACATCTGCACGCAGTATTCAAGATGTGGGTGTAGCATGGATTTATATAGAGGCAATATGATATTTTCTATCTTATTATCTATCCCTTTCTTAATGATTCCAAACATTCTGTTCACTTTTTTGACTGCCACTGCACATTGAGTGGATGTTTTCAGAGAACTATCCACATTCACTCCAAGATCTCTTTCTTCAGTGGTAAAACCTAATTTAGACCCCATCATTTTATATGTATAGTTGGGATTATGCTTTCCAACATGCATTACTTTGCATTTATCAACACTGAATTTTATCTGCCATTTTGTTGCCCAGTCACACAGTGTTGAGAGATCCTTTTGTAACAGTTCACAGTCTGTCTGGGACTTAATTATCTCAAGTAGTTTCATATCTGTAACGCTGTATGGAATCTGGGGGACACTTGAGGATATTATGAATATTAATATTGTAAAATTGCAATGAGTTGTGCCAGATATGCCATGTCAGATATCTGCAGAAATGTTATTATTTGCCAAATATGATAATCTCATTTATGCGTTTATATCACCTTTGTATTTTGGAAAAAGAAAAGGAGTACTTGTGGCACCTTAGAGACTAACCAATTTATTTGAGCATAAGCTTTTGTGAGCTACTGCATCACTGCATCCGATGAAGTGAGCTGTAGCTCACGAAAGCTTATGCTCAAATAAATTGGTTAGTCTCTAAGGTGCCACAAGTCCTCCTTTTCTTTTTGCGAATACAGACTAACACGGCTGTTACTCTGAAACCTTTGTATTTTGGGTTATAGATATGTATGTATTACAAAACTTGTGCTATGTTTCTAGGTGACACCCCCAGACAGTTTGGCATGAGCACTGCCTAGCTTTGATGGCCCATTAAGGATAATCAGCTATACAACTGACCGACTGAGAGAAGGCAAGGAATATATCTTATGACTCAGCAAGCCATGCAGGGGCATGCCTATGGACAGAACTATAAGGCTCCAAGCCATGTGCTGAGCAGTATGTGTTTGAAACAAAGGAAGCACAAGCCACATGGCAAAAGACTATAAAAGGCAACTGCACCTTCTCCATTTTGTCTTCAATCCTGCTTCTTACCTCTGGAGGAACTTTGCTACAAACTGAAGCTCTGAACAAAGGACTGAATGAACCATCCAAGCTGTGGATGTGTTCCAGAGGGACTTTCAAGCCAGCAAACTCACCAATACTGCTAGGAACCTGATATATGGACTTTGAAGTCTTTGTATGTCTGTGACTGTTTTACCATTTAACATCTCTCTTCTTGTTCTTTCTTTTCTCTTTATAATAAATCTTTAGTTTTAGATAGTAAAGGATTGGCTGGTAAGATCCAAACCTATACTGACCTGGTGATGTGGCTGACCTTTTGGGGTCTGTTTTGTATATGTGCACAGAGTTTAAAATAACTTCTCAATGTAATGGACCTAGGTGCTGATTGGGAGCCAGAGAACTGGAATGCAATAAAGGGGGCTGTGTGATTTCATTTTTGCTCTTGATAACCAGTGTGGGGGATCAGAAGCACAGTTTGTGACTGGTTGAGGAGAATAACTTCAGTGTTACCCACCAGTCTTGGGGTATCTGCTCTCCCTTTTTCAGCCTGCCTTGACGTTGGCATTTCCAGTGAGGGCTGCCCCGGGCATGATGGGTCACAGTATCATCTGCAAATTTTGCCACCTCACTGTTTACCCCTTTTTCCAGATTATTTATGAATATGTTTAATAGGACTGGTCCCAGTACAGACCCCTCTATTTACCTCTCTCCAGAAGGTGGTTTAGAGCCATCTTCCACATCCCTTCAGCTCCTCCAGCGTAAACTCAGCATGGATGAGGACTAACCCACTGAATACAAGACAGTCGTAAAGTCACTAAGAAACCTTCTATGATTATCTGAGGATCCTCCAGCCTTGATCTTTGTTATGTCTGCCACTCCTTATTGCAAACATATTTCACTAGAAAATTCACAGACTGAACAAACCTTCAAAAAAAAAATACTGCAAGGCACTGATGAAATCAGAAAGAGAATTCTTATGGTATATGGCAAAAAATAACTTGGACAAGATGACCAACTGAGATAAGAGATTATTAGATAAAATTCATGCTCTCCAGGGAGGAAAAAATGGGAAACTTACATGACTCATGGTAAAAATGTCAACAGACTAAACTATAGCTGTGCTAACAGGTGTCAATCTGAAAACCTTTTGATTCCCTATGGCTTACTGAACAGAGAAAAGGTGTTTCAATTACTAAGTTTACCTCTTTAAAACTATTTAAGAAAGACCCTTGGTTAAAGTCAGTTTAAGAACCTTTATATAGATTTCATATGCATGAAGAATTATGAATTAATGGCTAGCTTCAAGAGTTCAGTTTTAGCAATAATACTAGTTACGCTATCACTATGGAGGAGTTATAATTCTGAATTGTAGTATTTCATGAAACAGTTATCATGCTGAAGGCAGCAAGCTGATGTCACAATCCTGCTTCCAATGAAGTTAATGGGAATGTTGCCATTGATTTTTAAAGAATCAGGATCAGCCTGTGATGTTGTTAGCTTAACAAAACCACATACAGACAAATATTATAGCATTATGCCTGAAGACCTTCTACCTTTTGCAATGATCCACTCAGATCTCACAAGCTAAGCAGGGGTGCATTGCGTGAATATTTGCATGGGAGACATCTAAGGAACACTAAGTGTTGTCAGAAGTGGTAATATTCCCCCATATCAGTGCCTAACAAATGCCCCACCTTGATATGAAGGGGCACTGTTCTACCAGTGGCATCTGCTTTTAGATGACATGTAAACTGAGCTCTCACAGCTTGTAATCAAAGATCCAATGGCTCTTTTTGGAAGAATAAGGATATTTATCCTGGTAATCTTGGCCAGATGCCACCTGTAATTTCAATAGTTATTTCCCCCTTCCCCCTATAAACATTGTGCAGTTTCACTGTACATATTAAACATCTATCACATTTCACTCTCTGATAACTTGAGTTTGAATGGTGGATGAAATGTGCAGCTTTTGTAGAAACTAAATTTGTACAGTCATTCAAGATACAGAGCTAAAAATGCTGTGTGTGTTTGCATATGCTTACGTGCACATACTCCCAGTATGCAGTTATTAAAATATTAATAATTATTTATATTGGAGTAGTGTCTAGGACCCCCAGTCATGGACCAGGACCCCATTGTGCTAGGTACTGTCCAAGCACAGAACAAGACTGTCCCTGTCCCAAAGAGATTACAATCTATAATAAATGTTTCCAGTGTATTAAATCCAGAAGCTTTGAGTGCCTATGTTTTGGCATCCAAATTGAAAGCAACTTTCAACTGCTTATTTCCGATTTCTAATTTGGTGACTTCAAACTCTAGATGTAACGACAATCTGATCTTTTACTCCTACTTTTCGTCTGAATTCTGTGATAAAAAGAATCCATTTCCTTAGTGGCAAATTAAATTGAGATGTACAGTGAGAAATTTACATTTAGAAGGAAAAATTGAACTTCTAATATAGGAGTAAATTGTTTTTGACTTCCCTGCCAGTGCTCTCAGGAAATAGTTTGATCCTATCCTCCAATACATTGCCCTCATTACCCTGTGCCATGAGAGAAAATCAACTGCAGTGCATACGTATTAGTGATTTGCAAAGATAATTGGCAATATGTATCGTGTATCCGAGAGTAGGATCAAGTGCCATATTCAACTAGAGCTTTGTCTACATCGAGGGAAGGCAAAAATGTACAAAATGAGGATAAATAAAGTCAGAGCAAGGGTAACCCATTGGAAACTCTAAGATACCTTTGAAAAAATGGTTATTTCAGGGGTTTTGCAGACGTCCTAACTAATAGCACTCATCACACTGAGGGTGCGATCAGTCCCCTCAGCTCTCCTTTCATTCTGTTTCAGACATAGCAGAGAAGACCTACAACAATTCTGAACATGATTTCCTACTGTATACTATTACAACACACGTATTTGTTAGTCTCTAAGGTGCCACAAGTACTCCTTGTTTTTTTTTAAACATACATACAGTTTATTAAGTTTCCTCTAGTTAGCATTCACTGCCAATGATCTAGCTCTTGGAAATATAAGCAGGAAGGGATCTACTGAGAATGCAAAGGAACCATATTAGTGGCATATCTTATAATGGGCATCCAGGATATGACAGACCACCAGATCACCAAACTAGATAAGTACCTATGAATTACATATAAATAACTACCTATGAAATGTCTTGAAGAAATATTAAAAATAAGTTTGGTTCTCAAAGTTATTCTCTTGACATTGCAACATGTCCATATTCCAAAGATGTCCCGAAATATAAATACTGATCTAGTTCTCCTAGTTTATTTATACCACGCTTATTTGACGCGGTAGTTACAAAAGACCAAAAAACTCTGCCATTTATGAACTCCTGAACCATCTCCTTAGCTGTGTATAGACTGCGAACAAAACACCAAGTCCATTCCAATACAAATTGAGAGGAAAACATGAATAACTATGACAGGTGTATATGTGTAGACAGACAGACAGAGTCACACAAAGAGAATGGATCAATGAATCAAATCTGAATACAATGAATGTAGGCCATATTTCTGGCAAGCTGAAAACATACTGGCTAATATTCATGCTACCTACAGCCCATCCCTGAGAAGACAACTTCCCTACCTGAATACCCCATCTTTTGGCAGGGAATAATGACAAAGCTAGTCCTAGGTCAGGGAGCCTTAGACCTGCTCCTAAGAGCGGGGCTTAAGAGTAGGCCATCTCCTATACACATGAATAAAAGCTATGCACTTGCTCCTGCATATCCTGCTTTCAATGAAGTCAACAGCAAAATTCTCAATGACTTCACTTGGATTGGGCCCAAGATGCTTGGAGCTGAGAAACATCTAGTTAAATTGCTCTCTAACCCAGAACTAGCTCATGTCTTCCTCCCTGGACAGGGGATGGGCTCCCCAGGTGGGGAATAAGATGCACACAAAAGTTATGCGTGTTTCATCAAAATATGACCCCATATATGAATTTCACCCCAATTCTGAATATCAGCCTATTTGCCAGTTCCTGTTATACAAGTACAGCCTGATTCTCCACTGCCGTACATCTTGCATAGCCATGTACTGATACGCAGAGTGGTGTAAAACTCAGCCCTTCTAATTTGGTAGCATTACGTACCCACTTCGCAGCAGTACGACAACACAAGGTGTAAGGTTTCTTAGATGTCACCGTAATACAAATAAATAAAGCAGTGGAGAATTAGACCCCTAAGTAACTAGAATTTGTTTTTTGTTTTAATTTGGTGTAAAGAAGACATTCATTTTCAGTATAAAGTCCATTGGAATTGCAGCTGTGACAGTTCAGTAGTAAAACACAAATGCGATCGCTCTATTTTCAGCTTTTTAAATCTCCATCCTTGAACTGGACTGCCCAACTTTAATATTCTATCCTAGTATTAATTTGTGTAGCTGTACACTGATATTTATCATTGGTCACAAAAATCGTCAAGAGAATGTTTAAGGTTGCATCCCACAGACCAAAGACACCAGAAAATATCATACCCTGAAGACAGCAAAAGATATCAGTACACGGTAAAGAAACCCCCAGTCATTAAGAAAATAAAAATGAAGTGCTTTGTAAACAACACACTGGTCAACTACACCTCAGTCTACCATACTTGGACAATTAAGTTGGCAATCAGCTAGAAGCCATGAGCTGGACCAGATTAAACTGTCATTTAATTTGAATTTGGCTACTGTTTAAAAGCAACTGTATTATTGCTGTATTGCTTTATTATTGTTGTATTGTTGCTGTACAACATTTACACTGTGCATAACATTGCTAAACTGTTTAACCAACACACAAATAAAAATCAAGAAATGAATGGCAGCGTACAACATGAAGGCAAGAAAAAAAACCTGGTAAAATAATTAAGTTACACAGTAACTACAAATTGGGTAAATAAATTCCCTCTTAGTATTAGACATAATTTGGGTCAGTGACACTGGATCTTAAGTAAGGCACACGTTATTCAAAACAATCTTGTTCAGTGTCTGGATACCAACGTTAAATCCTGACACACAAATATTTAATAAATTGGCTACTGTCCATTCAGTAGGCTATCTGGCAGACAGCATCCATAAGAAACACCTGGATCTACGTCAACGACTGGTGTATCACAGAACAATGCAACCCATGGAACAGAACAGAGAAGCTAAACATTCCTGCTTCCTGCCTTGTGAAGTTTACCAGAAGATGACAACCAGCAGTAAGGGTAACCTATAACATGAATGGACAGTACTGTGTAGTAACTAATTACAAAACATTTATATATAAAGGCCTCATTTGTAATGTCACTATTCAAATTTCTGTTTTACTTTTTAGAAACGTAGCACAGTGGGACACACTATAACAATGCCTATCCCAGTATTTCAAACATTCAGTCTACTACTAATGAGGATACAGGTGATAACTGTAATTGCCCTAATAGGAGTGTGTTGCTATCTGCAGCACCAGAGTAAAAGGGACAGACTACAACCCCAGATTGGAAAAAAATTGTTATGCTTGGAAATAAGGTGGTGTCCTATGTACACATACATACTATACATATATACCCATATACACTACAAATATATACACATCATAGCCGTATTACTTAGCTGTGTTAATTATCTGGGTGTGTCCCCAAGGCTCAAACATAAAACTACATTCCTCAAAGTCCCAGGCCTAACATTCCCAGGCTCACCATAAGGGACTAGACACAATTGGCAAATAAAATCTGTCCATCAGTCATACAAGCGATTGTGCAGACCAAGGGACAGATGGGGCATGAATGTATTGATGGTAAAATAAGGTGACCACATAACAGTGTTTAGTCCACTGGGTCATCTCCAGTCCATGCATTATGCTTTTCCAGGATGATGAGTAACAGGGCTGATATTGCAAAAACACACATTCCTCAAAGGTGTGAGGCCCAGAGCACTGACGCAAATACATTCCAGAAGGGTGGTATCAGAACACCTCGATACCAACACAATCCCTAAAGAGAACAGGAACAGGCTGACCCATCCTAAAGATAAGGTCAGGATGACAGGGTGATGGATAGAAATATATAAGCTGATGGGTGGTAACCGGCTATGTTAGAGGGGCAGTACATAACTTGTTGGTATTGACGTATAAAGTGGAGTCTCAGAGAGAGTGTCTTTGGCTGGTTAGGGGATAGTGGAAAGTCCCGCCACAAACTGAGCTAGTCCATTGCAACGGGCATATATGTGTTAGCATACCTGAACCACGGCACTAGGTTGGGGCTTCGTTGACAATAAACTTGACCAAGTGCCTTCACTGAAAACTGTGGCTTTACTGGGCAGTTCGGTCGGAGCCTGCTGTACGGGCTATCTGGCCAGAGTCAGAACAGCATGCAGAGAGAACACACACACGCAGCCAAACATCTGATGACATCTGGCTGGTGGGTTTTGTCCACATACTCATGGTACAACTGATCACCATATTTGAGGCTGGGAAGGAATTTTCTCCCAGGCAGAGATCCTGTAGGTTTTTTGCCTTCCTCTGCAGCATGGGGCCTGTGTCACTCGCTGGTTTCGACTAGAGTAAATGGTGGAGTCTCTGTCACTTGAAGTCTTTAATCAAGATTTGAGGACTTCAGAAACCCAGTCAGAGGTTATGGGTCTATTACAGGAGTACGTGGGTGAATTTCCATGACCTGCAATGTGCAGGAGGTCAGACTAGATGACCAGGATGGTCCCTTCTGGTCTTAAAGTCTATGAGGTTAAACAGAGATAGCAAGTTGACAAGAAAAGGCTAGCACTGCCTAATTGAAACTCGCACTAAATCATTTAAGTTTGCCACTGAAAAATTCATCTATTCTCTCACCGTTTAATTTATTCAGATATTTGGTACTTCTCTTTTTCCTCTGAACCCCAAATGAAACAGAGGAAGTGGGCAGGAAAATCTAATTTTCTCCATCTACTTGGAGCAGTCTGTTTCTTTCAAAACATGGATTTCTTGGATAATACAGGCCACTTCTATAAATAAAATTATTTAAAACAAAAGATCCTTACTCCAGAATAGATCAATGTGTTAGATACAGGAAGCCTCCTCAAGATAGCACCTATCAGAAGAAATAAGCATAAAATCAGAGTTTGCTTCCTATCTCCAAATGAGATTTTTGTTGAAGTTTGTTAATTTTTATCACAGAGAATTCTCTATTTCCTTGACCATTTTCATATCATAATATAAGATTATAGTTCATAGAACAGAAGTATAATATTGGCTCATGAGACACAAAATGCTACAACATGCCCTGGTGGGCATCTTATTTTAATTAAAGAAATGGAATATGCTATACCTATCAGAAGATGCATGAAGAAATTGAACACAGTTGAAGAGAAAAAGCAATTAATCTAAAATAATGGGGGAAGTTATTTTGGTAGCAACTGACAAAAGTAGAAGTTCTTTCATAATTTCCCTTTAGGGAATATAGAGTCTGTCCTGCTTTCCCCCCCACACACACACTGGTTAAATGCTGGTTAGCTAGTGGAAGTTTTGTTAAAAAGAAACCAATGAAATCCCATACAAATCCCCTCTCTTTTCCAAAAAATCCCCTAAACTCCACAGAGAATATCCATACTGTCAACTGCAGACAATAAGATTGATTCTATAAAAGGATGATGTGGGACATTGTCAACAGCCATAATTCCTCCACTGTGAGATTATCAGAGATTAGGTAAACAAGCACTGGCTGGATCAATACATGGATGAGAGAGCTCCTGGGAAAAAAACAGGTGTGACAAGGTTGGTGATTTATTAATGAGGCACTCTGTCCTCTGAGATGATATAGAACCAGTGCTCCAGAAGGATAGTAGAGGAGAATTCTGTTGCCAAAGGGTGCTGTCTTTCAGTTATTAAAAATCCTATCATCCTTCTCATCCGCCCAAGAACAGTGGATTTAGCTTGGGTGTCCAGACAAATTCCAAATTAGGTAATGACATTCTGTTAACCTAAAGTTTACAGTGCCATTTTATTCAAAGAAAGCCTTCTTCACTTATGGCCCTCACCTGTTATGCTGGGTTGATGTGTGCTCATAAACTGATGCTCTGTTTCACCCCAGAGGGGGCTGCTGTGCACTTGTGGGAACCAAAGTGATTCCAATGGAGTTTATATGCTGTATAAATTAGTTAATAAAGTTTGTGAAGCATATTAGAATCCTAAGACTCTATAGAGTAAAGTGACAGGAATTCCCCAAACCGTCAAGCGAAGGCTTATCAACTGGGATATATGGATCCATATGTGCTCCCCAAAGAAATGCCAAAGGGTCTAGTCGGCAGCAGGCAGCCAGCTACCTGAAAGGCAGGTTGTGTATGTATGTGCGCAGGTATCGAGTGTATGTATGTGTGTGGCATATGTGGAGATACAGTACAGCAGCTAGAGAAGACCAAACCTTTTCACACTGATTCTTTTAACTTGCAAAGGCCTTTCCCCGCTGTTATTTTAGGCACTATGGCTGGAGCAAACCCTGTTATTTTCTTGTTGGATCTTCAGAGGGCAGGGCATTCTTTGCACTTTTGTTTTAAAATCGATCGCCAACTCACCCACCACTTGCAGGGTAATATTTTCAAAATCACCTCCATGACTTAGGCACCTAAGTTACATTGGGTATTAAGTCACTTACATGATTTACCTGCATAGTCTGCCCTGTGACCAACCATCACTCCAAAGAGCCTGTCACAAGGACTTCTTAGAAGACCTCTTCTGGTCCAATGGAGCTTAACTACATGAACAGTGCTCTGTATAATAACTCTACTATTGTTGTAAAACACTTTTCTTAAACACTATGATAAAAAAAAACCCAGTTAAAATAATTATACAGATTCAAACTGTCCACCTGGGGAAGGACGTTGGGCAAAGAGAGAGATAAATGAGGGAGTGCAGCTATAAGAACATAGAAATGGAAGGGAGAATAAGAAAAATAATTTGGGAGGAAAGAGGTGAAGGGCAAAGACAGACAAAGATTTGTTTAAGCCAATGAAGATATTAAAATAGCACATTCCTAAGTAATGTACACAAACTGAGGCTTTAATCCACTGTCTGATTCTAGTTACACAAACATTCCATTTGCAAGAATATTTACCTTTCTGAGATATTTTATATCTGAGAAGTAAGACATTAAAGAGTCTACTTTCTTTTTCAAATTAGCCAAATATTTCTCATTTCCAAATGAAATATACTAATCCTAAAATGAGCTACAAAGATATTTGATCCTGCCACTCTTAACAATCACACAGCAATTTTCTGAAAAAATAATATAAGTTACTATATAGCTAGAAAAGACAAGACCTGCTGTGCAATTTACAGGGATGAGTATCCACATTATCACTGCATTACACAAGTCAAGGTTTCATTTATTTCACTTCCTTTTTCAATCTGAATCAAAATATAAGAAAGGCAATGATACTGCTCATTAGGATTTTGTAACTTTTTAGAAAAAGAACAGAACCCTTCCCTGCCAAAGTATCAATATTCCAGCACTCTCATAACTTTGCTTTTGGTTTTTACAGACATTATTCCATTTTTATTTTCTATTTGCAGAATATTACCTGCCACTTGACTTTTAGGAAGGTCATCATGAGATTGCACAAACAAATCCACTCTGTTCTCACAACAGACCTTTTTCAAGTTCTGCCAGAGAAAAGAAATGACCTTTAATAGCTGTGTGTCTGTCATATAATCCTGACCTCCCTTTCAACAAAATAAGCAGGATTCCTAGCTGTTGTCTACTGCCTTTTCTGACTCCACAAACACAATATTTTCCTTTGAAAGCTGCAAATTGTTGCTCTTTAGATTCTGATCCAGGTATTTAAAGGCCCATGAACGTTAAAAAAAATTTTTTCCCAAGAAATACTGCTGCACAAATATATATGTGCAGAGCACATCCTTTTTCTGTGTAGGAACAAGGCCATGCTGTTCTAAAGGCAAAATGTGCTCAAGAATAACAGAACAGACTCTCTACAACATTTTCCTGTGCTCAGAAAAGTGCCCTTTGGCATGGTGAACACTTAAGGGGCTGAGACCAGAAATAGTGGATTTGTTCTTTTAGCAGCTTAACGAAGGGCTTGCCTACACAGGGAGTTTGGGCACCGTAAGCCAAGGTGTGAATCCACCGCACACTACCTTGCCCCTCACTATGTGCACTGTAAACTTTAGGTTGACAGAGTGTCATTACCTTATTTGGAATTTGTCTGGACACCCAAGCTAAATCCACTGCTCTTGGGCGGATGAGAAGGATGATAGGATTTTTAATAACTGAAAGACAGCACCCCCTCCACCATGGACCCTGCGACAGGCACAGTAAACGTTTCATGGGAGTACATCTAAGCGTACTATAGAACCTCCAGTGTGCGGTAGGGTGCATGAGGCCATTTAGTGCACAGCAAACTAGTGCACTGTAGATTCACACCCTGGCTTGCAATGCACTAACTTGCCATGTAGACGAGCCCTTACAGCATGTTTGACTCAGAAAACATGTGCATAGGATCTAGACTGAGCTGCAATTTCTATATATAAAGCAATGTACAATATGCCTGTATTAGTTACCATGGAAGCCCCTTTATTAAAGGGGTCAACAGCTTCAGGTAGTGCAGATGCGTGTCTGAAGAGACTCCATCAGAGAGAACTACAGGGCAGATATTCAGTATCATCTTTATGAGACATTTTGTTGATATGAAGTATAATGCAATAATAGTGACTTCTTACTCTTCTAAAGCTTGAAGCATGTTCCCTGAGTCTTCAAAAGCCAGTATCTCAATGATTTGGTCATTCATAATGATATCTTCATTAAACGGATCTCCTGAATTCAACTGTGAATACTCCAGTTTGCGATCTAGAGTAGGATCATATCGTATCTCCTAAGTAAACACAAAAAAAGAAACGTTATATTATAGCAGATCAACCCTTAGTGTGGATACAACTCCTATTGCTGTCAGTAGAAAGACTCCCATTTACTTCAATAGGAGTTTGTGTGGATGCTATGTTTTGGTACATAACTGAGCAGGAACCTAAATGATTAAAACAATCAATGGAATTTAGGCTCTTAGCTCTTAGGCTCCTAAATCAGTTAGGCATTGCAATGCTAAGCACAGCAACACCTAAACAGCTTTAAAATTTTGGGCCAAAGCCCACTGAAGTCAATAGGAGTCTATCCATTGGCTTCAATAGGCTTTGGACCAGCCTCAGTGAATTATTTTCCATTCTAAATCTCTAGGACCATTCTATTTGTATTATGGTACATACAACCTTTTATATACACTTGTTGAACAAAATCACACATAATTCTATGTTTGCAGTGTTGTTATACTCATGTTGGTCCTAGGATACCAGGCATTTGATGTGAAAAGGTTGCTGAGGTAGTATCTTTCAAATGGGCCAACTTCTGTAAGTGGATGAGACAAGTTTTGGAGCCACACAAAGCTCTTCTTCCCCAAACCTAAAGAAGATCTCTGTGTAGCTTGCTTCCATCAACAGAAATTAGCACATGATTCTATGGAAGAGGAAAAGCGGTTCAGATAGTAGACAGTATCTATGGATTCTCTTGAGATTAAGGATTAATAAATTCACCAGACAAGAAAACCTTTATAAACCTCTGGTGCTGGGACGATTCTTTTACACTTTTATGATTTCACTGAGCAATATGTATAGCGTTGACCATCAACAGGAACATCTCTCCAGCACTGGTGGCTAGGTGTCCTCCACAGGACTGGAAGGAGTTCTTTTTTCCATTCTGGTACCTTGAACACTTATGTTCTCCAAATGATGGCCAGCCTTTAATGAAGAAATAGGTAACTAGGCACCGAACCCCACCCCAATTAGCCCCTTGATGCACTGTAAACCGTGCAACATTTTAACAACTGTACTTCACTTTTAGGCTTAGCTGGTTCCTGGTGGGCTACAAAAATAGTCTGAAGGACAGAGGCATTTCTGGGATGCTAAAAAGTATCAATATTGTGGCCTTAGGCAGCAAAACTATGATACGTGGCGGGGGAGTTCTTAGTTTCCTTCAAAGGAGAAATGACAGAGAATGCTAGGCTTGTGTTTGACTTGCAAGGACATTCCAATGCCAACAGGGAACCCATTCCACCAGGCACTGCAGAGATAGCAGACGAAGACTGAGAAGGATCCCGGAAGACCTGCTCGTTGGCACTGACAGGAGGAGTCAGGAGCAATTTGAGTGCTTTAGGACAAGGGAGGATTGGGTTCTTAGGCAGGAGGAGGCTCTCACAAATCAGTTCATGGAGCAGGAGTATGCCCAGAGGAAATGGGACCATGCACTCCCTGGTACAAGTGGTGATAGAACGTTTTCGGGGCCTGCTGCCACCATGGCTGTTGCTCCTCTCTGGAATCGGGCAGCTTTTCCTCCTCATCCAGCTGCTGCCCAGGCTACAAATCCCACCCACCACCTCACCGGGAAGAGCATGCTGGATGCCTAGCACTACATACTCAACTGGCACCCAAAACCCCTCACAGGGCTGGGAAGAGACAGGTAGCTATCAGTTGTTTCTGGCTTTCTAAGGCAATAGCCATCAGCTTCTGCACTGGTATGGGTTTCCAAAATCAAATGGTCTGGTGCTGGAGGGTTGGTGCAAGATGCTCATACAACTCCATGAAGGTCTGCAGCCACAGGTCGTCATCCCAGGTTTCCAAGATGATGTGGTCCCACATACCATGCTGGTTCTCCAAGGCCCCAAGTGGAGGTCCACCCATGGGAATACCATTGCTTTCCCACCATGCAAAGCATCTGTTCCATGGGACCCCAGTGGATTTACATTCACTCTCTCAGTCCGCTGTCTTTGTCATCTCCGATTTTTCTGAACCCATTCCATTAAGAATCCGGTACTGCACCACATAACCATCTGTCCTGCGAACAGGAGCAGAACCACATCATCATGGACTTGCTTAATTTCTTCAACACAGTTAGGCAGAAGGAAGAGATGACCGGGAACTGCCATCAACAAACATGTGAAGGAGGCGTACAGGACCAGGAACACGCAGCAAGGTGATTCCCAGAGTGTCTCCTGTGACGCACAGGACTCTGGGATATTACCTGGAAATGGCAGTGCTACGACTGCATACCAAAAAGGGGCAGTGTGGATATAAGCATATACCTGTGCCCAGCATAGCATATGAGGACACTTGGCATTGGTATGGGGTACATGTTCTAGCAGTACATGGACCCAGGGTACAGTGCAAGTGTAGACAAACTGTAGGGCTTGCCTACAGTGTGCAGTAATGTGCACTAGGGGGTGTGAATTCTAACGCACACTGCATGTTTTGCACTAACTGGCCCACGTAGGCCTCAACAGCACTATGTTAACATGCATTGGGACATTTTAGTGTGGCCCAGCAAGGTCTACATGGGCCAGTTAGTGCGCAGCACACTGGTGTGCTTCAGAATTCACACCCTTCCAATGTGCATTGCCGTGATGGGTAGACAAGCCCTTCTTTTGGCAGATGGAGAGATTCCAGCATTATGAAACGTCACTAACCAGGTCCTTCAAAGATCCTGCCAAGATCCTTGAGCAAAGAGAGGGTCATGAAAACCTAATATTTTAATTTAAATAATTACAGTAAATGGTGAAAAGTAGAACAAAGCAACTTAAAAAGAGTTTGAGACATTCTTTGTATATCACAAAGAAGGAGAAAGAGGATTTTTTAAAATTAATTATTTTTTGCTTTACATTTTGCCTTTAAGAATGGTTGGTTAAAAAAACAAGGTTGCAAGGCCCGCAGTCATTTTCACTAAGACAAGGGAAATAAATATTGCACATTTGTACAAATCAAAGTACATACAGGAATTCAGCAAAATAAACTGGTGCCAGCTAGGCCCTCTGGGCCTTTGAAATTTGATATGCTGCACTGGAACACTTCCCAGAACTTCTGTCCCAAAGAACAGGAGTCTCAAATCACCTACAGTAGAACCTCAAAGATACGAACACCAGAATTACAGACTGACCTGGCAACCGGACAGCCTGTGAAACCGGAAGTAACCAATCAGGCAGCAGCAGAGATTAAAAAAACAAAGCAAGTATTGTACTGTGCCTCTATTGCATCTTAAAGGTAGGCACATCTGGGCTACCTGTCCCCACCCAACCCCCATTCGTGGGGCAGCCACTTACAACAAGACACTGGGGCTGCCAGCCCAAGGCAGCCTGAGACAGCAGACCAGGAGCAGCATGGGGAGGGGGACAACACACACACACAGGGACAAGCTTGCAAACTCATGCTGGGGCTGACTAGATTGTTCAGCTGCTGCTGAATCCTGGCCTGGAGTGTCAGCTGCTGGATCTGAAGCCCAAACTGCGTTCCTGAGGTGTCCGTAACTCTGAAGTACTACTGTACTTTTCCCATACAGTGTTTCTGCGTCCCATCTAAGGTATGCCCTCCCTGTGTCACCCGCCTCCACTGGACTTTAGTGTTGGGCAACTCCCTATCCCCTTCAGTCAGTCAGTCTCAGACTAAAATGAATACTTCAGACAACGTGTGATGAAAGTAGCCATTTTATCGCAGATAGCAGCAAGCACCATACCCACCAGCAAAAACTAAGGAAGACCCTTAGGCAACAGCAGCTTCCCCTAGGTTGAATAAATCTGTTCTCCAAGTTCTAGTGTCCTGAACCAAACCCAAAGCATCAAAGGATTCTCCGAAGTATATTTGTCCCAGTGTGGTGCCTATCTGGTGTCCTCCAGATTTGCTGTAGTACAATATTTGCCCCAGGGAACTACAGCTAACGGGCTCTTCTGGATTTAAACCTAATTCAGACAGAAGGAATAAAACAGCCTCCAAGCCAGCCTCCCCCCCCCACACACACACACAAACACTCCCCCCGCAACAACAAAAATCCTACTTTACATATACCACAAACCTTTCTAAAAGCCTTCATTCAGCCATTCACCCTGGAGATTTTGCAAAAACAGTGAGAAAGCTTTAAGTTGTAGAAGTCAATAGGTGAGCCAAAAAGAAACATCATGTTAAATCTTCCAGTTTAGGAAATAAGACACAGTCACGCCTGCAGTTAGTATGAAGGAGGTATGGGCTGGCTTTAATACCACCTCCCTCCTTCCAGGCATAAAACTCACATTTGCTCAAACCCATACACATTTACATAGCTTGCCATCAAATTATCAATTATCCCTCATACTCATTTGATAGATTACAGTATACTGTTAAATTTTGAGGCCACCAGCAAAATCCGCACTGCAAGCAAGGAAAGAACAGCTATTTATCTATTATCAGCATGTCTAGATTAGGAAAAATGGTCATGTTTTAAAATGTGTTAATAATTCATATATTTTTCAACACAATTTAACACATACTGTAGACATAAATTAACACCTTTAAAATTTGATAGATGATTATGGCCAGTCCTAGGTTCCCTTCTAAGGTTGACCACGCCAAACACAATGGAGCTATACAGATTTACATCAGCTGAGATTCTAACAATATTTAAATTTATCTTTCCACTGCCAACTTTTCAAAATTTCAGGCTAGTCACTGCATTTCTTAACTCTGGAAACCATTTTGAGAGACCATTTATGAGAAGATGAAATAAAGTTTTATTGTAGAAAATATGACTCACCTGGTTTTTATTGAGAAAACTCCATTTTAATCTTCTAGTTTTGTAAACAGCAAAAAATGCAACGCATGTTAATACAAGAGAAATAACAAAAGCAACGAAGAATCCTGAAGCATGGATGCCATGGCTGTACAAAATCTGAAATTGAAAGAATGTAATCTGTAAACCACATTTCTTCCCAGAGATACATATGCATAAAAATCAGATACAGATTATAGCTGTAAACAATACAGTAAGTTACTTTTAACAATCTTCACAAGAATATGGAATTACTAAGTAGTAAGACATAATTACAATAAGATTTTCAAAAACAGTTTATTTTTTCATAAATATTAAGGCCAGAAGGGACCATTATGATTATCAAGACTCACCAACTGCATAACACAAGCTATAGAATTTCTCCAAGTTAAATATTAGGCAATGCAACTTTTGAGTGGCCAAATACTTATTGTCTAATTTTCAGAGGTGCTAAGCACTCACAGTTCCAGTTGAAGTTAATGGCAGCTGGGAATGTTCAGCAACTTTGAAACCCAGTCTGAAGCTGAGCACCTGAAATTAAAGGCCACTTTTAAAAAATTTGCTCCTAAACAGAATAATCAGCAAGGTAAAAAGGTTTTAATCAGCATATGTTTGTGATGAGTGTTTTATTCATAAACGACAAAGCTACTCAATTTGGTCACACACTTATGCTAACTGCATGTGCCAGAATCAGGAATGGAATCCAGGAGTCAAGAGCCACAAGCCAAACTGCTTTCCTTTTCAAATATATCCTTCAATCACAACCTTCGGTTTAGGGTTTAGTTAACCTCTTTTAAATTCACTTTGTTTCTATAAAATGGGCATGTCTCACATGAGAATGGGAATATACAACTCAACTCTGAGATCTTTGGATGAAAGGTAACATATAGCCATTGTGATAATGTTTCATTGCAGAGGAATCACTTTTATCATGTCCGCAACTTTTAAATAACTACATGCGATCTCTAAGCATGGTGCATTCTATTTCTTAACATGCCGCCTGGTAAGCATGGTGCATTCAATGTGAAAGCACTCCATGAAGTCAATGGCAACTGTGTTTGTGTGAAGCATTTATCAAATCTGGCACTTGTTTTCAAATGGATTTATGTCAGTCTAAAAGAGCAGAATTTAGTACCTTATATTCAGGTTTGGGCCAAAATCCTGCAAACTTAACTCACATTTTGACTGTTTAATATATTTAATATATTTCTAGACTATGGTCCAGTTCACTAAAGAAAGAATCATTCCCAAACCTAAAATAGTCTACCCAAGTTCAGATTTAGTAGCTTCTTTGTATTTAGAAGATACTTGAACTATTAACACAGGCCATTAATTTGCTACTTTATGAGATTTAGAAAGTGGGTCCCAAGGCTCAGTTCACAGTATTGTATTTGAAAAGCTCTTGACTGACAATTAATCTAATTGACAAAAATCTGTATTATTTTCAGTCATGCTTATTCTACAATAATGAAACACCTGGAGTATTTAAATCAATTAGTACAAAATGAGTTAAATAGTTATATGAATAATTTTCCTATGTCTTGAATCCTTTCATATGCCCATCAATGCCTGAAATTACTAAATGAAAAAAGTACCAACAGTCATTTACCCATTTCACTAATAAATTACTAACTTCTTAATATCTAGAAGTTTTTTCTCATCTTAAATTTCCTCCTTTCTGAAGTTCAGCCAGTTACTACCAGTTATGTCCCTTTGTATTATCTTCTACTCCTAAAAAGTACATTCAGAAAGTACAGGCTGATATTAATACCACTCTTATCCCCCTCCTGTTATTATCCCTACTCCAAACCCCACACTAATCTTTTTCTGGGTTTAATTAAAGTTACTTTTTTCAGCACAGAAATATCAAATATTTGTATCATACTCATTTGTAACATTATTGTATAATGTCCAACAACTCCTCTCTCTTATGCCCTTCACAGAGCTGCAGACTTATATCTCCTCCACTCCACACACACTTTGAATAGTCACTTAGCTAACCTATACATACTTATATCTTTTCAAAAATATTTCATCATATGTCAATTATCTCCAGTCCTCTAATTACTTAGGTTGCAGCGCCTTAAAGCGACCGGCACATCCCTCTGGCAGCAGCTCCTAGGCAGGGGGCCAGGGAGCCTCCGCGCACTGACCCTGCCCACAGGCTCTTCCCCCACAACTCCACACCGGGGGACATTAAGGACAATGACAGCTTCACATTGTGAAAGCCAAGCTAGCTGTATGTGTAGCTAAAATGGTCATAAATGTTCTTTCCTCTTGAAAAGTTCTATTACTTTATTGAGTTTTAAACGTATTTTCTTTTATATTGCACTGATTTTTCTTTTCAAATGATGTTGTTACTGAATAAAATTCCATTATTTGGAACATAATTCATCTTTATTAGTTCACAACAAATGCTGCAGGGTGCCTAGCAGTCCCAAAAACCTCCACTTACTTGTTACTGTACAGTGTGACATGACTCATAGGATCAATGACATATACAGTGTAATAATAATAAATGTACAGTAAGCACCACAAAATTAATAACTGCATTGACAGTGTTATATTCATAGATGTACATCAAGCACCATACAATTCTTAACAGGCGCCAAAACTGCAGGGAAAGGTAGAGCACAGTATACCACTAAGTGTTACTGAAGCTCACTGTTAAAGAGCTCCTTCCAAGCCTCCGTGAGCCACATTGCTCTGCACTGAGCACTTCATTGAGCTCTTCTAATAGCCCTGGTGTCTCGCTGTTCAAACTCAGAGCTACTCTATCTCTCTCTGCCCTCCACTCCAGCAGCAATTTTTCTCTCTTTGCTTTTCCCCCCCTATTATGCAGGCCACAGGAGGCACCCATAACCACTGGGATAATTTTCTCTCTGAGATCCAATCTTGTGAATAAACAATGCCAGCATCCCTTCCATCGACCAATACGACATTCCACAGTCATTCTGCACTTGCTGAGCCGGTAGTTGAATCTTTCCTTGCTTCTATCAAGTTGGCCAACGTATGGCTACACAACACACAGGAGCAAGGGATAGGCTGGGTCCCCCAGGATGACTACTGTCATTTCAACATTGCCAGTGGTACTCTGGAAGTCAGGAAAAAAAGTCCCGGCTTGCAGCTTTCTGAAAAGTCCTCTGTTCTTAGAGGTGCGAGTGTCATGCACCTTCCCTGATCAACCCACACTAAATTTGGTGAAGCATCCCCAGTGATCCACCAGTGCTTGCATAACCACAGAAAAGTAGCCTCTCTGTTGATGTACTCTGTGGCAAGGTGGTCTACTGCCAAAATAGAGCTGTGTGCGCCATCTGTTGTTCCACCACAGTTCAGAAACCCAATTGCTGCATATCCATCCACTACGTCCAGCACATTGCCAAGAATCTGTCTTGCATAGCAGGTGGCAATAAATGGCCCTGCATGCTTGCATGACAATTGCTCTCACAGTGGATTTTCCAACTCCAACCGCATTTCCCACTGACAGGTAGCAATCTAGCATTGCAAGTTTCCACAGTGTGATCTCTACTTGCTTCTCCATTGTCAGTACAGTTCCCATTCTGGTGTCCCTGCACTGGAGGGCTGGGGCAAGCTCAGCATGCAGATTCAGGAATGTGGCCTTGTGCATCCAAAAGTTCTGAAGCCACTGTTCATCATCCCAAACCTGCATTACAATACAATCCCATTGGCCAGGGCTTGTTTCTCGGCGATGCAATGTCTGCAGTTGTTCCATGACTGCCACCAACCTTGAACTGGTTCTCGCTATGTCCCACAGAAATCTGTTCTGCAACAAATCATCATGTGCCCTGATTATTCAGTTATTCTTGCAGCTCTGCAAAAACTGGAGGCTTGCATGTCCTGTGCTTGCAACCCTTATGACAACAGTGAAGAGCTGTTCAGGCTCCAGGTTTCTGCCAGAAATGGCAGGTAGCGAGGCAGGCCATGTGAATTCATGTGGTTTTGAAAAAATTATGGGATATAGATGATATTTTATGGGGTGGAAACAGTTGCATGCTGGGAAGTCGACCCCTTGCACCCTGTCACCTCTGTTCAACTTGTGGCCCCACCATGCATTGCCAAAGCTTCCCAAAAGACAGTGGGCTGGACAGTGGCAGCTTCCACACCGGGATACCTACCCATGGTGCACTGCACTGTGCATCAATATCAGAACTCTTGGTGAATACCCACAGCACCGACGCACAGAGACAAGTATGCATGCGCACAAGAGATATACTAACTGCAGCAGTAACCAAAATTTGTAGTGTAGACATGGTCTTAGTCAAAACATTAAAACAAAGTCACCATCCACCATTAAGCAATAGGTTTCAGAGTAGCAGCTGTGTTAGTCTGTATTTGTAAAAAGAAAAGGAGTACTAGTGGCACCTTAGAGACTAACCAATTTATCTGAGCATAAGCTTTCGTGAGCTACAGCTCACTTCATCGGATGCATTCAGTGGAAAATCTCCTCATTGTATTTTCCACTGAATGCATCTGATGAAGTGAGCTGTAACTTACAAAAGCTTATGCTCAAATAAATTGGTTAGTCTCTAAGGTGCCACTAGTACTCCTTTTCATTAAGCAATAGAAATTCAGAGAACCCTAAGAAAGGTGGTATGGGTAATCAGTTAAACAACTGCTTAACTAAGGTTTATTTTTTGCCCTCTCTCTTACTCCTGCTACTCATTCATGGTGTGAACTTCCAGAAGTCATTATTGATCTGGTTTTCAGAGATGCTGCACTCCCATTGACTTGAATGGAAGCTATAGGTGCTGACAATGATGGAAAGTCAGGCCATAGGTGTGCACAGTATTTATTATTATGCCCACCATGAGATGCACATAACAGGAGAACTTTTTGCGTGCAGTTTTTGCTATCTAAACAGCTTCTTACTTAGCATTAAAAACATTCAGCCAGAAACAGAGGCAAGCAGTTTTCACAGACCCTAATGAGCAGAGCTGCAAGGCATCTGCATGCCACTCAAATAGCACTCACATTTTTTTCTAGGCCATGGAACTAACTTGTTTTAGGCAACCAAGCATTTTACTCCAGTGAAGCAAGAGAGAAAATATACAAGGTTTATAAAACTTTAAAGAGTGGCATGTCAACCACGTAAGGTTTCAGAGTAGCAGCTGTGTTAGTCTGTATCCGCAAAAAGAAAAGGAGTACTTGTGGCACCTTAGAGACGAACAAATATATTTGGGCAGTAATTTGACTTTTAGCACAGAGTGCTAAATAATTAATTCTGTATTTATGATAGCGCCATGTTTTAAGTTAGTCCCAAAGAGCTGTCAACCCTCAAATGGTCTGATTACTTACATGGTTGAAAGAAAAGGAGTACTTGCGGCACCTTAGAGACTAACAAATTTATTTGAGCATAAGCTTTCGTGAAGCTCACTTCATCGGATACATTAGCTTACGAAAGCTTATGCTCAAATACATTTGTTAGTCTCTAAGGTGCCACAAGTACTCCTTTTCTTTCAACCATGTAAGTAATCAGACCATTTGAGGGTTGACAGCTCTTTGGGACTAACTTAAAACATGGCGCTATCATAAATACAGAATTAATTATTTAGCACTCTGTGCTAAAAGTCAAATTACCGCCCAAATATATAAAACCATTGCCTTCACATGGATTGCATGCACTTAGATTTGGGCAGTCTTGCATATAAGTAACTAGACCGGGAGCATTAGTGACAGCTGTTGTTAAGGATGAACTACAACCCACCTCTCCTTTTTTCCATTACTCATAGTTTTCTCATGCAAATCCGATTTTTTCTGAAATGTTTCCTGCTTGGTCTCAGCCCAGAAGGAAATATTGTGTGTGGAAAACAAAATCCATTCAGCCTTTTTGAGCTCTATAAATATATTTTTAAACAACAGAATATACCACATACTTTCCCCTTTAAGTTCTAATGACAAATGTGCACGTGTAGCCCAAAAAAATAGTTGAACCAGTTTTGTTCGAATATCGCCTGTTTTGCAGATCTCAATGAGGTCTAAGAATCAGGCCAGAACTGGAAAATAGTAGTACAGAAGTTTGAAGTTATAGTAATATTCTGCGGGAACTGCAATACTAAATCAGACCAGCAGCCCAGCACCTTGTCTCACACTATGGCTAGTAGCAGCTGCTTCAGACGAACTTATAAGCTACCCATAAAGAATGTTTTTCTTAACCCTGTCAGTTAAAGAATGACTAATGCCCCTTAGCAAGAGAGCTTAGAACCTAAATTTTTAAAAGTTCTCTCTAAAGTAACTGTGAATACTGTTGTTATCCATTTAAATGCCTATTTTTTCAAAAAATTCTAAGCTCTTATTCAGTGGCACTAAGTCCCCCACCTTAATAATGCACTATGGGAAAAATACTTTATAAATTATACATTATAAATTTTAAATTTTTTGTCTTTCAATTTAACTGAATATCCCTTCTTCTTGTATTATGAAAAAAATGGCAAATAAGAGTTCCTGATTTACTTCCATGACCTGAAGAAGAGGTCTGTGGAGCTTGAAAGCTTGTCTCTTCCACCAACAGAAGTTGGTCCAGTAAGAGATACTGCCTTACCCACCTTACCTCTTCCAATATACCAATCATTATTCTGGTTACCTCTCTCATGCACCATTTAGCTGTCCCATCTCTAAACTAAAACAGTTCCAATATGCACACTTTCTCCATAAACAGCAGTCTTTCTAAGCCTCTAAATCATTTTTGTGGTCCATCTCCTGACTCTTTCTATTTCTGCTCTATCAATGAGCATTAGGGTAGGAATAAAATAGATGGGAAAAGGAGAGCAAAAGGAAACCATCTTATTAACTTATTTTTTCAATAGGACAAAACACTGATCACCTTGAAAGCAGCCGAAATTATATTACATACAACAAATTACATTAAAAGAACATTATTTAAGTTGCAAAGTCAAGCACTCAAAAGCTAGGAAATGCCAGAATTAAGGTTGACTGTGCAACCTTAATTTGGTCCCCTTGTCTCTATGCATTATTTATACAGTGCTTAATTATATGGTTACATATTATTTTCCCCACAGGATCCCGATCCCAGCCTCATTCAGTGAGTAGGGGGAGATGATCCTCACTTAAGGAGCAGCTATTCAATATTTTGTTCTAACCTCCTTTTTAAAGCAACATTCAGAGAACCCTAATTCTGGAACTTTTGAGTGTTCAGAAATTTCAAAAGAAACTTAGGCACTTAGGAGCGTAAGGGTTTGTCTACATGGCCCCGCAGTTTGGACCAATCAGGTGTGAACTGGAGCACACACTAGTGTGCTGCACTGTGCTATAACTGCCCTGCGTAGACCCTGTGGGAGTGAACTAAATGGTACCTCGTTTGCATTATGTAGTCCTGTAAACTTTGAGAATTAAACTAAACTGAATTAAGGCCACTTTAATTCTGAGTAAGAGCATACATACAGGGGTTTAATACCGTTTAACTAACCCACCTTAAATTCACACCTTTAGTTAATTTGTATTAACCTTCCTGAGTGTCCCTGTTTCGACAAGTCCTTAGGCTCCTCAGTCCCTTTTGAAAATGGCACTTAGGTGCTTTTCACCCCGAATCTATAAAATATTTTATCTGCCCTGGAACTTTTCTTTACTTTGTAAAAATATGAAATCAGCTCAAAGGTCAAAGGTCAGCCAACATTTACTGGTGGCAGAAGAAACGATTTCAATTTTGAAAGTAACCTGGACATATTGTTATCCCTTTGGCTTTGAGAAATCCGAGACGGTGGAGTATTTGCTAGTAATTCTCTTCCCCATACAAATCATACAACAGAAAAGAAAATATCAAACTCGTACAGTAGCCCTTTAATTCTCACTGTTCTCTTTCCTTGAAGATTCCATAACTTCACCTTCACAGTGGAATGCCAATTCCTGTTTACTCAGACACTGCACAAATGCTGCTGCTTTTATGCAGTACGCGTCTGCAATATTTCCTCTCCATTTCCACTTGTTCGGCAATTGTCCTATCTATATGACCTTTAGACTTTAAATGACACAGCCATGGCAACATAGCTTTGCGGTGAAATAAACTATTTTCCACTGCCTGAGTGCAAGTGATCAGTGTTCCCACCACTCTGGCCACCACTACTTAATAAAGATTCCCTACAATGAAACAGCCTGCATGGGTAACAAAAGGGGGAGGAGATGGGGGAGACAGAGAATGAGTTTAGGTGAAGAAATTACTCTAGCAAGGTAAGCGATAGATGCAGCGAGACGTTCTCTAATGGAAAAATGAGAGACAAACAGCACTGCTTGCTAAAATCAATGTTATTCTGCAGGCTTATTTGGACCATTAGCAGCCACATACGTCACTAGTAAAAGAACAGAAATACATATTGGAGGCATGACTGATCAAAGAGCAGGATGGAAATTAAACTATTCCTTTTCTGCTGAATTTTTCCCCATCCAGTCCCCCAGCACGGGTATTAGAATCAGCATAGTGTGTAGTGCCACTCCTTAGTAGCTGTACGACAACTTGCACCCTTCTGGAATGAGCACTGGAAACAAAAAACCCAATTCATGCTGGATATGCCCAGCAGCAAGTTAGCATGCTCGTTGCCATTCTCTGGGGTTGCACAGCCTTCCATTTGGAAAACTGGATCTGAATATAGCATAAAGCCACAGAGCTTCTACATTAAGAATTCTGGTGCTTAAATATAAGCCTCTCTTCTGCCTGCTCTGTTTGGGTAACAGAAGGAAAAACCTCATTTGCAATTCACAGTCATAAGCATTGGCCAAACAAAGCAAAGGCCAAATTGTGATTGCCTTATTCACACAAGTAGTTCCTTAATTTAAATTCCTGTAACTGACTTCAATGGGACTAATTTATAAGTAAGAGAGTCACAATTTGGCACCCAGAAAGCACTTTTTTACTACCCAAAAGAGGTAAGCAGAGGAATCCTTAGAAGTACCACATATAGTCAATTATCTATGATTCAGTGTTACCTTAGTCTTTTCCTCTCCTGTTATGGTGAATGATGCAGTCAAACTATGCTGTATTTTGTTCTGGAAAAGATATAGAAAAGTATCACAATATTATAAAACAAACTTAGCTTAATTTATAAAATTGGCATACTGTTCAATTACTGTACAGAAGCTTCCTTCACACACAATTCAGAGGCAAACGTTTTTATTAATTATTATCACCACTTATAACTACAAAAGTCTAATAGAAAAATGCAACATACTTATCTACTGCTAACAGGCAGGGAAGCAGCTGTTCTATGGGGCATATTCCCCTCCTAACTGTCTGGCCCCACAGAAGTTAATGGTGCTCCTCATAGCATTAACTTCTGCCTGGAGGAGTGAAGGTGAATCCAAAGGCAGCATGGCTCCTAAAGGAACCACAGTAGAATCATAGGGCTAGAAGGGACCACAAGGATCATCTAGTCTAACCCCCTGCCAAGACGCAGGATTTGCTGCGTATAAACCATCTGAGACAGTTTGTTCCATTGTCCTACTTTTTCTTACAGTGAGGAAATTTTTCCTGAGCTTTAATCTAAATCTGCTATGCTATAGTTTGAACCCATTCAAAATCAAGTTGGTTTGGCATGATTTGTTCTTAGTAAATCCATGCTGGATGCTAGTGATCACCCCTTCATCCTCTAGGTATTTGCAAATTGAATGTTTTATACATTGCTCTAGTAGCTTTCCTGGTATCGAGGTCAGGCCGACTGGTCTATAGTTTCCCGGCCCTTCCTTTCCCCCCTTTTTAAAGATGGTCACTATGTTAGCCCTTCTCCAGTCTTCCAGGACCTCTCCTGTCATCCATGAGTTTGTCAGTGTTACTGCCAGAGGCACTGAGATTTTTTCAGCTAATTCCTTCAGCACCCTAGGGTGAATAGCATTCGGCCCCACTGACCTGAATTCATTCAAATTGGTCAGAAGACCTCTGATGAGTTCTTTACTTATCTCAATCTGCATTCCTTCCCCTTTATTGTCCAGGGTAACTTTGTTAGTTAGTTGTCTGGTCACATATTATTTTTTGTGAGAAGACTGAAGAAAAGTTGGCATTGTGAAGCTCTGCCTTCTTATCATCTTCCATTACCAGCTCCCCTTCTCCATTGACCTACACCATCCCTGATCTTTCTTTTTTGTCTGACATATTTGAAGAACCCCTTCTTGTTGTCTCTAACATTTCTTGCCAGCTGTAACTCATTCTTTGCCTTAGCTTTCCAGATTTTGTCCCTACATGCTTGCGCTATTCCCATGTATGCTTCCTTGGTGACATGCCCCTCCCTCCATTTCCTGTATGTATCCCTTTTGTTTTTTAGATAGCTAAAAAGCTCTTTGTGCAGCCACACTGGCCTCCTGTGGCTCTTCTTCTCTTTTCTCTGCATTGAAATAGCTTGAACTGCCAGTCCCCTTGGACTCCTTTTCTTTCAACTAGCCTAATTCAGGGGTTCTCAACCTTTTTCTTTCTGAGGTCCCCCCCCAACATACTATAAAAGCTCAATGGCCCACCTGTGCTACAATAACCAATTTCATGCATAAAAAAGCCAGGACCTGCATTCATCATCATCACTCCCATAACTGCATTGGTCGTTGAGTCACCATTATCGATGAGCAATCAACCAATTGTCTCCACCCCTGACAATTGTGTGTCAGTGCTTGAGTCTCCAAAGTCCATTCCTGTCCACTCTTTTACGTTGTCAGTCCATCTCTTCTTCTGTCTACCTCTTCTTCTCTTTCCCTGTACTGTCCCTTGGAGGATGATCTTGGATCGGCCAGATGATCTTGTTACATGGCTGTAACTTCAGCCTGCACTTCTTCATGGTCGTCAGGAGGTCCTCATATGACCCAGCGCATTGGGTGATGATGTTGCGGACCTCTTCATTAGTGATGTGGTCAAAGTAGGAGATGCCCAGGATTTTACGGCAGCATCTCATCTCTACTACCTGTATTTTCCATTAAAGTTCTGCTGTAAGGGTCCATGTCTCGCACACATACAGAAAAATGGAGATGACCAATGCATGCAGCAGTTTCAGTTTGGATTCCAGAGAGATGTTCTTATTCCCCCAAATTGGCTTTGGCTTTGCCACTGCTGCTGCTGTTTGCGCAGTTCTTGCCTGAATTTCTGCCTTGGATCCTTCATCAGCGATGACTGCCCCCAAATACTTGAACTGTTCCACTGTCTCCAGCTCTTCTCCACTGACAGTGATAGATGAGCTGATCCCATCATGTTTGCTTGTGATCAGCTTGGTTTTCTCTGCACTGATTTCCATGCCATATTTTAGGGAGGTTTCAGTCAATCATTTCACAAGGTTGGCAAGTTCATCTTCACTACCTGGCAGGCCATAAGTGTCATCAGTGAACCGAAGATTTGAGATTGGTCACCACTCAATGCTGATTGTGCATATGTGATCTTCTAGCGCATCAGTCATTATGCGCTCCAAGCAGATGTTGAACAGTGTGGGCGAAAGAAGGCAGCCTTGCCGTACTCCTACAGTGTATGCTAAACCACTCTCCTACTGTGCCATTGATGAGAACTGCACTGCCAGCCTTGGCATACAGTTGTATAATGGTAAGAATAAGCTTATGACCAACATTGTAATTCTTCGTGGCTGCCCAGAGAGCTTCATGCCATACTCTGCCAAACGACTTCTTGAAGTCAACAAAGACGTGGTAGATGTCCTGCTGGTGTTATAAGTACTTCTCACATAGAACACGAAGGTTGAAAACCTGTTCTGTGGTACTTCTTCCAGCACGAAAGGCAGCCTGTTCCTCAGCAATGATATTCTCTGCTTGTGGCTTCAATCTGTTCAATATGACTTTCAACATCGCTTTGCTGGGATGGCTAATTAAGCTTAAGATCCAGTCATTCTGACACAATTGCAGGTTGCCTTTCTTTGGCAGTGTGATGATTAGGGATTATGTCCACATGGAGGGCCACTCACTGGTCTGCCAGATCTTGTTGCAGATCTTGGTGAGTACATCTATTACTATTTCTCCTCTGAATTTCATCAATTTGGCTGGGATGTTGTCAATACCTATAGCCTTTCTGTTCTTGAGTGATTTCACAGCTGTCTCCACTTCTTCATGTGGAATTGGAAAGTTCTCCTTCTCTGTTGAATCTGGGCTGTCTAAGATCTCCATTTGTCTGGTGTTTGTATAGATCAGAGCAGTAGTTTGTCTACCTTTCTTCAGTAAGACTGTTCCCTTCTTTGTCTTGAATTGTGTTAGCTTTGGGCCATCTTTCCTTCGTCACATCTTTTACAACCTGGACCTGCGTTAGGAGGTGGCAAGTAGGGCAATTGCCTGGGGCCCCATGCCACAGGGGCCCCCGTGAAGCTACATTGCTCAGGCTTCGGCTTCAGCCCGGGTGGCGGGGCTCTAGGCCCTGGGCTTCAGCCCCATGTGGTGGGGCTTTGGCTTTCTTCACAGCGAGTCTGATGCTGGCCCTGCTTGGCAGACCCTCGGAAACCTGCTTGTGGCCCCCAAGGGGGCCCCAGACCCTTGGTTGAGAACCACTTGTCTTATTAATACCATGAAAGACCTCAAAGGGACCATGATGCCACAAAACCAGGCAGAATCAGAGGGATAGACTTACTGCATAGTTGGAGCTGCTTCTCTTGTGAATCCCCTGATTTTGGACACCGTTCAATCTACTTCCTTAGTGAGTCCCCTCCCCCTTTAGCAAACTCCTTTCCCCCTTAAAAGAGGAATAGTTGGCAATGGGAGATAAACCATGGGGAGTTTCCTGGGCCTCCAGTCCTTTTCCAGTGGGCTAGAGGCAGTAAAGGGGATTTGATAAAAGGACAGACAGCTTTTTTTATTTGGGGAGGGCCAGAGTTAAATAATAAAACAACAGCTGTTAAATATAGTTGTATATAGTTGTTAAATATAATTGTTAAATATGGCTTTAATACTATGATTTAATAGTTTTATACCATGACTAAATTAATCCACTTTTAATGAAGTGAGAAAAATGATCTTTTGTTCCAAACTCAGTATTTCCTTTATTTATTAATGGAATCCCTAATTTGGGGGTGAGGGGGGAAGGGGAGGAGGAGGACAAAAAAGACCTCAAAGCCCCACTTGTCTATGCCCATGTGATATGGCCCTTAGTCTTCAAACTTCTCAGAAAACTCAATCCCAAGCAACTTCTAAACCAAGACAACAGGAAATACAGTTAGGCCTGGATGCACAAAAGGAGTTAGGTACCTAACTCCCAGTTTTGCGACCACAGCAATGCAAGAAATTCCCTCTGAACCCTGTAGGCGCCTGAACTTACTTGTCATCTAATGTTTTTTCAGTAAAAGTTCCCGAGGCACCTATGTTCCTGCCTCTGAGCGTAAAGACTGCTGCCTCCCTCTAGGTGTTCAAAGGCCTCCCACTAGGCATCCAGAGGCCCATCTCCCACCTAAGCCCCAGAGCAATTTACAAACCAGGAGATGATAGGCATTTGGCCACCTATGTTGTGTGTGGGACCCAATCCAGTAAGCACTGTCTAAGCACACCTACCAGATCAGGTCCCTCAGATGAGTTCACAAAAAAACAGTGGAGTGGGTTTGGGTCGGGGAAGAGGCAGCCCTCCCTCATAACTCATCTGAGAGGTGGCAAAATCCTGTTCAAATCCCTTCTCTCCCTCAGATGGAGAAGGAGCCTTGAACTGGGGGTCTCCCATATCTCAGGTGAGAATGCTAACCACTGGGCTAAAAGTTATGCAGGAGGTCCTCCCTCCCCAACCCCCACCTCCAGCTTCTTGCTAAAACAGCGTAGGTACCTAAATACAGGAAACGGTTCACAGCTGAGAATTGCTGGTAGAGATAGGCACCTCCCTGCAGCCCAGATTTAGGTGCCTAACTCTGTGAGAGGGGTGAATCTTAGTGCACAAACACCTGGTCAGCATCTCCCATTGCCTAGCTTAGGTGGCTCCCTGCCTAGCATACTGGTGTTTGTGGATCACTGTCTAAGGCATTTGTGTCTCCCTATTCATTGTATTAGGAGTCTGGGCATCCAACTCAGGTTTTGTGAATCAGTGATTTTCTGGATGCTGTGATATAATGCGTCATAATACCTCACTCCTTTCATGCATGGCCTTAGCCCTTAGGAAAACGCTCACAGACAACTCAGCTTCAGATCATAAAAAAATTGCACTATCAAATCAGTTTAGTGGTCCATTTAGTCTCTGACAGTGGGCAGTACCAAATATTTTGGAAGAGGTGCAAAACCCCCATAAAAGGAAATATTGCAAAAACCTGTACATAGAGGAAGTTGTTTCCTAGCCCCCCATCAATTAATGGTTGACTTCTTTTTAACTATGTCTGTTCCAATTAGTCATTAAATGCTGAATGAAAAGAGCCATTTAAAGAATTGTCATAAATCATTCTTACTAAGATGCTCTATCAGTCTTTACATAAAAGGGATTTTAATATGTATTTGTTTACATATATACAAAGACATGGTAAAAGAAGTGCCACAAACAAACAAGTACATTAAGGGTATGTCTACACTATGGAATAAGGTCGAATTTATAGAAGTCGGTTTTTTAGAAATCGGTTTTATATATTCGAGTGTGTGTGTCCCCATAGAAAATGCTCTAAGTGCATTAAGTGCATTAACTCGGCGAAGTGCTTCCACAGTACCGAGGCTAGAGTCGACTTCCAGAGCGTTGCACTGTGGATAGCTATCCCACAGTTCCCAGTCTCCGCTGCCCATTGGAATTCTGGGTTGAGATCCCAATGTCTGATGGGGCTAAAACATTGTTGCGGGTGGTTCTGGGTACATATCGTCAGGCCCCCCTTCCCTCCCTCCCTCCGTGAAAGCAAGGGCAGACAATCGTTTCGCGCCTTTTTTCCTGAGTTACCTGTGCAGATGCCATACCACGGCAAGCATGGAGCCCACTCAGGTAACCGTCACCCTATGTCTCCTGGGTGCTGGAAGACGCGGTACGGCATTGCTACACAGTAGCAGCAACCCATTGCCTTCTGGCAGCAGACGGTGCAGTATGACTGGTAGCCGTTCTCGTCGTGTCCGAGGTGCTCCCGGCCACGTCGGCTGGGAGCGCCTGGGCAGACATGGGCGCAGGGACTAAATTTGGAGTGACTTGACCAGGTCATTCTCTTTAGTCCTGCAGTCAGTCCTATTGAACCGTCTTATGGTGAGCAGGCAGGCGATACGGATTGCTAGCAGTCCTATTGCATCATCTTCTGCCGGGCAGGCAAGAGATGAGGATGGCTAGCAGTCCTACTGCACCATCTTCTGCTGAGCAGCCATGAGATGTGGATGGCAAGCAGTCCTTCTGCACCGTCTGCTGCCAGCCAAAGATGTAAAAGATAGATGGAGTGGATCAAAACAAGAAATAGACCAGATTTGTTTTGTACTCATTTGCCTCCTCCCCTGTCTACGGGACTCATTCCTCTAGGTCACACTGCAGTCACTCACAGAGAAGGTGCAGCGAGGTAAATCTAGCCATGTATCAATCAGAGGCCAGGCTAACCTCCTTGTTCCAATAAGAACAATAACTTAGGTGCACCATTTCTTATTGGAACCCTCCGTGAAGTCTGCCTGAAATACTCCTTGATGTAAAGCCACCCCCTTCGTTGATTTTAGCTCCCTGAAGCCAATCCTGTAAGCCGTGTCGTCAGTCGCCCCTCCCTCCGTCAGAGCAACGGCAGACAATCATTCTGCGCCTTTTTTCTGTGCGGACACCATACCAAGGCAAGCATGGAGGCCGCTCAGCTCACTTTGGCAATTAGGAGCACATTAAACACCACATGCATTATCCAGCAGTATATGCAGCACCAGAACCTGGCAAAGCGATACCGGGCGAGGAGGCGATGTCAGCGCGGTCACGTGAGTGATCAGGACATGGACACAGATTTCTCTGAAAGCATGGGCCCTGCCAATGCATGCATCATGGTGCTAATGGGGCAGGTTCATGCTGTGGAACACCGATTCTGGGCTTGGGAAACAAGCACAGACTGGTGAGACCGCATAGTGTTGCGGGTCTGGGACGATTCCCAGTGGCTGCGAAACTTTCGCATGCGTAAGGGCACTTTCATGGAACTTTGTGACTTGCTTTCCCCTGCCCTGAGGCGCAAGAATACCAAGATGAGAGCAGCCCTCACAGTTGAGAAGCGAGTGGCGATAGCCCTGTGGAAGCTTGCAACGCCAGACAGCTACCGGTCAGTTGGGAATCAATTTGGAGTGGGCAAATCTACTGTGGGGGCTGCTGTGATGCAAGTAGCCCACGCAATCAAAGATCTGCTGATATCAAGGGTAGTGACCCTGGGAAATGTGCAGGTCAGAGTGGATGGCTTTGCTGCAATGGGATTCCCTAACTGTGGTGGGGCCATAGACGGAACCCATATCCCTATCTTGGCACCGGAGCACCAAGCCACCGAGTACATAAACTGCAAGGGGTACTTTTCAATAGTGCTGCAAGCTCTGGTGGATCACAAGGGACGTTTCACCAACATCAACGTGGGATGGCCGGGAAAGGTACATGACGCTCGCATCTTCAGGAACTCTGGTCTGTTTCAAAAGCTGCAGGAAGGGACTTTATTCCCAGACCAGAAAATAACTGTTGGGGATGTTGAAATGCCTATATGTATCCTTGGGGACCCAGCCTACCCCTTAATGCCATGGCTCATGAAGCCGTACACAGGCAGCCTGGACAGTAGTCAGGAGCTGTTCAACTACAGGCTGAGCAAGTGCAGAATGGTGGTAAAATGTGCATTTGGACGTTTAAAGGCGCGCTGGCGCAGTTTACTGACTCGCTTAGACCTCAGCGAAACCAATATTCCCACTGTTATTACTGCTTGCTGTGTGCTCCACAATATCTGTGAGAGTAAGGGGGAGACGTTTATGGCGGGGTGGGAGGTTGAGGCAAATCGCCTGGCTGCTGGTTACGCGCAGCCAGACACCAGGGCGGTTAGAAGAGCACAGGAGGGCGCGGTACGCATCAGAGAAGCTTTGAAAACCAGTTTCATGACTGGCCAGGCTACGGTGTGAAAGTTCTGTTTGTTTCTCCTTGATGAAACCCCCCGCCCCTTGGTTCACTCTACTTCTCTGTAAGCTAACCACCCTCCCCTCCTCCCTTCAATCACCGCTTGCAGAGGCAATAAAGTCATTGTTGCTTCACAATCATGCATTCTTTATTCATTCATCACACAAATAGGGGAATGACTACCAAGGTAGCCCAGAAGGGGTGGTGGAGGAGGGAAGGAAAATGCCACACAGCACTTTAAAAGTTTACAACTTTAAAATTTATTGAATGCCAGCCTTCTTTTTTTGGGGCAATCCTCTGTGGCGGAGTGGCTGGTTGGCCGGTGGCCCCCCCACCGCGTTCTTTGGCGTCTGGGTGTGGAGGCTATGGAACTTGGGGAGGAGGGCGGTTGGTTACACAGGGGCTATAGTGACAGTCTGTGCTCCAGCTGCCTTTGCTGCAGCTCAACCATACACTGGAGCATACTGGTTTGGTCCTCCAGCAGCCTCAGCATTGAATCCTGCCTCCTCTCATCATGCTGCAGCCACATTTGAGCTTCAGCCCTCTCTTCAGCCCGCCACTTACTCTCTTCAGCCCGCCACCTCTCCTCCCGGTCATTTTGTGCTTTCCTGCACTCTGACATTATTTGCCTCCATGCATTTGTCTGTGCTCTGTCAGTGTGGGAAGACAGCATGAGCTCAGAGAACATTTAATCTCGAGTGCGTTTTTTTTTCTTTCTAAGCTTCACTAGCCTCTGGGAAGGAGAAGATCCTGTGATCATTGAAACACATGCAGCTGGTGGAGAAAAAAAAAGGGACAGCGGTATTTAAAAAGACACATTTTATAAAACAGTGGCTACACTCTTTCAGGGTAAACCTTGCTGTTAACATGACATACATAGCACATGTGCTTTCGTTACAAGGTCGCATTTTGCCTCCCCCCACCGCGTGGCTATCCCCTCAATCTTCCCCCCTCCCTGTGGCTAACAGCGGGGAACATTTCTGTTTAGCCACAGGCAAACACCCCAGCAGGAATGGGCTCCTCTGAGTGTCCCCTGAAGAAAAGCACTCTATTTCAACCAGGTGACCATGAATTATATCTCACTCTCCTGAGGATAACACAGAGAGATAAAGAACCGATGTTGTTTGAACACCAGCAAACATACACTGCAATGCTTTGTTGTACAATGATTCCCGAGTACGTGTTACTGGCCTGGAGTGGTAAAGTGTCCTACCATGAAGGACGCAATAAGGCTGCCCTCCCCAGAAACCTTTTGCAAAGGCTTTGGGAGTACATCCTGGAGAGCCGCGAATGCCAGGGCAAAGTAATCCTTTCACATGCTTGCTTTTAAACCATGTATAGTATTTTAAAAGGTACACTCACCAGAGGTCCCTTCTCCGCCTGCTGGGTCCAGGAGGCAGCCTTGGGTGGGTTCGGGGAGTACTGGCTCCAGGTCCAGGGTGAGAAACAGTTCCTGGCTGTCGGGAAAACCGGTTTCTCCACTTGCTTGCTGTGAGCTATCTTCTTCGTCCCCAAAACCTGCTTCCGTATTGCCTCCATCTCCATTGAAGGAGTCAAACAACATGGCTGGGGTAGTGGTGGCTGGACCCCCTAAAATGGCATGTAGCTCATCATAGAAGCGGCATGTTTGGGGCTCTGACCCGGAGCGGCCGTTCGCCTCTCTGGTTTTCTGGTAGGCTTGCCTCAGCTCCTTCAGTTTCACGCAGCACTGCTTCGGGTCCCTGTTATGGCCTCTGTCCTTCATGCCCTGGGAGATTTTGACAAAGGTTTCGGCATTTTGAAAACTGGAACGGAGTTCTGATAGCATGGATTCCTCTCCCCAAACAGCGATCAGATCCCGTACCTCCCGTTCGGTCCATGCTGGAGCTCTTTTGCGATTCTGGGACTCCATCATGGTCACCTCTGCTGATGAGCTCTGCATGGTCACCTGCAGCTTGCCACGCTGGCCAAACAGGAAATAAGATTCAAAAGTTCACGGTTCTTTTCCTGTCTACCTGGCCAGTGCATCTGAGTTGAGTGCTGTCCAGAGCGGTCACAATGGAGCACTCTGGGATAGCTCCCGGAGGCCAATACCGTCGAATTGTGTCCACAGTACCCCAAATTCGAGCCGGCAAGGCTGATTTAAGCGCTAATCCACTTGTCAGGGGTGGAGTAAGGAAATCGATTGTAAGAGCCCTTTAAGTCGAAATAAAGGGCTTCATCGTATGGACGGGTGCAGGTTTACATCGATTTAATGCTGCTAAATTCGACCTAAAGTCCTAGAGTAGACCAGGGCTAAGAATGCCAACAATTAGGAAAGCAAAGCCACAGGGTAAACCTGAGACCATATTACAAAGTCAAATGAAATTACATTTCCACCAGCATATGGCACAACTTCCAACTCCTAGGAGACTACAAGGAGTTCAAGTGTGAACATTCACACATTCAGGTTAAATTATAACAAACACATAAAACAAATGGATGAAACTTTGCTATTTTCCGAATGCACAGATAAAATGGAGAGAGATCCCAAATGTAGGGAGAAAATTATAGGCTAATACACAAATAATACAGCTCTAGCTTCTTTCATCTATTGAACTTGAGAGGCCCAGTGCTATAAGTCACTCCCATCATTATTGTATAGTACTCATGTATTTACGGATTCATCACAGTCACTCAGAGAATAGTGTCTAAAATCTTGTATCACTATGTGCTGACCTCATCATTTAGGCAGCCAAGAGCAGGTTCCAGTATTCCCATACTGTGTGTACATAAATTGTAAAGGATAAAATAAAATGGAAAATGAAATACCAGTGATGAACTGTTGAAGGTCAGTTTAACAGGCAGTGTCAAGACTCTGCCATCCCAGGTTTCTTTTGCATCAAGAAATGCAATGTAGTGGATTGAGTAGTATTCTCCAACTGTTATAAGAGAAAAATCAGTGTGTTAACTAAATGTAGATGAGTGTATTACAGAGTCATGTCTTTATTTTCTTTATTAAAACGGTAAATACAAAAGGCTTGAATAGAATCCAGTAGAGTTACACATCCTTGGAGTTTTATAGGAAAATAATGGGCTTGATTTTCTGAAGTGCTGACCACCCACTTGAAGACAATGGAAGCTGCAGGTGTTCGGCACCTCTGAAACTCAGGCTTAACATAAATAACAGATGGCAATACCATTTTAGGTTCCACTTGTAGAATCCAAGCTGAGAGTCTGCATCAGCAGAAAGACCCCTTAAAACATGGATGCAGCAGCATAAGCCACTTGCAATCCTCACTTCACCAGAGGCATGAGGGGCAGGGCCACCGAACACAGTGTGCAACATGGGCAAAAGCAGGGCAGAAGGGGATAGGAGAAAGTTCATTCTCTCTTCCAGGAAGCCTCTACTGGTGAGGCTCCAATGGAGACTTGGATGGACCTCGGAGCGCCCTTCCCTAGGTGGAATCTGTGGGGAAGGCCAGCAGCAGTACCACAGCCTCCATTTTCCAATAAGATAAACCCCTCCTCCCTCCAAGCCCCCACACACCCGCCACCAACACATGTTTAGCTGTCCCTGCGGTTACAGGGTGTTCACATGCACAGTTCACCCCCTGCTTTGTACTTACAATAGCAAATCTGGCCCAGTACGTTTTGTGACATAACTGCAATGAAATCTATATTAAGTGAGCATTCAAGACACCAATAAACATTTGCTTCATAGAGATGGTCTTAATAAAAGTGAAGAAGAACTGAACTCATAACTTGGGGGAAATACTTTGCGATGGCCTCTTGAAATGAGAATTAACTAGTAAGAGTGGTCTCCTGTACAGGCTTGTAGTTGATTCTGGGGTTGATCTTGCTCCTGTTTTATACTTTCATGGAGTTTAAGGCCAGAAAGCACCATCAGATCATCTAGTCTGACCTCCTATATAAATACAGGACATTAACCTTCACACAGATACCCTTATTTTAAGCCCAATCAGTCTAGTTAGACCAAAGCATTTGAGTCCTCAGGAAACTGAACTGTTGTGTACTACGAGCAGAGAACAAGAGGGACGATGGTGTTACCAATGCCCGAGGCCCCTACATGGCAAAGAATTGATTAGGCAAGATATGCCTAGTCAATCCTAGCAGGTGACCAGCACCCCATCCTGCAGTGGAACACGAACCCCCACCCCCACCAAGAACCTTGCCAATATTACCTGGGGGAAAATTACTTCCCGACCCCAAATCTGGTAATCAGTTTGTCCCTGATTATATGGGCAAGACACACGAACCGGGCATCTAAGAAAGAGCATTCTCTGTACCACCTCACAGCACTGGTCCACCCTGTTTGGGGTCCAGTCTCCAGCTGTGGCCAATCTCTGATGCTTCAGAGGAAGGCGAATCTTCTCTGCACCGCATACATCTGCAGTGTACTAAAGCCAAAAGGTTTTGTCACTGACTTCACTGAAGTGGAAATGGAATTTTAACTTAGAACACCTCCAAGCAATGAAGTAACTATGTATAACACATACTATCTGCAGACACATATGTAAGTCATGGCACTATCTTTGTGCCTGGAGATCAGTTTAAGGCTGAGCTGGGGGCTGACATATCAATGAATGAGAGTTACAACCAAATAAGCTTTGTTCTTGTTATGTCATCCTAGTTTAGATTTCTTCATAATGATGGAAACACCTTCCATTGGCATGGAAAACAAAATTCAGTTCCAGCTTTAATAAAAGCTGTGCCAGATGTGACAATTGTTCCAGCTTTGGTTGCCAATTCAGTAATGTAAGTCAAGTTTCTTTTCTCAGGGGGGTAATTCTTTCTAAAGAATCTCTGGGTTGAAAGCCAGTAACTCACTGCCAACAGTTCCAATACCCCATGATCTGTGCCACCAACCAGGCCTCCATTATCAGAAATGGGATGTAGTTATTAACTCCCTACCATGCTGAAGTCCCACATGGACTAATTTTACTTCCAAGTTTGGAAAGTATTCAGTTTTTAGCTATCATGCCATTGCTTATTTACTTTAAAAAAGTAATCATAGTTTAACAGCTCTGAAGATGTACTTCAAGAGGGTGCAGGGCCAATAGCATGACCCCAGGAAGCAAGAAGTTAATCATGGCTTCCTTCCTTTCCCCTCACACATGGAAATAAGGGATATAAGAACAGCTACTGGGAATCAGCAAGGGGAGATTTCCTGCAGGAGGGCAGGGCTCCACACCCAGTTTTTAGGTAGGGGGTTGAAACCAAGTCTAGAGAGGGCTTGTATTTTGCTTTCATTTATGGTTATAAAGACTTTCTCTTGTTTGTGGGTTGAACCCTATATATTTCAAAAATCTCCCTTATCTATATTTCAGACAATGCTTTAGGTCCAAATTCTACAGTCATTTTCAAGCAGGTGAACACTCATGCCCAAGTTTCAGAGTAACAGCCGTGTTAGTTTGTATTCGCAAAAAGAAAAGGAGTACTTGTGGCACCTTAGAGACTAACCAATTTATTTGAGCATAAGCTTTCGTGAGCTACAGCTCACTTCATCGGATGCATACTGTGGATTCACGGTATGCATCCAATGAAGTGAGCTGTAGCTCACGAAAGCTTATGCTCAAATAAATTGATCCACAGTATGGATCCGATGAAGTGAGCTGTAGCTCACAAAAGCTTATGCTCAAATAAATTGGTTAGTCTCTAAGGTGCCACAAGTACTCCTTTTCTTTTTACTCATGCCCAGGCAAACCCAATGGCAGGATCAGAGTCTTAGATTATTTTAAGAGAGAATTTTTAAACATAAAATTTAACTTTTTACTCAGTAAGTTATTTGGTTACCATCTGCATGACTCTCAGCTTGGATAAAGAAATTATCCAGATCAGATTTGCTTTGATATTGATCATCCAGGATTTTGTTTAAAAAAAAAAAAATCTTTCCACTGGAATTAAAGTAATACAGAAACGTTCTTTACTTGTGTCAGGTTTTGAAGGGGCTAAGTGTTACACAACTGAAGGGTCCAATTCTGCATCCACTGACATTAGAGACAGCTCCAAGCTTGGAGACAAATTTGGCCTGACGCACACCTCTGAGTTAAAAGAATATTACAACTGTAGAGTAATTAAGATATCTGGAATTAAGATATATTAACTGTTAAAAAGTGCTTTTGTTTTAACCTAAATCACCAGAATAAACAATTAAATATCCTAATTTGAAATTTTCTTGTCACAAAAATCGTCTTCACATATTGAAAAGCAGAGCCACTGCATAATTCGTTACCTTTCAGGAATCCTCTCTTATATATCTGGAACCCATCTGTAGTCTTATTACCACTGGTTCCTTGAACATGGAGGCCAGTAATATTGTCCAGCAGAATGAGATCTGTGACATTGGATGCAGATGGTGTGTTGGTATTATTTATCAGAAGTCTTACATATGCGGTTTGGAGACCATGTTGAGTAGCCACCTAAAACCAGAAATACCAATAGTTTTGTTTTGGAGCAAAATGGTAGTATTTAGCTGCAAATTACTAGGCCCACTTAGTTCAGAGTGTGTGCATGCATGTGTGTGTTAAAGCTTTTTCTTCTAGGGCATTTTGAGTGACCTGCTGACAACATCACACTCCATTTGATTTCAGACTCCCAGAGAGATTTTAATCTCCTACACGTCAAGCTGTTGCTTGGCGACAGTGCAATAGAAAAACCTGTAGTTTGAAATCCAGGATAACAGCTCATGTAGAGAAACGACTGAGTGAAAACAAGAATCTGAAAATCCCAGAGAGACCTCATACAGGAGAATTGTAATGCAATGTTCTAATCAGGTTCTGGAAAATTCATAACACTCAACTTTGGCAGCATGAAGAGAGGGCCCTTAATGCACTTCACACTTGATATCACTTCATTCTCTTGATGCAGTTTGATCTCCTATTTAGCCCCCTTCTGGGGCACCCCGGTCTGCAAGGGTTATACAGCCCCTTATTCCTCCCATCTTAGGGGCTTGCTAACCCACCTTAGGACCTAGAGGTAAGGCTACGATTTAGTCACAGAGGTCACGGCAGTCGTGGATTCTTGGACTTTACTGGACCTCCATGACTTCTTCTGCTTCAGCTGCCAGCAGTCCGAAGCAGGACTGTGTGCCCCTGCCCTGCTGCAACAGCTTGCAACTGCAAGTTGGATATCTGGAATCTCGACCCTGAAGCCCCAAGCCCGCAGCTTCCACCAGGGGCTGCAGCCGGGGCCGTGCACCCCTACCCCGTGGCATCCCAGGACTGTGCACCTCCCGCGGCTGCGGCCAGCTCCAGAGCGGTGGTTGCACATCCCCCGCTGTGCTCCAGCACTGTGGCTTCTGCCAGTGGCTGCAGCCAGGGCCGTGCGCCCCAACCCTGTGGCACAGCTGCAACGGGGGGGCTGTGCGCCCTGCCCCGCAGCATCCCAGGGCTAAGCGCCCCCCTGGCTATGGCCAGCTTCAGAGCTGGGGCTGCCCACCCCCGCTGTGCCGCAGCCCCGCAGCAGCCAGGGGTCATGCTGCAGCTGAGGCCATGCGCCCCAGCCATGTGGCTTCTGCCGGGGGTGGCAGTTGGGGTCACGCATCCCAGCCACCTGGCAGGAGCTGCAGCAGGGGCTGTGCACCCCTGCCCTGCGGCCTCCCCAGGCCATGTGCCCCATCCTGGCTGCAGCCAGGGCTTGGGGGGGGGGGGGGGGGGGCTAAAGCTGGGGCCACACACCCCTATCTCACAGCTGCAGCCATCTCTGGAGCCGGGTGCTATACGCCACCCATGCTGATGGGGGTCTTGGCCTATCAGTCCCCTGCCCACCCATTGAACTCCATTCCTCTCCCATATTTAGCCTTGTCCTGGTTATTTTTAGTAAAGTCAGGGATACGTCATGGTCTCTGTGAACTTTTGTTTATTACCCGTGACCTGTCTGTGACTTTTACTAAAAATAACCGTGACAAACTTTCAGTCTTACCAATGGGTCCTGGGTCCTTGGCACTAACTGCCTCCACCTGGTGGCCAGGTGCATAAATTAATGGACAATACTTATGACCTCTAAGGGTATGTCTATACTACCCGCTGGATCGGCAGGCAGCGATCATTCCACCGGGGTCAATTTATCAAGTCTAGTCTAGACGCGATAAATCGACTCCTGAGCGCTCTCCCATCGACTCCGGTACTCTACCAGGGCGAGAGGCGCAGGCGGAGTCAATGGGGGAGCATCAGCAGTCGACTCACCTCAGTGAAGACACCACGGTGAGTAGATCTAAGTACGTTGACTTCAGCTACGTTATTCACGTAGCTGAAGTTGCGTAACTTAGATCAATCCCCCCCACCACCAGTGTAGACCAGGCCTAAGACATTACAATTTCTAAGTATAAATGACATTTTATTCTCCAAAGGGATAGAGTTAAATTGAAAGAAGTGAATGGACACATGTGACGAAATCAAGGATATCAAATGAGCAACCAATACCATAGCCCTAAGTAAATTAAGTAAAAATAACACACAAAAAATATGTGTTCAAGGTCTCCCCCACAGACCCTAGGGGTTTAGTGGAGTTGGGACTCAATGAAAAATGCTGGCCTTCCTTGCTGGGGAGTAGACAGCTCTCCCATTAGGGTGGAATGGATCCCAGATTATCTCAAGCCCTGGTTGTTGGTACAGGTGAGGCTTGCTGGGTACAGGCACAGTGGAGTCTTTGGGCTCAGAGTCAGCCTCAATTCCTTGGGCTGAGAGACACAATATGGAACTGCCCTGTTCTGCTGCAGGGCACAATTCCTGGACTGCTTTTCCTCTGGCTGCTCCTCCTTGCAACCAGCTCTCTCCAACAAACACTGGCCTTACTGGGCTCAGCCCACCTACTGGGAAGTCCAAACCATGTACTTGCTCTCTGGGGCCTATAGTTGGTCACCGGGACATGTCAGCTAGACTCTGACCCTCGTAACTCTTCCTCCTCCCAAACATGGAGCCTTTCCATATTCAGCTCACATGTTGGGGCATTCCCAGCCATATCCAGGGTGTTCAGGGTCTGTAGTAGATGTAGGATGTATCTGTTATTATTTGCTTTCTGTGTATTGTACCTTTAAATTTCTAGGAGTCTAGGCTACAGCTCAAAGCAGCCATTTTGTGAGGACGTTTAGGGCAGACTGCTACTGTGGAGACACACATCATTACGCTCTCTCCCTTACTCTGATTCTTCTTGTTTTTATAGATTATTACCATTACTGTTATTTCTAGTCTAAATTTGTCTAGCTTTAACTTCCAGCCACTGGATCATGTTATACCCTTGTCTCAAGAGCCAATTATCAAATTTCTGTTTTCTATGTAGGTACTAACAGACTGTGGTCAAGTCACCCCTTAACCTTCTCTTTATTAAGCCAAACAGATTGAGCTCCTTGAGTCTTTCACTACAAAACATGTTTTCCAATCCTTTAATTATTTTCATGGCTATTCTCTGAACCCTCTCCAATTATTCAATAACCATCTTGAATTGTAGACCCAGAACTGGACACAGTGTTCCAGTAGCAGTCACACAAGAGGTACTATAACTGCTCAACTCTTACTCCGTATTCCCCTGTTTATACATCCAAGCTCTTTTGGCCACAGCATCATACTGGAAGCTCATGTTTAGCTGATTATCCACCATGACCTGCAGTGTCACTGCTTTTCAGTATCACTGCTTCTCAGGATGGAGTCTCCCAACCTGCAAGTGTGGCCTCCAGTCTACCCCACAGTTACATCACTCAGCATTGGCTAAGAGGCGGCTGTCACACAATAATTAAAACCGGAGCTTCTTCTCTCAAATATTTACATAGATTCAAACCTTCCACAACACTGTTCCACCTCTATTTAGCAGGCCTTGGCCTGGATCCACAAAGGGATTTAGCTGTTATAATACCTAACTAATCTGCATCTTGGAAATCACAAAACTCCACAACTCCTTTGTTAGGCATCTATGCTCTCTACTATCCAATGCATGGGGAGAGACAGGTGCCTCAGAATGGAATCTACAAAAGTCAGCACACACTAGGTGTGGGAGCCACCTAAGATAGCCAATGGGAATTGCAAACAAGAGGGGTGTGGACTACAGAGTCATTCTCATCTCTCTCTCAATCCGGCCCAATAAATACTATTTCTATAAAACTTCAAACAGGAGAGACTGACTTCCCAGCAGAATATCCCACTCTGATATGGCCCTGACCAGAGAGATGAGAAGTCCCTGTTCCAATCTCTTCTCCTCATCAGGCAGAGAAGAGAACTGAACTGAGGTCTCCTACACCCTGGGTGAGTTCCCTAACCATTAGGCTAAAGCTTACAAAGGAGGCTTCCTCCTGCTCCCTCGCCGTTTTGTGTGGAGGTAGGCATGCTCAGAGCACACCTACTGGATCAGGCCCCACATGCTTAATTCCTCCCATGTTCTGCAAAAAATGTCTCCACTGTGAGGACAGGGGCACAAACAGGCTTCCATAGCCACCTTTCATGTGTGGCTCCTGTGTACACAGACGTGTGCTGTTTCTTTACACCTGTATCGGGGGGGGGGGGGGGAACCTGGAGAAAATTCTAGGCAAATTCCCTAATGTGAAGTAAAAAGAGAAAGTAGTTTAACGGATAATCCAATTTTCCATACTCTAATAAAGTCCTTCATTCAGTGTTTGGCCCTAGCAACTCCTTACCACTTTCATAACAACAGCTCTTGCCTCTGATTGCAATTCTCCTCAGCTGGCCAAAGGGATGATGTCTTTGGATACATCTGCACATTTTTGAATGTTATAATAATAGTTAAATTGGAGTTCTGCCCTCCTCACTTCTGATTAGAAAGAACCTGAAGGTGAGTAGTAGGGAGTAATAGGAGAGCTTAAATATTTCACTGACAAACACTAGAGAAAACACTCAAACTGATAACAAAGGAGAGAGAAAACCCTTATACCTCACCTTCACTGAGGAGACCTTCTTACAGCTGCAGCTATCATAGGGAATAGATGCCCAGAGGCCACAATCTCCCTTAAACTGCTGGTCCTCACATTCACTTGCAACCTGCAGCTCTTGTTCCTACAGCAGACCCTGATGCTGTCGGCCTGAAGCAGAAGCAGCATCTCACAAAGACACTTGAGCAACTATAGCTTCCAGGGTTTTTTGTCCTCTGTTTCTAAAAGGAAATCAGCAAATGCTATCAGCCCCTGGACTAGCGCACAGGAGACTGGGGTGAAGAAGCAACAATGGGGGAAGGGTGGAAAGGAGAGGAAACAGTCAGGACAGAAGGGATGAGGGGGAGAGTAATCAGGGAAGAGAGAAGGATCAGGACCTTACAGACAGAATCTTATGTTGAGGAAAGGGTGGAAGAGCTTTAGGAATGATTCCCACATATCTGGTGTGCAAGACATGGGAATTCAGGTGACAGTAAGCGGTGTCATTCACCAAAAAAAAAAAGGAAAAGAATCATTTATACCCTGATTCTGTTTATAAAGATTTACCAGGGCCCTGTATAAGATTATTGCAACTGTGAAGCACTAACACTGATGTTCTCACCATTTGGTAAATGACACAGTTTAAAGGGCACACTGATAAAACTGGGCCCCTTTTCCCCCCACCCCCAACGTACAAATGGAGGAGCCAGGCCCATTACATGTGAGTCATCTGTACACGCTGGTTTCAGTGACATTATCTACGTGAGGAAGGGACTGCAGAATCTGTCCCTGAATGAGTAAATGTATGTCATTTCCCTGCTGGTTTTGCAAAGGAAATGCCTCAGAAACATTCCTGAGATGGGAGAACAAAGTAGATCTTACTCTTCCATTTAAATTACTAGAGACTGCCATATGGTCAGCCAGGTGTTAGGAGGAAAACGTCTGTTCAGATGTATTAGGATTCAAAGAAAAGGACGAGATAAGCAAACTGAAATAAAATATTAATTTGATCCAAAGGTGGAAGACAATTCACATATAACCACTTTTTTTTTTTTAATTTACAACTGGCAGCATTGAAAGATTATTTCCTGATAATCCTACCATCTGGAGCAGACTAGCTTTGATCTTGCGCAGCAAGACTTGGCCCTTTTTAACGAAACTGCCTAGGTTGTACTATGAGTAGCAGAATCAAATACGCAAGTGTTTCAAAACTCTCTCTCTCCAAGATCTTCTTATAATAAAGGAGTAGTGAATCTGCTCTATAAAGCTTTCTGAAGTGGGAGGTTTTGTCACATCACTTCATGTAACTGAAATTATCAATACTGAGTCTTGCTAATTATGATCTATGGCCATTTTGATAATAACATTACAGTTAATTAGGCTCTGCAATGTAATGCATATGTATTCTCCATTTCCTATTTTCCACTCTGTGCATATGATCTGATCCAGTTCATCAGGTCAGTATTTTCAAACCAGCTGCTAAATTCCCAATGCTTGTACGCTGGGTCATTTGAAAGGCTGAATCCAAGCTTGACGTAAAGCACGACACGCTATCTTTCTCCATGCAAGGGATAGGCAGAGTGAATTGGCTGTAATTACAAATATTCAAACCTGATCTGACCAGTGTAAAAACGAAAAACCAAATTAGGTGGATCCGTTAACCCATTCCACCTAAACACATTTAAAATTTCTTCAAATAAGATGGACTCTTCCTGCCATACAGACTTGACAGTAGTCAAACGAAACCTACTTTAGGTGGGTAGCTACTTTTTAGGGTTGTATAAAATACTTGGTCAATTCTACACCAACTAGCCCAGGGTTTAAAGGAGTCTTAATGGTTATACATGACATTACAGAGCTAGGTAGATAAAAATCAGGAACAGAAACTGAAGGCTGTGTTTTCTCCCTTTGTACCTAGTCATCAATTGCTCCTGGGTGCTTCCTTGCTTCGCTGGGAGACCCCATTTGGCCTCAATGGGATGCTCTTGCTTCAGTCAACATCTACAGAGGAGAGCCCTTATCTTGCTCTTGAAAGAAGGTCTTTATAAATCCCTCAATACCCAGCCTCTTGCCTACTATATACAGTTCACTGTTACGTATTCATATTTATACAGGTTCACATTATTTGGTCATCTTATTCACTTGGGCCCTGAGCCAAAGTCACTGAAATCAGAATTTGAATCAGGTGTTTGCACATTAAGAAAAGTGCTTTTGTTTTAAAAACATCTTCTTAAAAATCAAGGTTGGGACTCACCCAAGTGCTCAGCAATGGTCTGATTCTGGTCTCATTGACATCAGTAGAGATGGGCCAGAGCTGAATGTTTTTGAAAATATTGCCCCAAGCAGTTAAACACATTTTTGTAAACCTACTCATGTTACAAGTAAAACTGAAAGAAAAAATGGCTATTTTTCCAGTTAGTTTATTTTGGGCTAAATTTTTAAAAATCTGGCCCAAAATAAACAAACTGGAAAAACAGCCATTTTTCAAACCCACCTAAGCAGGTTAAGTGCCTCAATGGGAGTTAGGCATCTAAACTGCTGGTGCACTCTTGAAATCCCACTAGGGGCTTATCTGCATCTTTAGGTACCTAAATATCTTTGAAAATCTGGCCCTTTGTGCATCTGACAGCAGTCTTTGTGTATAGTCATTTTCACTGTTATCCCTGTCAGTTTCTCTCCATTTGTGTGAGTTTTTCAAACAGCAGAAGGAGAGAATTTTTTTTTTTTTTAAATTGGAAAATGAGATTGTAAAGCCCCAAATATTGCCAGATGTCTCTTTCACTCTATGTTTACACTAGATTTCCTACTAGTATCTGCTGTGACTTATCACCTTATATAAACATCTAATGGTGTTATCTATTGTTGTGGTTAATTTATATATAATTAAATGTGGTGAACAGATTTAAATTGTAGGCATAGGTATAGCAATAAGTAGGATAGTATTGTAGAGGTATAAGATTGACAAGCATTTATGAGTGCGCATTAGGTTTATAAGCAAAGTCGGGCTGTAATGCAAGGCCAGCAGGCTGAGGCCTGTAAGATTTTAATCTTAGACACATTAGGCCTTAAAGGATAGGCATGAGCAGGTAACCAAGGAGGTATCAGTGAAGTTACAAGGTTACTGTAAAATATATGCTAAGAGGTGAAGTCTGGAAAACATGCCACTACGTACCCATCAATTCTGCAAGATGCTTGATTGTAACATCATGGGAAAATCTGCAGTGACAGCAGGTTACCATGGGAATTTATGGATATAAATGCTAATTAAAATAAGGGGAACTAAGAGGATAGCCTATGAAAAGTGAGGGACCCCAAATTTTATGGGGTGGAAGTCCAGATAAGGGAAAAGGGGTTGGAGCCCGAATGCATATGCATAAAGGCTATTGGCATGAGTAAAAAGAAAAGGAGTACTTGTGGCACCTTAGAGACTAACCAGTTTATTTGAGCATAAGCTTTCGTGAGCTACAGCTCACTTCATCACAGAATAAAAAGGGTTCCTCAGCATGAATAGGGAGGAAGAATCCATCAGAAGACCCTCTACAGAAGGGGTTCTCAACCTTTTTCTTTCTGAGGCCCCCCCAACATGCTATAAAAATTCCATGGCCCTCCTAGGCCACAACAACTATTTCTCAGTAGATTAAAAGCCAGGTCGACAGTATGGGGTAGCAAGGAGAGCAATTGCCCAGGGCCCCATGGCACTGTGGGGCAGGGAGGGGTCTGAAAAGCTAATTTGCTCAGACTTCTGCTTCAGCCCTGGGCAGTGGGGCTCGGAATTGGTCCTTCTGCCCTGGGCCCCAGTGAGTTTAACACTGGCCCTGCTCTCTGGTTTATTTTGGCGGACCCCTTGAAACCTGTTCACAACCCCCAGGGGGCCCTGGTCCCCTGGTTGAGAACTACTGCTCTACAGGTAACTATCGTGATGATAACCTTGGGGATGCAAGAACAGGTTGAACCTCTCTAGTCCAGCACCCTCGGGACCTGACCGGTGCCAAACCAGAGAATTTGCCGTCCCACAGGAGGTCAATATTGTAGTGAGTGGGTCTCTTTTTATTTTTATCTCGTTGAGGCGAATAAATGGAACAATGCTTGCAACACTGCCTAGCCAAGGCTTACTGGCTCTCTTCATAACAAAGTGTTAGTGTTGTTGCACAATTTTATTGTATGGCACAAGGAAATAAATAGATAAAGCATAAAAAACATAAAATAAAATCATGACGAAACACAGATGTTGCTGGACCTGAGAGTGCTGGACTAGAGAGGTTCAACCTGTATGAAAACATTGATGTTGGATATTTTATGATATTTTGCCATCTTCACTTATGTATCTATAGCTGCGGCATTGATTATATGTATAGTAAGGTTTTTAATAAAGGGGAGATTGATCATTTGCAGATGCTGTTGTGGTTACTGCTATCATTCCTCATGGGCTCCTAGTCTCCAGAACTAATGATATTTCTAATAGTGGTTCTCACCCTGCTAATTCTGATACCGTAGCCTTTAGGAAGCATGAACCCATGGCATAAGTTACTATATTTAAGATACCACTGGCAATATCAACTCATCAATAATATAAAGACTAGACAGCTCAGTCATGTTCTGCACTCTGTACAAAGTTAGTAAATGCTGCTGACTATTGTTTCAAAGCTCATTACTCACAGATAATGTTGAAGTATTAGATTACATTTACTGTATAACAACTTACTCCCTTTATTATACAATGTAAAAGTATTTGTTTGTGTGTACTGACTTTGGGTTATATTAGGGTTCTTATTTATATAACTGGACAAAAAATATTCACAGAAGATTTGGATCTTACTACTTCCTCAAATAAGACAAAGCAGTATCTCAAAACTTACCACTGCACATTTCTGAAGAGTTATCCCATACCCAGAAGACACTGAAATTCTTGGCACATCTTCCAGCTGGGGAGGGAAAAAACAAAAATCTTGTATATGGACCAATCTCAATACAAAACTACAACACAAGTTGTGTAATGTAATGGAGAAAGAGAAAAAAGTTAAACCGGTTCACAACTTTGGCATTTAAGAGCTCTGCCAACCATCAATGAATCTCCTTTTATCTGTTTATACAAATTTGTTTAACTATCTACTCCCACACATACTTATTAGCCTAAGTGACATATGTTTATTATTCTGTGACCAGACTTCCATGACAAAATGCACAAAGAAACAAATTTATCAAATGGTACAAATTCATTTTATTACTTAGAGAGAGTTAGAATTTATATGACATACACCTGACTGTACCTGTCACCTCAGTTATAAGAAATTCATGCATTTACCAGATGTTACTGCTGAAGGTACCGAAGGTGAACATAATTATATGAGACACAATTAGAAACTATATACTAATTAGGTAGTAAATTCCCAGTGATAGACTACTGCTGACCTTACTTCTCTACAACCCTTTCAGATATTAAACATCAGCCACCTCTTACTGACCAGCTGCTGGTTAATGGTAGACTCTCGTTTGAACAAAATCTTCTTTGTCCATGAGGGGATCAAGGCAAACAGTGAATGGATCCCGTAAATATCTGGTGCTGCAGAAGTCAAAAGCAGATCATAGTCTTCATTTGTTCCCTTTAATTCTGGTCCCAGTAATTCTACAGCTGAAAGTGAAAGTAATACTCTATGTTAGAACTAAAGCATCTGTCTCATGAACTCTAGATCCCATGTGGCAAAAACTTGCCACTGTGCCTAGCAGTAGCAAAGAGAATCCAACCATTTTAAGAAGAGGTTAGATAAATACCTGTTAGGGATGGTCTACGTTTACTTGGCCCTGCCTCAGCACAGGGAGATGGACTAGATGACCTCATGAGGTCCCTTCTAGCCCTTCATTTCTGTGATTGGGGCCTGTCATAAATATAAAGGGAAGGGTAAACACCTTTAAAATCCCTCCTGGCCAGAGGAAAAACCCTTTCACCTGTAAGGGGTTAAGAAGCTAGGATAACCTCGCTGGCACCTGACCAAAATGACCAATGAGGAGACAAGATACTTTCAAAAGCTGAAGTGGAGGAGAAACAAAGGTTCTCTGTCTGTGTGATGCTTTTGCCGGGGACAGAACAGGAATGGAGTCTTAGAACTTAGTAAGTAATCTAGCTAGAGATGCGTTTGATTCTGTTTTCTTTAAATGGCTGAGAAAATAAGCTGTGCTGAATGGGATGCAGATTCCTGTTTTATAATTTAAGGTTTTGCCTAGAGGGATTCTCTATGTTTTGAATCGGATTACCCTGTAAGGCATTTACCATCCTGATTTTACAGAGGTGATTCTTTTTACTTTTTCTTCTATTAAAATTCTTCTTTTAAGAACCTGATTGCTTTTTCATTGTTCTTAAGATCCAAGGGTTTGGGTCTGTGTTCACCTATGCAAATTGTTGAGGATTTTTTTATCAAACCTTCCCCAGGAAAGGGGGTGTAGGGTTTAGGAGGATTTTGGGGGAAAAGACATTTCCAAGCGGGCTCTTTCCCAGTTATATACCTGTTAGGGGTTTGGTGGTGGCAGCGATAAAGTACAAGGACAAAAGGTAAAATAGTTTGTATCTTGGGGAAGTTTTAACCTAAGCTGGTAAAAGTAAGCTTAGGAGGTTTTCCTACAGGTCCCCACACCTGTACCCTAGAGTTCAGAGTGGGGAAGGAACCTTGACAGGGCCCTATTTTGCTAGGCAAATGCAGTATGAGACAATCCCTTCCTGAAGGAACATGACAAGGCAGGCACAGGGCAAGAAGAAAACCAAGGAACAGAGAGGTGAAGTGACTTGCCCAAGATCAGGCAGCAGGTCAGTAGCAAACACAAGAACAGAACTAGGTTTCCTTATTTCCGGTCTAGTTATTGCCATAACTGCTGGACCTTACTCCCTCTCACACCAAAGGAAACAACCTTAATTAGTAGGTTCTGTTCTCAGTGGGAAGTGTGCACAACATTGAAACTAGAGTCACGTTCTGAAATAATAAAACTATACAATTCATAATAAACTTCAGACAAAATTCTGCCCTCAGATATGTGCACACAACTCTCACTGGGAGCCCAGAGAAAAGGTTTTGTATGTGTACTGTATCTCCAAAAGCAGAATTTTGTCATTCAGATTTAAAGCAAATTATATCTCAATTAACAGGTTTCAGGCTTAAACCAACTATTAATAATTTCAGCCCACAGTAAGATTTCAGAAAAGCATGAATAATTGAAGAGCTTTATAAACATGAGCTACCTAAATATAAAAAGACTTGTGCTTCAAAGACTGTCTGCTAGTAAACCATTAAACATTCAGACTGTATTAAAATGTTTCTAATTGGTGCTTTGTTCTCAAATGAGTTTTCGTTAAATTGTAACGCAATCAAATCAAGGGCCCCAATTCTGTAAAACAGTAATGCCAATATTATCTTAGAACATGCTGAGAAAAGATTTGCCCATGATGAATACCTCTGAAAATATAAACCAAAATAATTTAATAGCATTAGTCTATTCAACACAAGTTCTTATATCACACTCATCACTGTACTATCTAAACATCTTCCAGATAGGGATAAGGTCCAGTATTACTACGAATGGATGCTCATGCTAAAACTTAGTTTAATCAAACTGGAGCTGATCAATAAATTGGAAGACAATTTAAATTAAAAATTTCTAAATTGTTTGTTTGCGGGGTTCGCAATAGATGTGTCCCATCTTTTGTGAAATGTTCTCACTATTTTTTACTGAATTTTTTTTAAATCAAACTCGTGTTTGAAATCTTTCATTTAAACAAAATACATGTTTGCTTACTGAAAACCCATTGTTTTAGTAAAACTTTTGATAATTTTGAAAAAAATTTCCATATGAATTTCAATTAAAATAGTGCAGTAAAAATATTCTGGAAAATTTTGTGAGAAGTAGGTTTTCATAATGTCCACAACTTTTTATTAAAAGTTTCATTTCAATAATCCGGTTTTTTCAACAAAAAAATAAATGTGTGTAAAAAATTTCAACCAAAGAAATGTGAAACAAACAGCATATTTTCTGCATATTATAAAGGATATTTTTCTGTTGTATTTTGTTGGGATTAGTTATGTTGAATTATGGCCCAATCCCATGTAGTATTTACTACTTTTTGTAAGGTTCTGTTTGCACCTCACACCTCCTCGCACCTTTCAGGACTAAGCCCTTAAAAGTGAATTTGGTGACTTAAATCAAAGCCCTGGTGAGCAGGATTTAACTAAACAATTATGATTACCATGATAAATGAGATGCCAATATAGACTCCAACCCTGAAATGACAGTACACAGATGGACTTCTATACCTATGAAGCAACCCGTTGACTTCATATGCAGAAGTCAAAACTTGTTATCAGTTGCAAAGGTTGGAACCCTATTGTGCTCAGGAAGCACTTTATATTGAACTGCAAAATAAAAATATTAGAAAACTAAAACAATAAAGTCATTGCAACAGGTGAAAGGTGAGTGAATATTTTGCCATCGAGATTACAGTTGGATTCACTAAATCCCATATATTCATATTATGCACAATATCATATTACCTAGGTGTCAGATACATGAATTATTAAGAAAAATCTTTGCTGTCCAAGTACAGACTATATTCTCTGCTCCCTTTCCTATGAGTCCAGGGGATAGATATGTAAGAGAGGAATCTGTTAGATTACCAAAATGGAAGAGACTACAAATGGCTATGTGCAAAGAGGTGGATCTTGCATTTGCAATAACCTCAATTACTGGTCATCATTAGGGACCGAATCTTGGAACTCCAGTGTTAAGAGGATTGACTTCTGTAGCTGTCATGTGTAGTAGACTTTATCCTCTAAGGACCAGCCATTATAAGGGGATGAATAAAGAAAAGGAGTACTTGTGGCACCTTAGAGACTAACCAATTTATTTGAGCATAAGCTTTCGTGAGCTACAGCTCACTTCATCGGATGCATACTGTGGAAACTGCAGAAGACATTATATACACAGAGACCATGAAACAATACCTCCTCCCACCCCAGTCTCCTGCTGGTAATAGCTTATCTAAAGTGATCACTCTCCTTACAATGTGTATGATAATCAAGTTGGGCCATTTCCAGCACAAATCCATGAATGACACACATGAAGTAAAATGGGTCACACATTCTTTTTAAGAGAAAGCTGAAATGGAGGCAGCTATTAGTCACAAAAACAAACGCAGTAATCTGGAAATTTAAGAGGTTCAGCTATAGTCTGGCAAGCAGTGGGTGCAGAACCCTGGAAGTCCACTCTTTGACATTCATAAACTTCTGCACCACATCCGAACTCATACAAACCATACTGGTGTTGTCAGTGTCAGAATTACAGCAGATTGTAAGATCCTCAGGGCATGGGCCAGGTCTTAGGTGTAAAGTGCCAAGCTCAGTGCTGATGCTCAGTTACCAGTAAAAAAAAATGTGCATTTTTAATAAAAAATACAGTAATTCTAATGGTTAGCCCTTCCCCCAAAGCTGAATATTTTGAATCTGTAAAGAAATTTGGAATCTGTTTTTCCTAATGAGTCCTAACATCAACAAACCTTTCAGTTACCTGGTCTTATTTTTGTTTTTCAAAAATGCATTTGTTTACTATATTTGTTTTTTCCCCCCTTGGAACTATTCTGTGTCCTCAAAAGCACGAATTTAAAGTCCCTTCAATTACACACACCAATGAACAGACAAAGGTAGTAATTTACTGCACTTCAATTTCCAGTGTTGCCATTAGCTTTTCTTGTTTCAAAGTCAAAGACGCGGTGAGAATAAACCAGAGGGTAGGAGGTAGGACAAAACAGAAAAAAATAGGATGCTTTTCAGCAAAAACTTATGTTACTACTGCTATGCTCCCCCTCTACACCAAACCTGTAGAACCAAGTCCTGAATCCGTGCAAGTCAACCTGGGTCACCCTGGTCATGCCTGACCCTGGAGGAGAAGGAATGTTCACAGTAGCTGAACCTGTTTTCACTGTGGGGAGCCAGGACACACCCTTTCCTCCTGTCTAGCTTGAAAGAGCTCAGGGAAATAGACCAGCCCAGGCCCAGTAGTGGGGGTACAACCCGGGCATCACCAGACTTCCATGCTCTGTAGAACCCAACTCAGGAACCATGGGCTCTCTCCGCATTTCCAATTGCCACTGCAGTTGCGGGTCTTGGAGCGAGCACAGGAGACTCCCCTGCAACTAGCGATGACAGACTCCAGGGCTGCTGCTGACTTTATACATGTCAAGACAGCCCAAACCCTCCAGATCCCTCTCCTGCCAAAACCCACACCGGATCTGGTGGACACAATTGATGGGTTATCCCTATCATTAGGACTGGTGACCTAAGAGACAGTCCCCTTAGAGGCCGAAATGGAAGGGCATCAGGAAATAGTATGTTTTGATGTGATCTGCTCTCCATTCTTTCCAATAATTCTTGGCATTCCTTGGTTGGAGCTACATTCCCCATGGATCTCCTGGTGGCGGAGGAGCATTAGCGTCTCTTCCAAATATTGCCAGATAGCTTGCCTCCAACAAATCGACCAACCCCAAGTGGTCGCATCCAGGGTCCCAGGATTGGATAAGACCCTAAGAAGCAAGACCCTGGACTGTGGGGGGTAACCAGAAGAGAGCAGCCCCAGACCAGAAGCTCAGCCTCCTCGACAAGTACTGAGACTACCTGGATGTGTTTGAAAACAAAAATGCAGATTCATTATCCCCACACAGGGACTACACCTGTCCAATAGACCTATAACCCAGGACAAGGTGCCCTGTGGATGGATAGACACTATGTCTAAACCAGAGCTGGATGCATGACACGTGTATAGCAGGACAATCTCACAATGGGCTTCATTCACAGATCCACTTCCATAGGAGGAGCACTAGCCCTCTTTGTGTGAAAAAAGGATGGGCCACTATGCCTCTGCATAGATCATCATGCATTGACTCAGGTGACTATTCAAATCGGTACCCCCTGCACCTCATCCCGGAATTGCCGGACTGCCAGGACCTTTTCACTAAACTTGATCTTTCAGGGGCACACAATTAGCATGGATAAGGCCTGGGGGGTGAATGGAAGACAACTTTTCAGACCTGATATGGGCACTCTGAATATTTAGTAATGCTGTTTGGCTTAACCAATGCCCTCACAACATTTCAACATTTCATAAACAATGTTCAGGGACATCCTAGATCACTACATAGTCATCTACCTTGATGATATATTGGTGTTTTCTGAGAAGCCCTAAGCAGTACTGCCATAATGTCAGTCTGTCCTGGAGGGACTATGAAAGCTTAGTTTCTACGCCAAACTAGAGATGTGCACCTTCAACCAGACGACCACTGAATATTTAGGTTACATGGGGCATTCAGATAGATATGCAGAAGGTGGAAGTCATCCATAACTGGACAGCACCCCAGACCCACTGAGAACTTCAGTGCTTCCTAGGCTTTGCAAATTTGAATAGGCGATTCATCGCCAAGGACTGTGAACAAACAGCCCCCCCTGACTTGCCTCCTTCATAAAGCCATTTGATTCACTTGACTGCCTGAAGCCCAGCTTGCTTTCAACCAGCTCAGGACTGCCTTCACCACTGCCCCGATTCTGGCACACCCTGACCCAACTCACTCATTTATAGTGGAAACAGATGCATCCAACGTGGCCCTCAGGGTGGGACTCTCTCAGTGACTCAGACCCCAGTCAGTTCTTCATACCTGTGCATTCTACTCTCAAAAAAATCATCCCCGCAGAGATGAACTACGAAATATGGGCAAGAAGCTGCTCCCAATCAAAACTGCATTACAAGAATAGCATCACCACCTTGAGGGAGCTCAGCATGCAGTACAGGTATTTACTGCCCATAAGAACCTCCATTACCTCCACAAGACCTGAGCTTTGAACCAGAGGCAACTAAGGTGAGACCTGTTCTTCTTTTGATTCAAGTTTACAACTACCTGCCACCCAGGAAATTGAAATGGGAAAACTGACACTATCTATCTGATAATCGTGAAAACTGACTATCATGAAAAGGGGAACACTACTGGGAAAAGGAGGACCCCCTTCTGAGACCCTGTTCCTCCACAATTCAGCAAGATGGGCTCTCCCTTATCCGATCTGCCTCAAAAGAAGATTCACTTGCCCAAATAATACAGTCTATGCTATTAGGAGCTAAGATTCACAGTTCCATGAGGGATGGGATGACATATTTTGATGAACTCATAAATGTTCCCCTGGGGTGCCTTGACAGGAGATGCTACGGCTGTGCCACGGTGATCCATTGGTGGGTCACTTTGGCTGCCCTACACCTCCTGCATGGTTTCCCTTTTTTATGGTGGCCCTGCATGCTGGCCAAAACCCAACCTTACATAGACTCCTATGAGTGCTGTGAATGTACCAAGATGTCCTGGACCAGACCTCTCAGCACCTTAGTACACCTGGAGACCCCAGCTAGGCCTTTGTCCACCATCAGCTGAGACTTGTGGAACTCCCAGCGTCTGATGATCACACAATATTCTTAACATCCATAGACCATCTGACTAAAATGGCTTATCTCCTGCAACCACCTGTGTCGAGACCACAGCCCAACTCCCGGTCCATCTCCATGGACTTCCAGACCACACAGTTTCAGACAAGGCCCACGTTTACCTCCCGCTTCTGGCACAAAGCGTTCAGATTACTCAATGTCCGCATCTCCACCTCCACCATCTACCACCTCAAACAGATGGATGAACTGAAAGGGTGAACCAAGTATTGGAACAGTACTTGAGGCATTTCGTAAGTTGTCACTAAGATAACTGTAAGCCATGCCTGCCTGATGTGGCACTCTGTCCCTCTCTAGCAGCACCTAGATCATCTAGAGATTGAGTCTGCTACAGCCTTAGCTAAGAGCCATGTGGCTTTTAGCTCATGTAGTAGCGGCTCATACTCTAAGCTTCCAAGGTCCTAGATTTGATCCCAATGACTGGGCTCTATCAGCGTTACAAGCGAGGGCTCATCCGGGATATCAACTGGGAAGTTGCTGAAGCTTGGGACGCGCTTCCTCAGCTAGGAGAAATATGTAAGCCATGCCTGCTTGATGTGGCGCTCTATCCCCCTCTAGCAGCACTTAGACTATCTAGAGATTAATGAGTCTGATACAGCCTTAGCTAAGAGCCATGTGGTTTTTAGCTCATGCAATAGAGACTCATGCACTAAACTTCAGAAGTCCCAGGTTCAATCCCGCCCACTGCCAACCAGTGTCTGTCAGTGTTACACTCCACAGGTTGGAGCCTCTTTTTTGCTAATTATGGGTTCCAGCCCTGTTTTTACCCAGCACTACCACCAGCCTCCCTGGTGCTACCACCAGCCACCAAGTGAATCCAACAGATCCATCTCGTTCAGGAGAAACTCAGGAATCACCTAGAAGAGGCAAAGACAGAGTTTCCACTGGAGGACCCTATGAGGACAGGCACTACAGAAAGAATCACCCAGCAGGGCTTGAGTGGCAGCCCCTTCACAGCCCACTGATTGTATTATGCTGATATATAAATCAGGAAGCCACTGTGTGGAGCAGTGTGAGCAATGACACAGACTGCCAGCCAGCTTCCTCTCCAGACCTTGCCTGGCTGTGGACCCTAGAATCTGCTTCTGACCTTGGTTTGTCCTTGACTCTACTATTTGCCTGTTGTCTGTAACCCAGTGGCTGACCCTGACTCACTGATATCCTCACCCAGCTCGACCCCAGAACCACTACTGATCTCCTGACCACAGCTTGGCACCTGACTGGGGCACACAGCCTCTGTCAGACTTCAGGAGAGCACAGAGATTGAAACTGTAAACTGATTTTATTACAGCGGAAATTGTCTGAAGCAAATGAAGCTTCCATTAAAATATTTTTCAGACACTATATGTCTGGAGGAAATCTGTGAAATTCCAGTTATGTCTACACTGCAATACAAAACCCAAGGCAACGAGTCACAGTGCCCAGGTCAGCTGACTTGGGCTCACCGGGCTCAGGCTATGGGGCTATAAAATGTCAGTGTTGGACTCAGACTCCAGCCCAGACTCTGAGATATTCCCCCTTGTGGGGTCTCAGAGCCCAAGCACCAGCCTGAGCCCGAACACCAATACTGCAGTTTTATAGCCCCACAGGCTGAGCCCCACATGCCTGAGTCAGCTGACTAGGGCCAGCCACAGGCCTTTTATTGCAGTATATACATATCCTAAGACCAATCTCTGACTCAGCTTTGAGCTCAAGCCCCCCTTCTATCCATACACAAATCAGTCTGACTCAGATCAGCAAGCACTCAGGACCTGGGTTCTAGACCCTGCTGGTTGGGTGGGTCAGACCCCAAGTCCAGTTGTGACTCAGGTCCAAACCCTGTCAGTTTGCAGTGTGAATGCAGCTCAAACCACAGACCCAAGTCAGGTCTGCCTAGTGCAGTGTGGACACATAAGCACAGTTGTGAGACCTAGATCCAGGAACCATAAGCCCTGGTTTAAAATGCAGCGTGGATGCTTCAGCATGGGCTTGGAATGACTAAGTCCACAAGCTTGGAACTTACAGGCCCTGGATTACCGTGAAGTGCAGACATAGCTATAGCAACTAAGAAACAGAGGTGTATCGTGTTTTATAATATGGCAAATGTTATTATAGAACAAACTTTTTAAAAGCATCTGGGCTCCCAGGATTCTCCAGCACTTCGAGGTTTAGAACAATTGGAAGGGCAGTTAAAATGAATACATACCTGTCATACCGAAGCAGTCTCTCTTTTTTTGAATCCGCAGTTTATCTGTAACAACCTACAGTTAACACAAAAGAAGAATGACTATAAACCCAGGACCTTCTTTACAAAATACATTTCTAATACAGTTTAATCTGTCTCAAACTGGAGATGTGCTTTACACTAAAGTACAAATTCTGATTTCTGTACTCAAAACTCATAAGATTATCAGAAGTGGCAGTGAGTAGTGAATAGTACACTGGACCTGGGGTCTGCGTTCTTATGCCTTGGCCCTAGCACTGATAGTAGCTTCCACGTAAGTATAAAAACCTCCAAGATGTGTATGTTATAGACTGGCTTTGTCAGAAACTCTTTTGACAGTCTTAAGCCCTGTCTACATTAAGGAAATTTGTACCAGAATAATACTTGCCTGCCTGCCATATGGAATTATAAAGATTAGATTTGAGATCTGTGGGGCAGAAACATCAACATTTTAAACCTAACCAGTGTCCCTTAAGTGACTTGACACAAGACGTCCGAACACGTTAGTATTAGAGCCAGAAATGTATCTCAACCCTGATCCCCATTCTGCTACTCTATCCTCAAGACCGCACACTCTCCTAGCTAATGACTTAGATGATGGATAAGAAGATTGTTCATTGATATATCTTGTATGTCCAGCCTGCCCAAAATAAACGTGGGATTTTCTTTAAAGTCCAGTTGTGGTCAGAAAAGCAGCTCTGTAAAAAAACATCACCACAATTCAATACATACTTTCTCTGTTTCACGTCAAATCTGTTTATTTTATGGATACAAACATGTTTTTACTCTCAGTGGTGCAGAAACCAATATCAGTCACGAAAAGCAAGCTGTATTCTGTCCGGCCTCATACATCAACAGAATTATTCAATGCACTATTGATGAAGATGAAAGAAACAAAAAGAACTCAATTTGCCTTTCAGGGTTAAGCAAGGGCAGGGAATTTAAAAATCTTCCTTGTTAATTGATCAAATTTAACCTGGAGTGAGAGGACAAGCAGCTATGGGAAAGCAATATTTAAATATTAAATAGTAAATAAAATATTTAAACATGAAGTAAACGTAAAATTACAAAGTATTATATTAATCTGTAAACATGAGTTAAAAGGAGATAAACTAAGATGAACTAAAATTAATTAAAAACAAAGGTTCATTTTTAAATACATTCTAACCAGTACGCCATTGTTCTGTGGTCTCATTTGAAATTTACAGTAAATACCTAGTTCCTGGCAAAGATGTCTATACTTCTGTAAAATGTCTTTTGTATAACGCCAGTTGTCAAATGTGACTTAAAGTGATCTGTGTGGTTACAAATGTAATCCACAGTTTCAGTGTACAATAAAAATATTAACTACAAAAATGAGATTATGAAAGTCAGTGAACTGAAGTTAAAATAGAGATCTGTGTTTTAGTGACTTAGAAAATGATTTACTGGTATGCAGTGGCATTGGATTAATTAGTATAGTGGGGGAGCTAAAAGCCATTGAATAAAACTGTAAACCCTGTATATGATGGAAACCACTTCAAGTCAAAGGGTGCTGCTGCACCCCCAGCACCCCTACTTGCAGCACCCTTGTGGTATGTGATTTCCTCATATGTAATCATTGATTCCCCCTCGGCAAATGACAGTTTGCTCAGAACTGAGTGGTTAGATTTAGAGTGGACGCTAATGTATTGAGGATCTAAATTGTAAGAATAAATCAAAATAGGAAACATGAAGACTTAAATAAAACTTACTCGCATCACTGCATACAGAACAGAATTTCAGCTCTCAGACTATTTACCCCTCCCCCATTACCAGAGCAAATGGAAGAGTGCACACAAATTAAAATCTGACAGCCTCACAGAGGATGGGTTGAGGTGACTCTTGATGTAGGTAATACGATCCTACTTTCCAGAAGAATAAACTGATGCACAGATACTAAGTCTGACAATGGCCTTGTCTGCACTAGGAAATTCACCCAGTGCTAGAGCTGACTATGTCCATAGGAAGGGACTGTAGAAGAAGTTCCCCACCGGAGCTACCACCATGTAGCTGGGAGTCCTGGTGCAGACAAGGTGCCACCAGCCTCTATTATCATCAGATTTAAAGACCTGTCTACACAGCAAAAGCTGTGCATGGGCTTGTCTGTTCAACTTGAAACCAGCTAGCATGGGTAACAACAGAAGTGAAGAGAGCATAGCACAGGCTTCAGAATGGACAAGTCAGCCAAGCATGCACCAAAAGTCCATGCCAGACTTGCACTACCCGGCCTGAAGCCTGGCTGTACTGCCTTCACTGCTATCACTACCTGGGCTAGCTGGATTCAAGCTACCTCACAGCTAACCTGTGCACAGCTTTTCCTGTGTAGACTCAACCTAAGTGCCAGTGGTAAAAGACGACACACCAAGTATTTTTCTGTCCTTGTTGATGAAGCTAAAGACGCACCAAAAAAAGAACAACTGTGTCTCCTTTTATGCTTCTGTGGAAAAAGGAACCATTCAGGAAAGAGCTCCGGGAGGCTGCTTCCACGTGGAAAATCTAAATGCTGAATCTGTCTCAAAAACGATTATTGAAAAACTACAGCATTTGAGGCTGGATATTAATTACATTTTTGCCCAGTGCTACGATGGAGCTTCTGTGCTGAGTGGACATTTAAAAGACGTACAAGCTCAAATTCAGGAAAGGATTACACATGCCTTTTATGGGAAATGCTGTCCTCACAGGCTTAATCTTGTGTCTGCAATGACATGTTTCAGCATCACCCAGTGTCAGAGACTCTTTACATTTGCTCAGGCACTGTACATCTTCTTTAGCAGTAATTACAAGTATTGGGAACCGTTTGTTAAGACACAGCAGGACCTAGGCCAGAAGGTACCTGAACTAGGTAGATTATATGAAACTCGCTGTGACTCCATCTGGAAAATGCATGCATAATTGGCACTGTAGTGGAAATACTGGAAGCCACTTCAGTTCAGAGAGCTGATGGACCATCAGTTAGTATTGCAAAGGGCTTGATGGCAAAGATAAAGAGCTATTACTTTCTGTTGAGGCTCTTGGTTTTGGAAAGATTATTCAAGATTTTGCACAGGGCTTCAGAAGAACTGCAAAATGAAAACTTGAATCTATCAAGTACCATGGAATTAGTAGCAAACAATGTTGCTGCTCTTCAATAAATGATAACATCTGAAAGTAAATGGAAGGAGATGTGTGATGAAGCTGAAATCATTGCCAAAGAACTTGAAATTGATATTCCAGGTCTGACAATTGCAACTGCTGAGCACAGCAATACAAAAACGGCAAGAAGACCTAACAAAATATCCTCCAAGCTGGCCTTGGTTTTTGTTTATAGTACACGGGGTCAGTCATCGACACATGATGTTCCCAAGAGCACTCAAGAACCCATAAAATCTGATTTCTACTATCCTATTCTGGACAGAATTCTTGCTGAGCTTGATAGACGATTCACCTCCAACTCCAGTTTGCTTTCTGCAGTAATTGCTTGTGACCCAAAGAATGAAAATTTTCTTGATTATGAGAAACTGAAAATAACTGCAGATCACTATGGATGACAGGCACCAATTTTATGGCGATCTGGATGCAGAATCAAAGTTGCCAAGAAGCACATTGCACCAACAATCTGAGTTCAATTTCTGAATTCCGGAACGTTCTCAATGACTTACCAAGGGGTTACCAGTCTTTGCTGTCTACTGTAGATTATTGTGTTGAGCCTTCCAATTTCTACAGCATCAAAAGAGAGGTACTTCTCTGTGCTCAAGAGAGTTAAGGACTACTTAAGATCCACAATGGGAGATGGGCATGTAAGAGACTTGGTAATTTTAGCCTGTCAATGTGAAGCTTCAGAACACCTGGATTTTGCCAAGATGAGACCATGGCATTATCCATTGTTTTGGCTCCTATCTGGAGTGTGTGTTTGTTTTCAATAATTTACCTTTAAACATTCCTGGAACAAATTACCTGTCTCATTCTCCTCTTCGCAATTTGGAACACAAGACATTTACAAAACAACAGTTGCAGGCATAAGCAGATTTTATTGACTTTTATTTCTGTCTACTAAAGATAGTGTACAAGCTATGTTGCTGATATCTGTGTTAAGGCTTCAAAGCGGATACCTCAAGGCTTGGGATTATCTTGCAGTATTATCTTTGGATTGTTCTAAATTTACATATAAATTTAACACATGGCTTTAATGGCTGTCTGTATATATTTTTTTCGTTCTTTGCACAGAATTTAGATACACTGCTCCTGTCCGCTAATTTCTATGTTATGTGTTTAAAAAAAAAAAAAAGCCTAGAGTTTTCAAGTGCCTATGTAGTCCCTGGAATCATGGTTAAAGTTGCCCCACCCCCTTAATTTGTGCCAGGGATTGCCAGGGCACCAGCACCTCTAGGCTTGGCAGTTCATTGCCCCAGTACCTCTGGGCTTGCTGCATCAGTTATGAAAATTAAAAAATTGCTTGAGTCCCAGTACCAAATTGCTTGGGCCTTGGCACCTCTTTCATGACAAATTAAGCACTACCCCTGCCCCCAAATCTGAAATGGTGCCCCAATACCAAGGGCCTAATTTTTAGAAATGCCAAGCAAGTTCTCAGTATCTCTGAAAATCAGATCTGAAGTAGGCTAACGTTGGGCACCCCAGGTTAGTGGATGCCTTTGAGCATTTGGACCTTTCACGTCTCGACAATTCAGCTTCCTCATTTGATAAAATGGGGCTCAACGCCTCTGCCCTAGGTAGGGGCGAGGTTAGATTCGCTACGGCCGCGGGACTAGGGTGCGCTGGGAGGGCAAAGCGGTATCAGATCACCCGCAGCCCTTTGCATCTCCCCAGGCAGGAGCTCACACGCCTCGGCGAAGCGTCCTCTTACCTGGGCTGCCTTCTGGCGGCACCGTCCGCCGCTCGGGAGGCGGGGAGCCCGGCCGCGGGCTGACTCCTCGGGGGAAGGAAACCGCGAGCCAGCGGCAAGGACCACCGAGACCTCGCGCCCGGCCCCGAGAGGAGGGGGATCTCCGTGCACCGGGCGGCTGGCGGGCAAACGCTGCCTCCCAGCGACGTCTTTGCAATGGGGAGGATGCTGCCCGAGGCGAGGGGTGTCTGCAGCCGGGGAGGCCCGGGCTGGGAGCAGCAGCAGCAGCACTCGCACAAACCAGCCGGCTGCCAGCAGAGCCAGCGGCGGGGAGCGGAGCCCCCCTGGAGCCGCTGCTCGCATGAGACAGGCGCGGGAGGGGAGGGGGGGGGAAGCAGCCGCCGTCGCCGCAAGGCCCCGGGCGCAGGAGCCCCCCAGTGGAGCGCGGCTGCCGCGGCCGAGTTACTGGCCCGGAGAAAGTTTCTTTCCAGGGGGTCCGGCTCCAAACCAGGCCGAGCTGCCGAGGCGCCGAGCCACAGATCTGGCGCAATCGACTTCAGCCGCGATCGCTCCCCTCCCGGCCCGGGGAGGGGTTGGCGGGCCGGTCCCGAGCGCAGATTCCCCTTCCCCCAGGCCCTGCTGGAGGCCCTGGTCCCCAGCCGCGAACCTCGGCCCGCAGGGAGAGGGCTGGGAGCCGGGATGCCCTGGGCTCGCCAAACGGGAGCTGCCCAGCAGCCGAGCTCGCTGCGCTGCTCTGGGTCCTAGCCCGGGGCCCCTCCCCCGTCCCAAGCGGAGTTGGTGCCCCCCCGAGCTCTCTGTGCGGGCTCGCTCATGGCCTCTGCGGCTGGCGAGGCGCTGCCAGGGCCCTGCCGAGGGGAGGTCGGGCTGCAGTTCTGGGTGGAATCCTTGCAGCTGGTTCCCGGCTTGCTGGCTCCCGCTGTGCTGCTGGGGGTCGCCTTGGGCGTCGGCGCCGCGCTCCTGCTGTGTTTCTATGTGATCGGGCCTCTTCTGCAAAACAAGGTACGCGTTGCTGGATGGGATCTTTGCAGTAGAAGGTTTTGGCTTCGGGCGGATTGAGTGGGTTTGGGTCTATACTCTTGGTCCTACCTGATCCTGCCAGCCTTGGCCTCCGCCTTCCAAATTGGAGTACAACAAACTGTCAGGCCACTCTTCTTGCTCTAAAAAAACCCAAACCAGTGTCTGATGCACAACAGCAACACAGGACACCGGGTCTGTCACCTCCTGAATCAAGCCTGCTTTGGGCCTCTAACTCTCCAAATTGTAATGGGTACACAGAGAATAGGTGTAAATGCTTCTATTGTATCACACATTCTGGTGCAACAGCATTGCAACCACACAGCTGACACCTGGATTCTACTGGATCTAGCTGGCAGCACAAGAAAATCTGCACCCAACCACAATAATGCTTCAAAATCCCAGGTCTGACACATAGGCCCTGCTGGATGCAGCCAGTTTTTGGCCCTCACTACTCAACTTCCTTTACTTAAATAGAGAACAAACCTAGGTGCTCCTATTGCTCAAACACATTTCTAATCAATGCATCCAGCCAGTTGTTGTCCCCAATTGTCCAAATTCCACTCGCTGTATACAAAGCATCTTTAGCCTGCCTGCTGCACCTTAAAACTCCAGACTGACTCTGGCATGCCCCAGAGCAGAAATGCCACAAAACTTGGATTCAGCATTGGGATCCTTTTGGACCCCACTGAGTTTTGTGCACCGCCCCAGAAATTACACTGGCAGAATTAAGGATAAGTGTACTTTTCTATCACTCTTTAAAACACTGACACATTCTGGTACAAGAAAGTGGCAAAAACTCTGATTTGATCTAGGCAAAGGGTTCTCACAACCAATTTTTTGGTGGCCTCAGAGCAGTGGTGGGCAACCTGCGGCCCTCCAGGGTAATCTGCTGGCCAGCCACCAGACTATTTGTTTACATTTGCACAGCTGCCCGCAGCTCCCAGTGGCTGCCATTCGCCGTTCCTGGCCGATGGGAGCTACGGGAAGCAACTCTTGCTGGTGGCCACTCTGACAGTTTTTCCTAAAATACTTAGGAAAACATTAGGAAAAATAAATAAATAAATATGCATATATACATGTCCAAATCATTGTAATTTATCATACAGGGGTTTGGGGTTGGTTTTTTTTTTTTTTGCAAACTCAATAATAAAAATAGTGTACAGTTGTCTCTGTTCTTTACTGGACTTAAACAGAATAGAAACAAAAATAAGGTGCTTTGCAAGTTCTTTGTTGTTGTTTCTTTAGGTTTGTTTGGTTTGTTTTTTTGTTTTGTTTTTTTGGACTTGCTAGCTAGTAAGTCTGCTGTTGTGAAAAGTGATATTTGTATGTTTGTTAATATCATTTTTCACAGAAGCAGGCTTGCTAGCTAGCTGGGAGGCAGTGAAAAGTGATATTAACAAACATACAAATATCACTTTTCACAGCAGATTTACTCAGTCCCAGCAAACTGGGGGACAAATTAAGCCCTGGATTGGGAAATGAGTGGGTGGGGAGGCAGCGGGGACCAGGGGTGATGGAACAGGGGCTGGAGCAGGAAGTGGGGGCCAGCAGCGATGGGAGGGGTGTTGAAGTGAGCCCGGGGCTGAAGCCCAGGGGCCAGGCTGGAGCCCGAAACCCTGTGGCCGGGGACCAGGACAAGAGTACACAGCAGTGGCCGGGGGGGCGAGCCAAGGAACAGTGCCCAAGCCCCATGGCTGGATCCTGGGTCCTGCGGCTGGAGCCTGGGATGGAGGAGGCAGTGCGGGCCAGGGATGACAGGCAGAGGGTCATGAGCCTATGGTCAGAGCCCAATACCCCATGGCCAGATCCTGGGGCCCCGCAGCTGAACCCCAGGGGACAAAGCCTGCTGCCGCACAGCCAAAGCTCAGAGCCAGAGGACATAGCGGGGGCTGGGGTGATGGAGGGGTACGAGCCTGGGGCCAGAGCCTGGAGCCAAAGCCTGAAGCCCACAGCCAAATCCTGGGGTCCCATGGCCGGAGCCGGAGCTGCGTGGCCGGAGATGGAGCCTGCTGCTGTGCGGCCAAAGCCCAGAGCCGGAGAAGAGGCAGCGGGGGCCAGCAGTGATGGAGGGAGTGGTGAGCCCAGGGTCAGAGCCCACTGCCACATAGCTGGAGCCTCAAGCCTCATCACCGGAGCCTGCTGTCCACCACCCCAGGGCTGAAGCCAGAAGCCCGAGCCCCACTGTCTGCAGGAAGGTGGGGAACTCACATTGGCTGCCTGCTCCTCTGCCAATTTGGGCTCCAGAGCGGGGCAGGGCCCAACTGCTGCTTCACCGCCCCTCCACCCTCTTCCATCCCCGCCCAGGAGGCCTTTGCTGCTCATTTGACAAACGCTGATCTGGGCAATTTTTCACTCCTCAGTTTTACCATCTATATTTAATACAGATGCAGCTTCTTCTAGTCCACCACAATAACGCCAGTTACCAGATATCATGGGGCAACAACACTGCAAGAGCCACTGTGAGCAACTGAACTTAGCTAGGTCAAGCTGGGTTTTGGCACTGAGCATCTGAATTAGAACATTATCATGCTATCAAATCGGAGTTTTCACTTATAACAACGGGATACCTTTTGGGACCCCATATGTCAGTAACATTACTTATGAGATAAGATAAGCACCTGGATGAAAAGCAGCTATCTCAAACTCAGTCTGTAAAACAGAGGTAGGAATTAGGTTGTAGTTAAAGGACCTGTGCAGGTCTGACTCCATCACCCATTGAAGATGTATTTACTCTATTTGTCAAGAAGGGGCACAGCCTGCGGTTCCTTTGAGACTTTTTGCTTGCTCCTAGACACCAAAAAGCAGCGGCCCAGAAGTGCCATTTTCCAATTTCACCTCGATTGGAAAATGTGCCCTTTCTTAACTACTGCAAACTACCCATTCTGGTCCACATATGCACCTTTCCACTACACTCCGTCAGGGTGTTCTCTACTACATTGTACTCCAGGATGTTCAGGTACTACAGAGATGAGGGCTGTAAAAGTATCTAGACAGAATGTGTGTGTGTGGGGAGGGGACTCAAGCTGAAGGCCATACAAACATTTCAGATGGCCTGACAACAGCCAGCTTATTGGGATATTTAGACAGACATGAGGACATCACACCAGTTTTCTACATTTTCTGCTGGCTCCCTATCCAATAGTGGATCTTCATCAAGAGCCTGTTTCTAGCAGATGAAGCCCTCAATCGACTGGAGCCAGTCTGTATCCAAGTGTCTCTTTCTCTGTCACCCACCTCAGCAGCCCCAATCAACAGGAGTGATAAGGCTGACAGAGTCTCAAGTGAAACTCTTGGTAGCCTAACATTCTCAGCTACAGACTCTCAACTATCCAACTTCTAATATAGATGCATGCATTTAAACTGATTTAATCCTTGCTTAAATGAATTTAGCTTCATTTGGTAATGTACTGACACAAGCTGGGATTTAAGCAAGGATTAAACTCATTTAAGTAGGTGTGTGTTAGGAGTTTTGCACCAGTTTAGTTGTTGCTCTGCAGACGCTATACACACGAGAGAGACCTGTTTAATTAGATTAATTTAAAATCGATTTAGCTAATCCGCTGAAACTTTTCTTGTACGGACATGGCCTCTGGCTTTTCACTTTAGGGCACAACGGAAGACTTGCCTGGTTTGCAGATGTCTTCCTGAGATAACATTGACCACAGAATAGCCGTCAATGTCTTCTCCCGGAAACAAGAACAATTCCACTTACAAAGCAGCAAAATGAATGGAAGAATGGAGAGAACTCTCCCTTTTAAACTGAGACTATGCACCTAGATCCCATGGTGTTTTAGAAATATAGAAGTAGAATAATAATGAGGCATATTGTCTACATTTTACAACTTGCTTGGGGTGAAACTGTTATGTAGTGTTTTCCAAAGCACATGCTCTTTCTGATGTTTAACATGTACTTCTCTGATTTTAGTCCTCTTTGGAGAGCTATGTACATTTTCATCATCTTTTAAAAAGTAACCCTGGTTGTTCCTTGCTCTTTATCACAAATGTTTCTTGAGACTCCAGCATTATTTACATTGTATATATCCATAGAATTATTTATACTACACCAGGTTATTTTCAGAGAACAGCATTATTGATTTTTTTTGCATCAGACTTAGACCTTTATAATATTGAGTTAATTTAATGTAACAGTGATTGGCACTTACAGAGTTGGAGGATCCAGTGCCATGCAGAGTGTTCTCTCTGCAGTCAGTGGGTGGTTTGTTATTCTTTAGCCACACCTCTTTTACAACGATAACTAACCCACTCCACACACACACAGAACAAGACTGATCATAATTAGGCCTGGTGGGAGAGAAGAATACTTGTGTAGCCATCTGCTTTCAAGAGGAAGATATGAAACTCTGCTTGAAGCCATGCTTTTGCCTGCTAATGGATGCACTTCAGGTACGAGATCAATGCATCCTATAGAGGTGGAAGCTTCTCTGAGTCAATACCTCAATTTTTATATTGTTGTCACACTTGGCTCAGTATAGCAAAGTACAAATGTTATCCTTTTGCTGTCTTCACCTGTCTAGTCATTCCGATACTGTGGTCATAAGGTATGAGTATTTAAAAAGAAGTCATTATTGCCAGTGCCTTCCAGCAGTGTTCTGTTCTTCTGTAATATCCTCCAGTCAGTTTTACCCTGTACCTGCAAACTTCCTTGTTGAGATAGAGCTTGTCCAGTCACAAGATTCTGGTAGATTAGCTTGATGAGGCACTACCGGGATTGTTCTTAGATCTTATTTTATTCAACATCTTTATTAGTGATCTATAAGAAGAGGTGAAATGGCATGTTAACTACATTCATAATACATTGGGAGGACAAAAAGCAATGGAAAGGAGGGAGCTAATGGGGTGATAAATGTGGGAAGGAACTAAAGAGATTCAACTTGGAAAAATGCAAGTATTCACTGGGGATAAATAATCCAAGTTATAGGTGTTCAGTGGGAAAGAAATGCTTGTGAATAGTATTGGTGAGAAATACTATGGCTGAAAGTGGGCCGCAAACTGTGAACTTGCAAGGATATATGAGACAAGAAAAGCAAATGCCTCTTTTGGGCTACATGTGCAAGAACATCTTGTCACCGTACTAGGAAGATGAAAGCTTTTTTTTTTTTTAAACTATCTCGCACTGATAAAATTGTATATAGAATATGAGGTACCGTTCTGGACACCTCTAGTGTCTGAGAGATGGCGGGAGGGAAGTCGGTGGAAAACAACAAAAATGATTGGGATAAGTAGGGGCTGGAGGGATTGAATAATATGGAAAGGTACTAAAAGAACTAATTACATTCTATATTGTGCGACCAGTCAACTACTAAAAGGAGAGTTTAAGTTTCTATAACAAGACTGGACTGAGAGGTGAAAAGTGGCATTGGCAATATCTTTTCAACAGCTCAACAAACAGCCAGTAAAATGGAGACATGCGGCAGGAGATGGAAATGAAGTCACTGTAGGTACTTTGAAGGGCATTTGCAGGGGCTGCAGAGCCCCTCTTCTTCTTTCCGCCCCCCAAAAAGCATTGAACCATCATGTTTCCCTAAACTGAGTACTGTTGCGGTTCAAATACAAGACAGGACAAGCTTTAAGCAAGCAAGCAGGCTGGTCTGCCGACGGGTTGCTCCGCCTGTCAGCTTTTCCACCCTCTCCTTTATTTCTCTCTCTCTCCCCCCGCACATTACATACTCCAACAGATAAAAGGAATACACTGGCTTTGTATAATATTCTTATTTACCAATTTCTATCTACCGCATTCCTTGCTCTCGGGCCTTGAGCCCAGTCCTGGGAGGCTTCCCACGGTTCAGGTCATCTGGGCGAGATTCCAAGGTTCATGCCCTTGAGAGGAGCCGTGTGTGCACTGCTCCTACACAACACTCCGGGTGTGCCCTGAATGTTGCCAAGTGCATGAACCTTGCATGAATGCTACATGAGTACCATATTATCACATTCTGTATAGGTTCTTATACCATGCTCACCTCCGTAGTATCTGAATGCCTTCCTGTTAAAGTTTATTATGCCATATGTCAAGTGTGGTTTGTTCTCTCATCTTCTCTGCAGGGAAAAAGTGCATACAGTGGAGGTTTTGGTGCGTGGTTTTGTTTAATATATATGTTGCTATATGATTGTAAGAGAAGTCAGGTCAAAGAAATGCACCTTACACTTGGAGTGGAAGTTGGTGATGGTCCTTAGCTCCCCCAGATATCCTTTCCCTAGTCTCAGATTCTCCCCTCCCCCCTTCAGAAAGTTCTGTCACCTGCATCAATGGGATTTACCCTTATTAAAAAACATTTCACTGAGAAGCAGCATGGAACAATGGTCCTCATCCAAGAGCTTTAGGTGATCTTTTGGATATCCTAGACCCACATCACTGAGTGCCTTCAAGATACAGACCAAGACCTGGAACTTGACTCATTAGTCTATGGAAGCTAGTCTGGAGAGTGGTGGACAGGTTTGATGTGAATGCAGTAGCCCGTACTACTGAGATGACACACTACAGCATTCTGTACTGGTTGGAGTTTCCTAAGCACTGATGGTTTCAAACTTGTAGCTTTTCTGACCCACCCTATACCTGGTGCATGGTCTATTCTCACTAATTTTTCCTAGTCCATTACTTGGGTCCAAAACACTGTGTGCACCTGTGTAACTTCGTCACATGAGTAGTTCCATTGCTGCTCCTCAATACTGCAGTCATTTGATGCTGTGGGGTGGGGGTGGGAAGGAGGCTTTTTGGCACTGAATGTACAATTACCAGAGTCTTTCACCTTTCCATGGGCCAAGTCTCCAGCTCTGGGGAAGGAGAGTAAATCCAATGCAGAAAGAAACTAAAACATGTTTCCTCAGTCTGTAAGCTTATTACTCATTTTCAGAAAACTGAAATAATTTGTCTAAAATAATCATTTGTACCTACTTTGTAACTTGCACAGGATATTACTATAAATAAAACAGGACCATCTAAGATGTCAGATGAATCGAGGAGGTGGTTTGAGTTGCATTTTATTTTATTTTCCTGCTTTGGGATTTCAGAAAGATGATTCCCAAAGGCTTCTGGAAAGCTTTCACTCGGATGTACACGGACATCTTGATGAAAATGTACGCTTACCCAGAAAGAAGAAAACACAAACTCGAATGTCAGAGAAGGAAATGGTGCTCGAAGTAAGAATTTATTCCTTTTGTAGACGTCTGTTTTGTCTGATATTCTAGCCTGCTTAATTAGCAGTTGATCCAAATGCTGTTGATTTCAGCAGGCTTGGGATCTGGCTCTTCAAAAGTTATGATAATTTCCATACAGATGTAATAAAGAGATTGGAAACTGAACACAGTAAATCAGAGACTCAGTGAACAAAGGAATAAGGGCCCTGAACCGATAATCTGTTGATACCTGGAAATATGATTTCACTTACATTTACCTGGAACAATTTAACAGTCTTTACTCAGGCAAAATTCCCATTCAAATCCACTGGAATTATTTCCCACTCTACCATCATATTACAAATTTGAGGGTAGCAGCCAATATTCCCACTTCTTTCCCACAACTACCTTGCCAGCACCCAGCAAATTTGGGTATTTCCTGTGAAGCATTTTCTTCTGACTTTATTAGAATTCACAGCTGAAGAGGAGCCTGTAATCTAATTGCACAAATCCACTAAACTAGGGAAGTTTACTATAAAAGATTGAGAACCACTGGACTAGAGCATCAAGTCTTTAATCCACATAGGTCTTCCAGGAGGTACATCAACTCATCTAGATATTTGCCTAGTTTTATAACAGGCTATATAAAAAGCACTAACAAAGTCAGTACAAACTAAGATTTCATGTAGACAATGACTTGTTTATACTGCTCTATATACTATGTGCTGAAATGTAAGTACAATATTTATATGTCAATCGATTTATTTTATAATTATATGGTAAAAATGAGAAAGGAAGCAATTTTTCAGTGACAGTGTGCTGTGCCACTTTTGTATTTTATGTCTGATTTTGTAAGCAAATAGTTTTTAAGTGAGGTGAAACTTGGGGTATGCAAGACAAATCAGCCTCCTAAAAGTGATACTGTAGTCTGGAAAGGTTGAGAACCACTGCTCTTGCCCTTACTTAGGCAAGACTCCCATGGAACTCACTAGGACTCTTTCTTGAGTAAGAACTGCAGGACTGAGGCAAAAATATCCAGCTTCTGTGTAAAATGGATCACAAAACTGCTATGTTAAGGTTCCACTCAGTTTGTTTAGATACTGGGAGTTGGATTCTTAGGGTTCAGTCCTGCTCTACTGCAATCCTATTGTTCCATGTATTTTAGCTGACCTGTTTCTGTGCATGTGGGTACAGGTTTGCTCATTCATTTTTTAAGTGACAGGCTTTGAATATGAAGGGCAGGTCAACTTTTATCATGCTACAGAGTGTTTACTTCATAACCCTTTAAAAGAAAACTATACTGATGAGATTCTTTCTCTGGCTCGTATGGCAGAGTTGTTTCTGGAATACATCGAATTTATCTTTACATTAAGTGGAAGAATATAATGTCAATGGTCATATAAGGTCAATACACTCCCTCCCAAGCAGTGGTGTGGGTAAGACATTGAGCTGAACAAATTTTGACATCTGAAGAGTATCTGGGGAGTATTTGGAAGTTTGGAAGCTTAGGCAGCTAAGCTTGTGGGGGGGTGGGGTGGTAATCTGTGTGGAATATGGGGGTAGTTAAGGCAGATTACACATATGCTCAGTTTGCCTCATTTTACCCCAACCCATTCAGCAAATCCAACTTGCCTTAGCTCCCCTGCAATCTCCACAAATTTAGCTATGTCTTCTAGCCCTCCACCTACCCTCCTCAGACTTCCATACATGGGCAGCAGTCTCTCCAGTGACAAATGAAGACAGAGTGCAGGGTCAAATGAACAACCCTGTTGAAACACCAGAGCTGGCAGCTGGGACTAGAGGACTATCAGGGAGCAAGGAACCCCCTCCAGAGACAATTGAGAACAGGGAGAGCAGAAATTCAACAACTCACAACCAAAAATTCAAAAGGTTTGGGTTTTTTGAAGAGGTCTGATTGAGCCTCCCTTTCTGCTAGGGCCCACGTTTTTCCCCACTCACAGGATGCTCTGGTGGGGTTACTGCAGCTCCATGATCGTGGGAGATACAGAGGCCAGGGTCTGCAGGTGACTGGTCGATGGGAGAGGAGCTAATTTTACACCCCCTTCTGCAGCTCCATAGGACCCAGTAGTTACTAAGATGTTCATATGGCTGTCTGTAGGATTGACAGACTGGTCTGGAGCACCCCCGTAGTGGTACCAGGGGCTTATGTACTCCAACTTAGTCACGAGTTGATCCACTATTGCAAAACCCACAAAATGTGTAAAGGAATCAAAGGAATTACTTTGATGATCTCAGTTCACTGCCTTTCATTTAAAACTGAGTTGGCTGCGTTCCACACAGTAAAGGGAGTCAGGAATGCAACTGTTTTAAAAATGTGTAGTTAAACTGTGCTCCTCATTCTGCCTATAAAAAATAAGTTATGCTCACCCACAGCATGTCGGTCCTGTCTAGCTGGCCCAGTCATTAGCTTGCAAATGGAAGTAGGTACAAGCATTTTAACTAGCCAGTACTTGTTATAGACACTTTAAATGTACTGTAAAGTTCTGATGGGAAATGAATTCTCATTTCAGATGTGTCCAAGATAGATGACAAATTTATGGCTGAATGGCTGAGTGTTCTTGGACTAGTCGTGAACAGAAAATATTTTCTATTCATATCAATGATTAGTTTTTCCTTTGGGGGAAAGTCATGGAATATTAGGGTTGGAAGAGACCTCATGAGGTCATCTAGTCCAATCCCCTGCTCAAAGCAGGACCAACAACCACTAAATCATCCCCACCAGGGCTTTGTCAAGCCAGGCATTAAAAACCTCTAAGGATGGAGATTCCACCACTTCCCTAGGTAACCCATTCCAGTGCTTCACCACCTTCCTACTGAAATAGTGTTTCCTAATATCCAACCTAGACCTCCCCCACTGCAACTTGAGGCCATTGCTTCTTGTTCTGTCATTTGCCACCACTGAGAACAGCCTAGCTCCATCCTCTTTGGAACCGCCCCCCCCTTCAGGTAGTTGAAAGCAGCTATCAAATCCCCCCTCAGTCGTCTCTTCTGCAGACTAAATAACCCCAGTTCCCTCAGCCTCTCCTTGTAAGTCATGTGCCCCAGTCTTGTACAAATACTTTGGCATGTACATAGCTTCATGCATAGCAGTAGTCCCATTGAAGGGCAGAATCAGGCCCTTAACTACAGTAATTTCTATAGTAGACATGTCACAAATATGAGAGCACTTCTGTAACACATTTAGGGCTAGTCTACATTGGCAAAGCTAAAGCTCTGTCACAGCAGTGCTTTAACGTGGCCCGTGTGGTCTCCCAGCGCTCTAAACAAAACCACCTCCACCAGAGACGCGGCTCCCAGCGCTGGGGCACTGCCTTTACAGCGCTGAAACTTGCTGCTCTCAGGGGGGTGTTTTTTCACACCCCCTGAGCAAGAAAGTTGCAGCACTGTGAATTGCCAGCGTAGACAAGCCCTTCGTGTATAGCCTTGTTATTTGAAGGGTGTTTCACCCCTCTCTGCCTAACCACTTCTTAAACAAAGCCAATCTGTTCCTATTACTGCTGACAAAAGGTGTTCAAAGGTTAAGCCACCAAGTCATTAACTAGCATAGATGAAAAATGTGCTTGGTTAGGTTAGTACTTATCCATTGCAATCGTCTCCTACACCATGCATATATGCATATAAATCAGTGGGACTACTCAGTGTGAGCAGGGGTATGACTGTCTAGCTGCCTGGCCCTCTACGTCTTGCACTTGTTGTTGAAACAAAAAATAAAGTTTGGAAGTGAAACTGACATTATGTGCAGCCACAATGCATGACCCATTTTGATTTTCTCTGCTCATTTCAGTGTTTGTTGTTGGGCTCCCTTAGTGCCTTGCCATTTCTTACAAAAATCCTGGAACTAGCAACTGCATACATTTCAGCAAACCAGATTGTTCCATTAGTAATACAAGAAATGCAAGAGTTAAAAACCCTCCTAAAACTTTGTTTGAAACAGTCTCAGTTATTGTATGTAGCCCACATTCCCAGTGTACTTTGTGTAACCCAAAGCTGATCACCACACTGCAGCTATGTGTGAAGAAGAAATGAACTAAAAAGCAAGAACAGGAAGTCTGACTGGCTGTAATTTGCAGCCAACAGGCTGAACAGAATATATTATCTATAAAAAGTCCTTTTGAAAGAACCTCTGTCTTTTCTCGGGGCATAGTTAAGGGTTTTCCAGTATTTATATTTTAAGTCATTCTTAAAAAATTACTTAATTTAGTTTTATTTCATCTATTGTTTCTGTATTTAAATTCAAAATTCCTAGTCAGACCATGGTAGCCTATCCTCAGGCATCTCCATTAGCCATATATATTAAAGTAATTTCAAAATCTCATAGGAAAACTGGATTTCTCTTTCACTGGGGGGGGGGGGGGGCGGGGAAGAGAAGGAAAATGAGCTATGGTCTATCATCACTTGCTGGAGCAAAGTTCTTTTTTTGGAGATGGAGCTGTGGTAATAAACTTCCAAAACAATTACAAAACCATAGAAGGTTCTCCTCTTCTTTGGGCTTCATGCTCTGACCTGGACCATGAGAAGACGGTTTGTGTCAGAGTGTAAGTCCAAAAACAATCTGTGATCAATAAAATTCCTAAGCTGTCCAACCAAAAGGGCTGCATGGAACTTCTGCTAAAGATCTAATCATAGCTGCTGTTCTTACTTAAGCTTACAGTACTTTTCTGTTGTTTCCATACAGGGAAATGAGTCGTCTTTGAACAGTAACATCACAGCATTTGCATTAAAAGCAAAAGTCGTCTATCCAATCAATCAAAAATTTAGGGTAAGAGTTTAGACTGTTTGTGAAAAGAAGTGACAATCATTCTGTGACTGTAAATTGTAGAGTGGGAAACACTGGAAGAAATTTACTATTAAGCCTCTTACCTTACAGTGGGTTTTTTATTTATAGCAAATTGATACAGGCCTTATCCTATGTGGTGCTAGCTGTCCTCAACTGGGAGGGAAATCTTCAGCACTTCACATGGGCCTGATCCAGTTTCCACTCTAGTCAACTGGAAGTTTTCCATTGACTTTGGCCCAAGAGACATTTAGCACTTTGCAAGATCTGTCCCTTAAACAGGCAATATGTTCATAATTTAATAGAAAAACATATTTCCCAGTTAAAAACATAAGTTCTGAATAGACATTTTGTTGTATACAGTATTGCAAAAAATTGTGAAAGTATCCAGTACTCATGAGCTGCTCATCGTCTTAATATTATTTGGTATGAACCACATACATTTTCTTTGTCCCTAGCCCCTGGCAGATGGATCATCCAATCCATCTTTGCATGAGAATCCAAAGCAGGCTGTTCTGCCTAATCAGATAATGGAAACTTCTACTTCAAGCAGCCTTGGATCCTTGAGTCATGGAGATAAGGAGGACTGTAGTTCATCTACAACAATACATTCTGCAACTAGTGACGACAGATTTCAGGACCGAGCCTTCCTGAAGGTGACCTGTTTCCCTGAAGTTCTGACTTGTGAGAGGTACAGAAACAACTTGCGATAAAGTTTGATCATTTGAAAACACACGCTTGGTTTTTTCAGACGAACTGCTATAGATCTGGTATGGATGAAGAATCAGGGTTCTTAAATCCATGTGTTGAAGGCATACAGTCCAAACTTAATTATAGGAAGCTAAACCTTCTTGGAAACCAAGTAAACTGCATACTATTGTGTGCAAATTAGTTTACTTATGACAGAATTCCGGGGAAAGGAGTACAGGCAACAATAGCCTTGTGTAACAGCATTATCATAAGAAAAAAATCCTTGTTACTGTATTGTGATAATACTACAATATTAGCTTTGAAAGGCTGTTGATCAGATAGAATCCAATCCTGCCAGACACTGAGCATACTTTGTACAGGATGCTGAGCCCCCTCCACTCCCATTACAATCATTGGGAACTAAAAGCGTTCAGCCCCTCCCAGGATCAGATTCATAATAAGCAACATTTTCAAAGATTCCTAAAACACTTCCGGCTGAAAACGATTGTTATTGTCTTTCTCACTCCAAACTGCATTGATGATACAATCATTTTATTGTTTTCATTGATTTAAAAACATTGATACAAATTTATACATAAAAATAACTATGGATGAGCAATGCACATAGTACAAAGTCTACATAAAAATAACTATGGATGAGCAATGCACATAGTACAAAGTCTACATAAAAATAACTATGGATGAGCAATGCACATAGTACAAAGTCTGAACTGCTACTACTTTCCTCTCAACACCTCCCAGTCTTTTAAGACCAGGATGCAAAATCTTTTCCACCTACTAAGGATCAGTCCCTGGACAGCAATTTTTTTTATATACTTGTAACTTAGGGTTTGATTCTGTCATGCTTATTAGTTCCTTACCCAATCAGTAGTAGCACAGAAACAAACATGAGTAAGGGTGTCAGAACTGGCTTCTTAATACTAACAAAGCACATATTTAGGGCCAGATTCAACCCTTACTTAGGGCTAGTCTATACCGGCATGCCATGGCCGTGCTTTAACGTGGCTTGTGTAGTCACGGCAGAGCGGTGGGAGAGAACTCTCCCAACACTCTAAAAAAATCACCTCCACGAGGGGCGCGGCTCCCAGCGCTGGGGCACTGTCTCCACTGGCGCTTTACGGCGCTGAAACTTGCTGTGCTCAGGGGGGTGGTTTTTTCACACCCTTGAGCGGGAAAGTTGCAGCACTGTAAATTGCCAGTGTAGACAAGCCCTTAGACTGAGCAGTACCTTACTCTTCAGTAAATGACTAATAACTGCGAACTGAGTCCTGCAAAGTGTCCAGGGCACGGTTCCCAGCCCAGTGGGACAGCTCACATACTTAACCTTAAGCATGTGCTGAATTGGAGCCAGAGTGGTCATTACCCTGCAGGATCTAGCCCTGTATCATGGGACTTGAAGGCAGGAACTCATGGGGGCCTACTCTGCCCATATCAATCGGGGTTACTCATCCTGCAGTGAGGGAAATAGGTCCCTGCTCAGATACCATAGGATGGCCATGCTGTAATAACACCGAGTCTATCCAGGTTCTAATTTTCACTCTGCCACTGAGTTGCTGCGTAGCTGTAGGCAAATATCTATCTTTACCTCTTTGTATCCCCAGCTGCAACATAGGGAATAAGAAACTTTGTCACAGGGTGGGACATGGATCAGTCAGTTAATGTTACTGCAGCACGACTGGAGATGTAAAACATTAAATACTAAGTGTTATTATTACAGTTTTAAATTACAGCTTTCCCCCTCCCTCTTTATTCTACCCATCCATCCATACTGTTTAGGCTTGCTGTGTCGCTAATGTGTTAAAGCATTGTGTCTTTTTATCTCATACTCCGCAACATTTTGAAGTACTTTGTATAAAAAAAAAATACAATATGAAAATTGAATTGACTGTTGTTCCAGGAAAACTGCTTTTGTGAGAATTCAGCACTTAAAAGAAAAAAGGAAACTAAATTACAAGAGCGTTACCATTTTCTATCAGTTTTGTTTTTGCAGTGATGCTTTGACTCAGTGTAAGTAGATTGCTGCTAATGAATGTTAAACCTCTGCTTTATTTTAGTTTTGATGTTAAACTGTGCCTGTATAGTCTTCTTTTGAAAGAATTGCTGCTGCTTGATACCGAACTAAGAAGGGAAAAACAGGTGGTAGGTACAAATTTTTTATATATAGCCGTTTGAATTAGAGATGGGAGCTCCTTTAGAAAGCTTAGGAACTAGTCAACATAATTCACTCTGCCTATCAGACTCCATTGAGGAAAGTATTGTATTTTTACTGCACTATATTTTATTTGTCTGTATGTCATGAATATATGGGCTCAATACAGGGGTGACTGGGTAAAATTTAATGCCCTGTGTTATACAGGAGGCCAGACTAGATGATCTAATGGTCCTGCCTGGCCTTGAAAAAGAAAGAAAGAAAGAAAGAAAAACTATAAATTTTGCATAAAATATGTTATCCTATAGCATGTAGAGAAACAAACATTTTATAGATACATGTATGTCTTCAATTATGGGTGTTAATGCTTTGCAGTGTCAAGGATTGTGCATTCTCTAGGTAATATAAGAAAAGTCAATATAACATGTTCATTACCACTGCGATGAGCACAATTGCCCTGATTCAGTTTGGTACAGAAGTCAAAGTACCCCTTTATTCTGCTGCATGGGCTACCCATATTACAAGTTACAAGAAGAGAGCAGCCTCCATTGGTTGGGAGTGGGCAGACAGGGGTGTAGGGTGGATGGAGTCTTAATTGCACCCCACAATGCACTGGGCAGCACAACTGAGCTGGGGCAGAATGAGAAGTATTCTGGTATTACAGAGGATTGTTTAACCCTCTGAGAGTCAGAGTTGATTCGCTGGTCTGTTCTAGCGTTGGCCCAGGTATGCAGCACCCCTTTCTCACATCCCATTGGAAAGCTACAATGTAGCTCTAAATAAACAAACCAGATGATTTTCTTGCTAACACAAATTGCAAATATTCTCATGATTTGTAAGCCAGAGTCAATGTTTTGTTTTTTTAAAGGGGGAGGGGAAAAAAAAAAGCTTAAGGCTCTATTCTTCTCCAATGGAGAGAAAAATAAAACCTGACCCCAATTAAAAAAGTTGATGGGGGAGGAGTAGAAGGGGAAATAAAAATAAAAGAAGCCTTTAGCAAGGAGAGAAGGACAAACTGGGCAAACTGGACTTCTGTGATTAAGACAAAAGAGTAGGGATTTTATACAGATATGGTGCAATACAGAATCATTGTTACTGTTATGGGTGGGGTTAAACCACACTCAAACTGGAGGGTATAACCACTACCCTCATTTAAGTTGAAATAAGCAAGAGGTGCCTCCAACCAAACCACAGATACATGTCACTTGTCAGGATCCCAACAAGGGCAGTCAGGGCCAAGAGTCAGAGTAGGGGCAAACCTGGGTCTGGGAGGAGCACAGGCGTTCACAGTCAAGTCCAGGCCAGGGTCCCAAAGGTCAGGGTCCAAGTCAGGAGGAAAAGTCCAAATCAGTCCAAGGTCAAGCCAGGAATTCAAGAGCAGGAACAATCATGGCAACCATAGAAGATCCCCACTGTTGCCTAAACACTTCTTGAAACACCCCCTGGATTTATATAGGGCAGGGAGCCAATCAAGAGCCATGGGGTTGCAGTCTGTCAAACCCTTGTGGTGGAATGTCCCACAGTCTGTGTCCACAGAGGGTTATGGGAAGTGGAGCGCACCATGTTTACATCTGCTGCTGGGTGGCAGCCTGGAGCTGCTAGCTGCCTGGTAGCTCTGTAGGCCTGGGTTCTAGACCCAGAGGGCCTTATGGTACCACCCGACACAAAGGCACTGGGAAGTCTGCTCAGGAATTTGATATGTGGGCAGGACCTTATGCTGGGTATTGCTTGGTAGAGTGGTGTGTATGTTGAGAGAAGCATCAGAAAAAAAGCCAAGGACTCAGGACAAGCACTGGGAATGTAGCCCTGAAAAAAAGCTGTGATAAAGCTTTTGGGCTAAATGGAAGAAAGGGGCTTGAAACTGTGAGAAAGGATACTATTTCTTGTTTGATCCCTGCTGTGTTCAGGGAAATGAGACATCCTACATGCTTTGTAAATAAACAAGATTACATTGAAGAAACACCTGACTCCATCGCCAATTTCTGTTGTTAACTGGATCAATCCACAAAACCCCGAATTTTTAGTTAACTGCTCAGGTCAAAGGGGGGTAACATTACAATTATAGCCTATCTAAACACTGGGTATAATCCTTTCACACCCCTCTCTCCCACCCAAACCTCCATTATGCTCACATTATGCCAGAAACAAGTAAATCTGATTAATGCAATTAGCATGTTTCAAGAGGTAGCATTTTCTAGACAGACTTTTAAACACTCTTGGGAAGGAGAGGAACCAGAGTAAGCCTGGGGAGTAGATCTGACCCATTCACGTGTCCTCTCTTGGTGGGCTCCTCCCCATCTTCTTAAAAAGGCATCTATGGGAGACCAAAAGAATTCTGGGATCAGTGTCTAAGATGATCTTCAATTTGTGTGAATTAAGAACAACGAATTTGATCTCAAGATCAATAACTAACTTGTGACAACATTGTGCCATAACATAACAGAAACCTTGAAAGGCAGCTGATTAGACCATTTGATTGCTGACCAGAAGCTCCACGATTCCACAAAAGGCAGAGAAAAACTTGGAGTCATAAAACTGCACTCTGAGTAGCAGGAGTTGTTTTTTATTAGTAGGTTTTTGGTCCAAGGCACAGTGGATGGTTCAGTCTTGAAGGTTCCATTTTTTGCCCTCCATGCTAGTGCTTCTGAAAGTCAGGTCTCAAAGAAGGAAACTTCAGTTTTGACTTCATTATCTTCATAGTTTGCTTTAATTCTGATATTTTTGACAGTATTTGAAATATTAGCATTTTGTCTTCCAGTTTTATTTTCAGAGGGTGCATTCTGCCTTTCATATCCATAGTGTCAGCAGGTGAGGTACAAGTCATCATCGCTTGTATCTTTTTCCATCCTACTGAGTCTTGTTTTACCAGCAAGTCTATTGATAATAAGTTTTCCAAATTCTACTCAACTGCAACGTTGACTTGTCAAGCGACTCCTTGAATTATTTTTTGTTAGCAAGGAATCCATCCCAAAGGATTTTAATAGCTTCCCCCATTTTGGATCCAGTATGCTAAGGTTTCCCTTTCTTCTTGTCCTTTGAAGCCACACTAATGGCAAAGAGTTTGGAATTCAGCCGTCAAGTGTTAACTTAAAGCTATTCCACTTTTTGAATATGTATTGTGGAGATTTCTATGGCGTCTGCTTGGTGTAAATGAGAGAGAGAGAAAAAAGAGAGTCATATATCCTGCCGCTAAGCTGAACACATTCAAACAACAACTTTATTTGTTCACTTTCAAGATTAACAGTTAAAAACCCCACAATAATCCATTTACTATCTTTTCTCTCTGGCTTTCAAGGAGATAAGTGGGAGGGACTTGGGTGAAGATTCTGCCAAAGATTTAAAATATAATTTGTTATATTTTTGCTATTGTCGATATTGTGATCAGGGAAGTTGATCAGAGTCTATTTAACTGAAGGTCTGTTTTCGAGAGATCATCCCAGAGCCTGGGATTTTCCCAGATCCTGTAACTCTTTGGTTACAGATGGTATACAAATGAGTGGCTTGGTTACAAATGGTAAACAAATACAGTTGAGCAATCCCAAGATGGCAGCTTAAAGGTGAAAGCATTACACTACAGGCATTTGTGAGGACACGACAGCTTGGGCACACAAAGTTTTAGAAAAGATCCACCCTACTTTGAACATGCCATTGTGTGATAGCTACCCAAAGCAGAGACATGAAGTCTGATGTTTGTGAGTCCCTTTGTTATCCTTCGATGAAAGGCCTTGCATATGCTTTAAAATTTGTCAGTTGCCTTAGATATGTAAAATTACATCTGTCTTTGTAGGAGTGTAGGAAGTGTAAGAAATACTGGAAGATAATGAATGTTATCCCAAGCAAATTGGGAGAGTCCGAGCATGACTATTTTAAGTGTAAATTATCTTTTCTGCTATTAATATATTTTCACTTACAACTCATCCTCATTCATACATGTAATCACCAGTAATGATTACCACAGTGACCTTACAAGTCTTATCAAATTGATTACGTTTTATATTTATTTCTCCTTTTTCACCTAGGTATTTATTCAGGTTCTCAGAACATACCTCTCTGATTTTTACCTTAAAAAGAGGATTACTGAAGATTTATACCAGCAAATCATTTTGATGCAGGAAACTGTAAGTGTCTCCATTGTTTAATATTTCAGCCAACAGAAAATAAAAGTTAATGCAAGCAGTTTGTGAAAGTTCAGCAATATGCCCCTCCTGTGTTGATCTCTTTTACATGGAATAATGTCATCTGTAGTGTATTTCAAACTTTCCTGTTTTTTGGGAGTGGGAAGAGGCAAAATTAAGTGAAAGACATGATTGCTGAACCCCGTGGTGGATTGTCCATAACAACTTGTGGCTGAATGTCTGTCTGTATCAAAAAATACCAATTACTACAGTGCTGTCTCCAGTCTGTTACGAGAAAAGCCTTTTTCACAGTTTAGTCCTATCAGGAAAACAGTGTTTTCTAGACCTTAGCATGAATGATTTCTAGGGGTATGTCTACGCTATGAAATTAGGTCGAATTTATAGAAATCGGTTTTTTAGAAAGCATTTTTATACAGTCGATTGTGTGTGTCCCCACACAAATGCTCTGCGTGCATTTAGTCAGCATTTAGTTGGCGGAGTGCGTCCACAGTACCAAGGCAACCGTCAACTTCCAGAGCGTTGCACTGTGGGTAGCTATCCCTCAGTTCCCGCAGTCTCTGCCACCCATTTGAATTCTGGGTAGAAATCCCAATGCCTGATGGGACAAAAACATTGTCGTGGGTGGTTCTGGGTACATATTGTCAGGCACCCCCTATCCCTCCCTTCCTCCCTCCCTCCCTCCATGAAAGCAAGGGCAGACAATCATTTCACGCCTTTTTTCCTGGGTTACCCATGCAGACACCATGCCATGGCAGGCATGGAGCCTGCTCAGCTCACCATCACCGTATGTCTCCTGGGTGCTGGCAGACGTGGTACTGCATTGCTACATAGCAGCAGCCCATTGCCTTTTGGCAGCAGACAATGCAGTATGACTGGTAGTCATCGTCGACGTAGTCCAGGGTGCTCTTTTAACCGACCTCGATGAGGTCAGGGGCACCTGAGCAAACATGGGAGTGACTCAGCCAGGTCATTACTCTTTTAAGTTTCCTCTCATGGCAATTCAGTCCTGCCGGCAGTCCTACTGCACCATCTTTTAATAAGCAGCCAGGAGACAACGATGGCCAGCAGTCATACTGCACCGTCTTCTGCCGAGCACCCAGGAGATGACGATGGCTAGCGGTCGTACTGGACAGTCCGCTGCCAGCAAGATGTATAAAGATAGATGAAGTGGATCAAAACAAGAAATAGACCAGAGTTGTTGTGTATTCATTTTCTCCTCCCTCCCTCCCTCCATGAAATCAACAGCCTGCTAAACCCAGGGTTTTGAGTTCCATCCTTGAGGGGGCCATTCTGTTTCTCCTTGATGCAAAGCCACCCCCTTTGTTGATTTTAATTGCCTATAAACCAACCCTGTAAGCTATGTTGCCAGTCGCCCCACCCTCCATCAGAGGAACAGCAGACAATTGTTTCACACCTTTTTTCAGCGCAGACGCCATAGCACTGGGAACATGGAGTCCGCCCAAATCATCGCGGCAATTATGAGCACTATAAACACCATGCACGTTATCCAGCAGGATATGCAGAACCATAACCTGCAAGAAAAGCGAAACCCAGGCGAGGAGGAGGCGACTGCAGCACGGTGACGAGAGTGAGGAGGACATGGACATAGACCTCTCTCAAAGTATGGGCCCCTGCAATGTGCACATCATGGTTTCAGTTGGGCAGGTTCATGGCATGGAACGCCAATTCTGGACCCGGGAAACAAGCACAGAGTGGTGGGACCGCATAGTGTTGCAGGTCTGGGACGATTCCCAGTGGCTGCGAAACTTTCGCATGCGTAAGGGCACTTCCATGGAACTTTGTCACTTGCTTTTCCCTGCCCTGAGGCGCAAGAATACCAAGATGAGAGCAGCCCTCACAGTTGAGAATCGAGTGGCGATAGCCCTGTGGAAGCTTGCAACGCCAGACAGCTACTGGTCAGTCGAGAATCAATTTGGAGTGGGCAAATCTACTGTGGGGGCTGCTGTGTTGCAAGTAGCCGACGCTATCACTGAGCTGCTGCTATCAAGGGTAGTGACCCTGGGAAATGTGCAGGTCATAGTGGATGGCTTTGCTGCAATGGGATTCCCTAACTGTGGTGGGGCGATAGATGGAACCCATATCCCTGACTTGGCACCAGAGCATCAAGACAGCGAGTACATAAACCTCAAGGGGTACTTTTCAATGGTGCTGCAAGCACTGGTGGCTCACAAGGGACGTTTCACCAACATCAACATGGGATGGCCGGGAAATGTTCATGACGCTCGCATCTTCAGGAACTCTGGTCTGTTTCAACAGCTGCAGCAAGGGAGTTACTTTCCAGACCAGAAAATAACCGTTGCGGATGTTGAAATGCCTATAGTTATCCTTGCTACTGGCCTGGCGTGGTAAAGTGTCTTACCATGGAGGATGGAATAAGGCTGCCCTCCCCAGATACCTTTTGCAAAGGCTTTGGGAGTACATCCAGGAGAGCTTTATAGAGATGTCCCTGGAGGATTTCTGCTCCATCTCCAGACACTTTAACAGACTTTTCCAGTAGCTGTACTGGCCGCAAATGCCAAGGCAAATTAATCATTAAACACGCTTGCTTTTAAACCATGTATAATATTTACAAAGGTACACTCACCAGAGATCCCTTCTCCGCCTTAAGGGTCCGGGAGCCTGCCTTGGGTGGGTTCAGGGGGTCCAGGTCCAGGGTGATAAACAGATCCTGGCTGTTGGGGAAACCGGTTTCTCCGCTTCCTTGCTGTGAGCTATCTACAACTTCCTCCTCCTCCTCCTCCTCCTCATCATCATCTTCCTCACCCCCAAAACCCGCTTCCGTGTTACCTCCCACTCCTTGGACGGAGTCAAAGTACATGGTTGGGGTAGTGGTGGCTGCACCCCCTAGAATGGCATGCAGCTCATCACAGAAGCGGCATGTCTGGGCTCTGAACTGGAGTGGCTCTTTGCCTCTCTGGTTTTTTGGTAGGCTTGCCTGAGCTCCTTAATTTTCATACAGCACTGCTGCAGGTCCCTGTTATAGCCTCTGTCCTTCATGCCATTGGAGACTTTTTTTTAAATATTTTGGCATTTCGCCTTTTCAAATGGAGTTCTGCCAGCACGGATTCATCTCCCCATACAGCGATCAGATCCCGTACCTCCCGTTCGGTCCACTCTGGAGCTCTTCAGCGATTCTGGGATTGCATGGTCACCTGTGATGATGAGCTCTGCATGGTGACCTGTGCGGGTGAGCTCACCACGCTGGCCAAACAGGAAATGAGATTCAAAAGTTCACGAGCCTTTTCCTATATACCTGGCCAGTGCATCTGAGTTGAGAGTGCTGTTCAGAGCGGTCACAGTGGAGCACTCTGGGATAGCTCCCGGAGGCCAATACCGTTGAATTGCATCCACAGTATCCCAAATTCAACCCAGCATGGCCGATTTCAGCACTAATCCCCTCATCGGGGGTAGAGTAAAGAAATGATTTTAAGAGCCCTTTAAGTCGATAAAAGGACTTCGTCGTATGGATGGGTGCAGGGTTAAATTGAGATAACGCTGCTAAATTCAACCTCAACTCGTAGCCTCAACAGGCCTAGGTGTAAATTCATTATCTGGGCTCACCTATTATTGTCAACAACAACATACTAGGGGGTGCAGTACCTGAAGGAAATTCTAAGCTATTATCAAGAAAATGTACCTGTTTTTCTCTCTGTGCAATTATTCTCCTACCATATACTTTATCGAACTCCATTTCTGGGATTGAGGCTTTTCACACTCCACACTTACAATTAATGTACATTGCTGAAAGCTGCTCTTAGTCACAGTTTGGATCACATTATGTTTGTGAGAGAACAGAAGAGAAAAAATGGTTCAGCACTAAGAAAAAATTGCTGGAAGGTTACCAGCTCTGCATCCCTTTTTTTTAAAAAAAGAGGTAGTTAGTCTAGAATTAAAATTTCTCATGTTACGTCAGCACTAGTCAGTAGGGATTTAGACTGATCATGTAATCCCGCAGTCAATGGATTAACACTGGAGCTCTCTATAATTGTATCTGATAGCCTATATCTCCATGGTTTTCTGTATTAAGATCACTTCACTGCCTTTGATCCTCAAATTTAATATTAAAAGTTAATCATATTTAGAAAGAAAAGAGATTAAAGGAATAAATCCTTGTTTCAGAAGTAGATGCTGGATAGGGACAAACTTTAGACACATGAATATTACCGGGGTAGACCACTTCCATAATGTCTCCTAACCTTTAGGTAATGATGTTTGAAAGCACTGGTCTCTTCCTTTATCTAACAAAGCTACTGTAAGACATGTCAAGAGTTAAATATTGATTTTATCTGAGGCAGCCAGTGCAGTCTGGGGGAGCCTGTGGAGGAAGGATAGTCCAGTGGTTAGGACACTACCCTGGAACTTGGAAGATTATTATTCAATTCCCTGCTCTGCCCCCGATTTCCTGTGTGACTTTGGGCAAGTCACTTAGGTTATGTCTACACTACAATTAAAAACCCACAGCTGGCACATGCCAGCTGACTTGGAGTTAAGGGGCTATTTAATTGCAGTGTAGATATTTGGGCTCAGGCAGGAGCTGCGGTTTTAGGACCCTGTGTGGTGAGAGGGTCCCAGAGCTCAGGCTAACCCCAAGCCTAGTCGGGGGGACTGCTTGTACACAGCAGAACAATAGGGCTTGAACCCTGGGTCCCAGCTTGATTCAGGCTCAGACCCTCCACCTCTGTGGGGTCCTGGGATCCTGGGTTAGCCTGATTTCTTTGTAAATGAAAGGGGGTTAAACTTGAGCCTGAGTTTGACCAGGGGCTTACATTGCATGTAGACACACCTTTGCTTTCTCCATGTCTCAGATCCCCAGCTATAAAATGGGACTAATAATCTCAATGCACATAGAGTGCATGAGGATGGTAGTTGTGGGATTATCGTTTTCCCACTCACAGACCAGGTGTCCCCCCCACCTCCACAAAATACTTAGAATTTGTCAAAATGGAAGCCAAGAAATTTTCCAGTTCTCAGTTGCCAAAATAAAAATAAAAAAATAAATAGTGATGTTATTCCATAAAAATCCAAAAGTTATAGACAGAAAAGTGAAATTTTCATGAGAAACTCTGATTTGCTGAAAAGCAGTTTTCTATTCAGAATGTTTCCAGTCTCAGACGACTTCAAAATGGACACTTGTGTAGCTCAGAAAACCACAAATCACAGCTGGCTCTATTCTTTTCCTAATGTAATAGACACGCAAGTCGTAATCTACACGGTTGCCCTTCACAGCGAGTCGACAAAATGGTGCTGAGGGGCTTTGGTTTAATAACAGCTAGAGAACTTCCAGCTCTGGGACTATCAGCCCAGCACATTTCAGAAGCACTAACTCACATGGAGACAGATTTTTTTCAGAAGAGCTCAGCTCCCGTGAGGCACCTAAAAAATAAGGGTCAGATTTTCAAAAGTTCCTGTTGTGGCGTTAATGACCAGACTTTTTCTAAGGAGATCAGTGTCTAACATGCTGAGCTTCTTTTGAAAAAGAATCTAGCCACTTATTTTGATGCCTAAATGGGAACTGAGCTCTTGACAATCTGGCCTGTAATGTTTACAAAAGTTACAAACATTGGGTTGTGGCATGACTGAATGGAGAAGACTGATCCTGATCCTCAAACACTGTATTTGCATAAAGGGAAAATTACTTTGGCAAGGAGCAATACCACGGGTATTAGCAGAAATATTACATTTAATATTATATTTAATCCTGCATTAGCAGGACAGTAGACAAGACACCTTGCTGTAATAAGCATTTTTTATTTCTTCATTCGCTGATTCTACATGAAAGCTTAATGGGGTTTTGATGACAGAACATTTTTAAGGGTCACTAAAATGTGTTTGCAGTTCTTTAAGACATAAGATATTAATGTAATTCTTTAGGAGACAAAATCATATGGTAGAAAAAGGCTTGAGAAAGAAGGCATGTTTGGGAAAGTGTAGAAATATGCATCTCGGTGGCAACCCGTGGAAGAAGGATGAAGGACTGAGTTTTTTGTTTATTAAATCCGTTGGGAAGACATTATTTCACTTACTCCATTTAAAAGTATTTGCTTACAAACATTAAAAGTCAACATTTTCAAGTGGCATCTAAAAATGCACCTTACAGTTTTGGCAGGTATAAGTAAAAGTAAGTGTGTGTGCGCACACACCCACTGCTAGCCACCTGCATTTGCACACATGGATCAGGTATTCATACACCTACCATCCCCAAGCACTGCATGTGCGTTTTAGAGGCCAGTTAAAGATGGAGAGCCAAAATTGCAATCTTCTTGAAAATACTTGTGGGTGCACTAAAGTATTGTAAAAACTCTTAAAACTTTTTCAGGGTTAAAAATATGAAGACTTGGATCAATGCTTAATGGTATCCAAAGTCAGCGGAAATGAACACCAGGACTGATTCTGATCTCACACTTGTTTAAATTGAGTTAAGTGGAGTTACACCTGTGTAAAAAAAAGTGTAAATCAGGTCTGACTCATGCCTAATGTCTGAGGTTTTCTCTATTTACTGCAAGAATGGCAGTACCTAGAAATAAAACTTCCTGAACTTGTTTGTTGAATTTACTTTCATGAAGAATCATGGGCAAGACTCAAACACTCTAATAAATTAGCATTTTTTAAACAGAAGGCGTATGTATATTATTATTTTCCAAGTAATACTTTTTTCCAATTCAAACAAGCTATTTTCCTGTGTAACAGGTTTTTTATTTTTCCAGGATTTGGAAGAGTTACAGAAACAACTTACCTCCAGACTACTGAGTACTGAGATGTCGGGCGCTCGTAATTCAGAGTACCAGACCTTGGAAGATTTAGAAAGGAAAGAGAGGGAATATTCTGAACATATCCTAGATAATGTACCTATATCATTTGTATTCATCTCTGTATTTCTAATTAACATAGTTCTGTTGATAGGGGAGTCAACATTTTTTTCTTTGTGGTCACTACTTCAGGATCAGTGTTTTACAAGTCCACGGATTCTGAAAGCATGCGTACATTCATCTAGCAAAGTGTTTCTAACTCTGGCCAGCAACTAGCATCTTTCTTTTCTGAACACTGGTTCTTGCACAATACACAGAGATGTCAAATGCTTATTGCTCTGTTGGACTAGTAAAATATTTCAAGCCTTTGTATAATATGAGCTGTCGGACCTTATCCCATAATTCTTATTATAATCTTACATTCTTTCCCCCACCTTAATTTAAATAGGATTTTAGGACCTGATATATCTTTTGAGCCACTAAGAGAATTAATTATATATCTTGAAAAGATGACTGGTACACTTTTATGTAAAAGATATTTCAGTTCAGGGTGACAGAACTGTATTTAATAATGTAATAGATTAATGCTGTATATCACAAAATCTCAGATTAGCTACGTCTTCAGCACTTGTATGAAATGCTAGCTGTAGTGGTTCTCAAGACAAAGGCTGCTAAAATCATGTTGTAACTGAAGTGGCATTAGAGTGGAATAAGCAGGCTAGTAGTCAGAATTAAGTGATTCCTCTAGTTTTCATTTTTAGTGCATTTACTGTTTTTCAAAAATTGCACTGTTTAAATAAACCATACAGGCATAGACTCTAAACTCTTTTATACCCATCTGAGTTCAGTGGGATTGTACTTGTGCAATGAAGGCAGAATGTGGCCTGTAATATTTTTCCTTATATCTGATGCTCACTTGTACCGTGTAAAGTATGCACACTTTATAGATAAACTTTTTCAGTTGATATACTTAAAGTATTACTAACGCCTCAGTAACTCTTCTGGCTACGCTGCTTTGCACAGTGTAACACGTTTAAAGTGCTTTTAAATGCAAAAATATAATTTTACTGTTGACATTTGATCCTCATGAAATGATAATTTTTCAGTTCAATAGCACTAGTGTGTCAAAACTAATTTCTGAGCCAGGAAACCTGGAGGTGGAAAAAGATCTTATTTATCTAGTCTGCTGGAAAATAAGAGGAGAATCTCTCAGACTGTCTTTTTCTCTCCCTTTTTTTTCCAACATTTGAGTTAATGAGTATGAGAGACCAGTCATACTGGCTGGCTATGTATAAGCTTCCCCACCCTAATCTGTCAGTGCACTTTAGTCCTGACTTGAACAGCCCACATATCTTAGCCCTGGGCCTCTCTGACAGAGAAACCGACAGTAATTCTGACCTGTCTGGTAGTTTGTGAAATGTGCCAGCCAGAACTTCTATGATTTTCTATTTAATCTCTGTTCCTTTCACTTGATAACAGAAGTCCGGCTGACAGAGATAGAAGCATGTGACATTTCTTGTGAGACTGTGAAGGCAATTCTTTAAAGAACTGATTGTTTAATATTCTGTAGAGTTAATCATGTGTGAAACTGATATTATTAGTGTCATCTAGCCTTACTCAGCTCCATGGGACAAACCATTAGCTAATGTAAAATGTCATTTAATGGAGGTGTAATAATTTACATCAGATGAGGATCTGCCCCCATGTATGGAGTTGCTCCTCACATCACAGTTACTATATTATGGAAAGATTCTCATTGACTTCAGCCACATCTGGATCAGGCACTTGAAGAGCACCTCTTTTCCCTCAGTACTATACAGTTTTTCCTTTCCTCACCATACACAGCAGATTGGCACCTCCAGAAAAAGCACCTAGAATGTCAAAGTACAATTCTTAGCTATTTTGGGGAACATTTAGTAGCACAAGTTCCGTTGAAAGTCAGGTGCCAGTCGCTATTCACAATCTCCCCCTTTATTATTACTATTACTAATAAATATTTATGATGATAGCACCTAGAGGCTCCAGTCAGGATTGGGGCACCCTTGTGTTGCAGCAATATAAAACCATTAGATGGCTGGACACTGCACAGACCTAAGCCCCTGTCTTGGAGAGCTTACAATATAAGGCCCTGATTCTACAGATGTACATGTGTTTAGCTTTGTACATGTAAGTAATCCCACTGAAGTCAATGGAATGAGTCACGTGTATAGAATTAAGCGTGTGCACAAGTATCTACAGGATTAGAGCCTAAAGCTGGTGATCTGTAGGTGGGGCATATAACTTTCTAAACCACATAATATGCTTATAATTTCTGAGAAGTTAATATAATGTTTACAAACTGAACAGATGCAAAAACCTCAGCTGGTAAAAATCTTCTGAGTTTTAAACTAAAATCTTTCTAGACATGCACTCCCACGCTGCAACATGGTTAATAAAGTAACTTGTTAGAAAGTAATGACTGGCTATTAGCCTTTCTTCTGTCCCCAATTGTACTAATTAGCTGAGAGGTCCCCAAATTGTGGGGCACACCCCCAGAGCGGAGGAATGTTTTGGGGGTGCAGCGGGCCTGGGCCAGCTCCCATGAGGGACTGGGAGGGAGCGCCACCCAGACCCCTCCTGCCGCGGCTCTGCTCCTGGTCCTAGACCCGCCCCCAGCTGCAGCCCCAGCCTCGACCCCCTTATCCCTGTCCATGTCCATGTCCCCCCTGCCTGAGAGCCGCATCCCTGCTCCTGGCCCTGGCTCCAGGGGTGGGGGCGTGCGTGACTCTGAAAAGTTTGGGGACCACTGAATTAGCCTGGTTTTAGTGTGTTGTGTGTGGGGAGTTCTTTTAAATAGCAATCTTAAATAAAATTGTGTACACTAACCTCCATAAAGACTCAGAATTAGCCAACAGGTACCATACACTGGTATCTGACATTACCAAGGGTGCATCCCCATGTTTTAAAATATGAGATTTTTGTGAAAATGGTTTTGCCAAATGGTGACTTTGTAATGGGTTCATCTTGAATTACAATGATTTGCCTCCCAGAAAAGAACACCTTTCTGTGTTGCAGGGTAATTAATTTCTCAGGTTTTTAAATATTATGGGGGGGGGGGGTTAGGAAAAAGGAGGAAATAATTGATGTGTTTTAATTCCTACTCTGCAGATGGAAGCTTTCTGGAACCAGGCAGACAAAGCCGAGCAGTTTCTCCTGAACCAATCAAATTGCTCAAGTGCCAAAAGAGGAAAGATAATGATGAATCTGACTGAGAGAATGATTGCAGTAGAAGGGTTATTAAGCCAGTCTCAGGATTTGCAAACAATGGTAAAGTACAAGAGGAGGGAAAGCTGAAGAGAGACTGAAACAGTCAATCCTAACTTAGAGCATAATGAGAATGTGTAATGTTTATGTCAGTCAGAGTTTATGAATTAGGTAGACAACTTACCAGCGGTGGCCTGTTTACTTTAACCTGTTATAAGGAGGCTAGCTTTCTTGGTAGTTTGTAAAAACTCTTAAATGAATGACCTCTCATCGCTTTGATTCTGATCCTGAAAACACGACTATCCAGTCGTGGTGGAATAAAAATGCTCTGCAAGATTTTAATGAGAACAATGAGCAAGCAGCAAGAGCTATACCTAATGATGGGGAAGGGAAACATTAACCTGCGCATTGAGACCTCTTTTTAAAATGTACGTATTCCACCATGCCTGGATGGCCATACTTCAGATTAAGAAGGGTTCCAGGTGCTCTCCTGACTTCCTTTGGAATTGAAGACCCTCAGCACCTCTGACTAACCTGGCCTTAAGAGAGGAAGCAGTAACATTTACAAGTGTATTCATTTTAATGCAACAAAAAACACATACTGTTATGCATAATTAACATGTAATTGGACCAGATCCTTCTCAGTTATACGGGATATTAATGTGGAGTAACTCCACTGAAGTCACTGGAATTATTCTGGATTTACAGAAGTATAAATGAGATCAGAATCTGGCCCACTGTGGCCTCTAGATGCATTTTTTCACCCATAAAATATGTAGTGGTTAGTAGCTAATGATTTATGATTGTGCAATGTAGGAGTCAAATAAAACGAATGACCCACATTGGCCAATAATCTTTATAGGTGGTCTCTCTGCACCGTGGTCCACAGAAAGACTTTCCTCAGTTGTGCCTGGTTCAATATGAATTATTTCTCATGTTTGGGTCCAACATTTAATAAGTTGTTCTGCCTGGCATTGCCTTCATGGACCTTCTAGCTCTTTGGAGAAGGACCATCTTCTCCTTTAGTTGCTAAGGGTCACCCTGTTACGCTGTCTGGAGTTGCTCACGACCGCGAGTGCCTATCTCAGGGCAGACTGTCAAAAATAGGGCAGACATCCCAAACTGGTGGTGTTTTCTATAATTAGACTTCACCAACTCTGTAATGGATGTGAACTCCTGGATCACCGTAACAGTCTTAACATAGAGTCATAGAGAGTCCCCATAGACTTTCCAGTCTATCTTACCACCCAGGCAAGCTGGACTTAGTGATACAGTCAGTGGTCACTTACACCAAAAATCACACACTAGTCAGGTTGCTTCGAGTCCCAGGAGAGCAGGCACTTACCCCAGATCAATTTGTATCTTAGATCTTACACCAAAGACAATGCATGTAGCCAGTCCTGTAATAAAGGCTTATTAACTAGGTAAAAAGAAACGGTTAAAGCAAGCAGACATATACTCAAAGGAACCATCCATGATTCCTAAAGATGGCAGAGATGTGGTAATCTGTCAATTCAAAATATCCCCAGAGCAGACCCAGGGATAACCCTTGGGGATCTCTGCCTTTGTTTAATGTCTCTGGCCCTGTGACAGTTCAAACAAGCAAAGAGATGACAAATTTTCTTGTGACCCTGTTTTATCTTTTACATTTGGCCTTTCTATCCATGATATGAGCTCTCTTGCACATAGCATTTCCAAGGTGTGATAGGGCCATTCACAATCTTTTGCACTGTGATGTTTCTCAATGGCTGTTTAATCTTGATAGGCCTCCTTAATGGGGATGGACAACTCCCATACCTGGGTTCACAAGTTCATTGTAAACACTTTTAAAGTTATGAAGCATAACTTACATATTTCCTTATAGCATGGAATACAGCCATTACTAATGAGGTTAGTGCATGCAGCAACTTACGAGCATTTCACAGAGTCTAAACACTAACTACATTCTTTTAAGACTAATACCTATTTTGAACAAAACTAACATATAGGTGAGCTGGTTTGGTTTCCAGCTATGAGTTTGTAAGTTCTTAGCTAAAGCCTACAGCCTTGGGTAGAGCTGACACTTGGTTTACCAGCATCATGCACCCCTCCCCATCTCAAGCCATTATGTAAGCACCACTAACCTGAGGAGCAAGATTTCTTAGATGGGCTATGAACCTGGGTTTCCTGTACCATAGTGTAATGGAAGCTGTCAGTCTGTAATGGCTTTTATTTTTCAATCATTTACTGAGCTACACTGTTTTATATACCTTAAGCAGTCTCAGTGTATTAGGACTCACTCCACAGTGGTATTGTAATCCTATAGCCGTGCTCATTCTTAAATGAAAACTGACCAGTTGGGCAGTATTTTAGGAGGAAAAAATCCTTAGATCTTATCCTTTTGCTCCATCTAGTGAATCTTTTCCCCCTCAGCATCAGCTTGTGTTCAACATTGAAATGTGCGGTGCTAACTTATTACTCATGTTGCTTCATTCATTTTAAGATTTATTTTCATTCCTTAAGGAGCCAGGAAGCACTGGATGGAAAATGTAGACAGCTTTGCTTAACCCCTTCCATGGTGCAAGTGAGCACACACAATCAAATGAATGGGTCGCTGGAGGGCACAGTTTGTCTAGTGTCACTGGTTTTGTCTCTTGCATCATTCAGTATTGAATGGGTTAATGAAGGACTCAGCATGTTAAGAGATTCAGCACTCTGCCTGCACTTAATTTTTTACATAGTATTTTTGTTTTGTTTTCAGGACATTCAGGAAAGACTATTTAATTGGGAGCGAATGGTGAAAATGGTTGATTTTTTGAAGACAAAGATACAAGAAGAAAGTAAATGTAGACTAGATGCTGTAGCTGGCATATTGGACCAGTTAACTATAAAGAGCAACCTCTCTCTTTCGCAGAAAGAAGAGCTTTTAACAGGCCTACACAAGGCCTTCTGGGAGCAAGTAGCACATTACAGTAACGGTAAGTACTTTTTAAACAGACATTTCCAACCTTCATCTTTAAAATTCATTGACTTATGAGCTTCATTTTGTTATTGACTTATTACTCTTCATGGCAAAGAGAGACAGCAGTACATGAAATCTCACTCTTTCGAAGCATACTAATGGATGAACTAGGAATGCTGGCCCAGATGCTCAAAGGAATGGAAGTAAGGAGCCTAAATACCTTTGAGGATCTGGACTGCTGTTCCTAGGGAGGGTATATGCTCTGGAACAGGGAGTAAAGCCATCTAGGGCTTGTTCCTGGTTTTGCCACTGACTTCCTGTGTGGTCTGTGTAATCTCTCTGTGCCTCACTGTGCCCATGTGTAAAATGAATATAAGTTACATCAGCCTCATAGGGTGTCAGGGCTCCCTCCCCACTCTGAACTCTAGGGTACAGATGTGGGGACCCGCATGAAAGACCCCCTAAGCTTATTTTTACCAGCTTAGGTTAAAAACTTCCCAAAGGTACAAACTTTCCCTTATCCTTGAACAGTATGCTGCCACCACCAAGTGATTTGGACAAAGAACAGGGAAAGGACCACTTGGAGTCCTGTTCCCCCAAAATATTCCCCCAAGCCTACACCCCCTTTCTTGGGGAAGGCTTGATAATATACTCACCAATTAGTACCGGTGAACACAGACCCAAACCCTTGGATCTTAAGAACAATGAAAAAGCAATCAGGTTCTTAAAAGAAGAATTTTATTTAAAGAAAAGGTAAAAGAATCACTTCTGTAAAATCAGGATGGTAAATACTTTACAGGGTAATCAGATTGAAAACATAGAGAATCCCTCTAGGCAAAATCTTAAGTTACAAAAAGACACAAAAACAGGAATACACATTCCCTCCAGCTCAGCGAAGTTACAAACCAAAACAAAGAAAGCCTAACACATTTTCTAGCTAGATTACGTACTATACAGGAGTTAAAGGGCTTACATCCTTGATCTGTTCCCGGCAAAGGTATCACATAGACAGACAGAAGCCTTTTTCCTCCCCTCCAGATTTGAAAGTATCTTGTCCCCTCATTGGTCATTTTAGGTCAGGTGCCAGCGAGGTTACCTTAGCTTCTTAACCCTTTACAGGTGAAAGGATTTTGCCTCTGGCCAGGAGGGATTTTATAGCACTGTATACAGAAAGATGGTTACCCTTCCCTTTATATTTATGACATAGCAGTATTGGGAGGGTTTTCTAATTAATGTTTGGTAAGGGCTTGGAAATCATTGGATAAAAGGTGTTCGTACCATCATAGAGTTTAAGGCCAGTGGCGGTTGCATAAGTGCAAACCATTGTGTTATGTTCGCCTACCAGCAGATGGAACTGGAAAGTTTAAAACAAAAAACACAGTTGTGGCATCAGCCCTTTATAAAAGGCTATTCGGGGCTGATAATCGCAATTCAGTTCATCTCTCCATCTTGCTGAGGTTAAAATGAGTGTTCAGACTTAGATTTTGAGGGATAAACCCGCCCCACCCAAAGAACTAAACTAACTTTGAAGGGGGGGGCATTTTAGCTCTCTCCCCTCCCTTCCTCCACCATGAAATTTTGTTTAAACAGACAGGTATTTTGTAGCTAGAAAATCTGGAGCAGAATGGCTCACTAGCCTGAAGTCCCTCATGCATTGCAGAAGCTGGGATCTCCCAACAAACTAATAACTCCTGGTATTCCAGGTTCCCCATTATGCTTTTCAAGGGCAGGATGAAAGAGCCTTGTTTTCATATATTCAGTGCCATACACATGCAGGACAATAGGAAGTGTAGGCCAATATTTTCAAAACTGAATAATAATTTTTGGAGCCTCAATTTTGGAGTGTGTAAATTGATATTGCTTAAGGAAGCCTGGCTTTAAGAAAGTGCTGAGTAGCCACCCTCTGAAAGACAGGACTCTAAGTTGTCTTAAGTTGGACACCCAATACTTCAGGCAGCTACAATTACTAGTAATTTGGAAACGGTGTCCTTAGACTCTGTTCATGCAGTCATAGTTCCCACCAGCTCCCATGTATCAAGGACCTGCATCTATTTGCAAGATGAAAACATCTGATCCTGCAGCTCACAGTTCCTTTGGCCCTGCTCTGCATTTTCACATCCCTTGGTGGGTTTTCACTATCTACAAGATTGAACCAAATCTTGTCCACCTACTGCTAAGCCCGTATGAATAGATGCAACACATGATAGTTCCCTACTCAATATGGATGAATGCTGACTCTTGGCCACAGAGCTATAGATGTCTTCCCAGCCAACTCAAGAAAGAGTGGGGGGGGGGGGTCATGGAGAAGAGCACTGTAGTTTACTTTGCAGGCTCTTTATTGTTTCCCATGCCTCCATGCCCCATGGCTGGGGTATAGGAGGGGGGAGGGGACTTGTCCTGTTCTCATTAACAACTGTTCTACTTTGACTTAAATCAAAATACTTTGACAGACATATCTAACCATCATTATCGCTCTGCTCATCACGTGTGAGGAATTTATTACAGTTGTGTATTTGATTTTTTTTTAAACTGACTTATAAGCCTACCGAGTTTTAACCATATCTTGGAGTGATACAAGTTGAATTTAGGAATCAGAGTTCCACTTTCATTAATGGGAGTTGTGAACCTGTGCATTGCTCTGAATATTTACCACTTTAAATAAAGAAAATAACAGAACGCCGCTAGCCATCACCTTCAGCCCCCAACTAAAACCCCTCCAACGCATTATCAAAGATCTAAAAACTATCCTGAAGGATGACCCATCACTCTCACAAATCTTGGGAGACAGGCCAGTCCTTGCCTACAGACAGCCCCCCAACCTAAAGCAAATACTCACCAGCAACCACATACCACACAACAGAACCACTAACCCAGGAACCTATCCTTGCAACAAAGCCCGTTGCCAACTGTGCCACATATCTATTCAGGGGACACCATCACAGGGCCTAATAACATCAGCCACACTATCAGAGGCTCGTTCACCTGCACATCTACCAATGTGATATATGCCATCATGTGCCAGCAATGCCCCTTTGCCATGTACATTGGTCAAACTGGACAGTCTCTACGTAAAAGAATAAATGGACACAAATCAGATGTCAAAAATTATAACATTCATAAACTAGTCGGAGAACACTTCAGTCTCTCTGGTCACATGATTACAGACATGAAAGTTGCGATATTACAACAGAAAAACTTCAGAAACAGACTTCAATGAGAGACTGCTGAATTGGAATTAATTTGCAAATAGGATACAATTAACTTAGGCTTGAATAGAGACTGGGAGTGGTTGAGTCATTATAAAAAGTAACCTATTTCCCCTTGTTTATTCCTCCTCCCCCCCCCCTTCCTCAGACATTCTTGTTAAACCCTGGATTTGTGCTGGAAATGGCCCACCTTGATTATCATACACATTGTAAGGAGACTGATCACTTTAGATAAGCTATTACCAGCAGGAGAGTGGGGTGGGGGTAAAGAAAACCTTTTGTAGTAATAAACACCCATTTTTTCATGGTCTGTGTGTATAAAAACATCCTCACTTTTTTTCATGGTCTGTATGTATATAAATCTCCTCACTGTATTTTCCACTTTATGCATCCGATGAAGTGAGCTGTAGCTCATGAAAGCTTATGCTCAAATAAATTGGTTAATCTCTAAGGTGCCACAAGTACTCCTTTTCTTTTTGCAAATACAGACTAAGGCGGCTGTTACTCTGAAACCTGTCACTTTAAATAAAGAGTATCTAGTCAGTTAGGAGCAAAGGTTTAACATATCACTACATTATTCTGTATTGATTTAATTCCGTGGTTTGCCACAAGAGTATTTATGTCTCTCGTCCCCTTCATAACATCTTGATTCAGCATCCATCAAAGTCATGGGGAATCTTTCCATTCAACTCAGTGGGCATTGGGTCAAGCACCAAGTGGGGTAAGGTTGGAAGCTGGTTTTATATATTTATATTTGAAAGTAAATCCTTGCTGTCTTTGTTAAATGATTTTGATTCTAAAGTGATCAGTCTGGAGTAAAATCCTTTGTCTGCTAGCAAAGCAAATCTGGCTATCTTAGGATAATTGATTCTTTACCTGCCCTATTGGCATGCTGTCCTTGTCAAAGCTCTAGGAGCTGAACAGCCTGAATGTAAATACTCTCACTGGAGAGTTGCTCGTATTCTCAGCTAGTTTCGAAGTGTGAGTTTTGCCATATCTCAAGGCCATCAATCCCCATTCCGCAGGTTTTGTCCTCTCTAAAAAAATTGGTAAGTAGTCATATGAACAACAGTTTAAGCAAAGAGTTTAATGGATGCGCCCTGCTAGTTCTTTAAAAGGAGGACATATATGCCTACCTCGGGGCTGTTGTGTTTTTCTAAAAGTAAGCCCTTAAAGTTTGAGTTCATTCCTTTTGTTTTTCTCACAGTCGTATTTGCATTGCTGCAAGACAGAGATGCAGCTGATAAGGCCTTAGTTTTATGAGAAGTAGGTCCTTTTGTCCGCAAGAGTAAAATCTGTACACACATATTAAGCAACCTCCTGTATTAAAAGATTATCTCAAACTTCTTGCATACAAGCCCTCCCATCGACATAGAACTGCGTCACTCGGGAGGGGGGATTTTCCACACCCCTGAGCGACATAGTTTTGCCAACATAAGTTTGTAGTGTAGACTAGGACTGTATTTCAAAATGTTTTTTTAAACCTCCAAGGTTAGTGTAGACCTTTTTAGGGGGTGGCGGTGGGGAATGGGCACTGCACTATCTGGATTTTTAATTAAGGACTTTAAGTGCATTTTCAAATGATTTGTCAGGGAATTTATGTTCGGCGGCAGGCTGATGTTTATAATAAATTAGCACTGGGCATGAGTAATGTGCAGAGTTTATATAATGCACTGCTTTATCTCCCCACAACAAGGAACTTCCCATAGCTAAAACACCTTGATATGGTGGCAGAATAGCTGCCACAATGTAACATTCATTTTCTGAATTCATCTTTAGCTGCATGGTTTATTTGGGGGACTAGTGAATTATTTAGGTATCTATAGGAAAAAAAGGTTAGTATTTTTTTGAGGGAGTTAGGTGAATACCAGATGAAAAGACAGAGGTGAGGGAGGATTGGATAGCAGATGTCTGGATCTGCCAGGCAAACTCATCTGGAGCTGTGGAGTGTCTGAAAGTTCGGCCTCAAATGTCTCAAGCTGGCACCCACCCCCACCCAAAAAATAAAACAAAAAAATCAGTGGATACTGAAAGCTTTGGCCTAAGTGACTTGTCCAAGATCATGCAGCAAGTCAGAGGCATAGCCAGGAATAGAACCCTGAAGTCCTAGCACCCAGTCAAGTGCCCTATACACTGGACAGTGCTGCCACCCCTACAATAGCATATATTTATTTAAGAAATAAAAGTCAAACTGCTTGAACACAGGCTTTTTTTTTTTTTACCACTATATCCATTTTTAAACCAGAAATGAAAGTTCACACACTTATTTTCCCCAAATTATAGATTTGTAACACCTAATCATTTACATTTTATATTCCAGAATGTGTCCAACAAGGTAAAGACCTAATCGTGAAACTCCTGGCATGTCGTGCAAGGAAGATAAGAGAGCTCAAACAAGCTCAGAAGGATGAACAAGGGGATCTCCTCAGTAAAACTCAGAAAATAGGGGAACTCGATGAGTTTCTGAAGGTGACTGTGTAAAGATTTATATTCACTATTTGGTTTGTTTTAGGGCCATTGTAACATTCTCTGAGGTTCTCCCAGTCCACCAGAACTGCCAGCTTGTGTCCTCATGACATGTCTTCAGTAGCCTAGGGCAGAGTTGGGGATGGGGGACAGGACTGCATAGGCCTGCCCCAAAATACTAGGGTTGGCTTTGCTTGTTAAAATTTTAAAGCCCTCTCTGAGATTGGGACTTAGCCACCTCTCGCTTGCTTGGCAGCTGCCATGCTCCTAGCTCTTCTATAAACTTCCGGGGTACATAGAATCATAGAATCATAGAATATCAGGGTTGGAAGGGACCCCTGAAGGTCATCTAGTCCAACCCCCTGCTCGAAGCAGGACCAATTCCCAGTTAAATCATCCCAGCCAGGGCTTTGTCAAGCCTGACCTTAAAAACCTCTAAGGAAGGAGATTCTACCACCTCCCTAGGTAACGCATTCCAGTGTTTCACCACCCTCTTAGTGAAAAAGTTTTTCCTAATATCTAATCTAAACTTCCCCCACTGCAACTTGATCTCTGTCCCTCAGATCCGCCCCATGTAACATGGGGATAATAATACTCATGATGTGTTGTCTTTTGAGTTCTTCAGGGCAGGGAATCTCTCTTAGTTTGGGTATGTACAGTGCCTGGCCTGGCAGAGCATGTCTGGGGCCTCTAAGTGCTAATGTAATACTAATAATAAGGAATAACAGTGCTGTGGTGGTACCCTCCATTGCTGTAGCAACTGCTGCAATGGGAACTCTCATACTGTGTCTGCAACCAGTGCCAAAAGGAAGTCCATGCAAAAGGCACCCTGAAGTTTCCACACTGTCAGCAGCACGCAAAGAGAAGGAGAGGATGCAGGGCCAAGGGTTGGTCTGCACTACAGAGTTAGGCTGACGTAAGGCAGCTTACATTGATCTAATTATGTCATTGTCCACACTACAGCCTTGCTCCTACCGATGTAAGTGCCCTACCACACTGACATAATAAGCCCTATTCCTCTTGTGGAGGTGGAGTTATGGCGGCATAGTGAAGGCGAAGCAGTGTCTGGGTAGATACTGCAGGTTACTTACATGCTGGAGCCGTGAAATTGACAAGGAAGTTGGGCTGTCACCCCAGGATGGGTGGAGACAGCTAGAGGGTGGCTGTCTCCTAGCTCCCTGCGCCCAGCCAGGCTGGTGCTGAGGCTCCCCACAGGGAACAGGGAGCGTCCGTGTGGCTGCCAGGCTGCTGGCAGGAAGCGGAGAGCCGGAAGCCTCTGTGCAGCCAGTGGGGAGCTGGGAGCTTCTGTTCAACTGCTAGGCTCCCTGCCTTGGTGCACCTGCTGGGCTCCCGGTGAGGAGTGGGGAGCTAATATCTGGCGGGGGGGGAGGGGAGGGAGACAGTGGGGCAGTCAGGCTTCTGGCAGGGAGCTAGGGAGCTGCACACAGAGCTGAGAGTCTAGGTTCTCAGCCCCCCACACTGGCCCTCTTTAGTTGGCAGAAATGCTCCTGGTGAGGACACACACCACCAACTGAAGGACAGTAGAGTGGACATGAACCACTGCAGCAATTACTGTGATGGCTGAAAGTCAACCTAACATAGGTCAACTTACATTTGAAGTGTAGACATTCCCTAGGCTATTTCCATATTGAGTGGAAATCCTGTAGCTTGCTGGTGCTTGCCTGCCCAGCTCCAGCATGGAGCTAAAGAGCTGGCACTGGGAGAGGGACCAGAGCCTGCCTCCCCCAACTTTCCCACCACCACCACAATAGGAAAACACACTCCTCCTCTTGGCCCCCTCAGACCATTTAGGACAGGCCAACACCAGTCAGGGAAGAGCTGCCATTCTTAAGAATCTATTCCCTAAGTGACCAGTCCCTACAGTCACCCATCCCGATAACCAATCTGCTGCTACCACTGACAGCAGAGGCTCTAGGATGACTTGCCTACCCCACCAGTGCTACTGTGAGGAACAGCTGCCAGGTAGGGGGACACATCCAAAGGAGACCTTCTTCAGGTGCTGGGGACAGGGAACTTTGGTTGGTCAAGAGGAGTGAAGGAAATGGCTCTGGTGGGTGTGTTGGGTGAAAGGATTTGTGGAATTTGGGAGAGGAACAGGATGGGATTCAGTGAAGACGGGATGCCTTTCTGGAAGATATGCTTTAGTCACACACATGATTTTGGTCTCAGAAGGGTAACTAAGTGAAATTCTGTGGCCTGTATTATCCATGAAATCAAAATAGATGTTCTAATGGTGCCTTCTGGCCTTAAAAATCTGTGCTGGAAGATTGTGAAGTAGAGGAGAATATTTAATGTCACCTGAGGGATAATTGAAGGGGTCCCCTGTTAATAATTTTGGCAACACAGCACTTGGCAGGGCACGTTGCTTTGAATTAAGATTAGTGGTTGTTCATGGATACTTTGATTTAAGACATGGTGTTTTGATCAACAATTATATAATCTTACAGCAAAACTGGCAAAGTTAACAGTGATGTTATCAGAATGATGAAACCCTAAATGCTGAAAGCGACAGGACTTCTGTAATTACTGAGAACTACAGACTTTACATTATTTTAAAATTCATCCTCAACTATCAGGGAAAGAAATGATTTAAGGGCAGCATGTCTACTTACTAAGATACCACCCCACAATATTAGATTGTTTTTTAAAATTAATAGAACAGTTTAAAATGTAAAAACTCAGCTAGATTGTTCGAGAAAACTTTTTTCCCATTACAACAAACTGACAGATTTTGCTGACCTCAATGCTACAACTTCTTATTGCAGTCCGAGCTTTGTAATTACATTGTGTAAGTTAGATAATGCAATTACTATATTTTGTCTGCAGTGCTTCCTTGATGAAGTTTGGTTAAAGAACACTCTCCATAATGTACGGGGGGGGGGGGGGGAACAGTGTAGGAGCAGGCTTCCAGCCATTTAAAAACACATGTGTATCTGTAGTGGAATTTTATATCTCTTAGGCTCTTTGTCTTGATCAAATATAAACAGTTAATTTTATTATGCAGTTTTCTGTTCACTGGACACTTTAATGTTTGTTTGTACTCCTGTTTAATGGACTTCTTGGTAGACACCCAGAGCATGTTAACTGAAATTAAGAAATTTTGTATCAAGACTTTCTTCTGCAAAGGCAAGAAAAATTCAGTCGTGCAAAGAAAATGCCTTCATTTTTACATACCATAGTCTTACAAATAACTTTGTCATCTAACCAATAAATTGCATAGTAACAGTTGTAACTAATAATACATTTGTTGCAGGCTAGGGGATTTATAGCTGTTTGCCAATTTTTTCAGCTTTTGTATTGCAGCACAGGATATAAAACTATGATGTTAAGAAATTCCTCCATGAAATATAACGGAGCCATGAGATGCTCTCACCCTTCTGCCCCAATAGTGAAATGGGTCCTTGTGAGCAGGTGACTCTCTCCTCCACTCTAAGATAAAGTCCAAATGCTCTATGGAGCAACAAATGAACCACCTTCCTTCGGTATGACTTGATTAACAACCAAATAAGTTATTCTTGTTAATACTATGCAGTAGCTTAATGGAAATTTTCATGCTTTGTGTTCAAGTGGTTGCAAGTTCAAACCTGTCTAAGCTGTCACAGAGATGGTGAATATTTATTTCCCTCTAAGTTTATGTCCACACTTCAAGAAGGATGTTGAAAAATTGGAAAGGGTTGAGAGGAGAGCCATGAGAATGATTAAAGGATCGGAAAACATGCCGTATAGTGAGAAACTAATTAGATTGTTTCACAAGTTTATCAAAGAGAAAGGTGACTAGACAAATTCAGACTAAAAATAAGATGCAATTTTTTTTTTTTTAACAGTGAGGGTAATTAACCAGCAGAACAACTCAACAGACATGGTAGATTCTCCATCAGTGGAAATTTTAAAATACAGATTGGATGTTTTCCTAAAAGATATGCTCTAGTTCAACCTATTCAGCTATTGGATTTGAAGCAAGAATTGATTCAGGGAAGTCCAGTGGCATGTGAGATGTAGGAAGTCATATGAAGTCATGTGAATTCTTCTGCCCATTCTGCCCATACAGTCTGTCTTTTGATTGTAATGATATATGACTAAGTATGTGAGCTACTATCATCAGCATTACCTAGGATTAGTGCTGCTTCTTTTTATATTGAGTATAGTGCCCATGAAAGGTGAACAGACTGAAATACTAGAAAGTGAAGTTATCAGTTCACAGAACAGCTTTGTATACAGGCTGGTAGACTAAACATCTCTTCTGTGACCCACCGATTTTTCTCAACCCAGTTCTGGAGTGATTATCTCTTTGGAGTGAGACAGTAATTCAGACTATGCTGATTTAATCCTTTCTTCTTTGCTAAAGACTTTTTTGTTGACACCTGCCTACTTTAAATAGGTACAGAAATCACCAGTTTACTTTGTGTAGGCCAGTTTTCAGCTATACTGTACTGTACTAATGCTTTTCAGTCCTTGCTAATGATCTTCTACCAGTCAGCTAGGACAGCTTTTTCCCTACTAGCTTTTACAGTATTTGGATCCCTGATGCTGCCAAAAAAGTACCCTTGCTTTATTTGTCAGTCAGTAGCTTTCATGCTGACCATAGTTTCAGCTATTTAAAACACATATTTTTACACGTTTTTTTCCCTATTTTATTTCTATTAATCTTAGGCCTGCCATGAAATGTTAGAGAAGCAGAGACAGACACTGCATGATCTGGAAGAAGAGGATGACTGCCAAAGCACTGAGGCCGTTGCAGAGCTCTATCAGGTGATTTGTGCTAATGGCTGCGAAAAGTCTGAAAATCTCCAATCCAGTTACAAAATAGAGCTAGACCTCAGGCATAGAAACTTCAGAGATTTATCATTCATTTGATATTCTGCAGCTTTCCAGAGGCTAGGTTAGTGCACTAATGGGCTTGGGATTTAGTCTTTTACTCCAGGAGACCTGGATGTCACAAATGAAAATGAATTTGGTCTCCTCCTAATCTGTGATAGATGTGGGGTTCCTAGCACTCTAGATGAAAAACACTCATGACTTATTCTCTGACCACAAGTCATCTCTTGGTAATATAAGGGAGAACTTTCCTTTGTAGACTTGCAGAATGTTTCCTCTCTAAGTGACCACACACCTTTATGCTTCCACGAGAAACGTTTGCCTACACAATCTCCCAGGGGTAATTAGAACTAGGAAACATTTTTAAATACATGTCTACCTTGCCAGCTTACCTTGGTTTGGATCCTGTTTGCATAGTATATCAAATGAGACAACAGCTCATGCCGTGGTAGACCAACTTGCTACAACAGCCTGCCACCCTATAGTGCCTGCTCCCCTTCTTTCAGCTTGCAGTATTCAGCTAAGAGTATAGCCAAGTGGTGAACCCATCAACCAGGGGACTCTGCAATCACAACAGCAAACAAGGCTTACAGCAGGAAGGCACCAGTGCCAGATACAAGGCAGGAAAGGGAAAACGCATCTCATGCCCTAATACTTTTCCCAGATAAGGTGCTTGGGCAGGGGTCGGCAACCTGCGGCACGCGTGCCAAAGGCAGCATGGGAGCTGATTTTTAGTGGCACTCTGCTGCCAGCCAGGGTCCCGGCCCCGCTCAGCCCGCTGCCAGCCTGAATAGACGGAACCCCAGGCCGGCAGCTGGCTGAATGGGGCCAGTGGCCAGGACCCCGGCTGGCAGGGGCCGGCAGACAGAATCCCAGACCGGCAGCACGCTGAGACACTCAGCCCACTGCCGGTCTGGGGTTCCATCTGCTGCCGGCACCGCTCAGCCCGCTGCCAGTCTGGGGTTCCGTCAGGGGGCCCCCGTAAATGTAAAATTTATTACTGGCATACAAAACCTTAAATTAATGAAGACTTGGCACACCACTTCTCAAAGGTTGCCTACCCCAGTGCTAGGGTGACCCCAGTCATAGAGGAAATGCAAGAGAGACAAGGAAAGCATATGAGGCTTCTTGATTTACTGATAAAGCTCTAGGTACTGAGTTAATTTATTCACAGTGTTGGTTCACTGACACTTTTAAATGAGGATCTGAATTTGTAATATTTAGTATTGGTCTTGCTAATTCGAAATTGTTGTTATTGGCGAAGTTTTCATGCTTTGTCATCTTGTTATTATGTGTGTAAGATTAATGCTATCTAATGGTAGCAAAAATCAGTGACCTTTGATTGAGCTGAAAGTGATTAGTTGTAGTCTAACAGGCTCTGTTTTGATTAATTGTGACCAGTCTAGTGTGTCACGGATATCTTTTGACCATATCACACCTGGTTTCATGGGCATCTTAGTAAATACTAATTATAGGATTGTGCATTTGTTTCACTTTATCAGAGTTTTCATTGCCCTGTGCATTTTTTGTCTATCAGGTTTTGATAAAGTTTGAAAAAACTGAGCAGTGGCACTGTAGTTAGTAGAGGATGAACGCCTGCTGGAGTAAGTTTGTGTAACGGTTCTAGGAAAAGTATATTGGAGGAACAAACTACTCATTCAGAATGGGGGAAAAATGGTTTGGATGGTTGTGTTTGTGAATCTGAGTAGGCGCTTTCTTCCGGTAATTTTTTAATTTAAGAAGAGCAAGTCAGCATGTCTACTGGTATTACATGTGATACGTATGCTCTGTATAGGAGTCATTAACCTTTGTCATTTCATTTGATGTCCTTAGCATCAAAGATATTTCCCCCTGAACACAATACTTATGGAAGTTGTATTCCATTATTGGAAATTCTACTTCACGGACATTTTAGGACCAGCTTAAAATCCTATTTCTTGCAGCCTTGCTTTTGGCTAAGTTTTGTTTTCCATTAAAAATATTTGGGTGAATTAAATGTTTCTAATATTGACAGGCTGACAGAAAGCTCCCTCTCACTCAGCCATAACCTGCTATGTTCTATACTGTACCTGCTATTCCACTCCTGGGTCCGTCCTGAGTTAAGACTGCCAGTCATGTAAAACTAAAGCAAGTTCTTCAATGGTTTAGCAAACTGACTGATATCTACCAGGAATTTACATTCAGGAAACTAAACTCACATCTGTTTTTACAATAAGCATCCTTTTATCCGTGTCCATCAAATGTGATCAGCTAATGCATCAATATCAAATAGTGGTCCCCCTCGCTCTCCTAGGCATAGCTGCTATTGATCGTATTAAAAGGATGACATCAGAAAGTACACTACATAAGAGGCATAGGCTGTGAATGAAAAGGAACTTACCTTACTCTCCAAAAGCTTTAAGAACAGGCTTGATCTTCAGCTGGAGTAAACCAGTGTATCTCCACTGAAGTCAAACAGAGCTACCATGATTTCCACCAGCTTGAGTGTACAAGGCATAGTCGTTATTAAAAATGTCTATTACCTGGGGCATGAAACAAAGGCAAAGGAGAATCCCAGGGAAGAAATTATGTCTCAGAGAAGCACAGTCTCTTCCCTGTTTCCTCTCCTCTCCTCTCCCTCTGTTGCACCTCTTGCTCCAGGGGAAGAGTAATTTATGCAGTTCCTTTATCTTGGAATCCCAGATGCTTTGGCTAGCACGTTAGAAAGCCAGAATCAAGGCTCCCCCTGCCCACACTCCACTGTCTTGCAGACGCCATGCACAGCCCACTCTCCACCCATCATGCCTGGAAGTGAGGTGCAGCAAGGCTGCCTAGAGGAATGAGGGAGCTTATTCTCCTGCATGGCTGTGCTACAGCCAGGCACAATCAGGCCCTTCATTTCCATTTTGCCATTGCCATTCCATGATATCTCCACACTCCTTCACAATGCCAAGACAAAGATGGCATGCATCACCGAGGCATGAGCAAGTGAGAGGCTCAATTCAAGAGGTGAAGAAACAGTCAAATAATTAGTTTGTTGTTCAATTAAAACTTCATCTTTTTCTAAATGCAAATGTACGTTACAAAGGAGGGTAAAATAGTAAAAAATTGCTCCAATCTATTTAATGAAAAGCAAACAAAAGTCCTCTTCTCTCATTTGATTTTTAGAATCTTGTTGGAAAATGAAGCCCAGCTACATTCATGAAAGGCTAATAAGTGTAACCCACTGGTCACTCAGTTACATGTCCTCTTCTGTGCCTCATTCACTGGGGATGTGCGTCTGTTACAACTCTCACATCTTCTGTGGATCGGACACAGAATGGGACACAGTGCAAAGTGACTAGTGTATTACATTGCTCAGTCCAGAAGTAGTAAGTAATCTGGTCCTGACCGTTTGAGGCTCACAGCAGTGTGAATCCCAGACAAGACACCACTAATCCTGGCTGCGATCTTGGCTCACACCACAGATTGAACCAGGGACCCTCAGAGCTAGAGGATTGAATCTCAGCAGCCCGGCCATATTTAGGGAAGGTGGAAAATGGCAGTAGAATCATGCCCTTTGTCATGTAAAGCCTGGCAGAGTCTGCCATATTGAACAGGGTGGTTGTGTTTCTTCTCTTTTTAAAGTGTTTGAGAGTGAATTAAGGTTTCATTCACCACAGACAGCAATACAAACTTCCCCTTGGCGCCCTGCCTGGAGGTGCCTCAACCTGGACCATCTACAGGGATAGGAGGAATCCAGTGTACATAATCAGACCTTTCAGTCTATGGCTGCTAATTAAAAACCCTTAAGTTATTTTTAACAGTCCTCCTGGAATTCAGAGCCAGTTTGGATGGTATTTTGAATAAAATAGACAGTAATCCTTTAGGAAATGGACAGATTACAGGAATCACCATATTGGATCAAACTCATGGGTCCATCTGCACCAGTATCCTGTCTCTGACAGTGACCAGTAGCAGACGCTTTGAAGAAAGGTGCAAGAAATCCTGCAGTCATATAGACTCATGTGGTTTCCTGAGGGACAATTTCAGCTGGTAAAAATGCAATGACTTCTGGCCCTGGCAGTTTTTAAACCAGTGACCTAATGGCACAAAGGCCTCTGTTCCACTATTAATTATCTGAACCATCCAACCCTGCATTTAAACAGTTCATTAAATGTATACTATAGACTGTTTTAAGCCTGAAGGAATCCGCCAGGGAGGAGGCAGAAGGCTAGCGACATGGAGCTATCATGCTGATTTTTTTTTTTTAAGAAGCTGCCGGTTCTGCCCTTTCTGATCAGCTCACTGGCTTCTGCATTTTAAGAGTCTGTTCAGTAGTGTGGTGGTTTGCAAGTGAATTGCCAGTCAAGCCATAATCCCTTACAACAAATGGGAGAAAGGATTTGGCATTTAATGTGGATAGACAAGCTAAACATGGTAGTCGATATGGAGCCCGTCTGCCGGATGCTCCTGTCGCTTACACTTTTATACCGATGCAACTGTTCAGTTCAGCAGTTCCTCCTGAATTCATAGATGCTGGAACTAGGAGTGCTGGGGGTGCTGCCGCACTCCCTGGCTTGAAGTAGTTTCCATCGTATACAGAATTTACAGTTTGGTTCAGTGGCTCTCAGCACCCCCACTTGTTCCAGCACCTCTGCCTGATTTACCTTGGTATACGTGAGCAGAGAACCTGTCCCATAGATTCAAGATCATGCAGAATGACAGGATAATCTCTATGCAGGTATTGGCGTTAAAGCGTTGTGAAAGGGGAGCACGAGTTTGACTGAATGACTTCCCTGGTGACTAGATGAAAGAATGTCAATTCATTGTACACGCCACTTACTATTTCTCATAGCTAAGCCCCTCGTTGAGGTGGGTTTTTTAGAGTGCTGGGAGAGAGCTCTGCTGCGTTCCCACAAAGCGTGTTAAACCGCTGCCATGGCGGCTCTTTAGTGTTGCCAGTGTAGGCTAGCCTTTAGACATAGTCTGGGGACCCCTAGGAGTCTGTGGACCACAGGTTGAAAACCACTCTTGTAGGAGATCTGGGAAGGCCTTGTTAGTTACATTTAGGCTCTAGAAAGCATGTTACGGTTTTGTTTTATATGCAACTATTTGCTTTCAGTATTCTTATTCTGAGGCCAACTCTGCATGCAAAAGTTGACCCAGGTACATCACTTAGGGGTATGAAAAATCCATACCTCTGAGCGATGTAGTGAAGCCGACCTAACCTTCAGAGTAGACAGTGTTTGGTCAACAGAAGAATTCTCCTGTCAACCTAGCTGCTGCCCTTTGGGGAAGTGGATTAACTACATTGATGGGAGAACTCCTCCTGTTACTGTAGGGAGTGTCTACACTGAAGCATTATAATGGCACAGCTGTAGTGCTGCAGCTGTACCTCTGTAGCATTTCAAGTGTAGACAGGCCCTCCAGCACTTGAATCTGTTTGTTGATAATAAACTTATTCTTGTTTTGACTACATACGAAGTAAACCTGTGATCCTCAATTGCATTTTATAATCTAATTTGTATTATTCCTCTGGGAATAGTGGTGCTAAGAGTTCTGTGAGTGGGATAGAGGCTGAGCACTCCAGAGGGAAGCTAGGTGGACTCAGGGGTCGGGGTGTGAGCCTACCACTGACCAGGCACTGAGCGCAGTGCCCGCAGAGGCCTGGAAGGTAGTGCTTTTGTTGCCAGAGGCTGATGGTTTCAGGAAGCTGATCCACAGCCTGTACAGACAAGATCTCCTCACAGCAAGGGTGGGTGGTGTCGAGGTACCTCACAACTCTGGCTGTGCCAGGAAAGCCTAACAGTAGTGGACTTCAAACAGTGGGGATTGACTGTGATGGGGCCGGGGGTGGGGGGGAGAGAACTGTTACAGTCTTTTTAAATAATTTGTGAAAAAGTTAATTGACATTTGAGTTATGCAGGTATTTTGGGCCCTTTTTACAAATGTTAATTTATCCAGTCTACAATAATAGAATGGAGGAGTAAAAATTAACTGAAATTTTTAGATTAAAGAAAAGGTGTCAGAGAAATCCTGATCAGTTAGAGGAACAGAATATATTGCAGGTTTGTGTAATTTATGAATTGCAGGGGGGGGGGGGGGTTATTGTGTCATTCTCTGTTATCAGGCAGTAAAAGTTACCTCCTGTCCTGCCCTCTTGTGGACTCTGAAAAAAGAAAATGAGGTGCTTTTTGCAGTTCTGCTTGAATTTTAGTACCTCAAATGTTACCTAATCTGTAATCTTGTCCTCCTCCTCTTCCGTGTGCTATGCTGCAGCCATATGAGAAGAGGCTGGGGGCTAACAATTCATTAGGGGGGAAACAGAAGTTCATTTGAGGACAACCAAAACAAGTAACTAGCAGCTGAGAGTTACAAAGTCCCTTGTAAAGGACTCATTTTTAAAGTATACCTCATCAAGTTTAGCATGGAGGCTATGGAAACCTCACACTTTAATGTTGTCTCTAGTTCCGCTTCTAACAGGACTTCAAGAAAATAGTATCCTGTCTCTCTCTCATTTGATAAGAAGTAAAGATGCATAGGAATGTAAGTTAAAACATTGTAACTAGTGGATAACATTAACAGATAAGGCAATAAACATTTTTGAGTGATTAAACAGTAATATGTAGCTAGTGTTAAGTGTGATTTTTTTCAGCTACAAAGGGCAAAATATGAAATTCAGGAGGTAGCATGTTGTAACTGTTCTAGGTTCTTAGTCCCAGATCTTCAAAGGTATTTTAGGCTCCTAAATTCCATTGATTTCAGTGGAAGTTAGGAGCCTAAAGACATCTGTGGATCTGGGGCCTAGAGCCTTATTTTTCCTTCATATTCTCTGTGCAACCCTATTAACTAAAATAGAAGGGTTGCATTTTCTAAACTGGACTGTAATTTTGGGTGCCCACTTGAGCTAGATGTCCAAGGTGCTGAGTACTCACTGGTCCCATTTACTTCAGGTGGATCTGCAGGTATTCAAAACCTATGAAAACCAGACTATAGAGGTCTCAGGTTGAGCAACCAAACTTTGAAAGACCCAAAATTTAAAGGTTTGGCATTGTGATTTATTAGGAAGTGTTGGAAGGCAGTGTGGAATAATAGATTAGGCACAGAAATTAGAACCCAGCTGTCTGGGTTGTATCTAATCCTGGTTCTGGCACTAATTTGCTGATTAAATTTAAGCAGGTCATTTTAATCTTACTTCAAGCTGGGGTGTGATTTTGAGTATGCACCACAGCTCTCTGTCCTGCATAAGTGCCTAGGGTCTTGGCTGGGCACACACTCGGGGCGGCTATCCCGTCCTCAGGGTATGATAGAGATATTGATGTTTACCTCCCTCATCAGAGGGTTGAACTTAACAAAAAGCCTAATTCTGCAGTGCCTTGCACAGTCAATTACTCCCTTGTGAGGCATTTCTCTAATGTTGGTCTTAGATATTGCCACAGCCACTTACTGTATGTAGAACAGGGGTTCTCAAACTTCATTGCACCACGACCCCCTTCCAACAACAAAAATTACTGCACGACCCCAGGAAGGGGGACTGAAGCCTGAGCCCACCCGAGCCCCACCACCCCAGCTGGGGGGGCCAAAGCCCAAGGGCTTCAGCCCCAGCTGGGGTGGGGGGGTGCGTGCGCTGTAACCTGAGCCCCGCCACCCAGGGCTGATGCTTCGGGCTTCAGCTTTGGTCCTGGGCCCCAGCAAGTCTAACGCTAGCCCTGGTGACCCCATTAAAACGGGGTCATGACCCACTTGGGGGTCCCAACCCACAGTTTGAGAACTGCTGAGCTAGAGACTCTTCTTCCCACTTACCAATGCCCACTTTATATGAGCTACACCTCTGTGGAGTTGCTTGGGTAGGCTTCCAAACAAGATACCTGTTTTATTTTCTGGCCAGGTGGGTAAACAGATTCATTTTTAAAACCAACCTGATTATCTTCTTAAATTTAAGCTTTCCCCTTCTTTATACACCAAGCTAGACACTGTTTCCTACTCTTTTGGGAGTCCCTTTTCTTTCTCCACCCCCACAAAGACTTTTTACCATAAATGCCTACCTCCGTTTGTTATTCATCACTTCAGTGGAACAAGTAGTGGCATAACAAGAGTGCACTTGTTTTATTTTTAAGTGCAGCTATGGTAAGAAAAATTGTAATAGGATTCCTTCTTCCCCAACAGACCTGCTCCCTGTGTGTACTCATATCTGCTTACTTTTCAATCACTAAAATAAGTTTTTACTATTGTTTGTTCTGTTAGCAGTTCTGGTTCTACACTGCTATAGGTGCGTGAGCTGGTTTCTGTTCTGATTTGTGCATCAATCAATAGAGTTATTAATAAAGGCCTTCTCTTTAGATCTATTTACCAAAAATGTATTGTAAAGTTAGTTTTACCACTATAACCTTCTGTTAGGACACTCTTATTCTGGCATGAGAGGGCCTTTTTTTTTTGGTTCAGAATGTGAGATTAACCCGCCCTCGCAAACTAAACTGAAAAAAAGCCACTCTTACACCAGAATAAGAGTGTCCACCCAGGCGGTTGTACCAGTATAACTATACATTGTAGACAAGTTCCAACTGCGGGCAGCTTCCCTCCAACTTCCCTCTTTTCCAGTCACTTTTTGGCGTAAACCAACAATACATAATATGTATTAGTCAGCATTTGGAATCCAGCTCAGTGTTTCTCAAGGGCTTTTTCTCCATTATAATCATTCTTCACCTCACCTCACCAAGATCTAAGTTTACAATGTGTCTCGTATTTTAATGTTGCTCTTTTGTTTGTTTGTGTCAGCTGTATATTTCCCTTCTTTTTCCTGTGTGATTATATATGTCTCCTCCTTTGAAATTCAAAGGCATCCAGCATTTATCCAAGACCATTTCACTTCTGCATTTAAATTATGATATTTATTTATGCGTGATGAATTTCTAAGGACGATTTTTGAAAAAGCTTGAGGTTGGCTGTCATTACAAACATGTTCATTTAAGTCTGCAATCAGCTACTCTATTAGTGGAATCAATTTGAATAAATTGCATTAAGTAAAAGTTCTGAAGACAAAAAAAAAAGATATGTCAAGAGATATTTGATGACCATTCTACGGACGAAAAAAATATAAAAAAATAAGATACATATTGGAAACAGTACTTTGTTATTCTTGTATAAAAGAAACTTAAAATTGCAGTGGCTTATTAAATAGCAATATACAAAGCAACTTCTGTGTTTAGAGCCACATTCCACCACCCTTATTTACATTGAGTAATACCTTACTCTGAAAGTAGTTCCTTGCAGAACAAGCGTATACTCAGCTTGAGTCAGACTGGCAGAATCTGGCCTCCATTAGCATTTCCACATACAGAAGCTTTTTCTTAGGTAGGTTCTTACTTTACCCTCATCACCATAGTAACTGAGGATCTTCTTATGATGCAGTAGGCAACATGACTAAGGTCTGTCACATGTGGTTCATTCTTTCCCCACTTCCAGCCATAGGATAAAACTGTGTGTGCAGTGCATTGTTTGGTTTGGTAAGGTGGTGGATCATGTGGGGTTTGTTTTTTAATGTACATACTGCTCTACATGTATGTTAGAGAAGGCAGGTGGAAAATGTGTGCCTTGCACTTGCAATAGATGAGGTTTGTGATGGTCCTTAGTTCTTATGAGAGCTCATTCCACAGTTCATTCTCAGATCAGCCGCACAACATGCTCCTGACAGATGAGCTTCCCCCTTATGGTAGGACTTTTGAGAAAGGGGTGTCATTACAAATTAAATATTCACACACTTTCAGCAGTTAAAGGTTATTCATATTTTTGCATATACAAATCATCATGGGTGCAATTATTAGTCATTAGATGTCCAAGTTCCTATTTGCGTACTCTATTTATACCCTTAGTTTTGTTCTTGGGAAAAATAAAAGAGGGAGGTCTGGCTGTGGCTCATCTGAAAAACTGTCCCTATAATTGTATTTTGAACTTCCATAGCACCTTTCACCAGAAGATGTCAAAGTGCTTTACAAAGAAATAATTAAGCCACTTTGATCTAGGGATCACCTCTCTCTCTCTCATATGCTGTTCTGTGAAGCAAAACACAACCACAGTTCAGTTGGGTAGAATTGCTGTGCCCTGCTAAGTAATGCAAGACAGGTTACAACATCTGTTTGAGCCTGCAGGAGGTACAGGCAGAACCCAGGCCCCCTGAGAAATATTCAGGATATAATTCCTTTACTCCTTAAGCAGAAAGCCATGAGATTTTCAATGACAGCAAGCGATCAAGACCTCTGCTTTCCATTTCATGCAGGAGATTTCCTTATGAGAAGCAATGCGATACCAGTACCATACTAGGGCAATAAATCTGGGGTGCCACCTATAGAAAGCCCAGTGTGACGAAGTGGTGTGGTCGTGGTAACTGGAAGTCTTTCATTCAAATATCAACCTGGTCTGACTCTGCTTGAGAGCCTGCAGTAGAAACAGGCGTGGCTGCAGACGACTCTAGATACCTTTTAAACCATGTTAGTCCATAGGAAAGAAATAAGAACCGTAACAGGATCAGGAGGGTTAACTGCTGTTAAAAAGCTAGAACCCCCCCCCCCCCCCCCGGATATTTACTCAGGGAAAAGATGGGTTAGAAGAGAGATAACTGACATTGTTAAAATGTTAAAAGGGATCACGAGATCAGCCATGGAATCTTTTTGAGCTGATGCTAAATCCCAGGATCAGGATTTGGAGACCTGAATTTTAGACGAAAGAAAGAGCAGCCGAGGAGAGAATTTAAACATGCCATTCTGCATAGAGATTAAGCTAAAACCGATTCACAGGCTAGATAAGTAACTACAAAGGTGCAAGCCCTGCCCCCACGGGTGAGATGGGAGCTTGTGGAATAGCATAAGCTGGGGGGGGAGAGGCAAGGGTAGGGGCCTTGCAAGATGGAGCCACCTGAATGGAAGATTCTATGTGCACTGATAGTTATGGACAGACCAGAAAATCCACTACTGTTTGGATCCTCCCTCTCTTTGCCCTCATTCCTGGGCAGGCAGGAGTGTGCTAGGCCTGCAGAGACTACTTTATCCATTAGACTGCACGAGGAGCCACTGAGCAACTCTGCTCCTGCTCCACAGAACGGGGGTGGAGGGATTCTTTCCCTTTCCATGTTTCCCAGTACCCAGTCTAGTTACTTAGGCTGGGCAAAGGTCTCCCAAGTGCTTATCAAAACAAGAGCCTTTTGGGGCTGGAAACCCCTTCCCCAAGCTGGGGAGGATAGAGAAGAAACTCTGCAAGGAGACCTGCATGGAGATACCAGTTGACTCTCCTCCAAACCTCATCCCCCTGTGGGTGTTTTCATGAGAGGAGAAGTTCTGGACCAAATATGCTCATGTCCAGTAATATAACTTCACTAATAATTGCATATTGAAAGTGCTACCACAGTCATTCTAGATCATTTTACCTTTTTAAATTATTGCATTGATTGTTAGCAATGGGCCAAAACCAGAAATAGGGGAAGAAAAATGGTACCAGACCTGTTCTAGCTGATCATTGTATCCATGACCACCGATTCTGTGTTCCTTATTTTCTGAGTGCCCAACTTGAGACACCTGGGCCCAACTTGCTAAAGTGCTGAGCACTCACAATCAAATGAAGTCAGTGAGGGGTGTGTTCTGAACATATCAAGTGCTATAAAAATGGTAACTATTTTGAAAAACCAGCTCCAAGACATCTCAAGTTGAATGGTTGGTGGACACTTTGGCCTTAACCTCTGTGCCTTAATGTCCCATCTGTAAAATGTGAATATCACCTTCTCTCACTGGGTTGCTAGCCAGGATGGGTAAGGAATGGTGTCTCTAGCCTCTGTTTGTCAGAGGGTGAAGATGGATGGCAGGAGAGAGATCACTAAATCATTACCTGTTAGGTTCGCTCCCTCTGGGGTACCTGGCATTGGCCACTATCAGTAGACAGGATACTGGGCTGGATGGACCTTTGGTCTGACCCAGTATGGCCATTCTTATGTTGTGATGATAAACTCACTTTTTGAAATGTACAGAGGGTATGGTGATGAGTGCCATAAAAGAGCCCATGAGAAAATTAATAATTCTGCATTTAGTGCACAATTTGGACAGAATGCAGTAGATGGGGCAGGAGCCACACATTGAATGCTACGGTTCAGAAGAAATATGGGGGATGACTGAACGTTTGGTAATGGGATATGGAGTCTGTTATATCTAGATGTCCAGTTCAGATCCAGGATGATGACCTCTGATGGCTGTTTGGCAAGATTATATATTACATAGAATGAACTGGTACTCAGTTCATAAAAGTCCACATCACAAAAACCTGTATCTGGCACTGGTCAGAATTTACCACCTGCCCAGTCCTCTCACTGGAGCCAAGGATCAAATGGGTACAGAGACTGAACTCCCCTCTCAGTCATAAGGTAGTTCCTTGGGTTGGTGCACATAGGCAGACTAATGAAGTTTACCCTACAACTGCCCACAGCTTATTTGTCTGTGTGTCTGACATAACATTTTAGGTATTTTCACCATGACATATAGGTGTATGCAGAATCAGATAGAGTTCAGAGGCTAAGAATTGTAAAGATTAAAGAGACAAAGCCAAATCCCCATTTATCAACAATGAGAGGAAGGAACAAACAAAAATAAAATCTGACATGACCCATACCTCCAGCCTGGGGTCCATTAGTAGCCATTTACTGTAGTACTGCAAGCCTGTCCTTCATCAGAGCCTGAGCCAAACTGCTGTCCTGCTGCAAATCTCTTATTTTATTATCCTGGAGGAGGTTCCCAGCCTGCCCTGCTTTTAAAGGGATAGCACCCTTTCCACACACGGTATGGTACTTATTCTTTTGCATCTTTTACAAGCACAACATTTAGTAACAGCCAGATCCTGTTTACCCTAATGTCATTTGGCAAAACTGCCATTGATCTCACTGTGTCCTCCACTTGGTCTTGAATTACTTAGATTTTCTTTTTAAATATTCAGTGATTTCAGTGATATTATGCATATTTTAACGTTAAACACATCAATAAATATTTGTGGAATCAAGATCAGACTCATTAACACATTGAGAATATTACAATTCACAGACCTAATCATGTAAACACGTATGTACATAACTTTTTACTATGCATTTGTATTACAGTGGTCTAAAAAGCCCTATTGGGGTCCCATTGTGCTAAGTGCTGTATTTATAGTTCCTCTCCCAAATAACTTACTGTTTAAAAAAAAAAAAGACAAGACAGACAGGGAGTATAGTTACCATTTTAGAGATGGTAAACAGAGGCAGAAGGAGATTAGATAACTTGCCCAGCATCACACAGGAAGTCTGTGGCATAGCCAGGAATTAAACAGATATATTTTGAGTGGTAGGCCAGAGCTTAAACCACAAGACCTGTCCTTTCCCATAACTCCAGTGGACTTACTCATGTGCATAAAACTTAGCATGTGCTTAAGTGATGGCAGAATTGGGGCCTAAATAAAACAAGATATGGGGGAACAGTTCAGGAGGAGGATCTGGGAGTTACTAATAATAAGGGAGAAGTATTTCCTAAAGAGCTGTGCAGGGAGGGAGATAAGGATAGTTTTCAAGGAGACAGAGAGAGAGTATAAGAGAACAGGCAGCTAGATAGAAGAAGCAAGATAGAAGTCACTAAACCAAAAGTAGGAGAATGAAATGAAGGGCTGTGTAAGGCAGGAGAATTGGGATGCCAAGAGAGAGCAAGAGGAGGTGGACAAGGGAATGAGATGTAAGCAATGACAAATGAATCTGTGTCTCTGTTTTGCTAGGAACTGTGTTCTGGAACCTCCCACACTTTAGATGAGTTGGTGCAAGAGTTATTTCTTCAGACTCTTCCTACCAAGACTGGTCTGTCTTTAAGAGAATGTGAACTTCTAAAAGAAGAATGTCAGGAGAATTTGATCCTTCAGTTAGAGAAATGGGACAGCTGTAGACAAAAGCAGTGGAAGCTCTTCCAAGAACAACTGCAAGAAGAAAAACAGGTATGGATTCAAAAATTGTGGCATGTATCAAAATTCTCATGTCACAAACTATTTCATACTTATAGTCCGTTACCACTAGTTTTTCAATGTTCTTGGTTTAACCACTTGTTTTGGCTATCACTTTGTGCTGTCCTTTTAAAATGTATTAATGGTCCTGCTTGATTATATAGCACCTCTGGATATAATTTGCATATGTAGTAGTCACACAATACTACCTTGCAGTGATCTCTTCAGCTGATTAAATACATAGAATCCAGTGAAATTATTTTCTCAAATTGGATAAAAATTAAGGTAATGATTGGTAGAAATTAGCAAATCAGCTGCCACAAGGTGTTTAAGAAACTGTTCTCCACAACCATTCTTATGGGTTCCTCCATGAAAAGTGATGTGTGTGTGAGACCATATTAAGCGTCCTACTAAAGCTAGTTGTGTGATTTACCATACAGTGGTTTTACATCATTTAGAAAACTTGAGAATATAAAAAGCTTAAACAATAAATTAAAGTATGATCCACCTGCCTTTTCCATGGTTTTGAGTTTTTCCATGTGCATCTCAGGTAGTGATTTTATCTTTTCTTTCATAGGAGAGTGGAACAAATAGCTAGTCTGTTATTTCAGCTGTTCTGACAAATAGTTATTTTAGTCACCTATTCTGTTTCTATGTTGCACAAACATTTGGAACTCCAAAATGTTAAAATACACTAAAAAGTTAGGCTCCAATTCTGCAAATGCTTAAGTTAGCTTTTGAGTGTTAGAAGCTGAAATGCTAGAGGAAGGGTAGTGACTAATGAGAGAACATCGGACTTCAAAACTTTACATCTTTGCCAGTGTCTAAGTCTATTTAACGGTGATCATATGTAAATCCTATATTTCCCTACCTTTCTTGAATGTATAAAACCTGTTCTACCCTCTGATTATATGTTGGAGAAAGTCTCTTTAAAATATGTATAAAGCCAGTACTGGACTGCACTCCATTTGACAGAAAGACCCAGTCTTTGGAAGCTTTTGAAAGGGTCATTTCAGCTCTTTGAATGAAAGGTAATCAGTCCTGGGTGACATACATGTTTAAAGTCAATGAAGTGACAAAGGAATTAGGGTCTAATCCAAACCCCAGTGAACTCAATGACAGCTTTTCCATTGATTTCAGGAAGCTTTGGATTAGGCCCACTATTAACAGAAAAGGAGGTGGGAGTTTGAACTCAGGGACTGAGATTTCATGAGCCAGGATTTCCCTCTCGTTGAATGGATCCCAGCCCAAGGAGAGTTGCAATACAGAATTGCCATCAAACAGCTGTGCATGGTCAGGGAAAACAAATGTTTGAAAGTGGTGGCCAGAAATGGAAAAATCAAGACAAGGTGGCATTTTAGCCTGGAATAAGTGAGAGAGCAGAGAAATTCAGAGTTGTAAGTGGGAGAGGAAAGAAGAAAGGAAATTAGAAAATGGAGCAGAGGAGGAGGGAGAGAAGAGCTACAAGGGGAAAACAAAGAAACTGATGGAGAAAGAACAAATAGTCTGGAATCCCATAATAATGATGCCATTTAGGCACTCACAATCATAATACCACTGGCATTCATTGACTAGAGAGCTAAGAAGGTAGTTCCATTAGCTCATCTTCTAAAGATCTGAAATTAGCTAGTGATAAAATGTATTGAGCTATCAAGCTTGCTCTCCAAACTGCCTTATTTCAAAAAGTCATTTATATTTATCCTCCGTGACTTAGGGGCCTCCAGCACATCTTCAGAATAACTGTATCTGTGTGTATGCGTCATTGCATGGTGAAGAGTACATTACATATCTTCCTCAGGGCAGGTCTACACTATGGCAGGGATCGATACTCTGAGATCAATCCACCGGCGGTCAATTTAGCGGGTCTAGTAAAGACCTGCCAAATCAACTGCAGATCACTCTCCAGTTGACCCTTGTACTCTACCCCCAACAAGAAGAGTAAGGTAAGTCGACCCTGCGGTAACTCGACCTAAGGTACGTAGCTAGAGTTGTGTAGCGTAGGTCGACTTACCGCGGTAGTGTAGACATAGCCTCAGAGGGGTTAATGCTGCTAGATAACCGCTGTTTAGACAGCACTATAAGACAGAATTCAGCAGCCATTCAGTTCAATCCCAAGCATGTATTCCGAATGTAGATGAGGCTGTTGAATACCCTCCAGTTTTAGTGCATCTCAACATTCATAATGGGATGGCCGAGTAAAAGGATAATGTTTCATATACTTCTTTTTTTAAAGAATAAAGGTTTAGCAGACAATTATGTTAATCATCATAGAATTATAGTATAGGAATATCTACTATAATACAATCATCACACCCCTCTCTAAATTGCCATCATAATTGACAGTGTTTTTCAATGTAACACTTGTCTATACAAGAGTTTTCACGAGGGCCTGTCCAAAATTGTGGAACAAACTTCCACTAAGGGAACTAAGGGCTTATCTGCATTGGGAAATGGACAGGCAGAAATGTGCCGGTATAATTATACTGTTATAGCTGTGATGGTATAACTGTCCATGTGGATGCTCTCCAAGATTTAGTTTCTTTTTTTGTTGTTGATTTTTTGTCTCATTGGAATTGGTTTAAACTAAACCCAAAAAAAAGGCACTCAATCCCCGAAGAGAGCATCCACACAGGTATACAGCAGAGCTTAGCAATATAATTATACCTGCATAGCTGTGCTGGTAAATTTCCCTAAGAATCAAAGACCTCACCACCTTCCACTTCAAGTGTAAGGTGCACATCTTCGACCTGTCTTCTCTGGTGTGCACGTTTAAAACAAACAAAACTCAACCAAAACAAACATTTCACCGCACACACAAGTCTTTCCCCGGGGCAAGGATGAGAGAATGAACCACATGACAAATGTTAGTCATGTCACTTAATACCCTACTGGAAGGCACTCAGCTACTACAGTACTATATAGGAACCAATATATACATATAAAATATAATTTACATACATTTTAAATTTACAAGGCATAATTATGTAGGGCACAAAGCTCTCATCTGCATTTTGAAGAAAGTAAGAGCATATGATCAGCTATTCTATGTAATTCTTTAGTCTCTTCATTTCCAAAGTACTTTTCCTAAGGGGACTGCAGATTTCTTACCAAGATGATTCAAGATGCCTTTAACATGTAGTGGATTGTATTTCTTTTTAAGTGTATTTTTCTTTGCATTTAGCGATTTAGAGCACATTTAGGATGGGAGTCCCTTTAGAAAAAAATCCTCTTTATTTCATTGCTTTGTGGTTTTTTTAAGAGACATTTTGATAGTTTAATTTTGCCTGCAACCTAGAGGACACAAACAGGTGCAAATGGGAATAAATTAAGAAAGAAAAGAAGTGCTGTGCAATTTGCATAATAGCCCCCTAGCTCACAATTTAGAGAAAATAAAGTTAAGGTCTGTGCACTAGTTATACACAGCCAGATGCTGGGCTTGGTTAACTGTGTTACCTGGCATTCAGTATGCATCACACACCATCTACAGGCTGGCGAAGCAACATTCCTTCCTAGGTGCTAAAAATGTCAGCGTCCTCTCCTCCTTTTTAAATTCCAGAGGGGAAAAAAGGGGGGAAGGGGGAAGAGAACATGGAAGTGAGCTCATAGCTGTGTTCAATTTGCCATTGTGTCTGAGGGTAACTCACAAAATTATGTGGTTTTGGTTGCATAGTGGAGAGCTATTCCACTCTCTTGTTGGCTGAGAGCAGTGCCCACAGCTTCAGCAGATCACATAATTGGCCTGTTGCCAGGAAACAAAGCTGCAGCAAAATGTACAGAGACAGAGGAGGAGGAAGGGGCTTCCATCAGTGAGCCTTCCAGATCCCTAGTTTGACTCCCACAAAGGTCAGAGTCTGCTTATTCAATCAATTTTGACATATCATGTGAATCTTCTCTCCCTCTCTGAGTCTGGTGGATGCTCAGTATTTCAGTGACTGAAATAGCTCTTCTTTTCAAGTAGTCTAGCATGCCTTTTAGTTACATCCCTCTCCAACCTTAATACTCCCACTTCAATTATTGTTCCTGGATTGAGAGTGGACTGTAGTGGTTTGAAGGGGATGAGGAATCAGAGCTTTTAAGTTCCAGTCCAGCCGTTGACTCTCAGTACCACAGAGCAAGTCATTTAACCCACCCACTGTACCGCAGTTTACCCATCCTTAAACTGGATATACTGCTAACCTACCTGTGAGATTTTAGTAGTATTTAGGGCCAAATTGAACCACTTAGACACAGGTGTGTACTGAAGGGGAAATGCTGTGGCATGCCACATCAGGAGACTTCAGGGAAGGATTGTGCTTCAGGAGCAAATAGTCCCTCCCCGTGCAGCCTCATGCACAGGAGAATGGTATAGGCTGCACCAGCCTTCCTGATAGTCCCACTTTCTTCCTTCAGTGCTCCTGGTATGAGGGCAAGACCATGGAGTAACAAGCACACTCAGGTGCCATACTCAGGTGGTGGAAATTAGAGCAGCCCCGTGGCATCTCTAACCTGTGCTGGGGCTCAGAGTCACACAGAGCCACTCTGCGAATGGGGGAAACTGTAACCAGCTATAAGCGTTAACATGTTACACAGCTCCCTAACAGCCTGGTGCAGCTGTGGAAGCTCAGTGCAGCAGAGAATCCAGTCTTCTCTCCAGGCCTTCCCTTTCAATTTGCCTGACACACACTTATCTGACTAGGGCCCAGATTCTCTCTTGACTTTGGGTTTCATTGTGCCACATCAGTAGTACAAAGCAGCTCTGAAGTGGTGCATATAAGGGGAGACCCTCTGTAGGCATAGAGCCAGCAGGTGAACCAGGAGAAAGGGGATATGGCTAGGGCTCCCTGGACTCCAGCAAGGCTCAGCTGCTGTCTTTGGTCATTGGCATAGTTTAAAGAAGCCTACATGTTGCTCTGGCCTGTAGCTGGAGGCTGGAACAGACCAGTGCAGAGTTGACTGAGGATAGGAGCGCAAAGGAGGCATCACGCTATCTTTGTGCACATGGCCTCTCAGCAGTGCGTTCCTCTCTCTTATGACCGAGGATCTGGGCCTACGTGACTAGTTCTTCATGCAAGCCTGTTTGCAAGGGTTTTCATTGAGAGGGAACCTTGGAAACAAGGACCATTAAGAAGCTGAAAAATATGTTTCTATGTCTAAGGAGTCACCACAGGAACCTTTATCAGTATTTATGATTAGATCTTGTGCTAGATGTTCTCTCAGTGAAAAATAGGACTCACTCATTTTCTCTAAAGGGGAGTTTACCTAGCCTTATACACAATGGTGGTGCTCAACAAATAATTAACATCAATGAATATATTTCCCTTCTTTATGATCATTCTGAGTCACTTGGCTTGTTTGCAGCCTGTCTGGAATGGACAAATTTGGCTTTTTGTTTGATTGCAAAAATAGAGTCTCTCCTTAATAATTTAATCCACAAAATATTAGAGAATAAACTGGCATATAGACACCTAAAAATGACTTCTCTGTCAATAGCCAGGTATCCCAAAAAACAATGCCAAGAGAGCAGCCTCTTGCTGTCCATCTCTAAATTCCCCTTCTGAAAATTAAAAAAAAGTCTGCTCAGCTCTTCTCATAAGAACTGCTCAAAGAGCGAGAGTGAGTGCACAATACACAGCATAGTGGAGAAGTTTTAGAAATGAAAGGGCTCTCTAGGGATATGCAGTTAGCTAGGAAACAATTGGTAACCTTTTCACAACCTAAGGTGCAATTCAGACCAGTAAGGGTTTGTGTTACTCCCTGCTCTGTAACACTGACTGCTTAACTGCTCTGCTGCTGTGGCTCACAGCCTGGACACCAGCAGACAAGCATACAGTATCCCAAGTGTCTGTGTGCTCTGCAACCCTGATTCAGTATACTGAACTCAGCAACCTGCCTACACCACAACAGCCCTACACTGGTTTCCACCAGCTTTGTTTACACCTGGCAAGACGACCCCAAAACCCTACTTCTGAATTTTCCCAAAATCCTGTTTGGTCTGCAACATCCAGCCCTTTTCTGGACCATTCAGAGAAATAATATGGTTTGTTTGCTCTTTTAAAGAGATAATACTCAGCAGCTTGCCACATTAACTGCAGTTAACAATTACTTCTGTTCAAACACAGCACTGGGTTGGTTTAGCTTAAAAGTAAACCAAATTGATTAGCAAAAAGGACATAGGTTACGTGATGCAAAGTAAAAGAAATAAAGTTAGAGAGGGTTACAAACAAAAAGTAAAAATGCACTTTCTAATGGCTAAGATTTAATTCAATAAGTTACTGTCTTGGTTCAAGGTAGATTTGTTATCAGTCTTTTTTTCTAGGACACTTCAACCCCATTGGTTAAAGGACCCATCTTTCTCAGCTTGCCAGAGCTCTGGCCCCTTATTCAGTGATGGATGCCACAATGGCTTATTCTCTTCCTTTAAAACTTCCCAAACTCATAGTTTTGTCCCCACACTCGAGATGACCTCACGCTGTTCTTCCCCTCCTGTTCTTCCATCCTCCATGTTTTGGGTCACAGTTTGGTTAATTTCATGGGAGACATGTAGATAGCTTCCTTCCCTCCTGTCTGAGAGAAAACCGGTTTCTCTCTGTGTTTGGGCACAGACTTTAAAGTTTAATATTATTAATTATCCACATTTCCTCATATAGTATTAATACATATATTTCACAATTATATTGATCACCAGTGTGTCATTAGCTTCCAGAAAAGACCTTCCTTGATACACTTTTACAATACAGTAATATTGTATACAATTAGTTGATTCAGTTATTTATTTGAAGTTTTTAGCCCTATCCACCCCGAGGCAGTCTCCCACACACACAAGGTTAATGGCTTTGTTTCCATTTTGTGTAAATGTGCCTTCATGATCTGTGCCTGAGGACAATACAATACACATTTTCTTTGTCTAGGACAGACTGGGCTTATGTACTGCTTGCCAAATACATTTCTAGAACATAATTCTAGCACATACTCATAACTTTGTACATACCCTGTACTCACATCATGGAAGACTATTAATGATCAGGGAGTTATTAGTTTTCCAGTGGTATCTTACATGGCATCATTTAGCTACAGATTATGACAACAGTGTGTTATGTATAGCGAGTATGTCAGTCCTGCCGAAAGCTGCTGATACAGAGTAGTGAACCGCAGGTAGGTCTTTGTCTCACTGCCCTATCCATGAACAGAATGGCCCAAAGAGAGATATTGGTACAATTATTTTATTATTACAGGCATTTAGTTGGCACCCATCCCTGTTGTATCCAAGGGCTTTTAAAGTTTAATTTGACACCGGCAGCTGCACCTGCTTGCAGCTTTACCATTCAGCTATGAATCCAGAATTTTATCATTTTGGATGTCCTGGCCAAATAGGTACATCTTGCAGCCCTTCCAAAAGTGGCTAGGTGGGCTCAGTAATGTCCACAAGGAGTGCATATGAGATAGGAAGACTCAGTATCAAGCTTTACCATCAGCATCTGCAAGCTTCTCACCTTGTCCAATTCTCTTGCACCTGCAAGAGTCTCCGCTTGTTCCAGGGTCCAACTCTCTGCTGGGGTTAATGGGCTCAGCTCTCTCAACTTAACTGGTGCTTTGTCCACTTACCCAGAACATCTTCTGCTGGAGTGAGCACAGATCACAAAGTGGATGGGAAGCAGTTTTTGAGACATAAAACTCTAAATTAAAGTATCTCTCTCAGGCTAACTAGTACCTTGAATTTCACCCAACAGTCATTTGACTCCAGTGCAGCCTAAAAATATAATGCTTCAGCCTTCAGTAATAGAAGAGCTTAGGGCATAAGTGCCCATATTGTTATAGGTTTAGTGCCGGCAGTATTGTTAGCACAGCACAAGGCAAAGTTAAGGACAGTCCCTGCCCCAAAATGTTTACAGTCTAAAAGACAGATATATTGATCAAACCAGCTGCACTGGGAGAGCCAGGGGAGGAGAGCTAATTTAAATTGTATTTCACAGATGGGTAAATGGAGACACCCAGTAGATTAAACTCCATGTCCAAAGCAGCACAGTGGCTGAATGGTAAAGTCGTAAATGGAATCTGTAAGTCCAGACCCCAATCTCCTTTTCCAACCAATAGACAACACTATCTCCCTTACCTTGTGAACTGTATAAAATATGCATTATTGTTATAGCCTCTCGGTCTCAGGATGTTAGAGAGACAGGGTGGGTGAGGTAATAAAAGATATGGTCCAATAAAAGATATTACCTCACCCACCTTGTCTCTCTGTATGGAATATGGCGTCTGATGCAAGATGACAAAATTTTCACCTTGTTCAGGGAAAGTAAAAAACACACTGCCCTTCAGAAAGGGTCTTCAGGTATGATCTTATTCAGGTGTTCCCAAAAAAATCCTTTGAAGCTCACAGACATCACTCATTAAAATATTATTGTGCCTGTGTTTGTTTGGTTTCCCTCTGCCAGACAAATGAAGAGACCACAAAGTCAAATCAATGGGAAGCACATCTCAGCCCTGATCCAAGCTTTGGATCAGGTCCATATGTACTGGAAAAAAATACTCCTGAACAGCAGGGGCATCTTGACAGCAGGGGCATCTGTAAATACTGCAGTATGAATTCTGTATTTGAGAGCAAGGGAAATAAGGGTCTGTAACAGTATTCATAAACACATGACAGAATAAAAACCCAATTCATAGTATTGCACCATTTAAAAGTGATTAAAATGAGGAAATCTTAACATTGTGGGGTTTCCCCCCTCTTCTCTTAGCTATGGACCAAGGAGTATGCTCTGTCTTCTGTGATGCAAAAACACCTGTATGAGAAACATGAGAAGATTATCCAAGGTGTTTTAAGCCGATCAGGCGGCCTCAGTGAGGAGTGAGTATGGTCTTATCACTTTTAAGAAATGCTGTAAAACTGCAGGTGTAATGCAAAACTCTAGGATAATCCAGGCTTGGGTGGGAGTGATAAAGAGGGACTCTTCAGTTATTCATACCAAGAGAGAATTACCATAGGTTTTGAATTGAATGAGCATTAATTTTTCACTAGCTAAAACTGCAAAAATCCTATGATAAGGAAAAGCAAACATCCTCACTGTGTCATATTAACGCTTACTAGTAATCGTGATGGGTTACACATGGACCTTTCCTCCTGGTAGGACAATCTGTGGTTTGTCAAAGGGTTTGTTCTCAGTGTATTTATTCTTGTTTCTAAATCATCCCTAACTTTGCACTCATAAATTCGCCTGCTACCTAGGAACTGGATTTCTCTGCCTCACTTTGTAGCAGGCCAGGGTTCCTGCTATACACCAACCATAGCCTCCCACAAGATGAAGTGCTCAGTTCACTGGTCTTCTCTCTTGACCTTTAATCCTTTCTGCTTTTAATCTGATACACAACTGTACATATCTGTTAATACACTTACTTCTTCCTGCCCACTCTCTCTTCCTGTCTTGATGAAGAAAACTACAACTTCATCCCATCTTTCAGATAAATGTCTTAGAGATACAGTTCCTTTGGGCAGGAATAGCCTTCTCAATAAACAACTCCAGGTATTCTGTCTGTCTTTTTTCATTAAGACACCAAGTGTCTTCATTGGACCATAACTTTGACATTGTGTGTTACTTTGAAATCTTTCTCCTAAAGTATGCATGCAGATCTGCCTATCACTATCTCTGCAATATTACCACTATATACCACTGTCTTGACACCACCTTTGCATAAGTCCTCATGTAGTCCTTTATTTCCTCTGACTATTGCAATTCTTCTCTGTGACCTCCACATCCTGAGTCTCCATTATGTTCAGAAAGCTGATGCCACCCTTCTAACACACACAAGCATGCCTACCTTGCCCCACATCCTGAGACAACTCCATTAGCTCCCCATCCATGTCAGGAGGTGGCTCAAAATTGCCCTCTTTATTTCTTAAAATGCACCATGAACTTCCTCTACCTGCTCCCCTCCACTCAAACGCTTGTCTTATCTCTGTCCCACAACACAGTACCATCGCTGCTGGTGGCAAAGAGTGTTGTGCAGCTCCTGAAATTTGGAATAGCCTTCCCATATATCCACCCGTATACACATGCACTTTCCATCTCATTTCAAATGAAGAGATCTTTTACTGCATTATATAGGCTTCTTAATTTCTTTCCCTCCTCTCTTTTTATTTTTACTTTGTCACTTCAAAGTTAGAAAATTGTCATAGTGACATCTGTACTGTATAACTCTGTAAAGCATTTTGGGATATCATTTGTAGGACAGCCCCTGCATTGTATTTGTTGTAACTCTTTCGTCTGTGAGCTATGACCATCACTGTTGAACATAAATACGCACAATAAAGTAGTTTGGTTGATAAATGGAGATTAAAAAGCCATGATCCCTTTCACAGGTCTGCTAAATACATATTACGGAAACACAGGCTCTTGTTGTGTACAGTTCTCAGAAGGTTAGCTGTCCGAAATGTTGCTATGGCTACTCTGACTCACATGAAAATGTCCCAGAAGAAAAGCTTGCTTCAGGAGCTAAGAGAGCAACATACTCTTCAAAAGAGTTCCTCACACTGTCAAGATGAACACCAATGGCAACTACAGAAAGCAATGGTATTTATAATTTCCTGACCGTTTTCACTATAGTTCTTCCCTTGTATAATGTCTGGCATTGAAAGCAGCCTAGGGAGTCCCAAAAATTAAAGAAATACCCATCATTGACATGTCAGGTGGCTTAGCACAAGTATCATTTCAATAGAAAATTACGGTTTCCTGCAGCCTTAGGTATACAAAGGACATCACTCCTCCTTTAACTGTAAGGCTCCTCTAGCAAGAACAACAAAGATTTTTGTTTTTTATTTGATATGAAAGCAACAGTTGAAACATACAGTGCTAGCATGTAAAGGAAACAAGCCCATGCAACAAGGTGAGAAATTCCCACCAGAGCAGCGAGTAATCGTGCACTGTAAAGACCTTTCGTTGGGGTAAAGGGTTCCTATGTCTCTCAACAGACCCAAAAATATGTTCTGTGGTGGTCATTCACTCCATTCGAGAAGCTGACCATCTTCTCCTTTTCCTTCCCTAACTTAGCAATGTCCTCTAGCTGATCTATTTTATGTGTTTCTAGAGTTGGGAGTTAAATATATTCATTGGCCGTTCTTGAGTGTTTGTCTCTGGGAAAGAAGTATAGTTTGTATCTGCATGACCTTTCTGGAAAGTTAATCTTCAGTTCAATTATTTTCTAATGTATACTTAATATAGATTTCAAATATCAACGTTCCCATCAGGCACTCAGGTTAGTTCCCAACCTATCCAACACTGCTGGATATGTAAGGTTGAATTTCCTATGAAACACAATGTAGCTGTATGACCTATAGAAAGTGCCTTCAGAAGCTAACTACAACTGTAGCAGATGAGTAGCTTCTGTAAAACTCAGCCCTGGTCTTTCTTCAATTGCCTGCCTATTATTTGACTCTATCTTTCATTCTGTGCTTTAAGTAGGAGGGTCAGCAACTTTGTCTGCAACCAGATGCCAGTATAATTTGGATACCCATTTGGTATGGCTTTGTCCATCAAAATATTCCCTATTGAATGTAAAAGTCTTGGATATTATCAATACTGCCTCAGGTTAAAACAAACACATTTTTACCACATTCCTCCTGTTTTTTCATTTAACCTACCTCCCACTTGATACCCACATGGACACTGATTAGCAGCAGAGACTCTGTTCCCCAGCAAGATTCTGGATAGATCAGGTGCAGGGTATGAGGCATGTTCTTTTCACCACCCCCGTCTTGTACTGCTCTGTAGAGGCCAGCCACAAACTGGCCCTCTAAAGAAATGCCAAGAACAGCACCTTATAATTCCCCCTGCCACAGGAGAAAGGGGAAGGAGCTGACTAGCAAAAAAAAGACAAAATCCAAGAATGTTAAATGGGATCCTCCAAAACTAGACTCCAGAGCCCTTACATGAGCAAGGGTGCGAGGGGATAACAGATTGTCTGACTGAGAGTCTGTAAATTGTTTACTTTTACAGTCTTTTTTAAAAGTCATTTAAATTTGAGCATATGCCATTTTAGATGAGCTGCTAGATAGCGTAATGGGGGCAATGAATCTTCTAATTTAGTATAAAACTGTAAATGTCATTCAGGAAAACAGCAACACAAACCCAAAGTTCAACTATGATGAGATGACATTTGTGCCTTGTAAAAGAAGAAAAACAGGTAAATAAAATTCCTGTTGGCTTAAGACAGAAAGAAATCAGAAACTTCTGCCTGAATTATAAATAAAGATGTGTCAAAACAGTCCAGCATTAACATAGGCACCCTCACTCTCCAAAATAACTGTGGGTAGTTATAGTTCTACTCTCATTTTTTACTTTGCGTGAGGAATGTAGTTACTTCGAGCAGCTGCCAGATTAATTTTATTTTGTTGGAAGCTTACCCTCAGAATAAAAAGAAAAGAAAGAAAGAAAGTCCACATTTAATTCTAAATAGCATTGATTTGAAATGCAGTTTTCGTAAACACTCTCTTCAGTGTTGTTCCTGTTTTATCCCATCCTATCCCCTTACTCATATTAGTGTCAGGTTTCAGAGGTGTAGCCGTGTTAGACTGAATCAGCAAAAACAAACGAGGAGTCCTTGTGGCACCATAGAGACTAACGAATTTATTTGGACATAAGCTTTTGTGGGCTAAAACCCACTGATGAAGTGGGTTTTAGCCCACGAAAGCTTATGCCAAATAAATTTGTTAGTCTCTAAGGTGCCACAAGGACTCGTCATTTTTTCATATTAGTATGATATTTTGGAAGGACAAGATGTGTCACAGCATAAGGACTCAATCTGAAGGATTTGAAATCTGCTGTAATCATGGGACTCATCTGAATAGTCTGAGCTCTACATAACATACTGTTTTTAAACACTGAACTATTTCTCCTGGAAGCTGTCTGCTATAATGACAGTACCTTGCTCTTATTTGGCACTTTTCATCAGCAGATCTCCAAGCGCTTTACAGAAGAGGTCAGTATTAGGACTGGCTGGTAAACAATTCAATTTTGCAAAAAGTTTCAAGGTTTCAAAATTAATTTTTGTTCCAATGCAGAACAAAAATTAGAGCTTCTGGAATTTTTCACAAAAAACACGAGAGACAGAGACCAACCACTCCCCACCACACACCTCCCCAGCCAGTAGCCTAGTAGTTAGAGCATTTACGTTGGATGTAGGAGACCTGGTTCAGTTCCCTGTTCTGCCAATTCAGAGTGGGTTGGTTTCCTCTCTCCCCACTTTCAGAAATTCCAGCCTGGACCTGAGAAACTTCCTGATGAAATTTTCATTGAAACCATCACATTTGCACAAAACTTTTCAGTTTTGGCAAAACAGTTTTCAATGGAAAAGTTTTGCTGAAAATTTTTCAACCAGCTCTAGTCAGTATCATTATCCCCATTTTACAGGTGGAAAATCTGAGGCACAGAAGTGAAGTGACTTGCCCAAGGTCACTCAGCAGTGAACTATGCCATGTTATGTGTTAGCTTTCTGTATGCTCACAGATGGGTAGCACATAGAATTTGCTTAAAAAATGTGGTATCTTTTCAGTGCTTCCCATTTGGGGGGGGGGGGGACTTCTTGAGATCCAGCAAATCCCTAGATTGCTGCGTGCAAGCAGCACCTGACCAGCTTCTGCCATCGCTAATAGGTATCAATTAAGTAAATAATATTTATAGCAGACCGAGTCAAGGGATATAGAAATAATTGCAATGCCTGGAACATGTTCCTTTGTAGAAAGTATTTTTACCTTACTTATTCTCTCTGGCTTTTACTGAATTTATGTTTAAAATGTGCCTCATTTTCCCCTTCTCTCCTCCTATACCCTCTGCTAGAGAAAACAGGTGTTTTGAATTACTGTTATCTTCTAAGACCTTACAATATACTACCCTCATCACCCTCTTATCTGAGTGCCTGAGCATAGTTGTTACTTAGTGTCTTGCACTGCAAAGGATCCCAAAGTAGTTTTCCTACTTTCCATATAAAAATTGCTTCATTCAAAATGCAGCTGCCTCTGGGATGAAACAAATCATCCATTTAACAGTGCCTAGCAAAACTGAACAAAGGTTTAGGACAAAATAGAAAAAAAAATACAAAACAATTGAAACCGTGGTAAGCAATTGTAGTTACCCAGATTGGAATAAAGCCAGGTCATTGAGGTTAGCACACTAGCTGTTGAAAGCTTAGCTACCAGAAGTAGTCAAGACCTCAGTTTCAAATCTCATCTGAAAGAGGACACCTTCGGCAGCACACTACTCCCTAATAGTACACATGATGAACATTCTAAATACACAACCACTCACCCATCTCTGGAGGGAGCCAGAAATAGGTAATTTAGATGTAGTCAAAAGACAGCCTTGTTGCAGGGGTGAAGGGAATTTCCTTTAAAAACCACATATACAATAAGGTCAACTTCGATATAGCTATTAAGATCAATGGACTTATCCCAAGGATGTCTTTGTCTTCTAAAGAATCAAGAGTCTAATGTCCTGTTATTTGGCATTAAAGGTATGTAGCTCTCATAGCTTTTATGTGATTACTAGGAATCTCACATTCTGGAAGAAGAGGAGAAGCTGGAGGAGGAAACTCAACAAACACGTTTGGAATTTCATCAGCAGTTAGTTGCAGAAATTCAAGAAGCTCTTCAGCTTGTACAGCAGCACATGGAACAAGTGACTGGGCAGGCCTTGCTCCAGCATGCCCGGCAAGAAGCTGCTAATCAAAGCTCCGAGGACGGAGAGGACTTCAAGGTATTTGATCAGCCTTTTTAGGAAATGGGAAATACTTTGTCCGATAAAATGGAGGGACACTAGAGTAATTTATTATCCAGCATAAGAAAGCATCACAAGCGGAAGAACTACAACCTGTTATATGATCTTACAAATGCTGTATAGAGATGCAGAGCTCTTCTGCTGACTCATCCTGGCAGCCAGACCAGGTCTTAGGCCCAATTCAGGAGTAGAAGAGAGTTGAGAGCTCTCTCCAAGACAGCTTTAGTATGGTTAGGAGCATATTGGGACCATTTACTACCCAACACTACCCATTTACAAGGAGTTTAAGGTTAATAAATACTATGAATTAAACAGAATGATTGCCAAGTCAGTCAAGATGAAAATTGGTTGATCCATATTAAAGTATATAGCAAGATTGACAGAGATAAGAGGAGAAGCTGCTTAATTTACTGTATGGTGAAAAATGGGAGAGCTGTGTGTGCATTGTAGCTCAAGAGCAGTCTAGTGTGGAATGGGTTATGGAGACTGAACCCCTCCTTCATAGAAGGGGTCCCCTCCAGATGCAGATTGAGGCATATTAGTAGGGAAATTTGCACTGTCACTGTTCATATTGTACTGTTCTGTGGATAAACAGAGGGCTCTATTTTCCAGACCATCAATCTGGCACATTTCACAAGTACTAAATTCACAGACATGCACTTGCACACATACACACTCACACTTAGAAAATGAAGTTTCTGCAAGTCTTCTATTTTTGCTTCTGACGCAGACAGACAGTTTAGTTCTTCCCTTAATAAATTCATAGCTACTTGTACTGTGTATTGCAGGAGAGACTGAGAGAAGCAGCTGTAGAGAGTGTATATGTGACCAGCAATGGTGTCAATAGACTGGTGCAAAGCTACTACCAGCAATTAGAAAAAATCATGGACGGGCATGAAGACAGAAAACTTCAACAACTGAAATCCCTTCAGGGTATGAAGAATAGCAGTAATTATGGGGTGTTAAGCTTTACTGTTGACAAATGCCATTAACGTGTATGCAGTATGTGACAGGCCCCCTTCTTTGCTACCTGGTAAACCTCACTGCCTGGCCAGTTCAGGTGGTTCTGCAGTCACAAATGTATATCTTTTGCCAAGGTGTGCCTTCTTACATAAGAAAACTATGCAACATTGGTTTGTGGCAAGGACCAGCTTCCCCTGCAGCCCACCTGAGCTTCCTTCTCAGCCACCTTTGCTTCCTGTTTCCTCTCCTTATATTCTCCCTTCCCACCCCCCAATTACCTTGTTAACCCAGGTGATTGCCACCCAGGTGATCACAATCCCCTACCAGAAAGTATCTAATTGCCCTCAGCTGGGCCTGCCCTCAGCTAGGCTGCAGCATTGTCAGTGATCAGGGTGCTGCTCTTAGCACCCTGTCACAGCATATAAAGATATCTTTAAACATTACAGAATGTAACAGTACATCACAAAGTAAATTGAATTTGTAGATTTGCTTGCACCTTCAAAAACAATACAAAGTGCTGGAAGTATAATAATGATAGGCTTTGGTTTCCAAAATGTTACCAGTTCACCGAACTAAGACCGTGGCTATACCAGACAATGACCACCACCTCCCATTCAGTTTTCTGTGCTGAAGCATGCGATATAAGGGGTAGGAACTCCAATGCATTTTAGAGCCTGCATTGTTGAACAGGAGCCATGCAGTAAAGGGTCCCGGTATGTGTCATTCAGGGTCTGATCCTGAAAGATGCTGAGCGAGTGTCCTCAACTCTTGAAGGCTTTGGCCCTGATTCAGTAGTGCATCCCTAGTCAGCTCTGAACTTAAAAACCTGCTTAAATCCCAGTGTCTTTGATGGGTCTAAGCAGCTGGCTACAGTTAAGCATGTGCCAAAGTATTTTCCTAATAGGGATGTATTTAAACATATGTCTAAACGGTTTGCTTAAGCAGGGCTTTGAATATCACTCATGACGGAGTGACAAAATATGGAGTGAGAGTTATGGCAGTTACTCATTTTGTTGTCTGTTTGGGTAATATTAATGGTTCAGCACATGAGTATTACTGCTTACAAGCTGTGTGAGATTTAAATTTATAAGCAGCTGCTAAGAATGTGGTTTTGCTCTTTGATTGAAGATGCAGTTAGGGGGAAAAATACTGTCATTGCACTACTTGAGTATAAACCTACTAGCATGATAGAGCAGAAATTTATTTATGTTGGTAATAAAAACAGGAGTGTATCAGGCCCTCGATAATACTGTCTAGACCTGTGTGGCCCAAGACACACCCAGTGAAGAATCACAAATCAAACAAAAAGCAATCATGAATTACTAGAGTGAAAGAATAGTTAAGACCCATGTGCTTTTACTGCTATCCATCTTAGGTTTCTAATAGCTATGAACCACTTCTTCTCTTTTGTGATTCTTGTTTTTATTACGTTAGGAGACAGAGTTCTATAGCACTTTCATCTATCTTTTAACTCTTGCCACCGGTCATTAACCATAACCTCTCTGAGAAACTTCAAATTGGTGCCTTTTCTTCAGATGCTGCCCTGTGACAGCTGCTTCTTGCTCCTTGCCTCTTGTTTTGCTTTCTCCTTATCTTACTGTCTACTCTAGGTCCAACTGTGCCTGACGTACTGCTTGGAAACAGCTGCCATCTCATCCACTTGGAAGTCTGCCATACTATTTTCAGGAGAGGATTGGGCTTGTGCTTGCATCAAGTGCTCCCCTGTGCTTAGGAAAACAAGGAGCCTGCAGCAGCGGTTAGCATAAGCGGTGCCTGTGCTCTTCATTAAAGCATAAGACTAATAAAACTAAACAAGTTTAGAAACCGGGGACTACATCCATTCCTTGTTTTTGACTTCAGTGTAGTTAAACCCAGAATGGATTAGGCCCTTGAGATTAGCCGGGCTTGTTCTTGCCTTCTTCATCGCCCCCTCAAAAAGAAATCAAAATGGGTATGCCTTGAAAACTTCACAACCTAGTTGTTAGTATGAAGGACTCGTGGCTAGCAGAAGTCTAGATTGTAACCTGAGCTGAGTTCTATGACCTGTCACTTGAATTTCTTGTACATTTCTTTTCAGTCTACTGGAAAAAGTGCATAAAAATAATAATTGCCTGAAAATTACCACCTGCATCCGAGCCTGTCTGAAAAAGTGATTTACAAAAAGACTGACCAATTTTTCAACAAATTACAGTAGCATAAGTATACACACTAGGTGTATGTAAGATGTACTTTACACATTAAAACAGCACTAACTTTGGAAAGACTGGCATTGTATTGCATTGTGCTGATAAGAAAATTAATATATTGTCACAACTCAAAGTAAAAACGTCACAAGATTTGTTATTTTGAGCAAAAGATTTTACAGAAATGTTATTTTAGCAGAAAGAACTGAAAGTAACAGACTCAGAAAAAAACAAGAAGAAAATGAACAAACATTGAAAGAAAAAGTGAATCAAAGCACCCTGAACATGTCATCAGCAGTCCATCAAAGGTGAGAGCAGGCGGGAATATTACTTATTCTTGATATTTAAATCATGAGTTGTTTCAGTTTTGTGAACTGAGCTGTGATTAAATAACTTCCAACAACAGACCACAAAAACTTGTTCTTGACATTTGTTTGTGTTTTGCCTTTAAAGAAAAAGGAAAGTGTATTCTCAATTTGTGTGCATCTGAGCTCAGAGAATTGCTGTCACAATTAAACATTTTGATGTTCATTAATCACAATACATAAAGTAACACATAAGGCACTTGCTATCAGAACAGTTTTTTGTAAAAAAAAAAAATTTAAACCATTTACTAAACTTTTAAAAGTTCTTTGGAGTAAATATGAGATTGAGACTTTCAGATACATCATATTCTGTCTAATCTGGTTAAAACAATGAAATCAACCTTAGTACAAGCAGAAGTACATAGTGATGGAGAATGAAGTTTTTGGTTAATCCAAAGTAGTATTTTAGAAATTAATCAATCAACACTTGCACCACACTTGTCATTGTGATTTCTTCTAAGGCCAAATCCTGGTTCTAAGGAAATCAGTGGGGAAGTTGTTTCATTCCATGCTCAAAGAGCAATTAGAAAAAGCCAACATTCCATAAGCATTCAACATTAAAATGGGCCTTGATCATTTAATTTGGTGGTGTACAGGTGGCGTTCGTATTTGAGAATGCTCTAGGACAGCGTTTCTCAGCCTTTTTGTGCTGGCGACCCCCTTTGGGCTTAAAAAAAAAAAACAATCGACCCCTCCCTCCCCCCTTACTAAAAGCTTGAAAAGGTAGGGGCTGAAGTGGCCTGATCCCTGCTACCTGGGGCAGAAGCTGCCCCTGCCCCACCTAAACCTGTCCCGCAACCCCCAGGTTGAGAAACACTGCTCTAGGAGATCAAAGGCACTAATAGTTCTCAGGAATCTTGTGGGTGATTAATAGCGCTAATAACTGATCAGAGGAAAGAAGCATTTCAGATTCAGCAGAGTTACAGAAATTCAGGTTCTACTGTACTAATATTAATCTTTGGCTAGCAAAACAAGCCAAGCAAAGAATACATTTGCTAATACAAGTTTGGCTCAGTCTCAACTAAGCTGTGTAATGCCAAGAGTGAAATTCCTAATTCTTTTCTCTTCTAGCTGTGCTTCCACAAGTAACTTCTCTTGGCACGTGGAGGATACAGGGAAAGACAAAAGAGCTGATTTGAAAATACCATGCAGAATATAACATTGTTTTTTAGGTCAGCCTCTAACCTTAGAACATTACAAAAGAGGGCCTAAATCTTACCAAAAGACTATCCAAAGCAACATATGCCCCTGCAGTTTGGAGGAAGAGCAAACCTACCAAAAAAGAAAAAAAAATCATATTGCATTTAGTGACTATGGAAGCTGTTAAAATTAATTGCTTTGGCAAAATTAATGGTCTTTTTATGGCTGCAAGGGGTGATTTTAGTAGTCAGAGTTTCTCACTCTGTAAGAAACTTTCTGAATAGCACAAAAATAGATCTATTCCCTAGGTTAAACTCACTAAACCCTCTTGAACTAGCCTGCTTTCCTTCACCAGGATGTTGTTACAACAACAAAAATTCTTGGCTCATTTTGATGTGCAGCAGCAGGTTCGTGTGGACTCCTTAAAACAGAAGATATTGATATTGCATCATCTAGAAACACAGCTTGAAAATCAGCTAAAGGTAAATCAAGGTAAAACAAGTTGCAGGTATAGTTAGCTGAGGACCTGCTCCTGCTTCTGTTGAAGTCAGTGGCAAAACTTCTGAGGGGCTCTGAGGGCTTTTTCCAAAGCCCATTGAAGTCAACAGAGAAATGCCCCATTGACTTTAGTGGACTGTGGATCAGGCTCCCTAAGTTTGCAGAAGCCTTTTCAAGAGCAGACCAAATAACGTGTTAAGTCCAATCCTCCTAAAGGGTATTCCATTAGCACAGAGTACAACATTTGATGAGTAGTTTTTATTTTAATGTGCATTTTTCTCACCTCAAGTTCCCTCTGGAGCCAGTTGTGAGCATGCCCACCCTATCATGGAGAGAACATTTTTGTCATCTCCACATCACTTTCTCTTTGCTGAGCAAAAGCAGAGGACATAGCCTTCTTATTACTACTACTAGTACATACTTCGGTTCACAGATGTGACCCTGGTGACTGCCTTGCTCTTCACACTTCCAAATCCACCTATGAGTAGGCTAGGATGGCCTAGAATCAAACTGTTTGAACTTTGTTAGCATTCTTCTCTTTTTATAAAGTATCATAATAAGTCTTCCTTTGTGTTCAGCAAGCAGAACAGGATTTCATCACTGAGCTGGCTGCGTTGGCCCGAGTTCCCCTCACAGTGCGCAAGCAGCCTTTAAATAGGAGCATTCAATCAGGTTAGTGTTGAGATGCTTGCTTGTTTGGAGTTTTTTGTTTTTGTTTTTTTTAAAGCTTCATGCATGGCAAGGGATTTGCAAATTATACACACACCCGCTTTTCTTATAAAATTAGCTCTGAAAACAGGCAATATGTTTAGCCAATTTAGATTCCAATCCAGGCTGATATAGGGCCTCAGATTTACGGGCCAGCACTTTTACCCATTTACCTTCCCCAGATCAGTGTATACTCAGTGGGAAAATAGAGAGAGAGGTATTCAAAAAATAAATGCTCTTGGGGACCCCTCTGTTTAAATGGGTTGAACTATTTATCTAACAGAGGACTCTCCTAAGCTCTTTCAAGCCCAAGACATTAGTTTGCTGGCTATCCTCCTGTCTGACCACACTAGGAAGGATATTCTGAAAGGCACAAATGGCAGCGAGGCACCCATCTCGCACTGAAAATCAATGGGAGTTGAGGATATAACTGCCATTAGTACCTTTGAAAACCTCCCCCTGAGTGGGAAAGGCTTCCAAGTTATCTGCCACTCCTAGCTGAGAGTGGTGGACTTTCCTGCTGGGTTACATCTGGTAAAAGATAGATATAGGCACCAAATAAAAAGATTCAGCTCTGAACATGCATCAGGGAAAAGAGAGAAACTCTGCTAAGTAGAGCTGCTTCATGAAAGTTACCATATCATTTTACACATTTGTGTGAGTCTTACCAGAGATATATCCAGCAGCTTAAGGCCTCAGCTAGCTTAATTCTTCAAACCAGAATAACTTTTGACACCTTCGGCATCCTCTTCAGAAACACCTGACCATAAAGAAGGACTCCATTCACAGATTAAAGTTATTTGTAATCAAACAAGCATCAGAACTGAATCACCCAGGTTTCTCTCTCTGGATGGGGAGGAAGGAATAATCCTCCTTCATTCCCCACCAGCAGCCTAAAAAAGTAAACTCCTATGAATAAGTACAATCATAGGGGCTTTGCATACTTACAGGAATTAACTGCAGCCTTAATTAATTCACTGTTTAAACTGACATGGACAAATTTCTTAAAATGACATCTAGTTTTGTGCCTACCATCCATTGTGGAGCTAAAACTGCAGGTGCAGTTAAATGAGTGTGCAACCTCCAGGTTGAAAATCCAGGACCTAGTTGAATCCACTAATCAATTGCAGTAGTGAAATATTTAGGGTGAGGTTTCAGTTAGGACCACAAGTTCCATTAAGAGTCAATGGCACTAATACTCCTAATTAACTCATTTAGGCACTTTTGAACCCACCCTACCTCATCCCCATGCTATCATCCTCCCCGCAACCATTGCTTGTCCCTGTGGGTCCTTAACTATGAATGCAAAACTAGAGGCATGGTTGAGACCACACAAAAAATATGGATCATTAACATCAAAAGTTTGTCTACACGTTTCCTTAAAATTACAAAGCAATGGCCTTATTCTTTTGGTTGTAGCTCACAGCAATCTCCATTAGTTTGCTAATGCACTTATCTGCTTAAAAATTACCTAATTCTGGCATAATGTCTTAAAGCACATTCTAAAACATGTCAGCCTTTGACAGGTGTGAAAAGAAAGACATGCTCACTGCATGGTAAATCATAATTGAAAGAAGTTACTGTGGTGATTTTAACCCACATTTCCATGCCTTTTCAGGAAAAAGCCAAAAATCAAAAAGGAAGAACTCCCATTCCTGGGGAAAAGAGGATTCTGGTGACTTCAATGAAAAATGACCAGATGCCCCAGGAACAGACTTCTGTATCAGTCAGAAGCTAAAATGGATGCCTACTGAAAAGCATGTTTATAATAACTGATAAAAAATCTGTTTCTTAAGAAAGTACATTGATCTGATTGAAAAAATATAGTATCTACATTCTTTCCTCTTCTGACCAATATTCTTGTTAAAGCATGAACATACTCTTCCCATCATCCTTTTTAAATGCAGGAAGAGCTTCTAAATTTGGCTCCCTAGTCTGTTTTTTTAAATTTTCACTTTAATTTTAGATAGCAATAAGAAATTGTACGTTTCTGTCCAAGCTTGGTATTTCTTACACATGGGGATAGAGTCACAGCTGGTGTAATTCAACCTAGGTCTATTGAAGTCAGTGGAACTACGATGATTTACAACAGACAAAATCTGGCCACTAGTATCTAAATAGCCACTGCCTCTGTTTCCTGGACAAAAGCAGGTGCTGATTGTTGGCTTCTGGAGGAGCAGAGCTGACAGCTTTTGCTATCAACATAATCACTGTTTGAAACATCTCCTAGGGTGCTAACTAGACAAGGAGAAAGAGGCTCAAAGCTGAAGTATGCCAGCTGATTATTGGGGGGACAGCTCAAATTGGTTCACTGGTTGCTGGGGCTTGATGCATTGAACAGATCCTTCTGACAGGCACTACAAATATATCCAGCAGATATATCTTGCTTTTCAAGAACCCTATAGAGCCTTTAGGAAGAGTATTTATCCCCTGAGTGACCTTGGGCTTGGATTGCTTTTAGAAGATGGCTCTTGTCCCTGATAGCATGATTACCATGCTTTCTTGCACCCCGCTTTCCTTCAGCAAACAAGACATTTGTAACAGGGGGAAAGAGCACAGGGCAGATCAGTGTATATTTATCTTGTATGTTTTGGCAGGCCTAAGTCAAGTTGCAGCCAGAAAGTGAAAGCCTAATATTACAATGAAACAAACTCCCTTCTGTTATTAAAATAGAGAATTTTGGTCTGAAATTTTATTTTGTTGGGTTTGTTTTGTTTTCTAATCAGAAACAAATTGCAGAGGCAGCATGAAACTGAAATTGATCAAGGGAAGAATTCAGAGATGCAGGAGAGGTGCAACATGTAGTGAAAACAGTTCTCAGAATTGTCTGTCAGCCTGAATGTTGAGTCCCAAAGCATTTTTCTGGACAAACTGAACTACTGCAAATATTTACTGAGCAGGATCTTTGGGGAACAAATAAGGACCTCATTAAAAACTAAGAAGCCTTATTCCACAACTGTGAAGCAGCGTAAACACAACTCCACTACATGGAGATACAGCATGTGGCCATCTTCCTTAGGCTGATCATGAAACATTCCCATTTGGTTCTGTACAAAAGAACAGGAAGCCAGCTGTGTCCACCAGCTAGAGCTCTGAGAAAGGTTTCCTTTTTGTGAAAAGTAGCTGGATTTGCAGAAAGTCCCCAGCTCGCTGAAATCAAGAAAAAGAAAAGGGGGGACACCGCCTCCAAAAGGAGAGCTTATTAGAGCGGGGGGATGGAGGGGAGGAAGAATATTCTGACCCTTTGGCCAGCCAGGATCCAGGAATTAGAGTTCCAGATTGGCATAAAAACTTGGTATGGTAATGGGTCTCTCTTAGAAATCTGTGCCTTTAGGTTAAATAAAGATCTGAGTGTAGCCTCAAGCAAATTCAAGCCCATCGTGTTGGGCAGTGGTACAAAGGGGGCCTCTTTCTGGCAGGGTGGGGATGGGAAACGAAGCCTGTAGAGGATAGATGGTAGCTCTGAAAGGTCAAACTACAAAGTAAACAAAAATCATTTGTAAGTATTGACTGATAATAAGCAGTATTAGTTAACAGTAGACAGCATTAAAAATGAGGAGTAAACATAGCAAGGCCCTCATTGCAAAACTACTGTCCACTGCAGCTCCCATTGAATTCTTCTGAAAAACCAGACAAACAGTTTCAAAAGAGAATGCAGAAGCAGTGCACATTCATAACCCCAGCTGAAGTCAGATACTCAGCACTTCTGAAAATCAGATGGAGACAACAATTGAAAACCTGACAAGTGTTTGAATATGAGATGCTAGATGAAAACTTAAATCTAGGGGAAACCTGTGACAAAGTGACTTGTTCCCATAGAAACTGAAGCAACTGACATGTGAAGCCCTGTTACTAAAGAGGGCTCTGTCTGAGCAAGAATAGTACACAGCATTCAAAGCAACAGGTATTTAAGCCCATGATTACCAAGGTGAGATGACTGTTCATTAGGGCAGCAGAGCCCAACCTCTCTCATTGAAAGAAACAGAGCGGACACTGATGACAAACGTTTCCTTTTACATTTTCCCCACCCCCCCTTCCTTTCCTTATCCTGGGGTACTGTATTTATTTAGCAGAACCTAAGGCTCTTATAAGCCCTTTCCACCTAGCATCTCAGGTCAGATGCATCTTGCTGAGCCATTAAACAGCAAGAAAAAAAAGAAGCAGTCTAAACCATCACTAAATCCCCCCTCCACAGCTCTTTTGGCCATAGTCCTTGTACAGGCCTTCTGGCATATTCTGCTGATCTCTCTCAGGCCTTTCCTAGCAAAGGCCAACAGGTTATATACTTCCTGATGTGTAAGGCTAATTAACAAGGGCCATCTCCCAAGTACTCCTAAATGTTTAACCCCAGCTGGTCCAGATACCACCCTGTAGTGTGTAGAGAGGGGTAGTACATTTTATTTCCAGGGACCAAATTATGGTGTGCTTTCACCATGGCTGGTTTCTCCCCCTGAACGCCAAAAGAGCCATCACAGTAGCCTTTTTAAAGGCTAGGCCAGTATAGAAGTGTTCAGAATAGATAACTGTATTTATAGTTACAGGGCCAGAGCCTCAGCCAGCGCCAAGTGGTGTGTCACGCAGTCAAAGTCAATGGAGCTATGCCACCGTCTGAGGATCTAGCACAATACTTAGGTAAAGAGTTGATGCAACGGCACAATGTGGAAGTTATTACTGTTAGACAAAAGTGTGCTACCATTATTGCCCGTGGCATTTCTCCTTAGCTTCAATGTAAGCTCTTACCTTGAATGTCTGGGTTTTGATCAGTGCTTCCCACACAGAGCTGGTAGCATGCAGCCTGCAACCAGGTGGTAGTTATGCTCATTAAAATTACAATGGTGGCACACCAAGGGCTTATTGAGTTTAGATGTGGTGTGCTAATGCTTAACATTGTAGAATGGCTGTTTTAGAGTAACAGAATCAATAAAAGTCTAAAAGATATTTAAATGGACATGAGGCGTCTACCGTAAATACAGTAGAGTGGGATTTGATCTATTTTTTATTTTATTTTGAAACAGTGTTTTACATATTGCTGTTTTTCTATTTGCACCAAGATTTTGTAGAAATGTTATTCTTCATGGCTATCTCAGATTTGTATATTATTATTATGGAGCAGAAGCAAGATGTGGTATCTATTACATTTTTGCATTCCCTAGTCTTTAAGTCAGCTTTCAGTTTTCTTCATGCCTTTTTATTATAGTTCATTATCTTTCCTCTTTTTTAAAAAAATTTCATTCCAAGCAGCTAATTGTTGTTGGCTGCGTACAGTACCTAGATAATGTATTTAACTGTGTTTATATCATATGAAATGTGTATTTAGTTAATCAATTGTAAAGTTTTCCTTAAAAGCACTTTTTTTACCTACTTAAAATAGATTCATACTTTACGAATCACAACATGGCCCATCTGTGTAATAAAGTAGAATATAGTGCTTGCAGTTAATTTCTGAAAATGGAATAACCAGACCATGCACTTTATTAAACATGTTACATGCCACTGTAAATAGGTTAATCATTCTGTCAGTCAAGATCAAAATAATGCATGGTCTTTCCAAATTGTACCTCTTACAGTGTTTTGCTCTGCTATTTCAATGGATTGCTGAGCTGCAACAGTCATATTAACCTACTGGCTATACATTTTACTCACCTATTTCTCAAATGTTTTTAAATTGGTGGAACATATTTGCCCATATCTGAGCAGCGTGGCCCTGCTGACCCCCCTCAGCTATCAGAGCTATGCAGCTAGCAAGAATGCAGTTTTTAAGGTTCAAGTGGCACATATATTTTATACACTATTGTAAATTATACAGGAAAGATGCAGCATCCCATCACAATTAATATGTAGTTTAATCAATAAAACCTAGTCACGTTATAGCCATCGTGACTCATCCAGAAATTACTGAATTTTAATAAGAGAGACTGGAGATGACATTTTTTCTTCAGGAATGTGGAAATGTGCAAAAGACCTCAAAATCTAGCCAGCAGTGCCCCCTTATGGCAGCAAATATAGTTGTTCCTTCTAATAAAAAGTAGATCCAGATTCTCTGGTAGGGCCAAAGAGAGCAAATGTAGCTTCACATCACCTTTCATTCCCTGGCTTTTAGGGCTGGCCAGGGACTATGTCAGCTCCCGCCCCCCATAAGACAGAGAAGCTTCAGGGTTACTCTAACTCAGTGTTTCCCAAACTTGGGACGCTGCTTGTTCAGGGAAAGCCCCTGGCAGGCCAGGCCAGTTTGTTTACCTGCCATGTCCGCAGGTTCGGCCGATCGTGGCTCCCACTGGCCGCGGTTTGCCACTGCTAGCCAATGGGGGCTGTGGGAAGCGGCACGGGCCGAGGGACATACCGGCTGCTGCTTCCCGCAGCCCCCATTGGCCTGGAGCGGCAAACCGCGGTCAGTGGGAGCCACGATCGGCCGAACCTGCGGACGTGGCAGGTCAACAAATCGGTCCCGCCCGCCAGGGGCTTTCCCTGAACAAGCAGCGTCCCAAGTTTGGGAAACACTGCTCTAACTTAAGCCTGGCTTCCCCTGGCCACTCCAACAGCTGGAGCATAGAACCATCTCACCCATCCCCTCACCTTTTCCCCAGAAATGCCATCTGTGTCTTTGCCACACAAGGATTTTCTCACTTTCCTTAGAAAATTATTCCCTTGTCTAATAGGACAATTCCATTCTTAAAAATATTTTCCTAGTAATCAACTTAAAATTTCCCTTTCAGTTTCAACTCATTACTCCTAGTTATTTCTCCCTTTTTTCCATGGTAAATATGCCCACTCCCACTTTGATGGTGACACTCGTCCTGTACCTATAGACTCTAATTCACTGTCCACTGTCACCACTTGAGTGGAATTCACATGTGTGCAGAGGGCACTACATGACTTAAGTCCCACTTCAGTCCTTTTTTGAGGGTGTAAATGGCTCGTAGTCCTTTTGTTTCCTCTGTGCACAGGAGTGAAAGTCACCCTTTTTGCATTCCAAATTTTCCGATCTCTTCACCACACCCAGTGGACAGGCTGTGGTTCAACAGCCCTTCCTGCCAATTGGTAGGGCATTTCACTCAGAGGCCAGAAGATGTAGTGGTCAAGCCGTGATCTATCATTTCCAATGCTCCAGAGTTCTCCAGCAAGATGGAGTGGGGCAGGGCACGGAAAAGGTAGGTGAACCCAATTCCCGCCTCTCCACTGGGTCCAAAGCCAGGGCCAAGGGAGGAGAGGCATGGAATGTCTCAGTTCCTTCTTCCTAGTACACCTGCCTAGCTTCTCCTGGGTCGCTTAATACCTCCCCTCTGTGTTTTCAGTATGGGCCATGAGCCTACTCCCCCCACTCCTAGGAAGAGTTCCCAATCAATCTCAGCAGCAGAATTGGTCAAATATTTTTAGCTCCTTCCACAGTGCTCAGTGGTTCTCTGTAAGCAGGGAGTCAGGATGGGAAAAGGGTCAGGCCCCTATCCTCCCAGCTGGGGAGGTCTTACCCTCAATCCAGGCTCTTCTTCTGTGGGTTGCTGTGTCCCCAGAAGCTGCACATTGGCTTCCTCCCTTCAGACAGTCCCTCATCCACTCCCCCTGCTTGACATTGAGTCCCCTTTTGAGCAGATCCTCCATTTGGAGCATGCGATGCAGCTCCTGCAGGGTGGGGTCCTCTTGGCCAGGTATTGCCCATTCACTCCATTTATGTGTCTGTAAACCCTAGCAGAGTGACACTATATCTAATGCTTTACTGGCATCCACATATTAACATTTCTGCATCCGCACTGGTCTTCTGTTGAGGTCCCTTCCCGCCTCTGAATATTTGTTACACTTTAAAAAGTATTTTTAAGTAGGGGTTGGCCTTAGATTTACTAATCAAGAAATGTTTTGCTCCTGCTTTAGTTAAGTGCACTGCCTAGCATGATTCCCAGTACTAAGAGTCCTCAGAATGCTGCTAAGTAGCTTTGCCAGCTGACCACAAGGTCACAGGATATAGTCGATGCAAACTTAAGGGGAAGGTACCAGGGCTTAATTTGTGCCACGGCTGAGCCCCAGCGCCCCTAGGCTGGGCAGTTCAGAGCCCCAGCACCTCTGGGCTTCCACGTCAGTTACGAAAGTAAAAAAATTACTTTTTTTTAAAAAGAGGAGCCCCGTCACCTCTTTCATTACAAATTAAGCACTGGAAGGTATTCATCTAAACCCTGATTAACATGTGGAAAACATGCCTTTTAGTGAGAGACTGAAGAAGCTTGATCTATTTAGTATCTCCAGGAGACAGTTAAGAGGTGACTTGATCACAGTCTGAAGTACTCTCAAGGGGAGCAAAAAAAATTATATTAAAGGATTCTTCAAGCTAGCAGACAAAGACATGACAGGAAACAGTGGCTGGAAGTTGAAGCTAGACAAGTTCAGACTAGAAATAAGAGCCAGAGTTTTAACAGTGAGGTTCGTTAACCATTGGAACAATTTACCAAGGGTCGTGGTGGATTCTCCATCACTGGCCATTTTAAAATCAAGATTGGATGTTTTTCCAAAAGCTGTGCTCTGGTTCAAACAGGCAGTCATCCAGGGAACTCCTATGGCCTGTGTGATGCAGGAAATCGGATTGTATGATCACCATGGTCCCTTCTGGCCTTATAATAAAAGATTTGATGTAATTCCTGCATCAAGCTCATAACTTCTGTTTGAGTTACAGCATGAGGCCCATGTTATGCATGACATCAGGCTAGATGATCATAATGGGTCCTTCTGGCCTTAATCAGTGAATCCATCAAAGGCCTCCAATGAGTGCTGCCTGGGCAGACCCCACTGAAGTCAGTAGGGTCCACCTACTGAAAGCATATTGTAGGACTAGGATCCTATCAACTGGTATGGATGAGTGTGTCTGGGAATTATAGTGTTCTTTTTGCTGGCCATCAATCCATTTGTCTCCTGTATAAAGCCTGGGCATAAACACAGCTAGCCTCTTCCTAACACTTTTACTTTAACCTGTGTCACAGAGTCCCCGGGCGATGCTCTGGAACTGCTCCCTACGAAGCCAGTCAGGACTCTGGGGAAGTCTCCTTTCTGTGAGCAGACTGTCTTCAGGACATACAGCTCACACAACTTCCACCTTCCTGGATCTGACCTCGGAGCATTCAGCATCCTCTGCTCCTCCGCGCGCTTCCCACAGCGAGTCCGCCCAGGCGGGGTCCTGGGGAAGCCAGAGGGTCCTGCACCCCAACTGCGCAGTCAGACGTGATTCTCAGCCAGCCAGTAAAACAGAGGTTTATTAGATGACAGGAACATGGTCTAACACAGAGTTTGTAGGTGCAGAGAACAGGACCCCTCAGCTGGGTCCATTTTGGGGGGCAGTGAGCCAGACAGCCACATCTGCACTTCACTCTATGTCTCCAGCCAGCCCCAAACTGAAACTCTCTCCAGCCCCTCCTCCTCTGGGCTTTGTCCCTTTCCCTGGCCAGGAGGTCACCGGATTCCTTTGTTCTCCAACCCTTTATCTCTCACCTTGAAGGGGGGAAGGGCCCAGGCCATCAGTTGCCAGGAAACAGGGTGTCAGCCATTCTCTGTGTCCAGACCCCTGCACACATCTGCCCTCTAGGGCTCTGCAAGGATCACGCACCCTTATCCCACCACCTAGATACTTAAGAACTGCATAGGGGAAACTGAGGCACCCCCACAATATTCAGAGGAAACATTAAGAACAGTCCCTCTTCATCACAACCTGATACTAGCAGCCTGGGACCAGCTAAACATGCAGTGTGCTACAGATTCATCACTGACTTAAAGCAAATACTTCTGTGTATTGAATTCATTGGGCACAAATTCATGAAGGACAGTCATGTTTTATTTAGAGATTTAGGGCTAGGAGCATCATGCACCTGAGAGGGGTGCAAAAATAGCGTTTTACACACACAACCCTGGCCAGGCACTAGTTTAGCCTCCAGAGCTCCAATCTCGGAGCTGCTCTAAGTGGTGCCCAGCTGCACCAATCTCCAAGAGGCCGTTTGGGCAACTAAATATCACAGAAGTACAGTAGCACTCTAATCATGCGTCTTTCCCCTACGTACACCCCTAAACCAAGCGTTATGAGGGACATGGCATGGAGCTGACTACACTGGCTTGATGCTACCTGGGAATTACCTTTATACTAGGGGAATCCCCAGATAGCTGCTTGTGCTGATTTTCCATCACCCTGGCAGCACTGGAGCAGTGCAAAGCCCCTGGAGCGTGGATCAAGGATCAAGCCTCTGACACCTAGAATGTGTAGCTGTGTCAAGGTTCCTTCCCCACTCTGAACTCTAGGGTACAGATGTGGGGACCTGCATGAAAATCCCCTAAGCTTATTTTTACCAGCTTAGGTTAAAACTTCCCCAAGGTACAAACTATTTTAAATGTTGCCCTTGGATTTTATTGCTGCAACCACCAAGCGTCTAACAAATATATCACAGGGAAAGAGCCCGCTTGGAAACGTCTTTCCCCCCAAAATCCTCCCCAAATGCTATACCCCCTTTTCTGGGGAAGGCTTGATAAAAATCCTTACCAATTTGCATAGGTGAACACAGACCCAGACCCTTGAATCTTAAAAACAATGAAGAAGCAATCAGGTTCTTAAAAGAAGAATTTTAATTGAAGAAAAAGTAAAAAGAATCACCTCTGTAAAATCAGGATGGTAAATACCTTACAGGGTAATCAGATTCAAAACATAGAGAATCCCTCTAGGCAAAACCTTAAGTTACAAAAAGACACAAATATAGGAATATACATTCCCTTCAGCACAGCTTATTTTCTCAGCCATGTAAAGAAAACAGAATCTAACGCATATCTAGCTAGATTACTTACTAAGTTCTAAGACTCCATTCCTTTTCTGTTCCTGGCAAAAGCATCACACCGACAGAGAGAACCTTTGTTTCTCCCCCGCTCCAGCTTTGAAAGTATCTTGTCTCCTCATTGGTCATTTTGGTCAGGTGCTAGCGAGGTTCTCCTAGCTTCTTAACCCTTTACAGGTGAAAGGGCTTTTCCTCTGGCCAGGAGGGATTTTAAAGGTGTTTACCCTTCCCTTTATATTTATGACAAGCTGTTAACTTACTTCCTGAAATAGCGCTCCTATTCTTCATGGCCTTGCAGGTCTGCGTTTGTTTAACCTGCTCTATGCAGAAGAAGCTGCTGGACTTAGAGCTGTTTAAGCTTTATGAATTGATACACATCATTTCATGGGCATCATGTTAACCACCTCAGAGAGTCATAACATTGTCCCTGGTTCCTCTCATGTGCTGGATGGAGCATTGTAGGGAGAGGGGAAATGGAGCCAGTTCTTCCCCCCGCTTCCCACAACACACACACACACGCACAACAATGGGAGTAGCAGTCACATGGAGGCTGCGCTCCTCTCCTTATGGCTACCTATGATGTGAGAAGCAAGGGGGCTTCCTACTCCCTGGCATGGAACTATAGACAGTGTCACAATCTGGCCTTTTGTTTATTCAGTGGGGAGGGGAGAGACCATTTACCTCAGCCTGCTCAAAGCCAGTCTGAGAACAGCATGACAACACTTCGATGTTTTAATAAAGCAAGGGTCCAGGAGAAGACTCCTGATCACTGATTGGCGATGATGTAACAAGTTAACTCTGCACAAGGAAGAGAGGTGTTTAATTCACTCCCAGGTACTACTGCTGGTCAGGGAGGGATAAAACAGACACAGTACAGAATCCAAGTCCTATACTCCACTTCCTTAAAGAAGCAGCATAAATACCACGGAAAAGGTAGAAGGGCTTCTAGGAGGTTACAACTTACATGGACACATTAGCACCTCAGTCCTCAAAGTAATCAAAGCATAACTGCACTGACAAGTATTGAGCTCAGAACCATTAAAGTTCAGAATAGAGGGCTTCAAAGCTGCCTTGTGTGTGTTCACGGCCACTTCAGCATGAAAAATATTATGAATAGCCAGTAGAGCAAGCGTTTCCTCTGGTTAGCCATGAATCTTTTATATTTTCCAAATAGCAAAAAATGGCATCTTTGTCAATGTGAGTTACATTGTGTTTATTCTCATTTGTTTAGTCAAGTAAAAGCTCAAGTGCTAAGGTCCCACAGAAACGGCGCGACTGTCAATATCAGGGTCAAACGTGGAGGTGGAAGGCAAAGCTTTCTAGGGGACTGGCTCCTCTTCTGGACACCCCACTGTCTTCAGCACAAAGTGCAAGGCAGGTGGATTTTCAAAAGACTCTGTGGCTGAGATCCACAAAGGTAGTTAAGACTCCTAATTTCCGCTGAAATCAATGGACACTGTGCCTATCCACATGCATCGCCTACATGCAGTGTTACAGGCCTTTTGTCAATGCAGCTTGATGCTGTGTGGGCACAATGCCCTGGCACAAGCGGTTGAGTGTGAATGAGCTCCGACTAAATAGTTTTGTTGATGGCACCGCCCCAGCAGAACTTTTACCCCAGTACAACTTTCTAGAGTAGTTAAGCCTAAGAAGCACAATGGAATTTATGGTCCCAAATCACTTCAGCTCTTTTGACAACCCCCAGCCTCACTCTTTTAGCCTGGCCTTCCCTTAGCATCAGCAGCACAAGCAGATAAGGAAAAGGAAATAGAAGGAGGGGCAAGGAGAAGGCCTCTTTCTCACACACTCACACATTGGAAAAGAGGAGGGAGGACATTTCCATCACCCTCCCAAAGAAGAAGACAGTCCATTTGTGCATTAGTTTGTGATGTGCTCCTGATAAGAACACAGAGAGATGGATCATGTCATAAATATAAAGGGAAGGGTAAACCCCTTTGAAATCCCTCCTGGCCAGGGGAAAGCTCCTCTCACCTGTAAAGGGTTAAGAAGCTAAAGGTAACCTCGCTGGCACCTGACCAAAATGACCAATGAGGAGACAAGATACTTTCAAAAGCTGGGAGGAGAGAGAGAAACAAAGGGTCTGGGTCTGTCTGTAGTCGTCTTGGCCAGGGACAGAACAGGAATGGAGTCTTAGAACTTTTAGTAAGTAATCTAGCTAGGTATGTGTTAGATTATGATTTCTTTAAATGGCTGAGAAAAGAATTGTGCTGAATAGAATAACTATTTCTGTCTGTGTATCTTTTTTGTAACTTAAGGTTTTGCCTAGAGGGGTTCTCTATGTTTTTGAATCTAATTACCCTGTAAGATATCTACCATCCTGATTTTACAGGGGGGATTTCTTTATTTCTATTTACTTCTATTTTTTATTAAAAGTCTTCTTGTAAAACACTGAATGCTTTTTCATTGTTCTCAGATCCAAGGGTTTGGGTCTGTGGTCACCTATGCAAATTGGTGAGGCTTTTTATCCAACATTTCCCAGGAAAGGGGGGGTGCAAGTGTTGGGAGGATTGTTCATTGTTCTTAAGATCCAAGGGTCTGGATCTGTAGTCACCTAAGCAAATTGGTGAGGCTTTTTACCAAACCTTGTCCAGGAAGTGGGGTGCAAGGTTTTGGGAAGTATTTTGGGGGGAAGGACGCGTCCAAACAGCTCTTCCCCAGTAACCAGTATTAGTTTGGTGGTGGTAGCGGCCAGTCCAAGGATAACGGGGGTAATATTTTGTACCTTGGGGAAGTTTTGACCTAAGCTGGTAAAGATAAGCTTAGGAGGTTTTTCATGCAGGTCCCCACATCTGTACCCTAGAGTTCAGAGTGGGGGAGGAACCTTGACAGATCACAATAGGCAATGCCAACTGGAAGATGGCTTGGATCAAGGTGAAGCATTGCATGCTGACTCTGGGCTGTCTCTGGTGGTTGCTGTCCCATATTAAAAATGAGGATGGCAGCAATCTGCTCCACTTTATGTAAATCCGATACAGCCCCAGAGCTGCAGGCAGACTGCCAATGTAGCTAGCTGTTAGTGGGCCAAAGATCAGGCAACTAGAACTGTTTATATTCTTACCACAAACTCTATTCAGCTCAGCTGAATTGGAACATGCAAAAACAATTTTCAAGTGTGTGCAGAAAGTTATACATGAACGATCTTTGTGCTTTGAGGATGCAGTTTCAAATGATGTAGACCCAGAAGAAAACTTCCTCTGGTTAGCCAGGGAACACCTCCACTGTAAAAAAAAATCATTTTGGTGAGCAAGAGCACTGGAAGGCAGAGAAAGACACTTAATGATCTTTTCATTTCCTTTATTTCACAAGCTTTGAATTCAGAAATAGAACCACAACTAGTAGATCTGATAGGGTATAATAAGTAAAAATGCATGTGATTACAAAGGAAAAACTTTGTACAAAAAAGTTTAAAAATCCAACGGTAATCTGAGTTATTCTTAAGTACCAAAACACTCATGCACAAGGAGAGCACTACTGCCCAGCTGGAGAAATCTCTGAATGGGATGGCAATGGCATTGCTGCGTAGAAGTTATGGCTCCGTCTAAAATGAAAACAATTAAGACACATACTTGGAATGTACTTTAGTGGATAATGAGAATTGCTACAGAGGCCACGTTGTCATTACACATTTTGAAGTTGTTTCTTTGTATCTGGGAGCAGTGCTTCATGGATTTATAATAAATTAAAGATATTAACAGAAGCCACTTACGCTATTCTACTGCATACTTTAAAAATGTCTGCATTCTTCCTTCTTATGTATTTTAGGGGCATTGATCTTGGCATTGTGTCAATTATTGGCAACGTGTTCTAAACAGATGCACTCACAGACTGCAACTTGCATAAATAACTTAGTAACATGCATTTACTACTCTAGTACAGCTAACAGGTGCAAAGGAACCATCATTTAGTTACAAGACAAAGCTAAAACCTGTAGTCACGAAAGGGGCAATGGAAGCACCATGCTTTAAGGTGACTATGGCAAGAAAGCACAATTGTGAGGCAAGTAGTTCCAAGCAAATACACCACACTATTATCACCTCTTCCTATGCAAATATAAAAAAAAAAGAGAAAAAAAAAGAAAAACAAAAGAAAAACAAAAAGACAACTCATTTTCCCCTCATTAGTACCGAATAAAACTGTGGGTTCAATAACATGGACATCAAAGGGAACAGACATTATTCCCATGATCCTTCATTCTTGCCATTCTGCCCATCATCTCTGTTCAGCCAAGACTGGTAATATTAGAGCGACCACCAGGGGGCGCAACAATGCGGTGTCCAGTGCGACGAGGGTTGTTGTCATCTACCTGAGCACCTGTAAAATAGCAATCCAGCCAGCAAAGCAGCAGAGTTAATAAAATGGGAACAGAAACATCTGAAGAAAAAAATCCAATCAACAGTGAATTTTCACCTGACTGGTTCTATCCAGGATTCAATGTTTTTGCCACTTTGTTTTGACCTTTCATCTCTAGAACCTATTTTTAGATCGTTATTGTCTTGAATAGAGTTCCATTCACTTCCACAGACGAGTGAATGCCTTGTGAGTGGATTCTTTTTGAGGGATCAGAACAGGTTGCTATTCTAGGTAATAATTTGTCTCTGTGGCATGCATTGACATTTCTGCATGAAAATGCTATATAAATATGGGTAGGGATTTTCAAAAGTGTCTAAGGACCAGACTTTTAAAGATGTTTTGGTGCCTTACTCTCATTGAACTCAATGGTAGGTAGATGCCCAAATACCTTTAACAATATGGTCCTAAGTGATCACAAGAATCACAAGGCTTGCTGATATGCTTTTGAAAATCCCACCCACAAGTTATCACTATGAGGGAAAAATTTTATAAGTGCACAAGCAAAAGTGTTCCTGTATATTTGTACATGCTCAGTCTCACTAGTACCCCAATGTATGGGTGTATCAAACTTTACAAACTGCCAAAAACATATGAAAAATCAGAAATTTTCCTTGGGTTCGCTACTATTTCTTCTCTTTGAATGGTTTAATTGGACTCCTAAAGGTGGGACTTTTCAGGGATAAAAGCATTGCTCTTGTTTCTCACTGGAATGGGTTGCAATTGACCATCCATTACAATTTCTTAAAGAGATAAGAACCACTGGTGTACTAATTCTACTGCTGACTTTTGGATGTTATAGTTACATCGCATCAAAATTTAACCTCTGAGGAGAGAAGTTGTCTGGAATAATCCCCCCAAAATCATATTTCTAGTCTACTTATTATGTGAGGGAATATCCTGCAATGGTGCTTTGGCTTAAATGGTGAGACACATGGGGTATTTTAGAATTATGATTAGTACTCAAGGTTTTTCAGATATTCATAATCGATCATTTTGGTTTACCTGATAAGCTGAAATTAGATTGGTGGAGATTTCTGATTGGTGGAGGCTGATTTTTGGCAGGGGAGGACTTAGCTGAAGGTGCAGGCGTTGCATATTTTGGCGTAGCTGGGATTTCATACACTGGCCCATCATACATTCCTCTGGACACCCCTTGCAATCCTGTTACCTAAAATAAAAGAACAGAACAACTCAAACACTGAATGCACTGATATTCCCACCTGACAGTATATTCAGTCACACATAGAGTTCACAGTATGTATGGAGCTGTATCATATACAGTCCCTGTAGCGAGGAGGCATGGCCTCCTTCAGAGGTGGACATGGAAGGAACACCTCAAGCCTCCTGGTGGGCAGAACTAGGAGGGCCATGCTGCACACGCCGGAAGCAAAGGGGTAGGGCAGGAAGAGGAAGTAGAAAAAGCCGGCCTAGCAGCTCAGTTCCCCAAGCTTCTTCTCCATTGCTGGAGTGGGATGCTGAGGTGAACCGTGGCTGCCCCAAGGACCTGCCTGATCTTCCAGAGAGATCTGCCACTCCCAACGCTGAGGAGCTGCTACCGCTACCCTTGGCGGTGTATCCCAGGAAGACTGAGGACAACCCCTGAATGCAGCTACACCCTAGGGGGAGAGTAGGAAGGAGCCCAGGGGAACCAGACTACCGTCTGGCTGTGTTGCTGCCAGAAACACGGTCAGCGTGTTGCGAGTGGATTCCCTGCTGGCCCAGTGGCAGACCACTCTGCCACTGTTAGGGCCCTGGGCTGGGATACAATGGAGTGGGTCCTCCTCTCCCTGCCACCGCTCCCCCTGGGGTGGCAGTACTCCCCCTCCTTAGGCCAAGAGACCTGCACTTGTCTGTCACCCACCAGAGCTAGGACAACAGACTGTGCTTGGGCTCACCCCTGACAGAGCCCCATAGACTGTATTTGGTGCCACAGTTCTGCTTGACTGCAGGCCAGAGTCCTGACTGTGTGCTGCCCTGCTCTGCATGAACTGCTACAGCTCTGCCTGACTGCAGCCAGACTGCTTGAGGGCTGGGCTTATAACTTGTTACCACCCTGTCTTGACCGTCGGCCAGAGCCCAGGGTTTGCAGCCCCGCCTGTTTGAAGGCCAGGGCCCATCGAATACCGCTAATTCCCCCTTTCTTTGTTTTGAGAGTATTCCAGCAGACCAGACTGCGAAGAGGCGTGGCCTCCCTCAGAGGCCGATGCAGAGGGATGGCCACACTCACTTACAGTCCCCAAGTAAAAAAGCATGTCAGTGGTTTTATCTGAGTTTATACGGCTGTTTTATACTTTTAAAAGGTTATTATAAAAACCTATTATATATGTCAATTTTATCCAAAGTCATGTTTCCAACGTTGTTCCCAAAGAAATAATAGTCTACTTCAAGAATCACATGGTGGGACAGCTGGATTTAATGCAGGAGGTCTGGAATTTGTGTTCTCCAAAACTACGTACTGGCACAAGTATACCTAGCAAAGCGTATTGGTGCCACATTGTCAATGAACAAAAGGTGCATTTTCCTTTATTGGAACAAGAGCATAGTATCATCTGAGAAATGGACAGTATTATCTACAGCCTTAACATTCACCTCTGCCATGACACCTACCGAAAACTTAACAATGGCTAGGACAGCTGGTGGTGTCCTATTATGCTATATTATACAACCCATATTATACTAATCATGATTATATCATTGTTCTCTTTTCTTCCTCACAACCCTGTTCAATTGTTTTACCCTCCTGTTGTCTCTCATCATTAGACCAGGTTGAAAAATGGTGACAATCTTTTCTTTTTTTTTTGGTAAACAGTTTGAAAAAACTTTCAACTAGCTCTACTCATACATAAATCATGAGAATTTGTCAGCTCCTTGGAACAGGCCTTGCCTTTTATTGCTTGTCTGTACAGCACCTAGCACAATGGGACCCTTGTCTCAGCTGATGACCTTTAGGCACTAGCTCTGTAATATTCATACGAATGTTATGCAGGAGGTCAGACTAGATGATCATAATGTTCCCCTCTGGCCTCAAAACCTATGAATCTACAAAACAATATTACCGCTATCAAAGGTAATAACTGGAAGAGCTGGAGGTGTGTCCCCCTCAGGAAAAGTTGTCTTACAGAACCCAAGGCTCTCAAAAAAGCATTCCAACGAATTTGCAGTGCTTATTTGGATATTCAGTCTAAGGATTTTAGAAGACATTTTAGAAAGATCGCCCCCTATATGTTCTTGAGAAAGAGACATGGAAATATAGGAAAGCCTGGTTGTTGAGAAGAGGGCTTGAGTCTGCTCCCATTTAAGTCAATGTAAGTGTTTCCAGTGTTGTCAATGACAGAAGGATCAGAATCACAGCTAAGCTGTCATGCAGCCTGACCCAAAGATAACATTGGCGATGTTCCCCAAATGTATACCTTCTCTACCAGGAGAGTGAAGCACCACAGACAGCAGAGGAAGCAGACACCAAACACAGCAAGGGGGATGTCACAAAGGCAGGAGTTTACACCCCTGTAAATATTCCAGGGTTTTATCTGTGACAGAAATTGCTGTGTAGATCCTTGTTTGATGTTCTATCACATATTACTTTGTTGTGCAAGGGTATTCGAATGAGGACCACACAGTGGATTTGATCGTCAGTAGGTTTTAAAATAAAGGGATTTCATTGATTTTACATGAGAGAAAGAGAAGCAGTGGTGGGAACATGCCTCAGAGGTCAGTCTCACTTCCAGGAATCAGTCAGCAGAGGGAGCTCTAAGAGCACCAAAGTCAGTGCTCACCCCTGCTTCCCCTCCACCTAACTAGCCACCAGAAAACAAAGGTCTTTCCCCAAAATCCAGCTCCTACAGTGAGCTACTAGCCTAACTCCTGCAGTGAACTCAAGCCTGGGAGAAAGGTGGGCTTGAGAACGCAATGTCCAGCCCCAGACAGAATGTCAAAGCACTGCCTACACAGCTATTCTACTCTAGCACAAGCCCCACTGCACAAGTCCGTGGACCCAGGCAGGAAGGCTCGCTCCTGGGTGCAGTATCGACATACCCTCAGAGTGCCAGACACTTGACAGGCGGGTCCATGTTTCAAAGTCTCTAATTCAAGTAGGCAATGTGATGAGACAGAAACCGTGACTGGGCAGCAATGTTTGCAGCACATCTTAGCTGATGCATATGTCCTGTTGGTAATTTTTTTTTCCAAAGGAGCCGATATGTTGAATTCTATAATTTGACACCACTTGTATGAAGAGAACGGTGAGGAGAAAAGGCCTTTGAAAGAAGTGGGTTGCCATCTCAAACTGCTTACAGTACGTTTCAATTGCTGCCCTTTGTAATCTATTATATAAAATTTTTATAGTAAAAAAAAAAAATTAGAGTAAAAACAACCAAAAAGCAGCCTTTTCTTCACTGATGTTTGTGTTCCCTGACAAAGAGATCTCATTGTACAAGAACAACAAAAGAGAATTTTCAGACAATTCACATCTAGTAACAAGCCCTATTTATTGGCTCCAGAGGAGCCGCATTGGTATAAATTGAAAACAGAACTGACCTAGTCAGGGTCAAATAGGACACTTTGCATGGTGTATGCATTTCATTTGCTAAAACATCTGTCCCGAGCCACCTGCTTCACAAAAGAGAAAGGCCGGAAAGTTTTGTGTTTTATATACAAAAACAACCCAACTAAATCTAATTCGCCCATGTCATAAATATAAAGGGAAGGGTAAACCCCTTTGAAATCCCTCCTGGCCAGGGGAAAGCTCCTCTCACCTGTAAAGGGTTAAGAAGCTAAAGGTAACCTCGCTGGCACCTGACCAAAATGACCAATGAGGAGACAAGATACTTTCAAAAGCTGGGAGGAGGGAGAGAAACAAAGGGTCTGGGTCTGTCTGTAGTCGTCTTGGCCGGGGATAGACCAGGAATGGAGTCTTAGAACTTTTAGTAAGTAATCTAGCTAGGTATGTGTTAGATTATGATTTCTTTAAATGGCTGAGAAAAGAATTGTGCTGAATAGAATAACTATTTCTGTCTGTGTATCTTTTTTGTAACTTAAGGTTTTGCCTAGAGGAGTTCTCTATGTTTTTGAATCTAATTACTCTGTAAGATATCTACCATCCTGATTTTACAGGGGGGATTTCTTTATTTCTATTTACTTCTATTTTTTATTAAAAGTCTTCTTGTAAAAAACTGAATGCTTTTTCATTGTTCTCAGATCCAAGGGTTTGGGTCTGTGGTCACCTATGCAAATTGGTGAGGCTTTTTATCCAACATTTCCCAGGAAAGGGGGGGTGCAAGTGTTGGGAGAATTGTTCATTGTTCTTAAGATCCAAGGGTCTGCGTCTGTAGTCACCTAGGCAAATTGGTGAGGCTTTTTACCAAACCTTGTCCAGGAAGTGGGGTGCAAGGTTTTGGGAAGTATTTTGGGGGGAAGGACGCGTCCAAACAGCTCTTCCCCAGTAACCAGTATTAGTTTGGTGGTGGTAGCGGCCAGTCCAAGGATAATGGGTGTAATATTTTGTACCTTGGGGAAGTTTTGACCTAAGCTGGTAAAGATAAGCTTAGGAGGTTTTTCATGCAGGTCCCCACATCTGTACCCTAGAGTTCAGAGTGGGGGAGGAACCTTGACATGGTGGCACAGTGGTGGGATTAACCTGAAATCATTTGAGATCCAGTTGAGATTTTTTGAACTAGAAATACAGATTTTAAAAAGGAAATTTTTTTTTCTTTGGAAAGAAAGTCCAGAAAGCAGCTTTGAAACTGAAAGCAGCTTGGTTTCTCTCTGCTTTGTGGCCAAGCAGAGACAAAAGGGGATTATCTTGTGAATTGCAGGTTTTCTTTGCCTGGAGGCAGGGTACTTAACTCCTGCAGGGAAATTCACAGTCTTCCAACCCAGAGGTTTTTTTTTCTTTTCTTCCTAAAAGTAAATAGGGGGGGTGTGCTCTACCCATTTGCCTGGAGACAAAAGTGGCAGGGTTTTTTTTAGGATTTTGATTTTTTTTTTGTTTGTTTTACAAGGAGCACAGGTTTGAAAAGAAATTTTTTTTTTCTTTGGGCTGGGTAAGCAGGTTTCCAAGTAGTTGGAGGTTTTTTGCTTTAATTTGGGCCCAGAGCAGAGACAAGGGAATTGTCTTTTTCTGTAGGCTGACAATCACTATCAGAGAATAGGTATTCTATTCCAGCACAGCAAAATTTTACAGCTAAGTTTTGTTTGTTTATTTCTAAACCTCGGGTGTAAAGTTAGTTAAAAACAGAGAGGTTAGAATGGCCAAATCCTCAGCTCGACTACAGCTGGAATTAGCCAAATTTCAGGCTGAGGAAAAACAAAGGGAACATGAAAGACAGATAGAACTCATGCAGCTGAAGAAGGAACAAGAAAGGGAGGCAGAACAACACCAAGAGGCTGCCCACAAGAGGGAAATGGAGGCAAGGAAGCATGTGGAGGAGGAGAGGGAAAAAGAGAGGAAGCATGTGGAGGAGGTGGAGAGGATAAAGGCCCAGCAGAATATACCAACAAACCCTAGCAATCCTTCTCCAGGTACCACTTCCCATCCCAGAAAGTTCCCCACCTACAAGGCAGGTGATGATACTGAGGCCTTCTTAGAAAACTTCGAAAGGGCCTGCCTTGGGTACAGCATCTCTACTGACCAATACATGGTAGAGCTGAGGCCGCAGCTCAGTGGACCCTTAGCTGAGGTGGCAGCTGAAATGCCTAAAGAACATATGAACAAGTATGAACTGTTTAAATCCAAGGCGAGAGTCAGAATGGGGATAACACCCGAGCAGTCTCATCGGAGGTTCAGAGCCCTAAGGTGGAAACCAGACATGTCATTTACCCGACATGCCTACCACATTGTAAAACATTGGGATGCCTGGATATCAGGAGCAAGTGTTGAATCTCCAGTAAATTTGCCCTTCCTAATGCAAATGGAACAATTCTTAGAGGGTGTTCCTGAGGAAATAGAAAGATACATCCTAGATGGGAAACCCAAAACTGTAATTGAGGCAGGAGAGATTGGAGCCAGATGGGTGGAGGTGGCAGAGAAGAAGAAACCTGGTCGCAGTTGGAGCGGAGACCAGAAGGGACCACCCCAGACCACACCCTATTACCGGGGGCCGCCCAAAGCCCCACCTACCTCCCAAAGAACCCTCCAGACCCCTTATCGTCCCACCACCCCGTTCTCCAGCAACCCTCCTCGCCCCAGTGACCCGTCAGCTGGACGATGTTTTAAGTGTAACGAGCTGGGGCATGTAAAGGCCAACTGCCCCAAGAACCCCAACAGATTACAGTTCATTGCACCGGAATCCCACCAGAGGTCCACAGGCCCAGATACCTCCCAGATACCCTTGGAGCGGAGGGAAACTGAGTGTGGGCGGGAAGAAGGTCACCGCGTGGAGGGACACCGGAGCACAAGTGTCAGCTATCCATGCTTCCTTAGTGGACCCCAATTTAATCAACCCAGAGATCCAAGTGACGATTCAACCCTTCAAGTCCAACTCTTTCAATTTGCCTACAGCCAAGTTGCCTGTCCAGTACAAGGGCTGGTCAGGAATGTGGACTTTTGCAGTCTATGATGATTATCCCATCCCCATGCTGTTGGGGGAAGACTTGGCCAATCATGTGAAGCAGGCCAAGAGGGTGGGAATGGTCACCCGCAGCCAGGCTAAACAAGCCGTGAGGCCTAGCTCTGTTCCGGAAACTTCTATCAGGACCCAGTCAGAGGTGATGGACCTGGACCCCAGGCCAATGTCTGCAACAGCAGTAGTGGATCCAGTCCCAGAGACCCAGACGGAACCAGTCCCAGAACCGGAACCAGCCGAACAACCAACACCAGACCCAGTGTCAGCAGTGAATCCAGTACTTGCAACCTCAACACCAGAGGGCCCCACCGAACCTGAACTGGCAGCAGCCGATAACCCTACACAAGAGGCTCAGCCGGAGCCTGAATCCCAACATAGTGCACCAGCGGAGAGCGGTTCACAGTCAACAGAAACAGCTTCATCCCCTATATCACTTCCAGAGGGACCAAGCCTAGGTCCACAATCCCATGAGGAACTGATGTCTCCAGCATCAAGGGAACAGTTCCAGACCGAACAGGAAGCAGATGAAAGCCTCCAGAGAGCTTGGACGGCGGCACGGAGCAACCCACCGCCTCTCAGCTCTTCTAATCGATCCAGGTTTGTTGTAGAAAGAGGACTTTTATACAAGGAAACTCTTTCTGGTGGACACCAGGAAGACTGGCATCCTCAGAGACAGTTGGTAGTTCCAACTAAATACCGGGCCAAGCTCTTGAGCTTAGCCCATGATCACCCTAGTGGCCATGCTGGGGTGAACAGGACCAAAGACCGTTTGGGGGGATCATTCCACTGGGAGGGAATGGGCAAGGATGTTTCTACCTATGTCCAGTCTTGTGAGGTGTGCCAAAGAGTGGGAAAACCCCAAGACCAGGTCAAAGCTCCTCTCCAGCCACTCCCCATCATTGAAGTTCCATTTCAGCGAGTAGCTGTGGATATTCTGGGTCCTTTTCCGAAAAAGACACCCAGAGGAAGGCAGTACATACTGACTTTCATGGATTTTGCCACCCGATGGCCGGAAGCAGTAGCTCTAAGCAACACAAGGGCTAAAAGTGTGTGTCAGGCACTAGCAGACATTTTTGCCAGGGTAGGTTGGCCCTCCGACATCCTCACAGATGCAGGGACTAATTTCCTGGCAGGAACTATGAAAAACCTTTGGGAAGCTCATGGGGTAAATCACTTGGTTGCCACTCCTTACCACCATCAAACAAATGGCATGGTGGAGAAGTTTAATGGAACTTTGGGGGCCATGATACGTAAATTCGTAAATGAGCACTCCAATGATTGGGACCTAGTATTGCAGCAGTTGCTCTTTGCCTACAGAGCTGTACCACATCCCAGTTTAGGGTTTTCCCCATTTGAACTTGTATATGGCCGTGAGGTTAAGGGGCCATTGCAGTTGGTGAAGCAGCAATGGGAGGGATTTACACCTTCTCCAGGAACTAACATTCTGGACTTTGTAACCAACCTACAAAACACCCTCCGAACCTCTTTAGCCCTTGCTAGAGAAAACTTACAGGATGCTCAAAAAGAGCAAAAAGCCTGGTATGATAAACATGCCAGAGAGCGTTCCTTCAAAGTAGGAGACCAGGTCATGGTCTTAAAGGCGCTCCAGGCCCATAAAATGGAAGCATCGTGGGAAGGGCCATTCACGGTCCAGGAGCGCCTGGGAGCTGTTAATTATCTCATAGCATTCCCCACCTCCAACCGAAAGCCTAAGGTGTACCATATTAATTCTCTAAAGCCCTTTTATTCCAGAGAATTAAAGGTTTGTCAGTTTACAGCCCAGGGAGGAGACGACGCTGAGTGGCCTGAAGGTGTTTACTACGAAGGGAAATGTGCTGGTGGTGTGGAAGAGGTGAACCTCTCCATGACCCTTGGGCGTATGCAGCGACAGCAGATCCAGGAGCTGTGCACTAGCTACGCGCCAACGTTCTCAGCCACCCCAGGACTGACTGAACGGGCATACCACTCCATTGACACAGGTAATGCTCACCCAATTAGGGTCCAACCTTACCGGGTGTCTCCTCAAGCTAAAACTGCTATAGAATGGGAGATCCAGGATATGTTACAGATGGGTGTAATCCGCCCCTCTGAAAGTGCATGGGCATCTCCAGTGGTTCTAGTTCCCAAACCAGATGGGGAAATACGTTTTTGCGTGGACTACCGTAAGCTAAATGCTGTAACTCGCCCAGACAACTATCCCATGCCACGCACAGATGAACTATTAGAGAAACTGGGACGGGCCCAGTTCATCTCTACCTTGGACTTAACCAAGGGGTACTGGCAGGTACCGCTAGATGAATCTGCCAAGGAAAGGTCAGCCTTCATCACACATCTCGGGCTGTATGAAATTAATGTACTCCCATTCGGGCTGCGAAATGCACCCGCCACTTTCCAAAGACTTGTAGATGGTCTCCTAGCGGGATTAGGAGAATATGCAGTCGCCTACCTTGACGATGTGGCCATATTTTCGGATTCCTGGGCAGACCACCTGGAACATCTACAAAAAGTCCTTGAGCGCATAAGGGAGGCAGGACTAACTGTTAAGGCTAAGAAGTGTCAAATAGGCCTAAACAGAGTGACTTACCTTGGACACCAGGTGGGTCAAGGAACTATCAGCCCCCTACAGGCCAAAGTGGATGCTATCCAAAAGTGGCCTGTCCCAAAGTCAAAGAAACAGGTTCAATCCTTCTTAGGCTTGGCCGGTTATTACAGACGATTTGTACCGCACTACAGCCAAATCGCTGCCCCACTGACAGACCTAACCAAAAAGAAACAGCCAAATGCTGTTCAGTGGACCGGAAAGTGTCAGAAGGCCTTTAACAAGCTTAAAGCGACACTCATGTCTGACCCTGTACTAAGGGCCCCAGACTTTGACAAACCGTTCCTAGTAACCACAGATGCATCCGAGCGTGGTGTGGGAGCAGTTTTAATACAGAAAGGACCTGATCAAGAATTCCACCCTGTAGTGTTTCTCAGCAAAAAACTGTCTGAGAGGGAAAGCAACTGGTCAGTCACTGAAAAAGAATGTTATGCCATTGTCTACGCTCTGGAAAAGCTACGCCCATATGTTTGGGGACGGCGTTTCCACCTGCAAACCGACCATGCTGCACTAAAGTGGCTTCACACCGTCAAAGAAACTAACAAAAAACTTCTTCGGTGGAGTTTAGCTCTCCAAGATTTTGATTTCGACATCCAACACATCTCAGGAGCTTCTAACAAAGTGGCTGATGCACTCTCCCGTGAAAGTTTCCCAGAATCAACTGGTTAAAATCGTCCTTGAGATGTGGAAAATATTGTTAGTCTTTATGTACTTGGTAGTATATTTAGAGATGCATGTGTCTTATTAACTCTGTTTTCCTAGAGCTCCAGGAAGAAATCCCAGCCAGTGTTTCACCCTAGCTGAGATTTGGGGGGCGTGTCATAAATATAAAGGGAAGGGTAAACCCCTTTGAAATCCCTCCTGGCCAGGGGAAAGCTCCTCTCACCTGTAAAGGGTTAAGAAGCTAAAGGTAACCTCGCTGGCACCTGACCAAAATGACCAATGAGGAGACAAGATACTTTCAAAAGCTGAGAGGAGGGAGAGAAACAAAGGGTCTGGGTCTGTCTGTAGTCGTCTTGGTCGGGGATAGACCAGGAATGGAGCCTTAGAACTTTTAGTAAGTAATCTAGCTAGGTATGTGTTAGATTATGATTTCTTTAAATGGCTGAGAAAAGAATTGTGCTGAATAGAATAACTATTTCTGTCTGTGTATCTTTTTTGTAACTTAAGGTTTTGCCTAGAGGGGTTCTCTATGTTTTTGAATCTAATTACCCTGTAAGATATCTACCATCCTGATTTTACAGGGGGGATTTCTTTATTTCTATTTACTTCTATTTTTTATTAAAAGTCTTCTTGTAAAAAACTGAATGCTTTTTCATTGTTCTCAGATCCAAGGGTTTGGGTCTGTGGTCACCTATGCAAATTGGTGAGGCTTTTTATCCAACATTTCCCAGGAAAGGGGGGGTGCAAGTGTTGGGAGAATTGTTCATTGTTCTTAAGATCCAAGGGTCTGGGTCTGTAGTCACCTAGGCAAATTGGTGAGGCTTTTTACCAAACCTTGTCCAGGAAGTGGGGTGCAAGGTTTTGGGAAGTATTTTGGGGGGAAGGACGCGTCCAAACAGCTCTTCCCCAGTAACCAGTATTAGTTTGGTGGTGGTAGCGGCCAGTCCAAGGATAACGGGTGTAATATTTTGTACCTTGGGGAAGTTTTGACCTAAGCTGGTAAAGATAAGCTTAGGAGGTTTTTCATGCAGGTCCCCACATCTGTACCCTAGAGTTCAGAGTGGGGGAGGAACCTTGACAGCCCACAACAGTTGTTAAAAGCTGATAAAATGCCAAATACAATGAATGCTTCCAATGTAGCATGTACATGGGAAACAGAAATACTTGAGCTGCTTATCCAACATGCTAAGTTATGTAACAATTTAAAATGACAGCCAGTCCTGACCCCAACCCCCGCAAAAATTGTCGTCCTTTGTTCTTTGTTGTTAGCTAAAATTGCCTTCTATTATCTTTCTCTTTCCTTCAGAAGACTGTACATCATAGACATACAGGGCCAGATTCCCAGCTGGTGTAAGTCACTGAAGCTCCACTGAAGTCAAAGTACATCAATTTACACCAGCTGAGGTTGTGGCCCATAGTCTTTTGGCAGCGTTTCCAGTCCCACATGGATCCATTTCACTTAGGAGAATAATGATGCAAAATGTTTTCTCGTGTGATTCCAAGAGAGCCTGGAGCGAGACCAGAAGATATGTGGAGTATTAAATAACAGGCCAAGTTTGAACCTACCTTATTCCTGATTTTGATGCGCTGGTAAAGGTATTCAGGGAAAGGTTTGCGAGGAATGAAACGGCCCATTCCCTTATTTACATGCAGATTTCCATCTTCAAACACAATCTTTCCTTGGCTTATGACCACCAGGGGAGCACCATGGCATTCCATCCCTTCAAAGATGTTATATTCAACAGCCTGAGGATCAAACGACATCCACTGAAAACTCCATGCAAGCTCAATCTCAAGTCTGTTTTTCTTTGGTAAAGTGAAATACACTTTTATGGCCCTATTTTAATTCAGGTTCCACTAATGCACCTGCAAAGCACCTGCAAAACGTGCAAGCACACTTGTTTGTTTGGATGAAAAAATAACTGCTTTTCCACACATAAAGATTTATTTATTTCCGTTTAGTAGTTGCATTGTTGAAGGTTAGATGAAAATGCGATCTTTACGCATAATCAAAGGGTTCAAAATACACTTACTCCCCAGGGACAGAAACCAAAAAAATGCTTTGGGGTAGATAAAGTAATATACAAGCCTGTTGCGTATCAAACACAGGTCAGTTAGGGTATGTCTACATTGCAGTTGGGAGGTGTGACTGCAACACATGTAGGTTTCAGAGTAACAGCCGTGTTAGTCTGTCTTTGCAAAAAGAAAAGGAGTACTTGTGGCACCTTAGAGACTAACCAATTTATTTGAGCATGAGCTTTCGTGAGCTACAGCTCACTTCATCGGATGCAGCCACAAGTACTCCTTTTCTTCTTTCAACACATGTAGGTACACCTGCGATATCTTTGATCCAGCTAGCTTGCTAAAAATATCAGTGTAGCCTCAGTGACATGGGTGACTACATAGGCTAGTCAACAGAGTATATACCTAGAGCAGGGGTGGGCAAACTACGGCCTGGGGGCCGCATCAGGCCCTCCAGATGTTTTAATCCGACCCTCGAGCTCCCGCCGGGGAGCAGGGTCCGGGGCTTGCCCCACTCCGTGAGGCTCCCAGAAGCAGGAGCATGTCCCCTCTCCTGCTCCTATGCATAGGGGCAGCCAGGGGACTCAACACGCTGCCCCCGCCTGAAGTGTTGCCCCTGCAGCTCCCATTGGCTAGGAACCATGGCCAATGGGAGCTGCAGGGGTGGTGCCCACGGACAGGGCAGGGTGCAGAGTCGCCTGGCTGTGCCTCCACATAAGAGCCAGAGGGGGGGACATGCTACTGCTTGTGGGAGCTGCTTGAGGTAAGCACCCTCCCAGAGCCTGCACCCTGACCCCCTCCCATGCTCCAAGCCCCTGCACCACCCCGATCGTTCTCCCACCATCCTGCACCCCTCGGTCCCAGCCCAGAGCACCCTCCTGCACCCCCAACTCCTCATCCTCAGCCCCACCCCAGAGCCCGCACACCCAGCTGGAGCTCTCACCTTCACCGCACCCCAACCCCCTGCCCCAGCCTGGAGCCCCCTCATGCATCCTGAACTCCTCATCTCTGGCCCCACCCCAGAGCCCACACCCCCAGCCAGAGCCCTCATCCCCTCCCATACCACAACCCCCAATTTCATGAGCATTCATGGCCCGCCATACACAGATATGCCCTTGGGCCAAAAAGTTTGCCCATCCCTGACCTAGAGTCCCAGGTGAGATTGTACTCAGCTAGCCTGTGCTGCTGATGGCTGGTGGCTACACTGCTATATTTAGCAAGCTAGCTTAATTAAAACTAGCTTGGGTATGCCTACATGTGCTGTCCCTAATTGCATAACCCTTAGAGGCACTGACTCACCAAAACACTTTAGCAAGTGCTTAACTACAAGCATGAGACTTGGGAACATGCTTATGGATAAGCATGTGCTTAAGTGCTTTGCTGAATCGGAGCCTGAATGATTTAGATCTATTCTCTGCACTGCACCACCCCTGCCCTCCAAAGCTAGAAAATATACTTGGATAGCAAGGTGTTTATTTTCAAAAGTGCCTAGTGATTTAATGTGTCCCACCTGAAACATCTTAAAGGGGCCTCATTTTCAGAGACTGGTGTGCTCAGCCCCGTTTAAGGTCGGGAAAACACAAATTGAGGCACACAAACTCATTTGTCATTTTTGAACATGTAAGCCTTTTTTAAATAAAACATATTATTGGCTATCCAGTAAACTATCACAAATATTTAATGAAAATCAGTCATATTTATGGAACTGTGACCCAGTATGGTGATGGACAGGATGTAAAATACCGACTAGATACATATGCAGTGTCGTTGTAGCTTTTTCAGTCCCAGGATATTAGAGAGACAAGATACTACCTCATCCACCTGTCTTTCCACTAGATTGATATGTAAATTAGATTAGATTAGATAAAATAAAGCAAACATATGGGCCTGATTCTCCATTATCCTGTCCCTTGTGTAGTCATTACACAAAGATCAAAGTGTTTGGAAAGAATACACAGTTAGTATTTTATGCAAATTGGGACACAGAATCAAAGAAATATACTATAAAGTTTCGTAATTAAACAAGACCAAAAAACCCAAACCCATCCGTAATCTAGAACCCAGATTATAGAAACATTGAATTAAGCATAACATTTCAGAACATTTTTCGATCTGCTCAGGCAATTGATGATAACTCATGCTTCAGAAGTAGGCAAAATAAAGAAAAGAAAAGAAAAGAAAAGAAAAGAAGGGTGGGTTGGGGTCAGATTTGTAAAGGTATTTAATCACCTAAAGATGCAAGGAGGAACCTAGTGGGACTTTCTAAATCAATAGGATTTAGGCACCTAACCTGCTTAGGTGCTTTTGAAAATCCCACTACATGCCTACTGGCATCTTTAGGCATCAGAATACCTTTAAAAATCTGATGCTGGCTACAAGGTTGGTGCAAATTGGCATGGCTTCACTGATGTCCGTGGAGCTATGCTGATTAACAGCTGTTGGGGAACTGGCCCATTCATTTAGCCAATTATACAATATTCTACATGCTGGAAAAATTCCTTCCGGACTGAAGTGGTAAATTTCTTATTCTCTGAAAGAACAGATTTAATGACTTTCATCTTAATATGAACAATCATACTTTTTAATGCAGAACATCACATTATCCAGCTCTTACGTATCTAGCACATTGGGAGTTCATTTGCGTTAGAAGATTGGTCGTTCCGAAGCAGTTGTGTTTATAATGACAATATGCAATTTTTCTCTTACCGATTTATGGCTTTTGGCTGTAATAGTCTTCACTTTATCTGGATCCCAGATAACAACATCAGCATCTGAGCCCACAGCAATCCGGCCCTTCCTTGGATACAGATTAAAGATTTTGGCAGCATTGGTGCTGGTAACAGCAACAAACTGGTTCTCATCCATTTTGCCTGTAGCCTACAAGCAATTTGACATGAGTAAATTATGCTTCCAAAACGGAGATAGAATTGGTAATGTCAACATATAAGGGCATGTGCGTAGATAGACTGGACAGAGGAAATAAGGGATGGAGTTGCATGGTCCAAAGGTTTTATTAGCATGAATTTGTGAGGTCTGTATTATTCAGGAGCAGCAAACAGATGAGTGAGTTATTCACATCATCCCAAACAAAAGCCACTAAACCCTTAATCCAGACCACACCATCATGTATGCTGTGTATGCTACATGTTTTATTACAGATAAAAGGCTTGTCTCAGTTCTGCTAAGTCTCCTTTCCCTCGGTCTCACATGTGAAGGTAGTGCAATATCGGTGTAAATGATTTATATCTGCTTTAAGGCACTTTTATACTGCCAGAGGAGCATAAAGGAGCAGCAGTATACCTGAAAAATCAGACTGCTTTATTCTTATCCCTACACCTGCAAATCCAGGTTGCTTTAGTAGCACAAGTCCACTGTACAGGGCTTAAAGGGAGAGAAAAAATCATCAATGATCAAATTTTAGAAATATCTAATAAAGACATACAAAATCTTTGCTGGACAGAACAATGTTGTGATTTTACAGTCCAATATGTTTGGAGTTTCTCAAGCTAGAAACAAGAGCAGCGTGCCCCAATGAAAACCAGACCATTCTCCCTGTTGTATGGTATAACAACACCCGTTTCTAGCCTAAATATAACATGAGCTACCAAGTCCACAACTGAATGTTACCCCAACTGCTTCTCAGCCCAATGTAGTTTTGCAGCTGACATTCCATGTTCTGTGGGAGAAAAGAAGAAAAAATGTCTCTGGTTGATTGGGTTTTGTTCATTTTGCTTTTAAACAGCAGCTATTTGAAGCTGCTTCAGTGTTTGGAATCCTAGCAGTAGTCCCTGGCAAGTTGGACGGGGAAACAGTCCAAGTAAGGTGGTCAGAGGTGCACTATAAATGCAATCAGAGTTTTACAGTTTGTAATATGCATATCAGCTTCACCTGTGTGTACGGGTGGGGAGAATGCATTGTATATTAGGATCCATGAAACATCCAACAAATTGCTCTCTTATGCCAACATCACGCTGTAAAATACTCCAGCATAAATTACACAAAAAGTCCTCATTTAAATGGCTTTATATTATAACCTTAAGCTTTGGTTCCCATCCATCTGTAGTTTCTCAAAAATGATGTGACATTTCCCCAAATTAAATGATCTATTTGTCAAGTTTATACAAAGTCTATTTCAAAAGCATTAAACTGCTTTGACTATTATGTCAGCTCCAAACATTCAATCTGACACAATACCCAAAAATGATGTAGAGTCAATTAAGCCTCGGGACTCATAAAACATGATGTTTTTCCATTGTAAAAGAGAAATAAAATACAAAGCTTTTAACTGCATTCCTACTAAGTATTTAAAAATAAATAATAATCTTATGGTAGCTTGTTCTATAGGAGCTCTCAGAATATGGGGAAACCACATGAATGCTGGCATAGAGCCCCGTGGCTTTCATTATCCAGCTAACAGCCAATTCTTAGTCTATAAAGATAAGCAATTACTCACGACAGACTTGTCCCAGATAACAGTCATTCTTTCCTCAATTCCATTAACTCCTTCAGGAATCATAGTGAAGTTATCCTTTCCGATGGCTTTCTGGGCAGTGCTGTAGGGACAGTGCCCACTTCCCGTCACCTGCAGGTCCCCACTAAGAAGAGTTAACACATCGTGTATTGATATTACAGGATACACAGACTCACTTGCCATCAAGTTGGGTGTGAATTTGTTTTTTCAAATCTAGACATGAGAGGCGCATGCTCTAACCCACGCTAGCCACTAACAGCCACCACATGCTATTCTGGTGGCTAAGGATCACTGAAGAGCAGGGGTGCTCTGGTGAGATCACCTTTCCTTAAGAAAACCCTCTGTCCTCAGCTTTACACCATCCAGGCATGTTAAGATAATCAACTACTGCCGAGATCAGCTGGGTTTTGCTCTGTTTTTCACCACGAGACTGGTACAAAGCCCACGCAACAGGGCTGAGGAGACGACTCCATTATTAGTGTTAACAAAGGTTAACAAAACCCTGTATTAAATATTCTACTTTAAAGATAAATCCATAATCATGTGAAATAAAAGTAACATGATGAATACCAGATGGCTTTTTGTGGTTTTTTTGGTCTATAAATTTTTCATGGAATTTGTACAAGAAAAGCTCTCTCTTTGTACCTTCTGACAGAAAACAGGGAATGAACAGGCAAGCCTGCACTCTGATCATTCTGACACCAATTAGTTGTCCCCAGAAAAAGACAACACCTCAGCTTTGAAGGTCTCAGCCTCACATAATATTGCACTGCAGTTTCTCGGTCTCCAAAGGATGAAGGTTGCACTGACCATGCTAGGATTTGAACCAGTGGTCCCTCCCCATCTTAGTGTGTAAATTGCAGGTTTCAAACATCAAGAGTCCTTAGATTCAGAGGTTAAAATCCCAGCAGCTTTATAAATAACCAAGTGAATGAAGAAAAAGGTCCGTTATCTGTCACATTAGTACAATTTACTGAGGTGCCAATCCTATTCACTTATGGGAAACTTTCTGCATCATCTTCTGATCCTTTCCTATCCACAAAAAAATGAATCAAGCAACATCATGAGCCTTTGATTAGAAGACAAACCTCTTCGTTAATAGTGAAATAAGAGTGATTAGACTAAAAGTATTTTTATATTAATGATTTTCTTGTGTTACCGCAAATTACTAAACACACCAATGGCATCACAGGATTTGCTTTCCATTTTATCTTGTCCTTGTCCTGTCCTCTAAGCTCATCACTGTCTTGTTGTATGAAAGTTTAATTTGACATACTGGATTCTTTAATTTTCTACACATATTAATAAATACAATTGTAGGGACAAGAAACCCTCCTCCAGCTCAATTGGCCTGCCCATTCCAAGTTTATCTTTACAATGCAGTCCTTTTTTCCACAACACTATTAATTCACTGCACCAGAAACAGTCTAGGACTCTCTCTGTCTCTTGTCCATGCTTTATTTTAGTTGCCTTTTCCAGTGGTTTGTTCCATATGCCTTTTGTGTGAAGTTTTTCTGCTGAGACCACAGTGCTTAGTCTTCTTAGTTCAAGAGCATCACTTAGGCCCCAATTCAACAAAAAACATTCACCTATGCTTAACTTTAAGCACGCAAACAGTCCCATTGCTTGAGTTTATTAATCAGTAAAGTGGGTATAAACATTAGAACTGGTCAGAAAAATTCTGTTTTTTCCCATGAAAAATTTTGAGTTTTTGGTGAAAAATATCAAAAAACTAAAATATTTTGTTTCTGAAATGTCACTATGGTGGCACATTGGATTTGTAGTTCAGATGCGTCATGCTCCCATTCTCCTTCATTGACTAGGTGGCCTGATCATATTACATCTCCTATGAAGCACCACCATCTCATTTCTTGGTGAGGGGAAGCAGTGCATCATGGGAGATGGCGTCTGGCTGGGGAGCCCAGTCCATACATAAGTGTGGGAGCATGAGGTCTCCGAATTACATCTCCCATGAGGCATCGCAGTGGTATTTTGGATTCCAGGCAGTTTTTCAACAAAAAATATCTAAATTTTCTGTGGAAAGCAGACATTTTTTGTTCAGTCAAAAATCCAGTTTTCTGTCAAAACAGTTTCAACAGCAAATTTTCAACCAACCATCAAAAGCATGCTAACCTTATGTTGTGAAGCTTGTTTAATGCTTGTAAAATGTGTGATCTACTGATTAAAAGTGCTATAGAAGATATTATTAACCATAATCATATTCATTCTCGGGTAAAAAAACATATATAAATGCACTGCAAAGTATTAATATATAGGATTTTTTTAAGCTTCAATGTATTGATTTAAAGTATTAGACCTGAAAGCAGGCTAAGCTGCTGTCATGTAAGATCTCTGACTCTAAGCCAGTGGGGAATGGGGGACATTTCTGCATGTTTGGAGCATAATGAACATTTCCCTGATTTCCCAGTCTTTTTGAACGATTTTGGTATTAAAAGATGGCTTTATCTGGGTTACAATTCTAAAAATTCTATTGCCATTTTAGCTATGCCAGTTTGACCCACATCTTATTAATATGTTGGAAGCCTCTTGTGGAGAACACACAGCTGTGTCTGCTGCAGTAAAAACAATGATTTTTTTACACATTGCTGCATGAGCTGGTTAAAAGTCTGATCCTGTTCCCACTGAACTCAACAGCAAATCTCCTAATGATGTCAATGGTGCAAGATCAGGCCAGAAAAGACCTTTTTCCTGTTTTCATTTTAATGAACAGAAAGATCAAATAAGGGAGCTAATTTCATCTGCTCCCAAGGCCAGCACCAGTCAGAAATGAACCAAATTCTGTATAACCCCACCAAACATACATTTGACTTAGGGCCAGATTCTGCTCTCATTAACATCTGTGTAAGTCCAGCACCAGTGGAGTGACTCTGTATTTACACAGGTGTCACTGAGCAGAAGTCATCCTCTACTGCACATACAGAGATGCATGGACATAGTCTCTGATGTACAAGTACCTAGACAGATGTCTCCCCATGCTTTTATATCACCCATGTACATAACCTGTCAACCTGCTGTGGGGAAACCTCACTTCTGGAAGAAACGTGATCTGCAAGCAAATGACCATTTCTAATTCTTCTAAAAATGTACTTCATCCAATGTACGGGTGTCTCTGGAAGCAGGAATCAGCACAGTTAGGGACATAGTGCCACCTCCCGGTGTTAACTAGTGGCTTGGCTGGCAGACAATTACTCACTCTACTGTGAGCACTCTGTCCTGCTGGGACTCAAACAAAAGTCCCCTATCACCCCAAAGCAGCAGCTCCACCACTTAAGCCAAAGAAGCATTGCAATGAGCTAGAAGCAGTACACACTTTCTGGAGGTGATACCCAATTCCAGGTTGCCAAGACACTGCTGGTAACTTGTTGAACATTTTCAGAGCTACCTGAACCTTTGTGGGCAGACAGATGTCATATTACCCCTTCTAACCCTTGGAATGACTAACCTCCTCCAGAAAACTCTCAGCAAAACAACTCAGCTCCCACCCCTCCTTTCCCAGCCCCTATCAGCGGGATACCCATCTCTTCACTGTTCCTACCCCCTCCCATCTCTCTGATGATAATCCTCCTCTCTCTCTCACCATCTCCTGATCCCTTTGCAGACAGCCAGCACACCCCCACCTCCCATCAGTGGGCTGACAGCCTCCTATACCCAGTCTGTTTCTTCCCAAATGCAAACTTGAATCCCTAAATGAAGCTGCTCTGGCATTTATGCCAGTTCCTCCCCACCCCTCAGCTGCCCTCCAAATGTGAACCATTTACCCCTGCTGGTTTCCAGCTGAGGAAACAGTCTGGGACCAATAGAGATGGGGCACAACAGGAGGGTAAGCTAGGATGGGGCCTAAGGGAATGTTGACACTGCCACTGGGAGGTGCGATTCCCAGCCTAGTTGACAGACTCACACTAGCTCAGCTCAAGTTGGAGTACTAAAAATAGCAGCATGGACATTGCGGCACTGGTGGTGGCTTGGGCTAATCACCTGAGCTCAGACCCAGGCTGCCAGGTAGGTTTGGACACGGGCAGCTAGCTCAAGCCACCAACCTGTGCCACAACCTCCCCATTGCTATTTTTACCATGCTAGCTCGAGCTGAGCTAGCACAAGTCTCTCTACCTGTGCTGGGAATTACACTCAGGAAATCAGGCCTCCTAGCTGCCAGACAACCTCCTGCCTCATGGCCCTGTCCTAAGAGCTCATGTGTGTGCACATGCGTGCACGCAGATTACAATAAGCATTTTCACACGTAAGGACAAGTTGATGCGTGGGACTGTTTTATTATTAGCAGAGCTCAAGGGAAAAGTACAACACGAGGTCTGTTCAGGGCAGAAGATGCACCAAGATATGGCACCTTCTCACTGGTTAACGCAAAACACATAAGAATCAAACTCCTATCTATCTTTCAAATGCAACGTTACATTAGAAATGGCCACGCTCCCGCCTTGACCTTACTCCTCCCTGCCAGGAGTCCTCTAGTGAAAGAAGTGGATCACCTAAGAGAAAGTCCACAAGTCTCCTCTCTCTCGTGTACCGAAGCACTACCTAAAGGCTGGGATGATGCATGCACCGAAAACCAGGGTTACATTTACTTTGGTGGAAGTTGTGAGAGTGATGGTTGTTGACCTTTCAACCTGGAAGCTTTTTAATAATAAATAACTCTCATTGCTGAATAAATCCTGTACCACATTTCCTCAGTTAAAATTGCAAATAACATATCACTCTTCACATCAAGTCCTGTTTGTTCTGTCACCTTCACAATAGATCAGTAGATTAACATCTGTACAATATACACCCATACAACACTAATTCTCCCCTACGTCTACAGCATTAAACAGGCAGGCTCTTTTTAGTTATGCTTCTGTTGCTGTATGTGCATTATGCACACAACATAGTCTTCCAGCCTATAAAGCAGGCCAAGGAAACCTGCCTCAGAAAGTTGCACTGTCAGTTTACTATAGCTTCTTTTAGTAATAATTTTGAGTCTGACCCAGCTCCCACTGAAGCCAATGGGAATTTTGCCATTAACTTTAATGATAGCAAGATTGGGTTCTTAAGGACTAATTCTATTGTAACCTAACATCTCTTGTCCATCATAATTTTATACATTAGGATAATGGTTCAAAGCCCTTTGAAGTCAGAGGAAATATACCCATTGACTTCAATGGGCTCTGGAACAGTCTCGAGATGTTGCATCTGGCATGGGTTTTGCACTTATGTGACTGACTGTTTATAAACAATTAAAGGTTATACCATGCTAAGAGTGAGTTCAAGTGATCTGGTGTGGTGGGGTCAGGACTCAGAGGTGGTGAGGTCACAAAGGCTGCAGCCTTGGCCCAGTTTTTGCTCCAATAATGTGTCCCATCTGTCCCCAGGCTGGCAGTGATTGGCTCGCCAAAAACTAGAGGACCTGGGGAAAAGCAAGAATATACAGTAAATGGTTAAAATCCACTTGCCAATGCATTATGCAGCTTACTGCGAACAGCCATGCATAATTTACATGTTGCTACATGGACAGCATAACTGCTAAGAAATTAAACAGCCCTGGCTTTGTCCGTATTATAAAAATTTAATCAGGCAGCTTGCCAAGCCACATATGCTTTTGATCGAAATATTTACAAAATTCTCTAATCTGGGAGGAGAGGAGTTCAAAATTGTGTTTAATTTCAATAATCTTATCAGCGCCATCTTTTCTCTGTTTTTAAGTGAGTTTGTGCAGTGGATTGAAGACCCTGGAGACTGAAGTTCTTTATGTACGCACAGACCATGTGCAGCGCAAGCAAGCGGAAATGCAGGCTTTCTCCCTGGTATACCTCAAGTCTGATCAGAAGGGGACACATTAAAGATCCAGAGGAGAGTTTGCTCTCACTCTTTGGCCTCGTTGCACTGCCCAGTGGCTGAGGTGCCAGTGCTCCAGAGTCAAATTAATTGCTGCTCCTGCGGCCTGTCATTGGTGATCCCCAAGGTAACCCATACGCCACAGCACTATAGAGCAGCACAGGGGCCCTTCCCTTGCACTTCTATGTCTCTGCGGCCTGCCTCTCACCTGCCTAACTGTAAGTGAGAGGTGCTGGAAGTGTGGAAGGCTGAGGGAGAAAAATAGAACCAGCAAAGGACCCGGTGAGGAAAGAAAATGAGAGAAAAGAGAAAAGCAGAGACAACTGAGAAGAACAGAACATGCCTTAAGAGGAAAGACAAGGAGCGGAGTCAGCAATAAAGCAGGACTTGCAGCCGGTGAGTATTAAAAATACGAAGGAGCAGAGCATGGGGGGGACACTCAACACTGCAGGGAGCAAAACCTCTCCCTCTGAGGTCCAGTGCATGCGTTCTATTTTCCCCCACCCACTGCTAGCTCATGAAGCTTTGTAGCACTAGCAGTAACTGTCAGCAAATGCTAGAGAGATACATTCTGGCAGCTGCCCCACAAAGGCTGAGAGTCCGTGCTAGGCCTTACAAGGGAAGAAGATAATCTTTGCAAGAATGAATAGCCAGCAGCTTGGGATAAGGGTAAGAGGTAGCGTGTGAGAAGGGAGGATTAAGATGCACATTTCAGGTAGGTGGAGGAAGGGGCAGTAGGAAGGAGAGTGTCAAGGTTGAATAGAGTGGTGGGGTCTCACTTCCATTTTCCCAAAACCAAATTGTTAGCACAACAGCAGCCATTTGAGTCAGTGGATACTGACCCCTGCATTCAGCAATTGGGTTAGTTGCTAGAGCTTCCATTTGGTAAATTATACCTAATGCACGCCCCCTTTGAGGGGAATGCACTGAGTTCCATACCTCTCTTCCTAGCCAGCGCAATGATATCAGCCGCGCTCTTACTCATCACCTTGGTGATATACACCGGACAGTTGATTCGACTGCCAATGGTGATGGCACGGAAAACAGCTTCCGCTTCAAGCTGAAATGGACAAGAAAACAGGCAGAAAAATGTAAGCTGAAAAGCGGAAGGAGGTGAAAGTGAAATCCAGGACTGAGCCAGATTTCTCTCTTTTTAACGACAACAACAACAAAGGCCTTGTCCTGCTTGGCTCATATACTGCTGTGCAGTGTTGGATGGGAGGAAGAAAAAAGTCACACACAGCCTTGCACAGCTTGTGTAAAGGCCAAACACAATTCTAGAGTGTGTCCGCTCTACTTTTCCAGAGGCACATGGTGCCTCATGGGGGCAGAGCGGTGGTGAGAAGGCAAGGACACAGCTCTGCCCCTAACTCCATGCATTAGCTACCCAGTACTGCTGGCCTGGGGGTTGATAGGCTAGAATAGTGTAGCACCAAGCCTCTCTGTGCTATCCCAGGGCAATGCAGCTCTGTACCCCACTGCCCCTTGCTAACAGCACCATCAAGCCTTAAATAGTAACAAAGAAATGTTATAAAGGACTTTGCTGCTTGAACCAAAGCTCCCCTATTAACTCCCTCCCCTATTAACTCTTCCAAATCCACATTTCTTCGTGAAGCCCCATGGCCTTCCCCTAGAGTGACCAGATGTTCCGTTTTTATAGGGACAGTCCTGTTTTGGGGAACTTTTTCTTATATAGGGGCCTATTACCCCCCACCCGTCCCATTTTTTTCCACAGTTGCTGTCTGGTCACCCTACCTTCCCCCTACAAACAAACACAAAGGAAAAGGAAGGGGAAAACAGTGTCATAATTCATAGAAATTCTCTGTACCCTCAGACAATGCAGGCTTAGGCCCAATCTCTACCCAAGGATAAGACAAACAGTGAATATAAGTATTTCTAAGGAACAGCATCAGCAATATAGGTTGAATTTAGCCCATAATCCATAGAAGGCTTTCAAACATCCTCCAGTAAGTCCCCTCTGTTCCTCAGTGTCCAAGCAATCTCCCACAAGGAGCCATCTGGGACATGCATACAAATAATTTGTCTTCAGCTGGAGCGGCAGTGTCTTTCCAGGGCCACTAGAGGCCTCTCTTCACTGCCACTAGTCCAGTGGTTGGCCCAAACCCTCTCAGTATAGCTACATCCCAAAATCCAGAAAACTGGATTGACCGAAATATTAGACACAAGGTTATTGATAATTCTCTTCAAAGTCTTTATCAGTCAAATCTGTAAAGACAGCATCTCCAAAAGCAGATGGCCTAAATCTTTACAGTTTAAGTACTTCTTTTAACTCTCTTCTCCTAAAATCAAAATGTTCACCCCAGCAATTATTGTTTTTCACCTGATGTTCTCCTAGGAGCCATTATTACAAACATATACACCTCATGACAAGCCAGAGTGTAGATTCATATCCTAATATGGGAATGGTTCATCACCAGGCAAACCTGAGGAAGAAGTGGAGAGGTTTTGTACCTCAGTAATGGGGCTACCACATGTGGTGGTAAGAAATACTTCAGCTTACTTTTTGGCAAATATCCAGCTCGGATTTTCCCCAGGCCGGCACTCCCATTAACAGGAAAAGACTCATTAATTTAGAAAAATCCACACCCCTCAATGATATAGCTATGCCAACCTAACTCCCTGTGTAGACAGAGCTAGATCAACAAAAGAATGCTTTTGCTTACCTACCTACTGTCATATGGGGAGGTGATATTCCTACATCACATTCCTGCCATCAGTGTAGGCTCTATCTACATACGTGGGTATGCCGGCATAGCTACAGAACCATAATTATGCCGCTATAGTACCCATAATGTAGACATGGCCTTAGAAAAATCCTTTTTCAGTGACCTATGCTGATCCATGCATGAACGGATTTTATTATAGGAGAAAAGTGCATAAATCAAGCTGACCCACAGAATCCTTCCATTCTCATGAATTCACAATATTACAATATGTAAATGTTTGTGAATATGTACAGATAGTAGGAAAAACACTTATTAGGAGTATTTTTGGCTGAAATGTCTTGATCAGCTGATGTACAATATGTCCTGTGAATATTTTGCAGACTTTGTTACTAATTTTTAGCATGATGTCTCATACTTAGAAAATTTTGCAGAGAATGGCATTATCAGAACAGGCTGTGAAAAGCAGATGGTTTGCTGTCCTCTCCTCCAACCATCCATCCATCTACCATCTTCTCTTTTATTTATTTATAAGAAACTTACTTCCTATGGTATGTAGATGCCAGAAGACATTTCCAAGAAATATAGACTTAGTTAAGCCTCTTACCTCCTCAGGTCTGCTTAGGGCATGTCCCTCAGGTCCTGTGATTCCCATCTCCAGGATACGTTTTTGTTCCTAAAATGTAACAGACAAATGCTGACCACCTCTAGAACAACATACATTTATGTTAAACTTCCTTTAGTGTACTGAGGGAAATGTTTTCATACTGCCTCCCTTTTTTGTATATGCAACTGATAGTGCCTGCAAAAAGGGACACAAGGGCGAAAAGACCGGCCCTAAATATATTGGGCCAGATTCTTCACTGACAAACACCACATGCAACCTGATATGGGCTTCAGTGGAAGATTTGTGGCTGCAAGGCAGTATAGAATTTGGTCTATTGTGACTGCCCCATGAGAAAAATGCTACTGTCCTCCCCTAAAAAGGAGTCTTATGAGAGAAGAACACTCAATGCCATGAAATATTGTACTTATTAAGGCAAATATTGTACTTATTAAGGACAACCCTGTACTGTAATTCCTCCTTTACTTACACAATATTTTTTCTTCTCTCTCTCCTCCTAGGTAGTATCATTATTTTCTCAACCTTTTTGACAATACCTATTTACCCTGCTGATTCTTCCTCCGACCCTTTCAGGGGTCTTGCTTACATGATCTAAATTTTCTGTAATTCTTTTACAGTTGATCATGAAGATGCAGAACTAAATGCCCTCTAACCCCACTAAAAATGCACCCCTTTGGTGCTATATTACTACTTAATGTTATCTTAAAAATGGATATTCCAAGTATTCATTGCTCAGTCAGCTGATGTTTGTCAGCAAAATGTTGTGCCAAAGCTTCTTATGAAAGGACATGTGGGCAATCCTTATGATTTCATATAAAGATCATGCAAAGGGTGTTTTTTTGGAGTAAACTTTCTGATCAAAAAAGGTGATGGATTAATAGGACCTGCAGACACAGCACAGAGCTATTAATGCCCCACAAATCCTGACCTGTCTCACCCTTAGGTCTCTAATGAGCAGAGCTGGCCAAATGTAATGATTCTGTGATATAGACAAATGTCCTCTAGAGACAGGGATGAAATCATCTAACACGTTTTCATATGTAACCTAATGAATATTTGATCCCAGGTCTCTGGGGGTGAAAAGCTAACATACTACCAACCTGCTCCAACAAGAATCATTCAGATTACACACACAGATTTGTTTCAGAGTAGCAGCCGCGTTAGTCTGTATTCTCAAAAAGAAAAGGAGTACTTGTGGCACTTAGTCTCTAAGGTGCTCCTTTACATAGATTTGTGTCTTCACTACACTGGGTGACAAATGGACAATCCATCATGATCATATATATAAATACACTGTACTAACCAGCCTGTGTCCATGAGACACATTTGGGTTAGAAAACAGAAGTATTTTGCATATATATTTTAAAATAATTTTAAATAAAATGCACCTGTAACCTATGCATGCAGGATGCTGCAGACAATTAAAATGCAATAATAAAATATTACAAATACATAATATGAAAGAAGCGGGATGACAAAGAACGGCATCATTTAAAAATAGGCTAGTCACATCCAGAAGATGGCAGAATGAAGCAGACAGAGTGACAAAATTATCCACTGTAAGAGGATTCAGTAGTGTTAATAAACTAGGACATGAGTTTGATGAGATAAAGATTTGGGTTTACATACTGGTTAATCATTCAAGCATCCACCGTGAGCAGCTTTCTTTCCACCACCAGTATCTTGCTGTAGAATACAACTCTTTTTTTTCTTTTCTTTTCATTTAGCATGAAATTTCAGCCTTTTTTTCCCCCCCCAAATTGAAATGATTTTTTCACCTGAAAATGTTGGGATTTCCCATGGAAGAGAAATTCCAGTTCCTGATCAGTTCTATTATCTACTGTAATTAGAGCCATGCAGGCAAATCCCTGAGCCCATGTGAAGCTTCACTGAAGTCAATGGGACTCCACACAAACACAGGTCTCCACTGATGCATATTCCGTTGCAGGATCAGGGCCTTACATTGTTAATTCTTCAGGGCAGGGGCCATATTTTTTAAATCACTGTAATGTGTCATGTAATGTTATGACCATATATATATTTTTTTAAAGAAAATAATAATCCTATCACCACAACCTCTTCATTCTGAGTCTATGTTGAACTCCTGGAAATCAATGGGAGTTCAGCCATTGACTTCACTGTGGCCAGGATTTCACCCTGCATCTGCTGTCTTACACATCACTGCTGTGGCATCCCGTGCTACTGGGACAGCTGTACACCATTAGGCCATGGTTTCCTGGAGGAGCACACTCTCGTGTCTCAGAGGACATTTTAAAGGGACACAGTATTTGAATTTCCTTAACTTGACTGATTTCCAGATTCAGAGAGAGCTCCCTTTCAAGAACTTGGCCTAATTTATTTTTAATCACTTTTTAGAAAGTTTTACAGGGTTGGTTTTTTTGTTCCCTTTGTATATGTTTATAAGGGTCTTTTCAGCAAAGAAGCACAAACAGGTCTGAGAGCAACACCATCAATGTGCTTGGGCCCATAGCCTTGCCCCCCTTGCATACACTGACTTCTTCAGCAGCAACAATACTGGGGTAAGGCCTCCCAGCTCCTCAACCGCTCCTCAGCATCTTCACAGGATTCTCCCTGCTGTTTGTCCACCCAGCTGCCACTGCTCCCAGGGAACCAATTCTTGCATCCCCATGTCCCTCCCACCAAGGCCCCTTCTTTGACTCCCTACGTTCCAGGCAGGGAGCTGTCAGGAGTATCACCTTACAGCCTGCATGCTGTATCATTACACACATGGAATTCTATACTGGCATTCCCATAACTCATTGATTTATCATTACAAGAAATTAGATTCAGCAAGGAAGCTTTACTAGGCAGTCTGTTTTCCCACCAACACTTTCTCTGATTGCTGTACTAGCAGACAAGTTTCCCTTCTCCCCTGTCACATGAAACATATTCACTCTCTAAGGGAAACAGAAGAAGAAATGCGACTCACTCACCTGAGCTATCAAATCTCCATTTTCAGCATGGACCATGATTACAGCTCCAAGCCCTTTCAGAAAGGTAAAAGCTTCATAAAGCTGTAAGTGGTACAAAGAGGGTCATGTTACTGAATAAGGGTAATATGTTACTTATTTCACAAACATTTCTCCTCATATTTTGAATCATATTTTTATGCTGGCTCTTGCAGAAGTGTTCGGCCACCACCAGCCCCATGTACAGTCCCGGCTAGGACCTCTGTGGCTGCTAGCTATTCCATGTCCCCACTCTCCACACCAGCCTGTCACCAAGTGGTGCAGCAGCTGCAGTCCTGAGGAACTATGTGCCACCTATAGGCAAAGTGTTTCCCTGAGGTCCTTCTAAGGCAAGGCAACTACCCACTACCTCCAATACAGTCATGTGCCTCGTGACAGTTCTCTGGTATGCAGTTTGAGTACAGGCAGCTAACTAACTAAATAGATACAAAAAAGCTTCCATGAATGAACAAGGAATAAGTCCACTAAATTGGAATAGCAGTTAAGCTATGGACACTTTTAGTACAGCTACAGTACCCGTATATTCCCTGAAGTATACACTTCACGCACCTTTCTGTAAGTGTGGGCACAGTTTCAATCTCATGAATGTCTTTCATTTACAGCTAAAGAATTCTACTGTTTTCTCTCATGGGTTTCCATGTTAGTTGCTTTCCAACATTCAAAATAATCCCTACAAAAGGGAAGCAATGGATTCAATTCCTTACATGTGAGCTTTTCAAAAGCACCGAAGGGAGTTTAGGGACTGCCACTGAAAGTCAATGGGACTTGTGCGCCTAATGTCTTTAAGCACTTTTGAAAACCCCACCCTAAATTTTCTGTATGTGGTCTCACTAAGTAATATTGGGAGCCCAGTTTTCAAACTTGGGCACTTAAACTTATGGTATCTGGTCTTCAACTGAGTCACTCAAACAACTACTCAGTGGGCTTGGGGCATGTGAGCACTGATCTGAGCATGCAAATGTGTAAATGGGCACTCTGCTTTAGCCATTCAAGTTTGAATATTGGATCCCTTGCCCCCTTATCCACCTTTTCTTAATATATTTTGCTGTAATTAATTCCATCAAGAAGTTGGACTTAGCATGCACCTCTTCTCAAGAGGATGCTGTTACATTTAAAAGTCTAATGAAAACCACGTGTATTGGAAGTATAACAAAAGTTCTTTAAGAGAAAAGGAAACTCAGCTCTGGAACGAAGTGGGAATAAAGCATTTGCTCAACTGAATAAGCAAACATTATTATTACTAACAGATGCCATTGTCCAATTACAATGATCTGCTGTCTGTGAATTAGAAAGCTGAAGAAGTTGGGTCTAAAACAAGTGCTATACAAACAAGCTCATTGTAATCTCCAACTCCAACAACTGAACTCAACCTTTCCCAAAGAACGCGCTTTAGCAGTTTGCAGTGAGTGAGAAACATGTGGGATTTCAAAAGCTATGTCACTTTTAATATTTCTACTAGTGTATCATCTCTTTTCCCCCCGCAACTCAGATTGAATGTTCCAAAGCCAACAAGTGATGATATAAATCCAGGGCAAAATCTTGAGGGGTGTCTTCCATTGAGCTTGATACCATGAAACACTGGTCACCTCTTTGCAAGGTGCTGAGTGCCATGTGCTCCCAAGCGCCTCCATGGAAAATACAGATGCTCAGCATCTCTCAGGCTTTGGCCTCCAGAGAGACAAATTTCATATGTATGCATTTTCTCAAGTTCAGTTCAAAAGCACTATGACTGTCTCAGGTAGCTCTAAACTTCTTAACTAATCAACAGAAAGGAGTTTATGTATATCAACAACGATAAGCATGCTGAAGAATACCTGACTGTCAGACATTTGATAGAGATCTTTATAGGCCATGTAGACTTGGAAAGAATTAACACCTGTTCCAAGACAAAACACAAGGGAGTTGTTAAGTAGATTCTTAAAGTATTTTTGAAGGTCTATTTTGGAGGAAAAGATTATTCAGGAAAATTGACACAGGATATTCACCTTGATTAAGTGATGACCCCTTTTGCTGGGCCCCAATGTACAGTTACTGCCCGCCTCCCATTCCAGACTAGACCTGGAGCAAGCCAACCACCATTGCAATTGAGATATATATGAGATATATATGTGTGACCAAAGAGATACATTAAGCCTGCCAAGGCAGAACCAGTAGTCATTTCTTATCCAAGGGAACCCAGCCAAAGGTAATTAACTTAATTATAATCCTATGTGAGCATTCACTGGATAGACAGGCTGAAAGATATACTCCTAACCAAGTAATTCAAATTCTCTGTTGCAACTTTCCTTTTTCTCTCTTAGAGCCATACCCTGACCCATTGGCATCAGTATGTGTTGTGATCCCATTGAAGTCAATGTTCTCCCTGAAGTCAATACAATACTGTTCTTGCAGCTGAAAATGGATATGGCTTAAGCTGCCCTTTTCAGTTAGTGGATTGCCCATATATTGATGTTCAGAGACCAAGGTGCAGATTGGTAATGTGGCACCCATCTGGCTATATGGCCATATAGGGTCAGAGATCCTCCCTCAGCTGGTGTACATTGACCTAGTCAATGGAACAACATGGATTTACACCAGCTGAGGATCTGGCCCATTACTTATAAATCTAACTATTTAAACAAATACTTTTAAAAATGTGCCTGATGCCTTCTCTCATGCCAGTGAGACCCAGCAAGGTCCCATCCCACATGTTATGAAAGTACCATTTAAGTCATGCCCATGGAATCCTGAAGATAGTCAAAGAAATGGGTAGAGCAATCTGTGGATCCTCTTGGCCAATATAGTACTTTCCTATGTGATTTCTTTACCTCATATGTGAGAGCCAAATAGATTCATGGGTTATGTAGATTGGCTGCTGAAATGATTGCAAGTCAGGGGAAGCTGTCTGCACCTTTATGAATAGTTGCTCCTGCAAAATTTTCAACCTCTCTAAAGCCAAAACCTCTTTGAATGAGCACTCTATTGATTTAGAACTGATTAACTGTCCAACTATGATGGGCCAATCTCATCAGCAGCCCTGAAAGCTCCCTGGCGATCCTTGGAGAGCATATTAGACAAACTCAAAGTTGAAATGTGATAACTAAGCATTGCTTCTTAACTAACCTGGGATCATTTAGTCAATCAGTGTAAAGTACATCATAGGGTCTAGATCCTCAGTTGATGTCAATGGAGCAATGAAGATTCACATCAAGACAATTTATACCAGCTGAGGATTGTGGCTTAGATGTTTCCAGTTTTCAGCAGATATTATATATTAATTTTTAAAGCTCCTGCCATGTTGAAAAAAGTATCCTATTTTATTTGTGCTTTATTTGTGCTTTACCTCTATGTCTTCTCTCACACATGAGTAATTCACACTGACTGAGACACACTACAGCATCAGTTTTCAGAGTAGCAGCTGTGTTAGTCTGTATTCGCAAAAAGAAAAGGAGGACTTGTGGCACCTTAGAGACTAACCAATTTATTTGAGCATAAGTTTTCATGAGCTACAGCTATGCATCCGATGAAGTGAACTGTAGCTCACGAAAGCTTATGCTCAAATAAATTGGTTAGTCTCTAAGGTGCCACAAGTACTCCTTTTCTTTTTACTACAGCATCAGTGAGAGCGAAGTTGACCTCCAAATGGTATATCTCTCAAACAATCCACTTAGGACCCCATAATACATTCTGCTTTCTGGACCAATGAACAGATTATTTCTTAAAGTAAATGCCAGGTCATATTTGTATTGAAAACTCAAATTTTTATACTGGAAGCAAACTATTAACCCTGTTGTCTGCACCCGGCTCTTAATGTAAGCCCTCAAGCACATACGAGAGCCATTTGTGAGCCAGCTCTGGAAAATAACAGCTAACCTTTGATACAAACTGCAGTACACTTGCTTGATAGTAAATCCAGCTGAAACTAGATTTAAATCCACATGATCAAAGATGATAGCAGGGGCAGAGGACTGATTTGGCACTGTCAACAATGGCAAATGCTGTCAGCCTATAAAATCAGCCCTATTATAAAAAGCATTGTAAAATTAGCTTCATTTTGCCCAAATTGTACATTATCCTGAAGATTAAAGACTTTAAAGGTTGATAGAATATTTTGTGGCCTAAAATCTGGTTACACAGCAGGTGTACTGTTACAGTAGTGCTGCTCAGGATGAAAAGTCCTATATTACTCCATCTATGTGGTTTCTCACTGAAAAACTGTCTACACAGTAAACAAGCTGTGCTTTGTCTGTATAGTTATACAGTACAGTTCTATTTAAATAGAGCATGTCAGATATGGTCCATCACAACACTCTACAAAGGACACTGCATTTATATATTTGGCTTTCTGACATACAAGAGTCAGCATATATAGCCCAGATTATACTTTTAGCAATAAATACCTAGTTGGTACTCAGGCACTCTGAGTGCACATGAACAAATGGGTAATGAACTATATAAATGCGTGTTTTGTGGGCACAACTTAGGAACCTAGACCAAGATATTTTTTTTTAAGTGTCTAAAGTTAGGCTCCTAAATAAGTGACCGGATTTTCGTAAATATTGGGCCTCCACTATCTTCCAGTGGGTGCTGCTGAATGGTCAGCAGTTCTGAAAATCAGGTCACTCCCCCAGATACCTAAATGTGGATTTAGAATCCTAACTTTAGGTTCTAAGTTTTGAAAATTTTGGCCTTAATTTTGAAAATTAGCCATATATTTCCAAATTTCAGGTCAAAGCAGGTGAAGTGCCATGTGGCATTGTTGTTCAAAGATGTATAGCCTATGACGACTGTCCAAGCACTCAAGGTTGGTCTCCTAATTATGTTATCTTAACATAAGGCCTGCCTTGCACTTTGCATAGAGTTATTTCCATCTATCAAGTGCTATCATTTTTAATCAGATAACCTTTTCCCCTTGCTGATTTGAATTCTCCTCATCTGTACTGGCATAACTCTACTGCCTCTAATGGAGTTACTCCTGATTGATTGCAGTGCATGGAGTTTCAGGCCCACTTTACACAGGGGTAAATGAATACAAAGGTTCATGGCCAGGGTATCTAGTACCTATATGCCTCTTTTGTGGGAAATAACAGGACTATCTGGAGTACTTCAGAATTGAGAATTTGCACATTGCTTAGAGAAAATGAAAACATTTTATTTTCATTAACTAACCTTTATCTTGCACCAGGATATCCATCTCTTCTCGGATCCCATCATACCAGCCGGTGATATCCACATGGAGAGAGTAATCACAACAGGATTTGGTGTCAGCTGCCTCGTGCCACTTTTCAAATGCAGTCAATAAACTTGCTCCAGCTTCAGGAAGCACATGATCAACTGAAATATAGATGAAGCACCTGTTACACAAATTGCACGTATTTCCTATTCTGCAGTTTCAGTAATTATCTATAGTGTACCTACAACAAAGCAGGATTTTTATTGACACAGTATAAATTGCAGGATGTGGGACAGATACAGACCTTTCAAGTATTCCAGCTTTTGCAGAACATTCTGCATTGAAGCTGAATCTAGCAGCCTGTTTTGCTGTACCATGAAGTCAGGAAACGTTCCCAGACGTGAGAGAGAGATCTAAACACCCTGTATCTTAGGGAAGGTGCACTGAGCTGACACGCCGGAGATCATGAATTCTGGTCTCTACTGACTGCCATTTACATTTCTATGCACTTCATAACTCTCATTATTGACCAAAGCCTTATATCCTTTTCTAGAAGGCTGTCATGAATTAGCCCATTCCTCTTTACCAATAAATTAATGAAGAGATCTTCAGGCAGCATTGGGAATAGAATCCAGGGCTCCAAAATAGCAGATTCAAGTCTTAACCACTCAGTCACGCTGGCTTTCAGAGTCAGTGTGATAATGACTGGGACTAATGATGCATGTAGAATTACTCATGTTTGCAGGGTTGGGTTCTACTTGAATAATGAAAACACAGCAAGGTGTACTGTATCTTAACATATGCAAACCTTCTGGTGTATTACTGAATGTATAGAACTGAGCCTTTTACTGGGCATTTTTCAATTCTGAAAGAGGGAAAAGCATGTTAAGAAACTTCACACTATTAATAAAGTAGAGAAATCCTTAAATTAAACAGTCCTAGCAGCTACATTAAATAAATGAAATAACTTCCAAAAGGAAAAGTACAGCTATTTAACGATTGTCCAGAAAGAAATCTGTTTTAACCTCTTCATTGATGCAAACGTACTGAATATAGCTGGCAGGTCCCACCTCATGTTCTTGATGCATTTGAACTTTCCATTGATTACAATGGAGCAACCATTTAAAACGTCTGCACAACCGTGTGCAGTGGAGTCCAGCAGAGGGACTGTTAGCAGAATGCTGTTCTGCCATCTTTACTGGAATATACTGAACAATATTATCCACCTGCTTAAAAGTGAATCTGGTTTTCCAGTCCAGAGAGGATGGAAATAAAAGCCTATTTAGACTTTCTAAATAGGCTAAAAGATACGGGAGCACCCAACTGAAGAAAATATACTAAAAAGCAACCCTTTCCACTATTAAAAAACAATAATGTATTGTGTGCCTATTTTCATGGCCTTTTGGTGCATGACACACATTCAAAGCAAAGCACCATCCAGAAAAACTAGCCATCCCCCACGACCCACTTCCAACTCGAAGGGAACACAGCTCCATGGGGCAGCATCAGACAGCTTTGGCCATTTACCCCAGCTGAGGCTCTGCCCCACATAATCTTAGTCCAGAGCCAAGCAAATGCGAGGCAGAAAAGATGCAGCTTGCTCAGCAATCTGATGCGCAAAGGACGAGTTTAACAGCCAGGACCATCCTACCAGGACATCCTGCTTCCAGGATGTAGCTGTAAGCAGGCTTCATTCCTCCTTGGTCTCATATCTGATTTCTTATACCACTGGTTTATTACTTTCCACATTTTTACCAGTATCTGATATGACACTGTAAGCACAACACTTTATTAGAATTGTTGCTTTGCTTTGTTACTGCCTGTATCAACTGATTAAAAAAAAAATCAGTGATAGCAAGTATAGTAGATCTCATGAGTGTTATGTGAGAGAAATACAGGACACACTTGTAGAGCTGGCTTGACATAAATAACTTCCCAATCATGGCCACTAAGAAATGAGGCAAGGTGCACGGACAGTTACGTTGTCAATAGGGGCTTGACAAGCAGTATGCTGGAGTCAGGATGTCTGTGCTAGCTAACGCAAGCAGCTACACCGTAATACTACGGACAACTGACAAGATAAATCTCAAATTAAAGAACAGGTTCCCACATGAACAGCACATGAACAGAGCATGCCGGACTGGTTCCTGCAAAGTAACCAAGCCAACCCAAAAATGTGTGATGTAATATATAGCAAATGCAATGTAATCAGCAAATATATATAAAGGAAGAGGTTTTCTGTGTAACTTTGGATGTGTGGTACACCCTACACTCATCTCCTACGCTTGAGTCTGATCAACTCAACGTAGCTTTGCTGTTTGCCAAACAAAAGGAGAGTGACAAATTCTGGAGTTGAACTGAGTGTTTTGGTTCCCAGAGAACTAGATGAAGTGTTCTCCCAGAAGCAGACATGGTGCTCTGGATAAGTTGGGTGGAAAAAGTTTCAGAGGGAATCCCAACAACACTACCCTTTGTGCAGCTGCTTTTTCTAAGGGTAACCTCATTTTCATGTTGATCCTGGTAAAGCTGTCTACAGTAATCAGTGGAGATTCAAGCCGCAGAAGACCCAGAAGTTGATCTGATCTTAAATGACTTCTGAAAACAGCTATGTAGAATATACACCGATAAACCCAGTGAACATCATGTGAACTGAAAACTGCAGGTTCCGCTCAGCACCAAGATAGTTAGATTTGAGAGGTGAGAGTGTCTAGTACTTACTGATCATGGTGGTACCGCCTGCTAGAGCAGCTTTTGTGCCTTGATAGAAGTCATCAACAGCAGTCATTCCTTGGTAGGGCTTTTGTAGGTAAGTGTTGACATCGATTCCCCCAGGGATAACCATACGCCCATTAGCCTCAATTGTCTTTACTCCACCAGGAACAATCAAATTCTCTCCTATTTGTCTAAACAGCAGGAAAAGCACAAGGAAATTTCTAGACAAAAACTAAATTAAGACACAATCAAGGCTGAGCGCACATATCAGTAATTTTGTATTATTAATATTTGTATTACCATTTTAGGTAAACTATATTACAGGGAAGTTGCAATTATTTCAAAACCAAACATTCTAAACCCAAGACATTCAAAATTAAAGTTAAACTTAAAAGAAATTCAATTCATTTTAAGGTATGAAAATGCACAGTTAGGGCACCAAAACAAACTCTAGTCATAGTTTCTTCAAACTTCCCCTATAGTTAAAACTCAATCTTGTGCATAGGCTACATTTCAATATATATGAATTACAGGTCTTGTAATTCCTCTTGTAATTCTTCAGAACTGAAAGCTTCTTCTTCAGTAGAAATCTCAACTCTGTCCTACAGTGACACAATGCAAAATCCATACAATCGCGAGGAAGGCATTTTAGTGTTTGTGGACTCCACTTAGATTAAAACTGATTTTTAAAAACATGTTAGATTTCAAAAATTGTTAACCCCTCCTGGGGTCAATACAGGGCGAAGTAAAGGTTCTATGGGTACCACAACACTGCATTTCCACACTTCAGCTTGCTTGGGTTTTTTTTTTGGTTAACATTAACTGTGAACTTCCTGGGCTTATACTACTTTGTTTTAGGATAATTACCACACCCCTGTAATGTAGTTTCCCCTAAATTACTGATACATACTCTTAGCCCTAACTCCCTTTCAATATAGATTTTCTGTGGGATAAAATAATATTTATGTGCATATATGTGTACTCATCCCAGACATATATAGATCCTGAATTTATTTTGCCCAACATTAAAATGCAACAGCTACCCGTGAAATGAAACTTGGCAACTGTTTAACAGCCTGTAGCAACAATTTAGGATGGGAAATGAATATAACTATTAATTATACACAGGGGAAACTACTAGTAATTACTCAAACTGGAATTTGGCCAAACAACCAGAGTTTAAAAAGAACCACAGGAGATCAAGAGCTCATTTTTACACCTCATCCAAAGGACTCCACATCCAACAGCACCGTGTCCCATACTACAGTGGGACACAGGGCTCAGTTCTAGTCTAGAGGGAAGAGCACCAGGTTCTGAATTAACCACACTGCTTCCTGCAATATCTGGACTTTTGCTAGAAGTCTCCATTCTAAGTACTAACCAAGCTTAGCTAGTGAGATCTGATGCCAGCTCAGCTTGAGGCCATATAGCTGTGTGTGGAAAATGCCCAATAGTCACCCAAATGTTGCATTACATTGGGAGGCATGCTGTAACATGTTTACAACTATGATAAATATTAATGTAGCTAATTATAGAGTGAAAAATAGGAAGGGAATTAGTACAGCTGCATGAATGCAAGCAGACCAGCACAACAGGTTACACAAAAGGGACTTAAGATGCTTCAGGATTCTTCAAATTTGAATTGCAAAGAAATATCACAAGGTACTCAACAAATGAAAATAGGGGGAAGATCATCAGCTTGTTTAAATCAGCATTTCTCCATTGTTTTCAGTGGAACTAAGTCAATTTACACCAGATGATCATTTGTCCCTAACATTATAATCAGAGCTACATTGCTTTCCTTGTGTGGCAAGGAGATCTGAGAATGGAAAAAAAGAACTAAGATCCATCTCCTTTAAATTCTACTTTGAAATAAGAATAGCATTCCAAAGACTACATGTGAACACTGTGAAAAACAAGAAAATCAAAAAATAAAAGTAAGCTGGTTTTATTTCCCCCTTAAAAATATCATCTTTTCAGATTCTGATTCAACTAAGCACTTAAGCACATGCTTTGCCGAAAAAGGACAGGCTTTGCGATGTGCTTAAAGTTAAGCATTTAAACACAGGCCTCAGTCCCGCTGAAGTCCAAGCGTGTTAAGCATGTGTAGAAGTGCTTTGCTAAACCAGGGCCTGAGCCATTCTCAGTCCATTGCAGAGCGTCAGCTTCCTCAACATTGCTGCAGTCCATTATGTTGAAGTGAATGGATTTCACTACACTTGGCTGGTGCGGATAGCAAGGTGGTGCCACTTTTAGACAGCCTGTCTCACTTCTAGTGTTGCCACCCAGGTTAAGCCTGCTGGAAGAAGGCTGATCCTCACTGGCATTGCTCAGTGATTTTTATTCTGACTGTTTGACTGGAACACTGAGCAAGAGGTGGTGTGTCAGGCTTCTTGGACAGTTCATTTTGGAATAATATTTGTATGCTAATGAAAAAGTGGGGTCATTTAGTTGCTGCTTACAAGTGAGAGAGAAAGGGAATTATGCTTAAAGTTACCATGCAAATGCCCCCAGACATTTGATGCACCAGTAATCATTAGCAACTTGCAAGATTCACCCTCTCAAACAGTTGCCATGCTCTATAATTTCCTGTGAACAAAGCAAGTAAGCAATGTCATACTACATGAACAAGTTGACTAGGGCATAATGTAGAGGCCCCAATCCTGAATCCCCTTACTCACATGCTTAAATTTATGCACACGAGAAATCCCCATTGAGCTCAGTGCAGTTACTCAAATTTGTAAACAAAGAACAAAGGGTGGGAACCAGGCAGGTACTTAGGCACCTAAGTCCCATTTTTAGGAGCCCAAGTCCTGTTTTTAGGCACCACTGCGATCCACAAAACACCCACATGGCTGCTGCCTAACCCTGTAGGTGCCTACGTTTTTTTCCTTTGGGTATACAGCCTCACTTTAGACAGCCTCTCTCTAGGCCTGAGCATGTTCACTACTGCCTCATGATAAGCACCCAGAAACTTATCTCCCACCTAAGCCCCACAGTGATTCACAAACTGGGGAACACTAGTGTTTGGCTGCCCAAGTCATACACAGGGGTCCAACCCTGTAAGCAGCTTCCGAGCATGCCTACTGGATTGGGCCCCTCAGACAAGTTCACACAGAACAGCTGCAGGAGCAAGACCGCCCTTGTAATCGTTAACCCAGGGGTTAGGGTACTCACTCAGGATGTAGAAGACCCCTGATTCAAGCCGCCCCCCACCCCCTCCTGAGGGGGAGAAGGGATATGAACAGGAATCTGCCACTTCTTAGCATTGCGATAGAATCACTCTAACTCATTCTGTGGCCCATATCACATTTAAGAATTCCATTGTTTAATTAAAATGGAACAACTTCAGCAGGAGAGATTGAGGGAGCCCCACATCTGAATACTCCATAGCCTCACAGCTGGGGCACTTACCTGGGAGGTGGTGGAACCCTGTTCAAATGCTTTCTCTCCTACGGAGGAGCGGGGACATGAACCAGGGGTTTCCCACATCCTGGGTGACTATCCTACTGCTGAGCGAAAGACTATAAGGGACATCCTTGTCCTCTCCCCCCCCCCCCCGCCCCCAGCTGTTTTGTTGAATGTCCCACATGCATCTAGGGGAAGATAAGTGCTTAGCCACCTAAGTTTGTGGATCACTAGGAGAGCTAGGCGCCTCCCTGCAGCCCAGACTTAGGGGCTTATCTCCCTGAGAGGGGCAGGGCTTAGCACATACCCCTCTGGTTGGTGTCTCCCATTGGCTAGTTTAGACAGCTTCTCCCGTGCCATACTGGCTTTGTGAATCACAGTCTATTGCATTGTATATGGAGCCTGAGCATCTCCCTCAGGCTTTGCAGATCAGTGTTTGTTCCTGTGATTTTCTATGTGCCAAAAAGTTAGAAGCCGTAATGCTCAGTTTTGCAACACCTAAGTCTCTTTGTAGATCCCACCCAAAGTGTTTGCAGGATCAGTGCCTAAAATTCACAAGAGGTTTCAGACTTCACGGTAGCTCAAAGGTCAACTCATTTGTTTTATTATATGACATGTTTACAGAAACCACAGAGAATGTGCATCTGAACAAAAAAGGGCAGCACTAAGGTGAAGTAACACTCTTCTTAAAGGGACACTAATTGGCTGATTGTGCAGACCAACATGAGTGCTCCCAAGAGTTTTGTTAGCTCCAATTAAAATGAGATTTTCTTGGGATTTAAGCACTCCTGTTTCCTTTTTGCAATGGACATGTCCAGTGCTGAGCAAATGCACAAGAGTCAGAAAGGGAAACTGACTAGAAACTAAGAAACATAAAACAGAATAGTCTTTCATTGTCCAAGATGAATGAGGTGCATTACATTTATTATATTCTTTCTGTTGTAATAATCTATAGAATTATTAACAACACAGGTATGGCTAACTATTTAAAGAACATCATTTTTAGTCTGACCGTGTCCATCTACAAAAAAGGAGCTCCTAAGACAGAGAAACAATGTATTATTTATTGATCGTTGTTATTTTTTCATGCCGTAGCTTTTGGCCTCTGGAGACGTGCACTGAAAACCTGCATATGTCACAAGTGAAGAAAGTTTGGTGGGCACAAACTAATCTCTATTGGATATTTGTGAATATCACAACATCTTTGCACTTCTACAATTCAGCAAAATTAGCAATATTTCTTCTCAGCCAAGGTCCAGAGTGGGAAGCACAGAACTGCATGAGGAACCTTGCATCTCAACTATCTGAATCCATTCAAGGCTATCTGAAACATGAGTTTCTGAAGCAATATGTTTATCCAAAGAAAATCTGTATTGCTCCTGCAGCTGGCATCCTGAAGTTGTTGCAGGTTCTGTTTGTGGTGAGAGAAAGAGACTTGCTTTAAATCCGATTACCTTGTTAAAGTTTAGGAATTCGCTTGCATTTTTATCTTTTTATTTCTTTTGTAACCAATTCTGACTTTATGCCTTGTAATTGTTTAAAATCTATCTTTCTGTAGTTAATAAACTTATCTTATTGTTTTATCTTAACCAGTATGTTTGGATTAGACTGTGTGGGAAACTCCACTTGAGGCTGGAGCATAATCATTTTCCTTTGTTGAAATGACGGACTCACAATGAGCTTGTCCTGTCCAGGAGGGTTCTATACAGCACAAGATGCACATTTCTGGGGTCAAGGCTGGGACTAAGAACATGCAGGTGTCACCCTGTATGTAACTCATATGTGGCTGGGAGAGCATTCATGTATTCAGCTGGGAGTTATTTTACATGGAAGTGGCTGTGTATAAGCCGGGCTGCGAGCAGTGGCAGTTCACAGTAAAGCAGTGTAAAAAACTAGAGCTGAGGGGATTCAGCTGTTGAACAGTCCAGACTGTACCCTGAGGAACGTGACACCTGCCCATCTCTATATAAGTGTGTAAGAAGAAAGAACACAAAGAGCATCTATATTCAGTGCACAAGCAGCGATGTACACAATGCTGGTGTACAAGAGAGCAGCCGTATATGTACATGGGACACATACTAGGGGTTCCGTGTGAGGAAAAGTGCCTATGTAGGGACTCAGTTTCCACATACAGCACAAAAATGGCACCAATATCATCGAGAGAAAATAGCTGTAACAAGCACCCCACAGCCAAGTAACCGTTCATCTTTGCCTGGGATCTCTTGCGCTAGAGGTACCTGACAGCTCAGCTGGGCTTGTGCGACTACCTGCGCTGCACAGGTGTTGACACAGACTAAGTCCTGTCAGAAGTAACTGAAAATGGACCCATTGCAGGTGCAAAGAACTCCAGTCACACTGACTGACGGCATCTTCTACCTGCCTGACACTAGCAAAGATGAAAAGCAGATTTTTATAATAAATAAAATATTCCTCTACAACATACAACATTACAAGGCATCCACAGAGGTGTGCAAGCTGGAGGAGTCAAGCTCACTGTTATAATTAATATGCATGCAAAAATGTTCAGTATTTTAAAAACCAACTTTATAAGTCCATCTTCCAGGTATATGTCTGCATAGAAGGAGTGGTCATCATTGATAATTCTTCCACCTTTAATGAGCAGTCGATCACTCTGAGGGGAGAAAAAAGAAGAAACATTTATGAAGTAAACAAAAATGGAATCAAGTCAAATACAACAAACCTAACCTTTATACCATGGACCCATTAACATCAGAAGTGCCAGGGACACTCAGTTCATACCAGGGGTGGCCAAACTTACTGGCCCTCCAAGCCAAATACAACAATCTTCAGAAGTTCGAGAGCCAGGGCACACCTGCTCCTGCTGAAGTCCCAAGATGCGTTTCCTGTGAGCTGCACGCTTGGGCGGCCGCGCAGGTGATGAGCAGAGCCGCGCACATCCAGCGTGTGTTCCGGTGCCCCCCCAGCCCCAGCTGCTTTGCAGCCACGTTGCTCCTGCAGCTGCTTCTGAGACCTTCCTGCTGGCTGTGCAGAGCAGGGGGAGGAGGTTGCTGTTGTCAGGGTGTCCCCCTCCCCCAGTCCCTGTACCCCATCTCCACAGAGCAGGGTAGAGGGGACAGGGCTCATCAGGACTCGCAGCAGTCTGAGGTCTGAACAAGCCTTCCGGTGTCTCTTCTGAACAAGAGACAGTTCTCGGTCTCTCAGAGACTTACCCAGCAGCCAACACACACAATCTCTGTCTCTGTCTGTCTCTCTCTCTCACATACACACACACACACACACACTCTCTCTCTCTCTCTTCCCCACTCCCCACCCATGTACCCATCTCCGCAGAGTGGGGGAGGGCAGGACATAGTTCAGGAGGAGAGCTTTCAGTGCGTGCCTTAAAGAGACAGCAGACAGGCGTCGCTCAGAAACTTCTCCAGCAGCCAGCACACACACACAAACACAGAGTCTGTGTGTCACACACACACAGACACAGTGTCACACACAGAGTCTCTGTGTCACACACACAGTGTCCGTGTCACACACCTCCCAACACTGTTGTTATTGTTGTTCCTTCTTGGTACTCCTGCAACCCCCATATAGTCTCTCTAATTTTATTCTTTCAAAGTGTGTTATTTTAGTTTTTTGAGACTGATCTATGCATTTCATAATTTTTATTTCTCTCTTGCACTGCTTCTTTGCATCCGATGAAGTGAGCTGTAGCTCACGAAAGCTCATGCTCAAATAAATTGGTTAGTCTCTAAGGTGCCACAAGTCCTCCTTTTCTTTCTTTGAGTAGTGAGTTCTAAAATGCCTAGCTTGTCCTGGCTGGAGTAATTATCCCTATTGGTAACTTTTTAAAAATATATACTGTATCTAGGTTTTTTGTTTCTATTGGTGGCGCACATCCGCACATTACCTTGATGCACATAACAAAATGTATTCCGCACATGGATGAAAAATTGGTCCTGAGCCCCAGCAGGTGCACCCCACAGGGCTGAAGACCCAAGATGCCCCTACCCGCTGGGCAGAAGCCCTATCCCACCACTCCACTGCAAGGTAGAGGTCCCAAGCTCCAACACCCTCTCCCCCCCTGCCCACCCCAGTCTGGTAGGTGGAGAAGGGGAGGCATAGAGGACTCCACGAGCCACACTTTAATGGTAATAGGGTCATATGTGGCTCATGAGCCAGTTTGGCCACTCCTGGTTTATACATTCCACCTATCATGTAATCATGCCACCTGAAAGGCATACATTTTCTGAGTTTTGTGTCTGGGTTTTAGTCTCATCACTCCCATCAAAGTGATGCCATCAAGATGAAAACCACATACCATTTTTTATAAATGCTACCTGTGTTGCTAATAACATCTCATACAATTAACAATGACAAATGGAATAACATAGCCTTCCACCTTATCATAGAATCATAGAAATACAGGGCTGGAAGGGACCTCCAGAAGTCATGCTGAGGCAGGACCAAGTAAACCTTGACCATCCCTGACAGGTGTCTGTCCAAGCTGTTCTTAAAATCGTCCAATGATGGGGATTCCACTACCCTGATAAATAGAAAGTTGTTCCTAAAATCTAACCTAAATCTCCCTTGCTGCAGATTAAGGCCATTACTTCTTGTCTTATCTTCAGTGGACATGGAGAACAATTGATCACAGTCCTTTTTATAACAGCCCTTAACATATTTGAAGATTCTTATCTGGTCCTCCCTCAGTCTTCTTTTCTTAAGACTAAACAGAAACCAGTTTTTTTAACCTTTCCTCATAGGTGAGATTTTCTAAAACTTCTCTCATTTTTGTTGCTCTCCTCTGGACTCTCTCCAATTTGTCCACATCTTTCCTAAAGTGAGGCAACCAGAATTAGACACAGTATTCCAGCGGAGGCCTCATCAGTGCCAAGCAAAGTGGGATAATTACCTCCCGTGTCTTACATATAACACTCCAGTTAATACACTCCAGAATGATATTAGCTTTTTTGCAACTGCATCAGACTGTTTACTTAATTTGGAATCCACTATAGCCCGCAGCTCCTTTTCAGCCATACTTTCACCTAGCCAGTTCTTCCCCATTTTTAAAGATAGGTACCATGTTTTCCCTTCTTCAGTCCTCTGGCACTTCACCTGTCCTCTATGAGCTGTAAAAAATAATTGCTAATGGTTCCAAGATTGTTTCAGCTAGTTCCTTAAATACCTGAGGAATAATCTTATCAGGCCCTGCTGACATGAATACATCCAACTATCTATATATTCTTTAACCTATTCTTTCCCTATTTTGGCTTGCATTCCTTCCCCCTTGTTGTTAGTACTAATTGTGTTGAGTATCTGGTCACCATTAAACTTTTCAGTGAAGACTGAAGCAAAATGGGCATTAAACACATCAACCTTCTTGATGCATCAGTTATTAGCTCTCCTTTCTGCTAAGTAGAAGACCTGCATTTTCCGTCCTCTTTCTCTTGGTCCTAATAGATTTAAAGAACCTCTTCCTATTGTCTTTTATGTCCTTTGTTAGGTATAACTCATTTTGTGCCTTAGCCTGTCTGATTTTGTCCCCATATACTCGTGCTAGTCTTTTGTATTCATCTTTAGCAATTTGTCCATGTTTCCACATTTTGTAGGATTCCTCTTTGATTTTCAGGTCATTAAAGAGCTCCTCATGGAGCCATATGGGCCCTTTACTATTCTTCCTATCTTTCCCTCACATTGGGATAGGTTGCAGTTGTGCCTTTAATACTGTCTCCTTGAGAAATTGCCAGCTCTCCTGAAATTCTTTTTCCTTTAGATTTTCTTCCAATGGGACCTTACCTATCTATTCTCAGAGTTTGTTAAAGTCTGCTTTTTTGAAGTCCAATTTTCCTTATTTTGCTGTTCTTACTTCTTCCTTTCCTTAGAATCATGAAATCTATCGTTTCATGATCACTTTCACACAAACTGCCTTTCACTTTCAGATTCCCAACCAATTCCTCCCTGTAGGTCAGAATCAAGTCTAAAATGGCTGTCCCCCTGCTTACTTCCTCCACTTTTTGAAATACAAAAGTTTGCCATACATTCCAAGAATTTATTGAAAATTTTGTTTTGCCATATTACTTTTCCAACAGATGTCTTTTCCAGCCTTGATGACACCCATTGACATACAGCCCAGATGGACAGTGGACTGAAATGTATTACCATCTGATGGATATTAAGTGGCCAATGTGAAATGAGTTTGTGGGCACAACCTAGTTCCTAGAGGACAAATGTCCAAAAATGCCAAAGCCATCACATACAATAGTAATTTTCAGTCTTGGGCCAGATCATACTACAACTCTTTTATGTCACTACCATAATGTACAGGAGCCATAAAGGGAAAACAATCACCCCCAGGACAATTCCCTCAACACAAGAGCAGCATAGACCTAGCATACATGGCCCTACAATGCCCCCTTTATAGCCCCTGTCATAGGGCCAGCCAGGGTTAGGGCTAGAGTTGGAAATACAACCAGTAATGGCCAGAGAGTCTTTACTCCAGTAGTTCTTGGTCCCAGAACAACTTATTGACTACAGTGGGGAAGCTGCCTTAACTAACAGCAGCCCGGTAAGCTCAACTGTGCTGGTTCCCCAGAGTAGCCAAGAATATACACCTTTTCCCTGCCCCCTCCCCGATCTATACATTCTGTGCTGTGCCTCACAAGAGACAACATGGAATCTGGTCTCTGGTTGACTGTCTCAGCAGATAGATGAAGGACTCAATGGACATGGAGACTGAACTACCTTCTCACCCCTCCAGGTGATCCCTCCAGATTCATTTCAGGGGACTTTAGTCACGCAGTTCAGGGAAGTCTGCACTGCTGCGGCCTGCTCAGTATCCATTCTGTGAATGGAACAGTTCAGTCTCCAGGGCTAGATTTAATTGCACTGTCACATGGCACTGCTGCAGGGCGAGCTCTGGGAGGGCTACAGCCAGCCCAACCAAACTCGGCTGTGCAACATAAGTGCTTGAGAACAGAATGAGAGTGACTGGTTTACCAGTAAACAGACCAGTTTACTGACTTGGCTTGCCTTCATGGCCCAAGCTGAGTGACATGCATAAAAGGGGGGAAATGAATTAGTTTTCTGAGGGAGTTAATTCTGTGTGCATGTCTTTATATGTGAATCTAGTGTTGAGTAAGGGCTCTAGTAGAGATGTGCAAGGGAATTAATAGGGGAAAAGAGTTCCCATGAGAAACAAGAAGCCAGTCAGGGTCCCTTTTCCATACCCCTCTGTGATCTAAAAGAGCCTCCCAGGGGGCAGAGCTATAGCTCATCACAGTGCCATAGAGCTGGTCAGCAGCAGAAAGTAAGAGCCTGCTGAGTGTGTCCTATATGCACTCCACCATCCCCAATCCCACCCAGAATTTCAAAGAGCACAGGGAAAAAGAGGGAGTGAGCGCCACGCAATCTCTCTTGGGAGGTACAGCACGCTCCATTCTCTGTAGTCTACTAGCTCTGCAGGTTGGTATGAGACGAGAAGAGGGAAAGAGTGAGTTCTGACCTGAATGAACAGTAGAGTTACACACACATATCCACAACTGAAGGTTACTTTTGTAAAAACTAACTCAGCATGTTTTCACTTCCCTTGGCCTCAGCTGTAAAAGTAAACTGGTTTTAGTCAGGTTTCTGATTCTGATGTACTAGCATCACGCAGCAGTGTTTGGATTTTGAACACTGCTGGCAAACATGTAAATACACAGAGCTTTTACATAGTCATTTAAAAAATCAGCAATAGGGCATATGTAGACCTCATAAAAATCCTAAACTAATTGCTAGTATCCATTTAAAGTTGATGAAAGCTGAATTACTAAAAGCCCATGTCAAGCCTTGTGTGTAAATGCTTAGGAATAGTAATTCATGTCTGAGTTGGAAGAATTTATATTAATTTGTAGTAGCCAAACTCCTAAGTGGAGCACTGTTCACTATAGGAATAATAAGAGTCGGTCAGCATTTTGCATGCAAGTTTTCAGTGTTAGAGATGAACAAATAATGCCAAATATATATATCTATAATATTTTGTGAAGAATTGTTCAAATGTTCAAAGAATTTGCTGGTGCCCTGTTCCTAGTGCTTAGGTGTTCTCATTTCTGTGAACATTCAAGTAATCAATTTACACTTGCAAAAATGTTTGCAGAAAGCAAATTTCAAAATTGCACAGAAACTAAAGTTTAAATTCATGCACTCGAGGAGTCATGCTGGAAATGGTAGCACACCTCACCTAGCCAGGAAACAGGAATAATATCATGTGACTTATCTAACCAATCACAACTGAGCAACACAGCTCAGATTTCAACCATTCATGGATTAATACATATTGAATTTGGAAAGATATTAGTCAAATAACTGTGAACAGTGAATAACTTTGAGGAAGCAAAACCTGTTTCTTCCATAATTAGAAGAAGAGGTTACATTAACTGAATAAAATATCCATTATAAATAATGTGTTTGGTTCCATTCAGTAATAAGGGGCCTCTGATTCTTCTGTTGCTTCTTTTCAAAAAGATGAATAAGGATTCCCATTTTGCCTTGTATCTCTTCTAGATCCTGAACTTGCAAAGACTAAACAAAGGATTATTCACGTGCCTAAAGTTACGCAAATACTTGAGTCCTCAATTTAGAAAACGTTTAAGCACACGCTTATGTTTCCCCACCTGTAAAAATAGGATTATATTTAACTCCTTTGTAAAGTGTTCTGAGATCTGCTGATGAAAAATGCTACATAAGAGCTAGTTGTTATGATGTCAACCCCTGGTCAGCAAAGCATTTAATTATGTGCTTAATTTTAAGCACATGCTTAAAATTCAGCATGGATATAAGTGGTTGTGGGGTTTTTTTTCAGAAGCAGGCCCGCCATACTGTTCTGTCTTTCTGTGAAAGATACATCTGATAATCTAACCATCCTGAAGAAAGAAGTTTTCAATATAATACATGAGGAAAGATCATGTACACAAAAGGTTGGAGACTTTTCATGAGATAAAGTATGCAGGGGACTCCGGGGTAAAATCAAGGCACTGAACTACAATGAAATATGATCCCTATGGGATCAGTCTCAGATGCTACTAACCTTTGACTATGAAAATGTGGAGAGGAATGCAAGTCCCCACCCTAGAATTTGCCTTGCTGATCTCAGCTATTTTTCAGGCTCTCTATTGTCAGTAGTAACTGCAGTATTTTTTAATGAGGGGCCTGAAAGGTAATGATTTATTTTGAAGTGTGCTGGCGGTTGTACCTCCTCACCATGGTGATTTACTACTGTGCCTGCTGACCTGGACAGACCATCATCTTGTGGACTCTTTTTCAGCTCATTCAATTTCCTTTTAAAACATTAATATTGTTCTACTACAAAGAGACAGCATCTCATTTATCTGTTGGGGGGAACATTACCAACATTTAAAAACATCCCGTCTGCTGCTGCTAATGGGTCACCAAAGCTTTCCATGCATCAAGATGTTTTACATTTTTCTTTATAAACAGGCAAAGGTTAACAATACAAACAACAAAGGCAATAGGTCAGGGATCTTATTAACAGACAGACAGAAAAGAGGCAAAAGTAGAACCCAGAAGGAACAAGCAAGGACTATAAGAATTATTTTGTTTCAGTAAAAGCTACACAATATAGTAATTTGTAACAAAAAACTATGCAGGCCCAAATTCTGCAAAACACTTAACCGTCTGGGTCACACTTTATCTTAAGAGTTCATATATAGTTTGTAAAGGGTTAATAAATGATTAACAGATGTCACAGGTGTGTTAGAGACATGAGTAGCCTGTGATACAGATGGTTCTAAGTGAACCGTGGTAGAGAGAGGTAATTCCATTTTGAAGAGAATGATGATATTTTGGAATTTGGTTTCATTCTCCTTCAGAAAGAAAACTAAAAAAATTGATATTCTCTGTGAAAGGAAATGGTGCCTTGACTCCTGAGCAATCTACCAGATGGACTGCCCCAGAGCCATGGACCCTGGAAAGCCCTGCGGTCCCTGACTCACAGGCACTCTGCATTCTCCCTGGAAGCCTAGGGAGCCAGAGCGCAGCTGATGAGGAGCGGAGCTGGCAAGGTGGCAGGAAAGAAGACAGGATTGATGAAACCCTGCCTGGTTTTCACTGGAATTTTGTCAAAATCGAACGCTCTCTGCAAACGAATCAGCCAATTCTGACGACAAACTATTGAGTTGGAATTTTTCCAGCCAGCTGTCGTCATAAGCACATCTGTAAAAAGTGTTACAGATTGTTACAGAGTTGTACAGGTCAATGGGTTGCTTATAACCACGGATTATAATGATCTAGAATAATTGACCAATTATTAAAACATCTATTAATATTGATTAACCCTTTATAAACTATTTATGAATGGAACCTTAATATAAAATGAGACCAATGTGTGAAACTGCCATCCCTATTCAGCAAAGTACTTAAGCACAGGCTTAAAGTTCAACACATACTGAAGCACTTTGCTGAATAAAGGCCAGAGAAAACAATGAACAATACATATCTCTCTGATCATCCTGTCTACATCCCTTTTATGTTGTATTCTGCTCCCTCTTCCTTCCCTTCTACATTGTATTCTGCTCTCCCCCCTTTCATCTGCCTCTGTTCTCTCTACTGTAAACTCTTCAGGGCAGGGAGTGTCTCTTGTTGTACAATGCCTTGTACAACGAGGCCTCAATCTTGACAGGGGCCAGCATGTGCTAACACAATAGAAATAATAAATAATACATTAGAGTCCAGGCTCAAGAAGAGACAACAGTGTAAAGAGGGTCTGCCACTGTTTAGAAAATATTCAAATAGTGCGTTACCTGACCCCAGGCTCATGAGCCACAGGTAGCTCTTCAGAGTCCAGGGTATGTCAGAGCCCTGCTCAGCCGCAATTTTAGGTAAACTGAGTCAAATGTTGCTCAACACACATGAAGCAGCCTGGAGAACATTAGTGGGAGACTGTGTGGGAGCAGCTTAGAGCTACCTCACACATGCTGGGATGGCAAAAGCAAGTTGCAGGCATCCACCCCTCCTGCCACGCTGCCAGGAACAAGGGGGAAGACCTGCCAGCATCTGGAAGGTGGAAGGAGAAAAATGAAAAGGAGATATCAGGTTTAAGGGAGAGATCCAAAATGATAACAAAGCGAAGTACTGACCTGAGGTTGTACCAATATAACCTACCTAAAGCTAAATCCTCTCTCAGTTACACCAGAGATGTGGGATAGCTCCACTGAAATCAGTGCAATTAGTCTGCATTTATACTGGTGGAATCAAGGGAAGAATTTGGCCCTAAGTATTCCTACTTCACCCATCACTGCAATATAAGTGACGATATGGTCACAACAATGTTACACTGTCATCCCCGGAAACAACATGGTGCAAACCTAACGACAGCGCATCATGCAGCGCTTAGCGGACAGCTCCCGGCATCTCCATTTTATGAGTGCATGACTCTCCAGCTCTTCACGGCTGAGCTCCCTGCTGTATATCACACAGCACTTACATACTACGGACAGCCACCTGCTTGTATATGCTTTGCAGCATTTTTCTGGTGATTTCTCCTAATCACGGCCTAACTTCTCCTGCTTTAATCTGCCAGTAAAGCCACAGAGCTTAGTCTGTGACAACACAGCAATTATCATGGCAACAGAAGGAGATGTCACAAAGTCAGCATCATTCGCTGCAGGATCATGCAGGAGGAGGGGCTGTCTGCTCAGAGAAAGCAGGCTGTTATCCAGATACTACTATTGTCTGCACGGTATCAGAAAGAGCAAATATCTGTAGGCTGGAGACTCATGCTTTTTGTACAAAGGTCTTTTCTTACAAGTCTGACACAATCTATACACGGGTTTTTTTAAGTATGGAAATTATTTCCATGTACCCACAAATGGCAAAATGCCTGGTAGAGATAAGAGATAGATCTGAACCCACCCCTAATGTTCAAAGTTTAAACCCAGCTCCAGTCCTGAATTTTGCAAATGGCTCCCTGTAGTTTTAATGGGATAATCCAAAAAAATCACTGGATCAGTACACCACCAAGCTTTGGGTTATTGGAAAATCCAATTCAGATGTTATGGTGGGATGTACACAACAAAGTCAAAAGCCATCTGTCTTCATATCCACCTTTTCTGCTGAGCTAGAGTGATCTTTTTAAAAAATACAGACATCAAAATATGAACAAATATTTTACACTGACGTTTCTTAGTCTGCTACTGAAATTACTGAGGAATGAAAATGCCATCCCCCAACATGAAATGTTCTAATGGGTTATCATGGTTAATTAATGTACTGTGTCCAATGAAAATAATGCAGCGGTGCATCAGAGTGAATTGACACACATTGTCTACTGTATTCATTCCAATCATATCACAACTGCATAGTTTATTTCGATATAAAACCACATCCAAATCCCTACAAAATGGAGCACAGAAAGTACCTCTAGTATTGTATCTGTACCTTTGTTCCACGTGTGGAACTCCCACTCATGTGTTGTCCCCAGAGCCAAATAAACCAATCATCCTTTTTTGATTAACTACAATTACTTTAGCTGCATGAGAACAACAATAACAAAACAAAACCAGATCAGGCTAGCACAATGAACAGGTCCAGAACCATTTCATTTTTGGCTTCAGTCTTTAGCTCCTGCTCCAACTGCAACCAGTGCCAATTGATCAAGCCTTTTGAAATGACTCCCAACCCACAATATTCCAGGCCTCAAAGGGGGCCACGCCCAGGGCCAAATTCATCTCTCGTGTAACACTACTGACTTTAGTGGAGTTATATCAGCGATAAACCTGACTCCCAGTCATCACAATTCTTAAAGTTCCACAGCTGACAATGGACGGTTTACACCGAAATCTCAGGTAGCATATAGACCTTAATATGATTATGTATCTTGCCATGCATCATAATCAGAAATGGTCTTTTCTGTGTTCCAAATCCACTTGTATTTCCAATTCACTGCCTATGAATGTGTGTGATTTGAGAGAGGTGATCTGAGAAGTATTAGGCTTCAAACACGTGCCTCTTTGCTCCTTTAACATTTCCAAAGTAGAATAGTCTGCCACTAAGCCTTTAAAAATATCTCTGGCTCCTCTGCTTTAGAGGGAAGATACATATGCTGATGTTTGTGTTTTCCTAGACTAACAGAACATCAACAATAAAAACTACTTGGATTAATATTGGCTAGGGGTAGGTTTTCAAAGGCTATCTCCCATTGAAAGCCCCACGCCTCTTTGTGCCTTTAAAATATCTCCCCCCGGAAAGTTATTTCTCTAAGAGACAATATACAGAAGAGCTTTTTTTTCCCTGAACATGGTCAGTTTTAATACTGGATGTGTTATGTTATGATTAAGCCATTTTGGTTTTAGCAAGGTGAAGGAAATGATTTCAAAATATTAGCAGCAAATGAAGAAAGCCATCCCTTCCTAAGCGTTTGTGTCCTTCTGGAAAGGATCAAAGAAACCCTGTAAATGGGATTCCACAAAGGACTGTCTGTGTCAAAACTTTAAAATATCTTAGTTTTTAAACAGCATTCTTCTCTCTTTGTAATCTCCATGACCACGTTATAGTGTAATATTAATCTTCATATTTCATAATATTTCAGCTAGTGTGAACACCAAATTATCTAAGGACCTAGCTTGTAACTCATTTATATCCTTGAGGCATCATTTCTGCTAGCACCCTAATGGATTCACCTGCCCAAAAGCTTTTAAGCCTATTTTTTTAACGAATTTATTCTTCTATACAGTAATTCACTTAGGAGGGATTTCATCAAATGTAGCAATGCCATCGCTTGGTGTACAGCCAAGTTCATTCATGTTTATTCGTTTAAACAATCTGATGTTCCTTTTCTTTCTCTCTTTTGGGGACCTAGCTATTTATTCATCTAGCAAAATCTCACTCCTTTATCATGCAGCGTAAAAGGGTTACACTGTAAAAAACAAACCTGTGTAAATTCTTCACAATAAATGCCATCTTTTCATTGCTTCAGCAATATCAATGGTGTAGACCCCTCACACTCCCTATTCTGGCAAAACAATACGTATCGGTGTCAGTGGAAGAGTCACCTGAGTGTGGACTGGAGGATACAGCACTAAATGTGTTCCACTGGCTGTCATTATATTTGCCTCCTGGGTTATACATTTCCATTATGGCAATTCAAATTGAATTTCCAAATCTCAACAGGCTAGTCCCGGAAATGTCTCATCCCAGAGGAAAAAAATAAAGCAATCCAGCACAGCTTGTTCATGTTGTAAACCACAGAATCAAAGATCAAATTTACTAATGCTCTTTTTGGAAGCATGAATCGGGCCAGAAGGACAACTTTGGCTCTGGTGTGGAGCTGCACCAGGTCTGAATTTGACTCACAATATGATGGGTGTTCAATGGCCATTCTGGCAAAGAAGTTAGTAGCTCATGGCCACAGAAAGAAAAGCATTTCATTAGATACCCTTGTTTGTCCAGAGTATCTCATGAGATCTAATGAGAACTTTGGAGAGCCAGTGAATTTGAACAGGATTCAGAGTAGTGACTAGAACATTGGGCAATGTGTTTGCAGCAACTTACAATGCTTAATTGTGGGCCACTCCATGTTGAACTAACCGGAGTATCTTCAGAGCTCCTACATTCAAACCCAAGTACAGTGCATCACAGTAATCAAGGCTAGAGGTCATGATTTCATGGGTATTCAAAGCCAAGTGCTGGACAATCAGGATGAGGCTAAATCTCTTGAATAGCCACAGATGGAAGCAGGCCTTTCTGGGACTGTCATTAACTGGGTATCCAGTAGCAGAAAGAGCTCCAGAAGGACCCCCTTGTTTCTAACAATCACAGGTAATATGTCTTTGTTGGATGGTGATGTTTAGTATTAGCTAATCCTTCTAAACATTTTTCGCCTTTGTTCCAGCATCATCTCCAGCTTCCCTGGAGTTTAGCTTCAGTCAGTTCATGTTCATCCAAGCACTGATCTCACTTAGACTCCTGCACTATAGATACACTAACTAGCTATCTCCAGTGGAAAAGTTAGTGTCGAAAAGGCTCAGGTGCTTTTACCACCATGTCATCTACAGCCCTGCACCAGCACTAAAACAATGGTGTGAGAAGCTATGAAAGTGTTAGCATAGATACGGCCTTACATCTCTGGGAGATGATGCTGACACTGGAAGTGAATTAAATGTATCGTTGAGCGTTCACATATTGCTGGCATTTCAGGCGATGGCATCTTCCAATCTCCCCTAGCATATTAGGCCATGGTGTCTTACAGTCTCCCCTAGCAGTTTTACAGATACTAAATACAAACAGAAAAGGAGTACTTGTGGCACCTTAGAGACTAACAAATTTATTTGAGCATAAGCTTTCATGAGGCTCAAATAAATATGTTCGTCTCTAAGGTGCCACAAGTACTCCTTTTCTTTTTGTGAATACAGACTAACATGGCTGTTACTCTGAAACATAAATACAAACAGGAAGAAGATACCCAGGAGGGAGAGGAGTTATTTAGTTTAAGCTCCAATGTGGACACAAGAACAAATGGATATAAACTTGCCATCAACAAGTTTAGGCTTGAAAATTAGATGAAGGTTTCTAACCATTAGAGGAGTCAAGTTCTGAAACAGCCTTCCAAAGGGAGCAGTGGGGGCACAAAACCTTACTGGCTTCAAGACTTATTTTGATACGTTTATGGAGGGGATGGTATGATGAGACTGCCTACAATGGCATGTAGCCCATCTGTGATTGCTAGCAAATATCTCCAATCTCTGGTGATGGGACACTAGATAGGGAGGGCTCTGAGTTACAACAGAGAATTCTTTCCCAGCTGTCTGGCTAGTGGGTCTTGCCCACATCTTCAGGGTGTAAATGATCATCATAACTGAGGTCAGGAAGGAATTGTCCTGCCGGGTCAGATTGACAGAGACTGTTGGGGTTTTTCGCCTTCCTCTGCAGCATGGGGCATGGGTCACTTGCAAATTTAAACTACTGTAAATGGTAGATTCTTTGTAACTTGAAGCCTTTAAATTGAGGACTTCAGTAACTCAGCCAGAGGTTCTATTACAGGATTGGGTGGCTGAGATTCTGTGGCCTGCAATGTGCAGGAGGTCAGACTAGATGATCATGATCGTCCCTTCTGACCTTAAAGGCTACGTGTCTAAGACAAAGCCTTATGGAAGTCTGCAATTTACCCATCTTGACCATCAGTGACCAGTTTTAGAGGATTGTGTCACCAGAAAGAACAATACTGACAATGCTATTGTGATCTCTTTGTAACCTGTTTCTTTCAAGCCTGCTTGCCTCTCAGATCTGCTCACTTCAGTCAATTCTACATGTTACATCTAAAATTATCTTCTTTGCCCATTGTTATGAACATCTTCCTATGTTGGCTTCCTACCGCATTTTACATCAAATTCAAAATTCCCCTGATATATCTCACCTCTTGTCTCCTATTTTACCCCATACTACACCCCCATACATTACATTCTACCAGCTCCACTGCATCTCATCTCCTTCTCCCACTGATGACTCCAGGCCACAATTTGGGCCACTCCCTTCTTCTGGAAGAGATCCTCATCTCTAATAGACTAAGAAACATCTCTCTTACTGGTCCTGCCTCAATCCTCACTTCTCGTGGCTAGCTGTCCACCACTCGCTGCACACCCTTCCTTGTCCTCCTGTTAACTGAGCTCAAATGACAACATGAAATAATTTAAAATGTAAATAAATCATTGAACTAAACAACGCATGTACCAGGCACTTTGCTAATGTGTCACATCTCTTTTGCCTGTATTTTGTGTATTTAAACTGGCAGCTCATCTTCCTACATGCCTGGAAAATACCAAGCGCTGTAGAAACACACAAAATTGACTAGGGGGGGGATCTGACAGAGGTCTATAAAATTGTGACTGGTGTGGAGAAAGTAAATAAGGAAGTGTTATTTACTCCTTATAACACAAGAACTAGGGGTCACCAAATGAAATTAATAGGCAGGAGGTTTAAAACAAATAAAAGGAAGTATTTCTTCACACAACGCACAGTCCGCCTGTGGAACTCTTTACCAAATGATGTTGTGAAGGCCAATACTATAAGAAGGGTTCAAAAAAGAACTAAATAAATTCGTGGAGGATAGGTCCATCAATGGCTATTCGCCAGGATGGGCAGGGATGGTGTCCCTAGCCTCTGTTTGCCAGAAGCTGGGAATGGGCAATGAGGATGGATCACTTGATGATTACCTGTTCCGTTCATTCCCTCTGGGGCACCTGGTATAGGCCACTGTCGGAAGACAGGATACTGGGCTAGATGGACCTTTGGTCTGACCCAGTACGGCCATTCTTATGTTCTAAATGTAATAATGAACAGCAAACAATGATAGATGTTTCAATGCTTCATTGTATCGTGGCAGAGCCCCTGATTCCCCAACATTATTTGGAGCTTCATCCTGCACAGAAGAGGTGTAGATTGTGATGTGTACAAGCACCAGGTCAAAAGTGATGGGCAGGACCATGGATGCAGGAGAACTCAATCCTACTTTAATGAGAGTGCAGCTGCACAGTCAACACGATTCCTGCCTAGAACACAAGAAAAGTCTAAGAAGGGAGTATGTCGCTAACTATCCTATTCTCATGATGAGGATGATGATTAAGCAGATTTCTAATTGGACTCCTGGTCCATTCCCTGCCTCTTCTTTACTCTGCACTCAAGAACAACAGGGTGAGAGCCCACTAAGGGCTTGGGATTTACTTTCACTCAGTGCAGAGGACTACGTGATGTGCTTAAGCTTATTCGCACCAACTCTCATCCTCTGCTTACACCTGAACAGAAACACAACCATGCTACACTCCCTGCTGTACCCTATGGAAAAAGGCTTAGTCTCATTATTTATTATTTTATAGACCCAGAAATCAACTAGGTCTGTCAAAGAAGACAGAAAGACAGAAGCCCAGATCCACAAAAGGTATTTAGGCTCCTAACTTCCATCAACTTCAATGGAACTTAGGAGCCTAAGTACAATTTTGGATGGGGGTTGAGTTCCTACCCAAAAGTGTTTGCAATCCAATCGCTGGATTCTGCCACCCTTACACTGGGTAGCACTATACCTCACCAGTAATTAATTTCATTGATATGACACAACAAGTGGGAGAGATGAACAGTAGGAAAGAGACAAAGAGAAAGGGTGAAGGTGACAAGATGCTCACATGGTCCCTGCATTTCGGCATGTGCACAGCATTGTGGTTCAATTCAGAGTTCATTCTTTAAAAAATGTATAAAATAGGGCTGTTGATTAATCGCAGTTAACTCACGCGATTAACTCAACAAATTAATCCCAATTAATCGCAGTTTTAATCGCACTGTTAAACAATAGAATACCAATTGAAGTGTATTAAATATTTTTGGATGTTTTTTACATTTTCAAATATATTGACTTCAATTACAACACAGAATACAAAGTGTACACTGCTCACTTTATATTATATTTACCTGTCTGTTCATTCCCTTTGGGGCACCTGCCATTAGCCATTGTCGGCAGACAGGATACTGGGCTTGATGGACCTTTGGTCTGACCCAGTATGGCCATTCTTATGTTCTTATGTTTATTATTTTTTATTTCAAATATTTGCACTGTAAAAAACAAAAGAAATAGTATTTTTCAATCCCCCCATTACAAGTACTGTAGTGCAATCTCTCTACCATGAAAGTTGAAGTACTGTATGAGTACTGTAGTGAAATCTCTTTATCATGAATGAAGAATTATGTAAAAAAAAACTTGCATTCAAAAATGAAACAATGTAAAACTTTTGAGCCTACAAGTCCACTCAGTCCTACTTCTTGTTCAGCCAATCGCTCAGACAAACAAGTTTGTTTACACTTGCAGGAGATAACGCTGCCTGCTTTTTGTTCACAATGTCAGCTGAAAGTGAAAATAGGCATTCGCATGGCACTGTTGTAGCCAGCGTCGCAAGATATTTACATGATATTTGTAGTCAAAAATAAATAGAAAGTGAGCACTGTACACTTTGTATTCTGTGTTCTAATTAAAATCGAATATATTTGAAAATGTAGAAAACATCAAAAAATATTTAAATAAATGGTATTCAATTATTAACAGTACGATTAATCATGCAATTAATCACGATTATTTTTTTAATTGCTTGACAGCCCTAGTATAAAAATAAGGAAGGAACAAAAAGAGATTTTAAGATAGTAACTATTTTTCACCCATTCATTGTGGGCATCACAGAAGAGATTAATTTTCAGGAGCGATTAACATGAGAAGAGGGCGTGGGCTTGGCAGATTAAACTAGACTTGTTCCATACAAAGGGGGATGCATGAAAGAAAGACATGGAGAGGTTCATGGGAGAAATGGATGAAGAGGGCATCAGAGCTGGCATTGCAAGCAGTGAGCAGGAGTCCGGGAGCAACACAGTAAGAGGCAAAGTCAGACAAGTAGGGAATAGCAAAATTATTTCCCTTGTCAGATCACAGTGAGCATTCTATAGGTAACTACTATTGTGCTGATTTCCTATCATGATTTCTGAGTCTCTGCCATGACTGGTCAGACTGAGAATGTTGCTTGGTTCTTCCACAAGGATACATGTACAGGGATGCTAGAACTAGGAGTGACGGGGTACAGCAGCACTCTCTGGCTTGAAGTGGTTTCCACCATATACAGCGTTTGCAATTTGGTTCAATGGCTCTCAGCACCCCCGCTATGCAAATTGTTCCAACACGACTCTACGTGTATAATACACACTTAGAGTCTGATGTTTCCGTTCTCACCCATGGAAGAATCCCTCTGAAGTCAGTGTAAGTTTTGTCTGAGTAATGATTGCAGATATGGCTTTTGGTGATGCCTTTCAATCATGAACTGGGAACAACAACAAAACATTTCCCAAAACCATTTTGGAATCTTTGACAATTGACTAAACAGAGCCAACGCAACCCCTCACCACCACCAGACGTTGGTACAATATAGGATACTAAGGCCTGCCTCTGCTTTGCTTGCACATCCAGAATTCCTTCTGACTTCTGTGAGAGTTTGGGACACATGATTAGTACATCGGACAGCAGTACTGAAAATCCACTGCAGAGCCTTCAGGAAGCAAGATTAAGGATCAATCTGTACTTCCCCAACAGCAAAACTCCAACTGATATAATGAAAACAGAGCTGGTGGCAGGTCCAAAAGATCAGGGGGGAAAAAGTTGGAGATGCTATTAAGGGTGGTTTTGGTTGATTTTTTGTTTGATAATTTTGCAATGAGCATGCATTATGTTCAGTAAGAGCCCTGGAGGCTTGAAGCTGCAAAATGTTTCTTTACCAATTTTTCCCTTTCACTCATTCACTAATGTAGAGTTTATCTTATGAGCTGTGTTATTGTTACAAAGACATAGACACAGACACCTCCTGTTAGGTTGTAGACTCTTCTGGGGCAGGAAATGTACACACCTCACAATATACAGAACCAAGACTATTTGCATAATTTGCTCCCCGACACCCGAGGGAAAGAGTAAGGGACAGAAACAAAGTTCAAGTTCTGGGTCTGCCAACTTTGGCTATGTTCTTTTTGCCTTTAATTTGGTCACAAAAACAGCACTGGTACTAATGGATATGCATGTGGAGAGAACTGGGCACCTGCCATATCTGGGGCTCTCTTTCCTTGTTCTTGATTATGTTGTCCTAAGACAATAGGAAATAGTGAAAGCTATAACACACTGTGGATTTAGAGGCAAATATCTCAGTCAGTTCATAGAATATCAGGGTTAGAAGAGACCTCAAGAGGTCATCTAGTCCAACCCCCTGATTGTGAGTCCAACTCACAAAGTAGGACCAATCCCCAATTTTTGCCCCAGAGCCCTAAATGGCCACCTCAAGGATTGAATTCACAACCCCGGGATTAGCAGGCCAATGCTCACACCACTGAGCTATGCCTCCCCCCAAACTAGTTCTTCTAGTTTCTTTCTTTACTCAAAATTGGATAGTGCACTATTGCTGCTGGGTACACATTTGCATATCATTTGTATTAAAGTAGCACCTTAAAGTCCCACCCAAGATTGGCTCTCCTTTGTGCTAGGCAATATACATACTCACTTAGCAAAGACAGTCCCTGCCTTGAACAGTTTACAGTCTAGACAGAAAAAGGGTGGAGGGAAAACAGAGGCAAAGTGAACTGCCCAAAGTTCCACAGAAGGTTTGTGACGGATAGAAACAGAACATCGGTTTCTGGACTTCCAGTCCAATGTCCTTGCTACTAGACTACACTGCCTCTTGATAATTTGACACACCAGTAAGCAGTTGGGCACTGAAGGAGTCACACATCCCTTTATGGCATTTTAAAAAAATAACTTTTGAAATATTTAAGCCCTTGTAGCTCTGAAGTGCTTGCAAATGTTGCAACACTGGCTGAAATAATGTCTAGCAACGTTCCTGCAGTGAGAGCTGTTTAACAAGTTTTCACACCCGCTTGTCAACCCATCCTTCATCAATTAAGATCTTGCACTAGGAACTGGCCAGTTTCCAAGATACCGGAGCATTGCTTGCTCCCCAATAAAAGCCCAAAGAAATGGAACCTCGTTGGAGCTCACCTCAATTTCTGCCTTTTATCTCTTCCCATGGGATGCTGCAGCATGGAACCAACTCACACCATTGGATCCTATGTGGCCCGAATAAATACATTTCTGCCAAAAACAAAGTGTGTGTGTGGGGGGGGCGCTTTTGTGTCTGTAAGTGACGTTTTTGAGTCAGACTCTGTGGCCTTTGGTGGAGGGCGTTGGTCTTGTGAAAGAATCAAAATGGTCGAAAACACCAAGGAGGTTACCCTCCTTCCTACAGTTTATGTGAAGCTCTGTCTAGTCTTTATGCTCAGCCGCTGTTCATCGCTGTATCTCCGAGGGAAACAATATGCAAGATCAAAGCACCCAGATCCCCTTTGCAGGAAAACCATCTTGCAAATGGATGCAAATAGCCAGCTGAAGGTCCCCGGGAATTGCGATTAACTCTTTGACTCCTGATCTCTTTGGTAATAGTGTTCGCAGAGATCTATTAAAAGCACCGAGAGGTGTTGGCTCTCTCTCATCATGGCGCTCTTTACGTCTCCACATTTTTTAATTCACTCTTGGCTTGTTGCCCTTCCGATCCCCCTCCCCCACATCAGTTTTTTGCTCTGGATGCAAGATGTAATTTCTCTCTCTACGTGCGCTGGGGCTCTCCGAGGCATTGTGCTGGCTGCCCGGTTCCCCTCCCTCTTTTGTTCTGCTTCACATCAGTGGCTGACTCTCCCCAAGACTATCACCTTAGCAAGAACCGCTGTCGTTTCAGCGCCAAGCACACGACCCCCCCCCCCGCCCCCGAGACATCTTTTAATTTACTGCCATCCCCTCCGCCCCCCCCACCCCCTGCGTGGATCCAAGGGGGGAAAAAGGGCAATAAAGCCGCTGATCTCCCCAAGACAGATCTGCCACCACCCCCGCCCCCCAGAAACCCACTGCGATTATTTCCAACCGAGCGATCACTCTCACACACACACAGCGCGGGCTGAGGGCTTGGGGGGGGGGAAGAGAAGCGGAGGGGAGGGGAGCGGAACACTCCCTTTCCCCTGCCCGCCGCTCAGTGGGGGGGCTCCCTCCAGCAGAGCCGCTCTCGATCCGGATTCCGATCCGTATGAACCCTGCTTCGTTGCCATGCTGTAATATGCCCTCGCCCTGAAATCAACCAGCCGCCATAACCGACCATCTATCCCCACCCCCCAGGATCCCTGATTGCTCAGCGCCCTGGCAGAGCAGCAATGCCCCCTCTCCGCCCTGTGGTTCCCGGGTAACCCCTCACCCCACTCCCGGGCCCTGGGCTCCGCTTACCGTTATGTGGGGGATGCTCTTCTTGCCCTGGTAAGACATGCTGCCGCCTGCGAGCCCTGCGCGCACCACGCACCCCGGGAACAGCACAATGCAGAGATACGGGGAAGGGGGGGGCGGGGGAGCTATTCAATGGAGGCAGCGTTTCCTTCCCGGGAAAGGCAAATCTAGCCCCCTTGTTTCGGTTGCAATAGCCCAGGGGCGCGCCACCCCGAGGGAGTTGGCCAGAGCTCCGTGCAGCGGCTGCAGCAGCGCCCTCCCGGCTGCAAAGCTGAGCAGGATTCGCTCGGCGCAACCCAGGAAGCGTTTCCTTTCCCTTCTCCCCCTCCCCAACCCATCAATCCATCTGTGGCCTCCAATACCGGGGCTGGAAAACGCCGTCCCCCCCGCCACACACACACACACCTAGCAGCGGGCAGATCCCCAACGCCTGCTCTCCCACAGACCGCTTCTCGGGCTGTATTTCTACCAGGGCTGGGACAAAGCCCCGCTACCTCGCCGTGTGAATGTCCCCTCCCTGTCTGCACAGATAACGGGCGAGAGACCCACGGGCAGCACACTGCAGCGCAGATAGGCGAGAACAGGTGGGATTCACGTGGGCCTCCCTCATTGCAGAGAACTCAGCAGATTGCTGAGTGAAGCCTCTCCTTTCCCCGTATTTCACCTACATTGTTCCCTTGCTGGCTGCTGAAGGCTCCTCAGGGGACCAGAGTAAGGGAAGTCAAAGGCTCAGACACTGACCCAAAAGTTTAAATCCTTCCGGAAGCCCTTTCATAAAATGAGTTCTGGAACCAGGCCAGCGCTAAATTGCACCAAGTCATTTTTAAAATCAGGACACATCCCTGACACTTTATCACTTTTCCACTGAAAGCTGGCTTCCGTGCTCAAAGTTCCAGCTGGGGGTGGAGGTGAGTGCGTACAGAATGGGTATGGCTGCAGGTTCTCCTCCCCTCTTCCCACGCCATTATCTAAATATAGATTATGGGATGATTTCAAACCTTTCCCCCCAATTCAGGAGAAGCCAACCCATTACTGATCTGGAATCACATAAATACATAATTCCTGGGCAAGTTTAGAGTACATGTTGTTGCCTGATGTGTGCAATTTTAAATAGGAGGCAGAACTCAGGAGGGAAGAGTACAAAGCACATGCAATGAGGCACCCTCACTGTGCAGGGAGGGTTATCATTTTGACATAAAGTTGAAATAATTAATAGGAAATAGACAGGGAAGGGAAGACTGCAGCACAGCTGGCTACACCTAGGGCCTGATGGAAGCCCTTTGCAGTCAACCAGACCCCTATACAGTATTAAGTGATTCCAGTTTCTCAAGTAACATATTTCATCTGGCACAAAACTACATCTAATGACCAGTACCATCTTTATGCTCTGTCCTATGTCTACACACCAGGAAAGTGTACCAGATCCTGGCTCAAGACAAACAAAAAAGATTTCGGCTCCTAGGTTGCAAAAAAAAATAAAAGAAATCTTATTGACATATATTCTGGCTGTGTGTGTTAAAAGCCAAATGGAGTGAAAAGTGGAAGGGATTTATTTGTGCTTGTTTGGAGTGTGTGTGCATGGGAAGCAAATGTGTTCAGAGATCCACTTACCAAAGTGAAAAAATAACTGCAAAGGTCTATTTATTTAGAGAGGGAAAAACGCTATCATCTCCCAGGAAAGCCAGTCCCCTGTGTGTTGTGATGTAGAGGTCTCTTATTTATGACCTCTGCCACAGGCTTGTATGCTACAGACGTGGGACTGCCCAGACTGCAAGAAGCTACTGGTTAGAGAACCCAGCTGCATTTCTAATTTCCTAATTTATCTTGGTATAGTCTTTGTCCTGCTCCAATGGGGGGGGAGGAGGATTGAAAATCGCTTACCGCCACGGAAACAGAGGTCAACCAAGTCAGGAATCAGGCCATTATCCAGTGTTTAGCTCCGCAGTCCAGAGATTAGACAATTATCGTCGTTTTAAAGAAAATGCCTGAGCTTTGGGACCCCATTCTGTTTGCTTACAGCTATAAACAATCTGCTAAGGATACAATGAAACCCCGGGAGGACCCAGGTGGCTTGAGATCAGCATTAACCGAACAAATCTCACAAGACAGACAGGACGGGGAGAGAGGTGGAGTTGGTGTATGTAGAGGTGGGTGGGTGCGATTGACTCATCAGGGCTTTTGCAGCGATAGGAAAAGTGAAACTGACGGCTCCCAGGTTAGGAGAGGCCCCTCAGGACAAACTGCCACGACCTTTGATTTTTTTTGTTTTGATTAGTTAGATTTTTAAAAAGAAGCTGAAGGAGTGACGTCCCAGGCTTCGGAAGATGCGCTATGCCTGAGCCCTACTCGGGCTGCAGTCACAGCGTCCCGGTGTATTTATTCCGCACACAGGGGACCTGCAGCGCCAAGCCTAAGCTGGGATACATGGCAGTTATGCTCAAACGCGTGATCCCTGCAATAGCCCTGGACCTACCGGCAAGCCGCAGTAAAGCTCTGCGGCAGGGCTTGTGCTGCATCGCTTGGGAAGCCAGCACCCTTCGCTGTTGCAGTTGCGACGCTCCTGATGCCTAGGGCTCCTGAGCGCTGTAGCCATGAATGGGTTCTCTCCCCCTGCCGGCGCTCGGTCCCGAGACCCTGCCACCCCCTGTCCCCTTACCTTCCCATTGTCCTGGCCCTGCAGCAGCTCTTTCCCCGCCGGGTATCTGATCTCGATGCCCGGGGTCTTGTCGTCCCGGTCCCCGGGGGAGCTGACCACGGAGCCGGAGACCTCGCTGACATCGCTGGCGGTCTCACTGTAACTGTCCCCGGCATCCAGCAGCATGTCGTGTCTGCTGCCGCTGCGCGGGGTCCGGGAGCCCTTCTTCCCCACGCTGTAGGCATCGAAGTCGATGGTTTTGTTCTCGTAGGCCCCCTCCACCGAGGCGAACATGCCCCCGTATTTCTGGCGAGGGGTCTGAGCCGTGGTGCCCGGCCTGGCCAGATACACGGGCAGGTCATCTTCCTTGTTCCAGTTCCTCTTTCTCTCGGCCATGCTCGCTCTCTGCCCGGCTCTCTCCCTCCCCCCAGCGCCTCTGCACTTGCCACTACCGGGATCGGCGGCTGGCGACCATAAACACGCGTGAAGGGATGCAGCAGCGCAGTGGCAGAGCTGGGGTTGGCTGGTGGGATCCGGGAGACGCAAGCCCCCCACCCGCGAAGAGAAATCTCACGGGGGGTTTCAAACCAGCCCGGTGAGTTAGTAGGCAGCACGTGAACTAAAGTACAAAGGGAACGGGGGAGAGGATGGCAGCGCTAGGCGACTGGAAAGCCCTGGGCGAATAGGAAAAGCACCGCACTAGCCCGCCGGTAGAAAGAGCGATCCGGAGGGAGGGTGTCCTCACACCCCCACCCTGGGCAAAGCGGGCCCTTCCTGGCGACTCCTCCTGCCCCGCAGCAAAGATTGCGGATCCCCTGCGGCTGCCTGGCTCGCAGCGAAGCGCTGGGAATGGAGTTGCGTCCACCGACCCACCCACTCGCATTACCCGCCGTCTCTGGGGGAAGATACCGCCGTGCTGGCGCACTTGGAGAGGCGAGGGCTTCCCAGCTGGATGGGGGGGCGGGGGGTTTGCGCAATGGGCACGTCCACACCGCAAAGCACCTGCTGGCTCCTTCTTCTTTCAAAGGATCTGGACTTGGTGCCAGATCTCGCCGGGAAGCCTCGGTCTATGTAGCAACTTTGGGCTGGCTGCTGCTCCCTCCCCCCACCGCAGAAGTTGGTCAGGGGCGGCAGCGCAGACTGGCCTTCTGTGGCAATAGGTGCAGAGCGGGGGGGAACCCACGCACAGCTCCTGGTTCCTGAGCAGGAAGGGGAAAATCCGCTGCTCCTTACGGCCGCTTCCCTGCTTCTCTCTGGTGCCTGCAGCAGCAGCTGCAAAAGGGGGGGGGCGATATCCGTGAGCCCGGCCGCCCCTCGATCTCCAGTCTAGCCTCAGCCCGGAGGGCGGCGGTGGGTGAGGCCGAAGCGTGCCGGGGAGGTAACCGCCCCGCCGCCGCTGCCTGCCTCTGACACGGAAGTAAAAGCGCCCGGCGCGGGTGCGAGCTGCACTGCAAATCCTCCCCGCCAGCAGGCCTCTGCAGGGAGCGGCCGGGACGCCGCGCCAGGAGTCTGCGCCTGCAAAACTGCCCCGGGGAAGTGGGCGGGGAGGGGAGCGGAGCGGACAAAAGACTGGAGCGTTAGGAGCAGAATAATGCACGACCGCTGCCCCCGGCTTCCCGCTGTCTGTAGCCAGAGCCGGGAGAGCGCCTGGCTGGGAGCTGTCCCTTCAGCACCGGAATGACCCGCCCCGCCGCTAGCCCCAGGCCTGCGCACGCAAAGGCTGACAGCCCAGTTGGTAGAGAAATCGACTTTGGGTAGAATCGCACTGCAGTAAAGTACTCTCCCTAAACGAGCCATACAGGAGTCTGAGTGAAAGAAAACAACAGAAAATACAACACTGGGCTTGCAAACAGGTACACGTAGACACACACACACACATAGACATATTTTAAAACTTATATAAAATATTTGAATGGAGTTGCGCCTTCTTATACCAAGGATGAATTGGGTCATTATATTTAAATCAGGACTAATCGTTTATTCCGATAACGATTTTTAACTGCCCTTGTAGTCAACAAAGAGTGAATTGTGACCCGGATTTCCAAAACAAATTAGGGGTCATTTTTGTAAAGCAGGGCACGCTGAGCGACTGTCATTGCTTTATGTAGATTGGTTCAGAAAGTCTAGCTTTTACATCCGTAGGTAGATTTGAATTCCATGTGGTTTAAGGCAAGTAACTTAAAACAATGATATTTTTCTGACAGTTAAAACTGTTTTCATAAACCTTGGAAATGCCCTTTGTACCGCAGCAGTTGCCTAAGGGATATTCTCTATGCTCTGCAATAATACACTTGAGCAAAATGCTGCTGAGATTGATTAATAGGCTAAGTGAAGCTGAAGCATTTAAATCAATCAGAAAAACTATGGATTGTTGGTATACAAGGAAACAATAGAGATGTTTGCTATTATACAACCACCACAATACACTCACCCTTTAATTGTCTAAGGCCCTTACAGCCATTCCTGGTGGGCCACAAACTGAAAGCAATTGAAGATCAAACGTTCGACAGGCCACAGGAGAAGTGGAAGAGTAGGGGTGAAACAATGCCCCCACCCCACTGAAGTCAATGGTAGAAGTCCCCTAGGAGTCTGGGAAGGAAGTTAATTCAGGAGACTAACTTTCTCATACATACATTTCCACAGATTGAAAATGTATATGAAGTAGTGATATAACATACCAATTCCAGATATAACATTTCAAAGGAATTTCTCTCCTGAGCACACTGATTTTTGCCCTCTTGGACTTATCAGTAACACTGGGAAATTGGGTAGATTGTTTGTATAACTGGGGCTGGAATGTTAACTACTGATAGTGACTTGATGGTTGGTTGACTGACTGTTACAATCACAGGGGGAAGGAGTGAGATAGTTAGACACACATACTCCTATCTTTTCAGAGCTGGCTTTAATAGGAGTTGCATCATCTATGAATGCTCCATGCTATAAAATATACATCCTGTAAGGATTTCATGGGTTTGTGAGGAAATAATTAAAATTATTTCTAGGCTGTGACTTACTGAAATCCTTCTCTTGTATAATGGGCAGAAATTGATTTTTGTTGAGGGTAGCATCAGGGCTTAGGTGAAAAAAATTAGTATTTTACTCCCAGGGATAATAAATCTTCATATTCAGTGAAACATGAGGTCAGTGTGTGTAATATTACATACATTCTGAATGTCTTCTTCAAAAATAACAGGAAAGTTCTCCAGTAAAGTGTAAAGGTGTAATTAATTTTCCTTTCCAATTAATATGCTAGTCAGGAGAGGAAATTAGACCTCCAGAAAAAATTATTTACCTTTGACTGGCCAATCAGGAAGCAGAGATGTGCATATTTTTCTAATCGACTCAAGGATGAACATTATCTTTTGCCAAAATCATCTAAAGTCACCAGGGATGTCCTCATTTGTATTTGTGACCTGTATGGTAAAGATTGTTCACTTTTATGGAGGTAAACAATACAAACTTTTTGACAAATCTCCTAACATTTTCAGGTGAGCGTGAACCAGGAGTTTTCTCTGGTCCAAAGTAATAATTAATGTACTATTGCACCATTATAAAATATGACACTAAATCAATTTGTGCTTTACTTGGCTTATAGCTTTAAAATAGGAAATAATGTTTATACTCAGAGAAAAAAATCCAGGACACATAATATTGTCAACGTTGTTCATTGCTTTGAAATTAAAGTCCTTCATTAAAGTAATGAATAAGTCCTTCAATAAAGTAATTGACATTTTATTGTATTAATAAGTGTGTTCTAAAAGCTCAGATATTTACATGCCTACAGTCCTGTCCTGTCTAAATTGCAGCTTTGTCACAAAGTTTGCACAGGAACAGACCTTACTCTGAGTCACAATCTGATTCTCAGTTGCCCCCTCGGTTTGTGGGGTTTATCTAGAAAAGTGTGTGGTCTGATGTCAGGTTGTTTAAATATACCACCTTGGCAAAATTCTCTTATTGATGTTGTTTCTAATCTTGTCTCAAGACATTTTGGAAAAATGAGGCAGAATTTAAGGGAACATGCACACTATGTTTCTAGTAATGGATCTCCTATCTATATGTGTATCTATCATTAATACCAATGACATATGTTCCATTCAAAGCAGGCTAGATACCTGAGGATAGGCAATTGAAGTAACACATAAGCAGGTTTGCGTAATTTAAAAACAATTTTTATCTTATAAAAAGCCTGACTGTTGGCAAAACATATGTCAGGAGATCCTCAATTTTAATCTTAATACCCTTCAGCAATGAAGGTAAAATTCATGATCTTAAATGGGATTTTCAGGGTCTAAAGGCCTAGTGCTGGCTTCCTCTCTCAGGGACTTGGAAATCATGTTTAGAGTTCAGATATTTAAATCTTATGGGACTGTTCTTGTTCAGTGCTGCAGGGGGAATTGACCACAACACAGAATTGGGTCTATGGTGTTATTTTGAATCCAACAAATGTCCTATAATTAGATCCCCAAGCCCTTCAAAGACTTACTTTCATGTTTTGCTTTTTGTCAAGTCAGTAGTCTTATCCTGCTAACACTTACACTTGTGCTTAACTTTATAACTCACCATACATCAAATTAAGCATATGGATATTATGCACTGCAGGATTGGGATCTTAGTTCCCTAGTGTGCAGCACCAGGCTTTTAACTTTTCATATAGCCATATAATTCCCCGCCAAAATCAACAGCATTTTTTAGAGTTTTATTTATACTGATACTTCAAAAGCTCTATCACCACAGTGGAACGAATAACTAATAATTAAACAGTTTAAAGAAAGTTTTTAATTTAAAATATGCATACATTTGAATATACAAAATTATGCAAATTATACATTTAACTAACATAGAAAAATACATCTGGATAACAAGATAAAATGTCAACATATTGTACACAATTTTAAGTGATAGTTACAAATCTGTAATAATCATAAGGTAGACTTTGTGACTGCATTACAATTCTGTCCGTCTCCTCTCTAGTTACTTTGAAATTAACATATATGTACATTTAATTACATGAAGGAAATGTCCTAAAGTGAAATTCATTGCTGAAAAATGTAAACAAGATAGCTTCAGTGTAACACATCAAAATGATAAAAGCATCTTTTATGTCACTCAGGTGAACACAATTAGCTGTTCCGTTTTAATCCCCACTGGTAGGGGTGTCAAACTTTCTGCATTTATTTACAACAATTTAAAAAAGGATCGAGCTGTAACTTTTGGGTAATCTATATCAAACTATGAAGCCCACGTTTTTTGTGCATGCTTTGGCACTTTATCAAACTGGTTCTAATTTGTGTCCCTTACGATGAGCTTTTCATGACTCCGAGCTAACATCACACTGTTGTATAGATGAAAAGCTGATAAGACCTCATTCATATTTTGTGCATCCAAGGCTCTCAATTTAAATTTGGTCCCAAGAAGTGAGAAAATATCCATCCTTTTCAATTCAAACAAATACTTATAAGTCTTTACTCCTTACTTTAATTTACATGGGCTTCATGCGTTCAAAACAAAGCCAAAAGCCTTATTTATAAACAAGCTACAAAAATCTATGCCACGCTGAATCTTGGCATTTACAGTGTAAGCCAAGGAGTGATATTATTTACACATTTTCCAACCCCCTTTTTTAGTCACAGGAAGCAGAACAGAAGATGACAATGTTGGAGGGCTTTATTTTTTTCATGTCTATATCCATCATTGCCAAACCCTTCATTCATAATAAGTGAAATTCACCCCACATAAGACCACTTAAGATCCATTTAAAACTCTAAATTAGTGACATCTGGGGCCTTGTGTAGGCTCTCTGCAGAGGAGTGAATTTCACCTAATATAGATTAATCTCTCTCTCAACATAGAAAAACAAATCTAAACAGTTCAGATGCTGACATATTTATATTTGGAAATCAGCTGCTGCACGTGTACAGTTACCCCTTTCATTGCATTTTACATTTACATATCATATTAACATAGCAAGAATCCATGTGACATAGTAAAACAATGATGAGCACAGATTTACACCACAGACAGAAACAACTCTAAATCAAGTCAAGCCTCTATACCTCCTTAGCTCCCTTCTCCTTTGACCACGTTGTCCCTGCTGTGCATAGGCAGTGATGATGAGTGTATGATATTTATATATCATATGTGCTGCACAAGTAAAAGATAGGGTGAAATCTTGGCCCCATTGAAATCAATGGGAGTTTTACCATGGACTTCAATGGAACCAGGATTTATGCAGCACATCAGAGTTAAGCTGAACTTTCTTTGTTGGTTTAACTCCAACTTTAACATTCCTAGTTTGCTGATAATGACTGATACCATGGATTCCAATGGTAGAATTTGAATTTGATGTTTTAGTTTTGTATCCTACTTTGGAAACAGCAATAGATTTTATAACCTAGGATATGTAAAGGGGCAAAAATTCCTGCCCATAATATAATGGCTACTGATTTCTAATGCAAATATGTTTGGAGTCCAAGGCACAATATGTCTTAAAGGAATTCTGCTGAAGCAGGAAAGAGGTCTGCACAAGTTACTATACCGTAATCCCAAAGTCTCTTCCCCCTCTGGCTCCTTAAGGCACTAAAGGATTTCCAAAGGATTAGCTGCAAAAGCCAACATGCACTTGTTTTTCCCACCAATGCAAATTCAAAATACTAAAATCCTTCACCTACATACTAGAAAGACAGGTAGATTTATGAAATATAGATGAGAATTTCCACTTTTTAAAGGCCACAGACAAATATCAATGCTGCCTGAATAGGAGGGTTATTTTGAGAATTATATTGTGTGCATAAAATATTTCTTAGCCAATTGTATTAGCATACATTTAACATAATTATCATTCAGTGATTCAATCACTATACTTCCAGCATCTGTCAACTGTGTTGGTGCAAATAACAGAATTCAATTTTCCAAGATGATATAAGGACCATTGGTTGATTAGAAATATGTCATGAGATATATTTTTAACATCTTGTAATGCTCTGCACAGTAGAGTGTATGGTAATAAGTGAATTAAGAAATAAACCATATTTTATATGTAAAAATGTCCAGTGTCAATCTGTGTATTTTGTTCAAAGTGAGAGCAAAGGGGTATATTTACATAGGAGGACTTGGTAGCAGCATCTTAACATTAATTGCAATTAATTTGGTCAGAAAAATATTGTGCATATAAATCAAGCCAACCAAAGTGCCCAGTTTTACATTTTGAGAAGCAGTTTACCATACACAAGAAAAGCAGCACCTTGTCAAATACAGATAATCAGTAGCTGTTCCATTTTATCCTGTTTGAATTTAGCAGGTCAGCCTACTAGAAAGAGAGGCAAAAATAGTTCCTTTGTCCTGCACAAAGTTTGCTTAGTGAACGCATTTCAAACTGAACAGATTCTATAATAACTAGACACTGCTTTTTTCTGCTCACCACAAGGAAACTGGAAATTAATCTTTATGCTCCCTGCCTGGTCTAATCACAACCCACAAGCTCACATTCATAGCTTTGCTGCTTTATCATCATCATTTGCGTTAAAGATGAGATTTCAATTCCAAATCTTGTGACACACAGAATGAATCCACCCATCTACTAGTTTAATGGGTGAATAGTCTTTTATAATACTGGAAGACAATTCTGATATTAGGAGGTGTGCAGTTTAAGAGAGGTGAACGTGGCATGTGCCACAAAAGAAACATAGCACAATCATTTTTTACGTGGAGTGAATGGCTTAAGGCCTGAGACACTAAAAAATGGACAAGTTCATTATCAACATTTATATTTCATAGTGGGAGACTGGTCATAAATGCCAGGAAACATGCATGATGTCTTAGTTTAACACTTCATTCAAAAATAAGAACGAGGGTCTAATTGTATGCATGTTTTGCAAATGATATATGTGTTGCTTCTCTTCAGGTGGTAGAGTATGCTAATGGCAAGAAACCCACATATGACACCAATTTATTTTAAGAGCGCTTATTAGCAGTTAAGCTTGAAATGTTGCCATGCCAACTTGTCATCTCTTGATAACCATAATCTAAAAATGCACAAGAAATTAATCTGAGATGGGTTTCCTTATTTTATTAGCCTTGTACCTCCCCCCTTCAAAGAATTTCTGAAATTACTGGGAGACTAACCACTGTAGAGATCAGCACATTCTAAAGGTTAGCTCAATTAAAATAAAATAAATGAAAGATTTCAAAATAGTTATCAAAACTGACAGTGCATTACACAACAAGGGGGAAGTTACGTAAATTAGTACCCAATTTTGCTCCCATTCAAGTCAATGGGAGTTTTGCTATTGACTTCAACAGAAGCATGCATAAGCCATTGAAGTAGGACTGTAAACACTCATATGTACCCTTACACTCCAGCCTCATGTGTGCAAGTATATCCAACATATCTGCATCTGCAGATAGATACAATAATATGTGCTTACCCATTTTGGACGCATCAGTGTGTGTTCTGCATGCATTGTTACCAGTTTGTGGGCGCACACACAGGACCTGGTTCAGCAAAGCACATAAGCACACCAGTAATCCAACTAAAGTTCAAAGGGACTGCTCACAGGATTGAAGGTAAGTATGTGCTTATGTGCTTTACTGAATTAAGGCCATAGTGCACAATTCTTCCAACTTCTCAGTGCCTACAGGTCTGGGATGAGTATGACACTTACTCCAGTGGATGCTGAAGGCACTCGGCACCTTGAAAAATGAGTCCATCTGCTGCCATATCCTGAGAGGTTCTATGTACCCTGAACTCCCATAAAAGCCAGTGGGATTGAGGTCCCATATGACCTTCATATATGCAAGCTCCCTATAACCACATATGTAGGCATCCAAAGGTTGGGATTTGAGCAAAACATGAGAATTTCCTAAAAATGCATTACAATATTAAGATTCTGTAAAAGATCTATATTTAATTGGATTGCATCACCAACTTCCAGTGAATGATGAGGGTCAGTAAGTCATTGTGGCTTGTCAGTTTTTTCCTTAGCAAAGCAGCTATGGAGGCTTCCAGACTAGAAACACCCTTTGTGATACCTTCAGCACTGCATTGCTTTTTCTTTTCATGTCTGATTCGTTCTTCCCTGCATAAAAAGAAGGAAAAATACAAATAAGTAACTATAATGCTATGAAATAAATATGCAGCTAGAGTTCCACATTTTATTTATATAGGGATGTTATACAAGTAAGTCCAAGACAAAACATTTGATAATAAATATTACATTAATTCTATTCTTGTACAGCATGTCTTGCCATTCATAGGATTTATAAGCTCTAGGCAGATTATGATCAGTGGCAATATTGACTGGTTTGGAGACAACACAAATACACTGAAAATGGAGTTATCCTGAATACTTGCATTCTCTAGCTGATTCTGGAAGTTTTAGGTTAGGAGACTGTTTCTTAACCTTGCCTGGATCACTACCCACTTTTCCCTACCAGGGCCCACTTAACAGTGCAGGAAGAACAAGATGGTCAATCTCCTAACACCAGTTTGCCATCTCCAAATTGAGATCTCCTGAAGTAGGATTAACTGTGTTGAAGATTCTTAAGTGAAACTCACCCCTATGCAGCAGGTTAGCACAAATCCAATGCAGCACATAAGTCTCACTTTTTAAATCTTCAAAATGGGGAATATTTAGGACTTAAGTGGTTCATAGGCCTTGAGTTGGGTCCCTTAGTGCTGAGCAGGTGGATAGTACTGATTTTTGGAAGTACAGGTGCCCTGCCCTCACTAGCATGACCTCACACATATGTTGCATGTGAGGTCTCAGTGTGGAGGCCTCAGTGTGGAGGACAACCATAAGGCTGCAAGGAGGATGCCATTTTGTTTCTGTGTAATTGCTGGAATGGCATTCCGGCCCCACTACACCACTACTAAGGCTCAGAGTAGCACAGATACGTAGGAACAGTGACGCTGAGCATTACATTACCCAACTTTTAGGCATCTAGAAAATTACAGGAACATGAAGCAATCCACAAAGCCTTAGCACCTATGCTCCCTGCACATTGAAAGAGGAGAACTAGGTGCCTTAGACTGCAATTCACAAAAGCCAGCACAGGAGGCAGCCAATGGGAGATGATGACAAGGGGCACCTAAACCCCACCCCTCTCATAGAGATAGGCACCTAAATCCAGGCTGCAGGGAGGCACCTACCTCTGCTAGTGATTCCCCTCTCCTGAAGTGACATGGCTTAGGCACTTAAGCCTCGTCTCGTGAGAATGTGTGTGGCAGGCACCTCACATCATACAAAGCAGCTGGAGGAGGTGGTTCGGGTGCCAACCTTATAACTTTTAGTCCAGTGGTTAGATTACTTGCCTGGGATGTGGAAGATACAGTTCAATTCCCCCCTGCCACTTGATGGGGAGAAAGGATTTGAACAGGCTTCTCCAAACTCTCAGGAGTGTGTTCTAACCACTGAGCTATGGGATAGTCTGATGTAAGTTACCCTCAATCTCTCCTGTTGAAGCTGTTCCACTATGAATAAATAATTAAAGAGTGATTAGTCTCATACAGTTTAAGGCCACAATATACTATAGCCCAGTGGTTAGGAAACTTACCTGAAAAGTGGGAGACCCCTGTTCAAATCTTTTCTCCCCATCAGGCAGAGGGGGGACTTGAACTTGGGTCTCCCAAATCCCAGTCAGGTACCCTAACCCAGTGGGCTAAAAGTTATAAGGTGGGCGGCACCACCATATTCTCCTCTGGTCAGACTTTGAGTGGGACCTGATCCAGAAGGCAGCCTATGAGCATGCCTACCAGATCGGATCCTGCATGTGAATTAGGTGGCCAAATTCTATTTTCCTTGGTTCATGAATTGCTGTGGGGCTTAGGCAAAAGATAGGTGTCTGGATGCCTAGCGTGAGGTAGCAGTGTGTGTGCTCAAAGGCAGAAATTTAATTACCTAGGGAACTTCTACCCTTACATACTTAGGTGCTAAATGAGTTTAGGTGCCTACAGAGTTTGGCGGGAGTTTTGTGAATCGTGGTGGACCTTAAAACTGGGATTTAGGCATCTAAACACAGATTTAGATACCTAAATCTGGAGTTTAGGCACCTAAGTACCCTTGGGACACCAGGTCTTAGTGCAGTGGAGTCCCCACCTACCTTACACCTTTGAACTCCATCTTGGGCCCATAATAACGCATCAGCTGAGACTTGCTTCCCCCCCATGCCAAACATCTTCCTATTGCCTTCCCAAGATGTCTTCTCCTCTCAGTGCAAAGTAAAGCAAAGGCTGGATCTAGGCTATAAACAAACAGTCTTTGGGACTGCTTTCCTCTTAAAGCACACACAGGCTTGTGGAGTTCCTTCTCATCTCCAAAACAAATAAAGCAAAGCTGGTGAGCAAGTGGCTATGAAAACACCGTCTTTTGGGGCTTTCTTCTCTTCTTTGGATTACAACCTTTCTGGGAAGACCATAATCAAACCTAGAACAAATAAAACATACTTACAATATCTTAGATATTACAGCACTCACCATCAGCAACTACCAAGAGATGTCACCATGCACCCTGGTATCATCTAATAGATATTTAGTAATTATTAACCAAGAGAAGTATCTGATATCTTAGTGGCAGAGCCAGGCTAACATTTTGAAATCAGTCTGCAGAAGTATTTTTCATTCACTTCTTTTTATACACAACTAAAGCCGCTCCACTGTGATCTCATCATTATGCACAGGACCAACCTAAGGATTTGGAGGAGGATCAGTCAGATGATTATGTGGCCCTCTTAAAATTTAGTCTCATTTTAGAATATAAAGGGGTTGCTCTGTGGGCTGCTGCTCTTCAGAAGCAGTGCTCAGCTGTTTGCACAGGAATCAATCACAGTTGCCCACATTGACTAACCCTTTTAAAGGGAAGAATGTCTAAACAGGACTGGGAGGTCTTGGTTCTTCCATGTCCAACATATTCTATTAATCTCCCTTCAACTATCACTGTTTTCTCTTTTCTTTCTACTGTCTTCTTTTTCGCTCTCCTCTTTCTTTTAATAGCATCTTGTTCTTTTCTCTATCATCTTCTTTTTCACAGTCACTCCATCCTATGTTGCATAGCCCTGTTGCTCTTTCCCATGAAACATTGTCTATTTCTTCCTTGATTCTCTTATTTTGTTCTTTTTGTCCCTTTGCGTTCCTATCTTTCTGGAAATTCTGCTGCTCACTTTTGCTCCATTTAATCCCTGCTGATCCTTTTCTCACTCTAAGCAACAATGGCAACATATATCATTATTATAGTGCTTTGCAAATATTAACTAACTAGTCCTCACAGCTGCCTTGTCAGATAGGTACTGCATTTTTGTACATGGTTTGTGGAAAAGGAAAGATGTGTTTAATGGTGCTGTTTTATCAAATGCTAATGCTGAATAAACATTTGCAAAGTGGTTAGGCACACGGGTGTAGCTTTCAATCATAGTACTCAGGAGCTGGCTGATTTCATATTATAGAACAGAATAGCTTCCTAAGGATCCTAATATTTATTTGCACTTCTGATGTGCTGAAAGCTACTGGCTCCATATTCTTTGTTTGTGCTAGTACACATTCTTGGGTAATGACGCAAAGGCTAGACTCTTTCTTTCACATCCCAGTATAAGGGCAATCCATTTCAGTCACCAAAATACGGAACTGCTAGTGCAGATGGTCATTAAACAAGACCTGTTTCTCTGTGACATTGAAATCTTGAAGGAACTCTTATAAACTAAAAGATAAGATTGTGCAACCTGATCCCTGCACCCCTTCAACATCTTGGAACATTGCAAGAGGGACATGAGAGGATTTAATCAGAAATAAGAAGTAGGATTATACCACTGAACTGGACAAAATAACGTTTTAACAAGAAATCACAGGATTAATAGAAAGATAAGAATGCCTGATGCTGAATGGAAACCTGGCTCTGCTTGGTGAATTGCAGATATTCTTCAAGAGGAGTATATTTTTACATAAGGATTATCTCCACAATATGTTTGGGATTGGTATTTGGATTATTTCTCTCATAATAAAAGCTAGGGGCAGCTTCCGTTTGCTCACCTGACATTCTCCAAACCTTTAATGACCTTTGTGTTTGTGAACTGTTTGCACTTATTTGCTCCAGCTGTTCCTGCCCCTCCTCCCTCAATGTACTATATCTGTGAAACATTTATAAAGATGTTTTCAGGAAATTTGATGTGAAAGGATGTCGACATTCCATGCCCCTGAAAATGTCCTTTCTTGTGGAATTTCAGATGAGTGACTGTGATGGGGGCCACTTACCTCTTGTGAGCACCTCCTGCTGGCCGGGTGTGTGCCTGCACTCTCTGCTTTGTGCTGCTTGTCTGTGGTGAATCCCCCTGGCAGTTAACTTTTTGAGCAGGTTTTCACTGACTCAGCCCTCTGGCCGTGTCACACACAGGCCATATGTACGCAACAAAACAGTCCAACAGGACCTATCATAGTACCCTGCTTGTTGCCTGCCTGCCACCCTGTCTTGGGCTCAGGTCTCAAACTGTTCACAGGGCCTATTAATGTACCTTCATTTATGGTCAGCCTCTTCTGGGCTCACTGTAGTATTGTCCCTGCTCTGATGTGGAGCAGTGCCTCCAGGGCTTCCTCTCTTGTAATCTTTTGACTTTGGTGGCCAGTCTCTTACCCAACTCTCCAGCTGAGTCACTAGGTCAGTTCGGACCCCTTCTGGGGGATGAGGGGTTATCAAATTCAACAAATGTTGACTCTCTTCTGGGCCCTCAGCACCTTCTCTGGACATGTTTAAACTCCCTTGCTCAGAGCTTTGGCCACTCCACCTGTGGTGGGGACCTGGGCCCGCCCACTACTCTGGGTCCCAACTGAGGGACCCTACAATTAGCAGCCACCTGCTACGTCCCTTTTAATTCTGTGCTGCTATTGTTCCCTGGGACACTCTTCCATGGCTGCAGCTTTACCTTAACCCTTAGGTCAGGGCTAAAGATCTCCTTTGCATGCCAGCAGTCAGTCAGGATCACTTTCTTTGCTCCTTTGATCCCTGCCAGTAGCTGGTCTGACCAGGTCGTGGAACCAGCCAGGAGCACTGTTCTTACTCCTCTAGCTCCAGCCAGCAACTGATTCTGCTCTGTCCAGCAGCTCCTTTTATATGAGCCTGCTGGAGTCTGACTGGTTGCTCCTGCAGCCTCTTTCTAATTGGCTGCTTCCCCCACAGCCACTCTAGGCAGCCTGGAAGACTCACCTTCACTGCTCCTTTTCTGGGGGTGGGGTATGACTGCAAGGCTTCAGCAGGGGGCCACTGACACTAGTTCAGCCCCGCACAATGGCCTTTCTTTTTTATTCTTTATTTTGAAACATGCACAAAAGCCAACATTGCTCAAAATGGTGTTAGGAAGGGGATGTGATATCAGTCAATCTTCCAGCTTTGACTTTTCTTTTTTTTGGACCAGATGATATGTGGAAGCAGGTAGATAGAGATATATGCTGCAGAATGGTGTTCCTAAGGGCTGCATCTACACTGACAATTTTAGAGAAATCTCCCTACATAGTACTGGCAAGTATGGAAGTGACAGTTGAGACTGGCCAGCACTGATTTTAATGCTGTATAATTCAACCCTGCTCAGATCCGGTCTAGACAACATGGTGGTAAAAGAGAGTAACTGGTCTACACAAGGGTCTACATTTAACTATTGCTAGCACTAATTGAGCAGGATCAGTGCTCGTGCACTGGTGGGTGATTTCCCTAAAATTGTCAGTGTACATATTGTCAGCCCTCTTGCCCAGTGTCTGTGTGCAATTTAACTTTCCAAAGATGAGCCAGTCCGTCAACATGTCTGTTGCAAGGTGTATCTTCTCCACCGAGCTCTCCAATTCAACAAATGAGAACAGCAGTAAAATCAACACTTTGCACATTTGCCGGCTTTGCAAGAAGGCCACAGAGCGAGTATGATGGAATCAAGGTCAGGTGGATAGATCCAACACACAGTTCAGCAAAACTCAGCAACAAACACTACCAGAAGGAGGATTAAAAGAAAAGGGAGTATGTGCACAACTGCACACCAGAAGGAGCATCTGCAGCAGCAAAGCTGTCTGTTCCCAACCCCCTCTCAGAGTGTTTTCAAAGCATTATTGATTTTTGGAATTGTGCATGGCACACACACTCATGAGACTTCAGGTGATGGCTAAATACCTCTTCCCCTTGTAGATACCTATAAAGATAAGGCTTATTTAGGATCCTAAATGATGGCAAAACACAGAGGCATGCTTTTTTTCCTGACTGTATCAGAGAGGACAAAGTACAGCCACTCCCTCTGAGAAGATGATCAAAATGGCTTCTGCTGACCCTTCCGAGTATGTGAGGTAAGCTCAGCTCAGCAGTAAACAAGAAAAAAACAGCACATGAGTCTAACCATTTAACTTCTGCCATGTGAGCAATCTCAGCAAAAAACTTCCAACTTGGGATGCATTGGAACGCTGCCTCACAATGTTCTCAGACGCTTCGCACATTTAGGGCCACATTCATCAGTACGCTCCTGGTGCTGTGTGCTGCTCTATGGACAAATAACACCCATAAACCCATCTTCAAGCCAGGTTTCCAGCTGCTTTATGTCACTAGAGAGGTACAAACAGACCATGACATACTAGTGCATCTGGCTCTTTATGTTAAGCATTGGTGAAAATAACACTGCTGTGACACCGTTTTGAAGACACGAAGGCTCAGGAAGCAGTTCACACTTCCTGAAGGGCAAATTTCAAGTATTATTAATTTCTAGCTGAAAGTGCTGCTCAGCTCTAGCTCTGCCCTTCCTAAGGAATAGAAATTCCTCTCACTTTTGTACCCACTAGGCTCTACTGGTTTCCATGGCATGACTCCTGATTTACACCAGTGTGAAAGGAGAAACAGGCATTAAAGACTTGTGCACCTAATGTCATTTACTAACAGATGCATTGAAAACTCCAAGGGCAGAACAAATATTTCATGCAATACAGCTAACAGAGCTATATTCAGGCACTTTTCCATTTAAATTACAGAAAAGCAAACTTCTATGTGGCATTATCTTAGCAGAAAAAGATCCATGGTAAATGATTTCTTCCGTGTTCCAGGGTATTTTCTAATTCAAAAAATCTTTGTTTGCAATAAATATGATGACCCATCAATGACAAAACGGACAAAAAATGTACAGTTGCAAGAAAAGTAAATAGAACAAATCTGTATTTAGTAATCAAACAATGGGAATTCTCAGCAGCACTGTAAGAAACTGTTATGTTACTAGTGGCTTATTGATATTTATGAAAACCCTTTGATTTCTGTGTTTGAAAAAATCAAATGGTATTCCATGTACTCTTTTCATTAGTGGCCTGCTGTTCTTAAACTTCATTTCTAATTGATGGATTCATTGGAGAGCTCAAGATGGGCTGATTCTCATTAAACTGCGGCAGAGCTGTATTGATCCCACTTACAAAGGACAACAAAGCTTGCTTATATTTCACAGAGATGCAGAAGCTTTCCCAGTTGCATCCATGGAAAAGAAAAAAAGCATTGCAGTTGTTGAAATTGTGGTGAATCAATTATCTTTTCCTTTATTAGCAAGGTGTAAGATTATTATCTATTTTCATTTTAAAAACTGCACAGAGCGTAAAGTTTATGGACCTGGTTTTACACTGCTTTCCTCTAGGTATATGCCAGTTTGTTCCCATGAAAACAAGGTAGCTACACTGGTGTAAAACTGGAGTAAAGCAGTGGTGAATCAGGCATTTTTTAGTTTGACTGTGTGTAAAATATGGAGGTTACTTACTTGTAACTGGAGTTCTTCGAGATGCACTCTGAATATCCACACTCTTGGGGATGCTCCAATTGAGAACAGCTAGGTTGGTGGAACCTTCTAGTAGCAGTGCCTGTTAAAGGTGCCTTGCGTCTCCCTTCCTGTCCCTAGTGCTCCCACCAGATCCTGAGCATAGCTACAAGAGGGGTATGGCTCAATTGCACCTCAGTTCCTTTCAAACAGTAATTGGAATACCAAATAATGACATAATTAGGACTACACAGAAGCAGAGAAGGCAGGTGGGCAGCTTGAATATGCAGAGTGCATCCTGAAGAACTCCAGTTACAGATAAGGAACTTCCATGTTTTCTTCAAGTGCCCTCTGCATAGTCCCACTCTTGGGAAAGTGTGGTGAACAGTATCTCAATCAGGAAGGAAGGACAGAGCCCTACTTGAACAATGATTGAAGTCCCACCCTGTCAAAACAAGCATTGGACCTGGATTCTAAATCAAGAGCATAGTGAGTTGTAGAAGAGTGGATTGTTGTCCAGGTGGTGGCCTTGCAATATCAACAACAGCAATGTGCTTTAGAAATGCTGTAGATGTGGCCACCCCACTTGTACTATGAGCTCTAAGAAGATCAGGAGGGGAAAGCAAAGGTGATCTAAAGCTCTCTTCAATACAAAGTCTGACCCATCTAGATAGTGACTGAGCTGAAGTGGCCCTATCCTTTGAAGAACATGTATAAGAGATAAACAATTTAGAAGAAGATCTGAAGACCTTGGTTCTACCCAGGTAACATGAGAACTCTTTTTGGAATGTTTAAGGAATGTAATCTAGCATCTCCTTCACTCATATGAGGTTTCAGGAAAAAATAAAGATACGTTTATATATTGATTTACATTTAAATTGGAGGCAATCTTTCAAATGAATCTGAGGTGTGGCGTAAGGACCACCCTGTCCCTATGAAAAATAGTATTGGAAGGATCAGCCATTTGTGAATTCAACTCACTAATTCTTCTAGCAGTGGTGATACATCAATTGAATCAATACTAACTTCAACTTCCACATGGGGACAGGATGTCTAGTGGGCAGATCGAGGTTCAATAGACAAACACCAGTCAGGAATGATATAGATAATATAGTCCTGCCATGAGCGCAGGGGACCGGACTAGATGACCTCTCGAGGTCCCTTCCAGTCCTATGATTCTATGATTGCTATTATGAAAGCTGTTTTTATTGCAAGGTGAAAAAGGGAGAGATCTTATAATGGATCAAAAAGGGTCAGATATCAATTGAGTCTATACTAACTTCAACTTCCACATGGGGACAGGATCTCTAGTGGGTGGATAGAAATTCAATAGAGCCTTCAAAAAATTTCTTCACCATGTTATGTGAGAAAATGGTGTCTCTCTAACCTCTGTATTTACCAATGAAATAGACACAAGGTGTTCTCTAATAGATGACACAGATATACCCTCTTTTTTAAGTGTAACAGGTATTCAAAGATTATCTGTATGGAGGCTGAAACTGGATCTACATTCCTAATTTCTACCCATATAACAAATCTTTTCCATTTGCAGTCATAACCCCTTCTAGTCAAGGGTTTCCGAGCATTAATAAAAATTGGCTGAAATTCAGTGGAGCAGGAAATTTCTTTCTGTCAAAGTCCTATTGCCCAAGCTGTTAGATGTAGAGATTCAAGGTCTGGATGGAGCACTCTCCCCTGTTCCTGTGATTAAAAAATCCATTGATAATGGCAGAGTCCAGTAGTTGCCCTTGGATAAGAGGAGTAGGTTGGTGTACCATTGTTGTCTTGGTCATTCCAGAGCATCTAAGATCATCCTAGTCAAATCTTGCTTTTACTTTGTTTCGAACTTTGGAAACCAAAGTGAATGAGAGAAATGCATATATTAAATCCGATCCATTCCCCAGTTTAGGAGAAAAGTGTCTGTCAAAGACTGGCTGTCCGCTCCACTCATGAGCAAAACAGAGGGCATTTTGTAGTGAGACTGGTGGCAAACAGATCTATAATCAAGAATCCCAATGTTTGAAGATATTCTGAATTACTGGTTTTTTTTACAGACTTCATACATCTGAAATGATTCTCTGCTGAGGCTATCTGGCAATTAATTGTATTCTCTTAAAACATGTAAAGCTATCAGGTAAATGTTGTACAGTATGCACCAGTCCCATAGCTCTATCATTTCATTGCACAAGTGGATCGAATGAGTTCCCTGTTTGTTTATGTAAAAAACTGCAGCCATGTTGTCTGCAACAAGCTGGATAACTAAATTGCATATCTGTGGAAGGAATGCTTTTAGAACCAAATGGATAGCCCATAGCTCCAATACATTTATATTAACTGGGATTCTTTGAAACTCCTTGAAAGCCCTTTACTATATGAGTGTGGACATGTGCCCTCCAGTCGGTCTTTGATACATCCATGGTTACTATTAGGCATAAGTCCTAGACAGCTAGCTGTGGACTGAGTCTATTTTAATTTTCCCAGTGTATCATCTATCTTAATGATAAAGAATCCATTTCCTTTGAAAGGTGAGTCCTCTATTTTAGCCCTGGTGTCTAGTGGGAGAGAAGATGAACATAGCCAGGCAGATCCAGTTGAATCTGAGCCATCAGTTCAATCGTGCATTGGTGATCCTTTGTTGATGGATCCCCAGGCTTTGATTTTAGGCCTATAGATTTGGATACAGGTCTGGAACTGGAGACCCTGAACTCTGATTCCACCCTATATGAGTGACCAGAAGAGTTGCTAGAGATATGCATAGTCTTCCTCTTTCTCAGAACTCCAGAAGATGTTCTGAGCACAGATCCTTATGACTCCTGTCCAAATCCAAGGCTGGTGTAGGTTGTACCTTGGCTGAGGTCAGAGCCAAGGATCTGACCATCGGAGCCTCAACTGACTTGGAATCGCAGTCTGGCACCAAAGCTGAAGCTCTTATCACAGATCTGGATGACTTCTTGGATCTGGAAGTAGACACAGCCGACTCCAGTCTCCTACTTTTTCCACCAGACCCCTTTGAGGTCTCAGATCTGGCAGGCATAGCAGTTAGTGCCTCCTGTAACAGAAGGACCTGCAGTCTGTTTTGTCCTTTCTTCCTGGCTCAGGGGGTGAATGTGCTGCATATTTGGCAGCATGCCCGTGAGTGTTTTTCACACAAGCATTTCAAGCATTGTACATGCGCATCAGAGGAAGGAAAGACTGCCGGACATGGCGCATATTTCTTGAAGCCGTAGTCCCTTGTCCATCATAGTTATAATCAATTTCTAATCAAATTAAGAAAAATAAATTTTGTTATAGCTATAAAATATACTAATTACTTAACTACTAAGTTGCTACAGTATCTACTCATCTAAAACTATCACTAGCCTATTTTTTTATTTATTATTTATGTATTTTATTTTAATTTAGGCTATGGCACAAACTATAGAAAGAAGCAGATGTAAGATAGTTCCCGTCCTCATGCTGCAGCTATTGGAAGGAACTGAGGCAGCAATGGCACCAATGCCCTTCCTATAGCCAGCTCCCATGTCTGGTTCAAGTGCTAGGGACAGTAAGGGTGGGATGAGGGGCCTCCAACGGGCACTACCGCTACAAAATTCTACCGTCCTAGCTGCACAGGATCTGTGCATCCCCAAGAGCAGGAATATGCAGAGGGCTCTCGAAGAAGAAATGTTTGTTCTTTAAACAATGTCATCAGATTCAAAGTACGTAACAGTTATGAACAGTGCCCCCCCTCCCACCCCCAATGCTGAGGTTATGGAAATTTTGGGTAGAATATCATGCTCTCTAATTTTCATGTTGCTCGAAGAACAATTCTTATAGAGTTCTAATTGGGGCTGGATGAACACAGTAAAACAAAAAGGACGTGCAAATATAATCTGCACAAATTTGCATGAACAGTGAAATTCACCTTTGGATAGATTGCCATTCTATAAGTGCAACCTACCTTTTTTTTTTTATCATGTTCTGTGAACATGCATAGGACAGATAAATTTGTTTGCAAGAATATCTGTGAAAGTGGATATTCTTGCGAATACTCATGTATGCGTGCTGGGGCACAACAGTAACGCTGGAAATGCTTGCAAAACAATCCATGATCACTCTGATTTCTATCCTCTTGTTTTTGAACATTTCAGTCTTTTTAAACAGTGAGTAGAAACAACACCATGGGACTCAGGTGACCAATCACCAGCAAAAAATATTTGAAGATGCAGTCAAGGCAGATAGTTTGCAAGTAACCCAAAGGCTGAAATACATTTATGTAAAGCAATCAAAACAATTCAAACAAACAAAATAGCAAAAAACCAAAGCTTCTTTGAAGATAATTTTGAAGCAAAGAAAAGGGCTAGATTCAGCTAAAAGAATATTCACTACATGTTCACCCAGCTCAGTGTCTAATTAAAGAGCATCCCTATTCCAGCTTAAAATAAGAAACAATTAAGACATCCTTCAAAGTATCCTATCATTGGTCCTCTGTTCCTTTACTGATTTCATTTTCATGTAAAGCCATCGCTCCGTTTTTATACCACAGATCTTTTATTAGTCTTGAAATCTCTACAGATGTTTATTAGGTATAGTTTAGATTTTTTGTTGTTGTTGTTCCAAAGGTAAACTAAGAACATGGATCTAGTGTTATTTACCTCTCATTAAAACAATTATAATGTATTTAAAGGCTAACAACCACATATTAACTTCATACAACAGATAAAATAACAGCATGGCACCTCTTACACATGAGAACACTGCCTTCTAAGTGAAGTCACATTTCATCAGACAGTTTCTGTATTCCATTTCCCCATAAATAGCACACTGATGAAATGACCTGTGTTCACACAAAGAACAGATGATGCAGCAGAAGGAAGATTTGTAGGTGCACTGCACCATGGCTTAAAATTTCAGCAGGTTGTCACACATTCTGATCAATTTAAATGCCTTTTTCAACTGACCTTTACAAATTCCTATTACAAACAAAAGACACTGCAGTAGGTTGAATTTTGTTTTAAACCAGAAGACCATTCAGTATCAGTAAGAACATGTTAGCTAGTTAACAACAAATCCTATTACAGCTTTAAAAAAATTCACATACAATAGCTCAGTTTTACTATAAACAGATTCGCTAAATCATTTATCCAGGACCAAGTTCAAGTTTAGAAAAGGTTAATCTACTTATAAATACATACTGCTCATGAACCCCGCCCCCCCCCCCAAGTCTAGCACCTTACATTAAGTAGTACTTTACTACTCAGTTATTTCTACTGAAACCATCAAAGAACAAGGTATGATCCAATGTGAGCCAGAGTATCAGAATCCAGCCTACCATTTGTTTTTAATAATAAAGATTTGGACTTGCACCGTATATGCTTATTCTGTAAATAAAGAAGGACGCTAACCACAGATTCATAGCTCCAGTGAACAGGTGCTAGATTTGTTAGCTGTAGTTCTGTCTAATTCTTAATTTAACTAAAGAGCTGTGTTTGGTGGGCTAAGAGTTCAGATACTCTGGATAACAGCTGGAAGAACTTTGCATTCTTCAAGTTAGGTAGCTTTAGTCATCTCAATCACACAAGGTGAAATTCACCCTACCACATCACATCTAAATATTCAGGCTTTATGTGAGTGGAGTCCATGGAAGTTGGAGTTCATGGAGTCCAAATTCACCTCTAAATCCAGGACTAGAATGCAAGGCTGCTAAAGCAGTTCCTCAGGGCTGGTGCTGCAACCAATCCACAGTGATTGTGACAGGGTCACAGTCTCTGTTGGCCCTTCCCTGGCTTGCTATCATAGAATCATAGAATCATAGAATATCAGGGTTGGAAGGGACCTCAGGAGGTCATCTAGTCCAACCCCCTGCTCAAAAGCAGGACCAATCCCCAATTAAATCATCCTAGCCAGGGCTTTGTCAAGCCTGACCTTAAAAACTTCTAAGGAAGGAGATTCCACCACCTCCCTAGGCAACGCATTCCACTGTTTCACCACCCTCCTAGTGAAAAAGTTTTTCCTAATATCCAACCTAAACCTCCCCAACTGCAACTTGAGACCATTACTCCTTGTCCTGTCATCTTCCACCACTGAGAATAGTCTAGAACCATCCTCTCTAGAACCACCTCTCAGGTAGTTGAAAGCAGCTATCAAATCCCCCCTCATTCTTCTCTTCTGCGGACTAAACAATCCCAGTTCCCTCAGCCTCTCCTCATAAGTCATGTGTTCCAGACCCCTAATCATTTTTGTTGCCCTTCACTGGACTCTCTCCAATTTATCCACATCCTTCTTGTAGTGTGGGGCCCAAAACTGGACACAGTACTCCAGATGAGGCCTCACCAATGTCGAATAGAGGGGGACGATCACGTCCCTCGATCTGCTCGCTATGCCCCTACTTATACATCCCAAAATGCCATTGGCCTTCTTGGCAACAAGGGCACACTGCTGGCTCATATCCAGCTTCTCGTCCACTGTCACCCCTAGGTCCTTTTCCGCAGAACTGCTGCCTAGCCATTCAGTCCCTAGTCTGTAGCTGTGCATTGGGTTCTTCCGTCCTAAGTGCAGGACCCTGCACTTATCCTTATTGAACCTCATCAGATTTCTTTTGGCCCAATCCTCCAATTTGTCTAGGTCCTTCTGTATCCTATCCCTGCCCTCCAGCGTATCTACCACTCCTCCCAGTTTAGTATCATCCGCAAATTTGCTGAGAGTGCAATCCACACCATCCTCCAGATCATTTATGAAGATATTGAACAAAACCGGCCCCAGGACCGACCCCTGGGGCACTCCACTTGACACTGGCTGCCAACTAGACATGGAGCCATTGATCACTACCCGTTGAGCCCGACAATCTAGCCAACTTTCTACCCACCTTATAGTGCATTCATCCAGCCCATACTTCCTTAACTTGCTGACAAGAATACTGTGGGAGACCGTGTCAAAAGCTTTGCTAAAGTCAAGATACAATACATCCACTGCTTTCCCTTCATCCACAGAACCAGTAATCTCATCATAGAAGGCGATTAGATTAGTCAGGCATGACCTTCCCTTGGTGAAGCCATGCTGACTGTTCCTGATCACTTGCCTCTCATGTAAGTGCTCCAGGATTGATTCTTTGAGGACCTGCTCCATGATTTTTCCGGGGACTGAAGTGAGGCTTACTGGCCTGTAGTTCCCAGGATCCTCCTTCTTCCCTTTTTTAAAGATTGGCACTACATTAGCCTTTTTCCAGTCATCTGGGACTTCCCCCGTTCGCCACGAGTTTTCAAAGATAATGGCCAATGGCTCTGCAATCACAGCCGCCAATTCCTTCAGCACTCTCGGATGCAACTCATCCGGCCCCATGGACTTGTGCACGTCCAGTTTTTCTAAATAGTCCCTAACCACCTCTTTCTCCACAGAGGGCTGGCCATCTCTTCCCCATTTTGTGATGCCCAGCACAGCAGTCTGGAAGCTGACCTTGTTCAGACCAACCCCATCTGTCCCTAAAAGAGATTTCTGCACCCGTCTTTACAGGGCCAATGTAGAGTGTGTAAGGTGTGTGCAGGTGCCTTTGCACAGGCTCTCAACTGGCAATCCCCATAGTTAGTCCTCATGCAGGGGGTCTTATGAAGGTCCTCCAAACCAGGAGCGAATTTCACCCATAAGCAGCAATATTACTACTTACAGAGCGGTTGGGCAACACATAGTGTTACCATGACATACTTTAATGTATTAAAAAGAATAAACATGTAGATCTTTCTTAGAATCTAATAACTTGAAAATTATTAGCTAAGCAAAGAAATTTGCTATTTGCATCAATAGTTACAAAGGCAAGGAGCTGTATGGTTAAGTTTTACTTTCTGTAGCAGAGGATTCAGCATACACCGTATGACCTCCATAGTGAAAAGTCAAACTTCTTTGTGATCATTTCCCCTTGGGCACTGAGAAACATGGAAACCAGACAAGCTGAACATATTGGCCCCAAGTCTCCCCTTCATTAAAGCTGTTTTGCACTGCACCAATGGTGCAAAATCACTCTAAAGCTGGCACAGCCTGTATTGGGAGGCTCACGCCAGTGGAGGGGATCCTTGAGCAGCTTAGGGCAGCTGTACCCTGTTCCAGCACCCTCCTCATGGCTGGCATAGGAACATGGCCAAGGGAGAGGCCAGACCTCCTGCATCCCACTGATTCCCCATCTCTGTAATAGCTTCTTTGTGGCCACTGGTTATTAGCATAAGTTAGAGAAGTCCTAAGGCTGCTCTAATTTACACAGATGCCAGCCCAGTGCATCGCTGACCCAGCATCAGCAGATCACAAAGGTGGTTTAAAGACCTAACCGGCGAAGTTCTTAGTATGGGGCTACTGTGTACGGATATTGCTGGTGTGCAGCATGTCGCAAACTCAGATCCTAAAGATGAACAGAACTCTCATTACTTACCAGCTTATATTTTCACTTTCACATTCCCTTCCCCTTATCCCCTTCCTAAGGATCTGTTACTTCCCCCCCGATATTTTTGTTTAATTTTAGATTGTAAACTCTTCAGGGCAGAGTCACTGTCTTTTTAAAATGTATCTGCCTAATATGTATATCTGCACAACAATAACAACAGCTGCTCAACAGCTACCACCACCTAAATAGATGTTAGCTTCACTTCTGCTAGGTCGAAAGGGACTTACACTTCTCATATTCCTATCAGCACAAAACTTTGCAGTCTGGCCAGCAGGCTTATGTAACAGTGATGCATCTGGCTTTCTACCCCAAATAAGAAAGTAAGCCAGAGTATGCTGATACTCCTGCAATAAAACTGGGTCCCTGCTCATCTATGCCTTCATACCCTGTGTCTTTCATTCAGTGGGCACCACTGAAACCACAACATTCAATACTCCAAGTACCTGCAGTAACCACGGTAACATCTGATATTTACAACAGGAAAGAGAGTTGTTGCCATGTGGCAAATACTGCATTTTTATTGCTGTCAGCTGAACTTACTATAGTTTTTCTTCTGGACTGTGAAATTTTCAGGACACTGGCAATATTTTACTTTCTGTTTGTACAGTTCCCAGGACAAACTGGAGAGGGTGCAGAAATGAGCCACACAAATTATTTGAGGGCTGGAAAAATGTCATACAGTGAGAGATTTCAAGAGGTTAATCTGTTTAATTGATCAAAAAGAAGATGGAGAGGTGACTTGATTACAATGTATAAGTACCTTCATGGGGAGAAAATACTGAGTACTGAAGGACTCTTCATTGGAGAAATGCAAAACAAGAACCAATGGCTGGAAGTTAAAGCCAGATAAATTCAAACTGGAAATAAGGCACAATTTCTTAGCAGTGAGGGTGATTTAACTATTGGAACAACCTATTAAGGGCATTAGTGGATTCTCCATCCTTGATGTCTTCAAATCATGACTAGATGCCTTTCTGAAAAACCAAATACAAGTTACTGAGCTCAATACTAGGGTAACTGGGTGAAATTTTATGACCTGTGTTATACAGGATGTCATTATGGATGATCTAGTGGCCCCATCTGGTCTTATAATCTAAGACTTTATAAACCTACAGTTCGAGAGGATTTTGATAAATTGGAGAAGGTTCAGAGAAGAGCCATGCCTTATACTGATATACTCGAAGAGCACAATCTTATGTGACAAAGTCAGACCAGACAGCTATAGGAGAGTGGTGGAACGCAGGTATATCAGTCCTAGAATGGTGAAGACCCTTTTCCCTATGAACTGCAAAAATGGTCTCTCAGATTAATTAGATACGTGAGCCCAATTAAGGACTGCTGGTGACCTTTAAAAACTCCTCTTCTGGTGAGAGAGAGGGAGGAGGGATGAGAAATAAGCTGCAGCAGGGAGAAAAGGCTTCTTCTAGGTGGAAGGCTGGTCTTCTCCCCTTAGTGGAAGCAATCCAGTTTACTTCTGTTTGGGGAAGGGCTGGCAACCATAAGCCAGTGTAATAAGTTGGCTTTCTGTGGAGGGGACAAGCAAATGTATATCTTTTGTATTGTGAGTTGTTTTTGCTTAAAGGAAACACTCAGGCCTATCCTGAGGCCCACCTTGTAAATGCTGAAAAATAAACCAAAGCAAATAATTAAAAACATCCAAAGTAGGACGGATTGACTCCAGGTCCACCCCCAACCACCAGAGGGAGAAACACTGAGGGTGACGAGACGAAGGAGGTTTGCCACATTATTTAGCTTAAGAAAGAGAAGGTTAAGGGGTGACTTAATCAGAGTCTGTAAGTACCTATATGGGAAACAAATATTTAATAATGGGCTTGTCATACTGGGAGAGAAACTGTAGCTCTTCGGATGGCAGATCACCTAAATGTATTTAAAGACATTTTACATAGCCACATGCAAAAGCCTGCAGGATTGACTCTAGAACAGTGTTTCTCAAACTTTAGCAACCCGAGGACACCCATTTTGTTTTAAAATTTTTCACGGACCCCTAAATCCCCCACTCAGCCCCAGGCCCCGCCCCCACTCCACCCCTTCTCCCAAAGCCACACCCCTGACACGTCTCTTCCCCACCTCTTTCCACACCTCCCCTGAGCATGCCCCATCTCTGCTCCTCCCCTTCTCTCCCAGTGCCTCCGGCACACCACTGAACTGCTGTTCCCCGGAGTGCAGGAGGCACTGGGAGGGTGGGGGAGGAGTTGATCAGCGGGGCCAGCGGATCCTGACATGACTCACAGACCCCCCTGGAGTACCCTTGCATACCCCCAGGGGTCCACAGACCACAGTCTGAGAAACCCTGCTCTAGAATCCACCACACACTCCCTGAGCAACATTCCACCAACACAAAGGAGCAGTGAAAGCCAATGGATCTGGCCACTATGGAATTCTCACCAGTACAGCAGGAATCCCTAGGTGATGTATGGGGCTAATGCAGTGACTCTATGCCAACCCATCTGTAGCCCCTGATTGATGGGGTACAACCCAGGGAAAAGTGGGTGTGGATGGACAACCTCTGAACTCTGATTATTCCTGTCTGCCTAAGTGGCCTCTTGGGAATATGAGTAGTTAGACATAAGTTAGGGTGGTCCTGAGACTGCTGTAAATGTAGATCTCGAGTCTACCTGACCCAGGTCAGGCCACAATTAGAGAACCAAACAAAGGACCATAAAGCCACCTTTGTGCCTGCACACCTATCTTCTGAGGAGCACTGCTCAGCCAGACACAAGAATAGGGGTTCCATCTGATTAAATTTTCTCTCTCAGAAAAAAAGTTATCTAACCTTTAGGGCATAGGACCCATCCAAGTAACAAAGGAGCTGGGGTGACATGGAAAGGATCCTTTGGCCAGGAAGTCTTAGCTCCCTTCATGTTCTTTGAGGCAGGCACCCATAGCATCAACAAGAATGACTCTGTGGGCTAGCCAAGTTTTAGAATGAACAGCTTGATCATGTGACATCTGTGACCTTCAGTTAAAGAGACTGATCCTGCAAACTCTCCTCTCACTTCTCTTGAAGTGCTTTAGAAAGAGAAGTGGAGCTCTGTATTCACATGACATGTACAATTTGGCCCAAAGTACTAGAAAGTGACAGTTCTGTTGGCCATAAACTATTGCAAACAGTTTTATAACTAATCCCGGGCAAGAACAACATTTCCTAGACTCTGTTTTTATAGCTTTTCCCTGACTTGGCATATTGTAAGCGGATTGTTCCCTCCATTTCTTACGCGTTTTCAATCTGACTATTTATAAAGCAATTAACCTTTAGGAATGACCTTTACACTAACATTAAAACCTGTTTTCCCTAGGTTTTGAAAAAACACATTTTCATCTTTTGAAAAAATGAATTAAATGCCTTGAAAATGTTGTGAACATAACCAAAAAGGAGATCACCATTATAATATGAAGTGTGTTGGCTGACATACAGTATATGAAAGATGGAAGGAATACAGTCCTGAGATTCAGACAGCTGATAGTCAGATGTGATAGTGTAAAGCTACTCAGGAAAATATGCCAGGATGAAAGAACATTGTTTTTATGCTTTCCTGACACAGTGAGTCTTTGCAGTAAACTATTCTCATTGATTCTTTTTACCAGAGTAAACAAACATAGCATACTTTATTTTTTCAAATCAAATACCTGCCCAAATTAGCTAAGAGTGAGATTCCTTGGCAGTTTCATTTATCCAGTTCTCCTAAGATGAGACTGACAAATTTGAAGCAATGACTTGGCATGGAGCTGCTTTTCTGACCTTACTTTTGCTGTTTTCTTGTTTCTAGTGTGGCAAGATGGCCGATTTGGTGGTGGGTCCTGCGCTTTTCTTGGCGGGGAGCTAAGATGCCACCCTTTGCCCCTGCTCTTGGGTGCCGAGGGCCCTGCCACTAGCCCAGGAAGGTGGTAGAGGAGGGAAGCGGGGGAGGGGTCTGGGTTTGCTCCTTGCTCTGAGTCCCAGCCCCTCTCAACCCCTGTGGGTTTCTTACCCTCGTCCCCCTTAGGTGGGGTTACCCTTGGTCCTTAGATGCTGGAGGGAAGGGAGTCTCCCTGTCCTGCTGGGCAGCGTCCCCCTTACTTCAATTCTCAGGTCTTCCAAATCTTTCAACACACCTCCAAGCTCCCATCCTTTCTCCTTCGTCCTCCTCCTCTGTCTGCCTGACGGAGGGGGTTTTATTAGGTTCCTAACAGGACCTTAATTGACTGCAGGTCCTCCAATTAATCTGCAGCCACCTTCCCTAGTCTACGGGGAACCAAGCCTGAATTAGCCTTGAGCTTACATATTTCCCCTCTAGCACTCTCCCACTGCTCCCTGGCTCTCCTGTATCACACCAGGGAAACGCACAAAGCTAAAAAAAGAAAATCTCTTTTTAACCTTTCTTTTCGCATTTAGTGTAACAGTTAACCTTGACTTTAGATATAGACATGAATAGTAAACGTAATTCAGAATTACAATCATATTGATTTAAGATATACACTATTTTTATTGATCACTACAGCAGAAACAATTAATTGAAAGAACAAAGTATTAAGTGAATTGCAACTCCACACTGATTTCCCCATGCTGCTTTGCACTTTCAAGCTATTTCATATAAATAATCCATGCAGATACCTTGAATGCTGTACCTTCACTGTATTTTCTTTAGTTTCTTTGGTCATCCAAAATTAATTTCTTCAAGAAGGACAATGGAGCTAAACCTTGCCTTCCATTCACCTTCAAAGAAATAGACAAACAGTCAAGCAAGCTTAGGTTTTCTCCAAAGTAAAATATATACATAAGGGCTCCAAAATGCATACTTCTGTTATATGTAATACAATGTCACAGCAAGTAATGGAAACATTTAATCAGGCTTAATGACTCAGTCAAAATATGAAATCAGACAAGGAATATAATCAACCACAGAAGAAGCAGAATTTTATTAAAGAGCAATGTTGTTATTGCATGTGCACTTCGCTGACACTAAGGACTAGTTTATACCTTTGGGCCCAGCTCTGAGCAAGAGGCAGTGCATACCATTACCCACCCCAGGAATGGTTCCAGGACACACTCTGCCATTTCTTGTTCCACAGATGGGTAAGTAAGCTATAGCAGTCCTTGAAGAAGGCACAGCTCTGTTTCTGCTCACATGGCCAGCTACTCAGGCCAGCAAGTAGGAGGAGGCAGAGCCATGGATCTGTCCACTTCCTACTTCTCACTGTGCAATCTCCCCCTTTCCCCCGCTTGCTCGCAGTGGGGAGTACTTGGAGAGCCATGTCTGTGTTTCATGGCAGACCAGAGACATTATTCCCCAACACGTCTCAGCTTGGCTAGGTAGGACAAGGACATAATTGTGCTCTATTTGATTGTCTCACAACACCTCTATGAGGTTATTATGGTAAATATTATCTCTGTTTTACAGATATGGAAACTGAAACACAGAGTTGAAGTGAAATACCACACAATACAGGATAAAGGGTATGCTGAGAGATTAATTAATGCCTCTGCTCCACTCCTTGTTGCTTCAGTTTAGCATAACGTGTTGTAATAGTGCACTGGGAAGAAAACCATTTGGACTCAGCAACACAGTTAGTTTGTACATCAAGGTTAATGGCTTTGGCCAGCCACGTAGCTGTCCCCACATCTCACTTACGTATGAGCTGAAATGCGTATAAGGCGGGTTTGGAGGGGAACCGCTAGAACTCACAGAGCTGATTGGTCCAGAGAAGAGGCTAACAGGCAGATAGCAACGTACACGGGGAAGCTGGTGAGAGGCAATCATTAGGCACAAAGGATGAACTCCCTAATCTCTCTCATAAAGCTGGAGTGTATAACTCTGATGTGCGTGCAATGTAGACATATCTGACATCCCTAGATGCTTGAAAATGTTTGTGGTTAACCTATTGGGTTTCAAGGAATGACTGTCCCAGTTAATCTCTGGCAACTGTAATGGCAGGATCCAGTGAGGTACAGGGACACTAGCTGGGACAATTTAACTCACTCCAGTCCCTAGTATAAGGCTGAGAGTGACCAAAGCCAGAACCAGCAGTAAGGATTGAGACAAGGTGTTGGACTTCAACTTCCAGCATAGACTGAAGCATCCATCATCAGTGCCATAATTCTGAGTATGAAGAAGAGGAAAGAGGATGTGATTTTGGTATGAAGCCAAAACCTGATGGCTGGCTGTGTGAAGAAAGGTTATGGATGGTCTCTGTCTCATGAGTGAATGACCTTTATTGCAATCTACTATGTATGGTGTATTGCACTGGACACATTTGCTGCTGGTAACAACAGCAGTGATGTTAAATGTTAACTATTCACAGTTCATAAAGTTCGGTTAATTTAATTAATAAAGTTGAGGTTACACATAATCATCTGCATGGTAGCTTACCACTTCATGTCTTGTCTCTACTCCTACACAGATGCATAAAGGGGCAAAAATCTTTCACATTCCCATTTGCTGATTTTGAGTACTACCTTATCTTTCCCCTCTTGTGGATAAGAAAAAAAGTGGTATTAATCATCAAATAATTTCCTTCTTTGACCTAAACTTATTCTTCATTTAAGATGAAATGTGACCGCACGCTGACATGAAAATCAAGGTCAGAGAACTGCATGCAGTCAATCAGCCAATGCTTTCATGCATAGAACAATATTTGAAAAGGAAAAACTGAAAAAGCCTCTCTCTCTCTTAACCTGTATAAGTAGCAATATATGTTACATGTGCTCGATCCTGTTTCCTTCTGTTTGGAAGATACCAGAAGCATAAATTGTATCAGAGTAATGTAATCAGGAAGCTTAACATTAAGTTTCAGCATGCATCTCCTAAGAAAACCATTACAATGTTTATATGGGGAAAATCCAACTTAAATAAAAATATAGAAAATGAAAAATGAAAATATAAATAATTAATGCAAGTGCTTTTTAAAGTTAACAGATGGCTCTTTTTAGAGACTGAAGGCCTCAGGTTAGAGATTGTGAGATTTCTTCCATACTCCTCATCAAAATATATCGCATCTCCCTTGATAGCCACTATTTCTGCAGACCATTCAAATCTTCTTTACCCCTAACAGAGTCACATTATTGTAAGCAAACAATACTGAAATATGAATCAGGGCTTGATGGGGAGAACATACTGAAAAAATAAACTTCCCATTTCATGTATGAGAACATTTTAAACATTTTTTTAAACAATTATGATTTTCTTCTCTATTTCCTCAAGTCTAATTGCAGCATTGACATACAGCAACTAGTTAAAGTGATAGGATTCCTGGCAGATGTAGAATGACGTGACAAATTGTAGTCTGGCTTATTTCTCACTTTCCTGTACATGCATTTATGATCATCAAGCTAACCAAGCACTCCAAAGTTTTAATCCCAAGACAGCTTTTAAAATTGTGGTACCAGACAGGAGAGCAAAAGGTCAGATCACTAAGCCATTTTAGCCCCAAAACTGGAAGGAAACAGCCATAACCCATTAACCCTGAACTCTGCACCCCATACCGTCTCTTGATTTAAAAAGTTGCTGAGGATTCTGGATTTCCAGTTTATGCCCAATTATCCTTGCAAATCCTTTGTCTCTTCTCAAGTTCAATGCTATGGAATTTATTAAGAATGACACCAGACAGCTTCCAGTATGCTGTCAATGCACTGAAATGCTTACATGTGTTTTGGAGAAGTTACGCATTCTTTATTTGATTCAAAGTACGTGAACCATTGTCTTTTGTGGGGAGAAATGTGTGTGCCTTTAAATGAGGGACATCCCCACCTACCACCGTTAATGTGCAAATGATTTAAGCATATAGCTGCTATTTCAATTATCTAAATAGTATGAACTCTTGCATTTATGTATATCCCAATGTATGAGTGGGTGTCTCTCTCTTTTACTCTCTGTGACAGATTTTGATAGGTATTCAGCGCTTCTGAGTGTTTGCTCTACACATCTACATATGAAACAATTTTTACATAAAGGTAATGTATACAACAACTCCCACTCTGATCTATATCTACTATCTAAGAGATAGAATAAATAAGCTAGATCCTGTGAATACTTATTCATGTAACTAGACTTGATGCAAACAGTTTAATTCCAGCCTGAGTAAGGGGTTTTCAAGATCATGTCTTTTATCAACAGAGTTTATGGTCCAATCCTTCTCATATTGAAGTTAATGGGAAAATGTCTATTAACTTCAATAGGTGTCGGACTAGTTACTTTATTCATTCATTTAAAAAAGTTCATCTCCCCATGCAGTATCTGGAATGTTCCCTGGAGCTGTTTGGAAACAAAGGGAAGTGGGGAGTTCACAATTCCACTTTTTGCCAACTTCCTGATGAAACTTAGTTTCAGTGGAATTTTTTTGACCGGCTCTGAAGCTTACAGTCTTATTAAAAAATAACAAAAACTTGGATGAACAAACAAACAAACAGCCATTTCTTAAAACCAGCTAAAAAAAAAAAGACCAAAATATGGGGAAAGTACTTTCTCTCAAGAGTCTTTTATATTCAATGGGATCATGAAATCATTCCTATCAAGGCTTCAGCAAAAGTGTGTGCTTTTTTGTTAGCTGTTCAGCAGCTGTGAGGAACAATCTACGACATAGTACAAAAGTCCTTTTAGAATGTGAAAGAGAGCAGCGGTGAGGGGAACTTAGCATCCAACAGCCTCAGGCCATGTGCTCTCTACCCATTTCCCATTCTCAAGGCAGAGTTAATTTCACAGCCAAACTTTTTAGCAGGATCCTGAGCACAAACAAAACATCCTTTGTACTTGGAGGGAAGGAAAGCAATACAAGCTGAATTTCTGATGCAGGGTCCTTTTCCCCCCTCCTAAATGTAAAATGCAGCCAATACAGTACTAGACACTCTCAGAGAGCTGGTTGACAGTCTCAACAAAGCAGGTAGCAAAAATGATCTGGCTTTTCAGGGTGACACACAAAGAAGAGAGCTGGGATCCTTTTAAAGAAATGAAATGGTTTCTTTGTAAAACAGAAGATGTCAAGAAGGTTCACAAGAGAGAACAATTTTAACTCTGTTTCATTTAGCTGGCTTACACTTGAGAGTTATTTCATTGTGGAGCTGCTTCACTCTGAAATTCCAAAGTACAATTCAGATGTGTCTACATTAAACTATTTTCCCATCAATGTTACAATTGGTACAGCTCCCTCAATGGAGTAACAATAATTTAAGTGCTAGAAAGAAAAGGGTGCCTGCATTTTAATCACTGGTTTGTCTAACCTTGCTCAGAGCAAGGTTTTCTATAGGAGGAAACTATCTGGCCCTCTATTGGTATTGCATTTAACTTTCTGTAATTTGGTATCTTATCAGTACTCAGTGTAGCCTTTTGTGCAATAATTTAGTGGACTTACCTTTGCCTCACAAAAAACATCCTTTCTTGGTTAAATATACCCAAACAATATCTCCTTTCCAGAAGTCAGGTTCACACCTGTGGTGAATTTTAGGATCATCTTCCAAGAACATGTAATCGTAGACTGCAACAAACTAAAATAATGTATCATAACACCAGGACTCTTCAATGAATGGCACCTTTGTAATTAGTACCCTGTCCCACATGAACAGCCACACAAAGTCTTAGCTTTCAGAGCTCTCTCTGATGCAGGGGAAGCCAAGGGCCTAATCCAATGATCTACCCACCCTTAACATTAATCAGGGAGTGTGTGCCTATATATATATATATATATATATATTATTCCTCCCTTTCTTACGTGGCTTGCAGGGTTACTATAGCAACCTGTATGTGACCTGCATAATCAAGATAGCTGGGAAGAGCTGTTAGTTAATGTATTTATGGGCATGAATGGGAAACTTTAAAGATTAATGGCCCAACGGATTCAGATATATTATAAATACAGCTCTAAAACACATTAGGCCAAATCCACGCTTGGTGTAACCCCACTGAAGTCAGTGCAGCTACACATCATGGATGAATTAGTCCCACTGCAAGAATATCCTATCATTAAAGTTTTGACTTAAAATATGTAAAAGGCAAACTACGCTTTGTTCTTGGAGTAATGTGCAGCAGGCAGATGCTTAAGGGTGTATGGAAAGTTGGACCGAAAAGGGCACAAATAACTCAACTATGTCATCCATCATCAGTGGCTTTATTTTGCTAGTTGCTAGTTTTGTAAATTAATAGCTAGTGTACTGTGTGTGTTTGTCCATTTTAGTCTTCTCAGAGTCTCATTTCATCCATTACAGAAGGTAGGCTATACAGAAAGGGCAGCCTAGTCAATGCAACAGCCAGCCCATGATAAATTTGTCTGCCCTAGTCTGCAGTCAATCATAGCTGGTGTAACATACCCACTTGATTTCACCAGCCACACATCAGCAAAGAATGGCTGACTGTCCAAGTGCACCGCTGCTCTTTCCTCATACTAAAAAGACGTTTGCATCATATACTAAAAAGATTGTATGTGGTAGATTGTTCCACACAGCTGCGGAACAGCTAACACACACACACACACACACACACACACACACACACTTTGGTGAAGCCAGCAAAAGAATTTGCGAAGTATAAACATTGGTGGAAATGGTGCTGGAGCAAGCTAGTGCATAGCTTCGAGCAGTGTTGCAGACAGATTACAATACACTGGTCAACCACAAAGCCAAGGAGTCAGGGTTGAACATATGGCAAATATTGGACCATAGAAACAGAATGAAGACTGGAAAGCAAAAGAAGAGGATGCTGGCTTGGTCATCACCTGGACAAACAAAGGCCATTTTCACCGATCATAAACTGAGGTTGGGGCAAAAAGTATGTGAGCAGAACAAATACAAACATAACTACATGATGTAAGATTATACCAGGCTGAAGCACTTGCAGCAATGATGCATGAGTTGAAAAGATATTAGTGGGAAATCAATCGGTCTATGCAAAACAAGGAGGGACGGTAAAGGAGAATTCTCCCATGACGAACATAGGATATTGACATTGGGAAGAGAAGATGGTGGACAACAGGACAGAGTTGCATTGGTTCTGAAAGCTGAAGGCAAGCCAGGCTCTTATGATATTTAACCCAATATCTCCTTGTATGTTGAGGATGAGAGATGACGCAGGAGCCTTTTTAAAAGGCTTCCTAGACATCAACTGGGTGGCCTCTTTTGACAACATCTGCGGGTCCCCCTTCATGCCCACAGCACATGGAGCAGTGCAGTAAGCCTTGTTTCAGGAGTCTGCACTGGAGCACTAGTGAGGATTAGTAAAGTTTGGGGATTACTGGATAATAGTACAGATTACACACAGTCCCACACTGCTCTGTGAGGAGAATTATTTCACACACATTGGCTCTGGCACCCAGTAATCCATAGACCTCACTGTGTATCCTCCCCTTATGCCCTTTAGCATGGATTAGTGATGCCTAGATGCTATAATGATAGGAGAATGAAAAAGCAGGCAGTCACAATATTCTAAGATGACTACAGTTCTAAACCAAACAATTGGAACAAAGGGCTTGAAGGAATATTAGGTGACACAGAGGGTAAGAGCATTAGCATTAGAGATGAGATTAATAAGTAAACATGAATTTGTTGTCTCACTTTATCCACATTACCAAACCAGCAGCCAGGTCAGTATGATAGTCCTTTCTTACTCACACGCTGGGCTAGTGGGGATGCTGCAGGTCAGAACTGAGGTGCATTGTCAGAACTATGCTGTCAGGGATCATGGGTCTTGAATGTGGGTCCTCAGACTGCAGCCACCATCCGTCAGCATACTTGTACCAGCAGGAGTGTGGGCTAGTGGACCCTAGCTCACCAGAGGGACTGCCTATGAAGCTCCTGATTGGAAGAGATATCCATCTTCTCTGGTTGGCTCATTTTAAGCCAGAAAGAAGGCACAGGAAGTTGTCTCAGAAACTAGGGGAATCCCTGACTGGCTGCTATATTGGACCTGTCCCATCCTGTTCCAAATATCTACTTATAATCCCCCACCCATGGCAACAGACATTGACTCCAATCTTTGGCTTGACTTCTGACTCCATCTCTGACCCCTGACCCCTTGACTCTTGACTCTGGTTCTGCTACATTTGCCTCTTGGACCAGATTCTGTGCTCCACTTAGGACTAAATCAAGAATTGCCTCTTCTCTTGTGGGTTCCAGGACTAGCTGCTCTAAGAAACAGTTATATATGGTGTCAAGAAACTTTATCTCTGCATCCTGTCCTGAGGTGACATGTACCCAGTCAATATGGGGATAGCTGAAATGCCCCATTATTATTGACTTGTCTATTTTTGTAGCCTCTTTAATCTCTGGAGCACTTCACAGTCACCATCACTATGCTGGTCAGGTGGTTGGTAATGTATCCCTACTGCTATATTCTGATTATTCAAGCATGGAATTTCTATCCATACAGATTCTATGGTACAGTTTGGATCATTTAAGATTAGTACTATATATAGTTGTTCTCTCTATATATTGTACACCTTTGAAAGCTTTGAGCTTCACCATCTTTGAAAGCTTCAAATACTAAACCAAAAATGGTAAGCAGCTAAAATATTGTGAGTGACTTTAATGCTAATGGGTATAAAGGACTGATAGCACAGGCGAGAGGCAAGCAGAGTGCAAAATTTCTGCCTATGTTATGGATTGGGACATAGGTAGTCAGACCTAGTGTTCATAGTTTGGTTGAAACTATAGTAAAGAACAGAATTATGAGACACATAGATGGACACAGTTTGTTGGGGAAGAGTCAACATGGCTTTTGTAAATGGAAATCGTGCCTCTCCAATCTTTCAGAATTCTTTAAGGGGGTCAAACACACACGTGGACAAGGGGGATCCAGTGGATACAGTGTACTTGGACTTTCAGAAGGCCTTTGACAAGGTCCCTCATCAAAGGCTCTTCAACAAAGTAGGCAGTCATGGGATAAGAGGGAAGGTCCTCCTACACCTGGCCTGGCACGGGCTGGGGTCCTGCTGATCTGCCCAGCCCAGCGCAGTCAGGGCCAGTGTCACACTGGCATGACACAGCTGGGACCAGGGTCCCTCTGGCCCGTGGGGCTAGGGTCCCGCCAGTCCACCCGACCCACCGCATCAGGGGTTGGTGTCCCATACTATTAGGACCAAGAAAGGGACCTTGTAAAGAATGTTCATGCCTTAATCATGCTGAACTCTGTAAAACTTGCCTTTATGCCTCAATATCATGTCATGCATTCATAAAAAGTCATAATTCATTATATAGTCTTTTAAGCTAACACACCTCTCATGATTATCTTATATTTATGTGAAGCCCTGAAGATAGCCCTTAAGCAAGAGGAAAGCTTATGCAAGCTACCTGCTTTGACAAAGTATGTTGAATTTGAGTTACCCTGCATGCTGTGTACTGCGTTCACACAACAGCACACTCACACTTTGCCTCCATTTTCATTCTGGGATGTATATAATGCAGAATCATTCAGGGAATGGAGGAAAATCTGAACAAGATAAGCTGCTTATTGTCTCAAATCGTGTCATGTGAAGGATTCACAACAAAACCCCGTCCCAACCCCAGATTTCAACATCTAGGAATTAAAGGCAAGACATTCTTGGGGAGGGGCTCTGACTCCTCAGTTTACTGACCTCATGATTTGGGTGAACCTGAGTTTTTGGATGTTTGGGGTATGTGTTTCTGTAGCCTTGAGCTGGAACACCAACAACAAACACGCACTAGCAAAATTTGGATTCAGGTCCAAATCCAGATCCAAACTCTGCAACCTACTAACACCCTAACCACAAGGCCAACCTTAATCTCCTCTCTGCACAAAATGTACTATGGTTTTACTTACATTCTTCCTCAGTGAGATAGAAATCTTGTGCATCTTTTACTTACAGTGTCTCCCAAAATACTTAAACTTTTAGTTCCTTATATTTCTAATCCATGCAACCTTGAACATTAATGGTTTTAATTCCTCTAACTGTGCTTTCCCATAGCTGAATACCTTTGTACAGATCCTTACTAATAAACCCTCTCTAGGATATAGTGAATTCAATCTGCTCACAGTCACTGATCCAAGATACCCCTTAACGCCACACTACAGATCATCTACTCCTTATTGGTCAATACCAGAGCTGAACCAGTCTTACTTTTAAGTCAGTCGGATAATTTTACCCCCCAAAGTTCGGAGGGACAAGAAGCAGATACCCACAATCCCAGTTTTCCTCATCATTAAATTAACTCCAGCACAGACATGCCAAACCCACGAAAAAATGCAGAAATTGGGCTTGTTTTTGGTTTAATTGGCTTGTGAGTTGCTTGTTAGCTAGTTTTGGGATTGTAGCTTATTGCTTCTTTTTTTTATCAGCTCCTGGCAAGCAGGGATATGGGGGGGGGGGGCAAGTAGGGCAAGGGGGGACAAGGCGGGGAGAGAGTAAGGGTTGCACAGCGGGCCCACCACAGTCCCAGACTGCACGCTGCGGGGAATCTAGTCACATAGAGTGTTGGGGTTCTGAGGGATTGGATGGTTTTGGCCTTGTTTTCAAATGGGGTTAGCTTGATTTTTGGCTTATTGTGAAAGTCTGGGTGCTTATTTACTGCATGAAAGTTGGCAACTGTGCTCCAGCAGCACCTCCATCTACAGTTACATTATGAATTTCCTTTTCTAAGACAATGAAACTCTAACGTGTGCATGCAAGGTACATATTAATGAACAGCCATCATACATTTCACCAAAAAGGCAGCAGAAAAAAAGCTTTTCATTTCTGTAGAACTACTTTGATGTACAGTGTATTACTGATAACTCACAGGTTCTTTGGTATTACAAGTGCCTACTGATTAGAACACAAACATGCATAAGTTGTAAACAGGTGTTTGTCATGAGGATAGTAAAATGTATTCAGTCAAAAATGACCAGAGGATAAGACTTTCCATTGATAACACAGATGCAGTTTCTGCTACCTAATGGGAGCTGGCACCAGGCTTTTGGTCTTCGGGGTAAACACTAAAGGCAAATGATGAAGCTTCCTTTTTTGTTAAAGGACAACTAAATCGAACATTCATCTTCTCAGATACCAAACCAGAAGAACCAACAGTCTGAACGCTGATTTGAAACGGCACAGAAAGATCCAGATTTTCTAAAATAGTCTGAAATGAGAGGAGATCTCCATTTTAAAATGAGTTGAAGTCACACATTAGAGCAATACTACTATTCACATAGAACTTTATGTAACACATATTAGGCCAATTTTCCACTGGTACAAATGGGCACAAGCTCCTTTGATTTCAATGGAGTTTTGCCTTTTTACATTGCAAAGAATTTGGCCCAGTGTGTGTGCACATGTGCCTGTGTAAAATAAGGAGTACATCAATGGGGACAGGGTGAAATGGTATAAAGGTTTTATCAGCATAAGTTTGGGATGTTCACATTACTCATGAGTGTGAAAACCACTCATGAGTAATGCAGGTCATCCCAAGAAAGCCTTTGCACCATCCCCACCCCCCTGTTCACATATTCTGTATATGTCACATCTTACATAAGAAAACATTTTACACGATTTAGAAAGATTTTAAACTATCTTCTTCTCATCTTCCCCTTTTGTGGGGAGGGCAAAGCACCTATTGGCTACCTGGGTGCATATGTGGGCCCCTTGAACCCAGCTGTAAAGGGCTCAGAGGGAGTCATAAAACCCTTTAAAAGAGCACTAAAAAAGCTTTTCCATTCATAAAAATGTCACTGTTGTCAAGTCTGTGATCTCAGTCCCTTCCAGGGCTAGAAAAAGTACAGGGTCACACAGGGAAGCTGGGAATCTCCCCTTTTCCAGAGGTAGAGAGAAACAAAATTCTGGACTTCAAGCTTGATATTTTTATGTCTAGAATATCCATTGCTGGTCCAGGCCCATCTTGCCCATCCTAGGCCTCGGGTAGGGATAATTTGCATGTGTGGGGCAGGAGAATGCCACATGTTGGGGAAGGGGCAGGAGAAAAATATTTCTCTAGTAGGTTTTTTTTTTTAATTTAATTTTGTTTTGTTTTTAATGGCAGCTGTTTGAAGTTGCTCAGTGATCTGGAATGTTGAAATAAGTCTTCAGAGTAGAGTGCAGGCAAGGCAGTCAAAGGTGCACAATAAATTAATTTCTCCTATGTCTCTGCAAGTTAGCACATCTTTCCTCTACCTAATGCATATTACCTACACATATGTGGTATATACACAAACAGGAAGACCGAGAAAAACTAATCCACATAATCAGTTCTGTTAAAAGAATTTCCAATTGATTGACTACACTTGGAGTTCATTACAAAACATGTTTAAAAGACCAAATAACCAAATGTTCCAATTTATTGTCTAAAGACAAAGCAGTACAATACAGAAAGGAAAGCATTAATACCATGCTAATCCTTCTGAGAATGCTTTTTTTCTCACAGCATGTAGTTCATCTTACATAGAAGGTGTGCTTCAAAATATGTCCCTCAAACCACTTATATTTATAGCACAGTTGCTTATAAGTTTGAAAGCAATTTATACATCACTTAAGGTCCAACCCATGAGTTTGTACCAGTTCCTTAACTTGTTCTGTTCCTTTCCTTATCTCTGTTTTGGATATTACACTTGAAACCAGTTGCCCCTGAAGGTACATATACTAGGACACAGAACAGATGTATCTTGCCTTTGACAGACTTTATATTTGCTAATGCCAAAAGCTACACTGAGCTTTGCAAAGTATATATATCTCTTGATGCATGTGAACAAAGTGAACAGAGTTGTGGGAAAGATATATCATTCAGTTAACATAACCGACTACATGCTGGGCATAATACAATATTAATATCGTATGCCCTACAGCTAGCATATATCTATTGGCTAACGGTCACTTAAGAAAAAGCATACTATTTAATTTTTAAACGCAATGTGTTCACCACAACACACAAGGATACTAAATACACAGTAAGCACACATTTATTTATAAATTTCATACTGAGTCAAAGACAACTAAGATGTCTGGAAAGAGAGAGACGTGTATGAAAAGCATGGCTGAATGTTCCATGATATTACATGAAACAAATTACTTGACTCACATGTTCAGTTAATCTCTGTTGCCTAACATGATAGCGCTGGTCTCTGTATACTTTCAGTAATAACTGGAAATGATACTACGAAATTGCTGCCAACAGTTGACTCGGAATGAGATTTGGCATTAAAGCCCAACTATTGATGCTGAAAAGACTAGCCAGGAATCATGCTGGGTGGAAGGAAGCCGACTCGTTCTCACCTGGGATTATGAAAAGCCACAACGCATCTGATGGCAGATTTTCAAGAGGTGATAGGAGAGAAGCACACAAACCCCAGGTGGAATTAATGTGTGCTTGATGATGCGCATCATCTATGATGCCCTAGGAACTGACCTTATGATGTCTCGCAACTCATAAGCAACCCAGTAGACTGGGTAGAACAAGCAACCATAACCTCAAAAGAATTTCAGGCAAATGATTTAGGAGATATATATGTAATACCAGGTACAATGATCTTGTTTCAGGTTCCTGCTCTTCACTCTAACACAAAATCCAGTGATTATTTCTATTAGTTATATTGCTGCAAAAGGATGATGCTAAGCAGCACTACCTTCAAAAATTACCCTGTAATCAAGGAAATAATATCCCCTCCCCCATCACTGCATGGCCTATGAAATTATTCAGCTCAATGGTTTCTCCAAATTAAATACTGATAACAAATAATATCTTTCTACAAAAAACTCTGCTTACCTTCGTGCATGCTGAACTCATAACAGATTTACGAAATTCCCCATCTGTATATATCTGTAGTGTAATATAAAGTTCAGTTAAAGGTTAAGGAGAAAATAAATAGCTTGTTTAAATTACCTAATTTAGGTTGTGGAGGCTATTTGGAAATTTACCTACTGTAGCTATGAATTTTTAGGTGCTTATTCAATAGTGATTTACATTTTACGACATTTCATTTAAGGTGATTTGATTAAGTGGGATTAAGAGGCACATACCCTTGTTCTGGTTTTCTGCCAATGATTTCACAGGAGCTCTATGACGCTGGCAATGTGGAGAGTGTTCTCGTGGGTAACTGCCATTGACACTAGTTTGTGAAAGAGTAACTTGTGTGTCAAAAAACTCCAGGCTTTAAACATATTGGGCCAGATCCTAAAGCACTTGCACCATTTTTACTCCGAGTCAGATTTTAATGAAGTTAGGCACTTAACCTTCTTAGGCAATTTTGAAAATACTAGGCACCTGCCTGCATCTTTAGTCACCTAAATACCTTTGCGAATCTGATCCTCAGTTCCTATTCAAGCAAACACCAACTGAAACCAGTGGCTAAGGGCTTGTTTATAATGCCCTGTAGTTCAGATTAGGAGGCTGTGAATTGCGGTGCACAAACTGCCCAATGTGGTTTCTGCTGGTGCGAATTCAAAAGTTCCTAGTTCGCGTTAACAGAGTCCTGTTTGAAAGAGTACTACATTAAGGAGAACTAGGTACATTTTAGTTCACTCCAGCAGTGTACACAAACATCAGTTAGAGCACAGAGAATTTGCTGCACTCTGCAATTCACACCTCCATAGGCTGCACTGCAGCGCAGGGTAGACGTAGCCTAAGTAAGGACCACAAACCAGGTTCTGCCACACTTATGCATCACAAGCAGTAATTGCTTTCAATGGGACTATCCAAAGAGTAAGGGACTATTTAGCAGAAGATGGCACTGAGTAAGGGTTTCAGGGTTTGGAGCATTGTTTTGCACTTGCCAGAGTTCCCACAGGAGTACCACAGTGCAAAGACCTTACACAAAAAATCTTGTTGCTTTTTTTTTCAAAATTTCCAAAGTCTAATACATACACAGTAGTAAAGTGGGAAATGTAAATAGCATTCCAAAACTACTGCCCTAAAGTTATGACACATGTAAGGTATAATTTAAGGCAGTTTCAAGTAAAGCACACACACATATAAAAATATATACCTGTGTCTGCCATAAGCCTGCAAACTATATACTTTGAAGACTGCACCTGCTCCTAGTGAAATCAAGAGGAGTTTTACCATTGTCTTTAATAAGACATGTTCAAGTCCTTGGTTAGGAGATTGCAATCACATGCCTTTAAAAATTCATCAGCCAGCTCAGCCTATATATACACATGAATTCAGGTGCAGGCATGAATAAAAGAAATGTGTGATAACTTATTGCTCTCACAGAAACTACAATAAGGGAGATGGGAAGGCAGGGACAGCATCTCTTTAAAAATTGATTAGCATATAACTGATGTAGGAGAATTATTAATATTATACCATCTTGACTACAGCAAATGGGAACAAAATATACCATACATCCACAGGTCTTAAATGCATTAGTCATTGGTACAACTGGGATGTTATATATTATACAATCACAAATTGACAATGAAATAGGGTTTCCAAAAGTCACTTCAAAGGGGAACTGTTCATAGCTTTTTAAAGAAAAAGGGTACACATTTATACCAATTAGAATAATTGGATAATAGTTAATTGAGTTTATTCTTGCCAGGTTACAGTTGAATGTCTTTTTTTTTCAAATGATGGCAAATATAATGAAATATTCTTATAATATAATGAAATTATATTCACCCCTTATTCTGGACATGTAACTCACATTAATTTTACATGCTGTTATTGAGGTAGCATGTTATATTGCAGATCATCATATGTTATTGACAACCTTGTATATCCTGGCAACCATGGCAAATGAAATATTTTTCTTATTGCATTAGCATATTTTATATTTCTGATTAGAGCCATTTTCTCCCTAGAATTATGAAGGGGAAAACTACTTGCTATCTTTCTTCTCCTGAAATGAGCTGGAGAGAGAGGCAAAATGTATCATACAAGTGGCAATTCAGCATCCAGGGAAAACCAAAGAACTGGAGCGTGGAGACTGAAGTACCCTGTTCCCCTGAGAAGTATCTGCCGTCCAGGTCTGGAGAAGCCTGCACTGTACTGCTGACCTGCTCTGCAGAGATATAAAGGATTTCTATCTTCAGGGCTATCAATCTGGCACCTTGTACAAGAATTAAATTCACTTAACAATAAAGTAAAATCAATTTCCCTCATTATTATGGGCCAAATTATGATGCTTTTACTCATGTTGAGTAGTCCTTCACTTCTCAAATAGCCCTATTAAAAGGATGATCCAGTGGTTAGGGCACTAACTTAGGAGACCCAGGTTCAATTCCCTCATCTGCTACAGATTTACTATGTGATTAAGACAAGTCACTAAGTATACTTCTCTGTACCTCAGTTACCCATTTCTAAAGTGGGGATAATAGCACTGCCCCACCTCACAGGGGTGTTACGGGGGTAAATACATTAAAGATTGTGAGGCAGTAATGGGAGCTATAAAAATACCTACAATAGACCTGAAATATTCAGCAAACCCAATGTAAGTGTAGCAGAATCAGGCTCCATTAATGTATCTGCGAAGTGCAGACAATGAGCTTTTCACAAGCATTGCAGAAGATACAAAATGAAGAATTTGAAACCTAAACTTCTGCAATTAATAATGACCCCTTGCTATTTCTAGGTTCATTAAATGGGAATTTTAAGTTTAGTTAGACCCTTGAAAAAGAAATACTCTTAAATGTCATTTTAAAATGTTATGATATTTAAGCAATATCAAGACTAATACAGAAGCGCATATTATTTCTACTTGGTTTTTTTCTAAATTAAATTCAGTAGCTTTTGTGTCAATAGTCTTTGAACACAAGTATAAGATCTGCCTTTGTAATAAAACATGACTTTATGGATTTTACTGAGTATTTAAAATCAATGTGCTGTACTAGGTAGCATCCAAATATTAACACTTTGAGTATTTGAAATAAAAAAATTATGCATGTGACAAAAACTACTCACGAATATTAAATAAATGTTTCCTCTTTATCATGGCATAAAGAATTTGATGTAGTGTTTTACTTTGTATTTAAACTTACCCTGTATCCTGTAATGAAAGTTCCATTACTACATCCTAATTCATCTACTACCGGTCTCTCCCAGCCAATCATCATGCTGCTTTTTCCCACTGCTTTAATAATATAGACCGAACCAACTGGAGCAGGAGATCCTAGAGAGAGAGAAAACATAAAAGTAATGCAGCAAGAAGTTTCTGTCCAACAGCTTTTTAAACCACTGACATAGCATGGTCCTAACAGCGGTAAACTACCTTTTTCTCTCCAGCAACAACCAGGGACAGGGTTTTACGTGCACACCTTCAATAGTACAAATTATAGAGGTATATGGAAACTGACATTTTATGTCTGTCCCTCCTTTTATTCCAAAAATAACATATTCTTAACAACAAAGTTCAAATGGGCTTGCAGACCTGACAAAATAAAAGGGAGGTGAACCAGTTGCTCTCAATGGGGCATTATAAATAAAATGGAACTGACTGAGTCTAAAATGTTGTTATGAACACATGTTGTAATGCAGTGTTGGTCCCAGGATATTAGACAGACAAGGTGGGCGAGGTAATCTTTTATTGGACCAACTTCTGTTGGTGAGAGAAACAAGCTTTCGAGCTGGCACAGAGCTCTTCTTCAAGTCTGGGAAACATACTCAATGTTACAGCTAACTAAAAGATGAAACAGATTGTTTAGCATAAATAGTTAACACATATTTTAAGGGACCATTCAAGGTGCAGTGGCCAGGTAACAGCCCTCTAATCATAGGGAGGAAAGAAAGGTGGGGGGGACGGGGACGCGGAGGCAGCTAGGGGCAACTGCTATGAGCAAATGAAATTTCATGGTCAGATCATGACAGACCCAGCCCTTCTTGGCAACCACTCTAAGTCTGGAATTTCAGTAAGCTCTTGACACCATGCAGAATGGCCAATATGGTTTAAATTGTTATAGGCCCAAATTGTGGCCTCCTCATAGCCTAGACAATGCTACTCTCCCGCACTGTTAAACACTTTTCACAATTCTGTTCCATTCCTGTACCATCAACCTTATTGAAAAACGTGCAGTTGAGTAGAAAGGAGCAGTTGGTACTTTGAGCCCATTCTTACTTTCCTTATGCACACAAAATACCCACTAATATTAAGCAGGAGCTGGTCCTTTGCTGCTTTTCACTTGGTTAGAGAGGGAAGGGGGTTAATCTTTATAGCCCCAATTCAGCAAAGCATTTCAAGCAAATGCTTAACTTTAAGCAAGTGAGTAAATTCATCCCTAGTCAGAAAAGCTCTCAAGTTGCATTGTAAACTTAAGCACATGCTTAAGAGTTTTGACGAACTGGGACCTATGTTTTTATTATCACCATTTGCTTAGTTTTTTTATAATTAGTAGTAGTAGTATCACTATAATTTCCCTTCTTATTTCTCCATCTCAGACAATCAGAAAAGCGTTGTTGTTTATCTTTGTTCCTAATTATAGCCAATAACTGCCTTTCCACATTAAAAGCTACATAGTCTGTCATCATTTGGATCAAACTGTTGAGTCACGCATGCTCCATTTGATTTCTTCAGTGAAGAATGGTTAAAGGAGACTCCTATTTAACAGTCACGCAGTAGAAATATCAAGGAGAAAAGCAAGATGAAATTGTAGAATATACAGCAAACACGATAATGTCTGAGAAAGAGAGCTGACAAATCCTCAGTGCATTAACTGGAAGAAGTGACACTTTTTATCAGAGAAGGCCGATCCTGCACCTATAATAATGAATGACAGAACTCCTCTGTGCTTGCGTAAGAGCAAAAGCAGGACTTAAACACATAGTTGCACTTAACCCACAAAGGCCTAATTTAGGACAGATAACAGAGAAGGGCAGATGAGATCATAGTGAACACTGAAGCTAGAAGCCCATATTTGAACTCTGAGGAACTGAAAGAGAGGGTACTCTGTGCCTGGTTTTACCTTTGACTCTGAAATTCACTTCCCCATTAGTGTGAAACTGAATCTGAGTCAATGACCTTCAGGGCTAGTTTTAAGGCCTATCTAATCACTCAGGCCTAGAACCTTGGCATCTGTTCTGGGCTGCTTTGCCCTGAAACGGCACAGAGCAGCTGGAGAGCTCTCCAAAAGAGGTAACTGAGGAGTCCCATGACACAGAGGAATCCTAAGTGATATAAAGTAGGCATAGCCTGTGGCAAATGGAGGTCAGCTGGCAGAGAGAAGCAGGCCCAATCAGAACCGTAAAGAGTAGTTCTTCAATCCCCCATTTACTGTTGTCTTCCCCCTCACCCTTCATCTATCATTGTCTATGATTTATCTAGCAAACTGTAAGGCCCTTGAGGCCAGGAACTTATCTTTTCACAAGGTTCACACCTCCCAAATACAGAAGAGTTTGGTTGTAAGCTGGAATTAACCCCAGGGCTGTACTTTAGCCTTTTTAAATTTAAGAATGGACAGGGGACAAAAAACTGGCCATTAAACTAGTGCCTGCAATTCTGACTGAAGATGATTTTGGGGCATCATTCTGGGTGCCTAAAAACATGCATTGACCGTAAACAGCAGGCACCAAATTCAGTGTTCTGGTTGAGGCCATTTTGAAAATTTGGTCAAAGATGCCAACAGTTAACACGACCTACCTTTGTTGACTGCTAGACAGAACCAGGAATATATTCTATGTGTACAAGTGGAATGCTGTTTATTTGTGAAAGAAATTTAGTATAAGAAGGGCTTCAGGAAACATAAGAGTATTCTTCTAAAATGTATCTTGCCAGTTACCAGGCAAGACATTTTTTAAATGGCTATTTGCAGTCCCCAGATATCTCTAGTATACACCAGCTGAATACTCAAAGGATGCAACTGCCTGGGTAAGCATAAATCAAGCTCTGAGGAAATGATTCGTAAAACTGCAGCATCAGTCGCCTGAATGCTGTCAACATCAATCTACCCAAAGCATAACCTTGGTACTTCCATAGATGTTGGCCTATTGAGTGAGCTCAGCTCCTTAGGTTGACTGCACTGCCTGAGTATTGATGTCTTTATTACATTTCACCTTTCTCTATTCTCATGGTATAAATTAAATAGAAAGAGTCTGTACATTTGTGTGAATTATGACTCCAGGGCAGTGACACCAGTATTCCCATCCAGGACCAACTATGAGATCATGCTTTTTATTGCATGTTCTGTTTGCACAAACAATTGGAGTTTGTTCACTTTTGGAATAAGTGAAGAATGGTCTGGATCCTCAGGTGCACCCAGTAAGTGCTGAGCACAGCTAAGAGAGAAAAATGCAAAGGAGCTATTCACAATTCCCTGATCCTAGGGCAATTTTGGGTAGGTCTACAGAGCAGTTGATTTAATTAATTGTGGTGTAGATGTTCGGGCTCTGGGTGGAGCTCAGGCTCTAGGAGCCTGTGAGGGGGAAGGGTCCCAGAGTTCAGGCTGCAGCCCGAGCTCAAATGTCTACACCGCAATTAAACAGCCTCTTAGTCCATATCCCACAAGCCCAACTCAGCTGGCACAGGAAAGCTGTGGGTGTCTAACTGCAGTGTAGACATACCCTTTCTGCTGGCCCATACCCAGCATAGTTAAGGACCCATTATATTGACCGGAATTGCTGGAGCACAGTGCACCATATCCATTCCCGCTTCTGTTCTTGGTATGTCCCCACTTAGTGCAGCTTTCTAGTCCTTCTGTGCCGTTTTGGTGGCAGAGGGGGCCAAAACAAGTGCCAAGATCATGGCCCATAATATCTAGAAGGGGGCCCCTATGAAAAGATCATCTTGACCACTTGATTAACTGGTGCATATGAAGCTGAACACAGAAGTAAATTAGTGTAATATAATTTATTGTCTCTCCCTCTAGTTATTATAAATTAGTCCTGCTTTCTACTAAGGGCTCTGTAGAAGTGGAAAAAGGGCTCCGACTTTTGCATTTCTTGTTAGCTCCTGTTGTTTCTCTGCTTAGCTAACCTGTGTCTGTATGAAGGAAAGGGTTTATCAATCCATTTAAGCACTCACCCTCACTCTTGGCTAGTGGCTCGTTCCTTTATGCTGTCACTCTCTTGTCATTATTCCTTGCGAGCCACAAATTGTACAGTCAGGTATAAAAAGTTACTGTACTATGGTAAAATTTAGGTCCAATCAAATGCAACTGTAGGTTAAAATGCATATATAAAAAATAAAATCTTCCTTAACCTAATTTTACAATTCATTGAGCTGATGGCCTTCCTCTGTTGTTGGAAATCCCCAATCCTAAAATAAAGAAGATGGGAGAAAATATCATGATAAATCACTCACACTCCCCTTTCCTTTGGGGGAAAAAGTCCTTCTGGAATTTCTCTTAGCCATTCCCATCAGCAAAATCTCCTAGACTGTATATATAAAGCTAAATTTACAAAGGGCATGGCCAGACTTACTGAGATAGGGAAGGGATTTATTGTTCTGTTCTGAAGTCTGTCTGGAAGGATTTGTCTGCTTTTTAAAACCCTGGAAGTTGGTACATAACAAATAATAATGATTTACACTTATATGGTGCTTTTTTATCCAAGTATCTCAAACCTTTTTGCAAATCCTAAGCGTCAAAGCACTTCTCTAGGACTAAAAGATTGCCTATCGTTTTGCAGTTCTGTACTATGGCATAGAGATGTTAAGTGCCTTACTCAAGATCCTACACCAAGTAAAGGAAAGCCAATAATAGAATGGAAGAGTTTTGATTCTCAGTCCCATGCTACACCACACCCTCCTCCTGAGATTTAGATGTGCTGGGTTTTTCTTCCCCTTTCCAGAGGCATACTGGCTATTCCTTACTTCATACCATTGTTTTCTTGAGTCCTGATAAGTGTAGTTGCCTTCGCTGGCTAACAGGGTATTATCACTTAACCTCACTGAAATCAGCTATTGATTGATCAATGCATGGCAGTTGAATGGAACAAGGTCAGCATATTCCCTCTCTTATCTTGCACCTTTCACAATAGTATCTAGAATGATATGGATGGTGCAGCTATGATGCGGAGTTCAGCTGGAAGAGTGAAAACACAGTATCTCTGCGTATTGTTTACATCATCTGTGCCACAAATATCAAAGGTTTCAGAGTAACAGTTGTGTTAGTCTGTATTTGCAAAAAGAAAAGGAGTATTTGTGGCACCTTAGAGACTAACCAATTTATTTGAGCATATGCATCCGATGAAGTGAGCTGTAGCTCACAAAAGCTTATGCTCAAATAAATTGGTTAGTCTCTAAGGTGCCACAAGTACTTCTTTTCTTTTTACAAATATCAAAATTAAGTATATGTTTAAGTCAACCCCTCTAAGCTCCCCACATGCTGCAACCAAACCCTTGCACTTACAGATCACCATGATATTCTTAAGAGCACCGTACGGTTTAAAGTGTAGATTTCAAAATCAGTTATTGGGTCTGCTTTTAGGATCTGCCCCATGCTTTGCAATGCGGCAGCATATCCAGGAGTTTCTTTCCATCCTTAACATGTGTGAATGCTGAATTGCCAGCAAAAGATGCTACACAGTAAAGATCTAAGGAACTTTTTCTCTCAAATCTTGTTTCAGCTCCATCACTCTTGATTATTGGTAAGGGGCAAGTTATTCACAATGCCTCTGTGAACCAGTTACTCCTGGGGGAATTCTGCACCACTGCACATGTGCAGAATTTATGTCCCCCACAGATTTATTTGCTTCCCCATAGAAAAATGACTGACAGGGAAGCAAAGGGAAGCCATAAGAGTGGCCATGCAACCCTCCCTAGACATATGTTTTGAGGGCCCAGGAGAGCCGGCAGAGAGATAAATTACTGTGGGGCAGGAGGAGGGACTGGGGAAGACCTGGTTGGTGGCTCCTACCCTGCACCGGGCTCAGCGGCTAGTCCCAGCTGGGCTGGGGAGAACAGGACTTCCTCTTCTCTTGCACAGCATCTGGGGTCAGGTCAGACTCACCCCCAGATTTCTCCCCCAGCTTAAGAAAGCTCTGCAAACTCCCCCCCTTGCTTCCTGCACCCATCACTCCTCAGCTGCAGGGGGAGGGATCCCTGTACAGGGAGCTGCTCCTCTATTCATCCAACCTCTGTGCATCCAGATCCCCTGTTACCCAGACTCTCCTGCCAAGCCTCACCCCGCTGCACTCAGAACCCCCAATGAGCCCCACTCACCCTGCATCAGCAAGACAAGCCACCTGCACACAGATCTCCACTCCACTGAGCCCCAACCAGCTGCATCTGGACCCCCTCACTGAGCCCCCACACTCATACCCCCCTGCCAAGCTCTATCCTACCCACACCCAGACCCCCCATCCCTGCTGAGCCCCAACCACCTTCACCTGGATACCCCTGCAGAGTCCCATTACCATTGCACCCAGAAGCCCCCAACAAGCCTCTATGCATCCAGACCTGCCCTGCACCTGGATCCCCCACTGAGCCACCTGCACCCAGATTGCCCCACACAGAACCCTCTCAACCCACACCTGGATCCTCCCTCACTAAGATCCTGCTGTGCTGAGCCTGCCTGCCCACACCTGATGCACCTGGCACAGCGGGGCAGGACCCAGGGGTGTTTCTGGGGCAGGCCCAGTCCTCGCACTTTGTCAGGGTTGGGTGCAGCCTAATCGTTGAGTCCATGTCCCGGGAGGAGCTGCACAGTGATTTCCCACCTCTGTGCAGCCAGTGGCCTGTGCTCTCTAGTGCCACGCAGAACCCTCCACATTTATTTGACAAATAAAATTTGCAGAATTTTAAAATATTGTGCGCAGAATCTATTATTATTTTGGGGGACGGGGCAGAATTTTTTATTTTTTTGGTACAGAATAACCAGCAGATGCAGGGAGGGGAGGCGAGGAATATAGGAACATCACTTCTGCAGTGTCATTACCAACTTCCCCTGCAAAAGCCTCTCTGCAGGACTTAGGTTCAGTTATACGGAAAGCTGGGGGATGGCATCCTAACCCACCGGGATTTCTCACCTACATAATAAATTCTGTCTGGACTGTGGAACCTCTCTGACAGGCGTTCCAGAAGCCACCACTGGGGAAGGAACCCACCGGAGCACAAGCTCAACAGAAAGCATGTTCCCAGTATGTTGTCCGACAGGCAGGATAGGTGGCAGCACAGGCACACAGTGTGGGTGTTCCCAACCTCTGGCAGATCTAGACATATTCAGCTCCTCTCCTTTTTTGGTGTGTGTGGGGTGAACCCAGCCTTCATGCCCATAAAACAAGGTGAATGACACTGCGAGTGCAAACTTGAAGACTTCTTTCCTCATGGAAGGAGCGATATGTCACTGAAACAGTACAGGACGGTGCGTTCTCTAGTCCTTTGTGCTATTGGAGACACTGGTTCTCTCAAAGTAAATGGCGAGGAAGTAGAAGAAATTTAATCACGATGCTACTTCCTTATCTAACCCATTAAGTGCTTAGATTGTAAGGTGATGGGTGCTATAGAAAACTCTTAGACAGGTCAAACTGTCATACACCATTGCAAACAGCAAAAGCCTGGTCTAGACAAAAGCTCCAAAGAGCACACAAATAGGCACAGAGGATCTTGGAAAGGAAAGAAAATTAGGAGATTTACAATAATCTTATTTAAACACAAAGTGCCACCCCATCTGCAACAGGGATCAAATGACAGTTTACTATGAATTGAATAATCAAATATTAATTCTGTTTGCTTTCTGTCTCAGTTAAAGCTACTTTTAGAGAGAAAAAAAGAAAGAACTCCATAGCTGTCCAAAAGTAATATGCTGGTAATGAACATCAGCTCTCTTTCTTTCTTTCAAAAATGGAAAGCGTTATCCTGCTGAATTTTAACAAAATAGTCTAGATCATTAATCAAACATGTGTGTTCTTTACATGAGTTTTTCATTATACAACTATATGGCTGGAAATCAAACACACTGAATGAGAATCCCCTGCCTAGACAACATCTGTTCCTTTCTTTTGACCATCTTCTTTCAAGGCGTTCTTCCGTAGCTAGGGCCAGTTGAGTCCTTGCCCGTTGAGTCCTTGCATATATGCCTCCCATTGCTATGTCCATACTGCATAATCTCTTCTATTTACCTAAAGAATAGTTTTTTTAGATCATGTCTGAATATTGCAGAGGGACAAAGAGTTTGATGATTCTCGGACAGAAAGTTTCGGGGGGCAGGAGAATCTAAACAGTGAGATGCAAAAAATCTCAGGAGAATATAGAGAGGCTACAAACAAACATGTAAAAAACCCATTTGTTCTAACATTTATGCAATATTTGCTTTTTAAAATGTGCAAATAGTCTATCTATAAGGGAAGCCAAAACAGAATATTTCTGGACATTAAAAGGGGCACATTGGTCCTTATCCAAAACCAAACTGATAGCATTATCCCAAAACACTGACCAAGGGAACACACACTATATTATAGAGTACACTACATAAATATCTGAAATAACTGTCACTTGATGTCTCAGTGTAAAATTTTCTCACCAGTGAAAATGACGGTATGAGAGCAGCTCAGGTATGTTTCTCCAAAGCATCTGCTACTACAGTTCCTGTCATAAATACAACTACCACAATACATGTAAGAGCCTCACTGCAAAACACACATTCCCTGGATGAGCAGGGGATTCACTGGAAAATTAGCAATGTTACAGTTTCAAGAGCACTAACAATGCATTATCGATATGGTGGATGGAATGGAACCCCGGATCACTAAATGTTTGCCTCACCAGCCCCCTACGTTCACATACTCTGCCTTCTAACCACCCTGCCTTCTGGGACTCCTTTATCTTCCTCCTCCAAGCACCTCTCAGACTCCCAGTTGGATCATTCCTCTCAGTTTGTCTCCCCTTATCGGCTCCAAAAACAGTCTCTGGACTTCTCACTTCTGCGCTGGGCCTCCTCATACTGCCAAGCCTAAACCTCTAGAATCTCTCTCTAATGTATCCGCAGTTATGTTCCCTACCACTGGAATTCCTACCTAGATTTTCTTCGTTCGCCACAGGCTTCTTATGTGAAATCTAGACTGTGGTGGGTTGCACTCACCTTTGAGAGTGCCCCCCCGGGTCTGGGCATGGTGTTGCCATTCTCTTCAGCTCACAGCACCCCATACAGCTTTCAGCCTACCTCCGAGGATCTTCTGTGGCTCAGCCCTCTGGCTGGGTCACACAGTTCAACCCCCTTCCAGGGAACAACTAACTCAAACAGAATAAGCTCCTGGCCCTTCAAATAATTTAATCAGCAGGGTTCCTCCTGCAACGATTGTGGCCATCAGTAGGCTCTAACCTAGCCTCTTTGGCTGTAGCCTAGGAAGCATCTCTCTTCACTCCATGGGCCCCAGTCAGGCACTGCCTTGCTATCAGCAGACAGCTCCTTTTATTTTGGCCTGCAGGGCTTTGATTGGCTATTCCTGAGCCCCAGCCCTTCTAGTTGCTGGAGGACCAGATGTCAATGATTCCCAAAATGGCTTCTCCCAAGATGCTTTTCTAGGCAAGCCTGAAGATCTAAAAGTACTTGCTGTTCTTTTCCTCTCAGAAATCTGTTTCCTGGGGCAGGGTATAGCAAAGCAGTGGGACCCTCCAGCAGCGGGTCATGAAGACCTGGTACACCCTGTCCTATAGATTATAACATTGTTCTTTGTAGGAGACACCCAAACAGTCTTATGTGGGACTCAGGCCAGAACTCCATCCAAGGAGGAGTCCAAAAGCACTGAGAAAGTGATTCTCACAGCTTCTGAAGAGGGTGTGGGGTACATTTTGTTCCATTGCACTTTGGGGAAATGGAAGATAAGCTCCACAGGGAGCTATATTTCCATTTTCACTGCAATGGAAACCTAATGATTGCAAACAGGATGGGATCTGTGGACTTTCCTGCTGGATGCCTGGGACATTGCTCTATCTGGCAAGAGGTCTCAATGAAGATAGGTAAGGAGTAGATACAAAATGGGTTTTCAGGAAGGGTTGGGGCTAAAGGCTCACTCCTCCATTCCCTCAGCTCCGGGATTTGTGGAGTCATTTGGATTATTTATTCTTATTATTCATTTTATGTTGGGCACTCAACTCAAGGACACAGCATAAACATTTAGAGATTGATGCCACACAGAGAGGATGCAGATATTACAAGTATAAATGCAAAGTCAAATGTAGGGCACAGGGCAACCAATTCCATAAATGAGAGCACCATCAAGTCAGCCCTATCTGTTCACAGGAGCATTTAGCTCATTATCATGAGGAGGACTGCAGTCAAGCCCTTGTCCGGCTATACTGAAAGAAGGACATGAGACACTGATATGGATTTAATCAGGCCACATCTTTAACACTAGAGGTCTGGGACTACCTGGCAGATAAAAGTGTACAGTGCAGGCAATTCCATGTTCATTCAAATAATAACCCAGGGCTTCCATCAGTTCCCTTTCATTTTCCATCCAGGTCCACCAGCCAACCCATGGCTTGGACCTTAGCATCCACCCCTCCCCCATCATAGGAGAGTTAAGGTGGCTAAAAGAAAGTGGGGTTGGGTCTCTGCTGTACCATTCATAGGTGCCCCACCTCCCCCCCCACCCCAACACACTTGTTTCATTTCTTTAACCAGCACCTCCTTTATCAGGCCATTTATCTGGTCACTGGATGCCTTCCCCATGGAGTACCTGCACTGGACATCCGCCCCACACTTACAAAATAAGTTGTGACATGCAGCCTAACCACTTTTTCTCCTCACCATAATAGGTCCTCCCTGATACCCGCTGTGGAGAAGGTGAAAAAACTACACTCCAGAAAGCCAATATGGTGGTGAGGGAAAAATTCCTTCCCAGCCCCCTCACAAACGAGTGTCTATGCCCACAGCAAGTCCTAACCTAACCTGATATTCACACCTCGGGATGAGGGAGGGTGGGTGCTGCCTTGCCTGCTGCATGGAGAAAGGGCTTCCAACGCCAGGGCTTGCACCTTTTAAAGCCTTTCCAGGCGGTGAGCGAGCACTGCAAAGCTGAGCATCACCCTCCTTTTTGCAGCAGCTTCTGACCTCCTCCCCCCGGCCCACTGTTTCAGGTGCAGTGTGGTCAATTTCCTTAGACTTGTCAATTCTCTCTCCTAGCCTTTTTCAACCTGCCTTCTTGAAAGGAAGTGGGTGTACAGAGGGCTTAAGATTTACTATACTTAGCATATAACCTCATGTGAATTCATTTGTGGCCTCCACTTGCACTTACACTGGAGTAAAACCGCCTTGCAAAGGCTTTAGTAGGAAGTGACAACTGTTTGAGAAAGACTGAAGCTGAGCAAAACTCCAGATACAAGAAACAGCTGCCACTAAATTGCTTATTTGATGCTGAATCAGCACATGGAAGCAGTACGTGCTCTCACTGATCAGCGCGGGTGGGGTTGTCTCCTGACACAGCAATTTAGCAGAAGCAGCAGAAGCTATTTTAATTTAGAGCAATTCAGTGGGTGAGTTTCCAAGTGATCTGAGGCTGATCAGCCACTCTTCCTTATGGCAACTAATTAAAAAACAACCAGCATAGGATCATATTTACTTAGAGCTATAAAGTAGCCATCTCCAATAACTACATTTCAGATGTACATGATTAAACAGAAATCAAACTTCGCTATTCTTAATGCCCAGAGAAACCAGCCATCTGAACAAAACTGGGAAAGAGAAAATGACACAGAAAACCTGGTGAAAAGAGAGAGGCCAAAATGATCAAAAACGTACAGGATTGAATGCTAGACAGGGATGACTCACTGTCTATTTTTTTTACAGACTAAGCCCCTACAGTTTCCTTGGCTGGTCTCCATCTGGTCATGCTGCAGTGTCATTTTTGCAGCAGTGCAACACATGATGTTTCCAATGCAAAGTGTTTTTTAGACACTCAATGTTACCCATCCTGCTTTTCATCCTTAAGGAAGTACGCCTTTCCTCTCCAGCCACCAGCCAGAAGGACTGCAATTCTCACACACTCCTTCCTGCTTCTACATACACATGGATTCTGTAGAAGTTTAAGGGAATAGATACCAGTGATGCTCAATTCACAGAACTATGCTGATAACACAATGGTCCAACTGTGAATATTTTTCAGGCTAAAGCAGTGCTGTCCATTGCAAGCACTTATCTACCTTATGACATTATCTGCAATAGAAATTCTGTAAGAGGGGGCTGGTAACATGCTAGAATTGCTTGCTCAGTAACGGGAAACAGATTTCAGTCTTCATTGCCCCACTGGTATGTTATAGTGGAGTTATTCTGAGGTCTCTCCTCTGATCCTAAGCAATCAAATAACCTCGCCATACCTGACAGAAAAGATAAGAATAGAAAAGACTACTGAAAATATGAGTTCCTGCCCTCAGATTAGTTCTATGAGAAACACGGCATTAGCCAATGACCATATACATCCCAAGTATTAAGATAACAGTTTCCCCTCAGATAAAAAAGGAAGTTCCATAAAGATATTGATCCATCAGCCATAATTCCAAATCCCAGGTAGAAGTCTCCAGATTAAAAATTAAGTATAGAAATAAAGTAAAATTTTCATAGGTACCCAAGTCACTTAGGACCTAAACCACATTTTCAAAAGTGGCTTAGAAACTAATTGAAAGGCAATAGGACTTTGGTGCCTAAGTCACTTTTGAAAATAGAATATTAGGCATTTTGGAAAATTTTACCATAGGCCATTTGTCGATCTATGTTTATCTGATTTGTGTAGAGGGCCCTTTCGCTACAAAGTACTAGCACCTCCAAGTATATCTTGTGAAGGGAAAATAGGACTCAGTATGTATGTTTTACATAAACATGCACAGAATTATGGAATAGGATCTCCTTGACTGAAAAGTGAAAGCTGTTTTCTCAGACTCCAACAGAATCATTTCTAAGTGGTCCAATGTAATCTAATATTTTGCATTTAGAATTCAGCAATTTCATTGCAACAAAACACAATTTTCTGTGTAATAGTGTTGCAAATTATCTCTCACAAGACTTCACAGCTTTGCTGTCCATAACAGAATTGTAAAGTCAAATAAAAAAATGACAAAGGCAGAGAGAGAATTTACGAGATATATGTCAGACAAAACACATATTTTAGACTAGGATTTGAAAGGAGATGGAAAATCTGAGCAGTGAAAGGATACAGGATTGCTGCTCCAGATAACAAGAGCTGCAGGAGAGAAGGTTCTCATACCAACGGACACAAGCTTATGTGGCCAGCTCTTGGGAAATAAGAAAGGGAAGGAGTTAAAAGAGACAGAAGGCCTGTAGGATGGCCAGGCGTGAGTCTATGGAGGATTTTAAAATCAAAGAGGGCATTTTAGAACTGAAATGAATGAGCCGTCAGGTGAAGTTTTCTGAGCTTGCACTGAAAGTCTAAGTTGTCTGAAGTCACTCTTAATGTGATCATGCGTCTTTGCATGTCTGAGAAGGGGAAGGAGGAGGTGTTTTGCATCTTTTAGAAAGCCAGTCCCACCAAAGGCCATAGAAAAGGAAGATTCATGTACTAAACAAATCTAAATGTCATAGTATTTACATTATTTATGTTTTTATTTTCATATGCATCCTTCTGCTGGTTATTTAATTAATATCTGTATATAATGTTGGGGTCAGAAAGAAACTTCCCCAGTGTGCAGATTATTCCACTGTAGAGTTTCTTGAACCATTCTGTGAAGCATCTGGCAATAGCTACTGCAGTGACAGGACATAGGCTAGATGGGCCATGGTCTGAGCCAGTATGGTAATTCCTATGTTCCTATAGTTGACACATGGAAAGCATGACATGGATATCTCTCCTCCCAAACCCGAAGAAAATCTCTGTTTTAAGAAGTGGCCCCCAATATGAAAACCATTAATCTAACAGACTTTTCTTTTATTCTAATCTATTTTATGTTTTTAAAAATATTTCTGCTCCAGTAAAATGTCTCATATTTTACAGAAGCAATGACCACCTGCCTCGATGGAAGAATATGGACCCAAAACAGAGCAAAAACTTACCTGCACCCAATACCTTTTCCTGCCACCCACCTGAGACAACTAAATGTAAGTCTGAACCTGCGGGAAAAGAGTCTTTTGTTCCAAAAATTAAGAAAGCTGCTTGGTGAACCTGAGCAACTCATAAGTGAGAGACAAACAAAGTGCAACATATGTGTTAAATGTAATAATGCACACCCCATATGGATGGAATAGCTAAGTTGCCCTCTGGTTTGAAAGAAATTGAACAGATTGCTTAGAAATATGTAAACCCCATTTCCGTAGTGCAAGGAAGCAAACTCCATCCAGATGGAGAACATAAAAAGTATCAACTGGCACATTTTACTCACAGAAGGTCTTTTCTCTACTGATCACTCAGTTTACAAGGGGGTTCTATTGTGGCCAGGTCCCCCGTGCAGACAGAGTGGTAAAGAGCACCATTTGTCATTCACTCATTCAAAACACAGCACATTTAAAGGCTTCCCCAATAAGGGATTGATATCACCTGAGAGGGGGGGGAAAAAGCCTTTCTCAATATGTCATCATCATCATGGCAAATACCAAAGGGACATAAGCCTCATTGCAGATGAAGCACCAGCTAGGTCCTTAAGGTGGTCTGGCTGGATATTCAGTTTATGTGCCACTGAAACTTTTGGCAACCATATGCACACTGGCTGTGTAGCAGCATTTCTTGGTAAACATGCTTCAGAATTCATTGGTCTCCCATCCTTATGTGTCCATACCAAAAAAGCTTCCAAAACTGAACCAGTGCTGAGGGAGGTGGTTGCTGGATTTGGCTTTGAATATCCCCATTCTTGATCATGTCCAGCCACTACTATTGAGCAGCTGATGAAGATGATGAGAATCAAAAGCATCATTCTGGTGCTTTTCAGCCTTCCTCAGTTCCAGGTTTCACTTCCATACAACATAGTCGGTATAACCATGGTTCTATAGATCTGCAGCTTCATAGCAAGTTTAATGTCACAACGTCCCCACTGAGGCTGCTGAACGGCCCCAAACATGGTAACACCTGCTGATACATGAGTGCTCACATCTTTCAATTATCCTCCAGCACTGCCTATGACACTGCCCAAGTATTTGACAATTGCCACTTGTTTGTTGTCCCACTGAGACAGGTTAACGCTGAGCTGGTTGTAATCTGGAGCTGGACACTGCTTAAGCGTAATGACTAAGGACTTAGTTTTATCTGGATTAATAACAAGACCATAACTGCTCCTTCTTGCCTGACCAAATTGGCCATCAGCAGCAGTGATTCACCAAATGGAGCCAATAAGACAATGTCATCGGTTCTCCAAGCAAATGGTGGTCAAGTGAACACCATCCAAATGTGCATTTGTTTAAAAACTACAATCCTTACAGCTTCCCATTAACTCCAACATTTGGTTGAGAGTTACATTTTCTTTGTGAATTGGGAGTCAATTCCAGAGCCTCTTGATGGTTCACAGTACAAGCCTTTCCAGCAGTGCTATTGCTTAATGAGTTTTTAAGAAAAACAAACCCTCAGTTTCAATAAGTCAAACCCTGGTGTCCTTGCTCAGGTGGCTTTACTACGTGTGACACTTCAATGGAAGCTTCCCTTAATAAGGAGACCGAATGCTTGGCCCAATATGAATCCGTGACTGAGTTAAATCATTTAGGGGGAAGATTTTCAAAGGCAGAAAGGGCAGTTAGGCACCCAGCTCCCATGAAAAGTTAATGAGATCTGGGCACTTAGCTCCTCTGTAACATTTTTAATACTATAAAATTATTTCTCTGTAATTGAAGCCTGAAGAGGCATTTTCTTATGTTTATTAATATTTATCGCTTGTATTACTGAGTCAGATGGATGTCTCCTGGCTGTTTTTTTTTCTTGTAACATGGTTTTCTTTAGCCTGGAAACTTAATACTATGCAGGTCCAGCCTTTTAGATGAGAACTGCTATACAAGAACAGCTGTGGCTGAGTGACAGAATTAGACAAAATGCTTCCTGTCTGACTGGGCCATGTAACACAGCCCTTTACTTTCCATTACTCTTTGAGTTAAACTAGTGACATAGGGCTATGGGGCAGGGCCTAAATTGATACATAAGGACTACCGTTCTTCAAGGTGGTGGGTGCCCTCAAGTCCTTCAGCTTCAATAATTCTAAAATATCAGGGATCCCACTGTTTCAGGAAAGGAAGAGAAGCAAGAGTCAAGAAAGTGAAAATGAACAAAGCACCAATAACATTACTCACAGCTCTGGAGTCTACGTAAGAATGTTCAATCTAATAACAAAAGCGCTCAAACAGTGACACACTGGAACTGATACCCGTAAATTGTGCACGAGCTATGATTACTATGGTGTCCCACTACCACAGTATCATGGGTAAGCCCAACAGGCACACTGCACTTGGTTGCACAATATGCTCCTCCAAAAGGTCAGGAAACAAAGAGATTAAATGATAGAGAAGGGGAAGGTAGGGAGAAGGTATGGAGGATATTATGCATACCCAATGTAAAGCACATTGATGGAAATGGGATTCTTTGCACTGATATCAAGGGGCACTGCCTCAGTCTCCTGGTTATGTTATTCAGTTAAGTGATTTTGTGAGAATTAAAAGGAACAAGCCCCTAAGTTTCCAGGGGGTGTGAGGAGAGACAGAAAACAGAAGTATTATGGCCTTGGTTTAACAGAGAACATAGAAACAGGCACAATCTGATGTTTAGCATAGAATTCAAGTCTAGTTCTCCATGTCCAATATGTAAATTATATGGAGGAGATTATGTGACCTCTTTTCTGATTAGAGTTGGTTTGGGGAACAAAATCTGAATTTCTTTATATTCAAAAGGGTTAGTATCTACCATCAACACAAATTACCACTGCATAATAATAATAGTACAATTACTTTATTTACAAAGTGCCTCACTTCCAAGGCACGCAGGGAGTTGCACAAGCAATTTAAATATAGTCCTTTTAAAATAGAAAGGAAAGAGCTTCTCCCTCACTGGAGAATTTTGATATCTTTTTCATTTACTGCCATTATCTGAGGTGACCAATTCTTTTATTCATGGCGGAGCAATTTATGAAACTGAAGGCTGTGTTTGTCAGTGTTATTATTCTCTGCTCAGCACCCAGCAGTCATTGCCATTGTGGACAGTCACGCTCATCCTCTGCAGACACATATTCTTCTGGCAATTTGTAGGAATAGGCGAGATTATTTTTATTCTGACTTCCCTCCCCCTGCCTAGGCGCCACCAAAGAAGTGTATCAACCAGCTTCATTCTCTTTTTAATAGCTGCTTATTCAATTAAGCAGCATGGGAATTAAGGGAATTAGGAGGAGGACACAAAGCAGGCCTATTGACCCCAATATGAAAAAAAAACCATATGCTTAAACAGCCTCATAGAGAGAGGAAGGTACTTAACTACAGAAGGGATTTCACAACAGGTCAGGCTTAATCTTTCATGTATTTGACTATGTCCCTTTATACATTGTTCTTCTGCCTTCTGCAGCAGAGATATTTAATATTATGTGAGAGGAAATATGTACTCAGCTCTCAGATAAACAGTGAGTTTGTCTTCTCCTTGCTCATGGTCTCATGAGTATTAGTGCAGTTGTTAGACCTGACAGATGCCTATTGCCTGACCTGTATGTGCACATAATCTCTGACTTCCTGGACATGAAGAGAACCTCTCTCAGGTATGTATAATTGAAGGCCTCTACATACATAAATGAGATTTTCCTTTGTGTTTCACATAACTGTAAGACATTTACCAATCGGCACCTGAATACCTACAACAAAACCAATGCAGCTCATTAGTGTCAAAATAAAGGCAGAAACATATGGTTAATGGGAACCAAAAGGACAAGGGCAAACCCATTAGTCCTCAGGCAAACCTCACAAAAGGAGCCAGTTCCCAAATAATAGAAAACATAGGGATGAAAAGCTGATAACAAATACAAACAACCAGAAAACGAGGGAAAAGGGATCATACCCAGGAGAGGAGGAGTGCAAGAGAACTGTAAAGATGGCAGAGATGTACAGAACTCAGCCACACAGCAGCCCCCTATTCAACACTTCTTCCTATACAGCAAATCATATAAGAGGAAAGAAAAATAGCAATAGCCTCAAGCAAAGCTCCAATCACAAAGAGACAGACAGCACTGGTGTCATCCAGCTGCTGCCCCACCTCTGGATTTTTGAAGCCTGCTCACCAGAAGGGACTGCCTGCAACTAGCTGTAAGTGCAGGTGGGGGCTACTCAGAGATGTAGTCCTAAACCCAGAAATGGGAAAGCAGAGAGTTTAGGATAGTGGACAGCAATAAAAGCTAGCAAAGTCCTGCCTTTCTTGTTGCTTTGCAGGTAGAGTGGCTGGTTGGAAACATGGGAGAAAGAATTTATTGTGGTTCTCAGGTTCTGAGAAGTATTACAAAAAAGTGAGAATGTGCTTACGGGGCTTCCCACCTGAAGCAGCTTTTACCAGCCAGTCATGAATGTGCTGCATCACATTGTGAGGCCTGGGCCTTTCAGATGCTCTTGCTATTGTCTAAATAAAATTAGTAAAAACCCAAGGAAGGTGGAGGCATGACAATCTCTGTATTGTAATATAATTTTCAAGCAACAAGAGTAGGACTTCTGTCAGTCCCTCCATCCATGTTTTTATACCATGCCCATCACTACTGTGTTTGGGTACCTATTTCTGTTCTTGTGAGAACAGGAAACCAAGAGTCTTTGTTTGCTTTTATCTGTTGATGTTAAGCGGGGAATCACTTGTCCAAATCAGATGCATAACCTACCACACAGGTGATCTAATCTGAGGTAATTGATGATGCTGATTAATTGTTACAAGTAATGAGTAGAAGGGAACATTTAATATATTGAGATTTGGGGGCAGATTCATCCGTACACTGGCTGCTTTGAGCCATTTCTGTTTTAACCGACTGAGTAAGCCAGACTTACAGCTGATTTGCATCACCAGAGTGGCACAAAGTTGCTAAAACATAACGGTGAATCTGACCCATCATCTATCATATGATACTCTGGTTTGCCACTGGATTGTTATAAACTGTTTTGTCCAGAAGTTATAACTTTTTATCTCTTCAGCATTTGTTTTATAACCCTGAATTCTGTAAGGAGTGAACATATCATTTTGCTTGAATTATGGGTGTAGAAGGGTTAACAAAAGTCCTCTAGTGATTAACTATCTGAGTTTGAATTTTCCCAGGTAGATTTAATCCTGGACAGCAAAGGTGCAGAGCGTAAGGTATAAAAACACGTGGTAAAAAAAATAATGAGAAGGACACATGGACCCAGTCATTCATTATTGAGAATGCTGATTCATAGCTGCAAAAATACTCCTGTCTTGTGAAAGTAGAGAGGCCTAAGAGAGGAATGTCTCGCTATGTCCCTTGTTAGTTTGATTGGGTTTAAACATAGGTCTTCTAAGGCTATGTCTACACTACGAGCTAAGTGTGTGATTCCCAGCTCACATACACATACTCACCATAACTCTCATTGAGTTAAGGCTGGTCTTCACTATGGGGAGATCAGCGCTGCTGCAATTGATGCAGCAGGGATGGATTTAGTGGGTCTAGTGAAGACCCGCTAAATCGACGGCAGAGCACTCTCCGGTCGACTCCGGTACCCTACCTCTCTGAGAAGAGTAAGGGAAGTTGACTGGAGAGCATCTCCCATCGATGCAGCGCAGTGAAGACACCCGGGTAAGTCCACCTAAACTACGTCGACTTCAGCTACATTATTCACGTAGCTGGAGTAGCGTAACGTAGGTCGACTTACCCCCATAGTGAAGACAAGCCCATAGTGTGAGTATAAATAGCAGTGTAGCTGTGGTAGCACAGGCAGCAGCAGTGACAACACAGCTGGACAGTGCCGAGTATGTACCCACCAGCTTCAGGTGGGTTTGTACTTGGCATGGTTAAGCTGTGCCGCCATTGCCCATGTTATCATGGCTACACTATTTCTACTTGCACTAGCTCAAGGAGAGTTAGTGTGAGTATCAATATGGGAGCTGGGAATCTCAGGGTTAGCTCAGAGGGTAGACATAGCCTAAAAGGCACTCGTTCTCTCCTCATGCCCCCCTTCTTTTTTCCCTTTGCATTTGCAAGTAGGAAAGGGGGCCACACAAAGAGCTCTGCCCCTGGTGTTTATAACAAGCCTACACTTGTACCAGAAGGCAACAACCTTACACACAATGTACTTCACCATGCAAAGACATCCAGGATCAAGGCTGCAGAAAGGACAATGGTAATCTTCCTAGCACAATATTATGAGCCAGAGCTTCTGAAACAGTCCGTTTTCCATTCTAGCACCTTCTGTCATCCTATTTATTCCCCTGGAGAAGAAGTCTCAACAGAAATGGACTAAAATCAAAGCTACCAGCTGGCTGACCTGATGAGACTGTAGATGTACAAAGAGAGGTAGGCGTTTCTTGATTTAATCAGGCCTTTAGCAAAAGGACTGCACTGTAGAAATCTTGCTGCACACTTCATCTGGCTTCAATAAGTGGCTTTAATGCTAGTCAGCTTAAGGCCTAAACGAAAAAGCTATCTCTAAGAAGAAATTAAGTCAGTGTCTTTCTACAGCAGGAGTGATGTCCACTAGATACATATGCTTTCTTAAGGACAGAAGAAATATGTTGTATGTACCTTAAATATAGGGGTCCAAATTCTCCTTGTACTTATACTGATGCTAATCAAGAGTAACCTCACTAACTCAGTTTCTTCACAGACCTGATGGACTCAGAGGAAGATTGACCCCTGGTTTTCTTATGCAAATTACATGATACAAAATACAAGATATGCAGGACATGAGGACATAATATAGTCCTTAGTTATAGTGGAATTTAATATCCATTTTATGGGAACTCAAAATCTGCAAGTGAACCGCAGTGGATGCTGGCATAACCCACCACTTTTGTAATGAAAGCCACGAGTTTTGCCAACTTATCTCCTTTCAAAGGTTCTCCAGATCCTCCCCCTTCCCTAGTGGAGATTCCTTGACTCCCAAAGGGCTACACAGACATGTGTGTTCCTTTGGGAATCTCTTGAATGTCCTGGAATTAATGACACTACAACTGGAACTTTATTATTTATGGGAAAGCTATTTCATGTCTTTTTTAGAGGTTTCTAAAATGTTATTGATAATCATTTCAGTTTTCACTTTCAAACCTGTACACTAAGGAAGCCTGGAGTTACAGGTGGTGAGGTATGAAAAATTGTGTGAATAATATTTTTAAAACAATTCTAAGATAGTTGTTTTGAAAAATATGTGGGATATGCAGAATGCATGATGGTGTGGTATATGGGTTTTATTGGCATTCTTTTACAATGACCTTCATAACTCATTTATGGCCTCTCAAGATAGTGTTGTGTCTTTTTAAATTCATAGCCAAAAAAAAAAAAAAAAAGAATTGGACAGGAAGGGAATAGGATAGGATTTAGGCATGAGCTTTTTAGTGAAACTGAGAGTCAAAGAGGGAGAAAGCATCTTTAGAGATATTATTGTTTTTCTTGTTCTAATAAAGTTTCTTGTTCAGTGTTGGAAGAAAGTGAATGCTTTTTTACCATTCTCACATGACAATGCTTATCAACACTTTATTCATCAGATCACCATATACTTCATATTATATTTATTCTCTATTGATTTTTTAAAAGAGTTTGCCCTTAAGATTAAATGCTTTGGCTTTAAGACTGGGAATCTCAAGTGTAAAAAATAATGAAATCTGGGCAAATATTGCAAAAATATGCTCATGAACACTCATTTCAAAAGGTACTATCAACCCTATTTATTTGTTTTCTGTGAACTTTTGCAAGAATTTGGGTGGGAAATGAAAGTCTTGTGAATCTGTCGGCAGCTTCATGCTAAAAGTATTTGTGTGGCTGTCAAGTTTCCTTCCCCACTCTGAACTCTAGGATACAGATGTGGGGACCTGCATGAAAGACCCCCTAAGCTTATTCTTACCAGCTTAGATTAAAACTTCCCCAAGGTACAAACTATTTTACCTTTTGCCCTTGGACCTTATGCTGCCACCACCAACTGTGTTAAACAAAGAACAGGGAAAGAGCCCACTTGGAGACGTCTTCCCCCCAAAAATATCCCCCCAAGCACTACACCCCCTTTCCTGGGGAAGACGTGATAAAAATCCTCACCAATTTGCATAGGCGAACACAGACCCAAACCCTTGGATCTTGAGAACAATGAAAAAGCAATCAGGTTCTTAAAAGAAGAATTTTAATTGAAGAAAAAGTAAAAGAATCACCTCTGTAATCAGGATGGTGAATACCTTACAGGGTAATTAGATTCAAAACATAGAGATTCCCTCTAGGCAAAACCTTAAGTTACAAAAAGACACAAAAACAGGAATATACATCCCATTCAGCACAGCTATTTTACCAGCCATTTAAACAAAACAGAAATCTAATGCATATCTAGCTAGATTACTTACTAAGTTCTAAGACTCCATTCCTTTTCTGTTCCCGGCAAAAGCATCACACACACAGACAGACCCTTTGTTTTCCCTCCACTCCAGCTTTGAAAGTAACTTGTCTCCTCATTGGTCATTTTGCTCAGGTGCCAGCGAGGTTATCCTAGCTTCTCAACCCTTTACAGGTGAAAGGGTTTTGCCTCTGGCTGGAGGGATTTTATAGTTCTGAATGCAGAAAGGTGTTTACCCTTCTCTTTATATTTATGACAGTGGCCATATCGGAATCCATTTTCCTTCCATTCATAAATGTTTTGATCATCCAGCTGGAGCAGAAATAATATCATTTGATTAAGGTAACCACTCACAGGCCACAATTAACAAATAGAGAATCGCTAAAGACTTAAATAATGGGAAAGCAATCCATGGCCACATGTTCATGTAACATGTTTATTATTTACCCAGTTCTGATTTTACTAAAATTGTTCACACAGAATAAAGGGCTACAGTCATCAATGTATTCTTTATGAACAGTTTGCCAAGCCCTAGTGGTAAACCCAGAGTCCCAGAGGGCCTCAACTTGGCAGGACACCAATATATGGACCATCTGGCCTGTGATTGGCACAGTTTGGAGCTAGCTTCTATACATAATGAATTATTATATTTAAAGAACTTGAAGGACATGGTTTGTTGATGTAATACATCCTCTAGTCTTTATCCACATATATAGGTACAAACTGACCTATCATTTCTCACCTGAAAACTCTGTTGGGTGCCGTGCAGGAGACGGATGGAGGGGAAGATTAAAGAAGTAAAACTTCAGGTGAACTGCCTTTTCTTATGTTGTTGAATACAGCAATCTATGGAGGTTACCATTAAAAAGTTGGCATTTTCCCAGCGCAGTATCTAAAATTCTACATTTGTCCATTACACTGACAAGAAAGCTAACTTATAACTGTTAGCCAATAGTAACTAATGGCAACCACTGTATTTGCACTTATTTTTGTATTTAGAAATAATATACTTGCTATATACATTTTTAATATGTAGGGATTATTAATATTTAATTGAAGTCCACTGTGTCTAAAAAGACACAATCTTGCATTTGTTTAATTAATCCATTTGCTTTATTTGATAATTCTCTTTTACACTATAGTAGTGGTGTTCAAAGGAAATGTTTATCAGAATCTATTACACCATATATCCTGGTGCACATATGCAAAACATACTCCGGTAAGTAACCCTATTCACACAGGTATTCCCACGGATTATTCACAAGTTTGGCCCCATCATCCCATTATAGGGCCTATCGTCTTATATGTTAACATGTTTAATATACCAGGGTTTGGCCTACAGGCTAAATTTATGAGTAAACATCCATCTCCTAGCTGATATCAGGAAGGCAAAGCTTCAATAAAAATGACTATTAATGTACTTTATCATTTTACCAGTACAAATATTGCCATTTTTTAAATATACACGTTTTTCATATTGGAAGCTTGTTAGCATTAAGCAAGGTAGTTTGACATTTTATTTACTATGTGTTTGTGTCTATAGAATTGTTGGCTAAGCTAAGAGATGCCATAGTGCTATTCTGACCATCAGCAGCAGGAGCCTGAGTTTTGGAGCGCCAAAGGGGATCTTATCTGTCTGGAGAGTATGCTGAGATATTGTTCTGCTTTTCCCTTGGGAGCTGGTCTGTATTTATTATAGAAGGTGCCGAACAAGGATCAGTTTCATTATTGTCATGTGTAATTGCACCCTTACCGTCCCAAGCAAAAACCAGATGTTTCCCCATGAAAATACAGCCCTTGTACATATGCGTTAAAGCGTCCTCACAACAAGTCAATGCCATGCATTTCTGATCTTTAATGGGCAGAATAATGGGCAAAATAGTCACCTGCTGGGCCAAAAGAATGATCAACCAGCTCAGAAAGGAGGAGTATGTAACTGATACATGCCAAAATGGGTACTTCACTGATAAAAAAAAAATAAAAATCCTGTTTTAAAAAGTACAGAATGATGGTTCCTTTACATCTCCTGAACTGGCTACACAATAGAGAATTTCTGGGATTATACTGAATTATACTGGGAACTCAGTATAATCCAAGGCTCCAGTGGCTTTGGCATTTTTACCACCATGTTCATGGTTTAAGCTGCTAAAAAAATGGTAAACTGGTGACAGTACTGGTGGGAATGTTTTCCTAAAATTCACTTGTGCAGACATCTAATACAGTTTTATGTAATTTTAAAAGTTATTCCTTGTGAAATAAAGCTTTCTAAATGGTAATTAAAACTCTTAGAGCCACTCCACTGAATCACTTAATCCTTCTTCTTGAAGCACTATGACTACCCTGTATCGCCCTATATATCCTATATTGCCTTTTTAATCTCATCTATTCGCATGTCCATGTCAAACTCTGACTCTGAGAACCAACAGCCTCCATCACTGACTGATTTGTGGGGTTTTCTGCTTTTTTGCATCTCTTCCAGGTGCTATCCACAACTAAGAATAGAGGACAAGAGAAAAACGCTACACTGCAGGGATCATACAACAGGCTAACCTTAATGTGTGGATGAAGACATCACTTAGACCAGATTGTGACTTCCTTTAGTCACGTTGATAAAAAGTTACTCTCACCAGTACTCATATTTCAGTCAACGGGACTACCTGAGTGAGCGAATTTTCCAATATGAGTAAGGGGCGTCCAGTCTGGTCCTTAGGAAACAACTTAAACTGTCATTAAGTGATATTTTTCAGATCCTAAACCCTATAGGAATACACTGCTTTATCATTCAGCTAAACAGAAAAATGTATAATTTAAGATACACTGACAAAAAACGAATCTGCTTTTCATAGAACCTATGTCCATTATATATTTCCTTGAATTCCAAAGGAAACAGTCATTAAACAAAGACTTTCCTGTAGTACTTCACATTGTATATTGAAGCAAAGGGCTATAAATAAATGTGAAACTGACTTAATTGATTTTCACAATCCAAACTGAGAAAATGAAAAATAGTAAACTAACAGCAGAAAGAAAATTGGAAGGTAAATTAGATGTTGAAAATTCTGTAGGTTTGGATGGTTTGCGGTCTTATTAGCAGAAGTGGTGAAAAAATGGAAGAAAAATGTTGGTAAAATGTTATTCAATTTGTTGTAAAAATTTTGTTTCCAATACATTTTCTAGCCACCTCTAGTTATTAAAAACATTGGTCAGAGAATCTGCTTGCTTAAAATAGATTATTTGAAAGTTGGCACGTTCCCTTAGTCTGTCTCACAGAGAGCAGACAGAAAAGATTAATATATTTATAACAATGGGAAAATCACATGGTTAAGGCTTTTTACCTTGTTTTATTTCTGAGGCTTTTACTCTTTCCAGTGCAGCTGATTTCTCCCCAGTAGGATTTTGACCTTTATTACTTGCTGACAACACATCTGACAAATAGCTTTTTGCTGTGGTAGCTGAGGTTGAGCCATCTGGTTTTTCTCCCGAGATCCATGTGTTATTCATAATGACATTTTTCTTTCTCCTTCCCTGGAGAACAGCACCTGCATGCTGATTTCCTGTATGACTGTGGAATACATCACCAAGTTTAGACAACTGGTCCCTCCCATCTATGAGATGGAAAGAGCTCCTATCTGAAAGTTTCAGTGAATTGTTCATTTTTGACACTACCGACTGGGAGGTCACATCTTGGGCTGGATGACAGACAGAGGACAAATTGCAGTCCGCCTTCAGTTTTGAATTGGAAGAGGCAAATGAAGGTATCTGAAGAGGACAGAGGAGAAGAATATGTAACTTTTGAATGTTCGCAACCACAAAAAAGGCGTATATCAAGATATAGTAAAACAGACCACGTGATTCTGTGCATAACGACTGCTGTCAGCAGTACTTTTCCATTTTATGAGCTGTACAGTATGTCTGTTATGCTTTCATTGGAATTTAACTCTTAAGCTCCTGCACTAGCAGGGAAATGACTAGATGATCAAAAAGTTCTTTGCTTTTTGCCATCTCTAAGATCTATAGTTCTTTGATGATAATGGTAACATCATTAGTCCTTTATATACATGATTTACTGTAGTATAGATTACCAGGAAGCAGGGGCTGAGTGGCACAAATATATGGCTGTCTAGATGGTTCTGTTTGTTAATACATTATCAGAATAATACTTCTGTTACTGTGTTATTAGTATAAGGAGCAGTTTCTTGTCTTAAAACATACATCATTTGGAACATGCTTGACTCTTTAAGTGGCTACTGTGATAAAATAGAGAATGTGGTTTTGGTTGGTTTGTTTCAGTTATTTCTTTTCAGGTCATCATGAAAATTCAACAACGTCATGTTGCAAGATCTGGCATGGATGTTTTTTAATCTAGCAGTCTCTCATCTTCTTTGTACAGTTAAAGGGTGGCTGTATTGCCTTGAAGTGGATAAAATCTCCTGCTTGTTTAGTACAGCAGCAGTCACAAATGCAATTGATTAGCTCTGTCCTTAACAGAATTCCTGCAGTTAATGGAAATTACTCCGAAGAGCTTCAGGGCACAGGAATAATTGGATCATTAAAAAAAAGGGAAGAAAGAAAAAGGCAGATCAGAAGCTACATTTTGGTTAGGTTTTGCTGATTTCTGTTTGTTACCATCCTGGAATTTCCAAAGCTGATTTTACTGAGAACTGCAAGGGTGAAAAGAAACCTCAGATTTTTTTTCACATTCTCTAGGAGCAACTACCAATTCTTAAACAAAAGGTAAGAAGATTCATAATGAAATACACTGTGTGTTTATCTTCCTCAGATTGTCCTAACTACTAATAAAGAGGTTATTTAAATATTTATGTGATCCATGAAGTGACAGCTAAGAATAATTGATCTCATTAAATTAATAACTATGAAAGTGATTTATTGACCTGGTAATTACTGTGATGGTTTTGTCTAAGCTCTCGATGCAAGGCTATGATCTTCTCTAGGCATGTTAATTTTAAAGGAGAAGTAGTACACTTGTTCTGAGTTGTGTGAGCACAGCAGATGTCATCTGACTTCTGTAGAAAGCTTGCAGGAATTGGCCTCGCCTTCTCATTCGCTTCAGCCTGGTAGGTCCCATGGTTATTTGGCAATCCATTGACCTGTGAAGTGTCTCCAGCAGTATGCAGTAACTGCAACCAAGAATGCTGTTATTAGGAATTCAGGTTAGAAAAAGTTTCTCATAGGAATGGTTTGTTTTTGGATCAACAGTAGTCACTATATTAAACATGTTGCAGGAACATTTATAAAAACAATTTTGCAGAATCCACATTCACAAAAATCAAGAAGGATAATATGTTAATTTTACTTCGAACATTTTTAAGTACCCTGGAAGCAACCTTTTGTCAATCTAAAGTGGAAATGTCTCTTACCATAGTGGCACCTTAGAGACTAACCAATTTATTTGAGCATAAGCTTTCATGAGCTACAGCTCACTTCATCGGATGCTGTAACTCACGAAAGCTTATGCTCAAATAAATTGGTTAGTCTCTAAGGTGCCACAAGTACTCCTTTTCTTTTTGCAAAGACAGACTAACACGGCTGTTACTCTGAAATCTTACCATAGTGTATGCTTGACTCTAGATAGCTCCTAGAAATCTCTCTCACTGCCCCACTTTCAATCCCAAAATAAAAAAGCTAAGTGAAAATATCAATAGCTCTCCTACCAAACAAATGAAAACCCCCGACCTACTTTTGTGCAGAGATCTTGGATCACTTGATGCTATTTCTCATTCTAGGGCCTAATTTTGGCCTAACGATTGATGGGCACCCAATAATTAGGGCCTAATAGTTAATGGGAGTCTTTTCTTTTGATTTTCAATGGGGGTTAACTCAAACTGTTAATGAGTTAGGTCTTGTCTTCACTACTGTGCTACATCAGCGCAACTGCCTCAATGCTTGTCTTCACCAGATGCGCTATGTTAATGGGAGAGTGCTCTCCCATCAATGTAATTACTCCACCTCAACAAGAAGCAGAAACTATGTCAATGGGAGAGTGTCTCCTGACGATGTAACATGGTGTAGACATTGCTTTAAGTCGATAGAATTTACGTCACTCGGGGGGGGGGGTTCACACCTCTGAGTGACGTAAAAGTTACATCAATTTAAGCGGTAGTATAGACAAGCCCTTAATTGTTAAAATTAAATTTACGAACAAGACTAGTATGGAGACAGTGAGGTAAGCCAGAGAAGGCTTCAGGAAGTCACAGCAGGTCTGCCTAATACTCACATACATCATTAGAATGCTGACAGGCCATAAGGGATGGAGAGATTACAAAGGGCAGTATTCAAACATTCTAGGGCATGAAGAGATTGGTTCTAAAATTAGTGGATCAGAATTTACTCACAACAGGAAGCACAGTTTGAGGCATCTCTGGTGACAGATGAAAGTCAGCAGTAGCGGTGCAGGTTCTAGAATGCAATGACCCACTCAGATGCAAATCACTGTCTTCCCCAGTAGGCATAAGAGTCTGTGAAGCTACCAGAAAAACACAGCATCAAATCATCAAAAGCTTACCATACATTTAGTTTCCTACACTCTACATAAAAATCCACTTGGCATTTGGTTAAAGTGATGAAATGTCCTTTTTACAAGTATCTGTTTCTCAGTACCAGCTCTGTTTTGTGTCTCAGGATACTGAGGGCTCCAGGAGTCAAAGTACTGAAACTCAGTAGTGAGGTATATAACCATGAGCATTACTGAACAAGAATGCTCTAGATGTTTATCTTTACAATACTAACTAAATTCCCAAAGTATACACTGGGTTACATTTAAAACCTTGGATGAGTTTCTGGGGACAGGCTCTACTTTAATTGTTCTGAAATCCTGGTCAAGAACCTGGGGGGGAGGGAAGAGCAGGAGATATTCCTAGTGCATTACAGACAGCACTGAGAATTTTGTTCCCAAAATGTGCCTCAACCCTACCACAAGTCATTTCCCTATCTTACTCTCAGGGTACATGTGCTTCCTCCTCAAAGTTACATGTTGAATTTTCAGATAATTTCTTCTATTAATTAATTTTTGCCCCTTTATTTTTTCAATAATTAATTCCACCTTTCCAAACTCCCTTTGGAATGAGTTTAGTCTTCCTCTATAGTTTCTACAGACTATGCCAAATGGGAGGGGTGTAGGAGAAGCATCTGCTGGAATAGTTAAAAGAAATTGCCATTCCACCAGTAAGGTCACACATTGGTAAGACCTAAAAAGCACCCACATTTTTTTAAACCTTCACATGTTTGGAGAAGAAAGAGTTAATGCTTCTGGACAATTTTCACTGCACATTTTGTCTGAAGCTAGGAGGCAACACTTACCAGGAAAATAAAAGACCATCAAGTAGTTTAGGAAAATACTTTAACAATTGATTATGGATGCTACTCTACTAAGAATTTTTTTTTGCTCTAGACAACTGTTTTCCCGCTTATATATTGAAGCAAAAACTGTTGCAAGACATCTATAGTGTATTATGTGTGAGGTCAGAAAACAATTTCCAAACTACCTAAGCTACAAACAATTTTCTTTTAAAATAAAAATGATACTAACCTCGTCTGTGTGCTGTCTTCTCAGGCATTGCAAATTGCGGGGATTGTCTCTGCAAGAACAGACGTTAAAACAATTATTGATCAGAACTGCTTATCTGAATCAAATATGACATCCAAGAGGGCACTCGGTCCAGCACCTTTTTAATATATATGTTATTTTGTATCCCGCTATTTTCAATCATCTTTTTGAAGGTTAATGATAGCATGCCTCGCCCAATGGATTTGCCCTCTTGTATTTGAAAAAAAAAAGTCTTCTCTATTCCTTCCCCTTCTCCCCCTAGGCTTTCTAATAGAACAAAAGTCATCTTTGTCTGCTCCTGTGGTGTCATAACTAGAGGCCTGATCCTGTGACAAATCTTGGACCTTAAAAAGGGAGTCAAAGGGACTCATCCCCTTCCAGGAGTGATCAGCACTTGATAGGAACAGGCTTCAGAGCTGAACCAGAACTAACCTCCAAGATCCAGACCAACTCTCCTCCCTAAATGCTCGGTAAATTCAGATTCTGACCATTTATGCGGAGATTTTTTTTATTATGGGGTTTTAGAAAGTCATTTCAAGCCTATTTTCTTCAAGTTTGATACACATGACAGTAGGAGATAAAGCAGTATTTATACAAATATAGACCAGATTCCATTGTTCCACCCAAGAGGCCTCAGAAAAAGTTGTCCTAATATGATGGAGGAAGCAGTTCTACTGTTCTGTTCATCATTTAGCCCCTGTCCTACAAATCAAAGTGCTCACTCAGTTGGAGAAGTTCTATACCTGGTTCTTCCTTTCTTTAAAGCTTCAGGAAAATGTATAAAAACCAATGTGTCCCATGAAAGCTGAAAAACGCTGGCCTGCATTGTCTCCGGAGCAGCTCCAGAAAGGAAATGTGATTCATTCACAATTCCTCCAGAGCTCCAGGTTTGTAGGAAGGAGACAGAAGAGGGGGGAGTACATTGCATTGGCTCATTGCCTGCTTCAGCACAGAGGTTGGAGAGGTGGAGCCATGGCTATGCCCACTCCTTACCCACTTGAAGTATTGAATCTGCAGCCTCTAATGTCCCCTCTATGCCTGGACTCAAGAAAAGATCCAGGCGGATCCTGCATAGCTACATGTGTATTTGTGTAGATGGGCAGGGGATGATGGAGGCCATGTTAAACTGTCTTAGTCCCCTGCACTGCCATGCAAGTCAGTCACAGGTTAGCAATCTGAAGCAAAAGTGAGATATAAACAGTTCCCATTCATGCCAGGTGAATCTGGTGTTCTTACCATTTAAACTATTACTATTTATCCTGAAGGCTCAGAGGTTGATTTTCACTGAGATCCAGCCCAGATTAGAACATTATCTCCAACTCTGGTCACATTGTCTCCTTGTCCTCCAAATTCTCCCTCAGAACTTGATCTCAGGAAATTTGGAAAATACACAATAGAGGTGGTGCCCCTGACAGCATTGTTATGGTCCAGAACAGAATGGAATGGAGTAGGGAGGAATGATACGTAATGATCAGGGCACACTGACATATTCTTTATTGGGAAGGGTTTATTTATTAATTATCCTTATTATTATTATTGTGCAAGGCACGTTACAAGCAGGTAGGAAGAAAAGCTGTTTAGAAGAAAGATCTTCCAATCTAAACAAGCCACACTCAAAGAAAGGACAGACAAATTGGATGCAACAATTGACCGCATTATTAATTATTATTATTATTATTAATTTGTATTACCATAGAACCGAGGTAACCCGAACATGGACCAAGATCCCATTGTGCTAGGCGCTGTACAAACACAGAACAAAAAGACAGTCCCTGCCCCAAAAAGCTTATAATCTAAGTAACCATTAGTTACATACTTTCTATTTTTTAAAACCTCATCATTAGATTTTCAGTTGTCTAATTAATTACTGTTATGGATCCATAAGTCCAGTGCTCTTGAATTGCTCTGGAACAGTCCCTGGCAGGACCCATTCAGTGTGTCAATCCCCTTATAGTCACACTCTTTCACTGGGGTAAGCCCCTTGGCTTCACTGCCTCCTGGGTCCAAACTTCGGAGCCTTCAGCACCCCTGCTTTATGCCATGAGCGCCCTTCTGTAAGTCCACCTGAGTCAGGAACCTGAGGGAGACTAACACACCCAAAGGGAGCAATGCACCCCCAACTTACTTAAACTGGGGTGACACTCAGTCAGTGTTGTAAAAGCAGGAGGGTTTATTAGATGTCTGGAACCCAGCATAGGAAGTCCTTAGTTAACATAGAAAACAGAAAGTGACAGCAAAGAGCATCTGGGTCAGTCCTGAGCCAAGAGTCCTCTCTGACCCCTCTATAGTCCCAGTCCAGAAGCTTCTCCTCCCCTCCAACAGCCCACAATGAACAACCCTAAGGGACCCCTCCTTACTCCTTTGTTCTTGTTCCTGGAAAACAAGGTCACCTGGCCACCCTCCTTAGCCCTTTGTTCTCCAGCTGGTCACTCCAGCTGACTTCCTGCAGAGAGTGGGCCATCCATGGTCGTTAGTTGCCAGGTACCAAATGTCCTGACAAACGGAGTGGCCATTGTCTTTTTCAGGCTCTCCATGGGCATGGGCCAGGGCCCAAACCCCAGACAGCCAGGCGTCAGTCACATTTGGATCTCTGCAAAGAGTAAACAATCTTCTCCTCCCCCGCTCCCAACCTAGTTAACTATGCAGCTCATAGGGGAAACTGAGCCACACACAGTATTCATACAAAATATTATGCAGAATTCCCACTCCATCACAATTACCATTACTATAAGGAGGTCTTCAGGAGTTTTGGAAGAATTCACAGTGAGACCATGTTTAGAAATAAACTAGTTATTTCTCCGCCTGCCTAGCTCTTCCTGTTTATATTAGACACAAACGTACATTAAAAGTGCCCCAAACAACATATGCTCCTCTAACACAACTTACAGAAGTGACGAAAGGTCTCTTGCACAGGCCTTTATTTTTGACCATACTGAAAGACATTCTAGAGATGAACAATAGCTGAAATTAATCTTACAGTTTAGTTGTAGCTTCTAAGCAAGTAAATTAATGATAGCAAACAATACTGCATGTGGTGCATTGTTTTGAAGTGAGGAAAGCCTTCCAGCACAATTTAAACTGAAGCTGCCCATCTTATTGGACTTAGACCATGATCCTAGAGGTGTTCCTTCCCTTAAGCTTATTAGTTCAATTTGTATCCTGGCATTAGTGGAAAGCCTGGTATATAAACAAGGATACTGAAGGTTAACTTAGGAAAATACAACCTCATTAGTCAACTGAATTTGCTGTGTCACTGAAAACTGGTTCAAATATATAATGTTGGGCTGTAAAACTAACCAATCGAGGAAATTCAGAGTGATGTCTGCTAACCTGTGCTTAACTCACGCTAGATCTTCGGTTGGTGTGAATCAGCAAAACTCCTTTGAAGTCACTGGAGAATGCTGATTTAGACCAGTTGAGGATCTAGCCAGCACTATTAACTCAAAGTCGCATCTTCGAGGTTGTTCGTTTTATATCATATAACCTTAATGTTGTTAACAATTTTTCATATGTAATTTAGTTGAAAGGGTTTTTATTGCAAAGAAAACATTTTTTCTAAATAAACAGTCTAAATAAATTCATACTTAATGGAATGGCCACCAGCCAGTTCGGCCCTGATTCAGCACAACACTTAAGCACGTGGTTAACTTTAAGCATTTGAGTAGCCCTATTGATGTGCATAAGCCCCTTGCTGCATTGGGAACTGTACTAACTCAAATGAAGTGGAGAATCAAAACTAGCACTTTAAAAAGAGATCTTAAATAGATTTTCTTTCTGTTATAATTTTTAAGTCTGATATCTCCTGACACAAAGAGTTCGTGGGCCTCATATAAAGGTTCTTGAAGTCAATGGAAAGATTCCCATAGACTTCGATGGGTTTCCAGGACAGCCCTATATCATTGCAAAACTTTGAGTTCCAGTTCCCCAATAGGATAAACAAGGTGTGTTCAGGCCTGATGAGTTTCAAGATATCAGACCTTAAAGTTATCTCTGGTTGAGAAATGAGTAAAATCAATTATCTATCAGGAATCTTAGGAGGGGGAACTCTGTCTATGTCGGGGTTTTCTATAGCACCCGTTGAAATGTTGAGGATGATTTATGGGGAAAGAAGGAAATGTTTGTGTTAGATTCCTTTCTGACTGACTGTTTAGTTTCAGTTTGAAAGCTGGTCATAGCTTTGGAATGTTAGAAGTAGTTTTTGCTGAGAATAATAGTAACAAAATGTTGGTGAAATGGTCAAAGATGCAAAATAAATTCAATTTACGATAGGGCTGCATTATTTAATAGTTGATTATGAAAATCAAAAATGTATCACATGGATATAAATGTACGCTCTCTGTCTCCTCAGCCACTGCAATCAGTATTTGTTAAATTATGAATTAATTTAGGCTCCAATCCTGCATTGCAATCTACTAAATTGGACCATCTGCACCTGTATAGAGTCCCATTGCTACCGACTGGAAGCCCTTTGGGGCAGACATCCTGTCTTTTATTTGTCTGTTAAGTGGCATGTACATGTATGGTCTATTACAGGATATATATTTTTAATGAGCCTGATCCTGCTGACAGCGAGGCCAATTAAAAAACTCAATCCATTATTTTTATGCTGGTACCTGTGTTTACTGAACAGGTCTCAACACAACTGGGAAAACAACTTTTAGCACTGTATTTTTTAATATACAGTAACTGATTGGCTTTTCCATGGCACTCATCCACAACAACATCTGAGCACCTCACACATATTAATTAATTTGTTTCCCCAACAGCTACTGGGAGCAGTGAAATGTTACCTCCATTTTAGATGAGGAACTGCGGCACAGAGAAAATAAGTGACTTGTCCAAAGTCATACTCAAAGCATAAGGCAGAACCAGGAACAGAGCCTAGACTAATTCCTCTAGTACAACACCACTCACACACACACACAATAGCTGAACTATAAAAACCTGCTTGGTTTTGGGGAGAAAGGGAAAGTGAAAACTCCAAAAGATTATGGAACCAAATGACAATCTTATATCACTTTCCTAATTGTAGTAGTTGAACTGAACATAGTTTTGAGTCTTATCAAGGCCCCAATGTACAACTAACATACAATTAACTCACTCTTTTAACAAGATAGAGAAGCAAGTATTATTTCTGGCAGCTCTTAAAATGTAATGAATAAGAAGAACAAACAAACCTCTTCAGTGAAACACAGTGGAACATGCAGAAATACATGAAATACAGTGGAACATGCAGAAAAGAAACACCAGCATAACCTTATGGTCATACTTTGCCATAAGTCATTGTGTTGCCTTTGCCTGAATGGTATTACATTCCAAAACCCCATACATCTTCATGTTGTTTATATATGTCTGAGCACAGCAGGAGCTAAGAAAGAGCTTTAAAAGCATGAAACAAGTAGTTCTTATTGCATATGTGTGTCACTTCTGCTCTTGAGTTTCTTAGTGCAATTTGTCTGCCAAACAAATGAAGTACAGTACTGAGAAAAAAAACGTTCCTTGGTCAATCTCTTAATGGACATTCCTAGCAGAAAGGCCATTTAATAATAAATGCTTTAAAAATGTAATTAAGCTTTGTTGTAAACAGGCATATCTGCACTAACCTGGCATATATCCACTCTGAACCATCTCTGTTTCTGCAGGTAAATAAACTAGCAGTTCAAAACTGAAAAATGAATAAACTGTTTCTAGGAACCAGTCCTGCAATGCTATCCTCAATATAATTCTGGGAGGCTTTGGAGAAAAAAGAAAAGAAGTACTTGTGGCACCTTAGAGACTAACCAATTTATTTGAGCATAAGCTTTCGTGAGCTACAGCTCACTTCATCGGATGCTCACGAAAGCTTATGCTCAAATAAATTGGTTAGTCTCTAAGGTGCCACAAGTACTCCTTTTCTTTTTGTGAATACAGACTAACACGGCTGTTACTTTGGAGAAAAAATAAGGCACCATATATTGTTCTTCTTTAATTTTTGGTAATATTATCTACAGGGTAAGCACTCCAATTTTACAAAACATCTCTAACCCAAATGTCTTTATTCCTCCAGCCATATAGTAGGTTTCTGTATGAGGCTACCTAGTGTTATGAACCCTTGCACTTACCAAAAGTATTTGAGAGACAAGGTGCGGGAGGTAATATTTGAGAGATAAGGTGAGGGGAGCTACTGGAGGCATACTATGTTCAGGCTGAAGAGAGCGCGGGAAAAGAGGAAGAAGAGCAAAGGAGGACGGGAAGAATGGAGACTAGATGGGTAATTCTCCACTCTATTAACAACAGTTTTCAACATCAGCAGTTATGTACTTTTTTGGGGGGTATCTTCACCTAGCCGAGCACTAGGTATATTCCATCACAAGCTGAACTTACAGTGATGCCCCACTTCTTATCACAAAATAGAAAAGAAATCTCTCTCTCTCTCTCTTTCTATATTTGGAGATGGGTGAAGAAGACATTTCAGGGAATTTGGGCATATTATGTCTATTATGTCTTCATCTGACTGTCACACGGGTGGCAGACGTACCATGTGACCTCCTCCAGAGACGATGGCCCAGTGTACAGCGGGGGTAAATTGGCAGAGCTCCACTGGAGCTACGCTGATTTACCGCAACTGCGAATCTGGACCCATTTATTTTCTGATAAATGATACTTTGGGCCCCCCACCACTGATTTAATAAAAGTCAGTAAAATTTAAGAATACACATTTCACCATCTGGCTACATACACTTTATACAGAGCGCCGGTATTGACTGGTGCAACTGGGAATTTGTATGCATTTACCTCTCGATTGCGAACAGACGTAAAGGTGGTAGTGTACTCTGCTAGCACCATGTCGTTCACTAAATTCTTTGCCTCTTCACTGAAAATGGAATCCATAATTCCATGCCTGTGAAATTCCCTGAGCAGCTGGGTAATCAAGCTGTTTCTTTCATGGCATTTCCGGACAAGGCAAGATAGCTTAGCCTATGTAGCATAACAACAAACAAACAGACATCAGTTCCCTAGTGTGTTTTTATATTTTTGGTCTAATCTGACTAAGCAGATTTTGATATCATGGTTTAAGACATAGCTCATATTCCTATATTTCTGAGCCATCAAGCTCTGCAGCATCACAACCACAAAAAACACATGCAGATAACTAGTAATGGATAGTTCAGTTCTCTGTGTACTAGTTCCCTCTGGTGGCAAGGTGAACAGCAATAGTAGCAATGATATCAGCTTCCCCTCCTAACCCCGGGCCTGCAGTCCAATTAAAGTCAAATGGCTAACATTCAGGAGGGTCTCACTGGAAGCAGGCATACAACACACTACAGAAAGAGTGTGGCTAAGCATACTGTTATTAAGAATAACCAAATTAAACTTCAGAGTGGTAGCGTGTTAGTCTGTATCAGCAAAAAGAACGAGGAGTACTTGTGGCACCTTAGAGACTAACAAACTTTTTTGAGCATAAGCTTTCATGGGCATGCATCTGATGAAGTGGGTTTAGCCCACGAAAGCTTATGCCCAAATAAATTTGTTAGTCTCTAAGGTGCCACAAGCATTCCTTGTTCTTTTTGCAAATTAAGCTTGCTTTGGAACCAATGAAAAAGGTCAGAGATGCTGCAACAGTTTCAGCAAAATACACTACCTTGAGTGGAGCTACTGTCAGGTCAGCTTCAGTCTTTCTTTTCTGAAGTTCCTCAGTCTAAAACAATGAAAAACATTTTGTACTCAGTTATTCAAGATTCCCTTTACAATGTTTTGGTAGTTTAAGGAGCTGCTTCATCACTGGCCACCTCAGGTTACTTAATCACAGCAACACCACATTAAAAGCCTTATTCTAGTATCCATCATTATGTATGCATCCCCTCCTGTACCCAATGAATCTTTTATACAGCTTCTCCAGAGAGTAGTTTCCCCTTTCCTCATCTATAACATGTGGTAACAGGAGGAATTTTCTCCATGAGCATTTGATGACAGATTTCAAATGTGGGCATAGATCATGTGTGCATGGATCTTGGCACAACTTTGGATAGACTTTGCTATGTTTTGTAGTCTTGTACAGCATCTATATATTACAGTGATGGGAATTTTAGAAATCCAGATATTGGAGAGAGGAGAGCAAGATTCCCCAGAGAAGAAATTTGGATGCCATTTTGCCTGCAGTTAGACTACAGGAATTATAATGGAGCTTGGCAGCAGCCTTAACCATGGAAAGACTATCATCTTTCCATATCAGGCACTCAGACATTTTACCACCATCTTTTCACTCCCTAGCCATGATCAGCTTTATGTGGCTGCACTGTACACACCATTTTATTGCCCTTATAACCATTCCTTAGAAAGAAGAATATTTTGGTCCTTTCATGTCAGAAGAATAAAGTGGAATCAGCAAGCTAAGCCCATGTTAGTCCACTCAGTTAAGCACATAAAAGCCAGCTTTATTATACCTCTTCACACAGCTGAGCCTGAAGGCATTCCACTTGGTTTTGCAAGTCTTGAAACTGACTTTGTAATACAGTCTGGTCCCTTAGTTGGGATTTCAAGGTCAGCACTTGCTGTTCTAATCCCTTATTGGCTATCCTATCCTCTTTCAGTTCTTGGACTTCCTTCTGTGTGTATTCAAAAAAACAAATATATATATATATTTAAGCTTGATGTATAAACTCATACAACTATTCTTAGTAGAGAATGTGAAAAGAATACCCAAAATCTGTCAATCAAAATGTGCACTTACCTCATATGTCAAAATTATTTTTTTAACCTTTAAAGCCAGTGTAGGTGTATAACTTAAAGTATCATAAATATATTAGCGTCTGTCAAACAAGAATGCTAAAGCACCTTTGGAACAATGAGTTCACAACACCCTTGTGAGATGGCTATAATAAGAATACATATTTCACATATGGGAAAACTGAGGCACAGACAGGTTAAATGACTTATCCAAGGTCACAAAACAAGTAAGTGTCAAACAAGAACAGTCCAGGAGTGCCCCACCCACGGCTACTACCTCTGTATAACACATCCCTTCTTTCCCACACACATTCATTTCAAACAGCAGTATTCTCTCTCACACATCTATTTTATTCTCTGAAAACCATTAAAATTAACTGAGCATCTAACATGTTATTTAATTTAAAAAGGTAATATAAGAGGTTATGGAATGTGGAGGAAGACAAACTTTTGAATGTAACTCCTGCTCTTTTGATTTGTTCTGTTTCATACATTTAAACTGAAAGGATTTGTGAGGACTTTAAATTCACAGTCTGAACCAATATATCAACTCCAAGATCTATCACCAAGAAATTATGTAGAATATACAGACTCAGAATGGGGGTGCATAAGAAAAATATATATGGTCTTACGACCTTATATACACAAAAGTCTGGAATTATTAATTAGATGCATGTAGTACTGTTCAATTTTCCCACACTGTGTTGTAAAGTAAATGTTTACATTGATTAAACTTTAAAACCTTAATTTAAAAACTCGAGTTAAATCCATCAAAACACCATTTTAAAATTACAGTATTTTTGTGACTACACATGCAGGAATGTAGTTTAATTTCAGCAGCTATTTATAACTATATAATTGGTAGAAGAACTGTTATTCATCTATGGTTTGTAGCACCATATATATATGGTGTTTTTCTTAATTCTGTGACCAACATCCTGAATTTTACATCACTGGGCACTTTACCATATCAGACCATAGTACAGAGAAGGCTCTGTTTCATAGGAAACAATAGTAAACTGGAGTGATCGTCATGCTACCCTGATAAAACACCTCCAACATAGATAAAATTTGAGGTTTGTCATGAAACTCACCCCTTCTCACTGGAATTTTAATGAGTGACCATGTGTTGTCTCTCTAATTTTTAGCTCCCTCTTGTGTTTCGAAAACAGAACACAAGTGTCTATTAGACTTATGCAGCCAGGCTGATTAGGGTCGAGACATCAGGATCTGATGGTATCTACGGGTAACAACAGCCAAAGGTACGGAGATAAGACATGGTTTTTCTATGTTACTGAAATCCTCCACCTTTTTATTCCTTAAGTAAATGCCTGCCAGTGATTGCGGAGGATGTAATTGCTGATTGAACTGAGGAGGTTTAATTCAGTGTCATAAAATATGATTCTCTTTGCATTATGTTTAGTTTAAAGACACTGACTCTTTCTGTGCATTTGCTGACCAACTCTGAAACCAGAAGAACTTCCAGAGCAAATATAGTACTGTTCGTAGATTTTTAAGGACAGAAAGGACAATTTATGATCTGAATAACCTCCTGAATAACAAAAGCCATTGAAATCACCTGTTTTGGGGTCAGATTTTCATAACCGTTCAACTCCCATTTAAACCCCCAAATAAGGCCAGATTTTCAAAACTCCCAAATGAGGACCAGATTTTCAAAAGGGCTCAGCAGCCAGCATCTCCCACTGTGAAACTTATGGCCAGATTTTCAAAATACTCAACATGCTGAAGTTTTAAAAAAGATACTGGGCACATAATTAGTTCTCTAAATGAGAGCTCTTCTGAAATAAGTGGCCCTGATTATGAATGCTGAGCAATTCTGAAAAACTGTCTCAAGATTGGAGACGGAGCATGTCTAGTGGTTAGAGCACAGGACTTGGAGTCAGAAGTTTTACGTGGGCTCTGCCACTGATGTGCTATAGGACCTTGAACTTATCCTCTCAGTGCCTCATTTCCTCCCCTATAAAATGATTACCTCCTGTACGACAACTCAGAGCCCCATATCAACCTACTGCATGGTGGTGCAGAAAGTCTTGCATCTGCACTCAGCACCCCGGTTAATACCATGACATGTGCAGACTCTGAGGTAAGTGATAGACTTCAGCCAGTGCTTCCCATAAGCAACAAATGCTCGCTTAAGAGCAAGCTGACAAGCAATCCTAGCTCTATGTGTGGGATATCTTATCTTTCTCATCTAGACCACTAACCACCCTTGCATCCTCTCTCAAGCTCTGCAGAGATGATACAGTCTGTGATAAAGTCTGTGAGGTAGGGTAGCTTAGCACTGAAATTAAGCTATCGTGATTTACAAATTGACTATGTTAATATCTTCCTGGGTGAAGTGCAATATTTTGTTTATGATGGCAACCAGACATGTCAAACCCACAAACAAGAAAACAACTCAGAAATTGGGCTTGTTTTTGGCTTAATTGGCTTGTGAGTTGCTTGTTGGCTAGTTTTTGGCTTGTGGCTTTTTTTTTTTTTTTTTGCTCAGCTCCTGGAAAGCAGGGGCAAGGGGAGGCAAGCAGAGCAAAGGAGGGAGAGAGTCAGGGGTGCACAGCGGGCCCACCACAGTCCCAGACTGCATGCTGGGGGGATCTAGTTACAAAGTGTTGGGGTTCTTAGGGATTGGCTTGTTTTGGCCTTGGTTTGAAATGGGATTAGCTTGATTTTTGGCTTATTGTGAAAGCCGGGGTGCTTATTTGCCACATGAAAGTTGGCAACTGTGGTGGCAACTTACTATAAATACAGCTGCAATCCTCAGCCCAACCAGTTACAATCAGGAGGGGAAACATGCCCAGAAAAGCAGCTCATGTTAATCACCGTGCCAAAACTCTTAAATTTGTTTGTTTGTTTTAATTAAGAGAATGACTTTCTACCAAGCAAAATTCAGATCATTTCCTTCACATTGAACAAAAAGCCACTATTATTTAGAGCTTCATGGCTGTAAAAAGGTTTCTTGTAAAACGGAAAATTCATACGGAAGCAAATTGAGAATAGAACATTTATTAAAATAAATTCACTCCGTATCTCAGCAATAGAGCCTTGGCTATTGTTAGGATAGTTTGTGTATAATAAGCGCTTTTCTCCCTTTCAGTTCAGCTTCCCCTATTGTTTAATCCTGACAGTGAAGTCAATATCCTGTGTTTAAGGCATCACAAACTCTTGCCATGGAAATAATTGCAGTGTCACATACTCATGAGGGGGCAAACTCTGCCTTCAGATGTATGTCTGTAGCCCCTTTGATCTCAGTGGGAGCTGAGTGTGTACATCCAAGAACAGAATTTGATCCCACGACCTGTTTGAATTGGACAAAGAGAGTGACTCTGAAAGGGGAAGGGGAAGCTATTGCATAAGTGAACATCAGTAATTAGCAAACACTAAAAAAATTTATGAAAGCAGGACAAGATCAGCAATGAAGATATTTATGGTTTGGTTTCAGCAACTTCTCAGGCATTAACATATTATTAGGAGGGAAGACCAACAAATTACATAGAGTGTTTACTAAGGAATGCTGCTACAGGGCTGGCAATCACATGATCGACAAAAGTGTCAGTGGCAAGATAATATTGCCAATGACGGACAAAGACTGAACATCCAGATAGGCTGTCTTAAGGACCTAGCTAGAGATGGATCTGGGTAGCACTCAATCTGCAAGGAGGTTATGTCTCTTTGGGATTTGCCTTGATGGTGATATTTATTTGAAGGAGTTCTTCAGTACAAATGTTTATTTAAAACTTTGTCCATCGCGCTTGTTGCAATGCTGTCTGAACACCTCATGAACATTCAATTAACTTACCTTCATGACACTCCTGTGAAGTATGCCAATATTACTTGAAGGGCTGGTTTAAAATTTTCCATCCAAACTGGTTTTGGATAGAAAATTGGATTTTCATCTAAATGAAAGTTTTCAAGAAACAACTCTGCTTTTTTCAAAGTTTTTGATCTTTCAACAAAAAAACAACCCCCTGAAAACCAAATAGGTTTTGGTTTAAGGACAAAACCCAAAATATTTAGATTCAGATATGCCACGTGCCTCATGGGAGATGAGTTCAGTTACCTCGTGTCCCTGTTCTCTTCTATGGGCTGGGCTCCCCTAGACTACATCTCCCACAAGTCCAGTGAGACAAAGAGGAGAGATTGTGGTGTATCATGGGAGATGTAGACCTACCAGGGAGATGGCTTATAGAGGAAAGTGGGAGCATGACCAGCTCTAATTACTATCACATCTCACCATTGAGGAATTGAGGCACAGCGAGATTAAGTGACTTGCCCAAGGTAAACAGGAACCTGTGGCAGAGCCAGGAAATAGAACCCACATATTCTGAGTTCCAGTTTAGTTCCTCAACCTCTTATCAAGTCCATGTATAAATCTGTTTTTATATTTATTTTGCTTGAATTTTCATTTACTTTTATTATATAATTTCTGCTGTTTACTTTTTTAACTATATAATTAAACATACTGGTCAATGGAGTTACTCAGGATTTATGCTGGTTGAACTGAGAGCAGAATTTGGTCCAGCTGTTCCTATCATTCCTTTTAGGATTGTGTCTCAGCTCCCCTGAACTGGTATTTATTAACCCCAAAGTTGAATATATAGATGTAAAGGATTCCATAAAGCCTAGCTGGCATCATGGCAAAACTCCCATTGACTTCAGCGGGGCCAGGATTTCACCTAATGTGTCCAAATAACGAAACTGATCCTGAGAGATGCAGAGCATCCATATCTCAGTGGGATTTGTGGGTACTCAGTACTTCCAAGATCAAGCCAAAAAACGATAGTAATATGCCAACAGCAGCAGCACTGAAATACCCCTATGGAATGAGAAGACATCAGCCAAGCAAATAACCCTGGTACATCACAGTGCATAATGGTGAGGAAAGGGGAAACTTTAGCCAAGGATAGCACGGTGATCCCGGTTATAAAAAATTATGTGAATTCTTTAGTATTCCTGCAGAGCAGAAGGACTTTGCTTTTAAAGTTGTCATCTACAATATGCACAGTAAATTGCTCAATAGTCAGTTTATCTATTTTAGAAAGGTTGAATCATCCCTGCCTGGATTTGAACCTCTGCTTTCTGTAAATCTAGGTGTTTCAGGCTTGTTTCAAAATCTGTTATTCTGAACACTAACCCATTTTCTGTATCCAAATCGTCTTCTCCCAAGGAGTACCTTTTCCCTCCATTCTACTTACACACATACCATTAACTGGCAGCACTGCTTTCTAAGCCTTTCCCCGCCATCTGCTTGTTTAAGTTGGTGTAATTCAGAGAGTGCCTGTGTCAACTGAGTTCTGACCTCTTCATATCTTGCTTCTACAAAGCCAAGTTCTCGGTACCACTTCTGAGCCTACCAGAGAAAAGGAATGAAAAAATAAAATTACAGATAGGAGTTAATATCACTTCCCAATATGTACTTACAACCTACGGGCTGGATTCTGATCTTGCAGACACCAGCTTTACACTGGGTGTAACTCTACTGAATTAAATGGAATTAGACCATGTAAAGCTGGCCCCACGACCAAAACACGACCAAAACAGAACCAGGCCCTTGGAATAAATCCTAAAAGAAAATTATCCATGTGAAATACATGCACTTGAAAACTCTGAGTGAAGCTCAATAAATGATATATGATATTTCAAAGTATCTTAAGTGAAAATCAGACTAAAAATAGGATTTTATTAGCAGGAAAAAAATAATAAAATGTTGCATTTAAAACACTGGGAATGGGGAACACAAATGGAAAAAAATCATCTGTCTGTTTTTGCATTATTTCCATGATGCATTATCATAGATTCCACTATTAATTGTAATTTTGAAAATGTAATTGCACGACAGCATGCAATTAAACATCTGACTATTCTGCTACGCCCTTACATGTAAGACCTCAAGTCTTCTTCCTTCTGACTGTTTGAAAACAAAGGCTACACCTTCTTCTAATTTAACAAAAGAAGTTTTTTGTACTTTTAACATTTTCTTTTATTTATAAAAGGACCAAAGTTGGTCAGATAAAGAGCCAATTACTGGGACAGTCCCTTCACATGCAATCTAAAAGTTATTGGTCATCATCTGAACAGACAAATGCATGAACAGCATCACTCATTCAAAGAAATAAAAAAAAACCCCACTTCTTCTATTCCTGAGAGAAATTAATTTATCTTTAAAACAATTTTTTTTAAATAAATCTTTCATCAAACTATCCATACATAAATTTGCCACTGTGCAATCTTATTACTGTTACCCTTTTCCTTGCTCACCATGTCAACTTGTTACTATGAGTTATTGTACCATGTCTACAATTATTTTTGCCAACACCTGTTTTGCAGCATCTAGGAAATGTGAACTTGCCATCAAGCTTTGGAGGAATATATTCCCATTTAGATAATGGACAATGTGGTTTGTTTTTGCAACAGAAAAAGATGAGGAACACTGAAGTTGGTCTGTTATGAAAGGCACAACTCAAGAAGAAGTTTCCTTTGCTTGGGGTTAGGTGGGTGATCTTTGGCATTGTGATTCAATTAGATGGCTGCACACAACAAAATGTGGACTTCCAAAGGCAAGGGTACTCATTCAGTGAAGATATTCCGTAATACGGAACTTCATGGTTACTGTGTGGCCTGTGAGTGGATACTGCAATTTGTTTCTCTTTATCCCTCGGTAAAGGAAATGGCTTTATGTGTGCCTCAGGTTTTTCATGCTTCTGTGTCTTGAACAAACCCTTCTCATTTGAAAACTGGAAACTTTGCATTTAGCACTGTCTAAATCATCAGAGTTTCTAAGTTACCACAACCATTCATATTTATCTTTCCTAATGGGGGGAAAGCCGTTCTGCCCAGAATCTAGATGACAGATTCTTTGTGCAAGGGTCTCCTTATTAAGCACTTTCTGTTGTGACTCTGATAAGGCAATGCAACTGTAATTCAAATTCTGACCAGTAATGAATGACTGTGCAAGTCATCACTTAACTGTGGGCATCAAAGAGACACAGGTTGGTTCTCTAGATCAGAGACTCTTTCCTTTTGTAATTCTTTGGAACACTGGTGGAAACAAGAAAAGTACGAGAAGAAAACAAGAAACGGATTTGCTTCACATAAATATATCAAATGGGAGATTACCTCTTTTTTGGCCTTTTCTAATTCCCCTTGTTGTACTTTTAGTTCTTCCTTTGACCTTTCCAGTTGTTCTTGCATTGCACTGTAGCTTTCAGATGTGCTGCCCTGGATAAAGGGCAGAAAAAGAAACAATTCCCTTCACACATTTAAAGTAACACACAACTTCTTAAAGGTGTGTGTGAATTATTTTCAGCTCTTGAAAGGAGGGCTTTAATTTAGGAAGTGTAAGAGTAAACTAGGTATGGTATTTCCATCTCTGTGTACTGTGGGTCAGATCAACAGCACAAAGGAGACATAAAATTGCCTTAAGGAATCAGCAGAGGATTCTCCTAGTATAGGGGAATCTTCAACTAGCGTACATCAGCTGCTCTTGGCTCCTTGATACAATGGAAGCCAGGAGCCAAGCTGAGGTGGGCAGGGGTTGTATCGAGGACAGGAATCTACTTGCTTCACTATTGCCCTCTTCTCCCCTGGTACGCTAAGCACTGCTCTGTTGCAAGTAGGGATTTAGCCCTGTAGCTTTCCCAGTATCTCAGGGCAAACTCAACATTTTTTGGATTCCCTTTTTAGAGAGATACAGACACTTCTTGCAAAAATATCTGAGAACATTTTGGACCTGATTCACCAGAACGTTTATTCCTGTTTTATGGGGTAAACCTGGGCCAATGTGGAGGAATAATTCTGCTGGTTTATAGTTTCAAGGGAGGGGTTTTTTTTTCTTATTTTTTCATTTAAATTACTAAGAATATTTGCATGAAAATAAGATCTTGGAGATAAATCTGCTCCTGCTGATCATCCTCAGCGGCAGTCAAATTCTGTGTTTATGACATTACAATACTCTCCTCAGAAATTAATTGTGATGTTGGTGAGGTTTATGAATTTAGGGGGAGAAAAAGCAGGAGCAGAAGAACCATTAAGAAACAAAGATCCTGTGTTCAGGCAAATATCCCTAGCAATCAAAACAATGAAGAGCAACAGACAATTTTTTTTCTAAATGTGAACATTTTCCACAGTTTCCCATAAGACATCACTGCTAGGGGGCCCTAAAGATTTCATTTCTATGGAATATGTACATGGACAGTAGAACTAGGAGGGAACTGGATTTCCATTGAAAAATGGAACAAAGCCAAAACATTTCAAAATTTCCTGTGAAACAAAATTCTGAAAACAAATTTCAGCTTGATCTAAATACTTAGTTGTGATAGAACTGAAATGTCTCATTATGAATTTCAAGTTTTAAAAGGTCAAAATCATTGTTTTCTATATAATATTTTTAGTTTGAAAAAGTCATTTCAAAAAATAAAAAATCAAAATATTCTGTTCTGACAATGTCAAAACAGGACATTTTGACATTGAAATGCTTCATTTGGTCAAAAATTGATGTTTTTAAAAAATCATTTGTTTCAGCTAAAATTGTCCAACCAACTCTAGTGTAAATAAAGTGGCTTTCTACACTAGCCATTCTGACATTTGTGAAAAGAATGTATTTTTATCATAAAAATTGAAAACTGCTCCATTTGGGTTCATTTTACCTTTGAGGACTCTTGTAGCAGTTCCATATTCTCCAGCACTTTAACACAACATTGAGAAAAACTGTTGCTTGATATTTTATCTTCTGTTTCAAAGGTTAACTTTGCCACCTCTGGTCTCTCAGAAGTCTTTTGGAGCACCCTGGAGATCGCAATGTTTTGATCACCCAAAAATGCACTTATCCCAGCATTACTAAAATGGAATTTAGAAGTCTCAGTGTTTTTAGAACATCCCACTTGACAATATCCTTTAATGCTACCAATTTCCTCTTCTGAACAGGTGTCTTTATCTTTCCTAGTGAGATAGTTTGAGGGTTCTATAACTTGAATTCCTTTTTCTTTAGTATGTGTTTTACCAGAAGCCACCTCTGTTTCCTTTTCTTGCATTCTATGTGGTACAGTCTTATTTTCTTGCTTCAATCTTAGCAACTTTCCCTCTATTCCTGAAATTTTATCTTTTATCGGGTCTTCATAGCTGATTCCAAGAGCAGACATTATTTCCTTCAATTCATTGTTTTCTTGAAGAATGTTCTCAATTACTTTCTGAGATTCTAGAAGCTGTTCAGAACTTTTCCTACGGACTCCATTCATATAATTTTTCAGTATACGTTTTTCCTCTTGTAGATCAGAAATTGTTTGGTAGCATTTGGTTTTGCACTCATTCAATTCAGAAATCATTGTCATGTGTTTGTCTTGTTCACATTTTAGCTCACTCAAACTTCCCAACAAAGTTTCTTTGTCTCCTTCTAGTTGAGATATTATCTGTAAATTTCTCTCTCTCTCTTCTTCCAGTTCATGAGTTTTTTTAATGTATTTTTCTTTGTCTTGTAATAGTTTAGCTATTTCTCTGAAAAAGCTATTTCTCTCCTCTTTGAGACCAGAAAGCAGCTGGAAATATTTAATCTTCTTTTCATCAAGAGCTACAATTTTCTTGAGAAATTTATTTGATTCCATCACTGGTATTTCCTTTTCAGAATTTCTATCTTCCTTTTTAACCAGGTGAGACACATTCTTGGAAAGGATTTCAGTCTCACCCAAGAGAACACAAATCGCTCCTGGACACTTAAAATTCTTCTCTTTTGAAACACTGTTATAACATTTACCATATATTTCCTCCTTGGCTAATAACTTTTGGGAAGAGTTAACATCAGTTTCATGTGCTGCTAATATGTGTTGAGAATATGCATCTATCTCCTCTTCTAGTGCACACATCTTCTGATAATATCTATCATTCTCTTCCTGTAACATGAGGAGTTTCTGTGAGTAACTCCCATTCTCTTTCATCAGTGCAGATATTCTTTGAGAATATATATCCATGAGCTTCTCTAACTTATCTGTTTTCAGGGTATATCCATTGTTTTCTTCTGTTGCTGATAGATAATGAACATGTTCAAAATATTCTTCCTCTTGTGCTAACCCTTCATTTAAGTATATATTTCTCTCTTGTGCAGGAGACAATATATTCAGTGGATACATATATTTATCTTCCTTCAGTGCAGACAGTTTTTGAGAGCATTTACTATATTCCTCTATCTGATCAGTCAATTGTTTGCATGATGACTTATCCTCATCTTCTCGTTCAGACAGTTTCAAACATTGCTCTCTCTCTTCTTTCAGTCCAACACTTTTTTGTCGACACACTTTTATTTGGTCAGTTAGATTCTCGGGTTGTTTACCCTTCTCTTCTGTCACAAAAATGTTCTTTTCTAGGCATCTTCTGTTCACTTCATCAAAGGTAGAGATTGCTAAATGTTTTCCATGTTCATCCTTAAATTCAGAGTTTTCTTGAGGATATCCCTCTAATTCCTTGTGTAGGACAGACATGTTTTGGTCACCTGGAATGCTTGCTGCATGAAATTTTGGTTCTGCTTCTTGCTCCCCAGTTTCATCATGTGCAATTTTAATTAAAACTTTGGTGGCTTTTTCAGAAATGCAAGTTATTGTTCTGATTTGTGCTTTCTCATCCCTTTTTTCTTCTCGCTGAGATTTCTCTGGACCATTTCTACTTTGATTTTTTTCATCATTTATTTCTTTATTCGGGTTTTTCTTTTCATCTGTGCTTTTCTGTATAGCTTTTTTATTTTGCAAACATTTTTCCATATAATGTTTTTCAACCTGGAGTTTGAAAATTTCAGTCTCAGTGTTAGCAACCTTTTCCTTTAGAGCTTCAGAATCTTTACCAGAAGAAACTCCTTTCACAACATGCAAGACACCATTAGAAAGACAAAAGTTATTGTGATATGTCTGGTTGTAATTCAAATTCAGCATTTTGTTCACTGGGAAAACAGATGCTGATCTGACACTTAGGACCCTGGGGATTTCAGGTTCTAGCAAGACAAACTGAGGATCAATCAAAGTGGCAACCTTGAAGACAGGCAAAGGATTAGCTGGTTGATTTATAGCTTGTTCCTTTAAGAGAAAGAAATATCCTTTTTCTTTGGTCCCCTTACTTCTCCCATCATTGCTTAGCCTCTCAGAGCAAAATAAGATTAGCTGTCTGTTTTTAAGCTGGCTTGGAGTACATCCAAACAACGGAGAAGCACCATCTGATCTTTGTGTGCCAAGTATGACCTGGTAATAAAGAAAAGAGAATGTCTCAAATTGAAAAACATAAGCTATAAGGAAAGTTGCCATGTTGCTATTTCATATATACTTGCCTTTTGACTTGACCATCTTGAAACATTTTATTATATATATTTATTGTTAGCCAATATCATATAATCTATGAATGTCTTATACTCATGCTCATCTTCCTTGTGGAAATCTACTAGTAGTTAAAGTGTGGAAACCTCTGTTCTTTGTATGTGTTATGACAAAGCTCTGTCCTTGCCTCCGTGGGTCCCACGTTTCCTGGCGGATTTCACTAGCCTCAGAGGCTCACTGTGACCCTCTATGTAACCCTTCTCTCTCTAGAGACAAGGGTCACAGTCTATTGAGCCATATTCATCATAAGCTAGCAAGGGAGGTGAGGAGAAGCTACCCTTCCTGCACAGTCTCTGTTGTCTCCCAGTCTCAGTGATTAATCAGGAGGCAAAGGGGTGGTGTGGGGGGGAGCCCAGGCCCACCCTCTACTCCGGGCTCCAGCCCAGGGACCCGAATAGTATCAGCTATGGTAGAAACATGACATGTACAATTCCCTGGGCTACTTCCCCCACAGCAACCCTCACTTCCTCAGGCTCCACTTCACCCTTACCTCATGGCCTCCTTCCTTGTGCCTGATATGGTGTATACTGCTCAGTCTCTCCAACAGCGCAACTTCTTCCCACAGCTCCTGACATCCGCGCCCACCTGACTAACTGGGATGCTTTTAACTAGTTTCAGCCAGCCCCTGATTGCTTCAGGTGTCCCAATCAACCTAGCATTCTCTCTGCCTTCTGGAAAGTTCTTAATTGGCCCCAGGTGTCTTAATTGACCTGAAGAAGCTGTCATTTCACTTATCCTGGTACCAGGGATTTGTTTACCCTGGAGCTAATATATCTATCTCCCACTCCTTTCTATAGCCATCAGGCCTTGCCCCGTCACATATCCCCCCCCCACCCACCCCTACTCAACACCATAGAGTTGGGCAACTTGGGACGCCAGGCAGTATGCTCGACAGACCATCAGCGTTGCCATGGTGGCATCCAGCCCTGTGCAGTATGCGGAACTGGTAAAGAATGAAAGTTGACATCCTCGTGAAGCTGCTGGGTGGCCAATGTGATATAAGTTTGTTGTCACTAGTGAACACGGGTGAAATCCTGACTCCACTGAAGTCAATAGCAAAACTTCCATTGCCTTCAAAGAGGCCAGAATTTCAGCACAAGCATCCGGATCACATATGTTACCACAACTGGCAAAAATTGATATCCTTGTCTGCAGACTCAGTAAAGACAAGGAGTTGAACCTCTAAGGGATTCCCACCAAGTCTGGAGATGTCTGTTCATGTTCTATGGAGAGTGGACTTCAGAAAGCCTTTTTCTTCTGCCTCCAGAGCTATCAATGTGACACTTTTCATCAGCACAAAACTCACAAACACAAACCCCACATGAAACCTGCACTAAAAAGGTACTGCATAGTCACTGACCCATCAAGGCAAGAGTCTTCTAACAATAGTGGAAATAATACTAATTACATTTGTAAATTGTTTTTCTTTAAAGAAGTCCTTGAATAAAACCCATGGGGATAGTATTATAGGGAAGGCCAACCCTTCCCATTATAAGACCCTGTTTTCAGTTGCTTCATTGCAAAACTTTGTTTAGACTGAAATTTTCTATGCTGGGTATCTGCCTCAGGCTGAATTATTCTTGAAAGTTCAACCAAAACAGTTCCACCATTTTTGAGAATTTGACAAGGGAAAAATACATTGCTTTTCCACTAAAAACCTTTTCTTTGAGAAGCTCTAGTGTCCCCATGCTTTGGAGCAGGGACTTGAAAGTGCACGAATGGATGCTCTTTGTGTCAGGGATGTATCTTTTGCTGTCCCCGTGAAAAACTACCCACATTTGGCTAAGTTATAAGTCTTTAAAAAATTTCAGTTTGCCCATGCTCAGGACAACCTCAAAAGTCAGGAGGCAGAGTTTAAGGCCAGAAGGGACCACTGGATCACCAAGTCTGACCTCCTGTGTATCATAGGTTTCAGAGTAACAGCCATGTTAGTCTGTATTCGGAAAAAGAAAAGGAGTACTTGTGGTACCTTGGAGACTAACCAATTTATTTGAGCATAAGCTTTCGTGAGCTACAACTCACTTCACCGATGAAGTGAGCTGTAGCTCACGAAAGCTTATGCTCAAATAAATTGGTTAGTCTCCAAGGTGCCACAAGTACTCCTTTTCTTTCTGTGTATCATAGGCCACCAACATCACCCAGCACCCACACAATAAATCCAGCAACTGAAATTTGACCAACGTATTTCAGACCACAGGAGAAACCTTTTCTGCAACTGTTTCAGTTTTAATTCATCTTTCTTGAACACAGGTGACCAGACTAGTACACAGCATCCCAAATGAGGTCTTCCTAGATTGTCCATGCAACCTTAATTCAGTCTCCTTGTGTGTATGCATTATGATACAGTCTTTAATTACATGATCACATATTATTTTTTCCACAGGATCCCTGCCTCATTCAGGGTACAGGCTAGACCTGGTCTGGGAATGAATCAGGGCTGATTAACTGTAGGAATTCCACCTCATTTGTTACAGAAGAAGGAAGCTGTGCAATGAATGAGGTGGGAAATTGTAGAAAGAGGAAGGATGATCCCAGGATTAAGGCAGTTGAATGCTTTCCTAGAGACTTAGATTCTATTCCTCTGCCAAAGAGTTTGTACATGATGCTAATCAAGTCACTTAAACCACATTTTTCACAGGTGATCACTGATTGGTCCTCTTTTTCTGAGCACCCAAATGAGACCCTGGTGTAAGTGACCAGGGTATAGGCGATCTGGCCTAGCAACCATATCTGGGCTGGAGTTCACACATCAGGGATGGTAGCAAGAGTTGGGGTCAAAGTCTGGCCGGCTGGAGACTGTAAATCAGAGGTAGTACCAGGCTATAGTCAGGATACAAGAGTCAAGGTCAGAGTCAGGCTGGGATCAGAGGCCAGCAATCAAGATATGAGGTGATGTCTGGGGTCCCAGGAGGCCCGAAGTCTGTGCTGTTGCCGAAACAACTTGCTGGGACACCCTCCTTGCTTAAACAGGGTGGTTGGCCAATCAGAGGGCCACAGCTGGCTGCCTTGGGTGGTACTTCCAGTAGCTTCTATTCTCCATAGTGCTCCCTGGGTGTGGCTCTGCATGGTCTCCTGGTGGCACTGTGAGAACATCCGTCTACCAGGCTCTGCAGACCCGCATTAGAGTTCCTGCATCCTTACACCTCTAGGGCCTGAAGTGCTGAATTCCCAGCTGCAAGTGAAGTCAATGGGAACTGTGCTTTGAACATATAAAGTGCTAGATAATGCTAGGTACTCTGCAAAATCAGACTCTAGGAGTCTTAAATTGGGTACCCAAAATTAGTGGCTACTTTTCTCCTTAATCTTTACTGTGCTTCAGTTCCCCATCTGTAAAATGGGGATAATACTAAGGGTATTGTGATGCTTACCACATTTATGTTTGTGAAGTACTCAGATACAATTATGATAAGTATCATAGAAAAGTCCATGAGGAAATTAATAATTCTGTTTTCAGTGCAGGGTTTGAATAGTGTGCAGTAATACGGCAGGGGACCAAACACTTAACAATGAGGAGAAATCAAAATATTGAATAAATACTCATTCAGTAAGCACTCTCATCCTGTGCATTAAATGAGGCAGGGTTTGCGTGGAAAATACATGTGATCATGTAATTAAAGACCTTATCATAACACATACACACAAGGCATTTCTTAACATTTGAGACCTTAGTGTCCTTTTAATGTAGTTTTTTGTATGTAATATATACACACGTATAGTAAGGGCCCCTTTAAAGTGTAATTAGTGCAAAGGAAAATGACTGTTTGCTGACTATGTGTTGTCTACCCAACAGTAAATAGTTGTTTACCAGGAGCCAGTTTCATATCTTTAGGGTTGTTCTCACTATACACGTTGTTATAAAAACAAGAAACTGTGGTATTAAAATACAAATACATATATTTTCATATATATCCCTCTGGTGTCCTAGGTAACATTTGTACTATGCCTGTAGGAACTGACTGCATGAGTGAACTCACTAGCACTGGTATAACTCTGTTGACTAGAAACACTGCAATGATGATCACTCTCCAATCACTGGACAGAACAGATAGCCTTACTGCACTATAAGAGCAATATTTGTTATTAAATACTGTGTGAATTGTCCACTGGTTTTCATAATATGCTAAGTACAACACTACAATCCCCAAGGTTTTATCAAAGTAAGTTTTCTCTTCTAAGCAAGAACTTAACATAAGTTCTTCGGATAAAAACCCACCTTTCGATATGCACTGTTGCTCTCTGTTGCCTATTCGGCACTTGAATATTATGTGGAGTTATCCCTGCCATTGAAGGTGAAATCCTGGCTCCATTGAAGTCAATAGCAAAACTCCCATTGACTTCAACGGAGCCAAGACTTTACCCTGAACACAGAATATGTCATCAGGAGCCACAGTCAAGATCCAAGAGCCGGAATTCATTATTTTATTATACAAACAGAAAATCTGTGTGTTATATATGCATAGTAATAATGTCTGTAAGGGTAAAATACCAACATGTAAACAGTATTTTTCTGGGTAGATCTGTCTTCTCCTTAGAGCAAAATTTTGACAGCTTGTTCTGGAAGACATACTTTTATACTAATTTCTAAATTCCCTTTGTCTGCTCCTTATTTATCTTGTGATTCACAGATAATGCTGTGCTTGCAAAGTTAGCAAAAAATAGCAACAACTTTCTTCTCACCTGTTCAGCGTCAGCTAGCCCGTGTTCTTCACCAGTTTCCACCAAGGCACTGGAGCTGTGCTCCAAAAATGGTATGAGAAGTTCCTTTGGCAACCCCTCCACATTATTAAGCCAGCCATAGCCACACTCTGATGCTATCTCTGTTACGATAGAGCATTTAAACAGGTGTAAGGCTGCTGAATGAAAAACGCCAAGTAACAAAAATCTGGCATGAAGCATGAGAATGAAAAATATTGTAAGCTCTATAAATGCAAAACCAATGTGATATGTGATTAATCACACACATTTTAATGGGCAGATGAACACTGTGATTTAATAATAAAATATACTAATAAATAATAATATTTACAATATAACCCCTTTTTCACAAACTAGTTGGGAATTGAGGAGTTCATAAAATGAAAACTTTCATAAAATTGGACATGTCAAAATTATAGTAGGTACGTTGCATATGTTGCAGTATGGTACACTTTCTTTTTGTCCTTCAGATGAGTGCAAAGTAATTTCCAATGCACTGAAGGCATCAGAATGAGAAGGGATGTCAACTTTATTCGCGAACCAGCTGAGCGGCGGCGAACCAGCTGAGCAGCAGGGGACAGCAGAGCAGCTCACAGCAGGAGTTTGCCTGGGACTGGTAAGTATCCGAGTGTGTGTGTGTTTGCTTGCTGAGGAAGTATCCGAGCGTGTGTGTGCTGGGAGGGCAGTGTGAGAGCCTGAGTGAGTGTCTGATTGGCTGCTAGCCTGCAGGGGGCGGGCAGTAGGGTGTCTGTTTGTTTGCGTCAGGGAAGCCTGGCTGTTTAAAAATAGCCAGAGCTTCGTGAACCAGCTGAGCAGCAGGGGACAGCAGAGCAGCTCACAGCAGGAGTTTGCCTGGGAGTTCGCCTGGAGTGAGCCCAGTGAGGCTTACATCTTGCAAACTGCTCTGAGGAAGCTCAAAGTAGGAAGGTGATATGGAAGGGGGGGGGGGGGGTTCAGCTGTTGTGACCTGCACTGGATATGCCATGTTTGTCTTTCTTCCACAGGACAGAAGCGACTTTGTCTGTACAAAGTGCAAGCTGGTCTCCATATTGGAAGAGAAGATTGAAGGTCTGGAGCAACAGATAACAACCCTGCGTTGCATACGAGAAACTGAGGATTTTCTGGACAAAACTCAGGATAGGCTTCTAGGGGCACAAAGCTCTAAAGATATAGAGCAGGTTGCACAGAGAAGCCAAGAGGCCAGTGAAGAAGCTTGGCAACATGTGACCTCCAGAAGAGGTAAGCGGAATGTCCGGGTTCCAGTAACACAGACACAGGTAACTAACCGCTTTCATGTTCTCTCCACAGGTATCGTTGCGGAGAGTGGACCAGATGATATGTCTGGGGCGAGAAAGCAGGAGACTCCACTGGTTGGAAGGCATGAGATGCTATGTCCTGAGGTTGGGGGTTCCACGACCACCACTCCCAAGAGGAGAAGGCGGGTGGTGGTGGTCGGGGACTCTCTCCTCCGGGGGACTGAATCATCTATCTGCCGCCCTGACCGGGAAAACCGAGAAGTCTGTTGCTTGCCAGGGGCTAAGATTCGTGATGTGACGGAGAGATTGCCGAGACTCATCAAGCCCTTGGATCGCTACCCCTTCCTGCTTCTCCACGTGGGCACCAATGATACTGCCAAGAATGACCTTGAGCGGATCACTGCGGACTATGTGGCTCTAGGAAGAAGGATAAAGGAGTTGGAGGCGCAAGTGGTGTTCTCGTCCATCCTCCCCGTGGAAGAAAAAGGCCTAGGTAGGGACCGTCGAATCGTGGAAGTCAACGAATGGCTACACAGGTGGTGTCGGAGAGAAGGCTTTGGATTCTTTGACCATGGGATAGTGTTCCATGAAGGAGGAGTGCTGGGCAGAGACGGGCTCCATCTCACGAAGAGAGGGAAGAGCATCTTTGCCAGCAGGCTGGCTAACCTAGTGAGGAGGGCTTTAAACTAGGTTCACCGGGGGAAGGAGACCAAAGCCCTGAGGTAAGTGGGAAAGCGGGATACCGGGAGGAAACACAGGCAGGAATGTCTGTGAGGGGAGGGCTCCTGCCTCATACTGGGAATGAGGGGCGATCAACAGGTTATCTCAAGTGCTTATATACAAATGCACAAAGCCTTGGAAACAAGCAGGGAGAACTGGAGGTCCTGGTGATGTCAAGGAACTATGACGTGATCGGAATAACAGAGACTTGGTGGGATAACTCACATGACTGGAGTACTGTCATGGATGGTTATAAACTGTTCAGGAAGGACAGGTAGGGCAGAAAAGGTGGGGGAGTAGCACTGTATGTAAGGGAGCAGTATGACTGCTCAGAGCTCCGGTACGAAACTGCAGAAAAACCTGAGTGTCTCTGGATTAAGTTTAGAAGTGTGTGCAACAAGAGTGATGTAGTGGTGGGAGTCTGCTATAGACCACCGGACCAGGGGGATGAGGTGGATGAGGCTTTCTTCCGGCAGCTCACGGAAGCTACTAGATCGCATGCCCTGATTCTCATGGGTGACTTTAATTTTCCTGATATCTGCTGGGAGAGCAATACAGCGGTGCATAGACAATCCAGGAAGTTTTTGGAAAGCATAGGGGACAATTTCCTGGCGCAAGTGCTAGAGGAGCCAACTGGGGGGGGCGCTTTTCTTGACCTGCTGCTCACAAACCGGGTAGAATTAGTGGGGGAAGCAAAAGTGGATGGGAATCTGGGAGGCAGTGACCATGAGTTGGTTGAGTTCAGGATCCTGACGCAGGGAAGAAAGGTAAGCAGCAGGATACGGACCCTGGACTTCAGGAAAGCAGACTTCGACTCCCTCAGGGAACGGATGGCCAGGATCCCCTGGGGGACTAACTTGAAGGGGAAAGGAGTCCAGGAGAGCTGGCTGTATTTCAAGGAATCCCTGTTGAGGTTACAGGGACAAACCATCCCAATGAGTCGAAAGAATAGTAAATATGGCAGGCGACCAGCTTGGCTTAATGGTGAAATCCTAGCGGATCTTAAACATAAAAAAGAAGCTTACAAGAAGTGGAAGGTTGGACATATGACCAGGGAAGAGTATAAAAATATTGCTCGGGCATGTAGGAATGATATCAGGAGGGCCAAATCGCACCTGGAGCTGCAGCTAGCTAGAGATGTTAAGAGTAACAAGAAGGGTTTCTTCAGGTATGTTGGCAACAAAAAGGAAGCCAAGGAAAGTGTGGGCCCCTTACTGAATGAGGGAGGCAACCTAGTGACAGAGGATGTGGAAAAAGCTAATGTGCTCAATGCTTTTTTTGCCTCTGTTTTCACTAACAAGGTCAGCACCCAGACTGCTGCGCTGGGCATCACAAAATGGGGAAGAGATGGCCAGCCCTCTGTGGAGATAGAGGTGGTTAGGGACTATTTAGAAAAGCTGGATGTGCACAAGTCCATGGGGCCGGACGAGTTGCATCCGAGAGTGCTGAAGGAATTGGCGGCTGTGATTGCAGAGCCATTGGCCATTATCTTTGAAAACTCGTGGCGAACCGGGGAAGTCCCGGATGACTGGAAAAAGGCTAACGTAGTGCCAATCTTTAAAAAAGGGAAGAAGGAGGATCCTGGGAACTACAGGCCAGTCAGCCTCACCTCAGTCCCTGGAAAAATCATGGAGCAGGTCCTCAAAGAATCAATTCTGAAGCACTTGCATGAGAGGAAAGTGATCAGGAACAGCCAGCATGGATTCACCAAGGGAAGGTCATGCCTGACTAATCTAATCGCCTTTTATGATGAGATTACTGGTTCTGTGGATGAAGGGAAAGCAGTGGATGTATTGTTTCTTGACTTTAGCAAAGCTTTTGACACAGTCTCCCACAGTATTCTTGTCAGCAAGTTAAGGAAGTATGGGCTGGATGAATGCACTATAAGGTGGGTAGAAAGCTGGCTAGATTGTCGGGCTCAACGGGTAGTGATCAATGGCTCCATGTCTAGTTGGCAGCCGGTATCAAGTGGAGTGCCCCAAGGGTCGGTCCTGGGGCCGGTTTTGTTCAATATCTTCATAAATGATCTGGAGGATGGTGTGGATTGCACTCTCAGCAAATTTGCGGATGATACTAAACTGGGAGGAGTGGTAGATACGCTGGAGGGGAGGGATAGGATACAGAAGGACCTAGACAAATTGGAGGATTGGGCCAAAAGAAATCTGATGAGGTTCAATAAGGATAAGTGCAGGGTCCTGCACTTAGGACGGAAGAACCCAATGCACAGCTACAGACTAGGGACTGAATGGTTAGGCAGCAGTTCTGCGGAAAAGGACCTAGGGGTGACAGTGGACGAGAAGCTGGATATGAGTCAGCAGTGTGCCCTTGTTGCCAAGAAGGCCAATGGCATTTTGGGATGTATAAGTAGGGGCATAGCGAGCAGATCGAGGGACGTGATCGTTCCCCTCTATTCGACATTGGTGAGGCCTCATCTGGAGTACTGTGTCCAGTTTTGGGCCCCACACTACAAGAAGGATGTGGATAAATTGAAGAGAGTCCAGCGAAGGGCAACAAAAATGATTAGGGGTCTGGAACACATGACTTATGAGGAGAGGCTGAGGGAGCTGGGATTGTTTAGCCTGCAGAAGAGAAGAATGAGGGGGGATTTGATAGCTGCTTTCAACTACCTGAAAGGGGGTTCCAAAGAGGATGGCTCTAGACTGTTCTCAATGGTAGCAGATGACAGAACGAGGAGTAATGGTCTCAAGTTGCAGTGGGGGAGGTTTAGATTGGATATTAGGAAAAACTTTTTCACTAAGAGGGTGGTGAAACACTGGAATGCGTTACCTAGGGAGGTGGTAGAATCTCCTTCCTTAGAGGTTTTTAAGGTCAGGCTTGACAAAGTCCTGGCTGGGATGATTTAACTGGGAATTGGTCCTGCTTCGAGCAGGGAGTTGGACTAGATGACCTTCTGGGGTCCCTTCCAACCCTGATATTCTATGATTCTATGATTCTATTATCGACATAACTTTCATTATGTGATTTTTCTTCCATCTAGAAAAATGGTTCGTATAACCGTCATTTATAAGATTGATGTTTGTAAAAACCAAGGTTCTACTGTAATATTAATAAGTTCTTATATAGGGTTTTTCATCCACAAACCTCAAAGCACTTTACAAAAGGAGGTTAAGTGCTATCCACATTTTATAGATGGCACAGAGAAGTTATAGATGTGATTTTCAAAAATGGCCTACATTTGCTTCTATTGAAATCAACTGAAAAACTCCTATTGACTCCAATGGGAACAGCTAGGTGAATGCTGAGCTCTTCTGAGATCCAAGTGATCAGGACGTTGGTATTGTATCTGATCTGAAAGACAACTCCTCCAGTCGCACAGCACACACAAATATTACACTGCAACATTGGTTCAGTAGTGACTTGTAGGGAGATGTGTCTCCTAATGAATCACCTCTACAACTTCTTGCAGCTCCTAGGCTTTTCCTCGAGGTCTCACATTCAAGTACTACCAAAGCCCAACTTTCTTGAGCTTATGAGATATGTTGGGATCAGAGTTCACAACAGCACTGCAGCAAACCATATGCATCTGATCAATCCAAACATCCCCTTAGACACATACATATGCACCCCTTAATGAAACTCTTCCTTAACTATAGTGTATATGAAATAAAGCAGTATTCCTACTTGCTGTTGTACGAGACTGTTTGGTATGTTGTAGAAAAGATGGAGTTTGACTAGCTTTGTTTCTGGCTGGATCCAAGACTGCGTCCCTCTTCAGATTTATCTGCTCATCCTGGAAAAACAGGTCACCATTCTTATTGCGGAAAAAATGGGGAAAGGAAAAGAAAAATAGTATAATAAAACTAGAAGTTTTTGTAATATATCACAATCTACTGCACAATTTTCTTTATTGTGTTCCTTACATTTTTTTCCCAACCCCAATTTCTGCTTCCCAACCAATCACACTTTGTAACAATAAATACTTTCTTTTCTATAGCACCTTCCATCTAATGTTTTTGACATGCTTTATAAATGTACAAAGAAAGTGGAGGTTGGTATTAGCCTGATTTTATGCATGGGGAAACTAAGGCACATAACAGCTAAGGGGCTTGCCAAAGTTCATAGCAATAGTTTGAAGGAGTAGAACCCAGGTTCTGTGACTTGCAATCCTGTAAAGGCCACAAAGACTATTCCTTTCCTAGACGTAAGAAGCTATTTAATTATGCATTTAACTTGGAGGTCTGGTGTCAGCTGAGATGACAGCAATCATACTAGTATAGCTGAGCTGGTAAACCAGTAGCAAATTACTAACCCTTGGGAGGAAGGGGAGCATAGAAGGAATTGTGTCTTTCTGATCATGCATCACCCATTACTCATGGCAGAGTGCCACAGCAGAGGAGATCCATTTAAATGACATGCATTATGGTCTCAAGTTGCAGTGAGGGAGGTTTAGGTTGGATATTAGGAAAAACTTTTTAAATAAGAGGGTGATGAAGCACTGGAATGCGTTACCGCCTTCCTTCGATGTTTTTACGTTCAGGCTTGACAAAGCCTTGGCTGGGATGATTTAGTTGGGGATCGGTCCTGCTTTGAGCAGGGGGTTGGACTAGATGACCTCCTGAGATCCCTTCCAACCCTGATATTCTATGATTCTATGATAAGATACAGGTATTGAATCACACACATTTCATAGATTCATAGATATTAGGGTCAGAAGGGACCATCATGATCATCTAGTCCGACCTCCTGCACAAAGCAGGTCACAGAATCTCACCCACCCACTCCTGTGATAAACCTCTCACCTATGTCTGAGCTATTGAAGTCCTCAAATCATGGTTTAAAGACTTCAAGGTCCAGCAAGTGACCTGTGCCCCATGCTACAGAGGAAGGCGAAACCCCCCCCAGGGCCTCTTCCAATCTGCCCTGGAGGAAAATTCCTTCCCAACCCCAAATATGGCGATCAGCTGAACCCTGAGCATATGGGCAAGACTCACCAGCCAGATTCCCAGGAAAGAATTCTCTGTAGTAACTCAGATCCCACCCATCTAACATCCCATCACAGGCCATTGGGCCTATTTACCATGAATATTTAAAGATCAATTAATTGCCAAAATCATGTTATCCCATCATACCGTCTCTACTGGAAATACCCCGTCTGATGCATCCCAAGACCGCATTAGCTTTTTTCACGGCCATATCACATTGGCGGCTCATAGTCATCCTGTGATCAACCAATACTCCAAGGTCCTTCTCCTCCTCCGTTACTTCTAATTGATGTGTCCCCAGCTTATAACTAAAATTCTTCTTATTAATCCCTAAATGCATGACTTTACACTTCTCACTATTAAATTTTATCCTATTACTATTACTCCAGTTTACAAGGTCATCCAGATCTTCCTGTTTGATATCCCAGTCCTTCTCTGTATTGGCAATACCTCCCAGCTTTGTATCATCCGCAAACTTTATTAGCACACTCCCACTTTTTGTGCCAAGGTCAGTAATAAAAAAATTAAATAAGATTGGTCCCAAAACCGATCCCTGAGGAACTCCACTGGTAACCTCCCTCCAGCCTGACAGTTCCATTCATTTCAGAACAGAAGCGTTCACAGATGTGTGTGACAGCGCAGGAATTTTGAAGTTATTTGATAAATTCACAAAAGTACATCAGGCAACCTTTTAAAAAAATTAAACCTTGTTTTTCTAAATTTCAGGGGGACTTTTCATGCCTAAACACTCCGCAGTGGTGTCACATTGTCCATATTTTATAAGGAAATAATCCAAAAGGTAAGATGGCTACACAGCAATGATATAATAGAAAATGCTGAGACATCATAGATTGTTACATGAAAATATGTATTATGGAATTACATTGCCTACCAAATCAATTCAGCTGTCCCCTCCCACATCCTTCTCCCCCATGCCGTCCATTCCCCTGGGCGCTGATCTTTATTTCTTGTGAATACCTAATTAACAAAGGAACTGATGTTTTCAGTCAGTTGCCTGTCCCGAATTTGTTGTTCATGTACACACTGGGGAAAACAGCCAGAGCTGAGCTCAGTGCTCCGCTCATATCTCTGAAAGTGCTCCATAAGAATCCAGACCTTTCAATGAGCTTTGCGTGATTAGAACCCAGACCCATGTGGAGCTCACTGAAGGACCAGGGCCTAATTCAGTAATATTGTATGAAGAAGTTTCACAACTATACTATCTTTCAAGGATTGTAGACATGCTATTGATGCAATGTTTACTGATAGCTTTAGCACCCTTCATGCCTTACTATGATATATGTATGTAGGCACATTTCCTTTCTGAGTGAGGAACAGTCAAATGTTCCCATTCATTGCTTCATTAACAAGTATTAAATAATGATTAATCACATGGACTGGCTGAAAAGTTAGTAAACTTTAAAATCCTCCTTTTTATATTTCAAACTGTTTGTCATTTTACAGTAATGATGGAAGACCAATGAGATTAACATGTAAATCAGGACACTTTGCAAGTACTCCCTCTTGGATACTACAAGACCAGTGTAATGAGAAGATCAGTGAACCCTACTGAAATACAGGGGGAAAAACCCCTCACCAGTATTACAATATACCACTGGAGGTCTCCCTCCTCCTTTTTATACACAGCTTAAAGCTTTGCCTTAGTATCCTAAAGTAATGTTTCATGCTAGAATAATTCTCATTAATGTTTTACAAAAGAGAAAAAAATATAACCACCAATCCAGAAAATTACAAGTGGTGCTGTTGTTGCTGTTTGACGTCACATTTAAGGGATTCAACCATCTATCAAACAGAAAGAAATATGCTGTGTAAATCCATCATTAATGTATTGAGGGACACTTTGCACACTGAAGGATATCAATAGTTCTGTTCCTTGGCTCTTGACATCTTCCTACAATACAAGGGTATATATTAGTCCCAATCAAAAACCTGTCAAAAAGGAGTTATTAATATGAGAGGGAAAATGGTCTTGTGGTTAAAGCACTGGAGTGGGACTCAGAAGATTTGGGTTTGATTCGTGTGTGTGATCTTGGGTAAGTCACCTAACCTTTTGGTTTCCATTCTATAAAATAGAGAGAATACATACTTCCTTTATCTGGACCTTTATCTGCCTTGTCTATTTAAAGAGTAAATTCCCCAGGCCAAAAATTGCTCCTTAATGTGTGTACAGCACCTAGCACTATAGGGTCCCAGTCTCAGTTGGAGCCTTTAGGTGTGTATGTAATATAAATATTAATCAATATGTTTCAATGAAGCCCAGCTAACTATGTAAAACAAAGTGCACTTTCAAAACAAAGCCATATCTTTTAAAAACTTCAAATGTTAATAAGCCTGTAAATGAAGATTTATGGGATCCAGCCAGTTCCCCACTGTCAAATAACCCTTCATCACTCACTGTCACCCCACCCTATCACCTAACCCTGCCCAATGGAAACTTCTGGCACTTAAAGTTTTACATCTGGAAAATGATAAGGGCTCCAAGCATTTAATGTGGATAAAATACTTCCTTAGCCTCCTATACTGCCCCCACACACATTTATTTACTGCGATATAAAATGGATTTTTCAAATCCTTAATTGATGGGTTACGGTGCTGACTGTGATAGGGTGCAGAGATATGACCAGGTTCTCCGCTAACAAGAGGCTCCATATTCCTTCCCTTTAACTACATGCTCAGGAGAAGGCTGACTTGCTGATTGTCACTTCCTTCTGCTATGCACGCCATGTCGTCCGCTTACTTTGACCTGCTCAAATATTGCTTGGTGTATTGATGAATGTTGTCTTTATCAGTGTAATGTGATTGTCATCTTTGACTGTGCCTGTCTATAAACATCATTCTTCTACTCCTCTGATCCAGACAATAAAGAAATTCAAATGTATGCTTATGGCTTAAAAGATTTTCATTTGCTCATTTTGATAGAGCAAGATGGGGTTTCAGTCCATACTTCAGAAATGTGTTACAAGAGGCAGTTAAACATGATCCACCAACTTCCTATAAACATTTGCCAAACGCTTTAAAGCAGTTTCCTTAGTATAACATACTATTCTGTCTTTCTATCAAGGTTCTTATAATATAACACATCTCCGGAGTATCTGAAGGCTGCCCAAGAGATAATTGGTGTCCAGAGTTAACCTTCAAGATAATTAAATTCCTGTGTTCTAAGTTCAAACACCATCACACCCAAATATAGTACAGTGTTGGAGCATGTTGCTTCTTTAGATACTCAGTGTGAGATGAAATTTTGCAAAATATGCCATGTCAGCCTCTCGTAACTGGATGTCAGTGTCTCCACAAGACTTCATGGCCAGTGATAACTTGCACTGACACAAAGAAACAAGCCCACATTGCCCCTTGCCAATGTGAGGCACATCTCCACAGTAAATAGACTTCACTCTCTTCTTTAGTTATGTTCCTAGCTGTTCTTATTAGCCTAACAGCACCATAGTTATGCAAAGGTAAGCTACTGTCCTCCAACTCCTTACTCAGGCAAAACTCCTACTGGCTTCAATAGTTGGAAAACACTGGACTTCTGTGGGAGTTTCTGCCTCAATAGGGATGGCAGGATCTGGTCCTAAATGAACACTGGGCTCACTGAAGCCTTTGAAAGGTAAAACAAAGCTTTGGCAGAGAATTAGGGAGAGGATCAACAAATTCAATTGCCTCAAACAAGTCACTGTTCTACTGAATACTGAGAAGTAGGAATTTTCTTGTGAAATTTATCAGCTGAACACAGTAACCATAGGACAAGATAAATCTCATTATCCTGCAATAGGTGTAATGGCAAGTTAACCTTTTCCTAGGCACACACTACAAAGGTGGAACTTCAAAGAAAGAAGAAAATTGAGCATTATTATTTCTTACTAATAAAGCCATGAAGGCACCTTTTTTGTTAGCCCAGAGATAAGGCAACAAAACTGTCCATCAAGTTCTCCTTTTATATACCCTGCAGCATATTTTAAAAAGCTGGCGAAAGAGATGGGCTTCCTGTTTCTTAGGCAGCTTTAACTTCTGTAACCAACACTAATAGAGAACCAAAGCTCATATCTTAACAGCTTTATACTGATATTTTTTCCTGACTCAATATTCAAACATGCTGTGACAGACTGACAATAATATCCTACCTTATTAAATTAAACTTGTTGTATGAAAAATGCAAATGTTTATGTACTATCATGGACTTGCATGGAACTTCCTCAGCTGGAAAACAGAATTAATGCAATCTCTGGGAGATATGAGGAACCTCAAAGGACTATTGGGGACAATGTGTGTATAGTGGATTTCCTAGGAAATACCTGGGGGTAAGGGGAGGACTAATGACACACTTCAAAATGCATCCTTTTGAAGCTACCTTCGGGAAAGAGAAACCAATTATCTATTAATTACCTGATCCTGGAAACTCCAAATCGGAGACCCCTAAATTGTAGGAAGGGCAGACTAAATATGTCATGAGTGTGCTGTTCTGACCTGAAGCTGAGATGAACCTGAAACTACAAAGAAAACCCTTGGGTTGGGTTTTGAAGGATTGTTCCTTCCATACTTGGGATGGGGGGACGTCTGGTAAGTTTATTAGCCTGTGTGTAAGTTATTTTATTATTTTCAGTAGGGTTTCTCTGTAGTGCTTTTACCTTTAGAATAAAATAAGCTTGCACAGGAAGCTGTGGATGAACACTTATAACTGTGGGCAATCATTCTGGTATTAGTCTCTGAAGAGAAGGCAAAAGAAGCTTGCTTAGATAACCTGTCTTTTGCTGGAATAACACAGTGAGGGTAGGGAACTGTTCAGCCTGGAGATATTCCATTCAGAAGGGAGAGAGAGACATGGATCTCCACCTATGAGATGTTTCAGAGTAACAGCCGTGTTAGTCTGTACTCTCAAAAGAAAAGGAGTACTTGTGGCACCTATGAGATGTGACAGCCAGGGAAGCCTGAGAGTGGTGCCCATGCTGTACCACAGAGGGGGAGTTCAGGTGCAGTTGCCCTGAACTGTGACATATGCATTCTCCCAGTCTCAGCCATACAGACCATACAAATAAGCAGTCCCTCCATGGCACGCTTCATTGTCCATGTCTGAGTGCCTCTCTGCCCCTCTAATAATGTACCTAGGAAGCAACATATTGGCTTTCAAGTTTCTCTGCCTTTTGCTCTCCCTTGTAATACCAGAAGTCAACAAATGATGTAAAATATCACTTTAGGGCCCTAAGTTGCAGCAGTGAGCAGAAGAGTGATGCTTCCCACTCAAGTAGAAATGGTAACCAGTCATCCCGCCACCCCGGAACTGTCAAGGAGACACATGCAACGAGGTCATTCTTAAACATGTGGGGCTTTATTTCACACCCCTCCCTAATGAGTATAAAAGTAAAAGTTAATCACAGTCTGTATTACATTCACTTACCCAGTTACCACTGACAGCTTTATTTTCTCCATTTTCCATTCCTGCAGGCAATAGCTCCTTTTCGGCTTCTCTTGGTAACTTTGCTCCCAGTTTGTCCTTTAAAGTGATGTTTTCTTCCATAAGTTCCTCCACGCATTCCTGAAGGTTGATTTCAGACAATTTCAGCTCATAAACACGACAGCAAGATTCCTCTAATTTCCCTGTCAGGAAATCTTCATTGTCCTGGGAGAGCTGAAGTTTAGTTAGTAGGTCTGCTCGTTCTCTATTACCACCTTCTTCTTTTTCCTGTAACCTTTTCAGATTTTGCTGCAGTGTCTGTAGGTGGCTTTTCATGTAATGATCCACATCTTCAATGAGAGTTTTTATTTTAGTTATATTCACATCTAAGTGCAAAGACCCCTGAATTCCATTGAATACTGCTTCCAGTTTGCATCGCAGATATTGTACAGTTCCCTCTCCTAGCTCAGAGAACAGAAAAGCTGTAGTGGCATTGAGATCTAGGACTTCCTTTTCCAGCCTGGAAACCTGACCCTGAAGGGACAACTCCCGTTCTCTCAACACTGCTGTCTTCTGCTTCTGCTTTTGTTTGTAGTGCTCGAAATATGCTGACTGACTCTTTACTTCATCCTCTTTTGTCTTCAATTGGTCCTGAAGTCGCCATAGCTTTTCTTTTTGTTTTCTTTCTGCCTTTTCTTGTTTTTGAACCTGCAAATTTCAGGGATTAGTATGGGAATGAAAACAACAATAGGGAAATCTATGATTCAGAATCTCTTTTCACAATATTTTTTTCCTTTTCTTAATGAAGCAATAATTTTTCCCATCTCTTCTGAACCATCTTTTGGCCAAAGGCCAGGAATAATCTGAACAAAAACTTTTTAGAAATCAATAGGACTATATGATGTGGCGGTCAGAGCAGAATTTGGCCCATTAGCTTGTCGTTTCAACCACCATCAAAACATCTCAGTTAAAAACCATGTTTGCTTTGATATTTAATATTTTAGTTCATTTTGCATAATGTAGGATACTCATAAATCAAAACCCTTTTATGGATTAAAATGCACATAATCAGTTCCTAACTATACAACATATTATTTTTAATATTTATACTGTAGTAGTGTCCAGAGGTCACAATTAGGTTCTTAGTCCCATTGTACTAGGTGCTCTTCAAACACATATGAAAAAAACAGTTTCAGTCCCCAAAAGCTTACAATCTAACATAACAAGTGACCTATGAAGTGTGGAGGGAAGAGGTGCAATGAAATATATCAATCAGAATTTGTATATTCATAAGAGTCAGTTAACCCATTTGCTCTCTAATTTAGCCATCATTAATTAGCTCAACTATTCCAAGGCCTCTGGAAATGAGGAAGCAATGCAAAGAAGGAAAGCATAGTGGGCCTTGTTAGTCAGATCACAGAGAGTGTTCCACATGTAAATGAATATGGATAATTTTAATTTTCAGATGAACCATGTTACACTTTACATGAATGCGTGGGTCGTGATATAAAGTCCAAATATGTCAGATGAAAGAAAAACAAACATTTCTTATTTTATTAACTAGTCCTGAACCAACTAAAGGCCATCAAATAACATAATGCAAACTTGGGACTTTTTCAGCAGGTACTGAAGCACAGAGACAGTCTGAATGAGGCATTTGCAGTATCCCATTAATACTGTTTCAGCTCAGTGTTTTTACACTCTAGCCTATTGATTTTTAGGGGGCTTGCTGATGAAACAAAGTAATGAGATTAACACTAAGCATGAAAGTCACCCAATGTCAGGCAGGATCAGACTATTAGGTTTAAATGAAATTACCTTCTGATGGGAGAATAGGAACTGTTTAGACAAATTCTGAAAAATATATTCTAGTTTTAAACAGGTTGATTGAGAAATTACTGAATTTAATATTATCTGTTATACTGAGACACCCTAAAAGTATATGGAGGAGTTTGAATAATGCTACTATGGTCTCAGCTCCAATGAAGGGAAAACCCCAACCGTAACCACCACTTGGTAGAGAGTGCGAGCACTCATTGAGTGGCAAATACAGTTTTGGAGACCAAGTATTCACCAGTATAAGCAATGAACCCTATAAAAATGCCAATGGCTAACTAAGCAAAGGAGCAATTAGGATAGAGCAGCTTTTGCCCTCAGAATAGGAAATGGTTCTCAATTCGGGTGGAGTGGGTTGTTTAAAACACGCTACCTTGTCTGGGGTAACTGATTCTCCATCTTCCAAGTAATGGTGACAAATTGGCCAGGACCTGGAATGTAGATTTAGTTATGGGTGGGTCAGGATATGTGGTTGGGACAATGGCTAGAAGGAAAATCCATATACTGTGTCTGCATGAAACTATGTGGTGTGGAGGCAAAAGTAAAATATTGAAAGATGAATTTAAAAATTTTTGGTCTGGAGGAAAAAAAGAAACGAAAGGGGTTGCTATTGTCATGATCCCAGCGATTGCACAAGGGTAGAAAGAAGAGAAGACCAATTGATAGTCATATGGTTGAGGACAGAGAATAGGGTTAGATAGGTGATGTCAGCATATGTTTCAGAACAAGGTGGACCTATGGAAGAGAAGAGGAGCTTCAGAAATGAGCTGGCAGAGCTGGTGGTTAGGGTTGAGAGTCATACCTTGTTAGTGGTTGATGGTGATTTAATCTCTCTTGTTAGTGAAAGGAGCCCAGAAGAAGCAGTGGTAGGTAAATTTGACAAAAGAAATGCAGAAGGAGAGAGGGGGGTTGAGTGGTGTAGGCTTAATGGGTTTTTTCAGTGGTGCTTGCATGGTTTGGAAAAAAAATCCCATATGGTGACATATTGCAGGGGAAAAAATAAAGTCCAATTATGTAAGCAGGGAAGGTTGAAGAAGAGCTGTTGATTGAAGTATCAGGAGAGAAGCTGAATCAGAAAAAAAATAAGTTATGTACTTGGGAAGTACACTTAGTGCCATCAGATGGACAGTTGGAGAATTGAAGAGAAGAATCTAATGTGAATGGATGGAAGTGAAAATGGTGGCAGGAGTATTATTTGGCTGGAAATTAAGTAATAAACTGAAAGGAAAAGCGTATGCTGTGAATGTTTGTCACTGCCTGCTATATGGAAGGTCTCACAGAGATGGAAGAAAAGAAGATACAGCTAATAGAAAATAATATACTAAGAAGAATGGCAGGTGAGGGGCGGGCAGACAGAGTGAAAAAGAAAGAAATTATGGGGAAGATGAACTTGGGACCCTCAGTGATAGCCTGGAGAGCACACATTTGACATGTGATAAGAATGGGAGAAGAACGGTCAGCAAAGAAAGCATGGGAGGAAGAGGACAACAAGAAAGGATGTGGAAAACTGAGGATGTGATGGAAAGACTCTGTCAAGAGAAGTCTGAAGAGAAAAGGACTGGAACTCCAATTCGTATGAACTTGTTCCATGGACCAGAAGAAGCGTCAAAGAATCATGGGCACCTCTAACCCCAGGTAAATGGGAAAAGGAGTTGAGAAGTGATGTGAAGCAATACTGAGACATTCCAGCGGTATTACAAGTGTGCCTCGGTGTGCGCAAGGATAGCACAGTCGTCAGCATACTGAAGGTCGGTAATAACAGTCCTGGTGACCTTAGTTTTAGAATGAAGATGCCACAGGTTGAAGAGCTGGCCATCCATGCAATACTCAATCCCAATTCTGGAAGAAAGGTGGTCACAGATAAGAATCAAGATCACAGCAAGATAGATGGAAAAAAGGGTTAGGTCAATAACACAGTCCTGCTTAACATCAGCACAGATGGTGAACGGCGCTGCCGCCAACCCATTACAAAGGACAGTGGCGGTCATCCCATCATGAAGTAGCCTGAGAATGCAAATGAACTTAATGGACAACTGAACCAAGACAGCACCTTCCATAATACCTCACGATTGATGTAATCAAAGGCCTTAGTTAGGTCAAAAAATGCCATAAACAATGGCTGATGTTGTTCACCACATTTATCTTGGATCTGTCATGCAACAATCCACCCATACATTTGACTTGCAGTCCAGCCTAGATCTTTTCTCCAGGGCTTATTACAGCCTGGCGCTTATCATAGCCTGGGGTTTTCCCTCAATATTGGGAAGACTAAGATGCTCCACCCAGCCTGCCCCAGCACAAGTTGCTTCCCATTCTCCCACAATTTGTCATCGGTGGTGAACTCCTGGAAAATGTTGAGAATTTCCCTTGGTTCCCAGACTGCCAGTCTTGATGTGGAGATCAAACATGGATCCATTGTGCCAGCACATCCTTCAAAAGGTTGCTTCATCATGTTTTATTGACAGAGATATGTGGATGGAAACTAAGATCGTGGTCTACAATGCAGTAATCATCGTCACTTCTCTTTATGGGTGTGAGACATGGGTGGCATACTGAAGCCATTTTAAATATCTGGAGTGGTACCATCAGCACTGCCTTAGGAAGATTCTCTGTATCAGATGGGAAGATCATCGCACGAATGCCAGCGTTCTCTCTAGCTAATATCTCCAGTGTTGAGGCAAAGATTATGAAACATCAATTTTTCTGGGCTGGCCATTGTGTGCAGGCTGACGCTCATCTTCTGAAGCAAGTCCTCTTTTCTCAACTTAGTCATGGTAAGAGGACTCATGGGAGACAGAGGAAACACTACAAGGATACCCTGAAACTATATCTTAAGAAGGGTGGCATTGATCCCACGAATTGGGAAGAGCTGGATGGCAATAGACTGCAATGGTGTTGCATCTTACATGAAGCCTGAGCCCAGTTTAAAGAGAATTGCTTTCCTCAAGAGGCTGAGAAATGGCAGAGAAGGAAGGAAAGTAAACAGCATCCCAGCCAGACGTTGTGCTCTCTCCAAGCAACCACCTGTTATAAATGTGGAAAAACCTGTAGAGCACAGATTGGACTCCTCAGCCATCTTAAGTCTCATCAGTGACTTTTTCCCCCCAGCAGACATCATCCTTGTATCGAGGGATAGCTGCTGACAACTACAGGTATACTATACTACACTGCCTTTTGCTACATTAATGAGCTTCAAATGAAAATTTTGCAGTTGTAACTACTGATGAAAAGGAAATATACCCATGGAAAATAAACCAGTAAAAGCTGCAATACTGTGAACTACACTACATCAAGTAGGCTTAGCTTCGATGGATATGTGCTGTTTGCTTAGAGAATTTTCATTGCTCCTCTATTCAAGGAACTCATCAGATGAGCTATGAACCAAAGCAGGGTGTTTATTTAAGGAGAAAAAAATAAGTCTACTGATAAGCATATTTTTTAAAAAAATCCCAATAGATTATTTCTATATTTATTTGCAATAGCACCTGCTATGTGCTAGGCATTTTTCAAACACTCAGGTATGGTCCACCATGTTCCACAGAACTGACAGTCTAAGGACAGACAAGTAGACAGACATTAGAAGGGGAAGGGAATGAAAACAACAATAGGCAAATTATATATATATATATATCCATTTGTTTCACTTTAAGGAAGAAGAGGGACTTACATGTGGACAGGGCAAGGGCTTTGCAGATGATCATAGGGAGGCCAAACCATGTGTAGAAAGCCACATGGAAGTAGGCAGGGAGGTGACTATGTGAGATGCTGAATAGAAGTCAGACACGGCTGGGAGAGTACTGACAAAGGATAAGTAGGGTGAAGCAGAGTTAAGTAGAACTTTGAAGGTGGAGACAGGAATCTTAAATTGGATGTAATAGGGCAGACAGTGGAGGGGTATAGAGCGGGGAGTCATGGGCAAGGATGACGAGTGTAGCAGCTGCATTTTGTTCGGCCTGAAGGAGGACAATGCATATGATTGGCAGGCTGAAAAAGAGGCTGTTGTGGTAGTTGAGACATCCATCCGTGTCTCTTTATAACCTTCAAACCAGTGGTGAGGTTACTTGCCTGAGATATGGGAGACCCCGGTTTGAATCCCCCACTCTGGATCATGGACTTGAACTCAGATTTTCCCCCTTCCTAGTGAGCACCCTAACCGCAAGGCTCTTCTGGGATGGGCTTTCTCAATCTCTCCTGCTGAAGCTGTTCACTTTGTGTAACTACTTAAATATTCTTTGGGCCAAAGAGAGGAAGAATGACTCAATCTATTACTCACCCAACTCTATCTCAGACTACTGTACAGCAGTCCTGGATGTAAGGAGCTGATATAATGAGATTTAGCTATGGGGCTGGAAAGAGCGGGACTGATTTGTGGAGAATGAAGATGTTGGCATGGACATCTGGGGCAAGGGAAAAGGAGGAATCAAAAGTACCCTAGAGATTGTAGACATAAGTGATGGGAGAATGGTGGTGTTGTCAGCAGTGACAGAAAAGTGGGGAAGTGGAAGGAGCTCTGATCCAGTTTAAGATGACAAGTTATTGAAGACATGTCAGCTAGACAGGCTGAGATGCGAGAACCGATGGAAGGAGACAGTTTAGTGGTAGAGAGATTGATCTGTGAGTCATCCACATAGAGATAAGCAAAAGCATTTCATTTAAACAATATCCAACTTACCAAATCTGTCAGTTCCACCTGAAGGTTTCGGAGCTTCCCTTTAACACGTAGGTTTGCATTTTCTACCTGCTGTAGCTTTGCATTCAGTTGGTCAACTGTTTCGAAAAGTTTCTTCTGTGACAGCTCCAGCTCCTTTGCTCTACATTATTGAAAAATAGGATTGCTTCTGAATCAATACATCACAATATTGTTTCCAGAGAAATAATCTATCATCAATTCTCCAGTTACACTCTTTTCTCTCTCAACAATAATAGTAATTAACACTACATCACTGAGAATTGAAAATTAATAACTGATCATTGATAACTAATTAACAGTGGTTCCAGCATTATAATTACAAATAGTGTTTGCATGCATGTAGCAAATTTCACTGGAAACTCTCAAAGGCCTTTATGGGGCTCTACTGAATTGTAAATGTCTACATTGCAATCCTTCTGTGGGATGCAGAGGTGCACAAGGAGGAAAGGATACTTGCAGTTTGAAATCCATAAGCAAACAGAAGCATTTGATTAGTGGTTTATGGCAGCCTGTTGTGGCATACAAAGTGGACACCTACCATAAATGGGCATACTTTGTAGCCAAAAGAGACATGGTTATCTGACAACAGGATTCTGCTAGCCCCATGACTGGTGAATGTAAATGTTACCATCAGCAACAGTAACGTCATATATTCCTCCTGTTTAGAGAACCAGTAGGAAGTACCGCACCATGAGTTATGCTGGCTTAATGCAAGACATACTGCCCTGTAACATCTCTTGTAAGGTATCTTTCATACTGGAAATTAAAGCTTGCTATGACTTATACCCATCTGCTTTGGCTTTTGGCAATAAAGCTGAGATTTAGCACAAAATATGTTCCTTTCCTTGTTAGTAACCTCTCTGTAGCCTAGGCTCACAACATGGGAGCCAGCTTAGACTCCTTCCTCTCACCCAGGACATATCCAAATCTTCTCCACATTCTAAACACTTCTAAAACCCAAATCATCTTCTGTTTTATGGGCAAAAATGCTTTTCTAGTCTCTGATCATCTCCTGTCTTAAACAGCACAACCTCCTTTTCTCCAGCCTTTCTGATACCCGCCTCATCTTCCGCCAGCCTGTGTCCTACCTTAGGCCTTATCTCCTTGTTATGGCCCCCCACAATGACGCCCCATTCCTCTCCTTTTGTCAATCCCATCTCCATACATTTTACCATACAGTTTCCTATGTGTGAAGAGCCCTTTCCAAAGCATATGTTTAAAATAATTATACACTCACTTCTCAAACAAACAACCTCAGAAAGTCCTTCCCTCCTCTAGATTTCTCTGTGCATCCTGCAAGATCTTCAGGCTGTCTTTATTGGTGTGCACTCTGTGCAGACTGAGACCCTTGGTAATAAACAAATAAAAGATACTGATGCCGACAATTATCTTTGAACGTCCTTTTGAACCTACCCATATATCTTCTATCTCATCTAGCTTTGCTTTGAATAGCACTATTGCCATGCATCAAGAAACAGTCACCCAGGGCAACTGATGCTTAATGGAGTCATTCGTTTGAGTAATACTGTTACTTAGGACCAGCAGACTAAATTATACCTAGCTTTCTGAAACGCTGATTTTGTTTGACAATACAAAGCATAATTACAAATGTACACATAGCTGACATCAACCATTTTTTGATTTCAAATAAACTTTTCACTTTAAAAAGAAGAAGAAATATAAACTATGTTACCAGGATATTCAAATCAGTCCAGTGGTCTTAAATGTGTGACTTATGTAATAAAATGATAGACTTTGATCATTATAATTATAATCTGATAATTCAGTCAATCTGGAATCCACGTTTTTATTCGTTCTAGAACTGTTAAACTATATTATGACATCCAATAGAAAAAGCACATATTTTACATACTTTAAAAGTCTATAATACAAAACATGCATTTACCTGTTTCCTAGTGCAGAATTTGACTTTGTGTAGTCCTCTAAAATGTCTTTCAGTTTTTGCTCTGACTTTTCCAGCTGTTTTATTCTGAGATTCAACATCTCCACTTCAGCACTGTTTACTGCCCCTTCAGACTCCCTTGCACATCTTCTAAATCCTGGAAAATCCAGGAAGTATCAATTTTAACATTAAGATTCAGAACATCAAATCCTTCATTACTGGTGCTTTAACACAATAACAAAATTCTTGTCCTCTTTCAGATGAAGGCTCCATGAGTACAAATATATATTGTTTAAGTTTCACCACATGAATGCAATCTGAATGTTTCCTTTTTTCAGAAGATGTTTAAATGCTCGCCTTAACTTCTATGGTGCTCGGATGAACGTCTTTTGTTGATAATGAACACATTTATTATTCATGAGAGAACCGCATACATTTCATTCACCCAAAAGTCATTCAAAATGTATGAAGGAAGTCTCAGTTTGCAGCAAAAGAGAACTCCAGACAAGACATTATGAGTCAAATTCATGGAGGAATTATGCATCACACCTGAGACTGAAGTGGACGTAATTTCCTGGTAAACACAGAGGAAGATAACAATATGAAGTACATTTACGGGTTTACAATAGCTCTTCCACTCCTAGCACAACTGTGTCATTCTTTGGATTGTCTGAATGCAGAAAAACAGAAAGTAAGCAGAAGAGGCATTTACTGGTTCAAAAGGCAAACTATGAATATTTATGAGAAACATTCAGAATCTTTAATTGATAGTTAAAAGTGTCAGGGTGAAAATGTATTTCTGCTTTGGTCTTTTATAGAATTATGTCCCAAAGTATTTTCTGAACACAAAATGTTACAACAGAGATAAAGCGACTCGCGCACAACCTGAGAAATATTGGCTAAAGTCTTCTGTCATACAGACCTCTCGTAACGTTAAAAAGTCTCCTCTGCAACAGAAGGAAAACAAGAAAGTCTTGCTTGCAGCTAAAAGCCTACAGAAGAATGGTTTCAAGATGGTATGAGAAGATACACATAAAAATTCCATTACTTATTAACAGGATTTTATCTCCACATTTCAAGTATATCATTTGGAAAATATATTAATTATTATTTATTTGTATTGTATAGTCGTACTGCCGAGAAGCCAGAGTGTTAATGTGCTAGACATTGTACAAGCATACAACAAAGAGAAGGCCCCTGCCCTGAAGAGTTTGCAGTCTAAAGAGAGCTTGCATTCTAAACCCAGGTCCAAGTCCTGCAAGTAGAATGTGTTTGTTCCTGCACCCTCACAGAACCCTGCTAATTTCAGTGGGGCTCCATGCAGGCACAGGGGTTCCCTCACACATTGTAACAAGCAGGATCAGGACTTTACTCTACAAAGACAAATAGTTTATATATTGCTCAAAGTGTGGTTCCACTCTGAAAAATGTTAAAATTTGCACCATGGGTTTCCATGTTTACCGCCTCATAATTAGAGTGACCAGATGTCCCGTTTTTAAAGGGACGGTCCTCTGTTTCAGCCTTCCTGCAGGTGTCCTGACTTTTTCTTACAAACAGGCAAATTGTCCCATATTTTCTGTCTCCCCCTCATCAGTACTGGCGGGTCCTGCTGCTGGCCAGATCCCTACTTGTTAGCCACCCGCCCACCAGCAATGGGGGTGGGTGTGCAAGGCTAGTAGCGGGGGGGAGAGAAGTTGCAGTGTGCAGGGTCAACTACTCCTCCTGCTGGTGCATCAGCACAGTCCCCACTGTGTGCTGTCTCTCGGCCAGCAGGGCTCTGCCCCCCTGTCCCATTTCCGGCTAGCACTGACTGCATGCTGCAAGCTATGGCAGCCGGTGAGTGCGGGCAGGCGCCAGGTAGCGTCCGGTTATGTGTCGCCTCTGCTGTCCACCCATCGTCCCTTTACATGCTCCCCCTCTCGCTGTCCTCTCCCTGCTTTGCCCCTTCACCCCTCCCCTCCAGCCCCACTGCTCCTCCATATCCTCCCCACCCCCAGCGGGTGCGTCCCACTCCCAGTGCTGTGCAGAGAACCAGACCCTGTTCAGAGTGCTCAGCTCAGCAATAGCCTGGCCAGCAGGCTCCTTCCTTCCCCCCAGGGCCTCTGGCTGGGCCAGTTCCCTGGGAAAGCCCAAGACTGTCTGGCCCGGAGCAGTAGCCAGGAGGAGCCAAGCCCTGCACGTGCCAAAGCCCTGCACAGCACCGGCAGGGGGAAGCCTCTCCACCCCTCAGCTAAGCCCTGGAGTGGCGGGGGCAAGAAGGGAAGCAATTTGAAGCCTGTTCACACCCTGGCCCTGCAGGCTCCACTGCAGCTCCCCCGGGCAGAGGCTTAGCTCCCTCTTCACCTGTCCCTCCCCTAGGCACCTTCCTCTGCTGAGCCACCTCTCTGGCTGGGTTCACTGAAGCCCCTGTAGTCAGGTTTCCTGGGCCCTGGTGCACAATGCATCCTTAGGGCTTAACCCCTTCCTGCCCGTGCTGTAGCCGAGGGACAGAAGGCAGCTGGGTTATGTCGCTGGTCAACAGCAGCCTGGAGGTGTTAGCTGCCTTTCGACACTGTGCAGGCAGGAAGGGACAATCTGCTTCCAGCTACTGGAGAGCAGGGGTGAGAGATGAGCTCTGCAAAGGCACAGACCAGGTCATCCCTTCCCCGTCCTCCTGCCCTGTGGCTGAAAGCAGCTCCTATCCCTTCCCTCCCGCACAGTGCCAAAAGGCTGCTGTTGGCCACATTCTGGTGTGAACCCTGGCAGAAATCTGGGGAGGTGGGCATGTGACCCTGTGTGTCCCCCATGTTACTTCGGGAAGACATAGCACCAGGTACGGGTCCATTCCAGGGGCCCAGCCAGGCATGGAGGGTGGAGATCACCGGGCAGGGAGAGTTGGGTTGGTCAGTCACGCTCCCTGTGTAAGAGAGGCTTACAGGAGTGGGTGTGCATCACCCCTCCCTGTGTAAACCCTAAAGCCTTAAAGATAAGAAAGTAAATAAAAAGAATCCAGCTACGCAGGATTTCTTTTTAACAGGGGCTCAGTCAACTTGATGTTAATCTGAACGTTTGTACTGCATAGTTCTGATTGATTGCCGTTGGACTCGCTTGAATATGAGTAATTTTACCAGGTGTCCCGTATTCAGCATAGGGAAATATGGTCACTCTACTCATAATGATTTCCTGCTGAAATTTGCCAGGTTTGTAGTAAAAGGATATTGTTGTTTTTTCCTAACTGCCAGCCCTGCAAAGCCAACCTGGGTTTTGAAAGTCAAGCTGCATTTTTTACTTCATCGTCATCAACAACATTGCTAAAAGTTCTTCAGACCCTATTACATCCTAATTTACACATTTAATCTTCAGCATAGGCCTATAAGTGATATCTGTGCAACTCCATTGCATTCCATAAGTTTGCATGGGTGTAACTGATAATGGACATATAATAGAAACATATAATAAATGCTGATAATGGACCTATGCACACTAGTGATTTTATATGCATAAATAATTAAGGGCCTTTTAATTTTTTTCCCTTAGTGTCCTGCCATAATATGTAGCTCAAATGCCAACATGAAAACAATGAGTAAAAAGTTCCTAGTACAGTGTATCATGTATTGTGAAAAGTATCCTACAGATATAAGAGGCGAGGATGGATTGGCCATGATATAAGCATCAATTTAAACATCTGCATTTGTTTCCATCCACACAATTCCATTAGATGTCCTGGCTAATAAATGAATTTCTATTCATCAATATGAATATAATGAAATCTGATGCAACATATTTAAATAGAAATAGCATCATGAACTGTCTAGAACTAGAACTAAGCACCACTAAGCTTCTAGTACATTCGTGACTTGATCCTGTAAAGTGCTGAGTGCTCCGGACCCAATTCAGCAAAGAACGTAAGCAACTCCTTGAACTTTAAGCACCCGAGTGGTTCTATTAGCGTCAATGGGACTACTTTTGTAATTAAAATGAAGCACATGCTTAAATGCTTTGTTGGATAGGTCCAGAGGGTGATACATTACAGCCATTAATATAACTTGGTATTTTTAGATCACATTAACTCCATGAATTTTGAACATACAACTATGTGTGCAATTTACACAACCTATTGATCATAAAAATCCAGACAGCTCCATTGCATAATAGGAACAAACTTCAGTGCAAGGCTCATATTTCAAAAGTATTACCAACTCTGTATAAGTATCTGACAGACAAAGGACTTCCCTTCGTTAATTACACTGCGAATGAGGAGGATTAACCTAACCTGGATTTCTGTGTCTACTAGAAATAGGTTTAATAGATTCTAGGTGTACCCCATCCCATTGATATACTTTGTGAATACATTAGATGTGTGTTCTTTTTTCCCCCTCTAATTTTTTTAACATGAATTTAGTGTATGTGCATTGCATGTCCTCACTTTAGATCTATCCTGCAAACTGAGGCCATGCAGCACCTCGCAAGGGTGCTAAGTGTGGTTTAAGGTTTTTATCTGCAGGACAATTACAGTACAGGTAACTGTAGAATTACCAGCTTCCAACCCATGTGCTTCACACCTGATCACGGAGAATGCAATGCATTCTTGCCTTCGCATATTTGAATGGGGAGGGAGAGAATCAGATGTCTACATTGATGTAAAACTTGTGTCAAGGAGGCCCAATATATTTTGCACAGGGTTTAATACAATCAGTTAACAAGTGATGGTTACTCTCATTCCTACAAGAGATACCAATTATGAAAGGTTAGTAAGGTGAAAGTAAAAATCCCAGACTTCAAAAACCATGAATCCCATCAGCCCAGCAAAAAGACAAGACAAAATGCCACAAACTCTATAAGGAAAATTCCACCTGTATCAGCAGATTCCATTGCTGCAAAATATAACACATCAATTCAAACACAAGAATTAAAAGGTACAAAAACAAACCTGTTCCATACTTTTGCTGCTTTGCAATGAGACCATCTCCTGTCCTTCCAGAGCACTTACTGCTGAACCAAATGCTGAGTGACAGTTTTGTTCTTGTGCTTTTAGTTTTATTTCCAAATTGGTGATAAACAAGCAGAGTTTCGGTTTCTTTTCTATGTGAATGCACTTTTCAGTTGTGCTCTCCTTGCTTCTTTCCCATCACCTGCTTTAGGTATTGGCTTTCTTCAACAGTCTCAAGTTATGTCCTTCCTTTTTAATGCCTACACTTCTTTTTTGCAGTGAAGATGTCTTCGTTCCAAGTTCCATCACTGCACTGCTGAAGTCTTTAATTAGATATGAAATTTCTCTATTGTTTAAAAGGACAAGTTCTCTAAACACTCCATTTTCTATTTGATTCATGCACTCTGTAGGGGTTCAGAATTTTCCAGCCTATTGGATCATGCCTTTGACTTGCTTGATTCTATATAAATTCAATTGTGCTTTTTGTCATTAGAACAAATCATCTTCCTTCTGTTTACCTCCCCACATAAACCAGTTTTTCTTGCATAACAGTGAGTTAGCCTCTTGGAGTCCCAACATTTCTTCGGCAGCTAATCCTGACTGATATCTTTATTTGAAGTCTATGTTCCTTTTATTTCATAGCCCAACCAATAACTAGGTGGATCCTCCTACTCTGAGCCTTCTAGTCCTCTTTCACATCCAGTATTCAGCTCCCATCATATACCTTTCCCTCAGTTTTTTTTTGTCATTATCATTTTCATCCTGCCTCTAAAGTGCTAGAAACTATGAGAACTACCTCTAATTCTTGATATTGTCTTTCCAGATCTGAAATAATGCACTATAATTTATTATCCTTCCTTTGACAATAGGATCTCTGTTGGCATTCTAATCACTGTCCATCTTTAACAACTTTCTCCATATCTGATTATTTTTAATCTGTAATTTCATTTTGTCTGCTAGTTCAAATGGTCAATGTCAACATTTGTGTTTATCTAACTCTATTGGTTGGGGGTAGTGTCATGTTTACTTCTTTGTGGTTAATGTAATTATACTTTTCCTTTATTTCCCCCAGGAGCCCATTGTGTTTCTCTTTGTATTCCCTTTCAGATATTTCTTTTACCATCATGTTCCTGTACTTGCCTGTTCCTATGTTGAAATTTTAGGTCAATCTCCTCTTCATGCTTTAAGACATAATTGACTGTGGTGTACTGTATGCTCTGCAGTCATATGTTGTGCTTTCCTGAGCTTCCATTTCATCTCAAGATCATTCATTCTTCCAATGAAATCCTTCTAAGTGATTGCTTTAATTTTCAAGTGGCATTCAAATATTTGATTCTCTGATGCAACTCCTATCCTCCCCACAGTTTTACTTAATCCAATGAGTCTAGCTCCTTCTCTTGCTGCATGTTTACCTCTCTATGTCTCATAGACAACCACTAATTTCTGAGAACTCCACTTCACCTATTGGGTTGCTTTCACTAAACAGTTATTTCCTCTCTTTTCCTATCTGTGTGGTTTCAGAGTCTAACAATTTAATATAAATTTTACCAGTGTGTTTCTAAATCTCTTTTTCCAATTTTGTACAGTTTTTCCCCCTTCAGATATTTACTATGGCATTTACTGTCAGCATTTAACTTTTATATATATATTTTAAAAAGGAGCTTCTGTAGTTCTTCTGTGAAATACAAACCACCTTTGCTGAAAGCATGCAATATGGAGAAACAAAAGACATGGTATTATAAGGACATGGTATTATAATAAAACCATTTGGTAGATAATAGTTCATAAAGCAGTCAGTAATTGCACTTGATATTTTTTCCCAGTGTTTGATTCTTTTTTGTAAATTCTGTATAGATTTTCTTAGTGTTCATGGTGTGCTGGTCCTTATCTGATTATCAAATCATTCCAGTTTGAAACTATATCTTTACAAAATTCCTAATTTTAATTCAAATATCTTGCCGCTTGAAGTATTATGCAAACTGTTTCATGACAAAAATGCTCCAATTTAAAGCTGCTCAAATAATTATTTTCTGGTTTTTGCACATGGATTCAGTTGTTCACTCCATAGGCTCTTTTAATATCCTACAGGACAAAGAGAACATTATAAGTTAAATCTGCTTTATTTAGAAATTTATGTTGGCACCCATCCCACGCACCCAAACATCACAACAACTTCTTAAAGGGTGGAGATCCTCCTGTCTTTACAACAGAAAACATGAAAGATTGGCATCACTAATAGATTCCAAACGTCCCTGCTTCTCTTCACCATGAGGTACAAGACTCCAGCTAAAAGTTAGCTGAATGCAGTTCCCTTAATATGACTAAGATCTTCTCTACACACACAAGTCGTATTGCTATACCACATAATTGACTGTTATACCACATAATTGCTATACCACATAATTAAAGTGGTACAACCTCCCTACTGCAGATGGAATACTATTACTATACATGTGCTTCCATAGCTTATTCCTGCATGGGAAGGGGAATAAGCTATATCGGTATAAGGCATCTTTATACCACCATGACTGCATCCACACTAGGGATTGTACCAGTACAACTATAGCAGTTAAAAACCCTCCGAACTGGCGTAATTGTACGTCTACAGAAATTGTGGACAGACCAGGCCTAGAACTATAGCTAGAGCTGGTCAACGTTTTATTTTTAATGTTCAAAATTGAAAAAAATGTTTAGTGACTTTTTTTCATACAAAAAAACTGGTTTATTACTAGCTTTTTTCTAAATTTTCAAATGGTAATATTTTTTCACAATTTTTTGAAAAAAATTGTTCAGCATTTTGTGACTAGCTCCAACGAAGGCCAGACTAAACAAAATCGGATGAAACTTTGCTAGAGAAAATGATTTGGGGGTTGCTTTTATTCTATACCCCATTCATACCCACCACCAGCCAAATTAGCTCTGTTTCTTTTGATTTTTAGCAAAACAGATTAAAATCTCCTCAGAGTGAGAAAACTCAACTCAAAGAGGCAAGTCACATCCCAACAGACTCTCCACTGCTCCAAACAGTTCCTCTCCACAAGACTTTACTGGGGCGATGGCAGAGGATAAGAATAACTTTTGTCTCAACCAGTCATAGCACGGGAATATACTTTTATCCATATGATAGGGATTCCACACAGATGCGTTAGCCCCTTCCTTATTGCTGTATTACTCACAGGTCACGGTAATGTGTGGACACCCACAATGATTAATTAGTTAATTAATGAGGCAAGCAAAAAGCTGGACAACAAAACTATATGGTAAATACAGAATATTATCCTTTTCTTAGGTATAACATTGCTCAGTACTGGAAAAGTGGCTGGTGTTCAACTTCAGCTTTGATTTTTCATTGGTCTTTTGTTTCACCATCTCAGCAAGACTATTTCACTCGCATCAAACCAACAAATAGTATTGGAATATATTGTGCCCATCAATACCCACCATTATTTTATTGAAGATCAATAAACAGCACAAGGAAAATGTAAAATACACATAGCAGTTCAACATATTGAAGGGCCTGCCCCAACTCCCATTTACAGCAATGAAGAGACAACCACTGATCTTACTGGGAGCCAGTAAGTCCCAAATAGAGTACAAGCCAAAGTGAGATTGAAATTTCATATTCTGTAAAAGTCAATAAACAAAAGCCCCTGTGACCTCAATATGTAGAAGAACGTTCATGGGTTCAAACTTAGATCTCAACATAAATCAAATATGTTGGTAATATTTCAGGGGTGACCATTATACTATCTCCTCCTCTGCATAGTGATATGAAAATCTGGGTATCAAGGGTTTGCCCTGGAGAGGTGCTGATTATCTCCATCTCCCACTGTAGTCAATTTCCATCAGTGGAGTTCACAAAAGAGCCAAATGTAGTAAAAACACCTGCCCTCCTGTCATTTGATTGCAAGCAGTGCTGAGCACTCACAGTTTCCATTAACTTTAATGGGATTACTGGGTTCTCAGCACCAGTCAAAATAAGCAAGAGGGCAGAAGATGTGATTTCTGCATCAGGATCTTTGGAGATCATCAGTGGATATGGATAAGGATTCCAGAATGCTACTAATAGATGCATTTTCACCTGTTTGATAATGAAGCCTTGCAAAAAATCTATCAGACTCCTTCGGAGTCACAAGTCAGCCCTGTTTCCCATTGCAAAAAGGGAAAACTAAGCCATCTACAGCTACACATGGAACAAATTACATTCCCGTTCACACTGTTTCAGCTCTGCTGACCAGCATATTGTGGAGGGGTTGGGGAAAGAGCCAATGCTCAGCTTACTGCTGGCTCCATCCCAGCTACCTGAACGGGAAGGGAGCTAGCAGCTCTGCGGCCGCTTTCTCCGCTCGCATACAAACTGGTGATGAAAGTAACACACAGAGAAGTAAAGAGCTGCCTTGCACCCCTTTCCCTTGTGCAGGTGTATAAGGCAGGCCCTGTGTAAATTTGCATTACAACCTTTATAGCACAGGGTGAAATTTCATATTGCTTTGCTGAGATGCACACAGGTGATTCTTCTCTAAGCAAAAATGTAAAGGTTGAAATATTTAGGGCATGCATAATGTTAGTTTCAGGCTGAAAAAAGTTTGAGGAAAAGGGAGATAAAGAGTGAACAAATGACCTTTTTTTAAATTTGTGGGCCATCAGTTTTAATCCCTGGAGTTTAGAGTTAGGCATCATACTTAGGCACTTAAATGACAGTGACCTGGTTTTTAGATTTCAGAGTAACAGCCGTGTTAGTCTGTCTTAGCAAAAAGAAAAAGAGTACTTGTGGCACCTTAGAGACTAACCAATTTATTTGAGCATGAGCTTTCGTGAGCTACAGCTCACTTCATCGGATGCATACCGTATCATGCACATTGTAGGGAGAGTGGTCACTTTTGATAAGCTATTACCAGCAGGAGAGTGAGTTTGTGTGTGTGGTTTTTGGAGGGGGGTGAGGGAGTGAGAGAACCTGGATTTGTGCTGGAAATGACCCACCTTGATTATCATACACATTGTGAAGAGAGTGGTCACTTTGGATGGGCTATTACCAGCAGGAGAGTGAGTTTGTGGGGGGGGGGGGCGGAGGGTGAGAAAACCTGGATTTGTGCTGGAAATGGCCCAACTTCATGATCACTTTAGATAAGCTATTACCAGCAGGACAATGGGGTGGGAGGGGGTATTGTTTCATGGTCTCTGTGTGTATATAATGTCTACTGCAGTTTCCACGGTATGCATCCGATGAAGTGAGCTGTAGCTCACAAAGGCTCATGCTCAAATAAATTGGTTAGTCTCTAAGGTGCCACAAGTACTCCTTTTCTTTCTGGTTTTTAGAAGTGCTAAGTTCCAGCAACCCCCCTGGAGTCAATAGGAGCAGTGGGTACTCAGCATCTTTGAAGATTGTTTTATTTAGGTACCCAAGTCAGAATTTAGGAGCCACATATTAGACACTGGGGGGATTTGATAGCTGCTTTCAATTACCTGAAAGGGGGTTCCAAAGAGGATGGATCTAGACTGTTCTCAGTGGTAGCAGATGACAGAACAAGGAGTAATGGTCTCAAGTTGCAGTAGGGGAGGTTTGGTTGGCTATTAGGAAAAACTTTTTAACTAGGAGGGTGGTAAAGCCCTGGAATGGGTTACCTAGGGAAGTGGGGGAATCTCCTTAGAGGTTTTTAAGGTCAGGCTTGACAAAGCCCTGGCCTGGAATATTTAGTTGGGGATTGGTCCTGCTTTGAGCAGGGGGTTGGACTAGATGACCTCCTGAGGTCCCTTCCAACCCTGATATTCTACAATTCTATGATCCTGGTTTGAATATGTTGGTTGTTATTGTTTCTCTTCATGTAGGCATTCTTCACGGCACTCTTCACTATGGTCTTCATCACCTTGCAAAGAAGAGTCTCAAAATGCAGCAAGATCTAACAGTCAGATATTAAGTACATAAAATATAAAGAATACCAACCACATTTCTTGGCTCAGGCGTGTCATCAAGGCCACACAATGAATGCTAGTGAGAAAAACAAAAAAAGGAACAAAAACTATAAAATAAGATCAAAAGAAAATGAGAAAAAAGAAAAGAAAAAAGATGTAAGATATGTAATAAGGAATTCAGTGACATTATTTTACAGTAGTTAGCCCCAGTTGAATTGATTGTGAAAAGTATATACAGCATTCTGGGATTTTTCTTCTGATCTTACACTGAAAACTAGCAATATGTAAAATTCAATACTTGATGGTAACTTTGCAAACTGTAACACCCAAAGATTATGGACTCTAAATTTAAGGAATATGAGTCTAGGCAATGAGACCTGAGCACATGCTTACAGTTAATTATGTTCCTAAGTGCTTTTCTGATTCAGGTACAAATAAATGGAAGCCAAGGTTTAATAAATTAATTATAACAGGTGGGTGCAATCTTAAACAGGAAATACCCCTCAGATATAATCTGATGGAATACAAAACAAGTTTTGATATGTATTTTTCTCTAGATATATATTTTGATGGAGTCTCTTCCTTGTTGAGTAGGCAGGCTGGCATTCCACAACATTGTTGTGTATAATCTTAAGGAAGGAGACAGATTGGCTGAAGAACCCAAAGTGCAAAAATGCTAAATTACAAAAACAGAAAGTCAAGTGACAAAGAAACCTACCCACAACCACAGACTTCAGGAATAAATTACTACTGTGTCAAAAATGTACCACTTCACTTGGCAGCAAATTCATTATGCTCAGTGTCATCTGCATGCACAAATCACACTGCATTCACTGACATGATACATTTCCAGTAGAATAATGAACCAGAATTGATGCCATTCATTGATTCACTGGCTGCTTGACCTTCTCTGGGTGCAGTCAAATGTGGAATTTAGTACGTCAGTAGCCCACAGGAAGAAGCCTAAATACAGCTTAGGGCACACACACATGCACAAACATCAAAGAGCGTTAGAAATGCTATACCAATGTTATATCTCAGGGGTGGGCAAACTTTTTGGCCCGAGGGCCACATCAGGGTGCAAAACTGTATGGAGGGCCAGGTAGGGAAGGCTGTGCCCCCCAGACAGTCTGGCCCCCGCCCCCTATCTGCCTCCACCCACTTCCCACCCCCTGACTGCCCACCTCAGAACCCCCAACCCATCCAACCCCCCCCGCTCCTTGTCCCCTGACCGCCCCCTCCCGGCACCCCCTGCCCCTAACCGCCCCCCCAGGATCCCACCCCCATCTAACCCCCCCATCCCCGTTTTCTGTTCCCTGACCCCTATCCAAACCCCTGCCCCCTGACAGGCCCCCTGGAACTCTCACACCTATCCAACCCCCCTGCTCCCTGCCCCCTGACTGCCCCCCCAATCCCTATCCACACCCCTGCCCCCTGACAGGCCCTCTGGGACCCCACCCCCTATCCAACACCCCCTGCTCCCAGTCTCCGGACTGCCCCGACCCCTATCCACACCCCCACCCCCTGATAGGCTCCCCGGACTCCCACACCCTATCCAACCCCCCCTTTTCCCCAACTGCCCCCCCAGAACGTCTGCCCCATCCAACCACCCCCCACCCTCTTATAATGCCACTCAGAGCAGCAGCAGCTCGCAGCCCCGCAGCCCGTGATGCGGCACAACTACGGAGGAGAGGGGACAGCAGGGGAGGGGCTGGGGGCTAGCCTCCCCGGCCAGGAGCTCAGGGACTGGGCAGGATGGTCCCGTGGGCCGGATGTGGCCCACGGGCCGTAGTTTGCCCACCTCTGTTATATCTGAAAGTAGTCACAGAAGCAGTGTCCAGCGACAGAAGCTGGAGATCACAAAAATAATTCTGTAGGGAAGAGTGGGCAATCACTGGCAGTAACAATGCCAGTTTATGCCAGACAGAGGGAAGTCCCCCAAAGAAGATGGCTCTCAGTTGGATAATTTCCTGCTATAGTAGTACAATATGGAACATAAATACATGTAACCTGTAACCAACATTCTGCGGAGTGAATGTGGTTAAGCTTTTTCTCCGTAACCTCTTTTGATACTTCCCTTCATTCACTGTCTTGGCGAGTCAGCATAGGAAATATTGACAACATCCATCTAAAAAATAGCACTCCCCCTCTTACATCTGTTTCATGAACTATAATTATTTTGTGCCCATGGATTAATAAAATATATTTTTGTCAGAATTCATCTCTTCATATTAAATATTAACATCAAGCTCATTCTAATATTGTGGAATGACCTTGGAGTGGATACTGTGGAAAAGTCAACACGGGGGAATAGGTCCAATATAGTGATAGCTGAGATACCACAGTGTTACTTCTGTACTTAGGTTAGATGTTAACTATGTTGTCTCGGACATCACTGATTGGTAACTACTGGCAAATACTTTCTTTTCAATGGCGATCAAAACCACTTGAGAAAAGCATCCCCTGCCCACCTAGAGAAGAACAAAGCGAGGAATAGAGAGAAAGAGCACCACTCCAGGCATGGATAGGAGGCCCCATCCTTTCTCTTAAGGCAGCCTGTTAAAACCAACCCAGGGTTGAGTCCTGGTAATTCAAGGAGGAGTCACGGTACCACTACAGATGAATGACTAAATGAAAGTGGCACCTCACTCCTCTACGTTTGACTGCTCAATTTAATCTCTGCAAAAGAGCTAAGTGTTTGCTTTTCTAAAGGATTTGTGTATATAGCACAAATGCATTTTTATAGACCTTACTTATCTGAAAGCCCCTTTTATTACAGGTGGTACTGGTGTCACTGCCTATTATTAAGGTTCTCCAACACTTACCATTATAAGACCCTGTTTTCTGTTGCTTGCAATTTTGTTAAATTGTAATAATTTGAGTTGAAGTTCTCCATGCCAGTTGTCTATCTCAGGGAAAATGGGGTTTTTTTGGAAAATGTCAGCCAAAATGGTTGCCAAAAATAAGGGTAGGGGAAAATACATGGTTTTGTCCATGTTGTAAAAATTTGAGAACTTTTCTTTTGAATGCTCTAGCACCGCCATGTTTCAGAGGAGGGACTTGACATTTGGCAAATCAAACCATAGAATTGCAAGTTGGGCACCCAGAAAATGAGGAATAGACACTAAGTATCCACCTCTGAAAAGTCTGGTTTAAATGACTTGCCCAGCATCACACAGGAACTCTGTGGCAGAGGCAGGGATAGAATCCAATTCTCCAAGGCAGCATTCAACTGCCTTCAACATGAAACCATCCTTTCTCTTCCTGTACAAGTGCACCTCATTCACTACACCCCTTCCATTTTCTAAAACAAATGAGGCAGGAGTCCTCAGGGACAACAGCCTCCTTTACTGTGTACCCCTGATTCATCACCAGTGCAGGTCCATTCTGTATACTGAGTGAGGATGGAGTTCTGTGGGAAAAATAGCTGTGATTATGTAATTAGAGACTGTATTGTAATGAATACCCACAAGGGGGCCTAATTAAGGTTGCAAATGCTACCTTAATTCTGGTGCTTCCTAACTTTTGCTTGTCTTTGCAACTTTAATAATTCTAGTAACATAATTGTGTGTGTTTGTGTAATCCAAATAGTGTCATGTCCCATGAGCTGGGAACCTGACCATGTTTCAGCCAATAGGGTGTGTCAGATAAGCGAGGTTTGGCAAAGGGACTCTCACTTAGCTTCTCCAAGTCCAGCTGGCCCAGCAAGCCTCAAGTGATTTAGCCCTGGGTTTCTCAGGTGATTTAACTGAGAGCCAGTGCTTAAAGTACCTCAACACTCCATCTTCCCTGCTGAGTCCTCCAGAACTAGTTGTCTACAATCAGGGAAACTAGGAGGCATTGAAGCCTGCAGTCCTGAGACCCCATGTGTCTGGCAACCCCACTGACGCAAAGCTTTTTGATTGTCATCTGAGACCATATGAACTTCTTCAAAGCATGGCGGCGTTTGAACCTAGGGTATCGATTTGGGACATCTCTACTCCTAAGCAAGGAATATATCCTACCTCCAACAGTCATCCCATACAATATGAAGTCTGCTCCTTTCCCATTCTCCTTTAACTATCTGTGTCTAAAACAATTTGAGCAATTGTTCATACCCAGGTTACCCTGATGTTAAGATGACTCCAGTGTTGCCAAATTTAAACCTGTTGTCTAGTTTTCTGCCTGTAAATCTGTGCACTTCTTTTATCTGGGCTATCCCCACCCCCACAATACCTCCTACTTTACATCTTTTTTCAGACCCTTCTACTTCCTTTCTAAATCTGATGTACAGCCAAAAACGAGGTAGCAAAATAATAACTGTGTGCAGATTAGAAAAAGTTAATATTCACATGTTCTTATAGTTTAAATAGTGCATTGGATATGGAGAGAATAGGCCGCATGAACCACGGAGGGCCAAATTCTGCTATCCATAAAATAAGGAGGAAGAACAGTTTTGTGCTATAGGACTATGACTAAAGACAACTGGTTGTATTCTCAGCTTTGCCACAGTTTTCTTTTGTAAACTTGGGGAAATCAATTAGGGTGTGAATCTATAGGACCGTATGACTTCAGTGGAAGTCTTGGGCATATAGTAACCTGGTTTAAGAATTAGGACCTCAATCTGTCGAGGCCCAGTTTTCAAATTTGGGAGCCTAAAGTTAGGCACCTGAATATCCACTTTACAATACAGGTTTTTTTAGTGCTTAAATATAGATTTGGTTTCCTTATTTTGGGCACTCACATTTGGAAACAGGCCTACAATGCCATATGATGGTGATAAGACAATTTCCCTACCTAACAGGTGTGGTCTGAGTCATTCAAGTTTATGCCTCACTGAGCCACTCAGACTAAATGTGCCCTGAAGCCAATGAGGCGGGGGGTTGCTCAGGTGTCCGGAATTTCCCCATAAAATATTTATGGTAATTGACTATTTCTTAAATCTAAATTAAAGGACATTCATATATTAGTCCATGTAAGTCAGATTTTTTTTTTCAAAACCCAGTTACTGAAAATGTAATCAATGGGTATTCTGACCTGGGTTTCTCTCAATATGTAATGACACAAAAGGTTTATACTCAAACCCCAAAGTGCATGGCAATTCTTTGTTAATTTAAAGTTTCTTTGAAATCTGAGTAAGAAAAGTTTACATGTTAATGTAGGTAATCCAGATCTAGTGACAGCACATGGCATTGCACTTCCACAGTGCACTGGGGCTTCCTGAAAGCAGCTGCAGAAAACTGTACATTGAAAAGGAAGTGGGGTTAAAAAAATGATGAGCAGTTTCCAAACTTAGATCTTTCATGCCTAGAAATTATACCTCTGACATTTGAGGACAAAAGCTGTGAGATTAGAAGGCCACATTATAGGACAAAACTCAGGTATGACTATTGCTCAGCACATTTACCTTTTCCTCTATTTCTTTGAGTTGCCGCTTTTGAAGTTCTATTTTATCTTCTAGCTCTCGAATCCGCTACAACAAACAGGCAAAATAGAATGTAAAATGTTTGTAAAAACCAATATTTATCCAAGAAAATGCAACTTTTAAAAACCATGGATGAAAAGATACTCATTAATGCATTCAGGAGTTTTATACACACAAAATACCGTGCACAGTTTAGGCCAGATACTCATCTGGAGTATATCAGCGTAGCGCCATTTAAATCTTTGTCTCATTGACTTCAACGGCGTTACAGTGATTTACCACAGAAGTGGATCTGGCCCATTCTGTTTATTAGCAGAAACACTCAAGTCTTAGAATATGGGCTTTCCCCATCACCATATTGCCAGTTACATACAGACAAAGGGCAAGATTAGTACCAAAATCTTGTGGCTAAGAGTGAAATGACCTTTTCCAGGATTATTGGAGGGTTTTCACTTACCCAGCTAATTTCTAGTGGATAATATTTTACTTCACTTTAATCCCCTTTCTCTCTTTTTTTTACAACATAGCTATTCTTTTGGGGATACTCATGTGATATCAGTAGAAGATGCTAGCAGATCTGGGCCTACGGTCATTCCTCATAGAGCCTGAGAAGATCATCTTGACAATGCTCTGAGCAGGAATCCTGAGAAAAGTTCATCCTATGTAAGGACCAGTTCCAACTCCCACCAAAGTCAGTGGAGAGGTTCAATGGGAGTTAAATTGGGCTATAAATGAGGATGCAGTTCTCCCTATTTTTAAGTAGCCTTCAAAGAATTAGATTTTTGTTGGTAAACGTCAATTTCACTGTACACACACACAAATTGGCATAGATAATAATCAAAATGTATAGATAGGCAAAGTAAGACAAATGCTGCTTGGGAACTTATTAGAGTTTGATTTAAGTATATTTACTTTGTATATTTTGAGAGTTGATGATGACCATTTGTGTTTTTAATGGTTATAAAAGCTTTAATTTCCTGAATCTCAGCATCTACTGTCATTAAATAGTTATTGTCTTCCCCCCACTCCCCGATAATTTCCCATAATGGTGAAAATTTAAATAGATGAAAATTTTAAAAGTGCTTACAAATAAACATTGACACGATTCTTTAAAATTATTAAACATTAAAATATAAATTCTGCCATCCCTACCATTAAGAATTATCTCACGTTTTGTTTCCAGAAAGGGTTCCTAAAATGACAAGTGTTGGCTCTACATTTCCTACCTTCCTTCAGTCCTTTTTTCTCCTGTATATAAATCACATCCCTTCATTTCCTTTTATGTATTTCTAGGCCTTCTAGAGTGGGTATTTTATTATGTTTTTAGTATACTGTGTTTGTCTTAATTACAGGTACTTTGCTCTGAGTGCTTTGCTTGTGGGGTCCTATATAAATAACATTAAATTTAATCAGTCTTGTTACCCAACCACCTAGCATTGTTCAATCCTTCTGAAATTTCTCACAATCCTCTCTAGCCTTTATTAATCTCATATGACATAAAATAATTGAACCTTTTTCCACCTCACTATCCACCCTTTCTTCTAGCTCAGTGGTAAATATAACAAAGAACACTGGTCCTAGTATGGAATCTTGGAGCAGGTTTGAAAATGTTGTCCTTGGGCTAAGGAAGAGTTGAAAAACAACCACAGCTTTCTTCGCTCTGACTGATTCATCAGAAAAGGGACTTAAACTGAACTTTATTAACACAAGGAAGATTAAAAAACAAGATCCAAAGCAACTCAAAACATTGGTTTCAACCACCAGAGGCCTTTCTAGCTTTCAGCAAGTCGGGCAGGGAGAGCACAAGCCTTTCCTTCTCCTTTCACTTTTATAGCCCATCCCAGATCACCTATGTGGTAAGCAGAGAACTGGGCTCTCCTAATAACCCCTGAAAATTTGGGACTCAGGGAGTAACTTTATATCTTGTCACATGTAGAGAAACTTCTCCTCAGCCTCTTCTATAGCTAAATTTGGTTTTGCGAACATAGATCTGAAGGCCAGAAAGGATAATTATGGTAATTTTGCATAATACGGATCATAGAACCTCACCCAATAACTTCTGCCTTAAGTTCATAACTTCTGTTTGCACTAGAGCAGGTGTTTTAGAAAGATATCCAGCCTTGATTTAAACAGTTTGAATGATGGAGAATGCACCACACATCCCTAGGTACATGCAACAGTCCCAGGGAAGAAACAAGTATAATGAGAATACAGAATTGTCTTGAGAATCACAGAAAGATGGAGTTATACATTTCAAATCCAGAGACAATGCTCCAAATTTAGGTGTTTTCACATCTTGGCCCATCTCTATTTAGTCTTACTTTAACATGTCACTTTGCACACAGATATTTCATGGAGAAGTGGTCAGCTACAGCTTCTACAGTTGCACAGTGTTGTACGTTTCTGTATCAATACTGGTTTTGAATGACGTGATTGAAATATAGTCAACCAAAATTCCTGTTGTATCATGCTGAGCCACAGAGAGACAGATGGATGTTCAGAGTTATTCCGAAAATAATTAATACATATATAAAAACCAGATTGCTGTCATGCGAAAGTGGCATGTGTACCTTTGACAACAGTAATAAATGCCCAGAGCAGAGCTGAATTAATTTCACTCATCCCCGTTAGATCTGGATTAACAAATGCTTTATCTATGCCTCAACTGAGACATATCAAGCTATCAGATGATCATTTTTCTATATATTGCAGGGATTTTGCTGTCACCATAAGCAGCCCATGTGATGAGAAACAGCAAATATAATCACCTTTGAGATTATGAATATAAGATAATGTTTCCCTCCATATTATTTTAAATTATGTTTTGTTGATTGCCACTTACAACCATATCCCAAGTTTGAGTGACAGACTGTTTAATTCCCTGCACTGCCCGTCTGTGGTCTTTGTGATAGAATTTGACCATGCTGAGATAACTGGGGGGGGGGAAGAAATATCCTATCACATGCACACTTTTTTAATATATCCTTGATATCACTATCACGTGCACACTTTTTTAATATATCCTTCAAACCTGTCTCTTATGGATATGTCAGAACTTTAAAAGAACACCTTATTGACCCAATGTGTTTCTAATCTTAAGAGGGAAACCCCAAGCACTGTAGCAAATGCTTTATATAAAAGAACATTTTTATTAGGACTGATCAGAATTTTGCAAATTTTGACAAAATTTCAATATGGGGAGAAAAATCAGGGCAATTTTTGACTAAAGATTTATGAAGCTTTCTCCCTGTTTTTTAACCAGCTATAGTCCTGATCAAATTTTTTCTAATTAAATTACCCTCCTCTATCATTTTTAAGTTGCATAACAAATAAGTAAGATGATGGAGCTAAACATCAACCAGCTCATGTTCTACTATTCAGTGTAATCACCTCCAGTTAAAATATTGAATTTCTCTTTTAGACTTTTTACTTGTGTTGTGTGCCTTTACTTGCACTTGGTGTGTTTGCTAAGCACGTTAACATTAAGAGTGAATCAGCATAATATATAAAGCATGACAAAAGAAAAGATGATTGTTTGAATGTGATAGGAGTTAAGTTAAGGTTCAACACAGAATGGACAACTGTCCAGTGCCCAAAAGGTATATTGAGCAGTAGCTTGTGCCTCTGTGGGACTGATTGTTTGCATGTGTATTCAATTTTTTTTTAAATACAAGCAAAAGCCTTAGAGAAGAGAGAGTTTCTTCCCAAGACAATGACTTTGTCCCAGAAAGGGCTCACGAGGACTGATCAAATTTATGTTGTGCACATGGATAGGTATGATTCTCTTTTCTGATTGGGCAAGGGGGAGCTCTTTTGGTCATCTTCTAGTTGGACTGGTCATGTGACAACTCTGCCAACCCAGGGTTCCCAATGAACTGATCCAGAATATGGTTATTAATAACAACATACTGCATTTCTCTATTGTAAAAGTGCCCACTATCAAGCTGCTGTAGCTGCAGTTTGTATTGTAGAGGCTTTGTAGTCTATTGATTAAAGCACAGAGCAGCTGTTTAAAATCTTGTCGTGAGTTCTAATTCTATCACTCGACCACTCTGTGACTTTGAGCAAGCTGTTTATCCTCTCTGAGTCTTTGCATTTCCCACTGTAAAGAAAGAATAATAATAATGTCCTACCTGAAAGTGGTATTGTGAAGATTAGTCCATCTTCATTTGTACAGCAGTTTCACAGTGTGAACTGTTAGGTGATCTGGTCTGTTCTCTTTCAGTGCAAGGATGTTCTCTGCAGAACACTGAAGATCAGCTGTGACAACTACTCTTTTAAAAAGCATACTGTGCATAAGGGAGGAATATATCCACAAAGCACACTTGTATGCTTTTGGAATATTCAAACAGCATACCAGCTTCAGTAGTGCTTCAGTGTTCTGAATTCACTCCCAGCTTCACAGTACTTGTTTAAAAGCCTGCAAATTAATTCTAATTGGTTTGCATGTTCAAAAGTCTGAAATCTGGCATCAAACCATATAGGACTATTCTACTGCTAACTCATGCCTTAGAGCAGAAGATGATGGCCAGCTGAGACAGAAAGATGTTTCCTATCATTATATAATATTATAAAATTTTATAACAGTTGTATTAATAAAGAACCTACTCAAGCCTATGTCCTAGCCTAGGCTCTTGGGACACTGAGCAGTTACATTGTAGTGCATTTTCATACAAACAGAAGAACAAAATATTAAAGAACCAAACTAGGAAAACAGGAACATCGACAAAAGATGTGTTGTCTAACATAGAACAACAGCAATTGAGAAGAAAAATGTGTCTAATAAATTTAAGATTATTAAGAATCACACAAAGGAACTACTGTAGGCAAACAAAGAGCCACAGTGAACACAAAACGGCATAATGGGTATGTAACCCTTAAAGAGAGGTGAGCAAACATCAGTAACAACAAGGTCAGTGCAGATTCTTAACATGATTTTCCTGCATTTAGAACAAGATTTAAGGTCTGCAAAAAAAATCGATTCGCTGATTTTATTGCTGTAGAAATGGGATCATCATCAAACAGGACTCAGTAACTAATATCACTATTGGTAAGATTGTGAATAGGCTCCTCTAATCATTCTATCCACATGATCATTCCAGCCAAACATATATCATCAATTACCACACATTCGCAATTATCTTTGAAAAGTCATGGAAAATGGAAGAGATTCCAGAGGACTGGTAAAGGGCACATATAGTGCCCATCTATGAAAAGGGAAATAAAGACAACCCAGGGAATTACAGACCAGTCAGCTTGACTTCAGTATCTGGAAAAATAATCGAGCAAATAATTAAGCAAGCAATTTGCAAACATCTAGAAGATAATAAGGTGATAAGTAACAGTCCAGTCAGCATGGATTTGTCAAGAACAAATCATGTCAAACCAACCTAATAGCGTTCTTTGACAGGGTAACAAGTCTGGTGGGGGGTGGGGGGGGCAGAGGGATAGATGTGGGCTATCTTGACTTTAGTAAGGCTTTTGGTACTGTCTTTCATGACCTTCTCATTAACATACTAGGGAAATACGACCTCGATGCAGGGGTGCTGGATCAATTTTTATAATGGGGGTGCTGAGAGCCATTGAACCAAATTGTAAACCCTGTATATAACTGACACCATTTCAAGTCCGGGCATCACCCCCCACAGCCATAGTTCCAGCAACTATGCCTAAATGGAGCTGCTATAAGGTGGGTGAAAAACTGATTGGAAAACCATTCCCAGACAGTAGTTATCAGTGGTTCAGAGTCAAGCTGGGAGGGCATATCAAGTGGGGTCCCTCAGGGATCAGTTCTGGGTCCAGTTCGGTTCAATATCTTCATCAATGATTTTGATAAAGGTATGGGGTACACTTATAAAGTTGATGGACAGTACTAAGCTGGGAGGGGTTGCAAGTGCTTTGGAGGTTGAGATTAAAATGCAAAATGATCCGGACAAACTGGAGAATTGGTCTCAAGAAAATAGGATGAAATTCAATAACGACAAATGCAAAGTACTTCATTCAGGAAGGAACAATCCATTGCACGCATACAAAATGGGAAATGACTGCCTAAGAAGGAGTACTGCAGAAAGGGATACGGGGGTCATAGTTGATCACAAGCTAAATATGAGTCAACAATGCTGTTGCAAAAAAAGCAAACATCATTAGCAGGAGTGTTGTAAGCAAGACACAAGAAGTAATTCTTCTGCTCTACTCCATGCTGATTAGGCCTCAACTGGAGTATTGTATCCAGTTCTGGGTGCCACATTTCAGGAAAGATGTGGACAGATTGGAGAAAGTCCAGAGAAGAGAAGCAAAAATGATTAAAGGTCTAGAAAACATGACCGATGAGGGAAGATTGAAAAAACTGGATTTGTTTAGTCTGGAGAAGAGAAGACTGAGACGGGACATGATAAGAGTTTTCAAGTACATAAAAGGTTATTACAAGGAGAAGGGAAAAAAGTTATTCTCCTTAACCTTTGAGGATAGGACAAGAAGCAATGGGCTTCAATTGCAGCAAGGGCAGTTTGGGTTGGACATTAGGAAACACTTCCTGTCAGGGTGGTTAAACACTGGAATAAATTGCCTAGGAAGGTTGTGGAATCTCCATCACTGGAGATTTTTAAGAGCAGGTTAGACAAACACCTGACAGGAATGGTCTTGATAATACTTAGTCTTGCCATGAGTGCAGGAGACTGGACTAGATGATCTCTTGAGGTCCCTTCCAGTCCTATGAGTCTATGATTCTATATCCTATGCAATCCCACAGGTCACCTAAGTGGTGCAAAGGGCCTTGCACTGGCCCTCTACATCAGAGGGAACATCACTTGAGTTGACCATCTATCTTGGACTGGGAAAAACATCTCCTGCCAGTTCTGAGCAGATGCTGGCTGTAAACTAAACACTACAGAATTTGAATGAAGTTAAATTAAGGTTTGTTATGAATGGCACCACGTAGTGGTGTAACAGTGTAATATAGTTTAGCATTTCATTACAAAGCATCTGTGCTAAGAGCCTATTGCTGTTCTAATCTCGGAATCACCCAGCAGATGTCTCTGCAGGTCAAGCTATGACCAGAATTGCAAAGTACAATTAAACAAATCATTAGAAATAAGTATTAAAAATAAAATTTGTTTAACTGATTTGATAGCTGTAAAGTCAAATGCTTCAACATTAAAATATTTACTTATTACTGGGCTTAATTAAGAGTTTTATATATATAATTCTTATGCAACATTTAGATTACATACACAAGCAAACTAGGTGGCACTCAGATACTAGAGTATGTGGGCACCATAGAAATGCCATAGATTAGATGCGAGAGACACAAAAAAGGCATATAGAATTTAAGACAGGCAGATAGGAGTTTTCAATACCATAGATGTTTAGAGACAATTAAAAGGGCCCATTATTGAATGACTGTTAAAGAACTTGTTACATCTACAGTGATTTATGACTTTACTTAAAAGAACAGAGCATTCAACTGGCAATTTATTATTGATCATTGTCTTCAGATTTTTTAAAGATACAGAGAGCTGCAACATTCACAGCTGACTGAAATCTCTAATGGACTGAGATAAAACCCCAGATTCAACATTCTCTGAAATCTGGTCAGAATTTGGAACTAACTTTAGGCCAGATCATGTCCATTGCTCTGGCAGTGCAAAAGGCTGTAAAACTACCATACCAGGGGGAATCTTCCAGTGTGGCAGAATCCTCAGATGGGGTAAAGCCAACATAGGTGTGTCTATGCCCACTTCTGCCATTTTTCTTATCTCCAGGAAGGGGAGCATGTCTGCCTGGTAATGCCACTTGAAGGGCAATTACTAATAGACCTAGGTTAGAGCAGCCCTGAGACTGGCTCCAGCAGCTTTGAAGAGAATATAAAAAATGTGAAGCCCAATACTACAAATTGTTGGTATTTATTACCAAATGATCCTTTGGTAATCCTCCTGGGGCTGCCTAATGGAAATGGTCACACAAACAGAAATGAAGAACTGACATCTCGTTTGCTAGCAGCTGCTAGGCTACTGATAGCCTCTCATTGGAAGAAGAAAAATAGTCTAAAACTAGAGGAATTTTTTGAAAAAATATGACAGGTTGTATGTAGTTTTTGGAAAACCAGTGTACCAATTGTGTACCCAGCAAAATAGACTGAGCACAAATAGATACTTATATAATGGCTACCATTTATTCAGCACTCAGATAAAGTACATTCACCTTCAAAAAATCCCAAGCACACCTGTCCAATTTTTTGAACACTAGCATTTGATACACCTGCATGCTGTGATGAATGTGTATAATCAGAAGTTTTGCACAATTTAATAAAATGACCAGAAACAACATGATAGCTAGTGGAAAGAAGCTGGCTTTGCCATCAACCTGTTAAACAGAATACAGAGGATTATATTTCTGTATAATTTTCTCTAAAAAAAGCTCCCTTTTGTGATTATCATAATTTTGTCTGTGATATTTACATGACAAGGATTTGTAAACCTGTTAAAACTTCCTAAATAAATAAATAGATTTTAAAAATGCTACATTTAGTTCCAGAAGCAAAGTGCAGTCCTATAGCGGACATACCCTAAACCGCAATTAACTGATCAGAGGGCTTTAAATGAAAATGTCATTACCAAATACTGGGATATAATATTTTAAGTACTTCCAAATTCAGGGAGAAAGGCTCAACAACACTGACTATGGTTTAAAATATTGCATAAAAGGCAATGGATCCCAAGCAGATTGTTCAAATATCTGGCCAGATCCAATGGAGCTATATTAATTTACAATTGATTTATCAAGCAAACTGCTCTAATTTTCAGCATGGTTTGTAGTCACACTGTTTATGGTTCAGCCTCAATTAGACAAATGTCATGGGGACCACTAAATAAGGTCTGAAAATCAAAGTTTCAGATAAACAAGAGAATAACCATGTAATGAATCGATGTCTGGGAACATTACCCTGTTTCCAATAACAAGGAGTTTCTGATAACACAGGTTTAGATAATTGAGTTTCTTTTATGGAAGCAAGGACCATAAATAATGGCACTAGCAGTGAAAAGAATAACACTGTGCTCCAGTTGTTTAATACCCTTGCATGGCTTAACTGAAATAAAAAAATCTATCCCATTCAAAAGATAAGTGGATTGCATTCCCAGTACTATGCATGATGAAATAATTGCAGGGTTGATTGCAGAACAGAGATCCATCCATGTTAAAAGTTTGATTCCATGTATATAGGGCCTGTTCCAACAGACACTGGAGTCCCGCCATTGACTTCAATGGGCACTGGATTGGATTCAACGTAGGTGGTAATAAATCAACTCTATGGTTTGGGAGATTTTGATACAAGAGGGATTTCTTGTAAAAAAAAAATTATAGAAAGTTGCAATTTAAATTAGTGTCCATATTGTATAAAGTAGGATCAATTATTTTAATTATATTTTGACCTTATTCACTTTTCTCTTAAATATGTGTGTAGCATTGTAGACTCCTGTTGAGTACAGACCATGTCTTTTTTCTACATATGCAGAGTGCCAGAAATGGATGAATTCTGTTTTTCTTTCTTCTTGATCCCTTTTTAGATTATCATGCACATAAATGCATATATTATATACAAATAAATTTTGAAACATGGATTCCAAGGACTTGCTTTGATCTGGCTATTTTATCACTGTATGTTTTATGTTTGTTAGAGAGTGTACTGAGAGAGAGATATTGTCTGGTTTGGCAGAGCTGCACATGAGGCAAGAGCCAGGAAGTGAGGACTGGGGCAAAGGTACTTCAAGCCAGCCAGACACTCATGTCTCCCTACACCAGCTAGGATGGCTCTACACCACAAAGAGACTGCCCAACATAGTGAAAATCTTCCTGGGGGAAGTTAAGACAAATTTATGGCTGCTTTGAGGCACCAGAGCAGTGAAAACAGCTGGATTGTATTGATGAGTTGTGTGTGTGTGTATTACAAGTGTGTGCATACACAGACATGTAGCAGTATCCAGGGATACGCTAAGTTGCAACCTGTCTGAATTCTGGTCTGAATTCCATCCCCTGTACCAAGCTTAAGTACTCCTCCTTTGTGCAGAAAGGGGTGATTTTCACCCTCAATACAGCATCATCTTAGCACTGAAGGTGACTATTGTCTAAATTACCATATTACTCCCATATTTCATACAAGTGTAACCCACACACCTTCTGGGTGTTGTGTTCTGTCCCCTCTAGTGGCACCGAGAACACTTAGAGGAGGTGTATGGGTTACACAAGCTACAGTTTGCATTTATTAACTTGGTCGCTGTATTTTTTATGTTAAAGTCAATATCTATGTGATCAATGACAGTGGATAGTTTTTGTGTTAAGCAGTGTAACAAAGGTTTTTGCATCTTCATTTATATGTTTGACCAATTAGTCTGCTTTCCTGCATATCCTAACAAATGTACTATATGACTGAAAACAATGTGGTCAACTAATGTTGGTCCGGCCAAGAAATGTTCTCTTAGCAATGCTACTGGAGTTGTGAAAACACAAGAAGAATGCACTAAGTAGGAGTTCAGAAATCACCTTACTAGCTCCCGTGACTCATTCTTATTGGATTTGCATTCATCAGCAAATCCAAGAAAACTATTTGGTAATTTTAGCACAAAGCAGACAAAGAAGGATTTGCTAAGCTGATTAGATACTCGGCTGTGAAATGTTTGAGAGGTTCAGTTTGATATACATTTACAGGATATGCACTATGGATGGGCTATCTCAGATACAAACATTATTTTGCAACCAACCTACGCTCTAGAGTGTATCTAATTCTGAAGCAGAGATTAGCCAGGGAAATGTTTTACCACGTATAATGAACGGTAAGAGGCAAGACTGTTTTATTATATTCAAACTTTTTGTCATCTTCTCAACAATATTAATAAACAGATGTGTCTGATTTTTAATAATGTTAATGCAACAAAATAATTTTCAGTAGAAATGTGGGGACTTGTAGATTAATGTATAGATTATCACAGAGGTTACTGTAGACTGACTTGTCTCTGGCAATTACTCAGATCACTAAGCTGATGGGTAATTTCATTTATGGCAATAAATACCATATTTTCTAACTAAATTTATTCTTACTTGACCTTCTTTTTACTTCTTTATTAACCTATCGTATTTTTAAAGCTCTAGTAACCACACATTCTATCTATTTACTAACCTGCAAACTAAAACAAACCTTTAACTGGATATTTTGGCTGATTAAATACAAATATTATATGAGTGTTAAAGAATGTGTACTGGACAAAATAGCTCCCGTGTAAAAATCTGCACTGTATTTCATACCACACATCAGAAAGGCTTAAAACATTTCTCAGTGCACTTTCCTTGTGCCTTACTCATAAAAACAGATGCATTTACTCAGACTGTTAGGGCCTGATTCTGCAAAATTAACTTCACTGTTAGATGAGGATGCACAGCAGCTCCCACAATGGGCTCTGCATATTGCAGAACTGAGCACTCAACTATCAACTTATTCAGATTGATCTCTCTCTTGTACATGGGGAAACGAGAAAGGCAGTGACAACAGCATTCCCTGATGGTAGGCATGGTGTCATCCTATTTCTCTTAAAGATCCAAAACTTGGGATAATTTCAACTATGAAGACATATCAACAATACACCATTTGGGAGGTACTGTAGCATCCTAAACCTCAGCACAGTCCTTCATTTACATAGCAGGTAACTTAATTCCATTTCCTCCTCTGTACCTCAACCCCTGAGAGGATAATGCTTTTAATTTTACTAAAGGAGGAACATTGTTCCTGCTAATCTTTATTATGCATTTGCAGTTCCTATTTGTCTTCATTGTGCAAAAATTAATATGTATTAAACCACATTTGTCTTGGTAGTAAATTAGTGAAGTTTATTAATACAACACATCTTAACATGATTGTTTCCCACATGCTGATGCTGGATTATTTGCTGAAATTGAATGTACAGCTCTTGATATTTACTAGAACATTAGGGTTTTTATTGGCATTGGTGCTCTTAATTTATGATTTAAGAAAATTACATCAATAAATGAATATCATCACAGGACTATCAACCATCCTATTGTTTCTCATCATGGGTGAGGTTAACTGAGGGTTTTTTCATTATTGTATCGCCATAATAAGCTTGTCAATAGTCCTGTTAATATTCATATATTTTCTTAAAGCATCAATTCAGAGCATCAATACTAATAAAAACCAAGCATGTGAAATATCAAATTTAAGAGGTTAACCTTTTTTTTCCTAAACCCCAAAGCTGAAATGAGCCTCTTAAAATTATTAAACTTCATTGATACTCATTTTTGGCATAACAATAACCATAACTGAAAAAAAAAGATCTCAGTATTTAATTTAGAAAGAGACATTCAGAAAATTGGATAACAGCTTTTCATCAAAACAATTTTTGTCTTTCTTGACAGATATGCATCTGTACAAATTTTTAAACAATAAGGAACCTTTGCATCACCACAACTGTAAAATAATAATTTAAAAAAGCCCTGATATTTAGAACTGCTGAGCACCTGACATTTCCATTGACTTTGTTTGGAGAGAAGACTGCTCAGCAGTTCTGAATAACAGAAATCGAAAATTTCTGAGCTTCAGACACCAGAAATTGGAAGAGACCCACAAGAATGCTCCTGAACAGGAGGGTTCACAAGTACTGTACGTGTTTAGCAGCACACCATTAGTTCACACTGAAGCTTATCACCCATTGCATTGCTTTACTTCAGATGATAAAAGCATCAATTTGGCTGGCATTTGCAATGGGTTAGATTTATTTAGCTGAATTCTTTCCCCAAACTACCTGGAGATTTTGCTACTCCATAAGTTTATGTAAGCAAGTTGCTTAAACTGTCCGCTTTATCACATCATTGTTTCTATCTAGAAGATAGAGTTGTCCTACATTCTTTGAGTGTTTCTTTTTATAGTTTTCCTCAGTTTGGATCTCATGGATAAACTTTGTCAACCTTTTTATTCAGTAATGCTAGAGTCTATCTATGAGATTTTATCCTAAAGCATATTATTGTTCCAGTCAGAAAGGTAATGAGTGAAAAACCTGAAAACATAGGTAAGTTCTAGTTTTCCATATAGATGTTCAATCAACACTGATTAGAATATATCATGGACCCATGTAATTCTTGAATGTGCTCAGATGCCATGTGATGAGTGCACTATAAATGCCTAGATCACTACTGGAGATAAAAGGTTATATTTTGCATTGTTCTCTATTACTCTTTGAATGTAAATGTTTGGCAAGTGTGGCAGAACTGTCCTCAATTTGTACATTTCATAAAAATAGTTTAAAATCAGAAATTGCGCGAGAAAGGATGGATCCTGGTTTTGTAGGGCAGTAGCTATACATCACCTTGAGCTCACTTGATGCAGATAGCAAACTTAGTGGTCATACTTTTATTTATTTTCTTGATTCTACGATCCATCTATGAGTTCATAAACAGGCCAGGATTTTTATGGCTCAGGACAACTCCCCAGGCTTCATCATGTCCCCTTCCTTACAGCCAGTGTCTTCTAGTTCAGGACTGGAAAAGCCTCTAGGGAGATAAATTAATTTCTCCCTACTAAAACAGAGTACTTTAATGATTTTAGTGGGGGAAACAACTGCCATAATTGATTATATGGATACCTGGAGAAATAGACCACCACCTGGATTCGCCCGAGATCTGTTTGAGCTTATTCAATACATCAGTTATTGAATCCAATGCCTCTGCACCGGGCTGACAATTAAGATAGTTTTAAGTATGAAGAGGAAAAAAAAGGAAACCTTGAAAGCCCAAATGTGCAATCTGAACACATAGGCTGTTGGGATTCTGAATATGCAGGGAGATACTCAAAACCTGGATTATATAGATAAACCAAATCCATGACTAGTAGATCTTTATGTGAAAGAAGTGAAGTCTTCTTCATGGAAAGATCCTACCAAAACATCTTTAAGGAGTGTCCTGAAAAAGCTAACACAAGAATCACATACATTGTAATTTTTTTTATTCTCATTTCTCTTCCACTTAAGTCTGGATATCCTATTATAATAAAAAGACCAATAGAGATTAAGTAGTAATATTATATTCTGCAAAACTAGGAGACGTCTTTGGTAAAGTGGATATCTTGGAAATAAGGACCTTGGCTCTTTGACTATTGCTGAAAGAAAAGAAAATATCTGAGGACTGCATTTGAAATGGGTCATTCTCTTGGCAAATTATAGATAGTTCAGTTTTGGGGTATAGCCATTTGTCTTTCAGGTGAAGTATAATTCATTTTCTGTTCATATCCATTCAATTTGCTGTAATTTCCTGTTATGTGTAATGCACTGCTGAATGGTCTAATGGGGTTATATGACTAAAGGATATACTTTAAAGCTGTGGTTTAAAGTTGTGGAGAATGTGAGGGTATGTGTTACAATTATATTATTTTAGGTATGAGATATGTGGGAGTTAAAATATGTGGGTGAAAGTGAGATAGTGGCTGAAACCCAAGGACTCTGTGATGATCTACTGGGTTATTAGAAGTTACCCCAGAATGCTGGTTCAAAAGTCAGCAATGGGACGAGGACCATTGGAGTGGTGAATATGGAGACTTGCCTGCTGGAGGTGTCCGTGCTGGCTAAAGGTGCCAAGAGAGGCCGCTCTAGACTCCAGAGACTGGTACCTCAGGGATGCAGAGGCTGCCGAGAGGGTGGTGGTGAGACCAGACTGAGAAAACATCAGATGCCAGGGTTTATGAAAAGGAAGCCTAAGAACTGGGGTATAAAATAAGACTTTACAGGGCTTGAAAAGGACACTGCCAGGTGGCCAAAATTGGAGTTCATTCATAGGTGTTAATTGTAAACAGTAAATAGTAAATTACAAGTTTATTAATTCAGGCTGGTGTGGAGCTGTGGGAAATAGGGTGTTTCTACAGCAGCCGTCAAAAAACAGGTACCATACCTATCAGGGGACCACCCTCATGCCACCACTCTGGGCCATACCAGGTCCTTGTAACAAGGGAGTAGGGTGAAGGGTGCCCCTTTTTAGAGAGAAGCTTGGTAGTCTCAGCAAGTATCTGAGACTGGGTTGTAGGAAATCTGGGGTCATGACAAAAGTAAACATGGTTAAGCTGTTTATAGGCAGGAATGCCTATGCTCTTAATCTTCCACTTATGTACATGTCTTATGCTCAGGTCTGGGATAGTAAAGATATCATGCTTTTTTTATGGTTCCTTTCTTTCTGCAAAGCTGGGCCCAGCACTAGAGAACATCTTTTAGATATTTATAAAGCACCCGTCACTATAATATTTAAATTCTAATGTGGCATTGGAGAAAATCTGATTTGTAGAGGTGATAAGCTGAACTAATAGGTCTTTTCTATTTCTTTCTCCTATGATTTGATAAAAGGAAGCTGGGACAGAGGAGACTGCAAGGAGGAAATTACTTTTTTGCATAAATAAATTTCCCTCCCTCTCTCCGATTGACAGCAACCGTGTCTGGAGCTGGGTGCGTATCAATCTGCTGTCCTTTAAAGATTTTCCAGACCTTTCTCTGCATCGTAAAATACAGTAAAAACAAAAATAAAGGTAGAAGTAGTTCGGGTTTTATTATGTTTTTCTCTTGTGTTTGCATACTGCCAAATGAATTAACCTATCCTAAGTTAAGGCCAGGTTCTGTTCACATTAGATAGGTCGCTACTCCACAAGCACCCTGAGAATGCTCACAGAGTAAGATCCTACTCAGTGTCAATGAGGGTGGCAGAACCTGATCCTCAATAACTTACTCATTTCAGCAGAGAACATCAATTCACACAATTACTTCAGTGCATTGATACACGCTGATCATTTTGATTAAATCTGCTTTCTGAAATGAGATTTAACATCACTGTAGCTTTTGCTCTGGTAACCCAGTACACTGCATTCTATTAAACAGCTGTCTCGGTCCAATGTTCTTTGTAGCCGCAGCATGGCAGTTTCTAATATATATATATATTTTTTACTATGAAGCTTACTATATTTAAAATGATCCCTTGGCCAAATATCGAAAAATCATGTTGCTGTGCTGGCTGGAGGTGCAAATTAATTCTTTTAAAGGAAGCTCTTCATTAAAAAGTTTAATAATATACCCACCACTAGCTTTCAAAGAGCTGTGCAACACATCAGCACATTTTTGTGGCAACGTGTAGTAGAAGCAGTTGGACCTTATTGCTAGTAGCAAATATCACAAGCTGCTCACGACAGATTGTTAATTAACATATGTTGCCTCCCACAAGTATAAGGAGTGGTGTAAATCAACGCACCGCCATTGAATTCAATGGTGCATTGCCAATTTGCACTAGCTGAGGATGTGGCCCAAAGTCTGCATGTTGCAGTTAGAGTTTAATAAAAGCAGCTAGAGTTTAATAAAAGTATGACGGTGTGAGCTAGTATAATTCCACAGAAAGGCCTGGTTTCCTTAATGCACAGCGGGGATACATGAATGATTCCCATTATGCACTGATGGGTGAAACTATACTACCAACCTGAAGTGTTTTAAATGTCTCCATACTAAGTTAATTTCAAGTGTTTTCACTAGGAGCACAGACAGCATCCTGTGGCTGAGAACTCACTCCTTGTATCTGGACCAAGAGGCAGCTGGAGAGCTGTAAAAGCACACACACACACACACACACACACACACACACCCTGCCAATTTCAGTCAACATAGCACTCCTCATAAAGAGCACTTTGAGACTCAGCAGCTCCCCCATAAAGCAAATGCCATTTTCATATTGAGCCACTAAGACCTGTATAGAGACCAGCTCCCTTCATCTCAGACACTGACAACCCCATGCTCATTGATTAGGCACACTTCCTGCCCCTACTACCCCACCTGCCATGCTGTCAAGGCTCACTTTATGCAGAAGCACAGAGCTCACCTTTGTCTTCCTCCACTATGGGACCTTCTCTGCACTCCCTTCAGGACACTAAGCTTGCTTGTAAACTGCAACCATTCAGGTTAAGTAAAAGCTGCATCCATTCTCCCAGGGCCCATGGAGCTGTGCTCCAGAAGCCACCATGGCTAGAGCATCAGAAGGGCGTCAGAGGGGGACCAGGCCAGAGGCCTTGTAGGAGTTGTATAGACAAGTAGGTGTTGAAAACCCAATTTCAGAGAAACTCAGACCTTTGAAATGACAAAATGAAGTTTCTATTATAAGCTCTTTCAAAGTTTCTCTGAAACAGGAAATATCTGTGTCAACCACTGCAGCCCCATTAGGGGCCACCTCATTCTCCTTAGTCCTGCCCTGACATAAGAGTTAACAAAGGGGCAGGAAGAATGGTCAGTGCTCTTTAATACAGTAGAGGATGCCCAAATATACAGACTATTATAAAGGCACAATTTTTTAACAGTGAGGGTAATTAACTGTTGGAACAATATACCAAGGTTTGTGCTGGAAATCTTTAAATCAAGATGGGATATTTTTCTAAAGGATATGTTCCAGTTCAAACAGGAATTAATTCAGAGAAGTCATATGACCGGTGTTATATAGGCGGTCAAACTACATGATCACAGTGACCCCCTTCTGGCTTTATAATCTATGAATCCCCGTGACACTGTTAATCAGCATTTGTTTTTTAATAAGTGCACAGAACTTTGGGGATGTTATTAATAAGCACTAGCCTCACAGGAAACCCACCAATACTGTCACTTGATTAAGAATAAATGGGTTTGCTATGAATGATTCTGATTCTGTTTCCTGTTACAACACTGAGGGTATAAATAAAGCAAAAAAACACAACTTCGTTTGAGACTGTGTAGTCTAGCGGACTGTGTACCCAAATGGAGCCAGGAAGTTTTCCAAGTTCTGATCCAGTTCTGCCACTCACATGTTCTCCGTTGTCTTTGGCAAATTACTTACCCTCCCTGGCTCAGTTTCCCCACCTGTAATTCAGGAATAATAGATATTTGAAAATATTAAGTACCTGTTGGTACTAGATCTCAATTTCATATGCCCTGCTGTTCTTACACGGGTGCATTCTACAAAGTTATACTGTATATGGTGATGAGCATTGTACAAAGACTTCAGGTAACTATAGATGGATAAATGGATAGATATAAATATAGGTGTGGCTAAAAGAACAATGCCTATCACAGCAAAACCAGTAAGAACTAAAAAGCTGTCAAGTACTAATGGACACATTTAGCAAATTTATTTGAGCATAAGCTTTCATGAGCTACAGTTCACTTCATCGAAAGTTTATGCTCAAATAAATTGGTTAGTCTCTAAGGTGCCACAAGTACTCCTTTTCTTTTTGCGGATACAGACTAACACGACTGCTACTCTGAAACTGGACATTTAGCAAAGTTTCTTCAAGATCTTCTCCTTCCAACAGGTGCACCAGGAAGACCTGATAGATTCTGGGGAGGGAGGGAGAGTAAGCCTGGAGAGAAGAGATGAGTTCTGTAAGAAAAAAAAATCCTAAAACATAAGACCTGATTTTCAGAAGTGCTCATCACACACAGTACCCATTGCTTGAGGCCAAGAACTTTTCTTTTGGTACTTTCATAGCTCAAATCTGGCCAGAAACGATTTGTATTAAGATTATATGCATTGGGTTCCCTGGGGTTTACATTTTCTATATTCAGTTTTAACAGAGAAGGAATGATCAATGCCTGCAAATAGGAACCTATCAGAGAAATGCTGACCTAATCCAACTGCAGTAGTGTGACTGTAGCTCTAGGAATATTGTTCTTTCAGGCCAGAAAGGGCCCCAAGATGTTTATATTTAATTTCATAGGTTTCTGATATGGTGTTTCAACAAAAACAAACCCATTTGGCAACAGTGTTAAATTGAGGGACTATCATTTGAAACTTTGCTCCTTTGAAAGATGCTGTGGAGTATATAGTGCCAGCTTGCATGCTTCAGGGCTTGTTTCTTTAATTACGATGTCTACAGCTTCTTGTCAGCAGGCCATATCATGCCACTAATGTTTAAGTAAAACTCCACAGTGATTCGATGAGGAGCTTTGCTTAAAAATTGATGGCATTATATAGCCCTGTATAATTTATGAAACATGAATTACAGCGCCCACCTTCATACATGTCTGCCGACTGTTGGTATCCAGGCCGTGAGCCACTGCAACAGAGCATTTAAGGCACCCAGGATTACAGGACAGGTGATGACACAACCTCTCACTGGTCTGAGTTGAACCCCAAGACATGACATATGTGCTACACTTCATTCGTATTACTGACATCCTTGTATTGTCTTTCGCCCTCGATTGTGCTTCTAACAACCTCCTCTTGCATGTTGTTTCTATTTAGGCCCCAATCCTGGAACATGCTAGTAGGAAATTGCTGACCTTTCTCCCCCAACCCAGGGGGAACTAAGGCCATGCCCAAGTCTCTTCCTCAGAGCACAGTTTATTAATTCAAACAAAAAAACCCTCACAGAGTAACACAAAATAAAGCTATTCCCTTGAAACAACACAGGCTGCAGGGGCCCAGGGGTCTTTCAATCTGTGCCGCTACCACACAGGGCCCAACCCCTCTCCCTCAGAACTGCCCTTCAGCTGAGCTCTATCAGCCCTTCAGAGGGATCACCTACCTTCCCAGCTGAGTCTGATAGATGAAAGGGCTGGCTGACCCATGTCTCCTGGCCCTTAAAGGGGAAGGATACCCTGTTACATACCTGTCTTTTTTGGGGGCGGGGGAGGCAGTCAACTTCTCCCTCCAGGGTCCCAAACTTCTCATCCTTCTAAGATGTGTTCTATTTCTGCAGGAGGATTTCCCGGTGAAGTTTCATCACCTCCTCCTCCAATATCAAGTGCTCTGCTTATCAATTGCATCTTTCATCTTCATATGGACAACTTCTTGTTCCCTCTTTACTGCTTGTTCCAAAACCTTGTCCCTTGAAGAGAGCATTCTGCCATCTAAATCTGCAGGCTGCTAGCTTGAGCCATTGGCCTCCACCCTATTCTTATCAGTCACAGGAATCTTCTTCCCCAGATCTCTCCAACCCATTCCTCGAGTGGCCAGCAGGGTAGTTTTAGTGGCTACTGCCACCACTTCTAAGTCTGCTCTGTACACCATTTCTGCATGTGTGTTGATCTTTGGGTCCAATCCCTCCCCCATATCCCTGGACCCCTGACCGAAGGAGAACGCCTCTGCCCTCCTGCCTCACTTCAGGCACCTGAAGGTCACACAGTTCCATTAACAGACTACGCTGTTCTCCCCACCTTGACGCTGTCCTGGGAGCCATCCTTCTGAAACCCTACTGTGATGCTGGCAGACCCAGTGCCAGCTTATGCCAACGCTCCTGGGCCTCACTGAACACTGACAAATGAATAGCCTTGGCAGAATTCTGCAGGTCAATTAGATTTATAGAGCATAACCCAGCACTATTAAAAGTTTAAAGTTGATACTGAGAGGTTTTAAAGGTTAAAGATTAGACACAATGAGTGAACAACTCTCGTATGATAATCTTGAGACAAAAGACCTTGAACATCTCTGCCTGCAGAGGGGAATATCCTATAAAAGGAAAACCCCAGACCTGGAACTGAGAGCTTTACTCTGAAGTTTTGACCATGCATCCAAGGACCTTCCTGTACCATATGCCACAGAGACCATTGCAGGGGAACTGGCTTGATTGCAGGATTTGGCAGCCCAGGAAGAACGTAAGGATGAGAACCTGATGGAAGAACTGTGGATCAGGGAAACTGATTCAACCCAAGTAGCAGTCAAAGCCAATGAGGAGGCTGACAAAAGAGCTCGCCAAAGATGCATGGCCAGCCAACAGGTCACGGAGAGAGCCATCAAAGACACATGGAACAGCAGCAGTCAGAGGCAACGCTGAAGCTGAAGAGAGGGCACACCAGAAGCGATGGAAGCTCACACATTGCAGCTCAGAGTACGGGAGCAGCAAAAGGAGATTCCCCAGCCAGTGAATACAACCCCTCTGCCCATCCGCCCCAAGACACAAGGGAGTGGGAGAAAGTCTGCCCAATTGATAAAGAGACTGACTGTATAGAAGAGTTCTTGTCCTCCTTTGAGAGACTGAGTGGGATCCACATTATCTCAGAGAATAAATGGATGCCTATCCTCTTGACCAGATTAACCAGGAAGGCAAGACAAGTTTTTAATGATATGGAAGAGGGTGATGCTATGAAGTATAAGAAATGTAAAGAAAACATATTGAAGGGTTTAAGATTACCCCTGAGTCCTACTGAAGTATAGAAATCTTAAAATGTTTGACTATGTCACACGTTGAATATGTGTACAAAGTGTGTCATTTTATGAGAAAATAGATAATGGTGACAGGGGCTGAAGGTTACTATGAAAAACTGCTTGATCTGGTGGCTCAGGAACAATTGTTATGGGTAGTTACAGACAAGCTAAAGGCAGCCATCTGTGACAAAAAATAAAATAAAAAAACCTCACCTTCCACAATTTTGGAGGCTAAAGAAATTGTTGAACCAAGGGCTCATGGGGGCACAAATCTCAGGGGAAGGGAAACCCCCCTGTGCCCCAGGTTAAGAGGGAGAAGGGGTCTGGAAATAAACCTGTCCTCAACTTTGATTTAAAAAAATTGCAAGCCCAGGTTTTAAAACCCCCTGTCCTAAGGGAAGGCAAGTCATCTGTCATCATTGTGGGGCTCCTGGTCATATAAAACCAAATTAGCAGAGGAGGTAAAAGGCCCACTGAACTGTATTAAGATGGTGTCTTGGGAAGGAAGTGAAGAATTTATTAAGAATGCTAAGGTAAAGGGCACAGATTGTAAGGGCTGGCGGGGCACAGCGTCCCAAGTAAAGGAAAGTTTGGTAAGGGAGGAAGACAAACTCTCTGGTAAGAATTTAAATATACTAGCTTTGGCTGAATTCTCTGTAACTGTACCTTTGGCTAAGATCCACATCAAGTGGGAGGCGATTAAGAGAAATGTTGTTGTAGGCATTAGGAATTTTCTACCTGCTGATATTTTAATAGACAATGATATTTTAACCATGTCTAAGCAGGTTAATGTCATAACTTGCAGCCAGTACAGCTCTGCCTCACCCACTTTGTCTGTGGGCAGCAAGGAGGGCTGTGAGGGGAGGGAAATGCCCTCACTCCTTTGTCAGCAGAAGGCAGCAGCTTGACAATTCCACTGCTTTGCCAGAATTTGCTCTCAACTTCAGTGAGACTCCAAAGGAGTTTATTGAGGCTCAGCAGGCTGATCCTTTCCTGGGCAAGGAGAGGAATGCAGCTCAGAATAATACCCTGGCTAGGGAAGGAAAGAGTAGATTTTTTTCTAGGAGGAGGTTTGTTGTACCGAGAGGCTCTCACAAGCAAAAAGAGGTGTCCTGGTGAGGTACTAAAGTCTTATTTTATACTCCAGTTTTCAGGCTAGTGCTAAAGGAGAAATGCAAAAGCAGATCCAGGAAAAAGTGGAAAGCATACTGTATACGGAGAGGGGGTAGCTAAATCAAAAAGCCCCCTGGGCATCTATTATTGTGATACCCTAAAAAGGATAAAACCCTTTCTGAGATTTTGTGTGGATTTTAGGAGGCAAAATGTTATCACCCAATTTAACTCTTACCCCACACCCTGGATAGAGGACCAACTGGACTTATTGGGTGGGACAACATTCATAAGCACACCCAATTTCACTTTGAGGGAATTGGCAAATTCCTTAGATGCTGAGGCCCAGGAAAAATAATTTTTTATAGTGGAATCTGGTCTACATGAGTTTAAGGTTATGCCTTTTGGATTAATTAATGCAGGGGCTACCTTTTAGAGGCTTGTCAATGAAGTACTGCTTATGTAGATGATTTGGCTATTTTTAGTGACTCCTGCCAAGATCATCTGAATGATATGGGAATTGTATTGCAGAGGCTTAAAGACACTAACATCACTGTCAAGGTCTCCAAAAGTAAGATGGGGAGTGCAGAGGTATCTTATTTAGGACACAGGTTGAGGAGTGGGTTTGTTCACCCTGACCCTTTAAAAGTAGAAGCTATTCAGAACTGGTGTGGCCCACAAACCAAGAAGCAGGCCCAATCCTTTATTGGTCTGGCCAACCATTACCGGAGAGTTGTAAAGGGTTTAGTGATATGGTGGACCCCATAACAGACCTCACAAAAAAGAGGAAGCCAGATCAGGTGGTATGGACCCAGGCTTGGGAGAAAAGCTTCAAGGACATAAAAGAGGCTTTGTCTAAAGAGCCAGTTTTAGCCAGCTCTGATTTCAGCAAACCCTTTGTGCTGTGCACTCATATTTCTAACATTGGGGTGGGGGACGAGAGGCATCCTGTTGCCTTCTTGAGTAAAAAACTGACACCCCTCCACACCCCATGAACGAACTATGCTGTCATCGAGTGAGGCTGCTATGCCATCATTTGGGCTGTTAAGCAACTTAGTCTGTTAAAACATCATTTTTTAAATTATACAATTAAAGCTTATCTCACTGTAACCATATTAGTTGGGAGTAAAGAGACCAATTCCAGGCGGTTACACTGGAGCCTAGCTCTGCAAGAGTATAACATGGAAATAATCCATATCAAGGGGAAAGAAAATGTAGTGGCAGATGCCTTCTCAAGAATAGGAGGGTGGGGCCTTGAGGCGTATTCAGGAGTATCGGTGACACTCCTTCCCGCACCCGTTTGGTGTTGGGAGTGCGACACTAGCAGACTGGGTCGTAGCTCATTCCACAGCCCCTGGGCCTCACTGAACATGGACAAATGTATCGCTGGAAACCAGTCTGGCTCGCCTGTGCTAGTACTGTTAAAATAGATGTTAAGTTGAAAAGAATGTGTTTAGAATTTAGACTTTATGAAATGCGTGTAGGATGCTGCATGTATTAATCTTACATATATCATCTGTATCCCATGTTATAAGATAATATTTAAGAGTTTGCCCTTTAACTATAAAAATGTTTGCTAAGACTGTAAACCCCCATGATCAGGAGAGAAGCATTACCAAGTGCGAAACACTAGTTTACCACAAAAGGCATCAACTCCTCAACAAAGGAAGGCCTATAGACACCAGACAAAGCATTGAGGAACATCAGTGGCTAAAAGATTGTTAATTGCTTCTTCCCCCTCATGAAGAAGGTACATGCAGAAGCCATCGTCCTATCACAGCTCAAACACTGGGGGAAAGGGAATATCTATCCCTGTTAAGGAGAAATTACCATCACTATGCTGCTTGGAATTCAGAAAGGGCAATATTTCAAAGCATAAGAAAGGGATCCCCAACCTGCTTAGTTAATGTTAGCCTTAAAGGACATATAGAGCATGCATATATAGCAGCTACTATAATCTTTTGGAAACTAAGACTGTAACTCATTTGTGTGTGTATGTTTAACCTTTATCTCTTTTTCTTAGTAAATCTTTAGTTGTCATTGTAGGACTGACTATAAACATTGTCTGTGATTTGAGATCTGAGGAACAACTGATCTGGGGTAAGTGACTGGTCCTTTGGGACTCGGAGTAACCTGAATATTGTTGTGATTTTTGGTGTAAGGGACCATCTATCTCAAAGGCAGGCTTGCCTAGGTGGCAAGATAGACCGGAGTGCTCAAGAGGGCTGTCTGTGACTCCATGTTAAGGCTGTTCTAGTGCTTGAGGAGTTCACACTTGATACTGTGTTGGTGTACTATATAGAACACACAATCGGTTTGTGTCCTGTTTCTTAACAGTCTGCCCTGAGGTTGGCACTCATGGTTGTAAGCCACTCTAGACAGCTTGACAGTTATATTCAGGGCTAAGCAGGATTTGGTCCCCTGGAGAGTTTTCCCAGCCTCTCGAGGTCAGAGCTCCTCCTATTCTCACTTTCCCCAGTGGGTACTGTTAGTCTGCCTTGCTGCTCAGCTCCCTCAACCCCCACTCTGTCCACTACCTCACCCACAGATCATGGCTGAAAATGCCCTATCCAGCTTTGGGCTCCCACAGGCAGAATCTGCAAGAATTCTTTCAGAATCATTAGACCCATGATTGTCTCCACAAACAATGGGTGATGAGGTCCCACTACCACTGGGCCACTACTCATGGAAATGGCTCAGTGTGGAACAGGTGAGGATATGCCTCGAGTCAGTTCCAGTCTGTCTAAAATGGTAACTTTTATCTCTGGATTTGAGCCAGACTGCTTGTCATTCAAGGCTTGGTATACTGCCTCGGCCTCTCCTGTCCCCTGTCAGAAATGGTGCCACCCTGGCCACCCAAGTTGACTCCTTCCAGCTGGCAGCACTGGCCACTCACTCAAAGGTGCAGAGGAAAGCCTCAGGGTCATCTTCTGAGCCCAACTTCACCTACCATGGCCTGGCCTACCTGAGCTGCCCTCTTCAGGACCAGCAAGACCCCCTGGAGCCCATTTCTGCAGGTGCTTCAGGAACTGTTTTTGTTGACCCTACAGGAGTTGTGGCTGACTGTTATGATGCCAACAGCTGGATGTCTCCTCCCATCCTATCCTACTAAAAAAGGAAGGGGGGAATCCACCAGGTAAACCCTGCTAACCATCATTTCTGCCACTGTCCTTTCTATAACTGCTTTCCTGTTCTCCACTTTTTCTTATGCTGCCTCATCTTTCTCTCAGTTCCAGAAGCTGTCTGCCTGCCCACATTCTCCACCACATATAGGGCTACCGGCCTATCTTCCCCAGCCAAGGAAGGAATTACATGACCTCCAAGTCTCTTTCTGACCCTTCCTTCAGGGCACCACAATACCAAGTTATTCCCCTGACCAACCCAGGTTGCAGGGGGTCCAGAAGCCTTTCAATCTGCATCTCTCCCTGTTCCAGGGCCAGTCACAAGAGCCAGCCTCAGCTCTCAGCTGACTAAATTCAGCCCTTTATCCACCTGATCCCTTCTCAGCTGGATTAGATAATCAAACAGGGCTGGCTGGACACAGGGTCACTGGCCCTTAAAGGTGCAGGCCAGCCTCTTACAGTGTTCTATGCAGGCAGACCCAGTCTGTCCATGGAGCCCCCTTGAAGTCAGCATAGCTCTGCTCACACGGAACAATTTACAAGATGGAGGCTTTAGACTATAAGCTCTCTGGGACAGTCCGTTGTATTTTGTGTATGTACAGTGCCCATGCGGTCCCAATTCTGATTGGGGCTCCCTGGAATGACAGCAATATAAATAATAAGACTAGGAATAATTTAGCAAGGCGACAGTGATGTAGTACTCTTGTGCTGATGATGGTGGTGACAGTTGTGGTAACACTGATGTGGGGCGAAGGAGTGGTGAGTTACCTGCTGTGCCTGCTGCAGCAGCTCCATGCGCTCATGCAAGATCTGGCTATCAAACTCGCGGCTCTGCCTCAGGATCTGCCTCCGCACCTTCTCCACCGCAGCTCGCAAATCCTCCCTCTGCACTTCATTCAAGGACTCACTCGCCCGCCTTCCAGGGTCCTGCTGCAGAGCGTTATACAGCGTGGCTTCCAGCTCCTGGATTTTCTAATGCCAACCCAAATCACACACAAACAGGCTCACGTTTGAATACAGCAGGCAAACAAACCAACACGACAACAACGCTTGCAAGCCAAGCTTAACGGGGAGGAAGGACACAGCTAGAGAGCAGAAAAGCAGCACTCGTGAGCAGTGAAGAGCATTCCATACACCGTGCACATGTTCTTATGAGACTGTTTCCAGCATGGGCCTTGTGTTCTGTTCACTTGAATGATTGATTTGTTTAATTTAACCAGAGTTCACAGTACGTGTTGGGAAAGACAAAAGATACAGCATTTTCCCAGATGCCAAGTTTTTGTTCAATTCAACCAGGGCCCCACTGCCAATTCTAAGTTAAAAGGTTAGTGCCAAACAAGTGTTTTCCCTCATTGCAGCTGGACTGTTAAATCAGCCTAGAGAATAAAACTGTTTACAAGGCATCAAAAAGAAGAACTGCAAGTGATATAACAACTTACTGCAAGAAAAAGCCTGTCACTCATTTCTCTCTCTCCGACCCTACCGTTCTAATCTGCTGTTATTCCAGGTTTCCTTCATTCTCTTTGTTCTGAGTTATCATAAGCAATTCCAGAGACTCGTCTCTCAAGGGGATCAAAAGTTAAAGCACAGAATCAGAAATTTCATCAAGTAAAGAAACACCTGTGTTTTCTGGTCTGTCAGGGTACTTGAGGGCTAGGGCACACCAATAAATCTTTTGTTTCTTGTTAGTTTGTCGTCAATTTTACTTTCAGTTTCTCATGCACTAACCAAATGCTGCAATATTTGGGAGGCGAACAGCAGAGAATGTTAAAATCCAAACAGAAATCTATATTCACCGACTAAAATAAGACATCTTATTTCTTTTACAATTATGTTTTGTATGATCATATGAAAGAACACCATCCAGAACAACATTATTTGGATCTAAATTATCTGATAGCAACCCACTAAACCTCACAACACCTTTGTGAGGTAGGTAATTGTCTCTATTTTACAGATGCATAAACTATGGCAGAGAGAGTTTAAATGGGTTGCCCAAGGTCACATAGTATTAGGAATGGAACACAGATACTCAATCTCCCAGTTACCTCCTTTAAACACTAGACCACACTGCTTCCCTAAGAATTCTTTTCCAATTTGAAAAGCCTACAATATGTAAACAATCCTTCATGCCACAATACTTCTGTTTCTTGAGGTTTTACTCCACCTAATGAAGCTGAGTGCACTAATGTGCTAATTCAGAGGATTTTCCTTATTTTGTTGCTCAACCTGAGATGACCAAAACCTGTGATTTTATTTAAGAAGTCTATAAGAGGTTAAAATAGATAGGATGGAAAGGATGGACATCTCTGGGTTTGCAGAAGTTAATAGCAAAATATTTACAAATAGCTGGAAAAATAACATTTGAAATGTTTTATAGTCATTTTCTGCATATTTTACTCATGATCACCGTGCACACTGTTAGCCTAGCTCTGGCAATCAATTCTACCACCAAAATGTTGCATTTTGCACATTTTAGAATAACAATTCCAATTATTTTAACCCATTTCCTGCGTCATCTATCCTCCATTTAAGTAATTTTTGGTTTCCTAATCTAGCAGAACAAAAAATCATTTAAAAAAGAACCCTATTTAATTTTTTTCATCTGTATTTTATCAAATCTGATCAAGCATGAAAATTTAATGACTGTTCTTTTCCTACCATGTAAGCCTGGTCCAGAGCTTGTTTCCTGTAGTCGAGTTCTTCCTCTAAATAACCCTTCTGTTTACTGAACAGGTCCTGAGCAATAATAAAAACAATGGAGGGTTTGTTCTTTATCCTAAGTCATGAGGAATCATAAAGTTCACCATTTTTTTGGTATGCGATCTCTCAGTCACTGTCACCTGAAAGCAACTGAGAACCTAAAGCCATGGGTCATATTTATAGTTAGGCTATTTAGAGTATTAGATTAAAAAAAAATACTAATCAAAAACCATCATATTAACTATGTGTATCTAGAAAGCACCTTTCCTTTGATGATCTCTAAAATACAGTACAAACCTTAAGGGCAAGATCCTGCCTTTATCTGACAGAGGCACACACAAAGGAGGGAGAGACGGGTGAAGCATGTCCACCATGTGTGCAGTACAAGAGCCATTATTTACACAAGGCAGGCCAAGAGAGGGGAGAAAATCATGTTGTTAAGTGCACGTCGCTGCTCCTTTGAAAATGAGTAATATATGCTCCTGAAGGGTTCATGCTGCAGACCTCAGTCTACGTACTAGCTTGGCAAGTGTGCAGCTACGTGCTCTAGTCAGCAAATTTTATTTGAATTAGGAAGTGGGGGGGAGGGGACTAGCTGATGTGGGGTCCAGGACCCCTCCTTAGTGCAAGGCAGAGATCCTGCTCCACTGCTAGCATAGAATGAAAAGAGGTTCTTTATGCCTTCTGGTTCCCATCAGACTTGCCTGGCAGAGGGCAAGATTTGGTTCTAAATTTACATTACTCCTATAAAGGTAGGTAGCTCTAGTCTGAGATGGGTAAACGGCGGGCCAGGGAAGTTAAGGGACTTTGCCGACACAGTTGCAGAAGCTAGGATTAGAACTCAGGATTTCTGAGTACTTTTCAATCACTAAACTCACTCACCCTCGTAATAATACCTTATCTGTCCGCTGCTATAGCACGTTTGTTCCTGACCAACCGGCCACCTGTATATTATACATGGATCATATCTGCTGTCACTGAAATGCTGAACAGATCAGGATTCCATGGAACTCAATATCGAAAACTGAAGCTCTAGGAAGACTGAGTCTTAGAATGAGACTCTAAATAGGTAGAACTTAGCCAGTACACAGAGACCAGCAAACTTGCTCTTGAAAAAAGTGCTCTGGAACTTTTAATAAGCACAAGTAAACACCATAATCAGGCTGGAAAATACTGGCTTTATATGATTCTTTTTGTGGTGATGGGTGCTCATAAACAAGTAGTCCAGAAAGCAGAAAGGCAGTTTGGTCAGACTTACCATTTATAGTCATTTTTATTTAAAGATGAACTTTTGTGTTTCCTCAACATATGGAACAAAAAGCAGTTTAAATATAAATCCATGTACTTTATAATAAAGGCCTTTAGCTTTCATTAAAAATAAAAAATGGGCTAGTGTGTATAACGAAAGGCTTTTAAAAGCAGAAAGCTTTGCCAGAAATGATTGGCCTATGTCAATAGTAAGAAAAGATGTTCAGATTGACTCCGGGTTTTGTTTGCTTTCAAATGCAATTCCCAATAATGTCTGTGGGAATTGTGCACATAAGTATAGGGACAGAATTTGGACAAACATCAGTAATTAGTAATAAATCAAAATTCCTGTTTGAAATGTTATTTGGCTTAAAAGAAAACTGCTCAGCACAGTAACCTGACAGTCTGAAGTGTCAGTAAGCATAAGAACTAATTATATATATTGTTCCTTATTATTGGAGGTACCCAGTTGTTGAAATAAGCCATTATTTCTTACAATGGCAGCATGGAAGTCAAATATGGGAGACTAGAACAAGGTTCCATGCTGTTTTCATTCTGATATAATTCATAAACTGTAATGTTGAATGTTTTCAGACTTTATTAAACACTGGAGTTCTTTCAATGATCCATGAACTAATATAAAAGCAAAATGGGAACTTATTTCAGTCTTGGATGCTGGATGTTTATTGGCAATGGCACAATTATTGTTAATTATTTTTTTCTATTACAGCAGCACCCAGAAGGGCCCAATACAAGATCCAGGCCCCAGTGGATGCTGTACAAACATACAATAAGAGACAGTCTCTTCCCTAAAGAGCTTGCAACTTAAGTAGACAGGAGAAAGAGTGAGAAGGGAAACAGGCACACGGAGGGGAAGTGACTTGCTTAAGTCCCAGTCTAGTGCCCTAGCCACGGGACCACACTGACTCGCAGGTGATATCACCATCATTTAAGCAAGGTGGCCACTACCAGCAATAGGAGTCAGAAATTGTAATAAGGATGGGATTTTCAGAAGCACTCAGCATTGGTCTAACTACTCCCACAGGAAGCAGCTAGGCCAATGCTGAGCACTTCTGAAAATCTCACCGTAAAATATATTTTCATATTTATTACACAAGTTATGCCGGGCAAGATGTGACTATTGCTTTTGAGACTGACAGATTGCTGACCTGAGCAAATACATACAGTTACTTGGTGCGTAAATACTCAGAAGCTTGAAGTGAACATGAATTACAGATATCACAGATTGCAAATGAAAACATCTATATGTCAAGTTAGAGAGACGCAACATATTTGTTCCAATTTACTTTTTAAAATAATCTAGTGTTTTCCATTTTTTCCTGAAAAAATATTATTTTTTTACATTTTCCAACTCAGAGTTACAAATACAGTCATTCTTGGTGTAATACAGATAAAAGGGCCCACACCTTGCATTACATGATTATTAGTATCATGCCCCATTCTCAAAGGCAGTGCACCAGACAATGAGCCAATAAAGCCAAATTCTAATCTTGACACTGACAGCCAAAGGCAAGAAAGTCACTTCACCCATCAGCCTCAGTCTCCCTTTCTGTAAGATGGGGATAATGTTGTTTATCTATCTACTGGGAAAATGTATGGCAAGGTTTAATCAGTATTTGTACATCAATTGGAAGATGAAAAGCGCTACATGCATGATAAATCAACAAAACTAAACATTCATTCAGAAAATTTTCATACAACATACAGCAAAAGGAGAGCTTAGTATCATATCAAATTTGTAGTGAAAGACTTAATTGCACTTTGGAATTCATCCATCCTTGAGAGGGAAGAGAGGTTATGGCAAAAAAGCAGAAGCAGGAAGAGGACTTCATTAGTTGATATTACACACCAAAGGCCAAATTAATCCCGGGTGCAATTCTACTGAAATTTGACTCCAAGACTCCAAAGAACCTGCTGTTGCCAAACAAAATAATATACCTAGAAAGCACACTGACAGGTTTCATACTATTTGCTTATTATACCCTTTTGGGTGATATTTTGCAGGTACAGCCATGTTTCAGTCTCAGTTGAATTAGTTTTTTCTCTACACATCAAAGGCATTAGCCATTAAACAGTGTTTTATAAATCTATTCCTGACAGCACCATGAGGTCATCCCCACTACAAAGAAAACGGCAACAACTTAACATGTCATCATGTTTACCGACTTCTCTCAGAAATGGAGATCTAGCTGAGTGAGTGACTTTTTTAGAATGATCATTTCTTACCTTTTCATTCTCCAGGTCCATCATCTTCTGTGTCAATGCAGCTTCTGTTCCTTCTATTTGTTTTAGCCACTATATGAACATGGCAGGAACAAGAGGAATAGAAAAAGGTGAGAATACAGCCTTTGGAAGGGCGTCATTGAAAGTTAATTTGTTGATGACAGTGCCAATCGCATGCTTCATCCCCTTCCCCACACCATTAACTGTGCAGCTTTTTCAAATTACAAATAAATAAATGAGAAGGAGGGAACTGGGAAGACTAATTATGAGTGGAGGCTGCTGCAGTGCCAGGGTTAATCCTTCCACCTCTAAAGGCCTAGGTTCAAATTTGACTGGAGTCAAGAAACCAAATTAATTGATGGTTTCATCCTTGCTGCTCCCCAGGCACATTTGTCCACATCACAAACCCACCCCATTGGTGTCAGGGCCCAACCTTGCAATCCTTTCTTATGGTAACTTAAACCAGTGGGAGTATTTGTATGAGGAAGGATTGCAGAATCCATCCTTTAGTTGGCGCAATTCACAGCATTTACTAAGAGCAAGCTCATTACTAGAACGAGAGGGGCATTGAAGGTGAACAGGGGTGTGTGCAGGAATTTAAATTTGACCACATTCTGTGCCCCCACTGCAGCCCTGGGGCCAGAAGAGCTTGTTCTCCTCACTGCAGGCCCTGGGCCAGAGGAGTTCTGTGTCCCCATGTCCCTGCTTCCCCCCCCCCCCACCCCCATTGGGCACTGCCCTGGAGGTGAAGATTAAGATGGGTAGGAAGAACTGTGTAAAGAAATTCATGCAATGGCTACCATCCGATCAATCTCTTATTATTATGCTTTAAAAAATGTGACCAAGGTGAAAAGAAGAAAGGTCATTGCATTCCAACTGTAAGATGATACACAGTGGAAACTACAGTTATGCGTCTTGAATATTAATGATGGCTAAGAGTATGCTAACATTCAGCTTTACGGGCTGTCAGGACGGATGGGAATTCTCATTCTTGTTCATGGTTTTATTTTATTTCATTTCTTCACTGGGTTACAGGATTCCCTTACAACACAATCTAGATTTTTTTTTTTTTGGTAGGGCCAGTTTTCACTGAAGTCGGTAGGAGCTTCACCATTGAGTTTAGCAGGAGCAAGGTTGGGCACTTAGAATATTAAGTAGAAGAACTCTGGGGGGAGTGATGAATCTTTGGTAACTTTTGTTTAAATAGCTTGATTTAACTCTGATATGTGATGTGATTTAGGGCTCTACTGATATTTAAGGACAGGCGTTGGGCCAATAAAACATATTACTTCACTCACCTCTGTCCTATATATACATACAGACACACTAAAATGTCATGGTTTTAAATAGCTGATAGTAATTTCTTCCCTCACTACCTGATGAGACCTAACTACAGAATTCTGCATTTTCCTGCTAGCAGCTGAGATCAGTAACACCTAAGCATTAACTGCGCTGCACCTTTGACCTTAATTAAGAGCATCACAACAATAGGCAGCATCCTGCCTATTTAAGCATCAGACCCCATGTTCAGCAGCACCTTTTCAGTTCACTTTAAAGCCGCTTAACAGGGAGGCCCAGAACCCTTAATTCTTCATTTGTGGCGTTTGCCTAATTAACGTGGTAAGGAAGGAGTCAATGGACTGAATGGTTGGATTTGGCAATTAGAGCAACTCAAATGACCTACACTTGTGACAGGAAGCTGTTTCTACAGTAAAGAGGATGGGGGAAATCTGATTTCTGATTTAAATGACTCTGTGATTGAAATCCAAGGAGTCTGTCTCCCACAGATACATTTTAACATGCAGAAACTTCAGTGAGTTACTGCTGCCTCCATGTATTAGGAGATTGTTTAGTGCAGGGGTGGGCAAATTACGGCCCGGGGGCTGCATCCGCCAGGAAGCAGGGTCCGGGGCTTTCCCCACTGTGTGCGGCTCCCGGAAGCAGCAGCATGTCCCGCCTCCAGCTCCTACACTTAGGGGCAGCCATTGGGCTCTGCACGCTGCTCCCACCCAAGCGCTATCCCGGCAGCTCCCATTGGCCAGGAACTGCAGCCAATGGGAGCTGCTGGGGCAACACCTGCAGACAGCGCAGTGTGCAGAGCTGCCTGGGCATGCCTCCATGTAGGAGCAGGAGTGGGGACATGGGAGCTGCTTGAGGTAAGCGCCATGTGGAGCCTACACCTCTGACCCCCTCCCACACCCCAACCCCCTGCCCCAGCCCTGATCCCTCTCCTGCCCTCCAAACCCCTCGGTCCCAGCCCGGAGCACCCTCCCACACCCTGAACTCCTCATTTCTGGCCCCACCCCAGAGCCCACACCGCCAGCCGGAGCCCTCACCCCCTCCCGCATCCTGACCCCCAATTTTGGGAGCATTCATGGCTCACCATACAATTTCCATACCTAGATGTGGACCTCGGGCCAAAAAGTTTGCCCACCCCCTGGTTGAGTGGATAGAACATGGAACAACCTGGGTTCAATTTAATCTGCCTCATGCCTCAGTTCCTCATCAGTAAAATAGGGATAATACGTCCCTGCCTCACAGGTGTGCTATGTGGATTAATTCATTACTGAGTTTTAGTCATTAATTGATTGTGAGGCACTCTGACGACAGTGGTGTAAAAGTACATAGACAGACTCTCATGTTAAAATCAGACAACCTGTGTGTTAGTTAGAAGGACAGAACCAAACACTCCACCTTTTTGAACAAGCTGATTAAACAGTAAGACTACCATAGAAATCCTCCTCTGGTCAGCTGAAGACTAACAGAAGTACTGTCAATAGGAATAATTCCTATGAGGTAACCAAAAACAGATTTTTTGCAGAGGAGGTGTAAAAGATACCTGCTATTTTCCGAAGCCCCTTTTGTAATTTCTTTTTCTATTGTTATAAAGGATTTCCCATATTGACAACAAACTCACAGTTTATTCTTAGAGGCAGGATTGCTGTGATTGGACACTAATGGAAATAACCTGCAAGAGGTCACTAAGCTTCTATATAAGAGGGCTAGCTTCCGTGACCCTTACTCTCTCAAATAGTCCCACTGATTTCAGTGACAATGCTCTGGTGAATATGAACCAGCTTGAGTGAGGACTGCACAGTCCAGACCTTATTGCTTGTGTAATTTTGCTCTTCCTTTTGTCTACTGATCTAGCCATTTATCATAGATTTTTCAATTTTTTCTCATTAGAGTTTAAGATCTATGATTGTCTGTTGTAACAAAGTTACAGATACAACGTTTGTAATGGTTTATTCAGTTTTATTTTGTTTACACTGATAACATAGTTGAATCATTAATCAATTAATCTGAATGGTGGAGTTTTCATGCTAGACTTCCATTTTGAAGTTCAGAAATGGACCTGTGCAGGTATAGATATAAAGCTATAAATGGCAGACTTATTGGGATGGGGCAATATAGCAGCTTCTTCAGTAGAAAGGAAACGTCTTCCTTCCTAGCCAAGTTAAATAGAATAATTATTGGCTTCATTACTATGTTCTCTCTACGAATGAAGAAAGTGGAGAGCAAGTTCTACAGTCACACTGAAGTGGGTGACTTGTCTAATTTATCTGTCCTGTGGAAAATATTTTTGGTCCTATCCTATGACAATGTTGAACAAGCGAAGATCACATTTACTAAAAGAAATGTATTCCCTCTTGGACCTCTTCCTTCTTCTTTCACTCGTAAGTATCAGGAGATCATAATAATCTGCTCTGTTTGATCACAGATCTGTTGCTGAAGGACATGGATGATTATTACACAAGAAGGAAAAGGCAGCAGGATAAATCAATGGTGCGTGTGCACATGTGTATGTGTGTGAGAGAGTGATATCATACAAGTAATTCTCAGCTTGAGAACTATTATTTGAATGATAAATGGTTTGTTAAATTACATTTCAGTTGTCCAATGGCTACAAGACTATGGGAAAATGAAATTGCTATTTCCAAGACCAGTTGACTTTATTTTTATACTAGTGAAGACTGCCAGGCATACCAGTCGGGAGATAAACATCCTTTAGTAAGGAGTTTAGAAACCTCTCCACTTAATACACAGCAGCACAACCAGCTATACTGTACTAGCTCAGTGAAATCCCAGGAGAGGACCAAGCCCTAACAACAGAAATACTGAATCATGTTTTCATAATTCTGTCTTCCCCATGTGGCACAAGAAGGGAGATAACAAGAGACTAATGCAATTTTCAAAAGTGCTTGAACTGTGTGATCCAAGAGGTAAAACATCATGCAAGTTAAGGTTATAATGAATTTCTCACTAACACACTGTTAGGTAAAGGAAAGTGTGGGACGTTAAAGGGCAGTATGCATTTTTAGACCATTCTGAAAGACATACATTTGTGGCTGTGTCATGGAAAGATATTAAGGGTCAATTGTTCAAGAACTAGCAGCCTGTGTTCTTACAAAATAGTGCAAAGGTGGCACATGAAAGGAGCGATCCTGTGAGGTGCTGAGCACTTTCTTTTTCTACTGACTTCCATAGTAGAGGATGGTATTGAGCTCCAGGAGGTTTTCAGAACCTTGGAGACATGGGCCCAGAACTGGTCTTCATTGTATGAACTTTGCAAAGCACTGAGAACCTCCAGTGATGTGCTGAGCACCCTCAATTCCTCAAAAGGTCACTGGGAGTTGAGGTTGATGACATTTCCCAGATTAGGCTTCTTTTATCCCAAAGTTTTTTTACAGCTTTGTTTTAATGGTAACGTCTCCGGAGGAAGTTTTCATTTTTAAAGTTATATTTTAAATGTTTGAATGTATATTCAGGCCCCCACAAGTACAATCCCAATAAAGCCACAGGTTATGATGCCTCCATGCTCACATCCATGTTAATTTAACAGAAAGGCCATGCGTCACTGACAAATCATCCTTCCGGTTCTAGGATGGTACGCTCAGTGTTTATGCAAACAAAAAACTTTACTGAAATCTACCTTTTCACAGAGGGAAAGTACAGTCCCCGCTTGGATTATTGCAACCTGTTCTTCATTTCTCAAATTCTAAAATACAGAAAAGATGCAACTGTATTTCACATTGGATTGTAAATCCATTCTCCAAAACAAGTGAGAGAGATCTTGATTTTATTGTATGTATCACAGATCTCTTTATTTTTTAAAAAGACAAGCACAGAAAATGTCCAGTGACAACAAATAAATAAAGGTTTCAGAGTAACAGCCGTGTTAGTCTGTATTCGCAAAAAGAAAAGGAGGACTTGTGGCACCTTAGAGACTAACCAATTTATTAGAGCATAAGCTTTCGTGAGCTACAGCTCACTTCCTCAGATGCATATCGTGGAAACTGCAGCAGGCTTTATATATACACAGAGAATATGAAACAATACCTATTCCCACCCCACTGTCCTGCTGGTAATAGCTTATCTAAAGTGATTTCCAGCACAAATCCAGGTTTTCTCACCCTCCACCCCCCCACACAAAGGAGAGTGAAAAATGTCAATTCATTGGACTGCCATCCTAATGCAAAAAAATCTTGCACCGAAGCCAAGGGAGCACTGAAGAATTAGACTTGTTATTGAACAGCGCAATACTGATTGCTTTGAAAGTGCTTTTGGATCTCACTGCATAGAATATAATCTAGAGCCAACCCTCAAACTTTGTGGATCAGACTAAAGCTACGATAAAATCTTTCCTTTCTAAGGTATTTCTAGGGCACCCTTTGTTGTAGAATCTAAACTTCTGTGTTACTATTTCAGGGAATCAATATAGAAAAATGAGCTTTAACTTATTTCCTACTCTTAATTTTGTTCTAACCTTTATTACACCATATCTTGTGCATTCCCTGTGCCACAACTTTTAGTGCCACTCACCAGCGACCCACATCTGTCCTGAAAAACACAGATGTGACTCCCACTGAAGTCAATTCCCATTGAAGGGATTGCATCTATGCTGGCAAAAATGGGCCCTAACATTTGGTACTGAATATAGCCATAGAAAGTCTCTTAATGCATATTTGCTGGCATGCCATTCCATGGGAGTAATTGAAATAAAGAAATTGTTACCCCATTATCTCCAAGGATATCAAGCTTCTTCATAAGTTCAGAAATATTCACATCCTGGAAAATATTTTTAACATTCATTATTCATAAAGGAGAAAACACATCATTAGATACTAATTTTTTTACATGGTCTTTATGCCCCTTTGCATGCAAGAAGACTCCAAAAGCTGAATGTTAGTTTTGCATCACAGTGACACAAATGCTACTGTTATGTTTACAGTGGATCAAATGGTACTCAGTTATATCCAGCAACCTAGGTATAAATGAGGACAGAATGCATCTTAGCACATTTAGATTTATCAACTCACTGAAATGTTGAAATTGGGTAACAGGCTTAGAAAAAGATCTGGTTTGGGGGGAAAAAAAGTGCAGCAGATTGAGCTATTGACATTTGTGGGAAATGAGGTGCTTAAGTGCTTCACTGAATTCGGTCCTCCTGAATACATTATAGGAATCATAACCGATGATGGAAAAGGTGCCACTTTTCTGACTGCAACTGTACATTCAGTATTGAATAAATGTGGAGCCGTATGACAAATCAACTAATCATATCATACAATTATGTTCTTCCCTACCGTGTATTTTCTACGGTTTAGTTCAAGCTACTTCTAAGTATCTCAAGTGACTGGCCTTCATTTCCTTTGGAAGAAGAATACACGACAGTCTAGGAGACCTCTTTCCCCTGCTATTCATCCTAAACCCTCCTTTTCTCAGAACTTGACCATATCTTTTTCTTTGCAGAAAAGAAATATTTCTTACATCTGAATCACTGCTGTACTTTCGAAGGTAACCATGATTTAAAGTGTTCATATGATTACACGAGTGTTTCTGATAATACTCCTGGTTAGCTAATGAAGCCACATCTACCTTTATTCCTTCCTGTTGACAGAACAGCTGAAGTGCACTTCCATTGTTTTCAGGGAAGGTGGTTATATGGAGGTTAAATGCCGGTGACCTTCGTTCTCTCTCCTGAGGAAAGATTTCATTTAAAAAACAATATATTTGTGATTATACAATAATGTCAGTTTCTTCCCGACTATCCCAAGTTATTCAAGACAAACCTAAATTTACCAATATTAAGAAATCCATAGATCCTTATTTGCAGTCAAAGCACATGGTGGTTTTCGTGCTGTTCAGTGTCCTTTAAGGTTTTGGTGTAATTTGAGCACTAAAGTCCTGATTCAACAATCGAATCCATGCAAGCAGAGCCTCTGCAACATTGAACGTCGCAAGGCTCCATGTGGATACACAGGTCCACTTGTATGGATCCAATTGTAGGGATGGGTGACTTAGATATTCCTCTAAAGTACTTCATGTTAGGTGGAATCTTTTATTTAATCTATTGCTTTCATGAGCAAATAATGACTATTGTGAAGAGGCTACAGAACAAAATATCAAACAGTGTCAAATCATATTATGACCTTGAGGAGATTGTATCTATTCTGAAATGACATGCATTTTTGTTCTGAAAACTTTCAGTAATAAAGCTAAGTGTTAACCACAGTAAACCAGCAATGAAGTTAGCTAAACCCTACATTTCAGCATTTTAATTCCTCAAACCTAGCAATTCACTACTCGTCCCAGGTTTGTATAATACATTCTACTTTCTATAACCATTTTCTGTGCCAAGAAGAAATCCTTTCATGTATACGATCTCTAAAATTATAACATTTAAAATATATTCAGCACATTTCACGCACTTCTTCATCATTATGATCCATTATTTCAGTGGAATAGCTGTATTCCTACTTTCAGCAAATGAGGGTCTTTCGTTAAATTTCGATGTGCTTGTGAAAGTAGCTGGATTAAAAGATCTGGAAGCTGAAGCTCTGGGCCTTATTCAGAACAAGAGTAACTCTGCTGCAACATCAGTGTAAATGAGATTAAAATCACCCCCCATCTTCTATTCACAAAACAGAGGTAGCATGGGCAGACAGCGGTTCTAGCTTCCCCACAACTCCCTGCAGAAGAGTTTTGGCTCTGTTCTGCAGAGATAAGTAGTAGTGAAGGGACAGTTCAGTTTCCATGCTCATTCCATCCATAGTTTTGCTTCCAAAACTACAAATGAGGGAAATTTTGTTAGTTGATTTGTGATATGGACACTTGTCCTTTAGGAAAAGGGCTGCAACCACGGTGTCATTTCACAGGTCACCAAAGGATAACGAGTTGGTTAATGAATTTGAAGCTGCAACCAAGAGGTGAAAGGCTCTGTTTCACATTGCCTTTCTCCCCATGTACTGTCTCCTAAAAAGTTTTTTTTTCTACTTAGTAGTCTAATTTAAAAACATAGCCACGCCAGTAAGTGAGCTTGATGATAATAACATATACAGAAGGAGGGATTCAATCCTGAATTGACCTAATTTAAAGTGAAATCTAAGTTTAGTCTTTTGGCACATTAAACTTGTCAGTATTTGCCTGTGCTAAATGATAGACAATTGACCCTGTTTTCTAATCCACTCTAATTTTCATCTGAAAGAATTTAGTTTATCACCATGCATGAAAATACTTTCACCAACAGCTGCATAATTTTGCTAAAGCAACCACTCTTGTAATTTTTGTGACTATGCACTTGTCCATCAGTGAGAGATTTATTTTGCATGCCTTATTTGCAATTTCATGAAAATCCTTCAGTTGTTATTCAGTAAATAGGTACTCAGCAAGGAGAACAAATACATTGTACTGAACAGTTCAGTTTTCATTTGATTCTTTAGTTAAATGTAGGAAGTTCTTATGCTAAACATGGTTTGAAGAGTTTATTTTTAAAGATGTAATATGCACCAGGTTACTTTTACCAAAAATACTTAAATTTTGGAAAACTGGTTGTTAAATTAGTTGCCAATTTTAACTAACTTGTTCTGTATTTTAATTTAAAGTTGCTTAATAAAGTATACAGAATACAAGTTACTTTGCATTTTTAATTTTCCAGAATTTACAATTTACAGATACAATAATATCTCACAATGTATAATCTGTATTACATGTTATGGACATCAGTCTATACAGATGGTAAAATAAAATGGTAAAATAAAAGATTTTAAGAAGAGTCAAAGATTAAAAGCAGAATGACCACATAGCATGATGAAAATAAGATTTTCATCTTCACCATGGAGGTTATACATGCTAAGGATTTTGGTGAAATGAACTGGATGAAGAAAATTATGGAACAGTAACATTGAGAGTGTTTTGTAGAGTTTATTCTAGAATGTAAATGGTGTAAAAATGTTGATGGCCTTTTCAAACTGGATTTGCTGTTATCAGTTAATGCGACTGTGTGACAATGAATGACACCATATTGTGGCAACAGTTTAGCATCATAACATTCCCTATGGTCCCATCTATGAGGTGATGAGCACCATCCATCCCCATGGAAATTATAAGCCCTATCTTAGATCTACTTTAATAAATAGCCTATTCCATTTACTCAAAGAAAAGTATTTGTGAAAGAAGCTTGCTCTGAAGAACACATTACTTTCACTTGCACAAGTTATAGTTGTGCCTCACACCTATAATTTGCAGTTCTGGTTGTAAAATTTGACTTTGACATTTATGAATGTCTCATCCACGTTCTATATCAGCAGAGAAGAGACTTCAGGTAAGTGAAATTCTTTTAAAAATGTGCTAAAAAAATTTGCTCTTTTAAGTTTGTTTTATTTATATTAGTGTTGTCAATTTGAAAATCATCTTAAAAACAATTACAGGTTGATGTGATGGAGGTGTCAGATCCTTAGACTTCGTTGCATGCAAGATGTGAGAAGATGTGTTAATTGAAACAATGCCAACCAAGTCTGTAATATGCATACCAAGTGATTTCACATGCAGGAAAGGTGTAGTTATGGAAATGAAATAAATAAAAAGGCAAAATATTGCAAAACAAAATATTTTATTAGGTGCAAAACAAACTATATGCAGTATATATTAGCTATTTTACATCTTCATAAAAATTAGTGAGCATTCTCTCCAAAACATATTAAGGCAGTGGTATTCATTTTCAGAATTCAAACTTACAGCATTTAAAAAAACCCCAAAATATTTCCACCTTACACATGCACCAGTGAACTTTACATGAATTTCAACTTGGGTTCAAACACAATTTCTGCTCCATTTGAGAGCTTACAACTGAGAGAATCTCTTACTTCAAGTTCAAGCACTCTGAATTCTAACAGCTCATTCTGGTCCTTTGCATCCTGCATCTCGTTCTTCAGCTGATTCTCTTCCAGCTCCATTTTGTAAATCTAAGATATAATAAAATATCATAACACTAAGCTATGGAAAAATCTGTGTATTCAGTTAAGTGCATTATTCTTGACACTTATGGTTGAATTAAATTAAATCCTCATCAAAGAATCCCTTATTAAAATAGTCGCAAGAGTTAAATTAAGTAAAAAAACTTGGAGCCCAAAATCCCTTACCAAGTTCCAAATCCAGGAAACGATATATGCATGTTCTTTACTTTATGCATCTTAGTATCACAATTAGAGTGGATTTGATTGCTCATGTGGATAAAGTTAAGCACACCAGTGAATGTTTATAAACACTGACTTCAAGTAAGGCCCACATGGTTGGATGGATGGGCCCCAAGTCTTGGGAATGAAGAAGGAGACCCACATTAGGAAGCACTTTACTGGCTCATGAATAGACACAAACTCCTCACTGAGTGTGGACAATGATTATCCTTGCCTGGGGCTTTCCTGAGATAAGTCTACATAAAGCCATTTTGGAAGCAGATATCAGAAGTTGTGTATAAAACCGCAACTAAAGGGAAAAAATGCATGATGAACTTCTTTTAACACTCAATAACACTGGGTTAGAAGTGAAGAGTATTTCAACTAAAGCAGCCTGTTCATATTTACTTTGCATCACTTTTTAAAGTCATAGTACTTGCACTTAGCTCTTTAAATCTTTAAAAAGCTTCCCAACACTAACTAAATAACATTCACCACACCCCTGTGAGGTTGGCAGGCAAGTATTTACAGCCTCCATTTTACAGATGGAGCAACTGAGCACAGAAAGGTTACATAATTTGCTGAAAGCCATGCAGCAAATTGAGAGCCATTGTTACAATTCAGGACTTCCTGGCTCTCAGTGATGTGCTCAGGGCAAAAGGTATAATGTTTCTTTCCTATGGCCTCATCTTGGGAGGTGCTGAGTGCTCTCAACACCTTACAGGATCGGTACTTAACTTTTTACAATCAAATCCAATTTCCTCTCAGGCCTAATTATAATTCTCAAATCATAGAATATCAGGGTTGGAAGAGACCTCAGGAGGTCATCTAGTCCAACCCCCTGCTCAAAAATGTTGTGCCTTGAGGCTGTAGACTATTTAAACAACAGCAAAATGGAATATTGCAAGTACATTACAGAACCTTTTCCTGAGTCCAACCAAAAGCATTCTTGTCTGACCTTCTTATTTATATGAAAACAGGGGGGGTGTATGACAGCTAATACAGCATATGGCACTGCTTATAACATCAATAAAAGTGTCTGAATAAAGTATAATTCTAGTGGCAGTTCTTTAGTCATGGATCTTTCTTTGGCTCTCTTATTTTATTGAATTAATAATTTTAACTCACTAATTAAGAGGCCTCATTCTCTGAGTGCCCTCAACTCTTTCACCAAAATCCATGGAGGGTATTCAGCACTTTGAAGAAGTCACTCAGCATCTCAGATCCTAAATGGCAATTTTCTATTCTATTAAATCATCCAATAATACAATTTTAAGTGATCAATCTTGCTTGAAATACTTGGTTCTGCATTTTAAAAATTTAATTCAAACAAGTGATCCTATTAACTAGGGAACAAATTTAGTGGCACTGACCATAATCTGAGATTTTTCTCCAGTTCTGCTATACTTTTTTTTTTGGCAAAGCCCAGCTACCGTTCCTTTATTATTATTGCTTTACATTTATACTGTGGTGGATCTTCAACCTGATTGCATCTCACTGAGCTAGAGATTTTACAAACATAGATTTCATAATAGCCCTTACCCCCCAAAGAGCTCACAATTCAATAACACTTTAATCTCAAACTCTCAGTGTAACAGTTTTTGGACAGGAAAAAAAAAGTTAATTTTACCTTAACACTTCAACACTTAGCACATCAGTTTCCTTGAAGAGTAGAGATTAGATGGTACCTAGATTCTGAACACATACCTTTTCTAACAACTCCTGGTTTGTTCTGATAAGGAGCTGCTTTTCTTCTATCCATTTGGAATCCTGTGGGAGAAAAGAACTCAGTACAGTAATAAGAATTATATGATTTCACTCATTACTGCACAACCAAGTATAAAATGAGTTCCACATCAAAGAGCAAACCCGTTGTAAATATTTTAAGGACTGAATAACTTCCAAAACTGATGAAAAAGTAATAAATCCCTGCTTCTTTTTAGTTTGGCTTTTCTTCTTTCCTCCTTTGTTCAACCTAATCATTTACACATTAAAACTTTAAATGTTAGCCTCTAACAATTTTGGAGTAATGTCGTCAATGTTAATTTAACGTATATGTTGTCACGTATTTGCCCATCGTAGTTTAATATTACTGGTATTGGAAATTGTGCCTTCTCAGTCACTCAGAGGGTTTCAGCTTGCCCAGTAGCTCTGCTTTAAAATATAGATCTTTTAGCTCCATTATATATTCCCTTATGGGGAAGTGCAAGGAAAGTATTTAATGATCCATAAGTAGTGCAACGAGAGTTCAGAGACCTGCAGTTAGCAGTCCTCAGCTGGTAGTGAAAATGAGTCTGATGTGCAGCCTTTCAGGTATGGAATAAAAGGGAAGGTGATGGTGGTAGGTGAAATCATACAAGACCTCCTTTCCCATTAAAAGGTCTGTATTTCCATTTGATAAAATGGGGGCCTGAGCCAAAGTTCACCGACATCAATGAGTCCCTTTCCACAGCCTTCAATGGACTTTGGATCAGGCCCATAAGGTCCAATAAGGCCCATAAGGTCCAATCCTGCAAAAATTTACTACCACTGCTCAATACTGTTTGCGAGATCAGGCCCATATTGCTCTAACATAACTTCAAATACTTACATGAGTGACATACTTATTCCAAATCAACCAATTAATTTTCTATCTAACAACAGGGAAAACGTATCTGAAATCTAAAATAGGTCTAGTTCAGTATTATGGCTGAGATTTCCTAAAATGGCAAGGGATTCAGACACCCAATACCCATTAGAAATTAATGAGAGCTGGGCAAGATAAGTCCAAAGCTGCTTTAAAATCTCAGCCCAAATCATGTTGATGCAATAACTATTTACATCAATGAACCTTTGCAGACACATTTCACACAGATTTTTTACCTATTGCCACAAAATAAAATTATCAGTTATTTTAGGGTATTTACTAATTTTGTATTGCCCCTACAGACACAAGACTGGAAAAGTTCACGTTTATTTTCATGTAGAGCTTACTTCTTTGAAAGATGGAGGATTGTTTTGATTTGTTTCAAAAGAATTTACTAGACTGAATTCTTAAAAGGCCAGGAAATAGTTAAGATGAATATAAGAAAGGCCATACTGGGTCAGACCAAAGGTCCATCCAGCCCAGTATCCTGTCTACTGATAGTGACCAATGCCAGGTGCCCCAGAGGAGTGACCATAAACAGGTAATGATTGAGTGATCTCTCTCCTGCCATCCATCTCCACCCTCTGACAAATAGAGGCTAGAGACACCATCCTGGCTAATAGCCATGAATGGACTTAACCACCATGAATTTATCCAGTTCTCTTTTAAACCCTGTTATAGTCCTAGCCTTCACAACCTCCTCAGGCAAGGAGTTCCACAGGTTGACTGCGCTGAGTGAAGAAGAACTTCCTTCTAAACCTGCTACGCATTAATTTCATTTGGTGGGCCCTAGTTCTTATATTATGGGAACAAGTAAATAACTTTTCCTTATTCACTTTCTCCACACCACTCATGATTTTATATACCTCTATCATATCCCCCCTTAGTCTCCTCTTTTCCAAGCTGAAAAGTCCTAGCCTCTTTAATCTCTCCTCATATGGGACCCATTCCAAACCCCTAATTGTTTTAGTTGCCCTTCTCTGAACCTTTTCTAATGCCAGTATATCTTTTTTGAGATGAGGGGACCACATCTGTATGCAGTATTCAAGATGTGGGAGTACCATGGATTTATATAAGGGCAAAAAGATATTCTCCGTCTTATTCTCGATCCCTTTTTTAATGATTCCTAACATCCCGTTTGCTTTTTTGACTGCTGCTGCAGACTGCGTGGACCTCTTCAGAGAACTATCCACAATGACTCCAAGATCTTTCTCCTGATTAGTTGCAGCTAAATTAGCCCCCAACATATTGTATGTATAGTTGGGGTTATTCTTTCCAATGTGCATTACTTTACATTTATCCACATTAAATTTCATTTGCCATTTTGTTGCTCAATCAATTAGTTTTGTGAGATCTTTTTGAAGTTCTTCACAGTCTGCATTGACTAGGTGCATTGACTAGAATTAAAAGGACAAAGTAAATTCTGGAGAAATGCAATCTAACATGCAGTTTAACATTTAAAAAGCATTTAGCGATGCTCAGAGGAAGGGAGGAATACAGTGGCAAGTGTTATTCTCCAGTTTTGGCCTGCAAAGCACACAGGAAAGAACTTGACATGCTGAGGCGCCAGTTTTCTTTCCAGTCTGCTTTGCACATATTTTCCATCTACAAATTTGACTATTTTGATCTACAGTGAAACACATGCCTGATATGGATTTCCTCGTTAAAAGTTTAATTTTGCGTGACAAACAAGATCCTTTCAAAACTTGGCTATTTGGGGTCTGATCTTGATTTCAGTGGAAACTGAGGGCGCTCAGCACTTAACAGGATCAGGTCCCTATGTATCTCCTTCCAGGGCCTTATGTTGTCTAATATTTTTGAGAGATGTGATATTATTATTAAATGATAAATAACCCTTTTCACTTAGTGCCTTTCATATAGGACCCTCAAAGTACTGTACAGAGGTAAATAATTATCATTATTCCTATTTTACATCAAAGGAAATGTTGGCAAAAAGAGCTCAAATGGGGTTAATGAGAGCCTTTGCCACATTTGAAAATGGGATCACTTATTTAGCCATCTAAATATAGATTTGGGAGCCTAACATGAGGCACCTATTTATGAAAATCTTGGCCCAGATTTCTGATCTTGACTCTTTTACTGTCTGCATGTTTAACTTTAGAAAAGTCATGTAAACTCTCTCTGCCTCAGTTTCCCTAGCTGAAAAATAAGGATGATAATCTTTAGACACCCATTTTTTAAAATCTGTCACCGGATTCATAGTGCCCTGCTCTAAGCATTAAAGAGGACTGTCTCACCCCAGAGGGAACAGTTCATATTTACTACTAAATCATAATTATCCCAAGCTAAACAACAATTTAAAAAAAAATCACATTGTGCACAGAAAGTGAGTTTGTTTCAAATAGAAATTTATTTTGTCAAATATAGGTACTAACAATTTATTGTTACCATATAACCAACCAGAAAGCAGATGTGGATATGTCAGAGCCCCCAGGAGTGATTTCTGATGACGTTTTAAGGCTTAGTTTACATACAAACCCACAGAGACCATTTTTTTTATTGCACAATACCACCACCACTTGCGCATTTAATTTCTCTGGATTAGTGACAGAGGATATGGAAAAAGCTAATGTACTCAATGCTTTTTTTGCCTCTGTTTTCACTAACAAGGTCAGCTCCCAGACTGCTGCGCTGGGCATCACAAAATGGGGAAGAGATGGCCAGCCCTCTGTGGAGATAGAGGTGGTTAGGGACTATTTAGAAAAGCTAGACGTGCACAAGTTCATGGGGCCGGACGAGTTGCATCCGAGAGTGCTAAAGGAATTGGCGGCTGTGATTGCAAAGCCATTGGCCATTATCTTTGAAAACTCGTGGCGAACCGGGGAAGTCCCGGATGACTGGAAAAAGGCTAATGTAGTGCCAATCTTTAAAAAAGGGAAGAAGGAGGATCCTGGGAACTACAGGCCAGTCAGCCTCACCTCAGTCCCTGGAAAAATCATGGAGCAGGTCCTCAAAGAATCAATCCTGAAGCACTTGAATGAGAGGAAAGTGATCAGGAACAGCCAGCATGGATTCACCAAGGGAAGGTCATGCCTGACTAATCTAATCGCCTTTTATAATGAGATTACTGGTTCTGTGGATGAAGGGAAAGCAGTGGATGTATTGTTTCTTGACTTTAGCAAAGCTTTTGACACGGTCTCCCACAGTATTCTTGTCAGCAAGTTAAGGAAGTATGGGCTGGATGAATGCACTATAAGGTGGGTAGAAAGCTGGCTAGATTGTCGGGCTCAACGGGTAGTGATCAATGGCTCCATGTCTAGTTGGCAGCCGGTATCAAGTGGAGTGCCCCAAGGGTCGGTCCTGGGGCCGGTTTTCTTCAATATCTTCATAAATGATCTGGAGGATGGTGTGGATTGCACTCTCAGCAAATTTGCGGATGATACTAAACTGGGAGGAGTGGTAGATAAGCTGGAGGGGAGGGATAGGATACAGAAGGACCTAGACAAATTGGAGGATTGGGCCAAAAGAAATCTGATGAGGTTCAATAAGGATAAGTGCAGGGTCGTGCTCTTAGGATGGAAGAATCCAATGCACCGCTACAGACTAGGGACCGAATGGCTAGGCAGCAGTTCTGCGGAAAAGGACCTAGGGGTGACAGTGGACGAGAAGCTGGATATGAGTCAGCAGTGTGCCCTTGTTGCCAAGAAGGCCAATGGCATTTTGGGATGTATAAGTAGGGGCATAGCGAGCAGATCGAGGGACGTGATCGTTCCCCTCTATTCGACATTGGTGAGGCCTCATCTGGAGTACTGTGTCCAGTTTTGGGCCCCACACTACAAGAAGGATGTGGATAAATTGAAGAGAGTCCAGCGAAGGGCAACAAAAATGATTAGGGGTCTGGAACACATGACTTATGAGGAGAGGCTGAGGGAGCTGGGATTGTTTAGCCTGCAGAAGAGAAGAATGAGGGGGGATTTGATAGCTGCTTTCAACTACCTGAAAGGGGGTTCCAAAGAGGATGGCTCTAGACTGTTCTCAATGGTAGCAGATGACAGAATGAGGAGTAATGGTCTCAAGTTGCAGTGGGGGAGGTTTAGATTGGATATTAGGAAAAACTTTTTCACTAAGAGGGTGGTGAAACACTGGAACGCGTTACCTAGGGAGGTGGTAGAATCTCCTTCCTTAGAGGTTTTTAAGGTCAGGCTTGACAAAGCCCTGGCTGGGATGATTTAACTGGGAATTGGTCCTGCTTCGAGCAGGGGGTTGGACTAGATGACCTTCTGGGGTCCCTTCCAACCCTGATATTCTATGATTCTATGATTACTGGGTGATTAAAGAGTGTAGTGTGGTTAAGAATCTTAAAAAGTAATAAATGATCAAACCTAATTTCCAAGCAAACCTGTTATATGCATCAATTTGGAAACAAGTCACAAAATTTATTTTTTTTACATATATATTCATGTTCACTTCGATCTAACTTACATGGATAGTGTTTAGACTTTACATCTTCAGAGTCAAATAGTTTGTTAATGCTTTAGGTATGCAGCAATTGGTCTTCAATACCTGCAGCTTTATTTACCCATATACTTAAGTGACAACAGCAGATCCTCAAGAGGAGGTAGTCCTTACAAGTTTATTTTCTCTTGGGAGCCCTCAGGGACTTGAAAGATTTTAGAATTTATAACCTACTGCACAATTCTGTTGTTGTTTTGTTTTATTTTATTTTACACATACACACACACACACACTATATTTACACAGTATTTACTAAGAACCTTGGCGCTTAAGCGCAAGCTAACACTATTGTTTATATTCTCCTTAATTTGGTAAAAGGTTTCCTTTTACTCATGCAGCATTCTTAAGGAATACATCTTGCATAGAATAAATCATTATAAAATGAAGTGAACTTGAAATAAAAAGGTTTATGAAATATTACTATATTAATGTTATGTTTTATTCACCTTTCACAAATATACTTTTGGATATATCTCTATTTTTCATCTTATTGCTATGCATCACTTCAATTTTTAAATGAATTTTTCAACAATAAACATAGTATAAAAATAATACATCCAAAAAGTTCTGAAGAGGTACTTGTAGTTATGCAACTGAACATCTTTAAAGTGCACAATCATAGTTCTGTGCTATTTTCCTGAAGATCCTGAACACTATATCTGCCAAGAGCCAGGATTTATCCTTGCTAAGTACTGACAAAAAACTACATTTAGATCTAGGTCCCAATTTCAATGTAAGTGATGTGGATAAAATGTTGTAAGTAGCTCCCAGTAATCAAACACACATTCAGTGGTTTATTTTCCAGCTGAAATGTGTGTGGCAGTAACAATTTTATAATTCTTCCAGCCAGGGCACCAAAAATGGTCTCAATGGGAAATTCATAACATTCATTTTGTTGAAATTATGGCCAAAACTTTTCCAGTGAAAGCAGAAAACCAGAGGAAGGAGAAGAGCCTGGGCTGGGCAAGAAAAGGGAACTGGTTTTAACAACCATGTGCATGTAGACTTAAGCATATTTTGTTTTGGAAGACAAATCTTCAGTAGGGGTTTTTTCCAGTCTATACAATATGTTCCTTTAATCAGGTGGTCCAACTGGTGGAATGGTAACTAAGTTGCATCAGACACATGAATACACCAGCAAGCAATGAAGATGACAAGAGCACTGCTGCATGCAAGGGAGAAGATGATTTGACAGAGGGCATTAAGAGAGCCTTTTACCTGTCCTTTTTCAATCAGAGATTTCTCCAGATCTTCAATTTTTGCCTGGTACCTGAGGAGATCAGCTTGCAGCTGTTCACGAGTCTGAAAAGGTATAAAAGTGTGCACATGCTGTCACAATGGCCAACTCATTAGGATGTACACTTCAGATGTAGCTCCATTTTCTCAAATATTCAATTACTGCAGAATCAAATATTGATAAGTTCAATATTTCCTATCCATTATCTGCCAGTGAGGTGAATTTTAATTGTTTTCAATTAAAACAAACATGTTTGTTTGTATTTTATTTGATAAAATATTTACCTCATTCATTTCCACACAACTCTTTTCCTTCATAAACTAAGAAGCATTAATCTGACGTTTTCAATGGCAAAGCACTTTCTAAAAAACTGGTGCTATAAAATCAGTAACAAAGCCAGTAATGATGCTGTTTGCAATACTTGGCATTTATTCAAGATTCTTTTTTTAAAAAAAGTATTGCAATAAGTACTAAATAAGTCTGCTGTGTGTAAAACGTGTATGATGTTAAACTTAAATACAGCTCATTGTACCTGAATACTGCATACGATCCAAAAATAGGAATTCATGCCATATGCCACTGACAAGCCAGTCAGTTTTATTTATATGGTCTCAATTCTTCAAGATAAGTACTTCCCTAATGGATGTTGAGTTACTTCAGTTGCAAAGCATCCCCAATTGGGGCTTGAACATATGGGGCGCTGAGCGCCTCCTGCAAAGTACTGAGGCCATCATCCCTAAAGGACAACTGGAGGCACTTAGGCCAGAATTGTAAAGGTCGTTTGGTACCTAGAGAGGCAGGTAGGTGTCAAGTGGGATTTTCAAAATCCCTATGAGGCACTTTTAAAAAATCCATTGAGCACCTACCTGCATCTCTAGGCATCTTTAAAAATCTGGCCCTTGGTAATGAACAGGATCAGCCCCTTGCTGATCACACTCAATTTCACCCAATAGATGTTGGGGAACATTCACTACCTCCCAGAATTGGGCCCCCTAAGACATAACCAACTGAAAACCTTCTAGACCAGTCAGCTGTTAAAGAGATAAAAAAGCCAGTTAGGCCATAGGGTAAAAAGAATGACTATTTGAAATTCTATAATAAAAGTGCATTTCTCCAAATGTCTAAAATGCTATTACAGAAAAAATGAATCCCCAACGCCTCCCTCTCCCTCTAACATAGAGAAAACATTTAATGGTTTTATATAACTGTCAAATACATAAATTCCTGGGAAATCTTACTTTAATAAAATATGTATTCATGTCCATTTTTAAGAAATAAAAATAACTTCTTTCCTCATCCTGGGGACAAAAATGAAAGCCAGCCATGATTATGTGATTAAGAGCTGCATGGCTGGCATTATGTTAGCAATCCACTGTGCCCAACAGCAAGGGCACAAACTAAAGGCAGAAATTGATAGCAGATGTGCACAGGAAGATTTATTTTCTTATTTAAATTAAATTGCCACTTATTAGTTTTGGAAAGTGGAATATTTTCATGACATTTTCTTCGACTCTCCTATATACCATCATAAATTTTAGAGGCTCTGACCACGAACGTTAAGAGTAATGTTCAAAGTCAATGGACACAATGAGGAAAAACAACAGGAAACAATCAAATGCACCAACCTGGTGGAGTGAGGACAATCAATGGGACACAATCATTCCGGGGTACAAAATATATCAGAAGGACAGAACAGGGCGTGGCGGGAGGGCGGGGGAGGGAGAAGCACTATATGTGAAAGAAAATGTAGAATCAAATGAAATAAAAATCTTAAATGAATCCACATGTTCCACAGAATCTCTACGGATAGTAAATTCCATGCTCTAAGAAGAATATAACACTAGGGATCTATTATCGACCACCTGACCAGGACAGTGATAATGACGATGAAATGCTAAGGGAATTAGAGAGGCTATCAAAATAAAAAAACTCAATAATAGTGGGGGATTTCAATTATCCCCATATTGACTGGGTACATGTCACCTAAGGACGAAATGCAGAGACAAAATTTCTCGATACTTTAAATGACTGCTTCTTGGAGCAGCTGGTACTGGTACCCACAAGGGGAGCGGCAACTCTCAATCTAGTACTGAGTGGAGCACAGGATCTGGTCCAAGAAGTAACTATAACAGGACCGCTTTGAAATAGTGACCATAATATAACAACATTTAACATTCCTGTGGTGGGAAGAACACCTCAGCAGCCCAACGCTGTGGCATTTAATTTCAGAAAGGGGAACTATGCAAAAATGAGGAGGTTAGTGAAACAGAAATTAAAAGTGACTAGAGTGAAATCCCTGCAAGCTGCATGGACACTTTTCAAAGACACCATAATAGAGGGTCAACTTAAATGTATACCCCAAATTAAACAACACAGTAAAAGAACTAAAAAAGAGCCACCGTGGCTTAACAACCATGTAAAAGAAGCAGTGAGAGATAAAAAGGCATCATGTGATCTTGGATCACAAACAGGAAGTTGGTATGGCCTCCTAAATAAAGATCTGCACTAGGACTCAGGAGATCCAGGTTCTATTCCCATTGTGACCACTGGCCTACTGGGTGACCATGGGCAAGTTTATTTTGTCTCTCTGCACCTCAGTTTCCCCATCTGCAAAATAGGGATAATGATACTGGCCTCCTTTTTATCAGTAGGTCTCAAAAAGCTCTGCAAAATGCTATATAAAAAGCTAGATATTATTATTAATATGTGCTAACCATTATTGCAAGGTGGAGTTAAGGTTGCTTGGGAGCCTGACAAACCCACAACCCACCAGGTAGGTTTGTCATGGAGGTCACGGATTTCCATGACTTCTGCAGTTCAGGCAGCCCCTGTGCCAGATGCACTGGCCGCTGCTGGCGCAATCTCGGGCCACCTTGCCTTCCTCCCCTATGCAGGAGCAGAGTTTGGATGTGGGAGGGAGCAGGAGGTTGGGGCATGGGGTGGGGTGAGGCAGGCTCTGGGTGGTGCTTACCTGGGGGGCTCCCCAGAAGTGCAACATCCCCCTCACTCAGCTGCTAGGCAGAGGCGTGGCCAGGCAGCTCTGCACGCTGCCTCCACCCACAGCGCTGGCTTCACAGCTCCCATTGTCCAGGAACTGTGGCCAATGGGAGCTGCGGGGGTGGTGCCTGCAGACGGAGGTGGCCAATTTCTGTTGGATTGTCTTTTTGAATTAGAAAGCATTACTTAAAAACAGGGCTATTTTAAACGTGTGTGTGTGTATGTGTGTGAGTGTGTGAGAGAGAGAGATTAAAAAAAGCCAGGATAAGATGCATTCTGAAACCTCCTTTCTGTACAGGCCTGATAAATCTAGAACAAATGTTTCACTATATTATCATCAAATCCTCAAAAGCACGTAATACATTTACTGCATGCAGTCCAATGACCTGCAAAGGCACACTTAGCATGAGAGATATCAGACTTCTGAGAAGTTTCAATAAAACTCATTTACCCTTGCTTCTCTCTCTGCATCCAGTGTCCCACCAACTTGCTCTTGAAGTAATGCATATGCTCTTTGTAAAGCTTGATATTCTCTGGTTAGTTGACAGAACCTTAAATCAGCCTCTTCTTTAGGAGTACTCTTAAAAGAACAGAAAAGCAAAACAGTATATCATCTTCTGTTGCTTCAAACATTAAGCTCTCTGGGCAGGTAAAACAAAGTTAGCAGTAGTTTCAGAGATTATGCAGTAGCTAGTGAAACTTGTAAAATATCTATCCGTTTCTGTAAAGATACTGATATGTAGAATTGCTGGGAGGGAGCAAAAAGGACAGGTGAGAACTTTATGCAGGACCTGGGCTTACAAAAGGGCCAAAGACTCTACCAGCCAGAGCATGAAAGTTTGTTAAACGGCTGCTTCCAAACCCATGTATATAGAGATATGAAGGACAGCACCAATCTTCCTCCGACAGCACTGATTACTCTTCCCCCCACTGGCAGACCCTAATTCCTAGTAGCTGTCCCTTCCAGTAAATATGCGCCTGACACCCGCTGCGACTAGCTCAATCTGCAGGACACTACCCCTACCTTAGACCTGAGAAAGAACTCCAGGAACCCTAGAGGGAATAAGGAGAGAAAAATCCCTCACTCCCGTCAGCTCTCATTCTTGCATCCCCTTGTGTTCTGAATGGCAAATATGGAGTTGGAGGAGTGGGGGAAGAGAACAGCAAGAAAGAATACAAACAAAAGAAAACAGAAATGTAGGAAGAGAACCTTACAGATTCCCAAAGCTTGATGTGGCCTTAAAACGCCAGCAGAGATTAGAGGAAAGTGGACTTTGGGGTGGAGAGAAAAATGCAGAGTTCCCTAACTGTGTTTATGTTTAGAATTTGAGTGCAGCATAAACTGGCTTGATAGAAAAAGTGAGTCAGAGTATGTATCAGAATAGAGATAGAACAGGGGACAGTGTGTATGAATGGGGGTGGCAGGGAGAGAAATAAAATGGATAGTGAAAGGAAAGTGCTGAATGGAAAGCATTTGTGTGACAGGCGGGCAGAGAGTGAATGGCTAATGAGAGAACTGAGGTAAGACATGTGGGTGAGGGAGGGAGGCTGTGAAAGAGAGAAGGAACGGAGACTGATGGGGAGGGATGAGAGAGAATATGACTCTGCACAGTTTTATTCACTGACAAAAGTGCCATAATTTTGAAGGACTCTCATTAGACCTCGCTGCTCACCACCATGGACCTGCTGCATGTGCACATGGACAGAGAGATGCGCACCTTCTTTTCTCAGTCATCTAACCTGAGGGTTTTGGGGCAAAGTAATTTAAATACAGGATGATGAGCAAAAGTTGTATACTGGTTACAGAGCTCTAAGTAAAACAACAGTATTGCCAACTCCAGGCTTGCAAAAAACATATGCCACGTCCAAAAATCATGACATTGGCTTAAAAATCATTAAGATTTCTTTTAAAATAGTAAACATTGGGGTCTTTTCATTTGCCTTCTGGGTTTCATATTTTAAAACTTTTCTCCACAATCATGAGGGCTAGAATTTTTTTTTAAATGAAAGCGGAGATTCTCCTGACTCCAGGAACTGGGGCTCCAAGAAAGAAAACCCCAAACAATATCATGAGACTCAAAAATCACAAGGGTTAGGCAACCCCAAACTAACAATAAAATAAACTGGGTAGAGTAGGGGAATTGGGGACGGGAATAGGAGATAGAGAGGGTATAACTGAAGGCTGGAACATATGAGTTAGCAAACAGGATAGGGAGACCTTGATTTTACATCTTGTCCTTGGCCTTGCCAGTCCTTACTGTAGCCTGGTTGCAGTGCATAACATACAGGTCCAGCAAAAACATGTCTACATATATTTACTATTTAAGCCTTAATAAATTGACAAAACTTCTCTCGATATCAAAAGCGTAGCGAGAAGGGCCTGACAGAACCAAAATAATCAAATAAATCATAATAGTCTAGGAATAGCTATTGTGGAGCAGCCATGGATTTTGTCAGTGCAAGTGCCAATTGATTTTCTTATTTTGACAAGCAAGAGATATTGTGAAAAAAGGAATTCTATTTCTCAAGCACTGCTGATATTTACCAAGTCTGATTTAATTAACTCTGAACTCATCAAGACAGACAGACATTAATGCTGTCATTTATTAGCTGGGTTGCAACGGCTTAGCTAAATTAGTGTATTTTTCATAGATTTCAAGGCCAGAAGGGACCACTGTGATCATCTAGTCTGATCTGTACACCACAGGCCACAGAACTTCCCCCACATAAGTCCAGAGTATATTTTTTAGAAATCATCCAATCTTGATTTTAAAATTGTCAGTAATAGAGACACCATGACTCTTGCTAAGTTGTTCCAGTAAGTTAATTACTCCTACTGCTAAATATTTACACCTTATTTCCAGTCTTTTACTAGACTTAAAACAACTGTTTAAGTTGCAAATGCAGAAATACAGAGAAATAGGAAAAATATTAACATTCATTTTGTATGTTTTATTATGAAGACACTTTGTTACTTACATCATCCAAGTCTTCTTCTGGTGTTGCTGGCGTTCTGTCTGTTTTGTCCGTGTTATATGAAGTTACAGATGAGGTTTCAGAGTCAACAGATTCTTCGTCAAACCCAAAAAACGTCTCCACAACATGCCTCTGAAATGTCAGTTTTTCTAGGTTACTAATAGGGCATTCAGTAATAATCTATAACCTGGTTAAATAGACAGCAAAAAAGGTCTTCAGTAAATCCTAGTCTGACTTTACTCTCAAGATGCTTTGATTCTTACCCACAAGGACAGGAGGCTCAAGTTGGGACACTTTGGCAGTCCCATTGATTTCAATGGCCTACTAAGTGCTGTAGGATTAAGTCCCTGGTAACAAACTGAGAGAGCCTGGGAAGACAAGAGTGTTGCTCCCTCCATGTGTATGCACCATTTGAATGCTGGTAAAGAAATTATTCCTTTCAGCATCTTTTACTCGAGTGTTTCAAAGAATCAGACAGCATATTGCACTTGATAGCTGCCAAATACAGTCATGCTCTACCACAAGTATAAAATACACTTAACCACACAGAAAATCATCCATGTTTTGAGATATTAGGTAACCAACCTATTGAGATGCAACATACAAGAGGGTGTTAGAAGAGGGGTATATCGTATTCAAAAAAGTTATTCACTGACATTTGTCATTCATATTATTAATAAAAACAAAACCAAAAAAAATCAGAAAGTAGAGCTTAAAAATATGTATTTTTCAAAATTATTGCAATCAACTTGAAGATATCAGTTCATATATCTTCATTTGTCTGAAATACTATCATTTCAAAAATGAGAAAAATGGATTCTCTAGAAAGAAAAAATAAATACCAGCATGTTTAAGGAAAATTAATCTTTAGTGAAAATTAATATTTCAATGATTTTTTTTTACATCACAGATAACATAACATTGAATTAATGGGTACAGAATATAACAGAACCGCATTAAAAGGTACAGGCAAGTAGCGTATACATAACACGCATCATGAAAGATATTAGATCAGCTACCAATGTCAGCAGGCAAATAAAAAGTCATAACTGCAATGAATCTTTATAGGACTGATAAAAAAGTAAACTGATCTTAAAATTATCAACCTTTCTGTGCTCTCCTTACTTCAGTTTTTGATACATGCCCAGAATACAGTAACTCTGCAGAAAATTCTGCTGCTTCAAAAATAAAAGCATCGTTTAGACATTCAATTGTGAAAGTTAAACTCTCTTAGTTCTGCTGAAGATCAACAGTTGCAGGAGGGGATACAGGCCACAGCTTAAATTAGCACAACTCATCAACTGCTAAACCAATCATTCTGTGCTACTAATCAAACCATTCTCCGTAGGATGAGTGTTGAGACAGGCACCATGGCTTACTGGGTAGAGAACCGGAGACCTGGGTTCAATTCCTGGCTGTGCCATTGGCCTGCTGGGTGAACTGGACATTTCACCTCTGTTCCTCAGTTTCCCCATTTGTAAAATGGAGAGAGTGATACTGACCCCTTCGTAAAGTGTTTTGAGATATACTGATGTAAAGCACAATAAAGAGCATGGTGTTACTGTTCTGCAGCATTGCCACTCTCACTTGCGCTAGGCTGACTTGAGCAGAGCAACTTAAGCTAACTTGCTGTGAAGACAAACCCTTAGAATACTTAAAAATTTCACTCACAGACTGAATTAAGAGCCTAATGTTTCTAGTATAAAAATCCCCTTTCAAATATGTTATGTTCATGTTGAAAAAAGTTCAAAAACTGAAAGAAAGTAGAAACCTGAATAAAGCCTGGACTCTTCATAACTCTGCAGAGGCCACAAATATAGACCCATGCACTTGAAAGATCTCTAGAGATCAGCCTTCCCTTTCCAATCCTTATTAGGTCATTAGGAATTGCTACCCAATCTATACAGAGGGAGGCAAAAAGAAAAGGGATTTAAGTACTAAAACCTGCTCAGGTACACAGCTATTTTTAGTTATTCAGTAAGCTCCAGGATTTTCTATGTTATATGTTAGAACTATGTCTAAGACAAGACATTTAAGATGGAAATTAATCCAAGAATTTTAATTCTCTCCTCTAGCATTCACATTCTTCATAATCCTTAGCTTTAGAGAAAGTTTGTTTTCCTTCATTATAAGTCCTTTAGAAAAGAACAAATAAATCATGGTGCACAATGTGTGTGTGAACCACTGAAGAAACACCCAGCAATACCTACAGGGAGCATCAGTAGCATCATTAAACTCAGGACAAAAGTGTGTTCATCAACACTGAAATGTTCTTTGCAAATATTGAGACAAACCATAGCTAGATTTATAAATAACTCAGCTTGAATACCTGTTGCTTTAAGAAGAGGTGATCTCAGGGAATAAAAACAAACACAAAAGATTGGTCCTTTTGGTTTATGTAATAGAGCCTTGTTGATTACAGGGATTATTTAAAAATAATAGCTACTGAACTATCAATATACAGATATATTTGTTACTCAGCATATTTAAACACATCATTGGCACCAGGCCTCCAGGAAATATCCACACATTGTAATAAATAATGCAAATGATAATTAGATAGGGGAAATTAATGTTTCCCATGGCATGGAAACACTCAAAATCTTCAAGGATAGTCAAGGATTGCTAAATACTACACATATTTGTGTATAATATTTTGGGTTTAGAGCGAATCTGTTTCATTTACTTTTTATAAACACTGCTAATTACTATGCCTGAATGGAGAATTTGCCTGTTTGTTTTTGCGTTGATTACATACTTGCTGGGACACAATGTAGTATTTAGCCATTGCACATTAATGGCATATTTATGAATTACATCATGAGATAATCACACAATTGTCATTATTAATAATAACTATTTATTGTTGCAAGTGTGATAGTCTAATATTTGTAGCAATTGGCTATAAAAATGGATTCATATACAACACACAACAAATAAACTGACCGGGAAACAGCTAGAGGGAAAAAAATCAGACATACAGTTGACCCAAAGTTGATAAAGTGTTAAGAAAATTTTACTACCTGATAATAAATACTATGATAAACAATATATATGCACACACACACACACACACACACACAGAGAGATCATGAAAGATCATACCTATTAATTCAAAAATCTGATTTAAAATAGATTTCTAAAATATATGTATTCTAATGTGCCTTTTATTATTCTGTTTGCTCTTTTTAACTATACTATTTATGTCAGAATTTTTCTTAAAATGTGTAAAACTCTTGAAATTGTATTTGTATATATTGTTTGTAATTCTAGAAAGTTGTTAATTAAAGGTGTTATTTTTGTGTACACATATGCAATCCTAAAGTTCAGATCATAACCTTCAGTGTAAAATGTCCATCTCAATAACTGAAAATATGCATAAGAAAAATCTGAAATATTTGGCAATAATTAGTGCAAATTAGGATGTAATTTTGGATTTCTATACCAATGTTTTCACACATACTTTTACAGTATAATTGTGCATTACATTTTTGCAATTAATGTTTAGAAGTTCAATAGGACTTATGACAGAGTAAATATATTTTCAGAACATGAAGATCTACAAAATATTCTGTATCTCAGTGGTGATTCCTGTTGAGTCAAAACTAGTCAATTTGATTAATGTTGACAAAATTTGTGATGCAGAGTCTGTTCCATAAAATATATAGATGTTATTGCATACAAATATCTATATATATAATAGTACTACATTTAATTGAATTAGATAGGTCTACATGTATATGAACCACCTAATTTCTATATAGCCTCAGGTTTCAGAGTAACAGCCGTGTTAGTCTGTATTCGCAAAAAAGAAAAGGAGTACTTGTGGCACCTTAGAGACTAACCAATTTATTAGAGCATAAGCTTTCGTGAGCTACAGCTCACTTCATCAGATATAGCCTCAGTGGCTTCATCTTCCCACACGATTTAAGTATCACACATTATTTTCAAGTGATTAAATCAAAACAGGAGAAGTGGCTAAATCACAATGAACTGAATTACGCTGTAATTAGAACAAATCAGCTATTAATTTATAGCTTCTTACCTTTGTGTTTATAAGTCATTTCCTGGCAGCCAGAAAAATATAGGCACACCAGAGCACACAGACAGATAAAAAAAGAGAAATATAAGACAAGAAGTATGTACTCCATTGCGCTGGTCTGAAGAGTGAACAGTTTCAGTTGTAATCACAAACACAGCCCATTTAATAAAGCTTACAAAGCAGAAATTCGTCTTTTGAGTCCCACAGTTTCAGTTATGGGCAATTTTGTTGATGTCAAAGCAATGACTCCAATTTTTATTTTATCATTGTAATTCCATTCTAGAGATAAAAGCCTTTCCAGGATTTCATGGTTCTTTGTCATATATTTCAAAAAACTGAAAAAAGCCCTGAACTACAGTGAATCCTAAGCAGAAAAGAGACCTTTAAAATATTCTCATTACTTCAAGGAATCTGATGTCACATGCAATTATTAAGAAATTTCTATCAGCTCCGGCTGCTCTTTCTCACCGAAGAAAATCTAGGAGGTTGAGTGTGTGTGGTGATTATATTTCTTCTCTGGGTACCCTGCACTCAGATGTTATAAAGCTCCACCCCACAGTGCTCCTCTTTACCTCTTAGAGACCTGAGCTGGTTGCCAGCAATGTTCTAGAGATTCATACATCCCCTGACAATTAGAAGACTGCACAGCAAAAGCTACAGTAGCAACAGTAACCTGGCGCAGAAGAAATATAGCTGGGAAAAACAGATAAGACTTTGGCATTTCCAAAAGCGTGCCAGCTGAACTAAAACTACTCTCACATGAGAAGACTCTAAAATCTAACTGGACCAGGCAAGTACACCATTTTTCCTATCAGATGTCTTAAGTACCACAATATGAATTTACAAAAAATAAAAGGAGGACTTGTGGCACCTTAGAGACTAACAAATTTATTTGCGCATAAACTTTCGTGAGCTACAGCTCACTTCATCAGATATGTACTTTGTTCTAGCTAACAAGCAAAGCTGACTGCAGGCTATCAACATTAAAAAACAAACATGGAGGAGTTGTTGCTTCCACACAACCTTCGCATGCTGAGAATTATAGAAGACAGATCTTAAAAGGTACCATCTCAGGGAAAAAAAACAATTGTTCGGATGCAGTTCCTTCCCACTCACGAACATATCCATCACCTATTTATTAACAGGTTACAAAATTAAATCTTCACTGCACAGCAATCCTTCCAACCAATCTAGAAAAGTTACATGTTTTCAGTATTCTGGAGTCAGCACTAATCCATAAATGGTTAATTTAATCTCCCCAGTCCTTGTATTTAACAAATCTCTTTTTGCCCTTGGTCAGGGTTCTACTGATAGCGGCACAACTGAAGGTGCATGGGAGCCTGGTGCTTCACTCCACCTCCGGCTCCACCTCCAACGTCCTAACCAGTGAATGACCATCTGCTTCAGGCTCATTCATCTGGGTCACTATTCCCTTAGAAAAAAGAAAAGGAGTACTTGTGGAACCTTAGAGACTAACAAATATATTTGAGCATAAGCTTTAGTGAGCTAAAGCTCACTCTACTTACAGTGCTCAGGTGGCCCCTCTCTTAAATCTTTACCCTGGACGTTCTTTTGGCTTCTCTAACTACTTCTTCCTACATCTTCCCCTGGTCCCTTTCATATAATACCTTTCCACGGAAGCCCCTCACAGGTTCTGTTCCAAGTCCTCTGGCCTGAGCACTCTCGAGAGCCTCTTATAAAGCCTTTCTTTGCCCCAGTCTTTCTCAGACTGAAACAAAGCCAGCCCCTTTTGTGGCAGATACCACTTTCCAGCTTACATGCATCCGAACCTATTCACGTGGCCCTTCTCAGTAAGGTGCTCCCTCTAGTCAGGTGCTTCACTTGAGGTTTCCCCATTTCCCGTGTTCAGGGAAAGCCAGACACAGAAGGAAGAAGGTCCACATCCCCTCATAGGCTGTAGGTAAATTATACTGAATGATTCTCAGAAGAGCCAGGCACAAATACTTTATTTTCCCCAAGATAAATCTTAGTAAATTTCCACCAGTGTCAGTCCTCCCTAATCAACACAGCCATCCTGATCATTACTTCTACTATTGTACACCTATGTTATCATAGTCAGCTGTGGATACAAATATCCAGCCCATCTGACAGGCAAAGCCACAAACTAATTTCCACCAGTACTGAACACTTTCTGGGTTTCCACATTCACACTGTTCTAAACAACATCTTTGCTTTTATTTTCAGTGAACAGTGCTTGAAATCTGAGTAAGCTATGAACAGATTAAAGCGTCAGATGCTGTTCTGTCGATATTGACTTTTTTTTTAGCCCCCATTCTGAGACAAAATTGATTTTATCAGGATGTTTGTGTCTGACTTGTTGAGCTTGGGTCTGGAAGGCAATTTCAAATCAATCCAGTCTGCCTACGTTTATCTCAGTTTTGCTTATTTTTCTAAACCGTTGAAATAAAAGTTTTGTGCAAGGTTCATCTTGCTTGCTTTGCTGTTAAGCTGATTTCTGTTAATCTTGCTGGACTTGATTATCTAGTTATCAATTCTAAAACATTCCAGATTTCTTGTCCTTGAAACCTGGGAATTGAGACAAAAGCATAGGCTGACAGCCAGTTACTGTCCTCAGATGTATGCATAAAACACTCATTAAATTAATTTACTTCAGGACAAAGTTTTGGCTCTTAGTGAATTTCACAGGCAGCTTGTCATAGAGCTACATCAGATCTTTGAGACACGGCTGCCTTAAATGGTAGTTGAGCTACTATGGTTCCCATTGACAGTGAGAGTTCTACTCAAGATACAACAACACAAGGAATAACCATGGCAGATCTAATGTGTCTTTAAAAATCAGTTTAATCTAATCTGGAATGACAGACACTAAAATACATTAACTATAATTGTACGGTGGTTTCTCTGCATCACTATAGGGCAGAAAAATAAGTTTGTTTGGGTGCCTTAACTGCATTTCCAGAATTTGAGATGTTTGGATTTAGGGTTAATCCTAACTCTGAATTTCCTGAAATTATAATGCTTTTTTCTGTAATAATTACAACATCTTTGTATTACATTTTCCCTATATACTTTCAACCTTAACTCTATCAATGTTGGGTTTTTTCTCTAGGAATTAAAGGGAGTGGAACAAAAATTATATACAAATGTAGAGCTTGACCCTGCATCCTTCAATCAAATAATTGTATACAGAACATGGAAGATACAGTCTTCTGATAGTACATAGCTTCCTTCTAGTCAACTTCACCCTTCATTACTTGAAGTCTGTCAGACAAAAGTAACCTAATCAAACACATCACAGGAGGCCTAGATTCTAAAAACTAGTCTGTGATCTAACCATAAATGATTAATTTGAAGTACATGATCTCCCACTAGCAACAGAAACGTGCAAACATTTACAAGGAAGTATTTACATTTTAAAAGCATAAATCAATGTTGCAATGCCACTTGTAGCTGCATGCATGAAAAATAACCTACAGGTTATATGACAATATGGGCAGTTAGAACATTTGCAAACCTATTCTTGAGGACTTGAAGGCTTCAAACCCTTAGGGCCTTTGGAGGTTCATTCTTTTATTTATGGGTTTTAAGTCAAGCTGGTGAAATTTTGTTCGAATTTTTTTTAAAATAAAAAGTGGACAATTTTTCAAAACCAAAAATGTTCACCCAAACTACTTGCTTATTTTGAAATTTTCCACTTTTTCAAATGAGAAAACAAAAAACATTGATTTTCAGTTATTAATTTCCTCCAATTTTTCCCTTTTCTCTCCATTTTTCAGTGGCAAAATGGAAAAAGGAACAAAGAGCGGAAAGGGGGTAGGGGGAAGGAGACAAAGCAAGAAAAACAAAAAACATTTATATTTTTGCTTTTCCCGCACTTCAAAAAAAGCAGAAAATTTAACTATTTACCAAAAAGCACACTTACCACTTTTTGACCAGCTCTACAGTGAGCTGAACAAGCATCTTCTCTCTCTTCCTTGGTTTATTCTCTCTCATGATATCTGCCTCCTTCCACGCACCTGTTCCTTCAATCCCCAGAATTCCTTTCCACACAAGAAGCACGAAGGAGCCAGCATCTCCTCCTCTAAAATCAGGTAGAGAATTTCCTGCTCCCCCAACCTAGTTCCCAGGAGCAGGGCTCACTTCACCCTTTTGTTTAGCTGGCTTTTCTTTGAGTCTCTATCTAGTGCAGCATGCCACACATCTCCCGGTGCCCCCTGGCCTGCAAACTGGCAGGACAGTCAGAATTTATCATGGAAGACCAGACTTGGCCCATTCCCTCACCAGCTACAAACCTTGCCTTGCCTTCCCTTCTCCTGCCACATTATCCCATGTGGACCCCCTAGGTACCATAGATACTGGCCACTCATCCAGGTGTTTAATACTTTAGGTGCAGAAAGTGTCCTAAGGGTTAAAATGTACTAAGTATGGGCAATGGAGCTAAATGCTGTTATTTCTCCTTGAACAACTTTCCTCCTCTTTTCACTACAGTACTCTGGTATTTACAATTCGACCTCTGATTTGCGTCGATAGCGTGAAATAATATTCTGAATTGCATGTCTGTTAGTAGTTGTACCATTCTCCCTCATGAAGAGGGGATGGAGTCTGTAATCATAGCTATTGCTTCATACTTTATGTTTCCTCCTGATATAGTTTTCAGAGTAATAGCCGTGTTAGTCTGTATTCGCAAAAAGAAAAGGAGTACTTGTGGCACCTTAGAGACTAACCAATTTATTTGAGCATAAGCTTTCTTGAGCGTGAGCTGTCGCTCACGAAAGCTTATGCTCAAATAAATTGGTTAGTCTCTAAGGTGCCACAAGTACTCCTTTTCTTCCTGATATAGTTGTTATATTCCTACTAAAACAATAGAGAAACCCCACTGATTTCTGTGCTCACTTAATACTGTGCTCTGTATGGTGGGGCACAGAAAATGAGAAAGCAGAATACTGAATAATTCCATCTTTTTCAGAACACCGACTCAGAATTGGAAGACACATTAGTCAGCAGCCATTTACAAATGTTAATCAGCAAGACAATGGAAATGCTCCCAAATACCGATTTAAACATCCATAGTTGAGGACCTTTTCTTTAGAACACACTGACCGGAGAGCAATTTTTAAAACACAAGCGGGAGGAGGGGATATTGGAATACTGTAGGTCAAGACATTTGTCTTCACTAGGTTTTCTAGTAATATTACACCTTCCCAAATCAGAGTTTATTCAGCTCTCTTTTTCCACTCTAAAACATCAGCAAGGACAAGACATAGTGGTTTATCTTATTTTGGCAAAATATATATTTTCAGGGACAATCATGTATAGCTACTGACAGTTATGGTCACAAAACAAATGGTATAGTGTATAATGGGAATGCCATTCAGGATTTTGATGTCTTTACTGGACTGGACCTTTCTAAATTGTCATCCCATTCATGGGGAAAACAAGGAGTAGACACAAAAAATTCTTTGGCAACTGTGGGAAAAGTTTATTTAAAAGGTGAGACTGATAGGCTTTTGATGTGATAGGCAATGACCACTCAAATTGAAACTGATAATGTTTTTTTTTTAAATTATGAACTGTGAATATGTTGAATTTATGGGGAAACTTTCAAAATCAGCAGCTGGGAAAGGTCTGGCCAAGCATGCCCCATTAGGAGCTAATTTAAATAGTAAAGTAAAAACATCTTCTAGGAAGTGAATGCAATGTTAAGAAACTACATAAATGATCATCATGTTCCCATTATGCCTCAGGCATTTAGGGCAGCAAGGAAGCTCCTCCATTGCTGTCTGTTTCTGGCAAGTCTTTCAATGATTCTCCATCTGAGCCCCAGGTTTTTCAGCTCGGCTTCCACAACTCTTTGTCATGTTGTTTTCGGGCGGCCTCATTTTCGCTTGCCTTCAGGTGTCCATCTTATTGCTACTCTGGTGATGGAATCAATTTCCATCCAAAGCACATGGCCAATCCATTTCCAGAGCTTCCTGGTTGGAAGCTGGTTCTCATCTCCTCTTGGCTGCACTGTGTCAATGGATCTTGGTTTGAGATAGGTCTAAGCCAAAAGATACAGAGGATTTTTGTGAGGCAGGTTGTATGGAATGAAGACATTTTGGACAGGTCATACTTTCTTATTCCCCAGCATTCTGCACTATAAAGTAATGTTGAAAGTACGCAGCTCTGATAAATCTTGAGTTTGGTTTTGGCGTTGTATTTTGATGATTTCCAGACTGTAATTTAAGCTCCTGAAGGTGTTCCTGGCTTTACTGATTTTGTTCCGGATGTCCTGGCTGATGGTGCTGCCCAAGTATGTGAATGTTTCTACATTGGTGAGAACATAATCCTCTATCTGTACTGGTGATGGTGAGGCAACATTAAACGTCATGATATAAGTCTAATTGCGGTTGATTTTCAGTAAAATTTGCTGGCTGAATGCGTGGAGTCTGAATGCGCTGAATGTGTTGTTTTTTCTTGTATACGGTGTTGGGTATGTGCTAGGACAGCAAAATCATCTGCAAAGTCCACGTCTTTAAGGGACAGAAGGGTGTCCATTTAATGCCTCTTGTCATGTCTTCTGTTGTACGCTGCATTACCCAGTCGATGGCAATGCTGAAGAGGATTGCAGACATGACACACCCCTGACATACTCCTGTTTTGACTTCAAAACGGAGCTCACTGTGATCAACACTGCATGTAAAATTGAAATAGAAGCTTTTGGTGATGTTGATTATACAGAGAGGGATTCCATATGCCTGCAGAACGTGCCATAGGCTGGTCCTGTGAATGCTATCAAAAGCCTTCTCAAAAGTCTATGAAGTTTATGTAGAGTTGTGGTTGCCATTCTAAGCATTGTTCTATTATGTTTCGTAGAGTGAAGATCTGGTCTGTGGATCCACACCCTTTCCGAAAACCAGCTTGCTCTTTTCTGAAAATGCTATCAACTGCCTCTGATATATGCTGGACTATGATCTTACACAATACTTTGCTTGGCACAGATAAAAGGGTGATACTATGCCAATTATTACAATCTCTGAGAGTTCAGTTCCTTTCTTTGGTATCTTCACTATAACGCCATTGGTCCACTCATCTGGTACTTTTTCCCTTTCCCAGACTGATGTAAATAGAGGTGCCAGGATAGATGCTGCTAACTCAGGATTTACCTTGGACAATTCTGCATTCAAGTTATCCTTGCCAGGAGATTTCCCATTTTTTAAGGATTTGATGGCTTGAATGATCTCTTCCCTTAGTTGGGGTGTCTGTGCTGATATCAAGATCTTCTTCTGCCTCCTGGATGTTTGCTTCCTCTTTAGGTAGCTCCCTGTTCAGCGATTCTTTGAAATGCTCTGTCCAGCGCATTTCTTGTTCTTTTTCTGTTGTTAGTAAAGGCCTTGTTTGTCCCTGATGAGAGTGTTTGTTGATGTCCGCCATTTAACACTGATAAGCCGCGTCATTTTGTAGATGGTTCCTTGTTCATCATGAGCAGCTGCATCCTCTGCTTGTGTTGCCAGATTATCAATATACTGTTCTTTGTCCACTCTCACAAGGCATTTGACCTCCTGGTGTGCCTTGCTATACTGCTCGCAGTATTTTTCCTTTAGCTTCTGGGATTTTGTATCAAACTTTTTTCTTCAGGGCTCGTCTGGTTTCTATGGCGTCCCATGTTCTGGGTATAATCCACTTCTTCCTTCTTTTCTGCCTGTAGCCTAGACAGGCTTCACTGCTCTGTTTATAAATTGCTGTTACTTTGTCCCACTTCTTGTTGATCTCCTCATCTGCATTCCTCTCCTCTTCAAGGTCTGCAAGTGCCTGAAACCTGTTCTTTAACTGCAGAATGAAGGCTTTCTGTATTTCAGGGGACTTTAGCTTGTCACTGTCATAACGTCTATGTCTCTTGTTTGGTGGACCCACACTTCTCAGTTTTAGCTTGATGGAGGCTGTCACAAGGTAGCGGTCACTGCCAACATCGGCTCCCTTCTCACTTTTACATCTGTCAGTGAGCATCGCCATTTGCCATTGATCATCATATGATCAAACTGGTTCTTACCTCTGCCATTTGGAGAATACCACGTCAGCTTATGAATTTCAAGATGTTGAAATAGGGTTCCGCCGATGACTAAGTCGTTTATATTGCAGAAATCAACAAGCCTTTCTCCGTTTTCATTTATGGTGCCACACTCATGTCTTCCCATTGCTCTGTTTGTGTTGACCTTACTGACCTTGGCATTCAGGTCTCCGATGACGATAGTTAGGTAGTGGCGTGGTATTCTCTCTAACTCTGCCTGTAATGTAAGGTGGAATTTGTCCTTTATTTCTTCATCACTGCCATTTGTCAGAGCATAGCACTGAATCAGGGTGATATTATTGTGTTTCCCTTTCAGTCTGGTCTCATAAGTCTCCTGATGACAGTCTTCCATTCAAGCAGGGAATGTTCCATTTCCTTCTTCAAAAGGATGGCAACACCCTCATGGTGTTGTCCATCATCCCTTCCAGAATATAGCAAAGGTTTTCCCAAGGCTGTTGTTAATCTTCCTGTCCTGTCCATCTGCTTTTGCCGACACCCAGGATGTGTAAGATATAGTGTCTCATCTCTGCTGTGACCTGAGCTAGCTTCCCTGTTTCATGCATTGTCTGTACGTTCCAAAAACCACGTTTGGTTTTTGTCTTGTCCCGCGGCGGCTGGGAGTGGCGGGGGGTCTCCCCTGCCGCCCGTGATGGCCAGGATCTGCAGCGGGGCTGCCGCTGTCTGGGGCAGTACCCCCGCAGCTCCCTGCCTCTGCGGATCTTTGGAAGTCACGGATTCTGGAAGTCACGTTAAAGCACAGCCTTAACTATAAAGCAAGTGTTATTTCAGTGTACAGCAGAACCACACTAATTCCCACTTCTGCTAACCCACAAATGTGTGGCCTGTATATACACACGTGTGCGCGTTAGCAACTAGCTTTTCAGAAAAGATTTGTCAACTTGGTGTTGAGCACTTCAGTCTTCATGCCAGTGGCTTCCTTTTGGCTTTCATCACTGGCAGTCAGGTGGGTCATTGATTCCTGAAGGCCATCACACACAGTAATGGTCGATTTCTCCATCACTGATTCCGTAACATATTTTGTTTTTTAGGGGACAGGTTTGTTAGCCCTGTGCCTAATCCCCAACCTGGAGGACCAGGGTGTGTGTTTTGTCTGGCCCCTCCCACACAGACCAATCTAGCATGTTTGTACCTACCAGGAGCAAAAAGACCACGCAGACACAGACTCTGGGGATCGTTAGAGCACGCCAGCTGTCATGCCACCACAAGGCATGGACATGAGAGGACATAAAAGTACATAAAATTGAGTCGTAATCACTCAATGTCCAAGTGAAACTGTCCAAAATAATAAAAAGAAAAATCTCACTGTAATCGCTGCAAAAGTCAGTCAACAACTGTGCTATGACATGGTCAGAACAAACGTAGAACAACAGAGTTTTTGTTGGAATAATGAGGGCTAAGCCACACCAAACCTCATTTGCTTTCTGAGTCAAGTTGCTCCAAATCTGATTTTGACTAGCCAGAGTAAACAGATGGCAGCACCCACAATATACTAGGCACATTCCAGATAGAGAAATAGGCATTAGAGAAGGCGCTCACAGCCAGAGAGAGGGCAGGGAAAGGGTGCCATGTATAAGAAAAGTGGTCAAAGTGGTTTTATTATGTTTTGTTAATACACGCTTATAGTAACACAGGATTTTTCCAATAATTAAAGTATTGTAGAAGCTAGCATCCCACCTCTTTCCTTCATTACTGATATTCCTAGTGTCACATAATATGGCTATCACCATCTCATTAAAAGGAAATGAAAGTAGTAAACTACTTTTAATAAAAACAAGTATTTTATAATCCCAAAGACTACAGTTTAAAACAGTGTTAGGACTCTTTATTGTACAATATTGAACATATGATCAGATACAGAAATATTAATTTTATTTTTAAAGGGCCCCACTTTTATCTCTGCCACAGATGAACTTCCAGGATTGTTATGCCTAGCCTGAATAATACAGATCTGCTATAACCTCACCCTATATCACACTTTTGCAAGGCTTATGGATTTCTTTGAAACTATTCTCTCTGCATAAAACAAATGCAATATTATGAACACTGTTTAAAAATATTTCTAGTGAGACACAGAACCAAAAATATATCCGAAGTCGTTCTTTCAGAACCTATACACTATAAAAGTGAAAGTAATAAAAAAGCACCACCATGAGGACATAATGAGTATGCCATCAAGAACACACTATAAATAAGGCTAAGATTTTGTCATGGATATTTTTAGTAAAAGTCACAGACAGGTCACGGGCAATAATGAAAAATTCATGCAAGCCCATGACCTGTCCCTGACTTTTACTAAAACTATCCATGACAAAATGGGAAGCCAGGGCATCTGCCAGTGGGCTGGGAGTCCAGAGACCCCCACCACCCGTGGGGGCTCAGAGCTCCAGGAACCCCCTTGCCACCCGCGGCGGCTGGGAGTGGTGGGGGGTCCCACCTGCCACCCATGGTGGCCAGGATCTGCAGGAGGGCTGCCACTGTCTGAGGCAGTACCCCCGCAGCTCCCTGCCTCTGCGGGTCTTTGAAAGTCATGGATTCTGTGACTTCCGTGACTAAAGCGCAGCCTTAATTATAAAGCAAGTGTTATTTCAATGTACAGCAGAACCACACTAATTCCCACTTCTGCTAACCCACAAATGTGTGGCATGTATATACACACGCGCGCGTGCGTTAGCAACTAGCTTTTCAGGGAAGATTTTATAGTAGATTTCATTACTTAAAATATATATAAAAAACTTAAAAATATATATTACTACGATACAACTACCATTAGACTTTGAATGTATACACTAAAACAAAATCTACCATTGTCTAAATAAATGAATACATGTTTTGTTCTTTCATTTTTGCATTCCATATTGCACTCCAGTTCAAATTAGCTATGCTCCATTTTACTACTTATACATCAAATACTGTTCAGGTTAAATTTCTAAAGATATAGAGGGCTAAATTTTCAAATGTGACTAATAATTTGGGGCATCCAACTTGTGATACCTTCAAAGGGCCTGATTTTTAGGAAGTGCTAAGCACCAGCCCGCAGAAAAATCAGATCCCTTTTAAAGCTGCCTGAAGTCACATTTGAAAATTCAGGCCATGGTGGCTACAAGCTATTTAGATTTTCTTTTAAGGGGTGTGTGTGTGTGTGTGTGTGTGTGTGTGTGTGTGTGTGTGTGTGTGTGTGTGTGTGTGTGTGTGTGTGTGTGTGTGTGTGTGTGTGTGTGTGTGTGTGTGTGTGTGTGTGTGTGTGAGGGAGAACTTTGGCTAGGAACATTGACTTAGGGAGTGTTAATTATCATTAGTTAGAAATAATGGGTAAAATCATTCAATGGAGTTTTACCATTGACTTAAATGGAGCCCATATTTCACCCAAAAAGTTTGTATGACATTTGCAAGATACAAAATAGCTGGTACACCAGACTCTCACCTTTGGAGGTTTCAAACTTTTCCTTTTTGGTTTTTTAGGGCGTAACAAGCGTTCTCTTTCCTAGAGTAAAAGAGATGATTTTACTTCTTTAACACGTATTTAGATTACACGTGACAAAAGGAAACATCATCAAATGTTTTCTTAAAGCATGAGGCAAAGTTACAAACAGCATAAATACTTCTTGAAATATTTAAACAAGAACATTGCCTTGAATGTTTTTCCCTTGAAGCTCAAGAACATTCAGCAATGTACTCCACAGGTTTATCTTGAAATTGGCAGGAAAAGGTCTATAAAATACGGGGGCACAGATTTCTGACTGTTCTTTTTTCTCTGAATATTCTCGAAATATAGCAACACCCATCGACAGGCAAGAATGTGCCCTGCCCTTCTCAGCCTGACGATCAATAGCAAAGACTAGCTCAGTTTTATTAGTCCTAAATCAGTCGGTCACATACATTCTGACACAGAACCACGTATATGAAGATATTTTTTGTTTGCGGCTGCTTTTAAAAAATAAATAAATAAATAAAAAAGGGAACACACGATGTAGGTTACTCAGCCTCCCAAGGGCAGGGGTGCTAAGAAGGTAAGGCACGGACTGTTCACGCTTACAGGACTCAGCTCTGAATACAAATTAGGAAGCTCAAGCACAAGTTTGTTGGTGTCTGATCCCAGTTACCTTGTGCCTTTCTTTTAGCATCCGCTTTGAAGAAGATTGTAACAAATCTATGTTGTAAAATAAGAAGGTCACAAATATGCCTAGGACTTTTAGATCTTGCGATCATTCAGCCAAAGAATACTGACTTAACCTTCAGAGGGGGTAGCAGGAGAAGGTAACAGTCAGTAGAAAGAGACAAGAAGAGGGAGGGAAGGAAAAGATAACGTGTATGTCCTCCCTCCGAACTTTTTTTTAATCCTCTTTTATTCTGCTAACTCCCCCCTCCCTTTACCCTAATTCTATTATCCTTTCCAGCTTTACTCTGACCTACCAATTTCTGTGTCCTTCCCTGCAATTCTTCCAGTTTTAAAAGGATTACAGTGATTTTAGGTTTCTAACTCTAATTGCTGCTAGAGCAGCTGTCTCTCATCTGCCGATATTGAACTACAGCCCGCTGGAATACTCAAGTCAGGGCTTCTTTTTAGTAATTCAATCCAGAAAGTGGAAGAATAGCAAACTACCAATGCTTGTTTTGAAATGGTGAAGTAATCCATAATCCATCTCTGCCAGCACACTGCTCCAGAGGAGAAAATTTGGGAATGTGCACAGTAATTCAGAATAATGATGGTAACTTAAATGGCACCTTCAAAGAATTTTACAAACTTTTATGGGAACCCCTTCATCTTCACCTAAATGCGCCAGCTTCTGCGGTGAAATGCAGCAGGTGTTTCATGTTGCACAGCAACACAACAGTTTAGAGTCGGAAGTGAAAAATACATCTGATGGAATTTTCGGTGCAGTCACCCACATCAGAATCTGGCCAAGACACAAGATGTTACCTGGCGTCCTGTCCTGCATACAGTATTGTAGTGTATTGTATTGTACTTTGACCATGAGAGGTCAAGATCTCCGTTTCATGTCTTACTTCCCCAATACCTCTAATGATCACTAATGATGCAATGAAGAGCGCCACTTGCCGATTCTTCAACATCATTTTCTGCAGTACCTTACAAATCAACTTTTCAGGTATTCACCAGGCAAGTCTGAGTTATGAGATCACCACTGGGTATGGCTGCAATAACACCACTGATGCGCTACGGAAACTCAAATTTACTACAAAGTGAATAAACAAAGTGCTGAAGAACTATTTTTCATGTCACTACACTGCCAGTTTTAACTGTACTCAATCCAAATTAACTTGAATATTGCTCTCAGATGATAGGTTTATGCATGTATGTGTACTGAACATGTTTAGTATTACCACTGTGAGATCATCAATAACATGCTGCTGCTCTATGACTTGCAGTCTCAGGAATTCCATTTCTTGTTCCTCTCGTGTGCTACTGAGATCATTCAAGGAAGTGTGTCTCTTCAAAGTTGGCTGCGTGGATAACTTTTCTTTCTGCAAAAATCAAGTTTATTATTAACACAACCAATTCTTAAATGTCTTTCTGCAGCATTAGGTAAAACCCTCACCTCTGATACACTGATGTGATGCTCCAGCACAACTAAAGCACAATATTTCCACCAAGCAAATATTTACACTTTAAACACATACAGGGTATATTCTGCATCTCACTTGGACATCTAAAACTAGGATGGAGAAAGCACTGGTGAATATACTCTAGAGAACAATCCTGAAAAGGGTCTTTACCATCTCTAGTTTATACAAGTCAAATTCAGCTCTGACATATACATCCATGCAAAATCCCATGGTATACCAAGGTGAATTTTAGCCCTCTATTTTATACCCTTTACAAATTAAAGCCACAATTATCCTTATTCTTAATAATTTTGTTTAATAAATGACAAAGCAAATAAAAATAAACACTCTGATTTTAGAATACTATCCACCACTAGCATATTGTATTTGACATTGACACATTCACATGGCTTAGCTTCTGACACACCAGTATTTATCTGAGTAAGAGCCACACATTTGTTTTCAACTCTAAGCTACTAAGAGCAGCTGCTCTTACAAAGTAACCTCTGATACCTATGAGACAGTTACTTACCATTTCTGCATTTTCCCTTGTGAGATTTTTAATTTTTTCTTCCATCCTCTGGATACACTGTAACATGTCCTCATTCTTTTTGGTCATCCTCTTGTTTTTCTCTACAAGGGGCTTCAGCTGACCTTCTGTCTCCCGAGAACGTTTCAGCTGCAAAGGGGGAGGAACCCCAAAATGTCAGTTAATCATAATCTGGGCTACAATGACCTGAAAGGAGGAGAAACACTTGGCTTTTCACTCCCCCTTTATTTCTCATTAATTTCATTCATTCATTCATAAAGAATATTTTTCTGCTTACACACGACAGCTGAACTATACTGTATGCATCTAAAAACATATAGCCTTAGCTTGTTACCAAAGTGAAACTAACATGGCAGTCAATGCAGGTTTGAGTAAAAAAAATATATATATATCAATGGCAAGGATTCAGCACTCACTATTTAACACAATTGAAAATGCCCTCATTGCTAAGGCTGGTCTTTGCCATTATACATCATATTTTGTTCTTGGGAAGCACACAGAATTCACATGGTTTATAAAAGTGCTCTCTTGATAAACCGTAAATCTTATTATGCATGTGCTTCCAGTGAGTTATTAGCCCTTTTCCTAGAGAACAAAATATAATAGTTACCTTTCACCCATTTAAATATTCTTTATTAGAAATATACCACGCTCCCTTATTTTAAGGAAATTATACCTAATGTGTAATTAGCACAACCAGGGAGTCAGCCAGAGGGCACAGATTCAATCTCAGGGTTCTGCTGACATTTTCAGCTGCTCAGTTTTGTTCCCCTGGTTTTATGATGTCAGACAATCATCTCAAGTAAATTACTGGCCTTTCCCCAATTTGTGGTATTCAGTATTTTACTATTTTTATCTCCATAATCCTTGGACTATTCTGTTTCCCTACTTTTATCATCAAAAAGACTTTAATATGCAGTGGGCTTTAACTGCAACTTCAAGAAGATAACATCTTTCTTAAAGATTTGTTTCTTTGTTTCATCTTGGGAAGGATATACATTTTTCTTATAAGAATTCAAGTACAGCAGTTTACAAAGTGCCTCCTCATATAGCAAAGCCTGATTTACCTTTTTTAAAGACATATTGGTGATGCCTTTACTCCAGGCATCCAGAAGAGTGTTTGAGTCATGCATGCCCCACATCCTACTTTAATTTAATAGGCCCCAAAGATTTCAGTCTGCAGTATTTTAGCATTTCTTAAGGGTGTGAAGGAAGGTAAATAGCACATGCAGGGAATGATCCAAGTACTAAATAACCTTTTCCTCCCAATAGCACACCAGATAAAAGAAGCAAAGTATTATTGAAAGAAAAAAAGTAAAGAAGAGCTAGAGCAAAACAATAAGATAGTCAAGAGCACAAAGGATATTCAGTATCCAAGAGTAATACTAGGACAATTACTTACAGCAAAACACCACCTTACCCAGGTCAGCCACACCTGCCCTTATGCTAATACAAATGAACCATTAAGGATCATGCAATATGATCCTAAAAAGTACTACAAGGGTGCTAGAACAATTTATATAGTGGGGGTGCTGAGAGCCATTGAACCAAACTGTGAACCTGTAAATAATGGAAAGCACGTCAAGCCAGGGGGTCTGGCAGCACCCCCAGTACTCCTAGTTCCAGCACCTATGAAAGAATATAGGAAATTATTTGAAGGGAAAAGCTATAGGAGAAGGGCATGATATTTCTCTCACTTACTCCAGTTTTTATACTAGGGTAGTACCATTAATAGCATTAGTCCTGATTTGCACCAAGGCCAAAGTTTCTAGTTTCCTTAAGCAGCCTACTGTTTATCCCAATTGAAGAAGCAGAAGATAAGGAATGCATCAGAGCTCTGCTCCAATGTAGATTCTTTTAGAATGTGTATGATAAGAAATGGCTATTTACTGTAACTGTGGTTCTTCTAGAATTAGGTGTGCACTTGTCCAGTGTGCCAGAGCAAGAGACTTTTGCCTGTCAGTACCAGTAGAGGGGCAGTGCTCGCACCTCATGGCTGTGGGCCCTCCTCTGGCTATATGAGGCACAGCCCCAATCCCCCCTCAGTTCGTTTGCACTGAAGTCCACGAGAGTAGACTCCGATACAGAGGGGACAGTGAGTGCGTCATGGAATACACGTCTGCATCACATCTTAAAGAACCACAGTTACAGTAAGTAACCATTTCTTCTTCTTTGAGTAGATACAGAGGTGTTTCCACTTAGGTGATTCACAAGCAGTACCCCAATCCAGGGGCTCGGAGTCTACTGGAACAGGGATTGCAGGACTGCCCTTACAAGGCCTGGGTCCACATCTCTCTGTAGCCACCCTTCAGTAACCAGTCGTCAAGATCTGAGAAGATGTGGATTCTTTTCCTCCTGAGATACGCCAAGACCACCACCATGTATTTGGAGAAGACTGGGGAGGGGGGCAGAAGAGAGAACAAATGGGAGAACCGTGAACTGAAAGTGGCATTCTACCACACAACGAAGAAACTTCCTGTGACTCAGCAGAATTGCCACATGAAAGTAGGCACCTGAAGTTCCAGAGCAGTGAACCAGTCATTCTGAGACAGTGCTGGGAGGAGAGCCAAAAGAGTGATCATGCGGAATCTCAGGTACTTGATGAATTTGTTGAGGCCATGAAGGTCAAGAATGGGTTTCATCCTGCCCTTGGATTTTGGTATCAGGAAGTACTGGGAGAAGAAGCTGGGGCCCCAGTGTTCCTACAGGAGTTCCTACACCACTTCCAATGTTAGCACAGAGCTGACCTGTTCGACGAGCAGTGTCTTGTGAGAGGGATCCCTGAAGAGAGATGTGGTGGGTAGGTGGGAAGGGGTGCGGAGAGGAACTGGACTGGACTGCTAGGCTCCAGCTGTCGGAAGTAATCAAATCCCAAGCATTGTAAAAACAGGCCAGCCTGTTCCCAAAGGGATGGGGGGGATAAGGAGGATGGAGTAACAACTGGACCAGTGGTCTGGACTAAGGAGTCAAAATGGGTGCTTAGCAGTCCTGAGCCCGACTGCTTTCTCTTGTGGGATTTATCCCTTTTTGTAGAGTAGTCTCACTGTTTCAGAGGGAAAGGTTGAGCAAAAGGAACACTGCAGGCAGTATTGCTGCTGTGCCCCATCATGGCATCTTTGCACAGAAGGCATGTACACTCCTAAGGCCTCAAGGTAGCTGTGGAATCCTTAAAGAAATGCAAAGTATCATAAGTCTTGTCCAAGGACAAGACCCGGTTGTCAAAGGGCAAGTCTTCAATGGCTTGTGGGACGTCCAAAGTGAGCCCACAGATTTGAAACCAGGAAGCCCTCCTCATAGTTACCACTAGGGCCATCACCCTGGCCTGGGTGTCCGCAAAGTCAAGGGGTGGACTTCAGGATCATTTTGCTGCAAAGCAGCCTTCCACAACGAATACCTGAAATTCCTCATCCTAGACGTCAGGGTAGGCAACTGGTCCTCAGATTTAGACATGGCTGACCAACTGAGGAAATTATACTTGGACAGAAAAGCTTGTTGACTCACAATCCTCATCTGAAGGGACAAGGAGGTATAGATATTTCTGCCCAGAAAGTCCAACTGCTTGGAGTCTCTGTCCTTTGGGGTAAATTTGAACCTATCCTGCTTGGCCCTGTCATTTACAGCCATTGCAACCAGGGAATTCGGGGCTGGGTGGTAATAGAACCCTTCAAATTCCTGCATAGGAACAAAATAGTGCTTTTCCATGCACTTAACCACTGGTAGTACTGAGGCGGTGGACTCATGTCAGCTCAAGGAGTGCATCTTTAATCAGGAGGCTCGCTCTCCCAGGGACAGCAGGCTGCAAAATGTCTAGCAATTTGAGTGTGTTCTCCTGAAGAAACTCCACGTGGATGCCAAGGGATGAGACTATGTGGCATAAAAGATCCTGGTACACTTTAAAGTCCTCTGGAATAGAAGGAGAGGGTGAATCAGGCAGCCTGGCACCATCCTGCAACAAAGATGAGGGTCTTGGCTGGGCCACAACTGACTCTTGCTCCCAGGAAGAAGTACCCAGGAGGGAGGACTCTGGTGGCTCTGCAGGGAGGAAGACCACCAATGCTTGGGCTTGCAGCTGATCCTCAGTCATCCCCGTCAACCTGGTGGGTAACTTTGGCTTAGATCGGAACGAGGAGCAGGATCTCCGCAAGCAAGTAGTATCCCACTGAGTCCAAGAACGCCACTGATATGGGTAGAACATTGGTGGCCAGTAGGGGCCGGGTCAGGGACCTCTGCCCAGCCATGGGGCACGTGCCAACCCTGGTCCATATTGATCCACTGGCCCTTGGAGCTTATCAGGTGATGCAAAGTGGGAAGATGATGATCCTGACTTGGATTCATAAGAACCCTGGGATCTTGGGGACAAGGGTGGAGTGATGCCCGAGGGAGCCAATAGGCAGTCCAATTCATCTGACGTCCAGAATGAGGCTGGAATTGGTGCCCCCCGATGAAGGAGGTACCGTTGGTACTGAGCATGCTGGTGCCACAGGCAGTGGCAGTCTTGGTGCAAACAGCGGTACCAAAGCACCCAAGTCTGTCGATGTGGAGGGTGGCGAATGCCACCGGGGGAGCCTCTGCGGCATCAAATGCAGAGGGGCTGGAGAAGGTCCTGGTGCCAAGGTCCCCTGTACCAATTCCAGGAGCGTCTGGACACGGTGCCAACACACATGACTCTGCTTCCATTGCAGTCAATGAAAGTTTTACCATTAACTTTAATGAGAGCAGAGTTAGACCAACACTGAATGCTTTTGAAAATTGCACCCTAACTATGCAGGAAAATACATTTCTTAAATGCTCCTCATTTCCTTCCATTTCTAAGTTGTTCTCTCTCATCCACAATACCTCCACTTATTTCAGGAGTTTCCCTGGAGATTAGGCAACGGTAGATTTTTCCATTAGAAAAACAAGCTTTGTAGCTCTTAGCCAGCATAAGACGTTCACAAAACAATGGTGGCATTGTCAAGTTTCATTACTTCAAAGAGTAATACAGTAAATTAGTTACATAGATTACATACTTGTCATGGTGCAGTATATTACCAAATGCTGCATGCAAGCTACCACTCATAATTTTATGCCCACTTTGTGAGAGAACTATTTGTAGACAGTTCTGAAGAAGATGAAAAGGAGGAGCAATCATTTCAAAACCTTTTCCAAAGTTGAGTTTATGATGTTAAATTTCCTCCTCTTTGAAAAAAGAAAGTGACTTTCACATGGAATGTCAGCCTGGAGGACAACAGTTTTAGCTCTGAACCCTGCAAATGCTCCATCCTTGTGCCCAAATGAACCATTCAGAGAAAAGGAAAAGCACCCAGAAAATAGCATAATACTGTTCTCTCTCTACACCAGCAGTTTCAAAGTCCTGGCTGATTAGCTACCATGGTGTTAGACACCTTAGAAATAGGAGACAGAAAAAAATATTCCTGGGAAAGACATGAGGAAGAAAGAAATGCTGAATTGGCAAGAAAATTATGTAATTATTTAATTATTTAAAATTATTTGTTATTATTTAATTATTTAAACATCTTCACTTCAGCTGATGACCTCTACAGGGGTCATGTTTGGGTGTAAAGGAACACCGTTTCTTCCTGGAATATATACGTATTAAGTAAAACTAAAAAGCAATAAAGACAAAGGTTAATTTTTTTTAAAATCAGTTCTTAAGGGACCTTGTAAGAATCAAACGAAAAAAAATAGTGATTATCTCAGTCAAGCTACTTGCAAAGAATGCATGTGATGAAAGGACATACAACAAGGGGACAAGAAATAAGGGAAAGTAAATCAACCAAATAGGAACATTTAAAAAAATCTTTACGTTTCAGTGTGTTAGCAACAGAGACAAATAGTTAAACTCTGCCTGAACACACAACTTCTCTAAATGCCATTAAAATATTGTCCTGCAAGTCATCATGTGTGTTATTACTAATTATTTTACCAGTTCATTTCTTTCATCTGCTAAAAGGGTATTTCTGTCTTCCAGCTTCCGTATTACAGCATTCAGTTCAGCGATTTTTAGTTGAAATCTCCTTATGTCTCGTTCATCCATATGCTGTTCCTTTAAAAACATACAAACCAAAAAGGGATTTTTTTCCTTTCAAATATCGTTTATTACACAGAAACATGTACTTAGATTATAGCAGGCAGACTTTGCATTCAGTGTATGCATACAGCATGGGTACTGTAGAGAATATCTATAGGCATTTGTATCATTGACTGGAAAATATTTTTTAATTGATATGAACTGTTGCAAATATTTCTTATAAGAGTCACAGGGTTGTATAAGTTGAAAAAGTGTAAGCAGCCAAAAGGTTAACTCGAAGCTACATCACGTAAAAAATTTAAATTAAACCTTAAATTATGAAAGTAAGATCTACTACTAGTGTTCTTAGTACTGAGTTATCTCAGTCTCGTGCCACAGTTAATAACACGGCACAGAACATATTTATAAGATAGCACAGTACAGATTTGGAAAAGAATAAGTACAAATTCCCTTTTAATGTCTACCGCTGTTGTATAGAATAGTTCATATTCATAAAATAAATAAACGTATGAAGGAAACAAATGGTTCGTCATTGCAACTGAAGAAACATACGTAATCAGCCGTCAATTACAAGTAATAACCTCACATTGTGGCCACTTTTTACCAGTTTAAAGTAAAATGTTTTAAACATTCTTCAAAATTCAAGAGGCAAGTGGAGTTTTTAATACTCAAAAAGTGGAGTTACTTTTACTGCAACAATGCAATGTACAGTGCTGTTACCAATGCAATGCTCCTTTGGCAAGGATTAAACATAACTCACAATTCTGTGGTTTCACAGTATCCAGAAACGCCGAGAAAGTAGATACAGTAACTGACCTATGAAGACTATCTGCTTCTCTTACCGGGCTTCCCATCATTTCAGTGATATCCCCTACTCCAGCAGGAAGTTCCTTCTTCGGGCTACCATGGTACCGTTCTGCCTCCTTCACTTGGACAAGCTGTTCATCCAAAGCTTCTTTCTGAAGAAGCAGCTTTTGTGCATGGCCTGCCTGGACACCAAGATCTTTTTCCAAAGCCAAAATCACTCTGTCTTTGCCTTTTATCTCATCCATCTGCAAGGGAACAGAGCAAGAGAGAAACTTCTGTAACATTTCCAAGTATTTACAACAGGCAGCAAACATACCCACAAAAGAAAGTTCTGCTCTGAAAACTACAGTGGCCACCTAATTGTGACTCTTTAAAATCAAGCTGCATCTACCTGAAATAAACATTCTTTTTCCTGCAGAAAACATCAGTCTTCCATTTGCTAAGGTCCCAATCCAATGCCCTTTGAAATCAATGGTTACTTCAATAGAGGTTGGAGTAGGCCCTATATAACAAAGTGCTGGAAGCTAATAAATGAGCCAGCACTCTGATCACTTAGGCACCAATCAGCTCCCCTGGAGAAGGCTGATTGTGTCTATGGAACAAATTAATTTGGCTAGTGAACCAATTAGCCATCAGATGAGAAGTATAAAAGAAGACACAGGAAGGCAGTGAGGGGGAAGGAACCTGGGCTAGCTGAGTTCTCAAGGAAGGGAGATGTCTGTTCCTGCTTGGCCCAGTAGGACAGAGCCAGAAACCTTGCAAATACTTTGCTGCACAAGACTGTATTGGTGATGGGAATATAAATAAATTCATATAATTTGTCACCTACTGATGGCATCTGAGAGGTTTCTGGGGCTTGCCCTATTATGCTCTACATGAGGTAGGTATAAAACAAAGAGAAAAAATACTCTCTATTTGAGGATGCATAGTTTCCCTGGACAAAAAAAGAACCTTTCTTCACTATATTCTGGGAAAGATATTCACCTGTGGTGCAGAGGGCCAGGAGGAAGCCAATGTACCGTTTAAATCCCAACTAAGCCTTATTTTGAGGCTTAAGTGATACATCAGCCTCCCGCTGACCGTCTGTCTAGGAGTGAATTTCAGACTTGACGAATGTATCCAGACAAATGCTATTAAACCAAAATGTGTACATTTAATCCAAAATTCGGAAACATACTTAACTACCTTTCTTCTTGCTCCTTGTGATAAGATTACAACGTAGATTAGTCTTTGCATAGAATGAAAAAGGAAATGTTTTATATCACAGCACCCTGAGTGGGTAAGACACTATTTCAGCATGGTAGGGAGAAATGTTTCCCTAAATCCTATCTATGTTTACCCAAATGTGCTGCTCACACATCTCAAAACTACACAGAGCATACTATCAGCAGTAAACTACTGTAGCTTACACTGGATGTGCCCCTCACAGCATCAACAAATTGACTTTGGTAATATTCCAAACGCTAAGGGAAGTGACAATCTACACTAGTTACTATAGAAACAGATTTCTTAACATGTATGCTAACAATGTACCATATATTTATTGGGAAAGTGCTACTTGCTTTCTTTTTCAGTGTATTACCTCATTTCCTTCCTCCCCCCAAATGTAAATCCATGGGATCATTAGGGAAAAAAAACCCAAATTAAGTCATATCATATGTACCATTTCTTTATCCCAATCCTACATTAAGAGTGCATCAACCTTAAATAGTCAAGTGCTCAAAAGTCAGGAAATGCCAGAATTAAGGCTGTCCTAGCAATTGTAACTCTGGTGCTTGTATGTTTGCACTGCAATAAATTCTTTATTACATGATCACAGACTATTTGTTTTCTTAGGGATTCTTGCCTTACTCAGTTCCAGTGAATGAGGCAAGACTATCCACTGACTCAGGCTGGTACCTTGCTTCGGGCACTGTAGAAGTTGGACCCTGTGAAGCAAATGAAGGCATGATCCACGGTAAGAGGAAGGACAAGCTGCTTGTTAAGAAACTAGACTGGTCCCAGAAGATCTGAATTCTACCACCACCTCTGCCACAGATTTCCTAAAGGACTCTGGGTAAGTCACTTAATTGTTCTGTGCCTCAGTTTACCCACCTCACTAAATGCCTGAGGACAAATTAATTAATGTTTGTGAGGTTCTCAGCTATTACGGTGATGAGTGCAAAAAGGAAAGGTTCTCAAAAAAGAAAAAATTCTTATTCATGGAACGATTTGTATGATGTGTACTCTTTGAAGCATGGGGCTACAATGAACAACAATAAAAAAAAATATTGAACAGCTGCCTCATTCACTGAGCACCATCCATCAAGTGCACTGAACCAGCCAGGGGTCCTTTGGGAAAATAATATCTGATCATGGAACTAAACACTGTGGGCAAAATTTTGCTTTCAGTTACACAGGTGCTGTTCCCATTGAACCCAATGAGAGCCACTCCCATGCAACGGAAAACAGAATCAGGCCCTGTAACATAATGCATACGCATAAGGAGGAAGAATTAAAGTTGCATGGAAAGCCTTAATTTTAGCAACTGCTATCTTCTGGGCGCTTCACTTTACAACCCTAATGTTCTTTTAATTTAAATTTTAAATGGAATTTCGTAGCTGTTAAAAAAAAATGAAGAGACATTTCAGCATGTGTTGCTATTTGCTAAACAACAGCAGAATGCTCTGTTCTATGTAATACATACAATCATTGAGGAAGAAACTCAAGCCCTGGTCTTTTTTCCATGTACAGCTTCACAAATCATATTCCACAAGCCCATACATATTAAAACTGAAGTTCCATGAAGCAAGAGATGTTTTGGGGTGTGTGGTGAGGGGCCAGCGGGAGGGGTGTTAAGCAGAAAAACTGCTTCCCTCCAGCCCTCTCTTTTTCCATGCTTAAAAACAGAATCTATTTTGGTGAAACTTTCAAGCAAAAAAATCACATTTCAGGCAAAAAAGTTAAACCTCAAGAAAGTTATAAGAAACTGAAATGACCCCTTTGACTGGAAATGTATGGGCAACCTTACTAAAGGCTTTGCTCCACCTGTTTTTTAATACACACATCTATACACACACACACATCTTGTAATGCATGTTTCATTACAGCCACAAAGAGAGAGAAGAGGAAGTTTTGAAGCAATCTTGCACAGTTAATTCAATACCTAAAGATAAACAGAACAGTGGCACAGTTGCAGTTAGACACCCATCTGTCTTATGTTGTTATGAGCAACAGTATCTCCAGGTTGAAAAAGAAACATATCTGAAGATGGAATAATAGAAGAGTAACTGTTGTTATCTTGGAAGGTTTTAGACAGACAAATTGCATCTTTTAATGGTGAAGGAATATTGTGTCTATTTATTGGGTGAATCTATATTAAGAAAAACATTTAAATATGCATTTTGTATCCAACTCTCTTCTCTTGGATCCTTTTATTTCTATCTTTACTAAGAGAGAGTTATGAAATATCTGATGCAGTATATTCTTCAATGACAGAGGTTAATCCTATTTCAGCAGTTTAGGCCAAAATTCAATTCCCCCCTTCCCTCAAATGAAAAGTTTCACCTTTCATCTGTCCAACATAACTAATGCAATCTAGCTGCTTCCTCACTTTCACAGCCTCAACCTGTCCCCACCACTGCCTCAGGATTTCTGCCTTCCTTCCACCCTGACCAAAAAGCATCAGACTTCTCCATTTTTACTTGTCTCCCCATTATATACAAAGACTAATGCATTGCCAGAGGGACTACAGTACATTCAGTCTAACATAGCCTATAGCCTTGTGGAAAAAAAGTTAAGTGTTGCCCTCTGATATTGCATACAGTAGTCTAGATCTTGGCTACATGAGCACACATACAAGTCATGTACAAGTGTGCACAGCCAATACTTAGTATAAAATAGACCAATCCTCTAGCTACTCTGACATAAATCAGCTGATAAAAGCCTCTGGGAGCCCAAACTGTATCCATCGGTTTTGCTTAGGTGTGGTCTTGACACTCCCATCTCCTCTGGCAGTAGCAGAGGGCTGGGCATGCCAACTCTATGGCACTGGAGGATCCCCCTTTGCACAGAAGTGGTCTTGCCAGAGCTGGTCACACTGAATTTACAGGCAGAATGTGCTGGCAGCGTGGTGCAGGTTTTATTTAATAGGGAAAAAAGGAACATGTTCCAGTATTAAAGTGACTTAATTATAATGAATTAATCTCTTTGGATACTTTGTTAGGTACTATGCTAATTAAACACACAAGCATTTTGACAAAGTGCTTGATTCTTTATACCTATCTTACATGAGTGTAGCACTATTCGCTTTAATAGACTTACTGCTGATGTATGCCCATTCAAATGAGTAAGCATCATCTCTCCTCCCCGCGAGAAAATACCTGCAATGCTTGAGCATTTGAGCCACAATCTGTGGTTCCATTACAGTAACATTCATGCACCATAAGGGATTCTGAATTTGGTTGCATTACATGACCGACAAGATTCTTTCCAAACTGGGTAGTTAGGTTTTGAGCTCAAAAAGACACTTTTTCAGTTTGGCAGATCAAGCATGATGCCTGTAATTAAGCCACATAACAGGATGATATAGGCACTCGCCATTGCTCACATTCCAATAGCATTCAAAGGCTTTAGACAATTCTAATCTTTTCGTTTACATAAGTGTATAGCGCACTTGCACATAACGGATGTAGGGGGAAGAGGTGGGGCATCACCGGATTCAAACTGGTTTGAAATTACTCATTTTGATTATAACTATAATCTACTACACACCCTGACCCCCAAAGTAGTGTTATGGGGAAAAGTGGGGTCACCCACCAGTGGCTGCAGAGGTATATCAGTGCAAAATCACAGCATAGGGTATTCCAATGTAATTTTAGAGTAAATATTGTGCAGTTGGTTAAAATTACAATTTTCTAAAATATCATTTCTAATTTATATTTAAAGTATGTTTGTTGCATTGTCAAATGGTTAGTTATTAAATATAGCAATTACTTTTATCATTTTGGTGAGGAGATGGCATTAGTAGTCTGTGTCAACATCAAAACCGGCTTTCTAAGAACAGGTATTTTCCCCCAACCACTGGGAGAAACAACCAGAAACGAATGTTTCATAGAATCATAGAATATCAGGGTTGGAAGGGACCTCAGGAGGTCATCTAGTCCAACCCCCTGCTCAAAAGCAGGACCCATCTCCAATTAAATCATCCCAGCCAGGGCTTTGTCAAGCCTGACCTTAAAAACTTCAAAGGAAGGAGATTCCACCACCTCCCTAGGCAACGCATTCCACTGTTTCACCACCCTCCTAGTGAAAAAGTTTTTCCTAATATCCAACCTAAACCTCCCCCACTGCAACTTGAGACCATTACTCCTTGTCCTGTCCTCTTCCACCACTGAGAATAGTCTAGAACCGTCCTCTCTGGAACCACCTCTCAGGTAGTTGAAAGCAGCTATCAAATCCCCCCTCATTCTTCTCTTCCGCAGACTAAACAATCCCAGTTCCCTCAGCCTCTCCACATAAGTCATGTGTTCCAGACCCCTAATCATTTTTGTTGCCCTTTGCTGGACTCTCTCCAATTTATCTACATCCTTCTTGTAGTGTGGGGCCCAAAACTGGACACAGTACTCCAGATGAGGCCTCACCAATGTCGAATAGAGGGGGACGATCACGTCCCTCGATCTGCTCGCTATGCCCCTACTTATACATCCCAAAATGCCATTGGCCTTCTTGGCAACAAGGGCACACTGCTGACTCATATCCAGCTTCTCGTCCACTGTCACTCCTAGGTCCTTTTCTGCAGAACTGCTGCCTAGCCATTCGGTCCCTAGTCTGTAGCTGTGCATTGGGTTCTTCCGTCCTAGGTGCAGGGCCCTGCACTTATCCTTATTGAACCTCATCAGATTTCTTTTGGCCCAATCCTCCAATTTGTCTAGGTCCCTCTGTATCCTATCCCTGCCCTCCAGCGTATCTACCACTCCTTCCAGTTTAGTATCATCCGCAAATTTGCTGAGAGTGCAATCCACACCATCCTCCAGATCATTTATGAAGATATTGAACAAAACCGACAATATGCATCTTTCAAACATGAATGAGACTCAATACAACCATGCTGAAGAAGAAGATCTCCTTTGGCAAATATCTCATACTTGCATGGATAACAATAAGATTAAGAAAGAGACCTTTAAAAGAGGAACTTTGGCCTCTCAAAGTTGAAAGAAATTACCAGGGAATCAAAAGCTAGATTTACCAAGACAGTAACATGCTCAGTTTTTCAAAGTGGAAAAGGCCAGGTGCTGCACTGCCAAGTATAGGATCTTCCTCTCTACTCATCCATCTCAAAGCAATCTCCAAGCCAACTGTAGAACAGAATATACAGTGCTTTTCCCAGAAGCCAAATGTTTCTCGACATTACATCCTTGAGATTAAGAATAAGGATACCTTGACAGTGAGACAGATTAGTTGCTGGACAAGACTACCAAAGAAGGGAGGTGAATTTCAGATAAAACATTTAAAGAAGGAATTAATAAAGAACAATGTCCTTTATGCTGCAAGGGAACAGCTTAGAGGACCTAAATGGTCTCTGTCAGTTCTGCCATCTATGATTCTATAAATACTAGTTGTGAACACAAAATATGGAGTGGGGAAGTGAACTGGGCAATGACTGTAGAAACAGACATTCTCTACAGTAGATGTATTCAAAGCATATTTTGTTGCTAATACAAATAAGAGCATCTAATGCCAAGATCTAGGAACAGTAAAAAATGAACAAAGAGTTACGTTTTTAAAAGTGCCCAAAAGTCCCTTTGTGACTTGAATGCCAAGTCATGAAGTGATTTAAATTTCTTTTTTAACCAACATTTTACTAACCCTCACCCCCTTTTTTTTTAAGATATGATATAAGCTATAATGCTTTAAGAGCATACATTCGGACACATTTTGTAGAAACTTCCTGATGAGTAGGTTATTCCACAAGTGTTCATTACAAGGATTCTTGCATATTTCTTTGAAGCAACTGGTACTGGCAACTGTCAAAAACAGGATAGTGACTAAAAGATGGACCACTGCTCCAATATATTATGGCAATTCTTATGTTCACTGAGAAAGATGTCCAAAGTTAGAAAAACCCAAACTACTATTTATCATGGCAGGGAAAAATGAAATGGGGTAGGAAGAACAACTATAACTTTTAAAACTAACAGCGTTCTATCTAGATTCCCTGGCTTAAAATACTTCATTCTAAGGACTTCACTCATTACTTCATTCATTTTTGTTACGAAAGAAGTATAAAGAATTACATACTTTGTAAAGAGATATGAAAGATGAGTCACATTTCAGGCCTACCAGCCTTGACAATGTTATGTGTGAATGCTAAGAATAAAAAAGGGATTCTTAAGTCATAATATAGGAGCTTGCAACTGGATCTGCTGGGTTCATGGTAAAAAAATCTCATGGTGGAATGTTTTATCCTTCAGCTTCTGGGCTGAAGCGTAAAAATCTTCAGAATGTTTAGACAACTAGTAATTTCAACAATGAAATGCTGAATGAGGAAGTAAGGTCTTTGCAGAAGGTTAGTTTATCCTTGGAATGTAACAGACGGTCTCTGGAACAGATGGCAAGATCCACAGCAGAAGGCTACCACTTGATATGAACAGCTGTGCATGACAGAGAGACATACATGTTTAAGGGAAAGACTGTAAGAAGTACACCAGGGACTCCACTCTGCTCAGACCTGCATGACTGAATAAATCGGGGTGGATCCCCGGAACATCCCTGTTCAAACCCCCTTGTACTCCGGTACAGGAGCAAGGCACAATTGTAGCCCTTGCACTGAGAGGGACCAAAAATCTTCAGTGCAGCACTGTTGCTTCAGAGAGAGGAGAATGCCAAGAGGAGCCTCTTCCCTGCTCTTCAAAGGCAGTGGTGCAGGCTGCATGCAGGATTTGTGTGAATAGTGCACCTTGTCAAAAGGTGGTGCAGTGGCTGATGACCCCCCTATACTCCTGGAGTTTTTACAGGAACAAGGTGCCTCTATACCACCATCAGCGTGGGCAGTACCTTAAAGGTGTAATTTAACACATGTAATGTGTAGATACTGGGCTCCCTATAATCAGGGTCGCCCAGAGGATTCAAGGGATCTGGGACAAAGCAATTTTGGGGGCCCCTGCCCTGTCTCAGACCTCAGACATTCTCGTGGAGGCCCCTGTGGGGCCCAGGGCAAATTGCCCCACTTGCCTATAATTAGGAAACTGGAGTATTTTCTTAGAAGGCTATTTGGATGAAACACAACATTTGTTTCTGGTGGAGAGTTAATCTTTTGCTTGTGATGTTTTTGTGTTGTTTTGTTTTTAAATGAAAGATAGTTACCTGAGAGCTCAGAAGGGGAAAAGATTTCTCTGAACACACTATCAATCTAGAAGCATTTTATCCCTTTAAGAAACTGGACAGAACTCAAAAGTTTCTAAACTGACTCTGATTACCTGTGCAACAAATATGCATGTTATTATTCTGAGTTGTTACAGACAGGCGCAGTAATCTCTGTTAGAGCTGTGTGGAGAATGGCAGTTCCCTTTCAGGAAGGATTTTCAGATTTTGAAATTTAGCTTCATTACAAAATGGAATGAAAATTGAAAATATTGAAATTTGCCACAGAGGAAAATTCCACATTTTTATTTATTTGTTTCAAGTAACTGAAAGGTTTCATTTTGACAAAATCAAAAAGTTTCATTTCAATTTATACTTTCTTATGTGTACAAGTTTGTATTATCATGTATAACAGAATACAAACTAAGAAAATAAAAACAAAAAGTCATTTCAAAACACGAATTTGAATTTTTTTGTTCTGACAATGTAAAAAAGGGACGTTGCAACACTGTTGGAACTTCTTCCCTCCTCTTTCATCTAAATGAAATTCCAGAAAAATCTACTTGATTTTGCAACGCATTTAGATTTTGACAAAACTACAGATTCTAATGCAGTAAGGTTCTGCCAAAGTTTCTCTGGCCAGCTCTACTCTCTGTGAAGGCGCTGAAGTGGAAGTTCTTTCTAATTCATATAATTACATCTTTTGGACTTGGAGGTAATAAGGATATTTAATAATTGTCCATCTAGCTTCAAAGGCACACAGCTGATCAATGCTGCTCTTGAAAAGAAGTATTTCTGCTCTGATTCAGTTCACAGCAGCAAGGATTTCTTTTTTCCCTTACCAGGATGAAGGTGAAGTAATATCACATTACAGTTCAACCAATTATGTGAGGCTATCACAATGTATGGTTATACAGTAGCAACAAACAATCCTAATTCATTTCACGTTCAATATTCCAATCTTTGTAAATATGGGCTTGATCCTGTGTCCAGTGAAGTTAACAGGAGCTTTGCCACTGATTCAATGGATGGACAATCAAGCCCCATGGGCTCAACCTTACTCTCATCAAAATCAATGAGTCTTTCCATTTACTTTATGCAGAGCTGTTTTCGGGACTTGATAATTAGTAGGACTACATGAACATAATACTCACCAAGTTTGTGCATGTGAAAGGATTGTAAGCTCTGACTTTATAAGGGCTTTTCTATTAAAGAATTACATTACCTATCCAATAAGGATAAGTGCAGGGACCTGCACCTAGGACGGAAGAACCCAATGCACAGCTACAGACTAGGGGCCGAATGGCTAGGCAGCAGTTCTGCGGAAAAGGACCTAAGGGTGACAGTGGACGAGAAGCTGGATATCAGTCAGCAGTGTGCCCTTGTTGCCAAGAAGGCCAATGGCATTTTGGGATGTATAAGTAGGGGCATAGCGAGCAGATCGAGGGATGTGATCGTTCCCCTCTATTCGACATTGGTGAGGCCTCATCTGGAGTACTGTGTCCAGTTTTGGGCCCCACACTTCAAGAAGGATGTGGATAAATTGGAGAGAGTCCAGCGAAGGGCAACAAAAATGATTAGGGGTCTGGAACACATGAGTTATGAGGAGAGGCTGAGGGAGCTGGGATTGTTTAGCCTGCAGAAGAGAAGAATGAGGGGGGATTTGATAGCTGCTTTCAACTACCTGAAAGGGGGTTCCAAAGAGGATGGCTCTAGACTGTTCTCAATGGTAGCAGATGACAGAACGAGGAGTAATGGTCTCAAGTTGCAGTGGGGGAGGTTTAGATTGGATATTAGGAAAAACGTTTTCACTAAGAGGGTGGTGAAACACTGGAATGCGTTACCTAGGGAGGTGGTAGAATCTCCTTCCTTAGAGGTTTTTAAGGTCAGGCTTGACAAAGCCCTGGCTGGGATGATTTAACTGGGAATTGGTCCTGCTTCGAGCAGGGGGTTGGACTAGATGACCTTCTGGGGTCCCTTCCAACCCTGATATTCTATGATTCTATGATTCTATCCAAAACAAACTAAAGTCTAGTTACCTTCAGCACATAACAGAAACAAAATGAACATTCATTCATTAACACATACACACACGTAAACGTGAACTGTGTGCCTAACTTGTCCCAAATTTTATGCATATTACTGCATAAAGTGAAACTGACCAATACTTCAGCTTCCCTCTTACTAAAATAATACAGCAAATGAACAGAGTGCACAATGAGTGACCAAATCAATTTAATGCATTTGTAATGACTATCCTTTGCATTATTTTCCACAGGAAGCAGCATTAAGCATCCACTGTGTATTTTAACACAAAGAGGTTTGCTCTGTCTAATAAGGGTCCTGCTGGTAGCTGTATCTTCAGAGTCACAAAATGAATGAAATTTTATTTGTTCTTTTCAACAAATACAAGAATGGTAATCTCCTTTCACTTTTATACAGTCAACAAAAATGGTTTGTATTGTGCTAAAAAACACACCAAGTGTCTGGTTGTAGTGGCTTAAAAGGATTTAATAGAAAATGTGTAAGCTTTAGGTGATACTCAAGTAAGAGCAACTAAGATATATGTTTTAAAAATTAATAATTTAAAAGTTTAGATTGAGTAAAACATTAAACACTAATTTTAGTAAAATCTACTCTATAAGCAATTCAGTAAACAGAACATTTTGTCTTCAGTGTTAATCTGAGTTCTATTAAGTTTCTCCAGTACCAATCCAAGATGTAGGTGTGTGCAATGATGGATAGAGGAAAATCTCCTTAGAAATGTGGCTGTTAATACAGAGCTCAATCTGGAAATTAAATTTGTAATTTTTTCCTCTAACATGCTGGTGGCCTTCTCTCTGGTGTAGCTTTTGATAAATGTAGGGGGCAAATTGCACAAGTCACTAATAACAGGTTCTTTACTCAGGCAACTACATACATTTATTATGGGAGATGAGATTGGTGAATTGTATAGAAACATGAGGACTTTATTTAGTACTTAGAATATACAAGTAAAATAGAACTCAGAGAAAAATAAAATAAAGCAAGATAAATATAAACAAACAACCCCCTACGCTGTGCATACTCACAGCCTTATGGAGACCCTTAGAAGTGAAAAGGGGAAGTACGTGGAGAGCAGTATGAGTGGGCTTGACAGTACAAAGACTTTTGCCATTCTGTCATCCCTAATGTCCCAACTAAAGGTTAATCAAACACCATATCTTATATCCCCTTTTCCTGACCACGCATGTCTGGGGATCATATTTATATTGTTTTCTGGCCTTTAGTCCATGTACGGCTGTCTGGGAAACCGTAACTGGGTTCCAATTGTTGACATCAAGCATGTGCATAAATACCTTTCCCAATATTTCTAGTGTATCAGTGTGGTTAAATTCACGATTACACATACTAAAATCCACCTAAATCTGTTGTTTTGTCTTTCTGAGCTGTACTTGTTTATCAACAGCTACATATTGCAAAAACTCCTACAAACCTTATGACACTAGGTAAAATACTTATGCTAATTTATGCTAACTGCCAGTCCTTGCTAAACCTCATGATAACCATTATAACATTACTGGGCCTTAATTAAGCTTATTGTAAAGCCTATTTTGTTTTATTGTGTTCTCCTTCTTTCATTATAGCGTTTCTTAAGCAGCTTAATTTAGTCTAACATATAGATTACCATTTATTCGCAGGTATGTACCTCCCAAGATCAGGTCAATGTCCAAAGGTCAACACAGGTAAAGGGCACCTTTTGATTTTCAGCATGGACTGACATTTTCAAACACGCATGTACAAAAGTTTACAGACACTTTTGCTTTAACTTAGATATGCAAAACTTCCAATGCACACACGCACACTGGGGTTACGCATGTAGGTGCATGCATGCCTCCACAACCCTGATTTGCAACTACAATTCAGAGGATTTCCACATTGAAGCTGCATATACACAAAAGTGCAAACGTGGCTTTGCGCACATCTGATTGAAAATCCGAGCCATAGTCTACAGTTCCAGAGAAGGCAGCTTGTATTTTTCACTTTACTAAAGATGTCTGACAGCTGAGCTATGTATAAACATTTTTATTTCTAATTTTAATTATTTGGATGTTGTTCACATACTTCGGTGACTGGGAAAATATAAGTACTTAGATATATGAGATAATGTAGACTAGGGATATAATACAGTATTAGGTTACAATTTTTAAAATACCATTTTAAATTGTTACAAATACATACATTCCAATACAGCTGATTTTCTTATTACTATTCATGTTGTCTCCTCATCGTATTTCTCTCTGCTCGGGCAATGAAAAAACATTCCAGTTTCATCTCTCCAGTTTGTTTCTAGTAAATTTCATTTTCAGGTTCTCATACATTAGCTAAGATGAGCTGCAGTGTTTAGATTCCACATTTTGCAAGAGAATGTCTGCTTTTTAAAAACAGTTTCCATAGGAATTTTTTTTAAATAATGAAAACATTTCCATTGCTTGTGTCAATTATTTGAATAGCACTGATATATGAGCAAAACTTTTATAAAGAATTTATTTTAAAATATTATTTTATGACTGTACTTTTTATAGGTCAGTAGGAGTCTACAGAAGCATTGCTTATGTGAATTTAATTTTAATATCTGTACATATATGAAAGCTCATTATCCAGTTTTCAAAGCTCATTTTCAACAGCTTGCAAGGTTCACACCTTCAATAAAAAATGAATACAACTTTATTTTATTGTATGTACAGTCTGCTTGTTTTCAAATAGCCAACATGATCGACAGACAATGCGTGGATATTGTCTTATCTTCCTTCATATTAGTTTTCTTGGTTGCAAATAAGAGAAGCCAAATGCTTGGACTGAAATTACTTGAGGGTGTCAAAAATCAGTCTTGAAAACTGGAAGTGAGTCTCAGCAATAACTATGGAGAGACTAGCTTTTTACCATATATGAGAAAACCCTCATCAAGATAAAGCATGTATTTGTCCAGTACCTTGTTACATTTAAATGACTATAAGGCAGTCAGATTTTGAATCCTGAGTTTGATCCTTTACTCTCAGGCCAATCCTGGCCCTAAGGCATTGGGTGAGCCTTATTAGAGTGCAGTGCTCTGTACTGTTGCTAAACAGCAAGACATGAAAGCAAACAGTGCACAAATTGAATCTCATTTTCAGACCTGGGCTGACATTATTGATGCTTGTGCAGAAAAAGGGAAATAAATGAAATATCCTCCCACACCCAAATCAGATTTATGACCTTCATTGGAAAGGCAGGCAAACATTCTTTTTTGCCAAATGGAAGAAGGGAAAGGCATTTGGGGTGCCTCCAAAGTTAGGAGGAAGTATTACAATGAAAAGAAAAATATTTCACCCCCAACCATGAGCTGCTATTTAAACTAAAAACTGAAGCAAGACTATGGAACTAACCCCATTCAGAACACCTAACCAATTTCATATCATGTTGAGACTCTGCCAAGTATTTAAGAAAGGCCACTAATTCCTGTTTTGTCTTGTTTTATATACGTCAGTGGAGCTTATCCAACTGATTTTGTGCTAGTAAAAATTCTGGCCTAATTGTAATTCAGTAACAAGATGTTTTCAGTTGTTGGCAACCTGAGCAAGATGGACTAGGTATTCTGTTTGCAGAACCTTAACTACCATGAGGCTGGAAAGGTATCTTATGGCTCTCACTCAGAGAAGACCAAGAGGCTCCATCAGTTGTGGGTGGGGCTTACTGTAGTTATGTTATAAATGACACATATGAGTAATGTTGCAGGCTTTTGCCATTTCTGTAATCATTGTCAGGTCATCATTGTTCCGACAGCCCTGCAGGAACACTGACTCTGCTTCTGTTCTATTACTGTTCTGCCTATTTAAAACTTGATCTTCTAACAGTAAAAAAGGACACTGCCAAGGATGTTAGATGTAAAATTGTTTTATTCTGGGGGAGTGTGCACATGCACACTGTAGTCTTGTGCTGTGTCCTCCCTCCCCTAGCACTATTTAGCTGCTTTCTTCCAAGCAAGGATACAGAAATCAAAAAGAACCTTGTGCTCTCATGGAGACTGAGTATGCAAGTTCTATGTATTATGTCATGTGATCACTTCGAATAATTTGGACTTCAACTCCTGTACTTTGTAGCCCTGTTTTTAGGATTGCCAGATTTTAAGGGACTGGGAAAGAAGTATGACAGGGTAATTATGCTCACTAAAGTCTAAGGCCGGACAACCTTTAGAGGATTCTTAGTAAGTTGTAGCACCCAATAGCCTGTCAATAATCAATTGACTTAAGGGACAAAGTAACTGCAGGAGTGGGAGTGGGTGTGTGTGTGTGTGCATAGAATGACTAACCTGTTCTTGTTCTGTACTCCATTCAAGTTCTGGTCCTGTCACAAGATCAAATAAAGGATTTCCTTAACATTAAAGGAGAGACTATTCCTCTTTTATAATTTATCTTGCATGGTATTTGCATTCTTATTACCATACTGAAAGTTAATTCATTTTAGTAACCAAATCTCAACACTCCATACATGGAAAATCCCATGATGCCAAACAGAACAGCCTTTTCATTATATATTACTGTAAGTCTACTATTGTGTCGTAATTTGCCCAAACATGGCAGTATCACTAGTGTAAAATGTAGTGGTTTGGATCAGTACGGTTGGATACACTGTTTTACTTCTGTTTTGTTCATAAGGGGAAGGCTGCTGTCTATGGTGAACCTTATAACGGAGGAAAAGCTCTGTTACCCTGGGCCCACACTAACACCTCTGCCCTTTAAAGGAGTATCAAGAACAAGTGACAAGGGGCAATGATCCTTGTTACTTCAAGAAAGTGATTGATATGGGCAATACTTTGTAAGCAGAAGGAACTATCTTCTCTTCACTCTGCCAGAGCGGTTCCCACAAGGACAGACTGCTGCAGCACGTATGCTGTATCTGAAATAGCTAGCACGTCCATCACAGAAAGGGCATCTCTGCTCTGCAGAGTGAACACATCTTGAATCCTTCAATAGAGAAGGTCTTGTAAGGAAAGGAATTTCAGGCAAAGAGGAAGAGAAAACTACCCAATAACTTGGATCTCTTGAGTGGAAACACACGGCAGGGGTTTGGTACTTCAACTCTCTTTATGTGACAGGATGTAATGCTGTAGACTGGGGTGTGGTGAGTGGATTGGGGTGGAGCCAACACTCCTCTGTGCTGCAGGAAAAGAAAGAAGTGGGAATAGGGTGTGTATTATCCAAACAACGAACGATTAAATATGCTTCAAACCAGACTCCGATCTCTTTCGTGGGCAGCGCAATAATGTTCTAATAGCTGCTGTAAACTGAAATATATTTATTGTTTAATTAAGCTTACCAGCCTGCGGATATCCCTCTCACATTCACGCTTTATTCTATTAACCTCATCTTGATGGGACTGATAAGCCATGCGCAGATCAGCAGCCTTCATTTTATCTGCCTGCATAATATTGTTCAAAGCTTCTTCAAGCTGCTTTTTACCAGACTTCAGCTCTAATATCTCCTGCTGCACCTTTATGCGTTCGCAATCAAATGCTTTCCGAGCTTCTTCCCTGGCTTCGTTTAGCAATGCGGTTTTCACTTTGTCGGCTGCCCCATCCCGCAGCACGTTCACTGTAGACTGCAAGCGTTGAATTTCACTCTCTTTTATTTTTACCATACGAGCTACTTCCTGCTCATGTTGCCGGATAAGCAGCTCCCTGACAGCCTGGAGTTCCTTCATTTTCTCCTCATGGAGTTTAGCCTTCAGGTCAGAGATGTAGGCAGTGTGCTTGTGCTGCTCCTGCTCTCTTTCTTGTTTGACTTCCTGGATTCTCTCTCTCAGTTTACCCACCTGGAACATAATAAATAAAACTTGGTTTAACATGACTGCTCATGATGCTGTCTCTCCAAAACATACCATCCCAGGTGCCCTTGCTATAAAATGGAAAGACTAGATCTGAGCACCTCAAACTCAGGGAAAGTTTGCATCTGGATCCAAACATTGTAGCTTGGGCCTCTCTCCAGCCAAAACCTAATATATTTTCAGCCTTGGGAAACTGGCATATTTTCCTTTAACCTGTAAAATGGACGAGAGATTTTCCAGGGTTTTTAGCAATCCACTAGGGGGGCACTCTACTGGCTGATCATTTCTTGCTGTTAGAAGGCATGGCAAGATATGACTCAGGAAAAGTGAATCCTGTTTTCTCCTGACTCCCTCCACTAAAATCTATTGCCAGAGTCTATTTTCTTGATGTGACCCAATCACCGCAAGCTGCCAGTTCTTGACTGCTCCCTTGGGGCTGGAACCAGATTAGAGAGATGGGTCAGATGGGGAGAGTGGAGAGTGGGAGATGGGTGCTGGGATTATGGAGAATTAGGAAGCCTCTTTGTTTGTGGGGGGGAAGTCAGGAAGCATTCCAGTGCTTGACGGAGTGGTGGATAACTTATTTGCTTTTTCTATGGTGTGTATATTGTTTCAGAATTTAAAAACCCTTAGACTAATTTATCCTCACAATACTCTTATTCTGTTGAGAAATATTATGCTCATTTTATAGGTGGGAAGCTGAGGCGCAGAGAGATTAAATGACTTGCCTAAATTCACACAGGAAGCCTGACAGAGCAGGGAATTGAACCCAGAACTCCTGAGTTTTGGTCCATTGCTTTAACTACAAGACCCCCATTCCTCATCTTACGGCTAAGGGGGTGAGAAATAATCTCTCGATCAAGGGATGAAGAAAGGAGCAGCAACTAGAAAGGAGGAAAGGCTCCTGTTGGTAGGGTGAGATTTCGGAGGTAAAAGCTGAAGACTAGGACCTACATTTTCGTTTACTAATTTTGAGACACCCACCTTAAAGAGGCCTCATTTTCAGAGGCCTGGTACTCACAGCTTTTTGAAAATAAGGCCCCTTCAAGGTGTTTCAGATTGGGCACCTAAAAACTGAGGCATCGAAAAGCACTAGACACTTTTTAAAATGTAGGCCAAGGTTTGTAAGGGTTAAAAGCAGTATTATAATCTATTATATCAATGCACACTGTGATGAAACCTCATTATAATGACACTCAGCAGGTTGCATGAACAGTGATGCTTTTTCTATGTGGAATTTATACACTAATTCAGAAAAAAAGTCCAGAGGTAAGTTTGCTTCCCCTACAGAAGTTTATTTGGCCCAGTATAAAATATTCCAACATGATCACTGTCAGTAACACACTCCTGCCATCTCCATCACAATGAATGCCACAACATAGGCATGGCATATGATTCTGTAATCTAACACAAAGTCACAGAGCAGCAGAGAATGCAAAGACCTGTGCTCCTGAATGACACTATAAACATGCATACGACATGGTGCTTCTGCTAGAATGAGGTTATTGCACAGCAGGGGAACGAAAACCTAACGCTGAAAGTGAGTAAAATACTATTAATGGAATAAACACTGATCATGACTGCTGTACCCAAAGGCAGGCATGCAATAAAGTTCTAAACCAGGTACGTTAGAGAAGGATTTTACTGCACCAACACTATCATCTTACACCAAGAACCTGCCTAATAGATGCAAAAAGAAAAGAATATTGCCCTAGAATAATATATCTCATTATTGGGAATAGATCACATATCTTGGTCTACCCCAATTACGTTTTATCCATATGTAATTGTATCTTCAAAAGCCGATAGGGATGATATTTAATTCCAAGACTGTAATCAACAAGTCCAGTTTTCAAACTTCCATGCTTACGTGAGGCCACCTAGTTTTGCATGTGGGCTTAAAATAAACCTCAGACCTCAGATTAGGTATTCATCCACCTATCCACGAATCTAAATGGCCAAAGGTAGAAATAAAGACTGATTTAGGCATCCAAATTTGACAACTGGGACTAATCCCACACTGATTTAAATATATCACAGCTATTATTTTAGGGATGGAAAAAGAAAGTTCATGGAATCTTGTTAAAACAAAAGAAAGAAAACCTACACTGTCCCATGGATAAATCAGTTGCAACAATTTCTCAAGACATACAGTAGTTAAAATCAGTCTTATTCATATATTGTAGGTGAAGGGTAGTTTTTAACCTAAAGTAGTCCTGTGTGTGGTGGCTTCCAAGAGAATTTATTAACAACTGAGAAATTTATCTTGAAATACATTTTTCCAAACAGAATTTACCCTTAAATGACTAAGCAGAGAGGAAGCCAGGCTGGCTTAGCTTATTTTAGCCAGCAGAAGAAGCAAGGAGGGCCAAAGTTACTTAGGAGCCTACATCCCATTTTCAAAAATACCTTTTGGATTTAGTGGCCTAAGTCTCATGGGGAAATTGTTTTTTTTTAATTCAAGAGACAGTACCATGTATGCATGGACCCATGTACTATAACCTGAAGCTGACAAATTTGTCAAGACATCAGCAGCTAATAAAAAAGGGTATTTTTCACCCTGCACATCACAGATTTGAACATCTACTCTACTGGCCTTTGTAAATTAAATCTTTAGCCTATGCATGTAGATACAATAATGATACCAAAGCAATAACTAGATTTTCGGCAAAAGAATGCTAAAGGTCATTCTTCCTTGCCTGTCTTATACATTTTTATGTTAATCTGTATATGTTTAGGTTTGGACAATGTCTGAAAGAAACATTTTCTTTAACCCACAGACTACACACTTGAAGAATATGTGATTTCAGTTTTGTTTCCCTTTACAAGCCATTTGCACATGTGAAAGACAAAATAAATCAATATAACCGTTGGGGTCTGTTAATTTTAAAAAGTTTTCATAGTTATCATAGCAGTCTACTTGATCAGGCACATAAGTTACATATATTGTTTTATCCTCTATAAAAATAATTAAAATCCTCACTGTGACTTGAACTATGTCTATATTTTTCTCTCGTTTTAACTTACATTTAAAGAACACTTCATTCTTGCCATAATTACCCTATACAATATATTGTCAGACTTTTAACTGAGCTACTGTCCATTAGGATGGCCAGGAACCAAGGGCATTATTGTCCTTTTAAGGTCATTTTTAAATCAAAGCAATAGCTTTCCCCAACAACTAAAATCTCCAGTCTGTATGCTTCACTACACAAAATGTGTACACCAGCTTCACTTATTTTCTGCCAGCACACGAGCGGCCTGATCCAATGCTCACTGAAGCAAACAGCAGTCTTTCCATTGACTACAGCAGACACTGGCTCAGGCTCTAAATGTGAATCACGCAAACAACAGCAGAGCTCTCACAGTGACAGCAACAGCCGTCCTGGATAAACTATCACTTTAGGACAACTTTTTGGACTACCAACTTAGAATTCAATTAATATTTGTGTCATGTTCAAGGCCTACAGACAGAGAAGTTAAATAAAAACTTAAAATTTTCAGAAAGGTTGCAACATAACATTACTTTAGTTCTTAAAATCCAGAACTTTAACACATAAGAACCAGAGAGAGAGAGAACAGATTACTCACTAAGGCAGAGAGGCAAAACTCAACCCATCTTGCTCTAAACTGGATCTTTGCAGACTGACTGCTGAAATACCTAGATCACACACTTCCCTCAGAGCCCCCTAGCCTGGAAGCAGGACCAAGAAAACCTCTGAGAATTTAAGGTGATAGTGTGTAATTTTAACACCGTTTTTCATACACCACAGTTTAATACACCATAAACGAACACGGACTTTTGAAGGAATACTTTCCACTAAAACCAGGACTTGAATAGAGTGATAAACATACCGGCTTTATACTGACCACAGTTGACACAATCATCATTAAAGTCGACAACAGTTTAGAGGCTGTGGTTCACATTTCCAAACCCGATTAACGAACATTAGGTTATACGACAGACTACACAGCAGAACTAAAATCACACACTATGAAGAAAAGCTTGTACCTTTTCATAATTACTTTAGAAGCAATGCTAGCCAAATTATACTAAAGAAACCGATACTTTTAAATATTCACCAGCTTCAAAAAAATAATGAATAAAACTATTTATCATGTAATATTGTAATTTCACCCGTTTTAATGTGACTAGTCGTATTTTCAGATACAGATGGACTGCAATTTGATAACTTGTGCTGGGATCTCAGAAACATGTCTGTCTTCCCTGCAGATGAGGGACAAAGCTTATCTCTATGCTCCAGGTTATTTTTGTATTGATCCAGCTACAGGCAGATTGATCAATAAGCTTCCAACATTTTTTTCATATAGAAAAGTTTATAGCATGAGTAGATTTGAAAGGATTAGATTTTTATTGATAAAGGTTAGTAAATGTCGATTTCACTCTACACACACGAAAATATTTCCATCAATAACAACCAAACTTTACAGATAAGCAAATTAAGAAAAATGCTGCTTCAGAACTAATAGAGTTTGATTTAAGGATCTTTATTTTGTATATTTTGATATGTGATGTTGACAATTTGTGTTTTAATGGTTGTAAAGTCTCAATTTTTTGAATCTCAACATCTGCTGTCGTTAAATAAGTATTGTCCAGCCCCCCCATAATTTTCTGAAACTGAAATTTTAAATTGGTAAAAATAAAAAAATGCTTAAAACCCATACTTTTGTGGAATTGTGAGAACTTAAGTTGATAAAAATAGAAAAATGCTTAAAAATTATCAATATTATCGTGGTCTACACTATACAGTTAGGTCAACTTAAGGCAGCTTATGTTGATCTAATTATGTCAATGTACACACTACAGCCTTGTAAGTGCCATACTACACTGACATGAATCTAAGTGCCACACTACACTGACACACTAACTCCACCTCCATGAGAAGCGTAGTGCTTATGTTGGTGTAGTTAGGGCAATGCAGCATCTGTCTAGACACTGTGCTACTTACATTGGCTGTTGATTGTCTTGTCAATTTCACAGCGCAATCCTAGAACCTGACTGCCTTGGCTCCCCACTCCCAGCTGGGCTGCTGCCCAGAGGCTCCCTGCTCAGAAAGCTGAGAAGCCCAGATGGCTGCCCCCTGCTCCCAGCTGACAGCACAGAACTGAAAGCCTGGCTCCCAGCTTTAAAGTTTAGGGCATGTCTACACTACAGCCCTAAGTCAACCTATGTTAAGTCGACTTGCAGCCACAGCCGTGATTACTGCAGTGGCTGATATCCATCATACCCTCCTTCTGTCGATGGTGCTTGTCCTCACCAGGAGCGCTTCCACCGACTGATGAGGGAAGCGCTCCTGGTGAGGACGAGCACCATCGACAGAAGGAGGGTATGATGGATATCAGCCACTGCAGTAATCACGGCTGTGGCTGCAAGTCGACTTAACATAGGTTGACTTAGGGCTGTAGTGTAGACATGCCCTAAACTTTAAAGCCAAAACTTAGAATATATTTTACATATTTTCTATCTTTTAACATGCACCCAGAGCCTTAACATGATTTCTTACATAAAGTTTATTAATTAACCTCTAACTGTATGTAACAGGACAGGAAATATCAAATAGCCCACTAATGACTAAATCATGGGTTCTCTGAAATAAAGGAACATTTATTGAAAATAAGCTATCCTGAAAAGCTTAATACATTAAAGTATGTGAAATGCTCTGAAATGAGTAATTTTTGACTATGTTGCTGATTTATAATTAATAACATTACAAGGGTCACAATAACAATGCCAGAACAGGAATGAATTATCATCTCTTTTTTCAACACCTGTCTCCTCTGACCCCCAAAATCAAATCAGTAAAAACTCAATCCTGCTTCCTCTAAAATCAATAACAAAATTTTCAGTGAGTTTAATGGGAGTAGGATTGCGCCCTAGCTAAACACGGCATCTTGGGCCTGACCTTGCAAATTGCTGAGCATCTCCTGTAAGCTGTTGTGAATCATCAACTCCCAGTGATTCCAGATTCATGATCACACACAGGACGCTTAGCACCTGGCAGGATCGCATTGTAGTCTTTCTAACTAAAGATATCCACAATGAATAACAGTCCTTCTGTTCTATTAATGTGACATGTACTATTGTTATCTCCTTAAAAATTTTACTGTTATGCATAGTTTCATAGGGCTCTATCCAGCAAGGTGCTGAGCCCACTCATTTCCTACTGAATTAAATGTGAAAACATTCTGAAATTAACTGTGTGCTACTGGACATTCAAAGCCAAATTGCAATGCAGTTCATTTGGAATTCAACATATTGTAGGTTTGCAAGCTTGCCCTCCCTATGGAATTTAACAGGACTTAAACCAATGGGCTTCTACAGAAATGTAAGAGTTTCTATAAAAATCACTCTAAAATGCTTATACATTGCCCCTTTTTCTCACCTTTGTCCTTCCCCAGTAACCACTTTCAAAAGGTCCAGTATTGCAATAATGCTTCATTTGGGGTCCATCACTTCTACTCGGTTGCTGGCTAGCAGACATTGTTTTCAGTGCCTACATAGCAGCTACCTTGCCAATGCCAGCTTGAGGGTTGAGGCATTAAGGTGAGGATCTGAACTCTAATAAGCTGTCGCTAGGCCACCAAGAAAGGCTTTGATGAAATGCTGTTTTATACCCACATTGATCACACTGAAACTGTAGCTGTTCCAGTCCAATCAAAGAAGCTGTTTTGTTTGATCTTTTCCAAAGAAGTTGGCTTTATGCTGAAAGGAATTGTTCTTGGAAAAGAATCAATCACACATTGTCTGCAGAATGGCCTCCCATGTCTGCAATCCATGGAGAATGAGAAAGCAGAGATTCATCAAGGATGTTGCTTTGGAGTGATTGTAGCATCTCTATCATGGTGGTATGTGGCACAAGGATGAAGACCAAGTGCCAAGTAACCCAAGCCAGAGTGAAGGACACTCAAAAACCCTACCACATAAGGGAGCAAAGTAGAAAGAGGTACCCCTAGGGAAGCTAAAAGCTCTCCCCTTTCTGTCTCTATATGGGAAATTACTCAGCTCAGTCTTGGGACACTGGATGACTTATAGCCTACATTGTCAAGAATTCCAGGACGCACTTTAACATGGAGTACCATACTGCTATGGCATTATAGCTGGAAGCAAGAAAAGCTGAGTGAGAAAATTCAAATTGGAAACAGGATGCAAATTTTGAAAATGAGAGTAAATTAACCATAGGGACAGATTACCAAGAGATGTGATCAATTATCTGAGGAATTGTCACAGATTGAAGTGTCACTAGATGAGTTAATTGAGAAACTTAACAGTAAGAAGTCACCGGGACCAGATGGCATTCACCCAAGTGTTCTGAAAGAACTCAAATGTGAAATTGCGGAACTATTAACTATGGTTTGTAACCTGTCCTTTAAATCAGCTACTGTACCCAACAACTGGAAGATCGCTAATGTAATGCCAATATTTAAGAAGGGCTCTAGAGGTGATCCTGGCAATTACAGACCGGTAAGTCTAACGTCCGTACCGGGCCAATTAGTTGAAACAATAGTAAAGACTAAAATGGTCAGACACATAGAAGAACATAAACTGTTGGGCAAAAGTCAACATGGTTTCTGGAAAGGGAGATCATGTCTTACTAATCTATTAGAGTTCTTTGAGGGGGTCAACAAACATGTGGACAAGGGGGATCCAGTGAACACAGTGTACTTAGATTTCCAGAAAGCCTTTGACAAGGTCCCTCACCAAAGGCTTTTAATTAAATTAAGTTGTCATGGGATAAGAAGGAAGATCCTTTCATGGATTGAGAACTGGTTAAAAGACAGGGAACAAAGGGTAGGAATAAATGGGAAATTTTCAGAATGGAGAGGGGTAACTAGTGGTGTTCCCCAAGGGTCAGTCCTAGGACCAATCCTATTCAACTTATTTATAAATGATCTGGAGAAAGGGGTAAACAGTGAAGTGGCAAAGTTTGCAGATGATACTAAACTGCTCAAGATAGTTAAAACCAAAGCAGACTGTGAAGAACTTCAAAGAGATCTCACAAAACTAAGTGATTGGGCAACAAAATGGCAAATGAAATTTAATGTGGATAAATGTAAAGTAATGCACATTGGAAAAAATAACCCCAACTATACATACAGTATGATGGGGGCTAATTTAGCTACAACTAATCAGGAAAGAGATCTTGGAGTCATCGTGGATAGTTCTCTGAAGATGTCCATGCAGTGTGCAGCAGCAGTCAAAAAAGCAAACTGGATGTTAGGAATCATTAAAAAAGGGATAGAGAATAAGACGGAGAATATCTTATTGCCCTTATATAAATCCATGGTACGTCCAGATCTTGAATACTGCATACAGATGTGGTCACCTCATCTCAAAAAAGATATACTGGCATTAGAAAACGTTCCAAAAAGGGCAACTAAAATGATTAGGGGTATGGAACGGGTCCCATATGAGGAGAGATTAAAGAGGCTAGGACTTTTCAGCTTGGAAAAGAGGAGACTAAGGGGGGACATCATAGAGGTATACAAAAACATGAGTTACCATTAGCCAGGGTGGGTAAGGAATGGTGTCCCTAGCCTCTGTTTGTCAGAGGGTGGAGATGGATGGCAGGAGAGAGATCACTAGATCATTACCTGTTAGGTTCACTCCGTCTGGGGCACCTGGCATTGACCACTGTCGGTAGACAGGATACTGGGCTGGATGGACCTTTGGTCTGACCCAGTATGGCCTTTCTTATGTTCTTGTCCATCATCTAGAACTGGATTATGATGTTCCAGTGCTAAAATGTACTGAGCTAGAGAGAGACCAGAAGGGACATCAGGAGCCACTGAACCAGCAAACCCTCTATGGAATTTAGTAGGACTTAAACCAATAGGCTTCTATAGAAATGTAAGAGTTTCTATAAAAATCACTCTAAAAACCCTCTACATTTAATAGAAAATGATAACCTTTCTGTAAGGTTTTGAACCATCCTATGGGATTTAATTTTTTTAAATGTTATATTCCTGCAACCCAAGCAAGACATAGAACAAAGGGAAGCATTCTGAAGGGTTTACAGACATGGAGCAGTCTCATTTAATTGAAGGCACACACTCACAATTGGTCAATTCAGTCCACAGTTTAGTAGTGCTTCTGGATTCCTTGCCGATGTTGAGTGCTCACATACCATTATCTGCAAACAACACTTTCTACCATCTCTGGTTGTCTAGAAGACCTCATCCCATCCTGGCAAAAAATGGCCTGGCCTCAGTTATTCACACCTTTGTCATCTCTTGGCTGCATAACAGCAATGCAGTATTGTTGGGCATGTAGCACTCAGGCCCTAGGGACCAGCTGGTAGAGAACACTGAAGCACATCTCCACAGCAACACTGGGTACCACAAATATATCAAACCTATCTCCGCTCCTGACACAGGCTTCCCATAGGATACTGAACCAAGTTCAAGATCTCAGTCCTTCTCTTCAAGGAGCTCAATGGCCAAGATGAAGACCATGGCTGACAACTTTGCTCCTCTGGAAAAATGGAACTTTCTATAGTAAGGGTAAATCTTGTCTATACAGGAGACAGCTTTTTGGGGTGCTGGCCCAAGACTTTGGAGTGAACTCCCTCAGAAACTAAGGATCATCACAAATTTCCCCACCTTCCACTCCCAGTGTAAGGCACATTTCTTCGACCTTGCCTTCTTTAACATAATTATATAGCCCCACTCATACATATATATGTATTATATTACATATTTTAAAAATTCCAGAACAAAACGTCTCTCCCTGGGTAGAGGATAAGAGACCACACACGACAGAAGTTAGTCCCACTGCTTAATGTTCTCCTGGAAGGCACTCAGATACTATAGTAATAATGAGTGTGGCATATGATCTCATACAGAATATCAGAAATAAAACATTAACCATCCTATAGAATTTAATTTTTTTATACACAAATCCTACAGAAAATGTTCTAATGGACACTGCCTGCCCAGCCTCCCATGGCCTCTCCACTAGACCAGACACCAACTTCAGTGGCCTCCCAACCTGTAGTCTGTACCAGGCACCTCCTTCTACATGCCTCTATTCCAAACCCGAGGCTAAAAGTGGCAGAAGCAACAGACAGTGCAAAGGTTTACAGCTACACTGCCACCACCTCAGTCCTCCTGATGTCAGAATTCGCACTTTCCATCCCACCATCAGATACCTCCAATTTCAACTCTCTGGTTGCCACCAGACATTTTACCTGTCAGCCTTGCCTCACCCTGCCACCCACTTTTATCTATATGACCTTTATCACCATCCTTTTCCTACCACATCGACCCTCCTCTGTATTCCTTTCCTCATCAGGCCCAACTTCACTGCTCACAAGTACTCTCTTAGCACCTCCACACCCCCAACAAGATGTACACATGCCAACCCAGAACTTCCCTTTCCTGCTCTCCCTATTCTCTCCCATTCTTTATCTCTCTCCTTCCTGGTGCTCCTTAGATTGTAAAATCTTGAGAGTCATGTGACAATGTCAAAGAATCACAGAACAAGTTGCATTATGCTCAAAACTGAACAAGGGACTTCTATTAATTAAGGAAAATAGGACCTCTTATTCCTGAAGCTACCTGCCTGTCTCTCTCTGCTTCACTGTGAAGCTTCTTCCTAATCTCTCACTAAACCCTTGCAGTTGGGCTTCTTACTACAGATTTTAAGAACCGGTACACAGTCTCACATGGGGCAGTGTATTTATTGTGAGGAACCTAGCTCACATTTGGGCTAGAAAATTATTAGAAATTGTTTCATACTGCACTGCAATATCATCTAATTTCCTGTTCTCCAACACCTCCAGGTCTCTTTTGGTATTATGACCTTCTCATCTCCCTCCCTCCAAATGTGTGGGAATGTTAATATCTTCCCCCAGAAGTACTGGCTTGAATTTTATATGGTTATCCCTGGCAATATTTGTAATGCTTTTCGGTCCCATTGTGTTGTATCTCTATCCATACCAACTTCGTACCATCTGTGAGTTTAATTAATGTGCTTCATTACATGCTCTTCCTAACAATAAAGAAGTCTGTCAATCCTTGGATCATAACCCTTCTCCCACACCCAACTGAATCATGTGTTACCGTTCCAGAAATCTGATGATCAAATCTACTATATTCCCTTCATTTACTAATTTTACATTATAATCAAAATGAGGCTGACCTTATTTATTCTTTATAATTTTCTGCTCCTTATTTTCAATATATTGTTACCCTTCAGATGCTTATAAGTACTCTCTTGTTTCCCTCCCCTCCCTATTATTTTACGAGGGATTGAGAATGTAGGTTTATAAGACACAAACATAGAACTACCAAATCAGAATATCCATCTTTTTCAATATATCCTGCCTCTAACCACTGGTCAGGTTCAAGTATCAAGGGGTAGCCGTGTTAGTCTGTATCCACAAAAACAACAAGGAGATGAATCCGAAGAAGTGATGTTTTACCCGCGAAAGCTTATGCCCAAATAAATCTGTTAGTCTTTAAGGTGCCACCAGACTCCTTGTTGTTTTTGGTCAGGTTCAGATACTTCAAAAAAACCCAACAGACAATCATGGAATAACTTGCCCAAAGAGAAGCTTCTTTCTAACTCCATGCAGTTAATGGTTAACTTACGCCCTGAAGCATACATTTTTATTACTATCTAATACAAGCATAGAGGGTATTTACCAAAATAATCTTTTCTTCCCTATCTGAAGATGGTTACTGTATTTTCCCCCTTCAATTCTCTGGTACCTCTTCATTTCTCTGCAAATTGCTTATGGTTCAGAAAGTTAACTAGATAAATCCCTTTGTACCTGCCATATATAGCAGACAGAACTACTGATTTATATATGTTCAGTTCTTCCAATTAATCTCGTTCTTGCTTTTTATCAACAGCAGTGTTTTAAATTCTTCTTTACGTTATATACATTTTCCATACTTTTCTTCATTATAAAGGAAAATTTAAAAGCATTGTTGCTCCTATAACAACACCATGTTGTTTTCTTAAGTTTCATACATCAAAAGTTTTAAAAACTCACTTTTCAGTCATGTGTGTGTGTGAACTGGCCATAGATTGTGTGTACTGGCCATAGATTCCATCTTGGTGGTACCAATCTTCCACACCCAAAAGAAATTTCAAGAAATGAGGAGATTTTATGGAGCCAATTAATTTAGAAATCATAAAACTAATACACCGAGTCCACTGGGGTGAAACATCTCATTTAGGCTGAATCTCAGGTGCTATTTCAAGATCTCAAAGCTTGTCAAGTTTGAGACCAAAATTAGAATTGCAATGACCCAGGCATACCTAAACCGTGCTAGCACTGTTGCATTAAGTTAGGTGGATACATGGGCCAAGGATGTTCATATAACTCAGTCACTGTCCAACATAATAAACAGTTTAATACAAGGTTCAGAGTTTAGTATTCAGAGGCTTCATCCTGCTTAGCACCATGGCAAACACACCATTAAAAATCCTTTGTAACATTTGAACAGAGATACAGAAAAGTAGTTAAACTGGGCAAAGCATCTGAAAGACATGATATTAAATAAGGCTTTCACTTTAACATCATCCCTTTCTCTTCAGCTGCAGAGAGTTTTTAGAAAAGTATCCTTTTTGACAGTCTTTTAGATGGTATCTAAGATAGAAATAACTAACTTCTCTTTTCCTCAAAAGGACAGTTAAGATGGGCTGAAGCTGTTGCTGCTGCTTCCCAGAAGACAAAACTAGACAAACACAAAAGGGAAAAGAAAAGAAAGGCATAGAGAGAAATGCAGCTTCCTGAACCTGTAGGGAGCAGTCTCTGCCACCAATGCTCAACCAGCCAACATCCAAGCCATTGGGTGTAATGACTGAGCATCTGACCTTGGTTCTGAGATATTATGTCCTGGCAGGCTGGTGGGGTATGGGAGACTGTGTGAACATCTGCAAAAGGTTTGGACAGCCAAAACTGCCTCAGCAAATGAGAGGATAAATGTCAGGTCCTGCCCCCATGTGGGCTGCAGTGGCAGCTCCTGTGGCTCCTATCCCACAACATTGGGTCCAGCTCCTCACTCAGGCTGTGGGTTACAGAGTGAGCCCACCCTGCACTTACCTTGCAGCAGCAGCTGCTGTCCCACCAGGCTACGGCAGACACCCTGCAATCTGGTGCACAGGGTTGCAGCACTGCTCAGGTTTGGGCCAGGCACCTCCTTGCCTCCCTGTCATGACGGTGCTGCAGCCAGGCCAAACTTGAGAAAGTGGAACTGTGAGCCCTTGGACTAGATTAGAACACGTTCAGTGGGGAGCTGAGTCCAGCCCCACAGGATAGAAGCCCTAGGAGCAACTGTGTCATTTTATTTTGTTATTTAACATTTGCAAAAAACATGGGCTCCAGGCATATCGATCTGTTGAGTCTCCCAGGACTAGGATAGGACAAAGACCCCTTTCTGCTTTTTAATGAGGAGATATCTGAAGTAGGAGCTCCATCCCCTGAACTCTGGTGGAACCTCCTCTGTGGCTCCTAGATGAAACAATGACGCCGGGCCCTAGAAAGGGATGTGGTAGTCATGGGCAATGATTTCTGACACCGATCTGTCTGACATCAAGGCAGATCACACCCGATGGAATAGGGCAAGGCAGCTTCCAAAAGAGGTGCTCACTTGACTGGATCTGATGTGGCTCCAGAAATTTGCTGATGTGTCATAAGAGTGGGGCATGCTGCTGAGGAGGAGGAGGAGAACTAGGGCCCTTTGTTGTATTTTGAGTTTTTCTTGGCATGGTACTCCAGTGGCCTGTGGTGGTTGGATGCGTCTGTGGTCTCAAGTAGGCTTGCATACAGCATGGCTTGCAAAACAGGGATGGAATGTAAATCCCCAGGCACCACAAAGTGGTCTTTGAGTCTTTCAAGAGTATGGAGAATTTTCTTCACTTGCTAAATAGCTCTGTTCTCTCAAAGGGCAAGTCCTCAGCTGTAGCCAGGAGCTACAATGCTCTAAACATTGCCACCACTGTGGCCACAGACCTCTGTGCTGTCTGAGGCATCCATTGTGGTGTCTCACTGTGGTGTCTGAGGCATCCGTTGCCACCTGTTGGACTGTCTCTGCTACTAGCTTACCTTCCCTATGTCTCTTAGCTCTTCTCTATCATTGCGCAGGAGCTTCATGATCTGATAGTACAGAGAACTCAGTGACAGCACACGAGGTCATTCCCTCAATCAAACTCACTTCTCTCTAGGTGAAATCCTAGCCCCATTAACTTTTGTAGGACCAGGATTTAATCTTCTGTCTCAGGCCCTATCCCTATACTCTGACAACAACAAACAACTAGTGTGGCCTAATCCTTTCAGATTTACTGTTACCCATTTACCACTTACTCACATCTACCCTTTTACTCCTCCATTAGACACACTGATTAGGTAGCATCCCCTCCCTCACTACTTGGATGGCAGGGGTGTGTGGTTTGAGGGAGAGTATGGGACATGAAGTGTGGATGGCGTCACCCGCACTGTAGGGGGTACAGGTATCACTGTGCAATTGTTCTGGCTGCATTAAAGAAGTGCTGGATTTTAGGGCAATGCAGCCTGGCTTCTTTCATTCACATATCCCTGATTCCTTTCATAAACACAGAGTTTCCACCAGGGCAACCCTCCAGCTGGGAGAATATAAGTTTAAGGTAACTTCCAAAGCAGATGGTTTCTAATGGTAGAATAATGCAGGAGTCACACTATCAGGCCACTGGCGTTGCCTGTATATATGATCTACTTTAAGAATGAAAATGAAGCAAAATAGCTGAGAAATAAAAAAAATTTTTTTTTCAGATTCGATAGAACGGTGAAATTTAAACTGAGAATTGTCTTTTAAAACACCGCAGCACTGAGATACTATAAAAGGATAGCGGAGCTACAGCACAATTGTCAGTCTCTCCCTGGGTTTACAGGCCTGAATGGCTGGCAAGCTTCCTGGCCTGCTGTACTAAGAAGCACAGAAAGCTTTGTACCACCCCCAGCATTACAGTTTACTCATTTTATCTGTGGGGGAAGGGGAGGCAGAGGGGAACAGCAATAACTTTGGCTGCACTGTTCCACAAGAAGCATTAAGAAGGGATCAGGCTGCAGCTCAAACGCCACAGTTTAAAAGTAAACTCTAAGGAGGAATGTGCAAGAAGGAGAAGTAAAAATTTCTATCTGTAAGTAGGTTTTTCATAACTTTCTGTTCCGCAAAATATTTTAACATTTTGTCCCAATTTGTGATGAAAAACAAATGTCAATTTCCCAGGGGACAGAAATTCTGATTTTCCACCAGCTCCATACTGAATTTATTATGGCAACTGAGCAAGATCTTGTTCGAAAGAAAAAGAAATCTGAGTTTTCGTCTGCAACATTTTATTTAAATTAACTATATAAAATAATAAACCTGTGTAAGGCTTTGTCTACACTGCCAATTGAATGACAAAACTTTTGTCATTCACAGGTGATTAAAAAAGCTGCTGCCCCCGAAAGACAAAAGTTTTGCCGCAGCAAATGGCAGTGTAAATGGCTCATTGTCGGCAGGAGTGCTCTCCTGTCGACAACGTGAATCCAGCTCGTAGGGGGTGGAAGTATTTTGTCAGCAAAAGTGCCAGCAAACAGCATTTACACTGCCCGACTTTTAGCAACACGGCGGTGTCGCTAAAAGCTGTGTAGTGTAGACAAAGCCTAAGATCCAGCATCTTTACCCTCTCAGAAAATTATAGAGGGCACAGAAGAGGAAGTAGAGCTGGAGATCAGCTGATAGCCTAATGCAGAATCACAACTCCAAAGATCCTATGAAGATTCTCCTGTTCCAGTAACGAACAGTCTTCAGATGAAAGACCAAGCAGAAAAAAAGTGTTAGTTGAGACCATTTTTATATCTTGTAAATGGCAGACAAAGAACGTTTTGCTTCTGCTTCAAAATCTACCTTAAAAATAATGATGGAAAAAGACAAGATGAGCCACCTGGAAGTGTTAGTGGGTAGTGATAAAATGTTTGCTCTGACTACAGGTCTCTGAATCCACATACAAAGGGAAGTATGTGAAATCTTTTACTCAGCTATGTGAAAAATTTAGTGTAGAGATCAGAATTTATTCTTTACATCATTATCTCACCCATATTTATTCATGCTATGAGTTACATATAACACTTCTGAGACTATCTGTAACTGCAGAAAAAATATTAGAGTGGATCTGCCAGTCTATAAAATTCTTTGTGTTTTGTAGGGAGCCAAGTGCACTGAAGGTACTAAATGAATTAATAATAAGCCTACTGGTCCATCCACTTCTGACATGCTGCAAGGAAATAAAATTATATATGCTAACAGCTGTTTAAATATATATAATTGATGAATAAACAAAATCTCTTGGGTTTGCCACTGATTATTCACATATCTGGAGCAATTACAGTGTGAAGAGCAACATTTAGACCGCTGTTCCAAATGCAAATAGCCAATAACACATGCAACCTAATGGGATCAAATCAGGACTGCATCAATGATTACCACAGTCAGTCTGCATTCTGCATATGCACTTAAGTGGAATGCTTTGAATGTGACTTAGGAGTTCAACTTTCCCTTCAATTCCTTTCACAGTTTGAAAAACTAAGCTCTGATACAAACCTCCTGATCATTCATTTTATTTCCTTTAGTCACATTTTGTTAATACCTCTCGATTTAGCAACACTGCATATTTAACAAACAGACATTTACTCCCTCTTGCAGGTTATTAATGAAGATTTTAAATAAGACTGGACCTAGAACAATTACATTTCACTACACATCTCACGGTTTAATACTTCACTCTTTATTCATTTCATTCTGGCCATGGTCCCTCAGCCAGTGTGGAGATCCAAGCCAATATCAACTAATTTTGAAAGTACATTATTTTTGAGAGACATTGGTGTCAAATTGTCTGCTGGTTCATAGCCTAACATACCACTCTGAAGCATTCTTAGAGCATGCAAACACATACCTTGCTTTTTTCTTGCTGGAATTCTATCTGGATGTTGGTCAGTTTAATCCGTAGTTCCTCATTAGCAGCCTGAACTGCTTCTATCTCCATGTCGGATCTCTCTCCCTTGGCACGGCTTTTCTTGGACATAGTTATTTTTAAAGTTTACGGTAAAAATCCCTCCCACCACACTGAACCAATAGCCAAGCAACCCTCTGTGTTAGACATTAACAATTCAAGTAGTCCTCAACACAGTCCTCCATGTAATACTTTTCCATCATGGCTGATTTCTCTCATATCCTGAAAGAAACGGAGAAGAAGAAGCCGACCTATTAGACTGCAGCACGGTTTGACAAAATGAGACATCAACAAACAAAAGTCATAGAATGGATTATAAAATAAATCTGTGTTACTTCAAACAATTACACAAAAAGCATTAAAAATTTGTAGTACTTTTCTCTAGCATACCCAATAAGATACAGTATACTGTGCTTTTATAGAGGTAGAAAACAAAGACCAGAAAAGTAAAAGTAGCACATATGTAACTTTTCCCCCACACAACACCTCATTATCTAAATATGCACACACTCCAACTCTGTTTCCCAGAAATTGATTTCCTTCTTGTCATGTTAAAGAGCAGACATTAACAAAAACATGAATCACTTCTTATTTAGGACCTGATCCTGAGAGAGACCGAGCATTCACAACTGACACTGGGCCTGATCTTGTGTCATCTGAAGCCAGTGGGAGTTTCCCACTGACTTCAACAGGCATCATTACATTTAATTCATGTTGTAAATAGAACAGGAAATTGTACAATATTAACTTAAAGTTCCATTACAACCTCTCGCCTTAAGGGAGTCAGGAAATACGTCACCATTAGTTATTATTTACAGAAACAATTCTGTAATTATAATAGTAATATATTATAAGGTTGCATATGCTATGGAAAATTGCATGCCACCTGAAAATCAGATCCAAAAATACTAAGCTCCTTTAACTCCAATTATATTCCCAAGCATGTGTCCAGGTAAAGTGTTTGTTTATTTAAATCAGATTTATATAATATTCAAGGAGTGTATCAATACCATACAAAGAACTCTAATTCCAAATAAGTAGGAAATTGTAGATTAGTTTGCATATTGATTAGTTACAGAAACGAAATCGGATTTTCTTCCTTATCACCTATGGAACACCAAGTTATTCACAGAATGCAGGAACAGCAGCACTTACGCCTGGCAGTGAATTAGTTGGCAAACTGACTTCAATTTTTTAAATATCCATTTAATCTTCATCACCAAATTATATGACACAATTATGGCATTCTTAATGTATTTGCAATTGGGCACACAAATATTGCTTTGGTACCTAATATGTTTTTGCTAATTCAGGGGTTGTATTATTACCGAAGACAAATACAGTCTTTAGCACTTGGTGTTTGAGATCCTTAAATTAAAGACATATAGACAAAGTGTTCACAAACATTAACTTATAATGTAACAACAACAATAATATGCAAGTAACATACTCAATTAACACATAGGTAAACAGATTTATAGGAGTCAAGTGACTTGCCCAAAGTAACACCTCTCTGCTCAGATCAGTAGCAAACAAGGAACAGAAACCTAGAATCCTGATTCCCAGGCCCTTGCTCTGATTACTGAACTAGACAACACTACTAGTGAATATTTGCCTCAGTTTCCCATTAGGATCCAGTATAAATAGACCAGAGACTCCTTTTTAATTGACTAGAATTAAAAAAAAATTGTTTTGTTTTGTAGTCCTTCCCCTACCTCTTTCCAACCATAAAATCTCATTGTGATAGGGTAGTCTGCCCCTTAAAGGTAGTAGTGCCTAGTTGTCAGTCCCCCCTGCAACATGTGGCATGGCCGTTTATGGATATAAGAAGTTCAATATAAGGATGGAATGGGGATATGGAGAGAGAGGAAGCCGTCTTGGAGTGAATGGTGCTTTTCACTGTATCTTTAAGGATCTGAGGAGCCTTGCAGAGAGAGCATGGCAAGGCTCCCATCTTACCCAAACAATCAGGGATGGGGACTAGCATATATCCTGCCTAGTCTCTCATAAAAAGGTCAGATACCAGCAGAAGACAGCTACCAAACCCTCTGAGCCTGAGAACTACATGGGAAGCTGAGGGATAAGCTGGCTAAGGTCCTGCACTGGACTAAAATTACAACCCAGATGCAGGAGAACTGGGCACTCCTGGCCAAAGGAGAGAGGTAACAACCGCCTGAATTACCCAGCTCCAGGAGAAGAGCAGAGGTCTCCTGCCATAAGGAAAGACAGAGAAACTGAGAAGTAACCCTGAAGGGACTGGGAATATGGCACAAGGGAACACTGAAGGCCAGAAGAAATTTAAAAAGCAATTACATATGCATAGTGCAGTGATTCTAGAGGTAAATGCAAATTCAAGGCAAAAAAAACCAAACTCCATGTAACAAGAACCCTTCATGGAATAGGTGGCTCTTAAGGCTTTTTCTGCCTTTATTGTGATTATTAATTATTATTATTAAAAGAGAACAGCTAGCTACAGCATATGATATATTCCATTATCTTCTAGATTAGAGATGACCCATAATCAAAACATTGCCTCCACTACTCCCTACTTTTGTGGGAAATTTGGATTCAAATTCAATTTAAAAAGTTACGTACCTCTGGGACCGTCTTTAATGAAGAGGTTAAAATAAACCAAAGTGAGGTTGTAATTAGAAGTACTCTATGTCATGACAAAAGCTTTCAAAAGTATGAATTCCTTCTAAACTTGAAGGTAGACTGAGATTCTCAGATACTCTCCAAGGAGCTATTCCTGAAACCCATACCCAAGCAAAATTCCTATTGTATTTACATATGATAGGCTAAATTCACATTGAATTCCAAGTAAGGAAATCAAAATCGCCCTCAAGTGTTTGGATTGCTAGAATTGTTTTACATCTCTCATCTGATCTTTCGTAAAATACCTTGACATGGAAGAGTAAGAAGACTTGAGCTACACATATTTTAGTATGTAAATTTAGAAATGGAATTTGTTCTTCTATCACAAAAGACAAAAACACCAAGGTAGCCTTATTTGACATGGGCATACAGGAAATGTGGAGGACAGAAATAAGTCAACGTGAAGTGATGTTGATATTGTACTGGAAGTTACCACATACTTTTGAGTCATTAACTGTACAGTATCCCTGAGCTCTGACTGAGCCAAAGCCATTCCATTTCAGTTGATTTACGATATCCTCATGTGGAGGATGTGCCACATGAAGGTAAGATGTGGAGATATTATACCACATTTAGACCAAACTTTTTAATATGGGTGCCTACAGATAGGCACTTCAACCCACATTTAAGCATGAAGCAGGTAGCCTGATTTACAGAGCTGCTGAGCACGTACTGCTCCCATTGACTTCAAAATTCACCTCCAGTGAGTTCAAGCTCAACGGCAGCTGCCATTACTCAAAACCTCTGACAAATCAGGTACTTATTCCAGGTGAATTTGGGTATCTAACTTTAGGCACCTACATTGGAAAGTTTCGGGTTAACTGCATAAATGTAACACATTTTCATCACTTCTACTCAGGGTAACACTCACCACTGTATTTTTAAAACCAGTTTAAAGATTCAGAAATCAAGCAAATCCAGCACTATCCTCTTAATTGCTTATCAGATGGTTTGTAACCGGGATCATTAATTGCTAAATTAAACCTTTGCTCAATACCCTGAGCAGGGAGCGGTACACAACGGTGCCACCTCAGGAGCAGGCAGAGGAAGGAGCTGTGACTTGGAGAGGATCCCCTCTTGCTCCCAGGGGGAATAAGAGTGTAATTCTCACTAGCTTTGTCATAAATATAAAGGGAAGGGTAAACCCCTTTAAAATCCCTCCTGGCCAGAGTAAAACTCCTCTCACATGTAAAGGGTTAAGAAGCTAAAGGTAACCTCGCTGGCACCTGACCAAAATGACCAATGAGGAGACAAGATACTTTCAAAAGCTGGGAGGAGGGAGAGAAACAAAGGGTCTGTGGGTCTGTCTATATGCTGTTTCTGTTGGGGATAGACCAGGAATGGAGTCTTAGAACTTTTAGTAAGTAATCTAGCTAGGTATGCGTTAGATTATGATTTCTTTAAATGGCTGAGAAAAGAATTGTACTGAATAGAATAACTATTTCTATCTTTTTTGTAACTTAAGGTTTTGCCTAGAGGGGTTCTCTATGTTTTGAATCTAATTACCCTGTAAGGTATCTACCATCCTGATTTTATAGAGGTGATTTCTTTACTTCTATTTACTTCTATTTCTATTAAAAGTCTTCTTGTAAGAAAACTGAATGCTTTTTCATTGTTTTCAGATCCAAGGGTTTGGGTCTGTAGTCACCTATGCAAATTGGTGAGGCTTTTTATCCAACATTTCCCAGGAAAGGGGGGGTGCAAGTGTTGGGAGGATTGTTCATTGTTCTTAAGATCCAAGGGTCTGGGTCTGTAGTCACCTAGGCAAATTGGTGAGGCTTTTTACCAAACCTTGTCCAGGAAGTGGGGTGCAAGTTTTGGGAAGTATTTTGGGGGGAAAGACGTTTCCAAACAGCTCTTCCCCAGTAACCAGTATTAGTTTGGTGGTGGTAGCGGCCAATCCAAGGACAAAGGGTGGAATATTTTGTACCTTGGGGAAGTTTTGACCTAAGCTGGTAAAGATAAGCTTAGGAGGTTTTTCATGCAGGTCCCCACATCTGTACCCTAGAGTTCAGAGTGGGGGAGGAACCTTGACAAGCTTTATACCTGGTGCAGATACTTATGCCCCACTCACACTCCACTACCTCCATCAGTCAGTATGTTCTGAGGGAAGCAGTACTGCACAAGTCATGCCCTTCCCCCCTCCCAAACTAATGAGATTGGGTTAATATGATTTTAAAAATAATAATGCCATTTGGGTTCTCTCACTTTGCCTCCTGATTTTTGAGCCTTTATCATACACTTGGGTCCCATTTCCAAGCTTTTCTCTGTAATCACAAGAGCTAGAAACTAACTTGATTAAAATGAAAGCGGAGATCATCATCTAATCACCTGACTTCAGGAGCTGGAGCTTGAAGCAAATCATCAAATATTGTGACACATGACAAAATCACAATAATTAGCAACACTGGCGAGATGAGAAGTCCAGGCACCTCCTACTTCCTGCCCCTCCCCATGCCCCTCTCTGCTCACACCCTCACAGGGAGGAGCAATGGGCATATATAGCCTGTTCTCAACCCGCACCCTATACCCGGCACCCAGATGCAGGTAGGCCATGCAATGAGAGAGTGTATATTACTCCCCATATTCCTCCAGTGCAGATGCATTAGGGCCAGCCATGGTCTAGTCCTAAACAGGCTGAATATCCCACAGCTGTCAGTGCTCTTGATCAAGGGCATGAGGCAATGCAGTAAGATTGTGAACAAAATGACACTGGAAAAAGGAAAGAATATTCCAGAGTTTGGCAAAATTTGAATCTCTCTATTCAGAAGCTTGAACAGCTCATTTAATAAATTTACAAGGTGCAACCTGACATATAGCGTCACAAAAGCACCCAGTGTGTAATCCTGCAGTCCGTTAAGACAGGAAACTGCCATTGTCTCTGGTCAGAGTTATGTGTGTGTGTACTTTGAATGTATCATTGCCTTGGCAGTACTTGAAAACAAATTATATCATATGGCAAAAATGGAAGAAAATGATGGAGGGAAAAAAAGTGAATTTGAAACACTGCTCCCTTCTTCCCCGCCCCCCATATTGACAAGTTCTCCTTGCAGCAGTAGTTTGTGGATTATCAGCTTATTAATTCCCTCTGCAGGGTAGAAACCATCACCCTTTAAATTAAAACAAGCATGTAAGAATAATGTAAAATAAAATTAAAAATCTTACAAAATGGGTTAAGATTCAACTGGTGACTGTTAAGTTTTTGGTTGAGGGGGAGGAGATGGGAAACGTTTTATGTGGTCAGCAAATTCTACCTAACCGAATATTTTACAACAACTCTGCCAGGAAAGATTGTGTCCCATTTTCATACCATTCCAGTGATGTTAGTGATGGAAAATCCATTAGACTTCTTCAGTGGTGTCAGGAAACCCCATCAGCTGAACAAATATCAATCAATAGTTCCAATTTCTCTTCTTCTGACTTATCTTTTTATGGATACAAAGGATGCACTCTGTCACCATCAGAAGCCATTCTCTTCTTCAGAACCATCACCGAAATGATTAATAGATTGTTCTAGACTTTTCTTCCTAAAAACAAAATGAGAAATTGCTGTATAATATGTCTACCAATCTACAGATGTTAAACTTTAATGAAACATTTCAGCCACATGCTAACAAGTCCCTGATAAATGCTGTGCTGTAGCTTTATAAATGTGTTATACCTTTATAAATACTATATAACATGCAAGATACAAAAAAACAATTTTTCTCCATGGGACTGTGAAAAAGTCTGAAGTCCGAGGACTAATGTTTGCTTAAAAGTTACAACAGAAGTCATGCTTCTGTGTATTCTGTAAAAAACCACTAATTTCTAAAAATTCCAGACATATGTAAAGCAATTCTCTGCTAAACATACGGAATTTACTGGAGAGAAGTCTTTAGGGTACATGAGTCATATGCTTTCAGAATAAGAAATAGTGTGTCTGGCATGTTATTTTATATGCAAAATATTTTATATTTTACTAGAAATTTCCATGCAAAATTCAGAATTTCAGCTTTGATTTCAAAATGAATCAATACTACTCAGATTCAACTTGATTTCTAGCAGGTAAAATTGTTAATTAGTCATCATGACTGAAATATTAGAATAAATAAAGAGAGGCAGAAAACATGTGGGCAAGAAATGTCAGTTAAAAAGAATCTTCCTAGACATCAGGCAAAACCAATTGCTGTTCTGTTTGGTTAGTGACTAAACTGCCAGGCAGAGAACACTGATTCCATTTAAAAAAATGTCTCTTTTACCAAGATTTTTCCTTCACAGAATGATTTCATCTTCTGCCTTTAAGCCAAAGATTAATAATACAGCAGTCTACATGCAGCAATAGACTCTTTCCTATGACTTAGTGAATCCTAAGAAGGGAAAGTCAAGGACCCATAATGAAAGTAACCTTCTATCCATCAAGATGCTAAAGGGATTTTTTTAAATTAGATCAGTAAGCTTGCTCCTGTTATTGTTTCATCATAAAATCATAGAACTGAAAGGGATCTCGAAAGGTCATCTAGTCCAGTTCTCTGCACTCAAGGCAGGACTACGTATTATCTACACCATCCCTGACAGGTGTTTGGGGATTTTTAAGAGCAGGTTGGACAATGATGGAGATTCCACAACCTCCCTAGGCAATTTATTCCAGTGCTTAACCACTCTGACAGTTAGGAAGTTTTTCCTAATGTCCAGCCTTAACCGCCCTTGCTGCAATTTGAGCCCATTGCTTCTTGCCCTATCCTCAGAGGTTAAGGAGAACAACTTTTCTCCCGCCTCCTTGTAACCACCTTTTATGTACTTGAAAACTGTTATGTCCCCTCTCAGTCTTCTCTTCTCCAGACTAAACAAACCCAATTTTTTCAATCTTCCCTCATAGGTCATGTTTTCTAGACCTTTAATCATTTTTGTTACTCTTCTCTGGACTTTCTCTAATCTGTCCACATCTTTCCTGAAATGTGGCTCCCAGAACTGGACGCAATACTCCAGTTGAGGCCTAATCAGCGCGGAGTACAGCAGAAGAATTACTTCTTGTCTTGCTTACAATGCTCCTGCTAATACATCCCAGAATAATGTTTGCTTTTTTTTGCAACAGCATTACACTGTTGACTCATATTTAGCTTGTGATCCACTATGACCCCCAGATTCCTTTCTGCAGTAATCCTTCCTCGGCAGTCACCTCCCATTTTGTATGTGTGTGTATATATTTTGTTTATTTTTAAATTATTTTGTACCTGGTAAAATTTATAATAGACTTTCAAAATTTGGATTTTTTGTTAAAGGAATATGCAATTTGTATAGATCTAGTAAGATGAACATGATGGTCTTAAATAAAAGGCACTTGCCTTGGGGAGGCTGCACTACATATTTTAGCAGTTTAGGATTGATGTTTAAGCATATTAAAACCAATTTTATAGACCAGATATCCATGGTTTCCTAGTCTCAGACACTCAGTTTATAGAAGCATTTTCAGCACATACTCTTATTAGGAATTTTCAGGAAAAGCACACTTGGATATTTCTCCTTGCAAGTAACTAGCTTGGCAAGGATTTATAAAGTATTCATAAGAAGAGATGGAAAATTTCTTAATTCCGTTTCTAATACTTTATGAACATAAATTGGCCTATACTAGTCAAGGCTATTAACACAGATAATAATTACAAGGCTTTAATTAAATGTCTTACATTTTCTAGCACACAAATCCAAACTGTGGTTTTAACTGCAGAGAGCAGTAGGTCTGTGGAATGAAGTAACATAAGCACGTACTTAATTTTAAACAGTTCAAAGCTTGAGTGCTTTGCTGAACAGGGGTGAACTTAAGCATATGCCTAAGCACTTTGCTGAATTGCAGCCTTAGACATTGGAGGATGAGAAGAAGAACTCTAATAAGGTGCCACTTACTGAACAGGTATTATTGAAGACACTCTGATTACCTTCCCTAGACCGGAGGAAGAGGTTAATGAAGCTCAAAAGCCCTTCCACCAACAGAAGTGTGTCCAATAAAAGACGTTACCTTGCCCACCTTGTCTCAGGTACTATTGATAGCATTTAATCAGAGTCAAGCTGCCTGCAACTTCTGAGCACATAAGCATGAGTGAATTGCAGTAGGATCCTGGAAATTTTCCAAGAGTAGAGATTTTGTTCCTTGCAACAATTTTTACATACTAAACTGGAGAACATGTAGACCTTTTTATTTACAGCATGCAAATTCTTATACATTTACAATATTTAAGAATGAGAGACTGCAATCCCGGACATCAATCGCAACATCAAGCGCACTACCACTGAGTGAAGAAAACCACCCAGGAAACTCACATTTACCACATACCTAGGTTCATGGGAATTTGATTTCACACTAATATGAGTTATTAAGCAGCACCATATTATGAGTGCACAGAAATGGAAAAGACATACAAACTTATCATCCTTCTCCAATATTGTGTTCACAATTCTGTTTATGAATATATCCTGTAGTACTTGATCAATGAGTATTTCAGATTCCATTTTTGAAACAAGGCTAGGACCTAGTTTTGTTTTGGTTGTACCTTCTTGTTGTGAAGGTTCTGTTCAATATCATAGCAGAACAGCCACCACTGAAATTATGATTGTATAGAAGTTCCCATTCTAACCCCTGTTTACAGCCTCTCCTATCTTTCTGAAAACCACTGGACTTAAACTGTTCTTGCTTGGTCCTCCCAAGGTGTGCAGAAAGAGGACTTCCCTCTCCTCTTGCTCTGTTGGGCCTGTACAGGAGATAAGTACACTGCTAATGTCCATAGAAGAGTTCCAAAGTTAATGGCTCCTTGACCCCACCTCCTAGGAGGCCACAGCGACCTCTCTCACAAGTTTCACCAGCTGACAGGCGTTTCTGTAGCTGTAGGCGTGTTAAGGAGCCACACAATAGGAGTGCTCTTATTCCGTGACACTCAATAGTTTTGCAATTGTGGAAGGTGCCTGCTAGGACAACTTGCGTTTCTTCTCATGCAAACCATCTCTCCCCATAACACTGTTCCCTACATCCCTCCACAACCTGACAATCCACTGTCCTCTAAAAGCTTCCAGCCAGCCACAGCCCCCTTTGAAGACATCAAGTGATGGGGACTGGGGAATTAAGCTGCTTGTCCATGTGGAAGCCTTTGTTTTAGTCCCTTATAAAGTGCAGTGACCTCCCACACATGATTATGCATTTGACAAGATGCACAGGGCCTGAAGTCCTTGTCTCAATCCTTGTGAATCTTATGTGCACTTTACAAAGCATGCAGTGGTGCATTCTGTAAAGTATGTAGGGTACAGAGGGAGACTCATCTTTTAATATACCTCAGAAGCTGCCTGAGGGATGCAGAGGAAGTGCTCTCTCCTGAAGACAACCGAAAGCACCTGGGACACAGTACTATACATCTAGGTACTTATATGGGACCATCCTTGCAGTGCCTGTATGGTGTCTAACACGTAGTTCTATATTATTGGACGTACATGTGCTACTGACAGCTTCCTGTAAACCAACTGTGTTTCAAACCTCAGAGTAGAGCTGGGTGAGAAACGGTCTTCTTCTTCCATGAAAATTTTCCCATTCTGCATCATCCCAAAATAGACCTTTCAATATTTTTGGATGAAAAATCACAATCAATAAATCAATCACACCCACACAAATAGCCTGAGGGTGGGTTCACTCATATGGCATATGGGAGACCCAAGTTCAAGACCCTGTTTTGCTGAAAATTTCCCGACGAGCTCTACCACAGACTAACTCATTTTTGGCTTTTGCGCAGGTATTTTTTTTTGGTCTATCCCTGCATCCTCTCTCCTCATCCATTCAGAACACACACACACACACACAACAAAACTGCATTCAAATTTTACTTGGGGTCATATGCTGGTACAATTGAAGTGGGTGGGAGTTTTGGTCTTGATTCCAATAAAATCAGAAAACAGTTCTTACATTTTAGGAAGAGTAACATCTATTCAGAATCCTAAACTTACTGTCATTCTGCACACAAACCTCCTGTCTGAAATAAACAGATGTTTTCTTATAGTAATAATTATTCCATTAATTAAATATGTAGCAAAATTAAAATATTCCATTGTACAGTAGACAAAAGGATTGTATGGCTCCCACATAATTTTAAATAAAGAACATGAGATGCCTTATATCTAAAGCTCTCCCAAAGCAAACTAAGGGGGAAAGTTTCAAAAGCAACTCAGGGACATAGGAGGGATTTAGATGACTTTCAGTGGGTCTTGTTTTCCTAACCTCCCTTAGGCATTTTTGAATCTCTCCCCATAATTACTTACTTGCATGTACCTACTGTATTATTAGGAGGAAGCCACCTTGGATAAAATGAAGAGAAAAAAAATCACACAGAAACTAAGATGTGGGGAAAAAGCTTCTGTATATTATCACCCAAAATAAATACTATATTTTGAATTTATTGATAAAAAGTAACCACCGCATAAATTGTTGGAAAACAAAACATAAAATTATGTAATGCAAGTCCACATATGTAAGTAATTCTACCAAAAATAAATTACATATTTATTTTCCTCCTACATGTACAATGTTGTCCTCGAAAGCAGCAATTACAAGTACTTGAACGATTCTAGAATCACTGATATATTTTATTTCCCATTTAGCACACTACTTTAAAAACACAATCAAAATATCGAGAAAAAAATACATAAAAAACCCAATAATCCACAGGCTAGTGATAAGGTTATTATGATATGTTGTGGTGAAACAGCAATTTCTTTATCCTTGGAAAGACTGTTTAATTTGTGAGCACTGTATGATTTCTGACATCTTAATTATTCATTCTCTTGTTTTTAGAATACTCGGGTTCTATAAAGAATATTATACATGATTACATTTTGATCAGTTAGCAACATTAAGTGCATAATGCAATGCATAGAAAGTCAGGAGAGCTGGGATATATTCGTAGTTCTAACTTTGACCTGTTATGTGATTTTGGACAAGTGGTTTCACAGCTCTGTGTCTCAGTTTCCCATCTATAAAACAGGGATCATAGCACCTATCCTCTTTTGTAAAGTAGGCTTCCTCCTAACAATACAGTAGGTACATGCAAGTAAGTAATTATGGGGAGAGATTCAAAAATGCCTAAGGGGGGTTAGGAAAACAAGACCTATAGATGAAAAAGTACTAAGAATATTATTTTGGAAACAAGTGTCTTGGTTTGGGGATTTGCAATATTTGGGGTAGAGTGGTTTTGTTTAGTTTGGGATGCATATTTTAAAAAATACATCTTCCTTTAGGTTAGGTTTATTTTTTAAATAATGCATTTCAGGTTCCACACTGAGTACCTTTGGGTTGCATGCTTTAAAGATGACTGTGAAATGAATTGAGCCAGCAGCTTCGATATATGAAGAAATGCAGTATTCCCTTTATCACTGACATGTAACACACACAACAGCTGGGAAAAAAGCCTTCGTCTTCCAAAGCTGTTAAATCATACATTACTTCATACTCAATTGATTCCCAGATAACAGTAAGATGCATAAAAACGACATTGCTTTTCTCTGTAGGAAAAATGGATACATCCATCACACTTACAATATCTAGCCTCCTTTCAAGTATAACTGACTTGTAGAGTTCTAAGTGCTATTTGGAAATAGCTCAATACACTGCATTTGGTGTAATATAGACTCTGAATGCAGAGTAATTAGTCTCACACACCGCATGCCTTTTACATAAAACAACATGTACCATCTTCTTCCATTTCTGATTATTTTTCATAAAGCTAAACAGAACATCTCCTGAGAAAATAATAGCTGGAGGTAATCACAAAAATTCTCAGCTTAATAGCTTGTTTTGATCAATAGTTTTGTGGGTTTTTATTTTAGATTATTTTAATTCCATATGTTTCTGGGGTTCTTTAGCAATTTTTTTTGGGGGGGGGGGGGTTTAAAAGACAGACATGTAAACCAAACAGATACCCTGTTAGCGAATTCACCCTCTTCCTCTATATTTCCTTCTCTACCTGCTCGATATTGTGTTATATTAAGTTGATCAAAAGTATTGACTCTTGTATCTGATTATTTGAAATAATATAAAAACTCCTTGCTGTATTCTCTGAAGTTTCATTCATGAAGACAAATAACTCTTATGTACTAGATTTTATAATCTACTTATCTTTATAAATCTATGCTTTGCAGCAATACTAATAAAAAATTTAAAAATGAAGACAAAAATATTAGTGTCTCTATTAGCTAACATTAATTTACATAGTTCAGTAATTAACTGGGACTGCCCAGTGTTAAGTGATTTAAAGCCTTCATCCTGAGCTCTTTTGTATAAATTTGCAGCCACTAATCACACTGTACCTCAAATCAAATGGAAAATCCAATGTAGTGAAAGCCAATATTTATATACCATCAAAATATTCCCAATCATGCAGACTTCGTTTCATAATACTTTTAAGGCACTACAAACACAGTAAGCTAATTATTGTAGTTAGACTTCTTCTCAGTGTAAAACTGAACCTTGTTTAAATAGTGTAGGAACAGAAATGAAGAAGAAACTAGAAGTAACAAACCGGAATCAGAACTGAAGCAAGCAGAATGATAATCAGCAAAGGAGGACAATACAAGTAAAATGCTTAAAAGTTACCCCATAACAACACATCCATTTATTATGCTGCACATCCAAGTTTATGGAGTTTTGGATGCATACAGTAATTAGTAAACGGTGGGATTTTTATATGCTTGAAGGTAAGAACATCTGAACTGTAGACAAATTTTCCAAAAGAAAATTTAGTGTCAGTAGTCAGGATCCAACAATAATATTAGAGCTGCAAAAATAAAGTATTTTTCTGTTACGAAAACTAAGCATTTGTGGTCTCTGTCCTACCTGAGTGATCCACATAAGAGATTTATGAGTCTGCTACTGTTTTTATCTAATGCACATAGTTCCTTAGCTCTAGCAGTAGGGTCTTTGGTTTTTTAGCTCTGAAGATCTTGGGTTCAAATTCCACTGTTAGCCCAAGCAGGTTTGGTGAGGTTAGAAAAATCAAAATACTTCGGAATACTGGGTTATCATGAATGCCCACTATCAGAAAAGGAATTGATGGATTATAACAGTTATAAATGGAAACACTGTACTTGCTAGTAGACTTATTGTCTCTCTTCCTCAGAACAGTAAGAAAAAACAAATCGTAACAACAAAGGAAAACCTTATTGAAAGTCCAGGAAAATGAATTTTAGTGGTAACCTTAAGTTTCTAGTAAGAGTTCTAGTCCAATTGTTCTTAGATTCAGAATCACCAAATTACAGTATAAAATTATAAAATGGTACATTCTGAAAAGTATGAGTTCACCAATCCAGAGAACTAGAGAAGGGCAATTATAATACCTAACTTCACAAAGGGGAAAAAAGAGGACTCGGGGAATTCATAGACCAGTCAGCCTAACTTGGACACCTGGAAAGATACTGGAATAAATTCTCAAATAAACAGGTTCACAGATTTGCTCAAATCTGTAGGATAACAAGGTGGTAAGTAATAACCAATATCAATTTGTCAGGAACAAATCATGCCAACCTGTCTAATTTCCTTCTATGACAGAGTAACCAGCCTAGTGGATACAGGGGAAGCAGTAGACATGATATAGCTAGACTTTAATAAGGCTTTTGACAGAGTTCCACGCAATATTCTCATAAGAAAATTAATGAAATATAATCTAGATGCAATTACTATAAGGAGGGTGCACAACCAGTTGAAAGACCAAACTCAAAGAGTAGTTATCGCTCTTGAATACTGTTCACTGTAAAGCTAGGAGGGCATATCAAGCGGGGTCCCCCGGGGATCTGTCTGGGGTTTGGTACTATTCAAAATTTTCAATAGTGACCTGGAGCATGGAGTGGAGAATGTGCTTATACAATTTGCAGATGGCATGCAGAGAGGTTTCAAGCATTTTGAAGGACAGGATTAAAATAAAAAAATGACCTTGATAAATTGGAGAAATAATCTAAAAGTCAGTAACATGAAATTCAGTAAAGACAAATACAAAGTACTACACTTAGGAAGGAAAATATCAAATGTACAAAACGGGGAATAATTGGCTAGGCAGAAGTACTGCTGAAAAGGATGTGCGGGTTATCCTGGATCATAAATTGAATATGAGTCAACAGTATGATGCGGCTGAGAAAAAGGCAAATGTCATTCTGGGGTGTATAAACAGGGTGCCATCTGTCAGACATGGGAGATAACTGATACGCTCTATTTGGCACTGGTGAGGCCTCAGTTGGAGTACTGTGTCCAGATTTGAGCACCACTCTTTAAGAAAGATGTGAACAACTTGAAGTCCAGAGGAGAAGTAGTTTAGGAAATATGTCTTCTGAGGAAAAGTTGAAAGAACTGGGAATGTTTAGTCTAGAGAAGAGAAGTCTGAGGGAAATCACAGTCTTCAAATATGTAAAAGATTGTTACAAAGAGGATGGTGATCCACTATTCTCCATATCCACAGAGAATAGCACAAGTAGTAATCAGCTTACTTTGCAGCAAGAGAGATTCTGGTTAGATATTAGAAAACAACACTTTCTAGCTCTAAGGATAGTTAAGTACTGGAACAGATTGCCGAAGAAAGTTATGGAATCCCAGTTGCTGGAGGCTTTTTAGAACAGGTTAGACAAACACCTGCCCTGGATAGTCTTTGTTTACTTAATCTTTTTCCATGATTTTGCACAGTATTGATGTTAGGCTACAGTTATCCAAATCCTTTTAAATATTGGCACAGCATGCGGTTTTCGGGGGAGGGGGGTTGTTTGTTTACTTTTAAGCCCTTTGGGACTTTCACAGTATTCCAAGATTTGTTAAATGTTAATGTCAGTGGCTCAGAGAACTCATTTCTTTCAAATAACCAATTCTTTTAAAACTTTTGGGTGCAATTTATACAATCCTGAAGATTTTAAAATGTTTAACTTTACCAGCTGCTGTTTAAATGTCCTCCCTTGTTACTGTCAAAGCAGAAAGTAATGAATTATCTTTCTAAGCTGTGCATAAGTCAGACTGCAACTTTCCAAATATATAACAGAAATAGTTATTGAACACTTCTGCTTTTTCTACATTAACAATAATTTTACCATTTCTGTCTAGTAATGGATCTATACCATTGCTATGATTTGTTTTCTACCTAACATGTTCTTAATAATCCTTCTGATTGTCCTTAACCCTACTGGCCACAGCGATTTCTCATTGATAACTTTAGCTTCCCTTATCAGTTGTCTGCTTTTTTTTTTTACTGTTAATTTATAGTCACTGAGATCAGCTTTCCCCCTTTTCCACTGTTACATATAATGTTTTTTCTATGTTTTTATTGCTACTTTCACTTCCCTTCTTAACCAGAATGACTTTTTAATGCACAAAGCTTTCCTTTGTCATTGCAGAATTGATGGTATGGAGGCATCTAGCAGAGTTTACTTAAACAATGCTCAATTATCATTCACACTATTTTGTTTACATTTTTCCTCCTAATAAACTTTGCTCATAATTGTTTTCAGCTTTGGTAAACTGACCCTTTTAAAGTGTCATGCATATCTTCCTAGTTGGGACTACATTCTATTTGCATATAAATGAAGTCAGATCATGGTCACTTGCACATAGGTAACCATTAATTTAGTTCAATAATTAATTCATCATTGTATTTCAGAATGAAGTCTAATATAGAATTATCCTGAATAGTATATACTTTTTGTTTCAAAGAACTATCATCTATAATTTTTTAGTAATTTCATGATGGTCATATCAATAGCAGCATGAGATTTGCAATGCATGTCATCCAGATTTAAATATACCAGGATAACAGTTTCCAGGACACTGGTAATCATCCATGCAGCAAGGAGAGGGCCACAAGGGCTTTCTCATTCTCTAGGATGCTCATCTTGCCTGGTTATTAGGGAGCAGGGAAACACTGTTTTAGGAAACCTCTTTTTATTCTCCCTAACCTGACAAACCTCACTGTGCTATTCAGACCACCCAATGAGCATAGTTAGGCTTGTTAAAAGTGAGAGTAGTTCTGTGCTAAATATGCAACCCTAACATTTATTCAACATTACTGAAAGCTGGAAAAAGAAGGGATATTTCCTGGTTTAAAAATTACCACTATTCTGACACACAACAATAAAGACAAATTGCAAGGGTACAATGTGCAGATTTTATAAAGTGACTGCCACCTCACCTATGTTTTCTAGAAAACACCCCTTATAATCAGCCAATAACTTTCTATGTGAAAGAAGACATTCATAGTTCACAATGCCTAAGGCGTACTTTCCACAAGCTTCAGATGACCTACGTTTCCTGCTTCACTTCTCTTCTCTCTGTAATAAATAGTGACTGAATGGGTAAAGCGAGAGCAGTCACAACTTCAATAAGTTAAATGTAATAATACTTTGTTTCCAGCCATCAGATATAAATCAAATTAACTGGAATCATGTGCTGACTATATTGCAGACCAGCCGTTAGAAATACCAAATTTACTAAGTTCCTAAACTGACAATCCTATTTTCTTTTCAATGGACCCATGGAATGGAATTTTTGAAAGCACTCTTGGAGATGAGTTGGGCCAGTGCTGAGTGTTTTTAAAAATACCACCTGTGATGTTTTAGGAGAAAGCAAAAGTGCAAATGTCTTTATCCCTATGTAAAAACTGCACAGGTTTCCTGTACTGAAGTTTCACAAGTGCTGTCCCAGGTAGTCATATCCTTAAATTGTATTAGAGACCTCTTTTCAAATAAGGCATGTAAAAAACTGTAAGAATAATACTTTTAAAAGTCCAAACTCCACAGAAAGCAATGATCAAGAAGCACCACGGTTGACATTTGAATGGCTCTGCTTGTTGGAATGACAAGTTCACTGTAATGCAGCCAGGAAACGATACAATGTGCTAGGTGTTGTAAAAACCTATGACAGTAAGGCCCTTACCAGACTGAGGCCTCTCTCTGTTATTACAATTAAAATGTTAAATTAATAAATATTACTTGACAGCATTACATGAGCCCAAAATAGTTTAATGAACAATCTCTCACAGGATAATTCCCTTGAGTCAGGAACCTCTTACAAAATTTGGGGGGATGTTAATTGCAAACTGGGGGCAGAGACTGGTCTGATCTAATGTTGCCCCTGCAACAAATACCCAAATCTTTGTCACCTCTGAACAAGTCTATTGTAACCACTGTACTTAATGGAGCTCACTAGGGAGTTTCAAATGGTGCAGAACACATCTGACTGACTTTTCAAGTAGGATGGGCAATATAGCCATTGATATAGGTCTACATCTCTGATCTTGCTCTCTGCAATACTTGCTTCTGGATTTTAGCCAAGGGTGTCATTATCTTCGAGACCCTCAGTCACCTGGGCCCATGTTATCTGAAAGACTGGGGGCAGCTGCGGGACTCATCTGTGCACATTGCAGGGTGCTCTCACGTTTTGGAAGCTAGATTACATCACCTTACTATGGAAGCGTATTGCTTCTCTTACAACAAAACCCTTCACTTAAACAAGCAGAAGTGGGGCCAAAGCCACAAAATGTGGGTTTAGACGTCAAACTCCCCAGAACGTATGATATGGGCTTTTGGTTACTACTCTTGGTTTCTTTCAGCACTGTAAAGAAGTACCTCTGATACTTGGTTTCCTCTGCCCCACTGGTCTGGAGTTTTGGCAGCAATTTGACATTCAACAACCTTCCCTCAACACTGATCAGCTAGGCTTTTTATAGCTTCAGAGAGTCCTATAAACTTTCATATCTCCAAGGATTTACATCTGCATTTAATTTTCTGTCACAAATTCCTATAATCTTCCCTCCCCAACCCTTGCTTGACAGCTACTAGAGCTAGAGTTTGTCAGGATTTAATGCACAATGTGAGGCTCTTATTTACTGAATTTGGCTGAGGTATTTTTAGTTTAAAATCTTTAGTTATTCTGGTTGTCTGTGTAATTTATATATTTGTTAAAATTTGTGTAATTACAGTACCTAGCTTCTATGGCATGGAGGAGCTTTAGCAATCAATAAAGCACACCAGCATTGCTTTAAAACAGATGTACACACACTGCAGTGTGTTCTACACCACAGACCTTGCATTATTCAATAAAGAATGCTGACTGGCATCCCTCAGGGCTCTGTCCTGGCCCCGATAGTTTTTAATCTATACACCGCGGACATATCAGCAATGGAGTTAAGGAAATTCATCTATGCGGATGACATTGCCCTAGCTGTTCAGCATACAAGCCTTCATACCATCAGCCATGCCATAACTCAAGATCTCAGCACAATGGCTGATTATTTCCAACACTGAAAATTTAGGCCTAACCCGAAAAAACCCCATAGTAACAGCTTTCCATCTGAACAATAAAATGGCTAATGCCAAACTTGATGTGCAGTTCTGCAGTGAGAGCATCAGCCATGAGGCTAATCCAAAGTATCTTGGCATTACATGGGACCGGAGTTTGACCTTTCGACAACACCTCGAGAACACCCGCAATAAGGTCAGGTGTCATGTTGCGCTTATCAGGAAACTGGCAGGAACATCATGGGGCTCCAGTCCACGGACCCTGCGAACCACAACAATTGCCTTGGTACATTCTGCGGCTGAGTACTGTGTGCCGATGTGGTCTCTCAGCAGTCACACTAAACTCCTTGACACTCAACTCAGTAGCGCTATGTGCATAGTGTGAGGGATGCTCAAATTGCCTCCAGTTGACTGGCTCCCAGTTCCATCACACATCCAATTTCCACAGATTAGAAGAGCTGCCCAGACATCTCTCTTTCTAAACCAAGTCAATGCAAACATGAGGCTCCCATTGCACAATGACCTGCAGAACCAGCCGAAGACAAGAGTAAAATCCCACAACCCTCCATGGAACCATATAAAGACCCTTACACCCAATTTCAACGCTGAGGCTCAATGGAGAGCCACGTGGAACGTTTTGACCGCTGAAAACAAAGAGCTTGTCATTGACCCTGCCAAGGAACGACTGGGAATTTGATTTATGTCGGAAAGACTGGTGCAGACTGAATTGGATCAGGACATCTCATGGAAGATGTGGACAACCCCTCTTTAAATGGAAAATGAGGCAAACACCTGATTGTGACTCTGGTAACCAGGCACAAACGATGGAGCACATCATATCTGAGTGTCCCCTTCGTTCCTTCGCTGGGGGCCTAAAGGACATTCACCAGCTCATTGCTGCAGCAATGTGCTGGCTAGCAAATCTAGATATAAATTTACAGTCGTTACTACCTACCCAACCCATACAAAAGAAGAAGATTGGCACTACAGTAATAAATCAGACTGAGGCCCCAATGTGCAAGACACTGTACAATCACAGAGTAAGCCAGCCCTAGCCCCACAGAACTTACCTTTTAAATAAAGGCAAAATGTAACAATTAGATGTAACAAACAAATGCAGAATGGGTGGGGAGGAGGAAGAGATCAACAATGACAGAGGCACACAGTTACATAGACTATCTCCATGCAAAACTTGCAAAATAAAAGAGGATTTTTTAATTATATCAACAAGACAAAACATAACATAAGTAATCGTTGCAGGCCATTTGCAGCAGGAATCACAGTATAATTGGATCTTGAGAAAGGATTTGAAGGGAGGACAAGGTATCGACTTTATATATTACTTCAGGGAGGCAGTTTCTTGCATAAGGAGCAACAAGTAAATGTAAATATATTGGAATGAATTGTTTGCCATGTTTTTAAAATGTTTTTGTCACCTCCATTCCATGGATAGGAACAATGGAAATACTGTATAATCATGGTGGTATCACAGGTCTGCAGCATGTAAGCCTTTGACATGAGAAAACTCCTAGCAGTTTGGAAACAGAAAATCTGATCAACCACTACAGCTGTTGAGACAAAAGTTCCCAGGGCAGCAGTAACCTTGAGCAACAGAAGGCCATTTAAATCTACACAGGGAAAATTATATACACCATAGTAACTCAATGGTCCAGGTTCAATTCACAACTCAGTCACAGACTCCTTGTGTGACCTTGAACAAATCACTTAATCCCTTGGTAAAATAGGGATTACACTTCACAGAGGTGTTATGAAGACAAATTAAAATACAAGGCTTTCAGACACTGAAGTAATGGGGACCTATAAAAACCTAGGGAGTGCTTATCATTATTCCCAGAGATATTGCAGGAACCATTGCAGTTAAAAGCCTACCAAAACTACTATTCTTTCCCTAATGTCTACAAAGGTACTTCTAACAAGTCTGTTCTGAAAACAATGTTTTTCTTCCACAAGTAGCTCTGGAAACAGAATAATCAAATAAAAGCTTTTACTAGATAGAAGAGTAACCAGGTGACTGACTCCCACATACATCACTGAATATTGTTAGGCAGCCTACATAATACCTTAGACTGCATATTAGATACCATGTGCACATCTTAAAAGCCTGAGAGAAGAGGAGGAGCCGAGCTCCTCTGCATGTATCATTGAAATTAATATCCCTTAAAGTTAGCAAACACCAAAACACAAATCCAGACTAATACACTGGCCAGACACCCTAAGCATTTGGAAATATATATATTTTAAAATAGAGAGGAAAAAGAAATGTGATGTCTATACATTGTTGTCTTTTATAGTAAAACATCCAGCATCCCCATTCTCAACCCTCCCTTGAAATCAAACACCAGATGGGGAGAAAGACAGACAGTGCTACTCTTCCACCCACAACAAGAGTCCCGCCCCCAGAGATGCCACTCATGGATTGCTCAGAGTTCAGAATCCTTTCCTGCTTGGGCTTGACTCCTTCCTGGCTGGGGTGTAAAGAACGGTGGTACTTCCCCAAGCCCACTCAACTGTGGTGCCAAAATGAGCTGGCATTCAAAGGAGATTATACAGATCTGCACAATCCTTGTTCCCTCCCTTTTCTTACATGCTTTCATGAGCAGTGAGTTAACAGTGTTGATATTTAAAGTATTCTCCCTTGCATCTGCGTTAGCACTCAGAGACAAATGGGGCAGGTGACACTCCTCAAAGCTACTGTTTCAGGGTCTGCAAATGCAGGCCTATGTCACTTTGCCTCAGAAATGTAACCTGAATGTATCTCAGCCAGAGACTTGCCTCTCTCCCCCATTGAAAGCTTAGATTCTGACAGCATTAAAAGGTGCCGGTATGCTGTACTGGCATGTGCCACTGAATCAGAGCCCTGAGTGAAACCCTCATACAACCTGCAAAGATCAGATGTTTACAAAATATCTCGAGCTTTGGCATTACTGGGTAGATCGACAGTACCCCTGCCTAAAACTGAAAATGAATTACTTAAAAACAACACCTCTGAAAAGCAAGCAGCCTTGAAGGACAAACTGCCACTCTCTCTGCAGCTTCGAACAGCACTGACATAGGCATGACATGGAACAATAAGAGGCAGAATTTCAGGGAACTGACAACTGACCTATGCGTAAATATCCTCCATCCACAAGCTACAAACTCCTCCCTACCACAGAAAGAATGCCAATAAAATGTACTTCTACCCAACAGTAACGGCCAACAAAACTGATTCAAACACTGCCAACATTTGCTGCAAAGGATGTTGGGAAGTAGGTCACCACACATATGCAATGTTTTCTGGGAATGACAAGAGAGTCAAACACGTTGGTCAAAAACACCTCCTCAAAATCTTTTTTCTTATATTTTTGGGTAAAATGCCCAGCCCTGAATCCACAAACCTGAAAGATATTTATTCAGAAATATTAACAGTAGCAAAAAATACATCACTACAAATATGGTTCACAAAAGAGAAACCAGCAATTAGTTACAATTACAAAATCTAGAACTAATATGTAGCAAATCACAATACAAGCTGTGTTACAGACCACAGATCAAATTAAACAGTCTCAAATATATTTTGAGGATCTTTGGGATTTAGCCAATGTAACAGACAAAAAACACACAAAGATAATCAATGACCTAAGGGTGAAAGCTTGGTTGATGTATGCAAGAGATTATTGTATATGCAATTTAAAATCTCCTTGTGAATAATTCGCACTGGGGCATCCAACTGCAAACTGTAGTAGTCAGTAATTGGCACACATTTTTACACTGTACCCATGGATGAGCTGAATGCCTTCATAGCTTGGTTATTTGGGGCATTCAGGGGATTTAAAAAGTGATTTGTTGTTCACTAGAAAAATGCACTGATCCTTTCTGTCTGTGAAACTATTATTCTTTATCAAGAAATCAATTTCTCACAGGAGAAAATGAATAGGGTATACTGTTTACTTGAATAAGTTTTAACATGTCAGCCAGAGTTCCCACAGATGAATGAAAGAATGTTTATTCTCCTGGTTTCCTTATGAATACAATCTTTTCTCCTCCCAAATGACTATCCTAACTAGACCTCTCCATAAATTGTTAACCTGTTCAGTAAGTTACCTAACTTAGATTGATATTTTTGACCATTTATATCTGGTCAATGTGTATTATCATGTAGCTAGACAGCAAGATTTATTCCATTGTATTTATTGGTTATAGTATAAACTGTCATATTTACAAACTCCACGCAATCACTCCTCTTCTCTCAACCCAATTGAGTTAATAGCACTCTCTTCCCCTATGCCAGCCTGGGTTGTGTAGAGTCAATATCAGTTACCAAAGATATGTTCACTTGATTCTGCCATCTCAGTGCCATTAAACTCAACTTCTCGGAATCCTCACTTCCTCAACTAACAGACTTTTCTGGCGCCAATTGTTCTCTCTAATCCCACTCTTGGGCCTTCTTGATAGGGAAAGATGTTTTGATTTGCAGTTCAGTAGAGAACAGTCTGAGTGAAGCTTCTGCAGTGCACTGTGACAAAACTAAAGCAAAACAACCATAACATCAAAATTACTGGTAGAAAAGACCTCTTAGTTCAATATTTCCCAAAAGCCTGGGGCATGGCCAAAGGAATATCATCAAGAGTGAATGGGTAGCACTCTCAGCTCTTCCAGAGTCTCAGCTGTCATTAAAAATATGATAGTCTCAAGCAATATGGCTGCAAAGAAAACCTTGAAAACATGACCTGAATGTAACTAATGCAGTGATGTTTGCCTGTGTTTGCAGAGAACTTGAAAACCAATACCTCCAAGGCACAGAATCACAGAATCGTAGGACTGGAAGGGACCTCGAGAAGTCATCTAGTTCTGTAGTCCCTGCAATCATGGCAGGATTAAGTTTTATAGGGAACTACCCCATTTGTTTGTTTCAAAAGGTGCTAATTCAAATGCCAATCATGATACTTTAATTGTTAAACTAGCTTAGTACAAAAAGCATGAAAGGAGACAGAATGTTCTCGAGGGCCAGCACAAGACTCTGGAATTAATTCTCACAGGAACTAAGGACCATCACACGCCTGATAACCTTCTGCTCTGATTGCAAGGTGCATTTCTTTGACCTTGCCTTCTCTGACATGCGTGCACGCACGTCCACATACGTCCTCACAGGATCCCACGGCTCAGGCTTCAGACCGAGCCCAGATGTGTACACAGCAATTTTTCAGCCTCAGAGCCTGAGCCCTGCCAGCCGGAGTCAGCTGACCTGGGCCAGCCACAGGGTTTTATCCTTGTGTAGGCATAGCCCCAGTCTGGTTTTCTGAAACCACTTCACTGTCTTGTTGTCCGTTTAGTACTAATATGGGCAAAACAGAACTCCTGACACGGTTTCATTACCAACAAGCGATTCAGCAGACAGGCAGGGTTGGAGGAAAGATCTTAATTGAGCATACAAAGAGGCTGGTGTTACATGACTAAAGGGACCTGTATTTGTGTGACAGCAGTCTGGCCTCAGCTTGCATTCCTGAACTCTAGATGGGTCACATCCAACTAGGTACCTCCTTAAACCTTACCCTCTCTCTCCAGTCCCACTCAGAATACTACATTTCCCCTGCATTCTCACTGTTGACACCACCTTCTCTCAGTCACTCAGGCCTGCAAATAGGGAGTAATTTTAACTCCTCCCTCTCCCTGGCCCCACACACGTAGGCAGAGTTCAATTCATTCTGCTTCTTCCTTCTACTCATCTCCAAGATCAGTCCTTTTCTCTCCCTCACAAATGTCTTGTGCAGGTCATCATTATAACCTAATGTGACTACTGCAACATCTTCCTCTCTGGCCTCTCAAACATGCACATTGCCCTTCTTCACTCCGTAAAGAACATGGCTGCTAAAATAAAAAATAACCCTCTTTGCTGCTGATTTGATCACATTGCTGTTGTTCCCAAATCCCTGTGCTGGCTCCCCATCGTCTACTGCATCAAATGTAAGCATCTTCTAACACTCAAAGCTCTGCATAAACTTTGTTCCTTCCCTACTTGTCATCTTTCCATTCCAACATTCTCAGCCTCATCCGTACATTTGTCAGATTATATTAATAATACTACCTAACTCTCCTATAGCACTTTTCATCAGTAGATCTCAAAGTGCTTTATAACAGAGGTAAGTATTGTTACCCCCATTTTACAGATGGGGAAACTGAGTCAAAGAGCAGCCAAGTGACTTGCCCAAGGTCACCCAGCAGGCCAGTGCTCTGTCCACTAGGTCACAATCACCTTCATACTGAATCACCTCTTTCCATGCAATCTCCTATGTCTGGCACAAGCTTCTGACCACAGCCACAACATGCCACCCCAATCCTTTCCACATTTATATCACTCAAGAACGCTCTTCTGCCATCCTAGCTAACTTGTATAAAGCTAAAAGGAGTACTTGTGGCACCTTAGAGACTAACCATTAGTCTCTAAGGTGCCACAAGTACTCCTTTGCTTTTTGCGAATACAGACTAACGCAGCTGCTACTCTGAAACCTTGTATAAGCTAGCTAACATGTATAAAAATTCCCTTTTGTTCTCCTTCCCCTAACCTCTGGGTACTTGACAGTGTATTCTTAGACTGAATTTCTTGTGGCAAGAATTATTCGTTTCTAGAAAGAACAGAAGATGTTGTGGGTGCTAGCATATGCAAAGAATACATTATAATTAATTAATTAGACTCATGATGAGCCCACAAGGAACCTTCCGTTTTCTGTGATCTGGTGCTTGTTTCAGATATAACTGTTTTTGTTTACCTTTGTGGGCTCTACATTTCAAAAATAATTCAGAGAGATTCACAGAGAGTCAGGCAGAAAAAGAAAATTTCACAGCTGACAATGAGCATTTCTTCAAGAACTAACCCGTTATATAATCAGATAAACAAACTGCAAGAGCATTTGCAATAGCACCATCTGGTGTCAAAGATAGCAATATTGCTATCTTTGCATCCATGTTATTATCCCTGAAGTCTGAGTATATTATTCAATATTGGCTGCTATTTTGTATGTACTAAAATTTTAAAACATCTCATGTTTGAGGCATTCTGGTACTATGGTGATAAGCGCCACAGAAAAGCAGATAACGTTTGCAGTGCTCTGTTCTAATTCAAAACAGTACAGACACTGCAAACACTGACAATCTCTAAGATGCTGTGAAGTTTCAACACTCAGGAAAACAACAAGCTGTAGGGGAAGGAAAAAGAAGAGGGGCCATTAGACAACTACTCTTTTGATCAGATTTATTTAGTTGTTCATCAGACAATTGCAGGTTTGGAGCGTAAAAGCCTTCAGGAAATATGGGCTCAATCCTGGGAGGTGCTGTGCACTCTTAATTCTTAGCAAAATCAATTACACCTCCTTGGATCAGGCCCTGAAAGTGCTTAAAATTTAACCGAAGCACATTTTAGTAATCTCCTTACCTCAAACATTCAGCTTTGCTGAGATTTCCAATTCATTACATAACTGTCAGTTTGAGAAGCGTTATATGTTCCAAAATCATTTAAATTTAAACTACACTACACTGAACTGTAATTGTGTCTGACAACCCCATGTACCCCCAACAAGATGGCCTTTGGGATTGTAGGTTTAAACATTATCTCCCATCTACACCTGAAAATTGATTTGAGGACCTCCCCCGCAAAAAAATCACAGGACCTGTAGCAATTGTTTACACAGACAACTAAGGCCAAGAACTGGGTGGCTCTGAGGGAAGTTTAAATTATGATTGATATTTGGGGAGAGGATGGGGAAAATATCAGTGACCACATTTTCAAGGATATTTTCACAAGCATTAAAGTTGTGGTTTGTTTTGTCTTGCTTGATATTTATTTTCAAATGAAAACTGAGATGACCTAGACTTTTCTAGATATCTCAGATGAGAAGGTAGGGCCCAGGATCATAGAGTCTGATGGTACCAGTGGCTGGCTCTGCTAGTTATTGTCCCACTCAATATGCAGCAACTAACTTAAATTTCTCTTTGTCTGAATTGTCATGACAAACCACCACACATCCCTCCTCACATGGTGACTACATCACCATTGTTGGTACAAAGCCTTGAATCTGTTTCCTACAACAGATAAATGCCCTTTACTGTGTCATCAATTGAACGACAAAAGTCTATGAACTTGCAGAACACACAAGAAAATCAACAACGTATCACAGGAAAACCTGTGAAGCATGATTCAAACACTTGACAGGAAAAGGTTTAAACAATTTTACTACATAATGACATCAATACCCAAAACTAAACATGTTCAAATCACGTTGGTCTTTCTCCAAGTATGCTGCTTTTTATTTCATAGCTAATATTGATGGGTAACACTTTGTTACATTCAGTTTAGCATCTGTGTATGTGTGCATGACCCTCTGACATATTCATGCATATCTTTGGGGGCCTATGCGCGTGGTTTCCTTTCCATAACATAAGTGAGCCAAAAGCAATACAGCGGAGTTACTACTATGTCTTCAGAGAGGAGAATGTTAAAAAATGTGATGTTCTTAAACCTGTTATTAAGAGCCTGTGGGTACGTCTACAAAGCAGTCAGAGGTGTTACTGCAGCATGCGTAGCCATACCCAAGCTAGCTTTGATCTAGCTAGTTCAAACAACAATAGCAGTGAAATCATGGCAGCATGAGTGCTCAAGTATATATTCAGGGATCCTGGGCGGGACTGTACAGCCAGTGATGCCGTGGCTTCGCTATGATTATTATCATTATTTGGGTCAGCTACATCAAAGTTGGCATGGGTATGTCTACACGGGCTGCACTCACACCTCTGACTGCATTGTAGATATACACTGTGTAACTTCGAGTTATGACTTAGCACGGTGTTTCTCAGCCTTTTTAATACCAGGGACCAGCTTGCTGCCTTCCTAAACTGTGTCAGGGAGATCTCAGAGACCGGTGCTGTTTCACATACCGGTCATTGAGAAATACTGATTTAAAGTATTATTGAAACTATGCAGATTTGCTCTTGTTTTTATTAAAGTTTAGTTTTCTCACACACACACACACACACACACACAGTTTAATAAATTAAACAAAAAAGGTTGAACATCTTGAACTCCAATAAAATGGGTGCGATGTTTTCGGTTTTTAAAAAGGAATGAGGCCAAATTTAACAAAAAATATAGGTTCTATAAAAAGCTTTCACACGACCAACAGAAACATTTTTGTGAATTAAACAAGAGATCTACTAGAAAGCTTTTTTCTTATGCCAATAATATGTGGCACCCTGAAGCGTCTGATTGCAAAACTTCACTATTGTGCTAAAGGACAAGACTCTGAAAATGAAACTAGATTATTTTCAAAAAGAAAAGAAGGACTTGTGGCACCTTAGAGACTAACCAATTTATTTGAGCATAAGCTTTCGTGAGCTACAGCTCACTTCATCGGATGCATAGTGGAAAGTACAGTGAGGAGATTTTATATATACACACAGACCATGAAAAAATATACATTGTAAGGAGAGTGATCACTTAAGATGAGCTATTACCAGCAGGAGAGTGGGGTGGAGGGAGAGAAAACCTTTTGAAGTGATAATCAAGGTGGGCCATTTCCAGCACATTTCTAGGAGTTAACAAGAATGTCTGAGGAACAGTGGGCGGGGGGGGGGGGGATAAACAAGGGGAAATAGTTTCACTTAGTATAATGACTCAACGACTCCCAGTCTCTATTCAAGCCTAACTTAAGTTAATTTGCAAATTACTTCCAATTCAGCAGTCTCTCCTTGGAGTATGTTTTCAAAGTTTTTTTGTTGAAGGATAGTCACTTTGAGGTCAGAAATCGAGTGACCAGAGAGATTGAAGTGTTCTCCGACTGGTTTATGAATGTTATAATTCTTGACATATGATTTGTGTCCATTTATTCTTTTACGTAGAGACTGTCCAGTTTGACCAATGTATATAGCAGAGGGGCATTGCTGGCACATGATGGCATATATCACATAGGTAGATGTGTAGGTGAACGAGCCTCTGATAGTGTGGCTGACGTAATTAGGCCCTATGATGGTGTCCCCTGAATAGATATGTGGGCACAGTTGGCAACGGGCTTTGTTGCAAGGATAGGTTCCTGGGTTAGTGGTTCTGTTGTGTGGTGTGTGGTTGCTGGTGAGTACTCACTGTACTTTCCACTTTTATGCATCCGATGAAGTGAGCTGTAGCTCACGAAAGCTTATGTTCAAATAAATTGGTTAGTCGCTAACATGCCACAAGTACTCCTTTTCTTTTTGCGAATACAGACTAACACGGCTGCTACTCTGAAACCTAGATTATTTTCATTATCCAAGCCCATTGTCATACAAAAAATATGTACAAAATAGTGAAAAGAAAATTATATTTTTAAAATGCTTTTAGTTTAAGACTTCACTTGTAATACAAGGTTGGAGTTTAAAAAAAAAATGCTTATATGATGATCTCCCAGTAGTGGGTGCAGGGTTTTATTTTGTTTTTTTGGTTGGTTGGTTGGTTTTTTTGTTGTTGTTTTGCTGGACAGCCCTAGTAGTGTTTTTTTTTTAAAACTGTTCTTCTGAAAACCAAACACTCATGGCACTTATGTAAATGTTTCTTTGTACATTTTAAACCTGGTGCATTCTAATTTTATGTAAGAATAATCATATATAAATATAGACATTTCTTCTTTTTATTAAAATAGTCACATCCCACTTCATCCTATCCTTATAAAACTATACACATACCTCAGCTCACACCATCCCTACTCTCAGTAATTTATATGTAGGACAAATAATGCTCAATAATTATTAAAATTTTCAAGCCTTGAATTTACATCTTTTGGAAACCACTTTTACCATCTAGAATATTCCAGAAAGATTAAAGACACAATCATATAATAGTTACTGTAGTTTTACTAGTATGGACATTGAGCCTGCGAGGAAAAAAAACTGAGTCTCCTGACTTCCTGTCTCCCCTTCCTTGATTGCTTATTGAGTGTCCACCAGACAAACAAGTGGTTCATACTTTCTCTTCTGTATGAACATGCAAGTAGCTTGGATAGCACTCGGAAGATCCACTATCTTTAATACGGGACCATAAGTCTCAGTCAGTGATATGAAGTAGAACTTTTTATGGCCACAGAAGCTGCTGATTATGTAAATCTTCCTTTTTTAGTTGTTTGTTTGTTCACAACACACGTGAATATCCAACATGGAGATGAATTCTTGTAAGTCACTGAGCATAACATTGCTTAACTTATCTCACCAAGAACACTTCTACCTCTACACTTATCTAACTGCGAAGTGCATGCTGAAACTGGGCCAGCACATGTTCAACCATCCAACCCGGCTGCCCTTCTAGCAAAGCCCTGTGCGTAGAGGGTGGAAAAAGCTACCCAGATATTAACACACTGCACTATTACTTTGCTGTACTTGGAGAATTTCTGGGACCTACAAGGTAGGGGAAGTAGCTCATATTTGTACTGAGAGCTTGTCAGCTTACAGAGCTTTACAAATGCATTATAAAAATAACCTATTACATCTTTGTTTTTAATGCAAAGATCAAAATTTTATTTAGGATTTTTTAAGATGTACCAAAAGGAGAAGAAAAAAGTAATTTTGGCAAATTTCCGCATTCATGAAACTGTGGAACAGGTAACAGTGGAGAAAGCCACGCTGAAACCTGAAAGATACCTGGCTTTCCAAGCTGCAGATGCTGAGAGACAGAATTTTCCAGGGAAAAGATCAGCCTTCCACAAAAGTAAAACAAACACACACACACACACAGAGTTTTCTGGCAGTGTTGCAAAGTTCTCTTTTTCTCTCCACCCCAAACTCAAGAACAGATGCAATAACAGTTAAGAATTCTCATGCATTTCTTTTCCCATTTCTATCCTTGTCACATAGATCTGCTGTAGCTTTAAAAATCCCCATGTCCCACAGGGTGAATTTCCAAGGAATCAATATTATTCAGTGAAATTCACCAGGACGAGTGAAATTAAGTCTTCATTACTCACATCAGTAGTCTTTCTCGCATCACCATGAAAAGCCAAATTCATTTAGATGATTTATGTACAGTAATATAAAATGTTTAAAAGCACCTAACCGACTTAGATGCCCAAGTCCCATTTTGAAAAGGCACTTAAGCTCCTAAGTCCCATGGAAATGATCAATGAAAATGATCAATGATCAAAACACACGCACAATAGTCAGGAAAGCTACAGAGTGGATTTATTTAAATAAGGCAATTTAAATCAGCGATTTAAACCATGACTTAAATCACCAAGCGGAAAGCCTTTATTTAAATCATCAATTTTAATCAACTTGTACATTTGTACTTGTTATTTTCTAAAAATGGCACACTCATTGGTTGATATCATGTTTGAATGGTATGATTTACAACTAAATAGAGCCTTTGTGCTACATTTGGTAAATCTTTTTGCTATCTAGGAGTGTATATTGTAACTATATACATTTATTTAAGCAATTCTATAGCTTATTATTTTCAGATTCTTCTTAATTGTATATTTTGGTATGTTAGAAAATGGTGAATGATATACTGTTATATAATTAACTTTTTGCTCATGATTTGTGTCAAACTGCATTAGGATGGTAATTACACCCACAAAATAGCATCCAAAATTTAGTTTTTTTTATTAAACAAAACAACCTTAAATGTTTTGGATACATAAACATCTCTTATTGAAACATGTTTCACATTTGCAACTAAATGAGTTATTAAAACAGAGGAATTAACTGCAGTCAGTGAATTAAGTGGATGATTTCAGTTCAGTAGCTGGTCTTAATGCGATACATAATGGTGTTTCCTAGAGTCAGAGGCCGGGTCCCAACACCTGTGATGATTTTGCCAGTCTCTTGCATCCCACAGCACAGCCCTTCCCCAGCAGGATCAAGTTCTTAATACAATACATGACCTATTGTGCCACATTTATAAAGCTCAGCCTCAAAAGTTAGATGTTTCCCCCTGATTCTGTATATAGAAAAGCAGCCCCTTTAACTCAAAGTTTTTGATAAAGGTCATGAATTCAGCTTATATATTTTTTATTTAAATGTTTCAAGAGATTATAAGTTTAGACCTTAACATATTTTGTATTAAATTCAGATTTCATTTTAAAACTGGTTTGTTTTTAAAAGAAAAAAATATATAATTTAAATAAAAATATCTGATTTTTTTTAATTTTAAAAAAATAATTTTTATCTACCCTGTAATGCAGGGGCATGGACAGCTATAAACATTTAAGGCTTTTGGAGGGTCACATTCTGTGCCCTCCCGCTGGCCCAGGGCCAGAGGAGCTCACTCTCCCCATACGGACAAGCCCCCGCTTGACCCCCTTATGCAATATTAACCTCCATGTCTTATTTTTTTAATGCTGAATTCCTATTACAATCAACATGTGAATGATTTCCAGTGGTCATTTTCATTAAGAAAAGGAAAAGTATTTATACTATTAAAAGTTGATTACAGCCAGATTTGGGGAAATACTGAAAGAAAGAACTCATGAACCATCTAACCATCTTTTGATTATAACCATGAATTTGCTTTGACACCACTTGTACACTCCTCCCATTTGCTTTCCTTGAACAATCACACAGTAATAAGAGCCAGCTCTAATCTAGCACTTTTCATCAGTAGATGTTAAAACGCTTCACATTCTAATATATTTATTCTCACAACCCCCCAGTGAGGTAGGGAAGTACTATTAGTGCCATTTTACAGATGGGGAAAGGAAGTGGAAAGAGGGGTAAGTGAATTGCCCAGCATCACACAGAAAGTCTGTCATGGAGTGGCAACTGAACTTGGGACTTTGAAGTTCCAGGCTAATGCCCTAAGCACTGACCCATCCTTTCTCTCTGAATTTTGTACAATTTTGTTTGCAAGAATATCTCCATAATGAGAAAGTGCTGTGAATGCTCATGCAAATGTGTATATTCATATAAGCAGTTGTCAAGGTTCCTTCCCCACTCTGAACTCTAGGGCACAGATGTGGGGACCCGCATGAAAAACCCCCTAAGCTTATTTTTACCAGCTTAGGTTAAAACTTCCCCAAGGTACAAACTATTTTACCTTTTGTCCCTGGACTTTATTGCTGCCACCACCAAGCGTCTAACAAATATATAACAGGGAAAGAGCCTGCTTGGAAACGTCTTTCCCCCCAAAAAATCCTCCCAAGCCCTCCACCCCCTTTCCTGGGGAAGGCTTGATAAAAATCCTCACCAATTTGCATAGGTGAACACAGACCCAAACCCTTGGATCTTAAGAACAATGAAAAAGCAATCAGGTTCTTAAAAGAAGAATTTTAATTGAAGAAAAAGTAAAAGAATCACCTCTGTAAAATCAGGATGGTAAATACCTTACAGGGTAATCCAATTCAAAACATAGAGAATCCCTCTAGGCAAAACCTTAACTCACAAAAAGGCACAAAAACAGGAATATACATTCCATTCAGCACAACTTATTTTATCAGCCATTTAAACAAAACAGAATCTAATGCATACCTAACTAGATTGCTTATTAGCCCTTTACAGGAGTTCTGACCTGCATTCCTGCTCTGGTCCGGGCAAAAGCAACACACAGACAGAGAGAACCCTTTGTTTCCCCCCCACACACACACTCCAGCTTTGAAAGTATCTTGTCTCCTCATTGGTCATTTTGGTCAGGTGCCAGCGAGGTTCTCTTTAGCTTCTTAACCCTTTACAGGTGAAAGGGTTTTTTCCTCTGGCCAGGAGGGATTTAAAGGTGGTTAGCCTTCCCTTTACATTTATGACAGTAGTCTTTTATGAATATGTTTCATGCAGCCATTTTAACAGGTCTTTTGGATTTCAGAGTCTTTGACTCAAGGAAAAAATGAGCCCCCGTGACTGACTAACCTGTCCATTAAGACAAGACAAGTAGCAAGCTACTGATGGTGAGTATTTAAAGCAACAGCCATAGCAACAGTTCACAAGACATTCGCAGGATTAAATATCTCTGCACAAACCTTTCACAGAATAATATCACAGAAGCGATTTAGTAAAAGATGAAGCTTGTTCATAGATAATTTGCAAACAGAAAAAAAGACAAATTTGTCAAATACACTGGTCATTTCAAATAGTTTTCTCACCTCTACTTGCAACATGTGTCTTAGACACAGAGCCAGCTGAAAAAGGTAATCTGTATAAATCAATTTGCTAATCTATGTTCAACTCTTGCTTTTCAGATGAGTAAGAACAGCACAGACTCAAGGATAAAGAGTATCTTTAAACAGCATTGCCTATGAGATTTAAAATTGGAGAGCTTTTTCTTCATCAGAAAACTAGTTTTGAAATGCAACATTATTTTGCCTTACTGCAAGTCAGCATCATCCATTTTTTATTATTAGCTTTTGTTTTCAAAAATCATCCCATTATGTCTACCTGTGACCTAAGTTTGATCCTTATGCAATTCATCATGAGGAGCTAAATCTCATTGCACAGCCAGGAACAAATGCAGCTCATGCCTTCCTATTACAAACTAGAAAGGATTTGGGGTCACATTAGTTTATCATTTCCTCCAAAACTTTATTAGCTAAAACAACTCTCTGTTCCATATTAAAGCTAATTATGTTAATGAACGTCGACAAATCTTCAATCCTGCACATTTTTTCACTAGTTACTTATGTTTATAATGATCTAGCTTTAGTGAATCCACACTCAAGCATTTAAATGTAAGATATTAATGAATTACCAATTAGCTGTACTTATGTGTCATGCACGACAATCAAACAGTACCCAAATAGGCCCTACGGCACGTTCTTTGCTTCACATTTCTACTTCACTATTTTCTTCTTCAAGCAAGTTCTCAATTAAAATTGTCATCCATTGTACAGATGTTATTTCCTGTAGCACTTGTCTTACTTGGAGTCAGATTTATCCTCCCATGATGAAAAAGCCAACAGAAGGGGAAACTCTGTGTTTCACTGTGTGAAGTTCTCGACACAGTGGAGGGGTTTGGTGACAGTGGAGGTGGCAGAGCTTTTGACATGCAAACCTTACAAGATTCAGGGGGAAAGGAGGTCCAAAACTGACAGACATTCTCTCCTCTGTGCTGATGTTGCCCCCTCACCACCTGCGTATGTAACAGCTGCCTAATAAGCCATGCTGATATTCATCACTCCATCCTTTGAGTCAGACTTCTCCCTCTTAGGAGAAGGGACCTTGCAATGTGGAAATTAATATTGCTTCCAGAATCAGTTACTATCTCTGCTTTGGTACTTGCATCTCTCACGATCCAAAAAGAAGTCAGCTATGTAGAGTGGCTGCTACCTGGCCCTCCTGATGCAGGCAGCCTTATTCCCATAACAGTACTGTAGAAGAGATGAGGCAAGTTTGAGAGCAGGAGCAGATGAGTGGATGGAGCTAAGCTGTTGTCCCCATCCATTTTCCACGGACTTCTACTACCTTTTTCCTGTGTACATAGAAGGGAGCAGCCAGTGCTCAGATCTCTACAGCAGGTACCATTTACACCAGGGGTTCTCAAACTGGGGATCAGGACCCCTCAGGGGGTCGCGAGGTTATTACATGGGGGGTCACGAGCTGTCAGCCTCCACCCCAAACCCTGCTTTGCCTCCAGCATTTATAATGGTATTAAATACATAAAAAAGTGTTTTTAATTTATAAGTGGGGGGTCGCACTCCAAGGCTTGCTACGTGAAAGAGGTCACCAGTACAAAAGTTTGAGAACCACTGATTTACACAAATGGTCCATGTACATGACTATTCTCTGACACGTAGAAATCCAGGTCTCAATTTCTATGGATTATAAATACACAAAGGTCACCTGAGGGACCAGAAAAGTCTTTGTCAAGTAAATTTAGCATCTGAATGAGACCAAACAAATTCAAACCCTTCTGCTGCCATTGAAGCTCCTATACCAGCATCCCTCCCTATTCCTGGAGTAAAAGGCATGGTTGGAATACCAGTGTGCTTTGATGAACTCCAGATTTTGAAACAGCCCCCAGAGACGTCAGGGCACAAACTGCTTGATTTATAATGAAAATTAACTGAAAGGTAGAAATGGTAGGACAGCATGCTTAGGAGAAACTCTGTTCAGTTTGATTCAGTTAAAACTTACTTACTGAACACACAATCAAAGTCTCTATCTAAACAGCATTAGAATAACACTAAGACAGAAATTGTGGTGGAAGGAGGACAATCAATGGGACACAATCATTCTGGGGTACAAAATATATCAGAAGGACAGAACAGGGCGTGTGGTGTGTAGGAGTGGCATTTTATGTGAAAGAAAATGTAGAATCAAATGAAGTAAAAATCTTAAATGAATCCACATTCCATAGAATCTCTATCGATAGTAATTCCATGCTCTAAGAAGAATATAACACTAGAGATCTATTATCGACCACCTGACCAGGACAGTGATAGTGACGATGAAATGCTAAGGGAGATTAGAGAGGCTATCAAAATAAAGAACTCAATAATAGTGGGGGATTTCAATTATCCCCACATTGACTGGGTACACGTCACTTAAGGATGAAATACAGAGACAAAATTTCTCGATACTTTAAATGACTGCTTCTTGGAGCAGCTGGTACTGGTACCCACAAGGGGAGAGGCAATTCTCGATTTAGTCCTGAGTGGAGTGCAGGATCTGGTCCAACAGGAAACTATAACAGGACCGCTTTCAAATAGTGACCGTAATATAACAACATTTAACATTCCTGTGTTGGGAAGAACACCTCAGCAGCCCAACACTGTGGCATTTAATTTCAGAAAGGGGAACTATGCAAAAAATGAGGAGGTTAGTGAAACAGAAAGTAAAAGGTACAGTGACGAGAGTGAAATCCCAGCAAGCTGCATGGACACTTTTCAAAGACACCATACTAGAGGCCCAACTTAAATGTGTACCCCAAACTAAAAAAAACACAGTAAAAGAACTAAAAGAGAGTCACCATGGCTTAACAACCATGTAAAACAAGCAGTGAGAGATAAAAAGGCATCTTTTAAAAAGTGGAAGTCAAATCCTAGAGAGGTAAATAGAATGGAGCATAAACACAGCCAAATTAAGTGTAAAAATGTAATAAGAAAAGCCAAAAAGGAGTTTGAAGAACAGTTAGCCAAAAACTCAAAAGGTAATAACAAAAGGTTTTTTAAGTATATCAGAAGCAGAAAGCCCGCTAAACAACCAGTGGGGCCCCTGGACGATCGAGATACAAAAGGAGCACTTAAAGATAAAGTCATTGCGGAGAAACTAAATGAATTCTTTGCTTCAGTCTTCACGGCTGAGGATGTTAGGGAGATTCCCAAACCTGAGCCATCCTTTGAGGTCTAAGAGGAAGACAGAAGGACACCTTTTTTATCCATCACTGAGGGACCAAAAAGGACAGTGCTTTTTGCATCCATGAACAGTGGATTCCAGCCAGGTGGGCTGGTGACAGTGGGAGCTTGCTTTAGGTGAGAAACTACTTTAGTCAAGGATTTTAGCCTGTTAAAATTAAGTTTAGAGGCATGTTATACTTTTGATTTTGTAGCATAAATTTATGATTGTTTCACTATAGATATATTTCAGGCCTGTAATGTTATAAAGGACCTGATCCTGCATTGTGCGAGTCCAGCTATGTTTACACTGTCTCTCTGGGGACCGCTTACCTGGCAATTGCTGAGATCGTCCAGTGACAGGGGCTGGATACCACAGGGAGCACTCTGAGGAGTTGGGGGTTGGTGTGTGTCTATCACTACTCTGCACAGAGAGGCTGAGGCCTGCAGAGATATGAAAGTTAGGGCTTGTGGGTGTGGCCAGAGACGATTGGTTTCAGGGAGCGTTGCGGCAGCAGGCACAGACAGACTACCTGCTTCATGCTGAGGGCAGGTAGTGGTGAGGTACCTCACATCCCTTGATACTCGCAGGGAGAGTCACAGGTAGATTCTTTTCTGGATTAGGCATCAACCAACCGTCCCAGATTGATGGGATCTGTATTCATGCAAGCACCTCAAAGCCCAACATAAGACTTGATTTCCCAGCACACTAGTTGGCTGTTTAGGCCCTTTCGTCAGTTTTGGGGGGCCGATTTGGACCTTGCTAAATGCATAAGATTATGGCCTTTTGAGGATTTCACTGTGTTTCCAACAATATATCTATTGTTGGTCTTCGATACATGTAGAGTGAGATGAAAATATTAGCTAAAATAAATACAAAACAGACCCTTGAAAATCTGGGTGCTGATTTACATTACAGACCTAAGAAATACCAGATTCCGACGAGCATCACTAAGCCATGAGATCATCACATCAAGAGTATGCACCAGCAGTAAGAAGGATCAAGAAAAGGGGAGCCTGATTTGCAGTTAATTAAGAAATCCTTTTCAGTACCAGTGTAAGCAAACAGCCTCCATGCTATGTGAAAACTAAAACCCAGAGGAGAAAGAGTTATGAAAGGTACATGGATCTGAGATGCTTACTATAAGAACGCAATTAAGGAGAAAGTAATAAAAAGGAACACTGAAACAATATCGAAAGAGATGACCTGCTCAGTTAGATATTGCTAGAAGAACAAGAACTTTTAAGTTTTCGGGACAAGTACCTCTTTTCTCCCTGGCTAAACTTTCTTCTAAACTAAACAACCAACCAGCATTTCATGTTCCTCTTGATATTTTAAAACATGTAGTTAGGAGAATAAACAGGAGGACTTAGGACTTTTCTACATGGTGTGTCAGTCTTAATTAGAGGGGAGTAAATTCTAGTGCGCAGTAGTGCTTTGCACACTAGCTGGCCCATGTAGACCTGGCTAGCACACACTAAAAGTTCCCTAGTGCACATTAATGTAGCAGTGGTTCCCTACATTAATGTGCACTAGGGAACTTTTAGTGTGCACCAGCAGGGTTCACATGGGCCACTTAGCGCATGACATGCTAGGGTGCACTAGAATTTACACCTCTCTAGTGCAGACTAATGCACCATGTAGACAAGCCGTAACTTGTACATTTGGGGCATGATCCTGCATGGTCTGAGCACTTCCTGAAAAGCTCCTGAAATCAGTGGCAGTGAGTGGAGGACAGTAATCACCTTACAAGAAAGGTCCACAGCAGACTCGGAAACCTAGACAGACCCATTTAAGATGTTAACTGAATTTTCTCCTATGAAGTCAAGTCTCCAAAAACCAATGAACACTAGATTTTGAGAAAAAGGGAAATTAGAATGTAAAGATATGAAATGGTCTCCAAATATACAACCATGAAAAAATGCCAACCAATAACCAGACACAAATTAAAAGCACATGAAGTAAGCTCTGAATTAGAATTTGTATCCCCTTTTATGCTTCCCCAATGTCTTCATCTTGCTTTTTTAGCAATGTCATTAGCAATAAAAAATAAAATATTCCGTTGTTGGGTCCAGTCCTCCAATCCTTAGTCACTTGAAGGGGACAACTAGTGAGCAACTATCGCTTGTGTAAGGACTATAAAATCAAGCCCTTCATAAACACATCAGATTGACAAACAACTGAATCTTAGTCACAATAATCAAGAAACAATCTTACAATTTTCAAACATATCATTAGCTTTCTGTCAGTTACTGAAGTGGTCCCAGAACACATTCAGGCATTCTCTAAATTAAGGGTTTTTTTAAATGTGTTAGCGAACATATTTTAATTAAGTGCTTTTTAAAAATGTATTAGCACCTAACATAGACAGAGTTTGACACTTTTAATAATGTTGGCTGGTCCTGGGCAGCTCCAAACATCTATGCCAGGTGCTAAGAAAACCCACATGCTTTAGACTTAAAAACTAAACTGTTGCAATGTAACAAAAGGGAGAGCAGCAGTGGTGAGAAGGAATGGACTGAAGACTGCCAGGGTACCTGATAACAGTCTGCAAATAAGGGCCTGTCTACACTTAAAACACAGCAGAAGTGCAGCTGTGCTGCTGTAGTGCTTCAGTGAAGATGCTATCTATGCCAATGGGAGGGCTTCTCCTGTCAGGGTAGGTAATCTACCTCCCAGAGAGGCGGTAGCTAGGTCGATGGGAAAATGCTTCCATAGACCTAGTGTTGTCTACACCGAGGGTTAGGTCAGTTTCACTGTCTTGCTCAGAGTTATACCAATCTAATTTCCTAGTGTACATCAAGTCTAAATTAAGGGCTATCATACAGCAGGTTGCTCTTCATGTCCACTGAAGGCAGGACAAGTAGTAATCTGCAGCAAGGGAGATTTAGGTTAGATATCAGCAGAGGTGAAAGTAAGCCGGTTTGCCCCGGGGTGGATCGGCTTCCCCAGGCAGCAGCTGGAGCCCCCGGCACTTTAAATTGCTGCCAGAGCCTTGTGGCGGAGCCCTGGGGTAGCGGTGGTGGGGCTGGGGCAGGCTCCGGGGACGATTTAAAAGGCCCGGGGCAGTAGTGGCGGCTGGAGCCCTGCTGCCGGAGCCCTGGCGAAGCAGTGGCAGGGCTCCGGGGACAATTTAAAGGGCCCAGGACTCCAGCCGCCGCTGCCGCCCAAAGCCCTTTAAACTGCTGCCAGAGCCCCCGGCTGCCGCTTTTACCCCGGGGAGGGGGAAGGAGGCACTTGCCGGTACAGGGTGGGCCGGGGCTGGCTCCAACCTCCCCCAGCCCTGCCCCTTCCGCCCAAGGCCCTGCCCCTTACGGGGACCAGAGCAGGCCCCAGCCCAGCCCCGTACCGGTAAGTCCCTAGACTTACTTTCACCCCTGGATATTAGGAAAATCTTCCTAACTAGAAGGATAGTTAAGTACTGTAATAGGTTACCAGGAATTGTCTAGGTATACTTGGTCCTCCTTCAGCATAGGGAGATGAACTAAATGACCTCGAGGTCCCTTCCAGCCCTACATTTCTATGATTTGTTTGAATCTCTCTCTCTCTGCATACGTTCACAGAGCAGAGCAGGAGTCTCAGTTAAGTACCAAGAAAATCCCAGAAGGGTGTCCGTTACTAAGCATGTTCAGTAGGTTTCTTGAAGCCATACAGAAAGTATCTATTACGGGATGACGGAGCTGCATGTCTTACAGATTCCCAGCCTTGGAGCTGAGCCAATCTGAGCTCAGAGAGGAAATGGTATAAAGACAGGAGTTACTGAGGCCTACTCTAAACTTAAAAATTAGATCCACCTTGCTACATCACTCAGGGCTGTGAAAAATGTTGTACACTGAGCACTGTCATTAGGTCAACCTAACCCCCAGCATAAACGTGGCTAGGTCAACAGAATTCTTCCATCAACCTACCTACCGCCTCTCAGAGAGATGAACTAACTACATCATTTGAAAACCCCTTCTGCTGATGTAGGAAGCACTGTAGCTATGTTGCTGTAGTGTAGACAGGCCCCATTAGCATTACGGGATTTGGCAAAAGACCACAAAACAAGGCCATGAGGTGAGCCAGCTGCGTCATCAGCATCTGTAACATCCTGGCTGCAAGGATGATATTACTGTCTGACACACAAACTGAGGCAAGCCAGTCGTTTAGTAATTGAGGAATGAAAGCTGCTTGCTAGGAGGATCCACTGACTAGTCTTTTTTTTTTTAAATATAAATTTCCAGTGACGCTGCAGCTACCGAAATGCAAATTTAAATAAATAGATAATCTTTTATTATATTGCCAGAACCTTAAAGATCACCCATGACAATTATAAAACACAGAATTAGTTTCAATGGTAATTTTGTCTTTACGATTTTATTTTAATAGCCACATTACATTTTAAAGTTATGGTAAATAGGCTGTATGCTTTTTTTTTTTTTTTTAATGTTTCCATCAGGATTCAGGGATACTGAACACATCACAAAGCTGTTGTACACCATACGTCAGTGTGAAATGACCTGAACATTACTACTTTTGCATGTGCAGCAGAATTCCGGTATGTTGCCACACCTATGTAAGCAGCCCATTGCTATCATTGTTAATCACTGTTTTATTTATTCTGCATTCATAGAGACAGAATAATCAGACAGCTTAGCACTACAATTGCTTAATTTGTTAATCTTTTACCACCTTTTAACCCCATCCTGCATTGAAAACAGAGTCAGATCCTCAGCTGGTATAAATCTATATACTCAGTGGAGCTGTACTATTTATACCAGCTGAGGATCTGTCTTCCTTAAAAAAAGAAAAATCTTAATGTGGTTCAGCTGTGTTTGCTTGTACTAACGAATTACATTCAAATGCTTTGCAAAGACAGACAATTCTTTACAGATCCTTTTGAATTTTAAGGGCACAAGACTTTTCTGGAAAAAGCATAACTCTTGCTCTCATCAAGGCTTCCTCCCCCTTTTAGTAAATTATTCCCTAGGAGCCCATCTAATTGTTTGACTGATTCAAAAAAAAAAAAAAAAAAAGAGTCCCTAACTGATACGCCATTTTGACAATTTATTATCCTTTCAGTGAGAAATTGTTTGACCTCTTTCTGTAGTTAGTGTCAAGTTTTTAAAAATACCAATCCATTGCAGCCTATGTTATCAGCTCGGTGGAAATCTCCACTCACAATGGCATTCTCCGTGGCAATTAAAGCGTTGAGTATTGTAAATGAGGCTCCTTTTTGTCTGCCTTTTCCTACATTTCAGTTATTAAAATTGTATGCCCTTGCCACAAAGCTGATGTCTAATATGCATACTGGTACTTCCTGTGCTGTCAGGATGGCTGTAATTCTGGGGGAGGTAAATGAATTGGCCACGTTTATCTAGATTTTGGTTTCTCTGGGGCTTCCAGCTAGAAAGTCAACTGTAACAGCGGTTTTGGTGTTGTGACATCTGTCTCAGCGAAGGTCCTAACTCATCTCACATATGGTAGATCACTAAATATCAGACAACCAGGAGCAAATTCAAAACAGTGACAAAGAAGGGAGAAGTCCTAAATCCCTGATCCAAACCTCTGACACATCTAGCCCTTCAAAATGTTTCATTGTTTACTTCTGTTGCCAGTATGTCATTTTAGAAGTTGGTCAACACAAAGCATGAAGCACTGGAAATGAGTCAAATGATAACTTTGTATCCTTTTCAATTTCACTTACTTTCTGTGTAAATTTTGAGACTCCAAATCAGCAAGGTACACAAGCACTTGTCTAATTTGGGACTACTTATTTATGTAAGTACCTCAGAGAATGTTCTCCAAATAGTTTTAAAGGAGCACTTAATAAAACCCATTATCCATCTCTCCATTTATCAAAATACACTTTTAGGAATAAAAGTAAATTAGAAAGATTTCCCTACTCATTCCATTCTTTCCTATTAGAGACACAGCTGAAATTGTCCTTTACTGCAAAGAAGTTAAATTTTAACTTCAGTTTATAGCTTCTGACACTATTTTTTTGTGTACTGTAATAGCTGATTCTAGGGAGGAGTCATTGTCTGGTGCTTAAAGAAATAGCTGTTAAAACAACAATGAAAGATAATGTGTTATGCTTGTTATGCTAATCCAAAAGCACACTGAAGTCAAGGAAAAGACACATTCTTTGTCAGTTGATTTTGGGTGAGGTCCTATGTGCACATTTCTTAATTCCTTGTTAAATTTGGATTTTATTTATTTTAAAATTGTGAGGTGAGTTTGGCATTAACGCTACTTTAGCTCACATAATCTCAGGCTCCCAATCCTCTAGGTACCCTTATGATCTCACAGATCTCATTGCAGGAAACGGGCTTCCTATATACTTTTAAATAATACATTTGACAGGGCACAAGCATGAACAAACGGCAACAGTGTGTAGCACCACAGTACAATACAATCGTGAAAAGTAACTAGAAAACAAATGTCATCAGGATGCAAACAAACAAAATACAGGAAATTGTGTAAGGAATACGTTTTGCAACTAATCAATTTTTCACCCTATAAAATGCCTTGGCTCAGTTATGAAAAAAAGGCTATGAAATAAGCTTGCAGGTCTCAGTCCAGGTCCCAGAGGCAAGTGTTGCCCCCAAAAAATCACCTTATTCACACCTCTGGCAGCCTCAGCATAGCCCAGGTACTAGAGACTAAGAAGCCCAACCCTAAAGATGGTCCCATTAGCTCGTGATGAGGATGGGGATGAGGCACATAGATTGGGCAATGCAGTAGGGAAGCTTGCAATGCTGCTGTCCCTCTTCTGTGGATAAAGAGAAGATTGCTATACCTAGGACTGTTAGTCTGGCGCATCTCACAGACAAGCAATCTAAATTCACACAGACATGCACACCCCTAAAACGAAACACAGTTGATATTCATTTTCTATCTAAAGGCTTCTCTGAAGATTCCACTAAATAGTATATATATATACATATATATATATATATATATATATATATATATACACACACACACACACACACACACACCCGTACATAAATTATACATATATATAATTTCTATAATATTAATTACATATTATTCTGAATAAGATTCTCTGAAACAAGTGGAAAAATGTACCTATAGGTCACTGTACAAAAGGGAAAGCTCAACTGTGACAGGTATATGCCTCTGTAACATACAAAAGAGCAAATTCCAGTGTCAATGATCTATGCTATGTAAAGTAATAGGAACTCAACTGCAAATAAGGAGCACCAAACAATGTTCTGATGATAATAAACCCCTATTTTCCTTTCCTCACCTCACTCTTTGTGAAATGTGGAAGTGAATGTAAAACAGAGTTATGTGGCTCTTGTAAATGAAAAACACTCCTCTTTCTTCTCCCGCTGGAAAAGCGCGGTTTCATCGGCTCAAGCACTTTTATGGTGGGTGTTAAGTTCATAAGCTCACTAATGAAATAGTCTTTCTTGTAGTAAAGAAAGGAGGATGTAAAAGGAAAGACTGTCTAAAAATCTGTGACCATGCTAAGAGCTCAATTCGGTAGATCCCTCCCTCATTATAATGAAAATATCTTACTCACTAAAATAAAAGGAGTTCTTTTAGTCAACACCAGCAATATTAGCTCTCCAAAAATAAAACTGCGGTAAGTGTGACATCTGTAGACAGCCTCTTAAGCCTGGTAATGCGCACATGTAATTTAGAAGATAGCCAAATAAAAGTGGCTGCCATCTGCCCAAACGACACATGAATACACAGGCAGATTAGCCCAGCTCTCTGCACTGGCATAAAAAAAGTCACAAATATAAATTCACATGCAGGTAGTGTAAGTACATGTGGAAGAGGCAAGACTGACAGAATGGAAGGCCAGCCAGAGTACTTCATACACAGAACAAACTCAGCAGGGACTCAAGCCTGCTTCCAGCTTGTCAAGCTTGGAGCTGAAAGACCTGATCCTGAAAACACTTACTCATATGAGTAACTTCACTTATCTGCATTGTCCCATGGTCAGAAAACTAACTCATATGGAAGTAAAGTTACTTCCACATGTCAGTGGGTTGCACAATTCGGTCCACAGTAAACTGGCTAAGAACTAGATCCTGCAGCGGGGAACATTCCAGGTTAGTTATTCAAGAAAGTCAGCCATCCAGAGAACATTTAATGAAGCCAAAAATACAGTCAGCACATCCATTTCCTTATTGCCAAGATCTCTACTGCTAAGGAATATATTTGATGAGAATGAAGGAGTGACTGGAACCAGATATAGCAAGTGACCAAAGTGCTAAAATAACTTAGCGCCTTTTAAGAAGCATTGCAGGTTGGGCTGAAGAAAGTGCATTATTTAGTACTAAGGTGAGGATGAGAAGGGCAATTTTAAGTGCCTAATACTTCCCAAGTAATATTCATGTATTATATTAGATCATTTTTCAGTTATCCAATTCAATATTTTAGCAATAAATATTCCAATTATCATGTTGTTACTTTATATAGTCTCTTAATATTCATTTGTAAGGGCTCCCATCTATGTTATCCTACTACAATAAAGTGCTCTTACACATTCTTTGGACAATATAAGAACTGATCATTTGTGCATTGTGACGTGGTTTAAACTGGTCTCAAAATAGAACTGGGCATGACACTACATACTAATAATTCATGTGTAACAAAACGTTCAGGCACATGGTTTGAATGCACTTGTTTCATTTGAGTCATTTGTTTGAACGCACTTGTTTCATTTTGGGGAAAGAATTTGGATAGACAAATTACTCCAGAGTAACGGGCTTTGATCTGGAAAAGAGGATTCGCAACCTCAGTCTGTAGCAAGATATAAGATAACTCAGTGACTTTTTGGTAATCCTCCTGGTACTTCCTTGCAGAAATGGTCATACTCAAAGAAGTGGAGGTGTTTTGGTAGCTGCTAGGCTACTGATAACCTCTCACTGGAGAAAAACAAATAGTCCCAAATTAGAAAAATGTTTCTAAAACATATGTGAGGTTATTATGGAAAACTTAACCCATCAATTCCATATCTATCGAAACAGAAAGAAGACAAAGAAATATTTAGGTATTTGGCTACCATTTATTCAGTACTCAGACAAAGTAATTGACCGGCAAAATCCATATTTTAAATATTAACATTTGATAGACACACCCGGTTTTATAAATGAGCACAATTAGCAGTTTCACTCAATGTAATCAAGTCATCAGAAACAACACATCCTGAGTAAAAAGGCTCACTGCCCTAAAGTAACATCCTGCTAAAAAGAGACTGGACGATTACATTACGGCATGATGTTTCTCTAAACAAAAGAATAAGTTCAGGGGTCGCAATAACATTTTCTTTCTGATGTTTTCACTACTGGTACATCTGCTAAAACATCCTAAATAAAATAGTTATTTAAAAAAGCCAGAAAACAATCCAAGATAAATTCATAAGATTTGATTACAAATTGAAATACACACAAACTCCAGCTGCAGTTTATGTGCCACTATCCTGATCGCATACATGATGACATCATTTCAGGTAGCACAGTGTTCTGAAAGCAGGAGCGAGGAGAAGGCTAATATTGCACTCCCATCTAGCTGAGCAGCGGAATTTTGGATTCCATTTCCTCACCTATGACCAACCCCCTCAGAGTTCTGGGTGTTTTGGCTAGGTTTCTGACCATGGACAGTCCAGTCCATTTGAAACCTTGTTCTCAGTACTTTGCATCTCCCAAACTACCCACAAAAGCTATTTACAATACCAGTAAGATGAGCAGTGAAGCACAAAAATATGTTATTGCCAAGTTGGAGTGACAGGACTCATCTGCTAGGGCAGTTAGGTAATGCTGGTTGGGGCTACAAACACAGGCAGACTTCCCTGGTCACCTTAAAAGCAACAGTTCCCAGTCCCCCTCCCTGTAACAATGGCATTGCCTGCAGAATTTGGAAGCCTTCCCTGGTTCAGTTTACACCTGGCTCAAAACTAAGGCTTTTGTTTTATGTGAAAAAGCAGAAGGTAATGGTACTCAGCCATAGAGACTACCTCCTAGCACTGGGGGAGAGAATGGTACGTATCCTGAAGGTGAGGTAATCCCTATGGGGACATAGGGACATGATGCCGCTGTGTCCTAAGTAGTACTTGCTGCAATAACAACCACTGCTTTATAATAGAAAAATATGTAGCCATTTGTTCCAATACTAGTCATTCTAATACACAGTCGGTTTTCTTTCCTTCTTGATTTATCACCATATGTTCCATTATAAAAGACCCACTCATCCTTTCAAAATGTGTTAAGATGTAGTTTATTCTAAGCCTCTCTCTCATATTCATGTAATTAACTTAGGCTTGAATAGAGACTGGGAGTGGCTAAGTCATTATGCAAGGTAACCTATTTCCCCTTGTTTTTTCCTATTTCCCCCCCCCCCCCAGACGTTCTTGTTAAACCCTGGATTTGTGCTGGAAATGGCCCAACTTGATTATCATACACATTGTAAGGAGAGTGATCACTTTAGATAAGCTATTACCAGCAGGAGAGTGGGGTGGGGGAAGAGAAAACCTTTTGTAGTGGTAAACACCCATTTTTTCATGCTTTGTGTGTATAACAAGATCTTCTACACTTTCCACAGTATGCATCCGATGAAGTGAGCTGTAGCTCATGAAAGCTTAGGCTCAAATATATTGGTTAGTCTCTAAGGTGCCACAAGTACTCCTTTTCTTTTTGCGAATACAGACTAACACGGCTGTTACTCTGAAACCAGTAAAATATCTGTATATCAGGTTGTTAGGCAATACTTTGTATCTTTCTCATTCCTGCCCCCAGCTGTGGATTTCTGGAATAGGAGATGTTTGTTGCTTTCGGGCAAAGTAAAGTAATACTCAGCATGGATAGAAGTGGCACTTAATGAAGACTTGGTAAATACGCTGCACAGAACAAACAAGCAAGAGATGCACTACATATTGTAGTGACACAAATTACACAGCTATTGCTTTTCCCTCTCCCCGACATTCAATCTTCATCTAATATACCAACTAGCACTTCAAAATGTGGAACCCTTCCCCATGGATCCCCGAAAGGAAACAGCTGAAGAGTGGCTGCTGAAAAGCAAAAGAAAGATGGGTGGCTAAAGAAAATACCACAAACAGAAAAGGCCTAAGCAAAGGTATAAGTACAAAGCTGCACTGGCAGAAGCATCATGCTAAAAGGCAGGAAGAACAAAGATGATAGGGAAATCAGCCACGATGGGAAGGAATCATTCATCTGTGCAATATTTACAACAACTTGAAGAAGATTCTCAACCATTTAAAATAAACACACTTACTTAGCTCTTACAGAGCACTTTGCATTTCCAAAGGGCTACACAAACATTAGCAAATGAACCAAGCCTTAAACAAACAACACTCGAGAACATAAAAATGGCCATACTGGATCAGACCAATGGTCCATCTAGTCCTGTATCCTGTCTTTTAACAGATGTTAGTGACAGGTGCTTCAGAGGGAACGAACAGAACAGGACAATTATTGAGTGATCCATCACCTGTCATCCAGTCCAAGCTTCTGGCAGTCCTAGGCTTCAGGAAACCTAGAGCATGGGATTCCATCTATGACTGTCATGGCTAATAGACCATGATGGACCTTTCCTCCATGAATGTATGGTTCTTTTTTTTAACCCAGTTATACTTTTGACTTCACAAAATCCCCTGACAAGTCCCACAGGTTGACTGTACATTGTGTGAAGAAGTACTTCCTTAGGATTGTGTTAAACCTGTTGCCTATTAATTTAATTTGGGGATACCTGGTTTTGAGTTGAGAAGTAATAAATAACACGTCTTTATTCACTTCCTCCACACCATTCAGGATTTTAGAGACCTCTGTCATATCCCTCTTTAGTCATCTCTTTTCTAAGCTGAACAGTCCCAGCCCAAATGGAAATTATTCCATGCCCCAATCATATTTGTTGCTCTTCTGTTTTTTTTCAATTTTAATACAGATTTTTTTCAGATGGGGTGACCAGAACTGCACGCAGTATTCCAAGTGTGGCTGTACTATGGCTTTATTCAGTGGCATTATGATATCTTCTGTCATATTATCTATCCCTTTCCTAATGATTCGTAACATTCTGCTAACTCTTTTGACCGCTACTGCACATTAAGCAGATGTTTTCAGAGAACTACCCACATTGATTCCTAGATCTCTTTCTTGAGTGAATTTAGACTCCATTATATGGTATCTATAGTTGGGATTTTCTTTCCAATGTTCATTACTTTGCATTTATCAACACTGAATTTCATCTGCCATTTCGTCGCCCAGCAACCCAGCTTAGTGAGATCCCTTTGTAACTCTTTGCAATCAGCTTTGGAATTAACTATCTTGAGTAATACTGTAATGTCTGCAATCTTTGCCACCACTTTGCCACCTCACCCCTTATTTTCTAGATGATTTATGAACATGTTGAACAGCATAGATCCCAGTACCGATCCTTGGGGGAGCCCACCATTTACCTCTCTCCCCTGTGAAAACTGACCATTTATTCCTACTTGTTGTTTCCTATGTTTTAACTGGTTACTGAGCTAGGAGAGGACCTTAGAATCATAGAATCATAGAATATCAGGGTTGGAAGGGACCCCAGAAGGTCATCTAGTCCAACCCCCTGCTCAAAGCAGGACCAATTCCCAGTTAAATCATCCCAGCCAGGGCTTTGTCAAGCCTGACCTTAAAAACCTCTAAGGAAGGAGATTCTACCACCTCCCTAGGTAACGCATTCCAGTGTTTCACCACCCTCTTAGTGAAAACGTTTTTCCTAATATCCAATCTAAACCTCCCCCACTGCAACTTGAGACCATTACTCCTCGTTCTGTCATCTGCTACCATTGAGAACAGTCTAGAGCCATCCTCTTTGGAACCCCCTTTCAGGTAGTTGAAAGCAGCTATCAAATCCCCCCTCATTCTTCTCTTCTGCAGGCTAAACAATCCCAGCTCCCTCAGCCTCTCCTCATAACTCATGTGTTCCAGTCCCCTAATCATTTTTGTTGCCCTTCGCTGGACTCTCTCCAATTTATCCACATCCTTCTTGAAGTGTGGGGCCCAAAACTGGACACAGTACTCCAGATGAGGCCTCACCAATGTCGAATAGAGGGGAACGATCACGTCCCTCGATCTGCTCGCTATGCCCCTACTTATACATCCCAAAATGCCATTGGCCTTCTTGGCAACAAGGGCACACTGCTGACTCATATCCAGCTTCTCGTCCACTGTCACCCCTAGGTCCTTTTCCGCAGAACTGCTGCCTAGCCATTCGGTCCCTCGTCTGTAGCTGTGCATTGGGTTCTTCTGTCCTAAGTGCAGGACCCTGCACTTATCCTTATTGAACCTCATCAGATTCCTTTTGGCCCAATCCTCCAATTTGTCTAGGTCCTTCTGTATCCTATCCCTCCCCTCCAGCGTATCTACCACTCCTCCCAGTTTAGTATCATCCGCAAATTTGCTGAGAGTGCAATCCACACCATCCTCCAGATCATTTATGAAGATATTGAATAAAACCGGCCCCAGGACTGACTCTTGGGGCACTCCACTTGATACCGGCTGCCAACTAGACATGGAGCCATTGATCACTACCCGTTGAGCCCGACAATCTAGCCAGCTTTCTACCCACCTTAGAGTGCATTCATCCAGCCCATACTTCTTTAACTTGCTAACAAGAATACTGTGGGAGACCGTGTCAAAAGCTTTGCTAAAGTCAAGAAACAATACATCCACTGCTTTCCCTTCATCCACAGAACCAGTAATCTCATCATAAAAGGCGATTAGATTAGTCAGGCATGACCTTCCCTTGGTGAATCCATGCTGGCTGTTCCTGATCACTTTCCTCTCATGCAAGTGCTTCAGGATTGATTCTTTGAGGACCTGCTCCATGATTTTTCCAGGGACTGAGGTGAGGCTGACTGGCCTGTAGTTCCCAGGATCCTCCTTCTTCCCTTTTTTAAAGATTGGCACTACATTAGCCTTTTTCCAGTCATCCGGGACTTCCCCGGTTCGCCACGAGTTTTCAAAGATAATGGCCAATGGCTCTGCAATCACAGCCGCCAATTCCTTCAGCACTCTCGGATGCAACTCGTCCGGCCCCATGGACTTGTGCACGTCCAGTTTTTCTAAATAGTCCCTAACCACCTCTATCTCCACAGAGGGCTGGCCATCTCTTCCCCATTTTGTGATGCCCAGCGCAGCAGTCTGGGAGCTGACCTTGTTAGTGAAAACAGAGGCAAAAAAAGCATTGAGTACATTAGCTTTTTCCACATCCTCTGTCACTAGGTTGCCTCCCTCATTCAGTAAGGGGCCCACACATTCCTTGGCTTTCTTCTTGTTGCCAACATACCTGAAGAAACCCTTCTTGTTACTCTTGACATCTCTGGCTAGCTGCAGCTCCAGGTGCGATTTGGCCCTCCTGATATCATTCCTACATGCCCGAGCAATATTTTTATACTCTTCCCTGGTCATATGTCCAACCTTCCACTTCTTGTAAGCTTCTTTTTTATGTTTAAGATCCGCTAGGATTTCACCATTAAGCCAAGCTGGTTGCCTGCCATATTTACTATTCTTTCGACTCATCGGGATGGTTTGTCCCTGTAACCTCAACAGGGATTCCTTGAAATACAGCCAGCTCTCCTGGACTCCTTTCCCCTTCAAGTTAGTACCCCAGGGGATCCTGGCCATCCGTTCCCTGAGGGAGTCGAAGTCTGCTTTCCTGAAGTCCAGGGTCCGTATCCTGCTGCTTACCTTTCTTCCCTGCGTCAGGATCCTGAACTCAACCAACTCATGGTCACTGCCTCCCAGATTCCCATCCTCTTTTGCTTCCCCAACTAATTCTACCCGGTTTGTGAGCAGTAGGTCAAGAAAAGCGCCCCCCCTAGTTGGCTCCTCTAGCACTTGCGCCAGGAAATTGTCCCCTACGCTTTCCAAAAACTTCCTGGATTGTCTATGCACCGCTGTATTGCTCTCCCAGCAGATATCAGGAAAATTAAAGTCACCCATGAGAATCAGGGCATGCGATCCAGTAGCTTCCGCGAGCTGCCAGAAGAAAGCCTCATCTACCTCATCCCCCTGGTCCGGTGGTCTATAGCAGACTCCTACCACTACATCACTCTTGTTGCACACACTTCTAAACTTAATCCAGAGACACTCAGGTTTTTCTGCAGTTTCGTACCGGAGCTCTGAGCAGTCATACTGCTCCCTTACATACAGTGCTACTCCCCCACCTTTTCTGCCCTGCCTGTCCTTCCTGAACAGTTTATAACCATCCATGACAGTACTCCAGTCATGCGAGTTATCCCACCAAGTCTCTGTTATTCCGATCACGTCATAGTTCCTTGACATCACCAGGACCTCCAGTTCTCCCTGCTTGTTTCCAAGGCTTTGTGCATTTGTATATAAGCACTTGAGATAACCTGTTGATCGCCCCTCATTCCCAGTATGAGGCAGGAGCCCTCCCCTCACAGACATTCCTGCCTGTGCTTCCTCCCGGTATCCCGCTTTCCCACTTACCTCAGGGCTTTGGTCTCCTTCCCCCGGTGAACCTTGTTTAAAGCCCTCCTCACTAGGTTAGCCAGCCTGCTGGCAAAGATGCTCTGCCCTCTCTTCGTAAGATGGAGCCCGTCTCTGCCCAGCACTCCTCCTTCATGGAACACCATCCCATGGTCAAAGAAACCAAAGCCTTCTCTCCGACACCACCTGCGTAGCCATTTGTTGACTTCCACGATTCGACAGTCCCTACCTAGGCCTTTTCCTTCCACGGGGAGGATGGACGAGAACACCACTTGCGCCTCCAACTCCTTTATCCTTCTTCCTAGAGCCACATAGTCCGCAGTGATCCGCTCAAGGTCATTCTTGGCAGTATCATTGGTGCCCACGTGGAGAAGCAGGAAGGGGTAGCGATCCGAGGGCTTGATGAGTCTCGGCAGTCTCTCTGTCACATCGCGAATCCTAGCTCCTGGCAAGCAGCAGACTTCTCGGTTTTCCCGGTCAGGGCGGCAGATAGATGACTCAGTCCCCCGGAGGAGAGAGTCCCCGACCACCTTCCCCCTTATCCCATGACTTCTTACTTGGTTTAAGAAGTTTTGGTGTGGGACCTTGTCAAAGACTTTGTGGAAGTCCACGTACACTGTACCAACTGGATCACCCGTGTCCACATGCTTGTTGATCCTCCTTAAAGAATTCTAATAGATTGGTGAGGCCTGATTCCCCTTTTCAAAAGCGGTGTTGACTTTTCCCCAACATGTCGTGTTTATCTACATGTCAAATAATTCTGTTCTCCTCTTCTTTTAATTGTTTCAACCAATTTGCCTGGTATTGAAATTAGGCTTACCATCCCTTAATTGTCAGGATCACTTCTGGAGACTTTTTTTTAAAAAAATCAATGTTACATTAGCTATCCTCCAGTCATCTGGTACAGAGGATGATTTAAGCTATAGGTTACATACTACAGCAATTTCATATTTGAGTTTTTCAGAACTCTTGGGTGAATACCATCTGGTCCTGATAACTTATTACTGTTTAATTTATCAATTTGTTCCAAAACCTCCTCTACTGACATCTCAGTCTGGGACGGTTGCTCAGATTTGTCACCTAACAAGAATTTTTCAGGTGTGGGAATCTCTCTCCCATCCTCTGTAGTGAAGACGGATGCAAAGAATTCATTTCATTTCTCCCCTGTGGTTTTGTGTTGCTTGAGTGCTCCTTTAGCAGCTCAGACATCCAGTGCCCCATCCCCCATCATTTGGCAGGCTTCCTGCTTCTGATATCCTTAATAAAATGTTTGCTGTTAGTTTTTGCCTCTTTTGCTAGTTGCTCTTCAAATTGTTTTTTGGCATGCCTAATTACATTTTCACTTGACTTGCCAGAGTTTATGCTCCTATTATCCGCTGGGATTTGACGCCAACTTTATAGGATGTCTTTGTCTCTAACCACCTCTTTTACTCTGTTGGTTAGCCATGGTGGCATTTTTTTATCATCTTACTGTTTTTTGTTTTAATTTGAGATACACATTTAGTTTAAGCCCAGATTATGGTGTTCTTAAATACTTTCCATACAGCTTGCAGGCATTTCATTCTTGTGACTGTTCCTTTTAATTTCCATTTAACTAGATTCCTTTTTTGTGTAGATTTCCTTTTTGAAATTAATAGTTGGTTTCTTTGGTATTTTTGCCCTACAAGGATGTTAAATGTAATTACAATATGGTCACTTTTACAAAACAGTTCAGCCACGTTCACCTCTTGGATCAGATCCTGTGCTCCACTTGGGACTAAATCAAGAATTGCCTCTCTCGTTATGTGTTCTTGGACTAGTTGCTCTAGGAAGCAGTCATTTCCACATGGCTTTCATATATCTCTAAGAAAATAATTCCCTTCTCATCGCTGCTTATATAAGGAATTCATGCTGTCAGATACAGAGCTGTATTTCTTCAATTTAAAGGCAAATATGTCACTAAATATTAGGTATTCCACTGGCAATAGAGCTAAGCTATTAAACCAAAATCCATTTGATCAGCCTAGAGGTACAGAGTTGCAGTTTTACTAAAATATCACTCAGATATTACAATACCACAGTTTAAACTGCCAACACATTTTATGGGATTTTTCAGTTAAACAGTAAACAAACCTAGTTTACTACTCTGTTGGTCTTACTGTCAGGGTTTAGTGAGGCCCAATGCTCTGACTTGTCATGGGGGGAGGGCCAGTGATTTTGGAAGCTCTTTCTACTTCCTTTGCTTCTTTGTCACCTCATGTTCCCCTCAGCTTTACATCTGGACCAGAGTAAAGCTTAACAAGACCACAATTAGCACCAAGTTCCTGAGTATAAGGACTTCTTCAACAGTTCCACCAAATGAGTGGAACAAACATGAACGTTCCTAGTTGGTTTTAATATGCAGGCAAAGTAGGTGTTTGGAGCATCACTCCATTCATTCAAGTTTTTCAGTCAGATACAAGAATGGTGGCAGTACTGCTTCTACTCCCAATCTTGCCTCCACGGCTTCCTCTACTTCTGCTCCTTATGCATTCTCATCAAGCCATTCCCCTTACTTAGCCTTAGAAACTAATTTCTACCATTTTGCCTACAACCAGTAATTGAGAAGGAAAGGTAATATTTAAAAAAAAAAAAGTGACCAAGATGAGTAACATCCCTTACTGAGGAACTATGAAATCTTATTACTGTCAGCCTGGTCTATCTTCTCCTTCCTCCCACATTTTTTGTCTTGGTTGTCTGTTAACTACCCCTCACTTATATTGCCATGTCAGATTTAGGTTGTAATCTCTTCAGAACAGGAACTGTGTCTTTACTTGTTTCTATCACATACCTAAGTATATTTTAATTGCTCAAAAAACATATTAAGTGAAAAAAGCCCACAAGCTCCTAACGTAACTATATGAAGTAGATCAGCAAAGCTCTTAACCATGTGTTTGAAGTTAAACACTTATTTTAAGCCCCATTGAGTCACCTGTAGGAAGTCTATGGGATATAAACCTGTGCTGAAGTGCTCTACTGAATCAAACCTGTGTTTGTTAGCCAGTTGGCTTAATAACCTAGGCTGTATTTCATAAAAAGCTTAATGTGGGAAAATCCAAAAAAAGACAAGTGAAAAATCTATACCACCCAAACCTCCACGCCAATGATTTCTGTCTTCCACTGTTTTCTTAAAACAACAGATGTTGCTTACACAATCCACTACTAGAAATGAATATGCTACTTAAAGCCTTCATGGAATCACCAAGACTTCACTCTTATTTTTAAAAAAAGGAAAAATACCAATTTTCACACCTTGGTAGCCATCTGAAGTTCAATAAATTCCATCAGTATCTTCTTCCCCAACACAGTTCTATGTCATAGTTTGACAATCCACTTCAGACACGCAGACACCAAAGTGATGGACATGGTTTAAATGCCTACAGAGAGGCAATCAGAGAGTTGTGACTGCTAACCCCTGTAAAAGCTTAATTTCTGGGAATTACAGGTCAATGAGCCTTACTTCAGTACCAAATAAACTGGTTGTAAATAATGGAAGAGATCTCTAACACACCTCAATGGACACAACGAATCTGACCTAGATGATGGTGCATTCTGCTTCCTTCTCTGCACCTGAGCAATACAGGGCCATGGTTACGTCTCCCCCTTGTCCCTCATTGACCCCAAACAGGGCTGGATTACCCAATAGGCAGACTAAGCATGTGCTTAGAGCACGAGCAAAGCAGGGGGCACCAAAAAGAAAAAAAATATATATTTTTTAAAATTTGATATTTCAAAAAAAAAAAAGCATTGAAGCAGTCATCATGGGAAAAATCAGAACTTTGTTAGACTTCCTTACACTCCACTACACACTCTTCCCCCGTTTTCCTGTTCTCTTTTTTATTACTTATCCTCAGCTAAACCAGAGGGGCATCCTACTAACGTAGATTGAAATAATGTGAGGAAATCAGATCCAGTCATGTATTGCAATACATTTTTGTTTTATTATTGATATATTCTTCTGAGTTATACATATTGATTCATTTTTTTCTTTCATATATATAATATATATATATATATACACATACACACACATATATACACACACACACAAAAATAGTGTACCTTGTGTAATTTGTTTTTGTTTTTTTTTTAAGTTCAGATAACTGAGATAAGGGGCAGGATGAAACGTAACCAACTAAGTGGAGCACAGAAACGTAAACTGGTGGAAGAAAAGAAACAAAAAACTAGTGGAATTTTCCAAAATCTTCCAAAGCTGACATCATTTTTCAAAGCGAATTTATCAGAAGCAACATCTTCTCTCAGTAGCACAGACATTGTTCCAAAACCTGTAGGTGTTTCAGAGACTGACCCTTCTTCTACTGGTGAAACAAACACCATTCCAGAACATGTGAATGTATCAGACTGTAACTGATCATCCTACTCCTGGTGGTAAAACAGACGTTGTTCTAGAAGGTGTGGATGTGTCAGAGACTGAACCTGCTCATGCTGTAAATAATAGGAGAAAAGATCCTGGTATGTGGGTTGATTTATAACATTCCTCAATTTGAAAAGCCACACTGGTGAAGAAATGGCAAAATCAAGTACTGCATTATCTGTTCCAAGTTTGCAAAATAGATTTCTCAAAGTGCAGAGATCAATCTATGACAATGCTGCCAGCATGTCAGGGCGTTATCAAGGAATGCAGAAGAAGCTTTTAGAACAGAACAAATATGCCATATTCATACCACGTGCTGCACACTCTCTCAATCTTGTTGGCCACAGTGGCAGTAAGTTTTGATTGTTGTCCGGTGGCAGTAAGTTTTTTCTCAACAGTCCAGTTACTTTATACATTTTTCTCTGCCTCAACACACCCATGGGCAGTTCTTAAAACACATTTGGGCAATGATCGTGTGTTGAAATCTCTTTCTAATATTCGCTGGGAGGCACATGCAGTGACAACAAGTGCAATTCTGGAGTCCTACTCAAAGGTTGTGGATGCATTAGAAAGTATAGCTGAAGACCAACCTCAAAAGGGAGAAACTGTACGAGAGGCAGAAAACATTGCAAAGAAGATGCAAGAACTAGAGTTTGTATTCATGTTGACCATGTGGAATGAAATTTTACAACACTTTTACCACACAAGTCAAGCTCTCCAAGAAAAAGAACTGGATTTGAAAACATGTGCAGACCTCTGTCAATCATTAGCAGACCACTTACACACTTTGAGGAACGATTTCAAAAGATTTGAAGACATACCAAAAGATATCTTGCCTGATAATAACTACAAAGAAGCCCAGTCCCCACAAGCAAATCAGGAAAAAACAAGCAAATGATAGCAGTGCAACAGAAACAGCACAGAATCCTAGAGACAAATTTTGCGTATCTACTGACTACGTTATAATTGATACACTTGAAGCTCATATGAAGAGGAGGGGTGAAGTGTACAAAGTAGTATCAAGTAGATTTTCTTTTCTAAATGATATGGACTTATCTGATGAACAATATTCACAAGGTTCCCAAAAGCTAGTTGACTCATACCCTGTTGACTTGAACATGAATCTCTGTGGAGAAGTACAGCAGTTCCACTGTTATATGCGCATAAAGTTTAATGAAACAGGAAAAATGAAATTCAGTCACATTGATCTTCATGACACAATATTGAAAGACGGGTTTCAGAGTAACAGCCGTGTTAGTCTGTATTCGTAAAAAGAAAAGGAGTACTGGTGGCACCTTAGAGACTAACCAATTTATTTGAGCATAAGCTTTTGTAAGCTACAGCTCACTTTATCAGATGCATCTGATGAAGTGAGCTGTAGCTCATGAAAGCTTATGCTCTAATAAATTGGTTAGTCTCTAAGGTGCCACAAGTACTCCTTTTCTTTTTTATTGAAAGACGAAATACTATGTGTATTTCCAAATGTAGAGATCGCACTACGTATTTTTCTAACATTGATTACTAACTGCTCCGCAGAACGCCCTTTTTCTCAGCTGAAAATAATAAAAAACCCTCAGAGTACAACAATGTGTGAGGACAGACTTGATTCACTTTCCCTATTGTGTATGGAAGTGGACATGCTTTGTCGAGTCAGCTTCGATGAACTTATCCAGAATTTTGCAATCAGAAAATCTAGAAAGAAGCTATTTTAATTTTGGCATACATGTAAGTTTTGTGTCATTTTGAAAAATAAAATTTTATTTTATGGTACAGTATTGTTTTTATTTTGAATTACATGGGGGGGGAACCATAATCTTTTCAGTGCCTAGGGTCTCTAAAGGTCTTAATCTGGCCCTGACCCCAAACATTGCCAAAGCATGTTAAATGCTGCTAGGGATTGACTGAACAATGACCACCTTTGTCCAAATAATGAACAATAAGCTGTGAGGCAATACCTAATGCAGAAACAAACCTATGGTAATTTAATGTTCACTTTACAAATGTAAACACAAAAAGGGTCAGGAAATGCCAAGCTTAAAAATGACATCAGTTTATTGAATTGGTCACTATTCTGCAACCTGTATTAAAAGATAAACCTATCATCTGTCTAACCAGCAATCAAAACACATGCAAAAATTAACATTGGTACAAGATTCTACTCAACATTGCATTTTCTCACTTTAGTATAGAAATAAGGAACAATGAAATGACATGTACAATTTTTAAAGAAGGGAATCCCTGATTCCTTCTGATACTTCTTTCTCTAGAGTTCTTCCCCTCTGGCAACCAAAGGGTAAGAGCTTGTCTACACTTACTGGAGGATTGACACTGCTGCGATCAATGCTGTCAATTTAGCAGATCTAGTGAAGACCCACCTGAGGCTGGCTCACAGAAAGGATAAAGGACTCCCTATTGCTACCAATGAAAGAAGTTATTCTTTAGTTCAAGTGGTAGCGGCTTGTGTTTTAGAAACTTGAAGGACAAAGGTTTTCCCAAAATGTATGCTTTACTGCAGCAGTTCTCAACCCACGGCCCAATTAGCAAAGAGCTGCAGCCAAGCTCAGCTGTGCGCTTAAGGCCACGGGGGCTGGGGCCGTCTGACCTGCCACGCAGCAGCTCCGGGCTCCCGGCTGCCCTGCTGCTGGCCAGTAGGGTTGCCAACTTTCTAACTGCACAAAACCAAACACTCTTGCCCCGCCCCCTACCCTGCCCCTTCTCTGAGCCCCCCCCCCACACACACCACTCCAGCCCTCCTCCCTCCGTCGCTCGCTCTCCCCCAGCCTCACTCACTTTCACTGGGCTGGGCAGGGGTTTGGGTGCAGGAGGGGTGACAGCTCTGGGGTGGGACTGGGGATGAGGGTTTTGGAGTGCAGGAGGGGGCGCTGGGCTGAGGGAGTGTGGGACGGGGCTCAGGGTGGGGGTAAGAGATTGAGGTGTGGGAGGGGAGCTGTACAGAGCCAGGGCAGACAAGGCGCCTGCCTTAGCCCCGCCGACCCAGACTTTTAACAGCCCTGTCAGCAGTGCTGACCAGAGCTGCCAGGGTCCCTTTTCAACCAGGCCTAGTCGAAAACTGGACACCTGGCAACCCTGCCAGCCACCACCACCTGGCCCTACCCAGCAAGCTCCAAGGTCCCCATGCAGCAGGGTCCAGGGTTGGAGTCCCTGCCCCATGCCCAGCTCTTTGCTCCTGGCCCTGCTCTGTGGAGGGGTCTCTAGGTGGAGGGTGCTGGGCATAGGCATTTGTGGGGGTGGGGCTAGGTGAGGGGCACTGTGGTTCTCAATGTGTGGCCGAGGTAACACTTTGTGGACCGTATATTCAGCTCACAATGATAAATATGTTGAGAAACACTGCTGATATGGCAATTGTGTCTGATGTCTGCAGCCCTCACGTTCTTTACATGGTGATAAGGCACCAACTTCAGACGTTCACTCATTCAGTTCCTCGGGTGGTCCTCAGAGCCTAGCTAGAACTGTTGTTTGGACACTTTGAAAGGTATCTGTGTTTATTTAGGCCTTTAACATCATGACTGATCTATTGTTTTGTTTTTTTCTACTGACAAGAGTACTTTATAGCAGTTTCTTTTTTGCTATAGCACCCAAATGTCACAGCAACATACAGTGAATCAACACAGGTCAACATTTTTATCATTTATGAAGGTACAGCAGGTAGGTATGCCTGGCACTTAATAAAAAGTCAGATCCTTGCCCTGAAGAGCCTACAGTTGGCAGACTCTTATCTTGAAAACCCATCATACGTGATTAGAACTTATTCAAACACGTAGTTCCAGTTCTTCTTGAAGTCACCTCAATTGAGTGCCCACAACGTCATACTGTGCCACATCATGCCACCATGTACTCTTTTCAAGCCACATATTTTATATTTCAGAGATGTTCATGGTTTTTAAAAACTTTTATTGCAACTCTTTCTTGTATCCCTCCAACTTTAAAGCCAAATTCCTTATCGTTACCATAGTTTCACTCTGTGGGGCCCAGAGGAAGAGAAAAATGAAAGCTAACACATTTAAAACTCCTGCAAAATCAAAATCAGACACTGTATCTGGGGTCCTTTTAGGTCTGCAAGCAAATGTTATGTGGCCACCTTGAAAGCCAGAAAACTCTCCTTTTCAGTGATATAAAGTTCCTGAAAGGTCATAAGGTATTGGACACTAAACCTTTCACTCATCTGGGATTAAAACTGCTGGTTCTAGTCACAGGCCAGCGTACTTTAACGTTTACTTGTCTGTTTAATTTAAAAAGAAGAATGGTAGATGTCTGAAACTGATCAAAGGTTTGGAATATTAGAATAAGTCTTGGCTGAGATAGATTAGTAGGTAGAAGGCAAGTGAGATGATCAAAGGGGCATTGGAGATGTAATTCACTATAATGCTTATACTACAACATGATTCTGTATATTATGTATTCCCAAACAAACAAAAAACCTTATTTACTAGAACTGGTTGAAATTTCAACAAAATTTCAAAAAGAAAATCAGGAAAATTGTTGATGAAGTGGATATGAATTTCACCCCATTTTTTTTAAAAACAGCTCTATCAATAACTTCAGTCTGAGGTTGCTAGACTGCATGCCCACCAATGAATAATCTAAAACCCAAGGAACTAAGAAGGTAAGTCATTCAGCACCCCATCCACACTCCATCTCAGTTTCCCTTCTCATTCCCAATTACCTCCCTTCTACCATCCACCGTGCACATATCTCTATTATCCTCCTCAACCAACATACAGTGCACTATATAATATCCAACAGAATAAATCACCATCAACTCCTGCACCAATCATCCAAGGATCCCTAAGCTCTTTACAAAGCGTGGTAATTTTTCTTACCCCCATTTTATAAATGGTAGAAAATAGAAAAGTTCACTGTCTTATCCAAGGAGACACACTGAGTCAACAGTAGACCTGTGACGCAAATCCAGGTCACCTGAATCTCGGTTGCCTGGACTGCAGTGTTACAGTTAAAATAAACTCTCACTGGTGGAAAACATGCATTTTATAATTCTAGAAACCTTAATCAGTATTTCTGTAGGTTAGAGACACATTGTCTGGACTTTATGCAAGTTAAGCTATTCCTTTGCAGCTCACTTTGCACTAATCTCTTGTAAAAGCATTTTTCCTGGCATCTAAATACATCTATTTCTATAGGCAAAATGACATATCACTGCATTTCGGAGAATTCAGTTAAACAGCTGAATGTACCAAAATGCTGCTCACTGAATGAGGGATTCATAATGACCATAAACATGATGCACTGTATTTTTTGTATCTCAGCAAATACTCAGCCTGCCTTTGCCCTCCTTTATATGTCCAGATATTTAAAAATCAAAATCTAGTTAGCCTGTTTTCCCCACCTACTCATGGAAACAGACATCCCCAGTCAGAAACTGCAAAGGGTCAACTGTGGTAGGAGATGATAGAAGTTTCTTCCTCCCAGAAGTCTTGGCCAGTCCCGTTACACACTGTCAAGCATAACAGTCTGGAACAGGAACTGTTTGATACAAAGACATTATTATCTTTCAATGGAGAACTTCTTGCTTGTTTTACATGAACAAAGCACCACTTCCAATTAGAGTCACAGTAACAGGAAAAAATCAATCCCCATGATATTCAGATATTCTCCTCTTTTGCAAACCACCACCCAGGGATCTTTGCCATCCTCCTCCTGGCATTTCAGCAAGGACATACTAAACTGTAATTCCTTTACAGACACAGCAATGTGTGAACATTCTGCTTATTAAAAATGGAAATTCTCTGTCAACTCCAACATTATTTATTATGTTATATGAAAAACCATTAAGCTGTAAGGAAAAGAGTTCTCCAGCCTTCCCTCATGCTGCTGGGGTTCTTTTCATGCCTAGCAGTACCACTTGTTATATAGCAGGTTATATAATTGGATACTGCTGCTAATGAAATGCACTTACCAGTAGTATACTCAAGGGCCAGACTTTCAAAGGCATTTAGGCATCTAGAGATGCAGATAGGCACCTACTGAGATTTTCAAAAGTGCCTAAGCAGGTTAGTTGCCTAAATCCTATTGAAGGCCCCTGCTTTAATTGGAAAAAAAAATCTTATTTTGAGTTCAAATTGTCTGTGCTTTCTTTCAGCCAATAGTGTATTTCTGGAAAGTTTGAAGAAAATCCCTTCAGCCAGTCTGCAGTTATTGGCTCATACAGAAAAATAACTAGTCAGCTTTCTGAAAATGTTTGGTTCCCCAATAATTTAACAGTGCCCAAAAAACAACAATAAAGCCTTCAAATTGCATGTCTGAAAACGGTCTATGACCTTACTTAGGAGTTGGCCCTTTGCAAGTGAGGAAAAGGGAAAAGGAGAAAGTGGGGAACATTATAAGTAATAGATATAAAACCCTTCACTTCTGCGCATAGTCAAAAAGCATCAGCTGGGACTTATTTTTCAGTACCCAAGAGTGTGCTAGGCATCCACGACACAACAGGCATCCATTTTAACAAAGCCCTGCCATTGTTGCTATGTCACAGCGCAGAGAATCCCAGACTGGCCTGTCCGGAGCTGGAGCTGCTTGCTTCAACAATATGAGGGTATGTCTAGACTGCAGTGTAAGCCTAGGGCTAGTGGACCCTTGAGCATCTACACTGATTGTCAACCCTAAATTAAGAATGTTCTAATCTGGGCCCGCACCCAGCACCCACACTGAAGTATGCAGACCCAAGTCCAACCAACCACATCCCAGACTTCCTGGTGCCTTCCCAAAATATGGCCACTCTAGCCCTTTGTTCATGATGCAATGTGTGAAAACTTGACTGTCCTGCAAAATGCTCTGTCTAGAGGACAAGGAAAGTTGGCCTGTAAGATTGTGGCATACTTTTGACGACTCAAAGTACAAGATCAGTGGCGCTGTGTCTACATTACAAAGCAATGGGGGACTTGAACTCTGGGTCCCAGCTTCACTCAGATTTGGACCATTTATCATTGTGGGAACCTGGGTCCAAGCCCTGCATTAGCTTGGTTTGTGTGTAGACATAAGAGAGTTTAGACTTCAGCCTGAGTTTGAACTCTGGATTTACACTGCAGTGTAGATATACATTGCATGGCTTAAAGATACATAGCACAATGGTCCCAAGATGCAAATAAACTGATCTTGTTCCCATTCAAGTAAATAAAGCTCCCATAGGGTTCAACCCTGCAGGTTACTAAGTACCAATGGATGAGATGCAGAGAAGCAAATAACTAGCTCTATGCACTGTGGCCAACGTTGTAGGATTCATACAAGGTCCATGCACTTGGCAACATTCAGGGCACACCCGGAGTGTTGTGTAGGAGCAGTGCACACACAGCTCCTCTTGAGGACATGAACCTTGGAATCTCGCCCAAATGACATGAACCGTGGGAAGCCTCCCAGGACTGGGCTCAAGGCCCGAGAGCAAGGAATGCGGTAGATAGAAATTGGTAAATAAGAATGTTAAACAAAGCCAGTGTATTCCTTTTATCTGTTGGAGAATGTAATGCGCAGTGGGAGAGAAAGAATAAAGGAGAGGGTGGAAAGCTGACAGGACCAGTCCGTTGGCAGAGCAGCCTGTTTGCTTGCTTAAAGCTTTGTGCTGTCTTGTATTTGAACCGCAACACAACGTTTTCAAAAGTGGTTAATTATTTGGGGAACCTCCATTTTTGGATGCCCAACTTGCTCAGCATCCACCTAGCCCCTGAAAAATTGGCTTTTTTAAAGGTGTAAAAGATGGTCATCCTAAAATTACTAGTTGCTTTTGGTTAGCAGCAACAATGCAAAGAGGCGTGCAGAGAAACAGGCACAATGCCATACAAGTAACCCCAGGAGGGACTGATTAAAATTGAAGCAATCTAAAAATCACAAATTGTAATCATGATTTAAATCAGCAAGCCAACTTGAGTTAAATAATCACTTTAGTTGCATCCGATGAAGTGAGCTGTAGCTCACGAAACCTTATGCTCAAATAAATTTGTTAGTCTCTAAGGTGCCACAAGTCCTCCTTTTCTTTTTGTGAATACAGACATTGTTTCCTTGTAAATCAAACATACTGTGAATAATTTGTCTCCCAATCTTTTTAATCTCTCCTCCTATGGAAGCTGTTCCATGCCCCTAATCATTTTTGTTGCCCTCCTCTGTACTTTTTGCAATTTTAATAAATCTTTTTTTAGATGGGGTGAGGAGAACTGCTCTGAGTATACAGGTGTGGGTGTAACCATATTTTAGATTTTAACTCCTTTGTAAGTCCAAGCAAATTGGCCTAAAAGAAATGGAAAAGAATTGTTTTAAGCAATTGCTTTTAATACTCTAAACTTGTCCTTGGTGGATCAATCTAGTCAATGAGAAGTAACCACACTCTTCAAAGACTCTTAAAGACAAGTGTGATAAATGTGGTAAGTACTAAGGAATTGAGAATTGTTGATCATAAGTAAATGTAATAAGAAATCTTGGTGATTTGCATTGTTCTTTGATGTAACTGCCCTCAAACTGTAGACTGTGACAATGGCTTGCAAGACTGTATTGGTTGTGTCTACGTTTGAATGGCAAACTGTTGATTACATATTAATGTGATTCTGGGTGAATTAATAAATTGTTGGTTGGTTATGAATTAGCAAGTGTCTTGGTTTGAGAAATACGGTTCAGATTTAAAGCTGACCTGAAAAGAACTCAGCGTTAAACTAGCAAGCTAACACTCCCCGGACTCAATAAAAAGGGGTTAGCCTATTGGATTCTATTATATGTTGGTACCAGGGGTGAGGATGAGGAGATAGGGCCTGGGCAGGACACTGTGCATGCAAATGACACCCATACTACCCATTTTCATTCATTCAGAATATTCCTGCTGGTGCCCCAGCAAACTGCTTTAACCACATATGCAGAAGAAATCCACCTACAGACAACGAGACTGGACACAAACAGGAAGGGCAGACACACATATAAAAATACTTCTGACATGTCCCATAAAATACCCTCTCTCACAGCTTTCAGTGCCTCGTGACATATGCTGAGCACAATATTCCTAATGGCACATTAACCAGCAGCAACATACCTCACACCTTATTCCACTTTACTAGTCATAAACTCCAAGCTCAGCAGCAGTATTTGTGGCTCAGCACTGTTCTCTCACTTCCATACTCATGCAAAATCAAGTCCAAAATTTTCATCATCTTCTTTTACTGTGTCCTTCACTTCTTGCTTTTGCAGGTGTGCTGCTGCTCCGTTATTCCAGCCAAAGAGCACCAGAAGTGTGAACTCACTCTTCCCCTGTTTATCTCCGTGAAGTATGAATTAGATGAATTGGGACCATTTCTTTTCCTTCAACCTCCCTCTTTTCTTTAAAGAAAGGCAATTCAATGCAAAATAAGGACACAAAAAAATGAGATAAAAATATCACTAACAAAAGACACAAGGAAACAAAATCTAAGGATTTGCAATAGTCACTGTACTGAATATATTGCATTTATTTGCAATATGGGCAAGTTAATGTTACTGTGAAAGCCTTTAGATTTTCCTTTGTGTTTCCTAACTTTAGCATTTAACCTTAATGTTCCATAAACAGGCTTTTGGGGTGTTTGTTTTGCATTTAGTAAACTGAGTACAGAGATTTTATACTGTGCCTTGTTTACTGAGTATTTGGATAATCACTTCCTAGTGAATGAGACCTCAGGTGAAACACACCACTGCTTTGGTCAGCAAAGCCATTAAAAAAAAAAGACACTAATGTATGCAAATGTGCTACTACACCAAAATATCCATATTTATTAGGGCCAATAGAGCAGTAAAGACAGGAAAAAAGCAACTGTCAGCAGAAGTGCACATGTTGCTAATAAAATAAAAACCACAATGTAAAGAGGCTAGTTTTCTCAGAGGCATTTCAGCTGGTTCATACTGAATGCCCTTTCACACATTTAGTGAAAGTTGTGAGTTAACATGTGCTACAGAAAAAAATCTTTTTTTTAAACTATCACACCACTTCTTATTCAGCTCTTCTCTAAACCCTGTAAACCTCTCTAGTCATAAAACTATAAAAGCCTAAAATGCAACAGTCGTTTGGTAATTTTATTTAGCAAAACACCAATAGGAAAAGAACCATAAAACTTTACATACTTAACTCAAGAAAAGGAAAAGTAGAAATGAAATCATATAGTTTAAGTGGCTCTCTCAATAAAAATACGATTAAGGAACACAGGATACATGTTCAAAAGCATGTCAGTGACTTGGCAGCCTAATTCCCATTGATTTTCAATTAAACTAAGGTTTCCAAGTCACTCAGATGCTTTTGAAAATTTTACGCTAAAGCAAACTCTGAGAAGAATTCTGTCCACTGATGTACTGGCAATATTTTGACAAAAAAGGCTCCTACAAATAAAATTACCCTCTCACCCCATGGGATGTAGAGAGGCAGGTTGAGAGGTAGTGTAAAATATCCCTTTGTTTTCATGTTTATACAATAATGCTTTTGCACTGCTGCAATCAGAGAGGAAGGAAACACCACTTAAACACATGAAGCTGCACTTTTCTGGATATGTTCATCATTTGTTTCTGAAAAATATATAGATAGCAATGCTATGAACTGGTGAAATCTGCTGTGGGGAGTCCAGGGTGATGACTTTTTCACCTGGGGCAATATGATTGATTCTAAAGGCCAATCAAGAGGCCCTTAAAATTGCTATTTAGAAGTATTTATGACCCCTAGGTTAAATCCAACCATTCCTGATCGAAATAACAATCTAGAAAGGAGTGAGCGCCCTAATCACCCAAACCCTCCATCAGTTTGGTTGCAGAGTTTTAACGAAGGGCTTCCAGGAGATCAAGACCACATCTCAGAATTTTGAATACAGTTAAGAATTTGAAGGACTAATAATGTTAATAATTACAGCAATAATAATCCACAGTGCCAGTTGATCTACAGTATTTTATATTCTCAAATTTTAAAAACCGAAATCATAGACATGCACACAGGCCACCAAATCAGCACCTACTGGTTTTGTCATGGTCGACACCCAAAAAGAGAGCATGGGTCAACCAATAGCAAGGGCAAACAGTTTTTGTTTAAGCTTGGCACATATTTAGGAAAGAAAAAGAAAGGAGTGGCCCTTAAGCTAATTTAGGGCTTATCCAAAATACAAATACAACCAAGCTGGGAAAATGGGTTACACCCCTTGTTCGCTGACCGAGCTACAACCAATTACCATTTGTAACATACATGGGACTTCAGCCCAGTTAAGAAACACAACTAAACTCTTGTCTATGCTACAAATGTCAATTTTGTCGGCAGCGTAGCAGAGTTTACTGACGTGGTTGTTCTGTTAGTATGCATGGAGCCTTAGTGAATGTCATTTGCAGGGCAATTCTTTCCTGGATGAACATATGTTTATGAGCCTCAGCTGTGTAGCCAGACATCCTCTTTTTGGTTAAGTATACACTTCTAATACCTTCCAGCTAATTCAGAGACCCAAATATGAAATCCAGCACTCAGGATATTATGTGGATTAGTGAAATATCCTCTAGGATTTGTAGGTCCATAAAACCAATAAAAAGGATTACCAAGGCTGCGAAAATGTATTCTCATTTGTAACAAATATCATCTTGATCCCATATAATTTCACATTATTTAACCATTTCACACCACCATGTGTGAGAGAGTACGTGTGCTGAGTTCCATAGAATAATGGTTCTCAACCTTTCCAGACTACTGTACCCCTTTCAGGAGTCTGATTTGTCTTGCGTACCCCCAAGTTTCTCCTCACTTAAAAACCACTTGCTTATAAAATCAGACATAAAAATACAAAAAAGTGCCACAGCACACTATTACGGAAAAACTGCTTCCTTTCTCGTTTTTACCATATAATTATAAAATAAATCAATGGGAATATAAATATTGTACTTACATTTCAGTGTATAGTATATAGAACAGTCTAAACAAGTCATTGTCTGGATGAAATTTTAGTTTGTACTGAACTCACAAGTGCTTTTTATGTAGCCTGTCGTAAAACTAGGCAAATATCTAGAAGAATTGATGTACCCCTTGGAAGACTACCCCTGCATACCCCTGGTTGAGAACCACTGCCGTAGAGCTATAAAGAACAGAGCTATAAAGAACAGAAACAGTCCCTGCCCCAAAGCAGTTACAACATAAATACAACAAAGTGATGACAGGCCTCTCTGGGAAACCCAGAGGATAGACTTATTAGTGTTATTATGAATTCATTGGGGGGGGTTTTAAAAGAGATTCGAATACAGAGTATGGTGGAGATTATTTTCTTGTTGGTCTATAAACCACTTTAGAGGTGGCATATCTAGAGGTTAGAGCAAGGAACTGTGTGTATCAGGAGATCTAGATTCCTATTCCGGACTTTTTTGCTGCATGAACTTGGGCACTTTTACCACCTCTCTTTGCCCATCTGTAAAATAGGCATAATACTGACTCCTCCTTTGAAACTACTTTGAGAGCCACTGATGTAAGGAGATAAAAATGCAATGTCTAATAATTATTAATGTTAAACATTACAACTAAGACACAAACTGGGAATATTATGTACCTTGTTATTGCATTAGGCCACTTGAACCCCAAGCATACCACTCAAGCTACTGAAATGCTATATGATACATTTACTTTGGCAGAGAAGACTCCATCTCCAGTACAATGCACTGGAGCAGTCATGTTCACTGCAGAGCTGAAAATTTCATTTAAGCAGGGTTGGGAGGGGCGGGGGAAGAAACAATCCAGAACATATCAACGTACTAATTGTTTGCCAATAATGTCCCATAATGCAATGTCTAGGACAAGACTGTAGTGTCTTGACCAGGCAGCATGAAGTCTATAAAGATGGAAATAAAAGCACTCAATTAGGGAACTTGGCATAAGAAGTCCCAAGAAGAGACGGTTTCTTTTCCTTTGTTTGTACAGTGCTCATCACAATGGAACTATAATCCTGACTGTGGCCTTTGGGTGCTCTCAAATGATAAATAAAAACAACAATAATCATTAAGCACTAGTTAAACAAAGACTATATTGGAATGGATTTGACAAGCTAAAAAACAGATACTATACACAACAGATGTATAGCAGAGTTTTGAAAGTGGTTTCCATGAAGTGGACACCTATCTGCTATCTGTCTATGGGTGACAAAATGGCGTGAATTATTAGAAAGAAAATTTAAAGTTGACAGATAAGTAAAAATACAGAAGTAGCAGATTGGTGCATTTCCTGGCAAAGCCCAATTCTCTTACTGATAGAGTCCTAAACAGCATTTACTCCAAATGGTTTTTGGTAATTTCACAACATACAGATGCACAACTTTTCTCAAAGAGCTGTTTGAGAAGTGACTTAATTATCCTGAGTACTTCCCCTTAGTTTATACAAGATCTTAACTTGTCTTTATGTTTGTTTTTAAGCACTAGTTTGAAGATGCACTTACACTTATATCTATCACAAAGTACAAAATTTTCTGCTGTGTTACACATTATAGAAGTTAAAGGATATGACTGGAGTAGGTCAATTGACTGAACAACCAGGAGTCGAGAATTTTATTTTTACATACACATATACCTTCCCACTAAGCTACCACACTCTCACATGCCAAGAGAAGATAATTTGATTGTTCCTAGCGCTTTTCATACATCAGAAATCTCAAGGCACTTTCAAAGGGCAATGAGCTAATGGACTGCCTTAGCAATCATTACACTTGCAATATTTATGTGCATAGCAGTAGCCCTCACATAGCATTGGACATTAGAACCCATTTTAGTCAAAGACGGGGAGTTTGTCCAGGACACAAAAGGCACAATCTACTCTCTCTCTCTCTCTCTCTCCTGCCTCTATCCTTTTAGACTTCTCTAAATACATTTAGTGCTTGTGAAAGATACTAGGTTAACTGTATGTAAGATGAACTTTTGTTTGTTTATTCACACAACAGGTGAAATACAGCTAATGGCAATGCAACATGTCCCACACTACTTTGCTAAAGTGTCTCTACAGTGATCTGCAAGGGACCTTGTTTAGGCCCCTTCTACACTAAAAGAACCAACATGTTATTTAACACAATGGTTTTGGCCAAAGCATATTGTAAATGGATGTTTCTCTTAGTGTGGACAGAAAAACAAAGTTATAAGCATGTTAAAGAACTATATTTTAACTCTACCTAAGCTTAAACATTTAATCACGTTACAGCATGATGCAGCCACAACCATGTCCAAAAAACACATTTAAACAGAATTGTTTGTGTAGTACTGACAGGTCCTGAGTGGTTAAAGTATTTAGTTATGTGTGGACCTTTGCTTCCTTGTGACTATAGCTAAGGAAGCTTATTAGTGAAAAATTGCAAAGGTTGCTTCCATGAAGTGGATGCCTACCTGCTGGGCACTGGAATGAGACCATCGACTCATATAAAGCATAAACCAAATATTCAAATTTGGTCACAGCTAGAGGTGGGGAGGTGGCATCACCATTATCTCTTATGTTTTGTGAATGGCACTTAAGTCCTCTTATGACTCTAGCTCTACATTTTCTTTTGTTTTATTTTAAAAAATGGTTAAAGATACCTGAAATCAAAATGAAACAAAAGTTTCTTCTTCCAACTTTTCGATTAGCTGAAAATGTAAAAATAAAGAAAGAAAGAAATAAAAAATCAGTTTTAAGTTGACCTGAAAATTTTTGGTTTTGATTTTTCAAAACCGCCAGTGAAACCAAAATTATTCACTAGTCATAACTCGTCATTACTCAAATCTCAGAGCAGAAACCAGTGACAAAGATTAAGATCTTCACAGCCTAACATCAATCCACTGAGCAATCCAATACCTTCCCATCTCATTCAAAAAATTGACATCCTTCTCCTTTTCAGCCCAAGTGACCCCCTCTCTTTAAGTCCTACCTAAACTCCCTTTGTTCTCTGGTCCCTTACTGTGCCCTCTCTGTGGACAAAAGAAGTGCAAAATGTATTTTGTCAAGTAGTAAGAGATTTTTCCCCCGTCATAAATATAAAGGGAAGGGTAACAACCTTCCTGTGTACAGTACTATAAAATCCCTCCTGGCCAGAGGCACAATATCCTTTTACCTGCAAAGGGTAAAAGAAGCTCAGGTAACCTGGCTGGCACCTGACCAAAAGGACCAATAAGGGGACAACATACTTTCGAAGCTGGGGGGAGAAAAGGCTTTTGTCTGTCTGTTCTGTGTGCTTGCTGGAGAGAGATCAAGAAAGCAAGCAATCCAACTCCATTAGAATTAGCAAGGAAATGTGTTAGTTTACTTTTGTTTTGGCTTGTGATTTTCTCTGTACTGAGAGAAAAATGTATTCCTGGTTTTCTTTTTGTAACTTTAAAGTTTTTGCCCAGAGGGAAATCCTCTGTGTTTTAAATCTGATTGCCCTGGGAGATTAGCTTCCCTTCTAATTTTACAGAGGTGCTTTTTTTACCTTTTTTCTTTCTAATAAAAAGTTCTGTTTCTCTTAAGAGCCTGACTGATTTCTCTAGGGGTTTGGGTCTGTGATCACTTTGTAACCAATTGGTTAGGATATTATTCTCAAGCCTCCCCAGGAAAGGGGGTGTAAGGGCTTGGGGGGATATTTTGGGGGAACAGGAACTCAAAGTGGTCCTTTCCCTGATTCTTTGTTAAATCACTTGGTGGTGGCAGCGCACCCTCCAAAGGCAAAGAGTTTGTGCCTTGGGGAAGTGTTACCCTAAGCTGGTAGAAATAAGCTTAGGTGGTCTTTCATGTGGGTCCCCACATTTGTACCCTACAGTTCAGAGTGGGGAGGGAACCCTGACAACCCCAAATGTGGCAGATAACACCAATGCAACCTCTCTTTCCAATAGAGAAACATTACACTATGAACCAAGGGTATTAGGATCTAAAAGAGGAACAAAACAGGAACTTAGGTTAGAAGAAAAATTACAGTGCAATATGAAGTCAGATTTATAAATGACCTAGGAGAACCACACCCATCTGTAGGAGAACTGAGATTCCCATCTTTATCTTAATGATGAGTCCTTATGTCTACCTTCAATCCATGTCAAGGTACTACTGAGCATTTTCCATTAATTTTTGCATAATCTATCCTGAAAAAGCACTTGGGCTCAGGCCAACTACTTATGGATTTATGCACCCAGTTTCAAAAGTCTTGGCCCAAATATTTATTCTGGTAAAAATGCATTTGCCCAAAATGGTTGAAATCAAAGCTCTACTGTAACATGACCAAGTATATATGTGCAATAAGCTCCTCCATGAATTTCTGAACAAAATCATACTTCACTTGTACTGAACTTTCTACCTTATTCTTACAACCGACTTTTCACCACCAGACCAGGATAGAATAAAATAAGAGCAGCGTAACAAGCACAACTATATAGTTAAAACTATTCTCCTACTGAAAGTTAAAAACAGCAGAATACTTTTACTCATAATTCACAGAAGAGGAGGCAAGTACAGGAAGTGACATGCAAGGACAGTGAGATATGCAGGTCATTCTATGTTCCAAACAGACTAGCTGCCTATTGAAAAGCTTTAACTATCTGTTTTCATACGAGCAAGACTACAGAACACAGTTCAGACACGCACAACAGTCTAAGAAGTTTAGTTCTGGCTCCTCACATAAGCAATTCAGAGAAGAGTACAACTCAAAGTGTCAAGAAAGTCGCTCAAAAATTAACTTAACTTTTAAAAGAAGCAATTTGTATTTAAATAGGAGAAATTAACTGACTAATGACTTATAATGCTATAATTAGGAACTATAGAAGAAACTCAGTGAGGTAGTTACATTTCTATCATATACTAGATGCTAATTTTTACTTCAGAATTTGGATTTACTCCTTGAAATGATGGACATGTGAAAAGAACACATTATTTTGATCTTTACATTCTTGATCTTTCAAAGCATATGTGGCATGAAAATATGTCAACACATAAACAAGCAGAACTCCAGAACAATCAAGAACCACTCTCTCTCAGCTCAAAGAGCTGTATAAGGACCATAGATGAGAAGACAATACAAATATTTGCTAACCTAAAACATGAAAACAGCTGTAGGTGGCATACAGATCTGGTCCTGATCATCACATGCACCCTTACACTTTTTCCCAATGTTTCCTTTTTAAAAAAAGCGGGGTGGACACCTATGCAAACCAAACCAGGTCATATCATAACACTTTTTCTAAAGTCTAAATTTCTTGACAACATGCCATGCTCCACTGCAGGGCCAGGTGATGGAACAGCAAGCCTGGTACAAATTCCTCTTTTCTATTCCTTGATTCAATTGGCCTAAGGCTCTTCATTCTTTAGTTACTCCAGGAAAAGCCAGACACTGACCGTGAAGCATAGGGAACTCAGACACTCAATGCTGAAGAGAGCACCTTGGTGTTGAATATTGGTATTTGGGAGCTGCTCTGTGAAATCAACCCAGCTGACTAAAATCAATTTATCTCCTTCAAAGCCACTGTGCTTCACTTCCCTCTCATTGAGCATTGGTGAAACGAAGTCAAGCAGCTTTGGAAAGAAGCAGTGAAAGAAAAACAGTAGAAGTATTGTATTGAATATCAACTGGGGATAGAGGGAAAACATGTAATTCTGGCTGCCCTTCATATATACCAATGAGAACATCAGAGCTCAGTTTCTCCCTGCTACTCAGTGCTTTCAGGAAATTATATTAACCATTCTTTTACACTCACAAAGAAATGCCTTAAATGTTGGAGAAAGAATGATAACCCCCACCTATGAAAACACACATTAAGTTTCATATGCACTCTTGACAACTTTCATCTAGAACCCTACTTAGCCATTTTCCAGCCATCTAACAAGTACATGGTTTGGGGATTATTAAGGCTTATGCCATTATTCCAAGAAACTGAGTTCATCTTGATGAGAGAATCAAAAGACTCCTTAGAACCAAGTTGCTCGAAAAAAGATGAGAGCATTCCAGCACCTAGTTTCTTTTAATGTTATTTTCCGATCACTAGCAGCCGTAACGTTACCACGGACTATAAATGTTAAGCCAAGCTTTTAGGTAAGGTCTACCTTAGGGAACACTGCAAAATCAGCCCTGCCGCAAGCCCCAAAAAAATTTACCAATATTCTGTTTTACAAATTGTACTGTCAAGATATTAATCTGAAACACAACTTACTGTAAACAGAACTGTAAAATGAGAAATCTAGAAGACTTGGTCCAGTCCTGCATGTACTGTACCAGAATACTCCAGCAAATAAAGAACACCTCAGAATACAAAGCCACCAAGCTCATTCTAAATATTTTATGATGGAAAATTAATGTTTGACACAAGCCAGATGAATAAAATATAGACGTAAGTATTTCATAATTAACTTCACTTAATCAGATCAAGCATTTTAGTCCTTTTGGTCTTGAACTTGGAAAGGTGCTGAGCACCAGATCCTCCCAGAAACTACAATGGAATTTGCAGTTGCTCAACAGCGCTGAAGTTTAAGACCTTTATTAGTAAAATGGTAGATTTTTGTTAAGGCATGGAAGTTATTCAAAGAAACTGACAATACTCGAAATATATAATGCAAAATATACAATAGATTAAGAAGATTTGTAAAACCCCATATACTGCACTTTTTGAGAATAAAAAAACTAAGATAGCATATAACTCTGGGCTATTCTATTTCTCGTAGCCCTTAATTTAACAGGAGGGATGTGCACGTTAAAAGCAAACTGGATTATCGGGTGTGGGGGGAAGAGGACCTGAAGCAACTCTGTAAATTGGTGGAATCCCCCTCTACACACTCTAAATAGCAATACATGCACGGAGTCAAAGAATGAGCCTGGTCTCTGGTTTATTCATAGAAAGATACTTCCAAAATAATATTGCATGATATCCTAGCCTAAGCCTTCTTCTCAGGCTTGGCTGCCCCATGGTTAATTTACTGCAGGCTAAGCCTTCTCCACAATCTAAGTTACCCCTAGGACAGTGATTCTCAAGCAGGGGTATGCATATCCCTGGGGGTACACACAGGTCTTTCAAAGGGTACATCAACTCATCTAGATATTTGCCTAGTTTTACAACAGGCTACATAAAAAGCACTAGTGAAGTCAGTACAAACTAAAATTTCATACAAACAAAATAAGAAAGGAAGCAATTTTTCAGTAATAGTGTGCTGAGACACTTTTGTATTTTTAGGTCTGATTTTGTAAGCAAGTAGTTTTTACGTGAGGTGAAACTTGGGGTATGCAAGACAAATCAGACTCCTGAAAGGGGTACAATAGTCTGGAAAGATTGAGAACCACTGCCCTAGGAAGCCTGCCTGTCCCCCATGCACTGTGCCTGACAACTACTCTACCTCTCCTTTATCTAGATAGAACAACAAGCTGTCTGCACAAATAAGATGTATGTCAACCAAACCTACTTTCAATTTTCCCCAACAGGATCCACACCGACTAATAGGGTGTAGTACATCTAGCAAACATTGCCAGCTTATTACAAGCATCGTAACAGACACTGATTTTAGAACATACCACATATCCTTTGTTTTAAAATCCTCATGGTTTCTCTTAAATGTAATTGCTTTCCTCTGGGACTTGTCACAAAGCTATTAACAGAGTCAATGTATGCTGGAGAGGACTCCTGAATAATAAAATCTATCATTAAATTCAAGGAAAGGTTGGGGACAAATTTCCCCACTGTCTGACGGAATTCACTTAATTTTTGCATACTGCTTAGTCTTCCCTGCCAGAGAGGATTCCTCGCTAGGACTGATAAAAATATTTCTGAAGAATACATTTGTTTCCCTTTGGAATACAACAAATTTAGTCTGATTTAAAAAAAAAACTGTAAAAGATACCAGAGATAGCAGGAAACCTAGTTAACACGGTGATGGGCGCATTAAATATTTGTTTAAAGATATCCTCTGTACCACAGACCCCTACACTGAGATCTTTACACACACACACACACCTTTCCCTACTGCAGAACTGCAATACTAATTCCCTGCTTCTACAACCAACCAGTTACACATGCTTACTTTTAAGCATGTGAGTAGCCCCACTGAAATCAACAGGACCAATGGGATTATTCATATACTCAGGGTTAAACATATGAATAAGTGCTCACAGGATCAGGAACTATGTTATACCTCCTAATATGCCATGTATTTTGTTTGTTCTGGATAAACAAACATTTCCAGCAAGTGCACTTAATCTAATTTTGTTTGCCAAGAGTTGTGGCCTCTGTCCTCAGTGACAGTTATGAGAAAATATTCTTCTCTGAATGAGAATACAAATAAATGTTCTGTATTACCTCACTCCCTTCTGCAAGTACATGCTCTACTTACAGATTCATAGATTCCAGGGCCAGAAGGGACCATTGTGATCACCTAGTCCGACTTCCTATATAACACAGGCCATTTCTTCACACCCTGCCCACTCCCCATCCCCTCACACACAATAGGTCTATCACAGTTTAAAGAGGAAATTTTGTGGCTTCTCTTTGTTAAATCAATTTAAAGCTAACTTTCCTCTATTAAAAATATCAATTTCTAATGCTGCCTTGAGTTCTGTTAAAAATATACCATATGATTGCCCAATTTCCCTGTTTGCAGACAATCCAAATACTACAACTGCCAAAGCATTTCCATAATTAGAGTTCCTCCAGGTATCATGATGTGTATGTGTCATTTTGTACAGAAGCAAATCTCTTTGGTCAGAGTGCGTAAAAAAGAACATTTAATTTATTCATTACCTTTTCACTTATTGGAAGTTTTTTAGCTCTTTGAAGTGGCTGGCTGGCTGGCAGTTTTTCTACATAATAAAGATCAAAACACTTCATTAGCTTAGTACAGTACTTTAAAACGCTTGAAGCCTGTGCATGCAGCACTCATTGCTCAGCAACAGTTCTCTCTTAAACTAACTGACCTCCCCAGGTGCATCTCGAGTAACTGGCTAATTTAAATTTTCCAACTTCCTCTCCTTCAGGACAATTTTTTGGGGTTTTTTTTTTTGTTTTTTTTTTTGTTTTTTGTTATTAGCTCTTCTTACTTCCCTGAACTATACAAGTTTTGTAGCTGTATCACCAAACAGGAAATACGCAGAGATAAAAAGCTTTTACCAACATTTCCCTGCCTTTACATGGCTATTTATACAGAGAGTGTTTTTAATTCATATTATACTTTTTTTTTTGCCAGTGTCATAATAATAGGATAGATTTCCGTTCTCTTTAGTTTCTAGCTGATGACTTGAAACCATCAGATTTTTCCATTACTGGTAAATTCATCTCTTGATGTCTTTAAATCAATACTGGAGGACTTTCTAAAACACAAAATTAGTTCAGCCAGAGGTTATGGGCTTGATGCAGAAATCACTTGGTGGAATTCTACGTCTTGTGTTATGCAGTAGTTCAGACTAAAGGATCATGATGAAATACAACTGAACAAAGACCAGAAATGTTACCAAGATTTTGTTGCAGAGAGGTCAGGAAAAAAGAAGAAAAATGTAAGAGATTTCTACATTTTTGTGCTAAGTATCTCTGCAGGAATGTTGTGCAAGCACAAAATGTGTATATATACATATATGATTTTCCACTGAATAAGAGGAAGACTTAGTGGATATTATCCGAATAGCATAAACCATTCTTACAGCCCATTATAGTTCAGGTGCCTTTTACCAGTGATATCATCTCTCCCTATTATGCCAAGGTATCTGAAGATGACAATCCCCAAATTTGACAGAGAATTCTTGGTGAGAGGCCCTAGCTTCTGGGAGTCACATCTTCTCTTTAGTCCAACAGAATCTCAAGATGTTGATCCTTGAGGTATTTATAAAGCCCACCTACTTACCCAGGCTTTTACTGAGTTGGTGGTTAAGTGGGGAAGTCCTGATGTTTTTCTGGGCTGGGAAGACTAGCTGACACTGACAATTCTGATATATTTTTATTTAAAATGTACATGTGCTTGAGTATTCACCAAGTGTGTTATACACATTTAAATAGTAAATTAGTATTTATATCTATTTTTAGATGGAAAAGACCTCCTTGAATACCTAATCCATTACCCTGCCATGCAGGATTGTTCTAGAAAGTATATTTTTAGCACCTTGTCTTATCTAGTTTTAAATGTCTCCAAAGACGGGGCTTTCGTTATTTACCATAGGAGAGTATCCCACAGTCTTACAGATCTCACTGAGAGGAAGTTGCCCCTGATATTTAGCCTAAATTTTCATTTTTCTAAATTTCATCTGAGTGGGATACAGAGAGGCCTCTCACAACTGCATATCTCCTAAGGCTCTTCAGAGTAGCACTGCATCCTGTGACCATTACAATGCCTCCAGCAGCCTCCACAACGCACTCCACAGTCTTTGAGACTCTTCTCCTACTCCTAGGTTTCCTTACTGAACTGCGGCAACATGTTAGACCAGATATTTTCACGATGTGGCTAACCTAGCCATGAACATGCACACACAGCAAATTCTTCCCTAGCTGTACAAGTCTGGTGGGGGGGGGGGGGGGAGGAAATCTACTATGCATCTTCATTATGCAGTTTTCAAAGACTTGTAACTCAGTCCAAGAAAAGTTGCTCTGGAACAAGTAAAATCACTTCACCTCAGAGTTATTTAAAGGTCACATTTCACCTTCCATCCCCCTACCCATTTTGCTTATAGGCTCATTCAAAGAAAGACTTAGAGATTTTACACACAGACACAAAAATTGCTGAACCATATTTTCCCATACTTTCAAAGTAAATTACAGGTATTTTACAAAAGCAAATGTCACAGGCTTTGCACAGACCTAGTGAGGCAAGACACATAGCTATACAGATTTGACCTGATTCATGCACCAGATGTGTTTTTCCTTACTGAACAGGAGTCAGTTACATATGAATGAAAAAGAAAAATTCAATCCCTGATAGGATGTAATTTATGTGGTCAGAAGAAAATGGGACAAGGTGTTCTAAATCCTTGCAGATTAGTATATTCTGTACAGCACATGAATACTTAAAAATGTGTGGGCATTTTAGAACAGACAGATTTTCCACTGGAGACAGATGCACACTGTAGTGTTAAAATTACGGCTTCATATAGGTTCTCCGTATCTCAATATGCAGTCCCCCCAACACCCACACTTTCCTTAACAATTAAAGCCCAAAACACCATGGTGTGCCTATTTTCCTTAGTGCTACCAGGGATTTTCTCACTATGCACAATGCCAATCAGGATTGCAAAGGCACTCTCCTTTTTAAGCCTCAGTTCATCACCCAATAAATAATTCAACAGTATACTACTGACACCTCAGCAATTATTCAAACTTGTCAGAGGAATATTTCATAAAGCATCTTAAATACAATTAAAACCACACAACTTCAAATGCTGTATATCAACCTAGTGAGGGACAAATTCAACAATTATCACCACCTTATATTATACTGCAATGAAATACTGATCGAGAATATGGATAAACTATAAATACATGCAGTGTTGCAGGACCCCAAGGTCAAAGTCAACTGGCATCTCTCTGAAAACCGCAGAGTGTATTTTTTGAACAGAGCTATACAAATTTGTACAATTTGAATTTGTGTTTTACAGACAAGCTCCTACAAACTGGTTGTTGGGTCTAGTGTGTAGGTGCTGTTGATGGCCTGTGATATACAGGAGTGAGACAAGGAGATATTCTGGCCTTAAATTCTATGACCTATATTCACTTTGAGCTCAATCATGCAAAATACAGTGACATCAACTCCCACTCACTTCAGTGGAAATTGAGGATGCTCAGTGCCTCTCCGCATAAGAATGACTCTATTTTAAGATGCTAGTAGGACCAAAATTCAGCACTGCACTTTGAGTATGTGGCTGATTTGATTGGTTGGGAGGCGTACCTTTAAAAAAATTCGGTGGGTGCCACAGTTGGGAAGAGATGGTTAATATTTTATACATTATATATATATATCACTTTCCACTGTAGTGCAATACAAATACCCCCCAAAAAAGCCAATTAAAACGCGACAGATACCAATGCAACAGGACAAACTGATTTTAAGAGCCTTTTACATTACACCAATACCTCCAGTACTGGAGAGAAAACAACCAAGTCCAAATTTCACAAATGGGAAAGCCAATAAACTATTCTTTGTTTTACAGTTTGTGAGTGGGAAATTAAACAAATCAACATAATTATTTCCTTTTAACCTTTTTACTAAAAACAATCTGTAGCGTTTAAGATCTATGATCTGTCCATTGTATTTTTCTCTAGTTCTTGCCTGGCTAAACTGGTCTTAATCGGATATATAAGGGATACAAACCTATATCTGAAAACATGGATAAAAAAGCAGGGCTTTAATGTTTTATTATCTGTAAGGAGGGAGATTTCCAGAGACACAAAGGGAATCTAGGCACCCAACTCATGGAAGCTGGGTGCTTAACTCTCCTGTGTGTCTTTGAAAATATCCTCCCCCAGATCTATTTTATATAATTTTTAGCTCCTGATCCTGGAAGAAGAGGGACTCCTTCTCAAATTCCAGGAGGCGCTGAGCTCCCAAAAGCAGCGGGCCCTTCTTCTATACAGAACCTTCCCTAACTGATAAGAGTTTACCTCTATCAGTAGGATACCTATTTTTGTTGAGCACATAATTGGACAATACTGGCAAGCCGATTATTTTTAATCTAATTTCTGATGTAATAAATAGTGCTCCTGTCTATTTTGCAGAGTTGCATGCATGTTGCAAGCATTCAAATAAAGCTCTGTAGTTCTGTGAGGAGGGAGGTATCTAGCTGAATGCCATTGCTGTGGGGACTTTCATCAAATTGTTGCTTACTGATGGGTTAACAGAGCAGGTGTTTTTAAAAAAAGAGGAGGGGCGGAAATCACCTATTATAGCAACAGCAAATATTTCCTGAATTCCAAACCTTTTATATTTTTAACAAATTGACAACTATGATACAGAAACCAGGAAACCCAATAATTCCCTTGCTTTCTCTTGTCTTGCCATTATATTTCAGAAAGCAAGCAAACCAGTGGAAATAATGTGTTAGTTTAAACTATTAACATTAAAATACTATCCAAATCTTTCAGATTCCAAATCATTTGTAATATATAAATCATAAAGATTGTGGCCAGCCCAGCAATCCTTACATCAGTTCACTGTGTGTTTTTGTATAAGTAAGAATTATCAGATGGGCTCCCAACATATGATGTTAACAGAACAAGTGAAATATTTTTCTCGTGTCACAACCCACCCTCTAATGCTACAGTCACATGACTGGACTGGAACTTCATCTTAAATATAGTGGTGCAGCAGCATTACTAAAGTTATGCTTGTATCACAACTTCTGTTTAAAAGTTAACCATTCTAAGTCATCTAAAATCAACATGTTTTGTTGGATTTCTCTGAAATTTGGTGTGCCTCAGGAGGGTGAAGGGTCGGGTTAGTGACCCAATTTGGGATCATTTGAGCTTGGCGTTGCAGAGATATAAGCCTCCCCAAAAATAGCCTTTTTTCAAAAAGTTCTAGGTATCTTATTTGGCACAGCACTAGAGATCAAACTATTTATGTGGTGTGGGTCAAAATGGTCTAGATCTGTTGAGTTTTACCCAAGGTTGTGCCTGGCACCCACTAAATCTTTGAGGGAACCAAATTGAGTATGGTATTTAAGAGAATGTTCACTTCTTCACTGACGTAGATGTGTATTCTGAAAGGTTACAAATGCACATACACCAATAAAGGGGAAAAAAAAGGTGAAGTTTCTATGCAGTCACTTTATGCTTGCCTGGGCAGTTTAAGGGAATGTGCCAATGTCATTGCCCCAGTGAACATCCCGCCACTGAAATTTCTAATCCAAAACTTTGTACACCTGTGAAATAAAGATTTAATAACTCATGTTGCTTTCTACAAGTCATCTCTGTTACCCCATAACATGTTTTTATTTTATGTACAGGTTTAAGCAGAATGGTCAACAGCCAGTCTAACCAAAATTTTTGTTATGTAGAGTGGTAAGGAGATGGAGACAGAGGACCTCAGCAGGGGTGGGGTAGAGGGTGGGCAAAGGGGTTGCAGCTGCAGAGGGGTTGGCAAATGAGGATGGGTGGTAGAAAAGCCTTGGATTAGTTGTCTGAGAAAATCTGTATTTTACTAGTCCCTGGTGGAATGCTGAGAGCACTGGGGAGAGGGGGAGACAAGCTACTTCCTCATCTGGAGACAGATTAATGTGTTTCCAGAGACGTACAGTGCAGCGCTTTGGAAACAACAGCACAGGTACCTTGACCGCTGATAGGAAAGAAATATGTGCACTGCCAAGATTGCTAGCATGTGGCTTCTGGGCAACTTCTGAATCACAAGATTGCAGAAGTTTGTGGGAGAGTGTAGAGCTCACCATGACATGGGGATTGCTGACGATAGGCTGATTTGGGTACAAAGAGGTGGCCTATGCTGGCATCACATTTTTCCCATTCTGTTGCATGTCACCAGTGACTTAAGAGGTTGTGATCTCTCTAACTCTGTGGTGATTTATTCAGGCAGAAATGATCTTGGCCATATTCCTGGCGTACACCTCATGCAACATTAGAGCGCACGGTTGGAAAACTGTTGATCTGACCCAGTATGGCCGTTCTTATATACATCCACATCTTGAATACTGCATGCAGGTATGGTTGCCCCATCTCAAAAAATATATATTAGAATTGGAAAAGGTGCAGATAAGGACAACAAAATGATTAGAGGTATGGAACAGCTTCCATATGAGGACAGATTAAAAAGACTGTGTCTGTTCAATTTAGAAAAGAGGAAAGGAAAGGAAAGGAAAGGAAAGGAAAGGAAAGGAAAGGAAAGGAAAGGAAAGGAAAGGAAAGGAAAGGAAAGGAAAGACTAAGGGGGGATATGATAGAGATCTATAAAATCATGAATGGTGTAGAGAAGTTTTTTGTGACGTTGCACTCTATATGATTTTATGAAAATATGCTAATGAGTGTGAATATAACGTAACTGGAATATGCTTCATGCAAAAGGTCTCTTGTAAGGTATCATTACAAAGCTTATAATCTACTGAGTGTGGCCATCCTATTTGTATAAATGTATCACTCTTGTATCTGCAACTAGAAATATAACCCTGAGGTCCTATTGTAGTTATGCAAATTGTGGGCCATTAATGGTGTTTTGGAATCTTGATGGCTCCCATCAACTGGGACAATTGACTGTGGATGGCTCTGTTTGCTTGTAGGCCTTCCTGTGAGTCAGGCTGGGAGGAATGAGCGCTTAGAGTCTTACCGTGACATGTGATCATGTCACCTGAACTGGAATCCATCTTTAACCTGGTGCTTTTCCATTTAGAAGGAGGGGAGGGAACCCAGAGAGGGACAAAGGATTCCCGCCATGTGCAAAAGATATATAAGGGGGTGGAACAGAACAAAGGGGGTAGCAATCATGAAAAATCCCCTAGCTACCACCTGAGCTGGAACAAGGGGAAAGGATTGTACCCAGACTAGGAAGGCATCCAGTCTGTGAAAGAAACTTACTGAAATATCTCTGAGGGTGAGATTTTATCTGTATTCCGTTTTATTACTGTATTAGGCTTAGACTTACGTGTTTTGTTTTATTTTGCTTGGTAACTCACTTCGTTCTGTCTGCTATTACTTGAAACCACTTAAATACTACTTTCTGTATTTAATAAAATCACTTTTTACTTATTAATTAACCCCGAGTATGTATTAATACAGGGGCGGGGAGGAACAGCTGTGCAGCTCCCTCTCTGTCAGTGTTATAGAGGGCGAACAATTTATGAATTTACCCTGTATAAGCTTTATACAGGGAGAAATGGATTTATTTGGGGTTTGGACCCCATTGGGAGCTGGGCATCTGAGTGTCAGAGATAGGAACACTTCTTAAGCTGTTTTCAGTTAAGCCTGCTTGGAGGATGTGGTTCAGACCTGGGTCTGTGTTTGTAGTAGGCTAGCGTGTCTGGCTCAAACCAGGCAGGGCATTGAAGTCCCAAGCTGCCAGGGAAAACGGGCTCAGAGGTAGTCTCAGCACAACAGTTGGCAATTCCCAAGGGGGTTTCTGTGATCCAGCCCGTCACAGTGTTATTCACCCCTTCACACATCACAGCAACTAGGGGGTCTCCTAATTAAATGAACAGGCTGAAGGTTTAAAACAAACAAAAGGAAGTACCTCTTCACATAATGCAAAGTGAACCTGTGGAACTCATTGCCATGGAACGCTGTGAAGGCCAAAAGTATAACTGGGTTAAAAAAAGAATTAGATACATTCATGGAGGATAGTTCCATCAATAGCAATTAGCCGATCAGGGATACTACCTCATTCTTCAAGTGTCCCTAAACATCCAGTCCCAGCTTCTGGCGGTTGGAGAACAGGGAATGCATCACTCTATAATTGCCCTGTTCTGTTCACTCCCTTGGAAGCATTTGGCACTAGCCACAGTCAGACACGATACTGGGCTAGACAGATCATTGATCTAACCCAGCATGGCCATTCTTACGTTCTGATGTTCACTATAAGTTTCAGAAGGTTCCGGATCCCGGCGCACACTCACATACTTAGCCAACTCCCCAGAAAGAATACCATACATGTACAACTTGAGAACCACTTCACAGATTTTTACATCTTCACACTTGCTCCCAGGATACCCTCTCAACATACACCAGGGGCGGGCAAATTTTTTGGCCTGAGGGCCGCATCGGGTTTCAAAAATTGTATGAAGGGCCGGTTGGGGAAGGGGGCGTGGCCCCTACCCCCTATCTGCTCCCCCCACCCGCTTCTCACCTTGTGGGCTGTATTTTGCCCACCTCTGACATAAACTTTTACTGAACCATCATTAAAGCATTATACGCCTCTCACATTTCACCTCACTGCTGACAATATCCTTTATAATAATAAAAGCCCTATTCCCAACTACCAACATAACCTACATGATTCTGCATAGAAATGATGCATATTGCATCCTGAAGGTACACATGCATCTTTTCCCTTTCCTCACATACACGAGGAGGTGGAAAACAGATCCATACCACAATCATAGCTCTGCTACACACTTCTGACCTACTTCACTAAGCAGGTTTGCATTAAGGTTGTTGAAGAGTGCAAGAGACTGTCATGCTTAAGAGGACAATCAGATGCTGATGCAGCTAGCAAACAGCAAAGGGAATGAAGAACAAAGCACTAGCTTTGTCTTCAAAGCACTAGCTTCAGATAGTAACAGATTATATTGTTTTAACTTCTGTAAACAGCCCCGACAGAACTGAATGGAAGTACTGCGGTATTACTTTGATTTACTATCAACAAAAATTAAAGGCAGATTTTTAAAAATATCAGCAGCTTTCACTGGAGACCACTACACAAATGTGAATCCTTAGACATTCTTCTCCTTATGACTGAATTAGATTAAATTAAAGGAGGCGAATCTGCCTAAATAAGATTAACAACATCTAAGTCACCACAACTGAGCCCCCACTCAGAGAACTCCCATAGGAGGAACAAATGAACAACACAAGCATTAAGCCAATGCAGAAAAGGAATTTTTATAATTGTATTATCAAATCTAGATGGTGGTTTGCAAAAATATATGAAAAGATAATGAGTCTGATTCTCCTCCTTCTTCCATCAGTGCTAGTCCAGTATAACTCCACTAATTTCAGCAAAATTAATCCTGATTTACACTGGAGCGTACAGTCTAATTCTGCTTGTTACTATATACAGTGAAACAGAGGACAACTATTCAGGCACAAGAAGTAATGCAGACATCACTAGTGAGATCAACAAAAGGAGGGCTGCAAAGACATTCATTTTAAGGAGGAATGTGGAGAAAGAGAATGAGTACTTGGCACATGGGAATAGCAAAGCTGGTCCAAGCATGGTAGGGATAATGGGAAAAGAAAAATATAAGTAGGTGTAAATTAGCCTGTGGAGGACAAGACAAAGGAAGAGGATAGGGGAGGAGATATAGTGGAGCATAATGGGGGACGCACATAGGATTCTCTCCTGGAATTTATTCCTCAAAAAGAAGCTAAAAAGGATTAAAATTTGGCTGGCTTGAATGTTTTTCCCTCTAAAATCATCACAACCATTTGACTTAAGAACAAATATTTATATATTAAAAGGGAAAAAAAAACAGAACCACAACAATATGATAGCCAATTTCGTATGTCATTTGCATTTATGAACGAGAGCATCCTAGCCTTACTTGAGTTCAGCCTTCTGGAACTAATTTACAATTATTTACAATTTACAAGCAGAAGCACAAAGTCTATTTATTCCTCTTTACCCTGATGGATTGATGAGAATAGTTAAAGGTGGGCAGTAAACCTTTATGATATTTTGCTCATTGGGGAAAAAGAATCTACTCATCCAGAACAAATGATGAGTAGAACTTTGTAAGCTTACTTGAATTTATTAGGCATGTTTCATCACTAAGCAAAATTAGGATTCAAAGTTTTCCCACAAAATGGCTAAATTTAAATGGGTTTATTGCCCTCCTATTGCCTATTTCGCAAAGTTTTGCCCAGCTAGCCAGAATTAAGTTCCCGAAGCTTTGCCCAGCTAGCCAGAATTAAGTTCCTAGTCCCCACCCCCATTTAAAAAAAATCAAATCATTGTTGATAAGAATGGGTTTTTAAGTTAGACAATAGTTAAAATAGTGTTGTCACTGTCAGTGGGTTTTTAAAAACAGCTTTAATTTGCTCCTTTTGCACAGATAACAGAATATACAGATTTTAAATAAGATGAATGGGTCACTCAAATATTTTTACAGTGCAAAGATGCAAGAGGTGTTAGCAGCTCCTGTAGAGCTGTGTCTCCTTCAGCACGCACCTGACAAGAGGTGCACTTCACTACACAGCTAGATTAGCATGCCAAACTGCACCCTGAACACTAAAAAGCAAGCACTAATGCATATATCATGCCAATTTTGGTGTCAGATCCAAGACTAGAAGCCCATTCTCTTGGTTCTGCAGCCACTACCCAGACCAGCAGACCCATACTGCCACCCACCATCTCCATACTTTAGTTTGCAGAGGCACAGCCTTCCCTACCCGGACCTCCATACCGTTTCGCAACCACGATGTGGCCCTAGGGCCAAAAAGTTTGCCCACCTCTGAACTAGATAGACCATGAGTCTGATCCAAAATGGTAATTAACTGTATTCCTTTGCTCAGCGCTACAGAAGACTCACAATGAAGACAGTCCTGCCAATCTGCTACCTTTTAGGCTTCTTTTAGAGTGTACTGTCATAAATATAAAGGGAAGGCTAACCACCTTTAAATCCCTCCTACAGGCCAGAGGAAAAACACTTTCACCTGTAAAGGGTTAAGAAGCTAAGATAACCTCGCTGGCATCTGACCAAAATGACCAATGAGGAGACATGATACTTTCAAAGCTGTGGGGGGGAGGGGAGAACAAAGGGTTCACTCTGTCTGTGTGATGCTTTTGCCAGGACCAGAGCAGGAATGCAGGTCAGAACTCCTGTAAAGAGTTAGCAAGCAATCTAGTTAGATATGCATTAGATTCTGTTTTGTTTAAATGGCTGATAAAATAAGTTGTGCTGAATGGAATGTATATTCCTGTTTGTGTGTCTTTTTGTAACTTAAGGTTTTGCCTAGAGGGGTTCTCTATGTTTTGAATCGGATTACCCTGTAAGGTATTTACCATCCTGATTTTACAGAGGTGATTCTTTTACTTTTTCTTTAATTAAAATTCTTCTTTTAAGAACCTGATTGATTTTTCATTGTTCTTAAGATCCAAGGGTTTGGGTCTGTGTTCACCTATGCAAATTGGTGAGGATTTTTATCAAGCCTTCCCCAGGAAAGGGGGTGTAGTGCTTGGGGGGATATTTGGGAGGGGAGACGTTTCCAAGTGGGCACTTCCCCTGTTCTTTGTGTAACACTTTGGTGGTGGCAGCTTTTAACCTAAGCTGGTAAGAATAAGCTTAGGGAGTCTTTCATGCAGGTCCCCACATCTGTACCTTAGAGTTCAGAGTGGGGAAGGAACCTTGACACGTAAAAATACATTTTGAAGCCCAGAGAAAAGAACAACTAGAATCAGTTCATGGTGAAGAGTTGCTTCCTGCACATCAATGTTTAAGCTAAAATTTCTGAAAGATCAAATTGCTTGAATGTTGTTTCTGAGCACCTCAGCTCCAGGTCTAGTGTTCAAAATGTACATAAACAAGTTTCTCTAAGAAACTACCAGGGAAAGTAACCTGTAAAGGCAACAGCATCTCATAAAGGATCCCCAATGGAATTCAAGAAGAACAGACTTTCACAGATGTTTGACTGCTTGACACTCCTATATTTTTTATTTGCAAGAAGTCTTTACTTTGATGCCAAGTTCCCTAAATCCTGTTCTCTTTAATTAGCTCTGTACTATTCAATGATCCAGTGAAAGGTTATTAGCAAAAACATACCATATTTCATGTAATACTACAATTCTTGCAAAAGCAGCTCCTCCCTAATTAAGCTGTCATAATTTCCCCTTAAAGGTTACATCCTACTTGACAAAGCTTATGCTTTTATTTTATTTGTATTTGCAGGCAGAGCCTTGATGCAGATTTTCTGTGACTGAATAAAACAGGAAAAACCTTATTATTTCTTTCAAAAATGAATAATGGACATTAAAGGTGAGGGCGGAGGACAAAACACTGCTTACAGTCTTCACCCTGTATTATCGTGTCAAGCTGTCAGACTGAAAATCAGTATAAAAAAGGAAAAGAAAAAGAATTCTGACAGTAATTTATACAGTAAAATTCTTAAAGCTGTACAAATAATATGGATCCCGTTTGGTTCACCAAGTACTTTTCTTCATAACATGGGGGTTTTCTTGATATAACTGAAACATTTCTTAACAAAGACTAGGAAGATTCAAAGCTAATACACCCCTGCACAATGTGTTACCCCTTCTCCCCCTGTGAGGCACTTAGTATTTCCCAGGTTCTTTGGCAGGATGCTGTTCATGGCCGTAAAAAATGTGTCATAGACCATGAAATCTGGTCTCCCCCATAAAGTCTGGTCTTTTGTGTACTTTTATCCTATACTATAATATACTATAGGGTAAAAGTATACAAAAGTACACAGTATTTCTCAAACTGGGTATCCTGAGCCAAAAGAGGGGTCAGAGTATTGCCACTCTTACTTCTGCACTGCTTTCAGAGCTGGGCAGCCAAAGAGCAGTGGCTGCTGGCTCGGGTACCCAGCTCTGAAGGCAGCACCGCTGCCAGCAGCAGCACAGAAGTAGCATGGTATGAACACATCCACAAAATTTGCTAGTAATGCCATGACCAACCCATGAAATGTGTGGGGAAATGACACAGTTTAAGTAGACCCCTACTAATAAGTATAGGAGAAAAAAATGCTTGAGATTTGCAGTTCATGTTGCCAGAGTTGATGAGAAAAAGAAATGAAAGCAGTTAGATATTTAATCCCCAGACCTTTGCAAACAATACCTTAATTATTAAGGCTACACAGACTGATATTAGTTACAACACTTTTGATCCAAAGCTATCCAAGTACTTTACAAAGATTAATTCTCACAACACTTTTGTGGTCCCTTGAAATGTATTAACTATTTATGCTAAGCAATCTTTCCACCTTGTATTTAGAAGTGACAGTCTGAGTTAGTTTCCCAGACCTGAAGAAGAGCTCTGTGTAAACTCAAAAAGTTTTTCTCTCTCACTAACAGAAGTTAGTCCAATAAAAGATATTACCTCACCACCTTGTCTCTCTAATATCCTGGGACCAACACAGCTACAACACCACTGCATACATTTTATATATTTTTATAAAGGGCACATGCACATACTTACTTTGGAATCCAGACACAGCTCACATGGTACTGGACATTAAATTAAAGTGAGAATATATATTTTCACAACTTGCAATACCAAATATATTTATTAATAAAAGTATATTTTCTCCCTCACTTTTGAGGAAAAAAAGAAAAACCACACACACACACACACACACACTATATACATATGTACACACACACACACTGATAAATACAATCCTGTTGGCACCTCCTGTAACTTCAATAGAGCTACACCAGGAACAAATTTAATCCCCTGTGATTTTCTCATCATTCATTAGCCAGGTAGTATCTATCTGTAAATTTCTATCATGTCCGTTTTATAATTATACTAATTGTATAATGAGTAAGTCCACATTAATTTATGTAAAACACAAATATAAAGCATGCTAAGAGGCAACAAAATAAGAAGCTTTAGAACTTCCTGCTGGCAGTGTCCTTTCATTACCATTAAAAGAGATAATATAATAATAGAAGGCTCATCAGCATTTCTATTTCATATTCTGTTTCCTCTATAACACACTGAGATGACAGCAGCCAGATCAGGTGTGCATTAAAAATTAGATTACATCATCTTCTTATTATATACATGTATACTTAATTTCATTTAAGAGAAATTTAAGGAAAAGAGGTCAAAACACATGTTGGCCTGTCCTCGATAGTGCCATAGTTTCTAAATCTGTCCTTTAATCCCATTCCTCCCTAACTACAAAAGGTAAAAATCTAACAGCTCTACCTCCATAAACTAGCCACACAAAAAACTGTAAAACGTGCAGTTACACTTGTGCATATGCTCCATAAACACAAAAGGGAAAAATCACACATTTACTCTGACTTGGTCAGTAGTAATGTGTATTAGATTTTCCCTTGGACTGTGGAGGAAGGAGGAAAATGATCAGGCAGAAAGTATCTGTTACCCCGGAGTTGGCTGCTTTGTCACCTTCTAGATCTTGAGCCCTGACGCCATGAAATACCTACAGAGAGGATTTCAGAAAGTAAAAGGGAAAATGATGTGGGAGAAGCATGCCATTGAGCAGGCTTTTCCCTGTTCCTTTCCTGTCTTGTCCCCCCATATGTTCTCCCAAATAATAGGAGAAAGGAAGTATTATACCATTTTACAGGTGGGGAATTGAGGCAGAGATTAACTGACTTGACTAAGGTCACACAGCCAGTCTATGAAAGAATCAGGAAATGAACCCAAGTCTCTCAAGTGCCAGTCCAGAGAATCATAGAAAATTAGGGTTGGAGGAGAACTCAGGAGGTCATCTAGTCCAACTCCCTGCTCAAAGCAGGACCAATCCCCAACTAAATCACACCAACCAGGGCTTTGTCAAGCCAGGCCTTAAAAACCTCTAAGGATGGAGAGTCCCCCACCTCCCTCGGTAACCCATTCCAGTGCTTCACCACCCTCCTAGTGAAATAATTTTTCCTAATATCCAACCTAGACCTCCCTTACTGCAACTTGAGACCAATGCTCCTTGTTCTGTCATCTGCCACCACTGAGAACAGCCTGGCTCCATCCTCTTTGGAACCCCCCTTCAGGTAACTGAAGGCTGCTATCAAATCCCCCCTCACTCTTCTCTTTTGCAGACTAAATAAGCCCAGTTCCCTCAGCCTCTCCTCATAAATTATGAGCCCGAGACCCCTAATCATTTTTGTTGCCCTCCACTGGACTCTCTTCAATTTGTCCACATCCTTTCTGTAGTGGGGGGTCCAAAACTGATGCAATACTCCAGATGTGGCCTCACCAGTGCTGAAGAGAGGGGAATAATCACTTCCCTCAATCTGCTGGCAATGCTCCTACTAATGCAGCCCAATATGCTGTTAGGCTTCTTAGCAGCAAGGGCACACTGTTCACTTATGTCCAGCTTCTCGTCCACTGTAATCCCCAGGTCCTTTTCTGAAGAACTGCCGCTTAGCCAGTAGGTCCCCAGCCTGTAGCAGGGATTCTTCTGTCCTAGGTGCAGGACTTGTCCTTGTTGAACCTCATCAGATTTCTTTTGGCCCAATCCTCCAATTTGTCTAGGTCACTCTGGACCCTATCCCTACCCTCCAGCGTATCTACCTCTTCCCCCAGTTCCATGTCATCTGCCAACTTGCTGAGGATGCAATCCAACCCATCATCCAGATCATTAATAAAGATATTGAACAAAACCAGCCCCAGGACTGATCCCTGGGGCACTTTGCTTGATACCGGCTGCCAACTAGACATCGAGCCGTTGATCACTACCCATTGAGCCCAACAATCTAGCCAGCTTTGTATCCACCTTGTAGTTAATGTTTATTAACACGGCTGGGAAATTTGAGCGGCTTTCTAAATGTTCTATTAGGGTTGACTGCAAAACTAAAATGTAAAAATGCAAGGACCTTGAAATACCTTTCTCTGAGGCTATTATGTATTGGCCTTGGTCTCTTATGCGTAGTTGTCAACATATCCATACTTCTTTAACTTGCTGGCAAGAATACTGTGGGAGATCGTATTAAAAGCTTTGCTAAAGTCAAGGTATATCATGTCCACCGCTTTCCCCGTATCCACGGAGCCAGTTATCTCACAGTGCCTTAATCACAAAGTCACCTTTTTCTCAAAGTAATTCATTCTTCCAATAAAGTAAATTGGAAAGGACATAAGAATCTGTATCATAGTTCAGGGTTTTCTTGCCTTCAAACTCATCTGTGAACTCTTGGAGTCCAAGTGTTCTCCATCAAAACACAGCTAGTACTGTATCCAACTGTGGGGTTTTATAATTTTCCTTCTCCACAAAAGACAAGACTAACTTATCAGGAAGATTTGAACACAGAAAAGACATAGTAGTCAGGAATGCAATATGTTGACAACTATGCATAAGAGACCAAGGCCAATACATAATAGCCTCAGAGAAAGGTATTTCAAGGTCCTTGCATTTTTACGTTTTAGTTTTGCAGTCAATCCTAACAGAACATTTAGAAAGCAGCTCAAATTTCCCAGCTGTGTTAATAAACATATCCACTATCCTCAAGAAATAAAGGGAAGGCTTTTATAAAGAGATTATTAATATTATTACATAACTTACAAGGTACTTGTCCTCTCCAAAAGCACTCTACAAAAATCATAATATTAAGTATAACTTCAAGATTTTTAGAAGACAGTTGCTACAGAAGACAAAAGGGCTTTACAAATGTCATTTTAGCTTCACTACATTGTAAGTGGACAAGTATTATATCCATTTTAAAAATCAAAAAAATAGAGGCACACAGAAGTTAAAATACACTTAGACAGCAGATGCAGAAAAAAATCCTCACAATTTCCAACTCCCAGTCCTCCGATTTAATCACTAGATCACATGTCCACTTGCAAAACAGAATCTACCTATACCTTTAATAATATCACTAAGCTTGATTCTTGTAACCATCAATTTTTGCAATATTGCTTCTTTTCATTTTTTTTTCTCTAAGTTGTGTCCTTCTATAAGTAGTCCATTCCTCTGAGTCAGATATTGATCCATAACTTCCATTAACATAAAATGGGCTTGGAAGCAGAACAGAAATGTAATATCTCTGATGAGTTCCCACTTTTAAGACTTAAAAAACACTGTTTTATTTGCAAAAAGAAAAGGAGTACTTGTGGCACCTTAGAGACTAACCAATTTATTTGAGCATGAGCTTTCGTGAGCTACAGCTCACATCATCGGATGCATACCGGTATGCATCCGATGATGTGAGCTGTAGCTCACGAAAGCTCATGCTCAAATAAATTGGTTAGTCTCTAAGGTGCCACAAGTACTCCTTTTCTTTTTGCGAATACAGACTAACACGGCTGTTACTCTGAAACTATTTTATTTGACTTTAAAACTCCACTTTAAAAAATATCCTGGACACAGAGCGATGCAGAACAAGTTACATGCAATACTACATATCTCTCCTCTCATCACAGCCTTTGCTATGGACTACTGTATGCTGTTTCATCGGAGTATTCCATAGTATGTAACACTTTCTGGGTATACTTCTCAGAGTCTAAAACTTAGGGTGGCTAATTGTTTTTTCTATTTCTGAAAACAGCTGCAAATTATTGTGGCCAGTTGGGAGAAGACTATAGTCCTTCTTCTGGGGCATTATTTAGGACATAAAATAGGTAGTCATTGTATCGCAATTTAATTATTATTATACACCTCTGGCAATGACCCAGCCTAATCCTACTACATAGCAATAATATAACATTTTTCATCTTCAAAGAGTTTTACAGACATAAAACTCTCATAAATAAGTGGATGGCACAAGCTGGCTCTTTTGGAGGAGAACAAGAGGCTGCAACTGCATATACTGTGCTTACAGGTGTTCTTCCTATGTGGTGGGCAATTTAAAAACTGGGTTGCAATTGGAATTGTGATATCGAAAGAGCAACTAGTCACAAGTTGTAAATATTCTGGGGAAAACAGAACACACCTCATTGGTCCCATGTACTTCATACAGTACAGATAGAGAGGATAATCCCACCCTTTGATATAAAAGAAGCCTATTGCTTTGTTGTCAACATCACATTTCATATACACCTCCTTCATTCAGATCTCTAAAAGGCAACCTTCAAACCTAAACTGCAGACCTTTGCTCAATAACACCACTTACACAACACACATACACCCCTGCCCCCATTCCCCCTCCTTTGTACCACCAACTAGCATTTCATTTTTATTTACATATTCATGATTGTTAGAGAGGTGGGGAGGGAGAGGTGGAAAAGAAATATCCTCTAGACTTGAGCAAAGACAGACATACAGACCACTTTTACAGACACACATCAGCAAGCTATCTATGATGCTGTTCATCTCATAAAATAAATTACCCTGGTCTACAGAGGATGCCAAATAAATTGAACAATTGCTGACAACATAGGGACAAAGGTGTCTCACTATAATGGCACTGCATCCACCTCTTGCAAGCACCCCCTTCTGGTCAGGTGTGTCTGCAGTCTTTCAGTTCTGGTGGCCCGAGTCGGTGGTGGAGTCTCTCACACAATCTATAAGTGAATCAGAAGACACCCCTTACAAGGTAAACAGTCCACCAAGAGCCTCTCTCAGTACCCTTCGGTTGGTGTGTCTCTAGCTCTCCCTTGACTCAGTCTTTAAGTAGTTCTGGCCCTGGTATGGGGCCATACCCCCAGGGCTTCTTCCCTGGAGACATTATCTTCCTGCAGCCCTCCCAGGGCTCAGTCCTTACTCAGTCCCAGCACCCAGTCAGGTGCTCTCTTGCTCCCCCAGTCCCTGCCTACACTGAGCTGTCCATGATCCTGCTGCTCTTTCTGCCAGCCAGCTCCAAGCATCAACTGACTGACTGGCTCTGCTGCTCCTTTTTATATGGCCCTCCTGGCCCCTGATTGGCCATTCCTGCAGCCACTCTAAGCCACTTGGAGGACTTCTCTTCTGTTTCTCTCTGGAACTGGGTGTAGCAGGACCCTGAGGTCTCCACTAGAAGTGCTCTGGGACTAGTCCACCTGTCAAGGTTCCTCCCCCACTCTGAACTCTAGGGTACAGATGTGGGGACCTGCATGAAAAACCTCCTAAGCTTATCTTTACCAGCTTAGGTCAAAACTTCCCCAAGGTACAAAATATTCCACCCGTCGTCCTTGGATTGGCCGCTACCACCACCAAACTAATACTGGTTACTGGGGAAGAGCTGTTTGGACGCGTCTTTCCCCCCAAAATACTTCCCAAAACCTTGTACCCCACTTCCTGGACAAGGTTTGGTAAAAAGCCTCACCAATTTGCATAGGTGACCACAGACCCAAACCCTTGGATCTGAGAACACTGAAAAAGCATTCAGTTTTCTTACAAGAAGACTTAATAAAAATAGAAGTAAATAGAAATAAAGAAATCCCCCCTGTAAAATCAGGATGGTAGATATCTTACAGGGTAATTAGATTCAAAAACATAGAGAACCCCTCTAGGCAAAACCTTAAGTTACAAAAAAGATACACAGACAGAAATAGTTATTCTATTCAGTACAATTCTTTTCTCAGCCATTTAAAGAAATCATAATCTAACACATGCCTAGCTAGATTACTTACTAAAAGTTCTAAGACTCCATTCCTGGTCTATCCCCGACAAAGACAGACTATAGACAGACACACAGACCCTTTGTTTCTCTCCCTCCTCCCAGCTTTTGAAAGTATCTGGTCTCCTCATTGGTCATTTTGGTCAGGTGCCAGCGAGGTTACCTTTAGCTTCTTAACCCTTTACAGGTGAGAGGAGCTTTCCCCTGGCCAGGAGGGATTTCAAAGGGGTTTACCCTTCCCTTTATATTTATGACACCACCCCATCACAATCTCATAGAAAGAACATGTGCAAAAGATCATTTCGATGAGTATTGGGGTTGGCATTCCAGAATCATCACAGCACACTATATTCTTGCAATTTAGATCAATTTTGAAAATGTTATACAAATTGTTCCTGAGCAGTTTTGTAGGCAACACACCTGATACAGCAACTGGGAGAGTCACTTATTGTCTTCACTTAAAATCTGGTGCATGTGCATGGCTTAGATTGTGGCATTTGAACAGATCATTCATACTTGAAACAGCACTCAGTATCTTTACAAATACAGGCAATAAGCCAAACTTGACATTCTGGATAACAGAAATTAAAAAAAAATGCTTCAGGATGACTCAGTGACTCAACTTTTGAGATCTTTGGCATCTTAGTTTAAACCTGCAGTTGCTGGAGATAAGTGATTATGTGAGAATCTCATCTTTCACTTTGGGGAAAAGAGGGTTCTAGCCCTTATATTTGGGGAGATATGACCCAAGTTTGCCCTAACACCCAGAAACCAAATGAAAAGAACCCCAATTTTTTTTCTAATTTCATAATTTTAAGGCAGTTTGGGACTTCCCTTGCTTCTCAAATCTCCACTATAGCCACCACTACTATATCTCCAACCCAATTATTGATACAGTAGGAGACCCGTTCTGTATAATCTGGAACACAGTTTAAAATTCCGGCTCTCTGATCCTCCTTTCTTCCCTCTCCTCACATTTCTTCCTCCACCTCAGTATAAGCATTATGCTTCGGTTCTTTTATTGCTTGCCTAGATTTGTCTTTACTGTTGTTCCATAGTAATTCGTATTCTCCTACACCATGTATCTGGATATATTTTCCTGGAATCAGATCTTTGAAGGCCTAAGGGAAGCTAAAATTACTTCTTTTCTAAATGCCCTGGATGGTTCAGGGGAAAGAGGGAAGAAATTAATGTATGGACCTTTCTAGTGTAGAAATGATAACCTTATTAGGCGCTTCTTCTTAGTGTATGTGCAACATGCCTCAGGTGGCACATGATCCACTGGTTGGATCACTGGCTTCCCCGGCCTGGACCAGATACTGCTACTATGATGCTAAGTATAGTATAAATGCATAGAGAAATTCTAAAGACTTCAGGGCCACCCCTTGAGTTATACTCCTGAGTTTATTCTATGCACTTTCATTTACTTCTGCTGACTCAGCAAAATCGAATAGCAAGGAGTACTGTTTGTGTGTTACTTTCAGGCATTTCAAAGACTCATTATGGTATTATCTCTGGATATTCAGGCTACAGAATAAACATTTAAAATGTTAATGGTGATGGGTAGAAAGGCTTTTCTAAATCTTTTCATTTAATTCATTTTCATAGACAACATCCATCAAGACCTCCATTTGTTCTCTGCCTTGACCAGTCCATTTATTAAAGATGGCTAGAACTTTCTTAACACTGAACACTTAAATTTTGTAAGTAGCTTCCAAGAGAAAGATATCAATACATGATTAAGTGTCCAAATAAAAAATAGTTCTGAAGTGCACTTCACTGGGCTTCCTGGTCACGCAATCACAGACATGAAGGTCGCTATCTTAAAACAAAAAAACTTCAAATCCAGACTCCAGCGAGAAACTGCTGAATTGGAATTCATTTGCAAATTGGATACTATTAATTTAGGCTTAAATAGAGACTGGGAGTGGCTAAGTCATTATGCAAGGTAGCCTGTGTCCTCTTGTTTTTTCCTACCCCCCCCCCCAGATGTTCTGGTTTAACTTGGATTTAAACCTGGAGAATGGTCAGTTTAGATGAGCTATTACCAGCAGGAGAGTGAGTTTGTGTGTGTATGGGGGTGGGGGGGATGTGAGAAAACCTTGATCTATGCAGGAAATAGCCCGACTTGATTATGTAAAGAGTTGTCACTTTGGATGGGCTAGCACCAGCAGGAGAGTGAATTTGTGGGGGGGCGTGGAGGGTGAGAAAACCTGGATTTGTGCTGGAAATGGCCCACCTGTTGATCACTTTAGATAAGCTATTACCAGCAGGACAGTGGGGTGGGAGGAGGTATTGTTTCATGATTTCTGTGTGTATATAAAGTCTGCTGCAGTTTCCACGGTAAACATCTGATGAAGTGAGCTGTAGCTCACGAAAGCTCATGCTCAAATAAATTGGTTAGTCTCTAAGGTGCCACAAGTACTCCTTTTCTTTTTCCTAACAAAATGAACACCACACAGCAGCATATATGCCTGACTTTTACACCACAGTTACTGAGGATAATTGATTAAAGGTGTTAATTATTTCCAAAGGTTTCTAGCTTTGCTCTTTCCATATTTTCTCCTACCTGATCAGGGATTCAGCTGGTTAAAAGTATGACAGGGTAACTGCAAAGGTTTTAGAATTGCTGTAAGCACGAATAAACCTGCTAAAATCCTGAGAAGCATCCTGGTTTATCATCAGAGAGCCTACATCCAATCACATTAAGACTACCGATGTGCAATGGAAGCAGCAATTCTCTCAGGCAAAGAAAGGCATGAACAATTTTATTAGTATGCTAAAAATATTCATAAAGTATTCACGGCTGGGAGATGCACTTTTTGTGAGTCTTAGCATTTATTATCACCACACGCATCCAACTGCTTCTAACTCTTAGAAATAATGAACTACAGTATTGCTAGTGGAAACTTATATCAATAATGTAGTCATTACCATACAAGTAGCATACATCATTCCATGGTAACCCATTCTCACTCACCAGCAGTACACAAGTTGATTGGAATAGGATGACCCCAAACTCACTTTTTTCCTTTTAAGTAGTCCAATATTAAATATTTTGATACAAATATACTTGTATTAAAACCTTTTTTAAACCTAGAAATTAATTCAAAGCTATAGGAGCTATATTTTATATCACTAAATATCTTGGCTGGGATAAATATTGTATAGTTTAAATTCACAGAGAACACGCATTATAAAAGGTAACATCTAGTGGTAGAAGTTCAGAACCACAATACAGCATTTTCGGAAAGTCCTTTAACATAATACGAAAAACTGAATACTTTTTATGGGACTGTATTTTCTAGTAGAGGAGAAAGTGGAAGGACATCATCAGCAATGACATTTGTAGCCAAACCCAGAAACCACCTCTATCAGCACTGTTTTGGTTCCATCAGCTTCCTTGGACAGCTTATTAGGATGGAAGACCAACAAATTACAAAGCATGTTTACCAAGGAATGTCACTACATGGCCAGCAATCACATGGGCACCCAAAAATACGGCGGCATGATAACAGCACCAATGATGGATGTAATCTGAATATCCAGCCAGTCAGTCTTAAAGACTTAAGACCTAGCTAGAGATTCATCCGGTAGCGCTTGATCTGCAAGGAAGCTACTTCCCCTTGAGATTTGCCATGGTAATGATGAGACAGAAAACCTGAAATCCTGGGTGAAACTTCCAAAGAGTAACTGTCAATATTATATGTAATGAAGTTATCTTCAAAAGGGACACGGCCAACTTTAAAAAAAAAATAAATAAACCAGATTTTTTAGTGATACCTATGGTTGCTGTATGTGAAAGAAGCCAAGGAGGAAAAATAATTCTACTTTTTCCATCTGACAAAAAATACCTCCCACAGTTTAGGAGGCTGCTGAAATTGCTGATTAATACATTGAATCAAGGGCTCAAAAAAGGCACAAATCCCAGGGGAAGGGAAATCCCCCTCTGTCAAGCTGTCTAGAGTAGTTCACGAGCATGACTGCCAACTCAGGACAGACTGTTAAGAAACAGGGCATAAACCCCAAATTGTGTGTTCTATAATTAGATTTCACCAATCAAGTATCAAGTGTGAACTCCTCAAGCACTATAACAGCCTTATGATGGAGTCACAGACAGTTCCCTTGGGCACTCCAGTCTATCTTGCCACCCTGACAAGCCTGCCTTTGTGATTTTTGGTGAAAAGGACCATCTATCACAAAAATATTCAGGTTACTCCCAGTCCCAAATGACCAGGCACTTTCCCAGGTCAACTGCACCTCAGATCACACACGAAAGGCAACGCTTGTAGCCAATCCTGTAATAAACTAAATAACTAAGAAAAGGAAACAAGAGAGTTATTTACAAGGTTAAAGAAAATAAACACATACACACACGAGTTACAGTCTCAGGTTCCAAGAAGTAATAGAAGTTGCTGTAATGTACAGGTTCTATATGTTCTTTAAGGCTAACTCAAGCTAAGCAGTTTGTAGACCCTTTGCTTATGCTTAGAAATATTGCCCTCTTCAAATTCCAAGCAGCACAGTGATGACAATTTCTTCTTGACAGGGATTTTTACTCCCTTGTGCCAGAGATCAAGATGCGAGGTGATGAATGTTTGTGCCCATCCCCTTTTTGGCAGTCTGGGAAAAACAAAGTTGTTTGTCCACTGATGTACAACAACCACCTTCTTTTGTTGGGCAGAAGATGACACTTCTTGTGGTAAACTAGTATTTCACACTTGGTAATGCTTCTCTCCTGACTGTGGGCTTTTACAGTTTTAGCAAACACTTTTACAGTTAAAGAGCAAACACATAAAATATGACCTTATAACACATAATACAGCTATTATAAGTAAGATTAATATACGCGCACATGGCTCCGTGCGGCTCTCGCCCACAGGCACCACCACCCCCCAGTTCCCGGCCAATGGGAGTGCGGTGCTCGGGGCAGGGGCAGCACATGGAGTCCCTTGCCGCCCCGCCCCCCGCCTAGGAGCCAGACCAGCAGCTGGCCACTTCTGGGGTGCAGCACAGAACAGGTAGGGACTAGCCTGCATTAGCCAGGCAGCACCGCCGATGGGACTTTTAAAGGCCCGGTCAGTGGTGCTGACCAGAGCTGCCACGACCCAGTGCCTTACATTCCACAACCCAGTACTGGGTCGTGAGCCACAGTTTGAAAACCACTCATCTACATCACAATACAATTATCACAAATGGAATTCTTGCTGCATCTCAGAGTAGTCAAGGACTTGAATGATCATTGAACTACTCATGGTTAGAAGTGATCCCTTGAAAATAAGGAAGAGGAACAGTAGCAGTGTGTTATAGGGACAACTTTATCTTTCACGAGCACCCAAATTCACTACAAAATAAAACTATATTTAAAAAGATAGAAAAAGATGGATTATGGGTCTGATCCAAATCCCACAGACATCAACAGGAATGGAATCTCTCACTAGAATATAAGAACTGCCATACTGGGTCAAATCAATGGCCCATCTAGCCCAGTATCATGTTTCTGACAGTGGCCTGTACCACACCTTCAGTGTGAGTGTACTGAACAATGCAGTTGGAGTGATCCAAACCTATCTTTCCCTCCCGGTTTCTGACAGAGGTTATGGGTCACCCCAAGCATGGGACTGCAGCCCTGACTATCTTGGCTAACAACCATTGAGGGACACATCCTCCATTAACTCATTTGTGAGGGGGGGAGGGGTTAAACCCCATTACACTTTTGGTCATAACAACCACCCATGGCAATGAGTTCCATTAGTTAAATGTGCATTGTGTGAGAAAGTATTTGCTCTTGTTTGTCTGCTGCCTACTAATTTCATTGGGAGACCTCTGGGGGGGGGGGTTTATTGTGGGAAGGGGTAAATAACACTTCTCAATTCACTTTTCCCCACATCATTCATGACTTTAGAGACCTCTATCATATCCTCCTCATAGCGGTCTCTTTTCTAAACTGAACAGCCCGAATCTTTTAAGTTTCTCCTCGTATGGAAACCATTCCATACCCTTGATCATTTTTGTTGCCCTTCTCTGGAACCTTTTCAAGTTCCACTATATCCTTTTGGAAATTGGGCGACGAGAAGTGGACACAGTATTCAAGATGAGGGTGCACCATGGATTTATATAGTAGCATTATGACTGGGCTCTTTTGACTGGGCCAACATCCACCTTACTCAACACAAGATAGACATGGATTGGTAACCATAAAAACTCAACACTTGCCTCAGGTTGCCACAAAGTGACATCTAAGATTCACTCAAGATTAAGTATGGTAACTACTGGTAAATCAGTTTTTAAATGGTGGCTAAACATGTTCATTGTAATCGTGTTAGCATATTTCCTATTTAAGTGCTTAAAAGGACTCATGGGCCTAATATAAATAGTAATGCTGAGCAATAAGTCAGGATATTTCAAAAGGTAATAAAAGGGTATCACATCAATCTGAACAATACTGTTTTGTCTAAGCATTCTCCATCTCAAAATATGATGTACAGCAGGGGTTCTCAACCTTTTTCTTTCTGAGCCCCCTCCCCCTCCCAAAATGCTATAAAAACCCACAGCCCACCTATGCCACAGTAACTGATTTTCTGCATATAAAAGCCAGGGCTGGTGTCAGGGGGTAGCAAGCAGGGCAATTGCCTGGGGCCTCATGCCACAGGGGCTCCCGCGAAGCTACAGTGCTCGGGCGTCGGCTTCAGCCCTGGGTGGCAGGGCTCAGGGTCGTGGCTTCAGCCTTAGCTTTCTACCCTGGGCCCCCTGCTTGGTAGGTCCCCTGAAACCTGTTCATGGCCCCCGCAGGGGGCCCCAGACGCCTACTTGAGAACCACTGACGTACAGCATCAGTCCCACTTGTGTCTTCCAACACTGATGCCTATGTGTAGAGCTGCATCTAGCAATAATCAAGGATGAAAGAACTCAAACATGTCCCAACCCATAATCACTGAGACACAACCCAACATGCAGCAAAAAGTCAGATCAACATTTTAAGCAACTCTAAAAGAAGTTTTCCCTTCTACTGTGGAATTTCCATACTGTAAAGTAATTCAGCAAAACTACCACATGAATTATCTAGGATGCACATTAGCTCAATATCTGCAAAATAGGGTAAGTCCTGGACTCTTTATTTCTTTTTTCCTCTTGCATGAAAAAAGATTTTCTTTCAAAATCACAATCCAAATTTAAAAATGTCATCCAGATTCCAAACTGTTTCAGCACATGTATGACTAACTTTTGCCTGCCCTTCTCTTTCTGAAATTCCAAACTGTGACACTTGGTAACATTAAAACAGCTCAAAAGCACGTTTAGCAACTCCAGAGAGACAGGCAGCAAAGCCATTACAAATATGAAAGCCTACAATGTACACATCTGTTTGGAAGACCTGAAAGACCTCTGTTCTGATAAAACAGTGAGGAAGCAAGATGTATGTAGTAAAAATAGTAGAAAATACAGTCAATTGCATGTAATTTTTACAAACACTGAAATTTTACTACAGAAGATAAACCTTAATATTTTCAGTAACCACAGAAGGAAATTTTTTACCCTCTAGCAAATCCTTTCATTCAAAGTAGCAATGCTTCAAACAGACACATGAGCAATGTATAAAGTAACATGATTTAATCTCTCACATCTAAATAAAATCCCATTATAGAATATTTTTTAAAAAAAATAATCCTAGAACAACTGATTTTATTTACCAGTGTCATACAGTAATAAAAATGTCATTTATCATCCTACAGGAAGTATGTTTTGCTACAGTGTACTGACAACAAAATACTTCTTACCATCCTGATAACATGAAATATCAAAAGAGCCTCGAATGACATAATGTGCCAGTTTTAAATGTCCTGGTTTTGTAGGGCATTCCCAGCTGCTTATATTAAAACTGAATCTTTTCCCTGCTTTCAGTACAGTCGTAGGATATCTAAATACTTGCACCAGGTAAGAGCAGCACAGGGTCTATCCACTAGCCAGCTGTTCCTTGCCTGGCTACTAAGCAGAACCAACCTCCACTCGCAGGAGAGGTATTTCCAGTAGGGATAAGGTGGTTTTAGTACCATTATGCAAGACATTGGTGAGACCTCACCTGGAATACTGTGTGCAGTTCTGGTCTCCCATGTTTAAGAAAGATGAATTCAAACTGGAACAGGTACAGAGAAGGGCAACTAGGATGATCCGAGGAATGGAAAACTTGTCTTATGAAAGGAGACTCAAGGAGCTTGGCTTGTTTAGCCTAACTAAAAGAAGGTTGAGGGGAGATATGATTGCTCTCTATAAATATATCAGAGGGATAAATACCAGAGAGGGAGAGGAATTATTTAAGCTCAGTACCAATGTGGACACAAGAACAAATGAATATGAACTGGCCACCAGGAAGTTTAGACTTGAAATTAGATGAAGGTTTCTAACCATTAGAGGAGTGAAGTTTTGGAATAGCCTTCCAAGGGAAGCAGTGGGGGCAAAAGATCTATCTGGCTTTAAGATTAAACTCAATAAGTTTATGGAGGAGATGGTATGATGGGACAACGTGATTTTGGTAATTAAATATTCATGGTAAATAGGCCTAATGGCCTGTGATGGGATGTTAGATGGGGTGGAATCTGAGTTACCCAGAAAAGAATTTTCTATAGTATCTGGCAGGTGAATCTTGCCCATATGCTCAGGGTTTAGCTGATTGCCATATTTGGGGTCGGGAAGGAATTTTCCTCCAGGGCAGATTGGAAGAGACCCTGGAGGTTTTTCACCTTCCTCTGTAGCATGGGGCACGGGTCACTTGCTGGAAGATTCTCTGCTCCTTGAGGTCTTTAAACCACGATTTGAGGACTTCAATAGCTCAGACATAGGTGAGAGGTTTTTCACAGGAGTGGGTGGGTGAGATTCTGTGGCCTGCGTTGTGCAGGAGGTCAGACTAGATGATCATAATGGTCCCTTCTGATCTTAGTATCTATGAATCTATAGCAAAAATTGAAATTCCCTTTATATTCCCTAAAGCTAGTATTCAGGTCTAACATAGAAACTCCCCTGTGTTGGATGCAACACTTTTTGGGTGAGGAAATTATCATCTAGAATATTTAGAAATTCCAAATAAGTTTTAGCACTGCCAGCCTGAGACCTCCAGCACTCATCACACCATTTTTTCCTACGTGTTACAGACAGGTGCTTAAGGAGCTGGTCATCCTCTTCTCTATGTCTCCTACCAACAGTTCCTGTCTAACAATGCAGAGAGAGACTCAGAAATTGTAGCTCCCATTCAACAGCACAAGAAAGCAGGGACTTTTAGATGGTACAGTGAACCAGCCACGTTCACGCTATAATTCTTGGTTAGTTTAACTTGAAAAAAGTTTGTTACATTTATATTCACACACTTGTCTCATCTAGTCCTTTTCTGGATTATTACACAGTAAAGCTTCCTATTTGTGTTAACTTATTTATACTTAAATATTACACAACTAAGTGTTAAATGCAAGCTCTCCATGCCTTAAGATCACTATCACCCTAGCACTTATAGATGTGAAGATGATAATCCAAATGGGAACTAATAGCCTTGCCTGATTTTGCAGACAGCTCCAGGCCCTCTGCTGCCACTCCCAGCTTTGCAAAACAGCTGTAGCATGAAAATAGCAAGTCTCAAATCAGTTTCACAGCTGCTATTCAGAATCCTGTGAGGGTAGCTTTGAATCTGTCAAGGATTATGACAATTTCAGTTGGCTGCTTTTTGGAAAAGCTATTGTATGAGCAACAATAGAGACAAGCAGTGGAGTTACTTATAATGGAAGAAGGCCGAAAAAAAGAGGGCTGGGGGAAAAGTACAGTGGGGAGGACCAGTAACCTAACATCAGCCAGCAAGCTCTCGAGGAGTAGAAGGGACAGAAAGCTCCATCCCTTCCAATACTTTGCAGGAATTTCACATTTAACAAGAAACCTACTAGGCAGAGAAAGATATGAAAGAAAGAATTCTCACGTGGGGGGCAGGAAAAGCACACTGGAAGAAATCCCCTCACTCTCTCCCTGCCTATCTGCTGACAGTTGTTGGGCTTTTCACAAGCATGTTGCAATTGAGACTTAGCCTTAAACCCACCCTCAACTTTTGTATCCACCTCTGGTTAGTGGATATCTGCTCAATTTTTCAAGCTCTTTCAGTTGTCTTTGCAAATTAGATTAAAAACATCGTCAAATACCAAAGATGGCTGTGCAGACCAATTTACAAAAATCTACTATATGCAGACAAATATTGGTGTACTCTGAATATAATTTGACACAGCTATTATATTTCAGGACAGTAAGAACCTTTAAAAAGGAGATACTGGTTTAGAAGACAACCTGCTGCAAACAAACTGGAGTGCTGATATTTACAGGTATGTAAAGTTGTTCTTTTGGTTTTAGTTATGTCTTCTGACTAAGCCTTGATGACATTTCCTATTCATCTTGTTTTAACAAAGAAAGAAATTAAGCTCATCTAACCTAATCACTGGTTCAAAAGGATTAGTAACATCTGTCTTCATCTTCCTCAAGATCTACCAAATGCATTCATATGTTTCTGCAAGTAATGGACCTGAACAACCACTTAAAGGGGTGCCATCAACAACAAAACTTCGCTTTCCCATCAGAATCTTTTCATCCATTATATTAAAAACAACACAGATTTCTACAATTGAATGAGATTAGTGGGAGAGGGATCTATTTTTCTCCAGTTTTTTTACTTTGTGCATTATATATAGTCAGATTCCCTGGTGTCTGTGGGGCTTTCATCATACATCAAGGGAAGAAAACAACACCACGTGCTTTTAAAAACATAGGAGAGTGACAATAAAGACAAATATTGATGGGGAGAGGTTGGGAGAGCCAGGTAAAATATCTGAACGAGCTTAACACATTTTTTTTTAAACTGACTAGACTGCGTTAACAGTATCTTTCTAAAGGTAAAGAAAAAAGTAATATAAAATGTAATCAAATAGTCCATTTATGAAGAAGAAAGCGATCTTAAATTTAAGAGTAATTTAACAAACAGGAAGCTGTCATCTTGATAATGTGAGACAGGAAATGCAAATCAGCCTCGGAACATGAGAGACATTTAAAGCGGTTTCTAAGACAGTTACTAGTATTTTGTAGACCAAATATTTTTAACTACGCTGAATATAAAGTTGCCTTACACTAATTTACATGCATTCAAATGCCAAGCAACAATTTCATTGTCTCAAACCGTTTGGAGAATGGGATTCCTGCTGGGAAGTATCAGTAAAATGCAAGTTCCAATTGAGAGGCTGCACAGTGTTACGAAAATACTGAAACAATTGTTCCCAAAAACAGAATGGGTTTTTTAAAGATATAGTCCTAATTAGTGAATATTTAGCAAACCAAAGAAATACGGTAACTATCATTCCAGTTTTCCTTTTAAGATATTATATACGCGACAATGGCTATATAGCATTCCTTACTAAACTCGTTCACTTCAACTTAATATTTAGGTACATAATGATTTAAAGCCCAGAAAGGAGATGAGCACCACTGGGATAAGAACGCCACTCATCGAACCATAATGAAATGACTCTCCTATGACCAAGGTGGTCGCAGAATACATAGATATAGTCAATGACTTGAAAAAACAAGACAGTTATGAATAACCCTCCATTTCAACTTACTCTTTTTAAAGCAAAAACAACGAGAAGTCCTTGTGGCACTTTAGAGACCAACAGATTTTTAAAACAGTTTCCATAGTTTATTTCTAACCAACACACATTTGCTATAACTACATTGGTAGTTGTTATATTAATAAAGATGTCAGGCATCAAACTCTGCCCCCACAAGTAAGGGCAGCTCAATCTCCACAGTCAGTAGGCTAATCCTTACATTAATACTGGACAGTAATTAAAGGTAGTTCAGAAAAGCAAAGCATAATGAAACTACACAACAGTCTGTAAATCTTATACCAACATATGGCTGTCTGAGTGTCAGTGGAAGAGGAAGAAATGAAAACATAGAAAAATGATAACTTTTTTTATTTTAAGATTTCAAAACATGAACTACAGAGTTTAACTCCTCCGAAATTACTATACCAAATTGTCTGTACTAGGGTGTAGAGAATCACTCTGCAGTTCAATGCCACCCTTTGTCCTTGAGCAAAAAAAACCTTCTAATCCAGTGGCCACGATGAAGGCATCAATTCCATGCACACACACTGTAACAAGGTAAAAAAGACAAAAACCCCACAAAAGAAGAGCAATTCTTGACTTGAAATGAAACCAAATTGAAATAAGGAAGGTGTGCCTAAAGAGCAACATAAATCAGTAAGGAAGGGTGGGGGAAACGATGCAAAAGTCTAGTACAGAGATTGAGGAATCTAGGGGTAGCAAAGTAAAATTTAAATGTGATTAAGAGGAAAAAACAAAACTGCTGAAATAAAATTAACTATGCCCAACTTTATATATGCCATCTACCAAACAACAACATATTAAGAATGTAGAACCAATAGAGATGAACAAGGAAGTGCAAGAAGTTAACAGTAATAAGTAAAAGAAACTACATTCAAGAGGTTGAAAAAGTCACAAGAGATAGGGATCAGAAATGCCATTCACCTGCATCAACAGGTGGTGGAAATTGATGGGTCCTGTGGTGAAAGGGGGCCTATCCCAGCAGCAAGGGAGGGAGACACTCACTAAGGGACAATAGGTAGCTCCTCCCCTGAAAGTCTCTGGCACCCCTTGGCCTTCTATGGGAGAGGGGTGCAGTTTGGCCAGCATTCCCCAGCTCCCAGGATTTAGCCCAGCACAGGGGCCATATGAAACCTCTTTCGGCTCCATTCCAGCAGTCCACCCTGCCCATCTAAACTAGGAATGGAAACCCAGACAGATGCTGCGAGTGGAATTCAAATCTAGGAACTGTTCACAAGATCATGAAGAGAGGGGCTATCCCACAGTGCCAGGCACCTACCACACAAGGCTTTACCGATCAAACACAACACCTTTTAATACACCTGGAAATAAACTGGTTGCCTGTGCATTCATTGCTCTAATCCAACGGCTCTCAATCTTTAGCAACCCAAGGACCCCCATTTTTATTGAAAAATGTTTAACGGACTCCTAAGCCAGCTTCTAATTTTCCCCAGGGGTGTTAAACCCCCACTCAACCCCAGGCCCCGCCCCCACTCCACCCCTCCCCCAATGTCCCACCCCCACCTCTTCCCACCCCACCCCTGCCCCTCCTCTTCCCTGCCACTTTCCACACCACTCCCCACTCCTCCCTCTCCCCACCAGTGCCTCCTGAACAGCTGTTCCATGGTGTGCAGGAGGCACTGGGAGGGAGGAGCAGGAGCTGATCAGAGGGCCAGCGGCCGCGGACGTGACTCACAGACCCTATGGAAAACCGCAGCTCTAATCAAATAGGCTACTGCATTTATCACGCCTGTAGCTGGAGTTTCTTTAAGAGCGATCTTTAAGAGTAACCACATGGAGATCATAGGTTCACCTCCACAATGGATTAATCCAAAAGCAGAGAAAACATGTTTTTCCTAACAAGGTTTACGTCTACTATAGACAAGGCACGTTGCCTTTAACATGTACTGAACTGGTGGAATTAAAGCCTATGGGGAAGCCTAGATTTAATTCCCCCAGCATAGCATGTTAAAGTATGCAATACATGTCTACTTTAGAGTTTTAAAACATGTTAGTTAGAACATGTTAGCTAACATAATATCTTTAAATCCTAGTCTGATAAAGGCCACAAAGTGTGAGATTGTTTCTTCACAGCAGGGACTATCAAAATAGGCAAGACAAAGATAACTGGACTAGATGACCTCTCGAGGTCCCTTACAGTCCTATGATTCTATTAAAGGAAATATTACCCACTTTTAACAATGGGAAATTGAGGTACAGAAAGATTGCAAAGTCAAGATTTTCTAAAGTGACTGGTTATCCTGGGTACTTTCATTTTAAGCCAGGCAATCTGTGTACCATGGGTACCTTTATTTTTGGGTGCTCTGCAGAAGAGTCTGAAAAGCAGGCTCCTTTAAAGTAAGTGCTGAACACTCACCCCTCTGAAAAATCAGGCCTTCATTACAGTATCACAAGTTGGTAAACAAAAAATTGAAACACCTTAAAACCACTTTGGAAACTCTTGCCCTAAGTGACTTGCCCAGGATTACACAGGAAGCCTGTGGCAGAGCAAGGAACAGAACTCAGGTCTCTCGCACCTCTGTCCAGTACCTTAACCATAAGACCAATCCTCCTCAGAACTTCAACAGAGTGGGTAGGACTAATCATGAAACACGACAGTGTTAAACAACTGTCGTGCCCTAATCATTATACACAATCTTATAAATGGAGTAGGAAAAATGATACTAGTTAATTTCAAGGAGGCATTAAAATATTGTATGAAAGAAGAATTTAGAAACTAGGAGAGATGCAATATCTTTATACAGAAGTGAGACTAACTGCTAATAACAAAGGTTGAGATTATACACTGTTTATTAGCCTTAAATATTTGGAAGAAACTATATGATGTGGAAACGTATACCTAATTCCAAAGAGGGGCTGGATCTATGTAGCCTCAAAGCCTTTGATTAACCGAACTTTTTTGTATGTTTCTTGATTATATCGTGTCCAGCAGGAATTTAACCATGTAAAAGCTAAACCTGCAAGTACATTTTAAAAAACTACATATTTATTTTAAGGGAACAATTTAGATATATTTCTGAAACATCTGCGAGTAGTTGTGAAGCATAGCTGAATTTAGACCCTCATCTTAACACCCAGCATAGTATTAGTGCAATGCCATTTTATATCCTGCTTGAGTCTAAACACAAGCTCTACATAGCAAGCTAATCAAGGACATAAAAAAAAAATCTAACTTTAGCCAAGCTACAGATAAAGCCAAGGTTAATAAATTCTATCCAGTGCCAACCATGCCCTTAATTATTAGACAGCACGGCTTAAGGAAAGCTGGCAGATGGTGAATGGAAGAAAACTAGGACAAGTTCAACGATTAGAATGCTTAGAAAAGACTGAGTGTCTTGCCATTCAACAGGTATTACAATAATAGCACCTTTACACACAATTTTGATAATTGAAAACATTTATATGTGAAATGGAATCAGATGCCTGTTCCCTTGAAAGAAAGAGCCATACTGATAGACTTTAATCCCTTTACTTAACCTTTAAGGAATTGAGAACTGCTACATAATTTTGCATTACATAGTTTGTATGTCCTAATGAGTGCTCTAGGAATAATTTTACTGTAATCTCCCAAGGACTGTCACAAAAATGTGATGTATTTCTAATGAAAGTATCCCAACAAGCAAAAATTTTGTTGTACACATAGTAAATAGGGTTTCCACAATTCTAGGTCATCGTGTTCCATAAATTTAAAACCTAACTTTTTTTAAAATTAGTAAATAATTTCTTTTGTATCAGTTAATTTAAGACTTTGGATTAATCTAGTGCTTGATTGACTTTGTGGTCTGGTTGCTCTGAATGGAGCTAGGCACTGAGCAAGCTTCTCCACACAAGCTTTGCCATGCATTATGAATAATTACCTCACTATACAACATCTCTGCTATTCTAGTCTTGAGCTGAGGCTTTCAGTCATGACAAACTGTGTGTTGATTTTTAGATGTGGACAAATATCCACTAGGAACTAGGATGACACCACTATTACCAAAGGTGAAACAGGGAGGAATTTCAAATCTTTGATGCTTGTGGTCTTCATGCATTCTCTGCTAGAAACTGACACTATATCAGGGAAATCTGACACCTGACGTAACAGAACTAAGGGTATGTCTTCACTACCCGCCGGATCGGTGGGCAGCGATCAATCCAGCGGGGATCAATTTATCGCGTCAAGTCTAGACACGATAAATTGACCCCCAAGCGCTCTCCTGTCATTTCCTGTACTCCAGCACCACGAGAGGTGCAGGTAGTTGACGGGGGAGTGGCAGCAGGCAACTCACCACGGTGAAGACACCACAGTACGTCGACTTCAGCTACTTTATTCACGTAGCTGAAGTTGCATAACTTAGATCGATTCCCGCCCCCCCCCCAGTGTAGACCAGGGCTAAGCTGAACCCTTTAAAAAGTATTAGAAGAGACTCTGTTTAACCAAAGAAAGCATTATATCTGTAAAACTACCCCAGTCCAAACCCTAATGAAGTTAAAGGGAGTCTTTGAATTGACATCAATGGGCTTGCAGTCAGGTCGCAGGATTCACCTGCTGTCTGCAGCCACATGTTTTACTTTTTCAGCTAGTTAGGTAGAAGAAGATTCCCCACAACCTCATGCCAAACTGTAACCTTCTAAAAACAAAGACATTTACAAGAGTGCACTAAATTTATCTGACTAATGTGTATAATCATAACCTACAATGCCCAATTACAGGTGTCAATAGAGGAGGTTTAGGAACAAATTGATAAGTTAAACAGTAATAAGTCACCAGGACCAGATGGTATTCAACCAAGAATTCTGAAGGAACTCAAATATGAAATTGCAGAATTACTAACTGTGGTATGATACGTATCTTATCACTTAAATCCAGCCTCTATTCCAGATGACTGGTGGATAGCTAATGTAATGCCAATTTTTAAAAAAGGCACCAGAGGCGATCCCAGCAATTACAGGCTGCTAAGCTTAACTTCAGTACCAGGCATACTAATTGAAACTACAGAATAGAACAGAATTATCAGACATATGGATGAACATGATATGTTGGGATCAAGTCAATTCAGCTTTTGTAAAAGGAAATCATGCCTCAACAATCTATAAGAATTCTTTGAGGGGGTCAAAAACATATAGACTAGAGATCCAGTGGCTATAGTGTACTTGGACTTTCAGTAAGCCTGTGTCAAGATCCCTCACCAAAGGCTCTTCAACAAAGTAGGCAGTCATGGGATAAGAGGGAAGGTCCTCTCATGGATCAGTAATTGTTAAAAGACAGGAAACAAAGGGTAGGAATAAATGGTCAGTTTTCAGAATGGAGAGAGGTAAATAGCGGGGGTCCCTCAAGGATCTGTACGGGGACCTGTGCTGGTCAACATATTCATAAATTATCTGGAAAAAGGGGTAAACAGTGAGGTGACAAATTTGCAGACATTATAAAATTACTCAAGATTGTTAAATCCAAAGCTGTCAAGAATTACAAAGGCATCTCACAAAACTAGGTGACTGGACAACAAAATGACAGGTGAAATTCAATGTTGATAAGTGAAAGTAATGTACATTGGAAAACAAACCCAACTATATATACAAAATGATGGGGGTCTAAATTAGATGTTACTACTCAAGAAAGATCTTGAAGTCATTGTGAGTAGTTCTCTGAAAACATCTGCTCAATATACAGTGGCAGACAAAAAGCCAACAGAATGTCAGAATCCTTAAGGAAAGGGATTGATAATAAAACATAATGCCACTATATAAATCCATGATACACCCACATCTTGAATACTGCATGCAGTTCTAGTTGCCCCATCTCAGAAAAGACGTATTAGAATTGGAAAAGATGCAGAGAAGGTGATGAAAATTGATTAGGGGCATGAAACAGCTTCCAAATTAGGAGAGATTAAAAAGACTGGGACTGTTCAATTTAGAAAAAAGTTAACGAAGGAGAAGATATGATAGAGATCTATAAAATCATGGATGGTATGGAGAAAGTGATTAAGAAAGCGTTATTTACCCCTTCACAAAACACATGACCCAAGGGTCACCCAATGAAATTAATTAGCAGCTGGTTTAAAACAAACATAAGGAATTACTTCTTCACACAATGTATAGTCAACCTGCGGAACTTGTTGCCAGGGGATGTTGCAAAAGCCAAAAGTATAACCAGGTTCAAAAAAAGAATTAGAGAAGTTTGTGGGGATAAATCCATTAATGGCTATTAGCCGAGATGGCCAGGGATGCAACCCTATGCTCTGGGTGTCCCTAAGCCTCTCACTGCCAGAAGCTGGGACTGGACCACAGGAGTTGTATCACTCGACAAACTGCCCTGTTCTGTTCATTCCCTCTGAAATATCTGGCACTGGCCACCATAGGAAGACGGGTTAACTGGGCTGGATGGATCACTGTTCTGACCCATCAGGGCTGTTCTTATGTACACCAAATGTATTAACTTCTTATTTGACAACAATGCATACTGCAGTTAAATGAATATCCATTAACTTTTTTTTGGCTATAGGTCAAGACTGAACAGCTTTGGGAGATGAAGAACTTGTTTAATACCTGCCTGGATTGTGCTCAGTGACTGTAATTAGTATCATCAGTCTCCTACACTGTAAAAAGATATTCTAACTTGAAACATAAAACTGATAAGTGCATAGATAACACTGCTTATAATTATTTATATTGCCAGATATTTAACAAGCTATTTTGTTCCACATTATTTATATAGCATTTAGGTGTGGGAGATACTGTATGAAATATGCAGGTCAGATACCTGTCAGCTTACCATCTATGGGTCCAATCCTGCTTTCATCAACTTCAAAGAGTGAAGGATCGGACACATGATTTCAATCGGAGCTCAACAACTCTCAGTATCATGCCCATATAAATTCCATGAGTCAGGAACTTCTTTTCTTTTATCTCATGGGGTGCTACATAATGGAAATAAAATGGAACAAAATAATGTATTTGTGCTGATGAATTTTCATAATTAGTCTTATCTATGCACCTGTTAGCAGCAACTCTCAGGATGAGACCCTAAGACATACCAAGGGATGCTGACTATGTCAATGAAAGATCATGAGAAATGAATTGTCAGATCCACTTCTTGATCGTGCCGATTGTATTTTTATTAGCAGGTATCCTGAAATGAAGAGCAGTGTCCAGAGTGGCAAGTCTGGAGTGACCATACATCTGTAGTCAAACAGTTGCACTGTATCTGAATAACTAATTAATATTTAAATTACAAAATAAAATAAATAAATACAAATAAAGTTTAATTTTGAATCCACACAAATTGGAAAAAAATATATAATGAATAAAGAAGCCAGGAGCAATTTTCTCTGTGCTTCACTTTTTTAAAAATTGCTGTGTTTCTAACTTGCCAAGAAGGTGAACAAGTCAGATAATTTGTTTGTCCAGCGAGACTAGGGTGTCTTTGGATTATCCACATATTAGTTTAACAGTACAACCAGTGCGTACCATATTTAACTTGACAAGATAGGGTCCCATCTATGTAATACTGCATACTTTAGAATCTTCTAATGAGTTACCACAGCCTAAACCAGATATGCCAGGCAGCAAGACCACTAGTTTGTCTTCTTTCTAAACAATAGCGAGAACAATTTATTTGTCAAGAATTGCTGCACAATGTAGAGCTGTCATAAATATAAAGGGAAGGGTAAACCCCTTTGAAATCCCTCCTGGCCAGGGGAAAGCTCCTCTCACCTGTAAAGGGTTAAGAAGCTAAAGGTAACCTCGCTGGCACCTGACCAAAATGACCAATGAGGAGACAAGATACTTTCAAAAGCTGGGAGGAGGGAGAGAAACAAAGGGTCTGTGTCTGTCTGTAGTCGTCTTGGCCAGGGACAGAACAGAAATGGAGTCTTAGAACTTTTAGTAAGTAATCTAGCTAGGTATGTGTTAGATTATGATTTCTTTAAATGGCTGAGAAAAGAATTGTACTGAATAGAATAACTATTTCTGTCTGTGTATCTTTTTTGTAACTTAAGGTTTTGCCTAGAGGGGTTCTCTATGTTTTTGAATCTAATTACCCTGTAAGATATCTACCATCCTGATTTTACAGGGGGGATTTCTTTATTTCTATTTACTTCTATTTTTTATTAAAAGTCTTCTTGTAAAACACTGAATGCTTTTTTCATTGTTCTCAGATCCAAGGGTTTGGGTCTGTGGTCACCTATGCAAATTGGTGAGGCTTTTTATCCAACATTTCCCAGGAAAGGGGGGGTGCAAGTGTTGGGAGGATTGTTCATTGTTCTTAAGATCCAAGGGTCTGGGTCTGTAGTCACCTAGGCAAATTGGTGAGGCTTTTTACCAAACCTTGTCCAGGAAGTGGGGTGCAAGGTTTTGGGAAGTATTTTGGGGGGAAGGACGCGTCCAAACAGCTCTTCCCCAGTAACCAGTATTAGTTTGGTGGTGGTAGCGGCCAGTCCAAGGATAACGGATGTAATATTTTGTACCTTGGGGAAGTTTTGACCTAAGCTGGTAAAGATAAGCTTAGGAGGTTTTTCATGCAGGTCCCCACATCTGTACCCTAGAGTTCAGAGTGGGGGAGGAACCGTGACAAGAGCTCTCCAGTTAAAGATTTTGATCGATATATTCAATACATGCATGACTTAATTTCTTTCTCCATTAACTCACATTTGTAACATGGGAGGTTTATTTTTCTTTGCAGTAAATTAGCCAGACTACTGCTACTAATAAATAATAATACCATATAGCTTTTCCATAGCACTTTTCATCAGTGAAGCCCAAAGCACTTTGCAAAGGAGGTCAGTATCTTTATCCCCATTATACTGATGGGGAAATCAAGGTACAGGGAGGTGACATGAATTGCCCAAGGTCACCCAACAAACTGATTACAAAACCAAGGTGTCCAGAGTACTAGTCCAGTGCTCTATCAAGGAGGCCACACTGCCTATCCCAACTAAAAGAAGAGAACAGTTTACCAATGGGAATAATTAACCATCTGAATTAGTTTACCAAGGGAAGTAGTAGATTCTCCACCACTTGGGGTCTTTAAATTGAGAGTGGGTACCTTTCTACATGTTGAATTACAAGTTATTGGACTTGATGGAGGAATTACTGTGTGAAGTTCTACAGCCTGTATGTTGTAGAAAATCAGATTAATTATTGTAATGGTCCCTTCTGGCCTTAAAACCTTGGAACAAGAACATTCTTTCATAGTAACAGCTTAGTTTCCTAAAAGAATATTTCCCCTTGGACGCTTCCTTCTAGTTTCAGGCTCTGTCATTCACCCACCAACATAGCAGATGCACAGAGCACTACAGATCACCTGAGGGAGGAGGTCAGCCTTGTATCATTCAACATCTCCCAGATGATCAGGACTGACATTAATGAAACACTAAAGGGAGCTCAGTTCACTCCTTCCATGCAGAAGGACAGCTATCGTGACAAGAGGCATATGTAAAATAGTGAGAAAAGGTAATAAAAAGGGTAGTGGGAGGAAAGTGAGAGTAAAACACTCATGAACGTGCATTTCAGACCCAGGCCACTTGTCACAGATCCCCTTCCAGACCCCTTGAAGACACACGGTTTGTGGGTTTGGAAAGACAAGGCGGAGTGCAAGAGATAGTGATATCACAGCTTGGGATGGGAAAAGGAAGAACACCTCTGACAAAAAAAAATTAAGAATGTGGCATGATGATTGGTTTATCAGTTTAGTACATGAAAATCCGTATCTAATGTTTCTGTGTTTGGTTACAGCCAAGATTGCCTGAAGCTGGGGGTGGACGACAGGGGATGGATCACTCAATGATTGCCTGTTCTATTCATTCCCTCTGGGGCACCTGGCACTAGCCACTGTCAGAAGACAGGACACTGGGCTAGATGGACCATTGGTCTGACCCAGTATGGCCGTTCTTATGTTCTTAAGATATTATATCAATGTTTTTTTAAAGTACTTTATGCTGCACTCTAAATAGGACATGATTCAACAGACTTGAAGGATATGTGTTATATGGACCATCTTAGTTTACCTTAGAAGTTTCTCAGTAACAGTGGCTATTTTTCTCAACGCTGTTTCTAGTGATAAATTGCTACTTTGCATCACCACAGTGGGTGCTATTTTACACTGGAGATGTGATTCACAAAAAGCAGTAAGAAATGTGGTATGTGCAGAGACCCAGGATTTTAAATTTCCACATCTTCTCTCGGGCCTTCTGATTCGAGGCTATGCTGCTACATCCGGTCAGCAGATTTCAAGAAAAGGAGAACATCAGCTGTGACAGGGATGAAGGAGAGACATGGAATTCTAAAAGCCAAACAAAGCCAGCAGACCATAAACATGGAATCTTGGCTTCAGATGGTAATTATTTCTCAGCAAAGCTAAGGCTATCATTCAGTGAAAAATTCTTCCACCAATGTATCCCTCTACAAACCAAATACAAAACTGCTTCAGAGGGTAGATTACTATTATAGTTATTTTACTAAGATTTTTTTTTATCAGAAACAGTAGTGACTAAAGAAATAAATGGCTTCGCTTTGAAAAAATAATTAGGGTAAAAAGGGGAATGGAGGAGGGAAGGAAAAGAATATATTTGGTGACTGGCAGCCTGAGCCCTAAGCTTGTTTAACTATTACATACAAACAGATCAGAGATTTGTTCTGTGATGGGAATCAGGCAGTCTGTGAATCCCATTATCTCTTCTACCATGTGGTCAATCACTCAATTAAGGTGCTGCTTTTTCACCATGAATATGCAGTCCAAACACTTCTATCAGGACAATTAGTCTGGGATGTGTCTCAGCACAAAGACTGTTTTTGTTAAGATTACCATATCAAGATTTCCTGAATTACATTTCAGGCATATCACAAGGACCTGGAAAGTGACAGAGAGTGTACAAGGCAATGAAAAAACTAAATCCAACATCTCTTTTGTTAAAGAATCCATGAATCTCTTTCCAGTGGTTACAAATGACCATGCAGCACAGATCTTGAAGGATTAGTATGTTAATTACCCTAAACTCATCAATTTGGCTTATCTCTTACTTTAACGACTACACTCTTTTCTCTTTTAAATGTAGAAACACTATATTTTCATTTTTCTGAAATATCATCCAGATTAACTAACAGTTTGGTTAGTCACAAAAATAACTAAAAACAAAAGACATCAAGTTCCATGTCTATTTTGTTTCCAACTTCTATATCAGAGTTGGTCAGTTGGCAAGTGAGGAGATGCTTTTTTATGTACTAACAATGCAAATCCAAGTGGGAGTACAGGAGAGTGGTCACACACAAATGAATTATGTCTCTTATACCCAGGCAGTGAAAATAATTCAACAAGGACCAAATTCTCAACCCCCTGGCAAGGGCCATTCACTTGGCATTTTGTACGCAGCATCTCGAAAGAGTCGAAAGAATAGTAAATATGGCAGGCGACCAGCTTGGCTTAATGGTGAAATCCTAGCGGATCTTAAACATAAAAAAGAAGCTTACAAAAAGTGGAAGGTTGGACATATGACCAGGGAAGAGTATAAAAATATTGCTCGGGCATGTAGGAATGATATCAGGAGGGCCAAATCGCACCTGGAGCTGCAGCTAGCCAGAGATGTTAAGAGTAACAAGAAGGGTTTCTTCAGGTATGTTGGCAACAAGAAGAAAGCCAAGGAAAGTGTGGGCCCCTTACTGAATGAGGGAGGCAACCTAGTGACAGAGGATGTGGAAAAAGCTAATGTACTCAATGCTTTTTTTGCCTCTGTTTTCACTAACAAGGTCAGCTCCCAGACTGCTGCGCTGGGCATCACAACATGGGGAAGAGATGGCCAGCCCTCTGTGGAGATAGAGGTGGTTAGGGACTATTTAGAAAAGCTGGATGTGCACAAGTCCATGGGGCCGGACAAGTTGCATCCGAGAGTGCTGAAGGAATTGGCGGCTGTGATTGCAGAGCCATTGGCCATTATCTTTGAAAACTCGTGGCGAACCGGGGAAGTCCCGGATGACTGGAAAAAGGCTAATGTAGTGCCAATCTTTAAAAAAGGGAAGAAGGAGGATCCTGGGAACTACAGGCCAGTCAGCCTCACCTCAGTCCCTGGAAAAATCATGGAGCAGGTCCTCAAAGAATCAATCCTGAAGCACTTGCATGAGAGGAAAGTGATCAGGAACAGCCAGCATGGATTCACCAAGGGAAGGTCATGCCTGACTAATCTAATCGCCTTTTATAATGAGATTACTGGTTCTGTGGATGAAGGGAAAGCAGTGGATGTATTGTTTCTTGACTTTAGCAAAGCTTTTGACACGGTCTCCCACAGTATTCTTGTCAGCAAGTTAAGGAAGTATGGGCTGGATGAATGCACTCTAAGGTGGGTAGAAAGCTGGCTAGATTGTCGGGCTCAACGGGTAGTGATCAATGGCTCCATGTCTAGTTGGCAGCCGGTATCAAGTGGAGTGCCCCAAAGGTCGGTCCAGGGGCCGGTTTTGTTCAATATCTTCATAAATGATCTGGAGGATGGTGTGGATTGCACTCTCAGCAAATTTGCGGATGATACTAAACTGGGAGGAGTGGTAGATACGCTGGAGGGGAGGGATAGGATACAGAAGGACCTAGACAAATTGGAGGATTGGGCCAAAAGAAAACTGATGAGGTTCAATAAGGATAAGTGCAGGGTCCTGCACTTAGGACGGAAGAACCCAATGCACAGCTACAGACTAGGGACCGAATGGCTAGGCAGCAGTTCTGCGGAAAAGGACCTAGGGGTGACAGTGGACGAGAAGCTGGATATGAGTCAGCAGTGTGCCCTTGTTGCCAAGAAGGCCAATGGCATTTTGGGATGTATAAGTAGGGGCACAGCGAGCAGATCGAGGGACGTGATCGTTCCCCTCTATTCGACATTGGTGAGGCCTCATCTGGAGTACTGTGTCCAGTTTTGGGCCCCACACTTCAAGAAGGATGTGGATAAATTGGAGAGAGTTCAGCGAAGGGCAACAAAAATGATTAGGGGACTGGAACACATGAGTTATGAGGAGAGGCTGAGGGAGCTGGGATTGTTTAGCCTGCAGAAGAGAAGAATGAGGGGGGATTTGATAGCTGCTTTCAACTACCTGAAAGGGGGTTCCAAAGAGGATGGCTCTAGACTGTTCTCAATGGTAGCAGATGACAGAACGAGGAGTAATGGTCTCAAGTTGCAGTGGGGGAGGTTTAGATTGGATATTAGGAAAAACTTTTTCACTAAGAGGGTGGTGAAACACTGGAATGCGTTACCTAGGGAGGTGGTAGAATCTCCTTCCTTAGAGGTTTTTAAGGTCAGGCTTGACAAAGCCCTGGCTGGGATGATTTAACTGGGAATTGGTCCTGCTTCGAGCAGGGGGTTGGACTAGATGACCTTCTGGGGTCCCTTCCAACCCTAATATTCTATGATTCTATGATCTCCATAGGTGCGGAGGACAGACTCCTCCCCACCTTTATGGGTACCAACACGGCCGTTACTGCAGACTTTAGCCTGCACTGGCATGTGCCATATCTCTTCTCACCCAATCCAAGACAATGGAGCCACACAGCCAGGGATGTATGAGTCCCACTTCCTGGGTGTTGCTACGTAGATCCACAGCATGCAGAGATGTTCTAATCCCCCTACATGGCCTCTGTAGTTTGTCTGCACCCCAGCCCCCTAGACGGAAGAACCACAATACATTTAGAACCCAAAAAGGGTCTATCCATGGAGTGTTTTCCCATGGAAACAAAGGTAGAAGGGTGATGGAGGCCTGATGCTAAGAGCACAGCTGAAAGCCCTGCTAGTTTGCACATTAGAGGTTTGTTATTAAAGAAAACTGCTATTACTTGGACACACATAGGTCAGATACCATGAGAAAAGTGATACAGTTTTTAGGGTCACTTTTCCAGCTGTAACCACACTTAGAAAAATTCCATTAAAACAAAGACATGGCATGGTATCTGCTAATTATATAATATCCAACCTGATATCTTCATATACAAAGATTACATTGAATTCAGAAAGACCAAAAAAAGCATGTTTGTTAACAGTAATAAAAACTGCACATTTAAATAAATATGAAGTTATGGCCATGTAGTGTAATCTGAATACAAATATAAATCAGTATAAGATTATTACAGTCACATCACATAAATTCTTATAATCATTATGATTCTCCACCCTACCCCCAAACATCTGTGTCACTGTCCGTATAAGACTAACTGAATCTCATTGGAGGAGAAGTGGAGAAAGTGTACATTATATAAACAGAGAAAACTCACACTGCACTACATACTGGAAAAGGCTTAACTGCATTTGACACAGGAGGCTGATATTTATCATGAGTGAAGAGGAAGAGAACTGCAGTGAATGAAAAAGCAGGTTATGTAGGAGGAATTTTTTTTTATTAAAGCTACTGTGAAAATAAAAGCAGATTACCCTGGGGGTGAGGGGGAAAGCATCTGAACAAGTTCTTTTTCTCAAAAAGAAAACTTTACAAGTGATAGCTATAAAATGCAAAGACAAGAAAGAGCTCATACTGTACATACCTATAGTATCAACATGAGGCACAAGGCATTCTCCTGCTAGACCAATGTTTCATATGAAAGCTGACAAAAGAATTTGTTTTCTTCCTGCATGCCAATATGTGCAATGAGCACCAGTTTTCAGAACTGTGTTTTCTGTATTATGGGGAACAGACTGACAGGTTTGTCTCCTTGACATACTTCTACAGTGATTATTCCAAGCAGATCAAACTCTTCTGACATCAGAGAATGAAACAATGTATCTGCACATAGTTTACTATTCCCATCAGCCTGAATCAAGAGAGGAACAGAGTGTATAAACCCAAATTACAGGATTGTTTCTCCACTTATTGAAAGTAAAGATTTTGGCCCTGATCCTGTGATTCATTGTATATGACAGGACTAAAGTCAACAGGGCTCCACACAAATGAAAAAATCCAGCCACAACAAACTGCAGAATAAGGGCCTTGAACAGCTCAATATTGTTAGAAACGTTATCAAGATTTTTGGTTTTAATTCAAAGCAAACTGTTTGTTTGGATTTAAACATTGTACTGCATTGCCTGTGACACTGTTCTAGCATTGGAGAATCAGAGAATGAAATGTATAAGTGAAGACTTGAATTCTTTAAATTCATTCACTTTTAACAATCTAAGCAGTTGTTAGAAATACAAAGTGTTGGTTTTGTTTGTTTGTTTAAAGAACATGCAAATTTTGACTTGACAGAGCCCCTCTAAGACCAGCATTGATGACGTATATATCATCGGTGATCCCTCAAGGTCGAGGATGATTTCTTTCACAGGTTTTATTTTTCATGGGTCCTTTGGTGGCTGAGGAGTCTGATCCTTGAGCCACAGGCTCATTGGCAGACATTGCAGGTGGTGTTTGAAGACAGGGTTGGGCCATGATTGCTGCGTGACAGTTGTCAGTCCTTTCTATTCTGGTGTTTTTCCTGCAACCAGGGCAAAGCAATTTTCCTCAAAAGCGGACATTCCCTCTCTGACAAGTCTTCACCAGTTAACCCTATCCTGGGCTGCTGTCTCCCTCCCAGTGTGTGGTGTCGATGCCACACCTCTTGATGTTTACCTTGGGGGTGTCTTTAAAGCGTTTCTTTTGGCCTCCTTGTTTCCTTTCTCCTTTGGTGAGTTGGGCATACAGCAGTTGTTTTGATGGATATATATGTTGATATACCTAGCAGCCCTGTTAGAAGTATTCCACAATCTAAAATTTTAACATTTTGGATAAAAGGTACTCTGGGAAGAAGGCTCTGTGCACCACTTTATTCACCCCTTAGGCTCAAGTTGGATGAAAGCCTTAGGGCCCTTAGGCTCCCATGAATTTTAGTGGGCTTTGGATCAGGGCTCGAATAGTATTTGCCCTTTAAAGGTTGAAGTGGGACATAAGGTCCTCTGCCCAGGGTGAATTTCACCAATTGAAAATTACCTTCAGAATGGGCAAGTATAGAAATTGGGGGTAGATTCTTATCCTAGGGCGTGTCTATACAGGAAAGGGGACCCATGAATAGGAAGAGTTCTGTGCCAAAATTTTCCCACCTCGTCAACAAGGCTACTGACTCAGACACCTACTCCTACCTTTTTCCACTCACATTCTTTTACCACTCATCCAGTCTGTGTTTCTCTCACACTCACCAACATATCCATTTCCCGCAGAACCTCTTCAGGCTTAAGGACATTAACTGGCATAGCTACAGTGAGATAGCTGTTCCACTATAGCTGTTCTGGAATAGCTCCCTCATGTGGACATACTATTCTGAAATTCTGGATTAAAGATGCTTTTATTTAGGAGCAGCGTGTCCAAAGAGGGAGTTATTCTGGAATAGTGAGAGCAGAAAATAATTTTCTTGCTACAGTTATGCCAGGAAATTTTCCCAATGTATTTTTTCTTTATTGTTATTAATGTCAAGGCGAGACTACTGATGTAAAGGCAAGACTATTGGCCACGCAGTCCTCAGGTAGCATGCTACTGAGAGTAAGAAATCCTACAAGCTTGCTACAAAAACCAGAGGCTGTCAAAGCTTCCTATTTAGTATGATGCCATAATAAATAACCACTGAGAAATGCCGCCATGCAGAAAATCCACAAAAATAAAAAATGGGACTGTATAAGGAGTCAAGGAAAAGACAAAGTAACATGCATAATACCCTACAACTATAAGGTAACTTACTACAGGGGGAAAAATACTGCACATCATTGCTGTCTAAGAGCCAGATTCTTCACAATTTCACTCACTTTGGCACATTCCACCTCTCAGCCAGTCGTAGTCCTGACTCTCCTGGAGCAGGAAGTATATAGGAGTCCAGGTGGAACAACCTCTTTCCCCCACCACCCCCCAATTCTGACATTCCAATGTAAAACTGAAGTTCCCAAAGCTGTTAACATTCTTCATGACAGCCCTGAATCTGTCATTCTTAACAGACAAAAAAAATATGGAAAATTAAATCTACAAAAATATTTCCTCACTAGCAAAGAGAGACAAATAAAGTGTGTGTTAAGTGGAGAAAGACAAAACACATTCACATAAATAAATATTAATCATAATAATAAATATATTGGTCAAGAGATGGAGGACTAAAACACTGGACAACATTTACACTATTGAAAGTAAAAAAAATAAAGTTTACTCTTTACTCTGAAACCACCCCACACATTATAAACTCTGTGATACAGTAGTAGCCAAAGTACCAAGCAAAAGTTAAGGGATTATGTTGAATAGATTCAGCGAGTCAGCTTCTCTAAGTCTATCATTCATGTTGGTCCACTGAATGCTCTTAGCTTCCCATAGTGAAATTCAGTTTGCACTTACCTTTCTTAAAGCAATTCTCATGAGACCTAATATGTACAACTAGGATAGAATGCACTTCTGATTTAAATAAAAAGTCAAGGAATGGGAGAGAGATCGCATGTGAATGGATTCTTCTTTATGAAAGAAAGATCTGCAATGTATTTGGATGGAATCCAGTCAAGAAGAAAAAAGAGTTATAACAAAGTCTACATCAAGCCAGTGCCACCCAGCTGTTAATGAAAGATGAAGACAGGATCTGTTCCAATGAAAATGTCAAGATGCAGTTAAGAACATAAGAACGGCCATACTGGGTCAGACCAAAGGTCCATCTAGCCCAATATCCTGTCTTCCGACAGTGGCTAATGCCAAGTGCCCCAGAGGGAATGAACAGGTAATCATCAAGTGATCCATTCCCTGTCGCTCATTCCTATCTTCTGGCCAACAGAAGCTAGGGACACCATCCCTGCTCATCCTGGCTAATAGCCATTGATGGACCTATCCTCCATGAATTTATCTAGTTCTTTTTTGAACCCTGTTATAAGTCTTGGCCTTCACAACATCCTCTGGCAAAGAGTTCCACAGGTTGACTTTGCATTGTGTGAAAAAATACTTCCTTTTGTTTGTTTTAAACCACCTGCCTATTAATTTCATTAGGTGACCCCTAGTTTCTTGTTATGAGAAGTAGTAAATAACACATCCTTATTTACTTTCTCCATGCCAGACATAATTTTGTAGATCTCAGTCATATCCCCACTTAGTCATCTCTTTTCCAAGCTGCAATGTCCCAGTCTTATTAATCTCTCCTCATACGGAAGCCGTTCCATACCCCTAATCATTTTTGTTGCCCTTTTCTGAACCTTTTCCAATTCCAATGTATCTTTTTTGAGATGGGGAGATCACATCTGCAAGCAGTATTCAAGATGTGGGCGTGTCATGGATGTATGTAGAGGCAATATAATATTTTCTGCCTTATTATCTCTCCCTTTCTTAATGATTTCCAACATTCTGTTCGCTTTTTTGACTGCCGCTGCACATTGAGTGGATGTGTTCAGAGAATTATCCACAGTGACTCCAAGATCTGTCTCTTGAGTGGTAACAGCTAATTTAGACCCCATCATTTTATATGTATAGCTGGGATTATGTTTTCCAATGTGCATCTGTTAAGTGGCATCTGTGCAGGCTGGAAGCACTATAAGAGTGATGCTCTTCACCTCTAGAGGAGGGTTTGCCTCATAGTCACAGCATCATCTTCCAACACCTCAGCAATCAGTTTAAGGAAGCAGTCCTGCAGCAATATCACCATCGCAGCTACATCCCTCCACCCTACGGGATGGACTTCGAAGTGCAGTTTCACACACAGGGAAGGCAAAAAGGATTAAATGAAGAAAGTGTCACAGTATCAGAAAAATAATAGACCCATCATACCCACCTATATGTATTTGTTTAGATTCAAGGTGAAAGGGAAACTATTTCCCACTCCACTGCAATGGGGGTGGGGGAGAAAAAGGAGCTAGTGAGGAGTGAGACAAGATGGTATAGGGGATTTGTAAAGGAATAGGGAACCTTGCACCTTTATCCCATCAGTTCAAATCCAGCCCAGATAGCTAGGGATTTAAATAGCATCTGACAGCATATAGGAAGTGTTATTGTGACCTCACAATAGGAATCCACATAAAAAAATCATTCCAATTGTCACCATCTTGGGACATCTCAACAAAATGAATGGACAGAATGAAACGCCCTTCCATCTACATGTGGCCACTACAGGACACAGCTAAGTGTGAACAAGATTGCACTATAGCTGCCTGGTTTTGCTCCCATTATATGAATAAAGGAAAGGAATTCAGTCTCCAGAGCCAGCAAGCTGCCACCTAGGTCGCTTTGTTTTAAAACAAGATGATGACAAGATACTAGAACAAAATATCACAGAAAGGAAAAAAAATGTTCCTCATTCTTACCTGAATAGCTAAATCAAAGCAAGGAGGGGAGTAGTTAAAGCTCAAAATGTATACATGTAATTCCCATTAGGTTTAACAGAAGTAACATAAGTGCATCCTATAAAGGATATTCCCAGAAGACAATGTATTTCCTTTTCAGCACATGCTGAAAATTCAAACTAAAGCAAAAGTGAAACTATAACATGCAGCAGTGTCACACTGACAATGACACTTCCGTACAGAACAAAGAGGTGACAGCTAAAATAAAACAAGGGTGACTGAAAATATTTGACAGCCAATACCTTTTTAGAGTGGCTCCAAGATACTCAAGAGGTAAAGGGGGACTATGGCTGAATTCAAATGGCACTTTGACATATGACACATACATGAGGAAATATGACACATACATGAGTTTTTAACTTGGGAAATTGTAGCTTAGGCAAAAGATTGCTAAAACAGCCTGAAAGAAAGTGAAAAAGAGTGAGACAGGAGAAAACTTCACAAAGCAAACAAGAGAGTTGCTGAGTTGATCCTGCAATGAGCTGCAACAACAGAGCCCTGCACAGTAATTGGGGCTGCAGTTAGCAACACCTGAAAGAGGTTCACACTGAGATGACCATGCAGATAGCTTGTCTCTTTTAACCGTTACATGATTGATTAATCAGAGTTTCACCTCCAGAAAAAAAAAAATGTTGAATCGATAGTACCAGATCTTAATAGGAAAAAAAGACCAAATTAGTTTTGCTGCTAGCATTTCACACCAGCTACCCCAGCAGAAAAATAAAAATAAAAATAAAAAATAAGCCTGTAATGCCAGGGAACTTCTTTCATTTTTCCCATTCCCAAACTTCCTTCCCATTTTCCCATTCCCAAACCATTCCCCACCATTAGACTGAACTAACAAACAAAGACACTGTGGATTATACTACCTGAAGGAAATGAAGCTCACCCAAACTAGCAATTTGTTTATTCATAGTTTCTAAAGGCCCCTTACGTATTCCTTTAGGTCACATATCCTTTGCTAATCTTTCCAGGCTCCTAACCTCAGAAATGTAGTTTCAGTGAATCAGGAGAAACCCAAGTAAATATAGTGGAACATTTAAAAAAAAAATCTACATATATTTAACAAAATCCCTCCACAAAGCCAAAGGATGGGGAGGTAGATAAATTAGTGGTTGCCATAAGGCCCAACTGTGTTTTTTTTCCCCTTAATTTCAAAAAAATTCCCCTCCACAAAGTCTCTCTTATCATATTATAGAGACATTGTGAACAATTAACAAAATGCACTCTGACTATATAGTGATAGGCTCAAAAGTAGCAAAACCAAGCATCAAACACCAGACAAGATAACCTTTCACTCTCTATTCCTGATTTCAAAGTGCCTTCTCCAAGCCCCTCCACACGCCCACAGCCAGGTAGAACCCCAGCTTATCAGAACATACTCCAAACTCACCTGCAGGCAGGTGCCTCCCAAAATTCTTTGGGTGTTTATATATGTAAAAACTACACACATACCATATTAATAAAAGAGTACGTCGAATTCAGAGAAGGTTGTGGGGAGAAATACATTACCTCTAGATTGGGGGAGAGATAGGGGACCCAGGTATAAGAAGAGTTCTGTGCCAAAATTTTCCCATCTCATCTCATAAAGGGAAAAGAACCCCATGCTCCAGAATATTAAGAGAATGGATTTTCAGACCTGTCCCTGAACACAGCAACAGGGGTAAGAGAACTCTGTGTGCTTCCCCTTCGCTTAAACCATAGGTCCCAGTAAAGGGAGATGATGTAGGACTTTAGGTGAGGAACTGAGCTACAGGAGCCTTCAAAAGTCTTGAATTAAGATATTCATGCTAAATTTTTTCCAAAATTCACCATAATTCACACAAAGCCTCCAGCGACTGAGGACATATCTGTCCCTGGAATACAGTGGGTTAAAAACTCCAAAATACACACATTCACATAAACAGAAAATATTATGTTGTTTCTGTTTTTCAGAATTCAGAATGTATTCATTTTTTCCCCATGGCATTTTTAGTTGAAATCATTAAAGAAATTCTCCATTTACCAGGAACTAGGTTTTCATAATAGTTTTTCAAAATAAAAAGTTTTGAAAATTTTTAAAAAATTGAAAGAGAGCACCTTTTTTTTTCAAATTTTTTCATTTCTGAAAAGAGGTCATTTTTCAAAGAAAAAATTTCTCTCACAAAAAATCTGCTCTACCTTGGAAAAATATTCGGTTGGTATCACTTCCTTACATCATGCATAGCTCTGGGATGGTTTTACTGGGGTGGGAGAGTGAGTTAGGTAATGATGGGTTTGAGATATGTTTTTCTGTATTGTTTGGGAAAACTTATATGAGTGGATGATGTAGGTTAATGATTGTCCTACATTTAGTATTAATTTTTAATGTAAAAATTAGGGTTGAAATCTGCACATTTGTGGCCATTGGTGTATGTTATGTATGTCTGGAATTAAGGCTGCTGTTAGTTGTTCAGAATGATGGTGGATTATGGGTGGACAGAGATAATGGAAGATGAGAAGGGAAAATGATGAGTAAAGCATAGGTCGGGCATTGAATGACTTTGCTTATTTCCTTGTTTTTTAGAGTCTGCACTGGAAAGCTATGCAATGTATCAACCTTACCTCAAAGTTAAAGATTTTTTGTGCTAAGGCCCCACTAAATTATATAATCAACATTGATATATATTCGCATAGATGGCAGTCAATACATGCATGTATTATATACTCAGTATGCCCCCTTGCACAGTCCCAGCATCCCTGCATACTTTTGTCCCCTTTAGCTCCTCAACTCACCACTCCACTCGAGCAAACCATGAAATGCAATTTCTGTCTTTACCACCTAATATGTGCGGAAGTCAAAGCAGAAACACGGCTCCTGCAAACATACATGTATATAGTAACAGTAGATCAGTAATCTCAATATCATGTAAAAAGGATACATACATGCATATTTGCAGGAGCAAGGCCTAAGAACGTGATAATGATCTCTGTGAGGGAAAGTCACAAAAGAAAAGGAATCTTGAAAGGAAGTGGAATTAATTTTCTTCCCAGCCATAAAGGTCACTGGACACATTTTACACAATTACTCATTTTGAAAATCAGTTTTATTAGGGATTTGGGGTGGGGAGAGAGTTATTTGTTTTACATTGATAGCGTTTTTTTATTTGCAGGCAACAAGTTACATTTGAATCAGTTTGAATCATTTAAGGGACTAATGATGTATGGTTGGATGATAAATGTGATAATTAAACTGTAAATATTTAGCAGCATGATAATCAAAAAACACTGCATGTTTGCTGGTTGAAATTATACCCTCCTTCACTTCCCTTTTTAATCAAAAATAAACCCCTTCTTCTCCACTGAGCTCCATGCAGTTGCAGAGACGTAAAATCTGAAGGCTGTTTGTGGTGACCACGTGAAGGGGGGGGGGAGAGGGGGGAGAAAAAACAGTTCTCAAATCTCAGCCAGTCATTAAAGATATATAGACAGGCCAACAAACAGGAATTACATTGAAAATAAATGTGCAGACTACTCATCCAAATCGCCAGAACAGTTTGTTTTTTAAATGTTGACACAGAAAAGGACATTGAAGACAACCACTTGTGTGCTTTTAAGCAAGTACATTATATAAATAATGTTTATTAGGAGCCCCATCACCCTCTGAACACCTTGCATAAATAAAGGCCTTATCCTGCAAATCCTCTAAGTGCAGGCCTCTTATCTACTTCAGGGGGAATTCCATGCTTGTAGGGCTTGCAGTTTTGGGTCCAAATCCTGTTGACCTCTCTCAAATGAATAGTCCCCATTGAAATCAAGGAAAGCAAAATTTGGTGTCAAGTAATACCAATAAAAAAAAGGAAATAAACAAAATAGAAACCCTAAAAATACAGAGGGATGGATATACAGACATACATTTGATCTGAGCTCCAAGGAGCTGTCCCACCCCCACGCTGAAGGTATGAGATGGATAGCTCAGCCTCATTCATGCCCGCTCCCGCTCCAGCAGAACCCAGCAGTGAAGGGAGCAGAGGGGCTTTACCCGATCTCATCTGGAGAGTTTGTTAGTGAGGCCCCCACCGCCACTTTAAACGAGTGGACAATAGCACCTAAGGAGCGATGAAATCCTTTTTAACCAAGGCGCTCCCCAGCCCCACCCCAGCTCGTCTGATGGCTGCTCCAGAGTTGCAGAGGGGTGGAGACCACAATCAGCCGGACAGCGAGACCATCCTGCATCAGATTGAGCATCTGAAGGGCTAGCATCGGCGCCCACCCCACATCCTCCTGAGTGGGAGAGGTTGGGGGAGTTAGGAGGCAGTTTTCCGCAGTGAGCAGCAGCCCCGGGAATGGATGCAGCAGGGTGGATCCCCACGGCTCTGCACACGGCGGTGCTGGAGGCGGCAGCGCAACTTACTGCACCCCACGCAGCAGGGCCGGGGGTCCCGGCGCCGGGTCCAGCTCCCAGGGGTCAGAAGGGTGGGCGGGGAAAGGGGGCCCCCACTCGCAATGGGCTACAGAAGGGGAAGAGTAGAAAGGAGCAGCCTGGCACACAGCCCGGCCGTGCCCACTCCCCCAGGGCGGCACTTGGTACCCACTCGCCCCACGCCATCCAAGGCTCCGTGCTCAGCAACAGCATCCTTCGCCCCTTACCTCCTCCCCGGCTCACACACCCCGCCCCGAGGTGCTCACCAGCGCCGCAGCGGAGCCAGCTGCCCGCGGGGATTCCTACGAGCTCGCTGGGACGCGGCCCCCGGAGGAACCTGCCGCTGCGGCCACGGCGCCGTCTGGATGCAGCCGGGGAGCAGGCGGCGCCGCACCGCCCAGGGTCTGTACCTAGAGGCCGGCTCGGGCCCCGCCCATGCTCTCCAGCTGTCACCGCCGACCCGCCTCCGGGAGGCGGAGAGCGCCGCTCCCCCACGGTGCCCGCCCCTGCCGCGGCCCCTCCGGTCTCTCCGCGGCCCACCGACTCCCTCTGCCCCGCCGGCCGGGCTGTGCCCGCCTGGGCCCCGGGGAACGGCGGCGGCGGCGGCTCCAGCGGGCGGGTGAGGAGGCGAGGCCGGGGCGGGGAGAGCAGCGGCTGCTGCTGCAGTGGGCGGGCGAGTTGCGGCGGCCGTCGGGGCTGGCCTAGCTCATGGGGGGCAGACGCGTGGGGTGCAGAGTTGCCCCCGCGCTGCAGGTAGCGGCGAGGCCGCGCGGGAGGGCGGCCGCCCCGGGGCGGGACTGCAGGCGCTGGGAGGGGGCAGGTGCCGGGCTGCGCAAGGGCGGGGGCTCGGCGGGGCGGCGGCGGGAGCCGTGACGGCGAGGGGCTTAGGGGTGCGCCCGGGGCCCTGCCCCAAGCGGAGGGAATCCTCGTTCTCCCCCGGGAGTCGGTTCGCGCAAGCTCCCCACCCACCCGTGTGCACAGCGCCTGCTGCGCGGAGCCTGCCCGGGCCAGCTAGTCTGCACAGAAACAGGCTGCCCCTGCCCCCGGGAGCGGGGCAGTTAGCGGGGCTGCCCGAGCGCTCACGGGACACTCCGCGTGCACCTCCTGTTCCCCGGGACGCAGCACGGCCTGGTCGCTTGCTTGTTGGGCCATGCTGCTGGCGTTCCCATAGCGCCCCATTGCCTGCCAGGCGTTGTGTTACTACTCGCTGATTACAACCCATGGCGCAATCCGCCTCGCAGCATAAAATGGGCCTTTAACGCTAAACTCAAACATCAGGCTCCCAGGGAATGAGACTTTTCACCGTAATTTCCCTTTGTTGGTGTGCTTTGTCCAATAGGCATCTTCCTGCAGAGGGTGTGTCCCACCTCTTTTTTCAGTAGAGCTGCTTAACTGCCATAAAACAGGTAGGTGGTGGTGTGCACAGCAGTTATATTTGTTAATTAGCATCATACATCGTAAATAGGTGTCAGAGTAGCAGCCCTGTTAGTCTGTATTCGCAAAAAGAAAAGGAGGACTTGTGGCACCTTAGAGACTAACCAGTTTATTTGAGCATAAGCTTTCGTGAGCTACAGCTCACATCATCGGATGCATACTGTGGAAAGTGTAGAAGATCTTTTTATACATACAAAGCATGATTATCATACACATTGTAAGGAGAGTGATCACTTTAGATAAGCTATTACCAGCAGGAGAGTGGGGTGGGGGGAGGGATTTTTTCATGCTTTGTGTGTATGAAAAGATATTCTACACTTTCCACAGTATGCATCCGATGAAGTGAGCTGTAGCTCACGAAAGCTTATGCTCAAATAAATTGGTTAGTCTCTAAGGTGCAACAAGTACTCCTTTTCTTTTTTCGTAAATAGGTGGTATACTGCTGGCTCAAGAAAGCCTGCTTGTGGCTTTCAGAAAGCTAGACTCTTAAATATTAAGATTCCAAGAAGATGCTATCTGTAGGTCTCCTTTTATTATTTTGTGCACTGTCACAATCCACAGATATTTGGCACAATTGTCAATTTAACGCAATTGCTAGTATTTTTTCCTCCAGGCCAGACCTTTGTAGTTTCTAATCCCCTCTAAAGTCTTGTTATATTTAGAGGCTGCTGCTAAATATAGTATGTGCTGGAGCCTCCGAGGCCTCGGCTTTTGCCTGCTCTATCCTGACCTAGACAGACTGTGACTTTTGTCTACTCTGTAAATTGGCTTTGAGCACAGCTTCGCTTTTTCAATATCTGCTTTCCAATATTGTCCTCCTCTGTTGGTCATTGCTACAGAGCGCTCTGGATCAGTCAGTAAAATGGGTGAAAGCAAACAGTGCAGCCACGTGTATGGTCATCATGACAGAACAAGAAGCAAAGATCTCAAGTTGCAGTGGGGGAGGTCTAGGTTGGATATCAGGAAATACTATTTTACTAACAGGGTGGTGAGGCACTGGAATGGGTTACCTAGGGACAGAGGTGAAAGCAAGAGCCGCTATGGCGTGTCAGACCAGACCGGCTTCTCCAGGCTGGCGCTTTAAAGGTCCCAGGGCTCCCTGCAGCTGCCGGAGCCCGAGACCCTTTAACGAGCCACCAAAGCCCTGCCTCCGCTACCCCAGGGGCTCCGGCAGCAAGGCTCTGGGGGCGCTTTAAAGGGCCTGGGGCTCCGGCAGCTGCGGGGAGCCCTGGGGCCTTTAAAGCGCTGTCCGAGCCCCGCTGCCGGAGCCCCTGGGGTAGTGTTGGCAGTGCGGTAGCCAGAGCCCGGGGCCCTTTAAATCGCCCCTGAGCCCCAGGGCTCCCAGCCGCCTCTGCAGCTGGTAGTTCTGGGGGTGATTTAAAGGCCTCGGGGTCTCCCAGCTGCAGCTGGAGCCTTGGGACCTTTAAATCTTGATTTAAAGGGCCCGGCCCGCTTCTTCCGGTCGAGGCCATGCCCCCTACTCAGGACTCCGGAGTACCAGTAAGTCCTTTAAGTTTTTTCACCCCTGCCTAGGGAGGTGGTGGAATCTCCATCCTTAGAGGTTTTTAAGGCCCAGCTTGACAAAACCCTGGCTGCGATGATTTAGTTGGTGTTGGTCTTGCTTTGAGCTGGGGATTGGACTAGATGACCTCCTGAGGTCTCTTCCAACCCTAATCTTCTATGATTCTATGATCCATCTAGGAACAAAGAATGGAGACCACGTTTAGAGCATGGAAGAATCTGTCATGGGAAGTAATGACTCTGAAAAAGATTTAGGGCTGAGGAATCAAGTCACAGTGGGTAATCTGTTAAACATGAACCCCCAGCACAAACACTGTGGTCATCATGTGATTGTCATAAATTGGCTGGCCCTTTAAGGGTAGCTGAACTCAGCCAGACCTGTCCAGATTAGCTACCCCATCAGCAGCAGCTGGTCCTGATCAGCTGGGTGATGTTTTTAACAGGTCTGAGAGACCTCAGTTTGAGAAAAACCATAAGGAACAAGTTGGGCTCTTGTGGAAGGACCCCAAGAAAATAGCCTGGGAGTCAGTGCTCTATGCCAGACTCAGCAGGCATGTCTACACTGCAATTAAATACCCACAGCTGGTCCATGTCATCTGATTTAGACTCACAGGCCTGAGGCTATGGGGCTGTTTAGCTACAATTTAGATCTTCAGACTCAGGCTAGAGGCCAGGCTCTGGAATCCTCCCGCTTCAACGTTTGTTACAGCAACAACTAAACTCTGTGCATGTCCCCTCTGGAAGCCTGAGTCACATGAATCCCACAGGAGGAAACTGAGGCAGGGAACACCTGCAGCACAACACTTGGCCCGAAGGAGGCACAAGAGGGGAGCTATGCCCTATATGACAGGGATTCTAACATGTATAATCATAATATTGAGAGAGGTTATATTACCTCTGTACTTGGCACTGGTGCAACCGCTGCTGGAGTCTTGTGTTCAGCTCTGATTTCAGCAATTCAGGAAGGATGTTGATAAATTGGAGAGAGTTTAGAGAAGAGCCCCAACAATAATTAAAAGAGTGGCAAACATGCCATATAGTGCGAGACTCAAGCAGCTCACCGTATATGGCATATCAAAGGGAAAGTTAAGGAATGATTTGATCTGTCTGGAAGTACTCACATGGGAGATAGAAATTTGAAAATAGAGAGCCCTTTAGTCTAGCAGGCAAAGGCATAAAAAGATCTAATGGCTGGAAGTTGAAGCTAAACAAATTTAGGCTAGAAATAAGGTGTGAATTTTTAACACTGCGGGTAATTAACAGTTGGAACAATTCAACAGTGGATTCTCCATCACTGGCAGTTTTTAAATCAAGATTTAAGTATAGCATATCTTTTAGAAACATCCACCAGGAAGTAATTCAAGGAAGTCCTGTGGTGTGTTATGTAGAAGGCTAGATGATCACTGTGGTCCCTTCTGGCCTTAAAAAGTGTATGAAAATAAGGGGCCTGATTAGCATAACTGGTCATTTCAAGATTTTACATAAATGCTAGATATTTGTTTTCTAGGAAATGTAAATAAATTTGAAGTATATAGAGGATTCAGCATGAGCTAGTCCCATTGTCCTTTATGAGAATTTTTGTACCTGGTGTTGGGTCGTGTCATCAAAGAGAGAGCGTGCTTCTATGATCCAGGGGGAAGAACCTATAAGGTAATAATCATGTTCTGTATCAGAACTTGGGCTCATAACTAGTACTTCCATTATAGTGCAAATACAGCTATTGTTCTGATTCAGATAAGGTGTCTAGTTTCAATGCTGCACATGGCTACCATATTAAAGTCAGGAATATATTATAGAATATCAAGGTTGGAAGAGACCTCAGGAGGTCATCTAGTCCAACCCCCTGCTCAAAACAGGGCCAATCCCCAATTTTTGCCCCAGATCCATGACTGGCCCCCTCAAGGATTGAACTCACAACCCTGGGTTCAGAAGGCTGCTCAAACCACTGAGCTATCCCTCCCTCCCCTTAAAACTAATAAATACCTCCAGAAAGGGAAGCGCCTCACGGCTGGGGGCAACAAGCCCTGTCAGAAACTGCTGCACAGGCTCCATTGAGTTTTGAACTCATGATCCCTGGTTTACAAGACCAGTGTGATAACCCCGAGCTATGGAGCCAAGTCGTTTTTGTGCATCTCTGACACCTGTCTTAGTAAAGCTTACACAGCTCATGCTGCTTCATATAAAACTAGTAGCTTGACCAACAGTCTGTTGCTCAGTAAAATAAAGTAAAATAGACTCGGGTGTTCACTTCCTGCACTCAGTCACAAAAATGCACAGGACTAATACTGCTTTGTCAAGATCAGTGGTTGATATATTGTTGCTGCCTCCATGGGCACTGTGCTACCAGATTTTAACTAATTTTCAATACTTAGTGAAGCATGTGATAGAGAACACCTTGTATATGAAAGGTGCTGTATAACAGAGGTTCTCGACCTTTCCAGACTACTGTACATCTCACTTAAAAACTACTTGCTTACAAAATCAGACATAAAAATCCAGAAGTGCCACAGCACACTATTACTGGGAAAAGTGCTTCCTTTCTCATTTTTTACCATATAATTATAAAATAAATCAATGAGAATATAAATGTTGTATTTACATTTCAGTGTATAGTAGATAGAGCAGTATAAACAAGTCATTGTATGAAATTTTATGACTTTGCTAGTGCTTTTTATGTAGCCTGTTGTAAAACTAGGCAAATATCGAGATGAGTTGATATACCCTGGTTGAGAACCACTGCTGTATAAGACCCACACAAGAAAATGTTAGGCTCTGCCTTGCTTCCATTGAAGCCAATGGGAATTTTGCCATTTAGTTCAAGGGAAGCAGGTCTGAGGAGACTATAAAGCGCAACTTCTGAAAAAAACGTAATTTAAAAGTGTTTTACTATTTTCAGAACTAAATAGTTTGGAATTACAAAGGCACTTTGATTTCCCTATATCCATATTCCTAACAAAAAGTATTGCAATAGTAAGAAAATACACTCTTTAATTCTTCTCTTGTTGTGATTTTTTTTAAATACTGATGCGCCGATCTTAAAGAACCTGCACTTAAGTCTGGAGCTCACTTGCAGCATAGCAATGTCTTCATTATGAGTTGTCCTGACTCTAAATGGACTGCTGCCCTTGAAAACTAACCTGTCACAGAACCATTTTTTTTAAATCTACCATCCCTCACTCTCTATTGAAAGTCAAGTTGTAAGAAGTTCTTAAAAGTTCAGTTCTGAATAATTACAACTTAAACTTACATTCTGTCCTTCACGAAGAAGGATCCCAAAGATGTTTCCATAAAAAATGGACCAATCCTCAGCTTGTGAATTTAGAAGGCTCTCACTGGGTTTTTTGTTTTGTTTTGTTTTAATTGAAAGTCAGATGCACAGGTCCAAGGACAGACTTTAGCTTTACATCAGGGGTGGCCAACCTGAGCCTCAGAAGGAGCCAGAATTTACCAATGTACATTGCCAAAGAGCCACACCAATATCTCAGCAGCCCCCCAACAGCTCCCCCAACTCCAACCTGCAGCGCCTCCTGCCCGCTGGCAGCCCCACCAATCAGTGCCTCCCGCTCCCTCCCCATGCCTCCTGCCCGCTGCAATCAGCTGTTACATGGTGCACAGGAGACTCTGGTGGGGAAGGGGGAAGAGCTAGGGCATGGCAGGCTCGGGGGAAGGGGTGGAGTGAGGGCAGGGCCTGGGGCAGAGCAGGTGGTCGAGCAGTGAGCACTCCCCAGCATGTTGGAAAGTTAGCATCTGTAGCTCCAGCCCTGGAGTCAGTGCCTATGCAAGGAGCCACTTATTAACCTATGAACAGCCGCATGTAGCTCTGGAGCCACAGGTTGGCCACCCCTGCTTTATATTGTATGGTTTTCAGCCACCACTGAAATGCAGCCACCTGCAGGCAACTGTTTAATAGTGCACAGCAACACTGCAACAATTATGAATAATATATTGTTATATTAAAACTTCTCACAGCTTGACAATGAATATTATTAATGTTATAATTGTTCAGGACAGGAAATGAAGAATAAACTATTCCTAGGGGAAACTTAAGGGAGGCTGAATAGAATTATTCACTTTAAGAGTTGGTTGTTTGGGTAATTCACATATGTGAATGACTTTTTTTTCTGTGAAGGCTGATTGCAAGACCTTTATTTCAGTCTGAGAGGTTCACAGTAGCTCAGCTAGTAGTTGCTAGAGGGTCCTGAAACCTGCAGTATATTTTTATGTAATTACTTTTTAAAAATATAGTCGGAAAATTATTAATCACACAGTAGTAACACAGAGTAACCCCCCCGTTGGTGTGGGCTGACACGGATAGAATAGGGATTGTCCAAGCAAATGGCCAGCTGCGTATTTGCACATGGGGTGCCTGTAAGCCCTCTGAACACCAAGAGAAGTTTCTCTGTACCAGTCCTGCCTAGGCAGGTGTGGAAGATCACCTAGGCACAGCTGCACCAAGCTCCCCATGCAACTGGTGCAGAGGGGCAGCAGCTCACAGAATGGAGAGATAACTGTGAGAGCTCTGCACTCTTGGGTTGGAGGCTGTGTTTCTACCTTGCATTTCACTTTCCTAAAGCCTAATGCTTGTGCTCTGTGTGGGTGGAGTGAATGCATAATTTGTTGGAACCAAATCTTTGTTTTAATAGTAAAAATACTATTTTATGGGTGAAATTATACTCTCTATCTTGGATGTACAGCTGTAAAGATGCACTTCCTTTTCACTCAGTCCACTGACTTAATGTGTCATAGGTCGGTGTATGTGTGTTATATGCAAAATAGCGCATTACTGAGTATTCATTCCAAATAAAGAACATTTACAGAGTACTAAATAGTCCAAGCAATCTAAATACAGTTAAGAACTAAAATGTTTCCCAAATGTAGCTTTAATCATTGTAGGTTGAAGTCAGTATTAACAGAGCTATACAATTCTACCTTCCCTGTGTTTAAATATGGGGGAATAATTAATTTTCCCATCATCATCATACCTTGTTGCTCCAAAAACATGGCCACGACTTGGTGTTATCACTTAGCTTGTATAGTTCTTCAGGAGTACAGGATGTTGATGGGGGGCACTGCATCATGCACTGATCAAAGATTTGGCTAGGCTCTCCACGTTCACATTTGGGTCCTTCCTCAGCTCCTGCTTAGTTGTGTTGCCACCAATCTTTGCTACCCCGACTTCCACTCGATTTAGAGTACACATTGTTTTTGTTTAGGAGTACTTGTGGCACCTTAGAGACTAACCAATTTATTAGAGCATAAGCTTTCGTGAGCTACAGCTCACTTCATCAGATGCACGGCTAACACGGCTGTTACTCTGAAACCTGTCATTGTTTTTGTTTGTGGTCAGTGCCTAGAGGCAGTTGTTCTGAAGCAACCAGGTTATTTGTGATCTTCTGATAGCAATATCTGGGGAATAACATTTTTTAATTGAAGAGTGCTTTGCAAATAGTCTAAAATTTGCTAAACATTCTCGTGTATTATGTACGTAGAACAGATGAGTTAAGCAAAGTCTGACAAGCCACGTCTTTGTACATTGCTGAATCACATAAAATTGATAGTGACGTTAACATATTTAAAAAATCCGTGGCCATGATGCCGAATAGTGGAATAAAGCATTTGGAAATGATACGCAGTAAACTGAAGGGGAAACCAGTGAAGAGTTATATTAATCCATTGTTGAGGAGAAGCAATATCTGCGTCAAAGGTACAGCTTTTAAGCATCCTATGACGATTGATTTCTAATGCCACATACATGGCTCTCTTGAACATAGATCTGTATGTTTAGATGATTAGCTGTAATAAAAAGAGATCAAGGATTACAGAGGTAAAAATAGAGGCTACTATGCTGCTTAAGAAGAAAATCCCCAAGGACTTGTATCTGTGGCTCACTCGAGCTTGTTTTAATACATAATGCACCATTCAGCTGTTTGGAGTTCTGCTAGAGAAAGGCTGCTGAACTGGGTCTCTAAAACAGAAGAAATTAAACACCAATTTTTCCCCCATTCCCTCTTTTTCAAGGACTGTCATGTTGGATGGAACTCTATCTTTGCCCTAAGACTGGGGTCTCTCTGGTATAGAGCTCTTCTTTATATGGGCAATTTGGAAAATCGCCCTCCTTTTAAAAATGAAATAAAAATTCTGGATGCCAAGAAAAAAAGACAAAATGAATGTCCTGAAAAAAAATCTAACTAATCTCAATGTTTAATGGCAGTCTTAGGTACTGCTGCTGAAGATGTTGAAGCAGTCAGATGTACTTGTTCTGATGGCTGAAATCAACAGCATGTGTGCTAAATTTTTACCATCAGGTCTTCTTTCTTGTCACATCAAGCACTCTCTTTATTTTTTTGTTACTAGTGTTCAGTAGTTGCTAAAGATTGCATTTCAAAAAAACATCACGGAGGTCTTGATCTATGAAGTACTGACATCAGTGGGAGATGTGTGGGTTTAGCACCTGGCAAGATCAAGCTTGGAATGAAGGTTTTGGGTCAAATTCTCTTCTGTTGCACCCACAAAAACTCTGTTGAAGCCAGTGGGAGTTGCACAGGATTAAATGAGAGGAGAATTTGGCTTGTGATCCTTGTCTCTGTATTTATCTCTGTATATACGCAATATTGATATAGATTTCTGTGGTCAGAGCTCGTCTACACTAGAGGTTTTCACCTATGCAGCTACATCCAAATACACCAGTACAAAAAAGATTTATAGTGTAGGCGAGTTCTTAGTGTCCAAGCAGGCTAATAATTGACGAGTGGGATTTTTAAAAGCCCTCTGCTTTCCTAGTTTTGTTTCTATTGACTTCAAGGGGAGTGCGAGCATTTTTATAAAATTTCACACTATCATGCAGCTTTTGTACAGTAACAGTAATTGTGTATTAAAGCTCTAATGCATAAGAAATATCTTTTCCCCACAGAATTCTGTGTATTGCTGCAAATGCCAATAGAGATGCGTTGTCATATATAGGATAGATAGAACTAGCTATGGAGTTGGAACAACAAACAGAAGGTACTGTGTGACTTTTGATACATTGTTTACACTACTTGTCTGTCTTAAATGCTTGTAATGCAATTGACAATAAAACTACAATTTAGTTTCTTTGTCTATTGCTTCTGACTTTGTATGAGGAAACTCATTTTCACCATTACAGTATTTTATCTCTAGTGCGAACACTGCAGTGTGGGTTAGGCTTACTGTTGATGGACAGCCTGTCAGTGATGCATTTTATAAACTTTGTGGCTTTTAAAACTGCATCTGATGCCAAGTGGAGACTGAAAAGAGACCTTGTCTGAATCAATAAATTGAATAGCTGAGCTGCCTCAGAGTCGTTGTCTAAAATAAGATGTTTTGGAGTCTTGATTATGTGTTGTAATGCCCACGTTGCATAGATCATAGTAAAAAAGAGGGAATGCATATTCTGAAAGTATGTGATAAACACAAGATTTTTAGTTAGTTACATCTAACATGACGTTCTAGAAATACAGTATAACATTGCTAGATAGTTGCGTTTACATACAGTGTATAATACAAACATGGATCATCTTCAAAGGCCATATCAGTAAAATAGTGCCCAAGAATAGAAATAGTTCAGTTTTGTGGTCTATTGCCTGAAGATTTAAGCCAATATGCACAATAAAAGGAGCTATTTTACTAAAAGGATTTTTTTTAAACCTGCTGTTGCCCTGGCAACAAGATGTGTTTCATTTTGGGGAAAGTTCAGGGGTTGCCTCCTGTAGGACTCACCTCATCTTATGAGTAGTGGGGGGAGTCTGGTAAAATCAGTCCTATTTGGAGCTGCAAGGGGTGGGGGGAAGAATCAAGCAGCCCATAAAAATAGGAGAGAGCCCCCCTCCCCCGAAAAAGCTGCCCTTCCCTATTCACTAATTACTGGATCTACCATTGGAAACTTAGTCCATGTTGAAATCAGGCCCACTGTCCCTCACCAGGAGCAGTTCTTTTGGGGGATTAAAGGGAGCTGAGAGGTGAATAATAGACTACCGTGGTCTCCTCTCCAACATTCAACCCACTTGCTATTATGGCGTCCACTCTCCAGCAAGAGAACTTCTCTTTCGCCAGAAGAAGCCCTTGGGTTGTGTCATCTCCACTCCAGGTGGGAAGATACTGGCAAGGGGAGCAATGGAATTGGACAGAGGTCAGACAAGTACCCTATAGTACCCTTTGTCAGTGACAGTGTATCATATCTTCTCAACATGTACAGTATTCACCACTGGTACTTGGTTATGAGACCAAGAATTAAACAAAGGGATTTCTTCTAAGATTCCCAAATCAAATAAACTTCAGTGTTTCCCTAGCAGTAGGAAAGTTATCTGGAGGTAAAGAATGTTGATACTTGTATATTTGGTAGGGCTGTCAATTAATCGCAGTTAACTCACGCGATTAACTCAAAAAAAATTTTAATTGTGATGTAAAAAATTAATCCCGATTAATCACACTGTTAAACAATAGAATACCAATTGAAATTTATTAAATGTTTTGGATGTTTTTCTACATTTCCAAATATATCAATTTCAGTTACAACACAGAATACAAAGTTTACAGTGCTCACTTTATATTATTTTTATTACAACTATTTGCATTGTAAAAATAATAAACAAAATAAATAGTATTTTTCAGTTAATCTCATACAAGTACTGTGGTGCAATCTCTTTATCCTGAAAGCGCAACTTACAAATGTAGTTTTTTTGTTACATAACTGCACTCAAACACAAAACAATGTAAAACTTTAGAGCCTACAAGTCCATTCGGTCCTAATTCTTGTTCAACCGATCGCTAAGAGAAACAAGTTTATTTACATTTACGGAAGATAATGCTGCCCACTTCTTAATTACGTCACCTGAAAGTGAGAACAGGCGTTCACATGGCACTGTTGTAGCTGGCATCGCAATATTTACATGCCAGATGCCTCTTCATGCTTCAGCCATCATTCCAGAGGACATGCTTCCATGCTGATGATGCTCGTTTAAAAAAAAATGCGTTAATTAAGTTTGTGATTGAACTCCTTGAGGAGAATTGTATGTCTCCTGCTCTGTTTTACCCGCATTCTGCCATATATTTCATGTTATAGTAGTCTCGGATGATGAACCAGCACATGTTGTTCATTTTAAGAACACTTTCCCTGCAAATATGACAAAATGCAAAGAAGATACCAATGTGAGATTTCTAAAGATAGTTACAGCACTTGACCCAAGATAGAAGAATCTGAAGTGCCTTCCAAAATCTGAGAGGGACGAGGTGTGGAGCATGTTTTCAGAAGTCTTAAAAGAGCAACACTCTGATGCAGAAACTACTGAACCCAAACCACCACAAAAGAAAATCAGCCTTCTGCTGGTGGCATCTGACTCAGAGGACGAAAATGAACATGTCGGTCCGCACTCCTTTGGATCACTGTCGAGCAGAACCCGTCATTAGCATGGACACATGTCCTCTAGAATGGTGGCTGAAGTGTGAAGGGACATATGAATCTTTAGTGCATCTGGCATGTAAATATCTTGCGACGCCAGCTACAATAGTTCCACTCAAAAGCCTGTTCTCAATTTCAGGTGACATTGTAAACAAGAAGCAGGCAGCATTATCTTCTGCAAATGTAAACAAACTTGTTTTTCTGAGCGATTGGCTAAACAAGAAGTAAGACTGATTGGACTTGTAAGCTCTAAAGTTTTACATTGTTTTATTTTTGAATTCAGTTATTTTTTGTACTTAATTCTACATTTGTAAGTTCAACTTTCATGATAAAGAGATTGCACTACAGTACTTGTATTAGTATTTTTCAGTTAACCTATTTCTTTTGTTTTTTACAGTGCAAATATTTGTAATAAAAATAATATAAAGTAAGCACTTTGTACACTTTATTCTGTGTTGTAATTGAAATCAATATATTTGAAAATGTAAAAAACATCCAAAAATATTTTTTAAAATGATATTTTATTATTGTTTAACAATGCGATTAATTGCAGTTATTTTTTTAATTGCTTGACAGCCCTAATATTTGGAAAAAGCATCATATTAATCACTGTTCAGTGTCATGTTCACATTTATTATTTCCATTTATAGTGGAAACATTTAATAATAGATTATAACAGCATAAACATGGTTAACAGTGATATTCATCTTACATCAAAGGTTATATCCTGGAGAAATACCATGTGACTGCCAGCATTGTTCTACCCACTTTACAGTGATTGCAGCATAATTATACGTAAATCCCATGAGAATAGGATTTAATAGACCATTATAGAAGATCAAACAGAGAGGTTAGATAAGGCATTCTTTTTTTTTAGTCCATGCTTACCAGAGGCACCCTTAAAAATAAAAACAACCCACAATATTTTCAAACCCATGACTGAGCTGTGGATGGCCTAGTTAAAGTATGAGTCAGTAGAAATTTCTTTCCAAATATGGATATCTGAAGGCTGTTTTTTTTTACTTTAATGACACCACAGCCCTTTTTTTCTCCAGGTGGAGTCAGAGGAATACCTTCAGGAAGTCACATACTTCATGTGTATCCTCGTAATCTGCCATCTCACGCCCTGCAACACATTGTGTTAGCAGGACATCTGGACATAAAGGATCAAGCTTCCAGTGAGCCAAAGGTACATGTTCAGAGTAACAATACAGGACTGGACAAACTTTGTATAATTTAGTAACAACCCACTAAAATATGTTGTTAAGTGACTACTAATGGAAGGAGATCAAGCTGTACATTAAGCATATGAGACCTCATATAGGGGCATAGGTAACATTCTAATTAACCTTAATTGTTCTTCATACAATTGTAAATAGTAGTAATGTGAAGATGGTATAGTGAAAGTTCCCATGTAACTGCTCTGCATATATTATTATAATAGTTCACTAAATGGTAGTCCTATGTGTTCACAAAGTGAGACTTCGCTTTGAGACTTGCAACTGAAAGGTAGTGTAGTCCCAAGTATTTTACCTCCCCTCCCTCCCCAGAAAAGAAAAGGTGGCTGGCCTAAAGGGAAGAAAAGGAAACCTCCAAAGGAATTTTCAGCTCCTCAAGCCCCTACAACAGGGTAAGTGTGTTATATAATAGCATTTTTTGTTCAGATAATTTACTGTTCTCTTAATATGCGCTCTTGTATGCAGTATATTAAAGCAACTTGGGGCTCTGAACTGTAGAGATTTAGAGAATGCTAAAGGCTTTGGGAGTGGTCTCTGAGGGCAATTAAATATTTATAGCTTGGAAATGTTAGAAATCCTCAAACTGCATTTTGATGGACACCTTTTATTAATCCCACCAATACAAAAGTGCAGGGATAAACTGATATGGCTAAAGGGAATGTATTGTAGGTTGAGCAGTCATGTGTCCTTGCAATCTATAGGTTAGTGCAGATTTGTGTACCCATATGGAAATTTTTCTTTATAATGATTTGAGGGAAGGTTCACTTAGCCATGTGGGAGTTGTATAACTAGCAGTTCCATAACTTTATAAAGGATTAACTACCAGGCAGTATTTCACATATATATTGAAATATATATGTAAGCACAAATGAATCTTACTAGTTTATGTATTGTTAATTGCTGATATATTGCCCACTGTTGGTATTAGGTATGTAATATTCTTGAATGAGCGGAGAATTAAAACGAAGGCCAAACATCCAGATTTGCCTTTTACTGAAATAACCAAGATGCTGGCTGCTCAGTGGTCTCAACTTTCTCAAGCAGGAAAGCAAGTAAGCCTTTTCATTATCATCTTATAGCATTAAAAGAGGCAGCAAACTAGAAGAGGCATATTATAGCAAGTATTGTATCTCTTTTGCAGAAATATATTAAAGAAGCAGAAAAGGATAAGCAAAGATATATGAAAGAATTGAAAGCCTATCAAGACTCTGAAGCCTATCAAGCTTTCTTAGAGAGAAGAGCAGTTCACAAAGTGAAGACCCTGTGTGGTAAGTTAGAGAATTATAAATGTTAATTATTTTAAAGAAATGAAGGAATATCCCATTCATACCCTAACTAAAATTGCTAGGAAGAGAGTTCTGGGAGACCCAGGTTTTGAAAACGTCTCACTGTTACTACATTTTTTTAATTTCATCAGGCTATTAATTATAGTATCATAATTATTAAGCCTTAAAATTCAAGGAAAGCATAGATATATTGTGGATGTGTTGAACGTCTCAGTTGAAGAAATTTTTGGCAATGATTGTTTACGCAAGTATGTATGATATTGTAGATTAATAAAGAGGTGCTTTAGTGTCTACATTTTATCTGATTTGCCTTTTAATTATTATTATTATTTATCATCATCTACTTTAGACTTACTGTCTACCTCCTTTAAGGCTTTAAGGCTGAATGTACTTTTAGAAACTGACAGGTTTCAGAGTAGCAGCTGTGTTAGTCTGTATCCGCAAAAAGAACAGGAGTACTTGTGGCACCTTAGAGACTAACCAATTTATTTGAGCATAAGTTTTTGTGAGCTACAGCTCACTTTATCGGATGCAAACTGACACTCCCTGGAATAAAGTGAAGAAAGGAAATAAATACTAGATTGCTAAAACAGTGCATCTCTTTTTACAAGAGAGGGGAAAGGGGCTGAGTTGTCAGCAATTGTCTATCTTTACACCCTAAATTTCCCCAGCTTGTGCCTATTCTTTTTCAATTATGCATTGCAGTGCTTACAGCAGATCCTGTAATTCAAGTTTACAACTCCTTGACCCTGTATTCTGTAATTCAGATTAGAATTTTGGTGTATTATATCAGTAAATACCAATTGCTAAATAGAATTACTTTAAGTTTCTATTGCCTGTGCAAAAAGCTCCTGAAAAAGACTGGCACTTCATTTGCATTATTGCTTGTATTGCATTGTACAGTAATTTTGGTAGTTATCTTTGCAGTTAACACAGCAAGCTTCTTTCCACTGGGAGCAGTTCAGTACACTATATCGGCAGTGATGCGACTTGAGCAATTTTTTAAAAAAACCTTTGTTAAAGGAATGTCATGCTATGTTTAATATTTTGTTAGGGAGTTGTGAGAGAGAATCTTGGACACTTCCTTTCAAATCCTCTGGAGGAAGAAAATGATAGAGAGGGCAAGTAGCTATTTATGAAGATTCAGAGAAGTGTCTTTAAAAAAATACACCTTTATGTAGATCTTATGCTAGTTTGGTGTGCTTTTTAATTTTAATGTGCTTAAAAATCTAATCCCATTGAAGGAAACAAGTATTTTTCCTTTGAAAAAAAACATTAAGAATTTTTTATCACATTATAAAAGGATGGTCCCCTTAAGATTCCCACTAATATATTGTGGCAAAACCTGGGCACCACTAGACCAGTTATTAGTTGAATTTTTTTTTCCAAAGTTGCTTGACTTGTTTTCTGTATTACAGTTAAAATAATAGAACTTGGTTTTTCCATCAGGAACAGTATCATTAGGAAGTAGATCCGAGAATGAAGCTCTTGCTTTGTCAACAATAGATGTAAGTACATGGAAACTGTATTTGAGGTGAGAGTGGGAGGGAGAAAGCTGATAAGTTTTAACTAGTTAATGTCAGCTAGCTTATTTTAATAACGACATACAGTGTTGTACTCACACAAAAACTATTCTAAAAAAATGCTAACAAATCACAAAGTCAAGCACTCAAAAATTAGGAAAGGCCAGAATTAAGATTGTCTTTGCAACTCTAGTTCTACCTCCTTGTGTGCATGCATGATTATGAGGGCTTCTGGATTTTGATTTTAACACTGCCAGTATAAAAAATAAAAAGAAATTGGTGTTTATCCAATGAACAGCAGAAATGGCTATTTTTATCTACGGTAGTACCTCAGAGTTACTAACGCCCCAGTTACAAACTGACCGGTCAGCCATGCACCTCATCGGGAACCGGACGTACACAATCAGGCAGACCCAAAAAAAAAGGCAAATACAGTCATGTGTTAAACCTAAACTACTAAAAAAATAAAGGGGAAAAGCAGCATTTTTCTTCTGCATTATAAAGTTTCAAAGCTGTATTAAGTCCATGTGCAGTTGTAAATTTTTGAAAGAACCATCATAATGTTTTGTTCAGAGTTGCAAACATTTCAGAGTTACGAACAACCTCCCTTCCCGAGGTGTTTGCAACTCTGAGGTTCTACCGTAAGGGCTTGTCTGTGTGGACCAGTAATTGTTTATGACAGGGATAAAGTGCACTAATGTGTTGTGCATTATTTGTCATGTGTAGACCCTGTTGGTGCACACTGAAGGTATGTCTACACTGCACACTTCTTTTGGCAGGGCGTAGAGTACATCCACGACATGCTCCCCTGGCACAGGTATAAATAGCTGCATAGATGGTGAGGCACTACATAAGCAAGGAAAGGCATGCCTGAACCCTGTCTCTATGTTCCCTACACGGCACTCTCCTTACCCAAGCATTGCCTATTTTAGCAGTGTGTCCCCCACTGCTGGAACCTTTTCCCCCTCCTCTCCCCCGTCTCCCCCCCCCCCGAGCCTTTCACTGATGTGTAGCTACATGCCACGGTGTGGACGCAGCCCACGTTTCAATGCTGGGGGTAGCAACGCGTTCACAACATGTTGCCGCAAGTGATGTGCAGTCTAGACTAGCCTAAATGTTCCTTAGTGCTATTAGAAATAGTACTACATTAAAGGGAACTATGGAACACTTACAAAGAGATTACTCATACTAGTATATTCTGCTGTCGTAAGTAGCGTATAAAATTTACATTATTCAATACAGTATATACAAAGAGAGAGCCCCGAAAAACCCCAATTTTTGGGCATCTGAATAAAACTCTAAAAAATTGCTAAAAATAAACTCTCCAAAATGAAATTATTAAACCCTGAAAAACAGAAGCACTAATTATAATAAATCTTTAATTGAATGATCACGTATTACTTTTCCCTTAGGATTCTTCCTCATTCAGTGCACACAATGGATGATGCTCAGTGCATGAATCAGCATTGCACATAACTTCCTTGTCTGATTTTAAAAAAGCAAAACCAAATTATTTTACTTGGAATTGTGGCAACATGAAATCTGCATTCACTCGAACATGGACATAAAAGTTGTGACAAAAATTTATGGAAAGTAATTGCTCTATTGAATATACTCAATTGTTTTTCAAACGTACTGCTAATAATGGCTTGTAAGTCATTTTACTCTGCATATTTGCCAATAAAGAAACAGGGCCAGAGGATGTTTAAGTGTGTGACCTGAGGTAGGCCATCAAGTTAGCTGAAGAACTAGGAGTAGAAACCATTTCTCCATACTCATAGTGCCAGTCTCTCTCCACAGGATCAAAGTGACTCTTTACATGGACTATCTTAGTCAGTTGTTCTATTGTGCATGTCGTTCTGTCACACTTAAAGGAACCTCTCTTGGCTGCATTTCTCTATTTTGGCAGCCTACTTTTTCTTATTTCATTCACTGTGTACGTGCCTCGGCGCTAATTCTGCACCATCCATTTGAATAACTGTAAGTATCTTTTTCCCAGGGTGGCACTTTACACCTGGTTTATGTGTTTTATGGCGACCCACCTTCTGTTTTAGTGACTTCTAACCCTCATTACAGCACATTTATTTGTTATCTGCTTAGCGCCTTGATCAGTAAACAAGAAGACAATAATAGTGCTCTCCTTTGACATTATTGCACATTTCAGCACTTCCTTAAAGGAAGCAATAAAACCACTTAGGCCCAAATCCTCTGCATAGACCAAGTAACTTATATCAGTACTGATGATCTCCATGAGAAAAAGTGGAAGGAATCTTGAACCCCAGGCAACAGAACTGCTTTGGGGGTGGAAGCCCATAGGAGGGGGACTAGAAGACTCGAATAACAGTGGATTCTCCAGCCTCCACTTTCACCCACTGCAGCCTTGAATATCCCTGGAGTGACAGGGCAAAGGAGCTCCCATGATGAAGTCCAGTTAAACTGGTATCACTGTCCCTTGCATCCTCTGTGCCCATGGAGTCAGGATTTGCCCTGAAACCAAAAAAAAAACCCTACATAATTCTCATTGTCTTGTGAAATCTCTTTGTGACCCATGCCTTGATGGGATCTGGTTTGTATGAGGAGCAAAGGAGGTTTCAGGGTTTTTTTGTTTTGGTTTGGTTTTTACCTGATTGCAGTAGGTAATGTTTCTTAATTACTCATTATTTGGCAGATACTGAAAGATCCTTCTAATTCTCGCTATTCTGCCTCTTTCATCAAAACAGAGAGATGAAAGTGATGACCTGTATTGTCGGACATGTAACCAGTTTTTCAGTTCTTTTCATAACAAGAAAGAACACCTTATGGGAAAGCAACACTTACAGAATTTAACAGGTAGTGTTAAAATTGTATGCTAATCAAGCTAGCTTGCAATTCAGACAGACTATCAACTGGTATTGGTACTAATATAAGATGGTACACATATCTAGTGCATTAAATAGCTGGCTCTTAGAGCATATAGCCTCTTCATAGCTAATATAATCGGTGTCCCATTATAAGACTGATTTTTCTCAAATATATACTTTGTAACCGAAAAAGAAAAATCATGCTTTCACGTTTTTCATTGACTGGAATTTGTTTTAATTATTTTGTAATAATTAAGTGTATTTAGAAATTAAAAACTTAGTGACTCATTTTTCTTAATAATTTTGTGAGTTTTTAATATTTTGTATAATCTGTTTTGCCTGTAGCAGCCCAGTGACCACACAAAATTCTAATTCATAGGGACTTCGGCTTATGCATCAGGCAGCTTTCAAGGAAAGGAATAATAAAATGTTCAAGAAATTGCTATTTCTAAAAGTAGGCACAAAACTCTATTCTGTGATGGCCCTTGTCATAGATGACCAAAGCAAGGAGACTCTGATTTTTGCTTGTGATGGAGCATGCTTTGCTCATCCAGGATTTTTACCATCTTTTCAAATGTACCAAGCAATCTGTTTCATTTTCTCTGACACAGTTTTCTTACAATTTCAGTACTAGTCGGAGAACTAGGATTTTGGTTTCCTACCACTGATAGCTTGGCAAGTACTGTTCACTCCTTCGGTTTGATGTGACCTAGTCTTTCCACAACAATTTGTCTTTTTGTGACACGCACACAAAATAAAAGATTAAAAAATAATGAGTAGGCAATTCCACTTTGATTTTAAAAGGATAAGGGTGTTAAGTGTGAACAGGACACTTGTCTATCACATCACTTTCAAAACCCAAGCATTTCCTTATTAATCTATTTGCTTTCCATTGTAAATCTTAAAGTGCCCACATAATGAATACATTATCCTTATTGAGAAAAGGAAATGCATATGGCATCGCAACAAAATAAACTTAACTCTGATAATAATGCTATTGGTTCTACAGTAATTTTTAAAAAACAAAGCACAAAACCCTCTAGGGGAAAAATAAGTCGTGACATATAAACTTATTAGTGGTATGTAATGCTAAGCTTCAAACAGAAGTCCATATACATATATTTGTACAAAATCAACAATATTTTACTCTTTTTACTACTAAAGTACATGTATAGCAGTATTTCCAAGACAGACCAATTATTATTATTATACCAAAAATTTTCTACTGCCAATTGATAAATATATTTAACTGATACTTGTGAGTTTATACTAGAAGATGACCTCTGAAAGTGTGTTTTGAACTTCAGTGCCTATAAAGCTCACCGATTTCAGAGATATCATGGAGAGACCTGGCTGCAGCATGCACAGCCATGCTCTTGAGTATGGGGTCTGAAATCCAGTCTATTAGATAGTTTAAGTGGGTTGTCTGATGATAACGTCTGAAAGGCCAGCTATTCTGAGAAGCTTTATGTGGGAATCGTCTCTTTTTTCCATGATTTAACAAAATGTAAATTACTGGCTCAGTTTGAATTCATAAGGTCCCTTTTACACATCAATTTTGCTATTCTAATAAATGTTATATAATATCAGGTTATTTCTGTCAAAAAAAAAAAAACAAAAACAAAGTATAATCACCAATAAAGGGGGTGAGAGGAACACATCAACAGCTAACCAGAACATTGTATTTAGGTTAACTGACTATTTTTCCCTGTTCTGTGTGTAAGGAAATGTCGAATGCTGTCGCATGGTAACTATTGGTATGTGGTGACTGTTTAGTGCTCACCACTGTACCATCTAAAAGTTTTACTTCATATAAAAACTTCAGCTATATTCAGGCAAATCTTTGTTATTCCAAAAATGTGGAATGTGTTGCAATATCTTTGATTTTAGAAGAAGTGGTTAATTTTTGAAACCCATTTAATTGTTTTATTTATTTATTTTGTCCAGGGGAGTTTGAGAAAGAAATGGCTGAATTCTCTAAACATCAGAAACTGCAAAAAGAGAAGGAGGAAAAAGATGAGTCAGAAGAAGAAATTGACTCTACAGATGTGTTTCAGTTTGGGGGCCTGACCTCCCAGAAGAACTTTGCTTCATCTGATTTTTGTTTTTTGCAGGAGTTTATCTTCAGACTTCTGAAATGTAAGTTGTATATTCTGAAAAATAAATTGTAGAGAGAAGTCTTTTTTTTTTATATTAAATGCCATCAAACTGGAGCCAGAGGTGATCCCCATCACTAGGACAATATTATTACCTCAGTACAGCCTCAGCCTCAGAAGAAATCAGTATCCAGTTCTTCAAAATCTAGAATGTGGAACTCCTCTACAGAAGGTCAGTCTAGTACCTTTGCCTCGCTACTTCCTAGCATGGGCTCATACAAGTGGACCTTGTAATTGAGCTGTCAGTTCAGTGTCCTCCCAGTGACTGTTGAGTCTGCTACCTCATTGGCTGCAACAGAGTGGTTATCCCTGATTCCTGCAGGTCAGCAGCCTACATCTGTTCCAAGTAGGCCAGAGGCTATGCTGTGGCTGCCAGTACTGCCTTCACCCTTGCCTCAGGCTGAGGACCCTCATCTGGGCTAGGTGAAGTTCCCCATTGGCACTGGAACACTCTAGTCAGGCTCCATCACCTTTGGGCCTAGTACCAACTCTTTACATCTTCTGGGCTGGTACCAGCTCCTCCATGCCACACTTTATTGGTGGCTAGGAAGCCATCCATTCTTCCTCCAGTATTGCATCCTTGACATGGATCCAGTTCTTGGTAACCGTGGACCCCTCCTGGTTCCTGGAATACTCTGATTCCTCATCAGACTCCAAAGTAGGCTCTCAGGTATCCTGGTACTGAGAGTCTAGAGCTTCCTCACGTTCCCATTCCTGCACTCAGACAGGGTTCTGAGAGGACCTTAGCCAGGGATTGGGGTGCTTGGGGGGCAGATCTGCCTAGGGCCCAGTCCTATACCAGTGCCCTCAGTACCCCTACTGGATGCCCAGGGGGATGCCTCCAGGTTCCAGATATACTTCACCACTTCCTGATACAAGTAGGCTTTCCAGGAGGGAGTCATCTCCTGCCAGTACTGGGAGACCAGTCACGGTTGGTACCAGTGAGCCTTTGGATCTCAAGCCGAAGACTTCTTTCAGCCCATTCCAGAAGAGTATAACCCATCCTGGACCACAAGAGCAACCTTGGGGGCTTTCACCCTTGCCTGTCATGCAGACATCCTGCTCATCACCTGATGAGGTCCTCGTACCAGAAAGATCCTCCCAGGTACTGGGTAACTTTAAGGTACATCAGGAGCTCCTCAAGAAGATGGCAGCCTCCCTGGACATTCAAACTGTTTGTTTGATAGTCTCCATCCCACGCCACCAGGGAGGGTTGCCCTGCCCATAAGTGAGGCCATTATGCAGCTAGCCAAAACCATCTGGTAAACCCTTGCCTCTACTCCAGTTGTGGCCAAAAGAACAGAACATAAATATCAGGTTCCGTTCTAGGGGTTTGAACAGTTCCGTTTACATCCCACACCAGATTCACTTTTTGTGGCTGTGGTGAGTGAGAGGAGCTGGTAGGGCAGAGATGAGGCTACCCTCAGGGACAAAGATGCCGAAAAGCTTGACTTGTGTGGTAGAAAAATTTATTCTACAGCAAGTTCATAATTTCACATTACCAACCATGGCACTGTGTCGTCACAGTGTAGTTTTTCAAACTGGGAGGCAGTTTGGGAGGTTGCTGGCAGACTGCCAAAAGACTCCAGTTGCTTATTGCAGAGGGACGTTTCATTTCTCGATCAGTCATATGGCTTCTTTAAATGCAGCAGATTCCACAGCTAGGGTCATGGTGACAGTAGTGACTCTGCACAGATCCTCCTGGCTGCAGACCTCCAGGATTCCAGCAACAAACAATTAACAACTTTCCTTTCAAGGGATGTGCTCTGTTCTCATCTAAAACAGATAAGGCTTTGCACACACTAGTGGACTCAAACAGTGTTGAAATCCTTGGGCCTCTGTATGGTGATGACAAAGAGGAGACAAGATATCGTCTTCAATTCCAGCCCAAACAGTAATACTGTCCTTTTTTTGTTTGGCTGACCAAGGTCACAGAGAAGAAAAAGGATGCCTTCTACTTCCTTGCACTCTTCAGCTTTGCAGCCACAGGCCCCAAATTAGTCATTTTTACTCTTATGTCACGGACAGCATGCTATTTGACCTGGATCTCATTGATCTGTCCCCATCTTTCTGGGGCACGTTGTCCTTTTTCCTACATTCCTGGCAGGCCGTCATCTCAGATAAGAGTGTATTAAGCATGGTGGAATTGAGATATACCCTCCAGTTCCTTTCTATCTCCACCCCTCTACCTAACCCTCTGCATAAGCACAAGTAGAGTTTCCGCAGAGCATTGGCTCTTTTTCTTGGATAGGACAAAACCCTTTTGGGTGTCTTCCCTGCTGCACATTTCTTATGCAGAACTTATGAGAGGTCATCCTGTTACAACTGAGAAGCTCTCAAAATGGATCACCAACTGCACTACAAAGTGTTAAGCTGTCAAAGGAGTAATGCCTCCTGACAAACTTAAGATGCACTCGACCAGAGCATGTTTGACCTCAGCAGCATTTGTGGCTAACGTCCCAATTATGGACACCTGTCTTAGATTCAGACATTCACCAGGCATAATGCAATGTCTGCTGTAGGAGGATACAAATATAGGGGAGGCAGTTCTACAGTTCCTGTTACCCTAGGAGCTCGGAGCCTCATTGTAACAGCTTGGCAGTCACCTACACTGTGGACACATGCAGGCACTCGAAGAAGAACAAACAGTTGCCTTCTTGTAACTGTTCTTTGAGATGTGTTGCATACATCGAGTACACAACTCACCCTCCTTCCCTGACACATCAGAGTCTACCATTGGTTCTGGTGCAAAGGAACTGAAGTAGGGGAGGAGCGACTTTGCCCTTTATACCCTCATTTTGGAGCACAAGGAACAGAGTGGGTGGGTCCGCCCCTACAGGTACAGCTAGGCAAAACTCTCATGCACCGGTGTACGCAACGCACATACACTACAGTGTAATAGAACACAGCTTGAAGAACAACAGTTACAAAAAGATGAGTAACTATTTTTTGTCTTTATTTCGATACATTGATAGTCATCTGGCATGCTGTGACTGTATAGTAGTTCGCCTTTGCTGTCATATGTCTTTGTTATGTAGCGACCTCTAACTTTGAAATTGACTCTCAGTGGGCAGCTTTGGTGTAGGTAGGGTTAAGTATAATTTCAGTTCTGTTTCTTTTATGGTTTTTGTTCAAAGGTGTGTAGAAAATATTACAATCTAAATTGAAAATTATTTTTTAACAGTTAAAGAGTTTGAACTTTGTGAACTGAAAAGAAGTTTGACAAAGGCATATGAAGACCAGGAAAGCTTTAAAAAGCAGCTGGAGGATCTGAAGGTAAATAATCCAATGTCTGAACACTAAGCATGCACACAGACATGAAGGTTTCTGTTCCTTTTGTAATCCTACTCTGCTTATATGAATTTTATGGTGAGTTTTTTTGTACTCTGAAAACGTTTGAGATCTGGTGTAAATTGGCACAGTTCCATTCAATTCAGTGAAGCAACAGCAGTTTAAACCAGCTGAGGCTCTGTCTCCTTGTTTGTTTATATCACTCTTGTTGTTCATCTCTGAATTCTTTGAGGTATGTAATGTCCAGAACTGAACTGGTGCGGCCCAAGTACAGCAGAAAAACCACTATATTTGTCTTGCCTGTAATACTCCTGTTCATGCAGTCCAAGGGCCTGATCCCGCAAACAGGCATATGGACTTTTACCACCACCCCCCCCCCGATGGAGTCCTGTTGATTTCAGTGGGATTCTTCAGAATAAGGCTTTGTATGTCCATATCGATTTGAGTGTTGAGGCCCAGTATGGCATTTGATTGTTTGTGACCAGCATTAAATTTAGCCAGATTCAGACCTGTTGTCAGCAGGTCAACTCCACTGAAGCAAGGAGTTCCTCATTTACACCAGGTCTCTTTTTGACCTTTCCTTTCATGATCCACTTTAATTCTCAGGTCTTTCTTTGCTGCTCTTTTTCTATCACTTCCTACACAGTTGTCTCTCATTTTTACCACTATGTCCATTATTACTCAACTTCTTGAATTTCGGATAATTTGTACCTGAGTTTTAATTAACTGGCTTAGTATGCTGTCTGAGCTTTCTTGTTCATATGCATGCACTTGTATTTGCAAATCTCAGCCCCTTTGTAGTGAAAAAATAATTTGTCCTCCCCCTATCATTGGGCAGATTCCACTGTATACAAATGAGAAATGATGAAATTACCAGAATGACACTTGTGAATAGAACCAAAAGCCAAGTAACTTTTGCATTACCATGCTGAATTTATCTGATTAGTTCAATTTGGCAAATGTGGGCCAAATGTTCAAATCTGGGAATAAAAGATGAAATTATTTTGTCATTTTTTTTCATGTACTGCTAGGTGACTGTGATGTGTTCTTAAGCTAAAACACCTTTTGTCCAATTTTAGAATCAGCAGTTGAAGTTGGAAATGGATTTTGCATCTATAAAGGCATATAGCGGTACTTTAGAAAAAGAGTTTGAAAATTTAAATATGATTCCAATGCTGTTCCAGTTTCATCTGCAAATAGTGGACACGAGTAAGTCAAATTTTTTTCTGTGATTGATCTTTTGTTTTACTGTTGTTCAACAGATACCATTAAAATCTTCTTCTGAGGTAGTTTCTGTGAAAATGACCATGGAACTTCTGGGCTATTGACAGTATGTCTACACTACAATATAACACCCGCAGCTGGCCCTCATCAGCTGACTTAGGCTACAAGGCTGTTTAATTGTGGTGTGCATATTTGGGCTTGGGCTCTGGGATCCCATGAGGGGGAAGGTTGTTTAATTGCAGTATAGACATCCACTGACTCCAGTCCCTTGCTGTCACAGGCAACCACATCCCATTCATAAACTTGTCAGGTTCTATCTTATCTTTAGTTAGGTTGTTTGACCCCATTATTTCTGTTGAAAAGCCGTACCTGAACTTCACTACTCTGATGGTTAGAAAACGTCTTAATTTCCAGCCTACATGAATTCATGTACTATTTGTTCTTGTGCCAACACTGTTCTTGAGCTTAAATACCCTCCCCTAGTGTTTACGCACCTGATTTATTTGTAGAGAGCAATCATATCCCCTCTCAGCCTTCATCTTGCTAGGCTAAACAAGCCAAGCGCTTTTAATCTATCATAAGATGTGCTTTCACTCATCTGGTCATCCTAGTAGCCCTTCTCTGCACCTGTTCCAGTTTGAATTCACTTTCTTGAACATGGGTGACCAAAATTATACGTAGTGTTCCAAATGAGATCTTATGAGTGTTGTACTTAATAACATTAATACTTTCCTATCTCTACTGGAAATACCTTGCCTGATATATCCTAGGATCACGTTTGCCTCTTTCATGCTGGCATCACATTGCTGGCTCATAGTATTCCTGTGCTCAACTAATATACCCAGGACTTTCTCCTCCTGTGTTTCTAACTGATGAGTCCCCAGCACGTAGCTGAAATTCTTATTAGTTCCTAAGTGCATGACCTTGCCCTTTGTACTATAAAATTTCATCTTACTTCTATAACTCCAGTCCTCCAGGTCATTCAGTTCCTCCTGTATAATAATCCAGTTTTTATACATTTAATCTGTGCCATGTTAATTTTATATCATTCTTGTATTTTCATCAAAATGTCATGCGATGCCAAGTCAAACGCATTACAGAAGTCTAAGTACATTACTTTAACACTTACCTTTATCAACCAAATGTGTAATCTCGTCAAAAAGATTATCAAACTAGTTTGACCAGATCTGTTTTCCATAAAACCCAGGTTCATTTGCATTAATTACCATTCTTTCTTAACTGAGTCCTGCATCAACTGCTCCTTTATCTTGCCCAGGATCAATATCAGGCTGACAGGCCTATATTTACCCAGGTCATCCCATTTACCTGGGAAGTTAAAGTCTCCTGTAATGACACAGTTTCCAGTAGTATTTATAGCTCTAATAATAATATTAAAGAGATCTCTATCCATATGCAAATCAAGCCCTAAGAATCTGCTATAGAACGTCTTTTACAATCCTTCACCAAAGTGATTTTGTCCAAAATAATTCTGTTTTACCCACGCAATCACTTCTTATTTCTTTACAGTCTACCACATTATTGACACACAATGCTACTCCACCACCCTCACTTTTACTTCTTTCTCTCCTGAGCAGCACATACCCTTCAATACCTGAATAACAGGCACGATTGCTATTCCATCATGTTTCTATTCTTTCAATATCTGGTGTCACGTCCTGTACCGCGTGTTCTGATTCCTCCATTTTGTTGTCCAGGTTCCTTACCATTGCTGGACAAGCATCATTCTTTCTGACCTCACCCTGTTTCTAGCTGGATTCATTATAGTCCTTTTGTTTCCCATGCTCAAGTGTTCTGAATTAAAGCTGGAATAGTTACCACAAGGAAATGAGAATTTAAAGCCCTCTGGACTGGATCCCACCATATCTTACTGAGCTTTTGACTGTCACGGTTACCAGGCAACTGCATCTCTGACCCCTCCTGATTTCTTCTTGCATACCCCCTCCCTAAGTCACAGTCCTCGAGCCATCCCCTCTCTCTTGGGGTGGGATCATGTGTTTTTCCCCAGAGCGGGTCCTGGATTGCACAACCATGGTTTCCCTCCACATGTCTGACTTATGTCAACACCCTGCAATTCTGTTCCCTCTGAGACAGTGACAGTGGTAAGCAGTGACCCAAAAGCCACCTTAAAGCAAAGCATCATTTATTTAGAACAAAAGCAATTAAGAGAAGACCATCTTAAAAACAATAGGACACACTACACACATCTAGCTTACCAGGTGTTTAAACATATTCTACCTGGGGACTCTTCCATAGAGCCTCTCTCTGTCAATTTGTCTCCCTGTAGAATTCACTGACACTCCCTGGAGAGCCTTGGCAACTCAATGACCCCTTCACAGGAATCAAATAGCTTTTTAGCTGTTTGTAGCCCATTTGATTCCTAGCCTGGCAAAACAGCTGTGTCACTTCAACCTGGAGACTTGAAGTATGCCCTTGTCTCATAATTGACCCGGATATTTGCTGCAAAGTTGCTTATCTGGGACCATTGTATATTGCCGTCTTGCTTGTTCTTCCCGCAGCCCCCCTATTAAGTTAAATCAGTGCATTCATACAGGAAAGTTTTAAAACCTCAGTGTACAGTAACTTCCCCTTACTGACCAGTGTTCATAACATTATTGCATATCCACATCTATCACACTGACATTCTACGTACTAGCTCACGTTAGTAGGCATGCATCTTTAAGGCATGTTGGCATATAAAGTTTCTGCCTTTATTTTTGCCTCTGCTTTTCTGAGGCTCTTGATATCCTGCACAAATATATTAGTGTTTTGCTCCTTTCAAGAAAAAGGGTCTTGACTTTTTTTCTTTTCCAAAGGCTTTTGCGCACATTTTAATATTTTCGTGTTTATTTCTAAGTGTTATGAAACAGCTAGAAAACTGCTGGATAGACACCATATAGACACAAAATTATTAAAATGTATTCATGTAATAATGAAGTCCATAGCTGTACATTAGCTATATCAGTGGTAGAGCACAATATCCTTTAAATCTGGCATGCTAGAATTTGAGATGTCTTTGCTGAGGACAAATAAAGAATGCAGATTGACCTAGAGAGAACAGAAGTGCACAGAACTGAATAGCATAGAAGTATGGATAGAAAGTTAGGAAACAAGGTTCATCTTGGAAAAATTAATCTTCCTGGAAAAAAATTACCCAACCATCATATGCTTAATGGGGGACAGATCCTTGGAAAACAGTAATGCTAGAAAAAGATCTAAAGGTGATAATGCACAGCAATGCAATATAACAGCAAAACAGCCAGTCTGTGTGTTGGGTTGCATATACGCAGTGGTATCATGTACCAAGGAGATAATAGTCCCCCTCTCTGCACCAATGATGAGACCACTCCTATTATATGGAGGTAGGTCAAGATGCTGATAAACTAGAAGGAAGTCCAGAGAAGTTTAACTAAAATTCTTGAGACTGTAGTGATTGATGTATGAAGAAAGAATGAATTCGCTAAACAGGAATAGCATGACTCTTAAGACAATAGAGGTATATTATAACTATGTACAAGTGTTTGTAAAGTATAAAAAGCAAGTAAGGAAAGAGTTGTTTTAGGGTAGTCTCAATGGTTATAACTAGAGCTGAACTGATAAAACTGAGGAAAGGAAAAAATAGGGTGAATATCATGTAACAGTTTTTGGTAATGAGATCTGTTAGACTTTGAAATTAACTTTTAAGGAAAGACAAATTGATAGAACCCCTGTTGCTTGTCACCTGACACTAGACTAAACAAAATACTTAGGGTGAGATCCAGGCCTCATTGAAATCAATGGCAAAACTCTCATTGACTTCAGCAGGACAAGATCTGCCCCTTAATGTTCTGTATGCAACAATCCTGTGTTGCCTTCCATGGCTTAGATAAGTTAACCTAATAGGTCGTCTCCTCCATTTCTAAATTCTATGGGTTAAATACTGAAATCCTTAACTCAAGCAAAATGTCCCTTGACTCCAAAAAGAGCTTTACCTTTAGGATTTAGCCTTATGGATACTTTCTTAGTGATAGAAATTACAATATGCTAAAAGCCGAGGCCTGAGGACTATTTTGATGTGTGGTTCCCTTTGCTCACAACTGAACTTGATGTCTGAATCTTCTCACCTTTCTTTTTTTAAATAAGTACTTATAATAAGGGTTTTGCATAAAGTGAGACTATGCAGCCCTGTACTATGTTAAGTGGCTATATGAAGTCATTGACACTTCAGAAACAGTCGAACGATATGGTTGCTTTATTACATATTTGAATTTCAAAGACAAAAAAAATTGAGACAGTGAGATGATCACTAATATATAACAGACTATTATTTTTGTTACAGTACATTCACATAGAGCCTTGAATGGAAACATCTGTAGTTATTAAATCTTTTACATTTTTTTTATATTTGCAAAGAACAGCTCAATTTTTCACCCTTTTTGTCAACTGGGAGCATTATTTCCATATGAAAATAATTTTTCTCCAGTACTTATTCAAATTACTTTGCTTACCGCTGCTCTATTTCCAAATTTTCATTAACTTGTATCCAGCAGTAGCTCCTCACTTTAAACTGGCACCATGTTAATACTCTGCAGTTGCATAGAATTGAACATCTAAAATGTACCAGTTGTCAGGTTGTTAATAACAAAAAGTAGCTGCTTTTTAAACCTGCTTGTTTAGCATGAAACTAAGTTACAATCATTTGTTTTGCAAATAGTATTGTACTTGTCACCGGCATAAATAAAATGTGTGATTGTACTTTAAAATGTAGCTGGAATTGTGGTTATTTGATTTAACTGTTCCATCTGTATCATTTGCCTATCTGGGATGAAAATCTAGCATTTTTTCTTCCTTCAGAATACTTAGCACAAACAACTATATGGTGTTTGTTGTTGTATCAGATATGAAACTGTGAAAAGTTCCCTTGCACTAGTCTTGCCTCCGATGACCAGAAACGATACAAATATCAGCTGGTGTAAATTGTCATACCCCTTGTCCTCTGGAGATAAGATACTTTATACTAGTTGCAGAACTTTCCCCAGGATGTGTGAGAGAGGAGGGAATGCAGCTGGGAGGCAACTGGAGAGGGATCTTAAGAGATTTTGTGGGAGGGAATCTACAACTGGGATGAGGATGGAGTGAGGAACCTTATTTCAGAGGCAGCTAGGGAGGAATTTGAGGCAATCTTGTGATGAAAATAAATGTGAGGGAAACTGGGAGACTTTTCAAAAAACAGGAGGGAGTCTGCATCTGGGGGAAGAGGTTTGGGGACCTCTACATAGTCCGGAATCAGGATCATTGGAGAGGTAGGTGGGAAGGGTGACCCAGGACACTTGTATGTGGGAGGGCAGAGAGGAAGTGCAGTGAAAGAGCCTTAAGAGCATGTGGATGGAGTCAAGAGACAGCTGGAAGTGGAAATAGATAATAGAGGCAGGAAGCAATTTCTCAATTCTTGCTTCATGATCAGCAGAACACATTTTCGGTAATGTATATTGAAGGGAGATAACACTGGCACAGGGCAGTGTTGGAAAATAAAAAATAGTTTTAAAGAAACCATTCTGGCTACTGTTTCAGGCAGTGGGAGAAAGGAAGTAAGTGTCTGTAATTTACACAGCAGCTAGACTCAGCTAAGAGAGCACAATAAAAACCTCATATCTAGATGGACAGAAGAAAAAAAAACATATTTTAGAAGGTATCCATAAATTGGGATTTTCAGAAATTCAAATTACTATGAGAATTACAGGTCAACTCCTACAAGTGCTGATTTAATACTGCCCCCTCAGCAGCTTTGGCTAGTGGTGCTCCAGTTATTAACTAAAGCTGCCTCCCACTTTCTGGGCAAAATTTCTGAGGGAATGCAGTGGCAAGAACACCTTCTGCACTCGTGCAGGTGGTTTAGTGTGTGTAGCTGAATGATATGAAAGAATAATTTGTAATTTGTTAAGTTCTACATCTTGAAGGCTTACAGAACGTTGAAAGTATCAATTTGTATGCTTGAGTATTGCATATTAAGTGCATAGGGTACAAGATACGATGGGTCTAGAGTACATTAATCTTCAATTTCTGTTGCTTTCTCTGCAGTGAGACAAGTAGTCATCCAATTTTTCATCAACTCTTTTCTCTCTCACCATAGCAACACATGCATAAAACAATCTAACCTTGTTATAGAAGAGTGGCTTTGTCACTGAAGAACATTGTATCCTTTCAAAGAAACAGCAGCTGGCATTTACACTGTCTTGTTTAATGGCTCTGATGTCTTGAGGGCTGAAGGAACCTTGGTCCAGAAACTAACATTCTCCCCCTCACCCTCAGCCTCCTGTCATCAGTTGTTTTGCTTTTGCAATCCAAATGTGAGCTTCAGAAAGATGAAGGAGAATGTTTCATATATTAAATTCCAAAAACAAAGTTAATACAGCATTGTAGTTTGGATATTCTTTCTTATTTATATTTAAAATATCAAGTTACATTTCCCACCGCAGCCATAATTTGTACAAGTCCCATTGAGCACGTGCAGTTAGCTACACAATATATTATATACGGTGGTAAAGTTTTCTGCATTCATATCATTACACCCCAATTCAATCAATTACTGTACTTAAGCATATGCCAAATTACACATGTGAGTATTCCCATTAAGATCAATGGGACTCATTATGCAGGGAGCTAGGCATGTGCTTTAAATACCTTGCTGAATTGGAACTATGCAGTATGGCAAAGGTAAAGTTGTAACAGGATCCTTAGATTGGAATTTCCCTACTTCTGAGCAATTCAGATCTTAGCTACAATGTTTTATTAGAATTGTTTTGATTAAATTTAATGCATTGGTTGTTTTTAAAGAAAAGCACTATGGGAGAACTATGAGTGCATGTTCAGAACATTTGTGCAGTGTTTAAAAGAATACACTGAACATTTGCTTTGATAACTGATCAAATTCATATAAATGCATTATGTATATGAGATTCAAATAAATGTACTGAGTATATTTATCTGTATAGCTACAGGTATGTATGTACACAGAGAAAAAAATACAGCTTTTACTGCAATGTGCACTTCTCCAAATCTAAGCTTGTTTTGGATTTTTATTTTTTTTTACAGAGAGTGAAATTTAAGATTTGAAAAGATGGGAAAATGCTAACAAACATCATCCCTCTTCCACGAATATCTTCCAAAGTCTTTATTATTTTTAGGTAGCCTTCTGTGTTCAAAGGGTTTTCTTCAGAAACACATAAAATATGACTGGTATTAAATGATTTACTGAATATAATTATTTTTGTTTATGGCTGTTTTATGGTAAACTCAATCATGTAAAACTAGTGGTTGTGTTTCATAAGCTGTTGTGTTAAAGTAATAAATTGCAGTCACTTTATATTCTCCTTAACCCTGAAGCGTAAACCAATATACCCTTTCAGCTAATGCTGTAAATTACACTCCTCTGCTCTGAAGTTTGAAAATAAAAATAGCTAGGATGGGAAAGATGTGTATGATGATATGGTCTTCTAGGTTCTTGCAAAAGTCTTTACCAGGATGGCGGCTATAGGCATTTGAGGGAAGAATAAGTCAGGACGCTTGTTTGGTCACAGTCACAGAGTTCCTGATGGCTGGAAGGCTCAGAATGTACTGTGTACAACTTCTGGAGCCTTTTTTCATGTTATATTCAGCAGAAAGTATTTGTGAAGTTTTGCTCCTATATAACCTTTTGGGGGGAGCGTGAGTTGAAGGAGAGTGCACTGTTAGGTTCTACTTTCATAGGACTTATAGAAATTACAACATGATGGAAAACTGAAGGTACAATTCTGGGATGGATTCTGCTCACTGAAAACCTCCAAGAACATTTGATGTGACATGTAAATATGAAGCATAAAATTGTGATTTGCTTTCAACCCAGCTATAAAGGTGAAGGGTGTTCTTTAAAATCTACGTTAGATGATGTTTTACTGGCAGAACTTTGCAATTGCATCTTATTGTAGAAATGACTTCTAGTCATAGGTGTCTGTATTACTTGTTTTTATGAAAATCATGTCGTCTGTCAGATTTTGTTTTCCTAACTGTAAAATGAGGATACTTAACTTGTTTCAAGGATGTTGAAGATTAATTAGTTAATGAACCCAATGCTGCAAAATTCCTGCTCATGTGAGTAATACTATTGATATCAAAGTGATTCCTCACAAGAGTAATGGCTACTCATACAAGTAAGGGCTTTTCAGGATAAACACTGAGTAGAAGTACTTTTATTAATTTTATAATGTAATAGTAGTCTTTTCCTTTATTAAAATCGTTTTTATAGATCTGGTCTGCAGCACTGAGCATGTACTATGGGTCAAATATTACAACCTTTACTCACATGAGTATTCACACTTAGTAAAGGGTACTGTGTTGGCCCCTGTGTATAAGAAGAACACTGTTAAATTATACCCAAAAAAAAATGATATTGTGTGAGCAGTAACAGTATAGAATGGGGGGAAATATAGTATACTGCATATTAAAATGTTTCTGTAATAAAAGGTCTATTTTTCTGATAGACCTGGTCAAAAATGAGATGCAGTTTTCATAACATTGACAAAAAATTCATCCTGTGGCTTTTCATTGGAATTTCTTTGAAAAGTTTCATCAAAATGGTGAATTTTGAAAAAGTTTGACCATCTCTACGTATGATGGGTGAGACACATAATATTGGAGGCTAATACCATCTCCTTATTTAATTGCAATGGGGGTGTGTACAGTCTTCCAGCATATCTCTGGACATTCAGTTCTAACTCTACAGTATACTTTAATTGAATTTAAAAAGCATCATGATACTCGACCAAAAAAATGGGGGGGGGTTACTGTGTAAGATCACTATTGCAAGTTGCTGAGATGTCTAAAACCCCATTGACTTCTGTGCAAGCTGGAGGTGGTCAATATCTCTTGGGAGAGAGTCAGCACCTTGCAGGATTGGGGACTGAGATCTCAAATTGACATCAGGGATTGTTTCCTATTAAAATACTGTTTTAGAAACAAAGCACCTGTAATATCCCAAACTTAGACAACATTATTTGCCTTGTTTCAGAGTAGCAGCCATCTTAGTCTGTATTCGCAAAAAGAAAAGGAGTACTTGTGGCACCTTAGAGAATAACAAATTTATTTGAGCATAAGCTTTCGTGAGCTACAGCTCACTTCATCGGATGCATTCAGTGGAAAATACAGTGGGGAGATTATTTGCCTTTAGTTCAAAATACAATGCACTTTCTCTGATACAGAAACAGAAGATTAAAATGACAAAGGACAAGTCCTCATCTTAGTTTTGCCCCCCTGCCCTTTGGACAGGAAACCTGCCCAATAACTCCATCTTGTGACTGTTCTTATTTATTGGTGCCCCGTTCAGTAGGTATAACATGGTCTTTGACAGAAAAGCAAAAGGACCTTTTCCCTTCCCCAAGGTGTCTACAATATAAATTATCCATTCAAATTTAATTACAGAATGGCTAAATTATTCTTAAACAATACCACTGTGTTTTCTGGTAGACTCTTGCACATGTAAATAACCATGGATTAAAGTGGGTTCATGGGGGGAAATGATGGTATGGGTGACAGAGCAGCTAGCTGGGACCTAAAAGTAAAGAGAGCAGGTACCTCCACTCATACATAAGGAATTTTATTTGGCCTAATTGAGGTGCTGTACTAGTAGGAATTTGTCCATGCGTGAATTGTTTGTACTTTGCTTTCATTGTTTAGACAGTTCAGTGTAATGACTTTTCCCCAGAGACTTTACTCTATTACAGGTTTTACTTTCCAGTAGAGGCTTTTTCAAGCAAAGTTTTGTCTCCAAGGTTAATGCTGGAGGAGGTTTTCCCTTGGGACACTCCAAAAAGATTGGGACTTTGGAGCCGGGAATGAAGAAGTTGAGTTAACCCAGTTAAATCTTCCAGGAGGGGGTTCCTGTGTGTCTGGAAACCCCTTTTTTATTGAGAATCTGAATTAAATATGCTGGAAGTAGAGGAATTTAGCGTGCAGTATTTTGTGAGTTTGTATTACTGTGTGTGCGTGCATGCGTGTGCACATAATAAACACTTGTGCACTGATTGGTCTTTTTTCTTTGGGGACTATTTAATTTTCCTCCATAACAGAATACCATACACTCAAGCCTCCACATCTCACCTGCCTTCTGAGACCCTCCCCTCATTTCTTAAATAAAAAAAGTTGTAAACATTCAGTGCATCGCACAGATTTGTTGCTTGTGTGTTTGTTTGCTCATATGATGTATTCCATATGTTTTGCAGATAATCTAGATTGATGTTCTTTGGTCAAGGACCATGTCTTTCTGATTGTTCTGTAAGATACCCCACTCCAAAACAATAATCCATTCAAATGGCATGGTGGCATCATCAGATAAAGTTTCTGATGTAAGTATTACCTCTATCCTAAAATAAAGGAGTCTGGTGTTTTAATTTGATAACTTTAAAAAGAGCAATTTATATTTTTAATGAGGGAAAAGTTTCCTCTATTGTAAGCATTAACTCATAGTATGTGTGTAATATTAAACAGTTTTATTATACAGGTGAAAAAGGGATGTGAATTATCCATACTTTATATAAATAAGACACTGTAGGTATTTATTCTGTCCGGTGTCAGATAATTTGTAAATATGCAATAAACATTTGATCTTTTTTTTTTTGTCCTGTTACTACTTCTGGAAGCGTTCAATTTGTGCCTCTCGTCTCAGTGAGTTATGCTCACCTGGACACTTCAGTGACAGATCTGCCCCAATTTTGTAGAACCAGATGATTCAGAGGCACATGAGGCATTTTGCAGGGTTCTTTTGAAGATGTGTGCGTGTGTAGCTAGGCACCCTATTAGGCACACAGCTAAGGCTAATATTTTGTCATGGATATTTTTAGTAAAAGTCAGGGTCAGGTCACGGGCAATAAAGAAAAATTCATGGATTTTTTATTCATAAAAATTTTTTATTCATAAAAATATCCATGACAAAATGGAGAGCCACTGGGCAGCTGCTGAGAGCCTGGCTGGGAACTTCGGGTGTCCCCCTTCACCTGTGGCTCTGAGCTGTGGGGTCCCTCCGGCCAGGAGTTCTGGGGACAGTGGGGGTTGCCCACAGCAGCTTGGAGTTTGGGGGGGCACAGGTACCTCACAGCTCCCTGAAGTCATGGGCTTCCTGACCTCTGTGACAAAATTGTAGCTTTACTCACAACACATAACACTCCTCTGATGCTCAGCAAGATACTGAGTGGTGCAGTTCCAGGATAAGAGCTTCAATCTGTGCTCCCTGCACTCTTCCAGTTGCAGTTTTAGAGCATGGGGAGTGGGGGGGAGAACAGATCAGTGCTGTCACTCCCTGCTCTGCTTCCTGAAATCTGAGGAGAGAGTGAAGATTCATTTAGCTACCCATATGTGGGTAAAATGAGGTTAAAGGACTAGCCAAAGATCACACAATGAGTCAAAGGGAGATGAAGCCTGGAGCAGAACGCAAGTTTGCTGCTCTAACCACTAAACAATTCCTCTGATACAATTTGGAAATCATCCCCTGATACACAGCAAATAAAAATACCTACAATGAGGCAAAGGGGAGAATGTAGAAGATACTTCAGCTTGTGAAAATTTCCTTGCTGTTGTGTGCACCTGTCATAAAAATAAAGGGAAGGGTAAACCCCTTTGAAATCCCTCCTGGCCAGGGGAAAGCTCCTCTCACCTGTAAAGGGTTAAGAAGCTAAAGGTAACCTCGCTGGCACCTGACCAAAATGACCAATGAGGAGACAAGATACTTTCAAGAGCTGGGAGGAGGGAGAGAAACAAAGGGTCTGTGTCTGTCTGTATGCTGCTCTTGCCAGGGACAGAACAGGAATGGAGTCTTAGAACTTTTAGTAAGTAATCTAGCTAGGTATGTGTTAGATTATGATTTCTTTAAATGGCTGAGAAAAGAATTGTGCTGAATAGAATAACTATTTCTGTCTGTGTATCTTTTTTGTAACTTAAGGTTTTGCCTAGAGGGGTTCTCTATGTTTTTGAATCTAATTACCCTGTAAGATATCTACCATCCTGATTTTACAGGGGGGATTTCTTTATTTCTATTTACTTCTATTTTTTATTAAAAGTCTTCTTGTAAAAAACTGAATGCTTTTTCATTGTTCTCAGATCCAAGGGTTTGGGTCTGTGGTCACCTATGCAAATTGGTGAGGCTTTTTATCCAACATTTCCCAGGAAAGGGGGGTGCAAGTGTTGGGAGGATTGTTCATTGTTCTTAAGATCCAAGGGTCTGGGTCTGTAGTCACCTAGGCAAATTGGTGAGGCTTTTTATCAAACCTTGTCCAGGAAGTGGGGTGCAGGGTTTTGGGAAGTATTTTGGGGGGAAAGACGCGTCCAAACAGCTCTTCCCCAGTAACCAGTATTAGTTTGGTGGTGGTAGCGGCCAGTCCAAGGACAATGGGGGGGAATATTTTGTACCTTGGGGAAGTTTTGACCTAAGCTGGTAAAGATAAGCTTAGGAGGTTTTTTCATGCAGGTCCCCACATCTGTACCCTAGAGTTCAGAGTGGGGGAGGAACCTTGACAGCACCTTTATGCTTAGTAAAAGTATTAATGAAAAACAACCTCTACCAGCACTTGTAATCTATCTGTGGATACAGTGACTAATCTTTTCATCTGTTGTTCTGTGCTGCATTTGTGTAATTTTCTTATAGGGTCCCAATGAGGCCTGCTGGCAACATCTATTACTTGGCACTTAAGAAGAGGCAGAAAGAAGATGACCCAGAACTGCCAGCTGGAATATGCACTGCTGCTTTCATTTGAGTAACCCACAGAATGTTCTGTTTTTTTTCTTTTCAGCTTTTGTTTCAAGTGACCACTATACTTCATTGTAATAGATGCTTCCTGAATAAGCTGGGGGTAGTGTTTAAAATGGGGGCTGTCTTTTGGGTTTACGGAAGAGACAAAAACTGAAAAAGAAACCTCACTCAAAATAACTTTCTGTTCTGGCAATAAGAGATTTGAAGGTTAATTGAAACAACAACACATCCCTAGCCTTATTTTTCTATATAGTCTTTAATCTGTATAAACAACTGTATGAACAATTTGTATACACAACTCTCTTTACTATGCATTTTTGGTAATAAGTTAGATTGTTGTAAGATGTACCTAGCTTGGTTCAGAATCTGAAACTTTCTGTTGGAAGTTTCACTTCCTCCATAAATCTAGGAAAACACTCTGATATACCTGGTGCAGATCAATGGAATTGTAACTACTTAAACCACAATTTGAGTTTGGCCTTTTAAGCCCATGTTAATATGTAGGTGCATCTTTTACTGTGGATATATAAAATCCCCTTTTTCCTAATCTTTAAAAGCTAAATGGCTGGCAAAATGAACAATTTACATGTGGGTTTTTTTTGTGAGCACTACCCCGTGTGGTCAAGGATCTAACCAGCAGCATCTAACCCTCTCTCTACTGGATAGGGAAGGAAAGTGGCTCTTACACCCCACCCACTCTTTTGAATGACATTATTAGCAAGGGAAAAGCACAAACATTTTTAAACTTGTGCAAGGCTGAACCTCAGCCGAGGAAGATTGTGCTCCCACTTTAGGACATTGGAGGACTTTGTGAAAGTGCTGTGAAGTCCCCTACCATCAGTTACAAGAGCTTGAATGTCATATGTGGCAATGGGTCTGTCCTGAGTCAGACTATTCCCTTGAGAAAGAGTAGGTGTGAAATGTCTAATGTAGCATTTTGTCACCACAGTAAAGGATTCCATCCTCCCATCAGGAGCACTTAGATGCCCATGGAGCCCACAAGACTTCAAGAGTTGAGTTTACATTAGAAAATTAAAAAGAACTATCAGTTTCATTAGTTCTAACCTTTGGTATTAAATAAATGAACAATCACCTTGCCAAATGCCCTGGCCTACTGCTAGTGACTGCAGTTTTGCTTTAGATTTGCTTGTTTGTGAGATAAGACTTTAAACTTAGTATGACAGTTAATATGTTCACCCAAATGGAATGCAAGTACATGAATAGGTCTCTCTGTGCAACAGTTCCCCACCTGTAAAATGGGGATAACAGCACTTCCCTACCTCACAGGAGTTCTGGGAGGACAAATACACTAAAGAGCATGAGATGTTCAGATACTGTGGTATTAGGAGTCAGATAAGTATCCAAGAAAGAATATTTAGTAATGTTTATCAAATCATTCAGTAGTAGTAATGAATCTCTTGATAACTGTAAGAAGAATATAAATAGTTATCTTAACTTTAGCCAAGAAATTGTAATTCATTTCACATCTTTCATTGTGCAAATGGATTGATTTTCAATACTACTTGGCTTGACCTAATACCCATTTTTCTTTTTCAAGCAATATTCCCCCGTCCTCCTCATACTAGGCTTTGGACTTCAAACCTTACATTAAGTCCTGAACAAGCCAAGGCACTGAATGGAGCAGATGTTCTTTGGGGAAAATCCACTCCTCCCCTGGGACAGCCAGTGCCCATCTTTTAACATGATCCCCCTTTAGTCAATTATGGTCTCCAAATGGAGTTTCATCTAAGTCCTCACCCTGAAAGATGATGGTTTTGCTGCAATGGCTTGAGGGCAAGTTGGTTCAAGTGAGGGGGAAATGTAAGAATTTGCATCTCTCCATCTATGATACAGACAGCACTTCCCCTACAAGTGAACAATTATTCATTCTAATTAAACAGTTACTAATTCTAATTAAAAAGAAACATAAATTGTGGATCTCAGTTACTCAAGTTTTGTTTTAAAACAAATGTTTTAAAGGACAAATTTAATAGAAGTGTACTCCTGGTGTACTTTTTAATACAGCTGAAATAGATTTGCCTTCAAACATTCACCGTCATTGTTGCAAAATCTACTAATGGATGAGACAGCCAGACTCTGAAACTGCTGTATGATAGCGTGGCCTTGTTTCTGTGTAAGCTAAGGCTTCTTCTGGCCTCAGTGGGAGTTGGATCAGACTTTAGGTCTGTTTACTTTTTTTGCTCTTCCCACAGTTTTCACAGTGGAAACAAAGGGCATAAATGGCGTATGTATATAAAGTTAGATTTTAAAATCGAATCCTATATACAATTAGTAACACAGAAAAGGGGTTAGGTTGGAGGGGAGCGCAACATGCAATTCTTCTTTGTCTTTGTACGTGGCCCATTCTAGATGCATATGTGCCTCACGTGCACAAATGCTGAATCTTTGACGGGTAGTGTCCATTGGGGCCACTCCTGTGCTCTGCGTTCCGTCTTCACGTGAAGGTCTATGGAACAGGGCGTCCCCGATCACCCTCTGGCCATCTGGGGCAGCGAGACAGAACTCTGCCTGGTCTGCCCACTGCCGCATAGCGACCTCTCTTTGTAGCATTCTCCTGGACTTTGGCAGAGACTTGTTTTTATTTCAGTCCGTTTATTTTAATCACGTGGCTCATTCTAGTGCAGAGGTGGGCAAACTACAGCCTGCGGGACCGTCTTGCCGGGCTGCTGAGCTCCCAGCCGGGAAGGCTCGCCCCCGGCCCCTCCCCCGCTGTTCTCCCTCTCCGCAGCCTCAGCGCTGTGCAATGCCAGCGCTCTGGGCCGCCGCTCCTGCCGGGCAGCGCGGGCGGCGTGGCTGGCTCCGGCATGGTAAGGGGGCGGGAGGTGACAGGGAGCAGACTGGGAGCAGGGGGTGGTCGGATTGGGTGGAGGTTTGGGGGGGGGGGGGCTGGAGAGGGCATGGGAGTCCTGGGGGGCCTATCAGGGGGCGGGGCAGTCAGGGGACAAGGAGCAGGGGGGTTGAATGGGTTGGGAGTTCTGGGGGGGCAATCGGGGGTTCTGGGGGCAGCAGTCAGGGAGCAGGGAGGGTTGGATGGGGCAGAGGTTTTGGGCGGGATGGTCAGGGGACGGCAAACAGGGGGTGTTGGATAGGCATGGGAGTCCCAGGGGGCCGGTCAGGGGTGTGGTTAGGGGACAGGGGTTGGATAGGGGGTGGGGGTCCCGGGAGGGGGCGGGTTGGGTAGGTCGGGGATTCTGAGGGGGGCAGTCAGAGGGCGGGAAGTGGGAGGGAGAAGATAGGGGGCGGGGACCAGGCTGTTTGGGGAGGCACAGCCTTCCCGACCCGGCCCTCCATATAATTTTGCAACCCCTATTCTAGTGCCTCGGTACCTTCCTGCCAAATGGCTGAGCCCAAACCAGATTTCAAGCCCTCCCCATCATGCAGTGGTCTTATCCCCTTAACCTTTGGACATACCCATTTCTAGTTCATACACCATCTTCCCGTGTTCACTGAGGGTGCTTGACCCCCGCTCTGCCCCACGCCCTACCCCCAATCCACTCCTCCACCAAACCCCCGCCCTGCCCCGCCTTTTCCCACCTCCACCCCATTCTGCCCCCTCCCCACATCTCTTCCTACCCCGCTCCTCCCCCCCACACCCCCTGAACCTCCTGCACATCGCTGAACAGCTGATCATGGCAGGTGGAAAGCGCTGGGAGGGAGGGGAAGGTGCTGATTGGCGGGGCCCGCCGGCAGGCTGAAGGGCTTGGGGCAGGGGAGGAGCTGATCTGTGGGGCTGCCAGTGGGTGCTAAGCACCCACTGTTTTTTCCCCATGGGTGCTCCAGCCCCAGAGCACCCACAGAGTTAGCACCTATTGTACCTCAAGACTCCAAAAAGGGACTATCCCCACAAAAACTCCCATTCCTTCAGTGTCCCAGTAAGTACAGACTCTCCCCCAAAAGCTTCCTTGGCCAGTATTGAGAAGGGATATCCAGGTCTCTGCCCCTTTGACAAGCCATCAGTCCCACAAATTGAAGTCTGTACTCACAGTGGCCTTGGCAGTGAAGCTTGGTACCACCTCTACCTTCTTAAGGCAGGGCACAAGTGAGCATGGTAGCAAGGGTGATTTACAGCACCCATTCTCTTCCCCAGAGCAGGAAAAACCTAACGAGGAAAAAAGATTAATGGGCCATTTGAATCTTCTAAATCTCAGGGAAAGGCCTGATCAGGCTAGTCTGACAGGCCCTTTGACTCCTCCAGCACATCTGAAGCCAAGTCAACCCCAGTACCAAAGACCGGCACTACTAAGGGCTCCCTCTCAGCTCTGGTACTAGGGTTACCAGATAGCAACTGTGAAAAAATGGGACAGGGGATGGGGGGTAACAGCTGCCTATATAAGAAAAAGTCCCCAAAAATGGGACTGTCCCTTTAAAAACAGTATGGATGGTCACCCTACTAGTACTGATATCAAGATCCCCCGGCTCCTTCCCAGCCAGAACGGGACTAAGTACTAGTCTCCAGGTCTTAGCTGTGCCTGTGGATCTAGAGTCCTGACACCAATCACAGTGCGGATGTTACTGGTGCTGGCTTCTCTACTGCTGGGAAAATATAAGAAGTCCCCGGCACCAGTACTCTCTCTTCTACTCTTCAAAGATTGTTTCTTCAAATATAAACAAGCATAAACCATTTTGATCTGACAGACAGCAGGAGTATTTCATTTGAAAAGTAACATCAACTTGCCCAAGATCACACACGGAATTTGTGGTAGAGAAGGAAACTGAGCGTAGATTTTCCAAATCCCAGACTAACATCCAGACCCAAACTTCATCCAAAGTGTGGGTGTGTTTAGAGCCAGAGGTTGGGCTAGGGCTATTTCTATATCAAATATTTTTGCATTGAACCTAACTCCCATTAAAATCAATGGGAGTTAGGTGCCTCAGTACTATTAAAAATCTGGGCCTCTGGGCCTTACTTCTCCCAACTGTATAATGGGTGTGTTATACCACCTCTCTACTTCAGTGGGGTGGTGTGAGGATAAATACATTTAAGACTGTGAGGGGCTCAGATACTAGGCAGTGGAGGCATATATGTACCTTTGACAGACTGACATATCCAACTGGGGGCAGGTGAGGCCAGAAGAAGTGGGAACTAGGTAGCAATTTGAAATCTGTACACACATAGTAATTATTTGATTTTCCCTCCCCCCAGTGCCTCCAAATTTGACATGCTTCTGGGTACAATGGGCTAGATTTATCCCTGGTGCAGTATAATGCAGCTGACTTCAATGGAGGAATGACAGCGCTTAATTTGGTCCAGTTAGATCAGCAAGGGCTTGATGCTGTTTCTATGGAAAATCAACAGCGAAACACCCATTGACTTCAATACCAGCATGACCAGACCCAAAGTAGTGCAGGTAGTTGGAGATCTAGTAGCCTGTTCACTTTAGGGCAGGAATTCAATACAGTAAAATACTAAAACAATCTTAAGGGTATATTGTAATGGAGAATCCTCTTCAGAATACACTGCTTTCCAAAATCCATAACTTATTTAGGCACTTGGATGCCACAGTCATGGATCTGGAGTAAGAACGTAAATGGATTTTTCATTCATTTCATAGCTGGAGACATGGATTTGATTTGGTCTAAACATTTGCTAGTGAGATTTGTTTTATGTCTAAGCTTCTACCAACTTTAATCAGTAAAATAAAAGTTTATACTGGCTGTGCCTTACCCAGTTCCTCAAAAGCCAAGATGAACCAATGCAAACTCTGCCTTGAGAATGTACTGTTATTCTTTATATTGTGTTAGTATCTAGGAGCACTAGTCATACACCAGGACCCCATTGTGCTAGCATTGTACAAACAGAACAAAAAGTTAGTACCTACCCCCCAAAGAGCTTACAAATCCCTCTTTGTAACATAGCTGAATTAATGTTTGTAATATGAGAGTTTGGGGAAGCTCCTTTTTCTAATTATGTTAACTTTTCTATAAAGACTATCAATTTTTCCCATGAGTGTCATTTGGCAAATAATAATTTGGCATTTTTACCCTCGCCCTAACTGTACAGAATGTTTTAGCAGAGAAGAACGAGGTTTCGGGTGCCATCTGGTGGGAGCCTTATAAATGTCAGTCAAATAATCAGGATTATGATTGTAAATAAAGATGATAGTAATCCGAGCGGTGGGAGGAGGGGGAACAAATCCATTCCCTTGTTTGTGCGTAATGTAGTTTTGTCCTATACAAGTTTGTCAGATGAGAGTGAGAATACGTTTGATCTGGCAAAATGGTGTTAGTGGAGAGCTACTCTTCATGGAGTCCCACTAATTTTGTAGCCAGTTGCAGGAGTGGAACTCTAATTCCTGAAATATATAATCAAAATCCTCATGGGAATAGGTGTTACATACAGCAGCTAAATTATAAAATCTCCCTCTGGGAGGTAAGGGATTGAATGGGCAGAGAGGGCATTTCAATGTACCTGATCCCTATTGCAATATGATTTTGTGTAACTACAATGGAAAAATGTAGGTAACTTTTACAATTGTTACAAATCATGAGCTTCTTGGTGATATAACTATAGGCTAATTATTTACCACTCTCCTTTTCCTTCCACATCTCTGTCTATATATTTGTATTAAAAAATCATTTAGAAATAAAAGTGGTCAGCTCTCTGGGCAGGAAACAGTAAAGGTTTGAAGGTAGCCAACTCAGTTTCAGTTTGAATGTTTCATTGCTAATGTAATGCTTTTAAGGTTTTAAATAATGGGCCAAATTCTGCTCTCCTCTATACTAGCAAAACCCCATTCAAGTTACAGGAATTGCCATGTGATAAATTAAGTGAGAATAGACTGTGACCTAATATATTTTTTGTCTTATGGTTTATAGTCAGGTCAGAAGCTTATTTTATAATATGGCAATTTCACATTGTAAAAAATCTTCATTGTGTCCTAAAAATATCTCTTACAACATCCTTTATGTTAAAGGTATTCAAAATTAAGACATGCTGATTAAGCTTCCTATGCAGGGAGCATACGTGACCTTACAGAGAGAGAGAGAAATACGGGGATAAGTTTGCTGACGTGTACCAAGTGTGGGTTTGGAGCCAAGCAAAACAGCTTGTGTTCTTGGATGAGGAGGGTAGTTAGCTTCTGCCTGTGTCGTGCAGTTTAGAGAGCACAGATGGGAGCCTCAGCAGAAAAGTTTTTCACTCTGCAGCTAGACAGAAATGCTTTAATCAGACCAGTGTGGGCTGAAACTGAGCAACTGGACAAGAGGTTGTGCTTAGCTAAAGTTTTATTCTGTTGGGGTTAATCATTTTAAAATTTATTTATTTGGTGAGTCTGTGCATTTTAGAGCACTCTTGGTAGATGACTTTTGTATGATTGTCACAACTGTAGCTCAGGTTTCAGAGTGGCAGCAGTGTTAGTCTGTATGAGCAAAAAGAACAGGAGGACTTGTGGCACCTTAGAGACTAACAAATTTATTTGAGCATAAGCTTTCATGGGCTAAAACCCACTTCATCGGATGCATGCAATGGAAAATACAGTAGGAAGATTTTATATACACAGAGAACATGAAACAATGGGTGTTACCATACACATTATAACAAGAGTGATCAGGTAAGGTGAGCTATTACCAGCAGGAGAGAAAAAAAACCTTTTGTAGTGATAATCAAGATGGGCCATTTCCAGCAGTTGACAAGAATGTGTGAGGAATGGTAGGGGGAAAAAATAAACATGGGGAAATAGTTTTACTTAGTGTAATGACACATCCACTCCCAGTCTTTATTCAAGCCTAATTTAATGGAGTCCAGTTTGCAAATTAATTCCAATTCAGCAGTCTCTTGTTGGAGTCTGTTTTTGAAGTTTTTTGTTGTAATATTGCGACTTTTAGGTCTGTAATCGAGTGACCAGAGAGATTGAAGTGTTCTCCAACTGGTTTTTGAACGTTATAATTCTTGACGTCTGATTTGTGTCCATTTATTCTTTTATGTAGAGACTGTCCGGTTTGGCCAATGTACATGGCAGAGGGGCATTGCTGGCACATGATGGCATATATCACATTGGTAGATGTGCAAGTGAACTAGCCTCTGACAGTGTGGCTGATGTGATTAGGCCCTATGATGGTGTCCCCTGAATAGATATGTGGACACAGTTGGCAACGGGCTTTGTTGCAAAGATAGGTTCTTGGGTTAGTGTCTTTGTTGTGTGGCGTGTGGTTGCTGATGAGTATTTGCTTCAGGTTGGGGGCATGTTTATTCCCCCCACCCACCACTGTTCCTCACATGTTCTTGTCAACTGCTGGAAATGGCCATCTTGATTATCGCTACAAAAGGTTTTTTTTCTCTCCTGCTGGTAATAGCTCACCTTAACTGATCACTCTCATTACAGTGTGTATGGTAACACCCATTGTTTCATGTTCTCTGTGTATATAAAATCTTCCTATTGTATTTTCCACTGCATTCATCCGATGAAGTGGGTTTTAGCCCACAAAAGCGCATGCTCAAATAAATTTGTTAGTCTCTAAGGTGCCACAAGTAATTGTAGCTCAGAAGCCAATAAATCTGATACAGAGCTACGCCAGTTCACAAGGCAAAATAAACATTTTACATTCTGGGGTTCTTGGAGGGTGTTGGAAATTCCCATAGTCACCAAAATCTCTCACGGGCACAGGGAAAGCTAAACCAAATTCTTTAGAAATCCTGGCAGATTTGTAAGTTCTATTTTCCTCTTACTGGTTTGGGGTTTTTCACTTTTTTTAAGGAGAGGTAGAGTTAGTAATCCATAAAAGACAGTCAGGCATATATTGTGTAAAACATATGGCATATGTGTCTTTTTAAGCTGGCAGCCACCTCCAGAGATAGAAGACTCTAGGCTTTGATGAATCATTTGTTGATGGATATGGAATTCATTTCCACTAGAGGTCACTATGTACAAATGATTACGTCTTCCTTTTCATATCAATTACTTTTATTGGTTTACAGGAGAAAATTTGTCACACACTTTGCAATTCAAGAGGTTAATGGGGCCCATCTGCATGAAATGTAGCAATTGACTGAAGACATGACATTTTTTATGTGCCCCAATTAAGCCACAGATTATTTCATTTTAAAATAAGGGAAGTTGGCTCAGCCGTGTACATCTTATATTCAAGAGTGTCAAATTCATTTCAGCCAGAACCAAACCCCTACTAACATTGCCTGACTTTAGGAAATTTCAGATCCAAATCCAAATGTCACTGATAGCCTCTTTTTTTATAATGATCTGAGCCATTGTTTCTGCTCCAAGTATCCAGGTATTTTGGGAAAGATTGGATTTTTGGGCCCATCTATTTAGACAGTAGCATGTGGAATGAAAGCTATTTTGATGCAGTTCTCATAGGAGCAAATGCTGATGCCACTGAAGTTAATATCAGTAGAAGCAGTATTTGGCTCATAGTGAAGTTATGTGGAAAAAAACCTCCTTCACCCTTATAAAATTCCAGTGTGTTCCTACAGTTAGACAGAACCAAAATTCTGGCTAGAGGAGTAGATGCAGTATTTCTCCATCTTATTCATCAAAACAGTTCAAATATAACATATTTACTTAATGGTGCCACAGAGGCCATTTACTTATCCAAATTAAATGAGACATACTGTATATTGAGTATAGAAGCTTATACTTGGTTCATCATCATGGTATCTAAGTTCCTCCCAATGATGAAATAAATAGACAAGTAACATGTTCTAGGATACATAAAAGCTCATTGAGCAGGGCACAATGGAAAGATATTTTAATAGGGATTTGACACATCAATTTTTTTAGTATTTATTGGATATAAAATATGATTCTTCACTGGTGAGGAGTGGGATGAAAGGGAGTTGCGCCTCTGGGGAGAACTTCATTGGAAGGGAAAAAATAGACAGAAAAATGTGAATGAAAATTGGGAGTTCATTAAGAACAGTTTATTGGATTGCCAAAAAGCCATGATTCCACAATCAAGAAAGAGGATAACTTTGGCTAAAAGCCCATCAATTACAAATAAAAGAAGCAACATATAACAAATAGCGGGGAGGGGAAAGGAAATAGCAATCAATATAAAATAGATGGTGTGGAAGTGTAGAAAATTTATAAGGGAAGCTAAAAATATCAGGGAAAAATCCATGGCTGGCAGGACTAAGAACAATAAGGACTTATTTAAGCATAAGAACAAAAGAAATCCTAGCAGTAATACAGAACAATTGGGCGTGGAGATGATGAAATTGTTAATGATGCAGAAAAGGCATAAAGATTCAAAAAATATTTCTGTTCTATATTTGGAAAGAAGGAAAATGTAATCCTCTCACATGAAGTATTTCACAGTCCATTCATAACTCAGGATGAGGTTCATTATCACCTAAGGATAAATATTTTTAAATTAGCAGGCCCAGATAACTTGCACCAAAGAGTCTTAAAAGAGTTGACTATGGAGATCTCTGGCCCACTGATGTTAAATTTAATAACTCTTGGTCTGAAGGGACACACCCTCCCTCTAGTGGAAGGTATACTAACAAACTCTTCTGGGCCTGTACAGCACTAACAAGGTGCCTCTTCAAGGTTGGCTCTGCCTGGAGTTGTGGGGGGAGAGCTTAAAAAGGGAAAACCTGCCACAGGAAGGAGTGGTGAACAGAAGGACTGCTCCACTTCAGAGACTGCTGACAGAAGACAGGTTAGCTGAGAAGGAGACAGTCACAGGCCACACCACTCCTTAAGCTGCATGGACCAGCTGCAAAGCAGTACACCTCAGGAAAAGGGTCCAGAGGTAGACCCCACTAAGGGACAATAGACCCTGATAGACCAAGCTCAAAGAGTTGCTTGAGAGACAGACCACCTTTGTTTTTCTATATTTTCACTCAGATTCCCCTCTCTCATAAGAGAAAGAGAGGACCTTTCTTTTGCCTGTTTTACTCCAAGAACTCCTTGTGTGCTACAAAGTGGGGAGGACAGTATACATGACTGGCAGTAGTGTCTGGAGGGGCTTGACTATGGAGCCCCTGCCTCGCACACTTGAAATACCAGGAAAATTTGAGAAGACTAGGAGAGTGCTAAAGTTGTCCCCATATTTTAAAATGGCTGCAGGCTTACCCAGGAAACTATAGGTCAGTTACCCTGTCATCAACCCTGGGCAAAATAATGGAAAGGCTTAATCAGGTTTCAGCTGATAAAGAATTAAAGGATTGGAATATAAGTAATGTCAGTCAACAGGGCTTTTAATGTCAGTCAACAATTAGACTTTAGTCAGACACAAGACATTTGGCTCAATACAGGGGTAATTGGGTGACATTTAATGGCCTGTGATATACAGAAAGTCAGACTTGATGGTCTAATGGTCCCTTCTGGCCTTAAACTCTATGAATCTATGAGCAGGAGGGTGTGTGGAACTAAAAGAGTATGGGAGGAAGAAATATAATGGAGAGGTCTGGTAGTTGGGAGGAGTGCGGGAATGAAGCTGGGCCACTTGGAAGTAGCAGAGATGTCACCAGAGAAAGAAGGCAGGAAGAGCTGTGTTACTGTGCAGGGCCTATCTGATAGAGTGAGGGAGTTGCCTCTGATACCAAAAAGGCATGATGGAAGGGAGTTTGCTTAGCCAGAGGAGTGCCTACCATACCCTAGTTTGTGGATCACTAGCAGAGAGGGGTACCCTTCTGCAGCCCAGGTTTAGGTGACAAACTCCAAGAGAGGAGCTTAACATAAATGCCTCTCGCCAGTATCTCTCATTGGCTACCTTAGGCAGCTCCCTGCCTAGCATGCTGGCTTTGTGGATCTCATTCTAAGGAGCTATCTCTCCCCATTCATTGTATAGGGAGCATAGGTCCCTAACTCAGGCTTTATGGATCCTGGTGGTGTTCCTGTGATTGTCTAGGCACCTAAAAGTTAGGCATTGCAACAGTGAGTCATCACAATCTTTTTTGTGGATGTGGGCCTGAGTATTCCTCTTTATTTTCCTCCCTATTTGATCAAGCATAAATACTGGCCAATATGAATAATGGCAGTACTTCTGGCCTTTGAATACTAATCAAATATGGGGTACAAATTCTTCACATTCTTCATATTGTATGTCCCTTGTTGAAAAAGAATAGCCATGGGGACAAATAAAAAATTTGGCATCTGACTTGCATAACTGATCCCCTGGGTCAGTATTCACAAAGAGGAAAACCTTGCCCCTTTCTTTGCAGGTGTGAAGGCCCACAGCAAAAACAGTGCTGATTTGCCGGGAGGAACAGGAGTCCAGGCAGCTGGTGCATATTGCTTGTGTGCTGCCAGCCAATAAGGATCTGGGACAAGGGCAGTGGAGACAAGCATTAGGCTAGGAGAGGAATTGGTAGGGGAGAATTTGGCATCACCAGCAATTTCTGCTTGTGTACAGAGACACAGGCTCTGCCAAGGATATTCCAGCCTTCAATCTGAAGTAATGGCTAGATGCTGTTTAGATTTGGGAGGAGGATTCCCCAGTCATCAAGGAACTCCCCAGTGTATACCCTCACTTCAGACTCATTTCACCTGTCCTTCATACCCTTCTCCCTTGCACTGTCCTTCCCCCCATCTCCTCCATGTCATCTTTCCCTTCCCTTCTTATCCATTTAGCTTATCCCATCCTCACTAAACGCCACCAAATAAAATAAAATAAAAATAAAGAAATATAAAAATAACTGAGGCACTAACATGCTGTTTGTTGCCATCACATTGTTCACTCTGTTTCTGTCTGTCTTGACTAATTAGATTGTAAGCTCTTTGGGCCAGGGACTCTCTGTCACTCTGTGATTGTACAGTGCCTGTTGCAATGGGTTCCTGTTAGGGTTGCCAGGCGTCTGGTTTTCAACCAGAACACCCGGTCGAAAAGGGACCCTTGCAGCTCCGGTCATCTGTGCTAAAAGTCCAGTTGGCCACACTGCCAGCAGGGCAGGCAGCCTCCATGAGACTCCTGGAAAGTAGCCAGCATGTTCCTCCAGCTCCTAGGTGGAGAGGCAGCCAGGGGGCTCTGTGCGCTGCCCCCGCCTCCAGGCGCTTCCCCGAGCGCCGGATCTGCAGCTCTCATTGGCCGGGAACTGCTGCCAATGGGAGCTGCAACGGTGGTGCCTCCAGGTGGAGGCCATGCACACAGCCCCCTAGCCATCCCACCGCCTAAGAGGCAGCAGGATATGCCAGCCGCTTCCTGGGAGCCGCATGTACTTCCTCCATCCCTGGGAAATGCTGGGTCCACCTGAGGTCAGCACCACCTGGAGCCAGCACCCCACACCTCCTCCCACACCCAAACCCCCTGTCCCAGCCTGGAGCCTCCTCCCACATTCCAAACCACTCAGCTACAGCTCAGAACCCCCTCCCACACCCTGAACCCCACATTTCTGGCCCCACCCCAGAGCTCACATCCCCAGCCCAGAGTCCATACCTCCTCCACACCCAACCCTCCTGCCCCAGCCTTAAGCCCCCTCTTGCACCAAAACCCCTCATCCCCAGCCCCATCCCAGAACCCACACCCCCAGCCAGAGCCCTCACCCCCTCCTGAACCCTCATCCCTGGCCCCACCCCACAGCGTGCACCCCCTGCCAGAGCCCTCACCCCCTCCTGCACCCCAATGTCCTGCCCCAGCCTGGTGAAAATGAGCGAGTGTGGGACAGAGCGAGCAATGGAAGGAGGGGGGATGGAGTGGGGGCCTCAGAGAAGGGATGGGGCAGGGGCAGGGCAAGGGTGTTCAATTTTCTGCAATTAGAAAATTGGCAATCTTAGTTCCCGTGATGGGGCATACCAGACCCTCTGAGGCATCCTACTGGAGGTCTTGTGGCCCTGCCACACCTCGCCCCAGAAAAGGGCAGTGGAGAGGATCCTCCAAGCTGCCTAGAGAGGCTGTGTGGGACACAGCCAATCAGAAAGGGGCTGCCAGGAACAGCCAATCAGTATTCAGCAGGCGAGTATAAGAAGAGCTGCAACTCTAGTGTGAAATCAGTTCCTTGTTGTAGTTAGAGGACTGTGGATGGTGTGTCTGGTTGACTGAGGGAGGTATAGGACCTTGGACAGAGTAGTGCTGGCAGAGATTGTGGGAGCAAGAAGGAGCTCTTGGGGAAGCTCCTGGGACTCCACTACAGCAAGGCCCTGAGCTAAAGGTGAAGATGGAATAAGACCATGGGGAAGTGCCCTAGGGAATCAGAGCAGTGATACAGTTTAGATAAAGGGACATGGCAGATGGCTGCTATCTGCTGGGTTGTTGGGCTGGGACCTGGGATAGTGGGTAGGTCTGAGTCGCCCTGTGGCACTGCACCGCATATTCTTCATAGTTGTATGATTGTGATATAACTATGATGCATCTGGTACAAGATATGTCTTGTGAGGTGTCATTGGAAAAGCTATGATTTGCTAAATATGATTATCCTATTTGTGTGCATGTGTCATTTTTTGTATCTAAAGTTAGTCAATATTCATATGTGTGTGTATTTTTATATATATATATATATATGTGACTGGAATGTTTTATGCTACATATGCCATGTAACATCTCTGTAAAGGTTATGATCTAATGAATCTATTCATCCTATTTGTATGCATGTATCACTCTTTGTATTTTCAATTATGAATATTGGCTGTGTACTTGCTTGATTTTTAAGAAGCCTTTGTAAAGCATTTGGTCAGCTTCTTGAGAAAGGAATGGGCAAATTAAGTGCCCAATCAAGAAACACTTAACAAACAATGGAACTTGGAAGGTTCCAATTCACATAAGAAGTCCTCCTGGAGACAGTCAAGATAGCATGTGGGCAATGGCTGCTGCCTGTAAAAACTGAGTTGTGCATGGACATGTGACTTGCCCATGTGACCCCAAAACTCCATTTTAGAGCTGGACTTTGCATAGAAGAGAGGAGGTAATCTCCAGAAGAGAGTCTATTTAAGCCCATGGGAGACCCCTCCATTTTGTCTTCAGTTGGTTCAAAAGATAGCAACTCCACCCCAAAGGATATCTGAAAGAAACTTTGACAAAGAACAGTAACTACAGGGGCGTGAGTGATTGCTGGACCCAGACTAGAAGGAGCCTAGTCTGTAAAAGGAAGCTTCATGGAAAACTTCTGAGGGTAAGGTTTTCTGTATTCAGTTTTCTTACTGTATTAGGCATAGACTTGTGTTTTTTCTTTTGCTTGGTAGTTCACTTTCTTCTGTCTATTACTTGGAACCACTTAAATCTTACTTTCTGTATTTAATAAAATCACTTTTTACTCATTAATTAACCCAGAGTATGTATTAATACCAGGGGATGGGAGGAAACAGCTGTGCATATCTACCAGTGTTAGAGAGGGCAAACAATTTGAGTTTACCCTGTAGAAACTTTATACAGGGTAAAATGGATTTATTTGGGGTTTGGACCCCATTGGGAGTTGGGCATCTGAGTGTTAAGAACAGGAACACTTCTTAAATTGCTTTCATAGATATTTAGGTCAGAAGGGACCATTATGATCATCTAGTCTGACCTCCTGCACAATGCAGGCCACAGAATTTCACCCACCCACTCCTGCGATAAACCTCTCACCTAAGTCTGTCCTACTGAAGTCCTCAAATCGTGGCTTAAAGACTTCAAGAAGCAGAGAATCCTCCAGCAAGTGCCCTGTGCCCCATACTACAGAGGAAGGCGAAAAACCTCCAGGGCCTCTTCCAATCTGCCCTGGAGGAAAATTCCTTCCTGATCCCAAATATGGCGATCAGCTAAACCCTGAGCATATGGGCAAGATTCATCAGTTAAGTCTGCAGCCTTGGGGCATGTGGTTCAGACCTGGGTCTGTTTGTGGCCGGCAAGCATGTCTGGCACAGCCAGGCAGGGTTCTGGAGTCTGAAACTGCCAGGGCAAGAAAGCAGGGGAAGAAGTAGTCTTGGCACATCAGTTGGCAGCCCCAGGTGGGTTTCTGTGATCCAACCCATCACAATGTATCTGTATTTCAAATGTGGTTATACCTGGGTGACACCCACTAGGAAAAATGCTTCTAGTCTAGACATCTGGTTGTGAAGGGCCTATTCAAGATAATTGGCCCTTTGGGAGAAACAATAGGTCTTAAGAGAAGCTTATCCCCCTACCTGGTGAGGCTTCCTGAGAGCACTCCAGGCAGCCTATGAATAATGGCTGCTATGACTCACAAAGGCATCTGACCAGACTACATGATGCTGAACTCCATGGTGGTACCTGTATTTTTTCACAAACTGGACTAGGAACTGAGATAGGAACAAAGGGTTCCCACTACATGGTAAAGCTATGTAAGGTGGAGAGTGACACTGTTTTTGGGCCTCTCTTCACACATGAGAACTCCTGGAAACACCTGAGGAACAAAGACTGAACTGGGGGAAGTGCTAGTCCCAGGTTAAAGGGATTTCTAGCCTGTGTATGGAAATTTAGGATTTGAATTAGTAATTATCACCCTGAGTGATGATACAAGCAGGCCACTATCTAGTATATTAGGGTAGCTTGCAGTTTGGCCTTGGGTTTGTTTTGTTTTTGTTTTTTGGCTAGGTAATCTACTTAGATCTGTTTGCTATCACTTACAATGTATCTTTCTGTAGTAATAAACTTGTTTCCAGTGAAGTGTCTGGAAAAATCTTAGCTCTGTTAACAAGGGCTGGTGTGCATATTCTTTTGTGCATTGAGGGAGAGGCAAACTGGGTAATAAATTCATATTGGTCAGGTTTTTGACCAGGGTGGGACAGTACAGTTCTGGGGTCCTAGGCTGCAGAGTTGGGGATATTTTGGCTGTAGCCCTTCTATTGTTTCATGTAGTGACTGGCCAGAGCCTGAATGTAACTGCAGCTGAGTATGTCCCTGCCCATGTAGATGCTGGTGGGAGTGTAGGACTGGGAGTAGTCTGCAGCTTGTCACAGCAGCACAGTGTGAGAGAGAACACAACTGGTGAGTTAGAGGGCTCAGTGGTACCCCAGTTCCAGGTCGCACCAGGGAGGGGACACCTCACACCCTCCACTCCCTATTAGCCACTGCAGGAAGTGGCCTAGACTTTGCACTCCAAAAGAGAAACTGAACTCTTTAATGGCCTAGTAGGAGAGTTGGGGCCTGAAAGGCCCCGAGAGGGCAAGGACATTTCTTCTAGGGGAAGCCGTGGAGTATGGTCTCAGCCTTTGTATCAAGCCATTTATAGGCTGTGGGACTAATTAAGGACTTAAGCCCCACAAGGGCTACAGAGAGAGAGTACAGGCGCACACATAGTTGACCGGGGCTGCTCATGAGAGGTGAGTGCACCCTATTTTGGTCCTATTCTTGGTTGGTCCCTAGTCACTACCATAATACAGAACCTCAGTTGTTCGGAATGTGTGCTAGAGCCTACACACTAGATCCTCTTCCCACTACACCAGTTTTAGGCCAATGAAGTCAACAGAATTTCATTGGTGTAAACTGGCCTAATGGAGTGGACAGTCAGGCCCAGCCTCTGGATTGAATGGGAGACAAAATATAAAATCTCTGAGTACAGATAATTTGAGATCATTCAGCTTTTACAAGATTTACTTCTTACGGTGCACTGCCTCTCTTAATATACCTGATTGTATACACCAAGTGTGCAGATGCCACATTGCCATGGATTTCTGAATCCTTACCAATTTCACAGCAACAGACCTCTAACTAATGCTGCCTGAATGTTGAATTGCTTATCAGCTTCTAGATCAGTACCAGTTAGAGTACAGAAGGCTTTTATATATCCAGATGAATAAAATCTAATCCATTTCTGATTGTAACATGGGATGATAGAGATCTTTATTTAAATTGTATGGTGTATTTGCATAGAGTAGAAGGGGAATAGACCAAATACTGTTCTCTTGACTAATCTGGTGAAATTATCACGAAGAATTTCTTCCTCCTAGGAACTGTGGGTTGTTACTTTCTCATCTGCACTGGTGTGATGTGACCCAGAGGCGGCCACATTTCATCAGCGATGGAGGTAGATAATTGTGAAGTGTTTTTTTTTATTATTTTAATCATTAAATATCTATATAAATGTGAAGTATTATGGTTGTTCACTGTGATCCTTTCTCATTCCAAATTACCTTTGTGATGGTATGCAAAACATACCACTAATGTTACCTGATGTCCCCTTTGGAGTATAGATAATCTAGTAGAAAATCGGAACTTCAAAGACTGCACGACACTTTACATCCAAAGTGAGGTTGAGCAGAGGCCCCCAATGTAGGGGTTAACAGATTCACCTAATTTATCTTCTCAGTTCCTAGAGTTCACTGATATATTGTATGTATACTAAGACAGTAATTTATTTCTGCCTGTATGCCAAGTACATGGTATATATGGTCAAGCAATAACATGTATTACTGTCTATCATGTCTTGAGCGAACAGCATTTAAAAGAATTGGCAAGAGGCAACTAGTACTGACTCTAACTTTATATAGTATTAGTGAAAGTGACTATTTTGTTCCTGCACAAAATGACATGGTGGTATCAATTATGGGATCCTTTGTTCTTGTTGCCATGGCATTTTGTATAAGCACAGTAAATGTCTAAAATGGGCTTGTAATCAAAATTCTTACAATAGTCTCTGACTTTTGTTTTCTCTTCAGATGCGGTGATTGGCAGCTAATCTACTGCAAAATCTGACAATGGCAACTGCAAACCAATCATGCATGATAAAACTCATTGGGCCAAAATGGAGCCACTGGAGTTGACAATGGACGTTTATGCCATGAGTGAACTTGATTCATTTTCAAAGAATATTTTCAGCATGTTTATATTGGATTTTAGCTGGTTATTTCTGTAGAAGTTAGTGAGCCAAATTCAGCAGTGATGTAAACTACATCTAAATTTACATATTGGATGTAATCTTGTCATAAGTGGCAATTGCACAAACTTTTGCACTGAATAGTTTAGTGCAATGAGTGGGAGTTATTGCATGCTATGGAGACCATATTCAGCCTTGAAGTCAGTGGGAATGACTTATACCATGGGTGAATAAAACCTTGGGAATAGTATGAGCATAAGAAGCAGAGGAAGGCTTCATTTTCATTTTACACCTTTGTGCTAGTTGTTTTTCCTGCTACCACCCTCACTTCAGCATGTAGGTTACACTTGTTATGCACACCCACTGAATACCAAATCAGTTGTATAGAACTAAATCTTAAAGCCACTATAAATTGGTGGGTGGGGGAAGCAAATTGCAGTAGCAGGAGTCCTATCTAAATAAAACCAGACTTCCAGCCTAAGGAAGCAACTGCACAAATAACACAATACATATATTTAAGTCCCTGATAAAAACCATATTAGATTCAGACTACAAAAACTCACTTTCTTAAAAACAACCTTTGTTTTTCTAAAATGTCATTTATTCAAAGCAATTAGAATTTTAACTGCATGGCTGTTACATCCAATATACTTTTCAATTTGCCTCTGAGGTAAGGAAAGAATTAATACTGACAAGGTGTCATAAATATAAAGGGAAGGGTAACCACCTTTCTGTATACAGTGCTATAAAATCCCTCCTAGCCAGAGGCAAAATGCTTTCACCTGTAAAGGGTGTTAAGAAGCTAAAGTAACCCCACTGGCACGTGACCCAAAATGGCCAATGAGGGGACAAGATTCTTTCAAATCTGGAGGCCGGGAACAAAGGGTTTTGTCTGTTTGTGTGATGCTTTTGCCAGGAACAGATCAGGAATGCAGCCTTAAAACTCCTGTAAAGGTAACAAGTACTCTAGCTAGACAATGTGTTAGATTTTTCTTTTGTTTAATGGCTGGTAAAATAAGCTGTGCTGGATGGAATGTATATTCCTGGTTTTGTGCCTTTTGTAACTTAAGGTTTTGCCTAGAGGGATTCTCTGTTTTGAATCTGATTACCCTGTAAGGTATTTACCATCCTGATTTTACAGAGATGATTCTTTTACTTTTTCTTTAATTAAAATTCTTCTTTTGAGCACCTGATTGCTTTTTCATTGTTCTTAAGATCCAAGGGTTTGGGTCTGTGTTCACCCGTACCAACTGGTGAGGATTCTTATCAAGCCTTCCCCAGGAAAGGGGATGTAGGGCTTGGGGGAATATTTTGTGGGAAGACGTCTCCAAGTGATCTCTTTCCCTGTTCTTTGTTTAAAACGCTTGGTGGTGGCAGTATATGGTTCAAGGACAAGGCAAAGTTTGTACCTTGGGGAAGTTTTTAACCTTAGCTGGTAGGAATAAGCTTAGGGGGTCTTTCATGCAGGTCCCCACATCTGTACCCTAGAGTTCAGAGTTGGGAAGGAACCTTAGAATCATAGAATATCAGGGTTGGAAGGGACCTCAGGAGGTCATCTAGTCCAACCCCCTGCTCAAAGCAGGACCAATCCCCAACTAAATCATCCCAGCCAGGGCTTTGTCAAGCCTGACCTTAAAAATATCTAAGGAAGGAGATTCCACCACCTCCCTAGGGAACGCATTCCAGTGTTTCACCACCCTCCTAGTGAAACAGTTTTTCCTAATACCCAACCTAAACCTCCCCCACTGCAACTGGAGACCATTACTCCTTGTTCTGTCATCAGCTACCACTGAGAACAGTCTAGATCCATCCTCTTTGGAACCCCCTTTCAGGTAGTTGAAAGCAGCTATCAAATCCCCCTTCGTTCTTCTCTTCCACAGACTAAACAATCCCAGTTCCCTCAGCGTCTCCTCATAAGTCATGTGTTCCAGACCCCTAATCATTTTTCCTGCCCTCCACTTGTCCTTGTTGAACCTCATCAGATTTCTTTTGGCCCAATCCTCTTATTTGTCTAGGGACCTCTGTATCCTATCCCCACCCTCCAGCGTTTCTACCTCTCCTCCCAGTTTAGTGTCATCTGCAAACTTGCTGAGGGTGCAATCCACACCATCCTCCAGATCATTTATGAAGATATTGAACAAAACCGGCCCAAGGACCAACCCTTGGGGCGAACAGCAGAGCGGCTAACAGAGGGAGTTTGCCTGGGATCTGCCTGAGAGGAGGTACGCTAAGGGCTGCATTAAGGAGGCTGTGTTGGTGAGTATCTGAGTGTTTGTTGTGGGGACAGTTTGACAGTTTGACCGTGTGCTTGATTGGTGGTTTGAAAAGTGTGAATTGGAAGTGCTTTGTTCCAGGTGAGCCTTGAGTGGGCCTGACTGTATAAACCTTGACACAAGGCTTCCAAGTGGTCAGGAAAAATTGGAATCCAGGGCCCATACCTTTATCTCTGGAGGGCTATCTATAAAATGGAGATAAATGCCATGATTTTCAAAAATTGGAGACAAAAATTAGGCTCCCAAATTCAAGGCATATTTATTATAGCTCTCATTGACCTGCTGGGTGCACATAAATTTTGAAAATAAGGCGGCTACTTTAGCTGTGTAAATATGGATTTAGGAGCTTTCAATTAAGCTCCTATTTCTGAAAATCTTGGCAAATATTCACATGGCTGTGTAAAAAGTTATTGTTTTTAAAGCACTTTGAAGATGAAAAGTGATCGTATAAATCTAAGTATTATTCCAATGAAACTTAATTTAGTACCAACATAGCAGTAACACTCGAGCACAACACTATAAACACCCCTCTCAATACACTCTGAACCCTGTAGTCTTCTGTTTCCATGAAGTTTTATATGCTAGTGTGACACCATGTTATTAACCATAAATCCTATGCACAGGTAGGAGATATTTAGTGATATTTTCCCATATTCCCATAAGAGCTCTTAAAATGTGGCAATTTTACCTAAGAGCCCTTCAGTACAGTATGCCCAAAGGGCATGAGATTAAAACACACAAACTGTCTCGAGAGAATTGTTTAGTTTCCTCTGAAGAGGAAAAAACTGAAATGAGTTAATCTGTTTATCCGGATTCAATTGCTTCAATAAAAAGCTAAAATTTGTTCAGACTGTAGTGCCAGTTGATCCTGAAATGAACTCTAATTTATATCAAGTTTCGAACCCATGTAAAAGTCCCAATTAAGTAGAAATAACTGATCTTTTTTTGTGATTCACCACTAATTAAATATTACTATATAAGCACAAAGTAGCAATATTAGTATGTGCAGACTTCCCATGATTCCCCTTGGAATCTGATAGATGCTACAGGGGAATCATTGTAATATATACTTTTTCAGATCCTCCACGATACATAGAATAAAATCACAGGTACAGTGGATTGAGTTTGTGATCTTCATAAGTGCTTCAGTTTCTAGAGAACTTCTCTATGCTGTCTGCTCATCTTCTCCCACCTATTATCAAGTTCTGCCTAATAGCTGCTGTCAGAAGTGAATAACAGTGCCAGAAAAAGACTAAATCCTCCTACTGCACTAAAAAATAGGCTGAATGTCAGAAATATTTGGTTAGGAGCAATTCAAGCAAAATCATTCCCATAGACCAACAGAAATGAAGTGTCTAAAATATCACAAATGTAACCAAACAAAGTGATAAATTTACAGAGAAATGTAGGGATCTGAAGCACAGTCCAGAAAAAATATTAGAGCAGTGATATATACATAGAGGAAAAATCTATTGTAAAAATATATGTATGTACGTTCATTACATTGAGTTAAAATTATTTAATCAAATTAAATCATGAAAAATGATTTACATAGATAGGAACAGTTTCATTTCTGTGAACTGTTTTATTTCTGAAAATGACAACCATACATTTGGAAATATACAGATGTTAATATTTCAAAATATATAACTATGAATGTCATTTTCAGTATGTATCACATTTTCTTCTCACTAGAAGACATTTATTTAACATTTATTGCATCTCTTCATTTGTTTAAAAAAAACAATTCATATAAGAACATAGGAATGGACACATTGGGTCAGACCAATGGTCCATCTACCCCAATAGCCTGTCTTGTTACAGTGGCCAGTGCAAACTGCCTAAGAAGAAATGAACATAACAGGGCAATTATCAAGTAATCCATCCACTGTGGTCCAGTCCTAGCTTCTGGCAGTCAGATTTAGGGACACCCAGAACACGGGGTTGCATCCCTCGACATATTGGCTAATAGACATTGATGGATCTATCCTCCATAAACTTATCTACTTTTTTTTAACCCCAGTTGTATTTTTGGCCTTCACAACATCCCATGGCAATGAGTTCTACAAGTTGACAGGCACCGTGTGAATGTGTTATGTATGTTTTTTAAACCTGCTGCCTATTAACTTCATTGGGTAACCCCTCGTTCTTATGGTATGTGAAGGGATATATAACAATTCCCTATTCACTCTCCACACCATTCCTGATTTTTATAGTCCTCCTGTAACACCCCTTAATCATCCTTTTTCTAACTGAAGAGACAGTCTTCTTAATCTATCTCTTTGTTTGGAAGCTGTTCCATATCCCTAATTTTCATTACTTTCTCTGTACCTTTTCCAATTCCAATATATCTTTTCTGAGATGAGGTGACCAGAACTACATGCAGTATTCAAGATATGGGTATACTATGGATTTATCTAGTGGCATAATGGTATTATCTGTCTTATATATCCCTTTCCTAATGGTTCCTAACAGTATTTGCTTTTTATTTTATTTTTATTTTTACTGCCTCTGCCCACTGAGCAGATGTTTTCAAAGAATTATCCACAATGACTCTAAGATCTTTTTTTTTTTTCTTCTTGAGTGGTAAGAGATCATTTAGACACATCTCACTGCATGTACAGTTGGGAGTATTTTTTCCATTTATCAATATTGAATTTCATCTGCCATTTTGTCACCCAGTCTAGTGAGATCCCTTTGTAACTTTACTATCCTGAGTAATTTGAATATTTGCTAATTTTGCCACCTCACTGTTCACCCATTTATCCAGATCATTTATGAATATGTTGACCAGCACAGGTCCCAGTACAGAACCTTGAGAAACCCTGCAGTTTACCTCTCTCCATAGTGGAAAACTGACCATTTATTCCTGCCCTATTCCTATCTTTTAACCAGTTAATTATACATGAAAGGACATGGATTCCCTCTTATCCAATGACTGCTTAGTTTGCTTAAGAGGAAACTGCTTGTTTGGTATAGGACTGCTTGTTTGGTATAGGACCTTTTCACAGTCTACCTGGACTCTTAGAAAGCCCTTGTGTACATGCAAAAAAACCGAGGAGTACTTGTGGCATCTTATGTTTCCACTGTTAATGTATAATATTTCCACTGTGTATGTTACCATCCTTGTTTAATGGTTCTAGGGCTTTTTTCCCTTCTTGAGTCTTGCACAAAAGGGTGTTTTAGCCTAAGTCAACAATGAAATATTCTGCACTGGCTTAGGGTCAATGATTGATATTTTTTCGCCACTTAGACAGTAAGGAAACTTCACCAATTTGCTCTGGTTTGCATCCACTTGCCGCATGACTGCACCTCAAAGTTTTAAGTTAGGCTAAAAAAAAACACTTCTGCTCTGTGCAGATTGAGTACTTTGCAATCCCATTGTATGATACCATTAAGCCTTATTCCTGTACATAAGTGGAATTTGACTCACTTTCTAACTTTGTACACTTTCTCCCACTCAATGATTTTTTTTCAGTTTAGAAATGCCAGCACAGAACATTAGCACTTCATAGAATGCTGCCTTCTTCAACCAGAGAAGAAAAAATACACTAAAACCTTAGCGAAGGGAGTAAGAGATATGCAGATGCAGACACCATTCTTTAATGCTGAACAGAAGGTACAGAGGTATCACCTTCATGGAGCATACTGGGGCAGGCTCTCAGCAAGCAAGAAACCAGGACAGGGGAAGATAGTAAATTAACTGTAGTTAACGGACACAGGAAAGAAAAAGCAATTAAAAGAACTTGTATGATCTTTAAAAAAAAGGAGTACTTGTGGCACCTTAGAGACTAACCAATTTATTTGAGCATGAGCTTTCGTGAGCTACAGCTCACTTCATCAGATGTTTACCGTGGAAACTGCAGCAGACTTTATATACACACAGAAATCATGAAACAATACCTCCTCCCACCCCACTGTCCTGCTGGTAATAGCTTATCTAAAGTGATCAACAGGTGCTGGAAATGGCCCACCTGTTGATCACTTTAGATAAGCTATTACCAGCAGGACAGTGGGGTGGGAGGAGGTATTGTTTCATGATTTCTGTGTGTATATAAAGTCTGCTGCAGTTTCCACGGTAAACATCTGATGAAGTGAGCTGTAGCTCACGAAAGCTCATGCTCAAATAAATTGGTTAGTCTCTAAGGTGCCACAAGTACTCCTTTTCTTTTTGCGAATACAGACTAACACGGCTGTTCCTCTGAAACCTGTATGATCTTTGATATTCAAGACCTGCTCCTACTATGGTTTAAAAAAAATTTTAGGGTGAAATCTTAGCCCCACTGCAGCCAATGAGAGTTTTGTTATTAACTGAATGTGGCTAGGATTTCACCTTTTTGAGTATGTTTGCACCTCTATTTGGAGAAAACATTTCTGGGAGAATAACACATGTGCTGATGCCACTGAAATATCCAGCTGTATATCAGAAGGCACAATTTAGCTCATAAAATGAGAGATGGGGATTAGAAAACAAGAGTATGAGGGCGACCCCATTTTTCAAGGAAAGCAACACCAATCTCAGGGTATGTGTCCACTACAAACTCTACATTGGCAGCAAGCTCTACAGTGCTGTAGCGCCATATTATAAACACAAATGGTAGGGCTACTTCCGTTGCTGTAGTAAATCCTCCCCTGCAAGAAGTGGAAGCCAGGTTGACAGAAGAATTCTTCCTGTCACCTAGCAGTGTCTACAGGAGGCTTAGGGTAGCTTAAGTATGTCTCTGAGGTCCCCGTGCGCCAATTAGGTCAATTGAAGTTTTAGGTGTAAACCAGGGCTCTCACACAAAACTTAAACAACTCTGCCTCCTAAACTAGTCAAGATGTTTCTCCTCCCCAGCAGGAAGGAGATTGGTATCTGTAAATATGTGGGTGGCACTCGGATACTACAGTAAAACCTTAGAGTTACAAACTGACCAGTCAACAACACACCTCATGTGGAAGTACACAATCAAACAGCAACAGAGACAAAAAAAATAAAATAAAGCAAATACAGTATAATACTCTGTTTAAACATAACTACTAAAAATAAAGAGAAAGTTTAAAAAAAGATTTGACAAGGTAAGGAAACTGTTTCTGTGCGTGTTTCATTTAAATTAAGAGAGTTAAAGCACTTTCTTATGTGTAGTAAAGTTTCAAAGATGTATAAAGTCAGCATTCAGATGTAAACTTTTAAAAGAACCAGAACATTTCATGCAGAGTTATAAACATTTCTGAGTTATAAACAACCTCCATTCCTGAGGTCTTCATAAGGGTGAGGTCTTGTTAGATTATGTGCACCATGCCTCACGTGGCACGTGCCCAGGATTCATCACCAATTTTGGGCTGCTGCTTAGATCATTAGCTTCCCTGGCCTGGGTCAGGCACTAAAGGGGAGGGTGACATGAATACTGATCCAGTCCCCCCCCCCCCCACCCCATGCTGAGGTTCTACTGTATATTGATGAAGACCAGGTTCGTACCTAGATAAAGCTATTACAGGGGAAGCCATGAACTACTCACTTGTACCAGTCATGTACCTGCCCACCTGTGTTTCTGAACAGACAAGCCTGGGAAAAACAAGTTGCACTTTATTGTATCTATTTGTCTGTCCCACCAAGCCCCATGGCTCACGGACACTGAAGAGCGGGCGTCAGTTCCCATACCACAGCCTTCCTGGGTGGCTTCAGTTCCCCCTCAGGAAAGTGATGCTAGGATGCACTGATTAATATTTGGGCAGGCACTAGGAGCCCCAACTGATGGGAGTTAAGTACTGGAGATCTGTGGAAAACCGGGCTCTCTCAGACTCTCTCTCTTCAGCCCTCTCTCAGGGAGGCATTTCTGGAGCCTCAACTTCGGGCGGATGCAAACTGCACCGTCTCCCTTTGGAGGCAAGGGGCCGGAGTTCGCTCCCACAGTCTTGCAGCGCGGTAAGGCGGCTAACGCCTCTGATTCCAGCGTGTGGGCGCGGAGGTGGGAGGGTCCAAACTTGGCCAGGGCTGGGTGAGGACGTGTTGTGCCTCGGGCTGCCCGTGGCAGGTCACGTTGCACCGTCCCATCTGTCCTGCCCCCAGCGGTTCCCAGGCCCGCTCTCAAGGCCCAGCAAGTGCAGTAACCTGCGGCCGCCTCCCTCTCTCGCTGCAGGAAAACACGCAGCGCGACTCTGCCCCGCCCCCCCGACGCCCGGGCCCCGCCGCACGGGCTCTGCAACGTCCCACGCACCCCGCCGCTCCCCAGCCTGCGCCGGGGCAAAGCAGCTCCCCGGGGAGCGGGGGCGGGAGCGCGGTGAGTGGCAGGCGGGCGGCCGCTGCGCGAGGCGCCGGCTGGCTGCGGCTGCGGCTGCGGCCGGGAGCGGTGGGCGGGGCCGGCAGCTTCCCCGGCTAGGGCTGCGGGGCCGCGGGCGCCGCGCGCTGAGTCTGCGCGCAGCCGCGGGAAGAGTCGGAGCCCAACTTTGCCGGGGACTCTGCCCTGCCGGGCTCTGGTGAGTGTTTGGAGCAGCAGCCGGAGCCTCCGGCAAACAGGGGACCCCCCCACCCCTCGTTCCGCTGGGCACGAACCCCCCCTGCGGGCGGGGTACAGCCCTCTGCCCGCACGACTCCGGGTGTTGGGTCTCTCCGTCCCTGCAGCTCGGGGGGAGGGGATCCTACTGCCTGGCCCCCAGTAGCTTCCTTAGCTGTGCGCACCGCCCTGCCCACCCCCCTTCCCGAGCAGTGCACCCCTCTCGAGAGCAGGACTCACTGCCTGCGTCCCCCTAGCTGTGAACCCCCCTCGGGAGCAGGGACCCCTCTCCAGCTGTGCGCATCCCCCTCGGGAGCGGGATTCACCGCCTGCCACCCCCTTTCCCCCCTCCTGAGCAGTGCCCGCTGGGACCTTGGACCCAGCCTCGGGCAGTGCTGTAAGTTGCATTGTCATGTCCAGCTTCTTCTCTATGAGTAGAGATCCATGATCCTCCCAGCTTCATCCATTCCCGGGGCTGCTGCTCACTGCGGAAACCTGCCTCCTAACTCTCTAGCCTCCCCCACCAGGAGGAGGCTGTGGGAGCCAGACGGTGGCAGCCCCTAAGAGGCTCTCAGTTTTGTTTCAGGGGGTGCACCCAAGAAACTGTTCTGACTGGGGCAAGCACAGCATCTGCTCTTCCTCGCCCCTTTTGAGATAGTTGCGCTGGCTCATCAGAGCTGGCTCATCAGAGAGTGTGCCAAACACCCTTTTTTGGTAGGGAGTCCCAAACAATCCAGCCCAAAATTCTGTTCCTTGCATTTGTGTTCAGTATTTTACACTCCTTCCTGTCCTTTGCAGGATCACTTATTAATGCTTATTCAGAAAGTATTCTGAACATATACAAGGCTTTATACATGCTGGTTTTTTACTTGTCTTAGGACCTTTTTTAAAACTTGACCCTAACCACCCATCCCCTTTTCAGGATTTCACAGGCAAATCACAGGATGGGTATTGTCACTGGGTTTGTCTGTTGCCGAGGACTTTTAACATGAAAAGACAGTGAGAGCACATGAGAGACTGGGTCACTGAATAAATACTTGTTATGTTTTGCATTTTTAAAAGGCTGCTCATGTTATAAATCACATGTAAACAAATTTGCCTATGCTACTCGTAACCCTTTAGGTCATAAAAGTAAGATTTGTTTTAAAAATCCAGTTCACTTGTGTCTATGCTCTGTTTACTTTCTGTATTTCTTTCAGCTTGGACAATGAAGTCAGTTAAACTTTTGTTTATACCCAGTTTCACATTCAGATTCTTGGTGCTACAATGGCTGGGTTTTAATCACTTCAGATGAATGTTTACTTGTTTAAACAAGTCTTCATTAATACTTTTAATTTAAAAACACTTGCATTTTATAAAAACTTCGTAAAAAAAAGTTTTAATATTTGGCCTTATTGAAGATGGCAATGTCTCTTTATTTTTTTTATAGTAAGTTACGTTTTCATCCTCTCTTGGAAATGCTGGGGAGATGCTTTTTTCACCTGTTGAAGTAAAGAACTAAGAGGAAGCCCCTGAATCAGTTATGGAGAATTTAGTTAACTGGGGCCAGGGAAGAGGATTCTTTCTTACTCCTTACTGTCAGGGATCTTACCTTCTGCCTTATTTTCCCCACCCATGTTCCCTTTTAAAGTACCAGGGTTAAGTATGAATCCAACTAAGAGAGAACTTTCGTATCATAATGATTAAAAGTAATTCTGCTGCTTTATTGGGAAAGGTCATTTTAATCTCTGCATTTTTGTGCAACTGTTAAGGCAGAACTGTTTTAGTTATTTGTGATATGAAATAGAAGTTATAATACAGAAAGCAAGTAGTCACCCTTACTGTAATCTTTTTCTTGATTTAAAAAAAACACAGCAAGTGAGTTGTTTAAATTACTTAGTACCTTACAAAGTAAATATTAATCATATGTTTGTTGCTTTATGAGTTAGGATTTTTAGTTATCACTCTATAAACAGAATTTAAGTTGTCAGCCCAAATCATTGAAGTCAGTATTGATCTTTGAGACTATAATACTTTTGGGCTATGCGTTCATAGCTTATTTTTATTACACATGGGTATGCATGTTTTTGGAAAATCAAGGATTAGAAGAGGGCATTTAATAGGCTGACTGTGTTAAAGTAGCTTCTTCAAAGTTTGTTGTGCTCAGGCTTCAAATTCAGCTAAGTCAGTTTCAGACATGATATGACTTATCACACTTCCTGCTATGAAGACACACATCCTTCTGCTTCCAGTCCTGTAAAAGAAAAAGTTCAGGTAACTTTTTTTTGTAAAGGTTACATATTTAAGGAACCTTTTACAAAATAGCAGTGACCTTTTGATCTTCATGGGGGGAGATTGTCAATGGGAATTTTGTTCCTAACTGCCCTTTATGCCTTTCAAAATGCACCCCTTAAAGATTTTGGCAAATGTTTTTCTGTAAAACAGTGTTTACTTTGGGGATGGGCAGGGAGGCAAAAGGAGTTTGCTCATTTTGGATGAAAGTCACCCCTATATATGTAAATCCGAGTTCTTTCGTTAAAGGACTGGAGTGGGGGAGTTGGAATTTTTCTTCACGACCATCTCATGGGTATGCCTCAGGGTCTGCAGCACATCCCTTTCATGATTTGAATACGAAGTGCAGATGGGCACTTTTTGTTTTTTGTATAGATATTTTGTACACTGACACAGGTCAGAGAGTGGATTTGTTAGTCCCATCGTCTGATCTGCATTTCAATCAACTGTCCCATCTGCATTAAACTATTTAGAGGCAGCAGAGAAGCACTAGCTATTCCTGAATAATTCCATGCGTAAAAGATGCCTTAGCAAGCTTGCCAACACTTTTATGTTCATTCTGACTTTTTGTACATATTATCAGAACAAGAAACATAACATGTATTTGGACTTAAAGAGGTTTGTACTCTGGTTTTACATAAGATGCATGCCACGTAATTATTAGTGTGTGCTTTTTTTCTTAATTATAAATTTAACTTTTTTGCCTGCAGCTGAAATGGATTCAGATCCTGATCCTTCTTCAAGTCCTTCTCACCCTCAGCCACAGCAAGTAAGGTCTCAGCTAAATGCAGCTGCTACTGTGAGCCATAGTGAGAGTAATCAGAAACCTGGTTCACCTTCAGGAGATTCATTGTCCTCTGCAACTTTTTCCCCATTAGCTACCAGCCATTCTAACAGCAGGGAGAGAGCTGAAAGAAGCGGTGAGTCTGAAATACTAATTATGCAAGATTGGCATATTCTAAAATCAAGACATTAGAGGTATTGTTGCAATAAACTCCTATACTTGAAGGGACATCTTCAATTTGAAAAATACGTTCCTGTGTGAATTTTTTTATGTGTTATAAGATGGAAGATGAGAGAGACATTTTTTCTTTTGTTTTGTGTATAATTGTCTGTTTTCCCTGTGTATTTCTCTTTGTGTTCACACAGCAACAAGAAAGAGAGGGAGGTTTTTAACCACAAAAACTAATAAGGGGATTCAAGCACAAAGGCAATACAATACCAGAAACTGCTTTTAACTGACTTCTTAAAATTAACTAGATTACACATTAGAGCGACAATGAGGGTGAGACAATATCTTGTATTGGATCAGTTTCTGTTGGTTTTCCTCTCGGGGCCAAAAGACCAAACACATCAAGACACTTGATCATAGCCTTTAATAGGCTGAGAGGCTACTTACGCTTTATCTTAGCTCCGAGGAGCCAAGTGAAAGAGACAAGATTTCGCGCTTACACAGAGCTCTTTTTCAGGTCTGGGAAGGGTACTCCGATGTCACAGCTATATACAAGATTAAGTGTAAGGGGTTAACACATGTTGCAAGAAACCATTCAAGGTGAGGTGGGCAGTTAACAACTGTGCCTTTGTAGGACAAAGGAGGGTTAGTGGGTTACAGATTGTTGTAATAAGCCACAAATGCAATGTCTTTGAGTCCACGATTTTTAGTGTCTAGCAAAGTTATGAACTTAGGCTCTCAGGCTCATCTTCTTAAGGTGTTGTGCAGGTTTCGGTTGAGGATGAGTTTTGAGAGGTCCGATGTGCAGTGATTGCTCTGTGAAAAGTGTTCACCCATGGGCAATATGGTGGTTTTGTCTCTTATTTTTCTGTATGGGTTCATCTGAGAGTATAGTGATTGCCTCGCTTCACCCACTTAGTTGTTGTTGGGGCATTAAGTGCACTACAAGGAGGTACATCACATGTTGTGATAGGCATGTGTGGGTGCCCCTATGCTCTTGAATGAATTCACATGGGAAAATGTGGATGGGTCAGTAGGTATGTAGGAGTTCTGATCAGAATTCATTGATAAATTTTTAAAATCAAGATGGTGCTTTCAAGTTGCATGGAGAGAGTCTTAATTTATTAAAAGTAATGGAAAGTGAAGGTGCTCTCCCCATAGTTCCTGGAATGAGACATGTGTCCATTTGCAATATTCTGTGCCCCTGAAGTCAGATTTTAAACTTAGTCTGGGATCTCACACCTGCATACCACACCTCTGTGTTCCAGACTTAACCAGTCCACTGTGGTTTTTTTAAGCTCTTTTAAGTATTTGTAGGACTTGGGCCCAGATTTAAAATTTTTATTAAAGCTAACGTTAAAAAAAAAAAAGTAATACATAGGTTGAGAAAGGAGTGTCTGTACATCTGGGTATAGTCACTCCTAATACATAGATTGAGAAAAGAGTGATGATACCCAGATGTACAGACACTCCTTTCTCACCTATGTATTACATAATTTTTTTTTTTTAACATTAGCTTTAATAAAAATTTTAAATCTGGGCCCCAGTCCTACAAATACTTACATGCTTGCTTACCTTTACGAAGTGAGTAGCCCTATTGAAGTCTCTGAGATTATTCATAAGCATAAATCTAAGCACCTATATGTGTGTATGATTGGGTTTCCCGGTAGGGCCTCAGTCCTACAAACTGCTGCTCTTTCTTGTTCTGGGTTTAAGATAGAATTCCATATGAAATTGGAGTGATTTAAGTGTATTAATAATCCCAGCTCTAAAATAGTCTTGAATTTATCATATAGAAGTTCCTAGAGGCCTTAATCAGAAAACAGGGACCCATCGTGCTAGGTACTGTACACACAATAACAAAAAAGACCAAAGAATCTGTGATCCATGTAAGAGTTTACAATCTAAGTAACTAACCTTTTGCTTCTCTAACTTCTAATAATTTAAATTATTGGTTCCCCAGAGTGCCACAAAACATAATTTTAAACAAATATATCTTTGGTTTTATGTCAATAGTTTTCAGATTTACAATTTTCACCTAATTAGGGAGGGGCAACTCTGGAATTAAGGCAGTTCCCTTGAGCCAATGAGCAAATTTTGGGGGAAAAAATGATTTGTTGAATTCCTGACTTTCTAATTGCATCCTTAATATATCATTATCAGCTTTCTAATCTCGCCCACTAATAAAGTAGTACAGAGCTGTTGAAGAATTGACACTTTTGACGTTAATTACATGATTATTAAGTTAGGATTAGAGCTAGCAGATACTTGTTTCCCCTCTCTCTCATCCCCCAGTTTCCTAGTACTTTTCAACACGAAGAAGAGAATAGCAACAATGTGAGAAATGTGGCATTGAAATGTATCATGCTTTGTTATAGTATCATTTTAAAACAGAAACGCATGGCTTCTACTCATGAATTATGCAAAATTATGAAAATATATACCTGCTATCAATCTACTGGTACTCTGTATAAAGGATGCTGGCAGGTATGATATTCTTCCTTTCCAGTCAATCTGGGTAGTTTCTGATTCTGTATAAATGTCTACTTTTTTAAAATTCTACTAAACCCTTTGTCTCAATTACATCTCTTTGCAGGCCGCTCAGTATGTTGACAGTGCATTCTGTTAATTTAAAAAAAGCATTTACTTTTATTTTAAATATGTTGCTTCTCCATTTTATTGAATGTGCCCTTGTTCTTGTATTATGAGGATAAACAAAAGCATCTGAATAACCTGTATAATAATCATTATTTTGTATACTTCTATCATGTTTCTTCTCTAAATTATGTATGTTAATCCTTTTAACTCTCCTCATTTTTTGAAGTCCTTTTTCAATGCTTCTAATCACTTTAGTCACCTTTTTTTCTCTTTCTTTTACGATTCTTGAGATATGAGTAAAACTGAATACAGTATTGAGGGTACGGGCATACCATCAATTTATACAGTAGTAGTATGTTTCGGTATGTTTCTTTATCCCTTTCATAACTTACCCCAATATTTTAAACATTGCTGAAGATTAAGCATCTGTTTCCATTGAATTGTCTGCCATGATGGCTGGGTCTTTTTCCTGCATGATTGATTACGTTTAATTTAGGCAATGTGGCTGTGTATGTCAAATTATTTCATGCACTATGCATGACTCTGCATTTTTCTACAACGAATACTACCTACCATAATACTGATTCCTTGGATTTTGGGGAAGGAAAATCCCCCGCCTCCTCCAAAAGTACCACCAAACATACAACAAAACCCAACCTAGAGCCTTATTTGAAACAGTGCAATAAAGTTCCTCTTCTGCCCCAACCTTGACGCATTCAAGTTGAAACATAAAATAGGGATATGGATAGAGTTTTAAAGAGATTCTGGTTACAAAGAAGAATAGGTTACTCAAGATGCATTAATGTTTTTTGCAAAGTAGTAGCACTGAAAGAGAAGGTATTCCCAGTAGAGAATGATGGAAATCAGAATATCTTAAAGTTGTTTTTAAGTGGAGAGTTGCTATGTTGCTGATGGGCCAAGGAAGAATGAGGAATCCAGGCTGTAAGTAGCAATGTTGAATTACATATTCTTTCTGTTTTTGAAGGGAAAAACCCAGGATAGCAGGCTCCTCATGAGGGGGCAAAAGTTGACTTTTTACTTGAGTGGATTAAGGAGTCGATAACTTGGAGCAGCTGCTGTGTGTCATTAATACCTTTTTTGGTGGTGACTGAAACTGTGAACAGGTAGAGGAGAATGGAAAAGTCCACCAAAGTGTCATTCAGAAATATATGTGGAGCTGTTTATTGTAGATAACTTTTAATAATTTCAGTGAATTGTCACTGTAATTCCAAATGAAATAGTTAGAATTTGCAAAATATTAAAGGTATTGGCCACTTTCAGCTGATTCATTACATATATTTTACATATTTCTGTCAACTCTACAGACTTAAATTTGTAGTTGGAGTGATTTAGAAGCAGTAATTTCTATGAGTGGTAGTTACCTAAAGACTTATTTTGAGGAGGGAGAATTTATATACTCTGGTTCTTTTAAGAATGCTATCTTAAAACATGGTTACAGTATCTCAAGCTCTGTATACCTTGGTAGTTTGGTATAAACATATTTGCACTTGTCTGGGATGGCCTACATAACTCCCTTGTGACTCTAGCACTTCCATATGCTTGCCAGTAAAATTTTAGAGCACATCTATTTAGCTTAAAAAGAGAAGATTATGAGATGACTTGATTAGTCTATAAGTGTCTGCATGGGAAACAAGTATTTGATAATAGACTCTTCAGTCTAGCAGAGAAAGGTAGAACGTTATCCGGTGGCTGGAAGTTGAAGCTAGACAATTTGAGACTGGAAATAAGTCATACATTTTTAACAGTGAGAGTGAGTAACCGTGGAACAATTTACCGAGGTCATGATGGATTCTCCATCACTGACAATTATGAAAACAGGATTGGATGTTTTTCCTAAGAGAGAAACTCTTGGAATTATTTTGGAGAGATTCTGCAGCCCATATTATATAGGTGGTCGGATTAGATGATCACAGTGGCCTTGGAATCTATGTATCTGTGTAATATATTTTCCCTAACTTCATGTGTATATGCTATGTTTAAAGGTATCATAACCTTATGGAGATGTCAAGAGAACTTGTGTGTTCTGGATAACCTCTTTCTCTTGATCTAGGGGACACTCCTGCAAGGTGCTGAGCACTCTGCCCCAATCCAACAAATACTTAACACGTACTTAACTTTGAGAATACAAATAGTCCCATTGGATCAAGCTCCTGTGTTGAGGGATTTTGCATCAACAAGTCATGCAATTTCTCAGTTCTTCTATTAACCTGCTGTTACGGAATCTGTTTGCTTTTTGAAGGGTTTTGAAATAGTTGATTTCACAGTAGGTGGTAATGATAACATGAGGTTTCTTTATATAAATCAGTACTGATTTGAATGTAAACCTCAACATGCAACTGGCAGAGACTCAGCAAACCTAAAGCATAGAGTCTGTTTTCAATAGAGTAAACTTTCTCGTCCCACCTCCCCCTGTCAGGAATGGTTAAAGTCTTTCTGGAGAGCACCTGCAGAAATAGGTTTGTGTATAAATTAGGAGTGGGAGAAATGGTACTGCCTGAATACTAAATAAAAATCAGAGTAGTTAACTTTCTATCGATTTAGCAAAAAATGTGCCTTGACAGGAAATTTGTCAGTGAATGATGTGCGTATGTGATTGATTAAGGCTTCTGGAGCTTGGAATCAATGAGTCATCTGTATACATGTCTGCAGTATACAGGAAAGCTAGTAACTGCTTAAAGCAAAAACAGTCCTGGCATTCCTCAGAATTGCAAGAGGCGGTAAAAGTACACAATACCTTGGAGAACATGGGAATTGGCTACAAAGACCAGTCTGGACCCTCCATCCCACTTACGATAACTTTTATGTGGTAGCTTGTAAATCGCTTTTGACCAGTTAGTACAGCTGTCTCTCTGAAAGGATGTTGACTGATAACCTCCCTCCCCATTAATGATAGGGATAGGACATTAATGATAGGGCTTGAAGAAAGCCAGAGAATGGAGTGAAGCAGACTGTCTTTGTGCATATTCCCTTGCACACAGCAGAAATACTTACCTGCCATGCCCATTGTGTTCCACCGCTCAGCAGGGTTTGAGGGGTCTAGTGGGCAAAGGGGTGGGGATCTGAAAGCAGTTTGTCTGGGGAGTTTGAAAGGATTTTGAAGACGTTATGGCTTTAGGGTTTAAGAATTAGGTGATGCTTCATTTGTGTATTTGGTCTTACAGGCATTTTGTTTATTACAAGTCTATTAGAGAAGAGAAATAGGGTTCTGGAATCCTGAGCAGTCAGATGAAGTCAAGACTATAACAGGCTTCAAAAAAGAACTAGATAAGTTCACAGAGCATAGATACATCAATGGTTATTAACCAGGATGGGCAGGGATGGTGTCCCTAAGCCTCTGTTTGCCAGAAGCTGGGAATAGGCAACAGGGGATGGATCACTTGATGATTACCTGTTCTGTTCCTTCCCTCTGGGGCACCTGGCATTGGCCACTGTTGGAAGACAAGATATTGGGCTAGATGAACCTTTGGTCTCACCCAGTATGACGTTCTTAGGTAGTGTTTGTACAAATTGAGAACCCTGTGAATGGGAGTTATCTCTTACACAATGCTTGTACATATATTTGGGGTTCTACACATCCTTGGAGGAGTCCAGTTATTGTGTATATTTTACAGAAGAGTTAACTTTATAAATTGTTGTGACAGAGGCCTGGGCTACACTTAAAACTTAGGACAACATAACTACAGTACTTGGCAGAGTGAAAAATCCACACCCCTGAAAGCTGTAGCTATGGCCGATATAACCCCTGGTGCAGATGCAGCTATGTCAATCTAGCTATGGTCACTTGGGAAGCTGGAGCCCCAGGCCCTTTAAATCACTACTGGAGCCCCGGGGCTCCTGGCTGCTGCTACCACTACACCAGAACTCCGACAGCAATTTAAAGGGCCAGAGGCTACGGCTGCGATAGCAGTGGCTGGGAGCCCTGGGCCCTTTAAATCACTGCTGGACCCCAGTGGTAGCAGTAGCACGGCGGCGGCCGGGGGCTCTGGTGGTGATTTAAAGGGCCGGGGCTCCGGCCACTGCCAGGAGCCCTGGGCCCTTTTAAATTGCCGGGCCCTGGGCAAGCTGCCCCTTTTGGCCCCCCTCATCAGTGGCCCGACCGGTATGGTCGGCTGTGTACCAGCTCTTATGGGTATGCCATACTGGATAGTACCAACTTACTTTCACCTCTGGGACCAGGATTTTAGACCTGGTAGCGTAAATGTCAGTGGCTTAATATATATTTGGAGGATAGCATCTCCAAATTTAGTTGCAGCCATTTTTCAATTATAAAATTTATATTAATTCCTCTGGTAATTCCCGTCCCAAAAGATACTTATGCTTTTCATTTGTGGAGTTAAGTATCTTTGACAACTATAGCATCTGGAGGTAATTTTATAGAGTAAAACTTTAAAATGTTGGGGTTTTTTGCAAAGGGTGCGGGGGGAAATAAGTTTCTAGTGTTTCTTTGTGTTCCTCTATCTGCCCTACAAAATCTTCTCATTACACCACAAAAATTAAAACATGGGGAGGTTTTGAGACTGGCTGATGCAAGGAGCATCTTCAAGACAGGGATAGTACAAATGTTTTAAGAACTGTCTATTTGAAAACTGGCTCCAAATATTTGCCAGTGAAGCTGACTGAGAATACTTTCTTTCACTGCTGCCAAAACAGCATCGGCTACTCCTCAAAAGTGAAATGAAATTCCAAGGTCTTGTTTTTTGTGGTGTGTGTATTCTGAGATTTCTGGTAACTGACCCAAATCAGTACTATTCTTTTAAGGTTGTAATCTAACTATTAATCATTAGGGTGTAATAAGTTCCAGTGATTTGAAGTTGGAAAAATCAAATTGGATGTGACGCAGTTTTTATCCATGAGGGTAATTAAGTGGTGGAACTTACCACATTGATCATCATGTGGAATCTTTAAAATGAGTTTGTATGCCTTTCTTAGAAAGATGCTCTATTTCAACTGTAATTCAGTACTATTCACTTATGTAATAAGAGAGAATAATTCCCTCCAATTCAGGAATTACTGAAATTGTGTGTTGTGCAGGAGGTCAAACTGGATCATAGTTGTCTCTTCTGGTGTTAAAATCTATGAATGTATGAGAGGGATGTCAGATTTATGATCTTAACTATTCAAGTGTTTGGATTTCTTAAATTCTGTAATAAATTGCTAAGTAAAAATTATCCCTTGTTTTAAATATTTTGTTTTATGGGCTATATTAATGACTTATCCCAACCCTAGAATATAGAGATCAAGAGTTTGGTGAGGGATATTTCTGCACAAAGAATCTTGTGCAGAAAAAGAAGGCATAGCTGTTTTTTATAATTATAGTTGTGTGTGTGAATTATTTTAAATGACTTAAATGTTCATTGTACAATAATAGCTCCACTGGAAAGAAATGCAAATTTTTCTTGTAATGCCTTTAGAATCTTGCTTTTTTTGATAACTTTTAAAATACGTAGACTATATGATATCACCGCTTTCATTTTTCCACCTACACACTTTTGTACTGCTCTCCATAATTTATCCTCACTTTGTGGGGATGAAGAAGTTGCTCCCTTTGGAGCTTAATATGATCTGATGATTTGCAGTTGTGGTGTGACTAAGACTCTTAACATAACTACAAAGACACTACTGCTCCTGGAGAAAGCGGGACTGAGTTTCTAGAGTTTTAACAGCCCTGTCAGTGTGCCCCTACATGATACTGAAAATGGAATATCTGACAACATTGATCATGAAAATACTTTATTCACAGTATTTTTAAAAAAATATTCCAAGCTTCATTTGCCCAACAAATTGAAATGCTGCTTGAAAGGTTACACTAGCCATGCATTTTATGGCATTAAAAGGCTTTATATTACATTTTATTTACCGGTAGGGTTAGTATTGTCTGTTAAGCTGCTTTCCTTGTGCTTTGACCTGGCTTCTGAGACTCAATGCTATGGATTTAGTGTAAACTGTAGCCCATAGAACTAGCTTTCGCATTTTATTTTACTTAGCAGTAATGCAAGAAACCAACAGGCCCATTTCCTGTAAGACATTGGCTTAAGCAAGTTAGCATAAGGCTTGAGACCTATGAGCTTCAGCATAGATAGATGGCCAAACGGTTGCCCCAAGGTTTTGGGGAACTGGGAATAGAGTGTTTAAGGGGGAAGTTTGTACATAATGATACCAGGCAACAGCAGAAACATTAAACTGATACCAGGCTTGGATATTTTAGGATAAAATTGTTGGCAGATGCCCACCACAAATTTGCTTTAGTGATTAATTGACATCTGTGGTAATAAGGGAAAGCCATTAATATGCTAACCTATAAGATAAAGGCACCCCAACATTATTAGAGTGAGGAAGTTGGATGTGGAGATGGGAGGCTGGGCGTCTGCATGAATATTCATGACAATCATCCATAGGCTCTACAATAGACCAGGCCACCATGTAGAGGGAGTCGATCTTCGGTTATCAGGTAGGTCATTCTGGATCTGGACCACTGGACTTGATTGGCATGCCAGGGACAGAGCGGGTCTTTTCTCTCTCACTACCATATCCCCAAGGAAGCATGTGAGTATATAGGTATATGAGCATATGCCAGGAATGATATCAAAGATATCACTAATTCTGTATTACTGCTATTTGTTTATATGGTTTGGAGCTTTCTTGTCTTCACTAATTGTGCTGATTGGGCTTGGCTTTGCCCTCAGTGTGAGTGTTGTTGCTGTACACGATGGGGCTCCCCACCAAATATTGAATTTGTTAATTTTAATTCTGTTGTGTCTGTTTCCGGGACTAGAACCGTACTACCCCAAGCTCATTAAATCAGTATTAATCAGCAATCAAGAATAATTATTACCACTAAAGAATCAAGCTACAAAACGTATCCTACATGTGCTGCAGTTACACCCTCCAACTGCAGTGTGTTACACCCTCCAACTGCACCCTACCCTTCGTTTGCAGTGTAGACGTACCCTAAGACCACGTAACATGGAAGCTGAATTTGTGGAATTGCAATATGATAGTGCACCTTTATATATGGCCTTGATATTGCAATGAGATCTGCACTGACAGACCCGTGCCTGCACAGAGCTCAATTGAAACCAATACTTTTTTTGCATGGGTGGGTTCAAGAGTCTACCCTCATGAATGAGCAGCTAGTGCAGAGGTGAGCAAACTATGGCCCGCGGGACCGTCCTGCCCGCCCCTGAACCCCTGGTCTAGGAGGCTGTCCCTCTTCGCGCGGCGCAATGCTCTGGGCAGTGAGGCTGCAGGGCCCGGCCTGACCCGGTGCTCTGTGCTGCGTGGCACTGCTGCCTGTCCTGGTGCAGCCCTGCCGCCAGCCACTGGTGATCCAGGCAGCACGATAAGGGCGCAGGGGGTGGGGGGCGGGGAGGCGGGTTGGATAGAGGTCAGGGGAGTTCGGTGTGGGCAGGGGTGTGGAGAGGGTTTGGGGCAGTCAGAGGGCGGGGAACGGGGGTTCAATGGGGGCAGGGGTCCCGGGGGGCAGTCAGGAAGGAGAGGAGGGGGTGGATGGGGGGGGTCCCGGGGGGGGGCAGTTGGAAGGAGGGGGGTTCAATGGGGTGGTGGGGGGCAGTTAGGGGCAAAGGGTCCAGGGGCAGTCAGGGAGAAGGGGTGGTTGGATGGGGCAGGGGTCCTGGAGGGGCAGTCAGGAAGGTGGGGAGGGGTTGGATGGGGCAGGGGTCCTGGAGGGGCAGTCAGGAAGGTGGGGGGGGTTGGATGGGACAGGGGTCCTGGAGGGGCAGTCAGGGGGCCGAGAGCAGGGGTGGATGGGCAGGGGTCCCAGGGGGGCTGTCGGGGGGCGAGAAGTGAGGGGGTCTGATGGGGCGGGGGCCGAGCTATGCCTGGCTGTTTGGGGAGGCACAGCCTCCCCAGCCGGCCCTCCATACAATGTCAGAAACCCAATGCGGCCCTCAGGCCAAAAAGTTTGCCCGCCCCTGAGCTAGTGAGTTCAAGGCTAGAGATAACTGAAGAACAGCAGTAACGTTTTGCAAAAACAGGTTGTGAGCATCTTCAGTCAGGGCCTATGTCTATGTGCATGCTTTCCTTGTTCTATAAAGCGTAATGCTTAAGGTCTGCTTTTAAATAATTTATTCCTCCATAGGCACAATGCAGAACAGTAGAGAACTTTTTGGAACTTGTGGAATGTGAGTAGGAGTATTTCTCCAGGGAGGCTGAAACTGGCTCTTCTGAATGCTTAATAGTATGATCTGATGACACTTAAAAGCTATTAGAACACCAATTTTTGTTACAGAATGTACACATTACTCTTCAAAAAGTGCATTGGTAATAGTCTAAATCTGCACCAGAGAGAACCATTTTAAATCATACTTCTAGCAATCTTGCCCTCCTAAGGGGATATATGCCAAACTCCTTACTTTTACATATATTTTGTAGCTACGTTTTCCAAAGCACCTGTTTGTAAAGTAAATCTTTTATTTTGTCATATGTTTTTATCTGCATCTAGAATCTGGATGGGAGTTTAAAAGTAGCTTATGTCATTGCTCAAGCCATCCCGATTAAAGAACCACAGACTGTTACTGGATAGAGTGTGATGCAGCATCACTTTGTAATTCTCTCTTTCTCCTCCTGAGAACTACTACTTCCCATCCCAAACAAACACACGCTATTTTTGTTTTTGAATTCTCAACATGCGGGATGAGAGAGGTTGCCGTCTCTGCTCAATATTATTATGAGGGGTAGCTGATAGCGACCCTATACTTAAGGCTACGATTTGGCGTGGGTATTTTTGTTAAAGGTCACGGATAGGACACAGGCAAAATAAACAGTAAATCACAGATTTATTGAAGCCAGAGTCCTTCCGCCACAGGGCTGAATTATTGGAATTTTCAGGAAGTCATGGAGGTCTTGTAAAGTCACAGAATCAGTGACTGACTCATAGCCTTACCTATACTTAGACTGCCTAGCGCTTTCCATTATAAAATATTCTTGTGACCTTTTCTTTGAGAAGCTCTTAGCCCTCCATTGTTTGCAGCAGGCCTTTGATGTTTGGCAAAGGAAACTCCCAGGAAACAAAAGTGCCTTTTCTTGTCCCATTAAATTACATTCAGCTTTTGCTGACCGAGAAAGTGTTAAACAATTCCCATTTCCTTCTCTTGCTTACGGTCTTCAGGAAACTCCTGGCTGCCTGCCATAATAACTGAACACAAACCTTTTAAGCTGTGCTGATGCTATCCTTAAAGCAACAGCAGCAGACGCTGTACTAGTAACACTTTTAAGCTGTCACAGCAGGTGGTAGGGGTGGAGGAGGACGAACATAAGAACAGCTATACTGGGTCTGATCAGTTGTCTGTCTCATCCTGTATTCTGTCTCCCGCAGTGGCCAAAGCCAGAGATTCATAGGGAACAAACGGAACAGGGCGATTTATCGAGTGATCCACCCCGTCTTTCCCTCCTATCTTCTGGCAGGCAGCGGTTTAGGTTGCCCTGAGCATTGGGTTGCATCCCTGATGATCTTGGCTAATAGCCATTGGTGGATCTATCCTACATGAACATCTTTTTGGAACTCCAGTTATATTTTTGGCCATCACAACATCTCAAGGCAATGTGTTCCACAGGTTAATTATGCATTGTGTGAGAAAGTACTTGGTCTTATTTGTATTTCATCGGGTGACTCCTGGTTTTTTGTATTGAGTCAGAAAGGGCAAAAAACACTTTTCTATTCACCTTTTCCACACCATTCATGACTTTACAGACCTCTGTCATATCCACCTTAGTCGTCTATTTTCTAAGCTGACCAGTTCTAATCCTTTTAGTCTCTCCTTGTTTGGAGCCGTTCTGTACGTTTGATCACCTTGGTTGCCCTTCTCTGAACCTTTTCCAGTGCCACTATATCCTTTTTGTCAAGGGTTGACCAGAAATGGACACAATATTCCAGGTGTGGGCATACCATGGATTTATATAGTGACATGATGCTATTTTTTTCTCATTTTCTTTCCCTTTCCTAATAGCTCTTAACATTCTGTTAGCCTTTTTTGACCGCTGCTGCACATTGAGCTGAAGTTTTCAGAGAACTAGCCATGGTGACTCCAAGATTTTTGTGTTGTGAGTTAACAGCTACACATTAAGAGTTAATGCATCCTGTACAACTCTTATTTGACCCTCTTGCTTGCGCGTTTTATCAGGGCAAGTGCCAGATTTGTGGCAAGCATCTTTGTACATGATGCAAAAACACTCATATTTACATTTTTTCTAGCTATGTATTAAATAGACTAGAAGCTAGTTACTATTGGGCAAGTGTGAACTTAACTTGCATAGTTACATACACAGGTGCAGTTGATTTCTTGGCGCTCTCTGACTATTAGAGAGCGTTTCTGAAGTATCTGCTGTGATGTTAAAATGTGAATCTAGTACAAAAAATTTCATTATTGGCCATCTAAAATTTTTCCAAACACTGATTTCTTCCTCCTCCTTCTACAAGCCTTGTCACTTTCTCCCCTGAGCCCACATACGATGCTTGTAGTCGTGATCATGAAAAATGGGTATGCCAAACAGGTTTCCCTCATACACTTAGTGTGGGTGTCACCTAATGCATTAAGATCTTTTGTTCAATAGTATTTTCCATGCAGTTTTAACATTCACTTGTAAAACCTATACTTTCTTTTCAGTTATATATATAAAAAATACTGCAAATGAATATTTTGCCTCCCTTATTGCTTCCTGTTTCAGAAGCTTCTTTAGTGCACAAGTTGGTGCTCATGTCATCTAATTATTTATTGAAGTTTCCAGTCCAAAAGGACTTGAGGTCCTTGACCTGTGTTTGTGTAATACACTTGCCTAGTATGTGTGAAAGCATGACTCCCTCTAGCCCCACTGACTCTACAGCTGATCACGTTCTCACAGCCAAACAAAAAGTTCTTTAGCTCAAATGGTAAAGGCTTATGACTTTTGATTTCGAAGGTTGTGGGTTTTACACCCCTCCCACTCCTAGAAACCCCTCCACCCCATGTGTAGGCTGCTATGGTTGGTAAGTAGGTGCCCAATAAACATTCTTATTTCTCCTTCCTTTGTTCTGTGTATGACATTATCTCTCTGTGTATGTTAAGTAACTTTAATTTTAAAAATGACCTGGAAAGCTTTTTTCTTGTCCTGGGGAGAAAGGGTTGTCTAGTGGTTAGAACTGGGATTGGAGGCAGTTGTTGGAGTTATTTCTGACTGCCATGGATTTATTATTGTGACTTTAGGCACATCACTTAATCTCTACCTGTTTCCTTACCTGTAAAAGAGGAATATTAATACCTAACCTTTTGTAAAGCACTTTAAAATTCACAAATGGAAGGGACTCACATGCTACAGTGGAGGGCAACATATAAATACCTGTAATATAAAATGCAACATGCATTCAAGAAGAACAACGGTAGTTTGTTCTGAAGTATATCTTAATATGTCTGTCTTTGTAATATACTTTCTGCTGTTCTGCTTAAATTGATGTATGTGACTAGAGTCAGTTTAGTTACTGTGACTGACTTACACTTCCATCTTGCCCTACAAGTGGGGATGGGCAAATCTGGAATTCCGCTGCCATTGACTTGCACTGTGATATTGGACAAGAGATTGTATAACCTATAATCGTAGGTATTTCTGCCCTTTTTAGTTTTGGTGAACCTTGGGAATCTTTTATATCTTAGACTCTTGTATCAGAAAGGCTTGCTCTTTCCAGATGTATAAGCTTTTTTTTTTTTTTTTTTTTTTTGGGACATTTGTATAGTTTAATCTCCCGAGTGCTGTAATACTTTGGTCTAATTGTGGTGGTTGGGTATCGTGTGAAGGTGTTCAGTGGTCTGTGCTATACAGGAAGTCACAGTAGATGATCTGGTGGTCCTGTCCTGTCTGGCCTTAAACTCTGACGTTGTTAATGCCGAAGAGGATTATCTTGCTGTCTCCCAAAGATGGTGTTCATACACCGTGCTTAATCAAAGTTTTCTCTCCATATTTTTTTACTTGGACGTTATGCAGTAAAACATCACAAGCTCAATCTGACGAGGAGACACATAGACTTCTGACTTCTGTAAATTAGCAAATAAATGAACAAATATGGGGGGGAGAGATCATATTTATCATAATTAGGCTTGGAAGGATTAGAATTTTATTTGTAAATGTTGGTAAATGTCAATTTCACCCAACACCCACAAACCCATGACAAAATATTTCTATTGATAATAATTGAAATTGACTGATAGGCAAAATAAGAGAAATGCTGCTTGAGAATTTATTAGAGTTTGATTTAAGGTTATTTACTCTGCACGTTTGGACAACTGATGTTGACAATTTGTGTTTTAATGGCTATAAAGCTTGAACTTTTTGAATCTCTGTCTACTCATATTAAATAACAATGGTCTTTGCCCCATAATTTCCTGCAATTATGAAAATTTAAATAAACATCTGAAAAAAAGCTTAAAAATAAACACAGATAATTATCTATCAAAATTATAACAAATCAAATTCTGCCAAGCCTAATAATAATGTGCTTTTCATTTTCGCCAATGTAGTTTAGTTACCCTTAGTATTTACTAGTAAATGCAGTTTAGTATTGTTTTTAATACCTAAGACTTTACTACTGCATTTTCTATTAAATTTTGCAGATAAGTGGAATGGGATGGCTGTGGGATAGATACAGTAAAAATCAGTGCCTGCTTCCACTGAAGTTAAGGATAACTTTCATAGAATTGATTGTAACATGTTAGAGTGCCACTCCGCGTTAATCTTATTAAGGCAGGTTATAGTTAATGGATATTTAACAAATATATTTTTACATAGTTGTTTTGTAAATGTAATTTATGGCTCTGTTTTCACCAAAAGGTCTTGTATTATTTTTTTCAAGTAAATACCATATGTGAAGTACTGTATAAAATTCTAAAAACCAAATAAGGTTAATGGTCTTGTAGCTTTGCTCTTATTTTATTATATCAAAAAACTATATTTACATTTAGCTTGTATTTTGAAAGTCTTTTATGAGGATTTATGTAAACATGTATTTACCATTTGACAGAAATTGGTTTGATAGCCATATCTCAATAATAGCTTAACATCTGATTTCAGATAGTTTTATGAAACTTGGAAGAGTTAAAAAAAATTGTACACAAAATTCCTGATATTTTGAAATATACAATCTCTGATAGGTTTCATTATGGGGGTCTTTCAGTAGCAGTTAACAGTGCATTTCTGATTAAATAACTGAATCCTCTTCCTGAAGCATATTTGATGTGACAGCTTTAACCTTTAAATGAAACACTTAAATGCCTACAGTAAATACTTCAGCAGCCATCCAGGGATCAAAATATCTTTTAGTAACATGAGGGCATAAAAGCAGCAGAGTGGAAAATATGCATCTGCTCACTCCCATGCACTTCAGAAATCATTTCTATTTGCCTCAACTTCTACACACTTCTTTAGCGCACAAATGAGGTGAAAAACTAGTAGCCTGTATTTTGGACCCAGTTCTTTAGATCCTTCGGGGTGTTTGTTTCCACTTGGATTGTGCAATATTTGAAATAATTTTCTGAGGAAGTCTTTTGATGTTTGTATACAGCTTAGGGGAGTTCATGAAATAAAACTGGCTTCTAAATGGGAGCAGAATATTGTAAGTAAATATTTACTTAGTATAATGTGGATTTACCATTTGACAAATTACTGTGACAGATGCTGTCCTTCTATAGACCAAAAGGGTAGATATGACCTGATAGCTTTCTGTAGCAGCCTGCAGAAAAAATGGTGGTCATCTAGGTTAGTGACTGCTGTTTATTGTGTTCCATTGCAGTGGCAAGTGAAGAAAAACAAAAAAGTGCTTCACAAAAAATGTTCTGCCTGAGAACTGTACTGAGCTTTATGGTTGATTTGTTAAAGCACCTGTTATGCATTGAAAATCAAGTTGACAATCACATTAAATTTCAAAAGGAATTCTCTATCTAAGGTATTTCTATGGCCCCCATCCCAATAGCACCTGAACGCCACCTAATCTTTAATATATTTATCTCAGAAGAGAGAAGTGCTGTTATCCCCATTTTATACCTGGGAAGCTGAGGCACAGAGAAATGAAGTGATTTGTTCAAGGTCATGCAAAGGGAGGAGTCCATGGCAGAGCTGGGCATTGCACCTGGAGCTCTGAAATCGAACCAGGATCTCTCCCTTTCCAGGCAAGTGCCCTAAATACTGAAAACTGTCCTTTCTCCCCGCTTTATCTTATAGGTAGGCTATGAGAAACACGTGCCCAGTTGTCTTCATTTGCATCCGGTCACATGAATGATCATCCCTCAGGCCATTGCTGTTACTTAGAGCAGTAACTGATAGATGTCTCTACTGATACCAAACAGCCAGAAGAATCTGTGTGTGTTATCAGAAAAGATGCATGAAATTTTATGCATGGAGCATTAATTTTTTCAGGAAAATGTTTATATTCAAGATGGAGTGAAATTTGGCATTTAAAAAAATTCGATGTTTTTAGTGAAGCTGGAAACTAAAAGCTTTTACTGACAGCATTCCCATTGTAACACTTGTGTGTGGGAGTAATACACATCAAGAGGTTTTCTAATGAAATGCATGTTAAGGAACAAGGATGATAGATTACAAACTGTCACTTAACCTTTTTAAGATTGGCATAGTTGCTATTGTGTGGTGTTTGTCCTCCCAGTGTTTGAAAATTTGTTGTTTGCATCATCCATCCTAGTTCTCAAATATTTCTTGGTGCTTTTAACTTCAGTGGTTGACCTAAATTGGCAGCCACCCAACTTGAATCTTACACTTTATCCCTTCATTCAACCTTTTGTGTCAGGCCTGCCAGTAGAAAGGAAAAATATTGTTTCTTCTTTCATATCTCAATAAGGCTAATGTTCTGCTGGTCTTTCTTGCTAATATTTTAAGTCTTGTTCAGTTAGTCTCTCCAGAACATGCCAGATGTGGGCTTTTCACCTCTGTTCTATCACTACAGACCACAGGCTAGAGAGGTAATCTTAATTGTTTATTATACCCACCATTGTTCCCCTCTATTGATGTTTATAGAACATATGTGGAAATGAGATATTTTGCTATATTTTTGTATGTAGTGAGTTCAGAGTGACCTATTGAGTTAGAACAGGATGCTGAAAATCAGATCTGAACTGTAGTCCCATCTTTGAATCTGGCCTATTGCATGACTTTTGGTAAATCACCTTCTGTGCCTCATTTTGTGATGTGTTTAAAAACAAAACAGAAAATCACCTAACTTTGTAAAGTGTGTTGAGATAATCTAAACGCTGTTCAGACTGTGCTCCCAAACCAGTTATAGTGGTTTTCCCTTTAAAAACTTCCCAATTTTGCTTTAGATAACTAAGTAACACTGCTACAGTATTTTCACTTTATCCAAGAAGTGTAATGAGGGATAGAAAAAAGTTGCAGGTGGGAACTAGGACCGGTGTGGCTGCAAATTATGATTAAACTAAAGCAGGCTTTATTTAAAAAATAAAAATCGGAAAGGGAAAGGCGTAATCTTTACCCAGCTTTTATGACTGAAATAGGTAGGATGAGGTAAATTCCAGTTTCTTTAAACATTATGCTGTTTGTTTTCAGTAATTTCTTTGTTTATAAGTTGAGCCCATGAGTGAAGTGTAGTGGCTGAACATTGCCATCTGGAAAGCCATCCACTTCAGAGTACAGCTCTCTAGGTTATATCTAAAATAAAGGATACTTAGCAGTTCATTTAAGTGGGATGATGTTGACTTCTTTGCACTAATGTATGTATCATGATCTGAAAAGATAAAGAACTGGATGATGATAGTGATTGATGATTAGGTGTGCCATCTAGCCAGATGACATACTATAAAATATTAGAATTCTACCAAGTAGAGCTTGGTAGACAAAACTGTGACATGGTGGAGGAGAGTACTTATTTCATGGTGTGCTCATGTTAAAATATAGCCAGTTAAATGAAACAATTAACTTCCTTCCAGATCTTAATCGTACCAGTGAGATTTAGAGGTTCTGAAATGCTATTTGGTATGATTTTTATTTAGCTAATTTGAAATTGTGTGTTGTCCTCTTATCTCCCCCTTCTTTGAAAATAACTGACATGATACAGTGCCTCATTTAGATGGCATGCTTGCTGAACCCTGTTAGACAGAGGCTGAAGTCAGTTTCTTTGAGTAGATGCCAGCATGTCTCTCTAAATCACTTCCTATGATTATGAAACAGTTACTAACCCTATCTTCTCATTCTGCTTATGCCTTAAATATGAACCTTACCCAGTATAGTGCAGTGCCTGCTGACCTTGCAAGATTGTGTGGTGCAGGTGAGGTTTTGGAATGAGCTTTTGAACGTGCAGCTCCCACGTGGCTACGGTAGAGCTGGTTGGGAATCTTTTGACAAAGCAGGGTTTTGGCAGAACTTTTAGCGGGAGCATATCATGGAGTATTAGTTGGTATCTGCTACAGGCCACCAAGTTGTGGCATAAGAGAGGGGCATAAGTATGAGAGGGGCATAAGGAGACTATGTATAATATGTAGAGGGGAAATGCTGTGCAATCATGGGGGATTTCAATCTGAGTGACATTTGCTGGAGATCTCTTGCTGGCTATACTAAAAAATCCTTGTAATTTCTAAATTCTATAGATGGCAGTTTCCTAACTCAAAAAGTGTTACAGCCAACCCAGGTGACTTCTTTCATAGAATATCAGGGTTGGAAGGGACCTCAGGAGGTCATCTAGTCCAACACCCTGCTCAAAGCAGGACCAATCCCCAATTAAATCATCCCAGCCAGGGCTTTGTCAATCCTGACCTTAAAAACTTCTAAGGAAGGAGATTCTACCACCTCCCTAGGTAACACATTCCAGTGTTTCACCACCCTCCTAGTGAAAAAGTTTTTCCTAATATCCAACCTAAACCTCCCCCACTGCAACTTGAGACCATTACTCCTTGTCCTGTCCTACCACTGAAAATAGTCTAGAACCATCCTCTTTGGAACCACCTCTCAGGTAGTTGAAAGCAGCTATCAAATCCCCCCTCATTCTTCTCTTCTGCAGACTAAACAATCCCAGTTCCCTCAGCCTCTCCTCATAAGTCATGTGTTCCAGACCCCTAATCATTTTTGTTGCCCTTCGCTGGACTCTCTCCAATTTTTCCACATCCCTCTTGTAGTGTGGGGCCCAAAACTGGACACAGTACTCCAGATGAGGCCTCACCAATGTCGAATAGAGGGGAACGATCACGTCCCTCGATCTGCTGGCTATGCCCCTACCTATACATCCCAAAATGCCATTGGCCTTCTTGGCAACAAGGCACACTGTTGATTCATATCCAGCTTCTCGTCCACTGTCACCCCTAGGTCCTTTTCCGCAGAACTGCTGCCTAGCCATTCGGTCCCTAGTCTGTAGCAGTGCATGGGATTCTTCCGTCCTAAGTGCAGGACCCTGCACTTATCCTTGTTGAACCTCATCAGATTTCTTTTGGCCCAATCCTCCAATTTGTCTAGGTCCCTCTATATCCTATCCCTACCTGCCAACGTATCTACCACTCCACCTAGTTTAGTATCATCCGCAAATTTGCAGAGAGTGCAATCCACACCATCCTCCAGATCATTTATGAAAATATTTAACAAAACCGGCCCCAGGACCGACCCTTGGGGCACTCCACTTGATACCGGCTGCCATCCAGACATGGAGCCATTGATCACTACCCGTTGAGCCCGACAATCTAGTCAACTTTCTACCCACCTTATAGTGCATTCATCCAGCCCATACTTCTTTAACTTGCTGACAAGAATACTGTGGGAGACCGTGTCAAAAGCTTTGCTAAAGTCAAGAAACAATACATCCACTGCTTTCCCTTTATCCACAGAACCAGTAATCTCATCATAGAAGGTGATTAGATTAGTCAGGCATGACCTTCCCTTGGTGAATCCATGCTGACTGTTCCTGATCACTTTCCTCTCGTGTAAGTGCTTCAGGATTGATTCCTTGAGGACCTGCTCCATGATTTTTCCGGGGACTGAGGTGAGGCTGACTGGCCTGTAGTTCCCAGGATCCTCCTCCTTCCCTTTTTTAAAGATGGGCACTACATTAGCCTTTTTCCAGTTGTCCAGGACTTCCCCCAATTGCCATGAGTTTTCAAAGATAATGGCCAATGGCTCTGCAATCACATCCGCCAACTCCTTTAGCATTCTTGGATGCAACGCATCCCGCCCCATGGACTTGTGCATGTCCAGCTTTTTTAAATAGTCCCTAACCACTTCTTTCTCCACAGAGGGCTGGCCACCTACTCCCCATGCTGTGTTGCCCAGCGCAGCAGTCTGGGAGCTGACCTTGTTCGTGAAGACAGAGGCAAAAAAAGCATTGAGTGCATTAGCTTTTTCCACATCCTCTGTCACTAGGTTGCCTCCCTCATTCAGTAAGGGGCCCACACTTTCCTTGGCTTTCTTCTTGTTGCCAACATACCTGAAGAAACCCTTCTTGTTACTCTTAACATCTCTTGCTAGCTGCAGCTCCAGGTGCGATTTGGCCCTCCTGATTTCATTCCTACATGCCCTAGCAACATGTTTATACTCTTCCCTGGTCATTTGTCCAATCTTCCACATCTTGTAAGCTTCTTTTTTATGTTTAAGATCCGCAAGGATTTCACTGTTAAGCCAAGCTGGTCGCCTGCCATATTTACTATTCTTTCGACACATCGGGATGGTTTGTCCCTGTAACCTCAACAGGGATTCTTTGAAATACAGCCAGCTCTCCTGGACTCCTTTCCCCCTCATGTTATTCCCCCAGAGGATCCTACCCATCAGTTCCCTGAGGGAGTCGAAGTCTGCTTTCCTGAAGTCCAGGGTCCGTATTCTGCTGCTTACCGTTCTTCCCTGTGTCAGGATCCTGAACTCGACCAACTCATTGTCACTGCCTCCCAGATTCCCATCCACTTTTGCTTCCCCTACTAATTCTTCCCGGTTTGTGAGCAGCAGGTCAAGAAAAGCTCTCCCCCTAGTTGGCTCCTCCAGCACTTGCACCAGGAAATTGTCCCCTATATTTTCCAAAAACTTCCTGGATTGTCTGTGCACTGCTGTATTGCTCTCCCAGCAGATATCAGGGTGATTGAAGTCGCCCATGAGAACCAGGGCGTGCGATCTAGTAGCTTCTGCGAGTTGCCGGAAGAAAGCCTCATTCACCTCATCCCCCTGGTCCGGTGGTCTATAGCAGACTCCCATCACTACATCGCTCTTTCTGTTAGGACAAGGTCTAATAAAGAGGAATGATCACAGAACTAAAAATTAAAATTAACATTCTCTGCAGACTTCTATAAGGCCTAAATATGCCTCCCTTCCCAATACTTCCCACCATGAAGCCATAGACTCCTTTCTGTTTTCAGCAAAGCCTGTATTTCATATACATCTTTTTTTTTTTTCCAACTGCCTAACCAACCTCCTATACTTTCAAATCAATGCACTGAACACCACGATTAGTATGGCTTGCACAATTACAAAGCCCATTGATATCATTTATATCCACATATGTTCCCTCAGTATTGTATGCTAACGCATCTCGCAGTGTATTTATGTCACTTTTTGAATATTTCAACTCTCCTATCTTAAGGTTAATTAATGTTCTGGATGTCTGCTCATTAAGGACTGCACATTTAAATGCAATGGTGGGAAGTCTCTGCTTAGCTGTACCACAGAGTCTAGGGCAGCATCAGCTTCAGCTGATACATTGTGGATTTCATGCTGGGGAATTGGAAAAATTACCTTATCCACTATTTTGGTTATCTTTCTTGGAACTAAGCGGAACAGTGGCCAGTCATAACAACATGTTTGTGTCCCATATTAGAAGTATCTGACCCACTAGGTTATCCAATATTTGGCTTCTCCAGCCTTTGCTGGACCTTGTTCCCTATTGCCTCAGCCATATTATGCAATTTCAGGTTTCTTCATCCTAGGTGAACCTATGTGCTGGAATGCACTCTGCAGTACATCACGACATAACCAGATGTACCACACCTCTTGGAACAACATGAGGAATCTGGGGCTTTCCCGACTCCCCTAGCCCATCCTTAACAGTATCTGAGGGTGAGACATATTCCTTTAACCATGATAGGTTCCAGTATATCTATGATCTGAACACTATACACGCTTAATGCCTCACTTGGTGCTGCTAGTACCATAGGAATGATCCATGATTCGTCTAACTTGCATCTTTTCTATGCATAATAGACTCTTGATTAGCGCCTAATCTGGCACCCATCTACTCCTTTTTTCTTTTTTTCTTTTATTTTTTGGGTCCATTGTTCCTACATCTTATTTGTTATGAACCCAGGCATTTCCCCACCTTGAATTTCCTTTAGTCAACCTATAGTTCCTGTATTATGAAACATGTCTTTGCCTTTGATATATTAGGATGATTTGTGATCCCCTCCCCCCCACACTATTTCATTGCTAGCTGTTTCTACTTCCCTAATCAGATGTCCTGTTATACTAGCTTCCTGAACATGCTTTAAATCCTTCCCTATATACTCATTGCTTTGTTTAACTGTAACAGGTTTTGTAATTTGAACTTTCATTTTCTGATTTTCTTCCCACAATGCTGTAGTACTCATGTGATTCCATGCTGATGTTCCCAATGCCCCAACTCCTAGTACTGTTCCTATATCTCTTCTATCTTCCCCTGAATAAGACCGAGATGCTGTGGTAATGTTAAAATTGGTTAAATTCAATACAACAGGTATCATTTGGTACTGAACATTATTATACATAATCTAATGTTCACGATTTATCATTAGTCCATTGTTAAGTTCTGTTTCTGGCCATGGGTAATCATCTTGCTTCGATTCCGGAGCAGGAGGCATTTTTACTCCAGTACGTTCAGTCAGTCTATCTCCTCTGATGAAAATTTTTAACCTTCATCTCTGTACATGTACAACCCCGATTGTTTGGACTGTGGATGTGAATTATAAGTGCCATAGGGACAGCTTTAGAGTCCAGATTGCTTAAGGAAGGAAAAAGTGTAATATAAGGAGGTGGTGGAGCCCTAGATAGTACGGCACTGTCCACATTAATGATTTCTCCATCCAAAAGTCTCGATGATTGAGTTCCTGTCAGTTCTGTATTCTCCAGTGGCACTGTTTCCAGCAGTACTTGCAGAATCCTGTTCTGCTTCTCATGTTCCTCAGCTTCCTCAATCAAAGCCTCAGCTTATACACTGTAGCACCCCATAGCTCAGTGGCCTTGTCTCTCAGTTCTTGTGTCTCACCCTTCTGCATTTCTTTAACTTGCGTTTTATTTCTTTCTACCTTCTAGTGTCAGTGTTTCATTTTGCTTCACAAAAGCTCTGGCTGTCATTACCCAACCCTGAGCTATTGCAGCTTCTATCCTTTTCTTGGCAACCGTTTGGTTGCCAGAAAAATTGCTTTCGAGCACGTCAGCCACCATTTCAAACAGATTCTGGCTTGTGAGAATGTCCACCTCCTTAAGGGGACCCCTACCGTGTCTGGCCAGATATTCATTTACATATCTTCCCCAGCAATTCCATCGTTGCTTAAACCCCATCAATTGCCTTAGGTTGTGGTTCCTTGGATACTGGCTGTTAGCCCAATCTGCAAACTGCCTGGTTCGTTGGGATGTTAGCTTGAGACTCCCAGATGAGTTAAACTCATCTGCTAATAAAGATTTGTTAAACAAAACTCAGCAGATGAGTTTAACAAATCTTTATTAAGGCAAACCTTTCAGGAAGTGGTAATCAGTTACTTACAAGTGGAAGGCTCATCAGGACGATCTCAGTAACCTCCAGCACTGGACAATACAGCTTCAACCTCCCTTTTGTTACACAAAATTTATAACTTTTTTTTGTTATCTTTTCTTATATATCTGTATTAGTGTCTCATTTGCATGTTAACATTTTTCCCTGTCAATACAGGTTTAGCATTATTTCAAACCCATCTTTTCTAGCTTTGTAACGACTTTATTTATTTTTAATTCACAGACATGATTACTCTGCAATTTCTTACATGTGCAGTTTTACCTATGTTTACTCTGTTAAATGTTATCAGAACAGTTTTAACATTCACAGCAGTCTTCTATAAGCCAAAATATGCTTTTGCTCTCAACAGTAGGTTAGGTACAAGTGATCGTGACTTGACTGCATTTATAATAAACCAGCAGAATAAAGTCCAGAGCAATAATATGTGGTGCTTGAATAGGGCCAATTGTACAGAGCTAAAAACAATTGAGAGTCAAATCATCTAGGAGGAATAACTTAAGCAGAAAAATTTGAATGATAATTGGAAACATTTAAGAACCTTACTAAATACCCAAAAAGCTACAGTCCTACAATTGAGAAAGGAGGGCCATGTTGGTTAAAAAATTGGCCTGGTTTAGAGAGACAGTGAAGGCAGCTATTGAAAAATATATAACAAAGGGGAAGTTAATAGCTATGAGTATATATCAGGAGTTAGGAATTTTAGAAAATTGGTAAGGGAAGCCAAGAGACATAAAGAGAAATCTATGGGCAGCAGAGTTAAGGACAATAAGGAGTTTTTAAAATACATTAGGAACAAAAAGAATCCAGCAGTGGTATTGGTCTATTACTAGATGAAAATGGTGGTAGAATTTTTGATGATAATACTGAAAAGACAGAAGTGTTCAATAAACATGTCTGTCCTGTATTTGAGGGGAAAAAACCAGAGTATGTAATCTAAACATATGGTGATTGCACTTTCTATTCCACTAGTATCTCTGCAGGATGTTAAACAGCAGCTACTGAAGTTAAACGTTTTAAAATCAGCAGGTCCACTGCATCCAGGAGTTTTAAAAGAGCTGGTGGAGGAGCTTGCTCCACCATTAATGTTGATTTTTAATAAGTTGTGGAGAACTGAGGAATTTTCCAAAGACTGTAAGAAAGCCAGTGTTGTGCCAATTTTTAAAAAGGGTAAATGGGCTGACCTGGGGAATTATAGGTCTGTCAGTCGAACACTGATCCCTGGCAAGCTAATAGAGTGGCTGATTTTAGGACTCAATTAATAAAGAATTAAAGAAGGGTAATGTAACTAATGCAAATTATGGAAAATAGATTCTGCCAAACTGACTTGATTTTGTGGGGTTTTTTTTTGTTTTTTAAATAAGATTACAAGTTTGGTTGATATAGCTAATAGTGTTATCATATTTTCTGTAGTATCTTGCTGATGAATCTTGCCCATATGCTCAGAGTTTAGCTGATCGCCATATTTGGGGTCGGGAAGGAATTTTCTTCCAGGGCAAATTGGAAGAGGCCCTGGAGGTTTTTCACCTTCCTCTGTAGCATGGGGCACGAGTCACTTGCTGGAGGATTCTCTGCTCCTTGAAGTCTTTAAACTATGATTTGAGGACTTCAGTAGCACAGATATAGGTGTGAGGTTTTTTTGTAGGAGTGGTGGGTGAAATTCTGTGGCCTGCATTGTGCAGGAGGTCAGACTAGATGATCATAATGGTCCCTTCTGACCTAAATATCTATGAATCTATATATTTATCCTTCTCCAAATATTTGAATTGGTATCACTCAACATTTTGCTTAAAAAAACAAGAATGATATAAAAATAACATGGCAGACATTAAATGGATTAAAATTTGGCTAGCAGATCTCAAAAAGTAATTGCAAATGGGAAATCGTCATTGTGTGGGTGTATTTCCAGTGAGGTCCCGCTGGGATCAGTTCTTGGCCCTACACTATTTCAGTTTTAACAATGACTTGGAAGAAACTATAAAATTTGCAAATGAGACACAAGTTGGGAGAGTGGTAAATAATGAAGAGAACAGTTCACTGATTCAGAGCGATCTGGATCATTTGGTAAACTGGGCGCAAGTGAACAATATGCATTTTAATGGATACATTTACATTTAGCTGCATCTAGGAACAAAGAAAGTAGGTCATACTTAGAGTCCCCCATCCTATATCCTGAGAACCAGTGACTCTGAAAGAGATTTGGCAGTAATGGCGGATAATCAACTGACCATGAGCTTCCCAGCATGATTCTAGCCAAAAAAGCTAATGCAATCTAGGGATGCATAAATGGGAATCTTGAGTAGAAGTAGAGGTTATTTTGAAACTGGTGTGACTGCTGCTGGAATACTGTCTAGTTCTGGTGCACGCAATTCAAGAATGATTTGATAAATTGGAGAGGGTTCAGAGAAGAGCCACAAGGACTATTAAAGGATTAGAAAACTTGTCTTAGGCCTGGTCTACGCTGCCGCTTAAATCAATGTAAGTTACATCACTCGGGGGAGGGAAAAAATCACCCCCCTGAGCGACATAGCTTACATCAACCTAACGTGGTTTCTACACCGTGCTGTATTGGTGGGAGACGCTCTCCCGCTATCTTACCTTCTGCCTCTTGGGGAGATGGACTACTGAAGTCGATGGGAGAGTGCTCTCCCATCGACTCATCACATCTTCACCAGACCCGATAAATCAACGCTGTTGCATCAATTGCAGTGGCGCTGATTTAGCGTACAGTATAGACAAGCCCTTAGATTGAGGTCCTAGAGTCTGTGTATTTAGCTTAACAAAATATGGTAAGAGGTGACTTGATTACAATCTTTAAGTATCTACATGGGGAACAAATATTTGATAATGGGCTCTTCAAGCTAGCAAGGAAAGGTATAACACAGTTCAATGGTTGCTAGTTGGAGCTAAACAAATTCGGGCTGGAAATAAGATGTAGATTTTTAAGAGTGAGGGTAATTAACCATTGGAACAGTTTGCGAAGAGTTTTGGTAGATTCTTCATCGCTGACGATTTTTAATTCAAGATGGAATGGTTTTTTCTAAAAGATATGTTCTAGGAATTATTTTGGGGAAGCTCTGTGTCCTGTGAGTGCAATGGTCCCTTCTGGCCTTGGAATCTGTGAATGAATTTCTACAAAACTTTCAACAGGAAGGCTGCTTGGGTCAGGTGGCGAGAGAGCCCCCAGAATAGCCAATAGCCTAGTGGCTAGGGCACTCACCTGGGTTATGGGAGATAACCCAGGTTCAAGTCCCTGATACAAGTTAGGTAAAGCAAGGACTTGATCCTTGGTGTCCCACATCCCAGGTGAGTACCCTAATCACTGGGCTATTGGCTGTTTTGCGGGGAGGAGGGGAAGGTCTCTTTCATTTGTCATGACAAATGTTGAAAGGTCTGTTTCATCCCACTGAGTAACTAGAAATTTTTTTGGAAACTCTTCCCACCCAGTTCTAGGCTACAGTTCTGGGCTGGCTAGTAAAGGTGCTTTACTTCCTGTGAATTAGTGGTAATTTTTCCAACCCTTTCTCCCCTCCCCACCCTAATCTCTCACTCACATGCATATTGAGCGTCTACTTTTTGACGCTTGATATTTGAAATCAAATTAGTGAGAATTTTTAAGATGCATCCTTACAGAGCGTTCTCAGTTCTACCAAGTTTCAACTTTTCCAAGCAACTAGAAGGCTGTAGCTCATCATTCACAAGATAAATCGGGTCATGGGATTCCTAATAAACGCAAAATAAGTTAAGATCATGCAGAAACCTGATTACCTTGTTTTTGGCTCGGTACGTGGGCAGCACTGTTTTTCTTTTTAGGAATGAAAGCTAAAAATCACTTTGATCTGGTAAATATGGAAAAGAATGGGGAGGCAAACAGAAATGTGAGACAGGATACAAAACAATGAGTTCTTTAAAAAGAAAAAGACATTGATACTGGTGTTTCATTTACTCCAAGGATTAAAAAACTGACCTTTCAAATGCACTGAATGTGTTTTTGAAGAGTAGCTTCTCATTCCTCAGATTCATAACACTCTAAAAGGCCCTGTTTCTGCCCAGAACAACAAATTTCCTAAGGGCTCAGGAACTTTTTTTTATTTTTTTTATGTTTTTCTTATTGGGTTTGAACAGTGACAAGCCATAGTAGTATTAAATACAAATGCAGATGCTTATCATATATAATGAAAACTTTTCTAATTGACAATTTTATCCTATATAAGTAGTTGGGATAGTGTTACAAATATGGGTTAATATTTGTAAGGGATGCCAAATAACACTTATATTTTCTGAGACACTTCTTGGTTAACATAATAATTGAATTTCATATTATCTTAAAGGATTTTTTAAATGAAAATTTTGCATCTTGTGTAGCATTCCAGTGAAAATTATTAAGGTTTGAGTAATTGCAGCTATAAATGTAATAACTTGGTAGAACTGCATTGCTGTTTCTATAAAACATCAAGCTCTATATTTAGATGTGCTCCTTGAATTCTCTAGCCAAATGCACTGAGGACTCATGAAAATCATTGAATATTGCTAATAAATCAGTTTTCTTCTTGGGTTGCTTTGTAGAAGCCATGAAAGAGGAACCTGAAGTACTTTTTGAGGATCTGCTTGAAAAGGCCAAAGCTGGAGAACCAAAAGCCCAGACGGAGGTAATTTTATACATTGTCACTACTTTTTTTTTATACTCTTTAGAGGCCATTTATTGACTATGAATAGATAAAATAAATGTTTGTTAGCTCTTTCTGAAATCATATCTGTAGAGAGCACTGGAAAGAGCTTTGAACATCTCTGAACATTGGCGAAACTTCATCGAGCATTGTTGTGGTTTAAATTCAGAAAACGTTACCACACACTTCCAACTCTTGTGGGGTTATTATCTCTTCCAAAAACTGTTCAGTTGAACTACATCCTTTGTTAGAATTTTAAGTTGTTCAAAGTGAGAGATGCCAAATAGCTTCTTGGCCTGGAGGAATGTTCCTTCCTTAGGAAGGATATCCGATTTCCCAAGTTCCAGTCCAGTACCAGCCTTTGGGGTAGATGTGAAAGTTAATTATAGATTGTAAGCATCTAGGGGCCGGGAATGTCATTTGTTTTTTGTCCAGTGTCTAATACAATGAGAGAAGAGGGAAGTGTCCATATAGTGACTGTTGGATACTGTTTTGATTTTAATTTGTTACCATTGGAACAAAATGCAAACCTCATTCAGCACTAAGGCTCCTAGGCACTACGACTATACAAAAAATGAATAATACTAGAGTAATGTAACTGAGTTGTTGCAAGGTTTCCAAATGACTCAACAGCACCAACCTTGGGTCATTTGAAAATGTACAAAGTATGTTTCCTGGTATGGTGGATTAGTAAGGGCATTCATGTACACAGGGTTGAGATCTTTCTATAACTTTCCTCATCTATGCTGAATAAATGCATTTAAAAAACCCTCTAGGTACTAGCTACCATTTGGCTGTTCAGTGGCCTACGAGAATTGAGTTGATCTTAATTCTGTCCCTGAAGAAATTTGTTAGCAGTTTTAGGGCTTTTCTATACTAAAAAAATACATCGGTTTCATTAGATCAGGTTAAAATTCTAACTAAACCGGAACAAGCACCTAATGGAGTTGCACTTAAACTAGTTTAATCCTCACTTTAAATCACTTCAGCTAAACTTGTTAAATTACTGACTTTAATTAAATCAGTAGAAACATATACATGGTCAAACAGATGGGCTAATTTAGTATAGACAAGGCCTGAACGACACTGAGACTGTACTGTCATCTCACCCTCACAAATGGCCCTTCTAAGCTGAGAAGTAATGACATTTGAGAAAATTGGAGATGGGGGTCAGGAGTGAGAATATCTGAGTGCTGCTGCACTGTGGGAGATATCCCAACAGAATAGTAAAAAATAATAATAATAATAGTAATAAATAAATAATCTCTAGAACTGGTGCAAACATCCTGCACACTTCACCCATGTTCTTCAGCCCTGGTATTTGAGGGCAGCCTCAAGAAGGGAGCAGTCTGAAGAGTTCCTGGCCTTTAAAACAGCCAAACACCTTTGTGGGTAATGGTATTTTGAACTTGGAGGATCCTTGCCACCAGAACCCTCAATTTGGTTCCAATTCCAGCAAAGAACAAAAACCTGTAATTTCTAGTTGATTAAGAAATATGTAAGCTAAAATGGTAGAACAAAGCTTGTGGAGACACAGAGAAAACTAACGTGTGTTGATGATTTGTCCATTTTGGCTGACAGCAAAGAGGAATTGGTAAATATGGTATCAGAGTAGACGTTGGTTTGAAGATTATGATTTGAAGGTGAACCCAAAGAAAACTGAAATTATGCATGTAGGCAAGATGGAAGAAGAGACGCTGTTAACTGAAGTTTTAGGAGAGAAGCTGAATCAGAAGAATTTTTGTACTTGAGAACTATACAGTGCCATCCCGAAGAGATCTTGAAAACTGAAAAGAACCCAATGTCCGGGGTGACAGTGAAAAAGGTGGTAGGAGTATTGTAGGACCAGCAATTAAGTAACAAACTGAAAGCAAAATTGTATCTTGTGTGTGTTTATCCCTGCCTGCTGTTTGATTTGGAAACAGTAGGTCTTATGGAGATGGGGGAAAAAAGAAGACAACAGAACAAGAGAACAAGAGAACAGTAGTAGAAAGTAATATATTGAGGAGAATGGCAGGCAAGCAGAGGGTAGACAGTGCACATGGAAGAAATTAGAGGCAATATAAACTTGGGACTCCTAGTAATAGGCTGGACATGTTATAAAAATGGGAGAAGAACAAACATTAAAGAAAGCGTGGGAGGAGGAGGACAGCAAGAAAGGATATATTAGACTGACTTTGGAGAGACTTTAAGGGAAATTTGAAGAGAGAAGACTGGAACTCCAAGACAGGACACGCGGGTTTGGAAGGAGTGATAGAGTCATGGGCACTGCTGACCCTGTGTAAACGGGAAAAGGGATCGTGAAGTGTAAGAAATATATAAACAGAACCCTTGGGTTACTGCTGGAAAGTCCTTCTCTGTTTTCGTCTATAAAATCAAAACCTGTTTAAATAACAGTAAGCCACAGTCCCGGTTAATGATATTCTGGACTAATAAATTGGCTATTATCTGAGGAGTTTATTAACCTAGAATATGGTCTTTGCATTCTTGTCAGGAAGACTTTACTGTTGCACTGCAGCTTTAAACATTTTTAAATGAAAGTTGAGCAATAACAAGCAAAATGGGCTGTCAAAACACGGAGAAGATAATTGGTTTAAAAAAACCCCAAACCTGACATCTCTCTACCCTTCCTGGTTCACTCCACCCTTATACCCCCTCCTCTGATGCCTACGTGTCAATAAGGCTCTTGTCTTAAAGATCACAGTATGTTTTCAGGTTTAATTATGTTCATCTCAAAATAAACAAAAAATCAGTTAGGAACCTGGAGCCCTACTGTCCTGTGGAGAGGGACAAGAGGAAGGAGGAAAACAAGACTTAAAAAAAAAATCTTGTTTAAAATATTTAAATAGATTTTTCTCTTGGCAGTTTGATAGCCAAGAGTGTGTCCATTGTGAGGGTGGGGCAGGGTGAGGAGTGTGCATCTTCAGCAGAAGTGAGTGAAAAGCTGAGGTAGTGATATTTGTAGCTTGCTTACAGCCTAAAAAATTGACTAGAGAAAAAATCACTCAAAATTCATGAACTTGGACAAATCACTGTAAGTATTATACTGAAATAATCCTGCACTCTGTCTCTCTCAGACTCTGTTCCAGGAATTTGCGTACAGTACTTTTATGGAAAAATAACTGTACAGAATTATGCAGATGAGACACCCACAATCCGAACTGCATAATGGAGAAGAGGCAGTGATGTGTCTGTTACTGTACAGGGTCTCTGCACTCTTGACTGGTTGTGACCACTCTGTTTTAGTTAGCAGAGCACAGCAGTATGAGGGAGTGTGTGCTCATGTTATAGGAGTAACCTGAAGATGTACACTGTTAATTTGGTTCTAAGTACCTCTTTCTTCCTCCCAGTTTTAGCTCACGATCTAAACAAAGAGCATCCTCAAGTTAACATTAAAACTACCTGACAAGCTGGAATGAGCAGGAATGGATATTCTATAATCAGCTCAAGTCAAAAGGGTTCTAGCCATTTTACATTTTGGTAACTTTAAAATGAAAACATTTGTGCAAAAGTTTTATCACAAATCTCATTTTAAAGCCACTGTTGCACAATACTCATTCAGAAAGGGCAGATCACAGCCTAGCATACTGCATCTATCAGTGCAGTTTCATGGAAAGGCTAGGTATAGGTTGGTCTGGTTTTCTATTAATTAAAAAAAAACCCACTAATTCCAAGAGTTTATGTATCTTTAGAACCAAAATAAAGGTAAAATGTTCTCTTCAAAAGGTAGCTACTTACAGATGCTGCTACTGTACCTAACACAGAAAGCTCTGTCACAAAACCCAAGTCTTGGGCTGTGGTTCCTTGTGCAATAGTCATTCTTATGGCTGATTCCATGATTTGTGTTGGCAGATATCAGTTTCTGGGACTATGGGATATGTGTAGAAGAGCTGTATTAAGTGTTGCTGTTTTGGGATTTAGTCAAAAACGTGGTGGCTATAACTATAAACACACTGTAGGAATAGCTGTTCTTGGCACAGGTTTTATTGCCACATAATTTGTTCAAAGCAATAACTTCCATATAAATCTTGCTAACATTGTCTGCGGTGTTGACAAATTGTCAGTGATGGTACTTGTACCTAAGCTACGTTCTTGACTTTCTGCCATTTACTGTTCTTTCATCTGTTCCTGCATCAATGTGCTTTTCCATTTCATTGAGTTGAGGTATGCCAGGGTAGTAATTGTACACTGTCAGTTTGGTTTACTTGGTCTGAGTTCTCTTGCCTATTTGCATTTTTTTCTGGTAGCTTCAATTCTATGAAGTGTACATTTAATCCCAAAGGCCCTAATCCTGCAACTGGATTTGTGTGGATTGGTCGTGTAAGAATCCACCTGTGTGCGTCCAACCTGAGAATTGGGTCCCAAGTCAGACCTGCTAACCTTCCAAGAGAAGTTCAGGTTTTTTATAAGGTGGGGATGTTTAGTGCTGCAGAATCATTCAAAAGGATAATTAACAATTCAGTTCTACAGCATAGATTCACTATTTTGGGGTTCATAATGGTATGATACTCTAGGGGGTCGCGTTATTTTCCTTTCATGTGTAACCATCATCGTGATGATTTCCCCAGGCACTCAGCTGTCATGATGGTGGGTACGCCAAATTTGAGCAAGTGGCACTGCAACCACATAAGCCAGGTCACAACTCCGCTCACAGAGTCCAGTCAGCGGAGCGGACATGCGGTGCAACCCCGGAGGTTGCAATGCCCAGACTGGAGAGCCAAGCCCAGCCAGCCACACAGCATAGGAGCTGCCGCTATGAGAACCTGACCGAAACCACCCCAGAGCCTTCACCCCCAAATTATGTACCGGATCACGACAGGCTGTAAATATTTTCAAATGCGTCCTGACTCCGAAAAGGTTGAGAACCACCATATCAAGGCCCTCTACAGAGATTACTTCATCTAAATTCCTGTCCATCTCTGATACCTTGCTATGGCACTTCATTTTGCATTTTTAAAGTTGATCTAGCAGTACTGTATAAAAAGGAGTACTTGTGGCACCTTAGAGACTAACAAATTTATTTGAGCATAAGCCTTCGTGAGCTACAGCTCACTTCATTGGATCACTTCATGCATCCGATGAAGTGAGCTGTAGCTCACGAAGGCTTATGCTCAAATAAATTTGTTAGTCTCTAAGGTGTCACAAGTACTCCTTTTCTTTTTGCGAATACAGACTAACACAGTACAGTAACACAGGCTGCTACTCTGAAATCTGTATAAAAATGAATTCGCTTAGCATCTGCTCTTTCTGTCTAGCATTACTAGCGTTCACTGCTGCATTTAGTCATGTACTACCTAATGTTAACTCCTTTGTTGACTTCATCAAATGTGCCAGAAATCAGTCATTGCTTCTGCTTGCATCTTGTTCTGGAAGTTGATCTTGTTCTGGAAGTTGATCTCCAGCCAGTTTGCTGAGGACAACTTACAGCTGTGTGCCTCAGTGTTGGAGTCAGCTTATTTGACCTTCTTTTTCACAGATAAAGCCTTCACTCGCTGAGATAAAGAGAACAGAAGGTATTTAAATAGCTAAGGAATTTTGTTTGTTCGCCATTCTTTCTAGATGGGAAAACACTACCTGAAATTAGCAGAAGATCAGGATGAAGAACTCAACAACTGTAGTGCTGTTGACTGGCTGATTCTTGCTGCTAAGCAGGGTCGAAGGGAAGCTGTCAAGCTGTTGCGGAGATGCTTAGCAGACAGAAGAGGTATGGGTTCTTTAGGAGCTTTAACTCTTATATTTTTAGTCTATTTTAGCTACAAATAATCCTCCATTAAAATATTGGAGAGACAGGTTAAAATATACTTTAAAATCTGGGTATATTTGGAGCAAAATTACTTGAACAGCTGCTGATCGAATGTTAGAGTAGTTTAATTAAAAGGACAACATAGGACTTTTCATATAGAAGTATCTGTGTCAATCATGTACTTGAATTCCTTCATTAGATTCTTATTTCTTACCAAAACTCACTGAAACTCTTTATCCTTGCCTTTAAGGTTAATTTCACACTCCACCTACATATCTGCTGTTTTTCTCTTCTCCTGTCCCTCTCATTCTCCCTTTATTCTTCTCAATCCTCTTGCCTAATTGGTTCCCTGTATCATATTCTCCCATTTCAAGATTCACGCCTTCCTTCATCCCACTTCCTACGCTTGGAATAGTCTTCCTCATGTCTGCCAAGTATCTGATCTCTTCTTGAAACCCACTTCTTTACATAATACTTCCTCATCACCAGTGCTCTATCCATGTCATCTTTTACCTGTACTGTTGTCCTTGTGTCTTGTCTCCAGGCAAGATTACAAAGTCTTTGTGGCAGGGAACATATCTTATGCAATCCGTAAAGTGCACTGTACATTTTAAGATATGTATAATATTTGTTGGTAAGCCCTGGACACAGAACAATATAGGAAAAAATTAGTTAACTTGAGAAGATGACGTGTGAATCAACTTGTCCAAAAACTTAGAACTAAAGTGAAAAAAAAATAACAAATTGTGGACATGTCCATCACTTCTTCCTGAAATGTGGGATGATAATATCTAATACACTTTCTTTTCTTGAGGCATTACTTCTGAGAATGAGCAAGAAGTGAAGAAATTATCATCTGAGACTGATCTGGAGAGAGCTGTGAGAAAAGCTGCCTTAGTGATGTATTGGAAATTAAATCCAAAGAAGAAGAAGCAGTTAGCAGTTTCTGAACTGCTGGAGAATGTTGGGCAAGTTAACAATGAAGGTAGGTATCTAGTACCCCAGAAAAGAAACTGATCCTGTCTAAAACACAAAATTAAAAGCAGAACACAACTTTAAAACCTAAATGACTATATATAAAAATAAAATAAATAAGTGTGTAACCCATTCATGGAAAAATAGTTGTGATAATGACCTTTTATCAGCTGCTCACTCTAACTCTTTAAAGCTGATTCATATGCTGTCAGGAGTTTTGCTTATGCATGGTGACTCACTTAAGTACCAATGAGAACCACCAAAGATTAGAAATGACTAACTTTTTAATCAAAACTCAGTGTTTTTGAAAAAAGATGCTCTTATTTACTTTAATTTTATCAGTAACATAGCACTCTGAGTATCTTGCCAGATATTTGAAGTTACTAACTTAAAAATGCATCACAAAGTAAGCATATACTAATGATCTAAACCAGTGGTTCTCAAACTTTTATGCTGGTGACCCCTTTCACACAGCAAGCCTCTGAGTGCGCCTCCCTCCAATAAAGTAAAACCACTTTTTTTATATATTTAACACCATTATAAATGCCGGAGGCAAAGTGGGGCTTGCGGCAGAGGCTGACAGCTCACAACCCCCCATGTGTTAACCTTGCGACCCCCTGAGGGGTCCCGACTCCCAGTTTGAGAACTCCTGATCTAAACACTATTCCTCTTTTTAACACTGTAGCTGAAAATCAAAATGTACTATTACGGCCACTTTCTCTACTTTCAAAAAGTACATGATGAAATGAGTTCTGTTTTTAGTATAAGCTTTGTATTGCCACTCAATCTATGCAGTTCTTTCAAGGAATTCAGCAGATTCTCACTCAGTGTCCTGTTGTTGCAAATGGGTGGTAGACCCTAAGGATCACAGCTGCTTTGGAGGCAGCTTTGCTTGTCCCTAAGTAGAGCCTTCTTAGAGGATGTCTGCCACAGTAGGACTTGGTAGCATATGCCCTTGTGTAAACTTTTATCTCATTGGTTTGCGGTGCTGCTGTCTTCTATATTTTTGCTACTTTAGCTCATGACATTTGTTGTCGGTTGTTCGCTTAATGACTACGTTGTGAACTTCTGTTATTGAGCAGATGGTGAAAAACAACCTGGCCCAGTTCCAAAGTCTGTACAGAAGCAAAGAAGAATGCTGGAACGATTAGTAAGCAGTGAATGTAAGTGCACACATCCTGTTTGAAATGTAATGACCATGATTTAATTTTGCTTTGTTTTGCTAAATAATTTTGCACCAGCTGTAAGTTTTTTCTCAACTACAGTGTGTTAACCTAATACGTTTTTATCTTCTGATTACACAGCATTTAAGCTTAGCATCTAATGTGCACAGCTCTTTAGCCTCTGTTACCTTGCTGTAACTGTTAAACCACACCCCCTCACTGTGGATTTCTCTCTAATATTTGTCTCCTACATAAATACTTGATTTAAACAGACCTTCCGTATCCCACAAGCCCCCTAAAAGCTGTCCTTGTGATTAGCTGTCTTCACCTATCACTCATGAGACCCAGGCTTAAATTTAAGGAAGAAACGTCTCTTCTTATGGCCAAGTAAGATACAGTTTTCCTGGCATCTAAAGGGCACGCCATCCAGCCCTCCCCAGCCGAGAGAGGTCACAGTGCTATTCGGCTCTGAAAAGGGAGGAGCAGCTACTGAAGACACATCAAAATTATTGCTATCTTGGCCCTTGCTGAGGAGGGAGAGCCTCATTGACTTTTTAACTGGTAAAAATGCTACTGCTGAAAGTAAGCTGTATCTTCTATAGGTTAAAAAGTTCTGTCTTTGCTCTTATGACACCTGTACAAGAAAACTAACAGGTTTTAAAATAAAGATAAGCTTAAGCTTTAAAATTCTGATCTGGGGCATGAAGATTCCAAATTGTTGGGAAGGACTGGACTCCTAACTAGTTCTCAAAATCAGGACTACTACTTGCTTAGTAGGTGAGATAGAAAGGTAGATAAAAATGATTGATGTAGAGAGAGGTGCTCTGTTTACCTTCCATGCAGTACAGGAACAAAGAGATACCTGACTGTGAGCAGCAAATTTTAAAACTGATGAAAGGAAATACCCTCCTCACTCTCATCCATTTATCCCCACAAAGCATTAAGCTGTGATACTTGCCACCACATGATTATTGAGGATGGGGCATCATAGGATTGAAAAAAGGATTAAACATTTCAGATGGGAAATAAAAATTCCACTAGCTAGGATTTAAAAACAAAACACATTTATAAGGGATATCAACCTTCCTCCTTCAGGATGCAAGTCAACAGTCCACTGCTTGGTGTTAAAAAGATAATCCCCTCCCGGGCATGTAGGTATGTTAATGCATAATTATGAATTATGTGGTTTACCTCTTCCTCTGAAGCTTCTGATATGGGGACTGTCAAAGAGGATACCAGACTACATGGAGTATTGGTATTGATCCAGCATGTCAATCCTGTATTCCAACCATTGATCTGCAGCTGCTAATCTTCATATATATCACCTATTTTTTTGAAAAAGGAAAACATGAAACGATAGGAGGATTTAAAGACTGAAAACTAAGATGGCGAAGGAACATAGTGACAAACAATGCATATTGTACAGAGAGCAGTGTAGTTAAACCTAAACTTCGGTTAAGGCCATGTATAGAACAATTCTAATTCTGTTTTCATGCTACTATATAAAATGTAAAAATTCATATAAAGTCAGTCCCACTCTTCTTTATGGCTGTTTTAGATGTCCTGCAGTTCAAAAACTAGTTCTATATAATACTAAAACTTCCCGAAAATTCAGGTTGAGATTCAGTCAGGGTCACTGTCGTCCTCTCCTTCCATGTAGCCTGTGGCTCATCAGATGTATGTGAGACTGCACTGAAAGTAATGTTCTCAAGACGAACTGGGGCTTTTTGCTGGTTTTACATTAGCTTCTTAAAGGACAATACTCTGGTTAAGGCAAAGGGATGGGAGTCAGGCCTGAATTTTATTCCAGCCTTGACAGACTTTTCATATAGACTTGAGCCACACAGCGCTTAGTGTGACCCAATTTCCACTTCTTGAAAAAAATGTTTAGGGCCAAGACTGCCACATTTTTTTTTTTCCTCTCTCTCCATTGGAAAGCGTTCTGTGGTTTGAGTTCACTGGAGAATCTTCTGCTTTGGCACATATTGGATGATGCTATTGCACATTCCATCCCTTAGCTGCTGATCTTCTGAATCGGTGCTTCTCCTTCATTCTGATAGCAAATAAATGCAAAATAAGCCACTTTGTTCTGAATCCTTCAGCAGCTCATAGTGTTGGGCGGGGGAAGGGGGTCAGTAATTTTCTGAAGGCTTAAATGGCAGATGAAATAATAGGAGGGTAAATGAACCTACATGTAAGTGTAGGCAGAAATTGATGTGCACATTTCTTTTTTTACTGCAAATGGGGGAGGCAGGGAATTTGTCATAACCAAACTGAAGAAAAATCTGAATAATAAAGTGGAACCTACAACATATGCTTTTAACATCAATTGAAGAGAAACTTGGGTGTCAAGTTACTAATGGCGTTTAGAAATGAGAAGTTTTCATCAAACACTTAAAGTAGGAGGTTGGCTGTTCTCTCCTCTCCAGAGATGGAGTTGGCTGTCCGTGCTTGAGCAGAAACAGCTATTACTAGCTAATATTCACTTCCCTGACCCAATCAGTTTCATTTATGCTGTGCATTTTGCCAGAGGCAAGTTTTCTTCTGATTTAATGCATTGCCAACACTTGGAAGCCTGATTTAAGCCTGTTAGCAAAGATTTGAGATGGGGTGAACTCAGTAGGATGACATATAGACAATTATAGGTGACATTGTCTGTCTGTGGACAGTGGCCACAATGCCTGAGAATGTAAATGTCATTGTATTTGATTTAACATGCCAGCCATGTATTACAAACTAAACTCTCCCCATCAGCATATCACAGAAGTGCTGTCAAAGAATTTTTCTCTATTCCAACCCTCTCCTCTTCTTGAAAGCTTCCAGAGAAGGAGATTGCAGGACTTCCCTAGGCAATTTTTTCCATTTCCATTGTCCTTTTTGTTTCTAATTCTACAACTGAGAAGAGTCTATTTTATAAACATCTCCATGTATGTCCTGACAGAACAAGCTGTGTCTGTTCAATGGTCGTTGACCTTATGGAAGTCAGTAGAAAGACTCCCATTGATTTTTGTGGGCTTTGGATCAGACCCTAAATCTGTAAGTGAGTGGCAAGAAAAAGGTGATCTGAGAATAGGGATGAAGAGGAGTAAGGAATAAAACTTAACACATTTCTTGATGATTCCTTGGCATGCACAGTGTGGTGCAAGATTAATTACTTTAAAATATACACTTAAAATATGCAAACAAATCAACATATATCCTTGTGAGACTGAAGATTAAAGTATATGATGCTGCTTTTTTGTTACGTTCCTGTACCTTCTCTTTACACTTAGAGTGCCCAGAATGCTGCTAGTAGGATTTTATGTAGGAATGTTTTAAAATTACAGTAAGACCACAAATCAATACATTAAATCCTGTCCTTCAAAACTCAGTCAATTGTTTCAATTTCCTGTGTGTAACTTGTGCTCAGATAAGAATTAAGCAGACGAGCGTTCGTATCTTTGTCAGCTGACTCTCTAAACTTACTGTGTGGGAGGCTTGTTGTAGGTTTTTGTCATTCAAAAGTCTTTCATATTTGAAGCAATATCAGGTGCTTCAGTGTGTGGGGAAAGTTGGCATTAATTCTTCCTTATAATTGATATCAAACTTGTTTACCATGGAAACTGGCTAATCTACAGTGACTGGGACAAGCTGTAGGAGGCGATTGAGACCATTGTGTACATGATCCTTGTATCCCAGTACTCCTCAGGAGGTTCACAGGGGTTAATCGAGGCCCTCCAACCTCCATTCCATTCATAGGGCTGGAGAGAGTCTCCTTGCCCTCTTGGTGTTGAAGGAGTCAAGTAGCAGCCCATGGCAGCCCCCACTCATTGAACTCCCCTGCAGCAGGGCTTCAGGAAGTTGTAAGGAGCAAATTCCTGAGTTTAAAAATATGAATTTTTGTACTTTATATGACTGGTTATTCTGGCCTCCAATCACCCACTATCCCACACTGCAGCCAGGGCCTCACACGTGCTCTACCCTCAGTGTTCCTCTTCATCCTGCCCCTCCCATGATAACTCTCTTCCTCCATCCTTTTCAGCTTTCCTTTTTTAGAAACTCATTTCCCTCCCCACCATTTCTCAGACCCACTCTCTCACTTTACAGGCTCACACCTGCATGTGCGCTCGCTCTCTCTCGTTTCAAAAAAAGATAACTCATGGTGATGCAATTATGTTACTCTTGTCTTCTCTGTTTCTTTTAGTGCTATCTGAGATTCAAAGCTCTTCATAGCAGGGAACATGCCTAAAGTGTCTGGTGTACTTTGGGTGGACACTTCTTGAAAGAGTAGTAAGGGATTTGTTTCTCAGGGTCTTTAGCCAAAATCCTTCTCCCCACTATTGTATACAGCGGCAGTCTTGTGCCACTTTGTCCCCAACGTGCCTAAATTTAAGTAGTGGCATATGTAGTGTATTTAAATAATTAATTTGTGCTCATCTGTATTTGGAGAATTAGCAAATAATCAAACAGACAAGATGAGAAAATCCTGCTACTACACTATGTAAATCAGCAATGTTCAATTTGGTGTCCGTTCAGTTTAGATCACTTCTAATGATGGTTCATAGCATGCTGATAAATATACTTCAATATATTTGGAAAAAAGTATATAATATCCAGCCTCACATCATATCAAAATTATTAGATAGAGGGAGATTATATGGGGTCGTGTGTGTGAATTATGAGGCATTGCTCATTTTACTGAGTTAATGAGGTTTCCTAGATATTATAGGAATTTACGCAGTGTATTCACCAGAGAACTGACTTCTGACTCAGTGCAGACTTTCAGTTAGACTTTGAGGAGTTCTTTTTCTGTGGCTCTTTGTGTCTTTTTTAACACAGCAGAGCTACTGAACATGTAATTATTTTTACCCCCAAAATGTTAAAAGGGAGGGGAAAGTCATAGTTGTTTCAGATAAATAATAACGTGATCTGAAACCTGATAAAATTGCAGTGCACTAGAATAAGCATACAAATATTTTTGACAGGTGAAAATATCTTTACTGTAGCTTTAATCCTGATGAAACTTGGACACAAAATATGAAATAGATGCAGTCTAATCAAATGCAATATAATGTATTTCATACTGTTCTCAGATAAATATGTTCATTCACTTTATTTCTTCTTTCTTATAATTTGTATATTATAGTAATAAATACTGGTCTGAATATGACCCACTACACTTACAAGATGTATTGTGTCGGGGGTAGCTGTGTTAGTCTGTATCCACAAAAACAACAAGGAGTCTGGTGGCACCTTAAAGACTAAAAGATTTATTTGAGCATAAGCTTTCGTGGGTAAAAAAACCCACTTCAGATGCATGGAGTGAAAATTACAGATGCAGACAAAAATATACTGACACATGAAGAGAAGGGAGTTACCTCGCAAGTGGAGAACCAGTGTTGACAGAACCAATTTGATCAAGGTGGATGAAGTCCACTCCCAATAATAGATGAGGAGGTGTCAATTCCAGGAGAGGCAAAGCTGCTATCTATAACAGATTTGAAAGTAGCTATAATTGAACAAAAAAAACTTCAGAAACAGACTTCAAAGAGAAACAGCAGAACTAAAATTCATTTGCAAATTTAACACCATTAATTTGGGCTTGAATAGGGACTGGGAGTGGCTGGCTCCTTACAAAAGCAGCTTTGCCTCTCCTGGAATTGACACCACCTCATCTATTATTGGGAGTGGTATGCACATCCACCCTGATCGAATTGGCCCTGTCAACACTGGTTCTCCACTTGGGCGGTAACTCCCTTCTCTTCATGTGTCAGTATATTTATGTCTGCATCTGTAATTTTCACTCCGTGCATCTGAAGAAGTGTGGTTTTTACCCACGAAAGCTTATGCTCAAATAAAGATGTATTGTGACCACTTATTACCACCAAAATTAATTTGCTACCTCTGAACAGGTGATAAAATAAACACCTGTTAACAAGAGTTTAATTTCTCCATAATACAGCCACAAAGTTTATTTGAAAATAATTTCCACATCAGTCCTAGAAAGGCTGGTCCATGCTTTGTAATTAATGGGATGCTAGTACTGTAATTTTTGAGCTCTTTTTTTTTATCTTCATTATAACTTGCAGCTAAGAACTATATTGCTTTGGATGATTTTGTTGAAATAACCAAGAAGTATGCAAAGGGAATCATCCCAACTAACCTGTTTGTGCAGGATGATGATGATGATGAATTGGCTGGAAAGAGTCCCGAGGAACTACCACTGCGACTAAAGGTGAAAACTAGTTAAGCACCTATTGTGTGACATATGTATTGAAGGACTCTTAGTTAATTTATTTATGGCCAAAATAGCCTACCTTCGAATGAGCTACCTTCAAAACTTGTATCTAGTCACCAAACAGTATCATTGATGCAACTTGTGTGAGTGTATAGTTGTGTATATATACACATACATTTATGATGTTTTTGTACATATGGCATAAATTTAGAAGGAAGATGTACTGAAAACATAAAAATTGTTCTTGGAAGATGACAATACATCTTTGTACTCACCTTGCAGAAGACAACATGCCTCTCTTTTGCCATATTTTGTATTTAGATGTATATCTGCATTTATTAATTACAGAGACCAGTTGTCAAGGTTCCTCCCCCACTCTGAACTCTAGGGTACAGATGTGGGGACCTGCATGAAAAACCTCCTAAGCTTATCTTTACCAGCTTAGGTCAAAACTTCCCCAATGTACAAAATATTCCACCCTTTGTCCTTGGATTGGCCGCTACCACCACCAAACTAATACTGGTTACTGGGGAAGAGCTGTTTGGACACGTCTTTTCCCCCCACAAAATACTTTCCAAAACCTTGTACCCCACTTCCTGGACAAGGTTTGGTAAAAAGCCTCACCAATTTGCCTAGGTGACTACAGACCCAGACCCTTGGATCTTAAGAACAATGAACAATCCTCCCAACACTTGCACCCCCACTTTCCTGGGAAATGTTGGATAAAAAGCCTCACCGATTTGCATAGGTGACCACAGACCCAAACCCTTGGATCTGAGAACAATGAAAAAGCATTCAGTTTTCTTACAAGAAGACTTTTAATAAAAATAGAAGTAAATAGAAATAAAGAAATCCCCCCTGTAAAATCAGGATGGTAGATACCTTACAGGGTAATTAGATTCAAAACATAGAGAATCCCTCTAGGCAAAACCTTAAGTTACAAAAAAGATACACAGACAGAAATAGTTATTCTATTCAGCACAGTTCTTTTTCTCAGCCATTTAAAGAAATCATAATCTAACACGTACCTAGCTAGATTACTTACTAAAAGTTCTAAGACTCCATTCCTGGTCTATCCCCGGCCAAGACAGAATATAGACAGACACACAGACCCTTTGTTTCTCTCCCTCCTCCCAGCTTTTGAAAGTATCTTGTCTCCTCATTGGTCATTTTGGTCAGGTGCCAGCGAGGTTAGCTTCTTAACCCTTTACAGGTGAGAGGAGCTTTCCCCTGGCCAGGAGGGATTTCAAAGGGGTTTACCCTTCCCTTTATATTTATGACACCAGTAAATAAATGAATGAAGTCTGTAAACTTGCATATACAAATGGGAAAACACAGCAATGGACTAGATGTGTAAGACAGCTCACTTTCTGTTTTGAGGGAATTAAAGGATGAAACTGGCTGGCAGTGGTTTACGCAAACCAATGCTTCACTGTTAAACAGTACAAACAAAATCTAAACAGGAGAACTGAGACACACATGCGTACATGGATCTAAATTTCAAAGTGGCAGCAGTTAGGAAGCATCATGCTGCCATCAGCAAATCAGTTCTTTACTTGTCCTCCTTGGACATTATGTCAAATGTTAAGGGACAAGAAAAGAACTATATCTCCTCTAGTGCTTCCAGGTAAGTGACCTAATGTTCTGAAGATGATGTACTTGGAAGGGACACTTCACCAGTGAAAAACCTTACTCTTAACTTCCTGGGCTTTCTGCCCCAGTTAGTATGAAATATAAATCTCTGTTGAAAGCTTCTTGGCCTTTCCCTTGAAGTACTTGGTATAAAGGCATATGTTTGGCACACCATGGAAACTGAATTTTTTTGTGGTGTTTTGAGGCTGTGAAGCTACACTTGCCAACATTTTTAGTTCAACATTTGCTTGAGATGTGGTCTCTTTCTAGATGGTCCTTTCCATCTGTCCTGCAGAAAGGCATTGTCTTTTCTTACAATAACTCCAGTGTTGTTTGACAAGTCACCCTGCTGGGCAGGTCATCCCCTGCAGGATAAGTGGAATATTAAAGGCTCTTTAATATAATTGATAGTGGGTTAAAGGAATAATCCTAGATCTGTGCATAGGGAGGGAGATGAAATAGTACTAGCTGCTTATAATAATAAAGAGATTGAAAAGGATTAATAGTTTTTGATAGCTGCTTGCTTACATACTTGGGAAGGAAAATTTTGGAAAAATGCAAACTACCTGTAAAGACTTATAGCTTGTCCACATGGCAAGTTACTGCATAGCAAACCACAGTGTGAATCTACTGCTTGGCAAGCACCAGCTTAATGTCCTGTGAGAACACTGCTACAGCACTGTGAAAGTTCTGGAATGTGGCTTTGTGTACAGTTTAGCATGCTTTCACTGGGCTGTAACAATGTCCAAGTGGGACAGTACTGTGCGGCAAGCCAGCATGCCACAGAGTCACACCCTGGCTTGCCTTATAGTAACTTGTCACATGGACAATTGCTTATGGTAAATCTGTATAACAATGCACGGTGTGTGACAGAATCACTGGAGAAGCTGACAGTTACAGCTGAAGGAATGGCACACGATAGTACAGAATTGCAGCCCTGTAGTTCATCTTTATAATACCAATGGGCACTTCAGTAGGAACCTAATTGAGCAGAATGCTAGATTAGGAAGCTTTTTAATAAAAAATGATATAACCTATTGATTATGAGATTTGTGTTCCTTTCCGAAAACTTTTTAGATATCAATATGGGGAGGTAAAGTAATCTGTGCCTCATCTGATGAAGTTAATATAAAAAAATGGTCACAGAGAAAATCCTATTTTGTCGTGCAACACCTCTTGAAATAGAAGTATTTCAAAACAAGCTAGGTTTGACTTATGGCTACTGCTTTAACATGAATATATATACTGTACATGTACAAAAGTGTTGTTAAATAAACTGTTTTCCTTTCTTTTCAGGTTGTAAAATATCCACTTCATGCCATTATGGAAATTAAAGAGTACCTTATAGATATTGCATCTAAGGCAGGAATGCACTGGCTGTCTACTATTATTCCAACACACCACATCAATGCCCTCATCTTCTTCTTCATCATCAGTAATCTGACAATCGATTTTTTTGCCTTCTTTATCCCATTAGTCATCTTCTATCTGTCCTTCATTTCCATGGTGATTTGCACACTGAAAGTCTTTCAAGACAGTAAGGCCTGGGAAAACTTCCGTACCCTGACTGACTTATTGCTTCGTTTCGAGCCAAATCTAGATGTTGAGCAAGCAGAAGTGAACTTTGGGTGGAATCATTTAGAGCCATATGTTTACTTTTTTCTCTCAGTTTTCTTTGTCATTTTTTCCTTCCCTATAGCAAGCAAAGACTTCATACCATGCTCAGAGATGGCTACCATCTCTGTTTTCTTCACAGTGACAAGTTATATGAGTTTAAGCACTTGTGCAGAACCCTACACGCGAAGAGCTTTAATGACTGAGGTGGCTGCTGGCTCCCTCTCCCTATTGCAGATACTACCTATAAATTTGGGCTATTTGAAATTCTTAGGTAAAACCTTCTTTACCCTTCCTATAGGCCATTTCTTCATACTAAATGTGAGCATCCCATGCCTTCTCTTCCTGTACTTGTTCTATCTCTTCTTTAGAATGGCACAACTGCGGAATTTTAAAGGCACCTACTGTTACCTGATTCCCTACATGGTGTGTTTCATGTGGTGTGAATTCTCAGTGGTTATTCTGCAAGAGTCCTCCTGTATTGGTCTCATTCGTGCATCAGTTGGCTATTTTCTGTTTCTCTTTGCACTCCCAGTTCTAATGGTAGGCATTGCACTCATGTGTCTTGTGCATTTCATAAAGTGGTTCATATCTTTGGAGCTCATGAAGATTGTGGTGACTCTTGTGTTGTGTGGTATTCCTTTGTTTTTACGATGGTGGACAAAAACTAACTTCTTCATGGTTGAAATGATGAGATCCCTAACCAGAAGTTCTATTGTTAAACTCATTTTGGTGTGGATTACAGCTGTAGTGTTGTTCTGTTGGTTCTATGTGTACCGATCAGAGGGAATGAAAGTCTACAACTCTACCTTGACATGGAATCAGTATGGCTTCCTCTGTGGACCCCGGTCATGGAAGGAGACTAACATGGCACGCACCCAAATTATATGTAGTCATCTGGAGGGACACAGAGTTACATGGACTGGGCGGTTCAAATATGTCAGGGTTACAGAAATTGACAATAGTGCAGAATCTGCAATAAACATGCTTCCGCTTTTTATTGGTGATTGGATTAGATGTTTGTATGGTGAAACCTACCCTGTGTGTGACCCAAAAAATGTTACCATGGAGGAGGAGGAACTGTGTCGTCTCAAGTATCTGACAAAGCATGACTGTCACATGAAAAAGTTTGATCGATACAAATTCGAAATAACTGTGGGCATGCCTTTCAATGGCAAAAATGGAACTAAAGCTGTAGAGGAGGAGGATATAACGAAAGATATTGTGCTGAAGGCAAGCAACGAGTTTAAGAAAGTGTTGTTGAACTTGAGGCAAGGAAGTATAATTGAATTCAGCACAATTCTGGAGGGTCGTCTTGGCAGTAAGTGGCCTGTCTTTGAACTGAAAGCAATCACTTGCTTAAATTGCATGTCTAAACTTACACCCGCAGGAAGGCATGTGAAAATAGAGCATGACTGGAGAAGCACAGTGCAAAAAGCCATTAAATTTGCTTTTGATTTTTTCTTTTCTCCATTCCTGTCAGTTGCATATTGAGCTCCTATACTGGTTCAATGGTATCTTCAGTGTATACTGCATTAACACTACCAAAGGTTTGGCTTCTTAACAAAACCTGCTGTAACGATGTTCAAAATGTATGCTATTCCAGAGTATTGGTTGAGTTTTTCTGTAGGTGTAAACACTGTACCCAGTCCTTGTATCCCATAGGATTGAGGTTATAAATTCTATTTAAGTATTACTATACATGAATGCACAGAATTGCTGCAGAGTAGATGCATGAACTGTTTTTTATCCAAAATGAACTCTTTTTCTGTGGTACAACACTAGGGTATATTCATCTGCTTGATGTTAAAAGCACTTTACTCGTGAAATATTCACGGCATTGCCCTTATGTACTTTCACATGTAGAATGGATATCTTGTAGATAACCTAAGATGTAATGTTTCTTGTATTTCTTCAGTGGTTTCTAGAGAAGTATTAAGTGTACAACTAGGTTGAATCTGGTGCCGTGTGATTGGTGTGTATAGAACTGAACTTCTTTGCTATTTATTAGATTTAATTTGAACAGGTCTTTTGGTGGTGGACACCACTTCACACACCAGCAAGGTTGCAACAAGAGCTCTAGTTTCCATTTCAGTTTAAGTGTTCTTAAAATGAACATGCTGTTCACTGTAACTGGCTATGATAGCTACAAATGAGACTATCAGTTATAATCCATGATAGCATGTGAATGATGGGCACCAGTTAGTAATTGTGGTGGTACAAGTAATAGGCAAGCCAAATCAATTGAAAAGCACTGTATAAAAAAAATCTACAATGGAGATGAAATAAAATGTCTGGTTAATAATATGTATTGTGCAAATATATGTAAATACAAACTTGAATTAAAATGGGATTCTACACTCATTGCTTATGCTTTGACATTGTGAGTAGTTACTTCCAATCTAATGGTAACAGCTTTAAATTATAAACCATATTACATTTTAGTATTTGGTTTAAAACACAATTCCAGTTTTGGAGTGCTAGAAATTATAATTCATATTATTTCAAGATACAACAGTAAAATCAGAATATTGCAAGCTGTGAACTTCTTTTAGCTAAATGGTCTGAATAATACACTTTCCTTTTCTCTCCACTTTATTCCAATTTGTACAGTTCAGATTATATAGCATGATTATTTCAAGAACATATTGCAGTATTTGACTCTCAGAAAGCCCTCTTCTTGACCCAATCTTTCATTCCTCTATCCTTCCCTTCTTTTAAACATCTACTGCTTGCAAGGCCTATTAACCCAGTCCTTCTCTTCAGAGCACTACCTATCTAGACTCTAAGTTGTTCCAGGCAAAAACATTGTCTTCATACCTGTTTTTAAAGCCCCTATCGTATTGCTGAGGCTGTACAAATAGTAATGGAACTAATGACTTTGATCCATAATTCAGTAAAATTAATGTCACATAACAAAAAAAAAACAACCAAAAACTTTGCCATTGTTTTGGTGTAGTTGGACCCCCTTCTCTCTCCCTATCTTCCTCCCCACCCCCGCAGTCCTGTTCTTTGATGTGGTTACCGTAGTTCCCGTATATTCAACAATCCATGAGTGAGGTCATCCAAAATCATTGTCTTAAAATGTCATGAGACTGGAAAATACTTGGAAGGGGTGGGTGCGGGTTGTTGCATTTGTTGTTTTGAGCTGTGGGAAGCCATCTGCCTCAAAATGCGTGTGAGGCAAAGCTCAACCAAAAAGGCACATGCAAAAATGCAGGCCTCTCTGCTGATATCCTTTTATCCTCTCCTAACCCGTGGAGCAGAGAAACTGCCACTCTGTCCCTCTGCATGCCCTCTCCCCTGCCCTTATCGCTGTTCTGTCTCCTTCCCCTCTCCATCTTCCTCTTTAACATACTCAGACTCCGCCCGTACTCACTCACATTTTCCCTTCATGCTCCCGCTTTCTCCACCCCACCCCACCCCTTAGATATTTCCTTTCTGCCATGCCATATTCTCCAAGACCCAATCTCTTCCTTCTTCCTTTCAGGCTATGTCCTGCTTCAGCCTGTCTCCTTACAGATGTTGGGCTAGCGAGGAAACTGGAGTCAGAGGTGGCATCCATCTTCACTGGGTAATCTCACTTCCACATGCAAAGTCCAAAGTGAATGGTGGCTGTCTTGGCTGGGAGGCAGTTTTGCGTTCACTCCCTTGTGGCCATTTTGAATAGGGAAACCTCATGAGTTTGGAAGCCAGGATTCGAAGATCATGTGAGACTTTACCTTGACTGTGGCAGGTTTGCTTGTTTTTTAAAATCACAAAAGTTCGCAACACGGCGCTTGTCCCTGTCCTAATTCCTGTGTGTCCTGTTACGAGCCAATGGGCAAAGGCCCTGGCAGTTCACTTTCACTGGAACTGTTACAGGAGCTAGAGGAGAGCCACAAAGGAGAGCTGGTGGCACTGGGCTTCTGTGTGGTGGCTCTGGCCTCTGGCTTAGGAGCAGAATCATCTTCTACCAAATAAAAGGTGATGGTAAGGGATGCTGCCAGAGAGACTACAAAACATCACAAGGTTCCTATATGAAAAAATCTGGCATGAGGCACGATGAGCCTTGATTTTGAAACTGGTCAGTTTACCTGTTCTGCTGGGGGGGCGGGGGTGTTCGTTCAGCTCCTCTGCAGGAGAGAGGGAAGGTCAAACCATGTTCACACTCTTTTAAAATGTCCACACTTTGAAGTGAAGTACTTGCTTTTTTAAAAAAAAAATCATACACATTTGAATGTCTAGGTTCTTTTCAAATGTTTGAATCAAGAAAATGTGTATTCTCACTATTCAATAATGTTAAAGAGCCTGCTGGTTTTAGCTTTTACTCAGGCAAATCTATTCCCTTCCCTGGAAGTTTTGCCTGAGTAACAGAAGTCAGGCTAATGATTCATGTGGGCTGTATCTAAGGAAAGCTATTTAATAGAGCACAGACAGATGTACAGAGCACGGCAACAGGAGTTAAAGGTGGTTCTATTTCTGATTCTGGCAATAATGCTCTGTGATGCTGGGCAAGTGATTTAGTCACTTACTGGATCCCAGAACACACAGCTGTCAGGAAGAGGGGCTCAGACCTCTGCAGTACTCCCCTATATCCCAGCACATGGGCAGAAGGGGAGAATTCAGGGCTGATAACCCTCCCACTTCCATTCTCCAGCTCCTCTGCTACTCTTCATATTCTCCAGTCCTTCTCCTCTTCTCCCACATCCCTTCTTTCCCATACCACCCATTCTAATTTATTCCCCCTCCCCTCCCAGTGAGTGTAATTTATTTTCTTTTCCAAGAGTTTCAGCTCATTCTGAATATTCTGTTGTACTCAGATTATATCTCCTAAATAAATAACCTTGAGAGAAGCAGATGCCCCCCCCCCCCCATGTTTAAGGTGGGTTTTCAGGTTTCTGCCTAGGCTGGATTTCAAAGTTCAGATTTTCAGGAAGTCCATTGGTCCATTCATTTTCATGAAATGTTCTCAGCTGAAAGCAAATACTCAATGGTGCTAAGTACAGCCTGAACCAATTGCTCTGAGATGTGCAAATCACTCCATTCATGTCTGTGGATGTTTCCTTTGCCCCTCCCCATGGCTGGAGTGTCTGATACAAGTTGAACACACCTGTTGAGAGGCTCCTCCCCCCAGTGTCAGCTGTGTATGTTTTTAGGGTATGCTCTTACCATGCCTGTTGTTAGCTTCCCACCTAAAAATAACAGGGCTTCTACAATCCTGGTTTGGGGGGAAGGGGGTGAGAAAGAGGGGCTCTCAGACACCACTGATGGGACAGAGAGCCCCCAATTACATGAAGGGGTAGGGAGAAAGATCTGGTCCAGTCCTTCTCTCCGTACGTGTCTTGCAAGGGAGGTCAGACCATCATCGATGGACAGAGGGCCCTCTAGCTCCTGGTGTGCATTCACATAGGCTGGGGAAAGGGCTCAAACACTCCCAGAAACGGAAGCGCGTCCTCCCCCCCACCCATCTGGCTTACATGGGGGTGGGGATGTCAGATCACCATGGATGGTTAGGGACCCCCGGTGCACAGATGCGGGGGCAGCACTCAGATACATCCAATAACAACTCTCCAGAACCTGGTTCTCATGGAGGGAGGTTAGGGCAGACTCCTATACATGGGCAGGGTCTCCCCAGCTCCTGGCGCACACATGGCGAAAGGGAGGAGCGGTTAGACATCCCAGATCTCAGCTAATGTGGTGGTAGGAAGAGGGACTCAGACACCTTCCAGAAAGGCAAGGTGCCTCCAGAAGCAGGCTTCCATGAAGGGGAGCAAGGAGGGTGTCAGGCCCCCAAGAGTGGCTAAGGACCCCCCCCCCAGACCCTGGCATGTATATGGGGAGCAGGGGTGGGGATCAGAGATGCCCAGATCCCAGCTCACATGGGTATAGGGAGAGGGGCTTGGATGCCCCAGATCCTCGTGTGCACATAAAAGGGGACAATGTCAGGCTAACAGGCACACTGCCCTTATTCTCCCACTGCCACTCATCCTATGTCCCTCCCTTCCTCACCTACCCTACTACCCATCTCAATTTCTAACCCTTCCCTTGATGCAGCCCCAAATCCCTCTCATCCCATTTCCCCCACACACACACGCTTCTTCACCACCTAAATTGCCCCTCCCCTGCCAGCAACACTGACACATCTAATTTTGTTTTACAAAAATACTTTGATGGTGTTCCCCAAAAATAACAAAACAAAAACCCATCACCCTGCTCGAGACAGATTTTAGCAATATGCTATCTAACCTTTTCCAAATTTCTGCTCCAGGTGGTATGCAATGTTGTGGTAACCGTACTGGTCCGAGAGAAGGTAGGTTAGTTAATATCTTTTATTGGACCAGCTTCTGCTGGTGAGAGACGAGCTTTCGAGCTTACGCAGAGAGGAGACCTGGGTGTAAGCAAAGAAGCTTGATTCTCACCAACTGAAGCTGGTCCAATAAAAGAGATTACTTCACCTATGTTGTCTTTTCAAGGTGGGGCCTCGCAGTGACCTTGGCTGGGTGTGTTTAGAATCCAAACACTCCTGCTTATCTGCTTGAGCTATCCAGCTAGTGTGAAATTGTGAAAGCAAACAATCCTGTTAATTCTTCTGCCCCTGCATGTCTCCTATAATTCCTCTGGCACTTCAATTTGAGAGGCTTTTGAGACACTAAAATAATTTGTTAGTCTCGAAGGTGCCACAAGTACGCCTTTTCTTTTTGTAAAATGAAGTAGCAACATCTTTTTCAAATAAAGTTTTAATTTGATTTCCCCTGAAGGGCTGGTGAATACCAGGCTCGCTGTTGGGGGTAATCCTCAAGCACTGGACATGCTGATAGGATGATCTGAGCTCTTGTTTGCTCTGTGTCTGTGAGCAAAAGTCAGTTGTCAGAAGGAGGGCAGGGATCAGCATTCGCTTCACACTCCCTGTCAGTATCCGGCCCAGGCCAGGGAAGCTATTAATGATCCCAGTGGACCAAATTCGGTGATGAATCCTGGTCATGTGCCACCTGGGGCACATTACGCATATGCTAAGAAGAAGCCTATTGTTTTTTTTTTAAAAAAAAAAAGGTGTTGTGTTTTGTTTTTTTTTGGAGGGTGGGAGCTGTAGCTCAGGAACTCCTTTGTCAAATGGCCCCAGATTTGGATCAGTAACAGAACCTCACCCACCCACCCCTTGAGGTCCACCAGGTTTCAAGGCACTCTGAGTCACCACATAGACTTAGAGCACTTAGAAGAACTGAGCTTTGATTTGAAACCTGGCTTGGACCTTAACTAGAGTAGAGTGAGTGCCCTGTTATGATACGAAAGCTTAGTCCAGTCTCTGCAGCCCATTCAGTTTACCTGGGACAGCAGAACATGGTGACAGCTAATATCCATCTAGTGTGTGAGGGGTTTTTGTGATTGGGGCTCCTATCAGGCTGGGACAGGAATGAAACCACCTGTTCGTTTCACATCAGTCGTTGGGCAATAATCAGGGAATAACACCGAAGCAGGGACAGCAGGAGAAGGCTACTGCACCTCTTCAGGAGCTGCTGGGCAGTGCTTTCCCTTGGTACGCGCTGAGACCCTAAATTGCACCCTCGCTACAATGGTTCCAGAATCGCTGGGAGAAAAGAATTCCCTGGATGCACCTCATGGTCTGCCCCAGAACATCCCCTACACCAGCACCTTACGTGGAGGGGGCACAGAGCTGGTAAAACAAGCGCTATGGCTCTTGCAGACTGTATCTTCTCCTAGGGGCCTACACAGCTGCATCAATCAAGCCTTCTCATTTTCACTACCAAAGTGTTGCCAACTCTGATGATTTTATTGAGAGTCTTGTAATATCTGCCGTCTTCCTTAGAGCCTCAACCCCTGGACTCATGGAGTTACATGACACTCTCAGCTTTCATTTAAAAATGTGAGTTTCTGCACATTATGGTCACAGATAAAAGTTTGAAAACATGATCTGAGCATAAGCTAGAGGCTCAAAACCCAGAAGGCAAACAAAGAGAACCCCAGATTTATTATTAGGTAGTCTCACGATATTTAAGCCAATTTCATGATGGGAGGGGGGGACGGATTCATGGTTTTTGAACACTTGGGGTACTGACACTGCCTGACCAGGACTTTGAACCAGTAACGTACCATATGCATTAAAAAGTTTGTATCCAGCTGTTAATTACCTGCACCGTCCCGCTCCACATCTACAATTTAGCATTGTAGCAAATCAATAATTTTACTGTATCCAAATCACACCTAAGAGAAGGAGATGTTGTGTTCCTTCAATATATGCTTGTAAAAAAGCCGGAAAAGAGAATCCAAGGTAAGAACCTGCCACTTTTGTACTGATTTATGTTCATTTGAGGATTTGTCCATAAACTGTACACATTCCAGCAGCTGCCATCTGGTACATATATAGATCTACATCATCTTTTGTTTTTACTAGTAGCTCAGCAAATTTTGCAGAAACATAATGCAATTAGGCATATATTTTCTCTTGTGAGGCCAATCATTTATTTGGTCAATTACCAGTGACAGTTTCTTAGAAATTAGAATTTAAAGTTATTCATTGTCTGCTTCAGAATAATAATAAAATAACTGGTTGGTTTTCATCCATGCCATCAGATGGCACTCAAAGCCTGCACTGTATTCTCTTTCCTTTTAATGTTTTCTCAAGAGGGAAACACTAAAAGGAGACACTGCTTTTACTACTTCTGAGAGAGAAATGAAAATGTAATATAAAAATCTCCCTTAGAAAGAACATGTAACCATGTTTCCTGTTTTTGTCCTGGATAACTCTACAGTGAGAGTGATGAGCAGACAAGTTATGCCTATGGTTGTTCCCACATTGAGGCCACAGCATTTTTTGTAAGTATTTGCTCCAGTTTGTGGAACCCTGTGATGAAGGCACATATAAGAACCATGGAGTACGTAATGCAGCTATACACAGTGAGGCTGTATTAAACATGCTATCCAGACAATTTGCAGACTAGCTACTTTTTGAGGTGCTTACACACCTCATTAACATTGTTTTAACGTAGGTTTTACAGTTTAATTTGTTTTTGGTGCTGTTGTAACTTTCACTGCTGTACAGCTCAGTCCTGATGTCACTCCAGGCAGGAACCATATGTTCTTCTGGGCCTTGTTTTGCATCCAGCACACCATCAACACTTAAAAGATAATTAATAAAACTTGACTCTATAATACCTGAACAATAAAGCTATGTACAGAGGCCAGCTTACAATGGTTGCAATTAATTTAGGAATGAAGTATTAAGGCTATCTTTTTGTTTATGGGACATTGACAGCCTCTCTTACTTTAGATCTATGTTAAATTCTCCAAAGCCTCCCTGTGCAACATAAATCGATTGGCATTTTGTTTGACAAGATGGTAGCTCAAGCAAAAGGTCCCATATGGTGACGAGTTCAGAGTCAGCATTCTGTCAAACAGATTGCAAATCAAATGGAGATACTGTAGCAGGTGTTTTATAACAGCAGTTTGTTACTAGTCTTTTGGCTTAGTTTGAAGATGGTAGGCAGAATTTTCTGACAATAATAGCAAATTCAGCAACACAAAGTGCCTTGCAGATGCTGCTAACTATGGGAGATGCCAGTTCTTGGCAGCAGTAGCTTAGTGTCACTTTACATTAGAGATAGCCCTGAACCAAAATCCTGGCTCCTAATACCCTTGAACTTTGGGTGGATTGGAACCAAAATCCAGATCTAGCTCTCTGTCTTTTAGATGATTTCTTTGCTTTAAAAAGAGAAACATTGCAGCAAAGCATTTCTTCTTTAGATCCCGCTTCACTTCCTCCCTCACTTTTCAAAAGGATCCCATGCTTGTGACAGCAGAGATGTTTCCATGACAACAATCCATTATGTTGCCTCAGGCGAAGAATTATAACTTCAATAAATAATTACTAAAATAAAGCTTCAAATGACCAATTGTTTAGATAATGGAAATATTGTTTTAAGAGGGTTTAGCCGCTTAAGGATGTAGCCCCCAAACTCAGATCGGAGACAGAATCTGACTCAAATGTAGTCCCAGCTTTGTTTGTGAAATGATCCCAGTAATAAGGTGAGAAGTAGTTTACAAATGCTTTAAAGAGGTAGATGCCTGAGATTAGCGCTCCACTTTAGCTTGGACTGTGTGGGTTTGGTTTTGTTTTTTTCCCTTGAGTAATCTTTTTCATCACAAGAGTGAGTTCTGATAACTTGTATGGTATGTTCCACTCTCAGGAATCCTGCCTCTTCAAAGAGCTATAAAGAGGTTGTAGTGGACAAAGGTAACTTGACTCTTGAGTTCTGATGTTAAGGTCTGCTCTATTCCCTAGTCTGATAAAAATGGCCATGTCTGTCTACAAGAGCAACCATTCAGATTAACCTTGGACAGTAAAGTGACAGCTTCCCTTGCAAGTAATGTCAGGACATTTTACTTAGAGCTATCATAGAAAATTCAGAAATTAACCTTTGCCAAGTGACATGCTGCTGAAGTGCAGAGCATAATTATTCTGTGTTTGTCGACAAATTGCTATTTGTGGCAGGGACAAAGTTGCAAAGGTGACTTAAGTTTCTTATCAGTTATTCTAATATGCTGCATACACAGTATACTTATGATTGTAGGTTAATAAATGGGAAAAGATACAAAAATCAAACCAGGGCTGTGTAGAATATTCAGTGAAATTTGCGTATCTTGAAATATGGATTTGGACCAATTTTGGAAAACACTACAGATTTCATGGTTGTTTTTTTTTCTCTTAAGAATGGTACCACAAATTTTTGAGCAAAACCCTCAATTTTAAAAATTTCAGGGTTTGAAATTTGTAATTTCCTTCCAGTAAAGATTTTTTTAAATTTCAAAACATATGCAATTTCAAAACCTTGATAGTTCAATACAAACACTGACATTTCATGACATGTTGAGGTCACAAAATCGTGCAAAATGATATTGTGAATATTTTTGGGGAAAAGAGAGATTTTCCAAAATGTACTAACTTTGCATGGTCTTGTGAATGCAGTTAATATTTAACACAGATGTGCATGTTGACGTGCATCTATAGCACTTAATTGGGACAAATAGTGGTCAGATGATGATTCATAGTCATATTTGCAGTAAATTGATTCTTCAGCCTTCCCCTTGCGAAAAATCCTTTCCTGTATTTATAAATGTCTGATTCATAAATCTCTCCTAAAGCTACTTCTGATAATTGCTCAAGTGATCCTTATTTGTGCTACGTTAAATGGGGAGTCTCAGTGGAAATATTTCAGTCCTTTATTCTGAAAACTCTTTATCCTGGGATAACTGATCTTCTGATTCCAGCGGAGATGCTTATGTTAAAATATCTTTCTGAAGCACTTTGAAATCTGGGGATGAAAACGAGCTATATAAATACTGATTGTTATTATCTCAGAGGCTATGCAAAATGTGACTCAATCGTATTCTGGATTCAGGGTTTGCTCCTTGCTACACAGGGTTTGGGAATGGGTAAATATCACAGGAACAGGTCATGCCTTCCTAAGGAAAAATCTGTGGAACTGGTTTCTGGGATGAGGAGAATTTTGCAAGGTTCTGCTTGTGGAATTTGTCTCAAGATCTCCTTGGGGGATTAGGGTTGACACTTCATCCCCAAATACCTAGGGTCTATGCAGGAAGCCAGTACAATCTCTGTGGAGAGCTTGTACCTCCGCACTGACTCTTATGTCCCCTGCCTCCCCAGCCTGTTTCTAGACAGCATGACTCAGATAGCTATGAATAGCTTGTCCAACAGAAATTATGTGAAATTCATAGTTAGGGCCTATGGGGAAAGAGAATAGATTCCATTGTTCAGACTCATTTTTGAGACTGCATTTGTATAAGACAATTGTGTTTCTGTATAATTGTGCATGGTACATGAAGGCTGCCTCTCTGTGGTAGATTTAAATTAAAAATTGAAACAGTCAAACTGGGTTTATAAGCATCTGTGGTTGCTAAGATACAGTCACTCAAATCCTGTAAATCTTCTATTTAGAAAATATTCTGGCAAAATTGGCCTTTCAGTGCTGGCAGCACAGGAAAGAAGTATAACTTTCAGAAATGGACTGTAGAGATGCTCACCCATTTAGCCTCCTTTTGGATAGAAAAGCATAATGAATTAGAACCAGGCATATTTGTTTACATTACATATATTCAGTACAGTGATGTTGCAAGGTGCTTTTGGTTGTTATCGGGTGAGTCTGTGATCCAAAGACCGTAAGGGTGCATCCACACAGCCGGCAGTTCACAGCAACGAGGCTCAGAGCCCGGGTCAGTAGACTCGGGCTCACGCTACGGTGTTAAAAGTAGCTGTGTAGAGATTCAGGTTCAGCTGGAGCACAGATTCTGAAGCCAAGAGAGGGGAGCCCGAACATCTGCACAGCTGTTTTTAGCCTCGTACCATGAGCCCGAGTCTGTCGACCCAGGCTCTGAGATTTGCTGCCGCTCTCTGTGTAGATATACCCTAACAGACCCTGTTAAAGTCAATGGGTGTGCCAAGCATTCTTTCAGATTCAACAGAAGGAGGAATTAAGTCACTTTATAGAGGAAGCAACAGCCAATGCTCCTCCAATGCCTTTCTCACTGTTTCCCCAGTGAGACAGACAAGTTCTCCTGCAATGGACACAATTGACCAGGAAAGAATCCTCGCGTGTCCCAGCACAAAGGCTATGCCCCTACACATGGGCAAGGGCAGAAGCTGTGAGGATGCAGTAACATGAGTCGGGCTTTGCGGTGAGGACACTCACACCTGAGTAAGGCTAATCCAGGTGCCAGTCACCTAGGTTAACTCTGCAGTGTAGACACAGCCTTAGGGCCTGAAAGCCTGGAGAAGCAGATGTGACTGTGACTCTGAGAGGAAGCAGACAGAACTCACTCAGTAGAGTTGCACACCTGGAGATTTCTGAGAAAGGCAACTGCATGTTGTTGTTCCTGCCCAGAAAACCAGGGCTCTGCGTACATTGTTTATAAATAAACAAGATTACACGAAAGAATGTACCCGGCTCACATCAACTATTCCTCCTCCGAATGGAAACAAACCTGTAAGGCCTTCAACGTTGGCTAATGTTGGGCCAAACAGAGAGCAATACATTTACTTACCTATTCACTTACTATTGCTGATTAATTTATTTGCTTTTGATGTTTAGCCTTTGAAATCTCTTTTTATTTAAACTTTGTCCCCAGTTGGCCAATTTTTCTATTGCTTTTAAGTTTGATGAACCAAAGAATTTGCAGGATGGTGGTATCTGGGGTGAGAGCACAGACCCAGAAGTCAAGAGTTTGGTGTTCTGTTCCTGTATCTACTGCTGACTCGCTGTATTAACTCAGTCTCAGGTGGCCTCCAGATTTTAGATATCCCTTTTCCGCATTATGGACGGCAGCAGGCAGGCGGGTAGACACCATCAGGGTTACCAAATGAAGACTAAATGGGGCCCAGACCCCTGTACACAAAATACTGTATATTTTATTGTAAAGATTTTTTTCAACTAGGTGAGGTGGTCTGAAGTTTGACATGTCCTCAGAATTCATATATCCAATCTGTGATCCTTGTGGACTGCCATCTAGGCTGGTAGGGTAGATCACTAGCCTTTGTGAAACTTCTGCCAAAGTTTGTGAAACTTACACCCAAGAAATGCCACTCATGATATAAAGTGAGAGCCTGGGCTTTCTCATTATTTTTCCCATTACTAAAAGTGCCCACTATCTCATATTGCTCCTACTGGGAGGCTACTGAAGTCAAACTGGGAGATTTTAGGCTGCTAAAAGTCCGGCAGCGCAGTGGGGCTAAGGCCGGCTCCCTGCCTGCCATGGCCCCGTGCCTCTCCCAGAAGCAGCCAGCCTGTCCCTGTGGCCTCTGGGGAGGGGGCAGCATGTCTCTGCGTGCTGACCCCAGCCTGAGCGCCGACTCTGCAGTTCCCATTGGCTGGGAACGGCAGCCAATGGGAGCTGCGGGGGCACTGCCTGCAGGCAGGGGCAGTGCGCAGAGCCTCCTAGCCCAGGGGTCTCAAACTCAAATGACCACGAGGGCCACATGAGGACTAGTAGATTGGCCCGAGGGCCACATCACTGACTCCCGGCCCTGCTCCCACTCTACCCCTTCCATGAGGCTCTGCCCCACCTCTTCCCAGCCCCCATTCCAACCCCTTCCCCGAAATCCCCACCCCAACTCCATCTCTTCCCAGCCCCCATTCCAACCCTTTCCCTGAAATCCCCACCCCAACTCCATCTCCTCCCTGCCCCCAGGGGCTGCAGGAGGGGTGCAGGGTGGGGCAGGGGGTTGGGGTGCAGGAGGGGTGTGGGGTAAGGCAAGGGGCTTAGGGCAGGGGGTTGGGGTGTGGGAGGGGTGCAGCAGAGGGCTCAGGGCAGGGGGTCGGGATGCGGGAGGGGTGGGGCAGGGGCTTCGGCTGCAGGAAGGGTTCAGGGGGTGGGCTACAGCCCGGCACGCACCGGGAGCAGGGCAGGCTCCCTGCCTGCCTGCCCTGCCCTGCACCGCTCTGGGAAGTAGCTGGGACCTCGGGGGCGAGCACAGGGGTCTGTGTGTTGCCTTGGCCGTGCCTCCAGGCACCGCTCCCCGCAGTTCCCATTGGCTGGGAATGGGGAACTGCGGCCAATGGAATCTTTGGGGGAGGTACCTGGAGGCACGGCCAGGGCAACACACAGACCTCCTGTGCCCCCCCCCGTTCCCCATGTCCCGGCCGCATTCCGGAGCGGCGCGGGAGCAGGGCAGGCAGGCGGGGAGCCTGCCATGCCCCCGGTGTACGCTGGGCTGGCCGGAGCCACTTTAGGTAAACCCTGGCGGGGGCGGGGGACGGCCTGCTGTGCTGCTCATCGGGAGCCGCCTGAGGTAAGTGCAGCCCAGCTGGAGTCCGCATCTCTCACCCCCTCTCATACCCCAGCCGTGACCCCCCCTTCTGCACCCAAACTCCCTCCCAGAGCTTGCACCCTGCACCCTTTCCTGCACCCCAGGCTCAGCCCAGAGCCCAGTCCCACACTCCGAGCCCCTTGGCCCCAGCCCAGAGCCCGCACCCCAACCCAGTGAAAGTGAGTGAGGGTGGGGGAGAGCAAGTGACAGAGGGAGGGGGAAACAGTGTGAGTGGGGCGGGGCCTCGGAGAAGGGATGGGGCAAGGGCGGGGCCTCAGGGCAAGGGTGGGGCAAGGGTGTTTGCATTTGTGTGATTCAACAGTTGGTAACTCTATTCAAGTCCCACCAAGGTTGAGCCAAATTCCAGGTTGAGGCTCAGCAAGACACATGATCATCTCTAAAGTAGCTGCCCAATCTGCTGTGAGTGGTGTTTCATTTGGGTGATGTGCTTGTTTTGTGGGTGGAGCTTGGAAGAGTACCAACCTTCCTCCCCCCTCAATTTGGCCCCTGATTCCAGGTTAAATTATTCTTTTCTTTTTGTTTGTTACTTACATTGACTTTTTCCAGAACAGCTCCTTCTTCCAATAGTTGAATCCATTGATCTAAAGAAGGTTATGAGAGATTTATTTTTTTAAGGATATTATGGGCCCAATCCTCAACTGGAATACCTCATTGGCATTGTGTCAGTTTACACCAGCTTGAGGCATTTGTCCCTGCAGTTGGAGCCAATCTGTCTTTGGGTTGAAGAAACATTTGGTTCTGACAAGGTCTTTTCAGATAGGGCTGCTATTTATTGCTGTGTTAGAAATTCACATTCTACTTGGTATGAAACCAGTGCTCTCTCCTCTTTCCAGATATTAGTTATTTTTAACAAATGTGATGGCTTTTCACAAAAGTGCTAAAAAAGAGCACCTTATATATAAAAAAGATACATTCTTTTATTTACTTAGGTCCTATTATTCTCACGAGCAGTAATGTTACATGAAAATAAAATATATGGTCACTGTTGTAATTAAAACAATTATTTAATGGAAATGTGATCAGTTACATGCCTTGTACCTTCTATTGATTGGCTGCACTTAGCAAATGACAGGACGAGTCATTATCAATATTGTGACTGCTTAATCTGTAACCATGGTAACACTTATAGATCTCAGAACCCAAGTCAGTCTGCTGAGGTCAGTGATACCTGGCCTGAAAGGGTCCTCACATTGGGCCACAATGTGGAGTACGTCTTTACAGTGGATAAGTGCGTAAAGAATGCTCACCCACAATGACTTTCTGGCCCAGCAGCTGGGACTGAAACAAGAATACAAAGGAATAAGGTTTTTCTGCATTACAGCCGTGAGGAAAGTATTTCCAGCACTTATTATTCATTGTCATTTGTACAGCACCCAAAGCATTGTATGAGTTTTGAAGTACAAAGACAACATCTACCCTGCCCCAAGGAGTCCAGTCCTACAAATCTTCAGAGGGGTAGCCAGGTTAGTCTGGATCTGTAAAAGCAGCAAAGAGTCCTGTGGCACCTTATAGACTAACAGACGTATTGGAGCATGAGCTTTCGTGGACGAATACCCACTTCGCCGGATGCAAAGAAATTTCCAGAGGCAGGTATAAATATGCAAGCAAGAATCAGGCTAGGGATAACGAGGTTAGTTCAATCAGGGAGGATGTGGCCCTTTTCTAGCAGTTGAAGTCTGAACACCAAGGGAGGAGAAACTGCTTTTGTAGCTGGCTAGCCAGACACAGTCTTTGTTTAATCCTGAGCTGATGGTGTCAAATTTGCAAATGAACTGAAGCTCAGGACTTTCTCTTTGAAGTCTGGTCCTGAAGTTTTTTTGCTGCAGGATGGCTACCTTTAAATCTGCTATTGTGTGTCCAGAGAGGTTGAAGTGTTCTCCTACAGGTTTTTGTATACTGCTATTCCTAATATCTGCTTTTTGTCCATTTATCTTTTACGTAGGGACTGTCCAGTTTGGCCGATGTACATAGCAGAGGGGCATTGCTGGCACGTGATGGCGTATATTACACTGGTGGACGTGCAGGTGAATGAACCGGTGATGGTGTGGCTGATCTGGTTAGGTCCTGTGATGGTGTCACTGGTGTAGATATGTGGGCAGAACTGGCATCGAGGTTTGTTGCATGGTTTGGTTCCTGAGTTAGAGTTACTATGGTGCGGTGTGTAGTTGCTGGTGAGAATATGCTTCAGGTTGGCAGGTTGTCTGTGCGCGAGGACTGGCCTGCCTCCCAAGGCCTGTGAAAGTGAGGGATTGTTGTCCAGGATGGGTTGTAAATCAGTGATGATGCACTGGAGAGGTTTTAGCTGAGGACTGTATGTGATGACCAGTGGAGTTCTGTTGGTTTCTTTCTTGGGCTTGTCTTGCAGCAGGAGGCTTCTGGGTATACGTCTGGCTCTGTTGATCTGTTTCCTTATTTCCTCATGTGGGTATCGTAGTTTTGAGAATGCTTGGTGAAGATCTTGTAGGTGCTGGTCTCTGTCTGAGGGGTTGCAGCAAATGCAGTTATACCTCAGCGCTTGGCTGTAGACAATGGATCGTGTCCAGGGTGGAAGTTGGAGGCATGAAGGTAGGCATAGCGGTTGGTGGGTTTTCGGTATAGGGTAGTGTTAACTTGACCATCACTTATTTGCACCGTGGTGTCTCGGAAGTGGACCTCCCGTGTAGATTGGTCCAGGCTGAGGTTGATGGTGGGGTGGAAGCTGTTGAAGTCGTGGTGGAATTCTTCCAGGGTTTCCTTCCCAGGGGTCCAGATGATGAAGATGTCATCAATGTAACATAGGCAGAGAAGGGGCGTGAGTGGACGAGAGCTGAGGAAGCGTTGTTCCAGGTCAGCCATAAAAATGTTGGCATATTGTGGGGGATTGCAGATTCCCATAGCGGTGCCACTGGTCTGGAGGTATACCAAATTTGAAATAATTGTGCGTGAGGATAAAGTTACAGCGCTCAGTAACCAGTTGTGCTGTGGCATCATCAGGGATACTGTTCCTGACAGCTTGTATTCCGTCTGTGTGTGGGATGTTTGTGTAGAGAGCCTCTACATCCATGGTGGCTAGGATGGTGTTTTCTGGAAGATCACCAATGCATTGTAATTTTCTCAGGAAATCAGTGGTATCACAGAGATAGCTGGGAGTGCTGGTGGCATAGGGTCTGAGTAGGGAGTCCAAATATCCGGACAGTCCTTCAGTGAGATTACCAATGCCCGATATGATGGGGCATCCAGGGTTTACGGGTTTGTGGATCTTGGGTAGTAGATAGAATAACCCCGGTTGGGGCTCTAAGGGTATGTTGATTTGTTCCGGTGTTAGTGTTGAAGGTGTCCTGAGTAGATGGTGCAGTTTCTTAGTGCATTCCTCAGTGGGATCTGAGGAAAGTGGCCTGGAGAGTTGTCTGGCAGCCTCCTTTTGGTAGTCAGACCTGTTCATGATGACACCAGCACCTCCTTTATCAATCGCTTTTAATATAATGTCAGGGTTGTTTCTGAGGCTGTGGATGGCATTGCGTTCTGCACGACTTAAGTTATGAGGCAAGCGATATTGGTTTTCCACAATTTCTGCCTGTGCACGTCGGTGGACGCATTCTATGTATACATCCAGACTGTCATTTCAACCCTCAGGAGGAGTCCATGTGGAGTTCTTCTTCTTGTGCTGTTGGTGGGAGGGTATTTGTGTATCAGTGTGCTGTTCAGTGTTATCTTGAAAGTATTCTTTGAGTTGGAGATGGCAAAAGTAGGCTTCCAGATCACCGCATAACTGAATCATGTTTGTGGGGATGGCGGGGCAGAAAGAGAGTCCTCGAGATAGGACAGACTCTTCTGCCAGGCTGAGTGTGTAGCTGGATAGATTGATGATATTGCTGGGTGAGTTAGGGGTACCACTGTTGTGGCCCCATGTGGCAGGTAGGATTTTAGACAGCTTACCGTCCTTTATCCTTTGTAGAGAGGTGAAGTGTGTAATGTAGATCTCCTGTCTTATTTTAGTAAAGTCCGTTTGTATGGAAGGTTGGTTATTTATGAGAGTCTCCAGGTTGGAGAGCTCCTTTTTGATGTTTTCCTGTTTGCTGTATCGGATGCTGATCAGGTGGTTCCTCAGTTTCTTTGATAGTGTATGGCATAATCTCTCATTGTGGTCTGTGCAGTCCTACAAACTTTTCCTTGCGGTAGTAGTCCTGTTGCCTTCTGAGGGCCTATGTAAGTGTGTGCAGGATCAGACTCTAATTTTAGATATGACACAATTAGTGAGAAGAATGCAAATGGACAGGGGATGTGATTATGGAATCAGGAGGATGAGGGAATCAATAACATAGGCTGAAACTAGGAATAAAGTGGGCATAGCTCTTGTGCTGGCCTTCTCTGCGGAGGTGAATTTCATCCTAACAGTGATGTTGAAAGGTTAGAAATGTCATCTTAATCTCACTAGATATGGGAACTAGCCTCAAACTGAAAATTGGAGCAAAGTGACTGCACTGACTGCAAATAGCAATAGTAGGTGGCATTGCACCAAGAGAAGCAGCTCCTGTTACCATTGTTTTTCACTAATCAATAGCATTAAAACAGGTTATCATTTGCTGTTAATAAATATGTTTGCTGAACTTTCTAGAGCAATGGAGGTTGCCATCTGGTTTATGTTTATCCTGCTGGGCACTATGGATGAAGAGAGAAACTGCAAAGGGAAATGGGCCTATTGCTTGACGTGTTTATTTGCAACTGAGTGTTATCCCACCACTATCTACTCATATTTGATAAGCTAAGTGAGACTAGGTAGTTCAAGGCCTGGAAATGTGCCAGGTGAGGGGAAACAAGAAACGAGAGGTAAACTAAGGGAGAGGTGTATAAGACCATGCTGGTCTCTCCTCCCGCCCTTTACACATAAACATACAGATAGGTACAATCTAGCTGTGTATCTGAAGAAGCTTCATGTTAAATTCTTTTGCTCTCTCGGCGTTGCTGAGTGCGGAAGTCGCTCTGTGGGTCAAATCAGTCTGACCTAGATGAACTCATTTTTTTCAGTGGGCATTTTGCCTCACTGTAGGATTTGGCACTGCAGGTTTAATTTGTATCACCACCACATAATAATACTGCTTCTTCAAGGGATTTGTCCGGCCATGTTGTTTTCATCTTGACACGTGACTTGTTTCCCAATTAAGTATTAAGTCTCCCCTGGAATGGCTCGGTGCCACTGTTTAACCATGAATCTTTTCTTGCCGGGTAGCTCTAACAGAATTTCTGCTTCCTTATATTTGATGTTAGCTGCTGTTTTTAAAAAAAAAACGAGAAAACTAAATATTTGTGCCTCTTTTCTGATGGCCAAGGCTCCCCCTTCTCATTTTATAAACCCATACAGTTCTTCTGTCAGGTGTTAAAATAATTAAAAATGTGTTGACAGACACACACACATTCCCTCTTCTGACAGAACTCAGGCTCCTCCTCAGATGAATGTAACATTTAGGAATTACGATATTCTGTTAATATTTTAACGTGTTTTTCTAAACTTAAATTATCTGCTCTATCCTGCCCTCTTTACAGTGGCAAAGTTCTATTGACTTCAGTGGGAGCTTTGTCTGTATGCAAGCTGCATAGATTTAAAATGTTTCTTCTTTGTTCTCATTTATCTATCATAATTTTTTTCTTTGTTTCTTTCTGATATGGGGTGATTTTAAAACCACCTATGGAATTTAGGAGTCTAAGTACCATTTTCAAAAGTGACTTAGGCCGTTTTGTCTACACTGCAAAAACAACAAAAAAGGCCTCCCTAGCTTTCGTAGCCTGCGCTCCAGCCCCAGACGGAATATCTACACTGCCATTTTTAGTGCTGTATTGTGAGCCCGATGAGCCTGTGTGTGTAGACCTGGGCTCTGAGACGCTCTGCTGCATTTTTGTTGTTGTTTTTGTTGCTGTGTCAACATATCCTTAGTCTTATTTAGGATTTAGGCTCTTAAAGGCCTGATTTTTAAACGTGTTTAAGCACTTGAAAGATGTGGCTAGGTACCCAGTGGGATTTTCCAAAGCACCTACATGCCTAACACCTAGCTTAAAAATAAGGTACAGCTCAGAGTCATTTGTTTATGCAGTTTTTATAGTCATTTTATTGAAAAAGCTGGTATTAACATATTTATATTTTTATTCAACAACAGTTAGCTAATTTGTGCAACACAAAGGATGCAGCCATGAACAACAGCTTTCCAAACAATCTGATTTACCAACTTTACCATCATTTACTCTACACCACTGAAAGCTCAAACCAAAACGAAAAAAAGTTTTAAAAGTTTCACAATGACGATGTCAACTTTCTTACAGTCAAGAAGACCAGGAAACTGAATCATAGCAGTGACGTCAGAGTCATGAATGTGATACTGGTCTTTAAAAGAATTTCCATATTTTCCTCAGTAATCACATCATATCATTTTGGTCTGGAAATCAATAATTTTGTAAAGCTCCAAAAATGTATTTTATTAGTTAGTTATTTTAACAAGATCTTTTTGGTACCCAAACCTGAAACAGAATACAGTACTTGAAATAAAAATAGTATAACTGTGGTATTAAGATCTGCTTTATAATAAGTTACATATTGACTCTTACTTGAGGATGTGAGAAGCTAAATATGTGGTACAGTACTTCTAGCAGTAAATGCCAGTATGAGCTGTTAGCATTTTTGGGCTACAAAGGTTAATGGAGGCGGCCAAAAGTCAAAGAAAGTGTATGACATCCTTGAAGCAGTAGTTTGGCATTAACAAGATTTCTATACAATTTACCACATTCTTAAACCTTTTTACAAGAAAAAATTTGATTGTTAACTTTAATTAGAATAAATATGTACATATAATACTGCTCATGTCTTCTAGCGTGTACAGTATTTTATAAACAAACATTCCTCATTCCCTTTAAAATTAACCTACATATTTCATACTGTATGTGTATAGTTATGGCTGGAAACTGATGCACATGTGTTTGTGCTTCTACACATGGAATAGACAGTATCAATCTAAAAAATTTTAAACATACATAGTTCATGTGTCATGTCAAGACTTCATATAAAAAGTTGTTACCTTTTTTTGTAAACCTTGGAAGTAGATTTTTCCCCCAAAATCATAATATAAAAGCATGCAGGTTCATTTATTAGTTCATTCTCCAAAAAGTCAGTGAAGAATGGGGTAAGGTTGTTAAAGAACCTTTTCAAAGTGAGGGATTTTTAACAATAGCAGATCAGCCAAGGCATCTGAGTCAGTTACACTCCTTTACTCATGAGTTGAGAAGAAATCATTTGGGGTAATAATTTTCCATAGATTTTATTAGTCATGCGGAAAGATTTCCTAGATTAAAAAGCATTTCCAAAATGGTACACCATTTCTATACACTTCCTAAAGGAAATATCTTCCATTTACATTGAAGTTCAATTGAAGAAAGAACGGTATAAACCAATTTAAGTAGAATTTTAGTTTTCCGTTTCAACCAGGAGTCATCCTGTCATTTTACAGTCATTTTAAAATTCACTGAGCCATGCTAAACTCTTGAGTTACCATTCATAGTAGTTAAACCTGTATTTCCTGGGGATTCTGCAAATACCAAGTTTAAAGTAATAAGTGTGATGCAGTAAACATCACCTGTGGGATTTTCAAAAGGGATTAGCACTGACTTAACTCAATGTTTGACTTCAGTGAAGCAGAGTTAGGACAACACTTGAGGGTTTCTGAAAAATCCAATCTCAAAATTGTAATAGCACATGTGTATATGCATTAACCAGTGTATCTTTATATGTATTGAATAGTCACCTTGGAGTGGCAAATCCTGAGTTTTTAAATGGCACCCACTGTAATTTGTATTGTCACATTCCACAGTGTGATTGGAAATGTACCTGCAGAACAAGTTGCCTTTTTAAACTAAGGTAGCTGAGATTATCGACAGCACTCTTCATTTTTTGACTCAGAAAGTTGAAATACAAAGTCAGGATTTATAGCAGAAGTAAAAAATTGTAAACGTGTTTGTGAAACTCCATAATGAGGGCTCAATGCTAGGGACGGGGAATGTCATAAGGGAAATAGGGACAACTTGTCACTTGTTAATAAACAGAAGAATGTCTTTTGCTTCCATCTTACTAACTGTCTAGGGCCTTCCTTCTGTATGCAGCAATGTACGGGGGACATAGCTAGTCCTACACTCATAAATAAGTCTACTTGTCTTTGAAAGCCCGGAAAGCATTCTTGCAAAAAATCAAGGGACCAATGTGAAAAGCTCTAATAATGTGGTAAACACTGCAGCCTGTGAAAGAATGCCGCACAGCAGGATGCTGGTCCTGTGAAGCATTGTCCCTTCAAGAGTCAACTGGAGCTTAGGGTACTCAGCACCTCACAGGATCAGTCCTGAAATGAATACCCCTGATTGTTTAAAAAACGGACATAGACCACAGTACTGACTTCACAGTAGTGCCTTTTTACTGAGACAATTATACAGTTGCAGTGATTTAAAACAGTTGGTTGCCACCAACCATGATACAGACTGAGGGGTGAAGGGAGGGAATCTACAAATTCCACCACAATGACCATGCTTTTGTGAAGATCATGTCCTTCTACAACTCTCAAAAGGCTGGTTTATAAATACAGAAAGATATGGATAGGTCTAGTGCATTTCTGAGTTCACTTTATCCTGAAATATGTACAGATTGTTTGTCGCTGCTATAGCAATTATGTTCTCAGTTGGGTGCCAGGCTGTGTGCAAGATCTTCTTAGTAAAGTCCAAACTGTCGACACTGATGTCATCCTTCCTTCGCTTGCCCCCTACGCAGACTCGGCGAGGTTTTAGAATGGCTCGTGGCTTACTGCTCTCCCGGGATGCCTCCAAGGTAACATCCCGCTTGGTGTTTCGATCAAACATTCGAAAGAAGTTGTTATATGCACCTGTCATAATAACACTGAAGAAAGAGAAAACAAAAGCAAGAATAAATAGCAGAATGCACTAACTCTGCCATGAACAGGAGTGGATCGGTACAGTACAATTACTTTTCCCTGCCATGTAATTGAACTCTATGGAGTTCAGAAACTTGTGTTACTGTGCAGTTTAATATATATGGACTTTTGAGTTTACATGGTCTCTCATTATCTCATGGCATTTAATAGACTGTAAGGTTGCTTCAATATTGTTAATCCCAAGTGTTCAAAAATCATGAGTCAGAACCCCCAAATCATTAGATTGATTAAAAATGAAATTTTAAAATAATAATTCTTGGTTTCTTTTTATTTGCATTCTAATTCTTGGGCCTTTAAGGTTCAAATTTTCAAGTTTTCTCCATAATTATAAAACTTTTATTTGAATGAAATGTAAGCTCATGACTCCAAGAGCTTTCTTTAAGAAAAACAGCAGATATTGCATGACTTGCTATAGAATAGCAAGAGTTGACAGCACTGTATACTTTCACATTTCTTTAAATGAATGTTGCCAAGAAAGAAGTTTGAGGAGTTACTACGATCAGGTCAAATTCATTGCATCTGTGAATTCTGTACGTGAAATTCATTTCCTTACAGCCTTAAATTATTATTATTTATTATTTGTATCATCATAGCACCTACAAGCCCCGGTCATGGACCAGGGCCCATTGTGCTAGGCACTGTACAAACACAGAACAAAAAGACAGGCTCTGCCCCAAAGAGCTTACAATCTAAGTATAAGATGAGAGAAAATAGATGAATACAGATAAACGGGGGAGTACAAGAAAACAATGATACAATATTGTTTAAATAGACAAGCCAGAAACAGGCTGGTGGAAGGGTAGAACACACGTACAGCGTGAACAATGTGATGGTAGCAAATGTCAAGTTAGTGCCACAATTTTTTGGGGGTGGGGGTGGATTTACTTAGGACAGGATCAGCTAAATGGAAAGAAAAGAAGAGAGGGGTGAGAGGAACAGGGCAGGAGAGGAGTGGGTAGTCAGGTATGAACCTGAGGTGAAGAGGCTGTGAGAAGGGACGGGGGTTGGAGCAAACAGCGAATCAGTGCAGGGCAGAGGGACGTCAGAGAACATTCCAGAGCTTTGACTAGATGTCCAAAGGTGCCTGCTTGGTCTGCTCCTGCTTCTACCAGGTGGAGTCTCTGGCTGGCTCCTCTCTGCAGCTCACGTAGGGTGGTTGAGGGGAGGCTCCAACTGGGTCCCTAGTGTCCCCAGAGTATGTGTGGGGTCCCCCCTCCACATTCTAAATCCAGGGGAGGTGTGAAAGGGGAGAAGGGGTGACCCTGGTTAGGTCCTATTTTACCCATCCCCACCTCCAGGGCAGCAGTCCCTGCTTTGGACACTGTTAATAAGTTTAGAGAAACAAGCGCTATGAGACCATTTATCCCCAAATACTTTTAATAAAAAGATGTTTACTAATAAACTTGATGTGACTGTATTTGATCTACTACACAATCACAAAAGGAGACATGTACCCTCTCAGTCCTTCCATCCCTCTGCACAAAGCCTAAGTAGTCATGCTTTTTTGCAATTATCTGCAGGGGCTGGAGAAAGAGGGATGGAATTTATCTTCTCCCCAAACATAAGCAGACCCCTAATACCAGCCCATAGTCTGAAACAGTGATTGTGTCCTGCTCCAAAATCCTCCATTGCAAGGGGTGATAGTCTGGCTCCACTGAAGTCAGTGGGTCTTTGGGTCACTAGATCCACATGGTCATGGATCCTATGGCCTTGCCTATAACCCCCACTAACACTGACCTATTGCGGGCCAATGCAGATACTCCCAAGCAGTGGCCAGGGTGTGGAGACCTTGCTGCAAAGCTCAACAGTTATAATCCCCCCCCCCCCCACACACACACACACACACTGCAGCCCCAATGTAGGGTTTCAGTGGTGTGGAGAGCATCCCATTGGCTCTCTGCACTAGGGAAAAATGTCACCCAAAGCTCATATGGTCTTTAAAGGAGGAGCTATAGAATCATAGAAATGTAGGGCTGGACGGGAGCTTGAGAAGTCATCAAGTCTAGCCCCTTGCATTGAGGCAGGACCAAGTAAACCTAGCCCATCCCTGACAGGTGTTTGTCTAGCCTGTTCTTAAAAACTGCCAATGATGAAGACTACACAACCTCTGTTGGGAGCCTATTTCAGAGCTTAACTGTCCTTCTGGTTGGAAAGTTTTTCCTAATATCTAACCTAAATCTCCCATGCTGCAGATTAAACCCATTACTTCTTGTCCTACCTTCAGTGGACGTGAACAACCACACGTCACATTCCCAATCATGGTCTTCCTTTCGCAAGACTGACCAGGCCCAGTTTTTTTTAATCTGGCCTCATAGGTCAGGTTTTCTAAAACTTTTTTCAGTTTTGCTGCTCTTCTGTGGACTCCGTTGCCTCTCTTCCACACTTTCCTAAAGTGTGTTGCACAAAACTGGACTCCAGATGAGGCCTGACCAATGCCAAGTAGGGCGGGACAATTACCTCCCTTGTGTTATATACAACACTCCTGTTAATACACCCCAGAATATCTGCCTGTTTCACAACTGCATCACATCGGTGACTCATACACAATTTGTGATTCACTATAACCCCACATCCTTTTCAGCACTACTGACACCTACCCAGTTATTCCCCATTTTGTAGTTGGGCATTTGACTTTTCCTACCTAAGTGAAATACTTTGCGCTTTGCTTTATTGAATTTCATCTTGTTGAATTCAGACAATGACTTGAGGGCATTTTTGAATTCTATTCCTGGCCTCCAAAGTGCTTGCTACACCTCCCAGCTTTGTAGCATCTGCAAATTTTATAAGGATGTGCACCACTCTATCATCCACATCACAAATGAAAATATTGAATAGAACCGGACCCAGGACTGACCCCCTACAGGACATCATGAAATACATCCTTCCAGTTTGACAGCAAACCATTGATAACTACTCTTTGAGTATGGTCTTTAAATTGTGAGTGCACAACTGATTGAATCTAACCCACACTTCTTGAATTGCTTCTGAGACTGTCATGTGGGACTGTGTCAAAAGCCTTACTATAATCAAGCTATAGTACATCTGCTGCTCTCCCACAATACAACAGGCCGGTAATACTGTCAAAGAAGGAAATTAGGATCGTTTAGCATGACTTGTTCTTGCCAAATCCATGCTGACTACGCCTTATAATTCTATGATCCTCTACGTGCTTACAAATCGATGGTTTAATAATTTGTTCCACTATCTTTCTAGGTATTGAAGTTAAGCTGACTGGTCAATAATTCCCTGGTATCCTCCTTGTTCCCCTTTTTGAAGATAGGTACTATGTTTGGCCTTCTCCAGTCCGCTGGGACCGCATCGATCCTCCATGAGTTCTCAAAGATAACAGCTAATGGGTCCAAGATTGCTTCAGCAAGTACCTTATGATGACATTCATTAGGCTCTGCTGACCTGAATACATCCAACTTATCTAAATAGCCTTTAACCTGATCTTCCCCTATTTTAGCTTGCATTCCTTCTCCCTTTTTGTTTACATTAATTGTTTTGAGTATCTGGTCTCCATTAACCTTTTTAGTGATGACTGAAGCAGCCTTCTTGATACCATCAGTTATTATCTCTTCTTCCCTGCTAAATAAAGGACCTACATTTTCCGTTGCCTTTCTCTTGCTTCCTCATGTATTAAAGAACCTCTTCTTATTACCTTTTATGTCCCTCATTAGGTGTAACTCATTTTGTGCCTTGGCCTTTCTAATTTTGTCCCTACAAGCTTGTGCTATTCTTTTGTCCTCCTCCTTCGCAATTCGTCCATGTTTCCACATTTTGAAGAGTTCCTGGTGGCGCCATACTTGCCTCTTTCGATTAGTCTTATCTTTCCTTCATATGGGGATAGTCTGAAGTTTTGCCTTTACTAATGTCTCTTTCAGATACTGCCAGCTCTCCTGAATTACTTTTTCTCTTTGATTTTCTTTTCATGGAACCTTACCTAGCAGTTCTCTGAGTTTATTAAAGTCTGCTTTTTTGAAACCCATTTTCCTGCTGCTGCTCTCACTCCTTCTTTTCCTTAGAATCATGAAATTGATCATTTAATGATCACTTTCACCCAAATTGTCTTCCACCTTCAGATTCACAACCAATTCCTCCCCATTGGTCAGCATCAAGTCTAAAATTACTGTTTGCAGGGTTACTTAATCTACTTCCTGAAACAAAAAGTTGTCCGACACAATACTGTGTTATGCTGTAATTCTCTTCCAATAGATGTTTGGGTAGTTAAAATCCACAAGTATTACCATGTCTTGTGTTTTGGATATTTCTGTTTTTTGTTCTAGAAATGCCTCATCCTGCACCTCCTCTTCCTGATTTGATAGTCTATAGTAGACCCCCTACCACAACATCACCCCAATTTTTACTCCTTTTATTTTTACCCAGAGACTTTCAGCTGCTCTGCTTCTCACCTCCTTCTGGACCTCAGAATAAGTGTATATATTCTTTGTGTATAATGCAACACTTCCTCCCTTTTTAATCCCGCTTCTCCTTCCTGAACATGCTGTACCCCTCTATATCAATATTCCAGTCATAAGACTTCTCCCACAAAATCTCTGTGATCTCAATTAAGTCATAATTTAATTTATGAACTAATACTTGCTGTTCATCCTATTTATTCCCCATACTCCTTACATTTTGTACAGACAACAAAAATGTTGAACTGATGCCCCTCACCCCCATTTCCTTCTTGTTAGTCCTATACCCTATATCTCCTGCCTGTACAGTTCCAAGCTCATTGTTGGCGCTCCAAGTCTTTTTAATGCAATCCAGCAGAGTATATTTCATGTGCCCCATTCCAGAAAATGAATAAAAGTTATTGTGTTTTAGCATTGTGTCACTATGTACAGTTGGTTACACTATTTTTCTGTTGCATTTTGTTTTTGAGGATACACCATAGTCTATTGGACTGGGAATCAGGAGTCTTAGGGCCTATTCCCAGCTCTGCCCCAGACCTGCAGGGCAAGTGACTGTATGTAAGTCACTTCACCTCTTTGTTTTCTTTGTCTGCATTGGCCACATCAATTATAAGCTCTTTGATGAAGGGACAGTGTTTTACTATACATACAGCGCCTAGTACAATGTGGCCTTTATCTCCATTGGGGCCATTAGTTGCTATGTAATACAAATAATACACTAAAAAATAATTAGGAACTGTGCAACTAAATGACTTTGCATCATGTCTACTGAGTCATAGTTGCCTAGCTCACCATCTTCACTTCAGAAACAATACAGAGAAGCTGAAGAAACTCAGGCAAGCTATATTCTGCATCAGGAATCATTAGCAATATTGCCAGCTATGTCCTCATTCAACGTAGCTGATGATAGCCTAGAATTTGACACAATAGGATTTTATTTTATGTAGCCCTTTTCATAGAGTAGATATCCTGATCTGCTGAAGAAAGCAGCAATGAGTCAGATATTGGTAGTGTAGGGACTGTATAGGACACAGCAACCACTGTACTCAGCAATAACTTGCATACAGATTTGGATGGGTTGTCACGGTGCTTCCTAGAGTTCCCAGACGAACTGGGAATGTGACTTGCTCCACCCTTCAGAGGGTGCAACATGCATTCCCCTTCCAGAGCCATCCAGTTCTGCTGGCTAAGGCCGGGGGGGAGGGAGGGGGCGGCAAAGCTCTTCCCTTTCACACCTACAGCCACCCTTACAGGAAAGTCTCTAAACTCAAGAGCGTGCAGGAACAGCAGCTGTAGCCAGCTGCCGTATGGGGCCAGGGTTCTTCTCCTCTCCTCCACCTCCCCACTCTCACCCATGTAAGGGTCAGGCACAATCTCACCTTTATGCAATAAACTAATAGTAAAATAAAAGATGCTCATGTGAATAGCTTTATAAACTGTATCCAAGGAGCCCCATAAGCGTATTGAGCAAGATTAGGTTTGTTTCAGAAAGTGAATCAGCAGCAGTAAATCTGACATTGCGCTCCTTCCAAATCACCATGTCTTGTCATTAAGACTCCTGCTGTAATGGCTAGTCACAACATGAAATAAAAAAGGGTATTTCATATCTCTGTGCTAACACACAGTCTTTCATTCTAACGGTCTTATATGCTAACTGTGGCTTCTTCCCCTGAGCAAAATTTTGAAACTGGTTTGTAATGATGGGGCATCATGGACTGCAGAGCTGTACATGTCTGGAACACATTTCCCTCGGGAATAAAAACCCTCCCTCCAGATGAATCCAAAAATAGCATGGGGAGCAATTTTCACACAGGCAATGTGCCAGCTGAACTGCTCTCAGTCATGGTCAAAAATCCTCTTGTTTTCCAGTAATGTTTTGTATGCCACAAAGCTGCCTCTGCAGTCCATTTGATTTGTATTTCTTGAACTTTCACATGTTAAAAAAGTCTATTTTCTTTGGCTGGCTCATTTAGAGACAGTGCCATTTTTTAATATAAGCATCCCTATTGCTTTGTATGCAGATGATTACTGTTCATGCTGGCCCTCATTTCTGCCATTTAATGGCACTGTAAAAATAGCATTATGCAATGAAAAGGGGCCATTCTTGTTGAAGGTCACAGACAGAGATGAATTATAACCTTACCTGCTGTTTACAATAATACGAAAAGAGGGAGCCAACCTTAACGTTTCTATTATTCTTGTTCAGAAACACAATTCTATATCATATGATGACAACATGATGAAATAGTGTGTATGTGATAGGGAGGTGAAATAGATTCCATATTATACCTTGCATAATGACAGGTTTCAGAGTAGCAGCCGTGTTAGTCTGTATCCGCAAAAAGAAAAGGTGTACTTGTGGCACCTTAGAGACTAACAAATTTCCTCACACATTCTTGTCAACTGCTGGAAATAGCCCACCTTGATTATCACCACAAAAGGTTTTTTTTCTCTCCTGCTGGTAATAGCTCACCTTACCTGATCACTCTTGTTACAGTGTGTATGGTAACACCCATTGTTTCATGTTCTCTGTGTATATAAATCTCCCCACTGTATTTTCCACTGAATGCATCCGATGAAGTGAGCTGTAGCTCACAAAAGCTTGTGCTCAAATAAATTGGTTAGTCTCTAAGGTGCCACAAGTACTCCTTTTCTTTTTGCATATTATACCTGGCAGCCATATGAGGTGAGAGGGGAAACACGTGTGTGCGTGTGTGTGTGTATCTATCTATATAGCTCACTTTACAAAAGTGTCCTCTATATTCTTAGAGAGACAAAGTGGATGAGGTAACATCTTTTATTGGACCACCTTCTGCTGGTGAGACAAGCTTTCAAGCTACACAGCTCTTCCTATATTCATAGTTTTAAACAGTTTTGTTCTGCACAGCAGTGCTATAACCAGCATATTGACAACATTCTTGCAATTAGCGTTCATGCTAGTTAATTTTTCGTATGTGTGTGCTCTGAGCAAAAACTGCGGTTAATTGTTCCACCTGGTTTACTCTGTTTAAGTGCTGCATTACCAGTGTTACTGAAACACTGTGTTCTCTAGGCATAGCACAATGATCGACTACTGTAGACAAAGCCAGGCATTTCTTAGTCTGTATTAGCACTGCAACATAGAACATTCTAGAAACTAAAGGGAGACAAACCCATTCAGCTACCTTGTCTCTCCTCCTGCCCAAACTGGAAACATTAAAACACTAATACTTTGCCCTTCCCAGGGTCACACTTGGCCAGAAGGTTCCTCCACTTTTGGAATGCTGTCAGCCAGATCTTCCCTCTTTAGCGTCCCTTTGCAAGAAGGAAAATATAATACAATGTAGGAACTCAAGTGAATTATCTACAATGTGTACTTGTGTTTGTTTTCCTCCTTTTGTTTTCCTGCTTCCTTCTTTTCTTGCCCCCATTCTATTCTCTATTTCCATCTCTTCCCCCAATCTCCCACTTTCATTCTTTGTCCCTATTTGCAGTTAGGTTTTGTTCCTTCTTTTTTTCATTGTTTTTCTCTTTTTCCCCCTGCTTCACTCTCTATTAAAATAACTGCCCCTTTTTCCCCTACCTTTCCCTCTCTTTCTTTGTACTCTTTCCTGTTGTTTGCTATTCCCTAATGTCCCTCCTTTCCCCCCCCCCATGTTCTGTTATTACTTCTCAACTGGTTTCCCCTCATGTCCCTTTTCTGCCCTGCCCTGTTCCTCCATCTTGGGTCTCCTCTTCTTCCCCTTCAGTTGTCTGGCCACTCTTGCTTACCATCTGCCCATGAAGTCCTTACCTGCTCTCACAGCCTGCCTCTTGCCTTTTCCCAATGCTTAATTTGTAATGGAAGAGGGGCTGGGTCTCAAGCAATTTTTTTACATTCATTCACTGATGCAGCAAGCCCAGAAGTGCCCGGGCTATGAACTGCCAAGCCTAGAGGTGCCAGGGCTCAGGCCTGGCAAGTCCTGGCACTGCCTCTTCCACTAGGAGTTTCCTTTTTTCCCTCCTCCTTCCTCTCAAATGTTTCTAATTTCCTTTCTCTCCTTTCCCTTCGGTCTGAATCTAATTGCTGCTGAATAAAATAACTGATTGGCAGACTTCCCCTCTTATCTTACATAGAGACCTAGTTTCTGTGCTTATGAATTGGCATGAATATAGGCCTCTGCACATGACTCCTCAGCCTTGGTCTACTATCACAGTGGACTTCATTGTAGAAATGCCACATCCCCCGGATACTTGGTAATTGTGGTTGTTGTTGACCTCCTAAGAAAGATGCCAACACTTCATCCCACACCATATTATTCCTACTGCTTAGAAGATGGCTCAGATCTTCTTTGAAAATGCCTTCCACTGTCACAAGTTACCATCAGGCATTGTATCAGACCAGAGTTCCAGTTCATCTCCCAGTTCTGGTGGGAATTTCTCAGCCTCCTTGGTGTCGAGTCCCTCACCTCTTCGTAGACTAATGGGCAACAGAGAGAGTAAATCAACTCTTGGAGCAGAATCTGTGCTGCTTTTTGAGCTACCACAAGGATGTGCTATGCCTTCTGTGCTATGCCAAATTTGCATATGACAACACAATCCATGCCTCAATCCAACATAGCCCATTCTTTGCAAACTATGCCTTTAACCCCTGCTTCCACCCAGCTTTGCATGTGAGTTCCCCAGTACCGGCCCCCCTGCATTTACCTTCCCACCTACACCAGATACACTGGGAGATCAAGGAACACTTGCAGTCTGCCAAACAGGCCTATAAGCACCATGCAGACCCAGACCATCAGGTTACCTCAAATCTGGCCATAGGGGAAAAGGTGTGGCTCTCTGCCCAGAACCTTAAATTGAGCTGCCCAGCCACCCAACTAGACAACCAATGCCTGGCCATTACAGAATGGGTAAAGCCACTGGCCTCAGTTTACAGCTGCACAAGTCTCTGAAGAGCCACCTCATCATTCACATCCAACTCTGAACACCCTGCACCAAGAACCCATACCCAAATCACGCCAATTCACTGTCCCCTACCATAACATAACATGGACAGGAGGAATACTTGGTACATTAACGCCTCAACTCTCACTGAGTTGGGGAAGGCTCCAGTACCTGGGGAACTGGGAAGGCTGTGGTTGAGGTGAGCAGTCTTGGGAACTGGTAGAGATCATTCATGTCCTAGAATTATTGTGAACACTCCATTAAACGTATCCTGAGACACCAGGCCTTACTTTCAAAAATCAGGGCCTGCAACGGAGCCAGTCTGGAAGCCAGGCAACCTAACAAGCACAGCCAGCCTGTAGTGGGCTGCCTGATTGGGTGGAAGAGTCAGCAGACCATCCTTTGAGCCCAGCAGCAGTTGCTCAGCAGCTGTTCAAAGCAGGCACCCATGGCTGCTTGCATCCAGCATCAGATCCAACACCACGCCTGCCTTGGATCCATCCCTACTCCTGCATTGCCTCACTCCAGATAACCCAGTTCTGATCATCGGCTCTGACTCCTGTGATACATGCACTAACCATTGGCACAACTGCCCACATCCCCATCACTCACATGCCTGCCCCTAAATTCACACATGGAGGGTGCTTTCCAGATATGGCTTTCCTATTTCCTGCAGTGTATGGTGTGTTGGATGATTCCCCCTCCATGGCACTGTTTTTCTCCTCTCACACAAATCTGGACCACCTGGAAGCATCTGCACCAGGGGAAAGGGCAAAGTCTAGGCAGAGTTAGGGGAATAGTGCTGGGATGGCTGGATTACTCTCTCTCTCCTCTGGACTGCAGGCACAAAAGATACACCTTGGTTCTATATTATCTTTTCTGCAGTGCCCACCCTGGTGCTCACTGTTGCCAGACCACCTCATCACCCTAGTATGTGATTGCGAAGGAGATGCGTAGATTCCAAGGCCAGAAGGGACCATTGTGATCATATAGTCTGAGCTCCTGTATAACATCTTCCATAGAACTCTCACATAATTCCTGGAGTACATCTTTTTAGAAAAACAACCAGTCTTGATAATGGTCAGACTCTACCACAACCATTGACATATTGACCAATGTTTAATTACCCTCACAGTTAAAAATCTGTGCCGTACTTCCAGTCTGAATTTGTCTAGCTTCAACCTTCAGCCAATGGATTCTGTTACTGGGGTCCAAGCCAGTGTGGAGGTGAGGGGGTTCTTACAGATTTTCTTCCTCCATGGCTGCTCCTGCAGATTTTACCATGGGAAATGGCAATCTAGACTTTTCAGGTGCTCAGCAAGAAGAGGGTATGGATGCTGCCATCATGGCAAGCTGGTCTTTTCAAAGGAAAGGCCAGTGACTTTCTGTTGCTTGGGAGCAAATTATGCAGTTTTCTTAGGGAAAAGGAGGGAGAAGATCTACTGCACTGAGTTTCCCAATCCCCATACACGCAATTATGCGTATTTCTCAGGGCAGCCAGTCTTCACCTGGGAACCATACAACATGGTTCGGTGGTGGTCGGGAACTGACTGGCTTGAGACAGAAGGTTTCATGACTATAAAGTAGATGGTGCATCGGTGGGGAATCTTAGCATCTTTGCTGATGGACAAGCTTGGATAATAGGCTCAGAAGCTATGGGACACACATATAACTGGTCTGGATGGGACTGGGAATGAGAAACAAGGGACTCCCAATCTCCTCAGAAGTAAAATTTGAGATGCCAACTTTTGTCTTGATCTGCTGAATGATGTCTTCTACATTTTAAATGTGGATTTTGCTATCAACCCACCACTGCATCATACAAGACTGGGGTAGACAAGTGTACAAAACCAAATCTTTATTAGAGCTGTCATAAGTAAATTAGTGGTTTAGTCCACTGGAACTTGCCACTTATGCAGATTTAGAGTAGACTCAAGAAGCTAACTGGATGAAGACATAGGACTTTTTGATAGTTGTATGTGATTTTATTTATCTACTTGTATGGCCCTCACCACCATGGTAGCGGAAATACTCCTTTGAAGGCTTCCCTCCAAGCAATTACTTTTTAATTTTTTTTAAATGGTATTAATGTACGTAGTTCTTAATATCATCTAGAATGTACAGGAGGAGGTCAGGTGAAACAGAAATTCAACACTGTAATTCACAGATAACCTGTTCAACTGCTGTTAATTCCAGGACATTTGAGATAAAACCTGAAATAACAATGTGTGCATATTTGCATTCCAAGGTTGGCGATGGGAAGGGGACACTGTTTTACATGTTATTAGTTAATTCTTCTATTCACTTGCACTCTCAAATCTTTAAATAAAACAGCTATATACAGTAAAGCTTGCATGTTCTGAAGTCATGTAAGCATACATATATATATACACACTATACATGGCATGTGTTTATTCTAACACAGTCAACTAACATAATATGTGCTCGGCTGGTTGCATTATTTTTAAGACCCCCTCTTTACCTCCTGCAACTGCTGTTCTTGCCCAAGTATATAATGATTAATGTGTCCTTCGGCAAATGCGATTGGATTTGTCTGATTGTATTAGTTCCTGTTCATTGGAGTTACTGAGCATCAATCACGTTTTAATCAGAGCTTGTGTACATTGATTTTTTTGTAAACAGCCTCAACAATGGGACTCATTGTGATCCTGAATTAAGTCCTTAATGGCAACAAAAACTAAATAAAAAGATGACAACTTTCATATATAATCATGATTTTAATTTTTAAATGCAACCATATATGTTTCTAATGTGCCACTTAACCTGTTGAATACCCTAAAACTAGATTAGCATTTTTAAAGAAAATGCCATCCTTATGTTTGTAATTATTTTTATTAACACAAATATCGTTATGGGACTCCCCATAAAATTCCCAAGTGCTAATAGGCCTGTCTTACCTTCTGCAAAAAGCTGTATTTAAAATATATATTTTAACTTATCAGACCATCTATCTTAATGTGTATATTTTAGAAAGATAGGACCTCTTCCTTAAAAAACACTGGTACAGAATCCATATTTGTGCACTGAAACAACAAAATAATTGCCACTTATATGAGCAAGATCACATCTCCTTGTTCAGGAGTGTCAATGCAAGTGTCACACTAATGATGAAAATTGGCAGTGATGTATTTAATTCTCGTTCAGACTGTTAAGAGGAAGTGTTCTAAGTTTAGAAAAGAAAAACTAAACTAAATAAAATAAAATGAATGTTGTCTTTTGTCAAATGACTGACCAAAAGTTGTGCTCGCTGGTTTCTTAAGATCATGCCGGGTATCCCATCCATTTTAATAAGCACTGTTTAGTGATGGATTCAGAATTGTGCAAGATTAACTATCCTCCCACATATAAACAGTGTGAGAAATTAAGCCTTTAAAAATGGAATGCTCCCACTTAATGAGGCTCAGTTGATTTCATGCTATGTTGATCTTTCTGATCTGTCAAGTGAGGATTAGACTGAAACAATTACTCTCATTTTAAACCCAATATTGAATAATTCTTGTATTATTAACATGTAGCTATCCAGATACTTTGAGGATGAGAGCATCTACTGAAGGAAGTACCTGAGAGTGCAAATGCATGGCTGCCTACAAGCATAATGTCTTAGAGCTCCCATTTAAGGATGGATGAAATGGTTTTGAAGATGTTAGGAAACTCCTGAAGCTTTGTGATGGTTTTGAAATGTCTGATTAACTCCCCTCTCCTGCCCATACCCACACTTTTTTGCAGTTCTGCACTCCCAGGTTCTGGCTGGGATAAGTGTCAATATTCCCCACAAAAGGCTATTTAGGTGATCTTTCCATCCCCTGACTGGAAGCAAGTAGTACTGGGACTCTCATGAGAAACCCTCTTGTTCTGATGTTTCTATCTCTTCTCTGCAGGTTCAAGAGATTCAGAGAAGCACCCAAAACTCTGGATGCTTATCCAAAGCTGAGCCAATCCTAATTTTCAAACATCTTGAGTCATGCCCACCACCAGCAGTCTTCTCTAGGACTGGTTAGCCCTGGCACAAGAGAGCCTACTCCCAGGGTGTCACAAGACACTGTGGACGATTTTACCCCAATGTGGTCACTGGCTGGTAGTCCATAAAATAGAAGAATTTACGCAATGCTGAAACAGAGCCAGTTCCCAGGATAAAATAAATTAAGCTCAGATAGAATATCCCAAAGGCAATGGTCTTGCAACTTCAGTTGACTGAGTAACTTAAAACTAGGCTGGATGAAGTACTTGGGAATATGCTATAGGGAATGTTTTTACATTAACAGGATGACCCAGTAAGTCTTTCCTGTTTCTAATTTCCATGACACTCTGGGGAATTCTATGAATTGTGGGTCGGTATATCTGTGGAATTGTGGAACATCTGCGCACCTATTGGGCTAAAGAAAGGTACTTTAGAGCTAGAGAAGGAACCATCAACTCAGTAGGGCAGTTCCAGGTCAGAGATTACAGAGGAATATAGTTTCTCTGGATGAAGAATATGGTGGAAGGTTGTAGCACCTTAGTAAAGAGAGAGCCTCTCTCCCGGGAGTAAAATAGGAACTGAGCAAAGGCAACTATAGTTCAAAGAAAAGAATGTAGCTAACAACATTCTAAAGCATTATTTTGTATCTCTATGTGTGTATGAGATAGAAAATCGGACCCATTTTTAGATGTATGAGGGGATGGATTTCGCTTATATGGGTGGTGAATATTATGGGTCACATACGCTACACAGTCCTCACAAGGACCCTCCATTCATGTCAACGGGAATGCTGTGCAAGGAGTGAGGGCAGTATCTGACAGCTAGTTGGTTCTTAGAAAAGGTAATCTTATCCTTGTTGTTATGAAGGAGGCAGTGGTATTAATTATATTAACTTGGCATATCATAATATAGAGATAAGTTATAACGTTATGGACAAATCCTGCTCTGTTCTACCAGAATGAAGCTAAAGTCTAAGAAACAAATGAATAGAATTTGGTCCCATATCTATAGTTCCTCCACACAAAAAAATTACATGACATTAGAAGAATGTTTCACAAAGGGTGACCAGTGGTCTGCAAAGCTGTGACTGGTCACATGGCACTGGCTCTTCCTCCCTCCTTATTTTCAGCTGCTAGATTGGATTTAAAAGGAAGCTACTTTGTTAACTTGCCCGAGCATGAGTTTCCTTAGCAACCCCCCCCCCTCCCATGAAGGTGTTTGTGAAAACAGTTTTCTTTTGATTTTTTCAGCCCATTTTGGTGCTTTTGGTGGAAATGAGTGGAATTTGATTTTCTCCCAGTGGCTGAGTGCAGAGAATAATGATTCTTAAATTTCAGAGTAGCAGCCGTGTTAGTCTGTATCCGCAAAAGAAAAGGAGGACTTGTGGCACCTTTGAGATTAACAAATTTATTTGAATATAAGCTTTTGTGAGCTACAGCTCACTTCATCGGATGCATTGAGCATAAGCTTCCGTGAGCTACAGCTCGCTTCATCGGATGCATTCATTTAGACTGAATGCATCCAATGAAGTGAGCTGTAGCTCATGAAAGCTTATGCTCAAATAAATTTGTTAGTCTCTAAGGTGCCACAAGTCGCCCTTTTCTTTTTGCGGATTCTTAAATTCTGGCTGAGGGGGTGAAAAGGTGCAACAGTAATAACAGACTGGACACTGATATGGAGAAATGTAACTTGATATGTACAATAACCCCAAGTCACAGATGATTTATTGTTATACTCCATCCTTTGGCAGCCCCTTGGTGAAATTAAAATAGTGATGAACATAAGGATGGGTTACCTGTCTGATCCATTCCATGCACATTCAAACTTGTCAAAGATGCAGTCATTTTCATAAAGGGAACACAGCTTGCTCCTAAGGTAATCATGGACCTGTTTAACCGAAAAAGACAGTGCAGTTTTTACAAATCATTATTTTAGAAATGTTCTATACTATTGTTCTTACAGGTTGGTAGATTTTACAAAGATAGAGAGTACTTCTATCTCTTAAACAAGAGATCTGTGCTCTTCTGTAGTTCAATTAAAAGAGTGCTATAGAACTAATGGAGCAGGAAAGCTTTGGCTAGACCATGCTCTTTTGAGCATACTGTAGATTACCTTTCTCAAACATGGTTGATTCCTGTTAGTGTGAATTTCTGAACTCTAGCCTGATTCCAGATGTGCTAATGAGAGAATGAATCGTCTAACTTAATAAATAATAATAATCCAAGATCTATATAGACTTTCACTTACAATATAGGGTTCAGAGAGAGGTCCCTGCTCCATTTATAAAAGCTATAATCTGCGGTATTACATTATACAGCAATTCAGAAATAAAGTATAGTATAGTGGTGTCTTATTTACATAGACTAGTACCCAGAATTCTCTCCCGCTCATAGCTACTTCATATCAGTGATGATGTCTGAGATCTGAAAACAAACCATGAGTTCTTATCTTGCATGGTTTGAAAGTAAGATTCACAGACGACCTTGTTTTAGGCTGCATACCTCTATGGAGTGTGAGTTTATCATAGAGGACATAACTCATGTGCATTGCATCAGTCCTTTAATTAATTCAATTTTTTTCTTCTATATGATGTTCTTCACCCCCACATTGAAATAAGAAGCCAGAGAATTCCTGCATGCACAAGACCTAATAATCCAACACCTCCCTCCAATATGAATGTTGTATAGATGACTTCTGAGGAAGTGCTATATCAATGCAATGTAGCATAAGGACCAAATTTAGTCCTGGCGTAAGAAGGTACCCCTTCCACTGAAGTTCATGGAAACTATGTCTGTTTATGTCAGAGATAAATTTGGCTCTCTTGACTGTGGCGTTTTCAGCATCCTCCACTGGTCGAAGGCCTAGAATCTTCTCCAACAAGATACTTTAATACCAGTTTCACTGCTCTGTCTAGCTAGTTCACTCAAGCATTATTAAAACTAGAACTGTTTGCTACAGCTGCACTGTACTGTACAGTGAACAAACTTGCAAATTAACTCAATGTTTTATGGGCTATAAATTTCGGTCATGGATCAATTTTCAGAATCAGATTAGTGAGCATCCTATACTATATATGATCAGTTAAAGTTTGTCAGCTGAACACGCTATTTACTTAATAGCTAATAAACATGTGGGAGATGTGGGTGGAATGTTTCCCAATTAAATGCATTTACTGAATGTTGCACTTTGTGGTGCACGTTCATGGTGGATGCTTCGTGTAACCTTCATAATGAGAACATTCCATCTTCCCTTATTGATGGGCACCAGATTTTTTCAGGAGAAATTGGCTGGGTTCCCTAATTGTCACTCATCTCCGAGGCGACGATCATTGTCTCATTTGTTAATATTTTTAATTGTATTACAGGATTGAGATTATGTATGTTTATTGTGTTAATTTATGCTATAGGAGTGAGGCCCTTTCATCAGTATCCTGATTGCCTAGCACAAAAATCAACACATGGAAGAAACTGACAAAAAAGGACAGGGCAGGATGAAAGGATGAAGCAGCAGTAAAATGATATGCATAGTATTCAGTGGTCTCAGATCTCCACCTGCCTAGCCATTTTCATCTCCTCATGCTCTTTTTTCTGCTATCTGTTCCATGTGCCACATGACCTCTGTGACTAATGCTCCCTTGGAAAAGTGTGTTCAGCTCTGCAACTTTTAATCAGCTATGCAGTGCTTTGTGTTTCCTCCATTTTCATTCTTCCTTCTGAATTTCAGAAGCTCCTAACTCCTCGTTATCAAGGTGTTGATGCTCTGTCCACAGGCTTTCACAAATGCCAGTGCTCATTTGTCGGCTCATCATTCTGACCTTTCTTTTCACTCTTGCTCACACTGATACCCTCCAGGATAACTGTGAGAATCTTCACGGTTAAAAATTTGAACACCTGCCCTGTTTTTCCATTGAAACCTCCCACTCATGGAATGTTGAACCATCATAAAGATGAGGTTATCAAATCAGCTTCCATTGCATCAGTAAATTAAACAATGACTAGAGGCAACCGTGCACCAACATTACCAAGATCACTGCTGTGTTGGCCTCTGCAAAGGTGGCACAGCAGTTGTGTGGATGATTCCAGATGTTGATTTCATCCCTTCCTGCACCAGTCAGCAGAGCGGCTGTGAAGGGAGCACACATTTCTACCTCTAAGACTGGCACAGGAGTGGCTTTCTCTGGGAACTGTTGGAAGCTCCACATCACTTCCATAGTGGCTCAGGGCTACAGTTTTGCCCTCTCTCTCCTACCCTCGCTGCAATGGATTGATGTGACTGACCATTTAGAAACATGGTTTCAATGGGATAATCTGTGGTCAGTGGCATTGCACGAAAACACATTTTTTTTATAAAAGTCTAATACCACAAGCAATAAAAGTAGTTTAGTTTGTACACTTAGGTTTTTCATTATTATTATTATTAATAATAATAATTATTATTAATAATTATGATAAAATTCATCCACTGCTTAATGAATTCTGGAAGTAAAGTCCACACTATCATGGTTTGATGATAAAACTGGATTTTATTGTCCAAGTATTGCTCATATGTGCTATCTCGCCATCTATGAAAAATGTTCCAATTTCCATAAAAACTGTTCTTAATGAATTGCCACCAGAATTTTCCTTTCTGGAACCATGTTCCTCAGTTATGTAAGCCCTTGACAGAATTATCCAGACATTCTACACTCTGGGGAAACACTGGGGAGCTATTTTGATGGAACAAATTATTTCAGGCAAGGATTGTCATGACAAAAGGCACATTACTCTGAATTATTGTCATTTGGCCTTGCCCACTTTGAGATCACACTGATACTAACCACAAACATGGTCATGTTTGGTTATTGATAACAGAGTTCTGTATTATTCTGACCTCAAGGTGATGAGGCCTTAGAGAATTACATAGAGATCTTGTTTAGAAGATGTCCAAGAAACTAAATTCTGTCAGTGGAGCAGTTATAAAACTTGTCTCTTCTTGACCCCTATGGAAAATCTCCTATCGTGACCCTTCATGGAAGCAATCTCATCTAGCTTTCAAAATATATACATTCCATATGTGCACATGGCACTGCACAGCAGTCTAAATTTAGACATCCAGTAATGTACAATGATGACTACAACAAGGGAGGACCAGGCACAGTGGATTAAAAAGGCCAAGGGTTGCAATAATATATCATGTTGTTTCAGTTAGAAATATGCTTAACAGTTCTCTGAGAGCAAGTCATATATGAGTGACATAAGGAGGAGGAGGAAGGCAGATAAAATGGTGAACGCATCAGAGCAACAGAGAGGAAGGGAAGGTGGAAAAGGGCACAGGCAGCAAAAGAAAGGCAGAAGGATGGTTCTGTAAAAAGGAGAATGTGGTGGGGGAACACAGCGAGGGCAGGACGTGGTAAGCTGCCACAACAGAGCAAAGTCAATGTGAGAGAGTTTTAATATTAGTTAACTGGGCTGACTATGGGAAGCAGTGAGGGCTTCCCCCTTGCTGCTAGTGCAAGTGCCATTTGATTCCAGACACCTGAGGCTTTTTGTTGGCCACCCCCTTGAGGGGGCAGGCGGCTGGATGCTGAGCATGACATGGAATCATGTTATGTGGATTCCTTCTAGCAATTAAAGGGGAAACGGAGAAGAGAAATAGGGTGCAGTTCAGAGCACATCAGAGGGATATCATTTTTCTCTAACTTTATTTAGCGGCAATAGGCTCAAGATAATGCAGTTCAGAGTCCTGCACAGGATGTATTGGAAGTCTGCATGTCTTTATAGTTGTGCCTTATGAGAACTTGGCATTTGTGAAAGTAAGTAGTCCTAGTCTGAGATACATTACAAAGATTAGTTCAAAATACAATAGAATATTGGGACTGAGTAATGAATATTATCGATGGGATGTGAGGATAAAAATTGCCCCGACCTTCAGTTACTTAATGTACATAAGTTCTTGTTATGAAGAACACATTTTTACAATGGTTGTCCATAGCACTACCTAGTGTAAAACAGAAGAAAATTTAGACACAAAATAGTAGCAACATGGGGAGACTGATACAGTTTTTCAGTAGTTCTCAATCAGGGGTTCGAGGCCCCCAGGGGAGCCTCCAAGTTGGGCCAGCATTAGACTTGCTGTGGCCCGGGGCAGAAAGCCGAAGTCCCACTGCATGGGGCTGAAGCCCAGGTTCCTGAGTCCTACCACCAAGGGTTGAAGCTGAAGCCTGGGCAATGTAGTTTCATGGGGGCCCCTGTGGCAGGGGGCCCCAGGCATCTTCCCTGCTTGCTACCCCCTAAAGCCGCCCTGGCTTTTACATGAGAAAACCGGTTATTGCAGCACAGGTGGGCTGTGGAATTTTTATAGCACGTTGGGGGGGCGGGGGGGAGGCTTCAGAAAGGAAAAGGTTGAGAACCCCAGCAGTAGATGACAAAGCGAGCCTCTTAACAAGTATCTTATATCCTGAGTACATGATGATCCACCACATTTTAAAGCAATATTAATGTTATAGATGAGAACTCTTTTTACCCTACAGTAAATAATTGCTACATGGGTTATGAGGCATTAGATGAAATGATGTAGCTCAAATATTCTTATTTATTTTGTTTATCATCTTATGTTTCACTTCCCTTTTTTGTATGGAGGCTTTTCTTTATTTGTTTGTTTGCAGCTGGAAAGGCATAACCTGTAGATACAGTCCACCAAGCCCAGATTTTCAGAACTGTGTATGAGCAAATACATGTCCAATTTGCACCCACAGTTATTGTGCTTACATGTGCAGTTGTAGCAATTACATGTGCAAATATCAATATATTAAAAAATGCACAGTTCTGAAAATCTGGGCCTTAATTGCTGCCTTCTGAGTACATGTCAAGGTGCATAATAATATTTCTTTATTAATTTGCATTTGCTATCCAGACATTCGTGTGTCTATGGCCTGGTGGACATAATATTTGCATGAGAAAAATATATTTTAAAAAGTATAATTTTTGAACATTTTCTCTTTTCTATAAAACCCAGAACCATCTTTTCCAAGGAGAAGAGGACAAAAGGCTGCAGAAAATAGCCTGAATTTGTTGAATCCTAATCACTGATGTTATACTGTCCTATGAGGCATCCTCTCATAAATCACTCGTGATCTTCCTTGTTTTGTCATCTGCAAAGGATTTATTTATATCAATGGCATCACTATCCTCTCTACAGTGGGTAAGTGTTTGAAAAGCAAAGAGAATCTATAGTTTCATGGAAGGCAGCAAGACCTAGTTTTAGACTTTCCATCTTTTTATAAGCTTCTGATTATTGCAGTCAGTAGTGAAAAATTTACATTTTACTCATTTCCCACATCTCTGCATGGAGAAATATAACTTTTTAATTGGCCCCACTGCTAGGTGTCAGGTTGATTTAAAGGTGGCCGGCTTATTTCAAAGATTCGTACATGAGGAAATAAAAGCAGATGTCAGACTCAAGACAAACAGGTTGGCCTGAGTATCTCTTTCCCTCTAGGGACAAGGCTGCTTACCACATTAACATATATGCAAAATAACACATTACCAGAGGTCCCAAAATCTTAGACATGGATGTAACATACCAAATACTGTTTTATTTCCCTCACTTCTCATCATGTTTTGAATAAGAACCAAAATCTCTAACACATTTATCACTATCAGGGCAGTTAAGTTACTGAAGAAAGTCAGTTTGTGGCTTTACAAGAATGTAAATTGACATTTTCAAAGGCTAATATGGGATTTAGCTACACAGCTCCTACTGAAACTAATGGGATGTGTCCCTGAAACCTGAGTCTGTATTGGCTGCTTGTACAGTTAAAGAGAAAAGAAAAAGAAGACCCTAAATACTGTTATGGTGGGATTTGGCCTGATAAACCAGACTCCTGAGTTCTTAGTAAATGTTACCAGGAGTTCAGGGAAAATAATTAAAAAAAACAACAACCTAAACCCCACAACCCTATTCCCACGGCAGGGAACACCGAGCTTTACCTCCACGGACCTAAAATGTGAGATATATACAGCAGAATATTCATTTTCAACTCCTGATCTCCTGCAGGGCTGTCTATAGCTAGGCATTACTGACCAGCCCAACTGTACTTTTAAAGATTGTCATTTTACATATACTTATGCAGAACATAGTTTTCAACAGCTTTTTCCCATTGTATTTTTGCAACAAGGACGTTCTGAGGGCACACTTGTCCCACTTTGAGTGATCTTAGAATATTTTAAACTCAGATTGTTCTTACCAGATGGCACAGACTCCAAGGCCCAAATTCACTATTGGCTGAAGTCAGCAGAATTGCATGCTCCAACACTGAATTTGTCACCTTGTGTGAGTTTGACTGGCATTAGCCAAACTCCCACAGTGATGACAATATTTTGATTTAACAAGGGTTTCTTTTGTGATTAGGCCAGTTCAGAACTCTAGGAAGAAATCTACATGTGGGATTTTCAAAAGCACTCAGCACTGGCCTAATTTTGCTCCCCCTAACTTAATGGTGCAGCTCTCATTGATTTCAATGGGACCAGAGTTAGGCCAATGCTGAGCACTCTTGAAAACTCGAACCTACATCTTTATTACAACCATTAAATTGTGGAGTTGCATAATGAATATATTGATGCAGAACTGAAGAGATGATTCCCCTTGATATAGACAGCAGTTGTTTTAAGGGCCAAATTCAACTTTGGTATAGCTCCATTGACTCCAGAAGAGGTAATGCTCTCTCACCCGTGCTCAAGTGAATCATATCTACTATTTATTTTAAAGTGACTCTTGTATAACAGTGATCTCAGAACAAGCACTGCGGATCTACAGTGCCCTATGAATGTGTTTGGAATATGGAGATGTTTTTGCAGCATTGCACTTTAAGACATAGCAAACATCTACCTGATATGTTTCTATAGGCTTTGTTTCCATGTTCAGATCCCAGACTTTGACAGTGAGGTAATCCCTTGTTAGCATATATCGGCCACTGTGACTGAATTTAACATCCGACACTGAAGAGATAATTTCTGAAAAAAACGATCTGTTACTGGGGTCTTCCGGTTCTTCAAAAACTGGTTTAAAAAAAAAAAAGAGAGAAAAAGAAATTAGAATATCATAAAAATGTTTCTTTATACAATTCTTTATTATGTGCTTCTCTTTTGAAATAATATGGTTCAGGATACAAATCCATTCCATATAAAATGAATGTTATGGCTGCTAATTTCTTCATCATAAGAATACAAGATTCACATTCTAAAAGATTCATATTTTAGAACATGGGCTCTGACAGTGTTGGAGGAAGCAAACATGTTGGCTCAGTTAAATTGACTACAGATGATGTCAGTTTAGAATTGAGTAACAATGATAGCTTAGAATTATCATTTATTATTTGTATTACACTAGAGCTTAGGAGCCCCAGTCATGGACCAGGACCCCATTGTTCTAGCTGCTGTACAAACAAACAACAAAAAAGACAGTCCCTGTCCTAAAGAGCTTATAATGTGATTAAGCATGTGTGTTACCTTTCATTCAGCAGGATTCCAGACTGCTTTACAAAACTATACACATAAGAATCATTTCATCCACCAATGAAGTACAACCACCCCTGTGTTTAAAGACAGCAGCTTTTGGGGAAAAGACGATCTTTTTGTTCTGTGTTTGTACAGCCCTATGAAAAAGTTGAGGACAGAAAATGAAACAAATTTTCCATTTAAAACTGGTGAGGGAAGGTATGTATTCAATGGAAATTAGTCACGATGCTGCAAAACACGACAAGGGATTGTTCATATCCACAAGAGAGTCAAGAACAGAATTGTGTAAATAACTGACTTTTCAGTTCACTGGCCAAGCCAAAAACTAAAACTGAACTGTTTTGGGTCAACCCAAAATGATTTTTAATTTTTTGGCAAACCGAAAAGTAAAAAAATAAATAAAAATGTTTTGGGTCAAATCAAATGAAACAAAATGTTTCATTTCATTTGGCCAATGTTAGCTTTTTTTTAAATTGCAGCAAGTTTCAAAACTAAGTTATTTCAAATAAAAAATGGAAATGTTTCATTTCAAAAATGACAAAACAAATTTTTTTTTGACTGAAACAATCTTGTAAACTTGACAAACTTTGGCAAAATGTTTTGGTTGACCCAAATCTGCATTTTGGCCAAAAAGAGGTTTATCCAAAAAACATTGCCCAGCTCTAGTGAAGAACTTTATTTTATATTTCTAGAAGCAGAGATCCCGCATGATGTGACGGGATCAGCTGGTTCAGTAGTGGCACAGTTAGTGAATCCCCATCGCTATTCTTGCACCTTATTTGTCCTGGAAGGGCTTCCATCCCATTACTGACCAGCTGCAACCCTGATTACTCTGGGGGATGTATTTATTATTAATGATTTTTTTTCTTAAGAAAAAAGCCCTCTGCATCCTCTGCCAAGGCATCTGGGGTGCTGTACAATATAATAAAACATTAATTATGGTTGAGATTTTCAAAGGAGCCTAAAGGAGGTAGGTACTCAACACCTATGAAAATGGCCTCTCTGAAAAATTCTGACCTAAAATGAAGAGTTAAAATTAGTGAAATATAGTATACACTACAGTATACAACAACAACAATAATGCACTCAGTCCTTTAATCTGAAGAGCTCAACATTATTTTTCAAAAGGAGAATTATCATCCCTATTTCACAGATGCAAAAACTGAAGACCTGTAGCTAACAATAAAAGATATCAGGTATATTTCAGATATCAACATGAAATATAAGTATTAATTAATATTCTAACATAGGCCTCAGGTCTATAAGACAATAGCTTAGCTAAACTGAGGCCTAAGGCCTAGAGACTTGACAGGAGCAACTAACCAGTAAGTGACCCTAGATCATAAGTTGTCACAAGATAGCAATGACCTTATATCACAAGATGTCATCAGGTAGAATATTGCATTAAGCAAGTGTTCCTAAACTGCTGATATTTAGGAAACATATATTGCAACGTACCAGTTAAAGCCGGTTAGAATACTGTGGAGATTTTTGCAAACATAGAGAGTCAGCAATGTGCCAACCACAAGTTGTTATAGTGATTGAGTGACATAAATGTTAATCAGTACAAGGAGAACTAATAGCCCAAGCACCCATCAGGGTCAGAAAGAGACATTGGGACTCTTGACTCCCAGCCCCCTTTGCTAACCACTTAACCATGCTTTTTCTGCATGTTAAGTTCACAATCTGAGGTGAAATGTCTGCAAGTAACTGAGGAAAAGAGTTTACTTAGTATTTAGATAAGTAAAGTGGCTTTCTCCCCCACCACACCCTTAAAGCAAAATACATAAAATGCATCTGTGCGTGATTACTTTTTGTAGTCCACCAAGAATTTACTTCTCACTAAAATTCAAAGTATCTAAGTTACAGCTTCAGAGAATCAAAATAATGTTATGCTGAAAAATAAGAGAGGTGATTATATGTGGGTTAACTCAGAAAATGATGGGCAACTTTCTTTGAGGGTGGTGCATGAAACGCAGCCATGCTTGCACACGAGAATAGACTCTCTGTATTTAAGCACATACAACAAATCTAAATGATAATTAACTACATCAAAAGAAAGAAAGAAAAAACTTTTCAGCCTGAGAGTAAACGAACACCTTTAAACAGCTCTCTGAAAATGTGCGGAGACATTCAGTAAGGTAGATATTTTGTAATTATCCTGTCAAGTTTTCAATAGAAGTCTGATGAGCACAAAGCAATTATCATCTCTCACACCTCTTCCCTTTAATCTGTCCAAACCATGTATTGTGAATGACAGGAATTTCATCCTCCTAATTATGATGTAAAGTTGTTATTAAAACCAGGAAAGAAAAAAGCCACTAAAATGCTCTTTCATTTATGGCAGTGATGAGTTTTCTCTGTGTTTCTCAGCTTAAAAGCTCTACAGTTCTGGTTGAGTTCTGCCAATGATTTCAACAGGAGTTAGATCAGAACTGGTGTGCTCTCTATTTCATTACATAGTCATAATGGCCATATACAATAGCGGCCCTTATTTAAGGGAAATAGATAGGGTTCTCTCATCATCTGCAGTATTCCCTGTTGTTTTCCTATATTTACTACAGTAAATACCTTGAATACTATAAATCATGAGGTTATTTATATTCAAATATTAATTTAGGTATTAAAGTCAAGGTTCACTATCTTTTTTAAAAGGTATTTTCTTTCTTTATGTGAGAGAAAATGGAATTTAGTAGCCCTGCTGTAAGCAACTCCTTTAAGCAGAGTAGCTAGCCCCAGGAAGATCGCCTCAGTGTAGGGAGCATCTTTGGGTGGTTTTATGACCTCTATAACACCCCTGTGTGCAGCAGACATAAGAGACGTGCTAGGGAAAAGGGGAGTAGCTAGGGTATCCCATCACCCTGGGCATCTCTGCCTGCTATAACAGTTTGCTGGAGTCATTAGCATCAGTGTAAGGTAAAGCAGCCTTTGGTCTTCACTAATTCACACTGGGAGACCAGTATAGCATACAGTAGCCCAGGATCAAGAGAGTGCAAAGCTGCTTTAATTTTATATAGCAAGAGAAGTCTCATTTGACTGGGATCTGGAACTAGAGTTCTGCTGAAAGCTGCTTAAAAAATAAGTTATAATTCTCTAGCAATTACTAAATAACTTTGATAACTGTCTAACTGTCTACCTTCAGTTATGAAAAAATGGATTTCATACTCCAAATGCAATTGTCCCTTCTCAACGTTAGTTACCGGTATATCAAAATGCTAAAGCTAATTGTCCAATTGCAAACCATTGCACAAGCTGATGAACACAATCATCAGTAATCGTGTGTCATTTGAATTTTCATTTAACAGAACCTAGATTTAAATATGGTCTTGATGGTAGAGGCAGTGCTATCATTAGCTATGACTTTATCTGATGCAGTTATATGGATTTGCTGTAACTTGTGTGAAACAAATATTTTACAGAAGTTTGATTTCCTATCTTTGTGCCTCTGTAGGTTTAAACTCAATATTTTCCCACTGCTTTCTTTTGTTTCCAGCCTACTCATCTCACTGCCTGACACAGTGGAGAGGACCATGTGCAGGAACAAGTAGGGAAAACAGCATGTACAAGGGAGACCAGTAGGTCTGTGGAATAATCTCCCATCTGTCAAGCTCTGCAGCTTGTAAGGGAACTGTTATGTGAAAATGATAAAGACAGACAGAGACAGTTATTTTCTTCTAACACTGCCCAAGGACTTTATTAGAATAAACAAAGAGCATTAGCTCTTAAATTTTGCTTCACTGCAGAACTTCTGCCTTGAACTTCTTCTAGCGTCCCTCCGATCCCACTGGCTTCTTGCTACAGATTTAAAACTAGTACCTATTTTCACAGAAAAATGTCTGAGTGCGGAAAGGAGAAGATTGGGTTGATGGATGTGCTCCATGATATTGCTCCCCTAAAGCCTGTAAACAATTGGCAGCCTAAAATCATATTGCTTCCTTCTAAGAAAAATCTGAAGGAAACTCCATGAGTTGAAATCCAAATTTCTTTGCCTTTACATATGTTTCTTAATGTAGGAGAGGAGGAAACAGTATAGATCAGTGTGTGTAACATAATGCTGCTTCCACCATTTTATCTTGGGCCTGATTTTGCAACTCCTTACTCACATGTCAGTGGGCTTATTCATATGACTAGGGACAGCCTGTGCTGGTAGCGTTTGGAGGATCAAACCCTATAGAGGCAGCAGTTTTGTCAACAATACACATTGTCATTCAGTCAGACGGATCCTCATTTTGAATGCAATATCACTGCTATGTTGATAACACTAATTTACTGTATCAAGACTATTTTAAATACAATCATCATTAGTTACATGATCACATACTATTTCTTAAACTATATAATACATGACAAGTTTTTTTCCCTACATCCTTGTAAGACGCATCATCTAAAGTACATAGTGAACGAGACACTAGTGCTGTATATAAGTAATTTGTACAGACTCTTTGTGTGGCATACACTGAAGTACAATGGAGCAGAGCTCAGGTTCCATGTGAAATATTGAACTTGGGAATTTCCTGACTTAAAAGTCCTTAACTGCAACCTTAGTGTTTCTTCAACATATTGTTCCATGTGGAATTATATATTATGTAAAGATATAGAGGGATGTGTAGGGGAAGATTTTCAAAGGCACAAGTTGGAGTTAGGTGCCCAAGTCCCATGGATTTTCAACCAGAGTTCAGTACCTAACAGTCCTTTGTGCCTTTGAAAATCTCCCCTATAATTACATCATGTGTATTCAATGAAAAAAATCTAATATTTTTAGTGGAGGCGAACCAGCTGAGCAGCGGGGGACAGCAGAGCAGCACACAGCAGGAGTTTGCCTGGGATTGGTGAGTATCCAAGTGCGTGTTTGCTAAGTAAGTATCCGAGTGTGTGTATGCTGGGAGGGCAGTGTGAGAGCCTGAGCGAGTGCCTGATTGGCTGGTAGCCTGCAGGGGGCGGGCACTGGGGCTGTCTGTTTGTTTGTTTCAGGGAAGCCTGGCTGTTTAAAAATAGCCAGAGCTTCCCGAACCAGCTGAGCGGCGGCGAACCAGCTGAGCAGCGGGAGACAGCAGAGCAGCACACAGCAGGAGTTTGCCTGGGATTGGTGAGTATCCCAGTGCATGTTTACTGAGTAAGTATCCGAGTGTGTGTTTGCTGGGAGGGTAGTGTGAGAGCCTGAGCGAGTGCCTGATTGGCTCGTAGCCTGCAGGGGGCGGACACTGGGGCTGTCTGTTTGTTTCAGGGAAGCCTGGCTGTTTAAAAATAGCCAGAGCTTCCCGAACCAGCTGAGCGGCAGCGAACCAGCTGAGCAGCGGGGGACAGCAGAGCAGCACACAGCAGGAGTTTGCCTGGGAGTTCGCCTGGAGTGAAGGGGATATGGAAGGGGGGGGTTCAGCTGTTGTGACCTGCACTGGATGTGCCATGTTTGTCTTTCTTCCACAGGACAGAAGTGACTTTGTGTGTACAAAGTGCAAGCTGGTCTCCATATTGGAAGAGAAGATTGAAGGTCTGGAGCAACAGATAACGACCCTGCGTTGCATACGAGAAACGGAGGATTTTCTGGACAAAAGTCAGGATATGCTTCTACGGGCACAAAGCTCTAAAGATTTAGAGCAGGTTGCACAGCGGAGCCAAGAGGCCAGTGAAGAAGCTTGGCAACATGTGACCTCCAGAAGAAGAAGGGGGAATGTCCGGGTTCCAGCAACGCGGACACAGGTAACTAACCGCTTTCATGTTCTCTCCACAGGTACCATTGCGGAGAGTGGACCAGATGATATGTCTGGGGGGAGAAAGCAGAAGGAGACTCCGCTGGTTGGAAGGCATGAGATGCACTGTCCTGAGATGGGGGGTTCCACGACCACCACTCCCAAGAGAAGGAGGCGGGTGGTGGTGGTCGGGGACTCTCTACTCCAGGGGACTGAGTCATCTATCTGCCGCCCTGACCGGGAAAACCGAGAAGTCTGCTGCTTACCAGGGGCTAAGATTCGCGATGTGACTGAGAGACTGCCGAGACTCATCAAGCCCTCGGATCGCTACCCCTTCCTGCTTCTCCACGTGGGCACCAATGATACTGCCAAGAATGACCTTGAGCGGATCACTGCAGACTACATGGCTCTGGGAAGAAGGATAAAGGAGTTTGAGGCGCAAGTGGTGTTCTCGTCCATCCTCCCCGTGGAAGGAAAATGCCTGGGTAGGGACCGTCGAATCGTGGAAGTCAACGAATGGCTACGCAGGTGGTGTCGGAGAGAAGGCTTTGGATTCTTTGACCATGGGATGTGTTCCATGAAGGAGGAGTGCTAGGCAGAGACGGGCTCCACCTTACGAAGAGAGGGAAGAGCATCTTTGCAAGCAGGCTGGCTAACCTAGTGAGGAGGGCTTTAAACTAGGTTCACCGGGGGAAGGAGACCAAAGCCCTGAGGTAAGTGGGAAAGCGGGATACCGGGAAGAAGCACAGGCAGGAATGTCTGTGAGGGGAGGGCTCCTGCCTCATACTGAGAATGAGGGGCGATCAGCAGGTTATCTCAAGTGCTTATATACGAATGCACGAAGCCTTGGAAACAAGCAGGGAGCACTGGAGGTCCTGGTGACGTCAAGGAATTATGACGTGATTGGAATAACAGAGACTTGGTGGGATAACTCACATGACTGGAGTACTGTCATGGATGGTTATAAACTGTTCAGGAAGGACAGGCAGGGCAGAAAAGGTGGGGGAGTAGCACTGTATGTAAGGGAGCAGTATGACTGCTCAGAGCTCCGGTACGAAACTGCAGAAAAACCTGAGTGTCTCTGGATTAAGTTTAGAAGTGTGAGCAACAAGAGTGATGTAGTGGTGGGAGTCTGCTATAGACCACCGGACCAGGGGGATGAGGTGGATGAGGCTTTCTTCCGGCAGCTCGTGGAAGCTACTAGATCGCATGCCCTGGTTCTCATGGGTGACTTTAATTTTCCTGATATCTGCTGGGAGAGCAATACAGCGGTGCATAGACAATCCAGGAAGTTTTTGGAAAGCGTAGGGGACAATTTCCTGGTGCAAGTGCTAGAGGAGCCAACTAGGGGGGTAGCTTTTCTTGACCTGCTGCTCACAAACCGGGAAGAATTAGTAGGGGAAGCAAAAGTGGATGGGAATCTGGGAGGCAGTGACCATGAGTTGGTTGAGTTCAGGATCCTGACACAGGGAAGAAAGGTAAGCAGCAGGATACGGACCCTGGACTTCAGGAAAGCAGACTTCAACTCCCTCCCTCGAACGGATGGGTAGGATCCCCTGGGGGACTAACATGAAGGGGAAAGGAGTCCAGGACAGCTGGCTGTATTTCAAGGAATCCCTGTTGAGGTTACAGGGACAAACCATCCCGATGTGTCGAAAGAATAGTAAATATGGCAGACGACCAGCTTGGCTTAACGGTGAAATCCTAGCAGATCTTAAACATAAAAAAAAAGCTTACAAGAAGTGGAAGGTTGGACATATGACCAGGGAAGAGTATAAAAATATTGCTCGGGCATGTAGGAATGAAATCAGGAGGGCCAAATCGAACCTGGAGCTGCAGCTAGCGAGAGATGTTAAGAGTAACAAGAAGGGTTTCTTCAGGTATGTTGGCAACAAGAAGAAAGCCAAGGAAAGTGTGGGCCCCTTACTGAATGAGGGAGGCAACCTAGTGACAGAGGATGTGGAAAAAGCTAATGTACTCAATGCTTTTTTTGCCTCTGTCTTCACTAACAAGGTCAGCTCCCAGACTGCTGCGCTGGGCATCACAACATGGGGAATAGATGGCCAGCCTTCTGTGGAGAAAGAGGTGGTTAGGGACTATTTAGAAAAGCTGGTTGTGCACAAGTCCATGGGGCCGGACGAGTTGCATCCGAGAGTGCTAAAGGAACTGGCGGCTGTGATTGCAGAGCCATTGGCCATTATCTTTGAAAACTCGTGGCGAACGGGGGAAGTCCTGGATGACTGGAAAAAGGCTAATGTAGTGCCAATCTTTAAAAAAGGGAAGAAGGAGGATCCTGGGAACTACAGGCCAGTCAGCCTCACTTCAGTCCCCGGAAAAATCATGGAGCAAGTCCTCAAAGAATCAATCCTGAAGCACTTACATGAGAGGAAAGTGATCAGGAACAGTCAGCATGGATTCACCAAGGGAAGATCATGCCTGACTAATCTAATCGCCTTCTATGATGAGATTACTGGTTCTGTGGATGAAGGGAAAGCAGTGGATGTATTGTATCTTGACTTTAGCAAAGCTTTTGACACGGTCTCCCACAGTATTCTTGTCAGCAAGTTAAAGAAGTACGGGCTGGATGAATGCACTATAAGGTGGGTAGAAAGTTGGCTAGACTGTCGGGCTCAACGGGTAGTGATCAATGGCTCCATGTCTAGTTGGCAGCCAGTGTCAAGTGGAGTGCCCCAGGGGTCGGTCCTGGGGCCGGTTTTGTTCAATATCTTCATAAATGATCTGGAGGATGGTGTGGATTGCACTCTCAGCAAATTTGCGGATGATACTAAACTGTATCATCAGGAGTGGTAGATACGCTGGAGGGCAGGGGTAGGATACAGAGGGACCTAGACGAACTGGAGGATTGGGCCAAAAGAAATCTGATGAGGTTCAATAAGGATAAGTGCAGGGTCCTGCACTTAGGACGGAAGAACCCAATGCACAGCTACAGACTAGGGACCGAATGGCTAGGCAGCAGTTCTGCGGAAAAGGACCTAGGGGTGACAGTGGACGAGAAGCTGGATATGAGTCAGCAGTGTGCCCTTGTTGCCAAGAAGGCCAATGGCATTTTGGGATGTATAAGTAGGGGCATAGCGAGCAGATTGAGGGACGTGATCGTCCCCCTCTATTCGACATTGGTGAGGCCTCATCTGGAGTACTGTGTCCAGTTTTGGGCCCCACACTACAAGCAGGATGTGGATAAATTGGAAAGAGTCCAGCGAAGGGCAACAAAAATGATTAGGGGTCTGGAACACATGACTTATGAGGAGAGGCTGAGGGAACTGGGATTGTTTAGTCTGCAAAAGAGAAGAATGAGGGGGGATTTGATAGCTGCTTTCAACTACCTGAGAGGTGGTTCCAGAGAGGATGGTTCTAGACTATTCTCAGTGGTGGAAGAGGACAGGACAAGGAGTAATGGTCTCAAGTTGCAGTGGGGGAGGTTTAGGTTGAAAACTAGGAAAAACTTTTTCACTAGGAGGGTGGTGAAACACTGGAATGCATTGCCTAGGGAGGTGGCGGAATCTCCTTCCTTAGAAGTTTTTAAGGTCAGGCTTGACAAAGCACTGGCTGGGATGATTTAGTTGGGCATTAGTCCTGCTTTTGGGCAGGGGGTTGGACTAGATGACCTCCTGAGTCCCTTCCAACCCTGATATTCTATGATTCTAATATTCATGTAACTCTGATGAGAAATCAATCATTAAAAAGTTAATGAGTTACAGAAGCCAATGTTGAATATACAACTTTAACTCTTCCCATTTGTGTGTTTGCTGTAAACATGTTTTTATTTTATATTAATTGCCAAAAATAGATGATAATATGCAAATTGGACTTGTTTATTCCACCTTATATTCAATATACATATATTTTAGGCGCCAGGGAGTACTAGTGCAGAAGTTTTCAGTCTGTGATGTGGCCCACAGGTGATCCACAGATGCTGTTGGTGTGTGGAGAGATGGCCAGTCATGTCTGGCACCAATTCTTCCTCCTTATTCCCAGATGCTAAATTACCGTAAAATACAGCTAAAATACTTTGTTTCCGAATATTATTTTCCACATAGGCAATTGCTGTAGATGTAACAGGGATATGAAGCGATTGGGAATCAAAGGGAGGTGGTCCTACAAAACAACACTGATATTATGCACTCTCCACTATGGAAAAAAATATTTGAGAGTCCCTATTCTGCTGTGTAAAACAGATTGGAACTAAGTGGATATTTTAGAAGTCATGTGTCCTCTTTCCCAAGAGCAGCCAAAACATAATTTACACCTGATGAAAGTATACTTAAAAAGGTTACATTCCTGCAGAATGTTTTCCTTTGTTTGGCTGGACTGATTTTCTAATTTTTACTAGACTCAATGGAAGCAAATGTGTATTCTGCACCACAGAAAATCAGCCCATTTTTGTTTGGTTGCTTAATGTTAATCATTCAAGTGTCAAAATTTTAGCCTATCTGTTCATGATTCTTAACACACACACACACAGAGTTCACAGTATAAGGATGCAGTATTGCTTCAATGCAACACAGCACAAACAACCATATATCCTAACAAACAGTTGAAAAAAAACCTCCATGATACTTTATATCTCATAAAAAGACTTGGTGTAAAACTTCAAACTTTCTGAAAACAACCACTTTCTCCCCCAAGATAGAGAGTTTCTGTCCTCAATACTTCTGAGCCGATTGACATAAAGCACAGGCTCATCAAGGCATTGCTATAGGACAGACAGTTTCAAAACAGAAATATTAATAATGCTACTCAAAGAGCCGAGTGATCTGTTTTAAAGTTAAAACAATAACAACCCCTTAAGATATAATGGGTGATGGTGTTAGAACAACCATCTATTATCTGAAGCTATGCTACACAGTTATAAATTCATACAAAAGAAATAGTATATTGGTAGGATAAAAGAAATGTCAACTGAACACAGTTAAACTAGGTTTCAGAGTAGCAGCCGTGTTAGTCTGTATCCACAAAAAGAACGGGAGTACTTGTGGCACCTTAGAGACTAATAAATTTATTTCAGCATAAGCTTTCGTGGGCTACAGCCCACTTCATCAGATGCATAGAATGGAACATATAGTAAGAAGATATATATATATATATCTTCCATTCTATGCATCCGATGAAGTGGGCTGTAGCCCACAAAAGCTTATGCTCTAATAAATTTGTTAGTCTCTAAGGTGCCACAAGTACTCCTGTTCTTTTTACAGTTAAACTAGTCTTTCATAGAACTAAAAAGGAGAGACCTAGACAGCACAATCTCTGAAAAGAGCTGTTATCAAGACCCAGGAACTCTGTGGTAACTGCCAGGCTTTTCTACAGTTGAAATACCAGTAAACTAAAACAAGCAAACAGTAAGGTTGATGATAATGTCACATAATTCTAGACAACAGAGAGGTGAGCCTTGGAACTTGTGTTACTGCAGACCAAGAGTAGGATTATAGACAAAAACAAGTTTCTGCTATTTCAAAGTGGAATGGATTCAGGGTAAAGCTGAATCATACCTACATACATTCTATAACATGTAGTTATCAGAAAAATATAAAAAACAAAAGTAGTCCTGTAAGATGATAGAGACTCCATATAGATGACATGAGATTCTACTGTGTAAAAGATGAATTCATAAATGACATAAAAGGATGTTCCACGGAACATGCAAATGCAATCTCCTCTGACTGGACTTATGGAAAGTCATGTCATAAGTATGGTGGTTCTTCTGATTCAGCTAGGATGACTTAAGCTATTTGCTTCCCTAGCTGAAAACATCTGGCTTTTCACTAGCCCAAAAACCAGGATGAAAAACTAAGAATTGGATCCTTAGCTGGCCACTGATGGCACTTCTTCTGGGAGAAACTCAAGATGTGCCCCAGATAAGCACCGTATTATTAAATTTAATTATTTATCTTGCAGAAGCATCTAAGAGACCCAGTCATGGACAAGGGCCCCGTTATGCTAGCTGCTATACAAACACAAGACAGATAGTCTTGGAGTTTACAAGGAGCTTACAATCTAAATTAACTCCTTCCTTCTTTTAAATCCTTAAGGGAAGACCTCAGTGATCTCAGAGTAAGGCATACACTACTACTTGAAATAATGGTACCTTGACATTAATGGAATTTTGAGAGACCAGCCATTGCAAGTTTTCAAACAGAGCTGGAGAATTTATGTACATTCATTCCACTTGATAGGTAATAAAGACTTTTATACATCATTTTATTTTCAGCTGATTAATTGGTTTTTCTAAGTTAAATGCCCCTCCGAAAGTATGACCTTGAGTTTAAAAGCAATATAAATGACTTACATGTATGCAGGCCAGATCATCAGCTAATATAAATCTGCATATTCCGTATGCTGATTTATAACTGCTGAGGATCTGACCCATAATGTGTATTTACTTCTCTTTCACTAATAAGATTCATTCTATAGGTCTACAAATAATATTTTGATTTAATATGTGGTTAATGAAGAGTCTTGAGCATAGAACATTCATTACATTAGTTCAGCATGGTACTTACTTTAACTGTCCTTAGGTGCAGTGAAACTAGAGCTTAGGGACAGTGCATCTTCAGTTGTGTCAAATTAAATTGACAACTTTTCCAGACAAAGATAGAGAAGTTTGAACTAATTAATGTATGGTTTTAAAGGGGCCAGATCCTCAAATTATGTGAATCAGTACAGCTCCTTTCATTGCAATGGAACTATGCCAATTTAGAGAATCTAGTTGAGAATCTGGCTGAGGATTTTACCATTGTTTTAACATTTGGTTAAAGTATTGTAAGGGGTTATTGTAGACCAAGATTACAGTTACAGATCACCTGTAATTGTACCTTCTTGTGAATTTTAGAAGAAACTAGAAGTATTTTTGAATCATTAAGTGCATACTTGGGTGAAACGTGGTTTTTTGGTGTGTGTGTGTGTGAGAGAGAGAGACTGACAAAAGCTTAGTTATTAATTATTCTTACCTAGGTGTGGTAATTTAGAACTGAAATGAAACTGTGTTATTTGTTAGCAGTGTTATTGTAGCTGAGTTGATCCCAGGATATGAGATAGACAAGGTGGGTGAAGTAATATCTTTTATTGGGCCAACGTCTATTGGTGGAAGGTACAAGCTTTCTTTCTTCTTCAGGTCTGGAGTTGGAAGCAGATGCTTCGTTCCCCAGACCTAAAGAAGAAAGAAGAGCTCTGTGTAAGCTCGAAAGCTTGTTTCTCTCACCAACAGAAGTTGGCCCAATAAAAGATATTACCTCACCTACCTTGTGTCTCTCTACTGTATTAAGTAAGTCATGGTTCAAGTTTCTAACATTGGAATAACTTTTGGTTGAGCTGTCACTGACAGTTCAATTAATTTTTATTGAAATAAAACTTGATGGGCAAATATGCAAGGTCCTGCACGAACTAGCCATAATTTCCATACTGGTACCAAAATCCTCTCCCCAGAATCACACAGAATTATTTTAGGATGTTACACTGATGCCCATCATCATAATGTCTGAGTGCCTTCCACATAAAATCAATACCAATGGGGAAAGTCTCCGGCACTTGGCATTGCTTTAACAATTTGTGATAAGATTTTGATTACTAATATTTATGTACTTTAGTTCTTTACATTTTAACTTCTTATATTCACTTCTTATTCTTACTTTGTAAATACTCTCATACATTCAGCTTTGTTTTGTATTTTTAGTAATTTCCTGTTCATCTTTCAAGTAAATATTTATTAATAAAATATATACATTTATAAGTATTCTTGAGTCTACTTTAGCTAAGAAACATGAAATTCAATGATTTCATAATTAATTAATGACAACTATTTAACCAATGTGTTTTATGCTATATTAACCCTAATCTTCTCAGATTGCCTATCCTGTTTTAAATCAAATACTTTAGTGAAATGCATAAACATCAAAAATTAGTTTTGAGGGCTGCATGTCCATTTCACTTTCCTGTCATTATCTGTCCTTATGTGATAAAAGGTAAAATTTCTCAAAAAATAATTCCGCCCCCGTTTAGATTGCAAATACCAACCACCAACTAGCACACCTCTGGCCAGTGACCCATCATTAAAAGCAAGATTTCTCATCAATACAGCTAGACAGTATGAATTTTAAATGTAAACCATCAAATCAATATCTAAGAATCTGTTTTACTATCTGGTATTCTACAGTGAGTTGCTGTAACTTGTCACAAGATGCAAGTGCAAGAGGGCTGAACTAGGTCAATACATAAAGATCAATGGGGGAGAGCTTCACTGGAGAGATGCTTATATTAAATGTTGCTTCACTAGGGAGTTTGTTAATAAAGAGTGGTGCTAAAGAATCCCATGCAAGGAAATGGGGGAAGGGATAGGGTAATCTTAAAGGCAGAGCATCATTAAACTGCAATCTTGCAAAGATTTATAAACATGTTTAACTTTGAACACTGAAGTTAATGGGACATGAGACTACCTGGTACGTACAGTTAAGCACATGTATAAATCTTAGAGATTGGGGGCTAAGACTGGGAGAAATAATCCCGTCCCCCCCCGTTGAAATGGCATCTTGAACAAAAAATGGAAATCTGGAAAGACAATGGAAGATGTTTATTTAAATATATTAAATTGCAACAAAAAACAAGACAGCAGTTTTAACTGAATAATTAAAGAAATCTTACAGTAATTATTTGCTCTGACTGGGTTTGTGTGTTTTGGGAGGTTAATGAAATGCCTTTTTAATGATAAATCATTTATGCCTGCTTCAGTACTATATTTTTTCTTACTATTTGATGGCTGCAAGTACATAAATCAGATGATTTTCTTTTTACTTTTATTTAATTTTAATATATTTGCATAATCAAGGGGAAAGATGCATAACAAATAACTGTCTTTCTGCAGTAGCAGTTCCTAATTTTCATTATCTATTTTAAATTATTATCATCACAGAAGTGTTCTACATCAAAGACAATCTTACATTGATGAGGCCCAATCCTGCAGATGGCCCACAGCATATCTCTTACTGAATCCAGGGAGATTTCTGCACAAAGAAGGACCCTTTATAGGATTGGGTCCGCTATGTGTGAAATTGGAGTGATAGATCTGTAGTGACAACTGTAATTAGGAAATTTATGAAAAGTAAAATTACCAAGATGTGGGCACATTTTTATATCTAAGTTTCATAAAATGGGGGATATGATGGAATGATACATGCATTAGCAACACATTCTTAGAGCCCAAGTTCAGACCTTCAATAGGGAAAACAAACCTTTATTAACACATGTGAGTGAAGTATTATGAGAGCTCAGATTAAGTTGAACTGTTTTTTGTACAATGTCACATGACCTCACAGTTCTCACCTGGAGTAGACCTACTTTTACAGCTGCCTCTGAACACACATAATGCGAACATTCCCTCCCCACTCGCCCACACCCATCTCAGATGACAGACTTGCATGAGGACAGAAGCAGTAATCTGAAGATAATTTCTTAAATGTAAAGCTCACACAAAAGGAACACAAGTTCCCTCTTTTCCAGTCCTACAACAAGCATCATTCATTTGGAACGGTCAATATTAATTAGCAAATCCAGCAGGGACATTCTGTCAGGGTTTGTAGGTGTGTGTATCTGGTTGTTCTTTGTTTCAAATGAAGGATAATCCATATTCAGTTAGAGGTCAGAAAACTGTCACTACTAAGTAATCCCGGTGTCCTTTCAAAGGATGTTAGTTTGATTTTAAAAATCAGTGTGTACCTTTTATTTTCTGGTTTCTTTGTCTGATTCTATGGTTTGGTGGCTGCTTTAGCTTTCTTGAGTTTACTATCTCTAGATTCTACCAGCAAAAGAGAAGGTATGTGATTCTTCTAATTGCCAGACTGGGAGTAACTGGCTGAAGTTCAGGAGAAGTACTGATCATCGTAAAGAGGAAAGTGCATGAAATTTACTGAAAGTGCATCAATCTTACTGAACTTTGTACTGTTGCTTATGGTCTAGATCAGAGGTGGGCAAACTGCGGTCTGCAGGCCACATCTGGCCCGCAGGACCCTCCTGCCCAGCCCTTGAGCTCCAGCCGGGGAGGCTAGCTCCCAGCCCCTCCCCTGCTGTCCCCCCACCCCCGCAGCCTCAGCTTGCCGTGCCGCCAGCACTCTGGGCGGTGAGCTCCTGCCGGGCAGCACAGCTGTGAGAACCATCAGCCTGCCCCAGTACTCTAGACTGTGCAGCTGGCTCCGGCTGGGCAGCGCGGCTGCCAGTCCTGGTGCTCTGAGTGGCATAGTAAGGGGACAGGGAGTGTGTGTGGTGGGGCTGGATAAGGGGCAGAGGGTCCCCAGGGGCAGTCAGGGAGCAGAGGGCGGTTGGGTAGGCATGGGAGTCCCAGGGGGCCTGTCAGAGGGCGGGGGTGTGGATAGAATCATAGAATATCAGGGTTGGAAGGGACCTCAGGAGGTCATCTAGTCCAACCCCCTGCTCAAAAGCAGGACTAATCCCCAATTATATCATCCCAGCCAGTGCTTTGTCAAGCCTGACCTTAAAAACTACTAAGGAAGGAGATTCCACCACCTCCCTAGGCAATGCATTCCAGTGTTTCACCACCCTCCTAGTGAAAAAGTTTTTCCTAGTTTTCAACCTAAACCTCCCCCACTGCAACTTGAGACCATTACTCCTTGTCCTGTCCTCTTCCACCACTGAGAATAGTCTAGAACCATCCTCTCTGGAACCACCTCTCAGGTAGTTGAAAGCAGCTATCAAATCCCCCCTCATTCTTCTCTTTTGCAGACTAAACAATCCCAGTTCCCTCAGCCTCTCCTCATAAGTCATGTGTTCCAGACCCCTAATCATTTTTGTTGCCCTTCGCTGGACTCTTTCCAATTTATCCACATCCTGCTTGTAGTGTGGGGCCCAAAACTGGACACAGTACTCCAGATGAGGCCTCACCAATGTCGAATAAAGGGGGACGATCACGTCCCTCAATCTGCTCGCTATGCCCCTACTTATACATCCCAAAATGCCATTGGCCTTCTTGGCAACAAGGGCACACTGCTGACTCATATCCAGCTTCTCGTCCACTGTCACCCCTAGGTCCTTTTCCGCAGAACTGCTGCCTAGCCATTCGGTCCCTAGTCTGTAGCTGTGCATTGGGTTCTTCCGTCCGAAGTGCAGGACCCTGCACTTGTCCTTGTTGAACCTGATCAGATTTCTTTTGGCCCAATCCTCCAATTTGTCTAGGTCCCTCTGTATCCTATCCCTGCCCTCCAGCATATCTACCACTCCTCCCAGTTTAGTATCATCCGCAAATTTGCTGAGAGTGCAATCCACACCATCCTCCAGATCATTTATGAAGATAAATGATCTGGAGGATGGTGTGGATAGGGGTCGGGGCAGTCAGTGGGCAGGGAGCAGGGCAGGTGGTGGATAGGGGTGGGGTCCCGGGGAGGGCAGTCAGGGGGCAGGAAGTGGGAGGGGGCAGGGGCCAGGCTGTCTGGGGAGGCACAGCCTTCCCTACCCAGACCTCCATACAGTTTTGGAACCCCTATGTGGCCCTCAGCCAAAGAGTTTTCCCACCCCGGTCTAGATTTTCAGAATGGCTGGTGATGTGTGCAAATGGTCTGTCAGATGTCCAAGTGATGAGCTGCATGCAAAATTAATGTAACTGTGTATATAAATTAGACAAGCAATATGCCCGCTCATTCTTCATAGTCAAAGTTCTGAAAATCTGTACCACTTGTATACTGGTAACATGCAAACACCTGCAGCAACACCAAAAAATGGGAACTTCAGTGTTTCATTATAATTTAACATTAATTAAGTGAATGCTGTGGCAGCAGAGAAAACAGCATCATTGGACTGACATCTCTTGCTTAGTACCATCCTTCCCAGGCTGTTCTGCACAAGTCTCCTTGTAAATAATGGCTCTTACAATAGTTACAAAACAGAAGAGAAACCTCTAAAGGAAAATTATTGGAGCCAGTAACATCATTAGTACCTAAAATGGTGAAGTTGTTTCATGCCTAGGAAGAATAGGCAGGGCATTTAGGGAAGTAAAATGGATGGTTTGTGGGCCCAGGTTAAAGAAACAGATTCCAAAATAGCAGCATTAAGAGAGCCGCAAGTCTACAGATGATTGAGCAATTAATTCACTGCTTTGGAAAGTATAAATCATCAGAGGTCAAAAATGAGACAGCTCTATAATTTAAAAGTTAGTTGGGTAAAAATCTGGGAAACTACAATTTGAACATTAAAGGCCCATTATGAGTCCTGAACTACAAAGAAATCAGGATTTCTCTTTCAGAGAGGTTTGAAGAGGTATTGGATAAATGTGAGGAATCTAAACCACAGGCTGTTAAGGTCTCTCAGGTTTCTCACTCAGATTCATATACATAAAGACTGAACAAAATAACAGTCAGCGTTGATCTTCTCTAAAATTCCTCAGTTGTGACACAATTGTGAAAATCTATTGATAGCATGCAAACACCTGCAGCAACACCAGAAATTGTGACACAGAGTGGCAGAATTTTCTCTTGCCTTCCTTCACAGGAAGGTCAATGGTAATTACCACTGTCATGATGGCATTTCTTTGATGACTGGGGCACAAAAAGTGAGGGGAACAGTCAAGGGAAAGATGATAAATTACAGAATCTCTGAACTATGATCTCATTTGAGATCATCATATGAGTCTCACTAGGAAACTCATTTTTCCACTGGTTTTGGAAGACCATTTAAGGATGACTTACTATCCATATAGTTGAATAGAGGTGGTAGAGGGTGCTAGGGCCTCCTCAATTCTATGCTCACACTTCCTTTAAGGAAGAGGGCATAACTGTTAGATGTTTTACCTTTGGGCCAGGATTGTCCTGTCATCTATAAACTTACATAAAATGCTGCATATGTACTTACTTTTAAAATATGATTAAAATAAGCAATGTTTTCATCATTTTTCATAAAAAATTGCAAACATTTCCAAGTGGAACATTTCCCAGGCCTCCATGTGGTGGGTGATTTCAGGTTTGCTTTCTCATTTTAAGATCTTCCTCTGTTCTTGATACACCAGGCCATGCATGGGGACCAAACGGGTATTTTTAAGTGGTTCCTGCTTGAGGTCCTTGGTTCTCAACCATGTGAAATGTTTTAGAGTTGAAAGCCTGAACTCTGATGGAAATGTATAAGCCACGAGAGTTATGTGCTAGGGGACTTTGTAACTTCTAAAAACTTCATAGGACACACTGGTATCGCTTATAACTAAACAGATTCCATCTTCCTTGCTTCAATCACTTCAACACATTCCTCCCTCATATAGCAAACTTTGCATATTGGCAATGGATCTCTAGAAGAATCTTAAATCAGCTGAGTTAGCTGATTTAAAACACACCATGGAAGAAGTATATATTTTATAGTCTATAGGAATATCCAGAGGTAAAAGAAAATTCAACTTTAGACAAAATATGTAGTTTAAACAGATTACATCCTATAGGGCTGAATTTTCAAAAGTGCATAAACTGTGCCAAGTCTCCAGTGACTCTCATTATTTATTCACTGTGGCATATTCTTTCCCTATCTTTTGCCTCTAGCTGTCAGCCCAATTCTTCATTCTAACATTCAAACACCTGTTAAAGGAGCAGTGGTCTTGCCCAAACCGAAGTAAAACAGCTGTACATTTAGAAATATGTATTGAACTCAGACTAGTAGTTAAAATAGCTTGAGTATTGATATTGCACTTGCTTCTAAATTAAAGCTTTACATTGAAAATGTAGGCCTACCAAAGTAGGTCATGTATAAAGAGAAGCCATGATCACAGCCAGATTCATGTGGTCCATTAGCAAATGTAGGTGAACATTGACAAGGCTCCAATACGAACACACTTTAATCAACATTTCAAACTTGTTTATCAAATGTCAGTATTTGATGATCTTTCAGTGAGCTATGTAAATAGATCTGCTGGTCTCGGACCCGTGCCTAGGACACAGGTGTCCACATCACAACTAACTGTGCTAATTGGCAGCCTATTAGTAGTCCTGGCAGGGGCAACACTATTTGAATGGGCATGAAATCCTCTTGTCCCCAGATTTGCTTCCTTCAGGTCAGGGTTGTGACACATTGTTGGGGGAAAACTTTGCAGTGCTGCTACTGCCCATGCTGGTTTCTATTCTATGAATATACCGAGGACTTTGAACTCTCTGTCTAGCAATGCAGCAGCCTTCAAGATTGTTTACTGTACTGAGTTAATGTACTTAGTGTAACCCATACTAAGTACATATTTGTACAGTACTATATATGTGCATGGTGCTTTATAAATATCTACAAATGAAACGTCCCTGCCTCAAAAAGCTTGAAATCTACATTCAACAACACAGGAAAGGATTAAAATTAAAAGGTGGGGGAGAAAGCATAAGAGAAAGGAGTGTAAAACAGTAATAGTTCATGAGATATGAGTAATAAGCCTATGATCTTATAAAATTTACTCATTGGATTTTGTTTATTTCTAATAATACTGCAATATATTTTAATCTGGGGACAGTGTCTGGAAGAGGGGCTCTGGAGAAGGTCGGTGACTGAAAACTGACTAGAAGAAGTGCATTTTGAGAGGAGATTTGAAGTAAGAGAGTCATGCCCAAGATCAAAAAGACTGTTCTAAATACGGGGTGGGGGTGGGGGGTGGAGTAACTTATGGGGAAAGGTTGCATAATGGCAAGCTGAGTTGGCCTGGGGAGGGTATTGGGAATATACAGAAATCATTTGTAAAACAGGTGTATACTGACTGGTATAAAATTCATGGTGCAGATATCAAAGAGATTGTCCTGCTGACATCTGAAAGCCTGGCTGATTTATTTTAAGATGAGCGCTTTAGACTGTTATAGAGTTTACGGAACTAGTGTTGCATGTCAGGGTGAGCTATAATCAAATCAACCCAATCAGCAGTACTCAGTACTCTTCCTTGTAAAGCTCTGAAAGTTCTATCATTAACCTTATCAATTTTTCTGTTGTACATACTCCACACTCACTTTCTCAATGAGCCTGACTCCAGTTTAGTGCAGCAATGCTACATTAAAGGGCTATTTTCTAACTCACAGATCTGGAAAATAGGGTTTAATCAATGACCATTAGACCTTGCTCTCCCTTCTGGCATAAAATGCCTTCTTTTCATTCAGGGTTCCTGTATTACTGTTTTAATAGGTTATGTCAAGGTTCTCTCCCCACTCTGAACTCTAGGGTACAGATGTGGGGACCCGCATGAAAGCCCCCCTAAGCTTATTTTTATCAGCTTCGGTTAAAAACTTTTCCAAGGTACAAACTTTGCCTTGTCCTTGAACAGTATGCTGCCACCACCAAGTGATTTAAACAAAGAACAGGGAAAGGACCATTTGGAGTTCCTATTTCCCTAAAATATCCCCCCCCAAGCCCTTACACCCCCTTTTCTGAGGAGGCTTGAGAATAAACAAGATGAGCACAAACCTGCCTTGGATTTTGAAAACCCAAAAAACAAATCAGATTCTTAAAAAACAGAACTTTATTAGAAGAACAAAAAAAGATAAAAGAACAACTCTGTAAGATCAGAATGGAAGATAATCTCACAGGCAGTTAGATTTAAAACAGAGAATCACCTTCAGGCAAAACCTTAAGTTACAAAAAGACACAAAAACAGGAATACACATTCCCTCCAGCACAGCAATTTTATAAGCCAAAAAAAAAAACCTAATGCATTTTTTAGCTAGATTACTTACTAACTTTACAGGAGTTGAAGGCTTGCATCCTTGATCTGTTCCCGGCAAAGGTATACACAGACGGACAAAAGCCTTTTTTCCCCCCCGCAGATCTGAAAGTATTTTGTCCCCTCATTGGTTATTTTGGGTCAGGTGCCAGCAAGGTTACCTTAGCTTCTTAACCCTTTACAGGTGAAAGGATTTCGCCTCTGGCCAGGAGGGATTTTATAGCACTGTATACAGAAAGGTGGTTACCTTTCCCTTTATATTTATGACACGTTATGATGGGCATTTGGCACTGTGTTACAGAGGCATACAGGCCCTATTAATAGGAAGAAATGAAAGTATTATGGAAGAAAACAATTTAAGTAGGACAGGAAAACTCACAATGAAGACCCAAATTCTGTCACGCTCTCTTCTTTCCTCACAATATTTGATTTCCCCTCAAAGCACAAAGGTATACAGCTAATAAAGGCAAAATACTGCCAAAAATTATTGTGGAAGGTTATTTTCTAAGAATAAGCAATAAACAGAGACCACATCCTAACCAATTCTAAGCACTTGCTTTTTTCCTTGCATCTGGGCTCAATCATGGCGGTTTTACTCAGTGTCTATTAGCATAGGTGGGGGGGAGCGGGGCTCTCCCACTGAGCAGAAGTGGTGCCTTTTTAATTTTTTGGCGCCTTTTTAATTTTTTTTTAACCAGCCTTTGGTGGCGGAGGGGTGGGGTGTCCTTCAGTGCCGCTGAAGACCGGAGCTAGTGAAGGACCCACCGAAGTGCTGCTGAAGACCCGGAGCACCACCTGACCCACCACCGAAGACTCGGTGTGCTGCTGAGTGAGTACAAGCGGGTGGTGCCTTTTTTATCTCCGCTCCTCCTGTTTTCTCCACCTGGCTATGCCACTGGGTGTCTACTCCTGAAGAAATTCACCCTATGCAGAGACCTATGCACCACATACAGTGCATTTACACCCTCAAATGCATATTTCCTATTAATAAGACCTGTCTGCCTCAAAAGACTTCAGTGGGAACTGAGTAGTGCATATGCTTTTTGTGTTCCCTCTACACAAGAAAGATTTGCAGTTACTCAGTAAACCTCCCATTGACTTCAACAATGTCAAGTAGACATTGAAGGCCTGATTCTGTGAAGCACAGAGTGCCTCAGAAAGGCTCAATCCCAGGATTTGGCTCCATGAGAGTTAACAGGTATTCATCAAGTTCTCAGCTTCTCATAGGAACTGGCCACATGACAGTAGGTCAGATCTCAGCAGACTGTGAGAAAACAGGTTGTGAGCTCAAGAAAATGTCCCTGTGCCAACCTGCAGCAACAGGCACACAGCAACTCAACAGCTGTTACATTATTAGGAGGAGGAGCTCCCCATTCTGCTCCTCCTCCACGTGATGTTTTGGGCCACTTTTCCTCTCGCCCAGTCACAATACACATGTCTGCTGCAGCACTCTCATTTACATTGAATTTTGTGCTCTATGTATCTCAATAGCCAGAACACAATGAAGATACTAGGCATCTCCACTAATATGGAGGAATGGAATAATACAATAATGGGCCCAGTCTTCTTCCTAGTCAAGCAATGGGGATTCTGAAATGACTTCCATGAGACAGTGATCAGGCCCTACATCAGTAGTGAGCCTATCTGAACACTGATGTGTGTGGAATTTTTTATATTTGGACAATATCCAAATCCATCATTTTCAGGGCAGATAGCAATCTATGGTTTCAAACACATACACATGGCAATTGCTACTGAAACAGGAAGAGAATCAAAAAAATGGGAACTTGGGTCTAGATAAATATAATAGTTCTATATGTATTCAAGTATTTTGTGAAAGGCAGGAAGGAAAAAACTTCACAGGCTGGTGTGATCCCACAAAGCACATGTTCCCTTTGCTACAGTAGTAATTATTTCAGCTCATGCACTGTATGAAATGCAGACTGGATTTCATTTTTATGCACCCTATGACTGGATGGTCTAGGCCCTGAAGCCCCCTGTAGGAGACCTCAGGGTCCTGCACACCCTTCCCAGGAAAGGAGTTGTGGAGCTAAGTCCTCCAAGCAGCCTAGAGCAACGGTGCAGGAAAGCAGCCAATCAGGAGGAGGCTATAAGGGGTTAGCCAATTAGAGGGTTGCAGGCTAGTATAAAAGGAGCTACAGTGCAGATCAGTGTCAGCACTGTAGCACCAGGGACAGCTCAGTGCTGGCAGGGACTGGGAGAGAAAGAAAGAGCTCCTGGCTAGCTGCTGGGCCTGAACATAGAAGACCCCTGAAGCACTGTGAAACCTCGGGCTGCAGGGAAGTGGCCCAGGGAACTGAAAGCATGTTAAAGAGACATGGTGGTCCCTGTGCTAGAACCTGGAGTACTGTGCCGGCCTGGGTCCCCACCATAGGTCACTGGGGAAGTGGCTTACAATTAGACAGTGATAAAGCCCCAGAAGGTGATCTGAACTGTTAAGAGGCCCAGCTGGAGAGCTGGGGCCAGAACAGACCAGAGTGGGCAAAGAATCTCCAGGGTGGAAGCCCTGGGGTCATGGTCTCTACCAGGGCCAGGAGTGCTTAAAGACGTTGTTGGACTAATAACCAAGAAGAAATCTGTTTGAGTTGTGTTCTGTACAGACTGTGAGTGACTTGGCCAGAAGGCTGAGTCACTAGAAACTGCTAGAGAAATTGCCAGAAGGGGGACACCATAAACTCATAAGTGCAGACACACCTGACCAGAAGGGAGCGCTCGCAAGAGGTGCATGCCATGCTGTTACACACCCGTTCACACTGACTTAATTATAAACAAATAATTAAAGATATTCTTTAACTTCTACTTTTTAGTGGCTCCAGCGTAATTCAGAGTCCTAGTTAGTTAAATATTTGAGGTGCAGAGAGTCTTGTACCATTAATTTTTTTTGCACCTGTTTTATTCTTAACACCCAATGTATGGTACTCACAGTCCATGGTACGCCTTCTTCTTTATGTACATGTTATTGCCAATATCAATGCTGACCCCAGACAGGTCCAATGGGGAAAGTGATGCAGGGAAACCCTTTTCCCCGGTTCACCGCTCTGGGGGTCACCATGGTTTGTCTGTGTACACTCTCTGAACAAAAGGCCTGCAAAAACACTAGAATTGATAGAACTGCATAGGGCAGATCATCATAGAATCATAGAATATCAGGGTTGGAAGGGACCTCAGGAGGTCTTCTAGTCCAACCCCCTGCTCAAAGCAGGACCAATCCCCAACTAAATCATCCCAGCCAGGGCTTTGTCAAGCCTGACCTTAAAAATATCTAAGGAAGGAGATTCCACCACCTCCCTAGGTAACGCATTCCAGTGTTTCACCACCCTCCTAATGAAAAAGTTTTTCCTAATATCCAACCTAAACCTCCCCCACTGCAACTGGAGACCATTACTCCTTGTCCTGTCATCAGCTACCACTGAGAACAGTCTAGATCCATCCTCTTTGGAACCCCCTTTCAGATAGTTGAAAACAGCTATCAAATCCCCCCTCATTCTTCTCTTCCGCAGACTAAACAATCCCAGTTCCCTCAGCCTCTCCTCATAAGTCATGTGTTCCAGTCCCCTAATCATTTTTGTTGCCCTCTGCTGGATTCTTTCCAATTTTTCCACATCCTTCTTGTAGTGTGGGGCCCAAAACTGGACACAGTACTCCAGATGAGGCCTCACCAATGTCGAATAGAGGGGAACGATCACGTCCCTTGATCTGCTGGCAATGCCCCTACATATACATCCCAAAATGCTGTTAGCCTTCTTGGCAACAAGGGCACACTGTTGACTCATATCCAGCTTCTCGTCCACTGTAACTCCTAGGTCCTTTTCTGCAGAACTGCTGCTGAGCCATTCGGTCCCTAGTCTGTAGCGGTGCATGGGATTCTTCCATCCTAAGTGCAGGACTCTGCACTTGTCCTTGTTGAACCTCATCAGATTTTTTTTGGCCCAATCCTCCAATTTGTCTAGGGCCCTCTGTATCCTATCCCTACCCTGCAGCGTATCTACCTCTCCTCCCAGTTTAGTGTCATCTGCAAACTTGCTGAGGGTGCAATCCGCACCATCCTCCAGATGATTTATGAAAATATTGAACAAAACCGTCCCAAGGACCAACCCTTGGGGCACTCCACTTGATACCGGCTGCCAACGAGACATGGAGCCATTGATCACTACCCGTTGAGCCCGACAATCTAGCCAACTTTCTATCCACCTCATAGTCCATTCATCCAGCCCATACTTCTTTAACTTGTTGGCAAGAATACTGTGGGAGACAGTGTCAAAAGCTTTGCTAAAGTCAAGGAACAACATGTCCACTGCTTTCCCCTCATCCTCAGAGCCAGTTATCTTGTCATAGAAGGCAATTAGATTAGTCAGACTTGCCCTTGGTGAATCCATGCTGACTGTTCCTGATCACTTTCCTCTCCTCTAAGTGCTTCAGAATTGATTCCTTGAGGACCTGCTCCATGATTTTTCCAGGAACTGAGGTGAGGCTGACTGGCCTGTAGTTCCCAGGATCCTCCTTTTTCCCTTTTTTAAATATGGGCACTACATTAGCTTTTTTCCAGTCGGGACTTCCCCCGATTGCCATGAGTTTTCAAAGATAATGGCCAATGGCTTTGCAGTCACACCCGCCAACTCCTTTAGCACTCTCAGACGCAGCGTATCCAGCCCCATGGACTTGTGCTCGTCCAGGTTTTCTAAATAGTCCCGAACCACTTTTCTCCACAGAGGGCTGGTCACCTCCTCCCCATGCTGTGCTGCCCAGTGCAGCAGGCTGGGAGTTGACCTTGTTCGTGAAGACAGAGGCAAAAATGCATTGAGTATATTATCTTTTTCCACATCCTCTGTCACTAGGTTGTCTCCCTAATTCAGTAAGGGGCCCATATTTCCCTTGACTTTCTTCTTGTTGCTAACATATCTGAAGAAACCCTTCTTGTTACTCTTAACATCTCTTGCTAGCTGCAACTCCAGGTATGATTTGGCCTTCCTGATTTCACTCCTGCATGCCTGAGCAATATTTTTATACTCTTCCCTGGTCATTTGTCCAATCTTCCACCTCTTGTAAGCTTCTTTTTTGTGTTTAAGATCAGCAAGGATTTCACTAAAAGAAAAGGAGTACTTGTGGCACCTTAGAGACTAACCAATTTATTTGAGCATGAGCTTTCATGAGCTACAGCTCACTTCATCGGATACATACTGTGGAAACTGCAGAAGACATTATATACACAGAGACCATGAAGCAATACCTCCTCCCACCCCACTCTCCTGCTGGTAATAGCTTATCTAAAGTGATCATCAAGTTGGGCCACACACACACACACAAACTCACTCTCCTGCTGGTAATAGCTCATCCAAAGTGACCACTCTCCCTACAATGTGCATGATAATCAAGGTGGGCCATTTCCAGCACAAATCCAAGTTTAACCAGAACGTCGGGGGGGGACGGACAGGGGTAGGAAAAAGCAAGGGGAAATAGGCTACCTTGCATAATGACTTAGCCACTCCCAGTCTCTATTTAAGCCTAAATTAATAGTATCCAATTTGCAAATGAATTCCAATTCAGCAGTTTCTCACTGGAGTCTGGATTTGAAGTTTTTTTGTTGTAAGATAGTGACCTTCATGTCTGTGATTGCGTGACCAGAGAGATTGAAGTGTTCTCCGACTGGTTTATGAATGTTATAATTCTTGACATCTGATTTGTGTCCATTTATTCTGTTATGTAGAGACTGTCCAGTTTGACCAATGTACATGGCAGAGGGGCATTGCTGGCACATGATGGCATATATCACATTGGTGGATGTGTAGGTGAACGAGCCTCTGATAGTGTGGCTGATGTTATTAGGTCCTTTGATGGTGTCCCCTGAATAGATATGTGGGCACAGTTGGCAACGGGCTTTGTTGCAAGGATAGGTTCCTGGGTTAGTGGTTCTGTTGTGTGGTCTGTGGTTGTTGGTGAGTATTTGCTTCAGGTTGGGGGGCTGTCTGTAGGCAAGGACTGGCCTGTCTCCCAAGATTTGTGAGAGTGTTGGGTCATCCTTCAGGATAGGTTGTAGATCCTTAATAATGCGTTGGAGGGGTTTTAGTTGGGGTCTGAAGGTGACGGCTAGTGGCGTTCTGTTATTTTCTTTGTTAGGCCTGTCCTGTAGTAGGTGACTTCTGGGAACTCTTCTGGCTCTATCAATCTGTTTCTTCACTTCCGCAGGTGGGTATTGTAGTTGTAATAATGCTTGATAGAGATCTTGTAGGTGTTTGTCTCTGTCTGAGGGGTTGGAGCAAATGCGGTTGTATCGCAGAGCTTGGCTGTAGATGATGGATCGTGTCGTGTGGTCAAGGCGAAAGCTGGAGGCATGTAGGTAGGAAAAGCGGTCAGTAGGTTTCCGGTATAGGGTGGTGTTTATGTGACCATTGTTTATTAGCACTGTAGTGTCCAGGAAGTGGATCTCTTGTGTGGACTGGACCAGGCTGAGGTTGATGATGGGATGGAAATTGTTGAAATCATGGTGGAATTCCTCAAGGGCTTCTTTTCCATGGGTCCAGATGATGAATATATCAGAGGGATAAATACCAGAGAGGGAGAGGAATTATTTAAACTCAGTACCAATGTGGACACAAGAACAAATGGATATAAACTGGCCACTAGGAAATTTAGATTAGAAATTAGACGAAGGTTTCTAACCATCAGAGGAGTGAAGTTTTGGAATAGCCTTCCGAGGGAAGTAGTGGGGGCAAAAGATCTATCTTGCTTTAAGATTAAACTCGATAAGTTTATGGAGGAGATGGTATGATGGGATAACATGGTTTTGGTAATTAAATATTCATGGTAAATAGGCCCAATGGACTGTGATGGGTTTTTAGATGGGGTAAGATCCAAGTTACCCGGGAAAGAATTTTCTGTAGTATCTGGCTGATGAATCTTGCCCATATGCTCAGGGTTTAGCTGATCGCCATATTTGGGGTCGGGAAGGAATTTTCCTCCAGGGCAGATTGGAAGGCCCTGGAGGTTTTTCGCCTTCCTCTGTAGCATGGGGCACGGGTCACTTGCTGGAGGATTCTCTGCTCCTTGAGGTCTTCAAACTACAATTTGAGGACTTCAATAGCACAGATATAGGTGTGAGGTCTTTTTTAGGAGTGGTGGGTGAAATTCTGTGGCCTGCATTGTGCAGGAGGTCAGACTAGATGATCATAATGGTCCCTTCTGACCTAAATATCTATGAATCTATGAAGATGTCATCAATATGGATGTAGAAGCCCTCTACACCAACATTCCACACAAAGATGGACTACAAGCCGTCAAGAACACTATCCCCGATAATGTCATGGCTAACCTGGTGGCTGAACTTTGTGACTCTGTCCTTACCCATAACTATTTTACATTTGGGGACAATGTATACCTTCAGATCAGCGGCACTGCTATGGGTACCCGCATGGCCCCACATTATGCCAACATTTTTATGGCTGACTTAGAACAATGCTTCCTCAGCTCTCGTCCCCTAACGCCCCTACTCTACTTGCGCTATATTGATGACATCTTCATCATCTGGACCCATGGAAAAGAAGCCCTTGAGGAATTCCACCATGATTTCAACAATTTCCATCCCACCATCAACCTCAGCCTGGTCCAGTCATGCACATTGTAGAGAGAGTGGTCACTTTGGATGAGCTATTACCAGCAGGAGAGTGAGTCTGTGTGTGTGTGTGGCCCAACTTGATGATCACTTATCTAAAGTGATAGATAATAGCTTATCTAAAGTGATCATCAAGTGAAATGGCCCAACTTGATGATCACTTTAGATGAGCTATTACCAGCAGGAGAGTGGGGTGGGAGGAGGTATTGTTTCATGGTCTCTGTGTATATAATGTCTTCTGCAGTTTCCACAGTATGCATCCGATGAAGTGAGCTGTAGCTCACGAAAGCTCATGCTCAAATAAATTGGTTAGTCTCTAAGGTGCCACAAGTACTCCTTTTCTTTTTGCAAATACAGACTAACACGGCTGTTACTCTGAAACCTGTCATTATGCAAGGATTTCACTGTTAAGCCAAGCTGGTCGCCTGCCATATTTACTATTCTTTCTACACAATGGGATGGTTTGTCCCTGTAACCTCAATAAGGATTCTTTAAAATACAGCCAGCTCTCCTGGACTCCTTTCCCACCATGTTATTCTCCCAGGAGATCCTGCCCATCAGTTCCCTGAGGGAGTCAATGTCTGTTTTTCTGAAGTCCAGGGTCCGTATTCTGCTGCTCTCTTTTCTTCCCTGTGTCAGGATCCTGAACTCGACCATCTCATGGTCACTGCCTCCCAGGTTCCCATCCACTTCAGCTTCCCCTACTAATTCTTCCCGGTTTGTGAGCAACAGGTCAAGAAGAGCTCTGCCCCTAGTTAGTTCCTCCAGCACTTGTACCAGGAAATTGTCCCCTACATTTTCCAAAAACTTCCTGGATTGTCTGTGCACCGCTGTATTGCTCTCCCAGAAGATATCAGGGTGATTGAAGTCTCCCAGGAGAACCAGGGCCTGTGATCTAGTAACTTCTGTGAGTTGCCGGAAGAAGGCCTCGTCCACCTCATCCTCCTGGTCCCGGTGGTCTATAGCAGACTCCCACCATGACATTACCCTTGTTTCTCACACTTCTAAACTTAATCCAGAGACGCTCAGGTTTTTTTGCAGGTTCATACTTGAGCTCTGAGCAGTCATACTGCTCCCTTACATACAGTGCAACTCCCCCACCTTTTCTGCCCTGCCTGTCCTTCCTGAACAGTTTATATCCATCCATGACAGTACCCCAGTCATGTGAGTTATCCCACCAAGTCTCTGTTATTCCAAACACATCATAATTCCTTGACTGTGCCAGGACTTCCAGTTCTCCCTGCTTGTTTCCGAGGCTTCTTGCATTTGTGTATAGGCACTTGAGGTAACTCGCTGATCGTCCCTCTTTCTCAGTATGAGGAAGGAGCCTTGCCCTCTTGCACGCTCCTGCTCGTGCTTCCTCCCAGTATCCCACTTCCCCACTTACCTCAGGGCTTTGGTCTCCTTCCCCTGGTGAATCTAATTAGAGATGTGGCCGGGCCCCTTCCTCCCAGTGTCTCAACTAGTATCAGGTGGGCAGCAGTAGGAGAAAGCACACAGTACACTTTTTGTACAAGTATAGTAAGTGCTGCTCCCTGAAATGTCCCATTATGCCTCCCTTCACCACCACTTGGGCATTAGAACTGCTAAGCTTCTCCACAGGTTTTCCCACTGGCAGTCAGAGCTATAATTTAACCATTTATCTTTAGGTTCAATATTTTACCCTTGCCCCAGGCAAGAAAACATATATCAGAACCAGGTAACGTGAGAGCCATTTATTGGTTTAGTTTTCTCTTTCATTATGTATTAACCTCGGTCCATTTAAAAAGCTTCTCCATGGCAAATGCCCTCTCCATCATATGACCGTGATATCTTTTAACCTATCACACTTAAGCCATTCTCCAGCTGGGTTTCAAAGGATTCCATATGTCTATGCTCTCCTATTTGGACTCTAAAGAGCTGACAGCCAGATTATTTCATAATGTAATGTATTCCTTACCTCACTTCATAGACTCTTCATGAAAAAACACAGCCTCATGGTAATTTATATTCTGGTGCTATCATGAATTTAAGATAACTCCCTTTTTCCATTTGCAGATTCCACATTCCTCATTTGGTCATCAGATGAAATAGCTACAACTTCTTGATATGAATCTCACAAGCTATATACATCCACATTAGGCCAACTACTGAATACTTTTTATAGTATCACAACGTTTTATTCCTTTTATTGTTCAATTTTGAAATAACCTCCTTTCGCATATTATATGGCTTATATATTATTAGTTACTTCATTTGTTTAGTTGAGCAAAAACAATGCTTAGAAATTACATTTATCTGAAAAATTTGGGGCCAAAACTTCAAGTGATACCTTAACATTCATGCACCCTGAAAATGCTTCCCTTGATTTTTTTTTTGTATCAAGTTTGGATTGACAAAATATGCTTGCCCCAAAACTCAAATTTGCACTTCAGAATAGCAGATGCATATCCATACTAAACAGTACTTTCCTAGACTCTTCACAAAGAGACTATCTAAATTGTTCAGAACCATCTGTCTATTGATAGCAGGTTGTGGGCTTTTCACTCAGCTGTGTTTGTAGTATGAACTGCAAGGAGGAGGAGTTAGAGAAGTGCTTCCAATCAAGTCCCTAAACAACTCTTGTATAGATTCAATGGTTTGCTCAGTTTTTGTCACTGTTGTGTTTTTTTTAGCATGTCTGTAACTGACAAGCTAGCACATTTTGTAACATCTTGCACTCCAGTACATACACAGAGGTGCACTATCTACAAATGATGAACATTAGCAAGCATTTGCAGCAAAACGTAGTTTAGGAACTTACGTTTGGAATGTTTGTCACAGAGGGCTGATGCCCTCATGTCACAGAGTCTCAAGGATCCTTTGCTGCTGCTGTAGACAAAGAGATTGCAATGGTGGGGATGAAACTCGGATGCAGTAATCACTTCTGTCAGATCCTCCATGTTGGCTGGCTTTATATCTACAATGTCTGAATGGAGGTTTTATTAAGGAAAATTAAATTGTTTACAAGTAAGTTATGAATCTTGCCACCTGTTTGAAGGCCGCATGGTTGTATAGACATTTTCCACACATTTACAGACAAATAAATTAGTTTTGAATAAAGCATTCTCATTTGTTTGAGAAGAGACATTCAACATTATTCTATTTGGCAGTAGCTCTTCTTACTTGATGGTTGCACCACAGAGACAATTAAATTTTCATAACAAAATTAATTTAGGACCACTATCTAACATACCTTACTGTGGATGTCATTAATATGCCTACATTTGCAGTAAAATGTTGGTGATGGAGATATGGCAGTTGAGGTTTTCAGATCCGTTCAGGGATTTGATCACCTATCTTTCATTTAAACTAAAGGAGAATCAGTAGCTAAATACCCTGCACTGCTTGGCAAATCACAATCATCAGTATTTCCCTATAACTGCAATGGCAATTACTGCTGTAGTTCAGATAACACTGATGTATAGATAGCAGTGACTGTACATCTCAACTTTCCCTCCATCCAGTCTATTTAAAATATTGCTGCTAAAATAACTTTCCTCTCCCACTCTTTTGACCTCATCATCCCCTCCTTCACTGGCTTCTTGTCCTTTGCTGTATCAATGTCAAGGCCCTTTTCCTCCGCTTCAGTGCTTCACAGTTTGCCCCAGCCTGCTCTTATTTCCTCTTTCTCTCTCCCCTCATTCCTTCCTCTCCTCTAAATCTTCTCTCCTAGCTCCTCCCTTGAGTCTGCTTCTCCCATTCCCAGCTTTATACCTTTACTCATGCCCCTCCCTGTGCTTGGAATTCCTCCTTACAATACATTCTTTTCCTCTCAACCTAATTCTATGCTATATACAACACTGGGTGGTTAGATAACCTAGAGCAGCGTTTCTCAAATGGCATGCGGCCACCAGAGGCTTTTCTTGTGAAAACCCCTGACCTAGAGGTTGGACGTTTTATATTGTTTGTACTGCACGTTCTTAGAATCTCAGGCCAAGCAGATGGAAAATTGTGGGATGATATAGGCTCTATGCTGGAACACCAAATGGCATTAGAACCTTAAACAAACATTCAGAAGTATCATGGACTATAACAAAATGGCAGATGAATGTGAGCCACCTGAATGTGAGCCAGATATTTCAGACCTAAAAGATGCTAATGCTAAGGAGGAGGAATAATTGGTTATAACTGACATATATTAGTAGATCACAGAAGCTAGATAGACTGGAAGACCTAACAGGTTTCCCCCCCCCCCCCCATTATCTCCATCAGTGCCAGTGTCAAGAAAGTCTGCCTACTGGTAAAGGATATCAAGGTCACTGACTAGTATAGCTAAAAGACTTTCAGCTAGATTCTGGTCTCATTTACAGCAGATACATCAGTGTAACTCCACTGTGTTTGATAAGTTAATCTTGATTTACACTGGTATGGAAGATCAGAATCAAGCCTGTAGTCTGGACAATTTGTATGGTTGCCCTAAAGTTATGAGAATCACTGTCTTACATCATTATGCAACTTAGGGGGGGGGTTTAAAAAGGTATGTGCATTTCTTCTGCACGTGCAAATTGTACACAAACTCAGATGCCCGTATGCAAACTGATGAGTGTGAATATGTACCAGTCTCAATGCAAAAATCAAGGTCTGTGCATGCACAAGACTGCACGGTTGTGTGCTGATTTTGAAAATTGCATTGAGGGCTACATTTAAAAAAATGGCATCAAAAAACTGGTGCCTCCAATTTTTCATGTCTCACCTTTTCCAAATAGAATTTTTCAAAATGAGTCCAATCTTGCTCCCATTGAAGTCAATGGGAATTTTGTCATTGACTATAATAGGAGCAGGTTTGGGTCCTGCAGTTGTGAATACAAATTATGTAGATGCCTAACTAATCTATCCACATGGGCAAATGCATTTAGAAAGCACAAATCAGAGTTCTCTGTGTGCCAAATTATAGATGTGAAAATATGTAGACAATTTCAGGTGCTGAGTAAAGGACCTCTGAAAATTTGCCCATTTGGTAAGAAAAAATCATAAACATAAAATATACTGTTAGCTTCACTACAAATTGAAGTTCCAGCAGTGCCATCCATTGTGGAAAATTCCCCATGAAGATAATGCTTATTACTGAAATCAATGTAAATTTCTGTGAAAAAAGGACTGTAGCGCTGAGCTTTTTAATTGTTCATATCTGAAGTATATATCACACCAATTAAGTAACCCATGTACACATCAGCCAGTCCAATCACTATTATTAAAAATTATTGATACGATGCTTAACTTACATGGTACTCCTCAGTCACAGCCATTTGGTGATCTTATGCTCTGGGAAAGACAAGTGAAAAAACCACAAGAGAAGATATGGGACAACAGCTCAGGAAAGGGAAAGTGAGAAGAGAGATTTCTGGTGAGCAAAAGGAGGAAGAAATATTTCCTAGAAGAAGAAGATTTTAAGAAAACAATAGTTGAAGAGGCACTGTGATGGAGTGTTCATCCCCACACCAGCTCTGAAGGGGTGACGGTGGCCCAGAAGGGACCAATTAACCTTCACAGTTGTACCTGATGGGAGGCCCAGGGATTGATAAATACTAATTGCTGATGATACCCAGCTGGCAAAGGATTATAAAGAGGGGAAGTTTGTAGTACTAGGAGGCTGCAGGGAGAGAGTCTGTAGTCATTCTCTGGGAGCAAGAAACCTAGCAGGGAGAATAAGTCCTAGGATCCTGCCCCTGGAAGAAGGGTCAACCCCAGAGGAGTTGTGGAGAAAGAATGCCTGAAAAGGCAGAGTAGGAAGAAGCTCAGAGAAACAGCAGCAAGGAGGGAGACTGTGTAGACCTTGGCTGCTGGTTATGGGGTCGCTGGACTGGAATCCAGTATAGAGGTAAGGCCTGGATTCCCCTACCAGCCACTGGGAAGTGGTGCTGGACTGTTTGAGGTGCAATCTGGACAGCTAGTCCAGCAAGACTTTGATACCCCAGAAGGGAGGGGTGGGTGGGGGTATATAGTGACCTAGCCAGAGGGATGAGTTGTGAGTAGGGAGCACTGTGAATTACAGGAAGAGAGACCACTGTAGTGACGAAATGACCACTTGGCAGGGGGTGCCATGCAGGAAGAACTGCTATGCCATGCCTGCCCAGGAGGAGGAGCTCTTGTGGTGAGTGAACACCATTACAGGCATACAGTGAAAACAAAGAGTAACAGTATGGCAGAGTATCTGAGTAAGACTATTTTCTCATATGATCCTCATCCTTGTAGTGTCTGCAAACCTTCCAAACACTAATGAATTTATCTTCACAATACCCCTGTGGAAGAGGAAAGTATTACTATTCTATGTTTCAGATAAGGAACTGGGGCAGAGAGAATATGTGGCTTGCCCAAAGTCACACTGAAAATCCACGATAGAGCTGTGATGTGAACATAGATCTATTGAATCCCAGATTGGGGCCTTAAACACAAGACCGTCCTTCCCAGCTGTCATGCTTCCCAGAACATAAAATTTGAATCAATTGGCATAAGAGATAATTTGAGCATTCCTGGAGAATGAGATAATAGGAAAATGTTGTTTTATTAATGGCCAGAAAAGTCGCATGTTGGCTTACTAAGCCAGTCCCTGTGCTTGTTGAAGCAGACAGAAAAACTTTAATTGATTTCAGTGGGAGCAGGGTCAGGCCCATCACAGAAATTACAACTACTCTTTGATCTTTCCTGAGCCTGTAGATTTCAGAAGCACTAAAATGAAATTAAAATTTAAAAGTAACAATATGCAAGTGTAGATAAAATTATCATAAATTTGCTTGGCTTCACAGTGACCATATCATATATTACGCTGAATTGGTTTTAAAAAGGAAAAACGGCAGTGAAGAATGGGAGTAGCTGGTGACATTTCATAACAAGAGGACATGAATTAATGTTGCATTTCAATGGCATTCCTAAGAAATTACTTACAGTATCACATTTGCATCCATCTCCAGGAATCCATCATCATTAATGTTAGTACAATGAATACCAAGATGTGGTAACATTGATTTACCACCTATTATGAAGTATGCCTAAATGTTCTTAAAATTCTAACTGGCAGAAATATCCTTTATTTGGTTATTTGCATTTGGTAAATCTGTCTGAAGAAATCTGTTAGTAAAAACAATTGCTTTCAGTGATTGAATTGCTTTCAGGAGATCAGAGGAATTACGGTAACTCGGTGCAAGAATTTCACCTGTTAGTGGAGAAGATGAATAATTGCTGAGTGATGAGAAAGATATTAAATATAAATAGAGTGTGTGAAACAGTCACACCAAGTATCATTTTTCTGGAAGCTGAAGATGGTATTGATGAATTTCCCTTCATTGTACAAAATGAATAGCCCCATGCTGAATAATGAAATTAAATATTCCATTTCCCCAGCTGAAATACATAAAACACTTGGAACAGAAGGCATTTCCAGATGCGATCTACATTTCCATTGGGACAACGTAGACTTCACTGCCTTTCATGGATCATACATTAAATGTATGAACAAAACCCAAAATTTCATCAGATTGAAGCAAAAATAAAACAAGAGTATAACCCCTATACTAAAGTAAAATGAACAAAAGAAACACAAACTGTTGAAGAGATTTATCCCTCATAAGTTTGTAATATGTGTAGGAGCAGCCCAGTACTTTGAGAGCTACATAACCCAATGTATCAAAAGCAGATTATGTCACACAAAAGAACATTTTTCTCATCTTTTAATTTTTGCCATCCATCTGACAACTATCAAGTATGGCTCGACAGGTGATGTGTGGGCATTGTATTTAAACTAGTATGACAAGAGAAGGGCACACAGAACAGAAGCATCTCCCATGAGACACTTTGCATTTTTATTTTCCCATTACCCTCTTATGCGGGGTTTTACCTGGTATTCTATAGCAGAGAAATACAGAACAATTGGGCCAGGTTCTCTGTTCTAGATCCAGCCCCTTTGTGCAACCTGAGCAGCTCAAAAGAAGATGGAAGCTGGTAGTAGCAAGCCAAATGAAAAAGTCCTCTGCGGAAGGTGGGGACAGGACTCTATTATGTCACAAAGCTGATGCAAGCAGCTCCTGCATTAACTGCCACCCCCCAATACCAGTGTATGGGGTGTACTAGAGGCAGGGAGGGATGTCTTGTGTAGAACACAACTGTGCCACAACAGTTCACAGCTGGCATATGGGCCCTTAAGGATGATAGCTATCTGGTATAAATGAGAGAAGTGCTTACACTGCGTCTGATGCTCTAATATCCCCACCTTCCTCTTGCACCAAGTGGATCTCGATGCAGGAGAGAATCTAGGCACACATGCTTTAGAGAGATGGAAAAGCCATACAGACGGATTCACCCTCAGTAGTTCAAAGGGCTGCAATTCACACTTCCCTGAACAAGCGGAGGTTGCTGCGCTTAAGTGGGAGAGATTCACCCTGGGGAAAAGGCAAGTGGTGTTTACACGGCTACTGTCTCCCCAGGGGCCTGACAAGGGAGATGATTTTTAATTTATGGCAGAGGCCAAGGATGGGAGGGGCGGAGGACTGAATCAGCAAATCCTCAAAGTGCCTTCATTGCCACCCGCTTTGAAAACTATGCATGCTCCGGACACCATGTGCTTCTGCTACACTCCCCTTCAGGCCAGGCTTTCCCCATTGGCCTGGCATGCACAGGCAGAACATTGATTCACATGAACATAATATTAAAACAAAGAATTTAAACTCACCAAGGAAATAGTGTCTCAGCCCCTCCTAACTCATTTCAACATTATCTTGCTCCATACAGGGCTGCTTCTCCAGTGCCTGGCTCAGTGATATGGGATGAGGCTACTAGGGAGCTGATGGATTTTCTAGCAGTTCTCCAGGGAAAGATGGACATGAAAGATTTAACATGCCTGAAGACTATGGTGGAGGGTGAGTTCTCAGAGCTGGATCTGCAGAGCTGGAAGGAGTTAGTAGTGGAGGGAGTATTATTACAAGAGCAGAGAAAGCACCAGAAGACCTGTGAAGTTAGTGCTCAGTCTCTTACAGGGATGCCTTGAGTGCCTCCAGGAGCAAGTCACTTGCTCATTACTTTTAGCCCCTTTGTAAGCTATGTGATGGAATACACAGCTACTCCACTGGCAGGACTCCATGAAGCAGGATGTATTCAACCCCTATGTACCCTCTACCAGCAACATCCTAAGTAGCAGGAAAAAGGAGTATTTAAGATGGGGGAAGGAAAGATTGGGTCTCTGGTTACTAAAAGGCTCCTTGCTGATATGAGTGAAGTCAGTGGAAGTTTTGCCATTGGCTTCAGTGGGAATGGATAGGTTCTAAAGTGAGCCTCGGCATTATTCACAGTACAGGACGGGGACAAACAGGATTAGTGCCAACAGCTGTTGTGCAGATGATATTAAAATGAGGACAACATGACAGGAGATTTGTTCCACTGCCTTTCAGCCACTGCATCCAACAGGAACATCCCCTTCTGGGAGAAAGTATTCAGTAAAGTTTCTTTTTATTGCAGGTTGTGAAGATGACCTGCCCCCAACCCAAAATTTGCATTAATGAGACTCCCTCACTTGATCAGCTAGAATATAAATTAGTGGGTCCACTTTATGCTTGTGCCAAAACATGTATAATGAGAACGTGGAAAATAAGCAGGGCTCCTGCTGACTGAAAAGAGTTCCAGGATGTTTCCTTTTATGATAATGGGAACATTGCAGTTTCCTGAAAATAGATTATCTCTTTTGAACCGCAGAGTATGTATTAAAAAAACCTAGCTATTTCTCCAGCAGATACCACCAGGGATTCGTACAAGGAACCCGGTTTGGCAGAAAACTTGTAATTGAATTAATTAAATGCACAAATCAAGCTATACCAAGGGTGGGCAAACTACGGCCTACGGGCCAGATCCGGCCCTTCAGGGCTTTGGATCTGTCCCACAGGATTGCCACCCCCATGGCACTGCGGGCCCTGTGTCGCTCCCAGAAGCAGCCGGCACCATGTCCCTGCAGCCCCTGGGGGAGCAGAGGGCTCCGCACGCTGCCCTCACCTGTGGGTACCTCCCTCCACAGGTCCCATTGGCCAGGAATGGGAAACTGCGGCCAATGGGAGCTTGGGGGGAAGTACTCACAGGAGAGGGCAGCGTATGGAGCCCTCTGCCCCCACGTCCCCCCACCCGGGGCCGCAGGGACGTGGTGCTGGCCACTTTGGGGCTAGGGTAGCCAGGGATCCTGCCTTAGCCCCGCTGTGCGCCGCTGCCACCCCAGAGCCACTCCAGATAAGCGGCGCCAGGCCGGAGCCAACACCCTGAACTCCTCCTGTACCCCACACCCCAACTCCTTGCCCTGAGCCCCCTGCTGCACCCCTCCTGGGCCCCAACCCCCTGCTCTGAGCCCCAAACCCCCTGCCCTGAGACCCCTGCTGCACCCTGCACCCCAACCCACTGCCCTGAGCCCCCTCCTGCCACACTCTGCACCCCTCCTGCCACACTCTGCACTCCCTCCTGCACCCCAACCCCCTGCCCTGAGCCCTACATTCATGGCCCTGCATGGAATTTCCCCACAAAGATGTGGCCCTCGAGCCAAAAAGTTTGCCCACCCCTGAGCTATCCCATGTACAGGACTGAATCCTTCAAGTGTGGCAAGATCTTCCCTGGCTTCAACAGGGATTTTGCCAGAGCAAATATGAGTCAGGGCTGGAGGATTTGGCCCTCAGAGCAAAATGCAGTGGACCCCCATTTGTCCAAGAAGCACAGGGACATGTACTTTGTATAAACAGGGGGTTTGGAATGGTGAGTTTTCCATAAAAGTGATGCACATTTCAGACAAGAACCTAAATTCGGGTAATGGGAATTTTTAGAAACAAGGGAGTCAGCCAGCAAATGGAGCTCCCATCCGAAACCAAGTGTAGACTTGCTAAAGTTTGTACTGTCTTCATTTTGGTATTTCTGAGAGTTGTTTCCTTAATTAATCATTTGACCACAATATTTTCATTAAAAGAAGAGAGTGGGGAAGATTCTGTGCAATGATTCCAGAAACAGAGCCATACTACCATGCATGCCCCTACACCAGTTATGCCAATCCTATGCTACTCCTGTGCTGAGGGAATTCTCCCCCAGTCTCTTGTGGTTTCTTTACCATGTCTGGGCACTGGGGGAGCACCACATACAGTCGGAAGCCAGAATCAACCCTCAATATGTTCAGTGACACAGTGTAAATTTAATTTTTTTAAAAGTAGTAAACTAATTATCAGACTTTTTAACATGGAATTATATATATATATATATAAACACTTTCTTTCTTATTTAAGGAATACTATGTGTTTTCATTGTCTTATCAGGCAGTCCTCTCTTCTGAATCTGTATCTTTCAAACCTGTTCTCGAGTCATAGCTTTATGGAATGGATCATCAATAGGTTAATGTATCTGGCCTTTTCTCCTAATTGCACTGTCTTTCCTCAGGCAGAGAGATGACCCAGTATTTATATTCTAACTACTCCTAATAGCCACAGTGGCAGTCCTTTTCTATCAGTACACAGCCTTCTTCCAGCATTCTGCTAAAAGCATGTAGCATATGGGATTATTTTTAAACCTAGAGTTCCAATTATATCATCTGCACCATTCAGCTCTTCTGAGCCACAGCAACATTGATGGCAGCATAACTGACGCTCCTTCAAGCTTTCTTGTACCTAATATCTGCTAATGCTAGTGATTGATTTAGTGCTTTAAAATGACTTAATGGTACAAGGTCAATGCAATTCACTTCTTTAATTCAATGATTTTTTTGATGTCACATCAGACTTGGGAACTTTGGTGCCAAGTCATACTGCCTGGACTCTTTGCTGGAAATTTAAATCTCAGAAGGCCTAATTCTGTGAAGTGCTAAGTGTTTCCTGCCAATTGCCATCTATCGATGGTACCCATTACCGTAGAATCTGACCACCTCAAACCCTTTAATATATTTATCCTCACACCATGCCTGTGAGGCAGGCTAGTGCTATCATCCCCATTTTACAGAGAGTGAACTGAAGCATAGAGAAGCTAAGGGACTTGCCCAGGATCACACAGGAAGTTTGTGGCAGAGCTGGGACTTGAATGCACATCTCCAAAGTCTGAGGATTGCACCCTAACCACTGGACCATCCTTTCTCAGGGACTTAATTGAGAGTTGGGGACACTCAATGATGATAATACTACCTAGCTCTTATACAGCACTTTTCATCCTTCTATCTCAAAGCAGTTTACAAGAAGGTCATGATATGATACCCATTTTATAAATGGGGGAAACTGAGGCATAGAGATGCAAACACACTTGCCAAAGGTCACCCAACAAGCCTGTGGTAGAACCAAGACTAGAACTCAGATCTCCAGAGTCCCAGGCTACTGCTCTGTCCACCAGTCTACACAGTTTAAGTGCACTAGAATACTCTCAGTTAATTTCTTCATTATACTGGAAGACTCTTCGGTCCTCTAAATACTCATCTTCAATTAAAGTTCCCCATAAGAGTCCAGGTCTCTGATTCTGATCTCCTTCACACCAGTGTAACTCTGTCTCTTGGGCCACAACTGCACACAACTGGTTCTGTGGGAGTGTACTTGTGGGCTGAAATGTCTGACCTCATTTTTCAACATACAGTATTTAATCATCAGGTTGCATGGTCATATATTCTTGATCTATTTGCTTGTGTAATTATGATTGTCTAAAATCACTCGGGATTGCTTTGTTCTCCATTTCCTAGCCCTCTGATAACTGAACATTCATAGGATCATATAAATTAGAAATGGAAAAGACCTATTAAATAATCTAGTCCAGCTCCTCTTAGGCAGTTTTAGTCTGTACTCTGTTTTCTAGCACTCTGTACAATCTAGTGATAAGGTTTTCAAGGAATGGGAATAACAGTATAAGAAAGAATAGAAAAAGTATAGTATGAAAGATGAAATCAACAGGATGTTTCAGATGAGTAAAACAAGCAGAATTTGGCTCTTAGGACTGTTCTACAACCTATAAGATTTCACTGTCAGGAAACTTTTCCTGATGTCTAAGATGAGGCAGTGGAATTTCCAGTGGATCTACCACTAGACAGATCTACAGGTCTATATTTCCTACATAGGGGAATGCAGGGCCCCTCATCCATGGGGCGGCAAGGAGGAGCCTTTCCTTCTCAAATCCGCTTACATGTTTTGCATAAAGAACTTTGATGCATTTTTTGTGTAATCTAGTTAGAAACAAAGTTGTAGGAGTGTAAACCTATTTTCTCCTATTCTAAGTGCTCAGGTAAGTCAGTGATGGACCCATACATGTGGACGTAGATAATTCTATAAAATAGGTGATTGTTTTTAATTAGTAAAACAAAGCCTATTCTAGATTTGGCTTTTTTATATAGAATTTTTTCATACAGAGGGTAACTGCATTGCTGCATCAGAAAGCACTCGAAAATGAACAATGCAATGGAACTAGATGTCTATTTTTAGGTATCTATGTAAGGCGAATTTTTTTTCTAAAAAGCACTTAAGTGACTTTGGAGAATTCATCCCACTGAATCTCAATAAGGCTCATTCTCCTAAATCACTTAGCCACTGTGGGTGGTATTTCTAAAAATATCTACCATCACAGTATCTAAGAACTACACAGTTATGGAGCACAAGGATCATTTGTTGTCTCTGGTAGTCCAAAGCTATGAGGGGGTGCTGGTTTTATTTTAAGAGTACTAATTCTGGGCAAGACTGCAGTTTATATTCAGTATAAGAATGGCAGCATTACATTACAAATAACAATCCTACTGATAATCTACCCTACATTTATAGAGCACTTTTCATCCCAAATGGATCCCAAAGCAACTGCAACTGCCCATACATAAAGTACCTGAATAGATTGGCGGGTGGAAGCAAGCACTGCACAACGAGCTTGGGAGAAAGAGAGGAACTGTTGGCCATGGAGAGTGGGGTAAATGTCTACTCTCACCAGTTTTCAGAGTGGCAGCTGTGTTAGTCTGTATCCTCAAAAAGAAAAGGAGTACTTGTGGCACCTTAGAGACTAACAAATTTGTTTGAGCATAAGCTTTTGTGAGCTACAGCTCACTTCATCAGATACATCCAGTAGAAAATAGAGTGGGGAGATTTTATATACACAGAGAACATGAAACAATGGGTGTTACCATACACACTGTAAGGAGAGTGATCGGGTAAGGTGAGCTATTACCAGCAGGAGAGAAAAAAAACCTTTTGTAGTGATAATCAAGGTGTGCCATTTCCAGCAGTTCACAAGAACGTGTGAGGAACAGTAGTGGGGGGAAATAAACATGGGGAAATAGTTTTACTTTGTGTAATGACACATCCACTCCCAGTCTTTATTCAAGCCTAAGTTAATGGTGTCCAGTTTGCAAATTAATTCCAATTCAGCAGACTATCGTTGGAGTCTGTTTTTGAAGTCTTTTTGTTGAAGAATTGCCACTATTAGGTCTGGGTTAGTGTTTTTGCTGTGTGGTGTGTGGTTGCTGGTGAGTATTTGCCCTCTACACCAACATTCCACACAAAGATGGACCACAAGCCATCAGGAACAGTATCCCCGATAACGTCACGGCAAACCTGGTGGCTGAACTTTGTGACTTTGTCCTCACCCATAACTATTTGACATTTGGGGAAAATGTATACCTTCAAATCAGCGGCACTGCTATGGGTACCTGCATGGCCCCATAGTATGCTAACATTTTTATGGCTGACTTAAAACAACGCTTCCTAAGCTCTCGTCCCCTAATGCCCCTACTCTACTTGTGCTACATTGATGACATCTTCATCATCTGGACCCATGGAAAAGAAGCCCTTGAGGAATTCCACCATGATTTCAGCAATTTCCATCCCACCATCAACCTCAGCCTGGACCAGTCTACACAAGAGATCCACTTCCTGGACACTACGGTGCTAATAAGCAATGGACCCATAAACACTACCCTATACTGGAAACCTACTGACCACTATGCTTATCTACATGCCTCCAGCTTTCATCCAGACCGCACCAGACGATCCATTGTCTACAGCCAAGCTCTATGATACAACTGCATTTGCTCCAACCCCTGAGACAGAGACAAACACCTACAAGATCTCTATCAAGCGTTCTTACAACTACAATACCCACCTGCTGAAGTGAAGAAACAGATTGACAGAGCCAGAAGCATACCCAGAAGTTACCTACTACAGGACAGGCCCAACAAAGAAAATAACAGAACGCCACTAGCCATCACCTTCAGCCCCCAACTAAAACCTCTCCAAATCATCATCAAGGATCTACAACCTATCCTGAAGGACGACCCATCACTCTCTCAGATCTTGGGAGACAGGACCGTCCTTGCTTACAGACAGCCCCCCAACCTGAAGCAAATACTCACCAGCAACACACACCACACAACAGAACCACTAACCCAGGAACCTATCCTTGCAACAAAGCCCGTTGCCAACTGTGCCCACATATCTATTCAGGGGACACCACCATAGGGCCTAATCACAACAGCCACACTATCAGAGGCTTGTTCATCTGCACATCTACCAATGTGATATATGCCATCATGTGCCAGCAATGCCCTTCTGCCATGTACATTAGTCAAACTGGACAGTCTCTACGTAAAAGAATAAATGGACACAAATCAGACGTCAAGAATTATAACATTCAAAAACCAGTCGGAGAACACTTCAATCTCTTTGGTCACTTGATTACAGACCTAAAAGTGGCAATTCTTCAACAAAAAAACTTCAAAAACAGACTCCAACAAGAGACTGCTGAATTGGAATTAATTTGCAAACTGGACACCATTAACTTAGGCTTGAATAAAGACTGGGAGTGGATGTGTCATTACACAAAGTAAAACTATTTCCCCATGTTTATTTCCCCCCACTACTGTTCCTCACACATTCTTGTGAACTGCTGGAAATGGCCCACCTTGATTATCACTACAAAAAGGTTTTTTTCCTCTCCTGCTGGTAATAGCTCACCTTACCAGATCACTCTCCTTACAGTGTGTATGGTAACACCCATTGTTTCATGTTCTCTGTGTATATAAAATCTCCCCACTCTATTTTCTACTGCATGTATCTGATGAAGTGAGCTGTAGCTCACGAAAGTTTATGCTCAGATAGATTTGTTAGTCTCTAAGGTGCCACAAGTACTCCTTTTCTTTTTACTCTGACCAGAAGTGCCACGGGAACCTTAATATGAAGAAAGGCAGCTAGAACCTCAGTTTTTAATGTCACTTTGAAAGAAAGGGATGCACATACATGAAACTGCATGGCACTCCATTTATATACTCAGATGACCAAATCTATATTGAACAATTTGATTACATCAGACATTTTACCCCTTGCACTCCATATACTTTAAATTAGATAGATTTTTACTTATGAGCACTGCAAGTTACATTTTGTGCTGCTTTATGGTTGGCTAAAGCTAATACTCTGCAAAAGATCACATTTTGTAAGGTTAATTTCAAGTCCAAAATCACATGGGAATGAGAATAATTAGATTCATTTAAGAATTCCTCCCTCTGGCAAAGCTGATTGAATTATTTATACATTATCTTTTCATATAATTGTACCTAGAACCATCTAAATGGCTTTTTTGTCTAACTTACAGTAAATTAACAATACATGTTTTTTCTATGTGGACACATCTCCTGCACCTGCAACATTAGTGATTAGTACATTTTTAAATCAGCACAATGAGAAATGAAAACAGAGGGGAATCAAAACATAAAAAGTAAAAGCCTCCCACAGGTACACCTAATTGGCAAACACTCATCAGCTGCAGAAATAAAACCAGTGAGACCACGGACCCAATCCTGCAACCCTTTCCCACACAAGTAATTCCACTGACTCCCGTAGCTGTGCTCTCCAGTGTAAGAACTACTCGTGTGATTAGATCTCTCTGATCTCGTTCCCTGTAGGCTATTATCTGGTGCTATATTTCTCAAGTCTCTCTGGTTGAAGGATTTCAGAGTCTGAAAGGGCAGTGAAGATTCCAATGGAACAAACCACTGGACCAGTAGTGTGACCATGATTTTTGGTGTTACCCTCTGCTCACTCATTCCAGTGGTAAAGGACATGACGAAGTCTGTGCTATTCCAGTATTAAGAAGTATTCTCATGTATAATGGAGCCATTCACTCATGCTAAATGGAGCGGACCAACTACATGGTCCCTACACAAACTGGAAAATAATTCATTCCAAGCAATCTTTACCAAATGACTTATTGTAAAATGTTAACCCTATTACATAGAACACACACCACCACCTGGAACAAGTACTACAAAAATACAAGAAATTCGGTGAAATCCTGGCCCCATTGAAGTCAATTGGCTTTACCTTATAAGTATGGAAGTTTATAGTATGTGTTTCTTTGTGGCAGGTAAAGTTAATATTCTGCAAAAGATTACATTTTAATTTTACTCTATTCTTTTTCTTCTGCCCCAGTCAGTTCCCTTTCCCCCTAAACTGTTATCAAAGCATAATGGTGATAAGGCTTAAAGGCCAGCTCCTGCCGCTATGGAAAAACACATACAGGGGCCAGGAAACTCCTTGAGGCTCTTTGTAGAGTTTCCTACATTAACCAGGTGAAAGTGGGGAAGGAGTATGGGGTTTTCTCACCTGCTTTCTGGCCTGTGGAAGAAACTGGAAGCCTGGCCCACAAGCCATATATGTCTTGAGGATCTGCCAGTTTCTCAGGGGAGGGAATAAAACAAAGGGCCCAATCCTGCACACATTACTAGGCAGCATCAACAGGACTATTCTCTTTACTAAAAATTAAGACCAATAGTAAGCATTTGCAGGAGTGCGCTCTTTGTTTGCTCCAACCCCACTGTCTGTGCTTAACAAATACAGTTTAAAAATCATAAAGATACTCCTTTGTCAAATTCATTCCCCAGTTCTAAAATCAAAGTGAATATTAATGCCTATGCTTACACTTGTCTCACCACCACAACAACTTAACGAATGGTATGTGTGTCTATTTGGAGACAACTACATTACAGAAAAGTCTACATGAATGAGTGATAGATAAAGAGGAAATCCATTAAAAGGATAACTTAATCACATACTACTTAATTGTGCATGGACAGGAGTGATAAGTAAGAAAATTAGGTATTTTGATTAACAATTTTTTTTATTAAACAAATCTGCACTGCACTTCTTATCCTAAGGCCACAGCTATAATAAAACCATCTTAAATTAACTCATTCAAAGGTAAACCCTGTTCTTTGCCAAAAATTAGTTAGGCTTCAGTTATAATTATTCCCAGCCAGGCCCAACCCTTCCAATTTATTTTTTAGAGAGCTAGAGGTTGAATGTTATAACTCTATCCGACATCCCCCATACATGGCCATCCATTACTGCAGCATCATGCCACCTGCTTTTGATACAAAACTTGTTTTAAATTACTCAAAGGATGATCTTAGTCAGGGGCCCAGTGCTAGAATTCTGCACCAGACCTCTCAATCCCCTGATCTACCATATAGATCTCTCTTATCCACTACTTGGCTGTATGGTAGCCATGAAGCAAGTTTTTAGGACAGATTGGAGTTTAAAGTAATGGAGAAGGTAGAGAACCTGCTGATTCTGACAGGGATAGATTAAAAAAAATCACCGAACCAAACTCTTGAGTAAAAACCTTGAATATTAGTAAACTGTAATACACACACATAACAAGAGGATAGCCCCTGCCTTGAAGAGTTTACAATCTAGGCATAAGTATTCAGTTAAGGCACTCAAAGCAAAGTGAACATGGTATAAATGCCTCCTCAGGTGGATTGAGGGCCCAGTCCTAAATTTACAGAACAAATTTGAGTTTTGACAATAACTTCAATAGGAGTAGAATTGATACCCTAATCTTTCCTCATAAATTAACCACATAAATTAGCCCCTTTTAATGAGAATGTTGCATAAATATGGGCTACTTATGTACGTGTTTGCAGGATCAAACCCTTTATATAATTCTAGAAATGCAATAGGGCTTATTCCCCTTTTGCACTTTGCAAAAATAAGATCGAACTTTTCTTGCAAATGTCTACTAGTATTTGTGAAAGGTTTTGTTTACAAATTTGTTACAATTGTGAGAAGCCAGGTAGTTAAATATCTTTAATAAATTACTTATTTCATTCTTTGGCTGATGCTGTTAACATTTTCATGTTATTTCCATTTAAAAAAGAGAGAGAGAGAACGAACCTTGCCGGATTCTTTCCAAACAGGCAGTAACAAACTATCCATCAGGGTATCTTTCTGCAACTTTATTTAAAAAATCCTTACTCTGGTAACAGCATGAGATACTCTGTTTCAAGCTCAGAATTCTTTTACTCCAGGAATTGACTGCACAGTGGTTACAAAGAACAGGTATGTCTTATAGGTTATTTAATTGCACACCCATGGAGCCAGAATGGTCCCAGGGCCATCAATCAGGAGAATTCTTTATTCCTTTTATATTCTTCTTAATTATTGTTTATCCAGTGTTACATAGCCAATTAGTTTGGGCCCCATGTAGCATCTAAAATAGTTTAAAGAAAAATCAGGCTGTATGCAATAAAGGATTTCTAATACTCCTTGCTTAAGGGCTCCATTAAAAAAAATATAGGATTTCATTCTCTCCAAGTTAGAAGTGTTTTTCTTCAATTTAATGCAAAAAAGAAAAGCATGCATCATTTTATTTTGAGTCTGGGCAGATTTGTTGAACCTGTAGGTAAAGTTCTGTATGTAGTAACAATTTGCTGCATAAATAAAATAAAGTCTAGTGATTAATACATTTTGTTGAAGCTACCATTGTTTGAGGGCTTATTTTAATGTTACAAATAGTACTCTGTAAAGTAAATACAAACTGTTTCATGAAGATGTATGACAAGACCAGGGGGCAATATATATTGTTGTTCCATCTTTTCTATTTAAAGATCCACTGTTGAATTTACTCTCAGTAACTATTAAATCAGCTAACCAAGACTTCAATTACCTCTGTGGTCCTTCTACCTGCTAGAGAAATGCACAAACTTACAGTAGTTAGAGACCAAGGCTATCCTGCCCATCAGGTCACAAATCTATACTGCCTTGATTTCCACTGGGATTTATTACTGATACAATCAGCTGGGAACTTCTCAGTACAGTAAGAAATTCAAAGGTCCCTTTCCCAACAACTAATGAAAACAAGAATTGGTTTTACTTTCCTGGAATCTCGGATTTCATTCTAAATAGCTGACAAGAGCAGAATAAAAGTAGAGTTTGTATGTATGTTGCTTAGGATGTGGTATGAGGAAAAACACAAATATAGGGCTTTATCTTGCTCCATAATCACCATAATCTGAATAATTAATACAACCATTTTGTCCATGTCCATGACATTCATAGAAAAAACCTGTAAACCTTGGGGATAAAAACCACAGACCAAGATTTTAAAATCTTCAGTGGGAGCTGGGAGGAGCTCAGCACTTTTGAAATACAGGCTACTTATTTAGGTGCCTAAATATGAATTGAGGAGCCAAACTTTAAAATCTTGGCCATATTTGTGAAGCTTCCAATTACCAATACAATAGGGAAATAGTCATTAAAAAAAACAGAATGCAATATGACGGATAGCAGCAAACACTTAATTTAACCTTACAGAACAACAGCCTCAGTTTCTGGGGCATCAGATAAAGAATATACTGATAAGAGACTAGTTTCCAAGGATGAATGATAAAAAGGCTTCTTCCAGAAGTTAAACTGCTTTGCAGCACTTATAGAATTCTCCTGAGTTTCCTTCTGCTTCAGGCCTTATGTCAACAGCCAGATGGATTTGGGAAAGAACTCTCTCCCTATCCAATACACAGTATTGCACAATTGGCTACATGCCCCATGGTGGGGGTTTTCACCTATCTCTGAGGCATAGGCCACAGCCAGAGGCAGGATACTAGATTAGATGCACCAGTGATCTCCTGCAGTATAACTGCTCCTACATATAGATGTTCCTAGGTGACACAGCAGGAAGGATTCATAAATGTTGCTAACCTGCTACATTAACTAGATTTCATGGAAACCAACCGGTAACCTTTTATCAAATGCATTTTGGTCCCTAAACTACTGAATGCATGAAAGTCAGCAATTGTATTGGTAATTTCAACACCTTTTTAAAAACACAGTCTGAATTTCAAAAGGTGCTGACTCCTGCAAGTCCTAATGAAATCAATGTAACCTGTGAATTTGCAGCATCTTTGAAAGTTAAGCCACTTTCTTATTGAAAATTATCCATAAAAAATAAATATAATGCTAAACAAACTCCCAGATCATTTTGGAAAGGTGGCTTTTCATGTGGCCAGGGTAAAGAAATTAGGGGTATGGGGGTACAGGAGACAATAACTGAAGAAGACAGCCCTCAAGTGAGATAAAGATGTTTAGGGAGCTGTTGGTCCATGAACGCAGCATGGCATTCCAATGCAACGCTAAACATCAGCAATGTAGCCACTTATCTTGATCAGCAACAAGACATTTGCTACTTTACTCCATTTAAAGGCTTGCAGTAGTTGCACAGTAACAGTGGGGCAAGTAGAATTCATTTCTTACTGGTACGCTGCACTCATGGGAGGGACACGAAACGGGGCACCAGCTAAAGGGGAGGGACATGACCTCCCCATGGGACCCCCATGTGACTCCTCCATGCCTCCCCCCAGCCTTGGGCCCCCATTCTCTTCCCGTCCCCTCCCCATGATCCATCCCGCTATTGGGGGGAGGGCTCATCTCCGGCACAGCAGGAGGACGACATTCTGAACCGCAGGGCTCTCTGGAACCGCAGCGGCTAAAGTAGCAGAACGTGGGGCCACTGGGTGACCACGTCAGCAGCTCCTCCAGTGTGGCTGTACCATGCCCAGCCCTGTCCTCTGGCGGGGCTGCTGTACAGACCCCAGACAGGAGATGCGGCTGCGTGGACAGGCTGGGGGGGCGGGACTGGGGGCGGTACAGCCGTGCCGGAGGAGCTGCTGGTCTGGGGTCGCCCAGCGGCCCCACGTTCTGCTCCTCCTGTGTCTTTCCAGTATGGAGTACCAGCTATAAATCTCTTACTGGTACGGTGGACCAGACCAGACCACCATACTTGCACCACTGCATAGAAAACAACATCACAAGTTCCTTCTGCTTGTAGTAAAAACACAAATCCCTGACAATATATCCATTGTTCGCCCAGAAGCAGACAAATAATGAAATATTATTCCCAGCACATCATGACACTCAGTTATTATTTTCCTAGAGCTGTATTGGCTTGCTTTTTCCCAAGATGAATTGTAACAGTTTTTCTAACATCTCTGCAGTTTCCTTATCTCCCTAGATTCCTTTGTACGATTTCTCTGTCCTGAATGGTTTTCACAACTTCTTCCCATTTTGCATCTTCTGCATGTGGAAGGAATTGAAAGAATACTTGTTCTCACTGGACTTTCAGATGTGGGTTCAATACAGGGTAACTGGGTGAAATTCTATGTCTTGTGTTATACAGAAGGCCAGAACAGATGATCTAATGGTCCCTTCTGGCTTCAAAATCTCTGAGAATGATGAACTTGCTGTACATATGCATAAACTGGGACCTTGAATACCTTTTGCTGTCATATGTGTACGTACAGCTCGAAGGCATTTAGCAAATATTTAAGGAGAAAAAGCCTCTGCCCCAAAGAGGTTGCAGTTTCTACAGAAAATGAGGAAAAGTATGTCTCTCAGTGATTAAGTGAGCCATGATGGCTGGTATTTACTTTCTATTTCCACTTTTTTAAATTCGGCTTGGTTTTTTGTTTTGTTCTTTCTCCCCCAAAACGTACTCACTATCACTATTGGTTGGGGGAAGGGAAGCATTACGGGCTCTAGTAGAAATTACCATTAGAATCTGGAAATCCATGGGCATTGGATCAGGCCCCTCGTCTCTGCTGGTTTCTATTGGCAACTCTTATTTTCATTTGGAGGATCAGTAACCTCAGAAAGCAATAGACCAATAGATGCCTTACACTGTTCCAAAACCTAGTTGTCCAGCTGAATTAATTGAAGTTTTTCAACTCAAATTCTACTAAGGGTGCTCCAATTTTGGATGTGTGCCAGACCCTAGGGAATAAGGTGGCTGGTAGGGCCTCAAGTTCTTTACTTCCCAATTATAGCCTTGACTTTTGCCTTGCCGACTGATACTTTCTTATGCTTTGACAGAAAGAGAGTGTATGAGAGAGACATTGTGAGAGAGTGAACGGGAGAAACAGAACAAATAAAAATCAAAATTAAGGCTCAAGATTCAGCCAGCAGCAGCTTTTCTGGCTGAATATCCCATGCTATAGTATGTCTTTAAATGCATGATAGAGTGGCACAGCCTGCCCTTGATTACAGCACTAAAGGAAGCATTAAAAATGGATTTTATGTACTTTCCAACAGCAGATGAGAAATTATTTTTATATAATTATTCCCAAACTAAAAGTATTTGTATGAGATAAATGATCATGTGAGGAAAGTGGGGCTTTATGACAATGCATTTGTCCATGAGAATAGAAATGCACTGCAAATAGTCTGTGCACAGTCATTACATTTGGAGACTTTTATAGAAACAACCTTATCTCATTCCAAGGACACAAATTTGTCAGCACACCGCACCACAAAAATGTCAAGAGAATGCTGTGTATTAGCTTGCATCCAAAGGCATCCAAAAGCACTGCACTGAAGGAAACAAGCCTGGCAGTATTATAAGAGTGGGTATTCCTCAGCCTCGGGGCTCCATTACAGAACAATGTGTATGTATGTGTACTGTGTTAATGAAGTTTTCAGATGCAATTGTACCTACCACAAAGTAGATCATGCATTTGTGTGCAGTGCTATTTGGGGCTAACTATTTTTGTGCTTTTTTTGTATATTTCCAAAGTAAATTAATTCCCACAAGATACAGAGCCTAATGATGTGACCATCCATGATATGCTTCAAATGCTGGAATACATTAGATTATAAGAAGGGCCTATGGTGATTTGCTAATTAACTTACCCCTTTTGGGACATTAAAGAAGGAATTTTTTTATTAAAACAGGATAACCCTGGACTATATTGACCTGACTGAGAAATGAGTATTTTAGTCAAGATAAGTACATATAGGAACTGGGGCTGTTGTTACCATAGCAATGCCATGGCAGCCTCTGGAGTGAAATAGCATGCTACCAGGAAATGAAAGGAGTTCAAGTGCTATGATCTGCATAGTTGTGTGAGAAATCCAAATACATGCTCATAAAGAATATTTAGTATGGTTAGATCATCCAGAGATTGCTACTGAAGTAAAGTAAGCCTTATCAGTATGCTTCCAGCAGTTCTATTTTCTTGTTCACCATATCCAAAATAATTTATCTAAAGGTTCAAGCTATAGGCAATACTGCTAAGCCATTTCAGACAGAACATTAACAAATGTAGCAATCTCTGCCTCAGTACTTTCTCAGTACAGAATATGTATAATTAAGGATGCAGTCTCTCTCTCTCTCTCATGCAAACAAACATGTTAAACCTCTTAGCAAAGAACGAAGAAGATATACTAAATTCCTCTGAGGTATGACTTATTCTGCCCGCACCAAGGTATGATTTGCAAACAGAGAGAAAGGTTTAAAGATGCCTTGCAATTATTTGATGGAAATGTATCAGCCAAAACGCAAAACTTACTCAGAACTTACTTGTCTGCCTTTCACCAAAATGAAAATAATGCTAATGAAAACAATTATATTTTACTTACTTGTCAAAAAATTACTTGTCTCAGGCAAGCATCCAAGTTGAATTTTGCAAGATTGGTTTAAAGTATTTTCCAAAATGAAAACAAGCCTAAGATCTACATTGGCTTATGATTCTATTTTCACAGAAATGAATAATTCTCACTGATTTGTAATGCTGCTGAAATAATGGCGGCAAACCATTTTATGTTAATTTCAAATAAAATTCTACAAATCAAACCTTCCTACTTTCTTTTTAAAAAACTCATATCAGTGCTATGCTGATAGTCTTGATGGAATACCACTGCTTCTCCTGCTCTTTTATGCAGCCCATAAAGATGTTCAGATGAGTGCAAGTGTCCAGAAACTCTTCTGTTATATTTGTTGTTTGTGTCATTGTCACATCCAGCCTCTTGGGCAAACAGAATGTAGTTCATTATATGTAGCAGACCTGCATCAGAGGGAAAGAGTAAGACATAGGCCTTGTCTACACTACAAAATTAGGTCGAATTTATAGAAGTTAGTTTTGTAGAAAGCGTTTTTATACAGTCGATTGTGTGTGTCCCCACACAAATGCTCTAAGTGCATGTAGTCGGCGGACTGCGTCCACGGTACTGAGGCAACCGTCGACTTCCGGAGCATTGCACTGTGGGTAGCTATCCCACAGTTCCCGCAGTCTCTGCCACCCATTTGAATTCTGGGTAGAAATCCCAATGCCTGATGGGGCTAAAACATTGTCGCAGGTGGTTCTGGGTACATATCGTCAGGACCCCCCTTCCCTCCCTCTCTCCTTCCGTGAAAGCAAGGGCAGACAATCGTTTTGCGCCTTTTTTCTTGGGTTACCTGTGCAGACGCCATACCATGGCAAGCACGGAGCCCGCTCAGCTAACGGTCACCGTATGTCTCCTGGGTGCTGGAAGACACGGTACTGCGTTGCTACACAGCAGCAGCTCATTGTCTTTTGGCAGCAGACAGTGCAGTATGACTGGTAGCCATCATCGATGTAGTCCAGGGTTCTCTTTTAACCGACCTTGATGAGGTCAAGGGCACCTGAGCAAAAATGGGAGTGACTCAGCAAGGTCATTACCCTTTTACCCTTTTAAGTTTCGTCTCATGGCGATTCAGTCCTGCCGGCAGTCCTACTGCACTGTCTTTTAATGAGCAGCCAGGAGATGACGATGGCCAGCAGTCATACTGCACCGTCTTCTGCTGAACACCCAGGAGATGACAATGGCTAGCAGTCGTACTGCACAGTCTGCTGCCAGCAAGATGTATAAAGATAGATGAAGTGGATCAAAACAAGCAATTTGTTTTGTATTCATTTTCTCCTCCCTTCCTTGCTCCCTCCGTGAAATCAATGGCCTGCTAAACCCAGTTTTGAGCTCTATCCTTGAGGTTTTGAGTTCTATCCTTGAGGGGGCCATTCTGTTTCTCGCAAAGCCACCCCCTTTGTTGATTTTAATTCCCTGTAAGCCATGTTGTCGGTCACCCCTCCCTCCGTCAGAGCAATGGCAAATAATAATTTCACGTCCTTTTCCCTGGATTGCCCGAGCAGGAGCAGACGCCATAGCACCGCAAGCATGGAGCCCGTTCAGCTCACCACAGCAGTTATGACCATTGCAAACACCTTGCTCATTATCATGCAGTTTATGCAGAACCAGCACCTGAAAAACCAGACGAGGAGGCGACGGAAGCACTGTGCTGAGGACATGAACACACTTTTTTCTAAAACCGCGTTCCCCCACAATTTGGAGATCATGGTGTTAATGGGGTACGCTCATGCCGTGGAACACCGATTCTGGGCCTGGGGAAACAAGCACAGAGTGGTGGGACCGCATAGTGTTGCAGGTCTGGGATGATTCCCAGTGGCTCCGAAACTTTCGCATGCGGAAGGGCACTTTCATGGAACATTGTGACTTGCTTTCCCCTGCCCTGAAGTGCAAGAATACCAAGATGAGAGCAGCCCTCACAGTTCACAAGCAAGTGGCGATAGCCCTGTGGAAGCTTGCAATGCCAGACAGCTACCAGTCAGTCGGGAATCAATCTGGAGTGGGCAAATCTACTGTGGGGGCTGCTGTGATGCAAGTAGCCAACGCAATCATTGAGCTGCTGCTATCAAAGGTAGTGACCCTGGGAAATGTGCAGGTCAGAGTGGATGGCTTTGATGCAATGGGATTCCCTAACTGTGGTGGGGCCATAGACGGAACACCTATCTTGGAACCGGACCACCAGGGCAGCCAGTACATAAACCGCAACGGCTACTTTTCAATGGTGCTGCAAGCACTGGTGGATCACAAGGGACGTTTCACCAACATCAACCTGGGATGGCCGGGAAAGGTACATGATGCTTGCGTCTTCAGGAACTCTGGTCTGTTTAAATGGCTGCAGGCAGGGATTTACTTCCCAGACCAGAAAATAACTGTTGGGGATGTTGAAATGCCTATAGTTATCCTTGGGGACCCAGCCTACCCCTTAATGCTCATGAAGCCATAAACAGGCATCCTGGGCAGTAGTAAGGAGCTGTTCAACTATAGGCTGAGCAAGTGCAAAATGGCGGTAGAGTGTGCATTTGGATGTTTAAAGGGTCACTGGCACAGTTTACTGACTCGCTCAGACCTCAGTGAAACCAATATTCCCATTGTTATTGCTGCTTGCTGTGTGCTCCACAATCTCTGTGAGAGTAAGGGGGAGACGTTTATGGTGGGGTGGGAGGTTGATGCAAATTGCCTGGCCGCTGAATACGTGCAGCCAGACACCAGGGCGGTTAGAAGAGCACAGCAGGAAGCGCTCCACATCAGAGATGCTTTGAAAACCAGTTTCATGACTGGCCAGGGTACTGTGTGACACTTGGCCAGGGTACTGTGTGACACTTCTGTTTGTTTCTCCTTGATGAAAACCCACCCCCTTGGTTGCCTCATTTCCTGTAAGCCACCCGCCTTCCCCCCTTTGATCACAGCTTGCTTGCAAAGGAAATAAAGTCACTATCGTTTAAAAAACATGTATTCTTTATTAATTGATTATAAAAATAAGGAGAGAACTCACAAGGTAGCCCAGGTGGGGTGTGGAAGGAGGGAAGGAAAAGGCCACTTTAAAACTTGTTGAATGACAGCCTTCTGTTGCTTGGGCAGTCCTTTGGGGTGGAGTGGTTGGGTGCCCGGAGCCTCTCCCCCACCCGCGTTCTTGGGCGTCTGGGTGAGGAGGCTATAGAACTTGGGGAGGAGGGAGGGTGGTTAAGCAGGGGCTGCAGTGGCAGTCTGTGATCCTGCTGCCGTTTATGAGCCTCCACCAGACACCGGAGCAGGTCCGTTTGATCCTGCAATAGCCCAATGTTGCCTCATTCCTCCTGTGATCTTCCTGCCGCCACCTCTCCTCATGTTCATCAGCCACTTTCCTGTACTCTGCTATTGTGTCCCTCCACACATTCTGCTGAGCTCTGTCAGTGCTGGACGACTGCTTGAGCTCAGAGAACATGTCATCGCGCGTGCGTTTTTTCCGCCGCCTTATCTGAGATAGTCTTTGGGACGGAGGAGGGAGGCTTGAAACATTTGCAGCTGCTGGAGGAAAAAAAAGGAAGTGAAGTATTTAAAAAGATACATTTTACAGAACAATGGCTATACTCTTTCACAGTGAACACCACTATTCACATTTACATAGCACATGTGATTTTGGTCGCATTTTGCATCTTATATTGAGTGTCTGCAGCTTTGGTGTTAGAGATCACACATGCAGTGCCAGGCAACAGAATTCAGCTTGCAGGCGGCCATAGTAAGCCATAGTCTTTCGGCTTCTGCAACCTTCATAACAGCAGCGCCCTCCTCTCCCATACCAAGCAAAGCCCGTTGAGTTGGCCATTTAGTGCTGCGGTTTTCCTGTTAACGTGCAGCAGCAGAAACCAAACTAACCCCCTTCCCCCATCCAGTTATCTGGGATGATCGCTTTACTCCTCCCCCAACCACCTGGCTGGTATCAGGGAAGATCCCTGCTAGCCAAACGCGAAGAGCCCAGCGCCAATGCCCCCCGTCCACGTGGCTAACTGCGGGGAGGATTTCTTTTCAGCCACAGGCAAACAGCCCAGTAGGAATGGACACCTCTGAATGTCCCCTTAATTAAATTCCCCTATTTCAACCAGGTTACCATGAACGATATCACTCTCCTGAGGATAACACAGAGAGATAAAGAACAGATGTTGCTTGAATGCCAGCAAACACCAGGACCATACACTGCCAGGCTTTGTCATGCAATGATACCAGATTACTTGCTACTAGCATGGCGTGGTAAAGTGTCCTACCATGGAGGACGGAATAAGGCTGCTCTTCCCAGAAACCTTGTGGAGATGTCACTGGAGGATTTCCGCTCCATCCCCAGACACGCTAACAGACTTTTCCAATAGCAATACTGGCCACGAATGTATCCCAAGTCCTCAGGGCTACTTAATCATTAAAAAACACTTGCTTTTATAACATGTATTATATTTAAAAAGGTACACTCACCAGAGGTCCCTTCTCCAGCTTCAATGGGTTGGGAGGGTATTTCAATCAGGGTGATAAAAAGATCCTGGCTGTCGGGGAGAACTGTGTGCTGTGTGCTCTCCCCAAGCTCGTCCTCCTCCTCCTCATCTTCCCCATCTGCAAAGTCATCAGGCATGGCAGAGAGTACCCCATCATCGGAGTCCACGGACAGGGGTGGAGAGTGGTGGCAGCCCCCCCTAGAATTGCATGCAGCTGAGTGTAGAAGCAGCATGTCTGGGGCTCTGTCCCAGAGTGTCCGTTTGATTCTTTGGTTTTCTAGTACACTTGTCTGAGCTCCTTAAGTTTCATGCAGCACTGTGTTGAGTCCCTGATGTAGCCTCCGTCCCTCATGGCCTCTGAGATTTTTTGAAATGTTTTGGCATTTCGTCTTTTGGAACGTAGTTCTGATAGCACGGATTCCTCTCCCCATCCAGTGATCAGATCCAGTACCTCCCATTCGGTTCATGCTGGAGCTCTTTTTTGATTCTGGGACTGCATGGTCACCTGTGCTGATGAGCTCACCTGGCCAAACAGGAAATGAGATTCAAAAGTTCCCGGGGCTTTTCCTGTACATTGGTCAGTGCATCCGAGTTCAGAGTGCTGTGCAGAGTGGTCACAATGGTGCACGGTGGGATAGCTCCCGGACGCCAATACCTTCAAATTATGTCCACACTAACCCTAATTCCAAACGGCGATGTCGATTTCGGTGCTAATCCCCTCATTGGGGAGGAGTACAGAAATCGGTTTTAAGAGCCCTTTATATCGAAAAAATGACTTCGTTGTATGGACGGGTGCAGGGTTAATTCGGATTTAACACTGCTAAATCCGACATAAACTCGTAGTGTAGACCAGGCCAAAGATGTATCACTGCCAGATCATTTATTAACAAATGCCATTTCAGGCTAATATATATTCAATTCATTAATTTGATGTAATTGGGCCTTGTGTACATCATGTATTTGATGTGCTCAGGCCACCATATTTTGCTTTGTGTTCATTCACGTTCCATCTAGCAAAAAGGTGGGAAACAAACCAATATCTTTAAAATTGTTTGACTTTACTGACTTTAAAAGAGTCTTCTGATGTGCATAGCAGGCGGCATTGAGCCCAGTGGTATTAATTTATAATTTAAACTTTATGCTTGGCAGAATTTCTTCTCTTAATGTGCCTGGTCCTAACTGCATCATGCAACACCTCATGCTTTACCAAGACACAATCCACCTAAAAAACCAGACAGTTTTATATCAGAGATGACTGTTTTCTGCAGAATGGAAAGGCAGGCAGAATGACATCTAGTTATTGGTTCCTTACTCCTTAATGTGCCAGACCGAAATCTCATGGAGACAGGTGCACCTGCACAAATGCATATGCAGGCTGGGTAACTGTATGGACAAAAATATTCTCTCTACAGACTGACGCAGATCTAAAACCACCTCTTCCAGTTGTCTTATCCTTCTTTTACCACCATGATGGGGGTCATCTACTGCTAATTCAACTTCATTATGCAACTCCTACCTAAAAGGTACTTCAGAGCAGCCCTGCTCCGAGGCTGAACCAACCAGCTCCCCTTAATGAATATTTCCATCCAACCACTGTCCAGCTGCAGGAGTCAATCCACTGTACACTTCAGCTTCTTCTCCTTTCCATTTGCCAGAGTCTCTTCAGTCCCTTTAATCTATTCCCAGCCCAACCACTGCCTAATGTCTCTCACTACCTGTACTCATGCCAGCCTGTCTCCAAGTTGCAAGACCTCTCCCACTGCAACCCATACAAACAACAGTCCCAAGCCATCCTGCCTCCCACATGCAGGAACTTTTCCATACCCCAACTACTTCTTAGAAATGTACTCGGTTCCCCCCACCCCACAAACCAAGTACACCTGGAAACTGGAGGCTCTATCAGGGAATCGTTTCGTGTAAGGATTAAATCAATGGTTCAACTAAAAACTCTAAGAACATCATCAATTATCTGTAAATATTTTGCTGTGAGGGTTTGTGGATGCACGTAACACAGCTCGCACAGCAGTAAGTGAATACACAGGAATAGCAATGCTAAACTCCTGAATGATGGTATTAAATCTCAAACAGCCTCGCTTTCAAACTGTTCTGTCTCTGAGACATGCAGGAAGTTATGTCATAAGAACAGTCTGTCTTTCAGCTTTTTCTGATCATTCAGGCACCCCCACAAATACACACACCCACCCCCTATGGATTTTATGATGTATCTTTGGAGGGCCAAGCATTTTTGAAAACTGAAACCAAGTTGTTTTTTATAATGAGGGCAGCTGTACTGAGATTTAATGATGCTGAAATCTAAAATAAGGTGGTCTCTCTTAGGCAATTCACTTAACATTTCTGCCTCACTTAACCCATCTCTAAAAAGGGAGTAAAATACTTTTTTCCTTTCTCTTAGGCTGTTGTGAGGATGAATTAATATGTATAAAGGATCTGTAGATAAAGCTGTACATACATGTGAAATATTATCCGGGACCATACTCGGACCATGTAAGTTCTGATTATATCACTACTTTCATTGTAACGCTTCTATTTTCAGGGATTTACAGATATCTTGGATTTAGAAATTCACTCGGGGCTGATATTTAGTCTTAACGCTTTTAGCATGGGAAATCGCCTAAAAAAAATCAATCTGGACATATTTAAATATAATTAACATTTAGGTTATTTTAAAAGTTAACCAAGACATTTGTGTTGGAATTCTGTATCCTTTACACCAGACTTGATGTAACACAAAGGATTGCCATTAGCAATGCAGTTAATGTCTTT